>NC_141691.1:2073396806-2079341806 GCF_964263255.1 Lissotriton vulgaris | reverse complement strand
AACAAAGGTGTGCCAAATCCTCTTAACGCACGTCACTCTAAAAAATGGAACTGATAAAAATTCTTTATGACAAAACATCAAGGCTGCTATACATGTGGATACATGAAATATCCTAAAAAGGCATACGGCAAGCAGAGGTGCAAGATAAAAGGGTAGGTATAGGACTATATACTCACCCCCCAAAAATCTAACTTCTACTATAGCTTCAGTAACCCTACATAGAAGAAAATTTAAAGGTAACCCTGAGACAGAAAAAGGATAAGCTAACACGTGAATAAAGACTAACATTCAACAGACTTTCACCATCTTGTTGCCCTGTACTCTGCCATCATCAGTTCATAAATGGACTCGCCCTGAGCTGCGGAAACCCTTGACACACGGTCTGACAGACTGACACTGGACCTGCAGCGGCGACAGGGTGGTGTGCGGCCTTACAGACTGAAGGTCGACGCGGCAGGGGCGAGCAGCGAAGCTGGTAGACCCGAGGTGCTTCAGCCCTGAAGGCTGTAGGCCAAGGCTCGCGTGGTCCGGATAATGGAGGGGACCTGCTGTGGGGTGGTTCTGCCCCTGGAGGGTGCGCCGCCTTGCCTACCTTCCCCGCCTGAAGCTGATGGAGATGCCTGGGGGGGGGCAACTTGGAGACATGATGGGGCACCAGAGAGCCCCTGCCGAGAGGTGAGCGGGGGCTAGCAATAAGCCAAGCCAGAACATAAAGAATGTTTGAGCTGCCCCATGGCCGATGACGGGCCGGGCTGAAGACCAGAGCGGAGGGGGCCGGGGACGGCCCGGTCTCAGGAGTTGCTGGGCCCTTGATGGAGGCACTGACCTGCCAGACTCTGCCGGCGGTGCATATTTCGATGGGCAAGTGAATGGCGGCGCTACTCCGGCAGCTGTGGGCAGTTCCTGGACCTGCCTTGTGAGGTCGGGCTGCGGCGGGTCTCCAGCGTCTTCTTCATTTGGGCAACAGCCACACCTGGGGAAAGAGGCTTGTGCCTACAGGATAATCCCAGTTCTGGGTTGCCCAGAGATTTGGAGACCACGCTCTTGGGGCCCCGGGAGCGATAGAGCCAGCCATTGTAAAAAAAAAAAAAACATGCTTACTAGTGGTGCGCGCGCGCCACAGCGCGAACATGTGCTTTCAATTATCGCGCCCGTGTCTGGGCACAATAATTGAAACCACATGGCCTTTGGTGCGTGTAATAGACACCGATGGCAATGGGCGGAGCAAAAGTGGGACAAGCGCCCGCCTTTGCCCAATTGCGTGCCTTATTATTTTGAAACGCTAAAGCCAGTGGCAGCCCGCAAAAGCAAAACCACCGGCACGAGCATGTGGTCAGCTTTCAGAACCCCGTACTGCAATGCTAGGCATGAGACCTAAAAAGGAATTGTTTCTTACCTGAAATCCTAGTTCTCTCCCCACTGAAATCAAAAACACTCTAGAGCACTTCTTTCTATGTCATAATTTTACACAGCAGAGCAATTAACCCAGTGCTTTACTGTTAAAAAGAAAGGAAAATGCTACTTACCAGTATGCATCTGTTCTTGGCATATAGGGCTGCAGAACCACACACTACGCAGGGGTCTCCAAACCGGTCCTGGAGGGCCAGATCCATGCCAGATTTTTAAAATAACTACATGTATCTCAATGGGGATATCCCAAAAATCTGGCATGGATCCGGCCCTACAGGACCGGTTTGGAGACCCCTGCACTATAGCATTAGATCACCATCTGGTGGTGGGCCCTCATTATTACACTTTGTTGTCTTGGAAGAGTCTTTGTCTGTTGGGTGACTCCTCCCTTAGATCGTAGTGCGCATGGGCAGCGACTCCATCCTCAAATTGTTTTCGCCAGTGGGCAAATGATGGAGTTTGTATGAATGCAGGTAAAGATGTCCATGTGTTGTGTATCTAAATAAGATAATACTGGAAACAGATACAAGTAGCCGGGGAGGCGGGTCGGGGTTTGTGGTTCTGCAGCCCTACATGCCAAGAACAGATCCATACTGGTAAGTAGCATTTTTCGTTCGAGGCATATGAGCTGCAGACCACATACTATAGCACAGATTACACATCAGTCTCTCCCTTAGCGGCGACCACCCGTATCTGTTGCAGTAGTTTGAAATAATGTTTTGAGTACAGCCTGGCCCACACTTGCTTGTTGTTTTGCTTGCACGTCTACATAGTATTGTTTTTTAAATGTGTGCAGAGTAGACCATGTAGCTGCTTTACAGATGTCATCCAATAGTATGTTTCCTAGAAATGCCATAGATGCTCTTAATTTGCGGGTAGAATGAGCTCTAGGAGGAATGGATAGAGTGCGTTTTGCCTTTTGGTAACAAATTTGTATGCACTTAACAATCCATCTTGCAATGCCCGATTTAGAAATAGGATTGCCTTTATGTGGAGGCGAAAAGGACACAAACAGTTGTTTAGTTTTACGAAAATGGTTTTGTCCTATCAATGTAGTATAGAAGTGCTCTTCTTTTTACATCTAATGTATGTACAGCTCTTTCTTCAACCGTTTGCGGTTGGGGAAAAAACACTGGCAACTCAATAGATTGGTTGAGGTGAAGTGGTGAAATGACCTTTGGTAGAAACTTTGGAATTGTCTTAAGAACCAGTTTATTGTGATGAAGTTGTATAAATGGTTCTTGAATTGTTAATGCCTGAATCTCACTTACCCTCCTCAGTGAGGTAATTGCTACAAGAAAGGCCACTTTCCATGTAAGGAACTGTAATTCACACTTATGTAATGGTTCAAAAGGTGGACCCTTAAGTCTGGTGGGAACAATATTTAAATTCCATACTGGCGAAGGTGGAATTCTGGGAGGAATTATTCTCTTGAGTCCTTCCATAAACGCTTTATTTGCAGGTACTCTAAACAATGACAGATGTGTGTTTTGGAGATATGCTGCTATAGCAGCAAGATGTAACCTGATTGAAGAGCATGCTAAATTAGAACCTTGCAGATGTAATAGATAGCAAATTATGTTTTGTATGGAAACATCTAGTGGGTTGCTGTTATTTGTGCAATACACGGCAAACCTCTTCCACTTTGCTGCATTGCATGCTCTAGTGGTAGGAAGTCTTGCTTCTTTAATTACATTCATGCAATCAGTGGGTACATTTAGATATCCGAATTCTAAGACCTCAGGAGACAGATCGCTAGATTGAGCTGCATTGGGTCTGGATGCATTCTCTCTCCATGGTTCTGTGTTAATAGATGTGGTGAGATTTTTAATTTGTGATGTGGTACTACTGAGAGATCTAGCAGTGTGGTTTACCACGGTTGCCTTGCCCACGTTGGTGCTATGAGAATCAATGTGAGAGAAGGTTGCTGCAGCTTGCGTACCACTAATGGAATTAGTGGGAGAGGTTGAAAAGCGTACGCAAATTTGTTCGACCAGTTCATCCATACCGCATTGCCTTTGGATAATGGGTGTGGGTATCTGGTGGCGAAGCTTGGGCATTTTGAGTTTTGATGTGTGGCAAACAGATCTATGTCTGATTGACCCCACATTCGAAAAAATGGCAGAAGAACTTAAGGATGAAGTTCCCATTCGTGTATCTGTTGTCTTTGATGACTTAACAGATCTGCCACTTGATTGTGAAATCCTGGTAGATGTTCTGCTAGCAGGTAAATGTTTTGAGGAATAGCCCTCCTCCATATGCTCTGCGCCAGCTGGGAGAGCTGTAGGGAGTGTGTTCCTCCTTGCTTTTGAGTGTAGTACATTGCTGTCATATTGTCCGTCCGGATTAGTACAGCTTTGTTTGACAGGTAATGTTGAAACTATTTTAGAGCTAGAAAAATCGCTAGTAACTCCAGATTATTTATGTGGAGTACTTTTTGTTTCATTCAACATATACTTTGTACTGTGTGTTTCTGTAAATGCGCTCCCCATCCTGTGAGAGATGCGTCTGTAGTTAGTATTATTTGTGGAACGACAACTCCAATGGTCAACTACATGCTAAGCATGCTCCCACTAATTGTCACAGAAGACTTTCACAAAAAACTAAACACCATTACAAATGGGTTCCTCTGGAAAGGCAAGAAAGCCAAAATAGGCCTCCAGAAACTAAGGCTGAGAAAGGACCAAGGTGGGCTCAATGTCACGAACTGTAAGACTTTCCAAACCGCCTGCCTGGCCAGACAAAGGCATATACTGGCTGACACCTGTACAGGGGTACACGCCGGCTTGGATGGAGCTGGAGAGAGCTCTGCTGGGCGGCCTCAACCCAGTGGCCCTCCTCACTGCTAAAAAACATCCAGAGGCAAACACAATCCTCAAAAATACAAAAAACGCCCTCCTATTGGTAGACAAAAGAATGGAAAGAACCATAAAAAATACAAAATGGGAATCCATTTGGTACAACACCAAAATAAAATACAAAAACAGTATACTTACTTTAGCCTCTTGGCCCCAGCGAGGCATCTCCACTCCATCCCAACTAGAGGAACACGGGTCCCCCACCACCTTCGGTAGCCTACAATGGGCACACGACCTCCCAGACATAGAACTATATAACTATCTTAAAGTAAAGGCGGCAATTACCAGAGCAGGCCTAAGCAAAGAAGTGCCAACAATCCACCAATACCTGACCAACCTCAACAAAATTGGGCACCAAACTTCACACCTATACAAACTCCTAAGCGCAAAGGCAACCAGGCTAAACAGTAAGGCCATCGAATACTCGGAATCACTACACTCCGAGCAGTTTAGCGAGAGAGAAAAGGCACAACTTTGGTCCTCAGCAAGCAGGAACAAAGTCCCCACAGTACTTGCACAAACTAAATACTGGCTCCTACACAGAGCATACTGGACTCCGGGGCGCTTAGCGGCAGTCGGACTCAGAAATGACTATTTATGTTGGAACTGCCAGAAACAGAAAGGAGACCTAGCACACATGTTCATCCACTGCCCTAAACTAAAGACATTCTGGGGAAAAGTGACAGATTTAATCTACAATGTAACGGGGTACTCACCACTCCTTGATATCCTCAGCATAACATACGCTTTCATGGCCCCAGAGATACACTCCACTATCGACAGGAGCCTTATTGAGCCTCGCGGCGGCAACTAAGACAGTCCTTTCTAACTGGAAGGACACAGGGAAAGCCACCTTTAAAGTCTGGTTCAACTGGATCACCTTCCTACGGGGAGCTGACAACATAACAAGAAACCAAACCTCCCAAGTCGGCCAGGAAAACGAGATGTGGCTTTCCCTAGACAAATACCTCGACTCACAGAAGCCGCCATGAACACACCCAACCCCCCCCCTATCACCACCCACGGGTGGCGTCAGACAATTAACTCTGTGGTCCAGCAACCAACTACCCGCCATACGCATATCAGTTTTTCTTTCTCGCTCTTCCTCTCGCCTTCTCCTACTCACCTCTATACTTCGTCTCCTTCCATTCACGGAGGCAACACACATGTAAGATGTAGTGCTGCCAAGGCTACAAGTCAATTATGTAGATGTAATACTCAAGCACCTCTGTAAAGCAGAATGTATCAACTGCCATGTATGTAGCGACAGCAAGACCATTATTGCCTTCATCCTCTGTGACTCTGTACTGTCTGTAAAAATCTTTTCTCCCAATAAAATCTTTTGAAATTAAAAAAAAAGTATTATTTGTGGAACAGGCTCTATAAACGGCCGGAAAGGTTTTTGGTGTTCCACTATTGCAGAGAGCGAAATGTCCGGTCGTCTACCACCACCAGAGCAGTTATTTGTTGCTGAGCCTGAATTCATTGCTTTGCTCAGCATTCTTGTATAGGGTGCATTTGTAGTCTTGCGTATGGTGCTATGAAAATGCAAGATGCCATCATTCCTATTAGTTGCATGAACACTCGAGCTTGTAGCGAGTGTTGTGGCTGGAATTTCTTGATGAGATTGTGCATATTTTGAATTCTTGTTGAATTGGGTATGCTATTGCTTTGGAAGTATCTATTGTGGCACCTAGATACTGTTGAGAGAGGGACGGTTGGAGATGTGACTTCTTTTGATTTACCGTAAACCCTAATTTGTGCAGCAGACAGATCGTCTGATGCATGTGTCTCACACATTTGTTGTATGATGTTGATCTTATTAACCAGTCGTCCAGATATGGGAAGACATGGATGTTGTCCCTTCTTAAGTGTGCAGCTACCACTGCTAGACACTTTGTGAACACTTGGGGTGCTGTAGTTACTCCAAAGGAGAGTACTTTGAATTGGTAGTGTTTGGCTTCTAGTACAAACCATAAATATTTTCTGTGAGATTGGTGAATGGGAATGTGGAAGTAGGCGTCCTTGAGATCTAGAGTGGCAAGGAAGTCTCCCTTTTTTGATTGAATATGATTGAATACTTTATTTCGATAAAAATAAAATTTATCATAAAAGTACATACAGTTTTGTTAAAAGGAATGTAAAAACTTTAAAAAAGGGAAGTCCTTTCTACAGCAAATGGAGACAATATACAGTTAAAAGATAGATAAAATGAAGCCCTAAGAGAGAACCGGTGATATTCTAATGCTTTATAATACAGTTTCCTACCCCGTTCTCGATTTTATCAGTCTTAAACGTATCTGCCAGGCCTTTCCCAGAAACTTGCGACTCCGCAAAAGACCATCATAGAGGTTGTGTCCGTTACCAATATACGGAGTGCCGTCGCATAGTGCCTGACTCCCAGTTCTCTGCATACTGGCTTAAACCACCTTCTCCTAGGTCCACTGTATGCTCTGCAGGCAAATAAGAAGTGTGCTAGGGACTCAGTAGGGTTTGCACATCCAGGGCAGCTAGAATGGTAAGCCAGAGAGGACTTCCAACGCCTGGTAAATGTGTTCAATGGAAGTGTTCCATATCTAAATTTTAAAAACAAAGTTCTGTCTCTAGGTGCTTTAATAACATCGAGAAAGGGTTCCAACTTCCTCACCGGCTTGTGCTCTAGGAACTGATGAGTTAAAACCCCCCAAATTTGATTTTTCGAGCTCCCTGGCTTGGACCCATTCCCAATATATTTTCTTAATGGATTCTTTCGGGGATGGTGATTAGGACAACCATGTTTCACTTAGCCCCAAGTGGGTGATCAAGTCCCTCAAGTTGTCCAGCCATACAATCTTAGTCGTCCTGTTCAGGGTAATAAGTTTGTCTAGAACTGCAGCATAGTGTACCAACTCCGGTGTCCTTCTCAGTCGCACCCAATATAGTAATGGTCGGAGGGTGACTATGTCTTTAATGGCACGACGGCCCAAGTCCTGAAGTAGTGATTTCAAAGGGGTAGAGACTGGGAGGCCTCCAGGACTCTTAAAAACTTGTTTTCAATTTTCGATAGTTCTAGGATATTGTCAAAGCCCCATAGTTCTGACCCATATGTTGTTCCAGCCAATGCTTTCCCCTCGTAGATGACAAGGACAGTGGCGATGGGCCTTCTTGCGGAGGCTCTGTGTTCTCTGGAAATGGCTCCTGTAACGCTTTTCAGATTCAGGAGCATTTTTGCTAGGTGGGAGTCCCACTTCATTCTCCGGTTCACCCTTACTCCCAAATAATCAAAAGCATCAACCTCCTCCAGTGAACATCCATTAAGTACCACATTAATCTTCCTAGATCCCTTTTTTAGCAACGGTAGAACCTGTTGTAATGTGACCATTTGAAAGTTGTCCGATTGTATGTACAGGTTTAGGGGTCTTAGGTCTAGGATAGGTCTGAGAGATCCGTCCTTTTTTGGGATGAGAAAATAGAGAGAGTAAACCCCTGTGTTTTGATGCTGTTTTGGGACTGGTTCTATTGTATTCTTTTGCAGTAGAGATTCTACCTCCTCTCTTAATAGTATGAGGTGCTCCTGTGACATGGAATGCTGTCTGGGTGGTATTGTTGGAGAAGTGGAAGTGAGCTTCAGGCAATAACCTGACCGAGTTATTTGTCTCACCCACATGTCTGTGGTGATGGAGTTCCAGACAGGCAGGAACTGTTGTAATCTCACCCCGACCGGAGTGGAATGGTCTGGGGGAAGAAGAGTCACTTATTGGGGGAAGCGGCGTTACGATTGTTGTTTCCTCTATATCCTCCTCTATAATATCCTTTATTGGGTGAGGTTTGGTTGGGTGCTTTGTAAGAAGAGGAGGTGTTATCAGTTTGGAAACTTTTAGAGGCGCCCCTATATGAGGAGCGATGAAAAGAAGGTCTATGGGTTTGCATTTGTAAGGCTCCCATTGATTTTGCCGTATCTGTTTTCATCTTTTCTAGTGCAGTATCCACTGCTGGGCCGAAAAGATGCTGTTGGTCAAATGATTGGTTTAATATACTGGCTTGTACTTCTGGTTTAAAACCAGAGATGCGTAATCATGCATGTCTGCGCATCAGTACCCCTGTATTTATTGATCTAGATGCCGTGTCTGCAGTGTCTAGTGCGCATCTTATGGAGGTATTCGTTATAATCTTGCCTTCTTGTATTAGGTAAGAAGCCCTAGTTTTATATTGTTCTGGCAAGTGTTGCATGAGTGACTCGAACTCATCATAATGAGCTCTGTCATATCTTGCTAACAGAGCTTGAGTGTTAGCAATCCTCCATATATTTGCAGCTTGTGAAATTGTGCGTTTTCCTGAAGCATACAGAAGCTTAGACTCATTATCGGGGGCTGGAGCATCCCCTGTTGTCTGCAAGTTCTCTCTTTCTCGCATTTGATACTACCATTGAGTCTAGTGGCAACTGACCTTTAATATATGCTGGGTCAGTTGGAGCCGCCTTATACTTTCTCTAGCCTAGGGTTAATTACTCTGGCTCTAACAGGATCTTTAAATATTTCTGGTGCGAGTCTCACCACTCCATTAAGTATTGGTAAAGTGGTAGTGGTTTTGTGAAGATAACAGTGTGTCCATTAGAAAGTCTTCTTCTATTGGATCTGTATGTAAGTCCTCCCCATGAAAAGTGGCTGCTCTGTGAATGAGCTGTCTGAACCCAATGGTGGCATCGGGAGGAGATGGCCTAGACGGGTATGCCTCGTCTTGTGGTAGATCTGGTGCATTATAGTCTTCCCATGGGTCACCTGATGTCCCTGCCATATCATCTGGATCGTTAATATCATCCATTTGATGTTCACTTTCTACCTCCTGTGAGTAGGTATCCCCAAAGTTTTCATGTTGTGGTATGAAACTATGTGTATTGACTGGATGATGTACAGGGGAGAGGTCTACTGTCATTTCTACTTCTGGAGAAGGAATTCTTATAGGGGGAAGTCTGAACGTTCTTTTTAAGAGGAACAGGTGGTGGTTTGGGATAGTCCATCTTCCTCTTTTCAGGCACTATGTATATATGCCCAGTCTTTGGATGAATTTTAAGAGTTTTTTGCCTTACATCAGGCTGGAAAAGCTCTTCTGCTGGTAAATCCTTTTTCGGCGCGACTGATCTGATTTGGGGCCAATAGTCTTAGACTTAACAGTCTCTATTGTCTTTGGAACGGGTCTTATTTTCAGTTCCGAAGGCTTTTCTGGTCTTTTCTTTGGATCTGTACTTTTCGGATCCAAAGCCTTTGTTCCCATTTGTATCGATTGATCTGTCTTTGGAGCCGAAACCGATTTGGATATCTGAACTGTTCTCAAGTCCGCTTTTTTAGGAACCGGAGTAGTCTTTGATTCGGTAACTCTTGGTTTCGGCTTGCCTACTTTCGGTACCGATGGATGTTTCGGTGCCGGTGTTGACTTTGGCTTTAGTACCTTCTGCTTTTCGAGACCGACAAACTGACTCTAGCCCGAGTCGACTGGAGGCTTTTTAATACTAGTCGCTGCCGAGCCTAAAGGCGGGGCATTGGAAGGTTTTGGTCGGTGTGCACCTAGACCAGAAGGCGGAGGTGGAACCGAAGCCTGTCCCTATATGGGAGGGGGGTGAACAGGGTCGACATTCTTACTCACGACCTGTTGACCAGCTGGAAGAAGATAGTCATCTTCGGATCGAATCTCTTCTCCGGAAGCTGAATCCACTGCTTCGTAAGCGACGTATTCTTGCTGTTCTTCGGCGTCTACTTCGATTGGCGCCTCAACGATGATGAGGTCTGGTGTCTGGTGTCGACGACGATGACTGCTCCATAGCTCTTCGAGCTAAACGGTCCCTGATGTTTTTTTTGGACCGGAATGGAGGCCTCACAGTCTCTACTCTCGTGCTCTGGAGACCAGCATAGGTCGCAAACCTCATGAAGGTCAGTGTGTGGAAATTTGTGTCCACACATGAGCCAAAGGCCCAATGGCGCAGTTGGCCCCGACGAACGCTTGAATCGGAAAGTGTATCCTTTCTTCGATGCGGGTAATTGGAATCAGTGTCGAAGACTATGTCGATTGATTTATGGGTTCCAAAAAGAGATCGGTAACAGGACCGAACAACAAACACATCCGAGCCCGATGGCGGGAAAAAACAATCTGAGGATGGAGTTGATGCCCATGCGCACTACGATCTAAGGGAGGAGTCACCCAACAAACAAAGACTCTTTCAAGACAACAACAAAGTGTAATCATCCGGGCCCTCCACCAGATGGTGATCTAATGCTATAGTGTGTGGTCTGCAGCCCATATGCCTCGAACTACTTTATTACGCAACCAAAACTAAATACGACACAAGTAATCAGTAGGTACAATTTAGGGTGCTGGGCTAGCTGAGCCTAGATACATTATCCTATTCCACTGCCACTCAGCTTCTATTGTACACTTGTGGTAGTAATTCCAGAGGCAGCATGGAAAAAAAGCCCCAAGGTCAGTCTAACTACTTTATGTGTTATCACAGTTCAAAATAACACCCTGGATTCTCACCATGGTGTGCGTCTAGGAAGCAAATGGTGTAAGCCAAAAGCGAGCAGGACTTTTCCCATCTCTGGAAGAGGATGCATGCTTCAGGTCAGATTCAGCCTCCTACTGATCCAGCGAGGTCACGGTCGGAGAGGGTGAGGCGGGAGACAATGTCGGAGGTCTGCCAGATTGAAGATTCAGGTATCTGAAGACACAGTAGCCCCATGGGGCAGATGTGGTCCTACGCACTCCTACCTGATGGTGGGTGCTAGGCTTTCACTAAGGCCTCGCTACTGGGTTGAATGTTGTGGTGTAACAACACAAGGCAGTCACACTGGTTTCTCGAGCACAACAGTACTGGAAGAGCTGTCGCCCCCGTTAGCAATCCGGTTTCTTGCCCGTTGCCCCTTACCATTGGGCCACGTGAGCTGAAAGCTCCTTTGACTTTGACTACTGGTTGTGGTGAGAATCTTTTGGGCCAGGATTTGCTGAAACGGTTATATGCGACTCTGTACTGTTCTCCTTCGGGAGTGGAGCTTACTTTAGGTCAGAGAGTGATCTCTCCTATGTATTTGTCAACTGATAAGCTCCCACCGGAATTGAGTTCTCTTCCTAAGTCTTTGTGGGCAACAGGTCCCAATGATGTGGGCCTGCTGGACATATCACCTTATGTTGTCCAATTAAAATCGAATGTACGATTACCACGTCTTCCTCAGTATCGGATCTCTCTCGATGGTGAACGAGCGTTGTTAGCGATCATTTAAGACTTGATTAAGAAAGATGTTATCGAGGAAACTCGGGGAAATGTGTGTAATACTCCTGTGTTACCCATTTTGAAACGCACTGATCCATCTAAGCCTCCTGTGTATCGTTTTGTCATTGATTTACGGGAGGTGAACAAAGTTGTGATTCCACAATTTCCGGTGGTGCCGGACATTACGGCTTTACTGACTCTGATTCCAGCCTCCGCTTCTTGGTTCTCAGTGATCGATCTGAAGAATGCTTTCTTTAGCATTCCGATTGCTGAGGAAAGCAGAGATCTATTCGGCTTCTCATTAGGAGGTCGCAGCTTCAGGTTTAAACGCGCTCCTCAGGGCTACTGTGAGAGTCCATCGATATACAGCCAAGCTCTGAAGAGTCAACTCGATGCGTTTGTGTTACCGGCTGGTGCGGCCTTGATCCAGTATGTTGATGACTGGTTAGTGGCTGCCGACACCAAAGAGATTTGCAAAACTGCTACAGTATCGCTGTTACAGCATCTCTGTGACTTACATCATAAGGTACTCAAACAACAAGCGGGGTTGCTGAACTGTTCCTAATAGGAAAGAGGAATAGAGAATGGGCTGTACCTTAGGGGTATAATATCACCCTTGGGCATCCATTAGGTTGGACATGTTTGCCTCACACACCCCGAAGGATGTCATGCTTCATCATCGGCGGTTGCTCCTCGTCGGGGAGGCGGTGCAATCCCCGACGGGCTCACCTCAAAGAGGGGCTCTTTAGCGGAGATCTTTTTGTCCACTTGCCTGTTGATGAAGTGTGGGTATGTGGGCTAGGGCAATAGTATCCTAAAAAGGTAAGGTTTAAAATATAGTAGAGGGTCCCGGAAAAAACTTTATTCTGGAGGTCCTCCTACTATTGTTAAAAAGGTGAAGTTTAGTTTGTAAGGTCACGGAGAGTTACGTGCCGTGTTTCAAACTAGACTACTGTGATGGTCGGTCAACATGTTTCTCGCTTGGGTTCTTCCCGCGATTCTTCAGGACCTAGTGAAAGTGTGAGTGAGGGTTTAAAACAAGGACATGCTAGTGTCATGAACCTAGTGTGTTACCTCAGGGGAATCCTGTGCCTGAAGTATGGAAATATAAAAAGAGACGTTAATGCAGGTATCGTTACAAATGTCAACAATAATAAATGGTAACAGCCAATTTAAGCATCTCAGTGCAGTGAAGTGAAGTGGAAGTGGTGTGTGTGAAGTTACACATACGAACATGCCTGTGGTGTACAGAGAGTGTGTAGTGTAGTGAACACTCTCATACCTATGTCCGTGGTGTTTAAAACAGTGGTTAAAACCAGTGGTTAAAAACACAACTGCTATCTCTAGGAGAGAACTCTAATCAGGGAAGGCAATTACTGACGTGGTAAATATCAGACTCACCTAAAGGTCTTGGATTAATAACCACCTGAGTACTCGGCGGGTCGGAACAACAGAAGTTGCCTCTAGATCAGGCTAGAGAAGGAGAACTAAGGTTAAGGAAGTTCAGGGTATCAAAATCTACCATACTTGGCAACTCGGGGATTGTCAGATCTTACCTCCGGTTATCCGTGTCCGTGCTGAGTCATCTACCCATCACCGCCGAGCTCGAATAGGTAATGGACTAGCGGGGTGTGGGTTATTTATAGGTGGACTCGTCATGAGTAGGCGTCAGGTAACGCCCTATGTGTAGGTCACGTGGTAACCAAGGTGATACCGGCCATGATGGAGTGGTGTACTCAGTGTTTAAACAAATGTGGGTTAAACCCATTGACACGGCATCGCACGTTCACAGTGAATGCCAGGGGATGTCCTCGTTCAGACCTTGTCTGTCTGTAGAAAGGCGGTGTACCCACCTTTGCTCTTTACGGAACAGAGCGTTTCTTGGGCAATTTGGACTTGCCTCAAGGATCACCCATTGTATGCAGTCGGCGCTGTGTTGGTTCTCTAGATAGTGTTTGCACATCTTGGTGTGTGACTTTTTGCACCGAAAATTACTGCGGTGTTCGGTGATCCTTGTTTTAATTGTGCGTGTGGTCATCCCAATATACTTAAGACCACATGGGCAAGTTAGCATATAGATGCAGTGAGTGGTATTACAGTTTGTGTGCCCCTGGATAACCCACTTGAAAGTGTCGGTGAGCTGTATTGTCTTTTGGGGAGTGGTGTATTTGCAAACCCCACAGTTACCGCATGGGTAGTGACCGGTGACTGGTGGCATGTTCCATAATGTCTGCTGGGAACTCTTTTTAGTAATCTTCGGTCTCGTGTGGATCAATATGTCCTTCACGTTCTGTGTCCTTTTGAAAGCAAACCTAGGTTGCTCAAAGGGTATATCCCCTGTGTTCAGGATTCCCCAGTGACGTTTGATGGTGTTTTTAATCTTGGTAGACAATGGGGTAAATGTCGTCACACAAGTGATAGGTTGGTTTTCAATTGGTGGTCTTTCCCGTCTCTCTAGGAGTGCCTCTCTGTTGTTGTTTCTTGCTCGCTTTTTCGCTTTTGTGACCTCTCCTTTCGGGTAGCCTCTATCTAGTAGATTTCTAGAGAGGATGGTTGATTGCTTTTTGTAGTCTGCAGTATTACTACAATTCCGTCTGATCCGAAGGAATTGCCCAAAAGGTAGATTGTTCCTTAAGGCTTTGGGATGGTGGCTCTCAAAATGTAGGAGGCTGTTACGGTCTGTTGGTTTCCTAAACATTGTTGTCTGGAGTCCACCCTCTTTCAGTTGTACAGTGAGGTCGAGAAAAGCAATCTCTTTAGACGAGGAAGACATAGTGAACCGGAGATATGGATTCAGGGAGTTAACCCATATGAAGAAGGCCTCATGTGAGTTGGGACGACCCGACCAAAGGATCAGGATATCGTCAATGAAACGCTTCCACATTATGATGTTTGCTGAGAATGGGTTGGATTGGTGGTGGATGTGTTTGTCCTCAAAATCGGCCATATACAGACATGCCACCGACGGCGCAAAGGTGCTGCCCATCGATGTGCCTTGGGTCTGGTGGAAGAATTGCCCCTTGAACTCAAAGAAGTTCTCAGTGAGCGCAAGGGTTGCGCATTCCATAATGAATGACGGTGGGGTGTCAGAGTCCCACTCCTCCATCCTCAGGCGTGATTCGATTACCTCCAGAGTAGCCCTCTGTGGGATGTTGGTATAGAGGGCTTCAACATCTAGGGTAATCAAAAGATCAACTTGGTTAGCATTGTCGATTGAGTTGAGATGCAGTAGGGTGTCGGCCGTGTCCTGAATGTAGGAAGGGATGCGTTTAACCAATGGCTGGAGAAAATGGTCGCAAAATTTCGACAAAGGTTCTAATACCGAGTCGATACCAGAAACTATCGGTCTCCCCGGGACTGGTCTTGTCCCTTTATGAATCTTTGGAAGGGTATAGAAGTAGGGAACCCTCGGGTTCTTTTGGTTTAAAAATTCTGCCTCCTTCTTACTAATCCAAAGTTCACATTCAGCGGTTTCCACCAAGCCTGTGATGGTTGTTTGCAGGCGAGGGGTCGGATCACATGGAATGGGGGTGTAGTACCGATTGTCGTTAAGCTGCCTAAGGCACTCGAGCTCGTAGTCTTTGGTGTTCATTAAAACAGTAGCCCCGCCTTTATCAGCTTGTTTTATAGTGATTAGAGGGTCATCTGCCAATGTTTTAAGTACCTCCATGTCTTTCCGGGAGATATTGGAGTGGGTCTTTTTCCTGTCGAGGGTCTCGATGTCTTTCAGTACCGCCTGTTCAAAGGTCAGGACTTCATTAGGAACCATCCCATTGTGGGGTGTAAATGTCGACGGGTTATGTAAACCTGAGTCTTGTGCTGGTTCTTGGGGTTTCCCTTCGAAAAAAGCCTTAAGTCTGACCTTTCTGAAGAAAGATTGCAATTCCCTGGTCTGGTTGAATAGGTCGATCTTTGGTGTTGGGACAAAGCCCAGTCCTTTTTGGAGAACTTGTTCCTCGTGCTCGGTCAGTATGCGATCCGAGAGATTGACCACGAGGCTCATTTTGGCCCTGACCTGTTCGTGTTCCGGGTGTCCATTCCGTGGGGGCGTGTGTCCTCCCACTGCACTTTCTTCTCGGTGGCGTTGCCTCGCTTTCGCCCGCGCCCTTTGCCCCAGCCTCTGCCTAAAAAAGGGGGGCGTGCTGACCCTTGGGGCGCAAAGAAAGGTGGGTATTGTGGTACAAATGGTGGCTGAAACGGCTGGAAATGAGGGTATTGCCAAAACGGGGGACCCATTGGTTGCCCTTGGTTTGGATAGTTCTGGTAACTGTGGGGGTTCTGTTGTCCCCGCCCTCTACCTCTTTTGGCCCTAGGTGGAATATTGGTTGTATCATTGTCGTCACTACTTTCGGAGCCACTGTTCGAACCTCGTCTGGACGAAGTTGTGCTGGAGTCCGAATTGTAGTTGGTTCCCGGCGGGACGTAGTCGTCCTTTAGGTGGGAGGACACACGCCCCCACGGAATGGACACCCGGAACACGAACAGGTCAGGGCCAAAATGAGCCTCGTGGTCAATCTCTCGGATCGCATACTGACCGAGCACGAGGAACAAGTTCTCCAAAAAGGACTGGGCTTTGTCCCAACACCAAAGATCGACCTATTCAACCAGACCAGGGAATTGCAATCTTTCTTCAGAAAGGTCAGACTTAAGGCTTTTTTCGAAGGGAAACCCCAAGAACCAGCACAAGACTCAGGTTTACATAACCCGTCGACATTTACACCCCACAATGGGATGGTTCCTAATGAAGTCCTGACCTTTGAACAGGCGGTACTGAAAGACATCGAGACCCTCGACAGGAAAAAGACCCACTCCAATATCTCCCGGAAAGACATGGAGGTACTTAAAACATTGGCAGACGACCCTCTAATCACTATAAAACAAGCTGATAAAGGCGGGGCTACTGTTTTAATGAACACCAAAGACTACGAGCTCGAGTGCCTTAGGCAACTTAACGACAATCGGTACTACACCCCCATTCCATGTGATCCGACCCCTCGCCTGCAAACAACCATCACAGGCTTGGTGGAAACCGCTGAATGTGAACTTTGGATTAGTAAGAAGGAGGCAGAATTTTTGAACCAAAAGAACCCGAGGGTTCCCTACTTCTATACCCTTCCAAAGATTCATAAAGGGACAAGACCAGTCCCGGGGAGACCGATAGTTTCTGGTATCGACTCGGTATTAGAACCTTTGTCGAAATTTTGCGACCATTTTCTCCAGCCATTGGTTAAACGCATCCCTTCCTACATTCAGGACACGGCCGACACCCTACGGCATCTCAACTCAATCGACAATGCTAACCAAGTTGATCTTTTGATTACCCTAGATGTTGAAGCCCTCTATACCAACATCCCACAGAGGGCTACTCTGGAGGTAATCGAATCACGCCTGAGGATGGAGGAGTGGGACTCTGACACCCCACCGTCATTCATTATGGAATGCGCAACCCTTGCGCTCACTGAGAACTTCTTTGAGTTCAAGGGGCAATTCTTCCACCAGACCCAAGGCACATCGATGGGCAGCACCTTTGCGCCGTCGGTGGCATGTCTGTATATGGCCGATTTTGAGGACAAACACATCCACCACCAATCCAACCCATTCTCAGCAAACATCATAATGTGGAAGCGTTTCATTGACGATATCCTGATCCTTTGGTCGGGTCGTCCCAACTCACATGAGGCCTTCTTCATATGGGTTAACTCCCTGAATCCATATCTCCGGTTCACTATGTCTTCCTCGTCTAAAGAGATTGCTTTTCTCGACCTCACTGTACAACTGAAAGAGGGTGGACTCCAGACAACAATGTTTAGGAAACCAACAGACCGTAACAGCCTCCTACATTTTGAGAGCCACCATCCCAAAGCCTTAAGGAACAATCTACCTTTTGGGCAATTCCTTCGGATCAGACGGAATTGTAGTAATACTGCAGACTACAAAAAGGAATCAACCATCCTCTCTAGAAATCTACTAGATAGAGGCTACCCGAAAGGAGAGGTCACAAAAGCGAAAAAGCGAGCAAGAAACAACAACAGAGAGGCACTCCTAGAGAGACGGGAAAGACCACCAATTGAAAACCAACCTATCACTTGTGTGACGACATTTACCCCATTGTCTACCAAGATTAAAAACACCATCAAACGTCACTGGGGAATCCTGAACACAGGGGATATACCCTTTGAGCAACCTAGGTTTGCTTTCAAAAGGACACAGAACGTGAAGGACATATTGATCCACACGAGACCGAAGATTACTAAAAAGAGTTCCCAGCAGACATTATGGAACATGCCACCAGTCACCGGTCACTACCCATGCGGTAACTGTGGGGTTTGCAAATACACCACTCCCCAAAAGACAATACAGCTCACCGACACTTTCAAGTGGGTTATCCAGGGGCACACAAACTGTAATACCACTCACTGCATCTATATGCTAACTTGCCCATGTGGTCTTAAGTATATTGGGATGACCACACGCACAATTAAAACAAGGATCACCGAACACCGCAGTAATTTTCGGTGCAAAAAGTCACACACCAAGATGTGCAAACACTATCTAGAGAACCAACACAGCGCCGACTGCATACAATGGGTGATCCTTGAGGCAAGTCCAAATTGCCCAAGAAACGCTCTGTTCCGTAAAGAGCAAAGGTGGGTACACCGCCTTTCTACAGACAGACAAGGTCTGAACGAGGACATCCCCTGGCATTCACTGTGAACGTGCGATGCCGTGTCAATGGGTTTAACCCACATTTGTTTAAACACTGAGTACACCACTCCATCATGGCCGGTATCACCTTGGTTACCACGTGACCTACACATAGGGCGTTACCTGACGCCTACTCATGACGAGTCCACCTATAAATAACCCACACCCCGCTAGTCCATTGCCTATTCGAGCTCGGCGGTGATGGGTAGGTGACTCAGCACGGACACGGATAACCGGAGGTAAGATCTGACAATCCCCGAGTTGCCAAGTATGGTAGATTTTGATACCCTGAACTTCCTTAACCTTAGTTCTCCTTCTCTAGCCTGATCTAGAGGCAACTTCTGTTGTTCCGACCCGCCGAGTACTCAGGTGGTTATTAATCCAAGACCTTTAGGTGAGTCTGATATTTACCACGTCAGTAATTGCCTTCCCTGATTAGAGTTCTCTCCTAGAGATAGCAGTTGTGTTTTTAACCACTGGTTTTAACCACTGTTTTAAACACCACGGACATAGGTATGAGAGTGTTCACTACACTACACACTCTCTGTACACCACAGGCATGTTCGTATGTGTAACTTCACACACACCACTTCCACTTCACTTCACTGCACTGAGATGCTTAAATTGGCTGTTACCATTTATAATTGTTGACATTTGTAACGATACCTGCATTAACGTCTCTTTTTATATTTCCATACTTCAGGCACAGGATTCCCCTGAGGTAACACACTAGGTTCATGACACTAGCATGTCCTTGTTTTAAACCCTCACTCACACTTTCACTAGGTCCTGAAGAATCGCGGGAAGAACCCAAGCGAGAAACATGTTGACCGACCATCACAGTAGTCTAGTTTGAAACACGGCACGTAACTCTACGTGACCTTACAAACTAAACTTCACCTTTTTAACAATAGTAGGAGGACCTCCAGAATAAAGTTTTTTCCGGGACCCTCTACTATATTTTAAACCTTACCTTTTTAGGATACTATTGCCCTAGCCCACATACCCACACTTCATCAACAGGCAAGTGGACAAAAAGATCTCCGCTAAAGAGCCCCTCTTTGAGGTGAGCCCGTCGGGGATTGCACCGCCTCCCCGACGAGGAGCAACCGCCGATGATGAAGCATGACATCCTTCGGGGTGTGTGAGGCAAACATGTCCAACCTAATGGATGCCCAAGGGTGATATTATACCCCTAAGGTACAGCCCATTCTCTATTCCTCTTTCCTATTAGGAACAGTTCAGCAACCCCGCTTGTTGTTTGAGTACTCTACACACGGGCACACGCTGTAACTGGACCTTCCACCTCCCCTTTTGGAGGTGGTAATCGGTGCCCGTTCGATCCATTGATCACACTCCCTCTTTGTTGACGACGATTACATCATAAGGTGTCACCTTCTAAACTGCAATATTGTTGTCAAGAAGTAACCTATCTAGGTCACTTATTGTCAAAGGAGGGAAGAAGGTTGACCCCAGAGAGAATTGCAGCGATCGCTCGAATGACTGTGCCAACAACTCAAAGAGATGTACGTGCCTTTCTAGGTATCACGTCATACTGCAGGCAATGGATTCCAAATTTTTCATTGCTAGCGAAGCCATTGGTAGCCCTCACGTGCAAGGATGTTCCGACTCCTTTGCCATGGACCGAAGAGTGTCAGAAAAGTTTTTCTGAATTGCGTGATGCGTTGTGTTCGGCTCCTGTGTTAGGTACTCCTGACTACAGTAAGCCGTTTACACTATACGTTCACGAGAGAGAGGGCTGTGCGTTGAGTGTTTTGACGCAGCAATTTGGCGGTAAGCAGCGTCCATGTGCATATTTTTCCTCGACCTTGGACCCAGTAGCTAGAGCATTGCCGAGTTGTCTAAGAGCGACAGCGGCAGCTGCGGTGTCCATCCGACAATCTGCAGGATTGGTCATGGATAATATGCTTACTGTGATGGTTCCACATGCAGTTGACACTCTTGAATCGTACAAAAACCCAACACTTGACGAGTGCAAGGTTATCCGGTTACGAGTTGACGCTTTTGGCAAGTCATATACAAATAAAGCGCTGCAATGTATTAAACCCGGCGACGTTGTTGCCAACGCATATGGAATCAGATGATGTACCACCACATGATTGTTATTTGCGAACTGAGGAAGAAACGAAGGGTCGTGTTGACCTAAAAAACACTCCATTGGCAGATCCCGATGGTACTTTGTATGTTGATGGTTCGTGCTTTAAGTTGCCGAATGGTGATGTGACGACTGCGTATGCTGTGGTGACGTTGAGTACGGTTGTGGAAACTGCGAGATGGAGTCAGAATTCCGCACAGGCGGCAGAGTTGATTGCGTTGACGAGAGCGTGTGTTTTGTCGAAAGGAAAGCGAGTGAATGTGTTTACTGATAGTCAATATGCTTTTGGCGTTGCACATAGCTTTGGTCGTCTGTGGAGAGAAAGAGGATTTATGACATCGCATGGCACAAAGATCCAACGCGGACAGCTCGTGAACGATCTTTTGGACGCACTTACATTGCCTAAGCAGGTGGCAATTATTAAATGCAGCGCGCACCGAAAAGTGACGGATGATGTTGGTCGTGGTAACGCGTTTGCGGATGAGATTGCTAAAGAGACAGCTAGAAACCTTGCAACCCGAATGTATGTTACGAGTTCAGTAAGGTGGCCTGCAGAGACTGGTATGTGTGAGGACACTGTTGAGAGTGTGAAAACGATTCAGAATGAGGCCACTGAAACTGAAAAGACTAAGTGGAAAGAAAGTGCGGGAAAGTTAGATGCGCACGGATGTTGGATTGATTTGTCGGAAAATCAGAGATGGATGTTGCCGGATGCATATGTGCTAGCCGTTGTGACTGGCTCACGGCTTGTCACATATTAGCGCGAAAGGTATTTGCAAGTTGCTGTCCCCCGTATGGAAGAATGATGGTATTGCTAAATGTGCTGAGAGGGTGGTTAAGAATTGTATGGTATGCATGATGTACAATCCTGGCAAGGGCACTCCTACCCCACCTGGCCATTTTGCTCCTCCTATATGTCCCTTTGAAGTTATCCAACTGGACTTCATCCATATGGAGAGATGCAATAACCTGAAGTACGTTTTAGTTGTGGTTTGAGCATTCTCCAGATGGATTGAGGCTTATCCTCTTAAGGATAATACTGCTTTGTCCACAGCGAAAGTCCTACTGAAGGAATACTTTCCTCGGTATGGAATGCCACGGATTGTATGGTCAGATAACGGAAGTGAGTTTGTGGGGAGTGTGATGCAGAGTGTGTGTAAAGGCCTTGGAATTAGACAAAAATTCCATAGTGCCAATCATCCCCAGTCAGCAGGTTTAGTCGAAGGGTACAATGGTACTCTGAAAGTGAAACTTGCTAAAATCCAAGCTACGACTGGTTTGTCATGGCCTGATGCCTTGCCTCTGGCTCTCTTGTCGACCAGGGCGACTGTACACTCTCGAGTAGGGCTTAGCCCATATGAGATTGTGTTCGGCCGTCCTGCGAACATTTGGGGGGTCCCGAGGCCTAGGGCCTTCGATAGTCTTGAGTACCCAATGTTAATTGATTATCTTCATGATCTGACTGCTAAACTTAGGTTAATTCACCAACAGGTCTTTAAAGCACTGCAGGCACAGACTGAGGATCCTGGACATCGGCTCCAACCGGGTGACTGGGTGGTTACCCGTAATTTCGGCAGGAAGCGCAATTTGGAGCCGAGATTCGTTGGACCATTCCAGGTCCTCCTTGCCACGAGAACTGCAGTTCGTCTGGAAGGCCGGAAAAATTGGGTGCATGCCACCCACACCAAAAAGGTGCCTATATCTTTACCAGCAGATTCGTGGGTGAGGACAGGAATAGCAGCAACGGAGACCGAGACCCCGATCAAATTTGTGCCGTTCAGTGATGCTCAACTTGTAGGAGACACTTCATTGCAGTCAGACACATTTGCTGAACCTTCATCATTGGAAAACTCAAGACTTGAACTCTCATCTGATCGACAGGACTCTGTTCCGCAATCTGAACAATTATTTGAAGAGCAGACTCGTCCTGGAAGAAGCAGATATTTTCTTCGTTCTCACAATAGAGACTAATAAAATACTTTTTGCCTTTTTCCTTTCGAATTCATATTACCCCTTATTGTCATTTTAAACATTATGATCGATTCCATCTTCCATTAATTCTTGGTTTCTTTTCCACGTATGTTTCTTTTTCCACAGCTAAGAGATTTGCACTAAAATTGAATGTTTGATTAAAGAAAACCTTACATCAGGGTTGACCGTAGGGCCGTGCGGGTACTTCCTTCTGTTTAGCAGGTTCCTGACACTAGGTCAGTATTTTTGTCGATTTCTGGGAACTCCTGGGAATTGATAATCGCTACTCAGAACGAAGTGCGTCAAGAACGTTGCGGACGGTTTTTAGAGGATGGAATTCTCAAAGTTGTCGGAAGTGGAGAAGATGTTAGTTCAGATATCGACGTTACATAGGGTTGTACAAACAAAATGCTTTCTGTTTTAGGTGTTCCTGCTGTTCTTAACTGTTTCCATGGTACTAGTGGGTGGAGTGTATTTTGGACTACAGTCGTTATTGCCTTCTGCTTTACCTACTTCTTCTTCTGCACCAAAATCTACCCCCACTATTTCTCCACATTCCTTTCATCCTCTGCCTCAACACGAACAGATTAGACGTGCGGAATTCATGAATAACTCCTTTGTCCAGCTTCTTCATCAACATCAGTTGGTGATCAACACTACTAACTGTTGGGGTGTGTGGTTTAATGCCACATACCATGGATCGGGGAATTCCGTATTTGGTCCTTCCTTATAGTTCTCAGGGGTCAGCTCGAGCATTCCAAACTATGTTTCGTAGCGCACTAGATTCCTACCCCCATCGAGAGCCACGCACTGCAGATCATGGTCCTGGCCCGTACCACAAGCCTTTGGCAAGGGCAATTGCTGATTTAGATAGAGATATCTTTGACGCATCGCTTATCCCAGAGGAAGAGGTGCAAGCATACAGGGATCTGAGTGAGGCTGAGTATAGCATGTCAGTGGGTGATAGACCGCTTAAAAGCTAGTCTCCGATCTGGATCGTACCCCATCTTGGTAATTTCGGTTTGAAAGGTCTTGGCCGAAGTCCGCGAGCTCAGCTTGGTAGGAGTGCTTGCACTGAAACGTATGTTTTACCAACACTCTCTTCCCCGGTTCTTTTGACTGCCAAGGGTACATACTTTGTATGTTACGACCGCGCATATACATGGTTGCCTCGTGACTTCTCGGGCATCTGTTATATTGCGAATCTGTTGCCGCCGACCTTCACAGTTGGGTCGGACTATCACAAGACTAGAGTTGTGAGAGGCGTTATTAGCGAAGAAGACACTGCCGGTCAAGAAGCAGGAGACTTCTTTGAGGGTTTCCTGCCGTTTTGGGGACCTATGATCAATAGTAGGAACCTGAGACAGTTGACTCGTGTGGTGGAATCGACTGCTAATATAACTGCAAGTGCTCTTGGTAATCTGACAGCAGAGCTTCAGGCGGACAGGCTTATGACGTTACAAAACCGTATGGTTTTAGACGTTGTTCTTGCAGATAGAGGTGGTGTATGTAAGGTGATCCATTCGAGTTGCTGTATTTTCATCCCTGATAACGCTCCAACTGTCTATCAAGCCATCTCGAAGTTGCATAAGATCTCCGAGTCCATACAAGTGGACGTAGGTGATTGGACGCTACTAGGATGGTTTTGGGGCCTGATGTCGACGTGGGGTTGGAAGATTCTGATGATCATTGGGGTTGTTGTAGCATTTCTGTTCACGTGTTGTCTTTGCGTACAGTGTGGTCCTGCCTTATGTGGCCTTTGTGCTACGACGTGTATAAGACGGCCATCTGTTACCAAGGAAGCATTGATGGATAGAATAATGTTGCAGCAACATCTGAATGATCTGATAAATATCGAGATCGATTCTGATATCGACTAGTGCTTGCCTACATGAGGGCAAAAGGAGCGTCTGAGGTTCCGTGACAATTATAGTGGTGTTTTCGACTCGTTCGAATATGGACAAGTTTGGTATCTATGAACCGCAAATGACGAGTTTAGTGGATGTACGCGTTTTCGCTACACTGGCCTGAATCGGTCGTCTTATTCGTGGGTTTCTTCATTTGAACCCACTGGTTCCATTTTAGATACGGCATCCATTTTGTCTCTTGCCCTCAAGTAGCCAGCGAACGGACACTGTCCGCTTCGTGACCCTGGGATTCCCAAACTCTTGCGGAAGACACGTGTTCCTTTGAGGGAGTCTTTATGATGAGGGGGATGATATCGTAAAGGCAGATGGCCCCACTCAAGGCTCATCTTGCCGTGCCGGTCTATTGTTTCAGCCGTTCATTCATTAGGCACGATTCCTTTGATCCTGCAATCATGTTTCCGATATCGCTCTTTACACCAATCTGCTGTCTATCTTTGTCTTCCTTCCACCTGTTTCTGTCTTCTCTCAAACTCGTTTACAGCCGGAATGGAATGTACTTAATGTTGGGATAATGTACTTTTACAGTTGGGAACCGGCGATGCTCCTGTAATTATGTTCCGGGATCCTGAATACATGAAAGCAGCACTTTTGGAATTTACTGTGGGAACTGAGTTGTAACCTTTTGTTAGCCATGTTGTGCTATGACGGAAATCTGTATAAAAGGAGCGATCCACTATTGCAATTTGAAGCAGTCTCCTATAACCTACATGTGTTGCACTTCTTGTGACTTCTGTGTTCCCTGCAGTAAATAAACTTCGATCTTTGACGCCGAAGGAAGTGTCCCGTGTCTCTGTAATTTGTACGCCGGAACAGGTAACCCACGAAGGTTTCAGGTGTTGTCCCCTGGCACCGCTGGGCCTTAGAATAGCCCAGTCCTTCAAGCCTCTCAAGGCTTGATTAGATCTTGATGCCGGCGGCGCAGGCCTCTTTGGTTAGGGAAGTTAGACATCTTGCCAGGGGTATTTCGGACCACTCCCCACTGTGGCTTTTGATGGACATGAGGATGGGTGCTGAGGGTCGAGTGGCTCCGATTAACCCTTGGTACCTCCGTAACCCCAAAACTAGGGCTGAATTGATTAAGTCTTTTGATCATTATTTTACTGAGAATGTGGGGTCTGTATCCTATTCTGTTTCATTGTGGGAGGCTTTCAAGACTGTTATCCGTGGACAGGCGCTATCGCTAATCGCTGCTGCTAAAAAACGCAAACACAAGGCAGTGGTCCGCTTAGCGGCCGAAATAGCGGAGTTGGAAGGGGATTTAGAAGTGGATATCACTCAGGAGAAGGTTCATGTCCTTGGCCTCAAACAACTCTATTATAGAGCCCTGGTAACTGACGCTGCTAGAATTGCTAGTAGAGAGCAGCAGGGACGGTGGTACGATGTGGGAGACAAGGATGGGAAGCTGATCGCTTGGTTAGACAAAAAGGAGAGGGCGAGTCGTGTAGTTCCTGTGGTTGAGAGAGCTGATGGAGTGCGTGTGACTGACCCGGTTGAGATTGTGGAGTGTTTTGCGGAACACTTTCGAAATGTATACTCCCAGTCTCCGATAGACCAGAGGAAGACTCCCATTTACTGTTAAGGGACATCGCGTTGCCGCGCCTATTGGACTCAGATAGGGATTTGATGGACGAAGCATTTTCGGTTGATGAGGTGGCAGCAGACCCCTCTGAACTTAAAAACTACAGACCCATATCCCTCCTCCCCTTCCCGGCCATTGTGATTGAGAAAGCCGTCAACAGTCAGCTCGCCGCCTTCCTTGAATCCAACAACTCCCTTGATCCCTCTCAGTCCGGATTTCGAGCCAAACACAGCACCGAAACCGCCCTCATTGCAGCAACAGACGACATCCGAACACTACTGGATAACGGAGAAACAGCGGCCCTCATTCTACTCGACCTCTCCGCCGCTTTCGACACAGTCTGCCACAGCACCCTCATACAACGCCTCAGCAACATCGGCATACAAGGAAAAGTCTTGGACTGGATCACCTCGTTCCTAGCTGGGAGAACTCAGAGTCCGACTTCCCCCATTTATCTCAGAGGCCACTGAAGTCATCTGTGGAGTACCGCAAGGATCTTCACTCAGTCCCACCCTCTTCAACGTCTACATGAGCCCACTCGCATCAATCGCATGCTAACACAACCTCAACATCATCATCATCTCTTACGCAGACGACACCCAATTAATCCTTTCCCTCACCAAAGACCCCAACACCACAAAAAACAATCTTCACGAAGGCATGAAAGAAGTAGCCTAATGGATGAAACACAGCCACCTAAAACTCAACTCAGACAAAACGGAGGTGCTCATTCTAGGACCTTCCCCCTCTGCCTGGGACGACTCTTGGTGGCCTTCCGCTCTGGGCACAGCACCCACACCCACAGACCATGCACGTAACCTTGGCTTCATCCTAGACTCCTCTCTCTCGATGTCCAGACAAGTCAACGCAGTCTCATCCTCCTGCTTCAACGCACTTCGCATTCTCAAAAAGATCTTCCGCTGGATCCCCCTCGAGACAAGAAAGACTGTCACCCACGCACTGGTCACGAGTCGACTGGTTTATGGCAACACACTTTACGCCGGAATCACAGCAAAATTACAGAAAAGACTCCAACGCATCCAAAACGCATCGGCGAGATTCATATTGGACATCCCTCGCCAAGATCACATCACCGGACACCTAAAAGACCTCCACTGGCTTCCCGTCAACAAAAGAATTACATTCAGTCTTCTCACCCACGCACACAAGGCCCTCTACAATCTTGGTCCCGAATGCCTCAACACCCGACTGTCCTTCTACAAACCCACCCGCCAACTTAGATCTTCCAATCAAGCCCTCGCCGCAGTCCCACGCATCCGAAAATCCACCATTGGAGGAAGATCCTTCTCCTTCTTGGCGGCCAAGACCTGGAACTCACTCCCCACCTGCCTCCGCCTTACTCAAAACCACACCTCCTTCAGAAAATAACTTAAAACCTGGCTATTCGACAAATAATGAACCCCTTCCCAAGCGCCTTGAGACCCTCTGGGTGAGCAGTGCGCTATATAAATGACCGAACTTGAACTTGAACTTGATATCCGATCCGTCAGTTCGGGAAAAGCTATGGGCCCCAACGGTCTCCCTATTGAGCTTTACAAACTGCGTCCAAACAAAATGGCGCCGCATCTTCGTGCTATGTTCCTAGAAGCGCGAGACATCGGCTCCCTTCCCCGTGATCAGCGACTTGCGACCATCGTGGTGATTCATAAGGAGGGGAAACCGCGAGATCGCTGCGCATCCTACAGGCCAATATCGCTCCTTAACACGGAGCCCAAGATTCTAGCTAAACTATTGGCAAACCGCTTGATAAAGGTAATCGGTGACCTGATCCATCCGGATCAATCTGGTTTCATTTCACATCACAACACGGCGCTGAACCTGCGACTCCTGCATGGCGTCCTGGCGAGAGAGTCGTCGCTGCGTGATCCGGCCATCTTGGCTTCTTTAGATGCTACGATGGCCTTTGATACGGTGGAATGGCCATATCTCTGGGCTGCTCTTGCAAAGTTTGGTTTCGCCTCCGGTTTCATCGGCTGGGTAAAACTTCTGTACGAGGAACCATTGGCTCAGCTTGTGGTAAATGGTCGGGTCTCCAGGTCCTTTGTTCTGGGGAGGGGCACGCGACAGGGGTGCCAGTTGTCCCCACTTCTTTTCACCCTCGCCTAGGAACCTCTAGCGGCTAGGCTGCGGTGGGAACCATCAATGAAGGGTATTCAGTGGACCCTAGAATTTGAGGATCGAATATCATTATACGCAGATGACATCTTGTTGCATCTCTCGTCACCTCGAAAGTCCTTGATAGTACCGATTGCTGTACTGAACTCGTTCGGGAGGAACTCCAGCCTTGTGATTAATTGGACTAAGTCCTGTGTTTATGTACTTTCGGGTGAGACTCCCTCTTTACCGCGCGGCTGTCCGATACAGGTGACACAGACGGGATTTAAATATTTGGGGGTCTTTATTACACTGGACCCCGCTGTCCGTTATGAACGGAATCTGCTTCCTCCACTCAAACGGTTAAAATCTGATGTGGCGGCCTGGAGTAGATTGCAATTGTCCCCTTTGGGGTGCGCAGCCCTGTTCAAAATGATGTCCTTGCCGCGTTTTTTTATTTGCACTTCAGAACACGTTCGATGTAATTCCGGCGGGTTATTTCCGTGAGGTTGAGAGTCTACAGAGGCAGTTGGTGTGGGTCGGACGTCCGCGTATCACCCTCGCCAAATTGACGCTCCCCTGGTATGACGGCAGTATCGCACTTCCGGACATCAAGCGTTACTACGGGCCTCCCAGCTGGGAGCAATCAACCATGGAATGTACGGTCCGGTTTTGAACCCCGCGTTCGAGATGGATAAGTGGCAGCTCCCGGGTGGAGACTATAACAGGGAGCTTTACTCCAAATCTGCGGGAGGGAAACTGTCAGGACCAACTAATATAGCAGTGCGAGTGTGTAAGTGTGCGAACGCGGCAATGGGATGGGTGGACCGTTTGACCCGGGCTACTCCGCTCTATGCGTTTGATAAATGATGCTGACAGACACAGAGCATGACGGGCCACATTCAATTCATACAGGCACCAGATGGAGGGAAATGTTACCTGACCACTTAGATGTAGGAGGGTTAATGGCAGAGACTATGAAGTCAGGGGAAAATAAAACTGATTTTCAGGATGGAACTTGGGAACGTTGGGACAGAAGACAGGACAGCTGTGGATTGATACGGGCCCACAAGGATTGCACCTTACATCCAGCCACAGGGAGGTCAGTCAGCCACTCCACCCTCAAAGCATAGATCAGGTTGTCGGATAAACACAAGGCAGCAGCAACCACTGACAGGGAACTCCGTCGAACAGGGACCGGGGCATCATAGCCTCAGCAGGGAGGGATAACTGTCTGGAGAGGTAGTGCCTTCACAGAGTGCAAATGTGCAGTAAAATAAACCCACAGAAAAAATACCACCCATTCACCAAGGTCCCTAAAAAGTTGTACCAAACCAAAAGAAGGACCAATGCAACAGCGTTGGGAATACAAACATACTTGTGTCAAGGGATTCAGGGCTTCTGTATGTGTTCTGTCAACAGGGTATCCTCACTAAAGTCTGCCACCAAGGGCACCTGCAAGAGAAAAAAAGCCCCACTCTGCTGTGGAATTCCCAGGAAAGGGTTGGCTGATCACACCCCAGAGGGAGGGAAGTCTGGGTGGGCTACCAGACAAAGTACTGATAAACCGGGCACCCAGGTCCCCGTGTCTAAAGTCACTAGGAACAAGTACCTATTATGAGGTCGAAAGGTCCCCATTCTCGGGTACACTGCCCGGGTCCGATGTTTTCTTAAAGGCGTGTAGAACTAAGTGTCTCCAGAAACCAGAGGCCTCCACTCAATGGAGCCCCCCTTTCAGTTCTAAAACAAAGCTGCCCTCCAGTGAGGGGAGACAGGATTCCTGTACACCCGGGAAAGTGAAGACACCACAACTTCCACAACACACGGACAAGAACCAATAAGTTGTGAGGTGCCCACATGGCGTCAAGTCAGTCGGTAGGGTCGCCAGAGTAGCCAGGTGTCCCAAAGTATCTGAGGCAGTCCTGTTCATCAACTTCACTAGGCAGACTTTGGCAAGAGTTCATGATCTTAGCCCTGGACTATCCACGCTCTTTTGATCCAAACAATATTTTCTTTCTTTTTCCTCTAAATTTTTCCAAATATCCGATGTCTGGCCACCGTGCCATACCACTCCAAAATAGCGACAGAAGCACTCCCGCTCGTTAGAAGCCCATAGCCAAAAGCTAGGAACAGCAAGTCGAAATGGGCAAACAAGAAACAGGACGTGGTACAAGAGAGGAGAGTGCCTGGAAGAAGGGAATCCCCAATATCCATCATAACTTTAGGCGAGAGAACGCTGAATGCGCTCATCCCAACATCAGGCCTAGCAACTAACCAAGGCCCCAGTACTCGCATGTACCATCTCGAAAAAGCAGTACCCCAGTTTCAGACACCACAAGATGGCATAATCAGGTGGCAAAGGGAACACAGAACAATTTTACGACAACCCTCAGGTCGAAGGATAAATAAGGTATCAGATTGTGCGAAACCTAAGGAAAACGCCCCAAAACCAACAAAAGAAGACCAAAGTTAATCTGAAAAGTAGTCTTTAGAAAGGGGCGGAGTCGAGATATTAGGTGCCACAAGGGGAGGGTCATGTTGCACAACGCATGCCGGGAACAAACAAACGGACAGACAACCCTCCCCCCCCCCCCCCCCCCCCCCCCATCGTTTTAAGGAATTGTGCAACCACCGTCAACACTAAACAGCAACACGGCCGGCCTCGCACAGTCCCGGTCATGTATAGGTTGCAAGACGCAGCCCACACCACCCCAATGGGCACCCCCCCATGCACACACCAGGAAGAAAATTAGATGGGGGGAGGGGGGACTCAATAGCTCATAAAAAGAAAAATTCTTCTGATTTCCAATAAGCCACCTTAAAGTTTTAATTGTCAAAGTGTTACCACAACCAGGGCCACCTTTCTGTGCCTCACTAATATTGCGTAAATGGAGTGTGGAGAACACACTCAAGAGAAATAAAGGAACCCCATCTAACGTGTGCAAATCAAGATTAAGAACTGCACCATGAACCCTTTGTTTGAACTATTAAATGAGAAACCCCGATCACCAAAGGAACACAGACGCCTCCCCCTGGACTCGTCCCACAACCTGCAATGTTCAACAAGTTATGTATTGTTGCACTTCTATGTACCCTCTGTTTACCATGGGTGTTGCCACATCCATTCATCACCAAAGAACTGCCTAGTCAAATGGAGTTCACCAGGTAACTATCGCCACGCTTGCGTAGAGACCTCTCCCACATCACTTCTAATTACACAAAACCAAACACTGGCATCCTACATGCACTACATAGTGCCCTCTTGCACAACACGTGGAATAAGCACATGGCCATCGTGGGGTCCCAGACATAAGCCAGGTCGTGTTAGGTCTGTTCACGGATACCGCGAGAAGTAGGTGCAGACAGATTTTACTTGTCGCAAGAGGTAGCCCCTGAAAAAGCAAAATGCATTCTCCACTTTTAACTATGTGAAATTAGGGCTAAAATCCAACCCAGCAAGATAGAATCCCACAGATTAGTAGTGAATCTGGCCTGATAAATGACCAATCCATGGGCTCTATACCTTTTCACCGAGCCTAGCGATATCCAAACTGGGCTAGACAGCATGCACAGACAGGGCACCATAGGGGAGGATACTGTTTGGACCGAGACTTCCTAGAGCAGAGATTCTTGAAGGTAGCAAAAACCCCAAATAAATGCACAAACACCTCTGCTCCTGCCTCCATTTGTGGTCCAAGGGTGGCCCTTAACCCCTTGACCGCAGCGCAAATTCTGCCACAGTGCTGGGGAATTAATGAGTGGGCGTGTTTCGGAGGGCCCCCGCCGTACTCCGCACATGGCCACTTTGAAGATGGACAACCGGAGGCCGTCCGACGCACCCAACAGGTTAAAGTATCTGGGGCAGTCTTCTTTAATAGCAAGTGGAACCCGGACACGGAGTGTCTATGTAGGGTCGTCCAGCACAAGAATCACATAGGGGAGGGTTGAACAAAAGGATGACCTTCCCATGTCAGGAAATCTGGGATACAGAGGTGGGTGAATACACTTGGTTAGAAGGGAAGGGGCCACCCGTAATTGTATGGAAACTTACACTGTATTCCTTGTATTTCAGAGATAAAGGAACGCTTCCACTGGGCATTAATGAGAACTGCGGTACGATCAAGCATATTCCGGATATGCAAAGGGGCACCTCCACGCTGATCGAAATTTACCGGCAGTGCTGTAAGTTTGCCTACACTCACCTCTTTCCCAGATGGCGCAGACTCTGTTTCCTGGCCAGCACACACACCTCTACCCTGGTCATTTCCGGAGAAGAAATGTTGATTAGTACCAGCACCCACTAAGGAAGAAGACAACCTTGCTGCATCAGACTTGTGAAAAAACTGCAGGTTATTTTGGGTGGTTCATTACAAGGATATTCCAAAAGAAAGCAGACCGTTCACTGACATTTTTGTGTGGATACATGCAGTAGGGGATTTCCTGCTGTAAAAACACAGTCCTCAAATTGGGTAGAGTGAAGGTAACTAGGAAAGTAGTAATTGTCAAAAGTGAGCTTAAAGAACAAAAGCCCCCCAATAATGTAACGGTCATGAAGTATGGGATAGTGCAGTTGATAATTTACCTAGAGGGGGAATGTTAATATTGAGAAAGTCCTAGTTTACACTGAAATACATAGTAAGGCAGGCTCTGAGACTGCGGACTGAGGTCACAGATTGATAGGTCACAGGTGAGGTGGCACATAGATGGCAGAGTAATCCCAGATCAATCCCATAGACGGGCGCAGTGACACCACAATGGTCCAGTGAGATTGGCCACAATAAAACACAAATTGCAGACGACAGGCCGAGAAGGACTAGTAGTCATGCCATCGATTGCCATCTAGGGCCTGTAACGCATCATCGACAATATGTAGGATTGCGGTTTCCGTGCTGTGGCCTGTTCTGAATCCCGATTGGCAGTCGTTAGTAGCATGAAATTAGCGATGTGTTGGCTCATTTTGCACACATTTCTCAATTAATTTGGCAAGTAATGGAATATTGGTAACTGGGAGAAAGTTATTAGGATCTGCCGGGTCCGCTGTAGGTTTTTTGATGAAGGGGATGACTTGGCCTGTTTTTAGGCAATTCGGCAGGATTCCTTCTGATGGTGAGGCATTTATTAATCTAGTCCATATTGGGATGACGATATGGCTGATTTTTTCAAGACATTTAGAGGGGAGTGGGTCATTATAGTAGTTATTAGGTTTGATATCCGAGAGCGTTTTGGCAATGGTACTCTGGTTGTATAGCTAGAAGGTATCCCACTGTGCTTTGTTCTTTGCCCTATCAATATCGATTGTCGAGGTGGTATTGATCAGTATTTGTGTTTGATTGGGCATGTTGTCAGCTGCAGTCCTGAGCTCTCTTTCGAACAGGTCGGCCTTATCAGTGAAGAAAGTTAAGAATTCCTCTAAACTCAGTTGAGTTTTAGTAGTTTCTTGGGCAGATTTGGCCAACTTGTTGGATTGCTGCTTTAATATCTCGAATAGTTTCCGTAGTCTGTTTTTCACGTTCTCCAGCTCTGATCTAATAAATTCTTTCTTGGAATTGAGGACCTTTTTGTTGTATTTGTTCCAGATTTTTCTGAGTGATTTCAGCTTGTCTTAGTTTCCGTCTATCTTCGTTCAGTGACACATTGAACGATGGATGTTATATCCTTTTCTGTGACTTTTTTCAGTTTTAGTGGCAAGGTAGAGTGGACTATATTTGTTACTGATGTAGTGTAGTGATCCGTTCGCTCATTCACCTTCTGCCGATTGTTAGGCGGATTCCAAATACAGCAGTTGGCATTCCTTACCAGGAAAGGATCGGAACAGTTTATGGCATTCAAAGAATTGTATAAAAATCCACTTCAGATCAACGAAGTGAACAGTCCCAAGACCCTATGCCTGCAACGTTTCTCCCGGCTGCAATGTTCAATTAAATAATCAGTTCTTGTTTTGCCAAATGTCTCTTGTTTTTTCAAAGTATTTCATATTCAAACAACATTGTCTCCAAACACACTGGCAACAGCCAGAAAATGGATTAGTGAATGGAAAATCCACCAGGACCAAAGACTGCAGTGTTGAATTTGTGTAATATCAAATGGAGTCATTTGGTCTAGACTTTCGCTACGGTTTTTAAATGCAATGATTCTACCAGGAATTGGTGTAATGACTAGCAGTTCTAATTGGGTAACTCTCAGTTGGGACCAAAATGAAATTTACCCCATTAGATTTTATTGAATTTTTCTTATTGTGGAAGGGCAAATGAATTATCATTGATTTGTAAAGTATAAAGTTGTGATTCCATTTTTCTCTTGCTTTTATACTGAATAGTTTTCATCATCAAGTTCATAAATAACCAGGTAATTGGTCAGTGGTCCCAGTACAGTTAAAGCAGACGAGATCTGTGGATCCCCCTCGGTCTGTGCTTTCAGAACTGGTTTAGGGTGATTTTCCTTACAGGTGTCGTCGCTATGCCTTTAAGAGACAGAGGTTGTAAAAGGGATAGCTGGTTAGCACCTCTGATCAGGATCTTTAGCTCGTCAATCAGAATCTACCAGGCGGAAAGTTGGTCAAGGTTAGAGTATAACTTCTGGCCTGTGATCTAGATGAAGCCCATGAGAGTGGAGAATATGATCAGGAGACAATTTGAGGGTCTGGAAAGGGAGTGATGAATGAATGAATGAATTAATGTGAGATTTTTAAAGCGCAGACTTAAACCAAGGGCATCAAGGCGCTAGCACCGATAACGTACAGGGGAAAAAAAACGATTCCTACTCAAACCCGGCTTTCAGGGAACAACCATGTCTTCAAGGCTTTACGAAAGATATTACTGCCCAGAGAGCGAATCGGGGAGAGAATTCCAAACATTTGCGGCTGCAAATGAAAAGGCCCTTCCACCACATCTCATCTTTTTGACCCTAGGAAACACAAGGAGATTCTTTTTTGCTGACCTCAGGTTTCTGGAGGGCATATACTGTTGAAAAATTGTCTTTATGCCCATAGGGCAGAGGCCATAGTATGCATTGTGAGTGAGGCAGAGAGTTTTAAACACTATTCTCTGGTCCACTGGGAGTCAGTGCAACGACCTAAGGGAGGATGAAACCAAATGTTTGGGAATGTCCATCACCAGCCTGGCACCGGCGTTTTGCAACATCTGCAAACGACGTAGCTGGCCTTTGTTGATGCCTAAATAAAGGGCGTTGTAATAGTCCAATCTGGACAATATTAATGCAATCACCACTTTTTTGCGTGCCTCAAGTGAGAGGAACTGAGAAATTTTTCTCATTATCCAGATAAGCCCGAAGCAGGTGGCCACTGTCCTAGAAACCTGCAGGTTCATGGCTAGGGAGACATCCACTACCACTCCTAGATTCTTCCCATGGGATACCGGGGTTGGACAGGCGCCTAGGGTGTCAGGCCACCATTCCCTCAACCAGATGTTAGACCGGTCTCCAAAAATCAGGACTTCCGTCTTCTCGCCGTTCAATTTAAGATCGTTTTGAACCATCCACGACGAGACTGCTAACATGCAGTTCTTAAAGTTCTGCGCGGAGTCCCTAGCATTTTGCGTGATTGACACTATGATTTGGGTGTCATCTGCGTGAGACAACACTTCCAACCCAAATGACTTCACCACCCCTGCCAGCAGGGCCACATAGATATTCAATAAAGTGGGGCTCAGGGAGGAGCCCTGAGGCACCCTGCAGCCAAGGGGGATAGACTTCGAGTAGAAGCTTCCCAATTTGACTATTTGGGAACGCTCTACCAGGAAGGAAGTCAGAGGTGGTGGAGTTCTAGATATGCTTGTAGAACATGGTCTGTATAAGGTTTTGGCTTCAAGGTGGTGTAGCCCCTACAGTTATCATGGGAGCCAGAATGACCAGCCGTAATAGGCCAGGAAGGGTAAAATGCAAAACTGCAGTTGGTCTGACATGGAGGAATGAGTGGAGGTAGAGGAAGTGTAGTAGCCGAAGGAGGTGCTGGTATTGGATAGTCCTATATTTCCAATACTAGCATTGCAGGTCTGAAGTTGTGCTACAGTTGAATACTCGGAATACAAAGACACAGCCTGCTTTGTAGCCTCCATCTTCCACAGCCATTTTGCAGACTTCTAAAGGGTAGCGGAAGATTCAGTGCACCTAGAAGTTGTGCGGTGCTAGGACACCGTAAATTCCCTTGATGTTGAAGGTTCATATTTCTTCAATGTGGAATGCCTCCTTTATTAGGTTTTGCCTGGCGAAAAGATGCGCTCTGCGCATCTTTTTCGCGCAGGCGAAAACCTATTGAGATATATACGGGAGACAGGAACGGCCTCCGTCTTTCATTGGCTAGCTCCATAAATGGAGGCTAGCCATTGGAAGACGGGCCGGTCCGTCAATGCCGGACCAGATTCGGGGGCGTTCCCGAGAATTTTTGGCTTTTGGCTACGTCACGCGACGTCAGCCAAAAGCCGGGAACGCCCCCGAATCTGGTCCGGAATTGAGCCGGCCCCCGCCTTCCTGTGCCCCGTTCCCGCCCCCCTACCGCTGCCTCGGCTCCCGTTCCCGCCCCCCTACCGCTGCCTCGCTCTCCGTGTCTAGTTTTTATATTTGTTATTTTGTGGAACCGAATCATTCACGGTGTTATCGTCGTTTGTACCTGAAGTGCTCGTGGTTGTGAATAAACTACAAAAACAAACACAGCATAAAGGGCTTTGTTTTCACCGGCGCTGCTGTGTGCAGTGTTTGCACCAGTATTATCACCAGGGAAAGGACTGGCCACATCAGGGCAGCTCACTTATTGTCTCAATCCCCGTAACAACCTTTGAAATAACGCGGAATAACTTGTTGCTGACAATGCTTGGCCCCACTCACAACTGCGGCAAACCAAAGGCCTCAATATATCGATTTACACTCAGAGGTTATAGATAAATCAGTCCGTGCTTGATAATCGAGTCAAAGAGGGTTCACATCCCGTTGACGCCGTCGCGGTGTCTGCAGCACCGGCTGGAGATGTGAATCTACCCGTGAGACTGACGGCAGGACAAGGACGTGGAATCTACTCCGTGATTCACGTGTCCACGAGATGAGGGGTGGAAGCCACGCACGTGAAGCGGAGGTTTGCGCCTCGGGGTACACCCGTGGGCACCTCGGCTCTGTCTCTGAAGGCTCTGACTATGCAAAGACCGCTGCCAACCTGGGGAAGAGAAACGAGGCTTCAAGCCCGGACTCCACGGACCCTGTGACGATCAAACACCCCCGCGCGTCGGCGGACAGTGGAACAGACCACGCATCATCAGGAGCCCGGCTCGAGGAGCTGTGAAGCGGAACTGGTCAGAGACGCGAAAACAGAGTTAGGCTTCACCTATAGAATATGTAGATTACATACATTCGTGTCAAATGCGAACATATGAAATATAAAATAACAAAAGTATATCTATAGTAAGAATGACACGACGCTCACCAATATTATTACTAGAGTAATAGCATCATTAGCAATACAATTGCATTTTGTTGATGATTTTAATATAGGTAATTTTTATTTCATGTTTATTATTTTTTAATAGTAGCAATACTACAGATTCACAAAACCAACACTGGCGTTTATATATATATATATTCACTGAAAAAACCATAGGTTTTAGGCCATATATAGTTAGGGATTAGCATTTACAAAACCTTAATTTACTCGCACAAAACCATAGAAATTCGCATATATAGTTAGATGCAATAACTATATATCGCGCACCCGCAATCCACTGCTGACGATGTCACATATTACATCATTCATGACATGGTCAGTGACATCACTGATGACATCACTGATGACATCTCAAATGACATCACTGATGACATCACTGATGACAACATCCAGTGACTGTATGTTTCTGTAAAGTTAAAATATGTCTTACATATTGAAGAATGAGTGGATGTATAAGTGTTTGGATGAAGGATTTAGTAGGTGCATGACTGACTGTATGAGAGAATGATTAAATGTGTCTCACTGAGTGCATGGGTTAGTGACTAAACTGTCTTAATTTGTGCATCATTATTTCTGTAGTTCTGTAAACTGCTGCATGTGTTGATCAGTAGCCATATGAGTAACTATATGGGTTATTGATTGGTTGCCCAAATATTTGTATGGGAGAGTGAGTGTGTGTGTGGGGGTGGCTGGGAGGTGTGTGACTCTGTGCATACATGTGTGAACAGTTGATTCACTAGATGTATGGGTTCAAAAGTGCATGTGGAAACAGCTGTATGGGCGGTTGACTGTATGCATGAGTGTATTGGTGAGTGATTGGATTTCTCAGTGCTACATGTCAAAGTAAGTACATATGTAAAACACAGTACATGTAAGAGTTGATATATATATAAATAACTGTGCATAAGAGCCAGTGAATGTGTGAGTGGCTGTATGGATCATTGTGAACTTGTATCAGTGATTGTATAAGAGAGTAAATATGTGTTAGTATATGTTTGATTAAGTAAGGTGTGTATAACTGTATAGTTGAGGAAATGGAGGTGTGATTGATTCTTTGCATGACTGACTAGGTGTGTGAGTAACTCCATGGATGAGTGACAGTCTGTGACTGTCTGTTTACACTGATTGTATCTAAGGTTATATTAGAGTCTGAAGAGGTTCATCGTATTATCACATGAATGATATCATCAGTGATGTGATCAGTAATGTCATTTGAGATGTCATCAGTGATGTCATTTGAGATGTCATCAGTGATGTCATTTGAGATGTCATCAGTGATGTCATTTGAGATGTCATCAGTGATGTCATTTGAGATGTCATCAGTGATGATGTCATCAGTGATGTCACTGACCATGTCATGAATGATGTAATATGTGACATCAGCAGTGGATTGCGGGTGCGCGATATATAGTTATTGCATCTAACTATATATGCGAATTTCTATGGTTTTGTGTGAGTAAATTAAGGTTTTGTAAATGCTAATCCCTAACTATCTATGGCCTAAAACCTATGGTTTTTTCAGTGAATTTTCAAGGTTTTGTAAATGCTAATTCCAAACTATATATGGCCTAAAACCTATGGTTTTTTCAGTGAATTTCAATGGTTTTTTAATAGCAAATATCAAAAGCTGTCAAATGTCAAGTACGTGATAGGTAAAAACATTTTCGTGTTTATGCACGCTGATGTGCTTTGAACGCTGTCCCCCCCCCTCTTTTCTCTTAGTAGTACTCTCTCTTTGCAGATAGTGAAGGGTAGTTAACGCAGGCCTTTGCCCCCGTTGTAATCCGTCGTGCCTGCTTGTCTCTCCATTTGATTGATTGTTATCCAAGCTGTAGCATCCTCTCTGATTCACACTGTATGATGTCATGTATTCCATTTGGTTACCACAGCTACTAGAATGTATCTTTACAAGCTGTGAAGAGTTTTACTTTGAGCTTGGATGAGATCTGGATGTGTCTCCTTTATCTCCAATAAAACCTGAGCTTCTTCTCAAGGATGTGTCTCCTTTATCTCCAATAAAACCTGAGCTTCTTCTCAATTCAATCCTGTGTCAGCTGCATTCTTATCAACAACCAGGATCTTACATTGGCGTAGTCGGCAGCTGAAGAAAAGGGAGACTCAACTATCTCAACAAAATACTTTTCTTCAATTTCAAGGTACCATTTCCTCTTTATTATGTGCCTATGATTGCACCAGCGGCTGTTAATATTAATTGTGCTTTGATTGCACCAGCGGCTGTTTTCAATATAAATTTATCAACCTTTTAATTGAACTTTGTGTCTTTTTGACATATAACAACACATCAGCGGGTGATTCTTTAAACTGTACTTTTTACACTACTTTGATTGCACCTACCGCTGCTTTTATAAGTTACTCAATCTTTTATTTTGCCTTTAATTCACGAAGAAGACACTCTGACCTTCGCAGCAGCTGTTTGAAACTCTTCCTACTGTGTTGGAACTGTCCTCTTAATGTGACTTTCGTTAAGCTTCTAAACTAACTTGGCCTTTTTAACTCCTATCAAACATTGTGGCAAAGGTGCTTCATTTTTGACTCGTGTTGACGCCAAATGAACTGTATTTTCATTCAATTGAAGCTGAAGTTTCAAAGGGGTTCATTAGCCAAGTGTAGAAACAAGTATATTTTCATCGACTGCAGCTCACTGATTTTATCGAAGCAAAGTGGCTGTCTGCATCTAATTTCATTTTGAAAAGACGTGAAACTGATGTGCTTCTTTATTGTCAAGATTAGCATCTCTTGCAGATCAAGTTCGTGGCTCTGTGTAACGTTTTCTGTCAGAAATCTTAAGTAAACAACACGAGAGCCTGGAAGCACAGTGTCTGCAGCTACTGTTTTTAAAAATAAACATAGCTCGTGAGCATTTGCGCAAGTTAACAATCACTCACCATTCTCTCAGTTCACGTGCTTTCCTGCTTGTCATCACTTGAAGTTCCGCTTGTCACCATTTGGAATCCCTGACGGAAGTACAATCCTCAAGCTGTTTAACATTCTTTCAATGTCTTTTGATCCTTCTGTGAGCCCGTTGCGTGTGACGTAGAAGCGCCGCACAGCCATCTTAGCTTCAGTCTGCCTTTCTACTTTTCCTCAGACATCGTCGTGTGAGCCCTGTTGCTTAAAGTTATTTGGGTCAGAATTACCCTTGGTATTTCACTGCTTGTGTGCAGTTAATCTTGAATTTATTGTGCAACAGCAGCACCTGGTGGATGTTTGAAGTTAATATTTCTTTACTAATTCTTATATTTTTTTTTATTTTGTCAACTCCTCATTCTTCGGAATACCTCCTTCTCAGAAGCACGTTGTAGAACATCTTCCTGGACAACACCTCACAAGTTGGTCACTTATTGTTAACTATATGATTGTTTCCTGTTATTTCATTATTAATCTACATGTAAGACAAAAGTGAATGTTTTTCTAGGCTCTTTTACTCATCCAACACTTTAGTTGGGTTAATTCCTCTTCTAATTAATAACCATGCAAAATGTCACTGCAGCCCCATTTTTTCTGTCATCTCCTGGGGACCCTCCTATTAAGTGGCAAAAATGGAAAAAGGTATTCGAACGTTATGCTAAAGTTTGTGGGGTTAGTCTGAGCGCTGAACGCAAGACTTCTCTCCTACTTCATTGTCTTGGGTCAGAGGGCCAAGATGTATTTGACCATTTAGCTGAACTTACTGCTGAGGAGGAAAGAAATCTGAACGAATTTGAAATTTGCATGAAGAAGTTAGATAATCACTACTTACCCAAGGTTAGTACAATCTTGGAAAGATATCAATTTGCTAAAAGGTTACAAAATGAAGGGGAAACTATTGAGGGATATGTCACGCAGTTAAGAAAATTAGCTTCCTCTTGTAAATTTGACACTTCAATTGAGGAAAGAATTAGAGATCAGTTCATGGTTGGTTGTAATATTGAAAAGGTTCGAGATGAACTTTGGTTAAAAGATGAACCATCTTTAGATGAGGTTCTACAACTAGCCAAAAGAGTTGAACATTCTCTAAAGTGTGTTGACACCTTGAATAAAGACAAACAACCCTCTGTTCACGTTATTAAGAAAACTGTACCTGACTCACAAAAACCTTCTGGGTCTACCATCCCTTCAAATTCTAAAAAGAAACCTTTTGTACCCAAATGTTTCAGGTGCGACAAAATTGGTCATTATGCGAATGACACGAAATGTCCTGCTTTTAATGCTGTTTGTTCAAAATGCAAAAAGAAGGGTCATTTTTCAATGTTATGCAAAAGTAAAACCCCTTCCACTTCTGTAAAATTTGTTGAAGATGAATGTCTAGAAGAAGATTTTGTCTGTGGACAAGTTATTGTTCAAGTCACATCCACAGCTGATCAAAGAAACTGTCCTATTGACACCATTGAAATTGAGGGTGAGTCAACGGATGTTCTTTTTGACTCTGGTGCCAAAATAACTATTATTTCTAGAAGTTTTTATTTGGGTAAGTTATCCAAAAAGACTCAATTAGCTAGAGCTGACATTCGTCCGTTAGCTTATGGAGGTAAACTTATTCCTCTTATGGGATGCTTTACAGGACGTATTGAGTATAAAAGTCGTTATACTGTTGGCAAAATCTATGTTTCTCAGAAGGGTGATAGTATAATCAGTTGGTTCCACCAGGGTGATCTTCACATAATGTTGGATCCCAGTGGTCCCAATCCAATAATACTTAAAGAGCTTGTCAACTCAGTCCAAGTTGATTCTAATGTTGAGTTATTGTCACGCATCAAGATGCAATTTCCTAAAGTGTTTAGAGATGAATTAGGGTGCCTCAAAAACTTCAAGCTTGAAATTCCATTAAGGCCTGGGTCTCAACCCTATGCTTGCAAGCCTAGACCTGTTCCCATTTCCCTCAGAGATGAGATGATTAGTGAATTGGATAAATTAAAGTTGGGTGGGATCATTGAGGAAGTTACAGGGACTGATTGGATTGCGCCCGTGGTGGCCGCACGCAAACCCAATGGTTCTTTGCGTCTATGCATTGATTTGAGGCAATTGAATAAGTGTGTTATCAGTGACAGATACCCTCTTCCTAACATCTCTGATCTTTTGACTAAAGTGAACAATGCAAAAGTATTTAGCACCTTAGATTTAGCCTCTGCTTACCATCAGATTGAGTTAGAAGAGTCTTCAAGGAATCTTACATCTTTTATCACTCCCTTTGGGACTTTTAGATTTGTCAGAATGCCCTTTGGCCTTGTTTCAGCGGCGTCTGTATTCCAGCGCATTATGGAGAAAGTTCTCAAAGGTTGTGATAAAGTATGTGTTTGCCAGGATGACATTCTTGTATTTGGCAGGAATGATGTTGAGCATGAATCTGTCCTGTTTGATGTACTCAGTAGACTTGAAAGAGCCAACCTCACCATCAAGATTGAGAAGTGTCATTTTGGTGTCTCATCAATTCATTATTTAGGTCACACAATTTCAAAAGATGGTATTGCCCCTAAGGCCAACTTAGTGGATACAATTGTTAAGATGCCCCCCCCTTCCTCCAGAGAAGAATTGATGAAGTTCTTTGGTATGGTAGAATATTACAATAAGTTTGTTAAAGATTTTGCCAGTCAGTGTGTAGGCCTGAGAAGTTTGTTAAAAAAGGGGTCTGAATTCATTTGGGATGACACTTGTGAGTCTGAATTTCAGATGTTAAAGAAGGGTCTTGAGAAAGCTCCTAACCTTCGAAGCTTTGACCCTCAAAAGATTTCTATTCTTACTACCGATGCCAGTCTCAAAGGACTTGGTTCTGTTCTTCAACAAGAGAATGACGGAGTCTTAGATACCATTATGTTTGCCTCACGTGGTCTTAAGGACCCTGAAACTCGTTATTCCGTTATTGAACGAGAGGCTCTGGCTGTATATTGGTCTGTCAAAAAATTCAAGAAATTTTTGTGGGGAAGTAAGTTCATAATCAAGACTGATCACAAGCCTCTGTGCGAGATTTTCTCAAAAAAAGGCATTGATTTAGTGTCCAGTAGAATAACCAGATGGGTTATTGCACTTCAAGAATTTGATTTTACTATAAAATACATACCAGGTGTTCAGAATTGTGTGGCTGATACCTTGTCAAGGTTGGTTGACATTTCAAAGGACGTACCTTTAGATGATGACTGTGAGGAAGATAAATATCAAGTTTTCCCAGTATCTGTTGAAGTCATTGATGAATCTGAGTGGCGTTCTAAATTATCATCTGATCCCGTTCTCTCTGAGGTGATGTCTCTCTTAGAGAAGGGTTGGCATTCCAAGAGACAGGGATGTGCTGAGTGTGCAAAATTCTGGGGGGTGAAAGACGAATTGGCTGTTTGTAATGATTTGTTGGTTCGTGGGACTAGATTGGTTCCTCCCTCTGAATTACGCAAAAACATCATTGATCTGGCTCATGAGTCACACTCTGGCATGACAAAAACTAAGGAAAGAGTTCGCTCATCCTACTGGTGGCCAGGCATGGACTTGCACATTGAACGTATTATCAGGGATTGTGTGGTTTGTAACTTGAGTGATAAATCCAAAGTTGTAAGAGTACAACCCATGATTATTAGAGATCTCCCGTGTGGGCCGTGGAAAGAGGTCTCATTTGATATCCTTGGTCCCATTTACACTGATGGGCAGCAAACTTTCATTTTTGTATTAATGGATTTATTTTCCAGATGGCCTGAAATACACCTCACTCCAAACATTGAGACTAGCAGTGTTATAAGATTCTTAGAATCTCTCTTTGCCAGGGAAGGATTCCCACATTCGTTACTCACTGATAATGGGGTTCAATTAGTTTCCAGGGAAATGGAGTCTTTCTTACTCAGATGTGGTATAGTCCATAAAAAATGTGCTCTTTACCACCCAGAAACAAATGGTGTCGTGGAGAGATTTAACAAAGTACTCAAAGAAACCATCTCCTGGGCTAAAGGGGTGGGCCTCAATTGGAAAGAACAAGTTCTTAAAAGGGTTGAAAATTATAGATTCACTCCTCACTCTTCAACTGGCAAATCGCCCTTTGTTCTTTTTAGGGGTAGGTCCCCTTGCACTTTGTTAGAACCAACATGGGTAAGAGATTTGAGTGATGAAATTGCTAGTTGTCCAAAAAATGGTGATTCAAGTAATGAACTTAATTGGCGAGAGAAAGAGATTTTGAAATCCTCCAACAGAAAGCTTTATTTTGATTCCAGGCATGCTGTTAAAGCAACGCCTGTGAAGGTTGGTGACATGGTAGTTGTTAAACTTCCTGGTAAAAAAATCAAATTCTCTGAACCAATAAAAGTTATAAAAGTCTTCAAGAATGCAGTGAGGACTTTAGACCATAGAATATGGAACTTAAATAGAATTTGTGTCTTATCTGGCAATCACGGGTCTTCTGCTCCTGAGCTTAAAATGGATGCTGATGGCTCCCGTCCTGACACCAATCATGAAGTTCCTAAGGTGTGTCGACATTCCTCCAGGACCACCAAGAGACCTTCTCATTTAAAAGACTATGTTTCTTGATGTAAGCTTGATTGTTTACCTTATGTTTTACAATTTTAGGTGTTCATTCCTCTTATTAGCAATTTTTTTTTTTTTTAATTTTTTTTAAGGGGGGAAGATGTGTAGCATCCTCTCTGATTCACACTGTATGATGTCATGTATTCCATTTGGTTACCACAGCTACTAGAATGTATCTTTACAAGCTGTGAAGAGTTTTACTTTGAGCTTGGATGAGATCTGGATGTGTCTCCTTTATCTCCAATAAAACCTGAGCTTCTTCTCAATTCAATCCTGTGTCAGCTGCATTCTTATCAACAACCAGGATCTTACACAAGCATTTACTGTTTTAGAATTGATTCTCTTTGGTTCATTCTCTATTTACAAACAAGCACAGAGTCGCAATACTCTGTTTAGTCTTTGCAGATAGTGAAAAATCGTGTAAAAAACAAAAGTAATCGAGCAAAATCAGTAGGCCACTAATGGGATCCCTTTTTGACCTCGCTAAAATAGAAACATTAGGAACAACCCTTCATGAGAAATAAGAAACTAGTGAGATGAACTGAGCTCCACACCATGATGGCTGCAAGACAGAGCTCGGCTCCGCCACCCACCCCGCCCAAAATAACGATAAACTCTATGCAAATATTATAAATATATACAACACACCAGCAAAGTAACAGGGTAAAACATTTTATTAAATAACTATTTACATAACTATTTTATACTTTTTGTTGCCTGATCCGGCTAGCTCAATCGATCGAGCATGAAACTCATGCACTCTGATAGCAAGCGTTGCTGCTGATGCTATGCAGACAAAAACTGGTTTTCAGTTTGTACATTCTTCAAGATTTTTCCATCCAAGGCTGGTTGAGAGTTTGTAGAACGATGGCTTCAGATTTTCAACATACGGTGTGGTGGCGCGGACTGGGAGGGGGCGCTTGGCTCCTGCCCCCTCCCCAAGTCGTGTTGCCCTGGTGTGGCCTAAGATCGACCCCGACATAGGCGGCCGGCTCCCGGGGTCCGGCGGAACTTTTTGCCTTTTGATGACTCTTCCATTCAGGACCTTGTCCCACAATCCGTTTGACCTGAAGACACGCTGTAGTGGGGCGCCCCTTTACCGTTTCAGTTGCCATTCCGCCCGCTTTTGCTACACTGTGCCTCTTCCGCCATTCAGCTGTTTACCGCCCGCTCTTGCGACTACAGCGTCTCGCTCACCATGTAGTTGAGTTGCTCCCGCTCTTGCGATGCAGCGATAGGCGGCTGCCACAGGACTCTCAAAATGGCGGCCGGCTCTTCAGATTTGGGCGTGGTCCACTAAAATGGCCCTGGGACACCATGGAACTCGGACGCTTGTCTGCTAGGGCTTGAGCCCCATTCTCGAAAGCGTCCCCTCAGCCTTGAAGATTCTACATAAGTCTTGGGGGCCCCCGACTCCCGCAGGCTTCTGGTGGGGAGCGGCTGCCATGATTGCTCGTGCAATGGCCACGACTGAGCTACGAGATGGTGGTGCTCTCATGCTGACGCCAGCTTCAGTCTGAAACATCCAGAAACACTGTAGACTACCAATTTGATCAGTTCCGGTAGCGCCCCAACGTGACCCGGTAGAGAAGAACTTGCCCTCCCCTCTTTAACTGATGGTTCTTGTTGCCTGTCCCTTCTGTTGTCATTTAACAGAACTTTTTAGACTGGTGAAAGGGGTTGTGTTCCGACCGCTGGTTGGTGGAGACATTTTGACTATATTCTGGCCCTACGTTGTCGCGTAATGCGTTATATGACACGCCGCGTTAGCGCACCCGGAAGTGCTCTGGTGCGCGAAGCGCAGCTTCCCGGAAGCGATCCGGGGCGTGGCGCGCAGCGCGTAACGTAAGCATAACAGGTCATGTGACTTGTTAAAAAACTTTTCATTGGTTCATTTTACTTTTGTTATTCTAATGATGAAAGGCTTGGTCATATGACCTAAAAATTACGCTTTTTATTGCTTTTGAACATTATTTTTTCTTAAACATATATGTTATAATGTTCCAGGCTAATGTACTTTCCCGGAAAATTTACAACTGTCCTGCAAGTAAAATATATTCCTTTTTCGAGAAAAAGGGCGTTTCTTCTTCCCATGACGGAGCCGTTGAGCAAAAGAGGCTCGGCCTGCTGTCTTAGTCGCCGATACGCCTGAATATCAGATTCTTATCGATCACTTTATGTTGCAGGAGTAGAAAACACAACAGCCCTTGACCATTTATCTTTACTGCGTTCCTGCGTATTATACCTTTTATCCGTCATGTAATTGGACTGCTTTATTTCACTTGCCTTTTACTGATTCGAAAACTGACTAAAATTAAAAACTTTACCAATGTAAATACTACTACCATGTTTTGTTTTAAAAACCTTTATTGTGAAAATGTCAGTATACAAATACGGGCCTATAACCACGTGGGCCGGCCACGGAGCAAACTGGAATCATATATGATGAGGAGACATTTACTCTGTAGAGGAACGTAACGAGCGGGCCATTAGGTTGCAAGAACTAAGATGTCTAACAGTTGCGGAATCGGTGGACGTACATTTTGTAATTAAAATCCGACAGGGCCACTTAATATAAAATTATCTAGATATACATTTGCGGGCAAGTACCATGGGTGACGTTAATTCGAACTTTCAATAGTACAGTAATCAATAACACATCAGAACTTAATATCAATAGGGATGTCGAAATATTCAATCAATTCTTGTCCCCGCCCGCCATGTGCTTCAAAACTGCATACGTATCTCGTGATATCAAGGTTGTGCAACCAGTACACAACAAGGAGTTACGAGTCCCATTTATACCGGCGCCATTTTGGATGGAAAAATCCTGAAGAATGTACAAACTGAAAACCTGTTTTTGTCTGTATAGCATCAGCAGCAACGCTTGAGTCAGCTTTGTGTGAAGCCGCCATTTTGATTCAATCAATAGCGTCCCCCTGCACACATTCAGGGACCTGGTCGTGTCTTCAGGTCAAACGGATTGTGGGACAAGATGCAGAAAGGAAAAGGAAAAAAGTTCCGCCGGACCCCGGGAGCCGGCCGCCTATGTCATGGGCGATCTTTGGCCACACCAGGGCAATAGTGAAGCTGCAGCAGGTGCAAATAAGCTTCAGACAGTGTTACAAGCGCTGCTCAGAACTCTCAACTATGACACCACCTCGGTGCCATCCGGATCTTGGCGCCTTGTGCTGGTTCCGGCCTATTCACACATCGGTCCGCTACTGACACCACCTCACAGGCCAACGGGGCACCCCACGCCGACTTTCGGCGCAGCATTGTAGGATGGCCACACCAGTGCGGCAACTTGCTGGACACCACCTCGGTGCCATTCCGATCTCGGCGCGTTGTGCTGCCTTCGGCCTACCGTAGCCGCAAGTGCGGACGCAACTCAGCTGGATAGCGAGTGAAACTCCAAGGGGCGCCCCACTGCAGCCGAGGAGCCTCCATCTTGGGGGCGACGCACAGCATCCCATTGCTTTCCAATGCAGGCAGATCCTCAAACAGCCCCCACTGACTGACGCGACCTCACAGGCCAACGGGGCGCCCCACGCCGACTTTCGGCGCAGCATTGTAGGATGGCCACACCAATGCGGCAACTTGCTGGACACCACCTCGGTGCCATCCGGATCTTGGCGCGTTGTGCTGCCTTCGGCCTAGTCGCACATCGGTCCGCTACTGACGCCGCCTAACGTGCCAACGGATTTTCTACGCTTTTTATAGCCCTATGCCGCATAACAGGTCATGTGACTTGTTTATAAAACTTTTCATTGGTTCATTTTACTTTTGGTTTCCTAATGATGGAAGGCTTGATCATATGACCTAAAAATAACACTTTTCATTGGATTAAAACATTTTTTTTTCCCAAACGATGAAAGCCCCACCTTGTTTCTGGATGTTTCAGACTGAAGCTGGCGTCAGCATGAAAGCACCACCATCTCGTGGCTCCGTCGTGGTCATTCCGCGAGCAATCATGGCAGCCGCTCCCCACCAGAAGCCTGCAGGAGTCGGGGGCCCCCCAAGACTTTTGTAGAATCTTCAAGGCTCAGGGGACGCTTTCGAGAATGGGGTCCAAGACCGAGCAGACAAGCGTCCGAGTTCCAAGGTGTCCCAGGGCCATTTTAGTGGACCAGGCCCAAAAAGGAAAGAGCCTGCTGCCATTTTGAGAGTCCTGTAGCAGCCGCCTATCGCTGAACCGCAAGAGTGGGCGCAACTCAGCTGAATGGCGGATTTTGGCACAGTGTACCAAAAGCGGGCGGAATGGCAACTGAAACGGTATCGCTATCGCCAGTAGGTAATATATATATATTACCTACTGGCGGTCGCCAGTAGGTATATATAGTTAGGATTTTTTCTCTATGGGACTTTTGAAAATTCTATGTCTAATAACTTTGGCGTTTGTGGACGGAATTGGCTGAAATTTTCAGGAAAATGGCACATTTAGTTTCTGAGCAGCCCCTAAATATTTGGGGGGGGGTTTCGTCAAGGGGGGGCTGAGAAAAAAGGGGGGTCCCAAAACGCGTTTTTCCCATTCATTTTTCCATAGGGCGTTTGGCCTCACTTTTAGCTCGAACGGCTGAATGGATTTACACGAAACTTGGCAAAATTGTAGGGACTGTTAGCCCGATGTGCCTTTGCTGGGTCTCAATATATGTGCTCCAGTGGATTTTGAGAAATTAACGTTTAAAATAACAGATATATCTTTGACAGCGTCCCGGATAGCGCTCCAGATCGCGTACTTTTCGCGTAACGGAGCTTTGCGAAGCGGATTGGCTCTCCGGTGTCTGTCAACATTCTAAACAGTCCGGTGCGGCCGCCATCTTGTCTCGGTAGGATCGAGAGACAAGAGGAGGAGAAAAACGAAGGGGGAATTTAATGAAAGGGGGCAAGGTAGACCCCTCTTGACCCCCTAGGAATGATGTTGGGGTTATTAAAGGGTCCCGTGGGGCAAATAAAAAAAAATTGATTTTTCGCGGTAGAAGCGTGTGAGAAGGTGGCCTGATATGCAGTGCTCACTATTCTAGTGAACACTATGTATCAGTCCAGCAACCCTTATTGATGATTGGTTGTAAGTCAACCTTATAGACCAGCTATCCTAGTAGCGTGGATACGAGCAGTCTAAGGCTAAAGACTCGAGAGGGCGTGTTAAGCCAGCTGTTTACCACACATATACCCCTTGAACACCAAGTGAAAGGACACCACACAAGTGTTATGAAAAATAAACAGTATATTTATTAAGATTCACAACAGCCCTGTACTCTTTATGAGGACAGGGTACTAAGCACAACACAAAACTCTTACGAAAATACTTAAGTTAGCACAGTATATACAAATGCCCGAGGGGCACGGAAAACCATATACTCTGAAAGTGGAATGCGAAATTACTAGCAGGTAAGTACAGTACTAATAGGCTTTGGAATCGCTAGATCTTGACTATAGAATCTTCAGATTACTTCTAGGAGACCCAGGGGACTCGGGTGCAGAGTGTGCACTCTCACGCGTGATGCGGGACAAAGTCTATGGTAGCTAGTAAAGACAAAGTTAGTGTTCTCGGGCGAACCCGACCTGGTAGGAGGAAAACGAAAGTGGATTCTGACCCTTGGATAGTGAGGCTATGCTGGGGCACCGAAATGCCGAAGTTACCTAGCCCAGGAGCTGCAGCTGCATAGGTCTCAAAAGACGTCGGGAATCCTCGTTGACGAACCAGGAGCCTGGAAGAAAGAAGTTGCTGGCAGGCGACCAGTGAAGAAAGTTCGATGGATCAAAGCCTGGATCGAAGGAAGATGACACCTGAAAGCAGAGGGGACCAAGTTCGAGACTACTAGCCAGTAGTCAGTGGGTACCAGGAGGGCACCAGATGGTAGCCACCTCGACTAGGTGAGTGGGTGACGCTGTGTTCGCAGATCTCACGGACCAGGAGGCGTTGTCGGCGACCAGGATGGAGGAGCGAGCTGTCCCACGATGGATGAAGCTGTCGGCGTCGCTGGACCCAGGATTGGGCAACAAAGCCTTGGCAAATTCAAGCCCACGCGGTGGACTCAAAATGGCGTCTGGAGTGGACCAGGAGGGTCCGGGGTGCCTCTCTTGAAGAAGGAAGCAAGGGCCAGTCTGGAGCAACCAGACCAGCAGCAGTGATGTTGTCGGGCGTCGTGTAGAAGGCCACAAGCCAGCCGGCTAGTAGCCACACAGCGCGGTGAGCACGCAAAAGCAGAAGGGCCGCACGCAGATCGTGGAGATGCTGGAGGGCTGATCTTCGGTGCTGGAGCTGCTCAGGGTTGGGTCTTCTCGGACCCCAAAGCACTCACCAGTGGAGCACACGGTGGGCTTGTTGCAAAGAAGTCGTGCAGTCTTGGCGATAGTCGGTCCCTCGAGGTCTCGTCGCACTCACAGTTCTCAGCTTTGCTGTAGAGGTGAGTAGAGGTCAGAGGTGCCAGGTCTCGTCGAGCTGGGTCGTCGGATTCCGGAGGAAGGACTTGCAGCAGACCGCAGTGTTCTTAGGATGGTGCCCGCTTGATGCAGGGTGACTACTCCTTAGCCACAAGGGAGAATCTTGAAGAAGGAAATCTTGATGCCTTTCGCAGAAAGTCGGGTCTTGATTCCAAAGATGATCTAATTTAAACAGGGGGCCCGCTCCCATCTTTATACTAAAAAAAGGGGCTGACCCGGTGACTAGGTCCTGCCTATGGGTGGGACTAGGAGGGGGGTGGTTACACCCCTCTGCCATGCCGGACTTTCCCCAGGCCAGGGGCTGGTGTGCCCCTGGAACTGGTTCTGACCGGCCTATGCGTAGTGAGCACCGGGGTGCCACTCAGCAGTCACCTTCCTGTAAAGCCCTGCCTACCCAGGATACACAAAACCATGTCTGGGATGGTGCTAGCACCGCCCCGGACAGGAAACCCTTTGTCCAAGCCTCCCTCGCTGGAAGGACTCCCAGCAGCAGGTCAGACTCGTGTCTGTGGTGGCAGCATCCATTTTGTGGAGCTGAGGCTTTAGTTAACTTTAACTGGGGTTCACAGTTACATACATGTCGTGTCCCTCTAGAAGGGTGGAATGCTAACCCTGTCGCCAGAATTGGCGAGGGGTTAGTATTCCAATTCGTATGACACCTTACTCGACATGTTTTGATAAAGCAATACCAAAGTTAGCATTTAACCGCGAAGATTATAATGCACTTAAGAGTATATGGTATGCGATATCATGGAACAGCTATTAGGACTTGGTTCCGCAAGCTGCAGACAGGCTCAGCTCATGCCAGAGCACCATCTCACACGATTCCAAGCACTCTGCCTTCAGGATTGTTAAGGCCTGCCATAGGAGTGACTGATAGGAATCTGTGTGTCCATTTTAGGGTTAGATATAGGTATACTATATCTATAGCAAAGGGTGATTACACGACTTTGCCCCAGCTGTCATGCAGCCAGTTGTGTCAAATTTAGGAGGCCAGCCAGGGGTGGCATAATACATGCTGCAGCCCCTGGCAGCCCTGGGTACACCCATGCCCTGAGTTACAGGGTCTGATAGGGTGGCCTAGTACCAATTGGAAATGCACCTAGGGTACATGGAATCCATTTTACAGAGAGAGCAGGCGGCCTGGGGTCCCGATTGGCAGGGCCCCAGGTCGACTATGTCCAAAACCAGCTAAAACACAGGGCAAAAAGTTGGGGGCAACCATAGTCAGGAGGTACCTTCCTACAAAGCGCTTCCCGGTTTGCGAACCGGGTCGCGATCTGGTAGCGAAACGGGAATTCGCTATTTTGTGTTTCGATTTAATTAAATTACAAGATGGAGGAAAAATAATGTGAGAAATGGGTATAAGGGGGTACGGGAGACGTATCCTGACCCCCTATGTTGTCTGAGGGTGGTTGAGGAGGCTCATATATGTTGATACTTGTCTTCCAGCGGCTGCGCGCGAGGGTTTTTTTTTTTTTTTTGCTGCGTGACGTCTGTTAACGTTCGATTCTAAGGAAATCAGGAAGTGTTGACCGCCATTTTGACACTGCGAGTAAATATATTGCTAAAAATAATTGTTATAAATTAATTCGTATTGATAAACAGAAAGGAGAGGTAGTAATATGGCAAGTTACAATCGTTTTAGTTCCAGTCAATTTTGACGAACACCTTTGTGTTCGAAGAGACTCAATTAGGTTTGTGCCGGTGGGGCACAACGTTACCACACAAGGGAAGAGGGAACAGGGGGACCCTCAGAGAGAGTCGTCCGCACTCTAAACGAACCATTCGGTACACGTACGACATGGAGAGAGAGAGAGAGAGGGAGAGGGAGACGTGTACAATAATAGGCCATTTAGTGCGCGCACACAGAAAAGCAGGGGTCAAGTAATATGGAAACACAGGCAGAGGGACGACGTAGATCCATACATTACGTACACACAAACTCGGGCGGGGGGGGGTGGGGGGAAAGGGGGAAACAGTACATGTATTATATACAAAAATCCAAGACAAAACATAGAACAGTTGCTGGCCAAAAAGATCTCTTCCTGCATGCTGCGCATCCTTAGCATCCTACTTAATTCATCTGGGGGCTGAGCTCTTTTTACCTTTTTCTTCTCTCTTATCGTCGGCTGCCTTTGCTGGTGGCTTTGGTTGCAAATACTTACACATTTGCCAATTGGTCGGGAACTAACCTGGTCGGGCTAATACTCAGGGGGGATCTTCGAATCATTTTTAGCGAATGGGTTTCCAGGCTGAGGCAGGTGTCAGTCTGGAGAACAATGGGGCAGCTTTGAGTTTTATGTCTATGAGGGTGCGAGAAGGAGGTGGTAAATCTTAAACATTGGCAACATTCCTAGTCCTCCAGACGGAGGGTACTTGGGTAAACCTCACCTCGGAATATTCCTTAAACTTTCCCTATTTAGTTAAACGTAGGAATTTATTCATTGTCACGTCATTCTTGGTTGTATTATTCGGGGTGCCAAGCGAAGTCATATTTTGTCATCCTGTAATAACCCGTCAAGTTTCTGTTTCAGACTGCCCTCCCAAGCGCTGAGTTTAGAGAGAGACATAGTCATGGTTTGCTCGTTGTGTATAGGCACCATATTCAAACCCTTTTTCCCATCCCATCGGCCGTTAAGTCAACATTTTTCCGTACTTTAATCGACGTTCCGAAGTGACCTGCAGAAAAGAGGGAAAAAGAAGGGGCGGGGGCAGCGTTTAAAACACATCAGCGCGCATAAAGCCGAAAAGGCTTTTACTTACTACATACTCGGCCTATCTCCACGGGATGCAGTCCCTACCATCTCGGCGTTTAAGCCCAGGGGGGACCGGTAATGTGGGAGATATAATTATCGGAGGCCTGTGGATAGCATAGGTCGCCCAAGTGTGGCATTACGGATCGTGTGCAGGGGAGGGTCAAAACAAAGGGCAGTCGGTGTAAAGTGGGGGCGAGCTCGTGCTCTCCTTTGAGGAAGAGAGATAACCTACAGTGGTACGGGGTCGTTTTCGTTCGTACTAGGGGGGCCAGGTGACATTCCTTCGGGGTGGCTTAGGGGCATTTAAAACAACTTCCCTGATACAGGTAGCATATAAAGTAGAGGCTAAATACCAGGATCTTTATCGATTGCTTTATGCTGTACAAAAATGAAAAACACATACAACAAACCTGGACCATTCATATTTGCAATGTTTCTGCGTACTATACTTTTTAACCCTTAACTAATCGAGCTGCTTCATTTCACCTGCTTTTTAAAAAAAAAAAAAAATTATATCGGAAACAGTGGCCATTTATTCGAAACTTACCAATCTACGCGTTACAACTAAGTTTGCTTTTTCAAAAACCTTTAATATAAAAGTTGGTGCACAAATACGGGCCTACAACCCCGTGGGCCGGCCACGGAGCAGGCTGGAACTGTAAAGGGGGGGGGGGGGGGGGGGGTATTTATTTGTGGAAAACATAACAAAGTAAGTGGTCGTTGATTTCATAGTAAAAAGTGCGACAAGTGCAACAAAATCATATTGATAATTCATTGTGAGCAAGTACCAAAAGTGTCGGCAATTCGAACCTTCAATAAATACAGTGATCAATGATGCATTAGAACTTAATATCAATTCATTGTCCGAACGTGTAATCAGTACCCGTCCCATGACAATTCATTGTTCGAACGTATAATCAATACCCATCCCGGATCAATTCATCGTCCGAACATATAATCAGTCTTATCCCATATCAATTCATGTGCTAAAAACTGCATACATATCTCATGATATCAAGGATGAGCAATCGGGGCACAACAAGGAGTTGAGAGTTTCATTTGTACCTGCGCCATTTTGGGTGAGGTCAGGAAGGTCCAAGTATAGTCAAAATGTCTCCACCAACTCGTGGTTGGACCGGGACCTCTTTCGGCAGTCCAAAAGTTTTCGTTGAAGGGTAGCAGAGGGGACTGGCGACATGAACCATCAGTGAAAGTGGGGTGGGAGGCAACAATCTCTCCTACCGGCTCATACTGGTGTCCCACCGGAACTGATCAAGTTGGTAGTCTTGCAGGATTTTGGTCATTTCAAGACTGAGGCCGGCGCCGGCATGAGAGCGCCGACGTCCCGCGGCTACGTCGTGGTCGTTCCATGGGTGATCATGGCAGTCATTCCCCATCGGGGGTGTCTGCAGGGGTCGGGGGCCCCCGTGGCTCTTATAGAATCTTCAAAGTCGAGGAGAACGTTTTTGGACGCAGGACTCATTTTCTAGCTGAACTCAGAAGCGCTGTTGCACAGCAACAGTGGACGAGACCCCCGCTGGGTGAGCGGAACATCATTGCCTCGCAATAGTTGCAGAGACCTTTTGTTGGGTGAGTGGAGCGTTGGGGGTGCAGCTGAGGGGCCCCCAGGTTGTACGCGCCGCCTCTCCCTCCCAGCGCACCCCACGCCGACACCTGGCGTTGATATCCGTGATGTTCGGACCAGGCGATAAGAGGGGGGGGGGGTCGGAGGCAGAGGCAAGACATCCCCCCCCCCCCCCCCCCCGTGGCCTGCAGGGCGCCGCTTCAGGGCCGAACGGGGAGCTCATACTAAGCCGGGGCCAGACCAGGAGATACGAGGGGAGGAGGGGGGGGGGGGGGGGGGGGGGGTCGGTGGCATGTGCAAGACATCCCCCCCCCTGGTTGTCGCAGCCATTAATGAAGAAAGAAGAGGGGGGGGGGGGGGGGGTCGGGGGCAGAGGCAAGACATCCCCCCCCCCCCCGTGGCCTGCAGGGCGCCAGAAGAGAATGGGAGGACCAGTACATTCCGGGCCGACCATCCCACGACTTCTCCGGCTGATGGCGGCTAGTCGGGCCCCGCCCTGCACGTGTCGAGGCCTCATCTTCATGATGGACGTAAACGTGGACCTGTTGCACTTCGGGAGTTTCCGGAATGGGGGTAGGTATCTGCTGATTTGTATCTATTTCATGTTACCGTTATTGGGCGTGGCGGGCGGTGGGACAGACATGCTTGGAGCAGTGGGGGGTGGCGGAGCCTAGCTACCTCGTGGCTGCCGTAACGTCAAGCTTGGCTTCTCTCACCACTTTCATGTTACATGTAAAGCGCACGGTCACTCGCGGATTCTTGGCGCTATATAATTGTAAAGTTACCTAGCTCAGAGACACTCACTTTCTTCACCTCGGGAAGATGAAGGGCTAGTAGTGGGCTCCTGGGGTCTGAGGAAGTGAACACAGGTCAAACACAAGTTCCAGCAGTGGGTACATTCCCCTCTGAGGCATTAGACGTGCCTGTTACAGCTGCGGCACAGGGAAAAAAACAACTATTGGCCGCAGATGATGTCACACATACTGAAGGTAAAACAATACCTAATCTAAAGTGCATCTCCCATTATATACTTTGTCTTCCACACTGGTATGGTGCTACATTCACATCTATGCACTGCCTCTCTCAATGATCTACATCTCTCTCACTGGTATAGTTATTTATTATTTTATGAAGCAGATCTGTTGCTCTAAAGAGGGTGTTTGATGCTGCAAGGTACTACTATGAGAGAGAAAGTCAGACAGTGAGATTAATTCTGCAGAAACTGCCAAGTTTTAAGACCCTTCTGGAAAGGTGTAGAGTTGGGATATGGAGGGTTAGGGGACCCTAAAGGAGAAGTGTCCGTTTTTACATGGCGGCATCTATATGGCTATACTGTCCTAAGTTTTCCCTTCATTTCTTCTAACAAAGAATTTGTGAAATTAATTTCCTTGTCGCCTAGATCTCTGGAGAAATTTTTTTTTTTAAATAGGGCTTCATTTTTTAAAGTGAATAAATGACATTTGGCAATATATCCTATTATTCGATGCTGAATTATTTTATTCCAAACAAGAGGATATGGCTTTTGTAAAGAAAAGAGAATGTAGAATACATTTTCTCTGACAAAGTGCTTGAGGATCTCACACTTGGGGGACATTACTCTGTGGCTTTTAATGGCTGCTTATTAAGATGGCAACAGTAATGGACAGATCTCTTTCCTTAGGTGTGTCACATGCCCAGGGGTGTTCGGCACATTTGAGAATGTTCATGTACTCCTGAGAGTTGTAGGTAGTCAAATTACAAAATTCTATGCCACGAGGTTGGGATGGTATGGCCGACATTGAAGCTGCTTGAGGAGGTCTGTGTGCACTTCTTGTGGGGATGTACTGACATTTCCAGAAGTAGTGAGTACCATGGAAGTTGTGCCCAGGTGTGACCGATTAGGATTAACCCCACTGGAGTTTGCTTCATTTTCCTGACTACATACTCAATAAGCGGAAGCGGGGGTAAAGTGTAGACAAATATTACAGACCAGTCTTCTATTGTGCATTACTCAGACTGTGGATGTATGCAGCTGGAGGCTAAGCTTTGGCATTTTTTTTCTTTCTAGCATGTTGCAAACAACCACCCAACAGTGGAAGTATTATTGAAGCAAATGGAAAATTATCATCATTCTTGTGTTTGTTGATGCGTTCGTTTGAGCAGCTATGAAAAGTTGTTATCCAGTTCAGGGACGCACACTGTTAAGAGAATACTGTGACAAATGGCCAAATGTTAGATTGTTTGCAACAGTGTGGACACCTGCGCTGAGCATGTGCCTCGTTTCTGGAAGTAATGCACTGTGGTCATGTTGTCTAAGTGACTAAGCAATGTCTTGTTGTAAATGAACATGTTCTGCTCACTGCCACTTAAAGATTACTAAGCAGCACTGTAAGTGGCTTAGTCCTGCAGAGAGATTGTTTTATTACTTTAGGCCACAAAATTTGGCAGGTGGTAAGGAGGTTTAAAGACCGCCATCTTAGGGCCATGCCACGTGAGCGATTAAGAGACGCAGAGCTTGTCTCAGGCCAGAGGCAAACTGCAGTGCCTTCATGCCGAAATAGCCGATGGGGATTTGTAGTAGGGCACTTTTAGTACTAGCCCCTGAAAAAGGCCATAGGGCCTCCTTGGGGAGAAACATAAGGACCCAAAGCCAAATATTACCGGATGAGAGATACTGTAACACTACACACGGAGCTCACTGTACAGAATGAAGAGTGAATTCATGTATTGCACAAGAATTGAGGAGAAATCTGTGTAATCAGCACTTCGAAAACAGGATTAGAGCTGTTGAGGTTTTTGAAAGAAAACAATTTCTCATGGAAGAGAAAAGGCTGGGTGGATGTGAAGAGCAACGGATATGAAAAGTCAGAAAATTGGTGTAGATAAAGCTCAAAGACTATGAAAGCACTTTGGTTTGGGGCAGCCTATAGACTATTCAGCTCTATAGTCTTTGGGGACTCTATGTGGAGGTTGGTGATCTACGGCTTAGTTCCAGACTGTACCACCATGTTTTTAAGAGGTTAAGCAGATCAACAGTTCATGCTTGGGTGGAGACCTCTCAAATCATGCTGTCCAGATAGTGCCCTTCCTAGGCTTCTGCACATTGCCCAATAGTTGATTTCTTTTGTTATATTTGTGTAGAACATATCTACCTTCAGCAAGTTATATTATGTTTTACAGAGAAAGAAACTGAAGCACGAAAAGAGTGGCCCACATAAGGGGTACCAATAACTATGCAAAAGAGAGGCAGGAAATGGGGGATAACATTATTAACAGGGTAGTCAATATTTGAGGGATAAGATTTGCTACATACGACACAGGGCTCAGGGGGTGGATAGAAGATTTGCAATACGAAGGTAAAATTAGGTAGGTAAGATCTGTAACATAGGAGGCAGGGTTTGTAGTTTAAGATTTGCAACCATGTCAGCCGGGTTCAGTGATTAAGGTTTGCAACAAAGGCTGTATGGTTCAAGGAATAATATTTATAACAGGAGAGGCGAGGTTTATGGGATAAACTGGTGTAGTGCATCTCCCATTATATACTTTGTCTTTCACACTGTTATGGTGCTACATTCAATCTGTTGCTCTAAAGAGGGTGTTTGGTGCTGCAAGGTACTACTATGAGAGAGAAAGTCAGAAAGTGAGATTAATTCCGCAGAAACTGCCAAGTTTTAACACCCTTCTGGAAAGGTGTAGAGTTGGATTGCTACACACACATCTATACTCTGCATCTCTTCTCGATATGCCACTTTTCTCAGACTGTTATACGGCTACTTTCAACTGTATGCACGGATGCTCTCCCCGATATGCTCCTTTGTTCGTACTACTACACTCAACCAACATGCTGTGTCTATAACTCTTCCATACTCTTGCATTACTTCTAAACACCCAAAGAAGAGTGAGACTTGCAGCATAACAGTGAACACAACAGTTGGTCAGTGAGAGGAGCAGTCCATTGAGGGGTGCAGTCGATCTGCTAAAATAGCAGTTGAAACCTGCACAAACGTGACAGTGAGTGCAACAGTGCGTGGCTTGGTACCATCTACTACAGAATTGTATCCATATATTTTGTGCCATCGTGGCTCAGATTCTCACCAAGGTCTGTGGCGGGTTCAGTCATTGGGGTCTCTGGGGTCTCGGGCAGCATCTCTGCTGTGCTGGGGCAGCTCCTTTCAAAGCTGGGAACAGCCTGGGTAAATGGAGCATCAAATTCGTGCTGTAGGGAAAAAGGAGAGCACATAAGAGCACAAGTGGTGTACTGCTTAAATATAAAAACAAATAAAAAGTGATTAAGCACATATGTATGTGGTATTTCTGTAGCACGAGCCAAGCCAAAAGTCAGCAGAGAGCTGGACAGGATCTAAGTTGAGCAGAGTCAACAAGTGATAGGAGTAGAAGCTGGGGTGTACACTCTTAGAGCATCATGATGCCATGTTTTTCCAAGAGGTGCATCTTCAGCTCTACCCTTGTCCATTTAAGAAAGGTATGTTTGAAAACAAACAAAGTAAAAAATGTATATCTTACCACTTCCGGTCCCTGGCTCTTCGCTACTGGCTACGGGGCTCTGCATGCTACTGGTTTCACATCGCTGCACACTTCAAGCTCATCATTGACTGCTACCCACTACCCTTCACCCACTGCTCCAGACTCGTCATTCTTGCATACAACAAGCTCCTATTGGCGGCCCATGTTTCATCCCTGCCCTCTACCGGATTCCCATCCCCGCCTGCTCCCTGCAGTGAGATATGCACAGAACCCTGAAGGCTTCCTCAACTAGCTAATGTGGCCCAACTCCTTCCCCTAAACTTATTTTAAGCAGGAAAAAGGGCTGCTCTCAAATGGTTATACAGCCCACAGATTACGTATAAAGACAATCCCTAAAGCCTCTATGAAAGGAGGACAGGACACATGATCTCTTAAAAGTAAGAAACTGTAGTACTGTGATTGTGCTCAGTCCTACTCATCCAACATCGCAGATACTTTGTCTTTCAGCTGTCCCTTAGGAGGACACTTCACTGTAATAAACGTGGGTTCAATACTCCTCTGGCTAACTTGTAACAGCTTTCCACATAATTCTGTGTCAGATCAAACGTTTCCTTTATTCTATTTTGTTACATTTTTAATTATGTTGCATACATTTTACATTCTATTACACCTGAATCCATGGAACTCTGTAAAGAGCATCATTATCTTTATGATCTGTGGTGCACTATATAAAACTGTAAAGAAATATACACAAACAGATCAAATGGATAGCTGTCTGAGGGTTGTCTGACAGCCATACACACTTTACAGGTCCTGAAGCCTACCAAAAGGTGGTCATCTATTCTGGAATCAGATTTTGGAGTGGTTGAGAACCTCCCTGTGCAGTGCTCCTTGGAAAGATGAGGAGGATGAAAGAAAGAGGGCAGGGAAATAAACTTATAAGTGCAACAGTCAAATAAACTTTCGTTAATAAAAAATGATGTTTCAGCCTGAGCGTGTTTTTTGTCCAGAATATGTCGAAAAAAAGTGAGGCGCTGAAAGAGTTATGGCTGCCATCAGCAGACTTCTAAGTAATTTATATGACCTAAAAATAGTTCGAGATGGGTACCAATTTGGAAGGTAAAAACCGAATGAAGACCCCATCGCAGTAGAATAGGGGTCCCATAGGGCGTTCAAAACCAAGTGAAGATCTTAAGGTGGTGCCCTAAGAGGTGTAGAAGGGAACTTGGTTTACGCATAGATACACATCTGCTGATGAATAGTGTATTTGACTCACAAGAAGCGATGAAAAGATGGAGGATTTGGAACAGCAGGGAGAAATGATTGGTAAAATTATGAACCCCCATAAAAGTGTGATGTGTGACGTGCAGATTTGCGAATGGAGGGATGAGTGAAACTTCCCCTCCCTCGAGTTTGGAGTTAAAGGGTTCTGAATGCAATGCGGTTTAGAGACTGACATACTGTAATGCAAATGCTACTTACCAGTATGCATCTGTTCTTGGCATGTAGGGCTGCTGACATTCATATCTGTGCATAGATCGCCGCCTAGTGTTGGGTCCGGATGATTGCACATTGTTGTCCTGGAAGAGTCTTCGAAGTATCACGAGATAGGTGGCTCCTCCCCTGGACTACAGTGCGCATGGGCATCGCCTCCATCCCCAGATTGTTTTTAGCCATTGGCAGAGATGGAGTGAAGTATGTGAGTGATGACCATGCTATTGAGCATATATATATATGAAGACTGCAGCTGCTACAGGCGCCGGGGAGGAGGGTGGGCGATATGAATGTCAGCAGCCCTACATGCCAAGAACAGATGCATACTGGTAAGTAGCATTTGCAGTTCGAGGCATGTGGGCTGCTGAATTCATATCTGTGCATAGAATACATAGCAGTCCCTCCATTAACGGCGGCCGCCCGTGCCAGCTGCAGCAGTCTGAAAAAGTGTCTTGAGAACAGCCTGACCAACAGCTGCCTGCTGTTTGGAGTGCACGTCTACACAGTAATGTTTAGTGAAAGTATGTGTGGTAGACCATGTGGCTGCTCTACAAATATCTTCTAAGGGAATGTTACCTAGGAAAGCCATAGAGGCCCCTAACTTCCTGGTGGAGTGGGCTCTTGGTGGGATAGTGAGAGTGCGTTTAGCTTTAGCGTAACAGATTTGAATGCATTTCACAATCCACCTAGCGATCCCAGCTTTGGAGATAGCGTTTCCCTTGTGGTGTGAGGCAAAAGCAACGAAAAGCTGCTTGGTTTTGCGAAAATCTTTTGTCCTGTCCACATAGTACATCAAGGCTCTTTTAACGTGTGGAGCATCCGCTCCGCCAGCGTCTCGGGGTTTTGGAAAAACACCGGCAACTCAATTGTCTGGTTCATATGGAATTGAGACACAACCTTGGGTAAGAATTTAGGGTTAGTGCGGAGCACAACCCTGTTAGCATGTACCTGGAAGAAAGGTTCTTGGATGGTGAGCGCCTGCAGCTCGCTAACCCTCCGTAGCGATGTAATTGCTACTAAGAAAGCAACCTTCTAAGTCAGAAACTGTAGCTCACAAGAGTGCAGTGGCTCGAAGGGAGGACCCATCAGTCTCGTAAGAACCACATTGAGGTTCCACTCTGGAGCTGGTGGGGTCCTTGGCGGAATGACTCTTTTGAGTCCTTCCAGAAAAGCCTTGATAGCAGGAACCCTAAAAAGTGACAGGTGTTGCCTGTTCTGAAGGTATGCTGCCATAGCAGACAGGTGAATGCGGATGGAAGAGTACGCCAAATTGCATTGATACAGGTGGAACAGGTAACAAATGATGTTTTGAATGGAAGCATCCAGCGGATCAATATTGTGGTTAACACAGTAAATGACGAACCTCTTCCATTTAGCCGCATAACAAGCTCTAGTAGTGGGCTTCCTTGCCTCCCGAATGATGTTCATGCAATCGGGAGGAAGATTGAGGTAGCCAAACTCTAGGACTTCAGGAGCCAGATCGCCAGGTTGAGCTGTTGCGGATCTGGGTGCTGAATGTCGCCATGGCTCTGCGTCAGAAGGCTGGGAGTGAGATGAAGCCTTTGATGCGGTACCACGGACAGTTCTAGAAACGTGGTGTACCATGGTTGGCGAGCCCACGTCGGAGCAACCAGGATGAGAGTCATCGAGTGCTGCCTGAGCTTGCGTGCCACCAGCGGTATCAGAGGTGCTGGGGGAAAAGCGTACGCAAATCTGCCTGACCAGTTCATCCACATAGCATTGCCCTGTGATTGCGGGTGTGGGAATCTGGCGGCGAAGCTTTGGTATTTTGCGTTCTCCTTTGTGGCGAACAGGTCTATCTCTGGATGACCCCACCTTTGGAAGTACGGTTGGAGTACTGATGGATGTATCTCCCACTCGTGCATTTGATGGCTGTGCCTGCTGAGCAGGTCCGCCATCTGGTTGTCCTTGCCCGGGAGATGCTCCGCCATGAGGAAGATGTTCCTCTGAATGGCCCACTTCCACATGCTCTGAGCCAGATGAGACAGCTGCGGAGAGTGTGTGCCTCCCTGCTTCTGAATGTAGTACATGGCTGTCATGTTGTCCGTCCGGATCAACACGACCTTGTTGCACAGCTGTACTTTGAACGCCTTTAAGGCCATGAAGATTGCCATCAGTTCCAACACATTGATGTGCATCTTCCTTTGCTGTAGTGTCCATAGTCCCTGCACTGTGTAGTGGAGTACATGCGCTCCCCATCCCTGGAGAGAAGCGTCCGTTGTCAGGATAATCTGCGGCACAGGCTCCTGGAATGGTCGGCCCTTGCAAAGGTTTTGTGGATTCCACCAATGCAGAGAGTTGTATGCCCGACCGCTCACCAACACTAGGTCTGTCAGTTGCCCATGAGCCTGAGTCCACTGACGTGCCAGGCACTCCTGAAGCGGACGCATATGTAGCCTCGCGTGCGGGACAATGGAGATGCAGGAGGCCATCATACCTATCAACTGCATGAACACCTTCGCTGGAAGCGAGTGTTGAGGTCTGAATCGTTGGATCAGTGTTTGGATACTGGCGATTCTCACTGCATTTGGCTGCGCAGTGGCTGCCAGAGTGTTCATTGTCGCGCCCAGATACTGTCGTACATGGGCGGGCTGGAGATGGGATTTCGGGTAGTTCAGAGAGAATCCCAGATCGTGCAGGAGATGAATGGTGCGGGACATGTGGTCGGCGCACTGTTGTTCTGTTTTTGCTTGAATGAGCCAGTCGTCCAGGTAAGGGTAGACGAGGACGTTCTGGCGTCGCAGATGCGCCGCCACAGTCGCCAGGCACTTCGTAAAGACTCTTGGCGCTGTGGTGACCCCGAACGGCAGAACCCTGAACTGGTAGTGCTGGTGTAGGATCGTGAATCTGAGATACTTCCTGTGTGAAGGATGCAGGGGGATATGAAAGTATGCGTCTTTTAGATCCAACGTAGCCAGGAAGTCCCCCTGTTGAAGCAGAGGGAGCACCTGCTGCAACGTGAGCATATGGAAATGCTCCGAGAGAATGTACCAGTTGAGGGGCCTGAGGTCCAGGATGGGCCGCAGGGAACCGTCCTTTTTGGGGATTAGAAAGTACAGAGAGTAAACTCCTGTACCCCTTTCCTGCAGTGGGACGAGCTCTATTGCGCCTTTTTGCAGCATGACCTGAACTTCCTGCTGCAACAAGAGCAAGTGCTCGCCGGACATAGGACGGCTTCTTGGAGGTATGTTTGGTGGAGTGGAGGTAAGTTCCAGACAGTAACCGTACTGGATAAGAGACTTGACCCACCTGTCCGTGGTGATGGATCTCCACGCGGGCAGGAACTGTTGGAGTCTCCCCCCGACCGGTGTTGTGTGGTCGGGGGGCAGTGACAGGGCGTCACTGCTTGTTGGCGGCAGTGGACCTGGAGGTGTTGTTTCCACGTCCCCTGCCCTTGATGTTGTTGCCTCTGTAGCCACCTCTACCCTTGTTGGTGTATGAGGTTTGGGTATTGCCTTTATAGTACTGGGTGGATTGCGATGCCTGACCCCTTGAGGTGCCTCTGGTATTGGAGCGGCGAAAGGAGCCACCCCGAAACTGCTGAGATTGAAGGGCCCCCATAGACTTAGCAGTGTCTGTATCTTTTTTCATTTTCTCAAGCGTCGCATCCACCTCAGGGCCAAACAAGTGGTCAGGATTAACCGTCTGGTTTAGGATGGTTGTTTGTATATCAGGTTTAAACCCTGAAATCCTAAGCCATGCATGCCTTCTGAGCAACACACTAGTGTTGATCGCCCTGGATGCCGTATCAGCCACATCTAGCGCACATTTTATGGAAGCGTTTGTGATGAGCTTTCCCTCTTGAATTAACATCTCCCCTGCCTCCTTGTACTGGTCAGGCAAGTGCTGCAGTAGTGCCTCTAGGGTGTCATAATGAGCCCTATTGTAGCGTGCGAGTAGGGCCTGAGTGTTCGAGATGCGCCAAATGTTAGCTGCCTGTGCAGCAATCCGCTTCCCTGAGGCCTCGAATATTTTCGACTCTTTGTCCGGGGGAGGAGCGTCACCAGTTGTCTGTGAGTTCGCCCTCTTGCGAGCGTTGGAAACAACCAAAGAGTCTAGTGGCAAGTGTCCCTTGATATATGTTGGATCCGAGGGCGCTGCCTTATATTTTTTATCAATGCGTGGATTGATGACACGTGCCCGAGTGGGCTCCTTGAAGACCTCCTGCGCGTGCTTGAGCACTCCCTTGAGCATTGGCAAAGTTTTGATTGACTTTTTGGCCACAGAGAAAGTGTCAAATAAAAAGTCCACATCCACAGGATCGGAGTGCAGCTCGACATCGTGGTTAGCCGCAGCTCTTTCGATTAGCGCGTTGAAGGCAGCCGAGTCCTCCGTTGGCGAAGGTTTTGCCGCAAAGAGATGCGGTTCCTGACCCGACTGCGGGTCCTCAGGGTCGCCTCCGGCCGACCAAGGTTCATGTTCCTCCTCCGGATCCGAGTACGCCGGATAGTTGTACTCGACCTCCTCCTCGTTGTCATCCCCCGCGGTAGAGCGAGTTGGGGAACGCGGCAGGTCACTTGGGGACGCCGGCGTCAGAGGCGCTGAAGTACCCGCAGAGTCCTTTTTGTTCTTAGAGGAATGCGAAAGTGTTCCAGCACCGGCTCTGTGGTGATTTTTCTTTTGAGGAGGGACAGTTTCCCAGTATTGGCGTCGATGATGACTTCACGACGTTCTTCCTCCGCGAGTGGTTGGAGCCGAGGTTTAGACACTACCTGAGACGCTTTGGGCGTCGACACCTCCTTTGAGGGCACCCCCGCCCCCTGATTCGAAGCGAAGGCCTTCGGCGTCGACTTCGGCGGTAGGGTGAAGCGGATAGGCGTCTGTGCCTTGGACGGCTTCTGCGCGGGCTTCGACACCCCAGCCTCAGGGTCGGTAAGCACTGCGGCCTTTCGAATCCGTTGCAGGGACTCCTGGACCTTCTTCGTAAAGGCTGGAGAGGGAGTGACCGTCTCGTTTGATTTCCCAGATTTGGGAGTGGTGTCGGCGAGAGGCACCGTCTTCGGAGTCGACGCGGCACCATCCTTGGCTCCGACGGCCGGGGCCGGGGAAGCCAGAGCTTTGGGATCGTCTTGACGCTTCTTCGAAGCCTTCTTCGGCTCGTCGACCGCGACAATCTTCGGCGCCGACGCAGCCGCGTCGGACGACTTTGCCTTCGGCACCGACCCTGAAGCCTTAGGGTCGGCCATGTTGGCGGGACTGTCGGCCATTTTGGATTTTTTAGGTTTTGACGCCTCCAGAGCCTTCTGTACGGCTTTCACTTTCGGTTTCGAAGCCGGAGCTGTTGAACCCGAGGGCTTCACTTTCGTTTTTGTAAATGTGAGTGGCACCTCCAAAATGTCCGTGGCCGGGCTCGTAGGCGGGGCTGCTGGACTAATAACAGGGTCTTGGGTAAGGCCCGAAGGCGATCCCTCGACCTGGGCCGCAGAATGGGGGTCGACCCCTGAGTCAGTCCGGGGGTGCTCCTCCTCGGAGCTATCCCCCACGGTGGCAATGGCCGTATCGTCGTCCCCTACCTCGTCGTCAGCTTCGTCAAACTCCTCGTCCCCTGCGTCATAGGCCTCCCCCTCGGACGCGGGGCTAGAGTCCGAAACCTGCTGGACATAGTCGTCTCCGACTTCTTCCTCGAATATGGGGGCGCCGACAGCTTGGCCTGGAGTCTCGCAGCCCGACGAATCTTGAGGGTCTTCTTGCACCGGAACTTTGAGCAGGCCATGCACCTGGCCTCGTTGTGGTCCGGCGACAGACAAGTGTTGCACACTGGGTGCACGTCGAGGTGCGAGTATTTCGCGTTGCAAACCGGGCACCGTTTAAACGGAGTCCGTTCCATGTCTGGAGCGTCGTGTAGGCCCGTCGCGCCGACAGCACGCGGAAGGGCAGCGAGAGTTCGGAGCTGGAGAAAACAGTAAACCCGAACGAAAACGATACCGGCGCCAAGCCTAAAGACCTTTTGGTCTCGAGTGAAGAAAGTTAATAACTATCGGTTCCGACAGAGGGAACCGACACACATCCGAACCCAATGGCGGAAAAAAACAATCTGGGGATGGAGGCGATGCCCATGCGCACTGTAGTCCAGGGGAGGAGCCACCTATCTCGTGATACTTCGAAGACTCTTCCAGGACAACAATGTGCAATCATCCGGACCCAACACTAGGCGGCGATCTATGCACAGATATGAATTCAGCAGCCCACATGCCTCGAACTGTCAAGATACGCAATTTGTCTAGTAATGTTGATCATATGCCACTGTGTAAGGAGTCTTTATATATTTGAAAAACTTAATAAAAACAGTTATTTGAAGAAAAGAAAAAAAAAAAGGGGGGAAGAAGCGATGGATGCCTGGACATTAAGCGAATGAGAGGTAACTTTTAAGGCAAAGAGGGATAGAGTCCCAAGATCCGTGCATTGAAGTTTAGCACTTGACAATTGGCTTACCGACCTTTGCAAGTAGTGGTTACTTTTCTGTAACAGATCTACTTACCAAATGCTCATGTTTAGTAATCCTTCGATAACCTGCAGGGTTTAGTAAAGTGTCTGCAACGAATATACACCATTGGAAATTGTAGCTCATTTCAGTATGAACATTTTCTTTTTTTTTTTAGAAGATCAGAAGTGGCCTTTAACAGCCATTCATCTTAGCAGAGGTAAAGTTGATTCTCAATTGACACTTAATGGAATCACTACCTAAAACAGCCATGATTCTCATGGTAACTCTTGGATCTGAGAAAAGTGCAAAAGGAAGAACAACATATTCAGAGCATTTGGCTATCACAAACCTCGGCAGCCTCATGTGCTTATTTTCTATCAGAAATTGGAACCCAACATCCCGAAGATACCATCCAATCTTGTGCTTGGACGGCCTAAAGGCCCTGCAGCAGCGCCATGTTGAATTTTTAGAAGTTTGTTCAAAAAAAGTAAGTACAGGTGTAGGCTCCCCCTTTTTCTCTGTACCAGAAAGTATAGGGCTTAACACCCCTTTCTCTCTTCTGGCAGGGAAATCCATCTGTTGATCCCTTTGATATGAGAGTTTGCATCTCATTCATCAAGATTACGATGTGGTGAGAAAGGTGAGCAGTTGCTGGCCATGAAAAAAAAACTGTTACTACCTCAAGAAGCAAGTGCTGCAACATTAGCCTCTGCTGGTTGAACTGGAAAATACCAACCAGAGACCCAAGAAAGGACTCAGATTGCTGGGAGTGCAGTTAGGTACAAGAGGGTGTGAAACCAGTCTTCTCATTCATTGACCAAGTGCTGCCAGGGAGGCAGTCGATCTTCCTGTCGGGTTCTATTAAATTGGTGGTAGGGCCCTCGCATGATTTGCCATCACTGGTGGAATTTTGTGATAGCATGTTAATCTTGTGCCCAAAGACTGGGCGGATACGTGCATCATTTCCAAGCATGTCCGCATAGGCCTTTCATTGTATTCCTATCATCTCGCAACAGGAGTGTAGAATAATGTATCACAGGTTCTGGCAGACTGAGCATGGTTAGAAGTGGCTATTGTGCACAGCGGGTGGGTGCATCTGGCTAGTACGCAGGAAGTATTGGAAACGGTTAAAGAAGGGCCACCTGACGCAAACTTTACGGTGTAGGACAGCACAGATCCAATTAAATTATGTAACTTTGAAAAAACTGACAAGGGTTACACACACAGCTATGCTAAACTATCAACAAAAACAAGGGGACCCAATAAGTACCTAGGGACCTTGGGCAATCAACTATTAAGGAGAACAACGGTCCATAGGGTTAGATTTTTCACAAAACAAATGGAAATATAGACTCCAATCAGTACTATATTAGCAAGTTTTTCAGTACCCAGCCGGGCCTGAAATTTTATTCAAGTATAAACACAATTAAAAGACCACCAGAGAGGTCTAATGCAAAAGCTGATCGGGTACAAGCCTGTACCTATCCAGAGCACACTCGAACAAGGTTCGGGGGTGAGAGGGTAAGAGAAGAAAAGAGGGTAAAGAATATCAGGCAAAAAGAACATGGGAGCCAATTGTCCCTTGCATCATTAGCACATTTGCAAAGCAAGTTCAGACAAACAATTCCTGTAACGATATTGACACAATGGGAAGGTTACGGAATTGCAAAAGTGTCGACGGCGTTTCGATCCCTGGCTCCTAGTGAACTGGGTTCATCATCAGGACTTTAACAATATATTGCCTGTATGTACTTTTTGAAAAAACCTGTTGATAATGGGAAAAACGCAAGATGGGAGAAAAGAGAAAGGAAAATTCTTGTTTAAATACAGCACTTATTTCAGGTACTATGCACTTAGATTCACAAGGTATTCATTTGTGTCATGCCAAGGTGCTCAACGATAGATTTTGCCCATTCATGTTGACTTCATAATCATTGTGTTCCAGAGGAGGATGCATGACTCAACTTCTTAACAAAGAGGAACTGAAATGCATTATACTTTTGGATACAATACAGAAGGGCCTGAATCGCACTGAAGACTGGGCTGGATTGCTTTAAATCGTCATATGGTTGTTTGAGAGACTGGCTAAAGTGAAACAGACTCCAAAGACCACCGGAACATTTTTCAATTATGACATCTTTTTATGGTTTCAGAGATTGTTTTTAGAGTTGACTTGTTCCAAAGGTGTTTTCGAATAATGTCTGATGATGTTCAATAGCATAACCAAATACTCAATATGGACTGTAATTGTACTTTGAATCTCGAAACAATTGTTAATATGTTCATAAGCCAGTCTTCTAATAATCGACATCAGAGTGTAATGGTTACTGAATGTACCTCTAGAATGTATTTCAAAACATTCCAAATGCATGAATACGAGCACTGAAATCACTTGTTTCGCCCGACGGTGTACTTATTTGACACATTTCTAAGATGGCCGCCATAGGGACAAACCCCTCCCCACCCCCTTTTCACTCCCTCTTCCCTGTTTACTTAAACACACTGTGCCGGTCAATAGCTCACTTCCGGATTTGCGTAGAGTCGGCGCAGTGCCATTGAGCACGCCGTTTGTATTCTGCTCGTATTGTGAGCAAGGCAGCATCGTCTCTGTACTCAAGGTAAGGGTTTAAAGGTTCCCCTTGCCTTCTTGCCACCGGCATCTATTGCCTTTTACTTAACTATAATCCCGCTTTTTTCTAGACCCTGAAATATTTCGAGTGCCCACCCTCGGGAGGTTTGGATATATTGTATACCTCCGTTACGGATGATTCATTCTAAGCAGGATAACAGTAAACAGTAACATTCCTAACCAATTGAAATAGGATCTCGAGGTAACCACTCGTCCCGCTCTCCCACGCCACTTGTCGTTGCATGTAAACGTTGCTCGATCCTAACCGATCCCCTTCATTTTTAGGCACTAGTCCTCCACCCAACCATCTCTTCTAGACTCACAGGAGTTGATTGAAGATCGCTCGAAAAGGTTTGTCCCCTTATCACCTAACATCGCTGAAATCACAATAGGCACGTAGATAGTCTCGCCCTACTGATTCTTGGATGTCCACGCTGTGCATGTTCACGACGCAGTCACCACAGCTCCTATCATGAAACGACACTCTAGCCACAAACACGACAGCGTCGCAAATCGAGTCAGTTTAAATTAAAACCCGCTTGCACTTTCTCTGAAAGCATGAGATTGGAATACTATGAATATGAAGTCCACATGATCAGTCACCACTGCTCCAATCTCGGAAACGACACTCTAGCCACAATCACGACAGCGTCGACAGGCTCACGGTGTAATGATTTGATTTGGTTTTTAAATTAAATCCTTTTGCACTCGCTCGGAAAGCATGAGATTGGAACACAATGATTATGAAGTCAACATGAATGGGCAAAATCTATCGTTGAGCACCTTGGCATGACACGAATGAATACCTTGTGAATCTAAGTGCATAGTACCTGAAATAAGTGCTGTATTTAAACAAGAATTTTCCTTTCTCTTTTCTCCCATCTTGCGTTTTTCCCATTATCAACAGGTCTTTTCAAAAAGTACATACAGGCAATATATTGTTAAAGTCCTGATGATGATCCCAGTTCACTAGGAGCCAGGGATCGAAACGCCGTCGACACTTTTGCAATTCCGTAACCTTCCCATTGTGTCAATATCGTTACAGGAATTGCTTGTCTGAACTTGCTTTGCAAATGTGCTAATGATGCAAGGGACAATTGGCTCCCATGTTCTTTTTGCCTGATATTCTTTACCCTCTTTTCTTCTCTTACCCTCTCACCCCCGAACCTTGTTCGAGTGTGCTCTGGATAGGTACAGGCTTGTACCCTATCAGCTTTTGCATTAGACCTCTCTGGTGGTCTTTTAATTGTGTTTATACTTGAATAAAATTTCAGGCCCGGCTGGGTACTGAAAAACTTGCTAATATAGTACTGATTGGAGTCTATATTTCCATTTGTTTTGTGAAAAATCTAACCCTATGGACCGTTGTTCTCCTTAATATATGCTCAACTATCATGCACTGTTGAAAAGTAACTTTAAATACCCTTTTTCACATTCATGCAATACAGTGTGATCCCGGAATGCCATTAAAAAAAAATTAAGAGTAACATGTTAACATAGTCACTGACAACCCTTGCAGGATGTAAAATGTAAATGTGCAGTCGCGGCGACACCACAAGACCAATGCGGACCATTTTGTCAAAAACGTGTGCACAGCGACATGAAGTGACCATCCCAAGACTTTCACAATGTGGTCAAGGGGAGAAGGTTGTACAACAGCCAGTTCTTGGATCCCCTGTGTGCTACTCGGCGGAAATGATACCGAAAGTATACTCTGAGTTTATTTATTGCCATATTTATTTTTTTTAATCAACTGAATGCTTTGTGCTAAATACTCGATAGCAAGTCACACATTATTTCAACAGAAACCAAGGTATGACGAGACCGGGACAGCTAAGCTAGGACCCGAATATATGCGGAACTCTGTTATAATCATAGCTCTGATATACAAGAGCACTAGCATACGTAAAGCCCTACCTGACACTATTTCAAGTCAAACGTTAAAAAAATCAACATATCCGAAATAAAAGAAAAAAAGACTGCTATCCTTAACCCAAAATACTACAAATCCCAACATGCACCAGCGGCCTTACTTGTAAAACAAGCTGGAGCACTGTTAAGATGCCTGTGGTGAAAGCTTTACTTCCGCAGATGACTTCAGCAATAGGAATGGTTACCTTTCCGTAGCTTTTTTGAGCACTTCTCTATTTCACTGTAAAAAACTTGCATGGTGCATTCCCTGTTTATTTTTGTTTCTTGATCCAGTTGTTCCAATAATTAGGCCTCTGTTCTATTCTAATTGGTAACGACTGGTACCATTACATTTTCAGCCTCCTCTGAAGAAGGGTGAAAACACCAGAGATGCATTGGGCTCTTCATTCAAGCTTTGATTGATAACATTGTTATTTGATTAAATATTATGTACATCCAACTAAATGTGATGTAACAATAGTTGGATAAGAATGTAGAGTGGTTCCTATGTTTTTGCTTGAAAAACGTCATTGAACAATTCAAATATTTTGTACTTGTTTGTACTTGCTCAAAATGAGTAATCTAGTAGCCTACTTTACTTCGCTTCTAGAGCACCTTCGGGTGCTACTGGGCATCAGATATTTAATCTCTGGGACGAGCAGGATCCAACACGAAGCAGCACACATACTTTGATTACTAGGATTATTTTACTAGGATTAAGCAAGTACACTAGTGAGTGCAGGATAGGTCTTTATTGATAAAAAAGTATCTAAAGCCCTGTCAGGATCAGGGAAAAACCGGAAGTTGGAAGAAAGTGGAAGATTTAGACATTGAAATCTGCTCTACAGACTCTACAAGAATGAACGAAGTAGTGATCGAGACAATAACCTCCTACTTCAAAACTAGGATAAACAAATAGAACAAGCCCAAGATCCTCTCCTAATCCATTACATTATACGACAATTTGATCCATCCACCAATGTGTCCTAGCTCAGTAGAAAAAGCTGAGAAAATACAGAACATATATAAGGAATTAGATCGAAGAATACACCACCCCTCTATAGCACAATAAACTGTCCTTTCTTCCAACCTATGAATATGGAAGAACTCCATAAAATCATCCTGACAACATCCTTGCACTCAGAAGACCATTCACATTTACTGGTCAGAGCATGCTCAAAAGCTTTCATGCCCCTTCTACTTAAGATTGTGAACGCTTTACTAACAAGGCACCTTCCCACACTAGCTTATAAGCGGACATGCAACAACATTACTTAAGAACAAAAAAAAACTTAACACTGAATCATTTGAAGCAGAGACCAGTGATAATTTTACCATTTGATGGGAAAATCGAGAAAGCAGTAAGTACTAATTTTGTTACACCAATTACCAGTAATTACCTCAACAAAATTCAGCCTCGATTCTGGCTGAAACATTAGCACAGAATCAGCCTTCCTTCACATGACTGTTATCACCCTCAAAATAATAGGAGGAGGGAGCTGTCAACTGGAACTTCAATACCTGATGGCAGCTTTCGTCATGGAGTCGCACAACCTTACTAAATATATGCTTTGAACCAGAAATGACATTGAAGCACTGTATTTAATAAGGTCCATTCCTTCCCATCAGCCCTTACTCAAGTGATTCAAATTTAAGCATCTACATCAATATTTTATTACCCAATCTGTGTCATCCAGAAGGATCATCATCTCTTAACTCTACATGGAGCCCAAGTAGAGAATATTACAAGTGGAGAAAATAACAGCACTACATCAGTACACGGACAATATCAAACCCTATTTTAGGATATCCAACCTCCTCAAACATTATCAACCTGGAAAACTGCCTTCAACGGATCATCGACTGGACATCGGAATTCACACTGAAATTGAACTCAAACAAGACAGCATTAGTAGTTCTACATTCAAACAATGGCTGAATGAACTAACTCCATCAAGTATCAACACTGAATCCTTCCCTGGGGCTCAAGTATCTTGGGTTCTCAGTTGAAAGCTCTGAACTTTACCAATCACATAAAAAATCCGATGAAGGAGGCAATGTACCACATGTACTGTCATAGAAAATAAAAGCCCCGTTCCACCCAAAACCTTCAAACCCAGAGCACACTTAGTGGCAGAGAGAACACCATCCTAACCCGTCTCCATAAATAATCCATTTCATCCCTCATAGCCACCTTGCATGAGGCAGCTAGGCCGGTAAACACCAGGAAATCAGTCCATATTACACCCATTTTTAAACTACAATGGCTCCCGCTAGAACCACGTATTATCTTCAAAATCAAATGCACAACGCACAAACCAGTGCAACACAGGGTTTCTTTCATAATTAAAAGATAATGCACACTTCTGAAGGCCTAAGAGAAACAAGAGGAAAAGAGCTTAATCCTAGAGATTCCTGAAGCTTAAAAATAAAAGTCATAACTGCCAGGCCAGACAGGTGTCCACGCGTCTAGCACCGAAACTCAGGAGCCAAATAAAATAAGACTTAAGAACCATGTATTTATCTTCCACAAAATGTGACTTCATACCCCCTGGAGCTCCACCTCCAGTTATCAGCACTCAGACTAAAGCTTCAGGAGCAGTCAGGACGTGTTGGAGATTGCACTGGGCATCATCAGTGAGGAAGCTGCATCAACACGGAGCATAGTAGGTAAAGCGAAAAGCTGAACTCTCAAAGCTCCTCGTCTAATCACTGGGTGGAAACCATTTCACTATCACATGCCGAAAGATGTATCAAAGGATGCAGAAGTACCTCATTGGCCGAGGGGGTCCAGCACAGCCGTCCCATGCCAAACACACATTGGACCCGCTTCTCCAACTCCCTCAGCAGGCGCAGCCCTTGCTCCTCCTTCAAGTAGCGGGCGATGCCAGGGTGCTCCAGCTTCACCTGCAGAGTGCCAACGCCATTCATGATGTCCCGTATCACCTCCTCAGCAGTCTGGCAGGCCCCAGCACCTCCAAGGATCTGCAGAAGAAAGAGGCAGGTGAGACCAAACAACCAAGGAGATACCTCGCAGGGACAGAGGCATTAAGGTATGCACCAATGAGAGGTTCCGGGATCTCTACAGGTAAGAGGAAGGGCTTGAGCTCTGTCCAGACGACACCAAGCAGCAAGGGGGATTGCATAAGTAGTTCTGTGGGTTGAGAGTTCTCCGTAAATCTGAGGGGCTTGGATCTCAACATGTGATAAGAAAGGGCAAGCTATGCACGGGTGAGAAGGAAGGGTGAAGCTCTGCACAGGTGACAAATAATGAACTATCCACATGTAATGTGGGGCTGAGCTCTGTACAGGTGGTGAAGTCTGTAATATTTACTGAAGAGCGGAATGTCTGAGCTCTAAACACATAAGTGGGTGCATACGTTCTGTACAGGCAAATAAAGGGTGTTTATATTGTTAAGAAAGTGTGAGATAGTGGGCTGAGATAATTAAAAAGAAGTAGCGATTAAAGGGGAGGGGAGACATGAAATGTGGCAGGGTGGTAGGGGGAGGGAACAAATAGGCACCAGAAATATTGTAAATGGCTCCTGGAGTTCCTATGCGCTGGATTGCAGTGTGTGCTTTATCTGTACCACTTATTATAAACAATAAAATGTTTTTAAAAAAATTTAATTAGTAGTAGCAAGTTCTCTCTCTCTCCATTAAGCTCTCTTGGGGAGAAAATGGGGTTTGAAACAGATGAAAGAAGCACAAATATGTAAAGTTGAATCAGGATGACTGAGGCCTGTGGGAAGGGACGGGGTCTCCACAAGGGAGAGGAAGGGTTCAGATCTGTTAAAAGTATAGGTAAAGGGGGAAGACAAGTAGGACCGGCAGGTGAGAGTGCGCTGATATCTGTACATGTAAGCGGGATGAGCTTTACAGGTGAAAATGTGGGACTGGTGTCTAAACAGTTAATGGAGTTGATCCCAGACAGGCAACCTGTGGCTAAGTTAAGTGTGCAAGTGGGAGAAGGAACCAAGCTTTGTAGAGGTCAGTGTGAGCTAATCTCTGTGCAGGTGACAATAGGGTGGACTCTGCTCGGGTGAGGCACACAGACCAGTCCCGGAGGCAAAGGGGTTCAACTCCTTCCAAGTGACAAAAAGTGCAGGGATCTGGCTGGTAGGGGCTTCTTACCTCCAAATCATGCTTTTGTCCACTAACATACTTATATGGTTATTCATTAGGAACTTGCATTTCTAATGTTTACTCTGTAGCTAACAGCTCCCCATTTTCTTCCCTCTAACTCTGCAGGTGATCAATATTAGAAGACTGATTTTGAAAGGTGCTTTGAGTAAATGATTGAAGAAAGTGTGTAGTGTGACTTCACCCAATAGCTGCTTTCACTCACCATGGACTATTCCCATTCCGTTTTCGGGACACTCAAGCCTTTGTATCAAAGCATTCATCTGTGTTGGCTTTTCCTTTCAGCAAATCAAAGAGACATTTGAAAAATGATTGTACAAATTATATGTTTGAAAAGACTGCAGTGTCATGCAGGACCCCGCATGATTATAGATCTAAGCTCTCTGTGGACTATCCTCTTTTTAATGTCCATGTGTCTCCCTTGGCATGTTTAAGTTGAATTCTAGAACTTGTAGTCCTGTTTTATAATGGAACAAACAAGACTACAAATCTGAGAATTCAAAGAAAAAAACCTGGACTAGAGCAACACTTTACACGTGGACGAGGGCATCTTGGCAGGGCCGACAGAGCTGCGAAATAACAATAAATGTTAAAGGTTTTTAAATGTGATTGAGCTCGACTTAATCGCATCAACTGATTCCTACTAGTTTGGTCCATCGACCAAAGTAGCGGAGTACCTTGATGCTTGGAAAATGATAACTATTAAATAAAATGAATAAAATGTATAAAATGTATATGGTTGGTGTATAGGTTAACTAGGTACACCGCATGTCTTGCAGCTCGTCTACTTATCACCATTTCAGGGACTGTGTGAATATAAATTTGCGATGATATGGGCTCCACCAATGAGTAAATGGTAAGAAATTTCCGGAATTGGTGATGTATAGCAAGGGTTTTAGGTTAGTCACACTGCATCACTACATACCTTTTGTACCAAGAAAGGAGGGGGGGCACATGGCTTCCCAATTGGGCACTCCACTTGCTCCCCGTCAGACCTGGCACCATTGGCGTGGGTCTCCCTTCCATTTTTGCTGTTGCAACATGTTTTTTTCTTGTGTTAGATGCTTTAGGCACTGTGCCACTGCTGTCCAGTGCGAGTGCTCCCTACTGTAAATTGATGTGTTTATTAGTGGTTCCATGATTGGATATTTGGTTTACTTGTCAGACCCTAGTACAGTGCACTGAGTGTGCCCAGGGCGTGTAAATCCAAATGCTGCTAGTGGGCTTGCAGCACTGGTTGTACCACCCACAGAAGCAGCCTTGTAAAATGTGTGTAGGGTCTGCCATTGCAGAGCCTGCGTGCAGTCTGGTACTGTCATGCTGACTGGCCACCTGCCAGTCCCTAAACCTTCCCTTGTCTTCATATTAGTCACCCCTATGGTGAGCCCAAGGGCAGGGTGCATTGTAAGTATAAGGTAGGACAAGCCCTGATGTGTGTGGCATGTCCCAATAGTGAATTACAGCCATTATCGTTTTTCACTATTGCAAGGCTACCTGTTCCCCATAGGCTAAAATGGGCTGCTGGATTGTTACATGTTTATAATCCTAGAAGACTCCGAGAACATGGTAGAAATTAGAGTTTAGTATGCCTGGACTCAGAATAATAAAATACATCTTTTAGTAAAGTTTATTTTAATATTCTAGGTTTGCAAATACCACTTTTAGAAAGTAGGTATTTGCTTGCCTAACCATTTGAGCCCGCCTCTGCTAGGTTGCGTATTCCTTGTCTGGGTTTGTGTGTGACAGGACTGGGGAATTCCAGGAGACAGGCTGGGGCAGCCTAGTGGTAAATAGGGAGATCTGCAACAAGATGGGAGGGAGGAGTTGCACCTGGGACCTGAATAGGACTGTGCCCGCACCCCACAGTGCTGGCTCCACCCCCTGTGGGGCGTCCAATGTCTCTGCCCTGCACACTGAAAGAAGAGAAGGAAGACTTTTAACAAAGTGCATCGGGACTGTACTTGCCTTCCACAATGCTGGCTCCACCTCCTGTGGGGCGTCTGATGTGCCTGCCGTGCGCTGGGAAGGAGATGTCTGGTAAACAGAGTGCTTCAGAACTGGCTTGAACTGGGCACAGGCCCCTCTCCCCTCAGAGAACAAAGGATTTTGGGGTATAAGTATTGGGACCCTGATCCCATGAAATTAGATCACTCCTGGAACTGACAAGAAGAAACCTCTGCTGAGGTGAAGGAACCTGAAGAAACTGAGGAGAGACTATTCCCAAGCTGAGGTGCTGCTTGGGGGATTGGCCTGCAGTGGTTGCCTGGCTGCCTAGAGAGGAGAAAGGACTTTGTGGATTTTACCTTTGCTTTTCAACTTGTACTAAAAAGATCTCCAAGGGCTTGGAAGAGAGCTTGCCCCATGACCGAAGTCCCAGGACCAGTTGATTTCGCCAGCCTTTGTGAATTGCTACTGTTCCAGTGGCTACAGAGGCAGGGAGCTGTGACCGACTCGTGACCGACTCATGACCGGCCCGGTGTCCTGTTGGCACCGCACTGAGCAACGACCACCTCGAACAACGCAAGCTCTGTGCTCACCGACTCAGTTTCAATGCCGTCAACGAGCCGTAGCCTGCACCGCGACTGGAAGGCCACCGCAAAGTGCAACGCCTCGCTACACCGAACCGAACTAGTCTGACCGACGCGGTCACTGCTGCTGACTTAGAGTCATGTGACAGCCCCGGAGTTGGGCACCGCTTAGCACACGTCTCGACGACCCGCCCAACTCGCACCGCTGTCCGGACTGACCGACGCCAGCTCCCGAACTCCGGCTCGAACGCTGCACCGTAAAGCTGGAAGCACCGCAACAAGCAACGTCCGCCCCGAACAACGCAAGCTCTGAGCTCACCGACGCAGTCAACGAGCCGTAGCCTGCACAGCGACGGAAGGGACACTGACCTGCAACGCTTTCTTTAGCCGCACCGCGACGATCCCCGGGACCGGCTCGCACATCCTTGCCGGCCGCCTCAAGAAAAAGGTACTGTGTTTGAGTCGGTCGGCATTTGAGTGGGTCCGGACCGTAGCGGTCGGCTGGATTTGTTAGACTGTGTTCTTTCAACACGCCTAGCCGGACAAGGCTACCGACTCGCACAGAACTTTGATTTACACCTTTTTAACCAGAACTCTTGAATTTTAATAGTACTGTGAATTATTTTTGTCGTTTATTGGTCTTGTGATACTTCTATATAAATTATACTTCTTTTTTTATATAAAACCTTGTGTGGTGTCCTTTTGTAGTGTGGTCACTAGATTACTGTATGTGGTCACAAATGCTTAACTTACATCGCCTCTGAACTAGCCTTGACTGCTCGCGCCACGCCGCCTAGAGGGTGAGCAGGGGTTATTTTAAGAGGGTAATTCCCTTGCCCTGACTTGAGGAGAGGGTCCCTGCTGGTCACAAGTACATACCTGTGCCAACCAGAGACCCCCAATTCTAACACTCCACAATCATGTCCTACATTGGATGTTAATAACTGTGAATCAAGTTGTTCGTCTTGGATACTAGCTCCCTAAAGACTCATACAGAAGCATCCATTTCTTGTTCCCTACATTAAGCCACCTTTTCTCCAAAATAATTAAAAAAACATTCTTTAATCAAAGCCAATTTGTTTCTGTAACTTCACCAGTGAATGTGAGAAGGGTTAACATGGCACTATCCTCCGGTTCCTGAGTGTACAGAAAAGTATGTGCATCCCGTCAGACAAGACCGGTTTAAAAAATAAATAAACATACTAAAATTCTAGGTTTTGGCTACGATGAAAGCTCTAATAGCAGAGGATACAAAAAGAAAAGACGCTAAAACTGAAATGTGCTGCACTGTAAACCTGAAAACCGCATCTCCTGAAAGCCTAAATGAACAACACACAGTAAAATTCTACATCTAGTTGATAACTATTGAAAATAAAATAAATTTGTTTTAAACTTATGGGTAATTTTAAAAGGCACTTCTGAAAATAGGAAAACCAATTGTAAAACATGGTCAATTGCTGATAATGATAAGGACATCCTTGATTCTCAATATGCAAAGATTCTGTTTGAAAATGCGACTGATTAACTATGTTGGTAACACGTTTATAGTCTATGATGACAGGGTTTAAATAGTTTTAGTGGGAAATAGCAGCAGGCTCTGAACAGTTCAGGTCCAGGACAGAAACTAGGAAGGATTTGAGATTTTACATTGGATACTGCCAACTAAATCGGGATACAAAAAAATGCAATAGTTATAATTGCCTCTTTGTTCTCATCTTAGGATGTTAGATGAAACAAGCTCCAAATAGTTTAGGCTTTGCAAGCTAAAGAGATATTTACTCCTAAAGAAGGTGACGGTACTTCAAAGTGGATTGTAATACATCAATGTATTACTTTTTTCAAATGGTACGAAAAAGGTTTATTTTGCTGACGTTTGAATTTTAGCTTATATTAAACCTTTTTATAAAGCGCACATACACTAAAGGTTTCTTGGTGCAAGGGCGTGATCAGACAATAAAACTGCTCAGTGATAGGCTTTCTTAAATAACCAGGTCTTCATATTATTCCAAAAAGGTATCCTTGTGAATGTATAAATGCAAGGAGTGCCATAAAGCAGGAGCTAGGACCGACAGACTACATCCTCAAATGCGCTTTTTGACAGAATTTAGGAACACTGAAAATATTAGCGGATGAAGAACGAAGCTGCCGACAGGGCGTGCATTTTTTTAATCTCTATGCTATGAATTAAGGGCCAACGCCATTAATAGCCTGAAGAGTAAGGCAGCAAACTATAAAATTCACTCATTACTCTATGGGGAACTAATATAAAGTTTTCAAAACATGGCTGACTTGGGGCACGTGGACGACTGTAGATTAGGCGAGCTGCCCGTTTCTAAATAACCTGTAGTATGTATAAGAGAGATGGGCAACCACAAGGGAATGGAGTTTGCATAGTCTAGTACAGACTAAAACTATTATAACTAAGTGCATCCTGTGTCAGAAATTGGGCAATCTTTCTCATCTTTATTTGCATAAAGATGCAGCTGGAGATCAAGGAGTGCTCTCTGTCGATTACAACCCCTAAATGTAAATGCCAGCATGTGTAAAGCGCAAAGCTACCACCGACTGGGGTGTCACGGCGCTGGGGGCCGTCGGGTAGATTAAGCAAGCTATTGCCCAAAGTCGCATGGTGCTGGGCTAACCTGCCGCCGGAGCCTGAGATCGAACCGTGAACCCTGTGGTCCGGAGTCAGGCACTCTGGGGAATTATTACCCATCCACTCTCAAATATAGCGCATATTTTGAAAATTCTGCTGGTAAGTGGTGGTGCCTTCCAGGTGGAAAATGAGTAGCGAATCATACGCAGACCACCACAAGATGCAGTCCTACATTGTGTTCAAGACTCCAAACATGAGTTAACATGAAAGGAGGAAATCCATTTTGCAACAAAAAAAAATTGTAGTCTCCGATAAATTCAAGTAAAGGGCTCCTACAGCAAACAATGGCGTGGTAAGTGTTAAATCCCAACCAGAACTAAACCAAGCCACACTGCTGAACACAAACATAGTCTATTAAACAAAGGGAACTTCTGGAAGTCTACACCATTAGCTATGTTATGTTAGCATTACTTAGTATAGCGCAGCGAATCATCCCCGAAGAAATCTCTCAGCGCTTTGCTGAAGTATGAGTCTAGTGTAAGTAACTAAAACAGTCACGTTTTTAGACCTTTCATCTTTCCCAGCTCTGTACGCAAACATATTTGTGGTGGAAATGTATTCCAGCAGATGGGGGCCAGATAGGAGCAGGACCTCCTGTCAAATCCTGAGGTACAAATATGAGGAATTTGAAGTAGGGATTTGTCAGTGGACATCAACAGTCTGGTCAGGAGATAGTATCCAAGTCTCAGTTGTAAGTAGGCAGGAGCTTACCATTCAAGGATTGGCGAGTGAGGCCACACAACTTAAAACTTCGTTTTTTCCTAATAGGTAGCCAATGCAGAGTGTGTAATATAGGAGTAGAGGGAGAACCAGACGGGAGTCTGGCAGCAGTGTTCTGCACCATCTGCACTTTAGACAGCAAGGTCTCGTTTGCACCCAGGAGCAGAGCACTGCCACAGTCAAGACACCTTGCAAATAAGACTTGAACTAGGGTTTTCCTAGAGGTTGTGGTGGGGGATGCTTTTTTCAATAATTGCATAGTGGCAAAACAAGTTCCACACAGGGCTGAGACATGTTCTTTCATGGACAGAGATGTGTCTAGATGAACACCTCGGTTTTTAAATACTTGCTTTGGGGTTGGGACAAGACCCAGTTCTGATGGCCGCCAATCCGACTTCCACAGGTGTTGGTCTTTCCCAAATAGAAGTATTCAAGTCTTTTGTCTGGTTAGTTGCAGGTTGTTGTTGGCCACCCAAATCAATCAATCAATCGATTGATTGGTGTATTAATGATGTGTGCCAAAGGGGCAACGCAGATGTTGAATAATGTGGGGCTTAGTGTGGCCCCCCTTTCCTGACCAGCAGGGTACGAGATTTAAAGAGATTCATAGAGATACCTAGTGCATGGTCTTTCGAGAATTCAACAAACCATTGGAGTGCTTTGCCAAACACTTCAATGTTGTGCAGTCTGTGATTTAGGATGCCATAGGAGACCTTGTTGAGGGCCGTAGGTGGGTCCAAAAGCACAAGCATTATTGGGGTCCATGAATCCAGAGATAGTCGGATACTATCAGTAACAGAGACTAGCGCAGTCTCAGTACTGTGCCCAGTTCTGCAGCCGGACTGGAAGGGATCGAGGAGCTTATGATCTTCCAAGAAAGTAGAGAGCTGATTGTTTAAGTTTGCAACAGACAAGGAGGAGTGAGATTTTTTATTATTATTATTATTATTAATAATTAATTCCTATTCAGCGCATGGCTACCCATAGGCATCCCAGCACTTACGTAGCAACGGACAGCAACCCAGAGTCTTACTGCAGGTTTTGGAATAGCCATGTTTTTAGCTGTTCCCTGAATGCAAGGGGATCTGATGAGGATCTGAGCTTGAGCGGAAGGGAGTTCCATAGGGTGGAGGCATTATAGGAAAACATGCGTCCGCCTGCTTGCACTCTTTATTTTAGGTATACTGGCTTGGAAGAGGTTAGCAGATCTTAGGTTACGCATAGGTTGGTGGAAAGTTAAGAGGATAGGATTTATTTTTGGGCCTGTGCCCCATAGCGTCTTGTTTGCAATGCAGAGGGATTTGAATTTGATGCGTTCAGCAATGGGCAGCCAGTGAAGTGCTTTTATTGCTGGTTTTGCCGATTGTTTTCCCGGGATATTGTGTAGTAATCTGGCCGCAGCTTTCTGCACTACTTGAAGCTTCCTGATCGTGGTGTTAGGAGTTCCTAAGTAAAGTGATTTGCAATAATCCAGCCAAGGAAGGACCAGTGATTGAACCATAGTTCTGCGCGCAGTATCAGGGAGCAACAGCAGTATCTTTCTTAGATGCTTTAGGATGCCGAAGCAGGTGGCTGCAACTTGTACTGCTTGATGGTCAAGTTTGAGGGGTCGAGCCAGATTCCTAGGCTTTTGATCCTGTCTTTGGGCGTAGGAGGGGGACCAAGACATTTTGGCCAGCTTATCTTAGAGTGAGCCTCTGCTTCATTTCCAAGAAGCATAAGCTCAGTTTTGTCCCCGTATAGCCTGAGGAAGGATTGATCCATCCAGGTGGCCACCCGCTGCATGCATGATTCTAGGTCAGTATTGCTCTTTTTTGGGTGATTGAGGGTTACCAACAGTTGTGTGTCATCCGCGTATGTAACTATACTAACTCCAAAAGGAGGTACTAGCTCGGCCAGTTGTCTGAGGTACACATTAAAAAAGGTGGGGCTTAGCGACGTTCCCCGTGGCACCCCGCAAACAAGCAGAATCTCTCGAGGTGTACCTACCTTCGAACACTTGGAACGTTCTGTCATTTAAGAACAATTTGAGCCATGAGAGGGCATTTCCTACTACTCCTAACTCCTTAAGTCTGTCTAACAAGATGCAGTGGTTTACCGTATCAAAAGCGGATGTCAGGTCCAGCAGGATAACTGCCACTGTCCCCCCGAGATCAAGCACTTTCCTGGACTCCTCCACTACTGTTAGGAGTGCGGTTTCCGTTCCATGGTTCGGTCGGAAGCCTGTGTGTGCTATGAAAAATTTCATATGATTCCAGGTAGTTGGACAGTGACCTGTTGACCTGTTTTTCCAGTATTTTACTGACTAATGGGAGTAGTGATACCGGCCGGTAGTTCCCCCAGTTTTCTGGGTAAAAGTTAGTTTTTTTTTTTTAAAAGTGCTTTTACCATTGCGTGTTTCCATCTTACCGGAACTATCGCGGTGGTAAGGAAAAGATTGAGCATTTCCAGGAGTACTGGGAGGATGGTTTCCTTAACTTTTCCCAGCAAGTGTGCAGGTGCTGGGTCGCCAGGAGATCCCGATTTGACTTTTGTAAATTGTTCATCAAGGGTGTTTAGGTCCAAGATCGGAATGTCCTCGAAATAATATGGTTTCTCCGGGTCATTGGCTTGTTTGGGGGTCGGTGTTTGCTTTTGCTGAGAAGGTTGGAACGCATTGTATATGTTAAGAATTTTATTGCTAAAGAATTCAGCCTGTTCTTTACATCTGTGCGGCTCCTTCTGTGGAGCCTTCTATCTCAGGGCATGCTGATAAAGTTTTCGCTATTCTAGCAATTTCTCTTGGGACGTTAGCTCAATACATAGTGCCTGTGCTTTTTTTTTTATTTCGGCTAGGTAAGTTTTTATTGCCTCCTTATATATATTTTTTTTTCCGAGCAGTAGTTCCTCCTCCATTCCCTCTAGCATTTTTCACTTTTGCTTGAATTCACGTATGTTCAGGGTGTACCATGGGAATTTTTTATTTGCGGGCCTCTTTGCCTTCCATCTGATGGGGATGGTGGCATCCAGGGATGCAGTTATCAATTCCGTGTATTAGTCATAAGCCGTATTGGGGTCACTGCCCCAGTTAGGGTAGGACGTTGTTAAGATATCCGTCCAGGTTTCGGGGATAATTTTTGCCCACGGTCGGTCCCAAACTTTTGTAGACTGGACGGTGGTCTAGGTATTCTCCAGATTATTGGGATTATAAAATGGTCTGACCAGGGAATAGGGTCAGGGTCATGTGTAGAAATATTGTCAATGTTTGAGAAAATTGGGTCCAGTATATGTCCTTTATTGTGAGTTGGACTGGTTACAGTCTGACGCAATTGAAGAGCAAGTAAATTTTGTGTATGGTTACGTGCTTCGCCTTCCATAGGATTCTCTGGATGCAGATTAAGGTCTCCTAGGAGCGTGACGTTTGCATCATTGTTTGCCCTCGATGATGCTATGTTGGTGAGGGATTCCGTAAACCTTCCACAGGGGCCGGGTGGTCTGTATATGAGGATTCCTGATAGTGAGCATGTCGTGGTAAAAGTTAGTGTAAAGCCCATGCTCTCACAGTCCTATATGTTATCTGGTCCGGTGCGCCCTTTTATGTGGTCTTTAAGAATTATAGCAACCCCTCCTCCCTTCCCTGAGGTTCTGTCTTTCCTTAGTATGCGATAGCCGGGGGGAAGGGGGGGAAAGAGTTCGTACCACGTCTGTGTGCAACCAAGTTTGTCAGGAAAAGAGCCTCTGGCTCCTCCTCACTGAGTAAGATATTAATTTCCATATAGTGATAGGGCAATAATCTGAGATTTTTAGGGTCAGCAATTATTTTTAAGTTGGGGTGACTAGTGCAGTTCCCCAGACAATAGGGACTGAGGCAGAGTCTATAAAAATATTAAAAAGGGACGTAATGGTGGGCAACTGACCTGGAAAGACTCACCAGTGTGACACGGATTTGGCTGTTTCTAGCAGCCTCTGTGTTTGCCTTCATCTAATGCAATTTTTCACCATGCAGTCAAACAAAAATCAGGAAGACAGTTGGGTCAGCTCTGGGTTGGGGGGGAAAGTTGTATAAATATGATTGATCATATCTTCAAAACAATTGGTTAGCCAGTAGCAAAGCGCTCATGAAGCCGGGATCACACGCGTGGTTTGATGAAATCATTAGTGATTCTTTGTGATGCAGAAAGGGATAAAGAGATCTTGATATTCATTCCGTTGGAGGGCCCCTAAAGCAAGTCAATGAACAAGACATGGTTTGCGACCGGAGCGGATACTTCCCTAGAAGTGATCCACACATCTTCTGACTAGCATGATTACGAGTTAATTCAGATCACTTCCCTGTACCTCAAACAGGTAGAAGGCAGTAGGATTCCAGATAAATCTTAATAAGCGACCAGCGCATTACTTAACAATGGAATGTAAGAGTGACAAAGCTAGACAGGTGGGCCAAGGCCCACACAAAAGGCAAATATATTTGTGTACAAGCGCAAGTCAAATGCCAACAGCCAGGACGGCTCTGTTATTGCGATATATCAATTTAGTACTTCTTTGCAAATGGTACAAAAAAGGTTTATTTTACTGACGTTTGAATTTTAGGTTATAATAATCCTGGCTCTGTAATGGGTGTGCTCTTGTCATGGGTACTAAGCTGCAGGGTGCTAAGCTGTAGATTGCTAAGCTGCAGACTGCACGAGTGACTGCAGGCTTTTAAGGTGTTTCTATTGGCTTTTCATTTGAATAGCGCTTCTCTACCGGTTATGAGGTTTTGCAGCACTAGGGGCCAATCCGACTCCATGCATGCAAGATAGGTCTGCAGAGAACAGGACTGGTTGCCAGCTGGGGTTAGCAAGCATGTTTGAAAGTGTGTGAGTGCGTGTCAGTGGAATAGTACTTCTTCAGTATTCTGGAGTGTGAGAGATTCGGAGGGAACTCCAACCATCTCACATTCATAAGAGTTTTTGCAAATATGACACCTATTGCATTTGCAAATGCTGGTTTGTAAAAACGTCCATGCTGCGCTCCAACTTTAACAGTGGCCACGCCCCTTTCTTTAGATGAGCCATGTCTAAAGAAAGGGGCGTGGCCGCCAGTAAAGTGAAAGAGCGTATGGGTGCTTTAAGAAAAAATGCATTTGCCTGTAAAGTTGACAAACAAATGCTTTTTTTTTGTAAAAGAGCTCCATGCAGCGCTTTCACTTCAAGAGTTGCCAAGCCCCTTTCCTTAGACTCAGCTTGTCTGAAAAAAGGGGTGTGGCCGCCAATAAAGCGCAAGTGCGGCATCGGGCAATTAAACATTTTTTTTAATAAATAGTATAAAAGAAATTTTATATATATTTTATTGAATTTTTTGTGGTGGTGCGAGTGTGGTGGTGAGAGTGTGTGTGTGTGTGTGGTGGGTGGTGTGAGAGTGTGTGTGGTGGTGAGAGTGTGTGTGGTGGTGAGAGTGTGTGTTGGTGAGTGTTGTGTGTGGTGGTGAGAGAGTGTGGTGGTGAGAGTGTGTGTGTGTGAGGTGTGTGTGTGTGGTGGTGAGAGTGTGTAGTGTGAGTGTGTGTGAGTGGTGTGTGTGTGGTGTGATGAGTGTGTTGTGTGTGTGTGTGGTGTGAGAGTGAGAGTGTGTGTGTGTGGTGAGTGATGTGTGTGTGTGTGTGTTGGTGAGAGTGTGTGTGTGGTGGTGAGAGTGTGTGTTGGTGAGAGTGTGTGTGTGGTGGTGAGAGTGTGGTGGTGAGTGTGTGTGTGTGAGTGTGTGTGTGGTGGTGATGAGTGTGTGTGTGAGTGTGTGTGTGGTGGTGAGAGTGTGTGTGTGTGTGGTGGTGAGAGTGTGTGTGTGTGTGGTGGTGAGAGTGTGTGTTGTGTGTGTGTGTGTGTGGTGAGAGTGTGTGTGTGTGTGGTGGTGAGTGTGTGTGTGTGTGTGTGGTGGTGAGAGTGTGTGTGTGTGTGTGGTGGTGAGAGTGTGTGTGTGTGTGTGGTGGTGAGTGTGTGTGTGTGTGGTGGTGAGAGTGTGAGTGTGTGTGTGTGGTGAGAGTGTGTGTGGTGGTGAGAGTGGTGTGTGGTTGGTGAGAGTGTGTGTGTGGTTGGTGAGAGTGTGTGTGGTGGGTGAGAGTGTGTGTGGTGGTGAGAGTGTGTGTGGTGGTGAGAGTGTGTGTGGTGGTGAGAGTGTGTGTGGTGGTGAGAGTGTGTGTGGTGGTGTGAGAGTGTGTGGTGTGTGAGTGTGTGAGGTGGTGGTGAGAGTGTGTGGTGTGAGAGTGTGTGGTGGTGAGAGTGTGTGGTGGTGAGAGTGTGTGTGGCTGAGTGTGTGGTGGTGAGTGTGTGGTGGTGAGTGTGTGGTGGTGAGTGTGTGGTGGTGAGTGTGTGGTGGTGAGTGTGTGGTGGTGAGTGTGTGGTGGTGAGTGTGTGTGGTGGTGTGAGTGTGTGGTGGGTGAGTGTGTGTGGTGGTGAGTGTGTGGTGGTGAGTGTGTGGTGGTGAGTGTGTGTGTGGTGGTGAGTGTGTGTGTGGTGGTGAGTGTGTGTGTTGTGGTGGTGAGAGTGTGTGTGTGTGGTGGTGAGAGTGTGTGTGTGTGGTGGTGAGTGTGTGTGTGTGTGTGTGCGAGTGTGTGTGTGTGGCGAGTGTGTGTGGTGGTGGTGAGTGTGTGTGTGGTGGTGAGTGTGTGTGTGTGGTGGTGGAGTGTGTGTGTGTGGTGGTGAGTGTGTGTGTGTGGTGGTGAGTGTGTGTGTGGTGGTGGTGTGTGTGGTGGTGAGTGTGTGTGTGGTGTGTGAGTGTGTGTGTGGTGGTGAGTGTGTGTGTGTGGTGGTGAGTGTGTGTGTGGTGTGAGTGTGTGTGTGGTGGTGAGTGTGTGTGTGGTGGTGAGTGTGTGTGTGGTGGTGAGTGTGTGTGTGGTGGTGAGTGTGTGTGTGGTGGTGAGTGTGTGTGTGGTGGTGAGTGTGTGTGGTGGTGAGTGTGTGTGTGGTGGTGAGTGTGTGTGTGTGTGGTGGTGTGTGTTGGTGGGTGTGTGTGGGTGGTGTGAGTGTGTGTGTGTGGTGGTGAGTGTGTGTGTGTGGTGTGTGAGTGTGTGTGTGTGGTGGTGAGTGTGTGTGTGTGGTGGTGAGTGTGTGTGTGTGTGGTGGTGAGTGTGTGTGTGGTGTGAGTGTGTGTGTGTGGCTCGGTGAGTGTGTGTGTGTGGTGGTGGTGAGTGTGTGTGGGTGGTGAGTGTGTGTGTGTGTACGGTGTGTGTGTGTGTGAGTGTGTGTGGTGGTGAGTGTGTGTGTGGTGGTGAGTGTGTGTGTGTGGTGTGTGTGTGTGTGTGTGTGTGTGTGGTGTGTGTGTGTGTGTGTGGTGGTGAGTGTGTGTGTGTGTGTGGTGGTGAGTGTGTGTGTGTGGTGGTGAGTGTGTGTGTGTGGTGTGTGAGTGTGTGTGTGTGGTGGTGAGTGTGTGTGTGTGTGGTGGTGAGTGTGTGTGGTGGTGAGTGTGTGTGTGTGTGTGGTGGTGGTGAGTGTGTGTGTGGTGGTGAGTGTGTGTGTGTGGTGGTGAGTGTGGTGGTGGTGTGTGTGGTGTGGTGGTGAGTGTGTGTGTGTGGTGGTGTGTGTGTGTGTGTGGTGGTGAGTGTGTGTGTGGTGAGTGTGTGTGTGTGTGGTGAGTGTGTGTGTGTGGTGAGTGTGTGTGGTGGTGAGTGTGTGTGGTGGTGAGTGTGTGTGGTGGTGAGTGTGTGTGTGGTGGTGAGTGTGTGTGTGGTGGTGAGTGTGTGTGTGGTGGTGAGTGTGTGTGTGGTGGTGAGTGTGTGTGGTGGTGAGTGTGTGTGTGGTGGTGAGTGTGTGTGGTGGTGAGTGTGTGTGGTGGTGAGTGTGTGTGTGTGGTGGTGAGAGTGTGTGTGGTGGTGAGTGTGTGTGTGTGGTGGTGAGTGTGTGTGGTGGTGAGAGTGTGTGTGGTGGTGAGAGTGTGTGTGGTGGTGAGAGTGTGTGTGGTGGTGAGAGTGTGTGTGGTGGTGAGAGTGTGTGTGGTGGTGAGAGTGTGTGGTGGTGAGAGTGTGTGTGGTGGTGAGAGTGTGTGTGGTGGTGAGAGTGTGTGTGGTGGTGAGAGTGTGTGTGGTGGTGAGAGTGTGTGGTGGTGAGAGTGTGTGTGGTGGTGAGAGTGTGTGTGGTGGTGAAAGTGTGTGGTGGTGAAAGTGTGTGGTGGTGAAAGGATGTGTGGTGGTGAAAGGGTGTGTGGTGGTGAAAGTGTGTGTGGTGGTGAAAGTGTGTGGTGGTGAAGGTGAGTGTGTGTGTGTGTGGTGGTGAGAGTGTGTGTGGTGGTGAGTGTGTGTGGTGGTGAGTGTGTGTGGTGGTGAGTGTGTGTGGTGGTGAGTGTGTGTGGTGGTGAGAGTGTGTGTGGTGGTGAGAGTGTGTGTGGTGGTGAGTGTGTGTGGTGGTGAGTGTGTGTGGTGGTGAGTGTGTGTGGTGGTGGTGAGTGTGTGGTGGTGGTGAGTGTGTGTGTGTGTGGTGAGAGTGTGTGGTGGTGGTGAGTGTGTGTGTGTGTGTGGTGAGAGTGTGTGTGTGGTGGTGAGAGTGTGTGTGTGTGTGTGTGGTGGTGAGAGTGTGTGTGTGGTGGTGAGAGTGTGTGTGTGGTGATGAGAGTGTGTTGGACCTGGCCTCGTGGCGTGGTCCCCCCCCCCGCGACACGGCTCCCCGGTAGCCCAGCTCAGTACCCAGAGACCCCTAGCTGCCCTGGCCATGTCCGGCCAAACGCCCACGACCCGCATTGGCCTGTCCCCGGCCACCTTCCCAGTCCGCGTGCCCTGAACCCGCAAGGCCCCAAAAGCCCCCGGCAGCCATTTTCCCTTCCCGAGATCCCTGACTCCGTGGGCCTAGTATGACCCCAGCCCCAGCGCAGCGTAGGCTCCAGACGCGCCAGCCCCCGTTGGGAGGGTGAGGGCTACCCTAGTGAGCGAAGACAAGAAGTTTCGGTGACACCTCCGGCCTCCCCTGGGAGACTGGTTCCGATTACAACTCTGGCCTCCCCGAGTGCTGGCTCCGGACCTGCTGGCATCTGGGAATTCCCGGACGCATCCTCAAAGGGATCAAAGGACCAACCGCTGGACCTCACCCACAGGCCGCCCCCAAAGCCTCGGACCTCCGCCTGTGAGGGTCCGGACATCAAAGGGCCACTGGACTATATCAAGGCCCACCACTGAACTAGCAGTAGTTATATCTTGGACAAGGAAGCCCTGCTGATCTGATCGCGGCTGAACTGAACCTCGTGAACTCTTTGAGCCCTGCTGACACTGTCGCGGCTCGTTCTTGGAACTAACCCATTGGAGCCTTGCTGACCTAGTCGCGGCTCGAGCTTGAATCTTGAAGACCTCTACCGAACCCACTGAGTCCTGCTGACGTTGTTGCGGCTAAAGGAACAATCTAGTCCGGCTGGACTATCGATGCTACCAACCCGAGTGGAATCACCTGCAAGTGAGTGGACCACCAGTGCGGTTCCCATCTTCCGTATCTCCCCGGCTCGAGGATTGAGAGCTGTGCGCAGGGTACGCTCCGTACTGGCCTACGATACTAAGACTGTCCCGCTACCCCATCCCTAAAAGACTTGAGACTTTCTGCGATCCCTCGATCATTGTATCTAAAAGTGATAATCCTTTTTATGTGCTTATAAAGAAGTTGATAACGGAACATACGTTGTGGTGTCGGTTCTTAAGTGTGGTGTGGTCCTCGTGTGTACGATGCGCTACCTGAGGTCTTCCCCTGTGGAGATCTCTCATAAGGCTCGGCTTTATTGGTGGGAGAGGTGGGTCACGGAGGAGTCGGGTAGACATAACCTGGCCTCTGGGATCGCCCCTTCTAACACTGGTGGCAAGCGACGGGATAAGAGCCTACGTCTAGAATCGTACAGTAAAGCGACTGACACCACCCGAACAAGGGCAACCATGAGTCTCACCGGAACCAGCGAGAAAACCGCATTTCAGAAAGAAAAACTGGAAAAGTATACACACAAGGAATTAAAACAATTCTGTAAAGTTTTCCGCATCGCTACCACTGGACTGAGCACCAAAGATGACTTCCAGAAAGCCCTGACGGCCTGGGTAGAAGCCGGGGCTCCCCTCCCCGCGGCAGAAGGAAATGTGGAAGAGGGAGAGCAGCTGACGGAAACTGACGAAATACCAGCACGGAGAGAGGTCTGTCAATAGAAGAAATGGCAGACCGAGAGCGCAACCGAAACCACGAGCTAGAACTATCCCGAATTAAAATCGAAGGAGAACTGAAGCTGGTGGAAAAGAAACTAGCCGTAGAGCAATTACGGCTGCAAGGGAAACTGGAAGAAAAGAAGCTCCAGCGGGAGCTGGAAGGAAAAGAGGCTCCAGCGGGAGCTAGAAAAAAAAGAACCTCCAGCGGGAGCACGAAGGGAAGAAACTCCAACTTAAAGCCTGAAACGAAGAGACCCGACCCTCGGGGAACAGAGACCCTGGACCCCCAGTCGAACCGAAGGCACACATCCCCAAGGATGTAGTGAAGGAATACTACAAGAACGACGATATCCAGCAGTGGTTCAAAGCTTACGAGGTCGCCATGACTGCCCACCGAGTACCCGAGAAGGATTGGGGGGCTGGATTGTGGGGCCGCTTCCTCAGCGAGGGAAGAGACACCCTGCTGGATCTGCCTTCCCCCGTCGTGAACTCCTATACCCATATGAAAGACGCCCTTATGACTGACTCGCTATGGGCTCACCCCGGAGATGTACCGGCAGAGATTACGAGACTGCAAAAAGATCCCCGGCACCACATGGGTAGAATATGTGAACTTCTACAGCCGAGCCTTGGAAGGGTGGATCAAGGGCAGCAAGGTGTCCACCTTCGAAGAACTTGTAGACCTCATCGCCTATGAACACCTATCCAACAATTGCTTTGTGGAACTGAGACAGCACCTTCTGGATAGCAAGTTGGCCGACCCCCGGAAGTTGGCTGTCGAGGCTGATCGGTGGGTGAACACCCGAGTCCCCCGTGGGCGACTATAACCGCAACGAACAATGATCTTCCCGCCAGAGAGGCGCAGGGAATCAGAATAGACAGAGGGGTTACCAGGCAGGGCCTCCTCGCAGTCCCCCTAGGAACCAGACAGGTACTCCCCCGCCGGACGCCAAGGCCGAGTTCCCTCCCGTTAAATCAGGACCCAGAATCACCACAGCCTGCTACCGATGTAATCAGACAGGGCACTATGCCAATGATCCCAACTGTCCCCTGCTCAAGAAGAGCCCTGCTGCAGGTCCCCCTGCGCGCCACCTCGCCAACGTAGCCCTAGAAGAGGAAGAAGAGGAGGTGGAGGACTCCGAGGGGTGTGAACCAGCATCCATGACCCTAGTTTCCATGGGGGATAGAGAAATGGTCCCCGGTACCTTCCACCCAGAGAACACCGAGAAATCCCGACAGCAGGTAACTGTCAACGGGTTCCGCATAGGGGCTCTCCGAGATAAAGGGGCCAGTATCACTGCCGTAAAAGAACACCTAGTCACCCCAGACCAGATCGTACCCCGTGCCTCCTGCAGAGTGATCTCCGCGGACAACTCTGTCCGCACCTGTAAGATAGCTCAGGTCCCATTCGAGTGGGAGGGCGTCTCCGGAGAGTTACGAGTTGCAGTCCGCACCGACATGCCCGTGGACTGTCTCCTCGGTAACGATCTAGAGAGCTCCCCCTGGAAGCAAGTAGAGCGCAAGACTCACCTCGAGATGGTGGGCCTACTCAAGCGGGCCTGCGTGACCACCCGGTCCATGACGGCCCGGATGGCCACCCCCGAGGAGTTGACTACCGAATTACCCCACCCCGTCCCCGCCGAACCAGAGGGTAGCGGGCAGACGGAAGGCCTTGACCTCTTTCCCGGTGAAAGCAGCGACCCAGACTCCGGTTCCTTGGACCCAGCTGGTGAGCCAGCCCCGAGCACGGACGATCTCCCTGAGTTGGCCCAGTGGCGCCAAGAGGGGGGGCCCCTCCCGAGAGGAGTTCTGCCTGGAGCAGACTTCTTGCCCCTCTCTAGTGGGGCCGCGGCAGCAGGCCGCCGATGACCAGTCCGGCTCCCACCACGTCTATTGGGAAAATGGCCTGCTATATAGTGAACAGAAGTCCGCCGAACTAGGGTCAGCCCGAGTGCTGGTGGTACTCCTACGTTTCCGTAGATTCCTCCTGAACCTTGGCGGGACACTTGGGTCAAGACAAGACGTACCACCGATTGGTCACCCATTTCTATTGGCCACACATGCGCTCTGATGTGGAGGCCCACTGCAGGTCCTGTCCCACGTGTCAGGCCAGCGGTAAGAGCGGAGGGCAACGCAAGGCTCCTCTCCAACCCTTCCCTGTGGTCAGTACCCCCTTTGAACGGGTAGGAATCGATATCGTGGGACCTCTTGACCCCCGAACGTCCTTAGGACACCGGTTCATTCTGGTCCTGGTGGACCACGCCACCCGATACCCCGAGGCCATCCCCCTCCGAACAGCAACAGCCCCCGTGGTGGGGCGGGCCCTCATGGGGATCTTCTCCCGGGTGGGGTTCCCGCGAGAAGTAGTGAGCGACAGAGGAACGAACTTCATCTCCAAGTACATGAAGTCTCTCTGGCAACAGTGCGGGGTGACGTACAAGTTCATCACCCCGTATCACCACCAAGGTAACGGCCTGGTCGAGCGGTTTAACCACCCCCTCAAGGGGATGATCATGGGCCTCGAGGAATCCCTGAGACGCAAGTGGGACGTTCTCCTCCCCTGCCTCCTGTTCGCGTACCGCGAAGTTCCCCAGAAGTCCCTAGGGTTCAGCCCCTGTTGTAAATAAAACAGCGATAAATGTTAAGCATCCGCTGAAGACATATTGTTGTGTCTTTAGGGTAGTTTTCTTATGTCTTACTACTTTACGGCCAGACTCCATTTTGTTTTCTGGCCTCCATCTTGTAGGCTACATTGTGCCATGTGCTCGCCACGAGGCAAGTCTTACCTCACTGCCCGTCACCCCTGGAGTTTGCCCAGCAACAATCTATAAATAGTTCCAGCCCATCTAGCGCAGGCTCAGTACGTGCAACATCTGTTTCTGATTAGAGGGGATTGGAATGTGCATTCAGGGGGCTTCACGAAACCATTCGCTCCATCCATGTATTGATTATGTACAAGAAATGTCCTTATATGGTCATAAATCATGTCCTTCTGCTGTAACCGCCCACTTATGAATCCCTTCTTTTTGTATAAAAGGGGACTGCGTGTCCGTGTTCTTTGTGCTACCTTGTACAATGCTGAAGGGTGTTGTCTGGGTTGTAGTACCACCTTTAAAGGTTTATTAAACTTTGTCTTTGTATTTCCAGTTTCCGTGCCAAATTCTTATATAGTCTGAGGACTATTTGTGTACAGAAGAGCGAACCTTTCGCATCTGCGGGCCTGGCTGAAGCCTAAACTCATCAATTGGCGCCCGTCACGTGGGGCTCATCGGCGACTCGGATGCTCGAAGGACTGGTCGTGACGAAGGATTGGAACCTTGCCGGGGACGTGATCACTGCCAAAGGCGCCTTTAGTCCTGGCATCCCGAGGTATTCTTCCTTCCCTTCCGATCTGACCGTCTGGGTGGCGCTGGTCCGCGACTGAGACCTCTTCTGTCGGTTTGCCGTGTAGTGGCCGTTTGGGCGAAATCAGAACTTGGCAGTGGGAATCTGGACGCTCTTGATTGGTAAGAACCGCTGTACGATACTTGCCCCGAGCCTTTTGAGTCTTGATTGGCAAGGCAGTTTTAGGATACGCTTGCCCTGACTAATTTGTTTGAATTTGAAATTGACTAGTCATTTGTGAATGGGTCTTTGATTGCGATATACGAGTTGCAACCCATATAGGCGGGCAATGTGGGGACATTTCTCCAGATTTTTTTAATTTGAACGGCGCAACGTTTTAAGTGCCATTTTACTGTAACATTGCATATTCTGCATTATTTTGAGACATGCCCGTTTTTAGCGCACTTCGTAAGTGGTGCTGCTGTTTGGAAATGACCGGTTGGTACTCAAAGAATCACAGCCGGCTCCCCCAGAGGGAACGCCGAATAGAGATATGTATGTGAAGTTTGCTCTTTCCCCTATAATGTACAGCACGTTGTGGAGGAAATATACCAAGAAGGACCCGTCGTTGCGATGGCCTATGTTTGGATCGTTTGATTTGAGGAAGATTGAGTATGTGGAGCAGTGTATGTGTAAGCGGAGAGTGCAACCAGATATGTTCGAGTGTATACGTATGTGGGTGAAAGAAGTAAGAGAGCGTGAGAAGCGTGAACAAGCACTGATTGAGAAAGAGCAGCGGAAAAGTGAGCGTGAGAAAGCGCACGAGTTGAAAAAGCGTGAAGCTAAGGAGTTAGAGGAGAAGCAGGAGAAAGAATGGCGGTTGCAAATATCTGGCCAGTACCCTGTTCGCCAGCCACTCTATCCTGTCCTTAATAAATCGGATGATGATTTTTTGTTATTAGATCGTTCACCCCTGCCCTACGCTGGCCCGTCCGCCCCGAATGGAGGAGATTGAGATTCCAGACCGCCCGATCAGAAGAGGGATACGCGGTCTATGTTATCGGCCGATCGTATGACTGATCTTCGTAAGATTGCTTATCGGGTCACCAAAAATACTGTGTCCCTACCGGATGTGTTAACTGAGCTTGAAACATGGGAGGATAGAGAAAGATTGTATTTTGTTAGCTTTCTTTCCGATGAAGTGGTGTCCGCCTTCCGGAAATGCTCTGACGTTTTTGAACCTGAGGATGTGGTAGCTGATGCTAAAGAATTACGTAAAGGTCTTTTTCCTTCTTCCCAGGTGCCCGATGCAGTTCGACGACTTTTTGCGTTACGGGATGAAATGTTACGGCTCCAGGAAGAGGCGACGAGTCTTCGGGCCTGTCTGGCGCCGGGAAGCAGTCACCCATCTTTCATTCAGATAAGATCGACACTGTGCATGCTAAACCGATGCGGGAGGCAGCGCCGTTGTACGTTCCTCCTAAGGGAGCGGGTACTAGTTCAGATAAGGGGTCCCCTGATGTGCAAGGGTATTTTATTTATAATTGGGTATATACTCCTTGGAATAGAGCAGATGTCATGGCATTAAAAGCAGCATTACCCGATCCCCGAAAGAATCCTGCAGCGTTTTATGAGGAAGTCGAGGGGGCTTTGAATTCTTGTACTATGACTTTGGCTGATATTGATTTGTTTTTTGGGCTTATTCTGCAACCAGATATGTGGAGGTCGATCCGAAAAGTGGATGATCTTACGATTTTTAAAGCCAGATGGGGGGACCTGGAGGACGAAGATAGGGAGAGAAAACCTGCACAGAAACCGCCCCAAGCGATTTTAGATCTTCCCGCTGCTATAGTCACTAAATTGAAAACGCTTATCCCCCCTAAAAAGATTGATTGGACTATGTTAGCGTCCTGTAAACAGAAAACAGATAAATCCGTGTCGGATTCTTTACACGGTTTGAAGAAACGTTTCATGACTTTAGCGGTCAGTCGCTTACAGACAACACGGGCCGCCATCTCTTTGTCGATAAATATGTTTCAAACTTATTACCAAGTATTGCAGCTCGACTCAAAGCGAGTGAAAGTTCTTGGACCACCTCGACGCCAGCATCCCTCCTGACGATGGCTCAGTATTACGAGCGTCAGGAATTAGAAGCGAAAGGGAGTGAGGATAAGAAAACTAAAGACTTAAAAACGAAAGTTATGTTAGCGCAAGTCTATGGGCAGCAGCGTAGAGGAAGTGACCGGGGAGGTAGGAATTTTTCTACTCCTTCACAGGGTCGTACTGATGTAGCCCGGGATCAATATGTGTATTGTAAAATGAAGGGACATTGGGCATGTGATTGCCCGGTGCTACGTACTCATCGGGGGCAAGGGTCTGCAAGGGGTAGAGGAAATTTTCCAGGTCCTCGATCCAACACGAATGACCGGGCTAGATTTGATTCGAATGTGGGATCCCGTGAGGGGTCCAATGTTTTTGATCGACGAAATCAGTATCAAATGTCTGACTATGCACCTCCTGAACAACATGATTCCCAGTATGCATAGGATTGCGTAGGATGGGGTAAGGAACCAGTTGAAGTGCCAGTAGATCAGAGGGGTCCTTATGTTCCAGCACATATTTTGGGCTCTACTGATAAGTTCCTGGTTGATACAGGAGCTACTCGTAGCGCTTTGTCTAGAAAATTGGTTCCGAGGGCTCCCCTGTCTGGCTCATCGATTACGTCAATAGGGTTCGATGGAACTCCTTCTGTTAGCCCAATATCACAACCTCTTGCACTTTATGTTGATCAGTTTGCTGCACCATGTCCATTCCTACTTTCTCCGAATACCCCTGACAACATCGTTGGCTTGGATATGCTCAAGTATTTTCGAGCCAAAATACGGTGCTCCCCTGAAGGAGTGCGTGTTATTTTGAATGACAATTATCCATCCATGGAGAGGGTGTATTTGATTACGGTAGAAGCTGCATTGGCCTCTCTGCCTGAATCCTTGTGGGCTACGTGCGATACCGATGTAGGACAAATGATCATCCCTCCGGTACACATCAGTGTGAAGGAGGGAGCTGCATTGCCGCGCCTGCCTCAGTATCGGATTTCACAGGAGGGGGAGGAGGCGCTTATTCAAATAGTGCAGGATCTGATTAAAGCCTGAGTGGTCGAAGAAGTCCCTTACAATGTGTGTAACAGTCCTATCCTACCGATTTTGAAAAAAGACACTGACACCAGAGTTTATCGATTTATTATCGATCTAAGGGAGGTCAATAAGATTGCGATACCTCAATACCCTGTGGTCTCAGATATTACGACACTCCTTACTTTGGTCCCACCAACTGCAACAACGTTCTCTGTTATAGATTTGAAGAACGCTTTCTTTTCGATCCCTATTCATCCTGACAGCCGATATCTTTTCGGCTTCACTTTGAATAATAGATCGTATAAATTTTGTAGGATTCCTCAAGGCTATACTGAAAGTCCTAGTATATATAGCCAGGCATTGAAACGACAACTAGATTCCTTTGTTTTATCTGATGGCGTGGCGCTCATACAATATGTCGATGACATCTTGTTGGCCGCCGACACCCCAGAGCAATGTGAAACATGCACTCTGTCCTTACTTACATTTTTGGCATCCCACAATCACAAAGTATCGAAAAAGAAATTGCAATTTTGTAGACCAAAGGTAACCTACTTAGGTCACCTTTTGTCTAAGGAGGGGCGTGCGCTCACACCAGATCGCATTCAAGCCATTTTAGATACACCAGTCCCCTCCACGCAGAAAGAAGTTCGAGCCTTTTTGGGTCTTACCTCCTTTTGTAGGCAATGGATATTAGGATTTTCACACATAGTCAAACCACTGTTAGCCCTCTTGAAAAAAGATAGCCCAGTCCCCCTTCCATGGACAGATGAATGTAAGAATGCCTTTCACCAATTACGTCAAGCCCTTTGTTCAGCACCAGTGTTAGGCACCCCTGATTACACGAAGCCCTTTACATTGTATGTGCATGAGAGAGATGGATGTGCGTTGTCAGTGTTAGTGCAGATGCACGGCGATAAGCAGCGCCCTTGTGCATACTTCTCGGCAGTACTTGATCCTGTTGCCCGAGCATTACCCGGATGTTTCCGTTCAGTTGCGGCGACAGCTGTGTCAATACGCCAGAGTGAAGGGATGGTCTTATCACATAAGCTGTTAGTGTTGGTCCCCCATGCTGTGGATGCCCTTTTGAATCAGACAAAGACGCAGCATCTGACTAGTGCTCGTCTCACAGGATATGAGTTGACATTACTGGCCCCCCATATAACTTTGAAACGATGCGCAACACTAAACCCAGCCACATTGCTGCCCTTTCCAACGACCCGGCCTGAGGCACAAGAGACGCATGACTGTGTCTTTGTGACCGAGGAACAGACAAAGGGTCGCATTGATTTACAGGACACACCCTTCGCAGATGTGGATGGAGAGCTGTGGGTGGATGGGTCTTGTTTAAAGTTACCAGATGGAACCACTTCTGCGGCCTATGCAATTACCACATTACACACGATAGTGGAGACAGCCCGCATACCACAGAAATCAGCACAGGCAGCTGAACTGATAGCATTGATACGTGCTTGTGAGCTTAGCACAGGATTATGTGTGAATGTTTACACAGACAGCCGCTATGCTTTCGGAGTAGCGCACGATTTCGGCCTGCTCTGGAAGGAAAGGGGCTTTTTGACATCACATGGAACTCCGATCATGTATGGAGAACTAGTACACCAGCTTCTGACTGCATTGACACTCCTTAGAAGAATAGCTATAGTAAAATGCAGTGCGCATAAGAAAGTGACAGACAAAGTGGGACAAGGAAATGCCTTCGTAGATCGAGTGGCACGAGAAACTGCGATGCAGCCTGGTTCCACTTCTATGTATGTTGTCAAGTCACAAGCTGAACGGTGGCATGATGCAAGGGAGAAGGTGTTAGAGATGCAAAAGACTGCTACTGATAAGGAACGAGAGCAGTGGTCCAAAGATGGAGAATTGGACGATGAATGTTGTTGGAGGAATAAGCAAATGGATAGGTGGAAGTTGCCTACAGCCTTCGTGCAACCTATGGTTCAGATGGCACATGGGCTAGCACATGTTGGAGCTTCAGCGATTGTGAAATTGCTTGCGCAAGTCTGGGAGCATCCAGAGATTGCTAGCACGGCTAGAAGAGTAGTACAGACTTGCATGATTTGCCTAAAATACAATCCAGGGAAAGGGACACGGACTCCGGCAGGAGGATTTGAAACACCTACTGCACCTTTTGAAGTATTGCAAATTATTTACATTCAGCTGGAACGCTGTAATAATCTGAAGTACGTTCTGGTTGTGGTTTGTGCATTCAGTAAATGGATTGAAGCATACCCTACTAAGGACAATACTGCACTGACTACTGCTAAGGTGCTTTTGAAATAATTTTTTCCTCGATTCGGTGAGGCGTGGGTTCAATCCCACCGCTGCCACCAATGTGAGAAGTTGGCCTGATACAAAGTGCTCACTAGAATAGTGAACATTATATATCAGTCCAAACAACCCTTATTGATGATTGGTTGTAAGTCAACCTTATAGACCAGCTATCCTAGTAGCCCGAAGACTGCTCGTATCCATGCTACTAGGATAGCTGGTCTATAAGGTTGACTTACAACCAATCATCAATAAGGGTTGTTTGGACTGATACAAAGTGCTCACTAGAATAGTGAACATTATATATCAGGCCAACTTCTCAGTACCAATTGGATAATGCACCTAAGGTACACATGTCAATTTAGTGAGAGAACAGCAAGGCTGTGGGTCTGATTAGCAGGCCCACAGCCAGAGAAGTCGTAAACCAGTGAAGCAAAAAGCAAAAATCTGGGGTGATCATAGGATTGCAGACCCTACTCTCCTACATGACCCCCCCCCCCCAAACTTTGGGACAATAAACTAATCTTGACCAGGTGAGTCTTCTTGCTCTAAGTGGAAATACCTGGAGAGCCCATCTGCATTGCCATGATCAGTGCCAGGTCTATGCTCCACTGTAAAATCCATCCCCTGTCTGCCTGAATGTTCTCCTTCCCCGGTAGGTGTATGGCCAGTAGGTCTATCCTGAGGGGGATGGCCCATCTCCATATCTCCTGCGCCAGTGTCGAAAGCATTGTTGACTGTGTTCCACCCTGCTTGTTGATGTAGAACATCGCTGTGGTGTTGTCTGTCTGCAGTAACACCCTCTGCTTGTACAGTCTTGTTTAGAAGGCTTTCAATGCAAGGAAGATTGTTTTCAATTCTAGATAATTGATGTGCTTTGTCGCATCTGCTGGTGTCCACAGACCCCTCACTTTGAGCTCTTCCATGTGAGCGCCCCATCCCATCAGGGATGCGTCTGTGGTGATGGTCACTGTTGGTTTTGGGGGTGTAAGAGGTTTTCCCTTTGCTATGTTCTCCATGGTCCACCATGCCATTTCCTTCTGCACTGCGTGCGTCACAACCACTAGATCCTCCCAACTTCCTGAAGCTTGTGACCATTGTTCCTGGAGCCATTCTTGGATGGGTCTCATGTGAAGTCGTACGTTTGGTACCAGGTGGATGCATGATGCCATCATCCCCAAGATCTTGCTCGCAGTCCTCACTGTTCGAGCCTGTCCCTTCCGGTAGAGGCGAGTTTCCCTCACCAGGGCCCCTGCTCTCTTGTCGCTGGGGAACACTCTGCCCTGTAAGGTGTTGATCTGTGCCCCTAGGAAGATCTTTACTTGTTCCGGCTCCATTGATGATTTTTTCCAATGGATGGAGAACCCCAGGTTTATCACCGTGCTCGTCACTGTATGTGCGTCTTTCTTGAATTTCTGGTACGAGTTTGCTTTCACTAGCCAGTCGTCCAGGTAAGGATATACGTGTATTCCCTGCCTTCGTAGGTGCGCTGCGACTGCAGCGAGGCACTTTGTGAAGACTCTCGGTGCTGATTTTAGACCGAAGGCTAGTGTTGTGAACTGGTAGTGGCTGTCTCCGACCGTGAACCTGAGCATATGTTTGTGCGTTACGTTCATTGGTATGTGCAGGTAGGCGTCCTTGAGGTCTATCGTGACCATGAAGTCCCCAATCTGCAATTGCGGTAGCACCTCCTGCAGGGAGGTCATTTTGAATTTTTGTGTTCTTATGAACGTGTTCAGGAACCTGAGGTCCAGAATGGGTCTCATGGTCTCGTCGACCTTTGGCACGAGGAAATACGTTGAGTATATTCCCTTGTTTCTTTCTTTGAAGGGAACCCGATCTATGGCCTCCTTCTGTAGGAGCTCTCTTGCTTCTTTCTGAAGCCGCTGTAGCTGTTCGTTTGCTAGTGGCTTTCGCTTTGGTCTCCTGCTTGTTGGCCTCCCTTCCAATTCTAAGCAGTGCCCGAATTGGATGATGTTTAGAATCCATTTGTCTGATGTGATCTCTCTCCATTCCTGGAGGTAGAATCTTGATCTTCCACCCACTGGTGTTACGTGGTGGTAGATGTCCATTGTGTCCTGACCCCTTTGTACGTGCTGCCCCCTGGGATCCTTTCTGTGGGTGGGCACACAGGTGTCTCTGAAGTCATTTAGAGGCAGGCTGCTGGCCCCCTCTTTTATGCTGTCCTCGTCCATTTCCTCTCCCTCTTAAGGACTGGCCCCTTGACTGGTACTGCCAGGACTGCTTCTGTTGACTCTGTTGCGCCTGCGAGTCAGCCTGGTGCGTCTGTTGGAAAGCCTGGTGTGAAGTACCTGGCTGGTTTCCACCTCTTCCGCCGGGCCTCCGTAACTGGGTGCCCCTTTTGTTGCCTCTGAACTGCAAAGCTCCCATGGATCGTGCAGTTTCATTGTCTTTCTTTAGTTGACTGAGTTTGTCGTCAACTGTTGTCCCAAACAGCGTGTGTTCAAGGTGCTATGTTGCACTTCAGGCTTGAAGCCCGAGATTCTGAGCCATGCGTATCTTCTTTCCGTGACGCCCATCATCATGAGCCTGCTGGAGGTGTCTGCTCCATCCAGGGCCGTCTTGAGGCAACAATTTGCCGCATTCTTCCCGTCTTCCACCAGTTTCTCGGCCTTCTGCCTGGCCTCCTGGGGTAGGTCTTTCACCAGTTTTCCTAGCTCCTCCATGATCTGGTACATGTGCCTGTTTATGAGGGCATTTGAATTAGCCATGCGCCATTGGGTCGCGGCATTCCGTTCGATCCTTCTGCCCACTAAGTCCATCCTTTTGCTCTCCTCATCAGGAGGAGGTCCAGAAGTAGTGGCCACGTTAGCCCTCTTCCTTGCTGTGGCCGTGATGATGGAGTCAGCCGAGACCACGCCTCGAATGTAGGCTGGGTCCTTCGATGAATGTTTGTACTTCTTTTCGGTTCTGGGAGTGACTACCTTGCATGTTGCAGGCTCCCTGAATGCTTCCTTCCCCGGCGCCAAGACGCTGTTGAGCATAGGTAGATACTGGCTCCTTGTTTGCGTGGGGAGTAATGTCTAGAGGAGAAAGCCCGCTTTCTGCTTCTCCTCGTCGAGCTTGAGCTTGAAAGCTGCTGCCGCAGACCTTATCACCGAGTTGTAAGCCCCGATGTCGTCCGGCGGCGATGGCCTCGAGGGGTATGTGTCGACCGCCTCTTTCGGGCTCTCGTGTCGACACGACATCCAGGTAATCCTCCTCCTGCGGGTCAGAGGTGGCCGACTCGGCGTCCAACCTGCTGTCCTCTTTCTCCTCATAGCTGTAAGCCTCGTAGGGATTCTCGTCCTCTTCCTGGTCGTCGACCAATCGTGAAGGCTCTCATCTAGGCGTCGAAATCCTTTTTCCGCTGCAAGATGTTTTCCATTTCGGCTTCTAGTCGCCGTTTTTTCTTTTCCATCTCGGCTGCGTTGTCCGTGCCGGATTGTTCGGCCACTCTCTTCGGCGCCTGGCTCGGCTGTGAGAGTTTCGGCATTGAGGACTTGGACGTCGAACTGGGTTTCGGGTCCCTGTACGGCGTCGAGGCTTTAGGGTCTTTCTCCCTCGACGTCGATCGGTCCGTTTCGGGGACGATCTTCGACGACTTCTGCTGCTCAACAGCTCTCGGCGCCAGGGACTCCTTCTCAGAGGATCCGCTGGGCCTGTGGGTAGCCGCGGACGCCAGGTGTCTCTGCGTCGGCGCTTTCGGGGTCTTGCCCTCGTGTTTGAGACTCGGAGTCTCTTGTGCTCTTGGGGAACGACGAGTCTCCTACCTTATCAGATGTCTTCGTGTAATCGGTCTCTACGACCATGTAGCTGTCGTCTTCGGCGGCATCGTTGTCCTCTTCCTCCGAGGACATCCCCAGCTCGTACAGCGATGGCGTCGGGGCTTTTCCTTGGAGGGTGGCGTGCGCTACCCTCTGGCTCTTCCTCACACGAAGGGTCTTCGGGGCGAAGACGGAGAAGGCGTTGCAGTCCTCGCTTCTGTGTTCTACCGGTAAGCAAAGGTTGCAAACCGGGTGTTGGTCTTTCTGCGCGAACTTGTGGTGGCAGTTAGGGCAGAACTTGAACGGCGTGTTGTCCATCATCGAGTGTTTAGGCCTCCCTGGCCGCGCGAACGTCGAAGTCCTCGATGATTTCTCCTTCCTTTCACCGGGCACTGTTCGGCGAAGTCTTTCGTAGACTTCTTCTTTCGATATCTTCTCCAATTTCAATCTTTTCCTAGTACTTTCTCCAAAAATGTCTGGAGCCCAACGGGAACGATCCAGACCCGACCGCGGAAAAAAGAATCTGAAGATGGCGCCCAAGGGTGGGAGCTTCCGCAGGAAGCATGCCGACGTCACCGGAAATACACCCAAGGAGGGGTGACGCCGACGCCCACCTGGGCGACGGAAAAAAAAAAAGAAAAACAAGCATTGGAAATGCAATAGGTCTCGCACCATTAGAGTTAGTGCTTTTAGAATTGTTTATGGGTTTTTTTGTAAATGTTTAGCATTTTTGTTTCCTGTAGCCAATGCTAAAGAATTACAAATAAAAAAAGCCATAAACATTTCTTAAAGCTCTAACTGAAATGGTCTGAGACCTATTGCACTGTGTGAGGGTGAGGGTTTGAGGGTGAGGGTTTGAGGGTGAGGGGTGGAGGGTGAGGGGTGGAGGGTGAGGGGTGGAGGGTGAGGGGTGGAGGGTGAGGGGTGGAGGGTGAGGGGTGGAGGGTGAGGGGTGGAGGGTGAGGGGTGGAGGGTGAGGGGTGGAGGGTGAGGGGTGGAGGGTGAGGGGTGGAGGGTGAGGGGTGGAGGGTGAGGGGTGGAGGGTGAGGGGTGGAGGGTGAGGGTGAGGGTGAGGGTGAGGGTGAGGGTGAGGGTGAGGGTGAGGGTGAGGGTGAGGGTGAGGGTGAGGGTGAGGGTGAGGGTGAGTGAGGGTGAGGGTGAGTGAGGGTGAGTGAGGGTGAGTGAGGCTGAGGGGTTGAGGTTGAGGTTGAGGGGTTGAGGTTGAGGGTGAGGGGTTGAGGTTGAGAGTGAGGGGTTGAGGGTGAGGGGTTGAGGGTGAGGTGTTGAGGGTGGGTGAGGGTGAGTGAGGTGTTGAGGGTGGGTGAGGGTGAGTTAGGGTGAGGGGTTGAGGGTGAGTGAGAGTAGTTGAGGCTGAGTGAGGGTGAGTGAGAGTGAGGGTGAGTGAGGGGTTGAGGGTGAAGGTTTGAGGGTGAGGGGTTGAGGGTGAGGGGTTGAGGGAGGGTGAGTGTGGGTGAGGAGTTGAGGGTGAGTGAGGGTGAGTGAGTGTGAGGGGTTGAGGGTGAGTGAGGGTGAGGGTGAGTGAGGGTGAGGCTGAGGTGTTGAGGGTGAGTGAGGGTGAGTGTGTATCAGACTATGTGTCGAGGTGCAAAAAACCCGAGGGGAATTCTGCTGATTAAATAAAAATACAACCGAAACTAATCCTGACACTAATCCAGTTTGTAAAGCCCTCCTACCTCACACGCCAGAACCATACACCAACAGATCAAAGAATACCTTGGAGCCGCGCGGAACGACATTCCGAAACACCTAAAGCTCTACAAGGCAATGACACACTGTGCAATGTAAAACTGGCAGTAACAAAACAAAAATTATTTCATATCAATAACTTGTCCAAAACACAACTGCGAGCATCTATTTCTCCCCCTCATCATCAATCAATCGGATGCCCAAATGACTTAATTGCCATCTTTTCCACACTGGGTGACTTTAAGCGTCTCCCTTCGTCACAATGTAAACAACGTGCGCTCACAGAAACTAAATAAAGTAGTTTGGGCGCAAAATAAAAACACATACATTATGTTGCTTATCCTCTACCCCTCACTCCCGGAAGCATGTTCCCAATCGAATTACTCACACATTTCACACTTGGCTGCCTCTCCCAATTTACAGTTGGGTGGCTGAGGGAGGGGGCGTGCGGCCACGGTCAGATTGTGCGTCTGTGAAGCAAGTGTGATTCGGGAAGCCCGTCTACCTCCCATCTGGTATCTTTAAATGATGCCTCCTCCCGTGATGAGAAATAGGCGCCAGTGGCAAGCAGGCGTTCCACCTTGGGCGGGTGGGGGCTTAGGGTCCACGCCTGTCTGTATGTAACGGGCCGATAGACACCCGCTTTCATAGTGTGTAATATTAAGCAGGAGACAGTCGAGAAGAGCTGTGCAGTGCGCTATCCTCTTTGGGTACTGCTTATCAACGTTCATTCTGCGTTTGATATTCTGGGGCCTCCAGATGTGGATAGGTGCTGAGCCAATCCGCCCAGGATCACACACCACCAAGTGTCTACAGCATCTACACTGTGTCGTACTCGGTCAATTTTAAGAGAGTGGCCTGCCTGCTCTGTATACTTGCACCAAACTGTTGCCCGGAGCATAAAACCCGTTTACAAATCTTAACGAGGAAGCGATAGTGTTTCTTTCTGCACATACCTAGCACGTCCTGATCAGGAGGGGCATATGCGCCCTTATGCCTCCAGGATGAACCATATTGGCGCAGCATATATAATATATTACATTCCTTCATAGACGGGCTGCGATCCCTAGGATCTAAATCACCTTAAGGTGGGCAGGAAGATGGCCAGGAGATATTAGCAATATGCTCCGTAAGACACGTAGGTTTGTGTCGTGCTGTGGAGTTTCCCCCAAGGCCACTACCGCAGTATTTCAACTCAGGTTTTGCAGACATCAAAACGTTGATTAAACCTATAATGTAAAATATCCTACCTATTGAGAGGGAATTCTCGTCTTGTCTCGAACAGACGGCGGGCAGGGGAGGGGGCGGAGCGGGGAGAGGGAACAGACGGAGGGAAGGCCAGATAAGGGGAGGGGGGAGGAGAGTAGGAGGAGGAGAGTAGGGGAGGCACGGCCTAGCGGCCGTGCCATCAAGAAGTGAGGGGGCGGGAGAGTAGGCAAGGCAGGCGGCTGGGGGGAGGGGGGAGGAGAAATTCGACGCGACATGGCAGGCAGGGGAGGGGGCGGAGCGGGGGTGTGGGAGGAGTGCGGGAACAGACGGCGAGGGGAGGAGAGTAGGGGAGGCACGGCCTAGCGGCCGTGCAATCAAGAAGTGAGGGGGCGGGAGAGTAGGCAAGGCAGGCGGCTGGGGCATGTGCACGCGCTTTTAAGCTCAATGCGCATTGAGCTTAAAAGTCACGGGCACTGCAAGGAATCGCCACGATTCCTTGCAAGTTGGACAAAGAGTGGATAAGCCCCCATAGTCTCGCTTGCTCGATACGCATGCGCATCGACAGGCGAGACCTAAAAAACAAAGAAAAGACTACGAATCCGGACCCAACCACAAGACCGCGGAATATGCACAGCATAGTGAATCCAGAAAGATTCACGCTGCAAAAATGTGGTTTATAATGCCTGGTGGAATTTACTCTGCCATCATCACAGATTAGATCGTGCTTGCGCTTCTTCTATTCCAATGTTGATTAAACGTGATTTACTTTGGTCCCCTTTAACAGACTTTTTATCTAAAAGTGCCTCATGATCAATTGTTATTATTAGTATTACTGTTATTACTAGTATGTACTTTTATTATCTTATACCTCTTTACTCTGTTTACCATTTATTTTTTTACTGCTGTTCCCCTTTCCTCCCCCTTTTTCCCCTCTTCTCTCCTTCTTGCTCTTTCTTCCCCCTACAAAATGAAGTTAAAAAAAAAAATCATTTGTATAGTATTTTCCCCTTTTGGGGCTTTTCTTGTTATGATGGTACAATACTCTCCATAATTATTTTGATTCCTGCTGCTCTTTATTTGTGCTGTTGTACTGATGTTTTACATTGTTTTATTTAATTCAATAAAGCTTTTCAAACTTAAAAAAAAGATTGAGTTGGTTAGATTGAGTTGGTTGGCGGTACTACTTGGCTTCCCAGCTGGCTGTCATTAACCATTGCACGTACGGTCCGGCGGCTGATCCGGCATGTGCCATGGATAAATGGCTTCTCCCTGGGGGGATATAGTAGGGCGCTGTATTCTAAACAGACAAAACTGGAATTGACGGGGCCAACTAACCATACTGTTCGGGTCTGGCAAGCCGCCACTAGTTCCTTAGGATGGAAAGATAAATTAACGCTGGCTACCCCACTCTTCGACTCCTAAAGACTGGGTAAGCTTTGGAGAACAAAAGGATTCGACAAATGGGACCTAATTGGGATCTCCACCATTGGTGATGTTTGGAGTAAAGGTAGGATCAAATCATTCCTAGAAATGCAGGCTGAATACAAATTGTCCAACTCTGAATATTTTCGCTATGCGCAAGTCCGTCATTCGCTCCAGACTGTACTGCCCAGGGATGTGGAGCCCCCGGAGGCCTCACCGCTCGAAGATAGAATCCTAGATGGCCATCAGCCCGAAAAAAAGATTTCCCTAAGTTATAAGAAACTAATCAATCATAAAGCTGCTCCCCTTGAAGTATTGAGGGCTAAGTGGGTCCAGGATGGGGTGGATTTGACGATGAGGACTGGCAGGTGGCAGTGTCCTCCCCAAGAGAGGTTGCTATTCCGGCTCGACTGAGGCTGGTTCAATTAAAGGTGCTGCATAGGGTCTACAGCAAGGGACCCCGGCTGGTGCATATGGGTCTGTCGGATGCTGGTCTGTGTAGACGTCAGTGCGGTCTGACTGGTTCCTTTCTCCACATCATTTGGGAATGTACACATATCACAGAGTACTGGCGCAAAATTTAGGATACCATACATAGGGTGTTGGGTGTCTCTTTGATGCCAGAGGCTAGGAGGTGCCTCCTAAACATATGGGAGCCTACTGACCTAAATACTGCAAAGACACAGTGGACTACACTGGGCTTCATGATTGCGAAAAGAAATATTGCCCAACTATGGGGAGCCGCACAGCCTCCCACCTTGGAAACATGGGAAACCAACTTATTCTGGTGTATGCTCAGAAAAAAAACTGTTTATTTAGCGAGGGGACGCCCTATGAAATGGTCACTGGTATGGGGACCCTGGAATCATTACAGAGGTGAGATGTGTGCCACCCAGATCTGCTGAATTCGATGTACCCTCTTCCCCATGAGGTCCCTAATCATGTACTTATGTATTTTTCTTTTCCCCTGATGCGCTATTGGTAGTATGACAACACCTCTGCATTGTGAGTTTTTGCTGACACTTGTTTAATAAAAAGAATTTTTAAAAAAAAGATAGAGTTTGTTGCTAGCAAGCCATTGAACAGTTAGCTTTAGAGCTTTGTTCATTGTTTTGATCTCCTCTAGGGATGAGATTTTAATGTAGATCTGTGTCTCATCTAAATACATGTGGAAGAAGATGTTGGCGATACACAGTATTTCAGCTAACTGTTCCAGATAGAGGTTGAAAAGAGTAAGCGAGAGTATACATCAATAAAACACTTCTTCCCTCAGGGTTCCTTTATTTCTAGCCAATACACATTTTTAAAAATCTTGCCAAGGCAAACGCAACATCTAAAAATTCCATATTCAACCAAAGTGCAAGTACATTATTGGGGGTTTATACCATACTTTATAAAAAGCATTTTAAAAATGGTACGATAAGGCCTGTGAACGTGCCGATAAATTAAAAAATGCACATTAATATTTTGACATTTCAGTCCACACGTACAAGTACTCTCCATATCCAAGAACGTTTTAAATATCTCCTACCTCAGATACCAAACATTCAAAGGCACCCAAAATTTAAAGAGAAGTGAATGTAAAATCGTGTAAGGGAAAGCAGCTATGTAGGGAAACACACTATTCCATTGTCTCATGAATTTAACATATACCTTGCATAGGATTTCTCCGCTTCATACTTCATGTCAGTCAATCTAGACTCCCTTATGCAGGTCTTCGAGAGGAGTTAAGCCCCAGTCACCTTACGCTTTTCCATTTTTAAGGCCCCAGCAATGATGCCTGATTTCTTCTTCACCTGCACTTCCCACCTTAGCTCACTTCTTCCTATTTCAGTAGTGCACAGAACTGCTATCTTCTGAGCCTCTGAGGACCAGAGCTTATTATAGAATCTCAGGATTATTTTGTCAAAAAAATTCCAGGCCTGCAAATCCCCTTCAAGTCTTATTGTCGTGCCCATCCGAGATCTGAAGAATAAGGTTTTGTATCTTGGAGGTAATAGCTTCAAAGCAATATCAGAAAACAACTTTGCTAAGCTACGGCTCTACGATGAATAACAGGTCTATATGCATATCTAGAATTGCGCCACGGATGCAAAACCGGTTTTCAGAAAGTGTTCTTGCTCTGATGAGGGCATGTTTTAGTACCGGACTCTAAGTTGGTGAGACAAGAAGGGGCCTCGCTACAAAGAGAGGACAAGTGTAGATAAGAGGAGGAGTTCTGTATAGAGGCTAGGTGCGCTCTGTGTGTGTGTGAAGTACAAAACAGGAGGTTTCTCAGGGGTGAAGCACTGGAGGGCTGATCTCTATGAGGCTGAGGAAGAAGACAGTTCCCTGCTGGAAGTATCTGAAACCATCCGAGAATGCGTGGACAGGGGCGAGGAGGCCATGTTGGTTCTCCTCGACCTGTCCGCAGCATTCGACACGGTCTCTCATCCCATCCTCCTGGATCGACTAAAGCAGATAGGCATTGGTGGCACTGCCCTTAGCTGGATTGAGTCCTTCCTCTCATCCAGAAGTCAAAGGGTACTCTTACGTCCTTTTAAATCAGAGAAAAAACCTCTGTCCTGTGGGGTTCCTCAGGGCTCCGCCCTCAGCCCCCTGTTCTTCAACGTCTATCTGGCCCCCCTGGCTGACGTTGTGGAGTCTCACGGAGTCAGGGTGGTCTCTTACGCTGACGACACACAGTTGGTGTTTTCCTTTAGGGACCACTCGGACTCCGCATTCCTCAACTTCCGCCAATGCCTCAATAACATCAGTGGCTGGATGACTGCGAACCACCTCAGATTGAACGCAGATAAAACTGAGGTTCTGTTTTTCAATCAGAAATCCTCTATCCCCTCCTCTTGGTGGTGGCCCACGGCGCTTGATCCTGCCCCATCCCCTGTTCATTCGGCGCGGAATCTCGGTTTCCAATTTGATGACTCCCTGTCATGCAAAACCCAGATTAATAAAGTTACTTCCGCCTGCTTTATGAAACTACGCATGATAAGAAAGATTCTACCTTATCTTCCCCTGGATTCCCGCCGCACAGTCACCCAGGCCCTTATCACGTCCCACTTGGATTATGCCAATAGTCTCTACGCAGGGGCCCCCCAGTACCTGATAGGCCGGCTGCAGATTGTCCAGAATGCTGCAGCCAGACTGATCGGTAATATCCCGTACCGTCAATCTGTCTCTGCCTACCGGAGGGAACTCCACTGGCTCCCTGTGGCTAGCCGCATCCAGTTTAAGGTCCTCACCCTTACCTACCGAGCCGTCAACAACTATGGACCTACCTATTTGCAAAAACGGGTCTCGATATCCTGTTCCACCAGATCCCTGAGATCCAATGACCTCCGCCTCCTGATCTCGCCCCGTTTCAGATTGTCTAGAACCGGAGGCAGAGGTTTCAGTGTCATTGCTGCCAGACTGTGGAACTCCCTTCCACTTGAGCTGAGGTTCTGTCCTTCCGAAACAATCTTCCGAGCCAAACTTAAAACCTGGCTCTTCTCTGGACTCTAGTCTCTACTCCATTTTCTCTCTTCACTCCCCCTCTCCCTTGGCAAACCCTGGATTTTAGCGCCGGGACACCCCTTCGGGGGTAGCTGTGCGCTCTATAAACTCCATAAAATAAATTAAAAAAAATAAGTATGTATCTGTGAGCTATACAAGAGCAGGGCTCCCTATGGATGAACAAATGGAGTGCCAAGCCCACACCAGGTGATGCAGAGTAGAGCTCAGGTATGTCTGGTTGAGGTATAGGTGTGTAGGACTCTGTATAGATGAAGCACTTGGAGGACTAAGCCCTGTAAAGGTGGGCATGGGTGAGTAAAGGTATGTATGGGTCAGATTTAGGAGAGCGGAGCTATGTAGGGATCAGACATTTGGCCCCTGACTTTAGTTAGCCCAGTTTTCACCTATGTACCAGATATGAACCAATAGGGTAAGCGCTATACGGCTGAGCTCAACAAGGATATAGAGAATATATATATATATATATATATATACATATATATATATATATACATATGAAAAACCTTTAGTATCATTCCAGATGTACTGAGATGTATAGAAGGAGAGAAGAGCTGGAGTCGGCAGAGGATGGAATGTAGCAAAAAGCAGTCTTACCCTGAATCCAGTGATGTCTCTCCCCTCCAGCGGCTCAATGGTCACTTCAGACATGCTGGCCAGTAGATCATCGTTGTAGAGCTGCAGGTAACGCAGCATGGCCGGCTCCATGGTAATTACGGTGTCCTGTTGGCGGTATTCGTGGATTAAGGTGTGCAGTCCCAGGCGGTTCTCCTGCTCATATTCTCGAAGGCAGACAGCCTGCACACAGTCCAGGCCCATAGTCCTTACAGAGCAGCAGCTGAGGGAGGCTTGCAGTTCCCGCCACTCGTCAGAGCGGAGGACATGGTAGCGCTCTTCGGGTACAGGCACAGCAAACTCACATAGGGCGTCCTTCAAAATGGCAGAGGCATTCCGCACTGCCTGCACAGAGGACGCAGTGACGGTCAGAAGGCAGTCCGCCACCACATAGGAAGCTGAAGGCTCTATGCGCCTCAGCATTTCTTCCAGTCGTGAACGGACATCATTGCGTTGAACAAATTCTAGGATCAGAGCGCAATAGGGTATGTGCGACTGTGCGGCCCCCCTCAGGATGGTCAAGATCCTTCCCTGGACCTGTTGGCACTGCTCCTCCTCCTGCCCCGAGAGCCGCACACCATTCTGGTCCAAATGCACCACTACTTCAGGAAAGGCAGCGCTCATCTCTGCCAGCTCTGGGCTCTGTCGGAGGAGGTCTAATTTCCAGGGTTCCATAACATCGATGTAGAGAGACGTGGTGGGTTCTGCAACCGGCTCACTCTCAGTCTCCAGCTCCATTCCAGCAACCTCATCGCCTGCCGTCTCCTTTGGGTGGAGGAAGGGATAGTATGGGGAGACCTGGAGCTCGGACTCATGGAGCCGATGTGTCTTTCGTAGCACTCGGTCTGCCACTGAAAAAGAAACAGAAAACAAACAATAGAAGATGCAAAAGAGGCCAAAGGGAGGGAGAAGGAAGGTGGATAAAAGGAAGAAGGAGAAATAAAGTAAATGGAAGGCATGCAAGTGAGGAAAGGGTGGCAGGGAGGGCAAAGAGATGTAAAAAGCAAACATTCAGAAGGGGAGGAGCAGAGGGAGGGACAAGATTAAGATGATGTGAGGGATATGGGAAGTAAGAAGTGAGGGAAGAGGAAAGAAGATAGTGAGTGGGGAGGCAATAAGAATGTAGAAGCAAGTTAAAGGAAAAGATAGCCAGACAGAGAAAAAAAAACACATTATCCAATTAAGCGCCAAGTGCTTTTGGTATTTTTTCACAGAGATTCAAATACGCAAGAAATGTAAATTAGTTTTTAATTTTTTTTATAAAAGTTTAAAAATTAGTTCTGCATGCCACACTGTTAGACCTGACATCATTGGCTTGAGTCTCTCCTCCATTTTTCTGTTTGCCTCTACTGTTTTTACGATGTTTTGCTGGTATATGCTTTGGGCGCCGTGTCACTGCTGATCAGTGCCATAGCGCAAGTGCTCCCTCTGTTAAAATGATGTATCTATTGTATCCATGTTTGGCTTATTTGGTTTACTGTCAGTCCCTAGTCTAGTGCACCAGGAGTGCCAGGGCTTGTAAATACAAATGCCGCTCGTGGGCTTGCAGCACGTGTTGTGCCACCCACAGGAGCGGCCTTGGAAAAGAATGTCTACGGGTCGGTCATTGCGAGACCCGCGTGCAGTCTTGCACGGTCACGTCAGCTGCGCAGGTATACCTACCTGCCAGCCTCTCCAACCTTCCCTTAACTTCATGTCAGTCACCCCTATGGTAGGCCCCCGGGCAGGGTGCATTGTAAGTGTAAGGTAGGACAAGCCTGACCAGGTTGGCATGTCCTGATAGTGAAGTGCCGCCATCTTAGTGCTTCACTATTGCGAGGTAGCCTGCTCTTCGTTGGATAGAATGGGCCGCCGGGATTATTAATGCTATGATCCTAGCTGGCTCGGAGAGTACGGTGCAATGTCGAGTTTGGTATCCCTGAACTCGGGGTTTAATTACGCATCCGTTGGTGTGGATGGTTTTTGGACTCTGGGTTCGAAAGTAGTACTTTTAGAAAGTGTCTATTTTCTGGTCTAACCATATCTGGTCTCTGCTGGTCTTACGTGTGTGTGACAGGAGCTGGGTGGCTCCACGAGGTCTGGATGAGTCAGTGTGGGATGAGTGGGACATTTACGTTGAGAGTAGGGGGAGAGTAGTTGTTGATAGCCTGCCTTGCCTGATACAATGCTGGCTCCACCTCCTGCCAAGCGACTGATGGCCCTGTGCCTGCCATGGACGATCCTAGCCCCACCTCCTGCCAGGAGGGCGATAGCTCTGCTCCTGCCAGTATCAATGCTGGCTCCACCTCCTGCGGGGCGTCTGAGGACCCGGCCCGGCTCAATGAATAGACCAGGTGCGACTACCTAGCTCCACCCACCGCAGACCCAGGATGTTGGGAAACCCCCGGCATAGACAAAGGGATCAAAGACGAAAAGGGGTATAAGAGAAGGACCCCTGAACTAGGAAATCAGATCACTTCTGACAAGGAACCCTGTAACCAAGGACAAGAAGCCTGCTGATCTAAAGGACTGCCTACCCCTTCTGCCAGTGTGCTGTTGTTGGGGGAATCCTGCAGTGCTTCTTTATTTTTGCCAAGGAACCAGGAGAGAGGAACTGTGTGTGTACTCTCACGCTTGCTAAGAAAATCTCCAAGGACTGGAAGAGTGCCAGTCTCCTGCTGAAGTCACAGGGCTAAAGGACTTCATCTGCTAAAAGTGCTATTTGCTGGAAGTGTGAATCCAGCCTCTCTGAAAGGACCAGCAATCACGACGATCGGACGCTGGGCCCAACCGACGCCAGCAGTAACGCCAGTGAGTAGGAGTACGGCTCTAACTCCAGAGGACCTCGTGTCTGCCCCGCTGCTGATCGCATCAAACGTGTGCCCTTCGACGCCGTGAGCGCTGCTCACTCTGTGCAACTGCATCATCGACAACGCCTGCTGTGGCCTGATCAACACCGAAGACGCGACGCCGGAGTGCTCGACGCCGCTGATCATCGTGTGCTTCAATTTCCTAAGGTACTGTGTTGTTGGGGGTCCGTGTGACTCCAGGCCCGGCGCAGCGCCCCTCGCGGTCGACGCCGAACCTGTGGATTATCTTTGCCCCAGCGTTGTGTAGCTCCCGTGTGAGTTACCCTGTTGCTACGAACTTTGTTTCCAAGAAGAAGATTTGCTTGATACTAAAAGACTCTTGTGCTAAAGAAGAAACTACCTTTGAACTATCCTTTTTCCTTCCCGAACGTATTTATTCCGATTGTGTACAGTTTTGCCGTTATTTGGTCTTGTGCTAAGTCTTATATAAAAATACTTATTTTTATAATACTACGGTGTCGTGCCCATTTGTAGTGTATTCACTTTATTACTGTATGTGGTCATAATTGCTTAACACACAGCCTCGGAGATAAGCCTGTTCTGCTCTGCCAAGCTACCAAGGGGGTGAGCAGGGGTTATCGAAGGGTGTGATGCCCTTGCCCTGACTAGAAAAGGAGTGTCCCTATTTGTCAGAAGTGTATACCTCTGCCAACTAGAGACAGCCGGTTCTAACACACACATTGACCCCTTTTAAGAAAGGTAGTTAAATGCCTACAAAGTTCGTGCATTTCTACAAATAGTTGGCCAAGAGATGCCAATATCTTTAATTCATGACAATGTCACTTTGCTATTTTGCTGAAAACTTGCGCTCATAATTCAGCTGACGTCCCAAATTAAAAGTAATAATGGACACAAAAATAGTCACTAGCCTTGTATTCAAAGCACATACTTCAACAGGCCTGTACGTTTCCCTGCATGGCGAGATTACAGATTAGGTTATTTCCGATACAAGAAATTCACAGGTAGGAGCTACAACAGGTCTCACATTCTTTCCATTCTCAAATGTAATCTGCTAACAGGGGTTTCCATATTGTTTTTATTCACATTTGCCCATCCTGTCTTATCAAAGAAAATAGAAGTATAAGGAAATGTATATTAATTGAAATACAATAGTCAGGCCAGTCGTAGCTGGAGCAGAAAAAGGAGTCAAGTCTCCACCAGTACTCTTTGGAACAGTGTTTGAAAAGATTGTCATTTGCCATCTGGTGCACGAAGGTGGTTGTTTTTGGGAGGGTGCCTTTATCAAGAGTGGCCACAGAAACCTGTACTTACCCGTTCTCGGCTCCCACTTCACAAAATCTGTTCTACCTAGTGGGCGTGGGGGGTGTCAGCCATTACCTTTGTCAGAGCAGAATCAACAATACTTTCTATGTTACTGCTGTTCACCCGGCAATGGTGACTAGCAAAGGTCCCTGACCGGACATCTACAAAATCTTCTAGACCAAGGTTTCGCGTCAAAGCGGTCTGGGGTCAGAGTGAGTCCTTCAGAGGTGCTCAGGATGGGTGCTCCTGCACTTCTTCTAAGGTGCAGGTCCTCTTATGAGCCTCTGCTGCCATCAACCCTTAATGCAATGACCCACAGATGGCCGGCTGTCCCTCTGCAGCAGCCTCCCCTCGCTCCTGGCTGTTCTGAAATGCTCTTGCCTCATGTGTGTCAGAACAAAGGGTGCAAGGTTCACAACAGTAAATTGGGGCACGGCGCTGGTTAAAGACACTGTGCTACACAAAGATGGGTTCTACCTTTTGCAGCCATAATAATTCTGGCATCTTGCAACAGATTTGAGAAGTTGGCAGTCTTTCCAAAATCTAAAACGGTCTCTGCGTTTCCAAATTTTTTACACTAAACCAATGGGAAAAAAATGCATAAAGTTTCCTGTGATGTTATTGCCTGCATTCTTCAAATATAAAGAAATCAGTTTGGGTTTACAATATGTTCATCACCTCATTCAGCTTTATTTTTCTCTCTGATGTTTTGCTCTTTTTATCCCCAGTCACGTTAGAGTCCTTGAGCAATCTTTTATTTCCCTGTGTGTGGTTCTTCCCTATTCAGTTCCAGCAAATCATCTTCCATTCATCTGCAAAATTCCTTAAAATTGTCAAGTTTTTTTTTTTTGCCTTGATACTGTCTCCTCTGTTTGGGACTCTTATATAAAAAAAATTTAAAAACTGGTCGCATTCATGTGTTGGTCATGAGCGGAGGGTGGCACCATGGCTACTGGAAGAGGTTGATCTTCCTCTGGTAATCTAAAGGATCAAAAGCGGAGCCACCTTTGCACCCAGCCCTTGCCAGGGACCACTGCCCGTTGATTTGAAGGTCCTGAAGGAACGCCCCCCAACCTTCCAAGGACGCATCTGTAGTTCTCACATGTGACGAGATTGGAAGTATGAACGAAAGGACTTGCCGTAGATTTTGTAGAAGAAGCCACCAGCTCAGAGCCTGGACCATGGTAGGAGTTATCCAGATGACGTCGAAGAATCCCTTGCATTGAATCCACTGAGCTGATAGCGCCTCCTGAAGTGGACGCATACGAAGGCGGCAGTGTGGGACAAACAGGATGTTCGAGGACATCATCCCTAACAAGGACTTGTACAGGGGCACGGTGATTGACTATTTGGATTGAATCCTGACGGCCAAGGTCCGTAGTTTCACTTGACGTTCCTGTGAAGGGAAAGCCTTTCTCTGAGCAGTATCTAGGACAGCTCCGAGGAAAGTGAGACACTGGGACGGCTGAAGGACGGATTTTTCCTCGTTGAGAGTAAGGCCCAGACCATTGAAGAGCTGAAGACAGGCGTTGGAGGACTTGGTCACGCCTGCGCGAGTAGGTGCCTTGACGAGCCAGTCTTCTAAGTACAGGAAGACCTGGTGATTTTGTTGGCGGAGGTATGCTGCTACTGGAGATAGACATTTGGTAAATACTCGAAACTGGTAGTGCTTGCCCGCCACCTCGAACCTGAGAAATTGTTTGTGGTTTCTTTGGATTTATATATGAAAATATGAGTCTTGTAGGTCTAAAGACACCATAAAGCCCTTAGCACGACGTGCGGTAGAAAATCTGAGGGACTAGGGCTCCTTCCAGGAAGGTTCTAGAGGGTGGTGTTATCTGATTGGCTCTTGGCCAAAGTTTGGTCCTTTTTAGAAAAGGACATGGATAGGTTACTAATGAGAGGCCTCTGGCCTATTGCTATGTATATGTCTTTATGACATTACTCTTTTTATATACCGGGGACTCCCACCCCGACGGGGAATGATTTTGGCATTTGAATCTATGAAAGATACCCAGAATACTGGATAACCAAAAATGCCACTTTCCAAGAGAAAAAGTGTAGGGGGCAGGAGTGGAGGGGGTTAAAGGGATGGTCCATGAGTCTAGTAAGTACGATGTTGGGATTCCTTTCCGGGGCAGGTAGAACCCAAGGAGGAATGACCCTCTTGAAACCCTTCATGTAGCTTTAATTACTGGAAACCTAAAGAGCAATGTGTTGTGGATTCTGAAGGGAGGAAGCCACAGCAGCCAGGTGTAGTCATATTGAGGTGAAGGCTAGACCAGAAACCTGCAAGTGGAGTAAGTAGCAAAGTCCTGCACTGTGGCTTGAAAAGGATCAATATTTTTTGAGTGACAGTAGTACACAAACCTCTTTCACTTGGCTGCATAGCAGGCCTGGGTAGTAGATCTGCAAGGTTTCTCGCAAATGCAGATACATTCTAGTGGAAGATGAAGGTACCAAAACTCTATAACCTCAGAAGCCAGAGCACAAGGTTGAGAATCCTGGGGTCTGGGTGCCTGAATTCTCTACGGTTCTGCATGGGGGTGCATTTCATGCGGAGACAGAGAGAGTTTGAGTAGAGTCCTAAACCAGGGCTGGCGAGCCCATGTGGGAACCACCAAGATGAGAGTGAGAGACTTCTGCCGAAGCCTCCGAACCAGAAAACGGAAAGAAAGGTAGAGGTGGAAAATGGTAGACAAATATCCCTGACCAGGTCATTCATAGGGCATTGCTGCTGGACTCTGTGTGTGGGAACCTGGAAGATAGGGCTGGGCATTTGGCATTTTCGGCATTGCGAACACTGCAAACTATTTCTGGGAAGCCCATCTCGGTTAGTAGCGGATGCGGACTTGCAGTTGGAGTTTCCACTTGTGGCCTTATTGCTCACAAGCAGCAGCTGCTGCTGCCTACAGCTGAGCAAATCCTGCCTTTGAGAGGGTTTTCCCTCCGCAGACTCCTGTGGCAGTTTTTATTGTGAGTCTCTACTAGGTAGTATTACATGTCTTGCACCTCCCCTACTTAACAATAGTGATTTTACTTAGTAGCCACTGGGAATAGGCAATATACAAACTTGTGGCTGCTTGTGTGGAACTGCACCATGTTGCCTACTTGTATCAAGGGGGAAATATTTGGAGCCTGGGTTCATTGCAGATGGTTTCAGTATCTGAAGTTGCCTTGAGGCTGGTGGCATCAACACTGCCTTGTGCAATGGTCGTATATGTAGTAAGCTGCAGAGTCAGTAAGGTGCATGGTTAGTATCCCTTGCTATTTTGCTCCAACATGCGAAGCCATTGAAACTGTCCTTTTGAAATCTGACCATCCTCCAGTGCTATTCAGAACTATCCATGCTTCAGGACTTCCTACCAATTCCTTCTCATAGGCTCCTTGGGGGCGACTCCTTACAACGATAAAGCGCCTACCTGGCGTAATACCTCACCCCAGCGTAGATCCTTCTGTAATCTAATACCAAAAGAAGAGCCTGCTTTGTGTGCCAGTTCAAATATCTGCAATCCTGGGCAAGCACAGACTGCAGACCTGACAGGAGTGGAAACACTATATTGAGCGTAAAAGTTGAAATAAAAGTGAATGATCACACCCCTTTGGAGTTCAAATCCTATGATTCTAGTCTTGTTGATTGCAGATCAAAGGTACTGCAGCCCAGTGACGTAATGTAAAATGATAGAGCGCCACTGCAGAATGTGAAAAAGGGCCTGCGAGTCTTGCCTAGCTCAGAGATATTCATTGGCCGTTGACGGAAAGGGCCCCCTCCGAAGGGTTTGGGGGTCTTAGAAGGGCTGCCCCTCTGAGGCATGAAAGCATTCGTTCATATCTTCTGTGTGGAAGTTCAAACTGTGTTTTATGCTTCTCATTGACTAATGGCTGAAAGCAACTAATCTCAGACCACAGATAGTCCTGGCAGAAAAAACGAGCTACGGTTGACTCAGCATCTTAGTACACAGTCAGCAGAAGGGAAATGATCATGTTCACTTCAACAAACACCTGTATCAGAACTGAACAGAACATGGCAGGAGAGTACACAGCTTATGAATCTGCAGTACATGCATACAATAAACATAACACAACCTATGAAGTGTACGGTCAAGGAATCATTTACTGCATCTAGACCCAAGAAAAGGCCTCACAAACCTTCCCCACAAGATGGCAACGCACCACATTCCTCAAGTTTTTCTACCGATGTGATCAGGCTGTTCGTTCTCTTAATGTTTTTGGGATTATGTCATTAAATGCTACACCACAACCCACTTGACGACCAATCAGGGATTCCCAAACACACAAATGCTTTACTCGCTATGTAGAAAACTGGGTATTCTACACCTTGGCAGGCTCAGAAACCTTTGAGATGGTATAAGTCCATCCCATTCAGACTGGCCAATTCTTAACACCCACTTTGTATACATTTGACTATCTTGCATGCTGGGAAGACATTCTTGTACAAGAAAGTGACTGATGCCCCACCTCTGCCAGTTGTTGCATTTCCCATGCATGCGCCACTTCTGCTCTCCCAGAATGCTTGACGGCTGCCAGATGTTGCCGCTTACCTTCCCAGTTCCTGAAGGTAATTACTGCTGCTCTGGCCTCTTCCAGAAGACTCACGCCCTGTACTTCTCCACCACCACTGCGCCTGCTCTCGAAGTAGAGCTCGAGGAGGTCCGGCTTGATCTCAGGGTTCAGGCTGGTGACAAGCACCTGGTCTGTCCGCTGCACCCGCTCCACTGTCATAGGAAGGCCTGCCAGCAAGCGTCGGCTCACTTTCTGCTCCAGGCTGGAGAACTCTGGGTGGACAAGATTGAGACAAGTGAGCGCGGAGAGTTCAAACACTGCCATGTCACTGTGCCATGCCTACAGATGTACTATAAGGCGGCAAGCAAAACAAGCATTGGAAATGCAATAGGTCTCGCATTTGTTTATGTTAAAGCGTTTGACTTTGCTAATGGTACTGTGTTTTAGGTAGGTGTTATTTAGTGCATGTATGTGATGTGTTGTGGAATTATGTGGTTTGGATTGTAATTGTTAGCTGTGTAGCAGTATGAAGCATAGAGTTAGGAGAAGAATGTGTGATGATTTGGAAAGGCGAGTGAGGAGGAGGAGAATAGCATGGGGGACAATGAAGGAAAGTGAGGAGAGTAGCATGAGACAGACGAAAACTGTGAGGAGAGGAGTAGGAGAGGAGTAGGAAGAGTGAGGAGAGCAGCATGAGGTAGAAGGAATTAGAGGGAGGAGAGCAGCATGAGGCACTTAGAAGACCTGAGTCCAAAGTGATGTCAGTGCCTCAGCCCTCCCACCAGCACTGCTTCGATGGTGAAAGTCCACTCTGTCCACACCCGTGCAAACCACCACCAACCTCCTTCGCATCTCTCACCTCACAAACACCCCTCGTTCAGCCCGCCCCTGTAGCAGATCTCTCAAGTGGCACCGTAAGCCCCGCTCTTATTTACAGGAATTATAGAAATTCCTGTGACTGGCCCGGTGGAGAATGCGGGGGCAGAGTCTAGTGGGTGATTTGCCAATATTAACTATTTAAAAGAGTCGTGGCCTTGTGTAACGGCATGACGGCGCCCTGAAATGCTACATCTAGGTCTTAAAATCAGACGATGAATAGCATGTTCCAAAACAAGGTAATTACTGTGAAATTAAAATGTGCTACCTTCAAGTTGCTAAAGGATGGTGCAGATGCTCCGCATCTACAAAGCTGTGGCTGGTAACTTCTTTCTACCGTGAGGTTACTTACCACCATCTACCACACTTGGCTGCCACATCATAAAGCTTCCTGTGTTGTTGCTGCCGCTGTTCTTCCCTTGTAAACATGTCCGTGGAAGGTCTTGAATGGATAACCTTTGGAGGCATTGGTAATTTTGTATTATATTACTGAATTAATGTAATTCCACCTGTACCGGCGATGTAGGGACTCTACCTTGGTTACCCCGTTTCAGGGCAGGTGCTCTGCCTCTTCCACCCTGGAAGAAGGTTCTCCGTGCCAAGCCAGACATCGGCAACTATACAACTCGTTGCGTATAAAATCCTTGTAATGCACCGTTAAACGTTTTGAATCTGTGTTGTGTTCGCACCCATAGGTCTAAGTTCCAATGCAATCCTTTCACATTCCCCACTGTACAGTTAACTGCCTTTTACGGACACCACATTGGAGGGGTAAGCAGACACTCTTACTACCGAATCAGCATCCATACAGCTTTTTATAACCAGCTACGCAAGGACTTCCTTCCGATTCTATTTTCTCCCCTGTCTGAGCATCGATGCACTCGGGGCACTTCATGTGCATAAACGTGCGAATACCTGGCCTATAGGCTGCATCCAAAAGGGGATCAGGCGGGCGCGTCATCCTAACATAGCTGCATGGCCGATTACTTAAAATATGGCGAAGTTAACCGAGGACAGGTAAGCGTTGCCCTGACGACCAAAGGTATGTCAAATTAAGGCTGCCTCGGTGAACCGGAAAAGGAAACGCTCTCAGTGACGGTGCCAGCATTAATAGTTATTCAAGGTTGGTGTAATTGCCTCGGCCCCCCCACTTAATGCAGAGTTTTGCCTAACGCTGCTGTGACATCCCCCGGGGCACGAAAAACATTTTCTTCATAGGCATTTCTAATAGCCATGATGGGGTAAGGAGCAGCGAAAGATCGGATATCTCCAGATCCTACCGCTGCTTGCGTTGAATGCACCCAGTGAGGCCTTAGTGTTGCGTGAATCTGGAAAATTTAAACTGGGCATCATCTGCTACTCCAGGTCATTCTGACCTGGCTGCATAGGGCCGGGTCAGAATGACCTGGAGGACCAACACAAATGGATCCAAGCGGATGCCACAAAGGCCTGATTCGGCCGTTCAATACATGTTGTGCACAGGCAAACGGCAAACGGCAAACAGCATCGCCGGGCACAAGCATCTAACAAAAACCCCCAGAGAGGCCTTAGCGCTGCGTGTATCGGGAGGCAACATAGTCTTAGACGAGCAGTGGGCCATCCCTTTGAGGACGGGTGCAATTTGGAAATACACCCGGGCGTGGGCATGGAGGTCGCGGCTCACCTGAACGATCTGACGCTATTTCGACCCGAAACCAACTGAGACGTGACTGTTTCTCGATTGCTGGACCCGACACGAACCGCAACGAGCAGCAAAATCCTGTGACTGGCCTGGTGGAGAATGCGGGGGCAGAATCTAGCAAGTGCTGTGTGCACACAATCCAGTCGGAATGGGCTGGCCGTGAAGGAGACAGGGCAGTCACCAAGTAGCCTCGTTTCCAATCGGAGGCCAGCGTTTAACATAAATAATGACGCTGGCCAATGGGAAGGATGGGCTGGGCTTCAAGCCCCCTTCCGAAGTCTCCTCGACGACAATAAATCTCGCAGAGCGAGCAGCGTACACTCTGCAACGCTAGGCCATTCCTCTAGGCTATCAAATAAACACCCAGAATCGTATAGCCAGTAAAGGAGGTGGTCTAGCTGTTGTATTCAGGCAAACAATACATATCACTAAAATTGACAACATCTCAATAAAGAATTGTGAGGCTCTTCTAACAAGATGCAATCCTACACCGTCTTCCTCCTGTAACTTCCTGCTACTTTACAGACCTCCACCTAGCAAGGCAACATTCCCAGACGCACTTCTAGACATAGTTTCAAACCTGATAACAATACACTCCAACCTATGCGTTCTGGGTGACCTTAACATTGATGAACCCAATATGACCCATCTTAAAACTATAATTACCGGCCTAGACGCATTGAACCTGTATCAGATTGGCCACAATCCGACACACACCGCTGGACATATCCTATATGTCATTTTTGCTAATACTGAACTAGGTACCTTTCAAACTATAACTTTAGTCACATGGCCAGACCACCACTTGCTTGCCTTCCAACATAAAACAACGCTAAGCGACTCACCTAAAACTACCTTACATCCATCCACCTAAAACTACCTTACATCCATCCACCTATCGGCCGTGGAACAAACTCAATTTGTAACACTTGGAAACATCCAGTTCAAATCTGGAAACCATAAATTCTGTTTAAAATGAACAAAAGTTACTTACCTGTAAACTGTGGTTCTCCAGTATTTGTGTCTTTCATAGATTCACATGCTTGACAAATTCCCCGTCGTCGAAGTCCCACGGTACATAAAATAGTAGTAAGAAATATATATATATATATAAAAAAAATGATATGCATATTTAAAAAAGTTGAAATTTTGTTAAATTACCATAGAACAGCATAGCAAATAGAAAGTATAGAGGGAGAGTTCACTTTGGTAACATATCCATGTCATTATAATAGTCCACATTCCAGCCGATCAGGCTGTAGCACCCTCTAGAACCTTCTCCTCAGAAGCTCAAGCCCTCAGATTTTCGTAGCACAAGAGTGACCAAGAGTGCGTGAGGAGAAGAGAGCCTCTGAGGGGAGGAAGGGTGGGTCGCATGTGAATCTATGAAAGACACAAATACTGGAGAACCACAGGTTACAGGTAAGTAACTTTTGTTCTTCTCCAGTATTCGTGTGTCTTTCATAGATTCACATGCTTGAATAGGAATAGAAAGCAGTAAACAATAACCATAATAATCATAAAAAGCAATAATGAAAAAGCAATCAAATAAATACATCTTGGTAACATTATTAATTGCATAAGAACAACCTTTTAGGACAGGAGGCGGAAAGCAGCAGAGGCTCACCTTTATTTGAAGAGATTACGTAGCACCGCATAGCAGTGTCTGCAGCGTTAGCAGTCTCCAGACAGTAGTGCCTCATAAACGTGTGCCTGCTGGACCACGTTGCCGCCCTACAGATCTGATGTAAAGGCACTCCAGCAAACAGGGCAGTCGAGGATGCTACTGCTCTCTTAGAGTGTGCTCGCAACGGAGCACAAAGAGGCTTGCCATCCAGTTGATGGCAGAAAGAGATGGCAGAAGAAATCCAGCGAGTGATGGTCTGTTTAGTGACCGGATGTCCCTTGCGCATCCACCCATAGGCCACAAAAAGTTGGTCTGACTTTCGAAATGCAGCAGTACGCTGGATGTAGAACTTGAGGCATCGCTTCAGGTCTAGTGAATGAAGAGTGCGCTCAGCGGGAGACTGAGGATTAGGAAAGAAAGTCTTTAGTATGACAGGTTCATTAAGGTGGAAGTCTGATGGAACCTGTGGTGTATACTTCGGGTTTGTACGCAGTACAACAGTGTCCTTTAAAAACTGAAGAAAAGGTGTCTGAATAGTAAAAGCTTGTATGTCGCTCACCCGCCGGGAGGACGTAAGTGCAAGTAGGAGGGACACTTTCCAAGTAAGGAATTTCAAATCCGCTGAGTGGATCGGTTCAAATGGAGGCTTGAGAAGTTGAGTCAAGACGAGATTCATGCGCCATGATGGTGGAGGATGCCGGATAGGTGGAAACATCCGGAACAGGCCTTTAAAGAACTGTTGAATAATCCGAGAGGAATATAGAGATGTGGAACCATGTCGAAAGCGGGATAGTGCAGCCAGGAAGACCTTCAGTGTGGAATGTAAAAGGCCAGACTTCGCCAAAAGGAGGAAGAAAGGCAGGAATTGGTCAGGGGTCGCAAGCAGAGGATCAATGTTTTCTGAATGGCACCAAATACAAAAGCGTTTTCATTTCAATTTACAAGTTTTGATGGTAGAAAGCCTGTGCATGAGCGAGGACCTCTCTACAGTCAGGTGCAATATTTAGATAGGCAAACTCAAGGTGCTCAGGTTCCAAGCGGTAAGCTGGAGAGATGCCGGATCTGGATGGCAGATCTCACCATGAACCACGGACGGAAGGTGAGGCAGAGGGCGTAGAGGGATCAAATCGCACTGGGAAAGAAGTAGAAGATCCGTGAACCACGGTAGACGCGGCCACCTGGGCGCAATTAGCAGGACAGGACATGGCTGTGCTCTCATCTTGTGCAGGAGGCGAGGTACAAGAGGAATTTGCGGAAAAGCATATGCAAATTTGCTCGACCAGTTGATAGAAAATGCATTCCCGCTCGACCCTTTGTGGGGATGCCAACTTGCGTAGTGTAGGCATTTGCGGTTGCGTGGAGTCGCAAACAGATCCAGCTCCGGCTGGCCCAACAGGCGGAAGACATAATGCAGAGTCGGTTGGTGGAGTTCCCACTCGTGGTTGTCTGTGGCAGATCTGCTGAGAGAGTCCGCAAGGGCGTTGGAGATGCCCGGCACGTGAATTGCAGTCAATTGGACTCGATGTTGTATAGCCCATTCCCAGATCTGCGGTGCCTGTCTGGAGAGCAGTAGTGATTTTGTACCTCCCGGTTTGTTGAGGTAGTGCATACTGGTGGTGTTGTCCGTACGCACTAAAAGGGACTCTCCTTCCACCAGTAGACGGAAGGATTTCAGAGCAAGAAAAATGGCCAAGAGTTCCAGGCGATTGATGTGCCACCTGCGTTGGTCCGCAGTCCACTTGCCGTTGATGGACAGTCCTTGGAGATGTGCGCCCCAACCCTCTAAAGAAGAGTCTGTGGTAAGGGTGAGAGTGGGGGCTGCCTCCTGGAATAAGCGCCTGTTGCGACGTTGGAAGGGTGAGCCCACCAAGCCAATGCTCTCTGTATGCGAGGTGTCAGTGAGACCTTGTCATTGAACGTCCCCGAAACCTGACTCCATTGCTTGTCCAATTCTTCTTGGATTACTCTCATATGTAACCTGCAGTAGGGGGAATCAACGGAATGCAGGATGAGGTCATGCCCAGAAAGGATTTCAATGTTCGGACAGAAACAGATCTTCTTGAGCGTAGAAGAGCCACCATGTTGGAGATGCATGCTTGGCTTTCTGTTGACACAAACACCTTTGCTAGATTTGTGTCTATTAATGCTTCCAGAAAGACTCTTTGCTGCGCTGGAAGAATTTGCGATTTTTCATGGTTGATGGAAAGACCCAAGTTTCAAAAGACTGAAAGGCAATTCTGAGTGTGTTGCTTTGTAGCCAGAAAGGTTGGGGCCTTTATCAAGCAACCGTCTAAATAGGGGTAAATTTGTATGCCCTGCAGGCATAGATAAGCTGCAACTGGAGCCGTGATTTTTGTGAAGGTGCGGAACGAAGGCCGAAAGGCAGAACGTTGAATTGGAAGTGCTTTGTTGCTACTTTGAAGCAGAGGTACTTTCTGTGCCTCTGATAGATTGGCACATAAAAATAAGGCATCTTGGAGGTCGATTGTGGAGAGGAACTCGTTGGGGTTCAGAAACTGTAGAATTTCTGACAATGTCAGCATTCGAAAACTTTGAGACTTAATGTATTTGTTGAGGGCCCTGAGAACTAATATTGGGCGCCACTCTCGCGATTTCTTCCCGATAAGAAAAAAGCGGGAATAAAAGCCCATCCCTTGTTGTAATCTAGGAACCACATCGACTGCCCCTTTTTAAATCATGACTGCAACTTGTGCAAACAGTTCCTTCAAGTGTGCAGGAGGAGGACCTGTTGGAGGGCGGGTGGGAGGAAACTTGATAAATTTGAGAGCGTGGCCTTTTGAAACCACATGCAAGACCCAACGAACCAATTGGAAGAGTATTGGGAGATTCGACCTCCAATCTTCAAAGTAGGATCTGTGTTGGTGTTGAGAAAGTCATTGTTTCTTTGAGCAAGTTCCTCCTCTGTAAGAGGATTTTCTCCTATACGGTCTTGAATCATTTTGTCCGGTTTGATTCTGGTTAGAGTAACGCTGTCTGTTGTCACCGTAGGAGCGGTATTGAGTGGAAGAGCCACGAAAAGTTGATGTCGCACCCCGGCCACGTGCTCCACGAAAAGGCCACTTTCGATATTGGAGAGATCCTAAGGTGTGAGCAGTGTCCGTATCCTTTTTGATGGATTCCAAGGCATCGTCCACAAGCTTGCCGAAGAGGGACTCCCCATCGAAGGGCATATCGAGTATCTTGGCTTGCACTTCCGGTCGAAAGGACGTAACCTTAAGCCAGCTCAGCCTTCTTAAGAATGCGGCGTCTGCCATCTGTCGGAATCCCATAGAGGAAATGTCGATGGCACAATCTATAATTTCCGACGAAATCTTTTAACCCTCTTGCAGGATCTTTAGGGCTTTCGCTCTAGAGGATTCTGTAATCAGGTTGACCAAGGCTGAGATCTCCGACCACATTTGGCGATGGTATCGTCAGAGGATGGCTAATGAATTTGCCGCCCTCACTGTAGTCGCAGCCATAGTGGCGAACTTTTTCCCGATGGTATCTAGGCGTCGCCCTTCCTGGTCAGGCGGAGATGTTAAAGGAGAAGCAGGATTACGCAATCTCTTTTGGGCAGCCTGCAAAATCACGGAGTCTGGCTTCGGCTGAGAAACAAGGCAGGCCAATGAATTTCTAGGCGCCTTGTATTTCTTATCAATACGTGGGAGGACGGCCGGAACTGAATTAGGCCGTTCCATGAGTTTGACTCCTTCCTGCCAGATAAAGTCTATTATAGGAATGGCATGTACTTGTTTCAGGGGTTGATCTTTAAAATCATAAAGAAAACAATCGTCTTGTCTGGTGACCAAAGGCAAGTGAAAATGTTTTGCTGCCCGTCCCATTAAAAGGTGAAAACCTCCTATATCTACTGGAGGAGATGCCAGAGGTGAATCAGGAGGGGGGGACGGAGTCGGAGCCTGGTAATTGTCCCAATCTGTCATGGTAGCGTCATCATCCTGGTCTGTATTGTTATTATCCTGATCGTCATCATCATGAGCTGTGTCATGGTGAACTGGGGGACTGTGCCGGTGCAGCCGGAAGTGATGCCGGCATAGAAGGTGGCGGTGGAGAGGCCTGCGAAGAAGGTGGAAAACGGCGAATACAGTCATCCAGCATTTGTTGAAGATTCGCAATCAATTATAATGGTAATTGAGCCATAGGAACACCTTGGTCATCATGTTGATCGGTATCTGCAATAGAGATATTAGACTCCCGATCATAGTCATCATAGTCCTGATATTTGATACGCAGCTCTGATGGGCTGTTTGCAGCACGAAAAGTGTCATCAGCATACGAATCCTCAGAGGAATCCTCACCTGCAGATTCAAACAGTTGAGCAGGTGGACCCGTTGAATGTTGTAAAGGGCTCAAAACCAGTGGTGCAGGACGTTTCCTCATGGTAGCCGTTACCACTGTGAAGGTGGTTGCAGTCGCTAAGGAAAAATGCGCTGTCGACGGTCCCGTCGACGAACTCTAAGTGGACATGGAGGCCTTCGTCAATGTAGACATTGGCGTCAACAAAGATGGCTGCCGTCGACGAAGCCGAGACAGTCTATGTTGACACTAGCGTCGACGATGAGGTTGCAGCCGCCGACGAAGCCGTCGACGGAGCAAACGTCAACGAGGGTGCCGTCGACGAGGTACTTGACGACGTTTGAAGGGGGTAGCGTCGACAATGAGGACGCGTCGACGAAGCACTAGTCGACGAATGCCATTTGGAATGGGCCGTCGACGAGACTGATTTCTTTGCCGTCGATGACATTTTAATAGTCGACGAGATAGGCCGGAACTCTGGACCATCGTCGACGAAGTGGAAGATGTCGTCGTCGACAGAGTGCTGGTTTTCGTCGAAGTAGGGATGACGTCGACTGATCTCGTTGTCGTCGATGGGCGCGTCGACGGGCCCGTCGACAGGCTCTGGCGCTCGTTTTAGAGGACGAGGGCACAGCGGGGGTCTGCGATGCCAGAGAACTAGGTACCACCGGCGTAGAGGCTGGCAGACACCGTGGGGAGACAGATTTCTGCGTGTCCACAAGCTTCTTCTTTTTAAGAAAAGGAGAAGGAATGTTGGTCTCAGACCCACGCTTCAAAGAGGCCTTGGAATGCCGGGAAGACACACTCTCTATGTCAGACACAGGGTTGTCCGATGTCTTCAACTTCTGTTACAACTACTCACCTCATGGTTCGGATATAAACAGTAGATGCATTTTTTATGACAGTTCTCAGAGAAAAGGCTAAGTTTTCCACAGGCATAACACGGTCTGAACAAAGATTTCTTTGAAGACATATTCCTGAAGTTTTGTAGTTGAAGTTGAAAGAAAAACTGAGCAGAGCTCAGGGTGACTCCCTTCACACGACGTGCGGTAGAAAATCTGAGGGTTTGAGCTTCTGAGGAGAAGGTTCTTGATGGTGCAACAGCTGGATTGGCTGGAATGTGGACCATTATAATGACATGGATATGTTACCAAAGTGAGCTCTCCCTCTATATTTTCTATGGGCTATGCTGTTCTATGGTACTTTAACAAAATTTCTACTTTTTTAAATATGCATATTATTTTATATTTAGACATACATATACATACACACACATACATATATATATATATGAAGTCCAAAACGGCGTTCCAAGCGCGCACTCAGGTACAGCAATAATCCACACTAGAAATGCGAGTCTGTCAAACAAGTAGGGTTTATTCACGCCATAAGCCCTACGCGACGCGTTTCGCACTCCGTGAGTGCTTGTTATTATGTATATATGTTTCTTACTACTATTTTATGTACAGTGGGACTCCCACTCCGACTGCGGGGAATTATTCAAGCATGTGAATCTATGAAAGACACACGAATACTGGAGAACTATAGGAGTGGCTACGGGAAGCTTTTGTCATACCGATACCACTCAAAATCACACAACAGAACAAAAAGAAAAAAAGCGCCTTGGAGAAACAGAAATAAAAGACTCAAAACAACAAATTAGAAAGCTGCAACATAACTGGCTCAAAACAAACACCAAACAAGACAAACTTCACCTAGAGAAAATTAACAGATTATACAAGTCGGCTATCAAAAAAGCTAAGAAAAGGTACTATTCAGACAGAGTTCAAAACGCTAAATGTGTAAATAAAGAATTCTGTAAAATGCTCAATGAATTTCGCAAACCAAACTGTCTAAAAGGAACTCATCCTGTTACTCAAGATTTCACAGACAAACTGGAAAATCATTACACGGACAAAGCAGACACGTTGAAATCGTACTTAAAACAGAAACAAAGCACCAGCATTAACCCTTGTACAAAACAACAAGCCAAGAATGCTCTGATCAAGCCTCTCCGTTCCTTCCAACACATCTCACACGACGATTTTATGGACCTGGTCAAAGCAAGCAGGCCTGCTGGCAGTCCTTCTGACCCCTGTCCGCCACAAACTTTCAAGACAATTCTTTTAATAATCTCTGCTGCCACCCTAGTAAGAATAATCATCAACGATTCCTTAACTACTGGAATATTTCCAGAAGAACTCAAAAAGTCATAGATACGCTCTTGACTGAAGAAAACAAACTTGGACCCGCGGAACCCTGACAAATACAGACCCATTACAAATGGACCGTTCCTGGGCAAACTGATAGAAAGAGCAGAAAGAGCAGCATTCGCCCAGATGTCACAATTCATTGAAGAGAATGCCATACTTTCAGACTTTCAAACAGGATTCCGTCCGGGAAGATGCCCTGAATCTGCCCTCCTTGCCTTCTGGGATGACCTAAAGAATACAGTTGACCGCAACAGGGTTGCTGCGCTACTCCTTTTGGACCTCTCTGCTGCCTTTGACACGGTTGACCATGACACTCTGAAACAAAGACTCTATGAAGCCGGCATAGTGAGGTAATATAAATTTTATGGTCATGTTGTGTTCCCTAGCGAGTACCCCACCGACTCCATGTACGAGTTAAAAGTGCATGTAACTTCCCTCCTGTACCAGCTATGAAGACGCAAATACATTTGCGTCCAACGTTAACTTGTCCTCTTTCAGACCCACCATGAATGGGTTTGATGGTCCGTTCCTAAGTATGCTATGCCAACGTCTTTTTGAAGTGTACTCCTACGTCTTTCAGCCTGGCTGAAAGTAGGCCCTGAATCTCTGCCACCGAGCCTCTTTTCTGGCTTCTGACTGCGAGGGCCTCTGCCCAAGCAGCCCCCGTACCCGTGAACTCTGACTTACTTCTAGCGCGGCCCTCCGTGCTCAGCTCAGCCTGCTGCCTGCCAAGATTGACTATAACCTTCGAGTTATCTGTTTTCCTCCCCGAAGATACATTCCGGCCTGCTAGCTTCAGTAAACATCCTTCCTCAGCTACAGGGCTAAAGGGCCGACCTGTCTTTATGCAAGTAATTCATAGCCTCTGTTGCCATGCTTCCATGGAAGGCCCCATGCCCCCACGCTTCTCATACAGACACTCAGGCGCTTATACACGCACTCACAGCAAGTATAGAATAGCTTCTGCTCTAGAGACCTTTCTGCCCAGATAGCTTAGTTCCTAAACATCAGATATCGGATATGATAGAAGCACAAGTTGATCTGACATGCCAGACTTCTGTCTCTTTCCGCCAGTGTAAATGTCAAGTCCCCTGCACCCCGTCTATCACACGTCATGCAGCTGCGCGCGCATCCAAGCTTCCGATTTCTGCTGACATTGCAACATTCTGTTAGCACCACCCCTTGGTGCCACCCACTTGCGTCACCTATCAGTGACGTTTTCTAGCACACACCCTAGTTCACGCCTAGTTTACGCCTCTTGATGATGTACTAGCACCACGTGTATACTGTTATCTTGTCTTCTCTCAGCTGTTACGCCTCTTACATTGAACATTATGATGTAAATCAAGTATATAAGCTATGTATTGTCAATAAACGACGGCGCGCTCATCTATCCCTTCTGACACCCTGTGTGGTGGTCAGAACATGATATCCTGATTCCTTTATGAGGAATAAAACCCTTAGAAACTCTTACACCACGGACTCTGTTTTCCTTCTTTCCGATTGAGTTATTATTGATTAAGTACTTACCTGCATAGAAATTAAGAGAGTAAATTAATTATTTACATCATTTTGGCGCCCGAATAGGGACCCCTCCCCCACCTCACGCGCCGGAAGGTGCGTTGCAATCCGTGTCCCCTGCCATCAGTTAGACGGACAACACGTGTACTGGCAGGATTTCCTGCATCCCCCTCTGACACACGGAGGTGACGAAGACTGCGATCAGTGCCCAGACGAGGCGGTGAGGAGTGCGGAGGATCCCGACCAGAGCCCAGCCGAAGGAAGCAAGGTCCGAGGTGTGAAGAGGCCCACCAGTTTTCCGAAGTTTTCCGAAGCTTTCCGAAGTTTTCCGAAGTTTTCCGAAGTTCCGAGTCGAGTCCAGTCGAGTTTTCCGAGGCCTTCTGTTTTCCGTGCTTCCCGGTGAGTACCATTGCTGGGTCGTATCTAGACGGGTTTGGGTACGCAAGTCCGGTCTGCACTGTTTTTAGGCAGTGTATCTGTACTGTTTAGCAGTATATAAAGTATTCCGAATTTCTGCACTGTTACAGCAGTGTATCTGTATCGTTGAGCGGTACATTCAGAGTAGGGGGAAGTTAGCTATGTCTTTAAATGTTTCATGTGATTAATGTCGTGGTATGAATGTGATTGTTCTTGTGTATTATTGTGTTTTTTTGTTTAAATAGTTACAGGCGAAATTAAGTATTAAGGATCAAGCATTTCAGTATCAAGTAGGCACAATGCCGTTTTTTAACAAATTAAAGCAGATAGGAACTAGGAAAGGGATGTTAGAGGAAGAGATTCCAATCCCCCCTAGGGACACTCCAGGTAATTTCATGTATAATAAGCATGGCATAGACGCCATCTTGTATCTAGAGTTATGGACAGATTATACCAAGCACCTAGAGGAAAGATACCGATGGCCAGTTAACGGAACATGGGATGCCGAGTGCATCATAAAGGTAGAAGAAATATTACGGAAAAAGAAAGCTAGACAATCTCAGAAAGACGCCATAGAATTTTGGCGTAAGGAATCACGTAAGCGTGCTGATAGAGCACTCCGTAGAGAAGACAGGCTTAAAGAATCAGAAAAGGCCCAAGAAAACGAATTAGTTACTGAGGGAATTCGAGTAAAAGTAGAACAAATAGATCGTATCCTAAATGGCAAAGTGAACAACATGTATCTTTTGGCCGATGGTACCCCTGACGCCATTTCAGAAATACCGAAAAATTTGCCGTCACCATTAGTTCCAACTAAAGTAATGCATAAGACTACTAAAGACATATTCCTAAATTCATATCTCGAAGATGTAGCGCCAGCTTACACCAATCTGCCTGTTCGTGCCCTGCCTACTGACAGGGCCGGGGGTGGTACTGCCCCCCAAGATCACTCTCAGCCGACACCGAAAAAGACTAGTCCCGTTCCGCCAGCTCCGCCACTTCCCTCACCTAAAACTGATCTGCCGAAACCACTTCAATCAGATCCTACTAAAAGACAAATTCAGATACTGACTACACACAGAGATAATGCCCAAGTTTCCGCTTCAGGAGGTGCGACCGCGGGTCTCCAGACCCCGCCACCGACTCACAGATTAAATCTCAGAGGTATGCAGAGTCCTTTTACGCACAGATCCCCCCGTTCTTCTAATTCATCCCGTCTTGATGCACTAAAAGAAAATATGTCAGTTTGTAGATATGATCCAGAACCTGGACAGGACGACTTAATGATATTAGCGTCTTTACGGTTAAGATCTGCTACTGATAGTTTGTTATGTTATGCAGGAATGAAGGAGCACCTAGATAGAATATATGAGTTCGTTCAAACGGGAAAGGACCCCGACAGTATTAAGGAGGCCCTGGAGAAACAGAAAGTTACCATGCAAGCACTGATACTACGATTTTTCATAAATTGTCTAATAAGAGAACGAGACAGGCCCGGAACAGAGCAGAGTGAATTGGATGCATTGAACAAGTGGGGTCAAAATATAGCCGATGGAAAACATGACAGACAAAATTGCATAGAGGCCATGTATAAAAAGATTAAGAAAGCAGTGATAGCAGTACACGAGAAAGAGAAAGAAAAGGCTCCCTCCGAGGAGGAAGAAGAATCTGAAGAACTAGAACCGACTACAAGCACTATAGCATATGTAGGTAAGGGAACTTATCTTAGGAAGGGTATCCGTCCAGAAAGCAAGAGAGTTTTCTTCTCTGCCTTAACGAATCCGAATTCTGCTGAACATCAGTTCCAGGAAACTGATAAACGGCTTCGAGATCGAGTTGGGTACCATGTACTCAATTCTATGGATGAACAAGAATTAGCCCGATCAGCGGTATCATGGGCCGAAAATGCAGACATATATAATGATGACACCGTAGCACAGACATTTCTGAACCTCTCCCCCGACGAACAGAAATTAGCAGGTATATATATGATTCAGCACCTTCTCATTAAGTACAGAAAACATTATTCCGATCCAGGTCCCTTACATGAGACACTAGAAGCACTACTGATGGATAGATGGAGAGGCCTAAGCACTAAATTAGTCCAAATAATTCTAGAACAACGACGCAGATATGACACCTTTGTAAGTCCTGAATATGTTCCCGCCCCACCTCCAGAAAGGAAAATGTACCATATGCAGTGCGGGGGTGGTATTGAAAGTCAGAACCCCTTGCGAGAAGTGCACCCTGTTATGGGTGAGGATAAAACTTTGAAACGCGTGTATGTGCACACGCCTCTAACTAAATTAGAACTGTTAGAAATGAAGAAATTAGTACCGTGCCATGATAAAGACCCTGCAGGTTTTCATAGAGAGCTCAAAGACATGTTACTGATGGGGGACTACACATATGATGATATCATGAAAATGTTGAAAGTATTATTGCCTACGGGTATATTCGAGAAATTAAAGGAAAAGGACTGGGAGGTGGGAGACGCAAAGATTGCCTGGGCAGAAATAGAGGATGAAGAAAAGAAACGGGTTCCAGGGTTAGGCCTTGGGGACAAAACTAAAGCATTACCAGGTTTAATAGTACAGGTCCTGCCCAGATTATTGACAACTAGAAAGGAGGATTGGGATGCAATCTCGTCCTGTAAACAGAAACATGATGAAGATACTAGCGACTTTTATTCAAGATTCGAGAAATGTTTTATTATCAATAGTGGCCTCCAGCCAAGTAGCGAGTCGTACCCACATCTTTTTGTATCAAAGTTAGTCGAGAATTCCCTACCGTTAGTTAAAAATAGAGTGTATAAAGTCGAGAGTACATGGCAAGCAAATACGCCATCCCAGATGTTACAAATGTTACAATATCACCAGAATAGAATTAGGGAAGAACAAGACCAGGAACAGAAGCGCATGAAAGACACGAAAATGAAAATGTTAGTAGCCCAGACGGTCCCATCCGACAGTCACAGGAAAGGTACGACCCAGACAAGTCACGCTGCAGCTCCTGTTAAAGGGACATGCAATTATTGCAAGCAGCCAGGTCACTACGTACACGAATGTACAGTTCTGAAACATAACATAGCGACAGGTAAAACTAAAGAGAGACCGCATCCGCCTAGACAAGACCATAACCAGCATCAGTCTACACAGAATACACAGCCCATGCATGCATCCGCACAGACAGCACAGACCGTAGCAGTACCACAGCCACAGCCCATTGCTGCAACTCAGCAAGTCTCACAACAGATGTACCAGTATGCCCAGTCTGCTTACCCCGAATATTCCCGATATACATGAAACAGCCTAGAGAGGGAAGGTGGCTTGCCTCTTATCGAGATTCCTGTAGATCAAGAAGGTCCTTATGTACACAGTCAAGTATTGGGGAAAGATAGAAAGTTTTTAATTGACACAGGGGCAAGTCGCACTACAATAAGTCATGACGAAGTTCCAGGGGCACCCCTCTCAGGCTCACAAAATGTTTCCCTTGGTTTTTCAGGACAACCTATTGTAAATGAAGTCTCAGAACCAGTTCCCCTGGCTGTGGGTCCATTATCACGCGTTACAGACCTGTTACTAACAAAATCATGTCCGGAAAATCTGTTAGGAATTAAAACACTGAAGGCTCTAGGGGCTATAATATGCTGCTCCCCGGAGGGAGTTAGACTCTTTCTGCGGGATTTCAAGGGTCATTACGTCCTTCGTGAGTTTGACGTCAGATTGAAAAATGTACCTGATTACTTGTGGGCAAAAGGCCCAACTGATGTAGGATGTATGCACATTACACCATACCGCGTTACCCTCAAGGCAGGTGTTGTATTACCCAGAATCAGACAATACAAGTTACCACCCGATGCTGTAGCGGCTTTACTGAAAATCATTGAAGAGCTCATTGCCCAAGGAGTGGTCGTCGAGACCGACTCCAATATCTGTAACTCACCCATCATTCCGATTCTTAAACGTACTGATCCCAATGCACCGCCAGTATATCGGCTGGTGATTGATCTTCGAGAATTGAATAAATGCATTATCCCACAGTATCCTGTGGTCCCCGATATATCATCTCTCTTGACTGCTATTGATTCAGAAGCAACGTTCTTTACTGTAATTGATCTCAAGAACGCCTTCTTCAGCGTGCCTATTGATCCAGAGAGCCAATATCTCTTCGGATTCTGTTTAAATGGACGCAGTTTCAAATTTTCGCGCGCACCTCAAGGATTCACAGAAAGCCCCAGCATCTATAGTCAAGCACTGAAAAGACAACTAGATTGTATTCAAATGCCAGTTAACACCGCTTTACTACAATACGTCGATGATCTGCTGATCACCGCACGAAGTGAGCCCGAATGTGAAAAAGCATCACTGACAGTTTTACATTTCCTGGCTGACAAGGGACACAAGGTGTCTCCTTCGAAGCTACAATTCTGTGTTCAGCAAGTTGTGTACTTGGGTCACTTGCTGTCCAAAGTGGGGAGACAGCTCACTCCCGATCGCATTCAGTTAATTGTGAACATGCCGCAACCCAAGACACAAAAGGAAGTGCGGGCCTTCATAGGCCTCACCTCGTACTGCAGACAATGGATTCCCCAGTATGCATTTCTAGCTAAACCACTCATCCAGTTAACGACACAGGAGGCAGCGACTTCGACTGTCCTCCCTTGGACTCAGGAACACACACAAGCTTTTGAAGAATTAAAGAAAGTTTTATGCCAAGCACCAGTTTTAGCGACACCATGTTACAGCAAACCGTTTACACTTTTTGTTACAGAACGTGATGGCACAGCGTTGTCTGTCCTCACTCAAGACCAAGCAGGTTCACATAAGCCTTGTGCTTATTTTTCTAGTACATTGGATTCAGTAGCTCAAGCACTCCCTGCGTGCTTAAAGTCAGTAGCAGCAACAGCGTTAGCAATAAGACAAAGTGATTCAATTGTTTTAGGTCATCAGTTAACAGTTCAAGTACCACATTCTGTAGAGGTTTTGTTAAACAGAACCCAGACTCAACACTTAACTATAGCACGACTGACAGGTTATGAATTAACACTATTCCAGCCACACATAGAAATCAGACGTTGCAGCATCCTGAACCCCGCAACACTGTTACCTACAGTTATGACAGATCCAGCTCCGCATGATTGTATAGAAATAATTAATGCAGTAACTAAGCCTAGACGAGACTTAACAGATGTCCCATTGACAAATCCAGACCTGACACTTTATGTGGACGGTTCATGCATGAGAACAAGTACAGGAGAATTAGTGGCCGCGTACGCCGTGACCACTGAAACTGAAATTAAAGAAACACATCGTATTGACACCCTGTCTGCTCAAGCAGCAGAGCTCATCGCTCTGACTCGAGCCTGTATTCTAGCCAAGAACAGAAATGTTAACATATACACAGATTCCCGCTATGCCTTCGGAGTTGTACACGACTTCGGAGTCCTCTGGCAAGAACGAGGTTTTCTGACTTCCCATGGGGCCAAGATACAACATGGCCCCCTCATTCAAGCACTGTTAGAAGCAATACATTTGCCCTCGGGCATATCAGTCATGAAGTGTAAGGCACATACTAAAGTCACAGATTCTGTTTCCCAGGGTAACGACCTGGCAGACCAGACAGCAAAACATACAGCATTGACTTACACCCAGACTACTGATGTGACAAAGACAATAGTCCAGACCCAGTGTATGGCAGTTAGAGATCCCGCCCTAGATGTAATTGATATCCAGACACATGCTACTCCAGAGGAGATAAAGAAATGGACTGAACTAGGAGGGATTCAGACAGATCAAGGTTGGGTGACGAAGGGAAAATGTATATGGTTTCTCCCCGACTCAATGGTTCAAGTCATGATAAATACAGCACATAGTCCTGCCCATCTTGGAGAGAAAGCCATGTTAGACAGTTTACAGAATCTCTGGTACAACAAACACTTACGAGCAGCAGCAAAACAGAAAGTGCGTACTTGCATGATCTGTTGTCAGTTCAATCCAGGTAAAAGCGTCCCTGTTGAGCAAGGTGGATTTCATCCTCCCGATCACCCTTTTGAAGTCCTCCAGATGGATTATATCCAGATGAATAGCTGTAGAGGATTTAAGTATGTCCTTGTAATTGTTTGTGCTCTGTCCCGCTGGACCGAAGCATACCCAGTCCCAGACTACACTGCTCCGACCACTGCCAGACAGTTGGTTCGTGAATTCTTCCCACGGTACGGTTTGCCCCGTGTCGTGTATTCAGATAACGGACAGCCGTTCTCGTCCGAGCTGATGAGACAAGTTTCCCTCTTGCTAGGATATCAGTGGAGGTTCCACTGTGTCCGACATCCCGAAGCAGCTGGCCTTGTAGAAAGGCATAATCAGACACTAAAAATCCGTCTTGCCAAGATCTGTCAGGAAAAAGGGGTCGACTGGATAGTCGCCCTGCCCGTGGCACTATTCTACATGAGGATGGTCGCCCACTCGAGATCAGGGCTATCCCCGTACGAAGTGGTCTTTGGCAGACCGCCGAATATGTGGGGGACGCCCGTTCCGAAAAAGATCACTGATATTGATTGTAACATGTTGACAGATTACCTTGCCTCCTTGATGTCTGCACTCCAATCATGTCGTTCACAGGTTGCCGCAGCCTTCCCTGACAACACCGATGTAAAGGCGCATGAGGTCCGCCCAGGTGACCTGGTAGTCGTCCGGAATTTCGACCGGAAAAGTCCGCTGGAGCCCCGCTGGAAGTCTCCAAAGACCGTTCTGCTTACCACTAGGACCGCCGTGAAAATCGAGGGGAGAAAGGGGTGGGTCCACACGAGTCACATCAAACTATGCAATGAACTAAAAAACGGACTGAAACAGGACTCTGACTCGTCCACCCCCACCAAAGACTGTGTTGAAGCACAAGACGTTACTGTGCCTAAAAGAGAAAAGACTCCTCAAGAACTTTACCGAATGAAGCTTCGATCTAGCAAGTCAGACAGTTTAATTGTTTAAGTCCTCCCTTAGGTGAATCGGTTAAATAGTTTCTGACATGTATCCCCTAGATCGAGTTAGAGAGAGAGAGGAAAAGAGAAGAACATATTGCAAATCACTTCGTAGTCACTGCATAGTGACACTAATAATCATGTTTATTCTGAGTATTCTAATTATTATTGCCAGCATTCTGCTTCCTATGTACTGGCCTATTTTCAGGCGTGAACAATCTGCTTACAATGTCTCTGCTGAACACACTTTTAGTGAACTTCCTGCACATGAACTCTCTTACAGACTTGCGCTGCGCAACAATACATTCATTAGTATGTTACACCATTCCCATCAGACAAATAATGCTACAGACTGTTGGATATGTGGCCGACTCCCTCCCTACCAGAATTACAAGGGAGCTCTGCCTCTCTTTCCGTACCCATTCACTCACAATGGCTCCTGTGGAGCATGGTTTAAAATAATTAATTCTTTAGATCCTGATATTGCTGTTTTCGATGGGGGCTGGGTTTGGGGAAACTTGAACTTAGTCCTGCTTAACGTCTGTTATCCTGATCAAGAAGGACTTCCCACTCGAATAGGAACTGATCTAGAAAATGAAGTATATGGATTAGGTAATTACACAATTAGCCTTATGATCCTCACTGTTGAATCTGAAACTGCTCCAGTTCTGCCCCATATGTTAGTACTACCAGTCACAGGTGAATTATGTGTTAGCAAGAAAGGTTCAGTACACGTAGGTCATAGTAAATGCACTACTGTGGTCGAGTTCAGTGACCATGGTAAATCGTCCTTTAAAGCTATCAGTCATTCCTACTTTGTTTGTGGTCATACCGCATACATACGTTTGCCTCCAGACTGGGATGGTACCTGTTACATTGCATTCCTTCTGCCACCTGTTTTCCTAGCTCCTCCTGATTACCATAGAAATACGAATCTAGCACCGAATAGACCCAAAAGAGATATTCCCCTTGTCGACTACACAGAAACGGCATGGGAACAGTACACTGATTTCAATAAAGGATTCTTTTTCTTCCTAGGACCTGTCCAAAACAGTAAATTAATACGCAGATTAACGAGAACACTTGAAGCAGTAGTGAACGAAACTGCCTCCGCTCTAGGTAACTTAACAGAGGAGCAGTCTGCTATACGGACTGTTGTCCTTCAAAATCGTCTTGTGATTGACGTCATCTTGGCAGATAGAGGTGGAGCTTGTAAGGTCATCGGGTCAAGTTGCTGTGTTTTCATTCCACAAAACGCACCATCTGTCTATCAAGCTATCACCCGTTTACATAAAATTGCAAATCAGATACATCAGAATCCAGGCACCTGGACTTGGTCCGGTTGGTTCTGGACTACGTTGACAGCTTGGGGATGGAAGATCTTATCGTTCCTAGGCATTGGCCTTGTTATAGTATTCAGTTGTTGCCTGTGCCTGCAGTGTGGGCCAGCGATATGTGGACTGTGTGCCACATCCTGCATTGAGCATTCCAGTTGCCTCTCAAACAGTCAAAGAAAGAAAGACGAACATATAATGTTACAAGAACAAACTGATCGATTTATGAGGATCGATATATCATGAAGGGTCCGTAGGGAACAAGGAGGGAATGAGGTAATATAAATTTTATGGTCATGTTGTGTTCCCTAGCGAGTACCCCACCGACTCCATGTACGAGTTAAAAGTGCATGTAACTTCCCTCCTGTACCAGCTATGAAGACGCAAATACATTTGCGTCCAACGTTAACTTGTCCTCTTTCAGACCCACCATGAATGGGTTTGATGGTCCGTTCCTAAGTATGCTATGCCAACGTCTTTTTGAAGTGTACTCCTACGTCTTTCAGCCTGGCTGAAAGTAGGCCCTGAATCTCTGCCACCGAGCCTCTTTTCTGGCTTCTGACTGCGAGGGCCTCTGCCCAAGCAGCCCCCGTACCCGTGAACTCTGACTTACTTCTAGCGCGGCCCTCCGTGCTCAGCTCAGCCTGCTGCCTGCCAAGATTGACTATAACCTTCGAGTTATCTGTTTTCCTCCCCGAAGATACATTCCGGCCTGCTAGCTTCAGTAAACATCCTTCCTCAGCTACAGGGCTAAAGGGCCGACCTGTCTTTATGCAAGTAATTCATAGCCTCTGTTGCCATGCTTCCATGGAAGGCCCCATGCCCCCACGCTTCTCATACAGACACTCAGGCGCTTATACACGCACTCACAGCAAGTATAGAATAGCTTCTGCTCTAGAGACCTTTCTGCCCAGATAGCTTAGTTCCTAAACATCAGATATCGGATATGATAGAAGCACAAGTTGATCTGACATGCCAGACTTCTGTCTCTTTCCGCCAGTGTAAATGTCAAGTCCCCTGCACCCCGTCTATCACACGTCATGCAGCTGCGCGCGCATCCAAGCTTCCGATTTCTGCTGACATTGCAACATTCTGTTAGCACCACCCCTTGGTGCCACCCACTTGCGTCACCTATCAGTGACGTTTTCTAGCACACACCCTAGTTCACGCCTAGTTTACGCCTCTTGATGATGTACTAGCACCACGTGTATACTGTTATCTTGTCTTCTCTCAGCTGTTACGCCTCTTACATTGAACATTATGATGTAAATCAAGTATATAAGCTATGTATTGTCAATAAACGACGGCGCGCTCATCTATCCCTTCTGACACCCTGTGTGGTGGTCAGAACATGATATCCTGATTCCTTTATGAGGAATAAAACCCTTAGAAACTCTTACACCACGGACTCTGTTTTCCTTCTTTCCGATTGAGTTATTATTGATTAAGTACTTACCTGCATAGAAATTAAGAGAGTAAATTAATTATTTACATCATAAATGTGTAAATAAAGAATTCTGTAAAATGCTCAATGAATTTCGCAAACCAAACTGTCTAAAAGGAACTCATCCTGTTACTCAAGATTTCACAGACAAACTGGAAAATCATTACACGGACAAAGCAGACACGTTGAAATCGTACTTAAAACAGAAACAAAGCACCAGCATTAACCCTTGTACAAAACAACAAGCCAAGAATGCTCTGATCAAGCCTCTCCGTTCCTTCCAACACATCTCACACGACGATTTTATGGACCTGGTCAAAGCAAGCAGGCCTGCTGGCAGTCCTTCTGACCCCTGTCCGCCACAAACTTTCAAGACAATTCTTTTAATAATCTCTGCTGCCACCCTAGTAAGAATAATCATCAACGATTCCTTAACTACTGGAATATTTCCAGAAGAACTCAAAAAGTCATAGATACGCTCTTGACTGAAGAAAACAAACTTGGACCCGCGGAACCCTGACAAATACAGACCCATTACAAATGGACCGTTCCTGGGCAAACTGATAGAAAGAGCAGAAAGAGCAGCATTCGCCCAGATGTCACAATTCATTGAAGAGAATGCCATACTTTCAGACTTTCAAACAGGATTCCGTCCGGGAAGATGCCCTGAATCTGCCCTCCTTGCCTTCTGGGATGACCTAAAGAATACAGTTGACCGCAACAGGGTTGCTGCGCTACTCCTTTTGGACCTCTCTGCTGCCTTTGACACGGTTGACCATGACACTCTGAAACAAAGACTCTATGAAGCCGGCATAGAGGGAACTGCTCTAGACTGGATCGCGTCCTACCTTCGAAACAGAACTAAATGTCATCCATACCCCACCTTTCTCGTCCAAACCGTACTCCACAAAAGCAGGGGTCCCTCAAGGTTCCATCATATCGCCCATGCTTTCCAACATCTACATGAAGTCATTACCAGTACTGATCAATAAATGCTATAACTATGCAGATGACACAAATACTCCTTCAACTGGAATGCCCCAAAGACAATGGAAAATCACCAATTTTCAGCTGTCTCAGAGCCATGGATCAGTGGATGACCTGGAGCCATCTCAAATTGAATGCGTCAAAAACTGAAATACTCACGTGTGGCGATTGGAAACATTACAACCCGCTTGCCGCATGAACTGGGATCACTGCCTAAAGTATTGAAGGAAGTAAGAAACCTCGGAATGACCATGGACTCCAAGCTGTCGATGAATGCCCAAGTGTATAAACTAGCAAGATCAAGCTTTGCTACTATAAAAACACTGCGATTAATTTTCCCTCATTTGGGATTTCCATACAAGGTCCAAGCTACCATCTCCCTTGTTCTGTCCAAACTTGATTACGCCAATAGCCTCTACCACAGATCACCTTTAACGACCATGAAAAGACCTCAACGGATTCAGAACTTGGCTGCCAGACTACTCTTGCATATCAAACCGAGAGACCACATCTCCCCTGCCTTGAAAGCCCTGCATTGGTTACCGTTTGGGAGAAGATTCACGTTCAAGCTGCTTTGTATCACCCACAAAAAAATACATGGAATGGGACCACTTCATCATGAATAAAATCACCAATAACCGTCAACAAAGGAACCTCTGCTCTAAAGGAGCATCTCGCTTCAAAATCCCACCATACAAGAAAAAAAACATGGGTGGCACATCCCTCTCTGTTCGAACAGCCAAACTATGGAACTCTTTACCCCAACACAAGGTCCACCAACAACCACCTTATCTTCAGAAAACTACTCCAGGTTGGTCTCTTCCCCACATAAGCACCATACGCAAACAGAAATTTACAGCATATCCCTCTGTATACAAGCATTTTTTTTCACTATAGATATGTACCTATCTTTGTGTATTACTTTGTATAAACATGTAAAATAATGATGACTGAAGGGAAAGACAACAGTGGAAGGTTCCCAAAAGAAAAGCACCTAGCCAAAAATTCTCCAGAAAGATTTTTCTTTCGGGCCCACCCTCTAGTTCCCGGGGCAGTCTGTGTGCACACTCCACAACACCCACTGTTACAATGTAGGTTCAAAACATGAACTATGCAAGGATTTGAAAGAAAGGTCAAGGTGCACCACTTAACGTTTTTCTGTAGACCCTGTGTATAGCTTTTCAACTGAATTGAATAAAGAAACTTCAAGAATACAAGAAATAGTTGATGTGATCATTACTGTTTACCTTATTAGAGAGAACAGTTTCTAAAAACGTTTAAGTGGTGCACCTTGACCTTTCTTTAAAATAATGATGACGTTGAGTGAAAAAATAGTAATAAATAAATAAAAATCATCTTTGGTCTACATGTACATACTTCCATTGTGCATCTATGTACCTTCCATGTACTAGGATCTGTGTCTGTTACTTTTCTCCTGAAAAAGCATATCCAATGCGCTACCCTATTTCTCATCCTGTGCCTCTATCAATATCTTTAATCTACATATACTTACCTCCTTTATGTAGCTATATACTTTCAATGTACTTATAGATCTATATATTTATCACTTTGTTCTAATTTAGCATTTCCAATGCACTATCCTATTTCTCATCCTATACTTCACTCAATATATCTTCTAGCCCAACCTTCTGACTAATCTCAAACTTCTTCCACTACTCCTTCCAATGCACTACCCTATTTCTCATCCTATACATCTATCAATATAGCCTCTACATCCACTCTCATTTATCCCAAACCCATACCAGTACTGATTGACAAAATAACCCTTTCTAGACTCTCTCCTACTCTACCCCTCCTTGCATCATCTGACACCTCTCACTATACCAATCCCCTAAAACAAACCTTTCTAAACTCTTCCCTCGGAGTTCTCCCCTCCAAAACTCCTTTTTACTCATTCAAAAGCCTCCACCTACTGCTAAGACCTAATAAACAAATACATCCTTCACTCTTATCCCTTTTCAATCGAAATTAACAGACCAACATGTTCACTTCTCAAATTCCATATTTAACTATACTAATATACCACCCAAATAACTGAATAACATATCCACTACTCAAATTTCTTCATATTTTTTACTATAATAATTTTCAACAGTAATCCTTTATGGGTTCCGGAGTGGCGTGCTACCCGCAGAAAAGCTTCAACACCCATCAGAGGTAACAAGTGCTATATGAATGCAAATCTTTATTCTCCTTTTATCCCTCCGCTATCCTTCTCACTCCAAGTAACTGACTAATATCCACCCCTGAAATGACTTCATATTTCACCATATTGATTCATCACTAATCCTTTGTAGGTTTCCTGAATAGCGTGCATCAACAAGCGCTATATAAATACAAACCTTTGTCCTCCTCTATCCTTCTGCTATCATTCCAGATCCAAATAACTGACTAACCTATCCACCACTTAAAATGTACTTGCATGTTTCACTATAATAATTCAACACTAATCCTCTATGGGTACGGGAGTAGCGTGCTACTCGCCGAAAAAGCGCTTTGACGCCTCGTCAGGGGTAGTAAGCGCTATATAAATGCAATTACAATACAATACGCCTACAGTAAAGTAGCAACATTTGACAAAGAGAAAACACTAACCCATCAGTTCCACTGATAACTGAAGTGTTTTTCTGTGCAGCTCTCATAAGAAGGAGCTCCACTCACCAGAATTTGCTTGAGATAGCTATATATCTTAGTGGGGACACTGGCATTATAGCAGAACAATTGCATGTGCAGACAAATAGCACCCAGACAGATGCACATCACATGGGACCTAATGTAACAAAAGAAACAACGTTGAAAATGGGGCAAGCTCTAGAACTGGGTCTGTGACATGCAGAGGCAAAAAACCTCTCTCTGGGACATCCCTCTAAGGCACCCTCTGCCAGCAGCCAGCTCTCACCACCTTTGGGACAGTGACAAGATCCAATGGCTCAGCAAATCAAAAGGGAGAGAGAGGACTAGGTAAGCTAGTCCGGGTCCCCTGATTATATGTAGAGATATCAATATAGGACTAGCTAGGTTGTGTTAGTGAGACTCAGGAGGTACATCTGCAGGCAAACCATTAGGTTTGGTCATGAAGCCCTCACACACCAACCTAGTTGGTGTCATGCTTCATCATCGGGCCCACCACAGTGACACCGAATGTGTCCCGGGTGTGCTGCGACTCCAGATTACTGAGGAGCTGGTATGCTTACTGAGTGTGCAGTGATAGTGAGAATGAACGTGAGAAGTTAAAAGCTATACAGGTGGTCCCAGTTCCCGAGGGTGAAAGGTAAATTTTAATATCTGGGCCCCTGTTAGCAAGATAAAAAGGCTTGCGGACGATATGGAGTGTATTAAGAGCTCCTACGTCCTTTGTGGTCTACATGTTTCAGCCAGGCCTTTTGGTTAAAACTGGCTTTCCTCAGGACCAAAGAGTATGTGTGGGTGACAATAAACTATATTAAGTGACAGTGTGTGGTAAAAAGTGTCGCACTCGCTAAGGTGCTGTACGTGTTGGAGGGGGATTCCCTCTGCTTTACTGTACATAGAACATAGAGACAATACAGACATACAAGGGAGAACCAATGAGAATGGTATTTTAGAAAACACAACTTTTGGCCGACTTCTAGTGTGCGTGAGCGACCTAGAGCGGCAGATAACGTGGCCATGAGCTTTTCACATGGCTGCAGTGAAATATGGCGGTAAAGTTTTAAAACGCAGTGGCAGTGGTGGGCTACACAGCGGAACAAGCATAGCGTGAGGTACAGGTAAGTATGGTACATAATTCCTCACACTTGCTACTTGCTGTTAAAGCCTCATGGGTCACTTGGCAGGGAGGGGAAGAAGACCCTAAACATTGTAAAAAAGGCCAGAGTTTAGGATAGTACCTGTGGAGAGAAATTGCTGCTTACCCAGAGCGTCGTGAAGAGATCACTTGTTTACTCACGGTATTTCCGATCAGCGTGCTCCTGCGACCTATCGTCCTGCTCCAGTGTCCCGAGTGAGATTGCATGGCTCGGGCACGGGCTTAAATAGCTGGTTCAATTGATTGCACCTGAGAATGAGAGGAGGGTGCGGTCGCGCTGGCTCTGAGTGCGCGTGTGTAAGGAGACAGTGTCACTCGCGTCGCGCGTGCGCGGAGGGCAGCGCCGCGCATGCGCGTACTACAGACATCTACACACTGCGCATGCGCATTAGAGGTGTTATGGGAAAATTATGGCAAATGCCGTGGGACCGATTAATAATGGCCCATGGGGGGTAAAAAATGATAAAAAGCAACTGTTAGCGAATTAAAAGGTAAAAAGGCAAATACAGAGTTGGGACAGACCACGAGTCTGAGCGTGGACAGGGATACAGACTTATTGCTATGAGCAGACCTGGAAAGTTTATTTGGATAAAGCATTCCACGGAATGGAATCATTAAGCCCCTCTATGTGGGTAGAAAGGCGAAAAATCCAGCGTTGCTCTTTGGAGAGTAGTGTTTTCTCATCGCAGTTGGATAGTGCGAATTGTTCAATGACTGTCCAGGTGAAGTCATTTGGGGTGTGATTATGGGTGATGAAGTGTTGGGTCAGTTTGCTGATGTTTTTGCCACAGCGCATTGTACTTCTATGTTCAGTCATCCTGGTTCTGACTTTCCTGGTGGTCATACCGATGTATCTCAAACCACAACGGCAGGTAATCAAGTATATTAAGTTGGATGAATTACAGTTGGTAAATTGTCGTTGTGTCCAGGTTTTCCCATTTTCCAGAGATAATGTTTTGGAAGGGGTGGTCAGGTGGCAGACGCTGCAATTGTAACATGGTTGGTGGCCTGTTTTTTCTGGTAGACCCCATGCATTCAAAATTGTCTGATCTGTTTGTTGTTTCTTTCTGGGTCTGGTGGATACCAGTTGGTCTTTCAGATTTTGGGCTCTTTTATATGCAAACCGAGGGGGGTCCCAGTTCCTGGTGCCTGAATTGATGATCTTCCAATTCTTGCGGATTATGTTTGAGACCTGGTTTGAGGCGGTATTGTAGGTGGTGACACATGTCATGGTGGGCGTTTCTTGTGGTTTGACAAATGTTTCCAGGAGAGCCTCTCTGTTTTGGTTGCGTGCTCTTTTGCAGGATTTGGAAATGATTCTGGATGGATAACCCCGGTCTTCCAACTTGTGGACTAAGGCTTTTGACTGGTGTTTAAAATCCTGAAGGTTGCTGCAGTTCCGTCGTATACGCAGGAACTGCCCAAATGGCAAATTCTCCCTCAGAGGTCTGGGGTGGAAACTGTCAAAACGCAGCAAAGAGTTCCTGGATGTTGGTTTGTAGTGAGTGGTTGTTGTTAGGCCTCCCTGATCAGGTCTTATATTGAGGTCTAGAAATGCTAGTTCAGTTGGACTGCTGGTGCAGGTGAACTTGAGAAGCGGGTCAAGGTTGTTGATCCAAGTGAGGAAGTCTTTAAGTGTCTCCTCATTCCCCTCCCAGATAATGAAAATGTCGTCGATATATCGACACCAAATTGTGATGTTAGCTGAGTAGGGGTTCGTGGGGGCTTCGATGTTCGTCTGTTCAAAATGGTGGACGTATAGCCCTGCCACGCTAGGGGCAAAAACACTCCCCATAGAGGTACCATTGGTTTGTAGGAAGAATGTGTCTTCATATTCGAAATAATTCTCTTTCAATGCTAATGAGGCGCAGTCCATGATGAAGTGACGTGGGGTGCGATGATGTCAGCTTCGATCCAGACAAACACCTCCTGGTCGGACTGGATATTGAGAGCTTATATACGAGCCTCCCCCAAGACGCCACACTGAAGGTACTCCATGATGTCCTGATGGAGATTGATTGGCAACATCGCACCCCACGTCACTTCATCATGGACTGCGCCTCATTAGCATTGTGATATATCGACGACATTTTCATTATCTGGGAGGGGAATGAGGAGACACTTAAAGACTTCCTCACTTGGATCAACAACCTTGACCCGTTTCTCAAGTTCACCTGCACCAGCAGTCCAACTGAACTAGCATTTCTAGACCTCAATATAAGACCTGATCAGGGAGGCCTAACAACAACCACTCACTACAAACCAACATCCAGGAACTCTTTGCTGCGTTTTGACAGTTTCCACCCCAGACCTCTGAGGGAGAATTTGCCATTTGGGCAGTTCCTGCGTATACGACGGAACTGCAGCAACCTTCAGGATTTTAAACACCAGTCAAAAGCCTTAGTCCACAAGTTGGAAGACCGGGGTTATCCATCCAGAATCATTTCCAAATCCTGCAAAAGAGCACGCAACCAAAACAGAGAGGCTCTCCTGGAAACATTTGTCAAACCACAAGAAACGCCCACCATGACATGTGTCACCACCTACAATACCGCCTCAAACCAGGTCTCAAACATAATCCGCAAGAATTGGAAGATCATCAATTCAGGCACCAGGAACTGGGACCCCCCTCGGTTTGCATATAAAAGAGCCCAAAATCTGAAAGACCAACTGGTATCCACCAGACCCAGAAAGAAACAACAAACAGATCAGACAATTTTGAATGCATGGGGTCTACCAGAAAAAACAGGCCACCAACCATGTTACAATTGCAGCGTCTGCCACCTGACCACCCCTTCCAAAACATTATCTCTGGAAAATGGGAAAACCTGGACACAACGACAATTTACCAACTGTAATTCATCCAACTTAATATACTTGATTACCTGCCGTTGTGGTTTGAGATGCATCGGTATGACCACTAGGAAAGTCAGAACCAGGATGACTGAACATAGAAGTACAATGCGCTGTGGCAAAAACATCAGCAAACTGACCCAACACTTCATCACCCATAATCACACCCCAAATGACTTCACCTGGACAGTCATTGAACAATTCGCACTATCCAACTGCGATGAGAAAACACTACTCTCCAAAGAGCAACGCTGGATTTTTCGCCTTTCTACCCACATAGAGGGGCTTAATGATTCCATTCCGTGGAATGCTTTATCCAAATAAACTTTCCAGGTCTGCTCATAGCAATAAGTCTGTATCCCTGTCCACGCTCAGACTCGTGGTCTGTCCCAACTCTGTATTTGCCTTTTTACCTTTTAATTCGCTAACAGTTGCTTTTTATCATTTTTTACCCCCCCATGGGCCATTATTAATCTGTCCCACGGCATTTGCCATAATTTTCCCATAACACCTCTAATGCGCATGCGCAGTGTGTAGATGTCTGTAGTACGCGCATGCGCGGCGCTGCCCTCCGCGCACGCGCGACGCGAGTGACACTGTCTCCTTACACACGCGCACTCAGAGCCAGCGCGACCGGACCCTCCTCTCATTCTCAGGTGCAATCAATTGAACCAGCTATTTAAGCCCGTGCCCGAGCCATGCAATCTCACTCGGGACACTGGAGCAGGACGATAGGTCGCAGGAGCACGCTGATCGGAAATACCGTGAGTAAACAAGTGATCTCTTCACGACGCTCTGGGTAAGCAGCAATTTCTCTCCACAGGTACTATCCTAAACTCTGGCCTTTTTTACAATGTTTAGGGTCTTCTTCCCCTCCCTGCCAAGTGACCCATGAGGCTTTAACAGCAAGTAGCAAGTGTGAGGAATTATGTACCATACTTACCTGTACCTCACGCTATGCTTGTTCCGCTGTGTAGCCCACCACTGCCACTGCGTTTTAAAACTTTACCGCCATATTTCACTGCAGCCATGTGAAAAGCTCATGGCCACGTTATCTGCCGCTCTAGGTCGCTCACGCACACTAGAAGTCGGCCAAAAGTTGTGTTTTCTAAAATACCATTCTCATTGGTTCTCCCTTGTATGTCTGTATTGTCTCTATGTTCTATGTACAGTAAAGCAGAGGGAATCCCCCTCTAACACGTACAGCACCTTAGCGAGTGCGACACTTTTTACCACACACTGTCACTTAATATAGTTTATTGTCACCCACACATACTCTTTGGTCCTGAGGAAAGCCAGTTTTAACCAAAAGGCCTGGCTGAAACATGTAGACCACAAAGGACGTAGGAGCTCTTAATACACTCCATATCGTCCGCAAGCCTTTTTATCTTGCTAACAGGGGCCCAGATATTAAAATTTACCTTTCACCCTCGGGAACTGGGACCACCTGTATAGCTTTTAACTTCTCACGTTCATTCTCACTATCACTGCACACTCAGTAAGCATACCAGCTCCTCAGTAATCTGGAGTCGCAGCACACCCGGGACACATTCGGTGTCACTGTGGTGGGCCCGATGATGAAGCATGACACCAACTAGGTTGGTGTGTGAGGGCTTCATGACCAAACCTAATGGTTTGCCTGTAGATGTACCTCCTGAGTCTCACTAACACAACCTAGCTAGTCCTATATTGATATCTCTAAGATCCAATGGCTCCCTTCAACAACAACAAAGGCAGCTCATTGATTGCACAAAAAGGATTATCAACAAACTTTACGTGGATCAAGAAGAATTGCAGTAAAGTTGTCAGCACCAAACTACTTGCTACCTATCTGGACATCATTACACTAAGCAGTCATGGAATAGATCTTAAAGGCACTAGGGCTCAGCTGGTGAAGTGAAGGCAATGATGACTAAATGGCATGCATACTGGCCCGTGTATAAAAAGAACTTCAGCTTAGCAACATCTGGCTCCCCTACAAGCAGCATGAACACACACGAACAGCTAAGTGGACATGCTTCAGACAGCAAATTAATAAAGTTAATACAACCCACTGGAACAACCAAAAGAACATGTACAACTTTCTGGAGCATCTAGTTTGGCACTGATTCACTATACAAGCCTGACACTGTTCTATGTCCGGGCGGGTTCATAAGGGAGGATTTGCATCAAGGGAGACCAAGACCTGCAAGCCTTTCAAATGAAGCTCGAGATGCAGAGTTAGATTTGCTGAGGTACAGACATCCTCCTAGACACGGCACCTCCATAAACGTGCAGCTGGTGGTACTGCAGCAAAGAGGGACAAGGACGTGCTGAGCATGATGCGCATTTGCAGTACTGCATGCGTACTATATAGTTAAGACTAGTTCAAGCAACAGCAAGTGTACCCTCTGCGCTGGAAGAATACTTCAGCAGTGCAGCATGGGCGGCATCTGTTGGAGTATGCGGACTGATGCAGCCAGTATACGTGGAGTACAGACATCTCTATCATCACGCACTGTTGACTCAGACACTGGAGTATCATATAAAGGGGCAAGGCTTGGACCAGGACACTGTCCAGCTATATTCATAAAGCACGGTTTCCTTGGAGGTCCAGCAGATGTCTTGTATGATGCCCTGATGCTACGGGCTTGATATTCTTAGGATGAAAGTCTTACAAGGGGCAAGGCTCTGTCCTTCTGCGTTCATAAAGCAATTCACACTTTGGATGAGGTCATAGCTGGAAGATGGCACACAGCTACTTCAAGAATTTGAAGGCACGCCAGTTATCTTGGGAATTCTTCTGCCGCCTGGCACTCACGCAGAACCAGTAAAGGCTCAGAGCAGGCCTTGTATATTGAGACTGCTATATAGAGTATAGTAAAGTAACAATTCTTTACCTTTTTGCATTAAAGGGACAGCATCTTTGATCAATCCCTTCTGGGCAGTGATCAACCATAATACTTTCCTCTGCCAAAAAGCTGCTCTGGTTGAGGGGCAGGACACTGCTGGCTCACACTCACAACAACAGTGCCTCTGATAGTGTTGAATACGAGAACGCAACTGCTCCTCAAAAATAAGAACCAACAAAAATATGGGATGCTGATAAAGTATTTCTCAACAAAATGCAGAACCCTGCTCAGGTGCCCCTTGAGCAGCTTCTCCTGCAAGCGACCCAGACAGCTGCTCATGTGGCAGTGGTCCTAGCAGTCGCTCCAGCAGTCCTGCTGGCAGGGACTTTGCTTAGGGTTCCAGGAGTGTCCCTAAAAGCTGCTCAGTCTCTGGGGATCTGCCAACAGTCCCACCGCTGCCACCGACGCCGGATGATGGCTGCCTCCTCCCTGCTGCAAGTGCCTCACTCCATTGACTAAAGCACCAGTTGACACGGACCAAAGATGGGCGAGGTCATCCTGCGATAATAGCTCCACTCCATTGTGAACACATGCTATCAAAGTTGACGACTCAGCCTGCTGTGGATGGAGCAGGGTGGAGAAAACAGTGGGAAAGGAATTAGAATCAAGACAAGCTCAGTTAATTGCTGTGCAATGTTCCTTTGTCCCAGCCAAGAAGAGCGCTCAATTCTGAAACCTTGATTTATTATAGATCTCCAAGATGCAGGGAGTCAGGAGGGGTGGCAGCTCTTGTTCGTGTCTGGCAGCCAAACATTGGAATAAATTACCCATTGCGTAAAGTAAAAAACATTTGAATAGAATTTAAAAAAACATTTTTAAAACAATGTTGCGAATGTTCCTATTCAGATAGGTTACTAGTGGTTTTAGGATTTACAACTTAATGCGGCGCCAGGACACCTCTGTTGAAGCAGCTGCATACTATACACATTACATTTAATTCATGTATAGGTTAAATGGAGCATTAGGTATCAGACCGTATAAAAAAAGATTTTAAAAAAATATGCCCATGCTGCACCAAGCGTAGAAGGACTTTTATAAACACACTTGCGAATTCTCTCTATGGGTCACGGACAACACTTTAGTACTTACTTCGATTAGTAGGTGATGGAACCGGATCAGCACCCGAGGCAGATTATATACCGCCTCGCCAGCAGTGTATTCTACCTTACCTACTGCTGATTCCACACACAAGCAGAAGCTCTCTATGGAAAACTCCCTACTGTTTCCATCAGAGGCTGATAGAGAGATCAGCACCTCCCCCGCCTCTGCACCAGGTGCAGAGTGTACGCCACCTTGCCTGGAAAGATGATTTCACCTCACCCATGGTTGACCCCACACAGTAGCAGAAAATCTCTATGCAAAACTCCAAACTCCCTACGGCTTCCATCAGCGGCTGATGGAAGTGGATCAGCACCTCCCCGCTCTTCACCAGAGGAGATGCGCGTACACCACATGCATGTAGAGTGCTTGCCGACCCCGCACACCAGTAGAAGCTCTCCAGTACCTGCTTCAGTCAGCGGCTGATGGAAGTTGATGAGCACCTCCTCCCCGCTGGGCGCCCGGTGCAGTGTGTACTCCTCACTGTCACAGTTGGTCACATATTCAACGTAGAGCTCCAGGACATCCTGGCTGACGTCTGGCTTCAGGCCCTTCAGCAGCACCTTCGCCGGGTCTTTGGGGGGCACCCTACGGACAGTCAGCTCCACGTTCAACAGCTGGTGCTGCTCCTTGGAGAGGACATTCTGAGCATCTGTGGGGAACAGAAGAGTAGGTCACTATACCATCAACACACACCAATGCCGAAGCCCTCCTACACCCAGAATACAAAGCAGCCATGAACAACTGAAAACTGCTAACCGTACAGCAAAGATAATACACTTGCTTAAACAAAATAGTATTAATAATAATAATAATAATAATAATAATAATAATAATAATAATAAGTACAGCTGTATGCCTAAAAGGGAGCCCCAGGCTTGTTTCTGTGCTGGACTGAAGTCCGAGTTTGGTGTGGAACTTCACTGTCATTGCAAGGTTTTGTCTGTGCTGCAGCACTCAACAAGTGTTGAGCATCAGGGTCCGGTGTGGTCGAGTGGGGGCTTGGGAGTGAAATATTGATGGTTAAGCAGAAAACTGAACATGTGGGGATATCTAGTGTAAAGGTTCAACTTGTTTTAAGGGTCGAGAGAATACTTGGGATAAAACAGTGGAGATATGAATTCATGTATTCATAAGGGAAGCACAGCAGAGTTTACACAGGTAATGGTTCTGAGAGCAGTTCTGTTCTCCAAACTCCCACTCCTCCAGGGTTAATATCTCTGCCACCAACCAAGCTGCAGAGTGTTGCATGGCCCAGCGAGGCAAGAAAAAGCAGAAAGATACGCAATGGTGCATGGCCCTAATCCACCAAGACAGGACTGCTGGCTCCACTCCGCTAGGAGAGACAGAAGGCTAAAAATCAGTTTTACAGAAGTTGTTGCAATAACACGAGAAGTCTGTTTAGAGACGTCCCAGTCCTTCAGAAGCAAAGCATGCTGGGGTCTCCAGCCATGATTGCCTGAAGTGCGCAGATGGATCTGCTAGGTTTGGCTATCCACTGTAATCCCAACTGAGGGCCACCCTCAAACCTTTCTAAAATCGCATGTAATTCAGTATTTGCTGTAGCTTCTGTGACGGCTACAGGAGCATAATAGCCACTTGTCAAGGCTGACAGTATTGGAGACTAAACACAAAGGCAGGAGAGGGCATAGCCAGTCTAGAAGAGCATTGCAGTCTCAATTTGCCATTGCTATCTTGAGGTACATGTCAGCTCAACCTGGACAATGGGAATGCTTGGTCACTGCCCTGAAGTGAGCACTTTGACACAATGTGTCAAACATCATTAAATAGAGAGGGTACACTTTAGATGCCAACGTGCCGATTCTGGAATTCGGAGGACACAGATTCTAATCCCAGAGTTGGTCTTTGATGTAAAAAAGTGTGATTTTTGGAAAGACACTTACTTCAACATCCTGCGCCTCATATTGTAAATACACGTGAGTAAGACATGTGAATATCTGAAATATGCATGCCATGTAAAAACCAAGTGCACAGTGTGCTAGTCCATTGTAAAATGGAAATACAGGACTAGACCCATGGTGCCCCGACCTTGTAGCAAGTCAGCCCGGTTGGCTGTGTCCCCTACTGTTCCAGCCTTACTCTGGTGCACCTGTACAGCAACTGGCTCTCCAATTCTTAAGAAACAGTGTGCTGCAAATTATTTAATCAAGAAACGACATTCCTATCACTGTTTGAAAGTCCAGTTTCCACAGTTTATGGATTCTCACCAGAACACCACAGGCAGAATAGATAAATATTGGAGGAGCTCTTCAAAAGGTGAGTTTGGTAAGGGATAGCCAATTTCTAACCTCAATTCATACTTACCCTCAGGATTTTCAAAGGTCAGCAATGCATTCGTTCCATGGCGCCGGTGGGACTTTATGGGGCCCCCTGACGAGCGACGCCGACTCTCAAAATAAAGCAGTAGCAGGTCTGTGCCAATATTATCGATTAGTCCATCCACCAACACTGTGACAGGGTCGGATTCTTCTGCCATTATCTGGAAAAGGAAAGACCATCAGTCAGGAGAAAGCACCAGAAGAGTTTCCACTAGAGCTCAGTGGGCAGGAGAGATCACCCACTCCTTGTAAAAACTATACTCCAAGTCAATTCAATGGGAAATGGCAACACTTCAAGGTCAGAGGAACCATTTCAAAGGGACAAAAAGCATGTACTGTGGTTGGGCAACTATGTGTCTTGTTTATCACTGCACCCTCAGTTCTTTGAAGGCAGGACTGGAAGTATGTGAACAGTGAACTAGTCTAGAGTTTAGAAGCTACTACAAGAGGCAGCTATCACTCTACAAACCCACGCACCTGTTAATGCCCAATTACAGAATAGATTGAAACATGGAGAGCAAATTCTGCATTTGGTATGGATTTCAAATCACTAGTGCGGTCTCCAATATGTCTCATGGCCAATCAGCAACGTTATATATTTTGTTCATCAAAAAGTCTGAGAGGAGTCTTAATTTCTAATTCCTAACTCTGCACAGCGCTACTTAGGATTGTAATCTCCCTTGTTGCTTGTGACCACAGGGAATGGTGGGGCATGTGTGCCTACTTAAGAAACTCTAGGGCTGTACCACCCACACACAGGGGTGTGCCTTCATCAAGCTTCATGAAGAGACTAACTGCACTTTTGGGGAGTGGTTAAACTGTCACAGAGGAAACTTCTAGTTGTAAACACAGACTCCAACTTAACTAGATTTGATCTATTGTTCAACTTTCATATCTATCAAAAATAGAAGCACGACATCAATAGCCAAGCAAAATACCAAACTAAAGCTGCAACTTCACGAATTTGTTAGTCAACATGAAGCATCGGCTTTACACTGTGCTCGCTTTAACATATAGTTAGGGTGCAATCTCTCGTCTGTTTGGTTGTAGTTGCACTGTAGGTGTAGAATTGTAATGGTACATTGCAGATATGGCAAGGTAATTGTAGAGTTACTGTTGCCATTGTGTTAGGGTTTTTTGTGTGCAGTGTAGCTCTAATGTTGCAGTGTTAATGCAGTTTGTAAATGAGTTCAAAAACATATATATATATATATATTTTTTAACTTTTGTCCAAATAAACAGGACTAATATTGCGTGTGCATGCATTACTGACTGTCCAAACTCCATCTACAACAGGCCTTAGCCCAAGCACAGCAAAGTAAGTTCGGTCTTTAAACGATCGTCTCCCCACCTGTATCTTATGCATGGCGCATCATACGTGAACAATCCCACAGATCCCTACTATGGTCCATGCCCCCAAGCTTCTGCCCTACAAGTTTGTAAATCATAGTTGGTGTAGTCTACATATGCACACCGAAGCAGCACTGGTATGAGGCTTGTCTTGACAAAAGCCACAACAGTTGATATTTACCCTGACCCCCCATAAAATCACAGCCACAACAGATTTGGGTTGAAAAGTGCTATTGAACCGGTAAGGACAATCTTAAAAAGCAGAGGGACAAAAAAGAACCCCGATGGCCTTCAATGACAACTTTCAACTGGAAGCGGTGCCTGCTTACTATGTTTCTTGGTTAATGAGGGCGCCCATCAACGTGATTTCAAGATTGCGGCAGTGTATGGTACAAACTAGAGGTGTGGGGAACATCTGCATCTCGGCCCGGCAAGGAATGTTGGTACCGCAGATGTGGCGCCTCTGGATTGAGAACTGTTTGCTGTTCCCCATCCCACGGAAAGGACCCTAAGTGGAGGCTTCGTCACACAGCTAAATATAGACTGCACAGTTGGCCTTCTCTTTGGATGGTAACTACTCTGGTTTGGAGGTATATGTGGCTGGAGAAAATACATAATTTTCAGCTGATTCCGAAGACATTCAGGAAATGCAAGTGGCCCACAACTCCACACGCGGACCTGCAACAAATTGATAGTGGATCTAAACCGCAATGTATCAACCTGAATGAAAGGTAGAAAGAACTTGGAAGATGCAGATGCGAAATGATCAAATACATGGGATTCTGATGACAGTCACAAATAGAAAACCACAGAAGTGGGATGGCCCCCCTTTTTCAGGTCATACTACAAAACTACAGAAATGAACAAAATATTCCGAGATGGAATTTATCGGGGTCTCCAATCAGAGTGCTGGAATTTATAAGGATGTTTTCACCATGAATTATTTTTTACATGGTTAGTTACTACAGAGCCGGGCTCGTTCAGATAAACTAAGATTTTGCTTGTTCGCTTCTCTTTGCCAATGATCATTAGTAGGAAACGAATTAACAATATGACAGAGTAGGAGAAATAATGGTGGTTTCAATCGTAGTGGACCCAGGGCCTACACTGGAGAGGAGGCAAAGAAGGTAGCAATGGAGATATCAGAAACAAGCATAAGAGTGAGAATTGTCTATTTGAAACGTCTATTCTTAAAAAGAGCAATTACAATGGTAAAATCGGCAATGAAGCTGTTTTCCCTAGATGATCCCGACATTTGTTTTTTTACAGCTATGTATATCCTGGAATCTATGGCTGCAAGGAAAAGCATGTTTTTTTAAACATTTTGTATTTTTCATATCATTGAGCTGCATTAAGTCTAACTTTTTAAACTTTTTTTAACCTTCAATTTTTAATGATCTATCCTGTTAAACTTTTATGGAGAAATTACATCAGAGCTTTTTTATATGAAATGTATATGCATATATTTTGTATGCTTTCGAATACAGCTTTGAAACTGAAAAACTAAGTTACTCTCCAGAGACGATGGAAACCTTGGCTGAAGTTGAAAAGGGTAGGAATGGAGACCAGTCACTCCCAACATCATTGACCAGACACTACCAGGAGAACCCAAGCTAAGATACATTGAGACCTGCCTGCTCTGAGGTGTAGCTGAAAAAAATGAAAGAATGGGGAGCGAGATCGAGGCTTGACTACAGGAGGCAGCAGGAAGGTTGCATTAAGATGAGAGAGGAAGGCCTGGGTCACGTCAGGCATTTCTCCGTAGCCCCCACCCGAGTCCAGTAAGAGAATAGAGCAGAGTAACAACTAGAATAGTAATGGCAGGGGCACTGAATGGGACACATCTGGGCCCCAAGGATACTTACTAGAGAGAAGAGAAACAACAAGGGAAAATCAACAAGCCAATACGACAGCCTCTTGTTCATCTAACAGGGTGTGATACCCTTGTAGTTGGTCCCTTAATCCTCACCGGGAACAACAGTACTTGATTGTTAGTAAATTAAAAAAATGTCTGAAGGAGAACCAGCAGGGGCCTACACACAGCAACACTAAATGGCAGACTGCAGCTGCCTTGCATGAGGGTTAGCATTCCACCCACCCTTAATGGGCAGCGACAAGGAGGGAAAATCTGCCCTGCAAAACAAAATAAATAGATTTACAGTGCCAACTACCAAAAAAATATATAGCCACCTCCCAACCACTAGAAGAAACGGGGGAACCACTAAAACCATTTTAGAGTCCAAAAAGGCTTGGTGAGAACTTAATCTATAGAGGGCAAATTTCCGAAAAATTAGTTAAAGTCACATGTAGTGAACAAGCACTTACTGCTGTGCAAATGGAAGTCAGCAAGACCCTGCAGAATGCCAACAAAAGCAGAAACAAAGTAGTGTGGGTTGTCAGATGGTCGCACTACTATGGGTGGCTATAATCATTAAATTACAATTGTGAGAGCTCAACTGTTTGTTAACACTGCTAAAGCCTCATGTGGTAAGCAAATTACGAAAGATTAGAACAGAAGCACTAATATCCCGAAACATAACAATCCCCATTTGGGGATATTAATAAAGCAATGTATACCCTGTATATTCTTTTCAATATAAATTTAGTACATGAGGCATAAAAAGGTTATATTACAAAGGAGTCACACAATCGTGTGGTGAATTCTGATGAAGTCCTTACGGACGAAACTAGGCTGACTGACTTAAGATTTTAAAGAAAAATAATAAGTGTTCACTACATGAATGCAGGACTACTTTGTAATAGGACCTTTTGATGTCTCATGTACTAAATTTATATTGAAAATAATATACACCGTATACATTGCTTTATTAATATCCCCAAATCGGGATTGTTATCTTTGGGATATTAGTGCTTCTGTTCTAATCTGGTTTGCACCCTGCAGAATGCGTTCCGGTAGCTGCAGAACAACAAGCATTGGAAATGCAATATGTCTCGCAGCATTAGAGTTAGTGCTTTTAGAATTGTTTATGGGTTTTTTTTGTAAATCTTTAGCATTTTTGTTTCCTGTAGCCAATGCTAAAGAATAAAAAAAAAAAAAAGCCATAAACATTTCTAAAAGCTCTAACTCAAATGCTCCGAGACCTATTGCACTGGGTGAGGGGTTGAGGGTGAGTGAGGGTGGGTGAGGGTGAGTGAGGGGTTGAGGGTGAGTGAGGGTGAGTGAGGGGTTGAGGGTGAGGGGTTGAGGGTGGGTGAGGGTGGGTGAGGGTGAGGGGTTGAGGGTGAGTGAGGGTGAGGGGTTGAGGGTGATTGAGGGTGAGGGGTTGAGGGTGGGTGAGGGTGAGGGGTTGAGGGTGGGTGAGGGTCACATTGTACCTGCTACGCGGAAACGTGAATTCTGACGTGGTTGAACCTGTGCCCTGCAGGTTACTCACCCCAGCAGCAAGTGTTACAATCAACTAATCTATCCCACGCTCTAAAAAATCACATTACATCAGCGATGTTCACAAACTCTTCTGTTCCGGGGCTGTGAGTTGAGGGGGATGCAATTCGAGATAAACAAGGCAACGTTAGAAGCCAGAGGAAGAAAACAGGTCTGGTAGGTCTGATCATGTCACTTTATACATGGCTTAAAGTCAAGGAAAAAGCGCTATTACATGGCCAGTGCTGACTGCATCATAGCGCTTTGAGGCAATTTTCCACCAGCTAGGGCAACCAGAGGGAGGTGCAGGGAAGGAGGGTGGGAGAAGCAACACCTGGATGGGAAAAAGAAACACGATGGAGGTGAGGGAGCAGTTATAACAGAGGAGGGAGATATGGGAAAAGCAAAATGAGGGAGGTATCCTTACGAGGGCCCTGGTGTTTTTTTTTAAAAGAAATTAAGCACTGGGTGGGTGAGAGGGAGAGAAGCAGCAGGCACAAGGGGAAGTAAGTCAATGGTAGTGGCAGTTGTAGTAGTGGACAGGCCCTTAATTATAAACAGTACGTCTCGCAAGTGAGAGCACATGCACCGCATGCGCTGACCTAGGCCGGACATAAAAACGACTCGCACTTTACTTCATTCGTATAAAAAAGTGCTTCAGCTCCGAATAAAGTGAGCTAAAACAGCTCAGGGGTTACAACACCTGGAGCTCAACTGCTTGTGCTAGCTATTGGCTGCAGATTCATAAGCAACTAACTAGCTCCACTACTCAGCCTACAAACTATAATAAAACGAGCACTTCGGATACTCATTTATTATACCTAATGTGCAAAAGACTGGTGTTTTGGTATCTGGCAGAAAACACAAGATTTAGCGCCTTGTGGAAAAAATGTGGGTTTGGAATAATTTATTATGAGAGCGGCACCGTCACATAAGATGGAGCTGACCGGTATAGTTACCGTCCACGTGCAGGTAACCTGTGACAACGGCAGCATTTGTTAAGCATAAGTAGGGCGCGGCGCTATATCAAAACAAAAAAATATAATAAACCCGCTAATCCAGGCGCTTTGCTGCCCGGGCCCTGCAGGAGGAGAGATGCTTTCAGCGTCTCCGCAGACATAAACAAACCCTGATTAGAGGCAGTGTGACACGCCGAGGTGTCGGATGAGCACACCCGCCCGGCGCAGGGGGGAGGGGAAGCGATAGTTCTTCCTGCTGCCACCGAGGCCTTCAGTTTGCAGATGTCCACCACGCCTGCTTTCTAGCAGAGGCAAGCACGGAAGCAGGCAGGCGTGCAGAGGCAGGGCCGGCCCGCAGGTACGTGACATGGGTACTTTAACAAAAAAACAACAACAAAAACCCCACATAATAGCCGAGCCAAGGAAGGCTTCCAGATATGAAGCTAAATAAACACCGCTCACCTGTTTTTTGATAAGCCACTTCATTGGGGTGTAAAGTAGGAGCTGGCCTCCCCACAAGCAATGGGTGCTTCAAGGTAATGTAGAGTGAACAGTTATAGGAAGGCTTCCAAATATGGAGCTGTTGGCCAATAAATAAAGCTCACGGCACACCCACCATGCGTTCGCCAAGCTACTTCACTTGGGTGTAAGCAAAGATGCTGGTCGCCGCATGTTTAATGGTTGGGCAATGTGGTGGGCTCCCGTGAAAGGACGCTCAAGAACAAGGGGCCCTAAGCAAACTGTATGAGGTAAACTACTTCCCGGAAGTAATGCACTAAACAAACCCTGACCATCACAGAGTGCGCTTATCTCCCTCCTTACATTCTAGGTGTCACAGTAGACTGTGTGAAATTTGCCACAACGGAAGGCAGAAAGTAAACATCCAGATTTCTGGCATAGGCACACCATGGCAGCGGCATCAGAATGGCCCATCTGCAGGACCACGGGGAGTTTTACAGGACTTGCTGTGCACTCGGACCTCTGCTGCTTATCTGGAGTCCAAGCAAAAAAGTTTCTAAATTCAAACAGGCCACACGTGATGTAACAGCATTTACGAGTTGAGCTGGGGGATGGGGCGGAGCGGGTAAAAAAAAAAAAAAAAAAGACGGAGGGAAAGCAGATAAGGGGAGGGGGGAGGGGGGAGGAGAAATGCGACACGGCGGGAAGGGGAGGGGGCGGAGCGGGTAAAATAAACAAACGAGACGGAGGGAAGAGAGGGGAGGGGGGAGGAGATTTAGATTCACACCAATCACACCAATCACAGTCAGACGGGTAGCCAGAAACCGAGCAACCGCTGTAGTTGGATGGACATCATTGGATGACTGCAGCACAGACCCAAAAGAAAGACTTCGAAGGTGTGCTAAATAGCGAGGCGAAATGAAAATTGATGTACTCACTTTCAACTCCGTCCACACACGTGTTAGTTATAAACATGGTCTCAAAATATTGTCTAGTCTGTGGTACATTTTTCTAAAAAAATTGCGAATAAACGTGAATGGGGGGAGGAGGGAGGAGAAATGCGTCTCGGCCAGAGCAGGGAGAGCGGGCTTTCACGGCCGGCCGGTCGTGAAACTGAAAGCATGGCCGGCCGGCCGTGAAAGCCTTTGATGCGGCAGGGGAAATGCGAGACGGCGGGAAGGGGAGGGGCGGAGCTTGTAAACAGAGACGGACGTGCACGCGCTTTTAAGCTCAATGCGCATGGAGCTTAAAAGTCACGGGCACTGCAAGGAATCGCCACGATTCCTTGCAGTGTGGATAAAGAGTTGATAAGGCCCCATAGTCTCGCTTGCTCGATGCGCATGCGCATCGACAGGCGAGACCTAAAAAGGAGATCATACATAGAAAATGGAAGATGTAGAAAATAGATCAGGAAGGAACAATACAAGAATGTTTGGGTGCCAGGAAGCGCAGAGGGCCCAAGTGTGGAAGTATTTGTGGAGGAATGGGTGTTGAACAAGTTACTTACCTTCGGTAACGATATATCTGTAAGAAACATTAGTTAGTGTTAGATTCCTTACCTTAGAATATCCCCAGGCGTCAGTCTGGATCCGGAAACTTTTGCGTAGCAGTACCCCTGCGCGTCGGTAGGCGTCGTCTGCAGGCGTCCCCTGCGGCTCCGCGTCCGTCGTTGGCGTCGTGCGCCGTGATGACGTCGCTGGAGTATATAGACGCCGCCTCCGCGCGCTGACGTCAGTTCTTTGTACACAGCTTTTCCGCGCCAGAAGACGCTGAGCCATGAGAGAACCAACACTGGTGCCATGTAAAACTAGGGCCCTGAAAGGGATGCCCTTAACCCTAGGTATCAGTTCGCAGAACGGGGAGGATGGGTGGGTTCGGTAAGGAATCTAACACTAACTAATGTTTCTTACAGATATATCGTTACCGAAGGTAAGTAACTTGTTCATCTGAAAGAAACACGTTAGTGTTAGATTCCTTACCTTAGAATAGATACCCCAGCAATACCAACCCCGGTGGTGGGTCTGCGAACCAATACACTCCTACACCAGAAAGTCCTGGAGGACAGAACGGCCAAAGAAGCCATCCCTCCGGACTTGACTGTCCAGGCAGTAGTGCCTCGCAAATGTGTGCAGCGAGGCCCACGTAGCCGCTTGACAAATGTCCTGCAAGGGGACTCCCCGACCCAGGGCAGTAGTAGCCGCCGTGGCCCGAGTGGAATGGGCCCTCAGCCCAACAGGAGTCTCCTTCCGAGCCAAAGAGTAGCACGCTTTGATGCAGAGGACGACCCATCGAGAGATGGTTCGTTTACAGACCGCCCGTCCCTTCTTCGCACCCACGTAGCCAACAAACAGTTGGTCATCCACCCGGAACTGGCGTGTGCGATCCATGTAAAATGAAAGCGCACGTTTTGGGTCCAGACGATGGAGCCGCTCTTCATCCTTTGAAGGATGCGGAGGCGGGAAGAAGGAAGGGAGGGTGATGGACTGCCCGATGTGAAAGGCCGAAACAACCTTGGGCAGGAAAGAAGGTCTAGTCCTCAGAACCACCTTATCAGGATGAATGGACAGGAAAGGAGGTTGGACAGAAAGAGCCTGGAGCTCACTCACTCTCCTGGCAGAGGTGATGGCAACCAGGAAAGCCGTCTTTAAAGTCAGGAGACGGAGAGGACAAGAATGAAGGGGCTCAAAGGGAGCACACATTAGAAAGGTCAGAACCAGGTTCAAATCCCACTGAGGCATCACAAACGGAACAGGTGGAAACATGTGAGTGATGCCTTTCAAGAATCGAGTTACAATCGGGGATTTGAACAAAGAAGGCTGATCAGGAAGCCTCAAAAAGGCTGAAAGGGCAGAAAGGTAGCCCTTGATAGTGCCCAGAGCAGAGCCCTGCTGGGCAAGAGAAAGAAGAAACAGAAGAACCTCCGAAAGAGGGGGAGAAAGAGGATCCACAGCCTTTGCTGTGCACCATGCCACAAATCTGTTCCACCGACAGGCGTATACCGACTTAGTGGAGGGACGCCTGGCTGCCAGAACAACATCACAGACTTCAGGAGGCAAGTCAAATGGCCTCAACTGCCGCCGCTCAATCTCCAAGCATGGAGGTGGAGACTGGACAGGTTCGGGTGGAGGACCGTCCCCTGCTGCTGCGACAGAAGGTCCTCCTGAAGGGGCAGGCGGATCGGGGGACCGACTGACATGCTTTGTAGCTCGGGATACCAATACCTTCGAGCCCAGTCCGGAGCCACAAGGATAACTTGGGCCCGGTCGCGCCTGATCTTCTTCAGCACTCTGGGCAGAAGTGGTATAGGCGGAAAGGCGTATAACAGACCGCAACTCCACTCGCGCCGAAAGGCGTCGCCGTGCGAGTACCGTCTTGGAAACTCCAACGCGCAGAACTGATGACATTGCGCGTTCTCTTCTGTGGCGAATAGATCTAACCAAGGCTCTCCCCATTGCAGAAAGATGCCTTGCGCCACGTCCGAGTTCAGACGCCATTCGTGATCCATCGAGCACCGACGGCTGAGTTCGTCCGCCCTGGCGTTCAGAGAACCTGCCAGGTGTTGAACCGTCAGAGTCACGCCCTGACGTTCCAGCCATTGCCAGAGGCGCAGAGCCTCCTGGCAAAGGGTCCACGACCCCACTCCGCCCTGTTTGTTGCAGTACCACATGGCGGTGGTGTTGTCGGTGAACACCTGCACTACACTCCCGTTGACAAAGGGGAGGAATGCCTTCAGTGCCAGACGAATCGCCCGCAGCTCCAACAGGTTGATATGGAGCCGGGACTCCGCCGGAGACCAGATGCCTCTGATCTCTGCCTCTCCCAAGTGGCCACCCCAGCCCTGGAGGGACGCGTCCGTCACGACAACGTGCTCCGGTTGGGGAAGGGAGAGGGACTTGCCCCTGACCCAATCGCGGTCCGTAAGCCACCACTGCAGTTGTCTCGCAGTGCCCTCCGAGATCAAGACGTGGTCGGACAAGTTGCCCTGATGCTGGGCCCACTGAAACTTCAGGTCCCACTGCAGAGCCCGCATCCGCCACCGGGCGTGATGCACCAGAAGGATGCAGGAAGCCATCAGTCCCAGCAGCCGCAGCGTCAACCTGACCGAAACTCGGGATAGCGGCTGAAAGATGGGAATCAAAGCCTGAATATCCCGAACCCGCCGTTCTGGAGGATAAACCCGAAACTGCGCCGAGTCCAGAACCGCTCCGATGAAAAGGAGCTTTTGAGAGGGACACAGGTGTGATTTCGGCACATTGACGGAGAACCCCAGGTCGTGCAAGAGGTCTGCCGTCATCTGAAGGTGGTGGACGACTGTCTGGGGCGAGCCCGCCTTCAACAACCAGTCGTCTAGGTAGGGGAAGACTGAAACCCCTAACCTGCGCAGATGGGCTGCGACCACCGCCATCACCTTTGTGAACACCCGTGGGGCGCTGGTAAGGCCGAAGGGAAGCACGATAAACTGAAAGTGCTCCAGGCCTACCGTGAACCGCAGGTAACGCCGGTGGGCCGGCAGGACGGGGATGTGAAAATAGGCATCCTGCAAGTCCAACGCTACCATCCAGTCTTGTGGGTCTAGAGCAGCCAAGACCTGAGCTAACGTCAACATCTTGAACTTCTCCTTCCGGAGGAAGCCGTTGACGTTCCTTAGATCCAAGATAGGACGTAGGCCCCCCTTGTCCTTCTTGGGCACCAGAAAGTAGTCGGAATAACAACCACGCCCTACTTCTGGCCCAGGAACGCGCTCGATGGCCCCCTTGGCCAAGAGGGCCGTAACTTCCTCCTGCAGAAGTGTCAAGTGGTCCCACGACACACGGTGGTTCTGCGGTGGCATGGCTGGAGGAGAGGTCTCGAAGGGGAGGGAGTAGCCCCTTCGGACAATTTGCAGCACCCACCTGTCCGAAGTGATTGTGCGCCAGTGAGCGTGGTGATGGCGAACCCTGCCACCCACTGGCGTCACATGGGGCCGAAAGCACGGACTAGGAGGATTTTGGGGTAGATGCTGCGGGGGAGGGTGTGGTCTGACCCCGCCGTTGTCCCCGACCGCCGCCACGGCGGTTTCCACGGCCGCCACCGCGTTGAAAGGATTGTTGCGGCGCGTGGCTGGCAGCACGTGTGGGGGCGCCCCTTCCTTGGCCACGAAAGGGGCGAAACGAACCCGGTTGCTGACGCTGGGTCGAGAGACCCAAGGACTTGGCCGTGACCCTGGAGTCCTTGAAGCGTTCCAGCGCGTGGTCCGCCTTGTCACCGAACAGGTGACAGCCATCAAACGGCATGTCCATCAATGTACTCTGGACATCTGCCGAAAAATTGGCGGATCTCAGCCAGGCGTGGCGACGAATCGCCACCGTCGTTGACATAGCTCTGCCTAGCGAGTCGGTCGTATCAAGACCACACCGTATCGAATATTTCGCTGCATCTCGGCCCTCAGCCACAGCCTGACCGAGTTTTGCCCGCACCTCCATGGGGCATTCTGGCAGCAGTTCCGCGACCGTATCCCACACAGAGTGGGTGTAGCGGCCCAAGAGGCAGGCGGTGTTGCAAGACCGCAGGCCCAAACTAATGGACGAGAAGACCTTCTTGCCAAATTGGTCATACCTCTTGGATTCCCGGTCGGGTGGGGCCGACGGGAATGCGGACTGGGAGGTCGAGGCCTGGATCACCAGACTCTTAGGAGTGGGGTGGGTAGACAGGAACTTGGGGTCGTCCGGACAAGGACGGTGGCGCCTGGCCACGTTCCGATCGACAGGCGCACCTGAAGCGGGCCTGGACCACGTGCCCAACAGAACGTCCGACAAGGCTTCATTAAACGGCAGCAGTGGCTCCTGTGGGCATGACTGCGGTTTGAAGACCTCGGTGAGGATGTTAGGCCTCACGGCCGTGACGGGGAGCTCAAGGTGTAAGGCCTTGGCAGCCCTCATCAGCACCACAGAATATGCAGCTCCCTCCACCGATGCCACGGAAGGAGGAGAGATCAGACCAGGGTTAGGAGAGTCGTCCAGACCACTGGCATTCCCCAAGTCACCTGTCCAGTCCGGGTCATACTGGCACTCGCGTGACAGAGGGTCCTCGGACCCCTCCCAACCTTCACCGAACTCTTCATCTTCTCCGTATTCGGAGTCAACGATGTAGACCGGCTCCTCGGGGTTCATGGGCCCCATCGGCGCCGGGACCGGCGTCGAGCGACGCCCGTCCGGCCCCGCGTCGGTGAAGGTAAGGGGACGGCGCCGCCCGGCGCCGGAGCCCCAGTGCCGCCCGAAGCCGGCACCGAGGAACGGGCGTCGCGCGGAGGCGGAGCCGTGGGCAACCCCGATGGAATCGGCGCCGGGTTGGATGGGCGTCCATCCGGCGTCGACCCCGAAGGCCCTAGCGGCGCCGGGATCGGCGCCGGAATCGGAGCATCCGACGGCGTCGAGGCAGGGCCAGCAGAACCGCTAGGGCCCCCGGACGGGTTCACTGGGCCCGCAGGCGCCGTGGAACCCGCCGGAGGCGACAGGGCCCTCATGGCCATGAGGAACGCCTCTATCTCCTCAGGCGTCGCACCGTGCCCAGGGACCTGAGGGTATGGGGCAGGCCGCGCCGGCGACTCTCGCGGAGCCGCGGGGTTGGGGTCACCCGAACCCCCGGCCGCATCGCGCGAGCGTCGGGGGGAGTCGGGGGTACGATGACGACGCCCCGACTTCTTTTGTTTCTTACCTGACGAGGATGACGAGTGGTGTCGACTTCCGGAACGCTCGGCGCGGCCCCGCGACCGCTCCCTCGAACGCTCTCTCGACCTCCGGCCGGACCGGGACCGCTCCCGGTCCCGACGTGGGGCCGACACCCGGAGCTCCAGTAGCTTGCGGGACCGCTCCCGTCTAGCTTTGCTGGTGAGGGCCCGGCAGTCGACGCAGGAGTCCACGTCGTGGTCGGGGCCCAGACACCGGAGACAGAGGCGGTGATGGTCTGTGACCGACATCGTGCGCTCACAGTCATCACAGTGCTTGAACCCAGGCATCCCAACAGGCACAAAGTGATAATAATTCGAAAAAACTTGGTCAAAGACCGGAGGTACTGCTCTTCAGATCTGCGTCCACTGGCGTGGAAAAAAGAAGAACTGACGTCAGCGCGCGGAGGCGGCGTCTATATACTCCAGCGACGTCATCACGGCGCACGACGCCAACGACGGACGCGGAGCCGCAGGGGACGCCTGCAGACGACGCCTACCGACGCGCAGGGGTACTGCTACGCAAAAGTTTGCGGATCCAGACTGACGCCTGGGGATATTCTAAGGTAAGGAATCTAACACTAACGTGTTTCTTTCAGATAAATACACTCAAGCCCAAAGGACTCAAATTGTTTTCAGCAGAATGTGCTCACAGGACTCCAAATCCTGGCTCCAAAACCCAGGGCAACTCCCCAAAAAATTATTGGCAGGAACCTTAACCATCAAAATAGAGACATTATACTGAAGACTGCATGCAGCATAAAAACAGAGGTGTAGCTTTGAGAAAGTCAAAAGAAAGCATAGGGGGAAAAGTATATTATGCTGCTCCCACCAAGCTGTGCATTATAGAGGAGGGAAAACCTGGACCATCGTAGCAATGGAGGGTGACTGGAAATCTGTAAACAAGCAGCAATGCAAAGAAAAAAATAAAGAGGGTCATCCCAAAATCATGAACTCCAGATATTTGGACAAGAGAAGCCAGGTAAGAGGATACTGGGGAATCCACTTTTCTGTCCATACGCAGAGGGATGCAAAGTGGAGACCACCAAACGGAAACAATGCAGGATACTCCAGAGGATTAGGACAGGAACTCCACATGAAAGAAGACAGTGTTTGGTATAAGCCAAATGCTATTTGGAGGGAAGGTAAAATCGAGTACATTAGTGTCCCATGGCTTCTGGTTCACGTGTAGCGGTACATCAAGGGGTGAGAGACCGGGAGGAACCGGAAATAGGTGTATCCAGAAACTGTGGGGGAGGGAGGTTTACAGGGCGCATTAAAAAAGGAGAGTTAACAATTGAAGTAAGAGTTTCCTATGGAAAAATTGAGCAATATGCCCCCTGTGAATTTGGGATGCGGATAGTTATGAGCCTGTGGCACATCTAGGGATAATTTGAGGTGCCTTGGGAAGAATAGGGGAATGGGGCAATAGTAGATTTCTGTTGGACAGTAGTGCAAGAGCAGCCTCAACTGATACAATTGACCAAGCCATGATAACTAGAAGGTAGAGAAGGAGATAATACTGAATGTTTAATAGACTGAACTTTTTCTCCATGTATAATGATAATCTAGCCCACATACTGGGTACACATGGCCTCTCACTTGCTTCATCATTAGCATATTCCTCAGGGGATGGGGTGCATTAATGTTTCTAACTTCATTTTTAAGATTTCTCACTATTAACAGATCTACTAAAGTGCATTGTCACAAACAGCATATTTCCATTGAAATGGCCATAAACTTTCCCACTGCAATTTTACTAACAAAACTATATTGCGTACAAACGATAATGTGAACATTGGGTCTCAGCAAAAATTTATCATTTGCACATCACCAAGTAAAAGGTTTGGATTGGTTTGGATCCTATTAAAATAATTTGTTTTCATCACGCTTCAGAATTAAAACAAGTTTTACCCAACTACTGAAATAAATTTTGAAATATTTGTAGAGTTAATTTATAAGCTATTTAAATGGGTTAGAAAACAGCTGACAGCCTATAGGCTTTTATTTCACACAGCACGATTGTCAGACAGTGCCTTTACTTTCTTTCCAAGACTGCAAAGACAAACAGTCTTTGAATGCAGAGCAAATATAACAAGATGTAAGGGTGTCTGTTGTTCTTTCACTTTCTCAATTAAAAAACATCTGTTCGTTGTCAGCTTGAGTATCTCGCTGTACTAGGCTACTAGTCCCTAAAAATAGCTCACCCTGATAACATCTGACACGCCATAGCAAGTGAGTAGATTTTTTCGAAGCCTGGGCTACAACATGGTGACAGTGACATGTTGTGGAGAAGGTCTCAACTTAGAGTCGGTGTACCTTCTTCCCGGAATACAATCAAACTAGGATAGGACTTACAACCTATGAAAGGCATCTAAGGGAGGCGCGCAGGAGTTTCTTGGCAGATAAGATTGAGAAGATCAGCCAAGTCTGCCAAAATATTTAAGACTTTGATAGATTTATAGAGCCGGATGCCTGCAGGACTTTGATCCCCGCCTCCCAGGACTTATGTGGTTCTCTCGTAAATTATTTTTGGTGAGAAGATTTAAAGGTTACATGAGGATTTTGGGCCACATTTATCAACATTTGTAATCGAGATTTCCTAATTGCAATTTTCTGCGAACCGCAATTAAGTCATCCCTAACACAAATATATGAAATAAGAGATTCATATAGCGAATCATGGGGGAGGGGAGTAATTGTCGCAAATCGACCTACCTCATTAATATTAATGAGGTAGGCCGCAATATGCGACCTCCTACGAATTGATAAAATCACAGAGCTGTTTGCCGGCTGAGGTCAGCAGACCACCGTATCTGTGACTGCTTTTAAACAAAGCAATCTTTTTGTAATGCAGCCCGTTTTCCTTTGGAGGAAAATCGTGTTGCGTTTAGCAAAAAAAAAAAACGTTTTCTTTTAATTTTTTAAGACTAGGCAGGGGTGCCTGGGCCCACTGCCTGCTCTTAGAAAATGTTTTTTGCATAAATTCACATAGGAGAAGGGGTTCCTTGGGGACCACTTCCCATTTGTGAATGGGTTACCATCTACTTGAAGTAGGTGGTAAAAATCAAATGTTTTGCTACCGCATTTCGATCACTAAACATTTCTACATATCGATGCGATTTGGTATTATGAAGGGGCGTCCAAAACACTCCTCTTCCTAATAGTGAAGTGCTAACCCATTTTGCAATTCGGTAATGAGTTACTGAATTGCAAATTAGGGTTTGGTACACTAGGAGAGCCTTTTTTCGGGTCACAAATGGCCCGATTCTGCTTATCAGGCTGTTTGCGGCCTTAAAAAGGTACATACATGTGGCCCTTTATCCTGAAAAGGGAACACCTACAAAATACTTTAAGATATCAAGTCTCTCCTCCAGGTCAACTGGTAAAGTTTGACAGATTACCCTGGAGGAGGTAAAAAAGACATTACTTGCAGTTAAAACAGGGTCACCAGAAGATCCTGCCCAGCTTATACATTTGCCTCCTTCCCACCATTACTGGTGCCTTTTTTTCATAGATTTGTTTAACCTATCTTTGAAAATGACTAAGTTGCCAAAAGCTTGGAAGCTGGCATCCGTCTCACCCATTTAAAATAAACCTACAGCAGATCGGACTATTTTTGCTAACTTCTGTCTGATTTCACTACTTGCGTTTCTTAGCAAGATCATGGTGAAACGGATTAATAAATAACTCTCAAAATACTTGGAGAACAATCATGTTTTTGATTCTTTGCGGTCTGGGTTTAGTGCTGCCCTTAAGCGGTACAAAAGGGGGTGGTGATGGACGGAGCATCTGAATCAAACACTCACAACCAGTCAAAACCGGCACTCGGAAGCTTGTTTCCGGTCCAGGGAAGACATGGCTTGGCAGTTCGGGCTGGACTGTTCCCATGAGGCACAGGGTCAGACTGATTTGCATATAGCCATGTCTGAACAGGGGTGGCAGAGTGGGCTAAAGAACGGTGATGGATTAAACCCAGCTCTCTTGACTGGGTGTGAGTGTTTGATTGATTCAGATGCTCAGTCCATCACCACCCCATTTTGTACCGCTTTTAGTGCTGCCCTTTGCACAGAAAAAGATCTTCTGGCCGCTACCGATATAATTTGGATCCGTTTGGATGAAGGCAGATTGGGATGCAGATCCTGCTGGATCTTTCAGCAGCACTCTATTCAGTGTCACATGCAGTTCTAATTCAGAGACTGACATCAGGGCGCACGCTCAGGCATTGACTGGCTGAGGAACCTTCTTGACGATAGGACCCAAGTGATCTGTATCCATCTTTTAAAATCGAAAAGTGTCCCAAATAATTGTGGGGTTCCCATAGTTTCCTTGACGAGTCCCATACGTTACAATATACATGTGGCCCCTTTTAAAATGATTGTGGAACTATTTCGAAGCGAGATCCTGTCTTATGCAGAGGATGCTCAATTTCATTTGGGCAAGATGATGAGGTAACGGAACCTAGGTTTTCTAACTGTATGCAGAAGGTGGCCTTTCGGATGAAACAGAATTATTTGCAGGTAAATGGGGGAAAGACTGATTCCATCATTTGGCAAAGCTAAGGAGATCTGGTCAAGAGACTGAAGGCCTAGTGAGCAGTGACTGCTCCTGGCAAAAAACATGTGGTAAAGAATATTGGCATTCTTTTAGAGGACAAGCTTTTGATAGCTGACCAGGTTAAATCAATCTGTGGCTCTTGTTTTGGCATGTTCAGCCTGCTCAGGAAAGCATTTTCTTGGCTTCCTCTTAATTGTAGAAAATTCATTACTCAAGTCCTCATAACTAGTCGTTTAGACTATGGCAGTGCTTTCCGGATTGTCGCCAATGAGGTACTCTTGACTAGACAGCAGGTGATTCACAATATGGCAGATCACCTTGTATGTAGTGATACCTATGGTTTACCCTCAGAATTAACTTTAAGATCCTTACCTTGGCCACCCATCAGAAAAATCTGCCTTTTCAAACTTCTCTGCCATGTTCATAGATGATTTTGTGGGGTAAGCCCCGTCTATCTCCATTCTTAAATAAGATTTTATCATCCAGCTAGGAGCCGAAGATGCTTCAATACAGCAATGGCATATCCCGCTGCATTCAAACAATAGGCAGTGGAGACCACTCTCTCGCTTATCATGCGCCAAGCCATTGGAACGTGTTGCCAAACCAAATTCATTCCCGCCAGAATGTTATAGTTTTCAAGAAACTGTTAAAAACATGGTTATTGTAAGGTTTTAGTTATTCTACTGCCTCTGATGTTGTAGCTTTAGTGCCAGGAAAGTCCTGTAGTGGTCTATTGCGCTTTATAAGAAGCGTTAACTAACATAACATTGGTGGTTCTTGATAGACTTGGACCTCTTTTGGTGCAGGTGGTTAAGTGGCAGCTGATTGTTGAGGGAGATTGTGATCTTAGCTATCTCAGATGCTGCAGACAGATCATGTAGAAGCAATTGAAGAGGCATATGCACTATTACGCCAATTTGTTGAGACCTTGGGTCTTGTGGACATGTGGCATACGCATCACCCTAGCAATAGGCAGTACATATTCCAATCCGGAGCTCATACTACATAAAAAAAGTCAAATGTTTTATTATGATTTGGAACTCAAAGAGGTCAACGTAAAAAAAAAAAAAAAAGACAGAATGGTCTAAAGACCAAATCCCACAATTAGTAATATACAAAATTAAATATATGCCAAGAACAGTCATTATGCAAATCTCATAAATGAATATATACAAGATAAGGTACATAAACCACTATACAAACATTCCATATATATAAGGAGACCTTTGAGGAAAAAGCCAATACGCTGTTAGATTGTGGAAAGATTCAGACCTGACCATTCCCACAAATAATTATGTAAATAATAAGGTACATGGCATAAGTCCAAACACGCTCAACGTATATAAAAGGACCTTGACAAATGAAGTGCAAATGTGCTATTGCTTTGTCAAGAAGTGCGAAATCGGACCAATGCAACAGGGAGAAAAGTGCAATTCTGATACACTACTTCAGTATAGATCATTGCAATCAGCATTTAGCAATGTAAATGCAGTAATCTACTTAAACTGTGCAAATCTTACTACCCTGGGGGACCATATTCAGCAAGAGCAATACAATAAAAATAAATTTAAACAAAGAGTCCGGTCTAAAAAATGTATAAACAATTTTTAAAAATGTATGAACTATTTCTGAGGGTGGGTCCTAAACATCGTTCTGAACCTCAACTTCCGATCGAAATATTATATTTTAGGAACACTGTTCTTAACAGTCGACGTGGTCATAAATGTAATAGAGGACAAACAAATTACATGTGGTTTAGATCTTGAACAGGCTCCCTGCAAAGGTCACAAATTCTCTCTTCCCTAATGAATCCCTCCCATGCACCTGTAAAAATTTGTAAAGGGAGCAGGTTCAGCCTTAATAGCAAATAATTCTGTGCACACCCTGGGGAAGGTTTCATAGGACGTATGGTTGTGGTTTTAGGTCTTGGCCTGGCGAAAGTAGGGCATGCGCTGCCCTCGTCATACGAGGGCTTCTTGGAATCAATACAGATTCCGAAGCTCTCAGAGGCGGAGTTGAAGCCGGCCCAGCTTCCTCATTCGCTGGCGTCATCCTCCATGCAAAACGCAGGCTCACGATTGGAAAGGAGGCTTCTTAGTCCCTCCTTGTTGCCGCCTTGTCTCCTTTTGGCCCCGCCAACCGGGATTGGATTGTTTACTGGGGGCGTGTTACTATCTCCTTTAATTACAGGGTGAGGACTTTTTTTGTCATTACGGCTGGAGCAAGGCGCACGCTGTGTACTTATTGTCATTCCAGCTTGTTTGCCTATGTATCCTTTTGATTTAACCCTCCCTCTACCACAGTACATTTTCTTTACCTTCTTCTCCCTATGCTTATCTTACTACCTCTTTTTTCTATCTGTTAATTTTAGCGGACAAAAATAGTTTTTATATTTTGTATTGTTTAAAATAAAAATGAAAGTGAAAATCCCCAAACACACCTTAAATAAGTTAACTTGTACGTTGCATACGCTTGGCGTATTGCATGGCAAGCAAGGGTGTTCTTGAATTTATCGATTAAAATACGACACCCTTTACTTCTATGACATCTGACATTTTATTCTATCGCCCATTGCATGTATAGATTTCTAGTCAGTGTGTCTAGCGTGCCCGTCTTTTATTTTCATGAACGTTGGTTAAAAATCAAACCTGCTGATAACGTGATGCTGCACTTCTATTGTATATCAATAGTAAGCTGCAACAATTTTCTCCTGTACAACAACTGTTTGGTGCCAATTAATAATCGAAGTTATAACAGATTTAAAGTTGTGTATTTTGGAATTGTTTGCGATCAGTGTAGCATTCTGGCATACTCAAAGATGGCGCAGTAACAATGTCTGTTTTCAGTAAATGTTTAAAGTCAAGTGTTCATTTATATTCGAAGTTAATCTCATAAATGCACCTTCTTCCCCTGCAACCCCTGTTTTTTATTCATAAATGCTGCCATATCATGATGTGTACAAGAGGATACAATGTAGTCCGTTCTATATGTTGTAACTAAATAGAACATATGGTGGGCGGTCCATTTAAGGGATGAAACTGCAAACCGGAACACGGATTGGCTACATTGCGGCATATAAATTAGTATAATTTACGACTTTTATTGTACTGGACTCTCTTCTTAAAAAACATCATAGGTAACTCGTGATTAGCTTCGAATGTGACCCGGGCCGATGTAGACAGACACCACCGCCACAACATTCTCACCCTCACATTCATGAAAGAATCGCATGCTCTGGTGTTCCTCCGTTAACCATTACTTCTGATCCTTCTGGTTTTTGCAAGTGATGAGTGGGTGTTCACGCTGGTGTGTGACGTGTGCAGTCACATCCTTCTTACGACAGGGCATATTACCGGAGTTAAAACTAGTGGTCCTTTGGAACAGTTACGTTAAAATTGATAAAGATAGAATAAACAATTTTAAATAAATAGTTTACTCTGGTTTTCAGAAATGTTTTAACAACAAAGATCAAATGAAATTGCATATGTGATAATGCAATTGAGTGAAAATTAACACATTTTACATAAGCCATGCACGTTGTCACAGGAGGTATGTCATATAGGAGCTGACCATGGCATCAAGTGCATTATTTGCAGTGTGGACTAAATGCATATTTAAGCTCCATTGTAGGTAAAGATGTAGAGGCACATACACTTCCGGTGTGTTAGAACAATACGTTTGTGTGATACATAATTCTCCTGGTATAATCATAGGCTGGATATTAAGCCATTTGCTATGCAATACTATTAGCAAAGCAAATGGCTTTAACTTAATCAAAGGCGAGACCTATTGCATTTTCAGTGCTTGTTTACATGTGCTACTGTCCACTATTGTTGTTCCTGATGTGCCGTGAACACAGAATAATAGCTCTTTGATGACTCACTTCATAAATTGATTTTTAATCAAGTTTTTCAAAATTGGCTTTGCGAGGGGACTTGCTTCTCTTTGCTAAATTCCCCAAAAAATCTAATGCGTTCACATAATTTGTAAAAACAGCGCTTCTCTCCTTTAAACAGAAAAGAAAAATCAGGTTTTAATGCAGCCCTTATGGAGCTTGAATCACTATTCGATAAGTTATTAGCCCATCTTAACCACTTGGATGCTAGGCGTTTTCCCGCTGTGTGCTGGAAAATGCCATTTTAGTGGCACCATGACGAGCTCAGCTCGTCATCAGCACACGACCCCCGTGGGTGATGACGAGCTGAGCTCGTCATCAGCATCGAAGGGGTTAAGCTTGCTGCCACTGCAAACACATAGGTAGAAAGAAGTCCAAATTCAAGCCGGGGTGCAGATTGAGCAGCTGCACAGTTCAAGATACATAACTAGCGCCAAATGCGCCCTTCCACCTTCTCAAAGATGCCCCAGTACCGCTCATCCATTGATTCACAGGTGTAATGATGGTGGAATTTTAATTTTATAAACTGTCAAAACATGGGCAAAATGTCTTTGCCCTCAATGTTTATATAGCCTACCGATTGAGGAAGCCTGGGAAATTGCTAATATTACAACAGTTTCTGGAAAACATTCTACCTAAATACAGATACAACTTCTGGCTGATCTTTCCCCCAAAAAAACTATGCAAATCTTTACTAACCCCGAATCCCCTTAACCTAAAAACCCAAGCTTTGCTCTTGGTAATGTTTATTTTTAGGAAATGTTTGTCAGTATAGTTGCCTAACTAAAAAAGATGCCTCTGTAAACCGGTTATATCTAGCAAGATGGCATCATCTGTGTAGAGTAGGTAACGAAGTTTCATTGTTCCTAAATTTGGAGGGTCCCCCTTATACTGTCCAACTTTACTAGGCAAGTATTTGATATAAGGGGAAAAGAGGAGCAGCGCAATCACCTGTGCTTCAACCCATTAGAGGTTTCCACTATCTCGAAAGGCCCTGGTTCCCTCTCATCAGGCCCTGGTTCCCTCCCATCAGGACCTGTGTCCAAGTCGAAGAGTGCAAAGGAAAAACCAACCTAAGCAGGTGCGCTGGGATGCCCACTGTAACCAATTTCCTCGACAGCGTTACACAGTCAACACTGTTGAACGCTGTGGAGAAATCTATAAAAGTGGCATATACGGCCATACCCTTACCTACTGGATACTTTTCAACTAATGTTTGGAGGGCTGTGATAGTATCTAAAGTACCATAATGCTTATGGAAGCCAGTCTGCTCCGCAGGGAAAAGATTATTCTCAAAAGCCCAGTCCTGAAGATGCAGGAGAAAACTCTTGGCAAACAGTTTCCCAATCGCATCTAATAACGAAAGCTGGCAGGAGAGGTTTTAGGGACCCCTTTTAAATAAAGGTACCACTATGCTTCCTTTCCAAGAGAACGGTATAGTCTCATGTGCGTAACAGTATTGGAACACTAGCTGGAGAAGACTGGCCCATGCAGAAATTTCTTGTTTAATGTGGGATATCTGCAGAATGCCTAGCACCCTTAATAAAACTTTCTATCTCCTCACAGGAGGGAGAGCATATATAAGAGGTGAGTTTGGGGAGTTGTCTGCAATGAGTTATGTATAAGGAGACTGAGCTGACGCATGACTGAGCCCTGAGAGAGGACCGTAACTATACCCAGCTCATTTCCTTCGGTTGCCCTGTTGACTACCCCCGTTCCTTGTCTCCTACCCCTTTTCCCTTCTGCGCCTTAGAAATCAATGATAGTACAGAGGATGTGACTTCAAGAGGGACACATGGGCTTGAGGCTTCTGTCGAATTGTTTTTAATAGTTTAGGAGATCTGATGTGATTAGCTATAGGACCAGCTGAACCCAAGGGGGCAGTCGACCAGAACGCAAGTAGCTAGAAGACATCTTCAAAAGCCACCCTTTAATAATCTTCAAGTGGTTTTCCACAGTTGACCAGAGGTCTACATGACCAAAGATGCCACGGACTCTGTAGTGGATGCTGAGTTACGCCTTGTGTACTGGCTTAGAGAAGCTTACCACCTCAAGTTACTAAGAACCACGAGAAACTCCTATTTCAGAAAGATCAAACGATCTAAAACTAACTTCTTCAGAACTCAATTAACCTAGCCAAGAACTGACCCAAAAAACTATTCAAAATAATCAAGGCGCAAACTAAGGGTGCACCACCAGGATAAACCAGACGTAATACCTAATTGCGAGGAATTTGCTGCGTTCATACTAGGAAGACGGAAAGCATAAAGACGGACCTGCTCAACGACCTAATAACCTTCACCGACACTTAGACGGTCTCTCCAACTCCCACACCACTAGCCCCATCCTTCGGCTCCTCAAAGTTTAACCTCAAAAACAACGAGTCATGGTGCTCCTTCAACTTTTACAGTGAAGAACCTATCCAAAAAAATTCTGACTGCCTTGAATCCTTCCAACCACTTCACAGACCTTCTTCCCGCAAACTACCTAAAAGACTTAATTCCACTTCGGTTTATGATCTTGGGCCACAGAGGTAGTACATCTCTCCTTCAAAGAACCATCCCAGATATACTTAAAGCAGGACAGGTATCCATCCCAGATATACTTAAAGCAGGACAGGTATCCCCTATCTCAAAGAAACCATCGGCGGATCCATCGGACTTAAACAACTATCACCCAATATACACCATCCCCACTCTGGCCAAACTCCTAGAAGTAGGATTTACTTTCTTTCGGTAACGATTTATCTGGTAGAGACGATTCTAGCCGCAGATTCCTTAACGTAGAATTATCCCCAGGCGTGAGACTTGACCCGGAAAACTTTTTGCCACAGCATCCCTGCGCGCCGGCACCACGTAACTCTGCCCTTACGTCGTCTGCATCCGTGACATCAGCGAGGATACATAAGTCCCATTCCGGCGCGCCTACGTCAGTTTTCTTCAGAGAACTTTTCCGCGCCACAACGCGGAGCCATCACTAATAAAAACTGTGAGCGAAAAAAATCAGCTAAACATTAAGGATGGAAACGAATCGTGAGGAACAGCACCATCCACAATAGTGGCAGTTATTATGCACCAAAAGTCCTGGAAGGAAAGAACAGAGCGCTGCTACTGTACAGCAAGTCCGCAAACAATGACAACAGCCTCCCCTAGGGCAGATAGCATGTGAAAAATTTCACAGCAGACAAGAAGCCTGCTACCCCCGCCCAGAACAGAGAAGGGCACCGATGCCAGTATGAAAGAGCAATGACAAGTCATACCCAGACAACATCAGCAAGGAGAAACATCTCCCAAAAGAGCTAAAGTTCGAGACACGGCCAAGGGACCTCAACCCCAAGGACTGCAAAGGAGCCAGAAGTGCAAGCAACGAAAGGAAGGAGGACACGAGCAAACCCCACCCTGGAGACCGGGGCGCAGGAGTACTCATGAAATCATCAACCAATTACCAGAAAGAAAGGAATGGAGCAAACAACAAGACGAGCATCCCCCTAGGCAAGGAGTAAGAAAAAGCACTCGCAGAAGACAACCACCCGGAGGCAGGCGATTGCAGAAGACCAAGGAAGGGCCCTCGCAGAACGGGGAGGAAGGGCAGGTCATAAAGGAATCTGCAGCTAGAATTGTCTCTACCAGATACATCGTTACCGAAGGTAAGTAACTCGTACATCTGATAGAGACTATTAGCCACAGATTCCTTTACGTAGATTAGATACCCTTGCCAAACCCAAGGTGAAGAAGGATCTGCGAGAGGGCCTGCCCAGCCTGAACAACACAGAGCCCCAACAGGGGATGAGTCACAGGGACAGGGAGAATAGCCCAGACCCTCCCCCCCCCCCTCTCAAGCAGAAGAGCCCTCGCCATCGAGGAGGAACACGACCCCACAGGGGATGTGTTATGAAGACAAAAGAGGCAGCCTAGCCCCACCAAGCAGCAGGAAGCATGGACAAGGTGGAAAGGGGCCAGAGCACCACAAGCCCAGTCAAGGTACTAGAGACCTCCGTCCGAAGCCCCAGAGGTACAGGCAGTGCAGAGGAGTACCGGGGAAGAGAACTACCCCAAGACTCCAAGGAGAAGAGGTAGAAACTAAGACAAAGGCCTCCATCGGAAAACACATACAGTGAAGAGGGCAGCCGGACCTATCACAGCTTGAATTAGACACCCAAGACAGAACGGCGCCTCAGTCAATAGGGGCAGGCGAGAAAGAACAAGCATTTACAATGCAATAGGTCTCCCAGCTTTAAAGTTTGAGCTATTGGCATTGTATATTACAATGTGCTACATTAATTTGTTATCAAACTCTGAATTGTTGTATAAAGATGGTAAATGCTGCAAGAAAAAGCAGCACTGAAATTTATAGCTTTCGCAATCGCTATTGTAATGAAGCTGAACAGGCAGGGACAAAAGCATAGTCATAACAATCGATTTAAAAAATAAATGAAAAAAACACTCACTGAAAGTCTGCTTGCGATTCTGCGACTGTCCGCAAACCCAAAACAACGGCCTCCTCCTCCCCCGAGGGCACCTCACCACGCCCTCGCCCCCCCCTAGCTACGCGGGTGCTGACGCATGCAACCGTCAGGGAGGACACCCACGTGTGAGGAGGAGCGGCCGGGGATCGAACCGCGGGCGCACGCGCCCACGGAGAGAAGCCGCGCCCACGGAGAGAAGCCCCGCCCACGGAGAGAAGCCCATGCCCTAGAGAGAGCCCCGCGGTGGCAGCTGAAGACCGGAGTAGCGGTAAGTGGGGGGGGGGGGCGCTTGGTGCACGTGTGTGTGTGTGTATGCGACAGCAGGGGTGAGTTCTCTTTATGTGGGGGTGCATGCGTGCATGGGCGCTCGTGTGTGTGTGTGTGTGTCTCTGCGTATGCGCATGCATGTAGGGTGTTGGAGCTTCCCAGGAGACGGCAGCTGAGCGTGTTCGCGCGCGCGTGGCCTACGCCGATCGCCTTTGCGCGCGGCCTGTGCTGTCTCCCGGGAAGCATAGTCAGCAACACAAGCATTTGCAATGCAATGGTCTCGGCATCATTAAAGGTAGAGCTATTGGCATTGCTCATGACATTTTTTTTCTTTAAATGTAAATTGATACTCCCAGGGTGAAGGCCAGGCATCCTTAGCGTTGTGGGGGCCGTTGTGGAGATTAAGCAAGCTATTGCCCAGAGTTGCAGAGTGGGACTCTATGATTAGAATAGGCACCGAGGCGAGAATTATCAGGCCCGTGGAATTTTGAGCCCAAGACCCGCCGAGGCGGGGAATTGAACCCTGGTCCCGGGCTAGACCTCTGCATCAGGGTCTGCCGCTCTAACCATTGAGCCACACTCAAAAATAAAACTCTGCCCTCACCACTCTGCCCTCACCCACCACTCTGCCCTCACCCACCACTCTGCCCTCACCCACCACTCTGCCCTCACCCACCACTCTGCCCTCACCCACCACTCTGCCCTCACCCACCACTCTGCCCTCACCCACCACTCTGCCCTCACCCACCACTCTGCACTCACCCACCACTCTGCACTCACCCACCACTCTGCACTCACCCACCACTCTGCACTCACCCACCACTCTGCACTCACCCACCACTCTGCACTCACCCACCACTCTGCACTCACCCACCACTCTGCACTCACCCACCACTCTGCACTCACCCACTGCACCTTTTCTGTAAGAGATTGATCTGTCGCTTGTCAGAGATGTTGTTTACTGTTCCAGTCTCTGATTTCCCAGGGATCCAACTGCCACCCGACCATGGAGATCCTGGTTATAGTCCAAGTGTAGTACATTAAAGAGAGGTGTTCAATATGCCCTGTGAGATGGAGTGTGTGTCCCCAAATCTGCCCCCTTGGACCTCTGGCACCAGAACGTCTGTGTGCATGTTTCTACGTATTCGTCACGTTCACTGTGCCCCTCTGGTGGAGTTGTACTTAAGCAGAAAAATCATTGAATTATCTTAAAATATGCACGCGCCGACACTCAGAGCTCTTAGGGGTCATCGCTAGTGGTTTTACCAGCAGAAATCACAAACAAACGAATAGAAAATAGCCCCGCTTGAACTTCGTGAGTGTCAGACAAAAAAGCAGCATTTCAAAGCCTGGGATGGCCGGGTAACCAGGCAACGAGGCTCGACCTCAAACTCCGAACACAGAAACACTGGCGGCGACCGGCGAATGAGAGAGGCTCTCTCCTTCCCGGCTGAGAGAGGAGACGTCACTGGGGGTCCAATGTAGCACCCGTTCCCACCACGGGACACAGGACGCGCCTTTCCAGGTATGTACACTTCTGTATTTTCCGGGCGCCGCAAACAGAAGTGCTCTACAGACGTTGAATACGGAAACTGCACAGTGCAATTATCACAGAGCTCACAAAATGAGCGGCTTGTTCAGGTGTGAATCATGATTCGTGCATTCTGGGATGTGTGGTCCTGCATGGATAACCCGCTTGCCTTCCCAGTTTTAGATTTGAGTGGTCTTCCGGTCTGGTTATTCGCCTGCATGGGGTTGTAATTGTACAACAGTTTGAGTACGGCCGGGCAGTGTTTGTCGTGCGTGGTTGTTAGAGTGTGTGGTGTAATACAGCGTGGGTGATGGAAGAATCTGTGTGTCCTGCTTGAGGACAGGCGCGCGCCAGTCACGTCGTGGCCTTGCACTGCATACCGACACAATTGTAGTTTTGCTTTTCACATTATGTATATGTGTTTACACTGAAGTATAACCTGCTACAGGCCCCTGGGACCGGACATCAGCAGCGCAGCTTTGAACTCGCGGCCGCCCGGGAAGTCAGGCACGGTCGCCTGTGACGGGGGCGGGGCCACGTTCACACCGGAAGAGGAGGCAGGCGGAGTCGTTGCGTCTCGCGGCCCGGGGCTCCTGTGAGCGGTGTAGAGCCCCGGGGCCACGCCAGCAGGAGGTTGGGCGCCGCATGCTGAGGTAAGGTAAGTTCTGGAGGCGATTGGTGCACTTGTGTGTGTCTATGCTCGTGTGTGTGTGTGTACGTATGTATGTGTGCGACGGTGACGGCGGGGGAGGGGGAGGGGGAGGGGGAGGGGGGGCCTCGGTGCACTTGTGTGTGTGCGCGCGTGTGTGTGTATGAGTCAGGGGTGGTGTCTGCACTTGTGTGTGTGCGCGCGTGTGTGTATGAGTCAGGGGTGGTGTCTCTGTATGTATGTATGTATGTGCGTGCGTGCATGGGCGCGTGTGTGTGTGTATGCGCATGCGTGTGTGGTGCTTGCGCTTCCCAGGAGACAGCGCCTGGCCACAGCGCGCGTTCCAGTTACAAATCGCCTGGAAGGATGCGCGTGGCCAGGACTGTCTCCTGGGACTGAGAGTCGCTGACAAAAGATCTCCTGGCGGACACAGCGCTGACGCGCTGTTAAACGCCAGGAGACCTAAAAACGTAGTTCACAAGGCTCCAGCAGAACAAGAAGGAGGAGCGCCAGAGCCCACGCCAAGGCCCCCGGCCACAGACCAGAAAAGCAGGCAGACACAGCTGGCCACTGACAAGCGCCACCAAACTGAATGCCCAGACTATGGCAGGCGCAAAACAAGCACTTTAACGGGGCGGTAACTCGCGCCCTGCCGGGTGCACAGGATTAAATTGCATTGCATCGCAATAATACCAACAACTTTAATTTTTCTCTTTGCTGAATCCTTTTATTTTTCAAAATATTCCACAAGTTCATAATTTCATCCCAAGGATGAAATTATGAACTTGTGGAATATTTTGAAAAATAAAAGGATTCAGCAAAGAGAAAAATTAAAAGTTGTTGGTATTATTGCGATGCAATGCAATTTAATGCTGTGCACCCGTCACGGCGCGAGTTAACGCCCCGTTCAAGTGGATGTTTCAAATTTACGTAGTTGGGGCCGACTACGTTTTCCGGGTAGCATGCAGAAAACGCAAAAAAGACAGAACACCAAGGAATTAAGGAACACAACCATTAATAGAAAGGTGTGCACTCTGACATTCTCTCAGGTTCAAAGCAAGGGCACGGCCAGAAAACAAATCCTGAACTACCCCCAGAAGGAGATCGCTCCGGACAGAGCCGATCCACGCAGAAGTGTAACCAGCCGGAAAAGAAGAGGAGAAGCAAGTAAGACGGACTAAGCCGTCAACACAGGAAAGAATCCCTTCTGGAACACCAGACAGAGAGCCAACCAAACGGCAGACAAAAGTGCAAAAACACCGCAGCACAATGCCGTAGATGGCAAAGCTACAACCAAGAAGCCGCACCAGCAGAATACAGCAACACAAGGAAGGGCGAGGAACCCGCAAGGGGAGTCCACACCCTCCTAGCGGAAGACAGAGCTATACAACAGCTACAAGTACCCCACTTAGGGTATGACACGTCCGAAAGAATTAATGGGAACCACTCCTAGGGAAAAAAATCCCGCATCAGAGAACAAAACCATAAAACCTGCGGCAGAAACCACAGAAGGCTTAGTAATCAGCCAAAAAGTAGGCTCTTGCCAAAACGGGAGCTGAACCAGGAGCCAACTGAAGAGAATGGCCAACTAAAGGACCCCAAGGGCACAGCAAACCACACAGAACGTGTAATGGTCACTCCAAACACCAGATTCCATTAGCAAATGGGATAACGCCTTCCACTAAGACCCGGAGAATCAACAAACCAGCCTACTGAGGAGGTGGGCGGAGCACCGCAAGAAGACGCTGAATGGCAGAGTCCGCATTGGTATTCGACAGAAGAACCCCGTCAAAGGGCAGGTCAACCAGATGCTCCCTAATATTTTCTGGAAAAACAGCATCCTGCAGCCAAACATGGCGACGGAGAACCCTAGAAGTGGCCATTGCACGGCCACATCCAAAGCCGCACGAAGAATAAAAGCGGCCAACTCCTTACAATCCAACACATGGCCCAGCAGATCAGCATTGGCACCCACATGGGAGACATGAGAAAGAAGGGACTCCACAGAGTCCCACAGGCTGGAAGTAGCCCTAACCAATACACCAAGAGTGTTGAGCGCCCGCAAGGCAGCACTGGAAGAAGCAAAGACGTTACGCTCCCATGAATCCAGCCACCGGACCTCCCGAGACAGAGGAAACAACACCACAGTCAAGTACGGAAAAGGCATCCGAAGAAAAGAACCCGGAGTAAAAGAGTGGAAGGAAAGGCAGACAGGGTCGTGCGGAGCCAGACAGTGGCGATGCAGGAGCGGCTGAGACACCAGATCATCCATGGCAGGGCGCTGCCTAGCCCCCAGAAGAGAATTATGGAGCGCCGCTTCAAAAGGAAGGAACAGCTCCCGTCCACCAGAGCCCTGGTGGATAACTTCCAAAAGGTTATCAGTATGAAATGGAGTGACAGTTTCACCCATCAGCAGAATACCAGCGGCTGTGGAAATAGCCTGAACAAAGGCAACACTGGAGTCACAGAGGAGAAAGTATTTCCTCCGTGGGCGACGGCTGCAGACTGAGCAGTCCGTCCCCAAGTCCAGGGGGAAGCGGCCAGCCCCGGAATAGTGGGGGATCCACAGATGAATGGGGAACTGGAGGGGCCTAAGGGAAGGCGGAGAGGCCGGTGAAAAAGCCAGCCTCGAGGGGAAGAAGACACCAACAGATGACAGACCTCAGGAGAGGAAGGGATCTCAGGAGACAAATCAAGAACCAACGCCAGCGTAGCTCCGTAGAGTCCGACACAAGCGCCTGACCGACTGAGATTGGCGCCAGAATGGGTACTTGCGGCGACGGGTCGACCTCTGCCCCCACGTGCTCCCCAGGAGAATGGGGCGGGGTCGACACCGATACAGTGAAGGAGCAGCACCGAAAAGGCACCGGCTCGGCCTCAAACGGGGCAGCCGCCCGCGTTGAGGACCGAGAGGGACTCAGTAAAGCACCCCAGGTCCCAAACTCCACCCGTGACTCCACCGGAGCCGGGGAGGAAGGCACCCGGTGCTGAAATGGCGCTGGCTCGGCAGCGGTCTGCTCAGAGGACCGAGGGTGACTCGGGGGCAAGCCCTCAATCCAGGCGATCTCCTGCGACACAACAGGGAGTCCTGTAGGGATTTGCAGCGAGGCAGGGACGCCAGGCGCCGAAGAGGGGAGTCCTGAAGGACTACACCTCGACAACACCATCCTCCTACGACCTGAAGCCAAAACCTTCTGCACTGGGGCCGGAGCCGCCGGCAACTCCGCAGAAGTCCCTGAACGAGGCAAGGGATGCACAGCCGTCTCAGGAGGTGGAAGAGGGGCCAAAGGAGGTTGCAGAGCCACAGCGTAGGCTGTCATTTGGGCCCTAGTCGCCCCAATGCTGGGAAACGGTGGGTAGGAAGGCGATAGGCAGGGGCGCACCTCCCTAGGGGAGCTGGCACCCACCGCTGAAGGTGAACATGCCTCGAAGACAAGCTGAAGGACCTATCAGCCGGCGAACAACGCCCTTGGGGCCGTGGCGAGGGACGATGTCGCAGACGGAACCGGTGGCTCTTTGTTTCCAATGTAGGGGACGGACGCTGGGACGACACCTATCTGGACAAGCAGGCCGACAGCAATTTCATCTGGCGCTCACGCCGTGACTTAAGCTGCTGACAGGCTTCGCAATCCGTCAAGTTGTGGTGCTCGCCACATGCAAATCTGGTTAGGGTTCGTCGCCGACATATGGCGTGCATAAGAGGTACACGTCTCGAAGCCCGAAGGCATTTGCACACTTTTCCACTAACGCCAAAGCATGAAAAAGGGAAGAAGGTCTGAAAACAGGCCAGGACACAATCCGGATCCGTGTTGCACACGGAAAAGAGAAAAAAACGGATGTAGGTGCGCTGGGGTGAGACTTATGTATCGTCGCTGACGTCACGGACGTCAGGGTGGAGTCACGTGGTGCCGTCCCCCTGGCACGCAGGGATGTTGTGGCAAAAAGTTTTCCAGGTCCAATCTCACGCCTGGGGATAATTCTACGTTAAGGAATCTGCAGCTAGTAGTCTCTATCAGATAAATGTATTCATACACAGTTGGGCAACCACATAGACCATTTCAACCTTCTGAACCAATATTTCAACCTGCTCAACCAATACCAATCTGGCTTCCGGGCAGGTCACAATTCAGAATCAGCCATGACACTCATAATAGATGATGCACTAAAAATCCTTGACCAAAACGAAAAGTCTACTAATCTTTGTTGACCTTTCTTGATCTTACCAGTGAAGTAGTGTGGCTCACTGGTTAGAGGCGGCAGACCCGAGAGCAGAGGACGGCCCGGGACCAGGGTTCGATTCCCAACGCGGCAGGTTTCTGGACCAGGGTCAGCGGACTCGATAATTCTCTCGCCTCGGTGCCCACTCCGATCAGCGATCACACTCGGCAACTCTGGGCATTAGCTTGCCTCATCTTCACTAACGGCCCCACCAGACCGCCGGGGATGCCTGGTCTCACCCTGGAGATACCCACTAAGGGACCATCTCTCAGGGAAGCCAGGAAGGGTTTCGCAGCGGTCGAAGCGCGGAGATACTCCTCCGGGAGTCGATCCTAGCGCTATATAAACCTGCAATTAATTAATTAATTACATGACAACTTGCTAGACCTCTTGAAACACAGAATGGGTTTATCCGGCTCTGTACTTACTTGGTTCACCTCCTTCCTCCAAAACAGATAACAAGGATTCAAGGTCAATAATTCCTTATCCAAACCCATCCCAGTCACTCTAGGAGTACCGCAAGGATCATGCCTCTCACCCACTCTTTTCAACCTCTTTATGGAACCACTCATGGATCTTCTCAGCGCATCTAAGGTCCACTATCACATGTACGCAGAAGATACGCAACTCTACATTAAGATCCATTCACTTGAGGACATCAAATCTCTCAACTCAACGCTGCAAAAAACCCAGTCAAGGCTGGTCAAAAACCATTTGAAACTAAACACACTCAAAACTGAATTCCTCCTAATCGCCCCACCCCATCCATTCTACTACCATCATTCATGACTGGCTGAATCACCCAACAGCACTCAAAGGTCAACCACTCATTGTCCATTCCGCAAAATCACTGCGAATACCGCTGGACAGAAACCTAAACATGCAGAAACACCAGTGCCTCTACAAAAGGAGCAGATTTTCAAATAAACACTTTGAGAAAACTGAAACCCTTTGTGCCCGCAAATGACTTAAAACAGGCAGTGCAAGCGTTAGTAATCCAAAGAGTAGAATATGGGTGTGTTGCCCTTTGCGGCATTCCCAGATCAACAACGGCCCGCTAAGAGCCACAATCAACCCAGCGGCTAGACTAATCACAGGCTCCAAAAAAAACGTCATATCTCTCTAGACCTTGGAGCTCTCAACTGGCTACCCTTCGAGGCAAGAATTAATCTGATAATCACATGTATGACACACAAGGCCCTACACCACAATACCCCAAGTTACCTAACACAAAAACTGACACTCTCGTGGGGTTACAGAGCCACCAGGAGCTCCAGGAATCTTCTTCTGAAACCGCAAAGATTTGCAAGAAACAAACACATAACCAATCCTTATCAGGAATGGCCCTCAGGATCTGGAATGCCTTACCCCCAGAAACGAGACAGAACCCCTCTACTGCCTTTTTCAAAAAAAGAAGTGAAATGGATCCTCATGTCTAGGTTTACATGAACTATCTTTAATATCCGGATTTTTAGCTACTACCCTGTATTGGACCTCACTCAACAAGATTTGAACTCTATTCTCAGGGACAATATGTTTCTAAAAATTATGTATATAACCTTGTAATGTATTAATTATCTATTGTTAGCTATTTCTGTGTACTAGACTCAATAATATATTTTTCGACTATATTTGTATCTGCTCCCTACATCTTTCTTGTAAAGTGCTCTGATACCCGCAAGGTTCTTGTTCGCGCTAACACTCTCAAAATCAATAACAAACGCCTTTACTTTCAGAAAAAGAGTTGCCCGAAACAGAGAAAAATCACCAGTGAAATGGCAGAACACTACATCTTTCCACACCAATGCAGCCAGGTTTCCACTTTGACAATTGCAGAAGTATCTTTGCTGGTACCAGCAACCTCATCATAAAATGTGCACCTGGAGTATGAATCGCCTGTCCAACTAGAGTGGAGAGGTAGTGGATCAAGATGCAGCACAGATGTACTTTTTCTGTTGTTGACGCAGGATCTGAATTTCAACATCACGGACAAGATAAACAATATTATAGTACTGCACCTGTGGCCTAACAGAGTGATAGGAGGATCTGAGAAAGGAATCATGCCATGCTCAATGGGCTTCAAAATGTGCTTGGCTTCTATTGGCTGCTTTGCTGATGGTAGGTCTGCAAAAAGTGGCTTTGCTGGTGGCGATAAGGGCTCTGCATGCAGACTGCTATGAGACTGATTAGGTTGTCGGGGACAATGGTTTGTCTCCATTTCTGTTCCAGCCTGCATATGACAAGCTTTCTGTCAAGAGAGTTCTAGGTGGCACAAGGGGTTGAGTGTTTGGGTTTAAGACTGTATTTTCAATGGGGCAACAGGCTCTATTCAGTTCTTCAGTACTGTGTTGTAAACTTCAAGGACCTTTCTGAGATCTGACGTGGTTTGGATGGTACTACATAGGCTGATGAAATCCTCTTGAAGGGAGTTTATGTCAAAGTTGGATGTGATTTTTTTCTTTAATTTTGTTGATTTCAATACGATTGAGTGGTGTGTAGGTTGGAGCAGGGGATGGGAAAGTGGTTCATCCAATCCAGACTTAAGGGCTTCTATAGTAAACTGAGGACGATGTTGACAGGGTGAAGTCAAGGATAGTGCCTTTGAAATAGGTGGTTTGGGGCCAGATGTATCAAAGGGTTTTGCCCATTCTATGTCTATGGGGAAATGTGTTGATAGATATGGCCCTAGGTGATTTTAATTCCCACACATTGAAAAGTGTAGCAAGGGATTCCCTCATTGTCATCGATTTGTTGGGTATGTTGAAGTTGTCAAGGTACGAAGAGTAAAAATACTGAACAGATGTGGTCTGATGAGGTATAACATTTATTTTCCAATTCTTTGCTGGATCTACGTGATCTTTGGATTACAATGAGGTAGACTGTCTGAGGCGCAGATTGGGGTACAGGGCAAGAAATACGTGTGGTTGGCAACTAGTGCCGTTCTGGACTTGTGTGAAGCATACATGTTGGATGCTGCAGCTTGCAACAATGAGGACTGATAGATATGCTGGACAACTACCTCCACAAACATCCTATTAGGTGAAGAGTCCATCTAAACTGTGTTCCATGTAGGTGCCAGCTAAGTATGGAGCATGAATGACTGTAGCATGCAAGTGCAGTCACCCATGTGCTGATAAGCCATGTGCTATTCAATGAGACAAATTACTCTAGCATAACTCTAGAGAGAATGCTTCGATGCCCTATGCCGTTCCAATTTTGAGTCACTTTTTTTTGTTTTCGCCCAGCAAGAGCGACAATCATTCAAGCTCATTTTAGGGCCTTCATATTTCAAGGACTGAGACCTCAGTGTGATGGGTAACCAAAGTCCTCTTTCTTTCAGAGAGTGTCAGCTGCACATGGTCTCCAGGCTTCAAGAGCTTCCTAATTGGTGGAATAATTTCCACCAAGTTTTACTATTTTTGGTAAAGGCCAGAGCTGCATGGAGACCCAGATCAAATGCATCATAAAACAAATGACAAACTGGGAGGACGCCTATCATGCTTCAGAAAAGGATACGGTAAGAAAATATACAGCTTCAAAAAGTCAATGAAGCACTTGGTTTCTTGGATAAGTGTTACTTGTGTCTGCTATTCCTTCGGGCCTTTTAGCTGCTTTCGACACGGGTGATCACCCTTGCTCCAGAGGACACTGAAGGAGAGAACATCTCAAAGCCACAGCCCCAAGGTGGTTCATATCATGCCTTGGAAACCAAGATCAGTCATTAAAAAGAGTCACCTCTACACCAGCATGCACATCAGGATTCAGGACTCTGCTTTTTAATCTATACATATAGCAACTCTTGTATACATTCTACACAACTTAAATATTTCTCACCAGCTTAGCATTCACGGCACTGCGCTTTTTAAGAAACTCTCTCCCAAAGACCTTGAAGTTATTACTTGGGCTCTAAACAAGATCCAGGATTGAATGACACTACCGGTTGAAGCTAAAACCTGTCCCATCACAACTCCTCTTGATCTCTACACATAACAGGTACACACAATGTCAAAACTGGCAGAAGGAAATAGTAACCCTAAAATGGTAAAACGAGCTCATTCGCTGGTCTTCATCCAGGAGCAGTGCTTGGACCTGCAATAATTTTTTGACAGGCCAAAGAGACATGAGACCACCGCAGACTTCTCAGAGGCAGCAAACACCTCATCCCAGACTTCAAACAAATGTAATCCTAGTATTTTCAAGTTTAGACTGCAAAAATCACCCTACTTACTATAAAGGGGTTACAACCATTCTCCATGGCCCCCTCCAAGTAGGCTGTGATGGAGCAGCCAGTGCTGGCCATGGGCTTAAAGTTTTACCCCTCCGCACCCACTTTGATCTTGTAAAAGTAACTTCCCATTGGAAGAGATATCTGCAAACCAGAAACAGTTTTGCATGGGAACTATGGATTTGATTAGGCTATGAGCTCTGGCACCTCTAACAAGAAACTCCAGCCTTCAGAAAGAAACAGTAAAGCAATCCTTCTCACATAGTGCACTTGGACCTTTGAACTATTTCCCACAACAGGACAATGACATTTTAAGAAGCATTCGAAAGAACAGAGAAACCTGTTCTTCCAGCATCACTTCGCTCCATGGCTAATCCACATTTCGGTATCAAGTAATACAGCAATTCCACAACTTGCAAGCCAGTGAGAAAATGCTCTTCACCTGCCATACCAAACAACTGTTCTTGAGAATGCACTTAAAACCATCTTAGCCAAGTATTTGCCAATTGTACGCACATAATGGTAACCATGTAGATATGGGAACCTGCCTCTTGATACTATACTTAACTGGATACATAAGCGAAGCTGTATGCTGCAGTTAGCGATGCTGTTTCTTGCACACCAAGTCAACATCCACAATGGACCATTACATGGATACTGATGTGTGGAAGGCCCCCGTTCTAGGGGCCACAGGGCAGATTGGTGCTACTGAACCCAAACTGTGGTGGGTGAGGTTGTTTGACACTGGGGTCCGTCCCACAACAGCTCTGCAGAGCACACCCCTTCCTGTACTTGGTCTTCTGGGTAGCAAGAGCACGCAGCGACAGGCTTTACAGAAAGGAGGTGTGGAGAGCTCATAACTCAACAATCAACAAAAATACTTAATGACTTCTAGGTCCAGCCCAGCGCTTGTCTTTTTAGAAAATAAAGAACTTTTTAGTCTCATAGCATAATTAATCCAGTATACACAGTAGAGATCTCAGTCCCGATTAACCCTTGTGGCTTTCCACTGCTATTCCCGCCTTGTGCTATCTACCACCTGTGTAACTATTGATACTCGTGTCCCCCACAAACAACTGTGGGAGAAGCATGACTGAGGGTCAAGTGCAGATTCTGGTACCTCACAAGTCAAGAGTGCAATCATCTCATGCAAAGAGCGAGTTCTTAACCCTGGTGGTGTAGTGGGTAAAAATGTTGTATCAGTCTCTCTCTGGCTCGAATAGCAAGTACCCAGTACCTTAGTTTTACCCTGCAAGCAGAGGCCGACAACCCTTGGAGAGCGCAGGCATGGCCCAAGTGATGAGATGAGATGGATGGACTTGGTGCCTCTGCACAGGTGCTGGCTCAGCTGCTGTCCGGCCAAAGTAGATGCATCCTTGACTGGGCTCTTGAAAGGTGCTGAAACAGGGATAGGCCCTGAATGAGTGGATACCATCACTAGGGCAGTCGCAGCCCCAACAGGGCTGCAATGATGACCATGGTAGTTGCAGGCTCGTCAGGAATAGTAAAGTCATGAAAGCAGTTACAGCTCCAAAGAAGATGAATCATGTAAGATTTTTGCTGTTCCCGCCAGTAGAACACTGAGACACCAGGAGAACCGCTCCCAAAACGAGTTGGAGGCAAGATGGCCGCTGCAACGTTGTGCTGAGAGGTCGCATTTTCTCTCTCTCACACAATGAATTGATGCATCGAGAAAAACGCTGTGCTACCCGTGAGAACTACTTCTAATGGAGATCGGACGTTGGTGGCTTAAAGGAATATCTCTTAAGAAGCAAACATTACGAATCGGACAGGCTTGGGTCGGAGTAAAAGAAGCAATACTGAAACTCTTAACCGGGCATCACATGGCTCCTAAAATACCCGTTCGTGTTGCTAACCAAGAGAAGGTGAGCGAGAGGGGTAAAAAGTTACCTGACACCCCAGCAACAATGAAGACAGGGACGGCTATTAGCTCGAAGGTGGATACTCCAGCAGGAAAGAATACCGGCGCGATCAAAAAAGTATTCCCCCTCCCCCCTCCATCGGAGAAAGTAAAGAAAGGAGAATTGCGGAAGCAGAGCTTGATCTCCAAACCCAACAATACAGGGGAGACCCGCTGCGTGAACAAAGGCAATCCAGTGAAAGGAGACGAACACAAGTCTCGAGAAACGGGAATGCGGCAGCCTACTATGACGGAGATCTTGACAGCAAAACTCCCCGAAGCAGCAGCAGCAGAGATGCCGGATTCCCTCCGCGTAACAGACACTGTCACTCTGGCTGCAGGAAACGTCCTCGAGGACGTAGCAGATGGCGAAGATTCTGTGAGGGCGGTTGCTAGGCAACGGACTGAGCCGGCGCCGAAGGTAAGCCAGAACATTGCAGTAGCGCAGGCTGGCGGAGTACACGCTGGAGAAGAGCAGCCACAGACGCTGGACAGAAATGAAGGTAAAGGGGAGAGCGGAGGGGAGCTGGATAATGGCGTGGGGAACACGGGAGGCACAACAGCCGATATGCTCGGAGCCCTAATGCTAGTGGAAGAAGAGATAAATGCCTCAAAGAAAATGACTGGCTCATGGGGAAGCCGAGAGAGCTTAGTAAATCAGAACCTCTTAGGAGAATTAAATAGTAATAAACATCCCCAGGGGGGTGGAGATTGTACTTCTCTAGAAGGGGAAGGCAAATTCTATTCAGTGAATGAAGATTCGGAGTCAGCATCATCGTCAGAATCTAACACAGAGGAGGATGATCAGGAGGGTACCGAATCAGGTATTAGCAAGTCGGAGAAAGAGTCCACAATGAAGAAAAGACATGCTAAATTAGAGAAACGGCTTCTATGGGACTACTCAGCGACCTCACAAGTATACCAGGAGGAGGATGTACATGAAAACATGGCGGAGGGAGCATCAGCTGGCAATAATCCCTTCCCAACGGGACCCTTTTCATACCCTGTTCGTGACTCTTAAACAGATGCAAAGCGAAGCAAGGGCAGAGAGCCGCAGAGCGAGACAGGCATCAAAGAAAATTCAGAACAGTCTAAGGAAGGTCAATAAACTATATGATGAACTGGTGGACCGGGTAACAGAGGTTGAGGAGCGCACAGGCAAGCTGGAAGATGATGTTGGGAGATGGCAGTCATTCAAGACAGAGCAGGAAAAAATGGCAGAGGATATGCGTTGGAAGATGGAGGACTTTGAAAATAGACAGAGGAGGAACAATGTTCGTTTGCTGGGTAAGGCGGAAGGGTCAGAAGGGCAGGATGTCAGGCAATTCGTGATAAATCTTTTGAAGGGTGCTTTTCCTGAATCCCAGTGGCAGTGGGAAACAGAAATACAGAGGGCGCATAGGTTCCCATTCACAGTAAGAAAAGCTGGGGGTACAGGAGGAGCAGGGAGGGATGGCCAGAAAAACCACCCTAGGGCAATATTAGTGTATATTGGGAACTTCCTGCTCAGAGAGGAGATTTTGAGTAAGGCAAGGCCAGAGAGTAGGAGGACTTTTGAAGACAACACCTTTTTTGCCAGGCCTGACTTCTGTCACTTCACTGTAGAGAGGAGGTGGAAGTTAAGGCAGATGATTGCTCCCTTTCAAGCTCTTGGTATGGAAGCATATTTACTCTACCCAGCCAGACTCAAAGTAATTGTGAGAGGGAAAACCTGGATGTTCACCTCTGAGATCAAAGCTGAGCTCTTTTTAGAAGAAATGAGGAAGCAGAAGGGGGGTTAAGAGGTATAGATATTTACACATGAATCTGGATAAGAGAGAGGGGGATCTATGGGGAGCACAGCAAAGTAATTAAAATTAGTGGGGGAGGGAAGCGACTTGCACAACCTAAGGCGGGCACACATAGGTCAGTTGACCTATTTGCCTGTAAGGGGAGGGGGGGGCAGAGCAGGGGTGGAGAGGGAGGGAGGGGGAGGTTGTGGGGGGGGTGGAACGGCAACATTTTTTTAAGATTTGGCACATTGTTATGTATTTAAGAACTAGTGAAAGTATGCAGCCTGGTTAGATGGTGACAAATAATGTTTATCTTGTGTGGTATTTTTCAATGTTAGCACAATGGCATGTAGGATAGCATCAATCAATGTATGTGGTCTAAATGAGCCGAATAAGAGGATGAGAGTTGCAGCGTACTTAAAATCTTTGCGATTAGATTTGATATGTCTGCAAGAAACCCATATAGAGTCAAGTAGGACATATCTTTTGGAGCAACTAGGGTTTAAGCTGTTGGCAAGCTCTAAACAAGAAACTAGGACCAGAGGTGTAGCAATTCTGGGTAGACAAAGGGATGTGGTAGTAGGGAAGAAGAAGGAAGATAAATGGGGAAGATGGGCTATCTTAGAAATATGTTTTAGGGGGCAGAAATTAACACTAGTTACAATCTATGGATCTACAGAAGATGACCCAGATGTATTCCAGTTCCTTGATGCGGAGTTAGCCCAGTGGTCTGAACCCATAGTATGCTGTGGAGATTTTAATATTCACGACCTAGAGAGCTCATTTACACGAACAGATGCGACCTATCGAGGTAGGAAAAGGAAAGTATTTAGGGCTCTAGCAGACATGGTCTCACATAATGCCCTGGTTGACCCTTGGGTAAAACTATATCCCCACCTTGATGGAAGCACCTTCTTTTCTGCCCCACATAAAGTAATGGTTAGGCTTGACTATTTTTTGATAACTAATTGTTTACTATCCGAGACACAAGTGGAGAAGCTACCCAGGGTGATTTCAGACCATAGCCCGGTGATTCTTACCATTAAAATTAACCAAACACCAAGAACACCTACACAATGGACTTTCGAGAGAGGCCTCTTAAAGGATCCTGTATATAGGGAGCATATGACAGTTTGGATCAAATGGTTTTGGGATATCAGTAGGGGGACAGCAGCCTCAGGAGTGGTCTGGGACACATTCAAGGCGGGAATAAGGGGAGAAACAATTAGCTTCGTCTTGGGAAGACAAAAGAGAGAAAGAGAAAAGAGAGAGGAGGTAGGACAGAGATTATTAAGAGAGGAAGGAAATTTAAGCAGGGCTATAAGACACAATCTACCCTTAGAGGATTGCCTGCTTAGAATTATAGCTCTAAAAGCTGAAGCAGTGGAAGGACTCGCTAGGCAGGCGGCAGATAATTTCTTGACTAAAAAGGAAAAGACATACGAACTTAGTGAGAAGGTGGGGCGTGTGCTGGCAATTAGAACTAGGCAGAGAGCAGCTGAAGCGGGAGTAAAAGAAAAAAGGAATGCGCAGGGGAATATGGTTATGGAGACTAATTTAATAAGAGAAGCTTTTAGAAAATTCTATGCAGATTTATATACTCCAGAAGATCCATCGAACCTAGCGGAGATTGATAAATATTTGAGTGATATCTCCCCACCAATAATGTCAGAAGAAGATAGGGAAATATTAGATGGACCGCTACAGCTAGAAGAATTTGAGGAAGCTCTTGGAAGTTTACCGGCAGGTAAAGCGGCAGGGCAAGACCAAATTCCGCTTGAATTTTACCAAATATTTAAAAATGTGCTTCTGGCAGATATGTTCATGATAATGCAACAAGCACAGATAGGGGAACCCAGTCCGGAGTCATGGGGAGGGGCTGATATAATAGTAATTTTGAAAAAAGGGAAGCCACCAGAAACACCAGGGTCATATAGGCCAATCACATTAATGAATACGGATATTAAAATATACTCCAAAATCTTAGCAAAAAGGCTGGCTGGGATCATCGAGCAGCTGGTAACCCCCATCCAGCATGGATTCATTCCTGGAAAAGGGACTACGCAGCATGCAAGGACTGTGGTTACGATGTTTGACTCTGCAGATATCTTAGGGGACCCTGTTGCAGCACTCTTCCTAGATGCCGAGAAGGCATTCGACAGGGTCGCCTGGGACTATCTTTGGCAGGTTATGAGGTGGTGCGGGATGGGGGAACCTTTTATAAAAGCTATACGGGTACTTTACAACGCCCCAACAGCAAGAATAAGAGTGAATGGAGGGCTTTCTGATAAAGTAAAAATTGCTAGGGGGACTAGACAGGGATGTCCCTCCTCTCCCCTGCTGTTTGCGCTATATTTGGAACCACTACTGCGAAGGCTTGAAGCTAATCAAGAGATACCACCAATGAGGATAAATAACTGTACGGTGAAGACCTTAGCCTACGCAGACGACATCGCAATTTTAACCCCTAACCCCACCTTAGCTATAAAAGAGGTGGAGATAGAGGCTCAGAGGTTCGGAAAGATATCAGGGTATAGTTTAAATAGACTAAAAACGCAGAGTATTAAAAATAGATATACTGCATGTATTGATGACAGGGTGGTTAACTCAGCAGTATATTTAGGGGTGCTCTTAACGGCGAGTCTGGATAAGATAGTAGAGCTGAATTTGGCCCCTCTAATTGATAAAGTCAAAAAAGATTTAGAGAGGATGAACAACTTGCACCTTTCTCTTATGGGATGTACGAATGTAATTAAAATGTTAATTTTGCCTAAATTTATATATTTTTTTCGCTCTATCCCTTTAGTCTTTGAGGTTAGATGGTTTAATTTGTTAGAGAGGGTACTTAATAGATTCATTTGGGCACATGGGAAAACCAGACGGGCCTACAGATACATGACCCTCCCAAGAGAAAGAGGGGGATGGGGGGTCCCTGATTTTAGGTTGTATCAGATGGCTGCAGCATTGCAGTATATGCAGGGGCTAATCGGGGGTGGAGGAAGAGATATCGGGGTTACGACTATGTCCACAGAAGTCTATTCTATTACATTGGGGGCAGAGGCAGAAAATAATTTCTTAAATAGAGTTGAGTTTGGATACCATAAAAGGACTAGATTTAAGACTGTAGCGGCAGCAGGTAGGATATGGAATGCATTCCTAAACAAGCATTTGCAATGCAATGGTCTCGGCATCATTAAAGGTAGAGCTATTGGCATTGCTCATGACTTTTTTTTCTTTAAATCAAAAATAAATGGCATTGTCATTAACATTGCCAATACACAGCACTCTGCACTCAACAGCACACAATGCTCTGCGCACTCACTACTCTGCGCACTCACTACTCTGCGCACTCACTACTCTGCGCACTCACTACTCTGCGCACTCACTACTCTGCGCACTCACTACTCTGCGCACTCACTACTCTGCGCACTCACTACTCTGCGCACTCACTACTCTGCGCACTCACTACTCTGCGCACTCACTACTCTGCACTCACTACTCTGCACTCACTACTCTGCACTCACTACTCTGCACTCACTACTCTGCACTCACTACTCTGCACTCACTACTCTGCACTCACTACTCTGCACTCACTACTCTGCACTCACTACTCTGCACTCACTACTCTGCACTCACTACACTGAGCGGCGTTGGGTAACATCAACCGCCGTATCCTACTCAAAATGTTGTAATGTGTTGTTGGCATAAATATAATTGCACTCAACCTGGTTTGCCGCTTTCATATCAAAGTGATCCCATTAGGGCAAACTGGGATCTTTTGTGTCTTTGTTCATAAACATCACCTGCAGTGTCACTCAAGGCTTGGCGTTGTTGCCAGCGCTTTTCAGTATCTACATGGTATCCTCTCACTAAGATTCTAGATTGCTATGAAACAGCCAAAACGTGTGCTGACTTCTCACAACTCGACCTCAAGATAGACAGGAGTTCTTGCAACCAATATAGGTTGTTCCTTTGCCTCTCCCATGTTCACCAGTTGATGCTGAAAAACTGATTTTACTTGAATGATGACAAAACTGAGATCCTCCTCATGGACTTGGCCAAACCTCATCATCACCCTTTCGTTTGGTCAGCGCCCCTTGGCTCTCCTCCATAGCGTAAGTCCAGTACTCACAACCTTGGTGTTCTGTTTGCCAGTAAGCACAAACTCCTACCTTAAATAAATGTTTAACCAGATCCGCCTTTAATTATCTTTGATTGCTGTGATGGTTTTTCCCCTTCTCTATTTACCTCAAAAAATTGCTTTTATTCTTCCCACTGTAAATTTCTAGCTTGACTGTAGGAGCAGCTTGTGCATAGACCTGCATAATAATTATGTCCCTAATCTCCATAGAGTTCATAATCCATTCATCCTGGCTTATTTTTGTCCTGAATTGCCATGACCATGTCATGCCTAACCTGAAAGCCCTGCAGTAGCTGCTCGTAAATGGACAGAGTAAGTGCTCTGCTTCATCCACAAAGCCTCACACTAGAAGACTCCTAGCCACCTGTCAAAGACTTGTGTCCTATACCATCACCCCAGAAGTCTAAGATTTGCGAACCAAAAATTACTCATGATCTATCTGTTCAGGGTACAGTGTTCTGTTGCCCCCCTGCACCCTCCCAGCTAGGCTTTCACTATTTAAATATCAATGCCTTCATTTATGAGTCCGTTTTCTATAAGAGTATCTTACCTGCTGTAGTGATTTGTTTGTTCCAAGTTGGCAGCCTGCCCCAAGCCTCCTCGCCCCCTAAAAGAATCACACAATGATTTTCGCTCGCTTGGTTCTGCATCTAGATATGTGCGTCACAACCGGCTCATCAGTGGCGCGTGGTCCTTTTCAATTTAGTGGATTGTGGCTGACCAGCCATGTTTAGACATGACTTTTGCAGCTTTACCACAATAATGTGTCAATATATAACGCTGAGCACTAACTGGAGAGACGTGCATGTATGGGAACTCAGACAAACTGGCGGGAGATTTGGGTTCAAACTTAAGGACTAGAGGACAAATGCAGTTTCTGGAAAGTCTCTCGTATTTCCTCAGAATACATACAATTATCAGATTTCTGCCTCTGGCCTTTGCAGCCTTTTGCACTTGCTAGAGTGTTTCAAGGGACATACACATAAACTAGGAGGCAAAGTGGATGCTGGAGGGTCATGGTGACCTCGGACAAATCCATTATGCAGACTGTGGTGTCTGTTCTGTGGGACCTGATACTCTTCAGGTAGCAGAAATTACAACACTTTCCAGCACCTAATGAAAGGGTCTGATATACATGCACTAAATGTACAACTAATCCTTCTGATATATTACATTGATGGTGTTTACATCACATATGTTAATATGTGTAGTTTGTGAAGTGTAACAATACTTTCTAGTATTGAATGTACTGTTGTAGTAGGTACACACAGGGATGCCCCCGGAATGCCGCCGCGGCCGCCCCGGAAGTCAGGCACGGTCGCCTGTGACGGGGGCGGAGCCACGTTCAGAGCGGAAGAGGAGGCAGGCGGAGTCGTTGCGTCTCGCGGCCCGGGGCTCCTGTGAGCGGTGTGGAGCCCCGGGGCCGCGCCAGCAGGAGGTTGGGCGCCGCGTGCTGAGCAGAGTCCCCGACATTGGCCAGGTAAGTTCAAAAAAAGGCTGGGGGGGGGGCTTGGTGCACTTGTGTGTGTGTGTGCGTGTATGCTCGTGTGTGTATGTATGCGTGCGACGGTGACGGCGGGGGAGGGAGGGAGGGGGGGGCCTCGGTGCACGTGTGTGTGTGTGTGCGCGCGCGTGTGTGTATGTGTCAGGGGGGGTGTCTCTGTATGTATGTATGTGCGTGCGTGCATGGGCGCTTGTGTGTGTGTGTGCGCATGCGTGTGGGGTGCTTGCGCTTCCCAGGAGACAGCGCCTGGCCACAGCGCGCGTTCCAGTTAGAAATCGCCTGGAAGGATGCGCGTGGCCAGGACTGTCTCCTGGGACTGCTACTCGCTGACATAAGATCTCGGCGGAGACGCGCTTACGCGCGTCTTTTAGCCGAGACCTAAAAAATGGGGCTGGGAAGATATAATAGATATGTTAGGCTTTACAAGAACAAATCTTTCCCGGCAGAAGTATTTGCAGATTCGACAATGCTGGGTTGGACTCAAAAAGGGATAGGACAGATTGGGGATTTAATGGATGGGGAGGGGATAGTCCAGTTTACAGATCTTATTCTCAAGTATGGGATTGAGAGGAAGGACTTCTTCAAATACCTACAGGTAAGGAGCTTCCTCTGTCGTAAGCAAGGTGGTAGTGCGGGGTTTAACAGTAACGAAGTATTGGAGAAAATAAAAATAGGAGGGGACTGCACAATTAGATCTTTTTATGCATGTCTAGCAAAAGGTAAGATGGATGACTTAGAGAAAGTTAGCAACAAATGGGTTGAAAAATTGGGTGGGAAGTCTGGAATTTTTCAAGAATCCTTGGACTTGGGATGTAATATTCTGTGCTCGGGTCCCCTGCAATCGCAGCATTACAAGACTTTATTTTCGTTGTATCATACTCCCGCCAGAATAGCTAAATGGGGAGGCTCCACCAGCACTACCTGTCCACGCTGTAATGCAGGGGATGCAGATATTATCCATATGTTTGCTACCTGCCCTCAGCTCTATAACTTGATTAAATATGTAGAAGATTTTCTTGGTAACACTCTTGGCATACGAACTAAATTGACACCTATGATGATATTGTTTGGGAGAGATAATCAGGATGGATTTGACCAGAAGGAATTTATGTTTGTAGCTACTGCAGTTCTGAGATTGACAATAGCAAGAGTATGGCTAGACAAGATACCCCCAGGAATGCAAGTATGGTTGGCAAATCTACTAGCTAGTTATAATCTTGAGAAAGCTATATATGCACGTAAGGGGAAAAGGGGGAGGAGTCTTGGGCTGAAAATTTGGGAACCAATAGCCAAATTGAAAGAAAGGATGGCACTATAAGATAACGTAACAGAATAGGAAATTTAGAATCTTAAATTATGTTGTACGATATCTTTACATTGTTTATATTGTTTAAAACTTCAAACCAGAGAAATGTGAAATTATGGATGTGGAAAAAATTGGAAAGAAAACGTTAAATTGTAGAATGTAAATTGTAAAATGTACAAATGTATGATGTGTAATACAATGTGCATATTTAGAAAAAGTTGGGTGGGGGGGGGGAAATAAAATATATTTTAAAAAAAAGACACACCGGGAGAACCTCTGCTCCCAAAACGGTAGGCACATTCCTTCCCCAACTCACAGGTAAGCAGGTGTCTAGGCACTACACAGATCCGTAGCTGCTCATGAAAACCTCAGGTCACCTCTGGGAGACTGGCTGTTAGATAGACATCATTCCATGCCTAGTCATACAGCAGTCGTTTAAGTACTCTGTTAAGCACTCCCATCCTGGTTTAAAAACTTGCAACTGGAGTAAGATGCTACATCGGCTCTGGCAGGCGGCTTTCCATCCCCAGCCACTGCCGAGGGTGTTGGATGAGGGTGGGATTCCGCTGATGGAACCTAGGGTCATAGCGGAGAGCTTTGCCGACTTCTATGCCCCTCTAGAGAGTCTGCCGGAGGCCACGGTCGACAAATTAATTGCAGATCTCCAGCCAGGGGCGGTGTCCAATGAAATGCGTCAAGAATTGGAGCTCCCTCTCTCGGACGAGGAACTGAGTAGGGCCTTAGGAGAGCTTAAATCTGGGAAGGCGCCCGGACCTAACTGGTTTCCCAGCGAGTTTTTTCGCCGGTATAACGTACAGCTAGCCCCTTACTATCTGGCGGCGTTGGAGGCGCCCAGGGGAGTCGGACGGCTCCCCCCAGACTGGAGGCATGCGGAGATGGTAGTGTTCCACAAGCCTGGTCGGCCCCCGGAGCAGCACGCCTTCCACCGTCCCATTTCTCTTCTCAATGTGGAGGCCAAAGCATTGGCTAACTGTCTCCTGCCACATATATTGGCCTTGGTGCACGCGGATCAAGCTGGGTTCATGCCCCAGAGGGCAACACGTCACAATATCAGGCGTGCGCACGTGGGACTGGCGGCGGCACGGCGAACCGGGGAGCCGGCTGCACTCCTGCTAGCCGGATATGGACAGGGCTTTTGACTGCTTGAGTTGGGTTTAATTCTTTGCCCTTCTACGTCGCCTTAACATCGGCCCACGCTTTCTGTCATATCTGATTCTTCTTTACACTGATTTGTCAGCGTCGGTGCGTGTGGTGGGAGCGGTCTCGTCCAGCTTCTCTATTCGGTGGGGCACCAGACAGGAGTGCCCCCATCGCCATATTTATTCACCCTAGCCATGGAACCATTGGCGGGCTGGGTGCGCATCGATGCGCAGCTAAAGGGGCTTGAGTGAGCTCCGGGTCTCTCTAATGAGATCGCATCGTATGCGGACGATGTTCTCTTCTTTCTAACTGCGTTGGATAGATCGGGGTCACGAATATTGAAGATTATGCAAATTTTCGGGGAACCGACTGGGCTGTACATGAACCCCCTAAAGTCCACGTTGTGGGGGCATGCGGGCCCATGGGCGTCTGCGTTGCAGGTGGCGGTGGGGGGTCTCAGATATCTGGGTGTCTTCCTGTCAGATGTGCCAGCCATTTCTTGGGAACGGAATTTGGTGCCGGTTTGGGAGCGCGTTCGTTCAGATATAAAGACCTGGTCGCGCATGCCCTTAACAATATATGGTAGGTCAGATATCTTTAAAATGGTTGCGCTCCTCCGCCTGCTGTACCAGTTGCAGAACCATCCATATCCGATCGCGCCCAAATGGTTTAGGCTGGTGAATTCCGTTTTGGGGCAATTTCTTGGGGGGGGGGGGGGGGCAGTGCGCGTAGCATTACGCACTTGCTTTCTTTCCACCTACTGTGGTGGGCTTGCAACATCAAATATTCTTTCTTATTACCAGGCCTCGTATCTCTTAGTTCTAAATGAGTGGTGGTATGGGGACAGGGGGGATCCGGCCTATGCGCTGGAGCGACACCTTATGGGGCCTCACACCCTTCACACGATACTCTATGCAGCGGCGCTGCGCGGTAAGTTACCACCGGGGACACAGGTTGTCTTTCAAATCTGGCAGCAGTCATTGAAGCGAATGGGGTGGTGGAACACCCTGACTGGGGAGACTCCCCTGTGGCACAATGGGCGCCTGCCAGGGCTGGCGGCCCTACAGGGCTTCAGGGGGTGAGATGCCATCAGCATCTCCACCCTGGATGACGTGGCGCGGGACGAGTCCCTCCGGTCCTTCCGGGATCTACAGGCGGAATACTGCATGCCCCGGTCCCAGTTTTATCGGTACTTTCAGCTCCGCCATGCGCTTTCCCCTAGCCTGGAGGGCCTCGACTCTCTACCCAAGTTTAGCCCACTAGAGGCAAAAGTTTTGATGGGGGACTTGGAAACCAAGAAGATCTTGCGGATATATCAATCCCTGGTCATCCACTGCGTGCCTACGCTTGAGAAGCTTCAGGGGCAGTGGGAGGAGGACGTGGGGACGCTCGAGGAGGAAGACTGGAGGGAGGCCTTAGAGGGCACCCTGGGGGGGAGGCCATAGGGATGCGGCTCCACCTTATACAATTTAAGTACTTCCATAGCGTCTATTTCACTCAGATATGATTATGGCGGGCAGGTTTGATTGCCTGCTCGGAGTGCCTCCGGTGTGGCGGGGAGGACGGCACGTTCTTACACACCGTCTGGCAAAGCACATCACTCGACCGTTTCTGGAGGGGGTATTCTCCTGTCTATCTCAGGTTCTGGGGTGGTTGCTTCCTCGCCCACCACAGTTCGCCCTACTGTATGTGATGGATGGGATTAGGGGCAACGTGTACAAAAGACATCTTATGCCGTTGGGTCTCACGTTGGCGGAAAGCGATATAGCTAGGATGTGGAAAGATGCACGGGCATCTTCGCTGGCCGCCTGGAAAAATTGCCTTGATTTCTCCGTGGGATAGAACAGCCGATATTTGTGGCCCGGGTATGCCTGAATAAGCATTATAAAATATGGAAGAGGTGTGCCGACTATAGGGGATAGTGGCTGGAGCCTCCAAATGAGGTGGATGATCTTCCAGTGGAATGAGGGATGGTGCGGGTTTGCTAGTGGCACGAGGGAGGTAGGGGGTGGCTGGGGTGTGTGTGTATCAAGACTGGGATTTTATGTTGCAGCTTTTTCCTCTTTCTTTGCCTTTGATGTGTTTTCCAGTCTGATGGTTCATGGGCATGGACTGGTCTCGGTGGATGTTGTGCAACTCCGGGGGGTGGGGGGGGGGGGGGGTTTAGTTGGGGAGTGGGGTTTTAAATCCTACGAATCTTTCAAGCCATTGTTTGTGGATGTATTTTGATTTTTTTTTTTATTGGATTCTGTTTTGCAAATGTATAAATTGACACTGCAGTGACCTCTGGGGTTCCGAGCCCTGCGACTCTTGTACAATCTGACAAAATATATATATTTTTTAAACCTGCAACTGGAACAAAGTGGAGTGGTTAAAGTCCCGCTTTTATACACATTTTCTAGATAAAGGTTGTGGATCCACGGTCTTAAACGACATAACTGGTTTGGGGTGCTTCTCTTTTCAAGTGTCCTCTGGCACAACCTATGTGAGTAGAGATGCCTTTCACAGGAGGTAGCACTGTCCCCACACTGGATCAACCACACAACATGAGCACAATGAAGTGGGAGGTTACTGCGCCTGGCTATCAACAGCCTCCTCTATGCAGTACTCAGGGAAAAACTAAAGTGCAGGCCGACGTATAAACTTCCTCACCTTGTAAAATAGACAATGCAATCCCACCTTTCACCCCTAAGTTCAACAAAAAGGCAGTGGTAAGAAAACTAATCAGCAGCCCCCTGCTTATATTAAAAAAAGAACGAGAAAAAAAATAAAGCTCAAGAGCGAATTGCCAATGCCACAGATGAAAAGGTCTGGCCACACTACTAGTCCCACAGTATGCTGCAACCACTGCGTGGTGCTATGGACAGGACCAGCCATCCTCTGTCCAATATGGGGCTACACTTGGTGCCTCCCTGTGGGTCACACTACAGGTCCTCGAAACAGGCCCATCACAAGGTACCTTGGGGTCCAGTGACCCGAGCAACAATCCCCAGACTCTGGGGTCTAGGAGTACAGACAGTACTACACTCAAGACCGCCCCGTACATCGGAGGTGCTTGAAAACAGGCCTCACGCAAACATTTAAAAGAAAGTCTTACACAGGACTTTTGACCAGCCCCACAACCACTTGACATTTCAAACTCTAGAACATAGAATAACAAAGGAAAGGAAGACAGACATTTAGATATGTAATCTATGATGCGAGAGGAGGCATTTGCCCTTGTGTGTCTACGCGTCTAACTAATAAGGGTGTTGGCCTGTGGGTCATGGACCTGTTTATCACACCCATCTGTTCCTTCCCTTCCTTGGTCTTTTCTCTACCCATGAGTTTTGGGCGAAGCCGTCCCCCCGTTTGTCCTGATGTGAATCTACATTTTTGTCTTTCTTTCCCTTCTTATTGGATAATGTGAGTTGTGTGTGCATGGTTGACGTATAATATGTTGGATATTCTATTTAATATATATATGACTCCACTTGAAAGAGTGGTCGCCCCCTCGGGGGTGAAGATCATCAGCTATGCTGATGATACTCAGCTGGTGGTCGGCCTCACTCAGCTGGCGGAACAACCTGAGGTTTTACACGACTGCCTCGCCAATGTTTATCGTTGGATGTCTATCTCTGCCTTAAAGCTCAATGGAGGTAAAACCGAGCTGATGCTCCTGGGCAATCCCAGTCCCTCCATTATTGCGACCTGTTGGCCCCGGTCTCTTGGTGACCCACCATCCCCCAAGAAGGAGATCAAGTCCTTGGGAGTATGGTTGGAAGAAAATCTGTCCTTCAGGACTCATGCCAGGAAGACTGCAGGGGTTTGCTTTGGCTTACTGAAATCAGCCCGAAAGGTGCTACCTTTGCTTCCTGATCCAGCAAGGAAGCTGTTGATACGTGGCCTAATTCTATCGAGGCTCGATTATGGGAATGCGCTGTTTCTCGGTGCCCCCGAAGCGACCTTCAAAACTCTCCAACAGGTGCAAAACGCAGCTGCGAGAATCCTTATGGATGTTCCCAGAAGGCAGTCTGCTGCTCCTGCCCTCAGAGCGCTTCACTGGCTCCCCGTGAAGGAGCGGGTGAAATTTAAAGCGCTATGTACTGCCCATAAAATTTTACATGGCAAAGGCCCCCCTATCCTTGCTAATATGGCCCGTCCCTATAAACCCCCACGTCTGCTGCGCTCGGACCAAAAACACCTTTTGCAGTCAGCCAGAGTAAGAAAAGCTCGTTCTGGGGGCAGGCGTTTCTCGGTGCAGGTGGCGTCTCTTTGGAACTCGCTGCCCCTCAGGATTCGCTCAGAGCCCAAGATCCTACCATTTAGGAAACTTCTTAAGACCCACTTGTTTCCACAGTAGTGATTAGCCGAGTCTCCCCTTCTGGTCTGTTGCGCCGGGAGGCCCCTGGGTAAGCTGAGCGCATTATAAATTTCATATTATTATTATTACATGTTTAGATTTTTTTTAATTAAAGCAGGTTTTAGATGTACTTATTAGTGTTATGGTTATGTTTAAGTATTTGTGATTATGAGGTCTTGGAGTCAGGCGCGCAACACCCATTGGGCTCACCGGGCTTCACTGAGTTACTGACTCCATATCCCTCATTGAGTCCATCTCACTCCCTGAGTGTGTATTTGGGATCACAGTGGTCTGGCGCTCCATGGTCTGAAGGTCGGGTAGTTGAGCCTCCCTCCACATAAATGCAGGCTCTCTTGCAATCCTAGTCTAGCATAATACCTTCTCCTGACCCGCCTCTGCCCTGTGGTTTAGCCCAACTTCTGTCCTGGGCAAATGATTGTTGAGAAGAGTTCATCCCAGTAAGCCAGCAATCAGTGCAGAAGGCAGGCCTCTCACAGTGCTCAGACACACCCAGTACCCAACCAGGGTACAGAAGGCACAAAACGTAAGCACTTGGAGGCACTGCCATGTCTGAAAACTCAGTTGCAGTCCTGCTTAGAAGTTGCCCTGACACTAGAGGAGCAATGCACCAAAGTGTACGTGACCGCACAATCTACTTCATTGGTCCACTTCCTTGAGGAGCAGACACCAACACTGCACAATAATTTGCCTCTCAGGAGTCTTATCTGGAATTTGCAGCCTGTTGCATCAGGACACAGTCACCAGCAGCAATCCCTTCTTCAAGGGCAGTGTGTGGAAATTTGAGAAATTGATATACATAAACAGTGTTCATTATTCCATTTTTTCCCGCTCCTCTCCCTGTAAGCACCATAAATATCGTGAAATATTGACCGCATCACTCTGTCAGTAAAAGCCCGCACCCATATGTACATGACAACCATTTTAGGCACCCTGGCCCTTTTTCCTGCTCATTAGAATCACCGGCTTCCCTTCTGCGCGTATCTGGACCCCCCTCCTCTCTCTCTCACATGCAGGGATTATGAAACCCTCTCCCTCTGCGCGACCCTGCCCTGAAAGGCAACCCTCCTGCTTGACCCACGCAGACCCCCCATTCCCTCTTGAAGAGGCATCCTTCGCCTTAACTGACATAGCCCTCCCCAGCTGCACCCGACTGCCCCCGCTCTCTCATGTACGGGTCATAAGATCTCTCTCTCTCTATGCGACTCTGTCCCTGTGTCCACCCTGGCTCCCCCTCCCTTCTCCTCACACGGGCAAGTCATAAACCTTCTTCTTCTGCAAGACCCTGTCCTTGGTAATCACGGCCGCGCCTGACCAACACCCCCCGCTCCTTTCATGAATAACCCCTCTGTTAGTAAACCCTCCCTCCGCGATTGACTGTCCACACATGTCTGAGGTCATCTCCTAAGCCAGGAGATACTGTTTACTGCTTATTGTATGGAATCACCCCTCTTCAAAGGACCCACTATTGATCCTGGCCACCCCACCCCCTGGGCTATGATCAGGCGCACACATCCTAAAGGTTGGCGGAACACTCAGCTGCATGATTACCCTCCCCTCTTATCTGCAGGTCAAGGGTCCCTATTGTGAACATATGTGGGGTAGGATTGACACGAGGATTATGGGGATGTCTTTTTCGTGTTGCACAATGTCATGATTGTAATGCTAAAGTGTTCTGTAAAGTATAAAAGACGATCTCTCAGCTCACTTGTTAGAGCACCTCCCGATGACACCTTGTTTCGTGTCTGAAATGACAGGCTCTCCTCATGAGAAATAAACCCTGTTCTTGTGTCCCTACCTCCAGCGCCCGTCTCTTTATTTGGTAACTATTCAGAATGGAAACTAAGAGGCGTCTTGCGCCGGCCATCCGGGCATCGATACTGGTATGGAAACCCACATTTCTACAATTGGCGTCCCAACGCGGGGTCCATCAGTGACATAAGGTCCAGTGAGAGAGATCCAGACGATGAGGTGAACATCTAAATGATCGGAGTATACCTGCCTTGAGAGGGCCCTCGTCCGGCTGCCGATTGAATGAACTTCACCAATTCTGAACGGACCTCTCTCGAGTGACCCACTGTCCTGACTGGAATCCAACAGGACTGCTGCGGTAAAATCATGGAGTAAGAGAACGATCGGGCGCTGGAAGGAGGAAGGCGAAGAACTGCCCACACGGTCCGGTCCGGGTAAGGTCGCGTAAATGCGACAAATTGTGAAATAATTGTTTGGTTTGGATAATACTAGTATTACTCTTTTGTTGGTACCTCTGGAGATTCACCGTCTGCAAACGGAGAAACAACAGGTTCTCCCTTTGCAAGCAGTGAAGGATAGGTAACGCAGACTTTTGTCCCCGTTGTAATCCGTCGTGCCTATCTTCCTCCCCCACTGTTGTCCCGAACTGTCGTTCGTGGATTATTGTCTGGAGATTCTTTGTCTGCAAACAGGGAAGAACAAGGTCTCTCTTTGCAGGTAGAGAAAGAGTGGGTAACGCAAACTTTTCGTACCCACTTATTCTCCCCACTGATTGTTTGATTGACCGAACACTGATTGTTCGGTATTGGTTCTTTTGAGGTATTCACCGCCTGCAAACAACGGAGAATAGAAATATTCTGTCTAGTCTTTGCCCGCCGTGATAAGATAGGTAGTGCAGACTTTTGTCCCCGTTGTAATCCGTCATGCCTATCTTCTCCCCACTGATTGGTAGCCTGTTTAGCCCGGACCGCTTATTAGAGATGAACCATCCAGCTCCACTGGAGGGCACACCTAATAAGGACATGTTCATTAAGTGTGGACTAGTCGCTATAGCTTATAATAGGTTATGGCATAAAAATACAAGAAAAAGAGTTGAGCGAAATCAGTAGGCCACTGAGGAGTTATCAACTTCGCTAAAAATAAAATAAGAAATGTTAGAAATAACCCGTAATAAGAAACATTAAAAAAAATGGCGAGGGAAGACAAGCTTGACACCAAGGCAGCCACGAGGTAGCTAGGTTCCGTTGCCTATTCCTGCCCTAAACATGTCTGCCTCATTACCCACCACGCCCAAATAACAGTCACATGAAATAGATACAAATCAATAGGTACCTACCCCCATTCCGGAAACTCCCGAAGTGCAACAGGTCCGCGGTTACGCCCATCCGGTAGGCAAGGCCTCGAGGCATGCAGGGCTCGCCTGGCCGCAGTCGGAAGGGGAGGCTGTGGGGCGGACGGCCCAGAAAACCGTGATGGCCTCTCCTTCTCTCCTCTTCTGCTGCCCTGCAGGCCACGGGGGGGGGCTGTCTTGCCTCAGCCACCGACCACCCCCCCCTCTGTCTCTCGCCTGGTCCGGCCCGCAAAGAAGGCCGAAGCCAAAGCGAGGACGGCGGCGCTTACAGGTAGTCCCGCCACATGTCAAACTCCTGGATAGTTTCAGGTAGTCCCGCCACATGCCGACGCCTGGACAAGCGCAAGTAGTCCCGCCACATGTCAACCCCTGGAGAGTTGCAGGTAGTCCCGCCACATGTCAAAGGGGGGGGGGTCTGTCTTGCCTCAGCCACCGACCCCCCCCCCCATCTTCAATAGCCGGCACGGCCAATATCGAAACGGCGGAGCCGAGGATCGGCGAGGGGTCGCTGGAAGGGGGAGGTGGCGCGAACGAGCCTCCCCCACCTCCCTCCAGGTGGAGGCTTCCAGCGACACCCCAACGCTCTTACTTAAAGAGGGTCCACATCGAAAAACGGTCTTTTGCCCGGGTCGGGCACACGCCCCATGCCTTCTCTACTCAACTTTGAAGATTCTATGAGAGCCGGGGGGGCCCCCGACCCCTCTGCATGGGTGCCCCCGTCCCCCTCACTGGGACCCGCGACATCGACACACTCCTGCCGGCGCCAGCCTCAGTTTGGAAATGGCTAAAACACAGCCAAGGTACAGACTTGTTCAGTTCCGGTGGAACACCAGAATGACCCGGTAGGAAAATTGTTGTTGCCCTCCCCACTCTTTGACTGATGGTCCATTTATTAGACTGTTACCACATTGCGAAAAACTTTTTGAATTGCCAACGGAAGGTTCTGGTCCAACCATGAGTCATTGGAGGCATTCTGACTATACCGGAACCTGCCTGACCTCGCCCAAAATGGCGCCGATACACGAAACGAAAACTTTCGAACTCCCTGTTCACCTGGATTGCTCGAATATTGATGCTCTGAGATATGTATGCATTTTTGGACAATGAAAGTCGATAAGATGGATAGTGATTATGTGCTTAGAGAAGAAAGCAATACAGATATTGATCATGTGTGTGGACAATGAACTGATTTAGGGTGGGTACTAATTATGAATGGGAACAACGAATTGGTGTAATTTGGACAGTGAACGAGCATCTGGATAATTAATTAATTGAAAACTGAATCCTTGACATGCATCATGCTTGCTCTGTAGTAAAGTTCTATACGATTTTATTGCACTGTCGCACTTTATGCAATGAACTGCCACCAACTTCATTCTTCTTATGTACAGTTCCAATCTGCTCCGTGGCCGGTCCACTGGATTGTGGGCCTGTATTTATACACCAACACTTTTTTTTATTAAAAGTATTTTTGAGAAAGAAAGCATAGTTGTAGCGGTTGCATTAATGAGTTTTGAATGTATTACTACTGTGAGCAACGAGAAAGTATGATGAAGGCTGAAGGTTAAAAAGGACCCGATATTTAGCAGCTACATTACGTGTCACAGGCAGCCGAAAAGTGTTTTAGACGCCCTTAAAACGACACCACAGAAATACCGCCTGACTGCCACCCTTGCACATAACCAAAAGGGGTCGCGACCAAGTAACTCTTGTAGATACGCAGATCGTCAATGATTATCTATCTGACATTACTGGTCCCTCTGGGCTTAAAACGCCGAGATGGTAAAGAAATGCACTACGTGGGGATAGGTCGAGTATGTGGTAGGTAAAAACATTTTTCGGATTACTGCATGCTGATGTGGTTTGAATGCTGCCCCCCACCCCCCTTCCTTCTCCGCCCTTCTGCAGGTCGCGTTGGAACATCGGCTGAAGTATGGGAGGACGATGATCGAACCACCGACGAGAAAGGGAAGAAGGGAATATGAGCATGGTCCTTATGACGATAAGTTTTTAAAAAGACGTAGACTTAACATAACTGTTCCTCCTTAGAACATAGCGACTGGGAGGATGGACTGACAGAGACTTGACGGGTACTGTATGACGAAAATTGGCTCGAAATAACACGTTGGAGAATGTAACTAGACGTTTGACTAGGTAGGGAAAGGACAAAAGAAAAGTGCACGGGTAAGGGTTACCAAGACTGCACCCATCTGGGAAGTTAGAAATGTTGCTGATGTTCAAAATGTACTGCCCCCCTTCTCACACTCTTATAGATCTAGCCAAGCTGTCCGACTGTTCTCCCGATCAATACTTGCCGTTGCCTCAGCCTGAAGAACTTCCCACCAAAGGAAGAAACTGGAGAATGGTTTAAAATCCAACCATGGGTAAATAGCGCGACCAGGTTCATTTCTGATCGACTAACCGAGGTGTAAGTATTGGCCATTGAGAGCGCTCGAAGAGCTAACAAGCGAGAGGGAAAAGGAGGGAAAGGTAGAAAGAGCTAAGCACGTAGGTAAATAGGATAGTAAAAGATAAATAGGATATAAAAAATATAGATCTTGTTGGCCAACTATTGCTTTCTGTTTTGTTGTGAATGTCTTATATATGTAATACATGTACTGTCTTCCTTCGTCTGAGTTTGTGTGTGTGTGTACTGTAGGGGTTTGTGTTCTTTCTTTGTTTACGTCTCTCCGTTACCTGACCCCCTACTGTTCTGTGTTATGAACGCACTAAATGACCTATTTTTGTACACGTCTCTCCCTTTCTCTATCTCTCTCCTTCACTCTATCTATCTATCTCTCTCTCTCTCTCTCTCTCTACATGTCATACGTGTACCAAATGGCTCGTTTAGATTGCGGACGACTCTCACTCTATGAGAGTCTCCTTATTTCCTCTTCCTTTTTATGGTAAAATCGTGCCTCGCAGGCACCAGTCTGATTGGATAATTATTGAACGCGAAGGTGTTCAGCGAAATTGACCGAAAACTAAAATGATTGTATCTCGCCATATTACTGCCTCTCCTTTCTGCAAAATGAATGAACTCGAATTGGCTGAGAAGGAAAGGACAGGTAAGACGACTAAGGTCCCCCAATCTGGCCTTTATAGGGGAACTGTATGTCAATGGCACCTTATTTTTCTGTTCATCAGAGACGAACGCCCACGTCCAGCTTGACCCCCAATGCCCAGATTACCCCACCCCCCCCCCTTCTTTTTGCACCCAAGCGCGAGCTCCCGAAGCATCCCCGCCCCATTTGATAGACCCCAGTTGCTGTCCGGGATATAAACATGATGACCATGAGTAACTGTCGTCCGTCGAGAAAAAAATGTTTTACGTGACTCTCGATGATAGTGCCCCCGCCCTGTTTGAAAAGGTTAGCCAGCCTTGAAGGGAAACGTTAGACTGTTAAAGGCTTGGGTTTGAAAGGCAAGTCTACACTGGAAGCTCCAAAATGTTGAAATTGATGAAATGCGCAGTTGATGGGAATATAATTTCTATGCATTTATGTCATGAATAGACGATGAATACACTTGGCATGAACACAGTAGGAATGTTGACATATACACTGCTTGGTAATAGACCTCTGACTGTGACCGATGAGCGTATCTCCCAAGTGCGCCGGATTGAGGGAGGAATTCACCTGCATAAATGACTTCTTCTGTCAGTTCTCTAAAAGCTTGTTTTGTACCTATTCAAAGATTTGCGATCACCAGAGGAGAAGGGTCGGACGAGCCTGGCTGCAGATCTTGAGATACATGCGACCTCGACCAAAGGTGGAGCTGCAGAGCAACAAGATACGGGACGAGACAGCAATTTCAAACGTGGAAAATGAAAAATGACGGGCTGCCCTGAAGCCCTCCGTCTGCTAACCCACGTGTGCCTGGAGTCTCCGTCCCCCCTTCTTTGGGCCCAAGATGGGCCTGCCTACTTGTTATCCTTTGCTCCCCTGGTCTCTTTTGTGTGTCTCAGGAACTCTGACCCAACTCCGCTCTCTCTCCTATCGACTATTTGAACCACACCCACCCTCTTTTCCATGTGACTTCACGCCAAAAGGAACGGCACTTAAGTGGAAATAGGGTGGTGCTACGGAAATCTAGGTGCCGAGCATAAGGCGCCACTAAAAGGACTGGTTAGGGAACAGGACTGTGGTCTAACAGCAGAGGACAGACCGCACCTTGCAACGCGAAAGGTTGAATACGAGCTGGACCTATAGCTCCACCGCCGGTGCTCAACAGCGCCAACCAGAGGACACGGACTACAGCCTACCAGTGATGGCTCACCGTTAAAAAGACACTGTGACGAAGAGATCTTGTGTATTGAACTGAATTCCGCCCTCGGCTACTTGGTCAAAATATTCATTGGTCGCATTTTTTAAGTCAGATACATTGCAGTGCGTCTGAATGTTGGGAACTCGACAAATGCAATTTTCTATGTGCTGCATTCTGCCCATCACGTCAACTGTTCATGATTACATACCAAATGTTAATATTGACAAATGCTAATTCTTCAACTACGCCTGTGTATTTTTGTACCCCCATCAATTACCATAATGAACTCTGTCATGTAAAAAGGGGCGAGCCTGTGTATTTTTGTACCCCCATCAATTACCATAATGAACTCTGTCATGTAAAAAGGGGCGACTGTGGAAATTTGAGAAATTGATATACATAAACAGTGTTCATTATTCCATTTTTTCCCGCTCCTCTCCCTGTAAGCACCATAAATATTGTGAAATATTGACCGCATCACTCTGTCAGTAAAAGCCCGCACCCATATGTACATGACAACCATTTTAGGCACCCTGGCCCTTTTTCCTGCTCATTAGAATCACCGGCTTCCCTTCTGCGCGTATCTGGACCCCCCTCCCTCTCTCTCACATGCAGGGATTATGAAACCCTCTCCCTCTGCGCGACCCTGCCCTGAAAGGCAACCCTCCTGCTTGACCCACGCAGACCCCCCATTCCCTCTTGAAGAGGCATCCTTCGCCTTAACTGACATAGCCCTCCCCAGCTGCACCCGACTGCCCCCGCTCTCTCATGTACGGGTCATAAGATCTCTCTCTCTCTATGCGACTCTGTCCCTGTGTCCACCCTGGCTCCCCCTCCCTTCTCCTCACACGGGCAAGTCATAAACCTTCTTCTTCTGCAAGACCCTGTCCTTGGGAGTCACGGCCGCGCCTGACCAACACCCCCTCTCCTTTCATGAATAACCCCTGTTAGTAAACCCTCCCTCCGCGATTGACTGTCCACACATGTCTGAGGTCATCTCCTAAGCCAGGAGATACTGTTTACTGCTTATTGTATGGAATCACCCCTCTTCAAAGGACCCACTATTGATCCTGGCCACCCCACCCCCTGGGCTATGATCAGGCGCACACATCCTAAAGGTTGGCGGAACACTCAGCTGCATGATTACCCTCCCCTCTTATCAGCAGGTCAAGGGTCCCTATTGTGAACATATGTGGGGTAGGATTGACACGAGGATTATGGGGATGTCTTTTTCGTGTTGCACAATGTCATGATTGTAATGCTAAAGTGTTCTGTAAAGTATAAAAGACGATCTCTCAGCTCACTTGTTAGAGCACCTCCCGATGACACCTTGTTTCGTGTCTGAAATGACAGGCTCTCCTCATGAGAAATAAACCCTGTTCTTGTGTCCCTACCTCCAGCGCCCGTCTCTTTATTTGGTAACTATTCAGAATGGAAACTAAGAGGCGTCTTGCGCCGGCCATCCGGGCATCGATACTGGTATGGAAACCCACATTTCTACAAGTGGACTCCATGGCAGACCAACCAGATTCATCTTAACCCTCAGACAGCAAGTAGCTGCTGCTTCAACACTCCCTGTTTCTCCTTGAACCAGCTGCAGGATTTGGCTGTATGCTGTCATCCTTCACAGATTTCTTCCTGGATGCTTTGTATGCAAATTTGAAAGGCTGGGAGACACCCCTTGGCCCAATAAACTGTCACAGCACCTGGTAACTCCCACTTTTCTTAGTGCAACTCTCACAGTCACCCATGCAGCTCCTGAGATCATCCTTTGGTCCCAGGGCAGCGGACTCAATTGGTATCACTGTCCTGATACAGGATACCATCTCTGCCTTTGGTCCCAGATGCAGATGCCTCTGTGTGGACAATTCTCCAGTATTGGATCTTTCATGGATTCACATGTTTGAACCTTCCCATCATCAAGCTTGGAGTCCCACAGTATCATTACAATAAAGTCTAATGTTATACATAGCCCTTAGGTTGTAAACGTTTCCACTTATGTTACCTGTTCCCATCATTTGAAAAGAACCAAACTCTAACTCTGTGGCAGTTTTGGACTTCCTCCGTCTATTGGAAGTCCTGCAAATACGACTAAGCTTATCAATGCATTCTGCTGATTAGTTGGAGTTTGGTTCTTTTTAAATGAATAAAGGGGTCTTCCCCTTAGTCCATAGGCTTGTTCCCATTATTAACGACATCCCGCCGTCCCCTGTTCCATCTGTCAGAAACACTGATTGGCTCTTTTTTAAATTAAAGGAAAGTGGCAAGCATATGGCTAGGGATGTGGCTTGGGCTCAAACGACATATGCACATTTATGCATGTAACACACTAATGACGTGCAAACGCTCTGCATTACACAACTATGGGAAAGAGCCTACCAAGTAATGAAGTCCCCACAAGCTCCCATAGAGAAATGGGAGTATGTGGCCGCACCATGTGTGGTCGCATCGTAATTATGCGGTCAGGACTGCCAACTGGAGGTCTGTCAGTCCCAAATCCGCAATGTTGTCCGTTGGAGGTAACTGACCAACATCATAATTGGGCCCAAAGTGTGTCATTCTGCCAGGGGAGAGAACCACATACTTGCAAAAGGAACTGTGCCATGTTACATAACAAGACATACTTTTTTTCTTACAGCATTCATCCTCGGGCTTGTGAAGCTGTTTGACTACATGCTCATTGTAGTCAAACAACATCCTTTGCATGAAGTAGAGCTCACAGCAATTCCCCCCAATAGTTTTTCATCACTGTATATGATATGTTATACTTTGATGCCTTTTTAAAGCAAGTATTTGTAATGCAATAGGTTTTGCATTACTGCAAGTGTGAGCTATTGGAGCTAGAGGAGGTTACCTGCAAAACAAAGAATAATATAGAGCATCCCATGCCCATTGTTTGACTAGCAAATGTGTGCTCTAATTGTTGTCCGGTTTCAAATGCAGAATTCATCACATGTTTTCTCCGCTTGACCTGAGCATTAATCAATCCTGATTATCTGCCATTTTAGCCCCGCCCCATTGATTAACATTAGCCACGCCCCTTCATTTGCCATGTTAGCCCCCCCCCCGAAATTAAGACCAAGTTGCGCCCCTGCTTGGAGTCCCTAGTTCTTTTTCTTAATTGTTTGTGATATTGGATATATTCAATGTCTGTATAGATTTAAACATTTGCACTATAACATGGCTTGTATTTTTGTCTTTTGTCAGAAATATGTGTCTTTAGTTTTCAAAAACACTTACGTTTCTTATATTTTTTTTACAAGTTTGCTGCCCTGGGGAAGCCTTCATTTAGACAAAACGCCTTGGCTGCACTACCTAACAAGCATTTGCAATGCTATAGGTCTCGCATTTGCAAGAGTTTAAGCTATTGGCATTGTAAATGCCAATGCCTTTTATTTATGTTTTAAAAACCATCACGTAAATAAAAGGCATTGTCATTTACAATGCCAACAGCTCAAACTCTCGCAAATGCGAGACCTACTGCATTGCAAATGCTTGTTACTTTGTGTATCCTTCTTTCGGCCAAATTGATTCAGTCCTTTGATCTATTGTTGTTCATGTATGCCAATGGCACTCAAATCATAATTAACAAGAGCTGCCACATTTGACCAGGGTAACACAATTAAACGAAATGAAAGAAGAAAACGCACGTTTTAGTAGTCAAACAGGTTGGAACTTATTTAAAAATGATATTCTGGTAACTGAATATGAACGCGGTGGGTGAACTGTGGTAAAATAAGCCGACAATGACGACTAACCCACCCCACTTACAGGTGGAAATCCCCTCACCCCGGGGTTGCAGCGGATGTACCTCAGCGCCGTGTGAGCTGAGGCGGACTGTCTCCCCTTCCCCCAAGGCAGCATGGTCTTGCCCCCTCACTTACCTCCAGATAGGAACTAGTCCCCTCAGAAGGGGGCTGCAGCGGACGTACCCTTGGGGTGTGCGCGGAGAATTCACAATGTTTTGGGGGAAGAGGCGGCAGTAAACGAAAGCGAAACTTAAGTGAGGGCGGGGCGAGAACTGCAGCAGGGGGCGTGTCGTATGAGGAGCGCAGCCCTCAAGTTTCCCAGGCCCACGCTGGAGCAGTCGCAGGGTCTTGGGTTAAAGTGCATTGTGGGACTTGTAGGCGTTACTTTACAATGTGATGAACAAGACTACAAGTGCCCGAATGCGAGGAACAAAAGCCCCGAGGGCAGGTCTGTACTGTTAAGGCAGAGGAGGGGCCGATGTATGAGAGAGGGTAACAGCACATGAACAGGAGCAACAGGTGCACAAGCAGCTGCGAGCAACACACACCACATGCCACAAAAACACACACCATACCACGTGCCGCCCCACTCCTCGGCGGGGCACACACAGCGCTTCCTCACACCAGAAAGTGCACGCAGGGGCCGCCACCCTTACTTGCGCTCAGCAGCTGCACAGCGCCTCGCTGCCCCGGGAGCAGCGTTGGCGCTTCAGACCAGGGGTTCAGGAAGCAGCTCTGCCCGGCTGAGGCTCACTGAAGCAGGAAGTGAGAGCAGAGGGAGGGACAAGGGTGGGAGGAGGAGACGTGAGAGCTGAGGGAGGGACAGGAGGAGAGAGGGAGGGAGCGACAGGGGTGGGAGGAGGAGAAGTGAGAGCAGATGGAGGGCCCGGAGGAGAGAGGGAGGGAGCGACTGGGATGGGAGGAGGAGAAGTGAGAGCGGAGGGAGGGTCCGGAGGAGAGAGGGAGGGAGCGACAGGGGTGGGAGGAGGAGAAGTGAGAGCAGAGGGAGGGTCCGGAGGATAGAGGGAGGGAGCGACAGGGGTGGGAGGAGGAGAAGTGAGAGCGGAGGGAGGGTCCGGAGGAGAGAGGGAGCGACAGGAGTGGGAGGAGAAGTGAGAGCAGAGGGAGGGTCCGGAGGATAGAGGGAGGGAGCGACAGGGGTGGGAGGAGGAGAAGTGAGAGCAGAGGGAGGGTCCGGAGGCTAGAGGGAGGGAGCGACAGGGGTGGGAGGAGGAGAAGTGAGAGCAGAGGGAGGGCCCGGAGGAGAGAGGGAGGGACCGACAGGGGTGGGAGGAGGGGAAGTGAGAGCGGAGGGAGGGCCCGGAGGAGAGAGGGCGGGAACGACAGGGGTGGGAGGAGGAGAAGTGAGAGCAGAGGGAGGGTCCGGAGGATAGAGGGAGGGAGCGACAGGGGTGGCAGGAGGAGAAGTGAGAGCAGAGGGAGGGCCCGGAGGAGAGAGGGAGGGACCGACAGGGGTGGGAGGAGGAGAAGTGAGAGCGGAGGCAGGGCCCAAAGGAGAGAGGGAGGGAACGACAGGGGTGGGAGGAGAAGTGAGAGCAGAGGGAGGGCCCGGAGGAGAGAGGGAGGGAGCAACAGGGGTGGGAGGAGGAGAAGTGAGAGCAGAGGGAGGGCCCGGAGGAGAGAGGGAGGAAACGACAGGGGTGGGAGGAGAAGTGAGAGCAGAGGGAGGGCCCGGAGGAGAGAGGGAGGGAGCGACAGGGGTGGGAGGAGGAGAAGTGAGAGCGGAGGGAGGGTCCGGAGGAGAGAGGGAGGGAGCGACAGGAGTGGGAGGAGGAGACGTGAGAGCAGAGGGAGGGTACGGAGGAGAGAGGGCGGGAGAGACAGGGGTGGGAGGAGGAGAAGTGAGAGCAGAGGGAGGGCCCGGAGGAGAGAGGGAGGGAGCGACAGGGGTGGGAGGAGGAGAAGTGAGAGCGGAGGGAGGGACAGGAGGAGAGAGGGAGGGAGCGACAGGGGTGGGAGGAGGAGAAGTGAGAGCAGAGGGAGGGCCCGGAGGAGAGAGGGAGGGAGCGACAGGGATGGGAGGAGGAGAAGTGAGAGCGGAGGGAGGGTCCGGAGGAGAGAGGGAGCGACAGGGGTGGGAGGAGGAGAAGTGAGAGCAGAGGGAGGGTCCGGAGGATAGAGGGAGGGAGCGACAGGGGTGGGAGGAGGAGAAGTGAGAGCAGAGGGAGGGTCCGGAGGATAGAGGGAGGGAGCGACAGGGGTGGGAGGAGGAGAAGTGAGAGCAGAGGGAGGGCCCGGAGGAGAGAGGGAGGGACCGACAGGGGTGGGAGGAGGGGAAGTGAGAGCGGAGGGAGGGCCCGGAGGAGAGAGGGAGGGAACGACAGGGGTGGGAGGAGGAGAAGTGAGAGCAGAGGGAGGGTCCGGAGGATAGAGGGAGGGAGCGACAGGGGTGGCAGGAGGAGAAGTGAGAGCAGAGGGAGGGCCCGGAGGAGAGAGGGAGGGACCGACAGGGGTGGGAGGAGGAGAAGTGAGAGCGGAGGCAGGGCCCAGAGGAGAGAGGGAGGGAACGACAGGGGTGGGAGGAGAAGTGAGAGCAGAGGGAGAGCCCGGAGGAGAGAGGGAGGGAGCGACAGGGGTGGGAGGAGGAGAAGTGAGAGCAGAGGGAGGGCCCGGAGGAGAGAGGGAGGAAACGACAGGGGTGGGAGGAGAAGTGAGAGCAGAGGGAGGGCCCGGAGGAGAGAGGGAGGGAGCGACAGGGGTGGGAGGAGGAGAAGTGAGAGCGGAGGGAGGGTCTGGAGGAGAGAGGGAGGGAGCGACAGGGGTGGGAGGAGGAGACGTGAGAGCTGAGGGAGGGACAGGAGGAGAGAGGGAGGGAGAGACAGGGGTGGGAGGAGGAGAAGTGAGAGCAGAGGGAGGGCCCGGAGGAGAGAGGGAGGGAGCGACAGGGGTGGGAGGAGGAGAAGTGAGAGCGGAGGGAGGGTCCGGAGGAGAGAGGGAGGGAGCGACAGGGGTGGGAGGAGGAGAAGTGAGAGCAGAGGGAGGGTCCGGAGGATAGAGGGAGGGAGCGACAGGGGTGGGAGGAGGAGAAGTGAGAGCGGAGGGAGGGTCCGGAGGAGAGAGGGAGGGAGCGACAGGGGTGGGAGGAGGAGAAGTGAGAGCAGAGGGAGGGCCCGGAGGAGAGAGGGAGGGACCGACAGGGGTGGGAGGAGGGGAAGTGAGAGCGGAGGGAGGGCCCGGAGGAGAGAGGGAGGGAACGACAGGGGTGGGAGGAGGAGAAGTGAGAGCAGAGGGAGGGTCCGGAGGATAGAGGGAGGGAGCGACAGGGGTGGGAGGAGGAGAAGTGAGAGCAGAGGGAGGGCCCGGAGGAGAGAGGGAGGGACCGACAGGGGTGGGAGGAGGAGAAGTGAGAGCGGAGGCAGGGCCCAGAGGAGAGAGGGAGGGAACGACAGGGGTGGGAGGAGAAGTGAGAGCAGAGGGAGGGCCCGGAGGAGAGAGGGAGGGAGCGACAGGGGTGGGAGGAGGAGAAGTGAGAGCAGAGGGAGGGCCCGGAGGAGAGAGGGAGGAAACGACAGGGGTGGGAGGAGAAGTGAGAGCAGAGGGAGGGCCCGGAGGAGAGAGGGAGGGAGCGACAGGGGTGGGAGGAGGAGAAGTGAGAGCGGAGGGAGGGTCCGGAGGAGAGAGGGAGGGAGCGACAGGGGTGGGAGGAGGAGAAGTGAGAGCGGAGGGAGGGCCCGGAGGAGAGAGGGAGGGAACGACAGGGGTGGGAGGAGAAGTGAGAGCAGAGGGAGGGCCCGGACGAGAGAGGGAGGGAGCGACAGGGGTGGGAGGAGGAGAAGAGCGGAGGGAGGGTCCGGAGGCGAGAGGGAGGGAGCGACAGGGGTGGGAGGAGGAGAAGTGAGAGCGGAGGGAGGGCCCGGGGGAGAGAGGGAGGGAGCAACAGGGGTGGGAGGAGGAGAAGTGAGAGCAGAGGGAGGGCCCGGAGGAGAGAGGGAGGGAGCAACAGGGGTGGGAGGAGGAGAAGTGAGAGCAGAGGGAGGGCCCGGAGGAGAGAGGGAGGGAGTGACAGGGGTGGGAGGAGGAGAAGTGAGAGCGGAGGGAGGGTCCGGAGGAGAGAGGGAGGGAACGACAGGGGTGGGAGGAGAAGTGAGAGCAGAGGGAGGGCCCGGAGGAGAGAGGGAGGGAGCGACAGGGGTGGGAGGAGGAGAAGTGAGAGCAGAGGGATGGCCCGGAGGAGAGAGGGAGGGAGCGACAGGGGTGGGAGGAGGAGAAGTGAGAGCGGAGGGAGGGCCCGGAGGAGAGAGGGAGGGAGCGACAGGGGTGGGAGGAGGAGAAGTGAGAGCAGAGGGAGGGCCCGGAGGAGAGAGGGAGGGAGCGACAGGGGTGGGAGGAGGAGAAGTGAGAGCAGAGGGAGGGTCCGGAGGAGAGAGGGAGGGAGCGACAGGGGTGGGAGGAGGAGAAGTGAGAGCAGAGGGAGGGCCCGGAGGAGAGAGGGAGGGAGCGACAGGGGTGGGAGGAGGAGAAGTGAGAGCGGAGGGAGGGCCCGGAGGAGAGCGTGAGGGAACGACAGGGGTGGGAGGAGAAGTGAGAGCAGAGGGAGGGCCCGGAGGAGAGAGGGAGGGAGCGACAGGGGTGGGAGGAGGGGAAGTGAGAGCAGAGGAATGGCCCGGAGGAGAGAGGGAGGGAGCGACAGGGGTGGGAGGAGGAGAAGTGAGAGCGGAGGGAGGGCCCGGAGGAGAGAGGGAGGGAGCGACAGGGGTGGGAGGAGGAGAAGTGAGAGCGGAGGGAGGTCCCGGAGGAGAGAGGGAGGGAGTGACAGGGGTGGGAGGTGGAGAAGTGAGAGCAGAGGGAGGGTACGGAGGAGAGAGGGCGGGAGCAGGGAGAAGGGTGGAGAGGGGATAGAGGAGCAGAGGGAGGTGCAGAAGTCAGATCAGAGGGAGGGAGCAGGGAGGGAGCAGGGAGGGAGGGAGCGGGATGGGAGGAGCCGGGGTAGAGCAGAAGTGACTGTGAGGGGCAGAGGGAGGGCCCTGAGGAGAGAGGGAGGGAGGGACGGGGAGGAAGAGAAGTGAGAGGGACATAGGGGTAAGGAAGGTGCAGAAGTGAGAGGGGCAGAGTAAAGAGGAGGAAGAGGAGCAGCAAGGAAGGTGTAGAAGACTGATGGTGCAGGGGAGGTGCAGAAGTGAGAGGGCAGAGGGAGGTGTGGAGTAAAAAGGAGGAGGAGGAGCGCAAGGAAGGGGTAGGTGGTGACTGAGGGAGCAGGGGCGTGCAGAAGTGAGAAGCGCCGAGGAAGGTGGGGAGGAGGAGCAGAGAAGGTGTAGTTGGGGACTGAGGGAGTAGCAGAAGTAAGACCTTTCCCACATTCACAGCTGCGCAGCAAGTAGTGCCAGCTGCACCGTTAAGGCCTTTCACAGCTGCGCAGGAAGTAGTGCCAGCTGCACCGTTAAGGCCTTTCACAGCTGCGCAGCAAGTAGTGCCAGCTGCACCGTTTAGGCCACTTTATCCGTGGAGACAGTTCTGAGTGAGTTTCACTCCTTCGCCCCATTCCCTCACAGCTGTGCAGCACTTAGTGCCAGCTGCAACGCTTAGGTTTGCGCAAGTGCGCATCCTTTGACTCTCGCTGTTTCAACGGCTCCCTCACTATCTCAATCTATAACAACGGTACTTTTACGATCCAAGGCAAAGACACCTGTCTCTCTCTCTCTCTCTCTCTCTCTCTCTCTCTCTCTCTCTCTCTGACCACCTCTTCAACTCCCTACTCCCCTCCTCTGCGACCGGGTTATCCCCGACTCTTCATCTAGCTACACCCATTACTTCCTTTTTCCTCCCCTGACCCCCCTACATTCCAATAGGCTGTACCCTCGGGAAGCACAAGTCGGCGCTCTTCCCTCCCCCTCCCCTATTAACCCCCCCCCCACAGTATGCCCCCCACTTCATCACGTCAGCCTTACCTCTAGCTAATACGCTCCTCGTCCAATCTGCACCGTCCCGGTACTCCAATCTCCTCCACCCTATTCCTACCTGCCACCCCCCTTTTTAGTCCACCTCTCCTCCAACCTTCTCCCCAAGTTAACTTTCCTTACGCTCCCCTTATTCCTCCCTCTCCCCCTCTTCTCTACCCCCTCCTCCCCTCGCTATTTACCCCGATTTCTCCACAAAACCATTGCATCTCTCTCCTTCCCCCCCACTCCTCCAGCAATGCAGTGCTACCCCCTATCCCCCCTTGGTAACCCTTTCCATTTTCCTCCCTCGGGCCCAGCAGAACCATTTCCTTTCTTTAACTTCCCTTTCTCCCAACCCCCCTCACTCTGCCAGTTGCCGGTTACCTCACAGCCACCTCTCCTAGCTGGCAGGACTTCTCCAACCACCTCCCCTCTTTTCCTCTAATACCTCCTACATTCCTATGACTCCACACAGTCCTCCCCTCTCCTTCTACCCCACCACCTTGATCCGCACCCATCTCCCCCTAAATATGTCCTTAATTCCTTTCCTTCGTGCAACGCCAACAAGGACAACTCTCCCTTCACCTCTGATACACCAACTCCTGCTCTCAACCTCCACCTTTCCCCACCTATGAACCCTATACCCCAACTCTCCTCCTGTCCCCTCACCTCTCCCTGCCTTCCACCACCAATTTCACCCCCTCCTGTTTCCATCGAGCCACCCAACCTTCTGTGCTCTGCCCTACTCTCTCTGGAAAATAAGCTAGGCTCTCTTATCACCTCCATCTCCCAGCTTATAGCTACCATTTCACTTTTAAGCTCCAAGATTTACACTTTTCCATACACCTCAACTCCTTTGAAAAACTCTCACCCTCCCACAAGATGCACCTCGCACCCTTACCCCATTATAGCCAAGCATAACCTGTCGTCTGCAAACATTGTTAACTCACACAAGCCCTTGAATGCCACCCTTCTTCAACCTTTGGGGTCCACCACTGGCCTCCCTGACCTCTACAGCCCTGGGCTGACTGAGGCAGGGTAGAGAGGGGCAGGTTACCTGCTCCAGACTGGGTCCCACCTTGGAAGGGTCCACTGACATCAGGGGTTCTGCCAGGCTAGGCCTGACTACCTCTGGGGCAGTTCCTTCACAAGGGGTCAGATCAGTTCCCTGAGGAGGCTGATCCTTTCTTAAGAGTCTGAGTGGAGTGATCCATAGTTTCAGGCTTCACAGCACTACTATCTGTCTGAGTTTGAGCTGTGGCCATCACAACTCCACCAACCTTTTCAGGAAGGGACTCAGTTTGGGTATGGGCTGTGACCATCACAGCCTTGCCAACCTGTTCCGGAAAGGAATCTGTCTGAGATTGGGCTGTGACTGGCACAGCCCTCCTGACCTGTTCAGGGAGGACATCTTGGACTGGGGCTGTGGCTATCACTGCCCCACTAACCTTACCATGGAGGTTTACCATTTTAAAATGGTTTTCTTGCTCTACCTCAGCCCAGGCTGAGATCTCTAAATCATTCCCCAGTAGGCAATCTACAGGCAAGTTTGGGGACACTGCCACCCTCTTGTGGCCAGTGACACCTCCCCAGCTGAGATTGACCACTGCTATGGGATGATCTCTCTGCACTCCATCAATGTTGGTAACCTGGTATGTGGCTCCAGGTATAAGTTGCCTTGAGGGGACTAGGCTCTCAGTCAACATGGTGATGCTAGCCCTCGTATCTCTATAGGCCTCAACTTTTGAACCATTGATGAGGGGCTCCTGTCTGTACTTGCCCAAAGTGTTGGGACAAGCTGTGAAGTTGGCAAACCCCATGCCAGTCTTACAGACAAGAGTAGCTAAGTCAGGGGACCTGGTTAGGCCAGAGTCCCCAGGAATTCCCAAAGTAAATGCACCCAGATTCTTGGGGGCACTCCCAACACCTGGGGGATTACTACTAGTAGTAACAGGAGGCTGGGAAGTTTTACTTGGGGGGTATGTTCTCCTTATTGTCGTTGGCCCTTGGGCAACTGCTGTCAGTTTTGTAATGGCCTACCTGTTTGCAGGTATGACAATAAGGTTTCTTTTGGGAATTGGAAGGATTTTGGGACCACCCTTTTCAGAGGATTTGTGGGGCCCTGTGGTTTGATCAGAAGATGTATTCCCACCCTTCTCTTGAGGCTTGGTTGATTCCTTCTTTTGGTCACCACCCTGGTTCTTAGGCCTAATCCTGGTTCTGACCCATTTGTCTGCCCTCTTACCCAATTCTTGTGGAGAGGTCAGATCAGAGTCTACCAGGTGCTGGTGTAATAACTGGTTCTGACAATTATTTAAGACTTGCACTCTCATAATAAGCTTATACAACCCTGTGTAATCAGTAACCTTGCTACCCAGCAACCAGCCTTCCAAAGCCTTAGTGGCACAATCAACAAAGTCAGCCCAATCCTGAGACTGCATTTTCTGGGTGTCTCTGAACAGCAACCTGTACTGCTCAGTTGTTACGCCAAACCAATCAATCAGTGTATTCTTCAGGACTTGGTAATTGTTAGCATCCTCAGCTCTAGTAGTGAGGAGGTTATCTCTACCTTTGCCTTCAAAGGAGAGCCACAAGATAGCTGCCCACTGACTCTGGGGGACGCACTGGACAGTGCAGGCCCTCTCCAAAGCAGTCATCCATTTGTGGATGTCATCCCCTTGTTTAAAGAGGGGCACTATCTTACTCAGGTGTCTAGTGTCTAAACTCCTGTCTTTATCTCTAGGGATAATGCTGCCACCAGTGGGGTCTGCCCCACTCAATTTCTGCTCTCTAGCAAAGGCAAGTCTCTCTTTGGCAAGGGCAAGTTCTTCCCTCTCAATCCTCAGATTGACTTCCCTCATCTTAGCTTCATGCTCTCTTCTCTGAGGGGATGTCATCCCTCTGTGAGAAGAAGCCTGAGAGCCATTGGTATGAATGGATCTGTTAGAGCCTCTGGAGAGAGACCTAACTCGTCCATTCCCAATGTTAAGGCTGCCTGAGAGTGGGCCTGGGGGTTCCCCAAGTCCATTTTCATGCCTGCTTAAGTTGGTCCTGGTGAGTCTGCTGACTACTACCTGACCTTTGTCTGCCTCATCCCCTGATAACTCCTCTTCCTCCTCCTCCTCCTCAGCATCATCTGCTGCCTGGAGGTGGCGGTCAGGGTCACCAAGGGTTCCCTCTAAGGGGGGCATACTCCCATCTGGATTAGAAGGGCCTGTGTTAGAAGCCCTCCTTGCATCATAAGTCTCTAAGAGACCTATCAGAAATGGGATGGTAGGGTTAGAACCCTGTTTTAGCTTCCTGGAGGTACACACTTGTCTCATCTCCTGGAAGCTAAGAGCTGCATATCTTGACATGACCTGTGGAGGGTCAACTGACATAAGGGGAGCTTCTGAGTTCTCTCCTTTGTCAGACATGCTTTTCTAGTGAGGTGTAAGTGGTGCACTTACCTACACTATTTGTTTGCCTACTGATCCCTTGCTAAGAGTTGTAGTCAGGGTGTGCTAAGCCCTGTTACACTACAACAGCTGGTTCAGTAGAACGCAGAGTATTCTAAGCTAAATTATATGTACCTTGGTACTTATGTGATCATTCAAATGATATTCTTAGGATACGTGTGGTAAAACAACAGCAAGCTCAAATCCCAACCGCTGCTCACCAATGTGAGAAGTTGGCCTGATATATAGTGCTCACTATTCTAGTGATCACTGTGTATCATACCAAACGACCCTTATTGATGATTGGTTGTAAGTCAACCTTATAGACCAGCTATCCTAGTAGCATGGACAAGAGCAGTCTTTAGGCTAAACTCTAGCCCCTTCCATGCTGGTGACGAACCCCAGCCGTCACGCTCTGCGGCTCTCGTGTGCTGATGACGGCTGGGGTTCGTCACGGCCCCGCCCTGTTCTTTTGTTTACCGCACAGCGGCGGAAACGGCCCAGCATGGAAGGGGTTAAAGGGCGTGTTAATCCAGCTGTTATACCATCACATATACCCCTTGAACACCAAGTGAAAGGACACCACACAAGTTGTTATGAAAATAAAAGGATATTTATTTATAACAAGTCTACCCTGATCTCTATATGAGTCAGGGAGCTAAGCACACAACAAAACTCTTGCGAAAATACTTTAAGTCGCACAATTTACACAAATGCCTGAGGGGCACGAAAAACCATATACACTAAAAGTGGAATGCGAAATACTAGCAGATAAGTAACAAGATCCAGAGGCTTCAGGATCGCTAGGACTACACTACTGGACCCTAAGGTTAGGAGCAGGAGGCCTAGGGAGATCGGGTGCAGAGTGTGCACTCTCACGCGGGATGCGAGACAAAGTCTATGGAGGCTAGTTTTTGTAAAGTTACTGTTATCGGACGAATCCGACTAGATAGACTGAAAACGAAAAAGGATCTGGACACTTGGATAGTGAACCTACGTTAGAGCACCGAAATGCTCAGGTTACCTAGCCCAGGGGCTGCGGCTGCATAGGGTTCAAAAGACGTCGGGAATCCTCGTTGTAATCTATGGAGCCTGAAAGAAGAAGTTGCTGGCAGGCGACCAGTGAAGATGTTCGATGTGATCCAAGCCTGGATCGGTGATGGAGACGACCTGAAAGCAGAGGGGACTCAGTTCTTAATCACTAGCCAGTGATTGTGTGGGCACCAGGATGGCACCGGATGAAGTCACCTCGACCAGGTGAGTGGGCGACGCTGGACTCTGCTGTCCCTCGGACCAGGAGGCGTTGTCGGCGACCAGGCTGGAGGTGCGAGCTGTCCCACGAAGGTGTCTGCTGTTGGCTATGCTGGACCCAGGATTGGGGCAACAAACCTTGGCAAAGTCAAGCCCACGCGGTGGAGTCAAGATGGCGTCTGGAGTGGACCAGAGGGTCCGGGGTGCTCCTCTTTTGGAAGGGAGCAAGTGCCAGTCTGGAGCAACCAGACCAGCGGTGTAATCGTCGTGGTGCGTCGTCAGGAGGGCCACTAGCCAGCAGGCAAGTGACCGGACAACGCGGTGAGCAGCAAAGAGCAGAAGGTCCCCACGCAGATCTCGTGGATGCTGGGGGGCTGGACTTCGATGCTGGAGCTGCTCAGGGTTAGGGCTTCTCAAACCCCAAAGCACTCACTCGAGGATCCCTCGGCGGTCGTGCTGGTTAAGCGTCGTGCAGTTTTGAAGATGGCCGGTCCCTCAGGTCTCGTCACACCCACGAATCTCAGCTGGGCTGATGATGCAGGTAGAGGTCAGAGATGCCAGGGAATCCGGGTCTCGTCAAGCTGGGCAGTCTTGAACCGGAGGATGGACTTACAGCAAACCGCGTTGCTTAGATGGTGCCTACGGGTGCAGGGTGGCTACTCCTTAGCCACAAGGGAGAGTCTTCCGAAAAAGTCAAGAGTCCTTTCGTGGAAAGTAGTCAAGATTCAGAATTATCATATTTGGGAAGGGGGCCTGCTCCTACCTTTATTCTAAAAAAAGGGGCTGGCACGCGACTAGGTCCTGCTCATGGGTGGGACCAGGAGGGGGGTGGTTGCACCCCTCTCCCCTGTCCGGACTTTCCCCAGCTCAGGGGCTGGTGTTCCCCTGGAACTGGTTCAAGCCGGCATATGCACAGTGAGCACCGGGGTGCCACTTGCAGTCACCTTCCTCTCAGCCCTGCCTACCTGGGATACACAAAATCCTGTCTGGGATGGTGCTAGCACCGCCCCTGACAGGAAACCCTTTGTCCAAGCTCTCCTCGCTGGAAGGACTCCCAGCAGCAGGAGGTCAGACCTGTGTCTGTGGTGGCAGCATCCATTTTGTGATGCTGAGGCTCGAGTTAGCTTTAACCGGGGTTCACAGTTACATACATGTCGTGTCCCTCTAGAAGGTTAGTATTCCAATTCGTATGACACCTTACTCGACATGTTTATTCCAATTCGTATGACACCTTACTCGACATGTTTTGATAAAGCGATACCAAAGATAGCAAATAACCGCGAGGATTATAATGCACTTAAGAGTATATGGTACGCGTTATCATGGAACAGCTATTAGGACTTGGTTCCGCAAGCTGCAAACGGGCTCAGCTCATGCCAGAGCACCATCTCACATAATTCCAAGCACTCTGCCTTCAGAATTGATAAGGCCTGCGCTAGGAGAGACTGATAGGAATCTATGTGTCCATTTTAGGGTTAGATATAGAGATACTAAATCTAAAGCAAAGGGTGATTACACCACCTTGCCCCAGCTGTCGTGCAGCCAGTTGTGTCAGATTTGGATGGCCAGCCAGGGGTGGCATAATACATGCTTCAGCCCCTGGTAGGCCCTGGGTACACCTAGGCCCTGGGTACCTAAGGTACACTGTACAGGGACTGATAAGGTGACTCAGTATCCAATTGGGTATGCACCTAAGGTACATGGAATCCATTTTACAGAGAGAGCAGTAGGCCTGGGGCCCTAAATAGCAGGGTCCCAGGTCAACTAAGTCGGAAAACCAGCAAAACACCAGGCAAAAAGTTGGGGGCAACCATAATCAGATATCCACCTTCCTACACTCTCCCCCAACCTCCAAGTTGGTAGATTCTACAAAGAAAGCAGCGGATTTCGCTATATTCTTTGACGAAAAAGTGAAATCACTTGTGGATCAGTTCGTTCATCCTACCCCTCCAGAGGAGCGCAAATCCTTAGCCACTTGGCAGAACTTTGACAGCATCTCTGAAGATGTCCTCCTCAATTGCATCCTCGAAACAAAGCCCTCCAACCATTCTCTTGACCCCATCCCTTGTGCCATTGCCATTGACTTCTTTACCCATTTTCTTTCCTATCGGAACACTCTGGTCAACTTCTCCCTCTGTCAAGGCTCCCTTCCTGCCTCCTTCAAAACTGGGCATGTCACCCCCCTGCTTAAAAAACCCACTGCTGATGCCAATGACCTCAACAACTTCCGCCCCATCACTAACCTACCCTTTTTTTGCGAAGATCACAGAAAGATGTGTAGCGAAACAACTCTCTCATTATATCAAGAACAATGATCTTCTTGACAATTTTCCGTCCGGCTTCATCCAAAACTGCAGCACTGAAACAGCCCTGCTGCAAGTGATTGATGACGAGCTGCGGATACTCGATTCGGGGGGTCTTGTCTTCTAATTCTCCTTGACCTTTCTGCAGCCTTTGACACTGTCAATCATATCACTCTCCTCAACACTCTTCAACAGAGAATGGGCATGGAGGGCACTGTGCTTAAATGGTTTGCTTCCTTCCTCTCTGATAGATCCCAAATGATCAAAATAGTGAACATGTCTTTCATCTCCTTTGGCGGTAGGTCAAGGTGTTACTCAAGGCTCTATACTTGCACCCACATTGTTCAATCTCTATTTAGAGCCACTAGGAAATCTCCTAAGTAAATCCGGGATCCACTATCATCTCTATGAAGATGACACTCAAATTTACTTAAGTATGCCTCCACTCACGATCTCTCCATCCTAAGCTCTACTCTCGATGCCATTCAAAACTGGATGTCAACTCATTAACTGATTCTGAATCCCTCCAAAACTGAATTCCTCCTACTCTCCTCCTCACTTTCTCCTCCCCCGGTTCAATCATGGATGGATCAGATGAATCTACTTAACAATAAACCCATCATTGTCGACAGCGCAAAATCCTTTGGAGTCATACTCGACAAAAAACTCAAGCTAATCTCCCACTTCAATTCCATTGCAAAGTATGCTCAATACCAACTGCGCCTTCTTTGGGGAATTCGTCGCTTCTTTCCGGAGCAAGACCGTAAAACCCTGGTCCAATCGCTGGTCCTCTCCAGACTGGACTACTGCAATTCTTTTCTTAATGGCCTCCCAAAATCCCACCAGTCCCCCCCTTAAATCTGTTCTCCATTCAGCAGCTCGTTTCATTTATGGGGCCAAAAGAAGCGACCAAATCACACCCATGTTATCCACCCTCCGCTAGCTTCCCATCGAGGCAAGATCTATCTACAAGACTGCCTGTATCACCCACAAAGCATTGCACTCCTCCTCTCCTCGCTACCTGGCGAATAAACTGAAACTCTCTGGAGGCTCTAGACCATCACATAATGCGGAATATTTACAGCTTGAACCTCCCACTTTAAAGAAGGAAAGATCGATGGCCCAATCCTTTACAGGCAACGCGGTGAGAATCTGGAACTCACTTCCGCCTCAGCTTTGGACCACCACTTCGCGCCAAGCCTTAAAATCTGACCACAAAGCTCTCCTCCTACAAAGATACTTCCAAATTTAATGAAAGCCCTCTCTATTATCTGAAGGAAGACCTTCCATTATAGAGAACTCTACCCTCCATGACTATGGAAGTGCCTTCCCAGTGTGTTCTTGTGGTTTGAGTGTCTGCCATTTATTGCAGTATTATCCTTCTATCTGTGTTTGGTACTCTTTCGTAACATGCACACGTCACTTTTATCTTGTAACACACTGTTTGCCATCTCTTATAATTTGTTTGCTTTAGATACTTGCACAAGTGCCACCATTGCCTGCATAACGTTTGCTCTTGTGTTTGAGTGTCTGCCATTTAATGCAGTATTATACCTCTACTTGTACTTTGTATGCTTTTGTAACTTGCACACATATCACTTTTTCTTCCTGTAGTGTACCGATTGCTACCTCTTGCATTTTGTTTGCTCACAATTGTCACTTATGCCTCATGTAACTTAACGTTTGCTTTTTGAATTTGTTCATTTGTAATTTTCTCCTCATGTATCATTACTGTTCCTATTGTGAAGCGCTCTGACACTTTCGGGTAAAGCCTGCGCTATATAAAAATGCATAAAATAAATAAATAAAAAAGAGGGCGGTGGGGTAGAGGAGCAGGGAAGGTGTAGGTGCCGACTGAGGGAGCAGGGGGAGGTGCAGAAGTGTGAGGGGCAGAGTAAAGGGGAAGAGGAACAGGGAAGGTGTAGCTGGGGAGGTGCAGAGGTGAGAGCGACAGAGGGAGATATGATTAAAGGGGTGGAGGGCAAGGGATGGAGCTGAAAAGGAGGTGGAGGAGAGAACTGGAAGAGGTGGCAGCACGAGTATAGCTTCTGGAATTTGGGAGGGCTCGAAGGAGACTTCAGAAACAGCCATTGGTTGCATGCTTCTGAACTGGCGTCAGAGCTCCCTAATAGCAGAACGTTCTGCGCCTGGACTTCCAAAGAGCCAGGACACTGAATGACGACCGTGGACATAATGTATGGCTATACTTGTCTTTATGGATGAGAGTGATATACAGCCATTTGTTAGAGTTTGAAATAATACAATAGGTCTGGCTTATGAATTATGTCACTAATTGGTTTACGTATTCGGCGGTGATTGTTAGAACTAGAGCAACTTATTCACTAGTCACACGACAGAACCCATAATGCACTGCCAGGGAAATGGGTTGTGTGCTGTCCCATACTGCCTTGGGACTGATCAGGTGATGGGGAGGTTCTTAAGCCTCCAGGTGCAAGGTAGCCGTGCTTGGCTTTCTTGCTAGCTTCTCTGGATTGCGCCCTTGATTTAGAAACTCCGGATTTCTTCCTGTCTGTGACTTTTAGGAGTTCGAGTTTTATTGGTGGAATTTGAGCCCTTCTCTTAATCCAGCCTTGCTTTTCATCATGTGCTGTTCGTGAACTCTACCAGTTATTTTTATGATTTGTTGTCTCCAGAGCATTTTTGGCTTTTCAAGCTTCCCCGACATTTAGTTAATGGAGGAGTTAAGTATAAGCAGCTGGGTCTTTTTTCTGCGCGAATGCGTGCGGATTTGAAAAACGCGCGTGCATACATTTTTGTTTTTGCCTGTTTTGAACAAAACTTTACTCAGCGCTCCGAAGTGCCACAAGTAACTTCTGAGGTGGAACATTTATTAGTATTCTGTTTTTGTTTAGCGCGTGGTCGCGCTAAGGACTCTTTCAAACAGAAATCTGACACCAACCACCTAAAATGCATCCTGCTCAACACCCGCTCGGTCCACAGACACGCCATCGACCTTTGGAATTTACTAGACACCATCTCTCCGGACGTCGCCTTCCTAACAGAAACATAGATGAACGCCTCCTCAGCCTCAGACATCACCATTGCCATCCCGGAAGGATACAAGATTATTCGTAAAGACCGCACCAAGCAAACAGGAGGAGGCATCGCCATCGTCCATAAGAATTCCATCCGCATCTCAACCAGCTCAGACGTCAACCTCACTAGCGCCGAACACCTTCACTTCCAGATCCACACTGACCCCAAAACCACTCTCAGAGGTACCCTCCTCTACAGGCCACCAGGAGCCTGTGCACAATTCAGTGAAGACATCACTGACTTTATCACTCACACTCCCTCCCCTCCGAGGACTACATTCTACTGGGAGACCTCAATTTTCATCTTGAAAAGAGCAACGACAGCAACACCACCACCTTACTGGACAACCTCGCCAACCTTGGACTCAAACAACTTGTTAACACCCCCACTCATCGCGCAGGCCACACACTCGACCCCATTTTCACCTCCAGCTAACATATCTCCTTCAGTCACACCACAGTTCTCCAATGGACGGACCACAGCTGCGTTCACTTTGTCTACAAAAAGGCCACAACCCACAACCATCCTCAACCCACTCTACGAAGAAACTGGAACAAAATCACCATCGACCAGATCTCCTCCTCGCTTCTTCAAAACCCCCCTGCCCACTCTTCGAACCCCAACCAAGCAGCCATTAACTTCACTCAATGGCTAACCAACAGAGCCGACAACCTAGCACCTCTGAAAAAACGTCAAAACAAACTAGACCGCAAAAACGCTCCCTGGTTCAACGATGATCTTAAGAAATCCAAGAAACTCTGTCGCTCCCTCGAGAAGGCCTGGAAAAAAGACCCGAACACCAGCACCAAGGACGCCTTCAAAAACGCCACCCGCACACACCACCATCTGATCCGGACTGCCAAGAAAGCTGCACTTAAAGACTGACTAGACAACAACGCCCACAACAGCAAGGAATTATTCAACATCATCAAAGAATTTACCAACCCCTCTGCCCACTCCAACGACATCACTCCCTCTCAAACCCTTTGCGACTCCCTAGCCTCGTTCTTTCACGACAAAATCGCAGACATCCACAACAGCTTCGACAACCAACCCAGAGACCAACCCTCACAACCTTCTGCCGTACCCTCACCCCCCTCGAACATCCTCAACGACTGGATCCCTATCTCCACCGAGGACACCATCCGCCTGATGAACACCATTCACTCTGGCTCCCCCACAGACCCATGCCCTCACCACATCTTCAACAAAGTAGACTCCATCATAGCACCTCACCTCCGGAACGTCATCAACTGCTCCTTCAACTCCGCCACCTTCCCGGAAAGCTGGAAACACGCCGAACTTAGCGCCCTCCTGAAAAAACCCACAGCTGACCCCACCGAACTCAAAAACTACCGCCCCATCTCACTACTACCTTTCCCGGCCAAAGTCATCGAGAAAGCTGTCAACAACCAGCTCGCCGCCTTCCTCGAAACCAACAAATCCCTCGACTCCTCACAGTCCGGCTTCCGAGCCAAACACAGCACTGAGACCGCCCTCATCGCAGCAACAGACGACATTCGTACTCTACTGGACATTGGAGACACAGTCGCCCTCATCCTCCTTGACCTCTCCGCAGCCTTCGCAACAGTCTGTCATAGCACCCTCCTACAACGCCTCAGAAACATCGGAATCCAAGGAAAAGCACTGGAATGGATCTCCTCGTTCCTTGCCGGAAGAACTCAAAGAGTCCGCCTCCCACCGTTCAAGTCAGAGGCCACTGAAGTCACCTGCGGAGTTCCACAAGGATCCTCACTCAGCCCCACCCTCTTCAACGTATACATGAGCCCCCTCGCGACCATCGCACGCCAACACAACCTCAACATCATCTCCTACGCTGATGACACTGAACTGATCCTCTCACTCACCAAAGACCCGTCCACCGCCAAAACCAACCTACATGAAGGAATGAAAGAAGTTGCCGAGTGGATGAAGCACAGCTGTCTGAAACTGAACTCAGACAAAACAGAAGTCCTTATCTTAGGTACCTCTCCCTCCGCCTGGGACGACTCTTGGTGGCCAGAGGCCCTTGGAAAAGCACCCATCTCGACGGACCACGCACGGAACCTAGGAGTCATCCTGGACTCCTCTCTCTCAATGAACAGACAAGTCAACGCCGTTTCATCATCTTGCTTCAACATTCTTCGCATGCTCAAAAAAACATTTAGCTGGATCCCCACCGAAACCAGAAAAACGGTCACCCACGCACTGGTCACGAGTCGCCTAGACTACGGGAACACCCTGTACGCCGGCACCACCGCAAAACTTCAGAAAAAACTCCAACGCATCCAGAACGCATCAGCCAGACTCATACTAGACATCCCGCGTAACGACCACATATGTGGTCACCTGAAAGACCTCCACTGGCTCCCCGTCAATAAGAGGATAACATTCCGCCTCTTAACCCACGCACACAAAGCACTTTACGAACTTGGACCCGAATGCCTCAACACTCGACTTTCCTTCTACACCCCCCCCCGCCAGCTACGCTCCTCCAACCAAGCCCTTGCCACTGTACCTCGCATCAACAAGACTAATATGGGAGGAAGATCCTTCTCCTACCTGGCAGCTAAAACCTGGAACTCACTTCCCACTCACCTTCGCCTCACTCAGAACCATCTAGCATTCAGAAAGCAACTGAAAACCTGGATATTCGACAAGTAATTCCCCACCCCATCAAGCGCCTTGAGACCCTCTGGGTATGTAGTGCGCTATATAAATTATTTGACTTGACTTGACTTTCGTAGCCTTGTATTCCCCGCTCCTTTGGAACTGGATTCCTGCTACCCGCGCGGTGCGCGAAGATTATTGTTAATTCAGTTTGCATCCTCTGTAGCTACAAAGTCGGTCCTGCTTGGAATTGGATTCATTTGAGTGCGCTCTGTGAGCCATTATTCGTATGGGATATTAAGGGACTTCTGGAAAGAAAAGGACATGCATATCCACTTCCAGGTTCAATCCTGTACTGGAAGTCTCTGATTTATTTTTTGTGCACTTTTTGAACCAGTGGAAGCATTCCTATTCTTGGTGCTTTTGATTTTGAGACCTAGAAGTATTTGTTACACCTTTTGCAGACCACATTCAGTCATTATACAGGTAAGTGTGGGATGGCACACAATCATAATAACAGGAATAGTGTTAACTGGGACAGTGTTTAAGTTTGAGAAAATTAAAAAGCTCTAAAATAATTCTGTATGTTATGTTCTGTCCCTTCTATGCAGAGTTCCTGCCTATTTCTGACTTGGACCTATATTCCTTTAGTTTTTTGACATACTTAGAAACACGTCATTTCTGGGTCTATTTGTTTTCTGGGATTACCTACCCTCTCTTGTGTGTTTTATGGTGACACAGCGAGGGTGGTACTTTCTGGGAAGGTAGAGACATTAGCTCCGCTCCTGGGGAACGTTGACTTCTGCCTGGGACTGCAGTGATACCCGACAGTGATCCCAGACAGAAATGTAAGGGAAATGTGTTTTTGTTTGGATATATTTGAGGTTTGCAGAGGATTCTGGGTAAGAAAGATTGGGGGATCCACGCACAACACACCTTGAGATGGGCACTGGTATAGACAATCCCAGGCTGTGTGGTTTACTCCCGAACTTCACAAGAATAAAAGCCATTGTAAAAATTTGGAAAGGAGATGGGGACAAGCCCATCTTAAAGCTGATAAGGAGAATTACAGGTCTTCCCTCGCCCTCTATCACAAAAATATTAGGCAGACTCACAAAACCCACATAGCCCAGCAATTAAGCCAGGCTGATGACACCCCTAAAGCCTTGTACCAGATCTTGAAAGCCTTCACCTGCCCCAAAGCCTGCAAACTAGAAGAAAATTTCTCCCAGCCTTTCTGTGACAAAATTAGCGCCTTCTTCATACAGAAAATAGACTCCATTTATAATCAATTCACTAAGACAAGTAGTTCTCCGCCGCTAGATACCACATCAGTACCACCCCCCCCCCCTTTAGCATTAGGCCAAAAACACTGCTGACCTTTCCTCCTCTATCACGAGAAGAGACTGCAGTGTGCAAGGTTAAATCAGGCTCGACTCTGGATGTCTTGCCTGCAAGAATTTCAGCCGCTCTCGCCAATCTGCTATCTGATCCCATTTGTTCGTTATTAAACTCATCTCTCAAGGAAGGCCACCTACCTCCATCGCAGCTCAGATCATCCCATTGCGGAAAACACAAAAGCTCCCATGGAAGATCTCTCAAAATTTTGCCCGATTTCCCTCTTACCCTACCTGAGCAAAGTTCCGTAAAAACATGTTAATAAACATCTATCTGACCATATTGAATCGACTGGCTACCTAGAACCATCTCAATCAGGCTCCCGTTCCAATTACAGTACGGAAACTGCATTGGTGGCCATAACAGACAACATCAGGCTTGCGTTAGATCAAGGCCATTCAACCCTCCTGGTGCTTTTAGATCTCTCTGCCTCATTTGATACGGTCAACCACCAGACTCTGCTCAGAAGAATAAGGGAAGCGGGGATTGGGGGAGTGGCACTGCAATGGATGACTAGCTTCCTTTCTAATCGCACTCAGACTATTAATCTGGGTCCATATCGGTCCAATACGGAAAAGGAGCCACGGAATTGTCCCGATATCCTACGCAGACGACACCCAACTCACCTTCTCCTTTAATATGTCATCCCAGACAACCAAAGCCCCCTTCTTTTCCGGCATGCTGGCCATCTTACAATGGATGAGTAATAACTTTTTACAACTGAATGCCGGAAAGATGGAAATTATGCTTTTTGGAGAGGCCCCACTATTATGGGCACCAAGCTGGTGGCCTGAAGAGTAGGGAACTGTTCCTGCCCCAAAAACCACAGCAAAAAATCTAGGGGTGCATCTTGATCAGACTCTAACGATGAAAGAACATGTTGGAGGAAGAGAGTTGATGCGGGAGCAAGATGGCGGCATTGACTCACGGCTGAGCTGCAGCGTCAAGCAGTGAAGGCTCTACCGGGATCATCTAAGGAAACACCCCGTGAAATTAAGGTGCTCAAGTCCGCAATGCGGTGTTGACCGAGCGGAGGCTCTCTTCAGGACTACGTGCATCAGCGTGAGTTAATATCTAAAAAGGCGTACGGAGTCAAGGACGGGGAAAGTGAGTGAGCGAGCGAGATTTCATACCGCTTCCTACTGCTCCGCGCCGCTACGCACAAAGCCAACACAGCGGGGAAAACTAGATGCCCCTGATCTCAACTTACCGCAAGGCGCTGTCTCCCGGAACTTTGAGGGCTGCCGCTGCACTGCTTCTGAGGATTGGGCTGGCTGGTAGAGACGCTGGCAGAGCCCGCAGAGCTCACGGACTCAGGGGGCGTGCCAGTACCGATCAGGCGAGCAGCGCTGGTCGGGGCAGTAGCAGTAGCAGTAGTGTGGAAAGCAACGCGGAAACCGTGCGGTGTGGAGACAGCCAACAGAGCCATCAGCTGGAACGAGCGGAGCAGCAGCTTCTAATGTGTATGGCTGCAAAGACTAATACGGGAGGTAAGCCGGCGTCTAAGAGGAGAAACGCTAATGTTAGGATAACCACAAGCACCACAGAGATTACAAGTGCCATAACAGCTGCTGCTGCAGAAGGAACTATAGATATTGAAAAAAACGCAGCGGAGTTATCTTCGAGGGTCCCGGAAAAACAACTGGCATCGGTGGCGAGTACCCCCAAGGGGATGAGGCCCCCAGCAGTCAGAACGAGACAAGCTGCTGCTACAGCCGCCGCTACGGCTACAGTGAGCGTAGTTGAGCTCATGAATCGCAAAGAGAAAGAGAAAGTTAAAAAATTGAAAAATAAAAATATGGAGATGGCTTCCGCGGCAGGGTTAACACCTCTACCTATCGATGAGAACTTGGAAGCTGAGCAAGAATCTTGTCAGGATCTTGCTGTCTTGGCTGCAGTGGATGTTGATAGTAGGGCTCAAGGGGAAGAGAGTCTCTCGATTTGTGCTGCCGTAGGAAAGGTGATTAATACATCTATGGCAGTTACCGAGATGGCAGTAATGGCCTCAGCAGGGGCAATGGAGCAGTTATTTGAGCTTGAGCCTGAAGTCCCTTCTCAAGCTGCAGATACCAGCATGAGTGTTTATTAAGCTGGTTCAGATGAGCATCCCCCTCTGGCCACAGGTGATGCATTGGCGGTGAATGCAGCGGCTAATCCCCCGGGGGGTCAAATCTCAGGTCAAGGCCAAGTTCAGAGAGGGGAAATCAATATGCAGAATGGCTTAACTGAGGGGGATAAGGAGAAGGAGAAAGAGAAAACTCCCAGTGAGTGTTTTGTCTCAGTGACTGAGGAGGCCGACTGGTCAGCTGATGACGAGGAGGATGAGCTCCATAGCTCTGATATTGATGGCAGTAACGTTGAATCAGAAAGTGACCCAGAAGGGGAACCACCGCTGACTGTTAAAACAGTGCATTCTCAAAAAGGTCAAAAAGGTCAAGATGATTTAACATGGGATCACTCTCCTACTACCTCGCTACAGGGTTATTTAAACCAGGCGGCATACCTCGCGCAGGATCAGGCTACCCTACCAGTAACACAGGATACTACACAATTCTCAATGATCTCAATGATGTCAATGATGGAATCAATTCATCAAGGCATTACAGCACATCATGAGGAAACTAGATCTGATAGCCTCAAGGCCCAGGCTACTATGAGGAAAATGAAAGGGGTGGTCAGGAAGCTCTCAAAAGCCTGTGAGAACGTGGGAGATAGGGTTCTAAATCTGGAAGAGAGGATTGTCACTACCGAAGCTGAGGTGGCAACTGCAACAAGGAAAGTGGAATCCCTAGACACACAAGCACAGGATGTCCAGTGGAAATTGGAGGACTTGGAAAATAGACTAAGAAGGAACAACCTTAGAGTCCTAGGGATTCCGGAAGGATGTGAGGGGCAAGATGTCAAGGCATTTATTGTGAAAATCTTCGAGAAGGCCTTTCCAGATGTTGCAGGGTGGAATTGGATTACCGAAATCCAGAGAGCACATCGAACACCAGTGAGGCTGAGGCAGAACGCTAGAGCAGATGATAAGCCCAGAGCAATCTTGATATACATAGGGAACTTCCTGCTGCGTCAATCCATTGCAGAAAAAGCAAGACCAGATTCTAAGAGGGCTTTCGAGGGAGGATTTTTCTTCGTAAGGCCAGACTTCTGCCACACCACTGTGGAACGGCGATGGAGATTAAGACAGTTAATTAAGCCTTTTCAGGATAAAAAGATACAGGTGTATCTTATCAATCCTGCTCAACTCAAAGTCATTCATCAGGGAAAGACTATATATTTCTCCTCAGAAATTAAAGCTCGGGATTATCTAAATTCAGTATAGCTTTGGTTAATGCTTAAGGAGTATTCCTTAATTAGATTAGTCCTGGGGAGGTAGAATAGCGCTGGTAGGGGTCGCTAAGGGCAATGTATGATTCTCAAAGGCTTGAGTTTTTTTGTTTGTTTGTTTTCACGGGCTAAATAATGCAATTAATTGGCTTCTATTTTTCGTTTGTTTTCGGAAAATCTCAGGGGAAAGGGGTTTCCAAATTAATATTTATGTTTGGATAAGAGCCCACTGCTACGCTGCATCCGTCACATGCACAGACTCAGTCTGCGCGCTCCTTCAGGGTGGGGGTCAGGGTTTGGGGTGGGTTCAGGGGGAGTCGTGCCGCGGGGTGGGAGGGTGGGACATGGGGGGGTGAAAGCAAAAAAAAAGAAAGTTCACGTAGCTAAGTTGTATATTGATGAAGATGAAAGAATGTTAATGTTAATGTTACTCCATTCATGTGAAGTTTTTAGGAGAATAATTGATTGGATAGACCAATGGTTATGTCTCTTGCAGGGCTATGTCTAAGTTAAATGTTGTAAGTCTTAATATAGGTGGTCTGAATAATTGGAAAAAAAGAGGCAGGTTGGAGGAGTACATTAAAATAATAGGGGCTGATATTATCTGCCTACAAGAAACTCATCTACTGTGGAAAAAAAAACACTGGTTGAATCTAAGGGGGTACGAAATTTTTTCCTGTTCTTCACAAACATCTATGATAAAAGGGGTAGCAATTATCGGAAGGACGGGGCTGGGGGGGGTTAAAAGATGTAAGGCTGATACTTCTGGTAGGTGGGCAATATGTGAAATGTACATAGGTATCACTATATGTTCAATATACGGGTCTAACCTCGATGATCCAGCAGTGATGGACTATTTAGAGCAGGAATTAACTAACTGGTCGGCACCAATAATAATCTGTGGAGATCTAAATATCTCAGCAGATTTTACAAACGGGAATGTATACACAGGTCGGAAGCCACGGGTATATAAAGCGATATCCTCGGTTATACAATCCCATGGTTTAATAGATGTCTGGGGAAGTTTAAAGAGGGACAATCAAGGGTTTACGTATTTTTCACATCCTTTTAATAAATATACTAAACTGGACTACTTCATGATAACAGCTAATTATCTTTCTAATGTGGAAATAGTAAGGTTACCTAAGATAATATCGGATCATAATCCCCTTGTTCTAACAATTGCTATCAGTAAACAAGGGAAAAAAGCTAGACCCTGGACTTTCGACAGGAAGCTCTTAGTGGATAATAACTACATTTCACATTTGAAAGCATGGTGTCAGTCATTTTTTGATGCAAATAGATATAGTGCTCCCCGCAACGTTGTCTGGGATAGTTTTAAAGCGGGTCTGAGAGGTGAGACAATTAGTTACACTGGTCGAATGTGGAACAGAACTAAGATAGAGAGGGAACGTCTATTGGGTAAATTGGCTGATGCAGAGGAACAGCATAGAAAAGATGTATGTCAGGGGATTCAGGGTAACTTAAGTTTAGAACGGCTGAATAGTATCAAGGCCGAACTTCAGATACAATTGGCAAAAAAGCTGCAGCTGTATATCAAACCCACAGGGCTGGAATGTATGAAACAGGGGAAAGTCCTGGTAAAGTTTTAGCTCTGCGGATAAGGCAGGCTGCATCAAGGAATATCATAACTGAAATAAAGGAAGGAGATCAAATTTATAAGAAGTCAGATGAAATTCTTGATGTCTTTAGAAGATTTTACCAAGATTTATATAAAGAAGAGTCGGAAAGTGATGATCCGGGTATAAATTTGGCCGGAAATGGGAACTAAACTTACCTCTAATGAGAGAGAAATATTGGAACGTAGTATAACTACAGATGAACTATCCGAGGCGTTACAGGATCTAGCAACTGGTAAGGCGGCAGGCCCCGATGCCATACCCTTGGAGGTATATAAATGTCTAAGGGAAGTAATAATACCCCTACTATTGGACTTATTCAACGGGGTTATGAACACCGGGGTTATCCCGGAATCTTGGACCGAAACAAATATTGTGGAAACCGAAAGAGAGCCCCGGTTCATACAGACCAATATCGCTAATAAATAGTGACAATAAATTGTATGCGAAAATCATGGCGACACGGCTGGGTAGGATCATCGGGACCCTGGTCTCCCCCTGGCAGCACGGTTTTGTTCCAGGTAGAGGTACGACCGACCATATAAGGAGAGCTATCACACTATTCGATATACATGCTGCCGATGACCCTCCTTGACGCGGAAAAAGCTTTCGACCGCGTCAGGTGGAGCTTTCTGTGGAGGGTGATGGGAGACAGAGGTTTTGGCCCTAGATTCCTACAGGCAATTCGGGCTATGTACCTGAACCCAACAGCTAGTATTCATTTGATGGGTGAGCACTCGGGGAAGATCCACATATCAAGGGGCACGCGACAAGGGTGCCCGTGCTCACCCATTCTTTTTGCATTGTATATAGATTCCTTAATAACTCTTTTAATGAATAGTAAAATTAAGCCAGTTGTTACCAATGGATTCCATACTAAGGTTCTCGCCTATGCGGACGATGTTGCTATTTTAACTACGGATCCTGATAGTTCATTGAATGAAATAGTTAGAATCACTTCAGAATTTGGTAGATTATCTGGATATCGTCTTAATGTAGCCAAAACGCAGGTATTGTGTACCAGCAATATAATTAAAACGGATACTAGATATCTGGATTCAGTAGTCTACCTAGGTATTGTAATCAATGCCCAGCCAAGGGACATTATCAAAGATAATTTCGAGCCACTACTGGTCAAGATTAAACAGGATCTAAGGAGAATAGACAAACTTCATTTATCAGTTATAGGAAGGGTTAATGTCATAAAAATGTCTATCTTCCCTAAGATTTTATATAAATTTAGGTCCATCCCTTCCAGAATAGAAGATGTAATGATAAAGGAAATGGAGTCTATCTTCATGAACTTTGTATGGCAGTATGGTAAGGTCAGGAGATCTAATAAGCTTATGTCCCTTCCCCAAGAAAAGGGTGGGTTGGGAATACCCAATCTCAGGTTTTATAACTGGGCTTGCCTCCTTACAGAGATGTCCGTGCTCTTCTTCCCAGAGGATGCTAGATACAGTCAGGGAGACATCCCCACTATTTATCACCTGGCACTGGGGGGGGGGGAGTACACGGGATACTGTTGAGGAAACATGACAAGCGTTTTTTTAAAGCATTTGGTTATAAGATACTTGAAGATATTTGGGGGATATGGTCTTCTATATGTAAAAATCAGTATATTCCAAGATATAATCAGCATACCCTATTATGGAACTCAGATCTATTCCCGCATTTAAGTGATGATGGTCCATGGAAATATTGGGAAAGACAAGGGATTACTACATTAGGCCAAGTAACGACAAAAGATGTTTGCAGGCCTCTTGAATTGTTGAGGACACGGTTCTCACTGCAAGGTGTTCAAGAATTTAAGTATATGCAGCTGGTTAACATTATTAAATCAAAAAGACTGTGTCTGAATATATCTAAAGGATGTGTCTATTAGATTATTTGAAAGGGGGAGGTCATAGAATCAAGGAATTGTACAGGATTTTTTTGGAGAGTCTCCCCGATGACTTGATCAAGACGGAGGAGAGCTGGGCCTCTAAATTGCAGGATCCAGACATTGATCTTGACAGAGCATTGGTAATGGACAAAAGGTTTTTGAGATCATCAAATCTAAGAGCACAGCATTTTAAGACTCTTTTTAACTTATACTATACACCAGCTAAATTGTTTAAATGGGGCAAGAGACTAGATCATAACTGTCCTAGGTGTGGTAATGGGCCAGCAGATGTATTGCATATGTTTTGTAGCTGTATAAACTTGGGATCTATTAAAAAAGAAATTGAAAAGTTTTTAGAGGGGCTCTAGCTGTCAGAATAGACCTATCCCCTACTCTTTTAATATTTGGTTGTGATGCAAAGCTGGGTCTGAGCATAGAGATAGAGGCGCTGGTTTTTATATCGACAGCTGTTCTCAGGATACTAATTGCTGCTGCATGGAAGGATGTGGAGCCTCCAACTTTTCAAATGTGGATGTGTAGGCTGTTAGGGATCCATAATATCGAATCAGAACTGTATGCCCTCAAAGGAATTAAATCTAGAGAAATGGGGCTACGGGTATGGGCACCAGTGGCTAGGTGGAGGAAGTCAAGGTGTGGGATCCTATAGATCATATCGTGGGATGTCGTGGTTTATGTTCCGAATGGTTTGTTTTATCTCGCCTTTGTCTTTCCTGTTAAATATTGCTTCTGGTCAATGTTGTATCTTTTGTATCTATAGTATCGTATCTATTGTATTATCAAGTGTATTTATATATGTCTATATATATATGTGGATATATTTATATATACTGCTGATTTTAATGTACACTTTGCTGCTATGAACTTTCAATAAAAAAATTTTTAAAAATTTAAAAAAAAGAAAGAACATGTTGCCCATACTGTTGGTGCATGCTTCCATTGATATATAGTTATATGTAGCCTGAATGATGTGCTAAGTTAGCATGAGCTTTTTAGGAGTTTAAACACCATTTTACCTTTCTGCTGCTTTTGCACACAACACATATTTACTGCTTTAGCTTTGAGCCTAGTAAACTGTTTTCGATTCATACGAGAATAATATGTTGTTGCACTGATATCAGCCTTGCTTGGCGTGCTGTGTCTGTACAGTGAGTGCTGAAACCTTCAAGGATATCTCAAAACAGTGGTTGTTGTGAGGTCTGATCTTCGCACGTTCCTAGACATAACATACATGCAGCTGCAGCCAAGTTCTGGCTTTAGGCTCGTTTTATATTGCTTTGCACAAGAGCATACAAACACACTTGATGGTGCTTCACATGCAGAGAGCTGGTAGCTGATGATGTGATCCCTTACCACTAGGATCTTGAGGTATGGGGCCGCTCTGCTAAAACCCAAAAGATATAATATAATATACTAGCTAGGGAGGGTGAGAATTTGGTTTTTGTTAAACCCTATTCATTTTAGCATAATACTATGCTTGCACCGTTTGTGTTCTATGGACTAATAACTATGCTGATTACTTTGTTTCTTATAATATGTTTGCTTGTATTAGCTAAGATACTGCGCTTGAGAGAACTGCATTGGTGAATAAACATTTCAAATATGCACATGTCCTCTTTTACTCCTGGTTCTGGATTGAAATGATTGTATAACGAAAGAGTGTTCATGTGTTCCACGTTACCTGAGGTGTACTAAGTTCATGTTCTGGTTTGTCTAAGCATTGGGAGTTTATGATGACCAATGAGACACTGATTGCTAGTCTGGTAGGGGATTTTTGGGTACTAAGGTGAGTTTTGGGACATCCTAATTCACTGAGGTTCCAAGACTCTATGCACAGTTCTGTCTGAGCACGGAATCCCTGCGACACCATCCTCTCTCCCAGACCCCATGCAAAAGACTCTTATTCAAGATCTGGTACTGAGTAAACTAGATTATTGTAATGCCCTACTGATCGCGGCCAACCAGTCTGCTCTAAATCGCCTTCAAGTGGTACAAAACACTGCTGCACGCTTAGTTGTAAACGCACCCGACAGGTCAGCTTCGCTCTTTTTCCTACAACAACCACATTGGTTACCTGTACGAAAACGGGTAAAGTTTAAGATTTGTTACCTGACACACAAAGCAATATGGGAAAACGGACCCTCCTATTTGTCGGAGAGGTATCATCAATATATCCCAAGGGACCTACGATCATGGTTGAAATCCCTGCTCAAAATCCCTTGGATAAAAAAACACAAACAGCAGGAAAGGCCTATTCATACCAGGCACCTTTAATATGGAATCAGCTTCCATTGGCTTTAAGACAATGCCATGATCACTTGAAATTCAGAAAGGCTCTGAAAACTGCCCTTTTTTAGATCAGCCCATCGTCACATCTTCTTCTGCAAATCCGCAAGCGCCGAGATACCCCTTAGGGGGTGATTCACGCGCTATATGAGCTTATAAACGAAACTAAACTAGGAATATTGCACTGGGGACAGGTAGGAATGTCAAAGGTGCAGCTTCACAGGTAAGCAGAGACTTGAGCAGCCTTTCACTAAAACCTCCACCATCTTAGGTTTGCCTGCATATAAACACACACACAAAAAAAGGCAGCCCAGTGGATTCCCTCCTGCGCTCTCTCAGACATGTGCACAGGCTCAAAACCTATCCAGCATCATGCGCTTAGTATGCACACACTTTTGACGCCTGACTCACAAATATTTAAACGAGAGACCACAGCTGAGAGACTGAAAAAAACACTGATACAAGGGAGACCAGTAGGTCTCTCTTTGAAAAACACAGGAAAAAACAGACCTAGCCGTTCACTATGAAGTAGCCAGCCATCTCAGGCAATCCCACAAAGTCTGGGTAAAGAGGGTAGTAGTACTGTCTGAAAGAGAGGTGCACTTTGGGTGCCCTCTTCAACCTCAGTCCACTGCTCTAGGGCCTCAAGAAACATGGGATTCCCATTGTTAGTTTGCAGGATTGGGTGGCTCATTAGGTAAAAATATAAACAACATACAGCATAAAATAGCACATTTTCAAGTGCGATGCATAGTCTTTTTGAAAATAGTCATAAGGCATTCAACAACGCTGGTTGTTTTGGGCCACAGACACATTAGCATCCTATGGTGGAAAAACTTTGTAATTGAGGTTCTGATATGAGATCTTCAACTTCCTCTCAAGCAGGAAGCATGCATTCAGGCAAAGATGTGCCTACAGAACTTCAGCGTTGGCTGGCTGAAGTCGCATTGCTTACCATTCATTGTCAGGTTTATTTACGCATTTGTCTTGCACACCTTCACTAGAGCTGGTTCATTTGCTTTTTGTTTTTTTACAACTACCTGGATGTCATCACTACAGCAGCGGCAACTAGACATCCTTGGAGGACCTTGCATCTTTCCACCTCAAATACATAAGCTGATGACGATACACCAGAACAGAGGCATTTGTACCTGACAAGGCGTGGATGTGTGACAAAAGTTGAAATGTACCTGGACGGCTCTCCCATTATCAACTGAAAATAGCTCCTGGTGGGATTAAATTGTCAAAAGAAATGTTTGCCATTGGACTGAAATTTTGGGTTCTGAAACGGAGAAGCAAGATTGCCATCTCTTTGAAAGGCTAGAATGATCTGTCTCATTTCCACATGTGTTCTTTCTTATCTGTCCTTCAAAAACACAATAGGAACAGATGGGAAGACAGGGAGTGTGCCACCACTACTGCTTCAATGATATCCAGTTGTGGCCAGTTTCAATAGCTGCTGAATGTTAAATGGTATGCCATTAAAGGACTGAGCTACACGCAGACCTGAATCCTCTATATGTAGTATTATAGCCCTTCCGCTTGCCTATCCCTTTGGATGAGTTCAGAAACTTTTTATCGCCATCACAGAGTACAGTGACTTCAACTCTCGCAATATCTTTTCCAAGAGTATCTCGAGTAGGCCCAACATTACAGAAGAAATTAAGCTCTGGAGGTAGTTAATGCCTGCTGCTGTTTTTCTCATTCAGATGCCCAATTCACAAGAAAATTTTTCATGTGTAAGCATTGTGCAAATATAACCCATGTATGAAGAAGAGCTAATGAACCATTTCGTTATTTCTTCTAAATTTATTAGGTTGATGATACATAAAAACACCCAATCCACTAGACCGCAAACGAGCTCTTCGCTGTGCAAATTCAATCAATCAATCAATCAGTCAATCAATATTTGTTAAGTGCAACTACTCACCCACTAGGGTCTCAAGGCTCTGAGGAGACTTAACATTCCAAGGGTCCACAAGCCCACAAAGACTCCTGAACATCTGCGAGGTATATGGGAAGTGTTCTGGTTATACCATTAACTGGGATAAATCAGTCGTATATGTCTTACATGGGCCTCCTCCGATATTACCTACAGGCTGTGCAGTGAAAATAGTGTCAGATAGCTTTAAATACTTGGGGATACATGTTACGCCTGATCCTGGCGACTTTATGGTTAAAAATCTCCAGGGGCCATTGCAGAGGCCGCGACGCAATGCCAAGCATTGGCAATCACTTCCTCTCACTCTGTTAGGTAGAGCAGCACTTTTTAAAATGATGGCTCCCTCAATTTCTTTATGCACTTCATAATACCCCATTTCGTGTCCCGGAGTCATATTTTAAAGCGATAGATTCAGAGGTAGCCAAACTCTTATGGGACGATAAACCTGCTAGAAAAGTCATGGCTAAACTGGCTAAGAGCTGGTATGACGGTGGTATCACACTCCCCAATATTAGACTGTACTATTGTGCCTCGCAATTAGCGGTGATTAATCAATGGATCCATTCACCCTAAATGGAGCCTGCTTACCGATTAGACAGACACACTCTGGGAAGGGGCGGAATCAATCGAGCACTTTACAATTGCAAGCAGGACCTGGGTCTTTCGGGATCCACAGCGCATACCGTCCACACATGGCATATGGTGACACGATATTTGGGTTAGAGTGATAAACTAACACAACATACCCCGCTATGGGAGACAGTCAGACTAGGTAGGCTGGGCAAGAGCAAGGGATTCAGACATTTGGGACGCAATAGGCATTTCAAGAGTTGGGACCTTTGGAAGCCGGAAAGCTAATCATGTTCGCTCAATTGCAAGATCAGTACGAAATGGAACCCACTGAACTATTCAGATACCTGCAAATCAGACACGCATTAGAAGCGGTCATCCCGTCTGAGACATATCTACCAGCGGCATCCCCTTTAGAGGATAGACTCCTCACGGAGTACATGGACAAGAGGGCCATCTCACTCACATACAAGAAAATTGTCAATAAACAATCGGACCCTACATTATGGCTACGAGACAAGTGGCAGGCTGACGTAGGCAAACTAGAAGATTCCGACTGGCAAGAAGCACTAGAATCTCCAATGGTGGTGGCTGTATCCTCCAGTTTCCGCTTCCTTCAACTTAAAGTGTTGCACAGAACATATTAGACCAGAACTACATTACATAGAATGAATGAATTTCAAATTTATAAATTTATATAGCGCTCAAATGCCCGAGGACGTCTAGGTGCTGAATAGGATAGGAAGGATTAATGACCAACTCTACCTAAAACAATGAGGTGATATAGGCAACTTCTATTACACACTGTAGGAGTGCCCTGTAATCCAATTATAATGGGAAGCAGTGATGAACACAATCACACGAGTTAGCGCAATTCCGGTACCGCCAAAGCCGAAGAAGTGTCGATTAAACATCTGGGAACCGACAGATCTGAACCATGCAGCCCAAAGCTTGGGCAACCTTGGGTTTAACGGTAGCAAAACTGAATATTGCTTGGCTTTGAGAATCATGTATAGCCCCAGTCCTGGAAGACTGGTGCAAAGATATGGATATTGCCATGGTGCTGAGAGAGCTAAATATGTTCACAGAGGCTGCCCTCGCAAGTGGGAGCGGGTGTGGGGTATGTGGAATACAAATACAAGGGATTTCTGCACTCCACCTCTTATGACACTGGTATCTGACAAGGATGACTGAAAAAGCATACTGTCCTATTGTAGGTGTGCCACAGGATGCCCATCCGTTGAAGTGTTATATATGGGCTCAATATTGTGTACAAAAGAAACATGATAGTATGGAAATATAATACTGTAATGTTCTGACTACATATCTCTATTTTCAATAAAATATATAATTTAAAAAAAAACATGGGTTGTAATCTAGTTTTACAAATTTTGAAACTGTTCACACACTCCAAACACTTCTGACAGCCATCTCCACTTGATCATTTAAGTCTGGCGACCAGAAATGTATTCTGAGTCTTTCTTTTGTTTTACTAATTCACATATGACCCTGGGGTACCAAGCTAATCAAGGATTATGTGAAGCAAACTAGAAGATTCAACTGTGTACCCCTCCACACCAGTCCTTGTTGCACAGACAACTAATTTCTTACTTTCCAAAACTACTTACACTCAGGACTAATCACAAGTTTGACCTTCCATTTATCGTTAATCAAACCAACAATTCCTTCAAAGTTGCATCTTAACTACCTCAATCTTCCATTCATCGTCACCAATCATCTCACTTGTGTTCTCTGACACATTAGATTCACCCAGATCCAATAGATCCTCAAAAGAATCATGACCCTGAATGAAATCCAGGAACCCGCTAACCTTGAGAGACAATCAGCCACACCATTTTGAGCAGCAGTGTATACATTGCTGTTCCTGACCGAGACTTGGATACAGGCCAGCTCGGGTCCGGATATTGCTGAAGCTATTCCTTCCAACTATGTTGTGCTGCATCAGGATAGACCCTCAGGTAAAGGTGGTGGAATTGCAATCATCTTTAAATCTATTTACCAATGTAAACTGGAATTACTTCATCTTCCAGGTAGTGAGGCAGCATTGTTTAAACTTATGATTAATCCTCGAATGACGCTCTCCGGTCTGCTAATTTATCGGCCGCCCGGAAATGCTGCGTCATGGATTACCTCACTCATTGATTGCCTATCAGCAACACTACTAAAATCGAATAATTTCACCATTCTTGGTGACTTAAACATCCATTTAGACGATGTCAATAATCCCCTTAATAAATCTTTTCTCTCCGATCTTGAGGTTTTTAACCTCAAACTTTGTAATTCCGGAGCTACGTATCTCGCTGGTCATCTCTTGGATCCAATTATTTCTACTCTTTCATTTGACTGCACCTATGCGGCGCGTCCGCTCGTCTGGTCTGACCACTATGCGATACATTTCGTGCTACCACCTGGTCTATACTTGGCCAGTGTTTATGTGGAGGAAATGAAATCATCTTATCGCTGGGACAGGCTTGATGTAGCCGCTTTTAATCTGCGCCTGACTGAGACAATTCCATCCTTTATCAACACTGAGCAGAATCTGAATGCTCCCATTTCTGGTTGGTTGACAGATGCAGTATCGGCTCTTGTTCCTCGGTCTAGCAGCAAATGTAGATCCTTGCGTCCACCAGCACCTTGGTACTCGGATGAGCTGAAAATCCAACGTGCCAAATGCAAAGCCTTGGAGAGGAAGTGGAGGATGTCTTACTCCGCTCCTTCTAAAGCAATTTACAAAGAAGAATTAAAATCCTATCACGCAAACTGTAAACGTACCAAGGCCTCTTACATCGCCTCCACAATCACTTCAGTGCAAAATTGCCCCCGGACTCTCTTTGCCACAGTTAAGAAACTCACAGGAGCTGACACAACTCCAGCGCTGCCGGCTTTAGATGGTATACAATGTAATGCCATTGCAGACTTTTTTTATATCCAAGGTTGAGGGTATTTATCAATCTTTGGCCTCCCTTCCACCACCAACTGATTTCTCTCAACCCGACTCTTCCTGCAATGCTTCCGTCTCCCCTACTGAGTTCATTCACAACTGGATACCTTTTGATGACTCCTCCTTCCTGTCTTGCTTAAAAAGCATCAGGTCAGGCTCCCCTCGGGACCCTGTCCCTATGAAGATACTGAAACAACTTGACCTTGAACCACGGAGATTCCTAATGAGGCTACTTAACATCTCGCTCACTGAATCTCGGATGGAACAGGACTGGAAACACGCCATGGTCGTTCCCCTGCTTAAAAAATCTGGTGCTGACATCACAAATCTTGCCAACTTCAGGCCGATATCCCTGCTGCCTGCCTGTTCCAAAATATTGGAGCGCCATGTTAACACCCAGCTCAGTGAGTTTGTTGAAAACGTGGGATACCTTCATCCATCCCAATCAGGCTTTCGCGCTAATTATTCCACCGAATCCGCACTCCTTGGGGTGACTGAGCGACTCCGACACGGTATCGATAGCGGTGAGACCTTTACGCTTATTCTTCTTGATTTAAGCGCTGCTTTCGATACCGTGTCCCATTCCATCCTATTGGAGTCTCTCTGCTCCCTTGGTGTTGTTGGACCAGCGCTTGCCTGGGTGGCCTCATTCCTCAATGAGCGCACCTTTCAGGTTTTCTCAAACAAAGCTGAATCTGCAATTCACTCCTCTGCTTACGGCGTTTCTCAAGGGTCTATATTGAGCCCTTTGTTGTTCAATATCTACATCAGACCACTTGCTTCCATCGTAGAGGGCGCCGGTCTGTCTATATACTCATATGCAGACGGCACGCAGATTGTGTTTTCTTTGTCTAGCAGCAGGGCTCAGGACACTTCTGCCCTTAAAATTGGCCTCTCTCGTGTTGCAGCTTGGATGCAAGCGCATCTGCTAAAGCTCAACGGAGACAAGACCGAGGTGATCATACTAGGCAAACATAAAGATCTGTGGGGCTCTAGACACTGGCCCAGTGATATGGGTCCGTTGCCTACCCCCGTGCCTGTTGCCCGTAACCTCGGTGTCCTGATTGACGATAAACTCTCGATGAGGCAGCAGGCAACTAAGGTCGCTGCAATCTGTTTTAATACTCTACGCTGGTTGCAGAAGATCATATGGATGTTGCCTGAGTCCACTCGAAGAACTGTCGTACAGGCCCTTGTGATGTCCCGCATCGACTATGGCAATGTGCTTTATCTAGGAGCCGATAAAGCCACAATCAATAAACTCCAGGTTGTACAGAACTCAGCTGCTCGCCTGCTGCGCAATGTTCCACGGAGAACGTCCGCAATGCAAGCTCTGCGTGACCGTCACTGGTTAAAAATTTCTGATCGTGTGGTCTTCAAAACTTTATGCTTCCTATTTAAGATTCGACAGGGCTCTGCTCCCACCTATCTGCATAATCTTGCCCAGCCATATCAGCCTGGCCGCTCTCTTAGGTCATCCAACAATGGCAATCTTGTGATTCCTAGAATCCAATTGACAAAAATGGGAGGCCGTTCATTCGCATATCTAGGACCCAAGATGTGGAAGGCTCTCCCGTTGGCGCTAAAAACAGAAACGAGTCTTCTTGCATTCCGTAAAAAATTGAAGACTCTTCTGTTCTAAATTCCTCGGCTCTGTTTTCTTTCTCTTAGCTATTGCTGTTTTCTTCTCCAGTCTGTCCCTGGCGCCGGGAAACCCAATGCGGGTAGCTGTGCGCAATACAAGTTCAATAAATAAATAAAATAAATAAATAAATAAATAATGAAACTCCTGCAATGATTAGACACATTTACAATTTCTACTTGAGATGGCATCAATCCTTTGTTTGTCAAACACATCCTTAAGGGGCTTATGATCAGTTCTAACCTCAAAACTGCTACTCCAGAAGAAACATTTTGAACAAGATACTTGATATCTTGTTTCTGGAGCCTTCAGATGACATTATATAAACATAACAGTTTTCTCATCACTACCCTCACCCTGTTTTGAAACAGCTCCAAATCCTTCAGAACTGACATCAGTAATAAGAATTGGCTTTATATTAAGATCAAAACTCTGTAAAGCAGTAGCATTGGACAGAGATCTCTTTACTCTCTAAAATTCTACATTAGTCATCAGACCACACAAAGGGAGACTACCCTTTTTCAGAAGCCATCTCACATATAATGGAAATAAACTTGTTGGAGTACTCAGCCATCCAAGAAACTTTATCAACTCATCTTTATTTTCAGGACCTGGAATGGACTCACTTGCATCCACCAAAGCATTTATTGGGCTCATGCCATGGCCAGTTAACTGATGGCTAAAGTAATTTCTTTACAAAATAATTTACACTGAGATTCATTAAGTGTGAGACCCCTCTCAGTCTGAACCTGGTAACTACATACTCATCAAGTGGTGCTCCATTTATCAACACATCATCCTGGTATTTCTTCACACCAGATATCCCATGCAAAACATGTGCCATAGCCCTCTGGAAAGCTGACGCTTGAGAAATTAGTCCAAAAAAGCATCCTAGTGAGCCTACAAATACTAAATGGTGTGATGAATGAAGTAAAGTTTTTAGATTGCTCATCAAACCTAATCTGATGATATGAAATCTGAGATCCAATGTGAAAAACATACTAACACCATTGAGCTGAGATAACATCCCAGATATATTAGGTAAGGGATATGTGTCAACCACCACCAACTTGTTCAAGGCTCTCAAATCAATACACAACCTTACGCGCCAGAGGTCTTGCGTTCTAAGACAAGAGAGGCAACCCTATCAGTGGCCTCCCTTACTACAAATACCTTACAAATACCTCTTCCTTTTTCAACTTTTCCAATTCAGATAACATAGCTTGTCTTGCAGCAATAGGAACACCAAACACTTTATATGGAACAGGACAAGCATTTTCTCTTTAAATTATTTTATGCATGGCAGCGTCTCCATGGGGAAGGGGACAAGTCGGGGCGGCTCCTGGCTTGGATCCTCCGAAAAGAGCAGACCCCGGAACGTGTTGTGGCTCTCCGGAACTCTAGTGAGGACGTGGTACATTCGGAGGGTGCCATCCTTGAGGCCCTCAGATCCCATCTCCAGCAGGTGTACACGGCGGACCCAGGCGTATCTGCAGCTTCTTATTCTTCTTACCTGCAGTGACTGGCCCTGCCATCCCTCTCCACTGAGGACCAGGAGGACCAGGATTTAGCAATTACGTTGAGTGAGGTGCGGGCAGCTTTGGCTCGCCTGCCGCGCGCGAAGTCACTGGGGAGTGATGGATTCCCACCAGAGTTTTATCACGAGTTCAGGGACACATTGTCGCCACTTCTTGTACAGGTCTTTGCTGAGGCCTTTGAGAACGGTTCTCTCCCGCGGAGCATGTCCACTGGGGAGATTTGTATGATCCTTAAACCGGGGGTGGGGGGAGGGGGACAAACTCGACCTTTCCGTGTATCGCCCGATCACCATGATCAATACGGATGTAAAAATCTTGACTAAATTATTGGCCACCCGTCTGGCATCACATATGGCGCATTTGGTCCACGCGGCTTTATTCCGGGGTGTAAAACCGCCATGAACCTACCGCGCTTAAATCACATCACACAGGAGGTCCGCGGGTCGGAAGAACAGACGGTACTCGTGTCCATTGACCTCGCCAAGGCGTTCGATACGGTGGACTAGGGTTACCTGCAAGAGGTCCTCCGAGTGATGAGTCTGGGCCCCAATTTTTACCAATGGATCCAAATCCTATATCAGTCCCCCCGGGCTAGGGTACGGCTGGAGGCTGCACGTTCGGAGGAGTGGCAATTGGGATGGGGTACGCGACAGGGGTGTCCCCTCTCGCCGCTACTCTTCGCCCTGGCTATAGAGCCTTTGGTTGTTCGGATCCGTTCGAAGATGACGCAATGGGGCATACGATTTGGAGACACCTGTAATATTATATCCCTGTATGCAGACGATGCCTTGTTTTACCTGAGGGCCCCGAGAGAGGCGCTTCCAGTGTTGCTTCACCAGCTGCATAGGTTCGGAGATGCGTGGCGACTAAGACTCAATAGACACAAGTCCCTGATCTATCCGTTGTCGGGGCTGGATTTGGTGCCCCGGGAGGATTTGCCGGAGCTCGGGCTGCGATGGGAAAGAGATAGCTTTCGCTATTTGTGTATTCATGTGGCCTCAACGGAGGCGCAATCACTGGCCTGCTATATTGATAGGGTGATTAAGTCCCTGCAGTGTTCGGTGTCTTTTTGGAACACCCTGCCGTTATCACTCATGGGTCGGTTGGCCGTCTAAGATGGTGATGTTGCCTAGGACACTTTACATACTTCAGAACACACTGTGTCCTCTTCCCTCTAGGGTCTTCCGGACTCTGAATATGCTCCTTACATCTCTACTTTGGGCGGACAGGCGTAGTAGAGTGGCCCTTCATACAGTAGTGCGCTTATAGGAGGAAGGAGACCAAGAGGCCCGCGCTTTGATTTGCATTATTATGCTGCGCAGCTGCTACCGGCTGCTAGATGGTTTGCGGACGCGGACGTCTGGGAGACGCACCTTTTGGCAGGTAGAGCAACGGTTCTGGAGCTACGGGAGGCTTTGATGCGAGGCAGGGGGGCAAGTGAGACTTTGCCCTACGTCGTGAGGCACACGGCGAGTATTTGGCCGGAATTCGTAGAGAGGGTGTTGCCGAGAGCACCCTTCCACAGGGACTTACTGATTTCGATCCTGGTGCCCATGGTGACAATGGAACAACATATGTCCTTTAGGGCCTGGCGGGAGGGGGGCTGTGAAACACTGGCCGACCTGTACCCCACCGAGACCTTTCTGACCTATGAACAAGCGAAGGGCTTTGGTCTTCGAAGAGGGCAGTACCTGCGTTATCAGGGGCTGCACGAAGTAGTGCGGTCGTTTTGGACTCAATATCCAGAGGCGCCCCAATGACTCACACCTTAAATATCCTGCTGTCTTGTGGCAGGGGCCGTAGACTTATTTCCCTACTATATGATGCTATGCGTCAGGTCTCGGCCCCGCCGGTACCACCGACGTGGGCGTCCTGGGAAGCGGACTTAGGTACACCACTTGACCAGGGGCAACGTAAGCGAATAGTGGCCCTTACACGGAAGGTATCTTTTAACGCACACTTCAAATTAATACATTTTCATTTCTTGCATCGCACCTACCTCACACCAATCTTGCTGAAGCGCAATTCCCCGGATAGGGGTGATGCTTGTCCCAGATGAGGGGCAGGGTTCCTGCAAAGGCTTGGGACTGCCCGCGAATTCAGAGATTTTGGGTGAGCGTAGTAGAACACATAGTGGCCACGACGGGACTCCGTATCACACTGAAGCCTTTGCACTGCCTGTTGGCGCTGGTCCTTAGGCCAAAGAAACGAAAGCTGTCCTATAGACGAATGCAATTGATGTTGGTACTAGCTAGACGCAGGGTGGCTATCACCTGGATGGGTCAGAGGGCCCCAGAGATACCCACGTGGCTCAGGGATGTGAGGGAATGGTCCTTAGCTGAAGAAACTCATATGCAGAGCAGCAGGAGGGGTGAAAAATTGCAAGAGGATCTACTGGCCTGGCGGGTTATGTGTGCTACAGGATTGGGGGGACGGGGACACACTTCCCACAGCGATTCCTAAGGGGCGAGTGACAAGCTATTCTCGCCGCGGGGATCGGGTTCTGAGGAGGAGGCCGAGGGAGTCCCCTAGGGTGAAGCTAGGATATTGCGTAGTGTATGGACTGGTTATGTACTCACAGTAATGCAACTCTTGTATGTTATTCTGCTATGCCTTCGGAGTGATCGTGGCTTGTGGTTCTGAAAATTTTGGACCGTGCTATATGTGGTACCGAGCCCAACACTCGTGTCAGAAAATATCATCATACCATGACGATTTTGGTATTGGCAGACCGGTAATGATGAGGACATTATTACTGTGCATTTGCGTCACGATTGAGTGACGAGAACACCCCTAAATCGTACTTCCTGTCTCGAACCCTCGGGTTCCATTTTGTGAGCGGCATCCATCTTGTGGTTGCCCTTACATAGTCAATTGACCCAGGCCGAATTCGAGCTGAAAGGACACATCCACCTTTCCTGACTCCTCTGTGACCTGGGCGAGCTGCCTCCACTGCCTCCAGCCAAACCTGTTCGGGCAGTTCCCAACCCAGTGGCCGAGCAAGATTAGCATCAAGGCACAACATGTCATAAACCATTTACCGCATATAAACCACACTTTATCATACACACACCTGTCCCTGTTTCTTCTTTATGGCTAGTTTTACAAGGAGGAGGTGCCCGATTTTATTGGGGTTTCATCGATATCTGATGGAAGTTCTGGGCCTGGCCAGATAATCTATCACGAACTGGACAAGCGAAAAGATGGGCTTGCCATCATGACTTTGCTTTTTCTTTATTGTGAAAATATGTTTATGGTCGAATTGTAAAACCAAGAATTTTTGCCTGAAGTGTAATATTGTGTATAAAAAGAGAAAGCCGGCTCTGTAAAAACGAGCAGTCTCCTGAGAATATACACACCGTGTTGTTGTACTTCTAGGACGCCTGTTACTTGGTTGCAGCCAATAAATTTGATCTTTGACTTCACCTAGAAGACTTGTGCTTCTGTGGCCTGAATCAGGAAAGTACCCGAGGTCTTTGGGTGTTGCCCTGACACCGCTGGATTACCGGATCAGTACCGGTTCTGAAAAACCCAGTACCTCATTTGGCGCCCAACGTGGGGCGGTATCAGCGGTACCGGTCCAAGCCAGATGTTCGTGAGGAGCTTTGTGTGAAAATTCCGGAGGACGGCCAGCCACTTCAGCGACCCCTGTATGTCGACGTGGTTCCGAAGGTCTTTGCTGCGAGGTTCCCCGCGTCCCGACGGCTACGAAGGACTGCTGCCCTGACTATCGCCGTGTCTTCTGGTGACGTCATCGATACCTCAGTTAAGAATAAGTGGAGCGTCTCCCAGTCCTTAGTTTGTTTGGTGTCCCCTTTGTGGGACCGCTTTGATTTGGAACTTGCAAGCGCCAAAGCCGAAGGACTCGTGTATTCACGAGAAATATCGTAATCGATAATCCTTTGAAGTTTGAAGCTAGACTAGAGAGCGAAGATGCCTGGTCTTAGCAAACTTGGAAATTTGTTTTGTCTTGGTTGTAATAATAGGGACTACCGACTGGAGGACTCGTGTCCGGTTCTTCCGATTGGAACTCCAACCTATGAATTATATGTGAAACATGGGGTAGGCCCCATCACATACAATGAAGTGTGGATAAAATACACTAGAAAAGACGGTGTTTTAAAATGGCCCCAATATGGTAGCTTTGATACTGAAATCCTAGATAATCTCGAAGTTAAACTCTTTAAGAAGAAAGCCTGGCCGGCAATGTTTGACTCTTTCCGCCTATGGCGTAAGGAGGCCAAACAAAAGGAAATTAAACTAGCGAAGAAAGATAAGAGAGAAAGGGGTATCTCTGTAATGCAAGCTGCTATGCAGTATAAAGACAACAAAGAAGAACAGATGAGTGAGCAGTTGCACAGGCAACGTAAAATGGTAATAGATAAATGCTACCCAGTTTTGCCGCCTCTTCAGCAAGAAGCAGAAAAAGAGCTTGAAAAAGATCCCCTAATGTCGCATTTGTTAAATTCGCCACCACCCTATGCGCAGAATGCTACAGCACCTCCACAACCTTTAGTTGTGCAACCCATGGTTGTTATACCTCCTGTTCCTCCACAGCACCCACCAGCTACTCTTCAGCTGGCTCCTGTTCCTCCGGTGCAGCCTTCCCAAGGGTCACCGGCCTTTACACCTGCTCTTCCTATACTTCCTGCAACTTTAACTACTGTATTGACTCCCACTCCTGGTACTCTTCCTGACACTGCCTCTGCATCTGCCTCATCTCACCCTGCCTTCCCACTTGTCTTTCCATCAACTTCTCCGTCTGTCCGCCAAAGAGTGGCAAGTACTGTTTCTAGTCTTCTATACCCTTTGTTTGGAGCGCAAGCCCGACTAATACCCCTGAACACAAACAGTTGCGTAGCCTCCTGCCTGATTCTAGGGAGAAAGAAGTATTGGATCGTTTGGCACATAGATGGGTGACTAACCCGACTATATATGATTTAGAATGTGTTATGGATGTTTTCCATCAGTGGGAAGCATCAAAGCAGAGGTACGTTTTCGAGAAAATGTGTGTTTTTCTATGCGAAGACTTAGAAGAGAATGATTTGGACTCTAACCCGCCCGAGTTGAGCCATGTACGGTTCGAATTTTCAAAAGGCACAATTGTGAGTTCAGATGTTAGGAAAGCCGTTGCGACGTTGTTATCCCTTAGAACTGAAGGTGTTTCCAAGTCGTTGTTTGATTATGATTCTTCTACCAAGAAGAAAGGAAGACAATATCCCATGAGAGAAGTTCCCCCCACAATGGAGGGAGGGAGACCCAGCAGCTAACCCACCTATTCAGCCTCATTTTCAGAGTGTGTGGGTACATGTCCCATGGAAACGAGCTGAAGTATTAGCCCTTAAGCAGACATTGCCTGATCCCCGCAAAAATCCTGCAGGATATTACAAAGAATTATCACAGACTGCAGGCTCCTGTATCATGAATTTAGCTGATACCGATATGTTATTTGGGAATGTTGTTCCACAGCCTTTATGGGGAAATAATCGTCATACGGATCATGATCAAGAGCTAGGCGACACATGGGCAAATATTACTGCTGCTGATACTAGACAAGTTGGTGGTGCTAAGCCTGAGCCTTTAGTAGCAGAACTCCCTGGTAGAATTATTACATATATGAAGACTTTGATGCCCGAATTGCGTGTAAATTGGGATAAGTTGTCTGCGTGTAAGCAAAAGAAAGATGAAACGGTGTCTGATTTCTTCACCAGGTTTGAAGAAACGTTTGTCGACCACAGTGGTCAAGACATGAGTACAGAAGGTGGTCAGCGACTGTTTGTTGATAAATTTGTACACAACCTACTTCCAGAGTTGTGTAAAAAGTTGAAGGATTCAGAAAGTTTGTGGGCAGTTTCTTCTTCAGCACAGATATTGGCTACTGCACAGTATTATGAAAATAGAGACAAAGATGAGAAAGAAAGAGCAGAAAAGAAAACAAAAGAGTTAAAAACGAAGGTCCTGTTACAGCAAGCATATCCGCCACGTGGTGGTAGTGGTCAGAATAATGGTGGGCAGAATAACTATCAGAATAATTATCAGCAACCCCCACAGTTCCAAAAGCCAAGAATAGAGTACAATCAGCCACGCGTTTCTGTAGGTCCCAATCAGTGTTCGTACAGCGCGCAAATGGTGTGTCAAACACAAGAGGTAGAGGTGTTCAGCAAACACCTAGAGGTAGAGGACGTGGAAACGTCCCTCAGAATACACGCTCCTTTCCACCTCAAAATTCCATGAATAGGTTTGATCAGCAGAATAATGCATCTGGTGGAACAGCTCAGTACTACGCTGATGATTACTATGCAGAAGATGAGTATATGGAAGGTAATGATTGCTAGGACAGCCATGGACAAAGAGAGGGAGTTGTTTCAGTTCCAGTAGATCAGAGTGGACCATACGTTGAGGTGATTACATCAGGTGTGTCAGAACCTTTTCTGTTGGATACTGGTGCTACAAAGAGTTCTATGATGCACTCAAAACTCCCTGGCGCACCTTTGTCTGTTGAAATGAATGTTTCTGTAGGTTTTTCTGGCACCCCGGTTAGGAACCCGATTTCATGTCCTATGCCCCTGTCTGTTGGTCCTTGTGAATTCGAAGCACCCCTTATTCTGACAACAGGTTGTGGTGAGAACTTGTTGGGATTGGACCTGTTAAAAAGATTGTATGCGACTTTGTATTGTTCTCCTTCAGGAGTACAACTTACACGAGGTAAGAACGTGGTTTCTCCAATGTATTTGTCGAGGGATAAAATTCCGACAGAATTGCTGTCTCTCCCTGATATACTTTGGGCTACTGGACCTAACGATGTGGGTCTCTTAGAAATACCACCATGTGTTGTGACATTAAAAGCTAATGTTAGGATGCCACGAATTCCCCAATACAAAATTTCTAGTGAAGGAGAAAAAGCGTTGTTAGCGATCATTTACGATCTGATTGAAAAAGATGTGATTGAAGAGACAAGAGGCAATGTTTGCAATAGTCCTGTTCTGCCTGTGTTGAAAAGAACCGACCCCTCTCAGCCACCTGTGTACAGATTTGTGATTGACCTTAGAGAGGTGAATAAAATAGTAGTGCCACAATTTCCAGTTGTTCCTGACATTACTGCCCTGTTGAGTATGATCCCAGCCTCTGCAACATGGTTTTCGGTAATTGACTTGAAGAATGCTTTCTTCAGCATCCCAATTGCTGAAGAAAGTAGGGATATTTTTGGCTTCAGTTTAGGTGGACGAAGTTTCCGCTTTAAACGCGCTCCCCAGGGCTACTGTGAAAGTCCATCAATATATAGTCAAGCTCTAAAAACACTGCTTGATACGATTGTTTTACCTGAAGGCGCTACACTCATTCAGTATGTTGATGACTTGCTTATTGCTGCAGATTCTGAGGAAATATGTAAAGAAGCCACGTTGTCATTGTTGCGTCATTTGTATGATCTGCATCACAAAGTGTCCCTGTCTAAAGCACAATATTGTCGACAAGAAGTGACCTACTTAGGTCATCTCTTATCGAAGGAGGGATGGAAACTGACCCCAGAAAGAATCCAGGCAATTGCAAAATTAAGTGTGCCAAGAACACAGAGAGAAGTGCGTGCTTTCTTGGGTATTACATCGTACTGTAGACAGTGGATTCCAAATTGTTCTTTACTGGCCAAACCATTGGTGGCATTAACATGTAAAGGTATACCCAATCCTGTGCCTTGGTCTGAAGAGTGTCAGAAAAGTTTTTCTGAATTGCGCACAGCATTATGTTCGGCTCCTGTGTTGGGTACGCCCGACTACAGTAAGCCCTTTACATTGTATGTCCATGAGCGAGAAGGTTGTGCATTATCAGTGTTGACACAGTTGTTTGGAGACAAGCAGCGTCCATGTGCATATTTTTCGTCCACTTTGGATCCAGTAGCTAAAGCATTGCCAAGTTGTTTAAGAGCAACAGCAGCAGCAGCTGTTTCGATTCGACAGTCCGCTGGTTTAGTGATGAATAACACGTTAGTAGTCATGGTTCCTCATGCAGTGGACACATTATTGAACAGAACCAAGACACAGCACTTAACTAGTGCTCGATTGTCAGGTTACGAACTAACTTTGTTAGCGAGCCATGTGCACATCAAACGATGCAGCACACTAAACCTAGCCACATTGTTGCCAATTCCGGTTGAGGCAGAGAGTGCTGAAGAACAACACGATTGTTTTCTTAGAACAGAAGAAGAAACAAAAGGGAGAATAGACCTCCAAGATACTCCTCTTGTTGAATGCGATGGTACCTTATGGGTGGATGGTTCATGCTTCAAGCTCCCGAATGGTGACACGACTGCAGCTTATGCTGTCACTACTTTGCATACAGTTGTTGAAACTGCACGTATTCCACATAACTCAGCTCAGGCAGCAGAATTGATCGCACTTACAAGGGAGTGTGTGTTGTCAAAAGGAATGAAAGTGAATGTGTACACTGACAGTCAGTATGCGTTTGGCATGGCTCATAGTTTTGGACGTTTGTGGCGTGAACGTGGGTTCCTGACTTCGCATGGTGCAAAGATACAACATGGTCAGCTAGTTAATGAGCTTCTTGAATCACTGACCTTGCCTCTGCAAGTTGCGATTGTAAAATGTAGTGCTCACAAGAAGGTGACTGATGATGTTGGTCGTGGGAATGCATTTGCGGATGAAGTTGCGAAAAAAACTGCAAGGAATGTAATGAGCCGAATGTATGTCGCAGGCCCTGCGAGATGGATTGGTGATGTTGGTATGTGTGAAGACACGATTGAGAGTGTGAAGTCTATACAATCCGAGGCCACTGAGAAAGAGGTGAATGAATGGAGAGAAGGCAAGGGTAGATTGGATGCGAATGGCTGTTGGGTCGAATTATCAGAGCATCAGAGATGGCTGCTACCCGATGCGTATGTGCTTGCAGTGGTTACAATGGCTCATGGAATGGCCCATATCAGCGTGAAAGGGATTTGCAAGTTGTTGGCTCCAGTATGGCAAAATGCTGGAATACCTAAATGTGCAGAGAATGTGGTCAAGAACTGCATGGTGTGTTTGAAACACAACCCTGGTAGGGGAACCCCAACTCCAGCTGGTCATTTTGCACCTCCTACGTATCCGTTTGAGGTTTTGCAGCTAGATTTCATACACATGGAGAGGTGCAACAATTTAAAATACGTACTCGTTATTGTCTGTGCCTTCTCAAGATGGGTAGAAGCATATCCCCTCAAGGACAATACTGCCTTGTCCACAGCAAAAGCCCTTGTCAAAGAATTCTTCCCCAGGTTCGGAATGCCTAGAATGGTCTGGAGTGATAATGGGAGTGAATTTGTGGGACGAGTGATGAAGAGAGTGTGTGAGAGTCTAGGCATACAACAGAAGTTCCACGCTGCAAACCACCCCCAATCAGCTGGATTAGTAGAATGCTACAATGGCACCCTAAAACTAAAATTGGCTAAGATTCAAGCGAGCACTGGTCTTAAATGGCCTGACGCTTTGCCTTTAGCACTTCTATCCACCAGAATGACCGTGCATTCGAGAGTGAAACTCAGTCCCTATGAAATTGTTTTTGGCCGCCCGGCCAACATATGGGGGGGGTACACAGACAAAATATCGAGTTTTAAATTTCGATATACAATTATATCGAAGTTTAAATATCGATGGGACAAAATATCGAAGGTAAGTAATATTGACTGTCTTAATATCGATATTAGTATGATATCAGTAATATCAAAGTTTTAAATATCGATGTCAATAATATTGAAATAAATAACTTCGATGTTACTAATATCAATTTATAAATAAATTTAGTGTATAATATATTGTATTTATTATGTTTTATTATTTATTTTTAATGTAATTTAATTAAATATTGTCTTTTACTACTGTAGCGGGTTGTGGGTTTATAGGGGAATAGGGTTGGAAGTAATTTAATTATGTTAAATTAATTATTAATTAGTAGGAATTATTAATTAATTAATTGAGAATTAATTTTTAATGAATTTTAATTAATTGATTAATTGATAAATATGTTCTGTAGCGGGTTATGGGTTTATAGGGGAATAGGGTGGGAAGTAATTTAATAATAATTAATTAATTAATATATGTTAGTAAATATTTTAATTAATAATTAATTGGTAAATAATTTATATTAATTAGTTAATTAATTAATATAATTTTGTACACATTTTTAATTATTAATTAGTTGGTAATTAATTAATATTAATTAGTTAATTACATTAATTAGAGTAATTTTTTTATATTATTTTTTGTTATTCTTAATTAATTAATTGGGAAAAAATAGTATTAATTATTAAATTAAATTAATTACTGCTAATGTGCTAATATATTTACTTTATTGTTATTGTTAATTAATAATTAATTGGTAATTAAATAATATTAATTAATTTTGGGTAAAGGAGTATTTTTAGGGTTCAGGGTCAGTTTTCAGTTTTTGGGTAAAGGGGTATTTTTAGGGTTCAGGGTCAGTTTTCAGTTCTTGGGTAAAGGGGTATTTTTAGGGTTCAGGGTCAGTTTTCAGTTCTTGGGTAAAGGGGTATTTTTAGGGTTCAGGGTCAGTTTTCAGTTTTTGGGTAAAGGGGTATTTTTAGGGTTCAGGGTCAGTTTTCAGTTCTTGGGTAAAGGGGTATTTTTAGGGTTCAGGGTCAGTTTTCAGTTTTTGGGTAAAGGGGTATTTTTAGGGTTCAGGGTCAGTTTTCAGGTAAAGGGGTATTTTTAGGGTTCAGGGTCAGTTTTCAGTTTTTGGGTAAAGGGGTATTTTTAGGGTTTAGGGTCAGTTTTCAGTTTTTGGGTAAAGGGGTATTTTTAGGGTTCAGGGTCAGTTTAGGGTTTTTGGGGTACAGGGATATTTTTAGGGTTCAGGGTCAGTTTTGGGTTTTTGGGGTACAGGGATATTTTAAGGGTTCAGGGTCAGTTTTGGGTTTTTGGGGTACAGGCGTACAGGGTAAAAATAAAAATAATTTACATTAAATCAATTAAATGAAATTAAAAAAAAGAAAATTAGATCAAATTATTAAGTGTTTTATTTATTTTAAATGTATATGTATTAGTTTTAATTTTGTTTTAATATTTTTATGTAATATTTGTGAAATTATATGTATTTTAAAATTATTTTTACATTATTATTAATACATTTAAAAAACGATATTTTTAATTTCGATATTTTTGTACTACAATATTATTTTTTCGATATTTTTGTACTTACCTTTATGAAGATATGACTCCGATATTTTTGATGTCGATATTTTTGTGCCGATATTTTTGTATTTCGATATTCTGTCTGTCGATATTATGTCAGACATTCATGGGGGGTGCCCAGACCCACCAGGCTCAGTGAGGTAGAGCACCCTGTTTTGCTTGACTACTTGTATGAATTGACAGCTAAATTGCGTGTTTTACACCGACAGGTCCACGACAGTCTACCTCAGGCCTCTGAAGCTCCAGGACATCCTATCGTTCCTGGATCTTATGTGCTGATAAAAAACTTCCAGCGAACAAAGAACGAACAGCCCAGGAGGACCGGACCACACCTCGTCCTTCTTTCCACTAGATCAGCCGTTCGCGTGGAAGGAAAGAAGAACTGGATCCACGGGACCCACTGCAAGAGGGTCCCGTTACCTCTGCCTTATGACTGGTGGGTCCAGGAAGGAATTGCTGACTCTGAGACCGAAACGGTGCCACGGTTCTTACCCTTCAGTGATGCACGTTTGAAAGGAACTACTACAGAGAAGGAGAGCGATAACATTCTGCAAGGATCTGTGCCACCGTCAATGCAATTGGACACTACTGAGCCTGAACTTTTGTTTCAAGACAACACAGCACCGGGTCGAAACCGCTATAACTTGAGGCCCAGACCTATGGTTAAGGACAAATAAAAAAAGTATTTTTTCCCCTCTTTTTGATTGTGCAGCTCTCTCATCTGGGATACTTGCTCATTTTTGATTTTCGAACCGCCATCCGGTTCTGCTGCTAGGGTCGCGGTTGCCACAGTCTTTGGAGTGCAGCTGGAGACAATTAGGTCGACAGTTCTGGTTGGTCTAAGGGAATTACCCTGGACTGAAGAGAAGCACTCCTTAGCAGAATCAATCTCCCACTGCGGGCAGCAACTTAGAGGATGGAGTTTCCTAAGATGGAGAGACCTGCTAGACCAGCAAACTTTGAAAAGACAATATGCACTGTGATGGCAAGAAAACTATTTTTGATAATATGCATTTTAATGTTGTGTAGCATAATGATGTTTTTGGTGGGCTATACTTTGTTCACCTTTCGAGTTACATTTGTACACGACACTCAGCCCACACCTCCTCCTACTGTTTCCCCGCATTCCTTTCACCCTCTACCTGAACACGAGTCTGCCAGAAGATTAGAATTTGTAAACAACTCATTCGTTCAGCTCCTACACCAGCACCAGTCTGTAATGAACACAACAAATTGTTGGGTATGTGGACTTATGCCACACACGACAGACAAGGGTATCCCGTATTTTGGTCTGCCATTTAGTTACTATGGTTCTCTGTGGGCTTTCCAGACAATGTTCCTGTTTGCCATAGAACCGTACCCCCCGCGTCCCGCAGGAAGAAATTCAAGCAACAAGGCACTAGTGACAGGAATCAGAAATATGTGCAGGGATATTGACACATATAGGACAATTCCCAGAGACGAATTGGAGCCTTACAGTAGATGGAACATAACTAAGTATGGGATTTCCTTTACTGAGAGCCAGAAAGCAAAGAAATCCTCCACAATCTGGATAGTACCCCATCAAGGTCACCTATGTCTGCAGGGAAATGGCAAAAACCCCAGAGCCCAGTTAGGGAAGAGTGTTTGTACTGAGACTTATGTTTTCTCGTCTAAGACCTCCCCTTCGTTCCTAGCAGCTAAGGGTACCTACTTCGTCTGCCACGACAGAGCATATACATGGTTGCCCCCTGACTTTTCGGGCACATGTTTTATCTCGTTCCTGTAGCCACCCACCTACACTGCTGAGGCAGATTATCACAGGACAAGGACAGTTAGGGGTGTTGTGAGTAAAGACGACACTGCGGAACAGGAGTTTGGAGATTTCGCAAAGGTTTTCTGCCGTTTTGGGGGCCTATGGTGAACAGCAGGAACATTCGCCAACTGATGAGGGTAGTTGAATCCGCCGTGATTGAAACGGCTGGTGCCCTTAGTAACTTGACTACGGAGCTCCAGTCGGACCGACTTATGACTCTTCAGAATAAGGTTGCCCTAGATGTCATACTTGCAGACCGTGGTGGGGTATGTAAAGTGATCCAATCCAGTTGCTGCATTTTCATCCCTGACAATGCTCAGACAGTATACCAGGCCATCTCCAAACTGCACAAGATCTCGGAGTCCATTCATGTGGACAAAGGAGACTGGTCCTTGCTGGGGTGGTTCTGGGAACTGATATCTGCCTCGGGATGGAAGATTCTGATATTCATTGGAATGGTCTTAGCCATCCTGTTCATGTTCTGCCTGTGTGTGCAGTGCGCTCCTGCAATATGTGGCCTCTGTGCTACATCATGTGTAAGGAAGCCTGTGTCAAGGGACGAACTAAGCAACAGGATGATGCTACAGCAGCATTCTCCATGACTTCATGAATACAGATTTGGACTCAGATTAGCATGAGTTATTGCCTATATAAGAGCAAAAGGAGGGTCTGTGGTTCTGAAAATTTTGGACCCTGCTATATGTGGTACCGAAGCCTAACACTCGTGTCATAAAATATCATCATACCATGACGATTTTGGTATTGGCAGACCGGTAATGATGAGGGCATTATTACTGTGCATTTGCGTCACGATTGAGTGACGAGAACACCCCTAAATCATACTTCCTGTCTCGAACCCTCGGGTTCCATTTTGTGAGCGGCATCCATCTTGTGGTTGCCCTTACATAGTCAATTGACCCAGGCCGAATTCGAGCTGAAAGGACACGTCCACCTTTCCTGACTCCTCTGTGACCTGGGCGAGCTGCCTCCACTGCCTCCAGCCAAACCTGTTCGGGCAGTCCCCAACCCAGTGGCCGAGCAAGATTAGCATCAAGGCACAACATGTCATAAACCATTTACCGCATACAAACCACACTTTATCATACACACACCTGTCCCTGTTTCTTCTTTATGGCTAGTTTTACAAGGAGGAGGTGCCCGATTTTATTGGGGTTTCATCGATATCTGATGGAAGTTCTGGGCCTGGCCAGGTAATCTATCACAAACTGGACAAACTAAAATATGGGCTTGCCATCATGACTTTGCTTTTTCTTTATTGTGAAAATATGTTTATGGTTGAATTGTAAAACCAAGAATTTTTGCCTGAAGTGTAATATCATGTATAAAAAGAGAAAGCCGGCTCTGTAAAAACGAGCAGTCTCCTGAGAATATACACACTGTGTTGTTGTACTTCTAGGACGCCTGTTACTTGGTTGCAGCCAATAAATTCGATCTTTGACTTCACCTAGAAGACTTGTGTTTCTGTGGTCTGAATCAGGAAAGTACCCAAGGTCTTTGGGTGTTGCCCTGACACCACTGGGTTACCGGATCAGTGCCGGTTCTGAAAAACCCAGTACCTCAGGCTCAGTGGAGCCTCTAGCCAACAAAAGTGCCTTAATTAGTCAGACGATGTGAATACGTGCTGTTTTAATGCCATTGGGGGGGTTTGTATGTTTGTTCAGTATAAAACTGAAAAATAAAGTCTTTAAAAATGCTTTTATTTTATGCATGTAATCAATTAAACATCCCAACCTGTCACTAAATACTTCAGGAAAATCTCTACATATCCCTACAGCTGAGTCATTTAGATCACATTTCAGAACTATAAGCACGGTCGCTCCCTCCTGCCCTCGCTGACTCTGCCTGGTATCGTTTTCATTGTGCTGATTAGCCTTGCTAACGCTGCTCTCCTCACTTTATAACTCAGTCCACATAGCGCTGCTGCCCACGCTTAGCGCTAGAACGTGCCTGCCGGGTTGTGCGCAATTGTTTATGCTAAGTCTCATGTTCTTGTAACGCTGTGCATGAAAGCTGCTTTGCTCACTGTTGAAATAGTGTTTTATTACATTACGCTCCAAGTTTCCTGTAAGTCGATCTATCTGCTTGTGTGTTATTGCCGCCGCCATTTGCTCTGTTGTTGTTGTTGCCCTGAGACCGCCCCCTCCACCACGCAACCGCCTCCCATAGGATCCTCCCTCCCACTCTGTATTTAGGCTCACCCCTGTCCACCATAGCGCCGTGACCGCCTCGACCTGGTTGAGCACGGTCGCTCCCTCCTGCCCTCGCTGACTCTGCCTGGTATCGTTTTCATTGTGCTGATTAGCCTTGCTAACGCTGCTCTCCTCACTTTATAACTCAGTCCACATAGCGCTGCTGCCCACGCTTAGCGCTAGAACGTGCCTGCCGGGTTGTGCGCAATTGTTTATGCTAAGTCTCATGTTCTTGTAACGCTGTGCATGAAAGCTGCTTTGCTCACTGTTGAAATAGTGTTTTATTACATTACTCTCCAAGTTTCCTGTAAGTCGATCTATCTGCTTGTGTGTTATTGCCGCCGCCATTTGCTCTGTTGTTGTTGTTGCCCTGAGACCGCCCCCTCCACCACGCAACCGCCTCCCATAGGATCCTCCCTCGCCCCTCCCCCTCCCACTACCCATAGATGACAGATGCCTCTCCGCGCAGCGGTCAAGCGCAGCGATCGCGCCCAGTCCGCGCCGAAGGTGCGCCAAAGGTAAGCCCGTCTACGCCCGTCCGCGCCTGGACCGCGCCCAGCGCCAGACCCCCTGCCCCTCGCGCTGCCCAGCCCCCCCGCGCTACCTACGATGCCGCCACCCTCCTAGCCCTTAACCCCGGTCGCGCCCCCAACTGCGTCCAAGCCGCTCCTGGACGCATCCATGGACCGTTCTCTTGCCTCTCCTGCAAATTTAGCGGCACTGACAACATCTCCGCTGCGACCACAACACAGATTACCGACCCCAACCACCTAGAATGCATCCTTCTCAACACCCGCTCGGTCCACAGGCACGCCATTGACCTTTGGAACCTACTAGACACCATCTCTCCTGACGTCGCCTTCCTAACGGAAACATGGATGAACGCTTCCTCCGCCCCTGACATCGCCATCGCTATCCCTGATGACTATAAGATCACACGCAAGGACCGCACCGACTATACAGGAGGAGGAATCGCTATCGTCCATAAGAAATCAATCCGCATCTCAACCAGCTCTGACGACAACCTCGCTAACTCCGAACACCTTCACTTCCAGATCCACATCGACCCCAAAACCACACTCCGAGGCACCCTCCTCTACAGACCACCAGGACCCCGCGCAAAATTCAGTGAAGACATCACGGACTTCATCACCCCACACGCGCTCCCCTCCAAAGACTACATCCTTCTGGGAGACCTCAACTTTCACCTTGAAAAGATCAACGACCGCAACACCGCCACCCTCTTGGACAACCTCGCCAACCTCGGACTTAAACAACTGGTCACTTCACCCACCCACATCGCAGGTCACACACTCGACCCCATCTTCACCTCTAGCAACCATGTCTCCTTCAGCCACACTACGAATCTCCTCTGGACTGACCACAGCTGCGTTCACTTCACCTACAACAAGCCGAAACCCACCATCCACCTCCAACCAACTCTACAAAGAAACTGGAACAAGATCACCACCGACCAGATCTCCACATCACTCCTTCAAACCTCCCCAGCCCTCTCTTCTAACGCCAACGAAGCCGCCTCCAACCTCACCCTCTGGCTATCCAACACCGCCGACACCTTAGCACCACTGAAAAAACGTCAACACAAACCTGGCATCAAGAAGGCCTCATGGTTCAACGATGACCTCAAGAATTCCAAGAAACTGTGCCGCTCCCTTGAAAAGGCCTGGAAAAAAGACCCATCCACCAACACCAAAGACGCCTTCAAAAGCGCCATCCGTACTCACCACCAACTGATCCGAAAAGCCAAGAAAACAGCATTCAAGGATCGACTTGACAACAACGCCCACACAGCAAGGAACTTTTCAACATCGTCAAGGAATTTTCCAACCCCTCGGCCAACTCCAACGACATCACCCCCTCTCAAACCCTCTGCGATTCCCTAGCCTCTTTTTTCCACAACAAGATTGCTGACATCCACAACAGCTTCGACAACCAACCCGGAAGCCAACCCACCCTACCATCAGCCGACCATCTTCCCCTCGTTAACACCCTTAACGCCTGGAACCCAATCTCCACTGAGGACACCATCCGCCTGATGAATTCCATCCACTCTGGATCCCCCACAGACCCATGCCCTCACCACATCTTCAACAAAGCAGACTCCGTCATAGCTCCGCACCTCCGAAACGTCATCAACTGTTCCTTCAACTCCGCTACCTTCCCAGAAGACTGGAAACACGCTGAACTCACCGCCCTTCTGAAAAAACCAACAGCAGACCCCACCGAACTCAAAAACTACCGACCCATCTCGCTTCTTCCATTCCCGGCCAAAGTCATCGAGAAAGCTGTCAACAACCAGCTCGCCGCCTTCCTCGAAGCCAACAAATCACTCGACCCCTCACAATCTGGCTTCCGAGCCAAACACAGCACTGAGACCGCCCTCATCGCAGCAACAGACGACATTCGAACTCTACTGGACAATGGAGACACAGTCGCCCTCATCCTCCTCGACCTCTCTGCAGCCTTCGACACAGTCTGCCACAGCACCCTTTTACAACGCCTCAGAAACATCGGAATCCAAGGAAAGGCACTGGAATGGATCACCTCGTTCCTCACCGGAAGAACCCAGAGAGTCCGCCTCCCACCATTCAAGTCCGAAGCCTCTGAAATCATCTGCGGCGTACCACAAGGATCCTCACTCAGTCCCACCCTCTTCAACGTATACATGAGCCCCCTCGCGGCCATCGCCTGCCAACACAACCTCAACATCATCTCTTACGCGGATGACACTCAACTGATCCTATCTCTCACCAAGGACCCCAGCACCGCCAAAACTAACCTACACGAAGGAATGAAAGAAGTCGCCGAATGGATGAAACAAAGCCGTCTGAAACTGAACTCAGACAAAACAGAAGTCCTCATCTTAGGTAAATCCCCCGCTGCTTGGGACGACTCCTGGTGGCCGGAAGCCCTCGGAAATGCACCCATCCCGACAGACCACGCACGGAACCTTGGCGTCATCCTGGATTCTTCACTCTCTATGAACAGACAAGTCAGCGCCGTATCCTCTTCCTGCTTTAACATTCTTCGCATGCTCAGAAAAACTTTTCGCTGGATCCCCACCGAAACAAGGAAAACAGTCACCCATGCCCTGGTCACGAGCCGACTGGACTACGGAAACACCCTCTACGCAGGTACCACCGCTAAACTCCAGAAGAAACTACAACGAATCCAAAACGCCTCAGCCAGGCTCATATTAGACATCCCACGCAACGAACACATCTCTGGTCACCTCAAAGACCTCCACTGGCTACCCGTCAATAAGAGGATTACTTTCCGTCTGCTTACCCACGCACACAAATCACTCTACGACATCGGACCAGATTGCCTCAACTCTCGACTGTCCTTCTACACCCCCTCCCGCCAACTTCGCTCTTCCAGCCAAGCCCTCGCCACTGTACCTCGCATCAACAAGACCACCATGGGAGGCAGATCCTTTTCATACCTGGCTGCCAGAACATGGAACTCACTCCCCGCTTACCTTCGCCTCACCCAGAATCACCTAGCGTTCAGAAAACAGCTTAAAACGTGGATTTTTGACAAATAATCATCCTCCCCTTCCTAAGCGCCTTGAAACCCTCTGGGTATGTAGTGCGCTATATAAATTTTATGACTTGACTTGACTTGACTAAACAAATTCTTCAAGATTACTGAAGGTACACTGCTACGATCCAGCATTAACCCACATCCTTCTGGTGGAACCAAATGATAATAATGTCCCCTTAACAAGAGACATATATCTTTCATGCAGTTTCCCTGTTCTTGTACTCTAACTCACCCAGAAAATAGCCTGTTAGTTTGATAGATTGGCCACCATAAGCTTAAGTTCTAATATCTGACTTCAACAACTTGAATCTATGCTTTAGTCCAAGTTCATAGAACGCTTTGGGTATAACAGAAATTTTGGCATCAGACTCGAATGACCTATTCACTACAAACCCATTGACTTTTACTGCATCAAATGGGCCATTTACCTTGATGTTGAACTTGCAGATTTATTTCACCACATTATAACACACCCCCTGTATCATCCTCATCAATGGCTATTTCTTTTACATTTCTTGTCTTGTTATGTGACTTACAACATTTCACATAGTGCTCTCCTTTGCCACAATTCTTGCAAGTAGCACTCCTGCTGGGCAATTTTTATCATTTGCCATATGTCCAAGTGTGCCACACCTGAAGCAATTCCCAACAAATTTTGCTTAGTGGGAACGGAAGTGGATACAGTCTTCTTTTGTATGATGGTTTGTACCTTCTCTGATGTTTTTTATTGGAAAAGTTTTCTATAGTCAGGACTAGACCCTGGAAGGGTATGAGGGCGCCTTGCAAATGTTACAACACATAGAAGTTTAATACAAATAGCTACAAAAAGAGAGTAAGGAGTAGGGAGGGCAGATTTGATTTCAAACAATCTTAGAGGTCCAAGGGGATCCAGGAGTGTGAACGTCAATGGCCCTGGTGATCGAGTGTAGGTTCTGTTTGGCGAGCAAGTTAAGTGAGGTGGTTGGGTAGAAAATGTGTTCATTAAACGCAGTTTGACTTCATTTTTGAAGGAGGTGTTCGAAGGGTTCATTCACATTTCTGGGGAACAGGGCATTCCAGATTCTGGGTGCTAGGCCAGAAAACGTTTGGTTGTATGTTTTTTTTTTGCCAGAATGTTTGTGGTTTCAGAAGCTGGGGCTTCTCAATGCTTTGTCACCGCCTGATAGTTCCAGTTTATCTGCTAGATACTTTGGTGTGCCGAAGTGCAGGGCTTTGTGTGTCATATAGGCAATTTTTAGCTGTTATCTCGCCTTGAAAGGGAGCCAGTTCAGTGCCTCAAATCAGGGGTGATGTGCTTGTTCCTTTTGGAGCCGGTGACCAGTCTTGCAGCCGCGCTGAGTGTGGCTTTTAGTGGAGCTAGGCTGGATCTCGGCAGACCACATAACGTTGTATTCCCATAGTCTAGTCTGGGTAACACTAGGTATTGTACTGCTGATTTGAAGTTGTAAATTGGAAGGAAGTGTTTTCGTTTTTTTATGATGTTCATTGTAGGAGAGTAGGGTCTGCTTCCTATGGTCTCCCCCACGTTTTGCTCTGATACAATGGTTTCCCGACTTTAGTGTGGCTGTGGGCCTGCTAATCAGACCCACAGCCCAGCTGTTCTCTCTCTAAATTCATACCATGTACTTTAGGTACATACCTAATTGGGTATTGTGTCACCTTTGTGAGCCCCAGTATAGTGTACCATAGGTACCCAGGGCTTAGGTGCATCCAAGGCCTACCAGGGGCTGCAGCATGTATTATGCCACCTCTGGCTGGCCATACAAATTGACACAACTGGCTGATCACTCAGCTGGGGCAAGGTCGTGTAATCACCCCTTGCTTAGGTATAGTATCCCTATACCTACCATTACATATAGACACAAATATACCTATAAGTCACTCCTATGGCAGGCCTTGACAATCCGGAAGGCAGAGTGCTTGGTTTTATGTGAGATGGTGCTCTAGTATGAGCTGAGCCTGTCTGCAGCTTTCAGAACCATGTCCTTATAGCTGTTCTATGATATAGCTGTACCATATACTCTTAAGTGCATTATAATCCTCGCGGTTAATGCTAACTTTGGTTTGGCTTTATCGAAACATGTCGTGTAAGGTGTCATACGCTTTGGAATACTACCCCACCCGCCAGTCCTGGCGGCGGGGGTAGGATTCCACCCTTCTAGAGGGAGAAGACATGTAGTTGTAGCTTTACCCGGTTAAAGTTAAACAGAGCCTCAGCATCACAAAATGGATGATGCTGCCACAGACACGAGTCTGACCTCCTGCTGCTGGACGAAACTCCGGCAGGGGAGGCCCGGACAATAGGTTTCCTGCTTTGGGAGGTGCAAGCACCTCCCCAGACAGGCTATAGTGTATTGGGGCAGGGTGGGGTGAATGAAATGAGACACTGCCTGGGGCACACAAGATGCTCCATGCATAGCCCGGTTCAAACCAGTTGCTGGGGCACTCCAGCCCTAGCTCTGGCGCAAAACTAAACAAAGGGAAAGGGGTGTAAACACCCCCTTCCCAGGTTCCACCCATAGGAGGGGCCTAGCAGGTAATCCAGCCCCTTAGATTAGTATAAAGCTAGGAACCTTAGATTAGTATAAATCTAATGTCTAGAGACATTAGATTATCCTGAACTGAAACTCTGAAATGAAACTCTGGACCTTCGACATTCTACTGCAACTAGAAGACTGAAGAATCTCCCTTGTGGTCAAGGAGTGACCACCCTGTGCCAACAGGCACCATCAGTGACTTGCCGGTTTGCTTTGTCGACGCTCCCGCCGGAACCAAAAGACTTAGCGACCCAGCCTCAGGACTTCCAGATTTCTCTGACTCTGACCCACGTCCACAGCAAAGCTGAGACCCGTGGCGGACACGTGTGCATTGGGACTTGAGAAGCACCAACCCCGAGCCGTGCATCGAAGCTCAGCCCTCCAAACTCCACGAGTGCCGCGTGGGGCCTGCACCTGCATTTCTACTTGACGCCTCTTCGCGGTGGCTAGCTTGTTGGCTAGTGGCCCTCCTGAAGACATACTTTTGATTCAACACCGCTTGCCTGGTTGCTCTGGGCTTGCTCCTGCTTTCCTGTAAAGGGGAAGCTCCCTAGACCTTGAAGGTCTGAACAGAAGCCGATCTTCCCTTCCTGCATGGGTTGCCTTTGCTAAGGCTAGTTGACTCCGATCCGGAAGCCAACACCGCCAACAGGGAGATTCTTCATGGGACAGTCTGTATCCAGCTCCTGGTCGTCGTTGCCGCCTCCTGGCCCACGAGGCTGCAGAGACAAGCTTTACTTCTTCACCTGTTTGCATCTCAACATCGCCTGGTTCCTTCCTGGTCACTGGCTAGTGACCCCTCTGCTTTCAGGTTCTTCACTGCTCCGATCCACCCTTGGATCCATCCGGACATCGTCCTCTTGGTCGCCTGCAGCATCTTTGTGCAGCTCTCCATAGGATTCGACGACGAAACCCGACACGAAAGAACACCTATGCACCCGGCTTACCTGGGTGAGGTAACTCGAGTACTCCGGTGCTCCCGTGGGTAATAACTATTCAAGTGTCCTAGTTTAACTGGGTTTTCCCGTAGTCCATCGGGAAGTGCCTGAAATCAACTACTTTATAAACTTTATGTTCTCATTGAAAGTCTATGAGAACACGCGTGTGTGTTTAGACACTGTACACGCATCCTGTGGGACTCCTACTTCCTAACCTTTGGTTGTTCAGTGTAGCCCCAGTGATTTCCTAGGCCCTAGGCTTACTCACCTTTCCTGAAGTGGTTCTTATACCACTTACTTAGTAAATGGTTCGTGAGGCCCCTAGTGCAGAATTGTATTTGTGCAACTTTTAGTATGCTTATTGAGTCACTTGTGCTGTATCTCGAACTCTGACCTCATAAAGAGTTCAGAGGGGTTGTGTAAGTAATAAATACATATATATTTGATATATACCTTGTGTGGAGTACTTTCATTTGGTATTCAAGCGGTTATTATTGGTAAAACAATTGGCTTCACCTGCTCTCTGAAGTATTAGCCTAAGACTGCTTTGTCCATGCTATTTATTTTAAAAGTTTTATATAGCGCTGGCTAGACCCGGAGGTATCAGAGCGCTTTACATGAGAATCAGATCAAAGTTACAGGTTACATTGTTACAAAGGTTAAACAGTTCTAAGAGCATGGCAACATAGTTACTTGTAAGGTCGAGAAAAACAATAAGCACAAAATACGTAAGGGGAAAAGAAGGCAAGGTGAGAGATTCAGGGGGGGTTGGAGATGGGGAAGTAGACAGATAAAGAAGGTGGGAAAGAGGCGGCTAGGGTGAGAGACATATCCTAGGGAGAAGAGGGGAAGGGTGACAGGGACACAAACCGGTAGACGAGTCAAGGCAACGTCCAAGTTCCAGTAAGCTGTGATTAATTAATTAATTAATTAATTGCAAGTTTATATAGCGCTAGGATCGACTCCCGGAGGAGTATCTCCGCACTTCGACCGCTGCGAAACCCTTCCTGGCTTCCCTGAGAGATGGTCCCTTAATGAGTGTCTCCAGGGTGAGACCAGGCATCCCCGGCGGTCTGGTGGGGCCGTTAGTGAAGATGAGGCAAGCTAGTGCCCAGAGTTGCCGAGTGCGATCGCTGATCAGAGTGGGCACCGAGGCGAGAGAATTATCGAGTCCGCTGACCCTGGTCCAGAAACCTGCCGCGTCGGGAATCGAACCCTGGTCCCGGGCCGTCCTCTGCTCTCGGGTCTGCCGCCTCAAACCAGTGAGCCACACTACTTCACCCAAGGGAAGTGGTATCCCTTCCCTATCTCTATTGCAAGAGGCTCCCTTTACGCAGTGGACTCTCTCAGAGAGGTCTCTGAGACTCCAAGGCCTACAAACTGGATCCTTCCCCAACAAGGGAAGAGGGAGTGCTTTGGCAAAGGGTGCCATACCATACCTCAAGTGTGAGGGGCTCCCTTTGCACAGTGGACTCACTCAGCGGGTTCGCTGAGACTTCAGGGTATAAATATTGGATCTTTCCCCAACAAGGGGAGAAGGAGTGCTTAGTCAAAAGGGCACAACGGACAGGGAATAGGCAGAGTAGCAGGCAAGGGGAGAGATTCAGTGGAGAGAGGATAGGGGCTAGGGAAGAGACAAATAAGGAGAGACGAAAAGAAGTATGCCTAAAGACCGACTGGGTAGGTGACGACCAAGGAGGGAATCCAAGGCCCATCTCCCCTATAGCAAAACCAAGTAGCTCCATCGGGCATCAGACAAAATAGTTCAGTCTCAAAACATTGAGAGAGGAGGGAGGGAGAGACATAAATAGAGTGAGGATGCGGTAGAAGACGAAAGGAGAGACGACAGGAAGTGCAACAATGTGGTTCAACAATATACTAGAAGAAGATCAACAAGAAACATAAAATCAAACAATCAGCAATACAATTAGGGGAGGAGTGAAAGGCGAGGGAAAGTAGTGGGGGGTAGGGGAGAAGAGGGAATGAGGATAAGGGAAGAGAAAACCAAAGAGACGAAAGGGAGTCTGTCTAAGGATTCACAGAAAAACAGCGTAGGGACAAAGGGCAAGTGCATGGGACGGCAGAGGACAGAAGCTGGAAAGAGTCAGAGCAGAGAGGGGGGAAGGTTGCAAAAGGTTTGATCAGACAGAGGCACGTGACTCCTGCCTGGGGGCTGTATTGTCTTGTTGGAGAATGCGGGCAGTGAGACTCTGTTCATCTCCGATGGGTGAAAAAGCTGGCGTAAGCGAGTCCTTTGTTTCTAAGCTTGTGGCAATTCCTGTGGCAGTCCTAGGAGGGGGTATTCAGTTCAACAATGAGGCCTCGCCAGGCCCCTCAGCAAGGGAAGCGCTGCTGCAGGAGATATATGGGGGGCCTCGGCTCACCTGATGTCCATGGTGTTGTGAGTGCTTCCAGGGGGGCTGCTGTGTCTGCCTCCTCACTTGCGGCGCTCCACGGGTGCCATCTTGTGGTCAGGCGGGCCGAGTTTGCCGAGTCCGCCAGGAGGATGGTGATGAAACAATGAGCGGTGGCGGACTTCCAGGTCTTGGTCACCGCGATCAGGTGCCCCCTCAGATTATGGTGCCGCTGCGTGGATCGCCGGGGTCGGGACTCTGCCCGGGAAGACGGCAGCTCGGTGCAGTCAAAATGGCGGGACGCGCCTCACTGGGACCTCCGAGTAGTGGAGAAGACGGGACCGACGTGGGGCCGACGTGGGAGGGCCTCTTTGGAGCGGGCCTCCGCCGGCCCCGCGATTGTCGCGGGGATGACTGCTGGTCAATGTGGGGCTTTTTTGATGTCCAGGGGTGTAACCACAGGTCTGGCTCGGAGGGCTTAATCTCTCTGTTACAAATGCCTTCACCCTGGCTTTTTGTATGTGTATATTTAATTTTGCTGATCAAGCACTCAGTTCCCAAACCTACATTGTTGACAAGTATATCATTCAGAACTGTTGTTTATGAATAGATAGAGTATTTGCGTATCTACAGATAGGGTTTGAGATTTAACAAAAAATAATCTAAACCTATAAAGATGGCCACCTTTGATGACAATAGGGATGCATTACTTGATGATTTGTTTAATGGAAATATAAACAGAAACCCCTTACCAAGACCAGCAGCGAATGAGGGTATGAAGCAAAAGTTCTTGAGGCTAGAAAGGCTAAAAAAACAGGAACTCTCACGGTGGTGGGATGCCACTGTCTTACGGAAATATACCAGTAAGGAACAAGTTCCACGAGGCCTACGAGTGCTGATTTTCCCCTCCTTTGAGGATTTAGACAAGGGACACTTAAAGGAATGGGAGAAACTACTGTTGAACTCTTCATTGGGCATGATGGACATCCTCATAAGGGATGCAGAATTGAAAAGGGAAAAACTGTTATTGGAGATTGCAAATTTAGAAAAGGAGATCAAGGATATGGGTTTACCAGAAGTGGCAGATAAAAACTGGGCCGTACTTAAGGAACAACTCCAGAAACATCAGATTTATCTAAGGGATAAAAAATGCCAGAAAATAAAAAGGGACGAAAGGGACTATAGATGTGGAAGGGTATATACCTTCGCAAGAAAGTTCGATAATATTAAACCACCCAACAATCGAACTGGCTCAGAGACAACTTCACAGACAGCGGGTAGCAGTAGCATGTCTGATATCACAAGCATTAGTAGCCTGACAAGCATTGATTCCGCAGGCCCAGAGGGAGGTGCACAAGGCCCCGTACAAGATCCCTTTTTTTTAGAATTGCAGCGGTTCAGACAGGGAAACAAGGAGACATTCAAGAAAGACGCAAAAGGACAAGGAGGGGGAACAAGAGATCAGGAAGAAAGGGGAAGAGCGGGTGTCGCAACAAGGTCAGTGACCCGCAATCAAAGAATGTAAATGAACAGACTGAAACCTGTAATGAAATTGCCATTGTGAATCTTTCAGACCATGAATTGACGCAACAAGAAATAAACATACTGAGCAAAGGATTGGGTTTCTGTCCTAGTAATATTCCAGATTTCACTTCTTTTCATATCAGTTGTTTTAAGTTTATTAGAAATATTAAATTGTTGAAATATTTTGCTGATAGACCACAGAGAGTAAATGAGGTATCCAATGTATACATGAATAGCTCAAATCCTTCTATTAGGGATATTAGAGACACGCATTTACTAGTAAGCATAAATGCAGAGGATGGTATGGAAAGTATGGAATCCGTAGCAACGAGCCTATTTCTGGATACATACACTGAAATCAACAGTGGCCTGAGAATGAAGTCAAGATTCACACCACAGTTACAGGGCAATGACAATTTAGACAGGTTTCAACAAAATGTGACACGGGAGCTATATGCGTTAGAGGATAAATACTCAAGCACATACAGATATAGAACCCAGAACATTACTGAAAAAGAACGTAAGGCAGTGACAAATCGAAAGAAGAAGGACTCCCTTGTCATCCGGGAGGCGGACAAGGGAGGGAATATTGTGCTGATGAACCGCAAAGAGTATATCGGTGAAATTGATAAACAACTAGGTGACATAAGTACATACACTAAGTTAAGTTGTAACCCCATAAAGGAGATAAAGGTAATAATCTTCGATCACCTTAAAAGCTGGAAAGATGAGTGTCTAATCTCAGAAACGGAATTCAAATACCTTTATAATGATAATCCAACATATCCTTGCATATACTGTCTGCCCAAGGTTCATAAAAAATCTGATTTCCCTCCGGGTAGGCCTATTATAGCAGGAATTGGATCACCAACCGAAAAAATCTCGGAATATATAGATCTGTTCTTACAGCCGTTGGTTGTGAACTTGCCGACATATATCAGAGACACTAGGGATGTATTGAATAAAATCGCAGATGTTGACTGGGTGGAGGGCCATATGCTGGTCACCTTGGATGTGTGCTCTCTATATACGAGCATTCCCTGTGATAAGGGATTATTAGCGGTACGTCACTTCTTAGAGAGCAGACCCATTGAGACCTATGCCCACTCAAATATGTTGATATCAATGATTGAATTGGTATTAGCTAACAATGTATTTCTGCACAATGGGGAATGGTTTCGCCAGATCAGGGGGGTAGCCATGGGGGCAAAATTTTCCCCTTCCTTAGCAAACCTATATATGGGTTACTTTGAATTGATCCACATATGGAGAAAATGTCCAAATAGGCTGACAGAAAACATCTTATACCTGGGCCGCTACATAGATGACCTGTTGATGTTTTGGGCGGGCAACAAGGAGGAGCTAGACATGTTTTTTGACTTCCTAAATGATAATCCTTTTAATCTGAAATTCACGAAAGAGGAAAGTGTGTCCAAGATAAATTTTCTGGATATTACCATTGTGGTTAAGAATAGTAGATTGCATGCTGTCCCCTACAGAAAGGATACAGCATGTAATTCTTTGTTACATGCCCAAAGTGCACATCCCAGTTCGCAGATCAATGCAATCCCCTTTGGGGAAATGCTAAGAACTAAAAGAAACTGTAGCGATCAGGAAAGACTAGAGACAGAACTTGAATCAGTGGAGAGGAGATTTCTATCCAGGGGTTACAGTAAGGAAATAGTAACTAAAGCAAGAAACAGAATTGATAAAATAAATAGAAACTCACTGATTGTAAACAAACCACGCAAACGAGGCAAAACAAAAGGAAAGATAAGGTTCATTACTCCTTACAGTACTGCTAGTACAGATATATACAAGATACTGAATAGAAACTGGCACTTATTATTGGAGGATCCCAGCCTGCACAACAAGGTGGGAATAAAACCATCGATCACCTGGAGTAGAGGGAGAACTTTAAGACAAGAACTGTGTCCAAGTTACATCCCGCCGCCAAAAGGACAAAATTGGATGCCCGTACCACCAAAAGGGTTCTACAAATGTGGCAATTGCTGCATTTGTTGTTTTGCATTAAACAAAATAACGGAGTTCAGGTACAATAGTCCTAGATTACACAAGATACAAAACTTTATCAACTGCAATACCACTTCTACGGTATATTGCATAAAATGTATATGTAATTGGATATATGTAGGCAGCACAATAAGGCCATTAAAAGAAAGAATACAGGAGCACGTTAGGGCTATGCGGAACAACAATGCCCAATACCCTTTGGCGGTACATTTCAATATGGCGCACCAGCCAAATGACTTACACAAAATCAGATTCATGGCATAGAGGTTGTGAGGACAGGGAATAGGGGTGGTAATCGTGAACAGCATTTACGAAAGTTGGAAAGTAAATGGATCATCTCTTTGAGAGCAGTGGAAAAGGGAGCAAATATGGATAAAGAGATGTGTGAGTTTCTATGATTATATATACAGATTTGCTTCATCAGCATCGAGGAAAAACAAAGTAAATCTTATTGACCAAATGTGCCCATAGCAATTATATTGATGTTATTTATTTATTTATTTATTTATTTTTACCATTTATTAAGCGCACTGTTACCGGGCAGGTGTCCTGGCGCTGAAATGATATACTTTCTCCATACGATGTTAGTCCCTATAGATTAAAAAGCCATGTTTTAATGTTCTTCCTGAATGTCATTAGGTCAGTGCTTTGTTTTAGGGGGAGGGGCATTTTATTCCAGATATCGGCTGCTCCGGAAATAAAGCTGCGACCTCCCCATCGAGCTTTCCTAATACGATCAGTCTTGACAAGCCATTTATTGGATGATCTTAACTGTCGGCCTGGTTGATACAGCTGGAAGTGTTGTTGAAGGAAAGACGGACCTTGTCCATTCACTGCCTTGAACACTATGCACAGTGCTTTGAACATCATACGTTTCCGTACTGGGAGCCAGTGCAATTTGCTCAGTTCCCCAGAAACGGATGCAAACTTGGGTAGACCCGTAATTAAGCGGACAGCAGCATTTTGCAGCATCTGTAACTTGTTCAGGATCCCTTGCTGTGCTTGCAAATACAGACTATTGCAGTAATCAAGGCGTGACAGCACTAATGCTGTCACGACAGTTTTCCTGCTGCTAGTGGAGAGAAAGGGGAGAATTTTCCTGATTGTTTTTATTATCCAGTGAACAGAGGATGAGAGGGCATTGACTTGTGCTTTAAAAGAAAGTTGTCTGTCAATGAGTACCCCCAGATTTTTTACTGTTGTGGCAGGTATGGGAGATTCTCCCATTTCTTGGGGCCACCAATTGGGGGTCCATAAGTTGGTCTCATTGCCAAAGAGAAGAACCTCTGTTTTCGAGGAGTTCAATTTAAGGCAATTCCTAGCCATCCATGAACTTACTGCAATCATACAGTCCTGAAATCTTGCTGCTGTTCCTTCCTCTCGACCCGGGAGCAGAGATACCACAATTTGTGTATCATCTGCATATGATGTCAATTCAAAGCCAAATGACCGAATCACCGGGGCGAGGGAGGAAATGTATATATTAAAAAGGGTAGGGCTCAGGGAGGAGCCCTGAGGAACCCCTCCTGGGAGTGTAAAAGGAGTGGATTCGAAATCTCCCAGGGCTACCACCTGGACCCTGTCCGAGAGGAAAGATCTCAACAAGCTCAGCGCGACTCCTCGCACTCCGCACCCCTCAAGGCGGTCCACCAAAATACTATGGTGGACCGTATCAAAGGCCGCGGACAAATCAAGAAGCACCAGGACTGCCCGTCCGCCCGCGTCCAACACCTTCCTGATTTCTTCTGTGGACTTAATAAGGGCAGTCTCAGTGCTGTGGCCTTCCCTAAATCCGTGTTGCGCCATGTCAAGCCCTTGAGAGGATCTGAGGAAATCACAGAGCTGAGCATTCATGGCCCTCTCAATAAGCTTGGCCGGCAATGGAAGTCTAGCTATGGGCCGGTAACTATTGGGGTCTGAAATGTCCAAAGTTGATTTTTTAAGCAAAGGTGCGATGGAGACTTGCTTCCAACACAATGGATATTCTCCCCCTTTAAACATTAATACATGTTATGTATATGCATGTGATAATGCGCTTGAAATTGGTGCATAAAATGTATGAATAGGATGATACAAATAGTATTTGCCCTTTGCTCGTGCAGTACATGGAGACACAAATATTCCAAGATGGCCACTACTTTCTCCTTAGTGAGTATTGACACTAGATGGCGGGCCTAGTCCTTTCTCTTTGACTGATGTAAAGGGCGGGCCAGGAGGACGTAGTTACTTCCTGCTAGACGAACGCGGAAGAGAGACGCCTTGCAGAGACGCGACCGGTCTTCGCGATGGCGGTAAGTTCAAAAAAATGGGTTCGGGAATAGCACTTGATAGTTTAAAACACGATTGAGACAATTGTTCCTTGACGCTAAATAGAGACTGGGTTTAATTAATTTGGAAGGCGCGATGCACAGATGCACCCGGTCTGACGTGTCTTTTTTTGTTTCCGGTTGTTAAACTAAGCTAAAAAAGAGATAACCGGATGAGGAGTGCGCACTCATATCGATTTGAAATACGAGGGGTGCCTGCTATTTTATACAATTTTAAGGAATATAAGCCGGCTCTAGAGAGATGTATGCACTACGAGGGGCAGCTTAAACAGACGATGGGGACACCGCCATGGTTGAGGTGGCGATGAACAGTATTAAATCGGTGTGCCACACTGCTGCTAGAGAAGCAACACGTAGTATCATGGACGTTTTTTAACAGTGTTTGGACCGGTATTTGGAAAGGCGGTGAAACTGGTTGCACTTCGGGGGCAACACAATGAGGCATACATTTGGAAATATAACAGACCTGTATAGAACGCCTGGACTTTCCCCTATAAACAACTAAAATAGGATTGGTTTATTATTTCAGATGGAACTTATCATGGCTCCTGCAGTCCTTTATTAAATAACAGACCACTGAGTGACTAAAAGAATAGTGAAGTACAAGAATACAAAAGAATAATTTTCACTTCCATGATCACAGGCTTTTAAGGTAAGCCGGTCGACTGGGGTCTGTTACTGAATAATTAAGTAGTAAGATGTAACACACAAATGTATGAAATCTTTTCTAAATACCGGTACTGTTTGGTTTTATAGGACCAATGACAAAGGAATTTTATGGTTTTTATTGAATTATACGAAAATACGCCACTCACCATACTATACTTTTCTGGTAAGTGGAATTCATTAAGTTGAGAGTTTCCATTGGTATAATTGGATTAGTAACAACATTGAAATAGGGATAAAAATGTGGCTAATATGGGCACTGATACATGCGTTTGAACAAAAGACACTGAGGCATAAGTGGTGGCCACCTTGAGAGATAGGTGTTGTAGGGATAACTCGGAAATGCATGATTAATGCCAGCATAGTATAACCATGTGAAGGAAGATGGCCACAAAAATTGGATGTATTCAACCTGCTATATGACATCAAGCATGCCAGATTGATTAAACAATTGTGCAGTTATTTACAATATGAATTCAAGATTTGAAAAATGCTATTGATATATGTTAGTAGCTCCAAATGGAAATGGAGGAAAATAAGGGTTGGAGTTGACTAAGTATGGATGTGTAAAGGTGGCTTGGTAGATATGAGTTTTACTGATTGTATGTATTTGTATACTAATTTGCAGCCTTGAAAAAGCCCGTGGAGGGCGAAACGCGCGTCGGCTGTGACGATGTGGCAAGAAAATAATCAATAAATAAGAACGTTAAGAACCAATGGACTCTGTGCTATCTAAATAACTGTGTGGACTGGAAAAGAATTGAAGTACTGAACTGATTGTATTGGATAATAGTTACGAGTAGGGATGTGCACTGGTTAAATTGTTTCTATAAATGCCTTCATGTAGCTTAACTGGGAGTTGTATCCAGACAGAATTATGGGCGTAGAGCAGGAAGGAGGTTAAATCATGGTTAACTTGGTTTAAGATTGTTTGACTGGCAGATGTATGAAAAAGGGCCAGTAGATGGCGCTAAAGCCTCATTATTATTCTTAATTTGCTATTACAACAGTGTGCAATGTTTTCGAAGCATGGGAGCCAGATGTTTCGGTGTTGGGTACACTGAAGAATTAACGAAGGATGAGCCTCACAATTGGTAGACCCGCCGTTTAAGAGTTGCTCAGTGAATAAGATTCTTCAGCGCAGGGTGTACCATTTGTATAGTACTATTCAGCTGTCTTGTAGACTACCGTTTCGGGAGTGGTGAAGTCCATTTTTAGTCTGGGCTTTTCACCCAAGAGTGATGCAAGCCCCCGGAGCTTCAATTGGGTGTTCCAGCGCAGTAGCCATTTTCAAGTGGATGCATTTCAATTACTAACCACCTAAGTTGTCTTCAGCTGAATCGGGGTTCAGGGCTAAATAAAGTTATCCAAGGCAAAATGGTCACATTCACAATATTGAGAGGTTCCTAAAAACGGAGTAAGCAGCACAGGGGAGAGGGCTAAGTAGAGGATGTAAACCCCCACCATATACGTCGCTTTTCCGTCTCTCCCCTCCGTAGTCTTTTGGTCATCCAGAAGTCATTGGCTGTGCATCAGTATGCCGCTTTGCACAACCGCAGGCTCTCCCCTCCGTGATCCGGTGATCATTAGCTGAGGCCGGCGTTCAGTATCAACCCCCAACGTGAAAGTTCCCGGGACCGCACAGCATATACAGATCTGGGCGAAATAATGAGGCGCCAAAGTGACGTTCCGCCCCACATGCCTGCCCCGTAGGACCGGAGCCGTTCCACGATTCTCCTTAGGAAGCGGGCAAAACAGCTGCGGAGTGCGGCCGGGGTAGGGGTGATGGATCACTTGCAGTCCCCCATGGTCGAATTGGTGATCTGTGCAGGCTCGAGAGTTACGCTCGGCAGCAGGGAGACTCATCGAGCAAAGCCGGCAGCGGGACTCTGCGACCCCATCACAAACCCTGGGAGACACCGAAATCCTCTTGGGACCAGGGCCGTTTCAGGGAGGCGACTCACCGTAGCAATTCTCCAGGGGAGAATTCCGGGCGAAATCTTAACTTTCAGAGGATGAGGAGGGGTTCGTTACAGTGCCGCCACTCTTCTTTGTTTCCTTCCGTCGAGTTGAGGGGAGGGTGAAGGGCATGAGCAGGGAATTTTCACCAAAGAGTGATACCCAGCCCCGGAGCAACAATGGTGAGCTCCAGCACCGCGGCCATGGGCTCTGACCACTAGGATAGCTGGTCTATAAGGTTGACTTTACAACCATCATCATAAAGGTGTTTGGACTGATACAGGGTGCCCACTAGAATAGTGGACATCAGATATCAGGCCAACTTCTCACATTCATGTGGAAGTTTGCTCCTCTGGTGGCTGCACTGATGTGTTCCTGCATATTGAGATTTTTGTGAATTGAGATTTTGAGCACGAGTTACCATTTTCCTTTTTATGACACCAACGTATCGTATCGTAAGGGGTGCTTGTATAGCGCACTGACACCATGGGTTTCCTGGCGCTGGTTGGAAGTAGAGGGGACAGAAAGACTAACCAGATTGAGGGAAAAGCCAAGTTTTTAGAGACTTACGAAAGAGGGTCAAGGAGCTAGAAGTTTTAAGAGAAAGGGGGAAAGAGTTCCAGAGCTTGGGGGCCAGGTATGCAAATCTCCGGCCTCCAGACCTGCAGAGCTTGTAGGAAGGAACAGTCAGGAGATGAAGGTGAGATGATCTCAAGTTGCGGGACGGGCAGAAGGGTCTGATGAGGGATTTCACGAAGATGGGACAGGAGCCAGCCAAAGACTTGAAGATAAGGCAGCCGATCTTGAAGGCTGACCTAGAGATGACAGGGAGCCAGTGGAGTTTGACGAGGAGGGGCCTAGCGGATTGCCACTTCGGAATCCCTAAGGCCAGTCTCGCCGCCTGATTTTGGACCGCCTGCAGTCTAGCCATCGATGTTTTAGGCAGGCCATGGTAGATCGAGTTGGAAAAATCTAGGCGGGAGAGGACGAGGGCCATGATAACCTGCAGGAGGGCATCAGGTGTAAGGAGGTATGCCACTTTCCTGATCCTGCGCAGTTGGTAAATACAGGACGAGACCACGGTCCCCACCTGCGGCCCTAGGGATAGGGCGGAGTCAATAGTGACCCCCAGGCTCTTCACCGAAGCCACGGGAGTGGGAGAGGGGCCCAGTTCCACCGGCCAGAATTGAGGCCCCCAGAAGGTGGCGCTCCTTCCGGGAAGGAGGAGCTCCGTCTTACCGGGGTTCAGCTTTAACTGGTTGTGGCCCATCCACTGGAGAATGTGGGACATGACTGCCTGAAAATTAGGGATAGCAGAGGGGGAATTGAGAGAAAAGATGAGCTGCAGGTCGTCCGCGTAGTTGAACACGGTAACGTCCCACTGCCTCAAAGAAAATAGAAGGGGGCGAAGATAAAGATTGAAAAGAAGAGGGGACAGGGAAGAACCCTGGGGAACCCCACAGAGCGAGTGCTCTCTGGGAGCCCTAAAAGCGCCCAGGCTAAGGGTCTGAGACCTGCCAGTCAGGAAGGATCTGACCCAGGCCAGCGCCAGGCCCTGATGCCAGCCTGCTCGACACGGCGGAGAAGGATGTTATGATCCACCGTGTCGAAGGCGGCTGACAGATCTAGTAATACCAGGGCCTGAGGGGCACCCTTGTCAACACCGTCTCTCAGGGCGTCCAGCACGGCCAAGATCACTGTCTCCGTAGAGTGGCCGGGTCTGAAGCCTGCTTGGTTGGCCTCGAGAAAGTTGGAACTCTCGATAAACTGTGAGAGACAGGTGGTGACGTGGGCTTCCAAGATTTTTGAAAAGAAAGGTAAAAGAGAGATAGGGCGGTAGTTTGCCGGGACGGCGGGGTCAGCCCCCGGCTTCTTCAGAAGGGGCACCAGCACGGCCTCCTTGAAGGGGCCCGGCACCGTACCAGAGGAAAGAGAAGAGTTTAGCAGGGGGAGAATGCAGTCGGGTAGAGAGTGGCAGATGTCCCTGAGTATAGAGGGGGGGCAGCAGTCATCTGGGGATCCCGACTTGATGCGGGTGGCAAGAGTGGCCAGAGAAGTGGAGTCTAGAAGAGGAAATTGTGTGAAAGAGGAAGAATTGTGAGGGGGGGAGACAGATCCAGCGCCAGGAGACGTGACGGGGATGGTGTCCTTAATCAATATGATTTTTTCAATGAAAAAGTTGCTGAGGGCATTACATGCTTCCTGTGTAGGGGCCTGAGTAGGGAGCGTCCTGGGGTCGGAGGTAAATTCGTTAAGGACTTTGAAAATTTCCTTAGACTGGCAAGGGGCAGATAAGATTTTACCAGAGGCATAGGTTTTTTTGGCAGCCAGAATGGCGAGTTTGTACCCATTGCAGGCAGCCACATAGGCGTCTCTGCTTGCAGGGCTGTAGTCTCTCCTCCACTTGCGCTCAAGCTGACGGAGTTCCAAATGGAGAGCTTTTAGGTGGGGGGTAAACCATTTGTGGGAATTGCTGTGCCGGGATTGGGGGAACTTAGTGAGGGGGGCAAAGATGTCACTGGCTGTAGTGAGCCAGCCTGCCACAAGCCTGTGGAGCTCGTCGGTACCAGTGTCGTTGGGTGGCAGGGGATAAGTTTGGGACAAATGAGCCAAAAGTTTGGAGGGATCGACAGCCTTCCACTTGCGAGCCGTGCCACCCTCCCGTGGGGGGACCTTGATCTGGCCGACCGCCGAGAATGTGGTGTCGATCAGACAGTGGTCCGACCACACACAAGGTGTTATTAGTGGGCGAGAAGACGTGACTCCATGGGTCCAAATGTGGTCGAGGATGTGGCCACCCTTATGGGTGGCAGACCTGACTATTTGGATGAAATTCAGGCTTGAGAGACCCTCGAACAGTTCGGAAGCATGTGGGCCAGCGTCCTCGTGTTGAAACCAGTAATTAAAGTCGCCAATGATGACAATACGGGGGGAGCAGGTAGCAATATTGGTTAGCTGATCGATAACGGATGAGGGGAAAGACGGCATGGAGTGGGGGGGACGGTATAGTAGCACAAGAGTGACTGCACCTACCTCGGTCCCCAGGCTAAGGACCAGGGTGTCTACTTCCGGTAGGGTCATGGCCGCGGAGGCGATAATCTTAAGATCCTTGCGTATTACCGCCGCCACCCCTCCCCCGGTGCGACCCCCTGATCGGTTGGTGTTCAGCAGAAAGTAGTCAGGGGGTAGCGTGGCCAAGATGTCTGGGAGAGAGTCGTCGGTAAGCCAAGTCTCTGATAGCAATAAGACATCGGGGCTTTCAGACATGAGTAGATGCAGGATGTCAACTTGGTGCTTGACCATTGAACGGGTATTTAGGTATAGGACCCGAATAGACGACTCGATAGGAGCCGGAGCGGTAAGTGATAGTGTCGGCGCAAGATTAGGGATTGGAGTGCCTGCAATGCCGAGTGAGGTATTGCGGGTCCAGATGTCGGGGGAGAGAGGACTGGCCGAGGCATGTAGGCACTTAAGGGCAGAGGACGAGTAAGATAGAGGAGTGGCAGCACTACTGGCCCCTGGGCCCGTCCGGCCGCGGACTGGCGCAGACGGGCTGGACTTAGGCGCGACTTCGGCGCGCTGACGGCGTGCCCGCTGCGCCCGTCCGCTGCGCTCCCTGTAGGGGGGCGCCATTTTATGGGCTGAGGTCGTGAGTGGCCGAGCGCTGCACCGCTCGCCTCCTCAGCGTCCTCACCCAATATGGCGGCCAAACAGCGCGACCCGGCGGGAATCAATCTCCTGCGAGGGCGGCTGACCAGGATGAAGGTGGTGGCAAACCTGCACAACAAAAGGGGGTTCGTTGGCTGGCGGCGCGATTAAAAATAGGTTTTTTAAAATGAAGAATTACATATGCGCGAGTAGCGCGGAAGGCAGCGCGAGTATAGCGCGTCCAATGTGAGTCAGGCAAGTGGCTAGGGCCCACTGACCGGCTCGTGGCTTCCAACCAGTCGTGGAGGCAACCCAATGACTTTTATGGGCTGAGGTCGTGAGTGGCCGAGCGCTGCACCGCTCGCCTCCTCAGCGTCCTCACCCAATATGGCGGCCAAACAGCGCGACCCGGCGGGAATCAATCTCCTGCGAGGGCGGCTGACCAGGATGAAGGTGGTGGCAAACCTGCACAACAAAAGGGGGTTAGTTGGCTGGCGGCGCGATTAAAAATAGGTTTTTTAAAATGAAGAATTACATATGCGCGAGTAGCGCGGAAGGCAGCGCGAGCAGCGCGAGTATAGCGCGTCCAATGCGAGTCAGGCAAGTGGCTAGGGCCCACTGACCGGCTCGTGGCTTCCAACACATGCTAAAGTATGCTCAATTGTTTTAGCCATATTTAAAACTTTGTTAAGTGGGATCATCCTTTTGCCAAATTTCCTCCCTAACTTACTCTATGTTGCATCCCAACATTAAGTGGTCTCTAATGTGTTCCTCTAAGGTATATGCAAACTTGCACCAACTTGTGCAAGTCGTAATATAGTTCTCAATTGTCTCTTGTGTTCTCTGTACCCTCTTAGACTAGTTCCAGACTAGTTCTAACCTTAGGAAGATAGTGTTTATCTAACTTTTTGTACAAACCTTAAATTCATTTTATCCTTCAGCTACTTCATCATTGAGATGAGGAAGATGATCAAACAGATCCTGCCCTTCCAGAGCCAAAGAATGGACAAGTAATAAAGTTTTCTTCTCTGCACTCAGGGAAGTGCCAAACACTTTGGCATAATAACCAAATACCTTTTTCTATTTTGCCCATTTTATGACTGGATCACTAGGGTAGACTAGAAAAAACGGAGGTTCTGTAACATTCTGCATTATGAAATCATTGTGTACCTCGTTCATTTTTACTTCTTTACACCCGGTAACAATGGATAAAGAAATATCACAGTAGTGCATCCAGAGAAGAATGAAAGGAACCAAAAATACAATGCACAAGAAAACAAATAAATACAACAAAAAAGTTTTAGAATCCAAATGCATTATTATATTATTATGTATGGCTCATTTTCAATCGGATAATTCATTGATGTTACATAGCGACAGTGGCTTACAGATCTCGTAACTCACTGTTGCCAGCCTCTGGCTGGGCTCTTTGAGAGTCTGTCAGAGCAGCACTGGAAAGCAGGGAGCACAGCTTCTGGAGCAGAGGTAAGGAAAGGCACAGAGAGTGGTGGAGTGGGTGGCAGGAGGGTATGGGGAGGAGATGCCATACTATGTATGTGTCCCCTATTACTCCTCTGCCTCTGTGTAGCAGTTGAAAGCAGGGGCAGATGATTTTGAGGGCCAAACAAACCATAAAATTACAGATGGCCTAAAACACCTCTAGGCTCTGAGTGATATCATAGACAACCAAGCTTCGCTCTCCTTGTCTATTTGATGTCACTCAGAAAAATATCTCTATAATTCGCTATTACCCTTCTATAATTATAAATATAGGAAATGAGAAGAGCGTGTGATAGGAAGCTTTAGTCGAGAGGTAACTGACAGGAGGACAAGATTACAGAGAACTCCAGTACCCTGTATACTTTGATAATACTTGCCTAACTTGCTCAACTGGTGTAGTTCTATTGTATTATACGTTGAACACCAAATGCAACAGAAAGTTCTGCTTGCCCAAAATAGTTGACCAGTCAATTACAGGGTACCACGGACCATTTATACCACTATGAGTTTGCCCTATCGGCTAGGGCACTTTGAGGTCGGTTATGATGGCCAAGGGCCGCTCCTGATGCATCTGTCACTTTTCTCTGCTCTCTGAGGTTAATTACAGCATGCACAGGGAGGCTTCCTGAGAGCAAGAAAGAGAGAGGGGTGTGTGTGTGTGTGGGGGGGGGGGGGGGTAGAGAGAAAGCAATCAGAGAGGGAGGAGAGAGAATAGATGGACAGATTGCACAAGGAGATAAAATGAGAGGGGCTGGTTAGAGCATGTTTGCCAGGGCCAGCTTCTGGCTAAGGGCGTAGGGGCATATCCATTCAGTTTTATAAGTTATGTGGATGCTTATTGCTAAAAGCAATTACCATCCACATAACATTTCTTAATAAAACTAAGCCTGTACTGCCCCCAGTGCCTAGCTGCCTTCCTTTCTCTCATCCTCACTGACACAAGTCAGGCAGTTTCCAGATCAACACGCACTAGAGCGCTGTGCCAACTTACATTTCATTTATATATTTTTAGGTCTCGCTCTATGCAGCGCGCATGCGCTGATAGAGAGAGACCTAATGCCATTGGCACAGCTTTCCCAGCAAACACGTGCAAGCCTTGCATTGCTTGCAATGGCAACACATGCATGTGTGGCGATTTCCTAGCGGGAGCGTGCGGCGCCATATGGTCGCACGCTCCCGCTAGGAAATCACGCTGAACCCCTCCCCTGCTGCTGAGGCGCGGGCTTGTTTTTCTGGCTACGCTGCTCCCTTGTAGGCAAGTACATGACAAGAAGAAGTCGCCCGAGTAAAGTTTGCCTAAAAGAATGAGAACGATCACCGTAACAGACCCACACCCCATGGACTGCGGCACCCGCTGATCCCAGAGCACACCACTTTACTGCTGAGTTTGAGAGTCCGAACCGTGTGGCCGTAAATTGTAAAGTAAGTGAGTCAGTAGCTTAGCGCGTGTTCAATTTCAGCTGCATCTGCCTTGTTTTAGTTTAGATATTGTTTCATATAGCGCCACCTCGATCCTTATCAGGGCTGCCAGAGCCAAACTCATTATGCTCTACTCTGAGGATAGCAGAATAACACTATTACCTTGCAGCATTCACCGGCGTGTGGTCGAACATTTAAGGTCTCAATCTAAGCGCAGGCTATTACAGTAATTAAATTAGCATTTTGGGTCTTCTCTGAAAGCCGCCCAGTTTTCGAGCAAGTCGTTGACAGTCAACATTTGGTCTTAGCACCACTTCTTCCCCGCGCCCACAGTTCATGTTTTATATGCTCACCAGGGTAGGACAGGCTCCCCCTCGACCAAGTTTCCCCCTGCTCGTTTCAGCGGATTCCTTTGACAGCCGACCAGCTCCTCGCCTAAAAAATAGTGCATACTCTAAGTGGTTGCAATCGAGGCGCACTGGTTTTGGATCTATCACCGCTGTGGGCTAACCCTGCAGGTGGCAAGAAAGGTTATTGGAGGAACCTTCGCGGGCTTCGCGTAAATTAATACCTTGACACAATAGTGTACCGCTTAGTGAGTTTTCACAATTTTTACCACTAAGAAATACTTCCTTTCCCCCACTCCATTTGTGTGTGTATGGTAAATTCCAGGTCGACTTAATGTATTCTTTACTCAACCTTTCATACAGGCCTGCTGGTATGTGTTTTAAGCAATACTGAAACTGGAAAGTCGTCACTGGTATCGTGATGGTACCATGTATTATCCATTCAACTGATGGTTTCTCAGAAACGGTCAATGGTAATCTCTCCAGTTTTTCTATGCTCAGCACCGTATAGTCTGCTCCTCTCTGTGCCAACGAGATTTGTTTATCTGTAAGGTTAAATACAGTAAACAGTGATGTAGTGTTGATTAAACGCCAAGGCACATAGCCAGAACGAAGATTTTGCAACGTCCAGCCTAATAGCATTATAGAACGTAGTTGAGAAAGGCCATGTTGCAGCATTAGCAAGTCCTGTTCCATTATGTCTACGGCAGATGATACAATGTTGTCCAAAGAATATATTCTGGACGACAGAGTTTTTAACCCATTGTCAACTACAGAGAGTGATTTCTCTAAATTAATATGATCAATTTCTCGTATTCTTTCAGCTGTTTCCATTTGCGTGACTTTCCAAGCTTCATTGTAAGCAGCGTATATACCGGCGAATATGAAACGTTTATGACATGGATTACGGGGTCCAAGTAAGAATTCTCGTAAACCAACGCCATCTTTAAGCAAAGAAAAGTGTTGTTTTATGTCTGGAAGTGTGGATCTCTGTAGCCACTCAAGGCATAGTTTTCCTACACTATAAGTTGTTATTATCCCTGGATGTTGTCTTTGGATATATCTTGGATCTGGCCGAGTTACTGTGAACCCTTGTGTCTTGTTCAGGAATCTATCTTGACAGTTATTCGTGTCTGTGGGCCAGATTAACCATTTTTTCCATTCAGGATTTATTCTGTTCTGCTGTAAAATATAATTTACATCTATCTCCTCATCTGAAGTTGAATTACTATCAGGTGTGGGCTTAGGTATAGACGGTTTGTTTAAATCTTTTATCTTAGCAATGCCAAGACAAGATGTCTGTTGAACAGTGTCATTTAAAAACATAATTTGTTCTGGGATGATGCAGGCTCTAAACAATGCTTCTAAACCTTGTACCTGCCAGTCTTTTGTGCCCCAAACAGTTTTTGTCTCAATGTTGTCTTTCCAAAAGTCAAAGCCTAAGGTGGACAATTGAGCATAAAAGGCAGCAGAATAAATTTGTTTAGTATATGTCAACATACTTTTCATGCCTGTCTTATTCATATTTTTAAAGTAAAAACTTTCTGGGTTTGTAACATTAAAACCTGTGAAATATGGAAATTTTCTAAGAAACGTTTTAGAACTACCTTTTGGAGGTGTTGGACAATGTTCCCATTGATTATAGGTTAAAACATTTCTAGGGTTTGCAGATGTATGCAAGTAATGATGGCCAAAATGATTAAAACAATATATTTCTTCATAATTTGCTGAACCTTCTAAGTATTCATGTTTTGTAAATTTTGCTGACATTTCTAAGTCTGCCATCATGTTATTAACAGTCTCAAAATCCGAATCATCAGAAAATGTGCTTTCAAGGAAACCTTAAATTGATGAGGAATCTGAGGTGCCGGGTTTTTAGGGACCCGGTGGTGCCAGGGGTAACACCCGGGGACCTCTGAGTTCTCCCTGTTATGGACCACAGAAACACGGAGTCTTCTAGTTGAAGTCAGAGATCGAGTTTTATTGGCTGCAACCAAGTAACATGTGTCCTAGAAGTACGGCAGCACGGGCCGTAAGTTCTCAGGAGACTGTTCGTTTTTACAGAACCAGCCTTCCCCTTATATACATAAATAACAGCTGTAGGCAAGAATTCTTGAGTTTATGATATGGCTATACACATATTTTTGTAACAATACAAAGAGCGAAGTCATGCTGGTCAGCACATATTTCAGATGTCCAGTTTGTGATGGATTACTCTGCCAGATCCAGAATTCCCATCAGATATCGATGTAACACCAGTAAGGTCGGGCACCCTCCCATCATAAAACGGGTCATAAACAAGAAGCATGGACAGGTGTATGTGTATGGAAAACATGGTCTGTATGTAGTGAATGGTTTATGGCATGTTGTGCCTAGATGATATCTTGTTCGGCCACTGGGCGAGGAACTGCCAAAACAGGTTTGGCTGGAGGCAGTGGAGTCAGCTTCGGCCAGGTCATGAGGAAGTCAGCTACGGCGGACGTGTCCTTTCAGATCAAACTCGGCTTTAATCAATTGACTTATATGAGGGCAAGTCCTAAGATGGATGCCGTTTACGAAATGGAGTCTGAGGGTTCAGGACGGAAGCTACGATTTGAGGGTGTTAGCATCACTCAATCGTGACGCAAATGCATAGGGATAACGTCCTAATCATTACCGGTCCGTAAATACCAAATTCGTCATGGTACGACGATATTTTGAACACGGGTGTTGGACCCCGGAGCCGGTGTTACAGCAGGCGCCGAAATTACAGTACCACAGACCCTCCTTTTGCCCTCATATTAGGCAATAACTCACTCTAATCTGAGTCCAAATCAGTATTGATGAATTCATGGAGATGCTGCTGTAGCATCATTCTGTTGCTCAATTCGTCCCTTGACACAGGCTTCCTTACACATGAAGTGGCGCAGAGGCCACATATTGCAGGAGCACACTGCACAAACAGGCAGAACATAAACAGAACGGCTAAGATCATCCCGATGAAGATCAGAGTTTTCCATCCCCAGGCAGAGATCAGTTCCCAGAACCACCCTAGCAAGGACCAATCCCCTTTCTCTAAGTGAAGGGAATTAGAGATTTTGTGCAATTTGGAGATGGCCTGATATACTGTCGGAGCATTATCGGGGATGAAAATGCAACAACTAGACTGGATCACTCTACATACACCACCACGGTCTGCAAGTATGACATCTAGGGCAACCCTGTTCTGAAGGGTCATAAGTCGATCCGACTGAAGCTCAGCTGTCAGGTTGTTAAGGGCACCGGCCGTTTCAGTCACGGCGGATTCAACTATTCTCGTCAATTGTCAAATGTTCCTGCTGTTCACCATGGGCCCCCAAAATGGCAGAAAACCCTTTGCGAAGTCTCCAAACTCCTGACCCGCAGTGTCGTCTTGATTCACGACACCCCTAACTGTCCTTGTCCGATGGTAATCTGCCCCGGCCGTGTAGGTGGGTGGCAGCAGAAACAAGATAAAACATGTGCCCGAGAAGTCAGGGGGCAACCATGTGTAGGCTTTGTCATGGCAGATGAAATAGGTGCCTTTAGCCGCCAAGAATGGAGGGGAAGTTCGGGAGGCAAACACATATGTTTCCGTACATGTGCTCTTCCCCAACTGCGCATTGGGATCCCTGCCAATACCTTGCAGACATAAGTGACCTCGGTGGGGTACTATCCACACTGGGGAAGATTTCTTTGTTTTCTGGCTTTTATTCAAAGAGATCCCGGATTTAGTCACATTCCAGCGACTGTAGGGAGCGAGTTCATCTTTAGGAATCGTTTGATACGTGTCAACATCCCTACTCATATTTCTTATCCCTACCACTAGTGCCTTGTTGCTGGAATCACTCTCTGCGGAACGGGGCGGGTACGGCTCTAGGGCGAACAGGAACATGGTCTGGAAAGCCCACAGAGAACCGTAATAGCTGAATGGTAGGATGAAGTAAGGGATGCCCTTATCTGCAGTGTGTGGCATGAGACCGCATATCCAACAATTAGTAGTGTTCATCACAGATTGGTGCTGGTGGAGGAGTTGGACAAATGAGTTGTTTACAAATTCTAGTCTTCTGGCAGACTCGTGTTCAGGTAGAGGGTGAAAGGAGTGTAAAGAAACAGTTGGAGGAGGTGTGGGCTGAGTGTTGTTTACAAAGGTGATTTGAAACGTGGATAAGGTGTAACCAATCAAGAACGTCATTATGCTACCTATCATCAAAATACATATTGTCAGGAACTTCTTCCTGGCCATCACAGTACATATTCTTCTTTTAAAGTTCATGTCTTTAGCAGGTCTCTCTACCCTCGGAAACTCCATCCTCTGGTTGCTGCCCGCGGTGGGAGGTTGTTTCTGCCAAGATGTGCGCTCTGTCCTGTCCGGGGTAATTCCCTCAGATCGACCAGAACCGTTGACCTAGGCGTCCCCGGCTGCACTCCTCAGACTTCAACCGCGGCCCTAGCAGCAGAACCGGATGGCGGTTCGAAAATCAAAAATGAGCTAGTTCCCTGGGCGAGAGAGCTGTGAGAATCAAAAATAGTTCATGGGGAAAAAGGGGGAAAAGCATCAGGTTCGTTATGTCAGTTCCTTGGTCTTGACCTCAGATTATATCGTTCTTTTCCAGGTACGGTGTGATCTTCAAACAATGTTTCAGGTTCTGTAGTGTCCAACTGCATCGATGGTGGCACAGATCCTTGCAAGATACAATCGCTCTCTTTGCCGGTACCAGTTCCCTTTAATCGTGCATCGCTGAAGGGGACAAAACGAGGTATGAACTCAGTTTCGGAGTCAGCGACTCGTTGCCGGACCCATCGGTCATATGGAAGGGGGAGCGGGACCCTTTTACAGTGGGCACCGTGCACCCAATGTTTCTTCCCGTGGACACGTACTGCAGAGCGGGTAGACAGCAAAACCTGGAAAGGTCCGGTCCAGCGAGGCTCCTCGTTCTTTGTTCGTCTGAAGTTCCGAACCAGGATCCAGGAGCCAGGTTCGATGGAGTGGCCCGGATCGTCGGACACCGGTGTAGAGGAGCTGTGGACCTGTTGATGTAAAGCATGCAGTTTAGTTGTCAGTTCATGTAAATAGTCAAACAGTGCAGGGTATTCTATTTCCTTGAGCTTTCTGGGCCTCGGTACTCCCCATATATTTGCTGGGCGCCCAAACACGATCTTGTGCGGGCTAAGTCCCAGTCTAGAATGGACAATCATCCTGGTAGACAGGAGTGCTAAAGGCAGGGCGTCTGGCCACTTGAGACCTGTGCTGGCTTGGATCTTGGCCAGTCTCAATTTTAATGTGTCATTATAGCACTCTACCAATCCTGCCGATTGGGGATGATTCGCAGCGTGAAATTTTTGGTGGATGCCTAGACACTCACACACTCTCTTCATCACTCGTCCCACAAATTCACTTCCGTTATCACTCCAGACAAGTCTAGGCATGCCGAATCTGGGGAAGAATTCCTTGACAAGGGCTTTGGCAGTTGACAATGCAGTGTTGTTCTTAAGGGGGTACGCTTCTACCCACCTGGAGAAAGCGCAAACGACAACAAGGACATATTTTAGGTTATTGCACCTCTCCATGTGAATGAAATCGAGTTGCAGGACCTCGAACGGATACGCTGGGGGTGCAAAATGACCAGCTGGGGTTGGGGTTCCTTTACCGGGATTGTGCTTCAAACATACCATACAATTTCTGACCAGATTCTCTGCACATTTTGGGATACCACTATTCTGCCATACTGGGGCCAACAGCTTACATATTCCTTTCACACTGATGTGTGCCATTCCATGGGCCATCGTTACCACTGCGAGCACATAGGCGTTAGTTAACAACCATCGCTGATGTTCTGACAGTTCGACCCAACAACCATTTGCGTCTAACCTACCCTTGCTTTCTCTCCATTTATTCACCTCTTTCTCGGTAGCGTCAGCTTGTATAGACTTCACGCTTTCAATGGTATCCTCACACATACCCACATCAGGGGTCCATCTAGCAGGACCTACGACATACATCCGACTCGTTGTGTTCCTTGCAGTCTCTTTCGCGACCTCATCGGCAAATGCATTCCCTCGACCAACATCATCCCGGATTTTCCTATGCGCGCTGCACTTTACAATCGCAACCTGTAGGGGCAAGGTGAGTGACTCGAGAAGGTCGTGTACTAGCTGTCCGTGTTTAATTCTCGCACCGTGTGATGTCAGGAATCCACGTTCACGCCACAATCTTCCAAAACTGTGGGCTACGCCAAAGGCGTACTGACTATCAGTGTACACATTTACTCGTTTTCCTTTCGCCAACACACATGCTCTTGTGAGTGCGACTAACTCCGCTGCTTGTGCAGAATTCTGGGGAATGCGAGCTGTCTCAACAATCGTGTGTAATGTTGTCACGGCATATGCTGCAGTCGTATCACCATTCGGCAACTTGAAACATGAACCATCAACCCATAAGTTATCATTACATTCAGGGAGGGGAGTGTCCTGTAAGTCTACCCTCCCTTTGGTCTCTTCCTCTGTCCTAAAACAGCAATCATGGTTGTCGACCTCATCTGTCTCTGCTGGAACGGGTAATAAGGTAGCAGGGTTGAGTGTATCACACCTCTTTATGTGAATGTGACTTGCTAACAGGGTCAATTCATAGCTGGATAGTCGAGCACTAGTTAGGTGGTGCGTTCTCGTTCTGTTTAGTAGGATATCTACAGCATGTGGGACCATTACGGTCAGAGTATTGTTCATGACTAACCCAGCCGACTGTCGGATGCAGACAGCCGCTGCGGCAGTGGCTCTCAAGCAACTTGGTAATGCCTTGGCTACAGGATCTAGAGTCGCGGAGAAATACGCACATGGGTGTTGCTTGTCCCCAAAACGTTGCGTCAAGACTGATAATGCGCAACCTTCCTTCTCGTGGACATATAATGTAAAAGGCTTGCTGTAGTCGGGATTGCCCAACACAGGAGCCGAACATAGTGCATCACGCAACTCATGGAATCTCGCCTGACAATCTTCAGACCAAGGCAAAGGATTGGGTGTGTCTTTACGCATTAATGCCAGCAAGGGTTTGGCCAACAGTGAGAAGTTCGGTATCCATTGTCTACAGTACGATGTAATGCCCAAGAAGGCACGCACTTCTCTTTGTGTCCTTGGGACACTCAATTCTGCAATTGCCTGTATTCTTTCTGGGGTCAGTCTCCTTCCCTCCTTCGACAAGATATGACCTAAGTAGGTTACTTCTTGTCGGCAAAATTGCAATTTGGAAAGCGAGACCTTATGTTTCATGTTGCATAGATGACGCAACAATGACAAGGTAGCTTGCTTGCAAACCTCTTCAGTATCTGCAGCGATCAGCAAATCGTCTACATACTGAATCAGAGTCGCGCCACCAGGTAAAACAATCGTATCGAGTTGTGTTTTCAGAGCCTGACTGAATATTGATGGACTTTCACAGTAGCCCTGAGGAGCGCGTTTAAGGCGGAAGCTTCGTCCTCCTAAATTGAAGCCAAAAATATCTCTGCTCTCCTCGGCAATCGGGATGCTGAAGAAGGCATTCTTCAGGTCGATCACTGAGAACCACGTGGCTGAAGCTGGAATCATTGTCAGTAAGGCAGTAATGTCGGGGACGACTGGAAACTGTGGTACAACGATCTTATTCACTTCCCTTAGATCGATCACAAATCGGTACACAGGGGGCTGTGAAGGATCGGTACGCTTTATCACAGGCAAAACAGGACTGTTACAAATGTTGCCTGAAGTCTCTTCGATGACATCTTTCGCAATTAGATCGTAGACGATCGCTAACAGAGCCTTTTCACATTCGTTGGATATTCGATATTGGGGAATACGTGGCAACCTAACATTGGTTTTTAATGTTATCACATACAGTGCTATCTCCAAATGACCCACATCATTAGAACCATTCGCCCAAAGTACATCTGGAAGAGAGGACAATTCAGTTGGGATTCTTTCTTTTGACAAATACATCGGGGAAATCACTTTCTTGCCAAGGGTGAGTTGTACTCCCGAAGGAGAACAGTACAAAGTAGCATATAATCTCTTCAACAAATCCAAACCTAACAAATTTTCGCCACAACCTGTTGTAAGAATGAGGGGTGCTTCTAATTCGCATGGGCCAACAGAAAGGGGCATGGGACTGGAGATCGGGTTCCTAACAGGGGCGCCAGAAAAACCTACTGAAACATTAATTTCACCGGACAAAGGTGCGCCAGGAAGTGTTGAGTGCATAATGGAACTCTTTGTAGCACCAGTATCCAGCAGAAATGGCTCTGATACTCCGGATGTAATCACCTCAACATAAGGTCCATTCTGATCTACTGGAACTGAAACAACTCCTTCTCTCTGTCCATGGCTGTCCTAGCAATTATGACCCTCATTCTCGTTCTCTGCGTAATAGTCGTCTGCATAGTACTGAGCTGTCCTGGAGGACGCATTATTCTGTTGGTCAAAGCTATTCATAGAATTCTGAGGCAGGAAAGAATTGGGTGTTCTGGGGGAAATTTCCACGGCCCCTACCTCTGGGAGCCTGTTGAACACCTCTACCTCTTGCGCCGGAGACACCGTTCAAACGTCGTGCAAGAGCTTGGCAATTACTTTTGAAATGACCCTCTTCTTTGCAATAGGCACATTGATTCGGGCCATACGGAGAACGCTGGTGGGAAAACTCGTTTCCTTGTGCGTTTCTCAAATACTGCTGTGGTTGCTGATAGTTGGGCTGACTAGGAGTGCGAGGCGGATAGGCTTGTTGGAGAAGAACTTTAGTTTTTAGTTCTTTAGTCTTCTTGTCTGACTTATCTAGCTCGTCTTTGCGTCTATTTTCGTAGTACTGGGCTGTGGCTAAAATCTGCGCTGACGTGGAAACAGCCCAAGCACTCTCTGAATCTTTCAATTTATTGCACAATTCAGGAAGCAGATTATGTACAAATTTGTCTACAAACAATCTTTGGCCCCCCTCAGTAGCCATGTCCTGACCACTATGATCAGTGAAAGTCTCCTCAAATCTCGTGAAAAAGTCGGACACATTCTCATCTTTCTTCTGTTTGCATGCGGATAACTTGTCCCAATTTACGCGTAATTCAGGCATTAGCGTTTTCATGTACGCGATAATTCTACCGGGAAGGTCTGCTATTAAGGGCTCGGGTTTAGAGCCACCAATTTGTCTGGCATCAGTAGCTGTAATATTAGCCCATGAGTCACCTAGTTCTTGATCATGATCTGCATGACGGATTTTACTCAATAAGGGATGAGGAACAACATTCCCAAACAACATGTCTATATCTGCTAAATTCATTACACATGAGCTGGCAGTTTGTGACAACTCCTTATAATATCCTGCTGGGTTTTTACGTGGATCAGGTAGTGTCTGTTTGAGTGCTAAAACTTCAGATCTTTTCCAGGGGACATGTACCCATACGCGCTGGAAGTGTGGTGGAACAGGTGGCTGTGCATTCGCATCACCTTCCCTCCATACTGGAGGAACCTCTCTCATGGGATACTGTCGCGCCTTTTTCCTATCTGACACATCATCCTCATCAAACGATCTAGAGCTATTTCCCGTACTCCTATAAGATAACAGCAGATCTATTGCTCGTTCAACATCTGCACCTATAATCATGCCTTCGTAAAATTTGAATCGCATGCGGGCTAGTTCCTGCATTCTGCGTTTTGGGTCATTGTCTCGCAAATCTTCCCAGAGGTACAAGCACATCTCTTCAAATACGTATCGTTGAGTGGGTGCATCCCACTGACGGAAGACTTCCATAATGGACTGAACATCATATTTAGCAGTGTCAGTAACCCATTTGCGTGCTAACTCATTTAGTACCTCTCTTTCCTCGTAGTCTGGTAGTTGGCTACGCAACTGTCTACGTTCTGTCGTAGGAGTCGTTTTAGGCAACCCAAAGAAGGCTGAGAATAGACCGGTGACAGTACTTGTCACTCTCTGTCTGACAGAAGGAGAAGCTTGTGGCGGAGCAGATGCGCCGGAAAAGACAGGCTGATGTAAAGAGGAAGTCGAAGCAACAGCAGAGGAAGTCGAGGCAGTAGCAGACGTAGTATCATAGTGAGTAGTTGGAGCAGTAGGCAAAGTCATAGAAGTAGATGGAGTATGTAGCAAAGGCGGCGGCCCTTGAGAAGGCTGCGCCGGAGAAGTAGGAACCAGCTGAAGAGGAGCTGGTGCTTGTGCAAGAGCTGCTTTTCGTGCGCTAGGGCGTGGTATAACAATACGCCTTGGGGGTCCAACAATACTCGATGTATATGGGGGTGGTGAGTTCAATAAATGGGACATTAATGGATCTTTCTCGGATGTTCCCTTTGAGTCTTGTCCCCCATGTGGTAACATCGGGTAGCATTTATCCATTGCTAGTTTCTTGCTTCTGAGCATTTGTTCACTTTCCTGCTCTTCCTCATTATCCCTGTATGCGATGGCAGCTTGCACCATCGACATACCTCTTTTATTTTTCTTTGCTAGTTTTATTTCCTTCTGTTTGGCCTCTTTGCGCCATAGGCGAAAAGAGTCAAACATCGCCGGCCGGGCTTCCTTCTTGAACAATTTGACCTCGAGGTTGTCTAATATTTCCGAGTCGAAACTACCATATTGGGGCCATTTTAAAACACCATCCTTGCGGGTGTATTTTATCCATACCTCATTATACGTGATAGGACCTACTCCGTGCTTTATATATAACTCATATGTTGGAGTTCCAATCGGAGGAACCGGACACGGATCCTCTAATCGGGAGTCCTTACTACAACCAAGACAAAACAAGTTTCCAAGTCTGCTAAGACCAGGCATCTTTGCTCACTAGTCTAGCTTCAAACTTCAAGGGATTATCTAATTATGATATTATCGTGAATACACGAATCCCTCGGATTTGGTGCTTGCAAGAACCAATACAGACCGTATCGCTGGGATACCAAACTAAGAACCAAGAACCAATACAAACCGTATCTCTAGGATACCAAAACTAAGAACCAAACTAAGGACTGGGAGACGCTCCACTTATACCTGACTGAATATTGAAGATCGGTGACGTCACTAGAAGACTCTTCTATCGTTTCGCTCTACCAAGGATCACTGGGGCCAAAACAGGGCGATAGTCAGGGCAGCAGTCCTTCGTAGCCGTCGGGACGCGGGGAACCTCGCAGCAAAGACCTTCAGAACCACGTCGACATGCAGGGGTCGCTGAAGTGGCTGGCCGTCCTCTGGAATTTTCACACGAAGCTCCTCACGAACATCTGGCTTGGACCGTCACCGCTTGATACCGCCCCGAGTTGGGCGCCAACTGAGGTGCCGGGTTTTTAGGGACCCGGTGGTGCCAGGGGTAACACCCGGGGACCTCTGAGTTCTCCCTGTTATGGACCACAGAAACACGGAGTCTTCTAGTTGAAGTCAGAGATCGAGTTTTATTGGCTGCAACCAAGTAACATGTGTCCTAGAAGTACGGCAGCACGGGCCGTAAGTTCTCAGGAGACTGTTCGTTTTTACAGAACCAACCTTCCCCTTATATACATAAATAACAGCTGTAGGCAAGAATTCTTGAGTTTATGATATGGCTATACACATATTTTTGTAACAATACAAAGAGCGAAGTCATGCTGGTCAGCACATATTTCAGATGTCCAGTTTGTGATGGATTACTCTGCCAGATCCAGAATTCCCATCAGATATCGATGTAACACCACTAAGGTCGGGCACCCTCCCATCATAAAACGGGTCATAAACAAGAAGCATGGACAGGTGTATGTGTATGGAAAACATGGTCTGTATGTAGTGAATGGTTTATGGCATGTTGTGCCTAGATGATATCTTGTTCGGCCACTGGGCGAGGAACTGCCAAAACAGGTTTGGCTGGAGGCAGTGGAGTCAGCTTCGGCCAGGTCATGAGGAAGTCAGCTACGGCGGACGTGTCCTTTCAGATCAAACTCGGCTTTAATCAATTGACTTATATGAGGGCAAGTCCTAAGATGGATGCCGTTTACGAAATGGAGTCTGAGGGTTCAGGACGGAAGCTACGATTTGAGGGTGTTAGCATCACTCAATCGTGACGCAAATGCATAGGGATAACGTCCTAATCATTACCGGTCCGTAGATACCAAATTCGTCATGGTACGACGATATTTTGAACACGGGTGTTGGACCCCAGAGCCGGTGTTACAGCAGGCGTCGAAATTACAGTACCACAAATCTTTAGCAGCTCAACAGGGCCATAAATGTCATAATCAGTTGTATTCCATGCTATTCCACCAGGTAGTGGGACCGCTGTGATGTTCACTGATGACAGGTCTCGTTGTTCACGATGAGATGATTTGTGTGGCTTCAAGAGCAAGTTGATGTTCTTACTTGCTGTGTCCATTTTAATGTGCTTTCCATCTTTCAGCTTTCCCAAACTTAACACAAGAATGAGCCATAGGAGGAGATAAAGTACACCTAACACAAAGTTCAACCCAAGGTGAAACAAGATATGTATTTGTAAGCTCTTGATCAAGTTCCTTCACTTTTCCTTGAAAGATTTCTTTGCTGGCGTAGTTTCAGGTTCACTGGGATCCTCAGAAAAATTATCGAAGTTGATAAAATAGCCAGAGGCAGTTCTGTCAATTTGTTGGTATTGCATCCGGATTCTTTGAAATTGCTGGAGCTGCTTGTTCCCTTGACATGTTGGTATAGTCAGATGCTCCATCATTGTAGCCCGGAGTTTCTTGACAAATTGTTATTTGGGTTTCAAGAGGCACACGTTCCAAGCTTTATTGCATAGTCCTTCTTTTCTCACTTTAGAATCTTCAAAGGTGATGAGTCTTTCAGTTTGAACCTCTTGGATAGTAGCAAGATTTGGCTGTCTGCTACATCTTGGGAGTCCACTGGGCCTACTACTTATTAGTGTGGTTTTACCAGGTCAATTGCCACAGAACGGTTCTCCTTTTTTCCAGCAAGGGGCAGCAGTAGTACTGTTCTTGATCCATGGATTGCTAGTACAGGTACTGGTTTTCTGCAAAAAGGCCCAAATTCCTTCTTGTCCGCTATTTTCTCCCTGACCAGATCCCCAATCTTTGGAATCCAGACAGGTCTTGCTGGGACAGGTGTTTTTTCTTCAGTGGTCGTTGGCTTTTCGCTGGTATTGCTTAGACTTCTTCTTGTTTCATTTAAGTCCTGTAAAACAGCCAAACGATCTTTGATATCAAAGGGTTTTTGTTCCACCACTGAAGTGTGACGATCGAGGTATTCAACCAACATTCTAGTACCAAAAAGGATTTCAAATGGAGTGAGTCCACACAGAGAATTTCTTGGCAGGTTATTAAGACTACGTTGGACATTTATTAGATGGTTGACCCACCCATCACCCGAACCTAATACCCTAGCTGTTATAGATTGCTTTACGTCACAGTTTTTTCTCTCCACAACCGAATTTCCCTAAGGATGGAATCACAATGCAACGCCCAAACCAGCCATGGCCTCCTTGTAAGCCCTAGAGCAAAACGCAGGACCCTGGTCAGAAAGACTCGCAAATCTTTTATAACAGTTCGGGTGTCAATTGAGTGCTGAGGCCACATCCAAATGAATCTCGAGCATGAATCCACTGCGACCATGATATAGTTATAGTTGCCATCCCTTTGTAAGGGACCAGTGTGGTCCAGGTAAACACACGCTAGTGGTTTATCTGAAATCAGAGGGGGCGTCTGCGCCAGGCGTTTCACTGTTGAAACTTTCATTTTCTGGCAGATTTCACATTCCAAAACATAGTTTCTGGTTTGTTTCCTCATGTGTGGCCACCAGTATCGCTGTTTTAATAATGAAAATGTGGCGGAAACACCTGCATGTGCAGAGGTGAGCCCTTCATGTGCCGCTAAGATAAGTCCTAACCTGTGTTCCATGTTTGGGATTAGTCTATCCCCCACTCCAGGGATTCGAGCAAAAGGAACATTATTTGCATCAGTTATATATGAGTACTTGAGTAGAAAGCCCTTCGGTAAGGTTTTACCACTGTCTTTTATTGAAGCAGTGACTGCTTGCATTATTTTGCTGTCTATTTTCGTTTTTGAACGAGTAATTGCAGCTACGGAAGCCGTTTGCACAGCTGCCTTTGCGGCTTCATCAGCCAATAATTTCCCTTCAACGTGAACGCCATCACGCTGAGACTCAGTGTATGGATCACATGAGTCTTTTGTAGTTCTCTCTGTAAAAGAACTACGTGTTCCCAAAGCATTTTATGCCTTATTGTGCCACCTTTTGCGTCTTTAAAACCATTTTGAACCCAGGTCTGCAAATATTCATTGTATGACTGGACGCAGTAATACGAATCGCACACTAGGAGTGCGTGGAACTCGCGATTAATAATTTCCAGCACCATCTTGAATGCTTGGAGTTCAGCTCGCTGAGGTATACAGTCTCCTAGTGATTGAGTTTTTGTTACCATAGGTCTAAATTTACCATCGTGCCAGCGACCTTTAACAATCGCGCATGCTGCACTATAAGCTTGTTTATCCTTAATTGCGGGCTGTGCTGATCCGTCTGTATATATTATACAGCTGCAATGTTCTAGAGGTAGAATTTCAGTAGGCAGACGACATTCTTGTTCGTATTGGAGAAATTCTTGTGTCTTCAAATAAGGGTCAAAAACGTATTCAACGTCTGTTGCAACAAAGAGAATTAACCCATTGTATCCATCTTGGATGTAGAGCTTTTGCATTTGGAATGCTTGCCTTCGTAACTGCCTCTAAGGCAGGTACAGGTGTAACGACTTTAATGCGTTTACCTTGTGCAAGGGCTCTCTCCTTTGCTACAGCAGTCTGAACCACTGTCAGAATTTTTTTCTGTTGAAGTGAATTTCATTTCAGCTTGTGTGTACAAGTGTGATTTGTATGCTATTGGTACCTTTTCACCTTCATTGAAGGTTAGGTACGTGAATCCGCATCTCCATGGGATGATTCGGATAACAAGGTTGCGTATATTGTCGCTTGTTTGTAAGTGTGTTGTTGCCAACATGTTTGTTTGTACTGAACGCAAAATTTCTGTGTGTTTTTGAGTCCAGTTAGTTGGTTTGAAATCAGGTTTGATTAGTTCGTAGAGAAGTTTAACCCTTTCTGTGTAATTCAGAATGTAAGTTCTTCTAAAGTTTAGGAATCCTAGAGTTTGGAGCAGCGCACATTTTTCTAAAAAGTTGGCTGCCAGGATTTTGCCTTCACTCGAAAGTTTATATCCTAAGAATAGGACGTTGAGGTGGGCAATTCTTGATTTTTTTAAGTTGAATTCATATCCCTCTGAGCCACACCCAAGTATTATGGTGTTCACCCTGTTCAAGTGCCTGTCCAAATCATCATCTGTAAGGTAGATGTCATCGACATAGGATAATGCCTCATCATCATAAGTTTGTAGTAACTCTGTTACTCTGGATGAAAATAATCCAGGAATGTTCTTGAATCCCTGGGGGAGAAGACAGAAGTGTTGTTGTGTCCCCATTATTGAGAAAGCGGTCAAGTACCTGCTTTCTGGTGCAATATTTTGACATAAGAAACCGTTTGAAATATCTAAAATAGTTTTATATTTCTTCCGAACTATATTATTCATTAGTGCTGCACTGTGTGAATTTTGTACTGCAAAAGTTTTGCAACAAGAGTTTAAATGTCTGTAATCCAAAACTAGACGATATGTTTCGTCTGGTTTGGAGACGGGAAACAAAGGATTGTTCATTGACGAGGTGCATGTTTCAATCACCCCTTGGTATTTAAGTTGATCTATTATCTCCCTGACTTGTTTTTTTTAGCTTCCTGCTTAACTGGATACTGTCTCTGAGCAGTTGGTTGATTTTTCAACAGAATGTTATGGTGAGGAGAGTCCTCATCCCATCCCACACGATTTTTATATAATGCTGGAGCCTGGGTAACAGCCCATTTTCTGGCATAGGTGTATTTCTTATGAATAGGAATATGATTAAAGAAGACTGGCATAATGATCTCTTCACCATGTGGCACTCCCTGACAAATTCAGGTGGCCAGTCTTTTTCAGCTAGGAGGATGTCATAACCTTTAGATAATTTTTCCCAAAAGAGTGCTTTTATCTTCCTAGTTATATCCCCCTCTATTCGGAGTATTACTTCCTATAACCTATGCGGTACACTAACCCTGGTGTCTGCAGTTTAAACCTGAATGCATTAATTCAGATCCACTGTCTCTAGATGATCTTTCAGGATCCTGCCAGCTATGGTGACCTCTGCTGCGCTGTCCAGCATTGTCTGGGCCCACTCCTCGTTCTTGAGTTGTGTCCTCAAGATACTCAGCATGTCTGATTTTAATACTTGCTACCTTCTTTTTGGAGAATTGAGGTTTCTTATTTTTTGGAACATACTGATCGTCTTTAGACTTCAGGCATTCTTCTTTTTGTTCTGATCGTCTTCTCTTTCGGATTTCTGCGAGGAAGTCTGAAAGGTACGAGAGGATCGTGTATCAGTATCTTGATATCTATCAGGTTTTCTTATATTATCCCTATTTCTAAGGTTATATCTCTTTTCAGAGTACTCCTTTTGAGGAGATTTACCCCAGGACTGAGAGCGCTTCTCTTTAGGAAGTGACTGTCTACTATTTTCCCATTTCTTTTTAGGAGTAGTTAGATTGTTTTTGATAAAAAAAACTTTTTCAGGATTTTCTGTTAGTTTAGGTTTTACAGGTTTCCCTCCCAAACTATCTCTTCCTAGTTCTTCATAGGATTTTTCAATAATTCTGGCAAGTTCATACGGTGGCTCAGTAATATCAAGTTCTTTTAATTTTTGACGGATTGCCACTGATGCTGCTTCACCTTTAATGTTAGCTAATAAGATAGCTGAGACCTGTTTGAAATCTTTCAGTAATTTCATACCTAGATTCAAGGCCGGTTCTGGACCGTATTTATTTTGAATCTGTCTCAGAACGTCTGGTATTACCACCATAGACGGGACACCATGTGTTTTTGTGTAGATTGAAGCAAAGACTGTACATCAAGTGTCACAATCCTCTACGTGTGGTGTAATCCCCATTGGTAAACAGATTGTTAGAATCCTGTGTTTCCCATGAGGTGTACTATCGGGAAATACTGCCTCTATTTCAGTAATTTTCTGGGCGAACCAGAATGGAATTTGTTCCCTTTTTGCGGGCAATTTACCGATTACTGACTGTGTAGTCTGTGGTGTGATTTTGTTTGTGTTCCCCTGATGAGGGGTGTGCTGTGCAATTCTTATAGTAGGTTGTACTGTTAAAGTCCTCATGACATATTGTACCAATTGTCTATGTATTTTAATTAATTGTTTTAGCTGAGCTAACAGTTCTACATCTGACATTCTGTCAATGTTAGGATGTGGTGTATAGCTGGCTAGTACCTGCCATGTAGCTCCTGGTCTACCTAGTGGACCGAGCCTGGTAATGTGATTTTGATGTTGTAGAATGCCTTTAAACTAGAGCAGATGCTCTTGGTAAGTTAGTGGAATTTCAACGTCCTCGAAAGGAACATATTCCGCTGGATGTTCCTCCATCTTGTAGAAGTGGAACACATGTGTTGTTGGATTTGCCTGTGGAAAGACAATCAATGGATAGAATACCTCTGTCTGCCGATATTCAGTGCCTCTATGACAAATATAACTGTACCACCTCTCGGTAATAGGCCATTTTCTATAAGCTTTATAGCTATGGCTTTTCTTACGTTTACCGGGATGACTATAGCATCCGAGTCATTTTCATTAAACCATGTGGTGTCTAAACCTGGTTGATCAGTTCCAGATCCACCGGCTTCGGTGTTGTCGTTATTGGACATTGTTTAATGAAAGTTTGCAGAGCAAGTTTCAAGGAAACAAAGATAAGGTGCACAATATTTTGGAACACGGTATCCTTCAACGTTGAACAAACCAAAAACTAATACATAGGATTTTCGTCCTACTCAGTTATGGATGATATTTTTTCCTTTGACCCACTCCAGACGTCTATTGGAGGATTTACGGGAAAAAGGTGTCTATGTGAAAAGCACGACTGAGTTACTCTAGCATCTAGCGTTAAATTAGTGCCTTACCAAACGTTGGGCGCCATGTAGTGTAGTTCTTATATTCCCAATAGGCTCTGCGCAATGGAATAGTATATCCTATAGATTAGACGTAGGACTGAGGTCGACTAGGTCTCTATCAAATATACTAGGCTTAATTGTGTGTGCCAGCTAGCTCAGAGGTCACTAGAAACTTTCTCGAATTCACAAGAAGGAATTAGTCTCTGACAACCGCATAAACATGACAACGTTGTTTCCCCAAGATAAAACGTATCTTCAGAGTCGTGGAAACAATAGATAGATATTTCAATCAGTCAATCGTGCATGCTTCGTTTCACTAGAGGTGCAGAGAAAGTAGAAAGACGAGCTTTTTCAATAAAAGGATTCATTGAACAGTCTTCTTTCTCAAGCATAAGAAATGAACTGCTACAATCATAACACTGTTTGTAAAATATAATGCATACAGTATAAATAGTAGAATAAAATAATACTGTAAGAGCATTGTATGGTTCCTAAACCATATATAAATACATACATAAATAACAGAGGCTAAAAAGTACACAACTGGTGCTTCTAAAATACGCCTACCCCGGTGTACCTAACCTAAGCTTAGTACGAGGGAAGAAGTAAGTGAGGTGTAGTATAAAGGTAGTATTCTTTTGCCAAGAATCTGCTCAAGATTTCTCTATGGGTCTAATCAGCTCCGTACCTTGGTTTAGAATGGAGAAGGTCAGGCTCAGGACTCGATTTCCCAACAACCCCCATCAAAGTCTAATCCTAAAAATAATTCAAACAGGTCATCATTTTCCTCCTGCATTGAACCCAGCCAACCACTCCTCTGACCCGCTTCCGGCAAACGCAGTCAAAGACCTTACTCCACTGCTTCTACCTCTCTGGTCCAAGATCATAAACAGTTCCCTTCAACAAGGATGCATCCCAGACACCCTCAAAGTAGGCCAGGTTTCACCGATTCTAAAGAAGCCCACGGCAGACCCCACGGACTTAAACAACTATCACCCGATCTCCAATATCCCTACCCTTGCCAAGCTGTTGTTAAAATGTGTATATTTACAGCTAACGAAACATATTGATCATTTTGACCTACTCAACAAACACCAATCAGGTTTCCATGCTGGTCATAACACAGAATCAGCCATGACACACATCATTGATGATGCGCTGCAAATACATGACCAAAATGGATCCTGTTTACTCATCCTACTTGACCTGTCCTCAGCCTTTGATACAGTTAAACACAAGAACCTGTTAGACCTCCTGAAACACAGAATGGGCTTATCTGGAGCAGTGCTAAGCTGGTTCACTTCATTTCTCCAAAATCGGACACAACAATTCAAAATCAAGAACACCCTGTCCAAGCCCGTCCCAGTGACATTGGGGGTACCGCAAGGATCAGCCCTATCTTCAACACTGTTTAATCTCTTCCTGGAACCTCTAACTGAAATTCTACAAACCTCTGACGTGCAATACCACACGTACGCAGATGATACACAGCTATACCTCAAGATACACTCCTTAGAGGACATCAAACTACTTGATACAGCTCTTAGGAACACCCAAACTTGGCTGGCAGAAAATCATCTTAAATTGAACACCCTAAAGACTGAATTTCTACTAATAGCCCCGCCGGCTCAAATCCCGAAAATGCAAGATTGGATGAAACATATCACGGCGTTCAACGTACAACCGACCATTGTGGATTTAGCAAAGTCACTTGGAATAACTTTAGACAGTAACCTCAACATGCATAAAAATATCAGCAATGCTTCAAAGGGAGCCAAGTTCCAGATAAACACATTGAGGAAACTTAAACCCTTCCTACCACACAATGACTTTAAGCAGGCAGTACAAGCTCTGGTTATACCCAGAGTGGAATACGGTTGCGTCTCCCTTTGTGGCCTACCCAAAGCATCAACTGCACCTCTTAGAACTTCAATTAACGCTGCAGCAAGAATCATAACTGGATCTAAACGTAGCTCCCACATCTCCCCGGATCTTCAATCACTGAACTGGCTACCCCTAGATGCGAGAATTCAGCTGAAAATTGCGTGCATGACGCACAGAGCCTTATATCAAAAGACTGCTATTTACCTGGTACAGAAACTGACGATCTCTGGTGGGACCAGATCCTCAAGAAATGCGGACAAATTACTACTGAAACCACAAAAATTCCATAAGAAAAAAACCTATAACAGATACTTCTCTGGGATGGCACCCAGAATTTGGAATGCTTTACACCCAGAAATCAGACTTTACCGGTCCACTACTGCTTTTAAAAAGGAAGTTAAATCCATCATCATGGCCAAATACACATGAGTATGGTCTGCTGAATCAATGTGGTGAAAAGCAGCCGCGTTCTCAACCACAAGACACTTTTTGAAGCTAAATATAACTATATTGTTTTTTATTATATTCTTTTTACTTTTGTTTGGATCTACTATTATTGCTTGTATATGTAACATTTACTGTTTGTATAGCGCTCTGATATCCGCTAGGATCTTGTTCGCGCTTTATAAAACTTTCAAAATAAATAAATAAATAAATTAAAAACCCGCAAGGGTAGCTTGGAAACACTGGAGCTGGATTTCTCGGCAGGAGAAAAGATAGCGCTTCTCTCAGTGCGTCTGCTGGAGGGTCAGCTTCCTTCGGCAGTTGCTGTAGCAGGGCGCGTCGGGCAAGTAGATAGTCGAACTGCTCCAAACCACTGTGTGTTTGCTTGGGCGAGTGTGGGCATATTTATACCTTGAAGGTGCCAACTTTAACGTACAGTTGGACATAATAACGTCATCAAAGAGTCTCAATTCTTTGAAAACTCCATGAGTTCTTTGTACAAATCATTATTCAAGCAAGGGGAAGTCCCCGGCTGCTGAAGCGGAGTTTTCCAAGAAATCGTTGTGGATTTTCGGAACTAGTGGAAGTAGTCCAGTCGTATTTGGACTGCATGAGCGATGCCTAAATATGGTTATGATTTCTATGCCTATATAAGGATATAGTGATTTATTCCTATATAAGGGCATGAATCAGGAAACTTACAATAGGGTCCTAAAATGATACATAAAAAGCCTATTAAACTGTAGGTGCATGCGTAATTTTATGTTCTACTGTAGTTAAGTATCCGACGTTCTTCACTGTTTGTCAAATAGCTAATAACACACAGGCCTGTTAATAATGACATTGTTACTATGTAGAGCCATTTTCATTGCCGTGTTTTGGAGCGGGGAGGTGCCGGATGCACCCATCTTTCCTCGAGAGGAGCTTCCGCTGAAAATAGCAGATGTAGTGCCTGCATGTTGTCTTTGGGTGCTACATAAATGACACTTTACTAAGTTTTCTTCCAGAGCGCCCTTCTATACCCGCAGCCCAGGGTGCCCGCTCCTTCCTCCCCCGGGCTGTGTATTCCGGCAGCTGGAGGGCAGAGCTTGGCCGCACGGCCCGCGTTTGGGATGTGCGCAGTGATTCACAGGAAACGCTGTATTTTTACTCAGCTCCTGGGTGAGGAGTCCTTTGTGCCTTCCCCATCCTTAGGAATCCTGCACATTGATGAGAAGGTTGTGTTTATAGTGCGTGGCGCACCGTGCTTCTGGTGTGGGCAGGAAGAGAGCACAAAGAATACTGCACAATTCAACAAGCATTGGCATAGTCAGTAGGTCTCACCTTTAGGACCTTATAAAAGTGTTTAGTTATCCAGCACAATCTCCCCGGTGCAACAACATCAACTATTGCATGGCTAAACACTTTTAAGGTCCCAAAGGCGAGACCTATTGGCTGACCAAGCGTCATCCCTGGCCTGCTTTTCTCGATTTGTTGGGGTCTCAAGAGACCCTAGGGGTCAAGGGCATCATCCCTGTATTTATGGGGGATGCTTACCAATCATTACTCAAACTTCAAGCAAGTGTGAAACACTCACCCTTTTCCAAGTCATCACAGGGTAGGTAGGGTCAGCAGGCATCAGTGACCCTACCCTGTGACGAGTTGGGAAAGGGTTTCAGCATGCTGCCTGTGTATGGTTAAGGAAATTTGACCTGATGTCACCGAGTCATGAGACTCCTAACTAATGTCTCGGTGACATCCTGTCACATGCATGCTGTAAACATATACACTGCGCGTGCTTTGGCAGGTAGTAAATGAGTATCTGTTTTCAGCATACCTCCTCATCACTGCACTTCTTTGAGGCTGAGGTGGCAGCAACTTTTGGCACTGTAGCGTACCCACCCCCGACTGGCACAGCACACCCTATCACGGCCCGTGTGCTCCTTTAATTGATCAGGACGAGGGTAGGTCCACTGGCCTGCCACGAAGCCGGGGATTGGGGCCATTGCTTTGTGTCTGGAGCCTGTGGTGTGTGTGTGTGTGCTTGCAGCCTGAAGACTGGTTTCCGGCATCTTCTGATCCTGCCTGGATGCTGAAAGCAAACACAGGGGAACATCCACAGCTCACGTATTTCAAAACACTGTCAGATGTGCTAATGAAATCTTTAGCAAGCATGAGGGTGCCTTGAAATACATGCTCTCCGGATGAGCGCTGTAAAAACTATAGTACCATCATGGCAACAGGTTCCCCCTCCCCACAATCATGCACCCAGCAAATAATTGCACACCACACAAGTTTTAACTTGGGAAAAACTGTTGCAGGTTTATTACATACAACATATGTAATCTGGTGGGTTAGCTTACGGATGATCCAAGGGCAGGCAGCCTTCTCGCCACCTGCCCGCCTTATGAGCCAAGCAGCACTGTGGCGAACCACCTTTGTACTGCACCTTCTGGTGCTCCCCTTCCCGGATTGTAGGAAGGTGGATACCTGACTATGGTTACCCCAGATTTTTTGCCTAGTGTTTAGCGGGATTTCGACTTAGTTGGCCTGGGATCCTGCTAATCAGGGCCCCAGGCTATCTGCTCTCACTGCTAAATGGACTCCCTGTACTTTAGGTACATCTACAATTGGATATTGCTATGCTTTATGCATAAAATCTCAGCAAATAAAGCCCCTAAATACCTGTTAAATCTGGTACAACACTACCGTCCATCCAGGACGCTGAGATCCGCAACAGCAAACAAATTTGCTGTGCCTAAAATAAGACTATCACGCATGGGAGGTAGATCCTTTGCCTACCTTGGCCCCTCCCTGTGGAACTCTATGCCACAGGCTTTGCGCTCAGAGGCTAATCATATCAGTTTCAGAAAAGCCATTAAAACTTGGCTGTTTAACATCTAGTCAGTTGTCCAAACTTCCTTCTCTGAATCACAAGCGCCGGGAAACCCTTTGTTGGGTAGCTGTTTGCGCTATACAAACTAAACAAACTAATATTGGGTCACCTTATGAGCCCTTGTATAGTGTACCTTAGGTACCCAGGGCATAGGTGCACCCAAGGCCTACCAGGGGCTGCAGCATGTATTATGCCACCCCTGGCTGGCCATTCACATTGACACAACTGGCTCATCACTCAGATGGGGCAAGGTCGTGTAATCACCCCTTGCTTAGGTGTAGTATCCCTATACTTACCTTTACATATAGACAAATATACACCTATAAGTCACTCCTATAGCAGGCCTTGACAATCCTGGAGGCCGAGTGCTTTGTTTTATGTGAGATGAGGCTCTAGTATGAGCTAAGCCTGTCTGCAGCTTTCGGAACCATGTCCTTATAGCTGTTCTATGATATAGCCATACCATATACTCTTAAGTGCATTATCATCCTCGCGGTTGAATGCTAACTTTGGTTTGGCTTTATCAAAACATGTTGTGTAAGGTGTCATACCCTTTGGAATACTACCCGCTCGCCAGTTCTGGCGACGGGGGGTAGCAGTCCACCCTTCGAGAGGGAGAAGACATGTTGTTCCTAGTAAACCCGGTTAAAGTTAACCAGAGCCTCAGCATCACAAAATGGATGCTGCTGCCACAGACACAAGTCTGACCTCCTGCTGCTGGGAGTCCTTCCAGCGAGGGAGGCTTGGACAATAGTACCACCACAGACAGGCCATAGTGTATTGGGGCAGGGAGTGCTGAAAGAAATGAGACACTGCCTGGGGCACACAAGGTGCTCCATGCATAGTCCAGTTGAAACCAGTTGCCGGGGCACTTCAGCCCCAGCTCTGGTGCGAAACTGGACAGAGGGAAAGGGGTGTAACCACCCCCTTCTCTGGTCCCACCCATAGGAGAGACCTAGCAGGTAATCCTGCACCTTAGATTAGTATATAGGTAGGAGCTGAGTCAAGAGACTTTAGATTAATCCTGAACTGAAACTTGAAACGAAACTCTGGACCTTCAACATTCTAATGAACATAGAAGACTGACGAATCTCCCTTGTGGTCAAGGAGTGACCACCCTGTGCAAACAGGCACCATCCAGCGATCTGCGGTTTGCTTTGTCGACGCTCCCGCTGGAGCCCGATCACAGAGCCTGACAAGAACCAGACTTCCAGACTTCCTTGAGCCCGATCCACAGCCACAGCAAAGCAAACACCCCTGGAGGCGACGAGAGACGCGGGACCGGCCATCTTGAAAAACCTGCACCTTGCTACTTGTGCAGCTCCCGAGGCACCCTCGAAGCTGTGCATTGGGGATTAAGAAACCTCAGCCCCGAGCACCGTCTACACCGACGCACAGCCCTCCACACTCCACGAGTGCCGCGTGGGGCCTGCTAGTGTTTTTGTGCTCGACACGTCTGTCTGGTCACTTGCCTGTTGGCTAATGGCCTCTGGGACGACGAACCTTCGAATCTACACCGCTGGCCTGGTTGCTCCAGGCTGGCCTTTGCTTCACTGAAAAGGAGAAGCCCTGCAGACCTTGCTGGTCTGCACCAGAAGCCATCTTCGATTCCTGCGTTGGTTTCCTTTGCCAAGGCTTGTTGACTCTAATCCGGAAGCCGACACCACCGACAGCGAGATCCTTCGTGGGACAGTCCGTGCCCAGCTCCTGGTCGTCGTCGACACCTCCTGGTCCACGTGGCATCAGGGACAAGCTTCACGACATCACCTGATTGCTTCACGACATCGCCTTGTTCCTTCCTGGTTCCTTCCTGGTCACTGGCTAGTGACTCAGACTCTGTCCCCTCTGCTTTCAGGTACTCTTCATCCTCGATCCGCCCTTGGATCCAACCGAACACTTCTCTCCTGGTCGCCTGCAGCATCTTTCTCCAAGGCTCCATAGGATTCAGCATCGAAACCCGACACACTTTGACACCTATGCACCCGCTTCCTGTGGGTGAGGTAACGCGAGTACTCCGGTGCTCCTGTGGGTATTAACTATCCTAGTGTCCTAGTTTTCAGTAGCTTTCTCCTAGTCCATCTGGAAGTGTCCTAAAAGAACTAGTTTCCAATTCTTTCGTTCCCATTGTATCCCACCGCTGCTACCAATGTGAGAAGTTGGCCTGATATGTGATGTCCACTATTCTAGTGGGCACCCTGTATCAGTCCAAACAATCCTTATGGTGATGGTTGTAAATTCAACCTTATAGACAGCTATCCTTAAGTTTAGCCTAAGACTGCTTTGTTCATGCTACCACTAGGATAGCTGGTCTATAAGGTTGACTTTACAACCATCACCATAAGGGTTGTTTAGACTGATACAGGGTGCCTACTAGAATAGTGGACATCACATGTCAGGCCAACTTCTCACACGCATCACATGACCATTGGTCCCTTATACTCACGTCCCTTTCAGGGCGGAGCGGAGCTAGGCAAGCCCCCGGTTGCTCAGGCCCACAACCGCTCGAAGGACTAACGGGGCGCCGACACAGATTCCGGGAACCTCCCATGAGACTCCTGGGGTTAGGCTCTGGCACCCCTATGTGCAGCGTACATAAAATTCTTGCCATTTCTCCCTCTTCCAACACGCCGGGTAAGCGGTGCGTGGGAGTCAGCGTGTTTAGCTGCCGAGATCTCAACGGCGTGTCCGGAGCAGCAAAGGGGCCGGAAACTTGGTGAGGGGCACCTATGTACCACTCACCCAGCCCGGCGCGCCGGACATGACGCGGACGCCCGCGCCCTCAGAGGGGACTCCTCCCCAGGTCCTTCAGGGGATAGACGGGGTGGGGGGGAAAGCCCGATGCCACTACAGGGCCGCCCTCCTGAGTGGCCCCCTGCGGTGGCCTCGGGCAGCCTCATGGTACCATCATGGCAACAGGTTCCCCTCCCCACAATCATGCATCCCGCAAATAATTGCACACCACACAAGTTTTAACTTGGGAAAAACTGCTGCAGTTTTATTACATACAACATATGTAATCTGGTGGGTTAGCTTATGGACGATCCAAGGGCAGGCAGCCTTCTCGCCACCTGCCTGTCTGATGAGCCAAACTGAAGAACAGAGAAGGTTTTGGATCCAACGCCTCCCCAGCCCGGATCTCTACAGCAAAGAAAACAGAACAAAGTGGCTGGGCAGGGAAGTTTAACGAAAAAAAATTCCAATCACGTAGTCAACATGTACCACGTGACCACCGGGTACGAATCCCAAAGTAAATTTATTTTTTCTTAGCAATTTAAATTCGAATTCAAGGGCACAGGCAAAAACAAGACAACTGTTATTACAGTGAATTCATGGTGACACTATCTACAACTATACAAAATTTACAAATGTACAACACTTACGGGGATACATCAAGCAATACAAGTGAACAGGACACACCAAAACGGTACAAAAATCAATAAACAACATCAATTGCCGTTATATACAGTGAAAAAACTTTCAGATGCAAAAGCAAATATATAACCAGTCCATAACAATATGAGACCATGGGACAGGCGGAGCAGATGGAATATGATGCCTGCCTGTCAACCAATCCTGTGGTTAAATGTTTCTAACGGGTTTGCACAACTAGGATCCAAAAATGATTGGAGAAGTTCTATCCTAGGGGCACCCTTGGAGTTTGCCACAGGGTGGGAGTGTCGACGCGTTTCGAACCTTCATTAATTACAGGTTCTCTTCAGGACAGGGACTGGGGACAGGAATTCTGTAAAAGACATGCAGAGTGGGTGTCAGATTTTTTTATGAAACTTTTTCAAGATACTCCGACTCCAGGGAGCTTACACACAGTGATTACCTGCACAATGGCAAGAAGATAGTCGTGGTGTCGGTTGGACTCAACCAGGAAAGAAATTTTTCTGAAAAAAGAACAAGTGAAAGAAGGCTCAGCGCGGTGGCGACCAAGGGGAATAGGTGATACAGACGTGGTGGTGGCACGCAAAGTGTGCTATGATTATGGTCCTACCTGTGCTTCAACCAGGGCTGCGGTTGGGGTGCAGTGCCCGCAACGCGGTGCCCGAGCGGAGGAGTGGAAAGCTCACATAATGAACCGTCTCAATTTGGGATCTGGGGGATCATAAAAAACATGAAAGCCAGAGTCAGTGTCGCTGGAGCGGGTTAGCGCTCCCACACGTTAGTTTGATACACCCGCAGTGAGTGTCACGTACCTGGGAACCCAACCAGTCAGAAGAGACTCCTCCGCGCCAGCAAGAGAATAAGGATTACGCTGGTGACTGCCGGGGAAAGTACGAGCTCACATTAATAACAGGCTCGAGTTTATGCCACATAGCGAATATAAGGACAGGTGCGTCCCTGGGGCGCGAGGCACTTACTTTGTCAGAAGGAATTAATCCGGCGTTCTTAGAGCAGCAATGCGGTCAGTCTGTACCGCGCCGCGCTCAAACGCAGTGTAAAAGAACCCGCCCGGTCGGAAGGCCGGTGGGCGTGGCTTAGGGGCGGCGATCGCCGAGAATGCTGGTTATTGTAGTTTAACTGCTCACCTGTAGTGAGACAGCGTGGGAGGGTCGGATGGAGGTCGGGAACTGGTGCGATGTAGTGCAACATATGGGATCATTCAAATGCCCTGGACACATTGTCACAAGTGCGGAAAGTATCCGCAACGATTTTGTAAGCAGCACAGGGGGGAAAAAAACCGTCGCAACGCTACTTTTTCTGAATGTGGTGCAACATATAAGGTGTGTGCAAGCATTGAACACATTTGACATATTTCACAATTAATTTGAAAAACAGCACATTAGTGAAAAACAACACATTTGGTTGTGGAGTATAAAAACAGGGAATGTTCGATCTCATACAAAGTTCACAATCACATAGATCCTGAGGGTACATATGATGATATTTACACAGGGTCTCATAGGCAACAGCACACAAGCCTAAGTAATGCATAAGATAATATTTGCAGATTTCTGATAAAGCTACTACTCTAGGGCACATAGCAATGGGACTTCAGCCCACCCACCCCTGGTTGCCTCAACACTCCAAGCGAGAGAGAATGGGAAAGCAAACACAGTGAAAGGAAAGTGAGTATCACAGCACAGCCAAGCTCAGCCAAAAGATTCAGTTCATAGGCTGGTAGATTCAGTCATTTCGTTCAGGCCAGAATTAGATGTGTCAAACTTAAGTATGAGATACGCCTCTTTTTGTGAGAGACGGGCATCTGGGTCACCGCTGCCGCCCCTGATGACCGCCAGTACTGTCCATCTCATATCCTGACTGGAATGTTTTTGTTGTACAAAGTGAGAAACCATGGGGGCCGTCAAGATTTTGTTATTGATTCTTGACCGGTGTTGTATGATTCTCTGACGGACTTCCTGTGTGGTTTTGCCAATATATAGCAAGTTGCACGGACATAGTATGGCGTAAACTGTGTATTTTGTCTTGCAGTTTGTGTGCTCGTTGTGACGCCAAAATTTTTTTCCATCCGTGAAGAGCGAGCCTTCCATCGTGAGTTCACAAACTGAGCAGGTCCCGCATTTGCGGTGCCCTGTAACTGGACTTGCTCCGAAGATGGTGCTTTGAGCGACCTTTTTTGACGCTGGTCTGGTGGTTGTAATCATTTGGCCAATACTCCTGTTCTTCTTTAGTGCAAAAAGGGGGGTACCTATATCAGGGAGTATTTCTTGCACCAGATGCCAACTCTTTCTGATGATTTTCTGGAGTTGGTTCGTGTGGGGGCCAAAGGTGGAAACGCACACCATCCTCTCCGTTGTCGGTCTTGATCTTTTTTCTAGGAGATGTTCCCTGGGTGTCCATCTGGCTCTCTTCATGGAATGCTTCAAGAGTTTTTGGGGGTAGCCCCGTTCTTGTAGCTTCAAGGTAAGGTTCTGGCCATGTAGCTCAAACTGCTCGATGGTAGTACAGTTGCGTCTCACACGGAGATATTGACCATAAGGGAGATTATCCCTTAGGCTCCGCGGGTGGTAGCTCTTGTAATGAAGAGCATTATTCTTGTCCGTCTTCTTTTGATACAGAGAACACGACAACATGTTGTCCCTCACTGAGACTTCGACATCCAGAAATGGAAGTGATCTTTCATGGTAGCTCAAACTGAACTTAATATCTGGACTCCTGTTGTTCAGCCACACGTGGAATTCTTCTAGTAGTGTAGATGTTCCGTTCCACACACACCACACGTCATCTATATATCGGAACCACTGTCCGATGTAGCCTCTGTAGGGGTTGTTATTCAGCACATATTTTTCTTCGAATTGGCCCATGTACAAGATAGCCATTTCAGGGGCAAAGGGGCAGCCCATAGCCGAGCCTTTGATTTGGAGAAACATTTCCTCTTCGAAGGTAAAAAAATTCTTTTTCAGAGCTACAGTGGCCAATGAGATTACGAACTCAGTGGGGATTCTGTGAGGGCGTGGTCGATTGTCCAGATACAGTTCCATCACGTCTAAGCCATCTTGTTGTGGTATTTGTGTGTATAAGGATGACACATCCATAGAGGCAAGAAGTTGAGTTGAGGAATCAAACGGAAGGCCTTCTACTTTGTTTATAAAATCCATGGTGTCACGCAAGAAAGATGGTACTTGCACCACAAGGGGTTTCAGAAAAACGTCAACGAATTTGGAGATGGGTTCAAACACAGAATCACACCCGGACACAATGGGGCGGCCGGGTGGTAATTTTGGATCTTTGTGTACTTTGGGGAGAAAGTACAGATGTGGTGTTCTTGGGTGTTTTTTAATGAGGTATTCAGATTCTTTGGGTCCAAGGAACCCTGCGTCTTTGGCGGCGTTGACAAGTTTACTGACTTCGTCTTGTATCTGTGCAGTAGGATCGTGGGTGATTTTGCGGTACCACTCCTGATTGTACACATGGTTCCGCCCTTCAGTGCGGTATAGATCTTTTGACCACAAGACCACCGCGCCCCCTTTATCGGCTTGCCTGATGACGGCCTCCTGCTGAGTTTTAAGTTCTTGGATAGCTTCTTTCTGTTTTTTAGTGATGTTTCTTGGAACGAAAGGACGTTTTTTCTCCAGGACATTCAGCGAAGACATGACTGAACGTTCAAAAGCCAGTATATTTTTAGAGACATTGTGGTTCGGTGGACAAAACGAGGACTTATTTCTCAATCCTGATGCCTCAGAGGAGACTTGATCAGTAGCATCCTTGAAGAACCATCTCAAGCGGACCTTCCGAAAAAACTCCATAACTTCCATTTTGATTTTGGTAAAATCCATGGCTACCCCAGGTACAAAGGAAAGGCCCATCTCCAAGACTTCTTGCTCGGTTTTGGACAGGATTTTATCCGAGATGTTAATGATGGCAGATGGTTTCACGAGTTGTAATGTTTCTTGCGTGTGGTCATCTCCCATTGTGGTTTGAATCGTGTCCGCTTGGGTTGTTGGCCCTGGCCTAAAAAAGGCCTCTTGGGAGTGTTCCTGTTCTGTTGGTTTCGATTCGACGGGCCTTCTCCTGCATCGGAATCTTCCATGGATTCGGATGAAGATGTTTCCGAAAAGGTAGTGAATCTTCTCTTGGATCTCCCCTGGTTGGAATTCAGGTACCTAACAGAGTCGGATCTGCTATAGAATTCGTCTTTTAAATAGGGATACACAGTGTCGATGTTAAAGTTTTTTTGGTCTTTTTCAAATTTAGACGTCTTGAAGTTGATGGTGTTATCTCGAAATGTGACCAGCTCCTTTTCGATCTTCTCCAGAAGAGCCTTTGCCTCAGATTCAGTATGGTTGTCTCTGATGGCTTGGAGTTGTTCTTCAATTTCTTCTTCTTCCTTTTTAAGGATGCGCTGGGCAGTTTCCACTGTGTGTACCATCAAGTCCCTACTGCATTTGGTACTAATGAAACTGAATCCCTTCCGATAGACAGGGTCGTCGGTAAAAATAACGGGGACATTTTTAATCTGGAGGCCCCACGGGATTGTACCTGCTCTGAGGTTTGCAAGGAGGAAATGACCATGGAGCTCTGTCCGAACATGTTTTTTCCTAAGCCTAGTTAATTTTTCGGCATAGTTGAGCTGTTTGGCTGTGCTACTGAGTTTAACAGAAGAGAAGAGAGTGGAGTCAGAGAGAAGTTTTTTACATGATCCTCACTGAAAGATAACGTGTCTTGTTCGGCCATGCTAGGAGTCAAGGAAGGAAGACCTCCCCTACCACAATTAATGCAACTGATCGACCACCCTTTAAGGTCGAAACAGGAGAAAACCTTGCGAGCAGCCGCTCGCTCAACCAAACTGAAGAACAGAGAAGGTTTTGGATCCAACGCCTCCCCAGCCCGGATCTCTACAGCAAAGAAAACAGAACAAAGTGGCTGGGCAGGGAAGTTTAACGAAAACAAATTCCAATCACGTAGTCAACATGTACCACGTGACCACCGGGTACGAATCCCAAAGTAAATTTATTTTTTCTTAGCAATTTAAATTCGAATTCAAGGGCACAGGCAAAAACAAGACAACTGTTATTACAGTGAATTCATGGTGACACTATCTACAACTATACAAAATTTACAAATGTACAACACTTACGGGGATACATCAAGCAATACAAGTGAACAGGACACACCAAAACGGTACAAAAATCAATAAACAACATCAATTGCCGTTATATACAGTGAAAAAACTTTCAGATGCAAAAGCAAATATATAACCAGTCCATAACAATATGAGACCATGGGACAGGCGGAGCAGATGGAATATGATGCCTGCCTGTCAACCAATCCTGTGGTTAAATGTTTCTAACGGGTTTGCACAACTAGGATCCAAAAATGATTGGAGAAGTTCTATCCTAGGGGCACCCTTGGAGTTTGCCACAGGGTGGGAGTGTCGACGCGTTTCGAACCTTCATTAATTACAGGTTCTCTTCAGGACAGGGACTGGGGACAGGAATTCTGTAAAAGACATGCAGAGTGGGTGTCAGATTTTTTTATGAAACTTTTTCAAGATACTCCGACTCCAGGGAGCTTACACACAGTGATTACCTGCACAATGGCAAGAAGATAGTCGTGGTGTCGGTTGGACTCAACCAGGAAAGAAATTTTTCTGAAAAAAGAACAAGTGAAAGAAGGCTCAGCGCGGTGGCGACCAAGGGGAATAGGTGATACAGACGTGGTGGTGGCACGCAAAGTGTGCTATGATTATGGTCCTACCTGTGCTTCAACCAGGGCTGCGGTTGGGGTGCAGTGCCCGCAACGCGGTGCCCGAGCGGAGGAGTGGAAAGCTCACATAATGAACCGTCTCAATTTGGGATCTGGGGGATCATAAAAAACATGAAAGCCAGAGTCAGTGTCGCTGGAGCGGGTTAGCGCTCCCACACGTTAGTTTGATACACCCGCAGTGAGTGTCACGTACCTGGGAACCCAACCAGTCAGAAGAGACTCCTCCGCGCCAGCAAGAGAATAAGGATTACGCTGGTGCCTGCCGGGGAAAGTACGAGCTCACATTAATAACAGGCTCGAGTTTATGCCACATAGCGAATATAAGGACAGGTGCGTCCCTGGGGCGCGAGGCACTTACTTTGTCAGAAGGAATTAATCCGGCGTTCTTAGAGCAGCAATGCGGTCAGTCTGTACCGCGCCGCGCTCAAACGCAGTGTAAAAGAACCCGCCCGGTCGGAAGGCCGGTGGGCGTGGCTTAGGGGCGGCGATCGCCGAGAATGCTGGTTATTGTAGTTTAACTGCTCACCTGTAGTGAGACAGCGTGGGAGGGTCGGATGGAGGTCGGGAACTGGTGCGATGTAGTGCAACATATGGGATCATTCAAATGCCCTGGACACATTGTCACAAGTGCGGAAAGTATCCGCAACGATTTTGTAAGCAGCACAGGGGGGAAAAAACCGTCGCAACGCTACTTTTTCTGAATGTGGTGCAACATATAAGGTGTGTGCAAGCATTGAACACATTTGACATATTTCACAATTAATTTGAAAAACAGCACATTAGTGAAAAACAACACATTTGGTTGTGGAGTATAAAAACAGGGAATGTTCGATCTCATACAAAGTTCACAATCACATAGATCCTGAGGGTACATATGATGATATTTACACAGGGTCTCATAGGCAACAGCACACAAGCCTAAGTAATGCATAAGATAATATTTGCAGATTTCTGATAAAGCTACTACTCTAGGGCACATAGCAATGGGACTTCAGCCCACCCACCCCTGGTTGCCTCAACACTCCAAGCGAGAGAGAATGGGAAAGCAAACACAGTGAAAGGAAAGTGAGTATCACAGCACAGCCAAGCTCAGCCAAAAGATTCAGTTCATAGGCTGGTAGATTCAGTCATTTCGTTCAGGCCAGAATTAGATGTGTCAAACTTAAGTATGAGATACGCCTCTTTTTGTGAGAGACGGGCATCTGGGTCACCGCTGCCGCCCCTGATGACCGCCAGTACTGTCCATCTCATATCCTGACTGGAATGTTTTTGTTGTACAAAGTGAGAAACCATGGGGGCCGTCAAGATTTTGTTATTGATTCTTGACCGGTGTTGTATGATTCTCTGACGGACTTCCTGTGTGGTTTTGCCAATATATAGCAAGTTGCACGGACATAGTATGGCATAAACTGTGTATTTTGTCTTGCAGTTTGTGTGCTCGTTGTGACGCCAAAATTTTTTTCCATCCGTGAAGAGCGAGCCTTCCATCGTGAGTTCACAAACTGAGCAGGTCCCGCATTTGCGGTGCCCTGTAACTGGACTTGCTCCGAAGATGGTGCTTTGAGCGACCTTTTTTGACGCTGGTCTGGTGGTTGTAATCATTTGGCCAATACTCCTGTTCTTCTTTAGTGCAAAAAGGGGGGTACCTATATCAGGGAGTATTTCTTGCACCAGATGCCAACTCTTTCTGATGATTTTCTGGAGTTGGTTCGTGTGGGGGCCAAAGGTGGAAACGCACACCATCCTCTCCGTTGTCGGTCTTGATCTTTTTTCTAGGAGATGTTCCCTGGGTGTCCATCTGGCTCTCTTCATGGAATGCTTCAAGAGTTTTTGGGGGTAGCCCCGTTCTTGTAGCTTCAAGGTAAGGTTCTGGCCATGTAGCTCAAACTGCTCGATGGTAGTACAGTTGCGTCTCACACGGAGATATTGACCATAAGGGAGATTATCCCTTAGGCTCCGCGGGTGGTAGCTCTTGTAATGAAGAGCATTATTCTTGTCCGTCTTCTTTTGATACAGAGAACACGACAACATGTTGTCCCTCACTGAGACTTCGACATCCAGAAATGGAAGTGATCTTTCATGGTAGCTCAAACTGAACTTAATATCTGGACTCCTGTTGTTCAGCCACACGTGGAATTCTTCTAGTAGTGTAGATGTTCCGTTCCACACACACCACACGTCATCGATATATCGGAACCACTGTCCGATGTAGCCTCTGTAGGGGTTGTTATTCAGCACATATTTTTCTTCGAATTGGCCCATGTACAAGATAGCCATTTCAGGGGCAAAGGGGCAGCCCATAGCCGAGCCTTTGATTTGGAGAAACATTTCCTCTTCGAAGGTAAAAAAATTCTTTTTCAGAGCTACAGTGGCCAATGAGATTACGAACTCAGTGGGGATTCTGTGAGGGCGTGGTCGATTGTCCAGATACAGTTCCATCACGTCTAAGCCATCTTGTTGTGGTATTTGTGTGTATAAGGATGACACATCCATAGAGGCAAGAAGTTGAGTTGAGGAATCAAACGGAAGGCCTTCTACTTTGTTTATAAAATCCATGGTGTCACGCAAGAAAGATGGTACTTGCACCACAAGGGGTTTCAGAAAAACGTCAACGAATTTGGAGATGGGTTCAAACACAGAATCACACCCGGACACAATGGGGCGGCCGGGTGGTAATTTTGGATCTTTGTGTACTTTGGGGAGAAAGTACAGATGTGGTGTTCTTGGGTGTTTTTTAATGAGGTATTCAGATTCTTTGGGTCCAAGGAACCCTGCGTCTTTGGCGGCGTTGACAAGTTTACTGACTTCGTCTTGTATCTGTGCAGTAGGATCGTGGGTGATTTTGCGGTACCACTCCTGATTGTACACATGGTTCCGCCCTTCAGTGCGGTATAGATCTTTTGACCACAAGACCACCGCGCCCCCTTTATCGGCTTGCCTGATGACGGCCTCCTGCTGAGTTTTAAGTTCTTGGATAGCTTCTTTCTGTTTTTTAGTGATGTTTCTTGGAACGAAAGGACGTTTTTTCTCCAGGACATTCAGCGAAGACATGACTGAACGTTCAAAAGCCAGTATATTTTTAGAGACATTGTGGTTCGGTGGACAAAACGAGGACTTATTTCTCAATCCTGATGCCTCAGAGGAGACTTGATCAGTAGCATCCTTGAAGAACCATCTCAAGCGGACCTTCCGAAAAAACTCCATAACTTCCATTTTGATTTTGGTAAAATCCATGGCTACCCCAGGTACAAAGGAAAGGCCCATCTCCAAGACTTCTTGCTCGGTTTTGGACAGGATTTTATCCGAGATGTTAATGATGGCAGATGGTTTCACGAGTTGTAATGTTTCTTGCGTGTGGTCATCTCCCATTGTGGTTTGAATCGTGTCCGCTTGGGTTGTTGGCCCTGGCCTAAAAAAGGCCTCTTGGGAGTGTTCCTGTTCTGTTGGTTTCGATTCGACGGGCCTTCTCCTGCATCGGAATCTTCCATGGATTCGGATGAAGATGTTTCCGAAAAGGTAGTGAATCTTCTCTTGGATCTCCCCTGGTTGGAATTCAGGTACCTAACAGAGTCGGATCTGCTATAGAATTCGTCTTTTAAATAGGGATACACAGTGTCGATGTTAAAGTTTTTTTGGTCTTTTTCAAATTTAGAAGTCTTGAAGTTGATGGTGTTATCTCGAAATGTGACCAGCTCCTTTTCGATCTTCTCCAGAAGAGCCTTTGCCTCAGATTCAGTATGGTTGTCTCTGATGGCTTGGAGTTGTTCTTCAATTTCTTCTTCTTCCTTTTTAAGGATGCGCTGGGCAGTTTCCACTGTGTGTACCATCAAGTCCCTACTGCATTTGGTACTAATGAAACTGAATCCCTTCCGATAGACAGGGTCGTCGGTAAAAATAACGGGGACATTTTTAATCTGGAGGCCCCACGGGATTGTACCTGCTCTGAGGTTTGCAAGGAGGAAATGACCATGGAGCTCTGTCCGAACATGTTTTTTCCTAAGCCTAGTTAATTTTTCGGCATAGTTGAGCTGTTTGGCTGTGCTACTGAGTTTAACAGAAGAGAAGAGAGTGGAGTCAGAGAGAAGTTTTTTTACATGATCCTCACTGAAAGATAACGTGTCTTGTTCGGCCATGCTAGGAGTCAAGGAAGGAAGACCTCCCCTACCACAATTAATGCAACTGATCGACCACCCTTTAAGGTCGAAACAGGAGAAAACCTTGCGAGCAGCCGCTCGCTCAACCAAACTGAAGAACAGAGAAGGTTTTGGATCCAACGCCTCCCCAGCCCGGATCTCTACAGCAAAGAAAACAGAACAAAGTGGCTGTGCCCTTGAATTCGAATTTAAATTGCTAAGAAAAAATAAATTTACTTTGGGATTCGTACCCGGTGGTCACGTGGTACATGTTGACTACGTGATTGGAATTTGTTTTCGTTAAACTTCCCTGCCCAGCCACTTTGTTCTGTCTTGTCTGATGAGCCAAGCAGCACCGTGGCGAACCACCTTTGTACTGCACCTTCTTGCGATCCCCTTCCCGGATCACATGACCATTAGTCCCTTATACTCATGCCCCTTTCAGGGCGGAGTGTAGCTAGGCAAGCCCCCGGTTGCTCAGGCCCACAACCGCCGGAAGGACTAACGGGGCGCCGACACAGATTCCCAGAACCTCCCATGAGGCTGCTGGGGTTGGGCTCTGGCACCCCTATGTGCCGCGCAGAGTACCCTTCTGTACCCATTTGCTTCAAGATCGCCCTGTAACTCCGCCACAGCTCTGGAGGGTGCCACAGTCGCCGCCAGAGCCCCCCACCAAAACAGCTATGGTCTTACTTCTCCTGTCGAGAGCCTCCTGCAATTCTAGATGGAAGTTAAGCATCCCTACTGGCTATCAATGACCCCGACTATATCCCAATAGCTCTTGCCGTTAGCCTGGTACAGCTAGGTTATGATGAAGCAAGAAGGCCCTTTTGGCCTGTGAAGTTGTGCCGAGCACTATTCACCCTTTTTGAGAAAGTTCCACTGCATCACATGACTCGGCACCAAACCACTCTGAGCGGGAAGGTTTCAGACACCCTGGCTCGCACTGTCCCACCTATATGCTGCTCTTACCTCGCTGCTGTCCTAAGTACGGAGTGAACCTGAACACCTGTGTCCACACCTGTGGGACTGCAGCCCACTTGCAGGGTGGCCACTCCCATATCCCGCCTGCCTACCTAGGCTAATAGAGCGAGAAAGGTTGTCCTTTACATTTGAACAATCCCGTAGCTTTTGGAATCATGGTGCACAGGGGTGTTCATAACTAGCAGCTGTGACAATGAGCAAGGCTGCCCTCCAGCACTTACCCTGCAACCTTTATTCCATAAGGAGTTACGCATGCTCAGCTTCCCCTGTGGTGAAACCCCCTCAGAATCACCGCTTAGAGAAACTGTCTCTTTGAACTATGCGCGCTGTCTGCAATAGTAGCCAATAGTGCTTGACACCTTATACCATACTGCCTTTGCACAGCTGTAAGGCCAGTGACACACATATTACAGGTTAGCTGGTTTCGCCACTTGGCACCCTTCTGGTTGCAGCTCTATGATTGTGAAGCACGTGTGCCCCCGGGGCACGAAGTCGCCTAACAGCCGGTGTCTGTTATCCATTCGCTGTTACTTATCTATCGCCAAATGCCCTTACTTGGATTGAAGGAATGCAGGATGCTTCCTAAGGGCTGAGATATAGTGATCCAACCTAGTTTGACCCCAAAACGTAGGGCAAGCACCAGGCAGTAATCCTGCCCCTTGTGGCACAACTACCCCAGCCTTGACTATCAACGTATTTGGGAAACCGGTAGCAAGAGATGCCCCATCCAATGCAGGTTCTAGCCCCTAGAAGGATAGCTCAGGGGGGCAGGCAAGTAAGTGGGAACCAGAGGGGAACCTTCTGTGCTCCTACCTACCCTGTTCCTGAAAAAGGAAAACCAGGGACCCTAATCCCCTGTCTCCATATGGCTTTAACGCAGTCTTTACCAAACTATTTATGCCCCACAGCACACTTGTTACATGACCACTACCACCTCCCGCCTGCTGCCCTGGCTAACGCGCTGGTGAATAGGTCTTACTGAAGCGACCTGAAACCTGCCCATGGCAGCAGAGGGATGCCTATCTAGTGTGCATGGCCATGCTCCCATTCTGAACTGGTGTGACTGTGCAAGGAGTAAAGAAGGCCCTCACCTGCATGGGTCGCCTAACAGGCAAGTTGGCCCTGACTAACCTTGAGTTCTGGTACCAGATTTGGGAGGGCGTTTCCCCTGTTCAATTGACTATTGACCAGTTGGAATGTCGGATGCAAGGTGGGAGTACTAACCTGCCCCACACTCTGTGGACACCACTGCCGACGCAAGCTTGTGGGATACTGAAACCTTCTAGACGTTCAGTTAATGTGGCACCGGAACTAGTCCGGCACCTCAGATGAGGGCTGACTCACCCAAACTGCTGCTAATCTGTACCAGGGGGGCAGGTCGGTCTATTGAAACAGGGGTGAACAGTACCTCCCGCTACCTGCCCTTTCATAGCGTCTCCTTTGCGTTGTGATTTCCAGGGAAAGTGTGAATTATAATTCTACCCCCATTGGGCTGGTCACGGGTGGGAAAGGCATACAGAACCTGGGCATAAAGTCGGTTCCTAGAGTAAACCATAATTATCCTGCACCATGACCACAATCATTGGCTCTCCATGGTTCAATACCTTCCTGCTAATAATGGCTTCCTTGAAGAATGTTAAAATGATTATGTTCTGCAATGAGGGGACTGCAAGAACTACTGAGTTGTAAGGTTCCACCAAGTGCAACACTCCGCAATATTAGAAATTATCGCCGTGTTGCATGAGTAAGGCAACGTGTCCAAGCGCAACTAAGAATTCGAACCCTACCCTGAAAAGTAACTATCACTGGCCCCCAAAACGAGGCAAACAATGCTAAGGCAACCGGCAGCCGCCCTCAAACTTTCATGCAGGTGATTTGCATCAAAAACTGACAGCTACTAGCTCGTCCCCCCATGTGACCCCTGCTTGCCAACCTTGCAAGGGGGGTGGGCCTAAAGGACTACTTAGCATGCACCATTTTCACCAGTGTCTTAAAAGACCTTTGTCGTGCTGCCTTTACCTAATGCTTCTGGCCCTACTTCGGCGTTGGGTCAAAACACTTCACCAGGAACATTCAGCCATTCTGGATGATCAGACCGAGCCAAGAAAGTAGTACCTACATGAGATTTTCACATACGCTAAACCTGTCCTTCTACCTTCCCCCACAAGAGGTCTAAACAGGGTTGTGTCCTTGCCCACTACTTCTAATCTCTATGTGGCTGACATGGCCCCCCAACCTCTACCACAGGCAGTGCCCCTCAAAATCTGAAGATATTTGATCACCTTGGAATTGTCATGCAACCTGCACTGCTCCCTGGACTCCCTATTGCGCAGCCAACAATGTAAGCATAAATCCTGAAAGGCCAGCCATCTTCACACACTGACGAAAGGATCAACTGGAAGGGTGGTTGGCGCATAAAATGGACCATCAAGATGCTGATTAGTACCTGAGACCATTGTTATACATCAGAGGATTTCTCTCCCTGAAATTGGAGGAAATCAAATCAAACGAGGGAAGCTTGATGTATGCCTTTATGCTTATTCATTAATCTGACAAGGGTGCTTCTGCAAACTATTGTCTATCTCTCAGTTCGACAAATACGAAATAACTGAGTGCACTCTCTTAGAAGAGGTCCAACTGCCATCAGATTTTCAACACGTCAGGAAGTCTTTCTTTCCACTTTGTCGCTAATAGCCAATGCCAAGCTGCAACATACGTTTAGGCCCCTGATAGGGGCTCTGTCATGGTGCCCGCACCCAAAATAAGACCGAGCCGCCCACCCCCTGGTTGGCTCACCTGCTAATCACTTAGAAACCGTGCACGACAACTCGCACATTGATCACTGCTAGAGAGCACTGGCGAACCTATCCACCGTATGTTGTGCCCTATATGATTACCTACAACACAACACTGACACGAAATACCCGCATTAATCCTGTAGCCCAAAGACGAAGAGAGAAACTGTGCCATAGGTCATGCCTACTTATGGAATCCAAATGCTAGCACCGCATGGGGACCACGGGTAACCATAGCGGCTGAAAAGGAATCATGGGCGGGTGAGGGCAACCACAACTGAGAAAGTCAAAGACAGCGATGCATAACGAATATCCTAAGCAACCGCACCAGAACCACTGGGCAGGCAATCTACGCCAAATGGATGTAGTGTGTCCCCAATCGGACAAAAGACTGATTAAATATTAGCACCCAGCATGGAAAGTGTCCACCATCATCACCTAACACCGATGGTGGGATCGAGCAACCTTTTTTCTCATCCCCTGCTGAAAACAAGTGCTGGTAAATCCCCTTCTTCCAGTCCACACCTTACTGCCACGCATGACCACCGCAACCCCAAGTCTGTGCTGCCTAGGCTCATACAGCACCAAGGCATGCAACTACAAGACCCAAGACCAAGAGGAACTTAATAGGGTCTACCAACTCTAAGCTTAAACCTGGTCCCACACACCACCTGGTTTAGCCCTCTGTTTCATGCGAGATCAGGAATCATGGCGCTACACTTTGAAATGTGTTCAGAAGCTAGCTTGTCTCTCATTAGTAGTAAGTCAATTGGGGGTGGAGGACCATAATCAGAGTGACTTAGGGACTGCGATATGCTCATTCTGCCAACTGAGATTAGAACACAATGGGAAACAGCTGGGCCTATATAGTAGATAGTGACATCAAGAGAGGCTGCACAATCTAGCGTGATATTCCAGAGATGCTGCTTCCTAGAACCCCCCGTTCAACTAGCAATTTCAGAGATTACTGAGCACTATACCGTTGTGCACCATACTAGTCATATATATTTTACTCCATTGATGGGAATAATTGGTTATATGTGTGATAACGTTCCCATCAACGTGTTGTAAGCGGGGAACTGAGAAGTCACGTATCAGTACACTAAACATCCAGAAATGTAACATAAAACAATTGAAACTTTACAGTTCTGTTCAAATACTTCAGTCTCCTCATTACATGGCAACATCCCGGTACCTGGGATATCCACTAGGACGGCGAGACACCTCCTCTAATCAAAATGTCGAACAGGAAAGTGAGAGGTTGCACCAAGACCCTTCATGCTATTTAAAGATACCCATGTGCACGAAACGTGAAAACACCAAGGAAGAGCCGCCAGAAGCCAAGTAGAGCAAGGCGCTGCTCTCCCACCGGGGCCCCAAATAAGCACTGACCACTGCATGATAGGCTCCCCCAGGGCACTTTAGACGGGCGCCGCACTCGGACCACCGACCATAGTCGGCAAGTACTCCTGTAAATTTCCCAGGAAAGTATGGGCACCCCGGTAGCAACCTCGATGAGACGAGCCGGCCCAGCAACCTAATCCCTGGGGCAAAGGCGGCCTCTCAGGGCCCGAGAGGGGGAGGGGCACATACACGTGTGTGATGATGATACCCCCCAGCGGCCGAACGATCTTATCTGACGCCCCCTGGATGCCCGGACACTGGGGCGGAAGCTGCCATTCTACGCTTTGCCGGCTCGTCCTGCGCAATGGGGATGACCCCCCCCAGCGGCCGCACATTACATATGCATCCCCCACAGTGCCCTGGCACCGAGCCAGAAGCGGCCTGTCCGCGGCCTGCCCGGTGTGCATCCGGCCCTGCACGAGGGCAGGGTGCTCTAAGCCGAGTAGGGGGCACGGGTGGGCAGCGCACCCACCGTGGGAACTCTGAAGGTGGCGGGCAGCTAGCTGGAAAACTTCAGCCGGTCCGTCTCCGGGAAAACACAAGCAACCTGACCGGGCAATCCTGAGTCCGTGTAGCTAATAAGGGGCAAACTTGCAACCTGAGGGAATTGGACAGGAGATTCCGGTCTGGCCGGCTGCCTCCCATCCGAAAGGCCAGTGTGCTGGCCCCGCGTAGGCCCTAGAAACTAAAATGACTTGTCTATAGGACACCAAGAATAAGGCCGCTAGCGCCCCATGAGCGCTTTGCAAAGGCTATACAGGAAGCGCTACGGTAGCGCTGTGCTTCCTAGCTGGGGAGAAGCACTGCGTGCCCTAGAGGGAATCCACGGCATCGGGATTGCCCCTGCATCGCAGCAAAAGATGCTCCCCGTCGGGTGCCACCCTGCATACTTATAATTAGGGCTTCCTTGACACTTCCATCCGTATTTATCCACATCTACTTTTCGTCAAGATTATCTGTATTTTCCATATTTATTTTGCATTTTGAGAAACATTAAAGCTGAGACTGGTATAGTCCACATTTATTGAAACAATACATATGCAATCATACTTGAATGCCTACCAGGTTTCAGTGATATGAACACCCAAAGAAGGTAAATCAAGGGACTTCTATGAAAATATGTACCTTTCAGTACCAGCTTTGTGGATATCTACTGCTGTTTAAGCCTGTTTACTAAAAATAATTTCTTTTTTAACCCCCTTACCTATCATTTCACACAGTTATTGGCCTGGCAGTCATGGCAAAGTGGATTTAGAATCACTCAAAAAGCACCCAATTTCCGTCCTTATCCACATTTAAAAACAAATACAGACAAGAAAATCAATGGTTTTCTGTCTGTATTTATCTGTAAAATTCAGCAAAAACGGAAAATAGGGAGCCCTACATTTAATGCCTCCCATGTGCCCACCCTGCAGCTCGATCCCTTCGCGTCATGAGCGGGTACCCGCCCCGCGACTTTGCCATAACATTTTTCTTCGAGCGGGTGCCCACCCTGCTTATAAATATTAAATATGAGGGAGTACACCCCTTGTTGCCCTTACTAAAACACCGCCACGACCCGAGTCGCACTTATAACCTTCCAGGGCCGCTGCTCAGTGCGACCCGGAAGGCAGGCAAGGCTGAGCCTATGTGGGCAGGACTTCCTGGGCGAACTGCTGCCGGAAGGGAAGCCCCACTACCGCGGAGACCGGCGCCAATGCTCTCAAGAACCCCGTAGTGGCGGATACAGGAGAAGGAAAGCCCCAGCACCGAACAAGGAATGCAGCAGGGACCCGAGGTACCGACATCGGCGGCAGAAAAGCGGGGAATGCGCGGGGGTGGGGGTTGCAGGAGCCACGGGCTATACCCCCCCACCAGCCTCGAAAATGGACCGCGTCGGCATGCTCCTTCAAAGCCCGCCTGGACAACAACGCACACGATTGCAAAGAGCTCTTTAGCATCGTCAAGGAACTCTCCAACCCCAGCGCCAACACCAACGACATCCCTCCCTCGCAAGGACTGTGCAACTCACTGGCCACCTTCTTCCACCGCAAGATCATAGACATCCACGACAGTTTCAACGCACCGCCAGCCCCGACCACGACAGACTCCAACTCGAACACCACTTGCACCAACCAGCTGACATCCTGGGCCCACGTCAACGACGACGAGACACAAAAGATCATTAACTCCATCGACTCTGGATCGCCAGCAGACCCCTGCCCACACCACGTGTTCAACAAAGCAGTCGCCACTATCGCACCCCAACTATGAAAGGTCATCAACATCTCCCTCGACTCAGCGACATTCCCGGAAAGCTGGAAGCACGCTAAAATCAACGCTCTCCTCAAGAAGCCCAAGGCGGACGGCGATGGAATAGAGCACGACAATGACAAACGGTAACGGAGCGCGTGAGCACCGGAATACCACACCTAAGGCAAGGGGGATGGGGGATATGCGATATCCTAAAGCCACCCTGGGGACGTGACCCTGTAAATCAAACCCAGGAACCGATGCCAATTACGGCAGTCAGTCTAAGACCCCCAGCTCCCCCCCGGAGTACAGGAGGGGGGGTACAAGCGAAACTCGCACGGACCTACGCAAGCAGGTCGGCCAGGCCCCACTCAGCACCACATGTGCCCACACACACTAAAGAGCACTGGGCAGTAAACCAAAGCGGCTCAGCCTCGCGGGGCTCGAGCATGGGTCCCCTGGTCGCCAAGCAGCCACGCCAACCTAGCGCACACCCCCAGTTGTACTCTGAAATGAAAGAATGGCAGGAAACAATTGAGTCCCGGGCCCCAGATGCCCCCATGCCGCGCAGCCAGACACGCATGCCAACACCAGCATGCGGGGGGCACCTAACACTGTAGACGGAGCAGGCAGGGGACCGGATAAAGAGTACGTCCGGGGCTAAAATGCTCAATGCAAGCGGGCACGGCCAGACCCAGCACTCGGGCGAAGCCTCTGCCCATGCCGGCTACAACCGTGTGCACAGGAACACCAAAATGGACCTGGCCCACATGAGAAGGGGGACTCACCTCGTCGCGACCCCCAGACCACGGCAATGTCGTCCCACAAGGCCTTTCGCGTCGCGCTCGAAACGTGCCCTAAAACAGTCAGCGTGTCTAGCAGCCGAGGCGTCAACGGCGTCTCCGGCGCAGCGAAGGGGCCCAAACTTGGGGAGGGGCACCTATGTACCCCTCACCCAGCCCGGCGCGCCAGACATGACGCGGACGCTCGCGCCCTCAGAGTGGACTCCTCCCCAGGTTCTTCCCCCGTTGGGGGTAGGGGAGGAGGGAGAAAGCCCGATACCACTACAGGGCCGCCCTCCTGAGAGGTCCCCTGCGGAGGTCTCGGGCAGCCTCATTCTAGGCTGGGCCGCATGTGTGCTGTTTTGAAAAGGAACAGCAACTAATGAAATAGTAACTTAATTGTTTGTGTACTGTACCTTACTATGCTCTTGTATCTGATGTAACTTGTAATGCAATGATTCTAAATGTAAAGAGCTCTGATACCCTCTTGGGTCAAGTTCGCGCTATATAAAACGTTATAAATAAATAAATATATTTTAAAGCAAGATAAGTTAAAAATATACTGTAAAGAATTGTTCACGTTGCGCACGTCAGTCATCAAAGTGAAAGGAGACATAACTTCATGTCTGTTTATGGCCTAGCTCTAGCAGGTGCATGATGGCATTCCCTGAGGGGCGTGGGCACCACTAGTGTAATGTTTCACACATTTGTGGTGGAGTGCAGGAATGGAACAAGAGGGATAACGGATGGTAACTCGACACTGCACAGGAGGATCACGGCACTCCTTTTAAACACGTGCACAGTATGATGAAAAAGAGACTGAATAAGCTAATTATATTTCTCCTACTCACACTTCGTGATAAATTATGGAGCACCTTTCAAGGTATTCAACATGCCATTGTTGGACGTTAAATATGGATGAGTTCAGAAATCTTAAGCTGCCTCACACCAGGAGCCCGCGACTTGCAAACACCTGAGTTTTATTGGTGATTATGGTGAACGGAAGAGGAAAAGTAGAAACCGGATTCAAAGAAGTGATGTTGGTATGTATGTACGAATGCACTCATAACACCTTACAGAACTAGATAGTAGCCAGTAGGAAAGCAAATAATAGTTTACAATGAGGGTGCTCAAAACCTTACAGTAACCTCTGGCACCTGAAAGTTCATTGCTTTTATTTTGCCTATCATTTCACACAGTTATTGGCCTGGCAGTCATGGCAAAGTGGATTTAGAATCACTCAAAAAGCACCCAATTTCCGTCCTTATCCACATTTAAAAACAAATACAGACAAGAAAATCAATGGTTTTCTGTCTGTATTTATCTGTAAAATTCAGCAAAAACGGAAAATAGGGAGCCCTACATTTAATGCCTCCCATGTGCCCACCCTGCAGCTCGATCCCTTCGCGTCATGAGCGGGTACCCGCCCCGCGACTTTGCCATAACATTTTTCTTCGAGCGGGTGCCCACCCTGCTTATAAATATTAAATATGAGGGAGTACACCCCTTGTTGCCCTTACTAAAACACCGCCACGACCCGAGTCGCACTTATAACCTTCCAGGGCCGCTGCTCAGTGCGACCCGGAAGGCAGGCAAGGCTGAGCCTATGTGGGCAGGACTTCCTGGGCGAACTGCTGCCGGAAGGGAAGCCCCACTACCGCGGAGACCGGCGCCAATGCTCTCAAGAACCCCGTAGTGGCGGATACAGGAGAAGGAAAGCCCCAGCACCGAACAAGGAATGCAGCAGGGACCCGAGGTACCGACATCGGCGGCAGAAAAGCGGGGAATGCGCGGGGGTGGGGGTTGCAGGAGCCACGGGCTATACCCCCCCACCAGCCTCGAAAATGGACCGCGTCGGCATGCTCCTTCAAAGCCCGCCTGGACAACAACGCACACGATTGCAAAGAGCTCTTTAGCATCGTCAAGGAACTCTCCAACCCCAGCGCCAACACCAACGACATCCCTCCCTCGCAAGGACTGTGCAACTCACTGGCCACCTTCTTCCACCGCAAGATCATAGACATCCACGACAGTTTCAACGCACCGCCAGCCCCGACCACGACAGACTCCAACTCGAACACCACTTGCACCAACCAGCTGACATCCTGGGCCCACGTCAACGACGACGAGACACAAAAGATCATTAACTCCATCGACTCTGGATCGCCAGCAGACCCCTGCCCACACCACGTGTTCAACAAAGCAGTCGCCACTATCGCACCCCAACTATGAAAGGTCATCAACATCTCCCTCGACTCAGCGACATTCCCGGAAAGCTGGAAGCACGCTAAAATCAACGCTCTCCTCAAGAAAGCCCAAGGCGGACGGCGATGGAATAGAGCACGACAATGACAAACGGTAACGGAGCGCGTGAGCACCGGAATACCACACCTAAGGCAAGGGGGATGGGGGATATGCGATATCCTAAAGCCACCCTGGGGACGTGACCCTGTAAATCAAACCCAGGAACCGATGCCAATTACGGCAGTCAGTCTAAGACCCCCAGCTCCCCCCCGGAGTACAGGAGGGGGGGTACAAGCGAAACTCGCACGGACCTACGCAAGCAGGTCGGCCAGGCCCCACTCAGCACCACATGTGCCCACACACACTAAAGAGCACTGGGCAGTAAACCAAAGCGGCTCAGCCTCGCGGGGCTCGAGCATGGGTCCCCTGGTCGCCAAGCAGCCACGCCAACCTAGCGCACACCCCCAGTTGTACTCTGAAATGAAAGAATGGCAGGAAACAATTGAGTCCCGGGCCCCAGATGCCCCCATGCCGCGCAGCCAGACACGCATGCCAACACCAGCATGCGGGGGGCACCTAACACTGTAGACGGAGCAGGCAGGGGACCGGATAAAGAGTACGTCCGGGGCTAAAATGCTCAATGCAAGCGGGCACGGCCAGACCCAGCACTCGGGCGAAGCCTCTGCCCATGCCGGCTACAACCGTGTGCACAGGAACACCAAAATGGACCTGGCCCACAAGAGAAGGGGGACTCACCTCGTCGCGACCCCCAGACCACGGCAATGTCGTCCCACAAGGCCTTTCGCGTCGCGCTCGAAACGTGCCCTAAAACAGTCAGCGTGTCTAGCAGCCGAGGCGTCAACGGCGTCTCCGGCGCAGCGAAGGGGCCCAAACTTGGGGAGGGGCACCTATGTACCCCTCACCCAGCCCGGCGCGCCAGACATGACGCGGACGCTCGCGCCCTCAGAGTGGACTCCTCCCCAGGTTCTTCCCCCGTTGGGGGTAGGGGAGGAGGGAGAAAGCCCGATACCACTACAGGGCCGCCCTCCTGAGAGGTCCCCTGCGGAGGTCTCGGGCAGCCTCATTCTAGGCTGGGCCGCATGTGTGCTGTTTTGAAAAGGAACCCGATGCCCAAAGGGTCCCCGGTGGAGCTTAGGAAAGCTCAGTTGTCGGGGGAGACATACTTGGAACCCCCACAGAGCCAACGCTGACGGATCTCATGGCTGCAATAAACAGGGTCCAGTCTTCCCTGGGGGGGAAGGATGGAGTCCATGGACAATAAACTGGATGCGGTCACCATCTCGGTTAACTTGATCCGTGCTGACCTCACTAAGGCTAGCAAGAAGGTAAAGTCGCTTGATATTAAAACCGCTAGTTTAACGGACAACGTGGCTGAACTGCAACAGGAGGTGTGCCCCCTCAAGGCATCTCGAGATGCCACAGACCGGAAGCTTGATGATTACGAAGGCAGAGCCCGGCGCAATAATGTTCGCATCCTTGGAGTTCCCGAGAGGTCAGAAGGTCCCGCGCCAGACTTGTTCATAGAAGGTATCATCCTTAACCATCTCGAGCCGAAGGGACTCAGCAATTTCTTTACTATCGAAAGGGCCCACAGAGTGCCGGGGGGGGGGGGAAGACCTAGACCTGGGGTGCCCCCTCGCCCGATGATTGTTAGTGTGCTTAATTTTCGGGATCGGGATGCTATTCTGCAAGCGGCGTGGACGGGGCCTAACTGCAGTACGAAAGCACAACTCTCTCCTTCTTGCCGGACTTCACTCAGACGGTGCAGAGGATGAAGCAAAGCTTCCTCCTAGTGAAAAAGAAGCTTCGGGACAAGGGATTGCGATATGGGATGATGTATCCAGCCCGACTGCGAGTGGAAATTGAGGGGAAGCCCTGTTTTTTCGATAAACCGAAAGTTGCGTATTACTGGATCGATAGTAGATTTGTGGCTGGGACTGAAGGCCACGAACCCCCACCTCCGTTTTCCTATGTTTGTCTCTTCTGCCGGTCAGGCAGGCGGGTGTGCACAGGGGGATGCAACCTCTTCTTCATGCCGGCAAAGGGCGCCGGAATCGCGGAAAGAAGCCCCAGGTGGCTGCCGGCAAAAATCCGCTGCCTTTGCTTCTCCTCCTCTGCTGCCTGCTCTCTTGCCCCTCCTCTGACACGTGATTCGCCTCGTAACCAGTGCACCAGTTTATACTTTCCCTCACCTGATGTTGTCTATTTTTTCTTTTTGCCAATTTGTCAATAAAAAGATGTTAAAAAAAAAATATTCAACCACAGATATATGGAAAACCCTCATTGAGTATGGTTCTCAATCTGTATACAACTGTTTACAAAAAGTCACGTTCTTGAACATAGTGAATGCCAGTTCCAAAACAAATGTCCTACTACAGACAACTTTTATCTGTATTAAGCCCCTGAGACTTACCAAACCAACATTGAGAAATGATGTTGATATCAGCAGAGAACTGGGTACTGTAAACAGTGTTTATTCTATGGAAATAACATTCTATACAACATTGTTTGCAAACAGTAAAACTCTCATGAGAAATACACCAAAGTGTACACTTTGCTGCAGGTGTCAAAAAAGGCACTATTTGCTCAAAATAACCAAGATCTGAAGATGCAAAATATCATTCTACCTGCACCCTTCATACTGTGGTGAAAACTATACAGATGGCCCATCTTTTGAAACAAGACAAGCACATTTATACAGCCGCCCGTGCAGGTAACAGCGTGGAGGGGATTTCAAGGGACAATGCAGAGGGAAATTATTATTTATTAAATTTTCCCTCGCATCACCCCGTCAAAATACACCCCCCCCCCGACCCCATCGCGGCCCCACCACCCCACTGCTGTTACCTGAACGGACCCCGGCTGCATGTTAGTTCCTGGTGCACGCAGTCTTCTATGTTAAGTGGAAATTGTCATGCTGATATGTTCTATGTCAGGACCGAAGGCGAGAATTATGCTTTTTATTAGGTCTCGCACCTGTGAACGGATCGTGAAGCGATAGTCGCTGGGAGGCCTATTGCGATCAGTTCTGCTTACAAGAAGCTAAGGGAAACAAGAGATGTGCACGCGCCGCCTGCCGTAATCGGATCAGGTCGCAAGCGCGTTCACCATCTCCTGTCTCCTTAGCTCCTTGTAAGCAGACACACATGAGCGCACACACTGAGACACACACACAAGCGCACATACACGCACGCACGCACGCACGCATATAGACACACACCCCACCCCCGCCGCCGCGCTCACATACACACACACACACCCGGACGCACGCGCACACACACAGACGCGCACACACACGCGCACACCCCCCTCCCCCCACACCCCCCCCACACTCACCGGGCTCTTTCAGCGTGTTCCATGTCCCTGTCTCCCTCGTCAGCCAGTGGGTCAGTCTCGGCATGGGAGCTCCGCAGCACTGGTCTTCACCCGGGCCCCCTCCTGGCACCGGGACTTCAGCTACTGGACTTCGTTCTCCATAACAAAAAGCACACATGCGCGGGCAGCCCCCGCCCTCTCACTCTCAGCCCGGGCTGCTTTCGGTTTCACTGTCTTCCGTGTTCGCTGGCAGCCTGTTCCCCCTGCCCAAGTCCCACACCGGACAAAAAGTGTGCACTCCTCATCTGCCAAGACTGCACCCTCTCTTTTGGAGCACTGCTGGAAGGTCGGAAAGTTGCAGGGGATGCTTGTTATTTAAGGTAACTTTGCCAGCTGGACAGCGGCGTGGTTTGGGAGGGGCGGTGGGGGTGGTCAGCCCCAGGCGGCACTATTTGGGGGCGGCCATGCGGCAGTGAATAACAAACTTGGCAGAAGCACAAGATTAGTTAGTACTTCCGACCCGACGTTTCGATTTACGTAAGTATTCTCCTAGGAATGCTGTTCTTCCTGAGAGTGGCAGAAATGTTGCACATGTAGAGGAAACATAACCCCGGCCAGTCTATGATCGCTTCAGGTCGCAGGTATGGCTATTGTCTTCCCGATGACGCCCCTGATACCGGCACTCAATGGCGCCCTACAGCGCTCCGTGCACATACTGCTAGGCAGTGCCACGGTCTACCTGCTGTCGCCCACCTACTCTCGCCCGCGCTGGGCTGTGCCCTGCAGGCTGCATGCCAGCTCCCCCAAGAACCTGCCCCCGAAACTGTGAACACTGGCCGTCAGTCCCGTCGGCCGCCTGCTGGTGGAACTACCTTGCTACGTGCGGGTGCAAGCTCTGGATCCTGTTACCTAGCCAGATGGAGACAGGGTGTTAGTCGCAGTCAGCGGGCGCCCCTGCCTCTGCAGCAGGGCCTGGACCTGATGGACCTCAAGGCCAAACGAATGAGCACATCAACAGCCAGAGCCAGGTGGAGGTGTGTACGCCTGACAGGTTTGGTACGTGAGAAGCAGCACAGCTGTAGCTTTAATAGCATGTTTAGACCTTCAAACCTTCTTAAGAGAGCTATAGTTGCCAATGTGGCAGAGTGCGTGTCTGACAATAGATCTATGTCCGTGACGTTTGCATCCCTCGTACGACAGCACTAGTTTCACTCTAATGACACTTAATAAAAAGCTAAGGAAACGGGGGTATCTACCTCAATTTATTTTTCAATAAAGCAGTGCTCTGCTCATAATGACAATAACAAGGCTGTAATAACTGAATTCAGCGAAAACATATGGCTAGGTAAACTACGCACATCTGATACGGGACAACCTAATACATTTGGGATTATCTCATGTCAGATCCCACTCTTTAGTATTTGTGGCTTGATATCTTTATTTGTAAAATGTAGTGATCTCAACTTACTCCTTCGTATGAGTAGTACTTCCAGTTTTGAGTTTTCCATGCATTTTAATTCTTAGTATATCTGCATCTCCTTTTATAAACTCTGATTGGGAGAGAGAATGAATGCACGATACAGATACAAACACGATATTATATCAGTACATTAAATATAATTATTAACATATTAGAAAGCACCATTGCCCCCACTGCATATTTTTTTTAATACAGATCTTTCCTCCAAAATAGGGGTTCGGCAGAACTTGGAAAGGGATTATTTTATTATACAAAATATTATTTATTTTAATCACCGATAGTTAAACTTATTTTACAGAGTTAAGAAGAAATCTCAGGGTGCGGTTGTCTTTAAGCAAACCCACCCTCTTTGAGCTTTTATTCCTTAAATGTATGAGTTTTAGAGAAAAGAGGGAATATAATGACCCAAAGGAAGACAAAAGGAAATACACGGTCAAAAAGTGGCCATGTGTGATACCTTTCGTCAGTCCTGACATGTTAGTCAACAGACCTTTGAATGTTGGGACTTGAAGTTTCGCTTTTAACATCGCACTGTGTCAATATTGAAAAGCGAAAATGCTGCTAGCTAAAAAGCCTGGGTTCGCCGGTGGCGCCGCACGCAATACAGGGCATCTAACCCGCATGCAAACACTTGTCACCTCTTTAGACGCACTTGGTTGTGTTGAGGAGGCATTAACGTGAGTTGAAGGCAGGGGATCTCCCCCACCCTCTCTGCCAACTGGACGCAGCAGCCCAAGAGACCCACGTGGCCATCTTCTCTCCATACACTTTGGTTTACAAATTAACCAGGGCGGGGTCACATGCGCAAGGAGATAACGCCCCCCTCTCCCCAAGTACTCAAAACACGCACTGCAGGACCGACCTTAAGAAAATATTGATGCAAAGGCAGACTGTAGTGAATACAGGTCGTGTTCCATCACACCCACCCATCTCCGCACTGTATTACTTCCAGCCCTCATGCCAGGATTCTGCTATGTATGTACAGACACTACCCCCACCTTACTATCATCCAAGCACCTCAAGCCTGCCTCCTACAGGAGCACACACTCCTTGCCCTTCGCGCGCCGAACGCAGGAATTTCCAAAGATCCTTTCAGCATCCCCTTCGCTTCCTGGCTGAGAAGGGCAACCTTAGTTAAGTAAGCGGTGCCCCGGCACGACACCATCAAGGCAACAGACTTCTCTTCACCATACATTTTACTGTTCTCAAACTCCCCTTTAAAGTTAGAGAACACTACAGCGAGAAAGGGTGGTGTGGGGTTTTAAGCACAGTTAACCTTTTCCTCAACAATCATGCATATATATGCAGTTTGCCCGGACACTACATTTTTGCAAAGCACGTGGGACTATAAACAACGACATAACCCTCACCAAAAGGGAAACAAAAAAATATCACTGGTACCTTAGCCTGACCCCGAAGTTATCACCCGCTTTTCTCCACCGAAGGTCGCACCTGTGGTACCGAGCGCTGAACGTCCTGACTGTGGTGCTGGAGTAAGGACAGCGCTGCGACTCCTCCCCCGTCTCATCTCCGAGCCCTGCTCTTCGGCTCTATAACTCCAACCACAGATCTCCAAATCCGTGTTCACTGCGAACACAATATGATACCAGTGTGGGAAGTAGAGTGTGTGGTCTTACATGGCCAGAGCTCTAGGTAGTCCTTCAGAAGAATCCCCATCCAGCTCGTGCCATAAATCCCCAGGACCCCCACAGGTTTTTTATTACTACCAAGGCTGGGTTCACGAGGAGACACACTGGGCATATGGTCCATAAATCCCGTGAACTTAAGCTTCACAGCATTTAGGAACTTTGTATGGGAGGTTTGCTGTGCATATTCTTATTCTGAGTGTGGCCTGTGCCGGAGCCCTTGAATTTTTGTGAAGGAGAGAAGAAGGCAACATTTTCTAAATAAGCGGGGGGTTTCCATGATGTTATCACCAAGCTCTATTAGAATTGGGGCGACTAGGGCAGGTGAAAAAGTGCAGGAGAGCTTGTTTGAGAGTAGAGGGTAGAGTGAAGGAGAGTGAGGAGAGTGGACATTAGGTAGAGTAAAAAATCGAAGCGGAAATAAACATAACAGGAATGAGGGATAAGAATAGAAAACTGAGAGCCATCTTTCTCTGTGTACAAACGGCCGCCAAACGCGTTACACAGCTAACTGGGCATGCTGCCTGCAAGCGCCAGTTGGCCATCTGATTGGTTAATAAGGAACACCAATCAGAGAGCTGACTTGAGCGTGCAGGCAGCGTGATATGGGGCAGCTCTCTGCCGATGACGTCAGGGAGAGAAAGAACACCAAAAACACCCCCACCCCGAATCCTGTCTTGAACTGAGTGACGCCCCTATCCTCCAATGGCTGGCCTCTGTTTAGGAGGCCAGCCAATGGAGAAGAGGGGCGGGTTCAAGCCCCCACATACGTAACATAAGCACAGCCTACACAGGTCTCGACCTAAAAAGGACTACTTGCAAGTGACTATGCTACGTTTTCGGTGCCAATGTGGAAAATATTCCGACCCTTTCTGGGGTCACAGTGTAAGAAATTGACTTCCGGTCGGACAGAGGGCGAAAGAAGACAGAAAGTGAAGTGCTCCTTATTCTAGGAGGGTTTTATTACATGTAAGCTATGTTTTAAGTTATTGTTTTTATTTACATGAACTTTTAAAATATGAAGTGTCCCAATTCACCCAAAAGCCATGACAATGCACGCTTTCTTCCCGTTGTAGTATGTTACTTGTTGTTGTTTAATATAAAATGTGTTCTGAAAAATCTCAGGTATAGAGATCGCTATATAAAACTATATAAATAAGTAAACAATAAAATAATACAAGATTACAATAGAAATTTTACATCCAAATTGTCAGATAACTTTTTTTTGTGCCATAGCTGCTTATCTGCTGTACATCCGATTGAAAATAGCTATATTCAGATCTTCACCGGTGCCCAGGGGCAATTCCAGTAGCAGGGCTGTGTTTTATGTTTTTGTGCTCGGGAATTGGATAATAACTGGGTTAATTTACTATACTACCTCTAGACGAACCACCAGAGGCCATCATTGCAACCTGTAGCATTAGAGATTAGCACCTGAATCAAAGCCACTGCAAAATGAGGCATCAATGAGAGATTTAGCCCAGAGGTCTCTCTGCGATGTGTCAATTCGGGTGCCCCTAATTTAAAGAAGCAGTTGCAATGCAATATGTCTCGCATTTACATGAGTTTTAGCTATTGGCATTTATGTTTTGGTTATTAAAATGTAAATAGAAGGCATTGTCATTTACAATGCCAATAGCTTAAACTCCGGTAAATGAGAGACCTATTGCATTGTAAATTCTTGTTCTCTTAGTGGCCAGGGTGTTTTTTCTGAGTGTAGTTTTACACTATTTGTGACTGATTATGCCAGTTTCCCTTCTTTCGTCCTGTTGCAGGTTTCTTTTTCAGAGCCTTGGGTAGCCGTGTGACCGCTTTCGTGCTTCTCACATGGCCAGACCCGTTTGCCAACACATGCGGTGTGAACTGCATCCGCTAGACGGCATTGCTATGCGTTTCTCACAAGCTACTACCAGCGCGTCTTGTCTCTTCCTCGCAACAAGAATCCGTGCTGCGGGAGCCGCGAGCCGCTGAGTCTTGACCCGCTGCTTAGGTAACACCCAGTTTACCGGGTCTGTAATTCCCCCGCATTTTTCACTGCTAAGCCCCGCTGGGGTTGGTACTCGCGAACAAGCTTACGCTGATGCCCACCTGGGCTGCACGGCACCATAATTATTTTGACAGTTATTAGGCACGTACCGGCATCGAGCCCGAGTGACAAGTAACGGGCAGTAGCGTGCCTTGGTATCGGTGCCTCCCAATTGTGTGTCTCTGGTCACCACTACTCTCTGGGACTTCCCAGTCCATATTGCACACGTGCATGTACTGCTGTCTGACTGTGGTTCTGACAGGACTGCTTGTGGGTCAATCTAAACTCCTTGCCTGTTACAGATAAAGGCTATTTACCCCATCACTATGGAAGCGTCTGGGGAAGCTTATGAGCAGGAGGATTCCCTTGCATATCTGCGATGAGATGAGGATTTCTATGAGGCAGTTGACTCCTCTATCTACAGGGCAGTTCATGAGATAATAGGACCCCTGGAACAGCGCCTGTCAGAAAGGATTGCGCAAGAGTGCACCAAGATGGCCAACGCCCATGCCTTATCTGAGTACCCCCCTTACTAAGGGGATCCCCCAAAGGATGCCCCCCCCCCAAAAAAAGAGGTGCAAAGAGGGGGTGGACAGGAACGCTTACACATGCCTCAAATAGAACAGGACTTCCTGGTGAAATCTGCCCTGCAGGAACCTACTCCCCCGGAGCCCGCTGCCTCCCCTGAACCTCGCCCCAACACCCCTGATCCCCAGGATGTTGACTCCCATGGGGATTCAGATGACAGCACTGTATCGTCGAGGCATTGGCACCCGGCACCAGTGCATTCCCTCCAAGGAGGAGGCTAGTCCAACATGTTGGATCCGGATGACATCGTACAACCGTGTTCTGCGGTCGGAGCCTCCGGTGACAAGGTAGCAATGTTTGTCTCCGGCCGCCTCCCCAAGCCCATAGAAAAGGAAGCCCAAAGTTGCCTCAGGGCGGAGTGCCCGCTCCCTACACTGGAGGGCAAGGTGGCCCTTACCCCAGAGATTGATTAAAAGATGCCACCTTCCTAGCTAAGTATATGAAGGACCCAAAAAAGGGCATAGACAGGTCATGGCGCTCCTGCTCAGAGAAGCTCCTAGACGCCATAGGTCCCATGACTAAGATCTAAGAAAGCCAAGGTCTCAGGGTCCCTAATTTCCCCAGAGGTGCTCACAAACTGGGCACAGTGCTCTATCATTTTTTTGGGCAACACCAGTTGTGCACTCTCTACAGAGCGCCGCTGATCCTTGCTCATTAAACTCGATCCCTAGTAAGGCGATCTAGCCTATGCGGGGGTGCAGCAAGGTCTCTTCGGGGACCCCTTCATCAAAGAGCTAAGGAAGTTTGTGACGACGTTTGCCTCCCTAGATAAGGCGCAGTCCAGCCCTAAACGAATCTTCAAACCTTGGGTTTTCCAAGGGGCTGGCCGAGTCAAGGGCCGCTCGCCCAGCCGCTCCTCATACATCCCCAGGTGACAAGGATACGGGCGCAGCCAATATAAAACTTGTGCATGCTTCACCAACTTCTACCCCACTTGGGGCCAGCGCTTCAGAGGTTGCGGTTGATTCAGAGGACAAACCAGAAGTGCCACTTCCAACTGTGAGTGTTACTCCCTCAGCTCAATTCCAGTTGGGTTGGAGCTTGGCAATGTTTCCCGCAGTGTATATTTCCATCACCTCAGATGCCTAGGTATTGCAGAAGGTGCGGGGCTTTCAGATAGAGTTCTACGACCGCCCTCTCCAGGTTAAGCACCCCAGGCCCTTTTGCTTCTCCGCGCATGATGCAGCACTTATCGATATCGAGGAGGTTTCAGCACTTCTGCACAAAGGGGCTATCTGTCGCTTGGTCCTTTATCCCAATGGTTTCCTAATCAATATCTTTTTGGTAGACAACCCGCAGTTAGCTGGTTATCAACCTTAGGGATTTCAACGAGGGGCTTGTATATTGCTACTTCAAGATGGAGGGGATTCACCCCCTCAGGGACATTCTCCTCCCAGCCGATTGGATGGTGCGGTTCAACCTGAAGGACGCCTCCTTGCGCATTTCAATCTTTTCACCACATCAAAGGTTCCTGCTGTTCAGGTGGCGTGGCCAGATCTTCAAATTCACCGCTCTCCCCTTCGGTCTGTCAGCGGTTCTGTGGTGCTTTACCAAGGTCCTCAGACCGGTGATCGAATTTCTCATAGCGTAAGGCATCCGCCTGATTGTGTACCTAGATGACACAACGCTTTTGGCTCAATGCCTCCGAAAGTAAGTAGCTCAGCTCCAAACTTTGGTCAACCTCCTTCAAGGCCTAGGGTTTGTGACAAGACAAAATCCTGCCTCCCCCCCTCTCGAAGGGTGAACTTCTTGGGGTTCGTGGAGGACTCCACAACAGCTTCTTTAAGCCTTCCTTCTCAGCAGATAGCCATGATCTGGCACAAATTGCACCATACACTGGCCAGACCACAAACCTCCCACCTGCAGGTCACCCGCCTAGTGGGTCTTCTTTCCTCCTTCATTCAGGACATTTTCCCAAGCTCGCTGCATTACCTGACTTTGCAACGCCTCAAGGCATTCCAACTGCGAAGTGGATTGATGTATGCCCAATCTGTGCCCCTAAGGGAGGAGACAAGAGAGGAATTTGCGTGGTGCCTGAACCACATGAAGGCTTGGGATGTTCACGTGATTTTCGGGTCTGTTCCCGAACTGGTCATCAAATCAGACGCCAGCAGGTCTTGCTGGGGCGCCTCGTGTGGGGAGTTAGCCACAGGAGGAAGTTGGTCATTAGAAGAACAAGACCTGCACATAAATTGCCTGGAGTTCATGGCAGGGTAGTTTGCGGTCCGTTGTTGGACCAAGGACTGGATTCAGTCTTGTGTCCTGCTAAAAATGGACAATGTCTCTGTGGTGAGATACGTAAACCACCTTGGGGGTGCCAGGTCTCGACTCCTGGTGGATTTAGCGAAGGAGTCCTGGAACTTCTGCCTGGAACATCACATTGTGGTCACAGCAGAATTCCTACCGGGACAAGCCAACCAAGTGGCGGATTGGCACTCGAGACACCTTTACGATTCCAGCCTGTGGAAGATGGACCATCGGGTCCTTAAGTGGCTCCTGGACCGGTGGGGACTGTTCTTAATCGACCTGTTCGCATCTAGCTTTGATCACCAACTTCTCCAGTTCTTCAGTTGGAGGCCGAATTCGCAGGTGGTGGCCACAGATTTGTTTCTCCAGGACTGGAGCAAGGAAGGGGGCTATGCCTTCCCCATTTTTTGATGATCACCCGGTCAGCGGCCCAGGTCCATAGGCAGGCAGCAGAGGTGGTCAGGTGACACCTCTGTGGAGATCTCAAGTCTGGTTTCCAGTTCTTCTGGAACTTTCTTGGGATTCTCCAAACCGACCCCCCCCCCCCTGCTTCCACATCTTCTGTTGAATTCCGACTAGAATCCGCATTGCCTGATTATGGAGGGCTCCCACCAGCTGCTGGAGTGGTGAATTACAGGCAGCGTTGGTCGTCTCAAGCCTTACGTGACAGGCTGAGTGCCTCTTGGCCATGGAATGGGCGGACAGCACCAACAAGCCCTATTGTTACGCATGGACGCAATGGGTTCGTTATTTTCTGCGACAGAGTCTGGATCCCCTGGTTGCTGACCTAGTCCAGGTGTTAAATTTCCTGTCAGGCCTGGCGTCGGAAGGCATGGCCTATTGCTCGATCAACGCAGTCAAATCGGCCATTTCGGCAGGACACACACCAATAGACAGTTGGACACCATCCTTTGGTGTGTAAGTTGTTGCGCGGAATCCGTCTCACTCTGCCGCTGGAACCGGGGTATACAGTTCAGTGGGATTTGAACCTAATACTAAACCTTTTCCTCACCTGAATGGGAAGACCGCATTTCGTTCTTTGCAGATGACATTTTACTTTATTTAACATATCCCAAAAAGTCCTTAATTGTAATCTTGGACATATTGGCAGTGTTCGGCAGATATTCTGGTTTTAGGATTAATTGGACTAAATCCCACTTATATGTCCTTCAGGGAGGCTTAGTCGCCCTGCCCCGTAACTGTCATATTCAGGTTAGTACCAAGGGATTCCAGTATTTGGGAATATTTCTCTCTTTAGACCCTACACTTCGATATGAGAAAAATCTCATTCCTCCGATGATTCGCTTAAATCTGGGACATAGTCAGCTGGAAGTCTCTTCCCCTCTCACTTCTGGTTAAGGTCACCCATTTTAAAATGAAGTCCCATCCCTGTTTTCTCTATGCCTTGCAAAATTCGCTCGATCCTGTCCCCCTGAAATATTTTAAAGAAATTGAACACCTCCAGAGAGACCTGTTATGGAACAGATTGCCACACATAGCCTTCGGTAAAATTACATTAAAATGGTACAATGGCAGCATCAGTCTACCAGACATAGAAATATTATTGGGCGGCGCACCTAGCAGCTATCAACCATAGTACATATGGTGACCTTGACAACCCAGGCTACCGGATGGATAAGTGGCTTCTCCCAGGAGGAAATTATAATAGATCTCTTTATTCGAAACCTAGACGGTCTAGACTGACAGGCCCCATTGGACACTCAGTCAGCATATGGCATGCTGCAAATAGATCCCCCAGATGGGAACGTAAACTGACGCTAGCAACCCCCCTGTGGGACTCTGCACAATTGGGTAATCTGTAGACATCGAAGGGGTTTGATAAGTGGGATCTGATTGGCATTTCACAAATCATAGAAGATATATGGAAGAAGGGAGGGGTGAAACCCTTTACCACCCTCCAGAGCCAACATGAGCTAGCTCTGACACTGTAGTAGTAGTAGTAGTAAGTTTATTGCTTGATTAATTAAAATCTTAGCAGTACACACATCAGTAAAAAATGTATAAAAGGATACATATATGTGACATCATTTCATATTGCCTTAAAAAAAACAACGTGATGGATATGCATTAAAATCGACCAATTTTCTGGTTAAAATTACATACAGTTTGTTTGTGATGAAGGTATAAAATTTAAGGAAGAAGTAAGGGTGAGTCCCCGTCTGGGGGTGACGCCAGTGTCCGTAGTTCTAATAGTCTATTGTGTGGTCGTGGATGACTGCCTCAGGGTCGGAACGTAGTGGGAGTCAAAGAGAGTTGCCGGATAAAAGAGCTTGGGTGCGCGCAACTGTGCTCAGGCTGCAGCGAGAAGCTTTATTTGGGCAGTTTTCATGTAGCGGACGAAGCTGCAGGTTAGTTTAACGTTGGCCCCGCTGAAGCACGCCTTCACTGCCTGTCTGCACGTCCGGATATGCATTTCATTTATATGCGGTTTTAGCAGTTCTCTCCTCTCCCGGTCTAGGAACTTACATATGCATAGGAGATGCAGCATATCTTCTTTAGTTTTGCCACATAGTCTGCATTGTGTATATACGTTTCCAGGGGGGCAAATGTGGTTTGACAGGAAGGATGCCCATCCTCAGGGCCAAGAAGCCTTCTTTTAAAGGCCCGGAAAAGCTGGTACCGAAGTACGTTGTGGTGAGCATTTTGGATAGCTTTGTATCACGAACCAGCTATGGGCCCTCTTATTTAGACATTCTTTATCATTTGCGGTGGAGACGAGCTTTGTTGACTTATTCACCAGGTCTTTTACGGTCTTGAATGGGAGTCCTGACTCCCATATATTCTCCAGGGCTAACAAGCTGATCCCTGATTGGAGGTAGTCTTTGGCCGGTGAGGCATGTTTCCTTGAGATTTCCTTCCATACGAATGAGTTCAGCGAGCCCGCCTCTGCACTCTTTATTTTATACCAGTTCTTTACATACGCGGCCTTCCTGCTTATTCTCTGGTTTACTATTCCAAACTCGAGGTGTAGTTGGGCTGGGGAGGTGTATTTAGGAAGCTTGAAGATTATTCTTAAAGCTTTAGCAACCGTTTTATTGAGGGTTTCTTCGTCCGACCCTCGCAAGGCCTCGCTGCCGTATGTGAGCGTGGGCAGCAGCTTTGCGCGAAGCACTTCAAGCAGCGGGAGCAGGTTTGGTCCTGCTATTTGGCTTTTAAGATTTTTCAGGGTGATTGCTAAGATGGTTCCTCGTCTCTGAATCACCTTTTTTGTTGGTCATATGTCCCATTCTTATCAAAGATAATTCCTAGATATTTATAGTCGTGGACGACTTCAAGTTCTCTCTCACCCAGCTGCCATTTCAGTCGCTTTTTTGGGTTGCGCTGGTTTAGCACCATTATTTTTGACTTTTCTCAGTTGATTTCTAACCCGTTTTTTGAGGCGTGGTTGTTCATAGTATGGAGCAGGTGTTGTAAGCCGACTGGGGTTTGGCTGATTAAAATCAGGTCGTCGGCGTACAGTAAATTTGAGAGAGGGAGGCCTCCCAGGTTTGGTGCATGATGGTTACAATTATCTAGGTCAGTTGAAAGCTCAGCCACGAAGAGGTTAAATAGAGTAGGAGCCAAAACGCACCCCTGCTTTAAGCCTCTGGAGGTTGGGATCCGCCTGGATACGATTGTACCACTCCACAGTTTTATTTGGACCCATGTATCTGAATGTAGTAGGATGAGTTGATTCAGAAGGGCGGGAGGAATTTCCCATCATACTAGCTTTGACCATAGCTTTCCTCGATCTATGCTGTCAAAGGCAGCTTTGTAATCGATGAAACAGACAAATAATGGTTTTCTTGCTGCTTTTGTCGAATCGGCTAAAAGGGAAAAAGCCAGGATGTTTGTGGTGGTCCCCAGGTTTTCCTGGAAGCCTGTTTGGTTAATTGGAATTAAGGCCTTTTCCCTTGCCCATTCCCGGAGGTCGGCTAGAATAAGTCCCGCGTAGTACTTGGCCTCGATGTCAATGAGGGCGATGAGCCTGTAGTTTTTTGGTTCACTTTTACAGCCTTTTTTATAGATAGGCGAGAGGATTGAGCCTTTCCAGGATTCTGGGATTGTTCCTGTTGTAGTAATGTTGCCAAATAGCTTTAGTAATGAGCCAGACCAATACTTTTGATCTTGTTTGTATAACAATGGGGGCAAGCCGTTTGGCCCAGGGGCACCCTCTTGGTGGCTGTGCTGTATTCTGTCCTCGATTGTTTTTAGGGAGGAACTAGGTGGTAGATTATTCCTATAAAGGGTGGGCCTAGATAGATCAGCATAGAACTCAGCTGGTTTTTGCAAGTTGCTTTGGGGGCCTACATTAAAGTAGTGTTGCAGATAGGTTGTCAAAACGTCCTCCGTTATGTAGGAGTTGATCCTGGGTGCCGATGGATTTTCGATGCTCTTGACCGTTTGCCAGAATCTGGCACTGTTATTCATTTTGGCATCATGGAGTAGTTTAGCCCAGAGTGATTCTTTGTATTCCTTTTTTGCGCGCCAGATGATTTTCTTTTTCCTTGTTCGAAGTTTTCTTAGTGCATCTATGGTGCCGACAGTTGCGCTGTTTTGGCGAATAGAGCGAATTGCTCTGTTTATGTCGCCCCTTAGTTGTCTTAATTCGGCATGCTCACTTGATGACAAGTGGGTGCACTGGTTTGTTCCTGCCCAGATGCTTTGTTCTGGCTGAGGCACTTTTTGTACTGGTTGGGTGACAGCAGGTGGGGCGGGTTGGCCCATAGCTTTGGTAAAAATTTCCCAGGCGTGGACGGTGCTTCCTTCAGTGAATTTCATTTCTTCCCACGTTGTTTTTGCAGGAGCTGCTAGCTTTTCTGGGTCGCGTATTTTACAACGGATTCTCCTATGTTGGTATCTCGTGGTCTGACAGGGTTCTGAAGTTGCGTATGTTGTGGCAGTGCCCTGGATACCTAGAGTGAGTTCTTGGGGCTGATGGTCACTGTCATCGGACACCCCAATCCTGAAATCTTTTACTAAGCCCAGAAGTGGGAGGACGACGAAGGTATAGTCGATTGCAGTGTTGACCGCGTTTCTGTGGAAAGGTGGGGCTTGAGGTCTGTCCCCTGGCATGCGGCCGTTTAGTGCTACCATTGAGAGACTTTCCAGTTCTCTGTGCAGATCTTTCGAGAAATTTTGTTGGTTTGCCCCACATGTAGTTGTCCTGGGAGATGATCCCCCATGCTCGATGTTTATTGTCGTCTAGGTTGCAGTCTCCTGTTACCTCCCCTAGGAACATGTTGAAGTCTCCTGTTAGGATATAGTTCGAGCTTTCGTCCTCCGTTATTGACAGGGTAAGTTCGAGTATCAACTGCTTTGCGCCAGTCCTCTTGCCCTGGGGGTGGATATAAGTGTTTACCAGAGTTATGTGTTGTTGGTTACTTTGGCCCCGCATTTCGAATTGGATTGCCATTATTTCAAGGGATGTAATGTTTTTGTTCGTGTATTCTTTCCCTGCGGTTATGGATGCAATCGAGGCTTAGACGGTTAGTCCTCCTTTGCGGTGGCCATAGATCGATTGTCGGGCTGCAGGGAGGTGGTAGGTCTTGTAGCCTTGGAGATGTGAGGGGTCCTCCAGCCAAGTTTCCTGTAGGAGAACTAGATCAAAATTTTGAAAGTATAACAGTAGTGAGGGGTCGTTGATTTTCGCCCCGAGTCCATTGATGTTCCAAGAGCAGAGTTTTAGGTTTCTTTCCTTGTTTCCCTGTTCAAGGTTCGGTCACGGATTATCAGTTCTGAAATTTATTGTTTTGGATACTGAATTCTTTTGTTACAGGCAGATTAGCCATGCACTAAATTCCCTCATCCCGAGGGGCACGTCCCTTCCTGAATCATCCCTGTTAGAAGACAGAATACTGGATGGCCACATTCCGGATAAGATCATCTCATTAATTTATAATAAATTGATACATAACATGGAAGATCCTCTAGCAGTATTGCGACGGAAATGGGTGGCAGATGGGATAGAAATGGATGATGAGGAATGGCAGGAGGCAGTATCTTCTCCTCGGGTGGTGGCCATTCCAGCTCGATTAAGGCTAGTGCGACTTAAAATCCTACATAGGATATATATGACCGCCCCCGACTAGTACGGATGGGGAGAGTGGAAACAGGGGACTGTCGCAGAAGATGCGGCCAAGTCGGCACCTTTATGCACATTGTAATGGAATGCAGGCTCATACAGACATATTGAAGGGAGATACACGCAGTGATGGGGACTGTCCTCACTGTTACCATTCACCCTGAAGCGCGCAGATGCTTACTAAACATATGGGAACCGACCGACCTTAACACCCATCAAAAACAGTGGGCCACTTTGGGTTTTGATAAAAGAAATATTGCTCAGGCCTGGGGAGCAGCGACTCCCCCCACTCTGGAAGCATGGGAGACTAGTATGGACTGGTGCATGTTCAGAGAAAAGTCGGTATATACTGCCTGAAGCTGTCCTAAAAAGTAGTCCCCCATCTGGTCACCCTGGAACTCATATCGTGGAGACATTTGCGCTCCACCTCAGAGCATTGAGCTTGATGATTTGCTTCCTCCTTGAGGGGTCCTTACTGTGTGTAATGAGTAATTGTATTACCTCAAGTTGTCATGCTTATCTTGATACTACACTGATTAATGACTGCTTGTATGCCGGTGTTTTTGAACAAAAAATTTTCAAAAAATCTTTTCCTGTTATGGCAACCCATCAGCTACTTGTCCCTTAAGGAACTGCCGGCCAAGCTGGCTTTGTTGCTTTGTTTGATCCCGTGCAGTCGAGTCCCGGATGTGAGGGCCTTAGACATCTCACGGCCAGTGGGGGGTTTGGCCACAGGGCCTGGCCCTTTGGACCCCATCCCCCAGGGTCTTTTATTTTTTCAAACTTGAGGGTGGGGAGGGGCTGCGTGGACCCCCTCCTTGAGCCTCATTAGACTCTTCAGACACCATCCCCCAGTGCCTTATTTTTAAAGGTAAGGGGGCCGCGTGGCCTCCCTTCTCGGGCCTCATTAGGCCCTTAGGACCCCATCCTACAGGGCCTTTGTTTTTATTAAAGGGGAGGGGCGCATAGTATCACTGCAGGATAGTAAAACATTTGTTATTACCAACAGCATTTCTTTGCATTTGTGCCTTCTAAATGTAAGTCAGTGTAAAATAAGTCATTTTGCAAAATGTTTGCTGAATCACATGCTAGTATGGGTACCCACAAATTCAGATATGTAAAAATAACCACTGCTTCTAAAATAGATGGTGGTGTACCCACACCATATCGGAAGTTAAGTAAATATCCACCCGCAGCTTAGATTATATAAATTTTTAAGTACTTCTTGAAGACATTCAAAAAAACAATTATTACAAATACACAGAGACATCCTTTACAATATTGTTAAAATACTGTTTTGGAGCCTACCGAATACCGAGGACGGCTTATTTCTACCCCGCCCCCAAGCCCACCCCGGACAGTGACGGAACTACCTGAACAAAAAGACTGTTTTTGAACTTACCGAAAATAAAAGCTTCTTGTACCGCCCCACCTGGTGTATCCTTTTCTTAACCTGCTACAAAGACATAGCAGCAAATGTTACAGGACAGCAGATTCCCCCGCTTTCACCCCCCTTCTTTTCCTTTCTCTTCATCCTTTTTCTTCTTTTTCTCTTCTCTCTTGTTTTCTTGGATCTTTATTGTTCATTTACCTATCCTCGGTGTGTGACGGTTCTGTGCTTTGCTTCTTTGACTGTGGGGCTGGAGTAACAGGTAAGTGTTTTTGACTATTTGTGGGAGGGTGGCAAACCTCTCTTGACTCACTAACGACTGGTTATCTAGTTGATATGTTTTTTTTTTGCACTCCCTGGGGGTAGTGAGAGGTTGGGAGGGGGTGGATGGGGTGCTTGGATGTTTTTTTGTTTTTTTTGTTTATTTTGTTCAGATATTAGCGGAGGGGCACACACACAGGTATATGATCCTTGTTACACGGGCGCGTGGCAGCACGGTTATGGCAGGTATGAGACATGGTTGCAGGGCTAATCAGTGCAGCATGCCCACAAGCAGTCTTTGAATTACAGGCTCTGGGCACACACAGTGCACTTTACTAAAGGCTTACCAGTAAATCAAATATGTCAATCAGGGATAACCAATCATGATCAAAATGTAAGCAGGGAGCACTTGTCATTGGGAACTGATTACTGATTAGCAGTGACTGAGATTAATTTAAGCATTCTATCCACCACTTTGTTGAATACTTCAGTCCTCCAAATTTAGAAATGTCCACCAAGCTGGACGTCATTTCTACAGCTTTGGCAGGGACCTCAATCACAGCTGTTCCAGTCAATGCTGTTTAAAGAAAATCTTGAAGCCCCCCGCCTCACTGAAACCTCCTCAATACCACTAAACCTGGATTCGGGGGGGATCTAGTGAGCCGGCTGCAAGATGGCCGCCACACTGTGAGGCTATGCAGGATGGGCAACCAATCTGTTATTTATCCTGCGGGTGGCCTGCCCATCGCGACCAGCAAAGGTTTGGAATTGACGTGGTGTTGGCTCCTGCACCCGCTGATGGCGAAATCGGCTCTGGCGGGGCACCTGCTCCGATGATTTGTGGCAGGATCGCCTCCCGGTGGTGAAATGGCGGCCTCGGACTGACTACGGCCCTGTCTGACGAAGCCTGTGTGGTGCCTGCGACTCTGGCTGGAGGGGGAGCTGCGTTCTTATTCCTGCGGCAAGCTGCTGGTGAGGACCGGCGCTGGCTGTGGTGGGGACCAGGGGCTTCCGATTGCCGGAGGAAGACCGAGGCGAGCGCCCTGCGGCTCTGCCTACTGGACCTTGATTCGCCTCTCCGTGGAGTCTCCTGCGGCACTGAGAGAGACACAGTGAGTGGCAGTGGCACCGGGCGGGGGAGAGTCGGTTGGGGAATCGCCCGGATGGGGTTGCCCCGTAGCAGGATGCCTGTGAAGAGGAGAAGCGGTCGGGGTCCGGCCGGCGGGGCTGTGGCCCTAGTTCTGGGGGGCTCGCCCCTGGACGGGCTTTCCTGCTGGTGTGCTCCTTCCACCTGGTGTGGCGCTGAGTGGGCCCCCTTCAACGGTGGACGTATGCAGCAGACCTAACAGAGCCTGGCCCCTCTTGCTTTGACTGTGCTGTCATTGTTTGGGGGGCCGGGGTCTCTGCTCTTCACTCGGGCAGCAGACTGGGCTCTCCGGCACATTCGCGGCCTGGACGGAGCGGTGGGGCAGCACGCCGTGGCCCCGCTTGCATAGCAGTGAATGAGGGCCCCATGGGACCCGCCTGAGACCGGACCTTCCCCGTTAAGCTGAGTGACTCTGTGCCTCCCGCCTGGTGACTTTGTGTGGCGGCCCGAGGGGGGTCCGGTGGGCCCCCTGCTTTCAACCTGTCTGTTGGCCTGACCTGACCCTGAACGGACAGTGCTGGCCTGGCTGCGGACTGCGATAGGCGTGCAGTGTGTGGCCTCTCCTACGCACTTGTGGAGCCGACCCCTGTGCTGTGAGCAGTTTGGTCCCCCGAGGTGTGCGGCTTTCGGCCTCCTACGGCTTACAAATCAGCAGATCTTGGTGGACTGCTGGGGTGGATTTGGGGGGTCGATGGTCCCCCGCGAATTCTACACTTGCTTGCCTAATTGCCCTGTGTCAGGGTGGACTCTGTTGCCGTGGTCGAGGGATCGATCGAGGAACGCCCCTGGGGACGACAGGAGCTGTTCTCCCCCCACTTCGGCAGGCTATGCGACGGCCTTGAGGCCCCTGGATCCCCGTTGAGTGACATGTGCTTAGAAAAGTGTGGCTTGCCTGGCTGACTGGTGCGCTGTCTGGGCATCATGGACAATACTGATGCCAGACAACCTAAACCTTCCTTTGACCTTCACAAAACCCCCAAGGCGACCAACCCCCCTGTGGAGGAACCTGAAGGTAAGAATATGGCATCTGCGCCGGACCCCGAGGCCAGCGTACGTACCATGTTTGTGGAGCTGAAGTACTCCTTTGCAGTCGTTGATTTAAAAATGTACTCTATGCCCGACCGCCTCGACCGGCTTAAAAACAAAGTGGCCAACCACGATGAGGGCATCACGGAGGTCGAGCAGCAGACCTCTGCTCTGGAAGATGAGGGTGCAGCGACACGAGCAAAACTTCAAAGTATGGAAAAGGTACTCGAGGTAATCTGCGTCAAAAATAAGGACGTTGAGGCCCGGGCCCTTGATTACGCCAGCGTTTGGTTACTTTCGAATGGTGCTGAACGATCAAGGTTGTTGTGGGATGCTACCGGGCATTGCCTATCTGGTCACCATGAACACCAGGGTTACTTGCTGTACGCAAGTATTGTTTCCTCCGACAAATACAAGATTGCCTGCATCACTCACAAAGCTCTTCACCAAAACACCCCTTCTTACCTTGCAACAAAACTACACAAAGCTGGTTGCTCCAGGTCCCTGAGGAGCACAAACTCCCTTGTCTTGATCCCACCCAGATTCAAATGTCAAAAGACCCAATCCTGTGCGTTCTCTGGCAACACTCCTACAATTTGGAACTCTCCCCCTAAGGATCTTCGCTGCAACCCCTCTTACCCTCTCTTCAAAAAGGAACTCAAAGTACTTCTCCTCAACAAATACTGGGGTATCTAATGTTACTGACTCTGAACATGTCCACTCCTTTCTCTTCCCTTATCCGCACACTTCCCACCCCCTCTCAATTACTTCATTTTCTCACCCCCCCTCTCTTCACCCTCCTCTCTCTCCTAACTTTTAATATTCACTTTCCACTTAATTTTATCTCTCTGTTTCTTTGCCCCCTTAGCCCTGTTGAATGCATTATCATACTGTAACTCTTTTTCGCTTAATTGTTAATTTTATCTCATTATGCTTACCATCCTTGTAAAGCGCTCTGATACTCTTGGGTCCAGTAGCGCTATATAAAACCTTTGAAATAAATAAATAAAGGTTCAGGAGGAAAAGTCACATAAATTGTGCAACTTAACATGTACAATTAAAACAGGGGAAAAATGGAAAAAGAACAAGGGGGGGGGGAGGGGGACAGAGAAGACTCTAGATACATAAATTCAACAAACGTTTGTTCAAAAAAGACATTATAATTTATTACATATGAGGACGAGTTAGTGGTTGGGCAGGACGCGGTCCAGGCTGAAATTATGGCGTTCTACGCCTCTTTATATGCCTCGCATCAATCGAGGGCCCCAGTGGACCTTTTCTTCTTGGATGCAATTGAGCTTGTTTGGCTCATTGATGCCCACCGCAGATATTTGGATGAACCATTCTCCATATTAGAGGTGATTGGTGTAATTCGTGCTATACCAGGGGGCAGGGCTCCGGGGCTGGATGGGCTCACCTCATCCTTTTATAAGGAGTTTGCGCCGTTACTCGCGCCCCATCTGCTCAACATGTATGAGGACTCCTTGGAGCAGGGCGCCCCCCTCCCTTCGCGAGGCGCTTCTCGTGACCATAATTAAACCGGATAAAGATCTGTAATTGTGAGACTCTTATCGACCTCTCTCCATGATTAATATCGATAATAAAATTATTGCAGAGCTTCTTGCCTCACGTCTGCTCCCTCTGCTCCCTAGGACCCTCCGGCCGGACCAATGCGGCTTCTTCCTGGATTGGAGCACTGCCCACAATCTCCCACCCTCTTTGCGGTAATGCAGGGGGTTGATCCCGACCTCCCTGCGGCAGCGGTGTTTCTCGGCGCTACTAAAGCGTTCCAATACACTGGAATGGCCTTACCTCTTCTTGTTGCTTGCCTGAATAGGCCTGAGTCCTGCGTTTCTCAAAAAAATCCCGTTGCTATACACATCCTACTCGGCTAGATTGCAGATGAATGGAGTCATCTCCCCCCCAGTCGAGATTGCCCGAGGCACCAGACAGGGATGCCCGCTGTCGTCCTTCCTCTTTGTGGTCACGATGGAGCCGCTGACGGCCTGGTTACGAAAGTTCCATGCGCAGGGAGGCCTCGATTTCACTTCCCAGGTGGTCCTTGAATCAATGTACACGGACGATGTGGCTCTTTACGTTCAGCACCCCTTAGATAGTCTTGATCCCCTCATACGGGAGATCATTCGGTTTGGCTGCGGGAAATTTATAATCTTCCCACTTACGGCAGTCACTGTAGCATATCGATCAGAATTCCCACTAAAATGGGCGGACTCCCCTGTGAAATACTTGGAGAACAGGATTAACAGATGCCATGAGGAACTGTGGAGCTACAACTACGGCAGACTCATGGAATGGCTTGAGGGTCGACTTCCCCGCTGGAAGGCGCTCCCTCTTTCCCTCACCAGGAGACTTGCCATCGCCAAGATGTTGATACTGCTCAAGTTCCTTTATTCTTTTGTAAATCTTCCACTCACAGTTGCATTTAAGAAGCGACTCCGATCCAATTTGATCTCTCAGGTATGGGCGGGTGGGCAGCCGCAGTTCACCTGGGAAACTCTCACGCTCCCGTTTGAGCATGGCGGCCTGGGGGCGCCAGATATGGAATTGTATCTATCATGCATCCAGACACAATTCGTATTTCATTGGATTTTTCCAACGCTGTTTCTGGCGCATGCGGCCCTTGAGTGCGACCTGGCAGACCCGACACACTACCTATGGTGAGGTTCCGATCGCAGGGCAGCCCGCGGGCGGGGATAGACACGGTCAGCAGTGCGGTATGTGCACGGCAGATGCTCCGCCGATGGGCTGCCTTGGACACTCTATTTATGCCCTTGGTGCCGCTAACCGGACACCCAGTTTCCTTTCGCAGGGGAGGTGGGGGTCTGCCGGCGGTTGTGTAGCATGCAGGTGCACCTGTTGAGTCAAGCATTTCCGGATGAGACATGGATGACGCTCTGGGCAAAGAGCACAAGAGCACTCCTGGATAGGATGACTTACTTTCAGTTATGGGCGGCCATGAGGGCAGGTTCGCCTTATTCCCTGTAGTTTCACCGACGTTTCAAGTGCTGGAAGCATTTCTATCAAATCCCTCACCCTGTAAACTTTTAAGATGTCTGTACTCCGGTATGCAGCGGGACTACCCTGTGTGTGTGTGTGTGCCTTTGGCACAGGCCGCTTGGGAGGAGTGCCTTGGTGCGCCGTTTGAGAAGGGTGTGTGGACATACTGTTGCACGCAATCCAGGGACCTGTCACCCAATTACAGACTACGATTAGTCCACTTCAAGTTTCTCCAAAGGCTTTACAGAACCTCAATGTGGTTGTGCAGGGCGGGGTTGAGTGCGGAGGCGTGCTGTATGCGATGCAGAGCGCCTGAAGCTTCCTTAATGCACCTCGTATAGGACTGCCAGTAGGTTTCGAATTTCTGGGGGCATGTGTTTGATGCTTTGGATGAAATGCTGGAGTATAGGGTGGAGCGCACCCCGTTAGTTGCCCTGCTAGGCTATGTTAAATCTTCACCTAAAAGTGTCAGGCGACTTGCAGCCATTGCTGTGGCCGTAGGTGCAGGCCGCGAAGCGATGACTGGCTGTCGGATGCTCCTTTCTGCCATACACAACTGTCTGAGTTTTAAGTCCTGATACCTGCGCGGGCACGACTCCTGGACATATGGGAACCCTTGCATAGGTTTTTGCAAAAACACCACAGCAATCAAGCCTGGGCCTCTGCTGTAGAGGGTTTAATGAGAATGAGATGGATTGGGCGTCCATTGGAAGGGGGTCATCCTCTGCTTCCTAAGCCCTAAACGTGTTCTCCTTTTCGATTTCTAAATGACCAGAGAGGTCCCCCACATTCCCCCCTAACCCCCCTTCACCCTTCTCTGCATTGGATTCTAAGTTGCATGCCCTCTGTTAGTGAGCGATTGTGTTGAGCACCGAATGCTGGAAGACAAGGTGAACTCTATGGACTAATATTTGCACGAACTGGTACTTTGTTGAGCTCTAACTTGTTGATTTACCTTGTACCGTTGAGTGGATAGTGCGCATCATGTTCCACATTTATGCTCATGTTCTTCCTCATCGTAATTGGTCGCTGTATGTATTTGTTTGAACTCACAAATAAAGGTTTTTGAAACTTTTAAAAAAAACTGGATTCAGGCCTACCTACAGTCCAACGACATCCCACCCGGCAACCCAAACAAAGAACCTCAAAATAGTCATCAACTACCAACTCATCATGACCGGCCAACTGAACGCAGTCTATGTCTTCAACACACTCAAAAAGATCTTCAAATGATTCCCCATCTACACTTGCAGAACCATCACCAAAGCACTCATCACCAGCAAGCTAGACTATGGCAACCCTCAACCTTCGGCTCTGCGGTCACAATGACCTGCACCTCAAATCTACAAACGAGCACTCTTCAAAGTCCTCGTGCACACATACAAAGCCTTACAGAACATTGGCCCCACCTAACAACTACATGAATTTCCACAAACCTGGGTGGGGCGGAGCTTGCCGGCGTCGATGGCGAACGCCTAGGAGTAGAGCTCCGCGCCATTACCCATATTAATCCTGATTATTATCCTTTATTGACGGAGTCACCCGGTACCTGAAGGAGGTTTCGCCCCATGGGACCTTAGTGACAGCAACTGAGGCCCTTCCCGGCGTACAGCGGCAACCAGAGACGAGTTTTTGCTCCGGCTCGGCATCGCCGCGGACCAGGCCGCGATCCCCGCTCTCTCTTTGGGAGCAGCCCGGTGGACGTAACAGTGCGTGCGGCCTGATGAGCAGCGGCGGGCCCGGATCTGCCGGGACATTCACAATGAAGAGGAAGATACAGCCGGGTGCCGACCACGCTAGCTACAGGGGGTAAGAACAGTCGCTGTGCGGAGTGAGACTGGGCACATATCCTATTGTGACCCCCACTCACCGAAGGGGACTCGGCGAGGGCCTAATTATTGGCTTTACGCTGGAATACGATAACACCGCTTGCCTGCCAAACAACTCCCCGGGGCTGCTGTGCTATAAGCTGGACTGGCCACGGCATCGACCTGACTCACGCTGCCTGCGACGGTGCCCTCGCACCACGGCGAAGTGGGCTGCTGGAACCAACGTGTGGCAGTCACTGAGAGGGGAGGACGCTCCCGGGAGGGTCCTCTCGGCCCCTGGCCTCCACAACGTCCATAGTGAGTGAGAGCCCAGCTACATAGGAGCCGAAGCGAGCACAGTCGCTCAAGCGAGGATCTGGGACTGAGGAAAGTAAGCACTCCTCGTGATGGTTGGAGCTCGCCCCTACCTCGCCGCCATCTTGCAAAGAGGCAACGGGCTCCCAGCCCTCAACTCGGCGCGGTTTTCTCGGCGTAGTAGCGCAGAGACCTGCTTAGTCCATCAGTTTATGACGGATTCCTCACAGAGCAGTGCTCCCACTCAGAGCTGTGCTACCTAAGAGAGTGCAGATGCACCAGGAAAAGGGGCTTGGGATCACTAGAACTGGCGGACACGGCTGACGGGGACCCTTTGCTTTTGCACCGGACACCGCATTCTCTCATTGTGCGGTGATATTGGGAGGAGGAAGGGGACATAACTCGACCACTATCGCACTGAGGCATTTCAATATACCAGCCATCAGGATATAAGGGATCCGCAGAGCGGAGTGCACGCTGGTTCGCGGGAGTGGGCTGACTCGAAGTGGTTGGCTGGAGGGTCCTCCCTGATTTTGACTTGGTCTAGGTGCAGTGTGGCCAGGGGTGGCTTTTAACTCAGACGGCCTGTCTGTTCATCATGGGCAAGAACGACAAGACCCAGACCAAGCTGACGTTTGATAACCGACGAGGGAAGGGCCCTGAAGCTCAGGCGCCTGAAACATCACCTCGAGGTAATACTCCTGAGGCCTCGCTGTGTGCGGATATCAGAGAAATGCTGGTGTCCATGGAGAAGGGCTTGCAGGACAGCATGGCGTCTATCTGCTCCAAAATTGATGCCCTAACAAACCGTATGGATCGTATGTCAGAGCGGGTAGACAAACACGTTGAACGCCTTGACATGTCCGAAAGGCGTATAACTGAAGTTGAGGAAGCCCAGACGGAATAGGACAAAGACCGCAAACAGTTTGGCAGACTACTCCAGGTCATCCAGGATAAGTCGGAGGACTTGGAGGCCCGCTCGAGGCGCTCGAACATTCGCATTACAAGGGTTGCGGAGACGACGCAAACTGGAAAAATGGAACTCTTCGTGGAAAAACTCCTCATTACTCTCTTGGGAGAAGATGTATTCTCTCTGATGTTTATTGTGGAAAGAGCACACCGCACGCTGGGTCCTCGACCGCGCCCTGGGGCACCCCCGAGGCCCATAATAGCAAAACTATTGAACTACAGGGACAGAGATGCGGCGTTGCGAGTGGCTAGAGACAAAGGGAAACTGCAGTTCGAAGGAATGGACGTCTCCTTGTATCCTGATTTCACCACGAAAGTCAAAGAGGAGAGACAGCACTTTGCCACGTACAAAAAGCAACTTCGTGAACTAGGCCTGGACTACGCGATGATACACCCGGCAAAGCTGCGGTTTAATGGACAGGGTCACTCACATCATTTCACGGACCCCAGAGAACTTCAGAAATCCTTAAAGGAATGGTCAAAGGAGAGGAGGAAAACCTCGAGAAGTCAGGAAGGGGAATAAGGTGAATACACTCAACTGGAGGAGCAAGACTAGTAGCGCGGTGACGGCGCAAGCCTTCCCTTTGTCAGACTACTGAGACGGACTGTGGGGGAGTGCTCAGGGTCCCCTTCTGCATCGCTCCCTGGAACAGTTAAGCATCGAGTTACGGACCCTGAGGGCGCCTGCACGGGAACTGAGCTACCATGGCTGGGTGAGACCATTCCATTGTATATGTGTGTCCTAATAGACATGTTAACCTGATTTCTGTGGGAGGACTTGGCTACAGAGTGCACTTTATTGCTGAAAATGGGTGAACTTTGTTAATACTGGGTGGAATGTAGTATAGAGGAGGAGATGCCTACTGAAGACTCCTGAGGGAAAGGTGTTGACTCATGTTAATAGTCACTGAAAGGGTAATGGTGCGGGGGAGGTTCTGAAATGTACAATGTTGTGGCATGGTTATTTGCTTTTCCTGGTAACCTCCGCCTTTGTGCTTTTGGCTCACATTGTCCCAATTGGGACAGGTTCGGGGATTGTTAAGTGGATTTGTGGGGGGGGGAGAGAGGGGGGAGTGAAAAGGGACTGTCTGGCCAGGTTGGGGGTGGTCGGCAGTGGGTGGGGGGGGGGCGTGGACTGGGGATGGGTTTGGTTTTGGGAAGGGGGAGTTTAACGTAACGCAAAGTAATGTGTTGCCAAGTTTTACCTATTGTAGACTGTCGATGATAGATATGGCCTTAAGGAGAATAATCTGCAGGGCCGGTGGAACCCCGTCAGTTGCCTATCAATCTCTCCACTGGGATGGCTGATACAAAGGAAGTGCATACAATATGTGACTTGGAATCATTGAATGCGCTGTCGTGGAATGTGAGAGGGCTTAACGATTATCGCAAGCTCAGAAAGGTGTTAAATTATCTTCACAGACACCACATTGACCTCCTATCCAAGAAACCCACCTTCCACTTAAAAGTAAGATGCTATCAGCTAAAGGGTTTGGGGGAAATAGTGTGGCGGCAGGGTTCACTACACACTCCAGAGGGGTGGTCACATGGGTCAATCCTAGATCCAAACTAAAATTGGCACTTCTTGTGGCTGACCTGGAAGGCCGTTATTTGATTGCCAGCTGTGTCGGCAAGGGGCACGATCATAGTGGTGAATGTTTATGGGCCTTACTATGACAACCCCGAGTTTTACGCTGCTCTGGCAGGGAATTGCAGGTCACATGTTAGCTCTAGAATGCTGTGGGGGGGTGATTTTAATTTTGTGTTTGACCCGCACCTGGATAGGTCGGCGAGTCTGGCCCGACGACCAGCGGCCTCGGCATTGCATATGCAGGCGGAATTGGTTAAGTTAGATCTTGTTGACGTCTGGAGACATAAGCACCCCACGAAAGGCGGTTACAAACATTACTCGTCCTATCATGATGTACACACAAGAATAGACTACTGGCTAGCATCTCAAGCAATGCTCAATAGTATAAAGAGGTGTGTGATACTACCACGCACCCTCTCGGACCACTCCCCTCTACTCTTGGTACTTGCGGTGCCGGCAAAGAGAATCCCCCCATTCACATGGCGGTTTCCTCCTTATTCCTTATTGGATGATGTGTTCAGGGGAGAATTGGCAGAGAACATAGACACTTGCTTTGAGACGAATCTGGGGTCTGTTGATAGCTTTCAGACAGTATGGAACACCTTTAAGGTATATATCAGGGGGATGGCAATGTCCAAACATTCGAGCGAACTTAAAACTATACGACAAAGACTGAAGCAGCTAGAGGCTCAACTGTCGGACATGGAGGGACGTCTACAGAGCAACCCTGATCCTGACACTGCATCGCAAATCAAAATGTTACTCGCTGAATATCATGAGGAGGCGGATAGGGAAGTGCAACATATGGGCAAGTATGCCAGGGCGCGTACGTACGGTGAGGGGGAGAGGCCTGGCTCTCTGTTGGCAAAAATGATGCGTAGCGACAGACGACCTCTGGAGATAGACGAACTGATAATACCCGCAGGGGAGGTGATTACTGACGAGGCGGAGATCCTCCAAGAGTTTAGAGAGTATTATGCTGGTCTCTACAAGTCCAGATCCTCACAAGTTGAGGAGGAAATAGATGATTACCTTAGCCACATTAGAATGCCCTTCTTGCCTAACTCGCAGAGGGAACTTTTGATGACACCCATACAGGAAGACGAGATCTTAGAGGCTTTGGAGGGGATGCGATCTGGCAGTGCTCCTGGGGCAGACGGGCTGACTGTGGGCTTCTATAAAGCATTTAAAGATAAACTTGTCCCACACCTGATAACTCTTTTTGACGACATCTGTGAGGAGGGCAGAATGCCTGCTTTTAAGAGGGAGGCACTACTCGTTACCATCTTAAAACCTGGGAAACCCCCTAATGCATGCAGTTCTTAAAGACCACTCTCCCTGATAAATGTGGACGCCAAATTGTTTGCTAACGTCCTAGCTACGCGCCTGGCACTGCTTGTGCCAGAGCTGGTGGCAACAGAGCAGGCCGGATTCATCCCTGATAGAAACCTCACCTACAATATTCGTACGGTACTAGGGACCATGCAACATGTGCGTCAAGAAAATAAAGCATTAGCGGTTTTTCTCGACATGGAGAAGGCTTTCGACTCCGTGGAATGGCCATTCATGCTCAGAGACCTACGGAAGCTGGGGCTGGGGGAACCCTTTCTCCAGATGTTGGGGGCATTGTATTACAAACCCGCAGCGAGACTACGGATGGGGGACCAAGTAACAGACGCCTTTGAAATAAGTAGGGGAACTAGACAAGGGTGTTCCCTCTCGCCCTTCCTATACGCGCTGGTTGCGGAACCTCTGGCATGTGCGATTAGGGAATACCATGGTCTGGAAGGTATCAGCTTTCCAACATACAAAATTGGAATCTCTACGTACGCTGATGACACCCTGCTGTATGTTCGTGACCCAGAAACGAACCTCTTGTCAGTACTAATAGTCCGCTTTGGGGCCCTTTCAGAGCTAAAAGTGAATTGGACCAAATCAGTTGCGTTCCCATTAACACCTGTAACCCTGCCGTTTGATATGGAATACCCATTGCAGTGGTCTACGGACTCAGTCAGGTACTTAGGGATATAACTCCACACGGACCCAGACATATTGGTAAGAGAAAATTATGGGGTCGCATACACAAAACTAGTGGAGGTTGTTGACGCATGGTGCAAGCTCCCTTTGTCCATAATGGGCAGGATTGGCATTATGAAGATGGTGGTCTTACCAAGATTCCTGTTTAATAGGATCGCGTGGTTCTGACCAAGGCCTTTTTCAAACAGCTGACTCAGGTGCTCATTAAGCTGGCCTGGGGGGGCAAGCAACCCAGAGTTCAGTGGAAGATCTTAATGCTCCCCTATGAGATGGGGGGATTGGGTGCTCCAGACACGGAAAGGTACTACAGAGTGGCACAAGCAGCCCATCTGCATACATGGATACATGGAGACCCTGACATCCCCCATGTGATCCTTGAACGATTGTTCGCGGACCCCTCCCCCTTACCGGCGACTGTTTGTTTTCCTGTTGACCGCAGCGTTGGTAAACTGGACTCCTTCAAGACTACGAATCACGCTTAGCATGCGTTGGTACAAGCGCAAAGCTGTGAACTACTGTATTCCCCACTAATGCAAATAGACTGGGCGGTATGGCTGGCACCGCTGAAAGAGAAAGGAGTCACTAGAGCATTGCACGAACTGAGAATTATGAAGATGGAAGACCTATTTATAGATGGGGTGGTTAAATCCTGGGAGCAGGTTCTCCCCTTGCAGATAGAGGCTTCGCTTTTATCACGTTTTCAGTTTCACAGGGTTCGAAGTGCGATGCTAGACCTCTTAGGCCCGGACATTGCAGAGCCACCGGATGTCCCGGAGTTTACGTATGTGATTAAAACGGTGCTGTCTCGCAAACTAGTCACCAACCTCAATAAACTAGGACTCAAACATAAACAGTACCAATACTCCAAAGCTAGGACAGAATGGCAGCGTGATCTGCAAATGCAAATAGATGACGAGATATGGAAATATTGCTGCACTAGTACTAGGAAACTGTCTCTTAACGGAAGGCACAGATTAGTTCATTTCAAATTTCTACAACGTGTTTACTATACACCAGAGAAACTACATAGGTACGGGCTTAGACAATCAGCGGAGTCTGAACGCTGTCATGTGCTAGTTGCAGATTTTATCCATATGGCGTGAAACTGTCCTGGCGTTAGCCAGTTCTGGAAGGAGATTTTTTCGGAACTTAGTCTAATGTTAGACATAGAGAACCTAGCCAACCCGGCACTGGCTCTGCTGGGATATTCCAAGCCACTCCTGGTCGCACAGCGACGATTGGCAGATATGGCCTTGCTGATAGCCAGGAGAGTTGTCGCTAGTTGTTGGATGAGAGGTCCGCGGCCAACTAAGAAGAGATGGGCTAGTGACATGTTATACTGCTGCACTCAATCGGAAATATACAGTGAATTGCTCCCACCCAAGAGTCGGCCCAAAAATTTCTGGGGTCTATATCAGACATATGTACGCTCAGGGGAAGAGGAGGAGACAGACCAGGGTGCGGCAATAGATCCGCTAGAAACTCTTGAGGAGTACGCTGAGCATGATTAGCGGGGGTCCCCGCCGAAGGAGGGGAGAGTACTGAGCACTGTGGAACTAGGAGGGATATAGTGTCAACTTGGGGGGGAGATAGGGGCCGGGAATACTTAACTTCCTAACGAGATTGATGGGGGAATTGGACGGAGGAGAGTACTGACCAGCTCCGCATTCATGACACTGAAGATTAGAGCCCGGATATGGGGGAAGCTTTTCCCCCAGTAGGTAGGAGGAGGTATTACTAATAGTCTATTACTACGTTCCCAGGTTGGGAGCACAACGGCTGGCATGTTGTGGGTGGGGGGGGTGTTGGGGTAGGACTTTAGGATTTGAATTGTATAAGGAGAGGAGGAGCTACGACACCAACCAAAATGGCCGCATAGTCTCCCGGCTCCGCTGACCCCCGTCCTACGCTCGCTTATCCTGTCGAATATCCTGATCTCCTGCCCCGGATTCGTGTGGGTGAACTAGTCTGCATCCTGATGGTGTGATCGCGGAATTTTTCTGATGTTCTGGTGTGAAGTAACATCGAAAATGTTTTGAGGCCTAACCCAGACTGGAAGCCGGGGTCTCGATTGCCGGTCTACCCGGGTCCAAAGTGAACAACAACGGACTGCCGATGGTGGTTGGGTCCGGTCCTTGGAACTTTCGAAAATTTCTCTGAACTACTTTGCAACCATCTGCTGCCTGGTGCTGTACCTGAGGTGAGGCGACGGGTGGTGCGCGGTGCTGTGTCGCGGGGGCCCCCGGCCTGGAGGCCCTGTACTAGCACCGCTGGTGCCCCGGGGTAGGGGTCCCGCCGCGCGTTGCTGCATGTTGCTGGCCCGTCCCTCACGGCCTGTTTCTGCTCCGGCGTATCCTGCCCCGGCGAGGGAGCCTCTCCGTGGGGATCATTATGCCTGCGGCCGAATGGAACCCAGCGGAACGGACTCAATGTGGCCCTTCCTTGCGGATGGTAATGGCGGAAGTTGCAGCGCTTCACGCGATGGTGAGGGCCCAGGTCAATCATTGGCTGTCAGCAACAGATGGAACCATAGGACCGGGAACGAGCCCTGACTTGCTCTTTGAGACCCGGCAGCTGACTTGCCCCCTGTTGGAAGCCCTACTGGTGTGTTTGGACCCGGTGCTGGGAGCTGTGCCTGCCCCCGAAGAAACGGAATTCATCGTGTGTGCTGAGATTGGTGACTCTCTTAAGTTCTCGGAAACTTCGGTCCTACAGTTATCGGAGCATTTTACTGCTTCCCCCATCCTGGACACTGTTGGCCCACACTTTGAACTGTGTCGGAACGAGTTGCACCCCCTCCGCAATCGGTCTCCCAATATGGTGGATGGAACGATGCTTGGCTTCGGGGATGGGGAGGGACATCGTTGGTGCAACCTGTGTGCGTTGGGACCTGCTATTCCTCTCCTAATTGCCGACTCAAGCTCCGGCTGCATCTGTGTGAACTTTGACTTTCCGGGGATGTGGCTTTTCTTATCCGAGGGACACGGCAACTTTGTTAGACGAGGCCAAGGCTGAGATTGTGGGTTGAATCGTTTACGATGGATCTATTGGTAACGGGACTGCTTCATCAACAGACGGATTCCGGGGCGGGGGTTTGTGGTTCCCCCCGGGGTATTTTTGTATGGTGGACAACTTTACTTGTGTTGGCTTAGGGGGGGCCCCTTTGATAGGGCGGGGGGAGAGACCATGAGCGCATAGACTATCGCCCTCCTCCGCTTCCCCGTTAGGTGGGGTTTCCTTTCTTTCTCTTTTTTCTCTTCTTCTTCTATATTTCGGGTTTGTTTCTCGGGCGACAGGCACACTGCTGGGGGGGGGGCCGTAGTCATCTGCAGGGTGGGGGGTTGGGGGAGGGGATCTTTCGTTTTTATTTTGTTTCTATGGCCCTTTTTCTCTTCTCTTATCTTTCTTTGTCTTTTTCTGAGTCAGTGCAGTGGGTTTCCTTTGGTATCAATCCCTGCTTTTTCATCTGTGCCTCAATTTTCGTGGTGTTTTTTGAGTCTTAGGGCAGGTGACTGCAGGCGTGAATTGACCGTAATATTCCTTCACATCCTGACCTCTTGTTTCAGCGCCATTGATTTGATTGATTACTGTTTATTGTCGATACGTTTATTATTCCGCCTGCCATTTTCGCTGCTGGGAAATTGTTCGGCACCTGATCCTTCCATCTTATATTATAAAATGAAAACCTTTTATATCCTGTTTTTCTGATTGTGCTGTTCAGTGGCCAAGAGTACGCTAGCATGGAGATTCTGCTCCCCGAGGTGCTGCAGGGCTCGACAAATCATATAAAATGCTCTAGACCTGTAGGTCTAGTAAACTACAAAATCTCCTCGACCTAACTTAAATGAACTTGACCTCAAACTCTGAAAACTGAGCAAATGTGACAAGTTAGCAAGATTTAAAAGCATTTTTATTGCTCATTTACTTCGTGAGCAATAAAGATGCCTTTAAATCTCGCTTTCTTGTCACATTTCCTCTGCTTTCAGAGGCAGAGGTCAAGTGTCAAGTTTGTATTTCTACTCGCCAGAAAGGGCGAGTAGGACCTAAAAATAGCTCGTCCTTAATCAATCTCACTCGCAAATGCGAGCGGTCGAGTGAATTTCTCGAGCCCTGCGCTGCATGTGATTAAAATTGCTCTCTGTTAATCTAACTGCTTAGCGGCCGGCCCCCGGGCTTGTAGGCCCATACTTGTATTTGGTTTAATTGTCAATAAAGGTTTTTAAAAAAAAAACATTGTATAAGGAAACAACTCTCGCTATGTAGCTTACTGGGCCTGGTATGATAATTGTACACGTGTGGAAGTATGCATTTGTCTAGGGTACTTGGGACGCGTATACCACCTTGGAACTGACCGTGAGTCCTGAGGATCTTGCTCTACATCATAACTAATGCCGCCGGGCCTCCGGGATGCCGGCTAAATGGCTGTGTAAAAGGTGACCGCACTATGCAGATAAACTGTCTAATACTTGCTGCCGGCCTCAGGGTTGTAGGCTACATGCCGTGTACGATGCTTGGTAAGTGAATAAAGGTTTTTGAAATTTAAAAAAAAAAAAAAAAAATCCCACAAACCTACTAGACACCTCCGCTCAGCTGAAATCCTACTTGCCCCCATGCCTCCTCCTAGATCAGGCGGTCGTGCTTCTTCTTACCTCTTTCCTAAAGCCTGAAACAACTTGCACATGAAAATCAGAGCTGCCTCCTCCTTGAATTCTGCAAAAAACTGAAGACCTGGCTTTTCACCTGACTATGGCTTAATAATAATAATAATAAAAACACTTATAAAGCGCTTGGTTACACTTATGACAGTGTGTCCCCGCGCTAAGAAATGCTGCAGTATATCAAGAGGCCGAGATCAGGAGCCCCCGCGGGAACAGGGGAGCAAGACCATTATTACTTTGGGAAAAGGTGTGTTTTAAGTTTGAGCCTGAATCTTGTTTCAGAGGGCTCCATGCGTAGATCTAGTGGGAGATTGTTCCAGTGCTTGCTTGCAAGAAAGCGAAAGGAGCTACCTCCCATCCTGGTCTTACGTACGCGAGGGAGCTTAAACAGCATCGCTCCCGCGGATCTAAGGTTCCTGGTGGGGCGGTGAATAGTCAGCAGGTTGCGTAGGTAACTAGGTCCTTTTCCCTGGGCAATACGATGGGTAAAGCATAGAGCTTTAAACTTAACACGTTCCTCAATAGGGAGCCAGTGGAGTTTTCGTAGTGCTGTTTTACCAGAGGCCCTGCGAGGGAGATTCAGTACCATGCGGGCCGCGGCATTTTGGACACACTGTAATTGATGTAGACATTTACAGCTTAGTCCTAAATAAAGGGCATTGCCGTAATCCAGGTGAGGAGTAATCAGGGCATGGATGAGTGTCTTCCTGGCGCTAATGGGGAGAAGGTCTAAGACTTTCCGGAGAGTTTTTAAAATACCGAAACATTTACTCGTAATTTTACTGATTTGTTGCTTAAAGGAAAGCCCTGCATCTAACCATATTCCTAAGTTTTTCACCAGGTTAGCGGGTTGGGGAAGCGCGCCCAGCTCTGATGGCCACCAAGCCTGCGACCAGACAGAAGGGGATTTGCCCACTATCAACACCTCTGTTTTCTCGCCATTAAGGCGTAGGCAATTGTTATGCATCCACCCTGCCAGAGAACGCATACAATTGGAAAAATTGATGGCATCCTCTGGTTGATTGTGGGTGAGTTTAATTATCAATTGGGTATCGTCAGCGTATGTGACGATATCCACACCAAAAGATTCCACTATATGGGCTAGTGGCTCCATATAAAGATTAAAAAGCGTGGGGCTCAAGCTTGAGCCCTGTGGTACCCCATGTTTTAATTTGTGGATAGATGATTTATATGGAGGGCAGTGTACTTGGAAACTTCGGTTTTCTAGAAAGGATACCATCCATTTCAGAGCTGGCCCATCTACTCCCAGATCTGAGAGGCGAGACAGCAGCGTTGAGTGCAGCACAGTGTCAAAAGCTGCACTCAAGTCTAATAATATCAATGCTGCTGTCTGCCCCTCATCTGCAAGTTGTCTTAAACATTCTGTGGAGAATAGAACCGCCGACTCAGTAGAGTGGCCTGCTCTGTACCCTGATTGCGTGAAGTGGAGAAGCGAGTTCTCTTCCACAAACTTCATAAGTTGGCTGTTTACTATCTTCTCCACAACCTTCCCACAAAAGGGGAGGAGAGAGATAGGACGAAGATTTTGTAGCTGAGAAATGTGTATATTGGCCTTTTTTTTCAGAGGTATTACTTGCACTTACAGTTCCTAGCACATACAGTTCCTACTTCAGTGGCAGTATACTCTCATGGGTGAGTTGTACACTATGCAAATACACATTACTTAACAATAGATGTATCCTGATATTTTGAAATCCGTATACAAAGGTTCACCTGTGTACTGAAAAGTATGGTGGCTTTCACCTCTTGTTGAAAACTTTTAGAAAGAAATTATAAAACTCATTTGAGGTATAACATGGCTGAATATTCCATGTGATACATTAATGCTACTATTTGGTTACACATTGAATGAGAGTAAGTATCCTTTGATGTTGAGTTGATTAGCAACACTTATGATGCTAGTAGTACAATTAACAATAGGACAGTTTGGAACTTTCCAAGTCCTCCCTTGATACTACTGTGATGGAATACGAGGTGACATCTTCATTCTATGGAGAAACTATCAGCATGGATCCAAGAAATAATGGATCCAAGAAATACTTCTGCAATATGGGCACGTCTGGACTTTCCACACTTTTGAAAACAGCAAACTTAACAAAAGGTCTGGTCAATATCAATCAGAAATTGTAACACTGTTGTACTCTTGAGTCCTGAATCACACCATAATTCCTAGAATATCACCATTTTCCATTCAGAGCCAACTGATCATCTAAAATGGCTCTATTTCCTTATGTTGCATAACATTGGTTTACACAGCAATGTACCCCATGCTGTGCTTGATATTTAATTAACGCTATGTATTTTAACCATGTGTACCTTTTCTCCACTCTTGCTTCCACACTGCTGTAAATCATGGAAAACATGCATAAATATAATTAAGAAACATCAATAGCAAAACTTGTGCTCTAATGTTTGACTATTTTTCAGGCAGTAGCTCTGATGTATGTATACATATCAAGGCAGTGAGGCCCTTGTTTGCAGCCGGGCCAAATACTTTATCAGAAACACCATTTATGTGTGGATGAGAACCAGCTCGTAAATGCTTCTGCATCAAACTTCACATCTGACAGCAAAACTGGCGTAAATTACTGGAGTTAAGTAATGCCATAAAATGAGTGGTGACTATTATGGCCTGGTGAGTAATGCAGGCCACTAAGTGACACACCCCCTCCACTGTCCAGGAGTGGCTACTGGTCTTAAGGCTTACCCACAGTCAAGTTAGAAAGATGTAGGTTTCCCAGCAGAAATGACCAACTTTAAGAGAATTCCTTTCAGGCCTTTATAGGGGACAGCCTCACACGACTGTGCTGTCTCATGATGTTTATGTAATGTTCTTGTTTTTTAGAGTTTTATATAGCACGCACTAGACGGTATAAGAGCACATTTACATGAGCATCAGTTTTGTTAAACATGGACACATTGATTTTTTTATTAGGCACAGGGAGATTACGTGATTTGCTCAGAATCCCAGGATGTTGCACGTCCCTGTCGAGACTCGTACCCGGGTTCCCAAGCCCCCGAGGTCGACCGATCTAGCCGCTAGGCCACATCCTCTCCCCAAATTATGATGTACTGTTGTTTAAAGAGGTGTGTCTTCTGCTCTTTCTTAAATTGGATTAGGGTTGGGCAGTAGTAATGAATATGTTGATGTCACTTCAGATCTAGCGCATAGACAGACTGAGAAGGCCTTTTGCCCTGCATTCTCTTTTTGCACTTCTTTGTCTCCAATCTGATTGTGTCTTGGATATAGGAGTGCTGGGGGCTAATGTGTGTAGTGAGCTAGTCAGGCAAGGGAAATGGTCATTATGGCTGCATAGATTTTGCCGCTGGTTCTGAAGTTGGTACGAGTCAGCAACTGGGAACCAGTGGAGTTCTATCAGGCCGGGGGTCATGAGATCATATTTGTTCAGGCCCTTGAGAAGGCATACTGCAGCATGTATGATCTTAATCGGGCCAGCTGAGCAGTTGTTGTGCAGCACGACACCACTATGCACGGCAATCATTGTGCCATCACTCAAACATGTAAGCTGTGTAGCAGCCAGTCAACCTGGAGATGCAGTACAGGCTTTCTGCACAGCTTTCCCTGCTATTCACTCGCCAACAAGTGTAAACTTGGAAATGCACTACGGTCTGGGTTCAAAGTGCCCCTCCTCGCAGTTAGCTTCCCAACAGCAGTAAACTTGAAAAGAATTTGCAATTGTGGTGCATGCCACTTTGTGCTTTTCGCTCCTGAGCAAGTGTAAACGTTTAAATACATTGCAGTACAAGTGCAAAGCACCCCCAGCTACAGACGCCTTCATGTTACCCTGACCATGCAGGATGCTGCAACCACAGTAGGAGTCCAGATTAGTGTGCCTAATGTGTATGCCTTAATTCTAAGCACTAGTTAGCTTGGCTTCCTGGTGAGAAGGAACTAGCACAGTGCGTCTGGCAGAACTCCTGCATTCTCTAGCATGGGAAGATTGAAAAACAAGCTTTGGGACAGGAACGTTAAGCACAGTCCCCAACCTCAGAGGACAGCATTTAGGTAGCTTGACACCGGACACAGGGCGAGCACGACAAAAACCGATGTCTTAAGTTACTAACAAGTACAATTAGATGGCACCAAGTGTATATGGCTGCCAACAAGCACGCCTGTCAACAATACTGCAAACAACACCAGAAGTGGCCTTGAGAGGATAGCAATAGTGTTCAAGACAAAATGCATGACAGGCCGCTGGGGAGGGTTGTTAATAGGGTGGGAGCATGCGGGTCGGGCAGTAGAGGTGAACAAGGCTGGCACGAAGAGAGCCACTCTGGCAAGACCTGCACCAGATAGGTCAGAGTTATAAGACCCATAGAGATGCACAGGGTGGCAAGAGGTGCTGGTCTGGCATTAGTAACAGGCTGATGACACAGAGTATTACCACGGGTTGGTAAGAACTGCGTGTTCAGCAAACAACAGCTCCACCCGGTAGACGGTAGAGGCTGCAATACACACAATGCGCCTGACTCTCCGGTACAGTCAGACACCTGCAGCTCCCACGGCCTCTGCTGCCACGGGACCCTTGTTTACCTTCGTGTTACATTCCCGCGGGTCTCCTCGGGGCTGGTGCCGGCCGTGGCTCTGCCCGGCGCGCGCCTCGCGGTCTAAAGAAACACTGGACAGGTGCCGCACGTGCCCTCTTCCGCCGCGCACGCGTGATGTCCTCACTTCCCGTCCCCGCCGGGAAGCGGCAGTCATGCCGGAAGTAAGGAACCACGACCAGGCGGACCCGCCTAAAGACTGCACGGTGATTGGACGAAACTTGGGACTACTTCCGGTATACGGCTCGCTTCATCGTTGTCCATCTGTTTGCCATCAACCGTGATGCACCAGGCTAGCAGTAGACATGGCGTCGGTCGGCTATCTGTATTTGAGACTCCACAACAGGCCGTCAGCAGGTATACAAGGCCTCACGGTAGGCAGATAAGACTGTCAGCAGTTAAGGTTTCCCACAACAGGCAGATAAGACTGTCAGCAGTTACACAAAGCCTCGCAATAGGCAGAGAAGACTATCAATAGTTCCACAAGGCTCCACAGACAGTAGGTATGTAAATTATCAGCAGGTACACAATGGCCCACAACAGGCTCTGGGACAAGACTATGAAAAGTTGCACAAGGCCCCACACCAGGCAACTACGACTGTCAGCGGTTATAAAAGGCACCACTACAAGGCAGTTAGGACTGTCGGCAACTACACAAGACCCCACAGCAGGCAGAGAAGACTGTCAGCAGTTATACAAGATCCTCGCACCAGGCAGATAAGACTGTCCGCAGTTATTGAAGACTTCACACTGGGCTGTCAATGTAACAAACAGGGCCAGACTGGCCATAACGGGCATTAGGCGTTTCCCCAGGTGCCTGGAAGGGTGAAGGCCGGTTTTGCAGGAGTGACGGCTAGTCTTGTTACTGGGTGATGTCAGGGACATTCTGGCAGCATACTGGGTGGAATCACTAAGCCTAACCACAGCAGTGTCCTTTGATATCTATTCCCCTCGGTGCCTCTTGTGACATGTATTAAGGTTAGGTTGGGGTCCCTGTGAATTTTCCAGCCCAATATCCCGTCCACGGTTCCCAGTACCTGGTCCTACAAGGTAGAGAGGGTAGGGCATTGCCAGAATGTGTGCATTAAGTTTCCCTCAGGGTGGTTGGATAGTAAACAATTGCTTGAAGGGATCAGACCTATCTTGAACAGCCAAGCTCAGGTGAGGTACATTCAACGCAGCAATTTGAGTTGCATCAGGTGAAACAGACGCAATTGCTGCCTTCCTCGGGGCGGCGACCACCTTGATTCAGTCTTTGTCATCCACGTGGCCCAGAACACATTCCCATGCTTCCGCAACTCCCAGCATAAAGTCTGGCATGTTTCAGAGGCGCATACGATATATGTCTGGAAGTTTTTGGTTTTTGATGTAGGTCAAGAAGAGTTTGGCCTCCAGTGGGGAGTATTCAGGGATGTCTTCCAGTAACTGTATATAGGACTAGAGGGCATGCCGAGTTGGAGGTATCGGAAGAACTGGGAGCGATGCATGTCATATTCTGATTGCAGGTCCTGGAAGGACTTCAGTGACCCATCGCTCATGACGTCTCCGAGTACAGAGATGCCAATGGTGTCACAGGTAGAGAAACTGCAAAAGGCAACAACCTGTGGAAGATGACTCTCCCGTTATAGTGGGGTCTCTAGCATGAGTATTTTGGCCCATACCATGGATTTGAGCATGTCAAAAAGACTTTCATGGCAGTGGGTAGAAGGCTTGGGCATGCATCCACATAGAGTAAGTGCGGGGGGTTGGAGCTGCACATGATCCATGCCTTTGTCGCATACGCGGGATCATCAAATCCCTCTACCCACCAGTCATTCAGGTATAGGAGTATGTCGGGAGTAGCAATCACCGCCTGGACATCGTCCTGAACGGCCGCTCCCCTCGCTCCCTGCTCCCAGCCCAGTGCAGCGTCCACAGCCCACAGCTGAATCTGGTTTTGCCTGTGACTCGCCTGCAGAGTCTGGTATCGTTGATCTAACCTGCTCAATTCGCTCTGTGCATTTTCTAGAGGCAGCGCTTTGTAACTTATATGTGCATGTAGTCTTGGCAGCGCTTTTTAACCTTTTAGTGCTTTCATTTTGACAGCTTGTTTTTAAATTGTCAGCGCTCTTACCGGGACTCTCTGTGTGAGCACGCTGGTACTTATTTGCATTGGACATTACCAGGCTTCGCATTGCGCCCTCCCGGTTTCACTTTCCAGCCACCCCACCATCTTGTTGTTGTGCTTTTCCCCTGGCCCGCCTCCACGTCCCCGCCTCCCAGCGGACCCTCCCACGCTCCGCCCCCTCCACCACCTATGTTAGACAGATGGTTCCACGCGCAGCGTCCACGCGCTGCGGCCGCGCCGAAGGTGCGCCAAAGGTAAGCCCGTCTACGCCCGTCCGCGCCTGGACCGCGCCCAGCGCCAGACCCCCTGTCCCTCGCATTGCCCAGCCCTCCCGCATTACCTACGATGCCACCACCATCCTAGCCCTTAACCCCGGCCGCTCCCCCAACTGCGTCCAAGCCGCCCCTGGACACACCCATGGACCTTTCTCATGCTACTCCTGCAAATTCATCGGAACCGTCAACAACTCCGCTACGATCACACCACAGATTCCCGACCCCAACCACCTACAATGCATCTTGCTCAACACCCGTTCGGTCCACAGGCACGCCATTGACCTATGGAATCTACTAGACACCATCTCTCCGGACGTCGCCTTCCTAACAGAAACATGGATGAACGCCTCTTCCGCCCCAGACATCACCATAGCCATCCCAGAAGATTATAAGATCATACGCAAGGACCGAACCGTCCACACAGGAGGAGGAATCGCTATCGTCCATAAGAAATCCATCCACATCTCAACCAGCTCTGACGTCAATCTCGCCAACTCTGAACACCTCCACTTCCAAATCCACATCGACCCCAAGACCACACTCAGAGGCACCCTCCTTTACAGGCCACCAGGACCCCGCGCACAATTTAGCGAGGACATCACGGACTTCATCACTCCACACGCGCTCCCCTCCAAAGATTACATCCTTCTGGAAGACCTCAATTTCCACCTTGAAAAGAACAACGACCACAACTCCACCACCCTTTTGGACAACCTCGCCAACCTCGGATTTAAGCAACTGGTCACTTCCCCCACCCACATCACAGGCCACACTCTCGACCCTATCTTCTCCTCCAGCAATCATATCTCCTTCAGCCACACTACGGATCTCCTCTGGACTGACCACAGCTGTGTTCACTTTACCTACAACAAGCCCACATCCAACAACCACCCCCAACCCACTCTGCGAAGAAACTGGAACAAAATCACCATCGACCAGATCTCCTCATCGCTTCTTCAAAACCCCCCCGCCCACTCCTCAAACCCCGACCAAGCAGCCACCAACCTCACCCAATGGTTATCCAACAGCGCCGACATCCTAGCACCACTGAAAAAACGACAAATCAAACTAGGCAGCAAGAAGGCCTCCTGGTTCAACGATGATCTTAAGAAATCCAAGAAACTCTGTCGCTCCCTCGAGAAGGCCTGGAAAAAAGACCCAACCACCAGCACCAAGGACGCCTTCAAAAACGCCACCCGCATACACCACCAACTGATCCGGAATGCCAAGAAAGCCGACTAGATAACAACGCCCACAACAGTAAGGAACTTTTCAACATCGTCAAGGAATTTACCAATACCTCGGCCAACTCTAACGACATCACCCCCTCTCAAGCCCTCTGCGACTCCCTAGCTTCATTCTTCCACAACAATATTGCAGACATCCACAACAGCTTCGACAACCAACCCGGAGACCAACCCACCCAACCATCTGCTGGACCTTCACCCCCCTCGAACATCCTTAATGACTGGAACCCAATCTCCACTGAGGACACCATCCGCCTGATGAACTCCATCCACTCAGGTTCCCCCACAGACCCATGCCCTCACCACATCTTCAACAAAGCAGACTCCATTATAGCACCGCACCTCCGAGACGTCATCAACTGCTCCTTCAACTCCGCCACCTTCCCGGAAAGCTGGAAACACGCTGAACTCAGCGCCCTTCTGAAAAAACCCACAGCGGACCCCACCGAACTCAAAAATTACCGCCCCATCTCGCTCCTTCCATTCCCGGCCAAAGTCATCGAGAAAGCTGTCAACAACCAGCTCGCCGCCTTCCTCGAAGCCAACAAATCCCTCGACTCCTCACAGTCCGGCTTCCGAGCAAAACACAGCACTGAGACCGCCCTCATTGCAGCAACAGATGACATTCGAACTCTACTGGACAATGGAGACACAGTCGCCCTCATCCTCCTCGACCTCTCCGCAGCCTTCGACACAGTCTGCCATAGCACCCTTCTACAGCGCCTCAGAAACATCGGAATCCAAGGAAAAGCACTAGAATGGATCACCTCGTTCCTCACCGGAAGAACTCAGAGAGTCCGCCTTCCACCATTCAAGTCAGTGGCCACTGAAGTCATCTGCGGCGTACCACAAGGATCTTCACTCAGCCCCACCCTTTTCAACGTATACATGAGCCCCCTCGCGGCCATCGCCGGCCAACACAACCTCAACATCATCTCCTACGCGGATGACACTCAACTGATACTATCACTCACCAATGACCCTAGCACCGCCAAATCTAACCTACACGAAGGAATGAAAGAAGTAGCCGAATGGATGAAACACAGCCGTCTGAAACTGAACTCAGATAAAACAGAAGTCCTCATTTTAGGTACCTCCCCCTCCGCATGGGACGACTCTTGGTGGCCAGAAGCCCTTGGAAAAGCACCCATCCCGACAGACCACGCACGGAACCTGGGCGTCATCCTGGATTCCTCACTTTCAATGAACAGACAAGTCAACGCCGTCTCCTCATCCTGCTTCAACATTCTTCGCATGCTCAAAAAAACATTTAGTTGGATCCCCACCGAAACTAGGAAAACGGTCACCCACGCTCTGGTCACGAGCCGACTGGACTATGGAAACACCCTCTACGCCGGTACTACCGCCAAACTCCAGAAAAAACTCCAACGAATCCAAAACGCCTCAGCCAGGCTCATATTAGACATCCCGCGTAAAGAACATATCTCCAGTCACCTGAAAAACCTCCACTGGCTTCCCGTCAATAAGAGGATCACTTTCCGGCTCCTAACCCACGCACACAAAGCACTCTACGAAATCGGACCAGAATGCCTCAACACACGACTGTCCTTCTACACCCCCTCCCGCCAACTACGATCATCCAACCAAGCCCTTGCCACTGTACCTCGCATCAACAAAACCACCATGGGAGGTAGATCCTTCTCCTACCTGGCAGCTAAAACCTGGAACTCACTTCCCACTTACCTTCGCCTTACCCAGAACCACCTAGCATTCAGAAAGCAACTTAAAACGTGGATATTTGACAAGTAATTCCCCACCCCTCCTCAAGCGCCTTGAGACCCTCTGGGTATGTAGTGCGCTATATAAATTCTCTGACTTGACTTGACTTGACTCTGCCATTTGTGGGACGGCAGCACTTTCCCAGGGATATTCGTGGTGCCTCACAGCAATTTTTGTAGCAAGGCGTTAACTCTAGCATAGAAACTTGACCAATCGGGTAGGGATAATTCTGGAGCTGGTACAAAAGCCTCAGCACCCAACACCGCTAGACACAACTTTCGAGAAGCTACGGAAGCCGTCGCCAAATGGAAGAAAAACAGCTGCATACAACTAAACACCAACAAAACGGAAGTACTCATCATGGGCCCAAACCCCGTTGACTGGAACAACAGCAGGTGGGACCGCCCACCCCCACGGACCACGCACGCAACCTGGGAATCATCCTGGACTCATAGCTCACAATGGACCGCCAGATCAACTCCGTCTCGTCCTCCTGCATCCACACCCTCCGCCTCCTACGTAAGACCTTCAAATAGATCCCCTCGAACACAGAAAGACCGCCACTCACGCCCTGGTCTTCAGCAGGCTCAACTACGGCAATGCACTCTATGCCGGAATAAACAAAAACTTCACCGCAAGCTACAGAACATCCAAAATGCCGACGCAAGACTGGTCCTCAACCTGCCAAGACACTGCCACATCTCCCAGCACCTGCACACCTTCCACTGGCTTCCCATCGAAGCTAGAATCACCTTCAAGATGCTAACCCACGCTCACAAGGCCCTCCACGACACCGGGCCACCATGCCTCAACAGCCAATTCAAATTCCAAGCACCCCAAAGGACCCTACGATCATCCCAGCTCTCCTATGCCGTAGTTCCCCGCACCAGAAAGACCAGATCGGGAGGCCCCTCCTTCTCCTTCTATACAGCAAATTTTACACGATGTTTCCGTTAATAGAGAACTTCAAGATAAAGAAAAAGAAGCATTAAATAGAAATAAAGAGGAATTAATACAGAAAATAAGTCAATCAAATATAAACCCTGAAGCATCGACAGTACCAGTGACTATAGGTCCTGTTATCCCATTATATGGAGATAAAGTGAATTGCTCAAAACCTCAAGCTGTAACAATACCATTGAATAATCCCAGAAATTAGATAATATTTAAAATATATATATTTTTTATTAATAGAGTGCATGACAGACAGATAGATAGTAATTACATACAGTACTTGCAAGTTACATTTAACACCGCACTTGGGACAAAGGCCGGAAAAGCATATATATTAAACAGTTGCTTCCCTGTCTCTACTTCTCTGCATTTCCAATTCCACTACAGGTGATACACATAGCTCTCCCCATATGAATTCCTCTTCAACCATTTCCTATCCCACTTCTTCGGGCACCCCCTAGCTATAAACACTTCTTTCTCAGCTACCATGCATCTGTCGAATTCTTTCAGCCATACTGCCACTGCCGGCGGCGCCACTCTGCCCCACCCTCTCGCTATCTCCCTCTTGATTAGCGTGAAGCCTAGCGTTGCCAACTGCTGCTTCGTCTCAGTTAGGTCTGTATCGTCCCATACATTAAGCAGGCTCAAGGAGGGCGTCAAGCTTAGCGTCTTCCACAATGCAGATTGCACATGAGATGTGGCCCTGTCCGGCAACCCTTCAAACACAGGTTATCTTGTTGAGACCCAATTTTTGCTAGTGTTATTCCCATCAAATAGGAGCGGTGTAGGATATGAAGCTGGATTAATCTAAATCTGGGCGTGATAGCAGCCTCTCTGGGTGACATAAGTGCCTATCGCCAATCCTTCCTCTCATTCGGCCCCAGGTCTCCCTCCCAGTGCTCCTAAAGCTTCCCAAAGTAATCAGGCAAATAATTACTATTTTTTTTATAGGTCAAGGAGATCGCCTTGGACTGCAACAGCCCATCCAACAAGCGATCCTCAAGGGGTGACGATTCTGGTATGTCCTTGCAGCTAGGGAAGGCCACCTGCAAAGCATGCATGATTTGTAGATACCTAAAAACCTCTCCCGGGGCCAATTGGTTAGCCTTTTGTAACTCCTCAAATCTGAGAATTGCTCCTCTTTTTACCAGGTCTTTAACTGTCGAGATACCAATGACATCCCACCTATCAAACCCCGGGTGATAGCAAAGCATGCCGAGTTTCTGTGAACACCGCAATGGCGTTGCCTTGGTGAGCACCCCTGTCCAGCCCAGACGCAAGTTAGCTAACCGCCAGATCTATACCATATGCAGAGTGGGGCCAATATACTGTTGCTTCTTAGTGCTGGAATACAGAGCCCCGAGATAGCCCGAACGATCCATCTGATACCTTTCCAGTACACATGCCCGGTCGTCTGGCGGGGCGTATCTCCATCTGTTCACAGCCACCAATTGCAAGGCCCAATAATACAACCTTACATCGGGCAGCGCAATGCCCCCATCATACCATCCTTTCATCAATTTCTGAAGCGCAATCCTCGGGGCTTTACCATCCCATAACAACGTGCGCATCTCCCCTTCCACTGCTATAAAATATGTATCTGGAATCCTGTGCGGGCAGTTCTGGAGAATGTACAAAAATTGTGGGAGAGCCAACATTTTAAAAAGAGCAGCACGGCCCACTAGCGACAAAGGCAGCGACCTCCAATGCTTAACATCCGAGCGCAGCCTGGCCAACGGGGGTGCCAAATTGCGGCTGTAAAAGAGAGCCGGATCTGGTGTGATGAAGACTCCAAGGTACTTAAATCCATCCGCTGAGACCACTAGCGCACAGTCTTTAGGGAGACGGGGGGGGGTCTGTCCATGTAGCACATACAGCATGAACTTAATCCAATTAATTGCGTACTCCGAATACTTCCCGAAGTTCGTGAAGATGTTAAGAACAGTATGGATTTATTTGTATGGAGAGGCAAGATACAGCAATATGTCGTCGGCATATAGAGATATTCTATCTTCACACTCCGGCGACCATCTAAAACCCCGTACCATCATGTCACGACGAATCCAGGCTGCCAAGGGCTCCAGCATGAGGGAAAACAACAACGGGGACAGAGGGCACCCCTGCCTGGTACCTCTCCTCAGGGTGAACTTTCGGGAAGTGCAGTTGTTGACTCTAACCTCCCCCTGGATGTCAGTATACAGCAGCCTCTCCCACCGTATAAATTTAGGGCCCAACCCAGCTCTCACCAGAACCTCAAAATGACACGGCCATTGGATCGAATCGAATGCCATGGATGCATCAAGTGACAATATGACTGCATCCTCCTCCAGATACTCCCGACGCGCCATCACATTGTGGAGCCTGCGGATGTTAAGGGCAGTGTTCCTCCCAGGCATGTGCACCAGAGATGAGATCACCATTCCCAGCCGCGTGGCGAGGACTTTTGCCAAGACCTTTGCCTCAATATTGATCAGTGAAATCGGCCTGATGAGCAAGTCATCCTCGGCATTCCGGCCTTATGAATAACAACTATACTGGCTAGACGCTGGTCAGGCGGCAGAACTCTCTTCTCCCAGTTTTCCTGATACATTGCCCGCAGGTGCAGAACCACCTGAGAGGCCACAGCCTTAAGAAACTCCACTGGGGTACCGTTTGGCCCCATTGCCTTCCCAGACTTAATTTGGCCGATAGCCTTTTGGATTTCCTCGATCGATAGATCCGCATCTAACATATCCCTGTCCATTTCCGAAAGAGTCGGCACGTCACTATCAGCCAGCAGCTGGCGCGAGTCTTCCCTCTGCTATATTGCCGGGGCGGTGTAGGACCTCACCACTAGGCAGTGTTAATCGGGGTACCCACCGCGCACCCTGTTCCTTCCTCTCCAGCCACACTATTGTCTTTCCTGCCCTGTCTCCAAGCTCTTAACGCCTCTGTTGGGTAGCTGCCTGTTTAGCCAACATGTGTTCACGTGCTTTGAGCTTGTACTCCTCCTGCTTTAATTTCAAACAATGCAGTGCTTCCTCTGAAGGATTTAACACGTGAGCCGCCTCGAGCCCTCAAAGGGCTTCCTCTAGCTGTACCAAGATCTCACACATTTTAGCAATATATTTCACTTTCAACGACAGGGCATACCCCTTCAGAACTACTTTATACGCCTCCCATAGCGTTTGCGCCGATTCCACCGACCCTAGATTTTTTTTTAGGAAATACCCTGTTTTCACCCCGAGCTTTTCCTTGATATCCAAATTTTTTAACAGCCATGGGTTGATGACAATGGTACAACGCTGCTGCCTTTCCCCATGAGTGAACTCCACTCCCACTGGCGAATGATCTGAGATACCCTGGGGATGCCTGAAATTACCCACTGAGGCTGTGTATGTTAAAAAGTAGTGCATTTGGGAGAGACTGCCATGCACACTAGAAAAATACATAAAGTTGGAGTCTACTGTCTGGAGCCCCCGTCCCATATCCGAGAGGCCCAATGCTGTGGTAAATTCCGCCATGAGCTCATTCGGCCTGGCCCCCTGCCTCTGCGGGTACCTATCAACCGCATCCTCCATTGTCATGTTATAGTCCACGCCCATCATCAAAGTACCGTCAGGAAGTTTGGTCAACACCCGGCCTAGTTCTAATAAGGCATCTCTACCCAGCGCTGGTGTCAGGTAAACAGAAACTACATTCAGGGCCCTCCCCTCCCACTGGGCCTCAGCTACCACAAACTGCCCCCCTCCCCTCCCCGATCCGCCACACGTGTTATGTACGATCAATGGTGTGCTTTTCTGTAGTAGGGGATCTCTGTGTATAGTCATAATCTAGTGAATAGTCCCGCCCATGTGCGTGGACTCCGGAGCAATCAAAAATAATCTCTTACAGTGTCAAAAAATGCAGAAATGCATAGACACTTAAGAGAGAATTTAAAGACAGATAATGCAGCCTAAAAAGGCTACACTGTCCAGTACTTCAACTAGAAATTCCACCACAAAATCCACAAAAACAGCAAAGCCTGTACAGATTTCCCTTGCTTCACCAGCAAGATCCCTCAGGAATGATAGAGAGGAGAACCTGGACAGACAAGCCCCATAGGCTGCCATTATGTGGCTTAAACAGGATACTGTGCCTTTAAGGAAACCTTCCAGAAGCTTCTCCCAGTATCCCAGAATGCATAGCAGGTCCAACTTACTTTCAGTTCTTTTTTCCGGCTCCTGCAAGCAGGACCCTGGAGCATTGAGCTCTCCCTTTTCAAGGGTTTTGTAGGTGTTTTTTGCACTAATTTCGATGTTGTGTACTTTTAAAGTACTTTGGTGTCTTCTTCTTGGTCTTTTGCACACTTTAGTTGTCTATAATGCCTGCATTATTTGACAAATGCCCGAGGTACTCCTGGAAGAAGGCCAAGTCGGACCCCCATGAGGTCTGTATCCTCTGCCTTCCTTCTTCCCACATCCCAGAGGAGTGTGAAATCTGCCGTGGGTTCACTGGCAGGACCCTGAGGGACAGGATGAAAATCAGACTTCAGGGACTCGAGGAGAGAAAGAAGAAGGCACAAGGTGGGGCTTCTTCTGCCCATGCTGAGGCCTCTGGGGGGCTCCCCAGGGGCAGGAAGTCCAGCAAACGTCATCTATCTCCGTCTGGGTCGGTGGCTCCTACCACGACGTCGAGAGGAATGACTGCTATCTGTTCCCCTGCTCCCCAGGGCTCTGGGTCGAGGCGACGTCGACCGTCGAGGGATGTGGACAGGCCGCCGAAGTCTCCGGTGGCATCTTCATCGTCGTCGACGTCGATGTCGAGTGATCGCAGTCGTGGGGCCCGGCGTCGGCGCTCGTCGTCGAGACGACACCGCCGGCCACCGTAGGCGAAGAGGAGGCGATCGGCGTCGAGGGGCTTCTCGGCGTCGAGGCACAGAAAGTCGCCGTCGAGGCACAGAAGGTCGCCGTCGAGGCACAGAAGGTCGCCGTCGAGGCACAGAAGATCGCCGTCGAGGCATCGACGGCGCAGAAGGTCGACGTCGAGGCACGGACGTTCGACGTCGAGGCGAAGGAGACGTTCGACGTTGAGGTTGTCTCGCTCGACGTCGAGGAAGCGCGACTCAACCCCGAGGAAACGGCGCTCGCCGTCGGGTCGCCGTTCTCCGACTCCCAAGAGGCGCGGAAGGAGCGCTGACACCAGGAGTCGCTCTGGAAAGCGTCAGGAGGCTGTGGATGACTCTCCTAGGTCCCAACCTAGTGAGGGGGGAGTTTCACCGGGTTCAGCGCACTCTGCTGTGTTCACCCCTACTAAGCCTAAGTCCGTTACTCCTCCTCCTCCCCTACCAAGTGGGCCTCGTCCTCGGTCCCCTACTCCACCACCACTGCCACCGCTTCCACCTCCTCAAGCTCCTCCGTTGAAGAATCCTCCTCCAGTTCCTCCGAGGACCTATTCGTTGCCGAGGTTCCCTGCTCCTCCTAAAGGGACCCCTCGGCCGGGGGCGCCACCCAAGCCCAAGTCTCCTGCCCCGGTGGCTCCAGCAGGGCGGCCTAAGCCCAGGAGATCGCGATCCCGCTCCAGGCGGAGAGGGAGAGAGCGCAGTCGGCACCGATCCTCTACGAGATCGAGGCGGCGCCACAGGAGGCGAGAATCGCGGTCCCGCACGGATTCCTCCGGGACCAGATCTTTCTCCCCAACATTGTCGGACTCGCCAGGGACAAGGGTGTCCCCAGTGGATGATATCAGAACCTTTCAGGACGTGCTCTTGAGTGGGGCGGCGAAGCTCGGGATCACGGTGACGGCTCCAACACCGACGACGTCCGTGATCTTTGAGACGCTTCACAAGAAGCACCTGTCCCGCCCTCTTCTGCCGCTCGTGCCAGGTTTGGTGGAACCAGCGAAGGAACTGTTCCTTACGCCTGCAACTACGAGGGCCGCTCCGTCCCGCCTTCTTAAGAAGTACAGGTCTCCGGACTCGGACCCAGCGTTTCTGAGAACTGACCCGGTGCCAGACTCCGTGATTGTGACGGCAGCCAGGAAGCAGCACTCGACCTCCCCGTCTTCTACTGTTCCTCCGGATAAGGAAAGTCGGCGGATCGACTCCAATGGGAGAAAGGCCTGTGGGACGGCCTCTACGTCCATGAAGGCCGCTAGCAACACGGCCCTGCTGGGGCGTTATGATCGGGCACTGTGGGAGTCCCTACAGCAGTTTGCGGATCTCCTTCCGAAGGATCGGAGGGAGGATTTCCTGGAAATCCTGAAGGAAGGGATGCTGGTCTCCAATCAAGTCATCAGCGCGGCTGCTGATGCCTCGTTGCAGGCAGCCCACGGTTATTGTCATGGAATTAACCAGAGACGCCATGCCTGGCTTCGACTGACGTCCCTCAAGCCGGAGGCCCAGCAGAGAGTTGCTAATCTGCCCTTCTCGGGGGAGACCCTCTTCGGGAAGCACGCGGACGATGAAATGGCCCGCATGAAGGCAGAGGCGGAGACGTTGATGGCGGTGGGCTTGGAGAAGCCCAAGGACAAGAAGAGCTACCGCCCGTTCCAGAGGAGGTTCGGGGCGCAGGGCAGAGGCCGAGGACAAGCTGCGGGTCAGCAACAGCAGCAGCAGCAGCAGTACCGCAGGCATTTCCAAAAGCGCCAGAAGGGTAGGGGAGGCCAGCAACCCTCTACCGCGAACAAGGGCGCAGCAGGGTCTCGTCCCTGAGCTGTTACTTCCCCCTCGTCCGTTACCCGCTCCGGTGGGGGGAAGCATTCAATCTTTTCTGGCAGAGTGGAGAAAAATGACTCAGGACAAGTGGGTGCTGAATATTGTTTGCAATGGATACAGTCTTCGGTTCACCGGCCCGCCTCCATCGATCCCTCCGGTCAGCTCACAGTATCAACTGCGCGAGCTCCAGGCGGAGGCCGACGTCCTCTTGAGGAAAAGGGCCATAGAAGACGTGCCTCTGTCTCAGAGAGGAAGAGGTCTATACTCCTGATTCTTTCTGGTCCGGAAAAAGGACAAGAACGAGTTCAGGCCCATTCTGGATTTGCGACAGGCAAACAAGTGGATTCGCAGAGAAAAGTTCTGCATGCTGTCGTTGCATCAGATTTATCCTCAGCTGCAACGGGGAGACTGGCTGTGTGCCATAGACCTACAGGATGCTTACTTCCATGTGCCCATTGCACACAAACACCGGAAGTTCCTGCGATTCCAAGTCGGCGCCAATCACTTTCAATACACAGTGTTGCCGTTCGGACTGAAGTCCGCACCCAGAACATTCTCGAAGTGCATGGCGGTAGTGGCCGCACACCTGCGGAAGAACAAGGTGTTTGTCTACCCGTACCTGGACGATTGGTTGATCAAGGCCTCCTCCTTCTCGGAAGCTCAAGCACACTTCCAGAAGACGTGCGTTCTCTTGAACAAGCTAGGGTTGCACATCAACATGTCCAAGTCTGTCCCGACTCCGGTCCAGTGCATACAGTACTTGGGAGCATCAATCGATACGCTGTCAGCAAGCGTGTCTCCTTCGGAGGAGCGACGGCGATTGATCCTTCGGAAGGCTCAGGCTCCTATGACCGCTCCATCTACAACAGTGAGGACGGTGTCTTCTCTACTGGGGTCGATGGCCTCTTGTATCTTCCTCACTCCCCATGCAAGACTTCACATGAGACCTCTGCAGGAGTGCTTGGAGGACCAGTGGGACCAGAGGAGAGGATCTTGGGACGACAAGATACGACTGCCTCTGCATGCTCTTCAGTCTCTGAAGTGGTGGTGTTCAGCGGAGAATCTCCTCAGAGGGGTTCCCTTCCACAAGGACATTCCTGCTCAGACGATCGTGACGGATGCTTCTCTCCACGGCTGGGGAGCGCATTCGGGAGACTTACAGATTCAAGGTGCGTGGTCTCCGATGGAGTCCACTTATCACATCAATTTCCTGGAACTCAGGGCTGTTCACTTGGCGCTGAAGGCCTTTCATCCATCCTTCCGGACAAACTCTCTGCTTGTACAGACGGACAATACTACCACGATGTATTACCTCAACAAGCAAGGGGGGTCGAGATCGCGCACCCTGTCTCGGGAGGCGCAGACGATCTGGCATTGGCTTCTGGCAAGAGGAATGACGATAACGGCCACCCATCTGCCAGGTGTGCAGAATGTTCAGGCGGACGCACTGAGCAGACTGATTCAGGAAAACCACGAATGGGTCATAAACGACGACGTGCTAGGAGAAGTCTTCGAAAGGTGGGGGACTCCAGACGTAGATCTGTTCGCCACCGCCGAAAACAGCAAATGCCGAGACTTCGCCTCCAGGTACTACCAGCAAGGGACGCTGGGGAATGCACTCTGGATCAACTGGTCGAACAGCTTTGTGTATGCTTTTCCACCCATTCCCCTGATTCCAGCGGTGCTGATCAAGCTGTCCCAATCCAGGGCATGGATGATCCTGATTGCCCCGGAATGGCCCAGGCAGTGGTGGTTCACGGACCTTCTACACCGGTCTCTCCTTCCGCACATACGGCTGCCGTGCAGGCCGGACCTTCTCACGAAGTTCGGGGGGCAGATGTTGCACCCGAACCTCTCCTCTTTGAGTTTGGCGGCATGGCTCCTGAGATAGTGCAATATGGCCATTTGAATCTCCCAGACGATTGCATGGACATACTGAAGGAGGCTAAGCGGCCTTCCACTAGGACTTCCTATGCTTACAAGTGGAAGAGGTTCTGTATCTGGTGCAAGTCTAAGAACTATGACCCTACGACATGCAAGGAAGAAGTCATCCTTCCTTATCTTCTACATTTGGCGCAGTCTGGCCTTAACGTTCATTCCATTAAGGTTCATCTCGCTGCCTTGACTGCCTACAGGAAATGCCCTTCACAGACTTCCTTCTTCCAGATCCCTGTGGTCAAAGATTTCTTGGAAGGCTTGAAGAAACTATTCCCTCCTGTCAGGCTTCCTTCGCCTTCATGGGATTTGAATGTGGTGCTGTCCAGATTGATGAAGGAGCCTTTTGAGCCTATTCATAAGGCTTCGTTGCAGCACCTGTCCTGGAAGGCGGCGTTCCTCGTGGCCATCACATCGGCCCGCAGGGTGAGTGAAATTCAGGCGTTGTGTTGCCAAGAACCTTATACTGTATTTCATGCTGCTAAGGTTGTTATGCGTACTCACCCTAAATTTCTTCCCAAGGTTATTTCTGATTTTCATATCAACCAGACTATAACTTTACCTACTTTTTTTCAGAATCCTTCATCTCCAGCGGAAAGGTCTTTACATTCCCTGGATGTCAGGAGGGTGTTGAAATTTTATCTGGATAAAACCAAGGATATTCGTAGGTCAGACCAATTATTTGTCAATTATGGATCTGTCAGGACGGGTTTTACTACCTCTAAGCAGTCCATCTCCAGGTGGATTGTGTCCTGCATACAGCTGTGTTACCAAAAAGCTAATAAGACCTTAGGGGGTAAGCCTAAGGCTCATTCCACCAGGGGTAAAGCTGCCACGACGGCTTTACTCCGTAATGTTCCAATTGCAGAGATCTGCAAGGCGGCCACTTGGAAGTCGGTTCATACCTTTGCTAAGCATTACTGCCTGGACACTGATGCCAGGGCAGACGCTCAGGTTGGGCAGGCTTCGCTGCGGAATTTATTCGCACTATAGTGGTTGTTTCTGTTTCTCCACCGCCGCTTGGTGTGGGGATGGGCTTGCCATTCTATTCACTAGATTATGACTATACACAGAGATCCCCTACTACAGAAGGAGTAGTTTCTGTCCTGTAACTCCAGTTCTGTAGTAGGGGTATCTCTGTTATAGTCATAAGCGCCCTCCCGCCTCCCCGGTGGAGAATTCTTCATGTAAACAATGCTACAGGTCTGGCGTTTTTTACGCCTTCAAAAAAGAACTGAAAGTAAGTTGGACCTGCTATGCATTCTGGGATACTGGGAGAAGCTTCTGGAAGTTTTCCTTAAAGGCACAGTATCCTGTTTAAGCCATATAATGGCAGCCTGTGGGGCTTGTCTGTCCAGGTTCTCCTCTCTATCATTCCTGAGGGATCTTGCTGGTGAAACAAGGGAAATCTGTACAGGGTTTGCTGTTTTTGTGGATTTTATGGTGGAATTTCTAGTTGAAGTACTGGACAGTGTAGCCTTTTTAGGCTGCATTATCTGTCTTTAAAAGTGTCTATGCATTTCTGCATTTTTTGACACTGTAAGAGATTATTTTTGATTGCTCCGGGGTCCACGCACATGGGCGGGACTATTCACTAGATTAGGACTATAACAGAGATACCCCTACTACAGAACTGGAGTTACAGGACAGAAACTACTCCTTCCTAACCAGGATACACGTGCCCCCTAGATCTGGTGGGATATTCAGCATGCACTAGGAGCCGGTCCCCCATCTACTAAGGGCCTTACTTTTATTGCCAACCAAGTGGGTTTCCTGCAATTGGACAAGATATGGGGACTGTCTTTTCAAGTACTGCTGGGCGACACCTCTCTTTATTTTATCACTTAAGCCATTAACATTCCAGGAAAGGACAGAGAGCACTGATTCCCGTTCAGCCCCCATCCCCTGGTACGGTGATATTCATAGCCCAGTAGGTCAATAATACAGCAATCGCTTCTTTATGCAACTCGCAAATAAAGGCAGCACTATCACATCTGAGTCTGTCGCATTGAATAAAAACAAAGAAAACAGAACATAGCAACACAATATGGTCATTCTGGAACTCATCTTCGAAACACATGTTCAGCAGTCTATCCAATCTGTAGCATAGGAGTTCACCACAACTTTGAAAACAGCAAAAAACTGCAAAACACCACCCCCACCCTTGACCCCCAATTCCACCCCCCTCCCTGCCTGTGGATTTAGAACTACCCACCCCCAAACACGGCAGAGTGCCTCTCACCCACCCTGAAATGCTGAAAACGCAGAGGGAACCGACCCCCCCTCCCGCAGATACACATCACAATTATCATATTTCGTAGCCATCCTCTAGTAACAGCAACAAAGCAATATCATATCACGTCAATATACCCATCAAATAGCACCATGTCATAGATCCCCGAGCACAGAAACAGTCTCGTATCAGTGAGTTTTTCTACCTCCCCGCCCATGCACCTCTGCTTGCGTATTTTGCCAGTTCCAGGCTCTTCAGTCCCACCGCCAGGGCTATCAGTCCTGCTCCTCCAGCCAACTATTCTCAGCAGTGGGGTCAGTGCTTGCCGCCTCAATCCAGACTCTTTGTGTGCCAGATCTACTAGGGCGGTCCCTCCTGTGGCCTCCCACTGTGCTCCAGCCCTCCATCCAGTCCCAGACCACCTCTGGTGAGTCAAAGAACCACGACTTGCCATCCGACTCCACTCGCAGCCGTACCGGGAAAAACATTGCATATTTCACCTCTCGATCTCTCAGCTCCTTCACCGCTTGGAAGCTTCTGCGTTGCACTTGAACCTTGGCCGTGAAATCCAGGAAGACCGTCACCTCATAGTTATCTATCTTCAAGGGCGGGCTGGCAGTATTATGTCCCTATCACGGTAGTTGAATACTCTGGCAATCAGGGGTCTCGGAGGTGCGCCCGGCTTAGGTCTACCACCCGGTACCCAGTGGGCTCTTTCCATGGAGAAGTAGCTGGACAACGTCTTGGGCTTTAGGTGTTTCGTAATCAGCTCCTCCACGTACAGATCCGCCGCCGGCCCTTCGGTCCGTTCCGGAACCCCTAAAATTCAAATGTTATTACGGCAGGCTCGACCTTCCTAGTCATCTAGCTGTTGCGACATTCTTGCCTGCTTCTGCTGCATGTCGAGCATTTGTCTCTGAAGTTCCGATCTGTTTGTCTGCAGGGCGCATGTCACTATTTTAAGTTCCTGAACTTTCTCATCCATTTTCTTAAATGTCCGCCCTAAGCAGCGAGACCTCAACAGTGACTGAGTCAACTGAGGTACGTACCCCACCTATTTCCACCATAACATCATGAAGAGTCGGCTCCGGTCCCAGTGCAGGGGCCACCGCCGCCTCATCTCTCTCCGATCGCGGTGAATCACCTTTTCCACCTTTTTTAGACCATGCAAACTTCGCCAACTGTTTCTGGGCGTTAGCCTTGGGACCCTTCCCTCCTGTAGCCATGATTGCGGAGCCCAGAATCTTCAGACAAATGCAGAGGGCAGCCCATTGGATACAGTCGCAGCCAAGTAAAGGAAACAACTAAGACAGAACTCAGCACTGGGAAGTGCCTTTTCCTGGGTTCCGACCCTTCAAGCAGGCCTTCACTCACGATGGTTGGCCCCAGGAGTATGGCCAGCTGCCCCTGCGACCAGTTAAGTACTCCCTCTGCTCTTTGTCACAGCCCACTAGCAAACACTCTCCGTAATGTTCCACAGTACCAACGCTCCTGCTCCTCGGGGCGCATCAGGGAAGGCCGACACACACTATGGCAGTTCAGGCTCGAGGACATGGGCCCTCCAGAGCAATGTTGCAAATTCAGCGCACCGCCCATACCACCGGTCCGCACGCTTGATCTCCGCTGCAGTTTCCACCAGGCAAGTTAAGTAGGACAGCGCACTCACATCTGTCTCTCCAGGCTCCTGGCCGCAGGGCCCTCACGTACATCCAACTGTCCAGAGGGAACCCAACCAGGCTGTACACAATCTCCCACCCTGCCTCCTGGTTCAGCTGTCGTCGCGCTTCTTTCCTCATCCCTCCACCGCCGAAGCACTGCACACAATCCTATGGACAGGCTGCACTCCCTCCATACAGTGGGCAACAACCAGCGCTCATCCAACACACCACCTGCAGCCAGGCGGCTCCCCCACAACAAGGAAAGTACTGGGCCTCCGTGGGGAGTCCAAGCGCCACCCCCTCCAGGCACAGGCACACTTCGCGGTAGGCCGCAGTCCAGAGGCTACAACAGCCAGAAATCAGCCCACCGTCTGGCCGCGGAGTCACCACTTTCTTCTACGCCCCCCGGCCGTCTCCGCCCACCTTCAGAAGCAATAGGGCCAATGCACCTGCTGAGGCCCACTGCTGCAACCTCTCCTGAACCGCTTCTAACTCCTCGGGTCTCTGCAGGGCTCCCCCCTCCCCGGTCCGCCGATCACAGCCTAGCCCTCCTCACCATATAGGCTGCAAAGCCAGGACCTCCATTTCCATGGCGTCCGCCGGAACTGTACACTCCCTACTTATATGTCAAAGAAAGCGCTGCAGATCCACCAGCGCAGGTCTCGCGCATCTGCCGTCAATCGCCACACCTCACTGCAGGCAGCGGAACTCTCGGGGCAGGGTCAACGCCGCTCCCTGGGGCCGCCTCTCCTCACAAGCCGCACCCCGGGCCGCCATTTCCCCGCCGTAGCACCGCACAGCCTAGACAATTTCGTAGAGGAAGAGTTCACGACAGGGGTCCAAAGGCAGCACGGGGGGGTCAGGAGTCAAATACCCACCACCTCACAGCATCACACAACCTCGGATGGCTCAGGGTAGTTCAAAACATCCGCGGAAGGGAAGGAGCTTGTCTAGGCAGCGGCCATTTCCAACGGCTGCCGAGATAATATTTGATGATCAAGCTAGTGAGTAGGATTCAGTCCTTTCCTTAATGGATCTTTTAATAAGAGAACCTTTAATTGATACCCCAAAGAGAGTTACCCCTGAAAATTCAAAGGAGAAAGGGTCTGTGGCACCTTTAAGAACAAGTTCAACAGCTGTCACTCCAGAAGATTTAGAGAGATGGGCACAGGGAATAGAAAGACAAAGTTCAGTTCCAAATATTTTAGACATTTACAAATTGAAAGTAGAGTTGGAAGAATTAATAGCTGGAAATGTGGGAATAGACAGGCAAACCATTACAGTGAGGACGAATTGTTTTTCATTTGTAGGAGTATAACAAGAAATGCAAAATTGTTTCATGAGAAATTGACAGAGCTTGCTTCAGAGATAGGAATAGATTTAGGGAGATCAAAAGTATTACAAAAGCCATATCAAGTGGAGTTTTACTGATAAGGAGTTGGAGAATATAAATGAGTCTGGAAGGAAACTACAGGTTAAGGAGTTAAAGAACATTTTGCAAAAATGGGTAGACATTGACCGATGGAAAACTAGGTGGTTGAGCAAAAAAGAGGAAGCACAAGCAAAGGAAACAGCATCTGGGTTTTCACTAAAAGAATCAGAAAAGGCTGAAAGGTTGTGTCCGATGAGAGAAGTTCCAGGAGGTGAATATGTTTGTGTGCCTTGGAGTAGACATGATATTTTGTCATTTACAAATGATTTCCCTAAGTTAAGAGAAAAACCATCTGAATGGTATAAACAAGTTGAAAGATTTGTGAAGGTTTTGAAGATTCTATTGAAGGATCTAGATGGTCTATTTGATATTGTGGTGCCTGCTGATTTATGGACAGAATGTAAGATAACCATTGATTGGCCAAGTGAGGAGTACCCCAGAGATTTTAAAACAGGGGCACCCTCAGATGACGTGATGAAGAAATATCACCAAGTGATTACTTTCCTGAAAGGGAAAATTCCTCCTAAAGAAACAGACTGGGTAAAGATAGATTGAACATTTCAAGAGTTAAATGAGTCTGTACATGCCTACTATGAGCGGTTGTTACAGGTGTTTAAACAGTATAGCGGTTTTGAGAACATTGGTGATAAGGATATGGGACATTTTGTGTATCGGTTTTTGTATGGTTTGAAACCGGAAATTAGTCAGATGATTCAACAGCACATGTTGTGCTGGCAGATTAAGTCGATTTATGACATTTAGAAGTATTGTGGCGACGATATTGAGGCAAGGCGTAGAAAGTTAAAAGAGAAAATTATGTGGGCACAAGTAAAATTGGCAGAACAACAGGAAATTAAATTGAATACCCAGACTGATAATCAGATAAAAGATCAGAATGATCAAGGGGTGAATAGTGGTACATTTAGAGGACGAATGAATAGAGTGGATGCGAAGAAGAAGTTTCCTTTTCATGCGTGCAGAAAGCTTGAACATTGGAAAAACGAGTGTAAGAGTATTCAGAATAATAATAATGGGCCAAATCAAAATTTAAATCCACAGACGCAGAATGAGGTGATTTTGAATCAGCCGCAGCAGGCAGTTACCCCACAGTATCAGGTGCCGCCAGCTCCCATGCCAAATTTTGTGAACCATCAATGGTACAATACGGATGCCGTATTTCACGGAGGAAGTGGTAAGAAAAATTCTGTGGTTCCACAGTATCTTTTACAGAATAATAGCGATGAATCCGAATGTGAGCAATTGCGGTGCCTGAGGGGGGAGGAAGAGGAGTGCATGCTTGGCACATCCTGGTCAGTCAGTTCCAAAGTGACCTCTGCCTGCTTTGGCAAATTGCGTATGATAAAAAAGATCGCCCCATACTTGCCCATGTAATCTATGAAGACTATCGTGTATGCCCTCATTAACTCCCATCTGGACTACTCTAATAACCTATACGTGGGAGCTCCAGCATATCTCCTACAACGGTTGCAGATTGTTCAGAATGCGGCGGCCAGGTTGATATGCAACGTGCCCTACCGCCATTCTAGCTCCCCCCACTTAAAGAACCTTCACTGGCTCCCGATATCCTCACACATCCAGTTTAAAGCCCTAGTTCTTACTTTCAGGGCTCTGAATGGGAAGCAGCCAGGGTATCTTAGACGTAGACTGAAGCTAGTCCATTCATCTCGAGCTCTTAGATCCAACCACCTCTGTCTCCTGCTCCCGGCCCCGCTTCCATCGATCCAGAAAAGGAGGCAGAGCTTTTGCGGTGGTCACAGCAAAACTATGGAATTCCCTTCCGTTTAGTCTTCGACTGATCGAATCAGAATCTCAGTTCAGATGTAAACTGAAGACATGGCTGTTCTCCAGCTACTAACTTCTAGGTTCTATGCCGCTGCTGTCCTCAGTGCCGGGACACCCCCGTTGGGGGTAGCCGCGTGCTTTATAAATTTCATAAATAATAATAATAATAATAATTACTAGACTTAGTGCGGCCGATGCTGTAAGTAAGATATCTGGAGTCATTGAAGCATCCTGTTTACCAGGAGTCAAGTCTGCACAAGAAACTGAATTGGTGGCCTTAACAAAGGCATGAAAAATTGGGAAAAACTGGAGAGTAACCATATTTACGGATAATCAATATGGTTTCGAGGTAGTGCATGGCCAGCTCTGGAAGCTGAGTAGATTTCTGACTTCTTCAGGATCTCCCATACGAAATGGCAAGAATGTAAAAGAATTATTGGAAGCAATACAATTTGCCAAAAGAAATTGCAGTAGTTAAGGACGCTGTCCACTAGTCAGGAAATGATTATGTGGTGGCGGGTAACAGATATGCTGACCAAATTGCCCAGTATTGTACAAAGAATAAAATGGCACTTGACCGAAAGATTGAAACAAGTGAAATCAGCTGTCAACTTATGCTTTTCTCACCACTAGGGACATGGGATGAGGTTAGACACTTGCAAGATGAAGTTGAGCCAAAGGAAAGGGAAATCTGGATAAAGTAAGTGTGAGAACTGGGGGTCTCTAGTTGGCAGAGGTAGGTACCACTGTCCAAATAGGGACCCTTGCTTCTAGTCAGGGTAAGAAGGATACACTCTTTAGATAAACCCTGCTCACCCACTTGGTAGCTTGGCACGATCAGTCAGGCTTATCAAAGGCAATGTGTAAAGTATTTGTACCATCACTCACAGTAACACAGTGAAAACGCCACAAACTGACTGCACAACAGTTTAGAAAAATAAAGGTATTTAATTAAACTACACAAGACCAAAACGACAAAAATCCAACATGCACAGTTCAAGAATATGGTTTCAAAAGAGTTCTTAAGGTTGCGTTAAAATAATCCACAGTTGCGTCACATTTTAGCCAACAGTACCTTTAGATGCAACAAGAGTTCCAAACTGCAGAGTTGAAAAGCAAGCGATGCATCACTCCTGAGACCCTGGGGAGGCGATGCGACAACCCCGCTGGATGTTGCGGGCGTGTTGCGATGACTCTGGTCTGTATGGGGTGGGATGCGATACCTTGGGTGGATTCCGGTGCGTAGGTTTCGGTAGAAGCGGCTCGCAAACGGTACGATGCAACAATCTTCGGGACGGCGGCGATCTCAGGTGCAGCGACGATGCTCGGCGCAGCGTTGATCTTCTCCTCTAGCGGCCCCTCAATGCGATGGCTCTGTAACGACTCTCGCAGCAACCTGGTGCGGTCCGCAAGCAGGCGGTGCAACAATCTCACCCAGTGACAACAGGCTCTGCGACAACGGTTCGCAGCGATGGTACTTTTCCCACACCAGAGTGATGCGTTCTGCAAGCGAAGGATGCTTCGGTTCTTACAGCGGCAACAGGCGCTGTGACGATCTCGATCGTCGCAGCGGCGGGAATTTCCTCGCACTGACGGGGATGCGCTCCGCAAGCGAGCGATGCGTGAAACTTTGCATTAAGTCTTTAGTATCTCGATTTCCAGCTTCCCAAGGACCGGTACAACTTCCAGAGGCACCACAACTGGCCCAAGCACTCTGGGAAGGAAAGTACTCTCTCAGTAGAGTTCAGGGAAGCTGGGGGTGAAGTCCATTTGTTCCTGGGACTTTTTAACAGGGAGCCAGCTCTTCTAAGGCCCTTGGAGATTCCTTCAAGCAAGGGGACACAGCACAAAGCAAAGTCCTTCCCCTCTCCTTGGCAGCAAAGCAACTGCAGGTCAGTCCACAAGCACACAGCAGGATAGTCTTCCTTCTTCTGTCTTCCAGCTGTCTCCTTAGCAGAGGTTCCTTCTTGATTCCCGTATTATCTAATTTTCTGTAGTCTGGGGTCCTGTACTTATACCCCTAAGAGTCTTTGTTCTCTTTGTGCAGGAGGGCTCTGAGCCGGGTCTAAACCAGTTCTGGGTGTTCCTTGAGCACTTTATTTTCCTGGCCTCTTCTTTCCTTTCAGAGAGAGGGGCAGGGTTGTCAGCCGCCTAGCAGGAGGTGGAGCCAGCTTTGTGGAAGTCAGGCACAGCCCTATTTAGGCCCAGGTGCTACCCCCTCCCACCACTCCAGACACAGATGGAGCTATTCAACCCAGGAAGCCACCCAGCCCCTTGTCACTCTCAAACCAGACAGTCAATTCACAAGCAGGCCAAGGCACACAGAAAGGTCAGACAAGAGAACAGACACTTTCTAAAAGTGCTGTTCTCAAGCACAGGATTTAAAAACCACCTTTCCTAAAAGATGTGTTATTAAATTCTGAGTTCAGGGATACCAGACTTGTATGTCCTATCTTGCTCCTATGAGAAGATATGCTGGTAACCACTGTAGCCAGCATTCCCCATGATAGCCTATGGGGCAGGATAGCCTTACAATAGTAAAAAAAAAGAAAATGGCTGTAATTCACTAACAGAGCATGTCACCTGCACTAGTACATGCTCTACCTTTCACATACACTGCACCCTGCCCAGGGGGGTACCTTGGGCCTTCCATAGGGGTGACCAATGTGTACAGAAAAGGAAGGGTTAGGCCTGGTCAGTGGGGACACTGACCAGGTGGACATGGCAGTTCACAGACTGCACACAGGCAGGCCTGAGACACCATTTTAGGGCTACTCATGTGGGCGGCACAAACAGTGCTGCAGGCCCGCTAGTAGAATTTGTATCACATGCCCTGGCACACTGAAGGCACTTTACTGGGGTCTTCTTGGGGATACAAATATGCCAATCATAGATAACCAATTACAATAACAATTTACACAGGGAGCACTTGCACTTTGACACTGATCAGCAGTGGCAAAGAACCTAAAGCATCTAAATCAGCAAAAATGAAATCCCGCACAGCGTAAAAAATACAGGAGGCAGAGGCAAAAAGACAGGGGAAACCACGCCAAAGATGCCAGATCTAACAGTCAGGTTGCAAAAGAAGAACGGACGATGATGTATGGGTGTACATTGATGGCAGAGCAGTCATGCCAGGTTGCTTACTTTCCCAAATGGCAAGGATGTATCATGGAGACACTCATGTTGGTAAGTATGCCAAAAGTAGACTATTCAGTCAAAATTGGTACAATCCAGCGTTTAGGGTAGTCACAGAGAGCTTATGTCAGAGATGCTAAATTTGTCAGCAGCTAAAACCAGCAGAAAAACAGTGGTTAAAATTTGTGGGGGGGAAAAATTGGAAATGCTGAAGGACCATTCACAAAATTGCTTGGACTTTATTGGGTTGCCTCAGAGCAACAAAGTATGTTCTTGTCCTAGTGTGCCAGTTCTCAAGATGGGTGGAGGCATATCCCACTAGAAGAAATGACAGCCGTACAGTTGCTAAATTACTGTTGAGGGAACTGATCTGCTTTGTGGTTCCCAGTGACTTTGGAATCAGATAGAGGACCTAATTTTAATAATAAAATAATCCAATTAATCTGTGAAGCATTCAAAAGTGAACAGAAACTGCACTGTGCATACCACCCAGAGGCTTCAGGAGTGGTTGAGAAATTAAATGGCACAATTAAATCAAGATTGGCAAAGGTGTGTGCATCCACATCACTGAGTTGGCCAGACTCATTGCCCCTTGTGTTGATGGGACTCCAAAGTATTCCTGACAGAAAAACAGGATTGAGTCCACATGAAACTCATGGAAAGGGCAATGAGACAAGCATTCGTACCTGGACACAGGTTGATAAATATAACTGATGATTTGGTATTGGATTATTGCAAAGGATTGGCTGACCTAGTGCATTCTGTCTCTCACCTGGTTGGATAAGATGCAGTTGCCAGGCAGCCAACACATGCGCATGATTTGAATCCTGGAGACTGGGTGGTAGTGAAGAAACACACCAGAAAATTGTTCTTAGCACCCAGGTGGGATGAACCACGTCAAGTCATACTGGTCTCTACAACAGCAGTGAAGTGTGCAGGTTTGCCCATTAGGATCCACGGCAGCCATACCAAAGGGGGTACCAGACCCCGCTGAAACGGGACAACAACTGATTGAACCAGTTGTAACTGCCGAAGGTTGTGAAGTCGGAGAATCTAGAGTGACAAATTCTGAAGTGATAGACGAAGAGCAACCGAGCACAAGTCAGGGAGATTGGATACCAGTGATTGGCATACGAGAAGTTGTTATTCAAACAAGAAGAAGAACAAGATTAGAGAGACAGGAAAGTAGTGAGGACCAGATAGGTATAGAAGAACACGCTCAGGAAAGGAGAATACTGTAAACCTGTAGCAGGACCAGCTAAGGAGAGAAGAACATACTCAGGCAGAGGTGAACAGAGACATTCACAGTCATGAGGAGGGACAGGTAGGTGAAGAAGAACACTTTCAGGTAGAAGAAGAGCAAATTATATTAAGACCTAGACAGGACCAGTTAGGAGAAGAAGAACACGTTCAGGCAGAAGAAGAACAAATTATATTAAGACCTGGACAGGACCAGTTAGGCAAAGAAGAACACATTTGGGCAGAAGAAGATAGAGGAAGAAGAACAGGTTCAGGTGGATAAAATAACATTAACAGAACCTGAACAGGAACAGTCAGAAAGTCATTCCGAACAAGACAAAGAGGGGGAAAGTGCAGTTCAAATTAAGAGGGTCAGCAGAGATGATAACTGGCCTGGTGGAGTGAAAAGATTGAGATACTATCTAAGAAAAACACATGAAAGACCAGAGCAAATGAATGAGGTTACAAGCCAAACTCAGTCTAAACAAACAATTGAGAGAAACATACGAAGGAGCTCAAAATTGAAAAGTTTAAATAATAAATATAAGGCCCCTGAGTGGACCTACATAATTCTAGAAGAATTCGAAAAATTTAGACTTGAGTGAAGAGTCTGAAGAAATAGATGGTGTACAGATTGATGAGGGGAAAGTGAGGCCTCCTTGAAGAAAGACAAGAGTTGGAACTAACCAAGAAAGAAAAGAAGAGATATCTTCTTAGGCTAAAATGGCTGAAAACAGAGTCACTGAGCGACCAAAACAAAGTTTCTTGAAAAGATGTTATAATGCTTTTACATGCGGAATTCTATTAGTGGTTCTAATATGGTTATTTTTAACGATAGCTGTACCTTTACTAATGATAGCAAATAGAAAGAACGGTACAGTTACTAATGAAACAAGCATTGAAAATGCAATAGGTCTCGCCTTTGATTAAGGTAAAAAACATTTGCGTTGCTAATGTTATTGTATAGCTAACCAAATGGCTTTAACTTAATGAAAGGCGAGTCCTATTGCATTTTTAATGCTTGTTCAATAATATCTGTTGGTTGTTCGGGTTCGCTATGCTCGCTCGCCACAGTGCAATATAACAATCATTTTACGCCTCACCACTTTCAAATGTCACCAGCCGCCACTGGCTTACCTCCTCCTAAGGCTCTCTCATCTCATCCTGGTTCTTCCCTGCAATCTTTCTCAACACTGAACCTCCGTGGTGATTCTGTGTCTCCTGCAATACTATCTGGTTTCCAGGGACCGACTTGAATGAATTTTTGCAAAGAACTTTTTTTCTCTGAATGTGGCAATGCCTATTGTATTTTCACTTATTCCGTTATTCAATACTTCCTAACTTCTTTCCAAGAAGGCTGTTCTCAGTCAAGCTAGTTATTATAGTTGTTGCTAGGTGGCCATTGGCTGTTATGTGTACTACGTTCTTTATCTCATTGACTGTTTCCTAAGCCAATTGGGATTTCTTACTATTTCTTTTTTTTTAAATGTTTTATTTCATTTTGCACAATACAATTGACACATTTCAGTATATCATTATACGTTAGCCCCATTACCATCTCCCCCACACTCATTACTATTTATCAGTGGCATCTGTTAATCCTAACCCTCACGGTGCCTTGTTCATGAGCTCTTGTCTCGGCTTGAGTTTGTTCACGGAGGCTTGCATAGATTCCCTCTGAATTCGTTCCACTTTCCCCAGATTCTGGACCATTTCCTAGGACAGCCTCTATGGGTGTATACTGCCCTTTCATCCACCATTGCGACATCCATGTAATTTCTCCATTGCTGGTATGTGAGGAGCACTCCTGAACCCCAGTTCTTAGATATGTTTCTCTTTGCTATTGTCATCCCAAGCGTGGCCCAGTTTTGCATTGCCTAGTTTAAGTCTGTGGGCTCCCAAGCATTCAGGAGACATCTCTTGGGATCCAGCGGAACCTTCGCCCCCCCCCCCCCCCCCCCATCTGCGAGACCTTGTTCATTACTTATTCCCAGTAGGATTGTATTTGTGGAATTTCCCATATTATGTGGTAGAATGTTCCCGTGAGTCCAGAGTTTCGCAGACATAATGAGTCAGGCGCGTGTCCCAGATTTTGTAGTGTAGTGCGTGAGTAGTATATGCAGTGAAGCACCTTGAGCTGCATTAATTTCAGCTTAGATGGGATCGCTCCTTACCGGGGTGAAGCCAGTGCGTCCTGCCAGTCTGAGTCCTCCATGTCTCCTAGTTCCCTCTGCCACCTTTCCCTTAGTGTCGTCGTGGGGTCTGGTTGGTTGTTCACTGTGGGAGAGCGGGTTTAACAAACAGGTGAGAAGACTGTATATATGATCCAAAAGAAAGTGGTTTATTTGTAGTAATGGTAATATTCTGCGATACAGATGGTTTATTATCCGGGTTTTCTTCTTCTTCTGAACTGCTTGATGAGATGAGGCCAGTCCTAGGTGTTACCGACTCCTCTTCTTCGGACAGAATGGGGTCTCCCTGGAGGCTCATAGAAGAGAGAAATAAAGGGAGCCGTCAGTTACTCTGGGTTACAATAAACCGGTCACCACACCATAGGTGAAGGAAGGGTGAGCTATGGAAGAAATGTGCTCGGGGGGGGGAAAGGAAGGAAATAAGGCAAATCATAAATGGGACGGTCTGCTATCGTGGTTGGGCAAACATAAGAGGGGCTGTGCCATGCCAAGTCCATAAATCAAAGTGTAGTTATCTGCACGCAGTATCGCGTAGAAGCAAAGCATCAATCAGGGGTTGGAGTCTGCTACCCCCCTCCCGGCTTGAGTATAACAACTCCACCCGCAACCCTCCTCTGGACATTACCCAAGTCCCAAGTCCCCGGAGTACGCCCCACTCACCGGCTCCGCCGCAACTCTCTCCGTGAGTTGCGGCCGCTCTCCAGCTTCCTCCGGCGGGTACCACCACTCCTCGGTCCACCGGTCTCCCGACTCGTCGTCTTCCCGGTCCACGGCAGGCTCCGTATCCTTCTGGAATTCCACGGCGTTCTTCCCAGGCTCTCCTCGGCGTTCGGCGTTCTTCCTTCCTTGTCCGTCCTCGTCCTTATTGCTCCAAGATACCGCCTCTTGGTCTAGGTCTCTTTTCATTGGTTCATGATGTTTCCTTTCCGGGACTCCGATGTCGACTTCCGGGTCACGACTCTGTGGAGACAGAGCATATGGGAGTGTCAACTGACCCGTCTCTATTTCCTTCAAGTCCCACGATGCATTTGGCGGTAATGTTGGCGATGCTGACTCGTTCCGATCAAGAGCTTCACAGGTATGGTCACCGTCTCTCTCACATCCACTAACTTACGATACGTCTGGGAGATGGCCTTTTTTTCCATATAGTCAGCGAAGAGTCTGTCCTCCAGGGCCGAGGCCTCTGCTAATTGTGTGACCGGGGGAATAGCGCTCTTGAGCGCGTGTCTGATTTGTATCTATCTATAGAATTCCATCTCTGCCATTCCGTATGTTTCTCACAGTTTTTGCGAAGGGCAGCCCCCCCTTTTACCCATAGATCTCCTATTTTGGTAATACCAATAAGGTCCCATTTCTTGAACCCCATGGTGTTGGCTAAGGTGCCTAAACGTCGGATCTCCCAGAGGGGGTGGCCTGTGTCAATACTCCCTCCCATCCCAACGCTCTTTGCGCTGTATGCCAAATTTTGATTGTGTGAACAGTAGGTTCTGTGAGTGTGTTCTTTCTCTTAATAGTATAAAGGGCTTTCATCAGGTGATCAATGGGCAAGACGTATCTATCCAGTCTGAATGCCAGTTCCTCCTGCGGGGCATGTAACCATTGGTTTATCACCACAAGCTGCGAAGCCCAGTAGTACAATTTCACACTAGGTAATGCAATTCCCCCAATACACCAGCTGTGGACCAGTTTATGTTGCCCTATACGTGCCGGTTTCCCATCCCACAATAAAGTGGAGCATTCTGTGTTGATTGCTTTAAAATGGGAGGGGGGGGACGGGAATGGGGTATTTTGGAGGGCATATAAAAACCTGGGCAGGGCCATCATCTTAGAGTGGTGCCCTCCCCAGTAGCGACAATGGAAGTGACCTCTAATGTTTAACATCAGTACGAAACTTTGTGAGTGGCCGCATTAGGTTTTCGTCTATGAAAAGTGTCACCTGTGGTGTTGCATAGATTCCCAAATACTTAAACCCTCTAGTCGCAATTTGTAGCTCACATCCTTGTGGGAGCTTGGGTGTGGGACCATGTATAACATAAAGGAGCGATTTTGACCAGTTTATAGTGTACCCTGACACCCTCCCATATGCAGTACAGATATCCAGTAAGCACACCAATGACCGTGCCGGGGACGTTAAATATATTAACACGTCATCCGCATATAGCAAAATTCTGTCTTCCCAGTCTGCCTCCCATCTCATCCCCCGGATCATCACGTCCTGTCTTATCCAGGCGGCAAGCCGTTCCAGTATTAAGCGCGAAGAGGAGGGGTGACAGCGGGCAGCCCTGTCTCGTGCCCCTTCCGAGTGTAAACTCTCTTGAGATGCGGCCATTTGCTACTACCTGTGCTAGGGGCGCTGTGTATAGTAATTTAATCAATGCACAGTATTTCGGGGCAACTTCGGGCCAAACCCCATCTTTTGGAGTACTGCGAATAGAAACGGCCATTCCACGAGGTCAAACGCCATTGTGGCGTCTAACGAGAGGATAGCTGTGTCTTCTTGGATCGTTGATATCCATGCCAATACTCCATGCAGACGTCTTAAGTTGAGGGAGGTATTGCACCCCGGCATAAACCCTGATTGGTCTGGGTGGACTAGTGTCTTAAGGAATGTTGCAGACGGAGTGCCAATGCTTTGGCTAGTATCTTGGCTTCTGCATTTATCAGGTATATTGGGCGGTAGAATGAGCTACTTAATGGAGGCTTACCTGGCTTATATATTGCTACGATTGTGGCTAGGCGTTGATCCTTTGGTAATGTCCCCCTTTCAAGACTCTCGTTATACATATCAAGTAAGTGGGGCATGATCGATCCTGCTACCTTTTTATATAGTTCAACCGGCAGGCCATTAGGTCCCATTGCCTTCCCTGTGTGAAGTGCCAATAGTGCCACCCCCAATTCCTCAGTATGCTACTTCTAATTCCAGCATTTCTTCCTGTGCTAGTGTAGGCATTTTGATGTCTCAGAGAAACTGTATGTTCTCCTCCACGGTGGCTGTGACTCGCTGCGTATATACCTTTTTGTAATGTTTGGCTAGCCCCTCCGCTATGAGTTGTGGGTCTGTCGTGGTGATGTCGTCCTCTAGCGTCAGTTGGGCAATCCATCTGCTCGTCCTCTCCTTTCTTTCCAGCCATGCCAGCAGTCTGACCGTCTTATCCCCTAGTTCGTACAGCCTATGCTGGGTGGCAGTGTGTCTAGCTTTCGTGTCTTCCCATGCTTACATTCTATATTCCTGACATGCCAATGTTAGGGCTTGTGCTGTGGTGTCATTAGTGTTTGCAGCATGGGCTACCTCCCCCCTCTGTACTCCCTCCTCCAGAGTGTCTAGGTGTTGTCTTACTTCCCTTTTGTGGCTGGTGAATATGGATATAGCTTGACCCCGAATGACCCATTTGTATGCCTCCCATAAAGTGCTTGGTGATTCCACCGAGTGCTCGTTCTCTGCAAAATATTTTCCAGTGGCTTTCACAAGTGCTTTACCAACCTTAGGGACCTTTAGATATCCTGGGTAGAGCGGGAAGATTTGTTTTCTACCAGGAACCTGTGATGTATATGTGAATTGTATCGGGGAGTGGTCTGATATGCCCCTTGGTAAGTGCGATATATCAATTATCCTTGCCGGGGTTATTGCTAGGATCAAGATGTAATCGATCCGTGAGAGACTGTTGTGCACCCCGGAGTGAAAGGTGTACTGTTGCTCAGTGGGGTTTCTCACCCGCCATATATCGATCAGTCCCAGCGCATCTATGAATTCCTTCAGAACCTGATTGGGTCTAGCAGGTTCTCTGGCGGCCTGCGGTCTATGGCGGTATTTATTACTGCATTAAAGTCTCCACCCACAATCAGTTCCCCTTCTGGAAGACTGTGATCGTGGGCTGTGTGCGGACCGGAATAACAGGCGTGGAGGCCGTATATAGTGGGCTATTTCTGAGCCGGTGTTTATTATTGATACACAGAGCTTTTAGTTTGTGAAGAAAGGAAAGACAAAGTAGGCTCCGAGGTGCGGTTGAGTGATCGGACATCTCGAAGGGCTGGTTCCTGGGTAGGTGTTGCTTGGGCTCGTCCAGCGGTCCAGTTGGTCGTTCGCCGGGATGGTGGTTCCTCGGAGGTGAAAGAGAGACACAGAAAGGGCCGTTAGTTACACAGTCGTATGATGTCTTGATACCGAACACCGTCACCAGGTGTAGGGGTAAGAACAGACCGTGAGGAGGGTCGCGAACGGGACAAGATGGAGGGGAAAAGAGTATTAAGGAGAAAGAGGGGTTGGTGTTGTTGTGAATGAGTGTCGGGCCGTGTTCTGTACAGTGGCGTCCGTGACGGAACGTGAACTATACAATACATACAGTGAGAAGTGCAAACGTGCAGTCGTGACTGTTTTAAGCTACGGCTATTTACACTCTTCAATAATACAAAGAGTTCGTTACTCACATGCCCCGCCACAACTCTCCCGTGAGTTGCGGCCGGTCTCCAGCGTCCTCCACCAGTCCTCGGTCCAGACTTCCTCATCTTCCTCGACTTCATCGGTGGTCTTCTGAGGTTCAGCGTCAGTCGTCTCCTGCCACGAGTCCAACTCCTTGAACGAACTGCCGTCTTCGCTTCCGGCTTTTCCGTGTTCCGGCTCCGGGTCTGGGGATGGAGTTCTGGGTTTACTCGGGAGTCCTTCCGGCTTTTCACTCGTTGTGATTGGGTCCTGCAAAGAAGGAGAGAAGGGTGGAGTCCGAGATGGTTGAGAGGGTGTAGGATCGGTCGAAGATGTCCGGGATCTTAAGCAACATGGCGACCTAGGCGAGGTAGGGGGCGTGTCCCGTTCACATCCCCTTCTCGTAGCTGTCCTTCTTGATCTGGGTGGAGGGGGAGGATAACGGGAGAGGTAGTCAGCGTTTCCTTGCTTAATGCCTTTTCTATGTAGAGTCTTGAACTTATAAGGTTGTAGGGACAAAAACCAACGAAGGACGCGATCATTGTGTTCTTTGTTGCGGGCCATCCATTCCAGCGGAGCGTGGTCGGTGTACAAAACAAAATCTCGCCCCTCTAGATAGTATCGGGGACTTTCAACCGCCCATTTCATGGCCAGGGCCTCCTTTTCAACTACAGCGCAGTTCATTTCTCTAGGGAATAGCTTCCTGCTCAGGAAAAGAATGGGGCGTTCTTCGCCATTGTGATCCTTCTGTGACAGAACAGCTCCCAAACCCTGTTCCGATGCATCAGTCAGCAGAATGAAGGGCAGGGAATAGTCCGGGCTAATGAGCACAGGACCAGACATCAAGGACTGCTTCAGTTGCTGAAATGCTTGTAGCATACGAGGGTCGGGTTGTTTGAGAGAGTCCTCTCTTTTTGTAGACTTTTTCAAAAGATCAGTCAGGGGTGCTGCAGTCTGTGAAAAGTTAGGTATGAACCTTCTATAGTATCCCAGAAGCCCTAGAAACGCTCGGAGTTCTTTTCTTGTTCGCGGAAAGGGGATTGCCTGTATAGCAGTGATTTTTTTGTTCTGGGGACGGATAACACCCTCGCCTAGAAGGTAACCCAGGTACTTGACTGTTTGGGCAGCTAACGTGGTTTTTGCAGGGTTAATAGTAAACCCATAGGAACCCAGGGAGGAGGCCACCTCTTGTAAATGATGTAGATGTTGATCCCAATCGTCGCTGTAAATGATTATGTCGTCCAAATAGGCGCCTGCATATTGTGAATGAGGCCGTAACACATGGTTCATGGCCCTCTGGAAAGTAGCGGGAGCACCGTGAAGGCCGAAAGGCATCATGGTGAATTGATACAGACCACCGGGAGTGGAAAATGCAGTTTTCTTTTTGTCCTCATCCCTTAATGGGATCTGCCAATAACCTTTACAGAGGTCGAGGGTACTGATATATTTGGCCCTCCCTATGCGTTCTATCATCTCGTCCACACGAGGCAAGGGGTAGGTATCAAAGGACGAGATCTTATTCACCTCACGAAAATGGATACAAAACCTGATCGACCCGTCAGGTTTTGGGAACAAGACAATGGGTGAATTCCAACTATTGATAGACGGTTCTATGACGCATAAACGCATCATCTGGCCAATCTCTTCCTTGATGACGACTCTACGGGCCTCAGGAATCCTATAGGGTCATTGTCGGACTGTTTTCCCAGGTTCGGTTTTGATAGCATGTTCAATCACAGAAGTACGACCGGGGTAGGATGAGAAAATCTGTTGGAGCGGGCTCAAGGATTTACGGAGCTCCTGTCTCTGTTTTTCTGTCAGATCCTGATCCATACAGACTTCATATGACAGAGTCTTCTCGGGCCCTGTGCTGGACAGTATGGGACGAGGACCTACCCATTTTTTCAATAGATTTACATGGTAAATCTGGAAGGTATGCCGGTTGGGATCTGTTTCTACTTCATACGTAACCGGTGTTACTTGACGTAGGACAGAGAAAGGACCCTGCCACTGACCTAGTAACTTATGGTCTGAAGACGGCATTAAGAGAAGAACTAGATCTCCCGGCATAAAAGACCGTGGTTTGGTACCCTTGTCATATTGTTGTTTCTGGTTTGCTTGTGCGGTTACTAAATTCTGCTGCATGATATCCCGTATCTGCCCTAAATGGGTCTTGAGGTTTTCCACATACTCGGGGAGAGGTTTGGTTCTGTCTGGTTCAGCCTCCCATGCTTCTTTGGCCATATCTAGGAGGGTTCGTGGGGGTCGCCCGTACAGGAGTTCATAAGGTGAATATCCGGTGCTACTTTGTACCTTGCAGCGGATCGCAGGGCTAGGGGTAACATTTCCTCCCACCTCTTACTCTCACGGGCTAACAATTTTTTCAGGGTGGTTTTCAGGGTGGCGTTGTAGCGCTCAACAAGCCCGTCCGTTTGGGGGTGGTAAGCGGAAGTCCTTATCTGTTTAACGCCTAGTTGAGAACACACCTGCCTCATGAGGGCGGACACAAAGGGAGTTCCCTGATCTGTTAGTATTTCTCTAGGGAAACCTACCCTAGCGAAGATTGATATCAAGGCTTTGACTATGTTCTGTGCTGTGGGTTGTCTTAAAGGGACAGCCTCAGGAAAACGAGTGACGTAGTCTACCAAGACCAAAGCATATCGACACCCGGTTCTGGAGGGTAAGAGGGGGCCTATGATGCCCATCCCTACCCTACTAATGGGTATGTCAATTACAGGTAGGGGTTGCAAAGGGACTTTGGGGGGGTCTGTACCTGCTGTTCTTTTGACATATTGGGCATGCACAACAATATTGTTTAATTTGCTGATAAACACCTGGCCAATAAAACTTTTCCAGAATTGCCTGCCCTGTCTTCTCATCGCTAAAGTGACCTCCCAACAAATGGCTGTGAGCAAGAAACAGCACTTTATCGCGGAAGGGCCCTGGTATTATCAACTGTGGTGTTTGTTGTGCCCCCCCTTTTCTGTACAAAAGGGCGTTCTTTTTAAAGAAGTAGGGACCTACTTGTAGAGGGTCTTCGTTCTCGAGGGCCCGCCCCCATGCATCTTGAAGGACGGGATCTTCCTGTTGTGCAGCACGGAATTCCCTGTCGGTTTCCCAAGGATGTTCTTCTACTCGAACAGGGCAAACGGTTGTGTAGCTTCTTTTTTCTTTCTTCTTTTGATTTTTGGTTTTATGAGGTCTGCTTGATGTCTCTGGAGATGGTTGTCCGTGGGGAAATGGTGCTTCTGACCACCATTTCTCTAAGGACTCGGTGGTATCATGAAGAAGACGGGGAAGTCCTGAGTAGTCACTGCCCAATATTGCTTGTTCCGGTAAGTTGGGTATGAGACCAACAGTTAGTGTGCTTCCTTGATCCGCAGGATGTTGAACCTTAACCCGGGCGGTTGGATACAGTTTCGTGTCCCCATGTACACACTGAATGGCCACTGTACCGGTCACTGGTCCCACAGGTTTTGGGAACTCCTGGGGTCGGAGTACGCTTTGTCTACAGCCCGTATCAGCAAGGGCTAGTACTGGGTGTCCATCTATTTTTACCGGGCAATGAAACCTGGGAGGGCTAGAGTCTGCAGTGAGACACAAAAAGTTCCGAGCGAGACCCACCTCCATTGCTTCTTCTTTCTGGGGGCACACTCGAACGATGTGTCCATATCCTCCACAGTGGTAGCACTGAGGACCGGGGGAAGGTGACCGGGGAATAACGGGATAAGGGAGAACCGGTATTGGATCCGGTATCTTCGGTAGGGGAGGTCTCGGAACCCGGTTCGGGCTATGGGGCTGGGGACGGTGTGCTGGTTCGTCTTTGGGTTTTTGTAGTTCTTGTGCTCGGCTATACGCACTGGCGATCTCTATCGCGTTCGAGGGTAAGGCGGGTGTTGGACCTGGGCCTCTTGGCAGGGTCATCCCTAAACTTTTTGCCTTCCTCCAATACTCTCTCTGACCTATTTTGTTTGGTTTAATGACTCTGGGCACTTTACCACTGCTGACCAGTGCTAAAGTGCATATGCTCTCCCTACTGAAAAGTGTACATGTGATTGATGTCCATGATTGGTTCATTGGATTTACTGTCAGTCCCCAGTAAAGTGCACCAGGAGTGCCAGGGCTTGTGAATGCCAATACTGCTAGTGGGCCTGCAGCGCTGGTTGCGCCACCCACAGAAGCAGCCTTAAAATGTGTCTAGGGTCTGCCATTGCACAACCTGCGTGCAGTCTGGTACTGTCATGCTAGCTGGGCAAGTGCACCCACTTGCCAGCCCCTAACCCTTCCCCTAACTTCATATTAGTCACCCCTATGGTAGGCCTGAGGGCAGGGTGCATTGTAAGTGTAAGGTAGGACAAGCCCTGATGTGTGTGGCATGTCCTAGTAGTGAATTACAACCCAATTCGTTTTTCACTATTGCAAGGCTACCTGCTCCCCTTAGGCCAGAATGGGCTGCTGGAATTATTACACTCTATAATCCCAGCAGGCTCAGGGAACATGGTAGAGAGTCATGTTTAGTATGCCTGAACTCAGAATAATAAAATACTTCTTTTAGTAAAGTTTATTTTAATATCCTGGGTTTGCAAATGCTACTTTTAGAAAGTTAGCATTTGCTTGTCTGACCATTTCAGCCCGCCTCTGCTCTTGTGTGTATCTGACTGTCTGGGTGTGTGAGTGACAGGGCTGGGAGTTGACAGGTTGTGAATAGCAAGATGACACCTTAGTGGGTGGTGGGAGTTTCCCCTGAATGATGCATCAGGATGTGCTCTGCCTCCACAATGCTGGCTCCGCCCCCCTGGGGAGCGACTGATGACTCAGCCTGCACCTGGCCCAGGAAGGAACGAAGCTTGTCAACAAAGTGCTCAAGCTGCCCCTGTCTTCACAATGCCGGCTCCGCCCCCTGGGGAGCGGCTGATGTGCCTGCCCTAACACTGAATGCAGAAGCAGAAGTACCCACCACAAGTGCTCAGGGACTGAGAACAGTTATGCAAAGGTCCCCCTGGCCTGTAAGAACAAAAGAAACTGGGTATAAAAGAAGGAGCCCTGCTCCTTGTAAATTAGATCCTGTTTGCGCTACAGAAGAAACTCTGCCCGAAGAGGAGGACCTGGAAGGACAAGGAGGAGTGCTGTCTCTGGCCTGTGTCTGGTGCCTTGCTGCAGAAGGAGAGGAAAAGAAGAGACTACAAGAGACTTTTGCTTTTTGAACTTTGTGCCAAACGCTGCTGAAAGATCTCCAAGGACTTGCCTGTGAACTTGCCCCCTGACCAGCGCCCCAGGAACAGTGGGCGCTACCCCTCTGAAGGAAGCTGCTGCTGGCGTGTGCTGTGTGTCTCTACAGCGCCGAGTGAAGGAGACTTGAGAGCGATGTGCCCGCCGCCACGCTCTCTGACAATTCGAGCAGCCGTGTCCCTCCCCCGACCACCGTGACTGTGGCCTGATCGTGTGCCAGCTGCAAAGTGAAGACCGGCCCCACGCTGGTCCGAGCGCCGTGACTGTCCGCGCCGTGCCGCGCTAACAAAGGAAAGGGAGGACCTGCCCGGTCCAAGCATGGCCGCCTGTGTGCCCCCGAGGTACAGGCTGCCCCGTAAAGATCGGCACTGCCAAGATTGTGCCCTCGCAACTCGGGCGCTGAGACCCCCTGGCCCCCGCAGCTTGGAAGTGACTCGCTGCCGGGCCGCGCCTGATCTGTACACCGCACTTCGTGAAGTGCACCCCCTCAGCCCCGCCTGCTGCAGCCTCTCCCCTTCGGAGAACGAAGTGAACCTTTTCGGAAGAGCCCGTGACCCCATCGAGCACCGCCGCCCGCCCGGGAAGCAACGCGACGTGGGACAGCTCCTCCTTGAAGCCGTCCGCTTCAGAAGTCCAAGGTACTGTGCTTTTTGTCCTCACAGTGCGAGCGTCCTGCGACCTGAGCTCGCACCGCGCTGCCTGCTTCACAGCGCGAGCCGCCTCTGAAACCAAGGCTCGCACTGCTCCTGGTCCTCGAGGCCCGCGCGGGAAGCGTGAGCTTTGGCCGGCCGGGCCCGATCTCCTCTCTGAAGCGAGCGGAGACAGCGGAAAGCGCATTGAGGCGCTACAAAACACTGAACCCTACTGAACCTGGGCGGAAGGCCCAAAAGCTTGCATATTGCTAAGAAAGAACTGTGGCAAGCTAATCTAAAGTACACTGGAACCGTTAAATTGAACCAAAACTGTATTTACAAGCCTGCTTGAAAACTATATAAAGAATATATATTTTTACAAATACAGTTTGGTGTCATTGTGTGGTGGGTTGGTTGTGATGGTGTAATATTGCAAATGTTTAACCCTATGTGCCCCAGAGATTAGCCTAAGACTGCTTAAGCCACACTACCTAGAGGGTAAGCAGAGGTTGTCTTGAAGGTAACCCTCAGCCCTGACGAGGAAGAGAGAGTCCCTGCTTGTCGCCAGTGCTGCACTGCGCCAACTAGAGACTCCCCCTTCCTACATTGGACGCAGCGGTGAGGATCGCGAATTTACATTTGCAGTGTTTTACCTTAACTACTGACCATCGCATAGTGATGACAGTCCAGTAACTAAGCCACAGACTTTTTTTGATTTATGTTTTGCTAGAAGAGATCTCCATGTGTTTTTGAAGTCATGCCTGTGTCAGTGAAAATGGAAAAGGCACCATCCATTTCTTCTATTGACTGTGATTGGGAGAAACTAGAAAACTATACCGGGAAACAGCTCAAGAGCTTCTGCAAAAATTTGAACATTTCCATGACCGGACTCTCCAGAAGGGAGCAGTTCCAAAAGGCGCTGAGGGCCTGGGTCAAGGCAAGGAATGCCCATGGAAAAGATATTGAATTTGAGGATGCAGAACAGCAGCTGGAGGGACCCCTGACTCCAGAGTGGAGGGGTGCAACGTCCCCATTGGGTAGCAGTGTTTCTGGTCGAGGTCTGTCACCAGAGGAGCTGGCGGACAGACAGGCCACCCGAGAACATGAAATGAAGTTGGCGGAGCTGAAATTGAATTGCCAACTGGAGCTAGAATCTAGGAAGTTAGCCCTGGAAGAAATGAAAATGGAGCTTGCGCATGACTTAAGAATGAGGAAACTTGACTTGGAGCTCGAGGGGCTTGAGGCCAGGCGGGCTTCAGCCCAGCAACAAGAAATATGTGTAGCTCAGAGATTGAGCTTTGCTGAGTTGGAGGTGGAGTCCAGCTCAGATGGTGGCAGCAACATTAAGGTATCTAGTGCTGACAGCATAGTGCGCGCACCTAGAGATATGGCACCTGACTTGGAGGGGGTTAACTTACATCAGGAGGTTCAAGGGCATGAGGTAGCTCCAGTAGTGCGCAGCGTCCCTGAAGGGAATAGGGTAGCTGGCGTAGGAGTTCATGGTCCTAGTGGTGGGAGGGATTCCCCCATGGTTGAGGTCCTGGTGGGTGAGTGTAAAGACCGCCCAGAAGAGTGTGGGTTGTGTGACAGAGACAGTCCGCTACTGTCTGGCCAGTCTCAGAAGGATGGTGTGGAGTATGTGTGTGAGGCGCTGGATGGTGAGGTGAAGGATAGTTTGGTTAACCCTGCTAGGGGGCTGTGTAATCCAATTGTGGGAGAACATACTTTAAGTCCCAGTTTTCCAGAGCTATGCCAACACCTGTTTGAGAGTGAGTTCTCTGACCCCAGGGAGCTCACATTGAAGGCAGACCTTGTGGTGGATTCCAGAGGGTCTGGAGAGGCATTGGGGTGTGATCCTGTGGGGAGTGGCTCAGGTATCTTCCAGCCCAGAGTGGTGGAAGTGGCGCAGAGTAGCCCAGCTAGGTCCTGTAGTAGTGAGAGGGGTGTAGGGCCTCACGTCCTGTCCTTGAGGGGAAGGAGTGAGAATGGGTTTTGTCCCGGTAGTGCCCAACCTCAGTCTCAGAGCCTGGATGGTTCTTTAAGGGAACACCAGGTGGGGAGCCTAGGCTGTCCGGATGAGTCACCCGCTGAGGGGGATCCCCCAGTGGCTAGAGAACGTGGAGGCTCTGTAAACAGAGCTCCAGTAGTTCTGGTGTCTGGCAGTACCACTCCAGTTGGGAGGGTGCAGAAGTCCAGAAGAAGGGGCGAGAGGGGGAAACAGTCCCCAGTGGAAGAACCAGTGGGTCACGGGCCAGCCAGCAGGGCTGCGTCCCCAGTGAATGGCCAGGGGGACATCACTTCTGTCCTGGGGGATCTTCCCGCACTGTCAGATGGACAGGGGTTGGGAGATCTGCGCCAGGCAGACTGTCGCACGGCACATGAGCTATGTGCCACCCTCAGGGGGGGCATGCGTGCTCCCCGGGAAGTCCTGGTGCGCCAGGCAAGTGTTCAACTGCAGGGTTGGGTCCCTGAGTTGGAGAGCCAAGTTCAGGTGTTGTCTGACCTGGAGGGCGGGGCCACTGTAATCAGTGTCCTGACCCATGTCACTTCTAGGGGTACCACTCCAGTTGGGAGTGGGCAGTACTCTGGAAGGGGGTGCAGAGGGAGGAAGTCATCGCCTCTGACCCCGGTTCAACTAGAGGGTCTAGACCCTAGGTTTAAGGACCAGGTGCAGGGTGTCCCCCCTGACCTGGTGCCCCAGTTGCAGGATAGCACCCCTGAACTGGTGGGCGGATTGTGCAGGTCACCTGCCACAGGTGCCCTGACAATTCTGAAAGGGGGTACCACTCCAGGTGGGAGGGTACAGAGCCCCAAGGAGGAGGACCGGGTGTGGGAAAGCCCACCCCAGTTTTTGGTCCAGCTGCCAGGTACAGGCCTGGAGCTGGTGGGTCAGTGCCAGGATGACATACCTGACCTGACAGGAGGGAGAGTGGACAAAGGGTGCCAAGCACCTGGGGCTACTGCCCCCCACTCTCTGAGGCCACAGAGGTTTGGGAGCCCTGAGAGGCATGAGGCCTGGGTCTCAGCCCTGACTACTGTCAGTGGCCACTGTGATTTGATGACTGTCTGTTGGGACACACCTGTGAGCAAGTTAAGGTTCGAGGCTGCACAGGTGGTGTCCACAGAGGAAGAGAAGGGTGCCCCATGGAGTAGCTGGGTGGACCCTGAGAGTATGTACAGAGGATTTAAAATAGGTTCTGATTGGCGTAGAACTGGAATGTGCCCCTGCTGTTGCGGGCCAGGTCCATGTTCTATCGCCCTAAGCAGGGAAGCCCATCACAGTGGTGATTGGTCTACCCTGCGTTTTGGCTGGAAGGGGGTTGTGTTGGACCTGGGCCTCTTGGCAGGGTCATCCCTAAACTTTGTGCCTTCCTCCAATACTCTCTCTGACCTATTTTGTTTGGTTTAATGACTCTGGGCACTTTACCACTGCTGACCAGTGCTAAAGTGCATATGCTCTCCCTACTGAAAAGTGTACATGTGATTGATGTCCATGATTGGTTCATTGGATTTACTGTCAGTCCCCAGTAAAGTGCACCAGGAGTGCCAGGGCTTGTGAATGCCAATACTGCTAGTGGGCCTGCAGCGCTGGTTGCGCCACCCACAGAAGCAGCCTTAAAATGTGTCTAGGGTCTGCCATTGCAGAACCTGCGTGCAGTCTGGTACTGTCATGCTAGCTGGGCAAGTGCACCCACTTGCCAGCCCCTAACCCTTCCCCTAACTTCATATTAGTCACCCCTATGGTAGGCCTGAGGGCAGGGTGCATTGTAAGTGTAAGGTAGGACAAGCCCTGATGTGTGTGGCATGTCCTAGTAGTGAATTACAACCCAATTCGTTTTTCACTATTGCAAGGCTACCTGCTCCCCTTAGGCCAGAATGGGCTGCTGGAATTATTACACTCTATAATCCCAGCAGGCTCAGGGAACATGGTAGAGAGTCATGTTTAGTATGCCTGAACTCAGAATAATAAAATACTTCTTTTAGTAAAGTTTATTTTCAATATCCTGGGTTTGCAAATGCTACTTTTAGAAAGTTAGCATTTGCTTGTCTGACCATTTCAGCCCGCCTCTGCTCTTGTGTGTATCTGACTGTCTGGGAGTGTGAGTGACAGGGCTGGGAGTTGACAGGTTGTGAATAGCAAGATGACACCTTAGTGGGTGGTGGGAGTTTCCCCTGAATGATGCATCAGGATGTGCTCTGCCTCCACAATGCTGGCTCCGCCCCCCTGGGGAGCGACTGATGACTCAGCCTGCACCTGGCCCAGGAAGGACCGAAGCTTGTCAACAAAGTGCTCAAGCTGCCCCTGTCTTCACAATGCCGGCTCCGCCCCCCTGGGGAGCGGCTGATGTGCCTGCCCTCACACTGAATGCAGAAGCAGAAGTACCCACCACAAGTGCTCAGGGACTGAGAACAGTTATGCAAAGGCCCCCCTGGCCTGTAAGAACAAAAGAAACTGGGTATAAAAGAAGGAGCCCTGCTCCTTGTAAATTAGATCCTGTTTGCGCTACAGAAGAAACTCTGCCGGAAGAGGAGGACCTGGAAGGACAAGGAGGAGTGCTGTCTCTGGCCTGTGTCTGGTGCCTTGCTGCAGAAGGAGAGGAAAAGAAGAGACTACAAGAGACTTTTGCTTTTTGAACTTTGTGCCAAACGCTGCTGAAAGATCTCCAAGGGCTTGCCTGTGAACTTGCCCCCTGACCAGCGCCCCAGGAACAGTGGGCGCTACCCCTCTGAAGGAAGCTGCTGCTGGCGTGTGCTGTGTGTCTCTACAGCGCCGAGTGAAGGAGACTTGAGAGCGATGTGCCCGCCGCCACGCTCTCTGACAATTCGAGCAGCCGTGTCCCTCCCCCGACCACCGTGGCCTGATCATGTGCCAGCTGCAAAGTGAAGACCGGCCCCACACTGGTCCGAGCGCCGTGACTGTCCGCGCCGTGCCGCGCTAACAAAGGAAAGGGAGGACCTGCCCGGTCCAAGCATGGCCGCCTGTGTGCCCCCGAGGTACAGGCTGCCCCGTAAAGATCGGCACTGCCAAGATTGTGCCCTCGCAACTCGGGCGCTGAGACCCCCTGGCCCCCGCAGCTTGGAAGTGACTCGCTGCCGGGCCGCGCCTGATCTGCACACCGCACTTCGTGAAGTGCACCCCCCTCAGCCCCGCCTGCTGCAGCCTCTCCCCTTCGGAGAACGAAGTGCAGCCCAAGAGGAATCCGTCACTGATGTGTTTCCATCTTTCACCACTTCTCGTCCTCCTCTGGCCCTATTGCAGACTTGGCCCAATCTTGTACCCGCTGCCCTTTTAGAAATCTTAAACATCATTAAATCCGGCTCACCTTTAGACCCCCTACCTATTTCGGTTTTAGGTCAACTTGAGTCTTCTCAATTAGATGTCATCTGTACCTTGTTAAATGCTTCTCTTGATTCAGCCACGATGCCTCAGAGCTGGAAGCATGCAATGGTGACCCCACTTCTTAAAAAACCAACGGCAGATCCAAATGTAGCTGCCAATTTTCGTCCCATTTCGCTGTTGCCGGCTTTCTCTAAAATCCTGGAACGGCATATTCATGCACATTTATCTCGTTTTGTTGTCACCAACAATCTTCTTCACCCCTCTCAGTCAGGCTTCCGTCAAGGTTTCTCCACAGAATCCACTCTTTTAGGAGTAACTGAGAATATTCGCCAACTACTCGATCGAGGCGAAACAGCTGCACTGATATTGCTTGATCTCAGTGCAGCTTTCGATACTGTATCGCACAGTATCCTTCTCAGTAGCCTTGCCTCTTTTGGTATATGTGACAAAGCCTTACACTGGCTCTCTTCCTTTCTTACTGACCGGACCTTTCAAATTTTTTCCAATACTTCCACTTCTAATACTTATCTTTCTCCATATGGTGTTCCTCAAGGTTCTATTTTAAGCCCTCTTCTTTTTAATCTTTATGTTGTTCCTTTAGCACATGTTGCTCATCACTCTGGTCTTAATCTTTTTACTTATGCAGATGATTCACAAATTGTGTTTTCCTTATCCCAAGCTGACCCTTCATCACCTTCCTCTTTACAATCAGGTCTAAAGGACATCTCCCGCTGGATGAACTGCAATTTCCTAAAGCTTAACAGCGATAAGACGGAGGTGCTTATCTTCGGTAACAAGCCTGACCTTTGGAGCTCGAGACATTGGCCGTCAACTATGGGCGATTTACCCATTCCATCGGAAAGAGTGAGAAATCTCGGGGTCATTATCGATAGGGAGCTATCGATGAAGGATCAGGCAAACAAAGTTGCAGCCACCTGTTTTATTATTCTTAGATGGCTGCGAAAAATTTTTTGGATCCTTCCTTCTGACACCCAGCGATCTGTTGTGACGGCGCTGGTGACCTCTAGATTGGATTATAGTAACGTGCTCTTTCTGGGGGCGACCAAAGCGGTCATGCGCCGTCTCCAACTAGTTCAGAATGCCGCTGCTCGGCTTCTGTGTGGCTGTCGGAAGTATGATCCAATTACTGAACGCATCAAACAACTCCATTGGCTCAACCTTGATAAACGAGTCAAATTTAAGGCCCTTTGCTTTATGCATAAAATAAAAATTGAAGTTGCCCCTACTTATTTGCAATCCTTGGTCAAACCCTATGTTCCTGCACGTTCTCTCCGTTCCTCCTCCCAACACCTTTTTTGTGTGCCTAAGTTTAGGCTCGCCAGAGTGGGTGGCCGTTCCTTTTCTGTACTGGGACCCAGACTTTGGAATTCTCTTCCTCTGGACTTGCGAGTGGAGCATTGTCATCTTCGTTTCCGTAAAGCCGTTAAGACCTGGCTTTTTGCCCAATAACTCTTTTGGTTAGCCACATAGCTCCTTTTGTTCTGGCTTTTGTGTTATATCTCCCTCTGGATTATTATGCTATACTGCCAATTAGCGCCGGGAAACCCTCACGGGTAGCTGCTCGCGCTCTACAAGATAAATAAATAAATAAATAAAAATAAACCTTTTCGGAAGAGCCCGTGACCCCATCGAGCACCGCCGCCCGCCCGGGAAGCAACGCGACGTGGGACAGCTCCTCCTTGAAGCCGTCCGCTTCAGAAGTCCAAGGTACTGTGCTTTTTGTCCTCACGGTGCGAGCGTCCTGCGACCTGAGCTCGCACCGCGCTGCCTGCTTCACAGCGCGAGCCGCCTCTGAAACCGAGGCTCGCACTGCTCCTGGTCCTCGAGGCCCGCGCGGGAAGCGTGAGCTTTGGCCGGCCGGGCCCGATCTCCTCTCTGAAGCGAGCGGAGACAGCGGAAAGCGCATTGAGGCGCTACAAAACACTGAACCCTACTGAACCTGGGCGGAAGGCCCAAAAGCTTGCCTATTGCTAAGAAAGAACTGTGGCAACCTAATCTAAAGTACACTGGAACCGTTAAATTGAACCAAGACTGTATTTACAAGCCTGCTTGAAATTGTCATTGTGTGGTGGGTTGGTTGTGATGGTGTAATATTGCAAATGTTTAACCCTATGTGCCCCAGAGATTAGCCTAAGACTGCTTAAGCCACACTACCTAGAGGGTAAGCAGAGGTTGTCTTGAAGGTAACCCTCAGCCCTGACGAGGAAGAGAGAGTCCCTGCTTGTCGCCAGTGCTGCACTGCGCCAACTAGAGACTCCCCCTTCCTACAGCGGGCGTGTTGGCGAACCCATTTTTGTGTGGAGGGATGTAGGGACGCCAGAAACTGTTCCAAGAAAATTTTAGAGAAGATTTCTTCTTTTGTGGCAGTGGCGGGTCGCAGCCAACGTTCCGCCAGATCCTTAATACGAAAAGACAAAGCACTAGGCGTTTCTTGGGGCCCCTCTCTGGCCTGTCGTAGCTTTAACCTGTAGGTTTCGTCGTCTATGCCTAGACGTTCTAGAATGCATGTTTTAATATCAGCTTAAGGGGTTTGCCCCTGAATGTTGGCCTGTTGGTACGCTGCTTGTAATTCGCCCGTTAGTAGTGGACCCAGATAATGACCCCAACGATCAGGCGGCCAGGCAGCAGCTTGGGCCAGGCACTCAAAATTAGTAAAGAAAAAGTCTAGGTCTTCTCCGTGTACGTACTTCTGGAGAACCACAGAGGGGAGTGATGCGATAGGTCTTTGTTGGCCTAGTACATCGGTGAGGCGGCCCATAGCTTGATCCTGAGCTGCCCCTTGGCCTTTCAAGACATCGTGTAACTGTCCCCGGTCGTCTTCGGCGGTTTTCAAAAACTGTTCCATCATTTTTCCCAGCTGCTCCTGGGTCTCCGCCAGCTTCTTTACAGCGGCCTCCATGCTTCCGGATGATTCCACTTCTGACACCACCTGTGATCGTGGGCTGTGTGCGGCCCGGAATAACAGGCGTGGAGGCCGTATATAGTGGGCTATTTCTGAGCCGGTTTTTATTATTGATACACAGGGCTTTTAGTTTGTGAAGAAAGGAAAGACAAAGTAGGCTCCGAGGTGCGGTTGAGTGGTTGGACGTTCTCAAAGGGCTGGTTCCTGGGTAGGCGTTGCTTGGGCTCGTCCAGCGGTCCAGTTGGTCGTTCGCCGGGATGGTGGTTCCTCGGAGGTGAAAGAGAGACACAGAAAGGGCCATTAGTTACACAGTCGTATGATGTCTTGATACCGAATACCGTCACCAGGTGTAGGGGTAAGAACGGACCTTGAGGAGGGTCAGGAACGGGACAAGATGGAGGGGAAAAGAGTATTAAGGAGAAAGAGGGGTTGGTGTTGTTGTGAATGAGTCTCGGGCCGGGTTCTGTACAATGGCGTCCGTGACGGAACGTGAACTATACAATACATACAGTGAGAAGTGCAGTCGTGACTGTTTTGAGCTACGGCTATTTACACTCTTCAATAATACAAAGGGTTTGTTACTCACATGCCCCGCCGCAACTCTCCCGTGAGTTGCGGCCGCTCTCCAGCGTCCTCCACCGGACTCCACCAGTCCTCGGTCCAGACTTCCTCGTCTTCCTCGACTTCACCGGTGGTCTTCTGAGGTTCAGCATCAGTCGTCTCCTGCCACGAGTCCAACTCCTTGAACGAACTGCTGTCTTCGCTTCCGGCTTTTCCGTGTTCCGGCTCCGAGTCTGGGGATGGAGTTCCTGGTTTACTCGGGAGTCCTTCCGGCTTTTCGCTCATTGTGATTGGGTCCTGCAAAGAAGGAGAGAAGGGTGGAGTCCGAGATCCTTGAGAGGGTGTAGGATCGGTCGAAGATGTCCGGGATCTTGAGCAACATGGCGACCTAGGCGAGGTAGGGGGCGTGTCCCGTTCACAAAGACCAAGCAGGAATTTCCCAAGATCATGGAAAGCTGTATGGTGGAGCGTGGGGGGGATGTAGAATGAAACCACATTATACATTTTCCCTCCCACTGATATGACAATGCTGTGAAGCGTCCCTGGTCGTCCGTCCATGTCCCTTTCAGTATAATGTACTATTTCTTATATATTGTGACTGCTGCTCTTAAATATAAAGCAAGAATAGAAAACATAATACTCAGCTCCATGTCTTTAATAAAAATTAATGCTTCCCTTCATAATTTACTACGAAAATCTATATTAGGCATCACGGAATAGCCCTTTTCTTCTTCTTGGGAGTACATAGCACTAATAGTAATAATACATGGGCGAAAATAATCCCAATTTAGGCACAAAAAATGCCAACACACCTGATTTGGGCTAAAGACTCGTGAGATGCTAAGTCCCCCTATTGCTACTTTGAATCTGTTATTCAAAGTTATAAAATAGTATAAGAAACTGGTGCTTGCATCTCCTTTTTCGGTCTCTAAAATCGGCTAAATAAAATAAGGTTTTACAAATGTGCAGCATCTTTTATCGGCATAAATTGGTGCTTGCATCTCCTTTTTTGGTCTCAAAATCGGCCAAATAAAATAAGGTTTTACAAATGGGAAGCATCTTTTATTGTCATGATTGCTCCTTTGAGTACTATTTTAAAACGAGATAATCCTAACTTGTAGTGTAGTTCCTATATTCCCAATAGGCTCTGCGCATTGGAATAATATATCCTATAGATTTGACGTAGGACTAAATAGGTCTCTATCGAATAGACTAAACTTAATGGTGAGTGCCAGCTAGCTCAGAGGTCACTAGAAACTTTCTCGAATACACAAGAAGGGATTAGTTTCTGACAACCGCATAAACATGACAACTTTGTTTCCCAAGAATAAGAACGTATCTCTCAGGGTCAAGGAAACAATAGATAACTAGTTTCTACAGAGTTGCAGAGAAATAGAGAAACGGGCGTTTTCAATAAAAGGTTTATTGAACAGTCTTCTTTCTCATGCAAGAGAGGTGAACTGCTACAATTGTTAGGCAGAATGCAAAGTATAATGCGTACAGCGTAAACAGTACTATGAAATAATACTGTAAGAGCATTGTATGGTTTCTAAGCCATATAAAAATACATACATAAATAACATAGACTAAAATGCTCAACTGGTGTTTCTAAAATACGCCTACCCCAATGTACCTAACCTAAGTTTAGTACGTGGGAAGAAGTAAGTATGGTCTTTTGCATAGGTATAGTTTTGGCAAGAATCTACCAAAGGTTTCTCTAGGTTCTAATCAGCTCCTTACCTTTTTAGAATGGAGGAGGTCTGGTATCTCTGTCTCGGAACTCGATTTCCCAACACCCCGCAAGGGGACCCGGAAACACTTGAGCTGGATTCTCGGCAGAGAAAGGCAGCTTCCTGATCAGTGCGTCAGCTGGAGAGTCGGTGTCCTTCAGCACTTGCTGTAGCGAGCTGCATCGGGCAAGTAGGTCTCCAAACTGATCCGAACCACCGTATCTTGCTATAGGAAGTGAAGGTATATTTATACCTTGAAGGTGTTTAGGAATGCCATAGTTGACGTAAAGTCCGGCCTATGAACGTCATGAATGAACCCCTGGGTTGTTCATTGTAAAGTAACTGAGTTCTTGGAGAAATCAATATTCAAGCAAGGGAAAGTCCCTAACGGCTTAAGCTGGTTTTCCAAGAAATCGTTGTGATGTTTGGTGAACGGATGGAAGTAGCCATGCCTGTATTTGGGTAGCATGGGCTATGCCTAAATAAGGACTTGATTTCTTTGTTTATATAAGGGCAACGAGAATTGTACCTACATAAGGGTATGAATCTGGAAAATGCAATCGGGACCTAAAACGCCACACAACACCCACTCCACTTTCTTGTGTACGACATTACTAAGTTCTAAACACGTTAAACATATCTAAACATGATGTGATAAAAACCCACCCAAAATGCATAAAAATGCAATGGTACCGGTTGTACATGAAAAGAGCATTTGTGCTGTACGCATTAAAAGCAATGTTTCATTCTAAGCATATAGGTGACATTTTCAAAATGCTATCTGAATGAATGACGAAAATAAAGTTATGAAATGGCTCGTAAATACAGAAAAAAAAGCAGAAACCATTTCATGGCAGATTACATAAACTGTTTGAATGAGGACAAGGTCAAATATTGTCTCTGGAAGTTTTCAAAGAATTCTTGTTCTCTATGAATAGTTCTACTTTAAGCAGATTACTTTGTGCCAAAAAAGGAAAAATACAAATTTGGAAAAAGAAAAAGTTAATCATAGAAAAAAAGAGAGTTCCAAAGTTAGAACTTTGTTTTGAAAAATGAAGGTTGAATTCAGAGTCTCTCAGAACACTGTGTGCCAAATCAAAAGTCAGTGATTTGTTTGGAAAAAACATCAAATTTTCTAAGTCTGTAAAGAATTTGTCTACCATTGTAGGGGAAAGTTGGATTACCTCGTTAAGAAGATCAACCGCACATAGATGTGAAGCATTGCCGTCAGTATTGGTCGCATTAGCAATGTTCGTATTGGAAGATACCTGTGTGTCTGTTTCCTCTCGTACCTCACCGTCAGCATTTTGCGTCTGCGAGATCTCAATGAATGTCGTCATCAGAATTGGTAGCCGCTGGGGACAACACTGCGCATGGGCCTTTATTGGTTCCAGCAAAGTATCAACATCCGTTGGCATGACTGATGGGAGTGTGAGACAGCTGTCTAACATGCATTCTTCTCGACATAGCAGGCATCGTTGAACAGGTAAGATGCAATCTTGCCAAATTGGTCTGAATGACAGAAACCATGTGGTATTTCATTCTCTTAAACGAGTTAATCCCAAAATTTGGACGATGCGCTCATGAGACTTCATCACCAGTAGAGTTGTCTCCACGGCGAACTGGGTGTCGCTTGTGGATTGGCTTGCCATATCGAAGCCGTAGGAGCAAAAATAGTCTCCCTGCAGCGAAATGAGAGGCAATCGCCAAACACAGAGTGCACGAAGTTTGGAAATATTCCTAGGACTGCTTCAAAGGGTGCTAACAGTCCCGAAAAAACTGTCTTAAATACTTGTACAATACAGCTCGTATCAGACATGTTTAAGATACAAATTAACATTTCTGAGACATGTATAGGGCAATTTGTAGTTAAGAGGGCATGTATCTCTGCAGAAGCCCTTGCGACTTGCAGATCATAAGTTTCTTTGGCCGACTTCAGTGGCATAGTTTTTTGCATAAGAATGGCTTTCATTCTGCTTAAAGTATCAATTTGTATAGAAGAGATGTTCAGTGAAGGCCATAAAGGCGACTCCTGGTCTGTTTTGGTTTTAGAAAACAATACTTGGATCAGCAAGTGACCCTGGCTGACACAGTTACGAGATAGGGTAAACCTGGCAACATGCCACAGCAGCTGTGATTGTTCAACATAATGTAACTTCCATTTGAAAGTTGTCCAAAAAGTGGATCAATCACTGCAGCCGGAGAACCTTGCAAGTGGCAGGATAAGTTGGTAGAGGAACCATCGCAGGCCCCGTGTAGATTATTAATACCCTGACAAAGGAGAGAACCGCTTAGTGCGTTTTTACAATTTGTACTACTAAGAAACACTTCTTTCCCCCCACTCCAACATCTATGTGTATGGTAATTCCCAGGATGTATTGATGTATTCTTTACCCAACCTTTCATATGTGCCTGCTGGTATATGTTTTAAGCAATACTGAAAATGGAAAATTGTTACAGGCAGAGTGATTGTTCCGTGTATTATCCATTCAATGGCTGGCTTTTCAGCGACTGTAAATGGCAATCTTTCCAGTTTTTCAATGCTCAGCACCATATAGTCTGCTTCCCTCTGTACCAGTCTGACCTGTTCATCAGTGAGATTGAATTCTGAAAACAGTAAATGTAAATGTAAATGTGTTTCGATTTATATAGCGCACTTTAACCCAGGGGTCCCAAGGCGCTTGCTTAGGGAACCCGTCCTGGTATTCCCCTGTGAGATATCCCGGCCGGGTATCCACAAGGTGAAAGCCAGGCATCCCGCCGCGAGGGGCCATAGTGGAGATTAAGCAAGCTATTGCCCAGAGTCGCAGAGTGTGACCCCGTGAGTCGAGTAGGCACCGGAACGAGAATTGTCGACTCCGTGGAATTTTTGAGCCCGAGACCCGCCGAGGCAGGGAATCGAACCCTGGTCCACGGCCAATCTCAGCTTCCGGGTCTGCCGCCTCTAACCACTGAGCCACACTTCTCCACGTATGGCAGTGACATAGTGTTGATTAAACGCCAAGGCATATTGCCTGAACAAAGGTTTTGTAACGTCCAGCCTAATAGCATGATAGACGTAATTGCGACTGACCATGTTGCAGCATGACCAAGTCATGTTCCATTATGTCTATGGCAGAGGATACTATGCTGTCCAAAGAATATATTCTGGACGACAGAGTCGTTAATTCATTGTCAACTACAGAGAGAATTTTCTCTAAATGAATACGATCAATTTCTCGTATTCTTTCTGCAGTCTCTGCTTGCTTAATCTTCCATGCTTCATTATACATAGCATAGATACCGGCATATATAAAACGTTTATGACGTGGTTTAGTAGGTCCTTGCAAGAAGTCCCTTAGATCAGCGCCATCTTTAAGTAAAGATAAGTGTAGTTTTACATCTTTGAGTGTAGATGTGTGTAGCCACTCAAGGCACAGTTTCCCTACATTGTATGTTGTTACTATTCCTCGATGCTGTCTCTGAACATATCTTGGATCTGGCCTCGAGAATGTGAACCATTGTGTCTTATTCAGGAATCTATCTTGACAGTTGTTCGTGTCTGTGGGCCAGATTAATCATTTGTTCTAATCTGAATCTGTTCTGTTGTGAAGCAAAATAGTATGTACGTCGACCTCCCCCTCTGAAGTATTATCATTATTAGGTGTAGATGTAGGTATGGATGGATTGTTTGGATCTTTAATCTTGGCTAACCCAAGACAAGATGTCTGATGGACAGTGTCATTCAAAAACATGGTTTGCTCTGGGATGATGGAGGCTGTAAATAAGGCTTCTAATCCCTGCACTTGCCAGTCTTTTGTGCCCCAGACAGTTTTTGTCTCAATGTTGTCTTTCCAAAAGTCGAAACCTAGTGAAGACATAAAAGGGTGCAGAATACATTTGTTTGGTATTAGTCAACATACTTTTTATTCCTGTCTTATTACCATTTTTAAAATAAAATGATTCTAGATTTGAAGTATTAAAACCTGAAAATTATGGAAATTTTCCCCAAATTGTTTTTGAGCTACCCTTTGGTGGTGTAGGACAATGTTCCCATTGGTTATAAATCAGTAAATTTCTAGGGTTTGCAGAGTTGTGCAAGAAATGGTGACCATAGTGATTATAGCAATACATTTGTTCATAATCTGATAAACCTTCTAAGTGTTCATGATTTGTAAATTTTGCAGACCTTTCTAAGTCTGACATCATATTATCGAAGTCCCAAGCATCAGAAAAAGTACTAGATGAAACAAAGTCATTCAATGAAATCTTGAACTGGTGTGGAATCTTCAACAGCTCCGCAGGGACAAAAATGTCATAATAAGTTCTGTCCCAAGCTATACCACCAGGTATAGGAACGGCTGTGATGTTCACTGATAACAAGTCTCTTTTTTCACGATGATATGATTTGTGTGCTTGAGTAGTACGTTGATGTTCTTACTTGCTGTGTCCTTTTATTACATATCTTCCATTTAACAGCACTCCCGAAGCTATTACCAGATTCAACTAAAGTAGAAGAAAAAGCACACCCAACACAATCCAAAGGTCAATCCATGGTGAAACCAGATAAGTCTTTTCCAGGAGATGAAAAGGTTCTGTTGTTTTTTCTTTAAAAGTTCTTTATACTGGCATAGTTTCAGGCTCGCTGGGATTCTCGGAAAATGTATCAAAGTTAATGAAATAGCCAGAGGCAGTTCTGTCAATTGTAGGGATTGCATCAGGATTCGTTGAAATCGCTGGAACCACTTGATCACTTGTTACTTCATTGTAGACAGGTGTTTCTTGACAAACTGATATTTGGGTCTCAAGAAGTACAAGTCCATAGCTTTGTTGCATAGTCTTGAAAGGTGTATTGTCTCTCAGTTTGAACCCCTTGGATAGTAGCCAGATTATGGCTTCTGCTACATTGGCTTTTGATCGGCCACATGATGCGGTTTGATCAGGTTGATGGACACAAACCAGTTCTCCTTTTTACCAGCAAGGGGCGGCAGTAATACTGTTCTTGATCCATGGATTGCTAGGACAGATACTGGTTGTCTGTAAGAAGGCTCAAATTCCTTCTAGTCTGTGATATTTTCTCTGACTAGATCCCCAAGCTAAGGAATCCAGACAGGCCTTGCTGGAACAGTTGGTTTCTCTTCAGTGGTTGTTGGCTTCAGGAACACGTTACTTTGTTTCGTTCTTATTTCATTCAAGTCCTGTAAAACAGCCAAACGGTCTTTGATATCAAAGGGTTTTTGGTCTACCACTGAAGTCTGACAATCGAGATACGAAATTAACATTCTGGTCCCAAAAAAGACTTCATATGGAGTTATACCCCCTAGATAACTTCTTTGCAGATTGTTAAGATTACATTGGACACTTATTAGATGTTTGACCCACCCGTCACCCGAGCCTAATACCCTAGCTGTTATAGATTGCTTTATGTCCCGTTTTTTTCTCTCCACTACCGAATTTCCCTCAGGATGGAATGGACTAGAGTACCGCAATTTAACGCCCAATTTGGCCATGGCCTCCTTGTAAGCTCGAGAGCTAAACGCAGGACCCTGGTCAGAATGTAGGGTGCCTAATGCGTATGTGCCGATAAAGACTTGCAAATCTTTTATAACAGTTCGAGCGTCAGAGTCGAAGGCCTTTTCCATGTCCAAAAAGACTGCAACAGCAGAGATGTCCGGTCGGGTGTGTTGGAATGCCGCAAACACCGTCCTTAACTTGTAAGTGAGTTTGTGACTGGGGACAAAGCCCACCTGCTATGGGGCAACTAATGTAGAGACCCTAGGGCTGAGGCGATTCGCGATGACTTTTGCAAAAATCTTTGCGTCAATATTTAGTAACGAGAGCGGGCAGTACGAAGAGCAATCCCCAGGGGGTTTCCCAGGTTTGAGAATAGCGACAAATATTGCCTCTCGCATCGTGGGGGGCATCTCACCCGCCTCTGCAATGTTCTCAACGAGAGTCAATAGCCGAGGGATCAGCAGGCCGGAGAATGTTTTATAAAACGACACAGTGACACCGTCACTGCCCGGCGCACTCCCAGCTCTCATTGAGGATAGAGCCCAAACAATTTCCTCACGCTCAAATGGCCGTATATATAGAATTCGTGGTGCGAGGTAGGCAGCCAGGGTAGCTCAATATGAGTCAGATAGTCCAGAATTCGGTCCTCCGGGGCAGGGCGTCTGGAGGCGAATAATGACATATAGAACTCTCGAAAACGGTCCGCTACTTGCCCCTCAGACAGGGGCTTGTCCGTCTGGGGATCTCTCATGTCAGTAATCGCTGTACTACTCCTGCGCTGCCTGGCCATCTGCGCCAGAACCGACCCAGGATGCCCCCTTCCGGTAGGATCGCGCAGTGGCATATTTCCCCAAATGCTTGACCTCTGCATCAGCCTCCTCATGGTACTCTCGCAGCATTTGTGCAAGCTCCTGCGCCAGGTCCGCACCATGATCCTATAGACGATGTGCCTCAATGTCCTTAAGCTTGTTCTCCAACAGCATCAGGGGTCCTCGTATAGATTTAAGGACCCCCGCGTGTTTAGAGACGACAACTCCCCTTATATACGCCTTGAATGCCTCCCAAACGGTCAAGAACGAATCTACCGAGCTAACGTTAGTGTCAAAGAATTCCTCAATGGCCGTGGCCAGTTCCTCCCTAAATGCATCGTCCAGCAAGGAATAGGGGAGGAAGCGCCATGCAAATGGTGGGAGACGTTTCGCCGGCACAGTAAGCTTGATAAGAACAGGGGAATGATCCGAGAAGGTGCGCGGGAGTATCGAACACGCCCGGATCTGAGACTCAATAGGGAAAGAGGAGAACCAATAGTCAATCCTCGTATGAATGTCATGTGGAGCTGAGTAGTGCGTGTACCCCCCTTGAGTAGGGTGCCTAGATCTCCATACGTCCTGCAGCCCTAAACGTGTCATCTCCACATCCAGCGTCCTGGCAGAAGCCGAAGGGCGTCGATCGGGGCCATCAGATCTATCCAATAAGGGCTGTCTTGTCATAATAAAGTCGCCCCCCCATAGAACATGTCCTCTACAGTGGTCCCGGACTCTAGCAGCCAAGTCAGTGTAAAAAGCGGGATAGTCATAGTTAGGGCCGTAAGTATTCACCATATGAAACTCCATACCTTTCCCCTTGCACTTGGTGATCACGTAGCGCCCCTCCCTGTCCGTCGCAATTGGGGTAAATGTCAAAGATGCCTTAGGATTAACCCATGTCAAGACTCCTCTAACGTGTGAGGTGTATCCCGCAGCATGTATGTTATTCAAAAAACCTCTATAGCGTAGTGTCGGACTGTCCGGGTGTAAGTGGGTCTCTTGTAGCAGCGCTACATCAACCCCCTGTCTCGAAAGATACTGGCGAACTCGTCTAACTTTACGATGATCATTGAGTCCCCTAACATTCCACGTCAACAATGTGATGTTATCTGTAGTGTTACTCTGTTGAGTCATCTCAAGGGTAACCATGTGTATGAATGCCTATGCAGTGTAGTCCGTACCAGTGCCAGCCGAACATGTCGCATCACATCTGTGCAAAAAGGTCCCTCATTCTCACAAAAAACTTGAAACCATTCCCCCTCCAACCCCAACATCTCTGAAAAGCAACGGATCTCCCCCTCCAGCCTGCCCACCCCCCCCCCTAAATCAAGAGCGCCCTCCCAATCCCTACCCCCGCCCATGCTTTCCCATTCCCTGCTAAGCCACGGTCAACCCCTCCTACCCTCCACCCTCCTCCCAGCCTCCTCCCCATACTAGCCCCCCTCACCTCCCCAAGAATCCCCGAACTCTTAATTCCCAAACAAAACTTTTGCCAGAAACAGTGGTATACACGCTGGGGCAAAGGTAGCTGACAATGTGCAAACTCCCCAGAAAGTCAAAGTAATAATGCTGCCTGCCCCTCCTCCGTCCCTGAACAAATAAGAAAAATCTATTTGCGTGCAACCAAATCCCCCGAGCTCTTAGAGACCAAACAGAACTTTTACCAGAGACAGTGGGATACCCGCAGGGGCAATGGTAGCTAACAATGAGCAAGCTCCCCGTAAAGTCAATAGTAGAATGATGCGTGCCCATCCCCGTCCCCAAGCAAAAATATAAAACATTTTGCGGGTAGCCAAAACAAAAAATTGCGTCAACCTCTGATATAGTCATAATACATAACGAGCAAACCAAGCATCAATACACTTCATGGAATAATAGAAGGAAACGAGAGGACATCTGTGTCTCCATCACAGATACCGCCCCAGCCGGAGCACGCACGTGACTGAAACTCATACCTGGCTTCCATGAACACATCCCCACTGAACAAACCACTCTTTTGAAGAATGAAACACACCCAGGAACCCAAGGAGCATCACCTCCTACATCCCATTCCCACCCCAGCGTCCCCCCCATCCCAACCCCTCATGTAAAGCAAAGTATTATACATTGCTTATCTGCAAGTGGCACATCTAGTCCTGTTCATCCATGGAGCCTCCTGCAGCTGCAGGCGACCGGACAGGAGAAGAGGGGCTCTCCTTCTGCCAGTCTTTCATAGCCTTCTGCAGCGCCCTAGGGTCTGTAAATATCATGGATTTCCCTTGCCTGTTTATTCTCAACTTTGACGGATATAGCATTGCGTAGTCTGCGCCCATTTCTCGTAGCTGTCTTTTCATCAGTTGAAACTGGCGCCGCGCCTCATGTACTCTTGCAGTAAAGTCCGGGAACAGCGAAAGGGTCGAACCCTCGTATTTAAGCAGCTGTTTCTCCCTCGCAAGTCGCAGTGCCACGTAGCGGTCTCAGTAGTAGAGCAGTTTAGCTATTATAGGCCTGGACGGCGCTCCCGGCTTTGGCCTCGGGGCGAGAGAACGGTGTGCGCGTTCAGCTACAAACAAGGCGGAAAAGGCAGAATCTCCCAGCAGGGACTTCAGAAGGCGTTCAATTAAGGTTTCCATGTTCCCGGTCTGCGTGGTCTGCGGCAGCCCCGTAATATGGAGGTTACACCTCCGGGTGCGGGCCTCCAAATCTTCCGTCTTGTTCTGGAACTGCTGCATCGCCCTAGCCAGTTGCTTACCATCGGTGTCCAAGGTCGTCTGGGCTTCCTCCACCTCAGTTAGCCTACATTCAGACATGTCCAGACGCTCCACATGTTTGTCGAGCCTCTCATCCATGCGGTAGGAGAGAGCGTCCATCTTAGTGCCCAGCGACGCTATTCCCCCCTCAAGGCTTTTCTCCATCGCCAGTAGTAAGCTACAAATGTCCTGCTGGGGTGAGGGTCCTCTGGCAAGTCTTGGTCACCCTGATCTTTCCCTGAGGCAGTGTCTCCTGACCTGGAGCTCCTGGGATCAAAGGACAGCTTTGTCTGGGTTCTGTCAGTGCGCCCCATTCTTCCTCAGTCTGACGAACAATCACTTACTTACAATGCCCAATGCGTAGCGGTTGCAAGAGTAGTCTAGATAGTCTAGGGCCGATAAATGCACCCCTCGCACAAAGAACACCTCCCCAATCCGCCGGGTTCCACAGCCAGAGAATGTCCATCTGTCTCACCCCCGCCCCAAGGCACCAGACAGCAGCGCCGGGGATTCAAACGCCACGCTGTTAAGTTTTACAATCCCCCAGGCCCAGAGTACCACAGCTCTGGGGTCCAAATGGCCAGCTAGGGGTGAGGGGGGGAGGGCACACAGTTTCCCACAGGGGCAACAACAGCAGTAGGCAGCGCCACGTCACAGCACCACGCCATCCTCGTAAACTCCAGGGTCAGTGTCCATCATAAACCGAAGGAGGTTACTCTCTCAATCCCTATCAGCGCACAAGGCCCCCAGCTGTGGCCCGTCGGCCGTGTCTCCTCCTGGCCCCAGCAGCGCCAGGTGGGGGCTCAAACCCACGCGAGGGGCATCCCAACTCCACCACCTCCGGAATTCCCGGGGGCCTGGAATGTCACAGGTAAGACGCCCAGTCAACGGTCCTGCGCAGCCTCCAGAATCGCCAATTGCGCCGCTCACCGTCACAGCACTCGGTCCCCGGCTCGCCCACACACCCGATGGGGGCCGCACATTGCGCAGAACACAGCCACGGTCCTCCACAATAGCCTGCGCAACCCCTGCAGGCCTCATGGCGCACCAGCTAGCCTCCTCCTACAGAGACGCCACTCTCCGCCTCGTCGAGTCCCGAGGTACACCTCGGCACCCCTCAGTCCAGGCACCGGGGGAGCAGGCACGTCACTGGGACAGGAGAATTCTACCAGCGGGCACGAGGCGCCGCCCCGAGTGTCAGGACTGCCGCAGGCAGCGTCCGATCGCCGCAGCCGCACCAACAGCGGCGGCCCGCACCCTCAGGACAGGCCGCTGCTCGCGCCTGCGGAGTGCGTCTTCAGGTCCAAGATGCCGCAGCGCTTCAAAGAGGGGGGGCCGCAGGAGACAAACTCGGTATCGCCAGGATCAGTGCAGGACCGGCTTCCATCAGACCCGGAAATCAACCCTCTATCAAAGGTAGGCTCGCAGGTTAATGGAAGGATTGTTGTCTGGGACGAGGGAGCTCTGGGCTCAAGCAGCCATCGTGGTTGCACGCTAGCTCCGCCCCCGTGTACAAGTGTGATTTGTAAGCTATTGGTACTTTTTCACCTTCATTAAAAGTTAAGTTCGTGAATCTGCATTGTCCTGGATTGATTCGGCTCACTAAGTTGTGAACGTGTAGCCGTGTTTGCAAATGTTTTGTTAGTAACATGTCTGTTTGCAATGACCGCAAAATTTCTGTGTGTTTTTGAGTCCAATGAACTGTTTTGAAATCTGGTTTGATTAATTCGTAGAGAGGTTTAACCCTTTCTGCGTAGTTTAGAATGTAAGTTCTTCCAAAATTTAGGAAACCTATAATTGACTGTAAGTTTTTCAGCGTTTTTGGAGGTTGGAGCAGCGCACATTTCTCTAGAAAGTTTGCTGCCAGGCTTTTGCCTTCACTTGAAAGTTCATATCCTAGAAAGAGGATGTTTGAACAGGCAATTCTAGATTTTTTTTAATTGAATTTGTACCCTTCTGAGTCGAATCCCAATATAATTGTATTCACCCTATTCAAGTGCCTATCCAAGTCATTGTCTGTTAGATAGATGTCATCCACATATGATAATGCTTCATCATCATATGTTTGTAGTAATTCTGTTACTCTTGCTGAGAATAACCCAGAACTATTCTAGAATCCCTGAGGGAGACAACAGAAGTGACACTGTGTCTCCATAATTGAGAAAGCGGTCAAATACCTACTTTCTGGTGCAATGCTTTGACAGAAGAAACCGTTAGAAATATCTAATGTGGTTTTGTATTTTTTACGCATGTTATTCATTAATGCTGCACTGTGTGCATTTTGTACTGCAAATGTTTTGCAACAAGAGTTTAGATGTCTGTAATCCAAAATTAGACGATATGTAATGTCTGGTTTGGAGACAGGAAACAAAGGATTGTTCATTGACAAGGTGCATGTTTCAATCACCCCTTGGTATTCATGTTGATCTAATATCTCCCTGACCTGTTTTTTAGCTTCCTACCTAACTGGGTGCTGCTTTGTGCAGTTGGCAGATTTTTTCCAAATACATTTTTATTGTTGCTCTGGGAGTATCATCTGAGAATATATGAGGACACGGGCTGGCTTCAACATTCAGCCAGTATCCGTCAGTTCCGCAACTTTTCTTTTGCCCATAAGGATTACTCACATATCAAAACGACAGTACAGTTTAAACCAAAGCATGTTACGTATGCAAATAAATGATAACGAACAACCCCCAAAAAACAGCTCCTGCCATGCCCGCCCCCCTCCCCCACCCCGGAGTCTGCCCACCCTTCCGTGATGAAACTACATCCACCGGACAAAAATTGGGTTCTACAATAAGACATTCAACAGTTCCATTCTTTGCCTCCACCATTAGGCGTGTATCAATCATCAAGTGTAACAGCGTTCTCCTTCAGATCCCCTGTTAGTTCACTCTAGTCCATGATATTGCCTCCACTTAGTCCACACTCTCCGGAACTTTTTGGGGCAACCCCTGGCTTTATATGTCACTCTCTCAGCCGCCATATAGAGGTCGAGCCCTCTCCTCCATTCCTCTAAGTTCGGCGGTTCGACCGCTCCCCAGCGCCGTGCGATGTCTCTCTTGGCCACCACCAAGGCCAGCACTAGGAATATGGTCAAGGGGTGGGCCAAATCGACTTCGGTCGTCAACCCCAACAGAGCTAGCTTTGGGTCACGTGGTAGAGTAGTTCCCAGGACCTCCTCTAGTTCCCCAAATATGTCCTCCCAGTATTCCTGTATGATTTTACAGCCCCAAAGTATGTGGTAGAAGTTCCCCTCTGGCTGGTGGCACCTAAGGCACGCCGTGTCCATGACCTTCCCCATTTTGTACAGTCGCACCCTGTCATAGTATGCTCTGTGTAACACCTTCAGCTGTATGAGACGTAGTCTAGACTTAATCGCAACCTCACGTGGGTGCATAAGAACCATCTCCCAGTCCAGGTCTTCCATCTCCCCCGTGTCTGCCTCCCATTTGTTTCGCAGATCTTGCAGGTTTCCTAATGCATTGTTGGTCAGCGTTCTGTACGTGAGGGACACCGCTCCCCTCCCTATTTGCTCCTGCAGTAACCTACCCTCCAACGGAGGCAGTTGGCTGATTTTTTATGTTTAAAGTATTTTATTTAATGAGTACAGAGAAAGAAAATTAAACATACAGGCAAGAATGGTTGCGCAGTACCCCAGGAGGTTATCCAGATGAGTGCGCCGTGCATTAGGTCCATGCAGCGTAGCCTCCTTCAGCGAAGATTCAGCAAATACCATCATAATACAAAACAAAGATAGTGCAGTCTCTCTATACTCTTTCAAATTTTGCAGAACTACCCCCCCAACTCCCACTCCCTCCCTAGACCCCCCCAGTCCCTACCCTCCCCATCCAGAGTCTGTCCTTCCTTGTACATCATGCCCACAACGCTGCCCGTCGGAGCTTCCCATACCCAGATAGTGAGTTCTTAAGCCGTGTGTGCCATCGGCGGAGTGAGTCTCAGCAATCTGAGGTACCTTGGACATGTGAGCTCTCTAAATTCCGTGGTTAGTAGAGCATGGAATGGTTGCCACAGTTCCTCAAATTGTTCCACTTCCCCCGCCACCATAAGTGATAGTTTTTCCATACCCAGGACATGCCACAATCTATGAAACCAACCCACGGCAGAGGGGATGACAGTCGAGCGCCAGTGTATTAAAATGTTTTGCACCGCTGAGCCCAATGCTATTGCAATTTGTCTTCCCCTACGCGACTTCAAGGGGTACATCAGCCCATTTGGGAGGCCTAACAATGTGTAAGCTGGGAAGTGGGGGAGCTCTATACCAAAGTGTGTGTCAATCTCATCAAGCACCTCTTTCCAGTAGGATTCTAGCAGGGGACAGTCCCATAGTACATGTGTCAAGGTGCCTATCTGTCAACACTCTCGCCAACAGGTGTTTTCAACATTATGATTCATCTCGTGTAATCTTTCTGGAGTATAGTACCAATAAGTCGATACTTTGGTGAACGTTTCAGTGAGCCCTATATGGTATGCGGAATGCCTAGCCCGATACGAGATCTAGTCCCATTCCTTATGGCTCAGCGTCCTGCCTAGTTCTCGATTCCACCGCTCTCTGCCTGGGTTGTGAAAGTGGAAGGGTGGCTGCTGCAACAGTTTGTAAAAATCAGAGATGTGTTTAGTGTCGGACGTGCGTGTGATCAGCCAGTTCTCGTACGGTGACAACTTTCTGTCAGCTAACTTCCGCACTTGTGGTTGTAACGCCCAATGCCTCACCTGCCAGTAACGCATCCTGTCCGATTCAGACAACCGGAATTCCTCTTTGAGGCTCCGAAAAGAGAGAACTCCTGTCGTGTCATACAATTGTGAGAGCGCCCTACAACCGGCTGTGCGCCAGTGCATGAAGGCCCCTGGTTCCATCCCTGGTGTAAAGTCCGGGTTGTCCACTATTGGAGTAAACGGGGAAGGGAACGTAGTGAGCTCATGGACCCTGCAAGTGGCGTCCCACACTTTCAGTGGGACCCGCGTGACAAAGGAGGCGTAAAGATTAGGAGGGCGGTGAGCCCTACGCAGAAAGGGCACCTCCTGCAGTGGGCGACCTGCAACTGCCTGGTCCTGGAAGAGCCAGGGTTTTTCTGACTCCCACCTACTCCACTCCACCAGATACCGCAATTGCGCCGCTTGAAAGTACTTGCGCAGATCCGGGACACCCAACCCCCCGACTCCGGAGCCAACATCGTGAGAACTCTCTTAATTCGAGGTTTGCGACCCTGCCAGATGAAAGGGGCCAGGTCTGCTTGAGTCTGCTGGATCCATCGCTTAGGCGGCTGAAGTGGTAATGCCCGAAACAGATACAAAACCTGGGGGAGGATTGTCATCTTGACCGCCGCCACTCTGCCAAGCCATGATATCATGCCCTTGCCCCATCTACCCAGCTCCTCCCTGATCTTCTTACTCAGAGCCTCATAATTAGCTGTGACCGTTGCCGGTAACTTGGGGGCTAACAGTATACCTAGGTACTGTACTTGGTGCGACAACCAGTGCATAGAGAAGAGCCCCTGCAACTCCGATCGAGTGGCAGCCGTTAGAGAAAGATCCAGTGCCACCGACTTCCCCATGTTCATGCGGAAGCCAGCCACTGACGAAAAAGCCTCCAGTTCGCTAATACACGCAGGGAGAGCTCGCCTCGGATGGTCCAGGGAGAATATCACGTCATCAGCATAGAGGCTGACTGTATGGACATATCCACCCATTTTCACACCTGTCGCGTCCGGGTTGTGGCCTATCCGCTGGGCGAACGGTTCCATATATAAGGCGAAGAGAAGTGGTGACAGTGGGCAACCCTGTCTGGTTCCTCTCTCGATGTTAAATCTTTGGGAGTTACAACCGTTCACCCGTACCACCGCAGTTGGAAACCTATAGCAGTTAAATACCATAGTGCAGAACTTTTCTCCAATCCCCATTCTCTCCAGCACTCTTTCCAAATAGGGCCAGTGCACCCGGTCAAACGCTTTCTCAGCGTCGACAGATAGCAGCATTCGTTCCCCCGGGATTCTGGAGGCTTTCTCTAAAATGTGGACTATCCGCTTGGTGTTATCCACCGTCTGCCTCCCCGGTATAAAGCCCGCTTGGTCCGATTCTACCAATCCCGGCAGGTGGAGCGCCAACCTTGCCGCCAGGATCCCTGTATATAATTTTAGGTCAACATTGAGGAGAGAGATCGGCCGATATGAGCTGCATTTGGTCCGGTCCTTTCCAGGCTTGGGGGTAACAGACACTGTCGCCTGTAGGAGATCGGATGGAATGGCTCTTGAGATGGAGAAGGAATTAAAGAGTCTGGTCAGAATGGGCGCCAGTACGTCACTGAACGTCTTATAAAAGAGTGCGGAGTACCCGTCAGGGCCCGGGGCCTTGCCGTGCTTAAGTCTGGAGATGGCTGTAATCACCTCCTCGATCCTGATTTCTCTCTCTAAGTACTCTGTTTGTATCGGCGCCAAAGATGGGAGGGTAATCGTATCTAAATAATGCTCCGCGTTTCCCTCCCCTAGGAGATCTTCCATATATAACGTTGCATAGAAGCGCCGGAAGGCCTCTGCTATCTGAGAACCGCTCCGTCCCCAGCCTCAATCTCTTTCACTCGACGACACTAGTGAGACTCTCTCAATTTATGCACTAGAAGTCGGCCACACCTGTCCCCTCCTGTATAATACGCATGCCGCAACCTCAGCGCCGCATATTCGGCCCTATCCATGTCCAACGCTGACAGGACTTTCCTCGCCGCCTTCAGCTGCTTCCAGATTCTGATTCTAGGGGCCCCCGTACGGTGGTGCACCTGCTCAAGTTCCCGGACCTTTTGTGTCAGTTCATCACGTTTCTGACGCGGTTCCCTATTCTCTGCCGAGGAGACGGCAGTGAATTCACCCCTCAGGACCGCTTTGAGCGCTGCCCATTGAGTAGCTAGCGAGGTCATTATGAGCCTGGTAGTCTCTGATCGACTCTTATGCGCATCACCACCATTTTCTTATGCAAGAGCGTATCTCTAAGTCGCCACACCCCGCGGGGAGCCTGTGTCGACGGCAGCGTGAAGACTCCAGAGACCGGTGCGTGATCTGACAGAGAGAGGACCCCAATTTCAGATGCTGTGGCCAGGTCACGGACTGGGCCAGTGACTAAAATATGGTCCAGACTTGCGTAAGTTTTATGTGCATGAGAATAGTAGGAATAGTCCCTATCTGTGGGGTGGAGGTGGCGCCATAGGTCGTGGAGATCAAGATCCGCTAAATGACCCTTGCCAGTGTGCGACAGTTCACCCGTCTGTGGGTAACGTGTTGATCTGTCCATAGATGAATCGAGCACCATGTTCAGGTCCCCCCCTATAATGATATGCCTGTCCGGGGACACTGTTATGTCCACCAGCGCAGAGTGAAGGAAGCGCTCCTGATGGTCATTCGGGCTGTATACTGTCCCTATAGTGAGCGTCAATGACCCCAGTTTGAACCTGTACGCCAAAAGCCTCTCTTTCTGCTCTGCGAGTTTGTGGAGAACCTCCCCTCTAATGAACCCAGACACCAAGATTGCCACCCCCGCTGTTTTAGAGTTGTTCGAGGAGAAAAACTGTGTGGGGAACTTGCGTGAGCGCATCCTATGGCAGTCCCGCGCTAGCAAATGAGTCTCCTGCAGAAGGCAGATGTCCGCCTGCGTACCCTCTAGCAGAGACAAGATAGCTCTTCTTTTAACCGGATTGTTGAGCCCCTTAACGTTCAGGGTCACCACCTTAAGGGTCACCATAAATAATCAAACCAAAGTGGCAAGAGCAAATGAGCAATAGCTGTAAATGGTAGAGCCATGGCCAGATGAGTCCTGGAGCCCCCTTTGGGGCAGCATGTACACACCAAGAACAACCTCCTCCCAACTCCCCTACCCCAAACCCCGCCAGAAACTCCCCAACCGCCTCCCACCTTCCCCTCCCCTGCAAACCACAACCAACCCAACCCCAACTGTTCCCCTCTGCCCCCCCCCCCTCTTCCAGTCGGGCCCAAGGACCCATTGTCCCAGTCCAGTCCAGGATGGACAAATCTGTGGAAAAGTATTCAAGTGGACGTCCGGCCACAACCCACTCACCCTCCACCCCCTTGCCCCCGGATCCCCAAACCTGCAATGTCAGTGGTGCTTCATCAATCTCCCCCCGGAGTTTTCTCAAGCTGTCAAAGCAACCTCACCGGTTGCAGTGGACCTATCCACCTCTTGGATCGCCTCAGCCATGTCCGCTCTGATTGTGGGCGAGTCCGGTCGTGCTGAGGACGCGAAGGGGCGCCTCTGAGGCACCGATTGCCAACCATCCCTGGTGGTGCGACGTCTACGGGGAGTAACGATTTAGAAAAGGGGGTGGTGATGGACAGAGTATCTGAATTAAGCAGAACACTCGTACCCAGTCAACAGATCAGGGCTTGATCCATCACCGTTTTTTAGCTCACTGCACCATCCCAGCTCAGAACCTGGCTACATGCAAATTAGTCTGTCCCTGGCCCAGTGCATCATGGGAACAGGGCAGACCAAACTACCAAGCCAATTCTTATACTGGAAAGGAAACAAGCTTCCGGGGACGGGTTTCTCGCATTACAGCCGTCTTCGGCCCGGCTTGCTTGAATCCTGATGGTGCAGTGAGCAAGGGACTCATGTCTGAGCATACCCTTCCACGCTTATGGTGGACAAAACGATTCAGAAAAGGGGGTGGTGATAGACGGAGTATCTGAATTAAGCAGAACACTCGTACCCAGTCAACAGATCAGGGCTTGATCCATCACCGTTTTTTAGCTCACTGCACCATCCCAGCTCAGAACCTGGCTACATGCAAATTAGTCTGTCCCTGGCCCAGTGTATCATGGGAACAGGGCAGACCAAACTACCAAGCCAATTCTTATACTGGAAAGGAAACAAGCTTCCGGGGACCGGTTTCTGGCTTTACAGCCGTCTTCGGCCCAGCTTGCTTGAATCCTGATGGTGCAGTGAGCAAGGGACTCATGTCTGAGCATACCCTTCCACGCTTATGGTGGACAAAACGATTGAAAAAGGGCGATCCGGTGTTACCTGAAGCTGAGGGACTGCTGCCGTCGAGCCTCACGGAGAATCCGCTCCTTCAAAGGATAGTCCGGCAGGAAGGCCAATACATCCGGCGGGGGGGCCGAGGCCCGGCGCAGCGGTCCCACTCTGTGTGCTCTGTCTATTCTAATGACAAAGTCCGTCGGCTCACCCAAAATCTCTCTGAAGAGGTCGTGCAGGTAACCGGTCGCGTCCTCACCCTCTTCTCCCGATGGGACACCACGGACCCTAATATTGTTTTGGCGAGAACGGTTTTCAAGATCCTCATTGTGTGCTTGGAGGTCAAGCTGCTGGCCTTGCAGGCGCAGCACCTCCTGCTGCAGTTGCGTTATCTCCTCGTCCCGGGAATGTCCCGCCGCTTCTACAGTGGCCACTCTCTCGCCCAATCCATCGACCTCTCTGCGCACTTCCCGCACTTCTCCGGCCACCTCCTGTTTCAGTGCTTGGAAATCGACCCTGAGCGAGCTAAAAAGAGATTCCAGGAAAGACCTGGTCACTGGAGACTCGCCACCCACTGCCCCCTAGGAGCTGCTCGCGGGGCTCAATGATTGCTGCCCCCTATCTTGCCTCGCCGGGCCCCTTGTTAGCATGTCCTACAGAGTTCGATCTCCCTTCTTATTTCCTCTGTTGCCAGCCATGACACCTCCTCAATTGCTCACCTGGGGCAGCTCCAAGAAAAGCTAGTCCGGCCCAGTCTCGTAGGGAGTTTAGAGCTGCGGTGTCTCTCTTCCTCGTCTCACCGAGCCCCTCTCCCCGGCCCGGGAGTCGGGAGCATGTCCCAGTGGTTCGGCTATAGGGCGTCGGGATCAGGCAGCACGTGTCCGCACCCCGCGGACCACACCAGCCACACCCAGTGAGGCACCGGCCTAGCGGGAACGCTGCGCCTCGAAGGAGAGTGTAATAGTGTCCTGTCCACTCACCGGGCTCCGGTACCCCCGCTTTGCTTCTCCACTGCTACTCCCTCGATTCGGGGCTCCGCTCGTTGGCCATTTGCCGGAGGTGTCCTGTCGCCAGACCACAGTCCTGATGTTACTCCCTGGTCCGCTCGGACGTCTTCTCCTCACTCCGCGCTTGAGACCGATCCGCTCCAGCGGCCTCCCTGGTGTCGTCCGGGTCTCGCGCACCACCAGTTCTGCTCCCCGACCAAATATGGCGGGCCGTCGGTATGATTCAGGCCGCCACGACGGCCACCGGCCCCCGCATATGACCCCGGATCATCCGGGCCTCTCCCCTGTTTGGCCCTCCGTGGCAGTTCAGACTTTACGGGGCCGCGTGTGTTCGGCGCCCAGGCCTGCGCTTCCGCTCCTCCGCTGCTTGCCTAGGGAGAGCTCTGTCAGCCACCTCCCAGCCGTCTTCAGCGCGTAGTCCGAACTCGAGTCCCGACGCTCAATGGGGCTCCTCTACCCTCCAACATCGGCCACCATCGCCGCCCCGAAGTCCGGGCTTCAGAAATGGCCGGGGGAATTCTTGGGCTAGGCGTCCCCGGTCTCTCTTAGTTAGATCAGCGTGCCGGGACTCCGCCTCTGTCCACTCTGGCGTTCGGTCCCTGCTCCACTCGGGGCACCAACACACTCCTGTGTTCCCCTCGAGGCCACACCAGCGGCCGCCACTAACCGCTTCTGGGCCATAGAAGAGTTCCACCGCTGCCTCATCAGGGATAGAGCGCTACGGTGCTCCGGACAGCCGCCTAGGAGGCCGCTAAGATGGTCGACCCTCGGCGTCACTACTCTCGAAAACTCCGAAAGGCAGTCCAAATGCAGCTCCGGGGGTCAGCAGAAGTGAGTACTCCGGTCTCTCTGCATCCGCCGTCACCCCAGCGCCAAACGGGGGGAGATCGGCAGCTTTTTCACGGTTTTGGGCGCCGAGGTCGGAGGAGCTCACGGAGAGTGCGTCCGCTCACCTCGCCATCTTGGCCACGCCCCCCCTTGGCTGATTTTTTTAACTGGATTTTATTTATGGTGAGGAGAGTCCTCATCCCATCCTACATGATTCTTGTATAATGCAGGTGCCTGGGCTACTGCCCATTTCCTGGCACAGGTATATTTTAAATGAATTGGAATGTGGTTGTAGAAGGCTGGCATAATGATGTATTCGCCATGTATGCAGTCCCTGACAAATTGTGGTGGCCAGTCTTTTTCAGCTAGAAGAATGTCATAACCCTTAGAGAGTCGCACCCAAAGGAGTGCTTTCACTTTTCTTGGTATGTCCCCCTCCATCCGGAGTGTTATTTCATATAACTTATGTAGACAACTAACCCTGGTATCTGCAGTTTCAACTTGAATGAATTCATTCAAGTCCACTGTCCCAAGATGATCCTTCAAGTTCTTGCAAGCTATGGTGACTTCTGCTGCTATGTCCAGCATTGTCTGAGCCCATTCCCTGTTCTTGAGTTGTGTCCTCAAGATCATCGGCATTTCTGATTTTTAAACCTGCTCTTTTTGGTGAATTGAGGTTTCTTGTTTTTCTGAACGTGTTGATCATTTTTGGACTTCACATGTTCTTCCTTGTGTTCTGACCATCCTCTTCTTTCGGATTTCTTTGACGAAGTCTGAAAGGTACAAGAGGAACGTGTATCAGTATCTTGATATCTATCAGGTTTTCTCAAATTATCCCTATTCCTGAGGTTATACCTCCTTTCAGAGGGCTCCTTTTGAGGAGACCTACCTCGGGATTGAGAATGCTTCTCTTTAGAAGTTTGTTTGCTATTTTCCCACTTCTTTTGAGAAGTAGTAGGAGTGTTTTTAATAAAGACCTATTCAGGACTTTCTGACAGTTGGGGTTTAACTGGTTTCCCACCCAAGCTGTCTCTGCCTAATTCTTCATAGGATTTTTCAATTATTCTGGCCAGATCTTGTGGTTGCACAGTTACATCAAATTCCCTTAACTTCTGGCGGATCACCACGGATGCTGATTTACCTTTAATAGTAGCTAATATTATTGTTGAGCCCAGTTTGAAATCTTTCAGTAATTTCATACCTAGATTTAAAGCAGGTTCTGCCCCATATTCATTTTGAATCTGTTTCAGGACGTCCGGTATTACAGCCATAGACGGAACACCATGTGTTTTAGTGTAGATTGCAGCAAAGACTGTATCCCAAGTGCTGCAGTCCTCCAGATGTGGTGCGATCCCCATTGGTAAACAGATTGTTAGAATTCTGTGTTTCTCATGAGGGGTAGTATTATGAAATACTGCCTCGATCTGAGTAATTTTTTGAGCTATCCAAAATGGAATTTGTTACTGTTTTGCAGGTAATTTACCAACGACCGAATGTAGAGTCTGTGGTTTAATTTTATTTGTGTTCCCCTGGTGGGGGGGGATGCTGTGGAATCATTATTGTTGGTTGGACTGTAAGTGTCCGCATGACATATTGAACCAATTGTCTATAGGTTTTGATTAGCTCTTTTAGTTGAGCTCATAGTTCCGCATCTGTATATTAATGTCAGGATGTGGTGTGTAGCAGGCTAATACCGGCCATGTTGCTCCTGGTGTACCTAGTGGACCGAGCCTGGTAACGTGATTTATATATTTTATATATTTTAGGACGCTTTTAAACCAGAGCGCATGCTCTTGGTAAGTTAGTGGAATTTCAATATCCTTTAAAGGAATATATTCCTCTGGTGGTTCATCTTCTTTGTAGAAGTGAAACCCTTTTGTTACTGGATTTGCTTCAGGGAAGCCTATCCACGAATAGAATACCTCTGTCTGATGATATTCATGTGCCTCTATCACAAAAACTACCCTACCACCTCTTTCTGATAGGCCATTTCTAGTAAGTTTTATAGTGATGGCTTTTCTTAAATGTTCTTAAATTCTTGTATCTTCATCGTCGGTTTCTTGGAAACCTGTTATGTTAAAAGCTGCATCAACTGCAGGTCCACTGGCCCCGGGAAGTTCCTCGTCGGCCATTTTGTTGACTGAAAGTTTGCAAAGCAAGTTTCAAGCAAACAAAGATAAGGTGCACAATATATTTCGAAACACTGTATCCTTCAACGTTGAAAAAACTAAAAACTAATACATAGGATTTTTCATCCTACTCAGCTATGGCGGATATTATCCCTTTACTCACTCCAGACGTCTATAGGAGTATTACGGAAAAAGGGGTCACTGAGAAAAGCATGACTGAGTTACTTTAGTATCTAGCGTTAAATTAGTGCCTTACCAAATGTTGGGCGCCATGTACTGTAGTTCCTATATTCCCAATAGGCTCTGCATAATATATCTTATAGATTTGACGTAGGACTTAAGTCAATAGGTCTCTATAGAATATACTAAACTTAATAGTGAGTGCCAGCTAGCTCAGAGGGCATTAGAAACTTTCTCGAATACACAAGAAGGGATTAGTTTCTGACAACCGCATAAACATGACAACTTTGTTTCCCACAAATAAGAACATATCTCTCAGAGTCGTGGAAGCAATAGATAACTATTTTACTCAGTCAATCATGCATGCTTCGTTTCTACAGAGTTGCAGGGAAATATAGAGACAGGCGTTTTCAATAAAAGGTTTATTGAACAGTCTTCTTTCTCATGCAAGAGAGGTGAACTGCTACAACCGTTAGGCAGAATGCAAAGTATAATGCATACTGCGTAAAAAGTAATATGAAATAATACTGTAACAGCATTGTATGATTTCTAAGCCATATAAGAATACATACATAAATAACATAGACTAAAATACTCAACTGGTGTTTCTAAAAAAATACCTACCTCAATGTACCTAACTTAAATCTAGTACGTGGGAAGAAGTAAGTATGGTCTTTTGTATAGGTTTAGTTTTGCCAAGAATCTACGAAAGGTTTATCTAGCTCTATCCCTATTTAGAATGAAGGAGGTCTGGTATCTCTGTCTCTGGACTCAATTTCCTAACACCCCGCAAGGGGAGCCGGAAACACTGGAGCTGGATTCTCAGCAGAGAAGGGCAGCTTCCTGATCAGTGCGTCAGCTGGAGAGTCAGCTTCCTTCGGCACTTGCTGTAGCGAGCTGCGTCGGGCAAGTAGGTCTTCGAACTGCTCTGAGCCACCGTATCTTGCTATAGCAAGTGAAGGTATAGTTATACCTTGAAGGTGTTTAGGAATACCAAAGTTGACGTAAATACGAGCATTTGAATGTCATAAATGAACCCCTGGGGAATAGTTGTTCATTGTAAAGTAACTGAGTTCTTAGAGAAATCAATATCCAAGCAAGGGAAAGTCCCTAACGGCTTAAGCTGGTTTTCCTAGAAATTGTTGTGATGTTTTGTGAACGGTTGGAAGTAGCCATGCCTGTATTTGGGTAGCATGGGCTATGCCTAAAGAAGGACTTGATTTCTATGCCTATAAAAGGGCAACGAGAATTGTACCTATATAAGGGCATGAATCAGAAAAATGCAATCGGAACCTAAAACGCCACACAACAAACCTGTACTAACTGGGCGAGAGCTACCGGTTTTAGAACTGGGTGATCGAGTCTCGGTGTGGTTGCTGTACAACATTCTGTGATTAGAGACAAATCGCCTAATATCCCCGTGCCTAAAAACCATATATGTGAATTTGTGTAATTTAATTGGTGCTTGTATGAAGCGCTCCAATAATTTTGCGCAAGATTATTAAACGAAAATAACTACTGTTCTAGAGACTTCTAACCTTGGAAAGAGTAGCAGGAATAAAAACACCAGCGACACCGCCATATTGGAAAGCTGAATTTCAGCGGCCATTCTATTTAAAGTGCTCAGGTGACCGAAGACCTTTGCAAGAGAGGTATGAAACACGTTGTCTCTTGTCATTGCATCAACTAAATTGAATATCATTGTCAGTCATTGTATAAAAATAAATTTTTATATTATTATATTAAATAGATATAAGGTCAGCATATTCATAATATCCACCCATTTGTTGCATGTACTGAAATGTGGAGTATTCTATTGAAGGCCTGGATTTACATTAGTTACACATACTACACTACCACACGTCTGAAAGGAGTGCTTCCTTTCTGCTTTCTTAACTTCTATTGCCAAGTGATTACCCTCGCCGACCTCCATGATGAGGAGTACTGATTGGTTACAGTAGACTCATCCCGACAGCTTCCACGCCTCTCCCCTCATACGGCATTGTGCCAACACGATCAGTTTGTATCCGTCTCTATATTTCCTCTGCATATATCGCCCTTCCTAATAGCGGTTGACAGCTTCCGCCGACCTGTCGGATGCATCCAAGTTACGAAGGCAGTACTCTCCTTTGAGCACCTGTACCCCCGCTAGTACAAGGGCTCTGCATCTAATTTTCATCGCCCCTTTTAGTGTAAGCCCCTCGGTCAACCTCGCTCCTATCCTCTCCCCACATATTCCAATCCATATTTGTTACAGTTCTCTCTGAACCAACGTGTTCACCACCTCAGACTAGATGCAAGAACCAGGTAAAGCTGTTCCCTTTCTTTTCTGGTTGGGTGTCATAAGCACCGCACAAATCTATTTTGCGCCTCCCTGGCACCCCTCCCAACTAGTATCCCTTGGTACAACCTCCCATCTCCCTAGAGCAGACCCTGCGCGACCGTGTACCCTGTGATTCACCCTGTTGCAGAGTCACACAACTGGGTGGTCCCTCCTCCCATTGTTATTTCAATAGGTACATACAATGGAGATTAGTGATTGTTAAGTTTGTATGAAATGACCAGTGTCCGTGTCAGAAGGAGTCACATACCACCACCTAGCCGTAACATATGATATTTCATGTAGTGTTCTAACAAGTCTGTTTTATAAAGCAGGAAAACTTCAGTATTATTATTCAAACTTAGATGTAGTATTTTCAGAACTTCCTATTAGAAAGAATATGAACCCAGTGCTTAGTAGTTAAGATGCACAGTTTATGGGTGAATTTTTCTTAACAATGAAAACAATAGCTATAGCAAACACACATAAAGATAATAACATTACATAACATAGTTGAGGAAAGGAGACAGGATTTCCAAAAGAAGGCTGCTGAACAGTAAATCCATGTACCTCCATGGGCTGAGAAAGAGGGAGTTTATACAGCTGGCAAGGCTCATGCTGCGATGTACCTAGACTTTATGAAGCAAGGGAAAACCTGCCTTCTTAGTTTAAAGACAGATTATAATAACGTATTTATTGGTTCCGGGGAATGTGAACATAACTTCCTGATTTCGGGAGGTTGGGGACTAAAAGAGGGAACTGATCCAGTATTTCCTGGAGTTTACTACATGTGTGGGAATAATGCTTACTACAAGCTGCCTGCATGGTGGTATGGGAGTTGCTATTTTGGGATTGTATTTCCGAAAATCTATCATGAAAAAGAAATCACTGGAAGCAATGAAAACAGTAATGGACTAACACGAAGAAAGATAGCTGTTTTTTTAGAGATAGTAGGTGATATATTTAGTGAATTGATACCTTGAGTGGGAGTAGTTCTGAATACACATAGAATTTGTAAATTGTCAACAGTAGTTGATCATCTATCAACTTATACTCCTGAGGGGTTTCTTGATGATCAATACAGAGATGGTTGCGATTAGGTCTATGGTTTTACAAAATAGTCTTGTACTTGATATCTTATTGGCAAAAGAGGGCGGAGTGTGTAAAATGTTAAAAGTGCAACATTGTTGCACATATATTCCTGACAAAAGTAAGGAAATTAGGGGGACATTAAGAATATTACAAAACTTCAAGAAGGATTGAAACCACTGAAAGTTGACAGTGTATGGGAAAGACTGACAAAAAGTATTCAATAGGGACTTGATTTACTGAATTAGGGAAACGTTTCTTAGGTCAAATAGTTCTTCCGTTAGTTAGTGTTAGAAATGGGGGTCTCTGGTTGGCAGTGGCTGGCGCCAATGTCCAAATAGGGACCCTTCTTCCTAAGTCAGGGCAAGAGGGCTACCCCCTTTGATAACCCCTGCTCAACCCTGTGGTAACGTAGCACGAGCAGTTAGGCCTATCTCAGAGGCAATGTGTGAAGCATTTATGACCATGCACAATAAGGCAGTAACGACACCATTAAGGACACAACACAAGTAGGTATAGAAAAATAGTATCTTTATCTAAAGTTTAACTCAAAACTCTCAAAGTGTTTTAACAAGCCACTATGCACTTATATCTGTAGGGACTTAAGAATGCACTAATGTATCCACCAGAACGTGGTGCTGACTGAGTTCAAGGCAGGGGCCTACGCGGCCCGTTGTACACCAGGTACCTGCTGTTGGAAGGGGATACAGCACGCAGCTTCTCAAAGAAGCGGAGATGGTGACAGGCGGACTCCAAGCGAGCACAAGTCTTGGCTGCAGTGGTCTGCAGTGTGCACTAACAATGATTCGGGCACGCGGGGACAGGTGGACTCTCAGCGGCAGCAGCACGCGGCTGCGGTGGCCCTTGCTGGTGGTGGTAATGACTCGCGTTGTCCAGCTCCGTGGTAGGCACACAGCGGCAGCAGCTCTCTCTTAGCTGCGGCGGCCAACGAGACGATAGCGACAAACTTTGCCGATAGTGAACAAGATGCGGGCACTCAGCGGCATTTGCTCTCTCTTAGCTGCGGCCGCCCACAGGACAAATCGAGATGATGTCAAGTTAGCCAAGGTGCCGGCACTCAGCGGCAGCAGCTCCCTCTTAGCTGCGGCGGCCCACAGGACAAAGGATGATCTCGACCAGGCTGGCACAACAGTGGACACTCAGCGGCTACAGCTCTCTCTTAGCTGCGGCGGCCCACACAGATGCAGCGAAGATTAAAATTAAAGCGGACTTTCAGCGGCGGCAGCTCTCTCTTGGCTGCAGCGGCCCACACAGATTCAGCGAAGGTTCTGAAGGTTCAAATTAAGGCGGGCTCTCGGCGGCAGCAGCTCTCTCTTAGCTGAAGCTGCCCAAACAGATCCATCTAAGGTTCTGAAGGTTCAAATTAAGACGGGCTCTCAGCGGTGGAAGCTCTCTCTTAGCTGCAGCGGCCCACACAGATCCAGCGAAGGTTCCGAAGGTTCAAATTAAGGCGGGCTCTCAGCGTCAGCAGCTCTCTCTTGGCTGCAGCGGCCACACAGATTCAGCAAAGGTTCTGAAGGTTCAAATTAAGGCGGGCTCTCAGCGGCGCCAACTCTCTCTTAGCTGCAACGGCCCACACAGATCCAGTGAAGGTTTACCAGTCCGCGTTCCTCACAGTAGAACTAGAGGCTCTGGATTACTCGACAAAGGACTCACCTGCAAGTAGAATTCCTCGCACAGGAACTCCGATGGCTGACGGGGTAAAGTCTAATATCCCTGAGACTTCTGCAGTAGGCGCTCTCGATTCAGGACCTCGGGTAGTTTCTTCAGCAAGCTTGGTGAAAGTTTCAAAGTCCTTTCCTCTGTTCACTCGGACAAGTTTAGTCTTGACATCCAGAAGGAACACACACTTGAAAAAGGTTTCAGCGCAGGGTTTTATACCTAAAAAGTCTTTGTTCTCTAAAGTCACAAATCACTGAATCCAGCCAGAACCAGTTCGGTGAGTCGGGGAGCACTTAGTTACCAAGGCGACATCCTGCCCTTTCAGAATGAGGTGGTCTGCTATCAGACGCCCCATGCACTGCCCTGCTCTGATCAAAGAGTCACCCCTCCCCTGCTCTGCATGCCGATCTCTCTCTCCAGCCAGGTCTGGCCCAGCTGGCCCTGCTGCTCCAAAACCAGATGGCCAATACACATAATAGTACAGCCTACAGGAAAGCTTAGGCAAGAAAAACCTTGTTTCCAGAAGAGGCATTTTCGCACACGGGATATAATATATAAATGGTCCTTACTAAAATGTGTATCTCACTGTTCTGAGCTGAAACATATCAAATTTGAATTTCCTATCTGGTTCCTCGGGTCAAATAGGATTATAGAAGGTAATCCTCAGCCTGCCCACTCTGTCCTATAAGAACCGATAGCTGCACGATAGTAAACAGTGAAATGGAGGGTAACTCTCTATTAGAACATGCTACACAGACCTAGGCATTATGGTTATCCCAATTCATACAGTCATCTTTACACAGGGAGCATTTGCGCTGTGGCACTGATTAGCAGTGGCAGAGCGCCCAGAGCATCTAAGTCCAGCCAACATAAAGGATAGGAAACGAAAAGAGGAAGGGAGACCCACACCAAAGATGCCAGGTCTAATAGAGATATGGTGTAAAGGTTGAAGAAATTAATTGAAAAGAAGGAGATATGAAGTAACTGGAAACGGAACGAAAAGGAAGTATGAGGAGATTCAACTAGAAGAAATGAAAGGACAAATGTATAAGAAAATGACAGATTTAAAAGGAGAAGAATCTGACAAAGATCATAAAGAGGGAAAGGAAGCTGAGATGTGCTAAAGTTGGCATCTGGTTTGGGATGGGTAATTTGTGATGGCTTTAAAATGCCTTTAGAGAGGGGATTGGAGGAGCAAGGACTCGTATAAAAGAGACTTGCTTGAAAGGAATCCTCTGATTTAACTCCCTAACATGTTATTAATTTCGTATGTGTAAAACTAATGTGCACCACATAAAAACGAGGGATAGTGAAGCTTGCATATGTGTTTACTAACATAAATAACTCGAATAAAATGGCTTTTAACAGGAAATCTTTATTGAGCATACGTCAACTGGATCTACGCAGTAGGACAAGCTGTCGCTTGGAGGGAAATTCTTGCGCAAGAGCAGAAGGTACTAATATGGAGTCTTGAAGTCTCACATGAGATCGAGTGAATTTACTAATGCTAATTCTGGCAAAGTATTAATAATTTAAGGGGATTAGAGTAGAGATGGGTGGTATACACCCATCTCTTTTGTTTGTTTGTTTGTTTGTTTAATCCTCTGAGGCGGAAGCCGGAGGACTGCATTTGTGTTAGGTTTTAAAAACTTCGTATTTCATTGCTCTGATTTTAAAATTGCATTGTCCTACTTACACTGACAGCGCCTGCTCTTATGCGCTAGCAGCCCTCCTTGACACCCCTAAAACGGCGGCATCCTCGCGCTGACATAGGGTAAACGCCCACACCGCCATCGCGGTTCGAAGGCGAAGCCACGCCCACCAGAAAATACATAAAACGCTGATCAAAAGCGCGTCGCATTATTGTTTGTTTAATCCTCTGAGGCGGAAGCCGGAGGACTGCATTTGTGTTAGGTTTTAAAAACTTCGTATTTCATTGCTCTGATTTTAAAATTGCATTGTCCTACTTACACTGACAGCGCCTGCTCTTATGCGCTAGCAGCCCTCCTTGACACCCCCTAAAACGGCGGCATCCTCGCGCTGACATAGGGTAAACGCCCACACCGCCATCGCGGTTCGAAGGCGGAGCCACGCCCACTGCGAGGCCACGCCCACCAGGAAATACATAAAACGCTGATCAAAAGCGCGTCGCATTATTGTTTGTTTAATCCTCTGAGGCGGAAGCCGGAGGACTGCATTTGTGTTAGGTTTTAAAAACTTCGTATTTCATTGCTCTGATTTTAAAATTGCATTGTCCTACTTACACTGACAGCGCCTGCTCTTATGCGCTAGCAGCCCTCCTTGACACCCCCTAAAACGGCCGCATCCTCGCGCTGACATAGGGTAAACGCGGTTCGAAGGCGGAGCCACGCCCACTGCGAGGCCACGCCCAATAACACTCGCCACAAATGTGTCGGCCATACCAGCGCAGCGGACGAGCGCAGCGGGAGCGCCGTTTGAGCGCCGAAGGCGCGCCTAGGGCAAGCCCGTCTGCGCCCGTCCGCGCTCGGCCGGGCCTAGGGCCAGAACCCCTGTCAGACAAAGCTGCCTCTAAGGTAAGCTACTCACGTCGGGACCTCCTAAGTCTCAGACCCACCATCGCTACTTCCTGTAAGTATGTTCATGATCTCGAGGGACCATTCACCAGCTGCACCTACTGCCACCCAGTCCAGCTCAAACTCCCTAATCGACCCTACAAGCCCTCAGTCCTTAAACTCGCCACTCTGAACTGTCGCTCTCTCCCTAAACACGCGATGTTAATTAACCATCTCATAGAAGACCACGAAATCGACGTTCTGTTCTTGACGGAAACGTGGCTTTCCTCTCATTCGGAGGCAGATATGGTCTTAGCTACCCCACCGGGCTTTCTTATTCAGTCCTTACCTCGTCCCTCAGGTAGGGGTGGTGGTGTTGCCATCATTCATCGGGATCATTTCCCCTGCAAAGCTAACGATGCGCAAATCCTTGATTCTGAAAGCCTCCAGTTCACAATCAAGTTGGACCCCACTAACTCACTAACAGGCCTCTTAGTGTATCGCCCTCCTGGTCATCCAGGTTCTTTTTCCAGTGCTCTCCTGGATACGGTAGCATCACAGGCCCACTCCTCCACCAACTTCTTGATACTAGGAGACCTGAATATTCATTTTGATGACCCTCTAGATACAGGGGCAGCCGACCTGATCACAGACCTGGCGGCCTACGACCTCCACCTCTTAAACGCCGGAGCTACACACAACAAAGGTCACTTGCTGGACCCGGTGTTCACGAGCACCCCCACCATGCAAGCTAGTGAGTCCCTCCCCCTCCCTTGGACGGACCATTTTTTAATCTCCTTCCAACTACCAGGAGCTTTCAGGAAACCTCAAAAACCTCCCACTTACACCAGGGACAGGGCTTGGTCCAAGCTCCTCACAGAAGACTGGGCCAGGACCCTAAAGTCAACTACCCCTACTTACTCAGAAGATCCGGCTATCGCTGATAGCAAATTTAGAGAGTGGATTGTTACATCCCGGTACTCCCTACTCCCCTTTAGAACCCGGGAGGATAAAAACGGGAAACCAGGATCCGCCCCTTGGTACACCCCGGAACTCCGGTTGCTACGCAAAAATTGCAAGAAAGCCGAGCGGCTATGGAGGAAAGACTGGCAGCACGCTAGTAAGGAAGCTTACCAGAACTCAGTGAGAATATACAAATCTGCCCTTAAACGCACTAAAGCTTCCCATTACGATATACGGATAAAAGAATCCACCAACTCAACAAGGGAATCCTTCCTTATCGTAAAAGAGCTATTAAAAGTACCAACCACTCCATCCTCCAACACCCCCCTGTAGACCGAAGCAACGAACTAGCTACCTATTTTAATGACAAAATCGCCCGCATCTTAGCATCCCTTCCCCCTCCCGGTCTATCAAGCCACATGGACAATAAAACACCCATCAGTCAGACAGGAAGCAGCATGAGCCCCCAACTAGCGACATTTAGGGCAGTAACCTGTAACGAGGTAGATGTAACCATGGTCAAAATGAAAAGCAGATCACCTCTGGATCCCGCACCTATTAGATTTCTCAAAACCGTAGCCCCTGTCATCGTTCCAACGATCACAGAGCTTATAAACAGCTCGCTTGCCCAAGGATCTGTCCCCGCTAGCTGGAAGAGTGCAGTGGTTAAAGGACTCCTAAAAAAAACCCAGCTGGACCCAGCAGATATGGCAAACTACCGGCCAATCTCACTCCTCCCTGGCATTAGCAAGGTAGCCGAGAAATTGGTCAATGGACAACTGTTGCACTTTCTCGAGGTAAATAACATCTTACGGCAATCCCAAACTGGGTTTCGCCCAGGCCATGGCACAGATACCGCCCTTCTTGTCGTCATCGAGGAGGCAAGGCGCATTCTGGATTCAGGAGGGTCAGTGGCAGTGATCCTCCTGGATCTTAGTGCAGCCTTCGACACAGTCAACCATCGTGTCCTTCTCCAGCGGTTGGCGGCAGCAGGGCTCACTGGGGCGGCGCTCAGGTGGATAGAGTCCTTCCTTGCTGGGTGCTCGTTCCAGGTATGGGATGGCAATCACCATTCGACCACCCTCCCCCTCACGAGCGGGGTTCCCAGGGGTCATCTCTAAGCCCTACGCTTTTTAATGCTTACATGGCCCCCCTCGAAGATGTGGTGACACCCTTCGGGATTAAAATAGTGAGTTATGCTGATGACACACAGCTGGTCGTCTCTCTATCCCAACTGGACGACCACCCAGACAATCTGGCAAACTGCCTCACGGAAATCCACAGTTGGATGTGTGAATCATCACTCAAATTAAACGGGTCAAAGACCGAAGTTATGCTCATGGGAAAGCAATGGGTGACTATCCCCCCATCGGTCTGGCCAGACGTGTTCGGGGAAATTCCCACCCCGAAACAAGAAATTAAGACCCTAGGAGTCTGGCTGGAACCCGAGCTTTCAATGAAAACGCAAGCGGCCAAAACAGCAGGTACCTGCTTTGGGCTTATGCGCACCACCCGCAGGATTCTTCCCTTACTCCCGCCCGCATCCAGAAAACTACTAGTCCAAGGGTTAATACTGGCACGGTTGGACTACAGCAACATGGTTTATCTGGGAGCTCCAGAGGCCACCATGGCTAAACTGCAACGAACACAGAATGCAGCAGCCCGACTACTTATGAACCTTCCCTCCAGAGTATCAGCCAAACCAGCTATCAAGGCCCTGCACTGGTTGCCAGTACGCCAAAGGGTGGAATTTAAAGCCATGTGCACTGCACACAAATTGATGAATGGAGTTGGCCCTACGATCCTCAGGGACCTGGTAACTCCTTATAAGGCCCCCAGATCCCTTCGGTCTGAGAATGAGCATCTGGCCAACATCCCCAAATACAAAAAGACACGTACTGGAGGCCGACGCTTCTCTGTGAAGGCCTCTACCGGGTGGAACTCCCTACCCCGCACCCTTAGGCTGGAACCCAGTTATCTGATTTTTAGAAAAAAACTCAAAACACTCCTATTCCCTAAATAAAGTCCCTTCCCCTCTCTTTCCTCCCCTCTGGATAACACAATCATTATAGCGCGGGGATGCCTTCGGGTCACCAGGCGCTCTACAAATCGTTAAATAAATAAATAATTAAATAAATAAATAAATACAGTTAAATAATTTATTCTTGAAAGTAACATGTGTCTTTCTGACTTTATTACAAGTGCGCATTTGGGTCTCGTGTGTATGTCCGGAGTGAGCGAAGTCGCATGGTTTTCGCGCATGACAAATGAAAGTAAGCCCGGGAGAATGACGTATGGGTCACGAAAAGTACAAGGCCGCAGCCTGCCTAAAGCCTGAGAAACCGGCAGAACGAGACCTGAATGAATAAGACCACATATTAAAGTTAAACATTTGTTACAGATGTAATGTGAATGTGGGTGGGAAACTAAAATATGATAAAAAATTAAGGGGATGGGTTTGTTAACAATGGGCCTACTGAAAAAGTGATATGTAAGCATGGTGTGATGATCTTTCCCCCTTGCCTGACCCAGGGGTGTGGAATTTAATAAAATAGCTACTTGTCCATGGGGCAGGTTGCTTCATAAATCTACTTGCCCTGTAACAAAATCCACTTGTCCCTTTTGTGCCATGTAATGCGGCGACAAATTACGGCAGCAATCTCATTATATAAGAGTTATGATATAACCTCTCTAATTATGCCAGGGTTCGAATCATAGTATGATTGCATACTAGCAATTCCCTTATGCTGCCACGTTTCTGCAGGTCTGCATACTGGGCTGAAGGTATGGGTAAGAAATAGTTCAGAATAGAATGCCTTTTGAGTCTGTGCAAACCTACTGACATGCGTGTTGGGTTGCACCAACTCTTTTCTAATATTTTCCTGTACTGAAAAAGGTTGGAAATTTACTCTTGACAGTCGCAGACTTAAAACTTCTTCCAGGGTTGGGAAAAAAGTGGTTGGAGGAAAAGTGAACTTGAAACATTAAGATTTTCACATGAGACAATCTACACATGCATATGTGCTCATGCTAAAATGCAGTTCACAAATAATTTCTAGGAGTACTATTTCTTGGCCTACTTCTGTAAATTCTTGTGAATTCATGGAAACTGTATATATGCACTTAATGCAAGGGTATATACTATAGATGCACTTTGAGACTTTCGTTAATAATTGGACTTCTAATTAGGCCTGGCGTTAACCATGAACTACTGTTTTTAATAAAATTCTGTCTCTCTCTCTTTTTCTCTCCGTCTGTCAGATGGCTTCACTGTCAGTGACAGTATTCTACTCTTTGACAAGGAGCATAGTGGCACACAAAGTAGTTTTGTTCAGTGCCCGGAACTGCTGTGGCAATGTGTGCTTTTTGAGATCAAAAACAATGTTTGCTTTTGCCAATGCCAATGCTTGTTAGAATGGTGAGGGCCCAGCAGCTCGCACACGGATACGGTTTTACAAAAACCATTCCTGAACAAGTCACGCATTGACAAAACCAAAAGGCTGACCACCAATTTCAGACCAACTGGCTTTGCCAATGCTTGTTTATTTTTGTTTCCGATAATCGTATTTAAACTGGTTACACTGATTTTCCATTATGAATAGGTTTTGGGAAATACAAGCATACATCAACATGTTGCTAAATGATGCTGCAAAGATATGGAACCTAAAATCTCACAGTAGCAAAATGTTTTTTTCCTACTAGCATTTTTTTTAAACATTTTATTTTGAAAGGAAAAAATCATCACTCTTGCTTTGAAGCTTCGGCAAATATTTGCATATAATCAGAGAGCATTCTGGGAACATTATACTTCGGCTCATATTACTAAACTTTGAAAACATGTATACACATTTATACTGAAACCACCGTCAGTAGTGCAGGCAGAGTTTACAGTGTTTACTTTTAGTGCTCACCCTAATAATAAAGGCTTTGCATTAATGAACCATAAATACAAGCTTGAACAGCATTCAACACATGGACACAAATATTACCTTAACTGCAGACATTGCCCTTTCCTGATCCATAAAGTGATTCTGTAAACTGGCAGCCAAAGGGTTTGTGTTGTAGGGGGTTGGGCCTACTTGTCCCAAGGACAAAATACACTTGAAAACGTGTTGCCCTTGACCCCAAACAATGTGTCCCGGGAGTCGGGCTATAGGAATTCCACATCCCTGCTGACCAATCAGAGTTAGTTTTTTTACGATATTGAAACATTATTGGGTGGTACATAAGGAACGAAAAGGTATAATTGAGGTAGTTTTAGTAAGTTAGAGACAGAGACATCGATGCTGAGATGCTGTGAGCCGTGGGTTCTGTCGGAGTAGCGAGAGATGCTGATGAAGAATCGAATGCAGAAGTATGAAGATCACTGAAGAATCTCGAAGAGGAAGAGAGTGTCAGAGAGGGTTGTGACGTGACCGTCGGTGTTAGAGAGGTCCTCTATACTGTCCTGAATCCTGTCCTGAAGTCTTTGTCTCCTGAACTATCCCGGGGATCCCTACCAGCCCTTTGGCCAGGGGGTTGGTCATCACACTGTTCTTGGTAAAGTATTTTCTTGCTCGTTATTGAAGGATCTTTTTCTCTCTGTCCTCTCTTTTCCAAGCATAAGTCATTGCAAGTGTTTGAAGTATGTGTTGATGCTTATTTGTATTTTTCTACCCTATGAGTGAAGGCGACCGCATTGTATATTTGAAGTGGTTCAAATGCTCAAAGTTTAGATAACATTTTAAAAAGCCAAAGGAGTATGTGGGTATTTCAATTTGAAGTATAAGTAAGTTAACCTTATGTCATTATCACTACCAACTAGTTCGACCAATGGTCCATCAGAAAGAACTTTTTGATCTGTGAAGGGTTAGGATAGGTATTTTAGACAAATCCTGAACATTGGTGAAAACATATAAACTTGACTCCCAGCAGTTTTACTCAATTGTGTGTTTGATGATGGGCCCAGGTGAGTATATGGTAGTAGAGAATCTGTTGTTGGTAAACCTCTGGATCACTACCATCTCCCTTGTTCTGTCCAAACTTGATTAAGCCAATAGCCTCTACCACGGATCACCTTTAACTACCATAAAAAGACTACAACAGATTCAGAACTCAGCTGCCAGACTACTCTCACATATAAAACCACAAGATCACATCTCCCCTGCCTTGAAAGCCCTTCATTGGTTACCGGTTGCCAGAAGAACCACGTTCAAAGTGCTTTGTTTTCCCCACAAAGCGAGACCACTCTTCATCAGGAATAAAATTCACCAAACACATTCAACATAGGAACCTCTGCACTAGAGGCACCTCTCCTCAAAATACCAACATACAAGAAAAAAACTAAAACATGGGTGACACATCCTTCTCTGTTCAAGCAGCCAAACGACTGAACTCTTTACCCCCTAACATAAGATCCACAGATAACCGCCTTATCTTCAGAAAACTACCCAAGAATTGGCTCTTCTCCACATAACCACCATATGCATACAGAAATATACAGCATATAAGCATTCATTTGTATTATGGATATGTACCTATATATGTGTATTGCTTTGTATAACATGTAGAATAATTGTTTAAAAGAAATATAGACAATTTCAAAATGCTTTATTCGGTATGTATGAATACAACCATATAGCAACAACATAAAATAAAATAAAAACAGCATATATTTATATCAATTTTGGTTTGCCAAATGCCATGATTACTTGAATACGGTATACATTTAACACCACATGTCCGACAGTCTTTAAAGTGCTTTTTAGTGCATTTGTATACAAATGTATGTGCAAATTTAGCAATATTAAAGTGCAAAATTAAATGAATCATCCTTACATATGTACAACTTACATTGGAGCATACTTCTACTAGTACATGTGCAAAGTGGCAAGATAAAGTGCAAAGTGGCAATACCATTCTTACTGAACACAGTATACAATAGCAGCGCATGTCTGGCATTTAAGGTGCCTATTTAGTGCATACGTCTGGAAGTAGATGTGCAAGCTGGCATAATAAAGTGCAAAGTGACTGCACCATCCCTCCTAAAGTGCAGTATACATTTAGCAGCACAAAACCGGATGCTCTAGAAATGTTTCCCACTACATTCCAGTAACAAGACATGTGCAAATTTGCAGTATAAAGTGATATAAGTATTGGAGATATTCGATTTCTACATATAAAAAGGGGATGCTAAGCTGTCATAAAAATGCATCATTGGTTGAGTTCATACAATAATTGATTTCCGTGCAAAAATACATTTTGAAATATAAGTGACCACATAGAAACATACATCTCGGGTCTCTAAATTAAACATCAATTGCATCGCTGTTTTTGTACTAAGCATATTGTATTTTAAAAAGATGGGTTTTAGATAAAATTTCCTAAGAGGAGTATAAAAGTTACAAAATAGCAAAAAGTGACAAATACTCTGTTTGGATTTGCCATCACAGGGACATAAACATGTACCGGGTTTCTTAATTGTAGGAAATGCCACAAGATGGTGCACAATTCCCAACCGCAAACGTTTTAATACAAAACGGTGGGAACTGGTACTAACAATAGTTAGGTAAGTTTGGAAGCCTTCATTGTTGTTATATTCCAGATATAGATTAAACGTTCTTTGTTTTACATATCTTTCCGTTCTAATCCTATCTGTATGTTTAAGGAATGAAACTTTGAGCTCCCGCTTCAACAACACGGACCCCGTTGTTAAATCTTCAAAGATGTTGTAGCCGTACAGTGTCTTATACCAGTGTTGTATGTGGCATAACCAGGGGATATTTGAGCGGCGATCGAGCTTTAAACAATCAGAAATTACATCCTAAGTAAATTTTGTCTCTTCCTTTGCCCAGATTGAGCGCCATAGGGACAGGGGTCGTAAAGCAATTAAATCATTAACATAATTCATGCCAAGTTCCCTATGTACTATCTTAGTTGAGGCCGTAGCCGGGGCACAAATTAATCGTTTTAAAAACATGTTTTCCTCACGCTGAATCAAGTTAGCACTCTGGGCACTATAGCCCCATATCCCGGCCCCGTATATGGCTGATGTTATACATCTTGAATTATATATTGACAACATTTCATGTATTCTACGACCCCCTAATTTGGCAGCAAATCTAAAAACGCAGCTTGTGTTCCTAGCCATTATAAAAAGGACACTTTCTTGTTCACTAGTCCATTTCCCATCTCCTGAGAAGGTGATGCCTAGGTAACAAAAACTCCTAATGGATTCCAGTCTCTCCCCATCTAAAAAAAGGACCTACATTTTCTTGGTTTCTTGCCACATGTCATTGTGACAGTCTTTCCTTTATTTATTTTCAGCTTTCTACTTTCGGTAAATATGTGGAACCTATTGATCAGATGTTGCAATCCCTTTTGGGTCCTGGAAAGAAGGACCGCGTCGTCCGCATATAAAAGGATTGGGATTGGGTTACCGTTAATGATAGGTGCATCTGCATTAGTTTGTCTTAAAATTTGATCTACTTGATTTATAAAAAGGGAGAACAGGAGTGAAATATAGACATTTATTAGTTCTGCTTAACAAATGTACATATTACTTATAGTTACATTATTCTGTTTTTTAACATGTATATAAGTGACTGCATAAATAAGTAAGGGTCTCATGTAGGTAAATGGTATTTACCGATTCGTAAATACCGAATTTTACTGATTCTGTATTTACAAATCGGTAAATGCTATGTAGGTAAATATTCGGTAGTCGGTAATTACTGAATCGATAAATACTGATTAGGTAAAATTACTGAATAGTCAAGGGTGGGAGGGTGTCACTTTGACACCCTGTTGCACCCCTGATCAGTGCTTGTGTGCCATGTGGCACACATACATGCCCTAAGGGCATGTATGTGTCCCCTTAGGGCATGTATGTGTGCCACAGGTGTACATGCTCAGATTTGCATTAACACAGGTATTCGTTATTTACCACCAACTAATAGTTGGTGGTAAATAACGAATCCTTAAGGCCCTGTGGCACTACCTACATCTCAAATTACAGATTCGGTAAATACCGATTCGGTAATTACCGAATCGGTAAATTTACTGAATCTGTAATTTTTAAGGCCCCTACATCTCAATCTCCAAATACTGGTTGGTAACGGCCGAAATCGGTCGTTACCGACCGGTATTTGGCCACCTACATATGGCCCTAAATCTTTTATCATAACGATCTACAATTGCTTCATTATTAAATTACAAAAAGTATATAAATAAATATATAAATTATATATAAATAAAATGAATTTAAAGTACAATAATACTTGAAAGCCAGAGTGTATGTAATTCTTCTTTAATCCACATATACTACCGTCCTTTATGCATATACCTTCCATGTACTTATGGATCTATACATTTATTACTTTCCTTCTAATTCAGCATATCCAATGCACTACTACCCTATTTCTCACCCTAATCCACTCTCAATATATCCTCTATCTCAACTCTGACACATCTGAAACCTCTTTCTGCTATTCTTTCCAATGCACTACCCTGTTTCTCACCCTATACCTCTATCTATATCCTCTACCTCCACTGTTTCATTCATCCCAAACCCCATACCACTGCTATGATCAACAAGCCTTTCTAAACTCTTCCCTTTGAATCTTCCACCTCCACCTCCCTTTTACTCATCCCAAGCCTCCTTCTACTGCCATGAACTCCAACAGATCCCTCTACTATCCTTTTCAATCAGATAACAGATTAACATGTCCACCTCTCAAATAAATGTCATATTTCACTATACTAATTCACTTCTAATCCTTAATGTGTTCCGGAGTAGTGTGCTACTCGCCGAAAAAGCACTTTAATACCCCATCAGGGGTAGCAAGTGCTATATAAAGAAAAAACTTTTACCCTCTTCCCTCCTGCCACTATCCTTCTCAATGCAAATAACAAACTAACATAGTCACCACTCAAATTACTTTCCTTTTTCCCTATACTAATTCACCACTAGCGCCCCTAGCCCCCCCCTAGCGCCGTGAGACCCTCACGGGTGAGTAGTGTGCTCTATAATTGCTTTGATTGATTGATTGATTGATTGATTGACTAATCCTTTTTGGGTTCTGGAGCAGCGTGCTAATTTCTGAAAAAGCGCTTTGGGGTAGTAAGCACTATATAAATGCAATTACACTACAATCCAATCTCTGGTGCCCAGTGGGCAAGGGGCAGTGGGAAAAATAGACAGCCGGGCCTCATTCATGCGGAGGCCAGAGTCAGACCCAAAGATTACGAGGGTTTGAAGGGCTTGAGTCCACAATTCCTCTGGGTTATCCAAAAACATCAAGACCTCGTCAGTGTAGAGAGATATTCTGTCACTCACCTCTATGGACCATTGAAATCTGAGGAATAAAACATTGACTTGAACCTAGGCAGCCAACGGCTCAATGGGGAGTGCAAACTGCAATCCATGAGTCTTCTTGAACATGCCTTTTAGGCCTGGCCTCTTGGGCTTGGTTGGTCGTCGGGTTTCCTAGTCTAGACCAGCAGGTCCCAGTTATATCTCTTCCTTGTTTTTTTCAGTCTACACCTTTCTACTGATGCAGTTGAGACTTCTCGTTACGAGTCTCTTCTTCGTGGCATGTGTCATCCACAGGACAGGCCAACAGGGCCTCTAAGAGGTCGATGGTCTTTGGACCATGCAAGTGAGACTTCTGATCGCTCGACTCTCTTCTTCCGGGAGCAGCAGCATGCACTTTCTCCAGGGTCATTCGACATGGCCTCTCAGAGGTCGATGGTCTTTGGACCATGCAAGTGAGACTTCTGGTCGCTCGACTCTCTTCTTCCGGAAGCAGCAGCATGCACTTTCTCCAGGGTCATTCAACAGGGCCTCTCAGAGGTCGATGATCTTTGGACCATGCAAGTTAGACTTCTGGTCGCTCAACTCTCTTCTTCCGGAAGCAGCAGCATGCACTTTCTCCAGGGTCATTCAACAGGGCCTCTCAGAGGTCGATGGTCTTTGGACCATGCAAGTGAGACTTCTGGTCGCTCGACTCTCTTCTTCCGGAAGCAGCAGCATGCACTTTCTCCAGGGTCATTCGACAGGGCCTCTCAGAGGTCGATGGTCTTTGGACCATGCAAGTGAGACTTCTGGTCGCTCGACTCTCTTCTTCCGGAAGCAGCAGCATGCACTTTCTCCAGGGTCATTCGACATGGCCTCTCAGAGGTCGATGGTCTTTGGACCATGCAAGTGAGACTTCTGGTCGCTCGACTCTCTTCTTCCGGAAGCAGCAGCATGCACTTTCTCCAGGGTCATTCAACAGGGCCTCTCAGAGGTCGATGATCTTTGGACCATGCAAGTTAGACTTCTGGTCGCTCAACTCTCTTCTTCCGGAAGCAGCAGCATGCACTTTCTCCAGGGTCATTCAACAGGGCCTCTCAGAGGTCGATGGTCTTTGGACCATGCAAGTGAGACTTCTGGTCGCTCGACTCTCTTCTTCCGGAAGCAGCAGCATGCGTCGCTCGTCTCTCTTCTTCCGGAAGCAGCAGCATGCACTTTCTCCAGGGTCATTCGACAGGACCTCGGGTATTGGGCTCTGGCTTAGTGATGAGCAGGGCAGTCGCTGATCCGGATCTCCTTTTTCTCTTGAGTGCAGTGTGGCGTCCAGCCACGTATCTTGTGTTCCTACTTCAGGAACCTTCTTGGAGCTCAAAGTCTGGTGTGTTCCCTGTCCTGGGACCATCTTCCGCGGGCAGTAAGAAGATGTGGTTCTGACCCACTTTCTCTGGGTAGTGCAAGACATGTCGTGAGGTGTCGCTGCGTTGGTGGAGAGTGGCGCAATGTGCCTGGGGGTTGCGGGACAGTGCGATCCTAGTGTATGGACCACAGTCATGACATTGTCTACTTCTATTCTATCCACCTTCTTGTCTGGCCTTGCTTTCTTTGGAGCTCCTTGTGCTTGGGTCTGTGTTTATCTGCCAGTCTTAGACACTCAATGTGATGTCCCGGGGGTTCCCAGTCTCTTAAGTGACTGGCACTCTGGTGGACTGCAGCTCATGCTCTAGGTGTCCTCCTGTGATGCCTCCTCCCATTTGTCAGTCGGGGAGAGCTCTCCTTCCGTCTGCTGCCAGGCTCATCTACTCTCTTTTGTGAACTTGGCATCCCATCTGTGTCTTGTCCCCAATTTTGTTCAGTCTAATGCTGCAGTTCCTGGGTAGGCTGCATTTATTTGCAAGCGCGTTGTAATGGGGACCTTACAAAATGTTCCTTTACATCACCGCTGTGTGGATGATCCTGGTGGCCTTGCCGGCTTTGCCGCTGTCCCATGTGCAGTGCCTGGTTTTGTTCATATCCCTCTCTGTCTGCCAGGGTGTAGACCTTGGTGTCTGTCTTAGGTTTCCTTATTCACTTGGCTTGCTGCCCCTTTTCCAGGTGTGTAGTGCAGACAGTATACTAGGCCGTCTAATTGTAATAATAGCTGCGGTAAGGCTGCTGGCTGTCCCAGTATTAGGATGCTGCTGAGCTTAATGTTTATTATGTGCTTTGCTTTATATTAATTGTTTATATATCAGCGCCCTCTAGTGGTATTTTCTCAGCATTGCTGGCACCAGGGGACAGTGTATGAACTCCTCGGTGCATAGCTGACAAGTTTTCAGTTCGTCCATGTGTGTGACATTTTCATATTTTCAGAATGCTTATGTGTGGGATTTCACTTCATTATGTGTGACACTTTACTAGAGCCCGGGAGAGGAGCCAAATGATAGGGACAGACAGCACAGTGACATAGAAGAGGAGGCACAGATCTAAGTGGACAATAGAGGCTGAGGGCAGAAATGCATGGGGATAAACGTGGCACTGGGCAAAGAGTAATGTGAGTATGAAGGAAAGGGGTACAAAGCATGAAGGAAAGGGAGGTAAGATTATGGGCTGAAGGTATGAGTAATATAAACAGTGGTGGCTGGTGCATTTTAAAAATGGTAGAGCGTAACTGCATGCCCCACATTGTATTTAGTGATCAAAGCACACCAGCCCAGCATTTTCAAGAGGGTACTGGGGTATTCTATTGCAAGACAATGTTGAAAATGAGAGCATAATAGAGGTGTATTTTAAAGCACGGTTTGTGCAAGAAAATGAGCCCGCAGGGACTCCATGGGCTGCCATTGGTAGGCGGCTAATGGACCAAACACAGTAGTCACAGCCACTGTCTGTGTGGACCTCTTCGCTTGTGCACATTTTATCATCCCATCTGTGAGAAGTTGGCCTGGTATATGATGCTCACTAGTTCTAGTGATCACCTTGTAACATGCCAAGCAACACTTATGATGATTGGTTGTAAGTCAACCTTATAGACCAGCTATCCTAGTAACGTGGACAAAGCAGTCTTAGGCTAAACTCTGTAAAGGCATGTGAAGCAAGCTGTTTTACCATATACAATCCCCTTGAATACCAAACGAAAGGACACCACACAGATATATATTGAAAATATATATATATTTATTTACTACAAATATCCCCTATACCCTTTATGAGCACAGAAGCAAATGCGTTAAAACAAAACACAGTTTAAATTTTCCAAAAGTTGCACAATATGGATGCGCCCTAGGGGCCACCTAAACCATATACTAAAATAGTGGTATAAGTACCACAAATCGAAAAGGAAGTAGGCCTAGGGCCTGGGGAATCGCTGGAGCTGTTCGGGACTAGCAGTGACTAAGTCGGGAAAGGCCCACGGGACTCGGGTGCAGCGCTTAAAGCACACGCATGCACCAATGCAAAGTCAATTGTGCGTAAAAGTTACAAAGTTAGTGAAAAGGGAACCTTCCGGATGACCTAGAACCTAGCAACTTGGAACATAGACACTAGAGGTGTATTGCTACACAGGAGCACCGGAGTGCCAAGGTTACCTCACCCACAGGAAGCGGTGCATATGTCTCAAAGTGTGTCGGGTTTCGTCGTGCTGGTCTATGGAGCCTGTAGATGAAGATGCCGCAGGCGGGTCGTCGTGGAGAGTTCCGGTGGATCCAAGGGTGTATCTGAAGAGGTGAAGACCTGAAAGCAGATGGGACAATGTTCAAAGTCACTAGCCAGTGACTACCGTGGAACCAGGATGGAACCAGGTGATGTCGGGTGCAAACAGGCGAAGAGGTGAAGATTGTCTCTGCAGCTACGTGGACACGAAGAGGTCGAGGACGTCCAGGCGTCGGTCACGAGCTGTCCTACAAAGGCTCTAGCTGATGGCGGGTTCGGCTTCTTGATCGGAGCAAACAGGCCTTGGCTAATGCAAGCCACGCAGGAAACGATGCAAGCTTCTCACTCGGACCAGCAAGGTCAAAGGGGGTGCTCCTTTTTATAGGAGCGAGGGCCAGGCTGGAGCAACCAGACCAGCGGTGTTGATTTCGGATTTCGTCGCCAAGATGGCCACTAGCCAACGGGCCAGTAACCGGGATGGCGCGTCTAGTGGCAAAATGCAAAAGGGACCCACGCAGATCGTGGAGATGCTGGGGGGCTGATCTTCGGTGCAGATGCTGCTCGGTGGTGGGGCTTCTCAAACCCCAAAGCGCAGCATTGAGGGTGCCTCGGGTGCTGCGCAGTCAGCTTCTCGTGAGTCTTTCGAGGTGGCCGGTCCCACGTCTCTCGGTACCTCCACGGATCTCTTCTTTCAGGGACTGTGTATCAGGCTCTGAGATGTCTGGGAGTCTGGGTCTCATCGGGCTCTGGGCTCGGGCTCCGGCAGGAGGCGGCGGCAAAGCAGACGTCGAGTTGCTGGATGGTGCCTGTATTCAGAGGGTGGTCACTCCTAGGCCACAAGGGAGATGCTCTTCAGTCTTCTGTGCAGCAGAATGTCGAAGTCCAGTTTTCTTCTTAGTTTCAAGTCGAGTTCAGGATGATCTGAAGTCTTGGGACACAGCTCCTACTCTTATTCTCAATTTGGGGGCCGGATCACCTGCTAGGTCCCTCCTCTGGGTGGGATCAGGAAGGGGGGCGGTTACACCCCCTTTCCTTTGTCCAGCTCCGCGCCAGGACTGGGGCTGGAAAGCCCCAGCACCGGTTTGGACTGGCTTATGCACGGGGACACCTTGTGTGCCCCAGGCATGTCTCATTCTATTCAGCCCTGTCCTACCCAATACACAAAATCCTGTCTGGGGTGGTGCTCGCACCTCCCAAGGCAGGAAACCCTTTGTCCAAGCATCCCTCGCTGGAAGGACTCCCAGCAGCAGGAGGTCAGACTTGTGTCTGTGGTGACAGCATCCAGTTTGTGATGCTGAGGCTCGAGTTTAACTTTAACCGGGGTTCAGGTTATGTACATGTCGTTTCCCTCTAGAAGGGTGGAATGCTACCCCCTTCGCCAGAATTGGCGAGGGGGTATTATCCCAAATCGTATGACACCTTACTCGACATGTTTTGATAAAGCCAAACCAAAGTTAGCAAGTAACCGCGAGGATTATAATGCACTTAAGAGTATATGGTATGGCAATATCCCGGAAAAGCTTAGGGAGTTGTTCCCGACAGCTGCAGATGGGCTCAGCTCGTGCCAGAGCACCATCTCACATGAAACCAAGCACTCTGCCTCCAGGATTGTCAAGGCCTTCCATATGAGTGGCTTATAGGTTAACATGTGTTCAGATAGGTTTAGATATAGGTATACTATATCTAAGTAAGAGGTGATTACACCAACTTACCCCAGCTGATGGATCAGCCAGTTGTGTCAAATATGGAGGCCAGGCCAGGGGTGGCACAATACATGCTGCAGCCCCTGGTAGGCCTTGGATGCACCTATGCCCTGGGTTCCTGGGGTACACTGTTACAGGGGCCTTTAAGGTGAACCAGATCCAATTCGTAATGCACCTAGAGTGCATTGGCATGTAATTTAGAGAGAGAACAGCAGGCTGTGGGTCTGATTAGCAGGCCCAGAGCCACATTAAGTCATAAACCAGTGAAGCAAAAAGCAAAAATTTGGGGTGACCATAGGATAGCAGACCCTACTCTCCTACACCATCACCTGATGTAATCTGCAGTAACCAACAACACCACTCAAGGGGGATGGAGTCAGTGGTTGCGGATTGAGAGAAGTGGTACTCATTTATGGATACCACCACTCATGTTCTTCTCATCAGAGTTTTACCTAGAGCAAGAGAGAAAAATACAAAAGGGGAAAGGAGAAGAAGAGGAAAAAAAACATGTCAGACCTGAAAGAATTAGTTAAATGGGTCAGGAGTATCTGTTGGTGGATTATAGCTGCATGAGGCTCAATCAAGACTACACACTCTTGGTATTTATCACACTGATATTCAGTAGTGCTAAATGCAGGTTTCTGAACAAAACTTTGGGTCCCCGTCACTGAATCTTTGCTTCCACTGCACTTAAACGCACAAATATTTATTTTTTATCATAAACTTATCCTTAAATGAACCTACCATATAGTTATAGTTTGCCCCAGAGCTCAATGAGCTACGAATAAGTCTTCTACAAGGAATGAGTCCTTCCTACAAACCACACATCTGCTGTTGTTCATAATTTGTTTATTGTTATTTCTTTTCAGGATTCTCAACGCTTACCCCCTCCCGAGGCAAACATCACTTTGAATGTATAGTCATCAATGGAGAGCACACCGCTAGCCCCTCCTCCGGATCGCCCTTCGGGACTCTGGTACTTGCAGTTGCATTGATGACTAAACACAATATGGCTCCCTTGAGCTTTGGGCCGACGGGCTCTTGGAAGATGCACCTGCGTGCCGGTTCTGGCATCGAGGCCTTTGACTGTTGTGTGGCGGCCTTCTCTTCCACCCCTAACGATCTTTCTCTACTGATGAGGGAAGTTATCCCGAAACCCGAGACATGTCTCGGGCGATATCCTAAAACCCGGGACATGTATCGGGTCTAGAGATTTATCAGTCCTACAAGTACCGACTTGCACCCACCTGGGTGATCCACTAAAGAACTGCAAGTACCAGAGTCCCGAGGGGCGATCCGGAGGAGGGGCTAGCGGTGTGCTCTCCATTGATGACTAAACACAATATGGCTCCCTTGAGCTTTGGGCCGACGGGCTCTTGGAAGATGCACCTGCGTGCCGGTTCTGGCATCGAGGCCTTTGACTGTTGTGTGGCGGCCTTCTCTTCCACCCCTAACGATCTTTCTCTACTGATGAGGGAAGTTCTCCCGAAACCCGAGACATGTCTCGGGCGATATCCTAAAACCCGGGACATGTTTCGGGTCTAGAGATTCATCAGTCCTACAAGTACCGACTTGCACCCACCTGGGCGATCCACTAAAGAACTGCAAGTACCAGAGTCCCGAGGGGCGATCCGGAGGAGGGGCTAGCGGTGTGCTCTCCATTGATGACTAAACACAATATGGCTCCCTTGAGCTTTGGGCCGACGGGCTCTTGGGAGATGCACCTGCGTGCCGGTTCTGGCATCAAGGCCTTTGACTGTTGTGTGGCGGCCTTCTCTTCCACCCCTAACGATCTTTCTCTACTGATGAGGGAAGTTATCCCGAAACCCAAGACATGTCTCGGGCGATATCCTAAAACCCGGGACATGTATCGGGTCTAGAGATTCATCAGTCCTACAAGTACCGACTTGCACCCACCTGGGTGATCCACTAAAGAACTGCAAGTACCAGAGTCCCGAGGGGCGATCCGGAGGAGGGGCTAGCGGTGTGCTCTCCATTGAGGACTAATCACTTTGAATGTATCCACATAAGAAACGGAAACCTTAACAATACACTAACAAAATAAAAATGGCTAGTTATTAAACCTGGATCAATCTGAAATTCTTTGAAAGGTGAGAGTGTGACTCAGATGACACCCGTGGTGGTATCTTTAAAGCAGAGGTCTTCAAACAGGGGGGCGGGGCCTTAAGAGATCTCGGGGGAGAGGCACTACTCTCTGGTAAAGAGACGCATCATGCTTGGTTTTCAGTATTAAAAACATGAGCGACTGTAAGACACCTTGTAATGGGCCATCACTAACAACTTTTGTCATTTATATCCTGACTGGGAGTATGTGTAAAAAGGGGTGACAGAGTTTAACTGCAATGTGTAAGTATTTGTAGACCTATTTAAACATTGCCAATTTAGCAGAATAATTGTGAAAAATTGGGGATGTGCCTAAGCAGCGTTACATGGCTGCTGCTGGTTAGAGTAGCTCCGTCCTAAAGCCCCTTCACCACAACTATCCGGCACAATTATCCAATCTCAATGCTCGTAATCTGAAACGGAAGCCTCCGCTGACTCAGCCAATACCTTAATTGTGGCCGTGCGCCCACGCAATCTGGAGATCGGCTGCCAACTGGGGCCTCCACGCGCACTGCAGCTGGGCAGTGGAGTTGTCAGAGCGGCCGACGTGACGATGTACGGCGGCGCCGGCCGGACGCCATCAAGGGACCTCGACCGTTGGGTCAGTCCCATCATCGGGAGCTACACGTACGGCGAGGACGCTCGCTCGCACTCTTGCAAGTGAGTGAAGCGCATTGCACTGTGGTTAAATATTGAATCCCCGAGGCGCCCACACTTCCACCGGGGACGTCCGGCCCATATCGGCCCACCCAGACACCTCTTCCTGGCCTGGCACCCGGTCTTCGTGTCCGATCTAGACTGTTGACATACTCTTACTCTTCGTGGTGGCTGGTGCGAAATTCCAACTGCGCACTCTGAACAAGTAAGCAAGTGGCACAGCGGGGGAAAGCGATGGTGCTCAATTCACAGGAGAGAAAGACCCCCAGCAGCTTGCTCCAGCCCGAGGCCGGGAACTGTGTGCGCTGAAGAGCCCGAAGGTGCTGTCTACATATCCTGCAGATCTGGTAGCGCCAACTTGTGGTTGCTGACCGCTACAGCCCCCATCGCACCTGAGTCACCATTGATAAGGGCGCTAGAGAGTCTTAGGTCCCCCATCTAACGGGATGCTGCCGGGGTGGCCCGAAGACCGCGAGTGGTACCGCCTGTATCAAAACCTGGAACAAAACTCACCCCTTCCAGATGTCGGGCTCGAAGGGGTCCAGATTGGTCCAGCAGAATAAATTGGACCGCTACACGTGCCCGAAGGCCTCACCCCACGACCAGCGGACCAGAGACAAGGTGAGCAGTGGAACTGAGGACAACCCGACGGAGCTCACGCTCAAAGATGTCATGGAGGCCTTATCTGGGGTGAGGTCGTCTCTGGAACAAAGAATGGACGTGATATCCACAGACGTCACGCTTATACGAGCAGACCTGTTTAAGATAAACGAAAAGGTCAAACAACTGGAGATCACCGCAACAAGCCTGGTGGACGACACTTCCCAGCTACAGACTGAGATACGGGAGCTGCAGACCTTTCATAAGTTTGCTGAGAGTAACCTTGACGATGAGGGATGCACCCGTCGCAATAATGTGTGCATTTTGGGAGTGCCGGAATGAGCGGAGGGACAAGCCCCAGACCTATTTGTTGAGGACCTCATACTTACCCATCTCCAACCTAAAGGCCTTTCCAACTTATTTGTGATAGAAAGGGCACCCTGAGTCCCAGTGGGGGGGCCGAAACCTGGAGCTCCCCCACGACCAATACTGGCCCGAGTATTAAACTACCGAGACAGACACATAATCCTTCAGAATGCCAGGGCAGGCCCACCACTCAAGTATGAAAATGCCAGGATCTCCTTCTTCACGGACTTCACGCAGGTAGTCCAGCAGCAATACAAATCCTTCATGGCGGTAAAGAAGACGCTCCGAGACAGAGGATTGAAATACGCCATGCTGTTCCCCGCGCGCCTGCTGGTGGAGAACGATGGTAAACCTGGTTCTTTGACACCCCGGAATCGGCATCAGACTGGCTGAAGAATTGGCGGGAGTCAGGGAACGTAACCTCAGCTCTGACGACTAGCGCACTTCTCTGGACACAAAATGGTCGAAAGATTGGGGCTCAATGGATCTTCATGCTCAACTCTATGGCTCCCAGCATCGGCGAGGGCCTCCGGTATCAGGGCATGTGGGTTGCTGTTGACTCAAGGGACTTATCAGTGATTGGAGAGGCATGACTCTTGGGACTTGCCATCTCGATGAGCAGAAGAGACATTACCTGTTTTTTGGGGAGGAAGAGAGGGGGTTGTAGCGACTCTTTCACACCCACATTTCTACTTTTAGTTTCAAGTTGGGTGACAGGCACTCTGCAAGTTAGAATCATGGGCAGTTTAAGGCCCAAAGTGCAGGGGAGCAGGGAGGGGGGCTGTTGGGATCGGGATAATGTTGTTAGTTTTGTTTGTTGTAAGTCAGCACGAAAAAATATCTTTACATGGGAGGAGCTGATGGCTTTCGATCACTTGCACACATATGCACGGGGACAGCAATCTTAAGCTTTTGAGATGGAATGTAAATGGGTTGTGGGACAAGATCAAGCGCTGCGTTGTGCTCCAACTCATGAAGAGACATGCACCGGATGTGGTTCTCCTCCAGGAGACCCATCTGGTGGACAATACTTGCAAGGCACTAAACAGATGGGGCTACAAATTAGTAGCGCACGCAGGCTTCACTACTGGTTCCTGAGGGGTGGGTCTAATGATGCGGAATTCCTTTCCCTTTATGATCCAATCCACATGAGCAGATGATCTAGGTGTCATGAGACAATGGGAGGGGCGCACAGTCACCTAATTGTCAATCTATTTCCCACCTGGACTGCAGTCTTGCACATTCAAGGACCTTAGGTAAGTACTGCTCTCACTGCCGGAAGGCCTACTTCTGGTGGGAGGGGATTTTAACTCGGTGGTCTAAGGAATGTTAGACAGTTATCCCCCACAGGACACTGGTACAGCTGCTAGATGGCTGCCGGACTTTCTGGAGGCACTCGGATTAACTGATGCATGGAGAGCATTCCACCCTGACAGTGTCTAGCACACGTTTCACTCGGGTGCACACAATAGCTTTTTGCGGATCAACTATGTCATCGTCCCAGCTACACAACTAACATTTATCCATGAAATAAGGCATCTAGCAAGAGGTATATCTGACCATTCCCCAGTATGGACCCAGGTGACATTGGGGCGGGGGGAAGGTAGAGTGGGCCCCACCAACCCATGGCTTCTCTGAGACCCTGCAATACGCAAGGCCTTATTGTTGGCTACGGATCCATACTTCCAGGAAAAAGAGGGCACATTCGACCCCTACCAAACGTTGTGGGAAGCGTTCAAAACAGTGATCTGAGGGCAGGCGCTCTCCCTGATAGCTGGTACGCGCAAAGATAGAATGAAGGACCTGGTGGAAGTTGAGAGTGCAGTCCTCGGTCTAGAAAAGGAGTTAGAGGAGGGGGTGACGCCGTAAAAGACTCACGCCTTGCAGCTTAAAAGAGATGAGTACTAGGCGATAGCCACAGAGAGGGAGAAAACCTTTGCAAGAGAATTAGAGGGTAGGGTGTATGACATTGGTGATAAAGCCGGGAAACTCCTGGCGTGGCTGGACAAAAAAGAGATGGCATCCAGACTGGTGCTGGAAATTATCAATAATGACGGTCAATCACTCATAGACCCACAAGCCATTGCAAACACCTTTGCAGATCACTATAGCAGCATATACGGTGCGCACTCAATACCCCGAAGAAGACTCCCAATCCTTGCTCAGAGACATTGCTCTTCCCCTCCTGCAATCTGAGGAGCGAGCGCACTTAGACAGTGACTTCACAAATGATGCCTCCAGACAGGCAAGGCTTCGGGCCCCAACGGCCTCTCAATCGAACTGTAAAAACTGGCACCTGACCCAAAATCCTTGCTAAACTACTTGCTAACCGTCTCGTTAAAGTGATCGGTGACCTGGTGCACCCAGACCAGTTGGGCTTCATGCCCCACCGTAACACAGCCCTGAACCTCCGAAGGCTACATGGTGTGATGGGACGGTTGGGCACGTTACAAGATCCAGCAAATGTAGTCTGACTAGACGCCATAATGGCGTTCAACACCATAGAATGGCCCTACCTTTTTGCAGTTCTTATGAAGATGGGATTTGGAGAAGGATTTCTCCAGTGGATCAGGCTCCTTTATTCCAAACCTTTAGCGCAGGGCGTAGTGAACAATAGAAGGTCCACGCTTTTCACGTTGGGGCGTGGTACCAGGCTGGGGTGTCCTTTCTCCCCCCTTCTTTTTGCCCTAGCGCTGGAACCCATGGCGGCATCGATCCGGAGGGACCCGATCATACGTGAATTGAGGTGGGCTATTTCATTGGAGGACCGCAACTCAATATACGCTGATGACATTCTATTGTTCCTAGCCGCTCCCACGAAGTCGTTGATTGCAGTGTTGTCTATATTCACAATTTTTGGGAGATTCTCCAGTTATTCCATTAACTGGGGCAAATCCCTTCTATAGGCTCTGAATGGGGACCGCCCGCTGTCCCCAGGAACTGTCCAATCCAAATCACCACTGAGGGCTTTAAATATTTGGGAATATATGTGACGTCCGACCCCCAGCTCTGCTACAATCGTAACCTAAATCCAAATCAACAAAAGAGTGACAACAAAGATTCAAAATACAGAAGGAAAGGCAGTAAAATAATTCAGTTACTACCACCAAAGTGCAAAGAAAGAAAAAAAAGAAAAAGACAAAAAGCCGGTAAGTTTTGCATGCACTGAGTGGAAAAAGAACCCTCAGGCACCAACTGAAAGTCGGTTGTCAGTTGTCTTCATTGGGTTCTTATGGAATTCGTGATTTAGTATCCAACAGTGATAAAAAAGTGAATTAAAAGGAGTATGGACTACTCCCCAAATCAGAGAAATTATTTTAATGAAGGGGTAGTTCTAACTCCATTAAAAACATTAGATAAAACGGACATACATATGGTTGTGTTAGTTTGACCCAAGAAGTCCTATACATGAAAAAACAACAAAGGTCGACAAGTTTCTGCTATAAAGAGCTACTAATCAGCTCAGCATTCATCAGGACCAAACCAGTCCTCGCCCAGTGGCTGGTGCACCCTAAGGCACCAAAACCAACTGCGGCGGGGCAAAAAACAGATTACAAACTTGAATGTAACCGATGCACAGGTACTTCCTCGTGCATCCTCTCCAAGCGTGAGGGATGTAATTTATGTATATATCAATAAACATAAAGAAGAAAAAAAGGGGGTAAACTGAAAAACATTTCCCAATTTAACTGTCATTGACAAAACACAATTATTGCCAAGAAATTAATATAATAAGCAAAACCCACCGAAAAGTCGAAAAAAGTTGGTAAAATCGTGATATTCACTGTATCCCACCAAATAATGTTAATAAGGTAATTCCACCCAATAACATTCACAAAAATCATGTGCCTACAATAACCTCTACATCAACTTCGCAGCGTTTCTGGCGATATATCGCCTTTAGGATATCAACCTCTTAGAGGCACACATGATCTGTTATGATAAATGGGCCAAGAGGGACTCCCACGAAAATAATTGAACAAGTGCTCGTTTATGAATAAATAAATACATTAAAATACACCTTCAGACCCGGGTCAGCTGAAAAACGTAATTAAGCAGCATAATTTATCCTCTTAAAGGCTCTTTCGGAAGCAAATAAACCCGGTCACAGCAAGCGGCAGCACTTACACCGGAAGACAAAGCGTATCGCCAAATTAACTTACTTTCTTCCAGGCGACTACCCTCCAGACGACCTACAGCGTCCACATCCGCGGCCCGAATACACGGGAGCCGAGGAAAAACGCTGATTTAAATGAATCCGTGATCCACGTTGGTTTCGATCACGTGTTTGTTCCTTCGTTCTTAATGTTTAAAGGGGCCGACCTGGTTGCAAGCCTAACTCGCTGGGTGTGTGCAGCGTCTGCGTGTTTTTGAAAAACTTTATTAAATCGACAGTATGTGAGGCTGCACAGGTTACATACATATCGTTCTCGCATGTTAGATCAAAAAGAAATATCACCAGCTTTGGTATTTAAGAACAGAATGATGCTTGTCAGTTACCAAAAGGAAACAGCCAAGGGGATTTATTTCTTTTTATTTTTGAAAGGCAAGATCGATAGAAGACACCGATGTGTGCTGCCTACAGTGACTGTCGATTAAGATCGTAAATTCTGCATAACATGCAAGGGGCCCACAGTAATGTGTACAGTTGGAGACACCTAAATTACGTTGGTAAGAATGTATAAGTGTCAATATCTAACACCTATACAGAGAGCCGTCTGGAACAAAAAGAGCCTAACCTTAAGAAATCTCAAGTACCTAGGGTTAAAAAGTATCTATTAATTACATCAGACTTTCAACAAAAAGAAGGCAATTGTTGTACATAACCACTAGTTAAGAGATCTTTACTAGAATGAATCTTGGGAGGAATAATGGTAACAAAAATCAGATATTCAATGCATTTTGGAACCAAATAATATCGTCAAACTGACCCCCAGGGTATAGCGTCATTCAGTCCATGTGTATGCGTAGAAAGACGGTAGATTCATCTTTGTTCCTTCTCAAAGATACTGCTTTCACTGGTCTGATTAAATTGCTCTATTACTGTCCATCTGATGTCATTAGGGCAGTGACCTCGTTCCAGGAAATGAGCAGTTAGTTTTGTAGTGCTCTTGCGGCAACTCACATTGCAGCGGTGCTCTCCGATACGCATTTTTATTTTCCTCGTGGTCATCCCCACATATTTTAGATTGCAGGGACAGCTAACAAGGTAAATAACGTTACTTGAATTGCAATTCGTGTGTCCTCTGAGATGCCAGAGCATCTTGTAGACTCCTTTCGCGTTTGTAGGAAAACAGCGGTTTTTGCCAATTGCGCCCATTCCTATTTAGAATTCGCCAGTGTTTACCTATGCAGCGACTCACAGCGTTGGATATGTTGCTGTAGGTCGTCACACAGGTCAATGGCGACTTGGCTTCGCTGTCCTTACTATAGTTTTCCAAAAGGGCTTCCTTATTTTGATTCTTAGCCCTCTTTCGGCTTTTTTGTAGAATTCTTTTGGGATAACCTCTTGTAAGTAGCTTGTTGTTGAGGTCTTCTGCTTGTGTATTAAAATCACTCAGGTTACTACAATTTCTACGAATGCGTAGATATTGCCCAAAGGGCAAATTTTCACGCAGGGGACGCGGGTGGAAGCTTGAAAAGTGGAGCAAGTTGTTTTTGCTGGTAGTCTTGTAGTAAGTTTTTGTGGTTAAATGGTTACCTTCCCTTGTTACTGTGACATCCAGAAATACAATGGAATTTGGGTCATACTGGTGGGTAAATTTTAGATGAGAATCGCATGTGTTCACCCAATCGAAGAAAGCCAAAAGACTCTCTTCAGAGCCTTGCCATATTAAAAGCACATCATCAATGTACCTCTGCCACAGGATAACATTGAGAGTGTAAGGATTGGTGGCAGCCAAAATGTGTGTCCTTTCAAAATTGTACACATACAATCCTGCAATACTCGGGGCAAAAGTACTGTCCATCGAAGTACCCGTCTTTTGTAAATAGATGGTATTCTCATATTGAAAGAAGTTGCGCTTAAGAGCTAGTGTAGCACATTCAATAATAAAAGTCCGGGAGGTGGTATAATCCCAAGAGGTCTGTTCTAAGACGTCTGCCAGGACTTTTATAGTTGCATCCTGCGGAATGCAGGTATACAAACTTTCAATGTCGAATGAGACAAGAAAGCATGGCTCTTCAGGCATCTGGACGGTTAGGAGCATTGATAGCAGACTTTTGGTGTCTTTTATATAGGTACTGGTGGACTGTACCAAGGGTTTAAAGAAAAAATCGCAGTACTTGCAAAGAGTTTCCAATAGCGAACCAATGCCCGAAACTATCGGTCTTCCTGGGGGAGGAAGGCGATTTTTATGAGTTTTAGGAAGTGTATAAAAGTACGGGATTTTGCCTTCTGAGTTAGGTAAAAAATCTGCTTCGTGTTTGCTGATGTAACCGTCTCTTTCTGCTGTCATGACCAATTCCATTATTTCATCTTTCAGGAAGGGGGAGGGATCCTCAGGGAGAACAGAGTAGTTTTTTGTGTCACCAAGCAGGCGTCTGCACTCTTGGTCACAGGCGGTGGCATCCTGGATGACGATGCCACCCCCCTTATCGGCACTCTTAATGACGATTTCTCGGTTTTTCTGAAGTGATTGAATAGCTTTGTATTCACCAGCTGTCAAGTTTTTAAAAGGAGTCTGTTCTGCCAGAGACTCCACTTCATGAAACACCGCCTGCTCAAAGGCAATTATGTCAGCAGGTATTAAATGCAATGGTGGAGTAAAAGAGGACTTTTTCTTAAAGTTTGTGTCACTGGTTGCAGCCTGACTCTCTATTGGATTTTGGTGCTCAAAAAAGGTTTTCAACCTAAGTTTTCTAAAGAACTCACTGAGTTCGCATTGCAATTTAAAGCGGTCAAGGCGTGGCGTGGGTATAAAGCCAAGTCCTTTCTCTAGAACAGCAGTTTCACCAGGATTCAAGGCAAGTTTGGATAAATTTGTAATTAGGGTTGTGCATTGCTGGGCCCCGCCCTCTGTTCCTGGGTTTTGCTCCGTTTGTTGTCGCCCACGGAGTCTGTTGGTCCAGAGTGCACCTGGTTCGCTCCTCTCCTCCTGCCCCTGCCCCTCCGGCCAAACTCTAAAAAAGGTTGGGGATACATATTCTGTTGGAAATGTTGCGGTAATGGAGCAAAATGAGGATTCCAACCCAAATGGGATGGATAAGGTGGCTGGTTATAAGGGTTGGGATGAAATCCCCCGTTCCCTGGTTGTTGGTATGGGAACCACTGAGGGGCATTTTGATTTCTCCTTCCTCGACCCCTACCACGCTGTTTATTTCGTCTACTTCCAGTGCTGGAACCACTGGAGTTGGAGTCAACAGATGTTTGTTTTTGTTTGAATAGCTTAATTTCGATATATTAGCATATCATAAAAGCATTACATTGCAAAAATAGGAAAAAACAATATAACAGTACACATTATATAAAATCTACAAGATCGATAAAAATATCATAAGAGTGGATTATTTGCCCAGGCATAAGAACAAGTTAAAGCAGGTTCAAGCAAAAAACACATTACTGGAGCAGCAATTTCTTTGCAGATCTTATCCGCCAAACCCAAGCCAAAAATTTTGCCATGCAACAGGCGAAGAAGGGACGAGCATCCGATCGTAATATGCGTAATGCTTCCAGGTGCGATCTGGTGCCCAGGCTCCTGCATAGTGGCTTCAGCCATCTCGACCTGGGCGCTGCATATGCGGGACACTCAAACAACAGATGGGCAATAGACTCAACCCTTGAATCACAGAAGGGGCAGTATGGAATGGTTTGTAATGGTGGCTTCCAAGTAGAAGTTAACAGCCCTAAGGAAAGTACTCCCACCCTAAATTTGAAGTACAACGATCTGTCACCCGGGTTACAAATCAAGTCCAGGTATGGTTCTCTATAAGGGAGCTCCTTGATTAAAAGAAACTCAACAACAGATTTGCATAGCTTAGAGTTGGACATTCTCTCATTAGCCACCCATGACCAGTAAATCTTCTTGAGCATCTGTTTAGGTGGAGCTGTTCTATTGGCCCAAGCGTCTCCTAGACCCAATTCGTAGAGAAGCCGCTTGACTTCCCTGAGCCAACCGACCTTATGCCAGCCCGGTAAGGATAGGAGTTCTCTTAGGGCATCAGCATAACTGCACAGTTCTGGTACATTCCATATCCGGGCCCATAATAAGAGGGGGCGTAGCCTAGCTTGTTCACATATTGGGCGTGTACCTGCATCAAGTAAGAGAGGGAGTGTAGGGGTACTGTGTGGTAACTTCATAAGATCTTTATGAAAGTTGTTTTCGAGGTAGGTTAAGGTGTCGGCTCTCTGTACACCCCACAGATGTGTCGGAGTTGTAATTGGTCTGATCAGGTGGAGTATATTCAGAACTGGTATATGGGTACGTTTTGTCATATGTCCACCTTTTTAAATCCTTCTGAAATTTTACGACCTTTGCTTGGGCTAGGTTTTCTTTATATTCGTTTATTTCCTTGTTAAACTCATCAAGTTTCTTTTTGAAACCGGTTATTGTAATTTTTATATGAGTTTCCGTAGCCTGTATCTCTATTAATAAGGCTTCCGACAAACGCATTGCGGTTTTTGTAATCAGGATATCCCAATCATGTGTGCAATGCCAGGCAGATTGCCTGGTATTGGGCCCATTCTTTTCTGAACACACTGTCATCCAAAAAAATGCGTGGTGCGATGGTCACTAAAAGGCCCTTAGGGGCCATTTTGTTAGTCAAGTATTCTTTCATCATCGTGCCATGTAAGATGGCTCTAATATGACTCCTCTTCTGCTCGCCAAATTTATCCCATTCAGAAGTTTGTGATATTGCCTGGGCGACTAGAGGATCGGCAAACAGGGAGGGATCATTAAGAATAGCATCTGCCTCCTCTCTCGAGAAAGACAGACCCGAATCTTCCATCATGAAGGTGTAAACGGAGCACTTTTCAACAAATTAAAATATTAAACTCTCGCAGCTGCACGCTGCCAGGTTCATGTAAACAACAGGAGAGAAAGGGTCGTAACCTATTCACATTAAAAAAATGGGTGGATATGCTATCTTGATCTGCACATCACCATATGTACAAAGGTCATGTATATTACAATATGTCACTATCCAAATATTTAGTATTGGGTGCTAAACAGGTGCCAAATACTCATCCACCTAGACTATTATACCTTTGGAACTACAAGGTAGTCCAAATCCAAACCCACCTCGTAAGCACTGTAGCACACCAGAGCAAAGTCACTATAGAAGTTGTTCGAACAATTCAATCGCTATGAATACAAAAAAGTTCATTGTTGTACCGTCCATTCAAAGAGTGTGCTCCAAATCCCGTCGAGATTTCAGTAATCAATCTTTATTCCAAATTTACAGCCGACGCGCGTTTCGCCTGGCAGGACTTCCTCAAGGCTTTTTGGAATTAATAATTCTTTCTTTTGATATAATCAATCGGTCTATTATAGTGCATCAGTCATTGTTGCGATCACAATTAAAGTCTGCCTAGGGACATACGGAGATAAGTTGTCGGTGAGGACATGGTTCTAGGAGTGAGGATCTTTTCACTTCATAACGGCTCGGAACTGATAAAATAGGATTGATGGTGATTGGATCTGTCACCACTTATTTCATATTTGACACTTGAATCCTAAAATTATGATCGCAACAATGACTGATGCACTATAATAGACCGATTGCGGAATGGAAGAAAAACATGGACTGGTGCATGTTCCGGGAAAAGACTGTCTACGTTGCAAGGGGTCCCCGAAGAAATGGTTGTTAATTTGGGGGACTAGAACGCGTACCGCTGGAAGATTTGTAGTCCGCCTCGTAGCATTGACCTGGATGACCTGTCCACACCATGACTTGTAATAACCGTGCTCTAGGGCTCTATTCTGATTGCTGCTCTGGTTTATCAAAAGGTCATTGAATGAACTCCTCCTACTTGCAATTTATGACTATGCTTTGTTTATCAGTGCTGATTTTGTTTTGTTCTATATCAATAAAAAGAAATATAAAAAATAAAATTGGGAAAAAATTGAGGATTTTTTTTTTACAGGGGGCGCAGCATTACGAAGTTTGAAGACCACTGCTTTACAGGGTTACTTATTGTTTCCCCTAACACATCTTGTTTTACTTTCCTATTTTGCTGGTACAATACACATACCAAACCCTTGGCCTTAAGCACATTAGATGAGAAATTATGACTTTCTAACACTAACTTAGTGACAGTTAATTTTACTCCACCTAGCCGTGGCCTGGCCTGTTGCTAAATAAAGTTGCGTCCCCTTAAGTGAGCGATATCATCTGAATTATTCTATTTGGATGACATGCCCGACTTGTGGGCTGCGCGCTCCTTTCTTTGTTGTGTTTCCTTTAATGTAATACAAATGTATGGTGAGAGAGTGAGGCAAGCAGGACTGGAGGACTGATAGGCTAAAGCGTAGCAGGCACGCATTGCCCGATTACTTGACTCGAACAAGTGTACGTACAACTCGAGTCTCATCAAGGTTGTATACTTAATCATTATGAAAGACCTTATTTGAGATGTCATCAGTGATGTCACTGACTATGTCATGAATGATGTAATATGTGACGTCATCAGCAGTGGATTGCGGGCGCACGAGTTATAGTTAGTAAAACTAACTATAACGGAGGAATTTTAATGGTTTTGTACGAGTGAAATGTCCAGCTAACTATAACACGCCTGAAACCTATGGTTTTTTCAGTGAATTTCTAAGGTTTTTTAAATGCTAATTCCTAACTATAACATGTCTGAAAGCTATGGTTTTTTCAGTGAATTTCAAAGGGTTTTTAAATGACCATTTTTAAATGTAATAATAGTTATATATTTTTTTATACTGATTTTAACTATTCATTTTTACATATTTTATTTTTTAAATTACATTATATATTTTTAATATGAATGGGGAAAAAAATTAAATATTAAAACTGAAATATGGTTTTGCTTTGTTTTATATTTTTATTTTAACATATTTATATTATTTTCTTTATATTTTTATTTTTCTAAATTTTTTGGGGAGTTGGGCACCAAAGCGTACCTTTCTCGATCACTGTGCGGAACCTAGCCGCCATTTTAGAAATGTTGTGAAGGATCCGCGTAGGGTGTGCGACGGGTGCGTATTTTCGTGTGCGATTGCAATGCGACCAGTACGCGACTCCTGCTCCCGCGCATTCGCAACACATGCGCATTAATGAACGTGATGCTTGCTCGGTGACGAGTTCTGCGTGACGTCATATACGTGTTGGACGCGGTGGGTGCTTGCAAGAAAGTGTCACTCATATTTGTTGAATGTCACTCATAATTACACTGAAATTCTGAAAATGTCACACATGAGTAATCTGAAACCATGGCAGCTATGCATAGACTGTATCTGATTATGGACAGCAATGCGTTCTAGTGGTCCTGATCGCTACTATTTTCTTTTGTTGCCACTTTCTTTTGCGCTACCACCTATTAGTAGAACTGACTTACTCCTTCTTTATAGATGTCTTTCTGAAGTCTGCTTACATTGAAGTAAAAATACGTTTTTTGTGTGTTTTATTTTTTCAAAATTCTGAGCTCGGCCTGGGGACCTCTGTTTTCACTGCACTATAGCTGTAATTAACCACACATTATTGTGAATGTGTGTCTTGTTTAGTTTGCTCCTGCTTGCACGTTTGGGCACGTAATATTGGTAACCTGTAGACATCATGCGAGATGGCCATGTCATGTTCCCAGTCTGAGTTAACATAGGTGCAGTCTGTCTAGAAATGCTGACCTAAGGAGAATTCTTGTGGGTCCATAACCTGTTGTTTTTGCCAATAGCTAATTCTGCTACAAAACTATGGCCAACAGTCCTCATATTATAGCCACAAAGAGTGGAATTCCAATACCTGTCTTTCACGTCAGGGAGCTATGTGCGCTTACCTAAAAAGGGCCCTGTTGGTTAGTTTTTATTGGTTAGTTTTTATTGTTTTACGTGATGAGGAAAAACTAAAGCCATATTTTATGGAAGGCAATGAAAAAATGATTGATGAGCTTAATCAGTGGTACTCCGCATGGCTTAGTTGTCATACTGCACATCTGCACCAAGGTAGAAAGAAAAGTTACATTTATGGTGGCAAAGAACAAGTGGGTCGTGTTTACCATTGATCAGGGCCTGGCGGTCAGGATATACTCTTCTTGCTAATGGCTGACCACACGGTGAGTTCACCCCTACAGCAGATGCCATTACTGTTGACATTTAAAAAATAGAGAGAATACTGGAAATACAAATTTGAAAATAACATGACTTTGCAATAAGTAAAGAAACTCTTGAGCATATTAAATGGTTTGATTATCTCACATATGTTTATTGTCAAATTATTCTGGGGGAGAATAACTTTGTAAAACCTTGCCCAATATGAAGACTGCACTGCAAGTAAAAGACTTGCCTCTCCGTTTTAAGGTCATCTCCTTCTAATCCCAGTGCTGGTTCTGGATTTAAATTAGAGCACTGATTTATGATGAGCATGTTCCATGGCAATGACACATCTCTGATGGACGCTTCTTCCCATGGATGTGTTTTGATTATCTGTAGGTACCAGACTGGATCCACCTACTCTTTACAAAGCAGTAGCTTTCCGTTGCTGCCAGATGGCGCTGTGTGTCTTCAGACGTGACAACACTCGGCCTTATAATGCACCATGGTGCGCCTCATATCTGTTTCTTTCTAGCACCATGTTCTTGCAGTTAAGAGTCAGCTTGCAAGGAGTAGAACCAAATGTTTCTGTTGTATTGCATTGAAAGATTTACATTGTGCTTACTACCCCTATGTATGGCTCTGAAGCACTTACCTACATGGACAGTGAGCTACGCCATATAGATTGTGTGCCTGAAAGGGTGTTGTCTTTGGCACAACCCAGGCCTGAAATCTTGGCGGTCTAGGTGTTGTCAGCTGAGCATGAATCCGTCTTATTCTGCTAATTTGCAATTGGTCAAGCCAGACACACCATCCCAGGAACTCTGTGAATTTTGGTGCCTGGCTACACACGGTGACTAACTCCCATTCAGCCCCTGACCCTGCCAGAAGGCAAGAGGTTGACTGGAGCTGGGAGTTATGCTGTGCTAATGGAGTGGGAAGAAGCCTCCAGGGCCGCTTGTGAGCACCGTGCAGGAATTATTGTGCTCTCCACGTAGAATGGGAATGGTACTTTGCAATGCTATATCTTTGCAGTGACGGATCCAGTGTTTGTTGTTTTGTTCCTACTTTAATCATAACATACTTTCTGATGTTACTAAATAGTTTTGGGATCATTTACTGAGAGGTTTCTTGATTCTGCTGATTTGCTGATACTACTAGTCGACATGAAACATTTTCCAAAGTAGCCTTCCAACTCAAACCTGCACTATTAAGGGGTAGACAAAGCTATCTTAGAGAAACAGTGCTTGCCTGACTATGGGCTAATTTTGAATTGTGGCTGGAGAATTTGCCCCACCAAACGCCCGGCTTCCTAGCCATCTTATACAGGGTTAAATTTCTTGGATCTACTCTTTTTTTTCTTCTTTATGTCATTATGAGTCCTGGGTTTAACACAGTTTTAGAGTCAGTAGTAGTGTTGTTTTTTGTATAGTAAAAATGTTTTTTTGAAGACATATGGTGCATTAAAATATAATTAACAGCGGAGCAAACATCTCTCACACTCATAAAAGCAAAGACCTGGCTCGTGAAGTGAGCACCTGGGAGCCGAAGCCATTCCCTGGTGGAAGGCCATGGGAAAAGAAGTTCACAAAACAATCCTTGAAGTCTTCTTGCTCCAAGAACAAAGAAGCACACAGGGGCCTAAAGGGAAGAGTGAGGTGTACCAAACTTTGCAGCAAAGCATCATCAGAAATGAGGATAGATGACCAGAGAGCAGAAAATGGAAAGGTCATAGTTCTAGGAACTGGCAAGCAGATGAGCTAGGTTCAAATGAGGCAATAAGCCCATAGCAAAGAACAGACAATTATAGATAACAGCCCTCCTTTCCGCATTTAGGGATGAGTGCTCCACTTTGCGGAAATGTAATCTTCTCCCACTTCACAGTTACATTTCAGGGCTTGCCTCGCCGTCCAAGTCAGCCGTAGCTTAGAGTGTAAGAAAACCACAAGTCAAGGGACTGCATTGTGTCTGCCGAAGCATTTAGAAATTCCTGGATTCTTGCAGTAAGTATGGTGTCACAAGAAGAGAGGAGGGTGCCAGGCCCGACTGGAAAGAGGCTATGTCTGGCTCCAAGGTCAGAGACCAAGCAGCAGCGACCATATAGGAGAAGGCAGAAGGAGCACCAATCCAGTGCCGTAACATAGACGCCCATTGCACCTGTGGTGGGTGGGGGGGGCAATCTCTAAGAGCCCGCTAAGCACAATACTCTGTCTGGAGAGCTCCTGATTGAGTCTGGAGGGGCCGCCTCCACGTATCTTGCAGGGGGGGCCCCCTCAGGTTTCGTTACGCCACTGTAATTGACCAAACAAATGCATTAGTAGTGTATGGTGAATGGATAAGTGCAGAACTATAAGGAAGCGCTGCAACATGATACTGTAAGCTCTTTACTGCTGCAACGTGCTGTGGTACTTCCGAAGCACAGGAATGCAACATATGTACATAAATATGTTGCTAGTCTATGCTTCCCTCTGCACTGCTGCTTAAACTGCAGCCATGCAATGACACATGCACCCTTGCACCATGGTGCAAGGATATCTGTGTCGTGCAGACTTTGTTTTTGTGCAGGAAGACACATCTTCCTGCACAAAAACAATCAGTGAAGGCATTTTTCTCCTTCAATATATGCTGTGCAATGCAGCATACATTGAAAGAGAAAAAATAAGGAGAAATGAAAACAGTTCTCCTTGTTGTGCCTTCCTACACCAACTGGAGGATAGTGCAGCATTCACACACATGTCCAGATTAATGATTTTTGATAAATCTGGAGATGTGTCTTGTTCTATGAGTGTTGTGTGCAAACACCCATAGCAACACCTACAGAACGCCCCTTCAACGCAAAGTGGTGTGTATGCTGAGGTCGTATTTACATGGCGGAGAAAAGCTACACAGAGTGCCTTTTCCTCTCCTTGTAAAAATGAAAGAGTGTCTTGCACCATCACTATATTACAAAAAGTGACATATTGTTGGCACAGGATGCTTCTAAATTTGCCCCATAAGTGCTTAGGTATTGGCAAACTGTTACAATAAGAACATATTGCTAGTTGATTGACTGAAAAATTGCATGAGAGTGAAAGGAGGTAAGCATAGAGTTATCTCTCCAAAGATGCTCAAAGAAGAATGATTGAAATGGTTGCGGTCCTTCAAAAGGTACAATGGGAAATGTTATGAACCAATCAAATCTTTTTTTTCCAGGTCACATGGGATCCTATGACAGAGAGATTCCAAAACTACATTGGTATAAACTGAGTATTTTGAAGAGTGTATTAATACTTTGTAGCTTCTTGCCGGTCTGCTTGCATAGTATATAAATAAATTGACTTGTACTAGGGTTAGTGGCTAGGCCAATACTTAAATATATGACTAATAAATAGAGTAATTTCAGTACTGCAAAGAGAGTACAAGATAAATGTATAAGTACTTACGTTTTGGCAAAGTGATTGAACATGTTTATAGAGTGGTGAAGGGAAGGGATGGGGCATGATGTGACATGTGCAAACACACTCTGTGACGTGTTTTAAGTTGAGGAATTTAGGGGCATATTATCAAGGGGGTTTATCTCCGCTTTTTTGGCTTTAAAAGCCAATAAAGCGGAGATAAAATTATCTCTCTATTACCTAGCTGTCGCACCAGTTAGCAACAGCTAGTAGGAGATAGCGACCATCTTGGGCCCCGCTTTGCATGTCAGTGATATTTATCACTAATGATATGCAAAGTGGGCGTGCCAAGATGTTAGCGACTGAAAACAGTCGCTAACATCGTTATCTCCTATTACCAACTTTTGGAGATATTCGCGCTAAGCGCGAATATCTCCAAAAGCTAACACCTGCCCTGAGCAGTTCTTAGCCATGTTATCCAATGGGAGGTGGATAACATGGCTAAGAGCATTAGCTCGGTAATGCATGAATATCGCTGACTTTTCAGCAATATTCATGCTTTGCGGCGATTTTTATCGCATTTGCGTTAAACCTTGGTAATACCAAGGTTTATTTGCGGTAAAAATCGCCGCAGCTCATCGGTAAATTTTTGTCTCTAACCAAGCAATAGCGATAATTATCGCTATTGCTTGGTAATATGCCCCATAGTCTCTTTTAATCCCGAAAGTCCCTGGGTACACTAGCCCACCATGTCTCTCTATTGAACACCATACAGCTGCGTTGCAGAGATGTGGTCCGAAGCCATGGCCCATTTAACCTCTCTGCAATGCAACTCTCTGGCACTTTCTGCACATATCTGGTGGGTTAGTTGGCCCCCAGGGACACTCAACATTCAAGGAGACTTTATCCCGTAACTTAAAACGCCCAGAGAGCTTGTATCTGCTCCGTCCATCCCCCCTTTCTTCTCCAGTGTGCAAACAGCCCATTGTGCATTTTAATACTTAGTTAATCTTACCTTCACAGTAATGGATATAAAAAACACTAAACATTTTTTTCAGTTGTTTTTTATAATTTAAATTTCTGAAAATGTCATAATTTAGAATTAGGATCTGTGAAAGAGAAAAAAAATACAGTAATAATATATAATATTATATTTTTTACAATACAACATCATTTAAACATTATATAAATTATTTTCTTTGCCTTTTTGCTGTTCTCAGAATATATTGAATTTCACTACAGTGATTTCAATGTTACTCATCACATAACAGCAGGCAAAAAGAAAATCAATAAGAAAGTTTAAAAAAAAACAAAAGTGCGACTAAAGTATTTTTAATATACTCAAATATTTCTGACCATTCCATAAAAACTACATCCTCAATTACATACCATTTAATACAAATCACACATATATAAAATGCTTCCTTCTAAGAGAATTTTCTTACTTGACTGTGAAATTACTCAAATAATAATTCAATAAAGAATTCTTTTTTAATTTCTATACACTGTAAATGATGTTCTTTAAAAATATATGCTGTGAGAATGTGCAATAAAAAGTCTATAATTCAAATGTATACCTTTCCTCTAGGCCAAAAGGTATTCCTGAAATCCTTTAAACGGAAATTGTCCAATAGTAATGGTATTGTCATGCCTGCCTAGTCTCCGTGGAAGATACAGACGAACTTCCGACACTGAGACCATTCAAGATGGCCGCGTGGCATTGCGCATGCGCGAGGGGCTCGAGCCGGAACTTAAGCTCGTTTCCCCAGGCACTCAGCGCTTCGCGCTCTAGTTCTTCTCCTACGAGTTGACGTTTCCGCTGGCCACTTCCGATTACACGCTCTCGTCTCAGCTTGGGCATTTGTCCTTTGATTCTAAGCTCGGCTTCCTATTGCCGTACTCGCTAGTTACTTTTGTCCTGACTCTGGGGCATCGGTATTTCAAGTCATACCGCTCCCGGTCTTACAAGCGACTATTTTCTGAATACTAATTCAGTTTTCCTAATTCTTTGTTGTTGCTTATTTTTGCCTTCCTGATCCATTCGCCGAGAGTCGTCAGGCATCACACTCTCCTCATTGGTCACAGAAGGAGTTCTAGGCAAATCACAGCAGTCCCAAGTGCCTTTTGATTAACTTGGGCATTGCTTCTAAGTTATACCCTCGCTCTGAGCCGGCTCTCTTATCCCCGGTGTCGCGGTGGTATTCTTCACCCTTTTTCTTGTGGACTCGTCATTGGGCCGGACTATGGTCCTGCGGAACGACCGGTATTTGCGGAGGCAGGGGTGAGGAGTGTTGCGTGGCATTGTGGGCTTTGTGGTCCGCCAAGCAATATAACTTATTTCCCTTTATTATCCTTATTATCTTTTCGTTTTCTGGACTTCCCGGATTCTGGCATTCATCACAGTACTGAGACAGGAGGAACCGGTAAAGCGCTTGTAGCACACTCTATTTACATTGTGTTCTTACTATACAGTCATAAGTGTTGATGTATGTAATTTTGACTCTCTAGGCTACTACTGATGTGATCCTGACATTTTATACACTACAAGATCTTTTGCCCAAAGATGTTCTAGTTAGGTAAGGAGTATTCTGGCCACTGTATTGGTATGTACCAAGGTCTTTACCAGAGATAATATCTTACATCCCTTAAATCCAGGCCACATTGGATGTCCATAATTCCATGGTTACATTTGAGTTTCCAGACGAGTTCCTATTTGCATTGATTGACACACTGTTGTGCTCTCAGGTAAAGAGAGGTTCATATATTGATATTGAGGAATTGTGGGGTGACAGTTATTGTATTAACCCATTATTCCTTGTAGCTTCACCTACAGACAGAAGCAGAAGAGAGCAGTGTCCGAAGAGTCCAGTGTTTTGTCTCCCCCTACTTTCCTTGTTTTGTTCCCTCCTTTCCCTCCATATCACCCTTGTGTTCTAGTGTTTGATAAACACAAGTGGTGATAGGGGACGGGTTGGGGCTATCGTCGGCTTCTGGCACTCTTGAGGAAACCACATACAGAGTCTTTACAGGTATTAATACATATTAACATGTTCCTAATAGGCTCAATTATTTTCCTAAAACTTTGACTTTAAAAATATTAGGTACGAATTTGGTAATTTGTTGGGCAAACGTTGTTTAAAAACCAATTGAGCATCATTACACTATGTCCATCTTTTATTGCATTTTAAATAGGCAGTGTAATGTCCAGATGTTGTAGAAGGACCATCATGGAAAATTATTGCTACAAAGGTTCTGCCTGATATTGATAGTTGACTTGCTACAAAATGTTTTATTAAAGTTTCCAATTTTCTTCCATCAGCTCTACAACGTTGTATCATTAAAATTATATATTGTCCATATCTTTGTATAAATAATATTGATAACATTTCTGATTTGCATTGGCTACACTCCATGTTTTGATTTTCTGCTTTAACTAGTTTGTTGAAATACACTGATTTACAGTCTGGTAATGTCAAATATATAAATCTTTCAGTGTCTATCTTAGTGCTAGATGTAAACATACAATTTTCATATTGATGTTCCCCTTTATACGGAAGGCCAAAAAGATTTTCAATTTATATTCCTTAATTTTCCAATACTGCAAGCATATACATTAGAAATTCCTGAGCATCTTTTTGGATATTCTGCATAAATTGTGCAGAACCAAAACATATATCCAAAAGATTTCGAATATCAGAAACGCTTTGCATTTTACTTTTATCAGTTCTTAATTTTTCATAAATACAATGCAACAAGGAACAAAATCTTTTTTCCCGATTCTCCATAATTTGCTGTTGCAAACTTTCTAGAAAAAAACCAACATTGACCACTACATGCGCATAGCAGTTGATACCTGAACTATTTTCAAACTGATAACCAACAATCTCTTCAACAGTGTCCTTTTTCTTTTCCTTTTTGCTTGCAATCTCAACATTATCTTGATTGTTTTCCTTCTCTATAACTTCACTACAGATATTCTCATATCTTCTTTTTCAACCTACCACACGCTTTTCAAATACAGGATATTGACCTAAATTGGGAGCATACGCTCTTCTTAACCTATTATACTCTTTTACACAGTTTGCATCTGCAGTAATCTTTGTCTCATCCAAATTAATCAAAAACAAACCAGATAAAGTTCTGACTCGGGACAAAGCAACATATGCCATACCCTCTTTAAACACGGTACTTCCAATGTTCACCAAAGCACTGTCTACACTTAGTTATTATGATTTATGAATAGTCACTGCATATGCCATAGAAAGAGGAAACTGTTTTCTATAGACATATAAATCTTTAACAAGCAAAAAACAAACTGAACAACAACCAATTTGTTTTACTTATTCAATTTGATCAAATTTGATTTTTAAAAATTCAATTCCATCTCTATTTTGATAATTAATAAAATCCACAACTTTACCCATTGCTCCATTTACTAAACCTTTTTCTACATCCAAATCACGCCTTAAAATTACCAGACAGTTTACACATACATGTAGATTCTTTTCTAAACCAGCAGTTTTAGATATCGATTTTTCTAAAGAATCCAATTTTGTTTTCAATGTTTCCATCAGAATAATAGTGATTCCTTCATGCTCTATTTTATCAATGGCTTCCATTTTTTTTATTAGTTGTTTTAGGTTCAACAGGTATTCATTGAATGTAGAACACTCGCGCAGTGTTGGCATTAAGCAGATTATAGATTTATTTTCTGCAATTTTCATATATATTTTCTCAGGAACTATTTTTCATTTGGAAACAAATTTGAAAGTAGTCGACTTTGCAAAGCTTGTTTGCCATGTTATGTCAGTACTCCAATTCTTATATCGTGAAGAATAGTTCCATAATCAACATCATTTGCCTGTCGCATATTTGTAATGAGTACTTTATATTCAAACTATGACCAAATATTAACGTTTCCAACACTTCCCAAAGACTTTCTGGTTTGTTCATGCACAAGTGTTTTGAATACTGGTTGTCCTTTTACGGGAGTAAGTTGCAGTAGATCTCCTAAAATGATGACATGTTTTCCTCCAAATAAGACATTGTACTCTGTTTTGCTGCATTCTTAAATGCACAAAAGCAAGCATTAAGTTTGAGACCATGCTTACCTCATCAATAATCAGATGTTTCAACTTCTTTGGCACTCTTGAAACTTCATAACAAGCTTCTCCAGATAGCTTGTGATATTCCAATTTGTTTTCATGCTCTACAGGTAGCATAAGTAAACGATGCAATGTAATTCCATTAATGTTGTGTGCTGCCAACCCAGTTGGAGCAGTTACAACACAAGACAAATGTGAATCAGTTGTTTTCTGTAGATAACTGGTCAATACTTTAATTAACCCCTTAACCCCTTCGCTGCGGATGACGAGCTCAGCTCGTCATCAGCCACGGGTGGCGTGTGCTTATGACGAGCTGATCTCGTCATGTAACGCGGAAAACGGAAAACAGCCGCACAGCGCAAAAATCGCCGCAGCAGCGATGCGGTTAAGAAACGTTTTCCTGTTCCAGCTTGACCACTGACATACATTCGGATAGGTTGAAATGATGTGCATGTGCATTCTTTCTTTTCATGAAGGAAACCCTTGTTGATCTGTTGTATCACTTGCTGATAAATTTCTTTTTGTTCAACATTTAGTTGTTCTTCCAAGTTTCCTAAGTACATAATATCTTCTTGAGCTTGATGCATTGCTGTTTCCACTTCATTCATGGCAATTGCCGCTTCATTTTCAAGAATTGGTTGTCCTAGTGGATCTTGACTCAGTGGAGCAGAACTTTGACTATCTTGAGAACTGTCTCTAGCAATCTCATCTGCAGTAGTAGCGTCTTGATCAATTTCTTCATTCAACATTTTCAGATAATTTGCAACAACTGTGCATTCAATGGGATTTTTACAAGCATTGAAGGAATCTTCATAGCTCTGAAAATCTCCAAGTAATTCCAATTCTTTATGCCACGGTTTGAACAGTTTCAGTTTTCTATGATTAACCAAATTTCCTCTCTTTGTTTCACCAAACATCCTTCAGAACCAATCACTCCATATTTTCCTTCATTGATGTTTTCTATAGTATTCTATTTAAAAGTGTCAGCACTTCATAGAGACATATGTTCGCAAGATGATGACTTCTATTTGGATAATATGTGTCCAACATGTTTGTTTTGACAATATCTGTACGTTCTGGATCTTTTTCTGCTAAATATTCGATTTCTTGTACAGATTTAAGTACTCGATTTCACGTTGAGACCTGGACTCACCCAAATGATTCTTCTAGATTTTGAGTATAAACTTTCAGATGATAACAGATCTAAGCATTCATACACTCCAATTTCTCGATGGGATAACATCTTCAAACTGAGACTGTATAATTTCTTACTAAGACTCTTCTCATGAGAAATTTCTTCCCACATTTCTTTCAATTCTGACTTTTCTGTTTTTGTAATGTAGGATGTTACATACCGAGCAACAGCAATGGAATTATCCGCAACGTACTGAATATCCATATTAGCATTCCACATTGAGAGAATAACTAGATTATAATCATTTATGTATTTTGATGCTTCACTTCTTCTCAAATTGTATGTATTTTTGGTAGATTTTCTAGTGATGGTATATCTCATAGCTGACATAAAACTGTTTACTCTTCCTTTGGATATTACAGGACGTGGAAATCCAAAACGACATTTGGTATAAAACTTTTCCTTAGACTTGTACTTTCGTCGACAGTATTTCCACATCGATGACTTTGGAACCGTAAGACTTGCTGTCTAAAGTTGTTTTCTTCTGTTCTTTTTGGTATAGCACACGTGGGATATTCTTCAATAAAATACAAAACAGTATCACCCTAATCAGTTCCAAATTTGGGTGCATCCTTGATCCATAAGAGCATATGTATATGAGGAACACCTCTAGCTTGATACTCCTTTCTCCAAAAGAAATCCACAACTTCTCCAAGAGGAGGATTCTTTTTATTGCAGATAAAAGACATCATAGCTTCAAACATACGATTGAAATATCTGCATACATTAACAGGATCCAAAGAGCACAATTCTCCAGGTGTCTTGTATTCAATATTTTTTATAGTCGAATTTGCCTCTCGAAGAAATTCAAGTAAATCATCCCAAGAGTATTCAGCACAGCTTAGGGTAAGGAACCACGTAGGAGTTCCTAAGTTCCTTAGCATGCATTTGTGTTCTCCATGACAACGTTACCAATACTCATTAGTAGCACGTTGACATGCCATCAAATCAATCAGCTGATATTCTAAATGATCATCTCTCTGATGTACTTTATCCATAAATTCCTTTGCTGAAGCATTTTGAAGATGTACTCCTGTTTTCAATATGTGGTTGACTGCATATATAAGTCCAGACAAGTCACTCTCAAATAAAAGAGGAAATATATATGGGATTCATTGTCGAAATCTTGGATCTTCTGCATTAAATCTTGTTGTCCGATATTCAGATGCAGGAATCTGCACTGATCGTTCATAATATCGTCCAACTTTTCCTATTGGGAATAACTGCGGAAAACAATGAGCTTCCAAACTTTTTTCCATACACTCATGGGACTTCCCTTTGCTTTTTTCATTTGGAATAATTCAATAGTATTCCCCATCACCTCTTTCCAATGAACTGGATGTACACTATAATGTTCATAGATTTCTTCACTTTTGGACATGTCCACTTTTTCAATTTGACCACTTGACGTTTCAGTATCATCTCCTAAAAGTATTTTTCCTTCTCCTACATACACATTTTTATAGTACTCATTGTTTTTTATTAGATACAATTTTGCCTTTTGCACTTTCCTAACATCCACTATTTCTTGCCAGATTTATTTACTCTTAGTAGGAACACCATTACCTAGAATAACTAGTGGTTCACTTTCTACATTCTTTACACTAATAGTTTGAATATTGTTCTTTAAATCTAGAGGTAAATATACAACTCTTTCTTTTAATCCTCTCTGTAAATCTGTAAGAGGCAATTTACCTGTTTTAGGCTCCATACGAACAATAGCCTGAAATGGGTGCACACATTGAATCAGAATAGACTCATACGTATTTAAATCTATCAGTTCTGGAGGAATAGTTACCAACTCTAGATTATTATGGACAGCTCTAATGGACATTTTATTCTCATCTAATTTGTTATAACAATATTTACAAATACGCTGGTCAGAACCCAAATCAAAACAATTCTCTACCAACAAATAAGTTGCAAATTCCTTCCACTTATCATTATTTTCTCTTTCACTTTTTAAATACTGATCAACAGTCCTAGTCTGATTTTTATAGTGAGTTCACCGGCAACAAATACAAGAATAATTTGGCCTTTCACCTGAAATCACCTTAAACTTTGTAATTTGGTCTTCAAATTTTTTTGTAGTAGTAGGTTTATCTAGTGATCGAATTCTGTTTAAAACTAAAATGAATAATTTCCTTTTTAATTCAAAAACCTTTTCTATAATAATGTCTGTTTCCTTTTTTTAATAAAACACTGCTCTTTTTTTGTATTTCTTCAAATCTTTTATCAAATTAGAAACAACTCTATTGTAAAAAAACATTTCCTAAATTTCAGCATACTGACTTTTTCTCCTTTTATCATACATATTGTCTTTTGAATGTGATTACCTTTTATGTACATTTTTTTCCTTATTATACTTTTTAGTTGTTGAAGCATTCTTTAAACTTTCATCAATGTGCACATTGTTTGTAGGCTTTGAAAGATTTTTGATAAATTGTTTGGTCCTCTTACCGGAACACTTATTGTTTTTCCTCACATGATGTTGATCATCCAATACTTGTTGTGGAATTTTCTTCCAATAATTGTCCTTTTTCTGTCCTTTTCTCTTTCTTGAATTTTCAGGCATGATACGTTTATTTTAATGATGATAAACAATATCTGTAAAAAATAAATATAGATACATTCATTTTAATAAATGTATAAATTATATCTTTCTATTACTATGCAAAGACATTGAATATAAAAACCATTTAACCACTTTCTTTTGTAATTACTAATTGAAATTGTAATTGAAGGTGTAAAGATAAGTGTATACGTGGATAGAGGTCTGTAGGTGAAATGAACAAGGGTTTGTACCAGTGTTTGTGTTGAACCCTAGGACATTGTATGAGTACTTCGGCATTGACTGAATGATTAGAGTCCTGTAAGGAAAATGCCTGGGTGAATGTAAAAGTGTTTCCGTTTTGGTGCAGTGTTTGGACTAGTACATGATGCTGGATGGCTGATTGGAGGAGTCCATAGGGAGTAACAGGGTGTTAGCTATAGTGTATAGGTACTGCCTGAGTAATTAAAGATATGAAATACAAGTGTGTAGGTGGTTAGACAACTACATGCGTGCATGTGTTAAGGCCTAGCTCACTGTATGAGAAGGTGGGTCCCAAAACAATGATTAGAGTACTACAAGGAGAGTGCTTAGGTGAACTTATAAGTGGTTCAGTTTTGGCACAGTGAATGGATTAGTACATGGTACTGAATGGGTCACTACAGGAGTGCAAGGGCAGTGACAGGGTGTTTGCTGGAGTGTATAAATACTGCCTGGGAAAATAAAGGTGTGAGAGATAAGTGTATAGGTGATTAAATGACTGCATGCACATTGGACAGAGATTTGTAGCACTCCATGTTCTAGGCTTGGATTACTGCATGAATACTTGGGTATGACTGAATGACTAGAGTACTGCAAGGAGAGGGCCTGGGTGAATTTATAAGTGGTTGGATTTTGGCACAGTGAATGGATTAGTACATGGTGCTGAATGTGTCACTAAAGCAGTACAAGGGGAATAACAGGGTGTTTCCAGGAGTGTATGGATACTGACTGGAGAATTGAAGGCCTGAAACACAAGTGTGTAGGTGGTTACAGGACTACATGCATAGTGGATAGGAGTTTGAAGCAGTCCATATGCTAAGGCCCTGGATCACTGCATGAGTACTTGGGACTGAATGATTAGAGTAGTGCAAGGAGAGAGATTGGGTGAATTTATCATTGGTTGTGTTTCAGTGCAGTGAATGGATTAGTACATGGTGTTGAAAGGGTTACTAGAGGAGTGCAAAAGGAGTAACAGGGTGTTTGCAAGAGTGTATAGATACTGACAGCAGAATTAATGGCCTGAAACACAAGTATGTTGTCGCATGGATTCTGCTCCTACACAGAACTGTGCACAGAGACCCAGGACCTCAGGTAGTTGTGGTGTACCAAAAAACTCACCTTTGTGCCTAGAAACCCTAACCAGCTAGCATCAGTGTCACATTAGCTCTTCGTCCTATAGCAAAGCAACCAATGATTAGACAACCCAGAACATGCGACTTAGGTTATACTCAGGAATGATGGGAAATAAGAACACTCTTTCGTTATACTCTCATACCAGTCCACAACAGGATAGAGACACGGGTAAAGTTAAAATATTTATTTTTAACGATGTGCTCTAAGATGCAGTATAATTGCTAACATAAGCAAGCATATGATTAGAAATAATATGATCAGCATTGTTACAATTCCGTAAAACACAAAAGGAGAAATCATGTTACAATGATGGTGAAAATAGGTCCTATAGCGCCTAGTAAATCACCCTCCCTAGCTAGTAACTATGTTTTATAAAATATAGAAGGTCTCTGAGGCTTGTTTGGGGGACCCCATACCTCTAAGATCAGCAGTTGTGTATCACATCAGGATCTGAAAAAGCTCTCTGTCTGTCTGGAAAAACAGGCTTCTTCCAAGTGTCTGAAATCATGCTTACAGTGTGATATTAAAAGCGCCAGAATCACGTTGGCTGCAGCTGCATTTGTGTTATATCTAAAAACGTGAGCCGATCAGTTCGAAGAACAGCTACTTTGTTATGTTAACCTTGGAGGCTTTAGAACTCAATGTGCAGACTAGAGTCATGATGTAAGTCTAGGGATGCTGAAAACAAGCCATTCTCATTTCACGCAGCCTAACTTACAACAACAGTTATATGCAGTGTCGTGTGCAAAAGCGGCAAAAAGGTAAAATAGCGTTTAAACTTCTAATAAGCCTATGCTAACTTAACAATGTGCGCAACAAGGCCCAGCCCACACGACACCCCCCCCCTTGATCGGAGAACGGATAATTGGGAGTACAACCCGAATGAGGAACCAAAAAAGTGTTTACAATCCAACAGGGATGTATAGTGTTAAAACACATGTAACATGAAAAATAATAGAAAGAGAAAAAATATGAAGGGAAAAAAATTCATCAGTCCATTACGTGTCTATGAAGCAACAAAATTATAACTTCAATCCAACAGTGTATAGGCACAGTACGTTGCAACCGCCTCCAACAGGAAGTCGTTGTTATCATCAGTGAACATTTCACCCATCCAATTCAGTAAAGGAAAAGAACACATGTTCTTCAACAGCCGGAGCCTCTAGCACCATCAGAGGACAACTTGGGTGTTCTTCATGATAACTGCGTGCCAGAAAGTCATTGGCTGCAGTCCATATGTTCAAATTGCCTAGGACCCCATGAGCCGGTGCGCAGGCCATAATCCCGACTCCAGAACAGTCTAGTTCATGAGCAACTAAGGGACTCATTAGTAGATCATAATCCGGGTCTCTGCAACACCTTGTTGCAGAGACACAAATCCAGGGCCCATTCAAATTTGCAATCCAGGCAGTGGAAAACTGGCTGCACACATGTAAAATATGAAAACCGGAAAGATAAACCATAGGCCACACTCAGAGTTGCCAGAGGTAGCGATCCATAGTATTCAAGCATCCGGTTACGAAGTTGGAGCAGCCGGGGCAGACCATCGTGGAGCACCGATTGTGCTACCATTTTCGAGTAAGCAAATTAATAGCAGTACACAGGCACCCAAAGCGAGAATTAAAGGGAAACCTCCAAAGACGCTGGAAAAAATAGAATGAAAAGATGCCGGTATCACACCAAATATAGCTTGGAATGAAGATACAAGGCCAGAACTTACAACTTTCAAAAAGTGTGCCAAGCCCGTGGTCAAGGAGGCATTAAATATAGTGTGAATCAACGCCCCAAAATGCAGGGGGAGATCTGTGTTTAATAATGCATGTACCTAAGTATTTGCCACGTGAAGGACAAATGTTTCACGCGCAGATGTAAGGGCTACTTCCTTTTGAGACAAAAGGGCCCTTATTTGACTCATCTTGTTGAACTCTGCTTTCAAGGTCGGAATGGAAGGCCAGATGGATACATCGATCTTCCCATGTGGAGGAGGACCCACTACATTTTTACAACAGACAACATGTTGGGAAACATTAACTATGTACGGAATTCCCGCCAGCATACCACAGCAATCTTCATTACTTAATAATAAATAACTACCGTTTGCTAACAACGTGAAAGTCGGTGTAATAGCCGGAGCTGGTGTACCTTTTAAAATGTGTTCTAAATTCGGTGCTTCCTGGTTGCAAGAACCGTGCAATTGTACATTCCTACAGACCAATGAGTGATCGGGTGAGGATGTGCAATCCTCACCTTTTAAATAAACTTCTTTACCCTCCCTCAGACACCTATAGGTGAACGGCAGACACCAAACTTCATGGAGATATGCTCTACTTAACGGCTCATATCTGCCTATGGCATAGTGTTTCATGCATGCTACAAATTTAAATAGTTGGAAAGGTAGCGTTATTAACCCATGGATAAGCCAAACAGCTGAATTTGTCTCAGCCACTGAAAATGGTAAGGGTTCTAAATTTTCAATATGCAAAAGAAAAACGTTGCATCTTTCATTGACATAAATTGTTGTTTAACAGTCAGATTAAATGGTAAAAATAGTGAAGAAGTGTTCAAGTAGTCCCAAGGCACCTTCCCAGCCTTTAACGTTTGTAAAGTCCATGCAAACTGCATAATAGAACACAACTGATTTTGCCCACTGAAACTTCATCTTGCACAATATCAACAACAGAAGAAACAATGTTATCTAATGTATAAATCCTGGAAGAAAGTGTGTTAATACTATAATCTACAATTGCAAGCCCTTTTTCTAAATTAGCTTGATCAATAGTTCTCAACCTAGAAGCAGCTTTAATTTGGGACAGCTTCCAAACTTTGTTGTAAACTGCATAGATCCATCTTTTGGACCTGCCTTTTGCAGGACCTTTGACAAAGTCATTCAAGTCAACTGCATCAGCCAATTTAGACAAATGGAGTTTAACTGGCGCTAAGGTCGTGTGTCTGAGCCAGGACTGACATAGCTTTCCAACAGAGTAGGTAGTGACAGAATGGTCAGTCTCAAAACGGGGGTCTACCCTAACTTGTGTATAGCCAGGGGCTAAACCCAGAAAATGATGCTGGCATGAATCTGCACTTTTTTTGCCATAACAGCCATCCTAAGTGGTAATGTTAAAGGATGAATTTAGCGACAGGGTCTTTAAATCAGTAAGGGACCTACTGGTGTAATTATTCCAATTGGAGTATTCTCCCAAATCAGGAAAAGAGTGAACATTTAATTTTTTAGATGTAGCCAATCCAAAGCAGGTGGTTTGTGAAATAGACGAATTCAGAAACAACATATGGTTCGGGATGAGACATGCACGATGAAAAGCCTCAGCGCCATGCACTTGACCATGCTTTGAACCCCAAACAGATTTAAGATCAATGGTATATTTCCACAGTTCATAGCCTCCCATAGCCAATTGGTCGATAAAGGACTTTGAATATAATAATTTTTTGTGGGTAAATCTAACCTTGGAAGAGGACTTCTCAGTCATCTTAAAATAAAATGCATTAGGGTTGGATTGATTAAAATCAGTAAAATATGACTCAGACTCGGGTGAGACGTGATGATTTGTGGGTGGATGGACGGGGCCCGGTTTCAGATACTGAGAAAATGCAAATGTGTGACTTTATAATAATAATCGGTAATTATGGTGATGAAGTGCTGTGTTACACTGCTTTATTATGTACACAAATGTTTTCTTGCTTTGTTGGAATGTAAATCAATAAAACTCTTTTTTTTAAAAAAGAAATCAGTAAAATATGAAGAAGAAAAATTCAAAAGAGTTTTGGAGCTGCCTTCAACAGGAGCGGGGCAATGGTCCCACTGAGTGTAATTAACCACATTCCTAAAGGTGTTTGCTTTGTGCAAGAAGTGATTTTGATAGTGTTGATAACAAAAGAAATCACCATAATTAGCAGAATTTAAATATAAATCATCAGCATCAAAAGAAGCATAATATTTCAAATCAGAAAATAGAGCCTCTACGGCTTGGACGTCCCAATCATCAGAGTGAATATTTTGTTTACCCACATCCCCCATTCAAACACGAAGTACATTAGGGACATTAATAACCTCTGTCGGTCAGTGGATTTGAAATTTGACAGCATCCCATATTATCCCATCTAGGACAGGCCAAGCAGTGATATTCAGGAAAGTCTGGTCCCTCTTCATTCTGTTTGAAGAGGAGTGGGGTGCCAAAGTTCCATCAATTAGTCTAATTGTAGTTCTTTCTTTAACATAGTGGCCATTCACAAGATGGAAAAAGTACACTACAAATCCAATGGACATGAATAAAAAAATTGAAAAAAGCATCAGCCAAATGTAAGTCCATGGTGGAATTAAAAAATGTCTTTTAAACCAAACTGCAAAAATCGAAACTTTCTAAGGAGATTTTGACGTGGCAGAGTTAGTGTCAAATGAAAAACGTGATTGATTAGTCACACAAGTCTCTAAATCAGGCATGGATACATCTGTGGGATATGTGTACTCAGTATCATCTAGAGGATCAGCCACTGGAGGATTCAATAAAGGATCCGTAACTGTAGGTATCTCGATGGAAACATCAGTTCCAGCAGCAGGTGTCGGAGCCAAAACAGAGTTTTGCATCATAGCTGGACAAGAGCCCGCAGGTGTCATACTAAGAAGTATCGGCCATTCTGTGTAATTCGACATTGTCAATGGAGATGTACCTGTTTTCCTTACGGCCAGGAAGTGGAGGTAAAATGACTGTTCTTGTACCCTGCACGGCAAGCACAGGAACTGGAGCACGATATTAGGGACCAAACTCCTTCTTGTTTGCGACCTTTTCTCAGACCAATTCACCAACTTGGGGTAGCCAGCCAACTACCGGAATCTGCAACGCAGCATCAGACGGAGGGTAAATGTTCCTTTGCAAGACTGTCTCTGGTCTTTTGTAGGCTCTGTAAAATATTAGAATGTTCATCTACGTCAAAGGATGCGGCAGACACTGCCATGTCTAGACCCTCAAGGTCCGGAACGAACATTTTGATACCAAAGAGCATTTCGTATGGGGTCCGCCCACCCACAGACCTTCTAGGAAGATTATTAAGTGCACGCTGTACGATGTACGCTGTAAGCTATTGAGGTGGGCTTGCCAGTTCAGGCCTGTACCTAATACTCTAGCTGTCAAGGATTGCTTTAAGTCACGGTTCATCCGCTCCACAAGACTGTTGCCCTCAGGCCGATATGGAGACGAAAATTTGACTTGGACCCCCAATGAACGCTTGGCATCCTTGTATGCCCTAGAGGTAAACGCTGGACCCTGGTCCGAATGGAAGATACCACATGCAAAAATTCCCACAAAGACACACAAATCCCTTATGACCGTTCGAGAATCAGAACTCCTTTCTGGCCACAACCACACAAAGCGTGTGCACGAATCAACTGCAACTAAGATGTACTTATACGCAGTATCAGAGAAAAAAGGACCGCAGTGATCCAAATAAACACACGCAAGTGGTTTATTAGATATGTAAGACTGCGTCTGGGGCGGGCGTGCACAGTAGAAAGTTTAACCTGCTGAAAAATGTTACAGTGAAGGACATAATCACACGTCTGTTTGTACAATCCCCGCCACCAGTAACGCTGCAGTAAGAGTGATACAGTAGCTGACACGCCGGCATAGCCTCCACCCGGCATAGCCTCCACCCCCACCCTAAACCTGGATCCCTCACTAGCTGACATCCAAATCCGAGATTGGATAGAATCTTCCCTTGACGCAGTTCTCCCTGTCAAACAGCTTCCTAGTAAGAGGGGTTCGTTCAAATCTCCCTGGTTCACTTCGGAACTGCGTGATCTCCGAAAAAGATGCAAAAAACTCGAACGACTCTGGAGAAAAGATTGGAACCAAAACAACAAAGAAACCTATAAATCGGCCATAAAGCAATACAAAACCCTTATCAAAAATACTCAAGCCTCCTATTACGAAGGGAAAATCCTAGCTGCCTCCAACTCCTCCAGGGAGACTTACCGCATAGTAAAATCTCTTATGAAGGTTCCCGAACCGCAGCCTGCCGCTGACCCCACCGGTGCCAGATGTATCCAACTCGCTGAGTTCTTCTCATCCAAAATCCTCAAGATCATAATGACTTTCCCCAAACCCTATCCCCTAACTGACCTCCCAACTAGGCCCATTGACCCAGAAGCCCCTGCCCTGAAAGCCTTCCTCCCCATCTCCATCGAGAGGTTGGTGGACACTCTCAATCGTGTGAAGAGTGGATCCCCGGACAACACAGCCCCCATGAGTAAACTGAAACTAGTAGCCCCCACCATATCCCCCCTTCTCACTAGGCTGATAAATGCCTCTCTCTCCAGTGGGATAGTCCCCGTCACCTGGAAAAGTGCGACAGTTCGGGCACTTATCAAGAAACCCCACCTAGACCCCCTGGACCCTTCAAATTTCAGACCCATTTCCATCCTCCCAGGCATCAGCAAAGTGGCTGAGAGAATTGTAAATGAACAGCTCTCAACATTCCTAGAGACTAACAACCTCCTTCGCCACTCGCAGACAGGGTTCAGACCAGGTCAGGGGACTGACACCGCCCTCCTGGCCGTAACAGAGGAAACAAGGGGGGGCGGAGCTAGCCGGCGAGAGGAATGGCCGCCTGAACTTGCGGCTCCGCCGTGTGCAGCCCTAAACATCCTCCATAATCCTTGCTAGCAATGATCTGTGATCGGCCCCTGCCCCCGTGACCTGCCTGGAGTGTGGGGGGCGGTCGGGCGCTCCAGCGGCGACGAGTGTGCGGCAGCATAGCGGCTCGGAGAAGAGCCACGCATCAGGGACACCAGGCCGCAAAGCCGCGGGCTGGAGTTGGGCAGGCGCCCGCGTGGCGTGACACGACGTGCGGCAGCGCCCGCCGCGAGGTACCGGTCCCCTGACCCCTCCCCCATCCTGAGCTCCGGGGATGGACCGGCAGCGCAGCTGGGGCGGTCGGCCCCCCCGCTGCCCTCCCCCCCCGCAGCAGAGTTCGGCGGTGCAGGTCCTGGGACACCTCCTCCCTCCTGCGAGAGAACAAGGAAGGAATACAGCCCCCCCCCCTGTGCTACAGCTAACGGGGCCCGACTTCGGCGGCCTCGGGACAAGGTGAGAGGGAGAATATTGCGGTGGGCTGGGCTGGGGGGCCCCTACATGAGTGAGTCAATGACCTGTCTTCAGCTGGACCACTGCATCCTTCCTGAGCTCAACGACTGCGGTGCGGAGGGCACAGGCAGCCAGATTGGGAGCTCCTGAACTTGCGCCCGGAGGTGGGTGCCTTCATAGCTTGCACGAGGCGTACCCCCTGATTGGCGAGGCCCCCCTGACTAGCCCGGTTGGCCCTTCAAAACCGGCGCCGGCGTGACTATTCCTCCGTGGGCCCCGGCCTCGGTGCCAATATCACTCAACCCACGGGGGCCCGGCTGGGGGGGAGACTGGAGGTGAGGAGCAGCCTGCAGGCACTATATCCTTGTGCGCCATCACCCGGAGGGCTGCCTTGACGATCCTACGCGCCGGTGCGGCCTGCAGGAGTGAGGAGTGGCAACATGGGCAAGGGCGATAGAACTCAGAGTAAGCTGCCCTTCTCGCAGAAGCGTCTGTTACAGCAGAGCCCTGTTGCTGAGGGCGGCCCGACGGAACGCTTGGTGGAGGCTCCTAGTGTTGATACAGACTTAAAAACTATGCTGCTCTCTATGGAACAGGGTATCCAATCCAGCATCTCGGCCCTAGGGTCCAAGATTGACGCGATGTCCTATAGGATGGATCGGATGGCGGAGCGGCTGGACAAACACGCCGAGAGGCATGATATGGCAGAACGCAGAATGACGGAAGTGGTGGAGGCGCAAACCGATCTTGATACGGCGCAAAAGAAGATGGAACGGATGATGCAGACATTGCAGGATAAAACCGAGGATTTGGAAGCACGTTCTCGGCGCTGTAACCTGCGCATCACGGGCCTTCCGGAGACTACAGCGACGGGCCCTATGGAGCGCTTTGTGGAACAGCTTCTCGTGAAACTTCTTGGCGACGGAGTGTTCTCCCACATGTTTACGGTGGAGAGAGCGCATAGATCGCTGGCGCCCAAGCCGCAGCCTGGGGCGCCTCCCCGCCCTATAATAGCGAAACATCTCAACTATAGGGACAGGGACACTGCACTCCGCCTGGCACGCACGAAACAAAACCTACAATACGAGGGGTCGGCTATCTCCCTGTATCCGGACTTTACGGTTAAGGTGCAGGAGGAGCGGAAACAATTCATTCCACACAAAAAACGCCTACGGGAGATGGGTCTGGACTACGCACTGCTATATCCGGCTAAGTTACGGGTCAACAAAGGAGGCCATTCTCACATCTTTACGGATCCTAAAGTGCTGCTGCAGGCGATGAAGCGGTGGTCGAAGGAAGCTAAAGGAAGCTCGGACAAGAATCAAGGCGGCGACGACAGCGACAGCCGCTTAGATGAACAGGACTGAACTCTGTCGGGCTGGGTAGCCCTGCTGCCCGCTGGGTTGTCGGGGAGTGGACTCCGGATGCGCCCTTGTTGTGGCCCACCTCAGGTGGGGTGTAGGACATTATGGTACATCTTCTGAGGACTGCAGGTCAAACAGATAAGTGGTGGGGAGGGGGGGGAGGAGGGGCGGCTATGTGCGTGGCTTCTGCGCCCCCCCCTGTCCAGGCACCTGTTGGGGCATGCTGCATGATTTATTCTAGTAAATGTTGGGGGTCGACGGAACTAGGCCTGGGATCATTCGCTGCTTGGGGACCTGGACGTGTGTCTCGCGGGGGCGCTGTGACACTGCTTATTGTTATGATGTTGAATGTTGCACTGACCGAGGGCTTCTGTGCACGGCGGGGGCGGGGAGAAAGGCTGACGAGCACTCTGAGACATAGGTAGAGACTATGGCATTTGGCTACCTAGGCCCCCGCGCGTTTAGCACACTGTTTTGTTGGTTCACTCTAGTTGAGGTGGGATCACTGGGGAGTGGGGTGGGTACAACACTGTCGGACCGGGTTGGGGTGGGTCTGCTGTGGGTGGGGGGATGGAGGGAAATGCTTGGGGGTTTGCTGTTTCCGGGTAAGGGGGGTTGGGTGGGAGGTGGGGGAGGAAGGGGGCTATTTCCTGACTGTTCGCTACACCCTTTGAAAGCTGTGTGGAATGTTGGTGGCGTGAAGATGCTATGCTATTATGTGCCCTCACTTTACTCCGATGGCTAGTGCCCAGGTGACTGACTTGAATAATCCTCCGGATACCCTCAGAGTATTGACTTGGAACGTCCGGGGTCTTAATGACCACAGGAAACTGAGGAAAGTACTCCACTATCTACAAAGGCATCAGGTAGACTTGGCCCTCATCTAAGAAACGCACTTACCACTCACGAGCGGGATACTACGACACAGGGATTTGGTAGGCAACTCTACAGCGGCAGGCTACACTACACACTCTAGGGGCGTCTTGACTTGGGTGAACCCACGCTCTAAATTGGTTCTCCGTCCGCTTAAGGCAGATCCCGAGGGCCGCTACCTCATCTCGAGGTGCGAGGGTAGGGGCCATGACTTAATAGTGGTAAATGTATATGGCCCGAACTATGACTCCCCCGATTTCTATGCCCGCTTGGCCCTCTGTTGCAGAACATACACCTCGGCGCATATGCTTTGGGGGGCGATTTTAACTTAGTCCTAGACCCCGGGCTGGATAGATCTTCTGGTCCCATGCGAAGGCCAGCTGCAGCAGCAGTGACTCTACAGGCAGATCTGCTGACTTTAGATCTAGTGGATGTCTGGAGGAGCAGGAACGCGGGCAGGGGTGGGTTCACACATTACTCTTCCTTTCATGACATACATACCAGGATTGATTACTGGTTGGCCTCTCACTCCATCACCAGCCAAATTGTGCAATGCTCCGTGCTCCCGCGAACACTGTCCGACCACTCCCCAGTTCTGCTGGTCCTTACGACGCCGAACCGCAGGATTCCCCCGTTTGCCTGGCGCTTCCCTCCGTATGCCCTACTAGGGGAACTGGCGGAGGAAATAGACGTCTTCTTTGAAAAGAACCTGGGTTCAGTGGATAACTTCCACACGATATGGGAGGCCTTTAAGGTCTTTATCCGCGGGATAGCCATGGCCAAACATTCCAGCGTGCTGAAGGCCATACGACAGCGGCTACGCACCTTGGAATCCCAACTAGCGGACCTCGAGACGAGACTCCTGACTGACCCTGACCCCGCTTTGGCGGATAGGATGAGATCTCTCATCTCGGAGTTCAATGGGAGATCTGTTACATGGGGAAATACGCCTCGGCGAGGACTTATGGTGAGAGTGAGCGTCCTAGCTCACTGTTAGCAAGACTATTGCGAGATGACAAAAAGAGCCCTCGAGTGGCGGAGCTTGAAACACCGGGAGGACATATAGTCACGGCGGAAGCGGACATTCTCTCTACTTTCCGCGACTACTATTCGGACCTGTACACTACCAAGACACACGACCTTGAGGCTGACATTGACGATTACCTGGAACATATACAACTACCATTCTTGGCGCAATCAGATAGAGAGTTTCTCATGTCACCAATTCAAGCGGACGAACTCTCTGAGGCCTTAGCCTCCATGCGTGTCCACAGCGCTCCCGGGATCGATGGATTGACAGTAGGCTTTTATAAGGCCTTCAAGGACAAACTTTTCCCACACCTATTGTCCCTGTTTGACGAGGTATGCGAAGAAGGCAGCATGCCCAGCACTATGAGGGAGGCCCTCTTGGTCACCATACTGAAGCCGGGCAAGCCCCCTGGTGTCTGCAGTTCGTACAGACCGATTTCGCTCCTAAATGTAGACGCTAAACTTTACGCTAAGGTCCTGGCTACCCGACTGGCCCTTATGGCGCCGGAGGTGGTTGCCCCAGAACAATCCGGTTTTATACCGGGACGGAATCTGTCCTATAACATACGCACGGTACTGGGCACCATGCAGCATGTGCGCCAGGATGCGAAGGCTGTCGCAGTCTTCCTTGACATGGAGAAGGCGTTCGATTCCGTTGAATGGCCTTTCATGCTGAGGGTCTTGCGGCGCATGGGACTGGGTGAGCAGTTCTTGCAAATGGTAGGCGCACTGTACTGGAGACCGGTGGCTCGGTGCGGCTAGGAGAGCAAGTTTCGGACCCTTTTCCCATCAGCAGAGGCACGAGGCAGGGCTGTCCCCTGTCCCCGCTGCTGTACGCCCTGGTCGCTGAACCACTCGCGTGTGCACTCCGGGAGTATCATTGGCATAGGGGGGTTAGCTTCCCGTCCTACAAAATAATCATCTCGACGTATGCGGACGATACGCTACTGTACGTACGGAATCCAGAGTGTGAGAAGTTGGCCTGGTATATAATGCTCACTAATTCTAGTGATCACTTTGTACCATGCCAAGCAACCCTTATGATGATTGGTTGTAATTCAACCTTGTAGACCAGTTATCCTAGTGGTAACGTGGACAAAGCAGTCTTAGGCTAAACTCTGAAAGGCATGTGAAGCCAGCTGTATTACCACACACAACCCCCTTGAATACCAAATGAAAGGACACCACATAGATATATATTGAAAATATATATTGATTTATTAACTAGAAAATCCCCTGGACTCTTTATGAGCACAGAAGCACAAGCGTTAAATCACAAGATACACAAAAGTTGCACAATATGGATGAGCCCTAGGGGCCACCTAAACCATATACTAAGAAAGTGGTATAAGAGATACCAATCAGAACAGGAACAGGCCTAGGGCCTTGGGAATCGCTGGAGCTATTCGAGACTATCAATGATTAAGTCGGGAAAGGCCCGCGGGACTCGGGTGCAGTGTCTAAAGTGCACACACTTCTCAATGTAAAGTCTATGGTGCGTAAAAAGTACAAAGTTATATAGTTCGGAACCTTCCGAGTGACCTAGAACGCTGAAACTTAAGACACAGGCCCTTGAGATGTGTACCAGTGTAGGAACACTGGCGGAGCTGAGTTACCTCACCCACAGGAAGCGGGTGCACAGGGTCGAAGTAGTGTTGGGTTTCGTCACGCTGGTCGATGGTGCTTGGAGCTGGAGATGCTGCAGGCGGCTCGATGTGAAGAGTTTCGGTGGATCCAAGGGTGGATCTGAAGTTGTGAAGACCTGAAAGCAGAGGGGACAATGTTCAAAGTCACTAGCCAGTGACTACCGTGGAACCAGATTGGAACCAGGCGATGTCGGGTGCAAACAGGCGTTGAGGTGTAGCTTCTCTCTGCAGCCACGTGGACACCGGGGGTCAAGGACGTCCAGGAGTCGGTCACGAGCTGTCCCACGCAGGCTTCTCGCTGTTGGCGGTGTCGGCGACCTGATCGGAGCAAACAGGCCTTGGCTAATGCAAGCCACGCAGGAATCGAAAGATGCTTAACACTCGGACCAGCAAGGTCAGAGCGAGTGCTCCTTTTCACAGGAGCTTGGGCAAGTCTGGAGCAACCAGACCCGCGGTGTAGTTCGTCGGTTTCATCGCCAAGATGGCCGCTGACCATGTGGCTAGTGGCCGGGATGGCGCGTCGAGTGGCACAATGCAAAAGGGCCCCACGCAGATCGTGGAGATGCTGGGGGGCTGATCTTCGGTGCAAGGGCTGCTCTGTGGTGGGGGTTCTCAGTCCCCAAAGCACAACGTCGAGGATGCCTCAGATGCTGCGCAGTCAGCTTTTCGAGTGTCTTCCAAGAGGTCCGGTCCCACGTCACTCGGTGCCTCCACGGGTCCCTTCTTTGCAGGGACTGTGGATTGGGCTGTGAGAGGTCTGGGAGTCTGGTTCTTGTCGGGCTCTGGGCTCGGGCTCCGGCGGGAGGCGGCGGCAAAGCAGACGTCGAGTTGCTGGTTGGTGCCTGTGTTCACAGGGTGGCCACTCCTAGGCCACAAGGGAGATTCTCTTCAGTCTTCTGAGCAGCAGAATGTCGAAGTCCAGTCTTCTTCTTTATTTCAAGTTGATTCAGGATGATCTGCTGTGCAATGGCACTGCTCCCACTCTTATTCCCAATCTGAGGGGTGGATCACCTACTAGGTCCCTCCTCTGGGAGGAACCAGGAAGGGGGGCGGTTACACCCCCTTTCCTTTGTCCAGCTCCTCGCCAGGCCTGGGTCTGGAAAGTCCCAGGACCGGTTTGGACTGGCTTATGCACGGGGACACCTTGTGTGCCCCGGGCATGTCTGTTTCTATTCAGCCCTGTCCTACCCAATACACAAAACCCTGTCTGGGGTGGTGCTCGCACCTCCCAAGGCAGGAAACCCTTTGTCCAGGCCACCATTTGCCGAGTTTCGGTCAGCAGCAGGTGGCCAGACTCGTGTCTGTGGTGGCAGCATCCATTTTGTGATGCTGAGGCTCTGGTTAACTTTAACCGGGGTTAAGGCTACACACATGTCGTGTCCCTCTAGAAGGATGGAATGCTATCCCCGTCGACAGAACTGTCGAGGGGATAGTATTCCAATTCGTATGACACCTTACTCGACATGTTTTGATAAAGCCAAACCAAAGATAGCATTTAACCGCGAGGATTATAATGCACTTAAGAGTATATGGTATGGCAATATCCCGGAACAGCTTAGGGAGTGGTTCCCGACAGCTGCAGACAGGCTCAGCTCATGCTAGAGCACCATCTCACATATTTCCAAGCACTCTGCCTCCAGGATTGAAGAGGCCTTCCATAGGAGTGGCTGATAGGAACACATGTGTCCAGTTTAAGGTTAGATATAGGGATACTATATCTAAGTAAGAGGTGAGTACACCAACTTACCCCAGCTGAGTGATCAGCCAGTTGTGTCAAATATGGAGGCCAGGCCAGGGGTGGCACAATACATGCTGCAGCCCCTGGTAGGCCTTGGAAACACCTATGCCCTGGGTACCTAGGGTACATTGTTACAGGGGCCAATAAGGTGAACCAGTTCCAATTTGTAATGCACCTGAAGTGCATTGGCAGTAATTTAGAGAGAGAACAGCAGGCTGTGGGTCTGATTAGCAGGCCCACAGCCACATTAAATCATAAACCAGTGAAGCAAAAAGCAAAAATTTGGGGTGACCATAGGATAGCAGACCCTACTCTCCTACACAGAGTTCAACCTGTCCCCTGTTCTGCGGGAGGTGGTGCGCTTCGGCGCCCTCTTGGGTCTTAAGGTTAACTGGGAGAAGTCGATGGCGTTCCCACTGACCCCGGTGACGGATCGTTTTGAAATGGAATACCCGCTACACTGGTCGACAGAACCGGTGCGGTATCTTGGCATTAAGATTCACACTGACCCGGAGGTACTTTTCTCTGAGAACTATGAGGTGGCTTTTAGCAAATGCGAAGAGGACGTGGCACGCTGGTGCAAGCTCCCACTTTCCCTGATGGGCCGAGTGGCCATCATGAAGATGGTGATTCTCCCGAGATTCTTATTCCTATTCACCGCCCTACCCATAATTCTGTCAAGAGCCTTCTTTCGGAACCTCACTACACATATGACCCGCTTAGCTTGGGGGGGTAGACAGCCGCGCGTCCGGTGGCGTACACTTACGCTCCCGTGTGAACTGGGAGGACTGGGTGCGCCTGACCTGGGGAGATATTATAGAGTGGCCCAGGCCACGCACCTGCACACGTGGATTCATGGGGACAAGAACATCCCGCACGTACGGATGGAACAGCTTTTCGTGGAACCTCTCCCACTCCCGGCCACGGTCTGTACTTTAGTTGATCGTAGGGTGGGTGTATTAGACTCGATAACGGCAACAAAGCATGCATGGAATGCCTTAATGCAGGCTAGGGAGGAAGTACTGCTATACTCCCCTGCGATGGTGGTGGAGTGGCTACAGTGGCTGGCCCCAATCGGAGACGGGAACGTACTCCGAGCACTGCATGAGCTGGGCCTCAACATTGCGGGAGATCTATTTGAGAACGGCAAGGCCAAAACATGGGATCAGGTTGCACAGGGTGTCGAGAACCAGAGGTTTCAGTTCCACAGACTTAGAAGTGCCCTACGAGACGCTCTAGGGCCGGAGCTAATAGAGCCGCCAGACATTCCGGAGCTCTCGTATGTCATAGCGACAGCCTCCCCACGGCATTTGACAACGCATCTGTACAAATGCATTGCCTCCCACGGAGCACAGGAGCCTTCCAAGGCCCGATTGGCCTGGCAAATTGACCTAAAGGCGGAAATAGATGACTTGATGTGGGCATATTGTTGTGCCAATACTAGAAAGGTGTCGCAGAACGGACGACACAGGTTGGTACACTTTAAATTCCTACAGAGAGTGTATTATACTCCTGAACGGTTGCATCGTTATGGCCTCAGACAGTCCCCGGACTGCGAGCGCTGCCATGCTCCAGTGGCGGACTTCCTATATCTGGCGTGGGGCTGCCGCAAGATATATGAGTTTTGGGAGGCGGTTATCTCGGAATTGAGCGAGATATTAGACCATGACCTACCTATGGACCCTGCTTTGGCACTTCTGGGCTATTCAAGGTCGTTGCCGGTGGCGTGTAGGAGGTTGGCAGACATGGGATTGTTGTTGGCGAAATGTACGGTGGCACAGTGCTGGATGAGAGGGCCGACCCCGACCAAAAAACGTTGGGCCAGAGACATGGTATATTGCTGAACGCAAGCTGAACACTACAGCGAGCTCCTGCCTCCCACCAGCAGGCCGAAAAACTTCTGGAGCTTATATACCATTGTTAGAGCCTAGAAACTAAAATTCTTTATAAATGATGACACATTCCACTATCACACTTACCAAACAATACCAGGCCCATAAACATAGTGAATGAGGTGAATGGATTCTATATGTTGAGTAACTTTTAGCAATAAACTATCTACAAAAACAAGTCCAGCTTGTCATTTTGAAAAGTTTATTTTTTAGAATTCATAAGTAGAATCTTTAATAACTCACTTTATTAAAATCAAACATTTAGTTTTATTAATTCAAATCACATTAATCATTGGCACAATGTAAGCTGTCAGAAATAATCAAAATAATGAATTTAAGAAATCATTAGCTTTTTCTCCAAGTTAATGTTCAAACCTGAAAAGGAAACAAATAATAAACAGTTGCATGCTTACACTCTCCCAAGGCAATCCGACAGCGCTTCGCCCCTCTGGAAAAGACAGTCCCAAACCCCACAGGAGAGCCAATTTTATATCATTTTTCGCTCTCAAACTAACTAAATGTTATTATTTTAGAAAAGTTCAGCACTGTGATTGGTTTATGGCCATCAGGCCACCTCAGCTACCAGTCCAGAGAATATGCGCGTCACCATGCCATTGTCCATCTAAAGTGACAACGACTTCCGAGGCATTTGCAACAAAAAGTTGCCAATCCACTTCCACCAGAGCTCGGCAGATTCACGCTTGTCACTTCCTCGGCCTTGAATAGGAACATCCAGAGCAGTCCATGAAATAAACTCCATTTAAAAAGTATTTCTTTAATAAAAGGTCTGAGCCAGAGAAGCAAGTTCATTAACCTCTTGCAAAGTTTTTTTCTTCTTTCAACGTGCAGCTTGGCTCAGCTTCTGCTGCTCAGTTCAGGCCGACCAACTTTACTCCAAAGCAAGAACTAGGCCTCAGCTCACTCTTGAGCTATTATTTAAACAAACACAAAAAGAGTGATTAATTCAAGTAAAGCAAACCCTTGTGTACCACCCAGTCCCTTATTAATTATTAATTAACCCACTAATAAAAACATTCAGCAGAAGCAAACATTTAAAGCAGCACATAAAATAACCACCATTCTTCATGTAGTCCAGCTTTATGATTCTGAAAGAATAAAAAGATAATTAAATGATACACAGACAGACAAACACAACATAGGACATACATATAAGCACATATAAAAGCACATGCCATGAATGATCAGCTGCATGTTAATGGTGACAAAGACAATAGGACAGACATAATAAACAGGACAATATTAATAATGTGTTACAAAAACAGACTTGCAAATGCACAAAAGCACATATAATTAGTTTCCTGCGTGTTCATGTGTGGTGCAAACTTAATCTAGGTTGGATTAGTAAAATAAATCATGCAACAGTGCATTAATTAATCAGTTAATGTTATAGGGAATTGAATCCACAAGCCAGAATAAAATATTTTCTGCAGCCTGCTTTATCAACTCCCTCATCTGGTGATATTAAAATCACCAAACAATACACCAAATTTTTTTTTAAAATTTTACCCATTTTAGAGACAACACACAGTGAATTCTCTCAATATTAGTTTCCCTAAACCCCTGTTTCAGCTGTCTGATTATCTTTATCAAACTGAACTCTTCGCATTTCTTCTAATTCATATTCCTTTTCCTGTTCTTTTCTGAGTTTATAAATTCTTTTCTTTTTATTCTGACGCTTCCTCCTCTTGTGAATCATACAACTAATTTTTAGCAGCATTATCATTATTACAATGACAATTACTGGATAGAGCACTTTGCCAATGATGGACCTGCCAAGTTCTGAAAACCAATCTTTAATAGCCTCCATTCTTTTCCCAATCTTTTCAGTAAAGGTTTCTTCCTCCATGGGTTCAATTTCTTCATGGAAATGTGTGATATTTTTAACAAGTAACTCTATATCCCGACTCTTGTCAGGAATATAAGTACAGCAATGTTGGACATGCAAGACCCCACAGACTCCACCCTCTTTTGCGAGCAGAATGTCTAATGCAAGACGATTTTGGATAACCATACTTCTAGTTGCAACAAGTTCTGTGCTAACCAATTGGAAACCACTCGCAGTATCAGTTGACAACCTATCCACAATTGTGGACACTTTTCTAATTTTGATAGAGTTCATCGTTATCCCCACCATAGGAATAACAGCACCAAAAATGTCTCCCAGAATTTCTGAGAAGCTTTCTCTTTTGTATCTATTTTGATTCAAGTGTTCACCAAATTCAAAAGTACCTTTTTCATTTCTGTCAACATGAAATATTTTTGGAAAGACCAGGCCAATATAACATGTCCCATACCAGTGGTCTGGGAGACTAAAATAAGCCTTATTGCCACAAATAAAATAAATTCCAGGGAAAATTGGATCCTTTCCACCTTTGAATCCCCATCCCCCTTCAATACGATAAGTATCTTCACATTGACTAGCACCTACAAAGAAATTATCATATAAAGTATTATCTCTTCTAATACAAAATTTACCACTAACTGGTTCATCAATATGTATTGCTGCATTAGTATTAACACCATTTAATTTGGCATCTTCTAACTGCCAATATTTAGACTTAGCATGTTTTAGTTTTTCATTTCTTTTGTAAACAGCCCTTCTCTCCTCAACCATGTTAAGGAAAGTCTTTTCTTCAGCTCTCATTTTGCATGTTAAATTATTTCTATAGGCATATTCATAGTTTAATTCATTAGTAACTAAAAAGAATTCCCTCATCTGCTTCGCAGATCTTACTTTGTTAAGGCTATTTACAATTTTGAGATTTGCAAAAACCTCATCAAAGTCTGAGTAATAATACTCCAGACGACCAGTTTGATAGAACAGGCTAGCAATCACACTACAGGTAATGCCATAAGTGAGAGGTAACATATTATATGTCATTCCCTCAGAAACAGAAGTGGGTAATTTTACACACACATAGCAATCTTTGACATTCATTACTTTGACATATTCAGATAAAAGCCTTGAAAATGAATTGGTTGAAAAATCACCAATTGATCTATCTTGATGAGACAGTGGATCATGATTAATAACTCTACTGGACTTGCCAGCATGCTTCTCATGATTAGACTCTACTTTACTAGTAATATTAGTCTTAGATTTTTGCTTATTAACATCAAAAGGATAGACCACAGCTAAAATTAGCCAAAGTAAAATTAATAATATCACACAAATTAATGTCATTTTACAACACCTCTTAAAAATTGAACACCTAGAAGTATCTGATCTAGGCATTTCCAAAAACAAAAATTTTAAATAAAAATGTAAGTAACAATTATATCCCCCCTTTTAAAATATATATTTTTTTTTTGAAAGATTTTAACCCTAAACAGTTTTTCTTCGACCTTGTGTCACAAAATATGTCTTTTTTTAATTTTTTTATTTTATAGCTAAACGTAATTTCTTCGACCTTATGTCACCTAACAAATTTTCTTCAGCCTTATGCCAGGAAACAAAGTTACCTAATACATAATTTTTTCAGCCTTGTGCCAGGAAACAAAAAGTACCTAATACATATTTTCTTCAGGCTTGTGCTAGGAAATAGATCATCAACTAATTTCTAACAATTTTAATCCCTGTCACTTTCTAAAAATTCTTGACCACTGCTGTCCACCTCAACAATAGGTGGCATGATTATATAGGTCCATTTTGGAGATCTATATTTTTGATTTGGCCTAATTATTCTTTTTGTCTTGCGAGTGATGACTTCTATTTTTTTGTTTTCACCTTCGTTACTTTTTTCAAGTTCACTTCCTTGACTAGAAACTTCGTTGACTTGTTCCTTTGATTTCTTCACCAGTTTGAATTTCAGATTATTTTCAGGCCAAATGTCTCCTTTTCTCAAGACTTTTTTCTTTGGCACACTTTCGTTACATTCAGTTTTCCAAGCTCTTTTTCTGTGTTTTCTTATTTCAGAATCTTCATCACTTTCAGTGTCAGTATCAGAGACATCAAATCTGTACCTAGGAATTTCTTTACTCGGCAACTTCACTCCATTTGAAACAATACCTTTACTGGTACTTGGCAATTCTTCTTCTTCAGGAATCACCTTCAACTTCCCAGCTTCAAGCTTTTTGTTCACAGAGCTACTTCTTCCTTGCCTTTCAAGAGTATCGCTCAGATTTTCGTCTCGCTCAGAATCTTCTGCTTCTTCTGAATCTCTCTTTTCTCTCAGAGACTCTTCTTCAAGCAAATCATCATCATCAACACCTCGAATTCCAGTATTCAGATCTTCTTTATTCAAGTTCTGACTTCCATCTAGATTTTCTTGATGTTGATTTTCTTGCGGATCACCAAAATCAGAATCTGAATCTGAATCAGAATCAGGATCTTCTGGGTCTCTTTCTGAATCTGAATCAGCTGTTACATCACCTTCTTCATCATTTTCAGGAGGTGACACACAAATTGTATGACTTGGATGAATCCACCTTTTTAGTCCTCTGCACTTGATTGCATTTGTTGTTATAAGAATAACCTGACGTGGCCTTTGCCACCTTGGTGACAAACAGTTCCTTCTTCGGTGAACCTTCGTCCTAACCCAATCACCGGGTTGCAAATCATGAGCTTGTACTTTTTCTTTTGTAATAATGTCAGTTCCCACCTGATGAAACACAGAATGCATCACATCAGACAGATTTCGGCAGTATTCAAAAATTGCACTGTCATTAATGCTCATCAATTTGCCAACTGGTACAAATGCTTGTCTCATCACTCTGCCCATCACAATGTCGTGAGGACTAAGACCTGTCTTTCTATCTGGGATGCTTCTCAATGACATTAGAACAAGTGGAAGTGCATCTGTCCACTTTACTCCTGTAGCATTTTTATTTTATTTTATTTTGCGTGTTTATAGAGCGCTTGAATAGACTCCCAGGGGAGTATCTCTGCGCTTTATGACTGCCAAACCTACCGGAGAACAAGTTACATGACTGTAATCCAATTCTGAGACTTGTAAAGCTAGACCTGAAACAGAAACGTCTTCAGCTTTTTCCTGAAGGCCAGATGATTTTCAAGCTGCCTAAGCTGGAGGGGGAGGCCATTCCAAATCTTCGGTCCCCTTACCGACAGAGCCTTACCCCCTTGCCTTGCCCGCTTGATCCTAGGAATCATAAGAAGTAATTGATCACTGGACCGTAGAGCACGGGAAGGGACATACGGCACAAACTTGTCTGCGAGATAAGAGGGACCCAAACCATGAAGACCTTTATGTACCGTACAACAGATCTTAAAGGTGACTCTCTGCCGGATGGAGAGCCAATGAAGCCTGGCAAGAAGAGGTTTTGATGGTGTTCTAGGAGGAGCATTTACCACCAGCCTAGCTGCAGTGTTCTGCACAACCTGCAGCCTGTCCAGATCCTCCTCATTAGCTGACAACAAGAGGCCATTACAATAGTCGAGACGACTGATAACCAGCGCCTGGACCAGGGTCTTTCTAATAGTGTCTGGAAGCAGAGGAAAAACTCTGCGTAGTAGTCCTATAGTTCGAAAACAGGACCCCACAATGTTGGTAACATGCTGCTTCAGGCTGAGTTCTTGTTCCAGACGGACCCCTAGGTTCTTGACTATCTGCTTAGGCTCAGGGACTGGGCCTAGGTCTAGAGGCCACCAGTCAGGAGCCCAGCAGATTTTAGCCTCACCAAAGAGCATAACCTCTGTCTTTGAAACGTTGCACTGCAACTTGTTCAAAGACATCCATTGGGAAACTGCTCTCATCCCCTCAGAGAAAGAGTGTAATACCTCTGGAGTTAGATGGTCAAAGGGAAAGAGCAGCTGAGTATCGTCAGCATATGACACTGGGCAAAAGCCAAAGGCTCTCAGGATATTCGCCAGGGGGGCCACATAGATGTTGAATAATGTAGGGCTCAAACAAGAGCCCTGTGGCACCCCCTTAGTAATCCTGGTCTCCTTGGATCGAAAGTCTCCCATGGTGACACATTGGGTTCGATCCAGAAGAAAGCTCTTTAGCCAAGCCAGTGCCATGCCCCCTAGTCCAGTCTCAGTCAGGCGCTCAACCAAAATTTCATGAGAGATGGTATCAAAAGCTGCCGATAGATCTAGCAGCACCAGGACAGCTGATGTTCCTTTGTCCTGGAGCATGCGTAGATCATCGGTAATTGACAGCAATGCTGTTTCCGTGCTGTATTTTGGTCTAAAGCCCGACTGAGATGGATCTAGTGCACCAGTGTGTTCCAGGTGATTAGACAAGTGCTTGTTGACATACTTTTCTATGAGCTTTCCCAAGAATGGTAAGAGGGAAATGGGTCTCAAATTGGTCATGTCAGCCCACGCAGTGGCGGTATTCTTGCGGATGGGTCGCACTTGGGCTCTCTTCCACTCTAAAGGGACACAGCCTGTGTCCAAAGAGAGGTTGACCAAACTTTGGATTTCTGGTGCCAATATGCTCCTCACTGAGATCATCACTCTCGGTGGAAGCTGATCCCTGGGACTCCCACTTTTTATAGTTGTAATGAGTCCCTCCACTTCATCCACAGTGATGTTAGGAAAATTAGTGAAGGTGGGGGCGAGGACCTTTTTACTCGCTGGGACCACAGTGGGAAAGATAACATGTCCAATGGATGCTATGGAGACATGAATCTTTTCATTTTTTTTTTTTTTTTTTTTTTTTTTTTTGAAGACGTTTATTATTGTGAGAAAAAAAAAGGTGCAGTACATATAGCTGAGCCTACAACCCTGCGGGCCGGCTGCAAGAAATCTGTGTATGGTAGGGACATAGTGTTACAGGGGAGGGCATTATGCATCTTCTCGCTCGTGGTCCGGCGTGCCTCTTCACTGGTGGAATATGTATACTCTTCACATTACGCACACAGTCAGTTCTAAAATTGACGTCTCATTTTTACATTTTTCTATAATTCAACCAGTAACTTTTTCAACATAGAACAGGGATGACCATATCAGTATTTCCCAGCGTGTCTGTGATGCCAGTGCCGCGCCACGTACCATCGGTGCGCACGGCACCAACGTCCCATCGACGTGTTAGGTATGCGCCGGTGGCGCATCAATGAAATGTGGGGTCAGTGGCTCGCTTATGTATGTAGCTGCAGAGCTGGTGCAGAACGGGTTCGGTGAGCGGTGGTGACCCCCCATCTGTCAAGTCAGTGTGCGGCGCGTGTGGCAGACGTATGCGTCGCCCCTGTTGTACCGTCGGTGGGTGTCACCCGCTCCCGTGTTCCCTGCCGAGTGTCCAGGCAGTGGTACTTGACCGCCGCTGTGCGGAGGTGGGTATTCACGCGGCTGGCATGGACAGGAGTGTGAAACTCTTAACTTGGGGTTGCGTGGGGGGGGTCGGACATGGGGGGGGAAGGGGGGGAAAGTGTACTCTAGGGGACTGGGTCAAGGCAGAGTTGCTAAGAGCAGTGTTCGATCTATTATGTGGTGGAGGGCCCTCGTGTGCGCGGCCGGTTGTTGGTCGTGGCATGTGTGTTGGGGGGGGTCAGTGCCGCGCACTCAGTTGAGACATGAATCTTTTCATAGATGGTATCAATCTTATTCGTGAGGAAGCTGGCAGTATCGTCACAAAGTTGTTGAGATGAAGTGTCAACACTCTCACATGCTGCCGGCTTCAGGAAGGAGTTCAGTATCTGGTAGAGTGTCCTTGGCGCATTTCCTACCGCCTCTAATTGTGAGGAGATATGTTGTTTACGGGCAGTTCGGATAGCTTTATGATATGATTTTAGCGCCGTCTGATACTCCCCTTTATCTGACTCCAAATGGGATGTACGCCAGATTTTCTCTAGTTTCCTAGTCCTCCGTTTCATGGACCTTAAATCCTCTGAGAACCACACCTCCTGATTTTTCGTCGGGCGGGTCTTAAAGGTTTTCATTGGAGCTATATGCTCAATGGCAATGGTTACTGCCTTTTCATAATTTTCTAGCGCCACATCGATATCGTTCGTTGTGACATGATCTTGAATAGAGAAGGCATCCCTCAGAGATTCGTTAGTTATCTTGTGCCATTGTCTCCGTTTAATAGGAATCTGAGTGGATCTTTTAGGAATAGGTCCTATCTCAGGAATAGAGAATTCTAACGTAAAATGGTCAGTCCATACATTTACGATAGGGGCAGAGCACTCAATTCCAGGAAACCTGGACAAGATGAGGTCCAGAGTATGTCCGGCCCTATGGGTAGGTCCTGTATTACGGAGCAGGAATCCCAATGAAAAAAGAGCATTTAAAAAATCCTGGGTTTCTTTTTCCTCCTTTAACTCTGCATGTATATTAAAATCACCCAATAGTAAGAAGTCTTTATCTCCATTAACATGGGGGGCCAATAATTCCAATAACATATTGGAAAAATTGTTCATGGGTCCGGGAGGCCGATAGATCAGAGCACCATTCACAAAGCATTTTGGCGAGGTACAGATTTTAAAAACCAACATCTCAATCTTTGCAGAGCAATATTGCTCAAGAATGGAGACCATAATGCTATCCTTGTGCACAATGGCTAAGCCACCTCCCTTTTTTATGGGTCTATCCTGGCAGATAATTTTATATCCCTCCGGTATTCCCAAAGTAATGGTAGGTGCAGTGTGGGGCTTTAGCCAAGTTTCGGTGAAGAAACATAAGTCAGGTTGTGCCTCTGAGATGAGATCCCAGATCTGCATGTGATGTTTAGGCAGTGATCTGACATTACACAGTAGACATTTATTGCGGGAACCTATATTAGTAAGAACCGGGGGGACAGGCACAGCAGATACCTCCATCCGAGGCGAAGCATCCATGCTCTGAAAATGACACTTCTTACAGGAAAAGGGCCCTTCCAGGAACTGACCCTTGTAGCACACAGAATCACCGAGCAAAGATGTATGTACATGGTGAAGTGCGGCAGCCGCATATGTAATATTAAGCATTCGATGAACACTTATAAGTACAGGGGTAACCAACCTGAGACTAAGCCCCTAGCCCCGTCCTGTCACGGACTGGCACAGACTGGCTTCTCTTTGGCGCCTCTTCGGCGCGTCAAAGGCGCTCCCGCTGCGCGTCTCCGCTGCGCTAGAAATCACACATCTTTGCAATCCTATTTTTGATTGTACCATTTATTTGTTCAACAACACCTGATGCCTGTGGTCTGTAAGCACAATGCATTTTCTGTTCTATGTCTAAAGCATTACAGATCTTTTTCATCAAACTGTTCTCAAAATGCCTTCCACGATCATTTTCAATGGTGACCGGAAATCCATACCTAGGTATGATTTCTCTTAGAAGTAACTTTGCCACAGTAGCAGCATTGGCATGACGAGTTGGAAAAGCTTCCACCCATCTTGAAAACAAACAAACAAACACCAAAATATAATGTAGACCATTATGTCTTGGCATTTCAACAAAATCCATCTGCAATCTGGTAAAAGGACCACCCTCACGTCCTATGGTTCCCATGCTTGTAACAATTTTTTTGTGAATATTCATCTGTTGGCAGGTTAAACATCTTTGACAAAGTGACTCTGCAATTGATCTAAATTTTACATTGAACCATGTTTGTCTGAATAATCTAATCATGGACCCTTTCCCCAAATGAGTTTGACCATGACACAATCGTGCCATGTCAGCAATCATGCTGTCTGGCATTACAACTCTTCCATCTTTGTGTACCCAGATCCCGTCTTCCTCTCTTGGTCTGCAATCACCCTTTAGCCATATGTTTTTCTCTTCTTCACTTGCCTCATCCTGTAAATCTTTTATTTCCTGCCATGTCTCAACTACAGAAATTAGCATGAGAGAATTCACTGTGTGACTTCCGTCTTTTTCCCGATTGATTGCGTAATTGTTTCTGGCACAATATTTTGCCATCTCGTCTGCAAAGGCATTTCCTTTGGTAATGTAATCATCACCCTTCTTATGTGCTGAACACTTCACAACTGCTATTTGTTCCGGTAACTGAATGCCATCAATTAATCTTTTAATCAATTTAGCATTTCTTATTGGAGTTCCTGCAGAAGTTAAATAACCTCTATTGGACCAGAGTTGTCCATAATCATGAACAACTCCATAACCATATTGACTATCAGTCACTATGGTTACTCTTTTGCCAGCTGCTCTTTCACAGGCTCGAATTAAACCAATTAATTCTGCAATTTGAGCGGAACGAATTCCATCCAAAGGTGAACCTTCAACAACATCTGAAACTGTACACACTGAGTATGCTGCTCTCAGAATCCCTTCATCATTTCTCAAACAAGATCCGTCTACAAAGTATATCACATCTGATTCTTGTAATGGGACATCTTTTATGTCCTGTCTTGGTTTTGTGCAGTAATCTACAACATCTAGGCATTCATGATCAATGTCATCTTCATTACTTACCTCAGTAATAGCTCCATCAGGTAATAATGTGGAAGGGTTCAAGTTTACACATTTAACAACTGTTACATTGTCTGAACCCAAAATTGTTTTCTCATATTTTGTCAGTCTGCTGCTTGTTAAATGTTGAGTTCTACTTCTGGTAAGGAGAATTTCAACTGAATGAGGTACATATACCTTTACAGGAAAACCCATAATGATACCCTCACTTTGCTCAAGACTTACACTTGTTGCGGCCACTGCTTTTAAGCAACCTGGCAAAGCCTTTGCAACAGGATCCAAAACTGCTGAAAAATATGCAATTGGTTTTCTCAAGTTTCCATGCCTTTGTATAAGGACTGACAATGCACAACCTTCTCTTTCACTGCAGTAGAGTTCAAATTCCTTTTCATAATCTGGCATACCCAGAGCAGGAGCTTCACATAAGCTCTTTTTTAACTGCTCAAAAGCTTCCAGCTCAATTTCTGACAATCTAATGGGATCTTTTACATCTGCCTTTGTCAGTCTCTGAAGTGGTTTTGCAATGACTGAAAACCCACTAATCCATTGTCGACAGTAACCAACCATTCCTAGAAACATTCTCACCTGTCTCTGTGTTGTTGGTGGTTGTATTGCTCGAATCATTTTAATTCTTTCAACTGTCACTTTTCTGGTTCCCTTTGCAATTCTGTGACCAAGATATTTCACTTCTTGTTTACAAAACTGCAATTTTGCTGGTGAAACTTTATGTCCTTCATCTGCCAAACGGTTTAACAGGGTAATGGTATCAGTAACACAATTTTCTCGTGTTTTGGCTGCCACAAGCAAATCGTCAATGTACTGTACCAATGTGGAATTACCAGGCAACACTAGATCTTCCAGAGATTTCTTTAATAATTGATTAAAGATAGATGGACTCTCAGTATATCCTTGAGGAATTCGACACCATGCTAGGATCCTATTTTGGAACCTGAAAGCAAAAATGTTCTGGCTATCTGGATGCAATGGAACTGTAAAGAATGCATTGCACAGGTCAATGACCGTGTACCATTCTGCATCATGTGGAATCTGGTAAAGAATTACTGCAGGATTTGGAACAATGGGACAGCAGGGAACAACTATCTGATTAATTTTTCTTAAATCTTGAACTATTCTGTATGTTCCATTTGGCTTTTTAATACCCATAATTGGTGAATTGCATGGACTGCTTTCAATTTCTTTTAACACTCCTTGACTGCAAGTGTTACCTGGGACTCACGCTCGCTACAGGAGTAGCTGGGAGCCGACGCGCTGCTTGGGGCATTCATCATTTTCTTCTCCCTGGTGGAACCGGCCGCAGAGGAGGTGAGAGGCGCGGCGAGCGGGACTGCGAGGTCCAGCATCCCTAGTTACATCGCCAGCTGGTTCCTCTTCCCGCCGCGCCGCGCCCCCTCCCAGTGCCACGCCCCCTCGCCCGGAAAGCTCTTCACCTCTCGCGGCCCCCGCTTCGCGGGAGCCGCTCGAGACTGCAAGTGTTACCTGGGACTCACGCTCGCTACAGGAGTAGCTGGGAGCCAACGCGCTGCTTGGGGCATTCATCATTTTCTTCTCCCTGGTGGAACCGGCCGCAGAGGAGGTGAGAGGCGCGGCGAGCGGGACTGCGAGGTCCAGCATCCCTAGTTACATCGCCAGCTGGTTCCTCTTCCCGCCGCGCCGCGCCCCCTCCCAGTGCCACGCCCCCTCGCCCGGAAAGCTCTTCACCTCTCGCGGCCCCCGCTTCGCGGGTGCCGCTCGAGACTGCAAGTGTTACCTGGGACTCACGCTCGCTACAGGAGTAGCTGGGAGCCAACGCGCTGCTTGGGGCATTCATCATTTTCTTCTCCCTGGTGGAACCGGCCGCAGAGGAGGTGAGAGGCGCGGCGAGCGGGACTGCGAGGTCCAGCATCCCTAGTTACATCGCCAGCTGGTTCCTCTTCCCGCCGCGCCGCGCCCCCTCCCAGTGACACGCCCCCTTGACGTACTTAGGCGCTTCTAGGTACGCGCATCGCGGGACACGCGCGGGGCGGTCCCCGGGGCGAAGACCGGGCAAAGAGCGGGCCGTTCTAGGCCGTTAGAGGCCGGCAGAGACCGGACCGGGCCACCCCTCTGACGCCCAGCCTCTCTACACCTACCCCATAATGGCGACCAGAACCTCACGGAGTAAGTCTGCTCAACAAGGCTTAAGTACATTGGATAAATTCTTCCCAAAGGCAAGTATCCAAGCCAGTAAATCCCTTTCGGTCACAGAAACGCTCCTTGAGATGGGTCCCGAAAGCGTGTTTCTGGAGCAAGGGGATACCTCCTCTACAGATGTTAGCACACTCATTCCACTGGACGCCATTCATATGTCTCTAATGGACAGCATTGATCAGACCATTGAGTCAGTCCTTCAGCAGTTGAGAACTCCCGTAACGCAGAGGGATAGGAACTCCTCCCGTCCATCTGAGATTTCTGACCATTCTGCCATTCCGGATAACATGGGCACAGACCTGCAGGAAGCGGGGCAGGCCACCCTGCTCACAGAGCCTGCAGGCAGTGGAATAGTCCAACCCCCAAAAAGGAAAAGATCCAGGAAATTAAAGAAGGCAAAAAGGGCCAAGGTTGATATAATTGAGCCAAACCAGGATATCAGTACAGACATTTCGGCCTCCCCTGAGCTTATCCTGTCAGGGTCTAGGTCAGACCACTCGGGCTCTCCAGCAGCAGCGGCCCTCTCACTGACCTCGGGCCCATTCATCTTTGGTGGGGCAAACCCTAACAGTACTGATGCAATAATCAATTCACTCACAGTAACCATCAAGGAATTGTTAACCCCCATCTCAGCCAAATTGGACGCCATAGAGAGCAGACTTAAGGCCTTGGAAAATCTACATACAAGGAAGAGCCCTGGGTCAGCTACAGATGCTTCTGGTGCTGCCCAGGCCTGTCCTGGGAATAGATCGTTGCCCTCTGCACCGTCCCAGGTCCCTCATACGGCTCTACAGAGCACAATTGTTGCGCCTGCTTCCCAGACGCACCCCGTGCCACCTCCAGCGCCTAGGCCTCCTGTCCCGGCCCCTAGGAGATCGAAGCAACCTCCTGCGCCACATCCAGGGGTGGCAGTGATCCCTACCAATGGCTCCACTGGTGGTACCACTCCCCCCCTTGATAAGCGCATGGTGGTTAATCTGCCCCCAGAAGCAGTCCCATATACGGCAATCATGGTGGGAGTACCTGAGCTTACTGGCGACACAAGGGAGCCTCAAGACTCATTACGAAATAAGGTTATAAGTTGGCTTAGTATTAATAGGCCGCTGCCACCAAACCTGAAAGGTGATGTTTTGATGGTTAGGAGGATCCCCTGGATTGGCCTTACCCCAAAGAATAGGGCAGGGGATTGTATTATTATAAGTTTCAAAAGCCCACATGTCGCCAACTACATTTGTAACTGGCTCGCAAGGCCTGACAAGTCCAATATTGAATTAGTACCTCTATCACACTTCTACCCTAGTGCTAGCAGCACGGAGGGAGGGAGGGAGAAGGAGTGGACTAGAGTAGGCTTTGCTGTAGATGGCTCACGTTATAGACCAAGGCATTACTTACCACCTGGCCAGGCCAATTTTATCCATCATAACAGGTTCTCCTGCTTAGATCAGGTCGATTGACCACAAATAGGGGAGATTTCTTTCAGCCCTGGGAAGATGCCGGTTGAGGTGCAAAGTCGGGGGGGATTGAGTACAGCCCCTATAACTGAACATGGCCCGCAGGATACCGTTAAAGATCGAACGACTAATATGGATGACAGTCTGGGTGTAATGGGGCCCCTACTAAACACCGGGTCAGTCCATACTGTGCAACCTGGGGCGGCGGAATTGGTTGGGCCACCCGCCACCGCGGTTGGCAGTTCTGCTTCCTCAGACACTTACCCACCTATAGCCGTTGTGCAACATCCTACTGTAGGTCAGGGTACCCTATCATCAGATCCGGGGCTGAGAATCCTCTCCTGGAATGTGGCAGGAATTGCAAATAAGGAAGGCACACCGGAGTGGGATCAGCTAGTAGGTAGTAGTGACATCCTCCTTTTGCAGGAAACATGGGCGAGGGGCACGCAATCCAGGAGAGGGTTTGAAATATTTGAAATCCCTGCCAAATGGAGTGGGAAGGGGAGGCCGTCAGGTGGCCTGGCAATCTGGATTGCGAGCCACTCTGGGTGCCAGGCAGAACAGGTGCATACGTTCTCGCAGGACATTCAGTGTGTTCGGCTCACATGGCCTGGAAAACCACCGTGGGCCATTGTGAATGTCTACTCGCGCCCAGTTGCCGCCCCAAATGAATCACCGACCCTAAACGAGCTATCCTCCTTTTTGGGTCAACTTCCGGGAGACTACAAGGTGGTGCTTGGAGGAGACTTCAATTGCCACTTTGAACCCCTGGAAGGTCTACTAGAGGGTGCCCTCACGGCCGAGGACGACTACTGGGGGGTCCCGCCCTCGTCTTCCCCCCACCCCAAAGCCTGGTCACCGCTAGCAATACAACTCATGTCCCTCACCCTGAACTACGCACTGAGGGCTTGTAATGGTCGCACTCCTTCCGATACTCCCTCAGTGTGTACTTTTAACAGAAGGGGCCATGAGTCGAGGCTAGACTATATCATGCTAGATATTACGCTCTGGCCAAAAGTCCTCGACTTTAGGGTATTAGAGAGGTCTGATAGTGACCACAATGCCATTTGTTTAAACATCCAGTGGCCCCTGCCCCCAGAGGGCATATCTGTAGGAAGTGAAGGAGAAGACACAGGGGAATTGCTCCTTACAACCAATAGGCGCCGGGTTAAGTGGGGGAAGCTTGCGAGCTCAGAAGCGGCCATCAGCAAGCTTTATGAGTTGGCACTCCCCAGGTTCATGGAGGTGGATGCACTTCTAAATGAACCATGTACCCCAGAATATAACGAGAAACTGGGCAGTATACACCAGGACCTAGTGAGGGACTTGGCCGAGTTATTTCACCCGGAGGTGCCAACCAGAAAGAAAAGGTCCCATGTTCCCACCTGGTATACCTCCTCCTGTAGGACAGCAAAATCGGAGCTTATTGCTGCAATAAAAGAAGGGTCAAATAAGGCCAAGGTACGTGACCTTAGGAAGCATTACAAAGCAGTGATGGCGACTGCTAGGTCCGAGTGGGACTGGAACCATTGGCAGGACCTTCATCAAGCCCTTAAAGTCAGGGATTCCCGGAAATTCTGGGCCCTTGTTAACAATGGGACAGGGGATCTTAATAAAGCAATTGAACCCAACATCGCCCCCGTGGTGTGGGAGGCCCACTTTGGGGTACTTTATCAAGACACTAACTCCTGCCCTGATCCATCCGTCTTGGCGCCTGTAGGCTCCCATGATTCTCGCATGGAACTATCCCTGGGGGAAGTGGAGGCGGCCCTAGAGCACCTATCGTGGGGGAAGGCGCCAGATCTGGATAGGCTACCCGGGGATCTCTTTAGGCACCACCCGGACATCTGGGGCCCATACCTCCTTATCCTTTTCAATGCCATTCTAGGAGGCATGGAAATCCCCGGGTCTTGGCTGGGGGCAGAGATTGTTCCGATCCATAAGAAAGGTTCCACTCTGCTCCCCGCCAACTACAGGCCTATTAGCCTAATAGACGTACCCCAAAAGCTTTTTGCGCGCCTCATCCTTATCCATCTCCTGGACTGGGTGGAGGACAATGACATCATGAGCCCCCTCCAGGCTGGCTTCAGAAAGAACACGTCGACCATGGACCAGATCTTCCGCCTCCTTCTCCTTTATTGGAAGACGGTCACGCTAGAGGGAGGAAGGCTGTACATGGTCTTCGTGGATCTGAGGTCAGCCTTTGACCTAGTACCTTGAGGAAAACTATGGGAGGTTTTGCAGAAGCTAGGAGTACCCCCCCACCTTCTTAGTATTATCACCAGGTTGCATGAGAACAACTATGCACAAGTGAGGTGTGGGAGGGATGGCAAGCTCTCGGGCAAATTCCCGGTCCGCCGAGGAGTCAGACAGGGCTGTGTCCTGGCGCCGACCCTGTTCTGTCTTTTCATTAACAGTGTCATCCAACATCTTGACACTGTTAAGGACAATGATGCTCCGTTTTTGGCAGGCAGGAGGGTTCCGGCAATAATGTGTGCTGATGATACCCTCCTGCTTTCCAAATCCCCCATGGGGATCCAGAGGATTGTGGATGGTTTTGGCCTTTTCTGTCACCAACATGGGCTGGAGGTGAACACGGAGAAAACTAAGTTTATGATCTTTAACCCTCCCGCCAAGGCCAGACCAAATCCTAAACTGGGGGATGTTAGTCTTGAGAGGGTTTCAACCTTTATATACTTAGGGGTAACACTCCAAGAAAACCTAGCTTGGGACTGCCAGATAGCGAGATCCAGGCTGAAACTTTCCCAGCTTTCGGGTGCACTCCTGAAGGTGGCTAACAAGTCCACCTTTAAGCCTGTAAGCCCGGCCTTGGAAACATACAGGTCCCAAGCGAAGGCAGCAGCCATGTATGGCAGTGAGCTGTGGGGACACAAAGCAGGGAAGGCTCTGGCAGGTGTGGAAAACAGTTTCCTGAGACGCTTACTTGCTCTCCCGCAAGGCACGCCACTCCTCCCTTTACGACTTGACTTGGGCCTTCCCTCTATTGCTGAAGACCTCCTGTCGAAACCTGTGAAGTTCTGGCATTGGATATGGACCACCGAGGAACTGCATCACTACAGACAAGACCTTATGCATGTAATGAGGCTGAATGCCAACAGCAAAATTCCCTGGTTGGCTTTTATCAAGGCGGAACTGTTCAGCTTGAACTTGCCAGACTTATGGGATGACCCAGCCCAGGGCTGTCAAAGGATCACGCGCAAATCTCTTGCACAGCTGTATAAAAATAAAAACCTTGTTGATATGGACAATGCTCACAACAGCGGCACCCTGACGGGACGTTTTATGGAATCCAAAAATTCTTATGCTTTTGAACCCTTCATGGATTTTATTTTCCCTCTCCTGGCAAGGAAATTGTTCCTCCAATGGAGGTTTGGTACACTCCCTACCAAAGTATTTACCAGCAAATGGTCCTCAGGGGGTGACAAACTTTGCCCATGTTGTAAAGCCCTGGATGAAGACGACCTACACATAATGTTTGTTTGCCATGCTTATCAGAGTCCCAGGAAGCGTTGGATAGCACCGTTGTGTCGGAACTTGGGCTTCAGGAAATACCTGCAGGCCTACAGGGTCATGAAAACTAACACTCTGGGCCACATTGTCTTTGCTGTTTCAAAATTCTTAATGGCAGCATGGATAATAAGAAAGAAACTGTCCCCCTGAACTGGTACTATTTTGCAGCTTTTATTCCATGTGGGTTCAGCAGGAAATGTTTATATGTAAATACTGTTTTTAATATATGTATTGTATCTTATTGCATCTTTTATGGCCCATGTGGCCGAAATAAAGAATTTTTGGAATTGGAATTGGAATTTTTCAATCACAGGAATAACACCTTCAATTGTCTCTGCCTTCATTTTATATTGAGGAACATTTGGAAAATCAACTCCCTGTTTAACAGTGATTTTTACTGGATCAATATTTTTCATGAGACCCATATCATTACCTGTTAGGTCCCAAATTGCTGGATTGACTGGCTCTTTGAGCTCTTCTGGCAAATCATTTTTATCAAATACAGGAAATATTGGTGGTGTTTTTTCTTCTTCCACCATCATCATAGTCCATTTATAAAGACCATCTTCTTCTGCTGTTTGCATTTCAATGCCTTCTGGTGAGCAATATATTCTGCAATTCATTTTACATAATATATCACGACCCAACAAATTCACAGGACTGCTGTCACAAACTAGAAATCTGTGTTTATCTTTGTAATTACCTATTTCCACTTTTACTGGATCTGTCAGACTGGTTCTAATTTGTTGATTAGCTACACCTACAACTTGAATGGTTTCACCCGAGAGAGGAAGTTTTTCTATTTCTGCTGATCTAACAGTAGAACGGGTAGCACCTGTGTCCACAAGGAAAGTGATATCTTTATCATTTACCTTTCCATTAACAAATGGACCAGACTGATCTACCTCAAGAGTGGGTCCAAGCACACACTCTTCCTCCTCTCTCAGGCACCGTCATGAGTAATCTTCTGATGAATCACTCAGCTCTTTGTCATTTAACCAAAATTGAGAAGCATTTGCCATGTTGACTTTTGACACATCTTTAACCAAATTATTTCCACAGAAACCTGTTTCAGGAGAAAATCTCTGTGTGTTAGCACAACCAGGAAATGGTGCTTGAGGTAACTGATTCTGTTGAATTTGATTCTGCTGTACCTGATTTTGTTGTTGAAACTGGCTTTGCTGTGTCTGGTTGACTATCTGTCGCTGTAACTGTCGCTGCTGATTTATCTCATGCAGTTGCCGCTGTAGCTGTTGTTGTTGCTGCGGACTTAATTCACACTGCACCTGTGGATTCAATGAATTATTTTTAAAATTTCTGGGCGGGTTCTTACACTCTCGCTTCCAGTGTCCAATTTCGCCGCAATTAAAACATGGGAGCTTTTGTTTTAACTCTTCAATATTTACATTAAATTTTGGCTTTGAATTATTAAAATTACCCTTAAACTTTCCCTGTTGCATAGAACCTAACTGCTGTTGTTGTTGCTCAGCTACCTTAACCTGTGCCCACATTGCTTTCTCTTTGAGACTCTTCTGCTTTGCATCTATTTCGTCACTACAATATTTTGCTTTTCTCAAGATGTCATCAAGTGATAATGATTGCCAACAAACAATTCCACTTCTAATCATGTCACCAATTTCAGGTCTCAGGCCATATACAAATTTGTATATGAAGTGGCTCATGTCTTGTTCACTTAATTTTTCATAGCCACTGTACTGTTTAAAAACTAACAGTAACCTCTCATAAAATGAATGAACTGATTCTTTTGGTTCCTGATTTGTTCTGTCTATTTTAACCCAGTCCACTTCCTTTGGGGGAATTTTCTCTTTCAGCCAATAAATTACTTTCTTATAAAGATCCATGACATCTTTTGATGGGGCACCTGTAATTTATCTCGGGCAGGTTCTTCTTTTGGCCAATCTATAGAGATCTTGCATTCTGCCCAAAGATCTGATGGAACAACAATGTCAAAGAATCCATCCAGATCAATCCACAGAACCTTTGACACCCTTATGAATCTGTCTACCTGACGGTACCACTCCACTGGTTTCTCCCTTAAACGTGGAAAATCATTGGTAAACAGGAGTATATCCTGTCTGGACCAAGGAACATGCACATACCCACCTCCTGCTATTTCTCTCATTGGAAATTCAGAAATTTCATCATTTCTTAGTCTTTTATCTTGTTCTTTCTTTGACCATTTCATTCTCCATTTACCTAACTCACCTAATTTTCTGAGAAAGCTTATTAATTCTCTTATGTGAGTTATTCTTCCAGGAGCGTTTAAATTATCAATGTCCTTCTCAGAAAAATCCACCCTGTAATGTTTCTGTAGATGTTTTTGTTTGCTTAAATCAATTTCTAACTCAGCAGCCATTTCTTCCAGTTGTTCATACCTGTTTTTAGTTTTCCACTGAATGCTCTTGCATATGAATAATAATTCATCATCTTGATACAATTTCAAATTATCAGTACCAATTGTGCCAATGATCAATTCCTCCAGATCAGCTTTTAATTTAGCTACATCAAGCTTTTTATAATCAGGGACTTCAGGAGACATTCCATTTTGAGATAATTCTGTTCTGTTTAAACTTTTTTCTGACAAACCTGAGTCTGAACCTGCCACAGTTGGTGTCTGTGAACTTGATAAACTTCCATGTAGTGTTAAATTTGGCATCATAGATTTTTCTCTATGAATCTCTGAAAGTTCTGAATAAAACTTTTCAGCAACCTTTTGAATTTCAGCATTTAATGGAACTGTTAAGGCTGTTTGTCTATTTTCTCCTTGATCAAAAACTGGTACCACAGGACCAATAGTTACTGGTACTGTAACTGCTTCCATACCTTTTGTCAGCTGTTCAATTAAATCATGCTTTGCTTTATTATAATTAGAAATTTCTTGCTCAGCTGGTAATTTTTCCTGATTTCTTACAGAATTATTTTCTTGATAGGCTACTCTGCCTCTGTTAGGTGTACTACAATTATTTACTGAGCCTACCCTTCCAGGTAATTTTAAAAATCTAGGAGAACCTTCCTCAACTTCTCTAGGTGGTGCGCTTGGAGATGTTTCAGTAGAAACTCTCGGGGTAGAGTGAGAACCTGCTTGATAAGGTGGCGGTTTAGGTTTAGTGGCATAAATGTCTTCTAACACTGCATCATCTAATTCCTCATCAATTCCTCTTCCAGCTGTCTTTTGTTCTAAATCTTCATTAATCATTATTCTTATGGGATACAGACCATCATACATGTCTGCTTTTCTCCAGCGTCTCACTTTATCTTCATGTGTTTCTTTATTTACAACATATTTTGAATATTTAGGTGCTGTACATTTGCTTTCACGTTCAAGTTCCATCATCTCAACTTCCCACTCAACTAGGGCTTCAAATTGTGTAGGTCTTGGCTTTGGTACAAGATCCATCATCTTTCCTCTTAAATTTTGTAAAACTTTCATATTAAATGACCCATCTTCTGGCCAGGCTAGTACACCATCCTTTTTGGTATACTGCATCCAGTTATCAAACCAAATTACTGTATGATAACCATATTCACCTTCCATGTAGGCTGCAGGTGTCTTATACTTATGAAGTAATTTACCACCACGTGTCTCAATTTTCTTATCAGGTTTAAAATAATTTTTCACCTTTTGAAACCATGTAGGCTTTTTTTTATGATCATCCCAATAACTCATATTTGTATTTTAATTCCAAACCTATAAATTTATGATTTTATTTGCAATTTAAAATAACTATTTTTATCTAATTTTGTATTAATTAAATAATTAATATCCTTATTTTAATCACCTTTGGTACTAATATCCTAATTAAGGTCTTTATTCCTGTATTATTTACTAATTATCAATGATAAATATCAAATTAATTTTTAAATTTAAGAGAAATGAAGCTTTAGGCATAAATAGCGTGGGAAAATTAATTCTGGTAAATGTAAACAATGTATTCGTGTATTTTAGCCAATCACCATGTGGCTACACAGTACTCAGCCAATGAAAAATGCCTACAGTCCCTCAACCAATCCGGTCGCGGCCTCTCTATGACACTGTAGTGTCAACAACCAATCAGCACAAAGCTTGCCTCTAATAACACACAACATGTGACTACATACGTCACCAGCAGGCTGTCAACAAACAATCAGCACAAAGCTTGACTCCATGTGACTGCACACGTCACTACCAACTTTCCCCTATCCCTCGTGATGCACCTCGTCCCCACGGAGCCCCACCAAGCCTCCTCCCAGCCTCAGCTCCTCAAAAGAACCCTAACACATACCAATGAGCAAGAGCGTGCCACCACAGCACAGTGCTCGCTCCTAAAACAAAAACCTGCGCACTTCCTAACACACGCTCCTCAGAGCTGTCAATTTTAATTTACTCGCGCTCAAACAGCGCGATAGCAAGACCTCGCTTGGCTTCAATCACGAAGCCTCGAAGCCTCGCCCAATGAAAGCGCGGCTCTCCTGTGACGCGACGCGCCGGTAACCAATGAGAGCACGGCTCTCCTGTGACGCGACGCTCCAGCGCACAGCTTCAATGACACGACACGTTGAAAGCGCGGCAAGAACTACAAGCAGACTTTAATTAAAACTTGGACAACAGCTGACGCGCTGCCAAGTGAAGTAAAGCTTCTCCTAATGAGAGCACAACGCGCGCCTACACAACACACGGAGCTTCGCCGGCTCCTGTGGGCTCAACCACCTCGCCCAATCACAGCGCGGGAGCTTGCCGGTTCCTCTGTGGGGGCTCGCCGGCCTCGCCCAATCAGAGCGCGGCCTTTGTATGTCGCGACGGCGCGTCTCCCAATCACAGCGCGGATTCACTCGCAGGCCTCCCCCCTCCTTCACAAAACACCGAGAACGCTCGGTATATTATGAAAAGGAAAGAAAACAAATCACTAGAGGGAAACGAGCAAAATATTAGATAGGCTCGAGGCAAGCGCATATAGTTAGGCGGGTTGTCAAGAAACTTAAAGAAGAGAACGAACGCGCAATAATAACCAAGATAAGGTTAAATCTACACCATTTAAGAAATTATGAATAATATAAAATACTTATAACAGTATTTTAAACAAAGATCGTATTTCAACCAATAGGAGCGCTTGCTCAGTCAGTGCAGAGACATTAACCAATCAGAGCGCGGCAGGCTCTGACGTATGCAGCAGGCTGCAGCTGCAGGCTCTCTCCCCACACGCTTTCACTCCTAAAACAGCCCCTCCCTTACAATTTTCGATCGGGAAACTTTTAAATGAATTTAAACAGTGCACAATGTTTCTAAATGTATTTAAGTGGCGCAAATCACTATATAACACTCTAAAACAGCGTTTTCCTTACTCTAAGGCTCAAAAAACGTTTCCAATCAATTTATAAAAACGTAATTAATAACAACATTTAAAACAACCCATTTGTCTGCTTCTCTAACAAAGAGATAGTTTTACACATTCATACAAGTATTCTCAGAGTGGAATAGACAACGCTATTCTCACAGAATAGTTTCTATTGCTAATAGAGTAATTCTTACCCTACCCTTCAGTTTTACAAGCCTTTCACACACTTTCAAACAAAGAAAAAACCCTGTTCATACACACACGAATTCTTGGCAGGACTTGAACCAACCACAGAAAACGTCAGGCGTTGATAAGAATAGACGACGCTATTTTTACCCTTCACTTGAGTTTGAATAACTCCTACTACTCTTTTCACAGAAAGCTTTAAAACAGGCTCACCAGGTCCCTCTGCTTAATGCTACAATTTCATAGGCAATCCTCACTAAACATTTAACCATGCAATCTAAGGTCCCTAAACTTGTGTTGTACGCCCACAACACGTGATATATGCTATACCACAATTTTGAAACAGACAAATGCACTGTGTAACTCTTCTAGCTACACTACCTTGCCGGCCGGCAATTAACCAGGAATCTTTCACACTGCTGGAAAAATTCCTTAAGACTACATATAACAACCTGACAAAATCAAAAACTTAACATATGTTAAACATCAATCCTATGTCTATACCAACATATATGTAACATGCATGTCAAAAACAACATATAAACCGTCTGAAGCTACCAAATTGTTAGAGCCTAGAAACTAAAATTCTTTATAAATGATGACACATTCCACTATCACACTTACCAAACAATACCAGGCCCATAAACATAGTGAATGAGGTGAATGGATTCTAAATGTTGAGTAACTTTTAGCAATAAACTATCTACAAAAACAAGTCCAGCTTGTCATTTTGAAAAGTTTATTTTTTAGAATTCATAAGTAGAATCTTTAATAACTCACTTTATTAAAATCAAACATTTAGTTTTATTAATTCAAATCACATTAATCATTGGCACAATGTAAGCTGTCAGAAATAATCAAAATAATGAATTTAAGAAATCATTAGCTTTTTCTCCAAGTTAATGTTCAAACCTGAAAAGGAAACAAATAATAAACAGTTGCATGCTTACACTCTCCCAAGGCAATCCGACAGCGCTTCGCCCCTCTGGAAAAGACAGTCCCAAACCCCACAGGAGAGCCAATTTTATATCATTTTTCGCTCTCAAACTAACTAAATGTTATTATTTTAGAAAAGTTCAGCACTGTGATTGGTTTATGGCCATCAGGCCACCTCAGCTACCAGTCCAGAGAATATGCGCGTCACCATGCCATTGTCCATCTAAAGTGACAACGACTTCCGAGGCATTTGCAACAAAAAGTTGCCAATCCACTTCCACCAGAGCTCGGCAGATTCACGCTTGTCACTTCCTCGGCCTTGAATAGGAACATCCAGAGCAGTCCATGAAATAAACTCCATTTAAAAAGTATTTCTTTAATAAAAGGTCTGAGCCAGAGAAGCAAGTTCATTAACCTCTTGCAAAGTTTTTTTCTTCTTTCAACGTGCAGCTTGGCTCAGCTTCTGCTGCTCAGTTCAGGCCGACCAACTTTACTCCAAAGCAAGAACTAGGCCTCAGCTCACTCTTGAGCTATTATTTAAACAAACACAAAAAGAGTGATTAATTCAAGTAAAGCAAACCCTTGTGTACCACCCAGTCCCTTATTAATTATTAATTAACCCACTAATAAAAACATTCAGCAGAAGCAAACATTTAAAGCAGCACATAAAATAACCACCATTCTTCATGTAGTCCAGCTTTATGATTCTGAAAGAATAAAAAGATAATTAAATGATACACAGACAGACAAACACAACATAGGACATACATATAAGCACATATAAAAGCACATGCCATGAATGATCAGCTGCATGTTAATGGTGACAAAGACAATAGGACAGACATAATAAACAGGACAATATTAATAATGTGTTACAAAAACAGACTTGCAAATGCACAAAAGCACATATAATTAGTTTCCCGCGTGTTCATGTGTGGTGCAAACTTAATCTAGGTTGGATTAGTAAAATAAATCATGCAACAGTGCATTAATTAATCAGTTAATGTTATAGGGAATTGAATCCACAAGCCAGAATAAAATATTTTCTGCAGCCTGCTTTATCACCATCTTCAGAAACACCAGGGAAGTGGCAGAGGACGCACAACGGGAGGGAGAGGAGGATTCACAATAACGGGCATGCACACTGAGCACCCTAGAGGCCTTAATTGGGGAAGGGAGCACTTTGAGTGGAATGGCGAGGCGATGGCTGGGCAGAGTATTGAAGCCTGGCTGTCCCAGGGCGGGGAATGGACAATACCACACAAGGGGGGCCCCACAGGGCGGGGGTGACACTTGCCTGGCCTGTCCAGAGGGAGGTACACCAGGGGCGAGGGAGGCGGACACCAACACGACACTACACTTGGCACTGCACCTAACGGGTGGGTTAGTGAACGGATAGGGCAGCAAGAGGGAGAGGGGGTTGGGGAAGTTCTATCTGAGGTTTTTCTTCCTTGTTTGCCTCTGAAGGGAGAGGGTAGTTCACTGTTGAGGGGGGGGGGGGGGGGTTGAAACACAAAACACACCTACATTTCTAGCTTTACAGCTTGCGGCCTACATAACCTGACCTCTGTAAGTGTACAGGCACTGTCATGTGCTCAACCATGATGTCAGAGGAAGTCTGCGATTGAGAACTCCACTAACTAGGGCTGATGCGCCGCCGTACCCCCGGGTTGACGGCATCAGGCTGTGTACTTTGCATGAACTGTATAGTGTCTACTTGCATCATTTTGCCTTTATCGCATCGCCGGCCTGGGAGGTTGTAGGCGGAATGCTGTGTACGACTGGAATCACGTTAATAAAGGTGTTTAAAAAAAAAACAAAAACAGAGGAAACAAGGTCCATCCTGGACGCAGGAGGATCAGTGGCAGTGATCCTCCTGGACCTGAGTGCCGCCTTCGACACGGTGGACCACACCATCCTCCTCCACCGCCTCCAAAAAAACGGCATCTCGGGGCCCGCCCTGGCATGGCTAAAATCATTCTTGGAACATAGGACCTTTTAAGTGGCAGACAGCTATGGTCACTTCAAAGCTCTCCCCCTGAACTGTGGGATTCCTCAGGGCTCCTCCCTGAGCCCCACTCTTTTTAATGTTTACATGGCTCCCTTAGACGACATCGCCTCACCATTCGGCATAAAGGTGGTGATGTACGCAGACGACACACAACTAGTCGTCTCCATCAACCAGGCCGATCAATCCATAGAGAACCTAGTCACATGCCTGCACAATATATCAAAATGGATGGGCGACTCCAGACTCAAACTCAACGGAGAGAAATCTGAAATCATGCTCCTAGGCAACCCAAACAAACTCCCCAAAACCCTTGCCTGGCCACCTAGCATGGGCACCCCCCCATACCAAAACAAGAAATCAAGAGCCTGGGTTTTTGGCTCGACCAGGACCTTAACTTCAGAGCCCAAGCAAGAAAGACAGCCGGAACCTGCTTCGGGCTCATGCGGGCAGCCCGCAAGATCCTCCCCCTTTTCCCCCCCAGTCCAGGAAAATTCTGATCCAGGCCCTTATTATATCGAGACTGGACTATGGAAACGCCCTGTACCTGGGCGCATCAATAGCTGTCATAAAAAAACTTCAGCATGCCCAGAATGCTGCAGCAAGGCTACTAACGGGAATGAAACCAAGATGCTCTGCCAAACCCTCCCTCAAGGCACTGCACTGGCTGCCCATCCAAGAGCGCATTGCCTTCAAAGCCTTATGCATCTCCCATAAAATTCTACAAGGCAAAGGCCCTCCCATACTGAAACCCCTTATCAAGCCTCACGTAACCACCAGACAGCTCAGGTCGACTGCCCTATTTCTGGCCAGCATCCCCAGAATAAGGAAAGCACGCACGGGCGGGCGCAGTTTTTCTTACAACGCTTCTAAGCTCTGGAACAGCCACCCCCTAAACATCCGCAAAGAAAACAATTTGCTATCATTCCACAGACTGCTGAAAACCTGGTTGTTCCCCCAATAATCCTTCCCTAGGAGAACTGTCAAGCTGGTACGCAGGGCCGTTTCTAGGTGTTTTGCCACCCTAGACGAGAATTAAAAAATGCCGCACTCTCCCATGTCCAGATGTTTTTGATTTAAAGTTATAGCAAAAGCACAGAACAGTATTGCGACAAGTCTGGAAAAAGTCCCAGGATTTGCCTCCCTGGGCACATCCTATTTCCGCTGTTCTTGCGCTCTGCTGGGGTCAGGGATTCGTGTACAAAACAGCAGCAATTTGAACCCCAGACACATGTTTACCAAGTGGAGCCCCAGGGCTAAGAAACACCATATGGCTTGGAGGGGGCAGTGGGAGAAAGGGGTGAAGTTGACCTAAATCTGTACCAAATGCTCAGAAACACTTGCTAAACACAAATGAAGGACCATCAAATATAAACTTTATGTAACTGGCATTAACTCCAAATTGTTTCATCCAGAAGTCCTAGCTGGGGAGCGCCATTAGATTAGGCGTGCCTGCTTCCTCGTGATCGGGCAGGTGCATTTTGTAGATCTGTCCTCTTCAGCTGGCCCCCACTCCAAAATAGCGCCCGTGAGGATTACAGCTTTGAGCTTCCTGTGCAAGGGTGGGAGTGAGCCCTACTGTAATTTTCTGAACACCTTCGGAGTCATATGGAAGGGCCTAAAGCGAGGCCAGATTTGTACCCAATGCCGTTTTATTTAGGCAAACTCGGCCCAAAGGTATTGGAGTGCTTTACATGAGGGTCACTTATGTTACACAAGGACACATTCATTTTTGGTAGGCACAGGAAGGTTGAGTGATTTGCCCAGAATCACTGGATGTTCAGCCGACGCGGAGGCTTGAACCTGGTTCCCCAGCTCCTATGTTGGCATCTCTGGCCCTTACCCCCCATCCTCACCCCTTGGCACCGGGGGAGACATTAATGTAAAAAAAAAAAAAAACAATGATCAGAAGCACATTTTCAAGACAACACCATTAAAAATAATTTTTGTTGGCTGAAATAAACTTCATATTGTGTACTACAGAAAACCTAGGCGGCGCTAAGAAATGAAGCCAGTCTCTAGTGTTTTCTCAGGACTGGGCACATGCGTCTTCTGCAGAGTTGCACCATTACTACTCACTAGAAGGGGCCTGCGGGAATGACAGCGTCGAGCTCGCGGTGGCCCTGGTAGGATGTCTAGTTATGGCTTGGACAGACATCCATTCATGGCAAGCCAATATCCTCAAGCCTCTGCGGGAAGCGGCCCATGGGGATGCCTTTCCTGAGTGCCGGCTGGCTGCAATCAAAGGCAAAGATTCTTTCTTGATGGGAGATTGACCCCATCCAGCTCTGTGGAACGGATGAAATGCGGAGCTAATGAAAGGCTCTGTGGACCTGGCCAGGGCTTCCAGGGCCTGCCTCACATCTGCATCGACGTTCTAGGTGAGAGCGGCAGGTGTTACTGAAGGAAGAATCAAGCTCCTAGTAACGCTTTCATTCCCTCTCTGAAATAACCGCTATCTGCCCTGCTAATGATTGGCATGATAGGGCTGGCTTAACTCCACATAGTGTGTGTTATGAACGCAGGTATTGCAAACCTCCATTACCAGTTCGGAAAATGGGAAACATTTTTATGTGAGTATTGTATGTTTAAAAGAAACCAACATGACAAAAACTGGATTAGGCACTTCAAAGTTCCGAGTAGCGTCTTCCACAGCAGTTCGGTACCGACGTTAATAGAAATATTTGTGCATTGCCCACAGCTGGCGACCTGAGGCTGTCCAAGTGCTTAGAGGTGGGCACTGGGAGGGAGGCCCTGCTAAAGGCTTGGGCCACGGGCGGGCATGTCTCTGCACCTTCTAACTAACGTCCTTCCGAGCAGAGACATGGGCCCTGTTTGATGATGCCCCCCACCCGCTCCTCTGCTGCTCCTTGGGGACTCAAGGCGCCCTCCCCTGTGTTCAAGACGGGGGCACAGTGCTGTGCATGCGGTGTCCTCGGACAGGACTCTACCAAAGCGCGCCGGGCCTTCCAAGTGACCCCGACCTTGAGGCGCACATGTTTTTTGCCACCCTCCCCCTTTTGCCGCCCTAGGCAGCTGCCTAGTCCTGCCTAATGCCAGAAACTGCCCTGCTGGTACGATAGCGCTGGGACGCCCGAGGGTAGCTACGCGCTCTATAAATCCTTAATCAAATCAAATCAATCAAATCATGCGCTGAGGCCATCCCCTCGTGAGCCGCTGTAATAAAAGTCTGCCTGCAGTCCGCGTTGGGAATCAACCTGTCACCAATGTCGGTAATTTTCACATAAGGAACTTTATCAGGACTTAAATGATAAGAGTATTTAGAAGGGAAACCTTTCGGGTAATTACCTCCCTTCTCTGTTGCGGCAATAGCTGCCAAGATGTCATCATTAATCTTACTTTTGGAACGTGTAACTGCTGCTACTGAATATGTTGCAACTGCTATCTTCGCAGCCTCATCGGCAAGACTATTGCCAACAGCGTGAACTCCTACACACTGGTGACCAAGAGTATGAATCACAAACACGAGTGGGAGATGTTCTTTTAGTTCAGCCACTCGAACCCAGACCATTTTATGTTTTATTGTGCGACCTTTAGAATCACAAAAGTCATTTTGAGTCCAAAAGTGTAAATTATCATTGTATGATTGGACACAGTGGTAAGAGTCACTTACGACAAGAGTAGTCACACTAGGATCTGTGTACTCCAATGCAAGCCTCAGAGCACGGAGCTCTGCCAATTGGGCGGTACAGTCCCCTAATGTCTGTGTATGCACAACATCGGACTTGAATTCACCATCCACCATAGTACCAACCACTATTGCACAGGCCGAAACATAAGCTTGTCTAGAACCCGTAGCCGGTTGCACCGAACCGTCAGTGTAAATGATACAATGGAAATCCTCCAAGGGCCGCATGGTCAGAGGAGCAGGATGAACAAATTCATACTGCAAAAACTCCTGAGTATGCAGCGAGGAATCAAAAATGAACATGCCATCCGGAGATGTCAAGGATGTAGTCCATTGTATCCACCGTGGGTGTAAAGCCTTAGAATTTAGTACACTGGTTTTCGTCACTGCCTCCAAGGCAGGATACGGAGTAACAACCAAAATGTGTTTTCCCTGCGGCAGTGAACGTTTCTTGAGAATTGCCATTTGCACTGCTGTCAAAACTTTTTCCACACTGGAAAACCGCACCTCAGTCGAAGTGTACAAGTGTGACTTTTAAGCGATAGGGACAGTGTCACCCTCATTAAAAGTCAGGTACGTGAAACCCACTGCCCCAGGCACAATTCTTATTACCAAGTTGGTGTGGTTATCACGAGTTAACAAGAATTTAGATTCAAGAAATCAGCCTGCAAAGATTGCAAAATGGCTGAATGTGCAGGCAGCCAGCAAGATTTGGAGAAAGTAGGTTGTACTAAAGCGTAAAGAGGCTTGATACGCTGGGTATAATCGGGAATGTACGTACACCCGAAATTCAAAAAGCCCAGTAAAGACTGTAGGTTTTTCATTGTTGTGGGAAAGCGCAGCTGTGCGCATTTCTCCAGAAAGTGAGGAGCCAAACCTCGACTTTCATTGTTGAGCTCGTAGCCCAGGAACAACACTGTGTACTTTGCAATGTGTGATTTTGCAAAGTTGAATTTGTAGCCAAACTTTAAACAGATGCGGCCATAATTCGTCATCTGTGAGATAAATGCCATCCACATACGAACATGCATCTGCATCAAGCCTCTCTAAAAGAGAGACTATGCGGTCGGCAAAGACACCTGGACTATTTTGTAGCCCAGAGCCAAACAATGAAATTGGCGCTGTTTGCCACCACTGGTAAAAGCTGTCCCTTGACTACTAATGGAGGACAGATTGTGGGCAAAGAAGCCATTGGATATGTCAAGTGTGGTCTTAAACCTTTTGCGCACAAGACTATCCACTAGAGCAGAACTGTGAGTATTCTGCACCACACACATACGAAAATGAGAGTTTAAGTGGTGGTAATCCAATACCAAACGGTACGACCCATCCGGCTTGGTCACAGTAAAAAGAGGGTTATTCATTGGAGACACACATGTTTCAATTACACCTTCATATTCCAATTGCTTGAGGATTTCTGCCACATGAGCTTTCGCTTCACGTCGCATGGGATATTGGGGTTGAGGTTGTGGCATAGACTGCAAAGGAATCTCATGTCTGGGGGAATATTTGTCCCACCCACAGTGAGTACGGTACAATGCCAGCGCAAGCGCCTTAGCCCAATCTTCTGCAAAATGCATTGCCTGCTCCTTCGGCACTGTGTGCGTGAAACATGGAAGGATTACCTCCTCCCCTTGCGGAGCTGCTAAAACAAAAGGTGGAGGCCAGTCGACCTCCGCCAACAAAATGTCAGAGGTAGCAGTAATATTTTCCAAAAATACCCCTTTTATGGTATTTTGTATGTCACTTTCAATTAAAAGGACAATTTCATAATGTCTTTCAGGGGGAGCCATTCTAGTGTCAGCTGTCTCAACTACAACAAACGTGTCAGTCACTGTCACCTTCAGTAGTGGACGCAGCGCATTTTGAACAATGGTAATCACTGCCACGCTGTCCAACAGAGTCAGCGCCCATGTCAGATTCCGAAGCTGCGTTCTCACTATCTGTGGCATATCTCGATGTTAAAGCAATAACTTTCTTTTTCTAAAACTGGGGTCTCTGACGTGGAGAGTCATCCTGCTTGCCTTTACTGTCTGCCTTGCGGGGTTGCTCTTGCTTTGCACCCCTTTCCCTGCCGCCTTCTCCTCCACCGGTAGATGAGACCAATGTATCCTGCAAAGAGCGAGGAGAATGTTGATCGGGAACCTGAAAACGATCAGGTGACTTAATCGTAGCACGCAATTCATAAGTGCGCTCAGCAGGTACAGGTATTGGTGAAGCGGACGGGACCCCTGATTTTGTTGCTTTTTCCCCTTTTTTTATTTTTAGTGCAAGTCTGTTTTTGACCTGGGGGCGATAATCTTTGTCAGACTTCGCCGTCTGGGTTTGCTTTTGCGCTGTCTTTGCAAAAGGCTTGACACCTAAAATATTACGCCCAACGGTCTTATAAGTGGCCGTGATAATTCTCTGTAACTGACGGGGTTTCTCTGCATCGGGGACTTCACGCAAAACATTCAACACCTGGAAGCTTACCGCATCTCCCTTAAGATTAGCAAGGACAAGATCGGAAACTACGTCAAACACTCCAACGAGTCTCATTCCCAAATCAACAGCTGCCTCTGGTCCGTGTACATCCTGAACACGCTTAATGACGGAGGGTAGGACAGACATTGACGGGGTGCCGAAGCATTTCGTATAGACTGCCGCAAAAATCATACCCCAAGTGGGACAGTCAGTTACTTCAGGTACTAAGTCTTTCTGCAAACTAATCGTAAGAATCCTGTGTTTCTCCACAGGAGTTGTATTAGGAAATACTGCCTCCAGTTGGTCAAATTTATCAGCAAGCCAAAACCGCATTTCATCCTTATCCTGGGGCCGCTTGCCCATAACCGCATTAACCATAACAGGACTAAGCTTTACCCGTTTGGTCCAACTGGATGCGCCGCAACACCAGGGCCCCCACCTGGCATGTTGCAGGAAATATAATGAACCAAAGCCCTAACAACCGCTACAGCAGAGGCATAAAGGGACCTCATTTCAAGTAAGGGACATTCCCTGGCACACGGGTGTGGGGTAAATCCAGCCAAAACAGGCCAAGAAGCGTCTGGAGTGGAGAAAGGACGTAATCTAACTGACATTGCAGTGTGGGAAAGGGCGCCATCAAACCAAACGCAGTGCTGCCAAGCAGAAATCGGAATCTCCTGTGTTCTATAAGGAGTGTACACCGCAGGCAAGGCAGTGGGAGTGTATGTATGAAACACATTGGTATCCGCATTGACTGCCGGAAACGTAATCCATGAGTAGAAAAGCTCAAACGGGTATGCTGCGTCAGCACTTTCTACAACAAGCATTTGCAATGCAATAGGTCTCGCATTTGCGAAAGTTTGAGCTATTGGCATTGTAAATAACAATGCCTTTTTTATGCGTTTGAAAACCTGCAAGCTGTGCGTAAACGAGCACTTTCTACTTATAGTCCATGCTTATGAGAAGCAAAGCTGGCAGTCTCTTTTACTGCCAGCCTTGCTTCTCGTAAGCAAGGACTATACGTTCAAAGTGCGTGTTTATGCACCGCTTGCAGGTTTTAAAAACACATTTTAAAAAGGCATTGTCATTTACAATGCCAATAGCTCCAACTCTCGCAAATGCGAGACCTATTGCATTGCAATTGCTTGTTATATCTGAAGACACTCTGTCTTACAGTTCTTCCAGCTGTGAGGTGGAGCACATTGTTTCCGTATATTCTTTCCGTACATCCATTTATACCTAGAAGTGCATTGTATGTTACATGAGTCTTAATGTACTCTACCATTGGCCTTCTGAACCTAGAAGTAATTAAGTTTGTCAGTTTGGTCAATACACAGAAGAAACATAAACTATGTGTGACATAGACTTTAAATAATGTATTTGTCCTGAACACTAGTGTAAGTTGGAATAAAAGCAAGTGACCTCTGAGAAGCCTGTGGGTATGTAAAGAGGTGGGCTCCAGTGTCGCCATGGCTGCCGATGTACCCAGGCTTCTAAACCAGTTTCATTTTTATGCTATGTGGAAAGTGCTCCACTCCTCTTTAAGTTGTGTCAATTGTTTGAAATAGAGCGGTTGTGGTACTTCAGGTGCTGCAGCAACTTGTTCTTATACTGCTCTCACAGCCTTCTGGAAATATTTTCTGGCGCAAGTAAGGTGTGTATTGTTTGCCATCACTTCTTGCCATGCAGCACAGCATAGCACAGGTGATCATGAGTATTACAGGCTGAGGTTGTACTGTATGGGAAGCTCCTATGACACATGGGCAAGCTATAGGTTTGCATGCTTAGGTGGAGCCTGTAGAGACATCAATGACAAAATGTAGCCAGTAGGGTTCAACATCATGAAAATATCCATATCGCAAACTAGCCTGAAAATATTTTCATGTGTTAAATAATGAGAAGTTGGATGGACCTCACCAAACATTCACAGATCATTGTGTGACATGTGTGGCCTACCATAAATAGAACCTGGTAACAGATAAACTTGTATGTGACAGTAGTGATTTCCAGGTGTAACTTGCACGTAGCTGTACTGCACAGGTGTAACATTTGGACGATAAAGCGCCACAATTGTTTAGATCTGACCTGTGGGTGGTGGTGGCACTGCAGACCGCTACAAATTTAAACTGTAGGGGGCAGCACGGCAGAAAAAATTGAGGTCGAACTTCAGGAGTCACTCAGGCAGCTCTACGGAGATTCCCAGGTTTGGTGCTGGTGCATCCTGTGGGTATCAGCACTGCACAGCTGTTTTCATTCAGGTTTACCTAGTAAGTGGCAGCACGGCAGAGTTGTTCTGGGAGTAAGACAAATGATGATTGCACTGCATCCACATGAAGATATAATTTTGACCTTTATTACTCTCTATTACTGTAAACACTTGTGTTAAAAAGGACATTATTTGCAGAGCGTTTTTTAAAAATCAATCAATCAATCAATCAATCACTACATTTATAAAGCGCGCTACATACCCGTGAGGGTCTCACGGTGCTAGGGGGTGGGGGTGCCGCTACTGGTCGAAGAGCCAAGTCTTGAGGAGTCTTCTGAAGGCCAGCAGGTCCTGAGTCTGTCGTAGGCTGGTGGGGAGGGCGTTCCAGGTCTTGGCGACGAGGTAGGAGAAGGATCTGCCGCCCGCAGTGGTTTTCCTGACTGATACGAGATACTGTGGCGAGGGCGAGGGCGAGGTTGGCTGAGCGGAGGTTTCGGGTGGGGGTGTGGAAGCTGAGACGGTTGTTGAGGTATGTAGGTCCGGTGTTGTGTAGGGCTTTGTGTGCATGGATGAGGAGTTTGAAAGTGATCTTCTTGTTGATGGGGAGCCAGTGCAGGCCTCTCAGGTGGGGTGTGATGTGGCTGCGTCGGGGGACGTCGAGGATCAGTTGTGCCGAGTCGTTCTGGATTCGTTGGAGTCTTCTCAGGAGCTTGGTTGTTGTTCCTGAGTAGAGGGCGTTCCCGTAGTCGAGTCTGCTGGTGATGAGTGCCTGGGTTACGGTTCTTCTCGTGTTGGGAGGGATCAATTTGAAGATCCTGCGGAGCATGTGGAGGGTGTTGAAGCAGGAAGCGGAGACGGCGCTGACTTGCCTAGTCATGGAGAGGGTGGAGTCGAGGATGACCCCAGGTTGCGTGCGTGGTCTGTGGGTTCCGGGGCTGTGCCTAGCGATGTGGGCCACCAAGAGTCATCCCAGGCTGATGGGGTGGGTCCGAGAATGAGGACCGCCAGCTTCAGTCTGCTGTCCTTCATCCAGTCGGCTATGGCCGTCATTCCTCTGTGGAGGTTGGCTTTGGCGGTGTGGGGGTCTTCGGTGAGGGATATGATCAGCTGGGTGTCGTCGGCATAGAAGATGATGTTGAGGTCATGTTGTCGAACGACGTGGGCGAGCGGTGCCATGTAAATATTGAACAGCGTCGGGCTGAGGGAAGATCCCTGTGGGACGCCGCAGATGATCACAGTGGATTTCGAGCGGAAGGGTGGGAGGCGGACGCTCTGGGTTCTGTCAGAGAGGAAGGAAGTGGTCCAGGCCAGTAAAAATGTCTTTGCTTGTGCATCTATTTTGTATGTCGAAACAAACAGCCTTTTAGCCAGGTCAGAGTGTATTATTATTATTATTATTATTATTATTATTATTATTATTATTATTATTATTATCAGAATAATGAAACGTGTCCTTTTAGTTTTATTTATTTTTTGGGTCAGATTTTTCTTTGGATTCTTTTCTTACCAATCAGTCTGGTTCCTCGGCTTCCCGCACCTTCATACCAGATGTATCAAATATTTGTGACAGGATGTGATATACATCCCAGACTGCTCATTCATCATCAGATATGGACCCGCCTACAGGAAGAATGAGAGTTGCGTTCAGGAACACCGGTTCTGTGCATGTTTTACTCCTCCCTGGGGCGGTTGACGGCCCTTGGGCTGATGCAGCTTTTCCTGGCAGAGACAGATCCTGTCATCTTTTGAGTCGGAGCCGCCTCACTACAATGGCCAGGTCCTGTCTCGAGCAGTCCAGGGTTAAATTTTACACGGCAATCCTTAAAGGCCGCAGTGCCCCCTAGAGGCTAGCTGATGATACGGCCTCTGAAGTTAACAAGCAAAACAGAAAGCAGCTTGACATCCGGCTAGGGAGGAGACCTGGGACGGCGGGGGCTGCCCGCGCATGCGCTGCCCTGCAACCTTTGCGTGCCCCGCGGCTCGCGCAGGCAGCACCTGGCCCCTTCCGGGGCACCCGTGCTGAAAGAGAGCCCCGGCGCCAGAGAGGAAGTGCGGGGGTTGAAGTCCGGGGACCCGGGTGAAGAGCAGGATATAGCAGTGCGGGGCTCCCATGCCTGTGGAGAGAGCCCCGCGTTGTGCAGCCAGAACTGTAGAAGAGCTGGAGTGCTCCGGCTGCAGCCAGCCACCGTTTAGGAGCATTCCCCCCCGCCGACCGGGTGAGTCGATGGCCTGAAAGTTTCACTGTATGCTGGCCCGCCTGGGAAGCCAGACAGGAAATGTGCGCGTGGCTGAACGCGAAAGTGAAACTGTATGCTGGCTTGCCTGCAAAATCGGGACAGGCGATGTGCGCGTGGCTGTACGTGCGCGTCCACAGACCCCAATCGGCGCGTGCCCCTCTCTGTAGCCGCATGATAGGCAAGTCGATAACAATAAGTCTCGATGGCGACCGCGCTTCGCGCTGCATCGCCAGGTGCGAGACCTAAAAACAACTGCCATGCCATCGAAGGGGACGTTGAAACCCTGCAAAATTATTGCGATCAGCCAATCGACTGTGTTGCGGGATATCAACGGCAGCTATAACGACACAGAAAGAATAGAAACAATGCAAAGTAATGTAGCACAACTGGGTAGTAACTCACTTTAAAATATCAAGCTTGAAAAGACCTATTTAACTATAGGTAGGTTTATCCATCACCACTGTCAACTGGAAACAATAGTGAGGGGGCGTGGACTGAAATAAGCACTACTCGAGAGTCTCAAAATAAGACCACAACGTTAGGTGCGCCAGGTCGCAGGGATTCAGCTCCTACACAGAACTGTGCACAGAGACCCAGGACCTCAGTCAATTGTGGTGTACCAAAAAACTCACCTTAGTGTCTAGAAACTCTAAACAGCTAGCATCAGTGTCACATTAGCTCTTCGACCAATAGCAAAGCAACTAATGATTAGACAACCCAGAACATGCGACTTAAGTTATACTTAGGAATGGTGGGAAATAAGAACACTCTTTCGTTATACTCTCATACCAGTCCACAACAGGAGTAAATAGAGACACGGGTAAAGTTAAAATATTTATTTTAACAAAGTGCTCTAAGGTGCAGTATCTTTGCTAGCATAAGCAGACATATGATTAGAAATAATATGATCAGCATTGTTACAATTCCATAAAACTCAAAAGGATAAATCATATTACAATGATGGTGAAAATAGATCCTATAGCACCTAGTAAATCACCCTCCCTAGCTAGGAACTATGTTTTATAAAATATAGAAGGTCTTTTAGGCTTGTTTGGGGGACCCCATACCTCTAAGATCAGTAGATGTGTATCACATCAGGATCTGCAAAAGCTCTCTGTCTGTCTGGAAAAACTGGCTTTTTCCAAGTGTCTGAAATCATGCTTACAGTGTGATATTAAAAGCGCCAGATTCACGTTGGCTACAGCTGCATTTGTGTTATGTCTAAAAATGTGAGCCGATCAGTTCGAACAACAGCTACTTTGTTATGATAACCTTGGAGGCTTTAGAACTCAATGTGCAGACTAGAGTCAAGATGTAAGTCTAGGGATGCTGAAAACAAGCCATTCTTGTGTGAAGCATTTCACGCAGCCTAACTTACAACAACAGTTATATGCAGTGTCATGTGCAAAAGCGGCAACAAGGTAAAATGGTGTTTAAACTTCTAATAAGCCTATGCTAACTTAACAATGTGCGCAACAAGGTCCAGCCCACACTACAGTGTAGGTGGTTAGACAACTATATGCATAGTGGATAAGACTTTGAAGCAGTCCATGTGCTAAGGCTATGGATCACTACATGAGTACTTGGGTACAGACTGAATGATTAGACTACTGTAAGGAGAGTGCCTGGGTAAATTTATAAGTGGTTCTTTTTTGGCACAGTGAATGGATTAGTACATGGTGCTGAATGGGTCACTAGAGGAGTGCAAGGAGAGTGACAAGGTGTTTCCTGGAGTGTAAGGACACTGACTGGGGAACTAAAGGCCTGAAAAATAAGTGTGTAGGTGGTTAGAGGACTACATTCATAGTGGATAGAGGTTTGAAGCACTCCATGTGCTAAGGCTCTGAGTCACTCCATGAGTACTTGGGTAGTCTGGAAGGGGTAAGGTGACGGCACACATTCCACATATTTCACTATTGCTCTCTAGTGTGAATGTCTGAATCATTCTGCGAATGCAAAGGCAGTAACTGACTTCTAATACTACTAAAACTTGACAACAGGATAGATTTTCTAAGCAGTTATGTGTCAGCAAAGACATGAAGTAACCAAATGCTTCTATCATAATGGTTGCCCAAATGCACACAGACTCACAGTGTGATTCTAGACAAGCAACACTATTCTGCCTCGCAGGACTCCCGCGCTCAGAGGAGTTAATATAAGCAGGAACTTCCTCAGTTCAGGTAGACTATTACTTGCCACTGTACGCTCGCATAAGCTGCTGCTACCTGCTGATTTAATTATTTTAAAAACTCACTTGCACGTGCACCTGCACTATTGCGCTGCTCGAATTTAGGACGCAGTCGCCCTTTTGCGCATTGTGGACATCTTTTGAGGCCAAAACTAGCAACTAGCTCTTACCTGCACTATAATTGTATCACCACCCGCATTTTGAAGGACTTAGGACTTCTTGTAACCGCATCGCAGCATTTTGGCCGCCATCTTGGGTGTGGGGCCAGAGGTCTGCCTCGAAGGACTCCCGCGCTTAACGGCTATATAAGATGTGCCTTTCTCAAGCGTGCAGCGGGCGCGCCGACGGTGCGCCAGAGGTAAGCCCGTTTGCGCCCGTTCGCGCACAGGTCGCACCTAGTTCATCACCACCCCCTTTTCTGAATCGTTTTTGGCCACTATAGGTGTGGCAGGGTATACTCAGACATGAGTCCCTTTCTCACTGCACCATCAGGATTCAAGCAAGCCGGGCCGACGAGGCTGAAATGCCAAAAACCGGTCCCCGGTAGCTTGTCTCCTTTCTGGTGAAGAATTGGCTTGGTAGTTAAGTCTGCCCTGTTCCCATGATGCACTGGGCCAGGGACAGACAGATTTGCATATTGTCAGAGCTTGACTCCGCAGGATCCGATTGTAGCAATATGGGGTCCACCTCCTGACCTCACCAACACCCCCTTGTTTTACACAGGGTGTTCGAGTGATCAAGCGAGGGATAATGAGATAACAAAACAATAACCAGGAGGGGAAGGAAGGGGACAGCTGGGAAGGGATGGCTGAAATGAGAAAATACACACGGTTAATACACAAGCATTAATCCTACTCTCATTTCATTCTCGCTACCCTCCCTTTGTCCTGTATTCACCTGTATAGTAGAAAGACACTGCTCCACTCTTTACTCTTTGATTAGCACCAAGTACTATCACGTATAATCAGCCCCCTACACGAAACAAAGACACATATTAATGTTATGACCAATAGTCAGATGATTAAGCATAATGGATACCACACCAAGAACCACACCTACCCTCCTGGTTTGTTTGAAGTGTGAAATTGTAAATATTCCCAAAGTAAATTTTCCACTCCTTCAGAAGTAGTTCGTTAGAAATAATAAGTGGTTCTCCCACAATAACGTGCTCCAAAGTAAAACGAACTGGTGTTCCTAAATAGAATTCAATACGTGTCGCCACACACTGCACACGGTATGATGTAGCTTCCTACTACCGTCATCCGCGAGTCAGTCACATAAGAAGTTCAAATACACCTCCAATTACCATGAGACAAAGTTCCAAGATTACCAGACACGGCAGAATGTAGGGCGCTACCCCACTATCCTCCGCTCTGGGGAGATTGATGATACTTCCTTCCTTCGTCCGCGGATCAAAAGAACACAGTCTTATCTTACCGTGTCACTCCGTGCTAGTAAGGAAAAGATCGAACACGATCACAGCGAGCCCGCTGTGAATCTCAACGGAGGTTCCTCCCTTCTTCCTGCACCGGAAGAACGAGACGCCAGCAAAGAGCGTGGCTGCTCAGTCACAGTCAGCCCTTCGGTACCAGTCGGCAATTGTCTGAAGCGCCGTTCATACGGCCGAGGGAGAACTTCAATCTTTCTTTCTGCTAGGTCCTCAGAAGTCGCTCTGGAATACAGCGACACAACCTTCTTCCAGGAAACTCCAGCAAATACAAATTACGTGCAACGTCTCAATGCCACGCCCCCTCTTTTATTCCACACTGAGCACCGGGAATTCTGGGAGATGTAGTTCTAAACACTAGGCAGGCGCGATAACGTTTGTGAATCCTGACACATATAGCCAGGTTCTGAACTGGGATGGTGCAGTGAGATAAATAACGGTGATGGATCAAGCCCTGATCTTTGGACTGGGTAAGAGTGGTCTGCTTAATTCAGACACTCTGTTCATCACCACCCCCTTTTCTGAATCGTTTTTGGCTACTATAGGTGTGGCAGGGTATACTCAGACATGAGTCCCTTTCTCACTGCACCATCAGGATTCAAGCAAGCCGGGCCGACGAGGCTGAAATGCCAGAAACCGGTCCCCGGTAGCTTGTCTCCTTTCTGGTGAAGAATTGGCTTGGTAGTTTAGTTTGCCCTGTTCCCATGATGCACTGGGCCAGGGACAGACTGATTTGCATATAGCCAGGTTCTGAACTGGGATGGTGCAGTGAGATAAATAACGGTGATGGATCAAGCCCTGACCTTTGGACTGGGTAAGAGTGGTCTGCTTAATTCAGACACTCTGTTCATCACCACCCCCTTTTCTGAATCGTTTTTGGCCACTATAGGTGTGGCAGGGTATACTCAGACATGAGTCCCTTTCTCACTGCACCATCAGGATTCAAGCAAGCCGGGCCGACGAGGCTGAAATGCCAGAAACCGGTCCCCGGTAGCTTGTCTCCTTTCTGGTGAAGAATTGGCTTGGTAGTTTAGTCTGCCCTGTTCCCATGATGCACTGGGCCAGGGACAGACTGATTTGCATATAGCCAGGTTCTGAACTGGGATGGTGCAGTGAGATAAATAACGGTGATGGATCAAGCCCTGATCTTTGGACTGGGTAAGAGTGGTCTGCTTAATTCAGACACTCTGTTCATCACCACCCCCTTTTCTGAATCGTTTTTGGCCACTATAGGTGTGGCAGGGTATACTCAGACATGAGTCCCTTTCTCACTGCACCATCAGGATTCAAGCAAGCCGGGCCGACGAGGCTGAAATGCCAGAAACCGGTCCCCGGTAGCTTGTCTCCTTTCTGATGAAGAATTGGCTTGGTAGTTTAGTCTGCCCTGTTCCCATGATGCACTGGGCCAGGGACAGACTGATTTGCATATAGCCAGGTTCTGAACTGGGATGGTGCAGTGAGATAAATAACGGTGATGGATCAAGCCCTGATCTTTGGACTGGGTAAGAGTGGTCTGCTTAATTCAGACACTCTGTTCATCACCAACCCCTTTTCTGAATCGTTTTTGGCCACTATAGGTGTGGCAGGGTATACTCAGACATGAGTCCCTTTCTCACTGCACCATCAGGATTCAAGCAAGCCGGGCCGACGAGGCTGAAATGCCAGAAACCGGTCCCCGGTAGCTTGTCTCCTTTCTGGTGAAGAATTGGCTTGGTAGTTTAGTTTGCCCTGTTCCCATGATGCACTGGGCCAGGGACAGACTGATTTGCATATAGCCAGGTTCTGAACTGGGATGGTGCAGTGAGATAAATAACGGTGATGGATCAAGCCCTGACCTTTGGACTGGGTAAGAGTGGTCTGCTTAATTCAGACACTCTGTTCATCACCACCCCCTTTTCTGAATCGTTTTTGGCCACTATAGGTGTGGCAGGGTATACTCAGACATGAGTCCCTTTCTCACTGCACCATCAGGATTCAAGCAAGCCGGGCCGACGAGGCTGAAATGCCAGAAACCGGTCCCCGGTAGCTTGTCTCCTTTCTGATGAAGAATTGGCTTGGTAGTTTAGTCTGCCCTGTTCCCATGATGCACTGGGCCAGGGACAGACTGATTTGCATATAGCCAGGTTCTGAACTGGGATGGTGCAGTGAGATAAATAACGGTGATGGATCAAGCCCTGATCTTTGGACTGGGTAAGAGTGGTCTGCTTAATTCAGACACTCTGTTCATCACCAACCCCTTTTCTGAATCGTTTTTGGCCACTATAGGTGTGGCAGGGTATACTCAGACATGAGTCCCTTTCTCACTGCACCATCAGGATTCAAGCAAGCCGGGCCGACGAGGCTGAAATGCCAGAAACCGGTCCCCGGTAGCTTGTCTCCTTTCTGGTGAAGAATTGGCTTGGTAGTTTAGTTTGCCCTGTTCCCATGATGCACTGGGCCAGGGACAGACTGATTTGCATATAGCCAGGTTCTGAACTGGGATGGTGCAGTGAGATAAATAACGGTGATGGATCAAGCCCTGACCTTTGGACTGGGTAAGAGTGGTCTGCTTAATTCAGACACTCTGTTCATCACCACCCCCTTTTCTGAATCGTTTTTGGCCACTATAGGTGTGGCAGGGTATACTCAGACATGAGTCCCTTTCTCACTGCACCATCAGGATTCAAGCAAGCCGGGCCGACGAGGCTGAAATGCCAGAAACCGGTCCCCGGTAGCTTGTCTCCTTTCTGGTGAAGAATTGGCTTGGTAGTTTAGTCTGCCCTGTTCCCATGATGCACTGGGCCAGGGACAGACTGATTTGCATATAGCCAGGTTCTGAACTGGGATGGTGCAGTGAGATAAATAACGGTGATGGATCAAGCCCTGATCTTTAGACTGGGTAAGAGTGGTCTGCTTAATTCAGACACTCTGTTCATCACCACCCCCTTTTCTGAATCGTTTTTGGTCACTATAGGTGTGGCAGGGTATACTCAGACATGAGTCCCTTTCTCACTGCACCATCAGGATTCAAGCAAGCCGGCCCGACGAGGCTGAAATGCCAGAAACCGGTCCCCGGTAGCTTGTCTCCTTTCTGGTGAAGAATTGGCTTGGTAGTTTAGTCTGCCCTGTTCCCATGATGCACTGGGCCAGGGACAGACTGATTTGCATATAGCCAGGTTCTGAACTGGGATGGTGCAGTGAGATAAATACCGGTGATGGATCAAGCCCTGATCTTTGGACTGGGTAAGAGTGGTCTGCTTAATTCAGACACTCTGTTCATCACCACCCCCTTTTCTGAATCGTTTTTGGCCACTATAGGTGTGGCAGGGTATACTCAGACATGAGTCCCTTTCTCACTGCACCATCAGGATTCAAGCAAGCCGGGCCGACGAGGCTGAAATGCCAGAAACCGGTCCCCGGTAGCTTGTCTCCTTTCTGGTGAAGAATTGGCTTGGTAGTTTAGTCTGCCCTGTTCCCATGATGCACTGGGCCAGGGACAGACTGATTTGCATATAGCCAGGTTCTGAACTGGGATGGTGCAGTGAGATAAATAACGGTGATGGATCAAGCCCTGATCTTTGGACTGGGTAAGAGTGGTCTGCTTAATTCAGACACTCTGTTCATCACCACCCCCTTTTCTGAATCGTTTTTGGCCACTATAGGTGTGGCAGGGTATACTCAGACATGAGTCCCTTTCTCACTGCACCATCAGGATTCAAGCAAGCCGGGCCGACGAGGCTGAAATGCCAGAAACCGGTCCCCGGTAGCTTGTCTCCTTTCTGGTGAAGAATTGGCTTGGTAGTTTAGTCTGCCATGTTCCCATGATGCACTGGGCCAGGGACAGACTGATTTGCATATAGCCAGGTTCTGAACTGGGATGGTGCAGTGAGATAAATAACGGTGATGGATCAAGCCCTGATCTTTGGACTGGGTAAGAGTGGTCTGCTTAATTCAGACACTCTGTTCATCACCACCCCCTTTTCTGAATCGCGCCTAGCTCTAGCCATGCTGCCTCTGATACTCAACTTCACTTAACCTACTCTAGAGCCGAGCTAATTCAGTTAGGTCAACATCTCCAGGCAAGTCATTCGCCGGGTTCCAACACCGAAAACTCTGGGGTGCTGTCTTGCGGTCTGCTCAATGTCCGGTCGCTCTGTAAGCATTATGTTGAAATTGCATTCCTAATTGACTCCTATGGGCTGGATGTACTTTTTCTTACCGAGACGTGGACTCGAGCAGACAGCGAGGTAGAACTTGGACTGGCCTGCCCTCCAGGTTATAAAATCATGCACTGCCCTAGGCTGGGGAATAGAGGTGGAGGGATTGGATTTATCTTTAGAGACACTCTGGCCTTTTCCCAGTTTGAGGTAAAGGCGGTCCAACGATTCGAACTTATGGGCTTCTCGCTTAAAGGACACAAAGGTATTTTGCAATCTGGATTGCTATGCTATAGACCCCCGGGTAATGCATTATCCAAAATACCAGATCTGATTGATTTAATCTATGATATTTCCAATTCTCATGCCAGACTACTTATTTTGGGGGATTTCAATCTGTGGCCAAATGGGCTTTCGGATACAGCCTACAGAGAATTGTGCCAGGCCTGCAGCAACCTTCAATTGCAACAGCTGGTACTTTCTCAGACTCATATGAAGGGTCATGCCCTAGACCTGGTTTTTGCGGAAACCACCCACGTGGTGATCAGGGATATAGCCATCCAATGCTGGACGGACCATGCTCTAGTCCATTTCTCCCTCTACCTTTCCGCTGAGTCCTTGAGAGAGAACGGTTCGGACCCCAACAAAGTTATTAGGCAATGGTCCAAACTTCTGAACAACTATGGCCTTCCTCTCTTGCTTCCCGGAGGTTTTAATTTGGAGGAGAATGTGGAGGCAAGCTATTCCAGCTTGTGCCAGCAAATCACCAACTCACTGGACACGCTGGTTCCTCTACGGAAATCTAGAGTCAGACGCAGGCCTGCCATGCCATGGTATTCGAACAGCCTTCTCCAATTAAAACTCTGGTACAAACAAGCAGAAAGGGTATGGAGGAAGTCTTATTCTGAGGCGGCTAAATATTTTGAGTATATGCTTTTGCAGGCATCCAATAAATCGCAGACCCTGTTTAAAATAGTTAATGACCTTTCCAGGCCGACTTGCGCGGCTAACAATATTCCAGCCTCACAGTCTCTCTGTGACTCCCTGGCAACTCCATTCGAGGACAAAATTGCCAACATCCTGAGTGGTTTTTCTAACTCAGGCACTCCTTGTCCCCAGTCTTCAGTTGCCCTTGTACCGTCTCTTATTTCAGATGAGCCAGAAGAACAGGCAGGTCACCGGCGGCTGGAGAGTTTTACTCTTCCTCCGTTCGATGAGTTCTGCGCATTAGCAAATGGCGTGTCCTCGGGCTCTCCTCTTGATCCACTACCCCACAAACTTTGGAAATCCTTTCAGGAGGAACTCTTTCGCCCCTTATATTCCATCTGCCACCAGTCCTTTAGCACTGCCACGGTCCCAGAATGCTGGAAGTTGGCAGTGGTCACCCCTCCTAAAAAAAAACATTCTTGACCCCACCTGTCTGGCAAACTATCGGCCAATCTCGTTGCTTCCCTTCCCGGTTAAGATCATGGAAAAGCTTGTGACTCGGTCTCTGTCCAGCTTTCTGGAAAGTAACATCTGTCTGGATGTGGCCCAGTTCGGCATCCGGCCGGCCCACGGCGCTGGTGGTCGTGTTGGATGCTCTCCGCTCGCGGGTCAACAAAGGTCGGGCAGCCTTTTTAGTGCTGCTCGACATGTCGGCCGCGTTCGACACGGTCAGCCACTCCATTCTTGTCAGCAGGCTGGAGGAGATCAGGGTAGCGGGATTGGTTAATCTCATATCTCCTGAACAGACACCAGGTGGTGGCTCTACCACCTTTTAGATCAGGCATCAGGAGAGTAGGGCAGGGTGTCCCCCAAGGGTCAGCGATCAGTCCCATCTTATTTAATTTGTACCTCCGCCCCTTGATCAGTCTGATCGAATCTTTCGGCATCTCGGTGATTAATTACGCCAACGACACCCAGCTCATTTTCTCCCTTGAAGGAGAAGATGCCGTGTCCACGGAGACCTTCCACCGATGTATGACCGCTACTGCCGACTGGCTGAAAAACAACTCTCGATTGAAAAAAACAAGGACCCCCTGGGTAGTAGTGTGAACAGACTCCTAGGGCAGGGTGAATAAATTATGTGAAAACAATCCTAGGCAGTCTAACTGGTAGGTAAACAATTAATCCGACCCAATAGTGAAAGGAATATTCAAAAATGAATTTATAAAATAAATATACTTTTAATTAACATATTAACAATCATATAGATTTTACCACACGTTCGGAGACATCCTCGGCCCCCTCCTCCTCCAGGTCTTCCTTAAGGCGCTGGAGGATGGAGCCCTCCCGCCCACAATGTACCAGGGAGAGATCTGCATGCTTCTAAAGCCGGGTGGTGATGGTTACGACCCCGCGGCATACCGCCCTATAACAATGATTAACACGGATGTCAAGATCCTGACCAAACTTTTAGCCGCTCGCTTGGCGCCGTACATGGTCCAGTTGGTTCACCAGGACCAGTGCTGGTTTATCCCCGGACGCAACACCGCGATGAATCTGCGACGATTAACCCATGTCATGCATGAGGTGCGCGATAGGGAGGATCCCCAGGTCCTGGTCTCGATAGACTTGGCCTAGGCATTTGGTACGGTTAGTTGGGGGTACCTGTCAGAGGTGCTTCAACAGGTGGGATTGGGGCCCGTGTTTCGCAAGTGGATCCAGATATTGTACCGGGCGCCTTGAGCTAGAGTCAAACTTGGGGCTGCACGCTCTGAAGACTGGGCGTTGGAGAGAGGCACCCGTCAGGGATGCCCCCTCTCGCCGCTCCTGTTCGCCCTGGCAATTGAGCCATTAGCGGTGGACGTCCGTACCACGATGTCTCAATGGGGAATCAAAGTGGGGAGTAATGTACACACGGTGTCCTTGTATGCAGATGATGCTCTGTTTTATTTAACATCTCCGCGGGAAGCGCTACCGGTTTTGCTGCGGCTGCTGGACCGTTTTGGGGCGGCCTCGGGCCTGCGTATCAATGCGGGGAAGTCCCTGATCTTCTCTCTAGCGGGTTGTAATGTGGACGCACGCGGGGACTTGCCACACCTAGGACTGCGGTGGGAACTGGAAGCCTTCCGCTATCTGGGGATACAGGTGGCGTCGTCAGACGAGCAATTGCTGGCCCGCAATGCGGATAGGGTGGTGCACTCCCTACAACAATCGGTGTCATTCTGGAACACATTGCCTCTCTCCCTGATGGGACGTCTAGCGGTGGCGAAAATGGTGATGCTGCCGAGAGTACTATATGTGTTGCAGAACTCACTGTGCCCACTTCCCCCGCGGGTATTCCACACTCTTAATACACTTCTTACGTCCTTACTCTGGGCGGGCAGGCGTAGGAGGGTGGCCTTACACACGATTGTCCGGAGCTGGGAGGAAGGGGGGTCGGAGGCGCCGAGGTTTGACCTTTACTACTATGCGCTCAGCTGTTGCCAGCTGCCAGGTGGTTCGCAGATGCGGACACCTGGGAACTACAGCTCCTGGCGGGGAGTGCGGATGAGAGAACGGTACAGATGGCTCTGATGCGCGGCAGGGGTGCAGACGTGGCGCTGCCGTACATAGTGCGCCACACCGCAGCCATTTGGCAGCGTGTTGTGGAAAAAGTCCTACGGAGGGCCCCCTTTCACAGAGAGCTGCCAATATGGATCATGGCCCCAGTAGTGGACATGGAGGTACACATGCCATTCCATGACTGGAGAGCGGGCGGGTGCGAGTTATTAGCGGATCTCTACCCGGATGACACGTTTCTATCTATCGAACTGGCGACGGAGACGTTCGGGCTCGGTGAGGGACAGTTCCTACACTACAGGGGCCTCCATGCAATGGCGAGGGATACTTGGCCGCAATTCCCTGACGCGCCCCCGGTGTCCCATACCCTCAATATTATCCTCTCCTGTGGTAGGGGCAAGAGGCTGATAACCCTGTTGTACTCAGCCATGTGGCAAGACTCCACCCCACCGGTCCCACCGGCGTGGGCGGCTGACCTGGGGATTGTTTTGGACCCGACACAGCGCAAACGCATAGGTACCCTCACCCGAAAGGTGTCGTGCAATGCACGGTTCAAACTGATACACTTTAACTTTCTACACCGGACATATGTGACTCCGGTTGCCTTGAGACGCATCTCCCCGCACAAGCGCAATGACTGCCCTAGATGTGGCGCGCCGGGTGCCTCCTTCCTTCATCTGGTGTGGGACTGCCCGTTAGTTAACGCCTTCTGGCAGTCAGTGGTAGCCCACATTCGCACGGTTACTGAACTCCGGATGGAGCTGACCCCCCTTCATTGTTTATTAGCTTTGGTCCCCAGGCCCAAGAAGTGTAATTTGTCCTACAAAATGTTACAACTACTTTTAGTACTGGCAAGGAGGAGGGTAGCAATCACATGGATGGGATAGCGGGCCCCGGAGATGTCGCAGTGGCTTAGGGATGTGGGGGAAAGGTCCCTGGCGGAGGAAACCTTCATGCAGACCGTGCGTAGAGATGTCAAGCTAAAGGACGACCTGCTTGCGTGGAGAATGATGCGGTGGTGGGAGAGGCAGCCGAGGATTCGGATGGCACGAGTGCGGAGTTGTTCACCTCTGGGGATACAGGGTCTGAGGATGAGGATGGAGGGGAGGGAGAGGGAGGGCAGTGAGTTGGGGGAGTGCCTGGCCGTACACGCACGTGTAGGACATAATTGGGAGGAATTGTGTTTTGGTATCTGAAGGTTTCATTCCTAAATCTAAGTAATGATTCCTGTCTTCTCTGCCGCTAGGAGTGCCATAATGAGGTGAACGAACTGTATACACATGTCTTAGTCGTTAAAGCCGCAGTTTTGGGGGGGGGGGTTCCATTGGGGAGTTGGGGGGGAACCTGTACGAAAGAAAAATAAAAGCAGATCAGTATATCCTGCAGCGCAGTTACATTGCTAGATTTATGGCCTGGTTTACATGCTACCACCTACCACCGCCCGGCCTTCGGGTTGTGGGCTGATGGGCCGTGTAAACAGAAGTATGTTATTTGACGTAAAGTCGTTACTTTATTGAAGCTGTCAGCGCAACTGTTATATGCTATCATTGTCTGCGACAAAAATAAAGTTTAAAAAAAAAAAAAACAATCATATAAGAACCTGAACAGAATTCAGACTATATGATGTGATTTGAAAATATCATGACATTTACATATAATACTCAACACAAATATATTTAATACACCAGAATTTTTTTTTAAAAAAGGAAGGAATAAACACAGTATAATAAAAAGGACACCCTAAATCATAGATGGTCCCTTAAGTACAAGACCTTTGGCCTTCATCCTCCTTGACAATCTAACAAAGAAGTATGCCAATACTGATATATTCATTCAGCACACCTCATGGCAACCAAAGAAGAAAAGAAATTCAAAAATGGGAATTGCTATTTAATAGCTGTTTATTCTTAATTGATTTAAGGGATTCCACAAGTGACATTTAATACATATTACATTGGAGAATTGCAAGCGCAAAATTGAAAAATAGGACACAAAAAAAGGGGGTAAAATCTCATTCACCACTTCAAATATCATACATATCACAGTCATCCCACTCACATTCACTTTCAAAGGTTTCAGACACAGCACAATTTCCACAATAAAACAGGAACGATGAACACAAATAGATGAAAAATAAGCAGTCTGCTCAGGTTATAGAATGTACACAAATGATTTCAATCAATAACCAACTGAATTGGTTTTTTCAAATGGTCAGTTGTATTCAAAACACAATTTCAAATCAAAAAGTAGTATACAGAGAATTCAAGTGGAAAATACATTAGCACAAGAACAATACAAAGCAGACTGAAGGAGAAAGGCCTACGCGTTTCGAATCCCTACAACTCAATAAGGGATTCTCCTCAGGGCCAGGGAGCTTTCTGAAAAATAAACAAAAACAAGCAACTAAGTAGGAGTTCTTTGTCTAAAGTACAAGAGGACTAACGAGCAATACTACACCAACAACATCATATAGCTTACCCTCAGTAGAAAATACAATGCTGAAGGTTCCTAAAGGTGTGAGAAAGGAGAAAAGGAGAGGACACATTCTTGGTGTCAGTGAATAGAATAGTTAAAAAATATTTGCAAAAATAATAATAACAAAACCTGTCACAACACAATGAATTTCAAAACATGGCAAGTGTATTGTAGTAAAACACAAACAATTGAAGAAGGGTCTGAGGGAAATTTAAAGACCTGCCCAGTTCGTATCCCCCTAACTGTAATCCTAACAACAAAAGAACCGGGGGTCTATAACGGAGCTTCAAATACTCCGACCTGCTGCAAAACTCCTACATAAGTGAGTTAGGCACTAATAGAGCTATATAAGTCTCTATATCAGAATGTGTGCCAGGACAAACCTGTCGAAGGACCTACTGAGATTGTTGGTAAGACCCGTACAGAGATGTGTTGGATTCCCATCAAATAGGTATGTAGATCAAGTGTTCTCATTTGGTCATCCAAAAATGGGGTGGTATGTCTCTTGATCAATGAGACCCATCCATCGCCCTTACTCAATTGGGTCGCACCATCAATCGCTAAGGTACCCATGAACAAATGATAAAGATGGGATCGAGTGCAGTGCAAAAATCAAAAGATGTGTGAGTTAAAAACAAGGGGTAAAAGGATCAATAGGCGAAAAACTCTAATGTAATTTGTCCTTTCCCTCAAACAAACAAGAACAATGCAGAGGAAGCAGTCTAAACATATAACTGCATTTACAAGGCCAACATGTTTCAGCCGGTAGGGACAAAATCCCATGGCTTTCCTCAGGGCCAGAGTTCTAAGCATTAGCTACTGCATACATAAAGTGAAGGTAACGACAATCTGTAAAGGATATACATAAATAGTCCAAAATCGTGTTCCTCTGTACCAAACGGTGTCTCTTACATCTGTTAACAAGAAACAAGAAATAAATTGTAGTAAGTCCTATCAAAACAGGAAAGACCTGGCACTGGCTTTTACTAATTAAGCCAATTTATTTTACTAATGTTACTCACCTGAATAGTACAGGGAGTGTACCTCACCTCTCCTGGAACCCAGCTCAGGAAAAAGGAGGCCCGCTCTGTGAAGGCAAGGAAGGGGTAATGAACGGAAGGGTGGACAGTACTACTCTATCTCTCCCTCCAATACATAATATAGCCCCTATAACAGTCAAGCTTCACAGAGCCACAAAAAATCCTGAGGGTGGAATAAGTCACAGAGCCCATAAAAGTCCCAGGTTCCCAAGATCCATCACTTAATGTAAAAAGCTTTCCTCTAAATATGAGTGTCCTCAATAGGATGGAGCTAAACTGTAGCAGGTTTAGATCTGGGCAAGCAAAAGTTTGACAGACCAAGCCTGGTCTCATATCCTAGAAACATAGGTGAACCAGTCTATGCCACCCCAAAAGAAAAAAGGCCAAAAATAAATCCGAATGAGCCACTAACCTGTCCGGCGTTGTCTCATTGCAGGACCCGAGCTTCGTGGGAGGCGAAAATGGCTGCCCACTGGAAGCTTATAAAGGAGATAGGGGCGGAGTATCACGTACTCTCGCGGGATTCGATTGAACTACAGAGTGATGTCACAATCCACTGTGTTGTAGTTCACCCAAGAACTACAAGATGACATCATTACGGCCATCTTTGTAGTTTAAATTAGGTCAAAAATAAAGGTGCTTTATTTAACCATAGCGCAAGTATTTGCAAGCGCGAAATAGTCGACCGAGCTGATGTCTATTTATAAAGATCCATCAAAGTGGTCTCTGATAATGATCCCCAAATGAACCCAAAGAAAGGTAGCCAATGGTGGGAAGGGGGGAGGAGGAGGAGGGGGGCTGAATCATCCGCCCCTCACTTCAAAGACTGAAGTGGTAGAGGGCTGTCAAAACAGTACAATATCGTGCTGAGCCTGCCATATCAGAATAATGATGTTGCTTGTTAGTTCAAACTCACATATAGGCAAACAGTGTGCCAAGGGTACATCTGTAGAGAGCCCTAAAGGACCAAAGTGAAGGTGGGTGACCCTAGACTCAAAGGAAACTGAACCTAATACCTCCCCAGAAGATTCAGTGGTGCAGACTAGAGCACACAGTGTCCCTAGCGAAAGAACTACCTCCATAAAGTGTAGTCTAAGAGAAAGACCCGCAGCTGGCAGCTGCTCTAAACAGTAAAACACAAACAATTGAAGGGTCTGAGGGAAATTTAAAGACCTGCCCAGTTCGTATCCCCCTAACTGTAATCCTAACAACAAAAGAACCGGGGGTGTATAATGGAGCTTCAAGTACTCCGAGCTGCTGCAAAACTCCTACATAAGTGAGTTAGGCGCTAATAGAGCTATATAAGTCTCTATATCAGAATGTGTGCCAGGACAAACCTGTCGAAGGACCTACTGAGATTGTTGGTAAGACCCGTACAGAGATTTGTTGGATTCCCATCAAATAGGTATGTAGATCAAGTGTTCTCATTTGGTCATCCAAAAATGGGGTGGTATGTCTCTTGATCAATGAGACCCATCCATCGCCCTTACTCAATTGGGTCGCACCATCAATCGCTAAGGTACCCATGAACAAATGATAAAGATGGGATCGAGTGCAGTGCAAAAATCAAAAGATGTGTGAGTTAAAACAAGGGGTAAAAGGATCAATAGGCGAAAAACTCTAATGTAATTTGTTCTTTCCCTCAAACAAACAAGAACAATGCAGAGGAAGCAGTCTAAACATATAACTGCATTTACAAGGCCAACATGTTTCAGCCGGTAGGGACAAGGTCCCATGGCTTTCTTCAGGGCCAGAGTTCTACTGTATTGTAGTACCTCAGAGCAAATGCAGTGGCACCAGCTGGAAAGGTGATCGACGAGTAATCTGGGGGCAAAGAGAGCACGGTTATATATAACCGACTCTTGGTGTAGACGGCAGAAAATAAAATAAAAAGCTTGGTGCCCAATGGAGCAAACAATTATTCTTACCGGATATTTTTAAGGTGGAGGCAAGGCCACAACTAGGGCTAGGGAGTATGCTACGATCAAATCCGGCGTACACAGTTCACTCAGTATCCTATGTCCACTCTGGAATATCGAAGGGAAATAGTTTTAGTCCCCGTGCTGTTCGGAAACATTCCGGCAAAATCCACAGATGGGCAAAGCGGACAGTGCTTACCGGAGTTTAGTTTTATTAGTCCGATAAGTGTAAACGGCGTTCTCAGGGCACTAGTCTCTGGCGCATGCGCGGTCACAGTGAAACTATCGGGCGAGTGAGTTACTGCTTTAAGCTCATTGCTTGGTCACGGGACTGCCCGCGGAGGAGGCAACAAGCAAGAAAATGATTCTGTGTGACAGGCATCGTTACGGAAAATACGCATGGTCCTCATATGAATCAACAAGGGAGAGGGTCAAGGAGCTGGTGCTTCTTAAGCTGGAACGCAGCGCACAAGCTGCGAGATGGTCTCAAAATAAACACTGTAGTTTTAATTGACGAGGGAACAAAAAAAGAGGAAAAGTGTAAAAGATTCTTCAGAGAACACAGAACGACTTATAGTTTATAAATTTCCGACAATTCATTTAGACCTGTTGAGGCGGTGTCAAACTTGACAATCAGGAGTGCCTCCCTTTTAGATAGTTTAGAGTCCCAATCCCCAACTCGTGGGTCTTTTTCGACCTTGGAGATGATAGTCCATTTTAGATCACTAATTTGGTGGTTCAATCTATTCCAGTGATTCACCAGTGGCGCAGTTTCCACCTTGTTTTTGATCCTTGATTTATGGTGGGAAATTCTCTGGCGGGCCTCTTGATTGTTTTTACCAATATATAAGAGTCCACATGGGCATATGATCCCATAGACGACGAACTTAGACTTACAGATGCTAAATGTTTTGTGTTTCCACGATATGCCATTATGCTGAAATAAGGATCCTTCTCTAGTGGAATCACAACATAGACATGTACCACATTTGTGGTGCCCTACAATGGGAGTTAAGCCCATCATTTGTCGTAACGTAGGTTGTTTGGCTGTTGTAATGGCTGCTCTCAGCACATAGTTAGCAGTACAATTTTCCTTTTTGAACGCAAAAGGGGTGGTTGATTCAAGCTTTCATCCAAACATTTTACCAGGTGCCAATTTTGTCCAATGATCTTTTTCAATTTGTTTGCATTTGGACAATAAGTTGTGACACATACTTGGCGCTTTAGTTGGGGTTTATTTCGTCGCTCAAGCAAGGTTTCCCTTGGTGTCCATCTGACCCGTTTCATACAGTTTCGAACCAATTTTCTAGGATATCCACGGTCACACAATTTGGACACCAGATTATTGGCGTGGAACTTGTAGTCTTCATTCGATGTGCAATTTCTGCGTACACGCAAAAATTGCCCATAGGGGAGGTTTTCTTTTAGGCTCCTCGGATGATTGCTAGAAAACAAGAGGGCTTTGTTGCGGTCCGTTGGTTTAACAAACAAAGATGTTACTAATTTGCCTGCATATGGGAATACTTCAACGTCCAGAAAAGATATCTTCTTCTCCGAATGTGCTATGCTAAACTGTATGTCCAATGTTCTCGAGTTTAACCATGTGTGGAACAGTTTTAGATTGTCTTCTCCACCTGTCCACACCATGAAGACATCGTCTATAAAACGTAGCCATGTTCTGATGTACTTTCTGAATGGATTGTTATTGTGCACATACGTGTCTTCATATAAAGACATAAACAATACCGCCAGTTCCGGGGCAAAAGGGCACCCCATTGCTACTCCTTTCACTTGAAGAAAGAAGTCTTTCCCAAAGCAAAAATAGTTCTTCTTTAACGCAAAAGATGCTAAATCAACCAAAAATTGGGTGGGCGCTTGCATAGGTCTAGGTCTTAAATCGAGGAAATATGCAAGCACTGCCACTGCTTCTTCTTGGGGTATTTGGGTATAGAGGGATGTCACAAGTGTGACCAATATGTCTTTCCCTTGGTCAAATTCAATTCCATCCATTTTATTGATGAAATCTGTCGTGTCCTGTAGAAACGAAGTGACTTTGTCCATGAATTGTTTCAAAAAATGATCCACGTATTTAGCAATAGGCTCAAGCAGGGAGTCACATCCTGCCACAATGGGTCTTCCTGGTGGCTTGGTCTGGTCTTTATGGACCTTTGGTAGGATGTAAAACATTGGGACCTTAGGGTATTTATTTTGTAAATACTCAAATTCTTTGGGTCCCACGAAACCTTGCTCAAATCCTTCCTTTATTAGTGGGAATAGCTGATTCTGGATTTCTATTGTTGGGTCCTCATCGATCTTACGGTAACAGACTGGATCATTCAGCTGTCGCATGACTTCGTTGGTATAGTCAGTTGTATCCCACACCACGATAGAACTGCCTTTATCAGCTTGTTTAATAGTTACTGTAGAATCGTTTCGCAAAGTTGTTAAAGCATTAGTCTGCTCTTTCGTGATGTTAAATTTAATGTATTTCTTTTGTTTTTCCATCTCAGTGATGGCTGAAAGTACAGTTTTTTCAAAAAGTATAACCTCCTTAGGTATTTTATAATTGGGAGGACAGAATGTAGATTTTTTGCGTAAACCTGTAACTTCAGAAAACTGTGAAGAAGGATTTTCAGAGAAAAATACAGAGAGTCTTAACTTCCGACAGAACTCTATGAATTCATCCTCCTTGGGCACAGTGGTGGCGGCGGACTCTGCTCGCAACCTCGGAGTCATGTTCTGCCCTAATCTACAGTTGGATGGTTTTGTCAACAAAACCATCTCTACCTGTATGATGTTACTCCGTACTCTGCAGAAAATTCTTCCCCTGCTTCCGGCTCAGGCTAGGCCAGAGGTTGTGCGTGGTATTATCCTTAGTAGGATTGATTATTGCAATGCACTGCTTCTAGGGGCCCCCGGTACTTTGATTAACAAGCTGCAGCGTATTCAAAACATGGCTGCGGAGCTCCCTCTCTCTAGGCCACGCGCAGCTTCTTCCTCCCTCGCGCTTAAGGACCTTCATTGGTTGCCAGTTCAGCAGCGAATCTACTTCAAAGCATCCTGCCTGGTCTTTAAGGCTTTGCAAGACTAAGGTCCAGTCATGCTACAGAACTTCTTTTCGTGGTATCATGCAGCGAGACCATTACGCTCCTCCTCGGCATATCTTGTGGTGGTTCCGAGAATCCATAGGCTACGGCTGGGGGGCCGCTCCTTTGGATATGTAGCTGCCAGGGTCTGGAACTCCCTTCGCTTGTCCTTGAGGAGACATGAAGTAACCAAATGCTTCTTTCACAATGGTTGCCCAAATGCACACAGACTCACAGCGTGATTCTAGACAAGCAACACTATTCCTTGGACTTTACCAAAACAGATTCACTAGTCTGGAAGGGGTAAGGTGACTGCACACATTCTACATAGTTCACTACTGCACTCTAGTGTGAAAGCCTGACTCATTCTGCGAATGCATAAGCAATGGCTGGCTTCTAATTATACTAAAACCTGAGAACAGGATAGGTTTTTAAGCATTTATGTGTCACAAAAGACATGAATTAAGCAAATGCTTCTCTCACAATGGTTGCCTAAATACTCACAGATTGATAGTGTGATTCTACACAAGCAAACCTATTCCTTGGACTTTAGCAGGAGAAACACAGTAGTCCTATTAAAAACAAAGGCAGCATAATACAACCCCTCACAAATTAGTAACTCACTTTTCAAATTGAATTGTAGATTAAGAAGTATCTCAATCACACACCAGGTTTTCCTATACAGAATGTCTGTAGTGCACTGCTGTTAGCAAAACCAAGAAATGGCAAACATTCCCTCTCATTCTGCACACATATACATGTAAATATCAAATCACATTGTTTCCCACATTAATTCAAAAGCTAACACACGTTTCTATTGGTTACACATCCCAACCCTTTCCAATTGACATAACTTTCAACCCTACCCTCATTCTGATTAATGCCTATTACCATAGTAACAGTTCATGGAACACTCAACTGAACACACAGGTCACAAGTTCAGCACATAATGTTGTAAATCCAAACAGCAAGTGTGCTTGAGTTTTCAAAATATCAGCTTATCCCATTTAATGTTGATTTCAAACAGTTTTTACTAACCAATAAGAAACATGCTTTTAAAACACAAAAAACATGCACCCTACTTTTCAGTCTATAATGTTCTCAAACAGCCAATCATTTCTCTTCTTTCTTCAAAACTGCATCTTATCCACCATTAGAAAAATCTTAGTTTTCAAACTGCCATTTCACATACAGACACATTCTGAGTGCATCCAGACCTCCCTTCAAGATGCTTAGAGTGTGGATTGTGGGACACAGCTATATTTTCTGGAGCCAAAGGTATGCAGAAAACAGAGGTATTGACAAAGACCTAGCATTGCCAAATATAGACATTAAATGGATTGATGCCATTGGTTAAATCTTTTGGAATCTCCAACACCCTGACCTCATAATTGTGCACTGTGGTGGCAATGACCTTGGCACTTTGACTGGGGTAGGTCTGGAAATGCTTATGGAGGACACCTTTGGAGAATTGATGTCACTTTTCCACCAAACTGCCTTTGTCTATTCTAACATATGCCACCAAAGACAGAAATGGAACTGGTCCAATCATTTTTGTCCAAAGATTGAGAAAGCTATGAAACATGTAAATAAAGCTGTTTCTGCTTATCTCTGAGATTATAGGAGGGAGTCCATTTACAACAACAATCTGCGTTTTAATATAGATGGCATCTATAGGAGAGACGGTGTACATTTTACAGATGAGGGTAACAGACTCTTCCTCCTAAGAGAGACGGACACCTGCCAGAAGTGTAATGCACCGAGCGCTGACTTTTTACATATTTCGTGGTCATATCCACAACTGCAGACATTCTGGGGCGAAGTCACCACCACACTAACTGACATGTTATTGGAACAGATTCCTAATACCCCCTAAGTGTGCATTCTGGGCATCAGGAAACTTAAACACACCAGAAATTCTTAGCTGTGGCACTATTTCTCGCAAAAGGGCGCATAGCAATGAGATGGGGAAGCAAGAGACCCCCCAGGCTTAAAGACTGGATAGCGGATATGACCTATTGTAAGGCAACACTGGAGACCTATGCAGAGGACATTTCACAAGCTTCATGACCCAGATACTCCTGGGAGCCACTTGGCCAATACCTACTTGCGACCCCGGAATCCGAATCACAGCCTGACTTATAACTCCACAAGCTCTTATGCTAACTTTCTAGGTGCACCACGCATGTAATAGATGCTATGTGAAACGCGAAGTAACAGACCAGGTGGGATTGCAAAGTCACATGTGAATTGGGTTATCACCTGCTGAAGCGGGAATTGCAAATGTTATGTGTATAGTACAGATTGTAACAACAAGTGATATGTACAGCTAACGCTTGGAAAATGTAATGTCATTCATGCTGTGCAACTGCTGGTTTGAAGGAAAAATGAAGTGATTGAAAAAAACAGAGTCTTCCTCAACAACTTTAGACTCTGCATAGGTACTTACTTATAGGTATCAAAATCTCCCAATAAATACAAGGGCTCTTTTTAGAGCCACCCAAGATCTAAAAACATAAGCTTCATGTATATTTAAAGAATATTACAGTTGTTTTTTTTTTTACTTGGAGTGGCGCACCCAATGCATTCACACCAGGCAGCCGCGCTGGGCGTCGCGCACCCAACGCGTTCAAACCAGGGGGCCGCGCTGAGCGCGGCGCTGGGTGCGCGACTCCTAATTTTACAGTACATTTTTTTTAACTCCTACCTCTAATTTCTATTCTCCCCGGGGACCCCATCCCCCAGGGCCTATATACAACAATGGGGACCGTGGGGGGAGCCCTAATGCCCCCACGGTCCCACCGGCTCCCCGTGTTTTTCGGGAGCTGGCATTGCTTTTCCACATGGGGAGCTGCTAACATGCAGCTCCCCGTCTTGAAAAGCAATCTGGTTTACAGTTTGAAAGAGAGAGGAGGTTTCCCTTCTCTCTCTTAAAAAATCCAAACCAAGTTTGCTATGACAGGGCGGGAGCTCCTGCCCTGCCATAGTAAACAGCAGTGTCCCAGGGGTGGGCAACTGGGACACTGCAGGAGCCGGACCTGGGGGGTGGTGGTCCCCAGGGCAATCAAGGGCTCCAGGAGAGGGGCTGCGCGGCCCCCCCTCCCAACATTAGCAAAGCCCTGGGGAGGTGGTGGTCCCTGGGGCTGGGGGGGGTTCGTCACGGACACCCCAATATAAATATTTAGAGCCCCGGGGAGGTGGCGGTCCCCGGGGTGTGTGGGGGGGCTTGAGCCCCCCCCACACAGGTTTTTTTTTAACACAAGCCCCGGGGATGGCGGTCCCCGGGGCTGGAGGGGGGCTGTGATCACCCACATATATTGGCATAAAGCCCCGGGGTGGCAGTCCCTGGGTTTTGGTGGGGGCCTTTGAGCCCTCCCACCCATGTTTTTTTAAGCCCCGGGGGTGGCGGTCCACGGGACTGGGGGGGCTGAGACCCCCCCCATCACATCACATATTTTTGCCCCCGGGCTAATTATTAAAAAACCGAGGGAGCCAGCGCTTCGGTTTTTTTTTACGGCAGAATCCGCGCACCTGCCGTTTAAAAAAAAATAAACGTTTTAGAGCCCTGGGGGTCCTTGTGGGACCCCCTAAGCAGGCCTAGCGGGTCAGGGTGTTTCTACCCTGCCCCCTTTTTGCGTTTTGCACACTTTTTAGAAGGATTTCTTGTGCCTCGGTTCTACCGAGGCACAAAATGGCTGCCAACATTTCCTGGTTTGGAATGTTGACAGTCAATTAGCATGCAGCTCATGATCGGGAGGGTGCGTGCAGGGTGGGCGGATCCACCTCGGCCATAGATACATCTGTGATTTTTCTTGATTTGAATAATTCTGTGCTGTTCGGGGAATGGAGATCAATTCTCTTAAAACCAAATTCATGATCTTCAACCCCCCCCAGAGCAACCCGAACAAACCCAAGTCTAGGGACAACGAGACTTGAAAGGGTAAGCACCTTTGATTATCTGGGTGTCACCATTAAGAAGAACCTGACGTGGGGCCCCCAGCAAACTAAATCACAATTAAAACTGGCCCAACCTTCGGGCGGAATTCTCAAACTATTCAATAAGTCCACTATTAAACCTGTTGGTCCCCCTCTGGAGGTTTATAAATCACAAGCAAGGGGTGCCATCATGTATGGGGGCGAAGTATGGGGACACTGTAATAGGACAGAAATTACTAGGACCGAAAATACATTTTTAAGACAGCTGCTAGCACTTCCATCCAGCACACCGCTCCTTCCTTTAAGGCTTGACCTGGGGATCAGACCAATTGATGAAGAGCTAGTCCTGAAACCCCTCAGGTTCTGGCGCAGGCTCTGGGTAACAGCAGAGCTGACAAATTACAGACCGGAACTCAAAGAAATACTGACCTTCCCGAATGCATGCAAAATTCCGTGGCTTTCTTTTATAAAGAATGAATTCACAAGGGTAGGAGTTCCCGCTCGATGGGCGACCCAGAGAGGGGTTGCAAAACGATCTCACGCATTTGCTTACTAAAGTATTCCGTGCAGACAAGCTTGATGTGGCATTACGTAATCCCCAAATTGGTTCTGAAGCTGCTTCCTTTCTTCTGGTTAAAGATTCTTATTTTTTGGAGCAGTTTTTAGATGACATACATCCTTTATTGCCACAAAACTGGAGCAAAGTTGAGAAAAGTCACACACTCACTCAAGTTGAGTAGGAAGGCCCTCACACACCGACCTAGTCAGTGTCATGCTTCATCACTGGGCCCCACCAAAGAGGCCTCTTTGGTGTGCTGCGACGCCAGAAAGACTGCAGAGCTGGTTGTGTGAAAAGGGCGTGACGTGAAGGTTATTATAATTAAAAGTGCCTAAGAGGGTATCAAGAAAAAATTATTTTAATGAGTGATCCCTAAGACACAGGTGAAGAGTATTTATGTGTCTGAATTTACGTGCCAAGGTTTTAGGATTGGTTAAATTCAGCTAAATGCAATAAGTCAGTCAACATGTTTCTGCCATACGGGTGGTTTCAGTTTACCAAGGCATTCATCAGGACTATACCCCGGCGGTATGGACTCTCTAATCGTCCACCCTAACCTGGGGGCGTGAAAGTGAAAATAAAAAAGTGAAAAAAGTGCTTCGTCGGGGTCCGGTTTTGAGGCGATCCGTAGGTTCAGAGCGGGCTGCGAGCGCTGAGGGCGATGTGCCAGGTGCGCTACAACCCCCCTCCCGAGACCCATGGTGCAAGTAGCGCCCTGTTTTAAAGTGCTGAGAGACTCCTGATTTCGGAGTTCTTTTTCTTTAGAATGAGCGATCTGCTTTTCTAATTTTTTTAAGCACTTTTTTCACTTTTTTATTTTCACTTTCACGCCCCCAGGTTAGGGTGGACGATTAGAGAGTCCATACCGCCGGGGTATAGTCCTGATGAATGCCTTGGTAAACTGAAACCACCCGTATGGCAGAAACATGTTGACTGACTTATTGTATTTAGCTGAATTTAACCAATCCTAAAACCTTGGCACGTAAATTCAGACACATAAATACTCGTCACCTGTGTCTTAGCGATCACTCATTAAAATAATTTTTTCTTGATACCCTATTAGGCACTTTTATTATAATAACCTTCACGTCACGCCCTTTTCACACAACCAGCTCCGCAGTCTTTCTGGCGTCGCAGCACACCAAAGAGGCACTCGGCCTCTTTGGTGGGGCCCAGTGATGAAGCATGACACTGACTAGGTCGGTGTGTGAGGGCCTTCCTACTCAACTTGAGTGAGTGTGTGACTTTTCTCAACTTTGCTCCAGTTTTGTGGCAGTTCTAAGACTGACCCGACCTCTCTTTTTTTGTTTAAGTGCATCTACCCGGGGATTGAGAGAGTGTCCTTGAATCTCCCTACCTCTCCCTTTGTTGTAATATACATCCTTTATTAGCAAAAAAATTGTATGTACAATTGAGGCATGGAGTTTTACCAGCAATTGGTCATCTCATGCCCCGGAAAATTGTCCTGCATGCAATTGTGATATTGAAACTGAGCTTCGTGTCTTCTTTTTTTGGTATCGATTTGTTCGCCCTAAGTTGGCAGGGTATGCCCAGACGTGGGTCCCTTGCTCACTCTACCACTGGATTCAAGATAGCCTGGCTGATGAGGATTATAAATCCGAAACCGGTCCCAGGATGCTTGTTTCCGGTCCAGGGAAGACATGACTTGGCAGTTCGGGCTGGACTGTTCCCATGAGGCACAGGGTCAGACTGATATGCATATGGCCATGTCTGAACTGGGGTGGTGGAGTGAGCTAAAGAATGGTGATGGATTAAACCCAGATAGTTGACTGGGGGTGAGTGTTTGATTTGCTCAAACGCTCCGTCCATCATCCCCTTTGGTATCGCTTTGTTCGCCCTAAGTTGACAGGGTATGCCCAAACGTGGGTCCCTTGCTCACTCTACCACTGGATTCAAGATAGCCTGGCTGAGGAGGATTATGAATCCGAAACCGGTCCCAGGATGCTTGTTTCCGGTCCAGGGAAGACATGACTTGGCAGCTCGGGCTGGACTGTTCCCATGAGGCACAGGGTCAGACTGATATGCATATGGCCATGTCTGAACTGGAATGGTGGAGTGAGCTAAAGAATGGTGATGGATTAAACCCAGATCAGTTGACTGGGGGTGAGTGTTTGATTTGCTCAAACGCTCCGTCCATCATCCCCTTTGGTATCGCTTTGTTCGCCCTAAGTTGGTAGGGTATGCCCAGACGTGGGTCCCTTGCTCACTCTACCACTGGATTTCAAGATAGCCTGGCTGATGAGGATTATGAATCCGAAACCGGTCCCAGGATGCTTGTTTCTGCTCCAGGGAAGACATGACTTGGCAGTTCGGGCTGGACTGTTCCCATGAGGCACATGGTCAGACTGATATGCATATGGCCATGTCTGAACTGGGGTGGTGGAGTGAGCTAAAGAATGGTGATGGATTAAACCCAGATCAGTTGACTAGGGGTGAGTGTTTGATTTGCTCAAATGCTCTGTCCATCATCCCCTTTGGTATCGCTTTGTTCGCCCTAAGTTGGCAGGGTATGCCCAGACGTGGGTCCCTTGCTCACTCTACCACTGGATTCAAGATATCCTGGCTGATGAGGATTATGAATCCGAAACCGGTCCCAGGATGCTTGTTTCCGGTTCAGGGAAGACATGACTTGGCAGTTCGGGCTGGAATGTTCCCATGAGGCACAGGGTCAGACTGATATGTATATGGCCATGTCTGAACTGGGGTGGTGGAGTGAGCTAAAGAATGGTGATGGATTAAACCCAGATCAGTTGACTGAGGGTGAGTGTTTGATTTGCTCAAACGCTCCGTCCATCATCCCCTTTGGTATCGAGTTGTTCGCCCTAAGTTGGCAGGGTATGCCCAGACGTGGGTCCCTTGCTCACTCTACCACTGGATTCAAGATAGCCTGGCTGATGAGGATTATGAATCTGAAACCGGTCCCAGGATGCTTGTTTCCGGTCCAGAGAAGACAGGACTTCGCAGTTCGGGCTGGACTGTTCCCATGAGGCACATGGTCAGACTGATATGCATATGGCCATGTCTGAACTGGGGTGGTGGAGTGAGCTAAAGAATGGTGATGGATTAAACCCAGATCAGTTGACTAGGGGTGAGTGTTTGATTTGCTCAAATGCTCCGTCCATCATCCCCTTTGGTATTTCTTTTTTTGTCCTGCGTACTACAAACCTAGGAAGTACTGGCTCGTTCCCTTGTGCAAAAATTTGGGTTTTCGGCACTGAATGCAGGCACTCAGAGTGTTAAAGTCAGACACAACTGGACCTATTGTATTTGCCGTCTCGCAATTTCTGGCAGCTTTGTGGCATAGGCGCAGAATTCTAACCACCCAAACTTAAGCCTGGAATGGCAGCCAACGGACATACATTGCTTTTTATCCATTTTTAGTGCTTTTTAGAAACCTATTTTTTTTCTCCATTTTTTATGGGGGTTTTCAAATGTATGAATTTTGCCCAGAAGTGCCTACTTGAAAAATGTTCTGGAAATAAATTTTGCTATAGTTGTTTTATTTTGTCATCTATATGAACTGTTTTTATATGTCATGTAGTCTACTTTTATGGAACATTACGGAAATAAAGATTTCTTGATGATGATGATTTTACTTTTGATTTTCTCAGCAACTACTGAACGGATTTACACCATTTAACAAATAGGCACGAGTCTGAACCAAGGACTACCTCTTTGCCAAATTTGGTGTAATTCTGTTCAGTAGTTCGGGCTGTAGCTGCGGCTAAAGCTTCCAATGGAAAATTGCATGGGGAAAATGGGGGAAACACGTTTTCGGATCCCCCTTTTTTCTCAGCCCCCGCTTGACGAATCACCCTGAGACTTTCAGGATAGGAGCAGACCGAAGCGGGCCATACGTTTTAATATTTTTGCGAAGATTCGTTGACCGGCGCCAAAGTTATTGGAAATAGAATGTTGCGGATTTCCTATGGAAAATAGGTCCTAACTATAACTACCTACTCGCGACCGCCAGTAGGTAATAATTATACATATATATGTATAAATATATACATATTCCTCTCTATAATCACAACAGGCTGGGGGAGGAGGGAAAAAGGAATTGGATAGAGAGGTGGACAAGCAGCTTATTCTTCTGTGTAGTTCTTCCTAGGTTCCCTCTCTCTAGCGAGATCTAAGACCTCAGTGATCTAAAGGAGAAACAGAGTTTTGTTTGTTAGTACCTTCTCTTATTGGAACAATATCTAAGTTCTCAAGGTTCATGTCTCTAAAGCTTCTATATATAACCTTACCCCAACATTCCTGTAGTCCCCACTGGCAAACAACCCTCTCACACTAAACTCAAGTTCCCATAAAGTGTGAACCCTAAAAGGGAAGAAAGGCAGGATTATCACAAAAACTTATATAATATCCTTTTCTTCACACCTTCTTTTTCACACTTTTTAAGTTATACCTACGAATAAGTCTTCTACAAGGAATGAGTCCTTTCTACAAACCACACGTCTGCTGTTGTTCATAATTTGTTTATTGTTATTTCTTGGATTCTCAACACTCACCCCCTACCGGATTCGCTGGGTGGATGCCTTCTCAAAAAATATAGGTGAGTGGACTCCAATTACTGTGTATGTCACTGAAAATAATTACTTCTGGAGTATCAGTTAACCAAATTACAAGAAGTGTGTAAAACTCCAGCCCAGTAATACTAGCAAGCAAAAAACGCAGGACTAAAACGCTGGAAATTCTCCCTAATGGCTGGCAAATGTGTTGGCTCCTGGGCGCATCCTAAATCACCTCAGGAGCAGTACTATGCGGCTAGGGGATGGGGCAGGCAGCATGTGGTCATCCAAGCATTAGACCGCGCTCCTTTGCTCCCAGCGGCATACGCAGTTCTTATGATGTTTATTATATTAAATAGCATGAGAACTTCGCTTGGATTAGATTGAAGACTGAGAGGGTTGTCTTTGCTGCCTTGCCCAGTGCCCTCGAGGCTCTTACTCAAAGCCTGAAGTATGCATGTCAGGCTGGCCGATTCCATAGACCGGTCAGCTTATCATACACAGCGGTTCCACTCTCCCTCTCAACAGCCATGCCACCTCCCTCTCTGTTATCATTTGACAACAATGAAAGTAATTGCAGCAGCCCAACCCAGGTGTGGTTCGAACCCCTGTAAACATGAATTTAAATATGCAACAGAAAATGACATTCTCAAGCGGGGTGGTGGCTCAAAGTAGCGGGGCAATGCTCTTCCGCCGCTATAGAGGGGCCTGTTAAGAGAGGCGGCATACTCAGAGTGACATGGTACAACTCTCTTTAATGCATCCACTATATAACTGCACAGCCACTGTTAGAATAGACATTGTTTATGCTTACGCAGTGCTCCATGTAAGTTAGCATTCGCTGTGACATTTTCTATTTGGGCACCATTTTAAGCTGCTCAAAACTGATCTAGTTCAATTCCGAGAAATGCTCCTGTCTGAGTTTTATTTCCTCACTTGGCTTTTGTTTCAGTAATGAGCACACTTTTCATGTTAGCACATAGCATTCTCATTAGATAGAGGCCTTCTCTCTCTTGTCTGGTAACGGGCTCCAGATGGAATGACCTTGGACTATGTTACTTTGTGTAAGATATGAGCGCTGAAACCGTTTTTTCTGCATTCTCCTTTTTTACTGCACCTGCTTGGAAAATTCCACTGTGGTCGTGTTTTCACCCGGTTACAAAACGTTCATAATGTATCATTATGCTTGTCGATTTCAGTTCCCTCTGTAGCACTCCTATCGACTGGGCAGATGGGGCTCCACTCTGAGTGTATATGAATAAACAAGTGTTTGGTTTGTATTCTCTACTGTCTGACCAACTCTTCATTTAGTACGGAAGGCTGAGAGGTGGTCATTAGTGACCCGGGTGGCCCTAAACAGGTTACTTCCTTCAGTTGTGGCCCGAACAGGGACTCGTTCGGCTGATTGATCCATCCCCTTTCCGCAGACGGGAGGGAAGCCGAGGACATTGTTGGGTTGGACTGATGTCTCAGGGATCCCTGCAAGAAGAGTGTCTGTTACTCGCATCTACTCCTTCTGTCCTGACGGACAGAGCTTCGCCCAGTGGTCATCCTGACTGGAGTCCTGAACGGCGAAACCCTTGGATCTGACCATTTGGTCTGAGGAGTCGGAAGCGGAGAACTGGTTTGTTTGTACCACTGATCAGGTGAGTTTGTTTTGGTTCTTTGTGGATAAGGTACTGTTTGGGTTTGAGTTTGGTACGGTCTAAGGACTGTCTCGATAAAAAGTATTTGCCAATATTTTGGCAGGTAAAATAATGACTTTGTTTTTCTTTTGCAAAGCCTGGCATAACCAAGTTTTGGAATTTGTGTTGTTGTTGATCTGCAGATCCTCAAATGGAAGCAGCTCAACCGGCACCTATTGAAGTCAGCCCTAATTTTGATATGTATGTGAAAAATGGTCTTGCCCCTATTATGTTTAGTACATTATGGCACAAATATACGAGGGACAATGCCGAGTTATAGTGGCCTTAGACAGGGTTCTCTTGATGAACAAAAGATTGGGTTTTTACAGGAACAGTTATTTAAGAGACAAAGTAGACAGTCAATGTTTGATTCGCTCAGGACTTGGCAGAAGGAGGTCAGATAGAGACGCACAGAAAGGGAAAATGCAAACGTTGACGCAAAAAGCTGTGGCATATGATAGAGAAAAACAGGAGTCAGGAATTGGATGTGAAGATAGGAGATTTCGGCTGCATATTGACAAGTCTGATTTGACCAAAGAGAAAAATTATACTTTTGTGGAGGAGTTGTTAGATACACGACACCGCCTCCCTATGCTCTGCAAAGGATATATACTACTGTCCCCTTACAGTCACAGCAGCCTAGTTCATCTGCTCCGGCGGCCCCGTATCTACAGCTACAATTTCAACAGCTTTGGCTATGTCGCCCCTGCTCCTTCTTTTGCCTCTCCATCCTTGACGACTGTGACCTCTGTTTCGTCTACTGTTCTGACCCCTTTGTCCTCTGCTCTTTCTCCTCCGGTGCAACCGTTGTACCTACTACTTCTATTGCTTCTCTTCCTATGGTTATTCATCCCCTGATATTTTTGGATTTTGGAATGCCTGTACGAGGGATTGAAGACAGGGATTGGGTGAAATTCGGAAAACGAGTAGGTCTGTTGGTGCGCTCTGGAGTAGGTGAGGATGAGAAGGATGTTTTAGCAAGACAGGCTATGAAGTGGGCTAGTAATCCAGTTTATGGCACTGAGGATATTTGGCAAGCTAGGCGTGACCGTGAGCCGTTTCTACAGCAGCACGTTCTCCAACATATGTCAGCTACATTGATTAACCTTTGGCACACACACATTGAGATGGAGGCACCACAGGTGTCATTTGATATTAAGGACTGTGTCTATGTAGCTGATTTAGCCCTAGATTAGGTGCTTGCAAATATTGCTACTATAGTTTCTTATAGAGTTTGATTGTATGATAAGAGTCCTACTAAAATTCCTCAGTTCCTCATGCGTGAAGTTCATCCAATACATCATCCAGAAATACCTGAGTTAACGCACCAGCAGGAATGTCACTATACCGGCTGTAGCGGCTTGTTTGCAGGAGCAATGTGTTTATACTCCGTGGAAAAGAAGTGAGGTACTAGTTCTTAAGGCTACTTTGCCCGACCTACATCTTATTATGAGGAATTAACAGAGGATGCCTCTTCTACTGTAATGACTCTTGCCGATATTGAAATGTTTTTTGGTCTTCTTGTTCCGGTTGATATCTGGAGTCAGGTCCATAATCAAGTTCATGTTGCAGAATTGGGCAGTACATGGGATGTAATTAAAGGATGGGATCAGGAAAGGAAGCCAGGTGATAAACCCCGCGCTGAGATACTTGCTTTGCCTAGTCGTATTATTACGTACATGCACATACTTATTCCACCTAAGAGGGTAAGCTGGGACAGATTGACAGCTTATCGACAGAAGAAGGATGAGAGTGTGTCTGATTTTTATACTCGGTGTGAAGAAACATTTTGGATTATAGTGGATATGTCCACTGAAGGAGGGGTTCGATTGTTGACAGGTTTGTTACTAACCTTCTTCCTGAAATGATGACCCGTTTGCAGGCATCTGAAAGTATGTGGTCTACGTCTTCTCCCTCTGTTATTTTGAATATGGCCCAATATTATGAACACCAAGATCAGGAGAAAAAAGGATAAAACTGATAAGAAATGAAAGGATCTAAAGACAAAGGTGTTGTTGCCGCAAGCATTAAGGGGAAATAATAGGGGACGAGGAGGTCCTTCTCGACGTACTTGGCAGCCTTCAATGACACCTTTGGGGCAGAATCAGTGTGCGTATTGTAAGGAGGAAGGACATTGGTGTAGCCAGTGCCCTGTGCTTTTTCAGAAAGTTGCGTCCCCTAGAGGACGGGGTTCTGGTGGTAGAGGCCGAGGTACTGATCGAAATCAGAATGCCGCAGCTATTGGCGGCCGTTCCGATAATAATTATTTTGATGAAACCCAGAGATGGACAGTATTATCATGATGATTATGATATGGATGATGTAACAGGCATGTCTTATAGCTAGGACAGCCAAAGACAGGGTCTGGGACCAGTTCAGATACCTGTAGATCAGCATGGTCCTTATGTCACAGCGGGTTTGCAAGGCTCGACTAAGGAATTTTTGGTGAATACAGGTGCGACAAAGAGTTCTGTTTCTCGACGTATGGTCCCTGGGGTGGCTCTGTCTGGCCACAATAATGTTTCAGTAGGTTTTTCAGGTGTACTGGATGTAAGTCCCATTTCACGATGCCTTGCATTGACTGTTGGTCCTTTCACTGTGGAGTTTCCGTTCTTATTAGCATCTAACTGTGGTGAAAATGTAATGGGTTTGGATCTGCTGAAGAAATTGCCTGCTACTATTTATTGCTCTCCTGTAGGTGTTTATATTACTATGGGTCCAATGTGAGTACTAGGCAATGTTTGTCTCAGGAGACGCCCCTTCCAGCTGACTTTGCTCAGGTACCACCCACACTGTGGGCCACAGGTATGCAGATTGGGTCTGTTGCTTATACCACCAGTTTCTATCCGAGTTAAAGATAACACTATTCCGCCTGTATTCCCCAATATAAAATAATGCAGGCATGAGAACAGGCCCTTCTTCAGATCATTCAGGATTTGGTACGAAAGGGAGTGATGAAGAAACGTCTGCTAATATTTGTAATAGTCCTATTCTCCGGATCCTTAAGAGGACACCGTTGGGTTCCTCAGAGGCCCTTGATGATGTTTATCGCTTTGTGATCAGTTTGCAAGAGGTTAATCAAATTGTGGTTCCGCAGTTTCCAGTGGTTCCTGATATCACTAGGCTCTTAACGATGATTCTATCTACTGCTAAGTTCTTTTCTGTCATTGATCTGAAAAACACATTTTTTAGTATTCCTATCCACCCAGACAGTATGTATTTGTTTGGATTTACACTGGCTGGCAGAAGCTTTAGATTCTGTCGTTCTTCTCAGGATTATACGGAGAGTCCCGTATTTATAGTTACGCATTGAAAAGTCAATTGGATTGATTATCGCTTCCTCCAGGTAATGTTTTGGTGCAATATGCCGATGACCTATTAATTGCTTCTGATATGGAACAAGGTTGCAAGGATAGTACTGTACAATTGTTGCTGCATTTGGCACGACATGTCCATAATGTCTCTCTTTTGAAATTTCAGTATTGTTTATAGGAGGTTACCTAATTTAGATCACCTTCTGTCGAAGGAGGGTAGGAGATTGACCCCTGAGCATATCAGTACTACTGTTAAAATGCCCATTCCACAAACTCAGAAAGACGTACCTGTTTTTATAGGTATTACTTCCTACGGTCGCCATCGGATCCCAAATTATTCGTTACTAATTAAACCTTTGCTTGCAATGATGAAAGCACTGCATGAGCCTTTGCCTTAGACGCCCGAATGTCAGCAGTCTTTTGAGCAATTAAAAACAGCGCTTTGTTCGGCACCGGTGCTTGGCACACCTAACGATAACAAACCGTTTGTGCTCTATGGTCATGAAATGGCTCATTGTGCACTTTCTGTCTTAACACAAATGTTTGGGGACAAACAGAGGCCTTGCGCTTATTTTTATGCTGTGCTTGATCCTTTCGCAAGAGCCTTCCAGAGCTGTCTGAGAGGGGTTGCGGATGTGGCCACTTCAATCAGACATCTGGCTGGAATCGTACTTGATACAGATCTCACAGTTATGGTAGCCCATGCTGTGGATACACTTTTGAATAAGACAAAGACACAGTACCTCACCAGTGCACGTCTTACTAGTTATGAATTGACATTGTTTGCTAAACACATTATGATCGAGAGATCTGCCACTCTGTACCCGGCCACATTACTAACCCTCCCTTCTGAAAATGATGCAGTTGACAAACATGATTGTATTTTCCAGACAGAAGAAGAGACGAAAGGACGGGTAGACCTGAATGATGTTCCCTTATCTGAACCCTCAAGGAGAACTATATGTTGATGGCTCCTGTTTTAAATTACCAGATGGCACCACCACTGCAGCTTATGCTATCACTACCTTGCGGACGGTGGTAGAGACATCACAAGTCCGCTATCAGTAGGCTCAAGCCGCTGAGCTTGCTCACTTATTCGAGTTTGAGAGTTGAGTGAAGGGTTGGTTGTCAATATTTATACTGACAGCCAGTACGAATTTGGGGTTACTCATAATTTTGGGCGGCTTTGAGCAAAGAGAGGGGTTCTTACCCCCCATGGTACCAAGATTTAGCATGGGCACCTTATATTGCAGCTTTTATCTGCTTTAACGCTCCCCAAGAAATTAGCAATAATCAAGTGCAGCGCCCATAGGAAGGTTACTAATGATGTGGGTTGAGGAAACGCCTTCGCAGATCAGGTAGCTAAGGAGATGGCCCGAAGTAAAATGAAAGGCATGTTTGTTGCAGGTCTAGCTAGGTGGGTTCCTGAGGTTGTTATGTTTGAAAATACTGTTGCGAGTGTAAAGGAGATACAAAGCGAAGCCAAAATAGAGGATTGAGCAAAATGGCAGGAGAGTACAGCACAGTTGAATTAGGAAGGGTGTTGGATTGATAAATCGGGGCAACAGAAATTGATGTTGCCCGATGCATATGTTCTTCCCATGGTTACTATGGCACACGGTCCACGCTCATATTAGTGCAAAAGGCATTTGTAAATTGTTAGCCCTTGTGTGGCATAATGATAACACCTCCAAGACATCTACACATTTGTTGAAATACTGCATGGTCTGTATGATGCATAATCCAGGGAAGGGCACCTCTACACCACCTGGTAATTTTGCACCACCCACTTTTCCTTTTGAAGTCCTCAATATGGACTACATCGAATTAGAGAGATACAATAATCTTAATTTGAATTTAGAATTTTTAAAAATTTATAGAGCGCACGTTCACAATGCAGTTTTATGGTGCTAGAGGGATTCCTGGGCAAGAGAGAATACAGAGGACTATAGACTGAAAGCCTGCTGGAACAAGAGAGTCTTGAGGGCCTTGCGGAACTCCATGTAGGAGGGAGAGAGTCTGATATGGGGTGGGAGGGTGTTCCAGAAAGTGGGCGCAAGGACCGCGAATTTCCGGCCTCCTGATCTTTGTTTCTTGAAGCAGGGAATGACTAGTAGGGATTTGGTGGATGAGCAAAGATCTCTAGAAGGGCAGTAGTTGGTAATGGCGGAGTTGATAAAGGCAGGAGCCGTGCCCATCCGGGCTTGAAAAGTAAGGCAGCCAAGTTTGAACAGGGCCCGTTGCTTGATGGGGAGCCAATGAAGAGCAATGAGGAGAGGTGACAAGTGGTGAAATTTCTATAGGCCATGTACCAGGCGGGCTGCCTGGTTCTGCACCAGCTGAAGGCGTTGAAGTGCATAGGCGGGAGCACCGTTGTAGATAATGTTCCCATAGTCAATCTTAGATAAAACCATGGCCATTACGATCAGTGTGAGTGTAGCGGGAGAGAAAAACCGGGATACTTTCCTAATAATACGCAGGGTAAAGAAACAGGAAGAAACAACAGAACTAATGTGGGAGTGAAGTGTCAAATGATGATTAAGTGTGATACCGATGGTCTTAACTGAGTGAGAGGGAGTGGGGGATGCACCAAGAGAGGGGGGCCAAAATGAAGGAGACCAAGGGTTGCCACTGCCGCCCGTCAGAATCAGCTCTGTTTTATCTCGGTTGAGTTTGAGGTGGTTCGCATTCATCCAATCCCGGATAAACAGCATGACGGACTGGAAGGCAGTGACACCTAATGAGGGGGAGGAAAAATTAAAAATGAGTTGGAGGTCATCAGCATAGTTGTAAACTGTGACCTCCATTTGTTGCAATGCAAAAATAAGAGGGAAAATGTAAAGGTTGAATAAGAGGGGGGAGAGAGAGGAGCCCTGGGGGACACTGCATTGCACCCTGCGGGGCGGGGCAGAGAATTCGGCCAAATGGTCGGCCTGGGTGCAGTCAGCCAGGAAAGAGCCTATCCAGGCCAATACTTGACCCCCTATGCCCGCCGCCTCGACACAGGACAAGAGAATGGAGTGGTCCACCGTGTCGAAAGCGGCGGACAAATCCAGGAGGACCAGGGCCTGAGGGGTGTTGGTATCGAGCCCCTCCCTGAGTTGGTCCATGACCGAAATGACCACCTTCTCAGTGGAGTGGCGGGGGCGAAAGCCCGCCTGGCAGGGTGCAAGGTAGTTACTGTCCTCTATGAAGGCGCTGAGTGTTTGGGTGACATGGGACTCAGCTACCTTACCCAGGTAGGGGAGAAGGGATATCAGACGGTAGTTTGCTGGGGAGGAAGGATCTGCCCCTGGTTTTTTTAGTATGGGGAGGATTATTGCAGTCTTAAAAGGGGCAGGGACGAAGCCATGCGTGAGGCAATCGTTAAGGAGGGTAAGGACAGGGGATGGGCATTCGGCAAAGATCTGACGGAGAATACGTGCCGGGCAGATGTCAGCTGGAGAGCCCGACTTGACACGACTAAGTTAGGGGAGCAGGGATTCTCTAGTGAGTGGGGGGATGGAGGTAAGGGACAAATTATTGCCAGGAGGATGAGGGTGGGAGGAAATGGACGAAGGGGGGGGGGAATATTGGCTTTAATACAAGCTATTTTATCAATGAAAAATTTGTTAAGCGAGTTGCATAGGGCCTGTGAGGGGGGGATCTTGGGCAGAGTTCTGTCCGAAGATGCCAGCTCGTGGACGGTGGCAAAGATCTCACGCGGCTGGCTTTCTGCGGCTAGAGTACGCTCCGAAAAATATTCTGTTTTGGCTGCTAGGATGGCTTGTTTGTATTCGCTAAGAGTAGTAGTATAGTATTTTTTCCGGGTTGGGCAATATGCTCTTCTCCAAGCTCGTTCAGCCTGCCGTAACTCCAGTTTCTTGGCTTTGAGGCCAGGGCTGAACCACTTGTTGGCATTGTGGGTGCGGTTGATGGTAATCCGCTTCAGGGGGGCCACTGGGTCGCAGGCTTTGGTAAGCCAGCGATCTAGGATGGAAGCCTGGGAGTGAGGGGTCAGGCCCGATAGATCCGGGCAAGTGGCAGCTAACGAGTTGCACAAGGATGGCATGTCAACTCGATTCCAATTCCTTGCCCGGTTGTTTTTAGGGCAGGAAGGTGTTGTTTTTTGGCTCAAATCCAAGGAAAAAGCGAGCAAGGAGTGATCAGACCATGGACAGGGCGAAATAGTTGGAACGGAAGTCGGGATGTTTAATGTTCATATCTGATCAAGGATTTGGCCCCGGATATGGGTAGGACCTTGAACATGCTGGGTAAAGTTTAGGCTAAGAAGCAGTTGTGTAAAGTCCTTAGATTTGGTATCCTCAGCGGGGTCAGTGGGCCGGAAATTAAAATCTCCCAGAACGAGAACAGAGGCACTATTGACTGCTAAGGTGGCCAATAGGTCCTGGAAGGCAGAGAGAAAACCTGGGGATGATTGAGGTGGCCGATATGTTAATAGGCAGGTAATTGGGATCTTGAAAGAGGTGGAGCGAACTACGAGGCAATCGGCTGCTGGTATCGTGGGCGATGTGAGTGTCTGAAAATGGAGTCCCTTGCGGGCAATCAGGGCTACCCCGCCGCCTGCTTTCGCCTCCGAGCGGTCTGCGCGGAGCATGGAGTAGTGAGGCGTAAGGGCTGCCAGGATGTTTGGTAGGGAGTCAGACCTGTACCATGTTTCGGTTAAAAACAATAGGTCCAGGGAGTCGGAGTCTAAAAGATCAAATATTTCGGTCTGGTGCTTGACAGCTGACCTTGTGTTCAGAAGGAGGGCAGCAATGGGGGGGGTGGCGGGTGTGATAGACTTAGATGAGGCAATGCCAAGGTGTTGAGCATGGGACAATATTGCGGAATTCAGAGGCCAATTTTTATTGAGGGCGCACAGTTGGTCGGTAGTATATGTTAAAAATTGCGCACAGTGGCGTGCTCCTTGCCCCAGTCGGTCGCGGACGGGCGCAGACGGTATTGCCTTAGGCGCTCCTTCGGCACGCTGATGGCGCGCCCGCTGCGCTCGTACGCACATCTTTATGGGGGAAAGGGGCGTGGCTTCGCAGCGAGGAAAGGGGGCGTGGCCTCGCAGCCGAGGGCGTGGCTTGTGGGCAGGTGGAGAATGGCGGCGAGTGTGTTTCCAAGCCACAACAGCGCTAAGGTCCGCTGCGTGGAAAGCTAGCACAGCTGATGTCAAGGGAGAAAGGGAGAAATGCCCAGAAGGAGAGAGCAGGCAAGTTAAAAACACAGTTACTAATCAAGTTTAAAATAGATCACAGCGTTTCTCCCGGCTTCCGCCTCAGGAGCAAAATTAACTCTGCTGCACGCTAGCACTCAGCGCGTCTAAGTAGCAGGCGAGGGCAAGGGGCGTGGCCTCACGGCGAGGAAAGGGGGCGTGGCCTCGCAGCCGAGGGCGTAGCTTGTGGGCAAGTGGAGAATGGCGGCGAGTGTGTTTCCAAGCCATAACAGCGCTAAGGTCCGCTGCGTGGAAAGCTAGCACAGCTGATGTCAAGGGAGAAAGGGAGAAATGCCCAGAAGGAGAGAGCAGGCAAGTTAAAAACACAGTTACTAATCAAGTTTAAAATAGATCACAGCGTTTCTCCCGGCTTCCGCCTCAGGAGCAAAATTACCTCTCGTACATTTTGGTGGTTGTGTGTGCATTCAGTGACTAAGTTGAGGCCTACCCCATGTGAGCAATACACCATGCCAGGAGGTTGTCATCCCCCCCCACTCCAATACCTCATGGGACTACCTTCAGGTATAAGGCTAACGGGGTACTTTTATTTCATTATTCCTTGACTCAGTTCCAACCCAGTACTCTCTGGGTGTCTCTTTTATATTGTTCCAGGTGGAAGTCGGGGCTTGGAGGTATACTTAAACTAAAGGTAAAAAAAAGTCTGTGGAACGTGGGGCAGGCAGGATCCTATGTCGGTCCTTGTTGGGCTGGTTCCGGTTCCGGTTCTGGCCATCTTGGAGTAGGGCTCCGTCCATCTTCTCGTGGGGAACTGGCAAAGGGGAAAGGAAAAACAAAAAAAAAGAGTCAGGCCTCCTTCCTAGCTTTGCACTTAAGGGAAGAGTGCTACCTTCACCTTTTCTTATCCGTGAGGTGTCTAAGTGTGGTAAGGGTTAAGGTGCTTCAAAGTGCGGTGCACCGTATTCCCACCCACCAACCCTGAATTAAAACCGACCCCGGCACTTGCCTGAACCCACGGCCCTCCTGGGCCGCAGGGAAAGGAGTCACAGACTCTGTTTCCCTTGTAGGAGTACCGGACCCGAGTGCATTGCTCCTGGAGGGGACAACTTCACTGCTTTCCTCCTCGTGTCGGGTCGGGTTCCTGGGTGGTGACGTCTCCACGGTCTCGCCGAACTGGATATAGGGATTGCTCTTGCAGTCTTCCTGATCCACGTCCTTGGTCTTTCCTCGCGCTCCTTTCTCTTTGGTTCTGTTCTCCATTTTAAAGACGGCTTTTCCGGCCCCGCCCCTGGGGTCTGCTGCTATTGGCAAGGAGTTTCCGGTTTGGCCAACTGGACCACCTATTCCGCATCCTGTCTGGACCTCATTGTCCGCCATGTTGGGGTGGTCGGGGTGTTCCGGGGAGGAGGCAACCACATTGCCTTCCATCCAGGAATGGACGAGGGGGCCATTCGGATACTGAATACTGGGAAAGGAAGTCCACGTTCGCCTGCAGTTTACCCGAGCCATGCAAAGTGTGGAAAGGAAAATGTTGTAAGGCAAGGAACCAGCGGAGCACCTTTGGGTTTGAATCTTTATGCATTTAGAGCTAGGTCAAGGGGGCATGGTCGGTCAGTAGAAGGAACTGTCACTCAAGGAGATAGTATTGCAGTGCTTCAACCGCCTACTTGATGGCCACACATTCTTTTTCTAGGTGGCATATTTTGTTTCCCTGGGGAACAGCTTCCTACTCAGAAAAAGGATAGGGCGCAGAGCGCCTCTGTCGTCAGGTTGGGAAAGGACAACCCCTAGCCCCCTGCCAGAAGCTTCCATTTGGAAAACAAATGTTTTGTTGTTTTCGGGGAAAGTAAGGACAGGGGTTTTGCACCGGGTCTTTTTCATGAGGTAATTGGAATTTTTATGGTCAAGTTATGTCCCCTAACGAGTACCCCACCGTCTCCATGTACGAGTTAAAGTGCATGTAACTTCCCTCCGCAACCGAATTTAAAGACGCAAATACATTTGCGTCCAACGTTAACATGTCCTCTTTCAGATCCACCATGAATGGATTAATAATTCAGTTCCTAAGTATGCCGTGCCACCGTCTTTACATGGTGCACTTTCACGTTTTCCTGGCTCTGCCGAGTTAGGCCCTAATTCCTGCCATTGAACTACTTTTTCGTCTCTGTCTCCGAAAGCTGCAACGTGGAGATGAGATGCATCCCTGACCCCTGCCTTCCTTCCTGCCAAGCGAGCGGTGCCCGGCTCGGCCTGCTCTGCCTGCCAAAAACAGTATTTTGCCTTCAAGTTATCAGCGTAGCCAGCTCAGCCTCCTCGAAAACACATTCCTGTCTAGTAAAATAAGTAAACAGTTCCCGGCTGCAGAGTAAAGGGTAAAGCCTTCCTGTCCTCCTCATGTAATGCTCCTGTTACCATGGTAGGCCCTGGCTCTGCGCATCTGCACCTAGACACGCATACATTCAGTGTAGCAAAGCCTCTGCCCGAAAGACCTTTTCCTCCAGTATAAACATCCTCCAAACACAAGATATCAGTTATGTTTTAGGAACAGGTCGATCTGACATGCCAGACATATGCCTCTTCTCCACTAGTGTTAAAAGTCAGACTCTTAGTCTACGTCAACCACACGTCATATTAGCTGCGCGCGCATCCAGGCCATAGGTTTCATCTGACTTCGCAAGAATTCACTAAGCATCCACTTATGACACTTTTCTGTGACGTTTCCAGTTCACGCCTCTGTGCACACCCATGTTCACGCCTTTTTGCTACGCACATGTGTTCTTATCATATACATTTCACTTGTCACGCCTACTGTATGCAATGCTATTGTGTCATTTTACTATATATGCCATGTACTGTGAGTAAATCGTTGACATCTTTCCTGACATCCCTTGCATGCCCGAACCCTTGTATTGATGGAACAGATCTCCATTGACTCGAGTCATTTCTGAATTAAAGCCCTTTAAGACTCAGACACCCCGGACTCTGCCTTTCATTTTTAATGAGCTATTCTTGTACTTATAATTATATGGCAAAAACGATACGGTAAAATATTTACCACATAATTGGCGCCCGAACTGGGACCCCTCTCCCACCCCACGCGCCGGAGATGCGTCGCAGGCCTGGCCCCCTGCCTCGGCCGTGACGGACCCCAAGCGCTTCCGCAGGATTTCCTGTAACTCCCTCAGGCCCACGGAGGTGACGGAGACTGCGATCGACATCCATACGAGGCGGTGAGGAGTGCGGAGGATCCCGACCAGAGCCCAGCCGAGAGAGCAGCGTCCGAGGTGTCGAGAGGCCCACCTGTAGTGCCGAGGCGCATGCGTAGTGCGCAGCAGAAGCAGTGACGTCATCGTCAGTCCAGTCCAGTCCAGTCGAGTTTCCGAGGCCTTCCGTTCCGTGCTTCCCGGTGAGTACCGTTGCTGGGGACGCATCAAGACGGGTGCATTGATTTGTATCCGGTCAAGACGGGTTTGGGTACACAGACCCGGTCTGCATTGTTTTAGCAGTGTATCTGTACTGTTTAGCAGTATATCAAGTAATTCGTGCATTCAACAATTCAGTTTTGTTCTCGTTATAGAATTAGTGGGTTGTCAATTTATGTTCGAAATGTTTCAATGTGTTTGATGTCGTGGTATGAGTGACTGTTTGCATATTATATTGTGTTCATTGTTTTCGTGTACATTTCAGTGGCAGCAATGCCTTTATTCTCGAAATTACGACAGATAGGAACTAGAAAAGGGATACTTGAGGAAGCTGTCCCCATCCCACCCAGGGACACTCCTGGTCATTTTATGTACCATAAGCACGGCTTAGATGCCATATTATATCTTGATTTATGGGTGGAATACACGAAAGACTTAGCAGAGAATCAGAGATGGCCTGTTACAGGAACATGGGATGCCGAGTGCATCATGAGAGTAGAAGAAGCGTTATGGAAGAAGAAAGCCAGACAGTCACAGAAAGATGCCATTGAATTATGGCATAAAGAATCACATAGACGGACAGAGAAAGCACTCAGAAAAGTAGAAAAGAGTAGAGAGGATTCCGAAAAAGCCAAAGAAAAAGAACTAATAGAAGAAGGAGAACGAGTTAGAATGGAACAACACGACAGACAGAGTAATGCCATCCTGTCAGGACTGTATCCAGTCCGGGCCGAGGGCGGCCTGCCCGCGACCCCGGAAAAACCGAAAGACCTGCCCCCTCCATTGGTTCCGACTAAATTACGTCATAAGACCGCAGCAGACATTTTCCTTTCCTCCTACTTAGACGATGTAGCTCCCGCATATACTACTGCACCTGCCCATGTACCCGTACCACCTGCACCTGCTGTTGGCCAACCCCACGATCACCTACCTCCAGGTCCGCAACAGCAAACTCCGCCCGCACCACATCCTGCTCCACCTGTTCCTCCACCACCTCCACCACCTGTTGTCACTTCCCCGGTAGTTTTCCCTGGTGGTATTAATCCACTTAATCCTTTTGCCCCGGGTCCATTCCCGCCACAAATACCGACCCTACAGTCAGGTTATGCTCAAGCCTCCGCCTCTGGAGGTGCTAGAGGAGGATTCCATACCCCGCCACAGATACATCGTATAACAATGAGAGATCTCGCAATGTCACGAACACCTAAAGGAGCTCCAGCTGAAACACTTCAAGAACAGCTTACTGATTGTAGATATGATACAGTGCCTGGTAGAACAGGACCCATGTTGCTAGCTTCCCTACGTTTAAGACGTGTTACCGATTATTTAGTTTTACTGACAGAAATGCCAGAACATCTAGACAATATGTATCATTTTATTAGAACAGGAGAAAGACCAGAGTCTGTTGGTGACGCCATGTCACGTCAGAAAGTTGAGAACAAAGGTTTAATCATGCGTTTTTTGGTTAATTGTTTAATAAGGGAACAAGATCAGGCAGGTTTTTCCACCAGATGAGATGAAAAGACTGACCAGATGGAGCCAGAATATTGCTGAGGGTAAACATGATAAAGAGAAATGTGTACATGCTATGGTTAGAAAGATCCGTAAAGAAATAATAGATATACATGCTCGTTGAGATCCTGACGAGGCACTCGAATCAGACGGCCCGACCTCCTCACAGGAGGAGGATGAATCAGAGAATCTAGCAGAAACATCACAACAAACGGATAGAAAACTGATAGCATATGTAGGTAGAGAGAAACTCCCTGGACCGTATCCTATGGATAGGCCCTTCGATAGACCCATTCGTAAACAAGAAACGTTCGGAAACAAGAAACGTTACCTGTGTCCGATACCAGAGCGATGTACCCTTGAGCATGTATTCCAGATGACTGACAAAGTACTAAAGGAAAGGATAGGTTATCAAGAACTCAATACCCTACGCGATCAGGAACTAGCCCGGTCCGCAGTACAGTGGTCCGGAGATGACAGCATCTATAAAGACGACACAGTAGTACAAACGTTTTTAAGTCTTACTCCAGAAGAACAGCGACTAGCTGGTATATACATGACACAACACCTTATTATACAGTACGAAAACCAAGCATCTGATCCAGGTCCGTTATATAGTTTATTGCAAGACTTACTCCTGAGGCGATGGAGAGGTCTAGGTACCGATCTAATTGATACAATTCTAGAACAACGTCACAGATATAGAACGTTTCTGACTCCACATCTTGTTTCCGTTCCACCCCCCGTCAGGCAATCATATAACTTTGACAAACAGAATCCCTTACGTGAAGTACATCCAGTCAGGAAAGATGATAATACCTTAGAACGTGTGTTCGTTTACACGCCTATAACTAAAATGGAATTATTGGAAATGAAGAAAATAGTGCCTAGTCATGATAAAGACCCCGCAGGTTTTCACCGTGAAATAAAAGACATGTTACTTATGGGGGACTACACCTATCCCGACATTATGAAAATATTGAAAGTGTTATTGCCTGCCGGTATTTGCGAGAAACTTAAGGAGAAAGAATGGGAGGTGGGAGACAAAAAGATTGTTTGGGCTGAATTAGAAACCGAAGAAACTGGTCGAACCCCAGGTTTAGGGCTTGGGGACAAAACTAAAGCATTACCAGGATTGTTAGTACAGGTTTTGACAAGATTGTTAGCAACTAAAAAGGAAGACTGGGACGCGATCTCAGCCTGCAAACAGAAACCCGATGAAGACACTAGTGATTTCTATTCCAGATTTGAGAAATGTTTTACTATTAATAGTGGCCTGAAATCAAGTAGCGAGTCATATCCACACCTTTTTGTATCTAAATTGGTAGAAAATTCTTTGCCCCAGGTTAAGAACCGTGTACTGAAAGTTGAGAGCACATGGCAAGCTAATTCGCCTTCCCAAATGTTACAAATGTTACAATATCACCAGAACAGAATTAGAGAGGAACATGATCACGAACAGAGACGTATGAAAGACACGAAAATGAAAATGTTAGTTGCTCAGTCAGTTCCAGCAGATGGTCAGAAAAAAGGCGCGACACAGTCAAATAATTCAGCGGCTCCCGTTAAAGGGACATGCAACTACTGTAAATAGCCAGGTCACTATATAAACGATTGCGCAGTATTGAAACACAATATCGCTACAGGCAAAACGAAAGAGAGACCACGTCCGCCCAGACAGGACCAGGTCCAACACCAGGTCCAGCAACATGTTCCACAAAATGTACAACCTATGCATGCTCCACAGCAAGCCTTAGCGGTGCCACAGCCCCAACCCATTGCCGCGACTCAGCAAGTCACACAGCAGATGTACCAGTATGCCCAATCCGACTACCCCGATTATCAGCAATACACATGAAACAGCCTAGAGAGGGAGGTTGGCTTGCCCCTTATTGAGGTCCCTGTAGATCAAGAGGGTCCTTATGTACATAGCCAGGTATTAGGGAAAGATAGAAAGTTTTTGATTGACACAGGGGCAAGCAGAACAACCATCAGTCACGAAGAGGTTCCAGGGGCACCCCTCTCAGGCTCACAAAATGTTTCCCTTGGATTTTCAGGAAAGCCTATTGTTAATGAAGTATCGAAACCAATACCCCTTGCAGTTGGTCCATTGTCCCGAACTACTGATTTATTGCTCACGAAATCATGTCCAGAAAACTTGCTTGGTATAAAAACCCTGAAAGCTCTAGGAGCTGTAATTTGTTGTTCTCCGGAAGGAGTCAGGCTATTCCTTCGTGATTTCAAAGGCCATTATGTGTTGAGAGATTTTGATCCCAGGTTACGGAATGTTCCTGCACATATATGGGCGAAAGGCCCTACTGATGTAGGTTGTATGCACATTACACCGTACCGTGTTACACTCAAGCCAGGAGTTATACTACCACGTATTCGACAGTACAAATTACCACCAGATGCTGTAGTGGCTTTACTGCAAATCATTGACGAGCTCATTGCACAAGGAGTGGTTGTAGAAACCGACTCCAATGTTTGTAATTCTCCTATCATTCCGATTCTTAAACGTACTGATCCAAATGCACCTCCAGTCTATCGACTGATTATTGATTTACGCGAATTGAATAAATGCGTGGTACCACAGTATCCTGTGGTCCCGGATATCTCCTCCTTATTGACAGCTATTGATTCAGAGGCGACGTTCTTTACTGTAATCGATCTCAAGAACGCCTTTTTTAGTGTTCCAATTGACTTGGAAAGCCAGTATCTTTTCGGATTCTGTTTAAATGGCCGAAGCTTCAAATTTGCACGCGCACCTCAAGGATTCACAGAAAGCCCAAGCATCTACAGCCAAGCACTGAAACGACAACTTGACGATATTCACATGCCTCCCACTACTGCCATTCTACAGTACGTCGATGATCTACTGATCACCGCCCGAAGTGAACCAGAATGTGAACAAGCCTCACTGACAGTTTTGTTGTTTTTGGCGGACAAGGGACACAAGGTGTCTCTTTCGAAGCTGCAATTCTGTGTCCAGCAAGTTGTGTACCTTGGGCACTTGCTGTCCAAAGAGGGGAGACAGCTAACACCAGATCGTATACAGTTAATTGCACATCTGCCACAACCCAAGACACAGAAAGAAGTACGAGCCTTTATTGGACTCACTTCCTATTGTAGACAATGGATTGCATTTCTAGCTAAACCACTCATACAGTTGACAACACAGGAGGCAGCGTCTTCGACTGTCCTCCCTTGGACTCAGGAACATACACAAGCTTTTGACGAATTAAAGAAAGCCTTATGTCAAGCACCTGTTTTAGCGACACCATGTTACAGCAAACCTTTTACACTTTTTGTCACAGAACGCGATGGCACAGCGCTGTCGGTCCTCACTCAGCTTCAAGCAGACAAGCACAGACCGTGTGCTTATTTTTCGAGCACATTAGATCCAGTAGCCCAGGCCTTGCCTGCGTGCTTGAAATCAGTTGCAGCGACAGCTCTAGCAATCAGACAACGTGATTCCATTGTATTGGGACACCAAATGACAGTACAGGTTCCACACTCTGTTGAAGTTCTTCTAAACAGAACACAGACCCAACACTTGACAATAGCACGACTGACAGGTTATGAATTGACGTTATTCCAGCCACACATAGAAATCAGACGTTGTAATACACTGAATCCTGCTACACTTTTACCCTCAAACACAGCAGATCCTACTCCACATGACTGCATAGATGTAGTTGACACAGTTACGAAACCCAGACAAGACTTGACAGATGTCGCATTACCCGATCCAGACCTGACGCTTTATGTGGATGGTTCATGCATGAGAACAAGCACAGGAGAGCTAGTGGCCGCATATGCAGTGACCACTGAAACTGAAGTTATAGAAACACATCGCATTGACACCCTGTCAGCCCAAGCAGCAGAGCTCATTGCTCTGACCCAAGCCTGTATACTAGCCAAGAACAGGAAAGTAAACATATACACAGATTCACGTTACGCATTCGGAGTCGTTCACGACTTCGGTGTCCTCTGGCAAGAGAGAGGTTTCCTGACCTCCCACGGAGCCAAAATCCAACACGGTCCCCTCATTCAAGCACTGTTAGAAGCAATATATTTGCCTACAGCCATAGCCATCATGAAGTGCAAGGCACATACTAAAGTAACAGACAAGATTTCCCAAGGTAACGACTTTGCAGATCAGACAGCGAAATATACAGCACAGACTCATACACAGACGACTGATATGACGAAGACTGATGTATCATCACTGACACACAGTATGACAGTCAGGGACCCCACACTAGATGTCATCGACATACAGACACATGCTACTCCAGACGAAATCAAGAAATGGGCTGAACAAGGAGGGGTCCAGACAGATCAAGGGTGGATGACGAGGGGAAAAACCACATGGTTCCTCCCCGACTCTATGGTTCAAGTTTTCATCAACACCGCACATAGCCCAGCACATTTAGGAGAAAAAGCCATGTTAGACAGTTTACAGAATCTCTGGTTCAATAAGCATTTACGAGCAGCAGCAAAACAGAAAGTGCGTACCTGCATGATCTGTTGTCAGTTCAATCCAGGAAAAGGGATTCCCGTAGAGCAAGGTGGATTTCATCCTCCTGACTATCCTTTTGAAGTCCTCCAGATGGATTATATCCAGATGGACCGATGCCGAGGATTCAAGTATGTCCTCGTAGTTGTATGTGCCCTATCCCGATGGACAGAAGCATATCCCGTTCCAGATTACACTGCCCCGACCACAGCCAGGCAGCTGGTTCGTGAGTTTTTCCCTCGATATGGCTTGCCCCGTATCGTGTACTCAGACAACGGTCAGCCATTCTCGTCTGAATTAATGAAGCAAATCTCACTCCTTCTGGGGTACCAGTGGAAGTTCCACTGTGTCCGGCATCCAGAGGCAGCAGGTCTCGTGGAGCGCCACAATCAGACTCTGAAAACTCGACTTGCTAAAGTATGTAAAGAAAAGGGCGTAGACTGGATAGTAGCATTACCTGTTGCACTGTTTTATATGAGAATGGTAGCCCATTCAAGGACAGGGCTATCTCCGTATGAGGTGGTCTTCGGTAGACCTCCTAATATGTGGGGGACGCCTCTGCCGAGAAAAATAACCGATGTTGATAGTACTATGCTGACAGATTACCTTGCCTCCTTGATGTCTGCACTACAATCTTGTCGTTCACAGGTGGCTGCAGCCTTCCCAGACAACTCCGAGGTGAAGCCGCATGCCCTGGTCCCGGGGGATACAGTTGTTATACGGAACTTTGATAGGACGAGCCCTTTGGAGCCCCGCTGGAAGGAGCCGAAGATTGTCCTGCTAACCACCCGGACCGCCGTGAAACTGGAGGGGAGGAAGGGCTGGGTGCATTCTAGTCATGTCAAAAAATTCCATGGACTCTTGCCCAGCCCTGACTCCCAGGACTCTCACGTACCAAAGACAGACATTAAACTCCCTTTTCGAGAGAGAACTCCCCAAGAGGAGTACAAACTGAAACTAAGGTCTAGTAAGTCAGACAGTTTAATTGTTTAAGTCCCTCTCGGGTGAAGCGGTTAGGCAGGTTCTGACAATGTACAAGCTAGATCCAAATAGAGAGAGAGATAGACAGGAGATCATGAAAAGAAACAGTTATTGTAAAAATCTCCGTAGTAGGTGCGTCTGCACCCTGATTATTCTGTTTTTTCCGAGTCTTACGTTAATTGGCACCAGCCTGATGTTGTACATGTATTTTCCGTTTCCACATTCTTTTTCTAATGACACTGCAGAACACACGTTTAGTGAGCTGCCTCCACATGAACTATCTTACCGACTTGCGCTGCGCAACAATTCATTCATCAGTATGTTACACCATTCCCATCAGACCAGCAATGCCACCAATTGTTGGATATGTGGCCAACTCCCTCCCTATCAGAAATATCAGGGAGTTCTGCCCCTCTTTCCGTATCCATTCACACACAATGGTTCCTGTGGTGCATGGTTTAGTTTAATTAATTCCGTAGATGCCGATTTCATAGTTTTCCAGGGTAGATGGGTATGGGGGAATCTAAACACAGTTCTGAATAAGGCATGTTTCCCAGACAAGGAGGGTCTTCCCCAAAGGACAGGGACCGACCTAGAAAACGAAGTGTATGGATTAGGCAATTTTACACTTGACCTCATGATTCTAAACGTTCAGTCAGAAACTAGTCCAGACTTGCCATCTATGTCAGTATTGCCAGTCAAAGGTGAATTATGTGTCAGAAAGAATGGTTCAGTACACCTAGGTCATAGTGAATGCACTACTGTGATCAAATTCAGTGATAAAGGCAAGTCTACATTCAAAGCTTCCCGCCATTCCTATTTCGTTTGTGGTCATACAGCTTATATACGTTTACCCCTAGACTGGGATGGTACCTGTTACATTGCATTCCTACTACCACCTGTTTTTCTAGCTCCTCCTGATTATCACAGAAATTCCCGCCTCGTTCATGTTAGAGCCAAAAGAGACCTTCCACTAGTTCATTATACTGAAACCGCATGGGAACAATATACAGATTTCAATAAAGGATTCTTTCCCTATCTAGGCACAGTGTCCAATAGTAAATTGATACGCAAATTAACCAGAACTCTCGAAGCAGTAGTGAATGAGACTACTTCAGCTTTGGGCAACTTAACAGAGGAGCAGTCTGCTATGAGACTTGTTGTTCTTCAGAACCGCCTTGTCCTTGACGTCATCCTGGCCGATAGGGGCGGAGCTTGTAGAGTCATCGGATCCAGTTGTTGCGTGTTTATTCCTAATAACGCGCCTTCGGTCTATAAGGCCATCACCAGACTTCACGAAATTGCCCATCAGATACATCAGAACCCAGGTTCATGGACTTGGTCCGGTTGGCTCTGGGGTGTAGTAACAGCCTGGGGATGGAAGCTATTGTCATTCCTAGGGATTATATTGGCCATTGTATTCAGTTGCTGTCTATGTCTTCAATGTGGGCCAGCGATTTGCGGCTTGTGCGCCACATCCTGTATTCCCCGTTCAAGTGCACGTTCCCATTCCCGATTAAAGAAAGAAGAACAAATGATGTTATATGAACAAATAGATGGCCTCATGAAAATAGATATATCCTAATGGGTCCGTAGGGGACAAGGAGGGAATGAGGTAATTGGAATTTTTATGGTCAAGTTATGTCCCCTAACGAGTACTCCACCGTCTCCATGTACGAGTTAAAGTGCATGTAACTTCCCTCCGCAACCGAATTTAAAGACGCAAATACATTTGCGTCCAACGTTAACATGTCCTCTTTCAGATCCACCATGAATGGATTAATAATTCAGTTCCTAAGTATGCCGTGCCACCGTCTTTACATGGTGCACTTTCACGTTTTCCTGGCTCTGCCGAGTTAGGCCCTAATTCCTGCCATTGAACCACTTTTTCGTCTCTGTCTCCGAAAGCTGCAACGTGGAGATGAGATGCATCCCTGACCCCTGCCTTCCTTCCTGCCAAGCGAGCGGTGCCCGGCTCGGCCTGCTCTGCCTGCCAAAAACAGTATTTTGCCTTCAAGTTATCAGCGTAGCCAGCTCAGCCTCCTCGAAAACACATTCCTGTCTAGTAAAATAAGTAAACAGTTCCCGGCTGCAGAGTAAAGGGTAAAGCCTTCCTGTCCTCCTCATGTAATGCTCACGTTACCATGGTAGGCCCTGGCTCTGCGCCTCTGCACCTAGATACGCATACATTCAGTGTAGCAAAGCCTCTGCCCGAAAGACCTTTTCCTCCAGTATAAACATCCTCCAAACACAAGATATCAGTTATGTTTTAGGAACAGGTCGATCTGACATGCCAGACATATGCCTCTTCTCCACTAGTGTTAAAAGTCAGACTCTTAGTCTACGTCAACCACACGTCATATTAGCTGCGTGCGCATCCAGGCCATAGGTTTCAGCTGACTTCGCAAGAATTCACTAAGCATCCACCCACTTATGACACTTTTCTGTGACGTTTCCAGTTCACGCCTCTGTGCACACCCATGTTCACGCCTTTTTGCTTCGCACATGTGTTCTTATCATATACATTTCACTTGTCACGCCTACTGTATGCAATGCTATTGTGTCATTTTACTATATATGCCATGTACTGTGAGTAAATCGTTGACATCTTTCCTGACATCCCTTGCATGCCCGAACCCTTGTATTGATGGAACAGATCTCCATTGACTCGAGTCATTTCTGAATTAAAGCCCTTTAAGACTCAGACACCCCGGACTCTGCCTTTCATTTTTAATGAGCTATTCTTGTACTTATAATTATATGGCAAAAACGATACGGTAAAATATTTACCACATTCAGGAGGGAAAAGCTATGTTCCTGAGGAAGGGACAATTGGAGGGGCTTCCCTGGCGTGGCTTTAGTCAGGAGGTCGGTAAGAGGGCTAGTGATGCTGGAAAAGTGAGGGATAACCTCCTATAGTAGCCCATAAGTCCCAAAAAGGAGCGGACGTCTTTCCTGGTGATAGGACGAGGAAAGTGTGTGGTGGCCTCTAGTTTGTTCACTTGGGGTCTAATCTTTCCGGCTTGTATTCGATATGGCCCGTGCCAAAAGTGGTCTTCTTGGGATTGACTCTGAGGCTCACCTTCTTCAGGGTGTCTAGGGTAGCCCGTAGATGTATGATGTGGGTGTCCCAGTCAGGGCTGTGGATGACTATGTTGTCTAGGTAAGTTACAGCGTATGTGTGGTGGTCCCGCAAGAGAACGTTCATCAGCCTCAGAAAACTTTGCAGGGGTGCCATGAAGGCCAAATAGAAGTACTTTAAATTGGAAGAGGCCTGACGGGGTGGAGAAGGCAGTTTCTTTCTTTGGCCTCCCTGGCGAGGGGAATTCGCCAGTAGCCCATTTCCGCGCCGCCCAGGCATTCTACGAGTTCGTCGACGTGGGGCAGGGATATGCATCAAATTTGGATACAGCGTTAAGCCAACAGAAGTTGATGCAGATTCGTATGCCTCTATCTGGTTTGGGGCGAGGACTACTGGAGAGGACCAGGCACTATGGAAGGGTTCGATAACGTGCGCATCCAACATAGCTTCCACTTCTTGGTTTGCTGCTTGCCTTCTTGCAGACGGACTAAGATATTCCTTTAGTTTTATGAGGCTAAACCCTGCTGTACCTATTGTATGTTGTACTAGGGAGGTCCATCCCAGTGTCCTTGACAATACATCTGCATAGGTATTGCACAAAACAGGCATCTGCTGTGTTTGTGTCTTTGTAAGCTGCTTGCCAAAACACATGGGCTCCTCTCCTGTAGGGATGTCAAGGGAACATGTAATACTGAGGCGTCCGTAGCTGAAGCCGCCGGTAGGGGGCCTTCCCATACCTTTAAAAGATTTACATGGTAAGTGTTAGACCTGTCAGCCCTTTGGGTAGTCCCTCCTATTTTTCCTTCTTTTTCTCCTTTGTGCCTCCTAATTTTTCTTTTACTTTTTTTGCGTCCACTACAATTTTTTGGTGTTGTCCCTAGAGTTCTGAGGCCTTCTTGTCCCTATAACTTTTTGAGGCCTAGGTGCTCTCTTAACATGGTGAATACCGTGACACACAAAATGGTGACTTGTAACTGCCACATTTTTTTACCTCAGGGACCTGAGCCATAGGACTACACTGGGAAGGCTCTAGAACATGGGTACTCACAAACTTTCTCTCGGGGGCCAAATTTACAGTGTGGTTTGTGTCCGAGGGCCGCACCAGTGGGGGTGGGGTCAGTGGGGGAGGGGGCGGGCCTAGAGCAACAACAAAAAACTGCGACCATGAGGTTGAACACAGGTCCCTGCAGCTGACGCCTTCGTCCACTGAGCTACAATACCCGGCATACACACTTCTCTCTCTCTCTCTCTCCCTCTCTCTTTCTCTCTTTCTCTCTCTCTCTCTCTTTCTCTCTCTCTCTTTCTCTCCCTCTCTCTCTCTTTCTCTCTCTTTCTCTCCCTCTCTCTTTCTCTCTCTCTCTTTCTCTCTCTCTCTCTCTCTCTCTTTCTCTCCCTCTCTCTCCCTTTCTCTCTCTCTCTCTCTCTCTTTCTCTCTCTCTCTTTCTCTCTCTCTCTCTCTCTCTCTCTCTTTATCCCCCTCTCTCCCTCCCCCTCTCTCTCTCTCTCTCTGTCCCCCTCCCTCCCTCCCTCCCTCCCTCTAGCTCTCTCTCTGCGCTCTCGTGGCTGGCTGTCGGGGCCTCTCTTCCTGGCCCAGGGGCGACGGCGCTGTTTAAGCATCGAAAGATGCCTGGGGCAGGACGGCTGCGTGATCACAAAAACAGCCAAACCTTAGCTTCTCTGATTTTTTTTCGCTGGAGTTTGTCATCCAGACTTCACATCACAAACGACAGGGGCCAAGTATCAGCGTGTTATCTTTTTTATCCAAATATTTAGAAGTGGCAGCTCCAAAGGGGGCAGAGTTTTCATGAAGAATAACAAGGGAGTATTATTAAACGCCCCGACTATATTTAAAGGCAGTTTACACTTTCTTCGAATGTAAAGGAACCATGTAAATCTGCTCAGTGGAATAATGCACATGCTGCAAGTGGGCAGCCTGCAAACCACCGGTTCCCGTTCTAGCGCACCCCCTCGACCTTTCATCTCTCTGGGGCCAATAAGAAGTCGACAATCCATAGATTACATAACACCAACTACCAATACAGCGCTTTGAGATTTTGCGGCTGAAGCGCTTTACAGGGAAACATACTAACAAACATACTTTTTGTATCATTAAAAGCAGAGAATGGCCCTAGTTAATTTCTTTTGAAATTGGATCTGTGCATACGCTGCTGCGGGGAGGCCAGGCTCGGTATGAGCAACATTAATATGATCTCTGCAGAGTTTTGGACTCGGGCGGATTAGCATATCAAAGCAGGAGCCCAGGGCAAGGGAAGCCATCGATAGCCCCAGGCTGTGACAGCTTCCAGGCGCGCGCACACAGCCGCACCCAAGCATTCACAGGTCTTTAAAAGACCATTAGCATGTTAATGAGGCTATTTTCACCTCTCAGCACCCCTGCAGCCCCACTCTGACTACGGCGGAAATCGCCCGCCCCCACAGGCAGCAGAGTCTCGGAATCAGCTCTGGTTAGAGACAGCCTTTAAACAAAACAAAAAAAAACTCGGGTATGATGTCTGAAAGGTCCGCGGGCCGCCGGGGAAGGCTTGCCGGGCCGCCACTGGCCCGCGGGCCGTACTATGAGTACCCCGGCTCTAGAACCTTCCAGCTGATTCCAGTAGCAAGGGCCCAGTCTATAAAAGGGCCCAAACCAGGGCGGCCATTTTAGAGTGACCAAGGGGCTTGAGTAGAGTCTGGTGAGGAGTGAGGCAATAGTCTGGGGAGGAAGACGCATTGATTGGAGTGAGATCGTCCCTTGGGCCGGCTGCTCTTTTCTACTGACGTGACCCCCTGCCTATTGACTAAACCCTACCACCGGGTTTTCCGGTTAGCTCCTCCAACCTGTGGGGTGCTCCTGGTCAGTTGTCCCTATGCTGCCTCTCATAAGCTGTGGGTAGCCCGACTGGAAGTTAGGAAGGGGAGGCGTCCACGAACTGTGGTAATATCAGACGTTCCCTTATCACCGAGTGAAGCACTCTACACAGTAGGGCGGTGAGACTTTAATTTACCGGCCCAGAGTCCAGTTTAGTGCGGGGGCGCTGGGAGAGAAAAGCGGAAATTAAACCCTTCAGACAGAAGGCTGAACTCACCGTGAAAGAAGTGAAGTGCCCTCGCTTCCAGCTGGCATCCCCTCCTGCAGCGAGTGTCTTGGACACGGGCCCTCAGCTGTGAAAGTGAAGCGGGAGCCATCCTACGCAGCTGGGAGCCGTAGGAAGCAAATTAACCTTTGCCCGGCGAGAGCAGACGACGTCGGAAGGGGAGGAGAGACGCTGGTGAAGGCCGGGCCTGGGCAGAGACTTGCCTGTGAGAAATCGACAGGGGAAGGAGTGCGGAAGCATTGACAGGTGTCCACGGAGGACGGCGAGTCGAAGAGCAGCAATCAGGAAGGCAAGTGGAATCAGCCCGGAGCGGAGCCTTCGTTCGTCAGTGAGAACCGATCAGGCCCGTGTAAGAATTGCCTGACAGGACTGCAAATGAAGTAAGCAGGGAATCGAGTCCGGTGGGTGGGGAAGATCGTCATCAGGCCCACATTGGTGGCAGCTATCAGGACCTAGAGAGTAACCCACAGACTTTGATTACCTCACACCAGTCGAGCTGTGCAACGGACAGCGATGCCTACTGACTGAACTTGCTATTCCAGTTTCTTCCTATCCTCGTTAGGGACCATTCTGAGAGAGAGAGAGAGATTTCTGAGCATAATTTAAAAGTCCCAGCTAATAAGAGTCGGGGTAATAAGGCTTATTCAGAGATAAGGCCTAGCTGGTGGAGGCAGCTGTTGGTCCATCGATCATTTCGGGCCTAGGAGTGTTATTAAGAAAACTTAACAATCCAAGGTGGTTGTAGAGCGGACTAAATGGCTAAATGAAACAATTAACTAAACCTACCTATTTCCATTTAGGTATCCAGCTGTTTGGAACAATTACAGGTGTACAATCTGTGGAGCTATTTGCTGAGCAGCTGTGTCCTCTAGCTAATGTTAAAACTGTGATCCCGGGTAATGTACCTATTGATTCCAAAATAAGAGAGTCTTAATCTTGCTGGTTACCCTGTTTAAACTGTGAGAATATTGGGGAAGAGACAGGGTGCAGATGTTATTGCTGAGACTCTTTCAACTGGGGAATGACAAGAAGTAGTATTTAATGCATTGTAAAGTATGAATGCCAATAATCAAATGTGGAGTTATTTAATGTACTGAACCTAAATTCCGCTAAGTGACAAAGAGATACTAAAAAGAGTTTTATAAAACAGACCGTATTTTTCTAAACTGGTGTAGAGTCATTCTTTTTTGTGGATGGGCGCTGAGTCGCTGTAAGTGAGTGATGTAAGCACAACACAATTGCCTTTGAGATTAGCTGTTCCTACTCTGTGCCAGGTTACCCTATGTGGACTGGTAACCCCAGGTCCAACAGTAAGTCTGGCCGGTCTGGGTCTTATGGGGATGACTATGTGATAAGAGACTGGGGTGACCCTGGCAGTACTTTATAAGGGAAACAACACTGAAGGGGGTGCAAAGGGTCTCAAACAATACTGTGGAGAAAACTACACACTCAAAAGTAGTGTAACGTCAAGAGGTAAAGGAACCAACCCAAAGGAGAGAGAGAAAACACAAGTAAGAGTACCCATCAGCCCACCCGTGGGCGGAACCTCATCATCTGAGTTTTTAAAGATGTAAACTGGTATCCACTAGATCCTTACTTGAATGTTTTTTTCAAGGGATACTAGTACAAGGATCCACCAGTGAGACGGACAGCCAACAGGAAGTGTTGAAGGGCTGAGGGAAGAAAGTAGTAAAGGGTTGCAGTGCTCAGAAAGTGAAGAAATTAAAAATGCCTGTTATGATGACAAAGAACAGCTTTATTGAGTGTGACCATCATAGCGGCATGATTAAAAGCAGAGTGATGATAGTATGGAAGGAATTACTATCAGTTGAAGATGTTAACTGGTCAACATGTTTCAGCCTCAACAGGCTTTCATCAGGACCAAAAGAAAACACTACTGCAACAGTGGATCAAAAGATACCACCAGTGAAAAAATTATAATAATTACAATGTAGACCTACCGGTAGAACAAATTTTTCTTTATGGTAGTCTCATTCATGTGACAGACACTCTCCCATATATTTTATGGAGAAGGCCCCACCTCACCTGGCACTCGCTCAGGTTCGAAAGAGGCCACGCTCTGTCCGTCGTTGCCTCGGTTCTATCTTCTGAGCCGAGGGCAGAGGCGTTCTGAATACGTTGTAGTTGTTTCAGGAGTTTGGCTGAAGTTCCCGCGTAGAGGGCGTTTCCGAAGTCCAATCTGCTGCTGACGAGGGCCTGGGTAACTGTTCTTCTTGTCACGGTAGGGATCCATCTGTAGATCTTGCGGAGCATGCGGAGGGTGTTGAAGCAGGAGAGCGAGACGGCATTGATCTGCTTTGTCATGGAGAAGGTAGAGTCCAGGATGAACCCCAGGTTGGGTGCGTGGTCGGTGGGTGTTGGGGCTGTTCCCAGTGTGCTCAACCACCAGGAGTCGTCCCAGGCTGAGGGGGTGGAGCCGAGGATGAGGACCTCTGTCTTGTCTGAGTTCAGCTTCAGACAGCTGTTCTTCATACACTCGGCGACGGCTTTCATTTCTTCGTGGAGGTTAGTTTTAAAGGTGAGGGCGTCTTTGGTGAGGGATAGGATCAGCTGGGTGTCGTCGGCGTAGGAGATGATGTTGAGGTCGTGCAGTCGGGCGACGTGGGCGAGCGGTGCCATGTAGATGTTGAACAGTGTTGGGCTGAGGGATGAGCCCTGGGGTATGCTGCAAATGATCTCGGGGGCTTCGGAGCGGAAAGGGGGAGGCGAACGCTCTGGGTTCTGCCGGAGAGGAAGGAGGGGGTCCAGTCCAGAGCCTTGTCACGGATCCCAGCGTCGTGTAGGCGTGTTCGTAGGGTGCGGTGGCAGACAGTGTCGAAGGCGGCTGACAGGTCCAGGAGGATGAGGGCCGCGTTTTCGCCGTTGTCCATCAGGGCGCTGATGTCATCAGTAGCGGCAATGAGGGCAGTTTCGGTGCTGTGGTTGCTGTGGAAACCGGACGGGGATGGGTCCAGGAAGCTGTTATCCTCGAGGTAACGGGTCAGTTGTCGGTTGGCGGTCTTCTCCATGATCTTCGCCAGGAACGGGAGATGGGCCGGAATTTCTTGAGGTCCTTGGGGTCAGCCTTGGGTTTTTTGAGTATGGCGTTGATCTCGGCGTGCTTCCAGCTCTCCGGGAAGGTTGCTGTTTTGAAGGAGATGTTGATGGCTCATACTTAGCTACTTCGTGGTAAACCCCAGGCCAGTAGAACTTCTCTAATAGGTACTGTAGCGTGTGCTCCTTCCCATTGTGCCCCCCTGTTTGGTTATGGGCTAGATCCAACACCTGTTCTCTGAAAGGTTTTGCGACTAATAGCTATTCCTTATAGTGCCCTGCTTCCCGAGTGACCCTGTATAACAAACCCCGTTTTACACAAAACAGTGGGCCCACCTTATCGGGAAGATTCTCTTGGGTTTGGTCCCAGGCATCTTTGAATGTGCCATCATCTCGCTGGGATGCACAGAAGTTTTGTCCAGGTGTCCGGGGAGTTTCTATAGAAAAAAAGGAGCGGAGACGGTAGAGCACAACTGGCTTTTAGGTACGACGCCCGCTCTTCTCTCCTTTCCTTGCAGGATTTAGTTGTTTTTGGTTTGGGACCTTCTATTTTTTCTTGGGAAAATGGTGCTTGTTCCAACCACCCTAGCAGGGAAGACGGAGAGGTGGGGGAGGACAGGTATTCTAGGAACCTGGGAAGACCTGTCCCAAGAAGGATGGACTCAGGGGGAAAGGGCATCACTCCCACTCCCCAGTAATCTCTGGGTGTCTATTTTATACTGTTCCAGGGAAGGTTGGGGCTTGGAGATATACTTAAACAAAAGGGAAAACAAAGTCCCTGGAACGTGGGGCAGGCGGGATCCTATGTCGTCCTTGTTGGGCTGGTTTCTGGTTCTGGTTCTGGCCATCTTGGAGTAGGGCTCCTCATTGGGGAACGGGCAAAGGGGAAAGAAAAAAAAAAGAGTCAGGCCTCCCTCCTAGTTTTGCACATAAGGGAAGAGTGCTATCTTCCCCCGTTCCTTGAGGTGCCTAAGTGTGGGAAGGGTTAAGGTTCTTTACAGTGCTGTGTCCCGTATTCCCAACCACTAACTCTGAATTAAAACTTACCCGGCACTTGCCTGAACCTACGGCCCTCCTGGGCCGCGTGGAGGGGAGTCACAGCCTCCGTTTCCCTTGTAGGAGTACCGGACTCAAGGGCATTGCTCCTGGAGGGGACAATTTCACTGCCTCCTCGTGTCGGTTCGGGTTCCTGGGTGGTGATGTATCCACGGTCTTGCCGAACTGGATACAGGGATTACCCTCGCCATCTTCCTGGTCCACGTCCCTGGTCTTACCTCGCGCTCCGGTCTCCATTTTAAAAATGTTTTTTCCAGCCCCGCACCTGGGGTCTTCAGCTACCAGCATGGAGTGTCCGGTTTGGCTGTCTGGACCACCTATCCCATTTCCTGTCTGGACCTCATTGTCCACCATGATGGGGTGGTTGAGTTGTTCCAGGGAAGAGGGGAAACCACCACACCCCACTAAAGATATTACGAACATTACAACTGTGAAGGTATTCCTTAAAGAGTACTTTCCTCGTTTTGGCTTGCCCCGAAGTATCTGGAGCGACAACGGAAGTCATTTTAATGGGAAAGTGATTACATTAATTTGTGAAGGGTTTCACATTAAGCAGAAATTTCATGCTGCTAATCACCCTCAGTCAGCTGGCCTTGTTGAGAAATACAATGATACTTTCAAACTGAAATTGGCAAAAATTCAAGAGCAACAGGGTTAAAATGGCCAGATGCTCTACCGTTAGCTCTTTTGTCAACAAGAACCACTGCCCATTCTAGAACAGGATTGTCACCCCATGAGGTCCTGTTCGGAAGCCCGGAAAATGTGTGGGGCATCACCTGTCCTCGCAAGTGTTCTGATATTGAGTATCCTGTGTTGCTTGATTATCTAGGTTAGTTAACAGAAAGTGTATGTTTTATTCACCAACAGGTGTGAGAGTCCCTACCTTCTGTACCAGAGGGACCCGAGCACAACATTCAGCTTGGAGATTTTATTCTCATCCAGAACTTCCAGCAGGAGAAAAGTTTGGAGCCACGCTGGAAGGGTCCTGAGCAGTTTCTGTTGGTGACACGGACGTCTGTAAAGGTTGCTAGTCGAAAGAACTGGGTCCACACCACTCACTGCTGGAGGATTCCTTTGCCATTGCCATACGACCAGTTGGTCAAGGAAGGCGCTGGCGACACAGAGTGCGAGAAGGTGCCAAGATGTGTTCCTTTCAGTGGCGCCGCTGACCTGGAAGCAGACCGATAAGGAGAAAGATTATGTTTTGAATGAGGCTGTTCCACCAGAAATTCAAGCTATTCAGGAGTCTTTGTTTATTGAACACACAGTGCCTCGGGCTACCAGGTACAATTTGCACCCTCGGCTGAGGGATACTGAGTCTAAGGATAAGAAAGATTAGGGATAGACTCCACAAGATGTGTAGTACTGAGTTCAGTACCAACTGAATTAGCAGAAATTAGTGGAGAATTTTTTACTCATTTTGCCATTCTCATCTGAACATTAGGTAGGGAGAACAGAAGTATACCTTACAGGTGTCCTATCTTTATTGATGTGGGGTAGAGTAAAAGAGCTTAGGACAGAGCAAACTCCATCACCTGTGCTCAAGAGCGTTAACTTATTGATGAACAATAGGAGCCTGTACCAGTGAGGCTCTGACGGACACTGGGAACTTGTATTTTTTCTTTGCATTTCTTGCCCGTTTGCAATTCATCATGCATCTCTTTGGTAGAAAGGTTGCTGAAGAAGAGAAGCCAATGGTTCTTGTTGCACACCATGATATGATGTGGACACGGAAAAAGTAAATAATGTGTGTTGTCCTTTTGGTTTTGCTGATAATAATATTGTGTGGGATGTCATGGCTTTTGTAAAATGATCAAGGTGTACCTTTACGCAGCAAGGGTATGGTTATTTCCCCAAAAAGAAATAAAAGAACTGCCCGAGTAATGTATTTTTGGAAACACACAAGAGGTTCTTTGGAGAGGGGACAGCTTGTTACCCACTGAATCTGTCTCTAGTTTGTGGACTTTATATCCATTGTCGCGTGTAAATTATACTTATACTCAGCCTCCTCAATTCTCAGAAGTGAAAGGAGTATTTGGTTTTGGTAATCCGGGACCATGTCTATACCATAGAAAACCGCTGGGAATGAGTTATCCAGGTTGTTATAACAATACATATTGTGACTATTTTTATATGGAAAACAGAATGTCACACTGGTGGGTTGGCGTTATGAGGAGTTGATAGTTACCCGGGAGGCTGGTCATTATCTTGCTTGTTGCCCCATTGTGAATACCACTTATACTTCACTATATATAAATTGCTCGGTAATAGTGCTGTTCAAAAATATGATTCCCTTGGTGAATGACGAGGATCCAAGTTCTTTTGAAATGAACTTCAGAAATGCAGCAGTGGATTATGAGGGACCGATTTATGCACACCCAGGGTTTTTCTTCTTGTCTAATGGGACATATTCTAATGTCCACAATGGTACAAATGAAGTAGCTCTTGGAATGGTATTGCCCTTGAGTGTACCTTGTAAATATGCTAGGCCTAAGAAAGGGTGGGTTAAAAGGACTCTGACAAAAGAATTCTGTGAAGGGGTGACTGATATAAAAGTCAATAATTATAGTAATGGAATCACTTTTGTATACATCCTTTCTTCTACTTTCACTGTAGGTGGTACCTCTATGGCCAGGGGTGAGAAGGCCAGAGAGTATTTTGGGTGTGAGCTGCAAATTTTATCTAACCCCACAGTAGCAGCTTTGTGCGATATCACCACTTAGAGGACATACGCATATATTCAGAACAGACTAGATATGCAGTAGATTTTATTCTAGCCAAGAGTGGTGGTGTATGCGCAGTAGTGGGCGATCAGTGTGTAGTCAGGATCAAGAATATGGAAAAGAATATTACCAAACACATACTAGATATCTTTGAAAACGTCTAAGGAATGGAAAGTGGGAATTGGAGCTGGTCTTTCTTTGGCAGCTGGGGCTGGATTCTTGAAAAAGTGATTCATCCGATTGTGATATTGGTGTCATGGTTCCTAGATTCCCCCTCCCCTCCCCCGCTTGCCTGTTGTCCTTGTGCTTGTTGCGGACTGCTTGTTGTTGACACTCGTATGGGGATCCTCACTTCCGGCCTCGGCTGGTAGCAGTGTAGTCGACGGCCGGAAGCGCTGCAACGTCAACAGAGCTTCCGGGGAGCGTCGCTTATCAGATGCGACTCCCCGAGGCTCGGCGCTTCGTGTACTTCTACAGCGTCTTGCCGATGTCAGACACAGTTCTCTGTATCCGGATCCGACCGTGCTGGAACGCCTTCCTGCTGAGTGAGTAGCACAGGAGCGCTTTTGCTTTCCTTCATTTCCTGCATATCGCACTAGGAACGCTTGTATGTTCTGTACTTTCCGTGTCAGGAGCACCCTGACAATTTACCTTGGTTGCAGCGCTAAGAGCGCTTAACATTCTTTGCTACCGCGCCAGGATCGCTTGCATATCCTTTCCTGTCCGCGCCAGGAGCGCTTAGACTGTGTACAGTGGCAGCAGCGCTAATAGCGCTTGACTTCCGTTATTGGTAGCGCAGGAGCGCTTTGCTTTTCAGTTCTTTCCGCGCTAGGAGTGCCTGACATTTCCTTATCCATTTCCTGGAGTGCATATGGATATCTTGGTTTGTATCCCTTGATGGCAGCGGGGCCGTTGCGAATGTGAGGAGATAAGCGGTGTCCCATATGAGTGTTTATGGTTGTGGATGCTTAGCAAAGGAAAGGTGGTTAATCAATGTTCCCTTGTCTCCCTGTCCAGTTGGTGCCCTGAACCTGCCCACGTGAGGGACGACCGCCAACACCTACAAACCCCAGCATTTTACCCTAGACTTTTGGCTGCCATCCTCACTCACATCCTATTCCTGATTTTGTTATCTACCCAGAACAGGGTAGGGTGTGTGTGGGGGCGATAGTTTGTGTCGTCTCTGCGAGGATCCACCACAAGAAGCAGGTACTTGTGGGGACCCCCGGACAATTGGTGCTCTGCTGTGCCCTAGTTCTGTGTCTTCCCTTCTGCTGCTCCTATCGTACTACTATTCTCACCCCTAAAAAGAAGATATCAATTCATGACACAGATGCTGCTATAATGATTCAAAAAGATATTGAGGATTTGCTGAATATCAATGAAGGAATTTTTGAGAATTCCTCCCTCCTTACTGTTTCATTTCCTGATGTTGATAGTGTGGAGTGCTCATAATTGTTGATTCATGGATTTCCTATTACTGTTTGTAGTTTTGTTTCCTCTTGTTATTGTTCGAAAATGTTTTAGCTCATGCTAAATGGAGGGTCTGTTAGAATAGAAGTTGTTTATGCTTACGCAGTGCTCAATGTACGTTAGCAAACGCCAATACTGATACTTATTCAAGAATCACATTCATTCCAAGGGCCAGAAGACCTAAACAGTCTGGTCTGAAGTAGGTTTTATCTTTTCAGAATCTTATTCAGATGAAAATCTTTTTTATCACAAAGTTCCAATATATACAATTACAATGATTAACATACACTGAAGCCGCAACAACATTAAACCTGCAATATGACACACATGTGACAGATGAAATCAAAATCACAATACAATAATAAACAAACACAATACATTTATAGCTCTGGTTCTGTCAGGTTTTTGAACCACACTTTTTTATAGCTGTACAATGCCTCGGATTGCTTTTCGTAATATATCACTTATGCTTTATATTCAGAGACCCAAAGCCAAATGGTGGACCTACTTTGTGTACTTAATATTTATAACACTATACACACAAAGGGGCGGATTAGGATGCCGCCCGTCGCCCTAGCGGTGCTGGGACTGGCGCCAGTGGTGCGGCGGTCCCGCACCTGCAATTAGGATGCCACTGCCACCGTGGCATCCTCCATTCCCAGCATTGTGGCGGGCGGTGCTCACAGCACTGCCCGCCACAATGCTGGAAATGCACTGTGTGCATTGTCATGCACAAGGTGACAGGTACCGCGAGGTTCCTGCCACCATGTCCATGACAATGTGGGCACCCACCAGCCCCCCAATACCCTGGGGGCGTGCAACAGGCCCCCGAAAGCAGACTGCATGGCTTTCCATGGCGGGGTTTCCGCCATGGAAAGCCATGCTCCGCTGCCCATGCTAATATGGATGGCGGTGTCTAGCAGACACCACCACCATAGATAGCCCATTTGCCGACTGGTCGACTGGCGGAAAACCGGCGGATGGTATTTCTGTCCGCCGGGGTCCACCCCATACTAATATGGCGGGGGAAATGGGTAGCGGGCGGGGAAGGATGTTGGGCGGATCGCCACCGCCATGCGGGCGGTGGCGATCCGCCCTACATCCTAATCGACCCCTAAGTCTTGGGTGAGCAAAAAGTGGTGATATCCCATCCTAGTGGGCACCTATTTGGTTAAGAATAAGACCAGGTGACGCGTTTTGAACCCACTGAGATTAGTTGTCGGTTTCTGCTCAGGATGTAGAACAACAAGAGCTCAATCTTTTAAAATCAAACATTCTCCTTATTCACCAGCCGTTGAATCAAGTACCCAAAGGCAACTTATATGTTGTATGCAGTTGTCTCATTCCCGCATTCTCCTATGTACAAGTTGTTCACCAAAGATTGTTAGTTTCTGTTGGCTTCTATCACTGTGGTGTTACTCCAACCAATATCAGACCACAATTCCGATTCCAGTTCAGTAAAATAGGAGGTGGGTCTACCGTCACCCTGGACCACTCCTCAGGTGAGGCAGGCAAGGTAGACTCCACTTTTTAGTATCCGCCATCTGGAGGATGGGGATAGCAGCCTATTTGAGTCAGGGCATGCCCATCCCCCACGTGGGGTAACCATAAAGAGGGTATAGGCACCCAACAGGTAGGCAACCCATTTGCTTCCACCTAGCCCCCTCTGAAAACACTCCTAAATTCAGTATTTAGGTGGCTCCCTGAGAACCTGACTTCATATTCGACGAACGAAAAGTAGATAATGGAAGACGACCCCTGCAGTTCAAGACGTGAGATACAACGCAGAAGAAACTGCCACAAACATTAGCCGCTGCTAAAGACTCGATCTTTGCAACCTGATGTCCTTCCTGACACCTGTGAGGCCTCCAAGAAACACTGGAGTCCCCGGCCTTCTGCAAATTGCCACAAACCTCCCTTTGTGCTAGAGGCTTTAGTCCCCTGTGACCGCCGGTATAGAACCAAGGTGGTTGAGGACCAGCACTTGTGTCGCCATGACTCACCACTGTAAAGAAACTTTGTAGCACACCTCCATCGGGAGACATCCATTACAACGCAGGTATTACAACGCAATGCCTTTACAACGCAACTATTACATAGCAGACACCTTTACAACACATGTCTTTACTTTGCATACTCTTACAATGAATATAGCTTTACATCGCAAGCTATTACAATGCATGGTAGGTATTGAATTCTAAGGGGTCCATTACGATGTCGGGCGGATCGCCACCGCCATGGTGGCGGTGGCGATCCGCCCGACATAAATGCCCGCCCGCCACCCTTTTGCCCCCCGCCACATTACAGTGGCGGGGGGACGGCAGCGGAGGCAAACACCGCCCACCACTTTTCTGCCCCGGTCGCCTTGCGGCCAAGGCGGAAAAGGGTTCATATGGTGGCAGTGTCTATCAGACACCGCCAGCCATATTTGGATGGGCGTCTGCAGTTGCTTTTCCGTGGCGCCAATGCCGCCACAGAAAGGTAGGCGGACTTCACTCTGGGGGCCCCGTGCGGGCCCCCAGAGTGAAGGAGAGTAGGGGGGTGAACACGGGGGTACCTGTGGTAACCTCCTTCATTTGCATTTACAAAGCAGCAGGCACCGCGCGGTGCCTGCCACTTTGTAAATGCAAATGCTGACATGCATTTTTAGCATTGTGGCTGGCGGTGCAGAGAGTACCGCCCGCCACAATGCTAAAAATACAGGATGTGCCCGCCACTGTGGCGGGCACATCCTAATACCCCCCACGGGACCTCCGTCCTTATGGCCGGCGGTCCCTATTACCACGAGGATGTCGGGCGGGCAAAGTCTGCCCGGCATCCTAATGAACCCCTAAGTGTTTCTTTTGTTGTAATTGGTTTTGATAATTTAATACTCAGGTACTAATATTAATACCTACATTTTATTATATAGGCATTTTTGTGCACATTTCAATATCAAAATAGATGATATTTGCAAAGGTGGTGTGCAAAATTTGAAGCATGTATTGTCGGTATGCCCAAACCCGATAATAGTTGAGGCAAGAAGGCGCTATTTAAAACCAATACGATTTAGATATAATAACGCATCTGTTCAAAATTTGATCACGCTTTTAAACTCACCCCCAGACAAATTTGTATATCATAATTTGTTTACATTTTTAACATCTTTTTTAAATCTGTATTGATTGTTTTATGTGTATAGTAACAGAAACTGTTTTATATGAAATGTGTTGTTCTCAGTAGAGAACTATATCAAATAAATTGAACTTGTGATTATATTTAATAACTGCAAGTAATAATTAGTTTGTGGAAAATTAATACTCGGGCATTAATATGTGAAATTAATTATGCAATGTTATATATGTAATGGTAAAAGGATGTAAGAGTATAATCAAATAATGTGGGCATTTTGTGCACATTATAATATTAAAATAGATTACATGTAATAACTTCAAGTTATAATTAATTTGTGGAAAAATTGATACTCTGGTATTAATATTTAAAAATATTAAAGAAATGTTATATATAATGGTAAAAAGATGTAAGGGTATAATAAAATAATTAGGAAATTTGTGTGCACATTATAATATTTCAATAGCTTTTACTTCATAAAATAAAGAAATCATTTAAAAAAAGTATTATTTGTTTATTTAAACAATTGTGACAGTACAGTGGGCGGCCGCCACAGGGCTGCATATCAAGTAATTACACAAAAACACAGACAACAGCACCATTCATCAAGTAAACAGTAGCATTATATAGCATTATAAGGCATTAGGAAGGAGAGAGTGTAGTGTAGTTCCTATTTTCCCAATAGGCTCTGCACATTGGAATAACATAAACAGCAGTGTAGACTTAGGAGTGAGGTCATCTAGGTCTCTACTGACTATGTTAAACTTAATTTAGGTTTGCGCCAGCTAGCTCAGAGGTCACTGGAAACTTTCTCGAATGAAGAGGGATGGATAACCTTCCCTGGCTCAGACAAGAAGGGATTCAGTTTCCGACAACCGCATAAACGTGACAACTTTGCTCCCTCAGAATAAGAGTATATCTCTAGAGTCGTGTGAAAACAATAGACAGATATTTCACTCGGTCAGCAGTGCATACTTAGTTTCACCAGAGTGCAGAGAAATAGAGAGAGGGGCGTTTTCAATAAAAGGTGTTATTTATTGAGCAGTCTTCTTTCTCATACAAGAGAAGTGAATTGCCACAATTGCAATACTTAAAGTAAAGTAAAGTGCGTACAGTAAAAGTAGTATTATGAAATAATACTGTAAAAGCATTGATACGGTTTCTTAGCCATATGATACTTTAAAATGGATAAAATATATACATATATATATATACATTGGCTAAAAGGCTCAACTGGTGCTTCTAACTAAGCTTGCCCCGGTGTACCTGACCTAAGCCTAATACTCGGGAAGGGACAAGTAAATAGCGATGTTGAGTTAAGTTGGTTAAGATAATTTTGCCAAGAATCTGCATCAATAATTCTCCTAAGGGTTTGGTCAGCTCTGTACCTTGGTAATAGAATGTGGGAGGTCTGGTATCTCTTTCCTCAGGATTCTACATCCCAGCAACCCGCAAGGGTATGCTGGAAACACCGGAGCTGGATTTTCTCGGCTGCAGAAAAAGACAGCGTCTCTCTCAGTGCGTCAAACAGGAGGGGCGGCTTCCGTGGGCACTCGCATCAGCTGGGCTCTCGGGCAAGTAGATGGCCGCTCTGCTCCAAACCACTGTGTGTTTGCTTAAGGCAACTGTTGGTATTTTATACCTGAAAGGTGCCGGGTTTGTTGTAAGGTTGGACATAAGATGTCACCAAGAACTAACAGTTCTTGCAGGATTTCAGGATTTCTTGTTCAAATCAAAACAAAAGCAGGGGGGGGGGGTTCCCGGGCTGCTGAAGGCTTGGTTTGTTTAAAGAACGCAGTGTGCTTTTCTAGCAGTCGATGGGAGTAGCCATGCTGTGCTTTGGATTGAATGGGCTATTACTGAATATGAATCTGATTCTTATGCCGTTGTCAGGACATTATTGATTATAACCCCACAAGGGCATAAATCTGGAATATTGAATTAGGGTCCTATATAAGAACACGACACCCACTCCACGAATTGATGTCAATCATTACTAAAACTAAGCAATATTAAACATTCAAAGGTGCATGTGTTTTTTCCAACCCACCCCAAAATACATATTTCGCATTTGAAATGGTGTACGGTAAATACACAGAAATGAGTATTTGTACTGTACGCTTTTCAAGCAGTGTTATCATTCAGAGAAATGCATATATATATATATCAGCTGAACGAATTGCAAAATTACACATGAAATGGCTCTAAATACAGAAAAGAAGGTCGAGACCATTTCATCACATATTTATACAAATTTCTGTTATATGTGCTAGAGGCTGAGGTAAAATATTGTCTCTAGTATCCTAAAATAGAGATCTGTTCTCTAAGAATACGTTTACTTTAAGCAGAGTACCATGTGCCAATTTTTTTTTATATTTTGGAAATATGGGCAAAAGTAATTTCGCTTTCAGGGGAAAAGTTTCAAAAAAAAATTCTGTAGCTTTGTTTATCAAAACTGAAGGCCGAATTCAGAGTTCAGGGAACGCTGTGTGCTCATTGTTTTTCTTAAGAGTTATTCTCGTTGGATGGAGAGAACATTGTTTCAGACATACTCGCAAAAAATAGGTCTACCATATCAGGTGAAAGTTCGACCAAGTTCGAAAATACAGCAACAGTGCAATTTTCTGTGTGAGTGCTATCATCGATGGTTGGATCAGCAATGCTCACAGAAGGCTGTACCTGTTCAGTGCTGCTTTCCTCTCTTACCTCACCGCCACATACTCGTAGTGGTGAAGTCTCAACGAATGCCGTCATCAGAATCGGTAGCCGCTGGGGACAACACGATGCATGAGTCGTTACCGGACCTAGCAAAGTATCAATATCCATTGGTACTGCTGATTGTAGTGTAAGACAGATGTCCAACACACATTCTTCTCCGCATATCAGACATCGAAGCACAGGTATGATGCAACCTTTCCGGTCTGAATGAAAGAAACCAAGTTGTACTTAGATCGCTTAGCCGCGCCAATCCGAGGACCTTAGTGATACGGTCTCGGTATCGTATTGCTAGGATCGTTTCTTCCATCGTTGCTAGAGTCTTGTCTGTGGATTTGCTTGCCATATTGGTGCAGAAGAAGCAAAAATAAAATTCCTGCTACGAGTCCCAAGATCAAGGGTAGGCCGCCAAAGACAGAATGGACAAAATTCGGAAAGATGCCCAGAACTGTTTCAAATGGTGTTAACAGTCCCGAAAAAATTGTCTTAAATACATGTGCAATGCCACTGGTATCAGACATGTTTAAGATTTGGCTTAACACTTCTACGAAATGTACGGGGCAATTTGTTGATAAAAGGGTATGTAACTCTGCTGTTGTCCTGGCAACTTGCAGTTCATACGTTTCTTTTGATGACGTTAGAGGCACAGTTGTTTGTAAAAGAATAGACTTCATTCTGCTTAAAGTATCAATTCGAATAGAAGAGATATTCAAACGAGGCCATAACGCAGCCCCCATATCTGGATTGCTGTGTGGATACAATACTTGCATACAGCAAATGGCCCTGGAAGTTACAGTTGTCAGATAGGGTTTTCCTGGCAGCATACCACAACAGCTGTGGTCACTTATTAAAATGTAACTAACATTCGAAACTGGTCTGTAGAATGGCTCTATCTGTTTTGCAGGCGTGCCATGCAGGTGACATGAAAGGTTATTTGAAGACCCTTCGCAGGCTCCGTGTAAATTAATTCCATGACACAGAAGTGTACCGCTTACTGATTTTTTTACAATTTATACCACTAAGAAATACCTCTCTGTTTCCTTCACTATAATATCTGTGTGTATAAGGTAAATCCCAGGTTGATTTGATGTATTCCTTACCCAACCTTTCATAATGGCCTGCTGGTATATACTCTTGACACTAATTAAACTGAAAAGTTGTTATCGGAATTGTAATCGTTCCATGTATTATCCATTCAATGACAGGTCTTTCTGACATTGTCAATGGTAATCTCTCGAGTTTTTCAATGCTCAGGATTGTATAATCTGCTCCTTTTTGTGCCAAACTGATTTGTTTATCAGTAAGTTTAAAGAGTCCGAATAATGACTTTGTGTTGATTAGACGCCATGATAGGTAGCCTGAACGCAGATTTTGCAACGTCCATCCAAGCTGTACAATAGGGTGTAGAGCGGGAATATCGTCGGGAAAATATCGAATAACCTTAATATCGCCGCAGAAATATCTACAAGAAGAAATATCGATGTCAAAAATATAGTTTGACCAGAATATCGACAGACAGTTAAGTAATATCGATAACAATAATATAGTTGTAATAAATATCGTTTACAAAAACATAGTTTACAAAAATATCGTTTTTTAAATAATTATAAGTAATTTAGTGTTTTTAATGAGTATTGTTTGTCAAATTAGTATTTTTTTAGCATTTTATTAGTTAATAATGTATTTTATGTTGAAGTTAGTGTTAATAGTTCCGTAGCGGGTTGTGGGTTTATAGGGGAATAGGGTGGGAAGTAATTTAAATATAATAAAATAATTGATTAATTAATGTGTTAATTTAATATAAATAGTGTAATAAATATTAGTTAATTATTTCAATTAGTTAATTGATAATTAATTATATTAATTAATTATGTTAATTGTTTAATTAATTTTAGGTGTGTATACTGGAATTGTTAAGTGAAAATGTAGTGAAGTAACTACATTTTAATTGAATAATTAATTAATTAATGATTAATTAATTATATTAAAATAATTTTTATTTTTAAACGAGTAAATACATTTTAGTTTGTGTTGTTGTGTTTATAAGTGTATATGGTGTAAAAGCTGTCAAATAATTAATTATGTAAACATTTTGAAAATACAATACTAATCAATAATTAATTAGTAAATATTAAATGTAATTGAGTAATTAATTTTAGGTGTGTAGGTGTTTGTTAATAATAATATATTTAAATGTATATATTAAATAAGTTTATAATCTACATTAAATTTAATACTAAATTTGACAGATGGATTATTATTTTTTTTTAGTTCCTGGGCTTTCCCTACTGTTGTACCCACTGGAGTGGGAATAGTAATTTTTACCCCTACGCTATCCAACGCTTTCCCTACTGTAGCACCCTTTGGAGTGGGAATAGTAATTTTTACCCCTACGCTATCCAACGCTTTCCCTACTGTTGCACCCTCTGGAGTGGGAATAGTAATTTTTACCCCTACGCTATCCAACACTTTCCCTACTGTTGCACCCTCTGGAGTGGGAATAGTAATTTTTACCCCAACGCTATCCAACGCTTTCCCTACTGTTGCACCCTCTGGAGTGGGAATAGTAATTTTTACCCCTACACTATCCAACGCTTTCCCTACTGTTGCACCCTCTGGAGTGGGAATAGTAATTTTTACCCCTACGCTTTCCAGCGCTTTCCCTACTGGTGCACCCTCTGGAGTAGGAATAGTAATTTTTACCCCTACGCTAACCAGCGCTTTCCCTACTGTTGCACCCTTTGGAGTGGGAATAGTAATTTTTACCACTAAGCTATCCAACGCTTTCCCTACTGTTGCACCCTCTGGAGTGGGAATAGTAATTTTTACCCCTACGCTATCCAACGCTTTCCCTACTGTTGCACCCTCTGGAGTGGGAATAGTAATTTTTACCCCAACGCTATCCAGCGCTTTCCCTACTGTTGCACCCTCAGGAGTGGGAATAGTAATTTTTACCACTACGCTATCCGCTTTCCCTACTGTTGCACCCTCTGGAGTGGGAATAGTAATTTTTACCCCTATGCTATCCAGCGCTTTCCCTACTTTTGCTCCCTTTGGAGTGGGAATAGTAATTTTTACCCCAACGCTATCCACAGTTTTCCCTACTGTTGCACCCTCTGGAGTGGGAATAGTAATTTTTACCCCTACGCTATCCAACGCTTTCTCTACTGTTACACCCTCTGGAGTGGGAATAGTAATTTTTACCCCTTCGCTATCAAATGTTTTAACTAATAATATTTTTTATATTTTAATTATATGTATGTATTATTGTTGTTATATAAATTTATGTGTTAAATATATGTATATGTACACATTTATTAAGTTTATAATGAAAAAGTGTAGTTAATTTGTTATAAATAGTTAAAATATAAAAGTAATGTAATGTATTTTGATAATAGTACTTATTTTTTTTTATTATTTAATGTAATTGTAATTATGTACTTACATGTTTAGGTATAGGGTGTCGATATTTTTGTAAACGATATTTATACAACTATATTTTTGTCAACTATATTTTTGTAATCGATATTTAAACACTCTACCGTACAATAGAACGTAATTGAGACTGACCATGTTGTAACATTAGTAAGTCCTGCTCTATTATATCAAAGGCAGATGATAAAATACTGTCCAGTGAATATATTCTGGAAGACAGAGTCGTTAACCCATTGTCCACAACAGAAAGTGATTTTTCCAAATTAATACGATCAATTTTTCGTATTTTCTCAGCAGTTTCAATTTGCATTACTTTCCATGCTTCGTTGTATGCAGCATATATACCGGCCGCTATGAAACATTTTTGACGCTGTTTGCGTGGTCCCATTAAGAAATCACGCAAGTCAGCAGCCTCTTTAAGTAAAGTCAAGTGTTGCTTAATTTCAGTCAGTGTGGATTTCTGTAGCCACTCAAGGCATAGTTTCCCTACACTGTATGTTGTAACTATCCCTGGATGTTGTCTCTGGGAATATCTAGGGTCTGGTCATTTTGAACCCCTGTGTTTTGTTCAGGAATCTATCTTGACAGTTATTTGTGTCTATTGGCCAGATCAACCACTTTTTCCAATCAGTATATGTGCTGTTTTGGTTTAAAATATTTGAATCGTCTATCTCCACATCAGTAGTGCTATCACTATCAGGCATGGGTTTTGGAACAGACGGTGTGTTCATGTCTTTTATCTTAGCAAGGCCAAGACAAGTAGTTTGTTGAATTGTGTCATTCAAGAAAATAATTTGTTCTGCGATCATGCAGGCCCTAAAAAGTGATTCTAGGTCTTGTACTTGCCAATCTTTGGAACCCCAGATTGTTTTTGTTTCAATGGTGTTTTTCCAAATATCGAAACCTAATGTAGACATTTTGTCATAAAATTTTTCTGAATAAATCAATTTAGTATTTGTCAAATCAAATCAAATCAAATTGACTTTATTTCGGATATATTGCAATCCATAAAAGTACACAGCATTAAACATTTCATAGTAAAAACATTACAATAATTAAAAAGTCAATCTAGATTACATACAACACATATGTTACTTAAAAGAGTGCATAGACAAAATCAGTACAAGAAAAAGTGCAAGTAGTACCCACATACAAAAAAAGTGCATTAGTGCATTGGGCTGCAGATGATTCACAATTACTCATCTAAACATTTTCTTAGTCTCATAGTTAGTTTTAAAAATTCTAGCACCTGGAGGACACTATCGGAGTGCAGCAGCTGTAAATACATAAGGGCGGGCCTGATTTGATTAAAATTTAATTTCTTTAAAAGAGTAACAAGATACCGCCTACGGGGATATTCATAAAATGCACATAAAAATATAAAATGCAGCATATCCTGTGGAGACTTCCCGTCGCAGCCACAGGGAGCTGCAGGTTTCTTAAAAACGTCAGACTTAGGTCTAATTAAAAGATGATGAAAGATGTTGAACCTGAACCGGGTCAGCAAAAATTTCTCATGGGAGGTAAAGGAGCATGTTAGGTACATTTCCATAGAATCACAAGTTCTCAGCATAATATACTTTCTAACATTGGGTTTCGTGAGCTCAACTTCATCTCTTAAGGCATTACAATTCATGAAAAAAGCTCTCTTAATTGCTGCAACATCACCCTTAACTATATCCCTCGGTTTGTCAAACAGGTTCAGGCGGCCAATCTTCAAAAATTGGGACTTCAAATATTTAAGCCAAGGTACACGCATTACATGTTCGAGCGATACAAGATCTTCCACTATCAGGTGGGTTAAAGGAATTTCATCACTTAACCATAGTTTTACCCAGCATAACAGTGGTTTCAATTTAACAATATCAGATAAATACAGACAACCAAGCTCTTCATGTACAGCTAAATTCGGTGTGCTACCTGGGACACATAACAGATGCTTTAAGAAATTATTTTCAACTATTTGTAGTTGTTCGCCATTTGTGTAGCCCCATATCTCGCTTCCATATACTGCGGTGGCTATGGATTTAGCATTATATAATTTCATCATAGCCACATTTGGCTTTTTCCCCAGTTTGGAAGCAAAGTTGAAGATGGAGGCATTTACTCTAGTCATTTCCCCCTTCTTCTTGGCCAACTGTGGGGCCCAACTAAGCTTCGTATCAAATAAAACACCCAAATATGAGAACGTCTGGGTGATGGGGAACAGAACATCATTCAGTTTAAAATTGAACTTCTTTTTAGGTTGACGGCCAACATGCATTATATAAGATTTAGAGTTGTTGACCATTAGGTCCCTATCAGACATAAAATTATTAAAAGCATTCAAAAGAGCCTGGAGACCTATTTCTGTTCGTGAAATTAAAACCGCATCGTCGGCATATAAAAGTAAAGGAATACCCATCGCACCAGCTCTAGGACAATCTGATTTAACATCTTGTAGTTCGGCCTCTAAATCATTTATATAGAAATTAAAAAGAAAAGGGGCCAAGATACACCCCTGACGTACTCCTTTATTAATGCTAAAACTTCCAGTGGTTTCCCCAGTCAATGAAAACCTCACGTTGGCTCTTGTGTCATTATGTAGATCCGCTAGGAACTCCACGATCCCCCTATCAATACCTTTATCCTTCATGGTCTGCCACAGCCTACCCCTGTTAACACAGTCGAAGGCTGAGGACAGATCCATGAAGGCCAGGTGAATTACTCTTTTCTGTACAACGGTATATTTATTCAGAATAAGAAACAGGTTGAGACACTGAGTTATAGTAGAGCGCCCTTCACAAAAGCCATATTGAGTAATCGACATGGTATTATTTTCATTCGACCAGCTTGTTAAACGTTGAAGTATGACTCTCCCCATAATCTTAACCATTGAATCAATTAGGGATATTGGTCGGTAGTATTTGTCAACATTGTTTTCATTCCTGTTCTATTTGACATTTTAAAATAAAACGTTCTTGGGTCACTGTTATTAAGTCCTGAGAAGTATTGGAATTTATCAGAAAACTTTTTTGAACTGCCTTTTGGTGGAGTAGGACAGAGTTCCCATTGGTTAAAAGATAAAACATTTCTAGGCTGAGCACTTTTATGCAAATAGTGATCACCATAATGGTTGTAGCAGTAAAGCTCCTCATATTTGGACGAACCCTGCAAGTAATCTTGTTCAGTCAATTTTGCTGACATTACTAAATCTGACATCATATTATTAATGTTTTCAAAGTCCCAGTCATCAGAGAAGGTACTAGGTGTTACAAAGTCACTTAATGAAATCTTGAGCTGGTGGGGATACTTTAAAAGCTCGACCGGGCCCAAAATGTCATAATCAGTTCTGTCCCATGCTACCCCACCGGGTATTAATAGCTGTGATGTTTACTGATGACAGTTCTCTTTTGTGAGAAGATGTGTGTGGCTTTAGGACCAAGTTGATGTTCTGACTTGCTGTGTCCATTGTACTATATTTTCCTTCAATGAATCTTCCCAAACATATAACCATGATGAGCCAAAGCAGCAGGAAAAGTACACCTAACACAATCCAAAATTCAATCCATGGTGAAATTAGGTAAGTCGTTTTCAGTTGGTGGAAAAGTTCAATTACTTTAAAACTCTGTGTTGGAGGCGTTTCTTCATGTTCGCTTGGGTCTTCAGAGAAGTTGTTGAAGTTGATGAAGTAGCCTGATGCAGTTCTGTCAATTGTTGGAATTGCTTCCGGATTTTCATTTGCTTTTGATTTTTTTTTGTTTCATTATAATAGTCTGAAGCTACATCATTGTAGATTGGTGTTTCTTGACGAACTGTTATTATTTGGGTTTCAAGAGGCACAAGTTCCATGGCATTTTTGCATAGTCCTTTTCTATTCATTGCAGATTTTTCAATTTTGATAAGTCTCTCATCATGAGCCTCTTGGATTGTTGCAAACTTTGGTATTTTGCTATTTCTTGGGAGGCCACTGGGCCTACTACTTATTATTGGCCACATGATTTCGGTTTTACCAGGTCGATGGATACAACTTGGTTCTCCTTTTTACCAGCAAGGGGCGGTAGTACTACTGATCTTGTTCCGTTGATAGCTAATACAGGTACTGCTTTTCTGTAAGAAGGCCCAAATTCCTTCTTTACCGCGATCTTTTCTCTGACCAGATCCCCAGTTTTTGGAATCCAGAGAGGTCTTGCTGGGACAGGTGGTTTTTCTTCAGTGGATGTCGACTGTTGTTTCAACTTTATGTTACTCAGGTTTTTTCTTTTTTCACTTAGATCCTGTAAAACAGCCAAGCGATCTTTGATATCAAAGCTTTTTTCTTCTACCACTGAAGTATGACTATCTAAGTCCTGAATAAGCATTCTAAGCATTCTAGTTCCGAACAATAGTTCGTATGGAGTGAGACCTTTTAGAGAGGTTCTTGGCAGATTATTAAGACTACGTTGGACACTTGTTAAATGTTTGACCCACCCATCACCTGAACCTAATACCCTCGCCGTTATAGATTGCTTTATGTCCCGGTTTTTTCTTTCCACAACCGCATTTCCCTCAGGATGGAAGGGAATAAAATACTGCAATGCGATGCCCATACTGTTCATGGCCTCTTTGTAAGCTCGAGTGCGAAACGCGGGACCCTGATCAGAATATAGCATGCCAATTGCGTATGTGCCGATAAAGACTCGCAAATCTTTTATAACAGTTCTGGCGTCAGCCGAGTGTGGTGGTCTACATTTTAAGTTAATTCTGTCTTAATTATTATGGGGACGTATTTCTCCGACTGGATTTCTGCGATATAGAGAAAGCCTTAAGCTTTCTAATAAAAGGGTCCTGGCATTACTCCGGTCGGTTCACGACTGCGATCTCTGTTGCAATCTGGCCAATCCTTTGCAAATTTGAAACATTGCAGGCTCATCCCCGGCCACCAGTATTCTGATTGTAGTTCTTTTAGCGATATTGCTATCTCTTGGTGCCTCAGACCCTACCCCATATGTGCTTCTTGTAGTAAGAAGATTCTCCTGTTCGTGTTTGGAATTACCCTAACCCCCACTCCAGGGATTCGAGCAAACGTAACGGAGTTTGCGTCAATTATGTATGTATTACTGAGTGGATAGTTGAGAGGTAATGCTGAATAATCGCCTTTCAATGAGGCTTTTACCGCTAGCATGGTTTACCCATCTATGTGTATTTCTGAACGCTTTTCAGTGGCTACTGAAGCCGGGCGAGCCGTTTCCGCTATGGCTGTGTTAGCCAATGAATTCCCTGCAACGTGAACTCCATCACGTCGATGACTCAATGCGTGTATCACGTGAGTCTTTCTGTAAAAGAACTACCTGTTCCCAAAGTCTTTTATGCTTTATTGTGGCACCCGTTTCATCTTTGTAACCGTTTTTCATCCATGTGTGCATGTCATTGTTATAGGATTTGACGCAGAAATACGAATCGCACACTATTAGTGTGGGGAATTCGCGATCAGCATTTTCAAGCGCCATCTTTAAGGTTCCTATTTCAGCTCGCTGAGCTGAACATTTCCTGAGTGATTCAGTTTTGGTAATCATTGGTTAGAATTTACCAGACCGCCAGCGACCTTTAACAATCGCGCACGCTGCATCATAGGATTTATTTTCTACATCGTAGTGTTGTGCGAATCTATCCATGTAGATTACGCAGGTATATTTTTCAAGAGGCAGAATTTCAGCTGGCAGAGGATATTCGCGTTCATATACTAGATCAGCTAGTTTTTTCAGATTTTGGTCAAAATAGTATTTAACGTCCTCTGTAGCAAAATAAGTTTGCCATTCTATCCATTCTGAACCTAATACTCCTTTAACCAAGTTACGAGGACTTGTTAACGCCTCAAGGGCTGATTCTGCTGAAAAAACAGATATTCTTCTGCCTTGGGCTTGGGCTCTTTCTTTTGCTACAGCAGTTTTAACCGCAGTTAGATTTCTTTCTGTGGAGCTGAACTTCATTTTAGCTTCAGTGTACAAATGTGATTTGTAAGCTATAGGTACAGTTTCTCCCTCATTAGAGGTCAGGTATGTGAATTCGCATCTTCCTAGGATGACTCGGATTACAAGATTACGTGTGTTCTCACGTGTTTGCAATTTTGTTTTAGTCAACATGTCTGTTTGTAGTGATCTCAAAATGTCTGTGTGTTTCTGAGTCCAATTGGTTTGTTTGAAATCTGGTTTTATTAATTCATAGAGAGGTTTAACCCTCTCAGCATAATTTAGAATGTATGTTCTTCCGAAATTCAGGAAACCTAGTAGTGATTGTAAATTCTTCAGTGTTTTGGGTGCTTGGAGTACAGCACATTTCTCTAAGAAATTGTCTGCCAGGCTTTTGCCTTCACTTAATAATTCATAACCCTAAAATAGGACAGTTAAATGGGCAATTCGTGACTTTTTAAAGTTGAATTTGTAACCCTCTGAGGTGAGTCCAAGTATTATGGTGTTCACCCTATTTAAGTGAGTCTCCAAGTCATCATCTGTGAGATAGATGTCATCGACATATAATAATGCTTCATCATCATATATTTGTAGTAACTCTGTTACTCTTGCTGAGAATAATCCTGGGCTATTCTTGAATCCCTGTGGGAGTCAGCAAAAATTGTTTTTGCGATCCAAATATTGAGAAAGCGGTCAAATACCTGCTTTCTGGTGCAATATTCTGACAGAAGAATCTATTAGAGATGTCTAGTGTCGTTTTATCTTTTTTGCGCACAATGTTATTCATTAGTGCTGCACTATGTGAGTTTTGCACTGCAAATGTTTTACAACAAGAGTTTAGGTGTCTGTAGTCCAAATCTAGACGATATGAATCGTCTGGCTTGGAGACAGGAAACAAAGGATTGTTCATTAGAGAGGTGCATGTTTCGATCACCCCTTGGTATTCAAGTTGATCTAAGATCTTCCTGACTTGTTTTTTAGCTTCTTGTTTAACTGGATACTGCCTTTGTGCAGTGGGCTGATTCTTTAACTGGATCTTGTGGTGAGGTGAGTCCTCATCCCATCCTACATGATTTTTGTATAAAGCAGGAGCTTGGGCTACTGCCCATTTTCTTGCATAAGTATATTTTTTATGAATCGGGATATGATTCGAGAAGGCAGGCATAATCATTTCTTCGCCATGAGGGCACTCCCTGACAAACTCTGGTGACCAGTCTTTCTCAGCTAACAGAATGTCATAGCCTTTTGAAAGTTTTTCCCAAAAGAGACTTTTTATTTTCCTGGTTTTATCTCCCTCTATCCGTAATGTTATTTCATATAGCTTATGGGGCACACAAACTCGTGTGTCTGCAGTTTCCACTTGAATGTACTCATTCGTGTCCACTGTCTCCAGAAGATTCATCAGGGTCTTGTGAGCTATGGTCACTTCTGCTCCGCTGTCTAGCATTGTCTGTGCCCACTCTCCGTTTTTCAGCTGTGTCCTCAGAATTCTCGGCATGTTTAATCTTAATACTTGCTACCTCCTTTCTGGGAAATTGTAATTTTGTACTTTGATGAGCAGGTTCCTTGTCTTTGGACTTGACGTGCTCTTCTCTGTGTTCTGACCGCCTCTTCTTTCCGATTTCTGTGAGGAAGATCGAGAAGAATTCAGTGAGAAGGATCGAGAGGGACGTGTATCAACATCTTGATATCTGTCTGGTTTTCTTATTTTATCCCTATCTCTAAGGTTGTATCTTTTTTCAGAGAATTCCCTTTGGGGAGACTTGTCTTCTCGGCCTGGAGATCTCTCTCTACGCTGAGGAGACCTTCCTCTGGACTGGAAACGTTTTTCCCTGGGATTGGATTGTTTATTACCATCCCAGCTCTTTTTGGGAGTTTTTAAATTATTTTTAATAAATGATTTTTCAGGATTTTCAGTTAGTTGGGGTTTTATCGGTTTCCCACCCAAATTATCTCTTCCTAGCTCTTCATAGGATTTTTCTATGATTCTGGCAAGTTCCAATGGTTGGGCTGTTATATCTGTTTCCTTCAGTTTCTGGAGGTTCTCTCTATGTCATCCCTTGCCAATTGAACTAATTCTCTATATGCCTTTGTTAATTCTCTCAGTTTAACTAGGAGTTGTTCGCTTGACATTATTTCGTAGTCTGGGTGTGTTGCATAGTTGCATAGGACCGGACCCGTTGCTCCTGGTCTACCTAGTGGACCGAGCCTGGTGATGTGATTATTATGTTTTAGGGCGACTTTAAACCAGAGCAGGTGCTCTTGGTATTTTAGTGGGATTTCAATCTCCTCGAAAGGAATGTATTCATCCGGAGGTTCCTCTATTTTGTAATAGTGGAAATCTTTTGTCGTAGCGTGTGCTGCTGGAAAGTTTATCCATGAATAGAATACCTCTGTCTGCCGATATTCGTGTGCCTCTATCACGAATATGACTGTACCACCTCGCGGTGTCAGGCCATTTTCTATAAGTTTTAGAGGTATAGTTCTTCTTAGATTGACCGGAATGAGTATTGCATTCGGTTCGGTTTCATGAAGACTTGTGTCTTCCTCTAAGAGTCGAGTTGCTAGTCTTACTCGCTCCCTTTCTTCGTCCATTTCTGTCATTTTACTGACTGTAAGTTTTCTGTTGCAGATCGAGTTTCAAGGAAACAAAGATTAGGTGCACAATCTTTTGGAACACTGTATCCTTCAACGTTGATCAAAACCAGAAACTAATACATAGTTCCGGCGTATATTAACCTTTCACCCACTCCAGACGTCTATTGGAGTTTTTACGGGGAAAGGGTTCTGTGTGAAAAAGCACGACTGAGTTACTCTATTGTCTTGCGTTAGATTATCACCTTACCAAACGTTGGGCGCCATGTAGTGTAGTTCCTATTTTCCCAATAGGCTCTGCGCATTGGAATAACATAAACAGCAGTGTAGACGTAGGACTGAGGTCATCTAGGTCTCTACTGACTATGTTAAACTTAATTTTGTTTTGCGCCAGCTAGCTCAGAGGTCACTGGAAACTTTCTCGAATGAAGAGGGATGGATAACCTTCCCTGGCTCAGACAAGAAGGGATTCAGTTTCCAACAACCGCATAAACATGACAACTTTGCTCCCTCAGAATAAGAGTATATCTCTAGAGTCGTGTGAAAACAATAGACAGATATTTCACTCAGTCACAGTGCATACTTAATTTCACAAGAGTGCAGAGAAATAGAGAGACGGGCGTTTTCAATAAAAGGTGTTATTTATTGAGCAGTCTTCTTTCTCATACAAGAGAAGTGGATTGCCACAATTGCAATACTTAAAGTAAAGTAAAGTACGTACAGTAAAAGTAGTATTATGAAATACTGTAAAAGCATTAATACGGTCTCTTAGCCATATGATACTTTAAAATGGATAAAATATATACATACATATATACATTGGCTAAAAGGCTCAACTGGTGCTTCTAACTAAGCCTACCCGGTGTACCTGACCTAAGCCTAATACTCAGGAAGGGACAAGTAAGTAGCGATTTTAAGTTAAGTTGTTTTTTTTTGTTTTTTTTAATGAAAAACTTTATTGTGCAATACCAATATCATTACAAGTATGGGCCTACAACCACAGGGGCCGGCCGCTAGAACATAAAAAGCAGTCGTAAAACATCACAGAGCAGCGACTGATCCCCTAGAGGTCCAGCAAAATACAGGATACAGTTCTTTGCAACACAGGATGGAATCAGGATATAGTTATTTTTGATTTGTTAGAAAAGAACAAAAAGAAAAAACAGACAAACAAATCTCAAGGCAAAAAGCATTTTGGACAAGGTCGAGCTCCGACGGGGGGGTACCTTCAATACAGGATAGTTAATCAGGAAGGCAATAGAGATGACCAGGGGGGGGGGAGTCAGTGGGGAAGTCAGTTAATCAGGAAAAAGAGTAAATTCTTCCAGAAATGTCAGGATCAGGGGGACAGAGAAATGTCCGGATTGTCCTCAAATGGGGGTGTACAGATGTTCCTCGGTAGGCGTTCCATTGACCCCAGATTTTATTCCACGCCCTAGGCTTGCCCCTAGCCAAATATACAGCCTTCTCTCTAAACATACACCAGTCCACATTCTCCTTCCATACTGACACGGTGGGGGGCCGTTGGGAACCTCACAGCTGCGCAATGTCCCTCTTTGCGATCATGTTCCCAAGGGCCGCCCACCGGGCCTGAGCGACATTGTAATCATTCGGCTCCCACACATTCAGCAAGCATCTCCGAGCCTCAGGCAGCAGAGCGACCCCGGTGACCCCTTCCATGACCGCATGCACACGATTCCAATACGCCGTCACCTCACGGCATTCCCAAATGATATGGAGAAAGGTAGCACTCAATCCACACCCGCGCTTGCATAACCCATCCGAGGAAAAGCCCATAGCAACCAAACGAGGACCAGTAACATATACCCGATGAAGAATTTTGAGTTGGACGAGACGAAGACGGGCGGGAATGGTGACCTCTTTCGGGGAAGACAGTGCTGACTGCCAGTCAACGTCATCCAACTCTAACCCGTCTCCGGTCCAGGCCTCCCTGAGACGCACAAGGAGATCTGCCGGATTGTTGATTAACTTCTAATAAATCAATGAGATCGTACTATCGGGCAGATGACCGTGAAGTATACGGTCCTCGAGTGGGGAGGACTCGGGAACATTAGCATCGGCAGCGAAGACCGACGTCAAGGCATGGCGGACCTGCGCATACCTGAAAACTCTCTATCACTCAACTCATACTCACTCTGCAGCACCTCAAAAGTCTTGACCGCGCCTTTCACCCAAAGGTCACCCACTCTGCTTACACCGATCATATCCCATTTCTCAAAACCTTTCGTTGTCCAGAGGCATCCCAGTCTTTCGGAAGCATACAGAGGGGTCGCTCGTGTCAATCGATCGTTCCATCCCATGGCCGCATTTGCATCCTTTCACACACGTACCGCAATCTTGGTGGGTCCTGTGTCCGAGAGTAGAGCGCCCTATTAAAGTTACCGCCGGGCAACTGATGTTTATCCATCTCGAAAGCCGGATTTGGACAGGGTGCATACATTGCGTGGTTGATTGCGGACAACTGGGAGGCCCAATAATACCTCCTGATATCCGGGAGCGCCATGCCCCCGTCATACCAGGGGAGAGTTAGTTTTGCAAGAGCGATACGTGCGCGGCCGTCCTAAACGAGCCTCCTCTGTAAACCTTCCACCTCCCGAAAGTAGCTTGCCGGAATGACGTCGAACGAATTCTGGAGTGCGTATAAAAACTGGGGCAGGGACATCATTTTAAAGAGTGCCGCATGACCGAGCGGCGACAACAGCAATCTACGCCACCGAGCCACGTCTAGTTTCAATCTTCGGAGAGGAGGAAGGAGATTATGCTCATAGCGGGCAGCTGGGTCTAGCGATATAAAGATCCCCAAATATTTGAAGCCGGATTGAGAGATCTGAATGGGAAACCTACTTGGTAATGGGGGAGGCCGCCCGAGATGACGTATACACAAGATTTAGACCAATTTATGATCAAACCAGAGTTCTTGCCGAACGAGGTGAGAACGTGGAACAGGACGTTAAGGGATTTACGAGGGGAGGTAAGGTACAAAAGGATATCGTCGCGTACAACGAGACTCGGTCCTCAAAGTCGGGGGCCCACTGAATGCCCTTTATCGATGGCTCCCATCGGAGCCAGGCTGCAAGAGGTTCTAAAGCAAGAGCAAAGAGCAGAGGGTACAGCGGGCACCCCTGCCTAGTACCCCTCCCGAGAGTAAAGGACTAGGACACTGGACCGTTGACCACCACCTGAGCCAGCGGTTCCGTATATAAAAGTTTCACCCATCCAACAAATTCCGAACCAAAAACAACTTTCGCCAGGGCGGCCCAGAGATAGGGCCATTCTATCGTATCAAAGGACATCGTGGCGTCCAAGGAAGCCAAGATGTCCGGCCCTGGAAGAGACCCCGCCCTAGCGAAAACACCATGTAAGCGCCGCAAATTGAGAGTGTTCCGGTGTGGAATAAAACCGGATTGATCCGGATGGATCAGGTCACAAATCACTGTAAGCAGACGATTAGCGAGGACCTTGGCGAGAACCTTAGGCTCAGCATTCAACAGGGAGATAGGCCTGTATGATGCGCAGCGATCACGAGGCTTGCCCTCTTTGGGAATTACTACGATCATTGCCAAACGCTGGTCACAAGGGAGGGTGCCAAGATCACGTGACTCCATAAACATATCGCGAAGATATGGTGCGACTTTATCCGGGCGCAGTTTGTACAGCTCAATAGGCAAGCCGTTCGGGCCCATAGCCTTGCCCGAACGGAGAGAACGAATTGCGGTTGCAATCTCGTCTACAGACAACGGAGCCTCCATGCACTCTCGATCCTCCTCAGAATGGCAGGGCAGCGCAATGTCCCGCAGCAATGAGTGGGAGTCCTCCTCATCTCTATCGGACACCGGGGAGTACACCACACGAAAATAATCAGCAAAACACTCCACAATCTCACTAGGGTCAGTCACACTCACACCATCTGAAGTCTGAATCACAGGGACCACACGATTCGCTCTTTCCTTCTTGTCAAGCCACGCAATCAATTTACCTGCCTTATCCCCAACATCATACAGTCTGCCCTGCTGTTCCCTGTACATTGTCTTGGCAGCATCCCTGACAAGGGTTTTATAGTCAAACTGCTTCAGACCAAGGGCGTGGAGTCTATCCTGGGTAACGCCTGATTCTAGGTCAGCCTCCAATTCCAGTATTTCCGCCTCAAGACTCACGACCTCCTGATTCCTAGCTTTCTTGGTCTCAGCTATTAAAGATGTGGGCCTGTCCACGGATAACAGTTTTAAAGGCTTCCCACAGGGACACAGAGGACAAAACAGACCCCTCGTTCTCCAGAAAATAGTGGTCTATTACGGGTCTTGGGATTACGCAGGTACCACGGGTTGATAGAGGCGATCCGCCCCGCAGCGTTCACCCCAGTGTCCATACAAAGCCACAAAGGAGAATATTCCAAAATGCCCCGGGCCAAGTGTCTGATCTTCCTAACGGAGGAAGACTGGTCAGCTGGCATAAGGATGTAATCAAGCCTCGAGAGACTCCTATGAGCCCCAGAGTGAAAGGTGTACTGACATTGTGTCGGATGCATTAACCTCCAGCAGTCCACCAGACCAAAGGTGTCCAAGAACCCACTGAGCCATGACTGGGAATTAGGAAGATCCCTGGGGGGGGTGGCGATCCATATTGCCAGAAAGCACAGAATTAAAATCCCCACCCATAAGGAGAATACTATCAGGGAGCTCCAGCATCACACGGCCAACATCTGAGAAGGTAGAGGTCTGGAGACCCGGGGGAACATATAGTGAGCAGAGAAAGAGTCTTACCCTCCCACCTACCAGTGAGGGCGGCATAACGCCCTCTGTCGTCAAGGATTACGTTATCAATCTCTAGAGGGAGAGAAGACCGAACCAGAATACCCACCCCTCTGGAACCAGTGGTGCACCCGGAGTGTGCGACCCGGCGATAACCCCACCTATTCATAGCATGACACATATTTCCCACCAAATGCGTTTCTTGCAAAAGTACCACATCAGGAGTCAAGCGACGCAGATACTACAGTACAACACCCCGTTTTATGCGATCACCCAATCCATTGACATTCCAAGATATTAACCTCAACCCACTACCCCCCATCCCCACAAGTGATGCATCCCACAAAGAGCAGGACACTTGAAGCAGAGAAGAAACCAATGCGTCGCCTTGAGAAAGAAAAACACATTCACAAACACTCCATCCCACCCCCCAACCAACGCCCGTTACAACTCCCCCCTCCCTGCTCCCCTGCAGTAGACTAAAAAGCCACCCCAACATGCAGTGTGCCTGTCGCCCTAACATTCCCATTCTACAAAAAGACCCTGGAGGAGGAAAGAGGCCCGTCCCTCCCGCCACCCGGAAGGGAACAACAATAAAACTTAATATACAGGAGAAATAGAACCCAGATGAGCAATGTCTAGTATTCGGAGATCAGGGGCCGAAAGGTCACTTCTGTGCAGACTCACCACCCTCGGCACCACCAGGGTGCTCCGTCCGGTCGTTTCGGCCAGGTAAGGAATCCAGCCAGTCACTCACATTTTCCGGCCGGTCAAAAAAGAATGTTCGTTCCTCGTATTCCACACGAAGCCTAGTAGGGAAAAGCATAGCGTACTTCAATCCTAAGTCCCGGAGACGTCGTTTAACTCCCTGAAAGCCCATCCTTTGTCTCTGAACGAGCTGAGTAAAGTCCGGGTAAAAATTAACCGTGGAATTCTCGACGCCTGCAGGATAGCATCGCGATCCCTGAAATGAAAAAGTTTTGCGATGATAGGCCTCAGAGGAGCGCCCGGCTTAGGCTTACTGCCCGGAACACGATGGGCATGCTCCACTGCGAAGAACTTGCTCAGTCCAGAAGGGGCTAGGTGGTTCAGGACAAGATCTTCAACCAGGAGGTCAATCGAGTGAGTCTCGGGGTTTTCCGGAACACCTATGACGCGGATGTTGTTGCGTCTTGCCCTGTTCTCAAAATCCTCCAGCCGATGGGACATCAGGTCATTAGCCGATTTCAAATTGCCAAGTTCGGTCTGAAGTTCCGACACATCGGCCGTGAGGCTAGAAGTCTTCAGATCCAACGACTTCACCTTCTCGTTGGTCTTGGACAGGTCGGCCCTGATCACGGTGACATCAATGGCCACTGTGTCAATTTTATGAGCAAGAGCCTCATATTGCTGGCCGATGGTCTCCTTCATGTTGGTAACGGCGCCCATGATGTCCTGCAGGGACAGATCAGTAGGGGCGGTTGGGTCCTCTTTGGCGTTCTCCGGGGTACGACTGGAGACTCCAGAGGATCCTTTGGCTTGAGTGTACCGGTCCATAACGTTGGATTGGACCGGTCCCCCACGAAGGGGCGTTTTAGTCTTCCGTTTCTCAACGTCGCCCCTGGCTGCCATGCTGGAAGATGCGCCCCGAAGGGGCCCGCGAGACCTAGTGAAAATGGCAGTCTGCGGGCAAGGCACCAAAAGTCCCCAAAAACTGGCTCGTGCGGCCAAGACAAAGTCACGACTTGACCCAAGCGGCTGTGATGGTAGAGTCGCACTCGCACTGAATAGAGGCTGGACAGGTCCCCGACCAAGCGAAACCTTCTCGTAATCAGACCATGCTAGGACCCAGAAACGAAACCGAAAGTTGGAGTAGGGCTACTGGGGAGACCCTACTGCCGTTGTTGTTCAACTTCGTCCCGGCATCACAATTCGCCAAGTCCCCGGCTCGCCGCAAGGTGGGCCTCAAAAGTTCAAATCGCTGTAATTTTGGTTTCCCGAGTCCGAATTAAATTCTGAAAAGAGTTATGGACTCAGTTGAGGTTCATCTTCGATAATCCGTCCAAGAATTCAGGATGTTATCAGGATAAGTTGCGAAGAGTGGCGAGGGTCCAGGGAGCCCTGTGCTCACGCGACAATCTTGGATGCGCGCTAAGCTCCTCCTCCCAAGTTAAGTTGGTTAAGATAATTTTGCCAAGAATCTGCATCAAGAATTCTCCTAAGGGTTTAGTCAGCTCCGTACCTTGGTAATAGAATGTTATTTGGTTGATTTACACTATAAAGTGGCACCAGATACTAAAGTCACATGCTTGTTTTATGTTTAATATGTTTCATTTATTACATGCAAATATCAGGAAAATGCGCTTTGAATGGTGTCAATACTTCTTACTGGTTGGGCTATGACCAGCGGCGGTGCGTCCATTGGGGGCGTTGCCCCACTAGCCATGTGGACGACGGTCATGCTGAGGCTGCTCATACAAGCTTATTTAATTTTTTTAATTATTTCTGAGAGCGCACTCTCTCGTGACTCGCCTGGAGAGAGCTCTGCCGGGACAAGCCCGACTGAACTGGGGACATCGTGCTGCGGAAGGACTGTGGGGGCGGGACTGCGGCAGTGAGTGACAGCGCAACAGAATAGAGATTTGGCCAGCAGCTGCAGCAGTGAGTGTGCGCATGTCAAAATAAGGCCTAGTAATTTTTAGTACTGGCCCAAGCATGCGCACACGAAGTACTGCTTCTTTCCTCCCTAAATTGTAACTCGGACATTGGCAGGGACCCAGGCCCCAGGGTCCCATTATGGGCAGGAACAACGCTGCTCTTAGCCAATCCTGGCGCAGTAGCGCTGCTAATGCTGCGCCAGGATTGGCTGGAGTCACCGCGCTGACTACAGATGTGCCGCCGCGCGTGGGGTGGTGGTGGCTGCTCATGCCGCACTGCATGGCCAATCACACCATGGCGTATGCAAAGCCATGCAGTGAATTGGCCATTTCCTCTAGTGTTGTTGGTACGTCACTGCGCCCGGCGCGCTAGTGCCTGTTGCGCCACGAGTCAGGAGAGAGTGTCCAGTACAGTTGTCATGTCCCTCACCTCGTGCTTGGCTCGCCGCTGGTTGTACTCACTAAGACAACAACATTACAGTCAATGTACATTTTTTACACTGTGTGTGACAGGGTTGTGTTAAGGAGGCTTGGGTAAGAGCATTGGCTCTCTGTGATTGGTCTCTCCGTGTTCGCTATGTGTGCACTATGATTGCGGGCTGTGGGGGAATTTGTTTTGTCTGCTCAGTGCGCACTTAAGACTATTAAACCTGGCCTGAGAGGCGGCCTCCCAGGTAACTCCTGTGACCTGTCACCTGCGCACCGAATGCTTGCCGGCCACTGGGCTGGGTGAGGGGCAGCTCGACTACCATGACGCCACGCCGCCAGGCCAGGCCAGGATTGGCTCGCGCTGCGCGCACACCTGTGGACAGTGGCCCCCTCAGTGTCAGTCACTGCTGTAACTACTGCAGTGCAGTGCACCCAATATGTCACCGGAAGGGTCCGCGCCTCACGGCCCCCCCAATGCCATGTTCTTTTTGCCGCTGGGCTCAAATTCACGCTGCTGCCATATTATGTTGATACGGTTTATTATCTTGATTTGTACTGTGATTGATAGCATGATTGTTGGCAATATTGTATTTATCATTAGTAGTGTTCATTATTATTGTTATTAAATAGTAAGGCTCAACATTATTATTATAATCCTTATTAGGATAGTGACATCTCACAATCGTTGTTTCAGCATAAGCGGGACCAGGCAACAAACAGGGAAAAAAGACGTTATATAACGTAGAGTGTTTCACCCTCAAATGCTCGTTTAACTGATAACAGACAGCACTCTCTTCATAGGTCACACGGTAATCATTCACAGAGGGTGGTTGGTTCCCGCTCTGCTGTCCCGTGAGAGGAGCTCGCGGCCCCTTCCATATCTATTCTCGCCGCGGCCTAGGACCGTGATCGGACCATCTGGGGTGGTGATTCTGATATGCGTTCACTTCACACGGACGACACCTACTCACACTCAAGCGGACATACCATATGACAAACAAAGTTTGAAAACACCCAGTGCACACAATACAGGAACATCTGAACAAATGAGCTCCCTTTCATAGTCACCAACTCCACATTTAAGCTGTTTAGAACTCAGTAAACATCCGTGAATGGAATTGCCAAACACCCTGGCATCGAAGAGGTTAAAGTGCTTTCAGGGTCCCTGTTTGTGGCGGAGTTGGACTTGGCATGTGGACAGCAGTGTGCATTACATGTATGATTGTCATCAATGTCTATTGGCACAATATCAACAAGAAGCTGTGCGTGATTGATTAGAGTTATGAAGTAACCCACTCACTACTGGTGTCATGGCTGTCACCAAGTGTAAACAGCAATGCCTGCGCATGCCTTCCGTCATTGGTTTATGAAAGGTGCCCAGCGTGGTCTGACCAATAGACAGTGCTGCTACTGACAGCACTTTGAGTGAAGTGCCGGACTGCAGTGAAGAGAAGTTGCACTGCAATTAGAAGTACTGATGGTGTCAGAGATGCTTCGATGCACATGAATCAATAGTTGTATCCTTTGTGACCAGAACAGAAAGCAAAATTATGCCTAAAACCAATGAAAAAATACATAAATGTTTCTTTACATGACTGCATACAGTCCACATGCATCAGTGTGCAAAGTTCCTATTGGCACAACCCCGGCCTGCAAAGCCCGGCGCAAGGGAGGAAGAATTATCCCAGCCTCCCCAGGCAGTAACTCCTGGGCTGGGCACCGGCTGTTTGCCGGCCACTGCAGCTCAACTCCCATGACGCCAGGCCAGGGTGGCCCTCTCACTCACTGCACCCAATATGTTACCGGAAGGGTCCGCGCCTCACGGCCCCCCCATGTCAGTCACCCCTGCCATGCCCTTAACTATAAACACCTCGCGCCGATCCGGCGCAGTTCTACATATCCCCCCCCCGCACCCTTCTACACCTGGGCAGGCCCACCTCTTGGTGCCAGGGGATAGCCTTGCCCAAACCCAGCAGGTGATGAGCAGACACTGGGAGCGAGACCGGCTCTGCCGTTGTCCGCTCCGGCAGAGTCTGGCACTTGGAAAGAAACCCTACTCAGTGGTTATTAGTGCATTCTCTGGGAAGGTGTGGCAGTTGATCTTTTTGTCATGTATCATGTATAGATGTGCATTCAGGAGCTGACCGAGTGTTGAATTTTAACATATTTGGACAAGGTGAATTAAGTGTGCAGTGGCATCCTTTCTGTTGAACTTAGTGTGAGGTAACATTACAATAAGACATTGGAAGATGCAGTTGCTGTCTTACAGGCAGCATTTGTCAGCACTGAGAGTGTGCAAGTTTAATTTCTATTGACTGAATAGTTTATCAAACAGCATTTCTTCACTTAGATATGCAATTTACGAATAATAAAAATATACTCAGTAATTGTTAGGGGCCACTACTAGGTGTCATTGAGCCGAGCGAAGGAACAGAAAAGGATCACAGGAATACTGTTTCATTTCAAGATGTTTACATATGTTTCTTTATTTTCCCAGTAACAGCTTTTTTAACACAAAGAAAGAGACAGGAGAGGGGGGGTCGAAGTAAGGGAGGGGCGGATAAAGATGGGGAAAGACTGAGAGAGGAAAAGATAAAGACTTTAGCAGCCAGTGTGACACCAAGACAGAAACTGTAAGAACGAGGAAGACATAAGACAGGGACTCTGAGACAGCCAAACTGAGGCAGAAAATACAAAGGCACTCAGAGCCTGGGTGAATCCCAGACAGGAACAGAGAGAGCAGTATGGCATGCAAAGAGAGGAAGAGAGAAAGTGGAATGGCAGATAGGGAGAGAGGCAGAGAAAGGGAGAGACAGAATAAATACAAAGATGCGGAGAGACATCATTCGGGATTAAATTGGGAAAGACACAGTTTGACAGAGAGAAAGATTTAGTGACAGCAAGAAAAAAGAAAAAGCAGGAGAAAAGAAGGCGAGAAAGCCAGAGAACGGGAGAAATGAATGAATGGGGAGTGTGAAAGAGACAGAAGAAAAGATGGAGAGAAAGAAGAGAAATATAAAATGAGGAGAGAATAGGGAAATAGGGAAAGAGAGAGAGACAGCACAAGACAAACAGACAGTTGAAAAAAGGGAGAGAAAGAAACTTGAAAAAAAAAACAGAGGACGATGAAGCGACAGGGAGGGAGAGGCAGGGAAGGCAGGGAGGCTTCAAACAATGAGTCAAAAAGTGAAATAAGGAGCGAAAAAGGAAACTAAACACATTTCAGATTTGTAGAATGTGTGCCTTTCCACATATACCTTAAGATTTGTTGCAGATGACAGTGAAGTTTTTTGATTCTTTGTCTCTGTAGTACTTGCTAGATTTGTTGGCCTTGGCAGAACTTTTTTCTTCCCTGAGTTGGTGTGCCTTAACCCTAGATTTTGAGGCACTCCTTTCCGAGCACTGCAGCACTGCCGCTCCAAGCCTTCTTCCAGGACTAGTATTGCAGCCAAAACCCACCTGTCTACATATATGGTTCTGGTCTGGCGGCCCCGTTCTGATTGTACGGCCAACTGTGGACATCCACAAACGTCTGCCCCTGCACACCCCAACTTACTGCACCCGCTGCCGCTGTTTCTTCTAGGCCTGCCTTTCCAGAACCAACACACAGTGCACTAATGGCTTATCTCTGGAGGCTCTATTCGGCACTACTTGTAAGGCTGCGCCTCTTGTTTCACACCTTTACGTTGCACATTGTCCTTATTTTTACAGTATTGTTGTTGCTAGCTGAGAACTGCTCAATCCCCCCACCTTTCCATTCCCCTTTGGGGAAGCCAGATTACAACAGAGGGCAGGTGGGAGGGCATGGGAGAGCAAACTGAAAACAGGGGGAAAGCAATCATGAGGTGTTGCCCAATAAGGAATGAAAAGATACATTTTGCCCCAAATGTTTGGTCCTTGTTTTTTCAGTGGAAAAGCCTTAATGTAGGATTCCAAGTGAAGGCAGGGTGAAGAAGCAGTCGTAAGCATGAAGGATGCCTTAGAAAAGCCCCAGTCACCAGCCAAGGGCTTCAGGCACCTCGGGCTCCCACTGGCTAATTGCTGACAAGAAGTGCCAAGGCTAGGCAGCATAGATCATAGCCCATATCAAGTTCCTAAAGGTGTTGTTGCACCAAGGATGTTGTTAATGTTTTTCCTAGAGAAAGATTAGAGTTTTGTCTAATGGAATTTTGACTCATGGAAAGGTAGCACAGAAGGTTAATGTGCCTGCTGCAAAGAACATGTACCTGATGCATATCACAAAATGCACATGATGTAAATAGGTCAGTGAGTCACTGCTTTTGTCAGAGAGATCCTTTTGTTACTTGCAGTTTGTAAGTTAAAATCCTAACATACAACTGCGAGCTAATAACGGTCATCTAAGAGCTGCATGCAAACTGCAAGGAAAAAATTGGAGTGTTATGTATGAAGCTCTGTGGTTATACTGAATAAGCAGCTACCTATGTTATGACATCTATTAATGTAATAACTGCACTTTCACAAATGCTTCCTCAAATTTGCTTGAAAATGCACCATTTGTCCACGCTTTTTTCAAAATTTTCTCAGGGGGAAATCCCCCCGAACCCTCCTTTGGGGGTTCGGGCGCGCTCGCTGCGCTTGCTCGCTACGGTGCAGTATGATTAGTATTTTACGCCCACCACTTTCAAATGTCACCAGCCGCCACTGGGGATGGAGATTCAAAAAGCCATACAAGATGTCCAATCCGGCAAGGCGATGGGTCCCAATGGGCTTCCCGTCGAGCTTTTTAAAGCCAAAATGACAATATTAGCGCCTCACTTGTTGAATCTGTATGAGGCATGTTTTTCGTTGGGACTCCTTCCGGCAGATATCTGTAAGGCTGCTATAGTAGTCATTCATAAACCAAACAAGCCGGTTGAAGATTGTAAATCATACTGCCCCATCTCCCTCCTGACGGTCGAGGCTAAGATCCTGGCCAATCGACTCATCACTTATATTACCTACTTGGTTCATTCGGACCAGTCCGGATTCATGCCGGGGAGAAACATGGCCCGTAATCTGCAACGGGTGCACGGGGCCCTCGTTAGAATTAATACTATCGAGGAAGGAGGAGCCAAGATGGCGGCGGAGACGGACGTGTAGACGCCCGGCTCCCCGATCCTTTGTTCCCTGCGGCACCATCCTGTTCCCTATCCTGGCGCAGAGTCGTCGCGGGAGGAAGCGCACATTGCGCTGATACCGGGGGTGTTCCTCCGGTGTCCCTACCAGTCCGAACTCCGACGATAGGGCGAGCTGACCTGCTGCACGTAATGGCGCCCTGGAGCCGGACTCCGTGTCCCTGCACGCCGCCGGAGAAGTCTTCCATTCCGTGAGCTGCTGGAGCAGTGCAGTGCTGGACGCCCCATGCGGATTCTAGGCTGTGGGAGAGCCTGTATTTACCTTTGCTGAACGGTGTGCGCCGACCGACGGTGGGTCCATCCAGCTTCACAGTCCTTTCGAGACACAGAGGTGAGCCGCATTGCTCCTTTCTCCCGTGTGTGGGACCGCCTGCCGGGATCTGCCGTTTCCCTCGATCCTGCTGCAAATAAGCGAGGGGGTTTCCTGCTCATCACTACCCGCTGTAGACGGATCCAGCTATCCGGAGTCTGCACCCCGCCGGTTTACTGATAGCTTGCCTCGGTTATTGGTGAAACCCCTCGCAGTGAACATGGCGGCCGTCCCCTTTGTGTTTGGCATGGGCTTTATCTCGGCTACTGAAGAGGCTGTACGGAGTGCGCTTGGGCGATGTGGGGGACGCGGTGATACACACCAGACTGCGGCCGAGGCGACTCCCCAGCCTGCATTTACCTGCGCTTCCATAATGAGTGCGATCACTGAACTAAGGGCAGATTGGTATGAGCGCTCTCGGGCGCTGGAAATGAAACTAGATGAAGCCGCGCTTGAACTCAGAGATGTATCTCTTTACTGCTCTCCTTTTCCCACCGATCGGCCCCCTCACGACGAGGTGCGGGCTACATTGTTGCAGCGCGCCTGTGAACTGAGAAACACTGCTGATTCCGATGCCTTGGATGCACTGCTGTCTGTCGACCCTGACATTGGCACAAAGTTTCCTATCCTGCCCTCGAGTTCTATCCTGACCAAGGCATCACCATCATTCCACGTGGATCGGCGGGCACAGCTTTTTTCTTTATTGAATATTTACAACCTGCACAATGCGATTCTACGTCCCTGTAACCTACTACTTCATATGGACGTTGAAATGTTGTCCTTCTGGGCTGCCAAAAATGTGTGTGACTGGACGTGGCCATTTTGCCCTGGAGGTTCATCTCTCTGCCGAGTGCGGCCATCTTGTCCCTTTGTTCTACCTGAGGCGGGGCTTTCACTGGAACTATGTTTGGGACTACGTTTGCGGTCTGCCCAGGGCTAGAAGTGCCCATATTCATGCGAACTGTGTCTGACGGATGGCTGGGACTCGGGATGGGTCGCCTCCTCAGCGCGATGTTGTGCTACACGATGTCCTTCCCGATTTCCTTTATGCTCGATACTCCTTGCTTGTTTATGATGATTAGGGGGAGGTGACTATTGTGATCGGGGTAGCCCGGGTGACTTAGGAACTGGCCCTCCTCGTGTCCTATTAGGCGCGGGGGGGGGGTCTTCGTGGGAAAGTATGTTCAAAGTTGCATCCACTATCGTGTCAGGGGGGTTTTTTGTTATTATTGACTTGCTAGCTGCCGGGGACGGAGTTGGCACTGATTCACTTATTCCATGAACACGTACCATGTTATGACTTCTCCAATTGCACTGCAATAGCTGATTGTGTCTGTGCCGATGCTTAGTAACGGTGTAATCTATGATGTGGGTGTTTGTCGAGGGCTGGGATTTCCGGGTGACCTGGTATTGAGTGGGCTCCTCCCCACCTTTTTCTCTCTGGGAGTCTAGGTTGATTTTTTCTTTCTTGCTCCCTATATTATAGGTATACACGTTATTCTTTTTCTTCATTTTCTTCCTTCTTCTTCCTTGTCTATATTTCGGGTTCTTACAGGGCGACAGGCACTCTGTGGGGGGGGGATAGGCCGTAGCCTCCACAATGATGCAGGGTGGGTGGGGTACTTTATACATTTTTTGGTTCTATGGGCCTTCTTTTTTCTATTTTCCGCGCTTTTACTCTGGTTCGAATCTGGGTCTGGGCTGGGGTTGGCAGGGTGGGGGCGGCGTTACTTGGGGTGCGTAAATTCTGGATGACGACTTGCCGTTGTTTTGCACCGCCATATTGTAACTGATGCTACGTTCCATTGTTGTTTTCAGCTGCAACGCCGCTTACCCATGTCGTGAAGTTACTGTGCGGACTCGAATCTTCTTAGTTCTTATTCTTCACTGACTTATTTCATGATGAACACCCAAAAAAAAAAACATAAAAATTAACCTTCAATCTCCTCTCCCCTGGCGACATGCTTCTTCCCAGTGTAACGCTCATTGTTTCTTGAAACTTTAATTAATACTGCCGGGGAACTGTAATGCTTGCACTTGTGCTGACGAAATGTGGTGGCCGGCCTGGCGGTTGTAGGCCCGTATTTGTTCATTTATACATGCACAATAAAGGTTTTCAAAAATTTAAAAAAAAAAAAAAAAAAAAATACTATCGAGGAAGATGCACTCCTACTATCTTTAGATGCCTCCATGGCGTTTGATACCATAGAAGGAATTAGTTACTTACCTGTACACTATAGTTCTCCAGTATTATCTTTCATAGATTCACATGCTTGTATCTTCCCCGTCGTCATGGTGGGAGTCTCACGGTAACAGAATGACCAAGCAGTATCATAGAGAAGAAAAACTGCATAGAAAATCCCCATAGGGGCTGTATTATTTGGTAACCAGACCATTTCCTTGTTTTGGTCCAAAAGCTAGCCAATCAGAATTGCTGCCCTGCCCTCACACTCCCCAGCAGCAGCTTCCTGCCTCAGATTTCCGTCCCCGAGTGAGAGACATGGATAAATACCGAGAACAAGATCTGCCTGAGAAACGGGGAGGCGGGCGGGCGCATGTGAATCTATGAAAGATAATACTGGAGAACTATAGTGTACAGGTAAGTAACTAATTCCTTCTCCAGTATTACATCTTTCATAGATTCACATGCTTGTATCAGAGTAGTAAGCAGTGCTCACCATATCCGTAGCGTTTCCAGGACAGAACCTAGAAGGAAGCTCTGCCGCAAAGCAATGACATAATAATAGCCATGAAAAACATCAGCAATACGATAAATGCATGTAATTACACATCAAAGTACTGTATAGCAAAAAACAATATGCCATTAGGCCATACCTTACTGGAATAGACGCTTCAGAACAGCCTGACCCACTGCCGTGTCCTCCTTCCACGCAGTGTCCAGACAGTAGTGTCTTGTAAATGAGTGGACGCTCTTCCACGTTGCTGCTCTGCAGATATCTGGCAGTGCCACTCCTGCGAAAAGGGCCATCGAGGTTGCCATCTTCCTCGTTGAATGCGCCTGCACTTTAGAATGTAGCGGCTTCCCCGCTTTGTCGTGACATTTTAGGATGGCTGAGGATATCCATCTAGCAATACTCAGTCTCGACAATGGAAGGCCTTTTCTTTGTCCTTCAAATGCAATGAACAATTGCTTGGACTTGCGGAACGGTTTCGTCCTCTCAATGTAGAACTTTAGGCATCTTGAAATGTCTAGAGAGTGTAAGGCTCTTTCTGCCTCCGATGAGGGCTTGCTGAAGAAGGTAGGTAAAACAATGGGTTCGTTGAGGTGAAAAGACGTCGCCACCTTGGGAATAAAGGTAGGATTAGTTCTCAATATAACCCTATCCTGACGGAATTGTAAGAAGGGTTCCTCCACTGAAAAGGCCTGGATTTCGCTAACCCTCCTTGCCGATGTTAAGGCGAGAAGGAGGGCTGTCTTCCATGACAGGAACTGCAAGTCTGTCTTATGTATGGGTTCAAATGGTGGCCTCATAAGCTGTGATAGAACTGTATTGAGGTGCCACGGTACAGGTGGTCGTTGATTGGGTGGGAAGACTCTAAAAAGTCCTTTGATAAATTCCTTTATTACTCTGGATGACCAGAGAGAAGGCTCGTTTGGCTTTCGCCTGAATCGTGATATCGCTGCTAAGTGCACCTTGACTGAAGCATGCGAAAGGCCTGATTTTGATAGTAAGAGCAGGTAAGGCAGGATACCTTCAGGCTGAACCTCAAAGGGATGCAAGTTTTGTCTGTTGCACCAGTGACAGAAACGGGTCCATTTTGCTGTATATGTTTTGTTCGTGGATACGGCTCTCGCTTGTGAGAGAATATGCCTGCATTCTTGTGAAATATCTAGATTCTGAAATTCACGCTCGTGAGGTTCCATGCGGACAACTTTAGAGAGTGTAGATCCGGATGCAGAATCTGCCCTTTCTCCATGGAGATGAGGTCTTGAAATGTCGGGAGCTGGATCTTGACGCCCCTCGACAATTGAAGTAGGTCTGAAAACCACACCTGTCTTGGCCAGGCTGGTGCAATCATTATGATCCGGCACGGTTCCAGTCTCATCTTGCGCAGGATGCGCGGAATTAACGGGAACGGAGGGAACGCGTATGCAAACCTTCCTGTCCAGTCCATGAGGAATGCATTTCCCATGGATCCCTGTTGATGGTACCTTGACGCAAAGTGAGTGCACTTTGAGTTGCCTTGAGTCGCGAACAAATCTAATGTGGGAGTGCCCCACCTTCGGAACAGAATGCGAACCTGAGAGTCGTGAAGTTCCCATTCGTGTGTCGCATTGGGAGTGCGGCTCAGGGCGTCCGCCCGAGTGTTGAGGACTCCCTGTATATGCTGGACTTGGATTGAGATTTCGTTGGTTATGAGCCACTTCCAGATCCTTTGTGCCAGTGCTGACAGCTGTTTGGATCTCGTCCCGCCCTGTTTCAGCAGGTAAAACATGGTCGTGGTGCTGTCTGTTTGAATAAGTACTGACGACTGACGTATTCTGGGAAGGAACGCTTGAAGCCCTAGGAAGACTGCCTTGAGCTCCAACATGTTTATGTGAAGCTGAGCTTCCCAATCTGACCAAAGGCCCTGAATTTCCAGCTCTTGAAGATGCGCACCCCATCCTTTCAGTGAAGCGTCCGTCGTCATCACAAAGTCGTGATCCCGATGAATGAAGCTCAGTCCCTGGTTTAGGTTTTGTAGGATCTTCCACCATGACATGGCCACCTTCATACTGGTCGTGATGGTAATGCGATCCTCGAAGGTTCCGCTTGCCTGTACCCACTGCTCGTCGAGTTGTTCCTGCAAAGGTCTCATTCTCAGACGACAGTTTGGTACCAACGGGATGCAGGATGACATCATCCCCAACATGGACTTGTAAATCCTCACTGAAGTGGACTTTTTTGCTTGAAGAGAAGTCGTCAGCCCTCTGATCTTTCTGATCCGATCGTTGGAAGGGTAGGCTTTTCCCTCTTTGGTGCATATCCATGCCCCTAAGAATTGGATGCCCTGGGCCGGAGTCAGCGAGGACTTCTCTAAGTTTGTTCTCAGGCCTAATTTGTGAAACAACCGGATGCAGTTCTGTAGAGCTTCCGCTGCGGCCCTGAAAGATGGACCTGTCACCAGCCAGTCGTCCAGGTATGGGTAAATGTAATGGCCTTGCAGTCTTAAGTGGGCCGCCACCGGGGCCATGCATTTGGTGAATACCCTCGGGGCTGATTTGAGTCCGAACGGCAGGACTTTGAACTGGAAGTGGCGACTCTCCACAACAAACCTCAAATACTTCCTGTGCTTCCGATGGATGGGAATATGGAAGTATGCATCCATGAGATCCAATGACGCTAAGTAGTCTTTGTCCTTTAACATGAGTAAGATCTCCTGCAACGACAACATTCTGAAGGGTATCTTTTTTATGTAGTGATTGAGATCCCTCAGGTCCAATACCTGTCTCCATTTCTGGGCCTGTTTCTTTTTGATGAGGAAGAAATGTGAATAGAAGCCTCTCCCTCTGAGATGCTGTGGTACTTCCTCTATGGCTCCCTTTTGTAGAAGCGAGAGAACTTCCATCTGCATTTTTTTGCGATGATGGTTGGGCCTGAGTACTGGAGGGTGGTCCGGTGGCATCTCCACAAATTCCAGTGTGTGGCCCCTGCTGATGACATCCAGGACCCATTTGTCCGATGTTATGGACATCCAGTTGGTGTAGTATTGAGACAGATAGTGGTCGTTGTCCGGGATCTGTAGTGTGGGGAGCGCCTGCCTGAAATCATTGACGTCTATTAGACTGCTGATTTTTCCCCCTGGCGTTGGATTTACCTCTGGACTGTTGTTGGTAAGAGGAGTTGGAGGATCTGTACTGGTTGTTGGTGTTAAACTGACGATATCCCTGCTGACTGTACGGTTGATATCGGTTAGATTGAAAAGAGGATCGTTGGTTAAATTGACCTCTTGCACCTCTCTTCCGAAAGGACTGAAACCTTCCCTGCTGAAGAGATCCCAGCGCTCTAGCCGTATCAGTGTCTGACTTTATGCCTTGCAATGCCTCATCGATATGTTTCCCAAACAGGTTCTCCCCGTCGAAGGGCATATCTACAATCTTCGCCTGCACTTCTGGTCGAAAAGAAGTCGCCTTTAGCCAGCCCTGCCTGCGAAGCGAGACCGCTCCTGCCATTTGTCTGAAGCCTAAAGATGAAACATCCATGGCGATGTCGATAGACTCAGCTGCTGATTTTGCTCCTTCTTTGAGAAGGGCTGCCGCTTCCTCCTTTCGATCCTCTGGAAGCGCCGACAAGATGGGAGCCAGATCTGACCATATCTGCCTGTTGTACCGGCCGAGCAGAGCCATCGCATTTGCCGCTTTAATGGTAGAGGCTGCCATGACCGCAAACCTCTTACCTGCTCCATCCATTCTCCTCCCTTCCTTGTCTGGTGGCACTAGTGAAGTAGCCACCGGGTTTTTTGAGTTTCTCTGCGCCGCCTGTGTCACAACCGATTCCGGCCTGGGATGGCCAATGAGGCAGGCTGCCGTAGATTCTGGAGCTCTGTATTTCTTTTCAATTCGTGGAACTGAAACCGCTATGGAGGCTGGTGTTTTTAGAATCTTGAGGCCCTCCTCCCATAAATGCGGGATAATAGGTATTGAGCGAAGTGACTTCTTGTTATCATCCTTGAAATCGTACAAGAAACAATCCGTTTCTTGTACGTCCACATCCAGACTGAATCTCTTGGCCGCCCTTTCCATGATATCATGGAAGCCTCCGATATCCTGAGGAGGGGAGGTAGATTTGAGTGGTTCAGGTGATGCAGCTGAAGGCAAAACGTACTCGTCCCATTCCTTCCCCGAGGCATCATGAACTAGCTCTCCGTCTTCGGGCTCTTCATCGTCATCAGAGTCCGTTAGGTCGTCCCTAATAGTAACCACCTGCGGAGATTGAACTCCCTGATCTTGAGGGGCAGGTGCTTGTTTAGGTGTTTGCGTGGGAGGCGTGTGCGTAACTGGTTGCGATGAGTTCGCCTCTGGGAAGCGACGATAGTAGTCATTTAGCATCAATCTAAGGTCAGACACAAGGGTGAGTGGTATAGAAACTGTCTCTTGACGTTCTTCCTCCCGTGAGTCCTCGTGCTGCTCTTCTTCATCTTCATAGTCACCAGATTCCTGGAATGATTCATATCTGGCAGATTGTGGCCTGTCCTTGAAGGAAAAGGTTTCCTCCTCATCCGTATCCTGGCTTTTTATTTGAAGCTGAGAGGGGCTGTAGGCAGCACCTGAGGACTCCTCTCCCTCCGAATCCTGCTCCAACAGCGATGATGGCGGCAATGGAGAAATCTTTGTCCAAGAGGTGAACTCCGCGGACTTACTAATGGTAGCCGAACCTCTTGTCGATTGAAAAGAGCGTATGGAGATCATGGTCTTTGATTGAGGAGAACTATAAGCTTTAGCCGTTGAAAGCAAGATTTTCGTCGACGGAACCACCGTCGACGGGACCATCGTCGACGGGACCATCGTCGACGGAACCATCGTCGACGGAACCACCGTCGACGGGACCATCGTCGACGGAACCATCGTCGACGGAACCACCGTCGACGGACCCTTCGTCGACGGACCCTTCGTCGACGGGACTGCCGTCGACGGAACCTTCGTCGACGGGACCTTCGTCGACGGTACCTTCGTCGACGTGACCTTCGTCGACGGGGCCCCCGTCGACATTCGTGAGATCGAACCTGTCGTCGACGAAGTCGTCGTCGTCGTCGTCGACGGGCCTGACAGAGACATCTTACTCATCGATGTCGTTGCCGTAGACGTCGTGGTCGTCGACGCAGCCTTAGAAGAAGCTGAAGACGACGGAATCGAAGTTTTCACCACAGACTTAGGAGCAGAAACCATCGAACTGGTAGAAGGTGCAGATCCAGGTCCTTTAAGACTTGACTGCTTCTTCAGAGGAGTAATGGGAAGAGATGATGTCGATTTTTCTCCAGATTTACTCCTTTTAGTCTCCACTTTCTCCACAGAAACAGAGGCCTTTCTTTTCTTGGGAGTGGAGTGAGAAGATTCTTCCTCAGAATCTGTGCCTGATGTGGCCTTCTTCTTCTGAAGCCATAACAGCAATCTTGCCTCTCTGTCACGCTTTGTTTTGTCAGAAAATTTTCTACAAAGCTTACAGGCCTTCACCAGGTGTTTAGGGTAGAGGCAATAAAGGCAGTCCTCATGTGGGTCCTCAGAGAAGAGTCTGGCCTTCCCACAGGATCTGCATGGCCTGAACAGCCTCTTCTTAGAGCTTTCAGCCATCTTAAGCAAAAAGAATACACACAATACCTTAAGGTAGAAAGAATTCCCAAAGGGTCAAAAGTTCACACAGGAACAGAAGAAAACTGAGCAGAGCTCAGGGAGACTCCTTTCTCACACGAAGGCGGTTGGAAATCTGAGGCAGGAAGCTGCTGCTGGGGAGTGTGAGGGCAGGGCAGCAATTCTGATTGGCTAGCTTTTGGACCAAAACAAGGAAATGGTCTGGTTACCAAATAATACAGCCCCTATGGGGATTTTCTATGCAGTTTTTCTTCTCTATGATACTGCTTGGTCATTCTGTTACTGTGAGACTCCCACCATGACGACGGGGAAGATACAAGCATGTGAATCTATGAAAGATGTAATACTGGAGAATGGGACTTTCTCTTCAACCGTGTTAGTCCGCTTTGGGGTTCGGACCCAAGTTGATACGCTGGATTAGGCTACTGTATACACAACCCACCACGCAGGAGGAAGCCATTATCAAGCGTCCCAGCTGACTGCAGTCAATAGATGGTGTTCGGCCCCCACGATGAGCCCAATTTCCGAACAGACCATTGGCTCATGGGAAGGGGCGGCTATAACAGGGCACTTTACACCCATCCCCGTAAACTTAATTTAACCGGCCCTACGACCCGTACGGTTGAGACTTGGGACGGTGTCACCAGAAAATTGGGTTGGCATAAACGCCTGACAAAGGCGACTCCACTTTGGGAGCCTGATATCCTTGAACGACTCAGTCAATGCCGGGGGTTTGTTAAGTGGGACACAATCGGGATATCCACGGTTGGGGATATAGGGGTGAAAGGGAAACTGGACACATTTGCTCACTTCCAGACAAAATACCAATTGGCATCATCCGAGACCTTTAGTTATTTGCAGATTAGCCATGCTATTTCGTCTGCCCTGCCAAAGGTTGTCCCTCTTCCTGACTCTTCCCCCCTAGAAGACCGGTTGTTATTGGACCCCATGGATCACAAGGCCATCTCACTCACTTATAAGAAACTGGTAAATAACCGTGCAGATGAGATGCAGAAATTGAGGTTGGCTGGGAAAACGACCTGGGAAGTATAGGGGACGATGACTGGCGAGACGCACTGGCCTCCCCTAGGGAAGTGGCCATTCCCATGCTTATGCTGCCCCTTCAGCTGAAAATCCTCCATTGGATCTACTTTGATGCTAAGCTCCTGTTTAAACTGGGTAGGCGCCCTGACCCGCTCTGTCTCTGGTGATGTAATCAAGTGGGTACCTTTGTCCACATATTATGGGAATGCCCACAAATCCATTGTTATTGGTTAAAGATTACCCCTCAATTTGAGAGGAAAGCCATCTCTCCAACTCTGCCTACTTAATATTTGGGATTTACAAAAAGGGGGTGGTGATGAACAGAGTGTCTGAGTTAAACAGACCACTCTTACCCAGTCCAAAGATCAGGGCTTGATCCATCACCGTTGTTTATCTCACTGCCCCATCCCAGCTCAGAACCTGGCTATATGCAAATCAGTCTGTCCCTGGCCCAGTGCATCATGGGAACAGGGCAGACTAAACTACCAAGCCAATTCTTCACCAGAAAGGAGACAAGCTACTGGGGACCGGTTTCTGGCATTTCAGCCTTCTTCGGCCCGGCTTGCTTGAATCCTGATGGAGCAGTGAGAAAGGGACTCATGTCTGAGTATACCCTGCCACACCTATAGTGGCCAAAAACGATTTACAAAAAGGGGGTGGTGATGAACAGAGTGTCTGAGTTAAACAGACCACTCTTACCCAGTCCAAAGATCAGGGCTTGATCCATCACCGTTGTTTATCTCACTGCCCCATCCCAGCTCAGAACCTGGCTATATGCAAATCAGTCTGTCCCTGGCCCAGTGCATCATGGGAACAGGGCAGACTAAACTACCAAGCCAATTCTTCACCAGAAAGGAGACAAGCTACTGGGGACCGGTTTCTGGCATTTCAGCCTTCTTCGGCCCGGCTTGCTTGAATCCTGATGGAGCAGTGAGAAAGGGACTCATGTCTGAGTATACCCTGCCACACCTATAGTGGCCAAAAACGATTTACAAAAAGGGGGTGGTGATGAACAGAGTGTCTGAGTTAAACAGACCACTCTTACCCAGTCCAAAGATCAGGGCTTGATCCATCACCGTTGTTTATCTCACTGCCCCATCCCAGCTCAGAACCTGGCTATATGCAAATCAGTCTGTCCCTGGCCCAGTGCATCATGGGAACAGGGCAGACTAAACTACCAAGCCAATTCTTCACCAGAAAGGAGACAAGCTACTGGGGACCGGTTTCTGGCATTTCAGCCTTCTTCGGCCCGGCTTGCTTGAATCCTGATGGAGCAGTGAGAAAGGGACTCATGTCTGAGTATACCCTGCCACACCTATAGTGGCCAAAAACGATTTACAAAAAGGGGGTGGTGATGAACAGAGTGTCTGAGTTAAACAGACCACTCTTACCCAGTCCAAAGATCAGGGCTTGATCCATCACCGTTGTTTATCTCACTGCCCCATCCCAGCTCAGAACCTGGCTATATGCAAATCAGTCTGTCCCTGGCCCAGTGCATCATGGGAACAGGGCAGACTAAACTACCAAGCCAATTCTTCACCAGAAAGGAGACAAGCTACTGGGGACCGGTTTCTGGCATTTCAGCCTTCTTCGGCCCGGCTTGCTTGAATCCTGATGGAGCAGTGAGAAAGGGACTCATGTCTGAGTATACCCTGCCACACCTATAGTGGCCAAAAACGATTTACAAAAAGGGGGTGGTGATGAACAGAGTGTCTGAGTTAAACAGACCACTCTTACCCAGTCCAAAGATCAGGGCTTGATCCATCACCGTTGTTTATCTCACTGCCCCATCCCAGCTCAGAACCTGGCTATATGCAAATCAGTCTGTCCCTGGCCCAGTGCATCATGGGAACAGGGCAGACTAAACTACCAAGCCAATTCTTCACCAGAAAGGAGACAAGCTACTGGGGACCGGTTTCTGGCATTTCAGCCTTCTTCGGCCCGGCTTGCTTGAATCCTGATGGAGCAGTGAGAAAGGGACTCATGTCTGAGTATACCCTGCCACACCTATAGTGGCCAAAAACGATTTACAAAAAGGGGGTGGTGATGAACAGAGTGTCTGAGTTAAACAGACCACTCTTACCCAGTCCAAAGATCAGGGCTTGATCCATCACCGTTGTTTATCTCACTGCCCCATCCCAGCTCAGAACCTGGCTATATGCAAATCAGTCTGTCCCTGGCCCAGTGCATCATGGGAACAGGGCAGACTAAACTACCAAGCCAATTCTTCACCAGAAAGGAGACAAGCTACTGGGGACCGGTTTCTGGCATTTCAGCCTTCTTCGGCCCGGCTTGCTTGAATCCTGATGGAGCAGTGAGAAAGGGACTCATGTCTGAGTATACCCTGCCACACCTATAGTGGCCAAAAACGATTTACAAAAAGGGGGTGGTGATGAACAGAGTGTCTGAGTTAAACAGACCACTCTTACCCAGTCCAAAGATCAGGGCTTGATCCATCACCGTTGTTTATCTCACTGCCCCATCCCAGCTCAGAACCTGGCTATATGCAAATCAGTCTGTCCCTGGCCCAGTGCATCATGGGAACAGGGCAGACTAAACTACCAAGCCAATTCTTCACCAGAAAGGAGACAAGCTACTGGGGACCGGTTTCTGGCATTTCAGCCTTCTTCGGCCCGGCTTGCTTGAATCCTGATGGAAATGTTGTTGTTGTAAATACTTAATATTTGGGGGCGACTGACCTCTCCCAGGCTGAACAGGATTAGGCCTCAATGGGCTTTCCCATCGCGAAGCGCAACATTGCACAGAAATGGGGGGTGGACACGGTCCCGCTTTTGGGTGATTGGGCAAAGGACATGGATACTGCAATTATAGCAGAGAAGACGGTGTTTAAGGGACGAGGATGCCCCAGGAAATGAGACCATAAATGGGGAAAGTGGAATAAGTAGAGAGGGGACATCTGCATCTCCCCTACGGTGAAGCTGCGGAGAGAAAGGCGAACACTGATGGCCTAGTTGACTGCAGAGGTGGTGTCTTCTCCTCTTCCCAATTAGCAGATATACGGCCACCAGGCCTCCATCACTTAATGTACCATGATCTGTAGCTTTTCAGATAGCAATGCATCTTGTGGTTAGTTGGACATTGAACGTAGGCAGTGAACTGCAATGATCCTTGCCTAATTTGTATGTGGATGTAAAAGTGACAAAACAATGTATGGGTGGAGCTACTATGGTAAAGATGTATGACTTGTACCGATACATTTTTTTGAAAATAAAAAGTAAAAAAAATATATATATGTATATTTTTTTTTAAATGATAGAAATTAGGATGTGTTTTGTCAATTGATTTATTGAAGGAATTGTGCCATCCCTCTATGGCATTGTTTGTTTTAGCTCCTCCCTCTAAACAGTTCGAGTAGCAGTTCCACCACTCCACATGGAAACGTGGCTTCCTCCTGCGACCCGACCTGCTTAGATGGCTAAGCCATGTGTCTTCAAAGTAATTTAGAATAGGTGGCAATTTTTCATCGTTTGCAGTCAAAAAAATCAGATTCTGTAAAGGAAGTGTAGTACTTGTCTACACTGTAAGGAAGAACAATGCAAAGGGCAGTTTGTTTTTTAAGTTCAAACTGTAGTTTGCTATCTGACATATAATCCTCAGTTAAGGATGTTTTTTAAATTTTTTGCCAATATGCCTGTGAAAAGTGAAAAAAACATCCTTGAAATTGGGTATTTGTGTACAAGTTGGTAATAGTATCAATCATAGGTAATTCAAAGTCAATTAGAGCTTTTCTAGGACTTTTGTTTGATGTTTTGGATTTAATCACTGACAAACATTCAGTGCACGTTGAGGATTGCTTGTCAGGTAGTAAACTGTAAACTAAGGGAACTACTGTGTTGTTAATATATGCGTGAATGGTGTATATTTGGGTGAATGGATGGGGCGTGCATTTAAACGTACCATCCATCATCCAAATATCACTGTTCTCCAAACTTACAAGATTATTGGTTGTGCTAAAGATTAGAATTCTCTTTTGAGGGTTTTTGTTGTCATGCAAAAGGAAAAGGTTCATTGGAAACAGTAACAGAGTGTTCAGGAGAAATGATTATATCAGAATAGGTTTGGGGTGTTACTCTTTGTGGGTTACTTGCCTGTTTTTGTTGTTGGACAATATGTCTCAAATTGGAAATTGTGGGCATGCTACTTGCAACATGTGGTGGAATGTGTTGGGCTACCTCCCTCAAAACTGCACCACAGTGTTCATTGGTGATAGATACAATATCTTTAATTTCATTTAATGTTTTTCTTACTTCAATCTCTATTGCAGAGATAGAGTGGTTATGACCTGTGGTTCTTAACCCCTTCACTACGGCGGCAATTCCGCCGCAGTGCTAGGGGGTGGGGTCGCACGGCTCACCTGCGCTTGTGATGGAACCACTCCGTCATGCGCCTCGGGTGAGCTGTGCTAGTGACGGAACGGTTCCGTCACGAGCTCGCCCGCTCAGTAGAACGTGCCGCGCAGGCGCAAATTAAGCCACGCAGGTGCATCGAGCGGGCCGTGACGGAACTGTTCCATCACTAGCACAGCTCACCTGAGGCGCGTGACGGAACGGTTCCGTCATAAGCGCCGAAGGGGTTAAAACATTTACACCAAGAGTAACCACTCTGCCTGTGCAATAGGATGAGTAGTATTGCACACACCTCCAATGACACCTGGGCTCAGAATGTCTCTCCTTACAATAAACATATCCACTATGATTAAGCAAACGGTTTGCCCTGTTGGAAGTAATGTACTTTGCTCGATTTGATGACATTTTCTGTAAAGGATAGAAAAAGAAAAAAGAAAAGAAAAAATATTTTAGTACATTTTTAATGATTATGTTTACCTGTTGATAAATGAAAACAATATAGTTAGAAATATGCAATTAAGACAACATTTTAAACTGTACAATTTACTTTCAATGGTTTACATTGCTGTATAGGAAGAAAAGTTATTACTAAATATCTTTCTTGGGAGAGAAACATTGTTAAGTTGCATGATTGAGAAATATTTATAGTGGTTTACCTTTTGCAGAGATGTAGCTTGATGCTTTTAAATTGGTGAATGGATGTTTGCCTGTTAATTCTGTAAGGAGAAATAGAAAATGTGAAGGGTTATTTTTTCTATAATAATACAGTGTTGTGGGTTGGCAGGGACAAGAGGAACTGACTCAGACACTTTCTTTAGAGTCTTAAGAGATGGTTTTATTTTTATAAACACTTTCTTTCTCCTGCTTGTCAGTCTTTCTCTTGCAAAAGCCGTGGGACTGCGGGACCACGGGGCACAGGAAAGAGACTCTTTTATCCGGTACTTCACTCTGGGGATGAGCCAGGTAACCGGAAAGAAAACAAAACAACAAACATAGGAGTTAGGACAGCCGTCCTTGTTTGAGTCCGAATAGGGCCGGAGTGAGGGAGAAAACCGTATGTTCTAGTGCTCAGACGACTCTCTCTACAGTGTCGACGTGCTTGTGAAGGGGAAGGGAATTCAGACTGTTCAAAATATTTATCTCTATGTACAAGCGGCTTAAACTGTAGGTTGGTGATATTGTCCCACCCAACCCGCAACTCTGCCCCGTACCTGCTTCAGCCACGCTCCTCCCGTGGGAACGTGGCAGGGCGACTCGTGGGGTCATTGGCCTCCTGGCTTGCTGAGTACGGCAGTGTTGTTCTTCGCCTCACTCTTCTCGTCACCTTCCTCCTCCGGTTTCTTCTCCTCCTCTCTCCTACTCTCAAGTCCGCCTTCTCCTTGTCCTTCCTCCGGGGAAACGCTGTCCGTCCACTTCCTGGTTCCACCCTCCTTTGTCGGAATCTCCACGATGACATTCCTTAGGGGAGGAGCCACGTCTGTCTTGAGCTCCCACTTAAAGGAGCCTTGCTGGTTTTCGTCGTCCATTCTCCAGAAGGGTTCGCTCTCAGTTTCCCAGTCCGCATTGACATATGGATATGCTTGCTGTAAGGAGGGAACAGAAGTCGGTGACAGTGGAGTTCCTGACCACCATTTGTGTATTTGGATCGGATCCTCGAAGAGACGTTCCAACCCGCTACATACAGCTTACTAAGGAGAGAAATGTTGTTAATTTATATTATTGACAGTTGGTTTGTGTTTTCTTATTTTTTTAAAAGGTTGATGTTGTGGTTTTTGGATTTTCACCTGTTTAATTGAAGACTGTAAAAGAAGAAGAAAAAAAATTGTTAAGATTTTTGGTATATTTAGATATATTTTCCACTTTACAAAAATGCATTCACTAGTTATAGATTCATATTTTGCAACATTTTATATGTGAAGATTAACATATGCATTTCACTTAGACAAGTAGATTGAAAATGAAATGGACGATTTTATTCATTAACTGTATTATGACTTTTTGTATGGTTTGAGAACTGTATTTATATTTGAAAAAATGTGTTATTTACCTTGTGATGTTGTTTCTTTTGATTGTGGCAAATTATTTATATTTTGAAGTTAAAAGATGTAAAATCTGCAAGCAAAGATATATTTTAAATGTATTTTTAATTTTTACAATGTATTTTTATGTTTTTTGCAGAAAGAGGTTTTAATATAATATCATTTCTTACGTTTTTTTCGTGTACATTTCTCATTAAATTACCGTTTAACAAAATTAACAGAAGCTGATCTACCAAGTAGCAAATCTTCAAAATATATTACTCCTTAGCAGTTGAAGGATGCAGTTTTTATCTGTGGAAAAACAACAACAACAAAAAACATTAAGGGGACTATTAAAAGTCCGACCGCCACCACAACGGAGCATGGGACTGACCACCGAAGTTGCAGCGGTCCGGCCATGCAAATTAGGATGCGCCCACCAGTGTGTCGGGCGCATCCTCGACATTATCATTGTGGCGTGTGGTGCTTTAAGCAGCACCCTCCGCAATGTTAATGCCCATGTTGCAACGTGACAGGCACCGCGCGGTGCCTGCCACCTTGCGCATGGCAATGATGGAGGTATCATGGGTACCCCCACAGTGGAGCCACCCACACCCCCAACCCCAGGGGGCCCGCAAGGGTCCCCGCGGAGATTTCCTGCATGCCTTTCCATGGCAGAGTCTCCGCCATGGAAATGCATGCATCCTAATATGGATGGCAGTGCCTGCAAGGCACCGCCACCATATTGAGTCCCTTTTCCACCCAGCCTGCAATCGGACCGGTGGAAAAGCGGAAGACGGTCGTCCCGTCCGCCGTGGTGTCCCCCGCCATACTAATATGGCAGGGGAACAGGGAAATTTGGCGGGCAGATCGCCGGGCGGGCGGTGGCCACCGCCTGCCCGGCAGTGGCGATCTGCCCGATATCCTGATGGGCCCCTAAAAGTTTATAAAGAACAATATGAACCTTTAAAAAATTGTAAATGAGTTTCACAAAGCAAAACACATGTTGGATTAGTATTATTAATTTTTTAACACTTCTATCCAGCATTTTCCATGATGTAAGCTTCCATTTGAATTGGAATAGTAAGTTTAAACCCTGTACTATCCAGTTTTTTTCCCTGTGGCAAGCCCCCTTGGAGTAGGAATAGTAATTTATACCCCACCACTATCCAGCAGTTTCCATGAAGCAAGCTCCCCTTACAAAATGCTGGATAGTGGTGCGGTATAAATTACTATTCCTACTCTAAGGGGTGCTTGCTTCATGGAAAATGCTGGATCGGGGTGAGATTAAAAGCACTATTCCAACTCCAAGAGGTGCTTGCCTGTTTGACAATGCTGGATAGTGGTGGGGTTTACATTACTATTCCAACTCCAAGGGGTGCTCACCTGTTTGACAATGGTGGATTGTGGTGTGGTTTAAATTATTATTCCTACTCCAAGGGGTGCTTGCTTCATGGAAAATGCTGGATCGGGGTGAGATTAAAAGCACTATTCCAACTCCAAGAGGTGCTTGCCTGTTTTACAATGCTGGATAGTGGTGGGGTTTACATTACTATTCCAACTCCAAGGGGTGCTCACCTGTTTGACAATGGTGGATTGTGGTGTGGTTTAAATTACTATTCCTACTCCAAGGGGTGCTTGCTTCATGGAAAATGCTGGATCGGGTGAGGTTAAAAGCACTATTCCAACTCCAAGAGGTGCTTGCCTGTTTGACAATGCTGGATAGTGGTGGGGTTTAAATTACTATTCCTACTCTAAGGGGTGCTTGCTTCATGGAAAATGCTGGATCGGGGTGAGATTAAAAGCACTATTCCAACTCCAAGAGGTGCTTGCCTGTTTTACAATGCTGGATAGTGGTGGGGTTTACATTACTATTCCAACTCCAAGGGGTGCTCACCTGTTTGACAATGGTGGATTGTGGTGTGGTTTAAATTACTATTCCAACTCCAAGAGGTGCTTGCCTGTTTGACAATGCTGGATAGTGGTGGGGTTTACATTACTATTCCAACTCCAAGGGGTGCTCACCTGTTTGACAATGGTGGATTGTGGTGTGGTTTAAATTACTATTCCTACTCCAAGGGGTGCTTGCTTCATGGAAAATGCTGGATCGGGTGAGGTTAAAAGCACTATTCCAACTCCAAGAGGTGCTTGCCTGTTTGACAATGCTGGATAGTGGTGGGGTTTACATTACTATTCCAACTCCAAGGGGTGCTCACCTGTTTGACAATGGTGGATTGTGGTGTGGTTTAAATTACTATTCCTACTCCAAGGGGTGCTCACCTGTTTGACAATGGTGGATTGTGGTGTGGTTTAAATTACTATTCCAACTCCAAGAGGTGCTTGCCTGTTTGACAATGCTGGATAGTGGTGGGGTTTACATTACTATTCCAACTCCAAGGGGTGCTCACCTGTTTGACAATGGTGGATTGTGGTGTGGTTTAAATTACTATTCCTACTCCAAGGGGTGCTTGCTTCATGGAAAATGCTGGATCGGGTGAGGTTAAAAGCACTATTCCAACTCCAAGAGGTGCTTGCCTGTTTGACAATGCTGGATAGTGGTGGGGTTTAAATTACTATTCCAACTCCAAGGGGTGCTTATCTCATAGGAAATGCTGGATAGTGGTGGGGTATAAATTACTATTCCTACTCCAAGGGGTGCTTATCTCATAGGAAATGCTGGATAGTGGTGGGGTATTAATTACTATTCCTACTCCAAGGGGTGCTTATCTCATAGGAAATGTTGGATAGTGATGGCGTATAAATTACTATTCCTACTATATGAGGTGAGCACCCCTTGGAGTAGTAATTGTAATTTAAACCCCACCACTATCCAGCATTGTCAAACAGGTAAGCACCCCTTGGAGTTGGAATAGTAATGTAAACCCCACCACTATCCAGCATTGTCAAACAGGCAAGCACCCCTTGGAGTTAAATTAGTAATTTAAACCCCACCACTATCCAGCATTGTCTATCAGACAAGCACCCCTTGGAGTTAAATTAGTAATTTAAACCCCACCACTATCCAGCATTGTCTATCAGACAAGCACCCCTTGGAGTTAAAATAGTAATTTAAACCCCACCACTATCCAGCATTTTCTTAGAGGCAAGCGCCCCATGGAGTTGATATAGTAATTTAAACCCCACCACTATCCAGCATGTTCCATGAGGTAAGTACCCCTAGAGTAGGAATAGTAATTTATACCCCACCACTATTCAGCATTTTCTATGAGGTAATCACCCCTTGGAGTAGGAATAGTAATTTAAACATCACCACTATCCAGCATTTTCTCTGAGGCAAGCAGTCTTTGTATTTGGCATAGTAAGTTTAAACCTATAACTATCAAGCATTAACCATGAGGCAAGCACACCCAGGAGTAGGTATAGTAATTTTAACCACACCACTATTTAGAATGTTCCTTATGGCAATCACCCCTTGGATTAGGAATACTAATTTTAATCCCATCACTATCCAGCATTTTTACTGAGGGAAGCACACTTTGGAGTAGGAATAGTTATTTTATCCCCACTATTATTAACAGTTTAACCTGAGGCAAGTGCTCTTTTTTTAACTTTGTTTTGAATGAAAATTATGTTATATTTATTTTAAGACGCTAAATAAAAAAGTATATAGTTTCGTTCACTCACTTTATATATTTTGTTGGGGAATTTGTTTTCAAATCTGTATTATAGAGCGTTGAATATTTTCAAAGAGAAGCTGAAAGAATTTAAAAATGTGTTATTCTACTATATTTGTATTTTGTTTACTTTGTAAATATTTAATAATTCCTAAAGATTTCACTTACTTGGTATTTTCGATCGGAAAGATTGTTGTTGGAAATCCACGGGCAGCAAAACGCGTGTGGTGTCTGGTAGTCAGGTAACCACTGTTTTTAAAATGGTGGACAGCTTCTTTTATACTTTTTTGGTGTACTACTTTATGTGAAAAGCAAATATGTTTTTTGTATAGTTTAGTCGTGTTTTTAATGCTGTGTAAAACTGTAAATTTTATTTTTGATATGTTCATGTTCGTTATTTTTTTTAATGTCTTTTATTTCCACCATTTTTGGTACTTGCCAGTTACACTGATTTCATTGAAAGAGTTGTAGGATTTTCGTTTGTGTGCATTTTAAAATGGTGGATTGTTTGTTTTGATTCCGATTAGTATTGTGTTATTGGACTTTAATTATGTTTACTTTTTTACATAATAAATTTTATATACTTTTGTTAAATGAAGTGTGTTATTGTTCGCTTTTTGGGCTTGTGGTCATTTTCAAAAAAAATTCAGAAAAATTGAAAAAATTTGTTTTTAATGTATATATCCGTATAAAAATAATTTTGTATAGTAATTGGTTTATAATATTGTAAAGCCTTTCATAGTCTTTCACAATGTTACCTTTTAACCAACCAGCTAGTGTTTTCAACAAGCTCAACCCAGGACTGACTCTGGGTTTTTCGAGTCCCCGAATGGTGGATACTGAAAAGTGGGGTCTATCTTGCCTGCCCCACCTGAGGGGTGGTCCAGAGTGAAGGTAGACCCACCTCCTATTTTACCTATTTTACCTCATTTTCCCACCAGTCCTCCCACCAAAAATGGAGCTGGACTGGAGGGTCACCATCTGCTGCTAACAGTAGAGGGCTGGGAGCAACGTTCAAAGGTGGCATGGCCTTTGAGGTTCCCGCTTCTGCTGAGGCAGATCCTGTGTCCTCCTCTGCCCAGAGCAGTCATTGTCTCTGGATCTGGAGAGCTCTGGCTCTCTACCCAGGGGTCCAGAAACATGTCTGGTGATGATAGGCTGGCTAAAACTAGCAAGTACAACACCAGCGGTCAGTACGTTTCAGGGGACCCTCTAGCAGGGTCTCCTGTGGGAATGTATTAATAAATCCAATACTGGCATTAGCAAGGATGTATTAAGACAACATGTCAGATACCAAAGATTTTTAGAAATCAGTGAAGCCATCATGGAGCTAGAAAACTTGTGCTGACGGATATCCAGCTCATGTACTCTTTATGGCTTCCCTGTTCACTTACAACACCCAGAATGAACTGGACAGTGTAGGGACATATCTGCTCATGCTAATATGCCCTCACATAGGATATATTGCACCCTGCCTTAGGGTGGAAGGCCTGCTCTAGGGGTGACTTACCCGTATATTATGTAGTGCGAGGGTGGCATGGCATACAGAACTGTGTGCAATGTCAAATATTTGGTTTGTCTTGCACCTGGACACACAACCTGACAGCAGCACTGCCTGGTCTGGGAGAGGGGTCCCTGCGAGACCTTCTTCTTCCTCCATGCCCTGAGTACCAGGGATACCATTTACTGGAAATTACAACTGCAACGGGAGTTGTGTCAATCGTGGTACAGCTTTAGGGAAAGGAGATCTTGCACTGCTAACCTGTTTGGTGGGGGTCCAGTGCACTTAAAGTTCAGAATTACATCAGACAGGCAAAAATCGGGGGGCTCACCATGTCAAAAGAGGCCTTAGGGCAGAAGGCCAGCTGTATGGGTGACTAAACTATATTGTAGGCAGTGTGAGGATAGCATGGCACACAGGGCTGTGTGCCTTGTCAACTTTTTGGTTTGTCCTGCACCTGGACACACACCCTGCGATACCAGCAACGCTGGTCCAGGGGAGGGCTCCCTAGGGGACCTTTTTCTGTTCCATGCCCTGGGTACCGGTTGTACCATTTACTGGGACTTACAGGAGAAACAGGAGTTGTACCAATCGTGGTACAATTTGTGGGGAAGGAGATCTGGCACTGGAAACCTGGTTAGCAGGGGCCTAATGCACTTACAGTCTTAAATTATATCAGGCAAAAAGTGCGGGAGGAGGGCTAACTATGTCAAAAGAGGCACTTTCCTCCAGAGCACAATGGGGCTTTTATTATTCGACAGAGGGGCAATTGGCATGTGACACAAGGATCTGAATGTGTATACTTATGCCAGTGATGTCTGTTTATTTGAAGATGTCATCTACTCTTTAGAGGGTTGTCAACGGTAAAGACACAATACCGTATGATATTTACATTAGACTCTAACTCTGTAACTGATTAATGTTCTGCCCTCTGAAATATGTACTGCAACTCGAGGTTAAACATTTTTTGAGCACTTTTTTCGTGCATGCAAGCTATTGATGCATGGGTTTTCATCATACTTTGATGACTTGGTCATGCATACCTTACCATGGGGTGATTGATGTTCACGCTGTAGACATAACTTTGGCCCACGTAAACTGGAGGCTTTTTGTTTTGGTATAGCCCTGACTATGTCATGGGACGAGATGCCCATCGACGAAACACGTGTTGGCTGATGGCACACACAAGATCAATAAAGAATTCATTTTTTATACAAACAGACTTGGCAATCTGGAGAATGCTTGTGACAAGTGTGCATTTAACTTGCGTGTGCTTAAGGCTTGGTCATCTGTTTATGAAACCCTAGGGTTTGTTAAGGGATACAGGGTTGACATCCTTCCTTTTAAAGCACTGCAGGAAGAGAGCTACTGTAGTAGATACTTGTGTACTGTGAGTGAGTGCCAGAACTCCTAAATCACCGTTGATTTCAAAATGGTTGCTACTGCCTGTCGTCATCTTATTCTTGCATGCAGTCATCTTTCTGTTCTTTCCAGAACGTGCATTCAGCCTATAAAGGATATTTTGTAGGTAATGTTTTGAACACTATGGGGGTCATTAGGATGGCGGGCAGATCGCCACCGGCGGCTCGGCAGTGGCGTTCCACCTGCCATCCCAACTAGATCTACCCCCCAACATATTATTATGGCGGGTGTACCACGGCGGACGCAAAGTGTGTCTGCTGCTTTTCTGCTGGTCGGCAATCGTTCCGATTGCCGGCTGGGTGGAGCTGGGGCATAATATGGTCGCGGTGCCGAGAAGGCACCACCATCCATATTATGATGCCTAGTTCAAAAGGCCTTTCAATGGCGGCTGGTGCTCCTTACAGCAACACCCGACGCAATGTCAAAGATTCAGAATGCGAACGCCACCGTGGGGTCGCATCCTAATTGGCGCTGTGGGACTGCCGTACCACTGGCGGCCGGTCCCAGGACCGCTAGGGTGGCGGGCGGACTAAAGTCCGCCTGCCATCCTAATGGGGCTCCTAGTTATTTTATCATGTGGATGCTTTTTTTAGGTCTCACCTGAGACAGTGCATGCTGTCTGTGAGGAGGACCCGGGGCTTACCTATAATGCACAGGATGGAGCACCTTTAACTCAGGAAACAGCACAGAAACAGCATACAGGACTTCCACCATGCTCTACTGTTTTTCCACAGGAACGCGACCGGCGGCGTGACCTGGCAGTGGACTCGACGTCAACAGGAAGCGGCTGCCTCGAACCAATGAAAAGGCTCAGAGGTCAAGGGGAAGTGGTCGTCAGTGGCGCAGAAGGAGAAAGGAGACGCCGAGAAGACGCGGGACCCGATACTTCACCGGGAGAGCGGATAGAAGACGCGGGACCCGATATTTCAACGCCTGAAGACCCGGGAGAGCGGAGAGAAGACGCGGGACCAGATAGGCGGGACCCCGGGTTACCAGGGAGCCAGGACGGAGAGGAGAGCTGGTGTGAAGACTGGTGGTGCCCGGAGGAGGCTGTGGAGCGGCCGCAACTCGGAGGAGAGTTGCGGCGGGGCCTGTGAGTAATCTTGTTCTATGTGTTTGTGATAGTGGGAGGTGGTGTTGGGTGGGTTTTGTAGTAAAGCTTTATTTCGATATAGAGACATATCATAAAAGCAAAACATGACAGCATAAAAACAATGGTCGAAACAAAGCAATTTACAATTCATATTACCATTAAAAACATTTCATATTTACACGAGATAATCTTAAAATTTATGAAAAATGAAAAAGGGACACTTTACTGTATCGTCAGTTGTTTAGCAGATCTTATGCGCCAAGCCCAGCCTAGGAATTTAGCCAAACAAATGGCAAAAAAGGGTCTTGTATCTGAGAGCAGTATTCTTATAGCTTCCAGATGTGAGCGAGTTCCCAGGCTCCTACAAAGAGGCTTCAACCATCTCCGTCTAGGGGCCATATAGACTCGACACTCAAATAGAAAGTGTGCGACAGATTCAATTTTTAGCTCGCAGAATGGGCAATAGGGTACAGTTTGCAGTGGTGGTTTCCAGGTAGAGGTAAACTGACATAAAGGTAAGACCCCAACCCTGAATTTAAAATATAATGCCCTATCATGTGAACTGTGAATCAAGTCCAAATATGGTTCTCTGGAGGGGATATCTTTAACCATCAAGAAGTTGGCAACAGATCTTGGGTGATTTGATTTACCAAGTCTCTCGTTATCCACCCAAGACCAGTAAGCCTTCTTCAGTTCTTGTTTAGGAGGTGCTGTTTTATTTTCCCACGCAGCTCCCAGACCGAGCTTGTATAATGCCCTCTTGACCTCTCTGAGCCAGGCGATCTTATGCCAGCCAGGTAAGGACAGTACATCTTTTAGGGCGTCTGCATAGCTGTGGAGTTCGGGGACGTTCCAAATTCTAGACCATAGTAGTAAGGGGCGTAATTTAGCTTGCTCGCAGATTGGACGAGTACCTGCGTCCAGCAAGAGGGGGATTGTGGGGGTGCTCTGGGGTAGCCTCATCAGATCTTTGTGAAATTTATTTTCTAGGTGGGCCAAAGTATCCACTCTCTGGGTACCCCAAAGTTCTGCGCCATACAGTGCTGCACTCACAACCCTACCCCTATAAATATCAAGAAGTGCCCCAATAGGTTTTATGGAGGAAGCACGCTGCTCTTTAAGTAAAGCACCAACAACCCTCTTATGGGTTAGAAACACTTTTTGGTGATGGGCCTTCCAGCTCATACTATCACAAAGACGTATGCCTAGATAGTCAAATTCTTTGACCCGTTCTAATGTGACAGAGTCTAGAGTGGGGGGTTTAACAGATTTCTTAGGGGGGTTAAGGACAAGGAATTTGGTCTTGCCAATATTTATGGCCAGTCCCTTGGTGTCACAGAAGGCCTTGAAGCTGGAAAGTAGTGACTGTATGCCTGCAGGTGATTTCGAAATCAGGAGGGTGTCGTCCGCAAACAGAAGCGTCGGGATTTTCCTTCCAGCCAGGGATGGTGCATCTGCAGGATGTTGAAGAAGGTGCTCCACCACTCCATTGACGTAAAGCGAAAACAGAGTGGGGGCAAGCACACACCCCTGGCGGACGCCCCTGTCTACTGGAATACACAGGGTTTTTTCTCCCTGGGCACCCCATCTGATTTGGGCAAAGTTGTTTTCGTGGAATTTTATCAGCAAGGCCAACAAATAGGGAGGTAGACCTAACTCGTCAAGGACCTTCCACAATAATGCTCTTGGAACCAGGTCGAAGGCTGTTTTTAAGTCTATGAAGACTAAGTATAAGCTGCCCCCTCCTAGCACCACTACCTTCCAATAGAGCATTAAAAGGCGGAATGTCTGCTCGACGGTGCCTGTCCCTGATCTAAAACCCGCTTGGAAATCAGACAATATCTGATTTTCATCCACCCACTCCAGAATCCTGCCCAATACCACTTTCCCCGCTACCTTTTGCGTCGAATCCAGCAAACTGATGGGGCGGTAATTGGCTGGGTCTTCCCTGCTACCCTTTGATGTAAATAATTAATTTACTCTCTTAATTTCTATGCAGGTAAGTACTTAATCAATAATAACTCAATCGGAAAGAAGGAAAACAGAGTCCGTGGTGTAAGAGTTTCTAAGGGTTTTATTCCTCATAAAGGAATCAGGATATCATGTTCTGACCACCACACAGGATGTCAGAAGGGATAGATGAGCGCGCCGTCGTTTATTGACAATACATAGCTTATATACTTGATTTACATCATAATGTTCAATGTAAGAGGCGTAACAGCTGAGAGAAGACAAGATAACAGTATACACGTGGTGCTAGTACATCATCAAGAGGCGTAAACTAGGCGTGTGTGCTAGAAACGTCACTGATAGGTGACGCAAGTGGGTGGCACCAAGGGGTGGTGCTAACAGAATGTTGCAAGGTCAGCGGAAATCGGAAGCTTGGATGCGCGCGCAGCTGCATGACGTGTGATAGACGGGGTGCAGGGGACTTGACATTTACACTGGCGGAAAGAGACAGAAGTCTGGCATGTCAGATCAACTTGTGCTTCTATCATATCCGATATCTGATGTTTAGGAACTAAGCTATCTGGGCAGAAAAGGTCTCTAGAGCAGAAGCTATTCTATACTTGCTGTGAGTGCGTGTATAAGCGCCTGAGTGTCTGTATGAGAAGCGTGGGGGCATGGGGCCTTCCATGGAAGCATGGCAACAGAGGCTATGAATTACTTGCATAAAGACAGGTCGGCCCTTTAGCCCTGTAGCTGAGGAAGGATGTTTACTGAAGCTAGCAGGCCGGAATGTATCTTCGGGGAGGAAAACAGATAACTCGAAGGTTATAGTCAATCTTGGCAGGCAGCAGGCTGAGCTGAGCACGGAGGGCCGCGCTAGAAGTAAGTCAGAGTTCACGGGTACGGGGGCTGCTTGGGCAGAGGCCCTCGCAGTCAGAAGCCAGAAAAGAGGCTCGGTGGCAGAGATTCAGGGCCTACTTTCAGCCAGGCTGAAAAACGTAGGAGTACACTTCAAAAAGACGTTGGCATAGCATACTTAGGAACGGACCATCAAACCCATTCATGGTGGGTCTGAAAGAGGACAAGTTAACGTTGGACGCAAATGTATTTGCGTCTTCATAGCTGGCACAGGAGGGAAGTTACATGCACTTTTAACTCGTACATGGAGTCGGTGGGGTACTCGCTAGGGAACACAACATGACCATAAAATTTATATTACCTCATTCCCTCCTTGTTCCCTACGGACCCTTCATGATATATCGATCCTCATAAATCGATCAGTTTGTTCTTGTAACATTATATGTTCGTCTTTCTTTCTTTGACTGTTTGAGAGGCAACTGGAATGCTCAATGCAGGATGTGGCACACAGTCCACATATCGCTGGCCCACACTGCAGGCACAGGCAACAACTGAATACTATAACAAGGCCAATGCCTAGGAACGATAAGATCTTCCATCCCCAAGCTGTCAACGTAGTCCAGAACCAACCGGACCAAGTCCAGGTGCCTGGATTCTGATGTATCTGATTTGCAATTTTATGTAAACGGGTGATAGCTTGATAGACAGATGGTGCGTTTTGTGGAATGAAAACACAGCAACTTGACCCGATGACCTTACAAGCTCCACCTCTATCTGCCAAGATGACGTCAATCACAAGACGATTTTGAAGGACAACAGTCCGTATAGCAGACTGCTCCTCTGTTAAGTTACCTAGAGCGGAGGCAGTTTCGTTCACTACTGCTTCGAGTGTTCTCGTTAATCTGCGTATTAATTTACTGTTTTGGACAGGTCCTAGGAAGAAAAAGAATCCTTTATTGAAATCAGTGTACTGTTCCCATGCCGTTTCTGTGTAGTCGACAAGGGGAATATCTCTTTTGGGTCTATTCGGTGCTAGATTCGTATTTCTATGGTAATCAGGAGGAGCTAGGAAAACAGGTGGCAGAAGGAATGCAATGTAACAGGTACCATCCCAGTCTGGAGGCAAACGTATGTATGCGGTATGACCACAAACAAAGTAGGAATGACTGATAGCTTTAAAGGACGATTTACCATGGTCACTGAACTCGACCACAGTAGTGCATTTACTATGACCTACGTGTACTGAACCTTTCTTGCTAACACATAATTCACCTGTGACTGGTAGTACTAACATATGGGGCAGAACTGGAGCAGTTTCAGATTCAACAGTGAGGATCATAAGGCTAATTGTGTAATTACCTAATCCATATACTTCATTTTCTAGATCAGTTCCTATTCGAGTGGGAAGTCCCTCTTTATCCGGATAACAGACGTTGAGCAGGACTAAGTTCAAGTTTCCCCAAACCCAGCCCCCATCGAAAACAGCAATATCAGGATCTAAAGAATTAATTATTTTAAACCATGCTCCACAGGAGCCATTGTGAGTGAATGGGTACGGAAAGAGAGGCAGAGCTCCCTTGTAATTCTGGTAGGGAGGGAGTCGGCCACATATCCAACAGTCTGTAGCATTATTTGTCTGATGGGAATGGTGTAACATACTAATGAATGTATTGTTGCGCAGCGCAAGTCTGTAAGAGAGTTCATGTGCAGGAAGTTCACTAAAAGTGTGTTCAGCAGAGACATTGTAAGCAGATTGTTCACGCCTGAAAATAGGCCAGTACATAGGAAGCAGAATGCTGGCAATAATAATTAGAATACTCAGAATAAACATGATTATTAGTGTCACTATGCAGTGACTACGAAGTGATTTGCAATATGTTCTTCTCTTTTCCTCTCTCTCTCTAACTCGATCTAGGGGATACATGTCAGAAACTATTTAACCGATTCACCTAAGGGAGGACTTAAACAATTAAACTGTCTGACTTGCTAGATCGAAGCTTCATTCGGTAAAGTTCTTGAGGAGTCTTTTCTCTTTTAGGCACAGTAACGTCTTGTGCTTCAACACAGTCTTTGGTGGGGGTGGACGAGTCAGAGTCCTGTTTCAGTCCGTTTTTTAGTTCATTGCATAGTTTGATGTGACTCGTGTGGACCCACCCCTTTCTCCCCTCGATTTTCACGGCGGTCCTAGTGGTAAGCAGAACGGTCTTTGGAGACTTCCAGCGGGGCTCCAGCGGACTTTTCCGGTCGAAATTCCGGACGACTACCAGGTCACCTGGGCGGACCTCATGCGCCTTTACATCGGTGTTGTCAGGGAAGGCTGCGGCAACCTGTGAACGACATGATTGGAGTGCAGACATCAAGGAGGCAAGGTAATCTGTCAACATGTTACAATCAATATCAGTGATCTTTTTCGGAACGGGCGTCCCCCACATATTCGGCGGTCTGCCAAAGACCACTTCGTACGGGGATAGCCCTGATCTCGAGTGGGCGACCATCCTCATGTAGAATAGTGCCACGGGCAGGGCGACTATCCAGTCGACCCCTTTTTCCTGACAGATCTTGGCAAGACGGATTTTTAGTGTCTGATTATGCCTTTCTACAAGGCCAGCTGCTTCGGGATGTCGGACACAGTGGAACCTCCACTGATATCCTAGCAAGAGGGAAACTTGTCTCATCAGCTCGGACGAGAACGGCTGTCCGTTGTCTGAATACACGACACGGGGCAAACCGTACCGTGGGAAGAATTCACGAACCAACTGTCTGGCAGTGGTCGGAGCAGTGTAGTCTGGGACTGGGTATGCTTCGGTCCAGCGGGACAGAGCACAAACAATTACAAGGACATACTTAAATCCTCTACAGCTATTCATCTGGATATAATCCATCTGGAGGACTTCAAAAGGGTGATCGGGAGGATGAAATCCACCTTGCTCAACAGGGACACTTTTACCTGGATTGAACTGACAACAGATCATGCAAGTACGCACTTTCTGTTTTGCTGCTGCTCGTAAGTGTTTGTTGTACCAGAGATTCTGTAAACTGTCTAACATGGCTTTCTCTCCAAGATGGGCAGGACTATGTGCTGTATTTATTATGACTTGAACCATTGAGTCGGGGAGAAACCATATAGATTTTCCCTTCGTCACCCAACCTTGATCTGTCTGAATCCCTCCTAGTTCAGTCCATTTCTTTATCTCCTCTGGAGTAGCATGTGTCTGGATATCAATTACATCTAGGGCGGGATCTCTAACTGCCATACACTGGGTCTGGACTATTGTCTTTGTCACATCAGTAGTCTGGGTGTAAGTCAATGCTGTATGTTTTGCTGTCTGGTCTGCCAGGTCGTTACCCTGGGAAACAGAATCTGTGACTTTGGTATGTGCCTTACATTTCATGACTGATATGCCCGAGGGCAAATGTATTGCTTCTAACAGTGCTTGAATAAGGGGGCCATGTTGTATCTTGGCCCCATGGGAAGTCAGAAAACCTCGTCCTACGTTTTTGCCAGAGGACTCCGAAGTCGTGTACAACTCCGAAGGCATAGCGGGAATCTGTGTATATGTTAACATTTCTGTTCTTGGCTAGAATACAGGCTCGAGTCAGAGCGATGAGCTCTGCTGCTTGAGCAGACAGGGTGTCAATACGATGTGTTTCTTTAATTTCAGTTTCAGTGGTCACGGCGTACGCGGCCACTAATTCTCCTGTACTTGTTCTCATGCATGAACCGTCCACATAAAGTGTCAGGTCTGGATTTGTCAATGGGACATCTGTTAAGTCTCGTCTAGGCTTAGTTACTGCATTAATTATTTCTATACAATCATGCGGAGCTGGATCTGTCATAACTGTAGGTAACAGTGTTGCGGGGTTCAGGATGCTGCAACGTCTGATTTCTATGTGTGGCTGGAATAGTGTTAATTCATAACCTGTCAGTCGTGCTATAGTTAAGTGTTGAGTCTGGGTTCTGTTTAACAAAACCTCTACAGAATGTGGTACTTGAACTGTTAACTGATGACCTAAAACAATTGAATCACTTTGTCTTATTGCTAACGCTGTTGCTGCTACTGACTTTAAGCACGCAGGGAGTGCTTGAGCTACTGAATCCAATGTACTAGAAAAATAAGCACAAGGCTTATGTGAACCTGCTTGGTCTTGAGTGAGGACAGACAACGCTGTGCCATCACGTTCTGTAACAAAAAGTGTAAACGGTTTGCTGTAACATGGTGTCGCTAAAACTGGTGCTTGGCATAAAACTTTCTTTAATTCTTCAAAAGCTTGTGTGTGTTCCTGAGTCCAAGGGAGGACAGTCGAAGTCGCTGCCTCCTGTGTCGTTAACTGGATGAGTGGTTTAGCTAGAAATGCATACTGGGGAATCCATTGTCTGCAGTACGAGGTGAGGCCTATGAAGGCCCGCACTTCCTTTTGTGTCTTGGGTTGCGGCATGTTCACAATTAACTGAATGCGATCGGGAGTGAGCTGTCTCCCCACTTTGGACAGTAAGTGACCCAAGTACACAACTTGCTGAGCGCAGAATTGTAGCTTCGAAGGAGACACCTTGTGTCCCTTGTCAGCCAGGAAATGTAAAACTGTCAGTGATGCTTTTTCACATTCGGGCTCACTTCGTGCGGTGATCAGCAGATCATCGACGTATTGTAGTAAAGCGGTGTTAACTGGCATTTGAATACAATCTAGTTGTCTTTTCAGTGCTTGACTATAGATGCTGGGGCTTTCTGTGAATCCTTGAGGTGCGCGCGAAAATTTGAAACTGCGTCCATTTAAACAGAATCCGAAGAGATATTGGCTCTCGGGATCAATAGGCACGCTGAAGAAGGCGTTCTTGAGATCAATTACAGTAAAGAACGTTGCTTCTGAATCAATAGCAGTCAATAGAGATGATATATCGGGGACCACAGGATACTGTGGGATAATGCATTTATTCAATTCTCGAAGATCAATCACCAGCCGATATACTGGCGGTGCATTGGGATCAGTACGTTTAAGAATCGGAATGATGGGTGAATTACAGATATTGGAGTCGGTCTCGACGACCACTCCTTGGGCAATGAGCTCTTCAATGATTTTCAGTAAAGCCGCTACAGCATCGGGTGGTAACTTGTATTGTCTGATTCTGGGTAATACAACACCTGCCTTGAGGGTAACGCGGTATGGTGTAATGTGCATACATCCTACATCAGTTGGGCCTTTTGCCCACAAGTAATCAGGTACATTTTTCAATCTGACGTCAAACTCACGAAGGACGTAATGACCCTTGAAATCCCGCAGAAAGAGTCTAACTCCCTCCGGGGAGCAGCATATTATAGCCCCTAGAGCCTTCAGTGTTTTAATTCCTAACAGATTTTCCGGACATGATTTTGTTAGTAACAGGTCTGTAACGCGTGATAATGGACCCACAGCCAGGGGAACTGGTTCTGAGACTTCATTTACAATAGGTTGTCCTGAAAAACCAAGGGAAACATTTTGTGAGCCTGAGAGGGGTGCCCCTGGAACTTCGTCATGACTTATTGTAGTGCGACTTGCCCCTGTGTCAATTAAAAACTTTCTATCTTTCCCCAATACTTGACTGTGTACATAAGGACCTTCTTGATCTACAGGAATCTCGATAAGAGGCAAGCCACCTTCCCTCTCTAGGCTGTTTCATGTATATCGGGAATATTCGGGGTAAGCAGACTGGGCATACTGGTACATCTGTTGTGAGACTTGCTGAGTTGCAGCAATGGGCTGTGGCTGTGGTACTGCTACGGTCTGTGCTGTCTGTGCGGATGCATGCATGGGCTGTGTATTCTGTGTAGACTGATGCTGGTTATGGTCTTGTCTAGGCGGATGCGGTCTCTCTTTAGTTTTACCTGTCGCTATGTTATGTTTCAGAACTGTACATTCGTGTACGTAGTGACCTGGCTGCTTGCAATAATTGCATGTCCCTTTAACAGGAGCTGCAGTGTGACTTGTCTGGGTCGTACCTTTTCTGTGACTGTCGGATGGAACCGTCTGGGCTACTAACATTTTCATTTTCGTGTCTTTCATACGTTTCTGTTCCTGATCTTGTTCTTCCCTAATTCTATTCTGGTGATATTGTAACATTTGTAACATCTGGGATGGCGTATTTGCTTGCCATGTACTCTCGACTTTATACACTCTATTTTTAACTAACGGTAGGGAATTCTCTACTAACTTTGATACGAAAAGATGTGGGTACGACTCGCTACTTGGCTGGAGGCCACTATTGATAATAAAACATTTCTCGAATCTTGAATAAAAGTCGCTAGTATCTTCATCATGTTTCTGTTTACAGGACGAGATTGCATCCCAATCCTCCTTTCTAGTTGTCAATAATCTGGGCAGGACCTGTACTATTAAACCTGGTAATGCTTTAGTTTTGTCCCCAAGGCCTAACCCTGGAACCCGTTTCTTTTCTTCATCCTCTATTTCTGCCCAGGCAATCTTTGCGTCTCCCACCTCCCAGTCCTTTTCCTTTAATTTCTCGAATATACCCGTAGGCAATAATACTTTCAACATTTTCATGATATCATCATATGTGTAGTCCCCCATCAGTAACATGTCTTTGAGCTCTCTATGAAAACCTGCAGGGTCTTTATCATGGCACGGTACTAATTTCTTCATTTCTAACAGTTCTAATTTAGTTAGAGGCGTGTGTACATACACGCGTTTCAAAATTTTATCCTCACCCATAACAGGGTGCACTTCTCGCAAGGGGTTCTGACTTTCAATACCACCCCCGCACTGCATATGGTACATTTTCCTTTCTGGAGGTGGGGCGGGAACATATTCAGGACTTACAAAGGTGTCATATCTGCGTCGTTGTTCTAGAATTATTTGAACTAATTTAGTGCTTAGGCCTCTCCATCTATCCATCAGTAGTGCTTCTAGTGTCTCATGTAAGGGACCTGGATCGGAATAATGTTTTCTGTATTTGATGAGAAGGTGCTGAATCATATATACCCCTGCTAATTTCTGTTCGTCGGGGGAGAGGTTCAGAAATGTCTGTGCTACCGTGTCATCATTATATATGTCTGCATTTTCGGCCCATGATACCGCTGATCGGGCTAATTCTTGTTCATCCATAGAATTGAGTACATGGTACCCAACTCGATCTCGAAGCCGTTTATCAGTTTCCTGGAACTGATGTTCAGCAGAATTCGGATTCGTTAAGGCAGAGAAGAAAACTCTCTTGCTTTCTGGACGGATACCCTTCCTAAGATAAGTTCCCTTACCTACATATGCTATAGTGCTTGTAGTCGGTTCTAGTTCTTCAGATTCTTCTTCCTCCTCGGAGGGAGCCTTTTCTTTCTCTTTCTCGTGTACTGCTATCACTACTTTCTTAATCTTTTTATACATGGCCTCTATGCAATTTTGTCTGTCATGTTTTCCATCGGCTATATTTTGACCCCACTTGTTCAATGCATCCAATTCACTCTGCTCTGTTCCGGGCCTGTCTCGTTCTCTTATTAGACAATTTATGAAAAATCGTAGTATCAGTGCTTGCATGGTAACTTTCTGTTTCTCCAGGGCATCCTTAATACTGTCGGGGTCCTTTCCCGTTTGAACGAACTCATATATTCTATCTAGGTGCTCCTTCATTCCTGCATAACATAACAAACTATCAGTAGCAGATCTTAACCGTAAAGACGCTAATATCATTAAGTCGTCCTGTCCAGGTTCTGGATCGTATCTACAAACTGACATATTTTCTTTTAGTGCATCAAGACGGGATGAATTAGAAGAACGGGGGGATCTGTGCGTAAAAGGACTCTGCATACCTCTGAGATTTAATCTGTGAGTCGGTGGCGGGGTCTGGAGACCCGCGGTCGCACCTCCTGAAGCGGAAACTTGGGCATTATCTCTGTGTGTAGTCAGTATCTGAATTTGTCTTTTAGTAGGATCTGATTGAAGTGGTTTCGGCAGATCAGTTTTAGGTGAGGGAAGTGGCGGAGCTGGCGGAACGGGACTAGTCTTTTTCGGTGTCGGCTGAGAGTGATCTTGGGGGGCAGTACCACCCCCGGCCCTGTCAGTAGGCAGGGCACGAACAGGCAGATTGGTGTAAGCTGGCGCTACATCTTCGAGATATGAATTTAGGAATATGTCTTTAGTAGTCTTATGCATTACTTTAGTTGGAACTAATGGTGACGGCAAATTTTTCGGTATTTCTGAAATGGCGTCAGGGGTACCATCGGCCAAAAGATACATGTTGTTCACTTTGCCATTTAGGATACGATCTATTTGTTCTACTTTTACTCGAATTCCCTCAGTAACTAATTCGTTTTCTTGGGCCTTTTCTGATTCTTTAAGCCTGTCTTCTCTACGGAGTGCTCTATCAGCACGCTTACGTGATTCCTTACGCCAAAATTCTATGGCGTCTTTCTGAGATTGTCTAGCTTTCTTTTTCCGTAATATTTCTTCTACCTTTATGATGCACTCGGCATCCCATGTTCCGTTAACTGGCCATCGGTATCTTTCCTCTAGGTGCTTGGTATAATCTGTCCATAACTCTAGATACAAGATGGCGTCTATGCCATGCTTATTATACATGAAATTACCTGGAGTGTCCCTAGGGGGGATTGGAATCTCTTCCTCTAACATCCCTTTCCTAGTTCCTATCTGCTTTAATTTGTTAAAAAACGGCATTGTGTCTACTTGATACTGAAATGCTTGATCCTTAATACTTAATTTCGCCTGTAACTATTTAAACAAAAAAACACAATAATACACAAGAACAATCACATTCATACCACGACATTAATCACATGAAACATTTAAAGACATAGCTAACTTCCCCCTACTCTGAATGTACCGCTCAACGATACAGATACACTGCTGTAACAGTGCAGAAATTCGGAATACTTTATATACTGCTAAACAGTACAGATACACTGCCTAAAAACAGTGCAGACCGGACTTGCGTACCCAAACCCGTCTAGATACGACCCAGCAATGGTACTCACCGGGAAGCACGGAAAACAGAAGGCCTCGGAAAACTCGACTGGACTCGACTCGGAACTTCGGAAAACTTCGGAAAACTTCGGAAAACTTCGGAAAACTTCGGAAAACTGGTGGGCCTCTTCACACCTCGGACCTTGCTTCCTTCGGCTGGGCTCTGGTCGGGATCCTCCGCACTCCTCACCGCCTCGTCTGGGCACTGATCGCAGTCTTCGTCACCTCCGTGTGTCAGAGGGGGATGCAGGAAATCCTGCCAGTACACGTGTTGTCCGTCTAACTGATGGCAGGGGACACGGATTGCAACGCACCTTCCGGCGCGTGAGGTGGGGGAGGGGTCCCTGTTCGGGCGCCAAAATGATGTAAATAATTAATTTACTCTCTTAATTTCTATGCAGGTAAGTACTTAATCAATAATAACTCAATCGGAAAGAAGGAAAACAGAGTCCGTGGTGTAAGAGTTTCTAAGGGTTTTATTCCTCATAAAGGAATCAGGATATCATGTTCTGACCACCACACAGGATGTCAGAAGGGATAGATGAGCGCGCCGTCGTTTATTGACAATACATAGCTTATATACTTGATTTACATCATAATGTTCAATGTAAGAGGCGTAACAGCTGAGAGAAGACAAGATAACAGTATACACGTGGTGCTAGTACATCATCAAGAGGCGTAAACTAGGCGTGTGTGCTAGAAACGTCACTGATAGGTGACGCAAGTGGGTGGCACCAAGGGGTGGTGCTAACAGAATGTTGCAAGGTCAGCGGAAATCGGAAGCTTGGATGCGCGCGCAGCTGCATGACGTGTGATAGACGGGGTGCAGGGGACTTGACATTTACACTGGCGGAAAGAGACAGAAGTCTGGCATGTCAGATCAACTTGTGCTTCTATCATATCCGATATCTGATGTTTAGGAACTAAGCTATCTGGGCAGAAAAGGTCTCTAGAGCAGAAGCTATTCTATACTTGCTGTGAGTGCGTGTATAAGCGCCTGAGTGTCTGTATGAGAAGCGTGGGGGCATGGGGCCTTCCATGGAAGCATGGCAACAGAGGCTATGAATTACTTGCATAAAGACAGGTCGGCCCTTTAGCCCTGTAGCTGAGGAAGGATGTTTACTGAAGCTAGCAGGCCGGAATGTATCTTCGGGGAGGAAAACAGATAACTCGAAGGTTATAGTCAATCTTGGCAGGCAGCAGGCTGAGCTGAGCACGGAGGGCCGCGCTAGAAGTAAGTCAGAGTTCACGGGTACGGGGGCTGCTTGGGCAGAGGCCCTCGCAGTCAGAAGCCAGAAAAGAGGCTCGGTGGCAGAGATTCAGGGCCTACTTTCAGCCAGGCTGAAAAACGTAGGAGTACACTTCAAAAAGACGTTGGCATAGCATACTTAGGAACGGACCATCAAACCCATTCATGGTGGGTCTGAAAGAGGACAAGTTAACGTTGGACGCAAATGTATTTGCGTCTTCATAGCTGGCACAGGAGGGAAGTTACATGCACTTTTAACTCGTACATGGAGTCGGTGGGGTACTCGCTAGGGAACACAACATGACCATAAAATTTATATTACCTCACCTTCTTGAAAGTGGGGACTACTTCAGTGCCCCTCCAAGAGTCAGGGAAAGACCCCCCCAACATAACCTCATTAAGAAGAGCAGCAATTAATCTGCTCCAAAATGGGGGATTATTTTTTATCAGGTCGCCCGGGATCCCATCAGGTCCTGCCGCTTTGTTAGAAACAGTACACCTGATTGCCTTCTCTACTTCCAAGGTGGTAAATAGGACTTCATTTGGTGGGAGATCTGTGGAACTGAGCCTTGGGAGCGGGTCTGGTTGCGGAGGCCCTGTCTGAGCCGAATACAATTTCGAAAAGTGGGCAAACCAGGCAACACCAGGGATATTACAAGTCAGTTGTTGATCAATGGGCTTGTCTCTTGATCTTAGCAAGTCCCAGAACCCCTTAGCATCTTTCCTTGTGCTCGCCTCCGTTAGGTCACGCCAAAAGTTGAAATCATATGTCCGCTTGGCCTCAGTCACAGTTTTCCTATAAAGTTTCCTTGCAGACCTGATGGTAGCTTGGTCTTTTCCTTTTACTGCAGCAACAAGATCACCCTTAGCAAGTCGACACTTGGCTGTGAACCACTTTTCACTTGTTCTCAGGGCCCCCTTTGAAGCAGTTCTGGAGCTGGGTTTGGGAATGATGAACAGCCCACTTAGTGCCGTTACAGTCTCCGTAAATAACGATAAAAACATCTTGCTATTGCTATTCGTGCTATCAAGCCTAGATTCAGCCTCTAGTAAGATGGTTTCAGCTTGTGACATCCTAGCCTCATCCGCTGAGACTCTTGCCCATTTAAGACGTCTGCCACAGTTTGAGGGAAGAATCTCATGTGAAGCTTTCCATAACTGATTAGTGGTTTCTTGAGACCCAGTTTGCCAGGGGACAGAAATGGTTAAAGCGAGAGGGTTGTGGTCGCTGTCACAGGTCTCTATAACCTCCATGTCTTGATGATATGGCCAGAGGTTATAGTTGAGCATAACAAAGTCAATTCTGGATGAGTGGCCCGTCCTATTGTATGTATGGGCACCCATGGGATCTGATTTAGAACGCCCATTCGTTGCTCTCAAGTTATACTCCATGCAAAGAGCATTTATATCGATCGCCTTTTGTGTCCATTTAGGGATCGGTTCGAGGTTCAAAATAGGGATGCCCCTCCTGTTATCCTCATCGTTGGTATCCAGAATATCTTCTTTGGCTAAAGGCTCAAAACAGCAGTTAAAATCGCCTGCCAGCAGGACGAGAGAGTCGGCGTCACAGGCAGACAGGTAGTTACTTAAGCCTAAAGAGTTTAGAGATCCTCCGTTCCTATTGCCCCTTAAGTAGAGATTAAATAGTTCTAGTTTCCTTCCCCCTTTGTAGTGCACTGTTAGCCATTGAAGGTCAGGTGTTTCGGTGGTCCTTTGAGAAACACTGAGGTCTAGTGCTATGTTGATCCAGATAAGAAGACCACCGGATGGGCGTCCTTTAGAACCTTGGTGACATACAGCCGGAACATAGAAGGTCGAAAACCCCACTCTATGTCTAGGTTCCTGGCACCATGTTTCCTGTAGCAAGCAAATGTCATAGGGTGCCAGGAAGGTGTTCCATTCCGGGTTATCAAAGTTACGTGCAAGGCCAGCCACATTCCAGCTTAAGACCCTCAGTGAAGAATCGCCTGGGGAGGCAACTCTATCAGGCAGGTCGATCTCCATTGGATTAGATTGTACTGGAGGAGGGAGGATCGGACAGGGGCTGTCTGGCCTCGTTTCCACTCTTTTGCAATCTAAAATGGCCATTTTGATCGGTTCCATGGCCCGGGGCAAGAGAGTCAGAAGCCCGGCTTGGCTAGTTGGAGGGCCGTTGGTTGGATTTCCAATTATGTCTGTAACATGTGGAGACGATGCTTTTTCTAGTTGTGGGCATGCTGGGAACATAGAAAGTCAATCGACCTCCTCCAGGCCTCCAAATCTATTGTAGGTAGAAAGGCCATTCCAGTGTAAAAGAGTATTCTTTTGCCTCATGGGATGGGTGTTCCATGGGTGGTGCTGCACCAAGGACCAGCTATCCGCTTGGGTATGCATTTGGCGTGGGGGATAAAAATAGGATAGCGGCCTTGGTATGACTAAAGAATCTTCACTAGTTGGCCAGGAACAGATATGGTGCGCCGTATGTGGGTCTTCAAAAGTTACAACTACACAGTCCCCTTGCTTAGATTTCTTGGTTGGGCCCACCCAGGGTATTCTACGGACCATCATTACTCGGCTTCTTTTGCCATTGGGAATCGGTCTGTTGACGTTAAGCCAGTGCATAGTTTTATTTTTCAATGACCAGTGGTTTTCGTGTTGGTCAGTGCCAATCACAGGGACGCCTGTCAACACGACCACATAGTCATTGGCCTCTGGTGGAAGGTCTATATAGCCTCCTCTAAAATTTTCTTTTGGACGAGGACCCTGGGTTTCGGCAGGCTGGGGTCTGGCGGATGCTACCAGGTTTGGATTTACTTTTCCAGGCTTAGAGTTCCGTGTGGGAATCTGCGGTTTGGTAGCCTGAGATTTAGCGGTTATGGAAACTTGATCCACAGCCACAGTCCTCGGCTTAGGAACAGGCCTTACAGCAACAGGTACTGGTGGGGGGTGCTGCTCAGCTTGCAAAACAGGGGCTGGCGAAAGTGGGTCAGATAAGGACACGCCCTGGTTTTCGAGACTTCTCAGGCCAAGAGTGGCCAGAGCAATAATGCTCTTCTCTATCTCGAGTAGATTGTTTTCTATCCTAGACAATCTTAAATCGAGTGGTGAGAGAAGTTTTTTTAATGTTTCCCAGACTTGATCTATAAATTCCTTATCATTCCTTCCCTGGTCTTGTACCTGCGCCCCCTCGTCTACTGTGGTGGTGTTGGCTGGACCCTCTCCCATACTTTGGCATACTGACTTTGTGCTCGAGGAACCCTCAGGTAAAGCATTACATGCCTGAGTGTTGGTCATTGTGAGCTGGTGGGAGACTGCGACCTTTGCCTTTTTACGAGAGTAGGCTGAGCGTGATTGGCGTTTTCTTTTGGGTTGTGCACCACTAACACGGGAAGTAGTTGGGAATACTTGGGAAAGGGGATTAAGGGTGGGGGTCTGGGCGTGAGAAGGTGCAGCGAAACTTAGCTCCTCTGTAATGCGTGATTGTTCTAAGGGCGGAGTGAGGGTGGAAGTAATCGGGGGCTGGTGTAAATCAACCTGGGTGGTAATACTATTTGGGCGGGCAGGGCGTGCTGGAGTGACAGCAGAGGCTATATGTCCTAGGGATGATTTTTTCGAGAGGGCAATTACCTCGGACAGCCTACGTGCAGCTACCAATTCTAGGGATACCCGGGTTTGAAGTTTAGATATTTCTTCATCGATGGCTATATTTGTGCGGGTGATGAAGTCGTCCATAGGGCCACAGATTTGTGAACCACCTTTGGAGGCTTTGCTACGTGTCATCCTAGTACTCATGGTGCTTACGATGAGATCAGGGTCGTCACTCGACTTACTAACTAGGGAGCTTCAGTTTAAGCTAACCTGTCCCAGCACGATGATACAATAACAAGCAGGTTAGGAGCAATAAGGGGGGTGGGCCAGGGCCGTCCTCTGCCGTCCTCGAACGGCCTCAAACGGCCCGCTCTTAGCCCGGTCTTCGCCCCGGCCGTTGCCCCGCGCGCGTCCCGCGTGCGCGTTGTCCACACAAGCTATGAAGGAAAAACAAGAGGAAGGGGCGGGAAGAGGACCAGCTGCGGCCGATCGACGCCGCTAGGAATGCTGGTCCTCGCAGTCCCGCCTCTACCCCTGTTGACCAGATGACAGCTTGCAAGGGGCGCGTTGGTGCTCAAAGCACGTGAAGGGAGGCAGAAAGGATGTTCCCCAGAGAGAGTCTAAGCCTACGAGCGGCACCCGCGAAGCGGGGGCCGCGAGGCGTGGCGAAGTGGCCAGACAGCAACAACAACACAGGAACAGCGCTTCTTTGCAGGAAGGGTCCCAAGGCTCACTCACTCCACACAGATTTTAAAGAGGAGGAGGAGGGGGCGGGAAGAGGACCAGCTGCGGCCGATCCACGCCGCTAGGAATGCTGGTCCTCGCAGTCCCGCCTCTACCCCTGTTGACCAGATGACAGCTTGCAAGGGGCGCGTTGGTGCTCAAAGCACGTGAAGGGAGGCAGAAAGGATGTTCCCCAGAGAGAGTCTAAGCCTACGAGAGGCACCCGCGAAGCGTGGCGAAGTGGCCAGACAGCAACAACAACACAGGAACAGCGCTTCTTTGCAGGAGACAGAGGCATTAAGGTTATACTTGTTTGTTAACGCTGCATGACCCCTAAGACCACTATCGACCACCTGACTTTGTGCTGAATTACTCCACTATTTATGCCACCGTTCTCTTGTTACTGATGCCGGGCTAGAGAACCTATATTTGTTCCTGAACACGATATTAGGACCCTAACCCTCACTCCTTTTCCCCCCCTTCTTGACCCCTGTAAACCACTCAATTCTCTTGGGCTCCCAGGAACCTTAGTCCTGCTTTCTTTTCTCCCTCTCACAAATTAAGCCCAATAGTGAGCACAACGGTGTGGTGCAAGAAGACAAGAAACTAAGTCAGAAAACAGACTACTTACGGTTCCCTTGTTTGGCTCATTCCCCTCCTATGAGCCTCCGGGACGATCACCGTGGAGACCAGGAGAAGGAAAACAAGACAACCAGCTCATCTGCAGAATCATCTGACGAGGAGGAACCCAAGGAACTAACTAGCTATCCAACCTCAACCTCATCTGTTTTCAATGAATCACTTGCTTCAAAACCACTTCTAAAGCCTCCTCGCCTGTATATCAAACCTGCCCTCCCACAAGTGGTGTCAGAAGTGGGATTGAAAGGCGAAATTGAGGCTGCTCTAGCGAAGATGGCCGAAAATCAAGAACACCTAGGGAAAGTTATGGAACACTTTCTATCGGTTGTAGAAGAAGACCGTGACAAAATCCAGAAAGTATTGGCAGGTCAAGGACAAACCCAAGGAGCAGCATTAGATAAGCTTACTGATGTCCTCGGACAACAAAGAAGACCTACCACCTTGCCATCCGTAGTCTTGCAGCGTTATGTGGCTGGAGAAGACTCCGATTTCTTTTTTAGCAATTTCGAGAGAATGGCCACCACGGCATCTTGGCCGGCAGACAAATGGGGCCAATATCTGGGTCCCCTATTATCTGGAGACCTGCAAGCAGCTTATCAAGCAGCCACTCTCCAAGAAACAGTACCTTATGCCGATATCAAGAAGTGTATTCTAGAAAGGCTAGGAATAGACGATGAAACATATCGGATAAAGTTACGACAAATGAAGGAAGGACCACAAGAGACCCCTTGTGCTCTATATTTTAGGGTGAAGGACATGGCAGACAGATGGCTAAAACCCGCAACTACCGATAAGGATGGGATCATGGCCAAGATATATTTAGAACAGTACTTAACCTCACTTCATCCTCCGATTCAACGGTGGGTCCAACAACAGGCTAACCTTACTTTAGAAACAGCCGTAGAGATAGCCAGTGCATACAGCCGAGACCAGGACTTCCAAAAAGAACGAGAAGACACGACTGGGAAGACAGGGGGAAGCGTTAAGTGTATTCTAAAAAGGCTAGGAATAGGCGATGAAACATATCGGATAAAGTTACGACAAATGAAGGAAGGAGCACGAGAGACCCCTCGTGCTCTATATTTTAGGGTGAAGGACATGGCAGATAGATGGCTAAAACCCGCAACTACCGATAAGGAAGGGATCATAGCCAAGATATATTTAGAACAGTACTTAACCTCATTTCATCCTCCGATTCAACGGTGGGTCCAAAAACAGGCTAACCTTACTTTAGAAACAGCCGTAGAGATAGCCAGTGCATACAGCCGAGACCAGGACTTCCAAAAAGGATGAGAAGACACGACTGGGAAGACAGGGGAAAGCGTTAACCACCGACCACCTCGACCCATAGTAGCTGAGAAACCTGAACGTTTTTCACTTGTTCCCAGTGGCCCTCTACCCGCTGTCCCATTTATCAGACCACCCTCAGTAGGGCCCCAATGTTATCAGTGTGGGGGAATGGGACATATTGCCAAGTTCTGTCCACAAAAAGAGGAACCTATGGAGATAGGGATGGCTCGTAACTATTACTGCTCCCCTACAGAAAGGAAGTCTCCACCATATAGGTGTACTGTGTCTGTAAACGGACAGCCCGTTACTGCTTTAGCTGACACTGGTTGTCTGCATAGCGTCGTCAGGCCCCAAGAGCTTGGAAACACCCTCGGTCCCATAGACGGGATAGTAGCCATCAAGTGTGTACATGGGGATATAAAACCATATCCCACTACCCGGGTACAAATCCAACATCCCAAGGATAGAGGGACCTCCCTAACTGTAGGATTAATACCACAGCTACCTGAACAGGCCATTCTAGGAAATGATTATCCTAAACTGCCACAGTTGTTAGAGGGATCCTCGTTACCTCAAGAGGAGTGGCTAGCAACCGCCCCTTTTCCCCGAGATATTGATAGAGAATGGCCTCCTTCCAAACCACGGAAGAGTCACAGACAGAGAAGGGCAGAGAAAGGTAGAGACACCATGGTGCTGCCAGTTATACCAATCGAAAACCCATGGGAAACAGACAGAAACTTCCACGCTGCACAACGAGAGGACCCTGTTCTTCAGGACGCATGGAATAAGGCCTTCAGCGAGGAAGATCCACAACATGTATGTCCTTATTTCTTTACTAAAAATGGTCTGTTATATAGGAAAGGAGATCCTAATCAGAAAGGGCAATTATTAGTCCCCGAACCATTCAGAGAGAAAGTATTATATCTTGCACATAGCCATCTCCTAGGAGGTCACTTCAGGGTTGAGAAAACGGAGAAAGATATTTTGGAAAAGTTTTATTGGCCAGGGATATATCAGCAGGTCAAAAGGTATTGTAGGGAATGTCCTATTTGTCAAAGGAATAGCCGTTACCAACCACCCAGAGTACCCCTACGTCCCCTCCCTATCATTGATGAACCTTTTTACCGTGTAGGCATGGATATCATTGGACCTCTACTACCCTCCAGAAGTGGATGTAGATATGTCCTAGTCTTAGTGGATTACGCCACACGATTCCCTGAGGCTATACCCCTTCGCCGACCAGACACTGCCAATATCTCTAAAGAAATGATTGGGGTGTTTTCAAGAGTAGGATTTCCTAAAGAGATCTTAACCGATCAAGGGACGCCCTTTGTGTCTAAAATGATGAGAGATATTTGCACACAGTTAGGAATTAAACAACTCAGGACCGCTGCCTACCATCCTCAAACGGACGGATTGGTGGAAAGATACAATGCCACCATTAAAGCTACCTTAAAAAAACTGCTGGCCCTCTGTGGCGGGGGTGTGAGAGCAGGCTCGATGGGTGCAGTGGGTGATTCAAGAACAGGCTGCACACTAGTTCTGCGTAAAGAGGGTTTTATTCTAATAAAGGATTTTCTGGTTCGGTATGTCAATCGTTCTCTTGCAAACTCCACCCGGTCCGTGATGGCGGTCTTCCTGCCTTGGAATGACGCTGCAGTTCTCTCCACGTCTAGGGATGTTTTGCCTGGTCAGCTCCACAACGAGAAAACCAACAGAGAGGGATACCGTCAGATAAAGTACTGATACCGGTTTCACCAAAGGGGCCCAAGTGATTGTGAGGGTACACCTGTGCTGTACAACAAGTATCGGTGCTCGGTGTTCTAAGGGGGGGGGGGGGGGTAGAAGTGAGGATAAGCAGGGAGGATAGAAGGATAGGGGGGGGTTTGCGGAACACGGGAAGGGAAAACGAGAGGGACACTATACACTATCATACACGGGCTCCTTTACTCCCGACCCAAGCTGCCCAACGCAGCCATACCTGAGAAAGCCACACTCCTCCCTCGGGAGTGTGGCACGGCGGTTCACCGGGTCGTTGGCCTCCTGGCTCTCCACCTCCGTCTTCCACGCTGTTTCCTCCGTCCTCTCTTCGCACGCCGTTCTCTCCTCGCCGATCCTCCTCGTCCTGACTTCCTCTCTCCCGGGTGTCGACACACCCCCAGTAGAGTGCTTCCGGGCCTTTGTCCAGTCCTGGGGCTCCTACGTCATGCGGGGGCGCGGTCACGTCGCTGCCGAGATCCCAGTTAAAGGCGCCCTCCCTCATTTCGTCATCGTGGTCCGAGAGCAGGGGACGAGTGTCCCAATCAGTCTGAAGGGAAGGAGGGGAAGTACAATCAGGTTTCCACCAGTCAGTGGGGTTTGCCGCTCCCGCCCCGTTACATCCCTCCCCCCTTGGTTTCTCCCGATCGGGGAGAACAGGAGTCCTGGACAGATAGTCCGCATTGCCATTCTCCGACCCTTTTCTATGCATGACTGTAAATGCATAGGGTTGTAGAAATAAGAACCAACGTAACACCCGTGAATTCTGAGACTTGTTTCTCTGCATCCATTGTAGTGGAGCATGGTCTGTATACAACGTGAAAGGTCTGCCCTCCAGATATTATCTCAGCTTGTCTACTGACCATTGGATCACTAGGCACTCTTTTTCCACTGTCGGGTATTTGTACTCTCTAGGATGTAGCTTTCTACTGATGAACAGTATTGGGTGTTCTAGCCCGTCCTCCCCTTCTTGTGATAACACCGCCCCAATTCCGGTGTCAGAGGCGTCAGTGGCTAGTGAGAAGGGTTTCCCAAAGTCGGGTGGTAATAATACAGGACTAGAGGGGATGGCTTTTTTTAGGGTCTCAAAGGATTTGGTCGCTCCATCTGGGGGTGGTTTGCTAAGAGTGTTTTTGATATTCTTCTTTAGGAGGTCTGTCAAAGGCGTCGCTATCTCTGCCAAGTTCTCAATGAACCTCCGGTAATAGCCGATGAGGCCCAAAAACGCCCTTAGTTCTCTTTTTGGGGAGGGGAAGGGGATATTGGTTATTGCCCGGATCTTCTCCTCCTGAGGAGCTATTACACCCTCGCCTAACATAAAGCCCAGATATTTAACTTTTGGGAAGGCGGCTCTTGATTTCTTTGCGTTTACATGTAGTCCTGCTTGTTGTAGTGCTTTAAGGATCTGGGTTATGTGGTGTAAGTGTTCCGTCCATGTCGTACTAAAAATGACAATGTCGTCTAAGTAGACTGAACTGTATTGAATATGAGGGGCTAATACCTCCGTCATCAACCTCTGGAAGGTTGCTGGTGCCCCATGAAGGCCGAATGGGAGCACATTAAATTCGAATAGACCATTGTCAGTGGCAAAAGCAGTTTTGTGTTTATCCTTTTCCCTTAACGGCACCTGCCAATAACCTTTGGTCGGGTCCAATGTAGTGATGTATCGGGCCCCTCCTATCCTTTCAATGAGTTCGTCTACTCTCGGAATGGGAAATGCGTCAAAGGATGATATTGCGTTGAGAGCCCTGAAGTCCATACAGAACCTGGTGGACCCATCAGGTTTGGGTACCATCACGATAGGTGAGGACCAGTTACTCCTGGATGGTCTGATGACACCAAGTTCGAGCATGTCCCTTACCTCCTTATTTACGTCTGCCCTTCTTGCTTGCGGGTATTCTGTACGCCCTCTGTTTTACCACCTTACCCTCCTCGGTGTCAATGCAGTGTTCGGCCATATGTGTATGACCGGGTTTATCGGAAAACAGACTGGAAAAAGGATGTACCGCCTGAAGCAACTCTCTGTTTTCCCCCTCTGACAACTCTGGGTTGATGGGAAGGTGCTCTAGAGTGGAACGCTCACCTTTAGTCGGTAGGACCAGGTGAGTGGTTTTTGGGAGAGGACCTATCCATTTCTTCAGCACATTAATGTGAAATGTTTGTTGACGTGAGGGTGATATCTGTATTTTATAGGTCGTTCTGCCTATTGTTTCTATGATTTTGTATGGCCCCATCCATTCACTCCCGAATTTTTGGGTGGATGAAGGAAGGAGTACTAAGGCCCAATCGCCTTTCTCTATCGTCCTCCACTTATTTCCTTTGTCATAATACAGTTTCTGTTTCTGTTGGGCCTTCTCCAGGTTGGAGTAGGCCAGATCTCTAAGTTTACACAACCTGGATTGTAACTGGTGGGTGTATTCCAATATTGATCTTTGATCATTGGCTTCTTCCCGTTCCCAAGCTTCCTTGGTGATTTCGAGTAGGGTCCTTGGTTGCCGGCCATAGAGGAGTTCAAAAGGGGAGTACCCTAAACTACTCTGTACCTGTGAGCGGAGGACGTAGAGGGCCAGAGGTAGCAGTTTGTCCCACTCCTTGTTTTCAGCTGTCAACATTTTTTTTAGCGTTGTTTTTAAGGTCCTATTGTATCGCTCCACTAAACCATCGGTTTGTGGATGGTAGGCCGAAGTTCGTATGTGTCGAAGGTCTAGGGTCTTACACACCTCCTTCATTAACTTCGAGACAAAGGGTGTTCCCTGATCCGTTAGGATCTCTCTGGGAAATCCTACCCTTGAGAAAAGCTCAATCAATTTTTCGGCCACATTTTTTGTGGTAGGGGCACTGAGGGCAAAGGCCTCGGGAAACCGGGTGTTGTAATCTACTACCACGAGAGCGTAAGTATGCCCTCTTGCGGTACGCGGAAGGGGTCTGATTAGGTCCATTCCCACCCTCTCAAAAGGGTTCCCTATTATGGGCATAGGCTGAAGAGGAACCGCTGGGGGTCTATACATGTTTCTTTTTTGGCATACTTCACATTGTTTGCAGTAGGTTTCCGCCTCCTTGTAAATACCAGGCCAAAAGAACAGTCGTATTATAGTTTGGGTTGTTTTTTCTGGTCCGGAATGGCCTGCAGTCAGATGGGTATGTGCATAGAATAGGATTTGATCCCTGAAGTCCTTTGGCACTACCAACTGGGGGGGGGTCCCCGATTTCCCTTCCCTATACAATAAGTCATCGTTTATCCTAAACCGGGGATATGGAGCATTGGGTTGGTCCTGTGTCACGTGTGCTGCCTCCCATGCGTTCAGAAGAGTAGGGTCATTGGCCTGAGCGAACTTAAAGCTTCGATCCAATACCCATGGTTCAGTTGTCAAATAGCTATCCTGGGGTCGCTTTTCACGCTGTTCGGTTATCTCTCTCCTAAATAGCAATAAAAAATCAGGGTTGTCTACCCCTAAGATAAGGTCTTCTGGAAGCGACTCCACCACCCCCACGCTTACCGCACAGGGGAGTCGGCCTTCAGGGTGCAATGTGATAAGGGCCACCGGATACGGTTTCACGTCCCCGTGTACGCATCTGATGTGTACCAAGGCATCAGGACCTATCTGTGATATGTGTACGAACTTCTTCTGGATCACAGACTGCCTACAACCTGAATCCAACAAAGCGTTTACCCTTTTGTTGTTAACCATAACCCTTACATAGAACGATGGTCCCATCTCTGCGGTGTATAGTACTGCCTTGGGGATATAGCCGACCTCCATAGGTTCTTCGCTGCTCCTTTTCCGTGGGCATAGTCGCGCTATGTGTCCCCACTCCCCGCATTCAAAGCACTGGGGGCCCTTCATAGGTGGTAAAATATCCATTTTAGGGGGTCGTGGCTTCATGGGTTCTGCTACTGGTTTGCCCCTTTTCTCTTGTTTGGCCATGGGGGCTGTTTTCACTCCTTTGTCCGTTTCCCGTGATAAGGTCTGTGGTTGGGCTCTCGCATAATTGGATGCCATCTCAATGGCCTGAGCGGCGGTGAGACCAGAGTGCTGTCTCAGCCAGCGTTGGGTGCCATATGGCAGAGCCTCCATGAACTGCTCCAAATATACACTGGTCATGATCTCTTCCTTACTGCGACTCTCTGGTCTTAGCCATTTATCAGCAGCCATTTTCAAACGTAAGAACAGCGTCTTCGGATTTTGATATTTGATATTTGAGGGGGTATTTCTAAAGCGCGGCGTTCGCTCCGGAAGGAGCATCTTGGCGCTGAAATTCCTGGTAGACCAGTCAAGGTAGCAGTACGAGTTTAGATGGCTGCTTTGGTGTAGTTATCGGGAAGGTTAAAGATCCAGGTCTTTAGGAGTTTTCTGAAAGGTTTTTCATGAGTTTGTTGTCTCAGATTTTTGGGCAAGTTGTTCCAGGCTTTGGTGGCCAGGAAGCTTAGGGTTTTACCACCCTTGGTCTTCAAGTTGTACCTAGAGGGGAGGATGAGGTTGTCCTGGGATGAACGGAGGGATCGACTAGGGTTGTAGTGGGGGAAGCGTCTGGTGAGATATTTTGGACCAGATTTGTTAAAAGCTCGAAAGGCAACAGTCAATATTTTAAAAAATATTCTTTTATGGAGGGGGAGCCAATGCAGGGATCTTAGAGCTGCGGAGATAGATGATTTTCGGGGCAGCTTTAGGACCAGTCGGGCGGCCGTGTGCAGAACACTTTGAAGCTTGGTCAGAGTAGTCTTTTTTGCTCCCACAAGGAGACCGTTACAGTAATCTAAGCGCGAGATTATGAGGGCTACTGTTACTGTTTGTCTGGCATCAAGTGGAAGAAAGTCGAAGAATTTTTTTAGCGATTTTATTATTCCAAAGCATCGACCAGCTACAGCCCTGGCATGTTGGTCGAATGATAGGTCTGAGTCGAATAGGACGCCGAGATTCCTAGCTGTTGTTACCGTCTGGGGAGGTGCAACTGAATCATCCGGCCACCAGAGGGCTGGGCAGAAGGAGGTGTTCTTTCCGATAGGGAGGATCTCCGTTTTGCTGGAGTTACATTTGAGATGGTTAGTGTCCATCCATTGGAAGACTGCTGTCAAACAGTTTTTGAGGTTGAGCTCAGCATTGGTTGAATTATCCTCTAGGGGTACAATGAGTTGCGTATCATCGGCATACGATGTTACCGGTATGCCGAATGATTCAATCAGGGATAGGAGTGGGATGAGGTAGATATTAAAAAGAAGGGGACTTAAAATGGACCCCTGAGGAACCCCGGAGGAAACCTTCTTTTCTTTGGAGTGGAAGGGGCCAAGAGCGACAGTTTGGGACCTGTCGGTAAGAAATGATTTTATCCAGGAGAGGGCGATTTCTGAAATTCCTATGTCCGTCAGTCTGCTGATAAGGATGGAGTGGGAGATGGTGTTGAACGCCGCAGTGAGGTCGAGAAGAATGAGGATTGCGTTCTTTCTCTGATCTTGTATCGTCTTGATTGTGTCTGACAGTTCAATCAGAGCTGTTTCAGTTGAGTGATTGGGACAAAAACCAGATTGTTGCGGATGGAGTATATTATGAGTTTCCAGATAACGTTTGAGTTCTCTGTATACCATCTGTTCGGTTATTTTTCCCAGAGCCGGGAGGAGTGAGATCGGGCGAAGGTTGGTCAGGTCCGACGGGGATTTGTTGACCTTTTTCATGAGAGGTTTGACTATACCCTTTTTCCACAGGCGGGGGACAGATCCGGTGCGAAGCGACGAGTTGACTATATCGTTGATGATAGGGTTCACCGTATCGATGAGTTGGTGGAGGATTTTGGGAGGACAGGGGTCAGACGGAGAACCAGACTTGCACTCCAGGATGACTTCTCTGGTTTGAGCCAGGGTGACAGGGGAGAAATTCTTGAGGCTACCAGCTAGGGATTCCAGTTGAGTGGGGCTAAGAGCACCTGGAGTTGTTTGTGAAGGGGGGAAATTTCTTTGGATGGAGACGATTTTGTCCTCAAAGTAGTCTGATATTTTGTCGCAAAGGTCTTGGGATGGGGGGATTTCGGGTTGAAGTGCTTTGGGCTGGGTGAACGATTTTACTATTGAGAACAATGTTTTTTGTTTTTGACTGGACTCCTTCATGGCGTTGACGTAGAAGATTTTTTTAGCAGATTTAATGTTGGAGAGGTAATTTTTCCTTTGTTGGATGTAAGAGAGACGGTTGTCATTGTCATATGTTCTGCGCCATTTTCGCTCTGCTTTTCTACACAGTAGATGAGAAGTAGCTAGATCAGAGGGGAACCAAGAGGAGTTGGTTTTAGTTTGTTTATGAGTTGTGCAGGGACGTTTGGAGGGGTTCCGAGTTTTAATTTCTTGTGAGATCCAGTTATGAAAAAGGTTAGCGTCCAGTTTGACGTTACCAGATAGAGTGGGGGACTGCGATTGGGGGATGGGGTTAAGAGTGAGATTTTCTTGAACCTTTTTCCAGTTGACGGGGTTGTCACGGTGGGGGTTCGTTTTACTGAAGGTTAGTGGACGTACGTTTTTGATATGGAACGGGATCAAGCAATGATCTGTCCATATTTGGGGCACAGGAGGTAGGGTGATTAGGGGGGGGGGGAATTAGTGCAGACACCGTCATGGGTATGTCCTAGCGAATGAGTAGGCAGTAGGATACTTTTCTGGAGGTTAAATATTTCGAGGGTCTGAAGAAAGTTGTTGGTTTGAGAGTCAGAATTGGATTCAAGGTGAAGGTTGAAGTCCCCAAGAAGGGTGAAATGTGGGTATCTGAGTAAAAAGTGTCCCCGAGAGTCGCACAATGAGTCTAGGAACTCGGAAGCATTACCAGGTGGGCGGTAGATCAGACTCCCTGAGAAGGAGGAGGATTCACTGATTTTAATAGAGAAGCCTAGGCCTTCTATGTCTTTTAAGGGGTCTAAATTGAACGTGTGACAAGTGAAGGTATTTTTCAGTATAATGGCAACTCCTCCGCCTCTCCCTTTCAGTCTGTCTTGTCTGAAGAAGGAGAAACCTTGGGGGGGGGGGGGGGCAATGGCTATGTCAGGGTTGCTGTCTTCCGTTAGCCAGGTTTCAGTTATCATGAGACAGTCAAGGTCAGAGTCAAGGATGAGATCGTGTATGTCTTGGCTATGCTTACACATAGAATGGGCATTGATCAGGCCACCTTTAAAGGGCGGCGGGGAATCATTGGGGAGGGATAGGGGAGTGAGTACAAGGGCTGGGTTTTTGATGGAGGATGCTTGCAGCTGAACGAGCCGGAGAGGTTTGATAAGTCGAGTTTGCAGGAGCAATAGTTAGTACCTCGTAATAGGTGAAGGTCGCTAGGAAGGTACCTAATGCACGGGGAAGTTTGGGCAGAGTTTCCTGCGCCTGTCGCGGTCTTGGCGCGGACGGGCTTGCCTTAGGCGCTCCCGCTGCGCTTCCTGTGCATGCACATTTCTAGCGTGGGGGGGCGTGGCCTATAGTGGGCGTGGTCGGCGAGCACGCCTGGTCTGATGGCGGCCGCTCAACTAAAGAGAATAGCGCGACAGCGTTTAGATCGGCTGTGTGCTAGATGAGGATTTGCTGTTTGGCAGATAATAGTTTTTAAAATAACACAGTGATTACAGGTACAGTGACACCACACAAGAGTTAAAATTCACGAGATAGCAAGGTAATTCGTACCTCCAGCTCCCGGCTTCCGCCTCAGGACTGGGTCAGGGATTTCTGCAGAACGCTAGTGATCAGCGTTTAAGTAGGCGGGTGGGGGGCGTGGCCTATAGTGGGCGTGGTCAGCGAGCACGCCTGGTCTGATGGCGGCCGCTCAACTAAAGAGAATAGCGCGACAGCGTTTAGATCGGCTGTGTGCTAGATGAGGATTTGCTGTTTGGCAGATAATAGTTTTTAAAATAACACAGTGATTACAGGTACAGTGACACCACACAAGAGTTAAAATTCACGAGATAGCAAGGTAATTCGTACCTCCAGCTCCTGGCTTCCGCCTCAGGACTGGGTCAGGGATTTCTGCAGAACACTAGTGATCAGCGTTTAAGTAGGCGGTGGGGGGGCGTGGCCTATAGTGGGCGTGGTCGGCGAGCACGCCTGGTCTGATGGCGGCCGCTCAACTAAAGAGAATAGCGCGACAGCGTTTAGATCGGCTGTGTGCTAGATGAGGATTTGCTGTTCGGCAGATAATAGTTTTTAAAATAACACATTTTCCCCGGCCGTTCCTCTTTCTCTTCTGAACCGCAGCCGGTAGGCCTCTGCATCTAGTCCCAAATGATCTAATATCACTGCCTTTATGTCAGGATAAGAAGTGGTTTCTGCATGGTTTGCGACTTGATAAGCCGCTTGGGCTTCTCCTGATAGCAGGGGGGCCAGGAAGAAAGGCCACTTCTCCTCTGGCCACCCACAAGCACGGGCAGCCCTCTCAAAGTTAGTGAGGAAAGCGTCAGGGTCTTCTCCTGACACATATTTTTGTAGGGAGACCCCAGCGGGATGGTGCGAGTAATTCCTCCTTTCCAGAGGCACCGGCATGCTGGGGCTTTGTACCACTTTTTGTAGTCCATCTATTTGAGCCGAGATAGTGTTCTTGAACAAAGTTCTGTCGGCGTCGGCGGTCGATATTTGTTGGCTGACAGCCCACTCCAGCTTCTGTTGCCCCTCTATCAGGTGTTGGATTACCTGATCCATCTTAGGTTCCAGGATGGTGGGGGCGGATCCCACTTCTGACACCAGTTGTGGCGGGGGGGTGGGAGCGGGCTCGATGGGTGCAGTGGGTGATTCAAGAACAGGCTGCACACTAGTTCTGCGTAAAGAGGGTTTTATTCTAATAAAGGATTTTCTGGTTCGGTATGTCAATCGTTCTCTTGCAAACTCCACCCGGTCCGTGATGGCGGTCTTCCTGCCTTGGAATGACTCTGCAGTTCTCTCCACGTCTAGGGATGTTTTGCCTGGTCAGCTCCGCAACGAGAAAACCAACAGAGAGGGATACCGTCAGATAAAGTACTGATACCGGTTTCACCAAAGGGGCCCAAGTGATTGTGAGGGTACACCTGTGCTGTACAACAAGTATCGGTGCTCGGTGTTCTAAGGGGGGGGGTAGAAGTGAGGATAAGCAGGGAGGATAGAAGGATAGGGGGGGTTTGCGGAACACGGGAAGGGAAAACGAGAGGGACACCATACACTATCATACTCGGGCTCCTTTATTCCCGACCCAAGCTGCCCAACGCCACCGTACCTGAGAAAGCCACACTCCTCCCTCGGGAGTGTGGCACGGCGGTTCACCGGGTCGTTGGCCTCCTGGCTCTCCACCTCCGTCTTCCACGCTGTTTCCTCCGTCCTCTCTTCGCACGCCGTTCTCTCCTCGCCGATCCTCCTCGTCCTGACTTCCTCTCTCCCGGGTGTCGACACAGCCCCAGTAGAGTGCTTCCGGGCCTTTGTCCAGTCTGGGGCTCCTACGTCATGCGGGGGCGCGGTCACGTCGCTGCCGAGATCACAGTTAAAGGCGCCCTCCCTCATTTCGTCATCGTGGTCCGAGAGCAAGGGGCGAGTGTCCCAATCAGTCTGAAGGGAAGGAGGGGAAGTACAATCAGGTTTCCACCAGTCAGTGGGGTTTGCCGCTCCCACCCCGTTACACCCTCGAAGCTAGAAAATGGGAAGACATACTTCCCTTAGCCTTGTTTGCCATTGGGTGTAAGGAGCAGAAAAGTACAGGATATTCTCCTTTTGAATTATTGTATGGACATAAACCCCGCACTTTATTAGATATGGCCCAAGAACAATGGGAGAAAGAACCAGACAATACACGTACCCTTCCAGAATATGTCTCGAACCTAAAAACTCATTTGAGACAAATCAGAGATATAGTTAGAAACAACCTAGAGAACGCTCAAACTGCACAAAAGACTCAATATGACAAAGAAACCAAGCAGAGGACTTTGCAGGTGGGGGACCATGTATTACTTATGATGGTCTCCTCAGATCAGAAACTTTTGGGACAATGGCAGGGTCTGTATAAAGTGATACAACAAGTGACCCCTGTTGCTTATCGAATTGAGAGGGATCCCCACAAGCGCTTATCTCAGATTTATCACGTTAATTTATTTAAAAAATGGGAAGGACCGGTACCTATGTCGGTAAATAGCGTAGAACCCCAAACTCCTCTGTTCCATCAGTGTATTGCTCATGAGCTTCCTTCAGATTTGAAAAAACAGCTTGATCAAGACCTTAGAGCCCCTTACCCCTGTGTTTTCCACAGACCCCGGAAAAACGACTCTGATAGAATACACCATCAAAACACCTCCAGGGAAAAGAGTCCGGCTGAGGCCTTATCGTATACCAGAGTCTCGATGCCAAATCATAATAGAAGAAGTAAAAAAAATGATGGAGATGGGTATTATAGAACCATCTCAGAGCGAATGGAATTCTCCCATTGTACTCGTACCGAAACCGGATGGTTCGGTCAGGTTCTGTATAGATTTTAGGGAGGTAAACAAAATATCGGAGTTTGACACCTATCCCCTTCCACGGGTAGATGAAATGGTAGAGAGAATAGGAAGAGCGAAGTATATCAGTACCCTGGATTTATGTAAAGGGTACTGGCAAACACCCTTAAAAAAAGAAGATGGAGAGAAAACTGCCTTCTCAACGCCCGATGGATTATAAAATTTCAAAATGCTTCAGTTCGGTTTACATGGTGCACCCGCCACGTTTCAAAGACCTATGAATACATTATTGAGACCCCATGAAAGGTATGCTGTTACCTATATTGATGATATCGTGATTTACAGCGATACCTGTGACCAACATCTGTCCCACTTATTCCAAGTCATTCAAACCCTAGTTTCTCATGGATTGAGAATAAATCCAGCTAAAAGTCACCTAGCTTCTCAGACGGTCCGATACTTAGGTTATCTATTGGGTGAGGGAGTCATAAGACCACAACAGTCTAAATTATCAGCCATTTCTCAAATTCCTTTCCCCGAACAAAAACAGATTTAAGGGCTTTCCTTGGACTGTTGGGATACTATAGACGATTCATACCTGGGTTTTCCCAAATGGCTACACCTCTGACTGATCTACTTCAAAAAAACAGCAAAACCGAGGAGATCCTGAAGGCTCCTCCTCATTCGGTAGCTCAGGCCTTTGAGTCCCTCAAGAACGCTCTAACATCAAAGTCTGTCCTAATTAGCCCTGACTATTCCCGTCCCTTTATCTTACAAACGGACACATCCGATCAGGGACTAGGAGCGGTTTTATCACAAGACACTGCACAAGGAGACAAACCCATTCTGTACATTAGCCGTAAACTCTTTCCTAGGGAAAAGAATTACGCCACCATCGAAAAGGAAGCCCTTGCGATTAAATGGACCATTGAATCCCTACGATACTATTTGGAAGGGAGGGAGTTCACCCTTTTTCCAGACTACGCACCATTAGAATGGTTAGCTAGAAACAAGGGACATAATGAGAGAGTGCTCAGATGGTTCCTTTCCCTACAACATTTCAGGTTTAATACTAGACACAGAAAAGGAAAAGAACAGGGGAATGTAGATTACCTTTCCAGATATCCTCAAAGTCCAATCCTTAGAAGAAGGACAGCATGGGAAAGGGGATGTGAGGAGGACCCGGGGCTCACCTATAACACACTGGATGGAGCACCTTTAACTCGGAACCAGCACGGAAACAGCATACGGGACTTCCACCATGCTCTACTGTTTTTCCACAGGAACGCGACCGGCGGCGTGACCCTGCAGTAGACTCGACTTCGACAGGAAGCGGCGGCCTCGAACCAATGAAAAGGCTCACAGGTCAAGGGGAAGTGGTCGTCAGTGGCGCGGAAGGAGAAAGGAGACGCCGAGAAGACGCGGGACCCGATACTTCACCGGGAGAGCGGAGAGAAGACGCAGGACCCGATATTTCAACGCCTGAAGACCCGGGAGAGCGGAGAGAAGACGTGGGACCTGATAAGCGGGACGCCGGGATACCAGGGAGCCAGGACGGAGACAAGAGCTGGTGTGAAGACTGGTGGTGCCCGGAGGAGGCTGTGGAGTGGCCGAAACTCGGAGGAGAGTTGCGGCGGGGCCTATGAGTAATCTTGTTCTATGTGTTTGTGATAGTGGGAGGGAAGCGGGAGGTGGTGTCGGGTGGGTTTTGTAGCAGGAGACAGAGGCATTAAGGTTATACTTGTTTGTTAACGCTGCATGACCCCTAAGACCACTATCGACCACCTGACTTTGTGCTGAATTACTCCACGATTTATGCCACCGTTCTCTTGTTACTGATGCCGGGCTAGAGAACCTATATTTGTTCCTGAACACGATATTAGGACCCTAACCCTCACTCCTTTTCCCCCCTTCTTGACCCCTGTAAACCACTCAATTCTCTTGGGCTCCCAGGAACCTTAGTCCTGCTTTCTTTTCTCCCTCTCACAAATTAAGCCCAATAGTGAGCACAACGGTGTGGTGCAGGAAGACAAGAAACTAAGTCAGAAAACAGACTACTTACGGTTCCCTTCTTTGTCTCATTCCCCTCCTATGAGCCTCTGGGACGATCACCGTGGAGACCAGGAGAAGGAAAACAAGACAACCAGCTCATCTGCAGAATCATCTGACGAGGAGGAACCCAAGGAACTAACTAGCTATCCAACCTCAACCTCATCTGTTTTCAATAAATCACTTGCTTCAAAACCACTTCAAAAGCCTCCTCGCCTGTATATCAAACCTGCCCTCCCACACTGTCTCTATGAGACATGTAGTAAGTACTTAAGAAGAGTGGAACTCGCACAGCTTGTTGTTCAAAAGGTTGAAAGGTTGTAAGTTATAAAGTTCTGTAGTGTGCTCGAAAAGGAAATCGCTGTATTGCCAAACAGTGAAAAATCCGCAGGAACTAATACATTGCTCCCCCTCTTGGGAGAGCGCCTCTGAGCACAACTGGAGGGGACCGGCAGGTCTTATTCTATAAATCTGAGGGTTAACCAAAAGTTCATTCCAAATGTACGAAAATGTTCTTCCAACAATCACAGTTTATTAAACTCATTGTAAATTCATGATTTAAGTTGAATCACTGGATAGATGGTGTTCACAAAATGTTTTAGATCACTAATGCGTTGTAACACATAATCACACATCCCGATGCATTTCGGGCCACGCCCTTCCTCAGGGGATTACTCTACAAGCAAAAAACAGAAATAAAACATATCAACTCTGTATCCTAGTTCCAACACACAAAACTAAAATCTAACACATTTCCTCATTGCATGGTATACAATGACAAAAAGTGAAAAAGAAAGACTATCAATGGAAACCAAGAGGTAAGCGGGGTAAAAATACCAGTAAAATTACGAAAGGGTCTATAATTATCATGAGAGCCTACTAAGTCCCAAACCACCAAGTGATCACCCAGTGGGAGTGGCAAACTGTGTTCAAGGAAAATATATAAAACATATATAAACATTTGTGATATACGTGGTAAGATCAGATAACGTGTGATGTACAAACCGAAGGCTCGACAAGCGGTTGAATCATTGAAACAGTGAGGTCCCGAGAAGGGTACTTACTATAACGTGACTACGCTCGAACTCCGCGGAGTTCCGCACCGTGAACGATCAACCAAGCTAACTGCTGATCGACTAGGTTAAAAGTGCAAAAAGAGTAGACAGAGAGGACAGACTAAAGAGAGAAAAGGCCTTTCTGGTGGTCGGCATGATGTAACAGGCAAAAGAGTGGGAAGCGAAGTGCATAGAGGAGAACACATCGACTGAAAGTAAAAATAGAAAGTACATGAATCAACAAAGATGAACCAGGTCAAAGTTAGGGTAAAGATTACAAATAACATAGAAATTCCATGCGGTCATTTAACCCATGGGACACCATTGTGGACATAAATCGGATCCAAAAGTTCTCTCTCTTAAGTAAGGTGTTCTTGTTATTCGCGGTGACCTTGACTTGCTCCAACACTTGGAATTTCAACTGGGCCACGCTATGTCTGTTCTCATGAAAATGTATCGCCACAGAAGATTTAAGGTTCTGGGTATCAGGCTCGGTTCCAACTTCCTCGGGGCTGTGATGAGAGTCCAAATCCCGGCCCTACCGAACGACCTCAGAGTCCATGAGTCAAAACACTGAACAACTAAGGGAGTGCAGCAGGTCGCGGGAAAGGAAGGGGACAGCGGGGAGGGAGATCTGTAACAACAAAGAACAAGATATTAGAGCACCCTATTTTCCCTACACTATAACAATGTACTCTCTAATCTCTTGACCCAACACCTCCCCACTTTTCACCAGTCAATACCTGTAAAGAAAAATACACAATGATCAAATCCAGTGGAGACAGGGGATGGTTGAGGTTTGAAGAACTGAGCCCAACTGTGAAAACAAAACGAACACGATTCAAATCCCTCTGCACTAAGCTCTGGATTGTCGGTTATTGTTCACAACAGAAATCATTACACATACCCCAAATACTTCGGTAATTTCTATAAATGGGCGACTTCACAGTTCCCTTCTTACTTTTCCAATACCCCTCCTGTCTCCTGTTAGAACGAAATAAGCAAACAATAATGAACACTGCGCTCTTCAGAATCACTTCCGTAAGACACAGTAAGGTAACCACTTCCCATTTGGTTCTCAGAGTTAAGGCTCACTCTGTAATGGGACTTCAGTAGCCTGCGCCCTATTGAGTTCTGCAAGATGATGCTCAGAGAGGGCAAGAGAAGGCGAGGCTCAGAAAAGGCTTCAGGTGAGTCCTATCGCCACAGTGCAAGCTTACACGTATTTACACTATATACAAATTCTGGATACCATGGAAGGCTCAGTTTGGTTCTGTGCAATTAGCAAGTCTATTTCCTTGTGCACCAACGTGTAGCTACTAAAGTTTGTAACTGTCCACGAAGACAAGGAGCCTCTGAGTAACACTGCACCGAGTGCCACTCTAACCCACCGACCAGCTTGCGGGTGCATTGTTGGGATCGAAACTACCAACGCCACACACCCCAACGAAACTGATTACTCACTGTTCAGGAGAACAAGGAATCACCAGACACCTCCTACCGCCTCCAAACAAGGACTCTGGAAACGCCACCGCAAAACGGAATTATCGGCGTCTCACCGCCGTTTGGAAATGAACTTTATTTCCTGACATGCGTGCGCAGCTCACGTTTGGTACGCGACGTCAGCGCGGCATGCCGGGAATTGTAGTATTCTGGTCCTTTTGGCGGCCCATGAGCGCCTGGCGGCCCGGAACCTGACACTGGGTTTGAATGTTACTCTTGTGTTCCAAGATCCTGGTACGGATCTTTCTTTCAGTGTGCCCTATGTAACATTTCCCACAGGGGCATTTCAGTAAATATATGACGTTGCTGCTGTTGCAGGTGGCATTGACTCGGAGTTTGATAGGATGTCCCTTCATCTGGTGGTTGGTCATGTTACCAGGGATACAGTTATTACAATTACTACAATTGTAACACTGTTTAAGACCTTTGTAGGTGATCTGTAAGTCTGGTTTGCAGGGCTGGGTGAGTATTTCTTTCACATTTCTGCCTCTGGTAAAGGCAAACATCGGAGGTTGGTTGAACAGACCTTGAAAGTCAGGTTCCATTGTGAGTATAGGCCAATGTTTATGAATGATGCGTTGGAAGTGGTTTGAGATCACTGAATACTTCGAGACCACCACCATGCGGTCTGTGTGTGTTTTAGGTTTTGGGTGCAGGAGTTCTCTCCTCATCATTTTCTCGCTTCTATTGACTGCCAGGTCAAGGATCGGGGGGGATATCCCAGTGCCCTTAATCTCTCCAATGTGATCTTCATCTCTTTATTTCTCTCCTGTTCTTTAGAGACAATGCGTTTAACTCGAAGTAGTTGAGCGTAAGGTAAATTGTTCTTTAAGCCCAAGCGATGAAAGCTATTATAGTGTAAGGTGGAGTTCCTATCGGTGGGTTTGCGGAAGATGGTAGTGGACCAATCTCCCAGTTCTCTGTGTATCTCCACATCCAAATAATGAACACAATTCTCATTGTATTTCCACATGAATTGTATTCTTTCATTGATGTTGTTCCAAGTTCCAAGAAAGGCAACAAGGGTATCAGCAGATCCGCCCCATAGCAAAAAGATATCATCAATGTATCTGAGATACAATTTTCCATGTTCCAGCCAACTGCTTTGACTCAGTATATGTGTCTCCTTGAATTGTTTCATGAAGATATTCGCGTAGCAAGGAGCTGCGCAATTTCCCATGGCCGTGCCATTGAGTTGCAGTATCCACTTGTGCTGTACAGTGAAATAACTATGGTAGAGGGTAAATATGGTCAGTTGCATCAAAAATACTTTAAGATCTGGGTCCAGATCAGATGAAGCTAAAACCTGTTCAATGGCTTCCATGCCTCCATCGTGAGGGATGGAGGTGTAGAGTGAACAGACGTCCACTGTACACATGATGAGTTCAGTGTTTTTTAACTCTTCCATGGTGGGTTCCAGCTTCAACAGGAAATCTGTGGTGTCTCGTACATGAGACCCAGTTTTAAGGACGAAAGGTTGAAAGTATTTGTCTAAGAATTTACCTGTGTTCTCGTGGATACTACCTTTGGTGGACACAATAGGTCGAAACGGTGGCTTGGTGGGATGTTTATGCATCTTGGGTAGCATATAAAGCACAGGTGGTTTCGGGTTAGTAGGTACCAGATATCTTCTGGTTTTGTCATTGATTGTACCATTGTCAAACGCATGGTTGATGATTTGAGTCAAATTCTTGGAGAACTCCAAAGTGGGGTCCCCCGGAAGGGTGTCATAGGTATTGGTATCCATGATGTGAGCTTGGATTTGTTGTTCATAAAAGATGGTATCCATGATCACCAGGGCGCCGCCCTTATCTGCATTTTGGCAGGTGATGGTAGGATTGTCAGCTAACTTTTGTAAGATGTTTCTCTCTTTCTTCGATAAATTCCCATGTTTCATGGGGTGTTGAAATGGTAAATTTAGAATCTCCTGTTTGATCAAGTTCTCAAAAGAGTCTATGATTTTGTGACTTTGTGGTGCCAAGAAAGTGCTGTGTGGGCGAAGTCCTCTAAGCATATCTTCTTCTTGTATTGGCATCGGACAGATGTTCTGAAAGTAATGTCGCAGTCGGATATTCCGTACCAGTTTGAAAGCACTAACTTCTAACTCCAAAGTGTTAGTTCTCGTGGTAGGCACAAATTATTGTCCCTTTTGTAGAGTGTTGATCTCTTCCATGGATAGTGGGGTGGAGGAAATATTAATGACTAAATTATCATCCAAATTCATCGTCTTCTGTTGGTTCTCTTGTTCTTGGTTGCTGGCGGAGTTTTTTCTGTTACCTCTGCAGGTTTTTCCCCCCCCGGGATCTATGGGTTGATCTTGGCCCGGTTCTAAAAAATGAACCGTAGAATCAGTGGATGTGGTCGTTGTCTGAAGTTCGGTATTAGGTATAGTGCGGATAGGTCTCTGTCTGTTGTCTTCTTCTGAAGAAGATGTTTCATTTCCAGAAAAAGCGTTGTATGGTTTATTCGGGCGTCGGCGGGCATACACCTCTGCCCAGGTGTACACCTCGCCGAGCTTATAGTCTATGGTGTCACGTTTGAATTTCCGAAACTTTCTTTCCTGTGTTTCCCGTGTGTGTTTATCCAGTTGGGTGTTGACATCCTCCAACATTTTGGTGAGCTCTTCAGCGGACATGGCATCGTCCAGCTCTTTTCTTATGCTCGTTATCTCATGGGACAGTTCTTCTAGTGTTTTTGATAGCTCTTCTACGATCAGGAGGATCAGGTCGAGGGAGCACTTGTTGAGGATGGAATACCATTGCTCAACAAATTTCACATTGTTTTTGCAGAGTAGAGGTTTTAGAGGGACCCTCAGGCCCCGCGGGATCCGTTGGGCACGATGGTACCGTACAAGGGTGCTGGCGTGCAATTTCTGATTAGATTCTTTTTTGAGCAAGTAGAGTAATTGTCAGATGTTGCTCTCCACACTACGAGTGTTTCCAGTGGAGGTGATGTCATGTTGGATCAGGCCATATATTTTATCTGCATCCTCAGTGGTGAAAGCGAACTTACTCGCCTTTTGATCGGTCATACCAGAGACCGAGTCGAAATTCATTATCACGGCGTGCTAAGATCCTGGGTCCGAAAATAGTAAGAACTAAAGAAGAGTGGAACTCGCACAGCTTGTTGTTCAAAAGGTTGTAAGTTATACGTTCTGTAGTGTGCTCGAAAAGGAAATCGCTGTCTGGCCAAACAGTGAAAAATCCGCAGGAACTAATACATTGCTCCCCCTCTTCGGAGAGAGCGCCTCTGAGCACAACTGGAAGGGACCGGCAGGTCTTATTCTATAAATCTGAGGGTTAACCAAAAGTTAATTCCAAATGTACGAAAATGTTCTTCCAAAAATCACAGTTTATTAAACTCATTGTAAATTCATGATTTAAGTTGAATCACTGGATAGATGGTGTTCATAAAATGTTTTAGATCACTAATGCGTTGTAACACATAATCACACATCCCGATGCATTTCGGGCCACGCCCTTCCTCAGGGGATTACTCTACAAGCAAAAAACAGAAATAAAACATATCAACTCTGTATCCTAGTTCCAACACACAAAACTAAAATCTAACACATTTCCTCATTGCATGGTATAAAATGACAAAAAGTGAAAAAGGAAGACTATCAATGGAAACCAAGAGGTAAGCGGGGTAACAATACCAGTAAAATTACGAAAGGGTCTATAATTATCATGAGAGCCTACTAAGTCCCAAACCACCAAGTGATCACCCAGTGGGAGTGGCAAACTGTGTTCAAGGAAAATATATAAAACATATATAAACATTCGTGATATACGTGGTAAGATCAGATAACGTGTGATGTACGAACCGAAGGCTCGACAAGCGGTTGAATCATTGAAACAGTGAGGTCCCGAGAAGGGTACTTACTATAACGTAACTACGCTCGAACTCTGCGGAGTTCCGCACCGTGAACGATCAACCAAGCAAGAGAGGACGGACTAAAGAGAGAAAAGGCCTTTCTGGTGGTCGCCATGATGTAACAGGCAAAAGAGTGGGAAAAGAGTGGGAAGCGAAGTGCATAGAGGAGAACACATCGACTGAAAGTAAAAATAGAAAGTACATGAATCAACAAAGATGAACCAGGTCAAAGTTAGGGTAAAGATTACAAATAACATAGAAATTCCATGCGGTCATTTAACCCATGGGGCACCATTGTGGACATAAATCGGATCCAAAAGTTCTCTCTCTTAAGTAAGGGGTTCTTGTTATTCGCGGTGACCTTGACTTTCTCCCTCCAAAACCTCTACTCTGCAAAAACAATGTGAAATTTGTTGGTGTTTGATGGTATTTCATCCTCAACAAGTGCTCCCTCGACCTGATCCTCCTGATCGTGGAAGAGCTATCAAAAACACTGAAGAACTATCCCATGAGATAACGAGCATAAGAAAAGAGCTGGACGATGCCATGTCCGCTGAAGAGCTCACCAAAATGTTGGAGGATGTCAACACCCAACTGGATAAACACACACGGGAAACACACAAAAGAAAGTTTTGGAAATTCAAACGAGACACCATAGACTATAAGCTCGGCGAGGTGTACACCTGGGCAGAGGTGTATGCCCGCCGACCCCCGAATAAACCATACAACCCTTTTTCTGGAAATGAAACATCTTCTTCAGAAGAAGACAACAGACAGAGACCTATCCGCACTATACCTAATACCGAACCTCAGACACCGAGCGCATCCACTGATTCTACGGTTCATTTTTTAGAACCGGGCCAAGATCAACCCATAGATCCCGGGGGGAAAAACCCGTGAGGTAACAGAAAAAACTCCGCCAGCAACCAAGAACAAGAGAACCAACAGAAGACGATGATTTTGGATGATAATTTAGTCATTAATATTTCCTCCACCCCACTATCCATGGAAGAGATCAACACTCTACAAAAGGGACAATCATTTGTGCCTTCCACGAGAACTAACACTTTGGAGTTAGAAGTTAGTGCTTTCAAACTGGTACGGAATATCCGACTGCGACATTACTTTCAGAACATCTGTCCGATGCCAATACAAGAAGAAGATATGCTTAGATGACTTCGCCCACACAGCACTTTCTTGGCACCACAAAGTCACAAAATCATAGACTCTTTTGAGAACTTGATCAAACAGGAGATTCTAAATTTACCATTTCAACAACCCATGAAACATGGGAATTTATCGAAGAAAGAGAGAAACATCTTACAAAAGTTAGCTGACAATCCTACCATCACCTGCCAAAATGCAGATAAGGGCGGCGCCCTGGTGATCATGGATACCATCTTTTATGAACAACAAATCCAAGCTCACATCATGGATACCAATACCTATGACACCCTTCCGGGGGACCCCACTTTGGAGTTCTCCAAGAATTTGACTCAAATCATCAACCATGCGTTTGACAATGGTACAATCAACGACAAAACCAGAAGATATCTGGTACCTACTAACCCGAAACCACCTGTGCTTTATATGCTACCCAAGATGCATAAACATCCCACCAAGCCACCGTTTAGACCTATTGTGTCCACCAAAGGTAGTATCCACGAGAACACAGGTAAATTCTTAGACAAATACTTTCAACCTTTCGTCCTTAAAACTGGGTCTCACGTACGAGACACCACAGATTTCCTGTTGAAGCTGGAACCCACCATGGAAGAGTTAAAAAACACTGAACTCATCATGTGTACAGTGGACGTCTGTTCACTCTACACCTCCATCCCTCACGATGGAGGCATGGAAGCCATTGAACAGGTTTTATCTTCATCTGATCTGGACCCATATCTTAAAGTATTTTTGTATGCAACTGACCATATTTACCCTCTACCATAGTTATTTCACGGTACAGGACAAGTGGATACTACAACTCAATGGCACGGCCATGGGAAATTGCGCAGCTCCTTGCTACGTGAATATCTTCATGAAACAATTCGAGGAGACACATATACTGAGTCAAAGCAGTTGGCTGGAACATGGAAAATTGTATCTCAGATACATTGATGATAGCTTTTTGCTATGGGGCAGATCTGCTGATACCCTTGTTGCCTTTCTTGGAACTTGGAACAACATCAATGAAAGAATACAATTCACGTGGGAATACAATGAGAATTGTGTTCATTATTTGGATGTGGAGATACACAAAGAACTGGGAGACTGGTCCACTACCATCTTCCGCAAACCCACCGATAGGAACTCCACCTTACACTATAATAGCTTTTATCGCTTGGGCTTAAAGAACAATTTACCTTACGCTCAACTACTTCGAGTTAAACGCATTGTCTCTAAAGAACAGGAGAGAAATAAAGAGATGAAGATCACATTGGAGAGATTAAGGGCACGGGGATATCCCCCCCGATCCTTGACCTGGCAGTCAATAGAAGCGAGAAAATGATGAGGAGAGAACTCCTGCACCCAAAACCTAAAACACACACAGACAGCATGGTGGTGGTCTCGAAGTATTCAGTGATCTCAAACCACTTCCAACGCATCATTCGTAAACATTGGCCTATACTCACAATGGAACCTGACTTTCAAGGTCTGTTCAACCAACCTCCGATGTTTGCCTTTACCATAGGCAGAAATGTGAAAGAAATACTCACCCAGCCCTGCAAAGCAGACTTGCAGATCACCTACAAAGGTCTTAAACCGTGTTACAATTGTAGTAATTGTAATAACTGTATCCCTGGTAACATGACCAACTACCGATGAAGGGACATCCTATCAAACTCCGAGTCAATGCCACCTGCAACAGCAGCAACGTCATATATTTACTGAAATGCCCCTGTGGGAAATGTTACATAGGGCACACTGAAAGAAAGATCCGTACCAGGATCTTGGAACACAAGAGTAGCATTCAAACCCAGAACCTTAAATCTTCTGTGGCGATACATTTTCATGAGAACAGACATATCGTGGCCCAGTTGAAATTCCAAGTGTTGGAGCAAGTCAAGGTCACCGCGAATAACAAGAACACCTTACTTAAGAGAGAGAACTTTTGGATCCGATTTATGTCCACAATGGTGCCCCATGGGTTAAATGACCGCATGGAATTTCTATGTTATTTGTAATCTTTACCCTAACTTTGACCTGGTTCATCTTTGTTGATTCATGTACTTTCTATTTTTACTTTCAGTCGATGTGTTCTCCTCTATGCACTTTGCTTCCCACTCTTTTCCCACTCTTTTGCCTGTTACATCATGGCGTCCACCAGAAAGGCCTTTTCTCTCTTTAGTCCGTCCTCTCTGTCTACTCTTTTTGCACTTTTAACCTAGTCGATCAGCAGTTAGCTTGGTTGATCGTTCACGGTGCGGAACTACGCGGTGTTCGAGCGTAGTCACGTTATAGTAAGTACCCTTCTCGGGACCTCACTGTTTCAATGATTCAACCGCTTGTCGAGCCTTCGGTTCGTACATCACACGTTATCTGATCTTACCACGTATATCACAAATGTTTATATATGTTTTATATATTTTCCTTGAACACAGTTTGCCACTCCCACTGGGTGATCACTTGGTGGTTTGGGACTTAGTAGGCTCTCATGATAATTATAGACCCTTTCGTAACTTTACTGGTATTGTTACCCCGCTTACCTCTTGGTTTCCATTGGTAGTCTTTCTTTTTCACTTTTTGTCATTTTATACCATGCAATGAGGAAATGTGTTAGATTTTAGTTTTGTGTGTTGGAACTAGGATACAGAGTTGATATGTTTTATTTCTGTTTTTTGCTTGTAGAGTAATCCCCTGAGGAAGGGCGTGGCCCGAAATGCATCGGGATGTGTGATTATGTGTTACAACGCATTAGTGATCTAAAACATTTTGTGAACACCATCTATCCAGTGATTCAACTTAAATCATGAATTTACAATGAGTTTAATAAACTGTGATTGTTGGAAGAACATTTTCGTACATTTGGAATGAACTTTTGGTTAACCCTCAGATTTATAGAATAAGACCTGCCGGTCCCCTACAGTTGTGCTCAGAGGCGCTCTCTCCCAAGAGGGGGAGCAATGTATTAGTTCCTGCGGATTTTTCACTGTTTGGCCAGACAGCGATTTCCTTTTCGAGCACACTACAGAACTTTATAACTTACAACCTTTTGAACAACAAGCTGTGCGAGTTCCACTCTTCTTTAGTTCTTACTATTTTCTGACCCAGGATCTCAGCATGCCGTGATAATGAATTTCGACTCGGTCTCTGGTATGACCGATCAAAAGGCGAGTACGCTCGCTTTCACCACTGAGGATGCAGATAAAATATATGGCCTGATCCAACATGACATCACCTCCACTGGAAACACTCGTAGTGTGGAGAGCAACATCAGACAATTACTCTACTTGCTCAAAAAAGAATCTAATCAGAAATTGCACGCCAGCACCCTTGTACGGTACCATCGTGCCCAACGGATCCCGCGGGGCCTGAGGGTCCCTCTAAAACCTCTACTCTGCAAAAACAATTTGAAATTTGTTGAGCGATGGTATTCCATCCTCAACAAGTTCTCCCTCGACCTGATCCTCCTGATCGTGGAAGAGCTATCAAAAACACTGGAAGAACTGTCCCATGAGATAACGAGCGTAAGAAAAGAGCTGGACGATGCCATGTCCGCTGAAAAGCTCACCAAAATGTTGGAGGATGTCAACACCCAACTGGATAAACACACACGGGAAACACAGGAAAGAAAGTTTCGGAAATTCAAAAGAGACACCATAGACTATAAGCTCGGCGAGGTGTACACCTGGGCAGAGGTGTATGCCCGCCGACGCCCGAATAAACCATACAACCCTTTTTCTGGAAATGAAACATCTTCTTCAGAAGAAGACAACAGACAGATACCTATCCGCACTATACCTAATACCGAACCTCAGACACCGAGCACATCCACTGATTCTACGGTTCATTTTTTAGAACCAGGCCAAGATCAACCCATAGATCCCGGGGGGGAAAAACCCGCCGAGGTAACAGAAAAAACTCCGCCAGCAACCAAGAACAAGAGAACCAACAGAAGACGATGAATTTGGATGATAATTTAGTCATTAATATTTCCTCCACCCCACTATCCATGGAAGAGATCAACACTCTACAAAAGGGACAATCATTTGTGCCTACCACGAGAATTAACAATTTGGAGTTAGAAGTTAGTGCTTTCAAACTGGTACGGAATATCCGACTGCGACATTACTTTCAGAACATCTGTCCGATGCCAATACAAGAAGAAGATATGCTTAGAGAACTTCGCCCACACAGCACTTTCTTGGCACCACAAAGTCACAAAATCATAGACTCTTTTGAGAACTTGATCAAACAGGAGATTCTAAATTTACCATTTCAACAACCCATGAAACATGGGAATTTATCGAAGAAAGAGAGAAACATCTTACAAAAGTTAGCTGACAATCCTACCATCACCTGCCAAAATGCAGATAAGGGCGGCGCCCTGGTGATCATGGATACCATCTTTTATGAACAACAAATCCAATCTCACATCATGGATACCAATACCTATGACACCCTTCCGGGGGACCCCACTTTGGAGTTCTCCAAGAATTTGACTCAAATCATCAACCATGCGTTTGACAATGGTACAATCAACGACAAAACCAGAAGATATCTGGTACCTACTGTAGCGGAGTAGGGTCTGCAATCCTATGATCACCCCAGATTTTTGCTTTTTGCTTCACTGGTTTACGACTTCTCTGGCTGTGGGCCTGCTAATCAGACCCACAGCCTTGCTGTTCTCTCACTAAATTGACACGTGTACCTTAGGTGCATTTACCAATTGGTACTGGGCCACCTTATCATACCCTGTAACTCAGGGCATAGGTGTACCCAGGGCCTACCAGGGGCTGCAGCATGTATTATGCCACCCCTGGCTGGCCATCTAAATCTGACACAACTGGCTGCACGACAGCTGGGGCAGGGTGGTGTAATCACCCTTTGCTTTAGATATAGTATACCTATATCTAACCCTAAAATGGACACCCGTATTCCTATCAGTCACTCCTAAAGCAGGCCTTGACAATCCTGAAGGCAGAGTGCTTGGAATTGTGTGAGATTGTGCTCTGGCATGAGCTGAGCCCGTTTGCAGCTTGCGGAACCAAGTCCTAATAGCTGTTCCATGATAACGCATACCATATACTCTTAAGTACATATAATCCTCGCGGTTAAATGCTAACTCTGGTATCGCTTTATCAAAACATGTCGAGTAAGGTGTCATACGAATTGGAATACTAACCCCTCGCCACTTCTGGCAACGGGGTTAGCATTCCACCCTTCTAGAGGGACACGACATGTATGTAACTGTGAACCTCGGTTAAAGTTAACTCAAGCCTCAGCATCACAAAATGGATGCTGCCACCACAGACACAAGTCTGACCCCCTGCAGCTGGGAGTCCTTCCAGCGAGGGGAGCTTGGACAAAGGGTTTCCTGTCAGGAGCGGTGCTAGCACCATCCCAGACAGGGTTTTGTGTATCCTGGGTAGGCAGGGCTTTAGAGGAAGGTGACTGCAAGTGGCACCCCGGTGCTCACTATGCATCTGCCGGCTAGAACCAGTTCCAGGGGCACACCAGCCCCTGAGCTGGGGAAAGTCTGGCATGGGAGAGGGGTGTAACCACCCCCCTTCCTGGTCCTACCCATGGGCAGGACCTAGTCGCGTGCCAGCCCCTTTTCCTAGTATAAAGATAGGAGCGGCCCCCTTCCAAATTAGATCATCTTTGAATCCTGAAACTACTTTCTACGAAAGGAACTCTCGACTTCTTCTCAAGATTTCTCCCTTGTGGCTAAGGAGTAGTCACCCTGCACCCGCAGGCACCATCTAAGAACACTGCGGTTTGCTGCACGTCCTTCCTCCGGAATCCGACCGACCAGCACGGCGAGACCCGGCTTCCCTGGCACCTTTGACCTCTACCTACCTCTACAGCTAAGCTGAGAACCGTAGGTGCGACGAGACCTCGAGGGACCGGCCATCATCAGAACTGCACGACTTCTATCCAGCACGACCGCCGAGGGATCCTCGAGTGAGTGCTTTGGGGTCCGAGAAGCCCCAACCCTGAGCAGCTCCAGCACCGAAGTTCAGCCCTCCAGCATCCACCAGATCTGCGTGGGGCCCTTCTGCTTTTTGCTGCTCACCCCGTTGTCTGGCTACTAGCCAGCTGGCTTGTGGCCTTCCCGACGACGACCGACGACATCAACACTGCTGGTCTGGTTGCTCCAGACTGGCCCTTGCTCCCTTCCAAAAGAGGAGCACCCCGGACCTTCCTGGTCCACTCCAGACGCCATTTTGAGTCCACCGCGTGGGCTTGAATTTGCCAAGACTTGTTGCCCCAATCCTGGGTCCAGCGACGTCGACAGCAGCAACCATCGTGGGACAGCTCGCACCTCCATCCTGGTTGCCGACAACGCCTCCTGGTCCGTGAGACTGCAGAGCCCAGCGTCGCCCACTCACCTGGTCGAGGTGACTCCATCCGGTGCCATCCTGGTGCCCATCTAATCACTGGCTAGTGATTCAGAACTTGGTCCCCTCTGCTTACAGGTGTCTTCCATCTTCGATCCAGGCTTGGATCCATCCGAATCTTTTCACTGGTCGCCTGCCAGCAACTTCTTCTTTCAGGCTCCATAGACTGCAATGAGGATTCCCGATGTCTTTCCAGACCTATGAAGCCGCAGCCCCTGGGCTAGGTAACTTCGGCATTTCGGTGCCCCAGCATAGCCTCACTATCCAAGGGTCCAGATCCTTTTTCGTTTTCAGCCTACCTAGTCGGATTCGTCCGATAACACTAACTTTGTAATTCTTAGCATTTACTAGTATCCATAGACTTTGTCCCGCATCCCGCGTGAGAGTGCACACTCTGCACCCGAGTCCCCTAGGCCTCCTGCTAGTAATCTGAAGGTTCAGTAGTCCAGTCCTAGCGATTCCAAACCCTGTGAGATTAGTACTTACCTGCTAGTAATTTCGCATTCCACTTTTAGAGTATATGGTTTTTCGTGCCCCTCGGGCATTTGTGTAAATTGTGCAACTTAAAGTATTTTCGTAAGAGTTTTGTTGTGTGCTTAGTACCCTGTCCTCATAAAGAGTACAGGGCTGTTGTGATCTAAATAAATACACTGTTTATTTTCATAACACTTGTGTGGTGTCCTTTCACTTGGTGTTCAAGGGGTATATGTGATGGTATAACAGCTGGCTTAACACGCCCTCTAGAGTTTAGCCCGAAGACTGCTCGTATCCATGCTACTAGGATAGCTGGTCTATAAGGTTGACTTACAACCAATCATCAATGAGGGTTGTTTGGACTGATACAAAGTGCTCACTAGAATAGTGAACATTATATATCAGGCCAACTTCTCACATTGGTGAGCAGCGGTTGGGATTTGAGCTTGCTGTTGTTTTACCACACGTATCCTAAGAATATCATTGTGAAAGATCACATAAGTATTTAAGGTACATATAACTTAGCTTAGAATACTCTGAGTTCTACTGAACCAGCTGTTGTAGTTCAACAAGGCTTAGCACACCTTGACTACAACTCTTAGCAAGGGATCAGTAGGCAAACAAATAGTGTAGGTAGGTGCATCACTTACACCACACTAGAAGCATGTCTAACCACGGAGAGTCTTCAGAGACCCCTCTTGTGGTTGTGGACCCTCCACAGGTCCCTTCCAGATATGCTGCTCTTAGCTTACAGGAGATGAGACAAATCTGTACATCCAGGAAGCTAAAACAGGGTTCTAACCCTACCATTCCTTTTCTGATTGGTCTCTTAGAGACTTATGATGCCAGGAGGTCTGCCAACACAGATCCTTCTCATCCAGATGGGAATCTGCCCCCCTTAGAGGGACCCTTAAGTAACCCTGACCACCACCTCCAGGCAGCAGATGATGCTGAGGAGGAGGAGGAAGAGGAGTTATCAGAGGAGGAGGCAGACAAAGGTCAGGTAGAAGTCAGTAGACTCACTAGGACCAACTTAAGTAGGCATGAGAATGGATTTGGGGGACCCCCAGGGCCACTCTCAGGCAGACTTAACATTGGGAATGGACGAGTTAGGTCTCTATCCAGAGGCTCTAACAGATCCATTCGAACCAATGGCTCTCAGACCTCTTCTCATAGAGGGATGTCATCCCCTAAGAGAAGGGAGCATGAAGGTAAGATGAGGGAAGCCAATCTGAGGATTGAAAGGGAAGAACTTGCCCTGGCCAAAGAGAGGCTTGCCTTTGCTAGAGAGCAAAAGTTAAGTGGGTTAGATCTCACTGGTGGCAGCATTCTCCCAAGAGAAAAAGACAGGAGTTTAGACACTAGACACCTGAGTAAGATAGGGCCCCCCTTTAAACAAGGGGATGATATCCACAAAAGGATAACTGCTTTGGAGAGGGCCTGCACTGTCCAGTGCGTCCCCCAGAGTCAGTGGGCAGCTGTCTTGTGGCTCTCCTTTGAAGGTAAAGGTAGAGATAAGATCCTCACTACTAGAGCTGAGGATGCTAACAATTACCAAGTCCTGAAAAGTACACTGATAGATGGGTTTGGCCTAACCACTGAGCAGTACAGGTTGCTGTTCAGGGATACCCAGAAAACTCAGTCTCGGGATTGGTCTGACTTTGTAGATTGTGCCACTAAGGCTTTGGAGGGCTGGTTGCTGGGCAGTAAGGTTACTGATTATACAGGATTGTACAATCTGATCATGAGGGAACAGATTTTAAACAATTGTCAGAACCAGTTGTTGCATCAGCACCTTGTTGACTCAGATCTGACCTCTCCCCAAGTATTGGGAAAGAAGGCAGACAGGTGGGTCAGAACAAGGGTTAAGCAGAACCAGGGCCAGAACCAGGGTGGTCAGAAGAAAGCAGACCAGAAGGGTAAAGATACCAAAGGTGAACAAAATGACCAGAAGTCTTCAACAGGTCCCCAACAAACCAAAGAGGGTGGGGGTCAGGCTTCCCAGAAGAAGAAGAATCAAGAAGGCCAGTCTAAAAGGTGGTGCCAATACTGTAAAAGTAAAACTCACTGGTTTAGTGAGTGCACCAAGAAAGGAGGGCAAACTCCTGCCACTGCAGCCCCTAAGGCAACTGCACCCCCCTAGTACAGCCAGCAGTGGTAGTGCACCTCCCAAGGGATTAGTTCGGTTAACCTTGGGTTCTGAGGGGTATGACAACTTAGTTGGCACACTCACTCAGGCTGTCCTTGTCTGTACAGGGGATGTGGATATATCCCCTGATGCCAGTCACAATACTTTGGGCAAATACAGACAGACACCTTTTATCAATGGCAAGATGGCTCAGGCCTACAGGGACACTTGTGCCAGTGTCACAATGGTGACACCTAACTTTGTGGACCCTGGACAGATCATGCTAGGTCCAGAGTACCTAGTGACCAATGCCAGCAATGTCACTACCCACCATAGTATGGCAATTGTTGATTTCTCCTGGGGAGGGGTAAGTGGCCAAAAGAAGGTTGTTGTTAGTTCAGACCTCCCAGTTGAATGTTTGTTGGGCAATGATTTGGAGTCATCCCTATGGTCAGAAGTGGAGCAGAGGACTCACATGGAAATGTTAGGCTTGCCAGCACATGTGCTTGCTGTGACTAGGTCACAGGCCAGAAGATGCCCCACTGAACAGGTGCTGGATCCTGGAACAATGGACCAGACACCTTCCAAGAAGAAGAGCAGGAGGGTTAAGGCATTGCCTTCCCCCTTGCCCCAGGTTGAGGATCAAGTCTCAGAGGAGGCTGACCTCAAAGAGCTGAGGGAAACTGAGCCTAAAGAACTTGAACCTGATCAGGTTGAGTTTCTGGGTTCAGGGGGACCCCCCAGAGAAGACATGGGGAAGGAACAGTTAGCCTGCCCTTCTCTTGAACCCCTCAGACAGCAGGCTGCTGCTGAGGCTGCAGGGAACGCCACAGGTGCCCACAAGGTATACTGGGAAGATGGACTCCTATACTCTGAGTCAAGAGACCCCAAGCCTGGTGCAACCAGGAGGCTGGTCATCCCCTTGTCTCTGAGAGGTTTCCTTCTCACCTTGGCCCATGAGATTCCCCTTGCAGGTCACTTAGGCCAGAACAAGACTTGGGACAGAATTGTCTCACGCGTTCACTGGCCTCACATGAATGAGGATACCAAGGAGTTTTGTCGCTCCTGTGTCACTTGCCAAGCCAGTGGTAAGTCAGGTGGCACAACAAAGGCCCCCCTTATACTAATGCCTGTGGTGGGGGTGCCCTTTGAAAGAGTGGGGATTGATATTGTTGGTCCAATGGAACCCCAGACAGCATCAGGGCACAAGTTTATACTGGTGGTAGTGGACCATGCCACCAGGTATCCTGAAGCTATTCCCCTTAGGACCACTACAGCACCTGTTGTGGCAAGAGCCCGAGTTGGGGTGTTCTCCAGAGTGGGCTTCCCTAAGGAGGTTGTCTCTGACAGAGGTGCAAACTTCATGTCAAGCTACTTAACTGCTATTAGAAGGAATGTGGTGTCAACTACAAGTTCACTACACCCTATCATCCACAATGCAATGGGCTTGTTGAAAGGTTCAACAGGACCCTAAAAGGGATGATTCATGGACTACCTGAAAAGCTCAGGCGTAGATGGGATGTCCTGATACCCTGCCTTTTGTTTGCTTACAGAGAGGTCCCACAGAAGGGGGTTGGCTTCAGCCCTTTTGAACTTCTGTATGGGCATCCTGTGAGAGGACCCCTATGTTTGGTGAAGGAAGGATGGGAGAGACCTCTCAAAAAGCCTGCAACCAACATAGTGGATTATGTACTTGGTCTCCGCTCCAGGATGGCTGAGTATATGGAAAAGGCTTCTAAAAACCTTGAGGCAAGCCAAGAACTCCAAAAAGCTTGGCATGACCAAAAGGCTGTCCTGACTGTGTACAAGCCTGGACAGAAGGTGTGGGTGTTGGAGCCAGTGGCCCCAGCAGCACTCAAAGACAAATGGTCTAGGCCCCACATAATCCTTGAGCAAAAGGGAGAGGTCACCTACCTAGTGGACCTTGGAACTCCCAGGAGCCCCCACAGGGTGCTCCATGTGAACAGGCTCAAAGCATATGTTGACAGGAAGGACATGAGCTTGCTCATGGCCACAGATGAGGGACAGGAGGAAGAGAGTGACCCTCTCACAGACCTGCTCACTCAGAATCCTGATGATGGATCAGTAGATGGTGTTGTCTTTTGTGGCAGCCTCTCTGACCATCAACAGAAGGATTGCAAACAGGTTCTTCAATCCTTCAGACATATGTTCTCTCTGACACCCAGTCAAACCAATTGGTGTACCCGTGAGGTTGACACTGGTGACAGCCTGCCAGTCAAGAGTAAAATCTACAGGCAGCCTGATCATGTTAGAGACTGCATCAAAACAGAAGTGCAGAAAATGTTGGAGTTGGGAGTCATTGAACCCTCAGATAGCCCTTGGGCTAGTCCAGTAGTTCTAGTGCCAAAGCCTCACACCCAGGGTGGTAAGAAAGAGATGAGGTTTTGTGTAGACTACAGAGGTCTCAATGCAGTCACTAAGACTGATGCCCACCCAATACCAAGGGCAGATGAGCTTATAGATAGATTGGCTTCTGCCAACTACTTAAGTACATTTGACCTGACAGCTGGGTATTGGCAAATCAGGTTAGCTGAGGATGCCAAGCCCAAGACAGCATTTTCAACCCCTGGTGGACATTATCATTTTGTGGTAATGCCCTTTGGTCTGAAAAATGCACCTGCCACCTTCCAAAGGCTGGTGAATCAAGTTCTCACTGGGCTGGATGACTTCTGTGCAGCATATCTTGATGATATAGCTGTCTTTAGCTCCACCTGGGAGGATCACCTGGTCCACCTGAGGAAAGTGTTAGAGGCACTGCAAGCAGCAGGTCTCACTATCAAGGCCACAAAGTGCCAGATAGGGCAGACACAGGTTGTATACTTGGGCCACCTTGTAGGTGGAGGCCAAGTTCAGCCACTGGAGAGCAAGATACAATCCATCAGGGATTGGGCTCCTCCAACCACCCAGACTCAGGTTCGAGCTTTCTTGGGCCTGACTGGTTATTACAGGAAATTTGTCAGAAATTATGGATCAATTGTGACTCCACTTAATGAACTGACAAGTAAAAAGATGCCAAAGAAAGTTCAGTGGACAGCAAGCTGTCAAAAAGCATTCGATGACCTAAAGCAGGCCATGTGCACAGCACCTATCCTAAAGAGTCCAGACTACTCCAAACCATTCATTGTCCAAACAGATGCTTCTGAGTTGGGTGTGGGAGCTGTTCTATCTCAACTGAATTTTGATGGTCATGACCAGCCTATTGCTTTTATAAGCAGAAGGCTGACCCCCAGAGAGAAAAATTGGTCAGCTATTGAGAGGGAGGCCTTTGCTGTGGTTTGGGCCCTGAAGAAACTGAGGCCATACTTGTTTGGCACTCATTTCAAGATTCAGACCGACCATAAGCCCCTCTTGTGGCTGAATCAGATGAAGGGTGAAAACCCCAAACTGCTTAGGTGGTCCATTTCCCTACAGGGGATGGATTTTACAGTGGAGCATAGACCTGGCACTGATCATGGCAATGCAGATGGGCTCTCCAGGTATTTCCACTTAGAGCAAGAAGACTCACCTGGTCAAGGTTAGTTTATTGTCCCAAAGTTTAGGGGGGGGGGTCATGTAGGAGAGTAGGGTCTGCAATCCTATGATCACCCCAGATTTTTGCTTTTTGCTTCACTGGTTTACGACTTATCTGGCTGTGGGCCTGCTAATCAGACCCACAGCCTTGCTGTTCTCTCACTAAATTGACACGTGTACCTTAGGTGCATTTACCAATTGGTACTGGGCCACCTTATCAGACCCTGTAACTCAGGGCATAGGTGTACCCAGGGCCTACCAGGGGCTGCAGCATGTATTATGCCACCCCTGGCTGGCCATCTAAACCTGACACAACTGGCTGCACGACAGCTGGGGCAGGGTGGTATAATCACCCTTTGCTTTAGATATAGTATAACTATATCTAACCCTAAAATGGACACCCGTATTCCTATCAGTCACTCCTATGGTAGGCCTTGACAATCCTGAAGGCAGAGTGCTTGGAATCGTGTTAGATGGTGCTCTGGCATGAGCTGAGCCCGTTTGCAGCTTGCGGAACCAAGTCCTAATAGCTGTTCCATGATAACGCATACCATATACTCTTAAGTGCATATAATCCTCGCGGTTAAATGCTAACTCTGGTATCGCTTTATCAAAACATGTTGAGTAAGGTGTCATACGAATTGGAATACTAACCCCTCGCCAATTCTGGCGACGGGGTTAGCATTCCACCCTTCTAGAGGGACATGACATGTATGTAACTGTGAACCCCGGTTAAAGTTAACTCAAGCCTCAGCATCACAAAATGGATGCTGCCACCACAGACACAAGTCTGACCCCCTGCAGCTGGGAGTCCTTCCAGCGAGGGGAGCTTGGACAAAGGGTTTCCTGTCAGGGGCGGTGCTAGCACCATCCCAGACAGGGTTTTGTGTATCCTGGGTAGGCAGGGCTTTAGAGGAAGGTGACTGCAAGTGGCACCCCGGTGCTCACTATGCATCTGCCGGCTAGAACCAGTTCCAGGGGCACACCAGCCCCTGTGCTGGGGAAAGCCCGGCATGGAAGAGGGGTGTAACCACCCCCCTTCCTGGTCCCACCCATGGGCAGGACCTCGTCGCGTGCCAGCCCTTTTTTCCTAGTATAAAGATAGGAGCGGGCCCCCTTCCAAATTAGATCATCTTTGAATCCTGAAACTACTTTCTACGAAAGGAACTCTCGACTTCTTCTCAAGATTTCTCCCTTGTGGCTAAGGAGTAGTCACCCTGCACCCGCAGGCACCATCTAAGAACACTGCGGTTTGCTGCACGTCCTTCCTCCAGAATCCGACCGACCAGCACGACGAGATCCGGCTTCCCTGGCACCTCTGACCTCTACCTACCTCTACAGCTAAGCTGAGAACCGTTGGTGCGATGAGACCTCGAGGGACCGGCCATCATCAGAACTGCACGACTTCTATCCAGCACGACCGCCGAGGGATCCTCGAGTGAGTGCTTTGGGGTCCGAGAAGCCCCAACCCTGAGCAGCTCCAGCACCGAAGTTCAGCCCTCCAGCATCCACCAGATCTGCGTGGGGCCCTTCTGCTTTTTGCTGCTCACCACGTTGTCTGGCTACTAGCCCGCTGGCTTGTGGCCTTCCCGACGACGACCGACGACATCAACACTGCTGGTCTGGTTGCTCCAGACTGGCCCTTGCTCCCTTCCAAAAGAGGAGCACCCCGGACCCTCCTGGTCCACTCCAGACGCCATTTTGAGTCCACCGCGTGGGCTTGAATTTGCCAAGACTTGTTGCCCCAATCCTGGGTCCAGCGACGTCGACAGCAGCAACCATCGTGGGACAGCTCGCACCTCCATCCTGTTCGCCGACAACGCCTCCTGGTCCGTGAGACTGCAGAGCCCAGCGTCGCCCACTCACTTGGTCGAGGTGACTCCATCCGGTGCCATCCTGGTGCCCATCTAATCACTGGCTAGTGATTCAGAACTTGGTCCCCTCTGCTTACAGGTGTCTTCCATCTTCAATCCAGGCTTGGATCCATCCAAATCTCTTCACTGGTCGCCTGCCAGCAACTTCTTCTTTCAGGCTCCATAGACTGCAACGAGGATTCCCGATGTCTTTCCAGACCTATGCAGCCGCAGCCCCTGGGCTAGGTAACTTCGGCATTTCGGTGCCCCAGCATAGCCTCACTATCCAAGGGTCCAGATCCTTTTTCTTTTTCAGCCTACCTAGTCGGATTCGTCCGATAACACTAACTTTGTAATTCTTAGCATTTACTAGTATCCATAGACTTTGTCCCGCATCCCGCGTGAGAGTGCACACTCTGCACCTGAGTACCCTAGGCCTCCTGCTAGTAATCTGAAGGTTCAGAAGTCCAGTCCTAGCGATTCCAAACCCTATGAGATTAGTACTTACCTGCTAGTAATTTCGCATTCCACTTTTAGAGTATATGGTTTTTCGTGCCCCTCGGGCATTTGTGTAAATTGTGCAACTTAAAGTATTTTTGTAAGAGTTTTGTTGTGTGCTTAGTACCCTGTCCTCATAAAGAGTACAGGGCTGTTGTGATCTAAATAAATACACTGTTTATTTTCATAACACTTGTGTGGTGTCCTTTCACTTGGTGTTCAAGGGGTATATGTGATGGTATAACAGCTGGCTTAACACGCCCTCTAGAGTTTAGCCCGAAGACTGCTCGTATCCATGCTACTAGGATAGCTGGTCTATAAGGTTGACTTACAACCAATCATCATCAATGAGGGTTGTTTGGACTGATACAAAGTGCTCACTAGAATAGTGAACATTATATATCAGGCCAACTTCTCACACCTACTAACCCGAAACCACCTGTGCTTTATATGCTACCCAAGATGCATAAACATCCCACCAAACCACCGTTTCGACCTATTGTGTCCACCAAAGGTAGTATCCACGAGAACACAGGTAAATTCTTAGACAAATACTTTCAACCTTTCGTCCTTAAAACTGGGTCTCACGTACGAGACACCACAGATTTCCTGTTGAAGCTGGAACCCACCATGGAAGAGTTAAAAAACACTGAACTCATCATGTGTACAGTGGACGTCTGTTCCCTCTACACCTCCATCCCTCACGATGGAGGCATGGAAGCCATTGAACAGGTTTTATCTTCATCTGATCTGGACCCAGATCTTAAAGTATTTTTGATGCAACTGACCATATTTACCCTCTACCATAGTTATTTCACGGTAAAGGACAAGTGGATACTGCAACTCAATGGCACGGCCATGGGAAATTGCGCAGCTCCTTGCTACGCGAATATCTTCATGAAACAATTCGAGGAGACACATATACTGAGTCAAAGCAGTTGGCTGGAACATGGAAAATTGTATCTCAGATACATTGATGATATCTTTTTGCTATGGGGCGGATCTGCTGATACCCTTGTTGCCTTTCTTGGAACTTGGAACAACATCAATGAAAGAATACAATTCACGTGGGAATACAATGAGAATTGTGTTCATTATTTGGATGTGGAGATACACAGAGAACTGGGAGACTGGTCCACTACCATCTTCCGCAAACCCACCGATAGGAACTCCATCTTACACTATAATAGCTTTCATCGCTTGGGCTTAAAGAACAATTTACCTTACGCTCAACTACTTCGAGTTAAACGCATTGTCTCTAAAGAACAGGAGAGAAATAAAGAGATGAAGATCACATTGGAGAGATTAAGGGCACGGGGATATCCCCCCCGATCCTTGACCTGGCAGTCAATAGAAGCGAGAAAATGATAAGGAGAGAACTCCTGCACCCAAAACCTAAAACACACACAGACCGCATGGTGGTGGTCTCGAAGTATTCAGTGATCTCAAACCACTTCCAACGCATCATTCGTAAACATTGGCCTATACTCACAAAGGAACCTGACTTTCAAGGTCTGTTCAACCAACCTCCGATGTTTGCCTTTACCAGAGGCAGAAATGTGAAAGAAATACTCACCCAGCCCTGCAAAGCAGACTTACAGATCACCTACAAAGGTCTTAAACCGTGTTACAATTGTAGTAATTGTAATAACTGTATCCCTGGTAACATGACCAACTACCGATGAAGGGACATCCTATCAAACTCCGAGTCAATGCCACCTGCAACAGCAGCAACGTCATATATTTACTGAAATGCCCCTGTGGGAAATGTTACATAAGGCACACTGAAAGAAAGATCCGTACCAGGATCTTGGAACACAAAAGTAACATTCGAACCCAGAACCTTAAATCTTCTGTGGCGATACATTTTCATGAGAACAGACATAGCGTGGCCCAGTTGAAATTCCAAGTGTTGGAGCAAGTCAAGGTCACCGCGAATAACAAGAACACCTTACTTAAGAGAGAGAACTTTTGGATCCGATTCATGTCCACAATGGTGCCCCATGGGTTAAATGACCGCATGGAATTTCTATGTTATTTGTAATCTTTACCCTAACTTTGACCTGGTTCATCTTTGTTGATTCATGTACTTTCTATTTTTACTTTCAGTCGATGTGTTCTCCTCTATGCACTTCGCTTCCCACTCTTTTCCCACTCTTTTGCCTGTTACATCATGGCGACCACCAGAAAGGCCTTTTCTCTCTGTAGTCCGTCCTCTCTGTCTACTCTTTTTGCACTTTTAACCTAGTCGATCAGCAGTTAGCTTGGTTGATCGTTCACGGTGCGGAACTCCGCGGAGTTCGAGCATAGTCACGTTATAGTAAGTACCCTTCTCGGGACCTCACTGTTTCAATGATTCAACCGCTTGTCAAGCCTTCGGTTCGTACATCACACGTTATCTGATCTTACCACGTATATCACGAATGTTTATATATGTTTTATATATTTTCCTTGAACACAGTTTGCCACTCCCACTGGGTGATCACTTGGTGGTTTGGGACTTAGTTGGCTCTCATGATAATTATAGACCCTTTCTTAATTTTACTGGTATTGTTACCCCGCTTACCTCTTGGTTTCCATTGATAGTCTTTCTTTTTCACTTTTTGTCATTTTATACCATGCAATGAGGCAATGTGTTAGATTTTAGTTTTGTGTGTTGGAACTAGGATACAGAGTTGATATGTTTTATTTCTGTTTTTTGCTTGTAGAGTAATCCCCTGAGGAAGGGCGTGGCCCGAAATGCATCGGGATGTGTGATTATGTGTTACAACTCATTAGTGATCTAAAACATTTTGTGAACACCATCTATCCAGTGATTCAAATTAAATCATGAATTTACAATGAGTTTAATAAACTGTGATTGTTGGAAGAACATTTTCGTACATTTGGAATGAACTTTTGGTTAACCCTCAGATTTATAGAATAAGACCTGCCGGTCCCCTCCAGTTGTGCTCAGAGGCGCTCTCTCCCAAGAGGGGGAGCAATGTATTAGTACATGTAGTAAGTAGCCTTTAAAAGTGCCACCAGAGGCTTTTGCTGGCCTCCAACTTGCGTTCACGAGCACATACACGTGCACAGCTGCCATCTGTGTTTTTATTGCTGTAATCAGGCTTCTCTGCTCGCACTCCCCCCTCTGCTCACACTCCTCCCTGCCTTCTTCCCCTCCTTCTTCGTCAGTTTCATTTGTGTCTTCTATCCTGTGAATGCTCCTCTGCTCACACTCCCCCCTCCTGTCTCCCCCTTCGTCAGTTTCATTTGTGTCTTCTATTGCTGTGAATGCTCCTGCTTCCACCAGGCACACACACCACCAGCCATCAGTGCATGCTTCCACCAAGCACGCACACCTGCAGCCGTCAGTGCACGCTTCCACCAGGCACACACACCATCAGCCGTCAGTGCACGCTTCCACCAGGCACACACACCACCAGCCGTCAGTACACACTTCCACGAGGCACACACACCATCAGTCGTCAGTGCACACTTTCACCAGGCACACACACCACCAGCCATCAGTGCACGCTTCAACCAAGCACACACACCACCAGCCGTCAGTGCACGCTTCCACCAGGCACACTTCCACCAGGCATACACACCACCAGCCATCAGTGCATGCTTCCACAAGGCACACACACCACCAGCCGTCGCTGCACGTTTCCAACAGGCACACACACCACCAGTAGTCAGTGCATGCTTTCACCAGGCACACACACCATCAGCCGTCAGTGCACGCTGACACCAGGCACACACGCCACCAGCTGTAAGTGCATACTTCCACCAGGCATACACACCACCAGCCGTCAGTGCACGCTTCCATCAGGCACACACACAGCCATCAGTGCACGCTTCCACGAGGCATACACACCACTAGCTGTCAGTGCACGCTTCCACCAGGCACGCACACAGCTGTCAGTGCACGCTTCCACCAGGCACACACACAGCTGTCAGGGCACGCTTCCACCAGGCACACAAACGGCCAGCCGTCAGTGCACCGTTTTCCACCAGGCACACACAATACCAGCCGTCAGTGCACGCGTTTCCCCGAGGCACACACAACACCAGCCGTCCGTGCACGCTTTTCTACCAGGCACACACAACACCAGCTGTCAGTGCACGTTTCCCCACCAGGCACACACACCACCAGCTGTCAGTGCACGCTTCCACCATGCACACACACCACCAGCCGTTAGTGCACGCTTCCACCAGGCATACACACCAGACGTCAGTGCACACTTTCACCAGGCACACACACCACCAGCCGTCAGTGCACGCTTCCACCAGGCACACACACCAGACGTCAGTGCACACTTTCACCAGGCACACACACCACCAGCCGTCAGTGCACGCTTCCACCAGGCACACACAGCCCCAGCCGTCATTGCAAGCTTCCACCAGACGTCAGTGCACACTTTCACCAGGCACACACACCACCAGCCGTCAGTGCACGCTTCCACCAGGCACACACAGCCCCAGCCGTCATTGCAAGCTTCCACCAGGCACACACCACCAGACGTCAGTGCACACTTTCACCAGGCACACACACCACCAGCCGTCAGTGCACGCTTCCACCAGGCACACACACCATCAGCCGTCAGTGCACGCTTCCACCGGGCACAAACACCACCAGCCGTCAGTGCACACTTTCACCAGGCACACACACCACCAGCTGTCAGTGCACGCTTCCACCAGGCACACACACCAGCAGCTGTCAGTGCACGCTTTTCCACCAGGCACACACACCACCAGCTGTCAGTGCACGCTTCCACCAGGCACACTTCCACAGGCATACACACCACCAGCCATCAGTGCATGCTTCCACAAGGGACACACACCACCAGCTGTCAGTGCACGCTTCCACCAGGCACACACACCACCAGCCGTCAGTACACACTTCCACCAGGCACACACACCACCAGCCGTCAGTGCACGCTTCCACCGGGCACACACACCACCAGCCGTCAGTGCACACTTTCACCAGGCACACACCACCAGATGTCAGTGCACGCTTCCACCAGGCACACACCACCAGATGTCAGTGCACACTTTTCCACCAGGCACACACCACCAGCCGTCAGTGCACACTTTCACCAGGCACACACACCACCAGCTTCAGTGCACACTTCCACCGGGAACACACACCACCAGCCTTCTTTCTTTGACATGATTTGCTGGGATCCCTAGAGCTTTACACATTCGCACCAAATGTACGGACCTTGTTGTATTCCAACCTGTAAGAGGAGCTTTACTCAGAGGGTGTTGGTCTCACGTTCAACTGATCTTTAGAAGGCAACACTTTGTCAGTCAGATCTCTGATTTATTTATTTATTTTGTTTATAAAGTTTTATAAAGGGCGAACAAGACCCCGAAGGATATCAGAGCGCTTTACAAAGGAAGTAGGGCAGGACATAAATTAAATAACGACATCCAGTAAGAATACACTAGAAGAGTAATAGCATAATTAGATACCAACATATTTACTAAGGCGCATAGATTAACTCAGCACTCTTCTCAGTTACTGTTAAACAATAATTGATCATTAAAAACTCTCAAATATATGGCACAAGTGTTTCAAATAGTTGTTACTAACAAATGCAGGAATATCCAACACTATTTTTGACAGTTTTTTAATTGATCAATCATTTTTTAGGTAAAAACGTGCTTGTAGCCAACGAATTTCATTCAACTAGAACTTCTTCAGGGCTACCGATAAACATATTAAAAAATATAATCATATTTTAAACTCAAACTTAAAATATATATATATATATATAATCATATTACATATCTAATCACCGTTTAAAAACTTCCTGTATAACATTTAAAAACAATGTATGCATTTAGATCTAATGTATCCAATACTTTTACAACTCTACGTTGCCCAAGAAATATCCGAACATCCTCATGTGTCCAAGATGAATGACTTATTTACTGAGCTGGATTATTCTCTGTTCTGTTATTTCACACATTGCATTTCATCCTGAGATTCGTGCCTTTTAAATGACTGACTGTCATATCCAGAGCGGAGCACCAGACTCCTAAGGGGGTGAGCGCCTCTGAATATAGCGCGTTATATTACGTAAGTAGCGCTTTAGATCTGAGAGCAGCAGAGAGCGCTACAGCAGAGGTGAAGCGGGGGCAGCCCCCTTCCCTAGTGATGAAAGGGAAGGAGGATGTGGGAGGGATGGATCACGAGGCAGGGAGATACCAAGGGCCAGGCAGGGGGGTGAGAATCCCTCGTGCACAGTAGGGGGGGGCTCAGGGACCGGTGGCGCCCCCGGGCGGGTCCGTCAGGTCTGGAGGGGGGGTCTGTGAGTGAGGGTCTGTCCTGGCTCACCCCTCCTCGTCTGTTAGTGCGCTGGCCCAGCCCCCCCCCCCCCTTAGGTGGAATGGTCTGCTCCGGAGCCGCAGCAGTTTACCAGGGCCCAGGACGCTGCGCACGGAGACTGCTGAGGCTGGAGGAGCTGGGGAGCTGACAGTGGCTGACACCCCGACAGAGGAACACAGCCGTGGACTGGGAGACCCTCAGCGAGGTGGGCGAGCACCCCTGAGGAGCACTGACCCCCCCCCCCTCCCGAGGAGGACAGACCCCCCGAGGAGCACAGACACCCCCGAGGAGGACAGACCCCCCCGAGGATCACAGACACCCCCGAGGAGGACAGACCCCCCCCTCCCGAGGAGGACAGACCCCCCGAGAAGCACAGACACCCCCGAGGTGGACAGACCCCCCCCTCCAAGAGGATAACCCCCGCTCCCCCCCTCGAGGAGGACAGACCCCCCCCCCTCCCGAGGAGGACAGACCCCCCGAGGAGCACAGACACCCCCGAGGAGGACAGACCCCCCCCTCCCGAGGAGGACAGACCCCCCGAGGAGCACAGACACCCCCGAGGTGGACAGACCCCCCCCCCAAGAGGACAACCCCCGCTCCCCCCCACGAGGAGGACAGACCCCTCCCTCTCCGAGGACAGCCCCCCCCAGGAGGCGTACAGACCCCCCCCCCTCCCCCCGAGGACAGACACCCCCCGAGGAGGACAGACCCCCCCTCCCCCAGGAGGAGCACAGACACCCCCCGAGGAGGACCGACCAACCCCCCGGCCCTGCGGATCAAACGGGTACCCCCTGGAAGAGTGGGACCCCACCCCCCGGAGGAGTACAGACTTCTGAGGACCACCACCGAGGATCGGGGTGCCCCACCCCTGGGCTCACAGACCACCCCCAGGTAAGTGGGGCTCCAGGGGCTACGAATAGAGCGGGGGTGGGGGTCCCCAATGTCGTCCTGGTTCCCCTCCCTACTCCACCCCTAGACATCGAGTCCCCCTTAGCATCACGTGCTCACCTTGAGCACCCACAGAATCAACTAGGTCCCCTGATTTGGTTCCCAAGATGCATGTGGTGGAAAAAGAGAGGTAGCCCCATAATGTACCTGAGTGGACCATTTATCCGATACCCCCACCCCCACCAATCACTGATGCCAAAAGGACTCTTGGCTGTGAAAACATTAACCATGAAACTGCACTCTTCACCCAAAAATTCTGCAAGCGCAGGCGCCGTGGGGAAATGCAACAATTCCCAGAGTGGAAACAACAGTGGGGTGAAAACCAGGACTGGGTGAAGGAGACTGCCATGCCATACGCCTGCCTGGGGTACCTCCAGCCTGCCCCCTCTGGGTTCCATGCATCCCCACACCAGGCATTGCCCCCTGTAAGGCTCTCAAATGAAGGTGGCACACATCACTAGAGACTTCCATGGCATGCAGCTGGCGGGAGTACCTCCTGCCTGACCCCATTCCATGCTTTCCGATTATGCACTAATCATTGCCTCCTGTAAGGCCCTCCTGGCCCCCTCTGTCAGCAGAAGGTACTGGGTGAAGGTGGCACACATCACAGGAGACTGCCATGCGAAGCCTTTAAATTAATTTTTTCGACTGGCCAGGGAATTTTTTTACTTTTTGTACATACACTCACGTATATAGGTCCCTACACTCCCTATCACTTACCACTGTCCTCACCAATCACATAGCCTATCGTCAAGAACTAAGTGCTCCCGCGCACCTCGTTGGTTGTAGCACGCCCGCCCCGTAGAGGGACGGGAAGACCCCAATGATGGGAGAATGACACTATGGGATTCATAGTGTGTGAGGGGTATTTTTAAAAACACACAGTGCCTTTTTTTGCCAACCGCAGAGAGGCATTCCTTCACTTTTAGACATTAGGTCCTCACTTTTTAAAAAAAATATTCACTCTTACACATTGATAGAATCCTTTTGTTTGCATACCATATCTAGGAGGGTGATTCTATCATTACCTCTGCACTTCCTCAAGTGTTTTTGTAGACTTGGTAGATCCCCCACTAAGGAGAGCACACCGAATTTGATACAGCACTGGCCAACCAGTCAAAGTAGACTGTGACGGTGGTCACATAAAAACTTTACTGTATATCGTGTGTGCTTAAAGTGTGCCCTGTATTATTAAAAACCTCATTTCTTAAAGCAGGGGCGATGGCTGGTCGCGAGGCTCCCATTTTATGTTTATTTGCTGTTTCTTTTCTATTGATTTGTCAGATAATAACATTTCTAACAATTGCTGAAAAATGCTTGTGTCTGTAGCCTTGATATGGTCTTCTGAAGCTTATTCCAGGGTTAGATAACAGAAGGTTACTTGAAGTTTACACAGTTGTTCGAATATAATGTGCTAAATGCTTTTCTTATTCAGGGATTTTAGTTTCATGTTTGTTTTTGTCCCACATAAAGTATTTTATTGAATTTTTATGATTATAGGAATTTGTATGGGTATACTTTTTATGTACACGTGCATTTAATGTTTTTGTATGTATTATGAAGGGCTATTTTGTGATGATTTGTATTAGTCAGACAAATGTACGTACTTACCTAAAACATAGACACATTTAATTTCCTTCCTATGTACCAAGTGATCCCATGTCGGAGTGTGACGCATTGAAACAACCCTAGCTTATTGATGTTACAGGGTTTCAGTGTCCAGTGCTGCTGGTGAATAAGCTAGGGTTGACAAAGTGTTACACATCACAAGTAGCCGTTATCAGCAATAAACATTAAATGTAGGAGGCGGACTAGGCTGTCCCCCCCTCACCCCGCCACCAAGAAAGTGGCCTGTGCTATGGCCTGTGGGTGGATAAAAACTCGAGACATCCACTGGACACCCTGTGTCTGAAGGCAGGCCACCTATGCTATCCTATTCAGTAGCCAGGGCCAGGCTCGACCGCCGGCACCAGGCCTGCCCCCTGGCACGGCACCAGGCCTGCCCCCTGGCACGGCACCTTGCCTGACCCCCTGGCACGGCACCTTGCCTGACCCCCTGGCACGGCACCGGGCCGGACCCCCGGCACGGCACCGGGCCGGACCCCCGGCACGGCACCGGGCCGGACCCCCGGCAAGGCACTGGGCCGGACCCCCGGCAAGGCACCGGGCCGCCGGACCCCCGGCAAGGCACCCGGCCGCCGGACCCCCGGCAACACCCCCAGCCAGACCCCAGCACGTCATCAGGCCAGACCGCCCCTGCACAAGGCCAGACTCCAGCACGTCACCAGGCCAGACTCCAGCACGTCACCAGGTGCGACCCCCGGCACGGCACCAGGCCAGCCCCCGGCAGGGCACCAGGCCAGACACCTGCACCGCACCAGACCAGTCTCCTGCACCGCACCAATCCAGAATCCTCCTGTACCAGGCCAGACCCCTGCTTGCATGCAGTCGCACAACTAGACCTTGCGTACTTGGTGCTCAAGAAGCAGCCAGGCACATGAGGGACACGCTTACTGTGTAGTAAAGGCATCTTATAATCACTAAGTAAACACTTCCCCTGTGTGGATTGCTGAGTATAAAGTACTCCTGCCAGCTGTCGGAAGGTGTTGGATTTCTGAAGGAAAAAAATAGCTTTTGTGAGCGTACAAAGGCACGTGTTGGTTCCGCCTCCACGAGCTGTTGCCTCGTGCACGGGATCCCTTCCACGCACCAGCACAAGCCCCGCACTGGGTCAGTCGAGGGAGTGTGTGCCACCCCTCCTTTCCCATCCCTCCTGTCCCATCATGCACCTGGGCATCTGAGTGTGCTGTAATCCCTCCAAAGCAAGGTTGTGTAAAAAGTAATATATGTCAATAGCTTCCACACGAACCACTTATCACCAGTCATAATCATGGTATCGGTGTCATATCGGATGTATGCGTGGGCTGAACAATTGGGCCTTTTTAAAGTTTCTTGATATTCACGAACTATTCATTATTTTAATTATCAGTTATGTTATGCGCTCCAGGGTAGCCCAGCCGATTGAGTTTGTTGTTTTTTTCATAGTTTTGCACAGAATTGGGGCCTTGTGCTTTTAGTTCCTGATTGGTTGAAAGCAATAGCTAAAAATATTTGACTTTTTTTTCATTTACATTGTCACGTAGCGCTGTAGCTGATGGCTTGGATTCAGCTGGGCGCCCGGTGGAGTCGGGATAGCATCGCCTTACTCCTTTATTCCCCGAGGGCTGGGTCTGCCCCACAGAGCCGTCCATACAGGGGGAAGGAGGCGGGGCTTCTATGAGCCCTGAGCTCTGACGTGTGCTGTCCGTCTGTACTGCAGGAGCTGACCAGCAGCTTCTGGCGGGCCCTGCACGGTGCACACTGCAGGCCCACATGCACAGGGAAGATTACATAAGAGGTTTCCATAGCAACGCAAGGTACTGCCCACCGTCTCCAGCCTGTCCATGGGGTCCTGGTGCACAGACTGTACAGCCTGAAGTCGCCTGCGTGATGACGTGGACCTGTGTGATAACTGCCCGCTGGTACACATCTGTATGATGGTGTACTGGGGGGGTGCGGTGCGGTGCGGGGGTGGGGGGAGGGGGAGAGAGTGGGGGAAGCTACAGCCTCCTTAAACCCTGTATTCCCTTAGTGTACCTGGAGACAGCCTGCTCGGGCTCGGCATTCCCTTTGTGTACCTGGGAGACAGCCTGCTTGAGCCCTGTATTCCCTTAGTGTACCTGGGAGACAGCCTGCTCGGGCCCTGTATTCCCTTAGTGTACCCGAGGCCAGCCTTCCTGGGCCCTGTATTCCCTTAGTTTACCTGGAGACAGCCCACTTGGCCCCTGTATTCTCTTAGTGTACCTGGCGACGGCCTCCTTGGGCCCTGTATTCCTTTAGTGTACCTGGTGACAGCCTCCTTGGGCCCTGTATTCCCTTGGTGTATATGGGAGACAGCCTGCTTGAGCCCTGTATTCCCTTAGTGTACCTGGGAACAGCCTCCTTGGGCTCTGTATTCCCTTTGTGTACCTGGGGGACTGTCTGCTTGGGCCCTGTATTCTCTTAGTGTACCTGGCGACAGCCTGCTTGAGCCCCGTATTCCCTTAGTGTACCTGGGAACAGCCTCCTTGGGCCCTGTATTCCCTTAGTGTACCTGGGGTACAGCCTCCTTGAGCCCTGTATTCCCTAAGTGTACCTAGGGTACAGCCTCCTTGACCCCTGTATTCCCTTAGTGTACCTGGGGTACAGCTCCTTGGGCCCTGTATTCCCTTAGTGTACCTGGAGACAGCCTCCTTGGGCCCTGTATTCTGAAAGAGTACCTGGGAGACAGCCTGCTTGTGCCCTGTATTCCCTTATTGTACCTGGGAGACAGCCTGCTTGAGCCCTGTATTCCCTTAGTGTACCTGGGAGACAGCCTGCTTGAGCCCTGTATTCCCTTAGTGTACCTGGGAGACAGCCTGCTTGAGCCCTGTATTCCCTTAGTGTACCTGGGAGACAGCCTGCTTGAGCCCTGTATTCCCTTAGTGTACCTGGGGTACAGCCTCCTTGGGCCCTGTATTCCCTTAGTGTACCTGGAGACAGCCTCCTTGGGCCCTGTATTCTGAAAGAGTACCTGGGAGACAGCCTGCTTGTGCCCTGTATTCCCTTATTGTACCTGGGAGACAGCCTGCTCGAGCCCTGTATTCCCTTAGTGTACCTGGGAGACAGCCTGCTTGAGCCCTGTATTCCCTTAGTGTACCTGGGAGACAGCCTGCTTGAGCCCTGTATTCCCTTAGTGTACCTGGGAGACAGCCTGCTTGAGCCCTGTATTCCCTTAGTGTACCTGGGAGACAGCCTCCTTGGGCCCTCTATTCCCTTAGTGTACCTGGAGACAGCCTCCTTGGGCCCTGTATTCTGAAAGAGTACCTGGGAGACAGCCTGCTTGTGCCCTGTATTCCCTTATTGTACCTGGGAGACAGCCTGCTCGGGCTCTGTATTCCCTTAGTGTACCTGGGAGACAGCCTGCTTGAGCCCTGTATTCCCTTAGTGTACCGGAGAGACAGCGTGCTTGGGCCCTGTATTCCCTTAGTGTACCTGGGGTACAGCCTACCTGGACCCTGTATTCCCTTAGTGTACCTGGGGACAGCGTCCTTAACACCTTCAATGCTATGGGAATTCCCCTGCTGCGCTCGGTTTGGCCCATTTCCATTAGTTCATGCCGAGCTCAGCTCGTCATGAGTGTAGCAGCAGGCTACTGCATGACGAGCTGGGCTCGTCATGAGCGTGGAAGGAGTTAAGCCCTGTATTCCCTTAGTGTACCTGGGAGACAGTCTGATTGAGCCCTGCATTCCCTTAGTGTTCCTGTGGTACAGACTCCTTGGGCCCTTTAGTCCCTTAGTGTACCTGGGATACAGCCTCCTTGGGTCCCTGTATTCCTTTAGTGTACCTGGGGACAGCGTCCTTAAGCCCTGTATTCCCTTAGTGTAGCTGGGGTACAGCCTGCTTCGGCCCTGTATTCTGAAAGAGTACCTGGGAGACAGCTTCCTTGGGCCCAGCATTCCCTTAATGTACCTGGGGACAGCCTCCTTGGGCCCTGTATTCTGAAAGAGTACCTGGAAGACAGTCTGCTTGGGCCTTGTATTACCCTTAGGATACCTGGGGTACAGGCTCCTTGGGCCCTGAATTCCCTTAGTGTACCCGAGGACAGCCTCCTTGGGCCCTGTATTCCCTTATTGTACCTGAGGTATAGCATCCTTGGGCCCTGTATTCCCTTAGTGTACCTGGGGTACAGCATCCTTGGGCCCTCTATTCCCTTAGTGTACCTGGGGTACAGCCTCCTTGGGCCCTGTATTCCCTTTGTGTAACTGGGAGACAGCCTCCTTGGGCCCTGTATTCCCTTAGTGTACTTGGGGACGGCCTCTGTGGGCCCTGTATTCCCTTAGTGTACATGGGAGGCAGCCTGCTTGGGCCCTGTATTCCCTTAGTGTACATAGGAGGCAGCCTGCTTGGGCCCTGTATTCCCTTAGTGTACCTGGGGTACAGCCTCCTTGGGCCCTGTATTCCTTTAGTGTACCTGGGGTACAGCCTCCTTGGGCCCTGTATTCCTTTAGTGTACCTGGGAGACAGCCCGTTTGGGCCCTGCATTCCCTTAGTGTACCTGGGAGACAGCCTGCTTGGGCCCTGTTTTCCCTTAGTGTACACGGGAGACAGCCTGCTTGGGCCCTGTATTCCCTTAGTGTACATGGGAGACAGCCTGCTTGAGCCCTGTATTCTCTTAGTGTACCTGGGCACAGCCTCCTTGGGCCCTGTATTCCCTTAGTGTACCTGGGAGACAGCCCGTTTGGGCCCTGTATTCCCTTAGTGTACCTGGGAGACAGCCCGTTTGGGCCCTGCATTCCCTTAGTGTACCTGGGAGACAGCCCGTTTGGGCCCTGCATTCCCTTAGTGTACCTGGAGACAGCCTCTTTGGGCCCAGTATTACCTAAGTGTACCTGGGGGTACAGCCTCCTTGGGCCCTGTATTCCCTTAGTGTACCTGGAGACAGCCTGCTTGGGCCCTGTATTCCCTTAGTGTACCTGGAGACAGCCTCCTTAGGCCCTGAATTCCCTAGGTGTACCTGGGGTACAGCCTCCTTGGGCCCTGTATTCCCTTAGTGTGCCTGGGAGACAGCCTGCTCGGGCCCTGTATTCCCTTAGTGTACCTGGGAGACAGCCTGCTTGAGCCCTGCATTCCCTTAGTGTACCTGGGAGACAGCCTGCTTGAGCCCTGTATTCCCTTAGTGTAGCTGGGAGACAGCCTGCTTGAACCCTGTATTCCCTTAGTGTACATGGGAGACAGCCTGCTCGGGCCCTGTATTCCCTTAGTGTAGCTGGGAGACAGCCTGCTCGGGCTCTGTATTCCCTTAGTGTACCTGGGAGACAGCCTCCTTAAGCCCTGTATTCCCTTAGTGTACGTGGGAGACAGCCTGCTTGGGCCCTGTATTCCCTTAGTGTACATGGGAGACAGCCTGCTCGGGCCCTGTATTCCCTTAGTGTAGCTGGGAGACAGCCTGCTCGGGCTCTGTATTCCCTTAGTGTACCTGGGAGACAGCCTCCTTAAGCCCTGTATTCCCTTAGTGTACGTGGGAGACAGCCTGCTTGGGCCCTGTATTCCCTTAGTGTAACTGGGAGACAGCCTGCTTGGGCCCTGTATTCCCTTAGTGTACCTGGGGACAGCCTCCTTGGGCCCTGTATTCCCTTAGTGTACCTGGGAGACAGCCTGCTTTGGCCCTGTATTCCCTTAGTGTACCTGGGAGACAGCCTGCTTGGGCCCTGTATTCCCTTAGTGTACCTGGGAGACAGCCTGCTCGGGCCCTGTATTCCCTTGGTGTACCTGGGGTACAGCCTGCTCGGGCCCTGTATTCCCTTAGTGTACCTGGGGTACAGCCTCCTTGGGCCCTGTATTCCCTTAGTGTACCTGAGAGACAGCGTGCTTGGGCCCTGTGTTCCCTTAGTGTACCTGGGGTACAGCCTACCTGGACCCTGTATTCCCTTAGTGTACCTGGAGGCAGCCTCCTTGGGCCCTGTATTATGAAAGAGTACCTGGGAGACAGCCTGCTTATGACCTGTATTCTGTAAGAGTACCTGGGAGACAGCGTGCTTGAGCCCTGTATTCCCTTAGTGTACCTGGGGACAGCCTGCTTGTGCCCTGTATTCCCTTATTGTACCTGGGGACAGCCTGCTCGGGCCCTGTATTCCCTTAGTGTTCCTGTGGTACAGACTCCTTGGGCCCTGTAGTCCCTTAGTGTACCTGGGATACAGCCTCCTTGGGTCCCTGTATTCCTTTAGTGTACCTGGGGTACAGCATCCTTGGGCCCTGTATTCCCTTAGTGTACCTGGGGTACAGCCTGCTTCGACCCTGTATTCTGAAAGAGTACCTGGGAGACAGCTTCCTTGGGCCCAGCATTCCCTTAATGTACCTGGGAAAAGCCTCCTTGGGCCCTGTAATCTGAAAGAGTACCTGGAAGACAGTCTGCTTGGGCCTTGTATTACCCTTAGGATACCTGGGGTACAGCCTCCTTGGGCCCTGAATTACCTTAGTGTACCCGAGGACAGCCTCCTAGGGCCCTGTATTCCATTAGTGTTACTGGGACAGCCCGTTTGGACCCTGTATTCCCTTATTGTACCTGAGATATAGCATCCTTGGGCCCTGTATTCCCTTATTGTACCTGAGATATAGCATCCTTGGGCCCTGTATTCCCTTAGTGTACCTGGGGTACAGCCTCCTTGGGCCCTGAATTCCCTTAGTGTACCTGGGAGGCAGCCTGCGTGTGCCCTGTTTCCTGAAAGAGTACCTGGGAGACAGCCTCCTTGGGCCCTGTATTCCCTTAGTGTACATGGGAGGCAGCCTGCTTGGGCCCTGTATTCCTTTAGTGTACCTGGAGGCAGCCTTCTCCGGCCCTGTATTCCCTTAGTGTACCTGGAGACAGCCTCCTTGGGCCCTGAATTCCCTTAGTGTACTTGGGGACGGCCTCCGTGGGCCCTGTATTCCCTTAGTGTACATGGGAGGCAGCCTGCTTGGGCCCTGTATTCCCTTGGTGTACCTAGAGACAGTCTGCTTGTGCCCTGTATTACCTTAGTGTACCTGGAGACAGCCTCCTTGGGCCCTGAATTCCCTTAGTGTACCTGGGAGACAGCCTGCTCGGGCCCTGTATTCCCTTTGTGTACCCGGGGGACTGTCTGCTTGGGCCCTGTATTCTCTTAGTGTACCTGGCGACAGCCTCATTGGGCCCTGTATTCCTTTAGTGTACCTGGGAGACAGCCTGCTTGGTACCTGTTTTCCCTTAGTGTACATGGGAGACAGCCTGCTTGAGCCCTGTATTCTCTTAGTGTACATGGGAGACAGCCTGCTTGAGCCCTGTATTCTCTTAGTGTACCTGGGCACAGCCTCCTTGGGCCCTGTATTCCCTTAGTGCACCTGGGGACAGCCCGTTTGGGCCTTGTATTCCCTTATTGTACCTGGTGTTCAGCATCCTTGGGCTTAGTATTCTCTTCGTGTATCTGGAAGGCAGCCTCCTTGGGCCCTGTATTCTCTTCGTGTACCTGGGAGGCAGCCTCCTTGGGCCCTCTATTCCCTTAGTGTACCTGGGCTACAGCATCCTTGGGCCCTCTATTCCCTTAGTGTACCTGGGCTACAGCATCCTTGGGCCCTGTATTCCCTTAGTGTACCTGGGCTACAGCATCCTTGGGCCCTGTATTCCCTTAGTGTACCTGGGGTACAGCCTCCTTGGGCCCTGTATTTCCTTTGTGTAACTGGGAGACAGCCTCCTTGGGCCCTGCATTCACTTAGTGTACCTGGGAGACAGCCTGCTTGTGCCCAGTATCCTGAAAGAGTACCTGGGAGACAGCCTTCTCCGGCCCTGTATTCCCTTGGTGTACCTGGAGACAGCCTCCTTGGGCCCTGTATTCCCTTAGTGTACCTGGAGACAGCCTCCATGGGCCCTGTATTCCCTTAGTGTACATGGGAGGCAGCCTGCTTGGGCCCTGTATTCCCTTAGTGTACCTAAAGACAGCCTGCTTGGGCCCTGTATTCCCTTAGTGTACCTGGAGACAGCCTGCTTGAGCCCTGTATTTCCTTAGTGTACCCGGGTACAGCCTGCTTGGGCCCTGTATTCCCTTAGTGTACCCGAGGCCAGCCTTCCTGGGCCCTGTATTCCCTTAGTGTACCTGGGAGACAGTCTGCTTGGGCCCTGTTTTCCCTTAGTGTACCTGGTGGCAGCCTCCTTGGGCCCTGTATTATGAAAGAGTACCTGGGAGACAGCCTGCTTGGGCCCTGTATTCCCTTAGTGTACATGGGAGACAGCCTGCTTGAGCCCTGTATTCTCTTAGTGTACCTGGGCACAGCCTCCTTGGGCCCTGTATTCCCTTAGTGCACCTGGGGACAGCCCGCTTGGGCCCTGTATTCCCTTAGTGTACCTTGGGTACAGCCTCCTTGGGCCCTGTATTCTCTTAGTGTCCCTGGGAGACAGCCTCCTTGGGCCCTGTATTCCCTTAGTGTACATGGGGGGCACCCTGCTTGGGCCCTTTATTCCCTTAGTGTACCTGGAGACAGCCTGCTTGTGCCCTGTATTCCCTTAGTGTACCCGGGAGACAGCCTCCTTGGGCCCTGTATTCCCTTTGTGTACCTGGGGGACTGTCTGCTTGGGCCCTGTATTCTCTTAGTGTACCTGGCGACAGCCTCCTTGGGCCCTGTATTCCTTTAGTGTACCTGGTGACAGCCTCCTTGGGCCCTGTATTCCCTTGGTGTACCTGGGAGACAGCCTGCTTGGGCCCTGTATTCCCATAGTGTACTAGGAGTACAGCCTCCTTGGGTAGTTTTTTAGGTCTTGCCTGAGCCAGTGCATGCGCTGCTCTGAGAGACATTTAGTCACTGGGCCTTTAAAAGTGCTACCACACACTTTTGCTGGCCTAGCGCTTGCGGTTATGCGCGTGTGCACGCGCGCAGCCGCCAGACACGGCATAGCCCCAGCTTCCCCATCGCCATGACATCACCAGTCTCCTCTCCGCAGTGCGAGCAGTAGTCATGCCTGGAGCGTCTGCACGCAGTGTTGACTCGAGGTGTAGCCCGCCCCTTCCTGTCTACATGTTCTGCGCTGTGGAGCGGAGACACTCCCATGTTTGACAGCCTCTCCCCTAGAGCAGACAGGTGGTCCTGTGTCTGCGGCTCCCACAGAGCTGCAGCAGCCCCGAAGGAACCCCTTCACATAAACAGCGCATGCATTAACCAGCCGGATGATCCTTGCTCTGCCCAGTGCGCTGCTTTGCCAGGTTGAGACGACTTTTTCCATTCACTTTTTGTTTTTGCTGATCACTCCGTCCGTTGTGATCATAGCTGTTCTGCCAGGTTCCTTCAGGTGTGTATACGTTTTATAACTCGCTCCGGCAGAGGTGAGCCAATGCTAAACAGCGCTTCCCTATTGTTTGAGCATATTAATGCAAGTGTTCATTGAGAGTCTGCGGAACATCCAAGCCTGCAGACAGCTCAGCTTGAAAGGGACCTTGTGGCTGGCTGTGGGCAGGGTCTGCACCTGCAAAGGCTTTATAAATGTGACGTAATGTGGAAAATAGCGTGCCCTGGACTGGTATTCTCTCAACCTTAGTGACAAGCATTTTTTAAAAATAAGTTTGCGATGCACCCTTCAATTGAGTATTGGGCGGGCTAACCATATTCAAACAAACTAACCAGCAACTGATGTCCCAGATATCTGGGGAGGTCATTAAGAGGAGCCGTAGCGATTTGGCGAAAACAGTGCTTGTTGTGGAAAAATCCTCCAGAATCGACTGATTGAGAAACCTTGCACGCTTACAAAAAAAGAAAACCTTTTGGAATTAGACTGAACTTTGTAATTTGGACTTTTTACGTTCCGAGTAGCGAGGTTATGCAGGCATTAGTGCGTTTTGGCATTAACAAATCATTGTACGCATGTGTTTTTTTTGGAAGGTTTACGAATACTTGCGTTAGTAGATTACTTGACATATGAATAACAATCTCCATTGGTGCAATGAAAGCCAATGAGGGGCTCCATGGAGTTTAGAGACACTTGGGTTATATTTTCCCCTGGAAACAGAGAGCTTGCGCAGACTCCATTTACAAAGGACAGGCTGGACTGAGTAACAAGCATTGGCATAGCCAATAGGTCTCGCTTTTGGACCTTATACGTTTTTAGCCTTGCAACAGTTGATGTTGTTGCACCAAGGATATTGTGCTGCCTAACTTATAAGGTCCCAAAAGCGAGACCTATAGCCTATGCCAATTCTTGTTCCCTTTTTGTACCTGAGGTACAGCCTGTTTGGGCCTTTTATTCCCTTAGTGCTGGGGACCAGCCCTCTTGTGCTTAAGATTGGTGGCCATTTTACATTATGATCCCTTTTTAAACTTCGGTGCATTATTCTTTTGCAGCCTTCATGAAAGGGTTCTGAACAAATTGGAATTCGGTGATTCGCACACCTGATTGTTTCTTCGTGCAGGATGATCCGTGATTCAGACACCACACACACAATCAGTTAATTATCATTACTGAAGAACTATAATAGTGAATATTATTTTGCAAGTTTACTCCTTGTGGGAGAGCGACACGTACACTTAACAAACATTATTGAACTTGGAGTGAAGAACAACTGTTCAGCTATATTTACTTGGATTCTTTAGATTATTCAGTATCTTTGGATTCATAATGGCCAGCATTCAACAACTGGAGTGTTTTTTTGTTAAGTCGAACCTGGGGGTCCTCCATTTTAATGGGAGTTAGGGCTGGATTGGTTTGAAGCCTATGTAGAGGTTTTGAAGGAAGAAGAATGTTCATCGGAAAGGCAGTTATCTGTATTAAAACACTGATTTGGAGCCACAGAATTGGGCTAATTGAAGAATTTAGCACCATTAAAAAATTCTGGCACAAAAACATGTATCAAATGTGCTGTTTAACAATTGTATGAAACGTATGGAAGAAGAGCTAATGTTTAACCTCATGCGCGTGGGCTGTTTCCCCGCTGTGCGCTGAGTTTTTTAAAAAAACGCGTTACATGACGAGCTCAGCTCGTCATGAGCGTACGACAGGCGTAACTCCTGACGAGCTGAGCTCATAATGATCCTCGAAGGTGTTAAGAAAGATTCAGATTTTAATTAGATCTCAAAAAGAAGATGAAACAATTGATTAATTTCTGTCGGATTTGAGGGTTGACAGTTGCGTATAATTTCGAGCACGTCATATGATTAAGTTCTGAGACATCAGGTTTTAATGAAAACTACATTTAAAAAATACAGGAGAAGTTACGGACCAGAGGAGAAATAAGGTTCAATAAGTATAGGAGTCTCTGAGAAATGTATATAAGCTTTAAGGAAAGAGAATGAAAGTTCTGGTACATTTAACCCAGTAATAGTAAATACCAAGGATGGGAAGGACCCCGTGCAAAAATACTGAAGGAAAAAAATAGTAGAAGCTGTAAGGAGTTGTTCTGCTATAGATCCTGATCTAATGAACATTTAGCTAATACAAAACCGTATCCGGCTTTGGGCAAGGGATGTAGCATGTGAAACAAGAGTGGGCGTTTCAGCAGAGTTTGCGAGAGCACAGGTAGGAAAGTTAACTGCATAGCACAGGATGTTGTGGAGGAAGATTTGAGTATGTATGGAGTGGTGCTGAGTGTGCAGAATGAAATCCTAGATAGCGGGAAGGTACCAGTTAGATTAGAGTTCCAATTTAACTTTTGATGGTGTTCAGTTGAAGGCTTCGGATCCTTTATGAGTGTTACACCATAATGAGCAAGGATGCGTTTGACAAGTTGTTACCTGGAAGGGAAATCGGATGGAAGTCCAGGCAGTTATGTGGGACAAAGAATGCCCATGGTGGGTTTTGTGTGGCTAGATTTATAGTTTGATTCTTGAAGATGTCATGGCAAAGTATACCTTGCATATAAAGGTGAGATGGTTTTGGGTTGGCTCATGGCAGTGAAATGGAAATTGAATTAGATCCGTGGTTAAATCCACCAGTTTATGCTGTACACGAAACAAATGAAACTAACTTTGAGTATGAAATATGTAAAAGTGAATTTTCCAGTGTATTCAGTGAAACTTTGGGTCAGCTAAAAGATTTCAGGCACAAAATTGGTCTGCGCAACAATGTTATTCAGAAGAGACAAAAATCACAGAATATTCCTGTGAATTATAGGCATAAATTAAAAGAAATGCTTGTCAATTTATTTGATAAAGACATAATAGAATCAATTGAAAATTTGATTGGATTTCTCCAGTGGTGGTTTTGCTAAAGTCAAATGGTGATTTAAGATTGTGTGTGTGGGCTTGAGATTGTTTCAGGGATTCTGCTCAGGAACAGAACTATGCTTGGAACCATAGAACATTCACATTTAGGGACCATACTACCTCAGTACCTATGAGCCTGCGTCCGACAAGCTATCCTCATTTGCCCTCCTCCTTACCTTACCAGAGAAACAAGTAAGTTGGCACCCCATAACAGAACACTCTGGACCCTACCCAGGATCGCGGTAACAGGACGCACCCTTTCCCACGCTCACTCGTACTCGTCCACAATAAAATAAACAAAAGACACGAAGGAAGTTTAGAATGTTTATTCAAACTATTCTGTCCTAAAATGCAGTATTTGTGCCACAATTAGAAAACATATGCATACTATAAATACTGTTAGCATGGGCAATATGTTATGTTATGTTATGTTAAAATGGGACTTTTATAGCGCAACGGCTACTCCAAAGGAGTATCCCGGCGCTTTGAGCTCCAGACCATGGAAAAGAGCAAGAAACATAACAATAACAGAAAGGGGCCCAAAGGAGGGGAAAAATTATCCAGCAAACAACCAGGTTTTCAAGTCTTTCCTGAAAACAAGCAGATTTGAGGTGTTTCGCAGGGACAACGGTAACGAGTTCCATGGCTGAGGAGCGAGGAAGCTAAAAGACCGGCCGCCTAGCCGGTCTTTTAAGCCATATAATATAAAAAGGCCTGTCATATTAGACTGAATATCTTAACCCCCTCCCTTCTACTGAAGCTAAAGGATTATATCTGAAAGATCTCTGGGATTCGTGGCAGACCCTGCACCTTAGCATACACAGATGGATTTTCTACATCTCAGCTGACCTAACAATCTCGTCTCAGCGCCCTTGCTCATTGTGTGTTTTTTCAAGCTCTTGTGCTTAGCTATATAACAAAATGTGTGTGCTCAGCAACAGCAGCTGCGTTCTCGGTTTATGTCTGACCAGAGTGAATAACCAGGTGCATTGTTGTTTGACCTCGTCTAGTGTGTTTAGCCTAAATTCCAGGAAAAGAACAGAACTCAAAAACATATGCAGGTTCCGTGTGAATGTACAATATGACACCAAGCAAATATGTCTACATAGAAACGCGTGCCAAAAAAAATGCGGCCTACAGTGTGCACACTTAGACTAACATAGGGAAAACTGCTAGGGGCCATGCGGGAAATGCATGACAAGATGTTTGAATGATGCTATTTGGGTGGACACATTCCTCTACCAAATTTACAAGAGTTAATGTCCTCTGTTGGAGATGCTACCATTTTCTACAATAGATCTCACTAGCTCATACCATCAAATTGAACTGAAGGGCAACTTGTGGCATTTTACAGTATTTATAACTCCTGAAGGAGTATTAAAATATACAAGAATGCCTTTTAGCCTTGCTAGTGCTTCTGCAGTATTTCAAAGAGAAATGTAGAGAATTTGGCAAAATTAACAAGGTGCAGGACAAGGGGGGACGTGGCTAGCAGCCGATCATAGCGGCAGCTTAACACAGGAGCTCTGAGAGCGAGGCGACTTCCCCCGGCAATCCGGCATGTTAATCTGTCGCAAGAAACACTCCGAAGGGGCAAACCAGGTCTAGGACCGAGCAGTACCCAGCAGGGAAACTTTAAAGGCCGGTGGACACCGGGAACGGAAGAAACAATACACTGCGTGGTGCGGCCTGTGGAGGACGGCAAACCGCGGCCGATCCCTCAGCAGCGATCCGGGCGGAAGTGAAGAGGTAGCCGGGCCCTGGCGCCGGAAACGGACCCTGAAGTGGAGAACAAGAGGAACGCTGTTCGCGAAAAAAAGCCCAAGTAATATCGGTTGCAGACCTCTGACCATCGAAAAGACTCCACCCTAAACCCAAAAGTAAGTCACGCCTTGCTGAAGCCCACAAGAAAAGCAGGTAATGCAGTGGGGTGTGAAGAGGCCATCAATGGAACTGTAGTAGGCCTTATCGCGAATACGCAGCGACTTGGGGATTCCCCCCTCCCCCCTGACACACGTTAGGGGCTGTGAAAAGAATTTCAGCGGAAGACACTCTTTTGCAAACTGGTATTCGGCCCATAGTGCCTACCTGTCCCCTATCTCGCCCTGGCTGGTAACTAAACTCAAACGACCCAGAGATTGCGATCGAAGAAGAGGCAAGGCAGCTCGCAGGGAACTCCGAGAGACACGGTGGACACAAGGTGTAAGGGCGGGGGAGATCCGGACGAGCACAATATGGCGGGAAGAGGCCCTAAACATGGCTTAACACAGGCTAAACTCGACAAATTCGCCTATGGAATAACCCTCACCAGGCGGAACCTCGGAACTCTACGGGGGGGAAAACACAAGAAGGAGACGGGACCAAGAAAGCGACGCTGGAGGATGTAATGCGGGCCCTAGCACATGTACAGACGATGGTGGGCTCCACGGCCACAGAAGTCACCCTGATTAGAGCCGACCTCCAAAAAATGAGCGAGAGAGTGAAACAGGTGGAAGTGGTGACAAAATCTTTGGTGGAAGACGTTTCGGAGCTACAAGGGGCGATGGAGAAAATGGCGTCCGAAAACAGGGCCCTCGGAGACAAGATGGACGACCAGGAAGGGCGCTCTAGGAGGAACAACGTCCGAATATTGGGGGTTCCGGAATCAGAAGGAAAAGCGGCGATGGATCTCTACGTGGAAGACTTGATTAAGACACACCTGAATCCGAAGGGCCTCTCGCACTTTTTCTCTGTGGAGAGGGTCCACGGGGTGCCCGGTGGGAAGCCAAAACCCGGGGCTCCCCCGAGACCGATCCTGGCAAGACTTTTTTTTTTTATTTTTATTTTTTATTTTTGGAAAACCTTTATTGTACATTAGCAGATAACAAATACGGGCCTACAACCATCCGGCCGGCCTCGACATCATTGTAAAGCGTAATGGCAAACAATGCGGCAACTCGGTAACGTCATAAAGTGGAATGCAAGCATGTTAAGTTACACTGGAAATACATACATTACCGAGAAGAAGGAGAATGAAGGTTTAATTTTACAGTTTTCATTAAGCGTAATAAGTATCAAACGTTAGAAAGGATCAGAGTTCAATCGATCCGTCTGAATACTGACATGGGTGACGTCCTGCAAGGAAGAGCAAGCAATAACATAGAACCATAATGGCAGCACCAGGACCTAGCATAAGGAGCAATAACCACAGAGCATGTGACGTGCTAGAAGCCACCCATCCCAACTAGACACAGTCCATTGACCCAGAGAAAAAGGTGAAGAAAAGGAATCGGAGAAGAAGAGAAAAAATGTAAGGCCCATAGAAACTGAAACTGACCAAAAAAAAGATATCCCCCCACCCAACACGCATGCAGAGGCTACGGCCTACCCCCCCCCCTAGCAGTGTGTCTGTCGCCCACAAAAAGAATACCCGAAATAAAGAAGAAAAGAAAAGGAGGAAAAAAGATGTACCTGTGACGCGGGAGGAGGGCCAAACTATTGTGTCCAAAGACATGCAAACTGTATAACCGCGGCCACTCCACCACCGACCCCAAGTGAAAACAAACCCAACGTCTGGCTCTCCCGTCTACCAATCACAGTCCCGGCAAATCAGTCCACTAGTATAGAACAGAAAGGAAAGAAACGTCCTCAGCCCTGACCCCTTCGATCCATCGCGCCAGTAAGATATAGGGTCCAAGCAGCAGTCAGGCGCAGAGAAGGCAATCCCAGGAACCACCACGGAATAAGGCGCTTACCGACAATGTCCAACCAGACCAGTATCAGGCGCTCCACAAACTTGCAGAGAGAAGCAGTGCAATGCGACGATTCACCCATGGCGACCCATCGAGGCGTCAGCAGCATGTCCAGTCCACAATAGTTAGTGCCACCAGCAGCTCCCAAAGCAAGTCCAGAACATGGCGCCCATCGGCAACTTCCCAGCCGATAAGATATTGCAGAAGCCCCGTGGTGTTCCTCAGTCAGTACAGCCGGGGCCATAGAGGTCTCCAATTCCAATATCAACGGCGCCCTCATGGAGCTCCGACCAGGCAGTTCACCGCCGGCGGGTTCAGGGGTGGCGAAGCGCCACGCAGAAGGAAGCTGGCTCGGTCAGTCGGGAGCAGCTCAGGCACAATGGCATCTAGTCGGTTCCCCAGGTTAACGGCCTGAGCGCACATATCATCCCGCAAATCAGCCAGGGCTCCGAGAATGTCTCCAATGCACAGGGGCGGCTCAGGAGAAGAGAGCGTCGCTTCCCATTGCAGATGGGTCACACCGCTGCATGGCGATACTCGAGCCCCTCTGCCCAGATCCCTGTCCAGTGGCCCATCAATGCTCCGGCGCCCCGACATGCGCGACCAGATCGCAGAAACAGGGGAAGCACTGTCCATGTTGGCCGTACACTCTGTTGCAGGAAAGGGATGGCAGTCTCTAGGACACTCGGCAGAAGGACGGGTCCGCAATAACAAGCACGGAACGCTCGGCTCAAAATGGCCCCCAAGTGATCGGAGATTGAGATCCGATGAATGTATCCAGGGAAGAGATACAAAAGTATCGCCGGTGTCCGCGGTCTCAAAGTAGCGCGGAGTTGAAAGGAGAGCCAATGCCACAATGTCATTGGGAGCTCGGCTCCACAGCCGTCCGCCGCCAGCCAGCTCCGACCTGCCGCCCTCTGCCGCTGTTAACCCCGCCGGGGCCGGCCTCCCAGAAGAACAAAGACCTGGCTGCAGTTCCGATCGCCGGGAAGAAGACTGGGACGCCTCTCCACCATTACCGCGTGGAACACGACGGGGAGCACACCATCGGATGCAGCATCGCCTGCCGAGCCCGAAACCACTATAGAGGATCAGGAAAAGTTGCAGGATAGTTAGTGGTTCGGAGGAAACGCAGACGGACCAGCGGAGCCGAGGGTTTAGGCGGCCATCACGGTCGCAGGCTAGGCTCCTCCCCCTCCTGGCAAGACTTTTTAATTTTCGAGACCGAGATACCATTTTGCAGGCAGCGAGAATATCCCCAGCTATTCAGATACAGAACTCAACGGTAGCCTTCTTCCTGGACTACACAGCCGAGGTGGCCCGCCGGAGGAGGACCTTCCTGGACGTTAAAAGGGCGCTTCGAGCTAAGGAGGTGCCCTATTACATGTTGTTCCCGGCGCGTCTCAGAGTAGTGGCCGAGGACAAAGTATGGTTTTTTGAGACGCCGGAGGCGGCACAGGACTGGTTGGAGGGCTGGAGACCGGCGGGGCATCAACACCGGACAAGTAACAATGCTCAACGACACAGAGACAGTGGGCAAGAGGGATAACAAACATCCGGAAGAAGGGGATCGAATGGGTCACCAACGCCTGAACTCCAGGGAGCGGAAGGAGGCATAACTCCGTGATTTCTCGGTGTCGGCCACAACAAAGAAACATTAAGAAACTTTGAAAAAGGGACGTGCTTGGACACTGGCCTGGGGAGCTCGGAGGAGGGCAGGGTTGTCGCCTGCTCCAGAGGACACTCCACCCCAGCGCGCAAGTAATCTGTTGAAGGGATGTGTGAAGCACTCTGCTATGTTGGGAAGGCGGGTGGTTGATAGCCTGTTAAGCAGGGAGGGGGACGCAGGGGGGGGGTTGTTTGAGAGTTACTGAAGTTCCACGATTGAGGTCAATTTTGCAAAAGGACACAAAAATGGTTTACTCCACATCAGTGACGGGTACACCCCGAGATCCGAACTGCACTGTTAGAGGTGTAGGGGAAAATGCACGACGCTCAAGGACAGGCACCTGAGGAGGGGCTGAGAAGATCACAAGTGGCACCTCTCCGACTTATGTCCTGGAATGTGCGAGGGTTGGGAGATAAGATAAAGTTGGTGTTGAATGCAGTGAGAAGGCAGGGACCGGCCTTGGTACTCCTCCAAGAAACGTATCTCACGGGGCGGGGGGGGGGGCAACTAAAGCCCTCAATAGGAAAGGCTATAAAATGGCGGTACACTCAGTTTACCACAGGTTCTAGGGGCATGGGCATACTGGTGAAAAAGTCAGCGCCATTCATCACATTGAGCACCAAGATAGACACACAGGGATGTTTTGCAGCACTCCAAGGACAGTGGGAGGGGAGTCTGATGAACATGGTATCAGTATATGTCCCCCCAGCACTACAACGGTCATGCTACCAGCACTGGGTGAATTCCTGCTAAACTTGCCCGTGGGAGACATACTGATTGGAGGGGATTTTAACGCAGCAGTAGATTCACAAGTGGATAGATTCCCGGCGATGCCCCAAGTGGGGGGCACTTCACGTATTCAGAGATTTTTAACCGCAATGGGACTCATAGATATTTGGCGCTATACCCACCCCGCAGCGCGACAATATACTTACCACTCCACAGTTCATAAAAGTTTGTCGCGTATCGATTATTTTTTTGCGTTGGGTGATGGTGTACAACATGTCGACACTGTCGAGATACATCCGAGGGGCATATCAGATCACTCCCCGGTCACACTTACATTATCTACACAAGAGAAGTCACGTAGGAGGGTCTACCCAATACACGCTTCATATCTCCGAATCCCCAAAGTGCGTAAGGCACTCAAGACAACAACATCACAATACTTCACGGAAAACACTGCGTCAGTACGGTCACCCGCTATTCTGTGGGAAGCGTACAAGACAGTACTAAGGGGGCAGGCTATAGCATCTATAGCAGGACATAAGAGAAAGCGACAGCAGGAATTGTCTGAGTTGGAGATCGCACTGCACGCTGCAACCACAGTGCATGAGGCAGACTCCACGACAGACACGTCCCATGCACTACTCCTCAAACAACAGCAGTTTAGGGAACATGTAAAGCAACAGACAGTGTCCCAAATAACAGAGACAATAAACAGGAATTACGACATTGGGGACAAGGCAGGTAAAATGCTGGTGTGGCTTAACCAAAGGGGAGGAAGTACCAGAGGTATACAGCGCATTAGAGATAAACACGACAGGGGACACACGGGTCCCGAAGAAATTGTAGGGGCATTAGCGGAATATTTTGAGGAAGTATACACACCAGAAATTGAAGTATCAGCAGACAGGGCACGCATTATGTTAGAAAACACCCCCCATAAGACACTGGTGCCGGAAGCAGTGACGGAACTGGAGGCAGACATTACAGAGGAAGAGATTTAAAGAGCAATACATGCTATAAAGCCAGGAAAGGCATCGGGTCCCTACGGTATCCCTATAGAATGGTACCAGGCAACATCTGAAAGGCTCAGTGGGCATTTGTTGAATATGCATACAGACATTTTGGAAAGGACTGAACTTCCAAGTGACCAACAGACGGCGACGATCGTCGCGATTCCCAAACCCGGTAGGGACCCAGAAGTGTGCACATCATATCGCCCAATTTCCCTACTCAAAGCCGAAGTAAAAATCCTGGCAAAAATCCTAGCCACCAGACTGATGACCCATCTCCTGCAAATCATACACCCAGATCAGTCCGGCTTTATGCCGCATAGGAATACAGCCCTCAATTTGCGTAGGGTGCATAGTGTGCTTGCTAGAGCAGATACCCTATCGGACAAGGCGGTCATACTGGCACTCGATGCAAAGATGGCGTTCGATATGGTGGAGTGGCAATATCTATTTGAAGTCCTGGTTCATATGGGGATTGGCCCCAAATTTGTGGCCTGGGTCAGACTACTATATGCTAAACCAGTGGCGCAAGTATTAGCAAATGGTCATATTTCGGAACCATTCCAGTTGGGAAGGGGAACCAGTCAGGGTTGTCCCCTGTTACCTTTGCTTTTTGCGCTTGCACTAGAGCCACTAGCAAACCGAATACGCTCCACTTCGCTACTAAAAGTGATTGTTTGGTTGGAAGGGTGGGAAGACCATCTGTTGCTTTATGCGGATGACCTGTTGGTGTACCTGACGGAACCGGAACGAAGTATACCGGCACTGCTGACAGTATGCGACGAGTGGGGGAAGATATCTGGATACACCCTGAACTGGAATAAGTCGGAAATGTATGTACTGCATGGGCCGACCCCCGTACTTTGCGAAAACTGCCCTCTGAGGGTGGCAGGAACATCCTTTAAATACCTAGGTGTTCATGTAACAAAGGATCCAGCCGAATTCTTTAAAAAAGAAGTTGGCACCCCCGTTGGATCGATTTAAACATGATGTCAAATTCTGGGCGACGTTGCCACTAACATTGCTGGGTAGAGCAGCGTTGTATAAGATGATGTCTCTGCCCCGGTTTCTGTATATACTGGAAAATACACCATACCCGGTAGACAAAAGATATTTTGGGAAAATATCGGCCCTGATGGCAGGCCTCATGTGGAACAATCGACCGGCACGGATAGCCCAGGCCGAATTGCATAGGGGGTGGTACGACGGCGGTATTGCATTGCCGAACCTACACCTCTACTACATGGCTGCGCAACTAAAACCCATAAACCAGTGGCTGCATGCACCTCAAGACGACCCAGCATACAAGGCTGACGGGGAGCAATTAGGTACTCATAATATACTGGTACCCCTATATGACCAAAGAAAAGTATGCATGCTCGTGGGGCCCACCAGGCTTACCACAGCGCTATGGCATACAGCACAGACAAAATTGGGCTGGAAGGGGATAATTACCAAATTTACCCCATTGTGGGACACGCTGGCCCTGGGAAATCTGAGAAGCAGCAAGGGGTTTACATCATGAGATAATATTGGACTATCCACAGTAGGAGATCTGTGGGACAAAGACACAATGATCCCCTTTGACCAGTTGATTCAAAAAAGGGGGTGGTGATGAACAGAGTGTCTGAATTAAGCAGACCACTCTTACCCAGTCCAAAGATCAGGGCTTGATCCATCACCGTTTTTTAGCTCACTGCACCATCCAAGCTCAGAACTTGGCTATATGCAAATTAGCCTGACCCTGGCCCAGTGCATCATGGGAACAGGGCAGACCAAACTACCAAGCCAATTCTTATACTGGGAAGGAAACAAGCTACCGGGGACCGGTTTCTGGCATTTCAGCCGTCTTCGGCCCGGCTTGCTTGAATCCTGATGGTGCAATGAGCAAGGGACTCACATCTGAGTATACCCTTCCACGCTTATGGTGGACAAAAATGATTCAGAAAAGGGGGTGGTGATGAACAGAGTGTCTGAATTAAGCAGACCACCCTTACCCAGTCCAAAGATCAGGGCTTGATCCATCACCGTTTTTTAGCTCACTGCACCATCCAAGCTCAGAACTTGGCTATATGCAAATTAGCCTGACCATGGCCCAGTGCATCATGGGAACAGGGCAGACCAAACTACCAAGCCAATTCTTATACTGGGAAGGAAACAAGCTACCGGGGACCGGTTTCTGGCATTTCAGCCGTCTTCGGCCCGGCTTGCTTGAATCCTGATGCATGGTGCAATGAGCCAGGGTCCCCGGTAGCTTGTCTCTTTTCTGGTAAAGAATTGGCTTGGTAGTTTAGTCTGCCCTGTTCCCATGATGCACTGGGCCAGGGACAGACTGATTTGCATATAGCCAGGTTCTGAGCTGGGATGGGGCAGTGAGATAAATAACGGTGATGGATCAAGCCCTGATCTTTGGACTGGGTAAGAGTGGTCTGCTTAATTCAGACACTCTGTTCATCACCACCTCCTTTTCTGAATCTTTGACCAGTTGAGGCAGCAATACGAGCTGGGACCCACTGAATTATATCACTACATACAGGTGCGACATGCTTTCTTAGCAGCCATCCCACACGGTTCGAAAGTTCCAGAATCGTCACCGCTCGAAGATGGTCTCCTTACAGACTACATGCAAGAAAAAGCAACATCCCTCACTTATCGTAAATTATTAAATAACTTAGAGGACCCGACAATGAAACTGAGAGCTAAATGGGTTGAGGAACTAAGTGAGATGGACGAATTTGAATGGAATGCAGCATTTGCTTCTCCTAAGGAGGTGGGCATATCAGCAGAGTTCCGCCTCATACAGCTCAAAATCTTACATAGAGTATATTATACAAGGAGGATGCTCCACACAATACAGAGGGCACAACATCCATACTGTCTTCGAGGGTGTGGGGATGAGGGAACTTTTTTGCACACTATTTGGGATTGTCCTTGTATTCAGGAATTCTGGAGACAAATCATGCGCACCATCTCGCAGGTTTTGGAAGTCTCCCTAGTTCCGGAACGACGGAAATGTCTGCTCAATATATGGGGGCCCAATGACCTTTCCAGACACGGACAACTATGGTCTACGATAGGTATGGTTTTAGCCAAACGAGACATTGCACAAAGGTGGGGAGCGGTGGATACTCCAACGCTAACACAATGGTGCGAAAATATGGACAGGATTATGATCGTAGAGAGGACGATATACATAAATAGAACATGCCCGCGCAAATGGAAAAAGATATGGACTCCATGGAACGCATTCAGGGGGGATATATGTGAACCTCTAGAGGAAGATGACACCTTGACATCCGATGAAGAGGGGGAGGAAGACTAAGACACAGGATACCGGGAGCTTGAGGTAGGGACCCACAGGAACAACGGGACAACTGTACAATATAGGGATGGGAGGAGAGGTACATATGGTAACAACTGTACATCATGCACAAGGACCCCAACATGGCGAAATATAGTGATACCAAACTAATATGATCTTTGGGCCACTTACACAAAACAAACGCTTGGTGATCTAATCAGATTAGGGGTAATAAGTTCACTCCTGTGGAACTGATGACCGAATGTGGTAACTCTATGTTTATATAGTTTACTGTTATAAAATATAAAAACGAGACCTACATGAATCCATACTATACGCACGGAATGAAACGCATTTATAAATGTTTTACGCCACCGCACCCCTGGGTTGGCGGCTAACAGGCTCTGTATTTTCGAACCCAATACTTATGCGAATTAGTTGACGGCCGGCCCCCAGAGGTTGTAGGCCAGAAGCTGTGTACTGTTTAATAATGATAAATAAAGGTCTTCAAAAAAAAAAAATTAACAAGGTGCAAGAATTTGCCATGATATTTTGATATTTGGAAAAAATAAACGCGAGTATAACAAGAATTTGAAATCCGTTTTATCGGTGCTTATGGACAAAAGGCGACCGGTGAAAAGTGCAAGTTGGAGGAAACCCAAGATGAGTACTTAGGCCATGTAATAGCGAGTGAAGGCATTTGTCCAAAAGTCAGTAATGTTGAAGCAATAACAAATGTTCCTGAGCCAATGTGTAAAGAATAATTGATGTCCTTCTTGGGGTTGACAGAATTCTACTCGCGATTTGTTGAGAAGTATGTTACCAAGATCGAGCAATTAAGGAAATTGCTCAAAAAGAATGTAAACTTTTGTTGGACTTGAGAACAAACTAAATGTTTTGTGTCCATTAAAGATGAAATTTTGCATGCTCCTTGCTTGAGATCATTAATGATGGGGTTGATTGTATAATTTTAGTGGATTCCAGTGGATATGGAGCTCGCGCTGTTTTGTCGCAAAGGAAGAAAGGTAGTAAACGGTTGTTGCATATGCTTCACATACATTAAGACCAGCAGAAAGCAGCTACCCAGTCATGGAAATGTAACTATTGGCGGCTGCATGGGCCGTGGAATGATCTAGGTTACACACATGGGGTAGGAAGTTCAAGATTTGCACTGACTACAAGCCACTAGGCAACATTTTAAGACCTGGTGGTGGAAGAAGCTTAAAATCAAAGTTGGCCCGATTCAATTTTAAATTGGAAATGTATTATTATGAAATTGAGTATGTTCCAGGAAGGAAAAATACTGTAGCTGAGGGAATATCGTGCCTGCCGTTGGATGTCATAAGTTCTGAATTATAATGTGGTGGTTATGAACGTGAAGAAGCTTTCACATATGATGATTTCCTCCTATGCAAGATTCTGTAGTAGGGGATCTCTGTGTATAGTCATAATCTAGTGAATAGTCCCGCCCATGTGCGTGGACCCCGGCAATCAAAAATAATCTCTTAAGTTGTCAAAATAATGCAGAAACTGCAAAGACACTTAAGAGAGAATTTAAAGACAAATAATGCAGCCTATATCCACAGGCTACACTGTCCAGTACTTCAACTAGAAATTCCACCAAAAATCACCACACACAGCCCAGCCTGCTAGTTTCTACCATAGAGAAACCTGCCTCCCCCAGTCAAAGACTCAGGAATGATAGAGAGGAAGGTAGGGACAGACAAGCCCCATAGGCTGCCATTATGTGGCTTAAATAGGATACTGTGCCTTTAAGAGAACTTTCCAGACTTCTCCCAGTATCCCAGAATGCATAGCAGGTCCAACTTACTTTCAGTTCTTTTTTCCGGCTCCTGCTTACAGGACCCTGGCATTGAGCTCTCCCTTTTTCAAGGGTTTATTGAATTCGTTTTTGCACTTTTTGACTTTTAAAAGTGTTGCAGTTACTACTTGGTGTTCTCTTCTCACTTTGTGCTGTTTTTTAGGCGTTTTGGGGCTCCGAAATGCCTGGCCTTTTTGTTAAGTGCCCAGCATGTGAGAGGAAGAAGGCCAAAAGCGACCCCCATGATGTCTGCATCGTGTGCCTTCCAGAAGATCATGGCCCTGAGGAGTGTGTTATCTGCCAGCAACTTTCTGCTAGGACCCTCAGGGACAGATTGAAGATCAGGCTGGCTGGCCTGGAGGATAGGCGTCAACGTGCTGCAGGTGGGTCTGGGCAGCCTGGGAGGGATCCCTCTGCCTCTGCTGAGGCCCCTGGGGGGCTCCCCGGGGGCAGGAAGTCCATCCAACGATCCCATTCTCCGTCGACGTCGAGGGCTTCGACGGCGTCGAGAGGGATGACGACGGCGTGCTCCCCGTCTCCCCGGGGCTCCGGGTCGAGACGGCGTGACGGCTCGACGGCGAAGGAGAAGCCGACGTCGAAGCCGCCGTCGACGTCATCGTCTTCGTCGACGTCGAGGTCTTCATACCGACGCCGAAGGCGCAGGGACGTGTATCGGCGCTCGCCGTCGAAGCGGCACCGACGCTCGCCGTCGAGGCGACACCGTCGGTCGTTGTCGAGGCGACACCGTCGATCGTCGTCGAGGCGACACCGCCGATCGACGTCGAGGGGCTCCTCGACGTCGGGGACATCAAGACGACGACGGCGGTCGACGTCAAGGGCGGACCGCCCGACGTCGAGAGGGCGACGTGAGAGGTCGCGCAAGAGGAGATCGACGTCGAGGAGTCGACGTTCGACGCCGAGGATGAGAGGGTCGACGTCGAGGGGACGACGTTCGACGCCGGAGTCCAGAAAGAGCCATTCGACGCCGGAGAAGCGTCGTTCTGCGTCCAGCAGACAGCGGTCAGCGTCGAGGAGTAGGTCACCCTCTCCAAAACGACACAGAGGGGGCTCTAGCCCCAGGAGTCACGCCGCTTCCAGTGGACGCAAGAGGAAGCGGTCGCCTGCGGATGGGGATGGATCTCCGCACCCGTCCCCTAAAGGGTCACCGGGCTCGGTGTACTCGGAAGTGTACACTCCATCTCGACCCAGGACTCCTACTCCTCCACCCGTACCTAAGGAGGACCCTCCGCCCATACCACCACTTCCTTCGGGGGATCCTGCTCCACCTCCGGTCCCACCGCATGGGCCCACCCCGCAGCCGGTGGTTCCTCCACCGAGGTCCACTTCACTGCCGTCCCTGCCTGCTCCTCCCAAGGGGACCCCGAAACCGAAGCCCCGGGAGGATCCGAAGAGACCCCGTGAGGAGCCACGGAAGACCCCTCCTCGCAAACCGAAGGAGCGCCCTAGAGCTGGCAGGTCTCGTTCTCGCTCTAGGCGCAGATCTTCCACGAGGTCGAGACACCGCCATAGGAGGCGCGAATCTCGCTCTCGCACGAGATCGTCTGGGACCAGGGACTATTCACCTACGCTGTCGGGGTCGCCGGACACCAGAGTGTCCCCGATAGATGACCTGGTTGCCTTTCAGGACGTCCTGTTGAGGGGCGCGGCGAAGCTAGGCATTACACTGACAGTGCCTACTCCGAAGACGTCCGTCATTTTCGAGACTCTACATCAGAGGCACATGTCTCGTCCCCTCCTGCCCTTGGTGCCGGGCCTGGAAGAACCGGCTATGGCGCTGTTTCTCACCCCGGCGGTGACGAGAGCGGCCCCGTCCAGACTACTAAAGAAATACCGGGCTCCCGACTCGGATCCGGCCTTTTTGAGAGCGGAGCCTCCGCCTGACTCCGTCATTGTCACGGCGGCCGGCAAGCAGCATGCCACCACTCCGACCTCCACGGTTCCCCCGGACAAGGAGTCTAGGTGGATGGACTCGGCGGGGCGAAAAATCTGTGGGACTTCCGCGACATCCATGAAAGCGGCGAGTGCCACGGCTCTGTTGGGGCGTTACGACCGCGCCCTCTGGGACTCCCTCGAGCGCTTTGCGGAGCATTTACCTCGGGAGCAGCGTGAAGACTTCATGGAAGTCCTGAGTGAGGGGATGCTGGTGGCCAACCAGATAATCAGCGCGGCTGCGGACTCTTCCCTGTTGGCTGCTCACGGGTTCTGCCACGGGATCAACCAACGGCGCCACGCATGGCTCCGGCTGACGTCCCTGAAACCGGACGCGCAGCAGAGGGTGGCCAATCTGCCGTTTTCCGGGGAGACCCTCTTCGGGAAGCACGCAGATGATGAAATGGCCCGCATGAAGGCGGAGGCCGAAACGCTGACGGCTGTGGGCCTGGAAAAGCCCAAGGAGACCAAGAAGCAGTACCGCCCTTTCCAACGGCGGTTCGGAGGACAAGGACGGGGACAGGCTTCGGGGCACTCGCAACAGCAGCAGCCGTTCCGTAAGCCGTTCCAGAAGCGGCAGAAGGGCAGAGGAGGCCAGCAGTCGGCTCCGGCGCCCAAGGGCCAGGCGGGGTCTAGGCCCTAGGTACTTACTTCCCCCGGATCCGTTACCCACTCCGGTAGGGGGAAGCATCCAACTTTTTCTGGCAGAGTGGAGAAAAATTACTCAGGACAAGTGGGTGCTGAATATTGTTTGCAATGGATACAGTCTTCGGTTCACCAGCCCTCCTCCAGCGATTTCCCCCGGTCAGCTCGCAGTTTCAGCTGCGCGAGCTTCAGGCGGAAGCGGATATCCTGTTAAGGAAAAGGGCGATAGAAGACGTACCTCTGTCTCAGAGAGGAAGAGGTATGTACTCCCGGTTCTTTCTGGTTCGCAAGAAGGACAAGAACGAGTTCAGGCCCATTCTGGATTTGCGACAGGCAAACAAGTGGATTCGCAGAGAAAAGTTCCGCATGCTGTCGTTGCACCAGATCTACCCTCAGTTGCAACAGGGAGACTGGCTTTGCGCTATAGACCTACAGGATGCTTACTTCCATGTGCCCATTGCACACAAACACAGGAAGTTCCTGCGGTTCCAAGTCGGCACCAATCACTATCAATACACAGTACTCCCATTCGGACTGAAGTCTGCGCCAAGGACATTCTCGAAGTGCATGGCGGTGGTAGCGGCACACCTGAGGAAGAACAAGGTGTTCGTCTACCCTTACTTGGACGATTGGCTGATCAAGGCATCCTCCTTCTCGGAAGCGCGAGCACACTTCCAGAAGACGTGCGTTCTCTTGAACAAGCTGGGGTTGCACATCAACATGGCCAAGTCTGTCCCGACTCCGGTCCAATGCATACAGTACTTGGGAGCCTCCATCAATACGCTGTCAGCAAGCGTGTCTCCTTCGGAAGAGCGACGATTATCACTCCTTCGGAAGGCTCAGGCTCTTATGACGACTCCATCTACAACAGTGAGAACGGTGTCTTCCCTGCTGGGATCGATGGCCTCTTATATCTTCCTGATGCCACACGCACGGCTGCACATGAGACCGTTGCAGGAGTGCTTGGAGGACCAGTGGGATCAGAGGAAAGGATCTTGGGACGACAAGATTCGCCTGTCGCTGCATGCTCTTCAGTCCCTGAAGTGGTGGTGTTCGGCGGAGAATCTCCTCAGAGGGGTTCCCTTTCACAAGGACATTCCCACGCAGACTGTCGTGACGGATGCGTCTCTTCTGGGATGGGGAGCGCACTCCGGGACTCTGCAGATTCAAGGCACGTGGTCACCGATGGAGGCCACGTATCACATCAATTTCCTGGAACTCAGAGCTGTTCACTTGGCGCTGAAGGCCTTTCTTCCGTCCTTCCGGACCAACTCTCTGCTTGTACAGACGGACAATACCACCACGATGTATTACCTCAACAAGCAGGGGGGGTCGAGATCGCGCACTCTGTCACAGGAGGCGCAGACGATCTGGCACTGGCTCCTGGCCAGAGGACTGACGATAACGGCCACCCATCTACCAGGTGTGCAGAATGTTCAGGCAGACGCACTGAGCAGACTGCTTCAGGAAAACCACGAATGGGTCATAAACGACGAAGTACTAGGAGAAGTCTTCGCAAGGTGGGGAACTCCAGACGTAGATTTGTTCGCCACCGCCGAAAACAGCAAGTGCAGAGACTTCGCCTCCAGGTACTTCCAGCAAGGGACGCTGGGGAATGCGTTATGGATCGACTGGACGAACAACTTTCTGTACGCCTTTCCTCCCATTCCCCTGATTCCGGCGGTGCTCATCAAGCTGGCCCGGTCCAGGGCTCGGATGATACTCCTCGCCCCGGAGTGGCCCAGGCAGTGGTGGTTCACGGACCTACTTCACCGGTCTCTCCTTCCTCACATTCGGTTGCCGTGCAGGCCGGACCTTCTCACGAAGTTCGGGGGACGGATGTTACACCCCAACCTCTCGTCTTTGAGTTTGGCGGCATGGCTCCTGAGAGAGTGCAGTATGGCCATCTTAATCTGCCCGATGATTGCATGGACATTCTGAAGGAGTCCAAGAGACCTTCCACTAGGACTTCATATGCTTACAAGTGGAAGAGGTTTTGTATCTGGTGCCAGTCTAAGAACCATGATCCTACGACCTGTAAGGAGGATGTCATCCTTCCTTACCTTTTACATTTGGCACAGTCTGGCCTTAATGTGCATTCCATTAAGGTTCATCTGGCTGCATTGACTGCCTACAGGACATGCCCTTCACAGACTTCCTTTTTCCAGATCCCCGTGATCAAAGATTTTCTGGAAGGATTGAAGAAAGTATTCCCTCCTGTCAGGCTTCCCTCGCCTTCATGGGAATTGAATGTGGTGCTGTCCAGATTGATGGAGGAACCTTTTGAACCTATTCATAAGGCTTCGTTGCAGCACCTGTCCTGGAAGGCGGTGTTCCTCGTGGCCATTACATCGGCCCGCAGGGTGAGTGAAATTCAGGCGTTGTGTTGTAATGAACCTTATACTGTATTTCATGCTGCTAAGGTTGTTATGCGTACTCACCCTAAATTTCTTCCCAAGGTTATTTCTGACTTTCATGTCAACCAGACTATAACTTTACCTACGTTCTTTCAGAACCCTTCATCCCCAGCGGAGAGGTCTCTCCATTCTCTGGATGTTAGGAGGGTGTTGAAATTTTATCTGGATAAAACCAAAGATATTCGTAGGTCTGACCAGTTGTTTATCAATTATGGATCGGTCAGGACAGGTCTTGTGACCTCTAAGCAGTCCATCTCTAGGTGGATTGTGTCCTGCATACAATTGTGTTATCAGAAGGCTAATAAGACCTTAGGAGGTAAGCCTAAGGCTCATTCCACCAGGGGCAAAGCTGCCACGACGGCTCTGCTCCGTAACGTGCCGATTGCTGAAATCTGCAAGGCAGCCACTTGGAAGTCGGTTCATACCTTTGCTAAGCATTACTGCCTGGACACTGACGCCAGGGCAGACGCTCAGGTTGGACAGGCTTCGCTGCGGAATTTGTTCGCACAATAGTGGCATTATGTATTTACTCTCCACCGCCGCTTAGTTGTGGGGATGGGCTTGCCATTCTATTCACTAGATTATGACTATACACCGAGATCCCCTACTACAGAAGGAGTAGTTTGTCCTGTAACTCCAGTTCTGTAGTAGGGGTATCTCTGTTATAGTCATAAGCGCCCTCCCTCCTCCCCGGTGGAGAATTCTTCATGTGAACAATGCTGCAGGTCTGGCGTTTTTATACGCCTTCAAAAAGAACTGAAAGTAAGTTGGACCTGCTATGCATTCTGGGATACTGGGAGAAGTCTGGAAAGTTCTCTTAAAGGCACAGTATCCTATTTAAGCCACATAATGGCAGCCTATGGGGCTTGTCTGTCCCTACCTTCCTCTCTATCATTCCTGAGTCTTTGACTGGGGGAGGCAGGTTTCTCTATGGTAGAAACTAGCAGGCTGGGCTGTGTGTGGTGATGTTTGGTGGAATTTCTAGTTGAAGTACTGGACAGTGTAGCCTGTGGATATAGGCTGCATTATTTGTCTTTAAATTCTCTCTTAAGTGTCTTTGCAGTTTCTGCATTATTTGGACAACTTAAGAGATTATTTTTGATTGCCGGGGTCCACGCACATGGGCGGGACTATTCACTAGATTATGACTATAACAGAGATACCCCTACTACAGAACTGGAGTTACAGGACAGAAACTACTCCATATAGAGGTTGATCAAGAGAATGAGCTGTCTGGAAAAAAGAATGTTATGGTCAAAGGAAATGGAGTATGATGTTGAAATAAAAACAATTAATTTGTATATTACCAAAGGCTGACCTGGCGCACAACAGTTGAGAGGAAATTGTACTGCATATTGGAAAGCAAAGAAGGAATTATCTACACTTATTCTGAGGGGATAAAGAATCGTACCTTCCAGAGTTTGTGAAATAATTATCTAAAAGAGGCATGAAGGTCATGGAAGTATACCTTTTGCAATAAGGGGAAAAAAGAGGGCGGATTTTTGATGGCTGTGGATTAATAGTATAGTGGACCGTTGGGATAGAAATTGTGTAGTTTGAAATGCTAGCAACAAGGTTGCCAAACTGTGTGTGGTACCATTACAAACAGTTGAATTACTCGACAGACCTTGGTGCAAATTAGCAGTTCATTTTATGGGAGCCCTTTTGACACAACCTACTTAAGAATCTTTTTCTTTTTTTGATTGATTATTTTTGTAAATGATCTGACGTACAGATGGTTAGTAATTCCATTACTATACAGTCATAGGATTCCTAGAGGATGTCTTCTCTAGAGTTTCTCAGAATGGTGTGCAATTGCCGTCCTGGACCATGCAAAGGTTTTTGGGGCTTTGTTAAATTAAGCATTCAAAAGTGACTTTATACCATCCAGAAGTAAGGGTCATAAAAGAAGCTATATACATGACGGTTAATGAGATGATTCGAAACAAGTTACATGAATTTGCAGTCTTAAGTAGGTGCTCAAAGATTTGATGTACTAAGTGTGAATAAGGATGTAGAGCCCCATAAAGTGCAAGAATTACAGAATTTCCAATTACATACTACTGAACAAGAGAAGAAAGTACTAGTCATTTTGATGACTATATTCTAGGATAAGTTTAACATATTTTATTACAGGGGATGGATGGGGTACATGTGTACATATTTCTTTTCCATTTAATTGATGTGACTTTATTTGAAAAGTTGTTCATAGTATACTGTGAGGATGTTGATTGTTTCAATGTTAATTGTTATCCTTGTATGTATTATTGCTTACTATGTCATTTACGTTTACATTTCTTTGTTACAATGTTGTGGGACGGGAGATGTGTGGCATGTGCTTCGAATGTAATGTTGGAATTAGAATGTGGTTCAGGGATTCAGTGGGCAGCAGTTCGTGAGGGATGGATTGGCTGAGAGGTGGCAGTAGGTGACCTTGTGCTTTCCACTCCACACCCTTAGGAAGGAAAGAGTGGGTCTGGGCACTCTATCTCCCACCCTAAGAAAGGAAGAAAAATGGGAGGTAGGAGGATAAAAGATCAGACTTTCCTCTCCAGGGCCTTAGGAGTGAGAAAGGAACAGTCCTTAGGGTGGAAGGAGGTGGGCACCGTGTATTACATCACACATTGGATTGATGCCATCATAAGGGACGTCAATAATGATAGCACTTATGACTTCAGCATTGACTTCACTGGTAACATTAGTGCCTGTTGCCTCAACGTGTTTTGTTTCAATGTTGTGAAAATATAATATATTTTGCATCTTATGTGTGCGCACCTTCTTGAGGGCGTTGAAATACACCTTAAAGATCTTGCCTGGATACGATGATCACTCTAGTTTTTGTGATTTATAAACTGCATATAAAGGTTGGGGCTCTATGTTGTTTTTGGGACATTTTTTGAAGGGATAATTAAGGTTTAATGTAAAAATAGTAAACCTTTAGCAACAAAATTAAGTGTCACGTTGGAGATGAGTATACTATTCTGACACCGTGTGTGCTTCTCTCTTCCTAAATGTCATTAGTTACACACTATGCTTTTTTTCTTGTTAATTTGAAGATGTTGCATTCTCCTGCTTAATAATGTAGTAATTTGATGTTATCTTATCTTTTTGAATGTTTTCATCTACTGTGTCACAGAAATGTGTGAATATTCTATGTATGTGTTTAATCACACGTTTTAGTTCTTCGCATTTCTTTTCCGTTGTTTGTGGCACATGGACACACGTGTTATATTACTTATGGGTACCGTTTTAAAGTTATACAGATTTATAGACTTGTAAATCCTAATGCCAGTTGAGTGATATAAGACATTTTAAGTTACAGAGATATAGGTAGAGACGCAGTCACCCATAGCGGTTTGTATTATGTCTCCCACATAGTGCTTAATTTTCTTTACTAGAATTTGTTTTGTCTTGAGGCTTAGGTATTGTACCATTTTTAAATGCTCTTTGTTGGAAATTTCCCCTTTTTTCATGGTCTCCCGATTTTGTGGGATGGTTCTAAGGGTCAGTAAGTTAAATGCCACCTGTGGGTTGCAGCAGTCATTGTTCTAACCATTACAGTGATAAAATCATGTCTCCAGGCTTACCACTGTAGCCTGGCTGTGCAGTTTTAAAATGCCAATTCGATCTGTCAGTAATATTCAAAAGGAAGGTTTGGGCCAGTCAAAAACATTCTAAATCTCTTTTAAGGTATATCCTGTTGGCTATAGGATAGGGTGCATGTTATATAAACATAGGACATGTAGAAGTTTAATATTCCACATGTCCTTAAGGTGAAAAAGCTCCTTCCTCACGGGCTGAGGGGTCGCTCCCAGTGTCCCTCCAGACATCTGGTATCCCAGCGTTTCTTGCCCTCTAACTGTTTGCATTGCTCTGTGCTTGTGCTCACTTTATAGATTGCATTGGCGCTCTGTGGCTGTGCTCGCTCGCTGCCTGTTATCTGATTGCATTGGCGCTCGGTATTTGTGCTTATTTTACCGATTGCATTGGCGCACTGTGCTCATTTTACTGATTGCTTTGGCGCTCTGTGTCTGTGCTTCATTCGCTGCCTTTTAATTTCAGTCCGCCTGCTTGTGGTGTCATTGTGTCCGCTTCCCTAGCCTTACCAGCGCGTTTACCTGCAGCGCTCCGCTGTGCCTCCCCCCTCCGCCTCCATTTTGTTTGTTGTTCTCGTCGTCCTCGTGTGCCCGCCCCGCCTCCCAGCTGAGACGCCCTCGCCCCTCCCCTTCCACCATCCATATATGACAGCTGTTCCCGCGCCCAGCGATCACGCGCAGCGACCGCGCCCCATTCGATCCGAAGGTGCGCCAAAGGTAAGCCCGTCTACGCCCGTCCGCGCCTGGACCGCGCCCAGTGCCAGACCCCCTGCCCCTCGCGCTGCCCAGCCCCCCCGTGTTACCTATGATGCCGCCACCCTCCTAGCCCTTAACCCCGGTCGCACCCCCAACTGCGTCCAAGCCGCTCCTGGACGCACCCATGGACCGTTCTCCTGCCTCTCCTGCAAATTTAGCGGCACCAACAACATCTCCGCTACGACCATACCACATATTCCCGACCCCAACCACCTACAATGCATCCTGCTCAACACCCGCTCGGTCCACAGACACGCCATCGACCTATGGAACCTACTAGACACCATCTCTCCAGACATCGCCTTCCTAACGGAAACATGGATGAACGCCTCCTCCGCCCCCGACATCGCCATCGCTATCCCTGATGACTACAAGATCACACGCAAGGACCGCACCGACCATACAGGAGGAGGAATCGCTATCGTCCATAAGAAATCCATCCGCATCTCTACCAGCTCCGACGCCAACCTCGCTAACTCCGAACACCTCCACTTCCAGATCCACATCGACCCCAAGACAACTCTTAGAGGCACCCTCCTCTACAGACCACCAGGACCCCGCGCAAAATTCAGTGAAGACATCACGGACTTCATCACCCATCACGCGCTCCCCTCCAAAGACTACATCCTTCTAGGAGACCTCAACTTCCACCTTGAAAAGATCAACGACCGCAACACCGCCACCCTCTTAGACAACCTCGCCAACCTCGGACTTAAACAACTGGTCACTTCCCCCACCCACATCGCAGGTCACACACTCGACCCCATTTTCACCTCCAGCAACCACGTCTCCTTCAGCCACACTACGGACCTCATCTGGACTGACCACAGCTGCGTTCACTTCACCTACAACAAGCCGAAACCCATCATCCACCTCCAACCAACTCTACAAAGAAACTGGAACAAAATCACCACGGATCAGATCTCCACATCGCTCCTTCAAACCTCCCCAGCCCTCTCTTCTAACGCCAACGAAGCCGCCTCCAACCTCACCCTTTGGCTATCCAACACCGCTGACACCTTAGCACCACTGAAAAAACGTCAACACAAACTTGGCAACAAGAAGGCCTCATGGTTCAACGATGATCTCAAGAAGTCCAAGAAACTCTGCCGCTCCCTTGAAAAGGCCTGGAAAAAAGACCCATCCACCAGCAACAAGGACGCCTTCAAAAGCGCCACCCGTACATACCACCAACTGATCCGAAAAGCCAAGAAAACAGCATTCAAGGATCGACTTGACAACAACGCCCACAACAGCAAGGAACTTTTCAACATCGTCAAGGAATTTTCCAACCCCTCGGCCAACTCCAACGACATCACCCCCTCTCAAACCCTCTGCGACTCCCTAGCCTCTTTTTTCCACAACAAGATTGCTGACATCCACAACAGCTTTGACAACCAACCCGGAAGCCAACCCACCCTACCATCTGCTGACCATCTTCCCCCCGTAAACACCCTTAACGCCTGGAACCCAATCTCCACGGAGGACACCATCCGCCTGATGAATTCCATCCACTCTGGATCCCCCACAGACCCATGCCCTCACCACATCTTCAACAAAGCAGACTCTGTCATAGCTCCGCACCTCCGAGATGTCATCAACTGCTCCCTCAACTCCGCCACCTTCCCGGAAGACTGGAAACACGCTGAACTCACCGCCCTTCTGAAAAAACCAACAGCAGACCCCACCGAACTCAAAAACTACCGCCCCATCTCGCTTCTTCCATTCCCGGCCAAAGTCATCGAAAAAGCCGTCAACAACCAGCTCGCCACCTTCCTCGAAGACAACAAATCACTCGACCCCTCACAATCTGGCTTCCGAGCCAAACACAGCACTGAGACCGCCCTCATCGCAGCAACAGACGACATTCGAACTCTACTGGACAATGGAGACACAGTCGCCCTCATCCTCCTCGACCTCTCTGCAGCCTTCGACACAGTCTGCCACAGCACCCTTTTACAACGCCTCAGAAACATCGGAATTCAAGGAAAGGCACTGGAATGGATCACCTCGTTCCTCACAGGAAGAACCCAGAGAGTCCGCCTCCCACCATTCAAGTCCGAAGCCTCTGAAATCATCTGCGGCGTACCTCAAGGATCCTCACTCAGTCCCACCCTCTTCAACGTATACATGAGCCCCCTCGCGACCATCGCCCGCCAACACAACCTCAACATCATCTCTTACGCGGATGACACTCAACTAATCCTTTCTCTCACCAAGGACCCCAGCACCGCCAAAACTAACTTACACGAAGGAATGAAAGAAGTCGCCGAATGGATGAAACAAAGCCGTCTGAAACTGAACTCAGACAAAACAGAAGTGCTCATCTTAGGTTCATCCCCCTCTGCATGGGACGACTCCTGGTGGCCGGAAGCCCTCGGAAAAGCACCCATCCCGACAGACCACGCACGGAACCTTGGCGTCATCCTGGATTCTTCACTCTCAATGAACAGACAAGTCAACGCCGTATCCTCTTCCTGCTTTAACATTCTTCGCATGCTCAGAAAAACATTTCGCTGGATACCCTCCGAAACAAGGAAAACAGTCACCCACGCTCTAGTCACGAGCCGACTGGACTACGGAAACACCCTCTACGCAGGTACCACCGCTAAACTCCAGAAGAAACTACAACGAATCCAAAACGCCTCAGCCAGGCTCATATTAGACATCCCACGAAACGAACACATCTCTGGTCACCTTAAAGACCTCCACTGGCTACCCGTCAATAAGAGGATCACTTTCCGACTGCTTACCCACGCACACAAATCACTCTACGACATCGGTCCAGATTGCCTCAACTCTCGACTATCCTTCTACACCCCCTCCCGCCAACTTCGCTCTTCCAGCCAAGCCTTCGCCACTGTACCTCGCATCAACAAGACCACCATGGGAGGCAGATCCTTTTCATACTTGGCTGCCAAAACATGGAACTCACTCCCCGCCTACCTTCGCCTCACCCAGAATCACCTAGCGTTCAGAAAGCAGCTTAAAACGTGGATATTTGACAAATAATCCTCCTCCCCTTCCTAAGCGCCTTGAAACCCTCTGGGTATGTAGTGCGCTATACAAATTTTATGACTTGACTTGACTTGACTAAACGCTATTGTTCGATTTGGGGGCCTCTATTTGGCACACGTAGGTATTTGTGACAAATAGGGACCCTCTCCTCCACTCAGGACAAGGGGATTAGACTCCTAAAATAAAGTTCAATAATATGTATAGCGCACTACTCACCTAGAGGGTCTCAAGGCGCTTGAGGGAGGGTGGGTGCGTTACTTATCGAATAGCCAGGTTTGTAGCTGCTTTCTGAAAGAGAGGTGGTTCTGTGTGAGGCGGAGGTGAGTGGGGAGAGAATTCCAGGTTTTGGCCGCTAAGTAGGAGAAAGATCTTCCTCCCATGGTGGATCTATTAATGCGTGGAATTGCGGCGAGGGCTTGATTGGATGAGCGTAGTTGGCGGGTGGGTGTTTGTACAAGGACAGTTGTTTGTTGAGGCATTCGGGTCCTAGTTCGTAGAGGGCCTTGTGTGCGTGGGTGAGGAGACGGAACGTTATTCTCTTGTTGACGGGAAGCCAGTGGAGATCTTTCAGGTGACCGGAAATGTGAGCTTGACGGAGGATGTCCAGTATGAGTCTGGCTGAGGCGTTTTGGATGCGTTAGAGTTTTTTCTGTAGTTTGGCTGTGGTTCCGGCGTAAAGGGTGTTTCCGTAATCTAGTTGGCTAGTGACTAGTGCGTGGGTGACTGTCTTTCTTGTTTCGGTGGGGATCCAGCGGAAGATTTTTTTGAGCATGCGCAGGATGTTGAAGCATGATGATGAGACGGCGTTGACTTGTCTGGTCATCGATAGGGAGGAGTCAAGGATGAAGCCCAGGTTACGTGCGTGGTCTGTAGGTATGGGTGCGGTTCCCAGGGCTGGTGGCCACCATGAGTCGTCCCAGGCAGAGGGGGAAGAGCCTAAGATGAGGACTTCTGTTTTGTCCGAGTTTAGTTTTAAACTTCTGTTTTTCATCCATTCGGCTACTTCTTTCATTCCTTCGTGCTCACCCTCTAGGCTGCGTGGCGCGAGCAGTCCAGGCTTATTTCAGAGGCGTTGTAAGTTGAGCAGTTTTGACCACATACAGAAACCCAGTGACAACACTACAAATGGACACCACACAGGTTTTATACCGAACATAAGTAGATTTTTTTTTTTTATATTTAAATTTTTGGGATACAAATTACAGCCAGTACCTCAAAACTTTAATTCCCCCCCCTCCTCCCACCTCCCCCCCCTGAAGGCCAGTAGAACAGCACAATATAGAACACCCCTTCACAGTTTTCGCACATATTTCACACAGCCATTTAGCCAACAACCCTGTAAATCGAGCAGGCGGTGTCTGAAGAGCACTGCAGCGTTGAGACACAAAGGGCCTAGGTGACAGGTCTGCCTCTGCCGAATCCCACACCTCCCAAACTGCAATATCTAGGATGTGATGCGGTTATCTCTGCGCCAATTACACTAAGCCGTAACCCCTTGGGATTCCCGCGCCCCCTCCTCCAGGTCTGACTCTGCGCCCGTCGTTATATATGTTTGGTACAGACCCCAGAAGTTCTTTGGTCTGCTTTTGGGGGGCAGCAGCTCGCTATATATCTAAGATTGCGTACAGGAATAAAGCATGTTGTTTGCCCATCGTTTGATAGTCGGCCTCGGGCCTCTCATCCAGCAGCATGCAACAACCCTGCGTGCGAGTAGGAGCCCCATGTCAACTAACCTGCAAATAGCTTATGGTAGGCTCTTGGTGTATCCTATTAGGGCCATTGCAGGGTCCGGGGGGATATCTACCTTCGTAATGGTGCTGAGTTCTACAAAGGTTTTGTGCTAGAAATTATTAACACTCGGGCAGCCCCACGCCAAGTGGAGAAAGTCGGCGTCTGGGAAATGGCACCGGTGGCATTCCGCAGTAGGTTCAAGACCATACCTGTGAAGCCTGGACGTGGTGTAGTAAATTCTGTTAATGAATGTGAAGTGGACCAACCCGTGTCGGCCGTTCAGGGATATGCTCCTCGTGTTTGTGCAACAGTATTTCCAAACGTCATCACCCAGCGTAATTTGTAAGTCAGCCTGCCAGGCCAGCCTCGCTTTAGTCTACGTGTTCTCTCTGTGTGACATTGCCAGTGAGTAGAGGTGAGTAATTAGCTTTTGGGGAGTCGCAACCTTTATAATGTGTGTGAGCTCCTTCATTTCCGGTGGCTCTGCCATGTCCCCACCCAAGAGTTCCAGGCATGCATGTCGCACTCTGAAGAAATGGAATCTCGTCAGCAGGGACGGGTCCGGCTGGTCCATCCGTGCCTGTTTCCAAGTTTTCACTACTCTATCACTGAATAGGTCGCCTGCTGTCTCAATCCCGAGCTTTCGCATCGCTGCAAGCACCCCCTTTTCGCGCAGCGGGGGCAGCCAACGTGTCCAGTCGATTGGCATGCTGGGGGTGAATAGTAGCGCACCATTTTGCTTTTGCAGGAAATTGTTCAACGCATGCGTCGTGTCCGCAATGGAATCAAGGATTCCAGTGCGGCGATCAGCAGGTTCAAATATCATGTGTGGGAAGGACAACGGGAGAGCGAAGAGGGTCTCCATCTTCAAGTGAGGGATGTCTTTTTGTCCATGTACCCATGTGTGAAGGTGTGCCGCCTGTGCCACTCTGTAGTATAATTCTAGGTCTGGAGCTCCCAGACCCCCCCATACTGTATGGTAATGTGAGAGTCGACCACTTCGCCCGTGGCTGTCTGCCCGCCCAGGCAAGCCTAGTTAGTTCCTGCTGCAGTCTTTGAAAGAATGTTTTGGAGATCACCATCGGGATGGTTGCGAATAGGAAGAGGAATCTGGGGAGCACTATCATCTTCATAATGGCTATTCGACCGATGAGGGAGAGCGGAAGCTTACACCATGCTGTCACATCGTACTCTAGTTTACTAAAGGCCGTGCCGTAATTCGCTCTGAAGAGGATCTCGGGGTCCTTATGTAAGTGAATCCCGAGGTATCTAATTGCGTCAGTGGTCCAGGTGAGCGGGTATTCCATTGTTGTGGGTTGTGTCACTGGGGTCAGAGGGAAGGCCAGTGACTTCGACCAATTCACTCGGAGACCTGACAGTGCACCAAACCGCACCACCTCCCTCAGCACAGATGTAAAATTATTGTCCGGGTCTCTAACGTAAAGCAGAGTGTCATCCGTGTACGTTGAGACCACTATCTTGTAGCTGGGGAAGCAGATGCTCTTGTTGCCATGGTACTCCCGGAGGGCACAAGCCAACGGCTCTGCCACGAAGGCGTATAGGAGGGGAGAGTGGGCACCCCTGTCGAGTGCCTCTGGTGATGGGAAACTAGTCTGTCACGGAGTCATTAATCCGTAATCTAGCACGCGGTCCGTGGTCTAGTGCCCCCAACATTTGTAAAGATGGTTGACCGAGTCCCAGGCGCTGCACCACCCGTCTCATGAAAGGCCACTCCACAGAGTCAAAGGCCTTCTCCATATCGAGGAATACTGCCAGCGCAGGCCTATCCTGTCGTGCGTGTTGAATAGTGCCTAATACCGTGCGGATATTGTACATGGGATGAAGCCTGCCTGCTCCGCGGCAACCGACTGAGGGGCTAGCAAGGCCAGTCTGTTCGCCAGTACCTTAGCGTAGAGCTTTGCGTCCACATTGAGGAGGGACAGGGGGCGGTACGAGCTACACACTTCGCTCGGTTTCCCAGGTTTCAGGATAGTAACTATTCCTGCCTCTCTCATCGAGTCCGGCATTATTCCCTCTGTGCAGATCTCGTCGAACAGGGTGGATAGGTGCGGGGTCAATTGCTCAGCAAAGGCTTTGTAAAATCCCACAGTGAGACCATCAGAGCAAGGCACACTGCCAGACCTCATGCTCATTAGGGCTTCAGTGATTTAGTCCTTTTCTATCGGTTGCATCAGGAATTCCCTGTCTGAATCGGGCAGATAAGGGAGGTCAATGTGCCCTAGGTAGTCCTCGATGTCTTCGTCCATGTCCCCTCCCTGAGCTGTGTAAAGTGTCGCATAATAGTATTTAAATGTTCGAGCTATATCTTCTGGATCAGTCAAGAGGTATCCTATAGTTGATTGAACCTCAGTTATTATCTGGCGTCTCCTCCCTCCTCCGACAACCCTAGCTAAGAGTGCGCCGGGTCTGTCTCGCTCACCATACATCCTAGCCGTGGCGTACTTCCCCATGGGTTTGACTTCCCTGTCCGCTTTGTCATGGTACTCCTCGAGCAAGCTTTTAATTTCATTGCTCAACTCAGTCTGCATCTTCCCTCTGTCTTTTTTCCAAGCTGCCCAGCTGTTTCTCAAGGGCCGCTAGTCGAGCCCAGATCGTCTTCAGAACTCCAGAGTGTTTGGAGATCACTACCCCCCGAATGTAAACCTTAAATGCATCCCAGACCGTCTGGAAACTGTCAACTGAACCTATATTGGTCTCGAAGAATAGATCAATGGCTTCAGCCAACTCGCCCTTGAATAACGGGTCCAGCAGTGAGTACGGTGGGAACCTCCACGTGAAAGGTGGGATAGTCGGGCGTTGGTTTGCTAGCTCCAGGAGCACTGGAGAGTGGTCTGACAGGGTTCTGGGAAGGACCTCACAGCTCATAATCATGTTAGATCTAGCCTCTGGGGCAAGCCAGTAGTCAATTCTGGTGTGGATGTTATGATAGGCGGAGTAATGAGTGAGGCCCCCCTGTGTAGGGTTTAGAGTGCGCCAGACGTCGCAGAGTCCGAAACGCATCATATCCCCCTGCAATTCCACTGCTGCCGCAGCCGGCTTGCGAGGTGGTCCCGCAGATCTGTCCAGTGCAGGGTCCAGAGTAAGGTTCATGTCTCCCCCCACCAGATGTCAGCAGGTTCACAGTGTCTGAGTTTGCTTGCTAAGCTCTTGTAAAAATCAGGGGAGTCGAAGTTCGGGCCATATGTATTAACAACTACAAATGATGTTCCCCGACCAGTGCACCTAGATATTACTTATCGCCCCTACGGGTCTGTGTCCATTAATTGTTGCGTGATGTTGGACCTAGGGTTTGCCCATGTTATCACCCCTCTGGCGTGTGTAGTAAATCCGGAAGTCGCCACGTTTCCCCTTAGCCCCCTGTGATGCAATATTCCACTATCTATGGGTAGGTGTGTCTCCTGTATCAAGGCCAGATCTATGCTGTGTCTCTGCAGATAGCTAAGCACCTTCCGCACTTTCCTGTGATCATTAAGGCCGCGCACATTCCATGTGAGCGCCCTAATCTTGTCCGGGCGTATGTTGGTTATGTCAGTCCCTATTGCTTCACTTGAGTCGTATGTTTGCTCTCTCGGTGTATGTCAACTGTGCCTTCTTTTTGTGCCTCGCCCGTGTGCTCCGGGTGTGCTACCTTGTGTTCCACGCTGTGTGCTCTAAACATCGCCTGCGCCAGAGTGTCCGCTCTAGTGCCGTCAAACACTGGCCCAATGTCCCTTCAGTGAAACTCAGCCCCCCCTCCCACAGCAGACCATCCCCAACGTGGCCCAAACTGTATGGACCCCCCCCCCACCCAAACTCCCCGAACGACCCCCATAGGACCCAACTGGAACCCGTTGTGCTAATAGCGCTAGGGCAGAGGTCACCAAAATTAGAACAGGTAACATTTGTATTTAAACAGTTTCTGCTAATCGGCTCCCCGCCTCATCACCCCTTTCTTGTCATTCAACGGCTTAACATGTCCAGATGCCTGTATATGGAAAATATCAGTCTCTGCCGGGGCTTGAAACATCAACCGCCCAACATCCAGCAACCCCAATTCAATAGATTCGCAAAAGGAGCAGTCGCATAACGCCCACTAGACAGAGGACATAATCGGACATAGAGTCTAACAGAAAAAGTGTGTAACATCGACTGGGAACATTCTCACCATGTCTCGGAGTCTGTGTTCGCTCAAGAAGTGCCCGCATGTCTCACCATCGGCACTGTTCGCAACATCAGGGAGGGAAACGATCAGTGCAACCAGCCGATCGCTTCTCAGCTATGTGCCGCCAGCCGGAATTACCCAGGATGATTCAGGGGACACTATGCGGTCATTCTTGTTCTTCCAGCCCGCTGGTAGGGTCATGTTCATCCGATTGTCCCCTAGAGCTGTTCCATTGTTCTTTCGTCCAGGTCTTCAGCGCCTTTTGAAGATCTTTCGGGTCTGTGAAAATGTGGGAATGACCACGTCGATTTATCCTCCGCTTCGCTGGGTACAACATCGCATAGTCCAATCCAAGATCTTGCAGCTGTTGTTTATACGGGGCAACGTGTCGCCGCTCTTCCTGCACCCAAGCGGTGAAGTCCGGATACAGGGAGATAGTTGATCCCTCGAACTGTAGTTGGCCTTTCTCCCTGGCCACTCGTAGTGTCCCTGTCTCTATAGTTCAGGAGCTTGGCTATTATGGGCCTAGGGGAGGCTCCTGGGTGCGATCTGGGGCGCAATGTGCGGTGTGCCGTTCCACTATGAACATGTTTGAGAATGTGCCTTCCCATAGCAAGGTGGTCAGAAGCTTCTCAACAAATAGCTCCATCTTACCCGTTTGGGTCTTCTCTGGAACCCCCGTAATTCGTATGTTGGATCTCCTGGAGCGGGCTTTCAAATCCTCTGATTTGTCCTGAATCACCTGTAGAAGCTTTGCCATGTGTTTGCGGTCTTTGTCAAATTCCATTTGCCCCTCCTCAACTTCAGTGATCCGCCTTTCAGACATGTCCAGGCGCTCTGCATGTTTATCGACCCTCTCAGACATCCTGTCCATGCGATAAGTGAGTGTGTCGATCTTCGTCCCGATCGACGCCATGCTGTCTTGTAGGCCTTTTTCTATGCTGACCAGCAACTCCTTTATACTGGAGTAGATCGAGCTGTCTTGTGCTGCAGCAGGCTGGCTATTGTCCGGTTCACCAGAGTCCGGGGCCTTGTTGCGCCGCTGTTCGAAGGGCAATTTGGACTGCGTTTTATCACCTTCCCCCATCTTACAGCGTTGCAGTTCTGCCAGGCCGCTCCGCGCAGAACCGCTCCGGGGGAGAGATAGCCTCCGTGGCCTTCGTGGCACAGCTCCTGTTAAGTCACCTGGGATCCCCAGCACGTCCCTCGGTGCAGCAGCCACTCTTGTCAAGTGGGAGAGGCAGACGCGACCAGACCGCCGCGGTGGGGGCACCCCAGGGTAGCTCCGGGCAGCTATTCAGCAAGTCTATCGCAACAGGCCTCGTATCGTCCGGCTGGTCGCCCCCTCTATTCCACCGTGCGGGACTCGCCGTCAGGGAGAGGGTTGGAATAGGTCAAACTGGCGTACTGCCCGTAGACTCTACAAGGTTCTGGGTCGCCTCGGTCCCACTATGGCTGCCACAGTATATTTCACCAAGGGCCAAGCACTCTCACCGGCCGTGCAGACTGTTGTGTGAAGCGAGTTGCTGCGTCGTGGTGGGAGAGATGGACTACTGCAGGCGGGAGCAGATTCACAGGCAGAGAATGCGTAGGCCCCAGCAAGTGTCTTTCACTGGCTACGCAGTTTAATTGTCCAGCGCGGTCAGGAGTCTCATTCCAGCCACAGGAGGCGCGCTCAGCTCTCCACAGTTGAGAGGGGGTCCCCACAATCCCCTGTCCGTTTGGGTTTGGCCCCCGACTCGATGCCGCCACACAGCAGCATGCTCGCCCAAGCGCCTGAATCGGGTGGACCGCCCGCCCGTCGTGTCAATTTGAGGCCCCAATGTAGGCGATTCCCCGTACCAGGCACCGCAAACTGTAGCGCCCGGCACTCACCGCTGTAGCCACTCGCGATCCTGTTCTCAGCCGCTGGATCCGGGCTACCGACCTCCGGCGTCACCGGGCATGGGGTGTAGCGCGCGCCGCACGTCGTGCCACGCGCTCCAGGGACAGATCTACGCGAGGTCGCGGCTTAGAGGCCCTCAGTCCCAACTTTCAAGATCGCCGTTCCGCACTTATAAAGTGCCGTGTGTCTCTCGTTTCAGGTGTTGGGGGTGCCGATGGAGTCCAGGGGTGATGTGCTGTACTCGCCATGCAGCAGTCTCCGTGAAATAAGGATTATTGTAGGATTATATGGGTGATTTGGCGGAGCTAAGCTCTCAAGCGTCTGCCATCGACGCCGGCAAGCTCCCCCCCTCCAAAACATAAGTAGACTTTATATAGAGTTACCACAAGACCATAAACAACAAAAATACACACTATGATTACTTTAAGATGGTAGATATAAGCTTAGTTCAGTTCTTAGTCAATGTACCTTAAGTTGCGTTGCGCTTCCACGACCAGCAATGTCGCAGTGTCGCAGCGATGGGGAAATGCGACAAAGTTCACATATAAAGAAATCAAGACGTGAAGATCTTCCAGATGCGGCACGCTTCTCGGGGATGCGAGAAGTCCTCGGTATGATGCGTGGACAGCAGCGGCAACACCCTTACGATGCGACAACAACAGCTCTGGCAGCGACGCACTTCTCCCACGATGCGTGAAGCTTCCGCTCGATGCGACAACTACAGCGGCGACATCCAAGATGTGACGGCAGCAGCTCCGACGGCGGCGCGCTTCTCGGGGATGCGAGGTGCTCTTGGTCGATGCGGTGCAATGCGACAGTTCCAGCGGCGACACCCTATTGCTTTCGGAGTTGCGACGGCACGCACAGCGACGGCAACACGCTCCGACCTCGTTGTGATATTCTTCTCCTGATGCGGTGCAGTGCGACAGCTCCAGCGGCGACACCATCCTTCGGAGTTGCGACAGCAGGCACAGCGACGGCAACACGCTTCTTCTCGTTAAGACACGCAGTTCCTCAGAAGGCCCAAAACAGCAGCAGGCACTTTGAAAAGAACTCTGCGGAGCTGGGGGCTGAAGTCTGTTGTCCCTGAGACTTCAGGAGGCAAGCTCTTTTCCAAGCCCTTGGAGATCCTTCACAAGTTGAAAGCAAAGTACACAAAGTTCCTTTCTCCTTCCTTTGGCAGTAAGGCAACAACTGCAGGCCAATCCCCCAAGCAGCACTTCAGCTTGGGAATAGTCTCTCCTCAGTTTCTTCAGGTTCCTCTCCTCAGTAAAGGTTTCTTCTTGTAGTCCAAAGTGATCTAATTTCATGGGATCAGGGTCCCAATATTTATAGAAAAATTAAGCCTAAGGGTAAATCCCTGGAAACCAACTGTGTCTATTTTCACACCACCCTCTCATTCATACATTCAAGACTCTTATTGAGCCCCCTCAATCCCAAGTATATTCTCAGACTTAAATATAGCGCTTACAATATTTTATTAGTATAAAATCTTATTTTTTCTCAACACTTAAAATTTCGGAGATACTCCCGAAAACATACACATAAAGAATATAAATTAAAAAAATGTAAATACAGTTTATACATTCCATTTCACGTGGTCATAAAATAATACATAAACAACTCAAAGCTTTCCAAATATTTATACCCAGAAATCCTTTGTTCTCTGAGGGGAGAGGGGCCTTTGCCCAGTCCAAACCAGTTCTGAAGCACTCTGTTTACCAGACTTCTCCTTTCCTTTCTCAGTGCAAGGCATGTACATCAGATGTCCCACAGGGGGTGGAGCCAGCATTGTGGAAGGCAGGTACAGCCCTATTCAAGGTTCAGGTGCGACTCCTCCCTCCCATCTAGATGCAGATCTCTATTCACCACTGGGTGACTCAGCCTGTCTCCTGGAATTCCCCAGCCCTGTCACTCTCAAAAACCAGACATAGGAATACAGAACCTAGCAGAGGCAGGTTTGAATGGTTAGACAAGCAAATACCTACTTTCCAAAAGTGATATTTGCAAACACAGAATATTAAAATAAACTTTACTAAAATATGTATTTTATTATTCTGAGTTCAGGCATACTAAACTCTATTTTCTACCATGTTCTCTGAGACAGTTAGGATTATAAAATTTAATAATTCCAAAAGCCCATTCTGGCCTATGGAGAACAGGTAGCCTTGCAATAGTGAAAAACGAAAAATGGCTGTAATTCACTATTAAGACATGCCACACACATCAGGGCTTGTCCTACCTCATACTTACAATGCACCCTGCCCTTGGGCCTACCATAGGGGTGACTGATATGAAGAAAATGGAAGGCTTAGGGACTGGGAAGTGGGTGCACTTGCCCAGTCAGCATGACAGTACCAGACTGCACGCAGGCTCTGCAATGGCAGATCTTAGACACATTTTACAAGGCTGCTTCTGTGGGTGGCATAACCAGCGCTGCAGGCCCACCAGCAGCATTTGGATTGCATGCCCTGGCTCACTCAGTGCAGTAGACTAGGCTCTGACAAGTAAACCAAATAGCCAAACATGGAACCACGGATTAATACATCAATTTGCAATAGGGAGCACTTGCACTGTGGCACTGGATAGCAGTGGGACAGTGCCCAAAGCATCTAACCAGCATAAATACATGAGGCAACAGTAAAAATGGAAGGGAGACCCGCCCCAATGGTGCCAGGTCTAACAGCTATTTTCCCTATAGCAAGGCTGAGTGCTTCTATAGGGAAACACTAGATTACATTATAACACCTTTAATAACAGGCAGAGAAATATTTTAGGACTCTTTTTTTTGATAGCTAAACAACATCAATTTATGTTTCAAATCTATTTTTATTCCGTTTTTAATTATAACAACTTTCATTTACAGTCAAAGGCTGGTGAGGAGAGCAGGGAATCAAAACCCGGGGATGGGAAGGGGTGGGTATTGGAGGGGGGAAGTTTCTACCCAGGGAAGATTGAGTCTGTCTTCAGGCTTGAGTCTACTTTGTGGTTCCTTATGGACTGAGTTGTGCGCCTTGAAATGGTGGTCCACTGTGTTCAGTCAACATCTGGTTTGTTCTGTTTCTCTCTACAGAGAATTTCGATGCCAAGAAACGGATGCAGAGGCCGCACCTTTTGTCACAGATCTGCAGAGAGCTGGTGCCCCATTTGGCCATGAGGGCCTGTTTAGCCGCACACAATTATGGGAACGTAGAGGGGAGGTTAGCATGTTCAGGAGCCCCAGGAGCACATAACTGGGGAAAGGTGGAACTTCGGTATCAAAGATGCCATTGGTGTGTTTTAAGACTTCTTCGCAACCTTGTTTCAGTTTGGGACAGCGCCAAACAGTAGTGGGCGGTGACACTCAAAAGTGGAGGGGTCTTGAGACTGGTGAATATTAACCCAGTGAAAGGCACTGTAATAAATCAATAATACCATTAGGCTCCATGCCAAAGCTCCTAATCATGTCTTGCTTATAATGGGTCTTGACTGAGAGCTCTTGGGTTGAGGCTGAAGGCTATGATCATTTCTCGGTGTCTGTCATTGGGCCAAAAAGGAAACTACAAAAGAACATATGCAGTTAACCCGACTTCTTCGTCCTCGGTATTGTCTTCGAAACTGCAGTCTGAGTGCAAGTCCTCCTGGAGCCTCATCCAACTTCTTTCTACCAATCTGGACGCTGCGCTCCTAATGCTGATGGTAGCAGCATGCGAGAAGTGCCAGGAATGGTTGGAGTGGCCTGCTGGACCTGACGCTCTATCAGCACTGGGGGCCTGTGCCTCCTTCCACCAGCTGTAGCTGTCGCAAGACAACCAGCCAGAGGGACATGCACTGTTTAAACTGGAGTGAGCACCACTCTTCCCTCTGCCAAACGGCAGCAATACAATACAATGGCTTCGCCCTCAAACACTGCTCGGGCTGTGTAATGCACTTCATTTTATTGCCATTTTATTTTTGACTTTTGCTGCACTGGCCGCTGAGGGGCCGTCGCTGGCCCCAAGGACATGATCTCTGCATTTGCACCTGTCCGAGCTGCTGATCTTTCCATCTCGCCAGTTTAGTTGAGTTATAGTATCAATAGTGGGTTACCTTGAGCATTGCCTCTTTTCCTGGGGCACAGAAGCAGGCCGTGCGTGTCCTGTGGAGGACGTCTGATCATTATTTATCTGTGAATTGGTAATTGGTGATCGCGTTCTGTTTCCCACCTCTCTTGCACTGGGGATTTCTCAGTGTTTGCAGCTTTCTTCAGGAAGCAATAGATTTCTGAGAGAAGGCCCCTGTCATGTTTCCTAGAAACCAGGCACATTTCAAAGGCGGTGAGCTGTCTGCTAGCATGTGGCCTGGTTATGAGTTGTGTGACCCAATGCTTCATCTTCGGACTCTGCCTGGAGCAACTCCTGGTGGCCTCCCGTCCTCGGGCCCCCACCCACCCAAACAGACCTCTCTCGGAACCTCGTCATAATCCTCGACTCCTCTCTCTCCATTATCCGCCAAATCAACCCTATCTCCTCCACCTGTTTCAACTGCCTCCGGGTCCTATGAAAAACCTTCAAGTGGATCCCCCCAGACTGCAGAAAGACAGTCACCCACGCACTCATCACAAGCAGGCTTGACTACGGCAACAGCCGGAATCAACGAATCCCCACTACGTAAACTCCAAACCATCCAAAACGCGGACGCCAGGCTCATCCTAGGGATACCGCGCCACGAACATATGACTCTACACTTGCGAGAACTCCACTGGCTCCCCATCGAGAAGAGGGTCACCTACAAACTACTCACACACGCCTACAAATCCCTCAACAACATCGGACCCAAATACCTCAACAACCTAATGAGTTTCCACGCACCCAAGAGGAACCTACGTTCAGTCGAACTCTCATTTGCAGAGGTCTCCCACATTCACAGAAGCAGAGCTGGAGTGAGAGCTCTCTCCTACACCGCAGCCACAGCATGGAACACTCTCCCAGTAGAAATGAGACACTCGCCAACCCTGCACACCTTCAGACGGGCTCTCGACCTGGCTTTTCGACTGACCGGAGCAGCCCTACCTTCCCTCCCCCAGCGCCTTGATACCCTCACAGGTGAGTAGCGCGCTTTACCAACTCTGATTGATTGATTGATCTTTATATACCACCAGTGTTCCACTGCCGTAACTCCGTATTGAGATTTTAGACATGGGAAATCCAGGAGTCCTGCATAGTAAAAGAGATTGCCAAGTCATTTGCAATTTGCTTTTGACAATTACGAAATGCAGTTGCAGAGAACTCGGTTGGAAGGACAATATTAAATAAACATCAACATCACTTGATAAATCAATAATTAAATATTTTCAATATGCTTAAATATTGTTTATAAATAATAAATATAATTGATTTTCCAGGTGATATTGATGTGTTATTTAATATTATAGTTCCACTGGGACCACCCCCCTTACGTACTGCATTTCACCCAGGTCCTAGGGACGCATCTGGGCTTACCCCATTATTGTAGAACTCGGTTGGAAGGCTGGATTGGCAACGATGGACATAAGAGGTAAGGATAAGACAACAGGCGTTTAGTGATGGCCACCCCACCCCACTCCACCCCAGGCATCTACCATCGCCCTCACAGCTTGTGGCATGTGAACACCTGGGGACCTGTCTTTATTTAGGAAGCCAAGGGATTTTCCAGATGTGTACTGAGGCTATGCTTTGGTTGATGAAGCACCAGTGTTTCTCTGTCTGACTCCTGTTCAATTCCACCAAATGATGTAACTGGGCTGCTAAGTAGTATTGGGATAGGTGGACTAGTCTAGACCGCCCTCTGCTACCGGTAGATGGGCCCTCTTCCTTGTCATTTGTGTTTTTGTCGTCCCAGGATAAGGCCTCAGTTAGGTGTTGCAACTTATATCAAAGGTGGGCGGACTGAAAGCGTCTAGATTACATAGAATATTTTAGGAGGCAGAGTCCTTTTTAGTGAAGCTATTTTACCCACCCACACAATGCCTCCAGATTTCCATGAGTGTAGGTCGTGCCTGCTTTTTATAGGACATCTGATTAATTGCTGAGTGCCGTTTGCCCAATGGTTGAGTAGATTTTTGATCCTGGGTAAGGTAGCCAATGAACTGCTCAGGAGATCAGGTAGATTTATTCCAACTGTGCCATGTCTACACTCGTGGAAGCCTGCAGGGAGTGGGGGTGGGGTTGCAGGTGCAATTTTCAGGCATGATTCAATGATTCAGTCCAGTTTCTTTTTTTGCATTTTTGCCACTTGTAGCTGTGAATTCATATTGATATAAACAAGACTACAAGTACCAGAATGCAAAGTAAGGACCTGGAATGGATGAGCTGCCCAAGCAAGGGACTTGGAAAATCGGGAGCTCTGAGAGCCTGCTGGAAATGTGAACAAGTCAATGTTTAGCCAGTGCTTTCAAGTGGCCCTTTACTTGTGGTTTATAAAATCTGTGAATAAATAAGAGCCTATAGTGACGCGCCTCCCGGACCAACCAACTGCTCTAAAATGCTATTTCATGTAACTTTTATGTGTGCTTGCTGCTTCAGGTACATCTATTGGTAAATTTAAGCCATGGCAGGGGGTGTCCTTGTCCTGCTCCCATGAATTTAGAACTATCAAATCACTCGCACCCTATACAGCGCATGCTTATGGCATGACTAAAAAACTAAAATTAAAATACATGTGCATGCATGTGCTGCAAAACATGCAGTTAGTTCACTGCAGGGCTGCCTGCCTGTGATGTGATGCCTGTGACTTTGTTCCTTTAACAGAATATGGTTAGCTGCATGTCATCATCCAGGCGCCGTCACTCAAAGGGCTTGCAGATGCCGGCACACCTCTCCACACAGAGGACTGATGCTGGTGTAAGTGAAGTGGAACCTGACGATGCCGGGGAGGACATGCCTTTGTATGTCGAGCAGCCCCATGGTGCACCAACATACTTAATATACCTTGTATATATGCACTGCACTTCTATCACTGAGCACTTAACCCCTTCGCTGCTGATGACGAGCCACGGTGGTCGTGTGCGGATGACGAGCTGAGCTAGTCATGTAACGCGGCTTTTAGAAAAAAGCCGCACAGCGCAAAAACAACCGCCGCACGCATGTGGTTAATGTCACCATACCACATGTCCCCTTTGTCAGTATTTCTTGTATTGACAGCCTTTTGATTACTTGTAAATATTGACTTACGCTTAAATTGGTAAATAGAAGTCTTTTGCAAGCATATAATTGTATGTGTTTTGCTTTAATCTGTGTTCCAACCTCATTTGATATGCGTTCCAATGCTATTTGATATGCATTTCATGATTTAACCGATGTAAATGCTATACTTGTCATACTTATTTAATGGGTATCGAGCAACTCTTCCAGGTTCTCTTTAATGTAATTTTTATTTTTTCAAAGCAAATGGGTCTCTCCTGACAGAACCATTGTAGCCTATTATATACAAACCCAGGTTCTCCCCATGAGTGCTGTATTATACCATGGTGCACCAACAGCGACTCGCAGCAAAAGGGCCCATCCCCGGGAGACTCCCATTGGCAAACAGATGTCCCCCGGATGCAAATCTAAAACGCAGTCTCGCTCAAACAAAAGAGCTCATTCTCGACTAGGAACCTATCCTGAAAACATCCCCTGCACCAACAAGTAGAGCTCAACCTCAACTGCAATTGTATTGTTGTGACTTGACTATAGATAACACTGTTACACTGGAACTGCTTGAAGTTCAAGTAGCAAATGTGATGAGAGAAGAACAAGAATGACAGCCCTGCTTATTGAAAAGCTTGCATGCATGAAAAGGAGGGACAAATAGGAAAGATTAACCACTTTGAAGAAAGGCTTTGTAAAGGACAATTCAAAACAAATGAAAAGCAATGGGCGAGTTGTAAGCCCAAAATGTATTTGCAGCATGTCTCGCTGTCTAGGATTGATTTTATGGCCAATCTCTTTGTAGCACAAAAAAAAGATGGACAGAATGCTGAACATTGCCAAACATTCACCCCAGTCACAGATCTGGGGTAAATCCATTGTTTTCTAGATTGCCATGTCACCCCAGTTTATTTATTTATTTGATTTGTAAAGCGCTACAGCTACCCAAAAAGGGTTTCCCGGCGCTGGTAGAGAGATTGAGTGCGGAAAAAGGAGGGGACGGAGATAATAGCCAGGACAGGATTACTGGTTGAACAGCCAGGTTTTCAGAGATCTACGGAAAGTACCAAGATTAGTTTCAGTGCGCATTTTTAAGGGGAGGGAATTCCATAACTTAGGACCTAGGTAGGAAAAGGACCTGCCTCCCATTCTGGAAAGCCGGACCTTAGGCACATTAAAAAGGTCCTGAGAAAAAGATCTCAGATGCCGAGTGGGAAGATAGACATGAACTAGGGATTTTAAGTATCTAGGGGCAGAACCAAATTTTATCTTATGCATGAAGCAGAGAGTCTTAAATTGTACTCTGCCCTCAATTTTAAGCCAATGCAAGTTTTTTAGACCCAGCCATATGTAAATCAGTCTTGATCGTGCTCCCATGGAAATAGTCCAGCCCGAACTGCCAGGCAAGGTCCTCCCTGGAACGGAAAACAAGCATCCTGGGACTGGTTTCGGGGTATCACTAGCTTGAATCCAGTGGCATGGCGAGCACAAGACCCATGTTTGGGCATACCCGTCCCACTTCTACTGATTTATAGCAACGCAAAAAGATGATGGAGGCAACCGGTCCCAAGATACTTGGCTTCCGAGTACTAGAGTTAGTTCTAGGTGTGGGTTATTCCTGTAGTGAGTTCTAGGTCTCCAGTAATGCCCAGGGCTCTGCTGCTTCGGGTAACTAGAGTAAGTTCTAGATCTGGGTGATTCCTGCACTGAATTCTAGGTTATATCCATGGCACTGCTGCTTCTGATTCCTAGAATAAGTTCTAGATGTGTGTGAATATCGTAGTGAGTTCTAGATTTCCAGTGGTGTCCAGGTCTCTGTGATCTCTAATGAGTAATGCAGCAAGTTCTAGGTGGGGGTGATTCCTGCAGTAAGCTCTAGGTGTCCAGTGAAGACAACGGTGCTGCTGCTCCTGAGTAGTAGAGTATGTTCTAGATGTGGGGATTCTGGCAGTGGGTTCTAGGTTTCCAGGGATGGCCAGGGCCTTGTGGTCTTTCTTTGAATACTTGAGTAAATTCTAGGTGGGGATCATGGTTCCTGCAGTGAGCTCTACGTGTCCAGTCATGCCCAGGGCGCTGCAGCTGCTGATTACAAGAGTAAGTTGTAGTTGTGTGTGATTCTCGCAGTGAGTTCTAGGTCTCCAGTAACGCCCAAGGCACTGCTGATTCTTATTACTAGAGTAAGTTCTAGGTGTGTGTGTGATTCTTGCAGTGCGTTTTTGGTGTTCAGTAATGCCCTGCTTCTGATTACTAGAGTACATTTTAGATGTGGGTGAATCCTGCAGTGAGCTCTAGGTGTCCAGGCATGCCTGGGGTGCTGCTGCTTCTGATTACTAGTGTAAGGTCCACTTAGCCACAGTCTTTTCCGAATCCCCTCCGGGACGCAACCAAGAGTGCTAGGCTTTCTCGCCTCACTCTCTCACTAAATGCTATTTTGTAGTATGCTTCAAAATGGGGGGAAGGAATGGATTTTATATTAGAGTTCACTTTTTAGGTGAAGGCTAGCGTTGCAGCCCATGCGCTGCTTGCTTTGCGAGGCATGCAGTATTCAGTATAGTGTGGAAGCTTTGGTGAAGCTCCGCCCACTCTCGGACTATCTTTTTCATTGGGTTGTGTCTTCAATGCTGCCCTCTGATTGGTTGTAGCTTGTTAGTCCTTCCTTATGACAGCCATGTCGTCATTTGTGTCCTTCCATGGCTACTGGCCCCTTTACTGCCCAGACTTTCTTCCCGTGCCCCACCTCCCTCCCGCAGTCCGATGCCTTCTCTACGCGCTCCCGTTTGCAATGCAATAGGTCTCGAGTAAATGTGAGTCCTATTTTATTGCAAATGCTTCTTTTTGTTTCTAGTGATGCTGCTTACCAGAGAAAGCTCTGAGATCGGGTGATCCATGAAGTGAGTTCTAGGTTTGAAGGTTACCACAGTGTGTTCTAGGTATTGGTGATTTCTGCAGTGAAATCAACTGTGACCAATGATTCACAGGGCTGTGCTATCTCTGCTTTGATTGGGATGAGTTGTGTGTGACTCTGATTACTAGAGAAAGTTCTAGGTGTGAGTGATTACCACAGGGGGTTTTAGGAGTCTGGATTCACAGAATGAGTTCTAGGTGTCCAGTAATTCTCTGGGTTTCTGCTGTGAGTTGTAAGAGTTCTCCATGTGCCAGAGTTCAGCATGTACAGTGTTCGTGAATCATTTATCACACTGATTCCCAGAGTGAGTTCTAAGTGATGGTGATTGGCAGATGAGTTCTAGTTGCCTGATGATTCTTTGGGTTTCTGCACAGGATGTGCAATGTCTGACTCTTGTGCAACTCTGATTTCCAGAGGGAGTTCTTGTTGTGAGAGATGTTTAGCCCAGTATATTCTAGGTGACGAGGATTCACAGAATAAGTTCTAGGTGCCTATTGATATTTTTGGTTCCTGCTGTGCCAGTGCTTAGCCACATGCAGTGCGTGTGTGACTCAGATTCTCGAAGTGAGTTCTAGATATGGGCGATCCACAGAATGAGTTCTAGGTGCCCAGTGATTATTTGAGTTCCTGCTGTGTCAGTGCACAGCCTGTGCAGTGTGTGTGGTTCTGATTCCCACAGTGAGTTCTAGGTGCGAGTGAGGATTCACAGAATGAGTTCTAGGTGCCTTTGCACAGCCTGTGCAGTGTGTGTGGCTCGGATTCCCACAGTGAGTTCTAGGTGCGAGTCATGATTCACAGAATGAGTTCTAGGTGCCTTTGCACAGCCTGTGCAGTGTGTGTGGCTCGGATTCCCACAGTGAGTACTAGGTGCGAGTGATGATTCACAGAATGAGTTCTAGGTGCCTTTGCACAGCATGTGCCGTGTGTGTGGTTCTGATTCCCACAGTGAGTTCTAGGTGCGAGTCATGATTCACAGAATGAGTTCTAGGTGCCTTTGCACAGCCTGTGCAGTGTGTGTGGCTCGGATTTCCACAGTGAGTTCTAGGTGCGAGTCATGATTCACAGAATGAGTTCTAGGTGCCTTTGCACAGCCTGTGCAGTGTGTGTGGCTCGGATTCCCACAGTGAGTTCTAGGTGCGAGTGATGATTCACAGAATGAGTTCTAGGTGCCTTTGCACAGCATGTGCCGTGTGTGTGGTTCTGATTCCCACAGTGAGTTCTAGGTGCGAGTCTTGATTCACAGAATGAGTTCTAGGTGCCCTTGCACAGCCTGTGCAGTGTGTGTGGCTCGGATTTCCACAGTGAGTTCTAGGTGCGAGTCATGATTCACAGAATGAGTTCTAGGTGCCTTTGCACAGCCTATGCAGTGTGTGTGGCTCGGATTCCCACAGTGAGTTCTAGGTGCGAGTGATGATTCACAGAATGAGTTCTAGGTGCCTTTGCACAGCATGTGCCGTGTGTGTGGTTCTGATTCCCACAGTGAGTTCTAGGTGCGAGTCTTGATTCACAGAATGAGTTCTAGGTGCCCTTGCACAGCCTGTGCAGTGTGTGTGGCTCGGATTTCCACAGTGAGTTCTAGGTGCGAGTCATGATTCACAGAATGAGTTCTAGGTGCCTTTGCACAGCCTGTGCAGTGTGTGTGGTTCTGATTCCCACAGTGAGTTCTAGGTGCGAGTCTTGATTCACAGAATGAGTTCTAGGTGCCTTTGCACAGCCTGTGCAGTGTGTGTGGTTCTGATTCCCACAGTGAGTTCTAGGTGCGAGTCTTGATTCACAGAATGAGTTCTAGGTGCCCTTGCACAGCCTGTGCAGTGTGTGTGGCTCGGATTTCCACAGTGAGTTCTAGGTGCGAGTCATGATTCACAGAATGAGTTCTAGGTGCCTTTGCACAGCCTGTGCAGTGTGTGTGGTTCTGATTCCCACAGTGAGTTCTAGGTGCGAGTGATGATTCACAGAATGAGTTCTAGGTGCCTTTGCACAGCGTGTGCAGTGTGAGTGGCTCGGATTCCCCCAGTGACCTGCCTGACTCCTTCCGACAAGCAGGACTGGGATTACAATAATCAGATTGCCGGTAATGCCCCTGGCCCGAGGCCCTGTGTTTTGAACAGCTGCCTCTTCTGCTGGCTCTAGGGCTCTCTCCTGCGGGGGGCCCGGCCCCTGGGACGGTGTGAGCATGCAGGAGGCAGGTGGACTGCGGGCCTCGGCAGGGATGGCCGGCGCGGGAGAGGCTGCTCCCAGTCATGGTGGTCAGAGGCCTGCTGGTCCCTTGGCTGTAATCCGTCCTGCTTTCCTCCGAGCTTGGCCCCCCTCCGGCCCTATGTCATCCAGTAAGACTCTGCGCTTGTGTCTGATGGGAGCTCAATCATTGATTCCTTAACGCCCTGCTCCCTTCTCTGAGCCCCCACTACTGACCCGAGACCAGGGCTGTCCGGCCCCCCAGCCTGCCAATCTCTACCTCCCTGCCAGGTAGATGCAGCACTCAGCCTACGGGGTGTTACACCGGCACATCACTTTTCCTCCTTTCAGTTCTTGTATTTTTGATCATTGTTGATGATTAACACATTTATCAGCGGGATTCAGGCATTCCATCCTCTTTATCACTTTTTATGTCTCGCCTAGGTAATGCTTGCGCTGTGACCGTCCTGATACCTTCAGAAGCGGTCGCTCCTCTCTGCTCCCTGGTGTGATCGGCGCTCGTGGTATCGTAGCGCTATACTTCCAAATTGCTGTGTGCTTGCTCGAATTGCTCCCAATATTCCAAGTGCCTTGCCATTGATATTTCATCTGCCTGTATCTATCATTTGTGCCTGACTGTGCCGGTGCCACTGGCGTTTTCGTCGCGTTTATTTACTGTGTGCCCCAATCCTGTTTCGCGTTTGGCTTGCAGCCATTTTGTTGTTTGTTTGTTGTTATGCCTCCCTGCCCGGCCCTCCAACCCGCTCCTGCCTCCCAGCTGCTCCTTCCTCGCCCCTCCCCTCCTCCACTATCTACATATGACAGATGCCTTTGTGCGCAGCGTTCACGCGCAGCGGACGCTCCCCATGCGCGCCGAAGGTGCGCCAAAGTTAAGCCCGTCTACGCCCCCCTGCCCCCGCAAAATCCACTCCACCCGCATAACGTACGACGCCGCAACCCTCTCAGCACTTAACCCCGGCCGCACACCACAATGCTACCAAGCTGCCCCAGGACACACCCAGGGACCCTTCACCTGCCACTCCTGCAAATTCGACTGCATCAGGACCCACACCAAATCCACTAACTCCAGACATAATTCTGACTCTAACCACCTGAAGTGCATCCTGTTGAACACCCGCTCGGTCCACAGACACTCCATTGAATTCTGGAACCTACTTAACACTACTTTACCGGACGTCGCCTTCCTCACAGAAACATGGATGAACGCCTCATCAGCACCCGACATCGCCATAGCCATCCCGGACGGCTACAAGATCATCCGAAAGGACCGCACCAACCAAACAAGAGGAGGCATCGCCATCGTCCATAAGAACACCATCCGCATCACAACCAGCTCCGACGATAACCTCGCTACCGCCGAACACCTTCACTTCCAGATCCACACCAACCCCAAGACCACACTCAGAGGCACCCTCATCTACAGACCACCAGGACCCCGCACACAATTCAGTGAAGACATCACTGACTTCATCAGCCCACATGCCCTCACCTCCGAGAACTACATTCTACTGGGAGACCTCAACTTCCATTTGGAAAAGAAAAACGACAGCAACACCACCAACCTTCTGGACAACCTGGACAATCTCGGACTCAAACAACTTGTTGACACCCCCACCCACCTTGCCGGAGACACGCTCGACCCTATCTTCACCTCCAGCAAACACATCTCCTTCGATCACACCACAACACTCCATTGGACAAACCACAGCTGCGTCCACTTCAGCTACAAAAAGACCACGACCCACAACCCCCCACTTCCTATTCCTCTAAGAAATTGGAACAAAATCACCACCGACCAGCTCTTCACTTCGCTCCACCAAAACCCCCCTGCCATATCATCTGACCCAAACCAAGCAGCTACCAACCTCACACAATGGATCACCCACAGCGCCGACGAACTTGCACCCTTGAAGAACCATCTATTCAAGCTTGTAGCAAAAAAGCCTCCTGGTTCAACGATGACCTTAAGAAATCCAAGAAGCTCTGCCATACTCTCGAGAAAGCCTGGAGAAAAAACCCAACCACTGACAACCTGGCCACCTTCAAGAACGCCACCCGCAAACACCACCAACTGATCCAATCCACCAAGAAATCAGCATTCAAGGATCGACTCGACAACCATGCCCAAAACAGCAAGGAACTATTCAACATCGTCAAAGAATTTACTAACCCCACCGCCGGCACCAACGACATCACTCCCTCCCAAGACCTCTGCGACTCTCTATCCTCATTCTTCCACAACAAAATCGCCGACATACATAACAGCTTTGAAAACCAGTACGAAGAGTAGCCCACTCCACCCACCTCCGAACCAAAACTGCACTCTAACAACCTTTGCGCCTGGAACCCAATCACCACTGAAGACACCATCCGCCTGATGAACTCCATCCACTCAGGATCGCCAACCGACCCATGTCCTCACCACATTTTCAACAGAGCAGACTCCATCGCACCCCATCTCCGCGATGTCATCAACTGTTCCTTCAACTCTGCTACCTTCCCGGAAAGCTGGAAACATGCCGAACTCAGCGCCCTTCTGAAGAAACCCACAGCAGACCCCACTGAACTTAAGAACTACCGCCCCATCTCGCTCCTCCCATTCCCTGCCAAAGTCATTGAGAAAGCCGTCAATAATCAGCTTGCCGCCTTCCTTGAATCCAACAAATCCCTCGACCCCTCACAGTCCGGCTTCCGAGCCAAAAACCGCACCGAAACCGCCCTCATCGCAGCAACAGACGACATTCGAACTCTACTGGACAACGGAGAAACAGCCGCCCTCATCCTACTCGACCTCTCCGCAGCCTTCGACACAGTCTGTCATAGCACCCTCATTCAACGCCTCCGCAACATCGGAATACAAGGGAAAGCATTGGACTGGATCATCTCGTTCCTCGCCGGAAGAACCCCAAAGAGTCCGCCTCCCCCCTTTTACATCAGAGGCCACTGAAGTCATCTGTGGCATACCACAAGGAACATCACTCAGTCCCACCCTCTTCAACGTATACATGAGTCCCCTCGCATCCATCGCTCGCCAACACAACCTCAACATCATCTCCTACGCAGATGACCCCCAGCTGATCCTCTCCCTCACCAAAGACCCAAACACCGCCAAAACCAACTTACACGAAGGAATGAAAGAAGTAGCCGAGTGGATGAAGAACAGCCGTCTAAAACTAAACTCCGACAAAACTTAAGTCCTCATCTTAGGATCATCCCCCTGTGCCTGGGACGACTCTTGGTGGCCACCGGCCCTGGGAACCGTACCCAAACCTACGGACCACGCATGTAACCTGGGCTTCATCCTGGACTCCTCCCTCTCGATGACCAGACAAGCCAACGCCGTCTCATCATCTTGCTTCAACATCCTCCGCATGCTCAAAAAAATCTTCCGTTGGATCCCCACCGAAACAAGAAAGACAGTCACCCACGCACTAGTCACCAGCCGACTGGATTACGGAAACGCCCTCTACGCCGGAACCACAGCCAAACTACAGAAAAAACTCCAACGAATCCAAAACGCCTCAGCCAGACTCATATTGGACATCCCTCGGCAAGCTCACATTTCTAGCCACCTGAAAGACCTCGATTGGCTCCCCGTCAACAAGAGAATAACGTTCCGCCTCCTCACCCACGCACACAAAGCCCTCTACGACCAAGGACCCGAATGCCTCAACACGCGACTGTCCTTCTACACCCCCTCCCGCCAACTACGATCGTCCAATCAAGCCCTCGCCGCTATTCCGCGCATCCATAAATCCACCATGGGGGGAAGATCCTTCTCCTACTTAGCGGCCAAAACCTGGAATTCTCTCCCCACCCACCTCCGCCTTACGCAGAACCCCCTCGCCTTCAGAAAGCAACTAAAAACTTGGATATTCGATAAGTAAAGCACCCACCCCCCGCCCCCCCTCAAGCGCCTTGAGACCCTCTGGGTGAGTAGTGCGCTATACAAATCTCTGAACTTGAACTTGAGAAATTCTGTATTCAGATATGGACTTCAAGCTCCGCCCATTTTCCGCCCATCTTTTCAATTGGCTTCTGTTACTGCCCTTTCTAAATGGTTGCCTTTGATTCGTGAATAGGCTTACTAGTCCCTCCTTAGTAGTGCCTTTTCTCCTTTTGTAACCTCCTATGAGGACTTGACCTCTTATGTGTGTTGTTACTTGGTATGTTTTATTTACAGTCTGTGTGCACTATTTTATTCATGTCTTTCTCCTAGCTGCTGTTGCAGGTATGATAAGCAGCGAGGCACGCCTATGTCTTTTTAACAATGGTGGCCAAGCCTTTCTTCTCTTGGGTGCGGCTCGCCAAACTCTATTTTTTCAATATTATATGCTTTTAAAAAGCATATACTTACGAAAAACGTACAATATTGAAAAAATAGAGTTTAGCAAACCACGCCTTTCTTTTGTTGTGCACGGCTCGCCAAACTCTATTTGTTCAATATTATAAGCCTTTAGGTGGCGTACTGATTACAAAAAACTTAAAATACTGAAAAAATAGATTTGCAAGCCGCACAATTCTTTTTTTGCTGTACTTCTTCCTGCTTTGCATTTCCTCTGCGCCTTCTGACTCTCTCTTTTCTGTTTACGCAGCACAGCAATATACAGCTGAGATCTGTTTGGGGATAAAACCTTAATCTGATCCTTTACAACCATTTTCACGCCAGGAGCTATTTTTAAACCTCCTTTGAATCCTCTGAGCTGACTCGATAAACTCTGGTGATCACTCTTTCCCCAAGGCCCTGCACAGTCAGGGCATTAATACCCCTCTGGGTGCAGAGAGCCTGGGCTGGAGTCTGCAGGGTGCAAATGCTACCAATCCACTGAGAGGGAGGCGGTACTGCATCCTCCCTGCTGGGGCATTCATAGATGCAGAGAGTATGGGGTGGAGTCTGAAAGGTGCGTATGCTGCCGATCTGTTGAGAGAGAGAGAGAGGGGATACTGCATGTATTTATTTATGCATTTTAGATAGTGAGGACATTACCCATAGGTGTTGGAACGCTTTACAATAAAAAAAATATTTGCTAGTTTTGGTCTTTACAGAAGCATGAAGTCTATACAGATTATAAGAGGATGTAGGTGGTAAAAGTAGTAGCCGCAGGGTTCGGGTACGTGAGACAGGAGGAGTGCAGTTAGACTCCGTCTTGGGTACATTATATTGGGGGAGGTTGGCTAAGGTGACAACTGGCCAAAATATCTGTGTTGGAGAAGGACTTTCAGCTCCTTTTTGAAGATCGACAATCAGATGGTACACAGGGTTGGGGGTAAGGAGTACACAATATATATACAAAACCTCTTGCCAAATCATACCTGGCCGCTTAATGGGAGGTTAGGAAAACTACCAAACTGGACTGGTTGCTCACAGCATACAGAATTAACCACAAACCTCATATGATAGGAAGAAGAATGATCTAGGATCTGCAAATATATTACCTGTATTTCACAAATAGGACAATTTGGGATTATTTGATCACTATTATATTGGGATTCATCGGATTGAAGGATGTATTGTACATCCCCTATGGAAAATCTGTAACACTAAGGAAGAGACCCACTACCTCCTGCGTCAGTTCTGGATGCGCAGATTTAACACGGCTATATTCCGAGCAAGAGATATAGGAGAGACCCCTCCCCATTTCCTTTAAACATATATCAAGAACCCCCAGTTTTTAATTGGAATTGTATGTATGAAGGTGATAACATCTAGCTTTCACCAAAACTTGCGTAGGCCAACTACACACATCTGAGAATTCCATCTAAGGTTGATGTCGAGACAAATGATTAACCACAAAGTAAAATAATGCACTGACCCCTTTTGATCCTACCGACATAGAACACACTGTAATAGGTCTTTGTCTCAGATGTTGTTCTTTATTACTACATTTGCAGAGTATGAGAGTTTGTATGTTTGAGAAGAAGGAATGGTGAGAAAGGCTGAATGAGAGTATGATCTTGATTTCACTTGAGTCTTTTACAATTGTTCTGTGGGGGTCATTGAAACAAGAACTCATGGAACTGTATTAATATCTGATGTGTTTTTCACCTTTTTTTCACGTTATTCAGCAGTGGTTCCCAAACCTTTTTAACCCGTGGCTCCCTTAACCTAATAGGCAGTTGGCCGTGGCTCCCCACCATTTTTTCACCGGCGGGTGGGGGGGGGTGTAAGCAAGACCTCGGGAATACTTCCTGTTGGCTTCTTTAAATTAATTGGGATGCAATTAAGGTATTAGGGATAAAAATGATAGCAGCTGCTAGCTAGCTTTAAACTACCAGCAGACCATTATTCATTCTCCATGCCAAAGACTGACAAATATTGGCAGAGCCCACTGGTATCCTCATTTTCAAACTTTCACACATGAAAGGCGAGTCTGGCTGCTAGTTGTAACAAATAAATGCAATAGCCGAGGGGCATCGGTGGATGCTACAGATGTGGGGCTAGGACCTCGTTGTGCTTGCTCTCCTGCCCACTTGCTGTGCCTGCTCTCCTACCCCCTCGCTGTACCTGCCCCCTCGCTGTGCCTGCTCTCCTGCCCCCTCGCTGTGCCTGCTCTCCTGCCCCCTCGCTGTGCTTGGTTCTTTTACTCATTAAGGATTGTAGTTTTTCTTTTTTAGCCGAGGTCCATGCCTCTGCTCCTTCTTTATGGTAGACCCGTCAAACCTCAAGTGATAACTTGACAGATATTGTCCGATTGCCTTGTGGCTTGAAATAATCTTTGCTGATCTCTTTCGGTGTGGTGGTAGCCTTAGGTCAAAATCCGCGTTCACCAGGTTCAAAGTAAATGGTGCCAGTGTACTTTATATTCTTCTACTGAAATTCTGGATGGTTTGCCTCGTATTTCACCGACGTTTGTGGGCTAAGCATGAAGTAGTTGTGTTGACTTCAATAATAGCACTGAGGCGATTCATACATTTTTTGAGACACCCGATTGATTCCGGTGTCCCCATGTAGGGAAAGAAAGAAAATGGGGCTTGGCTTGTTAGAAATGAAGCCTGTGCGCAGCATTTGTGTGTTTATTCATGCTTGAGTGTGCGTGTGATCATGTCTTTGTTTGTTTTAATCGCACATAATTACTCTGGTGTTTTGGCACTCTGCACTTCTGACATCGCTGCACAGGGGGCCTAACACGGCCAGATGCTATCTCTCCCACATAGTGCGGCGGCGCCCCTGGCTACTGATAACGGCGCACAGTTTGGGAACCACAGCGTTATTGTAATGATTTGTAAATTGATTTTATTAAAAAAGATAAAATATATAATATATATATATATATATATATATATATATCTATATCTTGTGACTGCCGTTCCTGGGACCCAGAGTGCTGAGTTTTGGGATACTCCCTAGTACCTGTCAGTAGCCAATCGTAGCAAGACATTTTGTTTTAAAAGGTGGACATTGACGAGCATTCAAGGACTGAAGGCATTTGAAAAAGTTTTATTACGAAACGGGTCCTGCCAGAAAGCCGCGCAATAAAGTGTGCTGGACCAGGTTACCTGTGTGTGGCTTTTTCTTCTTCCTGGTGAAGGGGATTTGGACTGTGTGTGTGTGTATATGTGTATATATATATATATATATATATATACACATATACATACACACACACACACATATATACACACATACACACATATATATGTATATATATATATATATATATGCAGAAGTGAGGCTCTCTCACCAAACTAACGCAGCCGCCGCCACAGCAATGTTGGAAAGAAAAGCCACGCCACTCCAACGTTCGTTATGGGCTAAAAACGATTTATTTAGCGTTCAAGGCCACCAGATCTTACGCGTTTCGGGCATCCGCCCTTGTTCACAGATCATTCGTCAGTAAGTTCACAATGACTTAAATGCAAAAAGTTTTTCCCGGGCATTTTTTTCACAACCACGTGTCAAATTAACATAGAAGACACACTACATAACGTAGGCTAAAGCAGTCTTTCCTCTAAGCCAGTGCCATAAAAAATGATTAAATGGTTAAGATAACAGCATAAATGCGTTGTATGTGTGTATATATATATATATATATATATATATATATATATATATATATATATATATATATGAAAAACATGTATTTTGAATAATAAAATATAATCTAAACGAAAGTCACGTTTTCTTGAAACTTTATATCTTTGCTGTATATTTGTAATTGTTAGCAGAGCTATAACCTACTGGCAAATTAGATAGGTCTGACGAGAGGTTTTGTATATATTGTGTACTCCTTCTTTCTCCCCCCCCCCCTCTTCTTGGACCTTAAAGTAACAGGGGGTACCTCAGCTTAATAGCATTGGGGGTAAGGAGTTCCATATTCTAGTTGCGCTGGCCGAGAAGGATTGCGCCATGAGGCATTCCTTTGTATAGGTCCGAGGCTCCAACAACAAAGCTTCTGCATTTCGCGATTGTTTGGTGCCCCCTGAAAGCTTTGGTTTGTTTGCAGGTAGTGAGGCGTGGATGTATGCAAGGCCTTGTGGGTGAGGCAGGCAGTCTTATAAATCGCCCTGGCTTCAAAGGGAAGTCAGCGAAGAGTGACAAGGGTTGAGGTGTGTCTTGGGAAGACCTGTCAAGAGAGAGCCAGTGTTTGAGAGATTTCAGGTCTTACTCACGAATGTAGCAGCGGATTTCCCAAAGAAGGCATAGTTGACATTGTGCGTTCCTGGCCATGGTGCTGATTTGAGTTAGAATAGTGAGCCTTGTCCAGAGTGACAAAGATTTGGTATTGTGAACCATGATGTGTTCCCTCTTGAGGATGTTGAGCGCATCCATCCAGGATTGTACAGGCGGTGGTGAATTCGAGAGGAGATTAGGAGGAATTCAGTTTCGAAAGGGTTCAGTTTTTGGGATGTGAGAAATCATCCAGTCTTGAACGAGTTTAGGTTGTTAGCAAGATGGGAAATGTCACTTGTGGATGAGACCTTTAAGTAGAGCTGGGTGTTGTCTGCATACTGATGGTTGAGGACCTCATCCTTTCTTAGTAGGGCTCCCAGAGGTTCGATATCAATGGTGAACAGGGAAGGAGCACCAAAAGTACTCTGTGGTACTCCTTGAACGACAGCCTTTGGTAAAGATAGACAATCGTTCATTTTGGTCCTCTGTGATCTCCCCATGAGGAAAGGTTCCAAACCTTTTAGAACCACGCTGTCAATGCCCATCTGATATATATATATTTTTATTGTTGTGCGTCTAAGAGGCTATGGTGATTAAGTGTATCAAAGGGTGCCAACAGGTCGAGCAGGGTAAGGAAACTGGGGCTGCCTGAGTCTAGGGCTCGAAGAGCATCATTGGTAACCTGATACAGTGCTTTTTCGGTACTGCACCCTTGATTGAAGCCGGATTGGAGTTTGTCCAAAAGGTTACTATCTTTGTGTTGTATGAGTTGTTCAGCTACGCATCTTTTGATTTTTGCAAGACAAGGTTGGTTGGTGGTAGGACAAAAGTTATTGAGGTCATTCGCATCAGCAGTGGGTTATTTGAGAAGTAGGGTGACTTGGCTAGTTTTGAGGGGATCAGGAAAAGATCCTTGGCTGAGAGAGAGATTTACTAATCTTGTCCAGCAGGGAAGCATATGTTTGTAAAGGTATTTGGAAATGTTGCCTGGAATAGGGCCCACAAAGTGATTTTGGGGTTTGGTTTTCATGATGTTTTTAAATTAGATGTTCTCCTCAATATTGTCAAAGGTTTGTCAGATGTTCTTCGCATTACAAACTGTGGAGGATGCTCATTTTTCAATAGGAGGGATTTCACGTTGGAATAAAAAAACTGCATTGTGGAAGATCTGTCCTCCCAGTCAGGGCATTAATGCTCCGCTGGATGCAGAGAGCGCGGGCTGGAGGCTGCATGGTGCTGCCGATCCACTGAGCGGGAGGGGGATAGTCCGTCGTGGAAGATCTGTCCAAACCATCAGGGAGTTAATGCTGCTCTGGACTCAGGGCGCATGGGGGGGGGGGGGGGGGGGGAGTCTGCAGGGTGCTGATGCTGCCAGTCTTTTGAGGGGGGCGGGATACTGCATTGTGGAAGGTCTGCCCTCCTTGTCGGAGCATTAATGGATGCAGAGAGTGTGGCCTGGAGTCTGCAGGCTGCTGACGCTTCTAATCAATTGAAGGAAGAGATACAGCATTGTGGAAAATCTGTCCTCCTGCTCGGATCTGGAACATCTTGTCTTTTTGCTTAAATCTCGCTATCAAATAATGGGACAAATGGTTCAGTATATTATTGTCAAAAAAGAACATAAGAAAAACTGATGAGTAAAACTTGGCAACATATCTGAAGACTCGCTAGCCACTCATGAACGACTGACTGAGTCAACCATGTCAGTGTTTCCTCAATGGCAGTGCATATGGATGATCTTCTTCTCCCTCTTACAGCCTCACTCCGGCTAATTGGTTTTCCAGTTTACACCCCCTCTTGGACACCTGCAGAGTAACCCCCTACTGTCCTGCTGGCCCACTACCTTCACCCTAGAGATGGCTTATATCTAACCCTCACCACTCTGTGGGGTGATTCTGCACCCTGCATCTCCTTCTGCTGCCAATGACCACCTTGTTGTATCCTCCGTCGGCCTGGAACCACAAGGGAGGATCTGCCCCAGGAGCATCTGGTCTTTTTTCATTGCCTGCATTGCTGGGTCAGATCAGGGAACCTAAACAGTCTGGACCCGTTGAGTGTCTGTGCTCTTTTTTGTGGTTGTGCATTTGTCACTGGCTTGTATCTCCCAGGTCTACCTGTACAGTTGTCCTGTGCGCCCCTGAGGCACACTTGGTAAGAATGTGAGGTGCTCTGAGAATGATCACCTTGGCGTTGATGGTTGCCTCGAAGATCGCCTCCTAGAGTAAGTGCTGTACCTCAGATTTCCGGTCTCCCTCTGAAGGTGGAGGGCACATTGCTAAGATCATCGCCTTTTCAGCGCTCGCTTCGTTCACTAACATCTTAGTTTTACTTTCATGAATGAGTGATTCGCAGATCTCTCATGTCTATGTCCACCCTTTATTCCCACAGATTGAGACCTCTGATATGCAGCGGTCCAGCTGTCCTCTCGTTAGGAGAGGACATCTTGCCCTGCTGTGCACCTCGTGGTGGTGTCTTGCTTTTCTCCCAGTCCAGCCATGATTCCTAAGGTAAGTGCGAAAATCCCTTCTTCTTCAAACTTATTCCCACCTCTTTGATTTCCTTGGGGTTGTCGGACGTCCAAGCAGTGCTTAATCTGAACCGGTGGTTGCATGTGGAGCCCACTGGCACTCAATTTCGGGGACCAGCACTTATTTTTTCTCAACTGACTTGACCCAAAGCAAGAGAGTGAGAGAAACACAAGGGGCAAATAAAAAGAAACTCTGATCCAAAAGAACCTCAAGAGTGAGATGGAGACAGGAAGAGTCCAGTGGTGAAAACGGGAGCTCCTGACGTGGTTTCCCGAGCTTCCACTCGTGGGTTTCTGCTTGCTGTCCTTGGGCTTCAGAACTGCATCAATATCAACGTTTACTGTTAGCCCAGGGGGCACCCACCGGCTTCCCTGCACTAAAAATGTCAATCTGCTTCAAAACCCCAATTTTTCCATCATATTGTGATAAAGGACTGAAGATTGTGAGTGAATGAAAATCAATTGATAGAGTGCAGCCACAGCATCACTCCAATTATGCATCATCCGTACTTGACCGAATGAGAGTCGTGTAGGGCAAAAGGTAATAACTAGTTAGACTATCTGCCATAAGAGCCTCTCATTCTTCAAACTTCAAAAATCTACGGCCGCATAACTAACTCGTTATTACTCTTTGCCCTACATGATTCTGTTTTGCTAAGTACAGATTATGCATGATTGAGTGTGGGTAACCCCAGGTAGCGGGTTACTTGCCTAGTATGCACATGGATACGGTGATTGGGCTCTATTTCTCACCACAGTAGTTGTGCCTGGATACCTACAATTATCGTTCGGGTAGAAGTGATTAGTTACAATTGGTGAATAGTTGTACCCTATGTTTCTGTCTCACTGGTGGTGTCCTTCACAGCGGAGATGGTTTGGCTACTGTTGGTGGGAATGGAATACTACAGCCGGTTTTAGACAAAAGTGTATTTGTGTATCACGGCACACCCATTGTGGGAATTTTAGCGCTGCAGTTAGACAATATATATCGAATTGGGTAGCGTTCTGATACCGCCATAGTATTGATTACCATGGTCATACGGATAGATAGCATCTATCGCAGTTGGCGAGTAGTTGCACCTCGTGTTTCCTCTCTGGTGGTGACCAATGGCACACCTCACTTGGGTAACTGAGGTACCCTGTTAGAATGACATAGTTTCGTATTCCCATACCATTATAGTCAAAGTATTGATTATTAAGGTCGTGAGGCAGACTATGTAGAACGCGGATCTGTACACGCATGTGGGTGAGTGGTTGAACTCTTGACGATTTTCACTCTCAGGAGTGGTTCAGACGATCATTCGTAGGAATAATTGGGACTCAGGATTATATCTGCTCTCTGTCTCCATTGTATGCAGTTGATTAGTCAGGTGGCTTGGTCCTGAGGACGTCCCATCATTGATACAGGGTCGAAACGTCGGCAGACCCTCCCTTGGTTTCCAGATAAAATGATATCAGTAGGCACTGCGGATTGTCTTACAGCTCCCTCATACATATGCTTGTCTATAATGTACAGAACCAGGGTATTGTACAGTCTTATGACCTATATGGCAGGCCTGGGCTTAGTTTGCGGAGTTTTGCTATGCGGAACACAGCGAAGTTATAAAAAAACTCTGCAAAGTTCCACGAGTGGCGGAGTGCATTGCGAACTGCAGTTATTGCTGGTATTCCTGCCATTTCTACCCGAGCCCCTGCTCGTGCGTTTACCGTTTGATAAAACTCTGCAAATGGAGCGAAGTTAACTGCTTAGGCCTATTATATGGTGTCTATATTTGTTCACTTGTTTCTGAGCACTGCGTCGCCTGCACTTTGTCCACTTATTCACATACCACTGCATTTTAGTTGTAAATAGATGTAATTGACAGTAACCTCTCAGTCCATTGTTTTTCTTTCAAAACCTAGGTACTAAAATGATATTGCATTAGATGGTGGATTCCGAGTACCTCCAGTCGTAGTCCGGCGTATACAGTGTACAATGGAAATCTCCTGCACTAATGGGACGAGAGGTTTGGGTTCTGTTAAAAAGATAGAGGCTCAATTATGCAGGCCTTGGAAAATCTATTAGCCATAGCGAGTCAGATTTTATTAGGGCAAGCTTTATTAGTGCCTATTGGCCTAGTCTGGCGAGAGAGCTCGAGCTGGCAAAGAACAGGTGTTGTGTTCATTCATGAAGTGAATGGGCAATAAAGACACCTATAGACACCTTTAAAACTTGTTTTTATCTTGTCCCGTTTGCTGTCCATCTAGGACAGATGTCAAATGTCACCTTATGTCTTCTAACAAATTGCTGCTTATTTTATTTTGGAGATTTTGTTTACTTTTCTTTCTTTGACTGTAAAGCGAGAGGATTCTGTAGAGCGAACTGTAGGATAATTGTGCTGGGCATACAACATGTAAATAGCTCGCAAATGATCTGTAGACATATTTAAAAAAACATTTCAGTACTTAGGAAAGCTTTTTTTGATAGTCCTGTTTGCTGTTTCTTTTGGGGCTGATTTTACCGGTGTGTGTTGAGAACTTTCCCCGAGGCTGTCCTTGGCTCCACCCATCCCGCACAACAAACGACCGGCCGGTCTTGGCTCTGCCGGTCCAACTACCAACTACAGACTATAACCCCCAGGATCCTTAGGGGCGCGACGACGTGATCAGGAACCGCGCCAGGAGGCGCATAAAGACTCGACAGGGGCAGAGTCCCCTGGTGTCCTGTTTGCTGTTTCTTTTGAGGCTGATTTTACCGGTGTGTGTTGAGAACTTTCCCCGAGGCCAGGATGGCTCCGCCCATCCCGCACAACAAACGACCGGCCAGGCATGGCTCCGGCGGTCCAACTACAGACTACAACCCCCAGGATCCTTAAGGGCGCGACGACGTGATCAGGAACCGCGCTAGGAGGCGCATAAAGACTCAACAGGTCCCCCGTCCCGCGCGGGACGCGCCGGGCTAAGCCCGGGCAAAGGGCGGGCCGTCTGGGGCAGGAGGGGGCAGGGCTTGGCCACCCCCCCTAACGATTGGACATTGGACACTGGACACTGTCAGGTACTTGGGTCTTAACCATTGTTCACAGCACAACCTGTTAGTCCTACTGTGGGGTGTTTGTACTATCGAGTGTTGTTTTCCCTATGCCAATGACTACTCGCTCAGGGAAAAGCATGTGGGGGGGTTTGGGTATATAAGTGGCACAATGGATCAATTTATTACCCAAGCTTTTTCGGTGATTAAGAAAGAGATTGCAATTACCGAACGCCGACTTTCTCTTGAGCCCCTTAGCCACAAGCGTTCCTCCCTTGGGCCTTTGGCGCTAGCAGCCTCCCCGGTTCACACAGTTGTGTCTTCTGGTTCAGCGTCTCCTAGTGCTGACCAGATTAGATCTGACACCATAAGGGCCAGTTTGGATAGATTAAATGCCCTAGAACTACGTAGGCTCTCGGCCACCCAGCCACACCGAGTGTTGAATGAGACATCTGCACTCCATGCTCCCTTGGAAACCCCCATCTATCCTGAGATTGCACGTGCTCAACCTGCTGTAGTGCCCATTAAATTAACAAGAGTAGCCCCCTCTAAGAGGAAAAGAACTACAAGTTTCCGTAGGGGTAATCATCCAAAACCGCCTAAGAAGCCCAGAGGTAATTAGTCTAGGGTCGGGGCAAAATCTGTGGGGTTGGGGGCTGGGACGAGACCTATTCAGACAGAGACCCAAGGGACTTCTTCCGCTGATGGCCAGTTGCCTTACACTATTCCAGAGCGGGAGAATGCTATTATAAAACCGAATCCCTCATCCAGTACCTCACCTGAATTTCCCTCTATTGTAAACCTCGAGAAATTAATTAAAGTTTTGACTGAGAGGCTGGATAGATTTGAGCAAGCCACTCTTGACAACTTTTTCTCACTAAAATCTCTTATAAAACTACAATCTAAAAACCGGGAGGACTGGTTGTAAGGCATGCAACCAACCGGGTGGACTCCCCTGCCCAGGGGGATTCTCCTCTTGTGGAGGGGAGTGCACCTATTCCATCTGAGGTTGTACCTGGGGCAACTGTGAGGGAGGGAGTAGTCATGGAGGGTGGCCCTACTTGTCCCACTCCCCCAATTAGCTTGAACCATAGCTTGAACTTAATTAAAGGGTCTCGAGGCCCTTCAAAAAATTATCTTGCTCAAATAAATCGTACCAGTAGCGGGGGGGGTAGTGGGGGCAAGAACAGCACCACAGCAGTTCCACCAAATGTTTTGGCCCCGACACAGAGGGGAGTCAGCAATCCCGTCCCAAAAAATCTCCCCTGCGTTAATCTACCCCCTGATTGTTTGCCCTATGTAGCAGTGCTCACCGGGGTTCCCCAGTTGAGGGAGGGCAAACGGGAAACGTATGATGAACTGAAACAAAACTATGTTCTGGCTAAGGGAAAACAGACCGCTCCCTAGATCATTGGATGGGAGGGTCCTCCACGTGAGACGGGTCAGCTGGATAGGATCCAGGCCTAAGGACACGAGGGGTAATTGTATCCTGGTCAACTTTGGGGATGTTGGAGTAGTTGGGTATATTTGTAACCCTCTGGTCAGCCAGGGTACGTTGGGAATTAGCACATACGATCTTAGCTATATCCACCCCCGCCCAGCTAATCATCACCATGTTAGCCCGCCAACTGGGGGGGGGGGGGGGGGGGGATGGGAGAGTGGGTACCAACTACATGATCTGTATCCCACAAGGTTGCCCCTGTTGAATTTAGGCATTGGTCCCATCAGGCCTGGGTGGGGTTACTGACCTGATGCTGTTCTTCCTACTGAGTGTCTACCTGCTGTAAGCTCTGCATTTGGAAGGTGCAGGGGGCCTAAGCAGAGATTGAGACAAAACTCTGTTTTTCCTCTCGAGCCCGCCAACCCTCTTACCCTCAGCCCCAAGTCTGTACCCGTTTGTTCCCCGCTTGGAAACTACTGTACATCAGTAGAGTTGGAGGGTAAAATACAGGAGTACGGCTCGAGGTATAATATGTCTGCAATGCAGCCACCAGTAGAACAAGTCCTAGCAGACAGTAATGTGAAGATCGTGAGCTGGAATATAGCAGGCATTACCAAAAACCTTGATCTCCAAGACTGGAACACCTTCATTGAATCCTTCGGGATATGTATTTTTCAAGAGACCTGGTGCTTGGAGCCTTGTTATAAGGTTGGTTATTCCACGTACTTTGTTCCTGCAATCTCCCCCTCTGCTGGTAGGGGTCGCCCCTCAGGAGGCCTTCTTATCTGGGTTAGCATTTCCCTGGGGTGTCACATCAAGTTTAAAGACACAAAGTCTCCTGACCTACTGATATTATCAGTTAGGGGGCCTAATAGAGGACTTACCCTGGAGATATTCAATATCTATGCCAGAGGCCCTAATGGGGGCTTACCATCTCAAACTCTACATGAGCTTGAAGACTAACTCAGCCAGTGTTCCCCGGACATGTATGTTCTGGTCGCTGGTGACCTTAACTGCACATTTGAGCCCCTGGCGGCTGACAACATTTTGGGCACTTCAGATGAGGATGCCAGGAAGGGGGTATTCCTTCCCTAGAAATAGCACCTATAAAGAGATGGTCCCAACGGGCAATCCAGCTAAATTCGATCTCTATGCACTTTGGTCTAAGGGCGGTCAATGGTAGATCACCTTCGGACCCCTCAGGTGCACACACGTTTAATAGGGTTGACCACTCGTCAAGAATTGACTACATCCTCTTAGATTTCAAGCTCTGGGCCTATATGCGGGATATGGAAGTGTTACCCACTACGGACAGTGATCATAACCCTCTACCTTTTGTCTCTGTCCCCTTTATGGTCACTATCGAAAAGCCTACAGGTACCACCTGTCCAGCGTATAACTGGGGAAGTATGTCCTGTCAATTGTGGGAGGCGTCTGAAATGGCGCAAGGTCGCCCTGGACGAGGGGAAGTTTGAACTTATAGGGGTGCTCCTGGAAAACGCTGTAATTCGGCTGGCGCCCGCCACCATGGATCCCCGGAGGTATCACAGCTGTTTTGAAATATCACCAAAGTCCTGGGAGAATTATTCTTAGCCGTAGTCGGGGTCCCCCAGCTAGTGGCGGCCGTAGACATGAGGGCACCCTGGGGTGGTACTCCACGAAATGCAGGCAAATGAAAAGAGCACTGGTGGAAGCAGTTAAACTTATGAGACCGGGATTGATCCGGGTTGCTAGGAAGGATTACAAGCAGGCTGTCATTGAAGCCAAGAATGATTGGGAGGACCAGTTCTGGTGTAAACTGAAGGAGGCCAGCGCAGGGCGGGATCCCAAGGGTTTTTGGGATACAGTAAGAACTAAGAATAGGCCACTTGACACCCTTATTACATGCAACATCACTGAGGAGGCATGGTTTAATCATTTTTCTCTCCTCTATACTGGTAACTCGGATTTAAAGGAGGGGCAGACAAATTTCTCTTATTTTGTCCCATCTGGGTTAAGTGACGACCTGGCTTTCACTGCAAAAGAAGTGGAAAGTGTAATTAAGTCCCTAGTCCCAAATAAAGCAGCAGGCCCTGATGGGATCCCAGGGGACTTGCTCCGCCTAAACCTTGAAGAGTGGGGGAGGCTCATCTCATCCCTGCTTAACGCTACTTTTTTAGGGGCGGCAATCCCTGAATCATGGATGGGAGCTGAGGTTGTTCCAGTTTTTAAAAAGGGGAGTCGGGACAATCCAGCTAACTATCGCCCTATAAGCTTGATAGACTCTACGCAGAAGGTCTCAGGCAAAGTGGTCTTGGGTAGGATACTACACTGGGTTGATGATCACAAAATCCTCTCTGATTACCAAGCAGGGTTCAGGTCTGGTACAGGACTTATTGAGCAGTCTTTTAGACTGCTGCTCCTTTATTGGAAGGTAGTTGTACTTGGGAAAGGCAGTCTTTATCTTGTCTTTATTGACTTAAAGACTGCTTTCGATTTGGTGCCCCGGGATCAATTGTGGAAGGTTCTGTCTGTTTTGGGGATGCCGCCCTATTTAGTGTCCCTATTGGTGAAGCTCCATTCTGGAAACTTCGCACAGGTGAGATGGGGGAGGCAGGGCCAGAAGACCGCCAGAATCTCAGTGAACATGGGAGTCCGCCAGGGTTGTGTACTTGCCCCTACTCTGTTCTCATTGTATGTGAAAGGAGTGGTGGAGCATCTTCTAGAGATTCCATCTGATTCACCATCCCTGGCGGGCAGGAGAATACCAACCCTCTTGTTCGCCGATGATACCCTTCTAATCTCAAAATCCCCCATGGGCCTACAGAGACTTCTGGATAGTTTCCAATCATTTTGTGATAGTAGGGGTTTAACGATCAACACTGAAAAGACAAAGTATTTGGTACTGAACCCACCCAAAAAGCTTGGGCGGGCTCCCACGCTAAACTTGGTTCCCCTGGAAAGGGTTAAGGAGTTTGATTAACTAGGCATGCGCCTATCCGACTCTAAGCGGTGGAACTCCCACCTCAATAAGATACGTCTAGGTCACAAAAGGGTGGTGGGGGCCTTACTTAAAGAACAGCGGACGTCCTCCCTTAAACCCATTGCCCCTATGCTAGACATCTATAAGGCGAGATGTGTCAGTGCAGCACTCATGGGGCTGAGCTCTGGGGAACCCATAATATTGACCTGCTATCCTGTTCAGAAAATACATTTCTGAAGGATCTAATGGCCCTCCCCCAGAGTACTCCAACTCTCCCCCTGCATTAAGATATGGGATGCCGCACTATTAAGATTTCAGGCAATGCTGCGCCCCCTATTACTTTGGGCCTGCTTGTGGAGGGTGCCAGAACTCGCCAGCTATGCGGAAGGCCTAAAAGAGGTATTGTCTTTGCCCGGGTGGTCAAAAATCAGGTGGCTCAGGGACGTCAAATCCCTGCTTGGGGAGTTGGGGCTTAGGGAGGCTTGGCTATCTAGATCAGCCCCCCCTAAGTCTGTCCTCAAGAAGATTTACTGGAACTGGGTGGAGGAGAGGAGTAGTTCTGACCCCAAACTCTGTAGAACAACCAGTGAGTTCCTTATGATTAAGGACATGCCCTCCCGTGAACCATATCTTGACCTAATCTCAAAATCTAGAGATGGGGCCCTGTATTTTAAATTCAGAATAGGCATGCTTCCTGTAGGTGAAATAACTGCCCGTTGGAATATTCCGGACCAAACATCACCTTTTTGCCCATTCTGTGAATTTAGGGTTGAGTCTGTACATCTTCTCTTTGAATGCCCTGCCTACAAATTTCCGCGAGAGAGGTGGTTAAAACCTCTGTGCAAGGAACTAGGGACTAGACACCACATAGTCGCTATGCGTATCCTGAAGTCTGATACCCGGCCCTTGTTTGTGTGTGTGGTAGGGCTAAGTTTTTAAGCTGGACATGGCTAAATAGGTTTAAAAGATTTAATGAAATCGTTTAAAGTAGTTGGAATCATAAGGCTATATGAAACTGTTTAATTATGGCCACTATGTTGTACCTCCTTAATTTTTTGTTGCTGTGTATCTTTTTTAAATCATGTGTATGTATTTTTATCTGTGTTATGTGATGCTTTTAAACCCCTCCCCTGCTGGTGACGGAACCACGCGGTCGCGCTGTGCTGATGACGGAGTGGTTCCGTCACGGCCCGCTCGGCACGCCTGCGCGGATTCTGCGCCTGCGCTGAGCGTTCTATTGAGCGGGCGGGGACGTGACGGAACCGCTCCGTCATAAGCACAGCGCAACCGACGCTGGGTGACGGAGCGGTTCCGTCACCAGCATGCGCCCGCCGCTCGGCCGCCCTCCCCCTTAGCACTGCGGCGGAATAGCCGCCGCAGTGAAGGGGTTAAGATATGTTTTTATCGAAATAAAGCCTATTGACTGATAATTCTGAAGTGAGAAGGAAACTGAGATTTGATAGGAGCAAAAAAAATTAGAATACTTTACTTGGTGATGTGCACATGATAAAATATTTGCTGAACCCTAAATTTCTCACATTATCGGTTGTAGGCTATATAGTTTTATCATTAAAGTTGCACGTGAGTGTGAAAGTTTGTGGCCATTTCGATGGACAGTGTTCTCTCATTAAATGACAGGCGTTACCAGATCATGATTTAGGAATATATTTATTAAAAGTGAGTTTTTAAAAAATAAACTGCAAAACGTTCCTGCTGCCGCTCCAATGACAATGCCATTAGTGGCCTAAGAGGCAAGTCAGGCGTCATGAGTTTCCTATATGTAGGCTACATTTTTTGTGTACATGGTACAAATGTTTAATCTATTAAATCAAACAAAATAGGTTTTTTTCATAAAGCAGGCATGCTGAACTGACATATTTGAAGATGCTCTTTTATGTGGTAATGAAGAAAAGGGTGACTCGTTGAAATACAATATTTGCCTAGGAAGTTTGTTGGTCAAGCGCATTACAGTTGGACCTAGTGGATTATTTAAGTCACTAGACCTGCAGGTCTGGTAAAAAAATTCTGTTATTTTGAGGCCTGTCAAGTATGATTAAAGTCTCCTTTACTGTAACTCTAGCAGCAAAAAACAAGCATTGGAAATGCAATAGGTCTCGCATCATTAGAGTTAGTGCTTTTAGAATTGTTTATGATTTTTTTTTTGTAAATCTTAGCATTTTTGTTTCCTGTAGCCAATGCTAAAGAATTACAAATAAAAAAAGCCATAAACATTTCTAAAAGCTCTAACTGAAATGCTCTGAGACCTATTGCACTGTGAGGGGTTGAGGGTGAGTGAGGGTGAGGGTGGGTGTGGGTGAGGGTGAGGGGTTGAGTGAGAGTGAGGGTGAGGGTGAGTGAGGGTGAGGGGTTGAGGGTGAGTGAGGGTGAGGGTGAGTGAGGGGTTGAGGGTGAGTGAGGGTGAGTTAGGGTGAGGGGTTGAGGGTGAGGGGTTGAGGGTGAGTGAGGATGAGTGAGAGTGAGGGTGAGTGAGGGTGAGTGAGGGGTTGAGGGTGAGGGGTTGAGGGTGAGTGAGGGGTTGAGGGTGAGTGAGGGTGAGGGGTTGAGGGTGAGTGAGGATGAGTGAGAGTGACGGTGAGTGAGGGTGAGTGAGGGTGAGTGAGGGTGAGGGTGAGGGGTTGAGGGTGGTGAGGGTGAGGGTGAGGTGTTGAGGGTGAGGGTGAGGGTGAGTGAGGGTGATGGTGAGTGAGGGTGAGGGTGAGGGGTTGAGGGTGGGTGAGTGAGGGTGAGGGGTTGAGGGTGAGTGAGGGTGAGGGGTTGAGGGTGAGTGAGGGTGAGGGGTTGAGGGTGAGTGAGGATGAGTGAGAGTGAGGGTGAGTGAGGGGTTGAGGGTGAGGGGTTGAGGGTGAGGGGTTGAGGGAGAGTGAGGGTGAGGGGTTGAGGGTGAGTGAGGGTGAGGGGTTGAGGGTGAGTGATGGTGAGGGTGAGTGAGGGTGAGGGTGAGTGAGGTTGAGGGTGAGGGTGAGTGAGGGTGAGGGTGAGTGAGGTTGAGGGTGAGGGTGAGTGAGGGTGAGTGAGGGTGAGTGTGAGGGGTTGAGGGTGAGTGAGGGTGAGTAGTGGATGTGGTGGTGGATGTAGTGCTCGTGGGTGTGGTGGTGGTGGTGGTGGATGCGGTGGATGTCATGTTTTTGTAGCTCACACTCTGGATAAGGCACGCACGGATTTTAGTCGTTAAACCGAGGCATGTTATTTCATGGAGAATGAAGTGCGGACAACTGATGAGGGCGCGGTCAAAATCCAGGTAAAGTTTTCTGAAGATTTTGCAATCCCGTCCTTCGCAACACAAAAACCCCCCAACAAAACAATCAAGATTTGGAAACACTTTTGCCATTTTAGCAAGATTCTGATCTAACTACGCCACTAAAAACTCTGCCCAATCGCACAGTTGCTTGAATCCCACTAAAGAGGACTACATAAAAAGACTAAACAAAACACCACAAAACCGTGTATAAAGAAAACAAAATAGTGAATCGTTTCTTTATCTAAATGTATCCCAAGTCGCTTTTCTAGTTATAACAATACAAAAACACGAAACCATGAAACGTCATCTGTTTAATATTTTCCTCGCTTCTTTGAGATGTACAGTTCTAAAACAGCACAAGTGTGTGGCAGGAATACTCAACATTCCTTGGATAAAACACGGTCGCTTTCTTCCGCTATTACTAGTCACAAATGCTGCTGGGGGAACTGAAAGGCGAGTAGCGCAAGTTACCGTTCGCTGGGGCATGATCAACAACCGTTTCCAGAAAATGTATCACTAAGGATGTTTACATTTTCAAAGTGGCAGAAGGACAGGGCTCCTGAAACGAAACATAAAACATGAAAAATACGCTGATAAACAAGCCCACTTTATTTCCACCGTAAAGGTTTGGGAGGTAAGAGTAGGAGGTGGGGGTGGGAAAGGAAACAAACAAGACGGGGGAAAAAAAAACAGTAAAACAGCCAGTGACTGGAATATTCTTCATCACTCAAACAGCACGAGGTGGGTGGAGGAATGAGCGAAGACGTCTTATCGATATGTGAAATTACATCATGGGACGAAGCCGGCAACAGAAAGAGCAAGCATTACACGGATAGCCCCTGCGCACGCCGACTCGGACGCAAAGCAAACAAGACGGAGGGAAGAGAGAGAAGGGGAGGAGAAATGCGACACGGCGGGCAGGGGAGGGGGCGGAGCGGGGAGAGGGAACAGACGGAACAAGACGGAGGGAAGAGAGAGAAGGGGAGGGGGGAGGAGAAATGCGACACGGCAGGCAGGGGAGGGGGCGGAGCGGGGAGAGGGAACAGACGGAGGGAAGGCAGATAAGGGGAGGGGGGAGGAGAAATGCGACACGGCGGGCAGGGGAGGGGGCGGAGCGGGGGCCTGGAGTGCGGCTGAGGGAACTGATGTGCACGCGCTTTAAGCTCAATGCGCATGCGCATTGAGCTTAAATTTCTCGTGCACTGCAAGGAATCGCCACGATTCCTTGCAAGTTGGGTAAAGAGTGGATAAGCCCCCATAGTCTTGCAAGCTCGATGCGCATGCGCATCGACAGGCGAGACCTAAAAAGGCAAGTGAATCAATCAACATGGATGAAAAAGGTAAACATTATGCATATGAACAGATGAGCACTGCAGTCCTGGTGTTCTATCAATGCAGTGGACATTCATAACATTCAAACTGTGAAGCCTAGCTATCTCGGCAGAGCAGCAAGCGTCCTGTTCTTTGCTGCTCTAGCAAACGAGGACAATGCTTTTTCTTATCCAAATGTTTGTTGACAGTGACAGTGGTATGTGTGCCCTTATTTGAATTATTTTTTTAATCATTATTTTTTGTTATTGTATTTATATATTTAACTAAATGTGCAAGATTTCAGGCTAAACACTTTATACAGACATGCCATTTTTATTCGGTCGCTACCCAGGTATATGAAAAAAATCTTGGGGACTTTCAGAAAGTTGACATGGGAATGCATTCCTCCTGTAGCTTGCTATTGGCTTTATAGTTTGTTACTCCCGTTCTCTGGCTTTCGATTTGCTGACTTTATTTGCTCTAGGTTGTGCAGCTTGAGTTCATACCTCCGCATGCTAAAGCTGTGTATACTTTGTAAAACAGAGAGATAGGTCCTGGGACGTAAGGTCAGCTGGACCATATATAATATTTTGAAAAAAGCAAGTGCTGACCAAACAGAAAAATTATCTCCTTCTTTGGAGGGACAAATAGAGAAAATTTCAGAATTTGTCTGGTATTATTTATTTTATACCCTTTTACTTTTTATTTTTAAACTTTTAGAAATTCATTTGTCGGAAAAAGACATACCATATACATTTGACATACACTTATTCAGAAACACATATACAAAAACACATTAGATATAAACAACAGAACATCAATCTGAACATTTCATATATACATTTGCACAAATGTTTGTGCATCACCATAAATATTCATTATTTACACTATCTTCCTTGAAGAAGAAATGTGTTAGCACTCAAATAAAGAAGAAATCAAATGGGGAGAGAGGTAAGTGTTCAAAACAATACAAGAAATGACTGGAGGACTAAATCTGAATCTCAGTCAAACAAGGAACAGCTCATTGCTAGCTGTTGTTAGATGCTTGTCTCCATTGTGCCGACGCGTTTCGAACTCGCTTATTACTTTGCGTGTTCTCGTCAGGGCTTTATGACTTTTTCCTGCAGAGGGTGTGCAAAATATGAATAAAAAGGAAGAATTATGTCAATTCCTTTTATGGTGTTATATGGCCTCATTCAATAGTTCTAATTTTGCGTTTAGTTTGTAGACTTGGCGAACGCATACCTTACAATAATCGTCACCGGTGGGTGGGGTTCAAAGAATTATCTGCGGAGGTCCCCGTCGCAGTATCTAGAGGAGGGGAGGACCAATAAAATGGGTTCAATTCACTGTCCCAATGACAAGCCTGATGCCCGATGCCAAAAAACACACCATCCTCACTCCTACCTTGTTCGAGTGTTATTTTGTTCCTTCGAATTCAGGGATTGTATTCACCCTTTGTTCCTAGACGTCCCGTGGGTCCCGTGTGCCTGTCCAGGGAGAGAATGTGGGGTAACTATATGTTCGAGGCATGAGGGCTGCTGAATTCATATCTGTGCATAGATCGCCGCCTAGTGTTGGGTCCGGATGATTGCACATTGTTGTCTATAGAGTCTTCAAAGTATCATGAGATAGGTGGCTCCTTCCCTGGACTACAGTGCGCATGGGCATCCTCGGCATCCTCTCCATCCTCAGATTGTTTTTTCCCGCCATTGGGTTCGGATGTCTAATCTCGACTCCAGTTCCATAACTTGTACTCTTTCTATTCCTAAGGCCAAAAGGCCTTCACAGCGTCGGTATTGTATCGTTCGGTGCCTGTCACTTTCGAGTTCTTCGAAAGAAGTGATTTTTGACGACATCACAGGCCCAGACTACATCGACGATGGAACGGACCGCGTTTAAGCGGTGCCCAGTTTGTAATTCCAAATACTCTAATTTGGATGTGCAATACATGTTTGTCCCCCGACCACGACGAATCAAAATGTTTCGCCTGCTCGAAGTTCCGTTCAAAGAAAACTATTAAACTTCGACGCGCAGCGAGGCAGTCGGCCCAACAGTCATATTTACAACAAGGGGTGGTGAGGGACAGAGTCTCTGAATTAAGCAGAAAGCTCTCACCCTGTCAAGAGATCAGGGCTAGATCCAACACCGTTTTTTAGCTCACTGCACCATCCCAGTTTCAGAACCTGGCTGTATGCAAATTAGTCTGTTCCTGTCCCAGTGCATGATGGGAACAGGGCAAACCAAACTACAAAAGCCAATTCTTACACTGGGAAGGAAACAAGCTCCCGGGGACCGGTTTCTGGCATTACAGCCGTCTTCGGCCCGGTTTGCTTGAATCCTGATGGTGCAATGAGCAAGGGTCTCACATCTGAGAATACCCTTCCACGCTTAGGGTGGACAAAAATATTTACAACAAGGGGTGGTGAGGGACAGAGTCTCTGAATTAAGCAGAAAGCTCTCACCCTGTCAAGAGATCAGGGCTAGATCCAACACCGTTTTTTAGCTCACTGCACCATCCCAGTTTCAGAACCTGGCTGTATGCAAATTAGTCTGTTCCTGTCCCAGTGCATGATGGGAACAGGGCAAACCAAACTACAAAAGCCAATTCTTACACTGGGAAGGAAACAAGCTCCCGGGGACCGGTTTCTGGCATTACAGCCGTCTTCGGCCCGGTTTGCTTGAATCCTGATGGTGCAATGAGCAAGGGTCTCACATCTGAGAATACCCTTCCACGCTTAGGGTGGACAAAAATATTTACAACAAGGGGTGGTGAGGGACACAGTCGGCACCAGCACCTGCGAACATCTTCGATGCCGGAGACGAGGTACTCTTCCAAAATGAAGAAGAGGACGTTCCCGAAGAACTGTTGGAACCGGCGTCAGAGCAGGACTCCAATTTCGAGGTGGACGAGCAGGACGAAGACTACGTCCACAACCAAGACGTCGTCGATGTAGGGGACGACGATGAGGCCCTAGCGGCCGTTGGCGACAACTCCGGCGGTGAGCCGAGTCCGCCCGCAGTTACGGGGCCTATCATTAATGTTCCGCCCCCTCCGGCTCCGGTCGAGGCATCGCCGAAAGGCCTTAGCCAAGATCCTTCCACACGGTCTATAGCCACGCGCCAAAGCCAGGCTAAGACACTTTCAAAGGAGCCATCGGTCGATTCTCCGAAATCGAAACCGAAACAGTCGGAGCCTAAATCGAAACCGAAACTACTCCAGATGGTGGTCGGTTCGACGTCAACGCCCGCTCCCACTAAGACTGTTGACGATCCTTTGGCGTCGAAGATGCCCGTCGGCTCCAAGACTGGGACGTCGAAGCAGGCCTCAACCAGTAAGCACGTCACCTCGAAGGGCTCTGCGTCGGCGCCGACGTCAACGACCAAACATGGCGAGAAGGACAAAGGCCTTCAGTTGAAGAAAAGTCTTGAGCCACTCCTCTCAGGACTCAAGGCTGGGCTTGGGAAACGGGTTGAACCCACAACCAAGGACTCCCCGAAAGTGTTGTCGACGCCCAAGGATGGAGGCGCACCGCGCCGGGAGCTCGATTCAACGCGGTCTAGCGAGCGGCCTACACAGGCGTCGAAGAAACGCGAAACGGCCGCTTCAAGTTCGAAATCTACGGGCTCAGCGCCAATAAAGTTTGGACTTTTGCCCACGGCCCGCCCAAAACATCTCGAACGCCGTGACACCGCCGAAGTCTCCAAGACGTCGAAGGCGGCCTCCAAGTCCTCACACGAACAGGTCGTCTATCACGAGCCTTCTTATGACAACCAGGCAAAATTGTTTATCGACTCAGAGTCGGGCAGGCTTACCGTCCACAAGCGGTAGATCGCGCCTGAACATCCATTGGAAGGTTACAAGATTCCACTCAAAAAGAAGATTGTCTCTTCTACCTCTCCGGTTCTTTTTGAGCCCCTTCAGGACTATTCGCAACAAATACCTCAATCTCCAGTACAGAGTGAGGAGGATTTGAATGTAGACTATGGCCAAATAGCCTTCTCTTACAACACAGACGCTGATCAGGATGTCTCGCATCAATGGTCAGGGGCAGGGGATCAAGGCGATGACCCTGATGACCCCCATACCACTCCGGACTCTCAGTCCTACAATGTCAAACCCTCTCCAACTGAGGACACCGCAGCATTTAATGCCTTGATAAAGAGGGCAGCCCTTAACCATGACGTCGACATTTATGCCAAGCCAGTGGATGAGGACTTCTTATTCGACACCTTCTCCAAATCTGAACGCTCCACTAAGACTCTACCCATGCTTAAAGGGGTCCTCAAGCATGCAACAGACATTTTCAAGGAGCCAACCAAAGCCAGGGTTATCAACCCCCGGATCGACAAGAAATACAGGTCTGCCCCAGTGGACACCACCTATATCAAAGGCCAGCTTCCCTTGGACTCCCTCGTGGTGGCTAATGCGTGCAAAAGGGCTAACTCTCAATCCAGTGGTGACGCTCCCCCCCCGGACAAAGAGTCAAAGATCTTTGAAGCGTCTGGAAAGCGTGTGGCAGCGCAGGCCGCTAACATTTGGAGAATAGCCAATACACAGGCCCTGTTGGCTAGATACGACAGGGCGCACTACGACACCCTAGAACAGTTAATACAGCACATGCCTGATATGTACAAAGAAGCTGCAGAAATGGTTATACAAGAGGGGAAATTGGTCTCCAATGCGTCAATCAAATGCGCACTGGACGCAGCAGACACAGCAGCAAGGGCAATAAATACTAGCGTAATGCTGCGACGCCATGCATGGCTGCGCATCTCAGGGTTTAAATCCGAAATCCAAACTACTCTTCTCAGTCAGCCGGTTAACCCGGACTTCAGGTTTGAACCGGAAGTTGACACAACACTTGAGAAAATGAAAAAATACACTGAGACGGCGAAATCCATGGGGGTTCTGCAGTCCCAGCAGTTTCGGGGCAGTTCCTTTCGTCGCTCCGGTAACAGGGGAGCAACTAGAGGACAGGCTCTACAGCATTCCCAGTACGCCAAAGGCAACACGCAATCTACCTCCACTAGAAACACCAGGGGTGGATTCCGTGGGAACAGCGCCAAAGGGTGAGGCCGCGGCAATAACAACGCCAGGTCCTCCGCTCCCAACAAACAGTGACTTCTTGTCACTGTCCCCCCGACCATCTAACACCTGTCGGGGGGAGACTCCAGCAGTTCCTGCCACTCTGGGAAGACATTACAACAGACCGGAGGGTGAGACAACTTATCCGGTACGGCTATTGTCTAGAACTGACCTCCACCCCCCCCCAACATACCCCCAAGAAACCGTCCTATGTCCGCAGAGCACACACACTTATTGCAGCAAGAAGTAATCTCCATGCTGCAAAAAGGAGCCATAGAACTCATGCCTGTAGAAGAACGGGGTACAGGGGTTTACTCTCTGTACTACTTAATTCCAAAAAAGGACGGGTCCCTGCGGCCCATTTTAGACCTCAGACCCCTCAACCAATACATCCTTTCAGAACACTTTCACATGCTAACCTTACAACAGGTCCTGCCGCTGCTCCGTCAGGGCGACTTCCTAGCCACCCTGGACCTCAAGGATGCATATTTCCACATTCCCATTCACCCAAGTCACAAAAAGTATCTCAGGTTCACTATCAACAATCAGCATTACCAGTTCACGGTTCTGCCATTCGGGGTCACTACTGCTCCCAGGGTCTTCACCAAGTGCTTAGCGACTGTGGCAGCGCACCTTCGCAGGCAAGGTGTTCACGTGTATCCCTACCTGGACGACTGGCTCGTTCAGGCCAGGTCAGCCAAGCAGTGCGGCCGCGATATGTCGCGGACCATTCACCTCCTTCACAGTCTGGGGTTCTCACTCAACTACGCGAAGTCTCACCTGCAGCCAGCCCATGTGCAACAGTACCTAGGGGCGACACTAAACACCCAGTCGGCCACAGCACAGCCAAACCCTGCCAGGGTCAACAGCATGCAAGTGCTCATTCGGAGGTTCCATCCTCAACGATCCCTCCCAGCGCAGGTGTTCATGCAACTGATCGGTATGATGGCATCCTGCATATTCATAGTCCCGCACGCGAGACTGCACATGCGTCCCTTTCAAGAATGCTTAGCCCGACAGTGGAACCAGGCTCATGGCCATCTAAAAGACCTAGTGTTGGTGACCGGTCGTGCTTACAACTCTCTGCATTGTTGGAATCCACAAAACCTTTGCATGGGACGACCGTTCCAGGAGCCTGTCCCACAACTAGTGCTAACGACGGACGCATCTCTAAAGGGTTGGGGAGCGCATGTCCTCCACTACACGGTGCAGGGACTATGGACAACACAACAGCAGAAAATGCATATCAATGTGTTGGAGCTGATGGCAATCTTCATGGCACTGAAGGCATTCAGGTTGCACCTCGTGACCGCCATGTATTACATCCAGAAGCAGGGAGGCACGCACTCCCCGCACTCCCCGCAGCTGTCTCACCTGGCCCAGAGCATGTGGAAGTGGGCCATTCAGAGGAACATCTTCCTCATGGCGGAGCATCTCCCGGGTGTCGACAACCAGATGGCGGACCTGCTCAGCAGGCAGAGTCATCAGATGCACAAGTGGGAGATCCACCCGTCAGTACTCCATCCATACTTCCAACGGTGGGGTCATCCAGACATCGAGAACGTAAAAGGCCCAAACTTCGCCGCCAGGTTCCCACACCCGCAGTCTCAGGGCAATGCGATATGGATGAACTGGTCAGGCAGATTTGCATACGCTTTTCCGCCAGCCCCCCTCATAACTCTGGTGGCGCTCAAACTGCGACAGCACTCCATGACACTCATCCTAATTGCTCCAACGTGGGCACGGCAAGCTTGGTACACCACGTTCCTGGAACTGTCGGTGGTGCCTCACCAGCGGCTGCGCCTCACTCCCAGCCTCCTCACTCAGAGCCATGGCGACATTCAGCACCCAGATCCCCAACAGTTAAACCTTGCGATTTGGCTCCTGAGGTCATAGAGTTTGGATACCTGAACTTGCCTCCTGAGTGCATGAACATCATCAAGGAGGCAAGACGACCAACTACCAGGGCCTGCTATGGAGCCAAATGGAAGCGGTTTGTTATTTACTGCTCCAACAATGACATTAATCCGTTGGACGCGTCTACGCAAAACATCATATGTTACTTATTGCATCTATACCAGTGCAACCTGGCATACAGTTCAATCAGGATCCATTTGGCGGCCATAGCCGCTTACCTTCAAAACAGGCAGCACCTTTCCGTCTTTAGGGTGCCTGCTATTAAAGCCTTTTTGGAAAGACTTAAGAGAGTAATCCCTTCCAGACATCCCCCTTCACCAGTCTGGAACCTAAACATCGTTCTCACCAGACTCATGGGGCCACCCTTTGAGCCACTCCATTCCTGTGAAATACAGTTTCTTACCTGGAAGGTGGCCTTCCTAATAGCTATTACATCGCTGCGGAGGGTCAGTGAGCTGCAAGCCCTCACTATTCAGGAACCCTACCTGCAAATTCATGCAAATAGGGTGGTGCTTCGCACCAACCCTAAATTCATGCCAAAGGTGATTTCGCAGTTCCACCTTAACCAAAACATAGAACTGCTGGTTTTCTTTCCTAACCCTGACTCAGTGGCAGACAGAGCACTGCACACCTAGGATGTCAAAAGGGCTCTCCTGTATTACATTGACAGGACAAAAAACTTTCGAAAAACTACACAGCTGTTCGTTGCCTTCTCTCCACAACATAAAGGCAACCCCATCTCCAAGTCAGGTATAGCCAGGTGGATTGTTAAGTGTATCCAGTTCGTTATCAAAAGGCTAAGCGCACGTTAACAGTTCCCCCTAGAGCGCATTCCACGCGCAAGTTAGGGGCTTCCATGGCTTTCCTGGGTAACATTCCTCTAGAGGATATATGTAGAGCAGCCACATGGACCACCATACATACATTTACCAAACACTACTGCGTAGATGTACACTCCAAACAGCATTTTGTATTGTATACAGGACTGTCCATTTGAAGTCCATCTCTGAATGACCCTGTTCAATAAAATGTTGGACCATCGGTGCAGACGCAACTTTATTTTTGATACGTGGTCTGTGTTGTCCTGTATACAATAGGGCACATGAAAAGAGTCCAGGATGTGGATGATGTCTTACTCAGAAAAGAGGCTTATTTGATATTGCGCTTTAACAGCTTGCAAACTGGGTTAAACTCCATGTCGGAAATCTCTCGACTGTAGAAGTTCCGAAAATAGAAAAATTAAAAGGTATATTCACCCCTATTCAAGATATCAGACATGGACTACAAATCCCAGAATCCCAAGAAGCAGGTGATACTTTCAAATAGTCACGCCCCCACTAAACATGGCGTACTGATGGGAAGCCACGGCAAGTAATGCCTGCAAATTAACCAGAGGCACCGGGTAGGTCCAGATCCCGCTTTTCGAACTGCTAACATAACCGTAGCGCCACTAACAAGCAGTTTGTAATGCAACGCGTATTCTTCCCCTAGAAACGGACCGCGCCTTGTAAACATCCAGCGGATCTCCGCTCTAAACCGCGAGAACTAACGCCACCTAAGCGGACCGCGTAAATAAACAACAAGCGGTCTCCGCCCAAGCTGACAATTACGCTACCAAGCACGAAGCACAGGTACTTTTTCTAAACTTTGCGGGCTATAGGAATAGACATGACCTACAACTATAAAATATAGTTACCCCACATTCTCTCCCTGGGCAGGCACACGGGACCCACAGGACGTCTAGGAACAAAGGGTGAATACTATACCTGAATTCGAAGGAACAAAATAACACTCAAACAAGGTAGGTGTGAGGATGGTGTGTTTTTTGGCATCGGGCATCAGGCTTGTCATTGGGACAGTGAATTGAACCCATTTTATTGGTCCTCCCCTCCTCTAGATACTGTGACGGGGACCTCCGCAGATAATTCTTTGAACCCCACCCACCGGTGACGATTATTGTAAGGTATGCATTCACCAAGTCTACTAACTAAACGCAACATTAGAACTATTGAATGAGGCCATATAACACCACAAAAGGAATTGACATAATTCTTCCTTTTTATTCATATTTTGCACACCCTCTGCAGGAAAAAGTCATAAAGCCCTGACGAGAACACGCAAAGTAATAAGCAAGTTCGAAACGCGTCGGCACAATGGAGACAAGCATCTAACAACAGCTAGCAATGAGCTGTTCCTTGTTTGACTTAGATTCAGATTTAGTCCTCCAGTCATTTCTTGTATTGTTTTGAACACTTACCTCTCTCTCCATTTGATTTCTTCTTTATTTGAGTGCTAACCCATTTCTTCTTCAAGGAAGATAGTGTAAATAATGAATATTTATGGTGATGCACAAACATTTGTGCAAATGTATATATGAAATGTTCAGATTGATGTTCTGTTGTTTATATCTAATGTGTTTTTGTATATGTGTTTCTGAATAAGTGTATGTCAAATATATATGGTATGTCTTTTTCGGACAAATTAATTTCTAAAAGTTTAAAAATAAAAAGTAGAAGGGTATAAAATAAATAATACCAGACAAATTCTGAAATTTTCTCTATTTGTCCCTCCAAAGAAGGAGATCATTTTTCTGTTTGGTCAGCACTTGCTTTTTTTCACACAGCATTCTCCCACAAACTTGTTTTCTGTAATAAACTGGCCTTTAAATCTTGTTCTTATCTTGTTACATTTGCTGGGCATTCAAAGACTGACATCCAATGTCAAGCTGTGTTCTCGTGGGTGCCTGGTATTTTGCTTTCTGCTGACTTCAAAGTGTGAGCATTTATAGGAAAGAGGAATGCAGCGTACTTGTTCCATAGAGCTTGCTTGTGCACTTTTTAAAAACCTTTATTTTAGAAATAGCCATCTCAAAAGGTATCTCGTTCTTCATCTGCACAAAACAGTTGCATTTTTTTTTAGCAACATTTCCATTTAATTTGTGAAACTGCCTTTTTAGGAACAAAGTACAAAAGCACATTTCAGTCTCGGCGTCAGCCTACCATATGGTATTCTTGGGCAATTTACACTATTTATATACCATTTACTGTCAACCACAGGATAAGACCTTTTCACATTAAAGAGCCAGCCAATTGTAACACAATTTAACAATGCTTGGTTTTCACTTTGATGTGTAAAGCATAAGCTTATGCCATCTGTGGCAACTCTTTTGCAGAGTTGGGTAAGTTTAAATGCTCTTTTTATTAAAGCTTTTGTGTTTGTTTAGCTACACAATAATTATACATTCTGTCTGCAACTGTACCTTTTTCAGAACACATATGTTCCTGGATATAAACAATTTCCTCATTTGTTCCTGCAGGAACTTAGGTCATGATTTCAATGGTGCAGCAGGTGCAGTGCAGAATGGCCAAAAGGTTTATGAAACCCACCGAGCACTGATTAGTCATTCTTTTACTACTAAACAAGCAGTCACCCTGCATGCACTAGGGCCATGACTTGAATGGTGCAGGAGGTGCAGTGGCACCGGGGCCGAAAGCTCTAGGAAACCCACTGAAATCCGTTTATTGCTATATTCTACTACTAAACAAGCAGTCAGGATTGCTTTTTTGATTCTTTTGTAACCATTGCACCCAAAGTAGCACACAGCCTAAAAGATCACTGTAATAAAAGCTGTGACCGATTGGACTTTTCTGCCTACCTGCAACCTATCTTACATTTATACAACACATTTTCACAGTTTTTGTATGGACCTAAAATGCTTCTGAATCTGGACGTACTAACACCTTGGCATGGGTATGCTCCATTCTATAACATTAGCACTTCAGCCGTTGTAAACACTATATAGAAGCTAACAACGTACCATATGGTATTCAATAGCAAGCATTGGCAAAGCCAATAGGTCTCGCCTATGCGAGATGTATTTGGCTTTATCAGGGTTTTTTTAGCTACATTATTTACAGCAGTGCTAGCTGCAGTGCAGCATAACTGGAATTATTTTTTAAGTGCTATAACGCGGACAGCACTGTCTGTGTCATACAGCTTTTTTGCGTTACTTTCAGCCATTTGCAACATAACTAAAAACATTAGCAAAGCCAATAAATCTCATATAGGCTAGACCTGTTGGCTCTGCCAATGCTTGTGTATAATCTTTTGGTTCTGTCGGGCTTTCCCTGCTTGCCTTTCACTGGGTGTTTCGCAGCTGAAGCGTTGGGCGCCTCACCTTCCTCACGAGTTCCGTCAGAGTTGTGGCCTGAGGGGGATTCCTGCTCAGATGCTCGTTGAGTGGAAACATTGCTTCGTTTCTGCTCGCTAAAGCAGCTAGTTTACTCAAACTCTTGCTGCCAGCTCTCACTAGAACAACGCAGATTTATATTTCTAGTGTTTTGCCCATTTTGAGAGAAGACATTTAATAATATTTATATTTTATTGGGCTGCTTGCATGTTCTTGAGTAACTTCATAAATTCATGGGGGTAACTGATAAAAGTGGTTTTAAAAAGTTTGCCATGCACATACCTTCTACATATTCAGACCACGTGGCTTCCCAGTCCTCTGGGGAGGAGGATGGTCGGGGTGGCATGTTGCGGCTGGAGTCAGAGGAGGCAAGGTACTAGTAGATACGTCATACAATCAGTCTGCGGTGTCTGCATCTCTTCAGTCCACGCAGGACGCCATAAGTACATGTATACCTACTTTCTTTAGCATGTTCATTGATTTTATACCCCCATGCCCCAGAGTGGGGGCAGGTACCCAAAAGATGTTAGCCCCCTATCGGATCGTAAAGATTTGTCTCTACTAGAAGAATGCTGAGGCGTCTCGGCTAAGACATGATGTTGAGTTACCACTGCATTAGAAGGATAACAATCCCTATTGCACTCCTATAAAAAAGACTAGGAGTGTAACATTTTTGGGGGTTCAATTCTTAAGGCCGTAATCAAACGCGACCAATTTGTTCCTGATCCCTGTTTATTCTGGCTCCATTATTTCACCACTGGGAAGTTGTTGTGATGCAGGTGGTGATGATGCTCTTGGAGACTGCTGATCTAGAACGATCACCAGGCTTTGGTGAGGTCAGTTCACATTCCTTGGGGTCTCTATATTTTGACCCAGAGGTGATTACCCATCCAGGGTCAGGTGGATGGTCTCCGTCTCCCTGCATCTCTCCATTTACAGCCACTGGATTAGAAGGCTGATGGATAGAACACACCTAGTGCAGAGTGTTCAAGGCCTCTTATTACTCGCACGTTGGCTGTAGCACCTGAGGTGGGCCCACCTGTGGTGAAAAAGGGCAAACATTCTAAATAGGGTATCGATAGGGGACTGTGAATGGCATTTAAGATCCACTACCTCGGATCATGGAAATCGCAGCGGGATTAGCAGCCACTGAGGCCTCCCGTGAAATGACTTATTTTCAGAGTTTGGAGCTAGTGGGCCATATGCATCTTAAGAAAAGCCACCGTGGGAATTGCAATGTAAAGAGGAAAGATTTTGTATCGATTCTCATTGAGAAATTTGGAAGATAAGGAATTGGCGCTCAATGGTCATTTGTTTCCTGGCCGTTTAATCGAAGATGTATCGCCTTTAAATTTGAAACAAGGCAATTCATCCTGAATGAATGGGCAACGAAAGAAGAGCGGCACGTGTGAAAGGTGACGACGGAGAATAATGCTGTGAAGGATTTGGAAGTCGGGAGGAAATGGTCACATCGCTGACAGTAGATACTGAAAAACAACTTTCACAGTCGAGCAGCCGTGCAGATGGATCGTTCAGAAAAGAGACTGGTCTACAACGGGGACACTGGAGAGTGGGTCGGGTAGTGAAAAGAGTTGGTCAGACCACATCTGGGGCAGGTGAACATAATACTCACGATCCCCCTTAACCATAGGAATTTATATTTCTATTATTGCGTTGTATAAAGACCATGGCGACCCCAGAGGGTTTCCCGGCACTATACCCAAGTAGAGTGAGTGCAGCCCCTAGTCTAAAACAGCCAAGTCTTCAATCCCTTGCGAAATACTGTAAAGGAGAACAGTTTCACAGAGATTCTGGTCAGTCATTTCGAAGGTTCGGACAAAGATACGAGAATGGAAAGGGGCGACCACTCGATCCCCCTGAACGTATGGTTGGGTGCCCCGATCCTCCCGGGAAACCATTTTGGGCGAGGGGGCGTGTCTCGGCTGGTATGCCCGAAGCGGCGTAGCCGGGGCGCGCCTTTTCCCGCCCAAGAGGGGTTGTCCTAGACACCTACACCGATGACCACGCCCAGTAGGCGTACCGGAGGAGAGTACACGCCCTCCCGAAGAAGAATAAATAGAGCGGGAATCCGAAGAAGCGTCCTCTTGTTCCTGTGCTCTGAAGGCTGCACCCACTCGTTGCTCGTGAGCCCTCGACGGAACAAGCATTGGGTTCCTGGAGCTGTTCCCTATTTTGGTCGCTCTGATGGCATGGCCATACGATTTCAGAGACTGCTCAGTCGTATTTTGGTCTGATAATATGACTGTTGTCGAATGTATTAACCGACAGGCAGCACGCTGCAAATGGATCTTGAGATTGTTGAAAGAAATTGTGCTGCTTTGCATGAGACTGAATGTACAGTTCAGGGCGAAACATGTGCCGGGTGTACTGAATCATGCGGCTGATGCACTCTCTCGTTCACATATGCAGGCGTTCAGGGGTTATCTACCTACAGCGGACCTAGCGGTGGCACCATTCCCCGAAGCACTCTGGCTAATCGGTGCCCCGGATTACAAGACCTTGTGGCAGCGAGCTTAGCCCCCAGGACGAGGAAGGCATACGAAGGAGCGTTTCGTTCCTATTGTGCGTTTTTGGGTCCGACAGGGAATCAGAACTGGGGTCAGGAAGAATCCTTCCTAGGGTTCCTTGTAGCACTGCACAGAGAAGGCCGATCAGCGGCAACGGCCAATAGGCACAGGGCGGCCATTTCATTCATGGCGCAGGTACATGGCATCAAGGACCCAACAGGTTCCTTTTTGGCGAAAAAAGCCCTTCGCGGCTGGCAGCGCCTCGAGGGTCGCAAGCAAGATGAGGCGCCCGATTGGCTTAGAAAGGTTGGCCCTACTCATAGCGAAACTAGTCGAGACATGCTCCTTCCAATTCGAAGCAGTTCTGTTCCGGGCAGCTTTCGCATTAGCGTTCCATGGAGCTATGCTGGTGAGCGAACTGGTCGCAAGGAATAAGAAAGATGTGGAGGGAGGCTTGTGCAGGGATCACATCCTAATTAGGGGTGATTCGATGGTAGTCACGATAGCGAGGTCCAAGACTGACCAGGGAGCTATGGGAAACAGTGTTGTTGTGCAGCGCGTGCGAGGGTCCCCCACGTGCCCGATAATGTGTATAGAGGAATACTTGGCACTGAGGGCGGATACATGGGGGGGGAGTTTGCTAAGGCACAACGATGGCACCCCACTGACGAGGTTTCAGTTCCAGAGGGTCAGGTGCTAGCACTGACAATCGCTGCCGCGGGCATGGACCCGTGCGATTTTGGGACCCACTCCTTTAGGATAGGGGCTGCTACTGAGGCTACAGCCAGGGGTCAGGGTGCAGAGGAAGTGAAACAATTGGGACGATGGTCCTCGAATTGCTTCAAAAGGTATGTGCGATTGCACATGTTGTGAAGTCAGTTGACATGCACTCACGCTTCATGTCTTTTGTTTGAATTACAGTTTCGCGAGCATGTCATGCGGGGCGGAATTTGCATTCGATCCAGTACCAGGAGACCAGCGGTCATGGATCACCGCTGAGGAGAGAGTGGTGTGGGTCGTGGGCCACTCATACGTGAGGCGGGCCGGGGACGTATTCAAAGCAGGTGACGCGACTCGCGCAGCTGGGGAATACGGGTACAGAGTGGCCTTCCACGGAAGGGGCGGGCTCTGTATTGACCAATTCGAATCTTTTGTTGAGGGTCTCTTAGGGCGGCAGAGGTCACCGCCATCTGTAGTCATAGTACACCTGGGGGGCAATGACTTGGTGACTCTGGGTAGACGAGTATTGTTCGAGCAAGTTTTGTCTGCCATTAGCTGGTTGGCAAAAAGAATCCCGGGGTGCACGATTGCCTGGTCCCACATGATTCCCAGGAAAGTATGGCGGGGGGGCCTTTCGGTGTCAGCACTGAACCATTCGGTGAAGAAGGTTAACAATAAGATTGGTAGATTGTTTCGCTCTACACAGTTGCATAGTATTCCTCATGGGTGTATTCGGGGTGATCACATGTATCTGGATGATGGGGTTCACCTGTCCCGGGAGGGGAATGTTTTACTCATAGGAGACTTCATAGCATGGCTAAGGGGTTTGGGGAAGCATGACCTTTAGGAGGAGTCTGGGGGGGGGGCCGGATAGCCGGTCAACTATCCGGCCTGTGGCGGTAAGGTCATGATCGGTGAGCAGTAATTTCAAGGTCCCTAGAGTGGGGCGCCACCCAAGATGGATGGGAGCGCCCGGGGGGAGGTGGCCATTGGCCCCTCCCACTGGGAGGCGGAACCCACTAAGGATGGGTCGCCTAAGGGGAGACGGCCATAGGCCCCTTCCAGGGGAGGAGGCGGCTATATGCCCCTCCTACGAATTTCCCGGGGCCCGGATATCCGCAACGGCGGATAGAGCGTGTGGGGATGGGGGGGGGGGATGGGGGGGGGGATGGGGGGGAAGAGTCCACGCTGTCCTTCCTACAGATACCTCACACGGGAGCTCGGACGACCTTTAAGATGGCGTCGAGCGGAAAGGGGGGCCCCCCAACAAGACAAGGGAAATTACAGTTGGCAATGAGGGTACAGTCCTCTGCACATGCGCCATTCACACCGTGAGGGCGACAGTTTTGGTAGTAGGGATCTGACACCGGTTAAGACCTTGCCGTTGGCCCTTAATGCTAGGATGTACAATTTTAATTTAGAATGTATGCATTTGCAGGATGTTAGACTCGGCTAGGAAACCTTTGTATTAGAGATTTGTTAAGGTTAGCCAAAGAACATGTCTTCATCGAAATGTAATAAATATAAAATTGTACATGATTATGAAACTTTTATTTAATGTTTTAATTTTGTTTCATATTTTAATAAATACGGCCGGGAGGGTGAATCCCTCCCGCCTTCCAAAAGTTCAGAACTGCGTCCGACTTCCCATCCTTGGGGATTGTGTTGGGAGGGGGTGACGGGCATCCCGGCCATATGACCGTCCACCCTGCCTGCTCGTCTAATTCTTAGCACTTTGTAGAGGGACTGGTTAGATGTACAGAGCATTCAATGCACGTTGGACTAGGAGTACCGACTGGAAGTTGCCATTGCTGCATTTACACATCTTTTGCTGCTACATTATTATAATGGTTAAAAAAAAGAGGTATCTAGAGTCTCTGATCTTGTAATGGAATCAGCAAGTAAGTGAGCTGTCACTGACCTGAACATTCTAGTATATTTTAAAACACATATTCAGAAACATTAGGCTAGAAGGATGCTCTCGAGTTCATCCCTGTGCCAAGGAGCATTGGTACTGGTACAGCTAGGACAGGGAATCCTCACATGGCCGAAGGGATCCAAAGCAGTTGTGAGCCACTGGACGAAGTCCTCCGGGGGATCTGTGGTGACCTCCGAAAGAAGGGCGTTGTCCAGGGGGCAAGCAAAAGCTATAGACTTTGGGCCAGCATCTGACTGGTAATGTGTGCCACAGGCTCAAGCCATCACGAGGCACCAGGAGGGCTACTGGACTAAGTGGTGGGGTCATTGCTTGGACATGATTGGCAGAACAATTTGCTTGATTTGTATCTTGATCAGAAATAGTTGGCCACTTTCTTTGCTATGATTGGCAGGAAGTGTTAACCAGGTGCAGCTGTTAGGGGGTGTCTGTGCTATGAATGGTGGTAGAGATTGCTTGACTGTGATTTTATTGTAGGGGTTGGTAGGGTGGGTCTGGTTTGCTGGTTTCTGTGCTATGAGTGGTGGTAGAAATTGTTTGACTGTGATTTATAGTAGGGGTTGGTAGGGTGGGGCTGGTTTGCTGGTTTCTGTGCTATGAGTGGTGGTAGAGATGGTTTGACAGTGATTTGCAGGAGGGGTTGCTAGGGTGTGACTGGTTTCTTTCCTGTTAGTGGCATGAGGGTTACTTGTATGTGATTGCAGACACTGATGGGCTGTGAATGGCAGGAGGCATTCTTTAAAGGTCATTGGTAGGAAGGATTGCTAGGAAGTGGCTGGTTGGGTTGTTTCCTTGCAGTGTGTGGGAGGAAGGATTGCTTGTCTAGGTGTGGCCGGGCAGTTAATATCAAGGGATTGTTCAGCTGTGGTTTCTTTTGTATAAATGGCAGGAAGGGTTACTTGTATGAGATTGTGTGCATGGGTCGTTGGGGTGCGAATTGCAGATGGTTTTGTCTATGGTTGGTACGAGCGGTTGCTCTGGTTTTGGTGGGTGGTATCAGGAAGGGTTACTTGGATAGGATTGTGTGAGGGGTCGCTGGGCTGCAAATGGCAGTGGGGTATGTCTATGATTGGTGCAAACAGTTGCTCTGGAGTTGGGTGGTGGTTTCTTTGCTTTGAGTGGCAGGAAGGGTTTCTTGTATGACTGTGCAGGGGTCGCTAGGCTGCGAATGGCACAAGGTGTTGTCTATGATATGAGCGGTTGCTCTCTTGTTGGTAGATGGTTCCAGGAAGGGTTACTTGTTATGTGATCATTTGGAGGAGTTGCTGGGGTGTGAATAGCTGGAGGTATTCTTTTGCTGCCATAGGTATGACTGTTTGTTCTGGTGTGGCTGGTTGGGTGGCTTCTTTGTTGAGTGGCAGGACGGTGTGCTTGTAAGTTCTGCTAGGGTTTTTCCTGTCTTAGCAAATACTAGTTCCATACCCCTGTGATGCACATGCTAGACAGAGTGGTCCTAGCCGTATTTTATGAATGGATGCAAAAATACTTTTTTGAATTCACAAACGTTGGCAGGCGTGGAAAGCTGCCCCAGTCTCAGCTTTCCAGGCATACTACTTGCAACCAAACACCCAAAATCTGATGGGACAAAAGTTTGCAAGTAGTCTAACCACTGGCGGTCACTCAGGGTAGCATTGCAACCCATTGACCTAGACCAGAAGTCTTCAATCTTTGGGGCGTAACCCACGGGAGCCGTGGAGGCCTGGGAAGGGGGTCGCGCATTCCCCAGCTTCACTTGTGCCTGAAATCCAAAACGTTTTCTTTCATTTTGGAAAAAGACAGAGGCTAATTTAGATCTTTATCAGCTGAAGTTCCATCAGTTGAGTCTCTTGCTTGCCTGCGTGAAATGCAAATGTACCAATCAGTTAATCTGCCAGTGTAAAGGGTGCTTGGGAGCTGGTTCTGACTTTTATTGATCAAATCACTTCAAGCCTTGTGGGGTCAAAGATTAACAACCGAGCTGTGAAGTGCATGCTTTTAATTTTAACTTTTTACACAGCCTTTAGTACCCCTAAAAGTGTGTTGAAGGTAGAGTTATGTAAAAAAAGAAAATTGCATTACATACACTCTGGTATTACCAAAATCTACATTTTGGAAGCCTTAATAAACTAATGACACTCATTTATAAAAAGGTTCTTCAACTCCCGAAAACTGCTTCAGATGCGCCTGGAGTTTCGGGCTCCTGAAGGAAACACTGGGCAGACTCTACACATACATTAAAGTATGGTGCCAAATAAAACAAAACGTAGAGGAAAAGTCTTAACGAATCTCTGTGGCAGGAACTGGAACAAGATAAACACTCGCCAGCATACACATTTTTTGAATATGCATTAAAGGCTACCTGCACAAGTGAGCTGTGGAATAAACATATGTCGTACCAAACATTCAAATTAACACTAAACAAGGCTGCAAAGTTCCACTTGCTACTGGTTCAAGACCTTTTTTCAACAAGAAGTCATTCATGGACAGTGATCAACACTTATAAAACACTGAAACAAGCGGCCTATTTGGACTCCACTTATTCCATTTATGTAAAGAGGAAATTATTAACATTAAGGTTTGGACAGTTCCCCACTCTTGCGGAAGGCCCACATTGAAAATATAAGGTAAATGAAAATTGCTGGCATTGTGGCTATAAAAAGGAAGATCTGATTCATCTTGTATGTCATTGCAAGATACTACAACCAGCACGAACCATAATATTACGGCAAACATTTCTGGATAGTGTCATAAAGTCGTGCAGAACAGCTATCATAAGAGGACTGGACTCTAAAGACCCCCAAATGAACTGTAAACTAATTCAATTTTTACGTACTCACAAACAAGCACTAAAAGCTAAATATGACCAATGATAAAATATGAAGTATATTTTATAATTACATACATTTTAAGATGTTTTTGGAGATATGTAACTTTTTTGCGATTTGTTCTTTTTAAAAAAATAGTGTTTGTAATATTGTTATGGATTTAATTAACTGAACAATCAATAAATAAATAAAATACATTTTGGGAGCACCATTTTATTGTAAAAATATTTTTGTCCGTTTTGCAGCACTTTATCTTACACTGTGTGTAATGCACGTATAATGTAATGACTTACATTTTTACACTGCTTTCGGTCATAGGCTGTGTTAGACTTGGCACCATTGGCATGGGTCTCCCTTCCATTTTTCGCTTTTGTCTCCTCTTTTTTTTGCTGGTGTTAGATGCTCTGGGCACTGTGCCACTGCCATTCAGTGCCACAGCGCGAATGCTCCCTATTGTAAATTGACTGTATGAATTGGTATAATCCTAATTGCCCCAAGGAACATGATAGGAAAGTCGAATTTAGTATACCTGAGCTCCAAATATTAAAGGGCATCTTTTGGTGACGATTATTTTTAAATTCTGTGATTGAAAATACCACTTTTAGGAAGTAGGTATTTTCTTGCCTAAACCTTCCAGTGTGCTCTGCTGTTATGTGTATTGGCTGTCTGGTTTTGGAGGGTAAGGGCAGGCTGAACCTGACGTGGATTGAATAGAAAGATCTGTAGTGGTGTATGGGATGGGGTGACCCTTTTGATCTGAACAGGGCTATGCCTGGCAAGGTGAATGATGGCTCCACCACCCACTGTGCGTCTGATTGCAGACCCCCTCTTCCTGAAAGGCAGGATGCAGCCTTGTAAACAAGGTGCTCCAGGACGACACCTAACTGGTTCTGGCTGGGTTTAGTGATTTGTGACTTTTTTTAGAACAAAGACTTTTGGGGTATAAAGATCTGTGCTAAAACCCCTACCCGGTGTGTTACTTCTGGATGTCAAGACGAACCTTTGTCCGTATAGCCAGAGGGAAAGTACTCTGAAACTTTCATCCTTCTTGCTGAAGAAACTACCCAAGGATCTGATTTGAGCGTGTCTCCTGCCGAAGTCTCAGGGACATTAGACTTCACCCATCAGCCGTCCGGATTCCTATGTGAGGGGTATTCTACTCGCAGGTGAGGCCTCTGTTGAGAATTCCAGAGCCTCTGGTTCCTCTGCGGGGAATGCGGGCTGAAAGTCATTGCATCGCTATTGTGGGCTGCCGCAGCTGAGGAGCTGTTGCCCCTGAGAACCCGCATTTGCCTGTTACCAAAGGCATCGTTATCGCTATTGTGAGCCACTGCAGCTGAGGAGCTGTGCCGCTGAGTGCCCGCATTTGCCGTCCTACGAGAATCATGCTATCGCGGGCTTCTGCAGCTGAGGAGCTGTGCTGCTGAGTGCCCGCATTTGCCGTCCTGCGAGAATCCTCGCTATTGTGGGCCACTGCAGCTGAGGAGCTGTGCCGCTGAGTGCCCACTTTTGTCATCCTACGAGAATCATTGCAATCGCTATTGTGGGCCGCTGCAGCTGAGGAGATGTGCCGCTGAGTGCCCACACTAGTCTCCACTTCAAGGATCTTGGTACCACCTGCGTGTGCCAGCCCTTAAGCCCTGTCCCGGATTATCGTGAGTGTAAGCCGTGGACCGCTACATCAGGAAGCTGTGGCCGCTGTGAGTCTGCCTGTCACCGCGGCTTCCTTGTGAGGCTGCGTGCCGTGCCCCTTTAAATCTCAGGTACATTGTGCACCACTGGGTCGCGTGGACTCCGGCCACAAACTAAGTTTGTTCCACGTGGTTTTTGAGTGGCTTTATTGCTTTTGAAGGGAATCTTATATAAAGATAACTATTTTTCTGTAACTGCTTGTGGTGTCCGTTTGTAGCCTCTTCCCTGTGTTATTGTGTATGGTTATAAATGCTTCACATACTGCCTCTGAGATAGGCCTGTCTGCTCGTGCTACTTTACCACAGGGTTGAGCAAGGGTTATCAAAGGGGTAGCCCCATTACTCTGACTTAGCAAGAAGGATCCCTATTTGGACCTCGGTGCCCGCCGCCGCCAAGTGGAGATCCCCATTTCTAACCGGCTGTAACCTTGTAGCACTAAAAATACAGTCACTATTCTCCACTGCACCAATCAAGATTTAATTCTGTGGCTCTCTGGTTATACACAGACCTCTGCAGTGCATTAACTAATAGAGGTTTTTATAATGTACTACAGAGCATTTTCCACTTAACAACTTTTTACATTTTTTTTTATTTTACGGTGCCCATTATTTTATATGTAGATACCTAATAATTATTGACCTAAAAACGTACAGAATATTTAGAGGCTTATTTACGAAAGGCTTTCATCGCCAGAACATCACTTTTGTGACGCTCCGGTGGCGCAAGCATCTCAAGCATACCTATGAGGCTGTGCACAGACATCCTGCATGGCTTTGCAGGGCCTCCTAGAAATGGAGTAAGACATAGCAGCACAAGTCACTGTGTTGCCTTACTCTGCATCAAGGAGGTGTTCCATGGGCTTTGTGTGGGGTTCCCACGCAACACCCATGGATTTTGATACTGCCCCATATTTACAAATCACATAAACCTGAGGCAGCTACAGAAACAGCCGCCTCCCCAGCGGAGACGTAACTATGAGAAATGTTTTTTCATTTCTACTCGTTTTTTTCTCTTTCCATCTGTGCTGCATTCTGCAGCTCACATCGAAAGAGGAAAATGCCTCTCTGGATTGTTTTTTGTTTTTTAAGGAAAGTGCACCTTCCTGAACAAAAACAATCCTGTCAATGTTGGAGCTAGGCAGCAATTTATGCGCCAACGCAAAGGAAAAGTTTAGGAATGCACCGTATGCCGCTACAGCTCGAAGAGCCAGGTCTTGAGGAGTCTTTTGAAGGTCAGCAGGTCTTGGGTCTGTCGTAGGTGGAAGGGGAGGGTGTTCCAGGTCTTGGCGGCGAGGTGGGAGAAGGATCTGCCGCCAGAGGTCGCACTTCGGATGCGGGGGACAATGGCGAGGGCGTGGTCGGCGGGTGGGGGTGTAGAAGCTCAGTTAGCTGTTGAGGTACGCTGGTCCGGTGTTGTGGAGTGCTTTGTGTGCGTGGGTGAGGAGCTTGAAGGTTATCATCTTGTTGACGAGGAGCCAGTGCAGGTCTCTCAGGTGGGGTGTGATGTGGCTGCGGCGAAGGATGTTGAGGATCAGGCGTGCGGAGACATTCTGGATGCGTTGGAGGCGTTTCAGGAGTTTGGCCGAGGCTCCTGCGTAGAGGGTGTTTCCGGAGTCCAGTCTGCTACGGACGAGGGCCTGGGTGACCGTCCTTCTCGTTTTGGTGGGGATCCACTTGTAGATCCTGCGGAGCATGCGGAGGGTGTTGTAGCAGGAGGAAGAAACGGCGTTGACCTGCTTCGTCATGGAGAGGGTAGAGTCGAGGATGACCCCTAGGTTGCGTGCGTGGTCTGTGGTTGTTGGAGCTGTTCCTAGTGCTGTTGGCCAACAGGAGTCGTCCCAGGCCGAGGGGGTGGAACCGAGGATGAGGACCTCCGTCTTGTCTGAGTTGAGCTTCAGTCAGCTGTATCTCATCCAGTCGGCGACGGCCTTCATTCCTTCCTGGAGGTTTATTTTGGCAGTGTGGGGATCCTTGGTAAGGGAGAGGATGAGCTGGGTGTCATCGGCGTAAGAGATGATATTGAGGTCGTGCAGTCGGGCGACGTGGGCGAGCGGTGCCATCTAGATGTTGTACAGCGTTGGGCTGAGGGATGATCCCTGGGGTACGCCACAGATGATCTTGGTGGCTTCGGAGCAGAAGGAGAGGAGGTGGACGCTCTTTGTTCTGCCGGAGATGAAGGAGGTGGTCCAGTCCAGGGCCTTCTCTTGGATCCTGGCGTCGTGGAGGCGTGTTGGTAGTGTGCGTTGGCAGACCGTGTTGAAGGCGGTTGACAGGTCCAGGAGGATGTGGGCTGCGGTTTCTCCGTTGTCCATCAGGGCCCTGATGTCATTGATGGCCGCAATGAGGGCCGTTTCGGTGCCTTGGTTGCTGCGGAACCCAGACTGGGACCGGTCCTGGATGCTGTTCTCCTCAAGGAAGCTGGTCAGTTGTTTGTTGACTGCCTTCTCGGTACATCAGTACAGGCAATAGTGTTGTTAGAGTGGTGCTTCTCCAGTATTAGGGGTGTCTTTCATAGATTCACATGCCTGAATCATTCCCCGTTGTCGGAGTGGGAGCCCACGGTACATAAAAAAGTAGTAAAATATACCCTTTGTACATAATACATAACAATATACCTAACCAGGAAGTAAAGTAGCCCCAGCTACAGTAAATAAAACTTCCACATTAGGACCTATCCAGGTCATTATGTATGGACCAAACTGCAGCCAATCAGGCCGCAGCTCCCACCAGAATGCTCTCCCCAGAGACCCAGGCTCTCAGATTTTTTACCGCACGTCGTGTGATAGGGAGTCCCTCTGAGCTCTGCTCATTCTTTCTTCACTTGTCAGTTTTTTCTTTCTTCAACAATGTCTACTTCGAAGTCCCTATTCAGGAACTGTGACTCATGTGGAAAAGCGAGGTTGTTTAAGGAAGATCCTCACACTCGCTGCATCTACTGTCTGTACCCTGACCATCAGGCCAAGGAGTGTAAGATTTGTCGCAAATTTCCTCCTAAAACCCTCAGGGACAGAGAGGGTCGCCTGCTGCTGTGGCTTCAGCGGATAAAGGATAAAGATGCGCCACTTTCTGAGGTAGGGAGTTTTGCCTCAGGGTCTTCTAAAGGGTCAAAGAAGAGGAGAGCTGGGAGCACTGTGCCTACTCCTAAGGCTAAGGTGGCGAAGGCTTCAGAGGCTGGTGAGCCTTCTACTTCTAAAGGTCAAAAATCCTCAGAGAAGTCTGTGAAGCTTCCAGGCTTAAAAAGAACAGAGTCTTTGGTGTCTCCTGTGAGACCTGTGACTAAGGCATCAACAGCGCTGCCGAATTCCAGTCAGGCTGCCTCTGCCATGACTTCTACTTTGACTTTCTCCTCACCAAAATCGACTATGGTGATGTCCTCAGCCTCCTCTCCAACTTTTGTTCATGTTCAGATTCGACCCATCTCGTCGACGAAGATTGTCACACCTCTCGTCGACGATCAGACATCGACGAATATGAAACAGTCGACGAGGAAACCCTCGTCGTCGTCGACGGCTGTTCCGTCAACGAAGAAGACCTTGCCGTCGTCTACGCCATCGTCGACGAAGATACCGTCGACGGACCCATCGACGACGAAAAAGACCCCGTCGACGGACGCGTCGACGAGAGCGTCGTCGACGAAGGTGAAGATTGTCTCGTCGACGGCCCCGTCGACGATGAAGACTGCTCCGTCGACGGTTCCCTCGTCGACTGTTCCCTCGTCGTCGACGAAAATAACGCCGGCTCTGAAATTGAAGGAGCCATTGTCTTCAACGTCCAGGGCGACGACACAGGGCTCGAATTTGCCACAAGACAATCCACCCACGCCAAAATTGTCGTCTTGTACAGACCTGCAAGTATGGTCAGCAAGAAGCACTGCCATACCTCTGCCATCTCCAGCCACAACTGCGGCTTTGTTGCAAAAAAGGTCATCTCAATCCACGCCATTGTCGCCACTCCAAATGCCAGACAGGCTATTAGATTCTGAGGAGGAATCTGGTGATGACATGTTCCAAGCAGCTGAAAGTCCTTCTGACTTACTGATACAGGTTAAGGATCAAGAGGAAGAGGAACAGCAAATTCAGGCACCTACATTGGTGAACACACCAGCGCCAGGGATGCAGATGCCAATGGAACTTTTTGAGAATCTGCAATATATGCTGAGCGATTATTATCGCCGCTTCCCACCTTCGGAGTCGGGCGACTCTCATATTACCTCCCCACAGCCTCAAGTGAGTCAAGGTGCAGGGGCTGGTAGGTCAGAAGAGATACAGAATACCCGGCCTACCACGCCGTTATCCCACCACCAACAGGAGGAGGACAATTCCGATGAGGACACCCATGAGGAAGGGGAATTGAATAAATCGGACTCGTCGGAGTATGAAGACTATCAGGCAGATACGCCATCCCCAGATGAACAACCAAAGGCTGAGTCACCACCGGTGGATATAGCGAATTTCCATAGGATTATGGATAAGGCTACTAAACGATTTCTTATTTCAATGGAAGCAAAGCAAGATGAATGCTTTCTGTACGATTTTAAAACTTTATCTCAGAAGCAGAGTTGGTCTATTCCCATTATAGACTTTATCTGGAAGGAAGGGCTTAAGATCATGGCCACGCCGAACTCTTCTCCTGCGGTATTGCCGCGAGTAGACAAAAAATATAGGGCGCCCGCCTCTTCACCTGCTTGCCTCATCGGACAGGCAAAGACGGACTCAGTCATCGCGCAGGCAGCTCAAAAGAGGGCTAAGAACCCCTCAACTCAGATCTCCATTCCTACGGACAGGGACGGAAGACGCCTCGATACCATTGGAAAAAAGGTATCTACTATTGCGGCCACAAATGTTAGAGCTGCTAATTCGTTAGCAATTCTCGGTAGATATGACAGACAAATGTGGTCTGACATATCGCCATACATCCAGAAACTGCCTGAGCCAGACCGCTCTGAGGCCACCAAAATTTTACAAGAAGGCGAATGTGCTTCGTCTGAAATTATCAACGCAGCAGTGGACGTAGCGGCCACAGGATTCAGACAGTTGGCAGGAGCTGCAGTGCTCAGAAGAGAGGGATGGTTAAAATCTACGTCCTTTAGACAAGAAGTACAAGCCAAGGTTTTAAATATGGCTTATGACGGCGAGTTCCTTTTTGGCTCACATGTGGACGAAGCCTTACAATCCATTAAGAAGGATACGGAAACCGCACGTTCATTAGGTACTCTGCAGTACCGTAAATCTTCCTTTCGTGGTGCAAAAGGAAGGGGTAACTTCTCCAGTAGAGGAGGATATTACCAGCAACGCCCATATTCTAACAACCAAAGCAACCAAAGGTACCAGCCTTACAAGCAACAACCTTATGGCCAAAGACGGAGTACTTACACGCAGTCCCGAGGTAAAACTACCTATCGGGGTAGAGACAACGCCAACAAAAAGTGAGAAAAGCGTCCTGCCGCCACTTTGCCTACGCCAGCCACAAATTGGAGGAAGAATATCCCTGCATTACTCTCAATGGTCCAATATTACAACAGACAGATGGGTCTTGGATGTAATCTCAAGAGGTCACATATTAGAATTTGTAAAAACCCCCCCAAATTCACCCCCAAAAGGACCGCCCCCAGCACATCTCAGGGAACTGTTTGTCCAAATCAATGCAATGATTCGGAAAGGGGCAATCGAGAAAGTACCTCGACATCAGAGAGGAAAAGGATTTTACTCTCGTTTTTTCTTGATACGCAAGAAATCGGGGGAATGGCGCCCCATCCTCGATTTGCGTGCCCTCAACAAATTTATCAAGAAGTTGACCTTCAGAATGTTGTCACTCCAAGAGATCCTCCAGTTTCTGACAGAAGGCGACCACATGGCAACCCTGGACCTTCAGGATGCTTACTTCCACGTACCCATCTTCCCCAGGCACAGGAAGTTCCTAAGATTCAGAGTGGCTGGCAGGGACTTTCAGTTCAAGGTCCTCCCCTTCGGGCTACGTTCAGCCCCGAGGGTATTCACAAAGGTGCTGGCGCCGGTGGCGGCCCACTTACGGTTGCAGGGTGTCCAGATTTACCCATATCTGGACGACTGCCTTATCAAGGCCAATTCCTATGCCACCGCAAACAGTCATATCCAGACATGCCTTTGCCTGTTTCAAAGGTTAGGTTTCTCAATAAACTTTCAAAAATCGGACCTAACACCGTCTCAGAGGAAGTCTTTCCTGGGAGCAACTCTGGATTCCAAAAAAGCTCAAGTCTTCATTTCAAACGAAAGACAAGCAAAGATCCAGGAAATGGCGATGGCACTCCTCAGAAAAAAGTGCGTTTCAGTTCGGAAATTCAAGTCTTTCCTAGGGATGTTGTCATCGTGCATCCTCCTATCCCCGAACTGTCGTCTGAGGATGAGACCACTACAAGAAGAACTCAGCCACCAATGGGTGCAAATATCCTGTTCCTTCGAAGATGTCATTGTTTTAACACCTCGGATGAAAAAAGCAATCCTGTGGTGGACTCAAGAACGCAACCTGCAAGTAGGCTGCGCCTTTCTAGCAGAAGTCCCCAGTTTCATAGTAACCACGGATGCCTCGCTGGAAGGTTGGGGCGCTCACCTTCAAGGGATGACAGTCAGTGGCAAATGGAACACACAGCAAAAGACATGGCACATCAATTTATTGGAGTTGAGGGCCATTTTCCTCGCACTCAAATCTTTTCAAGCGACTCTGTCAAACTCGTCCGTGTTGATCCGAACAGACAACACGACGAGCATGCATTACCTGAACAAACAGGGGGGCACAAGATCAGCACGTTTGTCTCAGCAAGCTCAGGAAATTTGGAATTGGGCCCTGGCACACAATATCAACTTGGCAGCAGTACATGTTCCGGGAGTAGCCAATGTACTAGCAGATTCCCTAAGCAGATCCAAATGCAGCACTCACGAGTGGGAGCTGCATCAGCCAGCACTGGATCAAATCTTTCAAAGATGGGGTCGTCCCGATCTAGATCTATTCGCGACCTACCACAACAAGAAATGCATCCATTTCGCGAGTTGGGTTCCCCACAAGGAATCTTGCGGAGATGCTCTCTCAATGAACTGGGAACAAATCTTTGCCTACGCCTTCCCTCCGATTCCTCTAATTCCCAGGATCATCAAGAAAATGAGGAGACAACCGTGTCGTATGATCCTAATTGCTCCACGGTGGCCCAGACACTACTGGTTCACACAGCTTCTTCTCCTCTCAGAGTGCGAACCTGTTCAGCTGCCTCAAATTCCGGATCTTCTGACAATTCAGGACGGCAAAATATATCATCCAGACCCTCATTCTCTAAAATTATCAGCTTGGCTCCTCAACACCATGAGTTCGCACATTTGAACATCCCACAGGACTGTCAAGAAGTCCTGAACAATGCTAGAGCTCCTTCTACGAACAGAACTTACAGGCTTAAATGGAAGCGTTTTTGTGCTTGGTGCAAAACTATGAATTTACATCCTATACATGCTGAACCAGACAAAATCTTGCCCTTCTTTTTACATCTGGCTAAATCAGGCTTGGCACACTCTACACTTAAAGTGTTTTTAGCGGCCATATCCAGATACCGACAGGACGGTAAGAATTCACTATATTCCTCAAGAATTATCCAGCAATTCTTTAAAGGTTTATTCCGCATGTTTCCACCAGTACGTAGGCCACCTCCATCCTGGCACTTGAATATTGTATTAGCTCAACTCATGCGCCATCCTTTTGAGCCAATTCATAAAGTCGATCTGAAATTCATCACCTGGAAAGTTGCTTTACTACTGGCATTAACATCTGCCAGAAGAGTCAGTGACATACAGGCGTTCACATCTAAACCACCTTTCTTGCAATTCACAAATGATTCGGTGATACTGCGCACCAACCCGAGGTACATGCCCAAGGTGCCAACGGATTTCCACCTGAATGAGCCAATCATACTTAAAACGTTTTTTCCAAATCCGCAGACACCAGCGGAACGAACTCTTCACTCGCTGGATATCAAACGATGTCTTAAATTCTATCTTTCCAGGACAGCTGCCATCAGAAAGACGGATCAGCTATTTGTTGCATATGGCAAACCAAAACAGGGCTGTGCAGTGACAAAACAAACTATCGCTAGGTGGGTCTCTTCAGCAATAGGGCTCTGCCATCAGCAAGCAGGTAAACCCTTACAGACCTTGCCCAGAGCACATTCTACGAGAGCAATCGCTTCTTCGACTGCTTTGTTTGCTGGTGTGCCTCTCCTGCATATCTGCAGAGCTGCAACTTGGTCCAGCAGGCATACATTCACGAGGCATTACTGTCTGGATTCTTCGAGCGATACCGATGCCTCGGTGGGAAGAGCAGTCCTGCGTAATCTTTTCCAATAAGGTGAGCCTCTGCTATTTCTTTCCCACCTCCTCTTGCTCTTTTGACGCCTATTGTGTTATTGTTTGCATTGTGTTTTATTGCATTACTGCTATGTGCCTTGGCGTCCAAGAGCTATGTATATGTTATTGCTATTACTGCTCACTACTCTGATTCAGGCATGTGAATCTATGAAAGACACCCCTAATACTGGAGAAGAACAATAGTTACTTACCTGTAATCTGTGGTTCTCCAGTATTGGTGTCTTTCATAGATTCACATGCACCCACCCACCTCCCCTCAGAGGCTCACTCAGGCTACTTTATCTATACTTTACTCCGATACACTCCGGTGCTACAAAATCTGAGAGCCTGGGTCTCTGGGGAGAGCATTCTGGTGGGAGCTGCGGCCTGATTGGCTGCAGTTTGGTCCATACATAATGACCTGGATAGGTCCTAATGTGGAAGTTTTATTTACTGTAGCTGGGGCTACTTTACTTCCTGGTTAGGTATATTGTTATGTATTATGTACAAAGGGTATATTTTACTACTTTTTTATGTACCGTGGGCTCCCACTCCGACGACGGGGAATGATTCAGGCATGTGAATCTATGAAAGACATCCATACTGGAGAACCACAGATTACAGGTAAGTAACTATTGTTCTTTTCTTGTAGCCCATTTGCCTGGTTTCGAAGGGGCCGCCGTTTTGGCTGCAGGCTCTTCTGGCCTGGCCAGTGATCACAACATGGGACCTGCACCTTTTTTGAACGCCCTGGCCATTGCCCCCTCTCACTCTGATTGGGCGGGTCCCCCTGCAAAGTCCCGCTACAAAATAATTACAGGATCGACAATATAATGCATTACTTTTTTAAATTTTTTTAAATAATTTATTGTCATTGCCGTAATGGTTACCGGCTGGTAGACCTAAGGCGCTGAGATATTCTGGCTCGCGTGCGGAGTCCGTTTTCTCTATTTCCGCTAAAGCGTCAGTATATAACACTTATCCAAGATGGCGCAGGTGCAGCACGCCGTACTAACAATGAGGATCGGTATTACTCTTTGGCACGGGAACCCGAGGTGAGCATATTCTGAGAGTTGACTGGTATTAGTGAGATAGCGTATGCTCGCATAACCGGAGATACGGTCTATCCAATGTCGATTGCGAGTAGTAGGTTTAATGTCTCTTTACTCTGTATTTTATATATATTTAATATTGGGCATATTGAAAAGATCGCCAGACAGCTAACACAATTGTGATGCTTGGGAATTTTTGTAGCCGTGAATTTGCGTTAGTCAGCGACAATTGGCTAATGATTAAGCTATACTAACAATGTGGATATGTTTCGCTTGGGATACCTTTGTTGAATATATTTGTTTGCTCGGTTTCGCCTTTCAGACATACCTGATGGTTCCAGAATCGTAGGCTAATATTGCCTGTTGCTCCTAGACGAGAAGTTTATACCTTGAAGACACTAGTCAGCTATATAATTGCAAATTTCATTTGAAGGGTAAGAGTACTTTTTAATGAACAGCATATGGTAATTGTTTGTAGAAGTTTGTCATTTCAGTGACTTATAAGGATTAATATTAAGTCTATTTCTAAACTCTATTTTCCCTCGATTTTTTCACCTTATATTTTTTAGTGAATTGTCTAACCAAGGTCCTAGATATCATCCTGTTTGTTTTACAACTACAAGCGATAACAGTTCCAGGGTGAGTTTTAGTTATTAGTCTATCACAAGTACTAGGTTTTTGGTATCTTATATTTATATACACCTTAGTGAGGGCACTCACCAGATATCTGGCTGCATTATAAACCAAATTGGATAGTGTGCTTGGCTAAAATAGGTGCTTGCATAATTGCTCCTTATTCTAATTATTTTTATTTTTTGTTCTATTAGCATGTTTTCCTTTCATCTATATCACAGGTTGTCTTTTATATTGTCACAGATCTGGAATCAGTTCTATTCACTTTTGGTATTTCGGCCTTTCCTTTTCCTACCTGCTTATTTTACTAGTTATTGTTTGGTTTGAGGTTTGCTTCATCTCTAATTGGCACACTTGGTCAATGGTCGGTGGTGGTTCTCTTTATTATGACTTGGTTCCCCAACTTATGGGGATTATAATAGGGTACAAATTTATTGTTACAGCCCTGAGGAAGTCATTGGGTGATGTCCCTTGACGAAACACGTGTTGGCGTTTGGCTGATGTATACTACACCAAGACTGTACTGCTGTACCTACAAGTCTTCGTGATCATCTGGATTGAGAAAATAAAATAAGGACTTTTTCAAAACTTGGATACACAGATATGGACAATTATTGTTTGAATAGACATCATCTGTAAATCTTACAGATACGTTTATATATTTTTTGTGCTCAGGGAACCCTACAAATCTTGCTCTATTGTGACAACAATTACTTTGTAAATTGCTGTCTCTTGACAGCGGTGGGTGGTAGCTGTCTTTGGTTCCCTTGATGCCCTTTTGAGATAATCATCTGTAGATTCATTGCTGCATAGGCTATGTGCTGGTAATACCTCACCACCTACTCCCTTTAAGGTTGCGCCATTTGTATGTTTATGTGGAGTTGGGTATAGAAAATGTGTAGAAACTTAGCTTTTGACATTTTGTCCCTTAATATTATTGTAACCTTATTCTGTCTCAATGGTATGTGGGATTCAATGTTCCCAGCGTACAGCAGTGGTGGATAGGTTTACCACCAGCCTTGAAGCCTCCTCACAGCTCGGATGTCCGGTACAGGGCAGTGCTGGCGTCACGAGGACAGGACGCGCCATGCAAGGGACAAGCATGTGACTTACAGTCTGGATCAGCTCACTTCCCTGCCTCTGTCTGCTTTGCAACTGGTTTTGCAACACAGGATGGCTTTGGGGGTGGGAGGTTACTATTTTTAACCTCTTGAAGAGTGAATATGATGCCCTGGCTTTCGGCGCTTTGCATCTGCATGGTGAACAATGAAGGTTGTAAACCTTTGAAGGGGGCGCCGCAGCAGCCCTACTGATGCACCAGCATTAAGGCTCTGAGGCATGCACTCGACGTCCGCGGCTTTTGTAAATACATCGAAAGTAATACTTCTATAAAGTACTATTGACGTCTAGCCGCCTCCAGGTGCTATTCAAGCTGAGCTGCAGAAACCCGAGAGGCCAGATTCGGAAGGTGCACCTCCCTGGGACGTGCACGCGCTTCTTGGATTTGTTTTTCAGATTAAATCTGTTTCAGCCACTCAAGCGTTCCTCCTGTGCGGTGCACTTCCGGGTGTGACTGTGCAGCTTGCAGCCAGGAGACCCTGCAGGCTGGTCTGAGCTGAGGGGTGTATAATGTGGAAGGGAAGCGGTGCCGGGCTGGGACTAGCATAGAATGCGAGCTGTTATCTTTTTCTTGTGTCTCAAGAACCGTTGGGCCCTTGGGCCTGGCGTTGCATTTTAATGTATGCATTTATTTATTTATTGACATACTTTATAAAGAGCCACAGATTGAGTCACTGCGGAACATCCCTTTCAGGGCTGATCCTGGAGTCTGGGCCCTGAGCTCCCGGGTACCTTCACCATGTTTTATACGTGTGAGCCCTCCTTGAGAACCCTTTTAGAAGAGATTGATTATAGGTGTCGCCAGGGTCGGATTGGGATCACAATTTGGCCCGGGCACTGACGGAAAAAGTGGGCCACGCCAAGTGGGCCACATTTGCGGGGCGTGGCCCACATTCGCAACCATGCCCTTTCATGAAACACACAAGGAATGTAAGAGGAAGGATATTGTTCTTGGGAAGGACACAGGGCCATGGTGATAATGTCCTACAAGCTGAGCACCTGAAAAACAGCGAGGCCCCTTTCTGTTACCAAATGATTCCCAGCCCTCCAGCGCAGGAGCACCTGAAAAACAGCGAGGCCCCTTTCTTTTACCAAATGATTCCCAGCCCTACAGCGCAGGAGCACCTGAAAAACAGCGAGGTCCCTTTCTTTTACCAAATGATTCCCAGCCCTCCAGCGCAGGAGCACCTGAAAAATAGCGAGGCCCCTTTCTATTACCAAATGATTCCCTGCCCTCCAGGGCAGGAGCACCTGAAAAACAGCGAGGCCCCTTTCTCATAAAAATTATTCCCCAGCCCTACAGCGCAGGAGCACCTGAAGCAGCGAGGCCCCTTTCTCTTAAAAATTATTCCCCAGCCCTACAGCTCAGGAGCACCTGAAGCAGCGAGGCCCCTTTCTATTACCAAATGATTCCCAGCCCTCCAGCGCAGGAGCATCCGAAGCAGCGAGGCCCCTTTCTATTACCAAATGATTCCCAGCCCTCCCGCGCAGGAGCACCTGAAAAACAGCGAGGCCCCTTTCTGTTACCAAATGATTCCCGCCCTCCCGCGCAGGAGCACCTGAAAAACAGCGAGGCCCCTTTCTGTTACCAAATGATTCCCCAGCCCTCCAGCGCAGGAGCACCTGAAAAACAGCGAGGCCCCTTTCTGTTACCAAATGATTCCCAGCCCTCCAGCGCAGGAGCACCTGAAAAACAGCGAGGCCCCTTTCTCCTAAAAATGATTCCCCAGCCCTACAGCGCAGGAGCACCTGAAAAACAGCGAGGCCCCTTTCTGTTACCAAATGATTCCCAGCCCTCCAGCGCAGGACCACCTGAAAAACAGCGAGGCCCCTTTCTGTTACCAAATGAGTCCCAGCCCTCCAGCGCAGGACCACCTGAAAAACAGCGAGGCCCCTTTCTGTTACCAAATGATTCCCAGCCCTCCAGCGCAGGAGCACCTGAAAAACAGCGAGGCCCCTTTCTCATAAAAATTATTCCCCAGCCCTACAGCGCAGGAGCACCTGAAAAACAGCGAGGCCCCTTTCTGTTACCAAATGATTCCCAGCCCTCCAGCGCAGGAGCACCTGAAAAACAGCGAGGCCCCTTTCTCATAAAAATTATTCCCCAGCCCTACAGCTCAGGAGCACCTGAAGCAGCGAGGCCCCTTTCTATTACCAAATGATTCCCAGCCCTCCAGCGCAGGAGCACCTGAAAAACAGCGAGGCCCCTTTCTATTACCAAATGATTCCCAGCCCTCCAGCGCAGGAGCACCTGAAAAACAGCGAGGCCCCTTTCTGTTACCAAATGATTCCCAGCCCTCCAGCGCAGGAGCACCTGAAAAACAGCGAGGCCCCTTTCTGTTACCAAATGATTCCCAGCCCTCCAGCGCAGGAGCACCTGAAAAACAGCGAGGCCCCTTTCTGTTACCAAATGATTCCCAGCCCTCCAGCGCAGGAGCACCTGAAAAACAGCGAGGCCCCTTTCCATAACCAAATGATTCCCAGCCCTCCAGCGCAGGAGCACCTGAAAAACAGCGAGGCCCCTTTCTGTTACCAAATGATTCCCAGCCCTCCAGCGCAGGAGCACCTGAAAAACAGCGAGGCCCCTTTCTGTTACCAAATGATTCCCAGCCCTCCAGCGCAGGAGCACCTGAAAAACAGCGAGGCCCCTTTCTCTTAAAAATTATTCCCCAGCCCTACAGCGCAGGAGCACCTGAAAACAGCAAGGCCCTTTCTATTACCAAATTATTCCCAGCCCTCCAGCGCAGGATCATCTGAAAACAACAAAGCCCCTTTCTCTTAAAAAATTATTCCCCAGGCCTCCAGCGCAGGAGCATCTGAAAACCGCGAGACCCCTTTCTCTTAAAAAATTATTCCCCAGCCCTACAGCGCAGGAGCATCTGAAAACAGCGAGGCCCCTTTCTCTTAAAAATTATTCCCCAGCCCTACAGTGCAGGAGCACCTGAAAACACCACTGCCCCTTTCCCGTAACAATTATTCCCCAGCCCTCCAGCGCAGGAGCACCTGAAAACAGAGAGGCCCCTTTCTCTTAAAACATATTCCCCAGCCCTACAGTGCAGGAGCACCTGAAAACACCACTGCCCCTTTCCCTTAACAATTATTCCCCAGCCCTTCAGCGCAGTGGCACCTGAAAACAGCGAGGCCACTTTCTCTTAAAAATTATTCCCCAGCCCCCCAGTGCAGGTGCACCTGAAAAACAGTGAGGCCCCAGCTATTTGTAAATTACTCTGCCCTTCAGTGCCTCAGGGCAATGGCGTGACAAGAGGGGATGAAGCAAAAACCCAGCTTCTGGGCCATCCATGGGGGTGGGGGGAGGCTTAGGTGAAGGTGGTGCGAGTTCCCCACATCACCTGGCCCCCACAGCAAGACTCATTCTTCCTCCCCACTATGCCCTGAATGAAGGGCTGTGGGCAAGGTGTTAAAGCAAACACTGTTTCTGGGCTGGTTGGGCCCCAGGGGGCCGAGGTGGAAATGGCTCATAGTCCTGAGCAACACCTGGCCCCCTGGGAGGCTGATTCTGACACACAATCACCCCTCCCCAGACCACCATCAGTGTGATTGCTTGGCAGGGCAGGGGGTCAAGGAGAGGCCACAGCTGATAATCGCTGAACTGCCGGCCGCACAGCGAAGCTGCTTACCTCTCCCTGTCAGTGCTCTCTGTGTACTGGAAAAGGGGGAAAAAAGTCCCACTGAATGCACCAAGACACCGGCCCTTTGGCCCATGCCAGAGTGCCCGCAGTCCCAATCTGCCCCTGGGTGTCACCCAGTGCTGCATCGGGGCCCTAGTGTTGCCCATATATTCAGTCTTTTTCCCCGACTTTGCCTTGCGAATTGTGCACTGTAATATGTACTTAATTATAGATTCCACTAGGCGGCAGCAGAGCGCCTTCAGTACTGAGTTCACATGGGGTGGATACTGAGTCTGTCTGCTGGATTCTGATCTCTTGGTCCAGGGGCCTCGTCACCTGGGCTGGATACGGAGTCTGGTCGCCTGATTCTGATCTCTTGGTCCAGGTTTCACATGGCCTCGTCACCTGGGGGGAGACTGAGTCTGGCCGCCTGATTCTGATCTCTTGGTCCCGAGTTCACATGGCCTCACCACCTGGGGTGGAGACGGAGTCTGGCCGCCTGATTCTGATCTCTTGGTCCAGGTTTGGCATGGCCTCGTCACCTGGGGTGGAGACGGAGTCTGGTCGCCTGATTCTGATCTCTTGGTCCCGAGTTCACATGGCCTCACCACCTGGGGCGGAGACGGAGTCTGGCCGCCTCATTCTGATCTCTTGGTCCAGGTTTGGCATGGCCTCGTCACCTGGGGTGGAGACAGAGTCTGGCCGCCTGATTCTGATCTCTTGGTCCAGGTTTCACATGGCCCGTCACCTATGGTGGAGACCGAGTCTGGCCGCCTGATTCTGATCTCTTGGTCCAGGTTTGGCATGGCCTCGTCACCTGGGGCGGAGACTGGGTCTGGCTGCCTGATTCTGCACTCTTGGTCCAGAGTTCACATGATCTTGTCACCTGGGTGGAGACTGATCCTGCCGCCTGAGTCAACACTCTTATTGTATTCTGTAGTACAGTAGTCCAGGTGTACTCGGGTTAGGCACAGAGAGAGGTTTAGGTGGAAACAGACATCTTTGACCTCTGTATTTCTTTGATGGCCGAAGGAGATGAGAAGTCAGCGTCAAAAATGACCTCTAATTCGGTCTCGCTAACACAATCTATATAATATATCCAAGGCTTTCATGGCTCTTCAATCATTGGTCTGTTGTCAAATTGTCATTCATACAGCATGGACCACTGGGCCAGCCCTCTTCAGCCATTGGCCTGCCATACTGTAAGTGACTTCATCCTGCCATTTTGCTGGGAGCGCATCAGGGCACACAACACAAAGTACTTCCTTCAACGCTAGAAATGAATATGTCAATATGAGGGTTTTGACTCCTAATTCCTTTTTTTTTTGTGTTCTTTTTTAGCAATCTTAGTCGTGATATATATATATATATTCCCTGAAAAAAACATAGGTTTGACACCAGTTATAGTTAGCTGGAAATTTTACTGACATAAAACCATTGAAATTCCCACGTTTTAGTTAGTTGGACTCACTATAACTTGCTGCAATGCACTGCTGATGACGTCACATATTACATCACTCATGACATGGTCAGTGACATCACTCATGACATCACTGATGACACCATCCAGTGAATGTGTCTTTCTGAAAAATAAATATGTTTTATATATGTATATGTAAAGGTCGATGGAAGAATAAAGTTTAAATAAGTGTCTAAATGGATGTTTTAAAAAAAAAATTGATTGGTTAACTGGCTTATTAAGTGTATCATAGTGAATACATATATTAGCGAGTAATGTTTAAATATTTAAATATATGTATCAGTGTTTCACTTTGTGTATAAGTGGCTGCATGGGTTGGTGAGTAGCTACATGTGTGTGTATATGGGCTATTAGATGTTTTTTTAGTATCAGTATGAGTGTCTGTATGGTTTGGTGGGGGTATTACTTAGCACATAGATGCATCAATGACTGACTCACTGTTTGTATGTGTTTTGAAGACAGCATATGTGCAGGACTGTATGGGTGGATGAGTGTGTATATGTGTGTGTTAGTGAGTGAATGACTGTCTCACTAGTGTCTTTATGAGTAACTGCATATGTTTTAATCTAGTATATGCGAGTATTGATGTATATAAGTGAGTATATGTGAGCGTGAGAGATTGTAAGAGTTCCTGTTTAAATAAGTATGTGTTTCTATAAGTGATTGTTTAAGAGAGTAAGTATGTGTAAGTTTCCTTAGATGTAAGGTGGTAGAGTGTGTATAGCTGTATATGCAAATAAATGGATGTTCAATAGTTTATTTGCATGTGTGAGTATGTGTGTGAGTAACTTTTGGATGACTGTCGGTGTGTAACAGGATGTATAGGTGTATCACTACATATGATGAGTGAGTATATGTATGAGTGACTATATAGAACTGTTGGTGAATGAGTGGATGTGTATATAGATGGTGGAATTACTGAATTGGTTGTTGTAACTGGTATGGGTATCTCCATTTTTTTGAAAATGTTAGTTTCTATTTTTGAATGTGTTTCAAGGGTTACATTACACTGAAAGGAGGTCTGTCACTCTGTCACAAGGATGGTGTCATCAGTGATGTCATGAGTGATGTCACTGACCATGTCATGAGTGATGTAATATGTGACGTCATCAGCAGTGCATTGCAGGCGCGCAAGTTATAGTGAGTCCAACTAACTATAACGTGGGAATTTCAATGGTTTTATGTCAGTAAAATTTCCAGCTAACTATAACTGGACTTAAACCTATGTTTTTTTCAGTGAATTTAATAGGTTTTTTAAATGCTAATTCCTAACTATAACTGGTGTGAAACCTATGGTTTTTCAGTGAATTTCCTAGGTTTTGTAAATGCTAATTCCTAACTATATATAGGGCCTCAAACCTATGTTATTTTCAGTGAATTTCAAAGGTTTTTTAATAGCAAATTTCTATAGCTATGAAATATAATATTTTTTATAAAGAATCCTATATTGTATATTTATGTAATACTTTTTTTTATGTATATTGTTCATGTTTATTTTTTTTTTTTTGCCCTGGAGCGCTCCCGGTGCGCGTACCGGTGAGTGTCCCGTTAGCGCTATTGCCGCGAACGAAAACATCGTGACGTATCGCGTAGCTGCGTGATGCGTCTTATGGCGCACGGCGTAAGCGAACCCGGAAGCGCCCGAGCGCATACAATCGTGCTACGTAAGCGTCCCCGGGGGCGCCCCGGGCTGCGCAGCGTAAGCGCGTCGGTTCATGTGACCTGAAAATAACACTTTTCATTGGTTCAGAACAGTTTTTTTTCCAAATGATGAAAGCCCCCACCTTTTTTCCTCATTCTCACTTTGTACTTTGACTGAGGAAGACCTGTTTGCAGACCTGTTTGTAGTAAGTGAGAAATGGCTACAGTAGCAGCAGCAGGAGCATCTCAACCACCACCACCACCACAAGGACCACCACAACACCACAGTGGTGGTGAAGAAGAAGAGGAGGAGGAGGAGGAGGAGGAGGAGGAAGAGGAGAGGCAGTTCCTGCCTGAAGATAATACCCCCTATAAACCCAAGGAGCACTTTGTTGTGGGAGTTTTTTTAAATCCCAAGGGGACAAAAGAAAGTAAATGTTCCAAAAGTCACATGTCCCATCTGTGGCACTGTACGTTCCTGGGGGGAACCCTGCAAAAAAGTATTCATTTGGCAACAATACAATGATTAGCCATATGCAACGCAAGCACCCCAACTATGCTGCGGCAGAGATCGGATAACTGACAGAAATCCTCCCCAATCTTCTCCCAGCACCTCCAAAAGAAAACAAACCACTCCATCGGGTCCTGAGACAAGGGAGATGGTCCCAAATATCCAACCCCAGTTTGGAGATTATAAAATACTTAGTAAATTTTGCGGGACTACAATTTGCTATGGAGAGCAAAGTATCAAACTGATCAACCGTGCTGGAGACAACCACAACTGCAAAAAGAAACCTTATTTTTTCCTGATTTCTTTTGCTTCAGTTGAGCCGTTTACAATTCCCTGTTTTTTGTTTGTCCCCATAAAAATTACCAAAAAAATATAAAATTGTTCATAAAAGCCAAAAAAGTCAAAAAAATTCAAAAAACAATAAAAAAAATATAAAACAAAAAGAATAAAAAAAAGTTCTTTTTAGAACTACCTCCAATTTATAAAAAAAAAATGCTACATTTTTAAGAAACTGTCATTCTTTTTTCTCCAGGGTACGCGTACCGGTACGCGCACCGGGGCGCGCACCCAAAAAAAAAAAAAAATAATAATGCACCATATCACCTCCAATTTTGTGTAGATTCAGAAGAGAGTAAAATGTAATACTTGAAACATCATAAGGGAGCAGGGTAGACTACCCATGATCCCCTAGGCCTTCTCAGGGAGTGCTTAAAGGATCCGTTTCTGCTTTCCTGACAGACTATGGTATAGATTCCATATACCACAATAACTTCTGTAACAACATGCAAGATATCTACAGAGGAGACGGTGTACATTGAATTTAAGACTCTGCATTGGTACCTACATGTTGGTACTTAAAGCACCCACACAACACAACAACTCTATTCAGAGCTACCCTACCTCTAAGCACTTTAAATTATTATTTTACTGTTTCACTGGGTTTTCCCCATGGTACGCTCCCTGGTGCGCGTACCGGGCGCTCCCCTCGCGAAAAGCGGATTTTTTGTTTTTTTTTTTGCCCTGCGGGGCCCTTTTATGGCCCCACATCAAACTTAGGGGGTCAGGGGGGGGTCTACCCTGCCCCCTTTTGGTCATTTCCCCTTTGTTTTTGCCACCTCTTGTGTCTCGATCCTACCGAGACACAAGATGGCGGCCGCTCCGGACTGTTTGGAATGTTGACAGACACAGAGAGCCAATCGGCTTTCCACTCGCGTAGCCCTGGTGCGCATACCGGGGCACGCTTATAGATATATATATTTTTTTTTAACCTAAATTACTCAAAATCCACCGGAGCACATATCTTGAGACATAGCAAAGGCACATCAGGCTACCAGTCCCTACAATTTTGCCAAGTTTGGTGGAAATCCATTCAGCCGTTCGGTCTGATTTTAGGTTTGGATGTGTTGAGGATGATGAAGCTTCCTTTCTGCTGTCGCTGTGTGCGCATGCAGCATTTTGTAATGTTTGGACGCTTGCTCCAGACCCATGAGCATCTGCGTATCACCTGCGTACATCAGGAAAGTGACTTGGTCAATTCTTAGTACTTGTGATGTACACGTTCAGCAGTGGTGCTGTAGGGATTGACCTTTAGATTGACTCAGATTCGACATGCAGAGGATCTCCGTCAATTAGTTTGAGGATGTGATAATATACCAGTGTGTTATGCTGTAGGGATTGACCTTTAGATTAACTCCGATTCGACATGCAGAGGATCTCTGTCAATTAGTTTTAGGATGTGATTATATACCCGTGAGTTATGCTGTAGGGATTGACCTTTAGATTGACTCCGATTCGACATACAGAGGATCTCCTTCAATTAATTTTAGGATGTGATTATATACCTGTGTGTTATGCTGTAGGGATTGATCTTTAGATTGACTCCGATTCGACATGCAGAGGATCTGTGTCAATTAGTTTTAGAATGTGATAATATACCTGTGTGTTATGCTGTAGGGATTGAACTTTAAATTGACTCCGATTCGACATGCAGAGGATCTCCTTCAATTAGTTTCAGGATGTGATTATATACATGTGTGTTATGCTGTAGGGATGGACCTTTTAGATTGACTCAGATTCAACATACAGAAGATCACCTTCAATTAATTTTAGGATGTGATTATATACCTGTGTTATGCTGTAGGGATTGACCTTTAGATTGACTCCGATTCGACATGCAGAGGATCTCAGTCAATTAGTTTTAGGATGTGATTATATACCTGTGTGTTATGCTGTAGGGATTGACCTTTAGATTGACTCCGATTCGACATGCAGAGGATCTCCTTCAATTAATTTTAAGATGTGATTATATACCTGTGTGTTATGCTGTAGGGATTGACCTTTAGATTGACTCAGATTCAACATACAGAGGATCTCCTTCAATTAGTTTTCGGCTGTGATTATATACCTGTGTGTTATGCTGTAGGGATTGACCTTTAGATTGACTCAGATTCAACATACAGACGATCTCCTTCAATTAGTTTTCGGCTGTGATTATATACCTGTGTGTTATGCTGTAGGGATTGAACTTTAAATTGACTCAGATTCGACATGCAGAGGATCTCCTTCAATTAGTTTTAGGATGTGATTATATACCTGTGTGTTATGCTGTAGGGATTGAACTTTAAATTGACTCAGATTCGACATGCAGAGGATCTCCTTCAATTAGTTTTAGGATGTGATTATATACCTGTGTGTTATGCTGTAGGGATTGACCTTTAGATTAACTCAGATTCAACATACATAGGATCTCCTTCAATTAGTTTTCGGCTGTGATTATATACCTGTGTGTTATGCTGTAGGGATTGACCTTTAGATTGACTCAGATTCGACATGCAGAGGATCTCCTTCAATTAGTTTTAGGATGTGATAATATACCCGTGTGTTATGCTGTAGGGATTGACCTTTAGATTGAATCCTATTCAACATACCGAGATTCTCCTTCAATTAGTTTTAGGATGTGATTATATACCTGTGTGTTATGCTGTAGGGTTTTGACCTTTAGATTGACTCCGATTTAACATACAGAGGATCTCCTTCAATTAGTTTTAGGATGTGATTATATACCTGTGTTATGCTGTAGGGATTGACCTTTAGATTGATTCAGATCTGACATACAGATGATCTCCTTTAATGAGTTTTAGGATGTGATTATATACCCGTGTGTTATGCTGTAGGGATTGACCTTTAGATTGACTCAGATCTGACATACAGAGGATCTCCTTCAATGAGTTTTAGGATGTGATTATATACCCCTGTGTCATGCAGTAGAGATTGACCTTTAGATTGACTCCGATTCAACATACAGAGGATCTCCTTCAATTAATTTTAGGATGTGATTATATACCTGTGTGTTATGCTGTAGGGATTGACCTTTAGATTAACTCAGATTCAACATACATAGGATCTCCTTCAATTAGTTTTCGGCTGTGATTATATACCTGTGTGTTATGCTGTAGGGATTGACCTTTAGATTGACTCAGATTCGACATGCAGAGGATCTCCTTCAATTAGTTTTAGGATGTGATAATATACCCGTGTGTTATGCTGTAGGGATTGACCTTTAGATTGAATCCTATTCAACATAACGAGATTCTCCTTCAATTAGTTTTAGGATGTGATTATATACCTGTGTGTTATGCTGTAGGGTTTTGACCTTTAGATTGACTCCGATTTAACATACAGAGGATCTCCTTCAATTAGTTTTAGGATGTGATTATATACCTATGTGTTATGCTGTAGGAATTGACCTTTAGATTTATTCAGATCTGACATACAGATGATCTCCTTTAATGAGTTTTAGGGTGTGATTATATACCCGTGTGTTATGCTGTAGGGATTGACATTTAGATTGACTCCGATCTGACATACAGAGGATCTCCTTCAATGAGTTTTAGGATGTGATTATATACCCGTGTGTTATGCTGTAGGGATTGACCTTTAGATTGACTCCGATTCGGCATACAGAGGATCTCCTTCAATTAATTTTCGGCTGTGCAGTAGGGAAATTCTTATCTGTTGTTCAGGATCAATTAATTTAAAAAAAGGCTTGCCGCACTTGGGAGATGGAATGGGTATACAGAGTTTGTTGTTATGTTTGAGTTATACTCCCAAAAATAAGATAGGGTATCGTGAGGAAAGGTAATTTTTCCTAATAGTAATAGAACATGCACTTTGTTGTCTAATCTTGCACAATGGAAAAACTACCCACAATACACTCACAAGTGATTATTGTTACTATAGAAAGTGCTGGTCTGTTATATTTAAGGGTATATGTTTTAGAGAGGACTGTTGTATTACAGTCTCTCTCCACTACTATGTAATTATCCTTTTAGCATTAGAAACTGTCTGTACTTGCAGAATTTTTAAATCTAATGTTTTGATTACACGCCTAAGAGATAAAAATCTTCGCATCCAGGAAATTATTGCATTAGTTTGCACAGAACTAGATAGTATTTTGCACATAGATGTTAATCTTATATGGAAATAATATGGAAGAAATGTTTACATGAAGGGGGGGTTAAGGTCTGTCATTTTATTAGGATTTAGATTTTAATGTGTTTGAGACATAGAAGGGTCATGGTTAAAATGAGTACTTGCTGATAATAAACGCTTGTAGGTTGATATTGTTGTGGTCCACCATATCTCACGTCACGTGTACTAAGAGTATGAGGGTGGCTTCAGTGTCTACATCAAGGGTGAAGCAGAGTTCTGTAATGGTGGCAAAGGAGATATTGGCTCATTCTGCTGGTCCATATCCAGACCGGGGTCCGTGAAGAATGCTATTCTGAAATGAAATGAAAAACAATTTTATTAAGCGCTAACAGCTGCCCTGAGGCGTCCAGGCGCTAAGACTAAAACAGTACCTTCAGAAAAAAAACAGGGGATGATCCAACTAATTAAAAAGAAAAGTCTTGAGCTGTTTGCGGAAGCTCAGCAGGTTAGAGTTAGTTCTAAGATGAAGGGGAAGAGCGTTCCAAAGTTTAGGGGCATTATAGGCAAAGGATCGACCTCCAGCCCTCGCTCTCTGAATCCTAGGGACTTGAGCCAAAAAGCATGTGAGGAGCGGAGAGCTTTATTGGGTTGGTAGGGTGATACCAAAGAGTGGCTGATTTCTGGGCCGGATTTCCAATAAGCTTAGTGGGCGATGCACATAGATTTAAACTTGACTTTCTCCCTAATTGCGAGCCAGTGCAACGCTCTTAAGCCGGGTTTTATTGAGGTTCTACGGGGAGTTCCCAGCAATGTGCTGGCTGCACAGTTTTGAATGCGCTGCAGTTTTTGTAGAGTGTACTCCGGCGCCCCCAGGGACAGAGCATTGCTGAAGTCAAGGCGAGATTGAATTAGGCCCTGTATGACTATCTGCCTGGCCTCAAAGGGAAGGAGGGGAAGAATTCTTTTAATCATCCTCAGGAGGCCAAAGCAGGTCGCTGACACTTTGGTTGCCTGTATGTCGAAGGTCAATGATTTGTCCAGCCACACCCCCAGGCTTTTGATGTTTATCTCTAGGGGTGGGAGCTGTGCCCATGCTCAAAGGCCATAACAGCTCCAAGGTAGAAGGGCTGAGGGGCCTAGGAGCATAAGCTCAGTTTTATCATCATTGAGCTTCAAACAGGACTTCGTCATCCAGCTCTTGACCAGTTCCAGGCATGTTGTTAGATTGGACTGTGGTTGTGGGCTGTTCTTTTGCACGAGGGAGACCACTAGCTGGGTATCGTCCGCATAGGTAATTATGTTGATACCGTGTGGACGAACAATCCCAGCCAGCGGTCTCATGTATGCATTGAAGAGCGTAGGGCTCAATGAAGAGCCCTGCAGCACCCCACATCCCAATGGCTTGCTAGAAGAGACCGATGAGCCTTGAAAGACCTGGAAAGTTCGATCACTTAAGAAGGACCTGAACCAGGCCAGGGCTTCTCCCGATATTCCCAGGTCAAGGAGACGGTTTAAAAGAATTTTATGATTTACCGTATCAAAGGCAGTGCTCAGGTCAAGGAGGATCACTGCCACTGACCCTCCCTGATCCAGGATCCGCCTTGTCTCTTCTGTCACAGCCAGCAAAGCAGTCTCCGTCCCATGTTTGGGGCGGAAGCCTGTCTGGGAAACATCAAGCAGATGGTTACGCTCGAGGAACTGAGTAAAAACGATGTTAATGTGTTTCTCAAGGATCTTGGTTGCCCAGGGGAGAAGTGATATCGGACAATAGTTATTAAAGTTCGTCGGATCAATAGCGGGTTTCTTCAGCAAAGCTCGAACCATGGCATGCTTCCAGGCCTATGGCACTATCCCACCTACTATGGAAGAGTTCAACAACTCCATGAGTGTGGGGAGAATTATTTTATTGGCTAGGATCAGCGTGCCAGGGGAAGCAGGGTCACATGGGGAACCACATTTTATTTGGTTTACTAGGGTCTCGAGAGTGTCAAGGTGCAGCAGAGGAAAATGAACCAAGCTGTTTTGAGGGGAAACCTCTGTTTCTATAGGTAGGTCCGATCTTTGGGTGATTCTACGTCTGGGTCTGAAAAGGAAAGATAGATTGTATTTACTTTCAGAAAAAAGAGTTAGCCAGTTCATCACATTGGGAGGGTGAATTATCATTGCCTGTCGAGGGAGACGGCAGCCTAGTCAGAGTTTTCACTATCTGATAGATCTCTTTAGACTTGGACTAATCTTTTCAGTATAGTAAGCAGATTGTGTGATTTTTATTTCTGATTTATAGGTCCTAATGGCTTCCATATAGATGGCTTTGTCCGTAGAATCGTAAGTCATACGCCACTTTCACTTCTTTAACTGAGACGTTTTTTTTCCCTGAGCTCTTCTGGTAACAGGTAAAACTTTATTTGCATAGTTACTTAAAACCATTGCAATGCATACAATTAATACAACCATATTAAAATGTTCCATATTGGCTTATCTCGTACCGTGTGATCAGCTCACACTAGAGTTTGTGGAGAGACCTTGGTGGTTTCTCTGTTGAGGGAGAGTACCAGGTGGAGGCTGCTCGCTGATTGTGGCCTTCGCAATCTGCCTTTATGATAGCTCCTTGGCTTATCTTGCGCTGTGTGATCGGCTAACACTAGAGGTTGTGGAGAAAGCTTGGTGTTTTTTCTGTTTGAGAGCACTCTTCACATGGTACACTCCTCAGAGTGTGGCCTTCATAGTAAGATTAAACCTGGTATTGTATGAGTTTATTCAAGTAGTTAGTTGTAGATTTGATATGGTGATTATCCACCCTTTAGTTGTAGTCCCCTGTTGATAAGATTTTATGTGGGAGGCACTGCCAGTAAACAATAAGATTGAGCACATCTTAAGAAGGTGTCTTGGACGGGTGGTTGGTAAACCTCTACTGTAAGGAATGGCTTGTTTAAGTTTATTGAGCTGTGAGCTGCTATCCATTGGAAGGGTAAATACTCTAAACAGTGTTGAGTGAGCAGCTATCCATTAGGATACTTACTGTAAACACATTATCTAGCAAGCGAGTGAGCAGCTGCCCATTAAAAGGATACATACTGTAAACATAATGAGTGAGAAGCAATCCATTAGAAGAATATAGTGTAAACACGTTGAGTGACCAGCTATCCATTAGAAGGACAAATACTGAGTATCAATTAGTTGTGCATTTGAACAATGTGTCCTGTAACCCAGTATTGAATAGCCCATACATTCAAAGAATGTGTGCTGTAAGCCCAGTATCAAGCAGTCCGGTACTTAAAGAATGCAAGCTGTAAAGAGAGTATTGAGCAACCATGCATTTCAATGATGCGTCCTGTAAGCTCAGTATCGTTCAGCCATGCATTTAAAGAATGCTTGCTGTAAACCACATATTGAGCATTCATGGGTTCAAAGAATGCGTGCTGTAAGCCACGTATTGAGCACTCATGCATTCAAAGAATGCATGCTGTAAGCCACGTATTGAGCACTCATGCGTTCAAAGAATGCAAGCTGTAAGCCACATATTGAGCACTCATGCGTTCAAAGAATGCATGCTGTAAACCACATATTGAGCATTCATAGGTTCAAAGAATGAGTGCTGTAAGCCACGTATTGAGCACTCATGCGTTCAAAGAATGCACGCTGTAAGCCACATATTGAGCAGTCATGCGTTCAAAGAATGCATGCTGTAAGCCACGTATTGAGCACTCATGCATTCAAAGAATGCATGCTGTAAGCCACGTATTGAGCACTCATGCGTTCAAAGAATGCATGCTGTAAACCACATATTGAGCATTCATGGGTTCAAAGAATGCGTGCTGTAAGCCACGTATTGAGCACTCATGCGTTCAAAGAATGCACGCTGTAAGCCACGTATTGAGCAGTCATGCGTTCAAAGAATGCATGCTGTAAGCCACGTATTGAGCACTCATGCATTCAAAGAATGCATGCTGTAAGCCACGTATTGAGCACTCATGCGTTCAAAGAATGCATGCTGTAAACCACATATTGAGCATTCATGGGTTCAAAGAATGCGTGCTGTAAGCCACGTATTGAGCACTCATGCATTCAAAGAATGCATGCTGTAAGCCACGTATTGAGCATTCATGGGTTCAAAGAATGAGTGCTGTAAGCCACGTATTGAGCACTCATGCGTTCAAAGAATGCACGCTGTAAGCCACATATTCAGCAGTCATGCGTTCAAAGAATGCATGCTGTAAGCCACGTATTGAGCACTCATGCATTCAAAGAATGCATGCTGTAAGCCACGTATTGAGCACTCATGCGTTCAAAGAATGCATGCTGTAAACCACATATTGAGCATTCATGGGTTCAAAGAATGCGTGCTGTAAGCCACGTATTGAGCACGCATGCGTTCAAAGAATGCACGCTGTAAGCCACGTATTGAGCAGTCATGCGTTCAAAGAATGCATGCTGTAAGCCACGTATTGAGCACTCATGCATTCAAAGAATGCATGCTGTAAGCCACGTATTGAGCACTCATGCGTTCAAAGAATGCATGCTGTAAACCACATATTGAGCATTCATGGGTTCAAAGAATGCGTGCTGTAAGCCACGTATATTGAGCAGTCATGCATTCAAAGAATGCGTCCTGTAAGCCTAGTATTGTGCAGCCAAGCATTCAAAGATTGCATGCTGTAAGCCATGTATTGAGCACTCATGCATTCAAAGAATGCATGCTGTAAGCCCAGTATTGAGCACTCATGCGTTCAAAGAATGCATGCTGTAAGCCACGTATTGAGCACTCATGCGTTCAAAGAATGCATGCTGTAAACCACATATTGAGCATTCATGGGTTCAAAGAATGCGTGCTGTAAGCCACGTATTGAGCACTCATGCGTTCAAAGAATGCACGCTGTAAGCCACGTATTGAGCAGTCATGCGTTCAAAGAATGCATGCTGTAAGCCACGTATTGAGCACTCATGCATTCAAAGAATGCATGCTGTAAGCCACGTATTGAGCACTCATGCGTTCAAAGAATGCATGCTGTAAACCACATATTGAGCATTCATGGGTTCAAAGAATGCGTGCTGTAAGCCACGTATTGAGCACTCATGCGTTCAAAGATTGCATGCTGTAAGCCATGTATTGAGCACTCATGCATTCAAAGAATGCATGCTGTAAGCCCAGTATTGAGCACTCATGCATTCAAAGAATGCATGCTGTAAGCCACGTATTGAGCACTCATGCGTTCAAAGAATGCATGCTGTAAACCACATATTGAGCATTCATGGGTTCAAAGAATGCGTGCTGTAAGCCACGTATTGAGCACTCATGCGTTCAAAGAATGCACGCTGTAAGCCACGTATTGAGCAGTCATGCGTTCAAAGAATGCATGCTGTAAGCCACGTATTGAGCACTCATGCATTCAAAGAATGCATGCTGTAAGCCACGTATTGAGCACTCATGCGTTCAAAGAATGCATGCTGTAAACCACATATTGAGCATTCATGGGTTCAAAGAATGCGTGCTGTAAGCCACGTATTGAGCACTCATGCATTCAAAGAATGCATGCTGTAAGCCACGTATTGAGCATTCATGGGTTCAAAGAATGAGTGCTGTAAGCCACGTATTGAGCACTCATGCGTTCAAAGAATGCACGCTGTAAGCCACATATTCAGCAGTCATGCGTTCAAAGAATGCATGCTGTAAGCCACGTATTGAGCACTCATGCATTCAAAGAATGCATGCTGTAAGCCACGTATTGAGCACTCATGCGTTCAAAGAATGCATGCTGTAAACCACATATTGAGCATTCATGGGTTCAAAGAATGCGTGCTGTAAGCCACGTATTGAGCACGCATGCGTTCAAAGAATGCACGCTGTAAGCCACGTATTGAGCAGTCATGCGTTCAAAGAATGCATGCTGTAAGCCACGTATTGAGCACTCATGCATTCAAAGAATGCATGCTGTAAGCCACGTATTGAGCACTCATGCGTTCAAAGAATGCATGCTGTAAACCACATATTGAGCATTCATGGGTTCAAAGAATGCGTGCTGTAAGCCACGTATATTGAGCAGTCATGCATTCAAAGAATGCGTCCTGTAAGCCTAGTATTGTGCAGCCAAGCATTCAAAGATTGCATGCTGTAAGCCATGTATTGAGCACTCATGCATTCAAAGAATGCATGCTGTAAGCCCAGTATTGAGCACTCATGCGTTCAAAGAATGCACGCTGTAAGCCACATATGGAGCATTCATGGGTTCAAAGAATGCGTGCTGTAAGCCACGTATTGAGCACTCATGCGTTCAAAGAATGCATGCTGTAAGCCACGTATTGAGCACTCATGCGTTCAAAGAATGCACGCTGTAAGCCACATATTGAGCAGTCATGCGTTCAAAGAATGCATGCTGTAAGCCACGTATTGAGCACTCATGCATTCAAAGAATGCATGCTGTAAGCCACGTATTGAGCACTCATGTGTTCAAAGAATGCATGCTGTAAACCACATATTGAGCATTCATGGGTTCAAAGAATGCGTGCTGTAAGCCACGTATATTGAGCAGTCATGCATTCAAAGAATGCGTCCTGTAAGCCTAGTATTGTGCAGCCAAACATTCAATGATTGCATGCTGTAAGCCATGTATTGAGCACTCATGCATTCAAAGAATGCATGCTATAAGCCCAGTATTGAGCACTTGAAGTATTCGTGCTGTAAACCCTGCATAGAACAGTCATACATTCGAAGAATGCATGTATAAGCCCTGTATCGAGCAGTCATGCATTCACAGAATGCATGCTGCAAGCCCTGTATCGAGCAGTCATGCATTCACAGAATGCATGCTGCAAGCCCTGTATCGAGCAGTCATGCACTCACAGAATGCATGCTGTAAGCCCTGTATCGAGCAGTCATGCATTCAAAGAATGCATGTGTAGGCCCTGCATTGAACAGTCATGCATTCGAAGAATGCATGTGTAAGCCCTGTATTGAGCAGTCATGCATTCAAAGAATGCATGTGTAAGCCCTGTATTGATCAGTCATGCATTCAAAGAATGCAAGTGTAAGCCCTGTATCGAGCAGTCATGCATTCAAAGAATGCACGCTGTAAGCCCTGTATTGAGCAGTCATGCGTTCAAAGAATGCATGCTGCAAGCCACGTATTGAGCAGTCATGCATTCTAAGAATGCGTGCTTTAAGCCCTGTATCGAGCAGTCATGTAATTCAAAGAACGCGTGCTGTAAGCCCTGCATCCAGTAGCCCTGCATTTGAAGAATGCGAGCTGTAAACAGAGTATTGAGCAACCATGCATTTGAATGATGCGTCTTGTATGCCCAGTATCGTGCAGCCATGCATTCAAAGATTAGGTGCTGTAAGCCCTGTATCGAGCAGTCATGCATTGAAAGAATGCATGTGTAAGCCCTGTATTGAGCAGTCATGCATTCAAAGAATGCACGCTGTAAGCCACATATTGAGCAGTCATGCGTTTAAAGAATGCGTGCTGTAAGCCCTGTATTGAGCAGAATGCATGCTGTAAGCCACGTATTGAGCAGTCATGCATTAAAAGTATGCATGCTGTAAGCCACGTATTGAGCAGCCATGCATTCTAAGAATGCGTGCTTTAAGCCCTGTATCGAGCAGTCATGTAATTCAAAGAACACGTGCTGTAAGCCCTGCATCCAGTAGCGCTGCATTTGAAGAATGTGAGCTGTAAACAGAGTATTGAGCAACCATGCATTTGAATGATGTGTCTTGTAAGCCTAGTATCGTGCAGCCATGCATTCAAAAAATGCATGTGTAAGCCCTGTATTGAGCATTCATGCAATCTAAGAATGCGTGCTGAAAGCCCTGTATTGAGCCGTCATGCATTCAAAGAATGCGTGCTGTAAGCCACGTATTGAGCACTCATGCGTTCAAAGAATGCATGGTGTAAACCACATATTGAGCATTCATGGGTTCAAAGAATGCATGCTTTAAGCCACGTATTGAGAAGTCATGCATTCAAAGATTAGGAGCTGTCAGCCCTGTATTGAGCAGTCTTGCATTCAAAGAATGCATGTGTAAGCCCTGTATTGAGCAGTCATGCATTCAAAGAATGCAAGTGTAAGCCCTGTATTGAGCAGTCATGCATTCAAAGAATGCATGCTATAAGCCACGTATTGAGCAGTCATGCATTCAAAGAATGCATGCTGTAAGCCCTGTATTGAGCAGTAATGCATTCAAAGAATGCATGCTGTAAGCCCTGTATCAACCAGCCCTGCATTTGAAGAATGCGTGCTGTAAGCCCTGTATCGACTACCTTGCACTATAAGAATGCGTGCTATAATCCCTATATCGACCAGCCCTGCACTTGTAGAATGTGTGCTATAAGCCCTGTATGGACCAGCCCTGCATTTGAAGAATGCGTGCTGTAAGCCCTGTAGCGACCTACCTTGCATTAAATAGAACACACCCTAACTAGTTTCTACTGATTATTGTAGAAATATCGATCAAATGCATTTGGTTGAAAAGTACATCAGACGAGAACAGAAACACAGAACTTGAATCGTGTTCTTCATTGCGGCTCCACAAAATTGACGACCGGGGGAAGAGCTCTTTGCATCTCTTTTAATCCATACAATTTATCCTACTGCAGTTTAATTACATTGAAACTTCATAAAGACCCTTTGCAGAAGTGAGCAAAGAGTAGCTTTCAAGTAAAATTCCATTACATCACATCGTACATAAGGACAGCTTTGTTGCTATCTTTTACCCGAAGGCCATGTTGTAAATCATCCGGAAAACACTGTGGCTGCGATGCTTCCTTCAACCATAAACTCAGCATGTTAATATTTTTATGAGACACGTCTTCATTATTAAGACCCATCAACGCCAGGTAGTGTGGATGTTGTACAAAAACTATATATCGTGTCCGTATGAAGGAAGAACTGTTTATCAGTACTTGTAAAGCACGGCTCATCCGTGAGGGTATCAGGCGTTGGGTTGTTGGGCTTAGTCAAAGCGCCAGGTCTTGAGTCTCTTCCTGAAGTCCGTCAGCGAGGGTGTTCTGAGCTGGAGGGGGAGGGCATTCCAGGACTTGGCGGAGCAACCGCTGTGGCCAAACAAATGCATGGGGTCTGTCGAAGGGAGGCGGAGCAGAGGTTTCTGGATGGTTGGTGGAAGTTGAGGTGGTGGTTCATGTATGCTGGTCCTTGGTCATTTTGTGAATCTTCTGGACTATTACACAATCGGAAGACATAACGCATGATCTGACAGTAGCCTGAAAAGTGATTCCATTAGACCTCGTTCGAGGCTATCCTCTGAACAGAGCTGGGCCTGCCCGATCCAGAGTGGTAATTCCAGGGCTGAGGTGCAATAAGGCACAGTTTGTTAATAGGTGTTATAGACCTGCCCCCTTTGCAGATAATACTGTTGCTGGTGTGTGTGCTACTGAAACCTTGCCAGTGGCTGACACCCTTTGCCCTGAGCACTCCTTCACGCCCCCTTCTCCACCTCCCTGAGGGCATCAGTAGTGTGCATTGACTTGTTCAGTGGTGTTTGTGGGAGCCCCTGGGCCGCATTAAAGGACAGGCGTATTGTAAAACCTGCACATTTAATACTATCCTGTTTGACCTGTGGCTGTGGTTACACAGTGTTAATATGCTTAATGGATCCAGATGCAAACATCAACTGTTATACATCCCTGCTGCGGTTGTCAGCGGCCTGGATGCCTGCTAGAATGAGTTTGCATGATTAAATGATCTTGGCAGCCCACCAAATTAGCTGCATGCCGACCTGGTTTACGCCCTATTAACACAGGCCTGTTTTACTCCCTACGTTTGGACAGATCTGAGCAGCTCTTCCAGAAGGCCTGCACGACGGCCTGTTTTACTCCCCCCATTAGCACAGGCCTCTTTTACTCCCGAGTGTAGGATAGATCTTAGAAACTCTTCCAGAAGGGCTGCATGCCAACATGTTTTACTCCCCAATAACACAGGTCTGTTTTACTCCCTACTTTTGGACAGATCTGAGCAGTTCTTCCAGAAGGCCTGCACAACGGCCTGTTTTACTTCCCCACTAGCACAGGCCTCTTTTACTCCCTAGTGTTGGAGAGATCTTAGAAACTCTCCCAGAAGGGCTGCATGCCAACATGTTTTACTCCCCAATAACACAGGTCTGTTTTACTCCCTACTTTTGGACAGATCTGAGCAGCTCTTCCAGAAGGCCTGCACGACGGCCTGTTTTACTCCCCCCATTAGCACAGGCCTCTTTCACTCCCTAGTGTTGGAGAGATCTTAGAAACTCTTCCAGAAGGGCTGCATGCCAACATGTTTTACTCCCCAATAACACAGGTCTGTTTTACTCCCTACTTTTGGACAGATCTGAGCTGCTCTTCCAGAAGAGCGTCACAACGGCCTGTTTTACTCCCTAGTGTTGGACAGATCTTGGCAGCTCTCCCAGAAGGGCAGCACGCCAGCCTATTTTACTCCTGTTTGACGAATGTTGGCACCAAGATCAGACTAACACTGCCAGTGGGAGCACAAAGAATGCACAGTTTTCTGCCCAGGTTTATCCCTGTGCTGTCCTTGAATGGGTCCAGACCAGTGAAACCTCTAGATGGCGCTCTGTTACTGCCTCTCCCACCCCCATCGAGGAGCTCTGAGGAGAAGAAACATATTGCTTTCATGTACATAAATCAGATGCAAAGAGATTATATACAGCGAAAGTAACAAGGTTTTTCCCTGGGTGGGTCTTGGATGGGCGCGTGTCTCTCCCCCACACTGACTTCAGCCTATCTAGGGTATTGTTGACACTGATTCATGTATCATGTAGATGGCTTTTATTGTAGAGTTTCCTTTAGTACTCTGCATTGTACATCCCTTTTAAAAGTCACATATGGATTTACTATGTCCCTGAGATGTAGATACCCACATGCCTTAGTGGGGGGGCCCGGTTAATCCGGCTTCAGGCCACCTTCACCCTGTTCGTCACTGGACCGGGTATAGCAATCGTGTGCCACTTAGTTAATCCCTGCATGCATCCCAGGTCTAGAAGGAGGCCTTCGATCATCTGAGGGTTGTCTTGGCCAAAACCTCTTTCATGTTAACAATTCTCCTTGCTGCCCATCAGGCCATATCTACTGTGGATTCAGGAAGTGTCGCCCCAGTATACCCCCTTTAGTTAACCTCTAGCCCCCCCCCCCAACTCATGACTATCTATTGAAGGTTCAGATGTTTATAAGGTACTAGATTGAAGACCAACGATTATTGGGTAAAAACGGTGAGACGTTTGTGTGGAAGGATCATTGAACTGGCGCTTTGGTACTCATCCTGATAGGGGACGGAAGCCAGTTTAAGACTCCTCAGTGTCAGGCGGGTTTGGTCTTTCCAACCCATGGACACAGTAGCCTGGTTGGGCTCCTGGATTGGCCTTAGCTGGAGGACAAAGTTAAATTCTCTTTGCGAAATAGTCTTGGGAAGATTTTCGCTCCTAAACCAGTAACTTGTTCCGACAATGACAGAGCTGTGTATTACAAGCAAAATCGATCTGAGTGGTCAAGGTCAGGCCTACACCCTAGATACACCCAGAGTTTTAAAAGTGGCCCTGGTGAGATCTCCACAAGCAGGCTACAAACAGGGTTATTGGAGAGACACAACCCTACCCAAGCGTGCCCCTGCTCTTGTTGCTACCGGTAACATTTTCTTTAATGAGCATTTACTGTTGCCAAGAAAGTGTGTTATAGCAACTAAATAAACTTTGTTTAAAATATGTATTTAATGATCCACTTTAAATACTCTCATCCGGTATGAGAATCACTTCTTTACTCACAAAGAAATAGTTTTATTTACAACTTCCAAAACTATGGAGGGATATCAAGCATTTGATTGACACACGGCACAAGGCACTTCAAGTTTGTGAAACATCAGTGGGCCACAGTTCGAGCCCTGGGGGACCTCTCGAGTTCGGACCTGTGGCTCGGAGCAGTCAGATGACTGAGTTCTCTCAGACAAAAGGACTCAGTTCATCAGAGCACTACATCCTGCACTTCTAGAGCCAGGAATCTGGGGAACCTGATGGCACAAAGGTACCAAAGGGCCAAATAATCAATATCAGCCACTGCCACATTCCATCAACAGTTCACCCACAATTCGACTGGAATGTGGGCATCTGGACCCTGCTAGACTGGGTACGCTCTTGCTACCAGTTTGCTGTCTGGCTATTCTCTTTCTTCATTTTGGATGTCTTGGGGCACTCTTTTCACCCATTGGGTGTCTGGTTGTTCTCTTCCAAACAGTTGGGTGCCTGGGTGGTCTCTTCCCCACAGTTGGGTGTGTGGTTGCTCTCTTGCTACCATTTAGGTGTCTTTGCCCTCTCTTCCCACAGTTGGGTGTCTGTGTTCTCTTCCCATCAGTTGGGTGTCTGGGTGTTCTCTTTATACTTTTTAGATGTCTGGGTGCACTCTGTCCACCAGTGGGTTGTCAGGTTGTCCTCTTCTCACTAGCTGAGTGTCTGCCAACTGCCAAGAGCAAGAACCACTCTGTACCATTGAAATGTGGGCCCCTGGAACGTTCTGGTCCAGGTGCTCCCCCCCCCACCATCCTTAGTGTGTTCTTGATACCAGTTGGGTGTCTGGCTGGTCTCTTTGGTGTCTGGCTGGTCTCCTGGGTGTCTGAACGGTCTCTTGCTACCAGTTGGGGGTGTGGTTTCTCTCTTGCTATTATATGGGTGTCTTTTTGCTCTCCTCTCTTCTCACAGTTTGGGGTTTGGGTGGTCTCATGCTACCAGCTAAGGGTCTGGGTGGTCTCTTGCTGCCAGTTGGGGTGTGGTTCTCTTGCTACCACTGGAGTGTATTTGTGCTCTCTTCCCACAGGTGGGTGTCTGGGTGGTATCTTGCTACCAGTTGGATGTGTGGTTGCTCTCTTGATACCATTTGGGTGTCGTTGTACTCTCTTCCCACAGTTGGGTGTCTTTGTGCTCTTTTCTCACTAGTTGGGTGCCTGGGTGGATTCTTACAACCAGTTGCTTGTCTGAGTCGTCTCATGTTACCAGTTGGGTGGCTGAGTAGTCTCTTGGGTGTCTGGATCGTCTCTTAGTACCAGTTGGGTGTCTGGGTAGGCTCTTGGATGTTTGATGGTCTTGTGCTATCGTTTGGTTGGTTTCTTCCTACCAGCTTGGCCAAGTAGGGGTGTTTGGTATTTGATCCCCTGTTGAGGGGATGAATGGTTTTTTTGTGAACAGGCATTAACTGCCTAGAGGGAGGCAGGAGAAATGCCACAGTCCAGAGGGAACCATTGAGTGTCACACAAAACATGGAGCATAAGTAGTGTCAGTGTGTGCTGCAGCGGAGCAGGTGACTCGACAACTGAAACAAGGTGCTGGCCCAGCTTCTTGTTACAGGTAAGTAACATCCATTTCGACTGTGAGGCTTTCCTTTATGACTACGTATGCTCACTGTTCTTGTTCAAGTCATTGCTCTTTACTCGTTTGTTGCTAATGGTGGGAAAGTCATTGCTTGTCCTAAAATCATTTACTCACTATTATGATTTCCCTTTGTTTGTCCCACAGGAAACAGTCTAACTGCTCCTGAAGATGTCTCAAGAGAAGAGTTTCCTGGTGTCGGAAGAGGCGTACCCTAACCCCAGCGCCCCCTACCCCTCACCTCATGTCCCAGGGCAGCCGCCTATACCTCCCCCTCCGTATGGGCCAGCCCCCTACCCGACTACTGCACCATATGGGCAGCCGCCATACCCGGCAGGGCCATACAACCAAGCACCCTATCCACAGGGACCCTATCCGCAGGGACCCTATCCCCAAGGCCAATATCCGCAAGGCCCCTATCCACAGGGACCCTACCCCCAGCAGGCATACCCGCAGCCCCCCTACGTTCAGCCCCAACCTGTCTTCCAAGGCGGCTCTGATGGTGAGTATTTCTGTGTCTGCGGCACATGTTTGTGTGTACGCGCGTGTGTTTTATGTGGGCGCATGTGAGTGTGTCCCGGCATGCGCAGCAGTTAGTCCACGTGACTTGTTCTGCTGGGACATATTTTGAGGGTGCTCCTCAGTGGGCTTTGGTGCTGAACATGTGCTTGTGCATGAGGAATTTGAAGTCAAAAGTTGTTTTTCTTAATATTGCATCAAATACAAAATATGTTGAAAGCTGCTCAAAGTATTATGTTTTCTTTAGGCTCCTCATTGTTTTGGGGGAAGGTAATTTTGATACTGAACAAACACACGACCCCAGGGCTCACAGCAAAAGCAGATGTATTTCAAAAGAAGAACAGTTGTATATTACAGATACACAATTGTACACCTTGACAGTAGCTTCATGTCATCAGAACCCCTGGGTGGGGGCGGGTCTCAGGTTATTGTACAAAGGATTTACACTGCTAGAGACAATCCACATATGGTTGTGGATTGATCTGCCAAAGGTCCAGTCGGCCAAGACTGTACATTATTTATAATGGCCACACGTAGACCTTGGAGTGGCTCTTTATCTGGTCAAGTGTCCACGAGTCGCCAAGTAATGCCTCAGAAGGCCAACACTGGCTCAGTGAAAACGGATGAGGCTTGTCGTCATGAAAGATAGCTCAGTGGATTGAGCAGCTTTCTCCTGTCTCACTCAGATCTTCATCCTTCCAACTGCATCAATTAAATGATAAGTATCCAGAGAGCTCATGTGAGCTAATATGATACTCTTTTGAGCTTCACTGTGTTAATCCTACATAAAGCATCATTGCAATTATTACTTCAAGACTTGGAAACAAGGAGAGAGCTTGCGGACTAAATGAATAACATTAGGGAGATGTTCAGTGCTGAGCGCCTGGAAGCTAACCTTGATCTCTCTGAATGGTAATTATTACATTAAATATCCCTAAAATAATCCAGAATCTCCCTATGACTACATTTCAGTGTCTGGGACAGTATTGTGACAGTGTTTTAACTGTTCTGTACCCGTGAGTACAGCATTTGTCTGTGTGCTCCACCTATTACTGGTAAGTCGCACGGACATTGGCTCCATTGTTAGATTGTATTTTTTCAGTCGTCTGGGTCAGTGTTCGTCGTTGGTTGCCTTCGAACGTACCCAAACTTGTAGGGGGGGGGGGGGGACAAAATGTTTTCGGCGGCCATGTTGTCACAGCCTCCGTTAGGTTCAGCTACCAAGCACTGATCTACGCCCCTTCCGTTGCTCTGGTGGCTTCCAGACGCTTTGTTTGGTCTTTGAGAATGCGATCTCCATAATGGCATAATGGAACGGACCCCTGTCCAGTACTGCCCGCAGTGTCGAGTGCAGCAACCCTGGTCAGATATCCAGAAGGTTTGTTACCTATTTCTGTCTCTGTGGCACGAAGAGACTTCCTGCACGGCCTGTCTTGCCTTCCGCTCCAAGAAATAAAGAACCGATGCCCTCGAAGTCCCGCCTAACAAGCCATGGCGCAGCTACAAGAGGACGACACGGTCCAACCTCTTCGGCGAACGTGATGTCAAAGAAGATGATCTGTGTGGACATTCCATCGAGCAAGCAACCCACTTCAGTACCGAGGCGAGTGGGAGGTAGAGGAACCACGGGCCGTCCAAGCCCATCCGAAGGAGACCTCGACCTTGAGTGCTTCCATTCCAGCACTGGTCTCAGACTGAGACATGCTTTCTAGGGGTGCGGGCATCTAGTCCAGAAGCCAAGCTTCTGGTCTGCTATTGGAGCCATGGTCGGCGCCAATATCAGGGTTCGGATTCGGCACCGATTTAACCTTTGCCTCTGAAACAGCAGCAGCAGTTGAAACCCAGGGCAAAACCGTCCCTCAGTAAAAAAAAAACTGCCAATACCCTTACAGCCCACTGGGAAACACCCTGTTGCCCACTACGGCCAGTCCTGCCCTGCCAGTGATGCACCTCCATCAGACAAGGAGAGAAGGGAAATAGATGCTGCCGGTAAGCGAGTCGCTGCTCAGTCAGCAACACACTGCAATTTGTCAACTCCTTCAGCCTTCTCTCCAGGTACGACCGGACACCCTGGGACGAAATGGAGGCCCTCCTCCAACATCTAATAAAAGAGTATAAAAAGTGAGGCCAAGAGCTCGATGCGGAAGGTAACGTTCTATCCAACACTACTATTCGGTGTGCCCTGGACCCTGCTGCCACCGCAGTGGGCTGGATTAATTTACGTCCTCATTTGGCACCACCCCTGGCTGCATGCGTCTGGCTTCAAGCCGGACGTAAAGCAGCATCTGCTATACCAACCCTTTCGATGAAGAGCTCCTATTCGGACTGCAGGTTGACCAGATGTGCAAAAAAATTAGAAAAGAACACAGATACCACAAATGCCATGGCGGCTCGTCAGACCATTTCGACTCAGGGTGCTGTTTGCAGGTCTCAATTATTATAAAAATATATTTTATTGTCAGATTGCACAGATTATGCAGGGCCCTGCAATCCAGGGATGACTGCAGATCACAAACATGACCACATCAAAGGCAATCGACTTTTCACTTTGCACGCATGAAGTAGCGAGTGAATAATCAAACCCTCTTAAAACACCCTACTCTCCCCCACCCCAAGCCCCAACCCCCCCAACTTCCCGCACCCACCCCAACCACCACCCCGCGAGTCGCACATCCAACTCCAGGCCCAACCCACTCTTATCGAGCAGTATACAGTACAAAAGGAAAAACATGCACAAGCACACCCGCCTCCCTAGCCCCATGTTACACCGCTCTGGATCACCCGCCCCATCACCCCTCCCAGGGAAGGTCCTCTTGCTCCACTGGGAGTTCAAGCCATATACCCCTATAATCTGCCCAGAGCTTCCAAATTTTATAATGTTTCCGCGGGCACCCCCTGGCCACGAATATTGGTTGTTCCAGTCCCATATAAAAATCTAGCCCCCTCTTCCAGACAGCCACTGACGTGGCTCGTGGGTCTTTCCACCCCTTCGCAATGTCTCTTTTGGCCGTCGTGAGGCCCAGCAACTTCAGGTGTCTTTTGTAAAGATTACCCCCCACCCCGTCCATAACGTGTAGCAAGGCAAACTGTGGCTTACGCGGGAGCTCCCATCCCAACACCTCAGACAGGCAGACCAAGACCCCCTCCAAAATCAAACAAGAGCTCCACAGCTCTAGACCGTGTGCATGAACGTCCCTTCCACCCTGTTACAACGGAGACAGTCCGGTGAGGCAATCAGTCCCGCCCGCCAGAGCCGAACCCAAGTAAAGTAGCCTCTATGCAAGTATTTAAATTTGATAAGGCGGAGACGCATAGCTATTGCAGCCCCTCTTGGAGCGGCCCTCCAGACTTCCTCTTCCAACTCTCCCACGTCCTCCTCCCAATGCTCCTGAAGCTTCTGCAGTGTAGGGGAACTGTGCATGACTAGTGTCTGGTAAATAGGGGATATTTTCTTGGTCTCCAAATCCCCCAGGAACCCTTTCGCCTCCAGCGGGCTAAAGTCAGGGAGGGTCTCCAACCCCTCCAGGCTGGGGGATAAGGCATGGCGAAACTGGAGGTACCTAAAAAAACTGGGACCGAGGCATATCAAATTCCTCCCTAAGATCCTGGAAGGACTTGAGTTTCGTACCCTGCAGTACAACCCTCATAGTCGAAATGCAGACGTTGTCCCATCCTCTAAAGCCCTGTAGCGATGCCAGGCCTGGAAACCGCCCATTGTGCCACAGGGGGGTTTCCGCTGTTAGAGTATTCCACCATCCCATCCGGCGCAGAGCCTGCCGCCAGATGTGAAACACTACCCTAGTGGCCGCCGGCTGCGCACTCCGCAGTGATGCCGTGTAGAGGATGGTGTGTAGCGTATGGGAGCCCATCAAATAGCGTTCCATAGCATACGCCTGTCCACATACCACCACTCATTTAATACCAAAAGGTGGGAGGCCTGATAGTAGGATAGGATATCCGAGATCGCCAGACCCCCACAATAAGTGGAGAGGAAACGTGTGCAATGCCACGCGCACCGCACCGCCCCCACACGGGAACTGCCCCAGGGTGGAGTTCACCTGACGAAACCGAGCCGGCGATAGGGGTGTTTTTACAGTTGATACAGCAGGCGGGGTAGTGCCACCATTTTAAAGATCGCCGACCTGCCATATATAGTAAGCGGCATACGCGACCAGATTTTGAGATCAGCCCACACACGCTCCCAGACCGGCACCAAATTCCGCTCCCAGGACACGGCCGGGACCTCCGACAGGAAAACCCCCAGATACCTGAGACCCCCCACCGCTACCTGGAGTGAAGAGGTCCAAGTACCAACCGCTTGCGTCCGCTCCCCCAGCACCCACAATGTGTACTTGCGAGGGTTCATGTAGAGCCCTGACGTCTCGCCGAAGATCTGCATTATCCGCAGTGGGTCTCAATTTTAAGGAGTCGCCAAAACCACCTCCCCCGAAGCCACTACCTCCTGTTGGATGCCACAGCAGCAACAATCATGAGGGTATTCTCAGGGATACTTCAGGGGGAACAATTCCAGGGGCGGATCAACCAAGGGAATCACCATGCCTGACAATCCTCTAACTGCAGAAGCGAATTGGAAAATAATCAAAACCTGAAAGGCTCTCAGTGACTGGACAGTCCATGAGTACATTGTCGATGTCACCCTTGTTGAATACGCCTGCTGATGTAAAGTTCTCTGCAATGCCCTCATCAACGATTGCCTTTTATCAAATCTACCAGGATCAGTGGAAGGCAAGGTGGACTTAAAACTGTCATAAACCATTTACCGAAAGGCTTTAACTTGGTATTTTTATCTCTAGCCTTTTTGTGTGATTATAATTAAAAGTACAGCAATAATGTAGCCTACAAAAACAGTACAAAACAGAAAAATGATTGTATGCACATGTATTTGTGTAAAAAACACTAAGCAAGTTGAATTAAAAAAACATATTCAAATACCATGAGTAATTTAGAATAAGTATGAAAATATCCTACACGAGAAAACCAAAGTCCGTAAATATGTGCAAAAGCCAAGGAAGGCTGATAATAATTAAAAATAAACCAACAGTGAAACTGTGCCTAGTGAGCCTGCCAACAAGAGGATTCCCAAGCACTAATATTACTTAAAATGTGCTTCTGACATCAAAAGGGCAAATATCGAAATGATCTGAAAAGATCCGAGATGAAGTGCCCTAACAAAAAGGCTATGAAAAGAAAAACCTGACAATTACTCAAGCTCATGTATAGTGTTATGCAAAATACAAGTTATACAGAACAAATCATGACATTTTAAAACACTTTGCATTGTCAGCAACGGATTTAGGAAAGATTTTACACAAAATTAAAATCTTTCTTTTGCTTTCCAGCCAGACACACGTATCTTTAAACCACAAATACTCTACAAGCAGAATGAAAAGAACGCCTTTAAGATGCATCGCATCAATTCATCTTTTTACACATCATTCTTCACGCATGTACCATGCTATAAGAAGCTCCGTTGCGATCCTGTGATGTAAACAGAAACACTGTGAAAGGGGAAAGGGATGGGGAGTTGGCCTAACGGCTAGGGTGGTCGACTTCGCATGTGGGGAACTGGTTTCGAGTCTCGGCAATTGTCGCTGAACATCCTGTGATTCTGGGCAATCACTTAATCTCCCCGTGCCTAACAAAAATTGATGTATCCTCATGTAATGCAACTGGTGCTATGTGAAGCGCTCTGATACCCAATTCGGGTCAAGTTTGCGCTATATAAAACTCTGTAAAGAAAAAAAAAAAAACAATTGGCGAACCGCACGGATAATGTTTCAGGGTCCCATGATAGCCTCCATATTCTCAGCTTGAATGTGCGTGGAGTTTTAAATAAAATCAAGAGGGGAGTGGTGTTACGGCAAGCGAAAAGAGCTGGAGCATACTTTTGCTACAAGAAACCCACCTATTAGGTACTAAGGCCCTGTGCTTGCAACGCTATGGCTTTCAACAAGACTTTCACGCGAGCTTTGCGAGGGGTTCCAGGGGGGTGGCCATTCTAGTGTATCGTAAAATTCCTTACATCCATTGAAAGCAATGGGCCGACACACAGGGGCGATATCTGTTTATTAGGGGCATGGTCGGGGAGGACCCTCTGGTGTTGGGCTGCGTCTACGCTCCACCCCCCCTTGCAGTGGTCGCTAGTCGAGAAACTGTTTGCTGTCTAGGCAGACATCCCTGACGTGCTATCAGCAGTGGGGGGATACTGGAATGATGTTCTGGATATCACTAAGAACAGTTACAGGCCTGGGGGAGGCCCGAGTGTAGGCCATTCTACAAAGCTACGGGACATGGTGGTGGGGTTGGATTGGGTGGACACATGGCGGCGCCTACAAGAGGATAAACGGGAGTACACATTTCTCTCTGCAGTTCACAAATACTTTTCGAGGTTGGATTATATCTTTGTCCCTAGGGAAATGGCGGGAAGAGTGGAGTCGGCGGTGATCCTCCCGAGTGGACACTCTGATCACTCGCCTATTTCCGTTGGTCTCCGGATAGGCTGGGGGAGACAGCCATTTAGTTGGTGCCTCTCAGTGTGGCACCTGCAACAGGAAGACTACGGGAGGCATATGAGTAAGGCAATAGCTGATTACTTGGTCGGGAATGTGGGTTCGGTCTAAAGTGCGGGGACGCTATGAGAAGCACTGAAACCCACGCCACGGGGGTAGATATTGCTTGGTGAGCAGCAGCTCGGAAGAAGCGTCGGGCAGACCTAGTGCGGGCCGAGGCGGAGATTGACGAGCTGGAGCGCCAGGGACGTGTGGTGGGTGAGGGTTAGGGGGTGGGTCAGCGAATCCTGGCGCAACAGTCCTACGCGGCCCTCCTACTAGATGATACCAAAGGGGGTGGTGAGGGACCGAGCATCTGAATCAATCAAACACTCACACCCAGTCAAAAGATCTGGGTTTAATCCATCACCGTTCTTTAGCCCACTCTGCCACCCCAGTACAGACATGGCTATATGCAAATCAGTCCGACCCTGTGCCTCATGGGAACAGTCCAGCCCGAACTGCCAAGCCACGTCTTCCCTGGACCGGAAACAAGCTTCTGAGGACTGGTTTCCGGCATTCCAGCCGTCTTCAGCCCGGCTTGCTTGAATCCAGTGGCAAAGTGAGCAAGGAACTCACGTCTGAGCATACCCTGCCACACTTATGGCGTCTTTTTCATGACATTTAATGATTGCCGACGATATCCATCTGGCAATACTCAGTCTTGACAGAGGCAGTCCTTTTCTCTGACCCTCAAATGCAATAACTAATTGTTTCGATTTCCGAAATGTCTTTGTTCGCTCAATGTAGAATTTCAAACACTTGGATATGTCTAAGGAATGCAGAGCCCTTTCTGCACTGAAGAAGGATTGCTGAAAAAAGTAGGCAAAATAATTGGTTCATTAAGATGGAACGAAGTAGGAACCTTGGGTATAAATTTCAGGTTTGTCCTTAGTATCACTCTGTCCTGTTGAAATTGGAGAAAAGGGTCTTCTACTGAGAAGGACTCAATCTCGCTAACTCTGCTTGCCGAGGTGAGTGCTAGAAGCAGAGCCGTCTTCCATGAGATAAATTGTAAGTCTACCTTGTGTATAGGCTCGAATGGTGGCCTCATAAGTTGTGCCAAAACTGTGTTGAGTTGCCAAGGTATTGGCGGCCGTTGAATAGGTGGAAAAGCTCTAAAGAGCCCCTTGACAAATTCCTTGATTAGTCTGTGAGACCAAAGAGACGGCTCACTCGGCGTCCTCGTGAATCTTGATATTGCCGCCAAATGCACCTTTGAGTAGTGAGTTTACAACGGGGTATACCCTAAGAACTCTCTGACCTGGGTCAGTTAACATAGGTACGTATACAGTGGTCAGGGTCTATTGATTATAACCAAGAATTTATCATGGAAACTTTCACGTTAATAAATTATTTAGAGATTACTTCTGTGCAGTACAAAAACATTTATTTCAACGTTTTAAGGAAAGTCTTCAGGACTTAATTAACCCAGTACTCAAACCTATGCCTTCAATTTCAAACACCTTTAGGTTACCATTTACTACAAAGGAACCGATGATGGTCCAACCTCAATAGGCCACTGGACGGCCCAACACTAAGTAAGAAGCCCACTTTTTAATTGAGCTAGTTGCAGTACTATTGCACTTTAAACTCTAGTTTTGATACAGTCCTTTCTGTAATTGTATCACCTTTAGGCGCTCCTGCACCCTTAAGTCCTGAAGAAGACCCCAGCATGAGGCTTCAATCAACCCTTAATCCAGGGGTCGAAACGTAGACCGGATTGTATTTTACCCTCCTAACATAGGAAGCAACCCATTGATTAATACGGATCCTATGTTAAAGAAGAAAACGGAACTAATGAACAAAATTAGTCTGTAAAGGTTGCATCGAAAACCACTGTGATTGTAATAAGGTCACAACACCCTTTACCCAGTCCCCACCTGTATCCAACCACACCCATCCCACCTAACTGTCTCTTTTTCTTGTCACTTTGAGCGCATTTGAAATGTTTACTATGTAGCGAACACTTGAGAACTGTATCCACAAGAGCGTTGTTTTACATGAATTCAATTGAGACTTATGTCCTCCAGTTTCTACTTGATCCAATGAAGTAATTGGTCTCTTGCCTGTTTTATTGCTTGTGGTACTTATTTGAACAGTGCGAATCACACTTTCCTTAAAATGTTGAAATAAATGTTTTTGTACTGCACAGAAGTAATCTCTAAATAATTTATTAACGTGAAAGTTTCCATGATAAATTCTTGGTTATAATCAATAGACCCTGACCACTGTATACGTACCTATGTTAAATGCACCTTTGAGGCATGAGAGAGACCTGCTTTTGATAATGACAGCAAGTAAGGTAAAATACTTTCAGGTGGTACTGCAAGCGGGTGAAGTTCTTTACCAGCGCACCAGTGACAGAAACGTGTCCATTTCGCTGTGTACGTTTTGTTCGTAGACTTAGCCCTAGATTGCGATAATATGTCCCTGCAATCTTGCGGTATGATCATGGACTGGAATTCTCGCTCATGAGGTTCCATACTGACAATTTTAGCGATATCCGGCCTGGATGTAGAATCTGGCTGCTGTTCATTGATATGAGGTTCTGGTACGTTGGGAACTGCAACTTGTTGCCCTTTGAAAGTTGTAGCAGGTCTGAAAACCATGCTTGTCTCGGCCAAGCTGGTGCCACCAGAATAATCTGACATGGTTCCGATCTTATCTTGCGAAGCACTCTTGGAATCAAAGGAAATGGTGGGAACGCGTAAGCGGACATTCCTGTCCAGTTCAGATGGAACGCATTTCCCTTTGAATTTTGTTGACGGTACCTTGACGCAAACTTTTCGCACTTAGTTGTCCCGTGTCGCGAACAAATTTAACGTTGGTGTGCCCCACATTTTTGAAACACTCTGTGAAGCTGGGTGTTGTTCAGCTCCCACTCGTGCGACACATTCTTCGTGCGACTTAGGACATCTGCTCTTGTATTGAGAATGCCCTGAATATGTTGTACTTGGATAGAGATGTCGTGTCTTATCAGCCATTTCCAAATCCTTTGCGCTAGCATGGAAAGCTGTTTGGACCGTGTTCCCCCTTGTTTGAGGAGATAAAACATTGTCGTGGTGCTGTCAGTCTGCACAAGCACCGACTATCCCTGAATTCTGGGAAGAAAAGCTTGAAGCCCCAGAAACACACGCTTTGAGCTCCAACATATTTATGTGAAGTTGTGCTTCCCATTCCGACCAGAGACCCTGGATTTCCAGCTCCTGAAGGTGCGCACCCTATCCTTGCAACGAAGCATCTGACGTCCTCACATGTTTGTGACTCTGGGGTTCGAAAGACAGACCCTGATTCAAGTTCTCCCGAACCTTCCACCATGACATGGCCACCTTCATTCGATGAGATATGATGATCCGATCTTCAAATGTTCCTTTTGATTGAACCCACTGCTCGTCTAGCTGTTCCTGTAAAGGTCTCTTCCGAAGACGGCAGTTTGGAACCAGTGGGATGCAAGAAGATATCATTCCCAACAAGGATTTGTATATCCTCACAGAAGTGAACATTTTTGCTTGCAGAGAGGTTGCTAGGCCTATAATTTTCCTGATCCTTTCCTTCGAAGGATATGTTGTCGCTTCCTTTGTGCATATCCATGCTCTTAGGAATTGAATGCCTTGTGCTGGGACCAGAGATGACTTCTCTAAGTTGGTCCGCAGGCCTAACCGTTGAAACAGTCTGATGCAGCAATGCAGGGAGGTCTTGGCTTTTTTGAAGGATGGACCTGTCCCAAGCCAATCATCGAGATATGGGTAAATGCAGTGACCCTTCACCTTAAGTGGGCCGCCACCGGGGCCATGCATTTCGTAAATACCCTCTGGCCGATTTGAGACCGAATGGCAACACTTTGAACTGAAAATGGCGACTCTCCACAACAAACCTCAGATACTTTCTGTGCTTTCGATGAATTGGTATATGGAAGTATGCATCCATGAGACCCAACGAAGCCATGAAGTCTTTCCTCTTCAGCATAAGAAGGATCTCTTGCAGCGAGAGCATCCGAAAGGGAATTTTCTTTATGTATTGATTTAGATCCCTCAAATCCAATACCTGTCTCCATTTTGTGGTTTGCTTCTTTTTGATGAGGAAGAATTGTGAATAAAAGCCTTTCCCTCTGTGATGCCTAGGTACTTCCTCTATAGCCCCCTTTAGTAGGAGTGAAAGGACCTCCTTTTGCAGCTCCTGAGTATGTTGATGGCGCTTGAACACCTGGGGGTGATCTGGTGGTATTTGCACAAACTCTAGGGTATGCCCCTGTTTATCACGTCCAAAACCCATTTGTCCGATGTTATGGACAGCCAATTTCTGAAGAATAGAGACAGATAGTGGTCGTTTTCGGAACTTGCTGAGTGGAAAGGAATGAAACCTTCCTTGTTGAAAGGACCCCAGTGCTCTGGCGGTATCTGTATCAGACTTGATGCCCTGCAGGGCCTCATCTACATGCTTGCCGAATAGATTTTCGCCATCAAAGGCCATGTCTATAATCTTCGCCTGCAACTCCGGCCGGAACGAGGTTGCCTTCAACCAACCCGGTCTTCGAAGGGAAACTGCTCCCGCCATCCGTCTAAAAGCCATAGAGGAGACATCCATTGCCACATCAATAAATTCCGAGGCTGATTTCGCTCCATCACGAAGGATAGCAGCTGCTTCTTCCTTCTTGTCCTCCGGGAGTGCAGCTAAAATGGGCGCTAAATCCGACCACATTTGTCTGTTAAAGCGGCTGAGTAGAGCCATAGCATTGGCTGCTTTAATAGTAGAGGCTGCCATCACTGCAAACCTCTTTCCAGCTCCGTCCATTCTCCTTCCTTTCTTGTCTGGCGGCACCATAGAGGTAGAAACTGGGTTTTTGGAGTTCCTTTGCGTCGCTTGTGTCACCACCGACTCTGGCCTAGGGTGTCCTATCAGGCAGGCCGGAGAAGACTCTGGAGCTCTGTATTTCTTTTTGATTCTAGGAACCGAAACCGCAATGGAAGCCGGCGTCTTCAAAATTTTTAGACCCTCATCCCAAATATGTTGGATAATTGGGATTGATCGTGAGGTCTTCCTAGCGTCGTCTTTGAAGTCGTATAAGAAACATTCCGTTTCTTTAACCTCCATCTCTAGATCGAATCTTTTAGCTGCTTTTTCTATAATGTCGTGGAAACCTCCAATATCTTGAGGAGGAGAAGTGGATGGCGCTGGAGTAGGCGAGGGAGCTGATGGCAAAACATACTCATTCCATTCCTGGCCTCCCGAAGTATCCTGTGTGAGTTCACCTTCGTCAGTTGATCATCATCGTCGGTATCGGTCAGGTCATCTCTGATTGTCACTTCTAGTGGCGAACGTAGAGACTTCGTTGGCTGTGTATTTTGGGCCATCGGAGTTTGCGATGCAGGTGCCGGTGTAGATGACAGAGGTGCATTTGCCTCTGGAAAACTACGATAATAGTCATTAATCATAAGCCTCAGGTCAGACACCAGGCATAGATACTGACTCTTCTCTTGCTTCTTCCTGCTGTTCTTCATCCTCACCGTAGTCACCAGTGTCCTGGAAAGATTCATACCTTGAAGACTTTGACTGAGCCCGTTCCTTAAATGAAAAAAACTTCATCATCTGTGTCCTGGCTCTTTATTTTAAGTTGAGATGGACTATAGGCCACTCCCGACGACTCCTCATCATCTGAGTCTTGCTCCAGCAGATTGGACGGAGGCAGAGGAGAAATTTGCGTCCACGACGTGAATTCCGCTGACTTGCTTATCATCGACGATCCCCTCGACGATTGAAATGAGCGGATGGAGATTAAAGACTTCGACTTTGGCGATTTAAAGGCCTTCGCCGTCGAAATCACACTCAAGGTCAACGCAGTCATCGTCGACTAAGTCATCGTCAACGCAGTCCTCGTCGACAGAGCCATCGTCGACGGAGCCGTCTTCGTCTGAGCCATCGTCAACGGGGCCGTCGTCGTCGGAGCCATCGTCGACGGAACAGTCCTATTCGGGTTCTCCGTCGTCGAGGTCGTCATCGTAGTCGTCAACTAGGTCATCGTCGACCGTTTCCTCGTCGACGGGATAGTTGCACTCGTCGACGTAGTCGTCCTCGACACTGACTTAGTTCCTGTCGTCGACGCCGCTGTCGTAGTCGACGGGACTGATGTTTTTACCACAGATTTTGAAGCAGAAACCATGGAACTGGTCGCCGGAGCAGAAGATGCCCCTTTCTGACCTGACGAATTCTTTAGAGGAGTATGAGGTAGAGAGGACTCCTCCTTCCCCTTAGACTTAGACTTTTTAGGCTCAACCATTTCTTCAGAATGTGAGGCCTTCCTCTTTTTAGGTGTTTGAGCAGCAGACTCCTCACCAGAATCTGAACCTGATGCGGCCTTCTTTTTTTGAAGCCACAGCAGCAGACGAGCCTCTCTGTCCCTCAAAGTTTTAGCAGAGAAGGTTCTATAATATTTACAATCCTTGGCAATATGCTTTGGATGAAGACAGTTTAAGCAGTACTTGTGAGGGTCTTCAGAGAAAAGCCTAGCCTTTCCACAGGATCTGCAAGGTCTGAAAGGCCTCTTTTTAGAGCTCTCAGCCATTATAAGGCAAAATAAATGACAGCCAATACTTTATCCAGAAGAAAATTCAGTTGAAAAAGGCCAAAAGTTCAGAGTTGAAATACCAAACTGAGCAGAGCTCATAGACTCCTTCCTCACACGAAGGCGGTTGGAAATCTGAGGCAGGAAGGTTCTGCTGGGGAGTGTGAGGTCAGGGCAGTAATGCTGATTGGCTGACTTTTGGACCAAACATTGAGGAGGTCTGGTTACGAAATAATACAGTCCCTATGGGCTTTTTTATGCAGTTTTTTCTGCTCTATGATACTGCTTTGGTCATTCTGTTACCATGAGACTCCCACCATGGCGACGGGGAAGATACAAGCATGTGAATCTATGAAAGATGTAATACTGGAGAATGCTTTGTTATACACTAGCCTGTTTGTGCTTGCAATGAAAAATGTCGATTGCCTTTCAGATACTGTAATGTTTTTAACCTGCAGATATCCCTGGAGTACCGGGTCCTGCATCGTATGTGCAGTCTGACAATAAAATCTGTTATAAAAAAAAAAAACAGACTTTGCTGTTCAAATTAAAGGCCAGGGTTATTGTGAGAACAGTGCTGTCTATTGAGAACAAAAGGCAAGTGTGTTCAAGTAGGGGTATGCTGGACACCTGTAAAAGCAATGTTTGTCCTAGGGGGAGGTGAAGGACTATCCAAAGGAGATGCATGTGTCAATGCCTTCTGACATGGAGGGGCAATGGAGATTTGCAGCACTAGAACCGATATCCTGCCTGCAGGAAGGAGCTCAAGCTGAACAAGGCTTCAGTGCATTCCTCCCCAATGTGCATATTTCAGCAGTCTCTTTTATGACCACTGTGTGCTACACTTAATCTTGCTTGGTTGAATGAAGGCTGGTGCCCCTCACCCAATAATGGTGCTCTGATCCTGTTCTACCCAAGGTGGTAAAGGACTAGGTGCTTCGATGGTACAAGCCCTTGAGTAATGACACTATTCATCATGCAAATGGAATAATGCATACAAAGAACCTAACTGGGACAATACGCAAGTGAGCACCAACACAGCAGGGACTGCAGGAAGGGGAAAGACAGGTAAAACAATGGAGGTGTACTTAAGAGAAAGCAGTGGTCGAACTATTGATTGAGGAACCTTACAACTAAGGAGTTGTGAGCCACCCGGCAAACTCTACAGCCACTTCTTAAGTTCACCTGAAAGCCCCTCCCTTCCCACTAAGCGGTGCTTGGATTGATCATGTGATTAATCTGACCCGAAAGTCTCACCTAATCTTTCTGTGCCCCGCTGGCACTGCGTAGTCTTCCAGGCTCCATTCCCTACACCACTTTTTCTTGCTGTCTCATGGATTTCAAGAGATCAAGGTGGCTCTTCCTACTTTCCTGAAGGATCTCCCCCATAGATTTCTGACATGAGTGTAAGTTGGCAGAAACTAGAGTTTTTTTTTTTTTTTATAATTCTAATAAAAGATACCATATGTGATTGAGAATATGTAACCACACCTGTAGTGGGCTACAATTGGGTTTTAAGTGAGCATTAATTAAGACTTATAATCCACTGTTCATAGCGAAAACATTTGTTAATGCCTTCTTCAGACTGCATTAAATGCTGTTAATTGCCTTCCTCGCAGTTATGAGCCCAAGCCGTAAGTAGAGCGGCTTAAAGAAGTGAGTGAAGGTCAATTAATAGCTTTTAATAACTTAAGCTTGTGGAGAATAAGTGTTCGAGGCATATGGGCTGCAGATGGTACATTATGAATAGATCGCCATCTGGTGTTGGGCTCGGATGATTGCACTTTGTTTTTCTCTTGGAGAGTCTTTTGTATCTTGGTGACTCCTCCCTTGGTTGGTAGTGCGCATGGGCATCGGCTCCATCCTTAGATTGTTTTTTTCCGCCATCGGGTTCGGATGAGGATCGAGACGCTCCAGATCAACTTCGGAAGAAAGTGATTTATCGGCGCAATAAGTATATTAGATATCAACCATTTCCCTCTAATCTAACCCCACACTGGCAAACAATTATATAATCTGCTCCTTCCTTTTTTATGTCCCTGCTTCACATTTTGTATTCCTTCTATCTAGGAGCACACATATGCACTGTTTTGGCAACTGCAACTGCGTAAAATGATATATAAACAATTTTTTGGAGGAAAGTATACACATTGAATTTTGAGGTGCAAGATAAAGTGTAGAGACTGTCACAATGCATTGAAAGAAGCTTCTCCACTCATTTTAAATTAGGTGTAACTCAAGTCAATATCCTGAAAAAGAAATCTTCAAAACATGGTTAATTACTTATTTTCTACTATACATCAACTTAGTTTTTATCTTTGGCTCCCAATTAAACTACACCAAACTATAAATCCTACTTATACACCAGAGCAATCACACACATTCATTCTAAAAAAGATACATCCAGTCCTTTCACTAAAAACAATGCTTAGAATCCCATATTGACATTGTTAGTTCTATTGCCAAATATATGCTAATCTAGATCAATTGACATTTCACACAATGGATACAGTATACCGCTGCACCAATGTAATTTAATACATAGCCATCTCATGCATCAATGCCATCAATAGTTGGTTTTTAACAATTGTACTCAAGAAAATTATGCCGAAGCACTTTTCGGTGAAGAGAAACTCAGAATTTGTTATGCCACCTTCATCAGGGCACTGGACATTGGATATGGAAGGTGGCAAAAGCAAGCGAGAGAGCCGGTTTTCAATTTGGATAATGTAGTGTTGGTATGCTGATAAGTTATTTAACTCTCCTGCAAAGGAGTACCAAAAGCAGGTTGCGCAAAGTACTCCAGCTGGAGTATATTGGAGATTTGAGTCAAAGTGCCCAAAAGAGATTGGGCCTTTCGGACATTGGCAGTCTTCCAAAAAAGATGGGAGGGTGGGGGACAATCAGATAGAATGAGGAAGGTCAAAATGTCTATGTCCCCAGGAGCAGAGTTAGGTATGAATGTATGTCTTTCTCCTTGGTTATAGTGAGTGGCAGTCCTGATATGACGAAGCGAAGGGTCCCGTCTCGATTTCACAGAATGGCGGTAGTGTAGAGACTGACCAACATAGTAGAAACACCATGTCCGAGGCATATGTGCTGTAGATACACATGCTTTGCCTAAGTCCGCCATCTAGTGTTGATCACAAGTTTTTGTTCCAAGAGGTTTTCTTCGAGTCATAAGGCTGTGTGACTTTTCCTCTTGAATATTGCGCATGGTCATAGACGCCATCTTCGGATTGTTTTTTTCCGCTGACGGGCTTGGATATATTATCTTGCGCTCGGGTTCGAGTCTCCATCAGGCTGGAAAATACTAGTCTCTCTGGGTTAAGGGCAACACCCGGTCAGACAATACTTCTCCATTTCGAATGAGATAGAGAATGACCTGCTAATGGAACACACTCCGTTCTGTCCAAATTGCCACTCCAAATACCCTCACACCAACCAACATACTGTCTGCAACTTATGTCTCTCGCCCGAACACTTGATAGGGCACCTGTGAGGCCTGTAAGTCTTTTCGGTCTAAAAAGACTATTAGAGATTGAAGGGATAAACGACAAGAAGTGCAGCGCAAGCAAATGGACAATTTCCTTGAAATCTACGGTTAACAAGAGGAGGAAGAGTTTTCAGCACCACAAGAAGAATCCCTTTTCATACATGACTCTGATTCCGAGACTCAATCAGAAGAGGACTTGGCCACTCTTCAGCCAGCACAAACACAACATACTGTGAGTACCGCCGTTCCAAAATCAAAAGCCTCAGCCTCCACTGAGAAAACTGCTCACAGGCTTTTACTGCACAGAAGCCATGGTGTGCACCAGAAACATGACTCTGAACCCTCGCCCTCTGGCTCTGAAATTTCGTTCTCCAACAGGTGCCACTCTAACTCTTCCATCTGATACCAAAACATCTCACTCTTCGGTCTTAGCACCGAAAAAAAGGCTTGTTCTTTCGGAATTGAACCTTCCTCCAGCAAAAACAAAGCTTCCTCCACCAAAATGCTTTGTTTTCGGTCTGAAATGTACACCAGAGCCAATTCTCAAGCAATTTCACCAAAAGCTCGATCCAAAACAAAAACACTTCAAATTCAGTCTGGAACAAAGAAAATTATGGTGCAGCCACCAAAACAACACACTCTTAAGAAGCACATGAGTTTTGAGGAGGCATTGGGCGTTCCTGTTCACCCCTAAAGAAGAAAAAAAAGGATGCTGCCACTAGTGCATTGCAAATTCGCATTCCTTCACCTATACCACAATCGACACCTCCGCCACCCACCCCACCATCTCCCTCCCCACAGTTGTCTGAGGCTGGTAATATGTCGCCTCAGTCAACAATAGATGAGGATCAAGATGTAGGAAGGTGGATATCTGACTATAATACCCCCAAACTTTTTGCCTGGTGTTTAGCTTGTTTTTGACATCCTGCTATTCAGGCCCCCAGGATAATTGCTCTCTTCTTAAAATGGACTCCATGTACCTTAGGTACATACACAATTGGAAATGGTTCACCTTATAGGCCCCTGTAACAGAGTACTACAGGTACCCAGGGCATAGGTGTATCCAAGGCCTACCAGGGGCTGCAGCATGTATTGTGCCACCCCTGGCCTAGCCTCCATATTTACACCAAATTACCCCAGCTGAGTGATCAGCCAGTTGTGTCAATCACCTCTTATTAGATTTAGTATACCTATATCTAACCTAACTGGACACATGGTAACCTATAAGCCACTCCTATGGAAGGCCTCTGCAATCCTGGAGGCAGAGTGTGTGGTTTCATGTGAGATGGTGCTCTAGCATGAGCTGAGCCTGTCTGCAGCTGTCTGGAACCACTTCCTTAGCTGTTCCGGGATACTGCCATACCATATACTCTTAAGTGCATTATAATCCTCGCGGTTATATGCTAACTTTGGTTTGGCTTTATCAAAACATGTCGAGTAAGGTGTCATACGATTTGGAATACTATCCCCTCGACAGTTCTGTCGACGGGGATAGCATTCCACCCTTCTAGAGGGACACGATATGTACATAATCTGAACCCCGGTTAAAGTTAAACTCGAGCCTCAGCATCACAAAATGGATGCTGCCACCACAGACACAAGTCTGACCTCCTGCTGCTGAGAGTCCTTCCAGCGAGGGAGGCTTGGACAAAGGGTTTCCTGCCTTGAGAGGTGCGAGCACCACCCCAGACAGGATTTTGTGTATTGGGTAGGACAGGGCTAAATAGAATCAGACATACCTGGGGCACACAAGGTGTCCCCGTGCATAAGCCAGTCCAAACCGGTGCTAGGGCTTTCCAGCCCCAGTCCTGGCGCGGAGCTGGACAAAGGAAAGGGGGTGTAACCGCCCCCCTTCCTGGTCCCACCCAGAGGAGGGACCTAGCAGGTGATCCACCCCTCAGATTGGGAATAAGATTGGGAGCAGTGACATAGCACCTCAGATCATCCTGAAATCAACTTGAAACAAAGAAGAAGACTGGACTTTGACATTCTGCTGCACAGAAGACTGAAGAGTATCTCCCTTGTGGCCTAGGAGTGGCCACCATGTGAACACAGGCACCATCCAGCATCTCGACGTCTGCTTTGCCGCCGCCTCCTGCCGGAGCCCGAGCCCAGAGCCCGACGAGACCCAGACTCCCAGACATCTCAGAGCCCGCTCCACAGTCCCTGAAAAGAAGAGACCCGTGGAGGCACCGAGAGACGTGGGACCGGCCATCTCGAAAGACCCCCGAGAAGCTGACGGCGCAGCACCCGAGGCACCCTCGACGCTGTGCTTTGGGGTTTGAGAAGCCCCACCACCGAGCAGCATTTGCACCGAAGATCAGCCCCCCAGCATCTCCACGATCTGCGTGGGGCCCTTTTGCACTTTGCCACTCGACACGCCATCCCGGCCACTTGCCACGTGGCTAGCGGCCATCTTGGCGACGAAACCTACAATCAACACTGCGGGTCTGGTTGCTCCAGACTTGCCCTCGCTCCCCTGAAAAGGAGCACCCGCTCTGACCTTGCTGGTCCGAGTGATAAGCCTTCTTCACTTCCTGCGTGGCTTGCATTAGCCAAGGCCTGTTTGCTCCAATGAAGTTGCCGCCACCGCCATCAGCTAGATCCTTCGTGGGACAGCTCTTGATCGACTCCTGGACGTCCTCGACCTCTTCGTGTCCACGTGGCTGCGGAGACAAGCTGCACCTCATCGACTGTTTGCACCCGACATCGCCTGGTTCCATCCTGGTTCCACGGTAGTCACTGGCTAGTGACTTTGAACATTGTCCCCTCTGCTTTCAGGTCTTCACCACTTCAGATCCACCGGAACTCTTCTCAACGACCCGCCTGCAGCATCTTCATCTTCAGGCACCATCGACCTGCGTGATGAAATCCGACACTATTTCGCACCTGTGCACCCGCTTCCTGTGGGTGAGGTAACTCAGCAACGCCGGAGTTCCTACACTGGTATTCACCTCTAGTGCCTAGGTCTAAAGTTGTGTCCTTCTAGGTCAGTCGGAAGGTTCCTTAAACACTAACTTTGTAACTTTTACGCACCATTGACATTGCATTGTTGTATGCGTGCACTTTAAGCGCTGCACCCGAGTCCCGCGGGCCTTTCCCGACTTCTACACTGTTAGTCCCGAAACAGCTCCAGCGATTCCCAAGGCTCTAGGCCTACTTCCTTCCAGCTCGGTGGTTATTATACCACTATTTTAGTATATGGTTTAGGTGGCCCATATTGCTTATCCATATTGTGCAACTTTTGTATATTTAAACTGTGTTTTGTTTTAACGCATTTGCTTCTGTGCTCATGAAGAGTATAAGGGGTACTTGTAGTAAATAAATATATATATATTTTCAATATATATCTGTGTGGTGTCCTTTTCATTTGGTATTCAAGGGGATTGTGTATGGTAAAACAGCTTGCTTCACATGCCTTTCAGAGTTTAGTCTAAGACTATTTTGTCCACGCTACCTCTAGGATAGCTGGTCTATCAGGTTGACTTACAACCAATCATCATAAGGGTTGCTTGGCATGGTACAAGGTGATCACTAGAACTAGTGAGCATCATATACCAGGCCAACTTCTCACACAAGACATCCCAGATGACACACAACGAGGGGATCCTTGGGACGTATTATAATATTGACCCTCATGTAGACACTGATCCTAATTTATATCCTAGCCGTCCATCGCCACCTGATGATGCATCTGCTTATCAGCATCTTCTAGCCCGAGCAGCCACTTCATCAAGTACCTTTATATAAGGACTCAATAGAGGAGGATTTTCTATTTTAAAGTTTAATACACAAAGAGAGGCACAGTACGTACCACCTCTAAACGGTATGCCGCTTCATGCAGATGACATTTTCAAACAACCAGTCAAAGCAAGAATAGTTACTCCTCGCATTGATAAAAAGTACAAACCATCACCTCCAGACCCCATTTTTATGAGAAGTCAATTAACCCCAGACTCTTTAGTGGTGTCCAATGCTAGGAATTGGGATAACTCCCAAACAACTGGAGAAGCAACACCACTAGAAAAAGAATCGAAACTTATGGATGCCTCTGGCAAAAGAGTTGCAGCACAAGCAGCTAATCATTGACATATAGCTAATAGCCAAGCATTTCTAGCTAGGTACAGGGCCCACTGGGACGAAATAAAAGGCCTTCTCCAACATCTGCCTGAGGAGCACAGAAAAAGAGGTCAAGAGGTTGTTAATGAAGGCAAGCTTATCACCAACAACTCTATTAAATGTGCATTAGATGCAGCTGCCACTGCTGCTAGGAGTATAAATACTAGTGTCCTAATAAGACATGCATGGTTAAGGGCGTCTGGTTTCAAACCTGAGGTACAACAGACCAAATTGAACCTCCCATTTGACAAAGAACATCTCTTTGGGCCACAGGGGACACAGTCCTTGAAAATATGAAAAAGGATACAGAGATAGCCAAATCGATGGGAGCTCTACAAACAAAGGCCTATAGAGGTTCCTTTCATAGGCCCAATTTCAAACAAAGGGCAAGGACAGCTTCCACAGATACCTCTGGTTCACAATATAAAACTCCAGGACAAACCTCAACAACTAAAACCTAAAGAGGTACTTACAGAGGTAACCATTTTAAAGGAAGAGGCAGAGGAAACAATACACACTCCTCAAATTCTAACAATAAACAATTCTCCTTCACCTTTCCCTCACAACACCAAACACCAGTTAGGGGTCATCTTCAACAATTTCTCCAAACCGGAAGTCAATTACAACATTATCCAACATGGTTATTATATGGAACTCAAAATAACTCCTCCAAAGATTCCACCTTACAAACACAAACCATCCATACAACATCAAATCCTTCTGTAACAAGAAATACCAGCCCTGTTGCAAAAAGGAGCAATAGAACTAGTTTCACCACAATTTCACGGAACAGGAGTGTATTCACTATACTTCCTTAGTCCCAAAAAAGATTGATCTCTCAGGCACATTCTAGATCTCAGACCACTAAGTTATTACATAATATCAGAACACTTCCATATGGTCACTCTTCAAGTGATCATTCCTTTGTTACAAAAGGAGACTTCATGGCAACCTTAGATCTAAAGAACACCTATTTTCACATCCCAATTCATCCTGCACACAGAAAATACCTCAGATTTCTATTTCAGGGAAATCGTCATCAGTTCAAAGTTTTTTCCATTGGAATCACTACAGCACCAAGAGTATTCACAAAGTGCTTAGCTGTTGTGGCAGCACATCTGGGCAGGGAAAACATTCATGTCTTCCCTTGTCTAGACGACAGGCTAATCAAAGCAAACACATTCACGCTTTACAAACAAAACACTCAAAAGACCTTAGATTTAGTAACTCAACTAGGGTTCACGGGAAACCTACAAAAATCTCATCTACAGCCAGCTACTGCTCAAGCGTTTCTACAGGCCACTCTTAATACAAATCTTGCGTTAGCATCCCCAAGCACAGACAGAATACGCAATATAATAATGTTCATACAACAATTTCAAACAGGAACGCACATTCTAGCCAAAATATTTCTCAGACTTTTGGGCATGATGGCATCTTGTATTTACATAGTCCCACATGTCAGACTCAACATGAGACCTCTACAACGTCTCTCCCAGCAATGACCCAGTCACTGGGTCAAATTCACGATCTAGTGTTGGTAAACATCCACACGTATCACTCTCTGCAATGGTGGAATCCACAAAATCTATCCAAAGGGCGGCCGTTTCAAGACCCATTTCCATAAATAACTCTATTAACAGTTGCATCCCTAACAGGTTGGAGAATACATCTCCACAACCTTACTATTCAGGGACTATGTGATTCCAAACACAAGAGTCTCCAAATCAATCACCCAGAGCTTCAAGCTGTTCATCTACCGATCAAAGCCTTCCTAACTCACCTGCAGCACAAAGTTGTCCTCATTCGAACAGAAAATATGACAACCATGTATTATTTAGATAAATAGGGTGGGGGACATTCACTCCAATTATCTCACTTAGCTCAGAAAATAGAGAAGTAAGCAACACACGGCAACATTCATCTATTAGCATAACCTGTCCCAGTACCAAGCAATCAGATTGCAGACTTTTTGAGCAGATCACAACAAGTCCACGAGTGGGAAATTCACCTCAATGTTTTTCAACCATATTTTCGCAAATGGGGATTCCCAGAGATAGACCGATTTGAAACAAAAGAAAACGCGAAATGCTCACACTTCGTAAGCAGATATCATTACCATCAGTTCAAAGGCGGTGCTCTATGGATGAACTGGTCAGGGATATTTGCATACACTTTTCCACCTCTCCCACTACTTCCATTAGTGGTCGGGAAACTCCTGCAAACTTCGCTTACCATGAGACTAATAGCTCTCACATGGGCTCAACATCCGTGGGTCTCAAAACTCATGAAACTATCAATAGTCCCACACAAGAAGCTTCACCTTAACCCAGACCTTTTCACACAGAAACGTGGAACATTAAGACATCCCAATCCCAAAGAAATGAATCTTGCAATTTGGCTCCTGAAGTCTTAGAGTTTGGATACTTAAATTTGTCTCAAGACTGTATGAACATTCTTAAAGAAGTGCATAGGCCAACTACAAGGCAATGCTATGCAGCAAAATGGAAAGGTTTTGTTATTTTCTGTCATAAATTTTACGTTAATCCTCTTCAAGCAAAGTTACTAACACTTATTTTATACCTATTGCATTTACAAACTGCTGGATTAGCACATACTTCTATAAGATTACATCTTGCAGCTATTGCCGCATATCTTGAGGGTAGGCAACACGTCCGTGTTTAAAATACCTGTTATAAAAGCTTGCATGGAGGGACTTACAAGAATTATTCCCGCTGTACTTCCACCTGTCCCAACATGTAAATTTAAACATTGTCCTAACAAGACTAATGTGTTCTCCTTTTGTACCATTACATTCTTGTTAGTTGCAATATCTTTCATGGAAACTTGCTTTTTTAATTGAGATTACTTCTCGTAGAAGAGTCTGTGAAATTTGGGCATTAACCCTGGAAGAGCCTTTCTTTCAACTACACAAGTATAGGGTAGTGCTTAGAACTGAACCCAAATTCCTACCAAAGTAGTTTACAGTTTTTATATTAATCAATCCATTGATTTACCTGTGTTTGTTCCCCACTGAGGAAATATAAAATTTTATGGTCAGAAATGTTCCCTAACGTGTACCCCACCGTCTCCATGTACGAGCTTAAAGTGCATGTAACTTCCCTCCTGTGCCAGCTATGAAGACGCAAATACATTTGCGTCCAACGTTAACATGTCCTCTTTCAGATCCACCATGAATGGATCGATAATTCAGTTCCTAAGTATGCCTTGCCAACGTCTTTTTATGGTGCACTCTCACGTTTTCCCTAGCCCTGCAAAACTAGGCCCTGATTTCTGCCATCGAGCCCTTTCTGTTCTCTGCCTCCTGAAAGCTGCAGCGTGGGATGCCTCCCTGACCTCTGTCCTACTCCCTGCGCGGCGAGCGGTGCCCGGCTCGGCCTGCTTGCCTGCCAAAGACAGTATTTTGCCTTCAAGTTATCAGTATAGCCGAGTTCAGCTCCTCGAAAGCACATTCCACTCTAGCAGAATAGATAAACATTTCCTCGGCTGCAGAGCAAAGGGCCCGGCCTCTCTGTCTCCATGCAAGTAATTCATTGCTTCTGTTACCATGGTAGGCCCATGGCCCCTCGCATTACACGCAGACACGTAGTCACATATGCACGCATTAATAGTCAGTATAGAGTAGCCTCTGCCCGAGAGACCTTTCCTTCTAGATAATATAGTTCCCCAAACACAAGATATCAGATATGATTTAGGAACGAGTTGATCTGACATGCCAGACTTCTGTCTCTCCCCTCTAGGGCTAAATGTCAAGCCCCCTGCACCCTCCAGCCTCACGTCAGTCACACGTCATGCTGCTGCGCGCGCATCCTTGCCACAGATTTCTGCTGACACTGCAAGATTCCACTAGGTATCCACCCACTTGTGACACCTTCATGTGACGTTTCTAGCACACGCCTCTGTGTACGCCCTAGTGCACGCCTTCTGATTACGTATTGTTACGCACATGTGTTCTTATCTCGTTTCTCTCAGCTGTTACGCCTTCTGTATTGATCACCATTCTGTGCATTAACTATAAAAGTTGTGTTCTGTCAATAAAGTATGCTCTATCCCTTCCTGATCCTTTATGGTGAAAGGAACATGATATCCTGGTTCGAACCATTCCATTTTATGGAATAAAACCCACTTTGAAACTCAGCTGCCACGGACTTTGTCTCTCTTTATTTTCGACTGAGTTATTTTTATTGAACTTTACCGCATAGAAATTCTGACGGTAAATTACTATTTACCACACCACAACCGGACACAGCTGCAGAAAGGGCATTACACACTTTAGATATAAAAAGGGCATTAATGTATCACATTCACTAGACTAAATCATTAACCCCTCCCCTGCTGATGACTGAACCGCTCCGTCATCAGCTATGGTTGGGCTGTGCTGATGACGGAGCGGTTCCGTCATGGCCCGGCCGCCGCGCCTGCGTGGCGCGTTCTATTGAGCGGGGCGGGCCATGACGGAACCGCTCCGTCATGAGCACAGCTCAACCACGGCTGGTGACCGAGCGGTTCGGTCACCAGCATGCGGCCGCCCCGCCCTGTTAGCGCTGCGGCGGAATAGCCGCCGCAGCGAAAGGGTTAAGGAAAACAAAACAACTGTTTGTTGCCTTTGCACCTTCTCATTTAGGGAAAGCAATTTCTAAATCGGGCATTTCAAGATGGATAATTAAATGCATACAGATGTTAGGCAAAGGCTAAACGACTTTTACCTGTTACATCTAAAGGCCACTCCACTAGGAAAATTGGAGCTTAGATGGCTTTTTTTAGGAAACATTCCTATTGCTGATATTTGCAAAGCAGCAACATGGTCCACGCCACACACCTTCACAAAAACATAGTTTAGATGTCTTTGCACGCCAATAAGCCAATGTTGGTCCGGGAGTACTTAAGACTCTTTTTCAAACTGCAGCTCCCACAGGTTAACCATTACCTGGAATGAGGGACTGCTTTACAGTCTATGCAAAGCATGTGTATCTACAGCACACATGCCTTGAACGGATTATGTTTCTTACCCTGTAAGCATCTGTTCTTGGCATGTACTGCTGTAGATTCACATGTGCCATCCCTCCTCCCCAAATTTTTGTGTAGGTTGCATTTCATATACTTTATCTCATACTAACACATGGCCATCTCAATGTTTACATACACAGCATTCTTTACATTCTCACCTACCAACTGCAAAACAATCTGAAGATAGCGTTGATGACCATGCGCAGCAATATGCCCAAGAGGAGGAGTCACAAAGCCTTTGTGACTTGAAGAAAACTTCTTGGAGCAAAACTAACTTGTAAGCATCCAAGCCCAACATTAGATGATGGACTCATGCAAAGCATGTGAATCTACAGTACTACAGCCCAAGAACAGATGCTTACAGGATAAGTAACCTAATCCTCTAAGCGATTATTACCCCTTGATAACGAAATGTGTGGCATGTAAATCTGACACGGAATGATGCAGCAAAACTACTATTACAAGTATGTAACATGTTCATGTATGTTTATTGTTTGTTATGCGGTTATGTTTTTCTCTGTAAGAAAAGAAACTAATTGCAGTAGCCAGGAGTGCAGATATTTAATCTGTTTTGAACTTAGGTGATATGACTTTATATCTGTACCATTCTACATGATGGGTACATGTGGTAAATCTTTCTTTAGGTGTGACATCATTGCACTCTACCCACACCCCTGAGGGAGTGCTGCTGCGACGTGCACTGAATTGAGGTGTCTTTTTCTTTCCTATAGCGGATTTCGACTCTCCAGTCCATGGTGGTGGTTACCATGAGGATGGGCCGCCCTCGTACTGCGACAACCAAGAGTTCCCCACAAATCACTGGGATGACAAACAAATTCGCCGGGCTTTTATCCGCAAGGTGAGAACAGTAGGACTTGTGATGTACAGCGGCGCAGGGTCATGTAAAGTGTGGATGATGAGACATTGGTGCTTCGCCTGTGGAACCGAGTGGTTTGTGGCACATTTGTAGCACAGAATCTGTCATGGTGAGTTCCATGATTGTGAGGTAGAGGTGTTGAGCCCCTGGGACAGAGTATGAGGTGTAGGGTGGTGGTGCATTTGTAGGGCAGAGGGAAGATTTATTAAACAGTGGGATAGTGCGTGGTGTTGGTACAGAATGTGATGGTAGACACTGATATTTGTGCCGAGGCCTGAAGCATGTTACAATACCAGTCAATCTGCCACAAATGTGTGATCATGGACTCATCATACAAAACCCTTTTGGAAAAAGTTAATGTAAATGTAAATGTAGACGTACTTGTAAAGCGCACTGATACTCCAGAGTGTCCTGGCGCTGTACTCGTACCGCTAGGGAACCCCCTCTTGGTTTTTCCCAGTGAAATGTCCACTCCTGTGCATCCCCAGGGTGCAACCAGGCATCCCTAGCGCTGTAGGGGGCCGTTGTGGAGACTAAGCAAGCTATTGCCCTGAGTTGCAGCGTGGGACCCATGCTTAGACTAGGCACAGAGGCGAGAAATCGGGTCCGAGGATATTTTGAGCCCAAGATCAGCCGAGGCAAGAATTGAACCCTGGTCCCGGGCCAGACCTCTGCATCAGGGACTGCCGCTCTAATCAGTGAGCCACACTTCTCCACTTCCTTACAATTGCCTACGGACTGCCACCCAACACCAACAGAACTGGACCGTCCGCACTGTGGTGGACCAGTGCCAGCAGGCACTTCTGACCGCCATCACACACTCTTGCATGGCACCAGCTGTGCACGTCCCTGTCCTTAGCTGTTGTAGAGTCAAACAGGTGTGCAGCGAAGGACTGCTTCCAAGGCCTGGTCGCTTGTTGTATGGTTCTCCTTGCGCCAGCCTCTGGTACCATTCAGAACTTTTTGTTGAGGATGGACTGGCCTCAACATGTTAGGCTTGCACAATAGTCATGGTATTCCTTGATATTTCTTCCTCAGAGTGTAAAGCCCCTAATATTCTTTTACATACTCTGGGTCATAAACAGTCATGGCCTGTTCTCCAAACTTCTTCTATGGATGTATCGCATTCTTCACCAAGAGAGAACGTATAAGCGTGGGCATTGCTGATATTTGTGACTGCACACTGTCCATCTCACAGATGCTACTTTCTGATACTCTAAGAGTCAGGAAATGCCTCTGGCTCCCAAATATTCCATCTTGTCCGCCTGGTAGATACATGTCCAGCCTACTGGATCTCCCTTAGGTGATTGGAGACTTTGATGTGAGATACGCATCTGTCTCAGTTGTTGAAGATATTAATCTTGGGACCGATGGCAAATGCGCCATCTTCCTTTTTATCATTATTAGAGGTGGGCTTCCACCAACTAGTGCACACTTCTACTCACTGCAAGGGCCATCCTTTGGATACTCTCTTCTCAGAAAACTCAAATATGGCTTCATCAACCTTTTTCGTTCATTTGGCCACTCTTGGATTGATTGTTACCTGGAAGTACCACCCATGCCCACTCATCTGCGATGAACACGCCCACTGCCAAGCAGTCTCACAGCAGCAGGATGGGTCAGTGCAGACCCTCTTACCCTCTTAAAAACTGTTTTACCTAATTGCGAAGATCCCTGTAGCATATACTTTGTGCCAGCATAATCTTCATTTTTACTGGCAATCAAAGTAGAGTATTAATAGGTGGAGCGAATTCAATCTTACATACTTGAAGCAGGCCAACCACAGGGGGGAGTCACAGTGGGAAAAAAATCATAAGCAGCCATTAGGGCTTGATAAGAGCTTCTACATTGGCCCTCAGTGAAGTGAAGTGTCTACTGGTCAGACTCTGCAGCTGCAGCCAAAGGTAGACCAAAAGGACCCTGTGAACTTGTCATCTCTTCAGTTTCTGCTCATTGAAATTCCAGGATTCCCAGTTCCCCAACTATATGAGAACCAAAACAATTTCTTCCCTGATGAAATTAGAAAAATAAGGCAAGGGATGTGTAGGACTGTCACCAGCGTCTCTCCTTGAGCACTAACTATTTCCCTTTTTCTGACTTCAGAGAGCCACCCCCAAGGATGTGGATTCGAGTCTTAGAGCACTGACGCTCCCACTCGCCCAGCGTCCCAGCTCCGGCATGGCTGCTTGGTCAGTTCTTGCCCATCACTGTCTCTGCCAGCTGTCACTTATTCAGACTCTTGATTCAACCGGAGTTCAAAGAGCTAGATAGATGGTGGTATTCTAGTGACACCAGCTGCCTTTCTCCCCCATGGCCAGGCCTTAGCCCTATGAAGGGGTAGTGGTGGATTGTAGCGCTCTCTCTGTAATCACGGAGTATGTTTTATTGATGGTGCAGATCAGCCCTGACTCAATATAGACTGCAAGGTGCCGCCTACTGGAGAAGGATTCAGAAAAGGGGGTGGTGATGAACAGAGTGTCTGAATTAAGCAGACCACTCTTACCCAGTCCAAAGATTAGGGCTTGATCCATCACCGTTATTTATCTCACTGCACCATCCCAGCTCAGAACCTGGCTATATGCAAATCAGTCTGTCCCTGGCCCAGTGCATCATGGAAACAGGGCAGACTAAACTACCAAGCCAATTCTTCACCAGAAAGGAGACAAGCTACCGGGGACCGGTTTCTGGCATTTCAGCCGTCGTCGGCCCGGCTTGCTTGAATCCTGATGGTGCAGTGAGCAAGGGACTCATGTCTGAGTATACCCTGCCACACCTATAGTGGCCAAAAACGATTCAGAAAAGGGGGTGGTGATGAACAGAGTGTCTGAATTAAGCAGGCCACTCTTACCCAGTCCAAAGATCAGGGCTTGATCCATCACCGTTATTTATCTCACTGCACCATCCCAGCTCAGAACCTGGCTATATGCAAATCAGTCTGTCCCTGGCCCAGTGCATAATGGAAACGGGGCAGACTAAACTACCAAGCCAATTCTTCACCAGAAAGGAGACAAGCTACCGGGGACCGGTTTCTGGCATTTCAGCCTTCTTCGGCCCGGCTTGCTTGAATCCTGATGGTGCAGTGAGAAAGGGACTCATGTCTGAGTATACCCTGCTACACCTATAGTGGCCAAAAACGATTCAGAAAAGGGGGTGGTGATGAACAGAGTGTCTGAATTAAGCAGACCACTCTTACCCAGTCCAAAGATCAGGGCTTGATCCATCACCGTTATTTATCTCACTGCACCATCCCAGCTCAAAACCTGGCTATATGCAAATCAGTCTGTCCCTGGCCCAGTGCATCATGGAAACAGGGCAGACTAAACTACCAAGCCAATTCTTCACCAGAAAGGAGACAAGCTACCGGGGACTCCATCTCATGTCAAGAGGACACTTTACAGTTTATTACATCGAGACCTCAAGCAAAACCTTTGCCTTCACAAAGCCCCTTTGGATTTATTTCAACGGGCGAACCATGTGCGGGATGAAGAGAACTCTTCTTTTTGATGATCACACGAATTAAATGCTTGAACTGCACCACAATAAAAATGTACTGCCTTTGTTGGTTAATAAGAGTTCTATGAACCACTATTACTCCTCAATGAATAACTGCATGTTGAGGTCACCCCAAGAGCATCACGCACGCGAGCATGGAACTCGTAATATCTAGCATCTCTGAACATGTGCACCGAAGACCTCCGATCTAGATCTTACTTGGGCTTTGGACCTGGTCATGAGGCTGAAGTGCCCGGCTTGGCTTCTGTGATGATGCCTGGTGGTTCGCTGATCACAGTGTAGGCTGCTAACTGGTCAAGCTGGACCTGCAGGCTGGGTGGTGGTGCATCGGACAGAACATTTATAAAATATAGTTCTGATATTCTTGTAGGATTGTGAATGTGATTGGGGGTGTTACACTTGTAGGACAAACAGACTCAATAGTGGGTAGCACTTTGAAGGCTTGAAGAGGGAGATGTGAATGGTGTGGAGGTATGGTTGAAGGACAGAGATGGTGCTCTGTGTGGGAGGTGATTTGGTTTTAAGTGTATTTGTTGTACGAAGGATGAGCTTGTGAGGTTTAGCTTTTTAATGGCGGCACAAGAGGGTGTCCAAGAGATTTAGACTGGTGCACGTGTATCTGGGAGCTACACATGCCTGCTTACCTTTGTGTTGGATTTCCTCCACCCTCTGTAGGTCTTCCTGGTTCTCACTGTCCAGCTGCTGGTCACCTTCTCTTTTGTCTGCATTTTCACCTTTGTGGAGGGCGTGAAGGTTTATGTTCGTCGCAACCGCTGGACTTACTACGTTTCCTACGCAATTTTCTTCGTCTCGCTGATCACCCTAAGCTGCTGCGGGGAATTCCGGCGCAAGCACCCATGGAATCTTGTGGCTCTGGTAAGAAGCAGAATCCTGCACCCTCACAATGACAAATCTTCAGCCCCCTCATACTGGCTGCAACCTAAGCAGAGACTCTAGAGATGCATGAAGGCTGTTCTTCCCTATGACCGCACGTCATGAGGAAGAAACATGCTGGAGCACTGCATGCTAGCTTCTGCTTTGGTAGTCCACATGTCTGTCCATGCCTGTAAAGGACAGGCTGATTGGATCTTCTGTGCTATACATGCTTGGACAGGCATACACTGTGAGGTCTAGAGGAAAGATGTATAGTTTAAAGAGGGGGAAGTCCGTGTGTCAGTCAGTCCCGGCCCCCTCTATTCTCACTGCTGCTCGTCTGCCCCTACTGTGGCCTGATTCTACATGTACAATATTGGAGAACTAGGGACCAGATGTACGAAAATTAGCGACTCTTGAATAGAGATTCCGTACCAATTACTATTAGCGAATCGCAAATTGGTGTGCACAACAATTACAATTTTCTAATAGTGATTTTGTACAGAATAGGAATTGCTATTAGGAAATCACTATTTAGGCAATGCTAAACCATTCGTTCCTATGTACTTAATGGCCCATAGGTGCTAATAGTTTTGCATTTCCTAAAATGGCAAATTAGGAAATGCAACATCAAGGGTGCCTTAGACTTAAGGCCCCCCCCTTGATGCACCCCAAATACATGTTGGACTTGTAAAGTTCACACAAGCCCTACAAGCATGTGTGAGCTTCATGGCTCTTTAAAAAAAATCATGTTGGGGTGCGTTTTTAAATTGCTCATAGTTACCATCGACTTTGAGTCGATGGTAATTGCATTTCCTAAATGCCCATTTCGCATTTAGGAAATGATTTGTACATGAGCTTCGGGAATCACAAACCGGAAATCTCTATTTGCGATTTTCCAATTTAGGTATCGCAGAATGCGATTTCTATTGGGTAGAAATTGCATTTTGCCACCACGTGTAGGGCTTTGTACACACCCCATGACAATTTTACTTTTCTTAACTGCCGGAAATAGCGATTTATTTGGTCTGTTAAGAAATGTAAATTTGTTCCGTACATCTGGCCCTAGATGGGAAGTGTGATAGACGGTGTCAATGTGTGAGTCTGTCCGGTAGCTTCTGTTTTGCCTGCTACTTCCTAGTTCACAATGTGGCCTCCTTATCAGCTTGTATTGTTAGATACTAGATGTGTGTGTCTACTCTCCTCCTCTGCTCCTTTGTCCCCAGTGTGGCCTCCTTATCAGCTGTATTGTTAGATACTAGATGTGTGTGTCTACTCTCCTCCTCTGCTCCTTTGTCCCCAGTGTGGCCTGACTATCTGCCTGTATCAGGGATTCACGTCCAGGTGGGCGGCGCGGCGGAGGGGTCAGTGCGTGAGTCGTTCCTGGCCTCACCCACTTGCTCCTGCTTCTACTCTGTCCCCAGTGAAGCCTGGTTCTGTACTTGTATTATGAGGGTCAGGCTGTAGAGCACGAGGGATGGCATTGCTGTGTGAGTCCTGGTAACCCCTGTTCTCATCCGCTGTCCTCTCTCCCCAGTCCGTCTTGACGCTCAGCTTGTCCTACATGGTCGGCATGATTGCCAGCTTCTACGACACGGACATCGTCATCATGTCTGTAGGGATCACGGCCGTTGTCTGCTTCACCGTCGTCATCTTCTCTTTACAGGTACGTGCGTGGAATGGGATTGGCGTGTTTGGACAGTGTGGGTACCAAAATACTTGTGGTGTTGCCATAGCGTGAACATAGCCAAAAGGTAGCGAAAGACTCTACACAATCCAAATAAGATAGTCCTCAAGTGATGAGAAGGGTAGCTGCGCACGGAGCGAGGCTATGGGTTAGATTTAGACTTTGGCGGATGGGTTACTCCGTCACAACGGATACACCTCTGCTGAAACCTAAATCATATAGGATATAATGGGATTTATATTTATATGAGCCACCATTGTGACCGAGTAACCAGTGTGCCGAAATCTCAATAAGGCCCAAATTCTGCACCATATACAAAGTTTCTCTTTGGCTCTTTCCTAACTTGAAGCAGGGTTGGGCAGTTCAGACGGATATGGGATGTTATTCCAGACCTTGAATAGATGGAGAAAGTCAGCTGTTTTATTCCATTATGCTACATGTCCTGTCTGACGCTGTCCTGGCTACAGGTGTGAGACGAGCCATCGTGGATGGAGAGTCTGCGGCAAGGGTGCTGTTCAAGATGACGTTTAGATAATGCAGCTAGATGTGAAGATTGTGTCAAGAAAGAAGGGTTTGGGTTATTGCACGCCATTATAAAGTTTGAAACAGTTTAAAACCTTAATTGAATGGGGGTCCCCAATTCCCCCCTTGGCTTGTTGATTTCAAGGACCGTAGGGATTACTCAAGAAAAGGAGGATGGCGGGAGATGAGAGGTGGAGGCCTTAAGGACTTACCAGCAATTTCTGTAAGTCCAGAGTCGCACTCTGGTTGGGCAATCCTGTGGTGAGGTGCCACTGCTGGTTAGAAAGTCACTGCGATCCTGGAATCAGTAAGAGGTCCAGACTTTGGATGTGCCTGCTCCAATGGAAAAGACCGTTCCTTATGTAATTGGTGAAGTGTGTACCACGCCATGTGAGGAAATGGAGCCATGGAGGCAGCCATCTTGGAGTGGACATTATTGCATTGCAGCCTATTCAGAGCTGAGGTTAAGGGGGCTGAAAGAGTTAGAACTGCAAAAGATCATTAAGTTCCACGTGGTTCGGTGAGTACTTCCATTACTACATTTTTGAAGGAAGACGCTATTGTGAAGTTTCTGTTGCTCATGTAGTAACAGCGCAGCCATATTGGACTAGGAAAGCTGCCATGATGGAAGATACAGGGATTGCTTAGAGTGGGGACTGATGGGGAAAATGTTATTGTGGCCATGTGCCATCAATTAATTTGTTGGGGTTGGGGAGAGGCATGAAGCGGTCCAATTGGTAGTTTTTTAAACGCAGGAAAATTGTGATTGGACACCTTTGATCAAACTTGTGGATCTGGGGTGGTAAAGACATGTACTATAATATATAAAAACCGATTTAGCATAACCTTTAAAGAGCTCAAATGTACTACTGTAAGTTTAATGTCAGTCATTGAGTAACATACAGCCATATTGGAATGCGGGAGACATGCCGAGAGATATTGTTTTGTCAAAGCAGTAAACCAAGACAAAACGAAAAGACGTGGTGATAATCTGTTTTTGTAGCTGAACCACATCTATCAGATCAGAGAGGGCGGGAGAGAGAAAGTGGGACCGGGAGGGCAAATTAAGTAGAAGTGTGATAAATATAATTAATACAAAATGGTTTGAGTATTAAGTTGGTATGGAGAGGATGTGGGGAAATAATATTGAGTTGCTCTGAACGTTTAATTAGATGTGTTCTATAAAATATAGAATGTGAGATCAACTAATATCATGAATGTAGGTCTAATGTATAATCTAGGTCAGTCGAGGATCATTAATAATAAAAATATTAATTGAGCAGTAAATACATGGAACTTATAAACATTAATGAGTCATTGTGCAAATTTGACATTTACAAGTTGAATAGGGATCATTCATATTTTAAGGTTCGCAATGGTTGACCAAGGCACTGTAATAGTTGATTCTGTTACCCTAGTAAGGGGTGGGATTTTCCTTCTTATTTGACGCTGTTGTTAATAAAATACCCTTGCATAAACCCAAGGCTATAATAACATTTACTCTATTTTTTATGAACATCAAAAATCAATCGAGATACAATAATTGTCGCGCTCTCGATTAGAGCCAGTGGTGGGATTCTTCTTATTTGTTAATGTCATTTCCATAGAGTTTAGTCGCATGATTCACAGACTCTTGCATTGGCGTCATATGACTTACTGGTTGCTACCACCTTGACATTTGGGTACGTGGTCAGTCCCATAGAATTGGAAACCTGCGGGTATGTTGGTGGTGATGAAGTGTTCAGCCAATGGCTGTCTAGTGTCTCAGTTTTTGCTATTCCTGAAGATTGTGCAGGCCCAGCAAGGGGAGTCAGTGATGCTCCAGCAGGGTGGTGGTGTTGAGATCATTTTTTCTTGAGGCCCCGAATGAAACTAGTATGATTCTGCTAAGGGGGTAGGGGGTGGGGGGGGGGGGGGTCAGTGTGGACTCTGGAAGGCCATTGAACAGTACATTGCCACCCTCCCCATGCAAGAGTATGAGGCTAGAACATCCCTTCAGTCATGTTCTTGGAATGGGGTTTCACTTTCTTCAGCAGCGAGAGCTGGCACCAGGCTTCTTTGTTTTCCTGGTCATTTGTTTCTTGAGCGTGAGGATCTGTGTTAAGAGTGAATCCAAGTGAATTGGTGCTGGGTGAAAGTTCTTGTTCCACGCAATTATTCTTGTTTCGTTTTGTGTGGTTGAGGCAGGGTAGGGGCTGGACATCCAGATCTGGATGAGCTGCAAGCAATGTTTGAGGCTTTTGATGTCTGGAGAGTAGGAGACTTTGAAGTACACTTGTGTGTCGTTTAAATGTTGGTAAATCTTGACACAGTTAACGGCAAGTATCATCCCAAGGTGCTCAGTGTAGAGAAGATGATGGTGACAGAACAAAATGGAGCCCTGGAGGACTCTGCAGGTGATATGGGGTTTCTGGGTCCTGGACCAACATGTGAGCAAACTGATAAAATTGAATCGGTAGGAGAAGAAACAGTGGAGTGAATCCCATTTATGATTTGAGTGTGTGGATGAGGGTGTTACGGTCGATGGTGTTGATGGCAGCTGACTGGTCCAGCAAATATAAGGAGGCAGGGGTCCTCTTTATTTGTGTCAGGAGGGCATTCACTCCAGTTTGTTAAGCAGCTTTCCGTGCTTTGAAACCAAATGAATCATTATTTAGGAGATCATTGGCAATGATACGATAATAGAGTTGTGCATAGATCATTGTTTCAGTGATCCTATAAATGAATAGTGGGTGAGCAATGAGCCAGTAGTTGGCGAGGGCATCATGGTCTAGTGGGAGGATCTGGTCTGTCTTGAGCTTCTGGGGGGATTCCTTGAATAAGCGAGGCCTTGGCGATGATGAGTAGGAAGGAGCTGGGTTCTCCAGAGAGGAATCTGATGAATGACAAAGGTACAGCATCTTCTTGATTGTAGGCAGCTTTGAGAGAGTGGAGGATGCTAATGCCGTCTGTGATAGGCAGGGGTTTGAATGAGGACCTTTGGAAGGTGCTACATGGAAGCGGGAGTGTGTGGGTTGCAGGCTTCCTATTGTCTGTGCCTTTGGTTTTTCTGTACTTTGTTTATGAAAGAAAGGTTTATGACTTATCTATGGAGTGTGGGATTGGAGTGGGTCAGGCAGGGAGTTGATGCACTGATTACCATGAAGAGCATTCTGCTTCTGTTGCCAGCTTCATCGATGGTGTTGGTTTAGTTCTGGCTTTGGCTGAGGTAATGAGTTGTGTGCATTTTGCAGGGTGAGGGCTTCAATAGAATGCATTGCGGTAGTCGAAACAAGAACTGATTATTGCACTGATAAGTGTGAAACCAATGTTAAACAGCAAAAAAGGCACGGCACACTGAGGAGGAGTTTGAATATTTGAGGCTTGTGTTTAATAAACAACTACTATGGATGTAACTTCCTATTCATGGCATATGTGGCTGTAGATACACATTCTGTGCACACTCCTGCTGTCTATTAGTGGGCTCGTACTTTTACAACTTGTTTTATCTTCAAAGAAGTGTTTTGATTCACAAGATCCAGTGGCGACTCCTCTTCGAGATAATGCACATGGTCAATTGCTCCATTTCCAGAATGCTTTTCTCCAGCATCGGGTTTGGATGTGCACATTGAAGCTCACTCTTAACGCCAGTTCTTGGGGCCTTCTTTACTCTGAGAAGATAATGTCATTGTTGATACTTAATCTCGGAATGCGACCAAGGCGTCGGTGACAAGGCTTCGAAGAACCGACTCAACGACCACTTGGCGCCTTATGTCAGGAGCAGAGAATATTCTGGAAGGGTTGATGGAACGGACCCCAATTTGGAGGTGCTCTCAGTTCAACCTCAAATACCTGACATCACATCCGACAAGTGGGTACTATCAATAGTACAGCACAATTACTGTCTAGAACTACCAACCCCAACATACACACAAATACATCCTCAATGCACAACACTTTCTTCCTCTGAAGGAAGAACTAAAGGCCTGTGTTGCCAAAAGGTCCATCAAAGCAGTTCCAAAAACAGTTCTAGAAAAATGTCAGAGCAGAGAAGTTTATTCCCTGTACTTCCTAATCCCAAAGAAATACAGGACATTGTGACCCATTCTGGACCTAGGTTTTTTATATGGTGACCCTTCAGGATGTAAACCATGTTTGCAGGAAGGTGAGTTCTTGACAGCCCTCGACCTCCAAGATGCATATTTTCACATTCCCCTCCACCCAGCTCACTGCAAGTACCTAAGGTTCGCGGTAAGTGGTCGCCATTATAAATTCAAGGTATTGCCCTTCAGAGTGTCAACAGCGCCAAGGGATTTAACAAAATGTCTAGCAATAGTAGGGGCTCACCTGCGAAGAGAAGATTGGCTGATAAAGAGTCTAGACAGAGTCAAATTTGTACAGGAGACACAAGCCACCAACTCCCTGCTCCACAGATTGAGCTTGTCAATAAATGTGATGAAGTCACATCTGGATCCACTCCAGGTCCAACCCTACTTGGGGTCTCTTCTCAACACTATCACAACCAAAGCCTAGCCCAATCCACAGAGAGTTCTCCATTTCCAGAACTAACTGTCCTGGCCTTTTTCCGCCACATCGCCATCTGCCTATCAGGAAGGTAATGCGTCTCCTAGGTATGATGGCTCTTGCATAGCCTTTGTATTCCCAAGACTGCACGTGTGCCCCCTACTGGAGTACTTTGTGTCACAAGCGGAGGGCAGTCTGGAGGATCTAGTGATGGTTCAGTCCACACTTCATCGTGCACTGCAATGGTGGAACAGCAACAATCTGCTGCAGCGAAGGGCTTTTATGGCCACTCCTGTGAGGGACCATTACAAAAGATGTTTCACTCAAGGTTTGAGGGTCACACATGTTAAAAATGACAGTTCAAGAAGTATGGACACTCAACAAAGAACTCATAACACCGATTTTCAAGAGCTCATTGCAATTCAGCTGGCGCTCAAGGCCTTCCTATCAGATATTCACCACAAGGTAATCCTTATAAAAACGGACAATATGATAGAGATTAATAACATACAAAAACAGGCAGGTACTTATTCCCTACTGCTGTCTCAGTTAGTAGAGAACATATGGATATGAGCATTACGACACCACATTCAACTCCTGGCAATATCTCTTGGAGTAGTCAACAACCTTGTGGACCACCTAAGCAGATCGCAGCAACAAGTTCATGAGTGGTAACTCCACCCACAAGTCCTTCAGCAGTACATCCAAATTTGGGGAACACCAAATGAAGATCTGAAAACGCAAAATGCCAGCGCCTCGCCTCCAGATATCATCACCCACAGTCGCTAGTCAATGCACAATGGATGGATTGGTCAGGGATATTGGCCTATGCTTTTTCACCTCTCCCACTACTACCATATGTGATGAGGAAGCCCAGGCAAACCTCTGGCACTCTAATTCTAGTGGCTTCCACATGGGCATGACAACTATGGTACACCACCTTTCTTGAGTTGTTGGTGGTCCTTCACAAGAGGCTCCCCAACCAGCAGCACCTTCACACAGCAAACCACAGGACAATCAGACACCCAGATTCAAAACATCTCAATCTAGCTATCTGGCGCCTGACGTCTTAGAGTATGGGTACCTAAATCTGCTGTCAGAATATATGGACATTCTTAAAGAAGCAGGATTCCCCTGAACTTGTAATGCAGCATAAGATGTGTATGTTACTGTACAGCTCAAGACATTGACCCTATTAATCCTACTAAACAAAATCTTTTTTGCTACCTCCTGCATCTGCAGAGGTCAGGTCTAGCTTACACATCGTAAATCTTTACCTTGCAGTCATTGATGTGTATCTACAAAACCGAGTACACTGTTCACTCTTTAAAATACCTGTTGTCAAAGCTTTCATGAAAGGTCTGAAAAGGGGAATACCTCCAGGATCACCACCTGCTCCTGTGTGGAATCTCCACGTCATACTAACTAGACTCCTGTTGCTCCCTTTGAGTCCTTACATTACTGTTCTGTCCACTTCAATACCTTTTACGAAAAATGGCATTCCTAGTGGCAATTACCTCTTTGCAATGAGTTAGTGAAAACAAGTGCTCACTTTAGAGCAGCCATTCTTCTAAATGCATCAGACAGGGTAGCCCTAAGACCAAATCCAGCATTTTTGCATATCGCCTTTCATGTCTATCAAGCCATTGAGCTGGCAATTTTCTTTCTCAATCCAGGATGGATCGTTAGCTGAAAGGGCACTCTGGACATTAGATGTTAATAGAGCACTACTGTACTACAATGACCGAACTAAATCATTTAGGAAAACCCAACTACTGATTGTAGCAATCTGTAACCACAGACAGGGTTCCACTATATCCAAAGCGGGTATCGCTAGATGGATAATCAAATGCATTCAAACTTACTATACCGAAGCCAGAAGGACCCTGCCGGTCCCTCGCTAAGGCCATATTCTGCTAAGAAGAAGGGTGCGTCAGTGGCTTTCTTAGCGAACTTTCCCATAGATGACATTTGTAAAGCAGCTACTTGGTCAACTCCTCACACATTTACCAAGCACCACTGTGTGGATGTCCTCGCACACCTACAGACATATATAGGATAAGCAGTACTGAGAAGCCTCTGCAACACCCAGTGACTAGACATCGCATGGGGACAACAGTCTATGCACAGCATGTATATCTACAGCCACACATGCTACGACTGCATTATGTTACTTACCTTAACAGCATCTATTCGTCACATGTAGTTCTGTAGATTCACATGCGCCCACCTACCACCGGAAGTCACTGGTTGTTTCAGATAATAAGTCCATATTTGAATTCTTCTCTTTCTTTTCATTCACGATGCATGGCCATCACTATAAACACTACTTAGCGCCACTACAATTGCACCTGATATCCGAAAAACAATCTGAAGGTGGAGCAGAGGAGCATATGCGTTACCTCGAACATGAGTCGTCTCTGGATCTCGTGACTCAAAAAACTTCGAGTTATAAACGTCCCAGCCAGATGGCTGGAGTGTACACAGCATGTGAATCTACAGCACTACATGCAACTAATAGATGCTTACACGGTATGTAACGTAAGCCTTCCGGTGAATACAATATAGCTAAAATCCTCACTGCCCATCCCCATTTCCCCCAACCTGTTGTGTGTTCTGTACTTTTGGAACGTATATGTTTCCAAGTTAAATTTGCTTAGGGCCAGTTATCACATCAATATTGTCCATAATGTTTCTGTCATCTGGGGGCGTGGAAAAAGGAGGATTGGTGAATAATTGTGGCTCTGTGTTTTCATCTCCATAATGGACAGACGCAGTGTTATAATTGAAAGATGAGAAATCTGCAGGTCGATAGCGTGTCCACGAGAAAGAGTAACTTGTTCTTATTGATTGTTAAATAAGAGAATCGCTACACGGACACAGGAGAAGGTGACCTATGAGTATGACTGAAGATGTCCGGTGTAGGCTGGTTTCATTGGAAAGAAAGGTATTGGTGTGGAACAAGGGTGGGCTAGAATGTCTTTATGGGGATGTTTCGGACTGCATAAGCCGGGGGAATCCCAAGAGATGGCACTGGTGAATCATCGCACACCTGAGAGATGCAAAGTTACTATCCACAAGTCTCAATTGTACAGAGAGACCAGCGTCTCATGCCTAGAGAGCGAGGGCGATTTAATATGCCGCTATTTTGTTTTTAGACGAAGTACGACTTCACCTCATGCATGGGCGTGATGATGGTCTGCCTGATCGTGCTGCTAGTCTTCTCCATCCTCTGCATCTTCATCCGAAACAAGATCCTGCAGATCGTGTATGCCTCGCTGGGTGCTCTGCTCTTCACTTGTGTGAGTATCTTTTAAGAATGTTCTGACCCTCAAATGCACATCCACCAACAGGGAATTATTCGAGGGGTGACCATGACCATTCCAAAGGGAAAGGCGTAGAATACTCTACAGGCGAGACCAGGAACCCAAGTGCGCATTTAATGGGTTTATCTTTGCAAGTTCTTCTCTGGGTGTCCAGAGACAGTCTGTTCTTACCGAGGTATACCTGTTAGGGTTACTGGACTTTACTACTGCTGTCCTAGGGGGAGGTGGGGGGGGACCGCATCATTCCACTCAAACTGAATGATCAAGTACTTTCGTCTAGCACGTGACTCTCATGATAGCAGGGTTCAGCAGTCGGTGCTGAATGCCAATGGTGGCGGGGCATGTAATTCAGACAGTGGAACGCTTGAAATAATCAGGAATAACTTCAATATCTAGGCACTAAGGGCCCTTTTGCGAACAAAAAACGGCGGGGTATGTACCAATGCTATTTTGCGTGTCACAGACTCAAAATAGTGTTTGTGACTTGCTATGAGGAAGGGGCGTGCCAAGGGCGTCCCATCCTAATAGCGAGTCCAAATGGTATGTACCATTGTTTTGCGACCGCATTTGCAATCGCAAAAGACTCGCAGTTTGGCACCTACTTCTAGTATGTGGTAAACCATTCGCAAACGGAAAGGGGTCCCAGCGGACTCCTTCCCCTTTGTGAATGGGAGCAAAAATATTTTAAGAGCAGGCAGTGGTCCCAGGGACCACTGCCTGCCCTTAAAAAATTAAACAAGGGTTTCATGTTTCTTTTTTAATTGCATCCCATTTACATTTTAGGAAAATGGGTGGCATTTAAAAAAAAACTGCTTTATGTAAAAAGCAGTCAAAGACATGGTGGTCTACTGACCCCAGCAGGCCACCATCCCTGGGAGTGTTAGCCATTCCCAATGGGGTCGAAAATTGTGATTGCCTCATGAATATTGATGAGGCATGCAATGTGCAACCCCATTGGGAATCACTAACAGTGTCTGTGACACTGTTGTACATTTAATTTAGTGACTCGCAAATTGGGAGTCGCAAAGCAACACAATTTGCAAGTCGCAAAATGCAAGCATCATACATCTGGCCCCAACTCTCTTTTTTTTTTTTTTAAGTAAAGGATTTATTACCGGTAAGTAAAATAGTCTACACTGAAAGTCAGAATACATATTGAAAAGAATGGCTCAAACTTTCTAAACCTAATTTATACCTTACGTTTTTGTAATTCCTTAGTGCTAGGCACTAGATATCAACTTAACGCTGAGTTCTATGGCCAATGGTAACCTAATGGAGTATCTTTGGATGGAGCTGCGTAAAGTTGAAAATGTATGTGTTCAGTTTGCACCACAGGTCAGTGGGACAGAGTACTCAGACAGAAAGAAAAATAGTATTACACCTTTTGAAAATAATGTCTGGTGATCAGAATCACAGCCAGAAATTGCAGGCATAAAGCATACTTCTCCAGAGTGTTAGGAGTACAGGCATCTTTCTGACCTAAAAGCTGTACCCTGGTAGACCAGGTTCTACAAAGTCCTTCTAGGCAGTCATAAGTGTGGTGTATCTATGTTGGGGGAGGATGACCCGTTGTCCAATCATTGCTCGGCTCACTGAAGTACAGTTGCTGGAATCCAGAGTCCAACAGCCACTGTAATTCGTGGACAGTGTCAGGCTAGTGTGCCTATGTGAAGGATGGTGGGAGAGGAAGGCTGTGTGTTCGGATATGTAAGGGGGGGTTTGTAGAGTGCCAATGCCAGTCCCTCTGGCAGTGGTTCTTAACCATTTGACTTCTGCAGACCCCCACTTAATCACTGCTAGGCTCCGGGGACCCCCACGGAATTATTATTGGAAACTGGGGACCTCCACTTAGGCATTGCTGTATGCCTGGTATCACGGCCCAAGTATTTTTTATGATTATAATTTAAAATACAGAAACAAGCATTTACCAACAAATACACAAATGATATATTTTATTTAAATTCAGAATCAAGTACATTAACATTTAAATCGAAAGGTTGGAACTGTTCTAAAGTCAACTGAGGTCACTCATTGTCCAAACTAGAGTCTGTTGGACCTTCCTGCACTGCTCCCATGAATCAATCTGAGGATAGGAACTTAATTTTAAGCCTCAACTTGTAAATTCTTGTACATTTACACAACCTTTCCAACTTTACATTTTGCTTCTTAGTTATATACACTGTATTAATCTTTTAATATTATTTAATGTTGTAAGCAGTCCCGGACCTCCTGAGTAGGCTTTGAGGACCACAGGTTAAGAACCTCTGCCCTAGGGAGTATCCCAGTGCTGAGAGCTCACATAATGGTCCAACTAGGCCATTCACACAAACTACTGCCTTAAAAGCTGGGTTTTTAGCATTTAAAAAAATAGATCTACTTTCTAGCACGCACGAATTGCAGTTGAGTGTTTACTTCACTGCCAAGCGGCTAAATATGTAAAAGAAGGACTGCCCTCCTAACTTGAATAATATGACGAGGAATGGCCAGGGTCAGGGTGGATGGCCTATGAACCTTGGTGGGGGATGTTTAAACGGACTCTGCTACTGAGATAACGAGGGTCACCTGTGTACAGAGCTCTATGAACATGCCAAAGAATGGCAGGCTATGCAGTTATCTGAGATTGGGGCAAGATGTCCTATCTGAAAGACACGTTAGTGATAGATTCCTTACCTCAGAATATCCCCAGGCGTCAGACTGGATCTGTAAAGTTTTGCTTAGCAGTACCCCTGCGTGTCAGGTGGCTTCCTGCGGCGTCGCGTCCGCCACTGGCATCGTAAGCGCCGAGATGACGTCACGGAGACTACTTAGGCACCACCCATGCGCGCTGACGTCAGTTCTTTCTCCGTGCCAGCAACAGCAGATCCGGATTAAGCAAGTACCTTAGTCACTTTTTTGACTACATTTGACACTTTTGCCGCCCTCTTTTTTTTTTTCTCTCCTGGTGCACATAGGGATGCCTGGCTTTAAGTCTTGTGGGGCCTGCCGCTTTAATGTCGGTGGCGGACCCCCACAATGTTTGCCTCTACTGCCTGGAGACTAACAGGGACTGCCGAGCCATGGCCCCAAAGGCCTGAGGGAGTGAAGGCCTTGCTGGAGCAGCGCTGGAAGTTGCTGGAGGTCCGGCTTTCATCCCACTGCCGCTCCGGGTCTAGAGGCCGTTCCCGGGACCGTTTGCGGGACAGGAGCCATGTTCCTTGGGTTCCAAGTCTTCGCCTTCGGACTCTGGTAAGCAATGCCATAAAAAGAAGTCAAAGAAGCGTGTTCTCTCTCTGACGTCCCCCCCCCCCCGGTCGCTCCTCGGAGGTGGACGAGGAGGACAGGGGCTCCGCCCCTACGGCTCCTCTGGAGCCTGGGAGTCCCACGGTCTACCCGCCCTACTGGGTCCGTCGGCGACTCCCAAACAGGTGCAAGAGTTTCTTGCTGCCATGGACCGCCTTTTTAGGCCTCGGGCTCCCGCCGGCGCGCCCTCGGCTCCATCCTCTGCACCGCATTGTGTGCCATTCCTTCCGCCCTTGCCCCGGTTCCAGGACCATTTTGTTCCGACCTGGGATCCGCATTGGGAGGCAGCGCCTTTCTCTGCGCAATTCCTGACGCCGTTCGTCCCTTCTCTGGCTCTGGCCCTGCCGCCACGACCGGCCCTTCAGGTGCCAGAGGTGGAGGAGGACTGGGAAGGATCCGAGGACCCCCTGGCCCGGCAGTCTGACTCTGAGCAGGATTGGGTGGACGACCTGGGGGACGCCGGCGATCTCTATGTCTCTGCTGACCTGGGGTTCGCCTCTCCCCCACCTACGAAGGAATAGGGCGCTTCCTACACAATGGTGCGCCGTCGGGCTGCTGATGCCCTTAACCTCAACCTCCCCATAGTGGCCCTCAAAACCACCCTCCTCACCGAGGTGCTCCAAATGGTGTCTACTTCATCGGAGCCGTTGCTTCCCTTCAATGCAGCCCTTACCGACGTCCTCTTGGGCACTTGGTCGCGGTCAGCCACAAGGGCACCAGTGGATAGAAATGTTACCAGACGCCGGCGCCTGGCGACCCTGCCTTTCTGACCACCCATCCCACGCCTGAGAGTCTGATCATCCAAGCCTCGACGTTGCATAGTGCCTTTCCCACAGCTCCACCGGATAAGGACTCCTACTGTAAGTGGTTGTTCTCTGGCCAGCGTGGGGCTGCAGTCAGTGAACACCGCCTGCGTGTTGGGCCGCTACACTCACACAGTGTGGGATACCGTTGCTCAGGTGTTGCCTCAGTGTTCTGAGGAGGTCCAGGCTGTCCATTCTCAGGCGATTGCTGAAGGGAAGGATGCGGCTAAGTTCGCCATTCGGTGTGGTTTGGACACTGCAGACTCGTTGGCCAGGGCGATGTCTACAACGGTGGCGTTGCGTCGTCACGCTTGGTTGCGTTAGACTAGGTTCGTTTTAAGGACACGTGGGCCACGGCCAAGTCTTGGGTTTTTCTGCTAAGAACCCGGCCACTCTAGGTTTTCGGTCCTTTCGTGGCCAGGGCAGAGGCACCCAGGCACGTTCCTCAAGCAAGCCTGTGCAGAACAAGCCTCAGCGTGGCCGTGGCCACGGCTTCCACAGGGGCGGGGCTGGGAATAGGCGCGTGGGTCAGTCCACCTCCAGCCCCGCTGCTCCTTCCTCCAAACCTTCCTAGTCCGTGCTTTGTGGAGCACACCATGCCGGTGGGTGGCAGGATCCGCCACCACCTCCCCCACTGGCGCGATATCACATCGGACAAATGGATGCTGCAAATAATCCACAAGGGTTATTCCCTCCCCTATCAATCCTCCCCTCCAGCCATGCCACCTCTGGGCCACCGCATCGGGATCATTTGCTTCTTCTCCAACGAGAGGTCACGGCCCTCTTGGCCAAGGGGGCCATCAAGTGCGTTCGTGCGTTCGTGGGCAGGAAGAAGGGTGCGGTTGTTATTCCCACTACTTTCTGGTCCCCAAGAAGGACAAGGGGGGTCTGCGCCCCAGACCTCCTGGACGTCAATCGCTTCCTCCGGAAGGAGAAATTAAAAATGCTGACTCTGGCTCAGGCCCTGGCTGCCCTCGACCCTGGAGACTGGATGGTAGCCTTGGACTTGCAGGGCACTTATTTTCACATCCCCGTCCTGCGGGTCCACCGGCGTTACCTGCGGTTCACGGTAGGCCAGGAGCATTTTCAGTTTGCTGTGCTCCCCTTCGGCCTTACCAGCGCCCCTCGGGTGAGCACGAAAGTGATGGCGGTGGTCGCAGCCCATCTGCACAGGTCAGGGGTTTCAGTCTTCCCCCTACCTAGACAACTGGTTGTTGAAGGCGGGCTTGCCCCAGGAAGTCGTCAGCCACCTTCAGACTCTGGCTGACCTCCTGCATCTGTTCGGGTTCTCCATCAACGTGCCGAAGTCGCATCTGAGTCCCTCTCAGAAGCTCCCCTTCATCGGAGCGATTCTGGATTCGACGCTGTTTCGGGTTTATCCTCCCGAGCAGCGAGTCCAGGATATTCAGGCTATGATTCAAATCTTTCGGCCTCTTTCCCTGGTTTCAGTCAGGTTGACCCTCCGGCGCCTGGGCCTGATGGCTTCCTGCTGGTGACGCATGCCAGATGGCATATGCGGACTCTGCAGTGGGACCTGAAGTTCCAGTGGGCGCAACATCAGGGCAACATGTCCAGATCTCGGAGGTCACTGCTCAACAATTGCAGTGGTGGCTCAAGAATCGAGATTGGGTCAGGGGCATATCCCTTTCCCTTCCCCAACTGGAACACACAGTGGTGACGGATGCATCCCTCCTAGGTTGGGGAGGCCACTTGGGAGAGGCGGAGATCAGAGGCCTCTGGTCTCCGACGGAGTCCCGGCTCCATATCAACCTTTTGGAGCTTCGGTTGATCTGCCTTGCACTGAAAGCATTCCTTCCCTCTGTCCGGGGAAGTGTGGTGCAGGTGTTCACAGACCACCATGTGGTATTGCAACAAGCGGGGCGGTGTGGGGTCCTGGACCCTATGTCAGGAGGCTATGCGCCTCTGGACTGGGCTGCAACATCAAGGCATTACCTTGGTGGTTCAACACCTGGCAGGTTCTCTGAACGCCAGGGCGGACGAACTCAGCCGCCGGTGCTTGATGGATCACGAATGGCGGTTGAACTCGGATGTGGCGCAAGGTCTCTTTCAGCAGTGGGGAGAGCCTTGGTTAGATCTATTCACCGCCGAAGAGAACGCGCAATGTCATTAGTTCTGCGCCTTGGAATTTCCAAGGCGTCACTCAATCGGTTATGCCTTTCGTTGCGAGTGGAGTTGTGGTCTGTTATACGCCTTTCCGCCAATACCACTTCTGCCCAGAGTACAGAAGAAGATCAGGCGCAACCGGGCCCAAGTTATCCTTGTGTCTCCGGACTAGGCACGAAGATACTGGTATCCCGAGCTACTCAGCATGACGGTCAGACCCCCGCTCCGTCTGCCTCTTCAGGAGTATCTTCTGTCGCAGGAGCAAGGGGCGGTCGTTCACCCGAACCTGTCCAGCCTCCACTTCCATGTGTGGAGATTGAGCGGCGACAGTTGACAGCTTTCGACCTTCCTCCCAAAGTCTGTGATGTTATTTTGGCAACCAGGCTTCCCTCCACTAAGACGGTATACGCCTGCAGGTGGAACAAACTTGTGGCATGGTGCACAGCAAAGGCCGTGGATCCCCTTTCAGCCCCTCTTTCCGAAGTTCTTCTGTTTCCCCTTTCCTTGGCCCAGCAGGGCTCTGCTCTGGGCACTGTCAAAGGTTATCTTTCGGCCATCTCCGCCTTTCTACGGCTTCCAGATCAGCCTTCTCTTTTTAAGTACCCGGTTGTTAACCGTTTCCTCAAAGGCATTACGCATACGTTTCCACCTGTACCTTTCATAATGCCACAGTGGGACATGAATCTTGTCTTGACCTTTCTGATGTGTGCTCCTTTTGAGCCCCTTCATAACTGTCCCTTACATCTTCTCACTCTCATGACGGCTTTCCTGGTAGCTATCACCTCTGCCAGAAGGGTGAGTAAGCACCAGGCTCTCTCTTCTAAACCTCCTTTCCTCTCTGTTCATCCAGACAAGGTAGTTCTGAGGACCTGTCCTTCTTTCTTGCCAAAGGTTTTCACGCTCTTCCACATCGGGCAGACCATCACTTTGCCCACCTTCTTTCCGCCTGCGCATCCCTCTAGGGAGGAGGAGAGGCTCCACCGTCTGGACCCAAAGCGGGCGCTCGCTTTCTATCTACAGCGTACACAACGGTTCGGGTGGATGACCAGCTCTTTGTTGGATACGTGGGTGCCAAAAAAGCTCAGGCTGTGCACAAGCGAACCATCTCCCGGTGGGTCATTCTGTGCATCAAAGCATTTTACTCCTTGGCTAAGAAAGAGCCTCCTCTGGGACTGCATGCCCATTCCACCAGGGCAACGGCAGGCACTATTGCCTTGGGACGCAGAACTCCCTTGCAGAACACTTGTCAGGCTGCTACATGGGCCTCGCTGCACACGTTTACCCAGCACTACTGCCTTGACAGTCAGGTCTGGAGAGACTGCTTTTTTAGCCGTTCTGTGCTCCGTGACTTTTTGGTGTAATCTTGTTTGCAGACCCACCACCGGGGTTGGTACTGCTGGGGTATCTATTCTAAGGTAAGGAATCTATCACTAACGTGTCTCTTTCAGATGCACAAGTTACTACTTGTGTAGCAATATATCTGTAAGAGACATTAGTTAGTGATAGATTCCTTACCGCCCGCCCATCCTCCCCGTTCTGCGAACTGATTACTAGAGTTAAGGTCATCCCCTTCAGGGCCCTAGTTTTGTGCACCTGTGGTCAGTATCTTGCATGGCTCTGCGTTTCTGGCGCGGAAATTCGTGTACAGAACGGACTAAGCGCTCATGGGTGACGCCTAAATAGTCTCTTTGATTCATCTTGGCGCTTACGATGCCAGTGACAGATGTGGAGCCGCAGAACGCCATCTACTGACAAGCAGGGGTACTGCTAAGCAAAACTTTCCGGATCCAGTCTGACACCTGGGGATATTCTGAGGTAAGAAATCTATCACTAACTAATGTCTCCTACAGCTATATCGTTACACAAGTAGTAACTTGTGCTTTAGGAGGTAGACAACAAACCAGTCTGGCTGCCACATTGTGCATGATTTGAAGACTTGGCAGCAGGAAATCATCAATGCCTTACAGAGCATTAACATAATCCAGGCGACTGGTGATTAGGCCCTGCGTGAATATCTTCTTGCAGTGTAAGGGGATCCACAAAAAATGTTCCAAAGCACACACAGGACCCACAGACCTCTGAGATCTGTGCTTTCTTGCTCACTGCGTTGTCTATCGGAATGCCCAGTTTTCTTGCCTCCTTTTTCGGAGTTGGAACAATAACGAGCTCAGATGGTCACCACACGTCCATCCATATCCTGTTGCCCTTGCCATCAACCGGACAATCTCACTCTTGTCCCTATTAACTTGGAGCCAATTCGGTTTCATCCAGAGATCAATTGGCCTCAGACACTTGCAGAATCGAGTTCTAGTGGACTCTGCATTGTGATGAATAGCCCTGCGGTAAAGGCGGGAGATATAGTGCCTGAGTTCTCTGTGACCCAAACGAGTTAAACCAGGCTAAAACTTTGGAAAAGATCCCAATCTCACGCAGTCTTCTGATTACAGTTGCTTGGGAGACCATATCGAAGGCTGCTGAGAGAGCAAGTTGGATGAGGGCAGCTGGTTTTTCCTTATCCAAACTCATCCTACTCCTCTGTGGCTGCCTGGAGATCAGTTTCAGTGCTGTCCCCTGCCCTGACACCAGACTGAGAGGGGTTCAATATCATTTGCCTTCAAATAAAGAGATACCGGTTTATTATTGATTATCCAGTATATTGGCTAGGGAGGGAAAGGCGTAATATGAGTGATGGCTTGGTTGGTTCGCTGGATTGGTGGAGGGCTCCTTTAGTAGGGTTCTTCGCTTTAGTAAGAAATAAATGAAAGCGCTCCACCGAGTGAGAGCGGAACAAAGATGGAGAGGAAAAAAAATGATGGAACGGACACGGGACCTCCAGACTGCATCTGGCAATGGCAGTGACTGAGGAAGGCCAGTATCTTATCCTCCTCTAGGTACCAGACCTGGTCAATAGGAGGAGGCTGCACTCTTATTTACCTAGTATGGGAAAAACCAGAAGGGAGATGTGTAGGCACGGGCTGTACCTTACGGAAATTACCATCTTGCGTAGCACACATGCAGAGTTCAGTGGACTCCAGCAATCACCAGTCCACTAACTACAGCAACCACCTACCTCCTCAGACAACCCAGCGGCCACCCAATTCATCTTGAGGAATCATAATTTGCTTGTGAGGACATCACATTGGCATTAAGAAAGCTGGCAAGAGATGTGCAGAGGTGCCTGCCCCATACCACTGACTATTATAATGTTCCTGGGTTTCCTGAACAACCAAGATTTGTCAAAAGATCACAGAGTGTACGTTTCTTGAAATTAGTGGAAAAAAATGAGTACATTTTATTTCTCACAGGTCTGAGCACTCGACACAGTAGCCATATCTAAGCTGACTCCACAAAGGAGGTCTGTGCTGGCTTCCGGATGATATTTTCCAGGAGCTGTAAAACCACAGCAGCACATTCATCACGAGGACTCCAAAAAATAGTGGGAATAGTTTACCCCAGCCGTGGTTTACGATATTGGGTATCGCGCATAAAGCGGAGGCTGGCCTTACCTTTATGAGGAAGAAAGCCGGTGCTTGAGTCAAATTAAAAACAGTGTGGTAGAAAGTGTTGTTTAGGTCTGTGTTTTTCCAAACTGACCTATTGCTAATAATATACATAGAGTACATGTTCAGCCACCTCTCTGCCACTGGTTTGAGACTTCATCACCTAATTGTCTACAAAACTATGGATAAACAAGACTGCTTGGTGCTACACCTCCCACCTACACTCACTACCCCCAGTGCACTTCTATATGGTATAACAGACAAACCGTAACACCTTGGAGGGTATTCAAGTTACAAAGTCGTTTCTCCAGTATTAGGGGTGTCTTTCATAGATTCACGTTCTTGAATATTCCCCGTCGTCGAAGTGGGAGTCCCATGGTACGTAAAATAGCAATAAATGGTAAAATATACATATATGTGAGAACATAACATAAGATAAAACTAGAAGTAATACATAACTGAACCTCTAAAACAATTCCTCCATAGGAATGCATGGTAGAGAAAGAAAACACTTGTAACATATCATTGCCATTATGTCAGTCGAAACTACAGCTAATCAGGCGCCAGCACCCTCTAGAACCTTCTCCTCAGAAGCTCAGGCCCTCCGATTTCCTACCGCACGTCGTGTGAAGAGAGTCTCCCTGAGCTCTGCTCAGTTTTTTCCTCTACTGCTTCTGGTTTCCTGAACTTTCATCATGTCAAGTAAGAAGTCTTTATTCCGACCTTGCTCTTCTTGTGGGAAATTGCGTCTTTTTAAAAGAAGACCCCCACAAGAAATTTATTTATTGTCTCTATCCTGAGCATGAAGTTGGCAGCTGCAAGTTTTTAGAACCTTTTCTAACAAGACTCTAAAGGACAGAGAGGGTCGTCTCCTCCTTTGGCTCCAACGTCTTAAAGACAAGGATTCCGTTCTGTCTGATGCTGAGAGTTTTCAATCTAGACCCTCATCTTCAGCCTCTAAACGTGGTAGTGTGCAGGATATGCCTTCTCCTTTTCTTAAAAAGAAGAAACTGGCCCTACCTTTGACCTCTGAGGTGTCCACACCAGCTACTACTACGGCTGCGCCCACGAGACCTGGCTCTCAGGCGTCTTCGGCTCACTTGCTTCGTCGTCGACGGGAGCGTCTACAAGCGTTCCGACGACGAGATCTGCAGTCTATACATCGTCGACGACACTGACAACAACGTCAGCTTTCAGCTCGTCGACGGCCTCTACATCGACGAGTTTCTTTGGCTTTTCAGACTGTCTCGTCGACGATTCCTATCACCTCGTTGACGAAGAAACCAACATAGTCGACGAAATCCATCAAAAAGTCTTCGTCGTCGACGAAGACACCGTCGACCGCCTCCGTCGACGAGAACTCCGTCTACAGCAGTGACTACTGCGTCGACGACTTCGTCGACGGTTATGACCACTAAGAAAGTTCCGTCGACGACAGCACCGTCGACGACGGCTTCGCCTACGAGCCTACCGTTGATGCTGGATTCATCAAAGTCATTTTCGACGACAGCCATTTCAGCACAGTCACCGATAACGTCGACGACACTGTCGACGGTGGCACCATCTTCTTTTGCCTCGTTGCCCCTTGTGCCTCTATCTGCTTCAGTTTCTGCACCCGTTGGCACTGATTCGTCACACCATCGCCGTCCACTGTCGTGCCACCAGTTGTCTGCTCCAGATCTGCAGCCTCCATCACCTATGTTTGCCACTACCTCTGAGTTTGACTCTGACTCTGGTAATGATGTGGATGACACTTTTGGGGTGGCTCACAGTCCGTCTGATCTCATCATCAAATGTCAGGATTCAGGCAGTGATGATGAAGGCGGCGACCAGGAGTCTCACGCTGAAGACCAGTTTGTTCAAGTTCCAATGGCTACTTTGCCTTTGTCTTTGATTTCGAATCTCCAGCATATGCTGGACGACTACAACCGGCGTTTTCCACCAACACCTCAAGGTACTCCTAGACCGTTACCTGCTGCGCCTGCGACAGCTCCACCAACTGCTCCGCCGCCTTTGCCGCCGACGCCTTCTCCTCCGGTTCAAACGTCGGTCAAGATTCACACTACTGTGTATACTCAGGATGCGGATGATGAGGCAATTCCAGAACGGGAAGACGGAGAGGTCCACGATGACACAGATAATAATGATGCCTCAACCGGCATGGCAGAGTGGGACAACTACCAAATGCAGATGCCCTCTCCTCAACCAGGAGAACCTGGAGATTCCCCTCCAGTCGATATTGCCAGTTTTCATCTTTTGATGGATCGAGCGGCTCAGCGCTTTAAATTGCCGAGGACACAGAAAGAGGACCGTTTCCTCTACGACTTCAAAAATCAGCCTTTCAAACAAATACACACGATTCCAATAATCTATTTCATATGGAAGGAGGGAGTTAAGCTCACGCAGGCTCCGAACTAGTTACCTATTCAAGTACCGCACCTTGAAAAGAAATATAAGGCCCCAACTGGTTCACCAGCATGCCTGGTCTCTCACCCTAAGCCGGATTCGGTTGTGACTCAAGCGGCACAGCGTCGGGCCCGTAATCCAGCGTCCCCAATCACTGCGCCTCCAGATAGAGAGGGTCGGCGCCTATTCGCAACCATGGCTTCCACTACAGTACGGGCGGCGAATGCCGTGGCCATCTTGGGCCGTTACGACCGGCAGATGTGGTCGGACATATTTGTCCTGGTCAATCTCATTCCGGACGCTTCCAAGGCTGATGCTCTGCAACTCATCCAGGATGGACAAAGAGCATCTGAAGAGATGATTGACTGCGCAGTCGATATTGCGGGCACTGGTTTCCGCCAGTTTGCTAGTGCGGCTGCCTTACGACGCCAGGGTTGGTTGAAGTCCACCTCTTTCCGGCAGGAAGTCCAGTCCAAGATCCTGGATATGCCTTATGATGGTGAATCGCTATTTGGTTCCCACATTGACGACGCTTTGAAGTCCATTAAAAAGGACACTGATACGGCTAAATCACTGAGCACTTTACAATTTCGGAAACAGTCCTTTTGAGGTGCACGGGGACGCAGCACTTTAACTTTTCGAGGAGGACAATCTCCATATCGCTCCTACAATCAGAGCAACCAACGTTAATCTTCCAATCAACAACAATCCAATTGAAGCAGTCCTCAAAGCATTATACGGGAAAGTCATCCTATCGAGGATCAACCCCCAAACGCCAATGAGTTTTGCCATCCCCAAAGTGTTGGAGGTCGAATCTCTGTTTTATTCTCAGTGGTCCTCCATCACCACAGACCCCTGGGTTCTGGACATTGTGATGAAAGGTCATACCTTAGAGTTCGTCAAGATCCCTCCTCATACCCCACCGCCTGGCCCGCCTCCCCCCCCATCTCGAGGAGCTTTACCATCAAGTCCGTCTTCTTGTTCAGAAGGGTGCAGTCGAAGTGGTTCCAGTGTCTCAGAGAGGGGAGGGTTTTTACTCTTGATTCTTCCTCCTACTCAAGAAGACGGGAGAGTGGCGTCCAAATCTGGATTTGAGAGCTCTAAACAAATACCTAAAGAGTCAATCTTTCCGCATGCTGACACTACTGGAGATTCTGCGTCTTCTGGCCAGCGGGGATTTTATGAACACCATAGATCTTCAAGACGCATATTTTCATGTCCCAATTCTCCAACAGCATCGCAGGTACCTGCGCTTCAAGGTGGGGCAGACACATTATCAGTTCAAGGTGTTGTCTTTCGGACTCTACTCTGCCCCTCGTGTGTTCACGAAAGTGTTGGCTCCTGTGGTGGCTCACCTACGCCTCCGAGGCATCCAAATTTTTCCATACTTGGACGACTGCCTCCTCAAATCTCAATCGCGCCATCAACTAAGTCTAGACACTCGTCTTTGTCAGGAAGTGTTTCAATCCCTCGGCTTGACCATCAATGTCGACAAGTCACAGTTTGCACCAGCGCAAACCAGGATTTTCTTGGGAGCGATCTTGGACACTATGCTTTCAAAGGCGTTCGTTTCCCACGAACGACAAAAAAAAATCTCCGCCTAGTGACTCTCATTCAATCAAAGCAGTCCGTTTCTGTCCAGACGTTAAAGTAATTTCTGGGGATGGCATCATCTTGTATTGCACTGATCCCACATTGCAGACTGCGGACCCGTCCCATTCAAGAGGAACTGGACGTACAGTGGAGTCAGGTCTCTGGATCTTTTAACGACCAAGTGGCTGTTATAACTCGCATGAGAAAGGGCATGTACTGGTGGGCACAGTCGACCAACCTGGCGACTGGAACATCCTTTTTCGTCAACGTGCCAGATCTCATGCTCACAACAGACGCCTCTCTTGACGGCTGGGGTGCTCATCTTCACCGTCTTTCCATCAAGGGCAAATGGTCTCCACCCCAACGCTCGTGGCATATCAACAGGCTAGAGCTGATGGCGATCTTTCTTGGACTCAAGTCGTTCCTTCCTGTAATTCAAGGGGAGTCAGTGCTTTTTCAAACGGACAATGCAACCAACTACGTGAACAAGCAGGGAGGGACCATGTCTCAACGCTTGTCTCGGCTGGCTCAGTCGATTTGGGATTGGGCTCTGTCATTAGATCACCTTGACGGCAGTACACCCGCCGGGTGTTTCAAACATCCTGGCAGACTCCCTCAGCAGGTCCACATCGTCGACACACGAATGGGAGCTGCATCAGCCGACTCTGGATCTTGTGTTTCATCGATGGGGTTGCCCACCGCTAGACCTCTTTGCGACACCAGAGAATCGGAAATGCCCGTCTTACGCAAGTTGGCATCCGCACCCCGGATCGTGCGGGAATGCCCTTTTGATCGACTGGTGCAATCTATTTGCTTACGCCTTTCCGCCGATCCCGTTGGTACCACTGGTGCTCTGGGAGATGCGGAGGCAGCCCTGCCACATTCTATTGATTGCCCCTCGATGGCCCAGACAGGCGTGGTTCTCGGAGTTGCTCCTTCTGGCCCAGTGCGAGCCCATCCCTCTTCGTCCTTGTCCAGACCTCCTGGCGATGGACAAGGGCCAGGTTTGCCATCCGGCTCCTTCCACTCTACAATTGTCGGCATGGAACCTGAGCACCTTGAGTTCGCCAACTTAAATATCTCGCAAGACTGCAGAGAGATCCTTGCTCATGCTAGGGCTCTGTCTACCATCAAAACTTACAAACTCAAGTGGATAAGGTTTTGTCATTGGTGCCTGACAGCAAATATCCATCCAATCCACTCTACTACGGAGCAGCTTCTTCTGTTCGTTTTGAGTCTTGCTCAATTGGGACTCTCGCATGCTACCGTGAGGGTTTTCCTAGCTGCAATCTCTCGCTTCTGGCAGGATGGCTCCTCCTCCCTCTGCTCGTCCAAAATTATCCGCCAGTTTTTCAAAGGGCTTTTCCGGAAGTTCCCGCCTATTCGACGCCCTCCTCCATCGTGGCATCTCATTGTTGTTCTGTCGCAACTTATGAACTCACGTTTGAGCCCATCCATAGGGCGGACATTAAGTTCCTTACCTGGAAGGTTGCTCTTCTTCTTGCTCTGACTTCATCTCGGCGCGTGAGTGACGTCCATTCCTTTACTATCAAACCGCCTTATCTTTAATTCAAACCTGACGGCGTGGTGCTTCCCACCAATCCATCCTTCCTACCTAAGGTGCCTAGGGACTTTCATTTAAACGAACCTGTATTCTTGAAAACTTTCTTCGCTGAGCCGAAGTCTCTGGCTGAGCAGCGATTGCATTCCTTGGACATCAAACGATGCCTTAAATTTTACATTAGCAGAACTGCCTGCTTCCGCAGGTCCGACCAACTATTCATTGCTTATGGACGACTGCGTCAGGGGCACCCAGTCACCAAACTAACGATTGCCCATTGGATCTCTTCGGCCATTGCTTTCTGCCATCAACAGGCTGGCAAGCCTTTGCAGTCTTCAGTGAGGGCTCATTCTACGAGGGCTATGTCTTCATCCACCGCCCTCTTTGCTGGTGTGCCACTCCATCAGACATGGTCCAGCAGGCACACCTTCACCAAGCATTACTGCTTTGACGCCAACAAGGAGGCGGATACCGCAGTGGGACAGGCAGTACTTAGTCATCTTTTCAAATAAGGTGAGCCTCTGTTCCGTGTGTGTGTGTGTGTGTGTGTGTGTGTGTGTGTGTGTGTGTGTGTGTATATGTATATGTGTATATATATATATATATATATATATATATATATATGTGTGTGTGTATATATATATATGTGTGTGTGTATATATATATATATGTGTGTGTGTATATATATATATATGTGTGTGTGTGTGTATATATATATATGTGTGTGTGTGTGTGTATATATATATGTGTGTGTGTGTGTATATATATATATGTGTGTGTGTGTGTATATATATATATGTGTGTGTGTGTGTGTATATATATATATATATTCACTGAAAAAACCATAGGTTTCACACCAGTTATAGTTAGGAATTAGCATTTAAAAAACCTATTAAATTCACTGACAAAACCAGTTATAGTTAGCTGGAAATTTTACTGACATAAAACCATTGAAATTCCCACGTTATAGTTAGTTGGACTCACTATAACTTGCGCGCCTGCAATGCACTGCTGATGACGTCACATATTACATCACTCATGACATGGTCAGTGACATCACTCATGACATCACTGATGACACCATCCTTGTGACAGAGTGACAGACCTAATTTCAGTGTAATGTAACGCTTGAAACAAATATTCAAAAATAGAAACAAACATTTTCAAAAAAATGGAGATACCCAAACCAGTAACAACAACCAATTCAGTAATTCCACCATCTATATACTCATCCACTCATTCACCAACAGTTCTATATAGTCACTCATATATATACTCACTCATCATATGTAGTGATACACCTATACATCCTGTTACACATCAGCAGTCATCCAAAAGTTACTCACACACATACTCACACATGCACATAAACTATTGAACATCCATTTATTTGCATATACATTTATACACACACTACCACCTTACTTCTAAGGAAACTTACACATACTTACTCTCTTAAACAATCACTTATAGAAACACATACTTATTTAAACAGGAACTCCTACAATCTCTCACTATATATACTATACTCACTTATATACATCAATACTCACATATACTAGATTAAAACATATGTCGTTAGTAATGAAGACACTAGTGAGACAGTCATTCACTCACTAACACACACATATACACACTCGTCCACCCATACAGTCCTGCACATATTCTGTCTTCAAAACACATACAAACAGTGAGTCAGTCACCAACCCCTGCAGCCACTTATACACAAAGAGAAACACTGATACAAACATTTAAATATTTAAACAATACTCGCTAATATATGTATTCACTAAGATACACTTAATAAGCCAGTTAACCAACCATTTTTTTTTAAAAAAAACATCCATTTACACACTTATTTAAAAATTTATTCTTCCATCGACCTTTACAAATACATATATAAAACAAATGTATTTTTCAGAAAGACACACATTCACTGGATGGTGTCATCAGTGATGTCATGAGTGATGTCACTGACCATGTCATGAGTGATGTAATATGTGACGTCATCAGCAGTGCATTGCAGGCGCGCAAGTTATAGTGAGTCCAACTAACTATAACGTGGGAATTTCAATGGTTTTATGTCAGTAAAATTTCCAGCTAACTATAACTGGTTTTGTCAGTGAATTTAATAGGTTTTTTAAATGCTAATTCCTAACTATAACTGGTGTGAAACCTATGGTTTTTTCAGTGAATTTCAAAGGTTTTTTAAATGCTAATTCCTAACTATAACTGGTGTGAAACCTTTGGTTTTTTCAGTGAATTTCAAAGGTTTTTTTAATGCTAATTCCTAACTATATAAGACCTGAAAGCCCACCAGGAATCTCCAGTATGCGCCAGGGGACTGCATTGCAGAGAGGTGTAATGAAGCCACAACCCTTTTTACACCTCTCTGCAACGCAGCCCCCGTGCATGTTTGTAGAGGGGGGACTAATTCCCCTTGCATACTGGGGGTCCCTGGATCATATCTGCCCAAACACCGATATTCCGAACGATTGTAAATGACTTTTCTTGAGAAACATTTGGATTTGGATTATCATGTCCTATACTTTGGAATTTTTGAAAGACTGACTTTGAGGATGCTATAAATTACTCAAGTCTGCCCGAATTGTGTGGGTAAAATTGATACCTAGTCACTTTTAATAAGAATATACTTATGTCTCGTCTAACATTTGGAAGAAATATCTAGTTATATGACAACGGGATACCGACATAACTTGAAGGAAATAAGAACGCCCTGAAGAAGTTCTGTTGTACAGAACGAAACGTTTCGGCTGGCTGTGGTACATAAACTTAAGGAAAATAAAAGCATTTGAATATACACCAAGATTCAGCGCTTCAATAAGTACTCTAAGTGATATGATTTGATTGGACTCATTGTGAAAGTGGTGCTGTGCCAAACTTTGGAATATTCTCCACTACTCTCTACTACTTACTCTCTCCTACTCTCTACTACTCACTCTCTACTGCTCTCTACTACTCACTCTACTACTTACTCTCTACTACTCTCTACTACTCACTCTCTACTACTCTCTACTACTCACTCTACTATTCACTCTACTACTCTCTACTACTCACTCTGCTACTCTCTCTACTGCTCTCTACTACTCTCTACTACTCACTCTCTACTCTCTATTACTCACTCTCTACTCTCTACCTCTCTACCTCTCTCTTCTTCTCTCTCTACTAATCTCTACCTCTCTACCGCTACCTCTCTACCTCTCTACCTCTACACCTCTACCTCTCTACCTCTCTCTACACGCACACATATAGACATATATGCATATATATATGTGCATATGCATTTATATATATGTATGTGTATGTATAAAAAAAACAACTAAACATTTTTTTTTCTAAACAGCTACTTTTAAAACTGTCATTCTTTTTTCCCATGGTACGCTCCCCGGTACGCGCACCCGTGCGCGTACCGGGCGCTCCCCCCGCGAAAATCAAAAAAAAAAAAATTTTTTTTTTTGCCTTGCGGGGCCCTTTTATGGCCCCCACATCAAACCTAGGGGGTCAGGGGGGGTCTACTCTGCCCCCTTATGTTCATTTCCCTCTTTGTTTTGGCCACCTCTTGTGTCTCGATTTTACCGAGACACAAGATGGCGGCCGCTCCGGACTGTTTAGAATGTTTACAGACACCCGAGAGCCAATCAGCTTTCCTCGCGCAAGTCGCGTGGCGCGCACGGTACGCGCACCCGTGCGCGTACCGGTGCGCTGCTATAGATATATATATTTTTTTGAACCTTAATTACTCAAAATCCACTGGAGCACATATCTTGAGACATAGCAAAGGCACATCGGGCTACCAGTCCCTACAATTTTGCCAAGTTTGGTGGAAATCCATTCAGCCGTTCGGGCTAAAAGTGAAATCGACCGCCCTATGGAAATTAACATGGGGAAAACGCGTTTTGGGACCCCCCTTTTATCTCGGCCCCCGCTTGACGAATCCCCCCCAAACTTTCAGGGAAGGACCGGACCGCCATGAGACCATTTTCCTGAAAATTTCAGGCAGATTCGTCAACCGGCGCCAAAGTTATTCAAAATAGAATGTTGAGATTTAACATTGAAAATTATCCTAACTATAACTACCTACTGGCGACCGCCAGTAGGTAATATGTGTGTGTGTATATATATATATATATATATATGTGTGTGTATATATATATATATGTATGTATATATATATGTATGTATGTATGTGTGTATATATATATATATATATATATATATATATATATATATATATATATATATATGCTTTTCTAGTATTGGTGTCTTTTATAGATTCACATGCGACCCATCCTCAGAGGCTCTCTTCCCCTCATGCACTCTGGGTCACTTTGGTGCTAAGAAAATCTGAGGGCCTGAGCTTCTGAGGAGAAGGTTCTAGAGTGTGCTGGCGCCTGATTGGCTGTAGTTTAGTCTAACATAATGACAATGATATGTTACAAGTGTTTTCTTTCTCTACCATGCATTCCTATGGAGGAATTGTTTGAGGTTCAGCTATGTATTACTTCTAGTTTTTTCTTATGTATATGTTAGCATTTATTGCTATTTTATGTACCGTGGAACTCCCACTTCAACGACGGGGAATATTCACGCATGTGAATCTATGAAAGACAGCAATACTGGAGAACCACCTGTTTACAAGTAAGTAACAATTGTTCTTATCTTGCCAATGTATTGTTTAAAATCCACTTTATCATGAACGCTATAAATCGGGTAATTTTCCATACTTTCCATTTGCATTTTTGCTTGCTACGTCCAACACGTGTTTTCTGGACAAGTTGCTTTCTCAAGACTGTTAATAGATCATATAAAAGCATGGTCACTACATACACACCAATCATACAGTTAAAACATGTACAGTAGTGTTAAAAGTGTTATCAATCTTTCACATTTTAAAGAAAGTGTATACTAGAAAAATATATAGTACATATCAAAGGTATACCAAGTGCTTCCGAAAAAGTATCTTAAGAGAATAAATGACATTTGTTATTAGCCCAATTATGGGTGCACGTAGAGGCATTATTTTTCACTTGTAGACACTTACAGAAACATTTCTCGTGCATCAAAGATCAATATAGACCCTTAATAAATAACCTCACATAATTGATGTTACATACGGTTATGCTTGGTAGCAAATTGGTGATTAAGTTGTTCAAATGTTTTAAATTGCCTTACAGAAACATCACAACTTTATTCTTGTCTTCTCGCCTATCTAATAACTATGAGATCAAAGGAATTTCCCACCTATCACCTACAAAATCTCACCAAAATATGAGGACTTTGTAGTTTGTATTAAGTTTCACACTCGCTTAACCCCTTCGACGCTAATGACAAAGCCAGCTCGTCATGGGCGTTACCTGCGCTGCGCGGATGACGAGCTGGCTTTGTCACGTTACGCGGGATTTTTGAAAATGCCGCGCACAGCGGGAAAAGCCGCCGCGACGATGCGGTTAATGTGGTAGTTCATCCTCGTACAGCGGCACTTGATTTCTTCCATTCCCCCACATTGCTGTTAGCCGATTGTTCAGATACTGTCACAACGGCAAATTGATGTGCTTGTTAACTCTCTTTTTTTTAAAAGTGCCCCTAACCTTTCCATTTGATTTAGTCATATCTTGTCCATCTAAAAAAATGTTGGGATCTGCGCCTACAACATATGTCCATGAAACATTTGTTTTTTGTGAAGACCTAAGGGTCTCATACAATTTCTTCTGTCCTGAAGATGGCCTAATAGTTTTGATACACGAGGAGACTGAAACGTCAACTTTTTCCTCCACACCAACCTTTACAACTTCGAGAAAAATACCACATGTACTCTAGGTATAGAGTCTTTGAAATTTAAGTGGTTGTTATAAAAAATGCATCTTCTATTCTCGAAACACTTGTGGAAATACTTTACAACCTTGCTGTGTAACAAAGTGTAACAAATGTCTGTGACCTTACAAGGAAACTGTATTCAACTGTTTAATATTATTTATGATTTTTCTGATAAAAAACCTCTTTGAGAAAACTGCTAGTGATTTTGATTTATATATGTTATTGGTTTTTAAAGACTGTACACTTACATTAATATATAAACATATTTTTATTAGAATCTCAACATTGAGTGCGCCTCTTACTACTTCCTATTTTGTTTTTGATATTGATTGGTCAAATTGATTCAGTCAGGGGAAACAATCATCTAATGTATGTTTGAAAGATTTTCTGAAATAATTCTTTTAGGAGTCTGTGTTACATGCATTGACACATTCAAACCAGACCTCTTGGCTTCGTCAATCTTTGTTCTTTGTTTGGGTGACTTAAGCCGGTATTGCGTAGCGACATGCTGTTTTAGTGTAGGAAGCTTGCTCTTTGCATAGTACACCAGCATGAAGTTATTCTGCGCAGAGTCCAGGCATCCCTTATGAGTGGACAGATCCTTGCTCTAGCAATCCCAAGGTGCTCTTCTAGGGATTAGTGTGGTCGAGCAGCTTTAGGCTTATCAGAGAGGAGTGTTCGACATCTGCAAAATACACACACATTCAAAAAATTATGCACACGACTCAATAAGGAGACCCTCACCAATTGATTAAAAATGACACATATCTTTATATATATTTAGGCACTAGAATCATTACGATCAGGTAAGTACATTTCAAGATAGAAATACTTTTTTGTTTCAAAATTCGACGGTGTAATTTCCTGAGGCGGCAATGTTAACAGGTATAGTGCAGAGACTTTTAAGGCCAATCTCCTGGACTTAAGGTTAGTGTGGGGCAAGGTCCAAGGCTGCACCAACAGGTCAACTCGGGCTTCACTGGGACAGCCGGGTGCAGAGGTGCCATACAGCATTGGTGCCTAAGGTTAGTCAATGTAGATCCGTCCAGTCTGATAGAGATTCAGGTTTGTACAGGAAGGCCAGTCTGGCTGAACCAATGGGAAGCTCAGGCCTCACGAGTCTCAGGACGTTGGGACACCTTTGGTCCTCTTTTCAACAGGCCAGGGGCGATGGGTGATCAGGTGTCAGTTTTTGTCACCAGGAGCAGTCGCAGTAGAGGAGGCCTGCTAACAGAGGCTGCAGGTGATGTCAAGAAGTCCACAGTGGGCAAGTCCAAGGTTGGCTTTGTCTCTGGCGGGCCAGGGGACCACGCTGGCACCATTGGACCACTTCAACTCTTATTTGGAGCAACGGGTGCATTGTGCTTTCTAGTGTCGAGTTTCTGCTGTCCAGAGTCCTCTCAGGTCTCTGTGGGTGCCTGCAGGATGCAGGGGAGCAGCTCTGCTATTCCACAGGACTTCCTGGTTCTTGGCCGAAGTGCTGGCAGTTCTCCCAGGACTTTAGAGACACAGCAGCTGCGGGACATGTCATCTTTGGTGTAATTGTCGAGGACAGCAGACACACTGGCAGGATTGACCCCAAGTCAGTTGCTGATCTTCTGTACTTGCTGTTTGCAATTTTTTATGTCCATGTTCTTCTTTCAGGTCGGAAGAATCTGATTTCCTGGTCCCAGGGATTCCCCTGAATACTAGATTTAAGGATGTTAGTGGAGTGTAGGGCATAGCCAGTGGGCTACTGACCCCTGGGGTCAGTAGCCCACTGGCTACTGGCCACTTTATGATCTTTTCCTGTGGAAAGTGGACATAACCCTGTCCCAGAGTTCCTAAGTTTGCCATCACTAGGACTGCAGGCTCTGTAAAGATGTATCCACTTCAGGTAGCCCACCTTTAGGGTGGTACTAACCTGAGGGGGGTGCGTGCCTATCTGACTACTAATTTTTCCATCGGTCCATGCGCCAAATGGGCCCTGGACAAAGGAGGTTGGCATCCTCTCCTCTCCTCTGAGTGAATCCAGATTCACATGCCAAAGGATGTGGCCTCGTTGAAGCTCCCTGCCTTGGAATGCTAATTCCAAGTAGATCCTGTGGGAGGGGGTATATACAAACTGCGCCTGATCAGCCTTTGTTCTTCGCCTCCTGAGAGCAAAGACCATCAACCTTGGGGGTCAGAAACTCATTTATGGTGGCAGGCTGGCTAGGAGCTAGGAGCAGTCAGCCAACACACCAGGGGCTTATAGGTTTTCAGGGGGCACCTCTAAAGCACCCTCTGGGTGCATGTATTAATTTATCCATCACTGGACTCAGTGTGGGTTTAATAATAAGATATGTTTGATACCGAGCATCCCTAGTTTTAGTTGAAGCCATCATGTAGCTGGGCAACTCATTTTTGACCAGAGTCCAGCACATGTTTTATAATGGCTTACCAGTTCACTTGTACTGGCAGTAATGGAACTGACCAGCACAGGACAGATCCGCTCATGAAGTTATGCCCACACATGTAGAAGCAGTTGGGCTGTAAGGCCTGCTGTAGGGGTGGCTTGCCTATCCTTCGTGCAGCGTCTGTAGGCATGGCACATAGGCTGCGTGCCATGTCTTGTTTTCACTTTGGTCTGCACCAAGACACACAACCTGCAATGGCAGTCTGTATTACTTTGGAGAGGTGTCCCTTAGGGAGGCACAATATGTGCTGCAGCCCTTAAGGACCCTCTTTAGTAACTCAGGGGTACCTTTTACTAGGAACATAAGTGCTAAAGGTATTGACGATTCGGGTAAAATTGCACAGTTCTGGTAAAGAGATTTGGCACTATGGACCTAGTTAGTAGGAACCCTGTGCACTTCCAGTCGAAATCACATCAAATAGCAGGCAAAACGTGGGGCTGACCATGTCAAAAAGGGGCACTTCCCTACATTTAAGAATAGACAATATTTACAAATTAATTCCAAACGTTAACACTTTTTAGATGGTTTCTTTAGCTGCAAAAGTAGTGTGTTCTTAATATCGTTTTGCTTTTAGGTTTTTTTTGGGAGGTAGAAGATTTACTTTACAAAGGATTGTAACATAAGAATGGGTTGCTGATGGGGGTATTTTTTTGTTTGCCAACCTTTCTTCACAGTATGGTTTGTTGACAGAGGAGTTGGGAATGATATGCTGACACTGTTGATTGTTGTGGCTCGCTGGCAGTGGTGTCTGAGAATGGTTTGTTGACTGGAATGGTTTTGCTGCTTGCTGTTGGACTTGAAAGTGATTTAGTGACCATACTGATGTTCGTTCCATCAGTTTCGCCTTTAGACACTGACTCGCCTCTGTATGTATTGTGTGTGTGTTTCTTTTTATTTGGGTCTCTCCTACCCAACCGCCCAAGCTGTCAGGCTGCGAATGACCTTCTCTGGGCTTATCAAAACACACAGTGATCTTACGGTCCCCCATTGCTTACCGTTTGTTGGCCCTATGGTCACTGTCATTTGCTTCCTTATTCGAGAGTTTGCATTCCTCTTCGTCTGTGTGCCCCTCTCATGGAGGCCTCTTTGCCATCATTCTGATTGGCTTACTTGTATCCTTCTACTACTCGCTTTTGTTGAACACCTCTTTCCTTTTTGTTACGAGCTCCATGAGCGTGCATGTGTGTTCGAGGCATGTGGGCTGCTGAATTTATATCTGTGCATAGATCGCCGCCTAGTGTTGGGTCCGGATGATTGCACATTGTTGTCCAGGAAGAGTCTTCGAAGTATCATGAGATAGGTGGCTCCTCCCTCGGACTACAGTGCGCATGGGCATCCTCTCCATCCCCAGATTGTTTTTCTCCGCCATTGGGTTCAGATGTACTTTCCTACTCTCCAAGTTCGGAATCAAGAAAACTTCTTAAAAGGCCAAAAGGCCTTCGGATACCGTCGGTGTTGTTAAGCGCTCGGTGCCGATACACTTTTTACATCTCGGTTGCACTCCAGTCGTCGAATCGGGCCGTAAGGCCTTCTCGACTCCACGTGGACCGATCGTCGATGGAACGTTACCCGTTCAAGTACTGTCCTCAGTGCAACTCCAAGTTCCTGCACACAGACAAGCATCCAGTGTGCAACAAATGCCTTTCTCCAGATCACAACGAAGATAGTTGCCTGGCCTGTGCCCAGTTCCGATCAAAAAAGACTATTCGGAATCGACGGGCGGCAAAGCTAGAAATGCAACGTTCGGCGCCGGAGCCCGATAACATCTTCGAAGACTATGAAGATCTAGACAGCGCTGAAGACTCAGACCGAGACGACTGACAATACTCTGAGCCCGACTCCGAATATTACCCCGAACAGGAGGACCTTATCGTTGACCTCGAAGACTATGATCAGGACATCGTAGCAGTTGAAGACGACTCCAATGACGGCGAGGGCGAACCGTGAGTACACCGCCCCATATAGACACTACACCTCTATCAGAGACTCAGGTCAAGGCATTGCCAGCAGGCCTTAGCCAAGACCAACAACCTCGTTCTACAGCCCCGCAATATCGCCCGGCTAAGAACATATCAAAAGAGCCCTCTGAGACACGTCATACAACATCGGGTCCATCGAAACCGAAACTAGTCGACAATACAGTCTTCGGACCGAATTACGTCGAACCGAAGGTTTCGAAGCCAAAGGGCGTCGACCCAAAAGCCACAGTACCCTCAAAACAAAAAATCGTCGAGCTGACATCGAAGACGAAAGCAGTCGAGTCGAGCTCCAAGTCAAAGGCTGTCAAGTCAACCTCGAGGCCAAAACACGTCGAATCGACACAAAAACAGAAGCACGTCGAATCGACCCCCAAGAAGAATGTCGAACCGAGCAAATCGTCCTCGAATATCGACAAGGGGAACAAACCAATCGACGACAGGACAAGGCCAACGCCCAAACCTAGCGTCGAACCGAAACCAAAACTGAAAGTTGACCAAAAGAAATCAGTCGAGCCGAAGCCCAGCGACCCGAAAAAGGGCATCGAGCCGAAACAGCAGGCTCCAAAACAACATCAAGAGACTATCGAACCGACAACACCGCTCGGTCCGAAAAAGGTTGTGCAGCCAGCAAAGGACGTTCAACCAACAAAACCTGCTGAAAAACAGTCCAAACCGATACAAACACCTAAAACGGTTTAGGTACCAAAGACCATCGACCCGAAGAAACAAAAGGCAAAGGTTGTAACACCAAAACCTAGAACTGTGGAAGAGGAGCTTCTTCATCCAGATCCCTCCACAGACGGACAGTCAAAAATCTACATTGATCCAAAAACTGGTAAAGTGACTGTATATACTAAAAAGAAAAGGTCTCAACCAACGGAAGACTTTTCAAAGATCCCCCTAAAGAAGAAGAGACTGTGCTACCTCTCCTATCCTCTTTCAACCTATCACTCCTGCTATGCCTACTACTCCTTATACACCAAACTCGCCAGCACGCTCTGACTACAACCCTGATGAAGATCAGGACGCAGATGTAGGTTTTGGTTACCCACAAAACCCTGATACAGAGCCATACACACAGCCATGGGGTACAGGAGGGGAACCAGACACTGAAGGGATTCTGCCCATTTCAGACCCTGCAGTATACCCTACTAAGCCATCACCAACAGAGGACACAGCTGCTTTTAATTCTCTATTAGATAGAGCAGCAACCTACCACAATGTGGCGCCGTGGCCAGGGCGACTGACGCTGGAATCTGGGGATCACAGTTTGATCCCCAGCTCCGGCGGCAGGTTAGTCCAGCACCATGTGACTCTGGGCAATAGCTTGCTTAATCTTCCCAACGGCCCCCAGCACCTAGAGACCCTTACGGGTGATTGTTTGAGCTTTATAAATGTGGATTATTATTATATGTAGAGATGCACTCTGATGCTATTGAGGAAGACTTCCTATTTGATACACTTACAACATCCGAAAGACACGTTAAAACACTCCCAATGCTAAAAGGGGTGTTAAAACACTCAGGTGACATTTTTAAGGACACTGCTAGAGCCCGGGTCATAAACCCTAGAATCGAGAAAAAATACAGAGCTGCACCTATAGATCCTACATACATCAAAGGACAGCTACCCCTAGATTCCTTAGTGGTGTTAAACGCACGTAAGCGTGCAAACTCACAGACTACTGGTGAGGCTGCACCTCCACACAAGGAATCTAAAATATTTGAGGCATTAGGCAAAAGAGTGGCGGCCCAGGCAGCAAACTCCTGGAGAAAAGGCAATACACAGGCCTTGCTGGCCAGATATGATAGGGCGCACTACGACAGTTTGGAAGAAATTATCCAACACTTGCCTGAACCCTACAAACAGCAGGCAGATGAACTCGTACAAGAGGGAAAGCTCATCACCAATGCATCCATTAAGTGCGCACTAGACGCAGCAGACACAGCTGCCAGATCCATTAATACCAGCGTGCTAATAAGGCGACACACATGGCTTCGTATATCAGGCTTTATGAATGAAGTCCAGTCTACAATTCTTAATCAGCCAATTAACCCAGACTTTTTATTTGGCCCAGCTGTTGATTCAATTCTGAACAAAATGAAAAAGGATGCAGAAACTGCAAAGTCTATGGGAAAACTTCAGTCCCAACAACACCGGGGCTCCTTTCGTCGCTCCAGTTATAGAGGGGGAGCAGCAATCCTCCAACTACAAAACTAACACACAATCCACATATAACAAGAACACTAGCAGGGGTGGTTATAGAGGAAACAATACCAAAGACAGAGCTCGTGGAGGCAATGCAAATAGATCCTCCACTAACACAAAGCAGTGACTTCTTGACACTCCCCCCCAGACCACATACCACCAGTCGGGGGAAGAATACAACAATTTCAACAAGTCTGGTTAAATATCACCACAGACAAGTGGGTCAGGCAAATTATCCAACATGCTATTGCCTAGAGCTCACCTCAACTCCACCCAACATACCACCCGTGCTCCGCCCTATGTCACAAGAACATATAACATTACTTCAGCAAGAGGTCATCAGTATGCTGCAAAAGGGGGCCAAAGAACCAGTCCCACAGCAACATCAGGGAACAGGAGTATATTCCCTATACTTCCTAATTCCAAAGAAGTATGGGTCTCTCAGACCAATATTGAACCTCAGGCCCCTCAACCTCTACATTCTGTCAGAGCATTTTCACATGCTCACTCTTCAGCAAGTCTTACCATAGCTTCGGCATGGAGACTTCCTAGCAACTTTAGACCTCAAAGATGCATACTTCCATATACCGATACACCCTGCTCACAGAAAGTACTTGAGGTTTACCATTCAAGGCCAACATTACCAATTCAAGGTCCTGCCATTTGGGGTGACAACAGCTCCAAGAGTGTTCACTACATGTCTGGCTACAGTAGCAGCACATCTCAGAAGGCAACACATACACGTGTACCCTTATCTGGACGACTGGCTAATACACGCGCCAACAGCCCAGCAATGTGCCGACAACATGTCAAAGACCATACACCTATTGCACAGTTTAGGAATCTCACTAAACTACCCCAAGTCTCACCTTCAACCCTCCCACGTCCAACAATACCAGGAGCCTGTCCCACAAATAGTGTTAACAGCGGACGCAACCCTACAAAGCTGTGTTGATCCGGACAGACAACATGACAGCTATGTATTACATTCAGAAACAGGGAGGAAAACACTTGCCACAGCTGTCGCACCTAGCTCAAGCAATGTGGAAATGGGCCATTCAAAGGAACATCTTCCTCATGGCAGAACACCTCCCAGGCAAGGACAACCAAGTGGCCGATCTCTTAAGCAGGCACAGCCAGCAGATGCACGAATGGGAAATTCACCCCAAAGTGCTCCAACCATTCTTCCGGAAATGGAGACATCCGGAAATAGATCTATTTGCCACAAGCGGAAACGCAAAATGCCAGTACTTTGCCGCCAGGTTCCCACATCCACAGTCGCAAGGCAATGCGATATGGATGAACTGGTCAGGCAAATTTGCGTATGCTTTTCCCCCAGCTCCACTAATACCGCTGGTGGCACGCAAAATGCGCCAACATTCGCTGACGCTAATCCTAGTTGCTCCCACATGGGCAAGGCAACCATGGTACACGACGTTCCTAGAACTGTCAGTGGTGCCTCATCAAAGACTGCGACTAACACCCAGTCTTCTGACGCAGAACCATGGCGAAATCCAACACCCAGATCCCCAACAGCTGAACCTAGCGATTTGGCTCCTGAAATCCTAGAATTTGGGTACCTCAACTTGCCTCCAGACTGCATGAATATCATCAAAGAGGCAAGAAAACCCACTACTAGAGCATGCTATGCAGCAAAGTGGAAACGCTTCATCATTTACTGTAAAAACAACGACATTAATCCGCTTGATGCTTCCACTCAAAACATCATTTGCTACCTATTGCACCTCCAAAGATGCAATTTAGCTTTTTCTTCCATCAGAATACGCCTAGATGCGTTATCAGCATATTTGCAAAACAGGCAACACCTTTCACTATTCAGGGTGCCAGCAATTAAAGCGTTTATGGAAGGTCTTAAACGCGTAATTCCTCCAAGACACCCACCATCACCAGTCTGGAATCTAAACGTTGTTTTGACCAGACTAATGGGACCACCCTTTGAGCCACTGCACTCATGAGAACTACAATTTCTTACTTGGAAAGTGGCTTTCCTTATTGCCATTACTTCACTTCGAAGAGTTAGTGAGCTGCAAGCACTAACTATTCAAGAGCCATTCATTCAAGTACATGCAAATAGAGTAGTTCTTAGAACAAACCCTAAGTTCATGCCAAAGGTGGTATCCCATTTCCATATAAATCAACCTATAGAATTGCCAGTGTTCTTTCAGAACCCACAAACAGTAGCTGAAAGGGCCTTGCATACCCTTGACGTCAAAAGAGCTCTGCTATATTGCATAGACAGAACAAAGACATTTCGAAAGACAAAACAATTGTTTGTTGCCTTCTCACCTCAGCACAAAGGTAACCCTATCTCAAAATCAGGTATAGCCAGATGGATAGTTAAGTGCATACAGATATGTTATATGTAAATGTAAATGTGGTGTATTTGTATAGCGCGAACAGTGACCCGGAGGCATCCCGGCGCTTGTACTCCTACCACAAGGGAACCCCTCCTGGCTTTTCCTTGTGGGGTGTCCACTCCTGGGCATCCCATGGTGAAACCAGGCATCCCTTGTGTATCAGGGAGCCTTTGTGGAGACTAAGCAAGCTATTGCCCAGAGTTGCAGCGTGGGACCCATGCTTAGAATCGGCACTGAGGCGAGAATATCCGGTCAGAGGAATTTAAGCCCGAAACCTGCCAAGGCGGGAATCGAACCCTGGTCCCTGGCCAGCGTTCTGCATCAAGGTCTGCCGCTCTAAGCATTGAGCCACACTTCTATATAAAGGCAAAACGCACCTTAACAGTCCCCCCTAGAGCGCATTCCACATGCAAGTTAGGGGCATCCATGAAAATATTCCTTTACACGAAATTTGCAGAGCAGCCACATGGTCAACCACACATACATTTACAAAACACTATTGTGTAAATTTCTTTTTTTAAATAATTTTTATTGCAGATTTAGAAAACATACAGTTATACACACCGATGTGTCCGCCCCTCCCAAATGCCATATACAAATCTTCAATCAGTTCTCTACACAGCCAGAATGCCCACATCCCGGAGGCTGGGCGGTGTCATTTAGCTAGTGCTCTGTCACGATAGTGGCTTAGGGAGGCCAGGAGTTTCACTCTGTCAGAAAATTCAATATCTGCTTTTAACTCTAGTATCCCCTTCCCCAATCCCCTATTGTTGAACAGTCCATTCCTGAGGCCAGATAGGTGGTCCTAGCGTATGCCATTACTATTGTCCCAATTTCCCTTCACTAGCCAACCTGTCCTTTGGTGCATTCACTCTTGGGGGAATGCCCCGTGGGCGCTCAGTGTATCTCATACATATCGACACACTACTCAGAGCATCAGCTCACGCCATCCTACTACCGTACCATCCCCCTACAGCAACATGGGATTCCCTACCCTTCCATCCCACCCCCCCCCCCCCCCCACCCCCCCTCAACAACCTCAACTGGTGTGGACCTGGCTCGTACTGAATATCTAACAAAGGGAAGAGACCATTGTGACCTTATGCGCTATATTGTGTATCTTTAGGAACTCCCTTTCACAACTCTTCGCGTTTAGCCCTCTTCAGTCTCTAAACTGTTTTTGAACGTCTGCGTTAGGTCTTCCCATGCCCTCGTCATTTCTAAGCTGTTCTCATTAGCCGTGCGGGTTGCCTGCCTACGTCTAATAGTACCTTCACTACAGGCCCATTTGCACATCTCACTCGCCCATCTCTTACTCGAGGGGCCCTCCTTCGACTTCCAGTGCCAGGTTATCTCCCTCTGGGCTAGCATAAGGCCTAAGTCAATAAATTTGCTGGTGATCTTAGTTCTTTTTGTGTGAGGAAACCAAAGCAGCAGACAAGTCGCCATGTTGTATTCTACCTGCCTGTCCGTAGCCTCGTTCAATAGCTCCCCTACCTCAGCCCAATAGAGTCCCAGCTTAGGGCAGTCCCACAACATGTGCTCTAGCTCTACATCAAGCATCAGGCATAGAGGGCAGGCTGCATCTTGGACCTGGAAATACTTCTTTATTTTCCCCGGGGTAAGGTAGGCCCTATGGAGTACATAAAAGTGCACTTGTTGGAAGCGAGCATTCCTGCTCCCCTTCCATGTGCTCTTCAGGATCTGTCCCCACGTCACACCCGGATAGGTTTCCCCACCTTCTCCTCCCACTTATGCTTGAGTGCAGTAAGTGGTTCTAATCCTTCCTGCAACATTCGAGACTGTAAACAAGTGATCGCCTTAAAAGTGCCCGCCGCCATCACCACGTACTGGCAGGCCATCGTAGTCTTAGGTTCCATTTGCCCTGACTTCCAATGCTTCTTAATCGCCGAAGTAACAGCCATGTGTAATAGGAAATTCCCATCAGGAAGACCATACTGTTCTTGCACTGCTCGGAAGGGCAACAATTCACCCTCAGCGTAAAGGTCCCCTATTACTTGAAGCCCCAGGTCCTCCCATTCCAATAACCAAGACCAGTCTCCCCCGTGTGGCAAGGCCGTCAGCATGTCCAGAGGTGTTTCGGGCGCATATGGGTGAATCACACCTGCTTTACGCTGACTTTTATTCCAGCATAATCTCAGGGTTCTTTCTTCTGACATCAACTCCTTTAATTCTAGCTTTTGTTGCATGACAATATAGGAGAGCACATGCCTCTGGATTCCCAACTCTCGGGTCTGTTCTGGGCCCCTGAACTCATTTGCAACATTCTGCGTGAGAACCTGCAGTTGCGCTGCTAAATAGTAGAGTTCAAAGTTAGGATCAGCCAACCCTCCGTCCAATTTCGGTCTCAGCAGCGTATCCAGCGCTACTCGTCTCCTCCCATGTCCCTATATGAAATCTATTGTGAGCGTACGCAGTTCGCGAAAGAATCTCTGGGGTATCCACAGTGGTAGCGTACGGAAATAGTAGAGTAGTCGAGGCAGGGCCACCATTTTCAATAGAGCCACTCTCCCCACCACTCGTAGGGGAAGTGTAGCCCAACATGTCATACAGCCTCTCAGAGCCCTTATACAGCGCCCCACATTCCCCTCCAGCATGGCGTCCGTGTCATGATATATTCAGACTCCCAGGTAGGTGAAGCATGATGGCTCCCATACCAGTCCAGATGGCAACGCTGGTTGCTGCATGGCTTCCTTCAGAGGGAAAACACATGTCTTATTCCAGTTAACTCTGAGGCCAGAAAGTGCCCCGAATTCCGTGAGCAGGGTCACCGCTCCTTGTAGTGCCACAGTCGCGTCTTCCAGGAGCAGGTCATCCGCATATAATGAAATATGGTGTGGATTTCCTCTGCATATAAGGCCATTATATGCCCTTCCCGTTCTGGCTTGGGTCGCTAGAGGTTCAATCGCCAATGCGAACAGCAAGGGCGAGAGTGAACAGCCTTGCCTCGTGCCTCTCTGGACCGGGTATTGCGAGGATATAACATTGCCCAGTCTCACCCTGGCCGTCGATAAAGAATATAAGATCCTCGTCCATCTCCTAAATCGTTCTCCAAGACCAAACCTCTCTAGCACTCTATCCAGGTAGGTCCATTGCAGGCTATCAAACGCCTTCTCTGTCCACCGACAATACAGCCGGTAGCATATCAACATCCAGGTCACTTTCCAACACTCGTAGTAGCCGGCGAACTTTACCCGACGTATTCCTAGTCGGAATAAACCCCGCTTGGTCTGTATGAATCAAGGCAGTCATGTGGGGTAGCAGCCTCGTGGCCAATATTTTGCTCAGGATTTTATAGTCCACCGTCAACATTGACAATGGCCTATAAGAAGTTACATCACTACCTTCCCTTCCAGGTTTTAACAGGGGAATCACCAGCGCCTCCCTCATGGACTTCGGTAGGTGGCCCTGTTCCGCCGCCTCATTATACACCTCCACTAATCGGGGCGCTAGGACATCTACGTATTTAATATAAAATTCTATAGGGAGCCAATCCACTCCTGGTGTCTTATTCTTGGCAATCTGCTTGATCGCTCCTCTCACCTCTCCTAACTGAATTTTCTGCCCCAATCTCTCAGCATCTTCTTCCTCCAACTGCGGTAGCTGGGTCCCCATTAAATATTCCTCTATGTCTGGCTCCTCAGCCTCTAGATGAGTGCGATACAGTATCGTATAGTATCTCAAGAAGCATGAGAGGATTTCGGATTGGGAGTACACTACGTCTCCCGATTCCGTTCTCCTGTTTATGATTGAGCACACCCCTGACACTGGTGTTGCTAGTTTTGCCAGAAGTGTCCCTACTTTGTCTCCCTCCGCATGCACTATTACCATATACTGTCTGTTGTCAAAGCACCGCAATCTTTCCGTCTCAGCCGCCACACGCTCTTTAGCCTCCACTAGCTGTTCTTGTAGCCCCTTCTGTTCTGGTCTTTGCATCTCCACTGCCCCCAGCGCCGCTTCTGCCTTCTCCACATCAGCCAACACTACCTTCCTCTCCCCAGCGTGACTGCTAATGCATAGCCCTCGCACCACTACTTTAAAAACGTCCCATTCCACTCCCCTGGTAGATGCCGTTCCTTTGTTCACTGCAAAGTAGTTATCAATTCCTGTCTGTATTTTAGTGCTAAAGATCAGATCCTCCAGGGTGTCTGGTCGCAACAGCCAAGTGGGTATCGCAGTTCTCGCTTGTTGCCATTGGAAGGCCACCACTTGAGGATTATGATCCGACAATGTCCTGGTCAAGTATTCAGAGCGAGTCGCCAAGGGTGCTAATGTACGACTACAAAGAATCGTGTCAATTCTAACATGCAACTCGTGGAGTGCAGAGAAAAAGGAATAATCCCTATCTTCCGGATGGTGCTCCCTCCATATATCTGTGAGCCCCCACTTGTCCTGCCAATTCGCTCTCAGCTTCGCCGTTCTGCGGACCAGAGAATCACTCAGTGGAGGGTGCGACCTGTCTAGAAGTACATCAGTTATAGAATTAAAATCTCCCCCCATTATCACAGTACCAGCTAGAGAATGTGCTAAAGATCCAGATAATGTATCCAGGAACCGGGGTTGGTCTGTGTTTGGGGCATAGACACTGCAGAGCACCACTTCTCTTCCATACAATCTCCCCTCCACCGCCACATATCTACCCTCCGGGTCCACCACTGTAGTTGTCATCTGAAAAGGAGTTCCCGCTCTCACCCATATCATGACCCCCCTGGCAAACGCCGAGTATGTTGTACCAAACACCTGACCCCGCTATCGCCTCTGTAATGCTGTACATTCATGTCTAGTCAAGTGGGTTTCTTGGAGTAACGCTATGTGTATCCCCCGCCTCACCAAATATGCATGCACCTTATGGCGCCTGGACATAGTATGCAATCCACGTACGTTCCATGTGATACATTTCAGTTCAGGTAATGTCCCCATCGTCAAGGCACTCTGTACTCTCCTTCCCCCAGCATTGCCAGCCCACACCAGGACCCTTGAACCTTAAACCCGTAACTTGTTGAACAATTTCCGGTACCCTCCCCCCCAGAACAGGACCCAATAACACAGTATCAGTCCCCATCCAAACTTCCATAACAATTCACACACCCCTACCCTGTAGTGACCACCACAGGCCGACTTAAGGGCTATAGGGAAGTGGTGTAGGCCCGATAGGTGATGGCTCGCACCCCAGCCCCCGGCCCATCAATCCCCACAACAAGAAGATGCAGCCCAAATGTTCACATTAACCATCAGCCGTCCCAGTTAACCCTCATCCAAGCCTGAGATATTTACCCTCCTTGGACTTGGCGCGATTCACAGATCATCAGCTGTTCTGGGTGTTATGTCCGGGCCTTTGATACTGTCTGTGTCTGAGAATTCAGGGGCCGAGTGTCGCTTATCTTCTTCAGAGTCTGTGCCCCTGGTTGAGTTTTCAGTTTGTGACCCAGTGATTGCCGCCATGGCTATCAGAGCACCCTGTCTGTCCGCTGCCAATTGTGTGAGCTGCGAGGCTTTCTTGCCATTATCTCTCTTGCGGATCCGTTGCGACTGGCGCTTTTGCGGCTGTTTGTACTGTTCGCTAGGTCCTTTGTTTCTGCGATCCGTGCCTGCTCTATAGGATTCAAGCCATGTCCAAGCCTCATCTGGCGTCAGGAAAAACTGTTTGACACCATCCACGATTACCCTTAGCTTTGCAGGGAATAATAGCGAATACTGAATCCCTTCATCTCCAAGCTCCTTTTTAATCGCCAAATAGGAAGCTCTCCGCCTCTGTATGTCTTGGGTATAGTCCGGGAAGATTGTGACAGTACAGTTCTCTACCTTGAAGGGCCCATTGGAGCGTGCATTCTGTATCAGCAGGTCTCTGTCTTTATAATGAAGGACCCTGGCTACCACAGGATGTGGAGGGCGGCCCGGTAGGGGCGGCCTGGCAGGAACCCTGTGTGCCCTCTCCAGGGTGAAGAAAGAGGATAAACCCTCTGGAGCCAACCGCGTCCTGAACCAATCCTCCAGGTATGTTACCATGTCCTTCCCTTCTATTTTCTCGGGCAGGCCCACTACCCGTACATTGTTGCACCGATTGCGACTTTCGGAATCCTCGGCCCTTTTCTCCAGAGTTGCCAGGCGCTGCAGCGCATCCTCCAATTTATGTTCCACCGTTACTACCGCCGGCTTCAACTCCTGTATAGTCGATTCGGCCTCCTTGACCCTATCTGCCAACTTTGCGTGGTCCGCCCGTAATAGCCCCAATCCTGTAGCCACTTGTGATATATCCTGATGCAGGGACTCCTTCGTCGTCGCAATTGCTTCTAGGATTTTATCAAGGATCCAGCCCCGCGGCCCGCCGAGCCCTCACTCCCGGCCTCACGGCCCCCCAGGTCCACCTCCAGCTCCTCAGTGGATGACTTCTGGCCCGCGCCGGTGTGCTCTTCTCTGTGCGTCGGCCTCCCAACGTTCGCGGGGCATTCACCTGCGTTCCCGGCCGCGATGCAGGCGGCAGTCTCACGGGCACACAGCCAGCTCCACAGCACTCAACAGCCGCTCGCCTCTTACCCCCCGGATTTCTGATGCCGCACTGTTCTGGAGCCTTTACCTAGCTCCCCTCGTGCAAATCCTTCAGTCGCTCTGTGGCTGGGCACCTCCTGGTCTCCCGGCAGCTTACGCCGCCCCCCACCGCCACTCCAGTGCGCTCCGGGCCCACCGCTCTCTCAGCTCCGTAGCGGGTATTCCCGGCGAGGCAGCCTGTCTTAGTCGCCGCATTCAATTAGCACCCCAGCCATCAATCGCGGGTTCTTCACTGCTTCAACGGCGGCCGCCGGCTTCAGGCTCTCCGCAGGGTTACGAGTACTCGGCACACCCAGGTCTCTCCTTCTCGGCCTCAGCTGCTGATCGCCGCCGCCATTTTGTCGTGTCTCTTCCAGGAGCACCGACCACTGCCTTCGCCACCGAAGCACTTCGCAGTCCTCAGATGGCACCACACTCGACCAGTATGGTCTTTAGGTGTTCTGACATCCGTATCTTCGAAACGGCTGCACCACAGGTCCGTTTTCAGGATTATTAGCGGGATCAGGCCAGGAGCTAGTCGCTCACGCCGCCTCTGCCATCGGCGCCCTAGCCACGCCCCAAAAACACTATTGTGTAGATGTACATTCAAAACAGCAAGCTGCTGTAGGACAGGCTGTTCTCAAAACTCTTTTCCAGACTGCTGCATCTGACACGGGTAGCCACCGCTAAGGGAGATACTGCTATACATTCTATGCACAGATATGAATTCAGCAGCCCACATGCCTCGAACGGAATATGCTACTTACCAGTATGCATCTGTTCTTGACATGTAGGGCTGCTGACATTCATATCGCCCACCCGCCTCCCCGGTGCCAGTCGCAGCTGCAGCATTCATTCTTTGCATGGACATCTCTTACTGTACTATACTCCATCTCTGCCACAATGGCGAAAAACAATCTGAGGATGGAGAGGATGCCCATGCGCACTGTAGTCCGAGGGAGGAGCCACCTATCTCGTGATACTTCGAAGACTCTTCCAGGACAACAATATGCAATCATCCGGACCCAACACTAGGCGGCTATCTATGCACAGATATGAATGTCAGCAGCCCTTCATGCCAAGAACAGATGCATACTGGTAAGTAGCATATTCCTTTTTAGCTGCTTTCTTGGTGTGCTCACCCCCGGCCAAATGCCCATCCCCACACACTGTTGCTCAGTTTTGTGTGCAGCTGTCTCCTTGTCTTGAGTGCTTCTTCCCTGTCTCTACATGCTCTGTGTTGCTCTTTCCCTCAGGTATTCCTTGTTCTCTCCCTTGTACGCTTCTTTCCCTACCCCAGTTTTGCTTTCTCTCTTGTGTGCTGCTTTTTCCCTCCTCCCACCCACTCCCCGACCTCCTCCACCATGAACCCCCCCCCCCCCCCCCCCCCCCCCCCCCCCCCCCCCCATTCCCTGGGGTCCTTGTTTATTTTCTAGAGTCCCCTGCAGCACATTTCTGTTCCTGGTCTTCTTTACACAAAGCACTTTCGTGCTACTGAAATTTCCTTTTTATTTTATTTACCAATCCATCTTAGATCAATAATTAAAAATAATGGAGCTTTTGTAATTTCGGAGGCACACACATGCATGGTCTTACATGTCGGGTGCATACTTCATCATACATGCATTTAGCTATGCAACTAGCGGTCTTGTCATCACCTGTTATTTTTTTATTTTTTTGTTTTCCCCGATCCTGCACAACATGAGCAAGCAGCATGGGCAAAACCAATCGGTTCGAAAGGCAAGACCTGTCTGCTTTGTCAATGCTCGTTCTCTTTTGCTTCAACGCTCTGTCTCCTTTTGCTTTGTGTTCTTCTCCCTTTGTACCATCCAGAACCATTCTCCCAAAGCAAAACCAAAGGGGAGGCTGGACAGAGTTTTAAACATTGCAAGCACTCACCCCCAGTTAACTGATCTGGGTTTAACCCATCATCATTCTTTACCTCACTCCGCCACCCCAGTTCATGGCCATATGCAAATCAGTCTGACCTCATGGGAACAGTCCAGCCAGAATGCCAAGCCATGTCTTCCCCGGACCGGAAACAAGGATCCTGGGACCGGTTTCTGGCTAATCAGCCGTCATCAGCCAGGCTAGCTTGAATCCAGTGGCAAAGTGAGCAAGGGACCCACGTCTGGGCGTACCCTGCCAACTTAGGGCAAACAAAACCAAAGGGGATGATGGACGGAGTGTTGAACAATGCAAGCACTCACCCCAGTCAACTGATCTGGGTTTAATCCATCATCATTCTTTAGCTCACTCCGCCACCCCCGTACAGATATGGCCATATGCAAATCAGTCTGACCCTGTGCTTCATGGGAACAGTCCAGCCCGAACCGCCAAGCCATGTCTTCCCTGGACCGGAAAACACCCATACCACCAAGATTCCTACTTCACAGCACTCCTCAACTGCCTGCGGGTACAGTTCCCCTTTCCTCTGCCTCCAGCTCTACTATTCAACTCCATGTGGAGTGTCCATATTATTTGCCCTTGCACGCCATGATCTGGCCCCTCTTTTGCAAGTAAAGTAATCCCTCACGAAGCAGCAGAATGGTCTTCAGAGAGGTTCTACAAGAGTCTTATTGACAAACATTCTTACATGGTTGCCACGTGATGAGTACGTTGAGAGAGATTTTTGGGTTGTCTTGTTCCCTCAGAGTTCCGTCCTGCCCTTGGGTTTGAGTACACATGTACATATCTCTGGATGAAGTAAAATCTGTACACACCAATAAATAATGGTTTAGAAGGATTCTAAGTGACATCCAAAAGAAGATCTGATTAGCATAGTCTCCCTTCCACATCAGAAAGGAACTAAGGACCCACCTATTCAAGAAGCACCTCATTCACTATAAATAACACACACATTCCCAACGCTAGGCATGGTTTGACTGACATTTCCCCCTACACCCATAATAAGAACTATACCCTGAAAGTTGTTGCATTTTGGCTAGGGTTGCAATGTACAAGCATTTGACATCCATGTACACACAGGTTCTGTACATACCAGCATGAACGCATACATTCAAACATTTCCTCTATGGGACAGTGTACCAGCAATAGGGTGATTCCAGAATCCTCTTGGCTATTTAAGGGTTACAAATCCTATCCTACACGATTGATTGGGTTGTAGGTTGGTGTATGGAGGAATCCCTGCCGGCTGCTTTCCCCCTGCCTGGGCTCTCGTAGTATCCGGAGTGATTCCTGGTAAAATATGTATTGATTCTATGGAGCCCTTCTTCTTTTTTAAGCTCTCTTTGTCTGAAGGCTCTTCAGAGACTACTTGCCAAACATCAGCATCCTGCAAGCCAGTAGCGAAGCCGTCTCCTTGTGATAACTGATCTATCCTTTCGTCCCATTCCTGATACTCTATCTGTGAACAGTGATTGCTGTCTGGACTACTCTTGCACTAAGAGATGACATGACAAAAATTGTTATTGGGAAATCCTCACACAGACCATAGAGCCCAAGAAGTGCCAGTGACCCAAAAGCACAGACCAAACAAGGATTGCCAGGTGGCCTCTTTCTGCCAAGCCATGAAAAAGCACAGGTGTGACTGGAACTGTGAACCAATTGAGACCTAGCCACGTCATTCATTTCAGTGAAATTTAATTTGCCCTAGCAATGTGCTCAGGAGGAGAACAAACCTGTCCCAAGGCACCAACATTTGACACAAAAGTACGGTCACCTTTCTAGGCAACCTAAGATAGCAGGGGTACCTCCAATGCTCCGCACAGACATGTCTGTGATGGATAGTCAACTCTCAGTACAATACACACAGACCTATTGAGAGACTCTGTTATCCATTCAGAACGACCAGCCTTAACCATCTGCAAATTAAAAATGTAAACGCCCTGTTAGACTTTCAAAGAATGGGGTTGGCAAAAGTATTTTACAGTTAACCCAACAGAGGTGCTCATGAACGGTTGGCTGACGGTGGTTCACTGTGCCAGGTTAGCTGTCTTTTGAGCACTCTTCCTGATTCACTGAATCTATTGGGTTGGCTGACATATCCAAAATCTTGTTGACTGATGGAGGTACTCAGAATGGTTGGGGCTGTTGGTCTTGTTAGCCTTTGGTAAAATGCTGTGTCTTGATAAGTCAAGGTGGCGTTCTCTAGTTGGTTATCCCTCTGTAGTGCGATGGTAGCCTAAGAGCAGTGGTGTTGTTGCTCCAAGGGTGTTTCACTTTTGGTGTCCTGCTCTCATCTGATGGTGGTTTTCTGAGGATGGTTGTGGGTAGTTTTGTATTCTGTCTGGTTATCTGACATGCTCTCTGAGGATGGGCGGTTGTTAGTAGTATACTCTGCATGGTCATGTTTGGATGGTTTGCTGACTCTGATGATCTCTACCTGGTTCACTGAAGGGGGTGTTTAATGGCTGGAGCTGATGTGGTTTGAGGATGGTTGGTGATGATGGTGCACACTGCTGGATTTGCTGATGGTTGTTCTCTGAGGATGGTTGGCTAATAGGTAATGGTGGTGCACTTTGGGGGGTAGGTTGACAGTGGATCTCTCACGATGGTTATCTTAAGGTACTGATCTTTGGCTTGCTCACTGAATGCCGAATTCTCAGCCTTTCTTACCGATTGTGGTACTCAGAAGATGTTTGCCTGATGGTGGTATACTTTGCTGGATTTTTTGAGGGTGGCTTGTTGACAGTGGTGCTTTGAGAAGGTTTGCCTTAAGGTGATGGTCCTTGCTAGGTTAACTGAGGGCAGTGGTCTCTACTGATGGTGTTGCTGGAGTGAAGTTGATTGCCAATGTGTGCACTGATGTTGCATTTCCTGATTGCCCCATAACACTTCTTTTTCTCTTATCTTGCAGTTCTTGGCCATCGATACACAGATGATCCTGGGTAATAAGCAGCTGTCACTGAGCCCTGAGGAGTACGTCTTCGCTGCTCTGAACCTGTACACAGACATTATTAACATCTTCCTGTACATTCTTGCAATCATCGGCAGGGCTAAAGAGTAGCTGCAGAGCTATGCATGGTGACATGAAGTCTACTTTCCCCCACGTTCTCACTCCAGAATACATGTCCATTTCCCCCTTCCCATCCCTCTTTCCTTCCCAATGCCCCGTTGGACATTTAGCTATTCACCTGGCGGGAATGTGAGCATCTCAACTTACTCTGAACTCCCCACACACTTTTGTCAGATCATAAACTCCTCAAGGCATCCCCTAGATCCTTCATGTTTGACTTAGTTTTGATTTTTTTCAGTGTAGTGTTTTGAAACTGTTTCTTGATGCTGGAGGCGTTTTACCTGGGCTGTGCTCTTATAATGCATTGTCTGGTGTGATGCACCGCCTTCTCATATCACTGTAGGTCACTTGATGAAGCGAAGGTCTGAAATCCTTAATACTTGCTGGCCCTGGGGTCTGCCCTCATTAGATATCCGCATGGTACGGTCATCTACGTTTCATCAGGGCAACTCAAGGCCTCTGGGTATAGTTTGCTTGTAGCATTTGACTCGTGGGTAGCACTGGAAGAAGTGCCAGGAGGTAATATTCAGGAGCAATGAGAAATACATATGTATGAAGATGTGTTTGTAAATAATTAGCATTTGTATATAGCCGTAGCTTTCTTTATATACAGGTATTTCTTTGTACACAAGCAAGCCCTCCTTACCCTTCAATGCAGTCTACTACTCCAGGGTTGAGGTGGGATTAGGTGGGGGAGTCAGCCATTTTGGTAAATGGAAAGTCATGCCTGAAGCAACAAATGCACGTACAATAAGCTTTTCTGGCCCTGAGCAGATATCCTCATAGACTTTGCTTACATGGGCTTTGGATCCACACCAGCATTTATACTGTTCCAAGACCAGTCAAAGCCAGTTGGCACCCTTACACTTCTGTCTGAGGAGGAGAACCCTCTTTTCTGCTTCCTTTACCACCCGAATGACACCGGTTGGTTGGGACTACTCATCGGAGAAACACTGAACATGCTTTTGAGTCCCAGTGATTGCCCCAACACACAGGACTCTGAGGTACCTGTATCCTGCGCGTGTATCTTGAAGCGACGAGCAATGGTGGAAGTATCTCATTGTTCGCTAGTGACACAAGGGTGAGGAGAGGCACTCTCAGATGCCTAATATCAAAGTTGGGGTCTTGGTCACCCACTGAGAAGGCACTGACAGAGGTTTTAGGTTAAATGGAAGAACTTAACAAATACTAATTGTAAAATAAATAAATTGAGATGAGAGGAAAACTAGAACAACATTAGGTATCTGAGTGTTTCCCAAACAACTCAATGGAATATAAATGTGACTGAACTTAAACTTGGCTATCACTGGAAGTCAATAACGAGCCCTTGGAGCCAGATACACCTGACCTGGTCTCATCAGGCCGAGCCATGGCAATCAGTTATCGTGCAGCTCGGCTTTTGGCTACCAGGTTTAAAAAACAGCCAAGTTTATAAACCTACCCTCTGAAGGACTTTACCTCTAAGAGACCATCATGCTTACTTTTACTAGGGGGTCTAAGGATTGTTCATCCACAGCTTCCCCATGATAAGGCGAAGATGGATGAGAAATGGGAGCTTTGTTTTGGGGTGTAGAGAATGTACCTCCCCCTTTAATACGTGCGTCCTGGACTCAACGTGCTTCTTTTCACACTGTTTTCCTTGATGTTGTCTTTAATATTGGGTCCCTGCTACTTCATATGTAGATGTTGTGAGCCTAACTTATCTGATACCTGCTATCTGCCAGATATTTTCTCCAAGAGTAAACGTTCAACTGGGTGTGAGGCAGTGTCTGTTTACTATTTGCTGCTTGTGCCCGAGATCACTGGGTGAGAGGTTGTTTGCTACTTCTATCCGAGATCCCTCAAGGAGAGCAGCACAGGCTTGCTGCTTGTATCCGGGGTCACTCAGGGTTGATTCAGCCTCCTGATGCATGCATTTTCAGCTAATGTCCATGTTTTCTGGTTGTAGCAAGGCTCCCTAGGTGAGAAGCAAACCCTACATACTACTCTTGCCTGAGATCCCCTAGTGAGGGGCAGAACTTGCTTGCTACTCTTAGCTCATATTCCTAAGTGAGAGCTAGAACCTGCTTGCTGCTCTTAAGATTCCCAAGTGAAAGGTGGAACCGGCTTGCTGCTCTTAAGATTCCCAAGTGAAAGGTGGAACCGGCTTGCTGATCTTATCTCCGATTATTCCCAAGTGGAAAGGGGAAACCTGCTTGATGCTCTCATCTGAGATCCCAAAGTGAGAGGCAGAACCTGTTTAATTTATTTATTAGTGCTGTTATTTGAAATCCCAAAGTGAGAGGCAGAACCTACTAGCTCTCACTTGCTATCTGTGCTCACTAGTTGGACGCCCACCTGTTTCCTGCTTGTATGTGAGATTACTGGACAACAGGCAGCCTCTGGTGCTACTTAATCGTGTCTCACGGAGTGAGAGGTTCCTCCTGCTCTATTTGCTGCTTGGATCTGCACTGGCAGTATGCACTGAGAGGGTTCATGTGTGGTGACCAAAGCATACCAAAACTGCATAAACCACTGTATCATACCTTTTTATTTTATAATGCTCAATACAGAGTGAACTCGAGGACTTGACAGCTCTGTTCACAGAGGTCACCAGACCAGAAAATAATTGATAGTAGAATAGAATTGTAGACCTTCCTTGTTTACTAAAGCCAGATGGTGATTGGACACTGGACTAAACGGATACGGCTGCGAGTTAGCCACCCACGGATGCAGCAGTAGACTACCTCGGGGGGCCTCTTTCTTAATTTCAGGATGATCATAATTCTCAGAAGCGTGTTTTAAATATCAGGATGCAGAAGAGGGCCTGGCATGGCATTGTTAGCAGCTTGGGCCCGAGGTAGGAAGTTGGTGGACTTTGAGGTGCCTGAAAGACTAGTGCTGGATTGAGCGCTGCAAAGTTAGTTCATATTCTGGTTAACCAGTGGCTGAATGGCTGGGAGGATGGGGAAAGTATCTGGCAATGCAATCTGGTTACAGAAAGCTGGAGGATGAGGCCCTTGGGCTGCATCCCCTCGTTACCACCTATACCTCATTACCACACTTTATTCTGTGCTTCTCCGTAAGTGGGTGTCCTTGATGCCACCACCGCGGCTGCTGCTGCTCTGTAACTGTGAATGTGCTCAGGTGCTTGTTTTCCCTGCATGCTGAGATGAGCCTGCCTGACATTCTGTATCCCAAACGTCAGACCCCCACTTGTACACCCCTAACCCCACCTGATATTTCTTTATTCTGTCCTCTCTGTGAGAAACTGGAACCAATAAAGAAAGACGAATGTATGCTATGAACCGCCTGTGTCTCTTCTTATGTTTGATCCCATAAGGAAAATGATTTGGGTAATGCCTGGCACAGCAACAATAACCGCTGTCAGCTGAGTAAAAACAAAGCCTGAGAATACAGGCTGTGGAGAGGCAGCCTGTAGCAAGCTATTGATGCAGAGGTACTTTCAGTTTTCATGTTTAAATTTCTTCTTATAACAGCCCAGGTGGTTTAGGACAAATACCCCTCACCTGTATCCTTAATCAATGTTTCATAGATGCACAAATCTAATAAAACCTGTAGCCATGGGTGTTATTTTGCTCAGCGCAATAAAAGGAGCGTTACTCCACCACTTCACCCAGTAGGATAGGTAGACATGCCATTACTTAATGGTTTGAGGCATGTGTGCTGTAAAATTCACATGCTTTGCATACTCCTGCCATCAAATGTTGGGTTCGGATGTTTGCAAGTTGTTTTTCTTCGAAGAAGTCTTTCCAGTCACGAGGTAAGGAAACTCCTCCTTTCGGCGATAGTGTGCATGGAAATAGACTCCATTGTTAGATTGTTTTTTTCCGCCATCGGGTTCAGACGTGTATTGCTGAGCTCCAGTTCTAACCCGTTCTTCGGGTTCTCCTCAGTGCGCAATCCACTCTACCCTCAAGGATATGGTTTCATACGGGTTTCCCACTTCTCTGTGTATCGTTTCAGTCAACAAATCCTTCATTTTTTTTCAAACATTTCCAGGGTGGCCTTCGGGCCTGACCCCATCTGTCCTGTCTTATGTCGAAGGATCGGATTCTGTTTAAATTCTGTCCTCTGTGCCACGCTAAGTATCCTTGCACTGACTCACATATAGTGTGTAACTTGTCTCCGGAGCACTAGGACGACGACTGCGATGCTTGTAAATCGCTTTGGTCCAAAAGGACTCTGCGAACGATGAGCCCGACGTAGTGAAATGCAATATCAGAATATTCAACACCCTCCGGATATCTTCAGTGAAGAATCTGAGCATGAAGACGTCAAAGCGTCAGCGGCAAAAGAAGAAGAAGCCGTCTGAGTTCCAGAGTCGGATTCGGAAGTAGAGATAGACATGGAGTCTGAAGACCTGCCTCCGGACCAGATTGCAGTGAGTACCGATGACCCCTTGCCCTGTAAGCCCATACCCCAAATCCATAAGGCTTCCTCACTACCTCTGCCTTCTGTCCAAAGTAGGCACCGAGACGATGTTTCCGACGCCCCGCCTTCCGACTCCGCACTGAAACAGATAGTCAAGTCTGCTGGCTCTGGACCGAGTCAACCAAAATCCTCTAAGGATCCGAAACCTTCCAGTTCGAAAGCCAAATATGGTTTAGAGCCGAAATCCTCCACGCCGAAAGAAAAGCATGCTTCAGAGCCGAACCCTTCCGCTCCTAATAGCAAGTCCATCTTGGCATCGAAACCTTTGGTGCCGAAATCAAAAGACAGCAGCTTTGAACCTTCTGACTCTAATTTAGACATTGTTCATCCCAAACTGGATCCCAAACAAAAGAATATTTATATAAATCCTGATAGAGGATATAGTCATGCTAAATCTCCAGTTAAATGCAAGCTTCCTTCTGGGGACTCTCACTATAAGATTCCTCTAAAGAGTAAGGAGGATGTGGCTACCAGCCCTGTTTATCTGTTCCAACATGCTCTCCACCCTCCTCTCCACATTTAGATCCTTTACACATGAAACCCCAGGGATCTCCACTTTCACAGCCTGACTAGTGAAATATTGATGAGGAAGGTATTTATTTACCTATAGAACCATGGAAGGATTGCACCATTGACCCTCCATTCGACAATGAGCCAAACCTTTACCCTGCAAAGCCTTCCCCACCTGACGACAATGCGGCTTATCAGGAACTCGTTGCTATCAATCAATCAATCAATCAATGCATTTATATAGCACACTACTCACCCGGAGGGTCTCAAGGCGCTTGGGGAGGGGGGGTCCGCTACTGCTCGAGCAGCCAGGTCTTGAGCTGCTTCCTGAAGGCGAGGTGGTCTTGGGTCTGGCGGAGGTGGGTCGGGAGGGAGTTCCAAGTCTTGGCGGCCAGGTAGAAGAAGGACCTTCCTCCTGTGGTGGCTCTTCGGATGCGGGGGACGGCGGCGAGGGCGTGGCTGGTCGATCAAAGCTGGCGTGTGGGAGTGTAGAAGTTGAGGCGGCTGTTGAGGTATCGTGGGCCTTGGTTGTGTAGGGCTTTGTGTGCGTGGGTGAGGAGACGGAAGGTGATTCTCTTGTTGACCGGGAGCCAGTGCAGGTCTCTCAGGTGTCCGGAAATGTGGCTGTGTCGGGGGATGTCGAGGATGAGTCTTGCTGCGGCGTTCTGGATCCGCTGGAGTCTCTTCTGGAGTTTGGCAGTGGTTCCGGCGTAGAGGGAGTTGCCGTAGTCCAGTCGGCTGGTGACGAGGGCCTGGGTGACCGTCTTCCTGGTCTCGGTGGGGATCCACCGGAAGATCTTACGTAGCATGGGCAGGATGTTGAAGCACGACGAGGAGACGGCGTTGACTTGTCTGGTCATGGAGAGGGAGGAGTCCAGGATGAAGCCCAGGTTGCGTGCGTGGTCTGTTGGTTTGGGTTCGCTGCCCAGGGCGGGGGGCCACCAGGAGTCGTTCCAGGCGGAGGGTGAAGAGCCCAGGATGAGGACTTCCGTCTTGTCTGAGTTCAGTTTCAGGCGGCTGTTCATCATCCACTCGGCTACGTCTGTCATCCCTTCGTGTAGGTTGGCTCTGGCGGTGGCAGGGTCGTTGGTGAGGGAGATGATCAGCTGGGTGTCGTCGGCGTAAGAGATGATGTTGAGGTTGTGTTGGCGTGCGATGGCCACAAGGGGGCTCATGTAGACGTTGAAGAGGGTGGGGCTGAGTGATGATCCTTGTGGAACGCCGCAGATGACTTCGGTGGCCTCTGATCTGAACGGAGGGAGGCGGACTCTCTGTGTCCTTCCGGCGAGAGAGGAGATGATCCATTCTAGTGCCTTCTCTTGGATTCCGACGTTGCTGAGGCGCTGCACTAGGGTGCGGTGGCAGACAGTGTCGAACGCCGCAGAGAGGTCCAGGGGGATGAGGGCCGCAGTTTCCCCGTTGTCGAGCAGGGCTCAGATGTCATCGGTGGCTGCGATGAGGGCGGTCTCGGTGCTGTGGTTGGCCCGGAAGCCAGACTGCGAGAGGTCGAGGGATCCGTTCGTCTCGAGGAAGGCGGCCAGCTGCTTGTTGACGGTCTTCTCGATGACTTTGGCCGGAAACGGAAGGAGCGAGATGGGGCGGTAGTTTTTGAGTTCGGTGGGGTCCGCTGATGGTTTCTTCAGTAGAGCGCAGAACACCATGACGTAGCATTACATAAAGGGTAATTAGAAGAAGACTTTTTATTTGAGACACTTGGGTCCACACGCAGGTCAAGTCAGACGCTCCCTATGCTGAAGGGCATGATGAGGCATGCGGAATACATTTTCAAAGACCCAGTGTGAGCACGCATTTTGACTCCTAGAGTCTATGAAAAATATAAACCTTTGCCTTCTGATCCTATCTTTATTAAAGGTCAGCTGCGTCTTGACTCACTTGTAGTGTCCACAGCTTGCAAAAGAGCTAATTTGCAAACTTCTGGTGATACTCTTCCCCCAGATAAAGAATCTAAGCTCATAGATGCTTCAGGGAAACGTGTAGCTGCTCAAGCTGCAAATCACTGTTGCATCACAAATACACAAGGCTTGCTAGCTAGGTATGACAGGGCACACTGGGATGAGATGGAAAAACTGCTCCAGTATCTCCCAGAAGAACATAAAAACAAAGCAAAAGAGTTAGTTCATTAGGGAAAATTCATTTGTAACTCTTCTATTAGATGTGCTTTAGATGCTGCTGACACCGCTGCTGGGGTAATAAATACCAGCATTCTCCTCAGAAGGCATGCATGGCTTAGAATTTGAGGCTTTAAACCGGAGGTGCAATAATCCATTTAAAATACCCCCTTGATAAGCAACATCTGTTTGGTCCTGAAGTTGAACAGGCTTTAGAAGAAATGAAAAAGGATGCGGAAGTGGCAAAGTCCATGGGAGTACTTCAGTCCCCATCAAATAGAGGCTCCTTTCGTCGCTCCTTTTACAAAGGAGGATCCAAAACCACATACTCATTCAAATGCTTCCTTTCATAAAGGCCTCACTCAACCCTCTCCCTCTAGAGGTTTTTATAGAGGGAACAATTCCAAAGGTAGGGGTAGGAGTGCCGCATCACACAACACCCCTCCCCCTAACAAACAATGACTTTCCCATACTCCCCCCCCCCCCCCACCCACCCCCTCCAGCCCCCCCCCCCCCTGATTACTTAACACCTTTCGGAGGAAGACTTCAACAGTTTCTCCCCATTTGCCAACAAATGGGTGCTCGACATTATCCAACATAGTTATTGCCTGGAGCTTACCGCCAATCCTCTTAACATTCCACCATGCACGTACAAACTTTCGTCAGATCACTTAAAGTTACTCATTCAAGAGGTGCAATCCCTCTTACAAAAAGGTGCCATAGAACCAGTTTCTGTATGCTACCAAGGTTCAGGGGTTTATTCTCAAAATGTTCTAATTCCCAAAAAGGAGGGCTCCCTGAGACCCATTTTGGATCTCCGTGTTAAACCTGTACATACTCTCAGAACATTTCCATATGATAACATTTCAACAGGTGCTTCCAGTTCTACAGCAAGGTGAATTTATGTCCACACTGGACTTAAAAGACGCATACTTTCACATTCCAATGCATCCAGCTCATCGCTAATTCCTCAGATTTGTAATGACCACAAAATTTATCAAAATGGGCACGTACCTGCGACCCTTTCGCAGATGGGATGATATTAGAATTTCAACTTTGGGCGGTGTAATGCTCGGGCCCACACTTAAATCTTTCCAACAGCTACAGGAGCAGTTCGACCGACACAAGTCTCAATTCCACAAATACCTTCAGCTTCACCACGCCCTGTCTCCCCTGATCAAGGACCTGATGTCCTTGCCAGAATTCCATCCATTGGAGGGTAGGCTGTTGATGGGGGACCTTGGGGAACATAAAATTCGCCAACTCTATCAGACATTGACCACCCATTCCAAGACAAACCTGCATCGGACAAGAGTGGTGTGGGGAGCAGACGTGCCGACCCTTTCACATGACGATTGGTCAGAGGCCCTCGCTAGCCCCAGGGGTGCTGCAGTGTCATCCAGGTACCGCCTAATCCAGTTCAAGTACTTACATCAGGTGTATTGCACCCGCCTCCGACTCTGGAAGATGGGGGCTATTGCAGCCCCTACTTGCCTTAGATGCCACTCTGCTGACGGCACATTTCTGCACACTGTCTGGGAATGCATGGCCCTGCAACATCAGCGGGGTGTTCTAGGCTTAAAATAATATTGCTCCTTAAATGTTGCATACATCAGCTGTTTGTCGTTTGTAACCTATGTCTCGCATGAGCTATGTATGCCCGGGGTCCTCCCCGTCTGTTGCAAAATTTCAATAAAATCTTTTGTCACATTTTTTTTTAATCAAAATGCCTGCCCTTCATCGACCCTATTCCACAGATTGTGCTAACAGCAGACACATCTCCATCAGGTTGGGGTGCCCATCTTCAAGATTACACAATACATACAGGGTCTCTAGGACATCAAGCACATACATCTACACATCAACTATCTAGAGCAGGGGTCTCCAAACCGGTCCTGGAGGGACAGATCCATGCAAGATTTTTGGGATATCCCCATTGAGATACATGTAGTAATTTAAAAAATCTGGCATGGATCAGGCCCTCCAGGACCGGTTTGGAGACCCCTGATCTAGAGCTTCTAGCAGTATTTCTAGCGCTCAAAGCTTTTCTCTCGCCTCATAGGCAAAGTTGTCTTAATCCGCACAGACAATATGACAGCTGTGTTCTGTTAACCCCTTCGCTGCTCATGACGAGCTCAGCACGTCATGAACCATGGGATTTAACAATTTCCAGCACATGACATGAATCAGCTCAGCAGTCATGTGGTTAATAAACAAAAAGAGGGAGGGTGGGGGGGAGGGGTTGACACTCTCTCCAACGGTCTTGCCTCTCTCAGACTATTTGGAGCTGGGCAATAGATCACATAATTCAACTCCTGGCAGAAAACCTCCCAGGAGTGAACAATCAGATTGCCGAAATCCTCAGCAGAAGACAGCAACTACGTGAGTGGTAACTTCATCCCCACGTTTTCCTTCCATACTTTCCACAATGGGGATTACCACAAATAAATCTGTTTGCCACAGTGAACAAAGCAAAATGCCCAAACTTCGCCTCCAGGTTCCCACACCCTCTATCCAAAGACAATGTCCTATGGATAAATTGTTCATGGATATTTGCCTATGCTTTTCCTCTTCTCCCATTGCTGTTTCTGGTTCGGAAGCTCAGGCAAACATCACTCACACTGATTCTAATAGCCTCCACATGGGCTCGTCAAAGTTGGTTCACCACACTGTTAAAACTATCAGTGGTTCCACAGCAAAAAGCTGCATCTCAACTCCCGCCTCCTCACACAGAGCCATGGAGAAATCAGGCACCCAAATCCAAAAGGAACTCAATTTAGCGATTTGGTTCCTGAATTCATAGAGTCTGGCTATTTGAATCTGTCACCAGACTGCATGCATATGTTTGAAAGAAGCAAGAAAGCCTACCAGTAGAGCGTGTTATGCAGCAAAATAGCAACAACTTGTCATCTATTGTATTAACAAAACTAATCCTTTAGATGCTTCTGTTCCAACCATTATTTGTTACCTTCTGCATATACAACAAACTGTTCTAGCTTATACATCTATTTGGTTACACCTTTCAGCAGTCGCTCATATTTGCAAAACAGACATTTATCCTTGTTCAAAGTTCCTGTGATTAAAGCCTTTATGGACTTAGTTATTCCACCCGGAATACCTTTAGCACCGGTGTGGAATCTTAACATTGTACTTACAAGGCTCATAGGTCCAACCTTTGAGCCTTTACACAAGTGTCCATTGCAGTTCCTTTCATGGCAGGTTGCCTTCCTCATTGCAACCACTTCATTAAGGAGAGTTGGTTAGCTACAGGCATTAACTTTAGAAGAACCCTCCTTTCAGCTTCATAAAGATAGGGTAGTTCTTCGCACCAATCCTAAATTTCTCCCTAAAGTTGTTCCTGCTTTTCACATTAACCAGTAATCAGTTGAGTTACCTGTGTTCTTCCCTCAACCGGATTCTATAGCAGAAAGAACTCTTCACACACTTGATGTCAGTAGAGCGTTATTGTATTATATTGAAAGGACAGAACATTTTCGTAAAACAAAGCTACTTTTTGTTGCATTTGCTTCACCTCACAAAGGCAATCCTATTTCTAATTCCGGCATTTCCACATGGATTGTTAAATACATTCAAACTTGCTATGGTAAAGCTAAAAGAACTTTATCCATACCCTCTTGAGCGCATTCCACTTGCAAAAGAGAGGCATTTATGGCCTTTTTAGGTAACATTCCTATTGCTGATATCTGTAAAGCAGCAACATGGTGCACACCACACACATTTACTAAACACTATTGTGTGGATGTGTTGGCATGCCAACAAGCCAATGTAGGACAAGCGTGCTAAAGACACTTTTCCAGACAACTGCAACATCTACTGGTTAGCCATCGCTTTGGGAGAACACTGCTATATAGTCTATGCAATGCGTGTGTATCTACAGCACACATGCCTCGAACGGATTATGTTACCTACCCAGTAAGCATATGTTCTTGGCAGTTAGACCCACAGATTCACATGCGCCCTCCCACCTCGACGGACACCTGTAGTTGTTGCAGTTCTCTTTATTTACATTATATATGCATAGACCTCTCTTTACTATTCACTTACTCCATTAACACTCTCTTGTGGGAAAACAAGCTAACAATGGACTGGATGCCCATGCGCACTATCACCGAAAGGAGGAGTCACCTTACCTCGTGACTGGAAAGACTTCTTCAAAGGAAAACAACTTGCAAACATCCATACCCAACACTAGATGGCAGGAGTATGCAAATCATGTGAATCTCCAGCTCTACATGCCAAGAACATATGCTTATAGGATAAGTAACATAATCCTTATCTCTGCAGTCTTACTTGGGTGTAGAGTGACAAACATCTTGACAAAAGATCCAATCATGCGGATTACTTTCAATATGCCTTCATTACATGATTATAATTTACAATTTAAAGATACAGTAGGTACTCTAGAGCATTCACAAGATATACAGCTGTTAATTACATAATTTACTGTTGGTCATTCAGGACTCCATTAATGATCATCTGTTTACTTCCTACTGGGGTGAATGTATGACATTGTTCTGCATTCTGCCCATCAATTGTTGTTTTTGCATTTGTCACCCCGAGTGGGACGGGTATGCTCAGACATGAGTCCCGTGCTCTTCATGCCACTGGAATCAAGCTATCCAGGCTGATGAGGGCTGAAAGCCCGAAACCAGTCCTTGGATCCTTGTTTCCAGTCCAGGGAGGACCTGGCTTGGCAGTTTGGGCTGGACTATTTCCATGGGGCACAGGGTCAAGACTGATTTGCATATAGCTGGGTTCAAACTAGAATGGCATGGTGAGCAAAAAAACGATGGATTAAGGCCCAGATATCTGTACTGGGGTGAATGTATGACATTGTTCTGCATTCTGTCCATCAATTGTTGTTTTTGCATTTGCTTCCTTTGAATGGCACGACTTCTTAACCCTCACCTCTGGAGAGCGAAGCAACAGTCCTCTGCTGCTCCCACACTGCCCTTACAGAGCACTCTCAGGCAGCAGAGAGGCTTCGATGAGTGTAACCTCAATGTGCCTTTTGTAGCTTGGCCTCCGCTGCAGGGCAATTTTCAGAAAATTGGATTAGGTGCAATGTATAACCACAAACTACACTGTAATTGCAGATTACAAAAGAACGTAAGTCGACACCAAGTTAAACAGAGAAACAAGGAAAATTGGTCTAGGAGGTAAAACGTTATGATAGAAAAAAAAACTATGTGGATGGTATTTTCTTTGTCTTTGTTCTTTGTAGTCGGTGAGCTCCAGTAGTCTGGACCTTTGGAGTCTCCAAAATCACTTTGCTTTCTTCCGGCGACTAGTTCAAATACTAGAAAGGCTTATTGTGCAGTAGACATAGCGCTAAATGTCTCAGTAATCGTTATTAGGACATTGGCTTGCAGTGAATGGTACATCTGGTTCTGGGCTGCAGTACTTCATTGGGGGGAGTATGTTTCACAGTGATCCTCTTCCTGATGGATACTTCCAACTGTAGATTCCTGCCCTTTAGAATATGTCCAAGAGCCAAACGAGATCTGTAAGATCTTTCAGCATAGCCCTTGCTGCCAGTAGGTGGCTGGAGTTGTATATCACCCAAGCACGCAGACATTAGTTCCTTTCATTTTGCGCTTTCGTATGCGCATCCAGAGATGTCTCCCACTTTTCTCATCTCTTCCTAAAACTGGAGGTTTTAAACCTGGCAGGGACTGGCGTAAACAAATGTCTTTGATGGATCCCCAGGAGGTGTACCTCCGGAATTTGGATGTAGGCCACAACTCGAAGTTGAGCAGGGAGCACACCCTAATAAACTCAAGTGTGATTTGGTACCAAAAAGCCAAGCTGTATGCTGCTGAACAACAACAAAAGTCACATAAAGGCTCTACCACATGAAGTCACAGAGACACAACCCCTATTGGGGCCAGTCCCACACATGATCTTCGCACAGACAGTCTTCAGGTAAGTTAAAGTAAAAAAAAGGAGCAGAATTGCAACCCAGCCTTGTCCCATCCTCACCACTCAAACTGAGAATTTGCGAGGACGTCCATTTCGCTCCAGGATGTCAAGGCTCTTGTGGAGAAAAGACCTATGGGAACGGTTAAATCGGAATTGGGTGTTAACTCTTGCTATGTCCTAGTGACGAAGAAGGGTGGAGCCCTTCACTTTATTTTAGATCTTCAAATTCTTAACTTCTCCCTTCGAATTCAAGATGCTCACGCTTGCCCAGGTTATAGGAGACTGGTTGGTGGTGGTGGACCTGCAGAATGCCTATTTCCATGTTACCGTCCTGCAGGCCCACAGATGTTACCTGCAGTTGAGGTGGGTCACAAGCATTTTCAAAGTTTTCTGTGGTTTCTTTTTTGGTCTAATTAGTGCCCACTGGGTGTTCACAAAGGTAATACTAGTGCTCCCTGGGTGTTCGCAAAGGTAATGGTGGTGGCCACACGTAATTTTGGAGGGCGGGGGTACCACTCTTCCCCCTAATAAGACGACTGTTGAAGGTGGGCTCACCACGGTCCTTTGTAGACTACCTCCAGACGACGGCAAACCTCTTTACGTCAATGGAGTTCACGAGCAGTGTGCCAAAGTCACAACTAACTCTTTCACAGAGGCTTTATTTTATCTGAGCCATCCTATATACAGTGAATTTTCGAATCTTCCTTCTAGAACAAGTTGAGGACATTCAGGCTGTGATCTGATGCTACAGCCTTAGTCCAGAGGCTCAGTGAGGATGGCTGTGAGACTTCTGGGCTTTTGCCCTCCTGCATCCTACTAGTCGATCATTCCGGATGGCATATGTGTACTCTGCCGTGGGATCATCCTGAATGCCTCAGCCAGACTCATCCTGAACATCCAACACTGCAACCACATCACCAGCCACCTGAGAGACCTTCAGTGGCTACCTGACAGCAAGAGAATCACCTTCAAGATTCTTATGCACGCCAACAGTGCCCTCCACAACTCTGGACCTACATACCTCAAACACCGCATCTCATACACTCCCACCAGACTTCTCTACTCTTCCCAACTGGCCCTGTCCACCATTCCACGGATCCGCAAGACTGCGACTGGAGGGAGATCCTTTTCCTACCTCACTGCGAAGACCTAGAACTACCTGCCTCTCCACCTCAGGCAATCACCATCACTACTGCAATTCAAGAAGGCCCTCAAGACCCGGCTCTTTGACTGAACCGCAAATCTAACTAATCCACTACTGCTTCTTAAAAAGTCAGTGTCCCAGTGTTGTAGCCCTTTTAGTCAAGGCAAATGCCACCAAAGGCTCAGTGGCTGGGCTAGCAGTCTTACCTGCTCTTGCTGGAGCTGCCTTTTGGCAGACCCCAGCATGTGTCAGTGGCCCAGCGGTGAACAGAACTTTGGATGTTGCAGACAAAGTAGCAGGCATGCATGATGCTCGTCCGGTCCAGACTTCCTGAGTCTGGCAGCGGGTCTTTGGTGGTCCTGAATTCAGGTGATTTAATAGATGCTCTTGTACGGATCACCACCTGCTATACTGCTTCAGGGCAATGGCCCTTATCGTCACCACAGCCCCTTCCTGGCGTATGGAGGTCACTGCTCTGGGTTTCGGCCCCTTCAGGTTACCAACACTGCACATGGGTGATGGCCCTCTTTCTTGTCACTGTGCTGCATCAGGGCAACAGCCCTTATCTTCACTGCAGCCGCAACCTGGGCTATATGGGTATCATGAACAGTACACTATGGGTGGCGGCCCGCTTCTTGTTACAGTCCTGAACCAGGGCATTACCTTCACCGCGGACCTGGTGTCCGGGGATTATGACTAAATTACTAAGACAGACAGCCTGATCTGTGCCATGGTCCTCGACGTAGACCAAGTATCTCACATTCCTCTTCAGAGATTTCCTCGACTGGATCCCCATTGCACATCGCTCTCTTCAGGCACTTTTCTCCTCCTCACAGGGTTCTCTGGTCTCTGCAGGCAGCCAGATGCTGGTGCTCTAGGCTCCAGCGCACGTGGTCTTGCTGCTCCTGGGTGATGTCCCCTCACTCAGTAGAGAGACTAGCAGACCGTGTCCCCAGTCCTGGTCACAACAGGCATATGTCATGCTGAGCTTCTCCACACTGATGTACTGCTCCAGTTTGACAATTTAGAGAGGCCCAGGCTCCTTTTTATGATCCATTTCCAGATGCAGATATAATTTAGTGTCTGAGTCTTTGAGGTTCATGATATTGTAGTGTAGTTCCAATTTTCCCAATAGGCTCTGCGCATTGGAATAACATAAACAGCAGTGTAGACGTAGGACTGAGGTCATCTAGGTCTCTACTGACTATGTTAGACTTAATTTAGGTTTGCGCCAGCTAGCTCAGAGGTCACTGGAAACTTTCTTGAATGAATAGGAAGGGATCAGCTTCCCTGGCCCAGACGAGAAGGGATTCAGCTTCCGACAACCGCATAAACATGACAACTTTGCTCCCCCAGAATAAGAGTAAATCTCTAGAGTTGTGTGAAAACAATAGACAGTTATTTCACTCAGTCAGCAGTGCACACTTAGTTTCACCAGAATGCAGAGAAATAGAGAGACGGCGTTTTCAATAAAAAGGTGTTATTTATTGAGCAGTCTTCCTTCTCATGCAAGAGAAATGAATTGCCACATTTGCAATACTTAATATAAAGTAAAGTACGTACAGTAAAAGGAGTATTATGAAATAATACTGTAAAAGCATTGATATGGTTTCTTAGCCATAAGACACTTTAAAATGGATAAAATATATATACATATATACATTGGCTAACGTGCTCAACTGGTGCTTCTAAAATACGCCTACCCCGGTGTACCTGACCTAAGCCTAATACGTGAGAAGGAGTAAGTGAGTAGCAGTTTGAGTTAAGTAGGTTTTGCCAAGAATCTGACTCAAGAATTCTCTCTAAGGGTTTAGTCAGCACTGTACCTTGGGAATAGAATGTAGGAGGTCTGGTATCTCTCTCTCAGGGCTCGATATCCCTGTCACCCGCAAGGGTAGGCTGGAAACGCCGGAGCTGGATTTTCTCAGCAGGAGAAAAGACAGCGTCTTTCTCAGCGTGTCAAAGAGGGGCAGCGTCCGTGGGCTCTCCGCGTCTGCTGGGCTCTCGGCAAGTAGATTAGCTGCTCTGCTCCAAAACCACCATCGTGTGTTTGCTTAAGGCAACGTTGGTATATTTATAGCTGAAAGGTGCAGAGTTTGACGTAGGGTTTGAACATAAGACGTCATGAAAGATGTAACTAAGAACTGGCCGTTCTTACAGTGCTCGCAGGAGTTCTATTACAAATCAAAACAAAGCAAGTGGGGATTTCCCAGGTTGCTGGAGGTTTGGTGTGTTGAAAGAACTCATTGTGCTTTCTAGGAATCCAAGGAAGTAGCTTTTGCCGTGCCTTGGGCTGCAAGGGCGATTTACTGAAATATGGATCTGATTCTTATGCCATTACAGGGATATTTATTGATTATAGCCGTGTAAGGGCATAAAATGGTAATATTGATTCAGGTTCCTAGATAAAAACACAATACCCACTCCACGATCTAATGTCCATCAGTTACTAAAAACTAAGCAATAAAGGTGCATGTGAATTCCAACCCACCCCAAAATAAATTTTGCATTCAAAATGGTGTATGCGAAATACACGAAAGATTATAGGTACTGTACGTTTATAAGCAGTGTAATCATTCAAAAATATGCATATATATTTAGCTGAACGATTTGCGAAAATAACACATGAAATGTCTCTTAATACAGAACAGAAGGTCGAGACTATTTCATCACATATAAATGAAATTACTTGTAAGTCTGCTAGAGGCTGAGGTAATATTTTGTCTCTAGAATAATAAAAAATAGAAGCTCTGTTCTTTATGAATAGTTCTACTGTAAGCAGAGTACATGTGCCAAAAAAAGTAAATATTTTGGAATTTGGAAAAAATTATTTCGTTTTCAGGGGAAAAAATAGTTCCAATTGTTTTCAGTAGCTTTTGTTTATCAAAGCTGAAGGCGGAATTCAGAGTTCAGGGGAACGCTGTGTGCCGGTTTTGCTTAAAAGTTATTCTTTTGGTTCAGGAGAGAACATTACTTCAGACAGATGTGCGAAAAAACAGTCTACAGCTTCAGGTGAAAGCTCGACCATGGTTAAAAATGCTGTAACCGGGCAGTCGTGAGAATGATTGCTATCATCGGTGTCAGGATCAGTAATGCTCACAGAAGTCGTACCTGGGTGATGTTGCTCTCATTTCTTGCTTCACTCCCACCTAATCGTAGTGGTGAAGTTTCAAAGAATGCCGTCATCAGGATTGGTAACCGCTGGGGACAACACGATGCATGAGCCATTACAGGACTTAGCAAAGTATCGATATCCATTGGTACTGCTGATTGTAGTGTAAGACAGGTGTCCAACACGCATTCTTCTCCGCATAGCATACATCAAAGCACAGGTAAGATGCAGTTCTGCCATATGGGTCTGAATGAAAGAAACCAGGTCATATTCAGATCTCTTAGCCGGGCTAATCCAAGGACTTTAGTTATGCGGTCCCGATAGCGTATAGCTAGGATCGTTTCTTCCATTGTTGCTGGTGCCATGTCTGCGTTTTGGCTTGCCATAGCTGAGCAGAAGAGTCAAAAATAAGATTCCTGCTACGAGTCCCAAAAGTAGTGGTAGGCCGTCAAGGACCGAATGGACAAAATTGGGAAAGATGCCCAGGACTGCTTCGAAGGGTGTTAACAGTCCCAAAAAAATTGTCTTAAATACATGTGCGATACCACTGGCATCTGACATATTTAGGATTTGGCTTAGCATTTCTACGAAATGCACGGGGCAATTAGTTGATAAAAGTGTATGTATCCTTGCAACTTGAAGATCATACGTTTCTTTTGATGACGTAATAGGCACTGTTGTCTGTAAAAGCACAGACTTCATTCTGCTCTCAGTATCAATTCGTATAGAAGAGATATTCAAGGAAGGCCAAATCGTCGCCTCTGTATCAGTAGGGACGTTTGGATACAATGCTTGCATACAGCAAGTGACCATGGAACTAACGCTTACGAGATATGCTTTCCCTGGCACCATGCCACTGTGGTATTGGGTTCTCCAGGTCTACATACTCCGCAGAATACCCTCTACCATAAGAACTGTTAGCACGGAAACTAGAAAATGCAAAAGACAAGTTTATTAAAACCCCATGGGGTGGTGGTACATTCCTACAGCACCCTTCGGTAATGCAAGAAGTATCACACCGAACGTCGGTGTAAGTCCTTCTTTTATACAGTTTTACAGACATTAAAAGATGGGTGGTACATGGTTACAGAGTTTTCGGTACATATATGGTCATTTTTGGAACACAGCCAACTCAAGGGAGGAGTTACAATACCACTGGTCAGTTTGGCGGAACATTCCTAAGTGATGACTGATCAGTCAGAACTGCGCATGTGCGGGCTTGACCGTTACTAAAAATAGCCTGTTGCTGGGCAAACTCAAGTGGTCAGTGGCACGGACAAAGGACTAAAGGGCACGCTGACCACGAGGCGACTCATTCTCTAAAATGGCCGCCGTAACATAACAAAATGGCGTTTAACACTAAGGCCAAGATAAGGAAAATACGTGTAGCAGAAGCTTAACGCTAACTCAGTCATTGTCAAATTACGACAGACGACCCTTTTAGCGTTTAGCTGAAGCTACCTCATAATGGACATAATCAGGATACTCATCTTCTATATCGATAGACATAATTTGGGCCACTTCTTTACGAATTATATGTTCATTTTGGGCAAAAGCTCGTCTGGATGGAATGCAAGCAGATAGACACATAGAACATAATGCAGGGCCACATTGGATACATAGGCATAAGAAGAATAATATCCCAATTATTATACATAAGATTGTCAGCAGCTTCCAGCCCCATGTACTAAGCATTGACCAGAACCACCCCGAAAAGGTCCATGTACCATTGTACGGATGTATCTCAGCAGCAATTTTATGTAATTTGGATATGGCATCATATACAGATGGTGAATTATCGGGGACGTAAACACAGCAACTACTTCCGATAATGCGGCATGCCCCCCCCCCCCCCCCCCCGATCAGCTAGAACTACATCTAGAACCATTCGGTTGTGAAGCGCTACAATTCTAGAGATCGGAAGCTCCTCAGTTATATTTCCCAAAGCAAAAGCAGTATCGTTGGCAACAGCTTCAACAACACAAGTTAGTCGTCGTATTTTCCGACTGTTCAGAGCAGCTCCCACAAAAGAAAACAAACCCAAATTAAAATCTACATATTGTTGCAGTGCGGTATCTGTCTGGTCTATGTCTTCAAGGACTACTGCTCTTTTAACTCTGTTCAGCACAAAATCATGGTACAAAACGTAATCATTATGATACGTTGGCGGGGCAATGAATACAGGGGGCAATACAAAAGAGATGTAGCATGTTCCTAACCATCCTAACAGGAGACAATGATAACCTTTATTGCTACATATGAAGTACGTATTTCGGGAAGCCACAAATGAGATGCCATTCGGGGTATCGAATGTAAGTGTGGTGTTACATTCACTTCTGCCAACTGGGATGGTACCTTTATTACGTATACAGAGATCGGCCTTTGTGTCAATGACATTAATAACATGAGAATTAGACAGGTTAACATTTCGCTGATTGCTATAAACTCGAGGTGCAGATACATTGTCCGGGCGGTACTCTTCCCATTCGAACTTAGTACCTTCAGCTTGTGGATAGCCGTCTCGATCATGAAAACATATTTTGTTTAAACTGAAAAGCAGCCCCCCTTTTGTTGGCCAGCGCAAAGTGAACAGGAGAGTGTACCAGGCATGGCAAGACCCATTGTGGGAAAACAGAAGTGGGATAAGCGGTGTGCCTCCTTTCTTCTGATGCCCAGGCAACATCCCACATACCCAACAGAAGTGTTCGTCATATTGTGGGTGTGATGCAAGACTTGAATGAAGCTATTGTTCAAGTAAGTCTGTCGGTGCCGTTCTTCATGATATGGTAAGGTGAAATGAAAATGTTCAGATGGAGCCGGGGTAGTCGGCAGCAAATGTTCTCGCACAGGTACCACAAGTTCTACTACCCAGGCTATCACAGCTATTACCACAATTGTCAACACAAATAATACAGCACCGAGAATTATTTTGTCTCGTGCTGCAGAAGACGCCATAGTTCACAATGTCTCAAATGTACAACTAAAAAATAAAAATGTGAGTGCTGAGCTCCGAGGTAGCAGTTGTTTTCTTCTCTGGGGTCAAGACGGGTGTCGCTACTCTTGGCAGAACTGATCCCCCCCCCCCCCTTGAGATTCCCGGCTTCCGTTTCACAAACCTGGAGCGGTAACTCAACCAGTCTCGCATCAAAAAAAATTCTTCTTATCGTGGTCGCAGACTGTATCTTTGTCGTCCAGAAACAGTGTGGTCCGGGAAGGCTCCCTCTGATTCAGCAGACGTCACAGCTGGACTCTTTTCCTCGTCCAAGATATCTCTGTAGTCAGATAGCACAGTAGGATGCACCAGGTCCGGAGAGACACGGCGGCAGTGAGTAGAGTGCACCCACCGCTTCCTGTTGGTCACTCGCACAGCCGTTCGAGTTGCAAGCAATACCTGCTCGGGGCCACGCCACCTCGGTTCCAAGCTGTTCGTCCTCTCAAATGAGCGTAACATAACGTAGTCACCAGGACAAAGATTGTGAGCCTCTCCAATGGAGTTGTCAGGGAGCGCTTCTCGAACCTGTTGATGAATAGAAAGTAAATCATTTGTTAATCGTGCCAAATAATCGTTCATCATTATACAAGGTACATCATGTAACAATCGAGGCTTAGGAACTCCCCATATGTTCATCGGCCTTCCAAACACCACTTCATAAGGTGTGAGGCAAGTTCGAGAATGGGGCACTGATCTGATAGAGAGTAATGCTAAAGGCAAGGCATCCGGCCACTTCAAAGACGTGGATGCCACGATCTTAGCCAACTTTAGTTTCAAAGTAGCATTATACCGTTCAACAAGACCTGCGGACTGAGGATGGAACACAGCATGAAACTTTTGCTGGATCCCCAATCCCTTCAACACGTACTCCACAATTTTCCCAACACAATGGGGACCATTGTCGCTCTACAAAAATTTGCAAACGCCATATCGAGGGAAGTACTCTTTGAGCAAAACCTTAGCTGTTGTCAACGCTGTATTATCCTTTGTGGGGAAGGCCTCAACCCATTTGCTGAAAGCACACACCACCACTAAGACATACTTAAGGTTATTGCAACGCTCAAGCTGGATGTAATCCATTTGTAGTACCTCGAATGGTGCAGAAGGTGGAACGAACCCTCCTTTCGGAGTATGCGTCCCTTTTGCAGGATTGTGCTGTAAACATATCAAACAGGTCTGCACTACTCTCTTGGCCGTATTGGCAATCTCAGAATGCTCCCAAACTCGCGTTAGCAATCGAGTAATTGCATGAGCTCCAACATGTGCCAACCCATGTGTCATCTGGACCATCGCTTGCAAGTAAGCTGCAGGCAATTTCCATCGTTCCATATCTTTGCTTCTCCAACAACCCTCGTCATCCAGTACTCCCTCTGCTGCCCAAGCTGCAAGTTCTGCTTCAGTCGCTGATTTTTGAATATCTAATATCTCCGCTCTAGCATCATGCCATCGCTCGGCCTGCGATTTCACTACATACATGGGGGAGTCATTTCGTGACATAGCCGTTTGTCTTGCTATACTGTCTGCAAAAGCATTACCTTGTCCCACTTTGTCAGTGACCTTTTTATGTGCACTGCATTTAATTATTGCCACTTTCTTTGGACAAAGTAACGCGTTTAGGAGATCACGCACTAGCTCTCCGTGCATAATGTGTACTCCATGTGAAGTCAAAAACCCACGCTCTCTCCAGAGTAGGCCAAAGTCATGCGCTACTCCGAAGGCGTACCGGCTGTCTGTGTAGATGTTCACACATAAGCCAGCACTCAATTCGCAGGCTCTTGTCAAAGCTATTAGCTCCGCCGCTTGGGCCGATTTCTGTGGTATTCGTGCAGTTTCTACCACTGTCTTAAGTGTCGTGATCGCATATGCTGCAGAAGTTGTGCCATCTGGCAGCCTCAAAGACGATCCATCAACCCACAGTTCCCCATCCACATCTGGAAGTGGTGTATCCTGTAAGTCAAGTCAAGTCAAGAGATTTATATAGCGCGCTACATACCCAGAGGGTCTCAAGGCGCTTGAAGAAGAGTGGGGAATTACTTGTCGAATATCCACGTTTTAAGTTGCTTTCTGAATGCTAGGTGGTTCTGAGTAAGGCGAAGGTGAGTGGGAAGTGAGTTCCAGGTTTTAGCTGCCAGGTAGGAGAAGGATCTACCTCCCATGGTGGTTTTGTTGATGCGAGGTACAGTGGCAAGGGCTTGGTTGGAGGATCGTAGCTGGCGGGAGGGGGTGTAGAAGGACAGTCGTGTGTTGAGGCATTCGGGTCCAATTTCGTAAAGTGCTTTGTGTGCGTGGGTTAGGAGGCGGAAAGTAATCCTCTTATTGACGGGGAGCCAGTGGAGGTTTTTCAGGTGACCAGAGATGTGTTCTTTACGCGGGATGTCTAATATGAGCCTGGCTGAAGCGTTCTGGATGCGTTGGAGTTTTTTTCTGGAGTTTTGCGGTGGTACCGGCGTATAGGGTGTTTCCGTAGTCCAGGCGGCTCGTGACCAGTGCGTGGGTGACCGTTTTTCTAGTTTCGGTGGGGATCCAGCGAAATGTTTTTTTGAGCATGCGAAGAATGTTGAAGCAAGATGAAGAAACAGCGTTGACTTGTCTGTTCATCGAGAGTGAGGAATCCAGGATGACGCCCAGGTTCCGTGCGTGGCCCGTCGGGATGGTTGCTTTTCCAAGGGCCTCTGGCCACCAAGAGTCATCCCAGGTGGAGGGGGAGGTGCCTAGGATGAGGACTTCTGTTTTATCTGAGTTCAGTTTCAGACGGCTGTGCTTCATCCATTCGGCTACTTCTTTCATTCCTTCATGCAGGTTGGTTTTGGCAGTGTTAGGGTCTCTGGTGAGTGATAGGATCAGTTGAGTGTCATCGGCGTAGGAGATGATGTTGAGGTTGTATTGGCGTGTGATGACCGCGAGGGGGCTCATGTATACGTTGAAGAGGGTGGGGCTGAGTGAAGATCCTTGTGGTACGCCGCAGATGACTTCAGTGGCCTCTGACTTGAATGGTGGAAGGCGGACTCTCTGGGTTCTTCCGGTGAGGAACGAGTTGATCCATTCCAGTGCTTTTCCTTGGATTCCGACGTTTCTGAGGCGCTGTAAAAGGGTGCTATGACAGACTGTCGAAGGCTGCGGAGAGGTCGAGGAGGATTAGGGCGACTGTGTCTCCATTGTCCAGTAGAGTTCGAATGTCGTCTGTTGCTGCGATGAGGGCAGTTTCAGTGCTGTGTTTAGCTCGGAAGCCGGACTGTGAGGAGTCGAGGGATTTGTTGGTTTCGAGGAAGGCGGCGAGCTGGTTGTTGACCGCTTTCTCGATGACTTTGGCCGGGAATGGAAGGAGCGAGATAGGGCGGTAATTTTTGAGTTCGGTGGGGTCAGCTGTGGGTTTCTTCAGGAGGGCGCTGAGTTCGGCATGTTTCCAACTTTCTGGGAAGGTTGCGGAGTTGAGGGAGCAGTTGATGACGTCTCGGAGGTGCGGTGCTATAATGGAGTCTGCTTTGTTAAAGATGTGGTGAGGGCATGGGTCTGTGGGGGATCCTGAGTGGATAGAGTTCATCAGACGGATGGTGTCCTCAGTGGAGATTGGGTTCCAGTCATTGAGGATGTTCAAGGGGGGTGGGGGTCCTGCAGAGGGTTGGGTGGGTTGGTCTTCGGGTTGGTTGTCGAAGCTGTTGTGGATGACCCTTTGTTTGTTCTTCGGTCAGGAAAACACAATCATGGTGTTCTTCCTCTTGGCCCTCAGCAACCGGATACGGTAATAAAGTGGTAGGGTTCAGGGTAGCGCATCTTTTGAGTGTGATATGTGGCGCCAGAAGTGTAAGCTCATATCCTGTTAAACGTGCGCTCGTAAGATACTGGGTTTTCGTTTGATTTAACAAAGCGTCCACTGCATGGGGAACTAACACCAACAGTTTGTGTGACAAAACTATTCCCTCACTCTGCCGTATAGCTACTGCTGTTGCTGCACCTGCTCGGAAACACCCAGGTAACCCCCGTGCTACAGGATCAAGAATGGCTGATAAGTACGCACATGGTCTCTGCTTATCCCCATGTGTCTGCACTAACACTGATAATGCGCACCCATCTTTCTCGTGCACATACAACGTGAAAATCTTTGTGTAATCTGGTGTACCTAACACGGGTGCAGAGCAAAGGGCCTGTCTCAATTGTTCAAAAGCATTTTGACATTCATCTGTCCACTCAAGAGGCATTGGTGTAGTTTTGGACAATAACGGTAACAAAGGTTTTACAATGTGCGAAAACCCCATTATCCACTGTCTACAAAAGGACGTTAGTCCTATAAAAGCGCGTACATCTCTCTGAGTGCGGGGGACTGGTGTATCTAAAATTGCTTGAATTTGATCAGATGTTAATGCACGTCCCTCCTTAGACAAAAGATGACCGAGGTAGGTCACCTTTGGTCTGTTCTGAGCAAGAAAAGAGACCAAAGCAAGAGTACTCTCCTCACATTGTGCATAGGTATCTGCCGCCAATAAGAGGTCATCAACGTATTGAATAAGGGCCACTCCAGATCGCAATTCAAAGGAATCGAGCTGTCTTTTCAAAGCCTGGCTATAAATGCTAGGACTTTCCGTGTAACCTTGGGGAACACGACAAAATCTATACGATTTATTATTTAACGTGAAGCCAAATAGGTATCTACTTTCAGGATGAATGGGAATGGAGAAGAACGCGTTTTTAAGATCAATAACAGAGAAAGTCGTAGCTGTGGGGGGGACCAAAGTAAGTAGGGTGGTGATGTCAGACACCACCGGGTACTGGGGAATGACAATTTTGTTTATTTCTCTCAAGTCAATAATAAATCGATAGACTTTGTCATCGGTGTCTTTCTTAAGGATCGGAAGAATAGGGTTGTTACAGACATTGTAAGGAACTTCCTCCACTACTCCTGCAATAATCAAATCCTGAACGATGTGCGTCAGGGCAATTTCACCTTCCCTGGATATCTTGTACTGCGGTACACGTGGCAAAGAGACTCCCTCCTTGACAGTGATTCGAATAGGCGGAATAAGCATCTGTCCCACATCCGTGTCAGATGTTGCCCATAACGTGTGTGGGAGAGAGGCTAATGCTTCAATTTCTTGCATGGTACAGAGTCTGCCTGAATCTGGGTAATTGTCATTCAAAATAACCCGCACTCCTTCAGGAGCGCAGTGTATCGTTGCTCGAAAATATTTGAGCAAATCTATGCCCATAATATTGTCTGGAGTGTGGGGCGACAACAAAAATGGACAAAAACTAAAAAATTTGTCAATACAAAATGCAAGAGGTTGTGATAATGGGCTTGGAGAGGGTGTGCCATCGAACCCTATACATGTTATCATTTCGCCAGACAGGGGAGCCCTTGGAACCAAGTTTTTAGACAAAGCACTAAGAGTAGCTCCTGTGTCAACTAAAAACTGATCAGTAGAACCCAAAATGCCCGCTGAGACATATGGACCTCTTTGATCTACTGGCACTTCAACCGATTCCACACCCCATCCTACGCAGTCCTAAGCATGCACATAATCCTGACTCTCCACGTTCTCACCCTCCGATATCTGATACTGATTTCGCCGATCAAAAGCATTTCGTTCATCCTGACCACGACCCCTCGCTTCAAACCTACCACGATCACCTCCACCACCCCTCGCTCCCGAATAATTATTCCGTGACCTTCCACCTCCTCGACCACGCTGACTACGCTGGTCACGAAGCACCGGACAGTCTTCAGCCCAATGTCCAAACTCTTTACAATATGCACATTGGTCCTCAGCAATATCGGTGCGACCATACGACGCATTACCCCCTCCTCGCCTGCCTCTGTCATTCCCTCTAGATTGCGCACCGCGAACCTGCGCCAACATCACCTTCGTCTTCAACTCCTTTGCTTTCTTATCAACACTTTCTTTAGCCTCTAATTCCTGCGGCTCATAATACTGAGCCATAGTTAACAAAGACGCAGGGGTTGCCGTGGTCCAGGAACTTTCACTTGTTTTCAACCGCTTTGCAATCTCCGGTAGGAGATTAGAAACATACTTATCGACAAACAGATGCCTACCCGTATCATCGGTTAACAATTACCCACTGTAATCATGAAACGCTTCCTCGAAACGTGTGAAAAAGTCAGATACCGACTCGTCTTGTTTCTGTTTACACGATGCTAGCATAGTCCAATCAATCTTTTTAGGGGGAACAAGCATTTTCAATTTATTCAAAATAGCTGTTGGAAGGTCTAAGATCAACTGACAAGGTTTGCATGCAGGCTCCCTGTCTAAATCAGCTTGGCCTATATCCTTCCAAGTTGCTCCGAACATTGTTTGATCATCAAACTTACGAATCGCTCTCCACATATCAGGGGGAAGAATTAATCCAAAGAAAAGATCTATATCAACAAGTGTCATAACACAGGAAGAAATAACCCCCTCTACTCCTTCATAGAAAGCTGCCGGATTTTTACGGGGATCAGGTAACGCATTTTTCAATGCCATAACATCCGCTCTATTCCAAGGCGTATACAACCAATTATATATAAAATACCCTTTTGCATCCCCAGACGTTTTATCATCACTGGTACCCTGCCCTTTAGGAGGAACATACAAAGGTGCAGCTTCACGCATAGGCATAACATGCACTTTAGAACTCTTATCTGTTCCAAAGATAGAACACTCTTTGGTATACTCCGTCGACCCAGGCAAGGACTTCTCTGCTGCTTTTCGTGCCTCCCGCAATCTGGACGCCTCATCCCGTAGCTGGACCAATCGTAAGAAAAAGGCATCCGCATCTGAAATATCAAATAAACCTTTACGCATATGCTCATGATGCACTGATACGTCCTTAGGTTCTAAGTCCTCTGAATTCTTACGAAATCGCTCAATAACTTCATCTGCAAAAGTATTTAAAAAACACAACTGTTCCCCAAGTTCTGACATAGTTATTCTATTCAAATTCAACTTTCTGGCAAAACCACGTAATTCCGAGGCTCTTTCAGCATTTAACCTCGTACTCGCCCTATCTCGACCTTCATCACCGGAGTCCTCGTCCTCGTCCGGGGCCGTAGGCTGAACATACGGAGGCGGAGACCGATCTAATAATGAAAAATCATCAACTTCATTAGTAAGGACAGGATAAAGCGGACGTCGAATAGGAAATTGACCGGACGTTTGCAAATTACGTTCCCGTGCCTCCCTCTCTTTCTTCTCCTGTAACTCCTTCTCCTCCAGCTGTAAAGCTTTATCTCGAGCAGCCTTGCGCTGCTCTTTTTCCGCCAAGGCAATCTCACGCTTCATACGTTCACGCACTGCTTTCTCCCACATTCGCACACAATCAAACATATCCTGTCTAGACCTACGTTGAAACAAACATTGCTCCACAAACTGAACCTTTTGTAGATCAAACGACCCATGTAGTGGCCATTGCAACTCGGGATCAGACTTGGTGTATTTAATCCATAATTTACTGTACAATATAGGGGGAAGGCCGAATTTTATGTACATTTCACGATTAGGAGTCCCCTCTGGGGGAGCCGGCTGAGATTCATTTAATCTGTACGTGGTACCATTCCCAAGACAGCACATCCCTCGGAGTGTGCTTAAAACAGGCATGTTCAAAAAGTACCACGAAAACGTGATACCGTAAAAATGGCACTTACTATACCTCACACAAATGTGCCGCTCAAAGTCAAAGTACGAACAAGGTTAGAGAAACATCTCTACATGCCTGCCTATGTGAAGTGCACTACACATATATGTTCAAATTCACAAACTCAAATGTTAGCTAACTCAAAACATATTCATATTCATAGAACCACGGTAAGCGTCCGCAGACTACCTTACCACTCACAATTATTACCCAAATCTCAAATGTCCAGGTTCCAACTGCCAAGGTCTTTGATCAATCAGCCAAACAGGCACTGTACAGCAACGCAGACGAGCAGGATCTCAGTCGGGGACCGTCGCCACCTGGAAGGTCACATCAGAAGGAAGGGAAGAAAACACCGTGGGTGCCAAGACTCGGGTCACTCAGAGGCAGCGTACGCGTCCATGGCGAGTTTCCAATCCTTCGTCACGACCTTTCCTTCGGGCATCCGAGTCGCCGATGAGTCCCTTCGTGGTCGCCAATTTGTGGTATTGGGTTCTCCAGGCCTACATACTCCGCAGAATACCCTCTACCATAAGAACTGTTGGCACGGAAACTAGAAAATGCAAAAGACAAGTTTATTAAAACCCCATGGGGTGGTGGTACATTCCTACAGCACCCTTCGGTAATGCAAGAAGTATCACGCCGAACATCGGTGTAAGTCCTTTTATACAGTTTTACAGACATTAAAAGATGGGTGGTACATGGTTACAGAGTTTTCGGTACATATATGGTCATTTTTAGAACACAGCCAACTCATGGGAGGAGTTACAATACCACTGGTCAGTTTGGCGGAACATTCCTAAGTGATGACTGGTCAGTCGGAACTGCGCATGTGCAGGCTTGACCGTTACTAAAAATAGCCTGTTGCTGGACAAACTCAAGTGGTCAGTGGCACGGACAAAGGACTAAAGGGCACGCTGACCACGAGGCGACTCATTCTCTAAAATGGCCGCCGTAACATAACAAAATGGCGTTTAACACTAGGGCCAAGATAAGGAAAATACGTGTAGCAGAAGCTTAACGCTAACTCAGTCATATTCAAATTATGACACCACAACAGCTGTGATCCGTTATTAGAACGTAACTCCCGTTAGAAAGTTGTCTAAAGAATGGCTCTATTTGTGCTGCAGGTGTGCCGTGCTGGTGGCATGAAAGGTTATTTGAAGTTCCCTCACAGGCCCCATGTAAATTAATACCTTCGCACAGAAGTATACCGCTTAGTGATAGTTTACAATTATTACCACTAAGAAATACATTCTGGTTTTTGTCACTATAACATGTATGTGTATAAGGTAATTTCGATGATGACTTAATGTACCCTTTACCCAACCTTTCATACTGGCCTGCTGGTATATACTCTTGGCATTTTTTAAATTGGAAAGTTGTTATCGGATTTGTGATTATTCCGTGTATTATCCATTCAATGACGGGTCTTTCTGACATTGTCAAGGGTAATCTCTCAAGTTTTTCAATGCTCAGAATCGTATAGTCTGCTCCTTTCTATGCCAAACTGATTTGTTTATCAGTAAGGTTAAAGATAGAGAACAATGACGTTGTGTTGATTAAACGCCAAGGCACATAGCCTGAACGCAGATTTTGCAACGTCCAGCCTAGCTGTATAATAGAACGTAATTGGGACTGACCATGTTGTAACATTAGTAAGTCCTGATCTATTATATCTATAGCAGATGATACAATACTGTCCAGTGAATATATTCTGTAGGACAGAGTCATTAACCCATTGTCAACAACAGAAAGTGATTTTTCCAAATGAATACGATCAATTTCTCGTATTTTCTCAGCTGTCTCAATTTGAGTCACTTTCCATGCTTCGTTGTACGCAGCGTATATACTGGCCGCCATGAAACGTTTTTGACGCTGTTTGCGTGGTCCCATTATGAAATCGCGCAAGTCAGCACCGTCTTTAAGTAAAGTCAAGTGTTGCTTAATTTCTGCCAGTGTGGATGTTTGTAGCCATTCAAGGCATAGTTTCCCTACACTGTATGTTGTTACTATCCCTGGATGTTGTCTCTGGGAGTATCTAGGGTCTGGTCTAGTCATTTTTAACCCATGTGTTTTGTTCAGGAATCTATTTTGACATTTATTTGTGTCTGTTGGCCAGATTAACCACTTTTTCCAATCAGGATGTGTTCTGTTTTGTTGTAAAATTTGGGATACGTCTATCTCAATATCTGTGGTTGTATTATCAGGTATTGGATTTGGAATAGACGGTTTGTTTAAGTCCTTGATCTTGGCTAGGCCAAGACGGGTAGTTTGTTGAATGGTGTCATTCAAGAACATTATTTGTTCGGGGATCATGCAGGCTCGAAATAATGCTTCTAATCCTTGGACCTGCCATTCTTTTGTACCCCAGATAGTTTTTGTTTCAATGTTGTTTTTCCAGAAATCAAAACCGAATGTAATCATTTTTTCATAAAATGTTTCCGAATAAATCAATTTAGTATTTGTCAGCATGGTTGTTGTCCAGGTTTTATCTAACAGTTTGTAATAAAATGTTTCTGCATCACTTGTGTTAAACCCTGAGAAATATGAGAATTTCCTTATAGAATGTTTTCGAACTGCTTTTAGGTGGAGTTGCACAATGTTCCCATTGATTATATTTAAAAACATTTCTAGGTTGAGCAGATTTGTGCAAATAGGGGTATGCATAGTGGTTATAGCAATACATCTCTTCATAGTTTGATGAACCCTGTAAATAATCATGTTCTGTAAATTTTGCTGACATTACTAAATCTGACATCATATTATTTATGCTTTCAAAGTCCCAATCATCTGAGAATGTACTTGGTTTTACAAAGTCACTTAATGAAACCTTAAACTGATGACCAAGTTGATGTTCTGACTTGCTGTGTCCATTGTACTGTATTTTCCCTCAATGAATTTTCCCAAACAAAGTACCATGATGAGCCAAAGCAGGAGGAAAAGTACACCTAACACAATCCAAAATTCTAACCATGGAGAAATAAGATAAGTTTCTATGAGTTGATGAAAAAGTTCTGTTGCTATGTCTTTAAAACTTTTTGTTGCTGGTGTTACTTCAGGGTCGCTTTGATCTTCAGAAAAGTTATCCAAATTGATGAAGTAGCCAGACGCAGTTGTGTCAATTGATGGGATTGCTTTTTCAATTTGTCTTTCATTAGCACATTCTGATGCTACATCGTTGTAGACTGGTGTTTTATGACGGACTGTTTCAATTTGGGTGTCAAGAGGCACAAGTTCCATGGCATTGTTGCATAGTCCTTTTGTATTCACTGCAGGTTTGTCAAATGTGATTAGTCTCTCAGTTTGAACCTCTTGGATTGTAGCAAATTTTGGTATTCTGCTATTTCTTGGGAGTCCACTGGGCCTACTACTTATTATTGGCCACAACTGATCTCGTTCCGTTGACAGAAAAGACAGGTACTGCTTTTCTGTGAGAAGGCCCAAATTCCTTCTTCACCGCTATTTTCTCTCTGACCAGATGCCCAATCTTTGGAATCCAGACAGGTCTTGCTGGGACAGGTGGTGTATCTTCAGTGGTTGTTGGCTGTTGTTTTAACTTTGTTGCTCAGGGCTTTTCTTGTTTCATTTAAGTCCTGTAAAACAGCCAAATGATCTTTGATGTCAAAGCATTTTTTCTTATCTTCTACCACGGAAGTCTGACTATCTAAATCCTGAATATACATTCTAGTTCTGAACAATAGTTCGTACGGGCTGAAACTTTTTAGAGAATTTCTTGGCAGATTGTTAAGACTACGTTGGACACTTATTAAATGTTGGACCCACCCATCACCCGAACCTAGTACATTTGCCGTTATAGATTGCTTTATGTCTCGGATTTTTCTTTCCACAATCCCGTTTGCCTCAGGATAGAAGGGACAAGAGTACCGCAACTCAATGCCCATGCTGGTCATGGCCTCCTTATAAGCTCGAGGGCTAAAAGTGGGACCCTGGTCAGAATGTAGCATGGCAATTGCATATGTGCCGAAAAGACTCGCAAATCTTTTATAACATTTCTGGCGTCAGCCGAGCGCTGGGGCCACATTTTTAAGTGAATCTAGTCTTAAAAGGAATTAATGGGACGCTGGATTTTACGTATAGATAGCCTTATGCTAACTTACAGAAATGGCCAAGGCAATACTCCAGTTGGCTCGTTACTGCGATCTCTGTTGCAGTCTGGACAGCTTTTTGCAAATTTATAATGTTGCAGGCTCATCCCCGGCCACCAGTATTCTGATTGTAATTCTGTCGGAGATTCATTCATCTGTTTGTGCCTCGGACCTTCACCCATGTGTGCGTCTGCTATTAATAAGACTCTCCTGTTCATGTTTGGAATTACTCTATCCCCCACTCCAGGGATTTGAGCAAAAGGAACGGAGTTTGCGTCAATTACGTATGTATAATTGAGTGGGTAATTCACGGGTAGTGCTGCACAGTTGTCTTTTGAAGACGTTTTGACCGCCAGCATGGTTTCCCCGTCTATGTATTTTTCTGAACGCTTTTTTGTGGCTACGGAAGCCGGTTTACTTGCTTCCGGTGTGGCTGTATTAGCCAATAAATTCCCTGCAACGTGAACGCCATCACGTTGACGACTCAGAGTGTGTATCACGTGAGTCTTTTGTAGTTCTTTCTGTAAAAGAACTACCTGTTCCCAAAGCATTTTATGCTTGATTGTTGCACCTGTGTCATCTTTGTAATCGTTTTGAACCCAATTCTGCAAGTCATTATTGTAAGATTTGACCCAGAAATGCGAATCGCACACTATTAGTGTCGGGAATTCACGATCGGCATTTTCAAGCGCCATCTTTAAAGATCTGATTTCAGCTCGCTGAGCCGAACAGTTTCTCAGTGATTTAGTTTTTGTTATTTTCCGTCTGAATTTACCGCAGAGCCAGCGACCTTTAACAATCGCGCAGGCTGCATTGTAGGATTTATCCTCTACATTGTAATGTTGTACAAATCTGTCCGTATAGATTATACAAGAGTATTGTTGGAGAGGCAGAATTTCGATTGGCAGAGGATATTCTTCTTCATATTTCAAATCATTCAGTTTTTTCATGTTCGGGACAAAATAGTATGTCACGACTTCTTCAGCAAGAGAATTGTCCCACTGTATCCATTTTGGATTTAGTGCCACCGTTTTTAGATTAACTGGCCTGAATAATGCCTCAAAGGCTGATTCTGCTGTAAAAACAGTTATTCTTTTGCCTTGGGCTAGGGATCTTTCTTTTGCTATAGCCGTCTGAACCGCCTTTACAGTATTTTCTGTAAGACTGAATGTTTTTTCTGCTTGTGTGTACAAATGTGATTTGTATGCTATTGGTACCATTTCTCCCTCATTAGAGGTCAGGTACATGAATCCGCATCTTCCTGGGATGACTCTGATTACAAGGTTGCGTGTATTGTCACGTGTTTCTAATTATGTTTTAGCTAACATGTCTGTTTGCAATGATCTCAAAATTTCTGTGTGATTTTGAGTCCAATTGATTGGTTTAAAATCAGGTTTTATTAATTCGTAGAGAGGTTTAACCCTCTCTGTATAATTTAGAATGTAAGTTCTTCCGAAATTCAGGAAGCCTAGTATCGCTTGTAAGTTATTCAGCGTTTTTGGTGCTTGGAGTACAGCGCACTTCTCTAAGAAGTTGTCTGCTAGGCTTTTGCCTTCACTTGATAATTCGTATCCTAAAAACAGGACAGTTAGATGGGCAAGTCGTGACTTTTTAAAGTTGAATTTGTAACCCTCTGCTGCGAACCCAAGTATTATGGTATTCACTCTTTTCAAGTGAGTATCCAAGTCGTCGTCTGTTAGATGGATGTCATGGACATAAGATAATGCCTCATCATCATACATTTGTAGTAACTCTGTTACTCTTGCTGAGAATAAACCTGGGCTATTCTTGAATCCCTGTGGGAGTCGACAGAAATTTTTCTGTGACCGCATTATTGAGAAAGCGGTTAAATACCTGCTTTCCGGTGCGATATTCTTACAAAAGAATCCATTAGAAATGTCTAATTTTTCGCATAGTTCGCAAAAATTATTTTTTGCGAACTGTGTTATTCATTAGTGCCGCACTGTGCGAATTTTGTACTGCAAATGTTTTGCAACATGAGTTAAGGTGTTTGTAGTCCAAGACTAGACGAAATGAATCGTCTGGTTTGGAGACCGGAAACAAAGGATTTTTCATTTGAGAGGTGCATGTTTCAATCACCCCTTGGTATTCAAGTTGATCTAAGATCTCCCTGACCTGTTTTTTAGCTTCTTGCTTAATTGGGTACTGTCTTTGTGCAGTTGGTTGACTTTTTAACTGGATTTTGTGAGTAGGAGAGTCCTCATCCCATCCTACATGATTCTTATATAATGCAGGTGCTTGAGCTACTGCCCATTTTCTGGCATATATATTTTTTCTATGTATTGGAATATGATTTGAGAAGGCAGGCATAATCATTTCTTCGCCATGAGGGAACTCCCTGACAAACTCTGGTGGCCAGTCTTTTTCAGCTAATAGGATGTCATAGCCTTTTGAGAGGTTATCCCAAAACAGACCCCTTACCTTCCTAGTCTTATCTCCCTCTATACGCAGTGTTATTTCGTATATTTTATGAGGTTCGCTAACTCTGGTATCTGCAGTTTCCACCTGAATGTATTGATTCGTGTCCACTGTCTCCAGATGATTCATCAGGATCTTGCGAGCTATGGTGACTTCTGCTGCGCTGTCTAGCATTGTCTGTGCCCCTCTCCGTTTTTCAGCTGTGTCCTCAGTATCCTCGGCATGTTCGATTACCTTAATACCGGCTACCTTCTTTCTTGGAAATTGTAATTTTTTTTACTTTGAGCAGGTTCCTTGTCTTTGGACTTGACGTGCTCTTGCCTGTGTTCTGACCGTCCTCTTCCCTGTGTTCTGACCGTCCTCTTCCCTGTGTTCTGACCGTCCTCTTCTTTCCGATTTCTGCGAAAAAGATCGAGAGGGACGTGTATCAATATTTTGATATCTATCAGGCTTTTTCAAATTATCCCTATTTCTAAGGTTATATCTTTTCTCAGAGGGCTCCCTTTGGGGAGACTGGTGTTCTCGGTTCGGAGTTCTTTCCCTCCGCCGAGGAGACCTTTCTCGGGACTGGAATCTTTTTTCTTTGGGAGTGGATTGTTTATTTCCATCCCAGCTCTTTTTTGGAGTGTTTAGATTATTTTTAATAAATATCTTTTCAGGATTTTCAAGTAGTTGGGGTTTTACTGGTTTCCCACCCAAACTATCTCTACCTAGTTCTTCATAGGATTTTTCTATGATTCTGGCAAGTTCAATTGGTTGGTCTGCTATATCTGTTTCTTTCAATTTTTGGCGGATCGCCACAGATGCTGCTTCTCCTTTTATGTTGGCTAATAATATAGCCGAGACCTGCTTGAAGTCTTTCAGTAACTTCATACCAATAGTTAAAGCAGGTTCTGGACCGTATTCATTTTGAATCAGTCTTAGCACATCTGGTATTACCACCAGAGACGGAACACCATGTGTTTTTGTGTAAATGGAGCAAAGACTGTGCCCCAATTGTCAGTCCTCCACATGTGGTGCGACCCCCCCATTGGAAGGCAGATAGTCAGAATTCTGTGTTTCTCACTAGGGGTAGTATTTGGGAATAGTGCCTCTATTTGAGTTATTTTCTGTGCTAGCCAGATGGAATCTGTTCCCGTTTTGCGAGTGTTTTACCAAGACATGATTGTATGTTCTGTGGTGTAATTTTATTTGTGTTCCCCTGATGAGGGGTCTACTGTGGAATGTTAACAGCTGGTTGGACTGTTGCAGTCCACATTACATATTGGACTAACTGTCTGTAAATTTTAATTAGTAATTTTAGCTGGGCTAAAAGTTCCTTGTCTGACATTTTTTGGATGTCTGGATGTGGTGTGTAGCTGGCTAGAACCGGCCACGTTGCTCCTGGTCTACCTAGTGGACCGAGCCTGGTGATGTGATCATTATGTTTTAGGGCGCTTTAAACCAGAGCAGGTGCTCTTGGTAATTTAGTGGAATTTCCACATCCTGGAAAGGAGTGTATTCATCCAGAGGTTCCTCTATTTTGTAATAGTTGAATTCGTGTGTTGTAGCGTTTGCCGCTGGAAAGTTTATCCATGAATAGAATACCTCTGTCTGCCGATATTCGTGTGCCTCTATCATGAAAATGACTGTACCACCTCGTGATGTCAGTCCGTTTTCTATAAGTTTTAAAGTTATAGTTTTTCGTATGTTGACCGGAATGAGGATAGCTTTCCGGTCACTCTGTAGGAAACTCATGTCATCATCCATTAGTTGGGCTGCTAATCTAGCTGCATCCCTTTCGTCTTCACTCTCTGGCATTTTTACTGGCAGAAAGGTTTTTTTGTTGCAGATCAAGTTTCAAGGAGACAAAAGATTAGGTGCACAATATTTTGGAACACTGTATCCTTCAACGTTGACTAAACCAAAAACTATATAGAAATCTCTCCCTACTAAGTTCCGGCGTATTTTAACCTTTCACCCACTCCAGACGTGTATTGGAGTATTTACGGGAAAAAGGGTCTGCGTGAAAAAGCACGACTGAGTTACTCTAACGTCTTGCGTTAGTTTTATCGCCTTACCAAACGTTGGGCGCCATGTAGTGTAGTTCCTATTTTCCCAATAGGCTTTGCGCATTGGAATAACATAAACAGCAGTGTAGACGTAGGACTGAGGTCATCTAGGTCTCTACTGACTATGTTAGACTTAATTTAGGATTGCGCCAGCTAGCTCAGAGGTCACTGGAAACTTTCTTGAATGAATAGGAAGGGATCAGCTTCCCTGGCTCAGACAAGAAGGGATTCAGCTTCCGACAACCGCATAAACATGACAACTTTGCTCCCCCAGAATAAGAGTAAATCTCTAGAGTCGTGTGAAAACAATAGACAGCTATTTCACTCAGTCAGATGTGCATTCTTAGTTTCACCAGAGTGCAGAGAATAGAGAGACGGGCGTTTTCAATTAAAGGTATTATTTATTGAGCAGTCTTCCTTCTCATGCAAGAGAAATGAATTGCCACAATTGCAATACTTAATATAAAGTAAAGTACGTACAGTAAAAGGAGTATTATGAAATAATACTGTAAAAGCATTGATATGATTTCTTAGCCATAAGACACTTTAAAATGGATAAAATATATATACATTGGCTAACGTGCTCAACTGGTGCTTCTAAAATACGCCTACCCCGGTGTACCTGACCTAAGCCTAATACGTGGGAAGGAGTAAGTGAGTAGCAGTTTGAGTTAAGTAGGTTTTGCCAAGAATCTGACTCAAGAATTCTCTTTAAGGGTTTAGTCAGCACTGTACCTTGGGAATAGAATGTAGGAGGTCTGGTATCTCTCTTTCAGGACTCGATATCCCAGTCACCCGCAAGGGTAGGCTGGAAACGCCGGAGCTGGATTTTCTCGGCAGGAGAAAAGACAGCGTCTTTCTCAGCGCGTCAAAGAGGAGGGGCAGCGTCCGTGGGCTCTCCGCGTCTGCTGGGCTCTCTGCAAGTAGATTAGCTGCTCTGCTCCAAAACCACCACTGTGTGTTTGCTTAAGGCAACGTTGGTATATTTATACCTGAAAGGTACCGAGTTTGACGTAAGGTTTGGACATAAGACGTCAATAAAGATGTCACTAAGAACTGGCGTTCTTACAGTGCTCGCAGGAGTTCTATTACAAATCAAAACAAAGCAAGCGGGGATTTCCCAGGTTGCTGGAGGTTTGGTGTGTTGAAAGAACTCGTTGTGCTTTCTAGGAATCTAAGGAAGTAGCTTTTGCCATGCCTTGGGCTGCAAGGGCGATTTACTGAAATATGGATCTGATTCTTATGCCATTGTAGGGATATTTATTGATTATAGCCGTGTAAGGGCATAAAATGGTAATATTGATTCAGGTTCCTAGATAAAAACACAATAATATGGGGGATGCGCTCTTTGAAGGGCCCGTTCCTGTCCTGTGTCCAGGAAGCAGTCTGTCACAGCAGAATCAACTCCAAACTGTAAAGCCTCCCACATAAGCCATTAGGTAATCCAGGCCCCAGTCCTACTCTTTGATACTCTTTTAGGCCCCATGTCTTTCCTGAAATGTGCCCAGGCTGCACTAACCAGTAACTTTTGCAGAATCAAAGTACCCTTTTGAAGTGTATAGGAGAGCTTGGGTCTCCCTTCTTCCATTGTGTGTCCCACCCAGCTCTCATGAATGTTGGCAATCCACAAATCTGCCTGGAATGGCTCCTCCTCCGCATGGCTCTTCAAGGTCCTGGGCTTCTAGTTTGGAACGCTCAGTCTTCCGTGTACTGTACCATACACAGGCACACATACATTACAATGCACACACACACATTAATATGCAACGCAAAATGTTAACAAGATGTAGGTCAAGGATGAGTTAGTTACACAGCAGCGGAACTTTACATGAGTGGGGCCGGCACTCCAGTGATACAGGAAAAAAGGCCTGTTCACTTCACCGACCACTGTCACAGAAACAATACGCCGCCACCACAGCACTCGTGTTACTTAACTCTGGGTAAGGATACTTCTTTATGTGCCTCTCCCAGTCTAATGGGACCACAATCTGTAAAACAAGCATACACGTGCATGACTCTGATTTGCGCATGATGAAAAATTGGTGCCAAGGATCCAGATATAGCTGCAGCTGTGGTGCTGAGGTCAAGGGTGCATGTCTGTTCACATGCAGTACACTTTTTTCATCCCAACTACTATGTTATGTTTATTTATATATGGCATGACTCTCCCGGGCTGGTATCCTGGTGCTGAAGCAAGAGCTGTATAGGCTGAGCCGGGCTAGGTGAAGGGCCAGTTCTTAAGTTTCTCACGCAATTTAAGAACAAATGTGGCAGCTCTAATGTGCATGGGTAGAGGGTTCCATGTTTTAGAAGCGAGGTAGAACACACAACCGCCGGATCAGGTACTGTATATGAAGGTGGTGTGTGTGAGTAGGACACTGGCTGAGCAGAAGTGTCTGGTAGGTTCGAATAAGGTTATGCAGTTGTTGAGGAACTTCGGCCCATGTTGTGTAAGGCTTTGCAAATGAGGAGTTTGAAAAGTGCTCATTCTTGGATTTGGAGTCAGTGGAGCTCTTTGAGGTGCAGGTTGGGAGGCTGAGAGTGAACCTGGCTGCTATGTTTTGTACAGTCTTCATTGCCATCCCTTATTTTTTTTAACCTTTTGGTGACCTTATAACTGTGCACTTCACTCCTGGTAACCGAGTATACTGCTTCTTTCAACATGATGAAATTAGTTTTCTCCCGATTGGTACATTTAACTTGCCTATAAGTCCCTAGTATGTGGTATAAAGTATATGCAGGGCCTTTAAGTGAAATGTCAGTAATGCAATGTAGCATCTATAGAGCCATCCACTACAGTGACTGTGTAAATCATGGCTTCAGGCCTACTAGTGTAGCCTGACCATGGCCGTGTGAACACTGCAACTTGACCGGTCAAAATAAACCCCTTAGACATGTCAAAATGTCGCTCTAAAATATTAATAAGTCAACCCAATATAGGATTTATAGTCCACAAAGCATGGAGCATGGTATATATAAGTAGGACATGTAGAAATTTAATGGTAACATATCTTTAAAAGGACTAGCTGGGTGCTATTTTTCACTGTGGCAGGCTGTCCTATGTAGAAAACCAGAGTAGTTTAAAATCCTAATACTGTAGATCAGGAATGGGACTAGCTAGAAAAATATTTAACAACTATCATTAATGATTATTAAAAATCCAACTGAGTTGTGAAGCTGGATTTTTTAAATATATTTTAGGAAAGTCGACATTTAGAAAATTATCTTTTCCCTGTCTGAATTTGCTGGGGGATAATTTGCATTTGCTCTCAAACTTCTCCCAGACAAGAACTGGCATCTGAATGTACGAGTTTCTTACCTTCGGTAACGATGTATCTGGTAGAGACGTTTTCTAGCCACAGATTCCTTAACTTAGAATATCCCCAGGCATCAGACTGGATCCGAATTTTTTTTTTGCAGCAGCACCTCTGCACGCCGATGGGCGGCGCCACACGACCAAACCCTGACGTCGTCCACGTATGTGACGTCAGCGAGGTCCTATAAGTCTCTCCTGGCGCGCTGACGTCACTTTTCTTCTGAGAAACTTTTCCGCGGCACAAAGAGAGCCACCAACAAAAAAACTGTGAAAGTATGGGAACAGTGTTCGAAGGATAAAAAATCCATGAAATAAAGGTGGATGGTGCAAGACACCATCGTAAAAGACAAAATCAGACACTCTCTACATAATAAGTGTAAAAAGTAAAGGCAGAGCAAAGCTCTGAGAAAGAACCCCACAAAGCGAAGACCCTTCCCCAAGTGCAACAAGGGAAGAATATCTCAACAGACAGACATAGACTGTTATTACCATGTAGAACTGTGCCGTCCAGCAAGAACGGAGCACAGAAAGAACTACAGTCCACTGCAGGAATGTATGAAATAGACTGGCACTTCCCTTATAGTAAAGAAGGTCTGAAGCCGAGCTCAACAGATCCCCAAAGAAGACAACTATAGAGGAGACAAGAGCCAAGTCAATAGAGAAGGCGGGAGGGAAGGAGGGAAGGCAGCAGGAGAAGAAAGAAGTAAAGATGAATCTCCTGATGAATGTGAATCAAAAGGCACCATTTTACAGGAAAGAAGCCCCTTGGAGGGAGTCAACCGCATATGGCAATTCTCAAAGGGGCGCAACAATGTTAGCACCAGTGAGAGAAAAACCAATGGCAACTGAAAGAGGCAAGTCAAGAACCCCATTTGGTCAAGGTCCTCGCAAAACCGGTAGGATAGGTGGGTGTTAAGGATTCTGCGGCTAGACAACGTCTCTACCAGATACATCGTTACCGAAGGTAAGTTACTCATACATCTGATAAAGACATCTAGCCGCAGATTCCTTAACCTAGAATAGATACCACAGCCATACCCCAAGGGGGAGGTGGGTCTTCGACAGAACAACAGAAAGTGCCCAAGCACTGAATCGGCAACAAAGTGACGGACAATGGTGGAGGCTGTGGCGGGACAGCCAGACAGCAACCGAATTAGCTTGGAAGAGCATAAGATAATGGGGGGCAAGGCGTCCCAAAAATGCCAGAATGGTGCTACACCATACCCATATAAGTATGAGATGTAGAAACGGCACCAGCTATATACCACCAGCTATATACCAGAACAAAAGAGAGAACGATGCACCCAGAGTCTACCAGGCTACCCCACGGCAAGGCCGGAGAGGCTACAGCTAGGAACCAACGGGTAAGAGGTAGAAACGGAGCATTGTCTTAGAAGTACAAGCGGGAACAAGAAACACACCAAGTGCACACCCAGTCACCAAGGGGGGACGGGGTGAACAGTAACAAGCTGAAGCACGCTGATGTGAGCCACCACTGAAACATACACAGAACAGACAGCCACAGAGACAACAAGGTGGCATAGCTAAAATAAGCACAGGACTGCCCAACTAGGCAGCTTGAAGACTAAGGTGAGATCTAACAAATACAGATATGCAGGGTGCAGACCCTAGGACGACTGACATCAGAAGAGCTGTCCACCAGGCACAGCCAATACAGTATAGGGTGATACCTAATGAAAGGGGCACATAACGGAGCTCCATTCACTAGATGAGTTGGACGAGGGGGACGGGGTTCAGGCAGGTACAGATCAGGGTGTGGAGACCAGAGCAGGGACTGCCGGGAATGCAGAGGGGAATGTTTTGGATGGGGACACTTGAGCACATATAGACGGGAGTTAGGCCCTGCACGACACGTTCAGAAATACTGAAGGGTCAGGAGGGAGATCCGGAGCACACTGGGGCAGTCTGGCGGAATCTACTACTGCTGCTGTTATTTTACATTGTTTGCATTAGACTTGGCAGAACCTAGAGCTCTAGGAGCCTACCTACAGGGAAATAATCAAGGGCACACTGACAGGTGGGGTGGGGGTAGAGGGGTCGGGTAGTTAGGGGGGGAACAAAAACGTTGAGCACTGGTTTCTCATGTTTTGAATAATGCCTATTGAATCATCTCTCAGATGTTCTCGCATGTGATATGGATCTTATGATATGATGGTTTGAACCTCAATAAAAATATATTTAAAAAAAAATAATAATGAAAGGGGCACATCCGAAGGAAGTAGCAGCAGAGGACCAGAGTACCAACAGACGTATAAATGTAGGAAAGAATTCTAGACCACATCCTCCGACTGGGAGTAAAAATTAACCCTCGTCCAGAAAGAAAGATATCGTTCAGTATCTGAACACCAAGAATGGATCAGTGTAAAGCTGGGAAACCACCTGAGGGAGTGGGACACAAAAGGGACCCTGAAGATGCAGGAAAGCAACGAGTGCACTTAAGTGTACTGAAAGACACCCTGCCGCATAGGCAAGGGCAAACCCGAGTGCAGCACTGAAAAGCTCCCTAAAACATGGAGACATAGGACCAGACCTCACAGCAGTGAAGAGAGGTGAATGAGACCTATTAGCAAGACAACTTATGACGATAGAAGATGGTGCCAAAGTCATAACATTGAACACTTTACAACGACAATATAAGAACACCAGGGGACGCATAGAGCGCAAAGGGATCTCTAGGCCCACTTGACATAAAGCAGAACTACATGATAGCATACAAGTACCCCACTTAGAGTATGGCACACCCCAAACAACGGGGTACACCTCTCAGGGCAACCCACAGTCCGAGAACCAAACACAACAACCTGTGAAACACTGCCACAGTAAGCTTACTGCCAGCTCAAAACGCATAATGCATCCAAAGGATGCTGAATGAAAGGGTAACCACTCCAGAACATGTGAAAAGAAGACCTGGAAAATACATGCTTAAGGGGGAGGCCGAAAGTCCGCAAGGAGGCGCTGGACAGCCGATTTGGCGTGGGCATCAAACAATAGCACCCCATTAAAAGGCAGATCAACAAGGCGCTCCCGGATATTCTCCGGAAAGACGCTATCCTGCAACCAAGCATGGCCCGCAAGGCAACAGAACCAGCTATAACCCGGCTTAAGGAATCAGCAGTATCCAAGGCTGAGCGGATCGTAAACTCATCAAGGTCACGGCCATCCCGGAGAAGATGAAGGAGGTCAACTTGAGCGCCTTCAGAGGTGGCAGAAAGCAGAGATTCTGCAGAGTCCCTCAGGGCAGAGGTAGCTCGAAACAGGACACACACTATTTAGTTTCCGAAGGGCCGCACTAGTGGAGGCGAAGATGTTACTAGCCATCTGGACTCCTGGGAGGGAGGAAGCATTAACTGAGGCAAGGAAGGGAAGGCAGTTTGCAAAACAAACCCCTGCATGTCAGGGTGGACAAATAAGCAAACTGGATCATGTAGAGCAGGATGGTGGTGGTGCGAGACAGAACAAGCCATCGGATCAACTGAAGCTGGCCGAACCCAGGTGCCCAAAAGGGTGCCATAAAGAGAAGCTTCAAAGGGCAGAACAGCTCCACATTCCCCGACCCAAGGTGAAGGACATCAAGCAGAGGGTCCACAGACAAGGGGACCACATGTTCAGAACACGAGTGGCCAAGGAGACTACTCTTAGAAAAGCTGCACCGGCCTCAGTAGCCCCCGAGGAGGGGACAGCAACTCATCTGTAGGTGAGGGCTGTAGACTAAGCCTTCCAAGACACTGAGGCACCAATGCCCCAAGGAAGGGAGCCCCATTGACGACTGGGTGTCCTGATGGGGCTCCTGCGGAGGCTGGGAGCCTGCCGGGTCCAGGGCTCCTGAGGAGGTGGGGATCCTGCCGGGTCCACAAATTCTAAGGGGGGGGCACAGGCAAGGATATATCTGGCATCGCCATACGTGAAGACTACGCCAAACTCTCCAGAAGCTTCCAGAGAAGAGTCAACCACCCGGCGTTGATGCAGCTCAAAAACAACTTCAGTCGACGCCGATCATGCCTCGTCCGGCGCGACTCGGCTCCACCATGACAAGCTCCGCTTCAGAAGAAGGGGATGGCGCCGGAGCAAGCCTTCTACGCCAACTCAGCCTCAACTACTACAGGCTCCGACTCTGAAGTAAGAATCGGAGCGGGTGAGACGAGTTTACGGTGCTGGAATGGCGCCGACCCTAGCTCCAGACAAGCAGCCGCCTGCCCGGAAGGCCGAGGTGTGCACCAGCAGCCACCTGCGACACCACAGGGATCCCCACAGGACTAGGCGGCAGGGTTGCTATGGGTCCTAGAGGGGGACCCAGCCGGGCCGCACCCTGATGACACCATATTCCTTCATCCCTGGAAGACAAGGGCTTATGTGGCGCCAGTGGCGAATCCACCGGCGAGTCCGTTGGGGACCCCGTCAGTAGCGGAGTCCCCGACGACGCCCCAGGGACAGGAGAGGATGCAAGGGAGGCCTGCAGAGCCGCGGCATAGGCCTCCATCTGGGTCCGAGTCGCCCCAGCGCCTGGATAAGGCGGACACGGGGGGGTGATTGCCGGGGGCGCACATCCGGAGGGTTCCAGGAACTAGTGCCCCCGACAACAGTTGAAAGTGAGGTCGAGGACCTCGCCGATATGCGCCGCAACTTATCCATAAGTGGCAAACGATGTCTCCAGGCCACCAGAGGGTGATTGACGGCGCAACTGGAAACCAGAGGGGCCTGCCGGCGATGAGGAGGCCGGAGGACGAGACGACTTCGACCGGGACAGTCGAGCTGAAAGAAGCTTCATCCGGCGCTCCCACCGGGCCTTCGGTTTGAGGTGTTGGCAGAATTCGCAATCCGTCGAGTCTTGGTGTTCGCCCAAGCACCACATACATATAAGATGTTGATCCGTCGCAGGAGGTACACATATTAAAGCCCGAAGGCATCGCTTACTGTTCCAGATGCAAAGAGTCAAAAGAGGCAAGACAACAGGCCAGAGGAATTGCTTACTCTGGATCCGCGTTGCACGCGTAAAAGAAGGAAACTGACGTCACGTATGTGGATGACGTCAGGGCAGGGTCATGTGGCAACGTCCCCCCGGCACGCAGAGGTGCAGCTGCAAAAAAAATTCTGGATCCAGTCTGACGCCTGGGGATATTCTAAGTTAAGGATGTCTCTATCGGATAGGTGTATACAAGGTGGGAAATGCCTCCAAGGAGCAAACAAAATGCTGCTCTGAATGGGCAGATATGACTCCTCTGAAAACCCCAGAACATGCAGGCTGGGGGCTGTGAGCATCCTTTATAACATTACAGGGTAAAACCCTGCTTGAGTATCAAAGCCAGCTGGGATTACATATAAAACTCTGGGGTGCTCTTGAAAGGCAAAGAACACTACCCGGTTGCAAGCCAAGCTGTTGAATGTGTGGCAATTTGTTCTGCCTTGGGCCCAGTAAGGACTTGCAGTAGACAAGATTACTTGTCAACCATTTTGGCCTTTTTGTTTTTACCAGACCAACCGTCCTTGTTTAAATTGCCTTTTTTGGGTGTGTGAGCTAGCTCATGGCTGAGTGAGTCACATAGTAGGAGAGCTCCCGCTAGAGCCCTGAATCCGCTTAAAATCCTGCAGTAACCCCGGATAATAAAGTTTACAGAAGACTTCCCTGTGAGCCTGGAACCCGCCGGCACTCTGTGGATTCCCGTCAAGCGACGAAGGAAGAACAACTAAGAGATTTCGGTCAGAGAATTAGCTGGCCGCAGACGAGCTAAAATGCCAGCACACTGCAGTTGAGGAGCCCCGGAACCCCTCCGAGGACACCAGGCAGACAGGAGGCCATCCGGAGTCGCCCGGCTGCAATCGGCCTCAGAGGAGCGGACCAAAAGAAAAAGCGGAAGTGGCTTTCGCACCCGGGCAGATCGACAAGCTACCTGAGAGCCGACCCGAGGGGGGAACCGAAGACCAGTACCAAAGGCCATCGGTTGCTGGAAAACTTGGCCGATCCCACTGCGCGATACCGACACCCAGCGGGGCAGATAGGCTAAGCAAGAGACTCATGAGGGCAGTTGGAGGCAAGGAGGGAGCAGAGGTGTCCCCCTGGCGGTGACCACAAGACTGCACCAGCAGCGAAACCCTGGTGTTAGAGAGGTAGTGCTCCACCCCGCTAAAACCTGATTAAGCAGTTCACGGGCGGCCTGGAAACAAAGAAGACGCCCAGTGGCCCATGGCATAAACCCCCCTCTACAATCCTGAACACGGGGTCCAACGGAGGCAAAATAGCAGAAAACCTGTAAAATGGCAGAGCACAGTACATGATGGCCCAGGTTAATGATCCCTGGGCTCCATTCACCTGATTAGCAGCCAAGCGGCAGACCAGAGAGAAAGGGCGGAGTAACTGCCGTCCTGGAGAATTGACGGACAACAGAAGGCAACGGTGGGGACGTAAGGAGAGCCGTCAACAGCAGAAAACACTGGTCCGATCCAAAGGTGATCGCCTGAACACTGAGGCTCAGAAGAGGTACGGAGGTACGCCATGACCACAATGGGAGCGAGGGAAGTGGCAAAGTCCTCCGGAGACGGCAGGCGGACGAGGGTTGGATTGGAGCGACATAGACTCCCCAAAGAGATGATCCCTCTCACCGCGTCATGAGGGGGACTGATTGAACGGCATTGACGGCACACTTGGGAGTAGTGGGGCCCGAAACATGAGAGGCCCCCTTCCACCCGGGCAGAATTCACTAGCACGCCCCAACGCACATAGCGACTGGACGACCCGGTGACTACCGGCAACCAATCCCCCCCACTTGACCAATAAAAGACTAGATATAACTAAAGGAGTGTCAGAAGGATGTCGGCAAGGTGACAAGATTGGGAAAGAAGGCCAGGAATTGGCGGAAGTTCGGGAGAGAAAAAACTCCCTGAGAGAACGGAAAAACGCAACCCAGAGAAACAAAGAGCTGGTGGGGGACACAATCAGGAGTTGGAGAAGCCCTAGGGGCCAGGGAGAATAAGGGCAACTGCACAGCACTACTAAAGACCACAAGAGAGCCCAGACACCGAGAAGGAGGAACATGTGGTACACAGACAAAAGGGAACACATCTTCAGCCCTGTCATGGCAAGAGACAAAGAGCAAAACTCCCAAGATGAGAAAAAATGGACAAATACACCAAGGTACTCCCAGCGCAAGCAGAACCAACAGTCCCCACAACCCCCATTGGATACAGCACTGCTCCTCCAAGCAATACAAAGCTCCAGAGAAGTCCTGGAATGCAATATTGGAGAGCTCTGCTCGAAAGTGTCACTGCTCCGACAAGTCCTCTCAAGGTATCCGACAGAGTAACGGAGTCTGAGACGCATGTTTCAGAAGTGGGAGAAGCTGTAAAAGACCTGCAGAAAGGGATGAAGGATATGCAAACACTGCAGTGGACATATTATGGCGAATTGATGATTCAGAAAATCGAGCCTGGAGAAACAATCTCTGCTTCATGGGATTTCCGGAGGGAGCAGAGCGAAACAACTCTTAGCAGCGTGGCTGAAATACCTCATCCGGGCAGAGCAGTTCTCCCAGTGCTTCATTTTAGAATGTGCACATGCGCTCTGAGTGCAAACCCCCTTACCCCCCAGGAGCAATGCCAAGGCTGATTATTGTGAAGTTATTGAACTATATGGACAGAGACATGATACTGCGTGAAATGTGTTGCAAGGGGGAAGTCCGTTATGAGAACTCAAAGATAAAGACTTTCCTGGACTTCAGCCGAGAAGTACAGAACCCGTTGTACGTTTGACTCAGTCAAGATTAAGTTAAGGGCCATCCAAATCCAATATATGCTATTGTTCCTGTCTAAAGTGAAAGTCATCTATCAGGGGAAATCCTACTTCTTTCATACCCCAGAGGAGGCCTGTGTGTGGGTGAGGAAAGACCATCACTCCAGTCCCTGGCAGGATCCCAACTAGTCAACCACACGAACTGGAACATGGCAGAAAGAGGGGCGACTCCACGAAGACTGAAACCCACAGCCTCCAGTCGGTCGAGAAGACTAGGAAATGGAACTCCATATACCTTGACGAAAGTCACACACGATAAGAAGCGCCAAGAGCAGTTAAAAGGCAATCGATCCCAGTCCGAAACAGAGGCTCCCCCGAGGACTGAATACCCAAACCCACAGACAGGCTCGGAAGACACAGGAATGTCTTCGGGACCGGGATCGATGCATCTACTAGCAGCAGCAATTCAGGCCCCAGAGAAAAGTGGAGAGAACGAGAGGCCAGAAGAGAGAACTGCACCTCCAGAGAAAGACCGGAGTGAACCGGGAACTGCTTCATGAATTCCTGCGGGAAGTTAACGAGAAACACCACAGAGCCCCATAGAAAGCGTAAAGAGCTTTATAGCGAGACTGCTCTTGTAGACTGAGCCACAAGTTGTAAGAGTTTGGGTTTGGGTGGGGATTTGACCTGTTTTCTCCGTCTGAAAGTCGCTTCCTTTGATGGAAGGATGGAAAACTGAGGGCGGTAGGGGAGTGGTTGGGGGATAACACAGTTGGGGTTTAACTGTTCATATCATTGTTCACTGATCGAATGGGTCACCACAACTACAAACCCCTACAGAACAATGGGCAGGGAGGAGACCTGCTCACCTTTCTTAGGCCCAGATGCCGATTACACATTACCACTAGACACAATATGGCCCAGCATCCAAGTTTAACGGTTATGACCTGGAATGGTAACAGGTTGGAGAACAAAATCCAAAGCAGGCTACTGACACACCTCATTAAAAGGCTCCACCCAGATATCGTATTGATCCAAGAAAAACACCTCAAAGGTACGCAGTGTGGCTTCATAAGTCGAGGGGCATGCGGCATTTACTTTTGGGGTGAGAGGAGTGGCCATCCTGATTAGGAAAACCATTCCCTTCCAGATCACATGCCTCTGGCAGGACCCCCTGGGTAGATACGTGTGTCAGAACCCCAACTCTTAAAGACCAAAATGTCTAAGTGCTGTCAGGAAGGTCGTGGTTCATTCGACCCAAAAGCAATCCTGTTTGCAATCATTGGAGATTGTGTGTCCAATCGCGGAACTTCAAGATGGCCGCCAAGCCCGGGTATGGATTAGCGGTCTAGTTTTTAGAGAAACGTCAGGTGTTCGATCTAAGGTGAGGCGCTCGAATCAAACTATCGGCGCACTTCACATGAGGAGTCACCAGAGATAGTAGCATGTTTCTAGAGCTCTTGAGAGAATAATTCTTTGACGAATTTTGGTTCGAAGTTCAGCGTTATTATTAATTATAGTTTCACGAGTCAAGCCAGAGAAAGAAGATGACCTAAAGAAAATAAAACTCGGAAGCTCACCTGAAGAGCGGAGAACAGCTGATAACCGGCAGAGGCCTCCAATGAGTATTTGGCGAATGGTTTCATACGGCCATCACAGTCCCCGGTGTCGTCCCCTTTATTTTTCATACCGAAGAAGGAAGGGGATCTGAGAACGTGTATAGATTATCGCGCCATAAATAAAATAACCAAGAAAAACCGATACCCGCTCCCTCTTATTTCAGTGCTGTTGGACCAAGTTAAGGGAACACAAATTTACACAAAGTTGGATTTGAGAGGCGCCTACCACCTAGTGCGGATGAAGGAAGGCGAGGAATGGAAAACAGCCTTCAGAACAAAGTTTGGCCTGTATGAATATCAAGTCATGCCATATGGATTATGCAATACTCCAGCTGCTTTTCAGCATTTTATAAACAAAGTCCTCAGAGTTTATAGATCAATGCGCGATAGTATATATCGACGACATTCCTATTTACTCTGAAGACCAAAGAAAACATCCAAAACAAGTAAGAGGAGTCTTACAAAAACTAAGAGAGCATCGTTTATTTGTGAAATTAGAGAAATGTGCCTTTGGAGTTTCTGATGTAGATTTCTTGGGATTTATCCTCTCCTCTAGTGGAATGAAAATGGACGAACGAAAGATTCAAGCAGTGGTGAATTGGAAGTCTCCAGCTAGTGTGAAGGAAGTGCAGGGGTTCATAGGTTTGCCAATTTTTATCGACGGTTCATCTGTGAATTCTCACGAAAGATATTACCCCTCACTAAATTACTCAAGAAAGGAGTACGATTTGAATTGACAACGGAGGCAGAAGAGGCTTTTCAGGTACTTAAAAGAAGTTTCACCACTGCTCCAATTCTGTTGCATGTAGATCCATCGAACCATTTTATGTAGAGACTGATGCCTCTGATCAAGCAGTTGGTGGAATACTTTCGCAGCGACACAAACAGACTGGGCAGTTGCATTCTGTCGCTTATCGATCTAGGAAATTAACCCCTGCGGAGTCAAATGATACCATTACAGACAAAGAATTACTGGTGATAAAGGATGCGTTCCAAGAGTGGCGACATTACTTGATGGGAGCACAGCATCAAGTGACTGTGTTCACTGATCATCGGAATTTGAAGTTTCTCAAGTCTGCGAAAACCTTAACACCTCGGCAATTGAGGTGGTCCTTATATTTTGCAGAATATGACTTTGTAATTACATTTAGACCTGGGGCACAAAATGGCAAAGCAGATGCCTCATCTAGCATGGATATGGATTCATACAAAACTTTGGAAGAAAATCAGTCTATTATTCCACAATCAAAGATAATTGTTGCTATTGTGCCAGCAAACCTGAATGAACAAATAGCTCAGGTTATGAGTCAGGAAGAAATGCAAGAGTGGGCCAAGGAAGATTCGAACCGAAAAATTCAACATAATTTACCTTATCATAAAGAAGCCTTGTACATACCCACTAAAGAGTTGCAACAATGGATAATGTATGAATGTCATGATACTCCTCTTGCAGGACATAAAGGAGAAGCCAAGACTGAAGAATTGGTAAAGAGACAATATTGGTGGCCACTAATGACTGCAGACATCAAGAACTATGTGAAAACATGTGAAATATGCGCACAGGGAAAATTGGAAAGACCGGCACCGAAAGGGTTGTTGCAGCCCCTGCCCACCCCTCCTGGTCCATGGCATACCATCACTTTAGATCTTATAGTTGATTTGCCTTTAAGTCAAGGGTATAATACAATTTTGGTAGTGGTGAATTCGTTTTCCAAGATGGCTCATTTTGTAGCCTTAAAAGGTGTCCCAACTGCCCAACAGCTAGCTCACCATTTCAGTACACAGGTTGTTAGGCTTCATGGAATACCGAAGGTGAACGTCTCGGATAGAGGTTCTCAGTTTCTATCACGATTTTGGAAAGCCTTTCTGTTGGGAATGTGGGTTGAGGTGAGCTACTCCACCAGCTAACACCCAGAAACGGATGGTCAAACCGAGAGAATGAACCAGGAGCTGGAACAATATCTGAGACTCTTCGTTTTGAAACCGGGTGGGGAATGGTCTAGTCTTTTGTGGGCGGCAGAGTTTGCACACAATAATGCCATCAATGTGTCTACTGGCTATACACCATTCTATTTGAACTATGGCAAACATCCAAATTCTACATTAGCTGAGGTTGAATTTCCAGGTCCAGCAGTAAAAGAATTAGTGAATCAATTAAGAGAAACCCACCAAACAGCAGTACACAATCTAGAGCAAGCAAAACAGAAGTATAAGGCTTATGCAGACAAAAAGCGAAGAGCAGGTCCTAGTTTACAAATAGGGGACTCAGTATGGTTAAGCACAAGAAATCTGAAACTAAAGGGTAATAGGAAGTTCCTACCTCAATTCATAGGGCCCTATCCAATAGAAAAACAGATAAACCCAGTGACTTACACATTGTAGTTGCCTGATACTTGGAAGATTCATCCTGTCTTCCATGTATCTTTGTTAAAAAAGGCATCACCAAATTTGCGAAAAGAATTACCTCCAAAACCCATTCAATTTGAAACTGGAGTTGAATATGAAGTGAGGGAAATTCTAGACTCGAAAAAGATGAAAGGTCAATTGTATTATCTGGTGGATTGGAAGGGTTATGGGCCAGAGGAACATTCATGGGAGAGTAGTCTAGATGTTCACACTCCCAGATTAGTAAAGAGTTTTCATCAAAGATTTCCAACCAAACCCAAGATGGAAGGACCCGCTTTGTTGGGGGTACTGTCAGAACCCCAACTCTTAAAGACCACAATGTCTCAGTGCTGTCAGGAAGGTCGAGGTTCATTCGACCCAAAAGCAATCCTGTTTGCAATCATTGGAGATTGTGTGTCCAATCGCGGAACTTCAAGATGGCCCCCAAACCCGTGTATGGGTTAGCGGTCTAGTTTTTAGAGAAACGTCAGGTGTTGGAACTAAGGTGAGGCGCGCGAATCAAACTATCGGCGCACTTCACCTGAGGAGTCACCAGAGATAGTAGCATGTTTCTAGAGCTCTTGAGAGTATAATTCTTCGACAAATATTGGTTCGAAGGTCAGCGTTATTATAAATTATAGTTTCACGAGTCAAGCCAGAGAAAGAAGATGACCTAAAGAAAATAAAAGTCGGAAGCTCACCTGAAGAGCGGAGAACAGCTGATAACCGGCAGAGGCCTCCAACTACAGAAAGCAGAACGGTAGCCTCCACGGAAGCACCCTGTAGTAGAAAAGAGAGAAGTTTAAAACTGTAGAAAATGAGAACACTGTGAAGATACGAAAACTGTTTTGAAGACTGACTAATTAACTATTGCGCTTACCTGACTAAAGCAGAGAATCCGCCTAAGAAGAAATCAGACAAGTAGTTAGAGAAGTGGGAAAACTAGCATAAATAGTAAAGAAGTTAGCATTAGCCAAAAAACATAGAATAGGGTTTAGACTTAGGAACACACTTAATAAGATTACACTGGTATCGGTTAGGTTACTCATAGGCACACATAGTATTAGCGATTTAGTAGAATAGTAAACTAGTTGGTGAATAAATACAAGGACTACTTCGTAGGAGATAAGGTAAGGTACAAAATAGGTAGAGTACAATATCTTAAGTTTTAGAAAAAGGAATATTTTCACAGAACGTGCTGTTTCAAAATTATTTCCTATGCAGAAATCCATGACGTAGAAGAATAAAGACCAAAGAGACAAAATAGGAAAGAGGCAAAAGCTTGGGGGTAACTAGGTAAGGAAAGTAGGGTATAAAAGATATTTAGTGGTAGAGTAGAATAGGGTTTGAAGTTAATTCCCTGTTATTGTAATTTAGGTTTCATCTCTGACGCTGGAGTCTGCAGGTCGAACACCCAAGAGAGAGAGAGCCCAGGAAGAAAAGTAACCCGAGCAGTCTCTTCTTTGTCAGTTTATTATTTTATCCACTCCCCTTTCCCCCTTAAGGGTCTCCAGGAGTCAAGTTTATAACTGGCTCAGGGGGAGTCTTGAGGGGGCGTTGGGAACTTTCGTCTTCTGCTCCTGCGCAAGTTCATCACCGGTAAGAATATACAATTGGGTTCTGACAACGTGGGAGTTGTGGGACAGTAGGGAAGGACTAAGGTCACATTGATATGCATCTACCCTCACTCCACTCCCTCACTCCAAGGTTCCACTATGAATGTAAGGTAGTAGACATCTTGCTTGAAACACCCTTCGTTCTTCATATAGTAGGCGGAGATTTTCATGATGTGATGGACCCGGTATTAGACCACACTGGAAGATGGGGAAAACCTGCACTGACCACCCCTTTGAGGCATTTCGCCAAAACAATGGGTTTAGCAGACACGTGGCATAAGAAACACCCCCAGTTAGACAGTTCTCTTATCACTCAGGGGCATATGACGCACACTCAAGGATGGTCTACATATGTATCCCTAGGGGGGAACTACTCAATATGGGCCATGTGGAATATGCGGCAAGGGGCCTCTTGGACCACTCTCCGTTCCTAACGGAGATGGATCTGGGGGACAGCGGCTGAGACCCAAGATGGAGACTTAACTCATGGGACGCCAAGATAGCGAGTGGTATTAGGGCAGACACAGAAATCTACTTCCAGGAGAATAAGGACTCTGTCCCGTCTGAGGTGACGTTGTGGGAAGCATATCAGACTGTGCTAAGTGACAGAGCTCAAAACTGCATCTCCCGCGGGGAAAAAAGAAAAAAATAAGTGCCTAGAGGACTTAGAACAAAAGATAACTGAGCTTGACAAACAAGTATCTCAAAGGAAAGACCCCGAATTGATGCGCAGGTTGACCCCCCCTGAGACATGAGTTTAAGGAACTAGCCATGGACCATGCCAAAAAACAACACTTAGCCACGCTGCATCGCCTCTACGAGGTGGGGGATAAGGCATGAAGCTCTTGGCGTGAATAACCAAAAAAGAGATTCAGAACAGATGGTTGAGAGAGTTCACTGATCATCGGGGGGCTGCAGGGACCTCTATCAAGCCTGTAACCTTACATCACAGGTAGAGGTAAGGGAATACCTGGCAGCAATTCCTGCTCCAATGTTAGGAGAGGATGAAGCCCAAGAGTTAGAAGAAGATCTGTCCTTAACAGAAAACCAAGAGGCAGTAACGAAACTCCGTCCTGGGAAAACCCCTGGCATCAATGGGTTGCCAGCCGAGTTCTACATGCGTTATAACGATGTCTTAGGCCCGCAACTACTCCGGCTCTTTTCAGACTCGCAAGAAGAAGGTATCTTACCTCTTGATCTGAGGTTGGCAACCATAGTGGTTTTCCATAAAGGCTATCAGTGTGATTCCTACAGACCTATTTCACTCTTAAACTCTGAAGTGAAGATCTTAGCTACCATACTGGTGACCCGCCTTCTGAGGGTCGTCACAGCCCTTGTCTGCGGAGACCAGTCGGGATTTATGCCTGGCTGGGCTACTCGCCTAAACCTCAGAAGAACCCACAAGTGGCTAATGAAGGTGAAAGACCGGACAAATCTACAGGTGTTCCTACGATTTGACTCCAAAACAATTTGACGCAGTAAACTGGTAATTCCTGTACGCCACTTTGACTAAATTCAGATTCAGGCCTAAATTTCGCAGCTGGGAGGCGCTCCTCTATAACCAGCCTGTGGCTGCAGTGCGAGTCAATGGAAAATGCTTGGCACCATTCTCCACTGAGAAAGGGACACGACAGGGGTGCCCGCTCGCGCCTCTTCTCTTTGCGCTAACCCTTGAGTCTTTGACATGCACAGTTAGGGGAAACCCTAACATCCAAGGATTTCAAAGGACACCCACGGATAGCGGGGAGGAAAAGATTTAATTATACGCTGAGGATATCTTGCTATATATTACCGACCCTACTGTGACGATTCCGGCCCTGTTCGACACCATAATAGAGTATGCCAGCTACTCTGGTTTCAAAATTAACAGGAACTAATTCACGTTATATTGCCCGACTAATGCCCAAATAGATTGACCTTTGCCCGGCACACTGCAAATTGTACAAGAGGGCTTCCTGTACCTGGGGATATTTGTGACCCCACATCCAGAGATATGTAGGGAGAAGAACCTTGGGAAAATCATATGCAACTTTAAATTGGACGCGGAGAGATGGAGAGACCTCCCTCTCTCCCGGCTTGGACGGGCGGCCATTTTTAAAATGATCACCCTTCCCCAACTGCTATATGCGCTCCAAAATACATACCATCCACTCCCCAGGAACACCTTCGCATCGATAAACAGTACAATTCGATCATTATTGTGGCAAGGGGGACACCACAGGGTGGTGCTTAAGACACTGCAACTAAATCCATATAATGGGGGGATCGCACTCCCTGATATAGAGGCCTACTATTGGGCATCTCATCTGGTACCCATACATGAATGACTACATAAAGATAAGGAACACCCCACGTATCACGTAGAAAGGGACGAAATGATGCCACATGCACACTTACACTATTTATACTGGGGCTCCCATTTGATACCTGCAACACACGTTACCTTGCCAGAATGAGCGAGAGCGACCAAAACCATGGGGTGGTGGGGCCGAGTCACAAAGAATATTCCGCTCTTGGAGGGAAGTTGGTTCAAAGAGATACGAAAGCTAAAAGGGTTCGAGGCCAGGGATCTCTTGGGGATTTCCACAATAGGAGACATCATCGAGAGAGGAGAACTTAAAACATGGACGAAAGTAAAGCAGGAATACGACATGAATAACTCCCAATTCATCAAGCATGCGCAAATGCGTCATGCATGGCAGGCAGAGAACATCCAATGTGAACACCTCCCGGAGTGCGTGCCACTAGAAGACAGACTCTTACAAGAAGAACTAATGGAGAAGGTGGTCTCTTTTACCAATACAACTATTAATTATATTCCAGATGGGCTGAGAGGGCTTTGAGCACGGTGGGAGAAAGATTTGGGGTCTCTCGAGGACATAGATTGGGAGGCAGTGTTAATGCACCCCAGAGAAGTTGCCATCAAGGCAAGGCCCCGTCTCATTCAATATAAGATACTACATAGATTCTATTAAGACAAGGCCAGACTGCATAAAATGGGAAGGGCGGAGTCACCATACTGCCCCACCTTTAAAACGGTCAAAGGTGACTTCTTCCATACAATCTGGGCATGTCCCGAGCTCCAGATATACTGGACACAGAAAAATGAGACAGTAGGAACGGTCATGGGGGTGACTTTGCCGGTTGAACCGCGATTCATGGTCCTGGGGATTCCAAGTGAGATAGACATCACCAGGACTCAACTAAATGTTGCCTCTCTGGGACTGGTGGTGGCCAAAAGGGGCATAGCCAGAAGATGGGGGGCGGGGGGGTTGCTGAAAACCCTACAATTCAGGAGTGATTGAGGGGAATGGACTTATACATGCCTGTCGAGCACCCTACGTACCGCAGCAGAGGGTGCCCCAGAAAACTTCACAGAATTTGGGGTCCATGGAGGATGCACTTTGGTTTGGACTTGGCGATGACACACAACAATAAACAATACACATATCACAGGAGACATCCACTGATAGACCCTAGGGGAGATTCCCTTGGAGAGAACCCCTAGTTGCTGGCCACTACTGTTCCCCAGACCCGAGATGGAACGTGTAATGGATATGTAAGGACACTGGGAGGAAACACAAATCAGCATGAACCAAAGAGATGGAGGAGGGGGAGGTTCGCCATGTTGAGGATAACAAAGTATTTTTGGACGCGATCAATTATTACAGTTGTAATGTTTATCACATGTATTCTGTCGCTGATTGAAACAGAAAATAAAATACATTAAAAAAAAAACACCTTTTGTGATGCATTTTCTCAAAGGTTTGGTCCAAATGTTGTCCCCAAAACATTATGTAATGCCTCAGTGTAGCCTTAATTTGGTCTTACTTTCCTTGTGTAGTCTCTTTGAGGAGTTATATAGCTGTCTGCTGACCATGAAAACCGTTTTAATCAACACAGTAAAATCAGCATGTCATGGGAGTGAACATCAAGCTGTTTCAACCCACACATCTTATGCCATCAGCTTTCAAGAGCCGCGGGCACCGCGGACCAGAGCGGCTTTTCTCCTGGTGTTTGTGATTTGCTTCCATCACTCTTCTGATGTTCTTTGCCAGCCCCACCTCCTCGGAAGAGGAGGAGAGACTCCATTATTTGGACCTCAAAAGAGTGCTCAGTTTTTACATTGATCATACCAAGGAATATCATGTGGATCAGCTCTTTCTGGGGGTCTCCAGATTGTAGTGGATACTTTATCTAACCATAGATTCCTCACTGTCTAAGTTAGAGATCTGCACACTAGTAAAATTGATCGCTTCTGGGCTCTGTTTCTGAAGTACAGATAGTGTCTAGAAAGAAACAGATGTCAGACCACTTGACTGGTGCCTATACACTGCCTCAGTTTGCACTTCCGGGGCAGAGTTCAGATATATCGGCACACAGCTACCTATCGGTAAGGACTATGTTGAAAAATCTTCTGAATCCAGTCAGATGCCTCAGTGAAACTGCGTGTACTTCATAGCAGCAGTGGCTTTTGATTGCTTATAACCTAGTTTGACAAATTAGCATTAATCTACCTGAAAAAATTTGCCTATTAGTATTTGATCCAGAAAGTTTGGTCCAGATTGTGGTCCAGCGGCTGCAAATTCGCTTGTTGGCATTGTCACTGATGATCCATTTGTACAGCACTTTGGTGCTTCCAATTCATTGAATTTACCTTGGGTGTCTCATACCTATTACAATGGTCACCCTAGATTTGAAACTTTAATTAGCCTCAAAATGTCTAATGATCTCTATGGGACCTCCTTTACACCGCTGTGGGCTGATATCTGAATCACCTGTGCTAAGCATTCCATTGTTGCATTACTTTGAAAGTTGCTTGAGACAGCGAGGCGTACAGTGTTTTTCTGTGAGTTGTTTTGAGAGCGAATAGGAAGGTTGAGAGGGGGTTTTGTCAGTTGATCATGTTAAAGCATTTGGTTGTGCCCACTGATAAAAAGTGCACCCCATACCATTGATGGCATATAAGCAGCCTAAAGGTTGTGTTTTGCATTGTGAAGTGTCTTGTAGATTCACATCCTGTGCATTATTCGGCCATCAAGTTTTAGGGTCCAGAAGGGTTATAGTATTAAAAAAATTGTTTGCTAGGGGTCGATGTTGGTAGAGCCTGGATATGACGTCTACTGTAAGTACACAATGGCCTAGTATGTGATCACCATTTTAGATTTTTTTTCCACTGCAGAGTTTGGAGGTGTAATGAAGGACTTCCATGGAACACCCTAAAAGACCGTTGATGGATAATGGGACAAAGCCAAACACTTCGAGAACTCACCGGATCTTGAGGTTTTTTGGGGGATTTTTTGGGGGTCGAGGGGTTCTTCCACTTGGTAAGGGAATGGTTTTGCTAGTAGGAGGGGCGTTCACTAACACCATTTTAGTGCATGACCCCAAATAGATTATAGATGCTTACGAATCTGCACTACATCTTAGGGTTGAAACATTGACGTTGTTAGTTCAACTTGTCCAAACAATTCCTCAACTAGAATAAGGAAATACTATATCCTGTTGTGGTTTATGTATCTAATGTTGGGCACTTGTGTAAAATTCCGTCCACCTGTGTAAATATGTGTTATATATGTTATTTTTGTACTGCACCATGTCACTAAACACGATCAGTCACTAATTGCTTCACAGTCCATGTGCCTCATTGTTTTGGACAGCCATATCTTTACTGATTTATCTAAAGACTAAAAAGGAATTCATCCTCTGAACTTAGTTTATCGTTGTGTGTTCCCTTCATTCGATGATTAATGCAATATCCATGAAATGTATTAAGAACATTAGAAAGTAAGAATACGTGACTCCCGACAGAACCCTTGTTTTTGTTTTGCCCAGCATTGTACAGCAGGGAAGGGAGGTCCTTCAGAAACCTGCCAGAGCAGTTATCCCTAGGATATAAAAGAAATACATGTTGTCCACTCTCAATCCTAATACATACAACTTGGGTTGGGCCAGACTCTTTGGTTTTGTCTACTGTGAGAATAAGAGCCATGTTCCTGTCTCCATGTACCCTTCCCCAGGCAAGGATAGTGAAAGACTAGAAACAGCGGGCAGAAAGATGTAGAGGGTAGCAACTAAATAGTGGTGTATCGCCAACTCGTGTGTCCTTCTCAACAGATATAGTCATCGACAATGGAAAGACATGGAAGATCTAATGTTACACCTTCCAAGGAGTATTACAAGAGGACTCAGGCAGTAATAGAGGACAGGAAGAACATAGACACCCCTTGCCTCAAGTCTGCATTTAGATGTAGCTGGCATGCGAGCAGACTGTGGCTATTAGGACTGTGATCAGGGGACATAGTGGATGTGACCCTCACAGGAAACCATCTTTTCGGCCAGAGGTAGGCAACAGCCTGGAAGACATTAAAGAAGGGAATGACACTACTAAGGGGATGGGGGCATGGAAGACATTCGAATATTTCCCAAAAAAAGAAACCATCACAGAAGAGAGCAAGAAAGACCTACATTCAGTCCTACATCACAGACAACTTCCTATAGGGACACGTCATAAACAACAGCAGCACCAACAGAGCAAGAGCAGCCTCTCAATCCAGCAAGTGACTTATTGGGGATCCCTACCTCATGCACACAAATCAACACCTGTAAGGGTGGGGGTGACTGCCTTCTCCAACACCTGGAAGACCATTACAATGGACAAATGGGCTTTAAATTTAATAAAACATGGGTATTGCATAGTTCATACAGACACATCATTTAATTACTCCCAAGTACTCCAATTGGGAGAGTATTTCTCTAACAGGTGTTTTAGCATTCCGTTTAGTGGGGTATTGTGTTTGCACTTACAGGCTGGATTGTATGAGTATTATATGATCAGGAGAGTCCTTATCCCAGCCGACATGATTGCGGTATAAAGCTGGGGCTTATGTAAGAGCCCATTCTGCTGGATATGCTGGTTTGACTTCATCAGGTAGAAGAGCAGAAAATGAAGGAAGTACTAAGTCCACACCTTGTGGGGATGTTTGAACAAAGAGTGCAGGTAACTGGGCTTTCCCTAGCAGACCAGGTCGTGCTGGCACAGCCAACAAAGTGCACGAAACATAGTCAAGCGACTACAAAGTGTACCTAAAGCATTGTAAAAGGCTTGTGTTCATATAAGATTAAGAGTCTCTATGTCAGGCTGTGGCTTAACATAGCTAAAGCTAGGTCGCCCCATCATTACAAAGGGGACCTAAGCATACATATGTAGGTACATGTGGGAGGGCGTCTAGGAACCAAGTCTGATGTTCCTGATAAGATAAAAAAGTATGTCCATGAGCGCAAATGTGCTGGTGTTGCAGGAGTAGTAGATGTATGAAATGTGTTTTGAATTAGCATCCACAGCTGGAAAATTGACCCAAGAATAAAAGATTTCAAAGCAATAAGCATTGTCTGCTTCTACTACAAAGATAAATGCACCGCCTGCATTAGTAAGTCCATGATGCGTTACATGTGCGTAGACGGACAGCAGGTCTGCAGTCAATAGGAATGTCAATAGTTGGCGCTCCAATGAGAAAAATAGAAATGGAAACAAAGTGCAGCACAAAAATGGGTTATCCTTTTAGACTTTCCAGCATGAAAAAACACCAAATTTCGGTGCTTCCTAAACACTTTGGAGGAATAATCTCCAGCACCACGGACATTTCCGGTGGTAGGTGTAAGGTCTATTATGTACACACACAAGCACTCCTCAGGAGACCTGTGAATAAGTACCAGACCAAACATTGATGGAGCCATATTGCAGGGATTCTGTGTAGGAAAAGAACTATGCCTGGGATCCCAGGACGTCAGTACGTAGGGACTGTGTCACCATACCATTTCAGTACCTATGGGCAAATCTGACTCGCTCGTAGAGCCTTACCCTGAACTAAAAAAATACAAGAAGGAACAAAAGAAGGTGCAAGAACTGCTGGAAAATGAAGCAAAGGAAATTCTACCACAAGAGGAACAACACACCAGGGTGTACTCTGTGCACTTCCTTGTTCCAAATCAATACTTAATCATGCAGCCAATACTGCACATAAGGGATGTCTACATTAGTTTGGACTCAAAGGTTCCAGATGACAACTTTGCAGAGATGATCCAACTGTTGGAGGAAAAGGATTATCTGGCAACTACAGTGGTAAAAGAAGCCTACTTTCACATGCCCATTCATCCCTCATGCAGAAAATGCCTCGGGTTTGTGTTAATACGGATGCATTACATGTCCAAAGTGTTACTCTTCGGCATAAAGTCTGCACCACAAGTGTTTACCAAAACATGAGCAGTGGTGAAGCACACTTCAGAAAACAGTCTATTGATGTACATTCCTACCTAGAAGACTCCATGGTAAGGGGGACAACATTCAAGCAATAAGGGAACAGCCTTATAACGGTTGTCCACCTTCTTCTGCAGTGTTTTTTTTAGTTCAGTGGAAAAAACCAATCCCCTTCCCCAAAGGCACAAAATACTTTTCCAGGGGCAGAGCTAGATACTCTAAAAGCAAAAGCGTACTCATCACTGAAGAGACTGCATGCATTGCAAGGACTAGCTTGCCTTTATTACTTGTCTCAATCGCAAATGGTGAGTGTTGGAAAGTGGGTTATTGGTAGGGGCAAATGTAGTTCTGCCATTGGCAATAAGGCCACTAACACATGATAGGACTCAGCAAAGGTCTTAGAAAATTATTTCTATGCTCAACCCTTGGTAACGTGGCTGCGAGCAGACAGACAACTTCAAAGACAGGTATGTAAAGAATTTAAAAACACCATTTCAGTAAATAATTAAGACACAACACAAAATAAAAATCCAACAGCAATTTATAAAAATAGGTAATATTTTTATCTTTTAAATGACACCAAAATGAAAAAAATCCACTGTAGGGAAATTTCACTTTTTTCAGGCATATAACAACTGATTTTATAAGGGTGTACCTTATAGATAACTGACCCCACACCCCTGGGATTCCTAGGGGAGACCCTGGGGATCCTTAATATGCCAAAACATTGTAGGATTTCCATTTTTAAGAGCCCCTACCACCAAAGTCGAGTTTGGGCACAATTTACTGTTTAAAAGCAGTCCTGGCAACCAGTGCTGCTTTTAAACTGACCTCAGGCTTCAGCACTGCACACATGCTAGTGCAGAAAATCTGCTGGCCTCTAAACTGCCATGCCCCAGGATACTGGGGACTTGTGGGTAGTTTCTTTTTCTTTAACCATTTTTATTTGCATTTTATTATAGTCCAACATTACAATCACATCATCCTCGGTCATCACTCCCCTCCTGTCCACCCTCCACCCGCCCAGCATCACAGCATAAATCCCATCCCTTTCAAACAGCCCAAATACTGTCTGTATAGTACTGTGCCAATTCGATTCCTTATGTTCCATATATTCCCTCAGTCGATGTCTTTGTTCCTTCGTATCCCTCTTTCCCATGTGTCCTGTTTCAGAGCCCCCCATCCAGCCCATGGTATCGTCTCCATTTGCCCCCTACTCTGCCAAACTTCTTGGGACATCCTCTCGCCTTATAGGTGACCCTTTAAGCGGCCATATAGGTATCTAAACCTCTTCTCCATTCGCCTAGCTTTGGCGGTGTATCCGCTCCCCAGTACCTAGCTACGTCTCTCTTAGCTATAACCAGGGCCAAGATCAGAAAGATCAGTAGGGGAAGGGTGAGGTCCACATCTAGCTGTAGGGGGGTCTCAAGCACCTCGCCCAATTCACTTAGCACCTCCTCCCAGTAGATCTGAATCGGAGGGCAGGACCAAATGGTATGGTAGAAGTCCCCTCTAGTACGGCCACATCTCAAGCATCGTGTGTCTCCAATCCTACCCTTTTTATGCAGTCGCACCCTATCATAATACGTCCTATGGAGGACATTATTTTGGATGAGTCGTAACCTGGATTTAATAGCTACCTCTCTAGGATGCATCAATACCGTATCCCAGTCTACATTGTCCATTTCCCCTACTTCGCTCTCCCACTTCCTCCTGAGGTTACCCATGTCGTCCATCATGTTATTCATCAACGTTCTATACGTGATTGAAACTGCCCTTTCCGGGATTTGTTCCTGCAGCAATCGGCCCTTAAGGGGCACATATTCTGGAAGTGTTTCCAGCTAGATCTTCTCCGCTCGCCACGCGTGGCATAGCTGTGCATGTTTAAAATATTGCGTGTGATGCAGCCCAAATTCTTTCCTCAGTGCTTGAAAGGGCTTCAGTTTCCACCTAGCTATTACGTCCCCTAGCGTTGAGATCCCTATGTCATCCCATCTCTGGAACCCCTTCAATTTATTCAGTTCCGTCAGCCAAGTACATTGCCAAAGCGGCGTCTGGCAGGTAGGTTTTTTCTCCCACCCAAACGATTCAGAAAAGGGGGTGGTGATGAACAGAGTGTCTGAATTAAGCAGACCACTCTTACCGAGTCCAAAGATCAGGGCTTGTTCCATCACCGTTTTTTTAGCTCACTGCACCATCCCAGCTCAGAACCCGGCTATATGCAAATTAGTCTGACCCTGGCCCAGTGCATCATGGGAACAGGGCAGACCAAACTACCAAGCCAATTGTTATACTGGGAAGGAAACAAGCTTCCGGGGACCGGTTTCTGGCATTTCAGCCGTCTTCGGCCCGGCTTGCTTGAATCCTGATGGTGCAATGAGCAAGGGACTCACATCTGTGTATACCCTTCCACGCTTATGGTGGACAAAAACGATTCAGAAAAGGGGGGGGGGGGTGATGAACAGAGTGTCTGAATTAAGCAGACCACTATTACCCAGTCCAAAGATCAGGGCTTGATCCATCACCGTTTTTTAGCTCACTGCACCATCCCAGCTCAGAACCCGGCTATATGCAAATTAGTCTGACCCTGGCAGAGTGCATCATGGGAACAGGGCAGACCAAACTACCTAGCCAATTCTTATACTGGGAAGGAAACACGCTTCCGGGCACCGGTTTCTGGCATTTCAGCCGTCTTCGGCCCGGCTTGCTTGAATCCTGATGGTGCAATGAGCAAGGGACTCACATCTGAGTATACCCTTCCACGCTTATGGTGGACAAAAACGATTCAGAAAAGGGGGTGGTGATGAACAGAGTGTCTGAATTAAGCAGATCACTCTTACCCAGTACAAAGATAAGGGCTTGATCCATCACCGTTTTTTAGCTCACTGCACCATCCCAGCTCAGAACCCGGCTATATGCAAATTAGTCTGACCCTGGCCCAGTGCATCATGGGAACAGGGCAGACCAAACTACCAAGCCAATTCTTATACTGGAAGGAAACAAGCTTCCGGGGACCGGTTTCTGGCATTTCAGCCTTCTTCGGCCCGGCTTGCTTGAATCCTGATGGTGCAATGAGCAAGGGACTCACATCTGAGTATACCCTTCCACGCTTATGGTGGACAAAAACGATTCAGAAAAGGGGGTGGTGATGAACAGAGTGTCTGAATTAAGCAGACCACTCTTACCCAGTCCAAAGATCAGGGCTTGATCCATCACCGTTTTTTAGCTCACTGCACCATCCCAGCTCAGAACCTGGCTACATGCAAATTAGTCTGACCCTGGCCCAGTGCATCATGGGAACAGGGCAGACCAAACTACCAAGCCAATTCTTATACTGGGAAGGAAACAAGCTTCCGGGGACCGGTTTCTGGCATTTCAGCCGTCTTCGGCCCGGCTTGCTTGAATCCTGATGGTACAATGAGCAAGGGACTCACATCTGAGTATACCCTTCCACGCTTATGGTGAACAAAAACGATTCAGAAAAGGGGGTGGTGATGAACAGAGTGTCTGAATTAAGCAGACCACTCTTACCCAGTCCAAAGATCAGGGCTTGATCCATCACGGTTTTTTTAGCTCACTGCACCATCCCAGCTCAGAACCCGGCTATATGCAAATTAGTCCGACCCTGGCCCAGTGCATCATGGGAACAGGGCAGACCAAACTACCAAGCCAATTCTTATACTGGGAAGAAAACAAGCTTCCGGGGACCGGTTTCTGGCATTTCAGCCGTCTTCGGCCCGGCTTGCTTGAATCCTGATGGTGTAATGAGCAAGGGACTCACATCTGAGTACACCCTTCCACACTTATGGTGGACAAAAACGATTCAGAAAAGGGGGTGGTGATGAACAGAGTGTCTGAATTAAGCAGACCACTCTTACCCAGTCCAAAGATCAGGGCTTGATCCATCACCGTTTTTTAGCTCACTGCACCATCCCAGCTCAGAACCCGGCAATATGCAAATTAGTCTGACCCTGGCCCAGTGCATCATGGGTCAACGGTATTTTAATGTGTTCCTTTCAGCTTGGCATTGGCCCTGGGCCTGGTTAAACAGAGCCCAGGGTCAGTCAGACTCAGTTACCACCAGTTCCAGTCAGCAAAAAGTTGGGGGGTGCCCAGGGCACAGGATGACTTTGCAACATAGCCCCCCCCCACACGAAAGGTGATGGGTTACTAACCTACATCCTGGTAGTCCTCATCGGCTAAGTGGAAAAACCTGGAAAGTCCATCTGCATTGGCATGGGCAACCCCAGGTCTGTGTTCCACTGTAAAGTCCATTCCATGTAGAGAAATGGACCTCCTTAACAGAAAATGTTTCCTATGCTCAACCCTTGGTAACGTGGCTGCTAGCAGACAGGCTTAACTTCAAAGACAGGTATGTAAAGCATTTAAAAACAATATTTAATTTATTATTGGGCGGCACAATTGAAGAAAATCAACCAGTGGCTGCATGCTCCACAGTCTGACCCAGCATTTAGGCCAGACAGGGAAATATTGGGCACAAGAGGAATGCTTTCCCCTCTCTACGACAAAAGACTGACCACAGCACTCATTGGGCCTCTAAAGCACACCGTGATCATTTGGCACGCCACCCAGGCCAAACTGGGTTGGCGTGGGATTCTGACCCAGCTCACGCCATTATGGGATGTAAAGCGCTTAGGTAGACTTAGAAACAGTAAGGGCTTTGACAGATGGGACGATATTGGTATATCTATGGTGTGCGACATATGGCACAATGGCAAAATAGTTAAATTTGAGCGCCTTCAAAAACAATATACACTGGCGACATCGGAGCTGTTTCGATACACACAGATCAGACACGCCTTAATGTCAGCACTGCCACCCAGCACGGAGGTCCCAGAGGCGTCCCCCATGGAAGATAGATTGTTGACAGAATACATGCAAAAGAAGGCAACCTCACTCACATATTGCAAGCTGGTTAACAATTTACCAGACCCAACGGGTCCCCTACTAGATAAGTGGTCTCATGATATAGGCGAGTTTGACGACTCGGAATGGCAGGAGGTGCTGGCTTCTCCACGGGAGGTGGGCATACCCTCACGGCTCAGACTGGTGCAGCTTCGAATTTTACACCGATCATTTTATACCAGGCACACCTTACACAGAATAGGTAGAGCAATGCACCCCTTCTGTCTGCGTGGCTGCGGGGATGAAGGTACCTTTTTTCATACAATATGGGACTGTCCTAAAATCAAGGAATACTGGGCTCGAGTGATGAGGACAATGTCGCAGTCGGCGGGGGTATCACTAGTGCCGGAGCCCAGACGGAACCTAATGACTTAACTCGTCAGGCACAGAGCTGGGCTACGCTGGGGATTATGGTTGCTAAACGGAATGTAGCCCAGAAATGGGGCGTGACGGAGGCGCCAAAGCTTACAGCATGGGGAAGGCACATGGATGCGGCTATGCTAGCTGAAAGAACAGTGTTGGTTAATCGGGGGTGCCCCCAAAAGTGGAGCAAAATCTGGGGGGTCAAATGTGAACCACCGCCCGAGCAAGACAATGGGAATTCAGACTCTAAATGACAAAGGTGTACATGTAAATTACAAGTGGGTCACAGATCGTAAAAAAGTTGTGCTGACGAGATGTGATTTCAAAATATTGATTGTGTTTTTTTGTACTGCGACACTGTATTTTGCTGAAACATTACGTGTATGGTGTTTATACTGCACTGCTCTTGAGAAAAATAAAAATCTTTCACAAAAAAACTCATTTCAGTACATAATTAAGACACAACACAAAATAAAATCCAACACCAATTTATAAAAATAGGTAATTTCTAAAAATCTTTTAAATGACACCAAAATGAAAAAAATCCACTGTAGGGAACCAGAGATATGAATTTTTAAAGATTAGTCACTTTCTAGTGCTTAGAAACCAACAGTGCACCTTTTAGTCAATTCGTTTTTTCTGACAGGGACACACATTTAGAACTTGTTCTGGAGAATTTCTCACCACTCTTGTGCAGCCTTCTCCAGCAGGCTGGGTCCAGTTAGAACTCCTTCCTGAAGTTCTGCTTGCGGGTTTCAAAGTATACAACATACAGTCCAAAGTTCTGGAATCTCTAAGAGGGTCCTTGAAAGTGTGAAACTTTAATTCCGCAATCAACTTGAACAAAACCCTGACAAATCCACTGGTACTCCAGGCTGGGAATTCTTTGTGGGGCAGTCCAGGTGAGCTGTAGGTTGCAGGGAGTCCACCGAGTCCTTTTGCAGAAAGGTAATCCACAGGGCTGCAGTTTCACTTGGTGCAGTCTTCAGAGGTCAGGCCTTTGAAATCTTTGCACAGCAAAACTTCTCAGCAGGGCACTTCTTGCTTCAGTAAGTTTCAAGCAGCAGATCTAGAGGGCTCTGCCCCTCTCAGATACTTATTCAAAATTCTATGGGTCAAGCACCAGGGCACTTCTGACCAATAAGAGCAGGGCAACTCCTCATAGTTATGACCACATCCTGTAGAGTGTGGCATTATTTTGTCCAAGAGTGCACCATTCTTCCAAATCCATAATGGCTGATTTTCCAACAAGGAGGTAAGAGCTGTCTAAACACACCCCCTGTGATGGCTTATTTCCATGGCCTCTCCCCTTACCATCTGCACATACCTTCCTTAAACCTAGCCCTGACTCTGGGTCAAGAGTGTAAGAGTGAAACTGAAAACTAGGCCTCCCCTCTGCCTTTGAAGAGGATGGTTTACGACTCCACCAGCTGGCCTGGCATTCCTATAAACCAGCACACTGCCCTCCCAGCAGAGTAGTTGACCCTACGGGTTCCTTAACACCTCTTCAAAGCAGCCTGGCTAATCCACTTAACTCTGACCAATCAGGGCAGACCACTGGAAGGCTGAATTTGGACTTACAACCAAGAAAGTCTTATAGCTTCTTGTATGTGTACACTTTAGGAGAAATTCAAATATATAATATTGTTGGATTTATTACTACCATTCTGGGAAGTCTTTGAATGGTCCGGCTAGTCCTATCCTATCAATATTTATTAATCAATAACTTCCTACCATGTTAACCTATGGGCCTTGGGGTTTGCAATGGGGAAAATGACTTGGGCCAGTTTTCTAGCACCATGGCTTATAAAAACATATTTTATAAGTATTTCCCTAATTTCTACAGGACCCCTATCCCCTGTGCAACTCGGGGAGACTTCAGGGGTTCTGAACCTGCAGAAATATTGCAGATCCTCCTTAACCAGTGCTTCTAGCGTCAAAGTCGAATTTGAGCAGCACTGTAAAACAATGTGGGGAGTGAAATGTGAAATTTCACTACTCAGGCATATAAAAACTCGTTTTATAAGGGTGAACCTTATAGATAACTGACCCCCCCACCCCCAACACCCCTGGGATACCTAGGGGAGACCCTGGGGATCCTTAATATGCCAAAACATTGATCCAGATCAGTTGAAGAGCCAGGTCTTGAGGTCCTTCCTGAACATGCACAGGGTCGGAGACCGTCTGATGTTCACAGGGAGCTCATTCCAGGTCTTGGCTGCGATGTGGGAGAAGGCTCTCCCTCCCGTTCTGTTTCTGCGTACGCGGGGAACCTCTGCCAGGGCGAGGTCAGCGGATCGGAGGTTCCTCTTGGGTGCATGGAAGGATAATCTCTCATTGAGGTATTTGGGTTTCGATGTTGTTGAGTGATTTGTGGGTGCGGAGTTTGAAGGTGACCCTCTTCTCAACTGGGAGCCAGTGCAGGTCTGGTAGGTGTTGGGTCATGTGTTTGTGACTAGGTATCCTGAGGACGAGTCTTGCTGCGGCGTTCTGGATGGGTTGGAGTTTGTGTAGAAGGGTTCTGTTGATACGGCATATAGGGCGCTGCCATAGTCCAATCTGCTGGTTATGAGTGCGTGAGGGACTGTTCTCCTGCAGTTGGAGGGGTGGGTTCATTTGAAAATCTAACGGAAGATGCGTAGGCAGTTAAAACTGGTGGAGGCAACGGCGTTGATCTGGCGGTTCATGGAAAGGGAGGAGTCGAGGATGATGCAGAGGTTTCGTGTGTGGTCTGTGGGGGTGGGCGGGCTCCAGAGGGCAGCGGGCCACCAGGTGTTGTCCCAGGCAGAGTTGTGGGGTCTAAGGATGAGGACCTCAGTCTTCTCAGAGTTGAGCTTCAAACAGCTGTCTTTCATCCAGGCTGCCACATTCTTCATTCCTTCATGGAAATAGAGTCTGGTGCCTTCTGGCTTCTTTGTGAGTGAGAGGATGAGCTGGGTGTCATCGGCGTAGGATACAATGCTGAGCCCTTGCTGTCTGACGATGGCAGTGAGGGGGCCATGTAGATGTTGAAGAGCATGGGGCTGAGCGATGATCCTTGGGGAACTCTGCAGTTGGTATCGTGGGTTTGGAGAAGAAGGGAGGGATTCTGATCCTCTGGGTTCGGCTTTAGAGGAAGGATTGTATCCAGTCGAGGGCGGTTCCTTGTATCCCTGCGTCGTGAAGTCTGGGTGCGAGTGTGTGATGTGAAACTGTGTCGAAGGCTGCAGAGAGGTCCAGAAAGATGAGAGCCACTTTGTGTCTCTAGTCAAGTGGCAAGCGGAAGTTGTCAGTGGTGGCGAGGAGGGCAGTCTCCGTGCTGTGGTTGCTGCAGAATCCGGACTCGGCGGCTTCCAGGATGGAGTTCTCTTCGATAAAGACGGTCAGTTGGGCGTTTACGAGTCTCTCAGTGATTTTGGCTGCAAAGGGGAGGAGAGAGATGGGCGCATAGTTTTTCAGGTCCGTTGGGTCAGCCGTAGGTTTCTTGAGGAGGGGTTTAATCTGCGCTTGCTTTCCGTCATCTGGGAAGATGCCGGACCTGAAGGAAGCGTTGATGGTCCATCCTAGTTCGGGTGCGATGGCAGCAGCAGTCCTGTGGAATATGTGCGGTGGGCAGGGGTCCGTTGGGGCTCCTCAGTGGGTCTTCTTCATGGTTGTGGTGATGTGTTCTATGTTGGTGGGATTCCAGGTCATGATGGATGGCTTATCGGTCGCGAGGGGGGCGGGAGTGTTCGGCGTCTGTTTGTTGAAGTTGTCATTGAGGACCTTGATCTTCAGATGGAAGTAGGAACTGAGGTTGTCGCAGAGTTCTTGGGAAGGCGTGATGTCCGTGGCTTCACTGGGGGTTTTTGCAAACTGCTGTATGATGTTGAACAGTTCCTTGGCGTTGGTAGCGTTAGTCTGGACTTTGTCTCTTATGAAGTTTCATTTAGTGTCTCTTATGCGCTGGTGGTATTCCTTCACGGCGTTCCTGTGATTGTTCCGTGATTCTGTGGTTTCATGGTTTCGGGCAGGTTTTCTCTACGCGTCTGCAGGAGCGTCTGGCTTCTTGTAGTTCTGTGGTGAACCAAGCGACCTTCATGGGGCATTGTTTGGCGGGGTGGCTGATGGGTGCGAGTTTGTCGGCGCAGCAGGAGATCCAGCGGTGTAGTTCCCTGGCTGTGGAGTTGGTGTTGATCGAGGCGTTGGGGGGAGCTTGCTCCAGTTCCTTTGTGCCGTGTGCGGTTGGGCTTGGGTGCGGTGGTGGTGTTGAAGGTGAAGTGGACGCAGTGGTGGTCCGTCCAGAGGGGCTGGGTGGTGTGGCTGAAGCAGATGTTGGTCCCGTCCGCAAAGATTGGGTCGCGGGTGTGTCCAGACTTGTACATAGGCGTGTTGACCAGCTACTTCAGTCTAAGGGTGGTGAGGTTGTCGAGGAGAGTAAAGGAGTCAGGATTGTTGCGGTTGTCGAGGTGGGAATTCAGGTCCCCGAGTAGGATGTAGTCCATGGAGGTGATGGCGTGTGGTGCACAAGTTTGGCGTTGGTAGTTGCGGCCTGGGTGCGAGGTCCCGGTGGTCTGTAGATGAGGGTGCTATGTAGCGTGGTCCTGGGGCTGATCTGTATCTGGAAGTGGAGGTGTTCTATGTTGGAGTGGGCGTCACTCGTGCTGGATGTGGAGAGTCGATGGGGGGTCTTGTGTGCGATGGCGAGTCCTTCTCCTGGGTGGTGGGGCCAGTCCTTTCTCTGGATCTTGAGCCGTCGGGGATGGCAACGGCGATGTCGGGCCGGAGGTGGCGTTGGTCCACGTTTCCGTAAAGAAGGCGACGTCAGGTGAGAGGGTGTCGATCAAGTCCCAGATCTCTACAGCATGTCGATGGAGGGAGCGCATGTTGAGGAGAATGCACGTTAGGGTTTCGGTGGTGCAAGCATCATTTTTTACATTTTTTTAAAGATTTTTATTAGTTTTCAAAGAAAAAAGTAAACATTACATCATAGACGTAGCCCCATGGGCAATGTGGGGAAAACAGGATGAAGGCAATATACCTTACAATTACAGTCAGTAACAACCTGAGGTCCTTCCCAGAGCTAGCTGCCGGTATATGCTCTGATCAGAACAGGCCCCCTGCAAAACCTTCCCTCCCTCTCCTTGTAGACAGAGCAGCATATGGCTCGGTTCCTCTTCGCATTTAATGTGGTCCACAAACAGGGTCCAAAAGAAAGTCCCCAACATCCCTCTCTCCCCTCCAGTATCGTACCCCCCAACTGGTAGTCCCCCCCCACTCCTGGCATGCCGATGACCCATTAAAATATTCAACCTACCTCCTAACACACTTTTCGGTGGTGCACGCATCATGCAGGGCCTTTGGCGGTTGAGGTAGTTATGTCGATGATGAAGGATTTGTGGCAGAGTCTACATGAGAACTGTCCATGGGTGGTGATGGGTGAGGATCTTTGGCAGTCAGTGTGTCTTCCAGGGTTGAGTGCGTGGAGTGCCACGGAATCATATCTGTGGCGTCCCGGGGATCCAGGGTTCCTGGCACTGGCCGCAGTTTAGCACAGACGGGCTTGCCTTAGGCACACCTTCGGCATGCCAGTGGCGCCTCCGCTGTGCAACCGTGCAGAATTAGTGATGACCACTGAAAATATATGAAGAGAAGACCTTTCCATTCATATCTACCAAAGGTCATCATAACAGCAGATGTGTCACAGGTTGGATGGGGGCACACATGGGACAAATAAAAGTGAAAGGGCTGTTGCCCAAACAGGAGGGTACAAAGCATATCAACTGCCTGGAGATGAAAACCATTATTCTAGTCCTGAAAGTATTCCAGGTTCAGGCCCACAGGAAGAGAGAAAATGATTATGGACAACACAACTGCTATGTATTACCTAAGCAAGTAGTTACTTTTCCACGGTCCTTACTAAATAAGTCCATATGTAAAACGCATACAAATAATAGTACACCATGTGCCAGGAGTGGTAATCAACCGCACAGACTAGCTTAGCACAAGAGTAAATATTTCACACAAGTAGAAACTAGAGAAAATCTTAGAACGGTGAGGTACGCCACAGATAGTCCTGTTTGCGACAGCAGAAAATGCAAAATGCCAGTGCTTTGCACCCCGGAGCTCTCATCCACTGTCACCAGGCAATGCATTGTTTATAAACTGGTGACAGAGGTTTGCCTATGCCTTTCCTCCACTAGCTCTGATTCCCCTATGTAGGAAGGTGGAATCTGACTACATGGTTACCCCCATTTATTTCTTGGTATTTTGATGGTTTTTGACTTAGTTTGGCTGGGATCCTGCTATTAAGGGCCCCAGCCTACCTGCTTTGTCTTCTAAAATGATTCCAAGTACTTTAGGTACACTCCAGTTTGATTACTGGGGTACCTGTATAATTTCCTAATATATGGTACACCATGTACCCAGGGCATAGGTACCCCAGAGGCCTACCATGGGCTGTATTATGCCACCCCTGGGCAGCCTTCCAAAATGACACCACTGGTCTGCTACTGCAGCCTGTATAAGGTGGTGTATGCACCCCTTACTTAGTTATAGGTTCCCTATAGCTATCTACCTTATATCACTACACATATAAACCTAGCAGTCACCAATATGGCAAGCCTTATCAATCCTGAAGGCAGGGTGCTGGGTTTTGTGTGCGAGGGTGCCCATGCATGAGCAGGGCCCCTCTGCAGCCTTCGGAATCGATTCCATGGGGTTGTTCTGTGATGCAGCCAGACCATATACTCTTAAGGGCATTATAAACTTGCGGTAAATGCTAACTTTGGAATGGCTGTAAGGAAATATCCCTTGGGTACTCTTCCACCACCTGATTAGAACGTGAACCAAGTAATAGCAGGGCTCATGAAGTCACCCGTTCAGCCTGTGCTCAAAGCTTCTCTTAAGTTTTTAACTGTGAAAACAGCGAGCCTCTTTTGAGGCTGAATGCGCAGTCGTAACATCACTTTTTGTGACGTTCTGTGGCGCAGGAGCCTTCTCCATATTTACGAGGCAGCACATAGCCATTTTTTATGGCTTAATGCTGCCTCATAGATATTGTCCCCTTTAACACAATGGGTGTTGCTGGGGGTGCATTACACTGCCCCAGATTTATGAGAAATCGTAACTACGAGGCAGTGCCAAAATCGTACGCCTTGCCAGGGGAGGCGTAAGGGAGGCACAAGGACGAGAAATATATTTAGTTCTCCTCGTTTTTCCTTTTTAGGTCCAGCCTAGAGCAGCGTGCATGCGTTGCTTGCAAGACTTTTAGTAAGGGGCTTCAGAAAGCTCACCAAGCTCACAGGCTTTTGGGCTTTGCGTGCTTATTTCTCCGAAAGGCAGCACGCAATTGGCAAAGGCGGGTGCATGTCCCGCCTTTGCTCTGCCCAGGGCCTATTGCTTGCGGTTACCCGCACAGGCACCATCTGTTTTGAATTATCATGCCCAGACGCGTGCACGATAATTCAAAACAGATGTTTCGCTGTGGCACACACGACGCGCACCACTCGCCTGCTTGTTTTCCCTGCCAGATATTCCCCCACTGTTTGAGGAGTTACTCATCGGACTCTGAATATTTGTGCTGGGGGTGAGTGACATCAGCTGCGCTTCTCCTCAATGGCCCATTCTGTCTCACAGGCCCTGGTATCAGTCACGTGACCGTGCCTACCCCCATCCATCCCTCCCTTCCTCCCACCCTCCCTCCAAGAGACTGACTGTCCTCCAGGCTGTTCCGGCAGTCTGTTCTATGCCTCTTCTACGCCTCATCATACCCATAAAGATCTACTGAAGGAACTTCAGAACTGCGGTTTCTACCTTTATGTAGTGTGCACAATTCACGCCAAATTGCCTCTAGGCGCTGGTTTTCATTCCTGTAAAATTGAAACTACACATTCCAGGCAGTGGCGTAAGGAAACCTTCCCCCCCCAAAAGCTAGCAAGCTGAGTACCCCCACCCCTCGCACCGCGGGGTGTCTGTCCGTTACGCCCCTGGTTACAGAATCCAACGTCAGGTAAATTGAAAAGCCAGAACTGACTGAAGCTGTCTCACATACCATGCTTATTAAAACATTTAATATGTTCGGTTTAATATTATGAGATATCCATATCAAAGAGAACGTGCAGTGGGGGGCACTTTAATAACATGACCAGAAACCTCCAAACCTATCTGAACACAGCACCCACCAGGGTGTCTCCCCTCTTTCAGCATTCATTGAATATCTGTGTATGGAAAGTATTAAGTCTGTGACTGTTGAAAACACACCCACGGTTGTGGCCCGCCCGTCACACTGCCCTTTCTGCCTGCAGCCAGACTCCACGATAAGATCAAAGGTGGCAGTGATGTCACTGACAGCGCCCCCCCCTGGGAACCTCGGAGTAGGCAGCTCGCTGCATGTCTGAGCTTTGGAGCCTAGTGCTGTGCAGCAGGTGCTCTGCCTCTAGGCATGTGGGGGAAAGAGACAGAGGGGCATGGGCAGGTGGGGAGGGGTCCTGGAAGCTTCCAAACTGCTGCATTAACAGAGGGGAGGACTCTGGGGGATTCGAACATGTGTCAACAAGGGTTAATGCTTTTCTATGTGTGCTGCATTGTGCAGCACACATAGAAAAAGGAAAAAGCCTCTTGTGATTGTTTTTGTGCAGTAAGGGAACCCTCAACGCAGGTATCCTCGCACCATGGTGCAAAGGTGCCTGTGTTGGCGCACGGAAGCCTACTGTGCGCCTGTGCAGGGGAAAAGGACAGGAATGCGCCGTATCTGATAGATATGGCGCATTCGTGCCCTTTTCTGTTGCCGGTGGGCAGCGCAGCAGGAGGCCAGCAGTGCTTCCCCACGGCACAACCTCATAAATGAGGCCCAGCATGTTTTTATAGCAACCACATCCCTCAAGGAGAGTTATTATGAGAGCAAACTCAAAAGTAGTGTCGCCATTTGTCATCAATACTAAATGAAGGGTGCGTCACACACGAGATGTAAAGAGGGAGATGTATAACAGTTCCTCGTAGCGCTGTCCACACAAGTGCTGGGCACTGCAGTAACACAGAACACTAGTGCAAGGTGGATAATACACACGAGTGAGCACTCTTAAGCCTTGGCCAATAGGAAATACAGGCACACCCAACATCTCATTCTACTAGGAAGAATGGAGCAATGCTCGCTTTTTTGGCCAACTTATATTTTACAAGACCACATGGTCATTGTGCCTGATCTGGCTTTTTTTCGGGGGGGCAGGAAGCTCTCTGCTTGGGGTTGCATACCTGGGCTCTGCCTGTTGGTGGTGGGACACTCCTCGGAGTCTATACAAGTCTCTCTCATTCATTAGAACACACCTGTTGATATCACCAGTCACAGAGACATGGTGATATGGCAATACATCAATTCTCAAACACTTGTCCTCATACACCCCCCCCCCCCCCCACACACCCCCACAGGTGGAATAACACTGCTGCTTCATCTACGCATAGCATGTGAATCTATGAGACACTTCAAGCTGCAAAAGAAACCAGTAATTTCGTACTTTGATGTTCTAGATTTGCTTGTGAGCCTCCTCCTCAGTGAAGGAAGATAGTGGAAAGAAAAGAAATAAAATGGTTGTCCTATACTGTGGTGATCTCAGGCCCAACCACTAGATGGCAAAATAATGCACAGCATGTGAATGTAGAAGATGAACTAGCAAATAGGTTATTACTTATAAGTAACTGGTTTCCTTTGAGGAAGTCATTAAAAATATGAAAGATTTGGAGGAGTTGAATCTAATGGTAGTCGGCTAGAGGGGAGGGTAGGGCCATGAAATATATGCAAATATTTGCTATCAGAAAAAATGTGCTGGGTGGACAGGTATCCCTGCCTAAATATTGCTGCTATTCTTACAACAATCAGAGGGTTTCACTGCATAAGGCATCAGATCTGGGCTCTTTGCATAGATTGATTTTGAAGCATGTCTTTAGGGTTGGCTGCATTCCAGACCACAAGCAAGGGTTGGTTGGGGGAACTGGGGGTTTATCTTTCTTTCAAGATGATGTATTGGTTTATAATCAAGATCAAAGTAAGCATCATTGGCATCCACCAGGTGTTTACAAATCCCATAGCTGTGGTGAATCCAAGAGACAAAGTTGAAGATGAGCTTGCACTGTATCTGTAAATTCCTGACAACACTGACACTCTGAGGGCATTCCTAAGACGTGGGAAGATTTTGTTTGGTTTGGTGAGCAGGAACATACCTTTGCGTTCTCAAAATGGTGTGATGTGCTCTGAGTTAAGGACAAAACTAGTAACAAGAAGAGGGTACAAAGTTCCCCGGGAAGAGTGGTAAGGAAAGAAGATGTGTGTGCCAGTAAGAGGGGGGAATCCCCTAGTTGGAACTAAAACCCTCACACACCCAGCAAGCTAGGTGTCATGCTTCATCATATGGGTTCTGCTCCTCGTCAGACTGGCGCTGCAATGTCTGACTGGCTCCCGAAACCGGGGCTCTTTATCGGAGATCTTTTGTTCCGGCCATATGGTGCATGCGTGTGAGAGGGCAGGGGGAGTGTGGTCGTGATAGGAGAGTGAGGATAAAAAAGGTAAGTCAGTCCACAACCTATTTTATTCCCGTGGTTGGCTTCCTTGGTTAAAAGGGGTGTTAAGGGAGGTAAGTTGCCCTGAGACTATCAGAGCCGGCTTAACTACTACCCTAAAGTATGGTCAACATGTTTCATGCCTGATGGCAATTCTTCAGGACCTTAATAAAACAGTACCACACAGTGAAAGCTAATGGTGAATGGACAATTTTGTGGTGAGGTATACAACCTTATGTTGTTGATAATACTGGATTGGCATGCCGATTGGTCCTGCTGTAGTATTAAAACCCTGGAAGATTCCCTGAGGTACCTCACAGTCTGCTCCCGTGGGACCGGCTGATAGGTAAGGTACCTATGTACGCATCCGGTCCTGGCCGGTGCACCTACCCCATGATCGGCGTCTAGGACAAGACGCGGAGCAGCTGGTAACAGGACAAAACTGTCTTCATGGTGGATAGGAAATTTGCAGCCAAAAGTGCATGCACTGTGCACTTTGACAGATTCCAAGGAGAAATACTTCAGATAATTGAAAAAGAAGGAATGGTTTGTTGGTGGGACTTGTGGTGATTTATTTGTTAGGGGCGAATGACCACAAACCACGATCAACATCTTGTCTGATAAAGAAAAATAGGACACTTTTCACCCAAATTGCTTTTTTGGTTAATGCAGATTCATTTTTATGGAGCATATGGACCCAGTAAAATGTTGTGGATTGTTTATCATGGTTGCATGGAGTGTCGAGGGAAAGATGGGGTGGAGCCAACCTCATTGGAGGTGTGGGTAGCTTCTGTAGGTGGGGGTGCTTGGAGGCATCTTTAGTCGGGCACGAGCGGTCAAAGGAGTATGGTCGAGATGCGAAATTTAAACAGGCAAAGATAGAAGTTGAGAACGATTGGAAGTGCGTTGAAGATTGTGCTGTGTTATCATTCCTGGGGTATGTTTGTGGTTGGAACACAGGATTTTTAATATGCTAAGAGGTTGATCTCACAAAGAATTTGTGAGTAAGGATTGTAATGCTAGACCTTAACAGACTTTTAAGGAAACTTTCTCATATGGAGGCTATGGGAGGGGTATTGGTTCATCCTCCGACACCCATAATAAGGACAAGCATTGGAAAAGCCAATAGGCCTCACCTAAGCGAGATCTTTTGGCTCTGTCAGTTTTTTTGCCATATTGTACAGCAGCGCTGGTGTCAATGCATCATGGCTGAAGAGTAAAAAAAGGTGATCTGATGCGGTCAATGCTGGCGATCTCATAGAGCTTTTGGACCAGATGTACGGCCCTTTTTTGCAACCGCAAACGGGAGATTCTCCAGTGTATGCCTGCAAAAAAGGGGAATGGCATGTACAAATGCTATTTTGCGAGTCACAGACTCGCAATATAGCATTTGCGACTCTCGCTATTAGGAAGGGGCTTCCCTTCCTAATAGCGAGTCACCATTCCATCTACAATTGTTTTGCAACCGCATTTGCAGCTGCAAAACACTCGCAGGTTAGCAATTGCTTCAAGTAGGTGGTAAACCACTCACAAACAGGAAGGGGTCCCCAGGGAACCCTTTCTCCTTTGTGAGTATGTGAGAAAATATTTTTAAGAGCAGACAGTGGTCCCAGGGACCACTGCCTGCCGTTAAAAAAATGAAACTGAAAAGTTTCATTTTTCATTTTTAAATGCAGCCCGTTTTCCTAAAAAAATGCAATAGGTCTCGTAATAGAAAAGTTTGAGCTTTTGGTGTGTAAAATGTAAATATTTTTTAATTTTTGTTTGTTTTTCAAAATATAAAAGTATTAATTTTGTTATTAGAAATGCCAATAGTTATAAAGTTAGCAAATGTTACATCTATAGCATTAGTAAAGGTACATGTTTAGTTTTCCCCTGTCTTACATGTATTGTTCTGACAAATCACAATGTTTTAACAAGAACAGAAGTGAAAACATTTTTTTTTTTTTTTAAACCTTTATTTATAAATGCACAATACACAGCGTCTGCCTACAACCCCACAGGGCCGGCCGCTATGACATAAGCAGGATGGTGAAAAAGTAAATGAGGAGGCAGTACGGTGTTAAAGCAATCTCTCGAGTCCACATTATCGGTTCGAACATAGCACCATATAGACAGGATAAGAAAGGTTTAATTTTATGTCGAAAAGAACAACAACACACAAACACATGGTATCATAGTGGCAAGGGTTGCTGGAGGTGGGGGGGGAGGGTGAACAAGTAAAGAAGGACGTATGGCGAGGGGGGGGCGAGCACGAGAGTAGAACAAAGCGTGTGGTGTAGGTTGGAGAAGGAACGTAAATCATGGAGAGGAGGGGAGAGGAACCTCATAGTCCAATGGCGGGGAGCAGATGTCCCCACGGTACGAATTCCACTGAGCCCAGACCCTGGACCATTTCTTTGGACGCCCCCGCGCCTCATACACAGTTTTTTCCCTGAACATGCACCAGTCCATGTTCTCTTTCCAGGCACTGAGCAAAGGTAATCGAGGGGAGCCCCAGAGCTGAGCTATATCTCTCTTTGCGACCATGTTGCCCAGGGTAACCCAAAGTGTCTGGGCAGCATTACAATCAGACGGTTCCCACACATTTAACAGACAGCGTCGTGCTTCCGGAAGGAGTGGGATCCCGGTGACACGACCCATAACATCATGCACTCTAGACCAAAAAGCTGCAATCATCGGGCATTCCCACAGAACATGAAGGAAGGTACCGTCCATTCCACACCCACGCCTACATCGTCCATCCGAAACCAAACCCATTCGCACCAGACGCATCCCAGTCAGATACACACGGTGGAGGATTTTCAGCTGGACAAAGCGAAGTCGAGCCGGAATAGCCACCTCCTTAGGGGAGGATATAGCCGACTGCCAGTCCTCATCGTCTAGCTCGAGTCCGTCGGCCGTCCAGGAAGCGCGAAGTTTCTCAAGTTGGTCAGCCCTGTTGTTGACAAGCTTTTTGTATATCAAGGAGATAGTGCTATCGGGGACGTGGCCGTCTAGAACCCGATCCTCCAAAGGGGAGGACTGCGGTATGTCGGTACCTGATGGAAAGACGGAGGACAAGGCATGCCTCACCTGCATGTACCGGAAGTGCTCTCTGTCATCAAGCCGGTATTCCAGTTTCAATAACTCGAAGGATTTGACCGTGCCCCGTGCCCATAGATCCTCCACCGTACTGATCCCAATCATGTCCCATTTCTCAAAACCTTTCGTCTTCCACAGATTGCCCAACCGGTCCGAATCATACAGTGGCGTCATCCGCGTGAGCCTACCACCCCAGCCCGTGGCCACAGTGGCATCCCTCCACGCCCTCACCGCACATTTTGTTGGGCCCGTGAGGAGTCGGAAGGGTGCCTTAGAGTACAGAGCCCTAGTAAAGTTGCCTCCGGGTAGCAGTAGTTTATCCAAGGCAAAGGCAGGAGCAGGTTCCGGGGCGTACGTCGTATGGTTGATGGCGCTCAGGTGGGAGGCCCAGTAGTATCGTCTAATATCAGGCAACGCGATACCACCGTCATACCATGAGAGGGTGAGCTTGGACAAGGCGATGCGGGCACGGCCGTCCCAGATCAGTTGTCGCTGCAAACTCTCAACCTCTCGGAAATAGGGCGCAGGGACAGGGTCAAAAAAATTTTGCAGGGCGTAAAGAAATCGGGGAAGCGACATCATTTTGAAGAGTGCCGCGCGGCCCAGTGGGGATAAGGGCAATTCACGCCATCGTCGGACATCTTGCTTGAGTCTACGGAGTGGAGCATACAGGTTCCGCTCGTAGCGGACAGAAGAGGTCATGGAGACATAAACCCCCAAATACTTAAAGCCATCGGTCGCTACCAGTATGGGAAACCTGCGAGGTAATGGCGGCAGAGTCCCGGCTATGACGTATACACAGGACTTAGTCCAATTGATGACTAGCCCCGAATTCTTTCCGAAGGAAGTGAGTACGTCAAAGAGAACGTTAAGCGACTTTTGGGGGGATGTAAGATAAAGAAGGATATCATCCGCGTATAAGGAGACACGATCTTCGAGGTCTGGAGACCATCTGATCCCCTTGATGGAAGGTTCCCACCGAAGCCACGCGGCAAGGGGCTCGAGCGCCAACGCGAATAGAAGAGGGGAGAGCGGACAGCCCTGGCGCGTACCACGGCCTAAAGGGAAGGGATCAGAGCATCTGCCATTTACCGCGACCTGAGCCAAAGGCTGTTCATAAAGGAGCTTAACCCATGCGATGAAGTTAGGGCCAAAGCCAAATTTGGCGAGAGCCGCCCAAAGATAAGGCCATTCGATAGTGTCGAAAGCCATCGTGGCGTCCAAGGAGGCGACCACAGCCGGCTCTGCGAGAATTGGAGCTCTCGCGAGAACACTGTGGAGCCTACGCAGGTTAAGGGCAGTGTTCCTGTGTGGGATGAAACCGGATTGATCCGGGTGAATCAGGTCGCAAATCACCTTAAGCAGCCGATTGGCCAGAACCTTAGCGAGGATTTTGGGTTCCGCGTTAAGGAGAGAAATGGGGCGGTATGAGGCGCAGCGGTCGCGAGGCTTGCCATCCTTATGGATGACCACTATGGTAGCTAGGCGCTGCTCGAGGGGGAGACTGCCAGCCTCAACCGCCTCGAGAAACATCTGGCGCAAGTGGGCAGCCATCTTATCCGGACAAAGTTTGTAGAGCTCAATAGGCAGTCCATTTGGGCCCATCGCCTTTCCCGAGCGCAGGGATCGGATAGCAAGGGCAATCTCGTCAACGGTGAAAGGGGCCTCCAAGACAAGGCTATCCTCATCGGAAACAGTAGGCAGGGCAATGTCTCGCAGTAGTAACCTGGAATCGGCCTCATCCCGATCGCTAACGGGCGTGTATATCTTCCGGAAGTGGTCCACAAAACAATCCACAATTTCACCAGGGTCAGAGACACTCTCACCAGACTCGCGAACAATGACAGGCACGACACGACTCGCTTGCTCAGCCTTATCCAGCCACGCCAGGAGCTTGCTGGCCTTGACGCCCACGTCATACAGTCGGCCCACTTGATTCGATTGCATCAATTTAGCAGCATCCGTAACACATGCTTTATAGTCAGCTTGTTTTAATTCCAAAGTGTGCAACAATGCAGGCGTGTCATTCCCACCCAGCTCACTTTCCAGCGCCGTAATCTCTGTTTCAAGAGCCAACACAGCCTCCCTCTTTACCCTACGCTCCGTGGCAATGAGTGATAGGGCGGAGCCCCTGATAACCGTCTTGAAGGCCTCCCAAAGGACAGTGGGGGAGGTGACCGAGCCCACATTCTCGTCGAAGTAGCAATCGATTGCCTTAACCAAATCTGAACGGAGCCGGGGGCTTCGGAAATGCCAGGGAGGAATCGGGGGGACCCTGTTACCACGAAGACCACCAACAGTAATCCTAAGCAGCAAGGGGGAATGGTCCGAGATACCCCGGGGAAGGTGTCGTACCTCTCGAACGGTGGACAGAGTGGAGGCTAACATAAAGAAATAATCAATACGGGAGAGGCTACCATGTACACCAGAGTGAAAAGTGTAGTGCTGGAGATCGGGGTGTAATGAGCGCCAAACATCAACTAAGCCAAAAGTGTCAGCCATCTCACTAAGCCACATCTGGGACGGTAGCAGGACCCTAGGGGGAAGTCGATCACATTCACCAGACATAACAGAATTGAAGTCCCCGCCCAGGATTAACAGTCCATCCGGAAGATCAAGGAGAGTCCTGCCGAGATCGGCATAGGTGGTGGCCTGTAGTCCCGGGGGGATATAGACAACAACCAGCACAATCTGTTTACCCTCCCACCTCCCAGAAACAGCAGCGTACCGCCCACGGTCGTCAAGGACAATCTCGTCAATAGCTAGAGCAAGGGAAGACTTCACCATGATACCCACCCCCCGGGACCCAGAAGTGAAACCAGCATGCGCAACCAGGCGGTAGCCCCGACGGTCGAGGGCTTTACAAGCATTTCCAATCAAGTGGGTCTCCTGCAAGAACACAACATCAGGGGCGTGGCGCCTCAAGAACTGTAGTACAATGCCCCGCTTGATTCTATCACCCAACCCGTTTACGTTCCAAGAAAGAACCCGCATTTCACCCCCCCCCATCACGACAACTATGTTCCACCCCCCTCCCCCTCCACAACCCCAAGGTCAGAATGATTGCAAACCGTGATATACCATGGAAACAAATACAGAACAGACTAAACAAAACACAACCAAATCCCCAAGAACCAACCCCCCAACAGAAACCCGTTACAACACCCCCCTCCCTGCACCCCTGCTGACTAAAAAGCCACCCCCAACTGCAGTGTGCCTGTCGCCCCATCTTATCTACACAAAGAACCCCCCGAGGAGGAAGGGAGAAATCACCCGTTCCCGCACCGCCACAGGCAAAACCATAAAGCACACAGATAATTTACTCAGTACAGTACGTAGTCTCAGTCCGGACCTCCGGGGTCCCATATTATTCCTGGGCCGTTGCACCACCTTCCGCACCACCAGGGCCTCCGCTCCCAGAGTCTTCTGTCGGCAACGAGTCCAACCAGTCGGCCACACGCTCCGATTGATCAAAAAAGTATGCACGTTCTCTAAATTCAATCCGTAGTCGGGCTGGAAACAACATGGCGTACTTCAGTCCCCTTTCTCTCAGGCGACGCTTCACCCCAAGGAACCCTGATCGTTGTCGCTGCACTTGGGGAGTGAAATCAGGATAGATAGAGACAGAGTTATTGTCATACTTCAGCGGGCCGTGCTTACGGGCGGCCTGGAGGATAGCGTCTCTGTCTCGATAGTGAAATAGTCGTGCAATGATAGGCCTCGGCTGGCCTCCTGGTTTCACTTGTCCTCCTGGAAAACGGTATGCGCGCTCTACGGCAAAGAACTTACTGAGTCCCACCGGAGCAAGTTTGGCAACGATAAGTTCCTCGACCAATAAGTCGATCGAGGCAGCACCATCACATTCCGGCACTCCGACTAGGCGTATGTTGTTTCGCCTGGCCCTGTTGTCGTAGTCCTCCATACGCTTGAGCAGCAGATCGTGCGAGGCACGCAGATTTCCAATCTCAGACTGTGCCTCCGCCATGTCCGTCACCAGACTCGACGTCTTAAGATCCAATGCCTTCACCCGTTCATTTGTTTTGGCTAAATCGGCCCGAATAAGAGTAACGTCCACAGCCACCGTGTCTATTTTGGACACGATGGCCTCGTATTGCTGACTCATATCGGCCTTGAGTCCAGAAATGGCAGCCAACAGATCTTGAAGCGATACTTCCGAAGAAGACGGCATATCCGTTTGAGGTCCTTCAGCTCCTGCGCTTGGAACACCGGGGGAGCCTCGCGGCTGGGTGTAGCGTTCGATCATGTTAGACTGGATCGACCCCCCCCGGGTTGCAGCCTTCCTGCGTTTTTCGGCCTCAGCCTTCGTCGCCATGTCGCCTCTGATGTCGGCCGAGTGGCCAGGTGAAGCTGTGGCACGGAGGAGAAATCCAGAAACTCCGACGTGCAGTTCAAGAGGAGGTATCGCGGCCTCCTTGCCAGTCCAATGATGAAAAGTGTGGATCGTGAAGCAGCAGGCGAGGGCAGAGTAGGAGGAGACAAAGACAATGAGGCAGGAAACCGAAAGCGAAAGCAGTAAACCTCCGGTGGACCAGATGCCAGGCAGCCGTTGTTGTTGAGTTATGGGTCGGCCATAGTAGGCAGCCGAGTCCCCGGTCTTGCCCGTGGGCAGGCCAGAAAGTTGAAGACGACACAAAAATGGTCCCCAAGGTCCGATTTCGACCAAAAAAGGATCTCCAGCATCAGGAAGGATAGTACTTCAAAAGCCCGTCAAAATGATCAGGATAGGTGCAGGATAGACGAAGAAGGGTGGCGCGGGTCTCGGGAGCTCTCTGCTCACGCGACCATCTTGGATGCCCGCGTAGCTCCTCCTCAGAAGTGAAAACATTTAACATCTTTTTATGCCATTTGTAATAAAGCTTGAAACATTGACAGAAAATATTTGAACCAGTTGTTGTTGTTGAATGGTTGCACAGATTGATGCTGTGGTGGCGCTGAGTGATGTTGTTTTGGGGACAAGTGATGCTGTTGCGTTCAGTGATGCTGTTGTAGCGCATAGTGATGTAGTGGTGCCCCTGAGTGATGCTGTGGTGGTGCTGAGTGATGCTATGGTGATGCAATAGATAGAGTGAGTGCGATAGATAGAGGGAGGGTGATGGAGGGAGGGCGATAGAGGGAGAGCGATAGAGGGAGGGAGGGCGATAGAGTGATGGAGGGCGATAGAGTGAGGAAGGGCGATAGAGTGAGGGAGGGCGATAGAGTGAGGGAGGGCGATAGAGTGAGGGAGGGCGATAGAGGGCGATAGAGTGAGGGAGCGCGGAGAGGGGAGAGTGGTGAGAGGGGAGAGTGCTCTCTGATACGGCAGCTACAATAAAAACGAACGCAATGAATAAAGGTGATGTGTATTTTTTAATTACAATTAAGTTGCTAGTTTGAAAATAATACCAGACTGCAAATAGTGTATTCATACATTTACAGATATGTTATTCCCAAAGACATTTATGGCAAAAGAGGTACAGATGACAAAAAAACTAAACAAAAATATAACCACGATTTGGTCTTTATGCCTTTTTTTTTTAAATGCACCGTAAAGCCACACCGTCTCAGGGCTGTTGAGTAAAACCTGTGAAGCCATGCTGCCCTGTGCCACGTATACTTTAATAGTCCACTGCATTCCCTAATGTACACAAAAAGCCAGAAATTGTTTGCAAGGGGCTCGGTATAACCTAAGAATGCATCATTTTGTCTGAACGATGTCTGTGTGACGCATACTTTAAAGTACACCGCAAGGAATGACGGAAATGACGCGGGGCCAGGCCTCAAGCAGCAAAGAAGTAAGAGAAACTGGGGGGGGGGGGGTGCAGGGGGAAAAACAGATGGCTGCCTGTGGGAGGGAGAAGCAGCCCTGAAGCAGGGGGCGGGCAGCGCAGGAGTAAATGACCCGCACACTTAAGAGCGACTGAATACCAAATAGCTCTCTGATAGTAGTATACGGCAGCTACAATAACAAGAAAGAATAAAATGACATCGACAGTCATTAGAAGTAAAGAATACTGTACACAACAAGAGAGGACAGTCACATTTATTTTAAAAAAAAGTTTTTAAAAAAAGGAGACACGGCCTGGTGGCCGTAAAACTGAAAGTACAGCCGGCTGTCTGTAAAAAAAGTTTTTTAAAAACGCGACTGTTCTGACAAATCTGTCATCACAACAATTCTTAGTGAATGCATGCAAAGAAGACCATGTGCTGGCCTTGTAAATTTCCTACGAAAAAGCAGGGGGCGGGGAGCCGGACCCTTTGATGTAGCTCACGGCCTGGCGGCTGTGAAAAAAAGCAATTAGGGGGTGGAGAAGTGAGGCCAGCCCGGGGGAAGCCTGTGGAGGGGAGGCTGGTGGCTTTGATGTGCACAAGATCACGTTTGTACACAAGATCACGTTTTGCTAGAAAGAAGCCTTAACAAAATGCATAGCAGTAGTGCCGTGTACTAATTTGTGTAATGGGGCAAACATTGGGTGGTAACTGAGCGTTACCATGCAATCACCCATGGACTGGACTCAAATCCCTAGGTACTGTATGGTGGACAGTGATTTGATTCAAAAACGTATGTTTTCTCGAGGTATGCATAACATTGAAGAAAATATTATTTTTCACCAAATTTGTTCACCTTTGCATGTGTGCTGATCTGTTATTCAGTTATTATTGATTTAGGTTTGGAATTAGGGGTAGTTAACAGTGTGCAATTTTATACATGCGAGATGTACATACACGTTGCCATGTAATCGACTTGCAGGTGTGTTGCACCTTGTACTTAATTTGCACCTCCTTCATATTGATAATGTACGCGACGGATTCCAGTTGCTGGGGCTGATGATCCTGCCCATGCCCAGTGCTGATTGGTTTGTGCTCATCCCTCTGTGCCTAGAAGACCTTTCTATCCCGGATGCCTTCAAAGAACACCTGGGGTGCCCCTCGCCCTACATAATCAGCCAGCCTTTATTTAAAATGCATGAAGCCTTTATATCAAAGTGTCTCTAATTAGCCAGATATAGGTCACCTCCTTTTGATGAGCAAGCGAATACAGATCCTAATTTCGATGACAAATAAGCAATTGGGGGCAATTCTAAAGATGAACAGCCATAGGGTTTCCGTCCAGAATCTGTGCTTCATTGTTTCAACTTCAGAAAAAGCTTCAACGGGTTCTGCGTCGGAAGAAACATTTGCTGTGAAGTTTGAGGCTTTGGGCGGTTGGTTTCCTGGCTGCATTTCAGATCTGATAGGGTTAATGGTATCTGGGAATGTTTTGTAGGAAATTGACTCGCAGAGCGAGTGAGTGAGCAAGTGTGAGGGAAAGGGACGAACAAAGAAATGAGGAAAGAAACAAAGGGGAGGAAATAAGAAGAAAAGGAAGTGAGAAGGTAGGGGGGAAAGAACAAAGGTATGAGAGGACGTATGTAGTAAGTGGTGAGAAAGAGCAGAGCCGGAATATGAAAGGTTGAAATGGCGAGGAGCTGGACAAAAGACGATCGGAGAGATGGGAAAAGAACGGAGAGAGAGGGATAGAGAGGAGGCGGTGAGGCAGCGAGGACTGGAAGTGTAGTTAGGAAAATGAGAGAAAGATAACGAGTTTAAGGTTGACCGAGAAAGTGTAGGAAGATAAAATATACTAATGGTACGAGAGGACGTATGTAGTAAGTGGTGAGAAAGAGCAGAGCCGGAATATGGAAGGTTGAAAGGGCGAGGAGCTGGACAAAAGACGATAGCGTGTAAATAAAGACATTGAGTGGATGGTAGATCAAGAATATTGAGAAAAGGAGAGGGGAGGACGGAGAGATGGGAAAAGAACGGAGAGAGAGGGATAGAGAGGAGGCAGTGAGGCAGTGAGGACTGGAAGTGTAGTTAGGACACTGATGGGCTGGGGCACTGGGGAGATTAAGTGACAGCAGCCTGGCAGCCGTGAAAGAAGTGTAATTAGGGGGAGGAGAAGTGAGGCTGGGTGTGCTGGGGAAGCAACAGATGGCTTAAGCGCGGTCACGAGAGCACATGCACTTGTTGAAATCCGCTTGGTTTAACTTTCTGGTTTCACCTCAATAAGTCTCTCTACGAGACCTAAAAAGCTGTCCCAAACATGGTGGTCTGCTGACACCAGCAGGCCACCATCCATGGGAGTGCTAGCCATTTTCAATGTGGTCGCAAATTACGACAGCCTCATTAATATTCATGAGGCATGCAATTTGCTACCCCTTTGGGAATCGCAAACAGTGTCTGAGACACTGTTGTACATCCCAATTTGCAAGTTGCAAATTGCGAGTCACAAATGGGACGCAATTTGATGGTCCCAAATTGGTGGGTCGTACATCTGGCCCTCTGTTCATTATTTTTAACCATTTTGCAACATGGCTAAGAAACATTGGCAAAGCCAATACATCTCACAATGCTGGTTTCATTAGTGTGCAGTGGGTCTGAATACCAGCTGGCATGAAGCAGACCAGTGTAGATTTTCTAAAAGGAAAAACGTTTTATTTTTCTAAGGAGTAAACTGAAAGATATGATGTGAAAAGAAAATGGCCCAGTGGCTGGCACGGTCTTTGCTGAAACTAAAGCCGCTCATTACAAGACATTATACATTGGAAGCCTCAACTGTGTGCCTGCGTGTATGTCTCTAGAGACGTTTCCCACTTTGGGTTGGTGCAGTAATGACTGACCCGTAATTTATTTATTTATAAAGTTTTATATAGCGCGAACAATATCCCGAAGGATATAGACTTCTAATTGGCTATTCACAATACCTGTGCTTGGCTACTGAAATGAAAACACAGAACGCAAAAAAAAGATTGACTTAATTTTTTTAGGATCTGTCAGTTGATTCTTGGGGTGACTAATGTGGTACAGACCCCACTAACAGCTGATTCGCAGCAAGTTTCCAGCCCCACATGCAAATTGGCTCTCCCTTGCCAACAGGAAATTACATTTTTTTATTTGTTTTTACTTTGTAACGTTGTTTGTTTTCAGATCTTTCAATATGATTGATCTACTCTTTGTTTTGGCAGCTAGAGCCGATTTTTCATGTCAGGTTATTCAAAGTAATGGGGAAGACAGATGTATCTAGCGTCACACGGATGCTTTACATTTATAATAGATGCCAGATGTGCTGGACTTGGCACTTTCTTTAGTGCAGGGCATTACTTCTGCTTCTGTTTGGAAGAAGTAAAGCTTGTATCGCAGCTGGTTCTTTGGTAAAGCGCTCTGACACCTTCGGGTAATGTTCGCGCTATAGAAAATCGCATGAAATAAATAAATTACAACGGTTTCTAAACATTCCCGGGGAACCTACCTGTGCAGCAGGTAGGTGTTCTCGGCAGGCTTCGATAACGTCAAGTCCTGTGTTTTATGATGCTCGAGTGAGCCATGCACAGGTACAGACCAGTCTCAAATGGAAGTCACTGGCTGCTGTACTTGTCTGGCAACAAACTCGTAACGAAATATTGTCAAAACCAATTGGTCTCGACCTTTAAAAGCGATGCAGACCTCTTGGCTTTGCTAATGCTTTTTGATGATCCTTTGGTGCATCACCAAAAAGAAACCAGGGGAGAGGGGCAGCATTATATGTACCTGATAGTTGTCCCAGCCTGCTTCTAAGTATAATACCAGAAGCGTGGGTGGCAGCTAGATGACGGATAAAAGCGACTTTCCCAGGATCACATATTCTTATCTCCCAGGAAAGCCATTAAAAGAACTGTGCCAGCCTCCTCCATGGGAAGAGCGATTTGCAATCCTCTTCTCAGCTCTCACTTTGAAGTCAGCCGAAAGCAAAGTAAACACCATGCTCCCTCGGAAGACACAGCTTGACCTTTGACCTCTGTCTTTGAACGTGACGAGATAAGAACAAGATTTAAAGGCCTGTTTAAAGATTATGGCCCACATGCATCATCCCGGGATTTCGCGAGTTCTAAAGTGCGAAAAATAGCACATCGCATTTAAGAATTCGCAAAACGGATGCATGAATATTTTCGCAAATTATTTGCGATTCGGTAGAAATCGTAATTTCTACCAAATCGCAAATATTATGCGATTTTCAAAGTGCGAATTCGCAATTCACATTGATCCTATGGGCCAAAAGGCCCATAGGGATCAATGGGAATTGCGAATTCGCACTTTGAAAATCGCAAATCCTGATTGCATTTCAAGGGTGGTGAGAGGGGTTCAAATGAACCCCCCCTGCACCCATGAAATGTTCTTTTCGCATCATGTTGCACACACACATGTCCGAAGGACATGTGTGTCCGTAACATGAATGTTTAAAAAATGCATTTGCTGCGTTTTTAACACTTTTTCAAATTTACCGAGTGGTTCAACCACTCGGTAAATTTGACACCCTAATTGCGAATTCGCAATTTCAAAACTAATCATGCATTGCTTTTAAGAAAGCGCAAATTTGCGATTTCTTGAAAGCAATCGCAGTTTTAGAAATCGCAAAAATGTTGCGATTTCTGAAAATGTATGATGCATTCCAAAATTGGATTTTGGAATCGCAAACGGCCGATTTTAAGGAATCGCACCGTTTGCGACTCCAAAAACCCTTGATGCATGTGGGCCAAAGAGTTTGTGCAAGAATACCGTGAACACGAAGCAGGCAACTGGAGGGGCGAACTGAACCTGGACAGTCTAAAATCAGCAAATGGAAAGTAAGCACATGTGAGTTACAAACCACTAAGCCAATAGCAAGCAACAGGTGGAATGCATTCCTAGGCCAACTTTCTGAAAGTCCCCAAGATGTCTTTAGCAAACGCTGACAGGCTATAAGCAGCCTTTTATTTCATTCTACCGTTCTATGTCTGCAGATAGTTGTTGGATCTAAAGTTGTAGTCATTCACATTTTGTTTTCAACACCACAACATGCTTTATGGGGTAGTAGCTGAGCCCACTACAACCATTGGTCCCCTTTTGTGTGAGTAAAGGCATTTTGACCAAACACAATGTCTTGACCCATGCAGAAAACAACCTCTTTCTCTGTCCGGGACTGCTGTCCCAGTGTATGTTTGTTTTAATTTAAAATATATATTTTTCCCCTTTCTAATAGTTTCTGTGCCTTGTGTTGGGTTCTGGCAGCTCCCCAGATACTGCCCAGGGCCCTCTCTGACACTTCCAATACACTGCATCAATTGTGCACAGTTAACAGCAGCCATTCTGGAGATTAGTTCTGTATACAATTGCCAGCTGGCTGCCCCTGCATACATAGCCTTTGTAGAGCGTTTTTATTTTACTATATCAAACCTAATTGAAAATAGCCAAGCAGGCATACACACAAAACCTATTACAAAAAGCATTCCAAGATGGCTGCCTGTGCATGTAGAGGAATGCACAAACGGATATCTTCTAATTGGTATAGAAAATGTTCATTACCAGTTGTGGAGATATTTAAATGTTTTTGTAATAAAGTTTTACAAAAAAATTGCACATGGAAATAAGCATTCACAACGCCAGCAGGTCTGCAGCCCACAACACACCCATTGACCTTGCCAGTGCTTGTTTTGATTTAGTACAAATATATGCATTGTTGCTTAAAAGCTTTGATCCAGTGATAATCTTGCCATTCAAAAGTGCAAGTCACTTACCTTCAGTAACGCTCTTTCTAGTCGATTGTCTATCTGACCACAGATTCCTCACTGTAAGATGTTCCTCAGGTGCCAGTATAGATCTGGAGGTTTTTCATAGCAATGTTCCGGCACAAGTCCATGTTGACTCCATACTGTCCTAGAACTGATGGAGCAGAGCCTCCTACAGCTTCCACCCTTGTGCACTGTCGTCCGTTTCTTACCTTCTCCCTTTACGCACCCTCGGACACAGAATGGCAACTTTTCTTAACAGTGTGCTGAATACCAACTTGGCGCCTTCTTAGATGTTAAAAAGAGGCCACAGCGCAGAACGAAGATGTGGAGGGCAGTGAGGATAGATAGAGTATCCACCAGAAAGAGCACTATCAAAGGTAAGTAATTTGTTCTCCTGATGGATACTTCTAACTACAGATTCTCCACCTTGGAAAATATACTAAAGCAGCTCCCCCCAAGGTGGAGAGACCGTGGCGTGGACTCAGACCAAAAGTCTTGCAGAACTGAGCAGGAGAAGTGTCCTTCCAGCTGGATCTCGTTGTCAAGGCAATAGTGCTTGATGAACTTATCCACCGATGCCCATGTTGCAACCTAGTAAATGTCAAGGATAAGGCACTCCTCGCACCAACACATTAGGAGCAGCCCTCATCCTGGTGGGATGGACTTTCCTGCCTTTTTTGGGCTGCTTCATGGCCAGTGCATACCAGATATTAATGCAGAGAACTATCAGCCTCAACAAGGTCCTGTCCTGCATAGCTGTCCCTTTCTTTACACTTGAGAACCTCACAAAAAATTATCTTCTACTCATCACTTGGTATGAACTTATGTAAAACCTTAAAGCTATATCAAGGTTCAATTAATGAGGCCTCTCCTCCTCTTCAGAGGGTTAAGAGGCAGCAAAGGATGCTGGTAGGTAATGGAACATGGAATTAAATCTCAACTTTAAGTGAGCAGGCCGACCAAGGCACCAGCACACTCTTTTTGGGGGAAAAGATATTGTAGGGTGGTGGCACAGAAAGTGCTCCTTTTTCACTCATGTGACGAGCGGACACAATAGAGACAAGTAAGATGGTCTTTAAGGTTAGGAGACTGTAAGGGAGGGTCAGGAACGGGCTGTACACGGTGTCTGGGTAAAGCGGGTTTTATTTTTACATACAACTTCTTTTTACGTAAAGTTAGTCTCTCTTTAGCAAACTCGGCAGGATCCGAGGCTGGGGTGAATTCTCTCTTCTATGACTTCTTGGTCTGGATGGCGCTTCTCCCAAGGGGCCTCTCTCGCAGGGTTTTCCGGGAGACAAATAAACAAAAGAAAAGGACCGATTACTTTCTCATCCTCTGCGTTTTTAACTCCAGGGGTACCAGGGAGTGAGGGACACCTTCTTGTGTTCAGGCTTTACCGCAATCTAGTTCTCAGACGTGAGGGAAGGTATTTTACAGGGTAAGGGGTGTGCAGGGAATCTAGGAGGTAGAGGGTCTTTTCACTGCAGGTATATAACCCCGCCGTCCCACCCAGCTCGAGAACCTGTCACGTACCTGTCGTAGCCACACTCCTCCCTCGGGAGTGTGGCACGGCGCAGCGCGGTCTCGTTGGCCTCCTGGCTCGTCTTCTTCAACAAGCAGCGCTTCGCCTTCCCCAGCTTCGTCTACTTCTCGTCCTGGCTTGGCGTTCTCCTCTTCTCCTCCCCGGCGTTCTTCCTCCGCGTCTTCCTCTCCAAGTCCGGTGACGTCACACCCCGACTCCCAGTGTTCCGGTTCTTTATCCAATGCGAGGAAGGACACGTCACGGTGGGCTGTCCTCGCGTCCGGGTCGGTCTGCCAGTTAAAGGGGCCTGCTTGCATTTCGTCTGATGGTATTCACGACGAACAAGGCTCCTCCTGTGAGGAAGGATTAAGTAATTCTTCAGCATTGAAAGACCACCAGTCCATTTCCTTGTCTCTGCCCTGATTACCAGTTACCTGGTTACACTCCTCCCCCCCTTGTTTCTCCCGTTCGGGGAGAATGGGCGATCTAGATAAAAAGTCAGCATTAGCATTGTCTCTTCCCTTGCGATGTTTAATCACAAAGGAAAATGGTTGAAGAAACAAGGACCACCTGAGGACTCTCGGATTTTGTGAGGTATTTCTTTGCATCCATTGTAATGGAGCGTGGTCCGTATAGAGCACAAAGGGACGGCCTTCCAGATAATACCGTAGTTTATCCACGGCCCACCGGATAGCTAGGCATTCTCGTTCAATAGTCGGATATTTCCTTTCCCGTGGGTGTAACTTGCGGCTGAGGAACAGTATAGGGTGTTCATTTCCATCCTCCCCCTCTTGTGACAAAACTGCCCCAATTCCCACCTCAGAGGCATCAGTGGCTAAAGAAAATGTTTTGTTGTAGTCAGGAGGTATAAGCACTGGATTCGTTGTGATAGCTTGTTTTAGTGCATCAAACGCCTCCCTAGCCTCCCTTGACGGATGATTCAGTTGAGAGGGCTTAGATGCTTTACTGAGTAAGTCTGTCAAGGGACTGGCCGTAGCCCCAAAGTTCTTGATAAAGCGTCTGTAATATCCTATTAGACCTAGGAATCCCCTCAGGTCTCTTTTGGTGGATGGAAAAGGGGTCTGCATAATTGCCTTGACTTTCTCCTCTTGTGGCGCTATGACTCCCTCCCCTAGTAGAAAACCTAGATACTTCACTGTGGGAAATGCAGCTCTTGATTTTTTTGCATTAACATGCAAACCTGCTTTTTCATGGGCCTGTAGGTCATTCTGTACATGGCTCAAATGTTCTCCCCAGGTCCTACTGAAGATAACAATATCGTCTAGGTAGACGGATCAATACTTGTTATGTGTAGAGAGAACCTTGTTCATCAATCTTTGAAATGTGGCTGGCGCCCCATGTAAACAAAATGGCAGTACATTGAATTCAAAGAGGCCATCGTCTGTAGAAAATGCTGTTTTTTTTCTATCCTCTTCTCTCAGGGGCACTTGCCAGTATCCTTTCGTGAGGTCTAGCGTTGTTATATATTTAGCCTCTCCTATCCTCTCAACTAACTCATCAACCCTTGGTATAGGATAGGCATCAAAGGCTGAAATGGCATTCAAGGCCCTGAAATCCATACAAAAACGAGTGAACCCGTCTGGCTTTGGAATCATTACTATAGGGGATGACCAGTTGCTGTGAGAGGGCCTGATGACTCCTAGTTTGAGCATGTCTTCTACTTCTCTTTTTACATCCCCTCGCCTAGCGGCAGGAATCCTATAAGGTCTTTGTTTGACTATTTTTCCTTCCTCTGTCTGAATTCGGTGTTCTGTCAGATGAGTTAGACCGGGGGTATCTGAGAATATAGGAGAAAAAGGACCGATAGTCTTTTTTAGATCGTCTTTCTCCTGTACCGTTAACTCAGGGTTGATAGGTAACTGCTCTAAGGTACTTTGGTGTCTAGTTACAGGTAGACCAAAGTGGGCTGCTTTAGGAGGGGGTCCTATCCACTTTTTCAGTAAGTTTATATGAAAGGTCTGGCTTCTGGAGGGAGATAGTTGTATTCTGTATGTAGTGTGTCCTATCGTTTCTACTACTGGGTATGGACCTAATCACTCACTCTTGAACTTCTGAGTAGAAGAAGGAAGTAGTACCAATGCCCAGTCTCCTTTGTCAAGAGTTCGCCACCTTTTCCCTTTGTCATAGTAGAACTTTTGTTTTCGTTGGCTTTGTTCTACATGGGAATATGCCAGATCTCTGAGTTTTCCCAACTTGGATTTTAGTTGTTGGGTATACTCTAATAGAGACCTTTGTTCCTCTAAGCCTTCTTGTTCCCAGGCTTCTTTGGTTATCTCTAGTAGAGACCTAGGTTGTCTACCGTACAATAACTCAAAAGAGGAACATCCCAAACTACTCTGTACTTGAGCCCTCAACACATACAGGGCGAGGGGTAGAACCTTATCCCAATCCTTGCTTTCTACTGTTAGCATCTTTTTCAGGGTTGTTTTCAGTGAGCGGTTATACCTCTCAACGAGGCCATCTGTCTGGGGATGATATGCCGATGTTTTAATCTGGTGTAAGTCTAACATCTTACATACTTCCCTCATTAACTTCGAGACTAAAGGGGTACCTTGATCAGTAAGGATCTCTTTTGGGAATCCTACTCTCGCAAACAGTTCGACCATTTTGTCTGCTATATTCTTCGTAGTGGGAGCCTTTAAGGCAAAAGCCTCTGGAAACCTAGTGTGATAGTCCACTATGACCAAAGCATATGTATTCCCGCTTGTGGACCGGGGTAAGGGACCTATAAGGTCCATCCCAACCCTTTCAAAGGGTTTACCTATGAGTGGCATGGGTTGCATAGGGACAGCTTGAGGACGGGTCATATTTTTCTTTTGACAGACTGCACATTTGTTACAGTACAACTCCGCCTCTTTATAAATGCCAGGCCAAAAGAAATGTCTGGTTATATTCTGTGTGGTTTTCTCTGTCCCTGAATGTCCAGCTGTGAGATGTGAGTGGGCATAATAAAGGATATGTTCCCTGAAAGCTGATGGTACTACTAACTGAGGATCATCTCCTGCCTTACCTTCCCTGTATAGTAAATCATTTTGGATCATAAATCTGGGGTAAGTCTGGGAGGTATAGGTTTGTGCAGCGTGTGCAGATTCCCAGGCATTCAAAAGAGTAGTGTCATTAGCCTGTGCGAACTTAAAATTCCTATCCAGTACCCAGGGTTCCTTAGCTAAGTAAGCAGCTTCCGGTTTGGTATGAGCGGGGAATTTATCTCGGAACAGGGACATAAAGTCAGGATTGTCAACTCCCAGAATGATATCTTCCGGCAAGGTTGATATGACTCCCACTTTGATTTTCACAGGGGTTCTATTTTGAGGTTCAATGACCAACTGGGCCACAGGATAGGGTCTCACATCACCATGTACACACCTAATGTGCACCTGTTCGTTGGGAATAATCTGCGTAGGTAGAACTAACTTCTCCTGTACCACAGACTGGCGACACCCCGAGTCCAACAAACCCCTTATGTATTTATCATTAATCCGGATACGTACATAGAATGAGGGTCCCATCTCTGCGGTGTACATTACAGCTCTGGGAATGTAGCCAACCTCCATTGGTTCTTCGGGTGGTTTCCTTTTTGGACACATCCGTGCGATGTGTCCCCAATCCCCATAGTCGAAACACTGGGGTCCCTTGAACTGTACACTATCCACCCTCAACGGTCTTTGCCTGACGGGAGGTGGTAGATCTGGTTTCTTTTTGTCTCCTTTTAGCGTTGTAGTCGGCTTGGTGCTCTTCTCAGAGTCCCAAGCAAATGCTCTAGGTTGGGCTCGAGAATAATTTGTGGCCATTTCTATTGCTTGTGCCACTGTTAAGCCGGAGTGTTGGCCTAGCCATCTTTGTGTTCCGTAGGGCAAAGCTTCCATGAATTGTTCTAAGACTATGCTGTCCATAACATCCTCTTTACTTCTTTGATTTGGTTTTAACCATTTTTCCGCGGCCATCTTCAGTCTCAAATACAGGGTTTTAGGATTTTCCCCTGTCACTCCTCTTTCTTTTCTAAAACGAACGCGATATGCCTCAGGGTCTAATCCTAGGTGGTCAAGTATGACTTCTTTAATATCTGCATAAGGTGTATTGCCTGCATGGTTAGCCACTTGATAGGCCGCCTGAGCTTCACCGGATAACAAGGGAGCTAAGAAAAATGGCCATTTTTCTGGGGGCCATCCACAGGCTTGGGCTGCTCTCTCAAAATTTGAGAGGAATGCGTCGGGGTCCTCCCCGGTGACATATTTTTGTAGGGAGACGCCTGAGGGATGAGGACTTCCAGCTCTACGATCGGTACTGAGTCCTGGAGTCTGTGCAACTTTCTGCAGACTTTCAATTTGGGCGCTTATAGCGTTTTTAAACAGTTCTCGGTCGGCATCAGCTACCGTAATTTGGTTTTTAATAGCCCATTCCAGCTTATCTTGTCCTTCAATGAGATGTTGGATTACTTGATCCATCAGAGATTGCTGGTGGGGGTCGGGCAATCCCACTTCTGACACCACTTGTAAGGGAGGGTCAGGAACGGGCTGTACACGGTGTCTGGGTAAAGCGGGTTTTATTTTTACATACAACTTCTTTTTACGTAAAGTTAGTCTGTCTTTAGCAAACTCGGCAGGATCCGTGGTGCCGGCTGGGGTGAATTCTCTCTTCTATGACTGTCTTGGTCTGGATGGCGCTTCTCCCAAGGGGCCTCTCTCGCAGGGTTTTCCGGGAGACAAATAAACAAAAGAAAAGGACCGATTACTTTCTCGTCCTCTGCGTTTTTAACTCCAGGGGTACCAGGGAGTGAGGGTCACCTTCTCGTGTTCAGGCTTTACCGCAATCTAGTTCTCAGACGTGAGGGAAGGTATTTTACAGGGTAAGGGGTGTGCAGGGAATCTAGGAGGTAGAGGGTCTTTTCACTGCAGGTATATAACCCCGCCGTCCCACCCAGTTCGAGAACCTGTCACGTACCTGTCGTAGCCACACTCCTCCCTCGGGAGTGTGGCACGGCGCAGCGCGGTCTCGTTGGCCTCCTGGCTCGTCTTCTTCGGCAAGCAGCGCTTCGCCTTCTCCAGCTTCGTCTACTTCTCGTCCTGGCTTGGCGTTCTCCTCTTCTCCTCCCTGGCGTTCTTCCTCCGCGTCTTCCTCTCCAAGTCCGGTGACGTCACACCCCGACTCCCAGTGTTCCGGTTCTTTATCCAATGCGAGGAAGGACACGTCACAGTGGGCTGTCCTCGCGTCCGGGTCGGTCTGCCAGTTAAAGGGGCCTGCTTGCATTTCGTCTGATGGTATTCGCCACGAACAGGGCTCGTCCTGTGAGGAAGGATTAAGTAATTCTTCAGCATTGAAAGACCACCAGTCCATTTCCTCGTCTCTGCCCTGATTACCAGTCACCTGGTTATAGAGACTCAGGGAGCAACTCTCTATTGCCTCAAATGACAGATGCATGAGGAATGTTAACCAAGTTAAGGTTGCACAGTGGCATCACAAACGGCTTGGAGGAAACCTATGTCAACCCACTAATACATCTCTTCACAGCAGGAGATTAAAACAAGGACACTTGGTTGAGAAAACACAAATACCAAAAGGGCTGACCGCCTTTCTCAATGCCTACTGCAAGGCCTTGCTGGGCTAAAGACAAAACAAAAGAAGATCCAGCAGCTTTGCTCTTAAGTGGTTTATATTTTGGACACCTCAGCAGGTCACAGGTTTGTCCCAGGGACCAGCATAAGTGGATTTTGTTTTCGTATGTCTGATAGCAAGAATGATATCCACCACTTCAGCCAGCAAATCTAATGCATTCAATTGCCAACTCTCAATCGCAACACATGAAGGTGAAGATTGAGTAGATTTTGCTGGATGGCCATGCTTTGTGGCTGAGGTTGGAGGTATTCCCCAAGCAACATGAAAAAGAACTAGAGGGTCCCTGAAAAAATAAATATGACTGGAGAAGAAGGCAGGGAAAACAACAAAATAAATAACAACATATAAAACAACAAGCACTTCTCCAAAACCAATTATTTAATATAAGTCATTATGTCCATGGTAAAATTACAATTCTATGTCCGGACCGGAGGCTTCGGGTTATGCCATTCTTTCATCGCTTTATTCTCTACAGCAGCAAGAAAAAAACATATCAGAAACTACTTTTCCCATGAACATTTGGGAAAAAACAAAGTCAAACATGAGTCCTATCACAGTGTCCATGCACCGGTGGCTCCCATCATGCTCCGCAGCAAGTTAAGTTGGTTTTTTACTTCTCTCCTGGGTTTTGGGTTCTGTGTGGTACGCTTAGGCCTCTGGCCAGGTGTCGGTTCTGTTATTTCTTCACAGATTCCCCTCTACGGTCGCGGGACGCCTAGTGCGCTCCTTACGCGATTCTGGTGCCCAGTAGTGTGCGGTGCGGTGGATTTGCCGCTAGGGGCCGGTGTCTCGTCTGTTGAAGGGCCGTTCCCAGGTGCTTCCAGAGTGTTCTGGCGCGGTCCTGTCACCAGCGTATGGACTTGTGCCGGAACATTGCTATGAAAAACCTCCTGGCACCTGAGGAATATCGTACAGTGAGGAATCTGTGGTTAGATAGCCCGTGCCCAGCCTCCCGGCTCTGACACCCTGCGGGGTCGCAATTAGGTCTCCCCTTGTTTTTCTTGACGCCCTCTGGGTTGTATTCTGCTTTCGAACACCCTTCGGGGTCGTAACTGTGCCGTTCGGCGTGGGAACGCTTTGCCGGGGGGCGCCCCAGGACGCTGAGGGCTGTAGCGTTTCCAGGGCCAAGCCCGTTCATTGTGCGCCTTTGGCCACCCATATCGCTGGGACACCCCAGACCATAGAGTGCCCTGTGGAGGGTCATTTTAGTTTTTTCCTTACGCCCCGTTGCTTCGAGCCTAATTGACCTCGCCTTGCAGAGGGACGCGGACCAGTACCCAGAGGAGGACTCTCTGAATTACGTCCCCTTGGACGATGATTTTCACCAGGCGGTCGATGACTCGATCTACCGCGCAGTGGACCAGGCCATGGTCCCCCTTGAGCAGCGACTCTCGGCGCGCCTGGATGAGGCTTACGCTAAGCTTGCCGCCCTTATTCCTGTGCCTGCTCCGGCCTCCGGCCCGGACACATCCCCTCCCCCCCCTCCTCTGAAGAAGCCTTGCACTGAGGGGGTTGACTCAGAGGCTTTCGCACGGGTGAAGAACGCCTTCAAGGCCTTAGAGGAATCGCAACCTCCTCAACCTCTTCCTTCGGAAGTTCCTCCTCCTTCTCCCCGTACTATGTCCCCGGACCCCCAGCAGGACGACGACTCCCCGGACTCGGAAGAGGAGGCCTGTTCTTACCGGTCGTGGCTGCCATCACAGCCCTCCTCCTCCGCGGGTCCGTCCGACATGCTGGACCCGGACGATATCATCCACCCCAGGTCCTCCGAGTGGGTCCCGTGTGACAAGGTGGCCCAATACGTCGCGAATCGCCTGAGGAAGCCGGTGGATAAGGATGCCCGGAGCCGCCTGCGTGCGGAGTGTCCCCGGCCCTCGTTGGAAGGTAAAGTGGCCATGACCCCGGATATCGATCCGAAGATGGCGACCTTCCTCCAGAAGTTCGTCAAGGATCCCCGGAAAGGGATCGACAGGTCCTGGCGTACCTGCCAGGACAAGCTTTTGGACGCTATTGGCCCCATGACCAAGGTCTTGGATATGGCGGAGGAGGCCAAAGTGTTGGGCGACGTGATCTCCCCGGAAGTGCTGTCCAATTGGGCCCAGAGGGCCATCATTTTCTTGGGCAACGCCAACTGCGCCCTCTCTATGGAGAGGAGGCGTTCTCTCCTCATCAAGGTGGAGCCCAAGCTGGGCGATCTCGCCTCGTCGGAGGCAGGTGCAGTGGGCCAAGGGGGCTTGTTCGGTGACCCGTTCATTAAGGAGCTAGGGAAATTCGTAGCTACCTTTACTTCCCTAGATCGTGCTCAGTCAAACATCAAGAAGGTTTTCGCGCCTCGTGCTTTTGACAAGGCCGGACGAGGCAGGGGCCGCTCGTTCGGTCGGGGCACCAGCTCGGACAGAAGACAAGGCTCCGGACGCGGCCAGTATCAGGACAAGGCCCGATTCAACAATTTCTACCCCACAAGAGGGCAGAAGTTTGGAGGACGTGGTGGTCAGCGAGGCCAACAGCAAGGCGGTGGTCGAGGTGAGTGTGCTGCCTTCTGTGAGCTTGCGAGTGGGAGGGCGGCTGGCGCAGTTCTTTCCAGCATGAGCCTCCCTTACCAGCGATGCTTGGGTGCTGCAGGCGGTGCAGGGCTTCCAATTGGAGTTCCATGGCCGTCCATGTCAGCTACAACGTCCTCGCCCCATTTCCTTTTCCCAGCGCGATGCAGCTTTGGTGAGCGAAGAGGTCGCGGCCCTCCTCCAAAAAGGGGCGATTTGTTGCGCTTGCGAACACCCCTCAGGCTTCATCAGCAATCTCTTCTTGGTGGACAAGGACGATGGGGGCAGACGCCCTGTGATCAATTTAAAGGAGTTAAATGAATGGCTGGTGTATCGCCATTTCAAAATGGAGGGGATACATCTCTTGCGGGATGTTTTACGTCCGTCCGATTGGATGGTCAGGCTCGACTTAAAGGACGCCTACTTAGCGGTTCTGATCTTCCCTCCACACAGGCGTTTCTCTCCAGTTCAGGTGGGACGATCAGGTCTACGAGTTCACCACTCTACCTTTCGGCCTCTCCTCGGCACCATGGTGCTTCGCAAAAGTATTGCGTCCGGCGGTGGAGGCCTTGAGGGCCCAAGGTGTCAGGATGATAGTATACCTGGACGACATGCTGCTCATGGACCAATGCCCCAGGCGGCTACGGTCTCAGTTGCAGTCAGCGGTCAACCTTTTGCAAGGCCTAGGGTTCGTGATCAACGAGAAAAAGTCTCTTCTGGTTCCCGCGCAGTGCGCGACCTTTCTCGGCTTCAACATAGACTCGGTCTCTTCCACCTTGAGTCTACCGGCCAGGAAGATGTCGAGGATCAGACACGAGTTGCGCCAAACTTTGGCGAAGCAGCTGATTTCCTTGCGTCACCTGGCGAGGTTAGTGGGCCTGTTGTCGTCTTCAATTCAGGCTATCTTCCCAGGCCCCCTTCATTATCGCGCCATGCAACGCTTGAAGGCGTTCCATCTCCGGAGGGGACTGACGTACTCTCAGTTGATTCCTTTATCGGACAATGTGAGGGACGTGATGAGGTGGTGGCTCACGCACATGGAAGCCTGGAATGGCCGTGCGATCTTCGGCTCGGCTCGCGACATTGTGATAGAGTCGGACGCCAGTCGTTCAGGCTGGGGTGTCAGATGCGGAGATTTCTCCACGGGCGGCGCCTGGTCCGCTTTCGAGCAGTCCTTGCATATCAACTGCTTGGAGTTGCTAGCGGGCTCCTTCGCAGTGCAATGTTGGACCAAGGACAGAGTGCAATCTTGCGTCCTTCTCAGGATGGACAACGTGTCGGTGGTCCGTTATATCAACCATCTAGGCGGCACCAGGTCCAAAATGTTGGCGGACCTCGCCAGGGACTTTTGGCACTTTTGCCTGGACCATCAGGTGTCGGTTACGGCGGAATATTTGCTGGGACGCCAGAACGAGGTGGCCGATTGGCACTCGAGGAATGTCATGGACGTCAGCGTCTGGAAGGTGGATCCTCTTCTGTTTGCCAGGCTCTCGGACCGTTGGGGTCCGTTCTCGGTGGATCTCTTCGCGTCCTGCCTGGACCACCAACTCCCGAGATATTTCAGCTGGCGCCCCGACCCTCTGGCAGAGGCGACAGATGCGTTCCTCCAGGACTGGTCGGGCGTGCAGGGTTATACTTTCCCACCGTCCTCGATGATAACGCGCGTGTTGGCGTTGCTGCGCCGTCAGTTAGCGCAGGTGGTGATGATCACTCCGTGGTGGAGATCGCAAGTTTGGTTTCCGGTTCTCCTGTAACTTTCCTGGGATTCTCCAATCCTACTCCCCCAGTCTTCTCACATTCTGCTGAATCCAGAAGGAGCTCCCCACTGGTTAGTCCAGGAGGGCTCACTGCGCCTGATGGCGTGGAGGCTCTCAGGCGTCGCTGGACACTACCTGGCCTTTCGAGAACAGCAGAGGACTTGCTTTCCAAGGCTTGGGCTGACAGCACGACCAAACGCTACCGATCAGCATGGCATAGGTGGAGCCGTTGGTGTGTGCGACGGGGTTTTGATCCCGTGGTGGCAGCTGTAGTACATGTCCTGAATTTTTTGGCCGACCTGGCTCACCAAGGTCTTGCTTATCGATCAATCAATACTTTCAGGTCTGCGATCTCGGCGGGACATGACCTGGTTCAGGGTTCCCCGGTTGGTGAACACCCTTTTGTTTGCAGGCTCTTGAGAGGTATACGGCGTTCCTTGCCGCCGGAGCCTCGGTATTCCGCCCTGTGGGACGTGAACAGGGTGCTGAATTTGTTCCTTTCCTGGCAGCCGAACAGGTTCTTATCTCGTAAAGAGTTGTCGGCTAAATTGGCCATGTTGTTGTGCCTTGTGTCCTGCAGGCGAGTCTCGGACGTGCGAGCGCTGGACATCACGGCCAGGGTTTTTTCTCCGGAGGGAGTTTCTTTTAACGTCAGCAGGCGGACCAAGACCCTAACTAGGGTTATTTCCTACCCGGCCTTTCAGGACTCCCCTAAACTGTGTGTGGTGCAGTGCCTCCGTGCTTATGAAGATATGACTGAAGATACTCGCCCTCTGGGTGAGCGGCAGCTGCTTATTGCCCTACGAAAACCGTATAAGGCAGTTACTTCGCCAACGATCGCCCGCTGGGTGCGTTGGGTGATGCAGGAGGCGGGGATTGATACCAAGCAATTTGGGGCTCACGCAGCGCGAGGAGCCATGGCCTCTAAAGCTTTTGCCCTTGGGGCTCGACTGGAGGATTTGATGAGAGCGGCTGATTGGTCCTCGGACCCCACGTTCAAGAGGTTCTATTTCAAGCCAGTTATCGAAGTGGCTCGGCTGGTGGTCGATAAGCTTTGAACTGGCATAATCCGAAGCCTCCGGTCCTGACATAGAATGAGAATTTGCCTAGCCTTGGTGCTGGTAAGTTCCAATTCTATTAAGGACTCGGAGGCGAGGATTATCCCCCGAGTGACTTCCTTGAAGTGGACCCTCCCCGTATGCATAGTAAGTAAAGCGTTTATGTTACTTTAATGGATGTACGGCTATTGCTCTGCGATGTAATGCTCTTCCTTTTTTACTGCTGACGTTCTGTTGGAACGGGATAGATCTGATGGTGTGTTCTATTGCAGGTGCGGATAATTCAAAACCGGATGCGTGATTGGACTAGGGTTGAAGCTTTGCGCGAAGAAAGAGGAGGAGGCAAGAACAGCGGAGCATGATGGGAGCCACCGGTGCATGGACACTGTGATAGGACTCATTTTTTACTTTGTTTTTTCCCGAATGTTCATGGGAAAAGTAGTTTGTGATATGTTTTTTTCTTGCTGCTGTAGAGAATAAAGCGATGAAAGAATGGCATAATCCTCGCCTCCGAGTCCTTAATAGAATTGGAACTTACCAGCACCAAGGCTAGGCAAATTCTCATTGTCCAACAGACCAATGTTTTTCAATTTGTATTCAAAAATATATCATATTTATAAATCACGTCTTTCTTTTATGAAATGCAAATAAAGTGCATTATAAAAAATATACACCATCAAACTCTGAAGAATAAATACTTAACATATCAAATGTAGAGAAGCCCCACCAACATTACAAGGAACAAAAAACATATTGTGCGTAGGTTAATAAAACATGACAGAAGACATACACATTGCCCAGACAAATGAACAATCGACAACAAACAATATTGACATAAGGAGAGTACACAAACACACTAGAACAGAATGTTATATATGCTCAGTTACTCAAATCATTGTTCATACATGTTTCAAAAAGCAGAAAAGCGCTGACACGCGTTTCGGAAATGGCACATAAATAGACAATTCCTTCATCAGTACGTTGGAAATGTAGCTAGATCAGTGGCTTAAAGCCATCTGTAGAACATGTACTGTTGATGAATATGTAGTGCAGGGGTCTCTATATCAATACGTGTCATTAAACGGTCTGTAGAAACAACAAAACATCCTATAACTATAATAACAAGATTGAACATGTCAAAACACTACGGAGTTTAGGCAACCCGAGATAGAAATCTGAGACTTGTCACCAATAGAGAGTTAGAAAGTGGAGACCAATCCAATTTGTGCAAGATCTTAGGGAAGCAAATCCAAGTGCGACCCTGGTATGATAATGCCACAAAAATATAGGAAAGTAAATGAAACAATGAAAAGAAATAAGACCCAAGCATAAGTACATATACATACTTTATGGACATAAGTTAGAATGAGCTCAGCCGAAGGGATCTTCAGATAGTCACTTCTTCTTATGAGCTCTGCGTGTCTTCGGAGCAGGCCCATATGACGTATTTAGTTCTGAAAATAGAAAAAGAAGAAATGTAGCTAGAAACAGCAAATTTGTGGTGCAATAAATGGTGCCTTAAGGCCTAAGTGCGCAAAACATGAGGCTTTTGGTATAATGACCCATCCCAAGCGGGTGAGCGTGACCTATCAAATATAGGTCAGTAACATCCTAAATCCTCAAATGAATGAACGAAACAGTTAGATGAAATCGGGGGCATATAACAGGGAGGCCAAACAGGTTACTATGAGTGGCTTGTGATCGGATAACCTTCAGATATGCCCCTGCACCAGAGAAGGGTATTTTTGAGAGGTTAGAGGCAGAATATAAGCCAGAACAGGGTAAAACTAGGCTACCAGTCATGGGGGAACACTGCAAATGGGTATAAAGATCTATTGCCCAAATGGGTCTGAGCCCGACCAAACTTTTAAAAATACCACATTTATTTAAAATTTAATTGAGTGAAATCATTACTTCCAGTACATTTTCCGATGATAGGGATTATGAAACTGTACATAATATGTTGTCTGATTTAGAAACATCTGCTGCTTTTTCTAATAATGAAATGTTGGAAGACACATCAGTCTTTGAAACAATGTATTGCTATCAACATTATGGTCGTCACATTCTGCATAAATCTGCTAATTCCAGAAATGTTTTCACATACCACCAATGGGAACATTGCCCGACAACGCCAAAAAGCAGTTCAAAGACATTTGCACACAAATGTCCATATTTTTCAAGGTTTAACACGTCAGACCCAGCCTCATATTATTATAAGGTTCACCAACACCAGCACAGAAAAATGTGTTGACTAACATCAAACAGATTTATTCTGCTTCCTTTATTGCCCAGTTCTCTGAACAATGTTTTGACTTATGGAAAGACACCATAAGCTTAAAATCTGTCTGGGGTACTAGAGACTGACAGGTCCAGGGAACAGAGGCACTATTTAGAGCATACCTTATTCGTCAGCAAATAATGTTTTTGAATGAAACAGTGCAACAAACGACCTGTCTTGGATTAGCCAAGAAAAAAGATTTGAATCTACCTTGAGTGCCCACACCATCACACGCTGAGTGTAACATAACATCACAAGAAGGGATTACGCTAGATGAGATCATGCGATATAATAGATCAGACCCTGATTGCAAGGGATGGTTGACTTGTCCCACAGACACCAATAGCTGTTAGGAAAGATTCATGGGTAAAATCAAAAGGTCTATTATCAACAGGTCAGATCTACGCTATGTACAGAGACAACACCCAGGGGTAGTGACATCCTACAGTGTTGGGAAGTTATGCCTCGATTGGCTAAAGACCTCAACACTCATACATGTGAAACAACACTTGTCCTTACTTACAGAGGATGTGGACTTATAGGATTTTTTATTAGGTTATGGGAAGCCACGTCATAAACGTTTCTATTATGCTGTCTATAAAGAGATTTGGAAAATATCACAGCAAGAGTCAGTGGAAAGATTATGAGAAATAGATTGTATAAACCTTGAGATAGCTCTAGCAGTGGTTGACAATGGGTTAACTACACTCCACCAGGAGGTTTTCCAAGCAAAACATATTAAAGGTCACCTACTTGACCCAATTTTCTCAAATATGGTGGAATTAAAAGGGGAAACCCCTGTGTCCCTTGCCATGGTCAGATCATTTTTTAATCCCATATGTATGGGCCACACGTACGTTAATCCGTCCTTAAACTAACTCTCTGTAGAAGGGTGTATCCAGGAACTGGAAAACTCCAAATTTCACACACTGGATCGAGGAGTCACTGAATACAGTGCTGCCTAAGAAACATACTCAGAAGAAATTAGTTTCTAACAAAATGCATGGTTTTATCCTAAGTTGCACATTTTAAAACAACAATGCAAAAAACTGGAGAGGACATGGAGGAAAGAGTTCTCACATAATAAGAAACAGGAATACAGGGCAGCCATTAAAACTTATAAGGATGAAATTAAGCAAGCCCAGGCCACCTACTATCAGGAAAGGATTTCCTCTGCAGCCAATTCTGCCAGAGAGACCTTTCTTGTAGCTAAAAAGCTTCTCAAAGTCTCGGACCCACCAGTGGCACCCAATCCTTCGGGATACTGCTGTAATGAACTCGCAAAATACTTTGCCGTCAAGGTTCATAATATTCTCAAGCAGCTCCCACAAAGAGATGTTGACACATCCGAACTAATGATCGCGAGCAAACATGGAACCACACACCAGCTGGAGACCTATATTCCGATGACTCAGGAGTCATTTTTTGTCATTTTAACCTCCGTCAAATCGGGGTCACCATTGGACCCCGCAATGCCCAATATCCTAAAGCTGGTAGAGCCCATAGCTGCCCCCATCATGATTAGCCTCATTAACTCCTCCCTTGCATTAGGCATAGGCCCCTGGAATGGAAAAGAGCAATGGTAAAAGCTTTGCTAAAGAAACCCAACCTGGACTTGGCAGACTTGGGTAATTATCGTCCAATCTTGCTTCTTCCGGTAATTAGCAAAATTGCAGAAAAGCATGTTAACCATACTATTTCCTCTTTTCTGGAGACCATTAACCTGCTTCACCCCTCGCAAACTGGCTTCCACCCGCGTCAAGGCACTGAGATCGCCTAATTAGCAGTGGTAGAAGAACCGAGAAAAATCCTTGATACTGGAGGTACGTCGGCCATCATACTCGTCAATTTAAGCACGGCCTTCGATACAGTGAATCACTGTATTCTGGCTCACTGTCTTAGGACTATAGGAGTGTCTGGCACGGCGTTATCATGGCTCCAATCCTTTTTGAGGGATAGGTGTTTCCAGGTTTCTGAAGGTGACACCTCTTCTAAACCCATACCCCTCAAGTGCAGAGTCCCACAGGGCTCATCTTTGAGCTCTACCCTTTTTAATGTCTATATGTCTCCACTGGTGGACATTGCTTGCCGCTTTGGGATTCATATAGTTACATGCGCCGACGACACTCAGTTAGTTGTGTCTCTAACCTAGGCTGACCACTCTTCCTCCGATCTCCATTCCTGCCTGGAGGAAGTAACCAAGTGGATGAGCCGGTCCCATCTTAAACTGAATGGTGATAAAACGGAGCTCTTGTTGCTTGGCAACCAAGTAAATTTGAAATATAACACCATGTGGCCAGTGTGTATGGGCCCTGCACCCAGTCCTAAAACTGAGATAAAAAGCCTGGATGTTTAGTTGGACCATGATCTTACTTTTAAAGTCCAAGCCAGGAAGACAGCCGCTTCATGCCTTGGCATGCCAAGACTGATCCGCATAGTGCTGCCCCTTTTACCCGATCAAGCAAAAAAAAACGCTGGTCCAAGCGCTTATCATCTCCAGGTTAGACTATGCTATCGCCCTTTACCTGGGTGTCCCAAATGCGGTGACCTCAAAATTGCAGGTCGTACAAAACACCGCCGCAAGACTGCTTATGGGCACCCATAAGCGCTGCTCGGCAAAGCCAGCACTACGCGCCCTCCACTGGCTACCGGTACAGGAGAGAATTCATTTCAAGGCCCTTTGTGTTGCCCATAAGAATCTAGGAGTGAATGAACCTCCTATTTTAAAAGACTTGATTCTTCCCTATAAGGCCAATCAAAGCCTCCGCTCTGATGAGTTGTATCTAGCATCTGTACCTAGGATTAAGAGGCCAAAAGTGGCGGTCGCCGTTTTTCTTATAATACCTCAAAACTATGGAACAGCTTGCCGCTGCATCTGTGTAGTGCACCTAATCATTTAGCATTCCGGAAATAACTAAAGACGTGGCTCTTTCCTCAGATGTCCTCAGATGTCCGGGCCAACTCTAATAACCACTACCGAGCTGGGATGCTTTATAAAATCCATTTTCATTTCATTTCAGCCTTTAGGATATATTTACTGGGCAACATTGTATCTTCTGCTATTGATGTACTAGAACAGGATTTGTCCATATTACAACACGGGCAATCACAATTGCGTTCTATTATGTTATTAAGCTGGACGCTGCAATCTTTGCACGCAGGCTATGTGCCTTGGGGTTTCATAAACAGCACGTCTCTGTTTTCTTCTTACAATCTAACTGAAAAACAGATAGAAATGGCATAGAGGGAGTAAAGTATACAATGCAGTATATTGAAAAACTGGAATGATTAGCATTTACAATGGCAGAGTCACTGTCCACAGAATGGCTTATCTATGGCCACATAACTCTTCCGGTCACTACTTTTAAATTCCAATATTGTCTTGAAAAAATGCAGGCAGGCAGATCTTAAGAAATGGGTAGGGAATTTATCAAGGACTCTTGGGAATTACCGTACATATTTTGATGTGGGGAAACGTGAATCACTCATATGCCAGGATGTAATGCTTCATGGGGCCTGTAACAGTTTGGTAGCAAACGGATCCTTTCACTTGAGGGGTGCCCCAGCTGCTGTGATCACACCAGTGTTCAAGCTGCTTTTGAATGAGATGTACTTTTTTTTTAAAAGCTTTATTTTCAGTTTTATACATATATATGTCAATAAACATTGCACATATCGGTACAATGGTAAGACACCTTCACACATATGAGGTCACGAAAAGCATTACCCGGTATCACTCCAGGCCCCATAGACAAGTGTGGAAAATAGTCTGGTTAAGCCACATTGTCTACAATCCGTCATGAACGTTCTCATTTCCCGGACCCAACCCGCTGCCTCCTCCCAACTTAAGTCTCAATCCACAGCGACACATTTAGATAGCACATAAGCAAAATCACGTCTAATGAATACAAATATTATAACGGCATTCCTAGCCTACACCTTTGGGAACAATGCCACTGGCAACTTGTGCATCTGCTTCGCTACGCCTACGGGTAATGTACGCTCTATATGGGCCCCAAATGTCCACTGGGCTGGAGGAGCTGGGCACGAGAGTAGCATACTCCTCGCGGTTCACATTACAGTACACCAAACTGCGAAGCCACGCATGGGAAGTTGGGGCTTTCCTACTACCCCAGAGCAATGCCACCTCCCGTTTTGCCAGTAGGAATCCCAGTGCAGCAAACTTTCTGACTTTTTTGGGGAAGTTAACCATATATCCCAACAGCCCAATTTCAGGAATGGGAACAAGTGTCATAGCAAGTATATCTCCTAGCGTGTCGTGCACCTGTACCCAATAGTGCTGTAATTTGGGGCAGGTCCAGGAAAGGTGAGCAAAGTCAGCGTGTGGAGAATAACATTTTGGACAATGGTGAGGTCTAGAGGGGTCTATCTTATATGACCAAACCGGGGTATGGTACATCCTGCGAAGAAAATTGAAATGCAACAGCTTGTGCCGACTGTTCAGTGACCCCTCTTTCGTGACCCTGCAACACTGCTCCCATTAATCATCAGTTATAGGACGGGCCAGATCATGCTCCCACGACGTACGGACCTTAACGTCAGAGAAGGGAAGATCCATAATACACTGCTTATACAGTTTAGAGACCAAATGTGCACCCATAGGACTTTTGATTATTACCGATAGTGGAGTGAATGGTTCAGGAGCAATCGGAAATGTGGGGCATGGAAAGCATGCGACACAACACAAAGATATCCATAAAGGAGCAGTCCTGAATCCGGGCCTCCTCAGACACTGAGAAAACATGATTGTTGGGAAACAGGTCACCAATTGTAGAAATCTGAAACTTTGCCAGCGTGCGTGGCACCATAACCTCACCGGTGATGGGAAGCAATGTGGGATTCGGGAGTGGGAGTGCCGGAGAGTATAATAGGTCGATTCCAAATAACCTACGCAACTTGTCCCACGCCCAATTAGTGGTGGAAACAGTATGACTATCTAGTGGGTCCCTCGGGCCCCCTATAGGTAATACTGTAGACAATTTCTGCGGCAGTACCTGATCTGCCTCTGGCTTCAAATAAGGGATTCTGGCATCTGGATGGTAACAAGCATAGGAGTAACAACACTGTGCAGTCAAATCCATATCTGGGACTCCCAGTCCGCCTCGCTCCGGGGGCAGTGTTAAAACCCTCCAACTCACCTGCGGATTCTTGCCACCCCATACCAAGCGCAAAAGAAGTTGGCGCAGTTGTAAAAAAGAGGTCTGAGTAGGAGGAATGGGAATGGTATTAAAAAGATACAAAGATCTCGGGAGGACTACCATTTATATAATGGCCACTCTGTCGGCTAAGGACAAAACAACTCAATGTCACGTAGTCAATATATACCACGTGAACAACGGGCAAGAATCCCAAAGCAAATTTATTTTTCTTTTTTAACTCAAGTTTTTAAAGATTTTAGGGACACGAGCACAAACAACACAACTGTTACGACAGTGGTTTCATGGAAACAATATCTACAAATGTACAATTTTTTACAAATTTACAGCATTAACAAACATGAATCAAGCAACACAGTTAGGCAAGACACACAAAAACAATACAAAATTCAGTGACCAATGTGAATTGTGATACTATACAGTGCAAAAACTTCAGGGTTTAAAGCAAATATGTGACCAGTCCATCGGACTATGGGACCATGGGACAGGCGGAGGTGGTGAAATAAAGAGCCTGCCTGTCACCCAATCCTGTGGTTCTATATTTATAACCGGGTTGCTCGACTAGGATCAAAATATTTGGCAAAGTTCTATCCTAGGGGCACCCCTGGTGTTTGCCACAGGGTGGAAGTGTCGACGCGTTTCGAACCGGCTTGATTACAGGTTCTCTTCAGGACGGGGACTGGGGGTCGTGATTCTGTAAGAAACATATAGAGTGGGTGTCAATTGTATCTATCGTAGGACTGTTTTAAGGATCAACTGACTCCAAGGGGCAAGGAAAAATGGTTACCTGCACGTTGGCCAGAGATAGGCCGTGTAGTCGGTAACTCTCAACAAGGCACAGTTTCTGAAACAATAAGTGAAAGGGTAGGCTTAGCGCGGTTGCACACCAGGGATGAGGAATGATACAAGTGGCGAATTAAAGCCATGGTATTGGATGTTAACCAAGTCCTACCTGTGCTTCACCCAGAAATAAGGCTGGGGGTGTGGTGCCCGCAATGCGGCGCACGGACAGGGTAGGCGACGACTCACATTATGCGGCGTCTGTCTTTATGGCTGAGGGAAACCATAGGAAGGAACATGCCCAGGGTTAGATTACGTTGTGCGACATGAGTACAATTATACTAAATACAGACACGGATCTCCGGGGACAAAAGCCTACCTGCAGAGACGTCCACGCTAGAGAGCGGTTAATTGCTTCTACTGGGACCTGCACGGGGGTAAGTAAAAGCTGGAATTAGTGACAGGCTCGAGCGGGACACAACTCGAGAAGGAAGCGGAACGAAGAGCGCTTTCAACAGCGCGCCGCACTTACTTGGAAACTGAATCACTCCTGCGTTTTCGACAGCGGGGTCTTGCACTCGGGCAGCGCGCTGAAACGCTTAGTTTAAAAACCGCCCGGTTAGGAGGATAGTGGGCGTGGCATCAATGATGCGGCCCCAAAGGATCCTGGAGGCTGTAGTTTAACGTGTTAGGATTTGGGAGCACCGTCTTGGTGAACGCGAGCATGTTACAACAATATGATCAATATTTGGAGACTCAGTGCGAGCCGGGATGCGTCATCACCAATTGTACACCACCAAATGTATATATCAACCAACAACATGTGCAAATATATTTTTTCAAAGACATTTTTCTCAAAGTACAATTGTTAGATAAACCACATGGGACAACGAGGCACCTATGTTCTCATAGCAATTGAAAACAAACATTGGTAACGCATATCCACGGTAATACACATGTATATATTAACACCAAAGACATGTGCGTTTCAAACGCATGAAATCGGACAGGCCCGCCTGGGCCAACGATGTACCTATGCTCCCATATCTTGACCCCAATAGGCACAGTGGGACATATGCAAGTATTGGCAGTGGGAACACCAGCATCAAGCCAATGCATATCATGAGTGTCACTATGCACACATTATATCATCACACCCCTGGTTGCCTCAACGCGCCAAACACACAAGGAGGTTAGAACAAACAAAACAAGCATTCTAGTCACGACATGAGATGGACAGTACTCGCTGCCATCAAAGGCGGCAAAGGCTCGCACTGAGTCTCCAAATATTGATCATATTGTTGTAACATGCTCGTGTTCACCAAGACGGTGCTCCCAAATCCTAACACGTTAAACTACAGCCTCCAGGATCCTTTGGGGCCGCATCAATTAACCGCTCTCTAGCGTGGACGTCTCTGCAGGTAGGCTTTTGTCCCCGGAGATCCGTGTCTGTATTTAGTATAATTGTACTCATGTCGCACAACGTAATCTAACCCTGGGCATGTTCCTTCCTATGGTTTCCCTCAGCCATAAAGACAGACGCCGCATAATGTGAGTCGTCGCCTACCCTGTCCGTGCGCCGCATTGCGGGCACCACACCCCCAGCCTTATTTCTGGGTGAAGCACAGGTAGGACTTGGTTAACATCCAATACCATGGCTTTAATTCGCCACTTGTATCATTCCTCATCCCTGGTGTGCAACCGCGCTAAGCCTACCCTTTCACTTATTGTTTCAGAAACTGTGCCTTGTTGAGAGTTACCGACTACACGGCCTATCTCTGGCCAACGTGCAGGTAACCATTTTTCCTTGCCCCTTGGAGTCAGTTGATCCTTAAAACAGTCCTACGATAGATACAATTGACACCCACTCTATATGTTTCTTACAGAATCACGACCCCCAGTCCCCGTCCTGAAGAGAACCTGTAATCAAGCCGGTTCGAAACGCGTCGACACTTCCACCCTGTGGCAAACACCAGGGGTGCCCCTAGGATAGAACTTTGCCAAATATTTTGATCCTAGTCGAGCAACCCGGTTATAAATATAGAACCACAGGATTGGGTGACAGGCAGGCTCTTTATTTCACTACCTCCGCCTGTCCCATGGTCCCATAGTCCGATGGACTGGTCACATATTTGCTTTAAACCCTGAAGTTTTTGCACTGTATAGTATCACAATTCACATTGGTCACTGAATTTTGTATTGTTTTTGTGTGTCTTGCCTAACTGTGTTGCTTGATTCATGTTTGTTAATGCTGTAAATTTGTAAAAAATTGTACATTTGTAGATATTGTTTCCATGAAACCACTGTCGTAACAGTTGTGTTGTTTGTGCTCGTGTCCCTAAAATCTTTAAAAACTTGAGTTAAAAAAGAAAAATAAATTTGCTTTGGGATTCTTGCCCGTTGTTCACGTGGTATATATTGACTACGTGACATTGAGTTGTTTTGCCAAATCTCCCTGTCCAGCCACCTTGTTCTGTTTTTTTCCTATTGTTGAGATCCAGGCTGGGCAGACGTTGGATCCAATACCTTCACTGTTCTACAGGCTAAGGACAAAGGCAGCCGCAACCAACTATCGACCTGTGATTCTAACGCACTATGTGCTCGGCCATAATTTAGCCGAATAATGAAGGCAGTATCCTAATGAAAATAAACCCTGAAATATTTAACAGCATCATGGCACTATTCCAGTGGAAATTCACAGTCCCATGTAGTTGTACTGCTTGTTAATGGAAAAATCACTGACTTGTGCCAGTTTATACAAAGACCGGAGAACCTGCCAAAACGGATAATTTCTCTGATAAGGGGCTCGAGGTTAAGGTGGGGTTGCCGAACATATAAAACTGTCATCGGCATATAATGATATCAAGAGGGGGCCGGTGTGAAATCACAAGCCACGGTGGAGATGTTTCTCCTGAAAGTGTTGCACTAAGGGATCCATCGCCAAGATGACAAGCAATGGGGACAGGGGACAACCCTGTCGGGTGCCGCGGGACAGACAGAAAGGCGGGGAGATCGTGCCATTCAGGCGCAGTCAATCGGTGGGCTCTGTGTATAGCAGAGCAGGGGTGGAGACAAAGGTTTCAGGCATACCCATACGACGCATCACCGAAAGGAAGAAAGGCCATTAAAGGGAGTCGAACGCCTTCTCGGCATCGAGAAGCACCGCGGCGGCCGGAGAGGCGGGGTCTATCCTATGTAATACAGTAAACAAAGTGCGTAGGTTGAGGGAAGTAGACCTGTGGGGGACGAAGCCAGATTGAACCGGTGATATAATATACTCCATCAATAAAGAAAGCCGGATGGCAATTACTTTGGCTAAAATTTTATAATCGAGGTTCAGCAAGGATAATGGCCTATAGGAGCCACAGAGGGAAGGATCCTTGCCAGGCTTGGGGAGAAGGATGATGACCGCTTCCCTGAAGGTTGGGGGAAGGATACCGACCTCGAGCGCCTCCGAATACACCTCAATCAACCTCGGAACCTACACATTTTTATACGCTTTATAAAAATCAGCGGAGAACCCGTTAAGGCCAGGCGCCGAGGAGCCCCTAAGTGCATCTATTGCCTCCGCCACACTCTACCAGGATATGGGAATGGCAAGAAAGTCCTGCATATGCCGTTCAAGATACACTAAGGCAATTTCAGCTAGATATTCACCCTGTTCACGAAAGTCCCCGGAGATTCTCGTGGTGTATAGAGCTTTAAAATATGACAGAAAAGTGTTGCATATCTCCGGAGTAGAGTGTATCAACTGATCGTCTGGACCCTTGATTTCGGTAATATAGGCATTACCAAGTGGGGGGCGAAGTGTATGCGCCAATATCTTGCCAGGTCGTTCACCTTCACCATTCTGCCTGGCCACATGCTGCTTGCTGAGAAATAAGAGTTCTTGTTCCGCTGCCTCCCTAAACTCCATCATCAAAGCCAAACTACGAGCCTCACCAGCCTCTGACAGACGATCCAGTAACTCCACATCCAGAGCGGATATGTCGGATTCCAGACAGCTCAAAGTGGATTGTAGATCCCTCAGGACCCCTGCATTCTTAGCAATGCAAACCCCCTGATAAAGGCCTTGAAACCTTCCCAAAGGACCGCCCAGGTATCCACTGACCCAGTGTTAATCTCAAAATAGGTCTCAATGGATTCCGTCACCTCCTCAAGAAACACAGGATCTGGCAGTGCCCTACCAGGAAAACGCCATTGCCTTTCATGTCCCCCGGGCCGAAGAATGTTAATGCGAAGTATGACCGGAGAGTGATTCGAAAATGTACGTGGCAATGTATCTAAGCCACAGAATCAACAAGCGACTCCCGGCGAAATTAACCAATAGTCTATCCTAGTCCAAGTGTTGTGGAACCCTGAGTAGTGCATATAAGCTGTGCGGGCCAGTGATGTGTGCGTTCAATATCCACCATTGAGAACTGATTACAGATGTCATGCATGATTAGACGCGAGCGATGCTTAACATCTGGAGAGGAGGGGAGGAGCCAAGATGGCGACCGGGACGGACGTGTAAGCGCCGGGCTCCGCGAGCCGTCCGATCCTGCACCGAAATCCTAGCGTCCATCCTGACAGGACCCTGTTTAAAAGGAGGCACGCGAGCACGGATGTCGCTGGTGTTCTCTTGGGACCCCTGCCGCTTCTTTCTACGGTGAAATGGCATCGTTTCCGACCTCCGACTCCGACCCGGACCTGGAGCCGATCGCCGCCATTGAACACGGCGGGCGCACTCGTCCGGACACGCCGACACGGCACTGGCCGGGGCAGGAGCGCAGCGGATGGTGGAGGCTGCTTACATCACCCCTTTTTGAGCGGTAAGGCTCCTTGATGGGTTGCCCTGTTCCCGAGTGACGCTGGAACTCGAGTTGCAACGTTCCTATCCTGACTTGCTGCTTGTGGACGGTACGTAGTCCATCTTGGGGTGCCTGCTCCACCGCTGCCTGCCCATACCGCTGGTGGGAGGAAAAGGCTCTAACTCTGACCTGCCCTGGACCTGAGTGCCGCTAAATTGTTGGTGGCTCCCACTCTCTCTGCTTTTGCCTGCAACGCCGCCCCCCTTCTCTGCACTGCGAGCCTGCTGCTGGGGTGGCCATGACGCCCCCTTCCCTGTGGGAGTAAGATGGCTGCCTCTCTGTCCTCAACGGGCAGTATCCTCTCCAAGCCTGAATTGGCGATGTACCCGGGTGAGCACCCGTGCAGCGACAGTCAGCCAGCAACGCAGAGGGAGCCGACTCGCGGCGACATCCTGGCTGCCCTGCTCGATTTGCGGGCGACATGGCGGCAACATGCCCGTGCACTGGAACAAAAGATAGTGGGAGCTGCCTCGGGTCTCACTGAACTGGGTTCGACTGGCCCCCTGCTGCCGCTGTCTATCCCGGCTCCAGAGGCAGTTTTACACCGTGGGACTGTGAAGGAGCGTCCGAACCCTGGATATACAGCCGACTGTTTCACTATCGTCGAAGATACTGTTGCTGAGTCACTTTCCGCTTTGCTGCCTGATATTGTTGCAACTCCTTCAACATTGTGGCGCTCCCCAGAGACTTCCCGGGCGCTGGTCCCCCTCCCTGCCTTTGCCACCGTGACTCTTTCTCTGTGTTTGCGAAGCATGTTTCAACTTGCGGCGGGGGGGGCGCCCAAATACTTTGACATCGATACTGGGGTTGATTGGGAGTGCCCACTTCCTCCTCCTCTTTGTCCTCTTAGTTGGGAGAGGCCATTTTGTTTCTTTGTTCAGCTTGAGGGGAGTGTACAGTTGTGGACATATCTGGATGCATTTCGGCGCACTGGCCAAGGCTGAGAATCCCTCACACATTGACTTGCCGATTGACTGGAGATGACCTGGCCTGTAACGTTTTTTGCTTTGTTTAGTGAACTGGGGGAGACGCTTCTCTTATTTTACGGTGGTAATAACAACATCCTGTCGTTTGGCACCGTAGCCAATATGTCGGCTCTGGGCGGAGTGGGGATCGGGGGATGGGCTGCTTGGTTCTTATTAGTGCGATGTCTCCAAATTCGGTGCTTTATCTGATGCAAGTATTACAGTTGTGCTCGTAAGCCCGGGCAGCCTGCTGACTGTGGGCTCCTCCCCCACCTTCTTTGTTTCTTGGGAGTTTTAGATTAGTATATACTTTTCATACTCCCTATATTCAAAAGTGATACTTTTTCCTTGATTATACCTCTTTTATTTTTCTTTCTCTTCTCCTTCCCTAATTTTTCTTTCTTTCCTCTTTCTTTCCTTTCTCTACTTTCTTCTCTTCCTAAATTTCGGGTTTTTGGGGCGACAGACACTCTGCTGGGGGGGGGGGGCAGGCCGTAGCCTCTGCATGTGTGTAGGGTGGGGGGTTATATTTCGTTTTAGTTAGTTTCTATGGTGCCTATGTATGATCTTCTCTTATAATTTTTTCTTTTTTTCTGTTCTGGGTCTGTGATAGGGGATTAGTAGGGAGTGGGTAGCACGGTGGGTGGTACGTAAATGCGACCTGACTCCCTGGTTGATTTATACTGTACCGCCGATTTGATGGAGGGTTCCTCACTATTGATGTTACTTCTTGATGCTGCCTGCCCATGTGGTGAAGTTAATGTACGGACTCGGTTCTCCTTGGTTTCGTTCTTCATTACTTTATTTTTAGACTAAAATTTAAAAATTTTAACCTTCAATGCTCCTTCTCCCTAGCGATATCACTCCAATTAGTGTGACTACTGCTAATTGCTGCTATATAGCCTGGTGGCGCTGGGGGACCGTACTGCTTGCTCATGTGCTTAAAAGTATTGTGGCCGGCCTGACGGTTGTAGGCCCGTATTTGTACCATTCTTCATGCACAATAAAGGTTTTCAAAAATTTAAAAAAAAAAAAAAACATCTGGAGAGGAGGAATTGCTTTCTCTAATAGGATCTAACAACAAATTAAAATCACCCCCCATTACCAACAGACAATGGTCCAGCGTCAGAAGGTGTACTTGCAACATATGATAAAATTCTGGAGAATCAACATTCGCCCAAATATGCTCACTAGAGCAACATTGTGACCCAGAAGAGAGCCGACAACTATCAAAAAGTGGCCCTCCCTGTCCGTGATAACATTGGTGAGGGAGAAAGGGACTCTTTTATGAATAAATATGGCCACACCCCTAGCATAACTGCTATAATTGGAAAAGTATCTATGGGGTCCCCAGCTCATCGCCATGGACGTCGCATCGGACATGGGTAAGTGTGTTTCCTGCATATAAATGATGTCAATGTTGTGGCAAGTGATATATTTAAGAACCTGCCTGTGTTTACTAGTGTTATTCAAACCTCTGACATTCCAGGACATCAAAGAAAGCCCGGAAGGACCGGGCTGCCAACCTTACTGCGCCATCTAACAAGTGAATCAGCCAACATATGTCTAAAAAATCGGACCCAGCGCAATATACCATTGACCTGTGTAGTGCGAACTGAACAAATATGAAAAAACAGCAAGTGTCCCCTCCCCATCCCCCACCCTGTCCCTGGCACGGCAAAACCCAACCCCAACAACTAAATATCGATGCAAGTCGAAAAAACATTGTAATACAGTACACATCCATAGGCACCATAAATCTGGCAATAACAGCAAACATACAACGGTATACACCATGAGGCGCAGCAACGCCTCGCCGGCCGGGAAAAAATAGAACAACATAGTGACCAATGGAAGAAAATACCACAATGGAATATACATTACAGAGCCTCCAAGCGTTAAAAGGAATCAGGCAGACCCAGGATTGGAGAAAAGTTCCACACTGGCATCCGAACCGCTATGTGGGGGAGATGTCGCACGTGCAGCAGCCGCCGCACCATTGTTGTTCTTCCTGTATTCCTGGCAAAACTCCTGTGCCTCAGCCGGACTCTCAAAAGTGCGGGATCTGCCATCAACGTACACCTTAAGTCTAGCCGGGTAGAGCATCCCATATCTAAGGCCCAGGTTCTTCAAAGCTGCCTTCACACCGTTAAACTTACGTCTTGCATCCTGCATCACGACTGAAGTCCGGAAAAAAGGAGAGCCTGCTCCCCTGCCACTGGATATCCCCCCGCTCACGGGCAGAACGAAGGGCGGTGTCCCTGTCCCTGAAGTTTATGAGTCTGGCAATGATGGGTCTCGGAGGTTGACCGGATTTAGGGCGAGGCCCCAGGGATCTATGGGCACGCTCGACCACAAAACCCTGCAAAAAGGACTCCCTGCCAAAAAGATCAGATAGTAGTTGCTCCACGAAGACATCCATCCGGCCCGAGGTGGCCGTCTCCGGCACGCCAATGATGCGTACGTTGTTCTGTCGACTAAGGGCTTTTAAGTTTTCGTTCTTGATAGCCACTTCCTTTCAAATTCTCTCCACCCTCTCCAGCCGCTTCTGTGACTGTGTCGCACCATCTTCTATGTCGGAGACTCTGGCCTCGATGACATCAAGCCGACGATCGTGCGCCTGAACCTTCGCGCCCATATCAGCCAGTCTCTTGTCCAGCACGTCAAACTTGCCATCCAGGGCCCTGAAACCAGCCCTCCTCTTCCTCAGCACAGCAACAGTGAGCGAAGCAGGGTCATCTACATCATCGTTGCCCTGCGCACCATCAGCCGCGTCAGTGGGGTCTTCATTTATAGTGTCCGTGACCTTCTCAAACGGCAACGTCCGCTGATTATGATCTTTCCGTCCCATGCGCACCGCAACCGTCTGTGCCCAACTGGGCAGGCAGAGCAGGGCAAAAGCATGCCTCCAAGCAAGGGGGGAGTAGGAGCGGAGTTACAGAGGTGCAGACCTGTTGGAAGGGGTGAGCTTCCGGTCTCAATCGTGTAACACAGAGACACACCGCGAAAGGAGCTGAACTAGTCCCATTGGGTGTGCACCATAGGGCCGGGCCCCCAGAGGAGTGCAGGCAGTATCCAGAGGGGCGGGCAGCTGGTGGAGTGAAGCAAAGGAGCACTAGGGCAGCCCAACGCCAAATTACCAGCCAAAAGGAGAGGAGAGCCAGCGGGAAAGCTCAGACCAGGACACACGTACAGTCTATATGGGAGGCAGAGAGACCACAGCAGGGCCCGAACCAGCAAACCTGCAATCAAGTGCAGGGGGGCCAGACACAGGCACACTGGCACGTCCTGCCTTCAAGGATCAGAGTGGCAGAGGATCTTGGCGCCCCCCTATAAAGAGTTAACAGCAATGACGCAGTAGATTAGGAACAGCATGCATTCATATCAGCCCTCAGAGCACCGAGGGGGTCCAAGTCGACGGGCTCCAGCATGAGCCGGAGATCAGGGCTGGCGCAGGGACACCAACTCCTGTACCCCGGGCCAAAATAGGCGCCACTGCAAGGGCATCCAGCAGGAAGGGAAGGAGGGAGCCAGCACACCCGACCAGGCCTCCCGCCGACAAGACCCCCATTGCGCAGCCTATAGGGCCTCCCCCACAAGCCCGCCACACCCCCAGCTGCTGTAGCGCAAATCGAGGCATGGCGCAGCCGCAACCACAAGGCCCGGGAAAAGCCCAGTAGCCGCCGAGCCCGCCAAGACCAGTGCACCCAGTGCAACTAGGGGTCGGGGGGGAGGAGACCTCTACTAATGGAGATCGGGGGGGCCAATACAGGCAGGGGAGACTCTGATCGGGGGCCCGCACTCACCTACAATTCTCGGGCCGCAGCACACGCATCAGCGCCACCTCCGGAAGAGCCTCGGGGCCGCTGCATCGTACGGGCAAACGCAGCTGCAGGTTGAGGGCGATCCGCCGCACGGATCAAAGTGGTGATGGCAGCCCCATGCACAGCAAGTCCTCCCGGGCTGTGTGGAGAGACATCCGCAAGTTCTTGCACGCCAGGAATGTGGTAAATCGGACTAGAAAAGTGCCCGGTGGGCGGAGCTTCAAGCGCAGGCAGCCATCTTGGTAGCCTGCGTGGCCACGCCCCTTCGAATGAGAGTTACTTGATGCTGAATGATCAAGGCTGCTGTGGGATGCTTCCGGGCATCGCATATCTTGTAACCGTGAGCTCCAGGGTTATTTGTAGTATGCAAGTATTGTTTCCACCAACACATACAGTCAGGGAGGCGCCGTTATGGCCTTCACTAAATGTTTCAATAATATGGTTTAATGCTTTGAGCAGAATGAAAGCCTCCACTCGAGAGACTTTTGATCTTCAAGTCGCAAGGTCTTCTGCGGAGATACAGACACTCATACGTACAAACTGCCCCTTCCATTTTGCAGAAATGGTAAATCGTATCTTTAAAAAAATGTTTTTATTGGTTTTATCTCTTACAGCATATCATTGTCAGCGCTTTGGCAATACTGGGGTGACAGCCAGCCTGGCTTAGTTACTGATAATACAGTTTACACAGAAAACAAATATGCTTGTCTGTCCCTGTTTTACTTCTTAACACATATAACATAACATATAATCTTCAGCGCTTTGTGCTGGGGGTATCGGTCAGACTGGCAGGGTTACACAAAATATATGCTTGACCGGCCCCCTATCCATCTGTCCCCTATGCTAACATGTCTGATATGACAGGCATCTGTCACCTATTTAAGACCATAGGATCTGGACTATTAAGCACCTTTCAGACGGTCCTTGGACTTATACCTAACTTTATACACTCCGTATATAGAAGCAAATTTGGCAGGCTACCGCTGACCCTGTTTCAAATAGCAGGTATCCTGATTGTAATTTTTCTGCTACGCAATGGACGTCCCAGTCACCAAGGAGATGGAAACAGTACTCCTGGAGTGAAAATACTGTGATCGCATAGTCCAACATCTAGGCACACCTCGCCTAAGAGAACTAAGTGCATCTTGGTTCTTGCCATTTAGACCAGTCTGGATGGACTGTATCTTACCTGTCCTCCAATGCCTATTTTGCGGAGAAGAATGCCTGTTAGATCTCTGTCTGACACTCCCATCATGTGCGAAATCGGACGTTGATGCTTTACTGGACCCAATAAAGGCCCATGTTCTGCAGTGTCCCCAGTGTATTCTGATGTTGATGGCGGCATTCCTAGAGCCCCCACAGGTAGTATCAGGTCATGTTGGTATGGACTTCGGCTCCTCCACCGACACCCAGGCCTTGGATGGCGCGCAGACTGCCCCAGCATCGGTTGTGGACAGTATGAAAGATCATCTGTGCTCAATTGACATAATCTGCAAGGTGTTACAAGGACCGTCGTCTGCGGAGGCAGGCAATGAGAATGTTGCGTCTACCAGCCAGGACACATAAACATGTGACTCATTTGGCCCGCCATGTGCTGGGAGAAATTCGATGTTTTATTTATGAGAAACAAACTGAAAAATTGGAACTCCCTAACTTTCAAATGCTTATAGTAGTTCAAACTATACCTGCGGACACAATAGGGCTATGGCTTCAGTGACAATTTCCTTTAAAAAAAAAAAAAGAATTTTTGAAAAATGTTTGAGAACTTTTTCAATATTTTAAACATTTTGTATAGCACAAAAAGAAACTAATCTTTTTAACTATTTGCTGAGAAGTATCTAGTCCGATAAGTAATAGGTTTAGAATTTAACTCCATCGTCCATTTGGAAGAGGAGTGGCTGTTCTAATCATATTACTTTAGGTGGAGAGATATCGTGCAGCAGCCAGGGCAGCTGACTTTGGAGCACAGGGTTCATGGTTCGATCCCTGGCACCGGCGGCAGCTTAGCTCAGCACCATGTGACTCTGGGCAATAGCTCACTTAATTTCCATGACGGCCGCCAGCGCCTTGAGACCCGTAAGGGTGAGTGGTCCGCGCTTTACAAATACGGGTTTACATTTATATAGGTACCATAACATAGGCCCAGGTAACTTCATTACTCTTCACCTATATTCTTCCCTACATTACACTTGTAACGGTTTACAGGGACTGACCTTTTACCTAGATATGACACTGCATTCAGACCACGGGTTTTCCCTAGTTCAAAATCTCATACATTACCATCTCTTGTATAACATCTATGTATAAAGTTTATGCCCAGCGTTATCCTTATGCCAACACAGTAATACAGCGAGGTAGGACCCCTGGGGAGACCTACAGGTATATATACATCACATCCTGCTAAGATAGAACAGAGGAGACCAAGACTTCCTGACCGACACACTGACCAGAGATGCTGAGGTTCCTGTATGCAGATACTCCAGCTCGCAGTGGTCTAACATCCCTCACGGGTGTCCAGCTCGATACCAGGACGGGGTCCGACAGTCTCTCACTTTAGGTAATGGGGTTGTCTAAATTTAAGAGGGAATCTTGGCTTAACACCTATACACATGCTAGGTACATTCAGGTACATTTAGTTAGGGAGGCATTTTATAATGTGTTTTATATATTCAAATGTATTCATGATTTTTGTAAGATGGTAGAGCTATAACATCCCTTTACCTTTATAATACTGCTAATCATTTATATCTTATACTGTCTAACGGTTGTTACAGCTCATCTATTCTACACCAGAATAACAACTGTTCAATAAAGTCTTATTGAAAACGGCCAGCCTGTTTATTCTGTGTATCTCTCTGAGACAGACCAAGTAAGCACGAGTGATTGAGCGAAACGAAAAGTAGTATATTCTTTCCGCGGTCCTGAAGAATCAGGGTTGTCATGTTGGATGGTTGCCAAGAACTATTCTCTCCTTGGTAAGAGGAGATTCTAGTGGCACTGTGAGCTAGTTGGTACAAAAGGCCAACATACCCAGTGGGGGTGTGCAGAATCAGTCTGACACCAATCCTACCGTGTATGCTGTCCAAACGCGTAGATCCTGTATAATTATTATAGGAACTAGACAACAATTATGTTATCCTTTACTTCAATTTTGCCCTGTCATAGGTTTTAAAGTTAACCACCCGGGTGAAGAACTGTATCAGAATGAGAATGCAAACTTCTCCACTTGCTCCTGCGCAGGTGTTGCTGTGTTTTGAAACAGCGCAGTAACGAACAAACACACCGAGCCTACAATGCTTAAAACCTTACCTTAAACCCAAATAACTATTTAATTTCTAAGTTGCTGTTTGCAGAGCTGGCGCCTGTGTAGGTCCTTGAATCTGCTTTGTTTTAAAGAACGCGGGAAGAAACCACACAGGCCGGCACAGACAGCGTCAGATACTCCTAGACACTCACCGGCTAAAAAAATAAAATAAACCACCACACACTGAACATACAGATGTGTGACTCAGGGACAGCAGTACCTGTAGTAAAATGTGGGTATTTTCTATACACACGATACAAACATAAAATATGCCGCCATTCTACAAAAAGAGCCATTGCTTATGAATCATCACGCCGCCCTCCCAGCTGATATGGCGGCCTGCTCTGTGTGATTTGTCTACCGACTGCCAGTGGTTTATTTTATAATGGGCATTGTATTGTCAAGCATGAGGTTACTTCTTGTTTATGTCAACATGCCGAAAGAGGTTTTAACATTTTTTGCCATAAAGAGTCAAAATAAATCCTCTCACTTTGAAGTCAGAGAAAGAAAAGTAAAGAGGCACCCCCAGAAAACAGTGACTGACATTTGACCTCTGTCTTTGAATGCACAGCAATGTGACGAGATAGGAACAAGATTTATAGGCTTGTTTACAGAAATGAAGCTCGGAGTGAGTAAAAAAGTAAGCGCTTGTGTGAACTGCTTTTCAACAAAGAAAAAAAGTTGTTTCTAAAACAGTTGCTTAAATGGGAGCAGTGGCTGGATAGAAGTAATTGGCCCATGCTGTCAGGGTGGGCTAAATACAGGTAGAGGCATGACGCAAGCATGCCCTGGACAAATGGGAAGAAAGAATCTGAGAGCGACGATGGAGCCAGCAAATGTGAAGCCAATGGGCGGGCTGAAGCCCACAAAGTATCTGTCTCCTCGAGACAGCACATGCGCTGTCTAGCCAAGACCTAACAAATGACACTGCTGGGCACACATGAAAGGAGCGCCCAAGCATGAAGACGGTAAGCAGTGGCAGCTTCACCAATGATATGGGAAGAAGTGCAACGGAAGAGCAGGACGCAAGGGGGCTGACAGTAAAATAAAGCAGTGGGGAGAAGGGAAAGGGCAAACACAGGGAGAGAGCAACACTAGGGTTGGAGTGAGTGAGAAGCACAAGAGGAAGAGCGCTTTAAAACACATACACTCTTGTGAAGTGCCAAACCAAAAATAAAAAAACAAGTTCCCTAAAAGTGAGCATTGGATGGGCGCAAGTAAAAAGGTTACGCTCCAGTGGAGGGACAAATACAAGAAGTGGAAGACAAGCCATCAAATAAGAAGCAACTAAATAAGAGTGGCAATAAGGCCAACTAATGGTAAGAAATACGTGGGCTCTAAGCCCACTATATGTTCACAATTAAGTCTTTCACATTCCAGATAACTTGCGCTGTCGGTAGGCTCGACCTGAAAAATGTGTGGTTGACACAGGGCGGATTTGGCCATGGAGAGGGCGTTACTTATGAACAAGAGGTTGGGCTGAATGAGCAGGGCATATAGTTGATGTCACATACAGTGCTGTTGAAGCTTATTATGTGCCCTGTGCTTATCAAGTTCTACTCTGTCCGACTAGTGACCTCAAGGAGCTGTGCTGACAAACACAATGCTGACTATGAGTAAACTTGAACCCCCGTAAGACTGTGTAAACTGATGGGCTAAATACTGTATATTTTAGAAGAGACATTTTTGTGATTGTTTACAGAGCAGATCTAAGGTATCTGTGTATTTACTGACAGGTGTTCAAGAAGACTGCCACTGGCAAGCAGGAGCACTGTCCTCCCATTCCGACTAAACAATAAAGAGGCATCACTGCTCCTTTGGCTCTGCATGTGTGAAGACAGTCTTTTTGGGTCCTAGGGTTCCATTATATTTTGCAGCATCAAGGGCTTTACTTTGACAGAGCTCGATGGACCAATCAAGGGACTTTCTAGGTAACATCTTGTTCCCCTAGTCAGCAATGAAGATGCCTCAACCCTGTTTAGATGGCTGTGTGCCATTTAATTCCTCCTGCAGCCTTGACCATGGGCATCTAGTGAGGCTCCAAATAGGTGCTCTTACTAACAGGTTGTTAGAAATGGGATTTCTGGTAGGCTAAGGCTTGCGCCAAAGCCAGGCAGAGACCACCACTCTAGTCAGGGCAAGGAAGTTACACGCCAAAGATAACCCCTGCTCACCCCCTTGGGCACGAGCAGTCAGGCTGATCCTGGTGGCCATGTGTAAAGCCCTTGTGCAAGCACACAGCAACAACATCCCAGGCACACTACAAAAGGAACTCCAAACAAGGTTATAACAAAAATAGCCTTTTTATTCTCATAACACATTAGAATATTAAACACATAATATACACTGTGCTATTCACAAGGGATTATATACACATGACAGGGCCACATGGACCACTGTCAGAACCATCACAAAGCGAACTTAGTAAAAGTAAAACTGATCATAGACAGACAATCACTAGACACTGGTACTCACTGTACGTAGCATCAGCCTGTAACATAAACTACATTATGCACAGTATCACATCAGGCGCAAATTACATTCTGCGCCAACCTCATAAGCATAAACACATTATGCAATCTTCTCACAAGTCTACACACATTAGACCCTAACCTCCTAAGCGTAATTCACATTAGGGGCATAAATAACAGTGAAGCATAATCTCACCAGTATAAACCATGATATGCAAAACAACCTCAGAATCATAAAGACACATTTAGAGGTATCAAACAGGGTACGTAAAACATACTACATACATCACATTTCCTACCACCACCATCACTTAGCACATAAATCACATTAGGGCCTGTTGCCCTATTTACCTCCCAGTCCACCTGGCCAACTTGCCATCTCCGAAAAAGGGCTCAAATGCCCTGTGTCCCAAAAGTCAGGGCGCGCTGCCTAGCAGCGGAATCCAATTGCGCCACTGGGCAAACCTAAACGGTGCAGCTGGCACTACGTGGTGCGCAGCTGTGAGTGTCGGGGGCAAAGGAGTGCATCTCACTCCTGACTCAGACATGTCCCCTAAAAGAAAGACCTAAACGGTGCAGCTGCCCTCTACTTGCTGGGCAGCTGGAAATAGGAAAATGAGGCATGGGCTCTCAGTGGCCCTTTAAACCAATTTGCCCCCTTCATTGGAGCCACGGGGCTCTGAACACAATTAGCAAAACGTAGGAACCACCTAGGCTCTAAAAATAATCATGTCCGATGGAGCATACGGGCTCCTGAAATAACTATGACCCCCAAGAACGGTGTAGCTGCCCTCTCACAAGCGGGCAGCTGGAAAGAGTGGCCACACAACAGGGAAACAGCCTGGACCCCTCTGGGCCATCTTAAAATTAATTAGTCCAAAACGGTGGAGCCCTCAAGGCTCTATGAACCGCAACATGCCCCCTGGTCGTTGGATCTGACCTGTGAAAGACGGGGCCGCTCAAAATGGGGCAATGGCACTGTGCCTCGAAGGGCACCAAACAACATGAAGCCCCGGGACTCTGCGGCAGGGCCAGGACTCCGGTCTCCGCTTCTCTTTACCCAGGCCCCCTCCTGGGACCCGGTACTCCTCTCGAACGCGGTGGTACGCGGGGCTCTCCCTCCTCTTTGCAACTGGAGCCATGAAGGGGCAATGGCTGGACTTCTGGGTCGCCTTCCCCCGGCCGGGGAAAGGCATAAGTGACGCCGGTGCCCCTGCCCACAAACAGGCAATTGCACCTGTCTTTCGGGTCACGCTAGGCAGCGGCCCAGGGGTGAGACGCAGGGGGGGGCCACTCGCTCTAATTTAAAAGTATTGGCAGGGTGGGCACCCACCAAAAAGGCACTGCAATGCGGGGTGGGCACCCGTAATTCTAGGTAACAAGTCAAGTTGCCGGGTGGGCACCCGCACTCCAAACAAAAGGGCACCAGCATGCAGCAGGGTGGCACCCGAGAGACAACAATCAATGCGGAATGGGCACCCGCAGCAAGAGCACAACGGGGGAATCCCTGGGCTGGGGACTTCCCCCAGCAAGGGCTGCAGTGTGGTGCTGCGCAGCCCCCAGGTTCTCCTCCTTTGGGGGGTAAGCAAGTGAAAGCGCTCCTAGTGCGCAGACAGGCTGAAAGTCCCAAAGTCCTGAAACAAGAAAAAAAAACAAAGGTTCCAGGGCAAGAATGTCCTCCAAGGTGGAAAAGGGCAAGGCAGGGACCAGGAGGCAAGCCCTCATGGTAGCCTCCCCCCTGGGTCCTATTAGCAGCACGCCCAGCAGGATCAGCACCCAAGTACAGAACAACATCATGGGGTCACAGCCCCTTCTTTTATACACACATTTCCTTTGTTCACACAGCACAGGGCTGGGGGAAAACCAGATGCAACTGGTTTGGGGGAGCTCTGGAGCAGTTTGTTTTTTCTCAGCTCCTTCCTCCCTTTCACAGGACAGGCCAGGGACCTCAGACACACCACAGGAGGTGGAGCCAGCATTGTGAGGGAAGGCACAGCCCTTCTTCATGCAGATCTCACTAGTCACCGCCGGGCAGATCCATCCTGCCTCCTGGAGCCACCCACATCATCCAGCACCTGTCAATCACAAACCAGACATGCAATTCACATCAGGCAGGCAGACACACTGCATACAGAAATGTCAACTTCTAAAAGTGGCACTTTTTTACTAGTCACAATAAATCTGCGCACACCATTGCGCAGCATTTATTCTCACAAGTTCGCACATACTAAACTCGCCCCTGCACTCCTCTCATATCAGGAATTACTCATTCCCCATGCATTCCTATGGGAGGGCAGGCCAATCTCACCACACAAAGACAGAGAGCGCACACACTTTACACTGGACCACAGTGCTAAAGTGCGCAGAGGCCTAAAATCACCAACACCAGGTTACAGAAACGAGAACTAGGAGAACGCAAAAAGTTTCGGGGTGAACTTGCCAAAGGGGCCAAGTCCAACACAGATATTAATAATTTCCCCCTTGATATACCCAGGAATCCCTGCCTGTGTTCCACAGTGGAGATCCAGGTACAGGAAGATCTTATTTTTTTTTAAACAAATTATTTTATTGGCCCGTTTTAACACCCTAGTATTCAATCAATTGTTCGTTTTGCATTTGTCACCCCACTTGGGATAGGTATGCCCAGACGTGGGTCCTGTGCTCGCCATGCCACTGAAGTCAAGATAGCAAACACAACAAGTGATGGACAGAATGTGGATCAATGTCACACACTCACCCCAGTCCAAGGATCTGGGCCTAAATCCATCGTTATTTTGCACTCCACACCACCCTGGGTTAGACAATGGCGATATGCAAATCAGCTCTGACCCTGAGCCTCATGGGAACAGTCCAGTCCGAACTACAAAAGCCATGTCCTTCCCAGAACGGAATCAAGCATCCGAGGACCGGACCGGTTTCGAGGTAACACCTCTCATCAGCCCGGCTAGCTTGACTCCAGTGGTGTGGAGTTCCTGGGACCCACGTCTGGGCATCCCCAGCGCACTTATGGCGGCAATTGCAAACAAAACAGGTGATGGACCGAATGTGGATCAATGTCACACATTCATCCCAGTCCAAAGATCTGGGCCCAAATCCATCGTTTTTTTGCACTCCACACCACCCTGGGTTAGACAATGGCGATATGCAAATCAGCTCTGACCCTGTGCCCCATGGGAACAGTCCAGTCCGAACTACAAAAGCCATGTCCTCTGGGTAGTTTTAGCAGCCAAAAGGGAGCCGGGCATGAACCGGGTAGCGGCTGTTCCAATGATGCAGAATAAGAGAGCACCTTAGGAGATCAATCATTGGACTCGGGGGAAAAAAGAAAAAAAAAATACAAAAAAAAAAAACCCCGAATACATCACTGAGGCCACGTTAGTATGTGCCAAAATGCCCTTTTTCTGCGATTACCAGATCTGGCCAAGTCTGTGACTGAGGTCAGCAATACAGAGTCTTGCCAATCTCTAAAGGTGGGAGGTAAGGAGTCCTTCCATTTCCTGCAGATCTCTCTTCTTGCGAGCAGGATGGAATAAAAAACTAAACATCTGGGTAGATGTTGTACTCCTTCCAAGACTCCAAAAATAATCAGAGACAAATCCATTGTGACAGGTCTTCCTCAGTGAGGTAATTGCTAATATCCTGCCAAAATACTGTTATTACCGGGCATTCCAAGAACATATGAGTATCCGAAGCAGCAATCAAACCACATTTTGCGCAAGACACTGTCTGACCTCCTGCAAATTTAGAGAGTCTTGAGGGGAAGTAATACGCCCTATAGAGGGTAAAGATGTGATTTCTGCGAAGCCATGATGGCTTGACGATGCTCCACAAGAGCTCGAAAGAAGACTTCCAAAGCGTTTGTAAATTAAAATCCACCAAAACAGAACCCCATAACGACTCTGGCAAGACAGTCTCCATCTGCCTCCTCCATAATGAAGTTGTACCATCTAGATATTTCTTTCTTTTCTGGACCTCTGTTCAGTAAGTCGGAGATAAAAGGGCTATGTCCACCAAGTTTTTTTTTATTTTTTTTTTATTTGAAAACCTTTATTGAGAAATGCAAGGTATTACATGCGCAGGCCCACAACCACAGGGGCCGGCCGCAAATGGAGCAAGAAACCATAAATTGAACAACAATAAAGTAAAGGAGAAGCTGTGCGACTACCACACGTGGTCATGGGCACCCCAGGGCAAAAGGATACATTAGGTTTTCGTTTTTTCAATTTAGATGAAGAAGTAGCGGCGGCTATCTCAAAGGCATCACACCATCCAGTTTAAGAACAGGAGATGAGGGGGGACGAACCCCGCAAAGCAATCGTTATCAGGTGAACACTCACACAGTTATGCAAACAATATGGTCACTGAGGCAGCAACAGAGCTACAGGCAATACAGCAGCAATTGATTTAACGGAGCACCATCCCATACACCCACCCTCTAATGACAGAAAGGCATAGGCAAGTGGAAACGCCTGATAGAAAAAGGAAAAGAAGTAAAAGAGACCGCCAACCCTACTGGAGAGACAGAGTGCCCTCCCAAGAACAGACAGAAAAAGAAGAGAAAGGGACCATAGAACAAAATAAACTAAAACAACAAACCCCCCCCCCACACCCACCACCCTGCACACCTGTAATGGCTACGGCCAACCCCACTAACAGCGTGCCTGTCGCCCAGGAACTGCCCCACAGAAGGGAAAAATATAAAGCGGAGGAGGAGAGCGACAAACACACTCCCGGACTCCCTTACCTCCCATCATTGGCAACCTCCCCAAAGCAAATCAACCAACCTTTAAAGCAAAAAGCAAGTGTCCACCTGGGGAGGATATCAACCAAGTCTAACCACCTCCCGGAAAAAGCCCAGGCAAGATCAAATCCGCATTAAAACACATGTCGCCCAAGAGACAACAATTTCAAGAGAAAAATACAGCAGCCCAGTCAAAGCAGTGGTGATGTGTCAAAGCCGGATACCAGATGAAGTCAGCCTTGGCCAGTGCGACTCTGCGTAGGGCCCCACGTCCTCCGAAGCACAATAGGCAGGAGACAGCCAAAATGTCTGCGGAGGTGCAGGGCAGAGAAATCCAAACGAGGACCAGTCACAAAATGGCGGAGTCCACAGGACCAGCAGGACAAGATGGAGAGGAAGGACCGACTTCTCCAATAGTTTCGGAAGGGCTTTCTACTGCGAGAAGGGTAATTGGCAGCGAGGGTCCGCCGGGCGGAAAGCACATAGGAAGGACCATTGATAGCGACGGGTGCAGAGTAAATCGGGCCAAAAGAATCCAAATGAGCCAGGGCAGGGCGCCGGTCGGGAACCTCAGAACGGTGGGTCAAATCCTCCGCCGGTATCAAGGGATATTGGTCGCTTGTCACGGGGTCGTCGTCCGGTCCTGGGCGAATATATTCCAGCTTTTTCACGAGCCGGTCATACGTGACGGTAATCTGGGTATGGAGCGCCCATATGGCGGCCATGATGGACCTCAACAAAGGAGCGTCACCCGTCCGCTCCATCCCCCGGGCCACAGGGACGAAGCAGGACACGAGCCCCGGGATCGCTACCAAGGCTCTAGGCACGCACAAAGCAGACGGAAACTGCGGGCGCTCTCACCACCGGCAAACACTTCGCCGTCTCCAGCCGCGGGGGACAGCCCTCAGACCTCTTCCCCCAGCAAGGTCCCCGGGCACGTCCCCGGCCGCGGCTCAGGATGATCGTCGTCCGTCACGATGATATAGCGTCATCGCCTAGGAAAGACTGGATTGCGATGCAGAGTCTAAAAATCCAAAGTCGCCGGACCGGACCAGACCCCGGACTCACAGCCGCTGTTGATCGATAGCAATCCGGGTAGACAGGAAATCGAGGTCCCGGTGGCAGCCCTGAAATAGGCCCAGAAGAAAACACGACAGAACTCCGTCACCCAAGCAGTTAGAAAGACCGGGTTTGCACCAATGGTGTCAGGCAGACTTCACACACCCAGGCACCCGGTGGTGGCATAGGATGAATAGCAGGATATAACGGCCGCCGGTGGAGGTCGGCGGAGCCGGGAGCTTACGCGGCCATCTTGAATCGTTGCGTAGCTCCTCCTATGTCTACCAAGTTTGAACTTATTTTTATTGGCAGGAGATGCTTTATAGGCTGCTGTCCAACTATAAATCTGGATATATTTGAAGCGTGAAAAATTATGGCCAACCTTGGCTTGCAAATATTCCCATGAAAATAAATCTCCCTCGTAGAAAAGGTCCCCCCAAACCTCCATGCCCGCCTCACTCAGAGGGACTGCCAAGATGTCATCAAGCCAGACAGGACTTTCAGGCAGGTCCCACAACGGGGTTTTTTCGCAAAAGTAGTTTACTTTTATAGCTTTCATGATTTCAGCCCATGTTCGAGCAAGACCCTGTAGAGTCTTCTGTTTAATTTTTTTTAAAAACCTAGGATTTCAAAACTTAAAAAGAAAACTAGAATGATTGATATTTTCCCCCTCCAACATTTCTGCATACATCATACCCACCCCGAGGCGTCGGGATTCTTCAACAACATCCATGAGTGGGATAATTGAAAAGCCCAAGCATAGATTTTTAAATCTGGAGCCGCCAACCCACCCTTTTCACGTCGCCGTCTTAGTTTTTTCCAGGCGAAACGTGGAAGATGGTTGTGCCAAATGAAAGATGAAACGTTTGATTGAAATTTAGCTATGATATTTTGATCAAAATATAAGGGAATGGTATTAAATAAAAAAGAGATCTTTGGCAGAATAGACATTTTGATAAGATTGACCCTACCTATTAGTGAGAGAGGGAGATGTGACCAGGATTGGAGAAGCTTGCGGCAGTCTTTAAGTACTGTGGATAAATTAGCTTGGACTATTTTGTTTATATCTTTTACAATTGTTAAATCTAAATAACGCATTGAGGTGCCGGGATGGGGTTCTATAGGTAGATTCTCATCATTCCAAATAAGCATTTCAGTTTTGGCTGCGTTTATCTCATACCCCGACACCTGTCCAAAAGCAAAAGCCAATTTCACTATGGCCGGGAGAGCCGTAGCGGCCTCTGATGTTAAGATAAGTACATCGTCGGCATATAATGCCACCTTCCTCGTCCAGCCTTGATAATGAAAAGGTGTAATGGAGACCTCCTCCCTTAGATATTGCGCAAAAGGCTCAATGTAAAAATCGAAAAGTAAGGGGGAGAGCGGGCACCCCTGTCGGGTTCCCCTAGTGATAGAAAAAGGGCTTGATAAGTCTCCATTAACGAGAAGAGATGCAGTGGGATTGCTATACAGGAGACTGATCGCCCTACGAAAACCATCCCCCACACCAAACGTGGCCAGGGCCTCCGACAGGTACACCCAATTAACCCTGTCGAAGGCCTTGGTTGCGTCCAGCGTTAAGGCTGCCAATGGGAGCTTGTTAGATGTTGCTATATTTATGGCACCAATTAAATCAAAGGTCAGTTCATATAGTTGTCTGCCCTTTAAGAAGCCCTTTTGATCTAAATGAAGGACAGATGGTGCGATATTGGCCAATCTTGATGATAAAACTGTGGTAAAGATTTTATAATCCACGTTCAAAATGGATATTGGCCTATACGACCCACATTCTTCCTTAGGTTTACCTGGTTTTAAGATGAGGGTAATAGAGGAACCATCACAAGATATTGGGGGAGACATTCCTTCTAAGAGAATTCGGTTAAACAACTTTGTAAGGAAAGGAGCAATCTCTGAGTCTAAGAACTTGTATAACTCAGCCGGAAGGCCATCGGGACCCGACGCTTTCCCCTTCTTAGATTTCTTAATAGCTGATATCACCTCACTCTCTGTGATGGGGCTATCCAAGTATTGGGATTGTTCTAGAGAAAGGGAAGGTAGAGTAATATTATCCAACCAGCTCTTGACAGACTCAACCGATATCACTTTGTCTTCTTTATATATAACTTGGAAGAATTCCCTAAATGCCTTCCTGATATCATCATCTGAAGAGAGATTAGTGGTACCTGTTTTTATTGATGCAATGGTGTTCCGGACCTGATCTACTTTGGTCTTCCAAGCCAGCAGTTTGCCTGCACCTTCACTATATTCGAAGTGGGCCAACTTGCTGGCTTCCCATCTCTGTTGGACCCTCATAATCAGAGTCGATGCCAGAGTACCCTTCAAGGTCGCCAGTTTGTTATGTAGGGGATCTAATATCGACCTCGAAGATCTACTATTTAGGTCGATTTCATGTTGAACACAGACCATATCTGATTCTATAGAAGAAATCGTTTCGTTGTAACTCTTTTTCCGAAAGGCTACTTTGGCAACAATCAACCCTCTCAATGTTGCCTTAAATGAGTCCCAGATAATTTTATCAGAGGCTGTTCCATCGTTAGATAGAAAGAAGTTGTGTGTCTCTGTCTTTAGGAACAAAATGTCCTCCTCATTAGTGAGTAGGGAACGATCAAAGGACCAAACAGTCGAGGTTTTTTTACTACCAAGTCCCATCACCAATTTAACAGCAGAATGATCTGAGAGGTGTGACGGGAGATATTCTATTGTTTTAACTGAATCGACCAGTCTTTGAGTCATTAAAATATAGTCGATCCTTGACTTATGGTGATATTTATAATTCCTGTAAGAAACCCCCTGTTGGTTTCCTGACCTTTGTCGCCAAACGTCAACGAACCCTTGCTGTCTCATGGCATCTAATAGAAAGGATCTGGTTTTAGACAAAAGCCTGGAATGATTATTAGGGGACTTGTCCAAGATGGGGTCCAAGACAATATTAAAGTCGCCGGCTAAAATTATAGGTCCTGAAATTGATAGTAACTGCAAAAAAAATGTTTCCAATGTTGCGGGGTCGTCCTGATTCGGACCATAATATCCGACTATTGTAATTGAAATCCCAGCAATAAGAACTGACGCTATAGCCCACCTACCAGAAGAGTCTACGACCTGTGAGATTAGCTTAGCTTTGGCTCCTTTTTTAAAGATAATTGCAACCCCTCTTGTGTGGGATGTTTGTGTGGTAGAGACCATAAAATCGATCCATCTATTCTTTTTAATTATTACAAACATTTCAGTATGCGTAAGATGGCTTTCCTGCAACACCATGACCTGCACATCCGAGTCTTTCAGATATTGTAGAATTCTGTTTGCTCGGGGCTTAGTGCGCAGGCCATTGACGTTCCAGGAAAGGAGACCTATACTACTCATCTCTTAACCGATAGGACAACTTGATTGGTGTTAGAAAGAGATACTTGTAATACTGTTAAATGCTTGTATCCAACAATTATATGTAAGATATGTGAGATATGTAAAACATGAATTACCATTCCAAAAACTTCCATACTAGTTATTGAGGACATTTTATATTTTTGCCACCCCTGTGCACTCACCCGCTCAAGGTGAGAGCCCCCCCCATGAAGAACCCTTGCATTATCTAACCGGAACATAGTCCCAGTAGATAGTGCCCCACCAGTTGATCCCCTACAGAAAAGTCTAACCGCTAACTATTCAGGTAGGTAGACCTAAGTGAGTGAGGAGATTATTTTCCTTTTTCTTTTTTTCCGTTTCTCTCTCCCCTCCGCCTCCTTTTAAACAAACAGAGAGAGAGAAAAAAAATTAATTAAAGCTATACGATTTTTGACTAATGAATATTAAGTGCGTATATAGTGCAATTAGGAATATGTGCCTCTGCTCATTTATATTCAAAATTAAGATCATGACAGAATAAACATCAGAACTTACTATAGCAATTTAGTGAAAAGGAAAGACAAAGTTATCTAACATTAAAGCCTAAGGTTCTTTTCACCCAAACCCATTAATGGCTCATTACTGGTTATTCGGATCATTATTATACATTAAACCTAACAGGCTGTTTTACCCAGATCCATTAACAACTCATCTGCAGCTTGCACCGACCTGATGTTATACATCTTATTATTGTGCATTACTTTAAGAGCTGCCGGAAACATCAGCTGAGCTGTTGCCCCCAATCTTCTGAAAGTATTTAGGCGTTTGCCAAATTCCCATTGTTTTTCGAGTGTTATTCGGGACAAATCTGATCTTATCAAGAAAGTAAAGCCTTTCCCAGACAAAGACTTTTGTTTCAAGGCCATATTCAAAATACGTTCCTTCAAGACGTAAGTGTGAAAGTTAACCAAAATCTTTCGCGGTTTAGAACGCTGTGGATTAAGTTTGAAAGGGTCTCTATGTACCCTCTGGATATCAACTGACAGCTCTGCGGTAGTGTGTTCTAATGACAATGCTTCCTTCAGTAGTGAGACGATGTATTGCTTTATGTCTGACCCTTTGGAACCTTCTGGGACATTCAAAATGCGGATATTTCCTCTTCTCGCATTATTCTCGAGGGTCTCCATCCTCTCACTAAGAGCCATATCTTCCTTTGTAAGTTTGTTGATATCCTGCCTTGCCTGATCCAGATAAACTGAGTGAATGCCAACTGTTTCTTCTAATACTCCCGTTCTTATAGTGAGACCTTCGATTTTATTGTCAAGGGATGCACAATAATTTTTGAACTCTTGATGATTGGCAGAAGACTCAGCGAGTCCTTTCCTTATCTCCACAGTGAGAGCTGAGAACATCTCTAATACAGAGGCTGCCGTCATCGGGGCTTGAGAGACCAGTAGGGAATTAATATCGGGTTGAACCGAATTTACCGAATCATCCTCAAGTGGACCCCCAGATGCGCCACCCAAGTCGGTAGAATCTGATTCTTTAGCCTCTTCAGAATAAACTGTAGTGGGAGCTTGAAGTTCGCTCAATTGCTGCACCAATGACGACTGTGACTGAGGTTGACCTGGCTCTCTTCCTGGATCTAACAATCTTCGCAAACTGGCCTCTACAACAGAGGTTACATCAGTAGTTACAACCATTTCCATTGTTTGACCAGGGAGTTTCCCAGCTTGAACAGATTCTTCGGATAGCAATGTATCCATTGATATGACTGGTTTACCAATGGATATAGTATTGCCCTCCGATGTCAACGCCATACCTTGACTGTTTAAGCCTTTAGAAAGATGTAGGATCTGTGGAATGGCTTTAAAATAGGCGCGGAGTGAGGGTGTTAATTTAGAGCCTGCCGGGAGTGATGCTTTAGCGTCCTTGGTCTTGGTCTTTGCTTTATTTTTGGTCCTCACGCTTGGGGTTTTGGGCTTGAATTCAGTATTTAAATAAGAAGAAGGTTTCGTCTTGGATGATATACTGGCCACTTCTCCTGTTTCTATCCCCTCTTCTAAAATTCCGACCTTATTTAAATCTGTCTTCTTTTATTGTCGGCGACCTCGACCACGTTTAGACACGCTTTTGGAAGTATTAAGTAAGCTGTCGGATGCGTTAAATGCACCAAAAGTGACTGAAGTATTCTTATCAAGGGGGGCCTGTAATTGTTCCCCTACCCTGACAGCAATAATGTCAAAATCAGACAAAGTGGGAGTGTTATCTAACAGTGCCTGATCTATAGAGCTGAGATTAGCCAATTCCTGCCCAAGAGGCCCCTCCACTGCTGAAACAAAAGCGGAAACTTGTGGATATTGGGGCTCTTCGTGAATACCTCCCTTAAAGGCTGAAACCACACTTACTTCAGCTTCTGTGACAGTGCGTCTATCATGCTCTGACACTGACTTTGTACCCTTGTGGGGAGAAAAAAAAAGATTCCTCAATCTTTTGCCCTTTCTAAGCTCCAGGGCGGCTACGCAGATCCTCGGACTAAATGAAGTGTCCGGTGTACTTAAACACTTCTCAACAGGAGGTGAAGGAGGGATTAAGGTGTTACTGAAACCTGCCTGTTGAGGAGTGCAAATGTCTCCGAAATTTCCTCCAACAAAATCGAAGCCACTCTGGCTGCAGCAGACCTCGAAGTTCCAAGCATCAAAAAACAACTTACTTGTGGCTGATGAGACCTCACCGTCCCCCCCACAACACCCGCTACCTCTCCTGCCGTCCTTGTCACAGCACTCACTCAGACCGAGATTGAGAGCAGGAGAGCATGTGGACAGAGAGAGGACTCCCGCACGGCACCAGCCGCTTCGCCAGGCAACCACTATCGGAGCGAGAGATGGAAGAACTGGGTCCGTTTTCAGAAAGTAAGCAGAGATTTTGCTCAAAAATTGCCGTCGCTCATAACCGAGAAACACGCCTCACTCAGGCCCCCATAACCGTGCAATCTTCAGCTCGGCGGGAGACAATCCCCCGGGGGATCAACCTGAAGCACCGCGGCTAGCTAGTTTGCCGCCGCCATGTTCTTTTCTGGGTCACCATCATTTGTGTTGCCTCATTAAATGACTGTCTTACTATTTTGGTAATGAAGTCAGTAGTATCCCTGAGGTATGACTTGACCTGCGGTAGAAATGATTTTAAGAAAAAATCAATGTATTTAGAGACCGGCTCTTATGCGGAATCACAGCCCGACACTATCGGTCGACCTGGTGGTATTTGGTCGTTTTTGTGAATTTTTGGCAAAAAATAAAGAACTGGCGTTCTTGGTGATTTTTTGTTCAAATATTCAGATCGAGAAATAGGTTCCTCACATTCTCAGACACAACCTCTTCTGACTCGTCTTCGGACTCTAGACAGGACAACTCTAAAAGACGAGGGGCTCCTGCAGCATGTCCTTTTTTTGCCAGAGGCGGACAGTCAAGAGTCCGCTTCAAGCAGCCATGGGAGATGCCAACCCGCAACAAATCCTACAAGAATTAGACAAGTCAACTATAGTTACCAAAGATGAAGAAACACTCTTAATCCTGGGCCTCAAGTTCGTTCTTAACAAAAGAACGGACTTTACCAAACTTAAATTGGAGGCATTAGATTTTTGTCGAAAGATAAGGTTGAAGGTCTTCTGCACGGATGCCGAAGTGATGTCAAGTCAGGAAACCACAGGATTAAGGGTCAAATCGAGGTTCACTCCGACCCAAAATATCCCAAAGCAAGTAATTGCCTTTGACCAAGCGGTCCTATCATCCTTTACCAAACTCGAAAAGAAAAACGTTTTGTACATAATATTATCAATAAAGGCTTAACATCTGCCATTCGGGATCTAAAATCAGACACATCTATTCTAATAAAACAGGCGGACAAAGGCGGGGCAGTAGTAATATGGCCCCGCACGATGTACCTTGAAGAAGGCACAACACATGTTAACAATCGGGATTGGTACAGACTAGTTAAGGAGGACCCTATTTTTGCAATCCAGGACAAGATTGCAAACATCACCAAGGCAGGATTGGACGAGGGCTTTTTGGTTCCTAAGGAATTTGAATATTTGAACAAAAAATCACCAAGAACGCCAGTTCTTTATTTTTTGCCAAAAATTCACAAAAACGACCAAATACCACCAGATCGACCGATAGTGTCGGGCTGTGATTCCGCATTAGAGCCGGTCTCTAAATACATTGATTTTTTCTTAAAGTCATTTCTACCGCAGGTCAAGTCATACCTCAGGGATACTACTGACTTCATTACCAAAATAGAAGGACAGTCATTTAATGAGGCAACACAAATGATGGTGACCCTAGATGTCGCCTCACTCTACACCCAAATCCCGCAAGATGAGGCTTTGCAGGTGTTAGAATTATACCTTGACCAACGGGACAGACCCCACAAGGTACCTACCTCCTTTATTCTATCATTGGCTGAAATCACTTTACGCAGCAACTATTTCAAGTTTGAGAATGCGTTTTTTGTCCAAGTCCAAGGCATCGCCATGGGCTGTCCCTACGCACCTGAGATGGCGGTACTGTATATGGCACAGTATGAAGAAAGATTCATATATAACAACAATCCATTCTCTGGCCATATAAATCAATGGTTAAGATACATTGACGACGTCTGGCTCCTGTGGCAGGGGAGCCAGACCGAGCTCAATCGGTTTCATGATTGGCTGAATTCGAGACACATTGATATCAGATTTTCAATAGAATCCAGTAGAAGCAAAATTACCTTCCTTGACATAACAGTAGGCACCCGCGATGGTAGTCTAACAACCACTTTACATAAAAAAATAACTGACAGAAACACCATCCTCCATTACAAAAGCTCGCACCCACAGAGCTTGAAAGAGAATCTCCCATTTGGACAACTGTTGCGAATAAGACGCAACTGTACGGATTTGGCAGATTTCGAGCATCATGCGACACGGTTTTGTGCTGAAATGGCAAAAAGGGGTTATCCAAAAAAACTTCTAAATCATTCCAAAAAACGGGAGAGATTCACCCCTAGGGAGAATCTTCTTCAGAAAAAAGAAAAAGGTGAACTAAATAAATTGGTTTGTGTAACAACTTTTGGGTCGCACACGAACCAATTCAAACGCATCATTTTGAACAATTAGCATTTATTGGAAAATTTGGAACACCCGTTGGAAAAAAACATTTTCGCCATGAGCAAAAACACGAGCATTGGCCAACAATTGATAAAAGCAGATTGTTACATCCCCAAACAAAAGAGCGACTTGGTAGCACAGTGGAACTTAAAACCTAAATGCGGGCACCATAAATGTGGCAATTGTGTATCATGCTCAACGACATTGGAAGGTAACGTGTTTGACCATGACGGGGTCAAATGGAAACATGAGATGTTCACAAACTGCAAGACAAAGAATGTGATCTATGCCGTGGTGTGTCCCTGCAACAACGTGTACATTGGCAAAACTTGCCAATCAATAAATGTACGAATCACGCAACATAGTTCGAGAATTAAGAAAAAAGTAGTATCTGCACCCATGGTTGAACATTTTTTAAGCAACAACCATGGGGAAAATGATTTCAAGTGGCAGTTCTAACATGGGTCGATCCTAAACATCGATCGCCAAATGTTGAGGCTGCACTTCTTCGTAAAGAGGCGTACTTAATCATGAGATTTGATAGGGTAAATAAAGGTCTGAACTGTCTGAGTGAAGTGAACAGGATATAATTCTTTTCCACACTTCCTACCCATGAATAAAACCCAATGTCGTTTTGTATAATGTTTCTAATCAATACTGCAACTCCCACAATTCATAGCTACCACTACGCATGCTGCTGACATACCTGATTGGCCACAATACATCATGTGACCGGATTGCCAATTGTTTACTACAACCGCGCATGCACGGTTCACTCTGTTTGCCCCAAGTCGCCGGCGAGAGAAATTGACATTGCATTAAGTTTCATAACTAATGGTAAGACTTTTGATCTCCACTCGCAGTGCACACCCGTTCCGTTTAAATAAACAATGAGTCAAGTGAGTTATTCCCCCACGTTGTCTTTACAGGACACACACTCTGGTCATTCACTTGATAGCGGTAACTAGTTGTAAACTTGGAAACTTGGGGATTTATAGAGCGCAGTTGTTGCCCGAGGGCGTCCAAGCGCTGGGGTAACCGTGACCTACAGAGAAGAGGGAGGAAGGGACAGCAGTTTAGCAAGCGGATGTAAATAAGTAAGTCTTCAGTTGCTTACGTAACATAGTAAGGTTCTGAGTGGCTCTAAGACGGAGTGGCAGAGTGTTCCACCCCTTGGAAGCTTTGTAAGTAAACGTCCTTCCGCCGGTTCTAGATCTTTTTATTCTTGGGACCATTGCTAAGAGAGACTGGCTGGAACGGAGACTTCGATTTGGGATATAGTGGGTAACCAGATCACGGGTGATGATGGGTCCCATGTCCCAGAAGGCTCGATGGGCTATGCATAGCGTTTTGAACAGAACTCTCTGCCGGACCGGCAGCCAATGAAAGTTAGTCAGTCCGGTACTCACTGAGTGTCTGCGAGGGATTTTGAGTAGAAGGCGAGCTGAGCAGTTCTGAACAGTCTGTAGCCTACGAAGGGTGTATTCTGGTGCACCCAGGTAAAGTGCATTGTTAAAATCAAGGCGTGAGTGAATGAGACCTTGAATGGCTGCCTGTTTGGCTTCCATAGGGAGGAGTGGAAAAATGTTATTTACCACTCTCAAGATGCCAAAACAGGTGGCAGAAAGTTTTGTGGCTTGGACATTGAAGGATAGAGAACTGTCCAGCACACTCCGAGACTTTTGATGGTGTTTTTTGAGGTGGGGGGGGGGTCCTAGGCAAGGGGGCCATCGTCCATAAAAAATCAATCCGCATCTCAACCAGCTCTGACGCCAACCTCGCCAACTCTGAACACCTTCACTTCCAGATCCACATCGACCCCAACACCACACTCAGAAGCACCCTCCTCTATAGACCACCAGGACCCCGCGCAAAATTCAGTGAGGACATCACGGACTTCATCACTCCACACGCGCTCCCCTCCAAAGATTACATCCTTCTGGGAGACCTCAACTTTCACATTGAAAAGAACAACGACCGCAACACCACCACCCTCTTGGACAACCTCGCCAACCTCGGACTTAAACAACTGGTCACCTCCCCCACCCACATCGCAGGTCACACACTCGACCCCATCTTCACCTCCAGCAGCCATATCTCATTCAGCCACACTACGGATCTCCTCTGGACTGACCACAGCTGCGTTCACTTCACCTACAACAAGCCGAAACCCACCAACCACATCCAACCAACTCTGCAAAGAAACTGGAACAAAATCACCATCGACCAGATCTCCTCATCGCTCCTTCTAAACACCCCAGCCCAATCTTCTAACCCAGATCAAGCCGCCACCAACTTCACCCTATGGTTATCCAACAGCGCCGACATCCTAGCACCACTGAAAAAACGCCAAAGCAAACCTCGCAGCAAGAAGGCCTCATGGTTCAACGATGATCTTAAGAAGTCCAAGAAACTCTGCCGCTCCCTTGAGAAGGCCTGGAAAAAAGACCCAACCACTAGCACCAAGGACGCCTTCAAAAACGCCACCCGCACACACCACCAACTAATCCGAAAAGCCAAGAAAACAGCATTCAAGGATCGACTAGACAACAACGCCCACAACAGCAAGGAACTTTTCAACATCGTCAAGGAATTCACCAACCCCTCGGCCAACTCCAACGACATCACCCCCTCTCAAGCCCTCTGCGACTCCCTGGCTTTATTCTTCCACAACAAAATCGCAGACATCCACAACAGCTTCGACAACCAACCCGGAGACCAACCCACCCAACCATATGCTGGACATTCTCCCCCCTTGAACACCCTCAACGAATGGAATCCAATCTCCACTGAGGACACCATCCGTCTGATGAACTCCATCCACTCAGGATCCCCCACAGACCCATGTCCTCACCACATCTTCAACAAAGCTGACTCTGTCATAGCACCGCACCTCCGAGACGTCATCAACTGCTCCTTCAACTCCGCCACCTTCCCGGAGAGCTGGAAACACGCTGAACTCACCGCCCTTCTGAAAAAACCCACAGCGGACCCCAACGAACTCAAAAATTACCGCCCCATATCGCTCCTTCCTTTCCCGGCCAAAGTCATCGAGAAAGCTGTCAACAACCAACTCGCCGCTTTCCTCGAAGCCAACAAATCCCTCGACTCCTCACAATCTGGCTTCCGAGCAAAACACAGCACGGAGACCGCCCTCATCGCAGCAACAGACGACATTCGAACTGTTCTGGACAATGGAGACACAGTCGCCCTCATCCTCCTCGACCTCTCTGCAGCCTTTGACACAGTCTGCCACAGCACCCTTTTACAACGCCTCAGAAACATCGGAATCCAAGGAAAAGCATTGGAATGGATCACCTCGTTCCTCACCGGAAGAACACAGAGAGTCCGCCTTCCACCATTCAAGTCCGAGGCCACTGAAGTCATCTGTGGTGTACCACAAGGATCCTCACTCAGTCCCACCCTCTTCAACGTATACATGAGCCCCCTTGCGGCCATCGCTCGCCAACACAATCTCAACATCATCTCCTACGCAGATGACACTCAACTGATCCTTTCTCTCACCAATGACCCCAGCACCGCCAAAACCAACCTACACGAAGGAATGAAAGAAGTTGCCGAATGGATGAAACACAGCCGCCTGAAGCTGAACTCAGATAAAACAGAAGTCCTCATCTTAGGTACATCCCCCTCTGCATGGGACGACTCTTGGTGGCCAGCAGCCCTTGGAAAAGCTCCCATCCCGACAGACCACGCACGGAACCTAGGCGTTATCCTGGATTCTTCACTCTCAATGAACAGACAAGTCAGTGCCGTATCCTCATCCTGCTTCAACATTCTTCGCATGCTCAAAAAAACATTTCGCTGGATCCCCACCGAAACCAGAAAAACAGTCACCCATGCTCTGGTCACGAGCCGACTGGACTACGGAAACACCCTCTACGCAGGCACTACCGCTAAAATCCAGAAGAAACTCCAACGAATCCAAAACGCCTCAGCCAGGATCATACTAGACATCCCCGCGTAACGAACACATCTCTGGCCACCTGAAAGACCTCCACTGGCTGCCCGTCGATAAGAGGATCACTTTCCGACTGCTGACCCACGCACACAAATCACTCTACGACATTGGACCAGAATGCCTCAACTCTCGACTGTCCTTCTACACCCCCTCCCGCCAACTACGCTCTTACAGCCAAGCCCTCGCCACTGTACCCCGCATCAACAAGACCACTATGGGAGGAAGATCCTTCTCATACCTTGCGGCTAAAACATGGAACTCACTCCCCACTTACCTTCGCCTTACCCAGAACCACCTAGCATTCAGAAAGCAACTTAAAACGTGGATATTTGACAAGTAATCCTCCTCCCTTCCCTAAGCGCCTTGAAACCCTCTGGGTATGTAGTGCGCTATACAAATTCTTTGACTTGACTTGATAGGGAGGGGGGAAGTGTCGGTTCTGAGGGTCCTAGGAGCATCAGCTCAGTTTTGTCTCCGTTCAGTTTCAGGGATTGTTAGACCTGGCACCTTGGCGTGAGTTTCCCTTCCACTTTTTGCTGTTGTGCCTCAGATGTTTTGCTGGTGTCCGCTACTCAGGGCACTGCGCCACGGCCAACCCGTGCCGCAGTGCAAGTGCTCCCTACTGAAAATTGTACATGTGATTGATGTCCATGATTGGTTCATTGGATTTACTGTTAGTCCCCAGTAAAGTGCACCAGGAGTGCCAGGGCTTGTAAATGCCAATACTGCTAGTGGGCCTGCAGCGCTGGTTGCGCCACCCACAGAAGCAGCCTTAAAATGTGTCTAGGGTCTGCCATTGCAGAACCTGCGTGCAGTCTGGTACTGTCATGCTAGCTGGGCAAGTGCACCCACTTGCCAGCCCTTAAACCTTCCCTTAACTTCATATTAGTCACCCCTATGGTAGGCCCTAGGGCAGGGTGCATTGTAAGTGTAAGGTAGGACAAGCCCTGATGTGTGTGGCATGTCCTAGTAGTGAATTACAACCAAATTCGTTTTTCACTATTGCAAGGCTACCTGCTCCCTTTAGGCCAGAATGGGCTGCTGGAATTATTACACTCTATAATCCCAGCAGGCTCAGGGAACATGGTAGAGAGTCATGTTTAGTATGCCTGAACTCAGAATAATAAAATACTTCTTTTAGTAAAGTTTATTTTAATATCCTGGGTTTGCAAATGCTACTTTTAGAAAGTTAGCATTTGCTTGTCTAACCATTTCAGCCCGCCTCTGCTCTTGTGTGGATCTGACTGTCTGAGTGTGTGAGTGACAGGGCTGGGAGTTCACAGGTTGTGAATAGCAGGATGACACCTTAGTGGGTGGTGGGAGTTTCCCCTGAATGATGCATCAGGCTGTGCTCTGCCGCCACAATGCTGGCTCCGCCCCCCTGGGGAGCGACGGATGACTCAGCCTGCACCTGGCCCAGGAAGGACCGAAGCTTGTCAACAAAGTGCTCAAGCTGCCCCTGTCTTCACAATGCCGGCTCCGCCCCCCTGGGGAGCGGCTGATGTGCCTGCCCTCACACTGAATGCAGAAGCAGAAGTACCCACCACAAGTGCTCAGGGACTGAGAACAGTTATGCAAAGGCCCCCCTGGCCTGTAAGAACAAAAGAAACTGGGTATAAAAGTAGGAGCCCTGCTCCTTGTAAATTAGATCCTGTTTGTGCTACAGAAGAAACTCTGCCCGAAGAGAAGGACCTGGAAGGACAAGGAGGAGTGCTGTCTCTGGCCTGTGTCTGGTGCCTTGCTGCAGAAGGAGAGGAAAGAAAAGACTACCAAGAGACTTTTGCTTTTACTGAACTTTGTGCCAAACTCTGCTAAAAGATCTCCAAGGGCTTGCTGCTGAACTTGCCCCCTGACCAGCGCCCCAGGAACAGTGGGCGCTACACCCTGAAGAAAGCTACTGTGTGTGCTGCTTATCGCTGCAGTGCTGACTGAGGAGTCTGGGAGCGCTGGGCATCCCTGCCACGCTCCCCGTAATCCAGGGCATCGATATCCCCCCAAGCACCGTGACCGGGGCCCAAAGCAACAGCAAGAGCAACGTGAGGCCCAGCCGCCGCTGGCCCGAGCACCGTGACTGCCTCTGCACCGGTAGCCCCGAAAGCAATGTGAAGGAGGACCCGTCCGGTCCAAGCGCCCGAATTGACTGTGCCTCGCGCCGTCAATCCACCTGCAAAGACGGACAGCCACCCTGCGATAACCCCCCTCTGGTCGGCATCCTGCCCGACAGCCCAGCTGTGAGCGCACAGCTGCAACCGGCACTTTGGCTGGGTACGTCCCGCACTTGGGGACCGTACTGCCACTTGCCGCCACCACACAGCCGCCGCCTCCAGGGTCGGAGCGACCGCCAAAGGAAGGACCCTGCCGCCACCAAGCACCGCCGCCCCGGGTGACCCGTGACCTGCCCAGCTGAGAGCCGCAGCGCGCATCGACCCCGGAGAGGCAACGCGACGTGGGACAGCTCCCCTCGAAGCCGCCCGCTCCACAAGAATTTGAAAGGTACTGTGCTGTGTCCTCACGGTGCGAGCGTCCTGCAACTCGAGCTCGCACCGCGCTATCTGTTTCTCAACGCGAGCCGCCTCTGAAACCGAGGCTCGCGCTGCTCCTGGTCCTCGAGGCCCACGCGGGAAGCGTGAGCTTTGGCCGGCCGGGCCCGATCTCCTCTCTGAAGCGAGCGGAAACAGCGGAACGCGCATTTGAGGCGCTACGAGACACTGAACCTTGCGGAACCTGGGCAGAAGGCCCAAAAGATTGCTTATTGCTAGAAAGAACTGTGGCAACTTAAAACTAAGTAAACTGGAACCACTATTGAAAGTTTGACAACTGTATTTACAAGCCTGCTTGAAATGTATATAAAGAATATATATTTTTTTACAAATACAGTTTGGTGTCATTGTGTGGTGGGTTGGTTGTGATGGTGTAATATTGCAAATGTTTAACCCTATGTGCCCCAGAGATTAGCCTAAGACTGCTTAAGCCACACTACCTAGAGGGTAAGCAGAGGTTGTCTTGGAGGTAACCCTCAGCCCTGACGAGGAAGAGAGAGTCCCTGCTTGTCGCCAGTGCTGCACTGCGCCAACTAGAGACTCCCCCTTCCTACATTGGACGCAGCGGTGAGGATCACGAATTTACATTTGCAGTGTTTTACCTTAGCCACTGACCATTGCATAGTGATTTCAGTCCAGTAACTTAGCCACAGACCTTGTTTTTTGATTTTGCCAAGAGAAGATACCTAGTGTTGAAATCATGCCTGGCACCAACAGCGTTGATGGAGGAGAATCCATAGTCTCTGGTGCGTCAAAGCTTGAATGGGATGCATCCAAGCTGGATGACTACACAAAAAAACAACTGAGTTTTTTCTGCAAGAAACTCAAAGTTCCACACACAGGGTGCAGGAACAAACCAGAGTTCTACAAGGCCCTGAAGGCCTGGATTGAATCTAGGGAGACGCCTGAGGATCAGAATGCACCTGGGGATCTGGTGGATCTTGAAAAACCAGACAGCGTGCATAGCTTTGGCAGAGGCCTGTCGCCAGAGGAGCTGGCAGACAGGAAAGAAACCAGTGATCATGAAATGAAGCTGGCAGAATTAAAAGTAAAGAGCCAACTGGAGCTTGAGAGCAAAAGACTGGCTCTGGAAGAGCGAAAACACCAAATGGATTATGAGGTGAAAATGAGGGAGATGAGTCTAAAAGAGAAAGGCTTGGATCATCCTCCCTCTGGTGGCAGCACAACGCCGGTGCAGGTAGAGTCAAGAGTGCACATCCCCAAAGATGTAGTAAAAGAGTTCTTTAAGGGGGATGACATAGGACAGTGGTTTAGGGCATATGAGGTAGCCATGTCCTCCCACCGGGTCCCTGACAAGGATTGGGGAGCGGGGTTGTGGGGAAGGTTCCTTAGCTAAGGGCGGGACACCCTGCTAGATTTGCCCATTGAAAACCAGAGATCCTATTCCCACATGAAAGAAGCTTTAATGAACAGGTATGGGCTTACCCCTGAAATGTATAGACAGAAGTTTAGGGGGTGTACTAAGCGGCCTGGGAATACGTATGTGGAGTATGTGACTTTTTTTTGCAGAGCACTGGATGGTTGGGTGAAGGGTAACAAAGTGAATGATTTTCAAGGTCTCTTTGATTTAATTGCATGGGAGCACTTGTCTGATCACTGTTTTCCTGAGTTACGCCAGCACCTGATAGATAGCAAGCTGTCCAACCCGAGGAAGCTTGCTGAGGAGGCGGACCGCTGGCTCAGCACCAGGGTCCACAAGGGTCCAGTGGGAGACTCCGCCAAGGGTGGGCAGGGTCCCCAGCAGAAGAGTGGGGGGGACAAGGGAAAACAGAAAGGGTTCCAAAAAGGCCCCCAAAGTAATCCCCAAGGGGACCAGCAGAAAGGTTCTCAGCCTCCCCCACCCCCAAAGCAGAATGGGGCCCCGACAGGTAGACCTGGTCCAAAGGGGCCCTTCAATTGTTTCAAATGTGGTGACCCGGGGCACATATCCAGTGACCCCAAGTGTCGCTTGTTTGGAAAACCAGCACCCACTGGTGCTCCGCCCCGACAAGTGACTAGTGTTCACTTAGGAGAAGAAGTGATGGTCCCGGGGGGTGGAGATCCTGTTCAGATGACCCTAGTCTCACTAGGAGACAGTGAGATGGTCCCTACAAACTACCTGCCCTCTAACACTAAAAAATATGGGCAGGTGGTTACCATCAATGGTAAGAAAGCTGAGGCTCTTAGAGACACAGGAGCCAGTGTGACTGCAGTGAGTCATCACCTGGTGTCTCAGGAGCAGGTTGTACCCCATGCCTACTGTAGGGTTGTCAATGCTGACAATTCAGAGAGTCAGTGTCCCATGGCTCAAGTTCCCTTCGAGTGGGGGGGGGTCTCTGGTACTCTGCAGGTCTGTGTGAGAGAAGCCATGCCTGTAGACTGTTTGCTGGGGAATGACTTGGAGCACTCCCCTTGGGAAAAAGTGGAGAAGACGACTCACCTGAGGATGGTGGGTCTGCCTGACTGGGCGTGCGTGACCACCCGGTCGATGGCAGCCAGTAGGGGTGATCAAGAGATCCTGGGGCCTGAAGGAGAGGCCCAGGAACCGGCCTTAGGGAGAAGGTGCAGGGGGCGCGGGAAACCGGCCCCTGAAGTTCCCACGGTCCAGGAGGAAGCAGACCTTGAGGGGGATGCCCTGGAGCCTACTGAGGAACAGATCGCCGAACTGGGGGACCTGCCTGAGCTGACCCATTGGCAGCAAGAAGGAGGACCCTCCAGGGAGGAATTCTGCAGGGAGCAGAAAGAATGCCCTTCTCTCGTGGGTATGCGGCAGCAGGCTGCAGACCAGGCCAATGGTGTTCAGGCCAAAACACATTATGTGTACTGGGAGAATGACCTCCTGTATTCAGAGCCTAAGGCTGCTGTACCTGGGTCAGCCCGTGTGCTGGTGGTACCCCAGAAGTTCAGAGCCTTCCTACTGGGACTGGCTCACGATGTGCCTTTAGCAGGACATTTGGGGATGGACAAGACCTATGACAGGCTTGTCACCCACTTTTACTGGCCCCAAATGCACAAGAGCTCAGATGCTCATTGTAGGACCTGTCCAACTTGCCAGGCAAGTGGGAAGAGCGGAGGGAAGAACAAGGCTCCCCTCCAACCCTTCCCTGTGGTCGGTACTCCATTCCAACGAGTGGGTATTGACATTGTTGGGCCTCTGGACCCCAAGACAGCCATGGGCAACAGGTTCATCCTGGTCTTGGTGGATCATGCCACCCGGTACCCTGAAGCCATCCCTCTGAGGACAGTGACGGCCCCCGTGGTGGGGCGTGCACTGATGGGAATTTTCTCACGAGTAGGATTCCCTCTAGAGGTGGTGAGCGACAGGGGGACCAACTTCATATCCAAGTATATGAAGTCCCTTTGGCAAGAGTGTGGTGTAACCTACAAGTTCACCACGCCTTACCATCCCCAAGGAAACGGGTTGGTTGAGAGATTCAACCGAACCATGAAGGGCATGATCATGGGCCTGGAAGGTCCAATGAGGCGTAAGTGGGACGTCCTCTTGCCATGCCTGCTCTTTGCATACCGCGAGGTACCACAGAAGACCCTAGGGTTCAGCCCCTTTGAACTGCTGTATGGTCACCCCGTGAGAGGACCACTGAGTTTGGTAAAGGAAGGCTGGGAGCAATCTCCCAGGAAACCTCCCCAGAATGTATATAGCTACATGCTGGCCTTCAGAAACCAAACCAGGCGCTTCAGACAACTTGCTGAGGCAAATCTGGAAGCCAGCCAGGAGGAGATGAAGCGGTGGTACGACCAGAATGCCACTCTGGTCGAGCTTCAGCCTGGACAAGAGGTGTATGTCTTGGCCCCAGTGGAACCCTGTGCCCTTCAGGATAAGTGGACAGGTCCATTTGAGGTTGTGGAGCGCAAGAGCCCAGTGACATACTTGGTGGACATGAAGACGCCCAGGAACCCTTTGAGGGTCCTACATGTCAACCGCCTCAAGCCCCACTTAAGAAGGTCCGAAGTGGGCATGTTGTTGGCAACTGATGACGGAATGGAGGAGGAGTCTGAGCCTCTCCCTGACCTCTTAGTGGCCTCTGAGGAAGATGGGTCAGTGGATGGAGTTAACCTCTCACCCACCCTGACCCCTGAGCAACAGGAAGACTGCCGCCAATTGCTGGGGCAGTTTCCAGATCCGTTCTCCCTGGTTCCTAGTGTCACAGATTGGTGCGTCCATGATGTGGACACAGGAGACAGCTTACCTGTGAAGCATAAGGCTTACAGAGTGACTGACAGGGTCAGGGCCTGCATCAAGGAGGAGGTCTCCAAGATGCTTGCTCTTGGGGTGGTTGAGTCTTCCAGCAGTCCTTGGTCCAGCCCCGTGGTCTTGGTCCCAAAGGCTGCTGCGCCGGGAGCCACACCTGAACTCCGGTTCTGTGTGGACTACAGAGGACTCAATTCAGTCACCAAGACTGACGCGCACCCCATCCCCAGAGCTGATGAGCTCATTGATCGGCTAGGGGCTGCCCGGTTCCTCAGCACATTTGATTTAACGTCTGGGTACTGGCAGATCGCCTTGACCGATGGGGCAAAGGAGAGGTCAGCATTCTCTACACCAGATGGGCATTTCCAGTTCCGGGTTATGCCATTTGGAATGAAGAATGCCCCTGCCACCTTTCAGAGATTGGTCAACCAGGTGTTGGCTGGGCTGGATGAGTTCAGTGCCGCCTACCTGGATGACATCGCGGTGTTCAGTGGCACCTGGCCAGAACACCTGCGACACCTCTGGGAAGTGTTGATGGCCCTGCGCAGAGCAGGCCTCACAATCAAGGCAAGCAAGTGCCAGATTGGGCAGGGTTCAGTGGTGTACTTGGGACACCAAGTGGGGAGTGGCAAGGTGGCACCCTTGCAACCCAAAATTGAGACCATCCTGGCTTGGGAACCCCCCAAGACCCAGACTGCAGTGAGAGCCTTCCTGGGGCTCACTGGGTATTACAGGAGGTTTGTCAAGGGCTATGGCACGATTGTGACCCCCTTGACAGAGCTGACTTCGAAGAAGCAGCCCAAGAATGTGATTTGGACTGACACCTGTCAGAAGGCTTTTGACACCCTGAAGACTGCCATGTGCACGGCGCCCGTGCTCCTGGCTCCTGATTTCTCCAAGGAATTCATAGTGCAAACAGACGCTTCAGAGCATGGTGTAGGGGCTGTTCTCTCACAGATGACTGAGGAGGGCTGGGACCAACCTGTAGCCTTCATCAGTAGGAGGTTACTTCCACGGGAAAGTAGGTGGAGTGCAATAGAGCGAGAAGCATTTGCTGTGGTCTGGGCACTGAAGAAGCTAAGACCCTACTTGTTTGGGTCTCACTTCCGGGTTCAGACAGACCACAGGCCCCTCAGATGGTTGATGCAAATGAGGGGTGAGAACCCAAAACTGTTGAGGTGGTCCATCTCCCTACAGGGTATGGACTTCACGGTGGAACACCGCCCTGGCACAGATCACGCCAATGCTGATGGTCTGTCCAGATTTTTCCGCCTTAGTGATGTGGAACTCCCTGGGGAAGGGTAGTTCCCCCCACATTTCAGCTGGAGGGGACACGTGTTAGACCTGGCACCTTGGCGTGAGTTTCCCTTCCACTTTTTGCTGTTGTGCCTCAGATGTTTTGCTGGTGTCCGCTACTCAGGGCACTGCGCCACGGCCAACCCGTGCCGCAGTGCAAGTGCTCCCTACTGAAAATTGTACATGTGATTGATGTCCATGATTGGTTCATTGGATTTACTGTTAGTCCCCAGTAAAGTGCACCAGGAGTGCCAGGGCTTGTAAATGCCAATACTGCTAGTGGGCCTGCAGCGCTGGTTGCGCCACCCACAGAAGCAGCCTTAAAATGTGTCTAGGGTCTGCCATTGCAGAACCTGCGTGCAGTCTGGTACTGTCATGCTAGCTGGGCAAGTGCACCTACTTGCCAGCCCTTAAACCTTCCCTTAACTTCATATTAGTCACCCCTATGGTAGGCCCTAGGGCAGGGTGCATTGTAAGTGTAAGGTAGGACAAGCCCTGATGTGTGTGGCATGTCCTAGTAGTGAATTACAACCAAATTCGTTTTTCACTATTGCAAGGCTACCTGCTCCCTTTAGGCCAGAATGGGCTGCTGGAATTATTACACTCTATAATCCCAGCAGGCTAAGGGAACATGGTAGAGAGTCATGTTTAGTATGCCTGAACTCAGAATAATAAAATACTTCTTTTAGTAAAGTTTATTTTAATATCCTGGGTTTGCAAATGCTACTTTTAGAAAGTTAGCATTTGCTTGTCTAACCATTTCAGCCCGCCTCTGCTCTTGTGTGGATCTGACTGTCTGAGTGTGTGAGTGACAGGGCTGGGAGTTGACAGGTTGTGAATAGCAGGATGACACCTTAGTGGGTGGTGGGAGTTTCCCCTGAATGATGTATCAGGCTGTGCTCTGCCTCCACAATGCTGGCTCCGCCCCCCTGGGGAGCGACGGATGACTCAGCCTGCACCTGGCCCAGGAAGGACCGAAGCTTGTCAACAAAGTGCTCAAGCTGCCCCTGTCTTCACAATGCCGGCTCCGCCCCCCTGGGGAGCGGCTGATGTGCCTGCCCTCACACTGAATGCAGAAGCAGAAGTACCCACCACAAGTGCTCAGGGACTGAGAACAGTTATGCAAAGGCCCCCCTGGCCTGTAAGAACAAAAGAAACTGGGTATAAAAGTAGGAGCCCTGCTCCTTGTAAATTAGATCCTGTTTGTGCTACAGAAGAAACTCTGCCCGAAGAGAAGGACCTGGAAGGACAAGGAGGAGTGCTGTCTCTGGCCTGTGTCTGGTGCCTTGCTGCAGAAGGAGAGGAAAGAAAAGACTACCAAGAGACTTTTGCTTTTACTGAACTTTGTGCCAAACTCTGCTAAAAGATCTCCAAGGGCTTGCTGCTGAACTTGCCCCCTGACCAGCGCCCCAGGAACAGTGGGCGCTACACCCTGAAGAAAGCTACTGTGTGTGCTGCTTATCGCTGCAGCGCTGACTGAGGAGTCTGGGAGCGCTGGGCATCCCTGCCACGCTCCCCGTAATCCAGGGCATCGATATCCCCCCAAGCACCGTGACCGGGGCCCAAAGCAACAGCAAGAGCAACGTGAGGCCCAGCCGCCGCTGGCCCGAGCACCGTGACTGCCTCTGCAACGGGAGCCCCGAGAGCAACGTGAAGGAGGACCCGTCCGGTCCAAGCGCCCGAATTGACTGTGCCTCGCGCCGTCAATCCACCTGCAAAGACGGACAGCCGCCCTGCGATAACCCCCCTCTGGTCGGCATCCTGCCCGACAGCCCAGCTGTGAGCGCACAGCTGCAACCGGCACTTTGGCTGGGTACGTCCCGCACTTGGGGACCGTACTGCCACTTGCCGCCACCACACAGCCGCCGCCTCCAGGGTCGGAGCGACCGCCAAAGGAAGGACCCTGCCGCCACCAAGCACCGCCGCCCCGGGTGACCCGTGACCTGCCCAGCTGAGAGCCGCAGCGCGCATCGACCCTGGAGAGGCAACGCGACGTGGGACAGCTCCCCTCGAAGCCGCCCGCTCCACAAGAATTTGAAAGGTACTGTGCTGTGTCCTCACGGTGCGAGCGTCCTGCAACTCGAGCTCGCACCGCGCTATCTGCTTCTCAACGCGAGCCGCCTCTGAAACCGAGGCTCGCGCTGCTCCTGGTCCTCGAGGCCCACGCGGGAAGCGTGAGCTTTGGCCGGCCGGGCCCGATCTCCTCTCTGAAGCGAGCGGAAACAGCGGAACGCGCATTTGAGGCGCTACGAGACACTGAACCTTGCGGAACCTGGGCAGAAGGCCCAAAAGATTGCTTATTGCTAGAAAGAACTGTGGCAACTTAAAACTAAGTAAACTGGAACCACTATTGAAAGTTTGACAACTGTATTTACAAGCCTGCTTGAAATGTATATAAAGAATATATATTTTTTTACAAATACAGTTTGGTGTCATTGTGTGGTGGGTTGGTTGTGATGGTGTAATATTGCAAATGTTTAACCCTATGTGCCCCAGAGATTAGCCTAAGACTGCTTAAGCCACACTACCTAGAGGGTAAGCAGAGGTTGTCTTGGAGGTAACCCTCAGCCCTGACGAGGAAGAGAGAGTCCCTGCTTGTCGCCAGTGCTGCACTGCGCCAACTAGAGACTCCCCCTTCCTACAGGGATGATGACGACATCCAGTTCCTCACTTCTTCCAGGCATTCTCTGAGCCCGCCTGGCGCAGTTCGAGAGGCCTCCTGCGCCAGTGAGACCACCAGCTGCGTGTCGTCCGCATATGAGATGATCTTGATTCCAAATGGGCGGACGACACTTGCCAGCGGTCTCATATATAAGTTGAATAGAGCAGGGCTCCGAGAGGAGCCCTGAGGAACTCCACAATTCAGAGGTCTGCTGGAGGAGACGGAGTCGCCATCAAAAACCCTGAACGATCTGTTCCCCAGAAAGGATTCAAAACATGCCCAGGTCTTATCCTTAATCCCCACACAGGACAGGCGGCTCAGTAGGGTGTCATGACTGACCGTGTCAAATGCCGCACTTAGATCAAGGAGGATCACTGCCACTGATCCTCCCTGATCCAGGATTTTTCTCGTTTCCTCTATGACCATGAGGAGGGCGGTCTCTGTCCCGTGCTTGGGTCTGAAACCCGTCTGAGTAGGATCCAGTATGTGGTGGTCTTCTAGATAGTTCACTAGCTGTTGGTTCACATATTTCTCCAGAACCTTGCTCAACCAGGGGAGCAGAGAGATAGGGCAATAGTTAGCCAGGTCAGACGGGTCCAGATTGGGTTTCTTGATCAATGACCTGACCATTGCTTGCTTCCAGACGGTTGGAACAGTGCCGGAGGAGATGGAAGAGTTTAGTAACTCTCTGATGACGGGCAAGGTGGTATGGGATGCTGCCATTAGGATGTAAGGAGGGGCAGGGTCGGCCGGAGAACCTGATTTGACACTAAGGGCTAGTGATTCTAGGGTGGAGAGGTTTAGAGGGGGAAAGTGGGTTAAGCTGTATGGAGTGGGGGGTGTGGCGGGCTGGGGAGGTTGGTAGGTTGACTAGATGAGCCACTATTTGGGGAGGAAAATGTTGAATAGATTTTGTTAATTTTCTGATAAAAGAATTCGGCAATGTCATTACATTGGGTGACAGACTTTTCAACATGCACCGCAGGGGAAGGGTTCGTTAACTTTTTAATGATCTGGAAGATCTCTTTAGGTTTAGATCCAGCCTTCATGATTTTGTCGGCGAAATACGTCGACTGAGCTGCTTTTATTTGAGTTTTGTATTCGTTAATGGTTTCACGGTACCGGGTTTTGTTGTCTGCCGATTTGTCTAAACGCCAGCGTCTTTCCGCTCTTCTACAGAGACGCTTTTTTTCCCTAAGAGACTGGGTATACCAAGGGGCGGTTTTGTGGGGCCGCTTCAATACAGTCTTGCTCATTGGGAGAGTAGAGTCCAGAGTGTCAGTGATCCAGTTGGTATAGGCCTGGTTTGCTAGGGCAGGGTCCTCCTGTATCTCTGGCTGTGAGCCAGCAAGTTTGATGCACCACTTGTCAATCTCAAGGCGCGGCCAGGCTCGCCTGAGTTTGGTGGTGGGGGCGGGTGGAGAGAGTTTAGGCGTGGTCCATCTGAAGGGGATTAAAAAGTGGTCAGTCCAGGGTAAGGAAATGCCTGGGTGCACTGTGATATCAGGACAGTTTGAGAAAATTGGATCCAGTAAGTGACCTTTTACGTGAGTAGGGGAGGGGACAAGTTGGGTGAGTTGAAGAGCTAATAGATCCTCTAATAGGATAGCGGCTGTGTGGTCCAAGGGGGAGTCAAAATGGAGGTTCAAGTCACCTAACACGGTAAAGTTAGAAGAGGTACTGACTCTGTTGGCCACCTTAGATGGCAGTGTTTCAATGAACTGCTTCAGGAGGCCGGGCGGGCGATAGATAAGGGTGCCTGAAAAGCAGATGTTAGGGGAGAGGTTGATGTTAAAACCCATGCTCTCGCAGTCTGAGATAGTCTCAGAAGAGAGTCGACAGTGGTATTGTTCCTTATGGATGATAGCAAGGCCTCCTCCTCTCCCTTTTGGCCGGTCTTGCCGTGTGATTTGGTAGCCGGTAGGGAGGGCCTCTACTATCGCCGGGTTGGAGTCACTGGTAAGCCAGGTTTCCGTAAGGAACAATATGTCTGGGGTATATTCCTCTATCAATAGGGCCATTTTGGCGCTATGCTTGGGCAATGAGCGGCAGTTTAGTAGGAGCATATAGAATTCATGTGTGGTCGTTGTACACAGGTTGGGTTTGAGAGGCGCAGAACAGGTAGGGCAGGTTGATGGTAGGTCCGTGACTTGAATAGAATGCCGAGAGCAGGCGTTGGCGTGGGGCCTTAACTTGTAGAGGGTTGTCAGCGAGTAGCATCTGCGCGAAGACAGCTGGGATGCAGGGGGGGGAGGCCCAGGGCCCAGACTCGGCGCAGACTCGGCGCAGACGAGCTTGCCTTATGCGCGCCTTCGGCGCGCAATCGTCGCGCCCGCTGCGCTTCCTGTACATGCACATGTTTGTAGTCTGGGAATCCTAGAGGGGTGTGGCCTCGGAGTGGGCGTGTCCTGCTCTGGACGGGGAGAAATGGCGTTGCCAAAGTGTCTAATTTCTATCATTCCCAGCGCTCGTTTAGCCGCGGGGACAGGTGTCTGCACACAGCAGTCGTGTGCCAGGTAGCAGGAGTAAGTGCAATTAAAAGTTACAATGTCAAATTTTTAAAAGCAGTGAGTGGTTTTCAAAATACAAGACTCCCGGCTGTGCCTCAGGAGGAAAGCGATTACTGTCGCGCTATCAGATCAGCGCGCTTTAAGTACGATCTGCCGGGTTGGCGTGGCCTCAGAGTGGGCGTGTCCTGCTCCGGGCGGGGAGAAATGGTGTTGCCAAAGTGTCTAATTTCTATCCTTCCCAGTGATCGTTTAGCCGCGGGGACAGGTGTCTGCACACAGCAGTCGTGTGCCAGGTAGCAGGAGTAAGTGCAATTAAAAGTTACAATTTCAAATTTTTAAAAGCAGAGAGTGGTTTTCAAAATACAAGACTCCCGGCTGTACCTCAGGAGGAAAGCGATTACCGTCGCGCTATCAGATCAGCGTGCTTTAAGTATGATCTGCCGGGTTGGCGTGGCCTCAGAGTGGGCGTGTCCTGCTCCGGGCGGGGAGAAATGGTGTTGCCAAAGTGTCTAATTTCTATCCTTCCCAGCGCTCGTTTAGCCGCGGGGACAGGTGTCTGCACACAGCAGTCGTGTGCCAGGTAGCAGGAGTAAGTGCAATTAAAAGTTACAATTTCACATTTTTAAAATCAGTGAGTGGTTTTCAAAATACAAGACTCCCGGCTGTGCCTCAGGAGGAAAGCGATTACCGTCGCCCAATTGACGTCCTTTCACAAGTAAGCCATTTTTTCCCTTCCGCTGAGCAAATTGGGTCTTAAATCAGTTTTGCTCCCTGGCTGTTGTGTTCATACGCCGCTCAATATTGCCTTTCAGATATATAAACAGTATTTGACATTGGGAGTAGAATCAACTCGTTCATCGAGGTTTTTTGGATGTACCGCCAGACCTATAAAATAAAGGTAACATTTTTAGATTCTCACTCTGCCCGCAACTTCGGTTGCAGCCCGCATTCTTGATATAGTACACTCAATGGCATCTCACTCTGTTGCAGGTTGATACCCACGCTAATTGATGACATTCTAAAAAGACCGGCCAAACCCTGGTCTCCTAAGGTATGCTGCATCTTGTGATGCATTCTTTACAAGCAATCTTGATTGGATAGAGGACCACTCTCTAAAATATTCTCCCCCATTTTTTCTTTCACAAACAGTTCCTATGGATAGGACTTATCCTGCCCTGATGAGAGTCCAGTGACTAATACAGTGAGACTTGAAACGCGTCGGCACTCATTAATTCACTAAAGGAATTGTGCTATCGGCATTTGTTACATTCCCTGTGTTAAACAATATCCAAATATAGTAATATTGGAACAGGAATGTGGGTGGTATCACATATTGCTTACCTCCTGGGAAATTAATTCATTTGTCAACCGCAGTTTTTTTGTACTGTCTCTTGGCAACTGTTTAATGATTTGTTCATATTGATTTGTGTTGTAATTTGAGAGCACAATTGTATTGTATGTTTATTTTTTACACATTAATTGCAACATATTGTTTTTTCTCTTGTTTTAACAATGGTGTATGGTATAATGTGAAGTTGATGATGATCTTTCTATGGCTTGAAATCTTTAATGTTTTATAATTCAACAAAAAGTAAATGACATAAACCAAGTGTAAGGGTGAACGAATACATTTTGGTTTACCCCTCTTCACGCATTAATTGTTTTTCAATCAGTATTAGAGGCATAGGTAAAATTCCCCTTTTATATTACTTTTAGAAAGTTGGCATTTTCGTGCCGTAACTTTTTGTTTCCTGCAGGCTGTTTCTGGGTCACATGACTAGGTGTAGTTGGCCTTTGTGTATTATTCCCAGATAATATCACAATAGAGGGTCTGGGTGTTGGCAGGATGGACCATCCTGACTTAATAGGTGTAAACGAAGCTGTCACCTATCACACTTGCATTTCGAAGGCACTGACACAGTACACACACATAGGACTTCACACTATCTTATTGTTTCCTCACAGAGATTGAAACCAGGGTACGAAGTCAGGAAATTCCAGACACTGATGTAGGAGGAAAGTCCAGAAGCTTCTCCGACTTCTAAGTGGGCACAAGGTATAAAAAAGGGGACCCTCAGACCCACTATTCAGATCACACCTGGACCATTGGAAGACTCAGGCTCCGCTGCAAGAAGGAGTGACCAGCTGTTTTGCTACCCTGCTTGCAAGAGAGACTGCTTTGCTGCCCCGCTACCTGAGGAAGAAGGGCTGGACCTGCACCTTGAACCCAGGACCATCAGGGTGACTCCCAGGACTGATTGGCAGAACTCCTGTTATGAGCTACAGGTAATCAACAAGCTCCAACACTCATGGGTCCTGCACATGGACTCTGCCTACTGCGAGTCAGTCCTAACATCCCCAAAGTGGTGCCTTCCCAGTCCTGGACACTTGGGAGTGGTATAAAGGTGCTCTGCTAGCCCAGCTGTGGTCCCTATCAGAACCAATGCAGTGTAATGCAACCTGACACAGCCCTCACAGCTCCGCAATCAACTGGTGCTACTCTATGTGGACCTTGCTTCGCAGCCCTAGAATTTCCTCATCGGAGCCAACGCAATGTGACATAACTCGACACAGGACCCTGCATTGGAACTGCTGCTGTGTGGCTCAATGCCCCACGTCAAGAACATAAGTTGCAAATCTGAAAAAAAGCCTAACCAGGTATCTGCATCTGCCTGCACTCCATTGTGGGCGGCCACAACTTGTAACTTTGTCCCATTTCGACATGACCAGATAACCACAGTTGGCGCTTTGTTCACACTATTTTTACCTAAACGTTTGAAACTGCAAATCTCTGGTGCTACTAATTGTTTTTTTGTTGTTTTGGTGTCAAATTGTTTATTACATTTTACTCTTTTTTTCTACATTGGTGCGGGATTTTTCTTGTTGTGTTGTCATTGTATTACTGTTTATGTGGTGTATAAACAAACAAACAGCGTTTATAAAGCGCAACAGTGTCAACCCTAGGGGTACCTGAGTGCTGGGTCTCTGTCAAAGAGCCAGGTCTTCAGTATCTTTCTGGAGTCTGCTAGCGAGGGGGCTGTACGGAGCTGGAAGGGAAAGGCGTTCCAGGTATTGGCAGAGATGTAGAAGAAGGAGAGGCCACCATGGAAGCGGGAGGTGTGTGCCAGGGCGAGTGAAGAGGTGCACAGGTGTCTAGTGAGTGGTGGAAATTATGTCGATAGTTGAGTTAGGCAGGTCCTAGGTTGTGAAGGGCTTTGTAGGCATACATGAGGATATTGAACTGGCAACGTTTCTGGATGGGAAGCCAGTGGAGATGTCTCAGGTGGGGGGTGATGTGGGTTGGTTTGGGGAGGTCCAGGATGAGTCTGACTAGACCTTTCTGTATGGTCTGGAGTCTTTTGAGCTGGGTGGAAATGCCAGAGTAGAGGACGTTGCCATAGTCGAGGCAGATGGTGACGAGGGCCTGAGCGATGGTCTTTCTGGTGTTGGTTGGGATTCATCTGAAGATTCTGCAGAGCATGCAAAGTGTGTGGAAGCAGGAGAAGGCGCCTGCGATGACTTGTCGTTTCATGGTCAATTGTCTGTCAAAGATGATTCAGAGGTCACGTGCGTGGTCGGTCAGTGTGGTTCTGAGTTCTGAAGGCCACCAGCTGCGTTGCCATGCGGAGGTGTTCTTCTCGAAGATCAGTAATTCAGTTTTGTCGGAATTGAGTCGGAGGCAGTTGTCTCTCATCCATTTGGCAATGTTGGTCAAGGTGTTGCAGAAGTTGCTTTTGGCGTTGGATGGGGCCTAATTGAGCAAGAGGATCAGTTGAGTGTTGTCTGCATAGGAGATCATGTTGAGTAAGTGGGATCTGATGACGTCTGAGAGGGGGTCATGTATATGTTGAACAGGATGGGGCTGACAGATGATCCTTGTGGCATGCCACACGTCATGTCTTTTGGTGCGAAGGTGAAGGGAGGCAGTCGGATGCTCTGTGTGCGTCCTTTAAGGAAGCAGGCGATCCACTTGAGGGCATCTTGCTGTATGCCTATGTTGTAGAGTCTGTTGATGAGGGTGTTGCGGAAGACTGTGTAGAACACCATGAAGAGGTCGAGGATGATCAGGGCCACAGTTTCTTCAAGGTCAAGAAGCGTTCTAATGTCTGTTGCGGCAATGTCAGTCCTGTAGTTGGCACGGAACCCTGATTGAGAGACATCCAGTAGGTGGTTTTGTTCCAGGAATTCTGTGAGATGCTGGTTAATGGCTTTCTCGAGAACTTTGGCTGGGTAGGGTAGCAGGGAGATCGGACAGTAATGTTTTAGATCATTGGAGTCAGTGCAGGCCTTCTTTAGGAGTGGTCTGACATCTTCGTATTTCCATCTCTCCTGGAAGGATGCTGTGGAGACAGAGGTGTTGAGGTTGCTGCTTCATTGTGAGCTGATTGGGTTCATTGAGAGGTTGTAGAGATGGTGTGGGGGAGGGTCTGTGGGCGACCTGGAGTGGATGGAAGACATGATAGCTGAGGTGGTCAGGGCGGTGAGTAGTGACCAGGTGGAAATGGTTTGGCTGGTATTCGCTGGTTGGTTGAGGGCATCTGGGTTGAAGGTGGGGGGTTGGATGTTGAAGTTGTAGATGCTGGTGATCTTGTTGTCAGAGGGTGTAGCAGAGTTCTTGGGAGCGGTGGATAGGGTTCTCTATTGGTGTCAGGGTTGAGAATGCTTTGACTATTTTGAAGAGTTCCTTAGTGTGGTTGGTTGCGGAGTCTATGTGGGTGGTGATGGCTGCTTTCTTGGCTTGTTTGATGTGCTGGTGATAGTTGTTGAGGGTGGTTTTGTGAGCTGCACTGTCAGCAGGGTTCTTGGTGACACACCATTGTTTCTCTATTAGATGCCAGCTGTACTTGGTGGGCCTGAGTTATGGGGTGTACCAGCTGGCATGTTTGGGGCTCTTGTTGGATTTTGTAGATTTCAGTGGGAGGACTGTCATAAATACTTTACACATTGCCTCTAAATTAAGCCTCACTGCTTTTGTGGCAAGCTACCAGAGGGTTAAGCACAGGTTAATTTAGTGACTTTTTGGGGTACACCCATAAAGGATTGTGGTTGCAGATTGTTTCTCCTCCCTCAACCAACAACCCAATTTCTCTCAGATTCCAAGAGTGGAATGAAAAATGTCCTATCTAGCGTAACGGAAAGTTTCAATTCTATTAAAGACTCGGAGGCGAGGATTATGCCTTCTTTCTTCATTTTATTCCACAGCAGCAAGAAGCTAACAACAAAAACTACTTTTCCCATGAAACACAGGGAAAACGTAGTGAAAGAAACATTCATGACAACAACCAATCATGAGTCAAGGTCATGTCCAATCAGGGGCAGCCAGCCCAATATAGTCCTTCTCTATGGTCCAGTCTTTCTCTTTCTGAGCGCGACGACAGCTGACCCGCACTCTTCAGACATCTTGTTTGTGGGCGTCAGAGCCTGTAGAGAACAGGGACATGTCACCCAGTGAACACCAACTCCATGTCGCACAGGTTAAAGCAACATCAATCAAAGTAGAAACACATTTCATAGAAAACTGTTAATTACTACCTTACGGGGAGGGATCTCCTCATGGAGCAATGGGTGGGATAATCCTCGCCTCTGAGTCCTTAAAAGAATTGAAACTTTCCGTTACGCTAGCTAGGAAATTTTCATTCTATGGCAGGACTGGAGGCGAGGATTATGCTTGTACAAAGCTTGGCCACAAATAGTTGCGCCATATTCAGAACTGGTTTGAAATAGAACCTCTTAAAGGTAGAGTCGGAAGACCAATCTGCCGCATTAAGGATGTCTTCCAGCCGTGCACCTAAGCCAAAGGCTTTCGAGGCCATCGCTCCACGAGCGGAGTGTGCACCAAAATGCCGCAAACTAATGCTGGCCTCCTGCATAACCCACCTAAACCATCTGCCAATCGTGGGTGAAGACACTGCCTTAAAGGGCATCCGGAGTGAAATAAGTAGCTGCTGCTCTCCAGGAGGACGAAACTCTTCCGTCAGTTCTTCATATGCCTTGAGGCACTGAACCACGCACAACTTTGGTGAGTCTGGAAACGCTGGGTACAAAATAACCCTGGTATAACATTTAGTGCATCATAGAAGGGTAAAGGTTACTCCTTCAGGAGAAAAATCCTACCCATAATGTCCAAGGCCCGAACATCCAAGACCCGACGGCACGAAATCAAGCAGAGGAGCATAGCTAATTTTGTCTTAAGCTCCTTGCGAGACAGGAACCAGTTATGTTACCAGGACAGAAAAAGGTTCAGCACCTAATTGACATCCCATAGGGAGGAATAATGGGGCTCAGGGGCCAAAGAGAGACGCACACCGCGTAAGAGTTTGCAAACCAAGGGGTGTTCCCCAACTGGGGTACCATTGATCAGAACATGACCCGAAGAAATGGCTGATCTAAATGTATTTATAGATCGATACGCAAGGCAATCAGAAGCCAGCTACGCCAAGAAATTCACCACGGCAACAACGTCGGCGACCAAGGGATCAAAACCCCGTCGCAAACACCAACGGGACCATCTGCCCCATGCGGACCGGTATCGTTTAACCGTACTGTCCGCCCAGGCTTTGGAAATGAGGTCTTCAGCCTCTCTCGAAAAGGCCCGGGGTTTCCCATCTACCCCGGAAATCCACCATGCCATGAGAAACAGAGAGCCCGCTAACACCAGCGGATGATGATTCCCGTCCGGATCCGTGAGATGGGCTGGAAACTGGGGGAGTAGGATTGGAAAATCCCAAGAAAGTTCCAGAAGAACTGGAGACCACACTTGCGACTTCCACAGGGGGGAAATCATCACCAGATCCGCCCTCTGTCTGCGAACCTGAGCGGAAGAGCGAGTGATCATCGCAAAAGATGGAAACGCGTACTCCCACTCCAGACTCCAATCCTGGAGAAAAGCATCTGTGGCCTCCGCTGATGGATCCGGCCGCCAGCTGAAGAACCGGGGAATTTGATGGTCCAGGCGAGACGCAAATAAATCCGCCGTAAACGGACCCCAATGATTGCTCAAGACGGTATGATCCAGGATCCACATGCTAGAATCTCGGAAGTGACGTGACTGGTAATCCGCTTCCAAGTTGTCCCGACCCGGCAGGTACTCTGCCGTGACCGAGATCCGACTGTCCAGGCAGTACTGCCAAAAGCTCGCTGCTAGGTCCGAGAGGGCTTTTGATTTGGTGCCCCCAAATGGTTCACATACCGGACCGCTGAAACGTTGTCCATCTTCAGGAGGACACAGGACTGCACTAAATCTCTCGTCCAGCACCGTACGGCAAAGGAACCTGCCATAAGCTCCAGACAGTTGATGTGTAATTTTTGCTCTCCTGGAGACGACAAACCTCCTGTGGACAGATCCCCGCAGCGCGCCCCCCAGCCGAGCCTGCTGGCATCGGACTCTATCACCAGATCCGGGGGCCGAACCGAAGATCGCCCACCCATTCCAGGCTTCCATGTGGTCTAACCACCATCTGATCTCGGCTCTCACTTCTGGCGTCAGGGCCACCTTGTGAGAGTAAGGATACCTCTTCCGGAGGAAGTACACTTTGAGGCGCTGCAAAGCCCTATAGTGCAGGGGACCCGGAAATATGGCCTAAATCGAGGCCGATAGGAGACCCACCATCCTCTCAACCTTACAGAGGGAGACCTGGTGGGTGGCCAGAACCCGGCGCAGTTCGTGCCGGATCTTGGAAATTTTTCGCGCCGGGAGGCTGAGTGTAGATGAGGTCGAGTCGACGATGAACCCCAAGAAGGTAAGAGACTGGGTCGGTTGGAACAGAGACTTTTCCCTGTTGATCACAAAACCAAGACTCTGTAGAAGGGCCACTGCCATGTGAAGCTGAGCTTCCAGATGACGAGGGCACAAAGCCATCAAGAGGAGGTCGTCTAGATATACAATCATTCTGACCCTTCTGGCCCTCAAAAATTCCACCGCCGGCTTGAGGACCTTTGTGAAGCCCCAAGGTGCAGACGAGAGACCGAACGGGAGGGAGTTGAACTCATAAATGCGGTCTCCCCACATGAACTGCAGGAACTACCTGTGTGCAGGAAAAATAGGGACCACCAAATACGCGTCCTTGAGGTCCAAACGGACCATCCAGTCGCCGGGGCGCAACACATCTCGAAGGAGGTGAATACCCTCCATTTTGAAGTGGCGGTAAACCAGCCACTCGTTGAATTCGCTTAAGTTTATGAAAGGTCTCTTGCCGCCATCCATCGTGTCCACTAAGAAAATATCGCTTAAAAACCTTTCCGGATGGCAGACCGAGGGGGAGATGGCGCCCTTGTGCAGAAGCGAGGACACCTCTGCGCCCACTAAGGCAGAATCTGAAGCTGAAAAGTGAATGGGGCGGGGGGACAGGGTTGTACCGGGGACCCTATGAACTCTATGTGGAACCCCCAGATCGTGTGGAGAACCCACGCATTGCGTGTGAGGGACAGCCAAGCCTGGTAACATTTTGCCAACCGCCCCCCTATATCTGATGGGGAAGAAAGGCGAACACTCACCAGGATTTGTGTTGGAGGCGCCTCCGCGGAATCCTCTTCCTTTTCCTCTGCGTCCTCTCGTAGGGTAAAAGGACCCAAAGCAGGACTGGTCCTGCTGTTATTCGAAGCTTTTCTGGTTACCCTGCTGGTGACCTCGACCAGCCGAGCGGCCCCTGCCTCGGCCGGCCCCACTAAAAACACGGGGGAATCACCTTGCGGATCGTTGACTGTGCCCTATCCAGGGAGGTAAAGGTGTTGACGAATTTGCCGAGCTCCTTCACAAAGGGCTCGCCAAACAGGCCTCCTTGAGCCACGGCTCCTGCCTCAGAATCCGCAAGATCACAGAGTTTAGGGTCGATCTTTATGAGGAGGGACCGGCGACGCTCTGTTGAGAGAGCACAATTGGCATTGCCCAGGAAGACCACAACGCGTTGAGCCCAGTTAGAGAATTTCGGGGAAAATCGTGGAACCGGACTCCTTGGCCTCCTCGGCCATGTCCAAGATTTTCGTAGCTGGCCCGAGGGCATCCAGAAGCTTGTCCTGGCAAGCCCGCCAGGACCTATCTATCCCCTTCTTCGGGTCACAAATGAACTTTTGCAGGAAGGTATGCATCCTGGGATCAATCTCCGGGGTAAGGGATACTTTGCTCTCCAATGAAGGGCGGGGGCACTCTGCCTGCAAGCAGTTCCGGGCTTCCTTCTGCAAAGGACGGTGAATGTGCTCTGCCACGTAGGCGGCCACCTTCTCCCCAGGAACCCACTCCGAAGAGCGCGGGTGGACAATCTCGTTGGGGTCCAGCATGTCTGAGATATCCCGGGGGGGGGTTGCAGAAGGACAGGAGGAAGGTCCTGGGGCACATAAGGGTCCCCAGATGGGGTAGACACGTTAGGCTGGGAAGTAGCCGGGGTGGGAAGGGGGGGAGGCACAGTCGGTTGAACTGATCGACTATCAAGAAAGGCCTGACGCAGGCGCTCAAATACATCCGAATCCACTCCAGGCACACATGCACCGGTTGGCCAGAGGGGAACCAACCTGGGCGGGGGGCGAAGGGACCACTGGTGTGGAGGGGGGCCCCATGCATTGCTCAAGGCGAGAGAAGGCCTTGTTAATTTGGCGGGATAACCTATCCTCCAAGGGAGTTATAGCCTGGCCCACACAGCCTCATAGATGGAGGAGTCGACGGCATCGCCCAGGGCATCTCTGCCAGGGGATCCTCGTCCTCCTCAGGGTACTCGTCGTAGTACTCCATGACTGTTAGTATAGAGGGCACCTTGCCGGAAAGGCAAACTTTCAGGTCTGGGTAAGACCGTGTAGCAAACAAAGCTGGGTGTCAGCTGGAATGCAAAGCGGTAGATTAATGCCGCAATTTACGGGGTTTTAGCCCCAGGGGACACCTGCTGGCAACAACTAATGCGAGGAAGCACTCCCTCTTGCCAAAGGGCGCTCACCGGTCTGGGACTGGTCCCCTGTGGAGCCAAGCAACTGGCAATACAAGACCTCAGATGAGGCGTTCTGAAAGAAGACCACATACAGACTCCACCGCGTGTTCTGGAATTGAGCGCTGGAGCGTGCAACACATTAAATGCAGCAAAAACGGCAATTTCGGCAGCCTTCGCCCCTACAACCCAACCGGGCATACACCTCAGACGGTGTTTGAATCCCTGAAGAGATCAAACACCGCGCCGCGTCTCAAAGGGCCTCCCGCGCCCTCTAGTGGCGGGAGACCATTGAAGCCCAAGCCAGCATCGCGCGCGCCGCGTAGGGAAGAGGAAACCTCAGCCCCGCGGCGCCTCAGCGGAAACAGGGAAAACCGCACACGGAGGTGCCGCGCGCGCCGCCGGGGGGGAAATGAGACAACGCTGACAGGAATGAACGGAAGAAATACCTGAAAGAAAAATCCCACAAAGTACGAACGCACCTCAAGTCCTAAACAGGCAATCACAGTGGAATTGAAAACGCACAATATAGCGCTAGCATAAATACCCAAACAGAGAGAAAATTAACATTTAAACAATCCCAAGCACTAAGCAGCCCCAAAAGAACTGGAGAGTACCTATCTCTGGTACGGAGCAGCGAAGAAAAAGGGGAAGACTGGACCATAGAGAAGGACTATATTGGGCTGGCTGCCCCTGATTGGATATGACCTTGACTCATGATTGGTTGTTGTCATGATTGTTTCTTTCACTACGTTTTCCCTGTGTTTCATGGGAAAAGTACTTTTTGTTGTTACCTTCTTGCTGCTGTGAAATAAAATGAAGAAAGAAGGCATAATCCTCGCCTCCAGTCCTGCCATAGAATTCCATCAGTCAGGCCATCTGGAAGAGTCAGGTACCCTTCCACTGTAGAGTTGCATTAGTCAAGGTACGGTGCCATGTAATACATCACAAACAAAGGGATGAATGGAAGGCTTGAATTAATCTCAGCCAATTGCAATTGCTCGGACTACATCCCAATCCATCATTTTAATGTGGTGTATACCTTCTTGCCAACAAATAACTGGAATTCTGGTAACCAAGGGGAGAGTATGTGTGACTGAAGTACCATACAACAATGTTAGCAGGTCATGGACATCAAGTATGACTATCTCTGGTAATGCAGAATCGTGCAAAACCCAAGGGGATGATGGACGGAGTGTTGAACATTGCAAGCACTCACCCCCAGTCAACTGATCAGGGTTAAATCCATCACATTCAGCCACCCCAGTTCAGACATGGCCATTTGCAAATCAGTCTGACCCAGTGCCTCATGGGAACAGTCCAGCCCGAACTGCCAAGCCATGTCTTCCCTGGACCGGAAACAAGCATCCTGGGACCGGTTTCTGGCGAAACATCCGTCATCAGTCAGGCTAGGTTGAATCCAGTGGCAAAGTGAGCAAGGGTCCAACGTCTGGACATACCCTGCCAACTTATGGTGAACAAAGCAAAATCCAACGTCTGGACATACCCTGCCAACTTTTGGTGAACAAAGCAAAACCAAAGGGGATGATGGACGGAGTGTTGAACATTGCAAGCACTCACCCCCAGTCAACTGATCTGGGTTTAATCCATCACCGTTCTTTAGCTCACTCCGCCACCCCAGTTCAGACATGGCCATATGCAAATCAGTCTGATCCAGTGCCTCATGGGAACAGTCCAGCCCAAACTGCCAAGCCATGTCTTCCCTGGACCGGAAACAAGCATCCTGGGACCGGTTTCTGGCGAAACATCCGTCATCAGTCAGGCTAGGTTGAATCCAGTGGCAAAGTGAGCAAGGGTCCAACGTCTGGACATACCCTGCCAACTTAGGGTGAACAAAGCAAAACCAAAGGGGATGATGGAAGGAGTGTTGAACATTGCACGCTCTTACCGCCAGTCAACTGATCTGGGTTTAATCCATCATCATTCTTTAGCTCACTCCGCCACCACAGTTCAGACATGGCCATATGCAAATCAGTCTGACCCTGTGCCTCATGGGAACAGTCCAGCCCGAACTGCCAGAATCGTGCCGGTCATCAGTCAGTTATTTATCGGGACATGGTGTGAGACCGAATAATAGACTTAGATATTCAACAAAGTCAGACTAGCATTGTATGATCCCTGTCAGCATAGAGGGAATGAAAATTGGGGAATTCAATTCCACCCAAAAAAGACAGTGATCAGGGCTTGTAGGTTCTCAAAGAAAGTAGCGCGGAGTGCATAGGGAAAGCTTTGTAGAGCGCCCATAATCGAGAGAGGCAGAGCAGACCATGCCCTAAAGCCCGACTTTACTCAATTGGAAGAGCTCTATTCAGCTCCCACTCCCTCCTTCGTGGTTGTGTTATTTCCATGCCCGGGTGCCTGCCCACCCTCCTCGTGTGTGGAGGGTCAGAGGGGGCCGATAATGTGGGCAGAGGTGGGTTTTCCGGGGGTGTGAGGCCTAGATGTTGCCGTTAGCGGAGGCTCGGCGCTGAGCTCCGCTCCAAGGTAGGCCCTGCGCCTATAATCCACTACTCATCCCACGTCCGGTGCCTCCCGTGAAGGCCCCGACCTGGGGAGACGCCGGCCGGCTTCACTGCTGCCCTGGAGTTGGAGGGGTACCTGTGGGGTTGATTGTGCCCTGTGCGGTACCCGCGGTCCCCACCCTAACTTTTATTCTCTGGCGGAGGTGCCCGAGAAGAGGGGCCCGATGAAACTTCTGGGACTCTGAGGGCCAGGCCGCTCCTGGGGTGGGCTGTGGGATATGATCCTCTGGATGCCCGTGGGCTCTGGACAGTCTGAAATGCCTGAGGAGAGCACCCGAGGCCTCCAGAAACACAGTAAATGCTTGCCAGAGACTATTCCCTAATAGGCCTCCACCAAGGCCCATGCCTTGCTGTTGCTGGAAACATGGGGCTGCACATTGCCTCAGTGACTGGGACTGACATGGTGTGGCCTGAGCGGGCACCATCCAGTGAACCCCACCCTTGCTCTGTCAGTAGCGGTGCCCTGAGGATTGCACCTTGGGCGTTGCCTTCCTCGCCAGGAACCCAAGGGTATCTAGGGACAGTCTCCTGCACATCTGAAGTTGGTATTGCCCCAAGGTGCGTGTCCTGTTAACTTGTGGCAGGTTGCGGATGACAGGGCAACCTAACCAAACCTCTGCCCCCAAATTCCATCAAAGCCATGCTGGAGGCCACGCTGTCCCACACAGACCCGATTAAGCACTTGGACAGTATGCTGTAGACGCACACCAACATGTTTGGCAACATTTTGCAGGCAATTCAGGACTCCAAGAAGGCAATGGAAGCCCAACCATACAAGTCGAGACCAGCCTGATGCATGCAGACCTAGGGAAACTGGTGGAGCGTGTAGACGAGGCAGACTCCTCCCTGACCTTCCTTGTGCCTTCTATGAAGAACGTACATGATCAGTTGAAAGCTCTTCAAGCTGAGGTACAGACACTCCAAGCAATTACTGAAGATGCAAAGGGACGCTCCTGCCACAACGTTTGCTTTATAGGAATCTGAGTGTTCAAACACTGAGTTTCTAGAAGACTAGCTGATGAACACATTCTTGGCTACTAAAGTCCTAAAATGATTCTCTGTTGAGATATTACACAGGGTCCTGGGCCACCACCTGCCTCCAGAAATCCCCCTGTGTCCAATTATTGTACTTTTGCTTAATTTTCGAGACAGGAACTTGCTACTGCAACTTTTCATGGCTAAGGGACCTTGGCCCTTTAATGGGAACAACATCATGGCCGTCCCCGGGCTATACTGCGGAGGTTCAGAAGCAACATAGCACTCCTGGAGCAGGTAAGGCCCAGCTTCCTACCTTGGTCTTTAAAATGCTCTCTTGTTTCTGGCCCGCCTGCTTGTGATGGATGCTGGTACCACGCATTTCATCACTTTATTCAGAGGAGGCCTGGCAGTGGCTTCATGTTAGGGGAGTGCCTGAGCAACCAGAATCAGGTGGGGATGATCTACAGGGCTGGTCCGAGAGTTAGTCCATACGCCGTTCCCACAGGCCAAAATCTCACCCCACTGTGGAACTAGGAGAGGGCGGTCTCCACATGCACCACCAACAGGTACCAGGCAATCGCCCTGGACTCGGAGCTCAAAACTCATGGCTCAGCGATGTTGGGCTGGGGTCACTGCACACGCCACTGGACTTCCCTTGGCAGCAGCTCCCAAACTCCTGAGTTGCCACAGGTGGTGAGTCACTGTTGATCATGTTGAATGTGTATGTGGGGGGTGGGTTGGGTCCATGGCAATATACTTGTTTATCTCAGAGGGGACGGGGTGGGGTGTTCCAGTGGAGGCATTGACTGTGGAAGTGGGACGTTGTGACTGTAAGTTGCATGATTGGGTTTGAAGCAGGTAGAGGGTGCTGCGACTACTGGATGATAAGCTTCACTTGGGCCCACTCCAACAGACTATTCCGCATGGACATGTTTTTGTTGCAGGCAAATATTGTGTATCAGTTGCAATGTTTGGGGTGTTGTGGCATGGGGCCAAAAGGCGTTCAGGCCTGGGATATGGGGGTTATTTATCACACTTCTTTGGTTGTTTTTCACTCTATGGCTGGCTGGCTGGTAGGTGAGTGGCTTCTGAAGGGGTGGGGGAGAGGAGGGTTTGAGGATTTTGAATATTTTGAACTGCATTATCTGAATTTATGGCCACTACTTTTAGCGCTTTAACTTGGAATGTCCTTGCCAGGCGACACAGAATATATGCCTATCACTGGAGTAGACACATTCTCTTCTCCTGTCTCCAGGAGACAAACCTGCCTGTGGGCGAAATTGATAAAGTTAATAAACGATGGAGTGGACAGGTATACAGTACAGGATACTCAGCATACACCCAGGAGTCCTGGTTTGGGTTGCTCCAGAATTACCATTTGTGCAGCATTGGGATCTAGTCGATTAGGAAGGCCATTATGTGATTCTGGAGGGACCCCTAGATGAGTGCCTGTTTTCTGCTGTATCTCTATGCGCCCAATACACTACAGGATGAATTTCTAGATAACCTCTCACCAACTTGGTTGCTTGTTCCCCAGACCCTGGGGTTGTGGGGAGGTGCTAACACGATACAGATCTAGACACTTTTGTCTGGCATCTGGGACACCCTGGGGACACGGAGTACTCCCATTATGCGCCGGGAGATCATGTTCACACTAGGCTGGACTATTGTTTTTGTAACTCAAACTTCTGGCCTCTCATTCGCATGTATGAGTATTTGGGCAGGACTTTGTCTGACCACAATTCACTTCGGGTCATGTTCCAGTGGAGAGGGGCAAGGGTCGTTATCCCGAATTGGCAGCTCCACATGGAAGCGCTACAGGACATAGTATACAGGGACACCATTGCCACACACATCTCCCAATACTTTGCAGTGAATGCAAGCTCAGTAGACTCCCACAGGCTTGAATGGGACGCCTTAAAGGTGGCCATGAGGGGACATTGCATTAATACGACATGGGGAGCTAAAACAATACTCACTTGCAGTGTGATGGACTTAGAGGCACTTTTGCAAACAACTGAGATAGAGGCTGTGTCGGTGCCCAATGCCTGCCACTGACTCACGCCCCTACGTCGTCAATACCAAGACGAGATGAAGCGGCTCTGTGAACTTGATGACAGGACTTCCTCAGCCTGCCAACACTTAAATGGCGATAAGCCAGGGGGCACATTGGCATGGCTGCTGCGCACTGAAGCACTTAGGACTCTTATCGGCGTCGTATGGGACACCATGTGCCACTTGGTGAATAGACAAGCGGACATCAATGAAGTGTTCGCTCAGTATTATGAGAAGTTATATTCACCCCCTCCTGAGCCAAATTCGTAGCTGGTCTGGGACTACCTTTGCATGGAGGCGCTTCCCCATTTGAACCCGCTACAGCTGTTGGAGCTAGGACAGCGACTCCCGATAGAGGAGATCCACCTGGCAATTTGACAGATGGTGCGCAGCAAGACCCTGGGCACAGACGGGTATTCTGTGGAGTACTAAGCTGCCTACAGGGAGACCCTGGCTCCTCGCTTGTTGAAACTCTATTGTGAAGCGTAGCTCAGGGGCATTCTTCCTTATCGTGGTGCTCGAAAGCCAGACAGGGACCCCCTTAAGGTGAGTTCTCATCACCCATTATCAGTGCTAAACATTGACTATAAAATATTACAATCCTTGCCAACCGCCTCAGGGAAACACACTCCAGCACAAGGCGCCTGAGCCACATTATGAATACGGTGTTCGGGGAGGCTGAGCTTTCGGCGGTGGTCTCTCTGGATTTCGAAAAAGCATTTGACACACTGAGTTGGTCCTGTTTGCTACGGGTGCTAGAGGTGATGGGTCCTTGCTTCCTCCAATGAGTCAAGACACTGTATACCGCCCCACAAGCAAGGGTACAAACTGGTTGTCAGATCTCGCACTCTTTCGCCATAGGGTAAGGGACGGAACAGGGAGGTTCCATGTCACTGCTACTGTTTGCGCTTGTGATAGAGCAGCTGGCTGCTCAGCTGCGTGTCAAAGGGCATGCATGGGGCATTAGGGTAGGACTAGACTGGCACACCATGTCCCTAAATGCTGACAATGTGTTTTTATACTTAAGGGACGCTCTACAACCTACTTAATCTTATTGGAGATATGGAGATACGTGTTGGTATACTTAAGGGACCCTCTATGACCTGCTTGATCTTATTGAAGATATGGCGGGCCTCAAGGTGAACAGGGGTATGCACTCGATTGAGCCCGAATATTGTGTAGCACCCGTAGGTGTGAATGTGTACCATAAAGATAGGGACTTGCTCAATGGAAATTATGGCAGGACTCTGATCTTGTTCCGTCTATCTATGCATTATTGGACACAATGAGCCCTTTCCCCATGGGCAGGGCATCAATAGAAAAGTTGCTAGTTCTCCCGAGGCTCTTATATTTTTTCGCTGCATGGCCCGTGATCCCACCTAGATCCTTTATTGGCACTCTGAGGAGTCTGGCATCTGAGCTTGTTTGGGGACCTGTTCGGAAGAGGGTTTCACTGCCGGTGATTCAATGCCCCATGCTTGGGGTAGGACTAGGAGTCCCGGATCTGGAGTTGTATTTTACAGCAGCTCAACTGCAGTGGCCCATGCGGCGGCAGGCTGGGGACAAAACTGAGGAGCGTAGACTAGTTAAGGCAGACCTGAGAGGCATGATCATACTGGAATGGTTGGTCTCACGAGAGGCCCGGCTAGAGATAAAGGTAGGTCTCCCACGTGTGGCCAAACTTGTTTGGGCCCGATATATGCAGCCTCGCCGTGCAGCGGCTCCTTATGCACCGCAGCTGCCCTTTTTGAGTGAGCCCACCATCAAAGCCTTGCTCATGGCCCATGATTCTTCCCCCTGGCGAGAAGCGGGGATTACCCAACTGGGCGACCTATATGATGAGTGTAGGAAGGGGGAGGCTCTAGTTGGCGCAGTGGCGACACTAGCGACAAGCAGGGACTCTCTCTTCCTCGTCAGGGCTGAGGGTTACCTTCCAGACAACCTCTGCTTACCCTCTAGGTAGTGTGGCTTAAGCAGTCGTAGGCTAATCTTTGGGGCACATAGGGTTAAACACTTGCAATATTACCCCGTCACAACCAACCCACCACACAATGAGACCAAACTGTATTCATTGAAAATATATCTCTTTATATAAACTTCAAGCAGGCTGGTGAATACAGTTATCAGGCTTTCAAATAGCGGTTTCAAGTTACTTAGTTCAAGTTGCCACAGTTCTTTCTAGCAATAAGAGTTCTTAGGGCCTTCTGGCCAGTTCAACAAAGTTCTTGTAGAGCGGGCGGTTTCCAGGGGAGCTGTCCCACGTCGCGTTGCCTTCCCGGGGTCGCTGTTCGTTGCGGCTCTCAGCCGAGCAGGTCACGGGTCATCCGGGGCAGCGGTGTTCTGTGGCGGCAGGGTCCTTTCCTCGTCGTTCGCTCCGACCCTGGAGGCGGCGGCTGTGTGGTGGCGGCAAGTGGCAGTACGGTCCCCAAATGCAGGACGTACCCAGCCAAGGGCCGGTGCAGCTGTGCGCTCACAGCTGCGCTGTCGGGCAGGATACCGACCCAGAGGACTCTCACAGGGCGACTGTCCGTCTTTGCAAGTGGATTGGCTGCTCGTGGCGCAGTCAACTCGAGAGCTCGGACCGGACGGGTCCTCCTTCGCTTTGCTCTCGGGCTCCCGGTGCAGTTGCGGTCACGGTGTTCGGGCCAGCGGCGGCTGGACCTCACTTTGCTTTCGCTGTTGCTTTGGGCCCCGGTCACGGTGGTCAGGTGGATGTCGTTGCCTTGGAGGAGATTCCTCCGGCGGTACTGCAGGGATAGGCAGCACACACAGTCGCTTTCGTCAGGGTGTAGCGCCCACTGGTCCTGGGGCGCTGGTCAGGGGGCAAGTTCACAGCAAGCCCTTGGAGATCTCTCAGCAGAGTTTGGCACAAAGTCTTGTAAAGCAAAAGTCTTCTCGCAGTCTTTCCTTTCTCCTCTCCTTCGGCAGCAAGGCACCAGACACAGGCAAGAGACAGCACCCTTCCTTGTCCTTCACGGTCCTTCTCGTCGGGCAGAGTTCCTTCTGTAGCCCAAACTGGATCTAACTTTCAAGGAGCAGGGCTCCTTCTTTTATAGGGCATTTCTTTTGTTCTCGCAGGCCAGGGGGGCCTTTGCATAGCCACTTTCAGTCCTTGAGTACTCTGGTGGGTGTACTCCGGCTTCTGCTTTCAGTGTGAGGGGCAGGCGCATCAGACGCCCCACAGGAGGTGGAGCCAGCATTGTGCGGACAGGGGCCGCCAGAGTACCTTGTTGATGGGGGCTTCGCCTTTCCTGGGCCAGGTGTCGGCTGAGTCATCAGTCGCTCCCCAGGAGGGTGGAGCCAGCATTGTGGTGGTAGAGCACAGCAAGATCCAGAGTCAAGAGCCACTCCTACCTCCCACTAAGGTGTAATCTGCGCATTCACCACCTGTCATCCCCCCAGCCCTGTCACTCACACATCCCAGACAGTCAGATACACATACCAGCAGAGGCGGCTGAAATGGTTAGGCAAGCAAATGCTAACTTTCTAAAAGTAGCATTTGCAAACCCAGGATACTAAAATAAACTTGACTACAAGAAATATTTTACCATCCTGAGTTCAGGCATACTAAACACGACTCGCTACCATGCTCCCTGAGCCTGCTGGGATTATAGGGTGTAATATTCCAGCAGCTCAGTCTGGCCTAATGGAGCAGGTAGCCTTCAATAGTGAAATACGGTCTTGGTTGTAAGTCACTACCAGGACAGGCCACACACATCAGGGCTTGTCCTGCCTTACACCTACAACGCACCCTGCCCACAGGCCTACCATAGGGGTGACTAATATGTAGTCAAGGGAAGGTTCGGGGGCTGGCAAGTGGGTGCACTTGCCCAGCTAGCGTGACAGTACGAGACCGCACGCGGGTTCTGCGGTCGCAGTTCCCAGACACATCTTTACGGCTGCTTCGGTGGGTGGCGCAACCAGCGCTGCAGGCCCACTAGCAGTATTGGCATCTACAAGCCCCGGCACTCCTAGTGCACTTTACTAGGGACTGACAGTAAATCCAATGAACCAATCATGGATACCAATCGCATGTACAATTTACAGTAGGGAGCACTTGCACTGCGGCACGGGTCAGCCGTGGCGCAGTGCCCTGAGTATCGGAAAACCAGCAAAACATCGGAGGCACATCAGCAAAAAGTGGAAGGGAGACTCACGCCAAGGTGCCAGGTCTAACATGTGTCCCCTCCAGCTGAAATGTGGGGGGGAACTACCCTTCCCCAGGGAGTTCCACATCACTAAGGCGGAAAAATCTGGACAGACCGTCAGCGTTGGCGTGATCGGTGCCAGGGCGGTGTTCCACCGTAAAGTCCATACTCTGTAGAGAAATGGACCACCTCAACAGTTTCGGGTTCTCACCCCTCATTTGCATCAACCATCTGAGGGGTCTGTGGTCCGTCTGAACTCGGAAGTGAGACCCAAACAAGTAGGGTCTTAGCTTCTTCAGCGCCCAGACCACAGCAGATGCTTCACGCTCTATTGCACTCCACCTACTTTCCCGTGGAAGTAACCTCCTGCTTATGAAGGCTACGGGTTGGTCAAAGCCCTCCTCAGTCATCTGTGAAAGAACAGCCCCTACACCATGCTCTGAAGCGTCTGTTTGCACTATGAATTCCTTGGAGAAATCGGGAGCCAGGAGCACGGGCGCCGTGCACATGGCAGTCTTCAGGGTGTCAAAAGCCTTCTGACAGGTGTCAGTCCAAATCACATTCCTGGGCTGCTTTTTCGAAGTCAGCTCTGTCAAGGGGGTCACAATCGTGCCATAGCCCTTGACAAACCTCCTGTAATACCCAGTGAGCCCCAGGAAGGCTCTCACTGCAGTTTGGGTCTTGGGGGGTTCCCAAGCCAGGATGGTCTCAATTTTGGGTTGCAAGGGTGCTACCTTGCCACTCCCCACTTGGTGTCCCAAGTACACCACTGAACCCTGCCCAATCTGGCACTTGCTTGCCTTGATTGTGAGGCCTGCTCTGCGCAGGGCCATCAACACTTCCCAGAGGTGTCGCAGGTGTTCTGGCCAGGTGCCACTGAACACCGCGATGTCATCCAGGTAGGCGGCACTGAACTCGTCCAGCCCAGCCAACACCTGGTTGACCAATCTCTGAAAGGTGGCAGGGGCATTCTTCATCCCAAATGGCATAACCCGGAACTGGAAATGCCCATCTGGTGTCGAGAATGCCGACCTCTCCTTTGCCCCATCGGTCAAGGCGATCTGCCAGTACCCAGACGTCAAATCAAACGTACTGAGGAACCGGGCAGCCCCCAGCCGATCAATGAGCTCGTCAGCTTTGGGGATGGGGTGCGCGTCAGTCTTCGTGACTGAATTGAGTCCTCTGTAGTCCACACAGAACCGGAGTTCGGGTGTGGCTCCCGGCGCAGCAGCCTTTGGGACCAAGACCACGGGGCTGGACCAAGGACTGCTGGAAGACTCAACCACCCCAAGGGCAAGCATCTTGGAGACCTCCTCCTTGATGCAGGCCCGGACCCTGTCAGTCACCCTGTAAGCCTTATGCTTCACAGGTAAGCTGTCTCCAGTGTCCACATCATGGACGCACCAATCTGTGACACTCGGAACCAGGGAGAACAGATCTGGAAACTGCCCCAGCAACTAGCGGCAGTCTTCCTGTTGTTCGGGGTCAGGGTGGGTGAGAGGTTAACTCCATCCACTGACCCGTCTTTCTCACAGGCCACTAAGAGGTCAGGAAGAGGCTCCGACTCCTCCTCCATTCCGTCATCAGTCGCCAACAACATGCCCACTTCGCACCTTCGCAAGTGGGGCTTGAGGCGGTTGACATGTAGGACCCTCAAAGGGTTCCTGGGCGTCTTCATGTCCACTAAGTATGTCACTGGGCTCTTGCGCTCCACAACCTCGAATGGGCCTGTCCACTTATCTTGAAGGGCACAGGGCTCCACCGGGGCCAGGACATACACCTCTTGTCCAGGCTGAAGCTCGACCAGAGTGGCATTCTGGTCGTACCACCGCTTCATCTCCTCCTGGCTTGCCTCCAGATTTGCCTCGGCAAGTTGTCTGAAGTGTCTGGTTTGGTTTCTGAAGGCCAGCATGTAGCTTTATACATTCTGGGGAGGTTTCCTGGGAGATTGCTCCCAGCCTTCCTTTACCAAACTCAGCGGTCCTCTCACGGGGTGACCGTACAGCAGTTCAAAGGGGCTGAACCCTAGGGACTTCTGTGGTACCTCGCGATATGCAAAGAGTAGGCATGGTAAGAGGACGTCCCACTTACGCCTCATCGGACCTTCCAGGCCCATGATCATGCCTTTCAGGATTCGGTTGAATCTCTCAACCAACCCGTTACCTTGGGGATGGTAAGGTGTGGTGAACTTATACGTTACGCCACACTCTTGCCAAAGGGACTTCATATATTTGGATATGAAGTTGGTCCCCCTGTCGCTCACCACCTCTAGAGGGAATCCTACTCGTGAGAAAATTCCCATCAGTGCACGTCCCACCACGGGGGCCGTCACTGTCCTCAGAGGGATGGCTTCAGGGTACCGGGTGGCATGGTCCACCAAGACCAGGATAAACCTGTTGCCCATGGCTGTCTTGGGGTCCAGAGGCCCAACGATGTCAATACCCACTCGCTGGAATGGCGTACCGACCACAGGGAAGGGTTGGAGGGGAGCCTTGTTCTTCCCTCCGGTCTTCCCACTTGCCTGGCAAGTCGGACAGGTTCTACAATGAGCGTCTGAGCTCTTGTGCATTTGGGGCCAGTAAATGTGGGTGACAAGCCTGTCATAGGTCTTGTCCATCCCCAAATGTCCTGCTAAAGGCACATCATGAGCCAGACCCAGTAGGAAGGCTCTGAACTTCTGGGGTACCACCAGCACACGGGCTGACCCAGGTTCAGCAGCCTTAGGCTCTGAATACAGGAGGTCGTTCTCCCAGTACACATAATGTGTTTTGGCCTGAACACCATTGGCCTGATCTGCAGCCCGCTGCCGCATACCCACGAGAGAAGGGCATTCTTTCTGCTCCTTGCAGAATTCCTCCCTGGAGGGTCCTCCTTCTTGCTGCCAATGGGTCAGCTCAGGCAGGTCCCCCAGTTCGGCGATCTGTTCCCCTGTAGGCTCCAGGGCATCCCCCTCAAGGTCTGCTTCCTCCTGGACCGTGGGAACTTCAGGGACCGGTTTCCCGCGCCCCCTGCGCCTTCTCCCTAAGGCCGGTTCCTGGGCCTCTCCTTCAGGCCCCAGGACCTCTTGATCACCCCTACTGGCTGCCATTGACCGGGTGGTCACGCACGCCCAGTCAGGCAGACCCACCATCCGCAGGTGAGTCGTCTTCTCCACCTTTTCCCAAGGGGAGTGCTCCAAGTCATTCCCTAGCAAACAGTCAACAGACATGGTTTTTCTTACACAGACCTGCAGAGTACCAGAGACCCCCCCCCCACTCGAAGGGAACTTGAGCCATCGGACACTGACTCTCAGAATTATCAGCGTTGATAACCCTACAGTAGGCATGGGGTACAACCTGCTCTTGAGACACCAGGTGCTGCCTCACTGCAGTCACACTGGCTCCTGTGTCTCTAAGAGCCTCAGCTTCCTTGCCATTGATGATCACCACCTGCCCATATTTCTTAGTGTTAGAGGGCAGGTAGTTCGTAGGGATCATCTCACTGTCTCCTAGCGAGACTAGGGTCATGTGAACGGGATCTCCACCCCCCGGGACCATCACTTCTTCTCCTAAGTGAACACTAGTCACTTGACGGGGCGGAGCACCAGTGGGTGCGGGTTTTCCAAACAGGCGACACTTGGGGTCACTGGATATGTGCCCAGGCTCGCCACATTTGTAACAATTGAAGGGCCCCTTTGGAACAGGCTTACCTGTCGGGGCCCCATTCTGCTTTGGGGGTGGGGGAGGCTGAGAACCTTGCTGCTGGTTCCCCTGGGAACTACTTTGGGGGCCTTTTTGGAACCCTTTCTGTTTTCCCCCCTTGTCCCCCCCACTCTTCTGCTGGGGACCCTGCCCACTCTTGGCGGAGTCTCCCACGGGACCCTTGTGGACCCTGGTGCTGAGCCAGCGGTCCGCCTCCTCAGCAAGCTTCCTCGGGTTGGACAGCTTGCTATCGATCAGGTGTTGGCGTAACTCAGGAAAACAGTGATCAGACAAGTGCTCCCATGCAATTAAATCAAAGAGACCTTGAAAATCATTCACTTTGCTACCCTTCACCCAACCATCCAGTGCTCTGCAAAAGTAAGTCACATACTCCACATACGTATTCCCAGGCCGCTTAGTACATCCCCTAAACTTCTGTCTATACATTTCAGGGGTAAGCCCGTACCTGTTCATTAAAGCTTCTTTCATGTGGGAATAGGATCTCTGATTCTCAACGGGCAAATCTAGCAAGGTATCTCGCCCTTCGCTAAGGAACCTTCCCCACAACCCCGCTCCCCAATCCTTGTCAGGGACCCGGTGGGAGGACATGGCTACCTCGTATGCCCTAAACCACTGTCCTATGTCATCCCCCTTAAAGAACTCTTTAACTACGTCCTTCGGGATGTGCACTCTTGACTCTACCTGCACTGGCGATGTGCTGCCACCAGAGGGAGGACGATCCAAGCCTCTTTCTTTCAGGCTCATCTCCCTCATTTTCACTTCGTAATCCATTTGGTGCTTTCGCTCTTCCAGCGCCATTCTTTTTGTTTCAAGCTCCAGTTGGATTTTTAATTCTGCCAGCTTTCTTTCGTGATTCCTTGTTTCTTTCCTATCTGCCAGCTCCTCTGGCGACAGGCCTTTACCAAAGCTGTGCACGCTGTCTTGCCTCTCAAGATCCACCAGATCCCCAAGTGCATTCTGCTCCTCCGTTGCAACTTGCTCCGCGAGGGCGTCTTGATCTTCCGGGGCCTTTCTGGACTCTATCCAGGCTTTCAGGGCCTTGTAGAGTTCTGGCTTATTCTTGCAACCAGCGTGCGGAACCTTGAGTTTTCTGCAAAAAAACTTCAGCTCATCCTTGGTGTATTTATCCAGCTTCGCGGCGTCCCACTCGACCTCCAACACCTCCGAGGTCGTGGACTCCGCTCCATCCAGGCTCTTCGTGCCCGGCATGGTTCTCACACTCGGAATCTTCTTTTCGGCAAAATTCAAAAGCAAAGTCTGTGGCTAAGTAACTGTAATCTGTAATCACTGTGCAATGGTCAGAGGTTAAGGTATAAATATTGCAAGCGTAAATTCGAAAAATCCCACCGCTGCCGCCAATGTAGGAAGGGGGAGGCTCTAGTTGGCGCAGTGGCGACACTAGCGACAAGCAGGGACTCTCTCTTCCTCGTCAGGGCTGAGGGTTACCTTCCAGACAACCTCTGCTTACCCTCTAGGTAGTGTGGCTTAAGCAGTCGTAGGCTAATCTTTGGGGCACATAGGGTTAAACACTTGCAATATTACCCCGTCACAACCAACCCACCACACAATGAGACCAAACTGTATTCGTTGAAAATATATCTCTTTATATAAACTTCAAGCAGGCTGGTGAATACAGTTATCAGGCTTTCAAATAGCGGTTTCAAGTTACTTAGTTCAAGTTGCCACAGTTCTTTCTAGCAATAAGAGTTCTTAGGGCCTTCTGGCCAGTTCAACAAAGTTCTTGTAGAGCGGGCGGTTTCCAGGGGAGCTGTCCCACGTCGCGTTGCCTTCCCGGGGTCGCTGTTCGTTGCGGCTCTCAGCCGAGCAGGTCACGGGTCATCCGGGGCAGCGGTGTTCTGTGGCGGCAGGGTCCTTTCCTCGTCGTTCGCTCCGACCCTGGAGGCGGCGGCTGTGTGGTGGCGGCAAGTGGCAGTACGGTCCCCAAGTGCAGGACGTACCCAGCCAAGGGCCGGTGCAGCTGTGCGCTCACAGCTGCGCTGTCGGGCAGGATACCGACCCAGAGGACTCTCACAGGGCGACTGTCCGTCTTTGCAAGTGGATTGGCTGCTCGTGGCGCAGTCAACTCGAGAGCTCGGACCGGACGGGTCCTCCTTCGCTTTGCTCTCGGGCTCCCGGTGCAGTTGCGGTCACGGTGTTCGGGCCAGCGGCGGCTGGACCTCACTTTGCTTTCGCTGTTGCTTTGGGCCCCGGTCACGGTGGTCAGGTGGATGTCGTTGCCTTGGAGGAGATTCCTCCGGCGGTACTGCAGGGATAGGCAGCACACACAGTCGCTTTCGTCAGGGTGTAGCGCCCACTGGTCCTGGGGCGCTGGTCAGGGGGCAAGTTCACAGCAAGCCCTTGGAGATCTCTCAGCAGAGTTTGGCACAAAGTCTTGTAAAGCAAAAGTCTTCTCGCAGTCTTTCCTTTCTCCTCTCCTTCGGCAGCAAGGCACCAGACACAGGCAAGAGACAGCACCCTTCCTTGTCCTTCACGGTCCTTCTCGTCGGGCAGAGTTCCTTCTGTAGCCCAAACTGGATCTAACTTTCAAGGAGCAGGGCTCCTTCTTTTATAGGGCATTTCTTTTGTTCTCGCAGGCCAGGGGGGCCTTTGCATAGCCACTTTCAGTCCTTGAGTACTCTGGTGGGTGTACTCCGGCTTCTGCTTTCAGTGTGAGGGGCAGGCGCATCAGACGCCCCACAGGAGGTGGAGCCAGCATTGTGCGGACAGGGGCCGCCAGAGTACCTTGTTGATGGGGGCTTCGCCTTTCCTGGGCCAGGTGTCGGCTGAGTCATCAGTCGCTCCCCAGGAGGGTGGAGCCGGCATTGTGGTGGTAGAGCACAGCAAGATCCAGAGTCAAGAGCCACTCCTACCTCCCACTAAGGTGTAATCTGCGCATTCACCACCTGTCATCCCCCCAGCCCTGTCACTCACACATCCCAGACAGTCAGATACACATACCAGCAGAGGCGGCTGAAATGGTTAGGCAAGCAAATGCTAACTTTCTAAAAGTAGCATTTGCAAACCCAGGATACTAAAATAAACTTGACTACAAGAAATATTTTACCATCCTGAGTTCAGGCATACTAAACACGACTCGCTACCATGCTCCCTGAGCCTGCTGGGATTATAGGGTGTAATAATTCCAGCAGCTCAGTCTGGCCTAATGGAGCAGGTAGCCTTCAATAGTGAAATACGGTCTTGGTTGTAAGTCACTACCAGGACAGGCCACACACATCAGGGCTTGTCCTGCCTTACACCTACAACGCACCCTGCCCACAGGCCTACCATAGGGGTGACTAATATGTAGTCAAGGGAAGGTTCGGGGGCTGGCAAGTGGGTGCACTTGCCCAGCTAGCGTGACAGTACGAGACCGCACGCGGGTTCTGCGGTCGCAGTTCCCAGACACATCTTTACGGCTGCTTCGGTGGGTGGCGCAACCAGCGCTGCAGGCCCACTAGCAGTATTGGCATCTACAAGCCCCGGCACTCCTAGTGCACTTTACTAGGGACTGACAGTAAATCCAATGAACCAATCATGGATACCAATCGCATGTACAATTTACAGTAGGGAGCACTTGCACTGCGGCACGGGTCAGCCGTGGCGCAGTGCCCTGAGTATCGGAAAACCAGCAAAACATCGGAGGCACATCAGCAAAAAGTGGAAGGGAGACTCACGCCAAGGTGCCAGGTCTAACAATGAGCGTGCTCTGCTTTCCTTCCATAGTCTCAGGGACCTTTACGGACTTGGGCTCCGCCTCTTTCTTACACACAATGCAACTGTGGTTGCAATTGGGGATATATGGTCACCGGGACAGGCGGAACCACCATTGCATTCAGATTTGGAATGCTTCTTAATGCACGTGCTGGGTCATCTGAGGTATTGGCGCTGCTCACTGCATTACAGATGGGAAACACCCAATTCCTGACTCAGGATAAACCAAATTAGATGAGTGCTTAGGTGTAGACTTGACGGCCAAGCTATGGACCATGACCCTGGAACAGGTGAAGCGAATCTCGCATAATGCTTGCATGAAATTTACACAATTTAACTTACATTAGGACTACCCTACGGCACATCGCCATCACAAAATGTTCCCAATGGTATCATCGTCTTGTCCGAGGTGTGGCCACTTGAATGCCACATTTATACGCGTGGTATGGAAGTGCCCTCAACTGATGCGCATGTGGGCCCAGGTAATGGAACAGGTGTCAGCGGTGATAGATGTGCAGCTATCACCAGATCCACTCCTCTGTCTTTTGGGGATTACAAAAGGTACTAAATGAAATAAACACTGTCTATAGCTGGTCGATCAGGTGCTAGTCCTCTTTAAACAATTAATCGCTATGGCTTCAAAGGCCCCAAACCCACCTACGCTCAAGTGTTGGCTTCAAGCTACTCACAAATGGGCTGCAGCGGAAGCAGACACCATGATGCACGATAATCAGCTGCGAGGGGGTGGTGGTGCAGCTACGCTGTGGGACACTTCTGTTCTGAAATTGTTTGACAGATTACATGAACCCCCCAGGAAGCAGACCTTCTTGCACTTTACCCTGTAGATGGCGAGATTGACTCCCAGTGCGACCCGCCGCTCTCTCACACATGGACGAGCACTGGGCTACATTGAGATCCCTGCTATTCCTGGGGTGGCTGCCGCTGTGGTGTTTCTCTGGTGTAGTTGTCCACTTACACTACATGCTTGCACAGCACTCCTGCCACGCATGTCACTGCACTCCATTAAAGCTGCCCGGTCAGCGCCTGTCGAGGTGTTTTGATAGGTACTGGTTTGTTATATTTTATCCTATGTAGATTGGCTACTCTGCGAGAGTGAGTGCATTAAATCGACTTCGGATATTATTGTGAGAAGTTAGCCTGGCATATGATGTCCACTAGTTCTAGTGGGCACCTTGCACCAGTCTAATTGACCCTTATTGATGGTGGTTGTAAAGTCAACCTTATAGAAAGCTATCCTAGTGGTAGCATGAACCAGCAGTCTTCAGGCTAAGACTTCAGTAGGGGAGTTAAGCAAGTTGTTTTACCATATATAATCCCTTGAGTACCAAATAAAAGGACACCACACAAGGTATATATCAAATATATATGTATTTAATCTAAACACAACCCCTCTGCACTCTTTATGAGGTCAGAGGTCAAAATACAATACAAGTCACACAGTTAATATACAATAAGTTGCACAGTATACGTTATGCCCTAGGGGCCTCAAAAACCATATACTAAGAAAGTGGTATAAGTACCACGAGAGAATTAGAAAGCAGGCCTAGGGCCTATAAAATCGCTGGGGCTACACTAAACAACCAAAGGTTAGGAAGTAGGAGGCCCACGGGAAACGCGTGCAGTGTCGAAACACAGACGCGGGTTACCATTGACTTTCTATGGGAAACAAAGAAGTTACAAATATGCAATTTAAGGACACTTCCGGATGGACTAGGATCGAATTCTTTTAAACTAGGACACTTCGAGAGTCAAGACCCACGGGAGCACCGGAGTACTAGTGTTACCTCACCCAGGGAAGCAGGGTGCATAGGTGTCTTTTCGTGTCGGGTTTCGTCGTTGTTTTCTATGGAGAGCTGCAAAGAAGTGCTGCAGGCGACCAGAGGAAAAGTGTCTGGGTAGATCCAAGGTTGGATCGGAGATGTGAAGAACCTGAAAGCAGAGGGGACAGAGTCTAGATCACTAGCCAGTGACCAGGAAGGTACCAGGAAGGAACCAGGCGATGTCAGGTGCTTGAAGGTGAAGAAGGTGAGTTTTTCTCTTCAGCCACGAGGTCCAGGAGGCATCGACGATGACCAGGTGCTGGATTCGAGCTGTCCCACGATGGATCTAGATGACTGCTGTTTTGGTATCCGGATTGGACCTAACAAGCCTTTGCAACCGCAACCCATGCGGGATGTCGAGATTGGCTCTGTTGCAGACCAGCAAGGTCTGTGGCACTTCTCCTTTTTAGGGAAGCTGGAGCAAGCCTGGAGCAACCAGGTAAGCAAGTTAGATTCAAGATGGCGTCTTCAGGGGGCTCACTAGCCAACGGGCAAGGAACCGGGAAGACGGGTCGAGCTCAAATGCAAAGGTGGGGCCCACGGGACACTCGCGGAGTGTGGGGGCCTGGGCTTCGGTGCAAATGGTGCTTGGGGCTGGGGCTTCACGTACCCCAATGCACAACTTACTGAGGCTTCAGGAAAGGAGTGCAGGTAGCAAAATGCAGGATGTCCAAGATGTCTGGTCCCACGTCTCTCGTGTCCGCCACGGGTCTCAGCTTTGCTGTGGATGTGGGTTGGCGTCAGAGAAGTCTGGAAGTCTAGTTCTTGAGTAGCAGAGTCTTCGGGTTCCGACGGGAGCCTTGAAACTGCAGACCGGCGAAGTTGCTGTTGGTGCCTGTTTGCACAGGGTTGTCACTCCTTGACCACGAGGGTGATGTCTTCCGTCTTCCAGTCAGAATGGAATGTCGAAGGTCCAAGATATGTCTTTCAAAGATTCATTTACGGTAATCTAAAGTCCTAGGGCCACAGCTCCTATACTTATACTAAGGATGGGGGATGGATTATCTGACTAGGTCCCTCCTATGGGTGGACCTGAGAAGGGGGTAGTTACACCCCTTTCCCTTTGTCCAGTTTAGCGCCAGAGCAAGGCTGGAGTGCCCCAGCAACTGGTTTGAACCGGGCTATGCATGGAGCACCTTGTGTGCCCCAGGCAGTGTCTGAAAAATCATCTGCTGATGCAGCCCTCCCTGCCCCAATACACAAAACCGTGTCTGGGGAGGTGCTGGCACCTCCCTGGAGAGGAAATCTATTGCCAGGCCTCCCCTGCCGGAGTTTCGTCCAGCAGCAGGAGGTCAGACTTGTGTCTTTGGCAGCAGCATCCATTTTGTGATGCCTGGGCTCTGTTTAACTTTAACCGGGTAAAGCAGTAACTACATGTCTTCTCCCTCTAGAAGGGTGGAATGCTACCCCCGCGGCCAGAATTAGAGGGGGGGGGGGGTAGTATTCCAAAGTGTTTGACAACTTACACAACATGTTTTGATAAAGCCAAACCAAAGTAAGCATTAACCGCGAAGATTATAATGCACTTAAGAGTATATGGTATGGCTATATCATTGAACAGCTATAAGGAGATGGTTCTGAAAGCTGCAGAGGGGCTCAGCTCATGCTAGGGCACCCTCTCAGATAAAACCAAGCACTCTGCCTCCAGGATTGTCGAGGCCTACCATAGGTGTGGCTTATAGGTGTATATGTGTCTATATATAAAGGTAGATATAGGGATACTATATCTAAGTAAGGGGTGTTTACACCACCTTACCCAGGCTGTATGAACAGACCTGTGGTGTCAGTTTGGAGGGCCAGCCAGGGGTGGCATAATACATGCTGCAGCCCCTGGTATGCCTTGGATGCACCTATGCCCTGGGTACCTATGGTACACTCTACAGGGGCTCACAAGGGTGACCCAGTAACCAATCTGGTACCTAAAGTACTTGGTATCAATTTAGAGAGAGAACAGCTGGGCTGTGTGTCTGATTAGCAGGCCCACAGCCACACTAAAGTCGAAAAACCAGAGAATCACAGCAAAAAGTGGGGGTGACCATAGGAAGTAGACCATACTCTCCTACAAATATCCTCATTCTCTCACATGCCCTATTCTCTATTATATGATCTGCTCGCAAGCTATTGATTCTTGTATGCATAGTGGGCCATGTTTGATTGAACACTTCATGTCAATACTTATTGCTGCATTCTGTCTAATATGTGATGCTTTTTGTATAAATGCCAATTAAGAAATAAAAAATAAAAAGAATAGGTGGATATTTCCCAGTTTAACTAAAGTCCTGAGGCATCCCTATATATCGGCAACATACTAATCATGCCAGGACTTGAGTTGTTGGGCCGACAGGAGCATATCGTTGGCATGTAGACAGGGTCTGTCCTATGGTCCATTGTTCCTTTAAAAACTCTATATATGGATGTGAACTCACAACCTTCTGTATCAGAGCAAACAACGAGGAGAGCGGGCACACCTGACTTGTAGCACCATTGAGTGGGAACTGATCTGATAAAGTTCCATTAACTCCTACCGTGGTGTGGCTTATAGTGTCTGGATGTACCATAAAAAACAGCGGTTTATGTACATTCGCTGTAGGACATGTTGCCAATGCATCATGCTGAAAGCCTTTTGGAGATTTTTTTTTTACCCCAACCTAACTTTATTATGTTTTCGGAATACTTCATAATATTTATTCCCATTAATTCTTGTAGCATGTTACAGAGAAGTAAATGGCCCAATGACTTGGACTTACCTATAGTCTTCGTTACTCTTAGTGCATCTTGTCACAGTCATTTCTTTTGAGGTGCTGAGACCTCGAGATAGGAACAAAGCAGGAGGATCCTAAAATGCATGTCTCACCCACCCATGCTGAGGATTATTAACGCCTTAACCGCGGCGGCAATTCCGCCGCGGTGCGGGCGTTCTAACAGGTGGACGGGGCTGCGACGGCCGTTGGCCGTTTGCAGCACCAGGGAGGTAGTGCTCCGGTTGGCAGCACGCAACGGGTTAAGGTGCTGCCACTCCAGGCTCCTCCTGTATAAATCCAAGGCCTCTCAAAGGACTGAAAGGTGTGATGGGGTGCGGGGGTGGTATGTATCAACTGTGACGAGGACAAGATGTCTCCATGAAGGTTGATGGAATCAAAATTTGGATTGCAATAAATTTGAAGATCTTGGAGGCTGGTGTTGAAAGTATGACACATGTTTCCTTTCTTTGAAAATCTAACAAAGTTTCTCCTCAAGCTCAGCCTCAAAACTTCTATCATCTTCAAAGCTATTGACCTCTGAGCTGTGTCAGTTTTCCAGTCTATAAGTCTAAGTGACCTCTGACCCTCTGGGCCGGTCACCCCACGCACCGCGCACACTCCTCGTAAGTGAGCCCAGGCTGCCCCCCTTCCCGCCAAGTGCCGCCATTGCCCGCAGCTGTGATCCTGGTTTCTTGCTTGCGCTGCGATTGTATTTTCATGCCTCTCGTGTTTGTATTCTTCCTGTGTAATCTGCCCCTTGTTTATTTTTTATATTTTTCCCTCTGCCCCGTGTTGTTTTAATTTCTGCGATTGTATTTTCGTGAATTTAGCGTTTGTATTCTTTCTGTGTAATTTGCCCCTTGTTTAACTTTTGGTATTTCTCCCTCTGCCCCGTGTTGTTTTAATTCCTGCTGTTGTGCTCTCCCATTGTCGTGCCCAGACCTTGCCGCGCTTTCCCGCCACCTCCCCGCTCCCCGCCGCTGCTGCCCCCTGCGGCCCCGCCCCCTTCCCTCGATCACCTTTCCCATTCGCCGCCCCGCTCCCGCCTCCCAGCTGCTCCTCCCTCGCTCCGCCCCCCCACTCTCCACATATGGCAGAGGGGCAAACGCGCAGCGTTGACGCGCAGCGGGCGCGCCGATTGTGCGCCGAAGGCGCGCCAAAGGTAAGCCCGTCTGCGCCCGTCCGCGCCCGGACCGCGCCCAGCGCCCGAACCCCTGGCCCCCGCGGACCCCAGCCCACTCGCCGGATCTACGACGCCACCGAACTCAACGCACTCAACACCGGCCGCATCCCTGGTTGCTACCGAGCCACCCCGAGACACACCCAGGGACCCTTCTGCTGCCACTCCTGCAAGTTCTCCTGCATCCGGACCTGCACTGCACCCGCACCCACCACGCAGAGCACCAGCAGCAACCACTTGTAGTGCATCCTGCTCAACACCCGCTCCGTCCACAGACACGCCGTAGAACTCTGGAACCTGCTCAACACAACATCACCAGACATTGCCTTCCTCACGGAAACCTGGATGAACGCCTCCTCAGCGCCCGACATCGCCATCGCCATCCCGGACGGATACAAGATCACCCCGAGGGACCGCGGGAATCAGACCGGAGGAGGCATCGCCATCGTACACAAGAAAACCATCCGCATCACGACCAGCACCGACGACATCCTCACAACCGCCGAACACCTGCACTTCCAGATCCACACCAACCCCAAGACCACCCTCAGAGGCACCCTCATCTACAGACCCCCGGGACCACGCACACAATTCTGCGAAGACATCGCCGACTTCATCAGCCCGCACGCCCTCACCTCCGCTGACCACATCCTCCTCGGGGACCTCAACGTCCACCTGGAGAACAACAACGACCGCAACACCACCTCCCTGCTGGACAACCTCACCAACCTCGGTCTCAAGCAGCTGGTGAACACCCCCACCCACAACGCCGGACACACACTGGACCCCGTCTTCTCATCCAGCAAGAACATCGCCTTCAGCCACGCCACAGGACTCCACTGGACGGACCACAGCTGCGTCCACTTCAGCTTCAGAAAGAACACGATCCACCACCACCAGCAGCAGGTGGCACCCAGAAGCTGGAACAAGATCACTGCCGACCAGCTTGCCGCATCCCTGAGCCAGGACCCCCCCACCAGCTCAGCGAACCCCAGCCAGGCCGCCGACAACCTGACGAAATGGATCATCCACTGCGCAGACGACCTCGCTCCTCTGAGGATCCCGCCTAACAGACCCGGCAGCAAGAAGGCCCCATGGTTCACCGACGAACTCAAGACCTCCAAGAAGAACTGCAGAGCCCTCGAGAAAGCCTGGCGCAGAGCCCCAACGCCAGACAACATGGCCACCCTCAAGCTCGCCACCCGACAACACCATCAACTGATCCACACCACCAAGAAAACAGCATTCAAGGAACGACTGGACAACAACGCACACAACAGCAAGGAACTCTTCAACATTGTCAAAGAGCTCTCCAACCCCAACGCCGGAAACAACGGCATCTCCCCATCACAAGACCTCTGCAACTCCTTCACCTCCTACTTCCACAACAAGATCGCAGACATACACAACAGCTTCAGCCTACAACCAATGCACCCAAGGACCGCACCAACGCCCCCCACCACCACCCCCCGCGCCTGGACCCCGACCAGCACCGAAGACACCATCCGCACGATGAACTCCATCCACTTCGGCTCTCCAACCGACCCCTGCCCTCACCACGTCTTCAACAAGGCCGACGCTGTCATCGCACCCCACCTGCGGGACATCATCAACACCTCCTTCGACACAACTACCTTCCCGGAGAGCTGGAAGCACGCCGAACACAGCGCTCTACTGAAAAAACCATCAGCGGACCCCACCGATCTCAAAAACTATCGCCCCATCTCGCTCCTCCCGTTTCCGGCCAAAGTCATCGAGAAGACCGTCAAAAAGCAGCTGGCCGCCTTCCTCGAGATGAACGGATCCCTCGACCTCTCGCAGTCTGGCTTCCGGGCCAACCACAGCACCGAGACCGCGCTCATCGCAGCCACGGACAACATCCGAGCCTTGCTCGACAAAGGGGAAACAGCGGCCCTCATCCTCCTGGACCTCTCCGCGGCATTCGTCACGGTCTGCCACTGCACCCTAGTGCAGCGCCTCAGCAACGTCGGAATCCAGGAGAAGGCACTGGAATGGACCATCTCCTTCCTCGCCGGGAGGACACAGAGAGTCCGCCTCCCCCCATTCAGATCAGAAGCCACCGAAGTCATCTGCGGCGTTCCTCAAGGCTCCTCGCTCAGCCCCACCCTCTTCAATGTCTACATGAGCCCCCTTGCGGCCATCGCACGCCAGCACAACCTCAACATCATCTCCTACGCCGACGACACCCAGCTGATCCTCTCCCTCACCAACGACCCGCCACCGCCAGAGCCAACCTACACGAAGGGATGAAAGAAGTAGCCGAGTGGATGAAGAACAGCCGCCTGAAACTGAACTCAGACAAGACGGAAGTACTCATCCTGGGCCCCTCGCCCTCCACCTGGGACGACTCCTGGTGGCCCCCCGCCCTGGGCAGCGCACCCAAACCAACAGACCACACACGCAACCTGGGCTTCATCCTGGACTCTTCCCTCTCCATGACCAGACAAGACTCATCTTGCTTCAACATCCTGCGCATGCTACGTAAGATCTTCCGGTGGATCCCCACCGAGACCAGGAAGACGGTCACCCAGGCCCTCGTCACCAGCCGACTGGACTACGGCAACTCCCTCTATGCCGTAACCACTGCCAAACTCCAGAAGAGACTCCAGCGGATCCAGAACGCCTCAGCAAGACTCATCCTCGACATCCCCCGACACAGCCACATCTCAGGACACCTGAGAGACCTGCACTGGCTCCCGGTCAACAAGAGAATCACCTTCCGCCTCCTCACCCACGCACACAAATCCCTACACAACCAAGGCCCAAGATACCTCAACGACCGCCTCAACTTCTACACTCCCAACCGCCAGCTTCGATCGACCTGCCACGCCCTCGCCGCCGTCCTCCGCATCCGAAGAGCCACCACAGGAGGAAGATCCTTCTCCTACCTGGCCGCCAAGACTTGGAACTCCCTCCCGACCCAACTCCGCCGGACCCAAGACCACCTCGCCTTCAGGAAGCAGCTCAAGACCTGGCTGTTCGAGCAGTAGCGACCACCCTTCCCCAAGCGCCTTGAGACCCTACGGGTGAGTAGTGCGCTATATAAATGCATTGATTGATTGATTGATTGATTAAGTTATAAGGTATAAATTGCACTTTGTAGTGATAGAAGCTCCACTTGCCAGAGGTGCTGACCTGACAACATAAAAGAAGATGTTTGAAAGGAACTTTATTTGCCATTCCATGTCCTTCAAAAAGGAGGTCATGTATAAGAGCTTTGAACAAGTTCTGAAATTGAGTAAAGTAGTCTCCATAAATTCCAGCCTTCACTTCCACACGCAAACTGGAAAAGATCTTTTTAAGTGGCAAGTGAATTTTCTTCTCAACTGGATCTCTATGGATATTCATGTCATGGAAAAGTGTTCCACCAAACTGGCCACCATAGAATGAATGTGTATATTGTCTCGTAAAACACTCCATATTCTCCAGAGGATACAAATTCAGCCATGTTAGCCAGTGGCTCACCTGGCAGCATGAGCTTTATTTCTGCTTTGATAACAGTGACTAAGAAGTTTTATTTTCACTAGTTTTGTGACTGCTAGTCAGTATAGTTTTATGTAGGGACATGACTGTAGCATCCAGGGCAAGTGTCTGGAATTGTCAGGACTACATGTGTAGGCACTGTGATGTCAAATAATTTTGAAATAATAAATTGAACTGTATTAATTTGAATCTCATATTACTGGCAAGGTAAAGACCATCCCAATCAAACAGAAAAAGTGATGGGAGGAATGCTTGCAATTTTCTTAACCACTGACAATCGCTCAGGGTAGCACCGTTTGTTTGCCCACCATGCCACCTTAGTTTGGACCCAGCCATATGCACATCAATGTTGGCCCCACTCCAATAGGAACAGTCAGCCCGACGGCCAGGCTAGGTCCTCCCTGATTTAAAACACAACAAGAAGCTACAGAGGGTCTAAAGAAATATCAAGGGCGCCCTCTACTTAAAGCCAAATCAACAACACAGCCCCTGATATTTGCCACACAGAATATACATCTCTCTAGGGCACCACCCTCAAGCTAAAGTCTATATTAGGCAGAGGTCAAGCTCCAATAGCAGTTTAGAGTTATACCATGTGCCCAGGGGGGATACTTTTTTCAAGTCCGGTCTCACAGGACACACAAATCAAAAAATATATAATATATAGGAAGTGCCTCACGTAAGCGACCACCATGAGCTGGTTGGCTGTTACTCAGCAACTTGCTTGCTTTCGCATCATCGACCACTTTCCTATATAGTGAAAAGGTACAAGTGCCTTCAAGGGAATTTATTTTAGTATGTATTTTGTAATTTGTGATAGCTTTAAAAGGATGAATTCATAATCCTTAATGTGAACAAATCGAGTGCTATTAGACTCTAATTCAATATGAACTCAATTTTAACAGGACACAACATATAAACAAAACACGAGGTGTATTAGAAAAATAGATTTTTATCAAAAGGAATTTTAAAGGATACACTTCATATACAGATAAGTAAACAAACAAAGAATAGGTCTGTGGGTACACACAGAAATAAATCAATACATGACTCAACAGAACCTAAAAGACATCTATCCCCAGTCACATTGAATAAAACAAGATAGGGATAAGATGTAGGGTCGACGTTTCGGTTTCCTAAGAGTTATTTGTAGAAACCATCTTCAGGACTGCTGTCAATTGAAATCTGTACAGAGATATTGTAATCTGAAATAAAAATATTTACAATTACAAATCTACATGAACTATATCTATTCCTTACACCTCGGTGACATAACAAGAAACATATAAAGAACACTAGAGACATTTAAGAAATACTGACATGATAATGTACACAAAACATAAAAAACAGCTTTCCTATTTAAAGTAGCAAGCAAAGATTGTATTATATCAAACTTTGAGGTATGCTGCCAATTTGCCTGACCATTGGCAATCGCTCAGGGTAGCAACCCAACCACAACCTTCCTAGCTGTCACCTGACTCGTGCCTGCGCTCTGTGCGGTTCGTGGCTGAGCTGCTGCTATTTTTAATCGCACCTCGTTTTTGTATTTAATTTGCATTCTTGTTTTATTTAGCCCTGTTCTTAATTCTGCCTGGCCCTTACCTGCACTGTAACTTTGGGAAAACCACCGCTGTTGGGCGGGTCCGCTACCCGGCGTAAATCACTTGCAGTAGCGCCATCTTGCAAGTAGATGGTGCCGCTTTTTGGCGCCATTAGCTAGTTTACATGCTCTAGTCGTCAGAAGGACGCTAGACGTGTATAAAAGAGAGGTAAACCCTGTAATCTCCATTCCTAGCTGTGACCTGACTCGTGCCTGCGCTCTGTGCGGTTCGTGGCTGAGCTGCTGCTATTTTTAATCGCACCTCGTTTTTGTATTTAATTTGCATTCTTGTTTTATTTAGCCCTGTTCTTAATTCTGCCTGGCCCTTACCTGCACTGTAACTTTGGGAAAACCACCGCTGTTGGGCGGGTCCGCTACCCGGCGTAAATCACTTGCAGCAGCGCCATCTTGCAAGTAGATGGTGCCGCTTTTTGGCGCCATTAGCTAGTTTACACGCTCTAGTCGTCAGAAGGACGCTAGACGTGTATAAAAGAGTCATGCAGACGCGCAGCGGTTACGCGCAGCGGGGACACCTGATTGACGCCGGAGTTACGCCAGAGTTCAGCCCGTCTGCGCCCAACCGCGCTGAGGACGGGCTGCAGGAGGGACTGGACTCTGGGGCTTCTGATAGCTCCATTCTTTTGCACCAGGGATATTCTTTGCGTGACCTGCTATCTTTTAGACCCCCAGTTCTCTCCTGTCACCATCGATTCTCTCCTGAGGTCCTGCGGCAGGCTCAGGTATGTCCTATGTGCAGAATTTCTTTCAAATCTGCTACACAGGTTTTTAGGAAATCAGCTCCCTCCCCCTATGGTCAGCTATCCTCTCAACCCAGACATGGCTTTCTGATCAATGCTTGTTCCCTTATTAAAAATAACGTAGCCTTTCATAATTTCGTTAGTATGAGGCAACCGGACTGGGTCTTTGTGACCGAGACATGGGCCACTGAATCCTCTGGTCACGATCTCCTTCTGGCGATACCTGAAGGATACGCGCTTCATAGGCTGGATAGAGTACGATGAAGAGGTGGTGGACTGGCAATCCTTTTTAAGGCTACACTCTCCTGTACGGTAAAGCCCCTATCTGTTCCTTCAGATCCCTTTGAGGCTCTATATTTTTGTATTGTGTGTTCCCCTTCGATTTCCCTTACTGGAATCCTTGTATATAGACCTCCTGGATCTAGAACCAATTTTTGTTCTGAGCTCTTCAGAATTTTGGAACCATATTTTGGGAGATCGCATCTCACCATTCTTGGCGACCTGAATTTTCATTTAGATGAGTTGGAAGCTAAAGACACATCCTCCCTAGTTAAGGCTCTGGAGGCTTGTGACTTTGTCCAAAGGGTACTTTGTCCGACTCATAGGGCCGGCCATACCCTTGATGGGGTATTTTCCAATGACCCTAGACTAACAGTCGGCAGGCCTTTGCCGATAATATGGTCTGATCATTTAGCGGTACCGTTGTATCTAAACACTCCCCGTACTGAGGGTAACTCGGCTACCACCAATAAATGTTTTAAAAGAAGCCTCAGAAATATCACTAACGAGGCTCTGGCCCCTTTCATCCAAAACATTAGTACTTCATCTCATTGGTCGGTTGATGAGGCGGCACAGGAACTCTTTGACTCTATTACTAGAGCAGTGGATGTGCTAGCCCCTGCCTCACTCAGATATGTGGCGCGACAAAAACCGACAGCCCCTTGGTTTACTGAAACATTGAGGCTCCTTAGACAAAAATGTAGGAGGAAGGAAAGAGGCTGGCGCAGATCTTGGGATCCGATAGATCGGGAGGCCTACAGGTGCCTGTTGCGAGAGTATAAAAGCAGAGTTATGAAGGAGAAACAGGACTACTTCACCAAACTGACCAGCTCCCTTACTACATCTAAAGAGCTTTTTAAGATCGTGGACTCCCTTTGCTCTCTTCAGGCACCTGACCCCGTGATAGCCACACAGGAGCTATGTAATAACATCTCGGACTTCTTCTATAAAAAAATAGATGACATCTAGTTGGCTCTTCAATCTCAGAGGAATTCCTTGAGTGACGAGGTTTCCTCTCGAGTTAATCATTGTGAATCTCGGATTGGTGATTCTTCCCAAATCCTTACTCATTTCCCTGCGCTTACTGTAAATGGTCTTAATCTTCTATTAGATAGAATGAAATCAGCCTCTCCTCTGGACCCTGTTCCTTTGAAAGTACTAAAGGACTGTAGGGACAGCATTCTTCCTCCTATGCTGGAAATAATGAATGGAGCTATGGAAAAGGGTATTTTCCCTATGGCATGGAAGAAGGCCATAGTGAAAGCGCTTCTCAAAAAGCCCACCTTGGACCCTGGTCTCCTGAAGAACTTCAGGCCAATATCTCTTCTGCCGGCACCTGCTAAGATGTTGGAGGCTCATTTGAACTGTCATCTATCCAACTTCTTGGATTCTTCGGGGTTTTTGGACGGGTCCCAACATGGTTTTAGAAAGCTCCACAGCACGGAGTCTGCCTTGACTAAGGTTGTAAATAACATTCGCCGGAAAGTAGATCTGGGCCAAACCACCGTGCTAGTACTGTTGGACCTTACAGCAGCGTTCGACACCCTGTCTCCCTCCACTTTAACATCTAGGTTAAGGGAGGCAGGGGTAACAGGACCGGCCCTCAGGCTCCTGAACTCTTTCTTACAGCAGAGAGAGCAGCGCGTGATGCTTGGAGATTTCCTCTCCCCTGTTAAGTCTCTGCAATGTGGGGTGCCACAGGGGTCGGCATTGAGTCCGACCCTGTTCAATATCTACGTGGCCCCCCTTGCGAGACTAGTAAGATCTCAGATCTCAGGGGATGGAAGTGGTGTCGTACGCCGACGACACGCAGATTATGGTGTCCTTGACCCACTGTGTGAGTACTACCGCCCTCAACTTTAGGTCCTGCATGCAACTTGTTGCAGAGTGGATGATTCTCAACTCCCTAAAGTTGAACGGTGACAAAACAGAGGTCCTGGTCTTTGGTAAAGACCAGGACATGTGGTCAGGTGAGTGGTGGCCTTCATCTTTAGGCATCTGCCCCACTCCCACACAATCTGCCAGGAATCTAGGTGTCATTTTCGACACCCTGCTCTCCATGGAGCTTCAGGTTAATAGGACTGTGGTCACCTGTTGGGGCATCATCAGGACCCTTAAAAGAATCCTCCATTATCTTTCCCCACAGGCACGCAAGCATATTGTAATTGCTCTTGTTGGCTCAAGGCTTGATTATTGCAATTCACTTTACACCGGGGCCAACAAGGGGCTTTTGCAACATTTGCAGGTCGTGCAGAATGCGGCGGCGCGATTTGTGCTGGCCCTGCCATGGCTTTCTTCCGTTACTACGGCAAGGAAGAGTCTCCACTGGCTCCCTATCACCTCCAGAGTCTCTTTTAAACTTCTGTGCCTCACTTATAGTGCCCTTATGGCTGGCCCTACTGACGCTCTTGGATCCTTGCTCACTCGGTATGTTCCTAGCAGATGTTTACGCTTTCTTGAGCTGAACCAAATGGTAGTCCCGCGCTCTAGGAAGGTCAGATGGGGGAGCAAGGCCTTTTCCATTTTAGCACCCCAATTATGGAACACACTCCCCCTGGAGATCAAATCACAGCCCTCATTGGATCTTTTTAGGAAGCTGCTAAAAACCTGGTGCTTCATTAAAGCCTATCAGTAAGTCTCTGTCCACCTGGTGTTTTCAGCTTTATATTGAGATAGGCGCCTTGACGCCCACTGGGCTAAGTTGCGCAGTTATAAATTCTGCTTCATTCATTCATTCATTCACATCAAACACACCACCGTTCATTTGACCCCCATGCCACGTCCGTTTGTAAATCATTCCAGCCAGGTTTGAACCACAATACAAGCAACTCAGGACCTGTTACGCCCTGATCGGAGCTTGCCAGTCCGGTGTAGGGCCATGACATTTAAATTAATACACACAATGATCCCTTTCCCAAAGCCTGGTTCCTCCGTAACCATAAATCACATTTCTCCAACCAATAGATAGTGAACTACTGAAAGCACTCCAGTTACCTAAAAGACGCAGGGAACTTCCTTTAGGACAAAGGCGGAATCACGTGGTGCCTTCACAGCGCCAGCTACAGAACAAATGCATGCTTAAGGGGGCGCAATGGTAGAGTGGTGTTGGTATTAAAGTCCAACACCTTCCCTACTATTGAGCAGACTGGAGTTGTAATAGTAAAATAAACTCTTCCATTATGCATCTCGCCCCTAAGGCAAGTCATTAAAATGACTTGCATGCAGATCAAATGCGGGCTAAAGATGGATTCGAGGAAACAAGACAACTGACTTGCCTCTTGAGTTATTGATACAATTGTCATCGCAGAAAGGGTGTACTTCACTAACTGTAATAGATGCAGCTCAGAGCAGTTATCTAACTGCTAAAGTGATCTAAGGTGCTAAAATAAAAGAATCCAAAATACTAAGAACAAGTCGTACCACGGATATGAATAAAGTGCCAGTCACCAACATTTAAAGAAGAGCGGGAGGTCCAAGCTGAGCCAACAACTGTTTTTACCTTGAGACTCCATGGCACTGCTTTTCTAGACAGCATGCAACACAGATGGGGCCATGAAGAATGATGGGAGCCGGCGGTACCGCTTAACTACAACTGCCCTACTGCTGCTTGTAGTGGGACAGGAGATGCTTTGATATTGGGGGCATAGTTTGTGTTCCCAATGCCTATGTACTCCTGCTGCTTACAACCATTGGATTACGAGTGTGCCTTGGCAGCGTGGGCATAGTCTGTTTCGTAGTGTAGGCTGCATACTGACCACCTTGCCCATTGCGAGGCCTGCCCCATCGCCGTTCACCCTTCTGAGGCTGGTGATGTCCTATGAAGCAGGAATTGTTTCACAATACTTGATATGGGATACTATATTCCTGGAGAAGACGCCTGATCCCACAGGGTCAGTATACAAGCACTTGTTGATGGAAAAGAGAAGTAGGATCCATTGCGCAGCCTTCCTGTTAATATTCGCATTGTAGGGAGACCCAGTAAAAAAACACTGTTAGCTCACCCACCTAAAATGTTACTGTAACAGTTTAACAAAGTGTGTACATAAATGTCGACATAAGTGACACCCAAATTAGGGTACCCATGACTAGGAGGCTGTCAGCCAGTGGACACTCTTTAATGCTTCCCTATGCACGATATGGAACCCACAGATAAAAAAACATCACATTAGGTAGGTGAGCATTCATTATTCTTCATGAGCACATGAAAGTATGGTCATTCTATAACAGGTTTGGCTTTTACTTGCAGAAATCTTATGTGGTCTTGTATGTTTGTTTACCAAGATTATACAACAGTGCTTTAACGCCTCTCACTCATTCTCTAGTGTGTTAGCTACCTGTGTTGTACAGGTCCTGTATGTGTGCAAGAATCATGTGATGTTCTTTCTGCTGTTGCCACCTGCCCTATTTGTGTTAGAGGCAGGTGGTTTGCGTTGCGGCTGTCCATGTTGTATGTTTGTGTTATGAAGCCCGGTGTGAGAAGGTGGCCTGATATGCAGTGCTCACTATTCTAGTGAACACTATGTATCAGTCCAGCAACCCTTATTGATGATTGGTTGTAAGTCAACCTTATAGACCAGCTATCCTAGTAGCATGGATACGAGCAGTCTAAGGCTAAAGACTCGAGAGGGCGCGTTAAGCCAGCTGTTTACCACACATGTACCCCTTGAACACCCAGTGAAAGGACACCACACAAGTGTTATGAAAATAAACAGTATATTTATTAAGAATCACAACAGCCCTGTACTCTTTATGAGGACAGGGTACTAAGCACAAACCAAATCTCTTTAGCAAATACTTCAAGTGCACAATTAAAACAAGTGTCCGAGGACACGGAAAGGTTAAGGTCTCGGGCGGACCCGATAAGGCAAGTCGGAAGCGAGGGACTCGGGACCCTAGAGTAAGGAGGCTATGCAGGCACCGAAATGCCGAGTTACCTAGCCACGAGGGCTGCGGCTGCACAAGTCTTACAGGCGTCGGGGTCTTCGCTGACGAGCCAGGAGCCGGAAGAAAGGAGTTGCTGGCCGGCGACCAGTGCTGAATAGTTCGTAGAGATCCAAGCCTGGATCGGAGATTGATGAAACCTGAAAGCAGAGGGGACCAAGTTCGTACTACTAGCCAGTAGTCAGAGGGTACCAGGAAGGCACCGGTTGGCCGTCACCTCGACCAGGTGAGTGGGCGACGCTAGGCTCTGCAGTCTCACGGACCAGGAGGCGTTGTCGGCGACCACGGTGGAGGTGCGAGCTGTCCCACGAAGGATGATGCTGTCGGCGTCGCTGGGCCCAGGATGGGGCAACAAGCCGTGGCAGATCTCAGGGCCACGTGGTGGGCCTAAGATGGCGTCTTGAGTGGACCAGGAGGGTCCGGGGTGCTTCTCGCAAAGATTGAAGCAAGGGCCAGTCTGGAGCAACCAGACCAGCAGTGATGATTCTCGGATGTCGTCACAGAAGGGCACAAGCCAGCGGCTAGTGACCAGACAACAGGCTGAGCAGCGAGCAGAAGGGCCCCACGCAGATCGTGGAGATGCTGGGAGACTGCACTTCGGTGCTAGAGCGGCTCAGGGTCGGGGCTTCTCGGACCCCAGAGCACTCACCAGAGAGTTACCTCGATGGTCGTGCTGGTTTTTAAGAGCGTGCAGGTTCTGATGATGGCCGGTCCCTCGAGGTCTCGTCGCACCCACAGATCACAGCTGAGCTGATGACGTGGGTAGAGGTCAGAGGTGCCAGGGAAGCCGGTTCTCGTCGAGCTGGGCCGTCGGATTCCTTGAGGAAGGACTTACAGCAAACCGCAGAGTTCTTAGTTGGTGCCCGCTGATGCAGGGTGACTACTCCTTAGTCACAAGGGAGAAATCTTGAGAAGAGTCTTGAATGTCCTTTCGTAGAAAGTAGTTCTTGAATCAAAGATGATCTAATTTGGAAGGGTCCCCGCTCCGGTCTTTATTCTAAAGAAAGGGGTGGGTACATGACTAGGTCCTGCCCTAAGGGTGGGACCAGGAAGGGGGGTAGTTACACCCCTCTCCCCTGCCGGGCTTTCCCCAGGCCAGGGCTGTCGCCCCTGGAACTGGTTCTAACCGGCAGATGCGTAGTGAGCACCGGGGTGCCACTCCGCAGTCACCTTCTCGCCAAAGCCCTACCTACCCAGAATACACAAACCCTGTCTGGGACGGTGCGAACACCGCCCTCGACAGGAAACCCTTTGTCCAAGTGCTCCTCGCTGGAAGGACTCCCAGCAGCAGGAGGTCAGACTCGTGTCTGTGGTGGCAGCATCCATTTTGTGGAGCTGAGGCTTCAGTTAACCTTAACCGGGGTTCACAGTTACGTACATGTCGTGTCCCTCTAGAAGGGTGGGATGCTAACCTCATCGCCAGAATTGGTGAGAGGGGAGCACCCCGATTCGTATGACACCTTACTCGACATGCCTTGATAGCGCGACACCGGAGTTACCGATATGGTACGCGTTATCATGGAACAGCTATTGGGTCTTGATTCCGCAAGCTGCAACCGGGCTCGGCTCGGGCCTGAACCTAGCTCACACGAGCCCACGCAGTCTGCCTTCAGGATTGTTAAGGCCTGCCATAGGAGTGACTGATAGGAACTCGGGTGTCCATTGTATGGTTAGATATAGAGCTACTATACCTAAAGCAAAGTGTGATTACACGACTTCGCCCCAGCTGTCATGCAGCCAGTTGTGTCAAATTTAGGAGGCCAGCCAGGGGTGGCATAATACATGCTGCAGCCCCCGGCGGCCCTGGGTACACCTATGCCCTGCGTTACGGGGTCTGATAAGGTGGCCCAGTACCAATTGGAAATGCACCTAGGGTACATGGAATCCATTTTAAAGAGAGAGCAGTAGGCCTGGGGTCCTGATTGGCAGGGTCCCAGGTCGACTATGTCCAAAACCAGCTAAAACACAGGGCAAAAAGTTGGGGGCAACCATAGTCAGGATGTACCTTCCTACACAACCCCCCCCAAACGAAAGGAGATAAGGCTATCCTTGTCCAGGTAAGCCTCTATTACCTAAGTGGCCATATAAGGAAGGACCAGCTCTGGCTTGGTTTCCCCCTGTGTCATGGTCCACTAGGCAACCCCTCACCCTAAGGGTATCTGAGGGTCTCCACCATAGGGAATCTCTGTCTCTGGTGTGTCTTGGGAAAGAAGAAGGCTGATGCTGGGATGGAGTACTGAAGTGAGGCTCCTCTACCTTTGGGCTCAACTTCCTCCAATCACCATCCATCATGCGTGCCTTCCTTTCTTTAGCTGAGATGCACTGAGCTCTCAGGGTCAGCCTCTGGCTACCTAAAGCTGGAGGCTGAGTCCCTCTGTTTGGCTTACTGGAGGGACAGGTCAGGTCTGGGGTTTTTAGGCCCCATGTTTGGCTGTGCCCAACAGTGTCCAGCTGTGGGAGTTCCCTAACTACTTTTAAGGGGGATCCCTCAGGAGTCTGTTCTATTTTCACTTGGCTAGGTTTACCAGCTTCAGTGATCCTAATCTGTTGATTAAGGGGTTCTTTTGGACAGGGGGCCCTTTTGGGTCCACCACTGGCCTCCCTGTCCTCTTCAGCCCTGGGCTGACTGAGGCAGGGTAGAGAGGTGCAGGTTACCTGCTCCAGACTGGGTCCCACCTGGGAAGGGTCCACTGCCATCAGGGGCTCTGCCAGGCTAGGCCTGACTACCTCTGGGGCAGTTCCTTCAACAGGGGTAGAGTCAGTTCCCTGAGGAGGCTGGCTCTCACCTAGTGTCTGGGAGGGGGAAGACTCTTCTTCCTCCTCAATGCTCTCTGTTTGAGTGGAGTGATCCATGGTTTCAGGCTTCACAACCTCACTATCGGTTTGAGTAGAGGCTGAGACCATTACAGCCTTGCCAACCTTTTCAGGAGGGCACTCAGTTTGTGTTTGGGCTGTGACTGTCACAGCCCTCCTATCCTGTCCGGTAAAGTCTGTCTGAGCCTGGGCAGTGGCTACCACTGCTCTTCCAACCTTTTCAGGGAGGAATGGTGCTTGGACTGGGGCTGTAGCTATTACTGCCCCACTAACCTGTCTGGATAGGCCTATCATTCTGGAATGAGTTTCCTGCTCCACCTCAGCCCATGCTGAGAGTTCCAGGTCATTCCCCAGTAAGCAATCTACAGGTAGGTTATCTGTCACTGCCACTCTCATAGGCCCTGTGACATTACCCCAGCTGAGCTTGACCACTGCCATGGGATGCCTTCTCTTCATTCCATGAATGTCCGTCACCTGATAAGTAAAACCAGGGGTCAGTTGAGCAGAGGGGACCAGATGGTCACTCACCATGGTGAGGCTGGCCCCGGTGTCTCTGAATGCCTCAACTTTCCGACCATTCAATAAAACTTCTTGTCTATACTTTCCCAAAATGTGGGGTCCAGTAGTGAAGTTGGCAAACCCCATGCCAGTCTCACAGACAAGAGTGTGGTCAGGGAACCTGGCTAGGCCATAGTCCTCCTGATTGCCCAAAGTAATGCCCACCACATTCTTGGGGGCACTCCCACCACCTGGGGGATTACCACTAGTGGTAACAGGAGGTCTGGGAGTGTTACTTGGGGGTATGTTTTCCTTATTGCTATTTTTAGGGCACTTGGCATCACTTTTGTAATGGCCCACCTGTTTACAGGAATGGCAATAAGGTTTCTTCTGTTCTGAAGGAGTGTTCTGGGACCCACCACCCTTGTTGGAGTTTTGGGGCCCTTGGGAAGTCTTCTCTGTGGATTTATCCCCACCCTTCTCTTGAGGCTTGGTCGATTCCTTTTTCTGGTCACCACCCTGGTTTTTAGGCCTAACCCTGGTTCTGACCCATTTGTCTGCCCTCTTACCTAATTCCTGTGGAGAGGTCAACTCAGAGTCTACCAGGTGCTGATGTAGTAGCTGGTTCTGACAATTATTTAAGATTTGCTCCCTCATAATTAGATTATACAATCCTTTAAAATCAGTAACCTTACTACCCAGTAGCCAGCCTTCAAAAGCCTTAGTGGCACAATCGACAAAATCAGACCAATCTTGAGACTGCGTTTTCGGGGTATCCCTGAACAGCACCCTGTACTGCTCAGTGGTTAGGCCGAACCCTTCGACGAGTGTATTTTTCAAGATTTGGTAATTGTTAGCATCCTCCACCCTTGTGGTGAGGAGCTTGTCTCTTCCTTTCCCTTCAAAGGAGAGCCACAAGATAGCTGCCCACTGACTCTGGGGAACACCCTGCACAGTGCAGGCCCTCTCCAAAGCAGTAATCCATTTGTGGATGTCGTCCCCTTGTTTAAAGGGGGGCACTATCTTACCAAAGTGTTTCGTATCGAAACTCTTTTCCCTATTACTAGGTACATTGCTGCCACCAGTGGGGACTGCCCCACTTAACTGTTGCTCTCTAGCAAAGGCAAGCCTCTCTTTGGCCAGGGCAAGTTCTTCCCTTTCGATCCTCAGATTAGCTGCCCTTTCCTTAGCTTCGTACACTCTCCTTTGAGGGGAAGACATTCCTCTGTGAGAAGAGTTGAGAGAGCCATTGGTTCGAAAGGATCTGTTAGAGCCTCTTGATAGAGACCTAACTCGTCCATTCCCAATGTTAAGCTGACCTGAGAGTGGGCCCAGGGGTCCCCCAGTACCAATCTCATGTCTGCTTAAGTTGGACCTGGTTAGTCTTCTGACTTCTACCTGTCCCTTATCTGCCTCATCCCCAGACAACTCATCCTCATCCTCAGCATCATCTGCCTCATGGAGGGGATGGATATCAAAGGGACCCTGTAAGGAGGGCAAACTTCCATCTGGATTAGAAGGGTCTGGGTTACCAGCCCTACTGGCATCATAAGCCTCTAAGAGACCAATCAGAAAGGAAGTTGTGGGGTTAGACCCCTGTTTTAGTTTCCTGAGAGTACACACTTGTCTCATCTCATGGAAGCTAAGAGCAGCATATTTAGAAGTGATGACCTGTGGAGGGTCCACTGACACAAGGGGAGACTCAGAGTTTCCACCTTTGTCTGACATGCTGTTTCTAGTGTGGTGTAAGTGATGCACCTACCTACACTATGTGTTTACCTACTGATCCCTTGCTAAGAGTTGCAGCCAAGGTGTGCTAGGCCTTGAGGAGCTACAACAGCTGGTTCAGTAGAACTCAGAGTATTCTAAGCTTTAGTTATATGTACCTAACAGTACTTATGTGATCTTTCAACAAGATATTCTTAGGATACATGTGGTAAAACAACAGCAAGCTCAAATCCCAACCGCTGCTCACCAATGTGAGAAGTTGGCCCGATATGCAACGTTCGCTATTCTAGCGACCGCTATGTATCGTTCCAACGACCCTTATGGTGTTTGGTTGTAAGTCAACCTTATAGACCAGCTATCCTAGTAGCATGGATACGAGCAGTCTAAGGCTAAAGACTCGAGAGGGCGCGTTAAGCCAGCTGTTTACCACACATGTACCCCTTGAACACCCAGTGAAAGGACACCACACAAGTGTTATGAAAATAAACAGTATATTTATTAAGAATCACAACAGCCCTGTACTCTTTATGAGGACAGGGTACTAAGCACAAACCAAATCTCTTTAGCAAATACTTCAAGTGCACAATTAAAACAAGTGTCCGAGGACACGGAAAGGTTAAGGTCTCGGGCGGACCCGATAAGGCAAGTCGGAAGCGAGGGACTCGGGACCCTAGAGTAAGGAGGCTATGCAGGCACCGAAATGCCGAGTTACCTAGCCACGAGGGCTGCGGCTGCACAAGTCTTACAGGCGTCGGGGTCTTCGCTGACGAGCCAGGAGCCGGAAGAAAGGAGTTGCTGGCCGGCGACCAGTGCTGAATAGTTCGTAGAGATCCAAGCCTGGATCGGAGATTGATGAAACCTGAAAGCAGAGGGGACCAAGTTCGTACTACTAGCCAGTAGTCAGAGGGTACCAGGAAGGCACCGGTTGGCCGTCACCTCGACCAGGTGAGTGGGCGACGCTAGGCTCTGCAGTCTCACGGACCAGGAGGCGTTGTCGGCGACCACGGTGGAGGTGCGAGCTGTCCCACGAAGGATGATGCTGTCGGCGTCGCTGGGCCCAGGATGGGGCAACAAGCCGTGGCAGATCTCAGGGCCACGTGGTGGGCCTAAGATGGCGTCTTGAGTGGACCAGGAGGGTCCGGGGTGCTTCTCGCAAAGATGGAAGCAAGGGCCAGTCTGGAGCAACCAGACCAGCAGTGATGATTCTCGGATGTCGTCACAGAAGGGCACAAGCCAGCGGCTAGTGACCAGACAACAGGCTGAGCAGCGAGCAGAAGGGCCCCACGCAGATCGTGGAGATGCTGGGAGACTGCACTTCGGTGCTAGAGCGGCTCAGGGTCGGGGCTTCTCGGACCCCAGAGCACTCACCAGAGAGTTACCTCGATGGTCGTGCTGGTTTTTAAGAGCGTGCAGGTTCTGATGATGGCCGGTCCCTCGAGGTCTCGTCGCACCCACAGATCACAGCTGAGCTGATGACGTGGGTAGAGGTCAGAGGTGCCAGGGAAGCCGGTTCTCGTCGAGCTGGGCCGTCGGATTCCTTGAGGAAGGACTTACAGCAAACCGCAGAGTTCTTAGTTGGTGCCCGCTGATGCAGGGTGACTACTCCTTAGTCACAAGGGAGAAATCTTGAGAAGAGTCTTGAATGTCCTTTCGTAGAAAGTAGTTCTTGAATCAAAGATGATCTAATTTGGAAGGGTCCCCGCTCCGGTCTTTATTCTAAAGAAAGGGGTGGGTACATGACTAGGTCCTGCCCTAAGGGTGGGACCAGGAAGGGGGGTAGTTACACCCCTCTCCCCTGCCGGGCTTTCCCCAGGCCAGGGCTGTCGCCCCTGGAACTGGTTCTAACCGGCAGATGCGTAGTGAGCACCGGGGTGCCACTCCGCAGTCACCTTCTCGCCAAAGCCCTACCTACCCAGAATACACAAACCCTGTCTGGGACGGTGCGAACACCGCCCTCGACAGGAAACCCTTTGTCCAAGTGCTCCTCGCTGGAAGGACTCCCAGCAGCAGGAGGTCAGACTCGTGTCTGTGGTGGCAGCATCCATTTTGTGGAGCTGAGGCTTCAGTTAACCTTAACCGGGGTTCACAGTTACGTACATGTCGTGTCCCTCTAGAAGGGTGGGATGCTAACCTCATCGCCAGAATTGGTGAGAGGGGAGCACCCCGATTCGTATGACACCTTACTCGACATGCCTTGATAGCGCGACACCGGAGTTACCGATATGGTACGCGTTATCATGGAACAGCTATTGGGTCTTGATTCCGCAAGCTGCAACCGGGCTCGGCTCGGGCCTGAACCTAGCTCACACGAGCCCACGCACTCTGCCTTCAGGATTGTTAAGGCCTGCCATAGGAGTGACTGATAGGAACTCGGGTGTCCATTGTATGGTTAGATATAGAGCTACTATACCTAAAGCAAAGTGTGATTACACGACTTCGCCCCAGCTGTCATGCAGCCAGTTGTGTCAAATTTAGGAGGCCAGCCAGGGGTGGCATAATACATGCTGCAGCCCCCGGCGGCCCTGGGTACACCTATGCCCTGCGTTACGGGGTCTGATAAGGTGGCCCAGTACCAATTGGAAATGCACCTAGGGTACATGGAATCCATTTTAAAGAGAGAGCAGTAGGCCTGGGGTCCTGATTGGCAGGGTCCCAGGTCGACTATGTCCAAAACCAGCTAAAACACAGGGCAAAAAGTTGGGGGCAACCATAGTCAGGATGTACCTTCCTACACCCGGTATAAACCTTTCCACTTACATAAGAAAAAAACAATCCACATTGCCAATGCTTGTTTTAATGCATGATGTGAATGAATGTGTGAACCCTTACAAAATATGTAAGCAGAGTTTACTTCTGGTTTTATGGGTGGAACAAGCAGTTTTTTAATTAGAGTAGGCAACTTTATAAATTTTTTAAAAGATAGCTGACAAGTGTCTCTATGCTACGTGTAACACCTCCAGGCAATTTTAGGCAACAACACTTTGCTTGATGGGGTTTGGTTTCCTGTTAAATGCAAAGCTACAAGCCCCACAATACAACATGCTGTTGGTGGGAAAAAAATAGTTCAGTTCAGTTCAAAAACCTTTATTTCAGTCTGTACGACCATAACTGTATGTATACATTACAATCAGAAACAATACATTGCATGATTACAAGCACCAGACCAAAGATATAAAAATAGAGAAGTTACATAAACGGGGACTCTTACCCTTACAAACGGAGGTTTGTGGCTTCACTGACGCACCAGCCCATCAGCGCACCGGTCTACCAGCCCACTTCTTGCCGCACCCGCTTCGCGGGTGCCGCTTCGCGGGTGCCGCTTCGCGGGTGCCGCTTCGCGGGTGCCGCTTCGTCGGTGGGCGCTGGTGGAGGCAGCATTTTGGAGGAGCATCTCAGGACTCAGGCGGTTAGGCGGTAAGGGGCGCGAGGAACCAGCGGGGCTGCGAGCGTGCGGGGACTTCATTTCCCAGAAGTCCCTGCAAGACCGACGGAGAGCTTCCGGTCCGCTCTCCCTGCTGGCCCGCCCCCCGCCCATCAAAGGCTGATAAAAGTGTTCCTGCCTTTCCACTTTGCGGGACTCTTACCCTTACAAACGGAGGTTTGTGGCTTCACTGACGCACCAGCCCATCAGCCCAGCAGCGCACCGGTCTACCAGCCCACTTCTTGCCGCACCCGCTTCGCGGGTGCCGCTTCGCGGGTGCCGCTTCGCCGGTGGGCGCTGGTGGAGGCAGCATTTTGGAGGAGCATCTCAGGACTCAGGCGGCTAGGCGGTAAGGGGCGCGAGGAACCAGCGGGGCTGCGAGCGTGCGGGGACTTCATTTCCCAGAAGTCCCTGCAAGACCGACGGAGAGCTTCCGGTCCGCTCTCCCTGCTGGCCCGCCCCCCGCCCATCAAAGGCTGATAAAAGTGTTCCTGCCTTTCCACTTTGCGGGACTCTTACCCTTACAAACGGAGGTTTGTGGCTTCACTGACGCACCAGCCCATCAGCCCAGCAGCGCACCGGTCTACCAGCCCACTTCTTGCCGCACCCGCTTCGCGGGTGGCGCTTCGTCGGTGGGCGCTGGTGGAGGCAGCATTTTGGAGGAGCATCTCAGGACTCAGGCGGCTAGGCGGTAAGGGGCGCGATGAACCAGCGGGGCTGCGAGCGTGCGGGGACTTCATTTCCCAGAAGTCCCTGCAAGACCGACGGAGAGCTTCCGGTCCGCTCTCCCTGCTGGCCCGCCCCCCGCCCATCAAAGGCTGATAAAAGTGTTCCTGCCTTTCCACTTTGCGGGACTCTTACCCTTACAAACGGAGGTTTGTGGCTTCACTGACGCACCAGCCCATCAGCCCAGCAGCGCACCGGTCTACCAGCCCACTTCTTGCCGCACCCGCTTCGCGGGTGCCGCTTCGTCGGTGGGCGCTGGTGGAGGCAGCATTTTGGAGGAGCATCTCAGGACTCAGGCGGCTAGGCGGTAAGGGGCGCGAGGAACCAGCGGGGCTGCGAGCGTGCGGGGACTTCATTTCCCAGAAGTCCCTGCAAGACCGACGGAGAGCTTCCGGTCCGCTCTCCCTGCTGGCCCGCCCCCCGCCCATCAAAGGCTGATAAAAGTGTTCCTGCCTTTCCACTTTGCGGGACTCTTACCCTTACAAACGGAGGTTTGTGGCTTCACTGACGCACCAGCCCATCAGCCCAGCAGCGCACCAGTCTACCAGCCCACATCTTGCCGCACCCGCTTCGCGGGTGCCGCTTCGTCGGTGGGCGCTGGTGGAGGCAGCATTTTGGAGGAGCATCTCAGGACTCAGGCGGCTAGGCGGTAAGGGGCGCGAGGAACCAGCGGGGCTGCGAGCGTGCGGGGACTTCATTTCCCAGAAGTCCCTGCAAGACCGACGGCGAGCTTCCGGTCCGCTCTCCCTGCTGGCCCGCCCCCCGCCCATCAAAGGCTGATAAAAGTGTTCCTGCCTTTCCACTTTGCGGGACTCTTACCCTTACAAACGGAGGTTTGTGGCTTCACTGACGCACCAGCCCATCAGCCCAGCAGCGCACCGGTCTACCAGCCCACTTCTTGCCGCACCCGCTTTGCGGGTGCCGCTTCGTCGGTGGGCGCTGGTGGAGGCAGCATTTTGGAGGAGCATCTCAGGACTCAGGCGGCTAGGCGGTAAGGGGCGCGAGGAACCAGCGGGGCTGCGAGCGTGCGGGGACTTCATTTCCCAGAAGTCCCTGCAAGACCGACGGAGAGCTTCCGGTCCGCTCTCCCTGCTGGCCCGCCCCCCGCCCATCAAAGGCTGATAAAAGTGTTCCTGCCTTTCCACTTTGCGGGACTCTTACCCTTACAAACGGAGGTTTGTGGCTTCACTGACGCACCAGCCCATCAGCCCAGCAGTGCACCGGTCTACCAGCCCACTTCTTGCCGCACCCGCTTCGCGGGTGCCGCTTCGTCGGTGGGCGCTGGTGGAGGCAGCATTTTGGAGGAGCATCTCAGGACTCAGGCGGCTAGGCGGTAAGGGGCGCGAGGAACCAGCGGGGCTGCGAGCGTGCGGGGACTTCATTTCCCAGAAGTCCCTGCAAGACTGACGGAGAGCTTCCGGTCCGCTCTCCCTGCTGGCCCGCCCCCCGCCCATCAAAGGCTGATAAAAGTGTTCCTGCCTTTCCACTTTGCGGGACTCTTACCCTTACAAACGGAGGTTTGTGGCTTCACTGACGCACCAGCCCATCAGCCCAGCAGCGCACCGTTCTACCAGCCCACTTCTTGCCGCACCCGCTTCGCGGGTGCCGCTTCGTCGGTGGGCGCTGGTGGAGGCAGCATTTTGGAGGAGCATCTCAGGACTCAGGCGGCTAGGCGGTAAGGGGCGCGAGGAACCAGCGGGGCTGCGAGCGTGCGGGGACTTCATTTCCCAGAAGTCCCTGCAAGACCGACGGAGAGCTTCCGGTCCGCTCTCCCTGCTGGCCCGCCCCCCGCCCATCAAAGGCTGATAAAAGTGTTTCTGCCTTTCCACTTTGCGGGACTCTTACCCTTACAAACGGAGGTTTGTGGCTTCACTGACGCACCAGCCCATCCGCCCAGCAGCGCACCGGTCTACCAGCGCACTTCTGACAGGAACCCGCTTCGCGGGTGCCGCTTCGCGGGTGCCGCTTCGCGGGTGCCGCTTCGTCGGTGGGCGCTGGTGGAGGCAGCATTTTGGAGGAGCATCTCAGGACTCAGGCGGCTAGGCGGTAAGGGGCGCGAGGAACCAGCGGGGCTGCGAGCGTGCGGGGACTTCATTTCCCAGAAGTCCCTGCAAGACCGACGGAGAGCTTCCGGTCCGCTCTCCCTGCTGGCCCGCCCCCCGCCCATCAAAGGCTGATAAAAGTGTTCCTGCCTTTCCACTTTGCGGGACTCTTACCCTTACAAACGGAGGTTTGTGGCTTCACTGACGCACCAGCCCATCAGCCCAGCAGCGCACCGGTCTACCAGCCCACTTCTTGCCGCACCCGCTTCGCGGGTGCCGCTTCGTCGGTGGGCGCTGGTGGAGGCAGCATTTTGGAGGAGCATCTCAGGACTCAGGCGGCTAGGCGGTAAGGGGCGCGAGGAACCAGCGGGGCTGCGAGCGTGCGGGGACTTCATTTCCCAGAGGTCCCTGCAAGACCGACGGAGAGCTTCCGGTCCGCTCTCCCTGCTGGCCCGCCCATCAAAGGCTGATAAAAGTGTTCCTGCCTTTCCACTTTGCGGGACTCTTACCCTTACAAACGGAGGTTTGTGGCTTCACTGACGCACCAGCCTATCAGCCCAGCAGCGCACCGGTCTACCAGCCCACTTCTTGCCGCACCCGCTTCGCGGGTGCCGCTTCGTCGGTGGGCGCTGGTGGAGGCAGCATTTTGGAGGAGCATCCCAGGACTCAGACGGCTAGGCGGTAAGGGGCGCGAGGAACCAGCGGGGCTGCGAGCGTGCGGGGACTTCATTTCCCAGAAGTCCCTGCAAGACTGACGGAGAGCTTCCGGTCCGCTCTCCCTGCTGGCCCGCCCCCCGCCCATCAAAGGCTGATAAAAGTGTTCCTGCCTTTCCACTTTGCGGTACTCTTACCCTTACAAACGGAGGTTTGTGGCTTCACTGACGCACCAGCCCATCAGCCCAGCAGCGCACCGGTCTACCAGCCCACTTCTTGCCGCACCCGCTTCGCGGGTGCCGCTTCGTCGGTGGGCGCTGGTGGAGGCAGCATTTTGGAGGAGCATCTCAGGACTCAGGCGTCTAGGCGGTAAGGGGCGCGAGGAACCAGCGGGGCTGCGAGCGTGCGGGGACTTCATTTCCCAGAAGTCCCTGCAAGACCGACGGAGAGCTTCCGGTCCGCTCTCCCTGCTGGCCCGCCCCCCGCCCATCAAAGGCTGATAAAAGTGTTCCTGTCTTTCCACTTTGCGGGACTCTTACCCTTACAAACGGAGGTTTGTGGCTTCACTGACGCACCAGCCCACCAGCCCAGCAGCGCACCGGTCTACCAGCCCACTTCTTGCCGCACCCGCTTCGCGGGTGCCGCTTCGTCGGTGGGCGCTGGTGGAGGCAGCATTTTGGAGGAGCATCTCAGGACTCAGGCGGCTAGGCGGTAAGGGGCGCGAGGAACCAGCGGGGCTGCGAGCATGCGGGGACTTCATTTCCCAGAAGTCCCTGCAAGACCGACGGAGAGCTTCCGGTCCGCTCTCCCTGCTGGCCCGCCCCCCGCCCATCAAAGGCTGATAAAAGTGTTCCTGTCTTTCCACTTTGCGGGACTCTTACCCTTACAAACGGAGGTTTGTGGCTTCACTGACGCACCAGCCCACCAGCCCAGCAGCGCACCGGTCTACCAGCCCACTTCTTGCCGCACCCGCTTCGCGGGTGCCGCTTCGTCGGTGGGCGCTGGTGGAGGCAGCATTTTGGAGGAGCATCTCAGGACTCAGGCGGCTAGGCGGTAAGGGGCGCGAGGAACCAGCGGGGCTGCGAGCGTGCGGGGACTTCATTTCCCAGAAGTCCCTGCAAGACCGACGAAGAGCTTCCGGTCCGCTCTCCCTGCTGGCCCGCCCCCCGCCCATCAAAGGCTGATAAAAGTGTTCCTGCCTTTCCACTTTGCGGGACTCTTACCCTTACAAACGGAGGTTTGTGGCTTCACTGACGCACCAGCCCATCAGCCCAGCAGCGCACGGGTCTACCAGCCCACTTCTTGCCGCACCCGCTTCGCGGGTGCCGCTTCGTCGGTGGGCGCTGGTGGAGGCAGCATTTTGGAGGAGCATCTCAGGACTCAGGCGGCTAGGCGGTAAGGGGCGCGAGGAACCAGCGGGGCTGCGAGCGTGCGGGGACTTCATTTCCCAGAAGTCCCTGCAAGACCGACGGAGAGCTTCCGGTCCGCTCTCCCTGCTGGCCCGCCCCCCGCCCATCAAAGGCTGATAAAAGTGTTCCTGCCTTTCCACTTTGCGGGACTCTTACCCTTACAAACGGAGGTTTGTGGCTTCACTGACGCACCAGCCCATCAGCCCAGCAGCGCACCGGTCTACCAGCCCACTTCTTGCCGCACCCGCTTCGCGGGTGCCGCTTCGTCGGTGGGCGCTGGTGGAGGCAGCATTTTGGAGGAGCATCTCAGGACTCAGGCGGCTAGGCGGTAAGGGGCGCGAGGAACCAGCGGGGCTGCGAGCGTGCGGGGACTTCATTTCCCAGAAGTCCCTGCAAGACCGACGGCGAGCTTCCGGTCCGCTCTCCCTGCTGGCCCGCCCCCCGCCCATCAAAGGCTGATAAAAGTGTTCCTGCCTTTCCACTTTGCGGGACTCTTACCCTTACAAACGGAGGTTTGTGGCTTCACTGACGCACCAGCCCATCAGCCCAGCAGCGCACCGGTCTACCAGCCCACTTCTTGCCGCACCCGCTTCGCGGGTGCCGCTTCGTCGGTGGGCGCTGGTGGAGGCAGCATTTTGGAGGAGCATCTCAGGACTCAGGCGGCTAGGCGGTAAGGGGCGCGAGGAACCAGCGGGGCTGCGAGCGTGCGGGGACTTCATTTCCCAGAGGTCCCTGCAAGACCGACGGAGAGCTTCCGGTCCGCTCTCCCTGCTGGCCCGCCCATCAAAGGCTGATAAAAGTGTTCCTGCCTTTCCACTTTGCAGGACTCTTACCCTTACAAACGGAGGTTTGTGGCTTCACTGACGCACCAGCCTATCAGCCCAGCAGCGCACCGGTCTACCAGCCCACTTCTTGCCGCACCCGCTTCGCGGGTGCCGCTTCGTCGGTGGGCGCTGGTGGAGGCAGCATTTTGGAGGAGCATCCCAGGACTCAGACGGCTAGGCGGTAAGGGGCGCGAGGAACCAGCGGGGCTGCGAGCGTGCGGGGACTTCATTTCCCAGAAGTCCCTGCAAGACTGACGGAGAGCTTCCGGTCCGCTCTCCCTGCTGGCCCGCCCCCCGCCCATCAAAGGCTGATAAAAGTGTTCCTGCCTTTCCACTTTGCGGTACTCTTACCCTTACAAACGGAGGTTTGTGGCTTCACTGACGCACCAGCCCATCAGCCCAGCAGCGCACCGGTCTACCAGCCCACTTCTTGCCGCACCCGCTTCGCGGGTGCCGCTTCGTCGGTGGGCGCTGGTGGAGGCAGCATTTTGGAGGAGCATCTCAGGACTCAGGCGTCTAGGCGGTAAGGGGCGCGAGGAACCAGCGGGGCTGCGAGCGTGCGGGGACTTCATTTCCCAGAAGTCCCTGCAAGACCGACGGAGAGCTTCCGGTCCGCTCTCCCTGCTGGCCCGCCCCCCGCCCATCAAAGGCTGATAAAAGTGTTCCTGTCTTTCCACTTTGCGGGACTCTTACCCTTACAAACGGAGGTTTGTGGCTTCACTGACGCACCAGCCCACCAGCCCAGCAGCGCACCGGTCTACCAGCCCACTTCTTGCCGCACCCGCTTCGCGGGTGCCGCTTCGTCGGTGGGCGCTGGTGGAGGCAGCATTTTGGAGGAGCATCTCAGGACTCAGGCGGCTAGGCGGTAAGGGGCGCGAGGAACCAGCGGGGCTGCGAGCATGCGGGGACTTCATTTCCCAGAAGTCCCTGCAAGACCGACGGAGAGCTTCCGGTCCGCTCTCCCTGCTGGCCCGCCCCCCGCCCATCAAAGGCTGATAAAAGTGTTCCTGTCTTTCCACTTTGCGGGACTCTTACCCTTACAAACGGAGGTTTGTGGCTTCACTGACGCACCAGCCCACCAGCCCAGCAGCGCACCGGTCTACCAGCCCACTTCTTGCCGCACCCGCTTCGCGGGTGCCGCTTCGTCGGTGGGCGCTGGTGGAGGCAGCATTTTGGAGGAGCATCTCAGGACTCAGGCGGCTAGGCGGTAAGGGGCGCGAGGAACCAGCGGGGCTGCGAGCGTGCGGGGACTTCATTTCCCAGAAGTCCCTGCAAGACCGACGAAGAGCTTCCGGTCCGCTCTCCCTGCTGGCCCGCCCCCCGCCCATCAAAGGCTGATAAAAGTGTTCCTGCCTTTCCACTTTGCGGGACTCTTACCCTTACAAACGGAGGTTTGTGGCTTCACTGACGCACCAGCCCATCAGCCCAGCAGCGCACGGGTCTACCAGCCCACTTCTTGCCGCACCCGCTTCGCGGGTGCCGCTTCGTCGGTGGGCGCTGGTGGAGGCAGCATTTTGGAGGAGCATCTCAGGACTCAGGCGGCTAGGCGGTAAGGGGCGCGAGGAACCAGCGGGGCTGCGAGCGTGCGGGGACTTCATTTCCCAGAAGTCCCTGCAAGACCGACGGAGAGCTTCCGGTCCGCTCTCCCTGCTGGCCCGCCCCCCGCCCATCAAAGGCTGATAAAAGTGTTCCTGCCTTTCCACTTTGCGGGACTCTTACCCTTACAAACGGAGGTTTGTGGCTTCACTGACGCACCAGCCCATCAGCCCAGCAGCGCACCGGTCTACCAGCCCACTTCTTGCCGCACCCGCTTCGCGGGTGCCGCTTCGTCGGTGGGCGCTGGTGGAGGCAGCATTTTGGAGGAGCATCTCAGGACTCAGGCGGCTAGGCGGTAAGGGGCGCGAGGAACCAGCGGGGCTGCGAGCGTGCGGGGACTTCATTTCCCAGAAGTCCCTGCAAGACCGACGGCGAGCTTCCGGTCCGCTCTCCCTGCTGGCCCGCCCCCCGCCCATCAAAGGCTGATAAAAGTGTTCCTGCCTTTCCACTTTGCGGGACTCTTACCCTTACAAATGGAGGTTTGTGGCTTCACTGACGCACCAGCCCATCAGCCCAGCAGCGCACCGGTCTACCAGCCCACATCTTGCCGCACCCGCTTCGCGGGTGCCGCTTCGTCGGTGGGCGCTGGTGGAGGCAGCATTTTGGAGGAGCATCTCAGGACTCAGGCGGCTAGGCGGTAAGGGGCGCGAGGAACCAGCGGGGCTGCGAGCGTGCGGGGACTTCATTTCCCAGAAGTCCCTGCAAGACCGACGGCGAGCTTCCGGTCCGCTCTCCCTGCTGGCCCGCCCCCCGCCCATCAAAGGCTGATAAAAGTGTTCCTGCCTTTCCACTTTGCGGGACTCTTACCCTTACAAACGGAGGTTTGTGGCTTCACTGACGCACCAGCCCATCAGCCCAGCAGCGCACCGGTCTACCAGCCCACTTCTTGCCGCACCCACTTCGCGGGTGCCGCTTCGTCGGTGGGCGCTGGTGGAGGCAGCATTTTGGAGGAGCATCTCAGGACTCAGGCGGCTAGGCGGTAAGGGGCGCGAGGAACCAGCGGGGCTGCGAGCGTGCGGGGACTTCATTTCCCAGAAGTCCCTGCAAGACCGACGGAGAGCTTCCGGTCCGCTCTCCCTGCTGGCCCGCCCCCCGCCCATCAAAGGCTGATAAAAGTGTTCCTGTCTTTCCACTTTGCGGGACTCTTACCCTTACAAACGGAGGTTTGTGGCTTCACTGACGCACCAGCCCACCAGCCCAGCAGCGCACCGGTCTACCAGCCCACTTCTTGCCGCACCCGCTTCGCGGGTGCCGCTTCGTCGGTGGGCGCTGGTGGAGGCAGCATTTTGGAGGAGCATCTCAGGACTCAGGCGGCTAGGCGGTAAGGGGCGCGAGGAACCAGCGGGGCTGCGAGCGTGCGGGGACTTCATTTCCCAGAAGTCCCTGCAAGACCGACGGAGAGCTTCCGGTCCGCTCTCCCTGCTGGCCCGCCCCCCGCCCATCAAAGGCTGATAAAAGTGTTCCTGCCTTTCCACTTTGCGGGACTCTTACCCTTACAAACGGAGGTTTGTGGCTTCACTGACGCACCAGCCCATCAGCCCAGCAGCGCACGGGTCTACCAGCCCACTTCTTGCCGCACCCGCTTCGCGGGTGCCGCTTCGTCGGTGGGCGCTGGTGGAGGCAGCATTTTGGAGGAGCATCTCAGGACTCAGGCGGCTAGGCGGTAAGGGGCGCGAGGAACCAGCGGGGCTGCGAGCGTGCGGGGACTTCATTTCCCAGAAGTCCCTGCAAGACCGACGGAGAGCTTCCGGTCCGCTCTCCCTGCTGGCCCGCCCCCCGCCCATCAAAGGCTGATAAAAGTGTTCCTGCCTTTCCACTTTGCGGGACTCTTACCCTTACAAACGGAGGTTTGTGGCTTCACTGACGCACCAGCCCATCAGCCCAGCAGCGCACCGGTCTACCAGCCCACTTCTTGCCGCACCCGCTTCGCGGGTGCCGCTTCGTCGGTGGGCGCTGGTGGAGGCAGCATTTTGGAGGAGCATCTCAGGACTCAGGCGGCTAGGCGGTAAGGGGCGCGAGGAACCAGCGGGGCTGCGAGCGTGCGGGGACTTCATTTCCCAGAAGTCCCTGCAAGACCGACGGAGAGCTTCCGGTCCGCTCTCCCTGCTGGCCCCCCCCCGCCCATCAAAGGCTGATAAAAGTGTTCCTGCCTTTCCACTTTGCGGGACTCTTACCCTTACAAACGGAGGTTTGTGGCTTCACTGACGCACCAGCCCATCAGCCCAGCAGCGCACCGGTCTACCAGACCACTTCTTGCCGCACCCGCTTCGCGGGTGCCGCTTCGCGGGTGCCGCTTCGCCGTGGGCGCTGGTGGAGGCAGCATTTTGGAGGAGCATCTCAGGACTCAGGCGGCTAGGCGGTAAGGGGCGCGAGGAACCAGCGGGGCTGCGAGCGTGCGGGGACTTCATTTCCCAGAAGTCCCTGCAAGACCGACGGAGAGCTTCCGGTCCGCTCTCCCTGCTGGCCCGCCCCCCGCCCATCAAAGGCTGATAAAAGTGTTCCTGCCTTTTCACTTTGCGGGACTCTTACCCTTACAAACGGAGGTTTGTGGCTTCACTGACGCACCAGCCCATCAGCCCAGCAGCGCACCGGTCTACCAGCCCACTTCTTGCCGCACCCGCTTCGCAGGTGCCGCTTCGTCGGTGGGCGCTGGTGGAGGCAGCATTTTGGAGGAGCATCTCAGGACTCAGGCGGCTAGGCGGTAAGGGGCGCGAGGAACCAGCGGGGCTGCGAGCGTGCGGGGACTTCATTTCCCAGAAGTCCCTGCAAGACCGACGGAGAGCTTCCGGTCCGCTCTCCCTGCTGGCCCGCCCCCCCGCCCATCAAAGGCTGATAAAAGTGTTCCTGCCTTTCCACTTTGCGGGACTCTTACCCTTACAAACGGAGGTTTGTGGCTTCACTGACGCACCAGCCCATCAGCCCAGCAGCGCACCGGTCTACCAGCCCACTTCTTGCCGCACCCGCTTCGCGGGTGCCGCTTCGTCGGTGGGCGCTGGTGGAGGCAGCATTTTGGAGGAGCATCTCAGGACTCAGGCGGCTAGGCGGTAAGGGGCGCGAGGAACCAGCGGGGCTGCGAGCGTGCGGGGACTTCATTTCCCAGAAGTCCCTGCAAGACCGACGGAGAGCTTCCGGTCCGCTCTCCCTGCTGGCCCGCCCCCCGCCCATCAAAGGCTGATAAAAGTGTTCCTGCCTTTCCACTTTGCGGGACTCTTACCCTTACAAACGGAGGTTTGTGGCTTCACTGACGCACCAGCCCATCAGCCCAGCAGCGCACCAGTCTACCAGCCCACATCTTGCCGCACCCGCTTCGCGGGTGCCGCTTCGTCGGTGGGCGCTGGTGGAGGCAGCATTTTGGAGGAGCATCTCAGGACTCAGGCGGCTAGGCGGTAAGGGGCGCGAGGAACCAGCGGGTCTGCGAGCGTGCGGGGACTTCATTTCCCAGAAGTCCCTGCAAGACCGACGGCGAGCTTCCGGTCCGCTCTCCCTGCTGGCCCGCCCCCCGCCCATCAAAGGCTGATAAAAGTGTTCCTGCCTTTCCACTTTGCGGGACTCTTACCCTTACAAATGGAGGTTTGTGGCTTCACTGACGCACCAGCCCATCAGCCCAGCAGCGCACCGGTCTACCAGCCCACATCTTGCCGCACCCGCTTCGCGGGTGCCGCTTCGTCGGTGGGCGCTGGTGGAGGCAGCATTTTGGAGGAGCATCTCAGGACTCAGGCGGCTAGGCGGTAAGGGGTTCGAGGAACCAGCGGGGCTGCGAGCGTGCGGGGACTTCATTTCCCAGAAGTCCCTGCAAGACCGACGGCGAGCTTCCGGTCCGCTCTCCCTGCTGGCCCGCCCCCCGCCCATCAAAGGCTGATAAAAGTGTTCCTGCCTTTCCACTTTGCGGGACTCTTACCCTTACAAACGGAGGTTTGTGGCTTCACTGACGCACCAGCCCATCAGCCCAGCAGCGCACCGGTCTACCAGCCCACTTCTTGCCGCACCCGCTTTGCGGGTGCCGCTTCGTCGGTGGGCGCTGGTGGAGGCAGCATTTTGGAGGAGCATCTCAGGACTCAGGCGGCTAGGCGGTAAGGGGCGCGAGGAACCAGCGGGGCTGCGAGCGTGCGGGGACTTCATTTCCCAGAAGTCCCTGCAAGACCGACGGAGAGCTTCCGGTCCGCTCTCCCTGCTGGCCCGCCCCCCGCCCATCAAAGGCTGATAAAAGTGTTCCTGCCTTTCCACTTTGCGGGACTCTTACCCTTACAAACGGAGGTTTGTGGCTTCACTGACGCACCAGCCCATCAGCCCAGCAGTGCACCGGTCTACCAGCCCACTTCTTGCCGCACCCGCTTCGCGGGTGCCGCTTCGTCGGTGGGCGCTGGTGGAGGCAGCATTTTGGAGGAGCATCTCAGGACTCAGGCGGTAAGGGGCGCGAGGAACCAGCGGGGCTGCGAGCGTGCGGGGACTTCATTTCCCAGAAGTCCCTGCAAGACTGACGGAGAGCTTCCGGTCCGCTCTCCCTGCTGGCCCGCCCCCCGCCCATCAAAGGCTGATAAAAGTGTTCCTGCCTTTCCACTTTGCGGGACTCTTACCCTTACAAACGGAGGTTTGTGGCTTCACTGACGCACCAGCCCATCAGCCCAGCAGCGCACCGTTCTACCAGCCCACTTCTTGCCGCACCCGCTTCGCGGGTGCCGCTTCGTCGGTGGGCGCTGGTGGAGGCAGCATTTTGGAGGAGCATCTCAGGACTCAGGCGGCTAGGCGGTAAGGGGCGCGAGGAACCAGCTGGGCTGCGAGCGTGCGGGGACTTCATTTCCCAGAAGTCCCTGCAAGACCGACGGAGAGCTTCCGGTCCGCTCTCCCTGCTGGCCCGCCCCCCGCCCATCAAAGGCTGATAAAAGTGTTCCTGCCTTTCCACTTTGCGGGACTCTTACCCTTACAAACGGAGGTTTGTGGCTTCACTGACGCACCAGCCCATCAGCCCAGCAGCGCACCGGTCTACCAGCCCACTTCTTGCCGCACCCGCTTCGCGGGTGCCGCTTCGTCGGTGGGCGCTGGTGGAGGCAGCATTTTGGAGGAGCATCTCAGGACTCAGGCGGCTAGGCGGTAAGGGGCGCGAGGAACCAGCGGGGCTGCGAGCGTGCGGGGACTTCATTTCCCAGAGGTCCCTGCAAGACCGACGGAGAGCTTCCGGTCCGCTCTCCCTGCTGGCCCGCCCATCAAAGGCTGATAAAAGTGTTCCTGCCTTTCCACTTTGCGGGACTCTTACCCTTACAAACGGAGGTTTGTGGCTTCACTGACGCACCAGCCTATCAGCCCAGCAGCGCACCGGTCTACCAGCCCACTTCTTGCCGCACCCGCTTCGCGGGTGCCGCTTCGCGGGTGCCGCTTCGTCGGTGGGTGCTGGTGGAGGCAGCATTTTGGAGGAGCGTCCCAGGACTCAGACGGCTAGGCGGTAAGGGGCGCGAGGAACCAGCGGGGCTGCGAACGTGCGGGGACTTCATTTCCCAGAAGTCCCTGCAAGACTGACGGAGAGCTTCCGGTCCGCTCTCCCTGCTGGCCCGCCCCCCGCCCATCAAAGGCTGATAAAAGTGTTCCTGCCTTCCACTTTGCGGTACTCTTACCCTTACAAACGGAGGTTTGTGGCTTCACTGACGCACCAGCCCATCAGCCCAGCAGCGCACCGGTCTACCAGCCCACTTCTTGCCGCACCCGCTTCGCGGGTGCCGCTTCGTCGGTGGGCGCTGGTGGAGGCAGCATTTTGGAGGAGCATCTCAGGACTCAGGCGTCTAGGCGGTAAGGGGCGCGAGGAACCAGCGGGGCTGCGAGCGTGCGGGGACTTCATTTCCCAGAAGTCCCTGCAAGACCGACGGAGAGCTTCCGGTCCGCTCTCCCTGCTGGCCCGCCCCCCGCCCATCAAAGGCTGATAAAAGTGTTCCTGCCTTTCCACTTTGCGGGACTCTTACCCTTACAAACGGAGGTTTGTGGCTTCACTGACGCACCAGCCCATCCGCCCAGCAGCGCACCGGTCTACCAGCCCACTTCTTGCCGCACCCGCTTCGCGGGTGCCGCTTCGCCGGTGGGCGCTGGTGGAGGCAGCATTTTGGAGGAGCATCTCAGGACTCAGGCGGCTAGGCGGTAAGGGGCGCGAGGAACCAGCGGGGCTGCGAGCGTGCGGGGACTTCATTTCCCAGAAGTCCCTGCAAGACCGACGGAGAGCTTCCGGTCCGCTCTCCCTGCTGGCCCGCCCCCCGCCCATCAAAGGCTGATAAAAGTGTTCCTGCCTTTCCACTTTGCGGGACTCTTACCCTTACAAACGGAGGTTTGTGGCTTCACTGACGCACCAGCCCATCAGCCCAGCAGCGCACCGGTCTACCAGCCCACTTCTTGCCGCACCCGCTTCGCAGGTGCCGCTTCGTCGGTGGGCGCTGGTGGAGGCAGCATTTTGGAGGAGCATCTCAGGACTCAGGCGGCTAGGCGGTAAGGGGCGCGAGGAACCAGCGGGGCTGCGAGCGTGCGGGGACTTCATTTCCCAGAAGTCCCTGCAAGACCGACGGAGAGCTTCCGGTCCGCTCTCCCTGCTGGCCCGCCCCCCCGCCCATCAAAGGCTGATAAAAGTGTTCCTGCCTTTCCACTTTGCGGGACTCTTACCCTTACAAACGGAGGTTTGTGGCTTCACTGACGCACCAGCCCATCAACCCAGCAGCGCACCGGTCTACCAGCCCACTTCTTGCCGCACCCGCTTCGCGGGTGCCGCTTCGTCGGTGGGCGCTGGTGGAGGCAGCATTTTGGAGGAGCATCTCAGGACTCAGGCGGCTAGGCGGTAAGGGGCGCGAGGAACCAGCGGGGCTGCGAGCGTGCGGGGACTTCATTTCCCAGAAGTCCCTGCAAGACCGACGGAGAGCTTCCGGTCCGCTCTCCCTGCTGGCCCGCCCCCCGCCCATCAAAGGCTGATAAAAGTGTTCCTGCCTTTCCACTTTGCGGGACTCTTACCCTTACAAACGGAGGTTTGTGGCTTCACTGACGCACCAGCCCATCAGCCCAGCAGCGCACCAGTCTACCAGTCCACATCTTGCCGCACCCGCTTCGCGGGTGCCGCTTCGTCGGTGGGCGCTGGTGGAGGCAGCATTTTGGAGGAGCATCTCAGGACTCAGGCGGCTAGGCGGTAAGGGGCGCGAGGAACCAGCGGGGCTGCGAGCGTGCGGGGACTTCATTTCCCAGAAGTCCCTGCAAGACCGACGGCGAGCTTCCGGTCCGCTCTCCCTGCTGGCCCGCCCCCCGCCCATCAAAGGCTGATAAAAGTGTTCCTGCCTTTCCACTTTGCGGGACTCTTACCCTTACAAATGGAAGTTTGTGGCTTCACTGACGCACCAGCCCATCAGCCCAGCAGCGCACCGGTCTACCAGCCCACATCTTGCCGCACCCGCTTCGCGGGTGCCGCTTCGTCGGTGGGCGCTGGTGGAGGCAGCATTTTGGAGGAGCATCTCAGGACTCAGGCGGCTAGGCGGTAAGGGGTTCGAGGAACCAGCGGGGCTGCGAGCGTGCGGGGACTTCATTTCCCAGAAGTCCCTGCAAGACCGACGGCGAGCTTCCGGTCCGCTCTCCCTGCTGGCCCGCCCCCCGCCCATCAAAGGCTGATAAAAGTGTTCCTGCCTTTCCACTTTGCGGGACTCTTACCCTTACAAACGGAGGTTTGTGGCTTCACTGACGCACCAGCCCATCAGCCCAGCAGCGCACCGGTCTACCAGCCCACTTCTTGCCGCACCCGCTTTGCGGGTGCCGCTTCGTCGGTGGGCGCTGGTGGAGGCAGCATTTTGGAGGAGCATCTCAGGACTCAGGCGGCTAGGCGGTAAGGGGCGCGAGGAACCAGCGGGGCTGCGAGCGTGCGGGGACTTCATTTCCCAGAAGTCCCTGCAAGACCGACGGAGAGCTTCCGGTCCGCTCTCCCTGCTGGCCCGCCCCCCGCCCATCAAAGGCTGATAAAAGTGTTCCTGCCTTTCCACTTTGCGGGACTCTTACCCTTACAAACGGAGGTTTGTGGCTTCACTGACGCACCAGCCCATCAGCCCAGCAGTGCACCGGTCTACCAGCCCACTTCTTGCCGCACCCGCTTCGCGGGTGCCGCTTCGTCGGTGGGCGCTGGTGGAGGCAGCATTTTGGAGGAGCATCTCAGGACTCAGGCGGTAAGGGGCGCGAGGAACCAGCGGGGCTGCGAGCGTGCGGGGACTTCATTTCCCAGAAGTCCCTGCAAGACTGACGGAGAGCTTCCGGTCCGCTCTCCCTGCTGGCCCGCCCCCCGCCCATCAAAGGCTGATAAAAGTGTTCCTGCCTTTCCACTTTGCGGGACTCTTACCCTTACAAACGGAGGTTTGTGGCTTCACTGACGCACCAGCCCATCAGCCCAGCAGCGCACCGTTCTACCAGCCCACTTCTTGCCGCACCCGCTTCGCGGGTGCCGCTTCGTCGGTGGGCGCTGGTGGAGGCAGCATTTTGGAGGAGCATCTCAGGACTCAGGCGGCTAGGCGGTAAGGGGCGCGAGGAACCAGCTGGGCTGCGAGCGTGCGGGGACTTCATTTCCCAGAAGTCCCTGCAAGACCGACGGAGAGCTTCCGGTCCGCTCTCCCTGCTGGCCCGCCCCCCGCCCATCAAAGGCTGATAAAAGTGTTCCTGCCTTTCCACTTTGCGGGACTCTTACCCTTACAAACGGAGGTTTGTGGCTTCACTGACGCACCAGCCCATCAGCCCAGCAGCGCACCGGTCTACCAGCCTACTTCTTGCCGCACCCGCTTCGCGGGTGCCGCTTCGTCGGTGGGCGCTGGTGGAGGCAGCATTTTGGAGGAGCATCTCAGGACTCAGGCGGCTAGGCGGTAAGGGGCGCGAGGAACCAGCGGGGCTGCGAGCGTGCGGGGACTTCATTTCCCAGAGGTCCCTGCAAGACCGACGGAGAGCTTCCGGTCCGCTCTCCCTGCTGGCCCGCCCCCCGCCCATCAAAGGCTGATAAAAGTGTTCCTGCCTTTCCACTTTGCGGGACTCTTACCCTTACAAACGGAGGTTTGTGGCTTCACTGACGCACCAGCCCACCAGCCCAGCAGCGCACCGGTCTACCAGCCCACTTCTTGCCGCACCCGCTTCGCGGGTGCCGCTTCGCGGGTGCCGCTTCGTCGGTGGGCGCTGGTGGAGGCAGCATTTTGGAGGAGCATCTCAGGACTCAGGCGGCTAGGCGGTAAGGGGCGCGAGGAACCAGCGGGGCTGCGAGCGTGCGGGGACTTCATTTCCCAGAAGTCCCTGCAAGACCGACGGAGAGCTTCCGGTCCGCTCTCCCTGCGGCCCGCCCCCCGCCCATCAAAGGCTGATAAAAGTGTTCCTGCCTTTCCACTTTGCGGGACTCTTACCCTTACAAACGGAGGTTTGTGGCTTCACTGACGCACCAGCCCATCAGCCCAGCAGCGCACCGGTCTACCAGCCCACTTCTTGCCGCACCCGCTTCGCGGGTGCTGCTTCGTCGGTGGGCGCTGGTGGAGGCAGCATTTTGGAGGAGCATCTCAGGACTCAGGCGGCTAGGCGGTAAGGGGCGCGAGGAACCAGCGGGGCTGCGAGCGTGCGGGGACTTCATTTCCCAGAAGTCCCTGCAAGACCGACGGAGAGCTTCCGGTCCGCTCTCCCTGCTGGCCCGCCCCCCGCCCATCAAAGGCTGATAAAAGTGTTCCTGCCTTTCCACTTTGCGGGACTCTTACCCTTACAAACGGAGGTTTGTGGCTTCACTGACGCACCAGCCCATCAGCCCAGCAGCGCACCGGTCTACCAGCCCACTTCTTGCCGCACCCGCTTCGCGGGTGCCGCTTCGTCGGTGGGCGCTGGTGGAGGCAGCATTTTGGAGGAGCATCTCAGGACTCAGGCGGCTAGGCGGTAAGGGGCGCGAGGAACCAGCGGGGCTGCGAGCGTGCGGGGACTTCATTTCCCAGAAGTCCCTGCAAGACCGACGGAGAGCTTCCGGTCCGCTCTCCCTGCTGGCCCCCCCCCCGCCCATCAAAGGCTGATAAAAGTGTTCCTGCCTTTCCACTTTGCGGGACTCTTACCCTTACAAACGGAGGTTTGTGGCTTCACTGACGCACCAGCCCATCAGCCCAGCAGTGCACCGGTCTACCAGACCACTTCTTGCCGCACCCGCTTCGCGGGTGCCGCTTCGCGGGTGCCGCTTCGTCGGTGGGCGCTGGTGGAGGCAGCATTTTGGAGGAGCATCTCAGGACTCAGGCGGCTAGGCGGTAAGGGGCGCGAGGAACCAGCGGGGCTGCGAGCGTGCGGGGACTTCATTTCCCAGAAGTCCCTGCAAGACCGACGGAGAACTTCCGGTCCGCTCTCCCTGCTGGCCCGCCCCCCGCCCATCAAAGGCTGATAAAAGTGTTCCTGCCTTTCCACTTTGCGGGACTCTTACCCTTACAAACGGAGGTTTGTGGCTTCACTGACGCACCAGCCCATCAGCCCAGCAGCGCACCGGTCTACCAGCCCACTTCTTGCCGCACCCGCTTCGCAGGTGCCGCTTCGTCGGTGGGCGCTGGTGGAGGCAGCATTTTGGAGGAGCATCTCAGGACTCAGGCGGCTAGGCGGTAAGGGGCGCGAGGAACCAGCGGGGCTGCGAGCGTGCGGGGACTTCATTTCCCAGAAGTCCCTGCAAGACCGACGGAGAGCTTCCGGTCCGCTCTCCCTGCTGGCCCGCCCCCCGCCCATCAAAGGCTGATAAAAGTGTTCCTGCCTTTCCACTTTGCGGGACTCTTACCCTTACAAACGGAGGTTTGTGGCTTCACTGACGCACCAGCCCATCAGCCCAGCAGTGCACCGGTCTACCAGCCCACTTCTTGCCGCACCCGCTTCGCGGGTGCCGCTTCGTCGGTGGGCGCTGGTGGAGGCAGCATTTTGGAGGAGCATCTCAGGACTCAGGCGGTAAGGGGCGCGAGGAACCAGCGGGGCTGCGAGCGTGCGGGGACTTCATTTCCCAGAAGTCCCTGCAAGACTGACGGAGAGCTTCCGGTCCGCTCTCCCTGCTGGCCCGCCCCCCGCCCATCAAAGGCTGATAAAAGTGTTCCTGCCTTTCCACTTTGCGGGACTCTTACCCTTACAAACGGAGGTTTGTGGCTTCACTGACGCACCAGCCCATCAGCCCAGCAGCGCACCGTTCTACCAGCCCACTTCTTGCCGCACCCGCTTCGCGGGTGCCGCTTCGTCGGTGGGCGCTGGTGGAGGCAGCATTTTGGAGGAGCATCTCAGGACTCAGGCGGCTAGGCGGTAAGGGGCGCGAGGAACCAGCTGGGCTGCGAGCGTGCGGGGACTTCATTTCCCAGAAGTCCCTGCAAGACCGACTGAGAGCTTCCGGTCCGCTCTCCCTGCTGGCCCGCCCCCCGCCCATCAAAGGCTGATAAAAGTGTTCCTGCCTTTCCACTTTGCGGGACTCTTACCCTTACAAACGGAGGTTTGTGGCTTCACTGACGCACCAGCCCATCAGCCCAGCAGCGCACCGGTCTACCAGCCCACTTCTTGCCGCACCCGCTTCGCGGGTGCCGCTTCGTCGGTGGGCGCTGGTGGAGGCAGCATTTTGGAGGAGCATCTCAGGACTCAGGCGGCTAGGCGGTAAGGGGCGCGAGGAACCAGCGGGGCTGCGAGCGTGCGGGGACTTCATTTCCCAGAAGTCCCTGCAAGACCGACGGAGAGCTTCCGGTCCGCTCTCCCTGCGGCCCGCCCCCCGCCCATCAAAGGCTGATAAAAGTGTTCCTGCCTTTCCACTTTGCGGGACTCTTACCCTTACAAACGGAGGTTTGTGGCTTCACTGACGCACCAGCCCATCAGCCCAGCAGCGCACCGGTCTACCAGCCCACTTCTTGCCGCACCCGCTTCGCGGGTGCTGCTTCGTCGGTGGGCGCTGGTGGAGGCAGCATTTTGGAGGAGCATCTCAGGACTCAGGCGGCTAGGCGGTAAGGGGCGCGAGGAACCAGCGGGGCTGCGAGCGTGCGGGGACTTCATTTCCCAGAAGTCCCTGCAAGACCGACGGAGAGCTTCCGGTCCGCTCTCCCTGCTGGCCCGCCCCCCGCCCATCAAAGGCTGATAAAAGTGTTCCTGCCTTTCCACTTTGCGGGACTCTTACCCTTACAAACGGAGGTTTGTGGCTTCACTGACGCACCAGCCCATCAGCCCAGCAGCGCACCGGTCTACCAGCCCACTTCTTGCCGCACCCGCTTCGCGGGTGCCGCTTCGTCGGTGGGCGCTGGTGGAGGCAGCATTTTGGAGGAGCATCTCAGGACTCAGGCGGCTAGGCGGTAAGGGGCGCGAGGAACCAGCGGGGCTGCGAGCGTGCGGGGACTTCATTTCCCAGAAGTCCCTGCAAGACCGACGGAGAGCTTCCGGTCCGCTCTCCCTGCTGGCCCCCCCCCCCGCCCATCAAAGGCTGATAAAAGTGTTCCTGCCTTTCCACTTTGCGGGACTCTTACCCTTACAAACGGAGGTTTGTGGCTTCACTGACGCACCAGCCCATCAGCCCAGCAGTGCACCGGTCTACCAGACCACTTCTTGCCGCACCCGCTTCGCGGGTGCCGCTTCGCGGGTGCCGCTTCGTCGGTGGGCGCTGGTGGAGGCAGCATTTTGGAGGAGCATCTCAGGACTCAGGCGGCTAGGCGGTAAGGGGCGCGAGGAACCAGCGGGGCTGCGAGCGTGCGGGGACTTCATTTCCCAGAAGTCCCTGCAAGACCGACGGAGAACTTCCGGTCCGCTCTCCCTGCTGGCCCGCCCCCCGCCCATCAAAGGCTGATAAAAGTGTTCCTGCCTTTCCACTTTGCGGGACTCTTACCCTTACAAACGGAGGTTTGTGGCTTCACTGACGCACCAGCCCATCAGCCCAGCAGCGCACCGGTCTACCAGCCCACTTCTTGCCGCACCCGCTTCGCAGGTGCCGCTTCGTCGGTGGGCGCTGGTGGAGGCAGCATTTTGGAGGAGCATCTCAGGACTCAGGCGGCTAGGCGGTAAGGGGCGCGAGGAACCAGCGGGGCTGTGAGCGTGCGGGGACTTCATTTCCCAGAAGTCCCTGCAAGACCGACGGAGAACTTCCGGTCCGCTCTCCCTGCTGGCCCGCCCCCCGCCCATCAAAGGCTGATAAAAGTGTTCCTGCCTTTCCACTTTGCGGGACTCTTACCCTTACAAACGGAGGTTTGTGGCTTCACTGACGCACCAGCCCATCAGCCCAGCAGCGCACCGGTCTACCAGCCCACTTCTTGCCGCACCCGCTTCGCGGGTGCCGCTTCGGGGGTGCCGCTTCGTCGGTGGGCGCTGGTGGAGGCAGCATTTTGGAGGAGCTTCTCAGGACTCAGGCGGCTAGGCGGTAAGGGGCGCGAGGAACCAGCGGGGCTGCGAGCGTGCGGGGACTTCATTTCCCAGAAGTCCCTGCAAGACCGACGGAGAGCTTCCGGTCCGCTCTCCCTGCTGGCCCGCCCCCCGCCCATCAAAGGCTGATAAAAGTGTTCCTGCCTTTCCACTTTGCGGGACTCTTACCCTTACAAACGGAGGTTTGTGGCTTCACTGACGCACCAGCCCATCAGCCCAGCAGCGCACCGGTCTACCAGCCCACTTCTTGCCGCACCCGCTTCGCGGGTGCCGCTTCGTCGGTGGGCGCTGGTGGAGGCAGCATTTTGGAGGAGCATCTCAGGACTCAGGCGGCTAGGCGGTAAGGGGCGCGAGGAACCAGCGGGGCGGCGAGCGTGCGGGGACTTCATTTCCCAGAAGTCCCTGCAAGACCGACGGAGAGCTTTCCGGTCCGCTCTCCCTGCTGGCCCGCCCCCCGCCCTTTTCGCCCCCTACATAACAACATCCTACTCCCGCAGCGCGGGACGCAGCCCGGGCGAAGACTGGGCAAAGACAGGGCCGTTTTAGGCCGTTATAGACCGATTAAGACCGGACCGGGCCATCCCTCTTGGTTTTTTATGTGAGTTATTTAGTTGGGTTCCTTGCCTTGTTTTAATTCACTTATTGCCCACATAATGTCTGTCCGTGAAACTAGGAATAAGTCTACTAAGACCTCGAAAAAGGCCACAGGCACCCTAGATGATTTCATCACTAGGACTAGTCTTTCAATTGATAACGAGATAACCAAACTCCAGCACAGAGTATCCCTAGAGTTAGAGTCTGCTAGGAGGCTCTCTACCGAACTAGCGCTAAAGAAAAAATCCTCTTTAGGTAGTATTGCTACCTCAAAAACTCCTGAGCGCACGACTGGTCCCACACCAATTATTACCCTGGCCGAGGTTCACTCTATTGCTGAGGAAACAACCCCCCTTACCAATCATGACCTCGCACCCACTGGGCCTTCTGTCAGTGTTGAATCCGAAAGTCTTCTACCTTCGGATCCTTCGATAGGGAATACAGAGGGCACCAAAAATGGAGAGATGCAAAAGGCACTGGTGGAAATAGAGTCGAACAAAAGCCAGGTGCCTGCTAAGGTATCACTAAAACACAAGAGAAAACGCAAACATTTAACTGCATATGCTAGGAAAAAGGCAAAGGTAGCCCTTAGTCAAAACATTATAGGGGGTGCCCCACACACACCTAGTGTAACTATTGATAATAACATATCGGACCAAGCACCTTTAATTGTAGAAAGTGTTAATGACAGTATAGATGAGCAAAACTCGATTGTAATGGCTGACCATTCTGTTCATGAGGGCCAGAGAGACTCTTTGAATATGATAGAACAAGAAGGGGGAAGGGAAGAGTTTCTTAAACTGGTGTGGGAGACGCTTAAGAGACTACTTAGGCCGCTAGAAGTCAGGTTAACAGGCATCGAGAACCAGTTGCTTGAGGTAGAGAAAAGTGTCATCACATTATCTAGCCTAAGCCTTAATTGTACTGATGTACCCATAGTCCCTAAGCAAGCTCCAGCCACTGCTCCTGTGTTACCTCCGAATAAAAACTTAACTAGCGTACAGCAGCAAAAAGAGGGAACAGTTAAAAACATAAATACAAAACCACTAACCAACACCACTGATAAATCAAACCCAGTACCCTCAACTTCATCATCTGTAAACACCACTAACAAACCCCTGCAGAAAGTTCATGTAAAAAATAAAACGTCTCAAATGTCAAATGCTGCCATCACTCACTCTCCTATCCCGAATGCACTGGCACTACAGAAACCCCTATCTAATCCTCCTGCCCACCCTCATATTATCCCCGCCAGTAGCAAACCCCTGTCTGATAGATCTTTTGCCAATACTGCTAGTAAGCCAAATTATCAATCTGCCCATGCGTATAATAACTTTAAAGGAGGGTATATAGACCTGCCACCTGATGCCAGCCCATTTGTAGCTGTTCTCACAGGGGTGCCTGAATTAGAAAGCCAATATGAAGAGAACTTCCAATCTCTGAAGAACAAAGTGATATATTGGTTAAACTCAAATAAACCCATTCCGAACCACATGAAAAGCAAAATCCTTATGGTTCGTAGGGTGCCGTGGGTAGGACCCATGGCCAAATCAATTATGGGTGACTGTATAGTCATTTCTTTTGAGGAACCCCATAGTGCCGAACAGATTTGCAAATGGGAATCATATGGTGATACACCACCAATTGAAGCTAGGCCCCTATCGTTTTTTTACCCTCCACCCAGGCCTATACAATATGGGCCTAACTGGAATACTGTTAACCAGTATCACGGTTACGCACCTAATTTGGCTAGACAGGTTGATCGAAATATGTGGTCTGGTATTCCCACCTTCAATAGGTACAGTTGTTTAGATGCCGTCGACTGACTTGGAACTATGCCAGACTGTATTCCTAAGCTGTATGACACCTACTGCACACTTGGTAATGATAATTCTATTCCCAGAACAGACAAACGAATGACCACAGATAGTAAGGGTGTTGTAGATAGGAAGTGTAGTAGTATGTGGAACCACCAGAATAAGGAACTGTCCCTACCAGCTGATAAAGTATGTCACAGCCTGGATATGGGTTGTCTGGATGGGGGAACTAATACTAGAGATATGGCTAAAGAGGCAGAGAAAGAAAATGCCGATTGACAGCTAGGTAGTGCACCTCACCAGCCGGTATCCAAGCCAGCCTTTGATGAACAGAGCCTAACACCACGTTTGCTTATTCTATCATGGAATATCGCCGGTGTGGCAAAAATTTAAAGGATCCTGAATGGGCTGACTATGTTGACACCAGTGACCTTTGTTTGCTACAAGAAACTTGGGCGATTGAAGTACCACACAGGGTCGGTTACAAAACCTATGGGAATGAGGCAGTCCAGTCTGACAGAGGGAGACCATCAGGGGGTCTGATCATATGGCTTAAAATTACTTTGGTCATGAGGGTTGAATCAATTGACACAGGTACTCCTGACATTTTGGCTATAAAGGTTGTACCCCCAAACGGAAACGAATGTTACATCATCAATGTCTACAATAGACCAATTGGCCATTCCAAGGTCTCACCTACTTTGGAAACACTGGATCTCTTTTTGAAAAATGTTGTTGGAGATACTCCAGTTATTTTGGGAGGTGATTTGAACTGCAATTTTGAACCTGTTTCTGGCATCAATGATGTTTTTGAGGATGAGGACCAAGTGTACAAAATTCCCCAGCTTGAAACTTCAAAATTTGTTAAGTATTCGACCTTGGCCGGCCAACTGCTAAGGCTCACTGCAGATCATGGCCTTAGAGCATGTAACGGCCGACTTCCCTCGGACCTGAAAAAACAACCAACCTTTGTGAAAGCCAATAGCAATCTAGACTTTATACTTGTTTCACTTAGTATTTGGCATTACTTGATTGACCTAAAAGTGGCAAGTAGGGGGGAAAGTGATCACTATCCTTTGGAACTTTACATTGATGTGCAAATGTTTAGTGACACTCTCGCCAACTCAGCTACCTCACCAACTGAGAACACCAACGGAAAAATGTGTGAGGACGTACACATAAATAACAATAGACGTGCAGTAAAATGGCCCTATATTTTGGCGGATGGCAAGGCTCTAGCATCGGTGTACTCTCTTTTTGAGCAAACATTTGAACATATAGTTAGACAACCCTTTTTACCTGTACACTTTGAACACTTTGTCGAACTCCACAATGCATTCTTTAGTGAACTAAAAACCTATCTGTCAAAAATGCCAAGGATAAAACAACAAAACATAAGAGTGGGAAGTCACGGAAAACTATGGTACGACCACTCATGCAGGATGGCTAAGAGAAACCTATTGCTTGCTATTAAAAGTAAATTAAAAGATGAAGTTATACTTGCAAGGGAGGTATATAAACGTTCCCAAAAAACAGCAAAAAAACTATGGGAGGAGTCGATTTGGGCTGAAATGCTAGCTGCTGCAAAAATTAATGACAACGTTGGCTTTTGGAGGCTGGTGGCAAACGAGGGACACGCAGGCAGAGCTGTGAAAGACATGTTTCTGGACGAAATTACATGGGTGACCCATTTCACATCCCTTTACAAACAATATGATGGTGATAGCAACAAGATTCCATGGTCTCCTCCTCCTATTGAACCCCTTGACTTTACATTGGAGGAAACAATAAGGGCGATTATTGAATTAAAAAACACCAAAGCACCAGGCCCTGATAAAATACCTGGGGACCTATATAAACATGATACTGGGGTATGGGCTCCTAATGTGAACCGTTTGTTTAATATTTTGTCCACAAATTGTCGCTTTCCGGATAGTTGGCGTGCTGCGGAAGTTGTGTTGATCTTCAAAAAGGGGAATAGACTGATACCCTCTAATTATAGACCAATTAGTCTTATGGACACCCTGCAAAAACTATATGCCAAACACTTATTATTTCGGATCAATGACTGGCTGGAGGACTCCAAAATAATCTCCAAATTCCAAGCTGGGTTTAGGAGTAAGACCAGCACCATAGACCAAATATTTAGATTCTGTTGTTTGATCAGGAAGTATGTGCATATTAGGAAGAGTAGCTTTTGTTGACCTGAGAGCTGCATTCGATCTTGTCCCTCGCAGCTTGCTCTGGAAAACCTTAAGTGAAGCAGGCTTGCCAGGGTGCCTTTTGTCACAAATAGTTGAGCTGCATGCTGGAAACTTTGCAAACATCAGGTGGGGTCCAAATGGTGAGCTGACGCGCAACATTCCTATTGAACGTGGGATTCGCCAAGGGTGCGTCTTGGCCCCTACCTTGTTTTCTCTGTTTGTTAATGATGCTCCAGATTATTTGAATGGTTGTATAAACGATTCCCCGCAGCTCAATGGAGAAAGGGTGCCTGCGTTGCTCTTCGCGGACGATACCATTCTTATATCTCAGACCAAGAAGGGACTCCAGGCACTCTTAAACTCCTTTAGCCGATACTGCATCACAAAGGGTCTGGAAATTAATGCAGATAAAACGAAATGTATGGCATTACATCCCAGCAAACCAGACAGAGGGTTTTTTACCTTGAATAGCCAGAAACTAGGAACTGTGGGAAACTTTTCTTATTTGGGTGTTGCACTTGATTCAAAACTAAGTTGGAAAGCCCAAATTGAGAAGAGTAAGATATCATATGCCCACAATTTAAAGCCAATCATATCTAGATTGAACGCTAGCACAAGCAAGAGTGTAACCCCTGTTTTAGAACTTTTTAAATTGAAAATCCAATCTGCTGTGTTGTATGGAGCCGAGATATGGGGACCTTGGGCAAGAGAGAGCTTCCAGGGCTTGGACAACAAATTCATGCGAGCCATTGTAAGGGTCCCAAATAGTACACCTTTAATACCCCTCCAGCTTGATTTGAACTTTAAAAGAACAGATTATTTTGCCATTTTAAGACCATTAATGTTTTGGGTTAGGTTATGGACCACCCCAGAACTGGTAGAGTACAGAAATGGTCTACAAGAACTGATGAACCTTGATTCTTTTAATTCCATTCAGTGGCTTGTACATATCAAAAAATGGTTTACGCTCCTGGGCCTGTACTCAATGTGGGAGAATCCTGATAATTTACCGGCCTCTTCTAAATTAATAGTTAAGCGAGCCTTTTGGTCTCACATGAGCGACAAGCTCGTACATGGAAGTAGAGTTGGGTCCGCAATTCAAGATTTTCTATCCTTTAAGGATGAATTTCGCTTCGAATCATTTCTGGATGAAATAGAGCCACCTATTGCAAAATCCCTTTTTTTGAAGTTCAGATATGGGATCCTTATGCTGAACTATAATACAGAACGATGGTCACAGAAAAGACTGGGGGATTTGAATGTCCAAAGCGGGTGTTGCCCCATGTGTTTAAACCACTGTATGGAGAATGAGGTTCATATGCTGTTCATATGTAGTGCCTACATGAAGGCTCGAAAGAAATGGTTAAAACCAATGTGTACCCTTCTAGGAACCAGATCCTGTTCTATAGCTTATAGGATCATAAAAAGCAATACAACCCAGTTCATTGTATTCAGCATAAGCAAGTTCCTCTACTCTGTTTACATTACTCGCAGGAAACACGGTCAGGTACTCTGAGTAGGACCTCTGCATATGTTTACAAAAGTTTGCAGCCAAAATGAAATATGTCTTAAACTGAGGTAGTAAAATCTATCTTTTGTAATATATTTTTAAATTTGCTGACTTGATACATTTTAAATTTACTGACTTGAAATGTTGTTGTATGTATGTTGTTATGATCTATTGTTTTTTAATGTGTATATGTGTCTTTTATGGCCAAAACTGGCCGAAATAAAGAATAAATAATAATAAACGGGAACACAAGTGTCTTGGGGTGCCTACCCCCGGGACACTGCTGTTTGCTATGGCAGGCTGGAGTCGAGGTTCCCGCTCTGTCATAGCAAATTGAGCAAACATGGGCCAGTGATTCATTGGTTTCGGAAAAAGTGCAAGTGCAATGATAGGCGCAATCAATTCAATTGGGAGGATCATCAAATACATAACACATTTAAAAGTAAACCCGAAGAGGGTTATGGATGAGTAACACATTAAAAATCAACAATTCATAATTAAAAGTTATTAAAACGATTAAAAGGAATACAAAAAACTGATCCACTACCCTTGTGACATTAAGAAAAGTCTATCCCCTAGGAGCTTGGGCGGTTGATAATGTTTTGAGTTTTCTTTTTCAATGAAAGCCCAGTGCCTGCGCCACATTGTGTTTAGAAATCGAGACACAACAAAAAAAATGGGTTTTGAGGAGTCATGCTTCAGAACTCTGAATGCCACCTGGCAGTGCACAAACCCTATGTTCCTGCAGAGCTGTATGAGCCAGCTCCGTCTTGTCGCTTTATACCCAGGGCAGAAAAACAAGACATGCAACTCTGTCCCCTCCTCGTGGTTGCATGCTGGACAACTACGTAGGGCCAATCCAGACCATTTAGAGGTGAAGGTCCGCAGGGGAAGGGTACTGAATCTGAACTGGAGGTATAATTTTCTTGCTGGGAACTGTAGAATCTCATCCAAAAAGGGTTCTAATTTATACTCATCTTTCAGAGCAAGACATTCTGCTGTAAGGACACCTAAATTCGGGTTCCAATGGATGACCTCCAGTTTTTGAGATCAATAGATTCTCACCAGTTCAGCTCGAGAAACTGTAGGGGAAGTTTCTTCGGGGTTACTCCAGAGGGTTGGTTTGCCTATCCTTGTACACTTTTATGTGTGCAAACCAGGGAAATTTTTTCCACCCCTGGAAGACCTAATAGCTCTTTAGTTTCTGCCAGGTATTCTGTCAGTTCCGGGGTCACCCACATCTTGTGCCAAAATGTTAGTGGTCGTAGGGTAACTTCTTCTTCAATCGGCCTAATACCTAGATCTAACCGCAGGGGGATTAGCGGGTACTGGGCGGAAGGCTCAGGATTTGTCTTAGAAAGTTGTTCTCGACTTTGCTTAGGAGGCTACAGGAACAGTGGCCCCAAAGTTCAGCCCTGTACAATGTGGCTCCCCTTACCTGTGCCCTGTAGATTTCAATGATTGGCCCAGTAGGTTTTTAGGTCGATTCCCTCATCATTTTAGCTATCCCACCAGAAGTCTGTGCTAAAGTGAGCTTAGCTTTGGCTATTTGTGGCCCCCAATCCATATTTTCCGTGAGGGTGATCCCCAGATAGTCAAATACAGGAACCCTTTCCAGTGCTATACCATTTAGGTGGGGACTTGGGCGTGCTTTCTTGACATGATTGACAATCATAAACTTGGTTTTCATGGTATTAATCTTCAGCCACCTGTTATTACAAAAAGTGACAAAACTGTCCAGTATCCTCTGGATTCTAAACTTGGACATCAAAAGGGTTTCATCAGCAAACATCAATGCTGGAACCTTTGAGTTTGCTAACTTGGGGGCATCATTATCCTTCACCTCTGTAAGTTGGGTAATAAGTGAGGTGCAAGCACGCAGCCCCGTCTCACCCCTCTGCCAACTGGGAGTCTAGTAGTTAATTCTCCCCCCTTTCCACATCTCACTCGTGCGTAGTTGGCCTCATGGAGCTTAATAAGCATACTTAACAGGAAAAAGGGAATCCCCAGTTCTCTTAATACCCCCCATAGTTTAACTCTGGGCACCAAGACAAAAGCCGTTTTCAGGTCCACGAAGACCAAATAGAGGCTGCCACCCTCCATTAACAGCGTTTTCCAGGAAATAAGTTGTAGTCTATAGATTTGGTCAACGGTGGAAGTGTTCTTCATGAACCCTGCTTGATAGAGGCTTATTATATCATTGTCTTGCATCCACACTTGTATGCGATCTAAAAGCACTCGTGCAAGCAGTTCCTGGGTGACGTCAATCAAACTGATCGGTCTGTAGTTTGCTGGAAGTAGGGGTGAGCCCTTCTTAAAAACTGGGACGATTTCTGCCCCTGCCCAAGTGTAAGGGATCGACATGCTGTTCATTTTGGCATTAAATAGTACGCACAAATAGGGGCCCCAGATAGTTGGTTCTTCTCGGAACAGGTCCCCTGGTAACCTATCTAAGCCAGGCACTTTGCCAGCGGGTAATTTCTTGATTGCCTTGGTGACTTCAAGGAGTGTAATCTCATCAGGCACCTCAGCAAAATACTCGGGAGCAAGGGTGGTTAGCTTCTCTACCAGGACAGTGTCAGCCCTTAAGTCCACTTGTGTGGCGGTGTGACTAGAGAAATCCAAGCCAGGGTCAGTTTCCATAGCATATAATGCCTGGAAATGGTCGACCCTCTTTTCTGCTGGAATATTCGGTTCAGAGGCTAAAGTGCCTTCCCTGCTACCTGTTCTAACTATGGCCCAGAATTGCTTCATGTCCCGGTTCTGTAAAGCAGTTTTAATGTCCTCCCATTTGTTCACTTCCCAAGACTGCTTTGCTTGAGTGACAGCCTCCTCGTTTTTTTTAAAAGCCTGTTTTTAGCTTTAATGGCCGCTATCATTGCCCGTTTTGCTTTGCGACAACTTTCATTTAACCACGACTGGGTTACAGATTTGGTTTTTTTGGGGCGCACTATTGGATAAAATATGTCAGCTAATTTAGTTACCAGATTCTTATGGAGTTCTCCAACTTGAGTGCAGGAGGTTAGGTGGTCCCAGTCAGCTACAATGCTGCTAAACTCTTGCAATGCTGGAACTACTACTTCATATAGGGCACCCAGCTTCTCAGGTTTCTGTTTTATTGCTCCCACTTAATTTGTCTTCTATTGTTGGTGAGTGTTAACCTGTTCTCCGGGGGGGATTACTGACGGGGGAAATAACTGAGTCCGCCACCTTCAATACCAGTATCAGCGTGTTATGGTCACTATCATGCCGTGAAAGAACGGCCAAATCAAGGGCCCAGTGCCATGATCTGGACTTCACTAAAATATAATTCAAGAGAGAGGATTGGCCAATTCTATTGAATAGTAGTTTCCCTGGCCTATCAGAGATTGTTCGGCCATTACAAGCTCTCAACAAATGGTTTGGAAAGATGGCATTTATTTGGAGTTCCAGGGGGAACCAGGACTTAATTGGTTGAATTTGTGGTTCAGGGATAGCCCACTGGGAGTCCTCCTCATTGGTAATTGAATCGTGAGCACCCGGGAAGGGGCTCGAATTGGCAATTAAAATCGCCCGACAATTAACCTCGTATTAGGCGGCACATTGGTGATAAAAGAGTTTAAGGCATCAAGGGTTGGTGATTCCTTGCTCACGCTTATAGGTCGGGAGTAGACATTAATAAGGACAAACTTCAGCTTAGTGGGGAACTTAAGCAATACACATTGGATGTCATTCAAGGAAGTAAACAAAGGACTAGCTAGGCAGCCCACTTGTGAGCCAACCCAGATCAATAAGCCTCCAGATGGTCCACCCCTCTCTCTAGTAACAGATGGAATATTAAATGTCACAAAGCCCACCCTTGTGCATTCGTCCTGCGACCATGTTTCCTGAAACATGCAGATGTCATACTGGTCCACGAAAAGTCCCAAATCAGAGCAGGAGAGTTTACCCTTGATGGCAGCCACGTTCTAAGAGAGGATCTTCAACTCATTACCTGCCCATAAAACGTGGAGCTGACACCCGGCCGAACAAAGTGACGCCAGTCGCACTCAAAACTCTATACCACACAGACTTAGGGTCCAACATATGGGGATTTGAAGGAGTGGTGAAGGAGGCAGCAATAGAAAAGAACACCCTCACAGGCAGCTGGGAGGAAAAAAAAAACAAAACCGCCTTAGACAAGGGACAGCCTAAGGGGTGCCACAGTTAGTGAAGAAGACAACATAACAACAGTGTCCACTACAGTGGGCGGTGACGGGAGCCTGCGTCACTACACTCTGTTGTCTCAACTCTGTGGCCTCAACTCTAAAGCTACCTTGGTATGATGCCCGGTGGAGCTACCTCGCGAACCATAGAGGAGTTTAACTTTGGACTCCCTCCTTTGACTATCACCTACCTAGCCGGATTTCGGGCAAACGCTCCCACGTCTCTCCTGACCTTATCTTCCCCCTCTCTCTTCCCCCAGCCCTCTCCCCTCTCCGCTTCTACTCTTTCCAGCTTCTGTCCTCTGCCATCACATGCCCCTGCCCCTTGTTCCCACCCTGTTTGTCAGTGAACCTCTTCCCTCGACACTTGAGACCAAACTATTTTGTCTGATGCCCGATGGAGCTACCTGGTTTAGCTTTCGGGGAGATGGGCCATGGATTCCTTCCATGGTCGTCACCTACCCAGTCGGTCTTCAGACAGACTTCCTTTCGTCTCTACGGTTGTCTCTTCCCTTATCCTCACTTTCTCACCTCACCTACCCCCACTACTTTTCTCTCTCCTTTCTCTCCTCTCCTAACGTATTGCTGATTGTCTGTGGTAATTTGTAATTGTAGATCTTTTTCTGTTACATTGTTGAACCACATTGTTGCACTTCCCTTTGTCTCTCCTGTCGTCTCCTCCCGCATCCTCCCTCTAGTTATGTCTCTCCTTCTCTCCTCTCTCAATGTATTGAGACTGAACTATTTTGTCTGGTGCCCGATGGAGCTACCTGGTTGAGCTATAGGGGAGATGGGCCGTGGATTCCCTCCTTGGTCGTCACCTACCCAGTCGGTCCTTAGACAGACTCCTTTTCGTCTCTCCTTATTGTCTCTTCCCTTATCATCACTTTCTCACCCCCCTACCCACCACTTCTTTTCTCTCTCCTTTCTCTCTTCTCCCAATGTATTGCTGATTCTTTGATGTAATGTGTAATTGTTGATCTTTTTCTGTTATATTGTTGAACCACATTGTTCCACTTCCTTTCCGTCTCTCTTGGCCTCTCCTCCCGCATCCTCCCTCTATTTTATGTCTTTCCTTCTCTCCTCTCTCAATGTATTGAGACTGAACTATTTTGTCTGATGCCCGATGGAGCTACCTGGTTTAGCTATAGAGGAGATGGGCTCTGGATTCCCTCCTTGGTCTTCACCTACCCAGTTGGTTTTTAGACAGACTTCTTTTCCTCTCTCTTTATTGTCTCTTCCCTTATCCTCCCTTTCTCACCTTCCCTTCCCCCTCCACTACTTCTCTCTCTCCTTTCTCTCCCCTCCTAATTGTATTTCTTATTTTTTGATTTATTGTGTAATTTGTTGAATTTTTTCTGTTACATTGTTGATTCTCATGTAAAGCGCTCTGATACCTTCGGGTCTAGCCAGTGCTATATTAAACTCTTTAAATAAATAAATAAACAATTGGTGGATTCACCCCCAGTGCAGTAATATTAGGGTGATTGGAAGAGTTAATGAGTGTGGGTTCCGAAGAATAGCCTGGTCTCACATACCCCTTACCCTCATGTGTGGTGGGTAAAACCAGAGCCCCGGTTTCTGTTACTAACTTTGGAACAGTGGGCTGGGTTGTGCCCCCATGATCAAACTCCACTCGACCACTTAGGGGCGTCAGAGTTCTCTCAGAGTTGCCCAGTCCCCCTGTCCCAGATGGTCAATCCACATCTTCCAGGGGCCAATATCGGTAATTTACAGGTAAGTTAAATAAAAGAGATCTAGTGGGCGGGTGTCTGCGATCAACATTCTGGTCCTCAATACGCTGCCTTACATACTCCAAGGTTACATTTGCCCTCCCAGGGTTAGAACAGTGGGAGTAAAAGTGGTCAAGCGAAAAAGCTCTCACCTCTGTACGGGTTTAAGCGGGGCTACTTTTATGATTTAAAAGCGTATGTACAGTCTGGGGATTTTTAAAATTAATTACCACACAGTCTCCTTGAGTAGTTTTTTCAGTAGGTCCCACCCAATCAATTCTCCACACCATTAATATTTCCCCAGCCCTTTCATAGGGGAACTGCCTATGTTTTGCTAGCCAGAACAAACTCTTGTTCATTAGTTCTAATTGTGACTCTCTCTGGTTGTTATTAAGTGGTGGAACTCCTGCCAAAATTATTACATACGGTACTGAAGCAGGTGGAAGGTCCATAGTTGTCTGTGCAGCTACTTCCATCCTACCCACAGGGCACTCCGCTCTCCTCTGCTCTTCTGTGCTTGTACTCAACTCTGGTATACTCTAAGTAGTTTGGGGGGTATTTCGCACAGTAGCGGTTGTAGCGTTACTGCGTTACTTTCAACCACTCTACGGGGTGTCCTCATCCTTGTGTTTGCTGGCTGCTCTGATACTCGCTGTGTACCGGGGTGCTGGGAGATACGACTAGTATCTTGACTATTAATCGAGTGGATATTAGGGTCATGGGTCCTAAGTGTCTCCTGGTTACTTATAGAGGCCCGAGGGTTACAATCTAGCATATTATTGAAACCGCCCTGTTGTGTTTTATCTAGGACCTAATTAAAATATCTCATATTTAATAATAAGCCACTGCAAACCAAATGCGGCAAGGCTACTTCCTTAGACTCCTAGAAAGCACAGCAAGTTCTTACAACATACCAAACCTTCAGCAACCTGGGAATTCCCCGTGCCTTTGTTTTGATTTGTCTTACAACTCCTACATGCACTGAAAGAACGGTCAGTTCTTAGTGACATCTTTAATTGACGTCTTATGTCCAACCTTACGTCAAACACGGCACCTTCCAGGTATATATATCCCAGCGTTTGCCTTAAGCAACACACGGTGGTGTGGAGTAGAGCGGCTATCTACTTATCCGAAGCCCAGCTGATGCGAGTGCCGAAGGAAGCCGTACCTCCCATCTGACACACTGAGAAAGACACTGTCTTTTTCTCCTGCTGAGAAAATCCAGCTGCGGTGTTTCCAGTCTCCCTCGCGGGGTACTGGGAGATGAGTCCTGAGAGCGAGATACAAGACCTCCTCCATTCTAGAAAACCAAGGTACGGAGCTGATTAGATCCTTAGAGAATTCTTGGGTCCGATACTTGGCAAAAAACAAACTTAACTTAAACTGCAGCCCATCTACTCCTTCCCACGTACTAGGCTTAGGTTAGGTACACCGGGGTTGGCGTATTTAGAAGCACCAGTTGAGTACGTTTAGTCAAGCTTTTATCTCTGTATGTAACTGTATATATATTTTATACCTTAAGTATCATATGGCTCAGAAACCATATCAATGCTTTTACAGAATTATTTCATAATACTCCTTTTACTATACGCACTTTACTTTATAACAAGTATTGCGCTCATAGCAATTCATTTCTCTTGCATGAGAAAGAAGACTGTTCAATAAATAACACCTTTTATTGAAAACACCCGTCTCTCTATTTCTCTGCACTCTGGTGAAACTAAATATGCACAACTGACTGAGTGAAATAGCTATCTATTGTTTTCACACGACTCTGGAGATATACTCCTCATTCTGGGGGAGCAAAGTTGTCATGTTTATGCGGTTGTCAGAAGTTGAATCTCTTCTTGTCTAATCAGGGAAGTTCACTCCTCCCTGTTCATTCGAGAAAGTTTCTAGTGACCTCTGAGCTAGCTGGGAAACCTAAATTAAGTCTAACATTTTCAATAGAGACTTAGTCGACCTCAGTCCTTCGTCTAAATGATCGTTTATGTTATTCCAAACCACAGAGCCTATTGGGAAAATAGGAACTACACTACAGCCCTCCCTCGGTGCAGATTGTATTGCATTAGCACTGGCTTGTCTTTCCCTTGGGCTCCCCACCGATGTCAGAGTATTTAGTTGATCAACTAATGGGACAACTTCTTCCTTTATAATAACTCTTAGTTGAATCAACGAATGTCTGACAAAATATCAATTACACAATTATCGTTATACAAAATTATCGGGACAAAAATATCGATGGCAAAAATATCGGAATCCTATCCCTAACAAGGTAAGTACAAATATATCGAAAAAAACCATATAGAATGACAAAAACATCGTTTTTTGTAAAATATCGTTTTATTTTTATAAAATAAAAATGTAATATTAACAAAATAATACTTATAAATGTAATAAACATATTTAAAAATGTACTATAATATTTACAATTAATACATAATGTAATACAAATTAATATTAATAACTATATCATACATAATATATTTTTCATTATTAACTCTAAATTAATTATTTTCATAACTTATAAACAAATAAAAATAAAATAAATTTTAATACATTTATATACATAAAATAATCATCTAAATAACAATTAATAATAACATAAAACTAATAAAAAAGCTAAATACATTTTAGATAGCGTATGAGTAAAAATTACTATTCCCACTCCAGAGAGTGCGACAGTAGGGAAAGTGTTGGATAGCGTAGGGGTAACAATTACTATTCCCACTCCAGAGAGTGCAACAGTAGGGAAAGTGTTGGATAGCCTAGGGTTAAAAATTACTATTCCAACTCCAGAGAGTGCAACAGTAGGGAAAGTGTTGGATAGCGTAGGGGTAACAATTACTATTCCAACTCCAGAGAGTGCAACAGTAGGTAAAGTGTTGGATAGTGTAGGGGTAACAATTACTATTCCAACTCCAGACAATGCAACAGTAGGGAAAGTGTTGGATAGCTTAGGGATAAAAATTACTATTCCCACTCCAGAGAGTGCAACAGTAGGGAAAGTGTTGGATAGCATAGGGGTAACAATTACTATTCCCACTCCAGAGAGTGCAACAGTAGGGAAAGTGTTGGATAGCGTAGGGATAAAAATTACTATTCCCACTCCAGGGAGTGCAACAGTAGGGAAAGTGTTGGATTGCGTAGGGGTAACAATTACTATTCCCACTCCAGAGAGTGCAACAGTAGGGAAAGTGTTGGATAGCGTAGGGGTAAAAATTACTATTCCAACTCCAGAGAGTGCAACAGTAGAGAAAGTGTTGGATAGCGTAGGGGTAAAAATTACTATTCCAACTCCAGAGAGTACAACAGTAGGGAAAGCGTTGGATAGCATAGGGAGTAACAATTACTATTCCAACTCCAGAGAGTGCAACAGTAGGGAAAGTGTTGGATAGCGTAGGGTTAAAAATTACTATTCCAACTCCAGAGAGTGCAACAGTAGAGAAAGTGTTGGATAGCGTAGGGGTAAAAATTACTATTCCCACTCCAGAGAGTGCAACAGTAGGGAAAGTGTTGGATAGCGTAGGGGTAACAATTACTATTCCCACTCCAGAGAGTGCAACAGTAGGGAAAGTGTTGGATAGCGTAGGGGTAAAAATTACTCTTCCAACTCCAGAGAGTGCAACAGTAGGGAAAGTGTTGGATAGCGTAGGGGTAAAAATTACTATTCCAACTCCAGAGAGTGCAACAGTAGGGAAAGCGTTGGATAGCGTAGGGAGTAGCAATTACTATTCCAACTCCAGAGAGTGCAACAGTAGGGAAAGTGTTGTATAGCGTAGGGTTAAAAATTACTATTCCAACTCCAGAGAGTGCAACAGTAGAGAAAGTGTTGGATAGCGTAGGGGTAAAAATTACTATTCCCACTCCAGAGAGTGCAACAGTAGGGTAAGTGTTGGATAGCATAGGGGTAACAATTACTATTCCAACTCCAGAGAGTGCAACAGTAGGGAAAGTGTTGGATAGCCTAGGGTTAAAAATTACTATTCCAACTCCAGAGAGTGCAATACTAGGGAAAGTGTTGGATAGCGTAGGGGTAAAAATTACTATTCCCACTCCAGAGAGTGCAACAGTAGGGAAAGTGTTGGATAGCGTAGGGGTAACAATTACTATTCCAACTCCAGAGAATGCAACAGTAGGGAAAGTGTTGGATAGCGTAGGGTTAAAAATTACTATTCCAACTCCAGAGAGTACAAGAGTAGGGAAAGTGTTGGATAGCGTAGGGGTAACAATTACTATTCCAACTCCCGAGAGTGCAACAGTAGGGAAAGTGTTGGATAGCGTAGGGGTTAAAATGACATACTTATATAAAAAAAAAATTTTTTTAATAATACAAATATGAAGTATTAAATAAATATAAACCATTTACAATACATACACATAATTATTAAAAACATGATTAGGTAAATATATGTAACCAAAAATAATCAATAAAATATACCATTTTATAATATTTAATTACCAATTATTAAATAATTAACAATTATATAATTAAATTAACAATGATTTTTAATTCATTATTACTTAATTACATTTACATTAGTTCCCACCATATTCCCCTATAAACACACAACCCACAACAGAACACATTTATCAATTAATAAATTATTTATATTTAATTACCAATTAATTAAAATTAATTACCAATTAATAAAAATTAATGTATACTTCCTACTAGTTAATAATTAATTCAACATAATGAAATTACTTCCCACCCTATTCCCCTATAAACCCACAACCCGCTACAGTAGTAAAACACATTTAATTAAATTACATTATAAATACATTATAAAACATAATAAATACAATATAATATACACAAAATATATTTAAAAATCGATATTAGTAACATCGAAATTATTTACTTCGATATTTAAAACTTCGATATTACTAATATCGATATTAAAAGTGTCGATATTACTTACCTTCTATATTATGTCCCTTCGATATTTAAACTTCGATATAATTGTATATTGAAATTTAAAACTCGATATTTTGTCTGTGTACCGAATCAGCAGGTCTGTCAATAGGATCTGAGCCCAGGGTGGGTACTTTGGATCTGTACAAGTAATGATAGCAGGTTCTATTGGTGGGTTTGACATAGGTGAGTGTTCTTTTAGCTTTCTTGCTGTTAGTTACCCTTCCGCCTGTTTGCTTTCGTTTCCCATTCTTACGGGTGCCTATACCTTCATACCCCTTTCTGGATACACTTGTCAGAACGTTCACTCCAGGTAAGGGGGATAGGGAAACATTTCCATTAGGTGGAGGTACTGCCGAAGTAGTATTGGGAATTGGCAAATCTACTGTTTGGATGTAAAGATCAGGGGTGATTGACAATCGCCTTTCAGTGCATTCAATTTCAGTTGTTACAGCCCCAATTGCCCTTTGTAACATTTTGTCAATTGACGTTGGGAGTGGCGAGGAGGGGGGGTTTAACTTGGGCCCGGGGCTTTTTAGTGGTATAGATACGTTTCCCCATAATGTACTTTTAAAAGCACACCGTGGTCAACCCCACCTTTATAGGGGCGAGCAATCCAGCAAGTGTTATGCAAACACACACAGCTTTTTGGCAATATGCTCAAGAGGGGTAGTCGGGGAGTTCGCTGTGCTCATTAATAAAAATAACCTTTAGGCTGTGCCCCTTTAAGTCCACATACATAAAGTCAACGAGCCCTCAGCATTGAGCAGAATGAAACCAGTCTACTAGCCGGAGTTTGTCTTTTGGGAGGTGGTGCAAGTGTCCCCAGGCATCCTCCTGCAGTCTGGTGCAGTCCCACGCAGCAGCCGCCTCTAGGAGGCAATACCTGTCCACTCTTAAAACCAAGCTAGTCTCCATGGTGCGAAAATCATAGCTAATGTTGAAACCACAAGTTTGTCTTTTACTGCTGCACTTCTCTGTACGGATTCTGATTCTACTGATTCTTTGTAATGGTGCCCCACATCTGGAATACCCATCCCCTGACATCAGATCATTAGCCAAACATGTGCGGTTTAGGAAACTCTAAAAAAACATGGGTGTTCAGGCAAGCTTTTGGTTGTTCTTGCTGCTGTCGTTGCTACCTCGACCTTAGCGCCAAGAGACCTTATGGTGAACGTGCACTCTATACATTCCCGATAAACTAACTTCTACGCTCTGCCTGTCAAGACTACACTTGTTTGCACCACCATTTTAGGGGAGGGAATATATGTAGCATTTGATTTTGCACAATATTTCTTCACTCATACCTCAGAGCCTGCTGCAAAAGCTGTTGCTTTCTGCCTTGCCGCACCTTTTTGAGTCATGCCGCAAATGATCGAGTTATTAACAGGAAGACGCATCTCCAAAGGATGGAGCAGAGGTGACGTGGTTGGGGAGGAGAAGAGAAGAGAAAGGGACAGGCCCCCATCCAAGAAGAGACAGGGACAAGGATGGGGTGGGGGCCCCACAAGAGAAGAGAAGAGAAGAGACAGGGACAGGAAGAGACAGGGACAAGGATGGGGTGGGGGGCCCACAAGAGAAGAGAAGAGAAGAGACAGGGACAGGAAGAGACAGGGACAAGGATGGGGTGGGGGGCCCACAAGAGAAGAAAAGAGAAGAGACAGGGACAGGCCCCCATCCGAGAAGAGACAGGGACAAGGATGGGGTGGGGGCCCCACAAGAGAAGAGAAGAGAAGAGACAGGGACAGGCCCCCATCCGAGAAGAGACAGGGACAAGGATGGGGTGGGGGGCCCACCCCACAAGAGAAGAGAAGAGAGGGTGGAGGGCCCACCCCACAAGAGAAGAGAAGAGACAGGGACAAGAAGAGACAGGGACAAGGATGGGGTGGGGGGCCCACAAGAGAAGAGAAGAGAAGAGACAGGGACAGGCCCCCATCCGAGAAGAGACAGGGACAAGGATGGGGTGGGGGCCCCCCAAGAGAAGAGAAGAGACAGGGACAGGCCCCCATCCGAGAAGAGACAGGGACAAGGATGGGGTGGGGGTCCCACCCCACAAGAGAAGGGAAGAGAGGGTGGGGGACCCACCCCACAAGAGAAGAGAAGAGACAGGGACAAGAAGAGACAGGGACAAGGATGGGGTGGGGGGCCCACCCACAAGAGAAGAGAAGAGACAGGGACAAGGATGGGGTGGGGGGCCCACCCCACAAGAGAAAAGAAGAGAGGGTGGGTGGCCCACCCCACAAGAGAAGAGAAGAGACAGGGACAAGAAGAGACAGGGACAAGGATGGGGTGGGGGGCCCACCCCACAAGAGAAGAGAAGAGACAGGGACAAGGATGGGGTGGGGGCCTCAGAGAGCAAGAGCAGGAGACAGCACAGAGCAGTGCTCGGGACCCTGACAAGGGTGGGAGTGGGGGCCTCCAGACAGAGTATTCTCCAGGGCAAAGCTCACATGAGAAAGGACAAGGCAGCAAAATGGTGCCCTCAGGTAAGCACGCTTGTTAGAACACACCATGGGCGTCCGCAGGGAGAGGGAAAGGGGGGCCAAGAAGGGTGCAAGGCAGAGGGGGAGAAGGATGCATGGTAGAGAAGGGTGCAAGGCAGAGGGGAGAAGGGTGCAAGGCAGAGTGGAGAAGGGTGCAAGGCAGAGTGGAGAAGGGTGCAAGGCAGAGGGGAGAAGGGTGCAAGGCAGAGAGGAGAAGGGTGCAAGGCAGAGGGGTGAAGGGTGCAAGGCAGAGGGGAGAAGGGTGCAAGGCAGAGTGGAGAAGGTTGCAAGGCAGAGGGGAGAAGGGTGCAAGGCAGATAGGAGAAGGGTGCAAGGCAGAGAGGAGAAGGGTGCAAGGCAGAGAAGAGAAGGGTGCAAGGCAAAGAGGAGACGGGTGCAAGGAAGAGAGGAGAAGGGTGCAAGGTAGAGAAGGGTGCAAGGCGGAGGGGGAGAAGGGTGCAAGGTAGAGAGGAGAAGGTGCAAGGCGGAGGGGAGAAGGTGCAAGGCGGAGGGGAGAAGGGTGCAAGGCAGATAGGAGAGGGGTGCAAGGCGGAGGGGAGAAGGGTGCAAGGCAGATAGGAGAAGGGTGCAAGGCAAAGAGGAGAAGGGTGCAAGGCAGAGAAGAGAAGGGTGCAAGGCAAAGAGGAGAAGGGTGCAAGGCAGAGAAGAGAAGGGTGCAAGGCAAAGAGGAGAAGGGTGCAAGGCAAAGAGGAAAAGGGTGCAAGGAAGAGAGGAGAAGGGTGCAAGGTAGAGAAGGGTGCAAGGCAGAGAGGAGAAGGGCGCAAGGCAGAGAAGAGAAGGGTGCAAGGTAAAGAGGAGACGGGTGCAAGGAAGAGAGGAGAAGGGTGCAAGGTAGAGAAGGGTGCAAGGCGGAGGGGGAGAAGGGTGCAAGGTAGAGAGGAGAAGGGTGCAAGGCGGAGGGGAGAAGGTGCAAGGCGGAGGGGAGAAGGGTGCAAGGCAGATAGGAGAAGGGTGCAAGGCGGAGGGGAGAAGGGTGCAAGGCAGATAGGAGAAGGGTGCAAGGCAAAGAGGAGAAGGGTGCAAGGCAGAGAAGAGAAGGGTGCAAGGCAAAGAGGAGAAGGGTGCAAGGCAGAGAAGAGAAGGGTACAAGGCAAAGAGGAGAAGGGTGCAAGGCAAAGAGGAGAAGGGTGCAAGGAAGAGAGGAGAAGGGTGCAAGGTAGAGAAGGGTGCAAGGCAGAGGGGGAGAAGGGTGCAAGGTAGAGAGGAGAAGGGTGCAAGGCGGATGGGAGAAGGGTGCAAGGCGGAGGGGAGAAGGGTGCAAGGCAGATAGGAGAAGGGTGCAAGGCGGAGGGGAGAAGGGTGCAAGGCAGATAGGAGAAGGCTGCAAGGCGGAGGGGAGAAGGGGGCAAGGTGGAGGGGAGAAGGGTGCAAGGTGGAGGGGAGAAGGGTGCAAGGTGGAGGGGAGAAGGGTGCAAGGTGAAGGGGAGAAGGGTGCAAGGCAGAGGGGAGAAGGGTGCAAGGCAGAGGGGAGAAGGGTGCAAGGCAGAGGGGAGAAGGGTGCAAGGCAGAGGGGAGAAGGGTGCAAGGGAGAGAGGAGAAGGGTGCAAGGTAGAGAAGGGTGCAATGCAGAGGGGGAGAAGGGTGCATGGCAGATGGGAGAAGGGTGAAAGGCAGAGGGGAGAAGGGTGCAAGGTAGAGGGGAGAAGAGTGCAAGGTAGAGGGGAGAAGGGTGCAAGTCAGAGGGGAGAAGGGTGCAAGGCAGAGGGGAGAAGTGTGCAAGGCAGAGAAGAGAAGGGTGCAAGGCAAAGAGGAGAAGGGTGCAAGGCAAAGATGAGAAGGGTGCAAGGAAGAGAGGAGAAGGGTGGAAGGTAGAGAAGGGTGCAAGGCGGAGGGGGAGAAGGGTGCAAGGTAGAGGGGAGAAGGGTGCAAGGCAGAGAGGAGAAGGGTGCAAGGCGGAGGGGAGAAGGGTGCAAGGCAGAGGGGAGAAGGGTGCAAGGCAGAGGGGAGAAGGGTGCAAGGTGGAGGGGAGAAGGGTGCAAGGCAGAGGGGAGAAGGGTGCAAGGCAGAGGGGAGAAGGGTGCAAGGCAGAGGGGAGAAGGGTGCAAGGCAGAGGGGAGAAGGGTGCAAGGCAGAGGGGAGAAGGGTGCAAAGGCAGAGGGGAGAAGGGTGCAAGGCAGAGAGGAGAAGGGTGCAAGGTAGAGAAGGGTGCAAGGCGGAGGGGGAGAAGGGTGCATGGCAGATGGGAGAAGGGTGAAAGGCAGAGGGGAGAAGGGTGCAAGGAAGAGAGGAGAAGGGTGCAAGGTAGAGAAGGGTGCAAGGCGGAGGGGGAGAAGGGTGCAAGGCAGAGGTGAGAAGGGTGCAAGGCAGAGGTGAGAAGGGTGCAAGGCAGAGAGGAGAAAGGTGCAAGGCAAAGGGGAGAAGGGTACAAGGCAAAGGGGAGATGGGTGCAAGGCAGAGGGGAAAAGGGTGCAAGGCAGAGGGGAGAAGGATGCAGGGTAGAGAAGGGTGCAAGGCGGCGGGGTAGAAGGGTGCAAGGTGGAGGGGGAGAAGGGTGCAAGGCAGAGAGGAGAAGGATGCAAGGTAGAGAAGGGTGCAAGGCGGTGGGGGAGAAGGGTGCAAGGCGGAGGGGGAGAAGGGTGCAAGGCAGAGGGGAGAAGGGTGCAAGGCAGAGGGGAAAGGGTGCAAGGCAGAGGGGAGAAGGGTGCAGAGCAGAGGGGAGAATGGTGCAAGGAAGAGATGAGAAGGGTGCAAGGTAGAGAAGGGTGCAAGGCAGTGGGGGGAAGGGGTGCAAGGCAGAGAGGAGAAGGATGAAAGTTAGAGAAGGGTGCGGGGGTGGAATAGGGTGCAAGACAGAGAGGAGAAGGGTGCAAGGCAGAGGGGAGAAGGGTGCAAGGCAGAGGGGAGAATGGTGCAAGGTAGAAAAGGGTGCAAGGCGGAGGTGGACTAGGGTACAAGGGGAAGGGGAGAAGGGTGCAAGAGGGAGGGCAAGAAGGGTGCAAGGCAGAGGGGAGAAGGGTGCAAGGGGGATGGTGATGAAGTTAAAAATGTGCCCCCCCTGGAAACATTTCAGCGGACACCCATGGAACGCACACTACTTTGTGAGGGAGAGTGGGGGAGAGTGGAGAGAGAGAGAGTGGAGAAAAACAGTGGAGAGAAACAGTGGAGAGAGAGAGTGGCTAGAGAGAGAGAGAGAGAGTGGAGAGAGACAGTGGAGACAGAGTAGACAGTGGAGAGAGAGTGGAGATAGACAGTGGAGAGACCGAGAGTGGAGCGAGAGTGGAGAGAGCATGGAGAGACACTGGAGAGAGTGGAGAGACCGAGAGTGGAGAGAGAGAGAGTGGAGAGAGAGAGTAGAGAGAGAGAGAGTGGAGAGAGAGTGGAGAAAGACAGTGGAGAGACCGAGAGTGGAGAGAGAGTGGAGAGAGCATGGCGAGACAGTGGAGAGAGTGGAGAGACCGAGAGTGGAGAGAGAGAGAGTGGAGAGAGAGAGTAGAGAGAGAGAGAGTGGAGAGAGAGTGGAGAAAGACAGTGGAGAGACCGAGAGTGGAGAGAGAGTGGAGAGAGCATGGCGAGACAGTGGAGAGAGAGAGAGTGGAGAGAGAGAGAGAGTGGAGAGAGAGTGGAGAGAGAGAGAGTGGAGAGAGAGAGTGGAGAGAGAGTGGAGAGAGAGTGGAGAGAGAGAGAGAGTGGAGAGAGAGTGGAGAGAGAGAGAGAGTGGAGAGAGAGATAGAGTGGAGAGAGAGATAGAGTGGAGAGAGAGAGAGTGGAGAGAGAGAGTGGAGAGAGAGTGGAGAGAGAGTGGAGAGAGAGAGAGAGTGGAGAGAGAGATAGAGTGGAGAGAGAGATAGAGTGGAGAGAGAGATAGAGTGGAGAGAGAGATAGAGTGGAGAGAGAGATAGAGTGGAGAGAGAGATAGAGTGGAGAGAGAGTTAGAGTGGAGAGAGAGAGTAGAGAGAGCGAGTAGAGAGAGCGAGTGGAGAGAGAGAGTGGAGAGAGAGTGGAGAGAGAGAGAGTGGAAAGAGAGAGAAAGAGTGGAGAGAGAGAGAGTGGAGAGAGAATGGAGAGTAGAGAGAGACAGTGGAGAGAGAGACAGTGGAGAGAGAGACAGTGGAGAGAGAGACAGTGGAGAGAGACAGTGGAGAGAGAGTGAGTGGAGAGAGAGTGAGTGGAGAGAGAGTGAGTGGAGAGAGAGTGAGTGGAGAGAGAGTGGAGCGAGAGAGTGGAGAGAGAGAGTGGAGAGAGAGAGTGGAGAGAAAGAGTGGAGAGAGAGAGTGGAGAGAGTAGAGAGAGAGAAGGGAGAGAGAGAGAAGGGAGAGAGGGTGGAGAGAGAGAGAGTGGAGGGAGACAGTGGAGGGAGACAGTGGAGAGAGAGTGAGTGGAGAGAGAGTGAGTGGAGAGAGAGTGGAGCGAGAGTGGAGCGAGAGAGTGGAGAGAGACAGTGGAGAGAGAGAGTGGAGAGAGTAGAGAGAGAGAGAAGGGAGAGAGGGTGGAGATAGAGAGAGTGGAGGGAGACAGTGGAGGGAGACAGTGGAGAGAGAGACAGAGGAGAGACCGTGGAGAGAGAGACAGTAGAGATAGAGTGGACAGAGTTGAGAGAGCGAATGGAGAGAGTGGGTAGAGAGTACAAACTGACTGACTGACTCAGAGACTGAATACTGACTGACCGAGAGACTGACTGACTGAGAAACTGACTGAGAGAGAGAGTGACTGACTGACAGAGAGAGAGAGACTGATTGAGAGTGAGCCTGACTGACAGAGACTGGTTGAGGTAGAGAGAAACTGACTGAGAGAGAGACTGAGAGAGAGAGGCAGAGAGACTGACTGACAGAGAGATAGACTGATTGACTCTGAGAGAGACTGACTGACAGAGAGAGACTGCCTGAGAGAGACTGCCTGAGAGAGACTGACTGAGAGAGAGACTGACTGAGAGAGAGACTGACAGAGAGAGAGACTGACAGAGAGACTGACAGAGAGAGACTGACAGAGAGAGAGACTGACTGAGAGAGAGACTGACAGAGAGAGAGACTGACAGAGAGAGAGACTGACTGGGTGAGAGACTGACTGACTGACTGACTGACAGAGAGAGAGAGACTGACTGACTGGGATAGAGAGAGAATGACTGACTGAGAGAGACTGACTGACTGGGAGAGAGAGAGACTGACTGGGAGAGAGAGAGACTGACTGACTGACTGAGAGAGAGACTGACTGACTGACTGACTGAGAGAGAGACTGACTGACTGAGAGAGAGACTGACTGACTGACAGAGACAGACAGAGAGAGAAAGAGACTGAGAGACTGACAGAGAAAGAGAGACTGACCAACAGAGAGAGATTGACTGACAGAGACTGACTGATAGAGAGACTCACAGAGAGACTGACTGACCGAGAGAGAGACTGAGACTCTGACAGAGAGAGAGACTGACTGACAGAGAGAGAGACTGACTAAGAGAGACTGACAGAGAGACTGACAGAGAGAGACTGACTGACAGAGAGAGAGCGAGAGACTGACTGACTGAGAGAGACTGACTGAGAGAGACTGAATGACAGCGAGTGATAGACTGACTGACACAGAGAGAGAGACTGACTGATAGAGAGAGACTGACTGGCTGACAGACTGACAGTGAGAGAGAGAGAGAGAGAGAGAGAGAGAGAGAGAGAGAGAGAGAGAGAGACTGACTGACAGAGAGAGTGACTGACTAAGAGAGACTGAATGACAGAGAGAGATAGACTGACTGACTGAAAGAGAGATACTGACTGACAGAGAGAGAGAGAGAGACTGTGATGGAATTGGGGTCAAAGTGTGTATGAAGCTTTGCAATGCCTCTTAAGATTGCTATTGTCTAATAAAAATAAAAATGTATTATCAAAATGTGCTCTTTGTGGTTACATCTGCTTTTGAAATACTGCATTGAAGCTTTGTCCAATGTCTTAAAACGGAAACGAGAAGGAGCAGAGGATGCACTTTTATCGGAAACGAGAAGGAGCAGAGGATGCACTTTTATCAAAACTAAACGATGAGTGGGCCCGATGTTGTATATCATGACAGGAGTCTGCATCAGGAAACCCACCTAAAATTGGGCAAACTTTCCCGGCCTACTCATGGCAGGGACCCTGTAATGAATGGACCACCACCTATGATAGCCTGCGGGCAGACTAAGCCCAACCTTTGACTCCACCATCCAGTGTTACTTATAACGGCTGTATTGGTGACAGTGGCATAACAATCGCCCCGCATCCCCTGCAGTATGGCGGGTCGCTGCCCTGAGAGCTCTAGACTGGCACGGAGAATGGGAGGGGGGCCCCCTCCATGTAGTTTGCAGGGGGGCCCCCTCACGTTTCGTTACGCCACTGCTACTCTCTCTTTACTACTGAACATCACAGCAGCCAATCATATCATAAAACAAAACAGAAGCTGTCAATAACTACAAATCCCATGAGGCAATTGCCCTGTCATCACCACCCTACCGCCAATCAGGGCCAACCAGCATTTATATAAGCTGTTCCCACTTTAGTTCTTCCTCTTTTTTTTGCTGCTGAGCACTGCAGCCACAGAGAAGTACTCCTTTATGTTCACTTGATAATCCTGACACTCCCTGTTCCCTTCACACGTTTGTGCTTTGTCGTGGACCAGGCTTATTGCCTTTATCTATTGTGGATTTGTCAACCTAATGCCCGTTTTTAACTTGCAGTTATATTAAATAGAGGAGATTGTAATCTCCTAAAGTTCCTGTGGACTTGGAGCTGAGGCTGTAGTACACGTGTGTGCGCTTGCAATATACAGAGGCGTGGTCCTCTTTCTATTACGAGTGCCGCACAGCAGGGTGGCTATGCAGCGGGAATGAGTGTAGTTCTGCGCTGGATAATTAGATTTTTGCTCCTGCACCCAACGGGGCTGTAACATACGTTATCAGGTCCTTACCATAAGGGCTGCAGGTGGCTCCCTAGTTACACTTTTGATTGCTGGCTCTGCACTTTGTGAATCTATCGCCTGCCAGGGGTTGCCCTCCCCGCCTCTCGATGAAAGTACTGCTTAGGTGCTCTGCACCACCATGGCACCATACATACTGGAGGATGGTGACACGTATGAGGCACATGGAGACATCCCATAGGGTTACCAGGTTCAAGAGAGACTGGCAGACGCACTAGATAACTTGGTGCAAGATTCTGGGTATAGAGAGCTTATACATGCAACACTTTACTCAGGGGCCCATTGCGATGCTGGAAGGAAAAGGCGTTCGCCCGCCGTGCTTGCGGCAAAAATCCACCCGCATGACCCTCGGCATCTGCGTCAGTAAAATAATGATGCATTGCACGGAAAATTCTACCACGGAGGATGGAACACACAAATGACCGTCCGCCATGCTCGGAAAAGTTGCAAATCCGACCGCGGCGGATGGGGAAAGCATTTCAAGGGACTAAAAAGGCTACTCCTGCTGCGGAAAGACGGCATGGCCAATTACGATGAAACCACCGAGCTGAAGGGCGGAGCATTGCATACTGATTTCTTTCCTCGCGCACAGAGCCAAATGAATGGCGGTAGTAACAAACTGAACAGCGATGCACAAAGTCTGCCTGCACTCGATGCTGCCCACAATCACATCATACACGCTACAATGATACACCCCAAATTTCCATTGGCAATGTAAGCCATCCCCAGCATGGAAGAAACACCTGCAGGACATCACTCATTTGGTGACACCCACATACAACAGCATAAAACCAACCCCTTCCTGGACCAGCATCCTTTGCACACCAGAAGCTGACACAGAAAGACTGGACACCATTTACGCACATAGCACATCACATACACCCATCTCCACACAACACCACCCCCGACCCACACACCTGACACACTTCACAGAACTCCACCACCCATGCACCTTTCTCACCTTTGCACCATGGCCAAAAGGAAAATGCCCGAATTCACAGACAATGATTTGAAAGTGATGGTACACAAGATCATATGGGTAGAACCACATTTGCATGCAAGTCTGGTCCAACACACCCCACTTGTGGGTAAATCCCAGATGTGGACAATGATCTACAACAAAGTCAATGCTGTAGGGACCACCCTACGCACACTACATGACATCCAAAGGTGGTGGGTCAACCACAAAGCCCGGATCAAGCATCGTGCCAACAGGAACCACGAGGCGGACCATAGAACTGGTGGCGGCCTTCATATACCACAAGTAACCTTCACTGAATGGGAGAAGAAGGTGCTTGCCATACTTCAACCCTAGAGTCACACAGGAATCTAGGGGGGGGGGGGGGGGAGTGTACCAACAAAATGACCACATCTTACTGTAATGTACCGTTGTGCAAAACAAGTGAGCCTCAATTGCCCGACAAAATCAAACTCATGTACAATGCACGCTGTCAACATGAATGTCCTATAAGGCTAGCAAGTCCGTCCTCTGCTACACTGAACAGGTAATCAGCCATCTTACTCGGAGTGGGTTTTAGGGACCTGACAGCAAGACCACACCCCCAACAAGCTCTCTGTCTCCCCTCCCAAACAGCAGGGAGCTATCCGACCAGCATAACCTGCATATGTGAGCTAACTCTGTTAAGCTGCATAAGTTGCAGCCAGTGCACACACAGTAAATACCATTGAGAGTTCACATGAATAACAGTGTCATTGATGAAGACACATATGTCACTGCAAACCAAAACCTCCTGCCCTCACTGTCCCACCACCACCGACTCCCACAACAGCTGCAACAACAACGCTGAGCCCTGCTGCACCGACCTGTGTGGCAGCCACCTCCACCATCACCACTTCTGCCTCCAACACTGTCCCTGTGCCAGTTGCAGTCAACACCACCAGGCAGCCTCAGGATGCTGGGGACAGTGTGCGGCGGCAGCGCCAGGTTCCGCCACAGGTCCGTGGCAGCAGAGCAGGTGGCAGGACAACTGTGGGACAGTCACAGGAGGACAATGAGACAGAGGCCCAGCCCACCGTGCAAAGTGTCCTTGGTGCATAGCAGCAGAACCAGGGACAGATCGGCCAGGTCCCTGAACTGTGTGAACTCCGCCTGCTGCAGAGGTCCATGGACAATCGTTTGGGACAAATTGCCGAATACATGGGCCAGCTTGTGGGTGTCCAGAGGGATATGCATGCAGCACAAACAGCTGGCCACCCCCCGTGGCCAGCCGGATAATAGTGACAACACCTCAGCAGCGGCCATAGGGAGGGGTGAGTCACATCACAGCGAATACTCAGACACCTCCGATCATACACCAGGTTCCCCCCAGGCCAAATGGCGTAGGGGGCATCCGAAAAAGTCCCTGGGAGGATCATGTGGCAAAGCACCGTGCTGTTCTAGTGCTCTGAGCCAACGTTGATGTCACCAGTGTCATCACACCGAAAATTGACTTTGTTGTAAATCCGATCCCACATTGCCATAAGAATGGGAGTGTACTATTGGACTGTGAAATCCCACCATTGTGTGTTCTACCCGAACCATCCATGTCCCATCACCTTCAACCCTCACCTGTCACTCATTTACAAATAAACACTAATCAAACCTGTATGCCTTTGTGACAAGAGGAATATTTATCATGGTAAGTAGCATGTTCACTCACATTGCAATGTATCATGAGACGTGAATGCGACAATCCATTGACAGAGTAGAGGAACGTGGAACGCCACAAGAACAAGACAGTGATTTGACATATGATGGCAGTACAGGAAAAGCACTGCCCTAGGCAACACTGTACAAGATGCATAACAGTTAACCCAGGGCCAGGGCCAAGATCATCCACCTGGACAGAAGAGGAGGGGGATGAGAGCACACAAATTAACCTCCCAGCATAGTTTACCCACCAGCATCCTGGTACATGCACTGCAGTTGTAATGCTCACTTGTCTTTCCGTGGAAGTGAGTCACCACGGCTGGATGCAAGTCAGTGCTGTCAATCCCTAGACACATGTGTGTTGCGTTATCCTCCTACATCAGTAGGGTTTAGATACTTTGTAATCTGTGTCTGCTGAGGGAGCTGCCACAATCCACTCGGATCTTTGTACCTCTCCCTTTACAACTCAGGTGAAACACTGTCCAATGACAAGTAAGCATTATTACTGAACTGCATTTACCCTAATGCTAAGGGATGAATTGTGCTGGGAGGTGAAGCAGTGTGCCCCCATCCCCCTAACAATATCAACATGGACATGACGGCAGTTGTCACAGATTACATAGCGCAGACCAATGAAATCCTGAGCAGTGTGCCCACAAGAGCCAGTATCACAACATATACTGTCATGTGGACAATAGTGCCATTGTCGCATTCATACACTCAAGTACTGTTGCACAGGGATTTACATGTGACGTGTGATTCATGCGTGTTGAACCACATGAACACCAGTCCATGACAACATACCCGCGCTAAATCTATGTAACAACCGAAGTTACCGTCCCCTGAATGAGCACCACTGCTGCGGTCACAGGGCAGGCAGCACATAGATAGGAACTGTTGCATGCCGTGTTCCTTGCTGTAGCAATGTTCTCCTCACTCCCCCATATGTGATTGTGGTTATTCATTTGTGGCCTCACATTCCCACACCGAAAGCATACTTCAATCAGTGTGCCGGCACAATGGGCTTCTGTCTCCCACATCAGCCCGGAGACCTTCGAATTCCAGGTGTCTTGACCGTCGCATGCAATTCAGTCACTGCTGAAGACGGCACTCCCACTTTTTTGTCGGGGAACAGACACACTAATTATTGATAGCGTCTGACACTAAAGGCTTTGGCACATTTGTTTTGAACTTGTGGGCTCTGACCTTGTCCCTTCGCTTCATTCTATTGCTGGAGTCCTACCGGGTGTAATTCCTCCAATTTACATACTGCATTTAGCGGTTTCAGATCATTACTTTGACTGTACAGCTGAGCGCTGGTTCTGAGATTGCTCTCATGCCATGTCTGACCGTCCTGTGGTCCAGGCCGACCCCGGTCCGTTGCAACTATACCGTACAGCATGGAGCTTCTCTTCGGATGTGTCCCATTAGCTGTGCTTCGCATCAGATTTAGGCTAACCTTCCGCTATGCCTGTTTCACCTGCGTGCAACCTATCTTCGCCTGTCGTAGATGCCCCTATCAGTGGTCCATGGATGTCTGCCTTTCCAACACATCTCTTGCTGCCCTGGATCATGAGCTGTGGGTGAGTCCTTTGTTGGTCCACGACCAGGACTGCTTCGGTGATACACATTTATGGGATGCCTTTCAATGAGTCAGACAGGCTGACAGCTGCACCTGTGTGGTGGCGCAATGACTCCTGTGCCGTGCCTACATCGAACCTCTCTCAGGTTGCCATGGGATGCTCCTTTCATCCTCGTGGTGCGAGGACACATCTGTTCCTTCATACTGCTGGATTGGATGGCGGTCCTTTTTGCTGAAGAGGATTTGGACCGTCTTTTGGAACTGATTACCTTCAAAGCTGCCTGTGCCTTCTTGGATTCGTAACTACTTAACAGCAACGTGAACTGTTGGTGACTAATTCAATAGCCTTTTGCCTTTTTAACGCCAACTGACAGGAATTGTCATTCAGCTCTCTGACTTTTGCCATGTCTGCATTAGCTTTGACTCTGGCTGACCTCTGTAGTCTGTTTCGCTTGGTACCACAGAACAGAGCAAGAGGAGGCAGTCATCTAAAGGTTGTGGACATTGTCGACTGGCATGAGCCCAGCTTACATTATGCAGCTGTAGCACAGGAATATTACATGGCGTAGTTGTTTTGCACGTACCTTTTGTATATGTCTGTCACATGAGAAGTGTCCTCAGAGCTTGTACTCTACGCGGCCCCGGAGTACTGGCTGAACAATCTGTCCGTGGTCGGAGAACATTGTCCCTTCTCATTCTGTTCTGGCCGTAGCACCCCGACTCAACAAAGTGGCACAGCTGCTAGGGGACACAGGTGCATTTTAGATGTCATAGGAAAGCGGGCTAGTTGCCCCACGCTTGGAGAGTGATCCATCCAGTGATGAGAGCGACACAGCACATGAGATGTACATTTCACCATGTATAGGCTGAGGAATGGGGTCTGCTGACAAAGCCCAGCGACCAGGGACATCCCATTGAACTCTTTCCTGCAAGTGGTGGGGGGATATGCTTGTGGGTCTCCGTCCAGAGGGATTATTGATGCGACATCTAGCTTCATGTGATATGGATGCGTCACTCTGATAACTGTTTTTGTTCTCCTGCATTTTCAGCTTGTTGTGGCACATATGTAGCATGTTTTGACACTGTAGTAAAAAATGCACATTTCGAAGAGTTTCTTGTCTTTACCTTATTTACTTGTGTACAGGCGCCTGAATACCTCTTTGTGAATAGGAGAGCTAGTGGGGCACTATAGCAATTGGTTCCTGTGCTCAAGGGTGCTTCTGGGTGCTCAGTCCCTGCCTGCCCAAGGTCTCTAATCCTGGCCATAGTCCTGAATGTGTACAAAATGCCAGCAACAAATCTCAAATCTGTGAGACAACAGCAAGGCAAGCAGACACAGTCATAGTCGCTCATTTTTACCTTACGCTTAACCGAAGTAGTTGATGATGAGCTGTTGACGCTGGTCAAGGCCTTCTTCCTCACCACTGTCATCGTCACTGGGCATGTGTGGGTTGAGAGCGGGGGCTGCTGCTGTTCATCGTCGTCCAGATTCAGTGGGATTCTGCTGCGGAAGGCCAGGTCGTGTAGCATGCAGCAGTCAACTACCGTCTGGCATGCCTCATGAGTGCATCACCAGTCTTGTACAAGCACCTAAATCTTGACTTCAGCAATCCAAAAGTGCGCTCACCACACAACGTGTCCTCCTATGTGCATCATTGTATTGGACTACCCCCTGCGTTGTTGAATTGCACAGTGGGAACAGCAACTACGGATGATTGGGATGCCCAGTCACTTAGTTGTGAGACAAACAGGCAAACCGTGTGATCTGTATATGTGAGGAGAGCAGCATGTCACACATACATCACAGTCATTGACACAGCCCCCTCACCAACAAGCCAGGCCCCCTCAGGCTGCAGATTGGCTATCAATTGGGGGATGGTGCTGTTCCTTAAGATGTGGAAGTCATGTGCCGACCCAGGATACTTAGCACACACGTGTAAGATGATCTGATCCGCCTGGCATGCCACTTGTAGGTTGATGGAGTGTTCGTTTGTGCGGTTTCTATAGATGTGTTCACTTGCCTGTGGCGGAACGAGGGCAATGTGGGTGCCATCAATGGCTCCCACAACCTATGCCTCCCAGGTCATAGTACTCCCCCTTCACAGCTGCCAAATCATCCCTCCTCGGGAAGTGGAAATGTCTGCCCTTGTAAAGCATCGATGCTTACAGGACGTCACGCAACACCATGCTGAAAATGGGCTATGACAACCCGCCGGCGCTGGCCACAGTGTACAGGTAAGACCCAGTAGCAAAGGAATGCAGTGCAGCCTTCACTGTGGCAGACAATGCAGCTGGATATATTATTTTGGGCTTCAAATTTGGATCCAAATGGGCACATGGTAAGTAAGTAATATTTTATTTGTATATGATTAATTAAAATCTTTACAAAAGTATAAAAGCCATATGACAATAAAAAGTGATTTCACTTTTTATTTTTATTTTTTAAATGCAACAATTACTGTGGTCAATTCAAGGTTGTTACTAAGTCCCAATGAGTCTTTCAAGTGTGCTTGAGTCTTTCCTTTGTTAGGTCAAAGAACTTCACAAGCTGGCAGTTGTTTGATGTTGCTGGTGGTGAAACACAGTTCCGAACAGCATGTGCTCTAAAAAATGGTAGCAGCAGGTTGTGCCTCAGATCCCTTAATCTCGGGCATATGCATATCACGTGGACAATGTCCTCCTTGCCAGATTTACACAGGCGACACAAGTCCAAAGCATGAGATCTCTCCCATGGAGGCAGGTGCGGTAATATCGGGATAGCCCCAAGACGCAGTTTTAGAAACTTTTCTTTAACTTTTATTTTCATCCCGATGTTAAGATAGGCTTGTCGCCATATTTTACCGTAATCTTATCCATCCGTGCGCTCTGTTGGCTAGATCTTTCTTGTCTTCTATTGCTGAGATTATCCGAGCAGACTTTTTGGCCAATTTTTTGAAGGACTGAAGGTCTATGGCTGTTTCCCAAATGTCAGATAAACCTAGCACTTCAAGAGATCCAAATAAGTAGTCCCTAGGCAGTGAAGTGTGACATCTGAGTAGCTCTTCCCAGACGCTGGCATTTAGGGAGTCAGAGTCAGAATCGCGGATCTTGCGCCAGTTAGCTACATATGCACTCCGTCTTTTTAGTGCTTGTTTGACAAGCCCAAATTCTAAACGAATTTGGGCCGGAGAAACATATTTGGGGAGGTTAAAGATGGCCCTGTAAGAGTTGGCTATAACTGTATCCAACAGTGCAGCGTCCTTCCCGTGCAGAGATTCACTCCCGTAGGTGAGCGTTGGTTGAAGTTTCGCTCGGAGGATTTCAAGGAAGGGTTTAAGGGTGAGGTCAGGGAGTTTGGGCTTTAATGATTTTAGAGCAAGGTAGGTCATTGTTGCCTTCCCTCGGATGGACTGGAGCTGAGGCCTAGACGTATTCTTAGAACCCAGCACGACACCAAGGTACTTATATGTGGCTGCCCGTTCAAGCTTTTCTCTGTTCAGGTGCCAACAAGGGATTCTTTTCTTCCTATAGTTCACCGTCATGACCTTGGATTTTTTAAGGTTTATTTGTAGGGCATTCTTTACCGAGAAGGCATGGGTACAGTTCAGGAGATTGTGGTAAATATTTTACCGTATACGAGTTTGCCATATAATTTCAGACAGGTAAAAAAAATAGCTCAATCAAATGAGAGGCAGAGTCCGTGGTGTCTGAGTCATAAGGGCTTTAATCAAGAATGACTAGAGTCATGGAAATCAATTCCATCAATACAAGGGTTCGGGGTATGCAATGATGGCAGAAAGATGTCAACGATTTATTAACAGTACATGACATATATAGTAAAATGACACAATGGCAGTGAATACAGTAGGCGTGACAAGTGAAATGTATATGATAAGAACACATGTGCGTAGCAAAAAGGCGTGAACAAGGGTGTGCACGGAGGCATGTACTAGAAACGTCACAGAAAAGTGTCATAAGTGGGTGGATGCATAGAGAATTCTGCAGAGTCAGCTGAAACATGTGGCCTAAATGCCCGCGCAGCTAATATGACGTGTGATTGACGTGCATCTGGAGGAAGCGAAGGGTCTGACTTTTAGCACTAGTAGAGGAGACAGAAGTCTGGCATGTCAGATCGACCTGTTCCTATAACATATCTGATATCTAGTATTCTAGTATTTGGAGGATATTTAATCTGGAGTAAAAGGTCTCTCGGGTAGAGGCTATTCTATACTGAATGCATATGTGTCTAAGTGCAATGCGCGGAGCCAGGGGCCTACCATGGTAACGGGAGCAATGAATTTCATGAGGGAGACAGGAAGGCTTGGCCCTTCGCTCTGCAGCCGGGGATATGTTTACCTATTTCACTAGACAGGAATGTGTTTTCGAGGAGGCTGAGCTGGCTATGCTGATAACTTGAAGGCAAAATACTGTTTCTGGCAGGCAGGCCAGGCCGAGCCGGGCACCGCTCGCTTGGCAGGAAGTAAGGCAGAGGTCAGGGATGCATCTCCATGCTGCAGCTTTCAGAGACAGAGACAGAAGTGGCTCGAAGGCAGAAATCAGGGCCTAGCTCGGCAGAGCCAGGAAAAACGTGAAAGTGCACCATGTAAAGACGGTGGCACGGCATACTTAGGAACTGAATTATCAATCCATTCATGGTGGATCTGATAGAGGACATGTTAACGTTGGACGCAAATGTATTTGCGTCATCAGATTCGGTTGTGGAGGGAAGTTACATGCACTTTGAACTCGTACATGGAGTCGATGGGGTACACGTTAGGGGACACTCTTGACCATAAAAATTTCAATTACCTCATTCCCTCCTTGTCCCCTACGGACCCATTAAGATATATCAATATTCATGAGACTATCTATTTGTTTATATAACATCATCTGTTCTTCTTTCTTTCTTCGGGAATGGGAACGTGAACTTGGATGGGGAACACAAGCTGTGGCGCACAAGCCGCAAATCGCTGGCCCACATTGTAGACATAGACAACAACTGAATACTATGGCCAATATGATTCCTAGGAATGACAGTAGCTTCCATCCCCAGGCCGATACTACACTCCAGAGCCAACCGGACCAAGTCCAGGAGCCTGGATTCTGGTGTATCAGATGAGCAATCTCGTGATGTCTGGTAATGGCTTTATAGACTGATGGCGCGTTATTGGGAATAAACACGCAACAACTGGATCCGATGACTCTACAAGCTCCGCCCCTATCGGCCAGGATGACGTCAAGGACAAGGCGGTTCTGAAGAACAACAAGTCTAATAGCAGACTGCTCCTCTGTTAAGTTGCCCAAAGCAGAAGTAGTTTCATTCACTACCGCTTCGAGTATTCTGGTTAATTTGCGTATCAGTTTACTATTGGAGACAGTGCCTAAATAGGGAAAGAATCCTTTATTGAAATCTGTATATTGTTCCCATGTAGTTTCAGTCTGATCAACTATTGGGAGATCTCTCTTGTGTCTAACAATATTAAGGCGGGAATTCCTGTGATAGTTAGATGGGGCTAGGAAAACTGGTGGCAATAGGAATGCAATAAAACAGGTACCATTCCAGTCTGGAGGTAAACGGACATAAGCCGTCTGACCACATATAAAATAAGAATGTCGGGAAGCTTTGAATGTAGACTTGCCTTTATCACTGAATTCAACCACAGTAGTACAGTCACTGTGACCTAGATGTACTGAACCATTCTTTCTGACACATAATACACCTTTTGCTGGTAAAACTGATATGGATGGCAAGTCTGGACTGGTCTCTGACTGAACATTTAGAATCATGAGGTTAAGTGTAAAATTGCCTAATCCATACACTTCATTTTCTAGATCTGTCCCTGTCATTTGTGGAAGACCCTCCTCGTTTGGGAAACATGCTTTGTTCATGACTGTGTTCAGATTTCCCCATATCCAATTGCCTTGGGAAACTCTAGATTCGGTGTCTATAGAGGATATTAAACTAAACCATGCACCACAGGAACCATTATGTGTAAACGGGTAAGGAAAGAGGGGCAGAGCTCCCTTGTAGTTCTGATAGGGAGGGAGTCGGCCACATATCCAACAATTAGTAGCATTGTTGATCTGGTGAGAATGGTGTAACATACGAATAAATGTATTGTTGCGCAGCGCAAGTCGATAAGACAATTCGTGTGGAGGAAGAGTACTAAACGTGTGCTCTACAGTGTCATTAGAAAAAGAATGTGCAAGAGGAAAATATATATATAACATCCAACTCATAGCAATAATCGTAAGACTCAGAAAAAACATAATAAGTAGTGTGCAGACGCATCTGCTTCGGAGATTTTTACAATATTTCTGTTTCTTGGTCTCCTGTCTATCTCTCTCTCTATTTGGGTCTAACTTGTACATGTCAGAAACTGCCTAACTGCTTCACCCAGGAGGGGACTTAAACAATTAAACTGTCTGACTTACTAGACCTCAATTTCATCCGGTACTCCTCTTGGGGAGTTTTCTCTAAAAGGGGGAGTTTGGTATCAGTCTCGGGAATGTGAGAGTTCTGGGAATCAGTTTTTGGCGAAAGTCCATAAAAACGCTTCACATGGCTGGAGTGGACCCAGCCCTTCCTCCCCTCTAATTTTACTGCAGTCCTGGTTGTTAACAAAACGATCTTCGGCTCCTTCCAGCGGGGCTCCAGAGGGCTTGACCAGTCGAAATTTCGGACTACAACGACGTCCCCCGGGACCAGTTCATGTGGTTTCACCTCGGTGTTGTCTGGGAAGGCTGCCGCAACCTGTGAACGACATGATTGTAGTGCAGACATCAAGGAAGCAAGGTAATCTGTCAGCATATTACTGTCAACATCAGTGATTTTGCGCGGCAGAGGCGTCCCCCACATATTAGGAGGTCTACCGAAGACCACCTCATACGGGGATAGCCCTGTCCGAGAATGGGCTACCATTCGCATATAAAAAAGGGCAACTGGTAAAGCTACAATCCAATCTACTCCTTTCTCTTTACACACTTTGGCAAGGCGAGTTTTCAGAGTCTGATTGTGTCGCTCCACGAGACCTGCTGCCTCGGGATGTCGGACACAGTGAAACTTCCACTGGTACCCCAAGAGAAGTGAAACCTGCTTCATAAGCTCAGATGAGAATGGCTGAACGTTATCTGAATACACGACACGGGGCAAACCGTATCGAGGGAAAAACTCACGAACCAACTGCTTGGCAGTGGTCGGGGCAGTGTAATCTGGGACTGGATATGCTTCTGTCCATCGGGATAGGGCACATACAACTACGAGGACATACTTGAATCCTCGGCATCTGTCCATCTGGATATAATCCATCTGGAGGACTTCAAAAGGATAGTCGGGAGGATGAAATCCACCTTGCTCTACGGGAATCCCTTTTCCTGGATTGAACTGACAACAGATCATGCAGGTACGCACTTTCTGTTTTGCTGCTGCTCGTAAGTGCTTGTTGAACCAAAGGTTCTGTAAACTGTCTAACATGGCTTTTTCTCCTAAATGTGCTGGACTATGTGCTGTGTTGATGATAACTTGAACCATAGAGTCGGGGAGAAACCATGTGGTCTTTCCCTTCGTCATCCATCCCTGATCTGTCTGGACCCCTCCTTGTTCAACCCATTTCTTTATTTCATCTGGAGTAGCATGTGTCTGTATGTCGATGACATCTTGTGTAGGATCTCTGACTGTCATACAAATGTGTCTGTGAGGTCACGTCAGTCTTTGTCATGTCCGTCGTTTGAGTATGAGTCAGTGCTGTATGTTTCGCTATTCGGTCTGCAAAATCGTTGCCCTGAGAAATAGTGTCTGTGACTTTTGTATGTGCTTTGCACTTCATGATAGCTATGGCTGTAGGCAAATGTATTGCTTCCAGCAGAGCTTGAATGAGGGGGCCATGTTGAATCTTGGCTCCGTGAGAGGTCAAGAAACCTCTTTCTTGCCAGAGGACACCGAAGTCGTGTACAACTCCGAATGCATAACGTGAATCTGTGTATATGTTTACTTTCAGGTTCTTGGCTCGTATACAGGCTTGAGTCAGAGCAATGAGCTCTGCTGCTTGGGCTGACAGGGTGTCAATGCGGTGTGTTTCTATGACTTCAGTTTCAGTGGTAACTGCATATGCGGCCACTAACTCTCCTGTGCTTGTTCTTAAACATGAACCATCCACATAAAGTGTCAGGTCTGGATTGGGTAATGCAACATCTGTCAAGTCTTGTCTGGGCTTCGTAATGGTGTCAACGACATCCACGCAGTCATGTGGAGTAGGGTCTGTTGTGCTTGATGGTAAAAGTGTAGCAGGATTTAGTGTATTGCAACGTCTGATTTCTATGTGTGGTTGGAATAATGTCAATTCATAACCTGTCAGTCGTGCTATAGTCAAGTGTTGAGTCTGTGTTCTGTTTAGAAGCACTTCCACAGAGTGTGGAACTTGTACTGTCAATTGATGTCCTAATACAATGGAGTCACTTTGTCTGATTGCTAGAGCTGTTGCTGCAACTGACTTTAAGCACGCAGGCAAGGCCTGAGCTACTGGATCCAATGTACTCGAAAAATAAGCACACGGTCTGTGCTTGTCTGCTTGAAGCTGAGTAAGAACTGACAACGCTGTGCCATCGCGTTCTGTGACAAAAAGTGTAAAAGGTTTGCTGTAACATGGTGTTGCTAAAACTGGTGCTTGACATAAGGCTTTCTTTAATTCGTCAAAAGCTTGTGTATGTTCCTGTGTCCATGGGAGAACAGTCGAAGACGCTGCCTCCTGTGTTGTCAACTGTATAAGTGGTTTAGCTAGAAATGCATATTGTGGAATCCATTGTCTGCAATAAGAAGTGAGTCCAATAAAGGCTCGTACTTCTTTCTGTGTCTTGGGTTGCGGAAGATGTGCAATTAACTGAATTCGTTCAGGTGTCAGCTGCCTACCCCACTTGGACAGCAAGTGCCCAAGGTACACCACTTGCTGGGCACAGAATTGTAGCTTCGAAGGAGACACCTTGTGTCCCTTGTCCGCCAGGAAATGCAAGACTGTCAGTGATGCTTGTTCACATTCTGGTTCACTACGGGCGGTGATCAATAGATCATCGACGTATTGGAGTAGGGCAGTGTTGGCAGGCATGTGAATACTGTCAAGTTGTCGTTTTAATGCTTGGCTATAGATGCTGGGGCTTTCTGTGAATCCTTGAGGTGCGCGTGCAAATTTGAAGCTTCGGCCATTTAAACAGAATCCGAAAAGGTATTGGCTTTCCGGATCAATGGGGACACTAAAAAAGGCGTTCTTGAGATCGATTACAGTAAAGAACGTCGCTTCGGAATCAATAGCTGTCAATAGTGACGAAATGTCTGGGACCACTGGATACTGTGGTACAATGCATTTATTTAATTCTCGCAGATCGATCACTAATCGATAAACTGGAGGTGCATTCGGATCAGTGCGTTTAAGAATTGTAATGATAGGGGAATTACAAACATTGGAGTCGGTTTCTACAACCACTCCTTGTGCAATGAGCTCGTCAATGATTTTCAGTAAAGCCACTACAGCATCTAGTGGTAACTTGTATTGTCGGATTCGTGGTAGTATAACTCCTGGCTTGAGTGTGACACGGTATGGAGTAATGTGCATACAATCTACATCAGTGGGGCCTTTTGCCCATAAATGTGCAGGTACATTCTGTAACCTGGGGTCAAAATCTCTCAATACATAATGTCCCTTAAAATCACGAAGGAACAACCTTACTCCTTCAGGATAACAACAAATTACAGCTCCTAGAGCTTTCAGAGTTTTTATACCAAGCAAGTTCTCTGGACATGATCTCGTGAGCAATAAATCTGTAGTACGGGATAATGGACCAACTCAAGGGGAACTGGTTTCGATACTTCATTAACAATAGGCTTTCCTGAAAATCCAAGGGAAACATTCTGTGAGCCTGAGAGGGGTGCCCCTGGAACCTCGTCATGACTGATGGTAGTTCTGCTTGCCCCTGTGTCAATCAAAAACTTTCTATCCTTTCCTAATACCTGACTATGTACATAAGGACCCTCTTGATCTACAGGAACCTCAATAAGAGGCAAGCCAACCTCCCTCTCTAGGCTGTTTCATGTGTACTGCTGATAATCGGGGTAGTCGGATTGTGCATATTGGTACATCTGCTGTGTGACATGTTGTGTTGCGGCAATGGGCTGAGGCTGTGGTACCGCTACGGTCTGTTGTGGAATCTGCATAGGCTGTATATTCTGCGGAACGTGTTGTTGGACCTGGTCCTGTCTGGGAGGACGCGGTCTCTCTTTAGTTTTACCTGTAGCTATGTTGTGTTTCAAAACTGCACAATCGTTTACATAGTGACCTGGCTGTTTGCAATAGTTGCATGTCCCTTTAACAGGAGCTGCTGAATTATTGGACTGTGTCGTACCCCTTTTGTGACCATCAGCTGGAACTGACTGAGCAACTAGCACTTTCATTTTCGTGTCTTTCATACGTCTCTGTTCGTGATCATGTTCCTCCCTGATTCTGTTCTGGTGGTACTGTAACATCTGTAACATTTGGGAAGGTGTATTTGCTTGCCATGTGCTCTCGACTTTCAATACACGGTTCTTAACCTGGGGCAATGAATTCTCGACTAATTTGGTTACAAAAAGGTGTGGGTATGACTCGCTACTGGTTTTCAGGCCACTATTAATAATAAAACATTTCTCGAATCTGGAATAAAAATCACTAGTGTCTTCATCGTGTTTCTGTTTGCAGGCTGAGATTGCATCCCAATCTTCCTTTTTAGTTGCCAACAATCTTGGCAAAACCTGTACTAATAATCCTGGTAATGCTTTAGTTTTGTCCCCAAGACCTAAACCTGGGGTTCGACCAGTTTCTTCGTTTTCTAATTCAGTCCAATTGATCTTTTTATCTCCCACCTCCCATTCTTTTTCTTTGAGTTTCTCGTAAATACCGGCAGGCAATAATACTTTCAATATGTGATGTAATTTAGTCGGAACCAATGGAGGGGGCAGATCTTTCGGTATTTCCGGGGTTGCCTTGGGCAGGCCCTCGGCCAGAACTGGATATAGTCCTGTTATAATTGCATTACTCTGTCTGTCGTGTTGTTCCATTCTGACTCGCTGTCCTTCTTCTAGTAATTCTTTTTCTTTAGCTTTATCGGAATCCTCTTTACTTTTATCTGCTTTTCTGAGTGCTTTCTCTGTCCGTCTATGTGATTCTTTACGCCATAATTCTATTGCATCTTTCTGTGACTGTCTGGCTTTCTTTTTCCATAACGCTTCCTCTACTCTCATGATGCACTCGGCATCCCATGTCCCTGTAACGGGCCATCTCTGATTCTCTGCCAAGTCTTTGGTATAGTCCACCCACAAGTCTAAGTATAGTATGGCATCTAAGCCATGCTTGTGGTACATAAAATGTCCAGGAGTGTCCCTAGGTGGGATGGGAACTGCTTCTTCAAGTATCCCTTTCCTAGTTCCTATCTGTCGTAACTTTGAAAACAAAGGCATTGCTACCTCGATCTAGACGCAAACACGATAAACACAGTGAAGAAATGCAAACAATCACTCATACCACGACATCAAAACACATTGAAACATTTCGAACGAATACTGACTCAACAGAAATATTGAATAACTGAATAACTGAATACTAGATGCACTGCTAAACAGTACAGATACACTGCTAAAACAGTGCAGACCGGATCTGTGTATCCAAACCCGTCTTGACCGGACACAAATTAATGCACCCGTCTTGATGCGTCCCCAGCAACGGTACTCACCGGGAAGCACGGAACGGAAGGCCTCGGAAACTCGACTGGACTGGATCGCTACGACGTCACTGCTGCTGCTGCGCACTACGCATGCGCCTCGACGCTACAGGTGGGCCTCTCGATACCTCGGACACTGCTCTCTCGGCTGGGCTCTGGTCGGGATCCTCCGCACTCCTCACCGCCTCGTCTGAATGTCGACCGCAGTCTCCGTCACCTCCGTAGGCCTGAGGGAGATACAGGAAACCCTGCAGATGCGCATGGGGTCCGTCACGGCTGTGGTCGGGGGCAAAGCCTGCGACGCATCACCGGCGCGTGGGGTGGGGGAGGGGTCCCTATTCGGGCGCCAAATTATGTGGTAAATATTTTACCGTATACGAGTTTGCCATATAATTTCAGACAGGTAAAAAAAATAGCTCAATCAAATGAGAGGCAGAGTCTGTGGTGTCTGAGTCATAAGGGCTTTAATCAAGAATGACTCGAGTCATGGAAATCAATTCCATCAATACAAGGGTTCGGGGTATGCAATGATGGCAGAAAGATGTCAACGATTTATTAACAGTACATAACATATATAGTAAAATGACACAATGGCAGTGAATACAGTAGGCGTGACAAGTGAAATGTATATGATAAGAACACATGTGCGTAGCAAAAAGGCGTGAACAAGGGTGTGCACGGAGGCGTGTACTAGAAACGTCACAGAAAAGTGTCATAAGTGGGTGGATGCATAGAGAATTCTGCAGAGTCAGCTGAAACCTGTGGCCTAAATGCGCGCGCAGCTAATATGACGTGTGATTGACGTGCATCTGGAGGAAGCGAAGGGTCTGACTTTTAGCACTAGTAGAGGAGACAGAAGTCTGGCATGTCGGATCGACCTGTTCCTATAACATATCTGATATCTAGTATTCTAGTATTTGGAGGATATTTAATCTGGAATAAAAGGTCTCTCGGGTAGAGGCTATTCTATACTGAATGCATATGTGTCTAAGTGCAATGCGCGGAGCCAGGGGCCTACCATGGTAACGGGAGCAATGAATTTCATGAGGGAGACAGGAAGGTTTGGCCCTTCGCTCTGCAGCCGGGGATATGTTTACCTATTTCACTAGACAGGAATGTGTTTTCGAGGAGGCTGAGCTGGCTATGCTGATAACTTGAAGGCAAAATACTGTTTCTGGCAGGCAGGCCAGGCCGAGCCGGGCACCGCTCGCTTGGCAGGAAGTAAGGCAGAGGTCAGGGATGCATCTCCATGCTGCAGCTTTCAGAGACAGAGACAGAAGTGGCTCGAAGGCAGAAATCAGGGCCTAGCTCGGCAGAGCCAGGAAAAACGTGAAAGTGCACCATGTAAAGACGGTGGCACGGCATACTTAGGAACTGAATTATCAATCCATTCATGGTGGATCTGATAGAGGACATGTTAACGTTGGACGCAAATGTATTTGCGTCATCAGATTCGGTTGTGGAGGGAAGTTACATGCACTTTGAACTCGTACATGGAGTCGATGGGGTACACGTTAGGGGACACACTTGACCATACAAATTTCAATTACCTCAAGATGCTGAAGGCCTATTGGCGACCGGCTTATCAGCACTAAGTCATCCGCATATAGCAGACTTGAGAGTGTGGCTTTTCCTAACTTGGGTGCATGATTGCGGCATTTGTCGAGTTCTCCAGGTAAATCCGAAATAAACAGATTGAATAAGATGGGCGCTAATAAGCACCCCTGCTTTAGTCCTTTAGTTGTCCTAATCGGCTTCGAGAGGTGTTGGCCAGTTCCAAGTTTGATTTTAACCCAGGTGTTAGAGTGAAGCAGTATTAGGATATCCAGGAGGTGTTTCGGAATGCCCCAATTAAATAGTTTTTCCCAACGTTTGTTTCGGTCCACATGGTCAAAGGCAGCAGTATAATCGATGAATGAGAGAAATAGCGGTAGCTTAGTAGTTTTTACTTCACCCATCAGTAGGGACAAGGCCATGATGTTGGTTGTTGTCCCTTGGCCTTTACGGATTGGGAGGGATAATGGCTTTTTCGGTCGCCCATGCCGATAGTTCCTCCAAGATGAGTCCAGCGAAGTATTTTGCTTCTATGTCAAGCAAAGCAATGAGACGATAGCTATTCGGATTACTCCTGCTCAAATGTTTATCAATCAGGCTTATAACGGACCCATGCCAGGAGTCCGAAAGGGACAAAGTAAGTCTAGCCTCGTTAAAAACTAGCCCCAGGGATGCACTCCAGAAAGCTACGTCAGATTTATACAACATGGGAGGGATTCCATTCGGCCCCGGAGCTCCATTTGGTCGCCCCTTGGTGATTCGCTGTCCGATGTCTGCTGGGGTAAATCCAGTGAGCACTATCTCCGCGTCCTTTACAGATCTTCCTCCCCGTTTTAGATAGTCAGGTTGCGGTGGGGTGATTCCCTTACCCTCCCGCATTCCGCACGTATTTGCCCCCCTATGATTGTTGAAGTTACCATCATGACCAAGCTTTGTAATTTTCATGCAGGGTGACTTTGTTGTCGTGTCTCCTGTATTATTGTCATTATTAAAATGTGACAATAAGTATTTGGTCCATACTTCCTCTGCTATGTGCGAATTTTGCCCCAGATGGTCAGGGTTCTGTATTCTTTTCACCGTTTGCCAGAACCTAGAGCTATTTTTCTGCTTCCCTTCATAGAGAAGTTTCTCCTAAAGGTCTTCGTTTCTCTGCTTTTGACTTTCCCATTTCAGCCGTTTGAGTTTGCATTTTTGCTTCCCTCAGCACTACTTGCAGGCTAGGGTTCCCCTGGTCCTTTCGCATCCGCCTCAGAGTTTGATTAATCAAACGTTTTTGTATTTTCATATCCATCCGCATCTGTTTCGTGCTTGAGGTTCCCCTCCCAAGGCGAGGGTTAATAGATCTGGTACTTCCCATTTGCTCCCAGATGGTGTTAATGAAGTCTTGCCAGACGTTCGCTAGTTTGGATGAGCAATGAACTTGGTGGAAGAGGGTTTTCACAGTGGTGCTAATAAAGTCGATGTTGTCGGGGTTGCACCGTATCCGCTTTAGGTTTGCTCTGACTTTTGTCTCTGGGCCAGTATAGCATTGTTTTTCCTCTGCCGAGTTGGATCTTATCTCAGCCGCAAGGGGCAGATGGTCTCTGAAGTCGGTCGCATCTATTTTAAATGATGTTATCCAGCTGAACATGTCTAGAAACATGAACATATAGTCCGGATGCGAGGATTGTGTACTAGAGTGGAAGGTGGCTGCGGGTGGGTCGTCTTCCGCATAACGTCCGTTTAGGGCCCTCAGATTAAGGTTATCCAGCAGCAAAAGAAAGTTTTTTGAATATTTCGTTAAATTATTGTTTTTTGTTTGGCCTTGTGGCGGCACGCCCCATGCTGTGTCCAGTTCGTAAATGAGATCAGTGCCTTGCTCTTTGCTGATGAGAAGCATGTTCAAGTCACCAGCTAGAATGAAGGTGTCCGACACCCTAGAATCCCTTATTTTTTGTAGGACGTGCGCCAGCTCTTCCACCGATTTTTGTTTCCGTTTGGGGTGGATGTATGTATTTATAATAATAACTTCCTGGTGCTGCTTTGTTGAGGGGAGTGAGAGCTTTGCCACCCGTATGACACTTGGGGGGTTATGTGAAAGTCCAGAGCCCTAATTTCGCCTATTGTCGTTATAGAGGTGAAGACCATCAGTCCTCCTGAACCGCGGCCAAAGATTGAGTTTTTGTTTGAAGGCATACAGAGAGACGTGAACCCCTGGAGGTCAAATGCTTTGTCTTCCCAGGTTTCTTGTATTAGCAAGAGGTCAAATGAGGTTAAGTATTGTATGAGTTCTGGGCTGAAGATGGCTGGAATGCCAGAAACCGGTCCTCGGAAGCTTGTTTCCGGTCCAGGGAAGACATGGCTTGGCAGTTCGGGCTGGACTGTTCCCATGAGGCACAGGGTCAGACTGATTTGCATATAGCCATGTCTGAACGGGGTGGCAGAGTGGGCTAAAGAACGGTGATGGATTAAACCCAGATCTTTTGACTGGGTGTGAGTGTTTGATTGATTCAGATGCTCCGTCCATCACCACCCCCTTTTGTACCGCTTTTGGCCGCCATAAGTGTGGCAGGGTATGCTCAGACGTGAGTCCCTTGCTCACTTTGCCACTGGATTCAAGCAAGCCGGGCTGAAGACGGCTGGAATGCCAGAAACCGGTCCTCTGAAGCTTGTTTCCGGTCCAGGGAAGACATGGCTTGGCAGTTCGGGCTGGACTGTTCCCATGAGGCACAGGGTCAGACTGATTTGCATATAGCCATGTCTGAACTGGGGTGGCAGAGTGGGCTAAAGAACGGTGATGGATTAAACCCAGATCTTTTGGCTGGGTGTGGATGTTTGATTGATTCAGATGCTCCGTCCATCACCACCCCCTTTTGTACCGCTTTTGGCCGCCATAAGTGTGGCAGGGTATGCTCAGTCGCGAGTCCCTTGCTCACTTTGCCACTGGATTCAAGCAAGCCGGGCTGAAGACGGCTGGAATGCCAGAAACCGGTCCTCGGAAGCTTGTTTCCGGTCCAGGGAAGACATGGCTTGGCAGTTCGGGCTGGACTGTTCCAATGAGGCACAGGGTCAGACTGATTTGCATATAGCCATGTCTGAACTGGGGTGGCAGAGTGGGCTAAAGAACGGTGATGGATTAAACCCAGATCTTTTGACTCGGTGTGAGTGTTTGATTGATTCAGATGCTCCGTCCATCACCACCCCCTTTTGTACCGCTAGACGGAGAAAGGGCATTGGAGCGATTGAGTGAGCCTGCTTGGCTCTTTGTCATGTGGGTGCCGACAGAAGCACCTTTTAGAAGCAGAGTTTGGAGGCCACTGATGTCCCCTGTCTTAGAGAAGATGGCTGTCCCTGGGTCTTTGAGAAAGGAGAACTTTGTGTAGATCTTAGGCTGATAGGAGCATATCCTTTTCTTAGGTGGCATTCCGTCAATTATTACCAGATTTTCCAGAGCTGTTTGTGGAATCTTCGGTACTGCTTGTGATAGCTTTTGTACGGGCCTTTGTGAATGTTGGGGGACAGTGGTTGGGCAGAGTGGCAGGGGGCAGTGGATGCCTGATCGTTTTTGTGTGTTGAGTCAGTTGGGGTTGATGTTTGGTTGGGTGACAGCATTTCCATGACTGCTGGCGTAGGGTCCTCTCCAATATTATTACGCGCTTGAAGATTACTGGCCTGGACGTGTCCTGGATTCGGTGAGGTTCTCGGCTCTAGGTTGCCCTGTTTCCTTTTCCTCGTTTTGGATTTGGCAGGTGATTTAGGCTTTGATTCTAGCCTGACTGTTCCTGATCTCATTGCTCTGCCTGTTTATAGTCCCTTAGTTTTCCTTTGTTATGCCCTCGCAGAGTTGCCGGTAATGGGAGCGGTTTGTCCTGAGCCCCCGCACCCAACACCCACGCCACACCTGGCTGCTGTAACAACCGCTGTTGTGATGAAGTTGGTATTTGTGGCGGTCTCGGGGTTGGATAACTTGTGTTGTTTGTGGGCTGGCTGAGAGTGAGGAAACTAGCTGCGTATGGGGCGTACAGGTCAACCTGCGGCGGTTCTACTCCTTCTGGTCTACTTGTCCGCTGCCCACTCGCTCCTCCTCCTAGCCCAAAATGATTGCGGCGCTAGCGAGGTACCTGTGATGAAGGCTCTTCAGTAGCAGCTCACGTCTGCCGATGGTTCCCGGCGTTACCCTGGCCCCTAGCCAGGGTACAGGTGTTGTTCTCCCAGCGCTTGGCTCAGCTGGGCTCGGTGCTCACACCTGGACGCGGCCTGGCCTTCTCTTGCTCCTATTGCTCCTTTCCCCCGGCAGTAGCTACCTGGTGGTGGGTATTGAGTTTTTGCCAGGTGTTGTTCCCCCAGCGCAGGTGTTGTTCTCGCAGCGCTCGGCTCGACTGAGCTCAGCGCTCACTCCTGGCGCCACCTGTTCTTCTCTGCTCCACGACCCCCAGCCAGCCAGCCAGCCTCACGGGACCTGTACCGTAGTGTGGCCGTACCGTGATGACCCGTGATGTGGCGTGGCGAGCCTCGCTGCCTCACTGCTCCCGCTGCTCCCACCTCCACCGGGTCAATCCCGCTGTTACCGGTGCAGCCGCACCCAGGACAGAGGCGCCTCGCCTCGCCTCGCCACGGCTCTCCTGCCACGGCTCTCCCGCTCTGGCGGGGGTACTCTGGCGGACTGACACCCCCCGCGGATTCACGGGGTACGGGAGTCACAGGACCGACACGGGTCTGGCACAGCAGCAGCTGCCTGGGGGCTGCTTGGGGGCCAGGTATGCCGGTAGCCGGTAGCCTAACTGCCTGACCGGCGCTGGGCATCCTCGCGTCCCTGCAATTCGCCTCTCACTTCACTTCTCTCTCCTCACAGCTGCGGCCGCTTGTCTCGTGCTCCTCTTTGGAGGCTTGATTAATGGGGCGTCTAGCGCCGGCAATTGCAATAAATCAAAAAGGACACGCCTCGCGTCCGAGGCGCAAACAAAACAAAGCAAGGAAAAATGAAGACTGTAATCACCGCAATTTAGCGCTCAGGAGCCAAAAAAATAAAGCAGCGTTAGGACGCGTGCAGTTTCACTTCAATAACGCAAGCAGGTATTGAAACACTGGGTAAATTTGTATCATCCAGTTCACGATTGAACACGAAGCAGGTCTGCTGAAGCACACCACAGCAGAGAGTCCAGAAAACTCCAGCAGGCAGGCAAAAAGGGGCGTGGTCCCAACCAGGAAGGAAAGCCAAATGGGCACATGGGTTCCGTAGTATGCCGCGATCCAAACTGAATTTCATGATGATTTCGATGCCCTCCATCGTCATCACATTACACTAAAAGGGGTTTAACCCATGCAGTCACGGGGACCTGGGCGCTATGTGGTACATATAAGTGGGGGGTCCCCGCAAGAGAGATATATTGCACTAGGAAGGCTAGTACTTTTTGAACACAATTAAAAAGAATTACACATTTTAAAGCAAATTACCAAGTATTGTGGTTTATTAACAACACTGAGCACCTAAACTGGTGACAAATACTTAATAAAATTTGGTATCTACTAAGAAGCCCCAGGGAGAGGGGAGAAAGGAAAAGGAGGGGGTGTTTAAAGATGTGAAGTGCAAAAAGAATTAGGCATATTTAGTCAGAAACAATCAAACAGTGACAAAATAGAATCAAACATTTCAATTGCGACAAGCCGAAATTTGTGGCCAAAATTAACAAATTTTTAGAAGGACATTCAGTGGTCACAGTCTATCAATGGAAAACTCAGGGATTTGGACCGGATGTCAAAGTAAGCACAAGCCGTCGACGTTTCGACCCCTGTATGATAGGTCAGATAAGGTCCTTAAGCGGGGTCTTCATCAGGACAAAACGGGGAAGGTGGTAATGGGGCAAGATTATCTGAAAATTTCAAAACAGAGTGTCAGACATTAAAAAAGGTAACAACGAATGTTGCCAAATAACAGAAGACGTCGTAAATACGACGTTAAAATTACTAATAATCACAATTACCATGGTCAACAGACCCCAAAAGGCTCTGGTGAAGGAACTCGGGTAAGCCACTCAATCGTAATGGATAGCCGCCGCGACAAAAATTTCCCAACTACAGAGGAATAGATTAAGAGAACGAAGTCCATTATTAGACACACTCGGTTCGAGAAGGTTCATAGAGGGTAAAGCCTCTTACATCAGATCATAGAAGTTATCTCAGAACATAGAGGCCTGTGGACATTTTAAAAGGATTCACCACACATACGGTATGGTTACTACCAATGTAATCAAAGGTTTTCTCATGATCTAATATAGAGAGAGTTGTGTCTCATAATCACACTAAATACAAGGATTTGTGAATTAAAACATCAACTGTCAGCAGACATAGCCATAGTGCTCACCCTTGTTTTGGAAAAAGATTTGGAAATCTAGGAAAACCAAACTGCTTGTTAGAATTGCAGATTTTCTACACACGGGTCATGCATCCCAATGGCACATTACTGCAGAAGGAATTCAATTCAGACATGCCACGCTGTGGGCAGAAAAGCATGGGACCGATCAAAGGATTAGCAACATACAGAATCATGCGGTGTATAGCTGAACAGTATCGCACCGCCCCCTTGTGTGGTACAATATCGGCACTTACTGTTATGGTCTAGTCACATCAAAGGGCAGGGCGCTTAGTTCCCAAGAATCACTTCTGTGGGGTACTGCAGAGAAAATAAAGGAATAATCTTCCTTGCTTCAGAGCTCATTTATCTTATAATCCACAGTACAAAGCTTACTGCCAAAAAATGAGGGGGGGGGGGGGGAAGGAGGGAGCAATTACTTACATGGTCCTTAGAGCGTGGGCCAGACGAGTTGGACCTGCTAATTACGTCCCATACGATTACTGTTTGGGGATTAAGCACACCGAAAAAAGATCTGTTACTCATTGAGGAAAATGGGTTTTAAATAGCTGGCCTAACAGTGCTTATAGTTTGCAAGAAGGGGAGAAGTAGAAATCAACTTACGGACAGTCGATCACACGACGCCATCCAAAGGGTTGACGAGCGCTAGAACTGAATGCCGATGACACTACGCGTAGTTTGAAAAAAACGCGGGTCACGTGTCCAAATAGTGATCGAAAGTGAAGACATACTTCACTAAACGAGCAGCTCATGTGTCTTGGCCCCGGAGAACCCGAAAGCATTCGTGGGTTCAAAACGAATCTCAATTAATTATTAGAGATTTGAAATGGAAGCGCAAAATTGAATAAAAATAATTATAAATAAAATACCGAATATCCGACCATGATGTCAGGTTCAGGGGAAGGGGAAAATATAAAAGCGATAATCGTGCAACTCTCAAGCATGAGGTTGTAGACGATATTCATGGGCACATTTACCCTCATATTTGAAACAACCTTTTCTATCATTTGTTACACAACATACAATTTTTTGAAAAGGATATCTATGAGCTCAATGTAATTCTCAGTCAGACAGAATCAGGTAACCTTATTGAGTCCATTGGGAAAAACCCGTGCAATTCTCCACACATGGGATTGAAAACGGATTATATGCCAACGGATGAGTCGCAAAATCACAGAGTGTATAGTAAATGACGCAGACCTGGTTATAGTTTCATGTCTATTGTCAATGGGTGCTGTCAAAAGTGGCCAATAATAAAGGCTCGGGCACTTCTCTGGCACGAGAGTGAAACCGAGTACTGTTGTGTTCAAAACAATTGATTAATGCAATACAGCTTCATTGGGAATAATGAGGGCAAGGATCTACATATACCCCACTATTAGCCAAGTGCTGCCAATTGGGACAGACCGCTATCCTGTTCATTAAGGCCATTTTTAATAGTGTCCAAAAGGGACATTCATTTTGCTTCATGTGTGTTAAGTACAGTCATGACATTGCCCCCTCTCCTACCGAGGGTTACTTTTTCGACAACCAACCACCTCAGATCACTAACTAAGTGGCCACTTTTATGCCAGTGGTCCACCAGAGGTGCCCCTGTGACCTTACATCTTATCCTGCTGCTATGGAATGAGATCCTCGCTTTCACCTTTTGCTGAGTCTGTCCTACATAGATCTGTTTACATGGGCACAGAATGATGTAAATCACACATCTTTTCAATTGTGTTCAAAAAGTACTAGCCTTCCTAGTGCAATATATCTCTCTTGCGGGGACCCCCCACTTATATGTACTCCATCGTCATCAGGTCGGGGATAGTGTGAAAGATGGATGGTCTCCTCCTACGAATGCCAGGGTACAGAATCATGGGCTGAGTTATAGATGTGATGTGGTGAACATTTTACCCAGAGACTCACACAACCACAACTTTGACAGGCCTCAAGGTCAAGTGAAATGCACAAGTGACCTCGATTCAGACGTTGTTTTTCGTCACTCAGTCGATGAACTGACACTTCGACATCCAAAGAGGTCGATGCTTATGGCATATAATTACACTGCTTCATCAAGGATGACTTGCCCTGTGGTTAGATGGCACTGCAGTTGTGTTTCCCAGCATAAGTGCAGAGTTGCATGTAGCTGCTGTCACTGCACGAGCGAAAGCCTCAGCCCCACCATACACAACAACATTACGGGATGGGGGCAGTGAGTGTCATCTGGACAACGCAACATGGATATACAGTACGGTGGACAGAGACCTGTGGACATTATGGGGTCAGTCCTGCAAAGGGTGTAAGGAATTTGCGTGACAGACATTGCAATGTTCACCTGAATGAGGCACAAATGCACATGGATTGTGTGTACATGCCCACATGGCTGACAATGACTGATGATGTGGGTCAGAGTTATGTTTGTTTGTTCCACATGTGCATTCCTGTGACATGCGTGGGTTCATTTACAGGCAATGGCAGCAAGGCACACTGCACGCCACACCAGTACGTGTGTTGTGACTGCTAGGGATTTTGAGTATGTCTGATTTACAGACAATGGACACCTCTGATTGTCTGCCTACGTCACTGGCCCTTCACAAGTCGACCCATGGCCAAGAGACGACAGTCAGATGTCAAGTGATATTCAAGCGATTTTCACAGGTTGGATGTTGCATTACACTACATTAGTACAGTGCGAGTGACCTTTGTCCTTTTTAACTCCTTCCCTCATTTCAGTCCATGTTGGCCACGAGGCATGACTATGTATGTAATTGCACTCTCCTTTTCTTGGACATACCATGTGTGTGAAGACTTGACTCAAAGGTCACACTCTCTCATACCTTCACAGTGTAGTGACCAGCTGGTCACTGTTCTAGTTGTACTGATGTACCAGCCACTCCCTGGGGGCTGACTTACCCCCCACCCCACAGCCACCCAGCACAGGCATCAATTAACATGTGACCCTGCCAAAAAACGGGGCCGAACGCACGTGGCCTGGGCCAGTTCTCCCATGCTAGTATGGTGTCTGTGTGATTACTTCATAAGCCTGGGTGCCTTGTGCCCCACAACATAACACATGAGGTGCAACAATCACTTTAGGCGAATGAGTTGTGATGTGTGGCGACAATGCTAAAGCAGCAGAATGTGTTTGCATGCGCGTTAGCTGGCATCCACAGCGATGACACACATTGGCCCCAACTGAAAGTTGCATGATTGCGGTCTCAGCTTCCATGACGCCGCAGTGTGGCACACACTATGCGAATGAGCCATCAGCGGCGTACATTTTTTGATATTGCGGTGTGCGAGCTCGGCAACTGCGGGGCTCGGCATTTGCCCCATTTGCCTTCAGGGGCCCGAGGGTCACTCATGGGGATTGGGTAGGCCTCGCACTCTGCATTTGGCAGGTTGCCACATTGATCGTGGTCACACCACACTTGCTGGGAGCTGTAGTTGTCCAGGGGTTGCATGCGTTTAGATGATTGGTACGTACCTCTACTGTTAGTCGCGGCGGCGTCTTTTCTGCTGGAGTTGCATCAGGTAGAGCTGCGGGAAGGCCTGTAGTGCAGGGTCCATAGCAGCTCCGGTGGTTCTGATGGGTACTGTATCGGATTTTCCTCTCCGTTGTTGTGTTTCCGCCATCCGTGACATGATGGTTTTTACGCTGCGGTGGGAAGGGCTGTTTGCAACATCGTAATTTGGTTGGTGGACAGAACGTGTTTCCGCGCGCTGGTCTTCCTCTGTTGGCTCCGTCCGCCACCCTTGCGTACGCAAAAAAGCGTGCGGAGCCTGACAGACAGAGGCAGACGGAAAATGGCCTCTGTTGGACCATTGTAATTTGGTGGTTGCAATGATTGCACCTGGAGCTGGAAAATGAAAGTTTTCCACCACCAGTGTGGATAGGCTTCCATCCGTAATTGTAACGGGCCCCTTAGACTTTAAAAGTCTATGCGACGAGAGAACTGGGTCCAGTGTCCCCCTTCCTGGAGATACAATTGGCAGGTCTCACCTCTTCCCCCTCAGAAAGGAACCTTCAAATGGCCACACTGAGGCACTGGAACAGATCACTAACTCCGTCCTGTTAGACCTTGGATATGGGGCCTCCAGTGTTCCAGGCCCTTCAGGGTCCACTCAGAGAGCTGATCCCTCCATATATATGATGACTCCTACCCGTCGTCCAAATCTGATCAATCCCAGGAGGAACTGCAACCTGCGGCGCCAAGAGTAAGACGAAGACCCACTATGCGGTGGTGGAACCTACAGGGTTTCAATCCAGAGTGCTGGATTTTAATCCAGAAGAAATTGTACATCCATGCTCGGCCGAATGGGCTCCTATCCCATAGGTAGCACAGTAAGTACAGACCTGATTACGTAAGGGCTTTGAAAGAGAAATCCGTGCTAAGCTCCGGGCTGAATGTCTCAGATCGTCACTCATGGGTAAAGTCTCTGGCAACCCCGAACTTGATCCTAACCTGGCGGTCTTTATGAAGAAATACTCCAGAGAACCAAAAAAGGAAATTGACCGCGTGTGGTATGGCTGTCAATTCAAACGTCTGGATCTGTCTGGCCTGATTACCAAAATTCTGGAAATGGAGATACAAGCCAAAGAAACAGGCCTGCCTGTTGATCCTAATATCCTGCTGGGGTGGACCCAGCGCACAGTATGCCTCCTTGGGAATGACAATTGCGCCATTGCCTCAGAAAGACGCAAATTACTGCTAATGTGCTTTGACATCAAGCTAGCAGAATTGGCCCCTGCTGAGGCGGGACGGTTGACCAACAGCCTCCTCTTTGGGGACATGTTTGTAAAAGATCTCAGCAAATATGTGCCCACTTTCTTGGATAAATCTCAGACCTCGTCAAGAAGGTCTTCAGCAGGAGTATTCTTGGCACGGCGGAACACTTTCGAGGTCAGATGACAGGCCAACATTTTCAGAAGACCTCCAATGGAGTTTTCTCTCACAGAGGGAGAGATGCATGGTTTACCTCTGTACAAGGTACCTTCTGTCCCTTCAGATACCGAAGTGGCCATAGTTGATTTCAGAGGAACTCCTACAGCAGAGGAAATACAACCTCAGATACCACCTACTCAGGTAATGATTATTCCGAGCACTGATGTGGTAAGTGGGGGGCAGATTCAGGTATTTTCTTCACAATTGGGAAAAGATTACACTTGATGCATGGGTTTCAGAGATGGTGTAGGGCTACAAGCTGAAACTCTATGGGACTCCCAGACAGGATTTTCGATGCTGCCCTCCCTAATTGTTCCTGCCAGAAAGATTATTTATAGATTCTGAGATTCAGGAACTCTTCCGCAAAGAAGCCATTGTTCCCTCTGTGCCACATTCCAGGATTTTGTCAGCACCCTATTTCTAATGCAGAAGAAGGAGGCTTTTGACTCGTTCTCAATCTTAGGCAGGTCAACGAGTGAGTGGTCTATTGCCACTTCAAGATGGAGGGTATCCATCTTCTGAGAGACTTATTACAGGAAAGGGATTGGATAGTTTGACTCGACCTAAAGGATGCCTATTTGATGACTGCTATCTTTACCCTCCACCTGAAGTTTCTCCAGTTTCAATCGGGTCACGGGTGGTACAAATTTGCCCTTTGGTCTATTTTCGACCCCGTGATGCTTTCACAAGGTGCTGACGCCAGTGGTAGAGGCCCTCAGGGAGAGAGGAGTGAGATTAATCATATAACTCAACGATCTCATTTTCATGGCTCAAAAACTAGACAGAGTTCTCCCTATCTCTCTTGGACGATTCTCTAGGATTAAGAGCTAGGCTTCATTATCATTATTGCCTAAGGAAAGCCCGCTTGCGCCCGTCCACGCTAAGACCGCGCTGAGCACCGCGCCCTCTGGTCCCCCTAGATCCCATCAAGGAGGTAAGGCTATCTCATATTCTAGCAACTATTTGAGGAACGTAAGAAATACAATGAGAAGTCCGTGCTGCTCTCACTTTAAGTTAAACTCTCTGATTACCTTACAAACCATACAATGCTCAAATTGCATGTATAAACTCACACTCCCAGTTCCTCTACAAATACAACATTTGCCCCTACCATACACCAAGGCCAAATTTATACAGTGTGCGCTTATTAATGCTCGGTCCCTCATAAAACATAAAGAGGATATCCTTGACTTTATACAAACTCAGAACCTAGATCTCCTCTTTCTTACTGAAACCTGGGCGGATCAATCATCCGGTCCTGATTTTCGTATTGCTGTTCCTGATGGTTACTTTGTGGTTAGGCAGGATAGACCCCCAGGGAAAAGAGGAGGCGGCATTGCCATTGTATACAGAGATCATCTGGTAACAAGGATAGAACCAACTAACCTTGAATCAGCGGAAGCACTCACCTTCTGCATTAAACTTTCCCCCATACAATCCTTTAATGGCACTCTTATTTACCGCCCACCTTCCCCTCGAACCCCCTTCTTAGCATCCCTCAACACATTACTAGAGCTTATAGCAGCTAAACCGGACTACACCATACTAGGTGATTTTAATTTTCATCTTGAAAATCTTAATGATAGAGATTCGTCCACTTTACTGTCTGACCTCTCCTCTGTAGGTCTCAAATGATTGAATACTGCTCCTACCCATCAGGCCGGGCATACTTTGGACGGTATTTTCTCCAACAATCCTTATATCACCTCACTTTCTTTACAACCACTAACATGGACAGACCATGCTGCATTAATGTTTACCATCACAACCAGAAATGCTGAAAATACAACTCTGTTAAACCGCTGCACACAATTTAGAGACTGGAAGACTTTGGATGATTCAACTTTACATTCCACTTTGTTCGTTACCCAACCAGAGGAAATAAAGGATGCACATATTGCCTTAGAAAACTATACGGCCTGGCTTAATAATGCCCTTAAAGTATTGGCCCCTGTAAAATCTATACGGCCATACCGCAACACACCTTCAGCCCCTTGGTTCTCCGAAACTCTCAGACTGGAAAGGCAACGCTGTCGAAACTTAGAAAGACGTTGGCGAAAACACTATCACAACAATGATAGAGATGCATACAAAAAAACTCTAGCCTCCTACAGAAAGCTGCTAATCATAGAAAAACAAAAATACTACACGGATCAAATAGAGTTAGCAAAAAACTCTACTAAACAACTCTATCAAGTGGTTTCGAATCTGTCCACTCCACCTATGTGCACCATCATTGAACCAACTCAAAATCTCTGCAAACTGGCAGACTTTTTCAAACTTAAGGTCAATGACATTTATGCTAATTTTTCCTCAAAACTAACCTCAGAACCCCCAGCTCTAACACAAATCACGCCCCCACTCCCTCAGTTTTGTCTGAATTTATCCAAACTACTCCTTCTCAGATAAAGGAAATCATGGCCACTATCAAGTCAGGATCACCACTGGATCCATGTCCTCCCATGGTAATAAAACCAGTTACTGATTTAATAGCTCCCATCCTAACAAACATTTGTAATGCTATGTTTTGTTCAGGTTCCTACCCCTCGGTTTGGAAGAAAGCAATTATTAAACCTCTATTAAAAAAAACAAGCCTGGACCCTGCAGAATCCAAAAGCTACCGACCTATCGCTTCCCACCCTTTTCCGTCAAAAATATTTGAAAAAATCATGAACCATCAGCTGGCCAATTATATCGACCAGAATAATCTTCTTGATGAGACCCAATTCGGATTCAGGAAGGGTCATGGAACTGAAACCGCCCTAATAAAGGCGGCAGAGGAGATCAGAGTCATCATGGATCAAGGAGGTGCAGCAGTCCTAATATTACTGGACTTATCTGCGGCTTTCGACACGGTCGATCACAACATTCTGATCGACCGTGTCGGAAAGATTGGCATTCAGAACAAAGCCAAATCACTGCTGTCGTCTTTTCTTTCTGGCCGTGAGCAGTCAGTTAAACTGGGTGACTTCTTCTCCCCTGTTTTCACCTTACCCTGTGGTGTTCGCCAGGGATCCTCGCTAAGTCCGACACTATTTAACATCTATGTGTCGGACTTGGCGAGGGTCATCAAATCATACGGTATTGGGTTAACATCCTATGCTGATGACACCCAGCTGGTACTGGCTGTTCATAATAACGGAGGAACAGTTGCGGCCAACTTTCAGGATGGTATGATGGCAATCAGCTCCTGGATGGACCATAACTGTTTAAAATTAAACTCCGACAAGACGGAGGTCATGATAGTTGGTAGTCTGACCCCGTCTTGGTCTCCAATATGGTGGCCTTCTGACTTAGGCCTTCCCCCTACCCCGGTCAATAAAGTCAGGAATCTAGGAGTTCTATTTGACAACAAGTTGTCATTTGTAAGCCATGCCAATGCGGTAGTCTCAGCATCTTTTTATACTTTAAAGATGATCAAGAAACTACTACCGTTTTTGCCAGCCAGTGCAGGCAAAACCCTGATGTCAACCTTGGTTCTTTCTAAGGTTGACTATTGTAATGGATTACACCTAAATGCCCAATAACAAGTATTGAACAAGCTACAGCTTGTCCAAAACGCCGCCGCCAGAATTCTGACAAACACTCCAAAATTTCTCTCAATTTCCCCCATTATCTGACAACTGCACTGGCTTCCAATCAGAAGTCGCATCAAATTCAAGGCGTTATGCATCACCTACAAGGTCAGGAATAGCATGGGGCCAGAATTTTAAAAAAAAGCCTTGTCAGTCAAAAGAGCTCTGCCATCCGCTACAGCCAATTTGCTACAAATTCCGCGCACTAAAAAAGTGAACTGGGGTGACAGACGCTTTACGGTCGCGGCCCCCAGGCTATGGAATACTCTTCCCCTCCAAATAAAATCTTGTCCTTCCTTGATGAGTTTCCGGAAACAATTAAAAACATGGCTTTTTATTCAATAGGATCTGATCTCCTCTTGCACATGTTCTGTACAGCGCCGAGACACCTCAGGGTATTTGTGCGCTAAATAAATTGCATAAATAAATAAATAAATAAATATCAATGTCTGGAAGTCCCTTTTAGGTCCATTCCAGACATTGGCGGTTCTGGGATTTCAGGCAGATTTCCTACTAGCCCAAATTAAGCTTCGGTCCTTGAAGATTGTCTCCACGAGAAAGAAGAAATGCGTTACTTACCTGTAACAGCAGTTATCCAGTATTGGTGTCTTTCATAGATTCACATGCCTGAATCATTCCCCGTCGTCGAGACGGGAGCCTCCGGTAAATAAAAAAGTAATGTCCATAGACATACATAGAGAAAAAGGGTCTAAGGGCCTCCCCTTAGTAGCCTTTCCTTGTCCTTATGTAAAAAGGACCAAACTCTCACAGTCAGCCAATCAGCTCCGACCTCCCTCTAGAACCTTCCTGGGAGGAGCCTCAGTCCCTCAGATTTTCGTACGCACCCAGCTAGGTTGGCGTAATATAGTCCGAGAGGGAAGTGAGTCCTTCCAGGGGAGGCGGGAGGGTTGCATGTGAATCTATGAAAGACACCAATACTGGATAACTGCTGTTACAGGTAAGTAACGCATTTCTTATCCAGTATTAGGGGTGTCTTTCATAGATTCACATGCCTGAATCAGAATAGCTAGCAATCATAGTAGCACATTTGTAAAGTAGAGTTGCTCTGCCGTCATGTTAGATAATGCATATAATATCATACAACAAGGAGACAGCATAGATAGAATATCATCAGAGCAAGAATGTGCATACCTGGAAGGCGGGATGTAGGAAGGCTCACCTTACTGAAAGAGATGGCGAAGCACCGCCTGGCCCACTGCCGCATCCTTCTGGAGTTCGATATCCAGGCAGTAGTGTCTGGAGAAAGTATGCGGTGACTTCCAGGTCGCCGCTCTGCAGATGTCCAGGATCGGCACTCCAGCAAACAGTGCTGTTGACGTGGACATCGCCCTGGTGGAATGAGCAGTAACATGATCATTCAAAGGCCGGCCGGCCTTGTCGTGGCAGAATGAAATCGCAGAGGAGATCCATCTGGAGATGCTTTGCTTCGTGAGAGGCAGGCCCATTCACGGTCTGCTGTATGCCACGAACAGTTGTGAAGATTTCCTGAGAGCCTTAGTCTTGTCCAGGTAGAACTTTAGGCATCTCATAAGGTCCAAAGAATGCAGCGATCGTTCCGCTGCTGTTGAAGGGTTGGCAAAGAAGGACTTAAGGACTATTGGTTCATTGAGATGAAAGTCCGAAGGTACTTTTGGAATGAACTTAGGGTTTGGACGCAGTATCACCCTGTCATGTCTGAATTGCATATATGGTTCCTGAATGGACAAAGCTTGCAGCTCGCTAACCCTTCTGGCAGATGTTAGAGCGAGCAAGAGCGCTGTCTTCCATGAGATGTGTTTAAGAGATGCCCGATGAATGGGCTCAAACGGGTGACGCATGAGTTGGTTGAGTACCAGATTAAGCTGCCATGTAGGAGGTACTTTCCGAGGCCTCGGAAAGGATCTGTAGAGCCCCTTTAGGAATTGCTTGACCAGCCGACTTGACCACAGAGAAGGCCCTGTGACAGTTCTGGTGAACCTCGAGATAGCCGCCAGGTGAACCTTGATGGACGCATGCGCTAGTCCCGACTGAGCCAAATGCAGGAGGTATGGTAATATCTGTTCAGGGGTGATGGCGAGGGGCCGTAGGCCCTGGTCCGAACACCAAATGCAGAACCTCTTCCATTTGAGAGTGTAGGTTTTGTTCGTACTGTCCGCCCTTGCTTTAGCTAATACATCCCTGCAGTCTTGTGGGATATTCAGGCCACCGAACTCTCTGTGCTCAGGAGCCAGGCCGATAATTTGAGCGATTGGAGGTTCGGGTGCTGTACTTGCCCGTTGGACATCGTCAGGAGGTTCGGGTGTTGTTTCAGGCGAATCGGTGATCTGATGGAGAGTCGAAGCAGATCCGAGAACCAGTGTTGCCTCGGCCAGAACGGGGCAATTAGGATCAGGGTACAGGGCTCCACCTTCATCTTCCTGAGGAGCCGCGGGATCATCGGGAATGGAGGAAAAGCGTATGCAAAGGCGCTGAACCATCCGATGGAAAATGCATTTCCTAGTGACCCTTGTTGGGGATGCCAACTTGCGTAGCTTGGGCATTTGGCGTTCCCCTTGGTGGCAAACAGGTCGATGTTCGGGACTCCCCATAGAGAGAAGATGTGAGTGAGAGCGCTGTCGGAAAGTTCCCACTCGTGGGAGAGGGATTTTTGCCTGCTCAGGGCGTCCGCGATGGTATTGTCCTTTCCTGGGACATATTCCGCTTTGAGCGGGATTCCGTGCAGCACTAGCCAGTTCCAGATCTTTTGCGATTCGCGTGAGAGAGAGAGCGAACGCGTTCCCCCTTGTTTGTTGAGATAGTGCATCGTCGTGGTGTTGTCTGTCCTGACGAGCACCGGGAGTTCTGGATGCGTGGCATGAAGGCCTGGAGAGCTAGATACACGGCTCTCAGCTCCAAAAGTTTTATATGGAGAGATTTTTCCTGAGTGTCCCATTTGCCGCTGATCCGAAGGTCCTGGAGAACGGCGCCCCATCCCTCTAGGGAGGCGTCTGTGGTTATCACTAGAGGTGATGCTGGAAGGAGAAACTGTAACCCTACAGTTAGATTCTTGCGACGTTTCCACCATTGCAGACCTTTGGACATTTTTGGTGTGATCCGAATAATGTCTTCGAAGGAGCCAGTACCTTGAGTCCATTGGCTCGTGAGTGCCTCCTGCAAGGGGCGCATTCTGAGTCTGCAGTGCGGGATGAGGAGTATGCAGGACGACATCATCCCTAGGAGGGAGGTGTAAGTCCGAACTTTTAGGTGCGTCTTTGCTGCCACAGCCGTGGCCAGAGATAAGATCTTGTCCGTCCTCTCCTTCGAGGGGAAGGCTCGTGTCCAAGGTGGCCCCTAGGAAGGTAATTTTCGTTGCGGGGACTATGCAGGATTTTTTGAGATTGAGGGTCAATCCCAGTCTCTGAAAAAGATTGGTGCAGGCGTTGGAGGATTCGACTGCGTCTCCAGGTGAGGGTGCTTTCACCAGCCAATCGTCTAGGTAGGGGAAGACTTGGTGACCCAGTTGCCGTAGGAAGGCTGCCACCGGCGCAAGGCACTTCTTGAAAATCCGCGGCGCGGACTTGTGGCCGAATGGCAGGACTTTGAACTGATAGTGACGGCCCGCCACCTCGAATCTCAGGAATTTCCGGTGACTTCTGAGGATGGGGATGTGGTAGTAGGCATCCTGGAGATCTAAGGATGTCATGAAATCTCCTCTTTCTAGAATGCCCAGAATTTCTTGAAGCGTCACCATCCTGAACGATTGGCTCCGTAGGAAGGCGTTGAGCGCCCGGAGATCCAGGATGGGCCTCCACTTGTTCTCTTTTTGCTGTACAAGAAAGAAGTGGGAGTAAAATCCCTTCCCCTTTGAGGATGCCGGCACCCTTTCGATTGCCCCCTTCTGTAGCATTGTCGAAAGTTCCTTGAGAAGCAGGCGCAGGTGTTTGTGCGTCCGTCTGCGTGGAGGGGTATTGGGAGGGATGGAGGTGAATTCGAGAGAATGGCCGAATCGAATAATTTGAAGAACCCACCGGTCTGTGGTGATGTACTGCCAATTGGTGAGGAAATGGGTCAGTTTTCCTCCAATTTGAAAGGATGGAGAGGGTGGTTGGACTGGCTGGAGTAATCGGTCACTGGCGGCCGCCAGCGCCCCTCTTGGTATTTTTACCTCTGTAGTTAGATCTTCCAAACGAAGATTGGCGGCCTTGCTGCTGTTTGTTTTGGTATTGGCCTTTGTGATTGTATGAATACGAGGACCTGTTCTGATAGGAACCTCGATAAGAGGACTGACCTCTGGATCTGTTGCTCCGAAAGGACTGGTTTCTGGACTGCAGAGTGCCCAGTGCCCTTGCCGTGTCTGTGTCCTTCTTAATGGCCTGCAGTGCCTCGTCGATTTTTTCTCCAAAAAGGTGCTGTCCGTCGAAGGGCATGTCTAGAACCTTCGATTGTACTTCCTGGCGGAATGATGTCGCTCTCAGCCATCCTTGACGTTGTAGGACTGCAGCCCCCGCAAGCTGACGGAAGCCTGTCATGGCTGCGTCTATAGCACAGTCAATTAGTTCCGCTGCTGAAGATTGACCTTCCGCCAGGAGCGCCTTTACCTCACCCTGGACTGCGTCAGGCAGTTCCTTCACGTAAGGGGCTATGTCCTCCCAGAGTTGGCGATTGTAACGCCCCAACAAGGCAATGGAGTTGGCCACCTTGATGGTCATGGCCGATGTGGTTATGAAGCGCTTTCCAATCGTGTCAAGTTTCCTGCCCTCCTTGTCCGGGGGAGCGGACAGTGGTGAGGAAGGGTTGCGGGAGTGTTTCTGGGCTGCCTGTGTCACCACCGAGTCTGGTTTGGGGTGACCATTGAGGCAAGCCGCCGCAGTAAGTGGTGCTCTGTATTTCTTGTCTAGGCGTGGAACAACCGCCGGTACAGAAGCAGGTGTCAGCATTAATTTCTTTCCTTGTTCCCACAAGAATTCTATAATCGGAATAGCTTTAGCGGACTTTTGAGTCTGTTCTTTAAAATCGTGCAAGAAACAGTCCGTTTCTGTTGATTCCACAGCCATATGGAATCTCTTCGCTGCTCTCTCCACAAGCTTATGGAAGCCGGCAATGTCCACAGGCGGGGAGTCCGCTTGACGTGGTTGTGGTGAAGCTGGGGATGATGCCACATATTCATCCTCTTCATCCTGGTCCGAGTGGTCCGAGTGTACCTCCTGGACCTCTCCTTCCTCTAGTTCTTCCTCCTCCTCATCTTCGTCCGAAGAGACCACCACCTGAGGCTGGACGTCATGGTGGGATTGAGGGTGATGCTGAGTTTGTTTTGGGGCGGACACTGGTACTTGGACTTTAGGTGTCTGATTCCCCTTGTCCTCAGGCGCATGAATCTTAGGCGCTTGACCGCCTCTGTCCGCCTCTGGAAAGCGTTGTTTGTAATCCTGTACAAGGAATCTTAAGTCATCAACAAGGGTCGCCGGTAAGCATATCATGGGGGTGACTTCCGTGCGGACACTAGTATGGACAGAGTGTTCCTGATAGGTGAAGTCTTCCTGTTCCTCATCAGTGCTTTGGCATTTGATGTTAAGGTCCGAGACCGAAGTAGCGGGATCCAGGTGGTCATCCTCTTCGGATTCTTCGCTTTGGAAGATTTCCTGAGGTGGTTGCGTCTCCACTTTGCTCGGAGACGTTGTTTCCGGGGTAATTTGCGGTTTGTTAGGCTTGCCAGACTTCGTATCAGAGCCTGTCGTCGTCGAGGGAACCGTCGACGGCGGCAGCATGAGGGTCGATACTTCCACCAGTTTCGATTTTTTCCATGGCTCAGGCAGTGCCCCCTTCGACGACGAGCCTTCCGTCGACGGTGTCGTAGTCGTCGAGTCCTTCGTCGACGGAGTCTTCGTCGACGGAGTCTTCGTCGACGGGGTCGTCGCCGTCGACAACGAGCCTTTCGTCGACGGAGTCGTCGACGAGGTCCTCGTCGACGGTGGAGTTGGCGACGGATTCTTGGTCGTCGACGACTGCGAAGTCATCGTCGACGTCTTCGTCGACGGTGTTTTCGTAGACGACGTCCTCGTCGTCGAGTCCCTCGTCGACACCTTCGTCGTCGACGGTGGGATCTTTGGTAACGTCTTCGACGACGATGGGCTCGTCAATGACGACGGCGTCGTCGACATGGTCTTTGTCGTCGACGACGATTTTAGGAGTATAATAGAGGAAACAGGTCTACCTGAAGATGAGGAAGACGTAGTCGTCGTCGTCGACGCTGAAGGCGACGACGCTGATGTGGTAGACACTGTGGTCGTGACTGAGGTAGTCCTCTGGGCTTGTCTAGAGGACGAAGCAGGCTTCTTAAAGGTTTTATCATCCTTAGCAGACACTGAAGATGTCGCAGATCTCGCCTCTGAAGACTTCTTGAGGGTCTTCGTAGGAGGAGTGTCTGAGAGGCCAGGGGAAGACACCCTAGGCCTCTTTTGGGAGACAGCTGAGGTCCTGGAAACACTGCTCACAGAGGAGTCCAGATTGTCTCTGTCCTTAAGCCTGTCAAGCCAAATAAGAAGGCGACCTTCCCTATCTCTCACGGTCTTTTTAGGAAAAGACCTACAAATCTTGCATTTGTCTGAGACATGGTCCGGGTAAAGGCAATACAAGCACAGGTCGTGCTGATCATCCACATGGATCCTTTTCTTGCTACAGGAAGAGCAGGCCCTGAAAAGGGCTTTCTTCTTTGAATCAGACATGGAAGAAGCAGTGGAAAGAATACACTTACTGCCAAGACAGTGTAGTGAAGTAATCCTTGAAGAGTTGAGGGTTCAGATAACACTTTCCAAGAAAGTTTGATGAATTTTGAGGAATCCTGAGGAGAGCTCAGGCTGGAGACTCCCTAGCACAACGTGCGGTAGAAAATCTGAGGGACTGAGGCTCCTCCCAGGAAGGTTCTAGAGGGAGGTCGGAGCTGATTGGCTGACTGTGAGAGTTTGGTCCTTTTTACATAAGGACAAGGAAAGGCTACTAAGGGGAGGCCCTTAGACCCTTTTTCTCTATGTATGTCTATGGACATTACTTTTTTATTTACCGGAGGCTCCGGTCTCGACGACGGGGAATGATTCAGGCATGTGAATCTATGAAAGACATCCCTAATACTGGATAATTGAGATGAGCATTGTCTTTTCTGACGATCTCCTTGCAAGTCCTTGACAAGATAGTGGGTCTATTGGCCTATGCTATCCAGACCATATTTCCCGGTCCCCTTCACTATCGGGCCATTCAGCAGGTGAAAGTCATTCATCTTTGGAGGGGGTTTTCCTACTCAGAACAGATAACGTGGATTTAGGAAGCCAGAATGGAGATGCCCTGGTGGCTGGATTATATGGACTCCTGGAATGGCAAAGCCATATTCGCCACTGCCCCGGATATGATCATAGAATAGGATGCCACCAGGTAGGGTTGGGGAGAAAGATGTGGCCCGATTTCCACGTGGGACAGATGGTCTCAGAAGGAACTTTGCCTCCACGTCAATTGCCTGGACATATTGGCGGGATCCTTTACAATCAGGACACTCTTCCCTCACTGCTGTATAATCCTGCTGATGGATACCTTTGCAGTGAGGGACATGATTTGGGAGGGACTCAATCGTGACTCCTACTTGAAATTGCCAAAGATGTTTACCTATAACATAGCATTGCGATGACAGCGGAGTATATTCCGGGTCGGCCGAACAACGTGGCAGATTGGGACTACCGGTTCCTTCAGGACTCGAGCGAATGGAGGTCGCATCCCTTGAGTTTTTCATTTCATGAACCACTTGTGGGGACTGTGTGTGGTGGATCTCTTCGCATTCCACCTCAACGCACTGCTCCTGATCTTTTTCAGTTGGACACTGGATCCCCTAACAGCGAGTTTGGATGCATTTCTACAGTCTTGGGCAGGGAACTTGCATTATGCTTTCCCCTTCTTCTCCATGATTCACAGGGTTCTTCCACAGGTAAGACATCAGCAGGCGTAGTTCATTTAGGTGATGCCCTTATGGAAAGTTAAGTCTTGGTTTCCGAGGACTCTGGAGATGTACTGCGATTTGCCCGTGCAGATTCAGACCTTCCAGTACCTTCTCAGGGATCCAGTAGGTTTCCCTTATCCATTGATCTTAGAGGGTCAGTTGTCCTTCATGGTCTGGAGCGTTTCCGGAGATGTTGACAATTGCCAGATATTTTGGTGAAGGCCACTTTACTCCTCTCCCAATCTTGGGCTCCCGTTACCCAGAAGCATTATGTGTCAGTATGGCGTTGATGGGCTAGTTGGTGTGACAAGAGAAATGTGGATCCCATGGGGGCAGACGTGGCCTAGAGGTGTGTCAACAACTTTCATTCAGCCCTTTCTGCAGGGCATCCCAAGAGGCCGGTAAGTAAACACCCTTTGGTCTGCAAACTCTGGAGAGGAATTAAAATGGTTCGTCCTTCCAAACTCAAGTGTTTGGTTTTGTGAGATGTTGATGATGTTCTCAGGTTTTTTACGTAGGCAACGTTTGGCCAAATTAACTCTTCTATTCTGCCTCTTTAAGTATTCTCACCCTTCAGAGTGACATTCCGAATCCAACCGTACTAAGACCAATTTTCATTATGTGCGTAATCGAGAATTTTCCGGACGATCATAAACTATGTGTGTTGAAGTGTCTTAAACATAACATGTATTTGTAAAGCGCACCTTCACTCAGGGCTATCTTGGTGCCAAATACCAGATGGTTTATTGCATATGAGGATTGCACCAGGGAACTTCGACAGAATCCAGGTGGTCAATTACTTATTGCTCTGCAGAAGCCCTTTCGCCCAGTTTAATCAGCAATTTTGGCCCGCTGGGTTCAATGGTTCTTTCAGAGGCTGGGACTGATAAATGTACATTTGGTGCACATTCTGTTAGAGGAGTCATGCCATCTAAGGCGATCCATGTGTTTCTCATTTGGAGGATATTATGGCGCCAGTAGACTGGTCGTCAGATTAAGCATTTAAAGATACGTTATCACAAACCAATTGTGGATATAGCTAACGGTGGTGGCACAGCTTTAAACCAGCATAATCCAGAGCCTCTGGTCCTGACATAGAATGCAAAATGTGCAAGCTGACTTTTCAAGAATTTTCAATTCTGTTAAGGAAACAGGGGTGAGAATTAGTTCAACAAGGTGCATGCCTTGTTTTGCAAGACAGTTCTCATGATGTTGCTACAATTGTCTGCTCTCCTATTGCTTTCATATCTCTGTATGAAGAGGTGGGACAATACAATTGTTTTCTTCTGACAGGTGCTGACATTTAACCCTCGTAAATATATAGGTGGATTAATGTTTTGATTCGCATCACTGGATATTCTGGATTCATGAGCGTGGTTCAGCAGAATTGTTCCTAAGAGGGACAGATGTTTTGAGTATAGCTTTCCCTGGATTCCAAATTGGAGACAGATTCAGGCTGGTTTTGACTTTGTATGTGTTATGCAAAGAAAGAGAAAGGACTAAAGTGGGAACAGATATTATAGGGGCTGAGTGGGCCTAATTGGAGGTAGGAGTGCTAATGACAGCACAACTGCCTCTTGGGAATAGTTGTTGATATGTTATATTTTGTTTTATGATGCGATTAGCTGTTGTGATTTTCAGTTGTAAAGAGAAAGCATAACACTTGCCTCGGTGTCCTTAATAGAATAGAATGTTCTTGACGGGTCATCTTGAACAGTTTCGCTATCTGAATCAGGGCATCTTATGGAAAAAGTCCTAGGCGTTAAGGAAGTGAAGCAGCCTTCACTTGAAGGTTGAAGGTTTCTGCATTTCTTGGAGTCCCAGGCATGGTGCTCTGCTGCCATCAATGGGCCAAAGCTGGAACATTGTGAAAAGTACAAAGATACAGATGGTAATCTGTCAGGATAGCCAATGTAATGTCCTCTGCCACCCTGTCAGATGGAAGCAGTGTGCCAAACTCTCGATTTGGCCCTATATCTCTAGGACTGTGGAGAAGGTCTCTGCTGCTGAGCCCTACTGAGGAGGTTGTCTGCCTGGAGAGTTTAGAACCTACCTTGCACCAGTGTCTCAGACTCAACATGCATGTACTACCATGGGATGTTTAACACTGTTAAGTCAGACCACAACTGGTGGTGCCATTCTCCCACACAACTAGACCTAAAGAAGCTGGCAGATTCAAGTAGAACACTGAAGAAGCAACCCTTGTAGGTGTGATGCCACTGCATGACTTTGTCGCAGCACTCCGAGTTGGTCGCATATCACTTTTGTGAGCCCCTGTACCCAAAGCGTGAAGGGTTGTCAAGCTTGTTTACCAGTTTAATCATGTAGTTAAACGAAAAAGAACCACAGTGTGTCTATCTATTACACAATACTCACTAACACATTGGTATATCTCCTACCCGGAGATATCAACACCAATACACAACAATACTTCAGTTGCAAATTGGTAAGTAAGCACAAAATACAATGGTCTCTGGGGGACCAAACCATGTACTAAAAAAGTGAAATGCAAACTACGACCGAAGTCGGAACTTGAACCAAGAGACTCAGAGGAACTGGGGATGCAAGGAACTACCCAGGAAGGTAACGAGGAACCCCATGGAAGCTGAGTGCAGAGTGGAAACACAGCAGCAGACCCAAATAGAAGTCAACCCATCCCAGTGTCATATGCGGATGACACACAGCTCCTCTTCCCTTTCAAAACTCTCTCCACTGAAGTAAAAAGCTCCTTCTCAGCAGGCATGAAGGCTGTAGCACAATGGATGTCCTCCAACTGCCTCCAGTGCAATGTCATCAAAGCAGAAGTCATGTTGTTCGGGGAGGCCAAAATGCTGTGGACTCCTGACTGGTGGCCAAAAGACCTGGGAGCAGTTCCCGAACCTAAACAGGTCGTTAAAAATCTAGGGATTTGTCTAGATCAAGAACTATCGCTTAAGCAGCACAGCAACTATGTCATAGGCTCTTGCTTCCACATTATCAGCCTGTTGCGCAAAGTTTTCCCCCTGCTCCCAGACTCCTTCAGGAGAACTCTGGTACAGGCTCTTGTGCTAAGTCAGATCGACTATTGTAACGGCCTATTACTTTCTGCAAATAAGGGTGTGCTGGCTAAGCTCCAAGTAATCCAGAACACGGCGGCCCGCCTAGTCCTGAATGTCCCCCGAGAACGGCATCTAAACCTCTTCTGAAACAACTGCATTGGCTCTCAATCCGGCAGAGAACGAAGTTTAAAATATGCTGTTTAGTACATAAAAGTCTAAACGGACAAGGGCCCGCCTACCTGGAAAATAAATTTACTCCATATGTTCCGACCCGATCTCTCAGATTCAGCGACCACCTTCTCCTGGTGGTACCCGTGCCAGAAAGGCCAGGCACGGTGGTAAAGCTCTATCTGTAACGGTACCTTCACTGGGGCGGTAGAAGTTTCCTTGTACACGCAGCACGTACCTGGAATCAGCTACCTTATGCCATAAAAACTTGCCCATCCTTAGAATCCTTTAGAAAGGAAGTAAAAACATGTTTTTTTTCTTCATAAACTCTAGACACCGTTCAAGGGATGGAAGGATATATCACAGCGCCAAGACGCCCATGGGCAATCGCGCGCTATACAAATTGATAAATCAAATCAAATCAAATCAAACTGTGGAACAAACTCCCTCTGTCTCTCAGGCAATTCTCAGAGCATCTAAAATTTAGAAAACAGCTCAAAACCTGCTGTTCAGAAATCAGATCTAGATCCATCTGATGTCATTTTTGCTCTGTCTTTGTTTTCTGGCTCCTAAGCGCAGAGATACTCCAATGGGAGTCGATTCAAGCGCTCTACAAACCCGCAAATAAATAAATAAATAAACTGGAAAGTTGCAGTTTTTAAGAAGAAGGACCCTTCTCAGTGGACTCCAAGGAAACCCCATGGAAGACAGAAGGTTGGAGAGTCACCCCACCCATGTTTACCCAGGAACCAGGATACCAACACCAGGTAATCTGGGTGCATGGGTGGGAAGTGACGTTGAAACCACGGTAGACCACAATGGAGGACTTTGAAGAAGATGACCCTGGCAAAGACAAGAGTCCGGTGGAATCCAAGGGTGGATTCTTGAAGAGGAGAAACTGTAACCAGAGGGGACACATTCTATGCCACTTGGAGGTGTCCAGGGGGCACGGAGGAGACATGCCCATTGATGTCAGACGGTTCAGAAGTGTTGACTGTGGCCTTGTTGCTGCTGGTGTGAGGACCAGGTGACACTGAGGAAGACCAAGTGCCGTGCACGAGCTGTCCCACATCGGAAGTCGAGGACCACGGTGTCAATGTCCGGAGGGAGCACCAACAAGCCTTGGTAGCGGCAACTGGCGTGGGGAGTGAAGAAGGAGTACAGTTGGGACCAGCAAGGTCCAAGGGACTCACCACAAGCAGGAGAGTCAGCCTACTGGAGCAGAAGAAGACCCTCAAGAGGAGCCACAGGCCGAAGGCACAGGAGTCCCAAGAGGACCTCAAGCAGCTCACCAAAGGATGGAGGCCCAAGGTGCAGAGGATGCGGTGCAGGATGCTGTACTTGGCAGGAAGAGATGCTGGAGTTTCTTGTAGTCCAAAGATCTCTGGAGTGCAGAGCCCACACCCTTGGCAACAGCAAGTCAACAGGGTGCACAGGGTCAGTCCCAGCGGTTCCAACAAGGGATTTTGGCTTCACTTACAGAGCAGATAGGTCAAGCCTCGAAAGAGTTGCAGAACCACCACCTGTGTCGGTGAACTTTACAAAGTCCGTGGGACCTCAGGAGCAGCAGATCGGTCAGCTTTTTGCGGGGCCTGCAGATGCAGGGGAGTAAGTCCTTCACTCTAAGGGAGATTACTTCAGGTGTCCTTAATGCCCACAGGTCGGTTAAAGATCCTGGATGAAGCACAGACACGGACGATCAAGGAGACTTGCAGAACAGCGAGACCAGGAGCAGCAGGAGTCATCCGTAATGCAGTCTAATCTCCAGGTGAAGTCCAAGAGTCCAGACGGTTGAAGAGTGACGTGGTTTCAGGATTGAGTCTTGTCCCACGGCGAATCTGAAGACCGACCCACAGGTAAGCCCTCAAGTAGCATAATGAACGTGTTGGAACAACTAAGGGGTCCCTCCCAGAGGAGGGGCTGGACAGAGGCTATTTTCTCCCATGTCCTTTGTCCAGCTTCACACCAAAGCAGGAGCCAACGGCTCCCTGAACTGGCTCAAACAGGAGTATGCAAGGAGGGCATCAAATGTGCACTTCAAAGCAGTCTGGAGGCGCTGGCAAGCGCCCACCACCCCAGCTTAATACACTAAGTCCTGTCTGGGTGGTGGTCACACCTCCCTGTGACAGGAAACCGAGGGGCATATATACAAGGAAGTGGCGTAACAAGGTGTTAGCCTCCTTGGCTTATCACAGCGATTCGCCACTTCTGAAATACAGGGCTGCACCATATTTACAAGAATACGGAGCAGCCTTGCATTTCCCCCTACGCTGACTCTAATTTAGCTGCATAGCGCCAACACAGGCACCTACATTGAGGGGAATGATTGTTTATGTGCAGGAAGGTGTCTCTTCCTGCACATAAACAATCTGAAATGGCATTTTGAAACTTCTATGTGTGCTGCTTAATACCACCACAACGTCAAGAAAAGTGATGTTGTTGTGGCGATAGGGGCTTGTAAATATGCCCCCTGTTGTTCTACCTGCCCCTGCTCGAACTCCGCTCAGCAGCAGGAGGGCCAAATCATGTCTGTGGTCAGAAGCAGCACTAGCTAGCTTGCTGTCAGACCCTGATAGGCTGTTAGCCCCCCATTACATGGCTTCATACTTCCAACACTGGAATTGGTGTTGGGGTCTGAATCCAACATGTTTGATACCAAAATTGACTGGGTTTGTGTAGCCACGATATAGTTAGACATCTTGTAATGACTGATGTAGACTATACTTATTAAAATGGCTGACCACACTTATAAAAGCCTGGAAAATCGACTCTGGGCTTTGTAGGGTTGTCCTGCTCATGCAGGGGCACCCTCACACTTATAACCAAGCACCCCGCCCCCAGGACTGAAGAGGCTGTCATAGGGGCGACTTATAGGTTTTAAGTGTAGTGACCCCAGATATAAAGAAATGTATATCTGCCGTGAGAGGTGCAAGCACCAACTCATACAGGCTGCAATGGTGGGCCTGTAGTTACAGTTTAGGTGGACTTCCATGGGTGGCATAGTACATGTTGCAGCCCCTGGGAGACCCCTGGTGTACCTATGCTCTGGGTAACTTAGTACCACATATTAGATACTTATAAAGGTACACCAGTAGCCAATTGTGGATGTATAGAAGTACTTACCATGGTCAATTTAGGGAGAAAGCAAAGTGACTGGGGTTCTGATTAGCAGGATCCCAGTCAGAGTAGTCAAAAACATACTGACACCAGCAAAAAGTGGGGGTAAACATGAAAGCAGATCCTACTTCCCTTCACCTGCCTTAGTAGCAGCAAGAGCATTCAAAGAGCTTGCATAACCTGCTAAGGCCGATCCAATACTGACAGTCCCTCGACAGATCCTCTGTTGAACAGTAAATGCTGAATGTGGTGCCCTCTCTCTACTGAACTGGAATGTCAGTTGCAGAGACTATGAAAACTCATACAGAATCCTAAGTAGTGAGATTATTCAGAGAGCCAGTGCGCCACAAACAAACCCTGTGCTTGGCTATTGAGGTTAACTACAAGTGTGATTATAACCCTGATTTCCCACGCATGTGTTCCCCTTCAGATCCCTCCTCCAAGCACCCTTGCTGGTCACACAAATGTTGCAATGTAGTTTTTCAGACTCTCAGTGAAGCTGAAGAGCAAGGTTTGGAAAACAGAGGTGCAGATCCAGAAAAAAGCGTTGAAACATTTCAGAACAGTAGCATCTTTATTCCACATGTTGTTGAATTGTTCCAGACCTTGAAGCATGCTGTTCTTAGGTTTTGCATCATACTTTAAGGACTCATAGATTCATTCATATGTCCTGCTTTTAATCATAAATTCTTCAAGAAATGGGCTTATGTGCATGGTTACAACAAAAATGTGGACAACCTATTGAAAGAATTAATGCATAATGACATATATAAAGTTCCTCGAGAGGACCAGTGCCCAGAAATAAGGGAGGTTAATTCAGGACAGCAAGCCATTTTTTGGAGTTGTGTGAGTAGTTTGATTTTTTGTCAAAATCTTTTTATTGCATTTTCAAAGAGTAGCAACTTATGAGGCTCAACATAGCTTGGCCGCAAGCCAAGATCTTCAGATAGCTAAAGACAAAACACGTCTTATCCACAAGTTCTCGGCATAAACCTTGGTATATTCTGGTACAACTTCCCCCACTATCAAGTTACATATATCTTAAACTCTATGTGTCCCTTGTTGCACCAGTTCAATATGAGCGAGAGCCAACAGAACAAACAAAACAGAAAAAAGAAAACCACTAAATAACCTTGAGGTACTTGTTGCCCATGTCTACAGTGTACTGATGGAATGCAAAGCGGACAAAGGTCTAACTGAGGGGGAGGACGGGGGCACCCACGCTTCCAGGCAAGGGGGAGCGGGAAACCCACACATGTAGGGAGATACGAGAGCATTAAGACCAAAGGCCTCCCAAGGGTCCACTGCAAAATCAAGGTTTGCTAAGTCTGGAAAAGATCTTGGGCCCGATTCATAGAACTAACTTAAGACAAAATCCTAAACTTACTACCATTTTGGTATTCACAGAAGGCACCTACTCATTTTGGTATTCACAGAAGGCACTTACTCATTTCGGTATTCACAGAAGTTAGGAGTCCTAACTTTAGGACTCCTATATGCCTTCTGTGATCACCGAAAGTCTTAAAGTTAGGATTTTTCTCTGTGTAGGAGTAGTAAAGTTAGGACTCCTAACTTTAGGACTCCTAAATGCCTTCTGTGAATACTGAAAGTCTTAAAGTTAGGATTTTTCTCAGTTTAGGAGTAGTAAAGTTAGGAATCCTAACTTTAGTACCCCTAAACTGAAAAAAATCCTAATTATTTGCTGACTGAACGTCTCATTGGTGACAGGGGAAACCTGTGGGAATACTAGTGAGTCCAAATATTGAGATTGGTCCTTCTAAACCAGAGGGTCTGCTTTTAAGAGTGTTTTAAGGAACTCACGGAAGGCACCCGCCTTCCCCTCCTCACTATGGTGTGTGGTGCCCGACTCGTCATCAATTTGTCTAATGTACTCCTTTTCCTGTTTGGCTCATAGTTGCCACACCAATTGGGAGCTGATTTTGCTGTTGCCATTGTACCCTTGTGATTGGAGGCGTAAAAGGGTCTTTTCTGCTCTGTTAGTGAATATTGCCTGGAGCTTCCCTTTCAGCACTGTAACTTTCCTTTGGGCCTTTAAGGATGGGGCTTCCTTGTGTAACTTCTCAACAAGAAGCAGTTCCCTCTCCAGAGACAAAAGTTCCGTATTTTGTTGACCCTTTAGGGTGGTAGCTGAAGCAATGCACTTGCCCCGCATGCACTTGCAGAGAAGTCTCTTTAGGATCATTGTTGAGAAAAGACTCCTTAATCCGCTTCCTTAGTTTAGCTCGAAAAAGTCAGTCCCTTCTGAGAATATAGGAGAAATACCACCGCTTGAGTTTAGAGAGCGGTGCGGGCCAATTAAATAGCACTTCCAGAGGTGCGTGATCCAAGAGACATATCGGATGCAAATTAGCTAGATGAACTGCCTGGCCGAGATACTGGCTAATAAAAAGCATGATCTATCCTAGAGTATGATCGGTGAAAGTGGGAGAAAAAGGAATAATCGCGTGTCGAGGGATTCAGGGCCCTCCAAATGTCTTCCAACCCCATTCGGTGTAGAGTGGATTTGAACGTCTTGGTGAAGACACCTGCGCCCGTCCTGTGTAGATGTGTAGTGTCGACAGAGGGATCCCATATAAGATTAAAATCTCCCAGTAAAATTATGTCATCAGAAGCAAAACCCTCCATGGTTAGAAAAAATGTGAGGAGAAATTCTGATTGCTCAGAGTTAGGTGCATAAACTTTTGCTTTAGTGCATGCATGGGCATTACATCAGGAACCCCTTAACCATAAGGAATTTCCCTGTTTTTTCTGTCTCTGTGTCATGTGACTGAAAGTGAACCGAAGAGTGAAAGAGGAGGGCAACCCCGTTTTGTTTGTTGTTAGCAGAGGACCTAAAGAGCAGGGGATATGATTTGTGTCCCGGTCTGATGTCCCCGTCTCTCTTCAAGTGGGTTTCCTGCAGCGCTACTAAATGGATATGTTGGTCCCCAAGAAATTTCCAGAGGCATGTTCACTTGTTGGGGGGAGTTTAGCCCCTTTACATTTCACAACATACAATTAAATGTCATTTAGTCATTCGGGGGAGTTACACTGCCTGCTCCAAACATCTAACGTCATGCCCGGCCCCCTGGCCCCATTGATCTCTCATACGGAATACCTAGCCAGAACTATATCAGATCATAATCCCCTATTGATACATGTCCAGTGGCAACGGGAGAGCTCGGCGATTCCAACATGGCGGCTCCAGCCAGACACGTTGGAGGACTCAGTGTTTAGTGATGCGGTCCAGCAGGGCATTGACCATTACTTCGATGAGAATGAGGGTTCCACTACGTGTAGGTCCACTGAGTGGGATGCTATGAAAGTGGTGGTGAGAGGGGTGTGCCTGGGCAGGTTTTCGAACGCGCGTACGACTGTGTTGAATGCACTTGCTAAAGCGGAAGTGAACCTAAGAGACATGGAGCGGCGCAGGCCGACCCGACCGGACTTGCAGGCCCGGTTGCTGGAAGCGAAGGAGACGGTCGCTACCGAAACAGAACGGTTGAGGAGCTACGATTATCGGCTATACGCCATTAAAGCCCATGCTGAACGGGATAAGGTGGGCACGCTCCTGGCCAGACTTGCTAATCCTGATATTAGGGGCTGCCCGGTCCTTAGCGTCGGTAACGCATTGGGGGAAACGGTATATTCTCAGGTAGCGGTACTGGAGTGCTTCCGCGTGTATTATGAGGAATTGTATCGGAGTCAGTTGGGGGTAGAGGCCCACGATATTGCAGAGTATCTGGGAGCGAGGCAGCTTCCGGTCCTTGGCGAGGAGGACGCGGCGGATCTGGGCGGGCCGATCACACTGGCTGAGATAAGGGCGGCCATCAAGCATATGGCGCGGAATAAAACGCCCGGTGTGGATGGGTTGCCGATAGAGTTCTACCAGAAGTTTGTGGATAGTTTGGCGCCCAGACTACTGGTGGTGTACACGGAGGCTTTTGAGTCGGGGGGTTTGCCTAGATCCATGAGGGAAGCCTTGATAGTGCCTCTGCTTAAGCCCGGCAGGGATGCGACAAATGTAAGGTCCTATCGTCCATTGTCCATGCTGACGGTGGACTACAAAATACTGAGCCGGATCCTAGCCACCAGGCTGGCTCCGCATATGACTGGCCTGGTGCACAGGGATCAGGCAGGGTTTATCCCCACGAGGAATACGGCGTTGAATATTCGTCGCTTGGTGGGGGTAATGGACGCTGTGGCGGATGTGAACGGGGCCCCGGCGGTACTGTCAGTGGACATTGAAAAGGCTTTCGACAGCTTGGAGTGGGTTTTTTAGGATGGAGTGTTAGAGAGGTTTGGTGTTGGTGAGGGGTTCCGCAGATGGACGAAGGTGCTGTATTCCTCAGCGACGGCACGAGTGTGTCTGGGTGGATTGTTGTCCGCGGCTTACCCGGTCGGTAGGGGCACGTGACAGGGGTGCTCCCTTTCCCCCCTTCTGTTCGCCCTGGCGATGGAACCCCTGGCGGCCCATGCTAGGTCGGGAGACAGGTACGAGGGGATAGACAGCGGTGGGCATCTACACCACATCTCGCTGTATGCGGATGATTTGTTGCTGTATTTGGGCGACACGGAGCGGGCGTTGGAAGGAGCAATGGACCTGTTAGCGGAATTTGGCCGGTTGTCTGGCCTCAAGGTTAATTGGGCGAAGACCTGTGTGTTCCCGCTACGAGCGGAGTCGCCCTGCCCTGCGCGTGATCTGGGGGTGGTTTGGGAGCCATCTTGCTTCACTTATTTGGGAGTCCGTATCTACCACGTGACCGCGGACCTATTGGAGGGCAATATTGGACGGTGTGTACGGGCGCTGAGAGGTAGTATGGCTTTTTGGGCAACCCTTCCACTGACGGTACTAGGTAGGGTTGCTCTTTTGAAAATGGTGGCGCTCCCCCGGCTTCTGTACTTCTTTCGAACGCTGCCCATCTGGATTCCTCAGAGGATCTTTCGAGACCTGAGGACAATGGTTATTGGTTTCTTGTGGGGACATGGCCGCCGTAGAGTGGCACTGAGCACGTTGCTACGCCCTAAGATTGAGGGGGGGATGGCCGTCCCTGATTTTGAATTGTATTACTTGGCGGCGCAGCTCCAGGTTCTTACGCAACACGTGGCTCGGGTGTTTCGGGGACCGGAGTGTGACCGTGAGCGGGGGATACAGCGCCATGTGCTGGCCTATATTGTTATGCAGCAGAGACTGGAGTTGCGCGGCCGCACTATGGAAGAGCGGACGCTTAGGTTATGCTGGCAGAGGAGTCTCAGGAGGGCGAAGGCGACCCGCCCGTATGCCCCTGAGATACCGATTGGCATGCTGACGGCCCTACCGCACGGGGGCGATTGGTCCCCATTGCTGGAATGGGAGGAGGCGGGACTTCAAGTGGTGGGGGACCTGTATGTTGATGGGGCCTTGGCGCCCTTCGGAGTACTACAGGAACAGTTTGGGCTACCTGACGGGGGGTTCCTCTTACATGCGGCGGTGGTGGCGGCTATTCAGAAGCACTGGAAGGGAGGGCTAATCGAGCCGGGCACGACCATGGCGTGCCAGTACGTAGTAATGGCAGCGGGCACCTTTAAGGCGGTGACCTGCCTCCATAATAGGATGATACACGAGGGACTGGAACCGCTCCTGGGGCTCAAGGCAAAGTGGGAGGAAAGTGTGGGTAGGCCCATACCGGACGCGACGTGGAGCCATATTTTACGGCGTACGTGGAAGGGCACGAGGAATGCGCGTTTCCAGCAGGTGCACTTCTTTGTGTTACATAGGGCCTATCTGACTCCGGAAAAGATAAAACGGTACTTCCAGGTGCAGGACGCGCAGTGCCCGAGGTGCTTGTCACCGGAGGCGGACATGGATCACCTGTTCTGGAGTTGCCCGAATCTGGAGGCCTACTGGGCTGAGGTGGGGGACCTCCTGAACGAAGTGACTGACAGGGAGGTGGACTTTGATATGGCGGCGTGCCTGCTGCTCTGGTTCCCGCACACTAAACACACTAAGGTGTCAAGCAAATTCATTGACCTGGGGTTGATACTAGCACAAAGAGAGATTTCGTGGCATTGGAAATCTAAGGGAGGGCCGTCAGTGCGGAGGTGGAGGAATGAGTTGCTGCGGTGGTCAGAGTGTGAGAGTGTGCTCCGAATGAAGCAGGCTGTCAAGCTTGATAATGAGAAAGCCTTGGATACAGCGCGTGCGTGGGAATTGGTGGTACAGGCCTTGCGCGACTCGTTGGTGGAGGATGAGGACTGAGTGGATAGGGCCTGAGGACGCTGCGAGGCATACTAGTCCGGGGTTGCAATTGATACTGTAGTGGGATATATACTACAATCGGGATTAAGACACACACCATTAGCGGTTGCCGGGGAGTGGGCACTAGGGGGTTGTTCGAGGGTGTTCGGGATGGGTTAGGAGCCAGAAGATAGCTTGCCACAGTGGTGTTTCCGGGACTGGGAATGGGCCTGTGGGGCATAGGTTGCTAGCGGGAGGTAGCAGTGGGGCACGGAGTAGACGTGGTGGGCCTCACAGAGCACGGGGGTGGAACGATAGCGGCTTGGTAGCATTGACCTGCTCTTGTAGGATGGCTGATGTTGTTATTGGTTGGGGTTGGGGGGGTAAAAGCAGATACGTAAAACGTTCTTTTCGACCATTGTCCCATAGGGACGCTCACCATGATGTCTTCCTGTTCTTTGGGACACTGCGCCGCCCGGCCTCCGGGATGCGGGCTGAATGGCTGTGTATGGTATACATTCTTACGATTGATGCGGGGGGACGCCATGAGTGGACTGGTTGAGCAATTGTAAACTGTGGTTTCTAATTCTGCAATAAAAACATATTTAAAAAAAAAAAATCTAACGTCATGCCCACACCTCTCTCCCCGCACAAGTCCCCACCCTGCCAGCCCCCTCCAACTTCTCTCCCTCATCTGGTTTTCAGTCCAGGACCGCACCTGGGGCCCCGCAAAAAGTAATGACTGGACACCATTCTTCATATGACATTTAGCAACTGAACCAGAGTGGGCGGGGTGCCCCCGGACAGCTCCGCATAGCCAACAAGATAAGGAGGCCATTAATTTATCGCTACCTTAATCTCAAAACCCTTGAACCAGATTATCCAACTTCAGCAGTGTAAGCAAGAAGTTGGGGGGGGTCTGTTCTGACCACCCTCAGGTTAGAGGATACAGCCCGCATGGAAAAGGTCCTTGAATCGGCGATCCGTTGCTCCTCAACGTTTCAACGTCTTGCCTCCTTTCTTTGCTGTCTGCCAGGGCCTTGGTGGGTGGTGTTCATGTGTGCCTGTCCTGTAGCCTCGTTCTGTTGTGACGTAAAGATAGCTAGGCAGATCAAAGCCTCCACCAAGTCGGTAAAGTCACACTGCTTCTTTCCAAAAGAGAAGGCGATGAGAGGGGCGTGGCCTAGCGGGCGAAGATGGTGGACGCAGCTTGCTAGAGCTCCCACCGGCCCGACATTTATCCGAGTCAATTATACTGGCTCCCGGACCCACAAGACGATACACTGGCCTAGACTTGTGGCAGAAGGTGTGAGGTACCCATCGGTGTGACGGACGGAGCTCCTGCGCCGCCTGGAGCTGAGAAAACGGCCGCAGCTCTTCAAGGCCTAGTCCCGGCGTGAGCAGCCGGGGCCTCAATTTTGGTGGTGGCCGGGACGGGCGTCCCTGGAAAAGACCTTCGTCAGGTGCATCTGGTGCCGCCTAGCTCGGCTGACCCGTCGTCGGAGTGGGGGTCGGAGACTTCACTGCATCCCCCTGCCTTCTGAGTGGCTGTGTGAGAGGTGGGGGCATGGAGAGGCGGCGGTGGCCTGAGCGGAGGCCTAGAGACCGGGGCCTGGATTTTCACGCTTCCCGGCCGCGAGTGGTGGGGCCCGGGGTCGGCCCGAACAGCGACCTGGGCGGCCCCGCTTGCGGTCTTGGGGCGACGCTGCCGCCCTGGCTGTGCTCCCTGCCTGGTGGCCAACTGCAGGTCCTGCTGGAGTGACATCTGGGACCCTGGAGGAGCTGTGGGATGGCGACTGCTGTGTTGCGGCGCGAACTGTGAGTACCCACGGCCCCAGTGGGGGTGAATATTAAACTCAGGTGCAGGTGCTGGGCACGAGCTGTGGCGCGCTGGGATCCCCCTACTGAGGAGCCTGGAGGCGGCTGACCGCCTCCGGTCAGGGACTTGACCCGGAGCTGAAGGGGCCTAGTGCCTGGGTCCCGAATTGCACTGCCTCCCAACTGTGTGTTGAGGCCTGGGCTGACCCGGACGCTCTGTAACACTGGCTGGTGGGGTGGAGGACCCCTGGAACCCGGAGTGGACACTTGGGAAGGGTTCGGCCAGCGACAAAACAGTGCGCGCGGTATAGTGGAGCCGAGTGGGACTGCTGCCGCCTCTCTCGATGCGCCCTCGGAGCTGAGCTTGGGTCCGGTGCGCTCCGGATATTGGTGGAAGACCCCATAGCGGACCTACTTACTCTGGGGCTGAGACATCATCGTGGGGACGTAGATCTCCTGGATTCGGCCTGTCCTGCTGCTGACTGAGAAGAGCTCTGCTGGCTGCTAGTGGAGGACTGCCCCCCCCCTGAGTGACCCAGCCATGACCAGGGGCGGTGGAGGGAGCGGGTCCACCAAGCAGGGGCCCGTCGACAAATTTACCGGGCTTAGTGGAGGGCCTGGTGCTTCCGGACATGGCCAAAGTACAGGGCCCGATAATGCGGCATTGATGGCGGCGATTACCCAATCTAGGGACATGCTGGACGCTAAAATAGGAGCGGTGGGGGCTGATGTCACTTTGCTGCGACAGGATCTTCGCAATGCTGTAGCCCGCATCACGGAGGCAGAGACTAGGATCACTGGAGTGGAAGGTGATGTGGGAACACTGAAACAGAAGGTGGCGGCGCTGGGAAGAATCCAAAAGGGCCTGGCGCTCCGGGTGGAAGACGCGGAAGGGCGGGCACGCAGAAACAACCTACGCTTCGTGGGCTTTCCGGAGGATTGCCAGAATGGACAATTGAACCGCTTTTTGACACTATGGCTGGAGAGCTGGCTCCCCCCGGATGCCCTGTCACGATGCTTTGTGGTAGAGCGCGCTCACAGAGCCCTGATGCAGAAGCCGCCAGCCGGAGAACGACCTCGTCCGGTCATAGCCAGACTGTTGAACTTCCATGACAGGGATGTCATCTTACGGGAAGCAAGAGCCAAGGAGACACTCATGTTTGAAAGTCATAAAATTATGATCATCCCTGACTATACTAAACTTGTGCAGCAGCAACGCCACTCCTTCATGGCAGCGAAAGCTAAGCTGCGTGGCTTGAAGATACAGTACTCCCTGCTTTATCCGGCCCGTCTCCGGGTCATCTTCCTGTCGAAGACTCACTTCTTTGATACTCTGGAGGAGGTTTTCAGATGGACTGATGAGACAGTCAGGGTCCGGCCGCATGCCCAGCCGGGCTTGGGCTCTGGCCTGTCGCGTGGCTCCTTGCAGGAGAGGGGCAAAACTGCTACCAGGAATAATGGACACAGGAAATCCAGGTCACGGAAGAGATCCCTCTCTCGTAGCGGCCAGCCCGATGAGACACAACTCAACACCGATCAGTCTGGGAAAGAAAACTGAAACCTTGAGAGTACGAGTGTCTACTGCTTCCGAGGACTCACCGAGGGAATAGCTTGAAGATGGTTTGTGCCTAGCTGGTCTTTGGGCGCATGGTGCAGTCGCACATCACGGATAATGGCCAGGGCCTTCCCTGACTTGTGACAATGACACCGAGTTGCCACGATGTCATGGACTAATGCTGAGGGGAGGTGGTGGTGTGGGGTTCGGGGTGCTGGTTTTATGGGGCTGCCTAATTGCCCCACGGGTGGGGGTTGGCCCTGAGGGGAGAGTTCTTAGTTAGAGGGAATAGTTGGGATCCATTGGCATGGTTCGCCTTGGGCGCTCCGTTTTGGGCCTGAGGTTCCCCATGCCGCGACAGATGCTTCAGAGTTCCGTGAAGTATAGGGGTGGGGGGTGGGCTCCAGGGGTTGGTATGTTGGGGAGATGGTGATGGGGGGACAGGGGGGGTCTGGGGTGGTCAGAGGGGTTTGCACGTGATTCCTAAAGCCTTACAATTACTTGAGTGGTGTGCCTGGACCGGGTGCTGGGGTCCTCGGGATCTTTTCCATTTTGACTATGGTTGATTTACCACCCTTGGGGCTCCCTAGAGAGTCCATGCGAATATTAAGCTGGAATGTCAGGGGGATGCTGGACAAAATTAAGAGGGGAGCGATCTTGCGATGGGGTAAACGGGAGGCTGCTGATGTTTTGCTGCTGCAGGAGACGCACATGATGGGGACAAAGGTGCTTAGCCTGCAGAGATTTGGTTACCAGCAGGTGTTTCATGCCGGGTTCTCCAGGGGCTCTAGGGGAGTTGCTATTCTGGTTCACCGCAGGCTGGCCTACATTCATAAGCGACAATGGCTGGACCCACAGGGCCAGTACGTTTTTATTAAAGGTATGATTGGCGCTGAACCGGTGGTGTTTGGGAGTGTGTATGCGCCTCCCCCGCTGCAGTGGTCCCTGGCTGAGAGGTTATTTGAAGTGTGGGCGGACATCCCGGAATCCCTGGCTGTGTTGGGAGGTGACTGGAATGATGTTATGGATGCGTACATGGACCGTAAGAGGCTGCAAGGTACGATGGCTGCTGCTGCCCCTACCAGATTGAGTGCGGCGGTTGAAGGGTTGGGCTGGGTGGATGTTTGGAGACACATGCATGCCACAGTGAGAGAATACACGTATGTATCTGCTGTGCATGGCTCCTTTTCTCGACTGGATTATGTTTTCATGCCGGGAGCATTCCTTGATAGGGTGAGGGAGGCCAGAATTCTGCCTAGAGGACTGTCCGACCATTCTCCTGTCGCAGTAAAGATAGCGTTACATAGGAAACGTCAACCGTTCCGATGGAGGATGTCCTCGTGGCACCTTCAACAGGCAGACTATGTTCAACACATGCGCGGTGCAATAGCCCATTACTGGCAGGAAAATCTGGTCGAGGATGTCGACGCAGTGGCGGTATGGGAGGCCATGAAGCCTACACTGAGGGGCGTAGACATAGCGTGGTGCGCGGCTGCCCATCGTCGTCGCCGGGAGGCTATTGTTGCGGCGGCGGCGCAGGTTGAGCAATTAGAACAGCGGTGCCAGAGGGGAGGGGATGGGGTGGCGGTGCGGCTGCTCCTGCAGGCACAACAGTCCTACGCCTCTGTTTTGATGGACGAGGCTCGGCAAGTATGGCTGGCCACGCGGAGCAGGAAATACCAGTGGGGAGATAAGTCCTGTACTATGCTCCATAGGCTATGTCAACACATCATGCAACCAGTCACATTGCCGGGTCTCACGGACGGGGAGGGAGTTGCTATCACAGATCCAGCTGCTCTAGCGGCGAGTTTTGCCCATTACTATGCGGCCCAATATGCTCAAGGGGACTGCCTCCCGGCTGATGCGATCGTCAAATTTACTGCGGATCTGCCCCCCCCCCCCGGCTGTTTCCGATGAAACAAGGAAATCTCTGGACCTCCCCCTCACAGCGGAGGAACTGGGTGAAGCATTGGGGCAACTCAACACGGGGAAGGCGCCCGGACCGAGTGGCTTTCCTTGTGAATTTTATAAAAAATTTCATCTCCAACTGGGGTCCCACTATAGGACGGCGCTGGAGTCGGCAAGGGAACGGGGTTGCTTGCCAGCAGACTGGCGCCACGCCGAGGTTGTGGTCTTTCAGAAGCCAGGTAGACCCCCGGACCGACACGAGTCGTACCGCCCCATATCCTTACTCAACTTTGAGGCTAAATTGCTGGCCAAGGCTCTGGCGAATCGCCTCCTCCCATATGTGGCTGATCTAGTACATCCAGACCAGGCTGGCTTCATGCCGCATAGGGCGACACGACATAACATCAGGCGAGCGCAGACGGCCATCGACGCCATAGGGGCCTCTGGGGAGCGGGCGGCCTTATTGCTAGCGGACATTGACAGGCCATTTGACTCGGTTAGCTGGACATACCTATTTGCTCTCCTACCACGCCTCAACCTAGGCCCGGTGTTTATCTCGTATGTCAAACTACTATACACAGATATAACTGCATCCGTGCCGGTGTCCGGGGCGATCTCGGAGAAATTCTCTGTTGGCCGGGGGACCCGGCAGGGGTGCCCATTGTCCCCTTACCTTTTTGCGTTGGCAATGGAGCCCCTGGCCTCTTGGGTGCGTATCGACGCGCAGCTTCGCGGCTTTGTGTGGGATGGGGGACTCTCCGATAGAATTGCACTCTATGCGGATGGTGTCCTCTTCTTCCTTACAGACCTTAATCGGTCCGGTCCCCGTATCCTGGAGATTATGCGCATATTTGGCGAGATATCGGGGCTCTTACTCAACCCGCGTAAGTCCACCCTTTGGGTGCTGGGCGGGGAGCAGGTGTATACCCATGGGCGTCGGACTTGCAGGTAGCAGTCGGGGGACTGAAATATCTGGGAGTCTTCCTGTCCGAGTCCGCTGACATAGCGTGGGAGCGCACCGTGTTGCCGGTATGGGAGAAGGTTCAGGCAGACATCAAGACGTGGTCCCGGATGCCTCTTACAATCTTTGGTGGGTCTGCAATTTTCAAAATGGTCGCACTCCCGCGCATGTTGTACCAATTGCAGAATCACCCACATAGGATTGAACCACAGTGGTTTCATCGGGTCAACTCGGTGTTGGGCCGTTTCCTGTGGGCTGGGGGCACCGCCAGGGTGGCACTACGGGCATGTTTCCTGTCCACGTACTGTGGGGGTCTGGCCACATCGGATCTCTTGTCCTACTATCAGGCCTCCCACCTCTTAGTTCTTAACAAATGGTGGTATGGAGATAGAGGAGACCCTGCATACGCCCTCGAGCGCTCGTTGATGGGAGACGCCATGCTACATACACTACTGTATTCGGCCAGGCTGCGGAGGGGGCTGCCTCGGGCCACACAGATGGTCTTCATGATCTGGCGCCAGGTGCTGCGTCGCATAGGATGGTGGGGTAAATTGACAGCAGAGACCCCACTGTGGAAGAACGGACTGCTTCCCGCTTTGTCCTCGCTGACAGGATTTGGGGGCTGGGATTCAATTGGAATCTCTTCACTTGGACACGTTCTGACCGGGACCACCCTCAAGTCCTTCCAGGACCTTAGCACGGAATTTCATATGCCCAAGTCCCAATTCTTCAAGTACTTACAATTTCGCCACGCGCTTGCACCTAGTTTGGTTGACTTGGAACAACTACCGGAGTTTAGCCCAGTAGAAGCAAATATCTTCATGGGAGACCTGGGGGACAAGAAGGTGTCCCGAATTTATCAAACCCTAGTTACTCATTGCTCCGCTTCTTTACTCCCGCTAAAAGACACCTGGGAAAAGGATGTTGGCCCCTTGGACGAGGACGACTGGAGGGAGGCCTTGGAGTCCCTACGTGGGGCTGCAATCGCAGTGCGTCTCCGATTGATCCAGTTTAAATATTTGCACAGGGCATACTATACCCGGGAGAGATTGTGGAGGGCGGGCCTGATTGCATCCCCAGAGTGCCAGCGCTGTGGGACTGGGAGAGGAACGCTGTTGCATACGGTGTGGTCTTGTGTTGGTCTGACCCGGTTCTGGAATGGGGTTTGAAGCTGTCTGTCGGAGGTGCTGGGGTGGGATCTCCCCCGCTCTCCCCGGTTGGGACTTCTACATGTTTTGGAGAATGTGGGTGGGAACATCTATAAACGTCACCTTCTGCTGCTGGGTCTGGTGGTAGCTAAGCGGGACCTGGCGAGGGCTTGGAAGGGTGACCGGGCTCCTCCACTGGGGGCCTGGTAGGCAGGCCTTGACTACTTCATGGGATTGGAGTGACCTGTGTTTGAGGCCAGAGGATGTCCACGGAAACACTTTAAAATTTGGAAACGGTGGGTGGATTACAGGGGCTTAACTCTGGAGCCTCCAGCAGCCCCGGACGATGGGTTGCCTACAGTGGAGGACCTCCAGGCCTAGGGTGGCACTCGACGATTGTTGTAATATGTTCAATTGCTGGAGCTGTGGTGATCACGTGCATCGGGTTAGGGTGGGATAAGGGGTGGGTAGTTGGGACACTGGGTAGTTGGGGTGGCTGGGGGGGTGGGAGGGGTATTTCCTTCAATTGATTGGGTTGTAAGATTATCGAAATGTCACTTGCTACTTGACAGTACCTTCCTGATTGTGGAAAACTGTATTTATGCCTTGCCTAATCAATCAATAAAACCTGTTGTGAAAAAAAAAAGAAGTTAATCACAGAGATGCAGCACCAACCATCCAATTAAAATGTTCGTTTTTTTGCAAAAGAGAAGGCGATACCAAAAGGGTAGGTCCATCTATATTTGATCTGGGGCTCCCTTAGAGCTGAGATGACCGGTCGAAATTGCCGCCTGCGAGCGAACGTGGCTTGAGCAACGTCTTGAAAGAGCGAAGACGAAGCCCTGCCGCACTGCATTTGCAATGGTCATTAAGTGTATATTCTTCTCTACAAGCTTCTGTAATTGAGGAGCTTGTTCATCTCTAAGTCTTCTCTGCGTCATTCACTTTTTTCCATCATGGTGACAACCTCTGCTGGGATGCTGTAATGGCAGGGTTTTTGGCTCTATTTAGCAGTGATATAGACTTTAATCTTGCTCACATCTAGGATAGGTATTCTTAGCTTGTGTTGGCCCTTTTAAGCCCTTTCTACCAGACCTAGAAGAGGATAGCTGCTTAATATGATGATAGATCCCTTATTCTTGACTCTAATCTGTCTATTGCCTATTGCCTTTGACATATTTGCTTATAGTCCTGACTTTATATAACACATTGGTATGGTTTATGTAGGTACTCTGACAGAGCTAAGGGGTATTTCATCCTTCTCAGGCCTACAGGCCTAGAACTAGAGGGACTCCATGTTGATGAAGCTGAGAGGCTTTTTAGAGTAAAGGTAAAGTTTATAGTTAAAGCTGTTGTTCGCTTGGAGAGAACCGGCTCAGGCTGGCCCTTATCGAAGGAATGTATTTTTCTCCACTCCGAAGACACAACTTCAGGCCGGCCGGCTGGGAACGTGTCCTTGGTACGGGGAGGTACAAGAATTTGGTGGGCGGCAGGTTACTGGCCGTAACTTTCCATGAAAGGACAAGCTTCCATATTAGCGAGCTACAGGAGAGGAGGAGTGTTCATTCCAGCTTGTGTGCAGTTCAGCCTGGAGCTCAGTTCAGCTTGGAGCTCAGTTCAGCTTGGAGAGAGAGAACAGGATGTCTGCTGGAGCTGCAGAATAGAGTGCAGTTCTGGAATGGAGAAAGAAGGCAGACGATTGCTGAAGATGAGGAGAGAGAGAGCAGTGCAGAGAGCATCAAAGAAGGCTGTCAGCTGGAGCAATTGAACCAGAGGCGTGATGATGTGGTGAAGGAGGGAGAGACAGAGAGAGCCCTAATCCCACCAGAGACAGAGAGAAATCTTCCTTCTAATAGGTGAGGTAGTCTGAACTAATCACACTTACATCTTAATCTTATCTTTATTCCCTAGGCTTTTGTATTGCTAATCCTTTTCCTTGCAGCGGTGTGTTAAAAGTTCCTGTTACCCCGCAGATAAATTGTTTGTCTAATCCTTTTCTTTCAGCGGTGTGTTAAAGTTACTGCTAGTTATAGAGACCCCATAGTTTTGTATATGTGTACTTTATTATTGTTACAATAAACATCCCCATTAATTAGTGAACTACAGTGCATGAGTTTTTTTATGATAAAGCTAGCCTATCTTCTAGCCAGTTGCCGTTGAGCCACTGATGGATCAGAAGGGAGTAGGAGCGCTTAAATCAAGGAATAACTCAATCACATAGTGTGTATATCTTTGTCCCCATACAGTGAGGGTAATCCCCTTTCCTAGTTGGGTATTACTGTTTGAACAGATGCTACCCCTGATCAGGTAAGTAATAGTGAATAATTAGGGAGATAGGAGACCTGCAACTAAGGGACAAAGTTAGTACACTATCCCATAATCCTGTAAACAGCGTCTTCTGTTCCAAAGCATAGGTAACCTTTTTCCTCCTAGTCAGATGTTACAGCCAGAACAGATGCTGCCCCTGATCCGGTAAGTCTGAATAAATAGGGAGAACAGGGAGTCCTTGAGCTAGGGAATTGTTGACACTAAGTAATTCGGCTATCCCATAATATTATTGTAGTAGCAGACCCTTAGTGAAGAGACAGAAAACTGAAGGTGTTCATAGGAATGTGGTCGTCGTTGATATACGGCGTTAATGAGAGCGCTGGGGAGGATTACCAGCGTGTAGGGCTGCCGGATTGCGGCCCGTGTGTAAATGAGAGCGTTGGGGGGGATTACCAACGTGGAGGTTTGCCGGATTGTAAACCGTTTGGAAAAGAGAGCATTGGGTTCTGCAGGCCCATGTGTAGACACACCGGATTGTGTGTCATATCTGCCCTGGGGTAGATTAGTCTGGGTCTGAGTGGCCGCAAGACTATAAGGTATGAGTGTAGTGTAGGGCATGGATATCCTTAGTAATCAGTGAGTATTCTTAGTATCCCTATAGATTTAGTGGTGTTTCTGATAATATGAGCTTGTATATTGCGAGTTCCCCATCCTCAGGTAGGTACCCAGGTGCCTGGATAGATGGTCCTGAGGAGGGATGTGGTTACGTTCTGGCTGGGTTGGAGGGGCCCCTAGGGGCTAATCCCATCTAATCAGAAAACCCGGCCATGACAGATGCTGTCACTGCTTTCACTTTATTATAAAGGGTGTGAAATCTTACATTTTTACTTGATAGAATATGTAAAAGGCAGCAAAGATTTTTCCCCATGTGGTACACTCTACAGTCGAGGAAACCATCCCCATTGGAAAGCACATGGTTAGCATTCTATGTTTTTCCTGGGGAACCGTATGGGGAAATACTGCTTCCAGCTATGCAATTTTTTGTGCTATACAGAATGGAACTTGCTCCCGTTTGGAGGGGATTTTCTCCATTACTGATTTTAGTGTCTGTGGGCTAATTGTAGGTGTGGACCGACTGGCGCATTTCTTGCAGGTTGGACTGTTAATGTTCGCATGACACACTGAACAATGTGTCTGTATAGCCGTCTTTGTATAGTGTACTGACTTCATCCACTGGTAGAGTATTTATGTGGAGTGTATGTCGCTAAGACCAGCCGGGTCGCTCCTTCTGTGCTGAGTGGACTGAGTCTTACCATAGATGTGTGTGGGAGTGCGACATTAAACCAGTTTCTTTGTTACTGGTAAATTAAAGGGACTTCAATGTCTTCGTATGGAATGTATTCTTCCGGTCGTTCAAAGACAATGTATGTGTGAACATTTTTAGACTGTGGATCTGCAGGCAGGAACTGAACCCAAGAATGGAATACTCTGATCCGAAAACCTCGTGTGCCTCAGTCACGAAGGTAACACAGTCACCTGTTGTGGGTACGCCGTGTTCTAACAATTTTATAGTTACTGCTTGTCTGTAGTTTTCTGTAATGTTGAGAGTATTTGCAAATTCATCTTCCCCCGAACCATGACTTGCATGGTCAGGCATTCTCAAAAGGAGAAGAAGAAACGTTTTAGGAAGTAGAGGTTTTGCACAAGTGGGAACCTTTCATCCTTTCAAGCTTATTTAAACCTTCAGCCAATACATAGGATATATCTGCTCAGCTGAGGCAGATCTCCCTTCCACTTCAGAAGTCTCTGTAAAGTGTAAGTTGGGTTTTCTGAGAAAGCACAACTGAACTACTCAGATTTTAACTGTTAATATAAGAACCAAACCAATGTTGGCCACGCCATGTCATATAGTTCCTAGGAATATCAAGAACCTGCATGTTTTGGATGACTTAAACTGATGGCTTGGTGTCAAAACAGACTCCGGACACCCCCACAGGATACGTCAAACATTAGACCAGCTAGCTCTACAGTGCCACTACCACCCCCCTGTATCTTATAGTGGTGCAGGAAGTTTCTGACAACCACTGAACATGACAACCCCGATTCCTCACGGATTGTGGAAAACAGTGCAGCACTTTTCACTCAATTACTCTTGCTTACTTTTTCTCAGAAAATACACGGAATGGTGATTAGGACGTTTTCAATAAGTATTTATTGTTGCAGCGTCAGTCTTGTGTAAATCATATTTGCTGCGACAATCAGGAGACAGAAGCATACGAAAGAAATCACAAGTACCAATATAGTAAACAGTAGATACATTTCAACTATAGTGCAATGAAGATGAACATATACAGTTCAGATAAGACAGTAGCACTTGCATACTCCTATAATGCCCACCCTACGTAATTTACCTAATTGTACCTAGCCTGGATATGGAGGTGTAGCATGTATATGTGTGTAGATAGCCAAGAATCCCCTAGGGAAGAGCCAACCCTCTCACTTGATAGTAGAGATTGAAGGACCCCGTCTCTGCCCCGAGGACGACACCCAGCAAGGGGTGTCAGACCGCTGCGTGTCGAAGATGCAGCATGCAGGACCCCGTGCCAGGTTGGAAGGAATTCTCCTCTAATTTGCACAGGGGAATAAGGGTCTTATATACTAAAGTGGTCATTCCAGAGTTTCTTCTAGAATCAATATGTTTTGAAAACAATCATAAACGTTTTGAAAACAATCATAAGTGTTTATCAAAACAATGCAAATATGCACAGCAGGCTTGTTGGCCAAGGATGAAAAAAGTGGTGATCCTTATACAGAATAAGTAAGCAGTGCCTAAGGACATGTTTATGTACGTCAGGTACTGGGATTATGCTAAAATACTAGGGGCCCGATTCACATAAGTAAGTAAGTTTGGAATCCTAATTTTTCTTCTACTAAATGCTTTTTGTGAATACCGAAAGTCGTAAAGTTAGGATTTTGTCTCAGATTACTTTTGTGTATTTTGCCCTAAGAGCCTGGTGTCGAAGAGACAGGAGCAAACTACTAGGTAAAAGGTCACCTATTCAGAACCGTTATTGTCGTGTGGCTGGGACAATGTATGTAAAAACTGGCATACATGACAAGACTAGCCTAAAATACATGACCCACACTTCTGTCATTGAGGAGCTTGTTTATTTCTAAGTCTTCTCTGCGTCATTTACTTTTTTCCATCAAAGGTGACAACATCTGCTGTGATGCTGTCGCCGCTGTCACTTTATTGTAAAGGATGTCTAATCCTAAATTCTTACTTGACAGAATATTCTGTTGGATAACAAGGATTTTGTTTGCTTGTTTTTTGCTTTATATTATTCAATAAAAATTGTATTAATTGAAAAAAGTCTCCAGAGTGGACTTTACTGTGATTTGTGATTATTCCTGTAAGTGCATTTATAAGGCTAATCCACCAGTATGATTCTACAAGTCTAAAACCTGTGTCTTCAGATAAGTTGGGGTGAGAAATTACCGGAAAAGACCGGAGAAATAGGTTGTCTATTTTATCTGAAACACATATGAATGTGTAGAGTCAGGGAGAAGCAATGTCACAATTTGAATAGTCGCTTACATTCTAGACAGGTGAGAATGAATACACAAGTGGGTGCCTGAATAATTAGATGAGAGTGTGGATTGATGAAGAGGAGAGTGGAAGGGGAAATAGCTATGACGGTGTACGCTTTGATATCCGAACGCAGGGTGCTGTAGGGGTTTCATTCAAACCAATGGCAGCGGGTGCTCTCCTCTTCCTCTGCTGCTGCCACCCACTTACTAATGTCTGAACTCCCCAATCATCTTTCCACCCACCAAATCACTCACCTATTCACCCCTTCATGACTCACCCATCCCCCCATGGCCTGATTGATTGTAGGTTGGAGGGATTCTGTACCACTGGACACAGTGCCTGTTGGTGTTACGGCTCCTGTACACCTGTGTCTCAGTGTTTGCAGGTGTGAGGGGTGTTACAGACCTCAGTGTCTGCAGGTGTGATGTATGGTCTAGGTTTTAATATCTGCAGATGTGAGGGTTGCTGTACATCCAAGGTTCAGTGTTTGCTAGTGTTAGGGGATGGTATGTTTGAGTCCAAATGGCTGCAAGTGTGAGGGATTCTCTAAACCTTGGTGCCTACAAGTGAGGGGTGAACAAAGCCTCAGCGTTTGTGGATATAAAAGATGCTTTTAGCCTCAGTATCTGCAGATTTGATGTGCCATGTTTCCTGAGCCCTTGGCTTACAGTGTAATTTTTAGGTCTCGCTGAGTCAGCGCGCATGCGCTGGTTGGAGAGACATTTAGTAGCGGCTTTGGGAAGTGCTCCCAAAGCGGTGACCAGCTTGCTAGAACGCGCAACAAGCATGTGCACTGCTGCACGTGCATCCCTTGCGTTGTATCCCTGTCATTCTCATAAAGTGGGCTCGACTTGCTTCAGCGTTTTTTTCACGTCTTGTCCTTGTTCACTTTTCGTTGTTTGCCTTTGTCCCCTACTACTTTCCACTTACATCTGTCTCCCATGTTGTGTTGTTTTCCAGTAGGCCATGGTTTCACTCCATTATCAATCATGTTACTGAGAAAATAGCTGGAGGTTAGCTAGTGCTTACTTTTGACGTAAAACGTTGTTTTTTACATGTCATAATTCACAATGAAGCTCAAATTGTTAGAGGCAGAATTGGTTTAACATGAGTGTTTTATTGCAAACTAGAAGTTTGTCTTGTTACTTTAGTTTATGTTTTTAAGGTATAAACCGTACTTCTCACCACACGTGTTTACTCCCTCTTTTTTCTGAGAATGTTACATTTAATTGTTTGCACATGTACATGTACCACGCCCCGAACCTTACACAGCTCCTTCATGCAGTGAGAGAACTGCGCATGCGCACCGGACTCCACGAACCCCAAACGAGACAGCTTTGTCAATGACCCCCCTCCTTACACCAAACCCCAACCATGACGTAACTATACCAACGCTCCACACCAGTCACACCTCGGTACACACTGACATCCGTGTTTGTGCCACCTAAAACGTACACATGGCCACTGTTCCACCCAATAAGCACACAGCTCAGCATCGTACGCCCCCTTTACACAACCTGATCTCTCCAACTCTGCAGGTGCACCCCCGTCCTCAAACGGCTCTTTTCTACTGAGACTTCCAAACACTCACGAGAAAATGTTTTGTGGCGGGAGGAAGGAGCACAGGTGTCGTTAATGCAGCGGGTACAGTGGCACCAAGGGCCAGGGGTGTGACATACCCATTGCAACTCATTTCCAGCTGTCTTTTGCTACACAATTTAGGTGGGAGCAAATTTTCTTGATTTTACTCAAACTCAGGGCTTTCTTGCTACTCCACTTGGTAAGGCCTCAGGGGCGACAGTAAGGGCAGAAATACTATAACCATTGAAATCTAGCACACAACGATTAATTTGTTAAAATAAATTAAGTGCACGTGCCCAAAACTCTTCTTAGCAAGTCAGTGTCCACTTCCCCTTACTGCTTCCACCCACTTCCATCACTGACACGCCCATTCCCGGCATAGAGAATTCAAAAGCTAGATTGTAGTGAGCAAGAAAAAAAAAGCATTGGCATAGCCAATAGGTCTCGCTTTTGGGACCTTATCAGTATATAGCTATGCAGCACAATATCCTTGGTGCAATAACATCAACTGTTGCATGGCTAAAAACTTATAAGGTCCCAAAGGCGAGACCTATTTATTGGCTATGCCAATGCTTGTTGAGGGGTGCTTCTAAGTGGCTTTTTTGATACATTATGGTCTATACCCAGATTAAAATGAGCAACTTGGGTTCGCCGAAGCTTTGTGTTAGTAGCAACAAAAGTCTGGAATATGTTTCCTTTGCATATCAAAGCCTTGCCCAACTTATTGGCCTCCAGGAAGGCCTTGAAGACTTAGTTATTTAACACTGCATAGGGTTCCTTATCCTGGGGTTCTTCACACAGCACCTGTAGTCGGCGCCTAGACACCCTCTAGCACCTAAAGAAACCATTTAACATAACATCTACCTTGTCAATCAAATTAGGTGAGAAATATCAAGAAACATAGTTTAATGTACTGATAGAAATACTGTAATACCTAAATACCCTGGTTTTTTCTTTAAAGTGGATTGTGCTTTTCTCAATATGACTACCACCTGCCCCTCCAGTCCCGCAGGATTTTATGCTCCCTACTGCTGGCATCAGGGTGCCACTCAGCTATGCCACTGTTTCTGCACACAGGGGCCTTGTCTTCCATTCTGTACATCCTTTGTGAAAGATCTTCTCCCTCGCTTTGCAGCCAGACCTCGCCAGCTCCTCTGTCTGGCGGCCTCTGCGGTTGGTACTGAGTGCTGATGCAAGTGCTGTCCCTCTCTGGACCCCTCCTCCCCTCTGTTCGCTGCTTAGAAGGTCTCTTGCTCCTTTCAAGCTCCCTGGCTTGCATGTGCTGACGGACTCGCTCCTTTTCCAGCTTCTCCTCTTCCCAATTGGCTCTCTGTTCGAAGATGCTGGCCATAAGCCACACATGCTCAGACACTTTCCTGCCCTTTGTAGATTCTGTCTTGGGCCCTGGACTGTAGGACCCCATGCATCCTCTATCACTCCTGGGTTCCTTCTTATGTCCTGGATTGTAAAACCCCATGATGTCTTTGTCCCTCTGTCTAGAGTTGGGTTCATCGCTTGCATGGGATGGTGTGGAGTGCGGGGGTCCAGAAGTCTCATGCAGGTCAAGTCCACTAGAGCAGAAATACCTGAAAGGATTCTAAAATAGATCAGATTATAAATGTGGGACCCATTTTCATCTTTTATATATCCTTTTAAGCAGTTAAATTCAGTAAACGGAATACTTCACCATTAAGCCTGCCCTCCTTGCCAGCAGATGCTTTCCCTGGGAAGTCCCTGTTGGTGTCTCACAGGTTAAAGATCTGGAATTTATATATTCATTGTGGAATGACATGTCTGGGGATCAACTGTCCACATCAGCTGACAGACCTCACTGGCACATTGCAAACCTTGTTAACTACACAGCAGTAGCAGTTGGTCTACAAGTTTGTCTCCCAGCCTCTTCCTTCTTCTCTTCTTGCACAGTCTTGCATCTTTTCTCCCCTTATTAAAGTATAACACAGTCATTCTACTTACATGCCTTACCAAGCAGAATGGTAGGTTTTTATGTTAAAAGAGGTTCTGATAGTAAAAGAATTAGGTTGCAGGTCAGGCTAGTTTATTCATGCTTTGATCATGGCTTTAGGAGCCTTAATGAAGAGGATGCTTCAATTTTAGGTTCCAGGAGATGTCAAATAGGGCAATAATCAATGTCCCGCTTCTTGGCAGTTAATTAACTTAGGTGAATATATCTCCCTGTATGGAGACTGGCACAGAAATATTCAGTGGCAACCAGCAACTTAAAGGGGTGGGGGCCCAGCAGGGTGGGGGTGTCATACAAAAGAAAAAAACATTAATACATTAAAAATGTTCTTCACCCAGGCTGTACAACATCCTGGGTAAAGAACATGCAAAGTGCCCTTGACTGTTTGGCCGGCCGAAGAGGGCCGGCCAAGCAGTCCTGCACACTTAAGTGAGGGCCTACCACTCCTTCCCTATTCCTGTTAGAGCCAGTCCGCCCCACCCCTGACTAGCCGAGCCACTGAAAAATAAAATAATAATAACATTCGATATTATCCTTTTATTTTTCCTTTTTCAACTGCTCACAGAGCCCCTGACAATATTAGTATTTACTACTTCATACAAAATGTCGATTTGGTTTCCTAATTCTGTAATAGAGACACGGATTACCACGTAATTATATGTTTTTGGTAGGTGACTTACTTTTGGCAGGAAGAGCCTTGTGATCCCAACTCCATTCAATGCCACTGCTAAACAAACAAGTTACTTACCTTTGTGAATTCTCTTTCTGGTGGATATACAATCTACATCCAAACAAAGAGAGAGAGAGGGAAGTTTTACTCCACTCTTATTCCCCAGGGGTAATCAAATAAACAACAAAAGAGTGAGACCGAGTTGACAAAGGCTAGAAAGTGGAATCACTCATGTTTTTTAGAAGGGTCCTCACTCACCAACCTAGTTGGTGACATGCTTCATCATTGAAACCCCCACCCGAGAGGCTGAATTCCTCCCCGGTGTACTACGACGCCTGATTACAGCGGAGCAGGATTTTGTGAGTGTTGGGTGCAAGTGCTGGTGCAGTGAGTGGTGTTAAAATAGCCTATACTGGGGGTGTGGCTTGGCAAGCCAACATGGCGGTCGTGTGCTGAGCGAGCTCCGTCCAGCCCGCCATAAATCCGTCCATTATCCTGGTCCTCCGACGACTAATCACTCGCCAATGACGCTTCAGTAGTCCCGTGGCCTGAGCGGTGTTGATATGGGCAGTCCTGGGCCACTCCCGAGATCAGCAGCAGCATATTTCCAGGTGGCTTGGGACGGGGCAGCCCGGCGGCGAGATCTGGCTGGCTTGGCGGCGGCGCTGACGATAGGCAGCCACCCATGGTGGAAGAGAGATCGGCAGTGTCAGCATTGGCTCACTGTACGGGAGCGGTGTGCGGTGCTCCGGAGACCGATGCCTAGGCTGGAGTAGCTGATGGTGAGCTGCCTACTGCTTCGCGGCGTCACCCAAGACGGGACGGACACAGTACCTCGGTGGCTGGCGAGCCGCGGCGGGGAGGTGAGGAGCGGCGCTCGTAGGCGGGAGTCGCTACAATGCCTGGTGTCCCGCAGGCACCCTAGAATGCTCGCACCCCGAGTGATATCCTTGAGGACAGCAGCAGTGGCGCTTGGGGCCTGGGGGCGTGTAAGGCCTGCGATCTAGCGGAGTGGAGCTTACTGCCTTCATTCCCCTCCCCTTCCACAGGGCCTACCTACCAGCGGGCGCCTGGCAGAGTGCTCGTCTCGTGGAGGATGGCGGTGACGGATGGCCGAGGATTCGGGAAATCAGCGGGAGCGAATCCACCCTCCACCCCTCCTCCCTGCCAGGGTACAGGGGGGAGATTCATCAGCGGTCCATCGGGCCGTGAGTGTTCTATTGGGGACCGTGTGACCAGCGCCATCACCCTAGGGGGGGAGTGTAGCAGTGAGAGTGGAGGTACTGTGGACACATAGGGGGATCCGCTGGTGCTCCCTAGGCGCACCAGTATCGGTGGTCGGCCGGGTCGCACAGGGGTTGCCAGAGACACTGGTTTGGCCTACAACAACACAGACACCCCGATAACGTGTGGGCCTTGGAGTGGAGCTTACCTCCCTGATTCCCCTCTCCCTTCCACAGGGCCCACCTCACAGCGGGTGCCTGGCAGAGTGATCGCCTTACGGAGGATGGCGGAGACGGCTGGCTGACGATTCATAGGCCTATTCGGGAAATCAGCGGGAGTGAATCCACCCCCTCCCCACCCTCCCTGCCAGGCTACAAGGAGTAGGTCCATCGGAGGTCCATCGGGCCGCGAGTGTGCTGTCATGGACCGTGTGACCAGCACCAGCACCCCGGGGGGGGGGGGGGAGTGCAGCCATGAGAGTGGAGGTATTGTGAGCACATAGGGGGATCCGCTGGTGCTCCCTAGGCGCAGCAGTATCGGCGGTCGGCCGGGCCGCACAGGAGTTGCCAGGGATACTGGTTGGGACTGCAGCCACACAGACACCCCGATAATATGTGGGCCTTGGCTTTGGATCGGCACTCTGCCAGATCCCGGTCGGCGGTCGGTCGAGCCGCCGGAGCCTGTGGTGGAGCAGCGACAGCTCCTATTTCCCTATCTAATCCCACTTAGCCCGTGTAAGCAGTAACGAAGGAGGTCATGACGCCCGGCAAAGGAGGGGAGGGCTCGACAAAGCAGGGCCCCATAGATAAATACACCGGGGTGGAGGTTGGCTCGACAGTAGGTCAGACGGGGACGGTACCAGATAATGCGGCACTCATGGCGGTCATAACCCAATCTAGTGACATGCTCGATGCGAAAATAGGGGCAGTTGGCTCGGATGTCATGCAAGATCTGCGCAGCACAGTATCACGCATCACAGAAGCCGAGACTCGTATCTCCGGAGTAGAAGATGATGTCCCCAAACTGAAGATCAAAGTCACGGCCATGGAAAAAGCGCAGAAAGAGATGGCCATACGAGCAGAGAATGCTGAGGGATGGGCCCACCTCAATAACCTCAGATTCGTGGGATTTCGAGAGGGCTGCGAGGGGGGCAACATGGAACATTTCAAGAATCAGGAAGAAACCAAGTTACACAAGCACCCTCTAAGAAGTCAATTGTCAGGGAAATTTCCGTGGAGTATTAGTTTTTTCCGAAGTTGTTACATCAACATCAACTATAAGTTCATTTGGAGTTAGGGAGCTTCAAAATATGGATCCAAAACAGTCGTTGTATTTCAAAATCTTTATTTTCAAACTCATTAAAAGTTTTCCAGCTTTGCACTGCCGACACGTGTTTCGCCTACTCAGAGGCTTTTTCAAGGCTGGAAGCATAAAAATTACAATAAGTACATCTGAATAGATGTGAGCTAAATATATACAGTTTCCCTAATTATATACAATAGAACTTATTGTGTGGTCTCATATTTACAACATTTACATGACCATTCAACAGTTTGTCCTAAGAAAAACCACTAAAAACATTAGTTTGAATCTTTTTGTAATTCACTGCGAAACACAATTCTTAAACTTGGTAACTTCTTTTCATGGACTGTTTGGCATTGTCAGTATATTCACAATGAACTTATATGTAATATGAAATGTTCGTGTTTTTAGTGGTTTTTCTTAGGACAAACTGTTGAATGGTCATGTAAATGTTGTAAATATGAGACCACACAATAAGTTCTATTGTATATAATTAGGGAAACTGTATATATTTAGCTCACATCTATTCAGATGTACTTATTGTAATTTTTATGCTTCCAGCCTTGAAAAAGCCTCTGAGTAGGCGAAACACGTGTCGGCAGTGCAAAGCTGGAAAACTTTTAATGAGTTTGAAAATAAAGATTTTGAAATACAACGACTGTTTTGGATCCATATTTTGAAGCTCCCTAACTCCAAATGAACTTATTGTTGATGTTGATGTAACAACTTCGGAAAAAACTAATACTCCACGGAAATTTCCCTGACAATTGACTTCTTAGAGGGTGCTTGTGTAACTTGGTTTCTTCCTGATTCTTGATATTAGCATTAAGTTGCTTTGTTTAACACCCCTGGTGGTGGGTGTTTTATCAGGTTCTCAGTGCACCTCTTTTGATATTTCGTGTCCAACTTGCTCAGTGAGAATAGTCATTAACAGAAGGTGCGGACGTTTTCTCTAGCCGAGAAACACTACCACCAATATTGCTGTGTAACATGGAACATTTTATCACGCAGTGGCTGGAGAGTTGGATTCCCCCGGATGCCCTATCCCGCTGCTCACACAGAAGCCTCCGGTGGGGGCTCACCCACGGCCTGTGATTGCAAGACTCCTGAACTACCACGATCAAGACACTATATTAAAACAGGCCCGGGTCATAATTCACGCATCCTCATTTTCCCTGACTACACGCGTCTTGTGCAACAGCAGCGACAGTCATTCATGGCAGCGAAGGCCCGTCAGAGGGACCTCAAGCTCCCCTATGCTCTATGCTCTCCTGTTCCCCGCTCGCCCACGGGTAGTGTACCGCTCCCGCACACACTTCTTTGATACTCCGGAGGAGGTGTTCAAATGGACAGATGAGACAGTGCAAGTGAGGGTCCATACGCCATCTGGGAGAGAATCGGACTCCTCCTCGAGTGAGATGGCCCGGAGAGGCCCCCGAGGGCAATTGAGAGGTAACAGTCGGTCACAGTAGCGGCGGCGTTCCCGGTCCGGTGGTGCATGCACTGGAGGAGGCTCGGCCCCCGGAGGCCAGATACCGGCAGATTGATGAACAGGCCCAAGAGGAGCTGCGGAGTTCTGCATTGCCGAACTGACTGACACTGGTCGGAGGAGACTGTGATACGGCCCGGGTTCTCTGCTGGGCCCTTGCAGGCAGGGGACATGCCCAGGGACTAGGGGCTGTATGTTGGGGATCCATTGGTTCGAGCGGGCCCTGGTCCCCGGTTGGGGATCCGGGTTCAGCCCCACCACAAAAGATGCTTCAATCAATGTTTTTGAGGTATGAGGTGGGGGGTTTGTTGGGGGGGGGTTGGTTTTGTCGTCAGATCGCAAGGCTACTGCTGGTTCATCGCTCTTCTCCTTTATTCCGAAATGTCCTCACAATTGTTACAGGTGTAGACATCCACCCAGATGGCTAGTACGCCCGGAGGGGAGCAGGTGGCGCCAGGCACTCTCCGCATTATTAGCTGGAACGTCCGGGGTGCTCTAGATAAAATTAAACACGGGGCCCTACTCCGCTACGCTAAGCGAGTGATACTTATGTTACAGGAAACGCACCTCATGGGTACGAAGGCGCTCTGCCTTCAGCGCTTCGGCTTTCAACAGGCTTCCACTCTGGCTTTACAAGTGACTCACAGGGGTGGCGATCCTGATCAGTGTTCCTTTTACCCACGATAGACAGTGGTCAGACACACAGGGAGCTAATTGTTCCTTCAGGGCAAGATAGGGGTAGACCCCCCTAGTGCTGGGCAGTGTATATTCACCTCCCCCTCTGCAGTGGAACTTAGTGGAACGACTGATGACCCTATGGGCAGACATGCCAGATATCCTATTGGTGATCAGGGGCAACTGGAATGACGACATGGAGCGGACCAAAGACAGATGGTGGGCTGGGGGGACAGAAGGAAGGCCAAACCAAGAGATTGCACTCCTTAGGGGGTGGATATATCCTGGTTCACTGCAGCGCGTATGAAACCTAGAGAGGAGTTACAGCAGGCGGAACTAGAAATGAAAGCACTGGAGCGCAGGGACCGTCAGGCAGGAGGGGGCCGATTTCAGAGGCAACTATTGATGGCCCAGCAGAATTATGCAGCCGAATTGATGGACGAGGCCTGTCAGGCCTGGCTGGCGATGCACAGCAGGGTATATCAGTGGGGAGATAAGTCCGGCAAGATGCTGAATCGATTGTGCCAGGAAACCTTCCATTCCCAGGCCCTGCCGGGCATGATGGACCAGGCGGGTGACCCAATTACGGACCCCTCGGCTATTGCCGAAAGCTTTGCAGAGTATTATGCGGCCCTGTATGCACCCATGGAATGCCTATCGCCTGCCGTTATAGACAAATTAATCGCTGATTTACCGCCCAAAACAGTGTCAGATGAGGTGAGGGATCAGCCGGAGCTCCCATTGACAGACGAAAAATTGGGTACGGCATTAGGGGAACTTAACCCCGGGATGGCCCCGGGACCCAATGGGTTCCCCAGTGAATTCTTTCGCACCTTTTTTTACAGCTGGTCCCTCATCTCCGCCCTGTAATATAGGAGGCTCGGGAGCGGGGCTCGATCCCGTCAGACTGGAGACCCACGGAGGTGGTGGTGTTCCACAAACCGGGCAGGCCGCCGGAGCAGCATGCGGCGTACCGTCCCATTTCCCTTTTGAATGTGGAGGCTAAGGTCCTGGCCAAGGCCTTGGCCCACCGCCTCTTGCCTCACATCTCCGCCCTGGTGCATCCGGACCAGGCTGGATTAATGCCCCAGAGGGCAACCAGGCCCAAAATCAGGCGAGCACAGGTGGCGATAGCGGCTGCTCGGCGGCTGGGGGAGCCAGCAGCGCTTTTATTGGCCAACATGGACAGGGCGTCTAAGACCCTAAGCTGGGTCTACCTATTCGCTCTGCTGCGCGACTCAACTTTGAACCACACTTTCTCTCCTATCTTTTGCTCCTGTTCACAGATCTGACGGCATCGGTGAGGGTGGCTGGGGCGGTTTCCTCTACCTTCTCTATTGGACGGGGCACGAGGCAGGGCTGCCCCTGTCCACGTATTTGTTTGCGCTAGCCATGGAGTCCCTAGCTGCATGGGTGCGTATAGACGCGCAGGTTCGGGGGTTTATGGGTCCCGGGCCTATCTGACAGGATAGCACTAAATGCGCACGATGTCCTTTTCTTCCTGACGGCCATAGAAAGGACGGGGCTGCGGCTGCTGTGAATTATGCAGATCTTTGGGGAGACTTCGGGACTTCATATGAACCCCCGCAAATCGATGATAAGGCTCCTGGGGGAATAGACAGGCTTGGGCACTTGGGCCCCCTAGGTTCAGTGCACGGTGGGGGGACTGTAATTCTCAGGGGTGTTCTTGTCAGATGTCCCTGCGATCTCCTGAGAACGTAACTTGGTCCCCGTTTAGGAACAGACCCAGGAAGATCTTAAGTCCTGTTCACGTATGCCCCTATCACTATATGGCCGGTCGTCAATCTTCAGAATGGTGGCGCCCCCGACACCTATATCATCTGCAAAACCATCCACATCAGATCTCGCCCCGATTGTTCCGGCAGGTAAATGCAGCGCTTGGGCAGTTCTTATGGGAGGGGGGTAAGGTGCTCGTAGCTCTGCGTACCTGCTTCCTGTCAACATACTGCGGGGGGCTGGCGTCCTCTGACATCCTTTCGTATTATCAAGCCTCCTACCTGCTGGTCCTTAACGAGTGGTGGTATAGCGACCGGGGAGACCAGGCATATGCTGTCAAGTGATGGCTAATGGGGCACCACTCACTACTCCTCTACTCGGCACCCTTGAGTGGCTCCTTGCCGGCTGCCACAAAGGCGGTATTCTTGATTTGGAGACAGGCCCTGAGATGAATGGGTTGGTGGAATACCTTGACTATGGAGACCCCCCTCTGGAATAATGGGAGATTTCCCTAATTGGCGGCCCTGGAGGGGTTTCGGGGGTGACAGAATATAGGTATTTCAGTCCTTGGGGATGTCATGCGGGGCCTCACGCTCAAATCCTTCCAAGATCTCACATGCCACGGTCCCAGTTCTTCCGTTACCTTCAATTTCGGCATGCCCTGTCCCCCAGCCTAGAGGGCTTAGAGCCCCTGCCGCAGTTTAGTCCACTTGAAGCAAAGGTTTTCATGGGAGACTTGCCAGACCGGAAAATATCCTGCATATACCAATCCCTGGTCATACACTGCTCCTCTACACTACAGAAGCTCCGGGGGGACTGGGAGGAGGACGTGGGCTCATTGGAGGAGGAGGACTGGACGGAGGCCCTGGCTGCACCGCGGGGTGCGGCTATAGCTATGAGACTCCGCCTTGTCCAGTTCAAGTACTTTCACAGGAACTACTTTACACTGGTCCGCCTGTGAAGGACAGGGTTGATTGCCTCCCCCAAGTGTCTTCGTTGTGGGCGGGAGGAGGGCACATTCATTCACACGGTATGGCATTGTGTGTCCTTGGATCATTTTTGGAGGGGGGGGGGTTTGACTGTCTATCGGAGGTCCTGGGGTGGAGGCTCTCCCGCACACCGCAACTGGCCTTGCTACACGTCATGGAGGGGATAGGCAGCAATATTTACAAGAGCCACCTCATGCTATTGGGTTTCACATTGGCGAAGAGGAACATTTCGAGGTCATGGAAGGCACCTAGGGCCCCGTACTTGGCCATATGGAAAAATGGGCTGGACTTCTGTATGGGGCTGAAACAGCCTATCTTTGTTGCCAGGGGATGCCCACGCAAACACTATAAAATCCGAGATGTTGGGCAGACTATCGAGGTCTGATGTTAGAACCGCCACCGGCGGGGGAAACACATACACTGTGATAAGCTATGGGTATGACAAGGGGGGTGGGGGTGGCAGGGCGGGGGGACTCGGGGAGCCTGGCTATACGCATTTGTGGGGGGCAGGGCTGAGCAGACCTATTGCGATCCCGGGGAGATGGGGGGGGGGGTTGGGGTTTTCAATTAATTTCTTGTATAAGTTTGTTCGGGCATCATTGGAAAAAGTCAAAGTCAATATATCTGTGTGGGTTGATTGTGCAGATGTCTCTGGGATGCAGAGCTCTGCAATATATGTGCAACATGACAAATAAAATCTGCTTAAAAAAAATAGCCTATACTACTCCTTAAATGTTTTTTTAATGATAGGGTAGTATGACTAGAGTAAAAAATAGTGCATAGTGGACGTTATAACTGATTTAATAGGTCAGTTGCATCCGTATTTATAGAACATTAGGTCAACATGTATAAGCCTCTGTAAGCAAGTGGCGAGGCTTTCCTCAGGCCCGTGGACCATGGCGGTATGCACACGCTAAGGCACATCCTGACCTATGGCCCAAATAAGAACCGGACTACTCACGGTTCCCACAAAAAATCGCCTTCAGTACTTCTGAAAGCACGACCAATCTGTAAAGCAAAGATCACAGTGACAAAGCATCAACAAACAACATAACACATACATCAATAATCTTTGCTGCATGCTGGAAACATATAGTAATTCAAAGTGCCCGTAGGTATGTGACTTTCAATGTAACCACCACCACCTCTCTTACACTGAGAGATGTGCGGGTTGGGCAGCCTGGAATTGCCCCCTGTGTGGGCTTCTAAGCATTATCACGTACTCTTAGGAATACACTGCGGATGTCTTGATATCAGGTAATTATGCATAAAGCCAGTATAGCGATACTAAGTGAATTTTATAGCGATATTGAAACTGCAGTGACATATTAGCCTATCTTAAAAACTCCTCGAAAAACTGAACAAGTGGAGCTAGTGGAACTGCCCATAAAGAACGATTATCAAACAACCAAGGTTCTGACGCTTACATGTAAGGAGAGGTGGAATTACCGCATGGGTCCTGGCCGGGGACGTAGACCACACAACACTGGCTGACGAGTGAGAGGCGAGGTTAAATGCAGCTTCGTCTCTCAGAGAGACATATCTCTCGTTATGATCAAAGCGACCTGCATCACTTACTGTTTTCAAGTCAGCCGTCCGCTAAACCTATGTAATGCCCGTCTTCAGAACCCGTAGCTCTGAGACGTGCTCTCTGTTCGGATCTAAATACCGGAGTGCCAAGGCTGCCCAACTCGCAATAGGGTATTGTGGCATATGCAAGCAGAAGTTTATCACAACCAGAAAAAGAACGTTTAGCAGTGGTGTGGACATGTGAACATTTACACATATTCTTATATTGGAAACCTTTCACTTTTTGAGTATTGCTTATCATCTTTGGCAATCTAAAAGCCAAGACACCTCCTAGAATTGAACGTTGGTATTTGTGACTACTAGAATATGACTACACCATCGTGCACCAACCAGGAAAAGATCAAAACTCTGCTTACTACTTTTCACAAGTGCCACTACATTGTCATGGTACCCCTTCCAAATTGGCTGAAGCCTACATAAACCTCCTCGTACGGTCCAGTACACCTACCCAAATTTCATTGGAACAACATGCAAAGATGACAAGTCAATACGAAAAGACATTTTTGCACATCAATCCTGGAAATAGCACACTTCACCCCTCACATGTGCACAACGAATATCAGAAGTTGGAAAAAAAATGCGAAAGATGAACTGTCCATTACTAAAGAAAGTGTTGTCATACCGGAGACTGCGACAAGTAACTGAAGTGGCCAATGAAGGACATTATGGAATTGTTGCCACTCTACGAGATAAAAATTGGTTTCCTCATCTTGACCAGAGAGTTGAGAGAGATGAAGGCCTGTCATTTGTGCAATTGCTTATCTCCCAAAACCAATCCACAAACCTCAAACATGTCTGATTTACCAAAACATGTAAAGGACATCTATGGTCCTCTTGACAATGGACAACACCTGATGGTGTTATCTAGGAATCCTCTTGTTTTCCATTAGTAGACGATCTCTCCTCAATCACTAACGTGAAAGCCATTGAGAGGCTTGATGGCATTCGTCAACATGGGGTGTTCCTTCAATTCCAAAGTCTGACATTGACCTACTTTTCAGCGGTTGAGAATTCAGAGATTTTCTTAATCACCTCAATGTGAAGCACATTGATTCATGATTTTCATGATGTACAGTGTTTTATCAGTGGTTTATGTTTGTGTTATTCAGGCTTTACTCACATTGTGGCAATAAAGAATTTATTGATTCATATTGTTCTTGTTATTTTGCAGTATCGAGGTTGCGTATTTCTTTCATTTTCTTTATTTTGATTCCTGCATGTTGGTTTGTGAGTACGTGGTTGGGGCTAATTACGTCACACGTTTAAAAGGGGATTAATTTCAGATATGTGAGAAAGTTCAGTTTGGAGCTGCCCGGTCCAGTCAGCAGACATATTACATGAGGAATACAGGTTAGAACTAAAGTATTGATTTATAGACTACATAGCACAGTTAGATGGCACTACCCACATATAGGTTTAATTTCTGTATGTTGACTTAGTAAACAGTATTTATTTACTGCACAATGTATTATACATATGGTTTTCACATCTTGGTTCACTGTTTCTCACGCGATGGCTATTTGCATGCCTTTTATCATTTTTTGCCATGATTTTTGGGTTAAGGAATTTACAAATAGAGTCAAAGTGAATGGTTCAGTTTAGTTAGGTTACCAACATGTTTAAAAAATTAAGTAATGTTTGATAAAATGCATGAGATGTAAGATTTGACACGCTCTCTTTATACCACATTGACCTGCATGAAGGGTACAATCCCGAAATGCATTGAGTTAACAACGCTGTAACTACTTGAAGTTTTCATTGTATTTCGACGTGCTGCTGTCATAGGCCTGGATTGGCAATTCGCAAGCATATATATATTGAAATATTGAAAGCACAATGTCTTGATGAAAATTTAAAATGAGGAAGAAGAAGAATAAATAGACCTAATTGGATAAAAAGGATTTATGATAATCTTACATATATTTCTGATGGTGGGTGTGCACCATGGGACTGGTGCGCATGTGGACATCAGCTTATTCAGGCGCATCAGAAAAGCACAACACTTTGGCACACGCTTTATAAGCACACTTAAAAAAACTGTCCAGCGTGCTAGATTGGAGAAGCTTGATCTGAAATCAGCTCTCCAAGCTTACAGGTCAACTCCTCATTCAACAACAGGTGAAAGCCCTGCCACCCTGATGTTCGGGAGAGCCATGACAACCAAGTGACCACAGTGGACCAACAGAAGATCTACACCAGATGGTCATATTTGTCAAACAGATTTGTGCTGTAAGCAACAGATGAAAGTAGATGCAGACAAACGTTGATTTGCCAAGAACACTACTTTCAATGAAGGAGATCGAGTATTGGTACGACAACAGAGTAAACACAAATATGATGCTCCTCTGATGCTGAACCCTTCAAAGTTGCGACTACTAAAGGACACATGGTTCCTGCTCACCGTCATAGAAAATCCATTACGCAAGATTCTTTGCACTTCAGGCAACTGCCTCATCATTTGCCAGTTCCCCATGTCAGAGATGAGACTGGTTTGATTGAGACTGTGGAGAGCCCCTTGACTGCATCTGCCCCTACAATGTCACTCATGGACGCTTCTCTTCTCGTCTCTGTTCACAATCTCAGAGGACATGATCGGGGCATTTGGTCAGAGCTTCACGAGGACTTATCGAGGAGTCGTAATGTATATATGTATATATAGCTGTAAAATAATGTAGTTTTGTATTTAACAAGGGGGGAGATCTAGTGTCTTGTGAGTTAGTTATGACTGGACCCTTTTGGTTCCTGATTTACTCCATAGAACTGGGACATAAGTGTTCGGGTGTGGTGAATAGAATTCATGTTTAGAATTTTGAGCTCACAGTTTACATGCAGAGGAATAAAGACATCAAATACCAAAGCTTTGTGTGTGGTGTATTCCTTTACAGTTACGCAGGCTGGGGAGGACGCCACATCCAGGTGCCAGAATGGATCTGAAAGTTTTCATAGAAGTGCTCCCATATGGTGCTAGGTGGCAACATGTGCCTCTGTGTTGTCTTTAATCTGCCCCAGAAGTGATAGAATGGAGCCGCATATAAGCACCACCCCTGCAAGCTGATGTCAATTATGCAGGAAACAGCTATACATTGGCTCAAAGGAAGTATACATGATGAAAGCAATGATCAAATTGAGATCTCACTGTGGCATCACAAACGCTTTGGGAAGGAACATGTGTCCACCGTTTAATAAACTGCATTTCAAAAGGTGACTAGAACAAGGATGGTTGGTCTGGTAAATGCAAAAAGACTGATAGGGCCAATAGATAACCTTTGATAGTGCTCACTGCAAGACCTTGCTGGGCCAGAGACAAATAAACAATAGTATATCCAACAGTTCAGCCTTCATAGACTGGCACTGGGACGCAAGGATGCCATCAACAACTTTAGGTGGCATATTGTACGCAGTCAAATGCACCCGATCAATCTCCATGCATGAGGTGTAGATTACACAGGTTCAGGAGCAGAACCCTGCCCTGCTGCTACGGCAAAAGATCCTCCCCCAGTGGTAGCCTGATCAGAGGACAAATGCTTATGCAAATGCTAATGCCGAGGTGTTCCGGGTATCACACTCTCCCAGCCCAATCCAGAGCCACCAGAATTACGTGGACCCAAGTCGTTCTTGATCTTCTTCAGAGCTCTGGGCAGGACAGGCAGCAGCAAAAAGGTGGACAGGAGTTCCGTGCTCCACTCTAGCCTGCAAGTATTTCCCAGAGAAAGCTTTCTTGAGAAATCCAACACACAGAAGTTTTGACACTGAGCATTACCGACAGTGGCAAAAAGATCTAACCACTACCATTTACCCTGTCCGCTGTGGCATTTTATGATCCCAACAGGAGGCAGATTGCCCGCATTTATAACAGATTTATTTGGAGCCAGGTTTTTACTAGAGACCAGCGACCACTGATCTCCATCTCTTCCTGATGGCCTCCCAACCCAGCAGTAACACATCCTCTTTACCGTTAGCTCTGGTTTGGGAAGGGAGAAGAGCTACCTCCCGTAAGGTTGCAGTTGAACCATCATGTCTGTAAATCTTTTGTAGTCTCCTCCGAAACCTGGAGGACGTCTATCAGGATCCCTTGGTGCTTGGCCCACATAGACTTCAGATCCCATTGCAGAGCTCGCACATGCCACCTGGTGAAGTGGACAAGCAAGATGGATAAAGCCAACAGGACAAGAAGTCTTGCAGCTACTCCCACCAAGACCCAGGATTGAGACTGAAACATCAGGCTCATAGCCCAAATGTCCTGGATGCATTGCATGGAGGAAAGACCCAGGCTGCACCATGGCCAGATCTGCTCCTATAAAAGGAAGCCTTTCCAAAGGAGTACAGTGTGACCTTGGCTCGAAAAACCCATCTGGAGGTGGTCTACGACTGACTGTGGCAAGCTCGCCTTCAACAACCAGTCGCCAAGGCAGGGGAAAATTAGTATCCTCAACCACCAAAGATGGGCAGTGACCACTGCTATCACTTTCATCACCTAAAGGGTGCTGGTAAGGCCAAAGTGGGGCATGGCAAACTGAAAATGCTCCTGATTGACCTTGAGCCGCAGGTAACATCTGAGGTACTGAAGTACAGGCACTGAAAAGTATGTATCCCACAGGTCCAAGGCTGCCATCCAATCATCCAAATACAAAGACAGAACTTGGGCCAGTGTGAACATTTAGATGTTGTACTTCTGCAGGAAGGCAATCAGAGGGCAAAGATCTAGAATAGGAGGAATGCCTCATAATTCTTCAGCATGAGAAGTCAGCTGGAGTAACAATCTGTCCCTATGTCTGAGGCTGGCACTCTCTTGGTGGCCACTTTGGACAGTAGAGCTCGCACCGCTTGCAGTATAATGAATAGGTGTTGCTTTGAGAGCCACTCTGATGTGGGCAGAAGCTGTATTGGGCCAGAAAGAAACTGGAGAGAACAGCCCTGCTGGATGGTCTGGAGCACCCATTTGTCTGAAGTGATGGACTGCTACCCTTGTAGAAAATGTTGAATCCTGCCTCCCACAGGGTGGTTGTGAGTCGGTAAGGGAAAACTAAAGTGGCATGGGGGTTAATGCTTCAGGAGAGGAAGACTGGGAAGATCTGTGCCCCTGGTGACCTGCACGTTGTCTACCTACAGGGAAGGCTTGGCACTGTTTATGTGCCAAACCTCTGGAGTAGTTTGTGAAGGAATGTGAATGATGAGGGGATTGTTTATCAGGGGTCGAAAGTCCTAAAGAAGTGCTCTAGGATAGAATCAGTTATTTCACAAAAAAGCACCATCAAAAGGCCTATCCGTGAGGGATGCCTGCACACCTCCTGAAAAGTCTGTGGATCTCATCCACGCATGACGATGAACCACCACACTAGTGCCAACTACTCAACTTAAACAGTCTGTAATATCCTGGCCAGCCCGAATTATATATTTTGCCACTTTCTGATATCACAAATAGTTTGAGAAAAGGAGGCCCTGCACTCTCCCAGGACTGTCAACAGAATCTCGCTGGCCATGCCCCTCAGGACTTGTGCATAGCGGCCTAGTAGACAACTGGCATTGACTGACCTCAAGTCTAGGCTGGATGAGGAGAACATTTCTTTATCATCATAAAAAAATCTGGTGGTCAAAAAATATATATATGAGAAGAGAGCAAGGAAAGACAACAATCTTACCACAACTAAAGTATGTAAACCATTAAGAGGCGACCTCTAAAAGGAATAATCTGATTTCCATCAACTGCCAAGAGAGGCCAGTGTCATCATTTGGATATCCTACCAGCAACTCTCTAGATGATCGCAGAAGAAAATGGTTTATATACTTTAGTTGTGGTAAGATTGTTGTCTTTCCTTGCTCTCCATATTTTTTTATGATGAGATATAATTGAATTGGGGATTGAATCTGTTAGTTGGTCGTGAAGCTGTCCCTAGGACCCTCCTCCCGTTGTGGAGTTGTTTGTTAGATGAGAACATTTCTTTTCCAAACACCTCAATTTGTTTCAACTCCCTGATGGGCTGGGGGGTCCTGGGGAATGCAAGAATATTCACTCCTTGCTGGTTGAAGTTTGGACCACCAAACTTTCAGGTGTAGGATGCTGAATAGGAAAATCTGAGTCATCAGACGCCAGTGTATGGTGTCTGGCCTCCTATCTGTTCACTGGTGAGCAAGAGCAAAGTTTCAAACAAGTGTCCAAAAGGGTGTCAGCTAGGGCATCATTGAACAGTAGTAATGGCTCAGAAGAATATAACCCAGGCTTAAAAATGTTAGAAAGCACATTTGTTGTAACCTCAGCAGAAGGCAGTTTAAATCCAGGACTTCAGCAGAACATCTAATTACTACAGCAAAGGAAGCATTCTTTTCCGTTGGTGGCCCAAGGGGTGAAATCAATACTCTATCAGGGGAAGTATCAAGCCCACTGGCCTCCTGTAAATCCGTATCTAGATTGTCATTGCAATATCATCAGGTTAAATCATCTCCAGCATCTCTATTGTGCTGTCCAAGTGGAGGAAAGCTGTGGTCAGAGTCAAGATCAAAAACCTGGAGGAGCAACTGAGGATGGCTCCGTGGTAGCATAAAATGTTTTATATGAATCAGATTGTATAGGAGTGCGAGGCAAATTGGGTATGGAATCAGACACTGGAGTCAAAAGCGGATCCATTTCCGGCGCTGGCAACGCATGGATCGTAGTCAGTAAAGAAGAGAGGGGCAAGATTTGGAGCAGAATGGAAGTTGGCACCACAATTGGTGTGGAACCTGAGACCAAACTCTGTATACAGATCCACTGGCAGTAACATGACTGAAAGCCCCTGCAGGTCCTTAAGGCCCAAAGGTGGGCAAATGGAAGCCGGAAAAGTGCAAAAACTATGCTGCCTTACCTCCTAAGCCTCAACATTCTGTGGCGTCACCGATGTCTCAGGGAACTCTGAGCACATTGGGATGAACTGTGGAATTGGCTCTTCAGTCAGGGATCAGGAGTGAGATTGAGCGGCACCTCAAAACACTTGCGACTTCTCTTTCAATAGAGGGTGGAGAGATGGGGTTGAATCTAGTGCTTCCACTTCACCTTGGACTTTGACTTACTGGATGACCTTGGTTACAAAAAGAACCTGCTATGGCATCAGCATCAGGAGCTGAAATGGTCTGCACCCTCGACCCAGAGCAGGAATACGACTTGCATGGCTTTTGTTGGTGTTCGGTAACATAGAGCTTCACGTCAAAATCTCGAATTGCCTTCGATACACACCTTGGAGTCATACCCATGTGGGAACTGCAGAAATTATCGTTAGCATAAGCTGAAGCCATTTTGTTTGTGGCATCTATTTTGGTCAGCCATGTGCTTCTCCAGTCTTCACTGTTGCCTGCTCTTGTATTTCGCTTGAGTCATGAACTATAATTAACTCCTTTAGCACTGAGCCAGAGCATTGCACATGCTCAGAAAGACCTGTAGCTGCCAGAATGCATCTGTCTTAGCGTGTAACTGTCAGGCTGTTTTTACTGATGTAAGGAGAAATGACTCCACTACCACTTTGCCGATTAAGACATATTTGTATGCTCATGTTAGTTGACAACTATTCTTGTGTGTGCCAGTACCTCCCCTTGGTCTCATGCTGACCAAGCAACAAACGCATATAAAAGACCCCTGGTTTCTGTACTCCTTGTACTACCTCATATAGTGCCCGAGGGTAATGTATCAATGTAGTTCCACTCATGAGTGAATATTAATTGCCCTGTTTTTATATTCCTTATTTCAAAAGACAGCGGTCCTTAGAAAGGAAGGAGAATTAGAACAATAAATATAGACTCGATAGAACTATATTGTTAAGAATGCCCAGCCGGACACTTTAATTTCTTGATGAAAATAGTGTAAAACAAGGGAATAAAGCACACAGTGCGATGGAAGTGGGACACCAGCCGATGTCCAACCAACACACTTGGGGGACAGAACAAAGAGGAGGGAATATTCAGGCAACAGCAGGTTATCAATCAATGAAAATTGCAACAGTGATAATCCACATTGTACACACATGCATGTACAAATAATATATTAACTCTGCATTTAGTGTACTAATTGTCGACGACGTTTCGAACCATACATATTATTGGTTCATCCTCAGGACAAGGAATAATTGCCTAAAGAATTAGTAAATCAGCTTAAGCCCCAGTCCGGATATGGTGAGGGTCGTTTTTAAAGAAAGTCTACTGACATTGGTGACTTTCTAGGGATTATATTCTGCCCAATTACTGTGGGGTCAAATGGGGAACAATGCCCAGGTACAATAATCTGTAATCCGGAGGGTGCAGGTCCGCAATGGGGGTCCTTGCACAGCGTGAAGATATCCTCACGCTGTGCAAGGACCCCCATTGCGGACCTGCACCCTCCGGATTACAGATTATTGTACCTGGGCATTGTTCCCCATTTGACCCCACAGTAATTGGGCAGAATATAATCCCTAGAAAGTCACCAATGTCAGTAGACTTTCTTTAAAAACGACCCTCACCATATCCGGACTGGGGCTTAAGCTGATTTACTAATTCTTTAGGCAATTATTCCTTGTCCTGAGGATGAACCAATAATATGTATGGTTCGAAACGTCGTCGACAATTAGTACACTAAATGCAGAGTTAATATATTATTTGTACATGCATGTGTGTACAATGTGGATTATCACTGTTGCAATTTTCATTGATTGATAACCTGCTGTTGCCTGAATATTCCCTCCTCTTTGTTCTGTCCCCCAAGTGTGTTGGTTGGACATCGGCTGGTGTCCCACTTCCATCGCACTGTGTGCTTTATTCCCTTGTTTTACACTATTTTCATCAAGAAGTTAAAGTGTCCGGCTGGGCATTCTTAACAATATAGTTCTATCGAGTCTATATTTATTGTTCTAATTCTCCTTCCTTTCTAAGGACCGCTGTCTTTTGAAATAAGTTTCTACCCATGGTCCTTAGCTTATTGCGTCCTGGGTTCCCTTGTTCTATTTAAAAGACTGTTTTTATATTCCAGCTTCTGTGCCAATTTCTTCTTTGTTGGTTTAAGGACCGGTGCATCAGTGAGCCCCTAAAAAGGCTTTTTATTCCACAGCCAAGCCTAAAAACCAAAGGTACTTCTCGTGCGGGTCCATCACCAACATCTGTTTACACCAGTCACAGCATGATTTGAACCCTGTAGTTTTAAGTGGTGCCATCTTTACTTGCACATTGGAATAAAGTTTTAAAAAGTAGTCAAACAGATAAAAAAACTAGCATTTGCAATGCAATAGGTCTCGCAGCACTAAAGTTTGAGTTATTGGCATTGTAATAGACAATGCTTTGCATTAATTTATTTTCTAATTTGCAATTGGTATATAAACATTGTTTGTGAATGGCAGCAGGAGGCAGAGACAACTGCACACGAGAGAGGCTGAGATGGTCACACGAGGGAGGGGGCATATTGGTGCACACAGAGGGACGGAGACAGGGGGGTGTAGAGGAGCACACAGGAGGACACAGGAGGGCATAGGGAGGCACAGAGGTCACACGGTGGAGGGAGAGAGGAACGCACACAAGCAAGGCTGTGAGGTGCAACACGAGGGATGGAGCATATTGGGGCAGACAGAGGGACTTAGACGGGAGTGTATAGGTGCACACAGGAGGATACAGGAGAGTCCAGGAGGAGTGCATAGGGATGCACAGAGGTCACACAGCCGGAGTCACAGAGAATGCACACAAGAGAGGCTGAGAGGTGTCACACAGGCACGAGGAGCAGATTGGCACACACAGATACACAGAGGGAAGGAGAGAGAGAGATTGAGCACATGGGGACAACCCAAGACAGGGGACGGCCCGCCGCGGGAGGGGAACCTGGGTGCCCCCAATTCAACCAATGAGGACCAGAGAGGCAAGGCGGCAGTGGAACTCCCCTGCCCCCAGGGGGAGTGACTGCTCCTGCTGGAACATATTTTGGGGGTAGTGACGCAGCACTGAGGAGGGCTAAGGGCCCACCTTGCCTCGGGGGTGTAGCAGCACGGCATTGTGGAGGCCTGGGGTCATACCCTAATTCAATAGAGCAGAGCCAGAACACTCACTTGGGGCAACTGCGGGACTCTTGCGACAGCGTTGCACCGTCAGCCAAGTAAGGACATCTGCCCCTAATATGTAGCTAGTTTTTTAGCCAGCACTCCCCTTGTAGGAAACAGTGAATCTCTGAGGACACTGAGGGGACTGTAGCAGCATATCTGACTTTGTGTTCAACTTGGAGTCAAGCTACACTATGGGAGCATGGTTCATTGTAAGATCTCTCCTTCTATGTAATGGGGCTCTCTTGTGTGTGTGCTGGAGGCGCCGTGTGTCTATAAGTGTGTGCAATGGTGTGTGTGCGTGCAATAGTGTGCGTGCGTGAAATGCTGTGTGTGTGTGTGGTGGACTCGGTGTGTCCCGTGAGAGTGCGTGTGTACATGTGATGAAGGGGAACATCCTTTCCAACACAACTTTTACGACGCATGCCTTTACATCGCAAGTTTTACAATGCATGTCATTATTATTATTATTATATAAAATTTGTAACGCGCGCAGTTACCCAGGGGCATCCCGGCGCTGTGAACACAGACACGAAAGGCTCTTACTCAATCCTACACCGGAAACAAGTGTGTTTTAAGTAGTTTCCTGAAGTGCAGGATATTGGGCTCAGCGCGGATCTTAAGGGGCAAGGAGTTCCAGTGTGACGCTACTTGCACCGAGAAGCGTCGTCCCCCAGAGCGACGCATTGCGCTGGGGGCGCTCTAGGATAGGGAATAGATTTAATTTACTATCCAACACCTTCCCTACTATCCACGGGGACTGGAGTTGGAATAGTAAATTAAACTATTCACTATCCAGCACCCCTCAACACTATGCGTTGTAACAGCATGCGTTGTAAAACTTGCGATGTAAAGGCATGCGTAGTAAAAGCATGCGTTGTAATGTCATACAACTGTGATGAATCATGCATGTGTAAAAAAGCGCCAAAAGCTGCGTGAAATCATTGTATGTGATGGAGCGCTCCTGTGTGTGTGTGTGCTGGAGGCGTTGTGTGAATGTAAGACTGTGTGCTTTGATGGAGGCGGTGGGGTGGCCGCCTCGGCCTGCACCCCCTGTGGTTCGTAGAGGTCTCCGGCTGGGGGTTGCAGCCCTCTCTGCAGATCTCTACCCCTCTTCCTCACTCTGACCCGATCTCGGTTCACACATACAGGGGAAGCTTGGCAAAAGCACCTGAGATCTACACAGGAGAGAAGGCAAGGCTGACAACACCAGGGACAACGGATGAGACGGCGGATCAGAGGGTGTCAGCATCAGGGAACAAGATGTGCGTGCGCACTCCGAAAAACGAAACCTATCGTGGGGCAGGACTTCCGTCTTCTGAAGCCCGCGCCCACGGAGTGCCTGGCCCGAGGAGCAGTGGTAACGCGGAGCTCCCATGCCCGAGGGAGAGCCCCGCGTAGGCTGCAGATGTCCGGAGTGGCGGTAAGTGGCCCTTACTTGTAGGGGGGTTTGCAGGGGGGGTGTCGGTGAGCTTGTGTGTGTATGTGTGTGGGCGTGTGTGTATGTGTGCGACGGTGGGGTGGGGTGTCTCTGTATGTGTGCGTGCCTGTATGTGCGCTCGTGTGTGTGTGTCTCTGTGGGTGCGCATGCGTAAGCAGGGGGAGGTGTGGCTGTGTGTGTTTGCGCTTCCCAGGAGACAGGAGATGGCCACAGCGAGCGCATTCGCGCGCGCGTGGCCCGCTCTTATTGCCTTCTTCAAGATGCGCGCGGCCAGCTCTTGTCTCCTGGAAAGCTGTGTCGTTGACAAAAGGTCTCTGGCAAGACCGCGCTTTCGCGCGGTTAATGCCACGAGACCTAAAAAGGAATGGTGCTCCAAATCCCCATTCAAAGGTGCAGAAGGAATGGAACTGAGTTCGATACACAGGCGTGGCGGTTGTATGCAAGTCTGTTCGATGTTTTCAAGGACACACAGCAGTATGACACCACCTAGTAGCACTGCTATGAAAACTTCCAGATCCACTGGGTACTCTGAATCACAGAAAAAGGTGAAAGAAGCATCAATTCAATGGAATTCATGCCCTCGGACCCTGACAGCTAGCCCAGTATCTGCTTATGCTCTTGTGAACTTTTGTGCAATGTAGCCTATGATACTCCCGTGTGTCTCCTCTCGACACAGTCAAAACAGTTTTTTGACCTCAATACGTGGCAAGATTGCTCTGTCCAAATTTTCGATGCTGCAAATAACTTTTTTTTGTAATATCCCCCTTCTGGTGTCCTCTTCAGTACATCATGACAGGTGGAGATGTACTGAGGACTGCAAACAAGGTCCACACACACAAGAATGCATGCAAAGAGTTTCACCGCCTAAAAGCAGCTGCACTGGGCAGAGGCGTAACAAAGGTCCCTGCAGTCATCATGGCGCAGGGGGACCCCATTCAGCCCATGGCCAATGAATATCTGTTGGTTATGCGAGACTCAGGGGCCCTTCATCACATTCTGCAGGTGAGACCCAACCATTCAAGGGACCCTAATCCTTCAGGGGGGCTCTATTAAACCCAAGGCCAATGAATATCTATTGGATATGCCACACTCAGGGGCCCTTCTTGCAATCTGCAGCAATGTGGCCCCAACCCATCAAAAGGTCCCTAACTCTTCAGGGGGGCCCATCAGCCCAAGGCCAATGAATATCTGTTATATATGCGAGACTCAGGGGCCTTCCTTTAATTCTGCAGGGGGGCCCTATCATTTTGAGTTACGCCACTGACGCTGCATAGGGTCCTTCCCAGGTTTTGCCATCGCTAATATCATGGAGGCTGTCAACCGTTCGATCGAGCTAAACCAGTTAAACTAATGAGTCTGTGTAGCAGTGAAGGAGCCCCAAAGAGCTGATAAAATGTTGGAGTGAAGCTATCAGTTCCTGCAGCTTTTGCTATTTTATGCTTTGATGGTCTCTTCTGGCTGTCAGGGTAATTATTCTACGGGCCTTATCTTCTGTTATTTTTGACAGTTGGTTGGTAATCAGAGATTACTCTTGAAACACAGGGACAGATTTATCAAGGGGTTGCGGCGCAGCCCTCAAGATGTGATTTATCAAACCTCGCAAAGCCCCCTTGTGAGACCCTGAGTGGCTTGATAAATCCAGAGTTCAGTGCCTGATCTGTGTATTAACTTATAAATGTTCTAGAACACAGCGGACGTATCTTTGTCAACCATCTTGATAATCTACTCCAAAGTGTTAGTGCTTGGAGCCTTTTGCCCAAGATGTTTCCTACTTGACTACCATCTTTAATGCTACTATAGGAGGAGTGTTACCTGCAACGTGGGTAGAAAGCATAATAGTACCTATCTTTAAACAAGCATTGGCATTGCCAATAGGTCTCGCCGTTGGGACCTTCTAAGTGTTTAGTTATCCAGCACAATATCCTTGGCGCAACAACATCAACTGTTGCATGGCTAAACACTTATAAGGTCCCAAAGGCGAGACCTATTGGCTATGCCAATGCTGGTTTGTGTTATAGTTAGCAGAAACCTATATCCTAGAGCTGCAGTCGGTCCAGTACATACTCAATCAAATTAGAGTTACGCAGTATGGACTGTTTGTGAAATTCAGTGCCTGCAGAACTTGGAGCGGCGTTACAAAGCAGCGAATACTGAAATAATTGACAACAGGACGGACACATGATATGCGTTTAGCCTAAAATTGTGGAGATAGCATACGTAGGATGTTAAAGCATGATGATGAGACGGCGTTGACTTGTCTGGTCATTGAGAGGGAGGAGTCCAGGATGAAGCCCAGGTTACGTGCGTGGTCCGTAGGTATGGGTGCGTTTCCCAGGGCCGGTGGCCACCATGAGTCGTCCCAAGCGGAGGGGGATGAACCTAAGAGGAGGACTTCTGTTTTGTCCGAGTTCAGTTTTAAACGGCTGTTCTTCATCGACTTGGCTACATCTTTCCGGGGTGCCTGTTTCAGCGCTACGCAGCACATTGTGCTGCCACCGCTGCGAAATGACAGGAATGCGCCATATCTTGTCAAGTACGGTGCCCTCCTGCCCTTTCTCTATCACGCAGCACAGCTAGGTGAGTTGCTGCGCTGCGTGATATCTTAGTAAATATGTCCCCAATAGACCTCGTGCCTCTGCCGCTTCTCCTTCCCTCCTCCAGGGAACCAAAGAATCTGAATCATTGCCAGGTGCTGCCCCCTGGAGGCATTGGGAGCTAGTGCTGTGTTCAGCAAAAAGCAGCCTACTGGTAAGGTCCTTCTTGAAGGCGCAGCCCTAGTCTTTCTCCAGGACGGTAAATGCATACATGGAACCCAGCGTATGGCATGCGCACATGGGCTTTGAACCATGCACACTAGGGTGCTATCCGGTGCAAATCTAGACCCTAACGTAGGGGGGGCTAGCACTTCAACAGTGGGGTGAGCCAGAATCAGGACTACATCATCATCATCAACATCTTTATTCGGAAAAAAAATCCATGAATGAGCACAGTACATATAAATATACCACAAATGTAAATAGAACTAGTGAAAACCATTACGTTACAATTTGAAAGTACATAGCAGTCTGGGCAGCTCAGGCGTTTCAAGCAATTAAAAAATATACAAGGTTAAAATGCATAAATCATCATTCTGATGAAAACAGTGTTAAGACCAGTCCAACCGCGAACCATATAAAACACATTAAAAATAAGGAAGTCCACCAGGAAAGATACAGCCCCCAATGACAAACTCCCAAAGTATTCAGGCCCCTGTAGAATATGGGCTTCTCCTTACTCTGTGATATTACAATTACTTGTGGTACACCTTTATTTTTTTGGTACGTGCACAACATAGAAAGATACTGCTCTGGACAACATATGCACAGTATTTTATTTTTAGGCACACTCGGTCAGTAACATTGGTCCCGGCGTTCTATTAGGGTTGTCGCCTTTCCCAGAGAAAAATACCAGCCAGCTGTTCACGTTTTAACATTCTGAAAATGCCTGGACCTGATTCATCAGAACTTTATATGAAATTGTCTGTACTCATTTTATCACAGCCTTTGTGTCTTTGTTCACTTTAATTATCAGTCAGGGGTAATTAAGGTAACTGTAGAACCCATTTTAAAGTGTTTTCCATTTACATTTACCGTTTAAAGTATGTGCTGATAAGGGGAAAATACTGGCTTTAGGCTATTTTTCTCATTTTTGTACCAGGAGGGACATTTAAATACCGGTCATGCCGGTATAAAACTTGTGACCATACTTACTAGACTTTACAGGGGGTTCCAACAAGGCAAAATTTAGCAAAATAAATGGAAAATGCTCAAATATAGTTCAGGTCTGGCCAGTAGGGCAAAAACACTGTGCCACTGCACTCCAAACACACTATTTCGGCACGCTTCAGAACACACTGTACCAGCGCACTCCAAAACACACTGTGTCGGTGCACTCCAAAAACACTGTGCCGCGCACTCCAAAACACACTGTACCAGCACACTCCAAAACACACTGTGCTGGCACACTCCAAAAACACTATGCTGGCGCACTCCAAAACACACTATGCCAGTGTACTCCAAACACACTGTGCCCTGTGCCAGCGCACTCCAAAACACACTGTGCCGACGCACTCCAAAAAACACTGTGCCGGCTCACTCCCAAACACACTGTACCAGCGCACCCCAAAACACACTGTGCTGGCACACTCCAAAAACACTGTGCTGGCGCACTCCACAAACTGTGCCGGCGCACTCCCAAAAACACTGTGCCGGCGCACAACACTGTGGCAGTGCACTCCTAAACACACTATGCCAACTACACTGGTCTCAACCCACTGGGACTTCAAAAACAACTTTTACTATATATTTGGGCATCCTCCACATTTGTAATAATGGTGGAAAATTGAATTGTTTAAGCACATTTGTATAGTTATTGTTCTGTTCCTACTCCTTGTCCAAGCACACAACACCATTACATTATTTGCAGAATCGTATGTTGGTACAGGAACCAGTTCCTGTCTAGAGATAGGATGCATCACAGCCAGAATGTAAAAGCTGCACTCCAAAAGGCAGAGCCCTGAGGTCCAGCTCCCATCATGTATTGCTAGTTTGAATTGCTTGGGCATGCCCATGGTCTGCAATGCATCCTACATTTGGAAAGATGCTGGCCCTAGTAACGCATGATGCCCAGATACTGAGAACAGAGTGTAATTGTCCCTCTTGCTCCCACTCAGAACTCCTGGGTCTCAACTAGGCAGGTGGAGTGGCATCTGCTGCAGCTGGCTTGCCACTGGTACCCCTGGCACTGCCCTTCCTCCTCCTCAGGGTTAAAGAAGCCAAAGGCAGGATAAGTACGCATGCCTCTAAAACCTTTTTGCCTCAAGACAATCTCTGTGTAGTAATTAGGAAGCTTTTGAGGTGGCAGATGCCAACATATGATACCGTTGGCAAAGCGTGTGTGACACAATTTCTAATCCCCTTGCAGTTTTTGTGAATTGTCGCCCATGAAACAGAACCATCAGACAAACATGCACCACACCCATGAACTCTTGTCGCAGCAGAACATTATAGCAGTCACTTAACAGTATATAATAGTATTTCTCTTTATGAAAATATTTGGAATCTGCTCATGAAGATCAGCTGCTACAACTTGAGTCAGATTAATTCTAGACAGATGGCACAATGAGTGAGTCAACCCTTGTGCCAAAAAAGGGATCATAAAAAACAACTAGGAAGTAACAAAATAGTTCCAGATCGATAGAGGGATTTTACTCCATCCCAACATCAGCCATTCAGAATACTTCCATATGGATAACTTTCAGCCAGAAAAAATGGCTTCCTATAAATACCTGTTTCCAAAAGACAGCCAGCAGTGGTGTTTCTGGATGGCAGGAAATATGGAAAGTAATTGAAAACAAAAGAGTGATTATAGATACATGCAATTCGAATTGGAAAGTTCAATGTGAACAAGGAAATGAGGTTGCCCTCCTAATATTGTGAAAGAATCCTATAAATACCAGATTAAGCTTTAAAATTCTGATACCCAAATGCTTATGCTGTTTTGAAACTGTCTGCCTGCCAATATGCTTAGTTGGTTCAGCCCCAGCAGTGCACTGCAGTCGTTCAAAAAGCTGGCTTTTCCCCGGATGAAATGCAATGGCAATAGTCCAGGGACAGAGAAATCCAGCCCTGTCCTCTCCCTGTATACCCAAAGAAAAGCAACCGGCAACACAACCCTGAACTCTGCAGGGTAAACAGACTGCTCAGAGTGGTGGTTGTCTTTACTACCAAGGTAAATAACTTGCAATGCTGCTGCAATAAGTGGACTCCTCCTCTGGGTATCATCACTTCTACGTGCATAAGGCCCTATACTCAAACTACACCAAGTGTGCATTAAAAAAGTGTAAAGCGTATCGCAGTCATTTGAGAAAACATGTCAGATGTACTCAGCAATTATCTATAGTGGGGTGAGCAGAAAGAACAAACTTATGTTCAATCAGTACCCAGATTCATACAGTGTCCAGCAGTTCACTAAGGCATTACTACTGCAAGTTCTGTGAGTTCATCTACTGTCCAGTAAGAATGAAATGGGCATGACTTTTTTTATAGACAAATCCAAACAATCCAGGATAGCTTCGGGTCTGGTCTTCATGTGCAGGCGGAACACCCCCTTCGGACTGACCTAGACTCAGACCTAGCTCGCACTCTCCTGACAGCTTTTACTCCCATTCCTCTGTCAGACACTTTGGCCATCCTCAAATCCCTTAAATCATGTTCCCTAGCCAGGCAGTTAGCAGCGGTGGCGGAGCTAGTTAATCTTGAACTGGGGGCGATGCCTATTCCAGTGGACGAAGTTAAAAATCTGGGGGTATGGCTGGACTCTAACCTTTCTTTTGCCAGCCATTCAAAGAAGACAGCAGCCACCTGTTATGGCATTCTGCGAGGACTTAGACCTGTTCTCAAATTTTTCGACCCTCCCACACGTCAACTGGTGGTTCAGGCCTCTATCCTCTCTCGGATAGACTACGGGAGTGCCTTGCTCCTTGGAGTCAATCAGGCTGAGGCGACGAGGCTCCAGAGGGTGCAGAATGCTGCTGCACGGGCCATTGTAGGTCTCCCGAGACGATGTTCTGTCTCTCCTGTTTTGGCCTCTCTGCACTGGCTTCCGGTCAGACAGAGAATCAAATTTAAGGCTCTCTGTCTGGCATTTAAGATCTTAAAGCTGTCCTCACCTCCGGCCCTGACAGGCCTTATTTCTTCTTATGTCCCTTCGCGATCCCTTAGATCCGAAGTCCAGTATCGGGCGAACAAGCCTAGGTTCAGGCTTAGCAGGATGGGAGGACGCTCCTTCCGCGTGCTGGCAGCAGATTTATGGAATTCCCTTCCTGTTCACATTCGGGCCCTCAACAGCTTGACCCTTTTTAGAAGGGCCATCAAAACCCACTTGTTCATCTCTGTAGGCTAGTACCCCCCTCTGTCAGCTATGATCTGTTGTGTTGTTGCATATGATCAGGCGCCAGGACGCCCCTTTGCTGGGGCAGCTGTTGCGCCTAATAAATGTTATTAACATAACATAACATAACATAACATAATATCCTCAATCTTTCGCTTCAAACCGCCTCGGTTTCACCGGAGAGGAAACAGGCAAAATTCTCCCCTGCTAAAAAAGCCTTCCTTAAACCCCGCCACACTAGCTACCTACCGACCAATCTCACTTCACCCGGCTGGGGCGAAGGTATGTGAGAATGCAGTTCACAAACAGCTCTCTGAGTTTGTTGAGACTTCTGGCGCCCACCACCCAGCCCAGTTGGGTTTCAGGCCTCATATAGTACTGAGACGGCCCTGGTCGAGATGTCGGAGGCTATTAGAGAATGCCTAGATTCTGGCGGCAGAGCGGCCCTGGTTTTATTGGACCTCTCTGCTGCTTTCGACACCGTGCCGCCTCACGAAATCTTGGCCCGTCTTTCCAATGTTGGAATCTCTGGCTTGGTGTGGGATTGGATTGAATCCTTCTTAGTGAAAAGAACGCAGCAGGTATGGCTGCCCCCATTCTCTTCAACACCAAGAAACGTGACCACGGGCGCCCCCCATGATCCAACCTTGAGCCCTCTTCATTTCAACATATAGTTGACGCCGTTAATCTATCTGGCGGAGGAGCTGGGTGCAAAGATCACAGCTTACGCTGATGAAACCCAGCTCCTCTTTACGTGGAAGGAAAACGATTTGTCCCCTGATTTAGCCAAAACTGTCTTGCCGAAGTTTTTAAATGGCTAGCACAGGCCTAACTCTAATACAATGAGGACAAGTCTGAGGTACTCCTCTATGGGTCTTTCCTCCGCATTTCAGGGACGACCTTTGGCCTGAGGGTTACCCCATGCCTAAGTCAACAGGGAGCCCAGTGAAGAATCTGGGGGTCTGGTTTAGTGAGGACCTCAGATTCTCACCGCAGATAAAAAAAACTGGTCGGAGTGTGCTTCGGCACACTCAAATTACTTAGGAAATTCCTGCCATTGCTGCCCAGATCGGCAAAGGAAATGCTGACCTGCGCTCTCATTCTATCTCGCTTAGACTACGCCAATGCCTTATACATCGTCCTTCCTCGTTATCAGCTGAAAAAGCTACAGACCGTCCAGAATACGGCTGCTAGAAAGCTACTGGGCATCTCTGGTAGGTCAAATATAAAGCAACATCTCCGGGACCGGCATTGGCTTCCGGTGGGTCAGCGTGTTCTTTTTAAGGCGCTCACAATCGCCCACGGTGCCCTATACAAATCGGGGCCCATGTATCTCAGGAGACGCTTGGACTTCTATGTGCCTCACGGACATCTACGCTCCCCAGGGCAATGCCTCGCTGCTATTCCTCACTACCGCATTGCTAGAACGGGAGTTATCTCCCTCTCATTCAAGGCTGCTAAAGCCTGGAATGCCCCGCCTTACGAGCTACAAAACACCCATTACCTTAAGCGGTTTAAAAAGCAGTTAAAAACCTTGCTTTTTAACTAACACCCAGCCTCGGCTCACACCCCTCTGTCTACTTTAAACTGGCTTTCGCGCCGGTACACTCCCAAGTATCCATGTGCGCCATAAATGTCGGATAACATAACATTAAGATGCAGATAACATATGCACTTCATTACCTACCTCTCACACATGGAACGGATCACAATCAAATGTCCATTTGCTTCAAGGAATGTAAACATTGAAAAACTCATGCAGATTCATTCTGACTGTAATTTTGAACCAATAAACTTTACACCAAAGAAAGTACATTTAGACTAGTGACTATACATTTACAGAAAGAAATGCATATTCACAAGCCGCTACACAACTTCATGATTTAGAGGCAGCAATTAAACCTATGAAGTGCACACACCATGAAGAAGCCATATCCATTCATAAATTACAACATGCCCTTCGTTAGTCAAACATGGAACAGATATATGTGAAGGCAGGCCGCACATACATTTTTTCAACCAAAGTTAAGGGCACAATAATCTATTAATAAAACAATACTTCTACACTAAACTGTGAACTATTTCTGACTGACCACCATTAATACTGAACTGCATGTGACACGACTAGGGATTATTCAGGAACAGTTACAATATTTTGATGTTTTTTGATAAAAAACCTAATTGTGTATTTTGCCACTAAAAAAAACTTTTTTCGGTGTCCTAATGTTAGTTAATAAGGCTATTGATGCATTTATCGCCAAAAATGAACTAGCGTCCTTATTAATAGAATCACCAGTTCTAAACCCCACATCTACCTCTACACGCAAGTATGTAGTCAGGCAGGCCCATTGACCTAGGTCGTGGATTACTGATTGATGGGGCACAGGTGGGAGGGTGCATAGCTGGCAGGCAAACACGTGGGCAGGAAACTCTAGATCAATCCCAAAGACAGGCCCAGTGACATCACAATGGTCAGGGGAGACTGCCCCCAATAAAGCAGACATCCCAAGGAGGTGCACAGGTTTTGAAAAACATTATAAAGTCTTGCACCAACTCCCTTACAGGTGAGAACCAGTGCACTCACTGTCCAAACTGTCTCTTCAAACTTACCCCTGCTCTGAAGAAACAACTCCCCCTGACTACCATTAAAATGGGTCTGTTAAACTGTAGATCCCTACCAAAGCATACCCAAGAAATATATATGCTACTAGAAGAGGAGAAACTCGAGATCCTATTTCTGACAGAAACATGGCTCAGACCACACTCGGACTACGATGTCGTCCAGGCGCTACCTCAGGGCTACCTACTACAACATCTAGACCGAGTGAAAGGTATGGGCGGAGGGATCGGGATTATTTATAAAAATCATTTCTCATGCCGATTTCACGACAGCCCTCTAACGAACTGTGAAAATATACATTTCAATATCCAACTATCCCCTTGTAACTCCCTCTCAGGAGTTCTCATTTACCGCCCACCAGGGCCCTTAGGCCAATTTTGTAGCTCCCTACTTGAATTTTCAACCGCCCTTTCTAGCACCTCATCCAACATGATAATCCTAGGTGATCTTAACATTCATCTTGATAAAGACGATGACGATACCGCAACAGAACTATTGGCAGACTTAGCGACTCTCCAGCTTCAACTCCTGAATAACCAACCCACGCATAGGCTCGGACATTTACTTGACCCTATCATATGCAACATCGATAATCTTAAAACCAATGCCCCGATCCCACTGCCATGGTCGGACCACTCACTCGTCCCATTCAGATGGGAAGTACCTAACACCTCTCTCCCCAGCAAATCCTCTGACACACTCACGCGTCCCTGGACCAAGCTAGATATCGACACATGGAAACAGGCTCTAGAACTCCACAAAACTTCCCACGAAGCAGACCCTATTAGAGCAGACATGAAGTTCTCCTCTTGGATCGAAAACTCCCATAACACAATCCTTCCAAAAAAACCTCATCCTACCTCCCGTAAAAAAAACCCTGCCCCGTGGTTTACCCAGGAGACCCGCCACCTAAAAAAACTCTGTAAAAAAGCGGAAAGAGTGTGGCGGAAAGACTTCGACCCGAGCGCAAGAAAGACTACAGACTGTCCATTCTTACGTACAAAAAAGCCTTGAAAAATGCACAAACCGCCTTCTTTCATGAGAAAATAAGTGTGGCATCCTGTTCATCAAGGGAAACCTTTCAAATTGTTAAACAACTCCTAAAAACACCAGAACCGTCAGGATCGATCGACCCCCTCAGACAACCAATGTGACAAACTGGCCACAATTTTTGACCAAAAAATTAAAAATATCCTGCAAAGATTTCCCCCCATTCCCAATATAGACCATCCTCTGGTAGCTACAGAACAGATCAACGCCCCTATCACGGGACTTGACTCATTCACCCTCATTAACCCAGACACTCTGACGCCTATTCTCCACTCACTTAAAAGTGGCTCACCACCAGACCCCGCGCCAGTCAAAATCTTAAAGATGGTAACTCGACTATCCTCGAACCATTGGTAAACGTAATCAATGCCTCCCTGACCAAAGGAACAGTTCCCCCTAGCTGGAAGAAGGCTAGGTCAGGGCTTTACTTAAAAAACCGAATCTAGATCCCTCAACCTCTCCAACTTTAGGCCAATATCCCTCCTTCCTTGCACCAGCAAGATAAAAGAAAAATTCATCAACTCCCAATTGTCCAACTACCTCGAGACCAACAAACTACTCAAATCCTCACAGACAGGCTTCCGCCCGGGTCAGGGCACCGAAACCACAATATTGACGGTAGTCGAGGAGGCCAGGAAGATCATGGATACAGGAGGATCAGTGGCAGTGATCCTCCTGGACCTAAGCGCGGCCTTCGACACGGTCAACCATAAGATCCTGGCCCAGCGACTCAGCGACCTTGGGATCTCAGGCCTCACCCTATCTTGGCTGAAATCATTTCTGCAAGACCGCACATTCCAGGTTATAGAGGACAACTATACATCTAAAGAAACCCCTGTATGTTGTGGAGTGCCACAGGGCTCCTCTTTGAGCCCTACACTCTTCAACATATATATGTCCCCACTGGAACAGATAGTCACTCCTCATGGGATAAAACTCCTGACATATGCAGACGATACGCAGCTTGTGGTCTCCCTCACTCAGCAAAAAAATCTCAACATCGACCTCTACTCCTGTCCAACTGACATTGTCAGCTGGATGGACAGATCCCACTTGAAGCTTAATAGCGACAAAACGGAGATCATGGTAATGGGAAACCATACCCATCCCCTCACTGACTCACTCTGGCCCCCTTGCATGGGTAAACCTCCAACCCCTAAACCTGAGATCAAAAGCCTCGGTTTATGGCTGGACAAAAATCCCACCATGGAAACCCAAGCAAGAAAAACAGCCGGAGTCTGCTTCGGTCTCCTGCGTTCCATCCGAAAAATCCTACCACTACTCCCTCTCCAGTCAAGGAAACTTCTGATACAGGGTCTCATCTTATCAAGGCTGGACTACGGGAACGCACTGTATCTGGGTGCACCGCAAAAGGTAGTGACCAAATTGCAGGTAGTTCAAAACGCCGCCGCCAGAATTCTGACCAACACCAAGAACCGTTGCTCAGCTAAACCAGCCATGCGAGGGCTGCACTGGCTGCCCATCATGGAGAGAGTGCAGTTTAAATCACTCTGCCTCACACACAAAATTCTTAACGGTAAAGCCCCCCCCATACTCAGAGATCTGGTCACTCCCTATACCACCTCCAGACTTCTACGATCATCCAATGCCCATCTAACTAAAATACCCAAAATCCTCAGAGCACGATCAGGAGGTAGATGCTTCTCATATAATGCGTCTAAAATGTGGATCTCCCTCCCCCATAATCTTCGGGCCCAACCTAATCTCCTGACATTTTGAAAATCTTTGAAGACATGGCTGTTCCAGTGAGCCTCTCTCCCTCTTTTTCCACCTGTACTTGTTCAGCGCTGGGACGCTTACGGGCAGCTACGTGCTCTAGAAATCCGGTAACATTAACATTAAGATTAACATTAACAGATGCCACATGAGTTAGGAACGCATAGCCAATCAGGACCTAGCCACGTAGTGATCATGCACTCCCCATGCAGGAAATCTGGACACATTCACCACTAGCCATACTGTGTCCACGCAAGGTCAACACCCACCTGTAGTAACGTTTGACCATTCATTTATGACTCTAAGGCAGCAACCAACATTCTTCACCATATATTGGACTCCGGATACGTTTGTGGCTTGATGTAAATATGTATAAAAGACTAATGCAAACCCAGTGTAAATTGAGACCGTCCCCAGACCTCATGCCTGTAACTGTTCTCCTGACCGAAATGTTCAAATAAACAAAACTGTTTTGCCAAAAAAACTCTTGTCTTCTCTTTTTATTAAGGAATTCGAACCCAAACAACATTTTGGCGAGCCAGATAGGAGGATTATGACCGTGTAACTGACTGCACCCGAGAGAAGGTGACGCCGCCCACACGGATTCACGTTGCGCATTGATAAAGGTGGGCAGACATCACAATTGATTGGAAGTTCTGATGAATCCGCAGGGCGGAGGTCCTTCCTCAAGCAGCCATCACAGAGGGTAAGAGACCACATCCAAACCTGAAAAATTGTCTTTTAGTGTATGGCAAACTTGGAAGAAGCGTAAACAGATAACCTAAGCACCCTGCCAATGAAGAGGTCTGGCATATTACTTATTTAAATGTCCCAAACGTATCAGTCATAAGGGGGCCTCGGAGGCCATCCAACGCAAGTCACCTTTTTCGACAGTGAGCACGCTAATAAAGGTGAATATTTATTTATAGCCCTTTATGGCTCCCAGAACACTATTTTTGTGATACAGCTATCCTGCATTGGCAGAGTTGGCATCTCAGTCTCTTTCTTAGTTAAAAAGGATTTCTCAGTGCTACTGGTTTCTTAACACCATTAGTATCTGAAAGAAGTGAGAGGTTGCTTGGACCCTAGGGTGTGACACAAATGGTACACTTGACCCCTGGGAGTGACACAGGGTGCCAAGTTCGGACTTTTGGGCAAAATATGGACCCAGGAAACTGGGCATGACTTGTGTGTTGCCAAGAGAGACTTGTGATTCCTCTTTTATTTCTTTTCTGTATCTATGACTACCACCTTTGTCTAGGAGCGGATTGTGGCAGAATATCCAGCTTACTTAGGAAAGTGTTCCACACTGGTCTTCTTTTTTTTAGAGGATGAATTAAAATGAACAACTAAGTTTTAATTTGTGACAAAGTAATATTTTGCCCATGGTCGATCATTGATGAAATGTATTATTGTATGTAATGCTATTGTATTGACTGTCGTTGAAAACTATATTGTGTGCATGAAGTTTTGGTGCTAAACTATTGCATATTCGTCCTGTGTTACAATTCTACATATCCAGTTTTATTGTGTTTCATGTAAATGCTCATTTTGAACTGTTTTATGTAACAAACTGCAAGCGCTGAGCTCATGGTACCTTAATTGTAACAGTGCACCACGTATGATTTCCCCATGCGATTTAACAAACCAAACTAGGAAAAAGTCACTTGTATTGTATAAGCCAAATTAGTAATTTGCCATGGATTCCTGTAGGAAGCTGGCTCAGTATTTGGTGCACACTTATTTAAGTGAAGCACCTTGCACTTATTCAGGCAACACATATGGTGATTTTAGTGGTCTTAGACAACCATAGAAAGCTCTCTGAGTGGTAGCTGTGGAGAGCAACCTTCAGGCTTACTCCAGAAGCAATGTTAAGCAGCTTGATTCACCAGATCTAATCATATAGTGTAGGTTAAACGAAAAAAGAACCACACAGTGTGGTTATAAAAATAGGTATATCTATATATATAAAAACGAAAGTATGTCTGTTTGTCCTTTATGCATTACAACACCATTCATCTGATCGGCATGAAACTTTGGGAAGTTGTTGAGCACACTCCCGCGAAGGTTTCTGGCAAAAAAAAAAAAAATTTGTTAAAAGTTGTTGAGTACTCTTGGCCCCAGTATTACTGATGGAGGCGAATGTGTCCTTTCGGGAATGGCGAGACGGCGGATGTGAGACTCTGGCAGACCTTTATCCGGACGACTCCTTCGTGTCTTTTGAGCGAGCTACGGAAGCCTTTGACCTGAGCAGGGGACAGTACCTGCACTACAGGGGACTCCAGGAGATGGCAAGGGCAACCTGGCCCCAGTTCCCGGAGGTGCCTCCGCCGACACACACTCTCAATATCCTTCTTTCCTGTGGTAGAGGGAAACGGCTGATCTCCTTGTTGTACTCAGCCATGCGTCGGGACTCGGCCCCGCCAATTGCGCCGTCCTGGGCGGCCTGGGAGGCAGATCTGGGGTTGGCTCTTGAGCCAGGTCAGCGCAAACGAATTGGACTCTTGACCCGGAAAGTCTCGTGTAATGCACGGTTCAAATTGATCCACTTTAATTTTGTGCATCGCACCTACATGACCCCGGTCTCCCTGAATCGTATCTCTGCAGATAGGCGGGACGACTGCCCTAGATGTGGGGCGGAGAGGGCTGGTTTTTTCCACCTGGCTTGGGATTCCCCGCAGGTCGGTAGCTTCTGGAGGGAGGTGGTGGAGCACGTGGGCCGTGTCACGGGCCTCCGGATTGCCCTGGAGCCGCTTCACTGTCTCTTGGCCTTGGTGCCCAAGCCCAAAAAGAGGAATTTGTCCTACAAGTTTCTGCAATTGCTGTTGTTGTTGGCGAGGCGACGCGTGGCCATTACATGGATGGGGCAGAGGGCCCCCGAGGTATCCCTGTGGCTTAGGGATGTTAGAGAGTGGTCCTTGGCTGAGGAAACACACATGCAGTGCACACGCCGTGATGAAAGACTTCAGGAAGACTTACTGGCTTGGAGGATGATGTGTGCTGAAGGGTTGCCTGAGGATGACTCAGATGCCACTAGTGCTGAATTGTTCACCCCTGAGGGGTCTGGGTCTGAAGAGGATGTGGCGGGAGGTGAGGTGGAGGGATCTGTTTCGGAGTAGTGCCCTGATGGACGCGCACCATTGTTCCCTATTGTATGACCTTGTGATTTGTCTTGATTCCCGAAGGATTGCTTATCTACTGCGATGTCTGCCCCCTATCGGGCCATGAGACGGTAACCTGTCTTTTGCACGTACTCTATTAAGATGCCATTTTTGGGGGGGTTCATTGTGTTGTTATTTGTTAAGATTGTGTTCTATTGGACGACTTATCTGTATAGTTGGATGGGAGCCGGCTCCCTGGAAGATGTAGGGGGGGAATGATTAAAAACTGCGGGTACTAGTGATATGCGTGTACATTATGGACACGATTATATTTTTCCTTCTGGCACTCCCCAACTTTACGCCGCCTGGCCTCCGGGATGTGGGCTTAGTGGCTGTGAATTATCCTGGATGTTATCCTTGGTTAATTTTACCCTTCAGTACCTACGAGGGGTTATGCTGGATTATGTGCTCTTATGTTTACCGCAATAAACATATTTCCCCCCCCCCCCCCCCCCCCCCCCCAAAAAAGTTGTTGAGTACACTCCTGCGAAGGTTTCTGGCCCAAAAAAAAAAAAGAAAAATTTGTTAAATATCAGCCCCAGGGCCCTCATAATCTTTACAATACTGAACGTTTACAGTTTCCGGTGCGACTCACTTTTGCAATGACCATCAACAAAGCACAAGGACAATCGCTGAAAAGTGTGTGGACTAGATTTGGAGAATCCGTGCTTCTCACATGGACAGCTGTATGTGGCCAGCTCAAGCATCGGAAAACCTTCTGATTTATTTATGTGCGCACCAGACGGAAAAACAAAAGATACAGTGTATCCACAAGCACTCGAATAAATAAACAGAATTAAAACAACACTTTAAAATGTTTTCCATATTAAAATGAATATGTTTCAATAAAAATGACACAATGTAAATTGAATGTTATCATAACAAGTTTCCTTAAATTTCCTTTCTTCTGAGATCGCAGCAACGCACGACGGGTAAGCTAGTTTATTATACACATTCATTAACACATTGGTTTCTCATCCAGGGAATACTCATCAATAGTCATAATCTATGAATTATCCCCGCCCATGTGCGGGATCCGGGAGCATATAGAAAATACATATAAATATATATGTATATATATATGTGAAAACATATATTTGCAGCCTAAACATCTCACAACTGGTATAACTGCCGCAAAATTACAGAAATTAGCATAAACACAGTAGTACTCTCACGACCCCTAAGGAAGAGAAAGAGAGTACTAAACACACAACAATGCTTTATTGCCATAGGAAAACCTGTATTTGCAGGCATTTGCCAGTAGGCTGCAGTAGAGTATAAAGAAACAAAGAAAAAACTGACACCTTGCCTTTAAGGCATTAGAGTAGGAGTACCGTGCCTTTGAGACCTGAAGGCGACCCCCTGCTCCCATGATGCACCACAGGTGGCGGTTGGGTCAGTTCTTTTTTCCGGCTCCTTCTGTGAGGATCCTGGAGCTTGAGCTCTTCAGTTTTTACTGAAATTATTGTTTTTGTGAGGTTTCCTCAGAAAACTCGACATTATCTAGTTTGTTAAGGCTTCTGCTTTATTTTTTGTGGTGGTTCACAAAAAAATTACTGTCAGAATGCCTGCTCTATTTCGAAAATGTCCTTCTTGTGACAAGAAGATGGCTCTGGCTGACCCACACTCTGTGTGCATCGTGTGCTTTCCAGCTTCACACGACCCTGACCAGTGCCATCACTGTCAGAAGTTCTCTAATAGAACTCTTTGCGATAGAAAGCGCATCAGACTTCATGCTGATGGGTGGAGATGGAGGCCCCAGACCGTCTTCTTCAAGCAGGCATCCTAAAAAACGGCGACGTTCTACATCACCTGCCTCCAGAAAAAGGAAGAAAGGAAGAAAATCTCAGTTGACGTCGAAGTCGCCGTCGAAGGGACCCAGACGCTCTTCTGGATCACGATCACGACGTCGAAGATCTCCGTCGCAGCCAAGTAAGTCGACGTCGAGACGCCACACTTCGGGCTCGAAGTCTGTGGCTGCTGCTGTTTCAAAGTCTCCGTCGACATCGAGGCTTCCGTCGACGTCGAGACACTCTGCGCCACCCCGGACGGGGTCAGCGTCGAGAGTCATGATGGCTCCCTCATTGCCGCTGGCTGGCGTGCCGCCGTCGAGAGGATCGTCTAGATACCACCACTCGGCGTCGAGGAGATCGACTCCAAGGCGACGTTGAGAGCAATCTCCTTCGCCACGACATTGAAGGTTGCCGTCGCCACAACGTCGAAGAAGATCGACATCGAGAGGACGACATGAGGGTTAACCTTCCACTTGACGTCGAGGAAGATCGACATCGAGGTCACCGACTCGACGCCGCAGATCGCAGTCGAGGTCGCTGGGGCATGGACGATCGACGTCGAAATCACCTCGTTCGACGCCATGGGTCACACAAACGTCTTCGACGTCTAATCTCTTGCCGTCGAGGGAACAGGTCGCTGTGATTGTGCAGTCCCCTGGCTCCAAGTCATCAAGGGACAGATCTTCATCTCCTGGATTGAATATTGTGGAGATGTCGCCAGAAGCGTCCCCTAGATCTACGCACAGATCACAAAATGTGTCTTCTCACTGTCCTCAGGGAGCTGGTTCTGGCGGTCGCAGTGCTCCGGGATCGGATTACTCCCACACGTACTCTCCATCTGCCCCGAGGACAAGTACTCCGGTCAGGCCTGCGAAGACTCCTCCACCAAGGCCACGCCCTACACCCAGACCGAGATCTCACTCCAGATCACGCTCTCCGGTAAGGCCCAGGACGCCTGCTCAGCCAAGACGTTCTCCCAGACCGAGATCTCACTCTAGACATCGGTCTAGATCCAGGGGTCGGCACAGTCATCGAGACAGGTCTCATCAGAGAGGACGCACCAGGTCTCCGACTTGGTCCTATTCCACGAGGTCGACGGTCCGGGACTATTCTCCGACCTTCTCTTCTACTCCTCCTTCAAGAGTCTCGCCTATTGATGACATTGCAACCTTTACAGATGTGCTGGGTAGGGGAGCAAAGAAATTGAACATCTCCTTGCATACTCCTGTGGTCCCAACTGTTGCCTCTGGTTCCCGGCTTCCTTGAACCTGCGATGGCGACCTTCCTCACGCCTGCAGTGGTAGGCTCTGTTCCATCAAGGCTTGCAAAGAAGTATAAGGCTCCCGCAGAGGACCCCTTATTCCTCATATCGGACCCCCCCCCCCCGGCTCGATTCAGTGATCGTGGCGGCTGCCATGAAGTCTCATTCAGCCTCTACTTCTTCTTTGGTGCCCCCAGAGAAGGACAGCAAAGTGATGCAGAAAGGTATGCAGCACCTCTGCTTCTTATATGAAGGTGGCCAGTGCTTCGACTCTACTGGGGAGGTACGGAAGGTCCCTCTGGGACTCCCTTACTCGCTTCACAGAGAAGCTCCCGAAAGAAGATAGACAGGATTTTGTCGAAATCCTACAGGAGGGAGGACTTGTAGCCAACCAGGTCATCAGTGCCACGGCAGACGCCTCTGACCTCGCGGCCCATGGCTACTCCCATTGAATCTGTTCTCGTCGTTCGGCGTGGCTCCGCCTCACTGGCCTGAAACCGGATGCCCAGAAAAAGATTTTAAATCTCCCTTTCAATGGTTCTTCTCTTTTTGGTCCACATGCCGATGATGAAATGACCAAAATGAAATCCGAAATGGACACTGTGAATGCTGTGGGCTTGGGGAAGCGCAAAGAATTTAAAAAGCGCTTTCGTCAAGGGGATAAGCGTTCTTACCAGCAGAGGGTTCAAACCCCTCAATGGTCTTCCCAGTCTCAACAGAAAACCCAGTTTCAGCAAAGACGTCCTGGCAGAGGCGGAGGCAACAATAATAACAAGCAGCAGTCTGCCTCCAAACAGCCTCCCAAACGCTGAGCTGTTGCTTCCTCCGCAACTGTTCGCCACTCCGGTGGGAGGGAGTGTGTCATATCATCTGGAAGAGTGGAGAGCCATAACAAAGGACAGATGGGTGCTCAGTATTGTGCAGCATGGTTACTTGCTGAGGTTCAAGTCACCTCCTCCGCAAGTTTTTCCTCAAACAAAGCTACTTCCCCGTTTCCACAGTCAGTTGCTGCAGGACGAAGTCTCTACCCTCCTCAAGAAGAAAGCCATAGAGAGAGGGCCTTCCATGCAAATGAAGCAAGGAGTCTACTCCTGTTACTTTCTAGTCCAAAAAAGAGGAGAAGCCAAAGAATGCAGGCCCATTCTAGACCTACGACTACTAACCAAGTTCATCCGGAAAGAAAAATACTACATGCTAGCCCTGTATCAGATCTTTCCCCATCTCCATCAGGGGGACTGGATGTGTGCCTTCGACATGCAGGGCGCTTACTTCCACATACCTGTCTCAGTGAAGCACAGAAAGTTTCTCAGGTTTCAGATTGGGCACCAGCACTACCAGTATTGAGTGCTCCCCTTTGGCCTCAAATCCGCGCCTAGAACATTCTCAAAACGCATGGCGGTAGTGGCTGCTTTTCTTCGCAAAAGGAGGATCTTCGTCTATCCTTATCTAGATGAGTGGCTGCTGAAAAGCTCCTCTCCGGCTCTATTTCGGCTCTATTTCAAGACCATCTTTCCTTCTGTCTCAACCTGATGAACTCATTGGGATTGCAGGTAAACTTCAAGAAATCAGTGCTCAACCCTTGCCAACGAATTCATTACCTGGGCACTTCCCTGAACTCCACTCAAGCAAGCGTGTGTCCTTCGGAGGAGAGACTGTCATCCATGCTTCTGAATTTTCGTCTTCTACTATACAGTCACAGTTCCACAGCTCGGCAAGTGTCCTCTCTCCTGGGATCGATGGCCTCGTGCATCTACATCGTGCCCAATGCACGCCTTCACATGAGGCCTCTGCAGCAGGCTTAGAGGACCAATGGTCTCAGAGGTCGGGTCACTGGGAGGACAGTGTCTTTCTTCCACAAGGTGCCAAAGACTCGATCAAATGGTGGATGAAACGCTCCAACCTTTTCCGGGGGGGGTTCCATTCCATCTTCCTCCTCCGTCGCAGTCAGTGATCACGGATGCCTCTCTTCAAGGCTGGGGTGCTCACATGGACCAACTTCAGGTTCAAGGCCTTTGGTCTGAGGGAAAGCGAGACAACCACATCAACTTCCTCGAGCTTCGAGCCGTTCATCTGGCTCTGAAATCCCTGTATCCGTCACTGCGCACCAACTACATCCAAGTTCAGACGGACAACACAACAACAATGTTCGATCTGAACAAACAGGGAGGTACCAGGTCAAGAGTGCTATCCCTGGAAGCGCAATCCATCTGGCAGTGGCTACTAGCAAGAGGCCTATATATTGTGGCAGTCCATCTGCCAGGAATACAAAATGTCCAAGCAGACTGCCTAAGCAGAGACTTCCTAGAAGCGCACGACTAGGTGCTCAACGAAGATGTCGCGTAGGAGATTTTTCGTCTATGGGGCGTACCAGACATAGACTTGCTCGCAGACGGCGCAAATACCAAATGCCCCGTCTTCGCGCCCAGGTTCCCCCAAAGAGGCTCACGGGGGAATGCACTTTTGATTGGCTGGTCGCAGACATTACTGTACGCCTTTCCTCCCCTGCCTCTGATCCCGGCGGTGATTCAGAAGTTCTACAGGACCAACACCAGGATGATCCTGATAGCGCCGGAGTGGTCACGTCAGTGGCGGTACCCGGATCTGCTCCAGCTGTCTTAAGTCCCGCACTGGCGATTTCCCTGCCATCCAGACTTGTTGACCAATGACCAGGGGAAGGTGTTTCATCCCAACCTTCCTTACCTTCGCTTGACGGCATGGCTCCTGAGGTCATACAGTATGGACATTTAGATCTCCCAGCAGACTGCATTACCATTCTCAAAGAAGCCAAGAGACCTTCTACTAGGACGTCCTATGCTTTCAAGTGGAAGAGGTTCTTCTTATGGTGTTCTGACAACTCTCTTGACCCTATTAAAGGTCAGGAACAGGTTATTCTGCCCTATCTGTTACATTTGGCAAGGTCAGGCCTCAAGTACCCCTCCATCAGGGTCCACTTAGCGGCTATCAAGGCTTATAGTCACCTTCCCAGACATCTTTCTTCCTTATGCCGGTGGTTAAAGATTTCTTAGAGGGGCTTTAGAAAGTGTTTCCACCAGTGAGGTCCCCCTCTCCTCCCTAGGAGTTGAACATCGTACTCACTAAGCTGATGGGTGCTCCTTTCGAGCCGATACATAAGGCTTCTTTGCAGCACTTGACCTGGAAGGCTGCTTTTTTAGTAGCAATTACCTTTGCCCGCAGAGTTAGCGAAATCCAGGCCCTGTGTTGTAAGGAACCGTACACAGTGTTTCATGCCAACAGAGTAGCACTGAGGACAAACCCAGGTTTTCTACCTAAGGTAGTCTCAGACTTTCATGTCAACCAGTCTATCACTTTGCCTACTTTTTTTCCTCAACCTACCACTCCCCTGGAGAGGTCTTTACACTCTCTAGATCTCCGGAGGGTTCTGAAGTTTTACCTGGCTAAAACCCCACCTCTTAGAAAGTCTGACCGACTTTTTGTTAATTATGGAACCACTAATACCGGTCTGTCAGCCTCAAAAAGGTCCATTTCTCGCTGGATAGTCTCCTGTATAGCTCTGTCTTATCAACTAGCTAAAAAAGCTTTGCAGGGTAGACCTAATGCGCATTCTACAAGAGGGAAAGCACGCCATTATTGTCTAGATTCAGATGCACAGGCCGATGCCCAAGTGGGACAGGCCTCTTTGAGAAATCTATTTGCATAAAATTGTATGTAAAATGTGCAAATTTTCTATGTCTCTGTATAAACTTTGCTCGTCCACGAGACTTTGGGTATGAGCTTGCTATTCTATTCATAGATTATGACTATTGATGAGTATCCCATGGATGAGAAGGATTAGTTACTTACCTGTAATCCTAGTTCTCATCCGAGGGGTATACTCATCAAAGTCATAAGCTCCCGCCCACCTCCCCAGACGAGCATGTTCTTAAAGTCATGAGATATTACAAAGGATCTACTCAGGTGTTATGCACCTCCAAAAAGAACTGACCCAACTGCCACCTGTGGTGCATCATGGGAGCAGGGGGTCGCCCTCAGGTCTTAAAGGCACGGTACCCCTACTCTAATGCCTTAAAGTCAAGGTGTCAGTTTTTTCTTTGTTTCTTTATACTCTACTGCAGCCTACTGGCAAATTCCTGCAATAACAGGTTTTTCCTATGGCAATAAAGCATTGTTGTGTGCAAATGTTTTTGCTCTCTTTCTCTTCCTTAGGGGTTGTGAGAGTACTACTGTGTTTATGCTAATTTCTGAAATTTTGCGGCAGTTATGCCAGTTGTGAGATGTTTAGGCTGCAAATATATGTTTTCTCATAAATATACATATATATTTATATGTATTTTCTATATGCTCCGGGATCCCGCACATGGGCGGGGATAATTCATAGATTATGACTTTGATGAGTATACCCCTGGATGAGAACTAGGATTACAGGGAAGTAACTAATCCATATCTCCTACCCGTAGATATAAATGCAATTATGTACAATACTTCACATGTAAACAGGTAAGTAAGCACAAATACACAGTGGTCTCCAGGGGGAGACCAAACCATATACTAAATAAGTGGAATGCGAACTGCGATTGAAGTCGGACTTGGACCAGAAGACTCTGAAGAGCTGGGGACCACCCGAGGTAAGTAGCCAGGAACCCCTTGGAGGCTGTGTGCAGAGTGGGAACACATAGTAGAAACACAGCCACGTAGTCAATGGGAAATACGCAGTTGCAATTTTCAAGAAAAAGGACCCTTCCCAGTGGACCCTGAAGAAACCTCATGGAAGACAGAAGGTTGGAGAGTCACCGCACCCGTGGATACTCCAGGAACCAAGACACCTACACCAGGGAAGCAAGGTGCATAGGCGCAAAGTGACATTGGACACCGCTGTAGATCACAATGGAGATCTTCAGGAAAGATGCCACTGGCGAAAAGGTGAAAGAGTCCAGTGGAATCCAAGGATGGATTCTTGAAGAGAAGAACCTGCAAGCGGAGGGGACAGAGTCTATGCCACTCTAAGTTGACCTGGTGGCACGGAAGAACAATGATCACCGATGACAGAAGATGCAGGAGTGATGACAGTGACCTTGTCGCTGCAGCTGTGAGGACCAGGCGATGCTGTGGAAGACCAGGATTGTATACCAGCCGTACCACGTCGGGAGTCAAGAACCAGGGGGCGGTGTCCAGCAGGAGCACTTGGAAGCCTTGGCAGCAGCAACAGACATGGTAAACGAAAAAGGTGCAATGCTGGGACCAGCAAGGTCCAAGGGACAAACAAGAAGGGGAGCCCACTGAAGCCAAAAAAGTCCCTCAAGAGGACCAACAGGCTGAAGGCACAGGAGTCTCAAGAGGACCTCGAGCAGCTCACCAATGATGCAGTCCCACAGTGCAGAGGATGTGGTGGAGACAAAGAAATGCTGGAGGCTGGAGCTTCTTGTAGCCCGAAGATCTCTGGAGGGCAGAGTCAACATGTCTTGGCAACTGCAAGTCGGCATGGTGCACCTGGGTTCTGTTCCAGCAGTTCCGATGGGGGATACTGACCTCAAACTAACTTGCTGAGAGGACTGGTCAGACCTAGAGGGAGTTGCAGAACCACCATCTGTGTTGCTGAGCCTTTCGGAGTCTGTTGAATGTCAGGAGCAGCCACCCGGTCAGCTTCGCTGCAGTGTCTGCAGATGCAGGGGAGTGACTCTTTCACTCCAAGGGAGATTCCTTTGGGTGTCTTTGATGCCCACAGGCCTGGAGAGGAACCTGGATGAAGCATTAGCGCAGAAGACTAAGGAGACTTGCAGAACAGCGAGACCAGGAGTCTTCCTTGGTGCCGTCTTGGTTCCAGGCGAAGTCCAGGGTACCCAGATGGTTGAAGGTGGTCACTGGTGTTGAGTTTGAATCTATTCCCACGACGAATCTGAAGAGCCACCCACAGATAAGCCCTTAAGTACCCCAGGACAGGGATGGGACGATTCAAGGCTCCCTCCCAGAGGAGGGGTAAACAAAAGGGAGGACACCAGGTCTTTTGTCCAGATTCCCACCAGAGTGAAAGCAAGGGATCACTAAACTGGCTCAAACTGGAGTATGCAAGAAGGGCACCAAATGTGCCCTTCAAAGCAGTCTGGTGGTGCTGGAAAACACCCCTATCCCAGCCCAATACACATAGTCCTGCCTGGGAGTTGGTCATAAGAAAACATATATCTGTGGTGGGAGTGCAAGCACCCACTCCCACAGGTTGCAATGGCAGGCCTGTAGTCACAGTTTGAGTGATCCCTCAAGGGTGGCATAATACATGCTGCAGCCCATGGGAGACCCCTGAGACCATATACTAGGGACATACAAGGGTACACCAGTAGCCAATTGTGGAGATACCAAAATACTTACCATTGTCAAATTTAGGGAGGGGGCACAGTGACTGGGATCCTGATTAGCAGGATCACAGTCAGACTAGTCAGAAAACAGCATAACACCAGCAAAAAGTAGGGGTAACTATGAAAGCAGATCGTACTTCTTACAATTCCCCGCTAAAACATATGGAAAGTAGGTACCCCAAGCAAATAAAAAGACACCCCAAAGCACACACATTTCACTGGCCTAAGGAGGGAACATTTGACACAAACATAATTGAGCACAAAAAAAAACAAATATGTAGATCAAAAGAAAGACAAGATAGGCATTATGGCCATCTTCGAAGAGGCCCAGAGCGATACCCCAACCATTCCGTTAGCAAATAAACAGTCAGCCCCTCCCTCACCATGTGCAGGTATGGACGTGCTCATGCTAGATCCCCCTAAATTACTATAGTCGAACCCAGCAGTGATAGAGGCCAACGAGCCGCTCACCAATAGAAGGTCAGTCAGATCTAAGGCAGAGAGAAGTAAAACTAAGTGGGCCCAGACACTTCCAGCACAGCCCAAGTTCCTAGAGAGGGTCCGCAAAAGTTCTACCCCCATCTACCACACACAACACATGACACCTCAAGAGCAGATAGGATATGCATTCCCACTCGGTCAGGCGAGCATAAGCATGTTTCAGGAAAGTTTGTGGAGGTTCTTGACAGTGATTTTGTGAGCTCTGGCGAGGTGGGGAGCTCTTTCCCCCGGGAACTGATGACAAGGGTGAAGTACAGGATTTTCCCACGTAGCTGAGGAGAGAACAGAGGGTTAACTTGAAAGCAAAGCCACGTCAGCAAAAACAGGACGTAGTTCAGAACACAAAAGATAGGCCAGACCGCTTGAGGAAAAGAGATGTGAGATCCTGCTTGAGAGATAAAGGGCACTTAAACTGGAATTAGACCAAGAGCACAGGGGTTCGGGCTCCCTTCACTGAGATACATGGAAGGCTACTAGCAGGGCTCAGTTACCCCGTCCGCTTGTCAAAGAAGAGGGGCTGACTTAGAAATCAGGGATCAAGGAAATCTGGTGCTCACACATCTGCGACGCAGGAGAATAAAGATGCAACCTTTACAGGCATGCAAGGAGATCAGCAACAAGGACACGCACTGCTCCACACGGGTGCACGGCAAAAATAGACCTACCTCCACAGAGACAATAGCAAAGGTGGAAGGTAATAGTTTTGTATTCCCGTTTTGCGACTTGTTAGCAGACTGGACTGAGGACAGGGAGCAATATGATCGTCTTGGCCTGAGGAAGGATCATGTGAGCCCCTTTGCAAGCACCATCCAGGGAAAGAAGCTGCCCCTGACCATGGACACCACGAGGCAGCATAGACAGGAGAAAATAGGGCAATGGAGCAGCCGACGACCCTCTCCCCACAGGACCAGTGAAGCAATAGGTCAAACAAGTTTCAGGGAAGCTAAATGATTTGCACCAGCAACTGTTAAAGTATAAGACCACTGTGCTGCACCAAGCTCGAGAAAAGAGAACAGCTGACTATTTTGGCCCGGCTCTGTTCAAGGACATCCCAGAAGAGTTGACTGTTCACAGAAGCACAGCTGACGAAGGGGAGGGGGGAGTGGCGTCGATACCCTTCTTAACACTACAGACAAAAGCCAAAGCCAGCTGGTTGCAAATAACCAGGTGGGAAATGCTCAAGATGATGAACAGCACTGAGCTTGGACTCAATTCGATCAAGGAAGAAGACATGCGGTACTTAACTGTAACTGCAGTTATCCAGTATTGGTATCTTTCATAGATTCACATGCCTGAATCATTCCCCGTCGTCGGGATGGGATTCCCCGGTACATAAATAAAGTAATGTCTCATTAGACATAAAGAGTAATAGGCCAAAGGCCTCACATTAGTAACATATCCATGTCCTTTTGTAAAAAGGACCAAACTCTAGAGAAGAGCCAATCAGCTACCACCACCCTGTAGAACCTTCCTGGAAGGAGCCCTAGTCCCTCAGATTTTTTAACTAGAAGAGCCCTTTCCAGGGGAGGCGGTGGGTTGCATGTGAATCTATGAAAGATACCAATACTGGATAACTGCAGTTACAGGTAAGTAACGCGTTTTTAATCCAGTATTAAGGTATCTTTCATAGATTCACATGCCTGAATCAGAGTAGTAAGCAATGATAAGCACCTTTCGGATGGTACAGGACATACAAATTCACCAGATAATAACATATCAATGTGACACATAGAAAGCACCAAACTGTAATCAAAGAAACCATTAAGGGATACAATAGAGAAATGTGCGTATACAAGAAAGGATGGCGGGATGAAAGAAGGCTCACCTCTATCGAAATAGATGATGAATTACTGCCTGTCCCACTGCAGCATCCTTCGTGAGTTCTGTATCCAAGCACTAATGCTTGGTGAATGTATGCGGCGTCTTCCAAGTTGCCGCTCTGCAAATTTCTGTAATAGGCACACCTGCAAAGAGTGCAATTGAGGTAGATATCGCCCCAATGGAGTGGGCTCGGACCTTGGAACGTAACGGTTGCCCCGCTTGCTGGTGACAGAATGTAATAGCTGAAGAGATCCAGCGAGAGATACTTTGTTTAGTGAGACCTTTCCTAGGTTGACTGTAAGCCACAAAGTGTTGATTGGACTTGCGGAAGGTCTTTGTCTTGTCAATGTAAAACTTTAGGCAGCGTTTAAGATCCAGAGACTGCAGAGTTCTTTCTGCCATTGTGTGAGGATTTGGAATGAAGGAACGTAAGACTATAGGTTCATTGAGATGGAAGTCTGACGGAACCTTAGGCACAAACTTAGGATTTGTTCGTAGGACAACCCTGTTGTGTTTGAACTGAAGAAAAGGGTCTTGAATTGAGAATGCCTGGAGCTCACTCACTCATCTCACTGAGGTAAGGGCCAGAAGGAGCACAGTTTTCCAGGAAAGATACTTAAGATCAGCTCTGTGTATTGGCTCAAAAGGGTGTTTCATGAGTTGAGCAAGAACTGTGTTGAGTTGCCAAGTGGGAGGAAAAGTTTTTACAGGAGGAAAAGCCCTGAACAGGCCTTTAAGAAACCGCTTGATCAACCTGTTAGAGAAGGGCCAGCAGAAGATCTTCTGAAACAGGATATTGCGGCCAAGTGAACTTTAATGGAAGCGTGAGCAAGACCTGAGTTCGCCAGATGGAGAAGGTAATGCAATATTTGTACTGGAGAAGATGAAAACGGGTGTATCTTCTGTGACTTGCACCAGCTGCAGAACCTTTTCCATTTCAAGGAGTATGTTTTGTTAGTACTGTCCGCTCGAGCCCGAGCCAGAACTGTTCTACAATCTGCTGGAATGTCTAGGTCCTGGAATTCTCTGAACTCAGGAGCCAAGCGGATAATTTGAGAGATGCAAGATCCGGATGATGGACTTGCTGGTGGTTCATTGTGAGAAGAGAAGAAAACAGTTTCAAGCGGGTCGGAGGTTCCAGGGAGAGAAGGTGAAGCTCCGTGAACCAATGCTGGTGTGGCCAAGCTGGGGCTATGAGAATGAGTGTGCAAGGTTCCGCTTTCAATTTCCAGATGAACCCTGGGAATCAGGGGAAAGGGTGGAAAAGCATATTCCAAGACGTTGCATCATGCGATCGAAAATGCATTCCCTAGAGATCCCTTCTGGGGACGCCAGCTTGTGAAGTGTTGGCATTTAGTGTTCTGCCTTGTAGTGAACAGGTCCAGGAGAGGAGTGCCCCATTGAAAGAATATGTGGTTGAGAGTCCGCAGATTCAATTCCCATTCGTGACACGTCCCCTGTTGTCTGCTCAGAGAATTGGCCAGAACATTGTCCGTTCCTGGGACATACTCTGCCTGAAGGGAAATGTTGTGAAGGAGCAACCAGTTCCAGATTTTTTGTGACTCATTAGAGAGTGCTAGAGAGCGAGTTTCCCCTTGCTTGTTTAGATAGTGCATCGTCGTGGTATTGTCCGTACGCACGAGCACTAGAGGGTCCTGATTCTTGCAAGGAACGCCAGACGAGCAAGATAGACAGCTCGCAGTTCGAGGAGATTGATGTGGAGTTGTCTTTCGGACTGGGACCATTTTCCACTGACCTGTAGATCTTGGAGGAAAGCTCCCCAATCTTCCAGTGACGCATCTGTTGTGATGATATGCAGCGAAGCTGGAAGCAAGAAAGAAAAGCCTTGAGAAAGGTTCTGAGGGCACATCCACCATCTTAGAGCCTTGACCATTGGAGGTGTCACTCGGATGATATCGTCGAATGAACCTGTACATTGGACCCATTGAGCCAAGAGTGCCTCCTGAAGAGGGCGCATGTGAAGACGACAATGTGGAACTAGCAGAATGCATGAAGACATCACCCCGAGCAGGGATTTGAAGAGGCGCTCTATTAAAGACATTTTGGAACTTATGAGAAGTGCTAATGAAAGAAGCCTGTCTTTGCGCTCATGAGACGGAAACGCCTTCTTCTGGGTCGTGTCGAGAGTAGCACCCAGGAAAGTTATACGTTGGGAAGGCTGGAGGACAGACTTGGCCTGATTGAGAGTGAGCCCCAAGCGACTGAAAAGCTGTAGACAGGCGTTGGAAGATTTGGACACGCCTTCTAGAGGTGGTGCTTTGACCAGCCAGTCGTCCAGATATGGAAAGACCTGATGGTGTTGTTGCCTGAGATAAGCGGCTATTGGAAATAGGCATTTTGTAAAAATGCGAGGTGCCGATTTTAGCCGAAATGGTAGGACACGGAATAGGAAAAATCTGCCCGCTACTGCAAACCTCAAAAACATCTTGCGATTCCGGTGGAAAGGGATGTGAAAATAGGCATCCTGAAGATACAGAGATACCATGTTGTCCCTTGAATTGAGAAGTTGTAGTACTTCCTGGATGGTAACCATATGAAACAACTGCATTTTCTAGAATTTGTTGAGGTGCCTCAGGTCTAAGATCAGTCTCTATTTTTTTTCCTTTTTGCATACTAGGAAGAAACGTGAGTAAAATCCCTTCCTATAGCTCCCTTTTGGTCCTGTTTGCGCTTAATTTTCAGACCCCTGACGAAGGGTCATGTTGTTGTGGACCCGAAATGCATTGGGTGAATGGAAACTTCCTAGAGAATCAGTTTATGACGACATAAGAATGGAATTATGTTCGCTATGAATTTTTGCTTATAAATATACAACGTTTCAACAACTAAGATTTGAACTATGCAAATAAAATTGATGAACTTGAAAAAGAAAAACTTGGAGTAGAAACTTGCTTTCTTCGTAAAAAGAGTGCTCAGCCCTGAGGATAGTGGGTTCTACCCTCAATATTCGTTCATAGTCGTCCCACTCATCATGAGTGGACTGGGAATCATGAAGTTCCCCTTCTTCATGTGGTTCCTCCTCCTCGTCATCTGTGGAAGGCGGAGGTGGTGGAATGACAGGCCCCGGTTGTAGAGTCAATGGTGGAAGTTGTGGTCTTGGCGGTGGAGATACAGCTGGAAGTGGAGACTTGGCAGAAGTAGGGAATCTCAGCTTATAGTCCGTAATGAGGAACTGTAGGTCGGGGACTAAAGATGCTGGTAGGCATACCATGGGAGGAGGAGGCGGATGGTACTCCTGGATAAACATTCTGATCCTCCTGATCCGGGTCCCCATAATCCGAACTGTCCTGATATTTCCCGTTAAGTTCAGATGGGCTTGTCGCTGTTCGAAACATACCGCCCTCTTCAGAATCCTCTTCGTCCAAGAGGTGAGCTGGAGGCAATGGCTGGACCCTACTAGGCGAAGTCAGGGCCGGCGTCAAGGTACGTTTAGTTATTTTTAAATGAACGTATGTACTTTCAAATTAGAATCCGTCGTCGTGCACGTTGACGGTGTAGTCGTTGACGGGGAAGCAGCGACGGGCATCATGGTTGATGGAGTTCCCGTCGACGGAGCCGTCGCCGATGATGTTGTTGTTGTCGATGGGGATCTCGTCGAGGTGTTGTCGTCGACGGAGCCTTTGTCAATGATGGAATGGATGTCGACGGTACAGTCTTCGTCGTTGGGGCTGTCGTCAACACTGTCGTCGGCGATCGCAGCGTCAACGGTTGCTTGGAGGTCGATGATGTCTTCTTTAACTTTATGGTCGACGAGACAGACCTACCGGCTGTCGACGATGGAGTCGTTGTAGTCGATCTAGACAGTAAAGAAGAGGCGACAGAAGTGGAAACAGTCGTCGTCGACGAGGTCACACACATGGCCGTTGACGTAGATTTTCTCCTCGTTGAAGCCACCGTCGTCGAGGCCGTCATCGATGGAGTGGAAGAAGGCTTCTTAAAGGTGTGAACAATCTCCTGAGGAGAAACCTTTGGTGGCAGAGCCTTGGAATGTCCCTCTGAAGACTTTTTATGTCTTCTTCTGAGATGGCTGCGACGAAGGGCTTGGAGAAGCCACCCGTGGTCTTTTCTGAGAGGACTTGGAGGATATTGAAGAACCCTCACTCTCCTCAGAAGACTCTAGTTGGTCTTTGTCTTTCAGCCTCTGCAGCCAAATTAAGAGGCGCCCCTCCGGATCTTTGAGGGTCTTTGAAGAAAAGGTGCGACATACCTTGCAGTCCTTTGAAGAGTGATCCGGGTAAAGGCAGTAGAGACAATCTTTGTGCTGGTCATCCACATGAAGTCTCTTTTTACCACAGGAACCACAGGGCCTAAAAAGGCCTTTCTTAGGTGTATCTGCCATGAAGAACGGAAGAACTTCCCTCAGAAGATGGAAATATATGAGAAGAAACACTGGAAATCCAGAAATGAAGTAAACTGAGCAGAGCTCAGGGGAGACTCCCTTAGCACGATGTGCGGTAGAAAATCTGAGTGAATAGAGCTCCTTCCAGGAAGGTTCTAGAGGGTGGTGGTAGCTGATTGGCTCTTCTCTACAGTTTGGTCATTTTTACAAAAGGACATGGATATGTTACTAATGTGAGGCTTTTGGCCTATTACTCTATATGTCTAATGAGACATTACTTTATTTATGTACCGGGGACTCCCATCCCGAAGATGGGGAATGATTCAGGCTTGTGAATCTATAAAAGATACCCTAATACTGGATAAATGCGAGCCATCCGCCTCATGGTAATGCATCATCGGTATGTGCTGGACGTAATGACTGCGATGGAGAGAGGGGTCTGTGCCAAGATTGGTGCTGCGTGCTGTGGTTTCAACCAGGGAATGACATGGACAATGGAACTTTGACAATCGCCATTCAAGCACTGAATAATCTACAGAGAAGCACGCATGAAGAAGGAGGTGCCCCCTTACAGGAGTGTGCTTTTCAAATTGGATCTCCCGGCTCCCGTTGGTTTGCGGTAGTGTACAGTTGGGGATCACCTGCTGTAACAATGCAGTCCTAAAATTAGGTAGAATGCAAATATCTGGAAAGTTTGTCATAGTTGAAAGAGAGCAAAGGGATCAACGGGAACCTAATAAAGTAATGGTTCAAATGCATGAGTTAAGATAGTGTAGTTGAAGAATAAACTAGAGGGGGAATTTTAATATGGATATTGATGCCTTTATCGACAAAAATGTACTATCATCCTTATTAATAATAGAAACCTCCGTCCCGAACTCTACATCTATCTCAACACACAATTCAGTAGTCAGGCACGCCCTGCGACTTAGGACAGTGATCCCTTACTGATAGGCTGCAGGTGGGAGAGTGCATACCTGGCAGACAAACACACGGACAGGAAAGACTCGATCAATCCCACAGAAGGAGCAGCGACATCACAATGGTATGGGGAGATTGCCCCAAGGGGGTACACGTGTTTCGAAAAACACCATAAAGTCAGATGTCACATGAGTTAAGAACACATGGCCAATCGGGACCTAGCACACGTAGTGATTATGCGCTCCCCATGCCCGACTTCTGGACACATTCACCAATGGCCACACTGTGTGATGAAAGGTCGAGTCCCACCTCTAGTAACATTTAGGTCATTATTTTAAGGCAGCAACCATATACTGGAGTACCTCATGTCTGTAATTGTTCTTTTGACAAAATTTTTAATTAAATGAAACACCTCTTCTCTCCTCTTTTTCTTATGGAGGTCGAACCCAAACAATACTAATACACACCTGTTGTAACCTTAACTTTCATAGATTTTTTTTTCATCTTTTATAATTTTTCTGTACTACATAACACTTATCACAGAAAATGTTGCAGTTTTACAGTACCCTTCATGATATGTTCTGTCAAATCAATGTATCTAGCTCAGAAGAATTAAAGGCTGATACCACAGCGAGAAGTGAATTCCACTGCAGGTTAACAGTGAAGTAGCCTGGGTACCATGGGCCCTAACGCATGGAAAATTGATCTAGACTTTTGATTTGGTGGTAAAAGACAGGTATAATTGGATTGAATTGCTGTGCTCAGGTGCCATTTCACCTGTGGCACCATAGAATAGCTTTACAGCTTCATGTTGTGCATAGATGGCACAACTGTGGCACATATATATAGTTAATTACAAAAAGGTGATTAGCACTCACCGTTCATTCAGTTAGATATATAAACATCCCAAAATGAGTTACATAGTGCACAGACTCCATCCCAGTTTTTCTAAAAAGATTTCTTTATTCATATCTTCTTGTTCTTTTTTAAAACTTTTTTCTTCCCTTTAGCCAACGCATTTCGTCCCTTAACACAGACTTCTTCAGGGCTACAAAATATAGACAATACAAACAACATTTAAAATCATTTATACAAAAGTTCCTTAACATGCAAAACTGCATTTGATTGCTCGTAGTTCATATTCCACTTTAGTTTGAGGACACATGCCCCAAGTACTTAACTCTTGCCCAAGATTACAATACCTTCACATTGACTGTGCACAGAACCTGTATTCAAATGTATACATATATAGTTGTGCGATCATTGCATTATCATAAAATGTTTTATTTTAGTGCCAGAAAATAATTATTTTGTTCAGTGCGCCAGGTTGTGAATGGCCTCAAAACACAGAGAACATTAAACAAACCACTATTTCCATACACAATTGCATGAATGCAAAATAATTCAGGGACTTATTTACAAAATGTTGTCGTAGGGCAGCGCCGCAGGCCTTCCTGCTGCACTACCCCATGGCAAAAGAACAGGGCAAGAATGCACTGCATCCAGTAGATACGGCACATTCCTGTCCTTTTCCCCCTGAGCTTGCGCACAATGGGCTGCAATGCGCCAACGCAGGCACCTTTGCGCCTTGGTGCGTTGTCACAGAAGTTTGCAGGGATGATAGTTTTTGTACAAGAAGGGAAACCTTCCTGCACCAAAACAATCACAAGAGGCTTTTTCCTTTTTCTGTGTGTGATGCAGCACACATAGAAAAAGGAAAAACGAGGAGAAATAAAGGTATTTCTCCTCGTTGTGCCTCCCTTATGCCTCTCTTGGCGTACGTTTTTGGTGCTGCCTGGACTGGATTCCTCATAAATTTGGGGCTGTGTCAAAAAGCCATGGGTATTTCTGAGACCACCCACAGCAACACCCTTTGCACGCCCCTTTAATGCAGAAAACTGCAATAAGCCAAAAAAAGTGGCTTAGTGTTGCCTCGTTAATATGGAGCAGGCTCCTGCACCACAAGAGCGTCACAAAAATTATGCTCTGGAGAGGCAGCCTCATTGTAAATGAGGCCTTCAGTCTTTGTCTTTAAATTGTCTTTTGATGAGAGCTTTTTTCTTTGTCTATAGCTCTGGGATGTTGCTGGGAGAGGGACAGGCAATAGAACAGCTGTTTTGCATACCCACTATGAATTCTCATACCCTCGCTGCTCCAAGTACCAGATGCCACTGGTCCGTATCTATGAACAGAAAGGAGTTTGTGGAAATCACAGTAATTACCGTTAGCATATGTTGAAGCCAGTTTGTTTGTGGCATCCATTTTAGTTAAAAAACGTGAAAGAGACACATTTCGGTCTCCACAGCTGCACAACCTATTATAATGAATTTAATGAATTAAAGTCGTAATCATCATATTTATTTTTTCCTTAATTTCAACCAAATTTATATCTGTTCTTTGCTCTGCGTTCTTTTCAATTCATTCTATCCATTGTCCTTGGTTCTTTGGCTTTGTAGAAAACACAGGAGAATTCTTGTTACCTTATGCCACATATTTATTCAGTCACCCAATGCATTTCGGGAAAAACTCCCTTCTTCGGGGGTGTCTAAAGTGCACAAAAGAGAAGTTTTACCTATCAATTGAATGGCAAACGTGTTTTTCGAAAACAATCGTTTTTAAACAACAACATTTTTGTACATGGCAATAAACTGGCATCTGCGTTATTTCCTATCGCTCTCTCTAAGCGCACACAGTTGCTACCATGATTTATATACATAAAAATACTTCAAACACTCCCGGTATTCAACTGTTTACCCTCCCAGTCTTAATTCTGTTCAACATCGCTGCATACTCGCTCTTTCCTGAAATACTGCCCCCTCCCCTACAATCCTTGGCTAAGCTTGTTCAAAATTATCTGTTTATTTCGTGCTCACCGTGGCAATATTTGTTAAAAAGACTGCAACTCCATCCTTGTTGTGCGTTTATCCCTCGGCAAAACTGCTTTCCAGTCCCATTCTTTACTTGACGAAATGGCTTTACTCAGTCCTGGTAAACGCTCACCTAAATCACTCCTCTCCTCTTCAGCTGCATTGTCATGTGGCCCGCTAATTAGTGTTGAGCTCCGCACCGAACTACAGACACTACGTTTCCTATCACGCTCTAGCTCTTTCCTAGCACCACATCTCCCAGAATCCCTCAATCCTCCTCGTAACAACAATGTAGTCCGAAACAGTCCCCTCCCATACAGTTTCCGTACCGCTAAAACATATGAAGCCCTGAAGTCATTAAAATGCCATTCACATGAATCATATAATTCAACAACCTCTATCTTTATGCATATGTTCTGATATTTCACAATCATTTATTGCACAATCTCATTTAGAAAACTCTTTGTTTGTTAGTTGTTTGTTGGTTAAACAAGTGTGGCAGGGAAACACACCTTCTGCGCTCACAGAAAGTCAAAACTCAGTCCCATGTATTCATTACTCCTTCTGCTTTCTCCTGGGTGCAGCCTCTCCAGTTTGGGCGAAAAATTCATTCAATGAAACTGTAGTGGTAGAGAGATGCACACCTTTTTACTTCCTTTATTCATCCAACATTTACTTTGGTTCTTTGGCTTTGTAAAAAACATAGGAGAATTCTTGTTTCCTTATGCCACATATTTATTCAGTCACCCAATGCATTTTGGGAAAAACTCCCTTCTCCGGGGGTGTCTAAAGTGCACAAAAGAGAAGTTTTACCTATCAATTGAATGGCAAACATGTTTTTTGAAAACAATCGTTTTTATACAACAACATTTTTGTACATGGCAATAAACTGGCATCTGCGTTATTTCCTATCGCTCTCTCTCAGCGCACACAGTTGCTACCATGATTTATATACATACAAATACTTCAAACACTCCCGGTATTCAACTGTTTCAATTCCCAGTCTTAACTCGGTTCAACATCGCTGCATATTCGCTCTTTCCTGAAATACTGCCCCCTCCCCTACAATCCTTGGCTAAGCTTGTTCAAAAGTATCTGTTTATTTCGTGCTCACCATGGCAATATTTGTTAAAAAGACTGCAAACCGATCCTTGTTGTGCGTTTATCCCTCGGCAAAACTGCTTTCCAGTCCCATTCTTTACTTGACGAGATGGCTTTACTCAGACCTGGTAAACGCTCACCTAAATCACCCCTCTCCTCTTCAGCTGCATTGTCACGTGGCCCGCTAATTAGTGTTGAGATCCGCACCGAACTACAGACACTACGTTTCCTATCACGCTCTAGCTCTTTCCTAGCACCACTTCTCCCAGAATCCCTCAATCCTCCTCGTAACAACAATGTAGTCCGAAACAGTCCCCTCCCATACATTTTCCGTACCGCTAAAACATATGAAGCCCTGAAGTCATTAAATTGCCATTCACATGATTCATATAATTCAACAACCTCTATCTTTATGCATATGTTCTGATATTTCACAATCATTTATTGCACAATCTCATTTAGAAAACTCTTTGTTTGTTAGTTTATGTATATAAATCATGGTAGCAACTGTGTGCGCTTAGAGAGAGCGATAGGAAAATATGCAGTTGCCAGTTTATTGCCATGTACAAAAATGTTGTTGTTTAAAAACAATTGTTTTCGAAAAACATGTTTGCCATTCAATTGATAGGTAAAACTTCTCTTTTGTTCACTTTAGACACCCCGAAGAAGGGAGTTTTTCCCAAAAAGCATTGGGTGACAGAATAAATATGTGGCATAAGGTAACAAGAATTCTCCTGTGTTTTTTACAAAGCCAAAGAACCAAGGACAATGGATAGAATGAATTGAAAAGAAAGCAGAGCAAAGAACAGATATAAATTTGGTTGAAATTAAGGAATAAATAAATATGATGATTAAGAATTTAATTCATTAAATTCATTATAATAGGTTGTGCAGCTGTGGAGACCGAAATGTGTCTCTTTCACGTTTTTTCACTTATTTGCAGTGCGAATGGGCGGAGCACGGAGAGCGACCACGCCGACAATGTCTAAAATGGAACTAAAAGTAAATGTTGGATGACTAAAGGAAGTAAAAAGGTGTGCATCTCTCTACCACTACAGTTTCATCCATTTTAGTTAGCCATGTGTTAGCCATATGCTTCTTCCGTCCTCACTGTTGCCTGCTTTTCTATTCTGCTTGAGTCATCAACTATAGTTCACTCTTTCAGTACTGAGCCAGAACACTGTGCATGCTCAGAAAAGCCTGTAGCTGCTAGAATGCCCCTGTCTTAATCTGTAACTGTCTGGCTGTTTTAACTGATGTAAGAAGAAATGTCTTCCCTCCCACTTTGTTGACCAAGGAAAATTAGGGTCAAATTAATTCTCAATGCATGTGAATAATATTTAGGATATCGTCATTAGTAATTTAACTACATGTAGGTAACATTAGCTAAAGGAAATATTGCATTTTCTGTTAGGAGCAGATGGGGATATCACTGTTTTCTTGAGAAATAATACAAGTGTAGGAGATATGCAGGGTGAGTTTTATCCTACTGAGTAACATTATCAAGCGGCAGGAGCGTCTGTGGGCCATGTGCAGAGAATAGCTCTGCCATGCATACAGAAATAATGGTTTCCACTTAAAATTGTTGTGCCAGATAAAAAAGCCATGAAATACAGTTTGCCCTATTATGTTACGCAGCTCAATAAGCTAAAGAAATTGGTAGTTGGTTTTTGGATTAATGTTTTCTAGTTAGCCCAATGTGCTTGTACACCAAAATTTAGAAAGGGGTGCAGTCCAATAGTATTGGACATGACCTCTTTGGTGTGGATTTCCCTAGCCATTGCCTCCTACAAGTCTGTTTGTGCCTAGCTGCCAAAAGGGGTGTGTGACAGGAGGTCACCTACTTAGGTTACCCACTGTCAAGGGGGGCAGGAGACTAGCTCCTGGGCAAATTAAGGGTAAGCAAAATTAAGTAACACATTGTCCTTTTACTTTGTTTTAGTGCCTATTATGTGTATTGTTGTGAGCTATTCTGCATGGAAAGTACGCAGGGCAGCTTGTTGTTGTGCTTTCTCTCTCTATCTCGAGCCTGTCTAAGCTGTCTAGGAACAGCCATGAGACAATTGGTTGGGCTCGCTTTAGTGATTGATTTCACAAGATGCTGTGAATATGTTCTTAAATAAATAGACACATATAGGGGCAGGATGCACACCTGTTTATACATTTTTGCAGTTCTGTTCATGTTTCTTTGCTTTGCGTGCAGACTGGTGAGTGCTATGCCCAAAAGCACTCGATGATCATGACACTTAAATAAATAGAGACAAAGCACCTCACCAGTGCACGTCTAATTGGCTATTAAGTAATACTGTTTGAACAAATTGTTAGAATTAATAAAATGAATAAATAAATACGCCATGTTACTGCCCATCCTGTCTGCAAACTGATGTAATATGGAATTAGATAAGAATGAAAGGATGGGTAGAATAGACTGATGTTCCCTTATTAGACCTTTAAGGGTAACTATATGTGGGTAGTTTTTATTCTAAAATTCCCAGGTGGCAACACCATTATTGACGATGTTATTACATCACTACATAAGTCGCAGAGGCATCACAAGTCCCTCATTAGTTAGTCTATATAACCCTTGCTAGAGCTGGTGAATAGGTTTCTCCCCTGAATATGATATTAAATGTCCCAGATCGGGAAAAATATGATGACTATGGTTCACAATGCTAGGGAAAAGGCCATTGTGATCTTTAGCAAACATCTTGAAAAAAAATATAGCCTTATAGGAGTTTGTTTGCTACAAAAAGTTCTGCTGGAGAAATTTATGTACTTACTATGTTAGGATTAATTGATCAGTTATTATTTTAATATGGATCTCTGTTAGATTCATAATTCTAAAGTTTCCCGCTACACCTATAATATGAGAGCATGGTTATAAAGCGCAAAACATGGTTGTTCTGACGAAAGGAAAATAATTCTAGAAGTGTCCACAGTCCTGTACAGAGGTGAAAAAAAAATCACAAGTAGAAGTGTTGTGAACTATATGATATATGGAACACAAGAAACACCAAAGAATAGTTGCTTTGAAATTCCTTTCCTTTTTGAGGTTCCTCAGATGAATACTATAGGAATACACTAATGTAAGGATACAGAGTATGTTTAGTAAATGAATACAGACTTTCCTGGCTGCTTGGGATTGGGAGAGAAAAGTTCACCCTTGCTAGTTCACTAAAAGTTTGTTTTATACTCGCTAATAGGTCCATAAGGGTGACGGTACACTTTAGGACCGGATTTTTGCCATCGTTTTTGGATGCCCAGTTAATGTGTGTGGGTGTCCCGAGACCTAGGCACTTTTCTGAGATTAACACCCTCTTCAGATTGATTATTTGTAAGCCTTGTCTAAAGATCTCCGTTCTGTTCACCAACAGATATCTGCTGCCTTACAACCATTGTCAGAGGGGCCCAGACATCAGATCCAGCCTGGGGAGTCAGCTCCAGTCCAGCTTGAAGCCAAGGTGAAGGGAACCAGCACAGGTGTTGCTGGCAACTATAACAGCGGTGAAGGTCATGAGTCACAGGCGGCGTGTGCTCATGATGGCATGGAGCCGTCATGCCGCTGCCGCTCCGTCCACGCGGCACTAATTCCCGGGCGAAATAATGAGTTGCGGGTCATGGCGGCACCACGCCGTCATGAGCACACGCCGCCTGTGACTCATGACGGCGTGGAGCCGTCATAAGTACCGGAGCACCACGCCCACCCCCTAACCCCCTCCGCGTCGTCGCGGAATTCGCGGCGCAGGGAAGGGGTTAATATTTGCATTTGGAATGTTGTTTTGTCTGCAAGAAAAATATTTTGTGCACCCTTTGATAAATACTACTCCACACCCGAACATATCATTGGTACTCTAGCCTTCCTACATCGGAACCCTGAAAATTGGAATTGGAATGGGTGGTTTTGGGATTTAATTTCTGCTTGGGGTTGGAAAATATGGACAATTCTGTTTGTGATAAGAGCCATTATTTTCTCCTGCTATCTGTGTGTTCATTAGGACCCAATGCTCTGTTCCCTTTGTGCTCCTACCTATACCTTATATATACCGGCTTAACGAAATGTTTAAAATGTAAATGCCCACTTAGCAATGGATCAGGATATTAATGAATTTATGAGGATAGATGTGCAGGATAACTTCCATGCTTCTATTAATTCATAGCGGATGTCTTCAGATAATGCTAAAACGGCCATCTGTGGAAATAGCAGAAATCACTGTTAGCATAAGCTGAAGCCATTTTGTTTGTGGCATCCATTTTAGTTAGCTATGTGTTAGTCATGTGCTTCTTCCATCCTCACTGTTGCCTGCTTTTCTATTCTGCTTTAGTCATCAACTATAGTTAACTCTTTCAGTACTAAGCCAGAGCACTGCACGAGCTCAGAAAGGCCTGTAGCTGCTAGAATGCATCTGTCTTAAACTGTAACTGTCCGGCTGTTTTAACTGATGTAAACAGAAATGTCTCCTCTCCGTTGACCAAGCAATATTTGTATGCCCATGTTAGTCAATAACTATTCTTGTATGTGCCAGTACCTCCCCTTTGAGTCTCCACTGACTATGCAACAAATGAGTATATAAGGCCCCAGGCCTCTGTATTTTACGGACTACCTCCTACAGTGGCCTGAGTGTACTTTATTGACGTACTCCCACTCATGAGAGGTTAATAAATCTATTTCTTTGAGATTACAGCTTACGTACCAATCTCTTCTTTATTGCTTTAGGAACCAGTGGACAGAGAATGTTGAACACCCTGCACCAGTGAGCCCCTAAAAAGACTCATTTCCACATTTAGACAGAGTGCGTCTATCTATAGTAAGCGTTACTGAAGCCATGCAAACACAAAACTAGCACAGAGCCGTCAACACGCCTGTAAATATCCGAGGCTGAGAGGGGTTCTTGCCGAACTCTAGAGAGACAGTCCCAGCCCAGCCAGCGAAAACTGACAGGGGCGCGGGGCTGAAGCCTGGGTGTTGTGGAAACAAGTACACGTCTTGCTGCGCTTTCCCCTGGTGGCGAGACCTCCTGAGATCAGCATGAGAAGCCCGAGGCAAAGGCTGCTCGCTCAGGGAAGGCCATTTTGTAAGCGTGAGCCTCGGTGGCCTTTACAGTGGAATGGCTCTCGGCGGGTGAGGTCCCCTGCAGGAGTGGGCCACCTGGGGATTATACATGTGTGTAGAGCACACTAGCATTCTAAAGCATCAGTGTAGAGACTGAGCAGGTGCCATGGACGGAAAACCTGACAAGTCAGGGAACCTGTGTCATGGGTAAATATATGGCGTTTGCCCATCACATCTGGTATGCCATGCAGCCTACTGTATCACTCGCATCAACCTCTTGAAAGACCAAGCATTTTCACTTGACACCAAAGGCGACCTCTAGACTTTGATGCATACTCTTGGCGACGAGGGCACCCTTTCCATGTCGATGATGACGTTAGATGTTCAGGACCTCCTTTGTGGGTGAATGGTCATCGCAACAGCATATCCCGGCAGCTCTATCAGTATTAAGGGACAGTCGGAAAAAGACAGGAGAACTCAAAGGAAGCTTTTCATAGATATCAGAGGAGTATTAGCAGGGAACAGGCAGGCACTTGGCTCCTCAATTACTCCTTCGCTGCCTTCACCAGCGACCCTAGTAAAGGAAACAGTATTATCCACAGGGTTATGGACTGCCAGCCCTGCAGTGGTTAGAATTTTTCCTTCTTGAACAAAAAAATAATTAAAGGCATTTTCCACTTTCTCTGTGTGCTGCAGAATGCAGCAAGCATAGATAAAGGAAAATACAAGGCGAAATAAAAGTCTTTCTCCTCGTTGCGCCTCCTTAAGCCTCCCCTGCGGAGGCGGAGGATTCTGACGCATTCCCAGATTTACAAAATTTTGTACATTTGTGGATGCATCAAGTTTCATGGATGTTGCGTGGGAACACCTACAGCAACACCTATAAAACGCTCCTTTCACGCAGAGTTATGCATGAAAGAGAAACATATTTACAAGGTCATGAAAAGTCACGTAGGGTGACTTTACATGGCCTTGTAAATATGGGGAAGCCCACTGCGTCGTAGGTGCGTCAATAAAAGTGGCTTGAAATAAGCCCCAGGAAGTGCACAGGAAACTAGCTCCATGAAAATAATGCTAAGTGAAAAACAATGACAGGGCCAGAGCATTGTGGTTTGCAGTCCTTCTCACAGATTTGTAAAAAACGCTGAGAGGCTCACTGTGACTATGCTTGGGGAAACAGCCTTTGCAACGTGGGTTTTACCACGTTGTACCTTTACCACGCATGTCTTAGAACGCATATGATTTTATCAAGTATACCTTTACCACGCATATAAAGTTACATTCAGGAGTGTGGGGGGGGGGGGGGTCTCCTACCACAAATACATTGTTTATAAATATAAGTATATCTATAAATATATTCACTCAAAAAAGGTTTCAGAGACGTTATAGTTCGAAATTAGCATTTAAAAAACCTTAGAAATTCACAGAACAAAAGCATAGATTTCAGGGGTGTTATAGTTAGCTGGACATTTCACTCGTACAAAACCATAGAAATTCCTCTGTTATAGTTAGTTCTGCTAACTATAACAGAGAGACCTGTGCATTTTTCAAATCGGTGGTGAAAAAATATGAGTATGTTGCTAGAGATGTGGGCCGCCGTGCCACCAATGTACTTACTGGGGAGGGTAAACACCTATTTTGGATAAGATAAGTATGGGTATAGGGGTATATGTTTTGGGGTACTGAGGTAAATGTTTTGGGGTGTTTGGGTATTTTAAGGGTTCAAATATAGTTTTGGGTTATGGGGTACAAGAGTAGTTTTAGGGTTTAGGGATAGGTATGGGTTTTGGGGTCCAGGGGTATTTTTAGGGTTCAGGGCTAGGTTTGGGTTTTGGGGTACAGGGGTATTTTTTGGGGTCAGGGGTAGTTTTGGGGTACAGGGGTATTTTAAGGGTTCAGGGCTAGGTTTGGGTTTTGGGGTACAGGGGTATTTTTAGGGTTCAGGGCTAGGTTTGGGTTTTGGGGTACAGGGGTATTTTAGGGTTCAGGGGTAGGTTTTGATTTTGGGGTACAGGGTTATTTTTATGGTTCAGGGCTAGGTTTGGGGTACAGGGGTATTTTTAGGGTTCAGGGGTAGGTTTGCATTTTGGGGTACAGGGGTATTTTAAGGGTTCAGGGCTAGGTTTGGGTTTTGGGGTACAGGGGTATTTTAGGGTTCAGGGGTAGGTTTGGGCTTTGGGGTACAGGGGTATTTTTAGGGTTCAGGGCTAGGTTTGGGTTTTGGGGTACAGGGTATATTTATAGGGTTAAGATGGGTTAGTGTTTAAGGGTGTTGGGGTATTTTAAGGAGTATGGGTGGGTTATGATTATGGGGTGCAGGGGTATTTAAAGGGAGCAGGGTGGACACCCGGAGCTGGAATGTACAGAACCTGGGAAGAAAAAACAATGAAATATTGGGCACAACGCTCGCTTTTTTTCCGTAATCCCACGCCCCGCACACGCCCACACCCCCAGCACACGCCCAAAGTACACGATATGAGACATGGCATGAAGGGCGGAACGTACCACACGCCCCCAGCGTTTGTCACGTCCCCAGCACACGCCCACAGCACAACGCAGACACGCCCACGAGGGACTACTTTGCTGACACGGTTCTTTTACCTTTTAAATGTATATGGTGGGCGTCTGCATAGCCTATGTCCTTCTGCTGCAACTGCCCTTTCCAACGCTGTATTGGGTGTTGTGATTGGTGCTGTGGTTCCTGAGATTACCCGCCTCATAGGTTTGGGCTCTCGCTTTATTATATTAGTATAGATATAGATATAGAGAGTTTATGTTATTGTTTTGTTTGTTGCCTGAATTTGAAAGGTTACTCATCTCACTATATGTCACCACAGTCACCCACTGAATTGTCTGCTTATTTGTTATTGTGTTCTTTTGTAAGATATCCCTGATTATTTCCTATATTAATTGTTTACAAAATTGGTGTGAAGAATTGAAAATCGAAACAAAATAATTAATACATTTATATTTTTGCTAACTGGTTGTAGGTGTGGTACATTCATGAATGTTTAGTACAATTCAATAGTGACTTTGAAGAAAGGTTTTGGTTCTGAACGAGCACCCCGTGGTGCTCACCCCAAGGAACCACTTGCACTTTGTATCTATACATCGGGGTTCCGAGGGAGACAGGGTGACCCGATCTAGCTTAATGGAGGTCGAGCTTGTGGGATAGGGTAACTGGGTTCTCTCCGGCCTTTTAACACTGCACTCAACAAATTCACTGACTGGGTAAAGTAACGAGGACAGCAAGGAGGCACAGCCTGCAGACAAATCCACAGATGACCAGGCCAAACAAATTGGTGAGTTCAACCTGTCCGCCGAGCATTCCACAACCCAAAAGCACAGAACGGCCTGCGGATGGCTTGGCAGTACTTGTACAAATTAATGAGAGCAGAAGCCATGCTCTGGAGACCGGTGCCAGGTTCAGTTCCTAAATAAAGGAAGTGAACCCTTAGAGTATGTGTTGGTATGTGCTCCTTCGTATGCTGCTCCATCAGTGTAGGGCAACATCCCAACAGGCCTCTGCTTTTCAAGGCTTCTACTTGTTTGTGCCTCTTGTGCTTTGCAGTCTTGCACAACTTGAGATGGTTCAGTAGGGATTACACCTACGAGGGAGAAGGGTCCCTGGGAGGAATGTTGCACTATCTCACTGGCAGGAAGGTTGCTGAGTACTCCTCTCAGTGGTTTAAAGTATGTACTCACCTCCTACCTGATGAAGTCTAATGCATCTGTCGGCTTTGGTGCAGCCTTATTCTGAAGGCAAGTCAGGTGGTTCTGATAGTAGAACACAGGCAACGAAAGGTGCACCATTTCATAATTATATTATTTCACTCAGTGAATCCACATCTCATTCTTTGCTCATATATATATATAGCAACATACATCCAACCAGTCTTTTATGTTGTGAGTATCTGGAATTTTTAGAAGATTTATTATTAATCAAGATGGTGATAATTCTTTTACAGATAGCAGTATATGGACTGGGATAAGATAACCATACATGTATATGTTTCCGGTATTAGAGACGTGCCTGATTTGATGCGTCAATATTGTATACTGCATTGAATTTTGGACGGATGAATTACCAGCACTACCAGTACTTACACCATTTTGCCTCTTGGTGGGTACTTTATCCATAAATTTATTGTTTGGTTAGACACTAGAGACTCCTCCTTCTCTTTTGGCCTTCATCCTTCATGCAACTTTTGCCTTGCCTATCCCTTAGATATAATATTGGGAGGGCATTTTAATGACGTATTATCTGTAGATTGATTAACTCTAATAAAAGAGAGAGGGACCCCACAACCAAAGGGATTGGGTGCCAAAGTAGACTATTTAGTCAAGCAAAAAATCCCTTTGGGACACCTTCTTAGAATGACAAACGTTTGACAGTCAATTTGGACAGAAACAAATAAACTAACAAAATACTGTACTCATGAGGCAAAATGCAAACACAAACAAAATTATGAAAAATACTGAACAATTTATTATACAATGCAATGTTAAAAAATAATAATTCAACAATAATTTAAAAAGACGGGGAAGGAGTAAGGAAACAATAAATTCCTATTGGTAAATAAGGAGGTATAGACAGAAAATTAAATTCAGCGAGAACGTCAGAATTATTTTCTAATCAATTTAAAACACAATCCTCCTTTTTGTTATGCGACGCGTTTCGGTGGATCATATGGTCAGACCACCTTCATCAGGGTTACATGAAATGTCTTCCCAAAATTTCTCAGGGATTAATATCAAAGCATAACGTCTCGGGGTAGGTACCTTCTATGTTTTAAAAAACCATCTCTCGTCCAGCGAGTTAAGCAACTTCTCAGGACCGGCAATCTTGCTCAGTGCTCAATGACACAATAAGGTGGGTAAACCAGAACAGTCTCAACGGTACTGCAACTAGGCGCCGATGCGGGTACACGATTAAAATTTATATAATGTTAGAAATCTCCAATGACACACAGTAGACATGAGAAGCTTTAAAGGCTACAACGTCCTCAGTCAGATACAAGGGCAGTAGTCTACTGCTATACCAAGATGGTTCCTTAATCCATTTACCTTGGATACCACCAGAGTTCTTAAAGTATCAGCGTCCCGTGTGTCGACCACCTGCAGCCTTCTGGCTGAAACGCGTCGCAAAACAAAAAGGAGGATTGTGTTTTAAATTGATTAGAAAATAATTCTGACGTTCTCGCTGAATTTAATTTTCTGTCTGTACCAACTTTTTTACCAATATGAATTTATTGTTTCCTTACTTTTAATGTCCTTCCCCGTCTTTTTAAATTATTGTTGAATTATTATTTTTTAACATTGCATTGTATAATAAATTGTTCAGTATTTTTCATAATTTCGATTGTATTTGTATTTTGCCTCATGAGTACAATATTTGGTTAGTTTATTTGTTTCTGTCCATATTGTCTGTCGAACGTTTGTCATTCTAACAAGGTGTCCCAAAGGGATTTTTTGCTTGACTAAATAGTGTAGATTGATTAATACAATTATACTTCCTTGTTTATTTTCCATCATCTATGGGACTTTCGCACTGCTCTCTCCTTTGAATTAGAGATAGCGAGATTGTCATTCACATATGGTAACGTCCCTTGGTTTTCCTCACTTACATCTTTTCATATCGCTTTGTTCCTTTCAATTGAATGGATTATGAATGTTATTTAAAAGTTATAGGGGCATATGCATCAACATAAGGAACTGCGATTCCTTAATAGTGATTTTTTAGAAACCGCTGTTTGGGAATTGCAATTCCTTATGTATGTAGGAATCGCAAAAGAAATTGCGATTCCTACATATTCCTTAATTGTGAATTGCAAATTGCGATTCACAATTAAGAAATAGCTTTCCATTCATTCCTATAGGGTGGGAAATTGCATGCGCAATTTGCGAGTACCAAATAGGTACTCGCAACTTGAGCATGTAATTTCAAGGGTGCCGAAAGGCCACCCTGATGCACCCCTGAAATTGAGATGTGACCACATGTGGTGCACACACAGGTCCCCAGGGCATTTTTAAACGTTTCTGCAAATTCAAAATCGCAATTTGGAAGTGCATGATGCATTGCATACATGGATTCGCAATTTAGGTAATCGCAAAATTTGCGATTACCTAAATTGCGATATTGCATTTGGGTTGATGCATCCCAAATTCAAAAATACTGGTCGCAAAGGGGCTGATTCGCAGAATCGGGCCGTTTGCGACCGGTATTTTCAATGATGCATGTGCCCCATGGTGTCTATAGCTCTTACCGCCTTGGACTGTTGGGTCATTAGGCGTTATAACAATCATTACACATGTAGTCATTACATTTTTCACACATCGTCTGCCTTTTTCTCTTCTCGCAACTTTCCTCATGTGACTTTGGGAGTACTCCTATGTGTACCTTTTAAGATAATATGTCCATTTCTAACTATAAGGTACACTGAGGTGTCCCAGGTGTTGTCCTTTGATGGAATTCTAGTTTTCAATGTATTTTTTACATGTAAACATGTACCTAAAATATGTTTTGTCTGTTTTATGTTCGATTATGTTTCTCCTTTTCTGTTTGACTGTATTAAGTTTGAAATATGGGATTCCAAACTTGTGGTCCTGTTGTGTCTTGGGCCACAGGAGGAAATTACAATGTACATGTATATTTGTCTTTTTGTCCTGTATGTAGTTAATTGACATGTCTGCATATATTCATGTATGTCTATGTGTGTTGTTTTACAGCCCTGAAGAAGTCCAGTGGTCTGGACGAAACGCGTTGGCTGTTATCTGTTGTACATAACTTTCATATATGAATGTTGAAAAATATGCAGAATAAAAAGAAGACTTGTACGCATTTTTGAAAATCACATTGGACTGTTAGCTTATTTCCATGGAAATTATATAATTAATATATGGTGCACCTTTTGTTGTATTTGAATTTGTATAGTCCTTTTGTTGGCCTGCACCTTGGCAGCAGGTGCTATAATTGAGTGCACAATTCAGGTAAACTGTTCTTTTAAAATAAATTGGGGATAACAGGTTAGGTGCAATTTCAATTAGGGGTTCCGCTGTCGTGTTTATGCTTGAAACATTGACAGAGGGTAAAACAGCAAAAAAATTGACCCCCGAACCCCCCCCCCCCCCTGGTTTCAGATTCACACTGATGGGAAGGTAAAGAGGAAATTGCAAGGGTGTGCACAGGTGCAGAATTAGTTTCCCGCAACATCAGTAGGTGCCAGGGAAACCCAGAGGATAATGGGAAAGATGGAGCACATAAAATTATTTATGTTGTAAAAACCTTACTGATGTGGTAAAATCCCAACTTGTCATAGCATATCATACAGTGCATCAATAGAACATTTGCACCAAAATTGCATTACTTGCCTTGTAACTTATTAAATATGTTATAGAAAGTCATCTTTTCCTACCTGAGGATTTGTGGAACTTTTTACAGGTGCTTGGTTTTTCAATGGGCTCTCTGTCGACCAGCATTGGGCTGGCTCATGGGGTTTGCTGCCAAAGGTGGGGCCGTTTTCTATTCTTCCCTCTATATCTTGGTGATGTCTTCTGCACTTGTCACACTCACATCTGTCTCTGTCCTCGGAATGATCTCCTTGATCCCATGTGGAATGGCTGCTGTTACTGACTCCAACGCCTCCTGGGGTGGGGACGACCCACCTGTTGTCATCAGAGTCCAGTAAATCATCACTCTGGTATTTTCCAACCCATCGTTGAATGTGTGAACATTCACTCTGCTCCTCCTGGTGCCCTGAAGCAGATGTGCACCTCGCTTCCTCGTACATCTTATCTTGCGGCTTGTTTGCTACATCCTGGGTGAGGCAGTTGTTACACTGGTTGAATTTTGTTGCAGAAACATTGTTCCATTCTTCATGAGGGCAACTTCCAGAATGTGTCTTCTTGATGCCAAACTGTATTTGTTCCAACAGTGGATCATGTAGGCCACAGTAGGCCATGTTGTTCATGGCAGGCAGCAAAGGTGGAAATACTGACTGGGACAATATGCAATCCATGGGTGACTCACAGTTCGTTTGCCCATCTGTTCCACCCTGCTCGTGGGAGACACATGAATCTTTAGAGAAAGTATTTTGCTTCCAGTTACTGCTGGAACAGCCTGTTGAATCTTTGTTATACAGCGGCTCTTGGGTGCTGCTCCTGCTTTGGGCCACCTCTAGTTGCTTCGACATTTCCCTTATATGCTCGTTCTCTTTTTGGCTGGTGAGCTGGATGCGGCTTTCAAAATGTGATTGCATTCGCTGGATGCGGCTCGTATGGTCCTTCGCCTGCCGAATCATTTCCAATGACTGAGACCGATCGGGACAATAGAGAGTCGAGGCTGCCTGAGATTCCTCCGGATCGCCAGGGATCCCATGGACTGGAGGCATTCCAATTTCATGGTCCCTATCAAGGATGCTGAAATTATAACAGTTCGAGTTGCTTGGTGAAGCTTTCATGGCCCTTACCTTCTGTGTAAGGAACAATTCTAGCTTTTCCGCTGCATTGCTGTTAAACGTTGATGAGCGGTCAATGATAACGTCTGAGGGTTTTCTTTCTTCCTCCTCAGTTAGAAATCCTGGCTCTGGAGTTTGAATGTGCAGGCTAGACTGAAAGGAAGCTTTGTGCGGAAGAGAGGTACACATTGCATTGGTCCCCAGATCCGCTGAGCGTGCTTTGCAGTTAATGTAGCAACTCAGGTTATCCTCTGAGTAGCTGGGATCCAGAGGTTGTCTTATGACCCTGCGAGTTTGAAAAAGATTGTCTTCCTCGGAGTAACCTGAAGGCGTCTCCTCACGGCATCTCAATCTCCTGCCACCAGGTTCCCTAGTAATTCCACCAATATTGTATGAAGGTGATACCAGTTCTTTCCTTCCAAAATGATTGGAGGGCTTGTAATTGTCTTTGGGTAGTCTCTCTTGGAGGTCATCGTAGTAGTGACTGAAATCTGGTTCAGAGATGCCACAGTTCTTTGCATTGCATGGAAGATCTGAAAGACATTCATATACCACAATTAGAAACAATTGCTCTACCAACTGCTGCACTTTTAACTACCTGTCTAAGGAGACCTCGCAATTTACTATTTGTGTAGTCCTGGGCAATAATCTGCTCTTTACAGTCCACCTTTATCATGGGAATTCCATAGAGGCATATCATTCCTTTCATAGTTATAGTAAATACAAAAATGAAGTGCTTAGCAAAAAATACAAGTCCAAAGTCGAGGTTCGCTAACGGTGCGATGCACCTCACTGCCTGATCTAAATACTAGTGCTCCTCTGCTTGGGGCTCGCTTCCATAAGCCTCCTCATAATGGGATGCAGTCATACCATACTTAAAAACCTCCAGTGACCTAAAAACCTACAAGTACAAATCACAGTAGTAAGCAGTCCAAATGTGACATCAGCCAGAACTCCACCAATGTTCTTGGCTTTGGAAACAGACTAGTTCAATAGAGTACCATCCAGCAAGACCAGCACTGCCTCTGCGCCGATAGAAAAACACAACTGCACCAGAGACTTTTCATCATAAGTACTGCTGCGGATAGAACTGCATTTGAATCAGCACCATCTTGGGAGAATTACATCCCATCCCTACCACCACTGCTGGAGTCATGGGAGCCAGGGTTGCTAAGTTACTGGTGCAGCCCAGGTCATATGAGCTGCTCTGTTGAGGTGAGGTGTTCAGCAAGTTCCATGTGATACCCCAACTCACATGCCCCTGGGTCCATGGAAACAACCTGGGAATGAAGAAACCCCACACCACCTCCCCCAACTCCAGGATGATGGATAAGTTACTCATTTATTAATTTCCTCATTTTGTATAGCGCCAAACAAAAAGTGCTGAACACCCACCCAGGCTATCCTCCTGGAAGCTCAAAAGCAGCAAACAATTCTTAAAAGATATAGGAGGGGAAATAAATTGCAAGATCAATATAAAACAATGTCACTTCATGATAGGAAGGTCTGGCCCTGCCTTATATAACATACTTCATTGTAATCATAAGGGGAGATAAAAGCCTAAATATAAACATGCGAATATATAATTTACATAGCGCTTTTCATAGGTTAACACATGCAGGGATTTCAGAGAATATGCTATGTTTTATTAGAGCCCTAAAGAGCCTACCTGGCTGTGAGTGCAACAGAAAACACTGATAAAGTAGACATTATGGCAAATGGAAATGCTGAAACAGCATTTCAAATATATTTTGCCTATTGCATCTTATCCACACATTCTGGCTAAAAATAATAACAGTTTAAAATCAAGGGGGAGGTAAACTAGCTGCCTTTAACCCCTTCCATGCGGCCGTGATTCTGCGCCGGTGCGGCAGAATCGCGAGTGGGCGGGTTTATGACGGCCCCCAGCCGTCATCAGCACACGAGCACCGTAGTGCATGATGGCTGCGGGCCGTCATCAGCATGCAAGGGGTTAAGAAGGACCGGTTTTCAACAAGTAAATCCAATGTTACTCTTGAACGTTATGATACGTGGATGCTAAAGGTCTGAGGAGTGAGAGATGATTCGATAGAGCAGCCGCTGTGTGTCCCCAATGCCTCCCTGTCCCCTTCGGTTAAGCCGATGACTCTTTTAACACCTAGAGCCTTATTACGATCTTGGTGGAAGGGATAGTCCGCAAACAAACATGACAGATATCCTGTACGCCGTATTACAAGTTCCGATGAATTACTGTAATTTTAAGACCGTTTAAGAACATATGGATGACTAAAAAAATAAACAAGAATTACAAGAATAAAGAACAGAAATAAAAGAGTATTGACAACGTAAAGTATTGGCCTGCCAGCCTTGGCACTTTACTGCACTGCTTTTTAAGTGAATGGGCACATTTGATCAGGAAAAATGATGCCACTCAAAATGCAAGTGAGCCAATGATTGAGGTGGCCGCTCTCCCCACGACTCATTGGCCCATTCCGTATACCATGGTGGATGGAAGCAAAATGTAAATTTTAGACAAACAAACCAATGAATGAAGAGAGATGGCCTAATGCCCCTTTATGTGATTTTTAAAATGTTGTTACATAAGGTTGCAGAGACAGCTAAAGCTTTCTTTAGGTCAGACCTAAATATGGATTACTCAACAGTGCCCACCCTTATCTGTGATGTGTGTCTGAGAACTGTCCTCCTTACGAGCCTTGTGTCACACTGTAACACCTTACATGGTGCAAAAGTGACGCAGGGCTCTCATAAATAAGCCCCTAAGTATTTACAGATTAGTAAAAAAAAAACGAGCCTTTCAATCATGGTAATTCGTAGCGCCTCAGGAAATGTCCCTGACTATGCAGATGTAAGAGGGTAATGGTGGTAACTATGAAACCTGGGAGACCATAAGTGATTTTTTGGATGGAATGAGGGAATGATGGGGACAAGAGACAGGACAGCCATGGACCGATATGGGCTCCAGGTCACATTCTTCTATCATATCCTCAAAAATGGGCTGCCCACCGAATTACAAAGTGATTTGGACAGCGTAGTGGGGTTAGACACCAAACCCTGGGGGGAGACACAAGCTCACATTTTACACTATCACAAAAAGAAACAAGAAAAGGATAGGGAGAAACAGGAGCAAGCCCAGAGAGACACCGCTAGGTTGGTCCAACACAAATTGAAAAAGACTGCTGGGGGCACGGGGGCAGGGGGTAGTGGTGGTGTTCACATTGGCCACACGCATTCAAATGGCACCTTTCTTGAAGGAGACTCCTTCACAAAACCCCAGTGGGTTTCAACATAACTATAACAACAGAGGCCATGGTGGTCGGCAGCAACCAGACCTAAGGAAATGTTACTATTGCCACAGAATAGGCCACTTGGCAGATGTCAGATAAAAGCATACAACGAACAGAGGTCAATGAGCTAGGGCCAGTCACCACAAAACCTCCATTCATAAAAGCAAGCCCAGGGAGACACAAATGCACCCTACACATAGACGCAGGGAGGTCAGGCGGCCCCTGCAGCACCGCAACAGGGATCAGGTAGTTGAACAAATGTGTGGCTACTGCAACACAGACAGGAAACCCAGCCCAACAAGGACCAAGGTCACAACCGCAGCAGGGAGGCGTAACTGTCTGGGGAGGTAATGCCTTCATGCAGTACCCAAATGTCCAGAAAGTTAAAACCTCCAATGCATGCCAGTCATTTCACCCACCCCTCAAAAGTCAAAAAGAAAGCCCTATGGGACAATATTAGGAATTCAAGCCTTTACTGGAGTCCATGAATTCAAGGCTGCTGTATATGCTTTGTCGATCAGGTATCCACACTAGAATTCGCCATTTCATGATGCCAGCGGGAGCTTAGGCCCCACTCTGCTGCTGATTCCCCAGGGCAGGGCTGGCTGGCCACACCCAGGGCGGGGGAGGGAGTGGGGGAGCGGCAGTAGGCACCCAGGTCCTTGTAGCCTTGGGGCTGGTTCCAATGACCAAGTCGAAAGGTCCTCATTCTCGGACATCCAGCCCGAGGCCAAGTGTTATATATGCAGTTGCTTTAAGATGTAGTGTATGGTAATGTAGGGTTCATGACGTGTTTATAGTCACTATGTTATACCATAACAGATCTTTGGGTTTGTGTTCATTTAAGTGCATGGAGTGTTCCATTGTGATTCTGTATTCGGGAATTTCTGACCCTGGTCAGTTACTTGAAGACCTTGTTTTACACAGTCCTGTTGGTGCTGTGCTGCACAATAAACTATGATTTTTTATAAAAACAAAAGCATCTTTACTACTCCAAAGTTCCTTAATGGCTTGTAGCCCCAACAGTGCCCCCAAAAACTAAAAGCCTCCAACCATAAGGAGACTTCCTTTAAGTTCCAAAACAAAGCAGTCCTCCAATTTCGGGAGCTAGGGTTCCCGTATGCTTGCATAGTGAAGACCCCATAACCTACACCACACAAGATCCGACAGGATGCAAAGTGGCGCATGGAGCCGAGTCAGTCAGGAGGGGAGGCCCACCCGAATAACCAACTGTCTCAGTCCATCACCTTCATCAGATGAATTTCGATTTCTTAACCATACAAACTCTGGATTCTCCATGCAGCAATGTTTTTCCTTCCTTTTCCTCAAATTTTTCAAATATCATAAAACTGTTCACCGGGTCATGCCCCTCCAAAATTATGACAGAAGCGTGAAGCCGGTTAGAATCCCCTAGTCTTGAGCTAGGAACCACAGGTTCAAATATCAGAGAAAAGACGTGGTCCAAGGGAGATGGGGTGCTTCAAAGATGGGGGTCCGCAAAATCCATCACAGCCCAGAGTGAGAGTAGAACGCAGAATGTGCTCACTCCTGTATCAGGCCTAGCAATAACCCAATACACCAGGCCTTACCCACACCATCTGGAGGAAGCAATAAGCCCAATTTCTGACACCGCAATATCAGAAGCACATGAAGGCCGTGGAACAGCTCTCCAACTCCCTCTAGTTCACAACAAATTGAGATAACAGATCATAAGAAGTTCTAGGGAAGCCAAAAAAAGCCAGATAAAAAGAAGGCTAACGCTAGCCCTCAAAGAAATTGCTAGACAAAGGGCATAGTCAAGACACTTGGCGCCACGAGGGAGGGTCACGTAGCATGCTGAATGTCCAAGTGTACCACATTTTCAGGGGCCACATCAACACCCGGAAGAGATCTACAGAGGGCGAACTGAGAACTACGAACTGTATCTTGAACTTTTTGTTTCAATAAGCCCCCAATCATCAGAGGACTACAGACACCTCCCCTGTATTTGTCCCACGACATACAATGTTCAATAAGTTATGTATTGTTGCACTTCTATGTACCCTATGTTTACTATGGGTGTTGCCGCATCCATTCATCACCAAAGAACTACATAGTCAAATGGAGTCCACCCTGAAGCTATCACCTCACTTGCTTAGGGAACTCTCCCACATTACTTATAATTACACAGATCCCCACACTAGCATCCCACATGCACTACACAGCTCCCTCTTACACAACACCTAGTATCAGCACATGACTGCCGTTGGCTCCAACACATCAGCCAGGTCTTGTTATGTCTGTTCGCTGATATCACATGCAGTAGGCACAGACAGGCTTTAATTGTCCCAAGAGGTCGCCCTCGAAAAAGCAAAATGCCTTCTCCACCTATACCTATGTAATATTAGGGCCAAAATACAACCAAACAGAGTAGAACCCCATAGAGTAGTAGTGAATCTGACCCAATACGAGGCCAATACCATAGCATTGTACCTTTTCACCGAACTTAGCAAAATTCCAACTGAGCTAGCTAGGATGAGCAGGAGGGGCACCATAGGGGAGGATGCTGTTTGGCCCAGAGACTTTCCAGAGAAAGGATTCCTGGAGGTAGCAAAACCACCACACCAATGCACAAACACGTCCGCTCGGGCTTCTATCTGTGGTCCCAGAGTAGCCCTTAGCTTATCTGGGGCTGTCTTCTTTAATAACAAATGGACCCCAGAGATGGAGTCCCAGTGTAGGGACATCCATCTCAATGGTGCAAAGGGAAATTGGTCTCATAGGGGTGGGTTGAACAACAGCATAGATACCCAATGTCAGAAAATCTGGGATACTGAGGTGAATAGATACACATGGTTAGAAGGGGAGAGGCAACCCCTAAATGTACGGAAACTTACACTGTATTCCTTGTGTTTTAGAGGTAAAGTGGAAAATGCTCAAAATGATGAACAGCACTGAGCTTGGCCTTAATGCGATCAAGGAAGAACTATGTGCCATCCGCCTCATGGTGATGCAACATCAAAATGTTTTGGACTTAATGACCTCAATGGAGGGAGGGGTGTGTGCGCCAAGATTGGTGCATCCTGCTGCACGTTTATCCTAGGCAATGACATGGACAAGGGGACTATGACTCTTGCCATGCACGCATTGCACCTTTTACAAAAAGACATGCATGAGGAAGGATGTGCCCCTGAGCAGGAATGGTTTTTGAACTGGTTGTCCTGGCTACCCTGGTGGTTGACCAGTCTGCGCACAGCATTGCCTGTTTCCATATTCCTATTGTTTTTATGTGGTTTCCTAAAAGGGGGAGTTTCCTGCTATAAAAACTCAGTCCTCAAATTGGGTAGAATACAAGTAACTAGGAAAGTAGTAATAGTAAAAACTAAAGAACAACAAGCCCCAAATAATGTGACTGTCATGAAATATGGGATAGATAGTGTAGTTGAAATTTCAGCTAGAGGGGGAATGTTAATATTGATAAAATCTATGCCAATGCTTATAATGATACATTTATTTGCAATAATGAAATTTCATCTCTATTGTCGAATTCACCCGTCATGAACTCTTCATCAACCCTGACACAGAAATACGTGGGCAGGCAGGCTCTGAGACCTAGGTTGAGGTTACTGATTGACAGGTCACAGTTGGGGTGGCACGTATCTGGCAGACAAACACATGAACTTGAAACTCAGGTCAATCCCCCAGATAAGCGTAGCGACACCATAATGGTCCAGCAAGATTGGTCCCAATAAAGCACAAATGGCCGGACGGGTGCGCACATTCCCTAAATGTGGCATCTTACATAAAGTAAGATGCCACATGAAGTTAGGAACACAGCCCATCAGGACACAGCACACACAAAACACGCAGTGATCATGCGCCCCTCATGCAGGACGTCTGGAAACGTTGCTCACTGGCCCCCATTAGGTCCAAGCAAGGTCAAGCCTACAAGCGTTTGTTATCAGGGGCCTTATTTATGACTCCAAAGACAAGACCTGCTTTCTTTTGCCAAAAAAGGATCGCTGGAAATCCTTTATGGAACCCAAAAGAAATGTATAAAACCCTGTTCAGATTGAATATACATTGAAACAGTCCTCAGACCTGCTTCTGTAACTGTGCTCCTGGTTGAAGTGTATAACTAAACCCACTGTTCCTGTTTTGCAAGTGCCTCTTGTCTTTTGTTTTCAAGGTAAATTCATATTCGAACAGCAACCATATACTAGGGACTTATAGGTAAATTAGCATAGCCCAATTGGGTACTAGCCAATCAAACAAACACACTTTAAAGTCAAGGCAAAGTCAAGATCTGGATAGCAGGCTTAAGTGCACTCTCAGAGTCGAAAAATAAGCGGCATCAATCCAAAACTTTGGAGTGACCATACAAAAAGACCTTTCCTTACAACTGAGGTGGAATCTCTGTTCTGCGGAACCTGTACTGTAGCTGACACAAAATTAGTCCTCCAATATGGCCACCATATTTCCAGCAGTCCCTAGATAACGATGAACTTCCACCATAACTTTTGTTTTCATTCTGCATCCACGTATAACCAAGCGGATCCAGGTAGGATTTTGTTTGAATGTTTCCTGATTTACATGTACGCACAGAGATTTATGATAGCAGTATTCTTTATGGGTTGATCCTAGCTTAAGAAGGCATGGCTGTTATTGAATACTAGTGAATACTAGCACTCAGCCAGGAATTGCTCTAGCAGTCTTTCAGTTGAGCACCCATATGGGTTTAAAGATGTTCACTATATTCAAACAGTTCATGGTGAAAGAACTGTTTGCTGCTCTTAGCACTAAGCACTAGGCAAAGTATGGTGATCGGGTGCGCTCGATCCAAGATGGAGCTTCTTGTGCAGTCGGTCACAAGATCTCTGTAGCTTAGATACCAGCCACAAAAAGGACATTTTAGTGGGTTATAAATCTTGTGCTAGCCGGTTCTGAAGAGAGGCGTGTAGACTGCTTTTTTCGGACAGTTGGTGAGCCCTATTACTGCCTGAGCATGGATCAGACAAGTGAGGAGGTGGTGGGCCATCCAGCTAGGTGCTGCCTGTGGTTTCAATTCAGTACATGATTGTGGTAGCTGTAGAGGCAGAATGTTGAACCTGAGAAGGCCATGTACCTCTCAAAGCTCCAGAATTCAGGATTTGATTTGAAGACCCAGAGTGATTGTTGAGGAAGAAGGGAGAAAGGGCCTTTTTATATAGGGGCCAATGTCATAGAATTATTGCAGTATTTATGTGAGAACCTCAGCCTATCTGCCCCGATGCCCTCAGTTGAAGAGAATGACTTCTTATCAGAGTGCCAGCGGACAGAAACAGAGTATATTCCACTGGATGGAGCTACGTGGCAGGTGCTGTCACGTATATGGAAAGAGATAGACAAACCTAATTTTCAAAAAATGTTATCCAGGTGATACACTGTGGATACATCTTCAGATGAATTCCTGTGTGTGGTAAAGTTAGATAAACTGAAGGAAGACCTCTCTTCTCAGGGTAATGTAATCTCGGATCATGCTTTACCATCAGATCCTACTGAAAAGTGTAAGGAAATGCCTCTTTTTGCACAATCACACCAAACATTTGGACTGAAGCAGTTTGTTTTTGGACTCTGAGAGTGCACTGAGGCCTGCTAACCAGACCTTAGTGCTAGTGTACTGACCCCACAAAGTATAAGTCTAATTCGCTTATAACCAATTAGTATAACTTTACTTACTTATGTTGGCCACTAGACAGCCTTCTGCCCTCCTGGGAGAAATGAGAACAACTCCCAGAAGTAAGAAAAGAGGCCTGCTGTTGGAAGAGGTGTTTCCCTGGGAGGAATGCAACCCGGGTGAAAGCACAAAAGGTGAGCTTCCAGGGGAAAACTGCATTTGAAGGGCAAATGGTGAAGACACACAAGAGATGCTGTTCTTTTATTGAGGTAGATGGCTTGGTGTCGAGGTCACAGAGGGGAGACCAGTAGCCAACCGTATTTTCTGTGGGCGAGTAGCCCTCATGTAGCCACAACTCTAAGGTGGGCTACCAACCTCGATTCACCAAGAGAGGGGTTATACCATTTAGGAAGTATAGAGCTCTCTGGGATAGCTAGGTGCCACACACCGCAGGAAATCATCACCAGGTGGGGAGGGTCCTACTAGCCCATTGGCTAGTAACCGCTACCTTCCCTGAGGCATAATTATGACACCCAGACCTCAGATCACATCTGGACTGAAGAGGGGGCCGAAGAAGGATGAGCCTGCTGCTCCCTGGACCTGGCAAAGCAAGCCTGCGCTGAAGAATGGATTGCACCTGCTCATCCTTGGGCTAGCAGAGAGGGAACTGTGCCTCTGGTGCTTGGCTCATGGAAACTTTGCCCCGGAGCCCCGACAGAAGAGGTGAACTCCAAGAGTCAGTTGACTGACTTTTGCTAGACGGAAGAGGACTTCAAGGGCTCGGCCGTGAAAGCAAGCGTAGCCCCAGGGAGAAACCCTGTTAATCGCACAACATGCTCAGCATCCTACTGCATCCTATATCCTTGCATCAGGCCCACTTAGTTTATAGCGATATGCCCATAGCGCCTGGAACTGGCCTTGTGACTGCTTTGGTGCCAAGGTAACTGTTCTACTACTTATTGTCCCTCTTACCTTTCTACTGTCAGATTTAGTTACCCAAAGCAGACCAAAGTAGCCAAACACAACTCTTTAAAAGTTTTACAAAGTTTCCAAACTTTGTGGTTGCCAATGCCTGTTCGTGCCTTTTAGTGAAAAGTTGAGATTGATGTTTCACTTAAAATCTCTATCCCTGGAACCCTCTGGTGGAGTTTTGTTAATTCGGTGTCTAACAATTCATAAAAATACAATATAAGTTTATAAACTGGTGTTGGATTTCTTTTGTGTTTCATGACTTTCTTAATCTGTGTTTTTGGTTCTTCTAAATGCTTTGAACGTGTTACTTTGTTTAAGTCTGACTGCTCGAAGCCACAGCTACCAAGTGTTGAACTAGGGTTTAACAGACGAGCCTGACCGGACCCAAGTTGGTAATGTGCATGTATTCTACAGTGAAGTCACAAACCACACTATATAACACATCACATTTCCTCACAATAAGACAGTGGAGAGTGCAGTGAAAAGGTCATATGAGGCTTCCAACTTTTCCATAACAGCGAACACATACACTTCTATTGTTGAATCTCTCTTCAAGGATTTTCAAGCTTTAGCAGGTAAGGTGAATAAGGGCTTGGATTTTCCATCCCTCCTTAGTCTTATGGAGCAACTGCTTCGTTGTATTCAGACTTGTCGTTCAATCATTTATGTGCCTCTGCGGCAGCTTCAGGATCTGCGATCTGTGCTAGTCGCCATCTTTAGATGTTCACATGAGATGACGATGCAGCGCCAAAATCAATTTTAATGAAGTTACAATTTGATAGATCTAGGCTGTTCGGTCAACAACTGGGGGGACACAAGGATTGAAAAGATGGTGGAGAACAAAAAACATTTACCTCCTGTCAAACCCTTTGCCAGAGAAAGAGGTTTTTGGTATAAAATGGACACTTTAACCTAGTTCTTCAAGGGGGGCTTCCCAGTGCTTTTGCAGAAGGAGTCGCAGAAAGGAGGCCCTAATTCCAGAAAAATCTATGTTCCGACACACCAGGTACACCACCAACCCACTTCCTCCAAAGTCATGGCTTCCACTTGGACTCCTCAGTAGCAAGTGGTCTATTTTTAAAAAAACATTTTGAGGTGTGCAGCTCCAGATCTCTAGGCAAGGAAAGTGGTATCAGAGGGTTACAACTTGGAATTTTCAGAGACCCCGGCCCCCTATTGCAGGTTGAAAACTCTGCGACAGCAGGCTTTTCTGGACAGAGTCCAAGAGCTAATCCTCAAGGGAGCTATTAACCCAGTTTCTCGTCATGAACAAGGTCAGGGATCTTGTTCCATATTATTTCTGGGGCAGAATCTGTCAGGAAACTCCTGGCCTGTGCTAGACCTAAAGGGTCTGACTCATTTTCTAGAACATCGACCTCTTTCAAGACGGTAACCCTGCAAAGCATTTTTTCTGCTCTTAAGAAAAGGGAACTATCAGGCCACATTAGATATGTTCGAGGCATATCTTCACGTTCTAATTTTTCCAGTTCACCAAAAATACCAGAGGTTTGCCGTGGGGAATCATCTTTTCTGGTTTTGTGCCCTCCAATTCGGTTTGACCTCGGCCCCAGGGGTTTTCACAAAGTTCTTGACGCCTCTGGTGGGTATTCTGCACAATCTAGGAAATCAATTATATACCTATCGGCAATTTCTAATTATTCGCTTCTTCTCTCCTTAAGGTGGAACAGAATGTCAAGGAAGTTTTCAGCCTTCTTGAACCTCCAGAAGTCCCACCTTCTACCAACACATTTCCCTGCAGTTCAATGGAGCTCTTTTTCGCATTGGATTTGAGAGAGGTGTTTGTCTCTGACCAAAAAAAAGACAGATTGGTGACTTATTTATTGAAACCTTTGAGACGTCCTGAAGCTTCTAAAAAGTAATGGCACAGCAACCAGGGGAGATGGCCTCAGCACTGTCGATAATTCGCTGGAACCGTCTCCACCTATGTACTTAGTGCATCATATCCTGCATCATTGGGCTACTCTGTCCCAGGACTACGAAGCATCAGTTCCAGTAACCCTTCAGATAAGGTCAGATCTGCTGTGGTGGCTTCTTCCAGCCAATGTACATAAAGGGTACTAGTTAATTCAGCCTTCCTCTATCACTATAACAAGGGATGCCAGCAAGAGGGGGTCGGGCGGTCCTCAGTTCAGCCACTGCTCAGTGCAGGTGAAGCAGCCAGGAAGCCTGCTATTTCTCCGATTCGAGGGAATTAGCTGGAATAAGGGAGTCTCCATTATAATTTCTTCCTCTAATCAGGAACCAACCTGTCTTTATGCAAATGGACAACCACGTGGTCAAAGCTTACTTGAATTGACAGGGACTCTGTTTCTCTTTTCCCGGGAGATATGTTTATGGTCGGAGGTGAGTCTCCACTGCCGGGGCACTCTATTTTCCAAGGAGGGATATATATTTTCCTGCAGGAGGTTTCTGACATCTGTTTCCTTCTGTCTTTCTCAGCAGATTTTTCAGATGACGACCCGGAGATTTGGCCACCCTTGCCTGGACCTCTTTACCACAGAATCCAACTCCCTCCTTCATCAATTCTACTCCTGGATCCCGTCTCTAGCAGCATGGGCAATAGATACCATTTCGGTGACCTGGCCACAGGGTCTTTTGTATTGCTTCCCACCTTTTCAGTTAATAGCCTGAGTCTTACAGAAGATCTCACCAGAGTTCTTCTGGTTGTAGAGGGTCGAGGAGGCCTTGCTTTACTCTCCTACTTCAGCTGGCATGGTTTCCTCTCTAGGACTTGACATTTCATCCCTTTCAATTGAGTCTTCTGCATCTTTCCCTAGAGTATCTCAGCCATCTCAATTGTGGGGCCTGGCTAAGGAACATTTGACTCTTTTGTCTCAAGGCTGTTCTTTTGAGGTTGCTGGGTCTATTTAAATTTCCTGTAAATTCTCTACAGGTAAGTCTTACATTCCAGATTGGCACAAAATTGAGACCTGTTGCTTGACCAAGAATATTGAGCTAACAACCTGTGAGCATGTAAAGGTTTTAGATTCCTTGTGTGATGGGTTTGCCTTGGGTTTAGCGATTTCTACCATCAGAGCTCAGTGGGCAGCAATCAAGGCTTTTCGGGGAAGGGAGTGTCTGAGGTGACTCCTCAGGCATTCCGTTCATTATATTTTTTTCTTCAGAAACCATTGATTCATTCTCCTATCTCTGCCTGGGATTTACCTTTGGTTCTGTGAGCACTGACGGGAATTCCTTTCGAATCCTTCAATTTGGCTGAATCCAAATATCTAAGAGAGTGGTCGTTTTGATAGCTATCTCCTCGGGCAGAAGAGTTTGTGAAATTGGGACATCTCTTTCTGTTCTTCTCATTTTTACCCAATGTGACACCTTCTTTTAACTATACTGAGAACATTGTTCTCCCGATATCCCATCCTACCACCTTTTCGGCTGCGGAGGAAGTTCCACAGACTGTTGATATACACGGGCTCTATCTCTGTTTATTTATAACGGGACACTGGTGTTCCGCAAGATATATTCCCTATTTTTTATCTTTGGGGTTCCCAATGGAGGGACTCGTTCATCCACTGCCATACTCTCTAGATGGATCCAATCTCCCATCATTGAGAGTTATGAGACTGTAATTATAAGTATGACCCTTCAGACTCATGGGAGATCTGCAAGGGACATCTTCACCTCCCAGGCTTCTTTTAGAGCAGCCTTGCTTTGAGACATTTGCTGTTCAGCAGTATGGAAGTCTCCACATACTTTTCTTTCACATCAACGTTTACCATTGGGTGAAGATGTTTTCAGCTTCATTTAGTGGCTATGCTTTGTCTTCTGTTTCCTGGACATAATCAAGTTTGTCTTCACTAAATTTCTTTCAAAGTATGAATTAGAATACATACTTTATTAAATCACATGTATTGCGTCCTACCTGGTGTGTTTTCTCAATGATGTAACAATAAGAATAATCAAATAAATTTGCTTGGGTATTATCTTGCATGTATGACTTACAGGGGAAGACAGCGGAGGGTGTAATACCCAGTTACTTACCTGTAATCCTTATTACCCTGAGTCCAGTTCTTCCCTGGTAAAGTCCTCTTCCCATGCCCCCATCCCCTTACTGGGGTACGGGCTTCATTTCGTCACATGTTTGATTCTTGTTTCAGCTTTACTATTGACAGGAAGTTATGGTGGAAGTTCCTCCCTTATCTATGGTCTTTTGGGAGTATGGTGGCCATATTGAGGCAAGTAATTTTGTTTCCGCAAGGGATTCCATCTCGCATGCAAGGGCTGTATCTGGGAAGGCCTGGACTTGGAGTAATGAAGATTAAAAGTAAGTAACCTGGCATTCCCACTGCTCAGCAAGGTGGTAGAACTTTTCACGTAGAGTAACTTTGTGAGAGCTACGGTTCTGTGTGAATTAAATTCTGGGTGTACCGTATACTAAGGCTTCTGAAGCTCCAAATGATAGGAATGTGTCCAGCTACATGTTGCTACTGGCCCATCACAGGGTTCTGTGGAAAAGGAGCCCCACCACTTCCAAGAGATGCGAAGAGAAAAACAGTACATGAGCTCCTCATACATTTGGGAAAGGCAGGGAGAACAGATGTTTGAGGACATGCTGTCAGTGACATTAAACTGGAGGCCACCAGGTCTACAATGGATATGTGGGGGTATTGCACAACTCTGCAACCAAGTAGTATGACAGAATAATGCTGCAGTTCTTAAACTAATGGATCTGGGGGGATTTGTGATGAACAATGGTTTTGGTTAATCATTTATAGAAAAGCTGTTCATTCTTGCTGAGTTATCCATCATGCAGTGCTAATTGGTATAAAATGCTAAGGTTGTTTCTGTGCTGATTCAGAGATTCCGGGGTATGCTGCCTCCTTTATAGACTGCAATTTGTTCTATTGAAGATCTGTCTGACTCCAAAAGCCCCCACACCTAAAGCACACAGGACTGGTGACAAGAACCTGTTTTCCACTTCTACGCAGGGCCAAGACTATGCAGCCACGCTTTTAGGAGCTTGGTAGAACCCAAGCATTTAGGAATTATGGATAGTACCAAGAGTGAACCCTACAACAAGGGGATCAGAACATTGTCAGGTCAAACTTCAAGGAGCAGATACAGAAGGTGGCAAAAGTGGACTAAAAGTGACCAACATACGAGAGGTTCTCACCTTTTGCTACTGCTGGTCCTGGAGTGTCATCCTTGGACCTCCCATCTCCGGGCCTGAAGAGAGGTTGTCTTAACTGCATGTGTCCATGTCCACGACTCTGCTGCGGGTCATGCTCCCAGGCCTCGTGTGTCCTTGGACTGTTGGGCGAGCATCTTCGCTCCCATGGTGGATTTGGGTTTTGAGATAAGGTCCCAAGTTCCAAGCCAGAGCCTCTTCCAAAATCCTGTGATGAAAAGCGGGGTTCCAGACCATCCTCCCTCCTTAGGCTGTCGGGGATGTCCCTTCCCATTGGGTGAAGTTGGTCTGGTTTGGAGGATACAGTCTCTGGGTACCACAGCCTGTACCACAGTAGCTTGTCATCCTGAGTTTCTGGCTCACACCGTTTGTCACTTGCAGTGCTCCTGTTGCTCCATCTTGGCTCAGACCCATTAGGTCTGGTCGGTGAATGCTCCCCCTGGCATCCTTGGTCATGCGCAGCCGGAGCAGTGGCCCAGCTCTGGTCTGGCATAGTGTTGCAGGGTGATGCTCTGGGTCCATAGTTGCTCTTAGCAGTTTGGGGTATAGTCCCTTGTCCCCAGTCGTGATCTGTGTGTTTCAGCTTGCTGCTGTGGGGCCGCCCACATTCTGTAGGGGGCATGCACGGGGTAGAATGTGGCCACCAATGCTGGTCTGCAAGAGGTGCTTGCACCAAAGTTCGAGGCGCCCATCTTGCATCTGGAAGTGGGGCGTGTGGGAAAGATCTCGGCCCACAGTGCTGATCAGAGAGAGAGGCTTGGGGAGGGGTTCTAGGCTCCCGGTTCAGATATGGGACAGGTGCTTGGGGAGGGGTCCGGCGCCCCCAGGTATACTCCGAGACAGATACTTGGGGAGGGGTTCTGGGCTCTCGGCTGTGATTCGGGATAGGTGCTTGGGAAGGGGTTCTGTGCGCCCAGTTCTGAACTGAGAGAGATATTTGGGGAGGGGTTCTAGGCTCTTGGTTCTGACCTGGGTTGTGTGCTTGAGAAGGGGTTCTAGCCCCCCACTTGTTCGCTGTGACTGAGGAATGCAGAATGGGTTGCTGTCCCCCCAGCTGCCCGGTGCAAGGACCCTGTGGAGAGGTCGCCTCTGAGCTCGCGGCATGGTGTGAAGTTCTAGGCCCCCGGTTCAGATCTGCGCCAAGGGATCGCTGAGGCGCTCTAGACTCCGGGTTCTGGTCTGCTCGTGAGATGTGTGGTGAAGTTTTAGGCCTCCATCTCTGCTCGGATGGATGGGTCAGTGGTCTCTGGTTCTGGTCTGAGTCAGGGGAGTCTGGGCAGGGCCCCGGCCTCCAGCCCTCGTGTCTGATAGTCCCAGCTCTCCGGCCCTGATCTGAGGTAGGGTCGAGAGGTGGAGTCCAGGGCCTCTGGTCCTGCTGTCTGTCGGGGGAGGGGTGGGGAGTCCCGGGTCTCCAGCCCTGGCCTCTGATGGGGAAGCCCGAGGAAATGCCAGATTCGTGGACCTCGTCTCTGATGGGGACCTGCGGGGGACCCCCGGCCCTCCAGCCCTGGTCCCTTGCCGGGGGCGGAGGGGAAGCAGAGGGTTCCCAGCTCTGCCCTTCCCTCTGGGCCTGCGGGGGACCCCCGGCCCTCCAGCCCTGGTCTCTGCCGGGGGGCGGAGGGGAAGCAGAGGGTTCCCAGCTCTGCCCTTCCCTCTGGGCCCGAGGGGATGTCCTGGCTCTCCAGTCCTCGCTGTAGGGCGGCGTCGGGCGCCTAGACTCTGGCTCTGGGATAGCGCCGAAGGGGGACGTTCTAGGCACGATGCCTTGGTCTGGGGCAGTGCTGCAGGGGGCGTCGTCGTCCCCCGGGCCTGGGGGAGTGCTGCTTCGGAAGCTCCGATCATTCAAGGCGCTGAAAACCGAGGATCTGCGGCCGGCGCTGCGGTCGATCCCGTGGGCGCAGGCCGAGGCGTCGAGCGCTTCACCCCCGGCGTGGCTGGGCCGCCTCCAGGCGCTGTCCTCAAGCTGAGACACGCGGAGCCCCCCCTCCTGGCCGGCGCTGGGAGCTCGGAAGCGGGCCATCCGTCCGGCAGGGCCGCCGACCGTCTGTCCCTGGCCGGCGGGGGCCCTGTGCGGCTCATAGTGCCCGGCCCGGCCCGGGATTGTGTCTAATCAATGGCGGAGGCGGGGGCGGTGGAGGTAGAGCCCAGAAGGCCGCAGATCTGCAAGAGAGCGCCTCTTCCAGACTGGACGGGGCCCCACCTGCAGAGGGCGCCCGAGGGCCAGTAATCGGGGCGAGGAGCCAGGCTCAGGGGCGCCTCCTGGTGATAAACCCGTCCGGGAACACGTGGAAATCTGACGTCACAAGGGTAGTGGTGGTAGGGAGGGAGCCCTAGGAGATCAGACCTAGGAAAGCAGACTAAATACAGCGTCCCTGTCATGGACATGTAGTTAGGGAACACCTCTTCCCCCCAAAAACACGACACAGTATGGTGGGCAACTGTGCACACTGTCTGAGAGCTGTATGAATCACACACCCACCCATGGAGCTGGCATGAATCATACACCCATGGAGCTGGTATGAATCATCCACCCATGGAGCTGGCATGAATCATACACCCATGGAGCTGGTATGTATCATTCACCCATGGAGCTGGTATAAATTATTCACCCATGGAGCTGGTATGAATCATTCACCCATGGAGCCGGTATGAATCATTCACCCATGGAGCTGGTATGAATCATACACCCACCCATGGAGCTGGTATGAATCATACACCCACCCATGGAGCTGGCAGGAATCATTCACCCATGGAGCTGGTATGAATCATTCACCCGTGGAGCTGGTATGAATCATTCACCCACCCATGGAGCTGGTATAAATCATTCACCCATGAAGCTGGTATGAATCATTCACCCATGGAGCTGGTATGAATCATTCACCCATGAAGCATTCACCCACCCATGGAGCTGGTATGAATCATTCACCCATGGAGGTGGGATGAATCATTCACCCCTGGAGCTGGTACGAAGCATTCACCCACTCATGGAGCTGGTATGAATCATCCACCCATGGAGCTGGTATGAATCATTCACCCATGGAGCTGGTATGAATCATCCACCCATGGAGCTGGTATGAATCATTCACCCCTGGAGCTGGTATGAATCATTCACCCATGGAGGTGGTATAAATCATTCACCCACCCATGGAGCTGGTATGAATCATTCACCCACCCATGGAGCTGGTATGAATCATTCACCCATGGAGCTGGTATGAGTCATTCACCCATGGAGCTGGTATGAATCATTCACCCACCCATGGAGCTGGTATGAATCATCCACCCATGGAGCTGGTATGAATCATTCACCCACCCATGAAGCTGGTATGAATCATTCACCCACCCATGGAGCTGGTATGAATTATTCACCCATGGAGGTGGTATGAATCATTCACCCACCCATGGAGCTGGTATGAATCATTCACCCATGGAGCTGGTATGAGTCATTCACCCATGGAGCTGGTATGAATCATTCACCCACCCATGGAGCTGGTATGAATCATCCACCCATGGAGCTGGTATGAATCATTCACCCACCCATGAAGCTGGTATGAATCATTCACCCACCCATGGAGCTGGTATGAATTATTCACCCATGGAGGTGGTATGAATCATTCACCCACCCATGGAGCTGGTATGAATCATTCACCCATGGAGCTGGTATGAGTCATTCACCCATGGAGCTGGTATGAAGCATTTGGTGGACCTGCACGTGCAGGGGAAGGTGACCCCATGTCTGGGTGGACCTACAGGTGCAGTGGCAGGTGACCCCATGTTTTGGTGGACCTACAGGTGCAGTGGCAGGTGACCCCATGTTTTGGTGGACCTACAGGTGCAGGGGCAGGTGACGCCATGTCTGGGTGGATCCACAGGTGCAGTGGTAGGTGACCCCATGTCTGGGTGGACCTACAGGTGCAGTGGCAGGTGACCCCATGTCTGGGTGGACCTACAGGTGCAGTGGCAGGTGACCCCATGTCTGGATGGCCTGCACGTGCAGTGGCAGGTGCCCCCGTGTCTGGGTGAACCTGCACGTGCAGTGGCAGGTGACCCCATGTCTGGGTGGACCTGCACGTGCAGTGGCAGATGACCCCATGTCTGGGTGGACCTACAGGTGCATTGGCAGGTGACCCCATGTCTGGGTAACCTGGCCGTGCAGTGGCCTGAGACCCCATGTTTTGGTGGACATGAACATGCAGCGACAGGTGACCCCATGTCTGGTTGGATCTAAAGGTACAGTGGCAGGTGACCCTATGCTTTGGTGGACATGCACTGCAGCGGCAGGTGACCCCAAGTCTGGGTGGATCTACAAGTGCAGTGGCAGGTGACGCCATGTCTGGGTGGACCTGCAAGTGCAGTGGCAGGTGACTCCATGTCTGGGTGGACCTACACATGCAGTGGCACGTGACCCAGGACTTAGTAGATCTACAGGTGCAGTGGCAGGTGCCCCCATGTCTGGGTAGACCTACAGGTGCAGTGGCAGATGACCCCAAGTCTGGATGGACCTGTACGTGCAGTGGCAGGTGCCCCCATGTCTGGTTGGATCTACAGGTGCAGTGGCAGGTGCCCCCGTGTCTGGGTGGATCTACAGGTGCAGTGGCAGGTGACCCTGTGTCTGGGTGGACCTGTACGTGCAGTAGCAGGTGACCCCACGTCTGAGTGGATCTACAGATGGAATGGCAGGTGACCCCATGTCTGGGTGGATCTACAGGTGCAGTGGCAGGTGATGCCATGTCTGGGTGGACCTACAGATGCAGTAGCAGGTGCCCCCCATGTCTGGGTGGGTCTACAGGTGCAGTGGCAGGTTATGCCATGTCTGGGTGGATCTACAGGTGCAGTGGCAGGTGATGTCATGTCTGAGTGGATCTACAAATGCAGTGGCGGGTCACCCCATGTCTGGATGGACGTACAGGTGCAGTGGCAGGTGACCCCATGTCTTGGTGGAACTGCAGTGGTAGGTGACCTCATGTCTTGGTGCAACTGCAGTGGCAGGTGCCCCCATGTCTGGGTCTGGATGGACCTACAGGTGCAGTGGCAGGTGAGCTTGTGTCTGGGTCTGGATGGACCTACAGGTGCAGTGGCAGGGGACCCCATGTCTGGGTCTGGTTGGACCTACAGGGGCAGTGGCAGGTGACCTCATGTCTGGGTCTGGATGGACCTACAGGTGCAGTGGCAGGTGACCTCATGTCTGGGTTTGAATGGACCTACAGGTGCAGTGGCGGGTGACCTCATGTCTGGGTCTGGATGGATCTACAGGTGCAGTGACAGGTGACCCATGTCTGGGTCTGGATGGACCTACAGGTGCAGTGGCAGGTGACCTCATGTCTGGATAGACCTGCACATGCAGTGGCAGGTGACCCCGTGTCTGGGTCTACCTACAGGTGCAGTGGCAGGGGACCCCATGTCTGGGTGGACCTGTACGTGCAGAGGCAGGTAACCCAATGTCTGGGTGGACCTGTACGTGCAGTGGCAGGTGACCCCATGTCTGGGTGTACCTACAGGTGCAGTGCCAGGTGACCCCATGTCTGGGTGTACCTACAAGTGCAGTGGCAGGTGACCTCATGTCTGGGTGGACCTACAGGTGCAGTGGCAGGTGACACCATGTCTGGGTGTTCCTACAGGTGCAGTGGCAGGTGACCCCATGTCTGGGTGTACCTACAGGTGCAGTGGCAGGTGACCTCGTGTCTGGGTGTACCTACAGGTGCAGTGGCAGGTGACCTCATGTCTGGGTGTACCTACAGGTGCAGTGCCAGGTGATCCCATGTCTGGGTGGACCTGTACGTGCAGTGGCAGGTGACCCCATATCTGGGTTGATATACAGGTGCAATGGCAGGTGCCCCCATGTCTGGGTGGACCTACAGGTGCAGTGGCAGGTGCACCCATGTCTGGATGGACCTACAGGTGCAGTGGCAGGGGACCCCATGTCTGGGTGGACCTGTATGTGCAGTTGCAGGTGACCCCATGTCTTGGTGGATCTACAGGTGCAGTGGCAGGTGACCTCCTGTCTGGGTGTACCTACAGGTGCAGTGGCAGGTGACCCCATGTCTGGTTGGATCTACAGGTGCAGTGGCAGGTCCACCCATGTCTGGGTGGACCTACAGGTGCAGTGGCAGGTGAACCCATGTCTGGTTCTGGATGGACATACAGGTGCAGTGGCGGGTGACCCCATGTCTGGGTCTGGATGGACCTACAGGTTCAGTGGCTGGTGACCCCATGTCTTGGTGGAACTGCTGTGGCAGGTGACCCCATGTCTTGGTGGAACTGCAGTGGCAGGTGACCCCATGTCTGGGTGGACCTACAGGTGCAGTGGCGGGTGACCCCATGTCTGGATGGACCTACAGGTGCAGTGGCAGGACACCTCATGTCTGGGTGGACCTACAAGTGCAGTGGCAGGTAATGCCATGTCTGGGTGGACCTACAGGTGCAGTAGCATGTGCCCCCATGTCTGGGTGGACCTACAGGTGCAGTGGCAGGTGATGTCATGTCTGAGTGGATCTACAGATGCAATGGCGGGGGACCCCCATGTCTGGATGGACGTACAGGTGCAGTGGCAGGTGACCCATTGTCTTGGTGGAACTGAAGTGGCAGGCGACTCCATGTCCTAGTGGAACTGCAGTGGCAGGTGACCCCATGTCTGGGTCTGGATGGACCTACAGGTGCAGTGGCAGGTGAGATCGTGTCTCGGTCTGGATGGACTTACATGTGCAGTGGCAGGGGACCCCATGTCTGGGTCTGGATAGACCTACAGGGGCAGTAGCAGGGGACCCCATGTCTGGGTGGACCTGTACGTGCAGTGGCGGGTGACCCCACATTTGGGTGGACCTACAGGTTGAGTGGCAGGTAAACTCATGTCAGGGGTGACTTACAGGTTCAGTGGCAGGTGACCCCATGTTGGATGGAACTGCATGTGCAAAGGCAGGTGACCACATGTCTGGATGGACCTACAGGTGCAGTGCCAGGTGACCCCATGTCTGGGTGGACCTACAGGTGCAGTGGCAGGTGACCCCATGTTGGATGGACCTACAGGTGCAGTGGCAGGTGACCTCATTTCTGGGTGGACCTTTACGTGCAGTGGTGGGTGACCCCTTGTCTGGGTGGACCTACAGGTGGAGTGGCAGGTGACCCATGTCTGGGAGAACCTACATGTGGAGTGGCAGGTGACCCCATGTCTGGGTGGATCTACAGGAGCAGTGGCAGGTGATGCCAATTCTGGGTGAACCTACAGATGCAGTAGCAGGTGACCCCACGTCTGGGTGGACCTGTACGTGGAGTGGCAGGTGACCCCATGTCTTGGTGGACTAGTACGTGCAGTGGCAGGTGACCCCGTGTCCGGGTGGCCCTGTACGTGCAGTGGCAGGTGACACCGTGTCTGGGTGGACCTGTACATGCAGTGGCAGGTGACCCTGTGCCTGGGTGGACCTGTATGTGCAGTGGCAGGTGACCCCGTGTCTGGGTGTACCTGTACGTGCAGTGGCAGGTGGCCCGTGTCTGGGTGGACCTGTACGTGCAGTGGCGGGTGACCCCATGTCTTGGTGGACCTACAGGTGCGGTGGCAGGTGACCCCATGTCTGAGTGGACCTACAGGTGCGGTGGCAGGTGACCCCATGTCTGAGTGGACCTACAGGTCCAATGGCAGATGACCCCATGTCTGAGTGGACCTACAGGTCCAATGGCAGATGACCCCATGTCTGGGTGGATCTACAGGTGCAGTAGCAGGTGACCCCATGTCTGGATGGACCTACAGGTGCAGTGGCAGGTGACCCCGTGTCTGGGTGTACCTGCACCTGCAGTGGCAGGTGACCCCATGTCTGGCTGTACCTACAGGTGCAGTGGCAGGTGACCCTGTGTCTGGGTGGACCTGTAAGTGCGGTGGCAGATGACCCCGTGTCTGGGTGCACCTGAACGTGCAGTGGCAGGTGACCCCGTGTCTGGGTGGACCTGTACGTGCAGTGACGGGTGACCTCATGTCTGGGTGGACCTACACATGCAGTGGCAGGGGACCCCGTGTCTTGGTGGACCTACAGGTGCAGTGGCGGGTGACCCCATGTCTGGGTGGACCTGTAAGTGCAGTGGCGGGTGACCTCATGTCTGGGTTGACCTACACATGCAGTGGCAGGTGACCCTGTGTCTGGGTGGACCTGTATGTGAAGTGGCAGGTGACCTCGTGTCTTGGTGGACCTGTATGTGCAGTGGCAGGTGACCCTGTGTCTGTGTGGACCTGTACGTGCAGTGGCAGGTGACCCCATGTCTGGGTGGACCTGTACGTGCAGTGGCAGGTGACCCCGTGTCAGGGTGGACCTGTAAGTGCAGTGGCAGATGACCCCGTGTCTGGGTGCACCTGTACGTGCAGTGGCAGGTGACCCCGTGTCTGGGTGGACCTGTACCTGCAGTGGCAGGTGACCCCGTGTCTGGGTGGACCTGTATGTGCAGTGGCAGGTGACCCCGTGTCTGGGTGGACCTGTACATGCAGTGGCAGGTGACCCCATGTCTTGGTGGACCTACAGGTGCAGTGGCGGGTGACCTCATGTCTGGGTGGACCTACACATGCAGTGGCAGGTGCACCCATGTCTGGGTCTGGATGGACCTACAGGTGCAGTGGCAGGGGACCCCATGTCTGGGTGGACCTGTACGTGCAGTGGCAGGTGACCCCGTGTCTGGGTGGACCTGTATGTGCAGTGGCAGGTGACCCTGTGTCTGGGTGGACCAGTACGTGCAGTGGCAGGTGACTCTGTGTCTGGGTGGACCTGTACGTGCAGTGGCAGGTGACCCTGTGTCTGGGTGGACCTGTAAGTGCAGTGGCAGGTGACCCCGTGTCTGGGTGGACCTGTACGTGCAGTGGCAGATGACCCCGTGTCTGGGTGCACCTGTACATGCAGTGGCAGATGACCCCATGTCTTGGTGGACCTGTAAGTGCAGTGGCGGGTGACCTCATGTCTGGGTGGAACTACACATGCAGTGGAAGGTGACCCCATGTCTTGGTGGACCTACAGGTGCAGTGGCGGGTGACACCATGTCTGGATGGACCTGTATGTGCAGTGGCAGGTGACCCTGTGTCTGGATGGACCTGTATGTGAAGTGGCAGGTGACCCCGTGTCTTGGTGGACCTGTATGTGCAGTGGCAGGTGACCCTGTGTCTGGGTGGACCTGTATGTGAAGTGGCAGGTGACCTCGTGTCTTGGTGGACCTGTATGTGCAGTGGCAGGTGACCCTGTGTCTGTGTGGACCTGTACGTGCAGTGGCAGGTGACCCCATGTCTGGGTGGACCTGTACGTGCAGTGGCAGGTGACCCCGTGTCAGGGTGGACCTGTAAGTGCAGTGGCAGATGACCCCGTGTCTGGGTGCACCTGTACGTGCAGTGGCAGGTGACCCCGTGTCTGGGTGGACCTGTACCTGCAGTGGCAGGTGACCCCGTGTCTGGGTGGACCTGTATGTGCAGTGGCAGGTGACCCCGTGTCTGGGTGGACCTGTACATGCAGTGGCAGGTGACCCCATGTCTTGGTGGACCTACAGGTGCAGTGGCGGGTGACCTCATGTCTGGGTGGACCTACACATGCAGTGGCAGGTGCACCCATGTCTGGGTCTGGATGGACCTACAGGTGCAGTGGCAGGGGACCCCATGTCTGGGTGGACCTGTACGTGCAGTGGCAGGTGACCCCGTGTCTGGGTGGACCTGTATGTGCAGTGGCAGGTGACCCTGTGTCTGGGTGGACCAGTACGTGCAGTGGCAGGTGACTCTGTGTCTGGGTGGACCTGTACGTGCAGTGGCAGGTGACCCTGTGTCTGGGTGGACCTGTAGGTGCAGTGGCAGGTGACCCCGTGTCTGGGTGGACCTGTACGTGCAGTGGCAGATGACCCCGTGTCTGGGTGCACCTGTACATGCAGTGGCAGATGACCCCATGTCTTGGTGGACCTGTAAGTGCAGTGGCGGGTGACCTCATGTCTGGGTGGAACTACACATGCAGTGGAAGGTGACCCCATGTCTTGGTGGACCTACAGGTGCAGTGGCGGGTGACACCATGTCTGGATGGACCTGTATGTGCAGTGGCAGGTGACCCTGTGTCTGGATGGACCTGTATGTGAAGTGGCAGGTGACCCCGTGTCTTGGTGGACCTGTATGTGCAGTGGCAGGTGACCCTGTGTCTGGGTGGACCTGTACGTGCAGTGGCAGGTGACCCCGTGTCAGGGTGGACCTGTATGTGCAGTGGCAGGTGACCCCGTGTCTGGGTGGACCTGTACGTGCAGTGGCAGGTGACCCCGTGTCTGGGTGGACCTGTACGTGCAGTGGTAGGTGACCCCGTGTCTGGGTGGACCTGTACGTGCAGTGGCAGGTGACCCTGTGTCTGGGTGGACCTGTATGTGAAGTGGCAGGTGACCTCGTGTCTTGGTGGACGTGTGCGTGCAGTGGCAGGTGACCCCGTGTATGGGTGGACCTGTACGTGCAGTGGCAGGTGACCCTGTGTCTGGGTGGACCTGTATGTGCAGTGGCAGGTGACCCTGTGTCTTGGTGGACGTGTGCGTGCAGTGGCAGGTGACCCCGTGTATGGGTGGACCTGTATGTGCAGTGGCAGGTGACCCCGTGTCTGGGTGGACCTGTACGTGCAGTGGCAGGTGACCCCGTGTCTGGGTAGACCTACACATGCAGTGGCAGGTGACCTCATGTCTTGGTGGACCTACAGGTGCAGGGGCGGGTGATCCAATGTCTGGGTGGCCCTACAGGTGCAGTGGCGGGTGACCTCATGTCTGGGTGGATCTACAGGTGCAGTGGCAGGTGACCCTGAGTCTGGGTGGACCTGTATGTGCAGTGGCAGGTGACCCTGTGTCTTGGTGGACCTGTGCGTGCAGTGGCAGGTGACCCCGTGTATGGGTGGACCTGTACGTGCAGTGGCAGGTGACCCCGTGTCAGGGTGGACCTGTATGTGCAGTGGCAGGTGACCCCGTGTTTGGGTGGACCTGTATGTGCAATGGCAGGTGACCCTGTGTCTGGGTAGACCTACACATGCAGTGGCAGGTGACCTCATGTCTTGGTGGACGTACAGGTGCAGTGGGGGGGGACCCAATGTCTGGGTGGATCTACAGGTACAGTGGCAGGTGATCCCAGGCCTTGGTGGATCGAAGCGTGGAGTGGCAGCAACAGGTGCCCCATAGCTGGGAGCCCTCGGTGCCATTAGAGACCCTTGTGTCGGGGTAGGCCCTGCTTTCGGTATAAGAGGCACAAGGGCCGCCCAGAGCTGAGGGGAAGGGCCCCCACCCGGGGAGGCCCCTATTGTGACTGTGCCTCGCACACTTTGCCATGAAGGCATCGTCACCAGCCCCCCCACCCCCCAGAGCTGAGGTCACCCCTGTACGGTGAGTTAGCACCCGCCCCCAACCCTGGGGGCGCTCTTCCCGGTTATGGCCTCCGGTGGCCCCTTTTTTTTCGGGGTGTCGGTGTGTGGCGAAGGGGCCGGTCGGCGGGGCCTGGGTAGGCCGCGGCGCCGTTGCCCGGGTGACCGCCCTCTGTTGCACGCGCGCGGGTAACAATGGGCGCGTGACGGCGCGGGGCCGGTATAAGAGGTGCGTGGGGGGCCCCGCCGCCATCACTTGCTTCCAGCCGCGGACGTCGCAGCAGCAGCCAGCCCGCCCGCAGGAGCCCGGAGCAGAGAGACGGACATGGAGCTACTGCAGAGCCACGAGGTGGAGTCCCTGCACGTGGAGAACGTGCGCCTCCTGACGGAGAACGGCGAGCTGCGCAAGATGGTGGGCCTGATGCAGGAGAACCTGGAGCTGCGCTTCACCCTGCGCGACCACGAGAGCCGCGTGCGCACGCTCAGCCCGCCGGGCAAGGAGCACAAGGACAAGGAGGGCCACTGCGGCAAGGGTGAGTGAGAGCACCGAGGCGCTGCCAGGGGGTCCATACAACACCGCCGTGGGTGCCCCCCCCCTCTCCCCCCCGTGGGCACTGCCAGGGGGGCTCCATAGAACGCCACCATAGGTGCCCCCCGCCCCCATGGGGCACTGCCAGAGGTCTCCATAGAAGTCTACGGGTGCCCCCCCTTATTGGCTCTGCCAGGGATATCAAAAGAACACCATGGGTATCCCCCCCTTGGCACTGCCAGGGGGTCCCCATAGAACACCATGGGTACCCTGTGGGGCACTACAAGGGGGTCCTCCATAGAACCCAATAGACCCCTCGTGAGGGCACTATGAGAGAATCCCCCATAGAATAATAGGACGAAGAGTGAGGGCCCCCTTTCCCTCAAGTGGTACACCAGGTCCCATGCAACAATGTGTGTAAGGAGAGGGTACCCCCCTCTCTTTCACTGGCAGGCCATGCTACCAAGTGTGGTGTCTAAGTACCATGGATATGCTGCCCCTCATGGCTCATGCCTTCACAAAGGGAGTTACATCATCACTTGGTGGTCACCATGGAGCTGAACCTCAGATGCTACACATGGTCTCCCTCTTCATGACTGTCTCTTGAAAAATGTCTGCATGCCCTCTTGGGTGATTAGTGCACTATACAAGTAAATATAACATAACCAAGACATCGATTATGTGACTTTGCTTTTTGAGGTAAGACAGGACTTTTTGGTTATCAAGCTATTTGGCACACTAGTACATCCTTGCATATGTATTGCTTTGTGTGTGGAAAGTGACAGTGAACGACTATGTTTCTATTGTTCATGTATGAAAATCCATAAATAAAGTTTAAAAAAATATATATAAATAACATAAGCACCCCGATTCCAAACCTCTTTGTAAAACTTGAGGAACATTCAAACCCCACAAATGAGAAACCATGAAGGATATCAGACCCACTGATGACAGCAAAATCATATGTTTCGTAGATTCTGAATTTATCCAACACATTCAACTTTAAGTTTCCAAAGCTACTACACATGTCCGGTGTATTTTATAATGCGTTACAAAGAAGCCAATTGTATTCCAAGCACACACTACAAATCACATATTGGACCCAATGCCCCATGACCAGAAAGCTTGTGCCACAAGTATGAAGATCACACAGGCCACAATGTACTGACATGACAACCATGGGCAGTAGGCCATCAGTATCTATTAGAAAATGGATGCATCATTTTGTTCAGTGTGCTCTGACAAGGGTATGATCTTGTGTAGTGCTCTCATTCCAAAACACGAATTGATTCAATTTGCAGGGAATCGATTGGCCATCATGGAATATTTAAAAGATTGTTTTCAAGTCAAGGATGGTGTTTTGAGCAATCAAATATTTTATGGTCAGTCTGTAATCAATGGTATTTCATGGGCGGTCTTTATACAGTGGTATTTTATGGATGGCCTTTGAGTATCCAATGGTATTTTATGTACGGTCTTTGAATATCCAGTGGTATTTTACGGACGGTCTTTGAGTATCAAGTGGTATTATATGAACTGTCTTTGAGTATTCAATGGTATTTTATGGACAGTCTTAAAGTATCCAATGATAAGACAGTCTTTGAGTATCCAATGGTATTTTATGGACAGTCTTTGAGTATCCAAATGGTATTTTATGGACTATCTGTGAGTATCCAATGGTAATTTATAGATAGCCTTTGAGTATCCAATGGTATTTTATGGATGGTCTTTGAGTATCCAATGGTATTTTATGTACGGTCTTTGAATATCCAGTGGTATTTTACGGACGGTCTTTGAGTATTAGTGGTATCATATGAACCGTCTTTGAGTATTCAATGGTATTTTATGGACAGTCTTTAAGTATCCAATGATAAGACAGTCTTTGAGTATCCAATGGTATTTTATGGACAGTCTTTGAGTATCCAAATGGTATTTTATGGACTATCTTCGAGTATCCAATGGTAATTTATAGATAGCCTTTGAGTATCCAATGGTATTTTATGGATGGTCTTTGAGTATCCAATGGTATTTTATGTACGGTCTTTGAATATCCAGTGGTATTTTACGGACGGTCTTTGAGTATTAGTGGTATCATATGAACCGTCTTTGAGTATTCAATGGTATTTTATGGACAGTCTTTAAGTATCCAATGATAAGACAGTCTTTGAGTATCCAATGGTATTTTATGGACAGTCTTTGAGTATCCAAATGGTATTTTATGGACTATCTTCGAGTATCCAATGGTAATTTATAGATAGCCTTTGAGTATCCAATGGTATTTTATGGATGGTCTTTGAGTATATAATGTTTTATTATGGATTGACATTGAGCATTCAGTGGTATTTTATGGACGGTCTTTGAGTATCCAATTGTATTTTATGGACTATCTTTGAGTATCCAATAGTAATTTATAGATAGCTTTGAGTATCCAATCGTATTTTATGGATGGTCTTTGAGTATCCAATGGTATTTTATGGATGGTCTTTGAGCGTTCAATGGTCTTTTAAGGACGGTTTTTGAGTATCCAGTGGTATTTTATGAATGGTCTTTGAGTATCCAATGGTATGACGGTCTTTAAGTATCCAGTTGTATTTTACGATTGGTCGATGAGTATCAAGTGGTATTTTAAGAGTGTTCTTCGAGTATCTAATTGTATTTTATGACCTCCTTTGAGTATCCAATGGTATTTTATGTATTGTCTTTGAGTATCCAGTGGTATTTTATGAGTGTTCTTCGAGTATCTAATTGTAGTTTATGACCTCCTTTGAGTATCCAATGGTATTTTATGTATTGTCTTTGAGTATCCAATGGTATTTTGCAGAAGCTCTTTAATCAGTGCTTTGGCCCTGCAGGCCCCTTGTGCCCAGGGTTTTGGCCCTGCAGGCCCCCTGTGCCCAGGGTTTGGTCCCTGAAGGCCCCCTTAGCCCAAGTTAAGTCCCTGAAGGCCCCCTTAGCCCAGGTTTTGGCCCTACAGGACCACTGTGCCCAGGATGTTTGCCCTTCAGGTCCCCTGTGCCCAGGGTTTTGGCCCTTCAGGCCCCATGTGCCCAGGGTTTTGTCCCTGAAGGCCCCCTTAGCCCATGTTTTGGCCCTCGAGGCCCCCGTGCCCAGGGTTTTGGCCCTACAGACCCTATGCCCAGGGTTGTGTCCCTGAAGGCCCCCTTATCCCAGGTTTTGGCCCTCGAGGCCCCCCGTGCCCAGGGTTTTGGCCCTACAGACCCCTATGCCCAGGGTTGTGTCCCTGAAGGCCCCCTTATCCCGGGGTTTTGGCCCTACAGGTCCCCTGTGCTCAGGGTTTTGTCCCTGAATGCCCCCTTAGCCCATGTTTTGGCCCTCGAGGCCCCCCGTGCCCAGGGTTTTGGCCCTACAGACCCCTATGCCCAGGGTTGTGTCCCTGAAGGCCCCCTTATCCCAGGTTTTGGCCCTCGAGGCCCCCCGTGCCCAGGGTTTTGGCCCTACAGACCCCTATGCCCAGGGTTGTGTCCCTGAAGGCCCCCTTATCCCAGGGTTTTGGCCCTACAGGTCCCCTGTGCTCAGGGTTTTGTCCCTGAATGCCCCCTTAGCCCAGGTTTTGGCCCTACAGGTCCCCTGTGCTAAGGGTTTTGTCCCTGAATGCCCCCTTAGCCCAGGTTTTGGCCCTACAGGTCCCCTGTGCTCAGGGTTTTGTCCCTGAATGCCCCCTTAGCCCATGTTTTGGCCCTCGAGGCCCCCCGTGCCCAGGGTTTTGGCCCTACAGACCCTATGCCCAGGGTTGTGTCCCTGAAGGCCCCCTTATCCCAGGTTTTGGCCCTCGAGGCCCCCCGTGCCCAGGGTTTTGGCCCTACAGACCCCTATGCCCAGGGTTGTGTCCCTGAAGGCCCCCTTATCCCGGGGTTTTGGCCATACAGGTCCCCTGTGCTCAGGGTTTTGTCCCTGAATGCCCCCTTAGCCCATGTTTTGGCCCTCGAGGCCCCCAGTGCCCAGGTTTTGGCCCTACAGACCCCTATGCCCAGGATTGTGTCCCTGAAGGCCCCCTTATCCCAGGTTTTGGCCCTCGAGGCCCCCCGTGCCCAGGGTTTTGGCCCTACAGACCCCTATGCCCAGGGTTGTGTCCCTGAAGGCCCCCTTATCCCAGGGTTTTGGCCCTACAGGTCCCCTGTGCTCAGGGTTTTGTCCCCGAATGCCCCCTTAGCCCAGGTTTTGGCCCTACAGGTCCCCTGTGCTAAGGGTTTTGTCCCTGAATGCCCCCTTAGCCCAGGTTGTGGCCCTCCAGGCCCCCTGTGCCCAGGGGTTTTGGCCCTACAGACCCCTGTGCCCAGGGTTGTGTCCCTGAAGGCCCCCTTAGCCCACGTTTTGGCCCTACAGGTCCCCTGTGCTCAGGGTTTTGTCCCCGAATGCCCCCTTAGCCCAGGTTTTGGCCCTACAGGTCCCCTGTGCTAAGGGTTTTGTCCCTGAATGCCCCCTTAGCCCAGGTTTTGGCCCTCCAGGCCCCCTGTGCCCAGGGGTTTTGGCCCTACAGACCCCTGTGCCCAGCGTTGTGTCCCTGAAGGCCCCCTTATCCCAGGTTTTGGCCCTCCAGGCCCCCTGAGCCCAGGTTTTGGCCCTTCAGGCCCCATTTGCCCAGGGTTTTGTCCCTGAATGCCCCCTTAGCCCAGGCTGTGGCCCTCCAGGACCCCTGTGCCCAGGGGTTTTGGGCCTACAGACCCCTGTGCCCAGGGCTGTGTCCCTGAAGGCCCCCTTAGCCCAGGTTTTGGCCCTCCAGGCCCCCTGAGCCCAGGTTTTAGCTCCCACTGGCAGTGACGCGCAACAACGTGCAGTCAGTGCTTGTGTACTTCTGAACAGTAGGTGAAGGTTCTGGAACCGCGGCCTCGCCTGACGGGAAGTGACGTCACAGGCAGCCCTGTAGCCACGCCCCTTCGCACTGCCACTGACTGTGGTGCCAGGGATACACGAGGGGGCACATGGAACCATGCCCCGCTGGGAGGGGTGCAGCAGTTTAGTTTAACAAGACATGGAGCGGTCAGGGCAGATTTGAGGTCATACAAGGGCGGGGGCCGGGGGGGGGGGGGGGGGGGGGGGAGAGGGTGCAGTACAGGAACAGCCAGGGTTGAAGTGAAATCTAGGGGGGCTTGTGAGACAGTCGGCACAAGCGCAGAGAAGGGGGCACAAAAGGTTAACTGGGCGTCAGGGCGAGGTAACAAAGGGTCCGCATTACAATCCGATAAGGAAGGGAGCAACAAAATGGGGTGAGAGGGGCACACCCAGAGAAAATAAGGGGCGCGTTATGAAAAGTATAAACAGTGAGACCGAGTGCAGATCTGTGTAAGAGGCCCTTGATAGGGAGGGGGAAGAGGCAATCTGTGGCCCATAATGTGAGAGTGAAGGGGAGGGGGGTCAATCTGTGTGAATGCGACCCACAAACATTGACAACACTATGAAAGAAAGAGATGCTGGTGAGTGTACGGGGTATAGGAGAGTGAGAGTGCATGCCACGAGAATGAGGGATACATACACATGGTATGTATGATACAATGAGAGAACAGAGAGGAAGCTCTAAGAGGTATATGAGAGTGAGGGGTGTCTGTCATGAGAGAATGAGAGGTTTCTATCATGAGGGCAGGGTGTATATACAGTGAGAGCGGATCTCATGACGTGAAAGAATGAAAGAATGAAAGCAGACATACAATGAGGACCAGACAATAAAACAACAGAGATGCGCCTGCCGCTCTCCTCTCGCTGCTTCAGTCGCCTGGCCCCCCTGACAAGGCATCTATCCCTCCTACTCTACAGCCACCAGTTTGACCATGTTACCTGCTGCCAAATAGCCCAAGGGGTTTGTGTTTTAGGGCCCGATTCACAGAACTAACTTAAGACAAAATCCTAAGTTTACTACAATATTGGTATTCACAGAAGGCACCTATTCATTTTGGTATTCACAGAAGACACTTACTCATTTCGGTATTCACAGAAGTTAGGACTCCTAAATGCCTTTTGTGAATACCGAAAAGTCTTAAAATTAGGATTTTTCTCAGTTTAGGGGTCCTAAAGTTAGGAGTCCTAACTTTACTACTACTAAATTGAGAAAATCCCAATTTTAAGACTTTCGGTATTCACAGAAGGCATTTAGGCGTCCTAAAGTTAGGAGTCCTAACTTAACTACTACTAAATTGAAAATAATCCTAGTTTTAAGACTTTCGGTATTCACAGAAGGCATTTAAGACTCCTTAAGTTAGTAGCCTACCACAGCTGGACCAAGGTTTCTCAGCAGCAATGGACCGACTCCTTCAGCATCACATTGCCGAACACTACCGCCAATCTGGACCAGGCAGTAGAGAACCTCAGCACATGGATCAGCGATGCTGACAACCTAGTCGCTCCCACCAAACCAGCCAGATTGCACAGACCCACCTAACGAACCAGCTGGTACACCCCGGAATTCATTCAATCGAAGCACAAATGCAAACAGCTGGAGAGAAGAAGGCGCACCAGTAAGAACCACACGACTGAGCAACCCACGAATCAGCCCTCAACGACTACCACTGCTAGCTCAAAGCTCAAAAAAAGGAGGCACTAACCCTCCGGTTTGAAACCAGTGCCAATCAAACCAACAATCTCCTCACCATCGTCAAAGAGCTCGCCTGCACGTCAGCCACCAAAAACGCGACTTACCTCCTCACAGGAGCTCTGCGATGCCATCGCTGATCACTTCCACAACAAGATAGCAACCATCTATAAAAACTTCTATCCCCAACCCTCCACCATTCTCTGCGTCCCATTGACCACCTTGGCCGAACACCCACTCACTTCATGGGAATAGCTCAGCACTCCAAACACAACCACCCTTATGAACTCCATCCACTCGGGGAGAGAGGGGGGGGGGCACCCTCCGACCCATACCCTTCACCAGCATTTCAACCTTGGGAAAAATGATCAGCCAACGGCTCACCACCTTCCTCAACGCCTCCAGAACCACAGCCACAGCCTGGAAGCATGCTGAATAGAGACTCCTCAAGAAACCTTTGGCAGACCCATGTGAGCTCCAGAACTACCGCCCCATCTCTGCTTCTGTTCCCCGTCAAAATCCTAATGAAGGCCATTAACCTCAACTCACTGAACACTTTGAAAGAGATAACCTACTGGACTCTTCTTAATCAGATTTCAGGGCCAATCAGAGCACAGAGACAGCCCTTATTACCGCAATGGACAACACCCGCACCCTACTCGATGGAGGAGAATCAGCCGCTATGATCCTGCTTGACCTCCCTGGAGCCTTCGACACGTCTCTCACCACATATTCATTGACCGACTAAGTCAGATCGGAATCAGACTGTGCACTCAGGTGGATGGTATCCTTTCTCACGGGGCGCACCCAGAGGATCTGCTTCACCTCACATCCCAAACACACCTTCTGTGGTGTAACCCAAGGCTCATCCCTCAGCCCTACCTTCTTCAACATTTACAAAACACCACACGCAGACATTGTCAGATCCCACCACATCATCTCCTACTCCAACGACACCCAGCTAGCTCGTCCTCTCAGCAGACGAAGACTAACTTTCACCACTGTATATAAAACTTCTCGTCTTGGATGAAGAACAATTGCCTGAAACTCAACATGGACAAAACGGAAGTTTTGATATTTGGCAGACACCGCCCTATGGAATGACTCTTGGTGGCTGGCAGAGCTTGGTCCCACCCCTAAGCCGAAAGATGACGCCAGCAACCTCAGCATTATCATGGGCAGCGAACTCTCCATAAAATGTCTGGTCAACGCCGTCTCTTCTACCTGCTTCCACGCATTCCGAATGCTCCATAAGGTTTTCAAGTGGCTCCCAACCAGCACCAAGAAAACTGTAGACGCAAACCCTCTTCACCAGCTGACTGGATTATGGCAATGCACTCTACGCAAGCACCACCCCCGAACTCCTGCAAAGACTAGAGTATCCGGAACACAGCGGCCAGACTCATCCTCAACCTTCCCAGGAGTACCCAACATCACTCAGCACTTGAAAGACCTGAAAGAGATGCCAATTCAAGTTTCTGACCCACGCCTAAATAGCCCTCCACGACCAAGGACCCGAATATTTTAACCACTTACTGCAGTTCCATCGACCTCCCAGGAATTTCTGCTCAGCTTACCTAGCCCTCACACAGGTACCACGCATCCATCACTGTGACTCAAGAGGACGCTCCTTCTCCCACCTCACCGCCAAAGCCTGTAACAAACCTCCCTCTCTACCTTCACACTGCACCCTCACTGACCCACTTCAGGAGCGGACTTGAGACTTGGCTTTTTGACTGAAAATTGCAGCCCAGCGCCTGGACACCCTCCCATGTGATAAGCAGCGCTCTGCAAGTGCGGCCTGATTGATTGAAGTTGTGTGTAAGAGGTATAGGAGAATGAGGGGTGCCTATCATGAGAGAATAAGGAGTTTATATCATGAGAATAGGGTTCATACAGTGAGAGAGAGTCTCAAGACGTAAGATAATGAGAGCCCTGTATAATAGGGACCAGACAATGAGAGAACAGAGAGGAAGCGGTGTGTAAGAGGTATATGAGAGTGCATGTCACGAGAGAATGAGGGGTTTGTATCATGAGAGCAGGGTGCATACTGAGAGAGGGTCTAAAGGCATGAGAGCATGAGGGCCACATACAATCGAAGAACAGATGGAGCTGTGTGTAAGAGGTATATGAGTGAGGGGTGCATGCCACGAGAGAATGAGGGGTTCATATCATGAGAGCAGGGCACATACAATAAGGGCCTCAAACCGTGAGAGAATGAGAGCCACATACAATGAGAACGAGAACTAGACAATTAGAGAACAGAGTGCAAGCTGTTTGTAAGAGGTATATGAGAGTGAGGGGTGCATGTCACGAGAGAATGAGGGGTTTATATCATGAGAGCAGGGTGCATACAGTAAGAGAGGGTCTCAAGACGCGATAGAATGAGAGCCCTGTATAAGAAGGACCAGACAATGAGAGAACAGAGAGGAACCTGTGTGTAAGAGGTATATGAGAGAGGGGTTCATGTCACAAGAGAATGAGGAGTTTATATCATGAGAGCAGGGTGCATACTGAGAGAGGGTCTAAAGGCATGAGAGCATGAGGGCCACATACAATCGAAGAACAGATGGAGCTGTGAGTAAGAGGTATATGAGTGAGGGGTGCATGTCACGAGAGAATGAGGAGTTTATATCATGAGAGCAGGGTACATTCAATAGGAGGGCCTCAAGACGCGATAGAATGAGAGCCACATACAATGAGAACGAGAACTAGACAAGGAGAGAACAGAGATGAAGCGGTATGTAAGAGATATATGTATGAGGGGTGTTTGAGAGTGGGATTTATACCATGAGAGCAGAGTCTGGGCAACTTACAGCAGGGCCTCAAGATGTGATAGAATGAGAGCCACATACAATGAGAACGAGAACCAGACAAGGAGAGAACAGAGATGAAGCGGTATGTAAGAGGTATGAGTGAGTGGTGTTTGAGAGTGGTATTTATATCATGAGAGCAGAGTCTGGGCAACTTACAGCGAGGGAGCTGTGTGTGAGAGGTAAATGAGAGTGAGGGGTGCCTGTCACTAGAGAATCAGGGGTTCATATCATGTGGGGTAAGGGTACATACGGTGAGAGTGGGGGGTTAAAGCTGTCAGAATGAGGGCCGCATGCAGATGAGTGCAAGAGGGACTTTAGAGTGAGGGGCTTCCAGCCGTGAGACTGGAGCGGTCTGGGTAACATACGAGTGTCCATGAGAGCACATGCAACGAGAGGAGATGCACGAGAGTGTAAGAGGCACAGGAGATTTGAGGTATGCGTGTCATGAAAAAACTAGGGTACATATTGCGAGAGTGAAGCGTGCATAATGTGAGACCGGTTGAAGCCATGCCGAGGACCACGTACAATGAGGGCAGGGTGAGAGCGAGCAGCAGATGAGTGTAAGAGGTACATGAAGCGGGAGGGGAGCATCTCATGAGAGCACAATGGTACCCAAGGAAGTGGTGCATGCCAGCGAGGCGCAGCCTATGAGAGAACAGGGGACAGCCTGGTAACATATAGTGAGTGGAAAATGTAATGAGAGTGCGCGGATTCTGTAATGAGAGAGTGGGGCACACGTAATGCGACAGTGGGATGTATAGTCACTGGGAGTGAGTTAGACATGCAGTGAGAGAATGACTGACAGCATGGAGGGAATGAGGGTTGCAGGCAGTGAAAGAATGAGGGTCAGAAGCAGCAAGAGAATAAGGCTCCAAGCGGCAAGGGACTGTGGGTAACATGCGTTGAGGACTAAGGGTTCACATGCAATGAGAGTGGGTCACTACTGATTTGATGAAGTATCTCTCAATTCGACCTCTTGTGTTTTTTTTTCTTTGCATGATTGGAAACTGAAGACGGCAAAAAGGACCCATCCCACGCCTCCCACGCGCCCCCCTGCAGAGGTGAGTGTGTCTTTAGAGTGACAAATGAGACCTATCCACAGACATGTGCAGAGAACAGCCTGTCACAGTGAATGCTGTGCATGAAGGACCAGACTAGCATAAAGGCTACATACAGAGTGTAAATACCCACAGTGAATGCTGTGCATGAAGGACCAGTCTAGAATAGAAGCCACATACAGAGGGTAAATACCCACAGTGAATGCTGTGCATGAAGGACCAGACTAGAATAAAGGCTACATACAGAGTGTAAATACCCACAGTGAATGCTGTGCATGAAGGACCAGACTAGAATAGAAGCCACATACAGAGGGTAAATACCCACAGTGAATGCTGTGCATGAAGGACCAGACTAGAATAAAGGCTACATACAGAGTGTAAATACCCACAGTGAATGCTGTGCATGAAGGACCAGACTAGAATAGAAGCCACATACAGAGGGTAAATACCCACAGTGAATGCTGTGCATGAAGGACCAGACTAGAATAAAGGCTACATACAGAGTGTAAATACCCACAGTGAATGCTGTGCATGAAGGACCAGACTAGAATAAAGGCTACATACAGAGTGTAAATACCCACAGTGAATGCTGTGCATGAAGGACCAGACTAGAATAAAGGCTACAGAGTGTAAATACCCACAGTGAATGCTGTGCATGAAGGACCAGACTAGAATAAAGGCTACAGAGTGTAAATACCCACAGTGAATGCTGTGCATGAAGGACCAGTCTAGAATAGAAGCCACATACAGAGGATAAATAACCACAGTGAATGCTGTGCATGAAGGACCAGACTAGAATAAAGGCTACATACAGAGTGTAAATACCCACAGTGAATGCTGTGCATGAAGGACCAGACTAGAATAAAGGCTACAGAGTGTAAATACCCACAGTGAATGCTGTGCATGAAGGACCAGACTAGAATAAAGGCTACATACAGAGTGTAAATACCCACAGTGAATGCTGTGCATGAAGGACCAGACTAGAATAAAGGCTACAGAGTGTAAATACCCACAGTGAATGCTGTGCATGAAGGACCAGACTAGAATAAAGGCTACATACAGAGTGTAAATACCCACAGTGAATGCTGTGCATGAAGGCCCAGTCTAGAATAGAAGCCACATACAGAGGATAAATAACCACAGTGAATGCTGTGCATGAAGGCCCAGACTAGAATAGAAGCCACATACAGAGGATAAATAACCACAGTGAATGCTGTGCATGAAGGCCCAGACTAGAATAGAAGCCACATACAGAGTGTAAATACCCACAGTGAATGCTGTGCATGAAGGACCAGTCTAGAATAGAAGCCACACACAGAGGATAAATAACCACAGTGAATGCTGTGCATGAAGGCCCAGACTAGAATAAAGGCTACATACAGAGTGTAAATACCCACAGTGAATGCTGTGCATGAAGGACCAGACTAGAATAAAGGCTACATACAGAGTGTAAATACCCACAGTGAATGCTGTGCATGAAGGACCAGACTAGAATAAAGGCTACAGAGTGTAAATACCCACAGTGAATGCTGTGCATGAAGGACCAGACTAGAATAAAGGCTACATACAGAGTGTAAATACCCACAGTGAATGCTGTGCATGAAGGACCAGTCTAGAATAGAAGCCACATACAGAGGATAAATAACCACAGTGAATGCTGTGCATGAAGGACCAGACTAGAATAAAGGCTACATACAGAGTGTAAATACCCACAGTGAATGCTGTGCATGAAGGCCCAGTCTAGAATAGAAGCCACATACAGAGGATAAATAACCACAGTGAATGCTGTGCATGAAGGCCCAGACTAGAATAGAAGCCACATACAGAGGATAAATAACCACAGTGAATGCTGTGCATGAAGGCCCAGACTAGAATAGAAGCCACATACAGAGTGTAAATACCCACAGTGAATGCTGTGCATGAAGGACCAGTCTAGAATAGAAGCCACACACAGAGGATAAATAACCACAGTGAATGCTGTGCATGAAGGCCCAGACTAGAATAAAGGCTACATACAGAGTGTAAATACCCACAGTGAATGCTGTGCATGAAGGACCAGACTAGAATAAAGGCTACATACAGAGTGTAAATACCCACAGTGAATGCTGTGCATGAAGGACCAGACTAGAATAAAGGCTACATACAGAGTGTAAATACCCACAGTGAATGCTGTGCATGAAGGACCAGACTAGAATAAAGGCTACATACAGAGTGTAAATACCCACAGTGAATGCTGTGCATGAAGGACCAGTCTAGAATAGAAGCCACATACAGAGGATAAATAACCACAGTGAATGCTGTGCATGAAGGCCCAGACTAGAATAGAAGCCACATACAGAGGATAAATAACCACAGTGAATGCTGTGCATGAAGGCCCAGACTAGAATAGAAGCCACATACAGAGTGTAAATACCCACAGTGAATGCTGTGCATGAAGGACCAGTCTAGAATAGAAGCCACACACAGAGGATAAAAAACCACAGTGAATGCTGTGCATGAAGGCCCAGACTAGAATAAAGGCTACATACAGAGTGTAAATACCCACAGTGAATGCTGTGCATGAAGGACCAGACTAGAATAAAGGCTACATACAGAGTGTAAATACCCACAGTGAATGCTGTGCATGAAGGCCCAGACTAGAATAAAGGCTACATACAGAGTGTAAATACCCACAGTGAATGCTGTGCATGAAGGACCAGACTAGAATAAAGGCTTCATACAGAGTGTAAATACCCACAGTGAATGCTGTGCATGAAGGACCAGTCTAGAATAGAAGCCACACACAGAGGGTAAATACCCACAGTGAATGCTGTGCATGAAGGACCAGTCTAGAATAGAAGCCACATACAGAGGGTAAATAACGACAGTGAATGCTGTGCATGAAGGCCCAGTCTAGAATAGAAGCCACATACAGAGGGTAAATAACCCCAGTGAATGATGTGCATGAAGGGACATTCTAGAATAGAAGCAGCATGGAGGGTAAATAACCCCAGTGACTGCTGTGCATGAAGGTCCAGTTTAGAATGGAGGCTCCATACAGGGGGTAAATAATCACAGGAAATTCTGTGCATGAAGGGCCACTCAAGCATAGAAGCAGCATGGAGGGTAAAAACCACAGTAATTATTCTGTGCATGAATTGCCAGTTTAGAATCTAGACCCCATACAGAGGGTAAATAACCACAGGGAATGCTATGCATTAAGGGGCATTGTAGAATGGAAGCCATACGGAGGGTAAATAACCACAGTGCAGGGAGGGCCAGTCTAGAATAGAAGCAGCATGGAGGGTAAACAACCACAGTGAATGCTGTACATGAAGGACCAGTCTAGAATAGAAGCCACATACAGAGGATAAATAACCACAGTGAATGCTGTACATGAAGAACCAGTCAAGAATGGAAGCATGGAGGGTAAATTACCACAGTGCATGAAGGGCTAGTCTAGAATAGAATTATCATTGAGGATAAATACCACAGTGAACGCAGTGCATCAAGCGTCAGTCTAGAATAGAAGCAGCATGGAGGGTAAATTACCACAGTGAATGCTGTGCATGAAGGGCTAGTTTAAAATAGAAGCTTCATCCAGAGGGGTAAATAACCACAGTGAATGCTGTGCATGAAGGGTCAGTGTAGAATGGAGGCCCTATACAGAAGGTGAATAGCCACGGTGAATGGTGTGCAGTCTAGAATAGAAGCAGCATTGAGGGTAAATAACCACAGTTAATGCTGTGCATGAAGGTCCAGTTTAAAATGGAAGCAGCATGGAGGGTGAAAACCACTGTAATTATTATGTGCATGAAGGGCCAATTTAGAATCAAGGCCCCATACAGAGGGTAAATAACCACAGGAAATGCTGTGCATGAAGGGCCATTGTAGAATGGTAGCCATACGGAGGGTAAATAACCACATTGCAGGGAGGGCCAGTCTAGAATAGAAGCAGCATGGAGGGTAAACAACCACAGTGACTGCTGTGCATGGAGGGCCAGTCTAGAAAAGAAGCACTATGGCGGGTACATAACCACAGTGAACGCTGTGCATGAAGTGCCCGTCTAGAATAGAAGCCACATTCAAAGGGGTAAATAACCACTGTAAATTCTGTGCATGAAGGACCAGTCTACAGAACAGAAGCTGCATACAGGCGGTTTAGGAGGCTGGCTTAGTATGTGGTGCACACTTATTTAAGTGATGCACCCTGCACTAAGTCAGACAACCATTATGGTGATTTTAGTGGACTTAAACAACCATAGAAAGCTCTCTAAGTGGTAGCTGTGAAGAGCAGCCTTCAGGCTTACTCCAGGAGTGTTAAGCAGCTTGTTTTACCAGATCTAATTACAGAGTGTAAGTTAAACGAAAGGAACCAGGCAGTCAAAGTTAGAAAAATGTGCATTTATTACACAACTTTCACTAACACATAACTCACTTCAATTGCAAAAGGCAAGTAAGCACAATACACAGTGGTCTCCAGGGGGAGACCAAACCATACACTACAGAAGAGGAATGAGAACTGTGACTGAAGTTTGGACTTGCACCAGGAGACTCAGAAGAGCTGGGGACACAGGAAATCACCCAAGGTAAGTACCCAGGTACCCCTGCTGAGGCTGTGTGGCGAGTGGAAACAAAGCTGCATGCTCAACACTAGTCTATAGGAAAGTTGCAGTTTTAAAGAAGGACCCTTCCCTGTCGACCCTGAAGAAACCCAGTGGAAGTCAGAAACTTGGAGAGTCACCCCACCCATGTATACCCCAGGAACCAGAAAACCTACACCAGGGAAGCCGCCAGGTGTATAGGTACGAAGTGACGTTGGTGACCGCCATAGGCCACAATGGAGGACTTCAGAAAAGATGCAGCTGGCGAAGAAGGGGAAAGAGTCTGGTGGAATCTAAGGGTGGATTCTAGATCAGAAGAACCTGCAAGCACAGGGGACAAAGTCTATGCCACTGGGAGATGACCAGAAGAAATAGAATTACAATGATCATCAATGACAGAAGATGCAGGAGTGATTGCAGCTGTGAGGACCAGGCAAAGCTGTGGAAGACCAGGAGCCGTTCATGAGCCGTCCTACATCAGAAGTCAAGAACCAGGGGGTTGGTGTCCGGCAGGAGCACCAACAAGCCTTGGCAGCGGCAACAGGCATGGTAAACGAAAAAGGAGAACGTTGGGACCAGCAAGGTCCAAGGGACTCACCAATTGCAGGAGAGTCAGAGCAGGTCCTGAGCAAGCAGGGGAACCCACTGAAGCCAAAGAAGACCCTCAAGAGGACACAAAGACCGGAGTCACAAGAGGACCTCGAGCAGCTTACCAAAGATTCAGGCCCACGATGCGGAGATTGTGGTGAGGGCGAAGATCTTGGCAGGAAGAGTTGCTGGAGGTTAGAGCTTCTTGTAGTCCAAAGATCTCTAGAGTACAGAGTCAACAAGCCTTGGCAATGGCAAGTTGATGCAGTGTATGCGTATCAAGAGAGAGAGAGGACCAGATAGCTAGTCCGTATCCCCGTGGTTCATATATATTTAATCAAAAGGAGACTAGCTCGTCAACTACTAAGTTAAAGGACTCCAATATGTTTTGTCAGGGGGTAGGAACACCTTGTAGGTGTGTTCATGAAGCCCTCACCCACCAACCTAGTTGGTGGCATGCGTCATCATCGGGCCCACCCAGTAACACCTAGCGTTTCCGGGGTGTGCTTTGACGCCTGATTACAACGGAGCAGGTATATTGCTGAGTGTGAGGTGTAAGGTATAGTGATGTTAAAGCGGCTTGGCGGGGGTCCCAGTAGCCGAGGCTAAATTAAACTTTAATAACTGGGCCTCCGTCAGCGGTTAAAAATAAGGCTTTTTGGATGTAGGAGGCGAGTTACGACCTCTCACATCCAGTGGTGGGTCTACATGTTTCAGCCAGTGCCTTATGACTATGCTGGCTTTCTTCAGGAACAAGATAAAAAGGTGTAGGTGTGAATTAAAGGTAATGGGTGTGTAATCCAGACTATGTGTATACACGCCCTAAAGTGTTTATCTATGTGTGAGAGGGGGATTCCCTTCTCAAAAACACGCTAGTTTTAGCTGTATATGACTTCAAGGTAGAGAAGTGGCAAGGAGATGACCAGCTTTTCTGGGCAGAGCCTGCCTGGGACCTGTTATGCCTCCTTCGCAATACCGACCGAGGCATAACAGGTCCCAGGCAGGCTATGCCCAGAAAAGCTGGTCATCCCCTTGCCACTTCTCTACCTTGAAGTCATATACAGCTAAAACTAGCGTGTTTTTGAGAAGGGAATCCCCCTCTCACACATGCATAAACACTTTAGGGCGTGTATACACATAGTCTCTGGATTACACACCCATTACCTTTAATTCACACCTACACCTTTTTATCTTGGTCCTGAAGAAAGCCAGCATAGTCCTAAGGCAACTGTCTGAAACATGTCGACCCACCACTGGATGTGAGAGGTCGTAACTCGCCTCCTACATCCAAAAAGCCTTATTTTTAACCACTGACGGAGGCCCAGTTTTTAATTTACCCTCAGGTACTGGGACCCCCGCCAAGCCGTTTTAACATCACTATACCTTACACCTCACACTGCACACTCAGCAATATACCTGCTCCGCTGTAATCAGTCGTCGAAGCACACCCGGGACACGCTAGGTGTTACTGGGTGGGCCCGATGATGAAGCATGCCACCAACTAGGTTGGTGGGTGAGGGCTTCATGAACACACCTACAAGGTGTTCCTACCCCCTGACAAAACATATTTGAGTCCTTTAACTTAGTAGTTGATGAGCTGGTCTCCTTTTGATTAAATATAAGTTGATGCAGTGCTCAGGAATTCTGTTCGAGCAGTTCCAACAAGATATACTGGCCTCAAACTCGAGGGAGTTGCAGAAACACCACCTGTGTTCCTGACCCTTTCGAAGTCAGTGGGACGTCAGGAACAGCAGACCAGTCAGCTTTGTTGCAGTGCCTGCAGATGCAAGGGAGTAACTCCTTCACTCCAAGGGAGATTACTTTGGGTGCCCTTGATGCCTCAGGCCTGGAAAGGAACCTAGAAGAAGCACAAGCACAGACAACGAAGAAGACTTTCATAACAGCGAGACCAGGATCAGCAGGAGTCTTGCTTGCAGGGTCTCAATTCAAGGCAAAGTCCAGGTGCCCAGATGATCGAATTTGAAATGGTTTTGGGTTTGAATCTGGTCCCACAAGGAATCTGAAGTGCCACCCACAGATAAGCCCTTAAGTACCCTAGGGCAAGGGTTGGAACGATTTAAGGGTCCCTCCCAGTGGAGGAGCTGGACAGAGGGGAGGAAACTCCCAAGTTCTTTGTCCAGTTTTGAGCTGGAGCCAAAGGCTCCTTGGACTGGCTCAAACTGGAGTATGCAAGCAGGACACCAAATGTGCCCTTTAAAGCAGTCTGGTGGTGCTGGCAAGCGCCCCCAGCCTAATACACTAAGGGGCAGATTTACAAGCCCCTTGCGCCACTTTTGCGTCACTTAACATGGGGAAAGTGACACAAAACTGGCCCATGGGGCTTGTAAATCTGCCCCTTTGTGTGGTCACACCTCCCTGTGGTAGGAAACCTACTCTGCCTTCGCCAGCTCGAGCTCAACTAAGCAGCAGGAGGGCAGAAACGTGCCTGGGGTCGGCAGCAGCACTGACTTGCTGTTAGACCCTGAAAGGCTGGTACTGGGAATACAGTGGGGCTCCCTAGGGGGAGCCCCCAGTACATGGGATCCTATATCCAACACCGGAATCGGTGTTGGGTAGGATTCCATCATGTTTGATACCTAACATGACTGGTTTCCGTGCAACCAATGTATAGTTAGCGGTACAAAAGGGGGTGGTGATGGACGGAGCATCTGAATCAATCAAACACTCACACCCAGTCAAAAGATCTGGGTTTAATCCATCACCGTTCTTTAGCCCACTCTGCCACCCCAGTTCAGACATGGCTATATGCAAATCAGTCTGACCCTGTGCCTCATGGGAACAGTCCAGCCCGAACTGCCAAGCCATGTCTTCCCTGGACCGGGAACAGGCTTCCGAGGACCGGCTTCTGGCATTCCAGCCGTCTTCAGCCCGGCTTGCTTGAATCCAGAGGCAAAGTGAGCAAGGGACTCACGTCTGAGCATACCCTGCCACACTTATGGCGGCCAAAAGCGGTACAAAAGGGGGTGGCGATGGACTGAGCATCTGAATCAAACACTCACACTCAGTCAAAAGATCTCGTTTAATCCATCACCGTTCTTTAGCCCACTCTGCCACCCCAGTTCAGACATGGCTATATGCAAATCAGTCTGACCCTGTGCCTCATGGGAACAGTCCAGCCCGAACTGCCAAGCCATGTCTTCCCTGGACTGGAAACAAGCTTCCGAGGACCGGTTTCTGGCATTCCAGCCGTCTTCAGCCCGGCTTGCTTGAATCCAGTGGCAAAGTGAGAAAGGGACTCACGTCTGAGCATACCCTGCCACACTTATGGCGGCCAAAAGCGGTACAAAAGGGGGTGGTGATGGACGGAGCATCTGAATCAATCAAACACTTAGCCCACTCTGCCACCCCTTTTCAGACATGGCTATATGCAAATCAGTCTGACCCTGTGCCTCATGGGAAGAGTCCAGCCCGAACTGCCAAACGTCCATCACCACCCCCTTTTGTACCGCTTTTGGCCGCCATAAGTGTGGCAGGGTAGGCTCAGACGTGAGTCCCTTGCTCACTTTGCCACTGGATTCAAGCAAGCCGGGCTGAAGACGGCTGGAATGCCAGAAACCGGTCCTCGGAAGCTTGTTTCGGGTCCAGGGAAGGCATGGCTTGGCAGTTCGGGCTGGACTGTTCCCATGAGGCACAGGGTCAGACTGATTTGCATATAGCCATGTCTGAACTGGGGTGGCAGAGTGGGCTAAAGAACGGTGATGGATGAAACCCAGATCTTTTGACTGGGTGTGAGTGTTTGATTGATTCAGATGCTCCGTCCATCACCACCCCCTTTTGCACCACCAATGTATAGTTAGGCATCTCGTAAATGACTTGATGTCCACTATATGTATTAAATGGCAGCCCACACTTACAAACCTGGAGAATCGACTCTGGGGTTTGTATGGGGTGTGTTGCTCATGCAGGGGCACCCTCACACTTCAAACCAAGCACTCTGCTCTCAGGACTGAAGAGCCTGCCATCGTGGAGACTTATAAGTTTTAAGAGTAGTGACCTCAGATATAAGGAAACATATCTGCTGTGTGAGAGTGGCAAGCACCAACTCTCACAGGCTGCAATGGGAGGCCGGTAGTCACAATTTAAGTGGACTCCGCTTGGTGGCATAATACATGCTGAAGCACAGGAGAGACCCCTGGTGTACCTATGCCCTGGGTGCCTCGGTACCATATACTAGGGAATTAAAAGGGTACACCAGTAGCCAATTGAGAAGGTACCAAAGTACTTACTACTGTCAAATTAAGGGAGAAAGCACAGTGACTAAGGTCCTGATTCTCAGGATCCCAGTCACACTAGTCATAAAAAGGAATAACAATTGCAAAAAGTGGGTGGAACCATGAAAGCAGATCCTACTTTCCTACAGACGGTAAACCGCCACAGTGAATGCTGTGGAGGAAGGGCCAGCCTAGAATCTAAGCCGCATTCAGAGCGTAAATAACCAAAGTGAATGCTGTGCATGAAGGGCCAGTCTGGAATAGAAGCAGCATGGGAGGGTAAATAACCACATTGAAATCTGCATGAAGGGCCATTTTAGAATCGAGGCCCTATACAGAGGGTAAATAACCACAGTGAATGGTGTGCATGAAGGTCCGGTCTACAGTAGAACCAGCATGGAGGGTAAATAACCACAGTGAATGCTCCTCATGAAGGTCCGGTCTACAGTAGAACCAGCATGGAGGGTAAATAACCACAGTGAATGCTGTGCATGAAGGGCCAGTCTAGAATAGAAGCAGCATGGAGGGTAAATAACCACAGTGAATGCTGTGCATGAAGGGCCAGTCTAGAATAGAAGCAGCATGGAGGGTAAATAACCACAGTGAATGCTGTGCATGAAGGGCCAGTCTAGAATAGAAGCAGCATGGAGGGTAAATAACCACAGTGAATGCAGGGCATGAAGGGCCAGTCTAGAATAGAAGCAGCATGGAGGGTAAATAACCACAGTGAATGCAGGGCATGAAGGGCCAGTCTAGAATAGAAGCAGCATGGAGGGTAAATAACCACAGTGAATGCAGGGCATGAAGGGCCAGTCTAGAATAGAAGCAGCATGGAGGGTAAATAACCACAGTGAATGCTGTGCATGAAGGGCCAGTCTAGAATAGAAGCAGCATGGAGGGTAAATAACCACAGTGAATGCTGTACATGAAGGACCAGTCTAGAATAGAAGCAGCATGGAGGGTAAATAACCACAGTGAATGCAGGGCATGAAGGGCCAGTCTAGAATAGAAGCAGCATGGAGGGTAAATAACCACAGTGAATGCAGGGCATGAAGGGCCAGTCTAGAATAGAAGCAGCATGGAGGGTAAATAACCACAGTGAATGCTGTGCATGAAGGGAGAGCCTAGAACAGAAGCAGCATGGAGGATAAATAACCACAGTAAATGTTGTGCATGAAGGGCCAGTCTAGAATAGAAGCAACATGGAGGGGAAATATCCACAGTGGAATGCTGTGCATGAAGTACAGTTTATGGTTTAATTATTTTTTATTAAAGTCAATGCATAGTAAATGGAACGTTCACCACATGTACAATTAGTCAAGTGTTGTTAAGAAGGGACATAAAAGCAAACAGGGCCCAGGGGTAGGTCCGATGTAGCATGCAAATGCCAGCCTGGTGAAAGACAGTCATTAATATGCAGAAATCAGGTGAAACATCAAAATAAGAACTTCCCGTGAGTGATAATTTTTCCATACCCAGTACATGCCACATCCTGTGCAGCCAGCCCGTAATTGAGGGGGTAGTGATGGTGCGCCAGTGTGTGAGGATATTTTGCACCGCGGAACCCAGTGCAATGGCAATTTGACGTCCTCTGCGGGAGCGTAAGGTGTGTCAGTGGGTTAGGAAGCCCTAATAAGACGTACGCTGGGAAGCGTGGAACGCTGTTTGAAAATGTTTGTCCACGTCGTCGAGTACCTATGTCCAGTAAGATTGGAGATGGTCACAGTCCCACAACAGGTGTACCAGGTTGCCAACTTGACCACAGCCTCGCCCGCAGAGTCTTTCTTTACTATGATCGATCTCGTACAACCATTCTGGGGTGTAGTACCAGTATGTGGTTATTTTCGTGAGTGTCTCCGTGAGCCCAGTGTGGTATGCGGAGTGGCGTGCTCTATAGGAAATGTTCTCCCATTGTTTATGACTAAGGACCCTGCCCAGTTCTCTTTCCCATCGTTCCCTGCCTGGGTTGTAAATATGTGCCTGTGGCGTCTGTAGCATCTTATAAAGGTCAGATATGAGTTTAACGTCTGAGGTTTGGGATATGAGCCATCGTTCATACGGTAGGAGACGTCTGTCTACGCTCGTCCTCCCCTGTGGTTGGAGTGCCCAGTGTCTGACTTGGAGACATCGCATCCGCTCCATCTCGGGGAGGCCATGTTCTTGTTTAAAAAGTGGGAAGGGGATCACCCCCTCTGGACTATAGATGTGATATAAGAAGCGGCAACCCGCCAGTCGCCAATGTGTGAAGGTCCTTCTCCCTGTGCCCGGGGTGAAGTCTGGGTTATCTGCTAGCGGCGTAAGCGAGGATGGGAAAGATGTAAGGTCATGGGCAACACTGGTGGCGTCCCACACTTCTAAGGGAACCCGTGTGATGTATGAGGTGTAGAGGTTTGCAGGCCTATGGGCCTTCCGCAGAAGGAATATGCTACTTACCAGTATGCATCTGTTCTTGGCATGTAGGGCTGCTGACATTCATATCTGTGCATAGATCGCCGCCCGGTGTTGGGTCCGGATGATTGCACTTTGTTGTCTTGGAAGAGTCTTCGAAGTATCACGAGATAGGTGACTCCCCTGGACTACAGTGCGCATGGGCATCTTCTCCATCCTTAGATTGTTTTTCGCCATTGTGGCAGAGATGGAGATAGTAAAGTAAGAGATGTCCAAGCAAGAGATAATGCTGCAGCTGCGACAGGCACCGGGGAGGAGGGCGGGCGATATGAATGTCAGCAGCCCTACATGCCAAGAACAGATGCATACTGGTAAGTAGCATATTCCGTTCGAGGCATGTGGGCTGCTGAATTCATATCTGTGCATAGACTGTATAGCAGTATCTCCTCTAGCGTTGGCTACCTGTGCCAGCTGCAGCAGTTTGAAAAAGAGTTTTGAGGACAGCCTGGCCTACAGCAGCTTGCTGTTTTGCTTGCACGTCTACACAGTAGTGTTTTGTGAAAGTGTGTATGGTGGTCCATGTGGCTGCCTTACAGATGTCTTCAAGAGGAATATTTCCTAGGAAAGCCATGGATGCCCCCATTTTCCTTGTAGAGTGTGCTCTTGGGGGGATGGTTAAAGTGCGTTTTGCCTTTTGTGTACCACGGTTGTCTCGCCCATGTGGGAGCAACTAGGATTAGCGTGAGTGAGTGTTGCCGCAGTTTGCGTGCCACCAGCGGGATCAGCGGTGCTGGGGGAAAAGCGTACGCAAATCTGCCTGACCAGTTCATCCATATCGCATTGCCCTGTGACAACGGATGTGAGAATCTGGCGGCAAAGTACTGGCATTTGGAGTGTTCTTTTGTGGCAAACAGGTCTATTTCTGGGTGACCCCACTCTTTGAAGAATGGCTGGAGAACTTTGGGATGAATCTCCCATTCGTGTAGTTGTTGGCTGTGCCTGCTGAGCAGGTCGGCAATTTGATTGTCCTTCCCTGGAAGGTGTTCTGCTAGGAGAAAAATGTTTTTTGGAATCGCCCACTTCCATATGCTTGTGCCAGATGGGACAGCTGTGGAGAGTGCGTTCCTCCCTGTTTCTGGATATGGTACATTGCGGTCATGTTGTCCGTCCGGATCAACACCGTCTTGCTGTACAAGTATTTCTGAAATGCTTTCAGTGCTAGGAATATCGCTAGCAATTCTAGTTGGTTGATATGCAGCTTTTTCTGTTTGGTTGTCCAGAGCCCTTGTACTGTGTATAGAAGGAGATGGGCTCCCCAGCCTGTCAGTGATGCGTTCGCTGTTAGTACTAGTTGTGGAACCGGCTCTTGGAACAGTCGCCCCTTGGAAAGGTTTTGTGGGTTCCACCACTGCTGAGAGTTGTGAGCACGACTGTCTACCAACACTAGGTCTTTTAGTTGTCCTTGAGCCTGGTACCACTGCCGTGCTAGGCATTCTTGTAATGGGTGCATTTGTAGTCTGGCATGGGGGACAATGAATATGCAGGAGGCCATCATGCCTATGAGCTGCATAAAGACTCGAGCTGGCAGAGAGTGTTGTGGCAGGAATTTGCGAATGAGTATCTGCATGCTGGTTATCCTTGCTTGAGTTTGGATATGCCTTTGCCACTGAGGCGTTTATAGTGGCTCCCAGGTATTGCTGTGCGTGGGATGGCTGCAGATGCGATTTTGTGTAGTTGATTGAAAACCCTTGGCTGTGTAGCAACTGAAGTGTTTAGAAGTGTGTGCTGCACACTGTTGGTACGATTTTGCTTCTATTCGCCAATCGTCCAGATAAGGGTACACATGGATGTGTTGCCTTCTCAGATGTGCTGCCACTGTTGCTAAGCATTTTGTAAACACTCTTGGAGCTGAGGTAACCCCGAAGGGCAAAACCTTGAATTGGTAGTGTTGACCTATTGTGAACCTGAGGTATTTTCTGTGGGCTGGATGGATGGGTATGTGAAAATACGCATCTTTGAGGTCCAGTGTTGCTAGGAATCTCCTTGTAGAAGCAACGGGAGCACTTGTTGTAGTGTGATCATTTGGAAGTGCTCCGACAGTATATATTGATTTAGGGGTCTGAGGTCCAATATTGGTCTGAGGGAACCGTCCTTCTTGGGAATAAGGAAGTATAGGGAGTATACTCCTGTCCCTTGCTGGTGGAAAGGGACTTGCTCTATGGCCCCCTTTTCCAGCATGCATTTCACCTCTTGTTGTAGCAGGGTGATGTGTTCCGTGAACTTAGGACGATGTCTGGGCGGTATGTTGGGTGGTGTAGAAGTCAGTCCTAGGCAATAACCAAACTGGATAATTTCCCTCACCACCTGTCCTTGGTAATTGCGTGCCAGACAGGTAGGAACTGTTGGAGTCTGCCTCCGACCGGTGTTCGGTGGTCTGGAGGTAGCGTAATGAAGTCACTGTTTTGTGGCAGTGGAGGCTCTGGTGTTATTGCCTCCACTTCCTCTTCCCTTATTATTGTTGCCCCTATAACCTCCTCTGTTTGTGTTTTTGTTGAAGGAACCTTGTGTGTTACTTTTGTATGAGCCAGATCTTTGCGAGGTATTTCCACGTGTAGTTGCTCTGTATGAGGAGCGTCGAAAGGAGCCCTCTATGTTGCTGAAATTGCAATGCCCCCATTGATTTTGCGGTTTCTGTGTCTTTTTTCATTTTATCCAAAATGGTGTCAACAGCAGGGCCAAATAGAAAATCCTGATTGACAGGTTGGTTAAGAATGGTGGACTGCACCTCATTCTTAACCCCTTCGATGCTCATGACGAGCTCAGCTCGTCATGCAGTACAGTGCTCCTGTGCTCATGACGAGCTGAGCTCGTCATGACCACACCCGTTTTCATTGCTGTCCAGCACAGCAGGGGGAACTCTCAAGCATCGATGTGGTTAAAACAGGAAATACGCAGCCATGCATGTCTGCGTAGTAAGACGCTAGTGTTAATTGACCTAGCTGCGTGGTCTGCTGCGTCAAGCGCACATTTGATGGAGGCGTTTGTTATGAATTTTCCCTCCTGTATGAGGTCATCAGCTTGTGCTTTAAAAGGCTCAGGTAGGTGTTGCATTAGGCTTTCGAGCTGATCATAGTGCGCCCTGTCGTAACGAGCCAGTAGGGCTTGTGTGTTAGCAATTCTCCATGAGTTGGAGGCTTGTGCTGCTACCCTTTTGCCTGATGCCTCTAGTATTTTTGACTCTTTATCAGGGGGAGGTGCTTCCCCTGTTTGCGAGTTGGCCCTTTTACGTGCATTAGCCACTACCAGTGAGTCCAGTGGTAACTGCCCTTGATGTAAGTAGGGTCTGTAGGAGTTGCCCTATACTTCTTTTCTATTCTGGGATTGATTACCCGTGCCCTGGCTGTATCCTTAAATATGTCAGGTGCATGTTTTAGAACTCCCTTTAACATGGGAAGTGTTCTGACACTTTTCTGAAGTAGGCAAGGTGTCAAATAAGAAGTCTTCCTCAATAGGGTCATTAGTCATGTCTACATTGTGGAATAGTGCTGCCCTGTCTGAGTTGATTGAAGACTATGGTGTCATCAGTAGGTGACGGTTTAGTAGGATAAGAGGGTACATCAGGGATGCTCACTGAATGGTGAAGAGGCTCTGTAAATAAACTCTTGTAGAGGGGGACTGCGATAAGTCTAAGGCGATTGACTTGTCTGTGTTCATTTTGAACCCGGCCACTTTAGCGAAGGCGTCCAACTCCACTATACAGGCTGGCAGGGCAGTACGTGGATTTTCTAAAGAGATCAGTATATCGTCTGCATGGAGACTGATGGTATGTTGAAGCCGCCAAACTTTATCCCTGTAGCTGCCTGATTTCGGCGAATTCTCTGGGCAAGTGGCTCCATGTTCAGGGCGAATAAGAGGGGCGATAGTGGGCATCCTTGCCTCGTGCCCCTCTCACTAATCAAAACTAGACGAGCTATAGCCATTCATCCGGACTACTGCAGTGGGGGGCTTGTAACAGTTAAAAATGAGGTTGCGAAATTTCTCTCCAATCCCCACCTTTGCCATGAGCAGTTCTAAATAGGGCCAATGAAAACGGTTGAATGCCTTTTCGGCGTCTACTGCTAGCATCATTCTCTCTCCCTGCACTCTGGAAGCTTTTTCTATCAGGTGGACAATGCGTTTGGTATTATCTACCGTCTGGCGTTCAGGTATAAAGCCCGCCTTTTCCGGGTCTATGAGGCCAGGTAAATGGGGGGGCAAGTCGGGCTGCTAGGATCCCTGTATACAGTTTGAGATCCACGTTTAATAACGATATCGGCCGGTAGGCTCCACATTTGGTTCTGTCTTTCCCAGGTTTGGGAATGACCGTTATTGAAGCTCGGAGAACGTCAGGTGGTATCGCCCAGTGTTTGGCAAATGTGTTAAAAAGGCGGGTGAGAATCGGGGCGAGTGTAGTGCAAAATTTCTTATAAAAAATGGCTGGAAAGCCATCCTGTCCCGGTGCTTTCCCTAGTTTGAGCCTAGCGATGGAGGCAACTACCTCTTCAATGCAGATGTCTCTCTCTCTCTCTCTCTCTCTCTCTCTCTCTCTCGATATTCTGTTTGGGGCGGAGATAGGGAAGGGAGTACCACCAAATCTAGGAAAACAAGAGCCTCTCGGCCGTTCAGCGGGCTGCCCGTATAGAAGGTGGCATAAAAATTGCGGAAGGCATCCGCAATCCCGGCGTCCTCTGAGACACAGGTACTGTTGGGTCGGGCAATCTCTTTGACTTTCTGCTGTTGGCGTATTACCCGTAACCTGTTAGCCAACAGGCAGCCACATCTGTCGCCTCCGGTATAATAGGCATGCCGCAGCCCTAGTGCCGCGAATTCCACGCGATTCATGTCTAAGGCCGATAATTGGTGTTGCGTGGCCTTAAGTTGCTTCCAAATTCTTGGGGCCCCAGTTCGTTGGTGCAGTTGCTCCAGTTCATGGACGCGCTGCGTGAGTTCGTCGCGTTTAGGTTGTCTGTGTCTGTTTTCGGCGGATGAGAGGGTTATAAATTCCCCGCAGAGAACCGCCTTTAAAGCAGCCCACTGCGTCGCAAGGGTTGTGTCAGAGTTAGCATTGTGAGACAGGTAATCTTGGATGGCATCTTGAATATGTTTCACCACATCCCCTCTATGCAATAACGTGTCTCTAAGGCGCCATACTCTAGGGGGGTACGATGCAGGTGGCAGGGTGAGCGTTGTGGTGACTGGTGCATGGTCTGAGAGTGAGATAACCCCTATCTCTGTTGTGGTAGATAGTGTGCATACCGGGCTAGAGGCTAAAAGGTAGTCTAGTCTGGCGTATGTTTTGTGTGCATTGGAGTAGTCTTTATCGTGTGGGTGACGACCAAAGATCGTGAAGATCTAATTCCTTTAGTGGTCTATGCTGCTGGTTGATAGCGCCCCTGTCTGGTGAGTTCGTTGGCCAGACCTATCCAGGATATTATCAAAGACCAGGTTTAAGTCGCCCCCCAGTATAATGTGTCTGTCTGGCGTGGCTGTAGCCTCCGTAAGGGCCGAGTGTAGGAACTGTTCTTGGCCCTCATTAGGGCCGTAAAGGGACCCAACAGTAAACGTGAAGCCCCTCAAGGCGAAGCGATATGCAAGCAGCCTCCCTCTAAGTTCTGCGCTTTTATGTAGGACCTACCCTTTGAATTGTCGTGCCACTAGAATTGCTATTCCCGCTGACTTGGGGCTAGAAGAGAACTGTGCTGGGAATTTATGCGAGCGCAGCCGATGGCAATCCCGAGCCAACAAGTGAGTCTCCTGTAATAAACATATGTCCGCATGCGCATTTTCTAGATAGGATAAAATTGCTCGTCGTTTAACAGGATTATTCAGGCCCCTCACATAAAGGGTCAGAATCTTAAGGGTGGTGGGGGGCATAGCGGATTTGATCAAGCTAGTATCCGAGGCCTGGTGAGGCGTGTCATATGTGCAGGTGTTGGTATGACGAGGCGGGACCTCACAGACCTGCAAGGGTGTAAACTCTGGAAGTGGAAAGCTAATATGGAGCACTGGACATCCTTCTCTCGCCCGTTCCCCAACTCCCCCAAACACTCCCCTTCCCACCATTCCCTCTCTCCCCAAAAACCCCAAAAATTCAAAGGTCTAAAGTCCATCACCATACGGGGAGATCAGAGATGTATTCTCTTGGGGTGTTACAGTCAGTTCAGAATACTCCTCCCTCCCGCCGACGGACCGGCACAAGAAATGAACAGCCTGCGAATGCAGATGATGAAGCCACTAATGTCAGCTGGGATGGGGTGAGGACAGGTCTGAGGCGACTGCCTCATCCGCGGCACGCTGCCCATCTCTGATGTCGGTTGCTGGGGGCTTCCTGATACGGCGTCTCCTGCCCTGCTGGCGCCACTGGGAGCCCGGGGCCGCAGTCCCCCCAGTGCGGACCAGCGAGCTATCTTCCTCCTCCGGTAGATCTATTCCTAGCAGGCGGCAGGCTTCTCTCAATGAGCGGATCTGAAACAGCTTGTTATCGAGTTTAAACACTATGCGAAAGGGATGGCCCCAGCTGTAGGGAATTTGGTGCTGTTGGAGATATGTTGTGACAGGTTTAAAGGACCGTCTCTTCTGTAAAGTAAGTGCTGACAGATCCTGGGGAAAGACCGGTGCGTGGTTCTTGAAGGTTATGGGGTGTAACTGCCGAGCTTTCTGTAGAATGTCCTCCTTTGTGCGGTAGTCCTGCACACATACCAGGATGTCTGACGGGGTACAACGCGTTCCTCGCGGGGGCCCCCACTCTATGCGCTCTATCGAGTTGAAGCTCTGACTCTAGTGGACGGCCCAAGATGTGGTTAAAAAGTTTCCTAGTGAAGCCAAATAAGTCTTTACACATCATATCCATATGTTATGGCGCCGTGATCTGTTCTCTAAGTCCTCCATGTGCGATTGTAGTTCCACCTGCTGGTCGTGGAGCCTCAGTATCTCTTGCTGGAGGGCCTCGATGTCGGTGTCACGTCCATCAGCCTTCGTCTCCAGTGTCACTACTCGTTCCCCTATCCCATCAACATCTCTGCGAACCTCCTTAAGCTCTTCAGTGAATTATTTCTTGAAGGTGTGAATGTAATCTCTTAGTGCTGTGAAGAGCGATTCTATGAAGGCTTTCGTCATGGGCTCTGAGCCGTCCGCAGAGCCCGTAGCTGGACGTGTGGCAACCACAGCCATGTCTTTGGGCGACCGAGTCGCCTGGGCCTGCGCAAACAGGTGTTTAACTGTTTTGTCCTTGCATACCCACGCACCGGACATGTTATATGGGCCCCTTATTGGGATCCCTCTTCTTGAGGCTTAGACCAGTCACCGGATAGGGCCACTCCGTGAATGTCTGCGTGTTGGGTCGTGGCAGAAAATCAATGTGCTGTATCTCGCCGGCCACCCGGACCTCCTCTTGGGCTGTACAAGATCTGTCCTGCCTTCCCCCAAGACCACTCGCCAAACCTGTCTATATCAGGCCATCAGTTGGGGCTCGGACTACCACCTCAACCGCGTCCAGTCTCCGCGCAGTTGGCCGCCGCCCTTCTTTCACCAGATTCCCGGCTGCGTCGACCTGGAGGCCTGCAATGCCCCTCACCGGCTCTCGCGTCAGATCACCTCCACTGGCCTCGTTCGTCCGAGCTGCGGCCGTGACGTAAGATGGGGGCGCCGCTGCTCTATCTCCGCTTCTCTCGCAGGCCACCGCACGTCAGCGGCGACGAAGATTCCGACCTCCGGGCCGGGAGACCCTCCACCCCTCCACCACTCCTCACTGTGTGCCTCCAAGAGCCCCCGGGGCTCGGCGGCGGCTGCTCTTCACCGCTCCTGACTGTTCGTCGCCCAGTTCCGATAAATAGCCCGGGACTCAAACACCTCAACGCGCCCTGTCCAGAGTAAGGCCGCGGCACTGGGTGTTGCTCCTGCACCAATGTCTGCTGCGTGTTAGCCAGGGGTTCCCTTCCTTCGCCTTCAACTGCCCGTGTGGTGCCTCACTGCTTCTGCCTATCTACCCCTGGGACGCTGCAGGCCGTTTCGGCTACCTCCGGAGCTCTCCTGGCACTGCGCGCCACCCCCTGGCTCAGTCTGCCTTTGCTCCCATAAACGCAGGGGTCCCGCCGAGTTTGTGTGCGCACCGGCAGTGGGGTCCAGCAATTGTTCTGGGCCTTCTTTGCTAGCTGAATCACAAGGCGCCTCCGGGTCCCAGGGACCTCCCTTCAGCCCCGCTCCGCCAGGGGCCCACAGCGAAGGCCTCGCTGTATGTCCGCTCGCCTCCTCACCTCGGCCACCGGCACTTCTGTTTGTTCTGTTCACTCCTGCTGCTCCAGTATCAGGGCCTCTCTGGCTAGATCGCTAGGAGGCCTTCCGCGCTGCTGCCAAATGGCGGTTCCTGCCCCCTCCTCCGATATTGCCGTCTGCACTCTCCCCTGTCCGGACCCAGCAGGCAAGCTCCTCTCCCGCTGACGTGGGCCTGGGCCGCTGCAACAGCCTCCCCGGCTGTCTATGGGTTTGCCACATCGTCTTTCTGCTCACCGGGGGCTCCGGGATTTTCGTTTCCCATTCCAAGATGGCGGCTCCTCTATCTCCCGCCGCACCTCCATTGTCGCAGCGGGAGACTGTCACAAAGCTCGGCTGCCAAACTTCAGACTGGCAGCAGCTGCTCCCGCGGCAAGCTCAGCAGGGCTCCCGGTCCCGCGGGACAGTGCGCACCGGCCGGCCGCGATCTCCGCTCTTCCCCCTCGCAGGCCTCAAAGGCCCCGGACTGTCAGCCGCCGATATAAGCTCCCGTCGTGGACTTTCCGGTCTCCACACGGAGGTCAGGTGCCCTGAGGACACTCGACTCTCCTCTGGAGTGCCGACCGTTGCTTTTTCGGCCCCCAGGCCGGTGCTATCAGAGGCCGTCGGGGGTGCTCGAGAACCGAGTGTCTTCTCACGTTATGTTATGTTATTTATTTGTTAAAGCGCAACAGCTGCCCCAGCAACGGAGCGTCCCGGCGCTGACCTAACCAGTACCTGAGGAGAGGGTGGGAACCAACAGAAGATTAGATGACAGAGAAGAGATGGGTTTTGAGTTCCTTTCGGAAGGCAGTCAGATTGGTTTGGGCACGGATGTGTAGAGGTAGGGAGTTCCATAGTTTTGCCCCTAAGACTTTGAAGGAACGTCCACCCGTTCTACAGAGCTTAATTCGGGGGACCATTACGAGGTGTTGTCCCAGTGAGCGCAGGGTGCGCTGGGGAGTGTAGGGTACCAGAAGCGGGCGTAGGAGTTCAGGACAATCAGAGTTGAGAATTTTGAATGCCATGGTAAGAGTTTTGAAATGAATGCAAGATTCAATTGGTAGCCAGTTGCCATCTTGGCCACGCCCCATGAAGAACAGTTTAGAATGGTAACCGCATACAAGGGGTAAAAACAGTGAATGTTGTGCATGAAGGACTGGTCTAGAATCGAGGCCCCATACAGAGGGTAAATAACCACAGTGAATGCTGTGGATGAAGGACAGTCTGCTTGTCTGACATTTTGAACACGTAGTGAAGAGTGGAAGTGAAAGATTAGGTTCAAAATAAGGAAAATATTGAAGAAAACAGTGGAGACTCCCTTGCACAATGTGCGGTAGAACATCTGAGGCTCTCTCAGGAAGGTTCTATGTGGTTAGGCTGTTCTGATTGGCTGTACATTTTGTTTGGTCTCTTTTACAAAAAGAGGTGGTTTATGCTACAAAACTAGATGAGGCCTTATTCTTTTTTGTACCTATTTCTAAGGTTATTTCTTATATACCGGGGACTCACATCTCAACGACGGGGAATAATACAAGCAATGGGAATCTGTAAAAGTTACCAATACTGGAGAACCAAAGTTACAGGTAAGTAACTTGTTTTCATGAAGGGCCAGTCTAGAATGGAAGAAGCATACAGAGGGTAAATACCCACAGTGAATGCTGTGCTTGAAGGGTCAGTCTAGAATGGAAGAAGCATACAGAGGGGTAAATATCCACAGTGGTTGCTGTGCATGAAGGGCCAGGTGTAGAATCGAGAACCCATACAAACTGTAAGTTACCACAGTGAAAGCTGTGCATGAAGGGCCAGTTTAGAATCTAGGCTACATACAGAGGATAAACCCACAGTGAATGCTGTGCATGAAGGACCAGTCTAGAATGGAAGCCACATACAGAGGGTAAATACCCACAGTGAATGAATGCTGTGCATTAAGGGTCAGTCTAGTATGCAAGAAGCATACAGAGGGTAAATACCCACAGTGAATGCTGTGCCTGAAGGGACAGTCTAGAATAGAAGCAGCATGGAGGGTAATTAACCACAGTGAATGCTGTGCATGAAGTACAGTTTAAAATGGTAGCCGCATACAGAGGGTAAAAAACAGTGAATGTTGTGCATGAAGGGCTGGTCTAAAATCAAGGCCCCATACAGAGGGTAAATACCCACAGTGAATGCTGTGCATGAAGGGCCAGGGTCCACAAAGGAAGCCACATACAGAGGATAACTAACCACAGTGAATGCTGTGCATGAAGGCCCAGTCTAGAATGGAAGCCACATATAGAGGGTAAATAACCCCAGTGAATGCTGTGCATGAAGGGCCAGTCTAGAATGGAAGAAGCATACAGAGGGTAAATACCCACAGTGAATGCTGTGCTTGAAGGGCCAGTTTAGAATCGAGGCCCAATACAGAAAATAAATAACCACAGTGAATGCTGTGCATGAAGGACCGGTTTAGAATCGAGGCCCCATACAAACTGTAAATAACCACAGTGAATGCTGTGCATGAAGGGCCAGTCTGGAAGAGAAGCCGCATGGAGGGTAAATAACCACAGTGAATGCTGTGCATGATGGGCCAGTATAGAATAGAAGCAGCATGGAGGGGAAATATTGTGGAAGTAGCAAGGACCCCCTGAACCACTCATAGGTTGATTCCTAGGACAGGGAAAGTTTCATCAATGTTTTATCACTCCTAGGCAATCTTCAATATATAATGGTGTATAAAAAACCAAACCTTTAGTCAGACAACATTGCAATGACAACCAATAATAAAAAATGAAGAGTAAAAAAGTCAGAATGAATTGTTTTTGTATACTACTATAATAAAGGAAGAACTTTGAGGCTTTGAGGCGGGTAAACTCGGGAACCACAGCGCCAATCCACACACCTGATACACCATTGTAATCGTCAGGGTGTGCAGATGGTTATAGGCTATATAAACTAAAAAAAAAACCGTTATTTAAAAAATGTACTTAAAAAAAAGTAGTCCCTCCGAAGTAGCGCCGGCCGCACGGGGAGGAGCGGGACGAGGAGCGGCGGACATGGTGCGGGGGGAGCGGTGACGTGAGGAGCAGCGGACAGGTGGGAGGAGCAGTGACCAGCGGCGGTGAGGTGACGAGCAGCGGACAGGCGGGAGGAGCGGTGACCAGCGGCGGTGAGGAGCGAGGAGCGGCGGAGCGGTAAACGGAGGAGGGCAGGGGAGGAGTGGCGGCTGAGGTAAGGGGACCCAGGGACAATGTCAGGGCAAGCGGGCGTCGGGGCAGGCGGTGGACGGGCCGGGCCGGGGCCCGGGCTTCTGGACAATGTCGGGGCGGGCAGGGGTCGGGGAAGCCTGATTGCTCCCGGACAAGGTCGGGACGGGCTGCTAGTATTCTTATAAAAAGTTAATTAAAAAATCCTCACATAAGGATTAAAGACAACCAACATTTCTGCCACATTTTGATTTTATGATTCACAGTATTGTATTGTTTATTGCTGCAATGTTTTTCTGATGTATATAATTAGTTAATGTATGGTTTGTCTTTAATCCTTATGTGAGGATTTTTTAATTAACTTTTTATAAGAATAAAAACAATTCATTCTGATTTTTTTACTCTTCATTTTTTATTATTGGTTGTCATTGCATTTAGAAAATGTATAAAAATGTTGTCTGACTAAAGGTTTGGTTTTTTATACACCATTATATATTGAAGATTGCCTAGGAGTGATAAACCATTGATGGAGGGGAAATATCCACAGTGAATGTTGTGCATGAAGTACCAGTCTGGTATGGAAGCCACATACAGAGGGTAAATCCCCACAGTGAATGCTGTGCATGAAGTACCAGTCTAGAATGGAAGCCACATACAGAGGGTAAATACCCACAGTGAATGCTGTGCATGAAGTACCAGTCTGGTATGGAAGCCACATACAGAGGGTAAATCCCCACAGTGAATGCTGTGCATGAAGTACCAGTCTAGAATGGACGCCACATACAGAGGGTAAATACCCACAGTGAATGCTGTGCATGAAGTACCAGTCTAGAATGGAAGCCACATACAGAGGGTAAATCCCCACAGTGAATGCTGTGCATGAAGTACCAGTCTAGAATGGAAGCCACATACAGAGGGTAAATACCCACAGTGAATGCTGTGCATGAAGTACCAGTCTAGAATGGAAGCCACATACAGAGGGTAAATAACGACAGTGAAAGCTGTTAATGAAGGGCCAGTCTAGAATGGAAGCCCCGTACTGTGGGTAAATAACCACAGTGAATGCTGTGCATGAAGTACAGTCTAGAATGGAAGAGGCATACAGAGGGTAAATAACGACAGTGAAAACTGTGCAAAAATGGACAGTCTAGAATGGAAGCCACATACAGAGGGTAAATACCCACAGTGAATGCTGTGCATGACGGGCCAGTTTAGAATAGAGGGCCCCATACAGAGGGTAAATAACCACAGTGACTGCTGTGCATGAAGGGCCAGTCTAGAATGGAGGCTTCATACAGAGGCTAAATACCCACAGTAAAAGCTGAGCATGAAGCACCAGTCTAAAATGGAAGCCACATAGAGTGGTAAAGCACCACAGTGAATGTTGTGTATGAAGGGCCAGTTCAAACTCTAGGCCCCATACAAAGGATAAAAAACTACAGTGAATGCTGTGCATGAAGGGCCAGTCTAGAATGGAAGCCATATACAGAGGCTAAATAAACACAGTGAATGCTGTGCATGAAGGGTCAGTCTAGAATGGAAGCCATATACAGAGGCTAAATAAACACAGTGAATGCTGTGCATGAAGGGTCAGTCTAGAATGGAAGCCATATACAGAGGCTAAATAAGCACAGTGAATGCTGTGCATGAAGGACCAGACTAGAATGGAAGCCACATACAGAGGGTAAATAAGCACAGTGAATGCTGTGCATGAAGGGTCAGTCTAGAATGGAAGCCATATACAGAGGCTAAATAAGCACAGTGAATGCTGTGCATGAAGGGCCAGTCTAGAATGGAAGCCATATACAGAGGCTAAATAAGCACAGTGAATGCTGTGCATGAAGGACCAGTCTAGAATAGAAGCCACATACAGAGGATAAATAAGCACAGTGAATGCTGTGCATGAAGGGTCAGTCTAGAATGGAAGCCACACACAGAGGGTAAATAACCACAGTGAATACGGAGCATGAAGAGCCAGTGTAGAATAGAAGCAGCATGGTGGGTAAATACCCACAGTGTTTACTGTGCATGCTACAATCGAAGTAGCATGGAGGGTAAATAACCACAGGGAATGCTGTGCATGAAGGACCATTACCTCTACACGTCCCTCGTCCTCGACCACCAGGCCGAGGGTGGGTGGAGTCTAAAAAGCGTTTCCTGTTTTGTTTCCTGTCTTGTGGAATACCTCATGTGTGATGACTGGGTCGAGGATGAGTACGAGTAGGACTAAGAGTAATGGGGATTACCCAAAGTAATCATAGCAGTCTAAAATGGAGGCTCCATACAGAGGGTAAATACCCACAATAAAGGCTGAGCATGAAGCACCAGTCTAGAATGAAAGCCGCATATAGAGGGTAATTACCACAGTGAATACTATGCAAGAATGGTCATTCTAGAATCAAAGCTGCATACAGAGGGTTAATAACCACAGTGGAAAACCATTCATATTTAAAGTAATGAACAATTTGGTAGCCATAGTAGTGTCAGCACACTCCTATCCAAATCACTGCGAAGTGTCCAACTAGTAAAGGGGAACGGCTGCCAATCAAATGCTCCACAAATAAGCACTTTTAAATAGGTCACCAGAAAGTCTTCATAGTCCCTCCAACCAATTTTTTATTCACAAGTTTTTCTCGCAGAGAATGTTGTAGCCAGCCGACACATTGTTTGAGACTTGATAATAATAACCAAATGATGTATTCAGGGCTTCATCAAATCTAAGTATCCAGTCTCATCCGGGACTGGTGGAATAACATGTATTTAATATATAGTATATGTAATATTTTTGAAAAATCCTGTTGTATTGAAAAAACTAAGATGGCTTTAAAGAATGTAATGTGTGATGACTCAGCTGACTTTTGAGATGTAAAATGAACCCTTCTGCTTTGCAATGCAAAGACTCCACAGGAGGCAGAATGATACTCAAAACAGCCAACAGCACGAGGTACAACACTCCTCTGGGCAGCCACGGCCCGCGCTATATTGTAAACAGTTGGTAACAATAGCACTTACTGACCGCTTGACCGTTGCTCTGGCGAGCCAGACCTAAGAGCGACAAAAGGTACCACTAAGGTGCTCATGATGAGGGGTCCATAGTATCCAGTGGAGCAGCGGACCTTGGCCACGGTGAGGTCAACCCTTACTTGCGACATTCTCTGGGACATTTGGTAAAGTTGTAGGGGATAATGAGGAATTACCAGCAGAATCAGGCCCTTAATTCTTGATTGCCCAGGTAATTCTTCATTCCTCAGGAGATTCAATCCAGAATCCCTGTTAATTCCTCATCTCTGGGGTTAATAAAACCATAGCATTGTTAACTCCATGGATATGGAATTAACACCCTACATCATTCCTGTGTTGGTCTCTCTGGATGTCTGTGTTCGCTTCTCAGTGGGTGACCCCACTGTGTATGAGTAAATTTAACATGGTGTCGGGTTAACGGCTTGACCAGGAGGATGGGAGCTCTCACCCTGCATTCTTGTCTTTTCAGACCCCAAACAGCTTCAGCGCTGCCAGAGAGTGGTAGGAGAGATCGCCTTCCAGCTGGACCGGAGGATTCTCTCATCCATCTTCTTGGAACAAAGCAGATTATATGGATTTACAGTATCTAATGTGCAGGAAAAAATTATACAGGTATGTTGAGAGCTTATATGATCCACCAAGGGGCACTTTGTTGTTGACTTGAAGGTGCTGGGTCCCTGCTTTTGTTGTCAGCCTGTTTGCAAAGCTTTGGCATAACTTAGGTGAGTTTGCGTCAACCTCTACCAGTGTGGCAGCACCTTGCATCGTATCATCCAGAAAAGGAACCGACATGTAGCCTGTGGTGGCTCTTCAAGCCACTCTTAAGATGGAAGCCCATGTTCTTGCCAGTCAGCACGCCCTTTCAGTAGGCCTGGCCAATGGCTTTGCCCAAACCACTTCTTTAGCATAAGATGCAAGACATACAAGTTGAGGTAACATTAAGCTAGTGCCTGCTCACTAGATATTAAGTTCCTACACAGCATCACCATTTCCAAAAACAGTCTAACTGATCTATAGTTTAGTAACTTGACAACAGTCTTGAATCCTAGGGAAGAGCAGAGTAGGAATTGCAGCCCTTCCCCATCTGTTTCCAAAGGAACTCTGTTACATTGAGCTCTGTTGGTACATGTGTCCACCATAAATTGTTTTCTCCACAGAAGTGTTTTATTGCTGCAAAATGATTAAATCCTCTCCACAGGGGTTCTCCCATTGGACTTAAGGTCTGCTAAAAAGAATGCTTGAGGAATCCTGCACTTCCTTCGACAGAAACCCAGGTCAGAAAGCACCAGACAGCGTTTGAAAACATTCTCTTCTTAGGCGCTTAATAGTACCTATTCTTAACAAAGGCATATCAGATTATTGCTCTCTTCTCGCGATCTCATGGCTCTGAAGGTCCTCGCCACACCTAACTGATCACAGGACCACAACAGTGGAGTCCGCCCGATGCTCAGGCTTGGTCAGTTCCTAATATAAGGAGGTTGAAGAAGCTGCTGTTAGTCTCCAAAAATCCACTGGATGATGAATCCCCATCACCGATAGAGGACTTCAGATCAATCGAGGAGGAGGTTTGAAAAGATCAGCTTGATATCAAAGAGAGTAAATAAACTTAGTCTGTTTCAACAGATGACCTTTTTGCTTTTCCTTTCCCCCACAAGAACCTCAAGTGTTAGGAGACTGACTAGGGGGGCTATCTGAAGACTGCTAGGCCAGGCAGAAGGGTAGACCAGACCGGCCTCCTTAGACAGCCCTCAGCCTAGTCGGATATCACGTAAGAACTCCTGGGACAGCAGACTCATTTATCTGTGTGTTCCCTCTCCATTCCCGAACCAGCTGACCGTAGTCTAGTACCGTACCACATGTTGAGTCCGTGAAGCACCATTTGCCTGACTTCTCGGGCAAGAGCCTCCCTAATCTCTTTGCCCAAGAAGAACTATAACTAGAAGCCATTCTCCCCAGACTCACTGAGAGTATAATGCACGTTATTGTTAGGTGTAGACGCATATTGTGTGAATATTGCATTTGTAAACATTATCCAGTATTAGGGGTGTCTTTCATAGATTCACATGCCTGAATCATTCCCCGTCGTCGAGACGGGAGCCTCCGGTACATAGAAAAGTAATGTCCTAAAGACATACATAGAGAAAATAGGCCTAAGGGCCTCGTCTTAGTAGCCTATCCTTGTCCTTATGTAAAAAGGACCAAACTCTTAGAGCCAGCCAATCAGCTATGACCTCCCTCTAGAACCTTCCTGGCAGGAGCCTCAGTCCCTCAGATTTTCTACCGCACGTTGTGCTAGGGAGTCTCCAGCCTGAGTTCTCCTCAGGATCTCTTCAGAAAACAACTTGTTCACTTTTAAAAGTGACTTCTTCTACATCTCGACAAGGATTACTTCAAACCTCTTATCACTGTAGTAAGTGATTTATTTCTTCTAAATTCTGACATGTCTGAATCCCAGAAGAAAGCCCTTTTCAGGGCCTGCTCTTCATGTGGGAAGAAAAGGCTACATGTGGAGGATAAGCATGCCCTATGCTTATATTGCCTTTATCCAGAATACGTCCCTAAAGACTGTAAAATATGTAGGTCTTTCCCCAACAAGACCTTGAGAGACAGAGAAGGTCGCCTGCCCATCTGGCTTGACAGGCTCAAGGAGAGGGAGAATGTGGAATCTTCATGGGGGAGCATTTCAATGACCTCAGAAGTCTCCCTGAAGAGGCCAAGGGTAACTTCCCCTGGCCCCTCAGACACTCCTCCTATGAAGGCACAAAAGAAGTCTTCAGAGGCAAGATCAACGAAATCTTCAGTGTCTGCTAAGGACTACCAGACTTTTAAGAAGCCTACACAGTCGTCCAGCAAACTTGCGACATCCTCCTCAGCGCAAAAAAGAGTTACCACAGCGACGACGACTGTGTCGACGACAGCGTCGTCGGTTTGCCCATCGACGACGACAACTCCTTCATCGTCGTCAGCAGGTAAACCTATTCCATCTATAATCCTACTGAAATCGTCGTCGACGTCGAAAACCTCGTCGACGACGAAGATTGTCCCGTCGACGGCGTCGTCGATGAAGAGCCCACCGTCGACGATCATGTTGACGACGAAGGCGTCGACGACGAGATCACCGTCGACGAGGAATGAAGCGTCGACGAGCGCATCGTCGACGAGCGCATCGTCGATGAAGGCGTCTTCGACGATGAAAACGTCGTCTACGGAGGCACCGTCGACGGAGGCCTTACCGTCGACGAGGACACCGTCGACGGGGGATTCGTCATCGACTTTGGCCATTTCTGAGCTGTGGAAGAAATCCCAAGCTGGTAGAAATGTCGTCTCTGACCCTGCCACCGTCGACGACACCAGCAACGACGGCAGGGGCTCCTGCAACAGGTTCTGCATCTGGCAAACTAGCCAAGCAGCAGATTACACCGGAAACAACGTCTCCAAGTAAAGTGCAAACTCATTTGCCTTCAGAAATTTTCCAGAGTGAAGAATCTGAAGAAGAAGAACTCCTGGATCAAGCTACTTCCATTTCAGACCTTCATGTAAAATATCAGAGCACGGACGAGGAACAGGAGGAAATGAGCTACCATGAACACTCTGTCCAAGCTCATGTTCGCACGGAGGTCACCCCGATGGTATGCCTTCCCGCTTCTATTGTTAATGACCTTAAATACCTTATCCAGGACTACAAACAACGTTTCCCGGAATCACCGGCAACTGAGACAGGGGGCCCGACGCCTGCTACAAATACTCCAGCGGCAGCCCCAAAACAGACACAACCAGTTACTCAAGTCCGCCATGAGAAAGTCCTACCTCAGGTGATAGTGTCATCAGATGAGGAAGAAGAAGAGGAACTGGAAGAGGGAGAAGTCCAGGAAATCCAGTCAGACCACAAAGAGGAGGAAGAGTATGTAGCATCTTCCTCAGCTTCACCCCAACCACGCCAGGCAGATTCACCACCAGTGGATATTGGCGGTTTCCATAAAATAGTGGAAAGGGCGGCAAAGCAATTTCATATGGTGATGGAATCGACTGAGACTGAGTGCTTCTTACATGACTTCAAGGAGCAAACACAGAAAACAACGAAGTCTATCCCAATAATAGAATTTCTCTGGGACCAGGGAAAGAAACTGATGCTGACGCCAGCCTCTGTACCTGCGGTTGTTCCGCGTCTGGATAAAAAATACAAGGCCCCAAATACAGCGGCAGCTTGCCTAAATGGGCACCCGAAACCGGATTCGGTCGTAACCCAGGCGGCCCAAAAGAACTCTCGCAACCCTTCCTCTCCTCTGTCAGCCCCCCTGGACAAGGAAGGCAGGAAGTTGGACACAATCGGTAAACGGTTTACAACAACATCGGCCATGACCATCAAAGTGGCCAACTCCATAGCTCTGTTGGGGCGTTATAACCGCCAGCTCTGGGAAGATATAGTCCCATATTTAACGGAACTGCCAGACACAGTTCAGGGGGAAGTCAAGGCACTGCTTACGGAGGGTCAAACCTCGGCAGCTGAAATCATTGATTGTGCCATAGATGCAGCCATGACTGGCTTTCGACAACTAGCTGGGGCAGCAGTTCTGCGCCGTCAAGGATGGCTTAAGGCAACGTCGTTCAGACAGGAGGTGCAGACGAAAGTGCTGGACATGCCCTTCGACGGCCAACACCTTTTTGGTGACAAGATTGACGAGGCGCTCCAAACGATAAAGAAAGACACTGATACTGCTAGAGCACTTAGTACTTTACAGGCACGGAACCAGTCCTTTCGAGGCAACAAATCTAGGGGACAGTCCTCCTACAGAGGATCCTATCAAAATAGGTCCTCGTATTCCTACCAGAATAAATCCCAGTACCAACAGAAGCAGCAACAAGGTCGTCAGCCTTCTTATGGAAGGTCAAACTTCAGGGTCAAAAACCAGAAGAGGGGCACTGGCGGCCACCAGTGACCAATTACTCCAGCCAGTCCAGCAACTATATCTCTCATTAAAGATTGGAGGAAAATTGACCCATTTCCTAAACAATTGGCATCTCATCACCAAAGATCGGTGGGTACTTCAATTAATAAGATTCGGCCATTCCCTGGAATTCACCACCATCCCACCTGCAACACCTCCCCGCAGACTGCCACACAAACATCTACGCCTGCTACTCCAGGAAATATCTGCGATGCTGAAGAAAGGAGCAATCGAACGAGTTCCATCGTCTCTAAGAGGGAAAGGATTCTATTCCCGCTTCTTTCTTATACGCAAGGAGAAAAAATTGAGGCCCATTCTAGACCTCAGGGCTCTCAACTCTTTCCGGAAAAGTCAGTCGTTCAGGATGGTGACGATCCAAGAAATACTAGGCACACTGGAAAAAGGAGACTTTATGACATCTTTGGATCTCCAAGATGCCTACTACCACATCCCGATCCTCAAGTGTCACAGAAAATTCCTGAGATTCGAAGTGGCATGACAGCATTACCAATTCAAGGTCCTACCATTTGGCCTCAAAGTGCCTTGCACCTGTGGCAGCTTTCCTGCGTCAAATGGGTCACCAAGTCTTCCCCTACCTCGACGACTGGCTGGTAAAGGCACCTTCAGCTGCAGGTGTGACCGAATCCTCCAACGCCTGCATCAATCTTTTTCAGCAGCTAGGATTAACTTTCAATCTCGACAAATCCTGCATGACCCCTATAAGAATCATCACCTTCCTCGGGGCAACCTTGAACCACGGAATGCGCAAGGGTATTCCCTTCAAAGGAGAGGACAAACAAAATAATATCTCTGGCCACGACTGTGGCATCAAGGAAGTCCCTAAAAGTTCGAACCTACAAATCACTCCTAGGAATGATGTCTTCTTGTATACTCCTCATCCCTCACTGCAGACTCAGGATGCGCCCATTGCAAGAAGCCCTCACAAACCAATGGACAAAGAGTACAGGTTCCTTCGAGGACATGGTGAAGATAACTCCACAAATATCCAAGAGTCTGGACTGGTGGAGGAATCACAAGAATCTGTCTATAGGACTGCCATTCCTACTTCCAGCAACACCTCTGGTGATCACCACGGATGCCTCCCTGGAAGGCTGGGGAGCTGTCCTCCAGGACCTTCAGATAAGCGGCAAATGGACAAATCAGGAGAAGCAACTCCATATAAATCTTCTGGAACTGAGGGCTGTGTATCTGGCACTACAAGCCTTTTTACCACGCATCCAGAACTCCCAGGTGCTTGTCAGAACGGACAACACCACGACGATGCACTATCTCAACAAACAGGGAGGAACGCGTTCGCTCACTCTATCACGCGAATCGCAAAAGGTCTGGAACTGGCTTGTACTCCATGGGATCACGCTAAGGGCGGACTATGTCCCGGGCAAGGACAACACCATTGCGGACAAAAATCCCTCTCCCACGAGTGGGAGCTCGACAAAAGTACACTGGATCACATATTCTCAGAATGGGGAGTCCCAGGAATCGACCTGTTTGCCACCAAGGAGAACGCCAAATGCCCAAACTACGCAAGCTGGCGTCCCCAACCAGGGTCACTCGGAAATGCTTTTTCCATCGGTTGGTTCAGCGTATTTGCGTACGATTTTCCACCATTCCCAATGATTCCCAGGGTCCTCAGGAAGATGAAGGCGGAGCCTTGTACCCTGATCCTAATTGCCCCGTTCTAGCCGAGGCAGCACTGGTTCTCGGATCTTCATCGCCTCTCCATCAGGACACAGATTCGTCTGAAGCAGCACCTGAACCTGCTGACAATGTCCAACAGGCAGGTACAACACCCGAACCTGCAATCGCTCAGGTTATCGGCCTGGCTCCTGAGCACAGAGAGTTCTGTAGTTTGAACATCCCGCAGGAATGCAGGGACGTGCTGGCAAAAGCAAGAGCGGACAGTACCAACAAAACATACTCTCTGAAATGGAAACGATTCTGCATATGGTGTTCAGAGAAAGGCCTGAGACCACTCCATATCACACCAAACAGATATTGCCATATCTACTGCATTTGGCACAGTCAGGACTGGCGCATGCATCCATAAAGGTGCATCTGGCGGCCATCTCACGATTCACCAGGACTTTCAAAGGACCGTCTCTTTGGTCTAATAGGCTTATCAAGCAGTTCCTAAAGGGACTATATAGATCCTTCCCAAGACCTAGAAGGGTCCCTCCGACATGATAACTCAATTTAGTCCTCAACCAACTCATGAAGCACCCTTTTGAGCCCATTCATCGAGCATCCATCAAGTACATCTCATGGAAGACGGCTCTGCTGTTCGCTCTAACATCTGCCAGGAGAGTAAGCGAGCTACAGGCTCTATCCATTCAGGAACCCTTCATGCAGTTCAAACAGGACAGGGTGGTGCTGAGGACAAATCCTAAGTTCATACCAAAAGTGCCTTCATACTTTCACCTCAATGAACCGATGGTTCTACGTTCTTTCTTTGCAAACCCTACCACCGCAGCAGAAAGGACGCTGCACTCCTTGGACCTCAAAAGGTGTCTAAAGTTTTACATAGACAAAACAAAGGCTTTCAGGAAGTCATCACAGCTCTTTGTGGCCTACAGTAGGCCAAGGATGGGTATGCCTCTAACGAAACAGAGCATCTCAAGGTGGATCTCCTCAGCGATAGCATTCTGCCATGACAGGGCCGGACGGCCTTTGAATGCTAATGTTAAGGCGCATTCCACCAGAGCGATGTCCACATCAGCAGCGCTGTTCGCTGGAGTGCCGATTTTGGACATATGCAGAGCGGCGACGTGGAAGTCACCGCACACCTTCTCCAGACACTACTGCCTAGATGCTGAACTTCTGAAGGATGCAGCAGTGGGCCAGGCAGTGCTTCGCCATCTATTCCAGTGAGGTGAGCCTTCCAACATCCCGCCATCCTGGTATGCACATCTCTTGTCTTTATGATATATTGATATATGCTATTGTTTCAAAGTCTTATGGTAATATGTGTATTACCTAAAATGACTGTGTAGCATGATTAAATCAAAAATGTGCATAATGTATTGCTAACTACTCTGATTCAGGCATGTGAATCTATGAAAGACACCCCTAATACTGAATAAGAAACGCGTTACTTACCTGTAACAGCAGTTATCCAGTATTGGTGTCTTTCATAGATTCACATGCAACCCTCCCGCCCCCCCTGGAAGGACTCACATCTCTCTCTAACTGTATTACGCCTACCTAGCTTGGTGCGTACGAAAATCTGAGGGACTGAGGCTCCTGTCAGGAAGGTTCTAGAGGGAGGTCATAGCTGATTGGCTGGCTCTTAAGAGTTTGGTCCTTTTTACACAAGGACAAGGATAGGCTACTAAGGTGAGGCCCTTAGGCCTATTTTCTCTATGTATGTCTATTAGGACATTACTTTTCTATGTACCGGAGGCTCCCGTCTCGACGACGGGGAATGATTCAGGAATGTGAATCTATGAAAGACACCAATACTGGATAACTGCTGTTACAGGTAAGTAACGCGTTTCTTCTAGAAAGTCCATGCTCTACACAAAAGACCGAGGCCTCTTCAGGGGTATTTTCCTGGTTGAGATTACAACGTTATTCAAGATTCGCCTCCCACTGGCCTTCCATTGGAGTTTCTAGCCCATTCTAACCTAGATATGCCAGACTAGTGACAACTAACCCAGGTGTGCCCTAGCTAGTGACAGCCCGGAGAAGGCGTGTTATGTTCCTCCTGAGGTTCAACAACCACATCTGTGAATCCACCACTCTAAACCCATAGTGGCTGAATAAATCAGTCCAGAAGCATTGGCACAGCCTCCATTTGAGATAAAGGTTATAATCTTTTCATCCTGTTCTCTCCCGCCCAGCTGTTCAGGATTGCCTGCAGTCAGAGTGGAAAAGGATTTGCAATATTTTACAGAAGTCCCTGTGCAGGTATTACTATTGACATTCCCTCCCAGGCAGTGGTTCTCCCACAATCAGGAATTGTTTTCTCTTGCAGGTATGGTATTTGGATGGGACGTCTTGTTTATGGCCTCTACCCTGGCATTAGCATTTTTGCCAGTATTCCTCTGGTAACCCTTTTCTTGGCTGCTTCTGGCATGTTATAGCCTGCCTGCTTGAAATAATGAAATGTTTGTGATCTACAGCTTTTATCACCTGACTGCAGAACATCTGTCCTGTCAGTACCTGGTTTTTGGTGATTGGGCACTGGATTCTGAGGGATTCAGCATCAATCCATAGAAGCTTGGTGCACCCTGCTCGGTGAATGGTGAGATCACTACTTCCATGCTAGGTCTCCCTTAAAAGATGGCTTTCTCTCCTAGATTGTCTGGTGCTATGATCCATACTCAGTGTGCTGCATAAGCTCAAGATGGAAAGGCTGAAGAGTAGCCATTGTTCTTCAATACTATCTTTACCGCTCTTGTTGGATATCCGGTTGTGGGCCAAGCAGCTGCTGCTCAGGCTCTTTCTGTTACCAATGGAGAGCCTCAACCTTCAGTGTCTGCAGCTTATGCTCTATCTGTTACCAATGGAGAGCCTAAACCTTCAATGTCTGAAGCTTATTAGTTGCTGCTCAGGCTCCTTCTGTTACCAATGGAGTTCCTCAAACTTCAATGACTGCGGCTTATTAGTTGCTGCTCAGGCTCCTTCTGTTACCAATGGAGTAAGACCTCCGACCCTTGGTCTAGGTCCACTCTCTCCCTGCAGCTCTGCTGTGCCGTCTCTTGCCTCCAGACCCCGACCTCCTCCATAGGAGGTTTGAGGCTGCTGCCTGCTCCAACTGGGACCAGACTGCCTGCAACCATCGTAACCTTTCTCAGCCATTTTCTTTCTTAATTATTTTCCCTATTGTGCCCATCTGTATCTTGATCTAATTCCACCACTGATTTTATTTTCTCATGCCTGCCTGTTCCTTTCGCCGCTGATACCCCTGCAGCCCCTCCCCCCCCAACATCAGCACCGCCATCCGAGATGGATACAAGTTCCAGAGGAAAGACCGCCCCAACCACCCAGGAGAGGGCATCGCCATCGCCCACAAGAGCACCCTCCACCTTACCACCTTCAGCGAAACCTTTCCCTCCGCCGAACACCTGCACTTCCAGATCCAGACCACTCCAAAAGCCACACTCCAAGGAACCCTCGTCTACAGACACCCCCGGGCCCCGAACACCTTTTGTCACCACCATCATCGACTTCATCGTACCCCACGCCAGTGCCTCAACAAAGTACATACTCATTGGAGACCTGAACTTCCACCTCGACAACCCCAGCGACCCCACCTCCACAATCCTTCATGACAACCTCGCCAGCATCGGACTTGAACAACTCGTCAACAGACTGACCCACAGAGCAGGACACACCCTCAACCCCAACTTTACGGCAGGAAACCGCATCCAATTCAGCCACACAACGCAGCCGCCATGGACCAACCACCACTGCGTACACTTTGCCATCAACAAACCCAAGGCACCCAAACCAGCCCCACGTCCACCACGAAGGAACTGGAGCAAGGTTACTGACGATGGAACTTAACTCCACTCTCACCCAAGACAACCACACCTCTGCACCTGAAACAAACGACCCAGCCAGAGAAACTCCACACCTGGATCTCCACCTGCGCAGAGGAGCTTGCCCCGCTACGCAACCCCGACAGACAACGCGCCAGGAAAGCCGCTTGGTTCACCACCACTCTCCAAGAAGCCAGACGCACCTGCAGATGCCTGGAGAAACACCAAGACAGACGAAAACCACACCACATGCAAGGACGCGACACCATGACGGACTACCACAACCAGATCAGAGCCACAATGAGGAACTTCATCCACAATAAAATCCTGGCCAAATCCACCAACTCCAAGGAACTTTTCAGTGTCATTCAAGAATTCACCAACCCACGCAGCGAAGCCACAGACATCACCCCATCCCAAGACCTCTGCGACAAGCTTGGAACCTATTTCCACTTCAAGATCAAAAATCTCTACGACCGCATTGACGATCTACCAGGCGCCACAGACAGCCCTCTGGAAACACCTGCCAGCCCATTATCTCCAACTGGACAACGATCATGGGCGAAGACAACACCTCGACCATGAAAAGCATCCACTCGGGGTGCCCCCACCGACCCCTACCATCCTCATATCTACCACTGACCGCTGCCGCCATCGCACCTGAAGTACAATGTCACCATCAACACCACCTTCAAATCAGGCACCTTCCCAGACGACTGGAAGCATGCAGAAGTCAGACCCTTGCTCAAGAAGCCCACAGGTGACCCCCACCGACCTCAAGAACTATCGACCCATCTCGCTCCTCCCCTTCGCAGCCAAAGTTGCAGAGAAAACAGTCAACAGGAAACTGACACGATTCATCCTACCCAACCTATCAGCGGCCTTCAACACCGTCTCTCACCGCACACTAGTCACCAGACTACACGACGCAGGCATACAAGGAACAACACTGGAATGGATCCAATCATTCCTCACCGGAAGAAGCCAAAGCATCACGCTCCCAACCTTCCTCTCTGACTCCACGAAAATCACCTGCGGAATCCCACATGGTTCATCACTGAGCCCCACCCTCTTCAACATCTACATGGCCCCCCTCGCAGCCCTCGTCCGACAACAAGGCCTCAACATCATATTCTACGCCGATGACACCCAGCTCATCCTCTCCCTCACCAAAGACCCCACCACTGCCAAACTCAACTTCGAGGAAGGAATGCAAGACGTCGCAATCTGGATGACGAACAGCTGCCTGAAGCTTAACGCTGAGAAGACAGAAGTCCTCGTCCTCGGTACCACCCCTTCTGCATGGGACAGCTCATGATGGCCGACGACCTCAAAAGCCCACCTACCGGGGCGTGGCTAAGATGGCGGCCTGAGAGGACGCGAATTTCGGTGGCTCCTCTTCCTGAACCCCCAACCGTAGGGCCAAACTAGCTCTCCTGCCTCATTAAGCACCAAAAGAGACGAGAACACAGGGGGGCGTCCAGTCGAGACCCCCGGGAGACGCCTGGGAAGCCAGGCGGTAGTGCTACAACCAGCGGCTGGGGACGAGGGTCGGAGCGGCAGCAGCGGCCTCCACGGCCTGTTTCACCGGGCGCCTGGGTGATCGGAGTTGGCGCCAGAGGTGCATCGGCCACAGTGAGCGGGCCGTGCGATCGCCGACCTGGCAGAATAGCAGAGTGAGCGGAGTGGCACCACATTGGCTCAGACCTCCCAACGGGCGGCGAAACATCCAGCGCAGTGAGGGGCCGTGGAGTGCGGCACGGAGCGCTACGCGAGGTCGTAGCTCGGGCCTTCACCGGAGGTGGTGCTCCACACGCGGAGTGAGGTCCGCGACGCCGCCGCCAGGGGCGAGCAGCAAAAGAAGCGGGAACTGAGCCCGCGGACCCTGGGGGACGTGATTCCGTGCCCCCGGTGAGATCGCACCACACAGGGCAAGCTCCAGGGGGTTCTGCGAGGCGGCCACAGCGGACATTCCGGACGGCTGGGAAGGCCGGTAGAGCTCTCAACAGGGGACCGGGGTGGAAGGAATTAGCTGCAAAAGATACCCACGCTACGAGCTTGCCCAGCTGCCCCGGCCTGCGTGTGGGGAGCAGTGAGTGACAGGCCGGATTGCCTTGGGCCCCGACTCAGCGGCGGAGCGGTCCCCACAGTGATGTGCTGAGAAAGGCTGCTGGAGGCGCAGCCCGAGGCCCCGGCTAGGGCCTGCACGGCGGAAATCAGACCGCCCGGAGTGGAGGACCGGCGATCCGGTCAATAGAGGTGAGGAGTGGGGGAGAGGAGGTGACTTGACTTCGGGGGCAGCTTATCGGGTCCCCGGCGAGGGACGGGCAGGGTCCCAGACGAGACTAGAGCCACAATGCAGCGGGCTCAGCACCGAGAGGAAGCACAGAGGGCGCAAGGAGCACTAAGAGGGCCCTGGCCCGGGTCCTAAGGGACCGCGCATAAGCCCCACCAGTGAGAGGGAGAAAGACGGGCACGAGCCGGCTTGGGCCCTTGGGTAAGGCCCTCAGACAGGTACTCCGGAACATCCCCGGGGCCCCAACAAGAGGCCAGCCCGCGTCAGGAGACCAGGGTTGTTTGGGCCCCCCGCCCAGTCGGGAAAGCGACCACGGTCCTTCCCGCACGGCCGCATGGCCGCAGAAAGGGTGAAGCACCCTACAGGCACACATCTTCAGCCAACGGGGTCGAGGGGCTACTGGCAGGGGCCGTCACAGATCAGAGCATTAGCTGGGGATCCAAACACCACGTGAAGGGGCACACGGTTAGCAGTCAAATCGCAGAGGGGGACGCACCATTCCGGAACTGCTGAACAAGGGAACGCAAAAAGGGGAGAAGAGCCCAGACAAACCGACACAAATGGCGCATCCCAAGGAGAAAGACCGGGCAGAAGGTGAGGCCCCAATCACAAAATCATTCATGGAAGCCCTCTTTACCTCCCTTAGGGACGACTTTCAAACTTTTAAGCAGGAAATGGTGGGAGGATATAAAGAGCTCCGCCGTGACTTGGACGAACTGGAAGAAAGAGTTGAGGCGGCAGAGACGACCGGGCTAGCCAGGAGCGAAGAGGTGGACATCCTGCGGCAGGAAATTATCAGGCTCCACGACCAACCAACAGACCCACAAGCACATACGGAGGACCTTGAAAACCGTTCAAGATGCAACAACATCCGGGTTCGTAATGTACCTTCCAAAGCAGAGGGGGAGGACATTACCCGCTATCTACAAGATCTTTTTCGGGGCATAATGCAGGAAAAAGAGGACTTCGAGATTCGAATTGACACGGCCCATAGAGTGGGCCTTACGTGCAGGGCTTTTGCTCCCCCCCAGATATCCTAGCTTTCCTACCCGATTACCCCCTTAAAGAACGCATCTTGAAAGCAGCGCGCCAGGCGCAACCCATCCGCTTCCGGGGACACACAGTAGAGCTTTTTCAAGACTTATCCGCAATCACCCTACAGAAGCGGCGCGCGTTTAAAGTGGCCACCACCTTCCTGAGGGATAACAGGGTCCCTTACTCTTGGGGTCACCCGTTCCGACTTATTTTCAAGTGGAATGGATCGCTTCAACAAATGAAGTCCCTTCGGGACACTTGCACCCTGCTGGGCATCCCTATGGACGGTGATGACTCGGATGGTGAAGTCGAACTATCGCAATCACAGTCGAAATCGCAACACACCTCTAAGAAGGGCTGGCAGCGCGTGAGGCGCAGGCGCACCGCCAAGAAAGGACTCAAACCGGATCCAGAGACAATGGCACAGGAACACGCGGCGGCGATTCAAGAAGTCTCCAAAGACACAGGTGCTGACTCTTGATGAGATACATGCGGGAGATTGTGCATGCATTGCCATAGATCCACGTTGGGGGGGGGGGAAGGACGGGGGGCCTCGGGCCGCCACCGCCACAAGTTCCCTTCAATCGAAACCTCACCACAGGCCTGATTAGACATTGGATAGGCCTGGGACAATGTTCTTCAGTTGGGGATTCACAGTTGGGGGAGGGGAGGGCGGGGAAGGGAAGGGAGAGGGGGTACGGGTACTTCAGTGGGGGGTTGATGTTGGGGTTCCTGGGACTGCTGGGGGGCTCCGGTGTGTTTGCTTCACTACTGCAGTTGGTAAGAGAGCTCGGAGGAGCTCCAGTCAGGGGCACGGCAAAAGCAGGGTAGGGTCAAATCTTTCACATGGCTACTGAGGCTATTCAGGTGCTAACCCTAAATGTTAAGGGCCTCAATAATCCAATCAAGAGACGAGCGGTGCTCTCGTACTTGGAGAACTCAGGGGTGGCGATCTGCCTCCTGCAGGAGACGCACTTGCTAGCCAAGGACTGGCACCGTATGAAGTCATGGGCTTTTCCGAATCAGTTTTACTCATCTACGATGGAGAAGAAAGCAGGGGTGGCCATCCTCTTCGCTAGACATTTCAAGGGCCGGGTGGGGGACAAAGTGGCAGAAATCAAAGGCAGACTACTGGCACATACTGTTTACATTGGCAACGTGGCACTCACTGTGGGGTCTATCTATGCCCCAACGCTAAACAAGAGTAATTTATTACAGGGGCATTATCAGAGATTCTGGCACAGACTCCAGATACACTCTGATTGGTGGGGACTTGAACGTGGTTATGGACAATGTGGCGGACAGGTCGGGGCAAAGGTTCGGTGACTCCAGTGCTCTCTCTACTGAGGGGAAGTGCTGGCTCACCAGCAGAGGATTTCTGGACGCATGTAGGGAGATACATAGCACAGCCCCAGGCTACACCTTTTACTCACATGTACATCGTACATACGCCAGAATAGACCACTTTCTCAGTTCCTCAGATATGGCCCCCATGCTACAGGATATTGAGGTTACCCCGGCGGCCCTTTCCGATCATGATGCGATAATGCTCCATCTGCAGGTCCCGCGCATACACTCACACAAAGGTAAATGGCGACTCCGCGAGAGATTGCTCACACGTAAGGGGGTCACACAGCAACTCTCACAAAACATCACAGATTATTTAAGCAGGAACGACACAGGGGAGGTAGCCATGTCGGCGGTGTGGGGGGCGCGAAAAGCAGTCGTCAGAGGAGAATTGATGGCGATCTCGGCCGCAGACAACAAGGAACGGAGGGAACGAGGGCAGGACCTGGCAGCACAGGTGTTAGAGCTGGAGAGAGTGCACTGCCGAACAGGGGCCCCCAGAATCTGGCGCAAATTGAAAGCGGCCAGGGCGCAACTTGCGAGCCTGGACTTAGACAGGGCGGAATATGCAGCGCTCCGCCTTAGACATACATACTATGTGGGAGGGGATAGGACAGGACGCCTGCTGGCCAGTAAACTCAAAGCAAGAACGGTCCTGTCTAGAATCCAGGTCATCCGCGAGGAGGGCGGTAGTGAGCACTACGAGGATGAGCGTATCGCTGAGGCTTTCAGGGCATTTTATGCCAAGCTATACGAAGCTGATCCGGCCTTAGATGAGAAGGCTGGGGTGGACTATCTAGATGAAGCCAATGTAACTGCGCTCAACGACTCGAATGCCGGGGCATTAGATGCCCCCATACGTCTGGAGGAGGTGATCTCAGCCATCGCTCGCCTCACACGGCTTAAGGCGCCGGGCCCAGACGGGTTCTCTGCGGGCTTTTATAAATCTTTTTGTCACCTCTTGGCCCCCGTGTTGACGAAACTTTTTAACTCCTTCCAGGGCCCAGGCTCGATCCCCCGTGAAATGCTCGAGGCGGACATTCTAGTCCTCCCGAAACCTGGTAAGGACGCCTCTCACTGTGCAGCATATCGGCCCATCTCGCTCCTTAACATCGACTTGAAGCTCTTCACCGGGATCCAGGCAGCAAGACTCAGGCCCTGTCTCCCAGGCATAATTGAACTCGACCAGGCGGGTTTTATACCCTCCCGTCAGTGCACAGATAACACCAAGCGCCTGATGCACGTAATTGATAAAGCACACTTCAATGCTACAGACGCAGCCCTACTATCTGTCGACGCTGACAAAGCGTTTGACAGAGTGGATTGGATCCACCTAGATAGGACACTGTCAAGATTCGGTCTCGGGGAGAGATTTAGGGCCTGGGTGGCGAGCTGCTAAGCGACGCCTCAGGCGACGATCAAGGTTAACGGGACAAGCTCCAGGCCACTAGATATCCGCCGAGGCACGAGGCAGGGATGCCCGTTATTCGCCCTCTACATAGAGCCGTTCGCCCAATGGGTGCGAGACAATCAAGCCATCAAGGGCATCACCTTCGGGGACGAATAGCAAACCATCAGCCTATACGCGGATGACATTCCGGTCGCCGTGGAGGACCCAAGGGGCTCGATCCCGGCAATCTTGGAGAAAATGGAGCGGTTCGGGAAGGTATTGGGCTTTATAATGAATGTCCAGAAATCTGTGATCCTCCCGCTAGGGAGCAATGCTCGCCAGATCAACAGAGGCTCGCTCCAGATGGGAGGGCTATCTGAGAGGCTGGAGCTGCCTTAGTTAGGGATAGACCTGACACCCGCAACAGCCCAAACGGTAGAACTTAACTACAACAAACTCCTCACGCGCATCAAGGGGGATATCCTTCGATGGCGACAGCAACCACTGTCCTGGCTGGGCCGGGTGGCCGCCGTCAAGATGTCTCTGCTGCCAAGGGTGCTTTATCTGTTTCAGACTATACCGGTCACCCCCCGATAGGCATGATTAAGAAATTGCAGGACGTCATTCAGCAGTATGTCTGGGCCGGTAAACGTCCTAGAATGCGGCGCAATCTCATCACGCGGGTGCATGCCGAAGGAGGGTTGGGGGTCCCCGACTTGCACCGCTATTTTCAAGCAGCCCAGTTGCGATATCTCTTAGAGTGGTCCAGACCGACTTCAGAGAAAAGATGGCTGTTTCAGGACAGGGCGATGGCGGGAATGCCACTGTGGAGAATCTCATTCCTGGCACGTCGCGATAGACCGGCATACATGAGGCGATACCCCATTACCAAAACGCTCCTACAGGTGTGGGACGCGGTGGCAACGAACAGAGATCTTACATCTTTTACGTCACCGATGACGCCCCTGTTTGACAACCCAGCGTTCCCTCCGGGGATGGTCCCAGGCTCCTTCCCTCAGTGGCGACAATCGGAGTGTCGTTCGGCTGGACACTTATATGACTTGCAGGGCTTTATGACGCTAGACGCGGTTAAGAATGGGTACGAGGTGGATCGCCCGCATAATTTCCAATACTTTCAATTACGACACTGGCTCACTCACAAAGACACTCTCCCGCACGTAGGCCGCTTCCTTACCCCCTTTGAGAAGTGGCTTCTAACCAAATCTGAGGATACACGGGCGATTACTGAATTGTATAAACTATTGACTCCACCTGCGTCACAGACTAGGTCAGCAGGTCAGAAACGCTGGGAGAGAGAACTGGGGAGGGCGCTCTCAGACAAAGAATGGCAAGATATCTTTTATAGGGCGCATCACACGGCTCGTAATGTGGCCAGTAAGGAAGCCGCGATCAAGGTGGCCTGCTACTGGCACCTGACCCCAGAAAGGTTGCACCAGAGTAATCCTAGCAGGGACCCTAAGTGTTGGAGGGGGTGCGGACACACGGGGACCATGATTCACCTACTGTGGGAATGTCCGGAGGTGCAGGAGTATTGGGAGGAGGTACTGCGGGACATAGACTTATACTTTGAAACAGAAATCCCCCGCTTCCCCGCATACACGATCCTGGGCCTGCCTAACAAACTGACCTTCCCTCTCAAGTCGATTCGGGGAAGCAAATGGGGCTGGTAATGGGAGCGGCGACACAACACATCCTCTCATTATGGGGCAACACACGTAAACCCTCACACACGGGATGGCTCCACAAACTATGGTTTATCATGGGGATGAAGCCATACAGGCCTCTCTTACACAAACTTCTGACACCTTCAGGGAGATATGGTCCCCTTTGATCGCGCTGCTTACCAATGAATTCCATGAACTGACGTGCCCAAAATACCTTAAAGTGCTCAGACTGGTGGATGAGTTTCACAAACCGCAAGGCGATAAAGAAAAGAAAACAAAGAAGAGACCCAGGTAGACCAATGGTATGGTCGCAATGGAACACACCGGAAGGGGAGGTTAGGGGGGGGTTGGTTGGACGGGGGGAGAACCAGTTGGGGAGTGGGTGGGCATGGTAGGGGGGGCTGGGCTTGGGAGTTTTAATGTGCATCACAGTGTTTTGGGTTACCCTCACCAGCATACACGGACTCAAGGCCTCTGACCCGGGGGACAGGGAGTCTCACGTTGGGGCTTTCAAAAGGGGCATGTGGAGTAATGTGACATGCAAATGTCCAAACAATGCACTGTTTTGCCTTGATGCCAATAAAAATAAATTTGATCAAAAAAAAGCCCACCTACCCCTTCAGACCACGCCAAGAACCTGGGCATCGTACTAGACTTATCACTCACCATGAACCGACAGATCAACGCCGTCACCTCCAGCTGCTTCAACACCCTCCGCATCCTCCGCAAGACCTTCAAGTGGATCCCCCCTGAGTCAAGGAAGACAGTCGCCCACGCACTCATTACCAGCAGACTGGACTATGGAAACACACTCTATGCCGGCATCAAGTCCCTACACTACAAACTCCAGACAATACAGAACACCACCGCCAGACTTGTCCTCCACATCCCCCGACACGAACACATCAGCCAACACCTATGAAGTCTCTACTGGCTTCCCGTGGAGAAAAGAGTCACTTTCAAAACCCTCACTCACGCCTACAAATGCCTACACAACAACGGACCCAAATACCTCAACAGCAGAATCAACTTCCACGTACCCAAAAGAAACCTCCGATCTTCCAACCTCGCACTGGCCGAAACCCGTGCATCCACAGAGCCAGAGCAGGCGGAAGATCCTTCTCTCACATTGCAGCCAAGACCTGGAACGAGCTACTGGCAGTCATCAGACGCGCCCCTTCCCTGAACACCTTCAAGAAGACCCTCAAGACCTGGCTCTTCGGGAAAACAGATCGGCGGACCCCCCGCCACTACCCCACCTCAGCCCCTTGAGACCCTCACTGGTGAGTAGCACGCTTACAATTGATTGATTGATTGATTGATGGAGAGCCTCAGTCTTCAATGTCTGCAGCTTATTAGTTGTTGCTCACGCTGTTTCTGTTACATACAGAGAGCTTCGACCTTCAGTGTCTGCAGCTCATTAGTTTCTGCTCAGGCTCTTTTTGTTACCTATGGAGAGTTTCTACCTTCAGTGTCTGCAGCTCATTAGTTTCTGTTCCGGTTCTATCTGTTACCTACTGAGATCTTCGATCTTCAATGCCTGCCGCTTATTAGCTGCTGATTAGGCTCTTTCTGTTACCCACGGAGAGCCTCAACCTTCAATGTCTGCAGCTTGTTAGTTGCTGCTCAGGCTCTTTCTGTTACCCAGGTAGAGCCTCGAATTTCAGTGTCTGTAGCATATTAGTTGTTGCTCGGGCTCTTTCTGGTACCCACAGTGAGCCTCACTCTTCAATGTCTGCAGCTTATTAGTTGCTGCTCAGGCTCTTTCTGTTACCCACGGAGAGCCTCAAACGTCAGTGTCTGTAGCTTATTAGTTGCTGCTCAGGCTCTTACTTTTACAAACGGAGAGTCTCAACCTTCAGTGTCTGCAGCTTATTGATTGCTGCTCAGACTTTCTGTTACCGAAGGAGAGCTTCAACCTCCAATGACTGCAGCTTATTAGTTGCTGCTCAGGCTCTTTCTGTTACCCACGGAAAGCCTCAACCTTCAGTGTCTGCAGCTTATTGATTGCTGCTCAGACTTTCTGTTACCGACGAAGAGCCTCAACCTTCAATGTCTGCAGCTTATTAGTTGCTGCTCAGGCTCTTTCTGTTACCCACGGAGAGTCTCAGCCTTCAATGTCTGCAGCTTATTAGTTGCTGCTCACGCTCTTTCTGTTACCAATGGAGAGTCTCAACCTTCAGTGTCTGCAGCTTATTGTTTGCTGCTCAGACTTTCTGTTATCGATGGAGCGCCTCAAACTTCAATGTCTGCACCTTATTAGTTGCTGCTCAGGCTCTTTCTGGTACCCATGGTGAGCATCAACTTTTCAATGTCTGCAGCTTATAAGTTGCTGCTCAGGCTCTTTCTATTACCAAAGGAGAGCCTCAACCTTCAATGTCTGCATCTTATTAATTGCTGCTCAGGCACTTTCTGTTACCCACAGAAAGCCTCAACCTTCAGTGTCCGCTGCTTATGAGTTGCTGCTCAGGCTCTTTCTGTTACCAATTGAGAGCCTCAACCTTCAATGTCTGCAGCTTATTAGTTGCTGCTCAGGCTCTTTCTGTTACCCACGGAGACCCTCAACCTTCAATGTCTGCAGCATATTAGTTGCTGCTCAGTATCTTTCTGATACCCATGGTGAGCTTCAACCTTCAATGTCTGCAGCTTACTAGTTGCTGCTCAGGCTCTTTCTGTTACCAATTGAGAGCCTCAACCTTCAAAATCTGCAGCTTACTAGTTGCTGCTCAGGCTCTTTCTATTACCAAGGAGAGCCTCAACCTTCAATATCTGAAGCGTATTAGTTGCTGCTCCGGCTCTTTCTGGTACCCAGGGGTGAGCCTCAACCTTCAATGTCTGCAGCTTACTAGTTGCTGCTCAGGCTCTTTCTATTACCAAGGAGAGCCTCAACCTTTAATGTCTGCAGCTTATTAGTTGCTGCTCAGACTCTTTCTGTTACCCACAGAGACCCTCAACCTTCAGTATCTGCAGCACATAAGTTGCTGCTAAGGCTCTTTCTGTTACCGAAGGAGAGCCTCAACCTTTAATGTATGCAGTCTATTAGTTGCTGCCCCGGCTCTTTCTGTTACCCACGGAGAGCCTCAACCTTCAATGTCTGCAGCTTATTGATTGCTGCTCAGACTTTCTGTTACCCACAGAGACCCTCAACCTTCAGTATCTGCAGCACATTAGTTGCTGCTAAGGCTCTTTCTGTTACCGAAGGAGAGCCTCAACCTTTAATGTATGCAGTCTATTAGTTGCTGCTCAGGCTCTTTCTGTTACCCACGGAGAGCCTCAACCTTCAATGTCTGCAGCTTATTGATTGCTGCTCAGACTTTCTGTTACCGACGTAGAGCCTCAACCTTCGATGTCTGCAGCTTATTAGTTGCTACTCAGGCTCTTTCTGTTACCCACGGAGAGCCTCAACCTTCAATGTCTACAGCTTATTAGTTGCTGCTCGGCTCTTTCTGGTACCCACAGTGAGCCTCAACCTTCAATGTCTGCAGCTTATTAGTTGCTGCTCAGGCTCTTTCTGTTACCAATGGAGAGCCTCAACCTTCAATTTCTGCAGCTTATTCGTGGTGTTCAGGCTCTTTCTGTTACCAAAGGAGAGCCTCAACCTTCAATGTCTGCAGCTTATTAGTTGCTGCTCAGGCTCTTTCTGTTACCAAAGGAGAGCCTCAACCTTCAATGTCTGCAGCTTATTGATTGCTGCTCAGGCACTTTCTGTTACCCACGGAGAGCCTCAACCTTCAATTTCTGCAGCTTATTCGTGGTGTTCAGGCTCTTTCTGTTACCAAAGGAGAGCCTCAACCTTCAATGTCTGCAGCTTATTAGTTGCTGTTCAAGCTCTTTCTATTACCAAAGGAGAGCCTCAACCTTCAGTGCTGCAGCTTATTAGTTGCTGCTCAGACTCTTTCTGTTACCGAAGGAGAGTATCAACCTTCAATGTCTGCAGTCTATTAGTTGCTGCTCAGGCTCTTTCTGTTACCAATGGAGAGCCTCAACCTTCAATGTCTGCAGCTTATTAGTTGCTGCTTGGACTCTTTCTGTTACCAATGGAGAGCCTCAGCCTTCATGTCTGCAGCTTATTAGTTGCTGCTCAGGCTCTTTCTGTTACCTACGGAGAGCTTCGACCTTCAGTGTCTACAGCCTATTAGTTGCTGCTTAGGCTCTTTCTGTTACCAAAGGAGAGCCTCAACCTTCAATGTCTGCTGCTTATTAGTTGCTGCTCAGACTCTTTCTATTACCAAAGGAGAGCCTCAACCTTCAATGTCTGCAGCTTATTAGTTGCTGCTCAGGCTCTTTCTGTTACCTACGGAGAGATTCGACCTTCAGTGTCTGCAGCATGTTATTTGCTGCTCAAGCTCTTTCTTGTACCCACGGTGAGCCTCAACAGTCCATGTCTGCAGCTTATTAGTTGCTGCTCAGGCTCTTTCTATTACCAAAGGAGAGCCTCAACCTTCAATATCTGCTGCTTATTAGTTGCTGCTTAGACTCTTGCTATTACCAAAGGAGAGCCTCAACCTTCAATGTCTGCAGCTTATTAGTTGCTGCTCAGGCGCTTTCTGTTACCCACGGAGATCCTCAACCTTCAATGTCTGCAGCTTATTAGTTGCTGCTCAGGCTCTTTCTGTTACCGACGGAGAGCCTCAACCTTTTAATGTCTGCAGCTTATTAGTTGCTGCTCAGGCTCTTTCTGTTACCAATGGAAAAGCTCAGCTTTCAATGTATGCAGCTTACTAGTTGCTGCTCAGGCTCTTTCTGGTACCCACGGTGAGCCTCAACCTTCAATGTCTGCAGCTTATTAGTTGCTGCTCAGGCTCTTACTATTACCAACGGAGAGTCTCAACCTTCAGTGTCTGCAGCTTATTGATTGCTGCTCAGACTTTCTGTTACCGAAGGAGAGCTTCAACCTCCAATGTCTGCAGCTTATTAGTTGCTGCTCAGGCTCTTTCTGTTACCCACGGAAAGCCTCAACCTTCAGTGTCTGCAGCTTATTGATTGCTGCTCAGATTTTCTGTTACCGGCGAAGAGCCTCAACCTTCAATGTCTGCAGCTTATTAGTTGCTCAGGCTCTTTCTGTTACCCTCGGAGAGCCTCAACCTTCAGTGTCTGCAGCTTATTGATTGCTGCTCAGACTTTCTGTTACCGACGGAGAGCCTCAACCTTCAATGTCTACAGCTTATTAGTTGCTGCTCAGGCTCTTTCTGTTACCCACGGAGAGTCTCAGCCTTCAATGTCTGCAGCTTATTAGTTGCTGCTCACGCTCTTTCTGTTACCAATGGAGAGTCTCAACCTTCAGTTGTCTGCAGCTTATTGTTTGCTGCGCAGACTTTCTGTTACCGATGGAGCGCCTCAAACTTCAATGTCTGCACCTTATTAGTTGCTGCTCAGGCTCTTTCTGGTACCCATGGTGAGCATCAACTTTTCAATGTCTGCAGCTTATAAGTTGCTGCTCAGTCTCTTTCTATTACCAAAGGAGAGCCTCAACCTTCAATGTCGGCATCTTATTAATTGCTGCTCAGGCACTTTCTGTTACCCACAGAAAGCCTCAACCTTCAGTGTCTGCTGCTTATTAGTTGCTGCTCAGACTCTTTCTGTTACCCACGGAGACCCTCAACCTTCAATGTCTGCAGCATATTAGTTGCTGCTCAGTATCTTTCTGATATCCATGGTGAGCTTCAACCTTCAATGTCTGCAGCTGACTAGTTGCTGCTCAGGCTCTTTCTGTTACCAATTGAGAGCCTCAACCTTCAATATCTGCAGCTTACTAGTTGCTGCTCAGGCTCTTTCTATTACCAAGGAGAGCCTCAACCTTCAATATCTGAAGCGTATTAGTTGCTGCTCAGGCTCTTTCTGGTACCCAAGGGTGAGCCTCAACCTTCAATGTCTGCAGCTTACTAGTTGCTGCTCAGGCTCTTTCTATTACCAAGGAGAGCCTCAACCTTTAATGTATGCAGTCTATTAGTGGGTGCTCAGGCTCTTTCTGTTACCCACGGAGAGCCTCAACCTTCAATGTCTGCAGCTTATTAGTTGCTGCTCAGACTCTTTCTGTTACCCACAGAGACCCTCAACCTTCAGTATCTGCAGCACATAAGTTGCTGCTAAGGCTCTTTCGGTTACCGAAGGAGAGCCTCAACCTTTAATGTATGCAGTCTATTAGTTGCTGCTCAGGCTCTTTCGGTTACCGAAGGAGAGCCTCAAACTTTAATGTATGCAGTCTATTAGTTGCTGCTCAGGCTCTTTCTATTACCAAGGAGAGCCTCAACCTTCAATGTCTGCAGCTTATTAGTTGCTGCTCAGACTCTTTCGGTTACCCACAGAGACCCTCAACCTTCAGTATCTGCAGTACATAAGTTGCTGCTAAGGCTCTTTCGGTTACCGAAGGAGAGCCTCAACCTTTAATGTATGCAGTCTATTAGTTGCTGCTCAGGCTCTTTCTGTTAACCCACGGAGAGCCTCAACCTTCAATGTCTGCAGCTTATTGATTGCTGCTCAGACTTTCTGTTACCCACAGAGACCCTCAACCTTCAGTATCTGCAGCACATTAGTTGCTGCTAAGGCTCTTTCTGTTACCGAAGGAGAGCCTCAACCTTTAATGTATGCAGTCTATTAGTTGCTGCTCAGGCTCTTTCTGTTACCCACGGAGAGCCTCAACCTTCAATGTCTGCAGCTTATTGATTGCTGCTCAGACTTTGTTACCGACGTAGAGCCTCAACCTTCGATGTCTGCAGCTTATTAGTTGCTGCTCAGGCTCTTTCTGTTACCCACGGAGAGCCTCAACCTTCAATGTCTGCAGCTTATTAGTTGCTGCTCGGCTCTTTCTGGTACCCACAGTGAGCCTCAACCTTCAATGTCTGCAGCTTATTAGTTGCTGCTCAGGCTCTTTCTGTTACCAATGGAGAGCCTCAACCTTCAATTTCTGCAGCTTATTCGTGGTGTTCAGGCTCTTTCTGTTACCAAAGGAGAGCCTCAACCTTCAATGTCTGCAGCTTATTAGTTGCTGCTCAAGCTCTTTCTATTACCAAAGGAGAGCCACAACCTTCAATGTCTGCAGCTTATTAGTTGCTGCTCGGCTCTTTCTGGTACCCACAGTGAGCCTCAACCTTCAATGTCTGCAGCTTATTAGTTGCTGCTTGGACTCTTTCTGTTACCAATGGAGAGCCTCAGCCTTCATGTCTGCAGCTTATTAGTTGCTGCTCAGGCTCTTTCTGTTACCTACGGAGAGCTTCGACCTTCAGTGTCTACAGCCTATTAGTTGCTGCTTAGGCTCTTTCTGTTACCAAAGGAGAGCCTCAACCTTCAATGTCTGCTGCTTATTAGTTGCTGCTCAGACTCTTTCTATTACCAAAGGAGAGCCTCAACCTTCAATGTCTGCAGCTTATTAGTTGCTGCTTAGGCTCTTTCTGTTACCTACAGAGAGATTCGACCTTCAGTGTCTGCAGCATGTTATTTGCTGCCCAAGCTCTTTCTTGTACCCACGGTGAGCCTCAACAGTCCATGTCTGCAGCTTATTAGTTGCTGCTCAGGCTCTTTATATTACCAAAGGAGAGCCTCAACCTTCAATATCTGCTGCTTATTAGTTGCTGCTTAGACTCTTGCTATTACCAAAGGAGAGCCTCAACCTTCAATGTCTGCAGCTTATTAGTTGCTGCTCAGGCGCTTTCTGTTACCCACGGAGATCCTCAACCTTCAATGTCTGCAGCTTATTAGTTGCTGCTCAGGCTCTTTCTGTTACCAACGGAGAGCCTCAACCTTTTAATGTCTGCAGCTTATTAGTTGCTGCTCAGGCTCTTTCTGTTGCCAATGGAAAAGCTCAGCTTTCAATGTATGCAGCTTACTAGTTGCTGCTCAGGCTCTTTCTGGTACCCACGGTGAGCCTCAACCTTCAATGTCCGCAGGTTATTAGTTGCTGCTCAGGCTCTTTCTATTACCAAGGAGAGCCTCAACCTTCAATGTCTGCAGCTTATTAGTTGCTGCTTACGCTCTTTCTGTTACTCAAGGAGAGCCTCGAACTTCAGTGTCTGCAGCATATTAGTTGCTGCTCATGCTCTTTCTGGTACCCACGGTTGAGCCTCAGCCTTCAATGTCTGCAGGTTATTAGTTGCTGCCCAGGCTCTTTCTGTTACCTACGAAGAGCTTCGACCTTCAGTGTCTGCAGCTTATTAGTTGCTGCTCAGGCTCTTGCTGGTACTCACAGTGAGCCTCAACAGTCAATGTCTGCAGCGTATTAGTTGTTGCTCAGGCTCTTTTTGTTACTCAAGGAGAGCCTCAAACTTCAGTGTCTGCCCTATATTAGTTGCTGCTCAGGCTCTTTCTGGTACCCATGGTGAGCCTCAACAGTCAATGTCTGCAGCTTATTAGTTGTTGCTCAGGCTCTAACTTTTACCAACGGAGAGACTCGACCTCCAATGTCTGCAGGTTATTAGTTGTTGATCAGGCTCTAACTATTACTAACGGAGAGACTCAACCTCCAATGTCTGCAGCTTATTAGTTGTTGCTCAGGATCTAACTATTACCAACGGAGAGACTCAACCTCCAATGTTTGCAGGTTATTAGTTGTTGCTCAGGCTCTAACTATTACCAACGGAGAGACTCAACCTCCAATGTCTGCAGCTTATTAGTTGTTGCTCAGGCTCCTTTTGTTACTCAAGGAGAGCCTCAAACTTCAGTGTCTGCCGCATATTAGCTGCTGCTCAGGCTCTTTCTGGTACCCATGGTGAGCCTCAACAGTCAATGTCTGCAGCTTATTAGTTGTTGCTCAGGCTCTAACTATTACCAACGGAGAGACTCGACCTCCAATGCCTGCAGGTTATTAGTTGTTGCTCAGGCTCTAGCTATTACTAACGGAGAGACTCGACCTCCAATGTCTGCAGGTTATTAGTTGTTGCTCAGGCTCTATTACCAACGGAGAGACTCAACCTCCAATGTCTGCAGGTTATTAGTTGTTGCTCAGGCTCTAACTATTACCAACGGAGAGACTCAACCTCCAATGTCTGCAGGTTATTAGTTGTTGCTCAAGCTCTTACTATTACTAATGGAGAGACTCAACCTCCAATGTCTGCAGCTTATTAGTTGCTGCTCAGGCTCTTACTATTACCAACGGAGAGACTCAACCTCCAATGTCTGCAGCTTATTAGTTGCTGCTCAGGCTCTTTCTGTTACCAATTGAGAGCCTCAACCTTCAATGTCTGCAGCTTATTAGTTGCTGCTCAGGCTCTTTCTGTTACCAATTGAGAGCCGCAACCTTCAATGTCTGCAGCTTATTAGTTGTTGCTCAGGCTCTTTCTGTTACCAATTGAGAGCCTCAACCTCCAATGTCTGCAGCTTATTAGTTGCTGCTCAGGCTCTTTCTGTTATCAATTGAGAGACTCAACCTCCAATGTCTGCAGGTTATTAGTTGCTGCATATGCTCTTACTATTACCAACGGAGAGATTCAACCTCCAATGTCTGCAGCTTATTAGTTGCTGCTCAGGCTCTTTCTGTTACCAATTGAGAGCTGCAACCTTCAATGTCTGCAGCTTATTAGTTGCTGCTCAGGCTCTTTCTGTTACCAATTGAGAGCCGCAACCTTCAATGTCTGTAGCTTATTAGTTGCTGCTCAGGCTCTTTCTGTTACCAATTCGGAGCCTCAACCTCCAATGTCTGCAGCTTATTAGTTGCTGCTCAGGCTCTTTCTGTTATCAATTGAGAGCCTCAATCTCCAATGTCTGCAGCTTATTAGTTGCTGCTCAGGCTCTTTCTGTTACCAATTGAGAGCCTCAACCTTCAATGTCTGCAGCTTATTAGTTGCTGCACAGGCTCTTTCTGTTACTCAAGGAGCGCCTCAAACTTCAGTGTCTGCCGCATATTAGTTGCTGCTCAGGCTCTTTCTGGTACCCATGGTGAGCCTCAACAGTCAATGTCTGCAGCTTATTAGTTGTTGCTCAGGCTCTAACTATTACCAACATGAGAGACTCGACCTCCAATGTCTGCAGGTTATTAGTTGTTGCTCAGGCTCTAACTATTACAGACGGAGAGACTCCACCTCCAATGTCTGCAGGTTATTAGTTGTTGCTCAGGCTCTTACTATTACTAATGGAGAGACTCAACCTCCAATGTCTGCAGCTTCTTAGTTGTTGCTCAGGCTCTAACTATTACCAACGGAGAGACTCGACCTCCAATGTCTGCAGGTTATTAGTTGTTGCTCAGGCTCTAACTATTACTAACGGAGAGACTCAACCTCCAATGTCTGCAGGTTATTAGTTGTTGCTCAGGCTCTAACTATTACCAACGGAGAGACTCGACCTCCAATGTCTGCAGGTTATTAGTTGTTGCTCAGGCTCTAACTATTACCAACGGAGAGACTCAACCTCCAATGTCTGCAGGTTATTAGTTGTTGCTCAGGCTCTAACTATTACCAACGGAGAGACTCGGCCTCCAATGTCTGCAGGTTATTAGTTGTTGCTCAGGCTCTAACTATTACCAACGGAGGGACTCAACCTCCAATGTCTGCAGGTTATTAGTTGTTGCTCAGGCTCTAACTATTACCAACGGAGAGACTCCACCTCCAATGTCTGCAGGTTATTAGTTGTTGCTCAGGCTCTTACTATTACTAATGGAGAGACTCAACCTCCAATGTCAGCAGGTTATTAGTTGTTGCTCAGGCTCTAACTATTACCAACGGAGAGACTCAACCTCCAATGTCTGCAGGTTATTAGTTGTTGCTCAGGCTCTAACTATTACCAACGGAGGGACTCAACCTCCAATGTCTGCAGGTTATTAGTTGTTGCTCAGGCTCTAACTATTACCAACGGAGAGACTCCACCTCCAATGTCTGCAGGTTATTAGTTGTTGCTCAGGCTCTTACTATTACTAATGGAGAGACTCAACCTCCAATGTCTGCAGCTTCTTAGTTGTTGCTCAGGCTCTAACTATTACCAACGGAGAGACTCGACCTCCAATGTCTGCAGGTTATTAGTTGTTGCTCAGGCTCTAACTATTACCAACGGAGAGACTCGACCTCCAATGTCTGCAGGTTATTAGTTGTTGCTCAGGCTCTAACTATTACCAACGGAGAGACTCAACCTCCAATGTCTGCAGGTTATTAGTTGTTGCTCAGGCTCTAACTATTACCAACGGAGAGACTCGACCTCCAATGTCTGCCGGTTATTAGTTGTTGCTCAGGCTCTAACTATTACCAACGGAGAGACTCGACCTCCAATGTCTGCAGGTTATTAGTTGTTGCTCAGGCTCTAACTATTACCAACGGAGAGACTCAACCTCCAATGTCTGCAGGTTATTAGTTGTTGCTCAGGCTCTAACTATTACCAACGGAGGGACTCAACCTCCAATGTCTGCAGGTTATTAGTTGTTGCTCAGGCTCTAACTATTACCAACGAAGAGACTCCACCTCCAATGTCTGCAGGTTATTAGTTGTTGCTCAGGCTCCTACTATTACTAATGGAGAGACTCAACCTCCAATGTCTGCAGCTTCTTAGTTGTTGCTCAGGCTCTTACTATTACCAACGGAGAGACTCAACCTCCAATGTCTGCAGCTTATTAGTTGCTGCTCAGGCTCTTTCTGTTACCAATTGAGAGCCTCAACCTTTTCACCCTTCTCCAGCGAGTAGCTCGTGAGCTATTGGTAGCTCTCCTTGACCCCTATAAGTAGCTCTCCTGTATACAGCCCAGGCTACTAAATTAGAAGCTTTTGCTTATTTGAATTAATATATTCATACCAACATTGTAAAGTGTGTATTTAAGACGAAAATTAGTGTATTTTTAGAACTCGTAAACTGATGTTTGAAGAAAAATTGTTGAATTTCCCAACTATATTTAAAAGCTATTTGATTGTTAAATAATGTGTCATTGTTCATACTTATAACTACTATTATAATTACCTTGGTGCCTCAGGCATGGCACTATGACTGTTATTTGTTAACTGTGTAAGGACATTCCAAAGTGACCAAGCCTTTTTTACATTTCTGTCGGTAACCCTGTCTGATGCACTGAGGACCATTATTGGTAATTTGGTATAGAGTGACCACTAACGGAATCTTGTCTGTTGTGGTTACTAATACAACACTAATAATATTTGTAGCTCGGGATGATTTTATTTGAACATAAGTAGCTCTTATTATAGAAAAGGCTGGAGCCGCTAGTTTAATGTCTACAGCTTATGATCCAACGGGACACTTGAATGTTGCATCTTCATTTAACCATCCTGTGAGAAAGCGACTGCAACTCTGACACAGTTCCCGCCTCTAGATTTAAGGCCCCCAACGTTAGTAGAGACTAGAGCTGTCCTAATGCTTCTTTGCCAGTTCTTCGTGCAGGAGTTCATGTTTTGGGATGACTCTTCAAAGTCTTTCAAAATAGTCCCTCTTCAGCTGTGCTGCGTTGTGTCCTCGGACAGCGATTGTCCAGCTCCTTCAGCTCGGACCCTGAAAGAAATGGCTCCAGTTTCTTTAAAACCCATATCCTTCATTACTACAGATCATGTGATGCATGTGCTTGCTAACAGTGTCAGCATCCCATGGCACAAGTACTTTCCAAAGGTCAGACTCCCTTAGTTTCTTCAGAGGTTCCTATACACAAACTATAACATTCTGAACGCTGAACAGAGCCCTCAAGATGGACACAGAGTCTCCTGGTCTTGATATGAAGAGAAGACCGCTCTTCCTTCATCCCCGTACAGAACAGTTTACAATTAGCTATATCACTCCACGAGAAATAAGAGTGCTTGTAGAATGTGTAAAGAGGAACCTAGGAATAATGAAGCAGAGTGGTGTGCGGGGTCAAAGGAAAGGATTGCAAGTGACTGGCGTTGTTGGGTTATACGGGTGGAAGCGGACAAATCCTAGAACTCATTCACTTCAAGAGATTCAGGTGCAACTAAGCGTGTGCAATGGAATCGGAAGTCGACGATTTTACTCCTGTTACATTGTCCCCATTAATCAGGATGGTTCAGACCTATTCTAAATCTATAAACAATTTCTAGTTTTGGAATTGTTGTATTTTGTTAGTATTTCAGAGTTTAACTGCTGGGACGACTGGATCTAGGATGTGCTCGTTAGAAACCGGAAACACTACCAGAGGAACATCCGAAGTGAAGTTTAGAAGAGGAACAGCATGACCATGGACCTCTTATTTAACACATTGTCTCCAAGATTAGTCTCCACTGTCCTTTCTAATCAGGCAGCTTATCTTCTACTCCAAGGCTAAGATGATTGACTAATTTGTATTCTTGGCCCTCCTGAGGCATCGGTATGTAACAGACACTCATGAACTGCTCTGTAAAAGGGTCCAGATTTCACCCATGTTCTCAGAGAATCGCGTGATTTGACTGTCCCTACAGCCTACCATTCCATCCTCCAGCAAATGTCTTAGTTATTTAAGGATCACTCTTCCGTTTCTCGATTCAGGACTAGAAAAATATTCTGTTGGCTTTAAAGAGTCCCAGGTCCGATGGTGCCCATGGGGAGTCAGTGATGGTCTGCGGCCCTACATTAGACAGACCAAAGGAACCCAGTTCATATCATTTTCAGAAACTACTGCTAAGTGGGCGATACACTTAGCAGTAGCTTCTGAAAACACCAATATACCAATGCAGACTTCTTGGGCCCAGATGGAAGCCGGAGTGGGGTATTCCTCAAACAAGTTGGGGTCCTTCTCTGTGGAATGCTGGTACTTATTTACTATGGTTCCTTCACTTTTAGATGTGTATTTAGTTTGTAATTCATTTTCCATTTATAGAGCTCTTAAATGTGGATACGGGTAAGCGGAGGAAGCTACAATACCTAACCCATTCTTAACCAATACACGGTAACTCTAAATGAGTGTTTCAACAGTCGTTTTGGGGTCCCAGAATGAGTGGGGAACAAGGGTTATGATTATTTCTGTGTGTGAAACAAATTTAGAAATTTAGACAAAATTTAATTTCCTTAATAGACAGTGAGTGGTTGGAGGAACCAAGATGTATCTCTGTTAACATGATTTTAATATCACAGCTGACGAGGTGTTACGTTTGCAATGTATTTTTTTATTTAGTTACAAAAAATGAGAACCGAAATTAGTGACTAGAGCTCCTTTAAGCTAATGACCATTGTCTTGGTTTATACGTCTGTCACCCATCTTAAGGATTGTGTAATACTCCAAAGGGTCAGTCATGAGCGAGAGTCATTATATTACATTGCCTATTTTCACAGCTCTTATAACTATTGGTTAAATGCCTCTAGTGCAGGGTGGCCTCTCCACCAATAGAATAACCATGGCGTTCTCTTCCACAGGCAACGACTTGTCCATTGAACATCAAGGTGGACGAGACTCAACGCTGTGAGATGAACCGGCGATACCAGGACATGATGTGCCGCCTTAAGAAGTACGGCTACGACCCACGGGTGCACCCCCTCTTCTCAGAGTATCTGGTTAATACGTATGGCATCATGAAGGACCGGCCCCTGCCAGGCAGTGGAGAGCTGGCTTCCTTCAGTGACCCGGAGGTTCTGCGCAAGATGGCAGCTGAGGCCATGCCCGCAGATGTGCTGAAGGATGTGCATCTTCTACTCAACTGCTTGGTACAGCTGGCGAAGGAAGACGGGAAACCCCTCTTCATCTGGTAGAACAAGAGAGAGAAAGAAACTCTTGACTGGTAGAACATTTCCAGACCCATGAATCCCCCCATTAAACTTCATTCCAGAAAACCATCACTACTGATCAAATCTGGCTCTGCCTGTGGCAACCAGATAGAAAATCATTAAAATACCTGAAAACATAACTGGTGTGTGTCCATGTCAGTGAGGGCCTTCACTTCAACAGGGGTCTGGAGAAAGATCACAAGGTCATAAATCTCGCCTGGATGGACCACTGGAGCAGTGTGCAGGGGACCAGGAAGGGATGTGCAGGGTTTAAAGCAGAGCCATGACTACAAGGCACAGCGATCATTGGTTACAATATGAGAAAAGGTAAAAAAAAAAACAGGTAAGGACAATTGACAGGTGTTAGAGCTAAATTCATGACTGGTAGTATAGCCGGGGAAAGTGCAAATTATAAGGGGCATCAATTAGAAATCTGATTGATCCAGGCAGCAGATTAATAAGTCATTTAATAGAATTAGTTATACAAATTAATGAAAGAGATTAAGTAATTCTCAGAAAATGTGAATTGTCTGTAATTCTTAGGGAGGAAACCATTTTTGGACTGGTATTCAGTGTCAATTATATGCAAATCATTAAACATTACAGGGTTTATGAAAAAAAAACCCTCCTGGGTAATGTCCGAATCTTAGTTTTTCAATTTTGAACAATCAGTTGGAGCGTAGAATTCCTATTGGCAGCAACACTCGGTATGTCCTTACCAAGACCTATGAGATCCCCATTATAGTAGAACTCTACTGCCTACAGGACTCTCAGATTTTAAAGGGGTTCTTGGACTTTGTGTTGACAGACCACAGCCAGCGACTATGGTTTATGCAAAATACACTCAACCCCCTTTAATGCCAAGGCCTTTTTAGGTCAAGGACCGTAGGCTGCGCTTACGCAGTCTCGCTCCGAGATTTAATAATTTTAAGTATGGGGGCTTGAACCCGCCCCTCTTCTCCATTGGCTGGCTTTCTAAACGGAGGCCAGCCATTGGAGGAGAGGGGTGTCACTCCGTTCAAGCCCCGTCTTTTTCCGATTCGGGGGCGTCTTTTTTCGCTTCTTTCTTATTTTCTTTCTCTCCTCTTCCCATTGGCTGAAATTTTACCTTCCAGCCAATGGGAAGAGGAGAGTAAGAAAACCACGCCCGAATCAGAAAATGACTGTGCTTTCTCCGAGGCATTTCTGCTTTGCCTCAGAGAAAGATGGTTTTGTCATGGTGTTGTCTGGCCACGCAAAAGACAGAGACCACTCCTCCCCACCCCCTGATCAGGTAAGTTTTGGGGCGTCTGTTCCCTCGTGCTTTCTGCCCCCCGCACCCCTCGTTGTGTGTTTGTTCCATCGTGCTTCGGTTTTTGTGCCCCCCTGCCCCCTCGTTGCTTGTGCTTGCTCTCCTGCCCCTGCCCCCTCGTTGCTTGTTGTGCCTCTGTACCCTGCTTGTGATCCGGTTTTTGTGCCTCTGTGCCGCCCTGCCCCCTCGTTGCTTGTGCTTGCTCTCCTGCCCCTGCCCCCTCGTTGCTTGTTGTGCCTCTGTGCCCTGCTTATGATCTGGTTTTCGTGCCTCTGTGGCCTGCCCTGCTTGCGATCCGTTTTTTGTGCCTCTGTGCCCCCCTGCCTCCTTGTTGCTAGTGCTTGCTCTCCTGCCCCTGCCCCCTCGTTGCTTGTTGTGCCTCTGTCCCCTGCCCTGCTTGTAATCCGGTTTTTGTGCCTCTGTGCCCCCCTGCCCCCTCGTTGCTTGTGCTTGCTGCCTCCTCGTTGCTTGTGCTTGCTCTCCTGCCCCTGCCCCCTTGTTGCTTGTTGTGCCTCTGTGCCCTGCTTGTGATCCGATTTTTGTGCCTCTGTGCCCCCCTGCCCCCTTGTTGCTTGTGCTTGCTGCCCCCTCGTTGCTTGCGCTTGCTCTCCTGCCCCTGCCCCCTCGTTGCTTGTTGTGCCTCTGTGCCCTGCCCTGCTTGTGATCCGGTTTTTGTCCCTCTGTGCCCTGCCCTGCTTATGATCCGTTTTTTGTGCCTCTGTGCCCCCCGTTGCTTGTGCTTGCTGCCCCCTCATTGCTTGTGCTTGCTCTCCTGCCCCTGCTCCCTCGTTGCTTGTTCATCCTCTGTGCCCTGCTTGTGATACGGTTTTTGTGCCTCTGTGCCCTGCTTGTGATCCGGTTTTTGTGCCTCTGTGCCCCCCTGCCCCCTCATTGCTTGTGCTTGCTGCCCCCTCGTTGCCTGTGCTTGCTCTCCTGCCCCTGCCCCCTCGCTGCTTGTTGTGCCTCTGTGCCCAGCTTGTGATCCGGTTTTCGTGCCTCTGTGCCCTGCCCTGCTTGTGATCCGGTTTTCATGCCTCTGTGCCCTGCCCTGCTTGTGATCCGGTTTTTGTGATTCTGTGCCCCGCTGCCCCCTCGTTGCTTGTGCTTGCTGCCCCCTCGTTGCTTGTGCTTGTTCTCCTGCCCCTGCCCCCTTGTTGCTTGTTGTGCCTCTGTGCCCTGCTTGTCATCCAGTTTTTGTGCCTCTGTGTCCCCCTGCCCCCTCGTTGCTGGTGCTTGCTGCCCCCTCGTTGCTTGTGCTTGCTCTCCTGCCCCTGCCCCCTCAGCATGCTTGTTGTGCCTCTGTGCCCTGCTTGTGATCCGGTTTTTGTGCCTCTGTGCCCTGCTTGTGATCCGATTTTTGTGCCTCTGTGCCCCCCTGCCCCCTCGTTGCTTGTGCTTGCTGCCCCCTCGTTACTTGCGCTTGCTCTCCTGCCCCTGCCCCCTCGTTGCTTGTTGTGCCTCTGTGCCCTGCCCTGCTTGTGATCCGGTTTTTGTGCCTCTGTGCCCTGCCCTGCTTATGATCCGGTTTTTGTGCCTCTGTGCCCCCCGTTGCTTGTGCTTTCTGCCCCCTCATTGCTTGTGCTTGCTCTCCTGCCCCTGCCCCCTCGTTGCTTGTTGATCCTCTGTGCCCTGCTTGTGATACGGTTTTTGTGCCTCTGTGCCCTGCTTGTGATCCGGTTTTTGTGCCTCTGTGCCCCCTTGCCCCCCTCATTGCTTGTGCTTGCTGCCCCCTCGTTGCCTGTGCTTGCTCTCCTGCCCCTGCCCCCTCGTTGCTTGTTGTGCCTCTGTGCCCTGCTTGTGATCCGGTTTTCGTGCCTCTGTGCCCTGCCCTGCTTGTGATCCGGTTTTCGTGCCTCTGTGCCCTGCCCTGCTTGTGATCCGGTTTTTGTGGTTCTGTGCCCCGCTGCCCCCTCATTGCTTGTGCTTGCTGCCCCCTCGTTGCTTGTGCTTGTTCTCCTGCCCCTGCCCCCTTGTTGCTTGTTGTGCCTCTGTCCCCTGCTTGTGATCCGGTTTTTGTGCCTCTGTGCCGCCCTGCTTGTGATCTGGTTTTTGCGCCTCTGTGCCGCCCTGCTTGTGATCTTGTTTTTGTGTCTCTGTGCCGCCCTGCCCCCTTGTTGCTTATGCTTCCTCTCCTGCCCCTGCCCCCTCGTTGCTTGTTGTGCCTCTGTGCCCTGCTTGTGATCCGGTTTTTGTGCCTCTGTGCCCTGCTTGTGATCCCTTTTTTGTGCCTCTGTGCCCTGCTTGTGTCTCTGTCCCCTGCTTGTGATCCGGTTTTTGTGCCTCTGTGCCGCCCTGCTTGTGATCCGGTTTTTGTGCCTCTGTGCCGCCCTGCTTGTGATCCGGTTTTTGTGCCTCTGTGCCGCCCTGCCCCCTCGTTGCTTGTGCTTCCTCTCCTGCCCCTGCCCCCTCGTTGCTTGTTGTGCCTCTGTGCCCTGCTTGTGATCCGGTTTTTGTGCCTCTGTGCCCTGCTTGTGATCCGGTTTTTCGTGCCTCTGTTCCCTAGGGCGGTACTGGGCAGAGAGCTGTGTGTGTGTGTGTGTTTGTCTCTGTGTGTGTGTGGCTCTGTCTGGCTATGTCTGTGTGTGTGTGTGGCTCTGTCTGTGCGTGTGTGGCTCTGTGTGTGTGTGTGTGTGTGTGTGGCTGTGTGTGTGGCTTTGTTTGTGTGTGTGGCTTTGGCTGTGTGTGGCTATGTGTGTGTGTGTGGCTGTGTGTGTGTGTGGCTCTGTGTGCATGTGGCTCTGTGTGTGTGTGGCTCTGTGTCCGCTAATACTCTACTGCTCACCTATTGCCATTGTAAATGACAATACCATTTATTTATGTTAAAAAAAATGAAAAAAATGCCATTTGCAATGCCAATTGCTTTAACTTTAATAAAGCCGAGACCATTACATTGTAAATGCTTGTTATGTGAATCTACCTTTAGTATAGAGGACGCTATAAACATATTTAGAGTGCTCTTAAGGGATTAACAGAGCTTTCACAGGAGAGGCCCACACAACAGCAATTTATATCTCCTCGAAACTGGACATATCTGCAAAGGCAGTGGAACAGCTCTTTGGCTGTTTGTGACCTGATCCCATCTTCACTTGTTCTTTATTACTGGTGACAAACTCCAAATGGCAAATGGAAGTATATCCCTTTCAAGCCTATATGAACTGGTATTTGGTGCTATACGTTTACCACATTATTTAAACTCATATTCTGCTTAACAGGTAAAAACATGATGAACATATTGAAGGACGGTGATTACTTGTAAGACTGCTGATAACCCTATAAGGTTGTTAATAGGTAATAAATAAGGGAGCTGGCTGAAAGATCCAATGAGAATAAGTACTGTGAGGAAACCACACGTACCGGTAGCCAGTCCGAAATCAACAAAATCAAGACCTTTTGTTAAGGGACATGAAATTAGTAGGGTGTCGGCATTCCCTTATTTGGGTGTACAATTTGACGATAAAGGGTCATGGTCCATGCTCCTGACCTCCAAAAACAATGAGTAGTGAGGCCTATTTCTATTTTTGATTTTGCCTCTAGACTGGCGAACCAAAAGTTGACCGCTGTGTTAAAATTTTATCAAGCTTTTTTTCGTATATAAACATGCAGGATTGATATGTCACTGGATGGACATATGTGGAGGACTGTGCACACCTGCTCAGTTTTTTAAAATTGAATAAAGTAAAAAAAAAATCTATCAAGCTAAATGTGTTTCAGCAGTTTAATATGGTATATTTGGGGCTATGTGGATACTTCTGCATTACAATCTGCTGAGAACAATTTTGCAAGATGTCTGCTGTCTCTTTCCCAGAGCATCCCTATAAATATATATACTAGCAGCCCGTCCCGACGTTGTCCGGGTATGAATTGCTGCCGGCCAGTAGTATATTGTTTGGTAGGGTTTTGTTTTGATAGCATTTCTTATCTGTGACAGACCCGTGAAACGCTCCGATTCACAGTGCACTGCTGATGCACTTAAGAGTGCGCGTTCAGTAGTGTGTGAACTCGAGTTTCCCTACTTTATTTTTCCTTGCAATATTATATAGCGCGAACTCGACAACATGGCATGAGCACAATTTACATTACAGAAGAACTAATTCATTTATGGTAGGCACGGGGAGACAAAGCGATTTGCCTGGAATCACAGGATGTTGAGCTGATGCCGAGATTCGAACGTAGCTCCCCAGCTCTAAAGTTCGCAATTCTAGAACTTGTGGCGGGAGGTGTGTCTAAAAGTGTATGTCGGTGCTGGCCATCAATGAGAGAGACCTGTGCATTTTTCAAATGGGTGGTGAACAAATATGAGTATGTTGCTGGAGATGTGGGCCACCGTGCCACCAATGTACTTACCGGGGAGGGTAAACACCCATTATTCCGTAACTTTGTTTCCGCATACCATCACTCCGCATACTTTCATTACAAAAGTACCATGACTCCGCAATGCCATTATAACGCATGGCATTACATTTTATATGCTTTTACCACGCATACATTTACAACGAAATTCGTTGTAAATGCATGAATGTTAAAAGCATGTTTTTTTAAATGTTTGGATAAGGTAAGTATGGGTATAGGGGTATATGTTTTGGGGTACTGAGGTATATGTTTTGGGGTGTTTGGATATTTTAATGGTTCAGATATAGTTTTGGGTTATGGGGTACAGGGGTAGTTTTAGGGTTTAGGGATAGGTATGGGTTTTGGGGTACAGGGGTATTTTTAGTGTTCAGGGATAGGTTTGGGTTTTGGGGTATAGGGGTATTTTTAGCGTTCAGGGGTAGGTTTGGGTTTTGGGGTACAAGGGGTATTTTAAGGGTTCAGGGCTAGGTTTGGGTTTTGGGGTACAGGGGTATTTTTAGGGTTCAGGGCTAGGTTTGGGTTTTGGGGTACAGGGGTATTTTAGGGTTTAGGGGTAGGTTTGGGTTTTGGGGTACATGGTTATTTTTAGGGTTCAGGGCTAGGTTTGGGGTATTTTTAGGGTACAGGGGTAGGTTTGGGTTTTGGGGTACAGGGGTATTTTAGGATTCAGGGGTAGGTTTAGGTTTTGGGATACAATGGTATTTTTAGGGTTCAGGGCTAGGTTTGGGTTTTGGGGTACAGGGGTATTTTTAGGGTTCAGGGGTAGGTTTGGGTTTTGAGGTACAGAGGTATTTATAGGGTTCAGGGCTAGGTTTGGGTTTTGGGGTACAGGGGTATTTTTAGGGTTTAGGGATAGGTTTTGGTTTTGGGGTACAGGGTATATTTATAGGGTTAAGATGGGTTAGTGTTTAAGGGTGGTGGGGTATTTTAAGGAATAGGGTGGGTTATGATTATGGGGTGCAGGGGTATTTAAAGGGAGCAGGGTGGGATTAGCATACAATATGAGACATGGCATGAAGGGCGGAACGTACCACACGCCCCTAGCGTTTGTCACGCCCCCAGCACACGCCCACAGCATCACGCAGACACGCCCACAAGGGACTACTTTGCTGGCACGGTTGTACGGTTCTTTTACCTTTTAAATGTATATGGTTTGCGTCTGCATAGCCTATGTCCTTCTGCTGCAACTGCCCTTTCCAACGCTGTATTGGGTGCTGTGATTGGTGCTGTGGTTACTGAGATTACCAGCCTCAAAGGTTTGGGCTCTCTCTTTATTATATTAGTATAGATATAGAGCTAGGTTTGGGCTATATTTCTGATGTCCCTGCCAATCGCACTTGCCCAGATGGCTTGCTGTCTGGGTTAACAGTGACACTGAGCCTTACAAGAGCCATTTTGAGTGTTTGGGTGAACCTTGTTGGGGCACATAGGATCCCTGAGTTCAACTACATGACATGTGTTTTGAGAGTGTTTGGCGGCCGAAACCTTGTGATATCCTGGCCTTTACTATGAAAGAAGACCCGAGATAATCTCAAATGGACGTCCTCTCATACAGAAGGGAGAAGAGAAATCCATGAATTCGAGCTCGCGCTCATTTGAAATCTACCTTATTCATGGCACCCTCTGGCCTCAGTGCTAAGAATCATTGTTACCTTTTAACGAGGTTCAAAATACATTCGGTGCACAGTTTATCTGCTGTTCCAAAGCGCTGGCACCAGGTCAAAAGTCTGTGCCGCTGTGGTTGTGACTCTCTTCCTGTCCAGGACGTTACACTTCACTTTGTTCTGCAGGTGCTCTGCACAGCTCAGGGCGAGCTATATTTTGACCTTGTTAAGAGATCTGAATTTTACTCAAGCCAGGTCGCCCTTGCTGTATTTATAATTATTTTCCTCTGAATAAATGTGTCTTTCTATTGCTTGTTTTCTACGAGATGCTGTCTAATTAAGATCTCTTGTGGATTTATAATTTTTAATTTTTACGTACATGCCTTATTATTTTATAATTTTATTTGTAAACAATACAATACATTGATAAGAACTCTGCTGGGCTGTGGAAAGGCTAATATAACAGTTTAAGGCTGATTATTGTACATAAGAGGAGAGCTCAGAATATTCCCAATAACAACAGGTAAAGGCCCGAGAGATAATAGGGAAGCACCAGTAACAGATCCAGCCTGACAAGAATGGAATGCTTGTAAAAGCTGGTGAACGGATCACTGCTAACTAGTGATGCCAAGGAGAACAAGGGGCGACAGGAGAGCTGAAAAGGTGCAATTACACGATGACAGGTAAAGAATGAGAACCAATGAGAAAACTGGCTGAATGCCTCAAAGATAATAAGAACTAGGAAATGTTTAAAAACACGAAAGAAGTAGCATTAGGGTTGTGGGTAGTTAACTTATAACAGGAAAGGCCTTAGAACAGTAAGGAAACTGGATACTAGGAAGCTTGTGAAATGTCCAAAGATGACAGAAGTAGCAACGGGAATGATGCAGATATTCCAAATGAAAACATAATTAACAAGCATTGACATAGCCAATAGGTCTCACCTTTGGGCCGTGATAAGTGTTTCAGACACAGATATTGACTTTGCTAATGTCTTGCGGTAGAGAAGTATGACTGCTGTGCAACACGATGAAAAGTTACAATAAAAAAGTGTCAGAAGCATTTTTGTTGCCTTATGTATGACCAAGAATGCATTATGTACAACTGAACGACAACATTAAAACAATTATTTACAATAAAAGCCTTCAGTTTTCTTTTGTTCTTGCAATGCTGGCAACTTTTTTCTGCCTCTTCCAATTATTATTTGTTATAGTTTTTGTTGTTGTTATGGGGGCCATAAACAACGGGATTGTGAAGGCTGAGAAATAGTACTTGTATTACAACACTAAGAGCGGAAGGATGCTAGGGGAGAATCAACAGATGGCAGGTTCTGAGGGCAGGCTAAGGTGGGACTGAGTGATGCTGAGGTGTTGGTGGTGGTGGCTGGTGCGGAGGTGATGCTCAGGTGATGCTAAATGATACTCCGGTCTTGCTGAGTGATGCTGAGGTGGATGGTGTACTGATGCAGAGGCACTGCTGGGTGATTGAGGTGGAGCTGAGTGATGCCAAGGTGGTGCTGACTGATGCTGTGGTGCTGAGTCATGCGGAGGTGGTGGTGCTACACTGGTGCTCAGGGGGTGCGGAGCTGATGCTCCGGTGGTACTGAGTGACGCTGAGGTGGTGCTGCATTGATGCTGAGGTGGTGCTGTGCAGATGCTGAAATGGTGCTGAGGTGGGGCTGTGCTGGTGGTGGTGCACTGATGCAGGGGTGGTGTTATGCTGATTCAGAGATGGTGCTGAGGTGGTGCAGCGCTGGTGGTAGTGCCCTGATGAGGAGGTGGGGCTGTGCTGATGGTAAGATGGTGCTGTACTGATATGGTACTGAGTGATGGTGAGGTAATGCAGAACGAAGGTTTGGTAGAGCTCAGGTGATGCTGAGTTGGTGCACTGATGCTGAAGCGGTGCTGTGCTGGTACTGAGGCGGTGTTGAGTGATGCCGCATTGAAGCTGAAGGGGGACTGAGTGATCGTGTGGTGGCGCTGAGTGAAACTGTGATGACTGTGTGATGCTTAGGTAGTGCTGTGGTGGCACTGAGTGATGCTGATGTGGTGCTTAGGTGGCGCTGAGTGATGCTGTGGTGGCGCTGAGTGAGGCTGATGTGGTGCTGAGTGATGCTGTGACGCTGAGTGATTCTGTTGTGATGCTGTTGTGGTGCTAAGGTGGCGCTGAGTGATGATGTGGTTGCGCTGATTGATGTTGTGGCGCTGAGTGATGCTGAGGTGGCGCTGTGTGATGATGTGGTGGCACTAAGTGATGTGGTGGCGCAGAGTGATGCTGTGGTGGCGCTGTATAATGCTGAGGTGGCACTGAGTGATGCTGAGGTTACGCAAAGTAAAGCTGAGTGATGCTGTGGTGGTGCTAAGGGATACTGAGGAATGTTGTGTTGACACTAAGGGATGCAGAGAGATGCTGTGCGGAGTAATGCTGTCGTGGCGCTGAGGTTGCGCAAAGTAATTCTGAGTGATGCTGGGTGGCGCAGAGTGATGCTGTGGTGGCGCTGTGTAATGCTGAGGTGGCACTGAGTGATGCTGAGGTTACGCAAAGTAAAGCTGAGTGATGCTGTGGTGGTGCTAAGGGATACTGAGGAATGTTGTGTTGACACTAAGGGATGCAGAGAGATGCTGTGCGGAGTAATGCTGTGGTGGCGCTGAGGTTGCGCAAAGTAATTCTGAGTGATGCTGGGTGGTGCTGAGTGATGCTGTGGTGACGCTGAAAGATGCTGAGTGGTACTGTTGTGATGCTGAGTGATCCTGTGGTGTCACTGAGTGATGCTGAATAATGATGTGGTTATGCTCAGTGATGTGTGGTGGCGCTGAGTGATGCTAAGTGATTTGGAGGTGGCGCTGTGTAATGCTGAGGTGGCGCTGAGTGATACTGTGTTGGTGCTAAGGAATGCTGTGTGGATGCAGAGAGATGTTGTGCTGAGTGATGCTGTGATGTGCTGAGGTTGCGCAAAGTAATGCTACGTGATGCTGTGGTGGTGCTAAGGGATGCTGTGGTGACTGAGAGATGCCAAGGTGGCGCTGAAAGATGCTGTGGTGGCGCTGAGAGATGCTGAGGTGGCGCAAAGTAATGCTGAGTGATGCTGTGGTGCTGAGTGATGCTGTGGTGGTGCTGAGAGATGCTGTGGTTGCACTGAGTGATGCTGTGGTGGCACTGAGCGATGCTGTGGTGGTGCTGAGTCCTGCGGTTGGATGCTGAGTGATTATGTGGTGGCGCTGAGTGATGCTAAGGTTGCGCAAATGCCCTGAGTAATGCTGAGGTGGCACTGAGTGATGCAGTGGTGGTGCTGAGTGATGTTGTAATGACGCTGAGTGATGCTGTAGTGGCTCTGAAAGATGCTGAGGTGGGGCTGAGTAATGCTGTTGTGCTGAGTGATGCTGTGGTGGTGCTGAGTAATGCTGAGGTTGCGCAAAGTAATGCTAAGGGATGCTGTGGTGGCGCTGAGTGATGCTGTGGTGGTGCTAAGGGATGCTGTTGTGACGCTAAGAGACGCAGAGGTGGCGCTGAATGATGTAGTGGTGGTGCTTCGTGATGCTGTGGTGGCGCTTAGTGATACTCTGGTGGTGCTAAGGGATGCTGTGGTGGCGCTGAGAGATGCTGAGGTGGAGCAAAGTAATGCTGATGTGGTGCTGAGTGATGCTGTTGTGACGCTGAGTGATGCTAAGGTGGTGGTGAGTGATACTGTGGGGACTGATGCTTAGGTGGTGCTGAGTGATGCTTAGGTGGCGCTGAGTGATGCTGAGGTGGTGCTGTGGTGGAGCTGAATGATGCTGTGAGGCTGAGTGATTCTGTTGTGGTGCTGAGTGATGTGGTGCTGAGTGATGCTGAGGTGGCGCTGTGTGATGATGTGGTGGCATTAAGTGATGTGGTGGCGCTGAGTGATGCTGTGTTGGTGCTAAGGAATGCTGTGTTGACACTAAGGGATGCAGAGAGATGCTGTTGTGCTGAGTTATGCTGTGGTGGCGCTGAGTGATGCTGAGGTTGCACAAAGTAATTCTGAGTGATGCTGAGTGGTGCTGTGGTACTGAGTGATGCTGTGGTGACGCTGAAAGATGCTGAGGCGGCGCTGAGTGGTGCTGTTGTGACGCTTAGTGATCCTGTGGTGGCACTGAGTGATGCTGAGTGATGATGTGGTTGCGCTCAGTGATGTTGTGGTGGCACTAAGTGATGCTGAGGTGGCGCTGAGTGATGATGTGGTGGCGCTGAGTGATGCTAAGTGATTGGGAGGTGGCGCTGAGTGATAATGTGTTGGTGCTAAGGAATGCTGTGTTGACACTAGGATGCTGTTGTGCTGAGTGATGCTGTGGTGTGCTGAGGTTGTGCAAAGTAATGCTAAGTGATGCTGTGGTGGTGCTAAGGGATGCTGTGGTGACGCTGAGATACCAAGGTGGCGCTGAGTGAAGCTGTGGTGATGCTGAGTGATGCCGTGGTAGCGCTGAAAAATGCTGTGGTGGCACTGAGAGATGCTGTGGTGGCACTGAGAGATGCTGTGGTGACACTGAGAGAGGCTGTGGTGGCGCTGAGAGATGCTGTGGTGGTGCTGAGTGATGCTGTGGTGGTGCTGAGTGATGCTGAGATGCTGTTGAGTAATGCTGTGGTGGTGCTGAGTGATGCTGAGGATGCGCAAAGTAATGCTAAGTGATGCTGTGGTGGTGCTAAGGGATGCTATGGTGACGCTGAGAGACGCAGAGGTGGAGCTGAGTGATGTAGTGGTGGTGCTTCGTGATGCTGTGGTGGCTCTGAGTGATGCTGAGGTGCCTCTGAGTGATGCTGTGGTGGCTCAGTGATGCTGTTGTGGCGCTGAGTGATACTGTGGTGGTGCTAAGTGATGCTGTGGTGACGCTGAGAGATGCTGTGGTGGCGTAGAGTGATGCTGTTGTAGCGCTAAAAGATGCTGTTGTGACGCAGTGGTGGCACTGAGTGATGCTGTGGTGGTGCTAAGGGATGCTGTGGTGGTGCTAAGGGATGCTGAGGTGGCGCTGTGTGATGCTGGGGTGGCGCAAAGTAATGCTGAGTGATGCTGTTGTAGTGCTAAGGGATGCTGTGGTGGCACTGAGATGCTCAGGTGGCGCTGAGTCCTGCTGTTGTGACGCTGTGATGCTGTGTTGACACTGAGTGATAGAGTGATGCTGTGGTACTGCTGAGTGCTGCTGTTGTGACGCTGAGTGATGCTGTGGTGACGCTGAGTGATAGAGTGATGCTGAGTGTGCAAGTTGGTTTAATGCTGATTCCCGTATTAAAGTACTCAAATGCAGTTAGGACAACACAAGCAAATGGAGACAAAAGGTACAACTCTTCCTAACACTTTCACTTATTGCAATCACACCAATTTTTTAAGAATGTCACCCTCTTACCCCGTGGATAACCTTTCTAAATATTTGAAATAGTTTCACTAAATAGATCCACCTCAGTATGAAGTGGAAAAAAAGAAGCCCATTGGTACCTTGCCCTGGACATAAAGGGTTAGCCAAGCCATTGAAATAATCCTAGTGTGTGTCCTCCACCTAGCAGTGTCTCTGTAAAGTGTGCCTCATGCAATCATGGACGTGGAATCCTCGGGGACTTCCACCCCAATGACAAGGTGTTAACGATCCCTCTGGATCAGCGTGGGACAACAAACCCGGCTCTGCAGTGTGGCACACTTTGAGAGGTAGGCACGGACCAGGAAACTGTGCTTGGGGGAAACGAAAAGTGCATATTTTTGGGAATTGCTTGTTCACGTTCGTGCTGCTGAAAAGTGAAGCAGACAAGGGAAAAACGTCAGCTGCTGGGTGTCGCTGCTTATTCCAAATAAAGCAACATTTATAGGTCTGTTCTAACTCGAGGAAAGGCAGAATTAACACACTAGACAGCATTTATGGACAGCGTCTGCGTGCGCGCTCCTGCTCTCTCCCGCACCAATACTCCATGGGAGGGAACTTTTCAGAAAAGGTGGGCCACGCACCCACCAGTAGCCGTTTGCAGGCTACCATTGTTAAATGAAGACACACAAGCCTATCCAAAGTGTGGGAGGGTCAGACCCCACACAGTACAGACAACAGGTCAGCTTACAGTGCAAGCGCTGTAGGCTCGACCTAAAAAGGGCAGAAGACCAATGATGAGGCCGCAAAGGCCATATGATTACAGTTGAGGCTTTATGCTAGGGTAACCAGGGCAAGCTGAAAAGAGTTCCAATGATAATGGAAGACCAGTTGGAGATGGGATTCCTTTGATATGGTGTAAGAGGGAAAAGGTCAACCTTCTGAGGTTGGAGATCATTCAAGAATTGATTGAATTGGAAATGAAAGGGGCTTCTGTAGATCTTTAGCTTCTGTTTCATACTGGATATGAATGTTCAGCGTGGAAACCCTGACCCTTAGAACGGTGATGCCAGCAGGTCAGTGGAAAAGAGTGAGCTGTGGGACAATGATGAAATGTCACCTAGATAGATGTGGCGTGAGCCTGGACCGGCTCTGTAGTTTGAGTCCCACGTGTGACCACACAGCTTTCGGCTTATCAATGGGAATCCTTAATGCCATGGTATACAGGAAAAATGCAAAAAGAACAATTGATGGAGAGAGTGCAGAACAATGTCATACATTCACCCCAGTACAGAGATCTGGGCCAAAATCCATTGTTTTTTTTCTCACCATGCCATTCCAGTTTGGACCTAGCTACATGCAAATCAGCCTAGACCCTGTGCCTCATGGGAACAGTCCAGCCCGAACTGCCAGGCCAGGCCAGGTCCACCCTAGACTGGAAACAAGCATCCTAGGACCGGTTTTGGGCTTTCATCCCTCATCAGCCAGGATAGCTTGGCTCCAGTGACATGGAGAGCACGGACACACGTCTGGGCATACCCGTCCCACTCGGGGTGACAAGTGCAGAAAGAACAATTGATGGACAGACGCCGGAACAATATCATACATTCACCCCAGTACAGAGATCAGGGCCAAAATCCATAGTTTTTTTGCTCACCATGCCATTCAGGTTTGGACCCAGCCATATGCAAATCAGTCTTGACCCTGCGCCCAATGAAAACTTATCCAGGCCGAACGGCCAGACCAGGTCCCCCCTGGACTGGAAACAAGTATCCTATGACCGGTTTCGAGCTGGACTGTTCCCATTGGATGCAGGATCAAGACTGATTTGCATATTGCTGGTTCCAAACTGGAATGGCATGGTGAGCAAAAAACCGATGGATTTTGGCCCAGATCTCCGTACTGGTGTGAATGTATGACATTGTTGTGCATTCTGTCCATCAGTTGTTGGTGACCTGACCTGACCTAGTCAGAGCCGGTCTCTCCACCCGCCGCGTGGCTCCACCTGAGTGCGCCGGTCCCCCCTGCTGCTGCCGCCTGTTTGCCGCTGCCCCCAGGGCGTAGGTGCCTCTTGGTAGTCTTTTCTGCGTCTGTGCCCATTTTTAGGTCTCGCGCCTGCGATTGCTTATTTATTTATTTATTTAAATGCTTATAGAGCGCCAGAATCGAACCCAAGGGTTATCTCCGCGCTGTGGCCGCAAGCACAGGTGACTGAATAGCAACAGTACTGGTGAACTGATGATGCGTAGTGAGGAGGAAGAAGGCTTATAAAGCAGTGAACAGATTGGTCTTTAGTGCTTTCCTGAATGTAAGGTGGTGGGAGATCTGTCTGAGGCTAAGGGGCAGATTGTTCCACAGAGTTGGCCCCACTGAGGAGAGGGCGCGGCCACCTTGTCTGGTCTTTTTAATGAAAGGAGAATTAAGCAGGAGCTGATTGCTGGATCGTAGATCACGTTCCGGTCTGTAAGGATGAAATAGTTGGGTTAGGTAGCTGGGGCCATTTCCAAAAAGGCATCTGTGGACAGTACAACAGATCTTGAATTTGATCCGTTGACGTACTGGGAGCCAATGAAGTTCTCTCAACAGGGGACCAGAAGGAGTTCTAGGGGGGGCGTTCAGAATCAATCTGGCCGCCGTGTTCTGGACCACCTGCAGCCTATTGATGGCATCCTCATTCGCTAGTATCAGGAGCCCATTGCAATAGTCAAGACGACTTATTACAAGGGTCTGTACCAGTGTCTTCCTATAGATGTCAGGTAAAAGAGGGAAGATACGTCTGAGTAAGCCAATGGTGTGGAAACAGGCTCCAGCAATCACGTTCGCGTGATCCTTTAGGGTTAAGTTTTGATCCAGTTTCACTCCTAGGTTTTTTATAATAGACTTTGGGGAAGGTACTGGTCCCAGATCTTGGGGCCACCAATCGGGAGACCAGAGCATGCTAGCTTTACCGAAAAGCATCACCTCTGTCTTCCCGACGTTGCACTGGAGGTAGTTGGAGGCCATCCAGTTAGAGATGGCCCTCATGCCTTCCGCAAAGTTTTCCCTAACATTAGCATTGAGGTCATGGAAAGGGAAGAGGAGTTGGGTGTCGTCGGCATACGACACTGGTGTGAATCCGTACTTCCTCACAATCTCAGCAAGGGGGGCCACATACACATTGAACAATGTGGGGCTTAGGCATGAGCCCTGTGGCACCCCTTTGGTGAGCTCCCTAGTGATGGAATGATAGGGGCCCAAGCTGACAGATTGCGTGCGCCCAGATAGGAAACTCTCCAGCCATGCAAGCGCCTGGCCTCTAATGCCCACTCCTTGTAGTCTGTTCAACAGGATCTTATGTGACACAGTATCAAAAGCTGCAGACAGGTCTAACAGCACCAGAATCATTGATCCTCCTCTATCCTGTGACATCTTGATGTTGTCGGTCACGGAGAGGAGAGCAGATTCGGTGCTGTAGTTGGGCCTGAACCCAGATTGAGATTGGTCCAGGCCCCCTGTCGCTTCTATGAAGCTGGAAATCTGAGAGTTAGCAAATTTCTCAGCCAACTTAGTCAGGAGGGGCAGTAGAGAAATAGGGCGAAGGTTGGAGAGTTCCGTCCAGGGGGAGGTGGTGTTTTTGCGTATCGGATTCACAACTGCCTCTTTCCACTGTTGCGGGAGTTTACCCTCTGTGAAAGAGAGATTGAGGATCTTCATGATGATAGGACATAGTAAGCTGCTCAGGTTGTTAGTTACTCTGGCAGGAAGAAGATCACGAGGGGAACCAGATTTCACATTACTCAGGAGGGTAAGTATATCATTTTCCGTGACTTCTGGAAAGACTTCAAGGGTCTCGGTAGGAGTTTCTATACACAGAGTACTAGGGACTTCCAAATTGTTAGGATGTTTGATAAGAATTTTATTATAAATGGTGTCTATTTTGTCCTCAAAGAATGTGGAGATGTTGTTACACAACTCTTGTGTGAAAGTGTCAGAACTTTCACAGGCCGGGGGGTTGGCAAAGGTCCTAAGAATTTTATACAGTTCCTTAGTAGAGTTGGCCGCTCCATCAAGCTGAGACAACAGGCAGGTTTTCCTTGCCTTTTTAATGTTTTTATGGTAGGAGGATAAAGCCTGCTGATAAAGTTCTTTGCTGGCAAGAGAGTGATTTCTCCTCCAGTGTTTCTCCAGCTTCCTACATTTTTGTTTCTCCAGTTTTAATGATTCAGAGTACCATGGTTCTTTATTGGTGATCAAAGGTTTTTTGACAGTCTTTTGAGGGGCTAGCAAGTTAGTGATATCCAGAAGGGTATTATTTAATTTGGATAGAGCCACTTCCACATTGTCAGAGTCGGAGATTGTTGGCTCTCTCCAGAGTTGTTTAAAGGAGTCCAGAGTAATTTTATGCCACGACCTTTTGGTAATGCTCAGATTAGCGCGGCGGTCCGGGGGTTTCTCAAGTAGTGAAAAGGAGAATTCCAGTAGACTATGATCCGACCAACTGATGGCTTTGGGAGGATGGCAATGTATTGAAGGGTGATTGGTGAATATTAGGTCTAATGTATGGCCCTTTCTATGAGTGGGGCCACAATTTCTTAAATGAAGACCTAAAAGGGCAAGGTCAGCTAGGAGGAGTTTCGTGTCAGGGTCGTCTGCAACATCTACATGAAAATTGAAATCACCGAGTAAGATAAAGTTTTCTTTTGCTCTTAGGTGAGGGGCTAGTATCTCAGTCAAAGCAAGAGAGAAACCTGCATTGGAGCCCGGGGGTCGATATACCAGGGCACCTTTCCAGCGTTCCTTAGCTCTGATATTGATGTTGAAAATCATTATTTCCATGGTGGGCAAAATAACTTGCTCCTGGACCGTGACATGAAGATTTTCTTTGAAAATGATGGCTGTCCCTCCACCTGTTTTTATAGGACGATCCTGTCTTAGGATTTTATACCCTTGAGGGATCCCCAGAGTGATTGAAGGGACCGAATGGGGCTTCAGCCAGGTTTCCGTGAGGAAACATATTTCGGGCGGAAGCACTTGCTGTCGCAAAGCGAGTCTATTGCAATCGTTTCAGTCCTTTCAGCTTTCAAGGACTACCCAGAGGAGACAAGAGACTGGCACGCGCACGCAGCCTGCCGGAACCGGATCAGGTTGCGTGTGTGAACACGCGCTCCGATTCCGGCAGGCTGTTCACAAAACATGCACACGCAGACAAGCACACACGCAGGCACACACAACACACACACAGACAGACGCACGCGCACACACACACGCGCACCCCGCCCCCACTCACCGGGCTCTTTCAGCGTGTTCCGTGTCCCTGTCTCCCTCCGCAGCGCTGGTCTTCACTCGGGCCCCCTCCTGGGACCCGGGACTTCAGATGCCGCACTCCGCTTTGGCGCCGGGGCTTGGAGCGCGCATGCGCGGGCAGCCCATGCCCTCTCACTCTCAGCCCAGGCTGCTTTCGGTTTCTGTTCCGTGTTGCTGGTTGGAAACCCACAAGAGCGAAGTGCGCGCAGCGAGTGAATTGGTATTCACATTTATTTAATGTTTTCAAGAGTGCACCTATGTTTTAAAGTAAATCTCATGTTTTCCGGTTGCCCCCACTTCCCGCTGCTTTCTGTGTGACAGAAAGATTAGGCATCCACGGGAAGGGTAGCTCGGTGGGATTAACTACCTGCTGCAGAGAATCCTCTAGACTAGAGTGTCAATACAATGGGGCAATGGACTGTCTGTACATGTTTGTTGCTATCTATAATCATACCGATCCAGGGAGCCTTTTACCTTCAGTACATGCAAGACGGAACTGCTTTCACTGCTTACCAACACATTACAGATTATGTTGAGCATTACTGAGCACTCAAATTATTTCGGGATTTGCCTTTGAGATAATTGCTTCATCCTTTGTTCACCCACAGTGTTTGAATTTAATTCTGCTAGTACAGTCTAGGCTAGATGGAAAAATGAAATTGTTTTGTGTCAGGGACTTAAGGGCTGGAATTTACGAGAACATTCAGAATAATACCTAAACCTTTAAAGTGAGGTGGCAGGGGCCATATTTACAAAGGAAAGAAATAGCTGTGCTAAGTTTGCAAAATGTTTGCCAATAGCTGATATGGAATTGTCATGTACAAACCAAAGGTTAAAGGTGTATCACCCGCAGTGAAAACATGAGGGAATTTCTATTAGCAAATCAATTTGCAAACAGGGAACAACCTGTCATCCCTTTATGATGAACAGCTGGCCCTTCCTGGTAGTCAGAAGCAGGGTTATGCCGAAGGCCAGGGGTCAGCTCGAACTCAATCATATAACTGACAGGGCAAGTCATAAATAGGAGTTGCTTGAAAAATGTAACATACACACATCAGCATGAAGTGAATTATTTTTCACTCTCCATCTTGAAGGAGAAATGAAAATTTAGACCTTTCTTGAAAAAAAAAATCCCTTTTCGGTGCATCATCAGAGCTGTGTGAATAATAACTGTGTCAGCCCCATGAGTGAGGTGCATCATCAGAGCTCTCTTACAAGAATGATCTATGAGTTTCTTAGGATATCCCCTATCCTTAAATTTAGACTTCATCTCTCCTGCATGGTGGTAAAAATCCTCAATGTTTGTACAGTTTCTCCTTAAGCGGAGAAACTCTCCAAATGGGATCGAGTCTTTCTGGCTCTTGGGGTGGTAGCTATTGTAGTGCAATATCGTATTGCGGTCAGATTTTTTCTTATATAGTTCCACTTTGAGGTGTCTGTTTTCACTCTTAATGCTTATGTCTAAGAAGTTGACTTTAGTTCTATTGTACTCTGCAGTAAATCTAAGGTTAGGATCTCCCAGGTTCAGCCAGATGAGAAAATCTTCCAGGAGGTCTACCGTTCCTGTCCATATAAAGAAGATGTTGTCTATAAAACGAGTCCAGTTCTGAATATTTTCGTAAAAAGGACTGATCTCGTTGTATATATGTTTGTTTTCAAATATACTGATGTATATACAGGCCAGGCTCGGCGCACAGGTCGCGCCCATGCTCGTTCCCTTGCATTGGAGATAAAGATCTTTTTTAAAAAGGAAGATGTTGTTCAAAAGGACCATAGAGACGCACTGCACTATAAATTCCTTATTTCCTCCTACAATCTCTGTTTCTTCTAGCAGGGTCCTGACTACTTCAATGGTGTCCTGTTGCGGGATATTGGTGTAGAGTGACTCTACATCGAGAGTCACTAAGATTTCGTCTACACCATCAAATTCTAGACCTTCTGTTTTAGCAATCATATCCGAAGTATCACGGATATATGATATTTGTTTCTCTACCAGGGGTTTTAAAAACCTATCAGCGTATTGGCTTAGTAGTTCTAGCAGAGAATCTATGGAAGCCACTATGGGTCTGAGTGGCGGGTTGTCTATGCTCTTGTGGACTTTAGGCAGTCCATAGAAGGCTGGAGTTTTTGGGTTTATGTTATTTAAAAACTTCCATTCCTCTTCTGTGATGTGGTCTTTAGTCTTAGCTTCTAGCAGTAGTGTCTCTACGGTTTTTTTAAGAGTAGTGAGTCTAGTTTGTGGAACTCTCTTGTAATGCAATTCATTCGACAATAGATCCAACGCTCTGCGCTCGTAGTCTTCAGTGTTGAAGACCACCACCCCTCCGCCTTTATCCGCGGGTTTAATCGTTATTTTAGTATCGCTGGATAAAGAATTGATGGCATCCCTCTGCGCTTTGCTAATGTTGTTATCTTGAAAATGTTTCTTGTTAACTAGGTTTCCTACCTCTAGTTTTACCATTGCCTCGAATAGCTCAAGGGTTTTATCTACCATCCCTAGGCTAGGGGTGAAGGTCGATTTTGCTCTAAGTCCCGAATCACTAGGCTCTTCTCGGGTTGGTCTGTTTTCGAAAAATCGGCGTAGTCGTATTTTTCGGAAAAAAGCCCTTAGATCTTTTTCTAACTGAAACCTATTGATCCCTGTTGTTGGTACAAAGTTAAAACCCATGCCTAGTACTTGTTTCTCTACAGGGGTTAGTGTTCTGCTAGATAGATTTATAATCGGGGTTTGCTCTATCGCCAATATACCTTGTTCCTCGTACGTTTGTACTCCTGAGGGGCCTGGTTCTGCTGGTATTCCTGTTCCTGTTCTCTTTGTGCTGGCCTCCTTGTGTATGATCCTCTGGCTCTGTTGTGATATCCTCTCTGAGCCCGCTGTGGGCGCTGTTCTAAAAAAGCCTTATCATAATCCCTATTGGGTCCTGCGTACTCCTCCTCTTCTCTGGTGGGCACTTCGTCCTCCCCACTACTTTCTGAGGTGCCTGAAAAGTTCAGATGTCTCGGTCTCCTAGTTTGGAATCTTACTTTTGGGCCTCCACTCCTAATTTGTTCCTCCTTTTCGGTGTAATAGTCTTTCCTCAAGAATGGGTATACTGCTTCTTGAGTAAATTTATTGAGATCTTTCCTTAGTTTCTGGGTCTTGCGATTTGTTAAATATTCGCAGTACCCACTCATGTCCTGATTAATTTCCTCTATTTTCTTTTTTGCTTCTTCAACTGCGTTGCAGTCTTGGAGAGCTTTTTCTAATTCCTCTATCTCCCGCATTTCTATTAAGATAGTAGTCTGTGCTGTTTCAATTATCAGTAACATGAGGTCTCTGCTACATCTATTACAAATAAATGTCCAGTGATTTATTTGTTTGAATTTTATTATACCAGTTCAAAGAGTTGTCTTTGGACTTTTAACTGAACTTTGTGTAATTTTGTGTACATCAGGAGTGTTTTATATTTTATGTTTTACTTTATACAAAATAAATAAACAGATTGTGAACGTTCACTTTTTAGTGTGGAACCCTTTACCTATTGTTCTCTTGTACTGGAGATTTCCGCCTGTGCTAAAATGCGGGAATGAATGACTGCATGATTGGTTAGAAACTAGATAGCAATACAGTAAATAGTAGCTATAGTGCATACCCAGGGATTTCCCTTTGACCTAGTTGTCATTGTACCCTGTTCCCTGGTGACAGTGGGGTACTCTCTCTCTTGTTAACTGAATAATAAATGCGTCAGCCCTGTGCATGAGGTGCATCATTAGAGCTATGTGAATAATAACAGCTGTGAGCCCGTGCGTGAGGTGCATCATCAGAGCTGTGTGAATAATAACAGCTGTGAGCCCCGTGCCTAAGGTGCATCATCAGAGCTGCGTGAATAATAACTGTGTCAGCCCCGTGCCTGAGGTGCATAATTAGAGCTGTGTGAATAATTCCTGCTGTGAGCCCGTGCCTGAGGTGCATCATCAGAGCTGTGTGAATAATAACTGCTGTGAGCCCGTGCGTGAGGTGCATCATCAGAGCTGTGTGAATAATAACAGCTGTGAGCCCGTGCCTGAGGTGCATCATCAGAGCTGTGTGAATAATAACAGCTGTGAGCCCGTGCCTGAGGTGCATCATCAGAGCTATGTAAATAAAAACTGCGTCAGCCCCGTGTGTGAGGTTCATCATCAGAGCTGTGTGAATAACAACTGTGAGCCCGTACGTGAGGTGCATCGTCAGAGCTGTGTGAATAATAACAGCTGTGAGCCCGTGCCTGAGGTGCATCATCAGAGCTGTGTGAATAATAACTGCGTCAGCCCCGTGCATGATGTGCATCATCAGAGCTGTGTGAATAATAACAGCTGTGAGCTCGTGCCTGAGGTGCATCATCCGAGCTGTGTAAATAATAACAGCTGTGAGCCCATGCCTGAGGTGCATCATCAGAGCTGTGTGAATAATAACTGCGTCAGCCCCGTGCGTGAGGTGCATCATCCACATTGCTCAGGTCATCCAAATTCCTGCACTCTCTACCACACTGCTTTCAAGAACAGCATACTCTTGCACACACTCTCACTGCTCACCAATTCTAAGTTTGCTAAAAAATGTATGCAACGCATTGTCATACACAATGCCAATAACTCAAACTTTAATGCTGCGAGACCTATTGCATTGTAAATGCTTGTTGTTAATTTGGTTTGAATGGTCTGTCCGTTGTGCCCCTGTATTTTTTTCCGACTTTGTGCTTACCTGCCGCCGGTTCCCGCTGTTGTTCACCCGCTCCCCGCCTCTGCCCCCCGTGGCCCTGCCCACCTATTTTCCTTCTGTATCCTCACCCTCCTATTCGCCACCCCGCTAGCGCATCCCAGCTGCTCCTCCCTCCCTCCTCCCCCTCTCGCCATTTATGGCGGAGTACGCACGCACGCGCAGCGGCCACGCGCAGCGGGTGCACCGATTGTGCTCAGAAGGCGCGCCAAAGGGAAGCCCGTCTACGCCCGTCCGCGCCTGGACCACGCCCAGCGCCAGGACCTCCGGCCCCCGCTGACGGCAGACCACACGACGGACCTACGACACCGCCACCCTCAACGCACTCAACGCCGGCTGAACCCCCGCCTGCTACCAAGCCACCCTGAAACGCACCCACGGACCCTTCTCCTGCCAAGCCTGCAAATTCCTTTGCCTCCGGACCTGCTCCGCACCCGCAAAGCCAAACACCAGCAGCAACCACCTCAAGTGCCTCCTGCTCAACACCCGCTCCGTCCACAGACACGCTGTCGAACTCTGGAACCTGCTCGACACAACCTCACCAGACGTCGCCTTCCTGACGGAAACCTGGATGAACGCCTCCTCAGCGCCCGACATCGCCATCGCCATCCCGGACGGATACAAGATCACCCGAAGGGACCGCGGCAACCAGACTGGAGGAGGCATCGCCATCATACACAAGAACACCATCCGCATCACGACCTGCTCTGACGACACGACACCTTCACCGCCGCCGAACACCTCCACTTCCAGATACACACCGACCCCAAGACCACACTCTGAGGCACCCTCATCTACAGACCCCCGGGACCACGTACGCAATTCAGCGAAGACTTCAAAGACTTCATCAGCCCGCACGCCCTCCCCTCCGCCGACTATATCCTCCTAAGGGACCTCAACTTCCACCTGGAGAACAACAATAATAATAATAATAATAAGGGAGTTTTATAGAGCGCGCGGTTACGCTAGCTAGCGTGTCCCTGCTCTAAGACAGAAAGAGACTCATACAAACGGGCCGCAGAGTCAGCTAGGTTTATCGTGCGTAAAGGTGTGTTTTTAGCCTCTTCCTGAAGTCAGCTTCAGACACTTCGAGGCGAAGGTCCAAAGGTAAAGCATTCCAGCCCTCCGCCACCAAGTAGCGAAAGGATCTGCCTCCCATGCGAGCTTTTCTCGTCCTGGGTACCTTTAATAGGCCACCATGGGAGGAGCGCAGCGCTCGCGTAGGTTCGTATCTGGAGACCAAACTCTGGAGTGGTGCTGGTGCCCTCCCATTAAGGATACGGTGACAGGTACAGAGGGCCTTAAACTCCACCCTGCTCTTCTTTGGAAGCCAGTGAAGAGTCTGGAGGGCTGCTTTGGAGGATGGTCTTTTAGGAAGCTTCAGAATGAGGCAAGCTGTTGCATTCTGCAGTACCTGGAGACGATTTAACACCTTACTGGTAGCTCTGAGGTACAGTAGGTTGCCGTAATCCAGGCGCGATGTGACGAGGGCATGCACCAGCGTCCTGCGGGCCGACATAGGAAGTAGATCTAATACCTTCCGCAGACCTCTTAGGACGCTGAAACAGACACCCACCACACGGCCTATGTGAGGTCCAAAGGACAAATCACCATCAAGCCAGACTCCAAGATTCTTGGCTTCCCGGCAGGGGGTTAGAACCTCGCCTAGACAAGGGGGCCACCATGCCGACGACCACACAGATGGGCCACCCCCCACCACGAGCACCTCAGTCTTATTGCCATTCAATTTGAGGCAGTTGGCGGACATCCAGGTTGCCAACTCCTGCATACATGTTCTAAATTGGTCCGCCGCAAGACCGGGTGCGCGCGAAAGGGAGATCACCAGCTGCCTATCGTCGGCGTAGGATACTATGTTGAGGCCATGGCCCTCCACAATAGAGGCCACCGGGGAGACATATAAAGTAAACAGGGTCGGACTCGGGGACGAGCCCTGGGGCATGCCCTGTCCCAAACAGATCTTCCCGGAATAGCATTCACCCTGGCGGACCTGGAAGCCTCTCCCCGTCAGGAAGGACTGGAACCATCTAAGTGCATTGCCCGATATTCCTCCGTTATTCAGACACTGTAGCAAGGTGGTATGTGCTACAGTGTCGAATGCCACACTTAGATCCAGTAGGATGAGGGCCATGGTCTGTCCCTCATCCACCCCCGGCGAAGGGTCTCCACTGCCATCAGAAGCGCCGATTCAAGTACAGCAACACCACCACCCTGCTGGACAACCTCGCCAACCTCGGTCTCAAGCAACTGGTGAACACCCCCACCCACTACGCCGGCCACATGCTTGACCCAGTCTTCTCCTCCAGCAAGCACATCTCCTTCAGCCACTCCACCGAACTACACTGGACTGACCACAACTGCGTCCATTTCAGCTTCAGAAGAACCACGACCCACCACCACCCGCAACAGATCCCTCGCAGGAACTGGAACAAGATCACCACCGACCAGCTCACTACCTCCCTCAGCTAGAGCCCTCCCGCCAGCACAACGGACCCCAACGAAGCAGTCAGTAACCTCACACAGTGGATCACCAACAGCGCAGATGACCTCGCACCACTGAAGACCCCCCCAGCAGACACGGCTGCAAGAAAGCCTATTGGTTCACCGACGAACTTAAGAACTCCAAGAAGAACTGCCGCACCCAAGAGAAAGTCTGGCGCAACGACCAGACCACAGACAACATGACTGCCCTCAAGCACGCTACCCGCAAACACCACCAGCTGATCCTCACCACCAAGAAGACAGCATTCAAAGAACGACTGGACAACAACGCCCACAACAGCAAGGAACTCTTCAGCATCGTCAAAGAGCTCTCCAACCCCAGCGCCGTAAACATCACTCCCTCGCAAGACCTCTGCGACTCACCCGCCTCGTTCTTCCACCGCAAGATCGCCGAAATACACAACATCTTCGGCGCACCAACCTCGCACCCAACAACCAAACCAACGCCCCCCACCACCACCCTCTGCGCCTGGACCCTGGTCAGCACCGAAGACACCATCCGCACGATGAACACCATCCACTCCGGATTCCCAACCAACCCCTGCCCCCACCACGTCTTCAACAAGGCCGACTTCATCATCGCACCCCAACTCCAGGACATCATCAACGCCTCCTTCAACACCGCCACCTTCCTGGAAAGCTGGAAGCACGCCAAGATCAGCGCCCTCCTGAAGAAACCAACAGCCGACCCCTACGACCTCACGAACTTCCGCCCCATCTCACTCCTCCCTTTTCCCGCCAAAGTCATCGAGAAGACAGTCAACAGACAGCTTGCCGCCTTCCTAGAGACAAACAGATCCCTCGACCACTCGCAGTCCGGCTATTGAGCCAACCACAGCACCGAGACCGCCCTCATCGCAGCCACTGACGACATCAGATCCCTGCTTGACAATGGGGAAACAGCGGCCCTCATCCTCCTGGACCTCTCCGCAGCGTTCAACACTGTCTGTCACCGCACCCTAGTGCAGCGTCTCAGCAACATCGGAATCCAAGAGAAGGCACTGGAGTGGATCATCTCGTTCCTCGCCGGAAGAACCCAGAGAGTCCGCCTCCCCCTGTTCAGATCCAAGGCCACCGAAGTCATCTGCGGCGTACCACAAGGATCATTGCTCAGCCCCACCCTCTTCAACGTCTACATGAGCTCCCTCGCAGCCATCGCACGCCAACACAACCTCAACATCATCTCCAACGCCGACAACACCCAGCTGATCCTCTCCCTCACCAACGACCCAGCCACCGCCAAAACCAGCCTACACGAAGGAACGAAAGACGTCGCCAAATGGATGAAGAACAGCCGCCTGAAACTGAACTCAGACAAGACGGAAGTCCTCATCCTGGGATCATCGCCCTCCGCCTGGGACGAGTCCTGGTGCCCCCCTGCCCTGGGCACCACCCCCAAGCCAACGGACCATGCACGTAACTTGGGCTTCATCCTGGACTCCTCCATCTCGATGACCAGACAAGTCGACACCGTGACATCCTAGTGCTTCAACACCCTGCGTATGCTCTGAAAGATCTTCCGATGGATCCCCACCGAAACCAGGAAGACGATCACCCAGGCACTCGTCACCAGCCGACTGGACTACGGAAACACCCTCTACGCCGGAACCACAGCCAAACTTCAGAAAATACTCCAACGCATCCAGAACGCCTCCGCACGACTCATCCTGGACATCCCCCAACACAGCCACATCTCCGGCCACCTGAAAGACCTGCACTGGCTCCCCGTCAGCAAAAGGATCACGTTCAGACTCCTCACCCACGCACACAAGGCTCTCCACGACTTGGGCCCCAAGTACTTCAACAACCGCCTGACCTTCTACATGCCCACCCGCCAGCTACGGTCGACCAGCCTTGCCCTCGCCGCCGTTCCACGCATCCGCAGAGCCACCGCCGGAGGAAGATCCTTCTCCTACCTGGCAGCCAAGACATGGAACTCCTTCTCCATTCACCATCGGCTAACCCAGGACCACCTCTCCTTCAGGAAGCAACCCAAGACCTGGCTTTTCAAGCAGTAGCAGACCCCCCCGCCCCCCAGCGCCTTGAGACCCTTCTGGGTGAGTAGCGCGCTATACAAATTCCTTGATTGATTGATTGATTGATTGTTCTTCTTGCAATGGTATGCAGGACAGTCCTGTCTGTGGGCAGCGGGTTGACAGATAAATGAAAGAAAAGCTGGGATGACCAGTCAGGTGAAAGGTGCTACCTGAAGGGCTATTGATGTGTGTTGTAATGGAATGTTAAGTTCAATTAGTAATTTAAGCGCTGAACAAGGGTTAAGCAGTTTCTACCCTATACTTTCCCCGAGGGGGATCCTCTCCCTGGTGGCGAAGATCTCTGCATATATGTGAGAAGTGACTAGTATGAACTTTACACTCGCAAATTCAGTCTTAGACATCTCCACCCTGTTGAACTGAGGGGGTGGAGACATGTAAATCTGCTTTTCGGTGTAGTTCTATATTTGGAAATGGTGAACAGTGAAATAGTGTAGACTAACGCAGCAGCAGGAGTAAATTTATACATGAGTAAATCGGCATGTGTAAATTTATTTATCGACATAGAAATATTAAGGAATGCAAATGATATGTACAGGAATTAGAAGAGCCAATCATTCAAACTGGTGGACTGACCCCAAAGGACATTACTGTGCAGATTTTAACCCCTTCGTGCAGGGTGTTTCCCCCCCCTGTGCGGGGGCAGGGGGGCGGCGCGCTGCACCGCTGTGCTTGTGACAAGCTCGCCTCGTCATGAGGCACAGTGCAGCTGCACTCATGACGAGCGGAGCTCGTCACAACCACACCCGTTTTTCGCACGTTCAGTACAGCAGGGTAATTATCCCCGCGTGCAATGTTCCAACGGCCGTGACGAGCTCAGCTCGTCATGAGTGCAGCTGCACTGTGCCTCATGACGAGCTGAGCTCGTCATGAGCATAGATGAGGTTAAGTCCATGCACTGCCAAAGACATACAAGAAAGGAGTCCAATTTAATGAGGAACTTGCAGCACTTTGGGAGTTTAACCCATTCCGTGCTCCCGTCGGCTGACGGGAGCACTCCATCCCTGGTCCTGCGCATGGCCGTTGGCCGTCGCAGCCCCGCCCACCCTTTAGAACACCCGCACCGCAGCGGAATTGCCACTGCGGTTAAGGCATTAAAAAAGTTAAAAGGCATTAAAGCTAACGAAAGGCAACAACAATAAGACAAGGGACACTCAGTGTCTGACTGAAACGTCTGCCGAACCATGGTACAAATTTGAAGTTAGGCTGTGGAAGGAAGTAATACATCAATGTTGTGTTGTCTGCCTGAATATGGATTTTGTCACCCAATCCTGTATGTGAGCTCGTTATCGATTCACAGTCACATCTGTTATCATTAGCAATGGATGTTGTGGTTGCTGAATGGCCATTTGACCGATCCATTGGCATTCTCCACCACAACAATGCTTTTTTGAGCCAGAGTATGACCATTAGTGATGTAGCTCCTGCTGGATGGCCTGCAATTAGGGATCAGGAGAATGCATGAAAATATTTGTCTTAGTCATAGCTACTATTTGACTGAAACGGAATCCCCCCTTAAAGTGGTTTAGTCAAGTCCACTAATTTCACTATTCCTAGGAATGGGAACACTTTCCTTTGAGTATTGTCCATGAACGCACCTACGAAAGTTTGGGTAGAGCTCCTCGATAGAGAGGATTTGGCTTTATTCATAGTAAGCCCAAAGCAATGGAAGAGTGGCAGGCAAGTGTTTGTGGAGTCTTCTGTTTCCTCCTGTGAATGTGAATTTTTTATCAGCCAGTAGTCCAAGTATGAGTAAGTCAGACAGCCTTCCTTCCACGTATGCGCTGCCACTGGTGCCAAGCATTTGGGGAAGACTCTTTTGGTCAACTTGAAAGAGACTGTTAGAGCTCTGATTCTGTTGAACTAGGATATGGAAGTAAGTGTCCTGAAGGTATAAGCACATCAGGAACTCCCCTCCTTGGAGCATCAAGAGAAGTTGCTGAAGTGTAACCATTCTGACGGACTGCATCTTCAGGAACATGTTGAGTTCCCGCAGGTCTAGGATGGGTCTTTGGCCCCCGTCTTTTTTATTAAGAATGTAAAATAAAAGCCTTGATAGCATTGGTTCTTCTGTACTTCACAACAGCAACTGTGGGCAGAAGATCAAGGATTTTGTGTGGCATTGGTTCAATGTGGTTATGATGTTCTCTGGCTGGTGGGCAGCATGACAGTTATGTTTTTTTGAAAACATATTTTATTGAGTTTTTACAGTACCACATGGGCAATTGCCCGACATATACCATTTGAAACCAGGATAGGGACAAATGACCAAGTATGGAAATATCATTGGGTACATTTTGTATATATAACAAAAGAGAAAACCAAAACTTTACGCAGACATTTCTACCCCACCCACACTGGCGAGCATTTTTAGAAACAAACATATGTGCAGAGAGAGAAAACTCATAATCATATAGTATGGTCACAAACATCCTGTGGGAACTGATGCTTAAGGGGATTGCGAAGGAAGAGTGGGAAGGTCTATGCCCCTGTATGTAGCTCATCGAGACAGCATGGCAGCTTTTGCTTTCATTTCAGTGCACTGGACAATCTGGAGTACCCGAAGGTGTGTAGTGTTGTTCTACCAATATGAGGTAAAATCTTAACCGCCGCATCTTCCCAATTCAGAGATGAGGATCGGGGTGACACACAGGGCGAGGAACTCTCGTTTGTGTCTTTGCCTCAGGAGCACGAAGAACCTCGTTGATTCTTCAATGGCTTTTGGAAGTCCTGTCAGTGATGTCTGTAATATATCACTTTCGTAAAAACTGGGGTGATATTATATTGCCTTGGTTGGGATGCTTACTACAAGGCACCTCCCCTGATGCTCTGTAATCTTCTGGAGCAAACACAAGGAGATGCTGGACGGAGCGCTGAAACTTTTCAGACACTCACCCCCAGTCACAGATCTGGGTTGAATCCATCATCCTTCTTTAGCTCCCTTTGCCACCCCAGTTCAGACAGAGCTATGTGCAAATCAGCCTTGGCACTGTGCCTCATGGGAATAGTCTAGCCCAAACTGCCAAGCCATGTCTTCCCTGGACCGGAAACACGCACCAGCGGTGTAAAAAATGAGCCATCTAGCTCCATATTTACAAAGTGACGCATCTAGGTAGATGCGTCACTTTGTAAACCCCTGCACCACATTATACCTGTACCAGGTATAATGAATGCAGGGGGGGGGGGGCGTTCCAACGCAGGAAAGGGTCGTAGAAGTGATGCAGTGAAATCTATGAGATTCTGCAGACTGAAGCTGAAGCTTCTGCAGATGGTATGGAAGCAGGCGGAGACAACTGCGTTGACTTGCTTTTAATGGTCAGTTCGCAGTTGAGGGTGATGCTGAGGTTGTGTGCATGGTTGGTCGGTGTGGACATGGATCTGAGTTCTGCTGGCCATCAGCCGTGGTCCCGAATGGAGGTGTTCTTCCAGAAGATCACTACTTCTGTTTTGTCAGAGTTAAGTTTGGGGCAGCTGTCTTTTTTAGCTGAGTGTTACCTGCGTCGAGATCATATTGAGTCCGTGGGCTCTGATGACATCTGCGAGGGAGTCATGTAGATGTTGAACAGGATGGGGCTGAGTAATGTTCCTTGTGGCACGCCGCATATTGTATTGTATCGTAATAGCATTTATATAGCGCTTACTACCCCTGATGAGGCGTCAAAGCACTTTTTGAATTTGAATTTGAATTTACAGGAATTTGTATAGCGCTCGTATACCAGGCGATTTCATGGCGCTGAAGGATGCTTAACCCGTGGCTAGGGTGATGGAATTACTGAGGTGGGAAGGCGTGGGAAAACAAAAAAGTCTTAAGGGCCCTGCGGAATTCGAGATAGGGGGAAATAAATCTAATGTGCAGGGGAAGGGAGTTCCAGAAAGTGGGAGCCAAGACAGTGATTTTCAAACCCCCAGATTTCCTTTTTTTGAACCGGGGAACAGAAAGAAAAAATGTAGTGGAAGAGCGAAGTTCTCTTGTTGGGCAGTAAATACTGATGGCGGAAGAGATAAAATCTGGGGCGGTCCCCGCCAAGGCCTGAAATTTGGTACAACCCAGTTTAAAGAGAGCCCGTTCTTTAATGGGCAGCCAATGTAGGGATTTAAGTAGGAGAGTAACGTGATGGGATCTGGCAGGCCATAAATCAGGCAGGCAGCCTGATTTTGGACTAGCTGAAGACGGAGAAAGGCATATGCAGGAGCACCGTTATACACAATATTCCCATAGTCCAACCAGTACAGGACCATTGCCATCAAAATCAATTTAAGGGCGGGAAGGGAAAAAACCTGGAAATTTTCCGTATAGTGCGGAGGGCAAAGAAACAGGAAGAAACAACAGAACTAATCTGAGAGTGGGGAGTGAGGTGTTTATTGGGTGAGATCCCTAGAGTTTTTACAGAGGAGGAAGGTGTGGGGGGGGGGAGCCCAGGGAGGGAGGCCAAAAATTGGAGGATCAGGGGCTGGGGGTGCTACCAGTGACGACAAGTTCAGTCTTGTCCGTATTTAATTTCAGGTGGTTGCAGTTCATCCAATCATTGATGAACAGCATGACTGACTGGAAATTAATTATGCTGGTTGGGGAGTGCGACAGATGAAAAATGAGTTGGAGGTCATCAGCATAGTTATACACGGTGACCTCCATTTGCTAAAGTGCAAAAATAAGTGGAGAGATGTATAGATTGAATAATAAAGGAGAGAGAGACGAACCCTGGGGGGCACCACACTGAACCAAGTGAGGGGGGGCGGTAAATTCAGCAAGATGAACGGCCTGGGCGCGATCTCTTAGAAAGGAGCTAATCCAGCCCAATGCTGGGCCCTCAATGCCCGCCGCCTTGACACGGGTGAGAAGGATGGAATGGTCAACCGTGTCAAAGGTGGCGGAAAGATCTAAGAGAAAAAGGGCCTGGGGAGGGTTGGTATCTAGCCCCTCTCGAAGCTCGTCCATCACAGAAATGACCACTTTCCGGTGGCGTGCCGGGGGCGAAAGCCGGCCTGCCGGGAAGCAAATCCCCCACTCTCCTCCACAAAGGTGACAAGGACCTGGGTGATGTGAGTCTCCAGGACCTTGGCCAGAAAGGGGAGGAGGGAGATGGGACGATAGTTGGAGGGAGAGGCGGGGTCAGCCCCAGGTTTTTTTAAGATGGGGATAACAATAGCGGCTTTATGAAGGGCCGGTACAATCCCCTGTTCAAGAGAGTCATTAAGGAAAGTGAGCGGGAAAGGTAGCAGTTGGTAAAGATCTTGCGAAGGATATGCGCCGGGGCAGTATCCACAGGGGATCCGGATTTAACACGGGTCACTAGGGCAAGAAAGGTTGCTCTGGTCAGCAGGGGTAAGTGAGTCAGACTGGAAGAAGGGGAAGGGGACTGAGGGTCACAGAAGGTAGGGGAGGGAAGCGGAATCTTAGCCTTAATGAGTGCAACTTTCTCAACGAAGAAATCGTTGAGGGAGTTGCACAACAGCTGGGATGGGGACATTTTGGAGGAGGCTCTATCAGAAGAAGCCAGTTCACGGACTATGGCGAATATTTCTTTGGACTGGTTCTCTGCAACAAGAATCCTCCCTGAGAAATAGGCTGTCTTAGCGAGAAGGATATCCTTTTTATATTCATTGAGGATGGAGGTGTAGCGGAGTTTCAAAAGAGGGCAGTAGGCACGCCTCCAAACTCTCTCTGCTTGACGTGCTTCCAGTTTTTTTGCCTTAAGGGCTGGAGAGAACCATTTATTCGCGTCATGGGCGCGTTTGACCGTGACACGCTTCATAGGGGCAGCTTGATCGCAGACCCTCAGGAGCCAGCTATTCAAAGCTTCCAATTGCCTAGATGGCGCAAGGTCAGCCAGGTCTGGGTCAGAAGCTGAAAGAGAGGAGCAGAGGGCAGGGATATCCACTCTGTTCCAGTTTCTAGCCCAGAAGTGTTTAGAGAATGGGGAATTGGGGGTGACGCTAAGGTCCAGAGAAAAATAAATCAGAAAGTGATCCGACCAAGAGCAAGGCTGGACGTAGGGGGCTGATACCAAGGTGTTGAGGGTCCAGATTTGATCTAAAGTATGGCCGTGAATGTGGGTGGGGGACAAAACACGGGAGACAAAATTCAGGCTAAGGAGGAGTTCGGTGAAATTACGGGAAGCAGTGTCTTCCGCTGGGTCATTGGGCCAGAAGTTAAAATCCCTGAGAAGCAGGACCGAAGAATTGTTAATTGCCAGGGTTCCCAGGAGGTCAGAGATGGCAGGGAGGAATCGAGGGCAGGGCTCGGGAGGGCGATAAACAAGAACACACGTTAGGGGAACCTGGGAAAAGGAGGAACGAATGATCAAGCAATCGGCCATAGGTAAGGAAGGGGAGGGAAGCATTTGCAAGTGAAGGCCCACCCGGGCAATCAGAGCAACTCCACCTCCTGTTCGACCCTCAGGCCGGTCGGCCCTGAGGATGACATAAGGGGGGGGGGGCAGGGCTGATAACACACTGGGGAGAGTGTCAGTGCGAAACCAGGATAGCAGGTCCGGCTTAACGGAGTCCAAGAAGTCAAACAATTCTAACCGGTGTTTGACGGCCGATCTGGTATTAAGTAGGAAGGCTGAAAGATGGGATGACACGGGTGGCAAAGGAGGGTTGGGAGGGAGCCTGGGGGGGGGGCGGGGGAAGGGAGTGAGAGGAAAGGTTGATGACAGGGGAAATGAGGAGGGAGGGGGAACGGGCTAAACCTAGGTCAGTGATCCGTGCGCAAATGGCTGTTTGGGGGGGCGACTGTACCTGTAGCGCAAGTAGTTGTGCGGTGGAGTATGAATAAAAACGGGCAGAGTGGAGGGCCCCTAGCCCCGGTCGGCCGCGGACGAGCGCAGACGGGCTTGCCTTTGGCGCGCCTTCAGCGCGTCCGCTGCGCGCTCGCACAGGGTGTACTTTTTGTAGGACTGAAGGCGCAATGACTGGTGCGCTGCCCTGACAACCCCGCTGCCTCACCCAAAATGGCGCCCGCTACCCCGTCAGCCCTCCGGAGCAATCGGCAAACAGCCATGCCGGACCAGGGCTAGGGGAGTGGGAGGGAGCGAGAGAAGCGGTTGAGCAATCAACTGAAATAAAATGCAGTTACTAATTAAAAACTAGTCTTTTAAAAGCAATCTTTAAAAACTAGTGATCTGGCACACTACTCCAAGACCCATAGAGGATTAGTGTTGAATTAGTATAGTGAAACATGCAAGTATATTTTAAGTGGTAGATAGGTTAGTCAGTTATTTGGATTTGGAATGATAGCAGAAGGATAGAGGAGGAAAATAAAGGTTTGTTTTTATATAGCGCTTGTTACCCCTGATGGGGTGTTGAAACATGCAATTCAGGAAGCCCATAAAGGATTAGTGGTGACTTAATATGGTGAAATATGAAAGTAATTTCAGTGGTGGATATTAGTTATTTGGAATGAGAAGGGTAGCGGAGGGATAAAAGGGGACGACCTGTAGGGAAGGAGGTAATCCACTTGAGGGCGTTTTGCTCTATGCAGATATTGTAGAGTCTGTCAATGAGGTTCTGGTGGGAGACGGTGTTGAATGCAGCAGAGAGGTCGAGGAGGATCAGGGCCAGAGTTTCTCCATGGTTGAGGAGAGTTCTGATGTCATCTGTGACAGTGAACAGAGTGGTCTCGGTTCTGTGGTTGGCAGAGAATCCAGATTGTAAGGTGTTGAGGAGTTGGCTATGTTCCAGTATTTTGTGAGCTGTTGATTGATGGCTTTCTCAAGTACTTTGGCTGGGTAGAGGAGCAGGGAGATCGATCAGTAGTTTTTAAGTACGCTGGGGTCTGCAGAGGGTTTCTTCAGGAGGGGTCTGACCTCTGCTTGTTTCCGTCTTTCCAGGAAGATCGCTGTGGAGATGAAGGTGTTGATACAGGTGCGCTCCATGCTGATCAGGCTGGTTCCAAGGTTGATGAGATGGTGGAGGCAGGGTTCGGTGGGTGCCCCAAAGTGTATGGACGACAAGATAACTGTGGTGGTCTGAGTGGAGATCAGGTGGGGATCGTTCAGCTGGTATCTGCTGGGAGGTTGGGGTCGCCGAGACTGAGAGAGGTGGGTTGGGAGTTGAAGTTGCTGTCGATGGTGGTGATTTTACTGTGGAAGTAGTCCAAGAGAATGTCGCAGAGTTCTTGGGAAGGGTGAATGGTGTTCTCTCTGGCTGTCTGGTAGGAGAATTCCATGACTATTTTGAAGAGATTCTTCGTGTGGTTGGCTGCTGTATCGATGCGAGTGGTGATGGTTACCCTCTTGGCTTCCTTGAGGCGTAGGTGGTAGTTACTGAGGACTGCTTTGTGAGTGGCTTTGTCGGAGGAATTGTGCTGCGCCATATCTTCTTGAGTCGGTAGCAGTTGCATTTGGTGGGGTTGAGCTCTGGTCCAACTTGCTTGTTTTGAGGTTTTGTTGGCTTTTGCTGATTGTTTTCCACAGGATGCCTATGTTGGTGCATTTGGTGGGTGATCAAGGCGGAGAGGTTTTGGGCAGCCTGGTCGAGGTCTGCTGCCATTTCAGGATTTGAAGTTCTAAGGGCTTGAGTCCACAGAGTCTCAGTCACCTTGCTCCAGCTTTGGTGGGAAAGGCATAGGTGTTTGTCGGTGGTGTGCTGAAGTGGACAATGGCGCTGTCGGTCCAGGTGAGATCAGTAACATGGGTAAATTTGACCCTGACACTGGAGGTAAAGATGGAGTTGAGTGTGTGTCTGGCTTTGTGGGTGTGTTCAGTGACCAGTTGGATGAGGCTGATGTTGCTCAGGTTCTCTCGGAGCGTGATGGAGTTGGCATCGCTAGGATCATCAATGTGAAAATTGAGGCCGCCGAGTAGGATGTAGTGGTGGGAGTCGATTGCTAGGGGGGCGATGACGTTGGAGATGGCATCGCAGAAAGCTGGACTCTTATTGTGGTCTTGTAACTGACTGCTTGATTTTGAACACATTTTTACTTTTGTGTAAAAGTCATCTTATTCAATAAACATGACCTCTGGTTCTTTTTAACACATGATTATAACACTTTTCAAAGCTTCAATCTCATTACAAAGAAGGTAGTGATACCAACTATTGCTTCTGAGATGTGCAGATTCTAAAGGGACATTGTGCTCTATCAAAAAATTAACAAACACAAATTTAAATCTATACAAAAGACAAATTAAAGTATGTGGTAATCAGTGTTCCACCAGTCCTTCCAATGGAGAGTCAGAGCGTTACATTAACAACAGATGCTCTTGGAACAGAGTATGGGGGTCCAGATATTTCAAATATGGACTCAAAGAAAGTGTCTTTCACTACAACTTAATTGCATTGATCCATATTGATGTGTGTTATACAAGGATAGCCCATTGTTCGTGGTCTACATGTTTCAAACCCCACTTCCTTCATGGGTTCTGTTGGAGTACCGGGTTTTTATGGACCCGGCGGTGCCAGGGAGAACACCTGAAAACTCCGAGTCCTTCCTGTTTCGAACCACAGAAACACCGAGTCTTCTAGGTGAAGTCAAAGATCGTATTTATTGGCTGCAACCAGTAACAGGTATCCGAGAAGTACAACGGCGTGTATGTTCTCAGGAGACTGCTCAAATTTACAAAGCCAGTCTTCGTCTTTTATACAAAATAATAAGCTTCGGGCATAAATTCCTTATTTTACAGTTAGACCATACACATATTTTTATTACAAAGGAAAAGCAGAGTCATGATGACAAGTTCGCATTTCAGTTCACCCAATCCGTAATTGATTACCCGGTGAGGTCCAGTTTTCTCATCAGATATCGATGGACCCCCAATAAAATCGGGCACCTCCTCCTCGTAAAGCAAGTCATAAAGCAAGAAACAGGGACAGGTGTGTGTAAGATTAGGCATGGACTGTGTGCGATGAAAGGTTTATGATGTGTTGTGCCTTGATACGGATCTAGCTCGGCCACTGGGGGAGGACCTGGCCGAACAGGTTTGGCTTCGGGCAGTGGAGTCAGCTTGCCCAGGTCACAGAGGAGTCAGCTAAGGTGTACGTGTCCTTCGGACCAGGTTTTGGCTTCTAGTCATTTGGCTATGTGAGGGCAATCACAAAATGGATGCCGTTCACAAAATGGAACCCGAGGGTTCGGAACGGAAATGCTGATTTCAGGGTGATGTCGTCACTCGATCGTGACGGAAATGCTTGTATATGATGTTTACATCATTACCGGTTCGCTGATACCAAAATCGTCATGGTGCGACGATGTTTGTGACTCGGGTCCAGAATTTTCAGTACCACAGACCCTCCTTTTGCCCTTACATAGGCAAAACAACCAATACTCATGCTAATCTGAGTATAGGTCTATGTTCACAAAGTCATTGAGATGTTGCTGTAGCATCATCCTATTACTTAGCTCGTTCCTTGATACAGGTTTCCTTTCACATGATGTAGCACAGAGGCCACATATTGCAGGAGCGCACTGTACACATAGGCAGAACAGGAAAAGAATGGCTAAGGCCATCCCTATGACTATCAGAATTTTCCATCCCCAGGCCGATATCAGTTCCCAGAACCACCCCATCAGTGACCAGTCTCCCTTATCCACATGAAATGATTCAGAGATTTTATGCAGTTTGGAGATGGCCTGGTATACTGTTGGTGCGTTATCTGGGATGAAAATGCAGCAACTTGATTGGATCACTTTACATACCCCACCTCGGTCTGCAAGTATGACGTCTAAGGCGACCCTGTTCTGAAGAGTCATAAGGCGGTCCGACTGGAGCTCCGCGGTCAAGTTACTAAGGGCACCAGTGGTTTCAATTATGGTAGATTCGACTACCCTTGTCAATTGGCGAATGCTCCTGCTGTGCACCATAGGCCCCCAAAACTGCAGAAAACCTTTCACGAAGTCACCAAACTCTTGACCCGTAGTGTCGTCTTTACTCACGACACCTCTAACTGTCCTTGTCCTATGGTAATCTGCTGCGGCCGTGTAGGTAGGAGGCAACAGGAACGAAATGAAACAGGTGCCCAAGAAGTCAGGGGGCAACCATGTATATGCTCTATCATGGCAGATGAAGTAGGTACCCTTAGTTGCCAGGAATGGGGGAGAGGTCTGGGACGAAAAGACATAAGTTTCAGTACAGACACTCTTCCCCAACTGAGCTCTGGGGTTCTTGCCATTTCCCTGCAGACATAGGTGACCCTGATGGGGTATGATCCAGATCGGGGAGGATCTCTTTGCTAGCATTTTTTCACTCAAGACGACTCCATACCTCGTTGTGTTCCATCTACTGTAAGCCTTCAACTCATCTATTGGAATCGTTCTATACGTGTCGATATCTCTGCTCATGTTTGTTATTCCCACCACTAATGCCTTGTTGCTTGAGTTACTCCTCGTGGAACGTGGGGGATATGGTTTGATGGCAAATAGGAACACCGTTTGGAATGCCCATAAAGAACCATAGTAGCTAAATGGCATGACAAAGTATGGGATACTCTTATCTGTGGTATGTGGCATAAGTCCACACACCCAACAATTAGTCGTGTTCATTACTAACTGGTGTTGGTGTAAAAGCTGAACGAATGAATTATTTACAAACTCCAATCTTCTGGCAGTCTCGTGTTCAGGTAGAGGGTGAAAAGAATGCGGGGAAACAAGAGAAGGAGGTGTGGGCTGCGTAGTGGGTGCAAATGTCACTCGAAAAGTGAATACAGCATAGCCTATTAAAAACGTCATTACACTAAACAACATGAAAATGCATATTATCAAAAATCGTGTTCTTGCCATCACTGTGCACATTCTGGTTTCAAAGTTCGTTGATTTGGCAGTTCTCTCCGTCTTGAAAAACTCCATCCTCTAGAATTGCTGCCCGTGGCGGTAGGGTGTTCTATGCTAAGGAATGCTTCTGTCAGTCCAGGGCAACTCCCTTAGACCAACCAGAACCGTCGACCTAACATCTTCGGCTGGACCCCAAAGACTTGGACAACCTAGCAGCAGAACCCGGATGGCGGTTCGAAAAAACAAAAATAAGCAAGTTTCTCAGAGAGGAGAGAGAGAGCTGCACTTTCAAAAACAGAAAAAAACGTCTTTATTTGTCCATAGTCATAGTTCTCGGCCTCAAATTGTAACGTGTTCTTCCAGGTGTTGTCTGGTCCTGGAACAAAAGTTCAGGCTCTGTAGTGTCCAATCGCATTGACGGTGGCACAGATCCTTGCAGAATGTCGTCACTTTCGCGTACAGAGTTTGTTCCTTTTACCTGTGCATCACTAAAGAGCAAGAGGTGAGGCAAAGTCTCGGTCTCAGAGTCAGCAATCCCCTCCTGGACCCACCTGTCGTGAGGCAAGGGTAAAGGGACCCTCTTGCAATGGGTCCCGTGGATCCAGTGTTTCTTTCCTTCCATTCGAACGCCGATCTTGTGGAGAGAAGTACTAGGTGGGGACCGGTCCAGCGGGGCTCATCATTCTTTGTTCGCCGTAAATTCTTCACGAGTACGTAGGTTCCAGGATCGATAGGGTGTCCTGGAGCTTCATTAGCTTGAGGTAGAGTGTCATGTACCTGTTGGTGTAAAACACGCAATTTAGCTGTCAATTCGTACAGATAATCAAGCAGTACAGGGTGCTCCAACCCGCTGAATTTCGTGGGCCTTGGCACTCCCCAGATGTTGGCCGGACGGCCGAACACTATTTCATAGAGGCTAAGCCCCACTCTTGAGTGTGCAGTCATTCTCGTTGATAGGAGTGCCAAGGGTAGAGCGTCGGGCCATTTAAGACCAGTGCTCGCTTGGATTTTGGCCAGTTTCAGTTTAAGGGTGCCGTTATAGCATTGTACTAATCCAGCTGATTGGGGGTGATTTGCAGCGTGGAACTTTTGATCAATGCCTAGCCCTTCACATACTCTCTTCATCACTCGTCCCACAAATTCACTCCCATTATCACTCCAGACCATTCACGGCATTCCAAATCTGGGGAAGAATTCTTTGACAAGGGCTTTAGCTGTCGATAAGGCACTATTGTCTTTCAATGGGTATGCTTCTATCCATCTTGAGAAGGCGCAAACAACAACGAGTACGTATTTCAGATTGTTGCACCTCTCCATGTGGATGAAATCTAGCTGCAAAACCTCGAACGGGTCCGTAGGAGGAGCAAAATGACCAGCTGGAGTTGGGGTTCCCCTACCAGGGTTGTACTTCAGACACACCATACAGTTCTTGACTATATTCTCTGCATATTTAGGGATTCTAGTGTTCTGCCATACTGGAGCCAGCAACTTGCAAATCCCTTTCACACTGATGTGTGCCATTCCATGCGCCATTGTAACCACTGCAGGCACATACGCATCAGGGAGCAACCAATGCTGATGCTCCGACAATTCAACCCAACAACCGTTCGCATCCAATTTACCTGTGCTTTCTCTCCACACTTTCAGTTCTTTCTCTGTAGCTTCAGCTTGGATGGACTTCACACTCTCAATCGTATCTTCGCACATGCCAACGTCACCAACCCATCGTGCAGGGCCTGCAACATACATTCGACTTATTTCATTCCGTGCAGTTTCTTTCGCGACCTCATCCGCAAACGCATTTCCACGACCAACATCATCTGTAATCTTTTTGTGTGCACTGCATTTCACAATCGCCACTTGCAACGGCAAGGTCAGTGACTCAAGAGGCTCATTTACCAACTGGCCATGCTGGATCTTAGCACCATGTGAAGTCAGAAAACCACGTTCACGCCACAAACGTCCAAAACTATGAGCAACACCAAAGGCATACTGACTGTCAGTGAACACATTTACTCATTTTCCTTTTGCCAACACGCACGCTCTTGTCAATGCAATCAACTCTGCTGCTTGTGCCGAGTTATGTGGGATACGTGCAGTTTCAACAATCGTATGCAAAGTCGTAACGGCATATGCAAAGTCGTGTCACCATTCGGGAGTTTGAAACACGAGCCATCAACCCACAAAGTACCATTGCACTCAGTAAGAGGAGTGTCCTTAAGATCTACTCTCCCTTTCGTTTCTTCTTCTGTCCTAAAGAAACAGTTGTGCTGCTTTTCAGCATCCTCTGTCTCAAATGGAATTGGCAACAAAGTGGCTGGGTTTAATGCGCTGCATCTTTTAATGTGGACATGACTTGCTAACAAGGTTAACTCATAACCTGACAATCGAGCACTAGTTAAATGCTGTGTCTTGGTTCTATTTAACAAAGTGTCTACCGCATGCAGGACCATCACGATCAATACATTATTCATCACTAGACCAGCAGATTGTCGGATAGAAACAGCTGCTGCTGCTGTGGCTCTTAAACAACTTGGCAATGCCCTAGCTACCGGATCCAAAGTCGACGAGAAATACGCGCATGGACGTTGCTTGTCCCCAAAAGACTGTGTCAATACTGATAATGCACAACCTTCCTTCTCATGGACATATAGTGTAAAGGGCTTACTGTAGTCGGGGGTACCCAACACAGAAGCCGAACACAATGCGTCACGCAGTTCAGAAAAACTTTTCTGACACTCTTCAGACCACGGAATGGGATTCGGTGTATCTTTACAAGTTAATGCCACCAAAGGTTTGGCCAACAATGAGAAATTCGGTATCCATTGCCTACAATATGATGTAAAGCCCAAGAACGCACGCACTTCTCTCTGTGTCCTTGGCACACGCAATTTTGCAATTGCCTGAATTCTTTCTGGGGTCAGTTTCCTTCCCTTCTTCGATAAGAGGTGACCTAAGTAGGTCACTTCTTGTCGACAATATTGTAACTTAGACAGAGACACTTTGTGATGAAAATCAGACAAATGACGCAACAACGACAATGTAGTCTCTTTACAAATCTCCTCAGTCTCTGCAGCTACAAGCAAATCGTCAACGTACTGAACAAGGGTAGCGCCATCAGGTAAAACAATCGTGTCAAGCTGTGTTTTCAAAGCCTGACTATATATTGATGGACTTTCACAGTAGCCTTGAGGAGCGCGTTTGAAGCAGAAACTTCGGCCTCCTAAACTGAAGCCGAAAATATCCCTGCTCTGCTCGGCGATCGGGATGCTGAAGAAAGCATTCTTCAAGTCAATCACCGAGAACCAAGTGGCTGCAGCTGGAATCATTGTCAATAGGGTAGTGATGTCAGGGACAACTGGGAACTGTGGCACAACGATCTTATTCACTTCCCTAAGGTCGAACACAAACCTATAAACAGGTGGCTGGGAAGGATCAGTACGCTTCAAGACAGGCAGAACCGGACTATTACAAACGTTGCCTCTTGTCTCTTCAATTACATCTTTCTCAATCGAATCATAAATGATCGCTAACAACGCCTGTTCACCTTTGCTGGAGATCTTGTATTGGGGAATGCGCGGCAATTTAACATTGGCTTTCAATGTCACAACATATGGCGATATCTCCAAAAGACCTACATCATTAGGACCAGTAGCCCAAAGAGTATCCGGAAGAGAAGACAATTCTGTCGGCAACTTATCCTTACATATATACATTGGAGAAACCACTCTCTTGCCTAGTGTGAGTTGTACTCCCGAAGGGGAACAGTACAAAGTTGCATATAATCTTTTCAATAGATCCAATCCCAACAAGTTTTCACCACAACCTGTTGTAAGAATAAGGGGTGTTTCCAATTCACAAGGTCCAAACAGAAAGAGACATAGGACTAGAGATCGGGTTCCTATCCGGGGCCCCAGAAAAACCTACTGAAACATTCATTTCGCCAGACAAAGGTGCGCCAGGGAGTTTTGAGTACATAATAGAACTCTTTGTAGCACCAGTATCCAACAGAAAAGGCTCTGACACACCTGATGTAACCACCTCAACATAAGGTCCACTCTGATCTACTGGAACTGAAACAACTCCCTCTCTTTGTCCATGGCTGTCCTAGCAATCATTGCCTACCATATTTTCATCCTCTGCATAGTAGTCATCAGCATTGTACTGAGTCGTCCTACCAGACGCGTTGTTCTGTTGGTCAAAACTGTTCATTGAACTCTGTGTTGGAAACGGATGTGCGTTTTGTGGGAATGCACCGCGTCCCCTACCTCGGGGCATGTGTTGAACACTGCGGCCTCGCACACTGGTAGCACCATTCACACGTTGTAACAAAACCGGGCAACTACTCTTAAAATGGCCTTCCTCTTTACAATACGCGCACTGATTTGGACCATACAGTAAACGCTGTTGAGAAGACTTGTTTCTTTGCGAGTGCCTCGAATATTGCTGAGGCTGCTGATAATCGCGCTGATTATTAGTGCGGGTGGATACGCTTGTTGCAGCAGGATTTTAGTTTTTAATTCTTTAGTCTTTTTATCCACTTTCTCTAACTCATCTTTGCGCCTATTTTCATAGTACTGGGCTGTAGCTAAAATCTGCGCTGACGTTGAGACAGCCCAAGCACTCTCGGAATCCTTCAACTTGGCACACAACTCAGGAAGTAAATTATGCACAAATTTGTCTCTGGCCACCTTCAGTAGCCATATCCTATGATCCACAAAAGTTTCTTCAAACCGTGTGAAGAAATCGGACACCGCTTCGTCTTTCTTCTGTTTACATGCAGACAATTTATCCCAATTGACACGCTATTCAGGCATTAGAGTCTTCATGTAAGTTATTATTCTACCAGGCAGTTCTGCAATTAAAGGCTCGGGTTTAGCACCACCAATTTGTCTGTTATCTACAGCAGCAATATTAACCCATGTATCTCCTAATTCCTGATCGTGATCGGTGTGGCGAATCTTTCCCCATAAAGGCTGTGGAACCACGTTCCCAAACAACATGTCTATATCGGCTAAGTTCATAATGCACAAGCTTACAGTCTGTGATAATTACTTATAATACCCTGCAGGATTTATTTATTTATTTATTTATTTTTTGGTGTAAGATTTTTGTTGACAGTTATCATCAAAATTACAATAGTACATTTAGTCAGTAAGACATGTTGTACGGTAATGCAGTAGTTTGTACTTTTACACAGCTATTCAGCCGACAACCCTCCGGTTCGGCAGCGAATGTGAAAGATGATATGAAATGCCATCAGGATATAGTATTCGGAGCCTTGAAATCTTACGTTTTCAAGTCCATTTTTACATTTTTGTAAAGAAAAGAAAATAAACAAAACAAACTCAATGGCTCATCTGTGTTGTATAGTCACAAAGCAATAAGAAAAAATGCTGTCAATAAAGTATGCCGATCCCAACCGCCCAGGTAAATACCCCTCCCCCCTCAAGCACCATGCTAAGTCGAAATCCCCATCAGCAAGGTAACATTTCCAACCCCTCCCCAGATCACCCCCTCGATTCAATCAACCATTTCCTCCTCATCCTCCGAATCTTCGTCATCATCCTCCGGCAGCGGTTCACATATGTCCCCTCTGTATCTATTCCACGCCTCCCATACCTTGTTCCATTTGCAGAGAGATCATTCTTCCCCCGATGCTTGAGGTAATGAATGGAGCCTTGGAACAGGGCATTTTTCCATCACTTTGGAAGAGAGCCATAGTAAAGCCGCTTCTGAAAAAGACCACCTTAGACCCTGGAGTGCTGAAAAATGTTAGACCCATCTCTCTGCTGCCAGCCCCTGCTAAGATGTTGGAGACCCATTTGAATTTCCATCTTTCGAACTTCCTCGACGCCTCTGGCTTCTTGGATGGGTCCCAACATGGCTTTAGAAAGCTACATAGCACAGAGTCTGCCTTGACAAAAGTCATGGATAACATCCGCAGGAAAGTAGATTTGGGTCTCACCACCGTACTGGTGCTGCTTGATCTTTCAGCAGCTTTCGACACCCTGTCTCCCCTGACTTTAACATCTAGGTTAAGGGAGGCAGGGGTAGTCAGACCAGCGCTCAGTCTCCTGAGCTCCTTTTTACAACATCGAGAGCAGCGTGTCATGCTAGGTGAATACCTCTCCCCTGCCAAGTCTTTGCAATGTGGGGTGCCACAGGGGTCGGCATTGAGTCCGACCCTGTTCAACATCTACGTGGCCCCCCTTGCAAGACTTGTAAGATCTCAGGGGATGGAGGTAGTGTCGTATGCCGACGACACGCAGATTATGGTATCCCTGACCCACTCTGTCAGTGAAACTGCTTCTAACTTTAGGGCCTGCATGCAACTTGTTGCAGAGTGGATGGTCTCCAACTCCCTAAAGTTGAACGGGGACAAGACAGAGGTCCTGGTCTTTGGCAAGGACCAGGACATATGGTCAGACGAATGGTGGCCCCCTTCTTTAGGCAGCTGCCCCATACCTACCAAATCTGCTAGAAACCTAGGTGTCATCTTTGACACCCAGCTCTCCATGGAGCTACAGGTGAATAGAACGGTGGCAACCTGTTGGGGTGTTATCAAGACCCTGAAAAGGATTGTACACTATCTGTCCCCACAGGCGCGGAAACAGGTGGTGATTGCCCTTGTTGGCTCAAGGCTCGATTACTGTAACTCAGTGTACGCCGGGGCCAACAAGGGCTTGCTCCAGCGTCTACAGGTCATACAGAACGCTGCAGCACGGTTTGCTCTCGCTTTGCCCTGGTTGTCATCTATGACCCTAGCGAGGAAGAACCTCCACTGGCTCCCCATTCCGTCAAGGATCACTTTCAAACTCCTTTGCCTTACATATAAGGCTCTAACTGCAGGCTCGGCTGATGCCCTTGGCTCATTACTCACCAGATATGTTCCGAGCAGATGTTTACGATCCAGCGAGCAACACCAACTGGTAATCCCCAGAGCCAAGAAGGCTAGATGGGGGTCCAAAGCTTTTTCCATATTGGCACCTCTGATGTGGAACTCACTCCCCCTTGAAATCAAACGACTTCCTTCCCTTGACCTCTTTAGGAAGTCATTGAAAACTTGGCTCTTTATTAAGGCATACCAGTAGGCTCTGTTTCTGTCTGCTAACAGCTTTATATTTTGGTTTAGGCGCCTTGACGCCCACTGGGCATAGTTGCGCGTTATAAATAATATTTCATTCATTATTTCATTCATTTCTTCGGGTTAGCTCTCATTTTACATACAGTTCTTTCAGTTAGCATCAATTTGTCCATAGTTCTGCACCACAATGCCAATGTAGGTGCTTCCGCCACTCCCCATCTTTGTGCCATGTCGCGCTTGGCCACCATTGTACCTATAGTAACCCACTGCTGTTGTCTAAGATTAAGGTCAGTACCCTCCCAGATATTCAGTAGACAGAGGCGTGGCTCCGGCGTAAGGGAGGTGTCAAGGGCCTGGGATATTGTGCGCATGACCTGTTGCCAATACCGAACAATGAATGGGCAATCCCACAGTGTATGTAACAACGTACCATCCTCCCCGCATCCCCTGAGACAGTGAGGGGTTTCAGCCCTATGTATTCTATGTAGGGTGGTTCTCGTGTAATATACTCTGTGCAGTATTTTTAACTGTATAAGCCTGAACCTGGCCGACACCCCTGCCTCTCTTGGAGACGCAATAGCAGCATTCCAATCTGTCTCATCCATAGCTCCTAATTCATTTTCCCACTTTTCTCGTAGTTTCTGCAGGGGATCCGGGAGGTTATTCAGCAGTTTGCGGTATGTGAGTGAGGTGGCACGTGTCTGTAGAAAGTCTGTAAGAAGCCGGTCTTCTAGGGCTGAGGACTCCGGGATGGTGGTCCCTGGTTCCAACACCGCCAGCAGAGCGTGCCTTATCTGGATGTACCTATATGTTTCAGTGGGGCCTAGGGCATACTGTTGTTGTAGTTGCGAAAAGGGGAGCACCCCTGAAGACGTCCAGAGATCCCCCACAGTTGAAATGCCTATATTATCCCACTGGGTGAATCCCTTGCTGGACCTAAGGCAACCCAGTTTTTTGGTGTCCCAAAGCGGGGTGAGTTTCGTGATGACCCCCTTCCACTTCAGCCGAGTGAGCGCCCTGTACCATAAGGCAATAGTATGTTTAGTAGGGCCAATCAGTCCTTTAAGGAGACTCGGGTTATATAACGGGGCTAACAGACTTTGCGTCCAAAACCACCATGGGAGGTAGATCCTTCTCCTACCTGGCAGCTAAAACCTGGAACTCACTTCCCACTCACCTTCGCCTTACTCAGAACCACCTAGCATTCAGAAAGCAACTTAAAACATGGATATTTGACAAGTAATTCCCCACCCTTCTCCAAGCGCCTTAAGACCCTCTGGGTATGTAGCGCGCTATATAAATTTATTGACTTGACTTGACTTGACAATTGGGCCCTATCAGCCAGATATGCCGGGTCATCGTGTGGTGCGTGGAGCCATTGGTTAAGTACCTTAAGTTGAGATGCCCAGTAGTAAAGTTGTACATTCGGTAACGCTATTCCCCCATCGTACCAACCACGGTTAAGTTTAAGGTGGGAAATTCTCGGTGGACGCTCACCCCACAGCAGGGTAGTCACAACTGCGGTGAGTTTACGGAAATAGGAGGGCGGAATTACATCTGGGGTGTTTTCCAGAACATACAGGAGGCGCGGAAGTGGCATCATTTTAAATAAGGCAGCGCGCCCCAATAGCGTGAGTGGCAGGGTTGTCCAATGTCGGGCGTCCGCCTTCAGACGAAGGAGGGGGGGCGCCAGGTTCCGATCGTAAAACATGGCCGTGTCGCCGGTGACATGGATGCCCAAGTATTTAAAGGAGACATCGGTCAGCACCAGAGGACAGTGTTCAGGGAGGACCGGCACAGGGCCCTTCAGGACATAAAGGACCGACTTCGTCCAGTTAATGGTATAGCCGGAGGCCGAGCCATGCTTATCGCATAGTGCCAGTAATATCGGGACACTCGATTCGGGAGCAGATAAGTAGACCAACATATCATCAGCATACAGTGATACTCTGTCTTCCCAGGCCTCCGTCCATTTAATACCTTTCAGTAGTGGTGTCCGTCTAATGATAATAGCGAGTGGTTCAAGGACCAGCGCGAACAGTAGCGGGGATAGGGGGCAGCCCTGACGAGTCCCACGCGCCAAAGGAATTGCTCGTGAGATGTGGCCATTGGCCGCCACGTGGGCTACCGGGTCCGTGTAGAGAAGTCGAACCCACGATAGAAATTTCGGTCCGAAGCCCATCCGGGTCAGAACTGCAAACAGGTAGTGCCACTCTACCATATCAAAAGCCATTCTGGCGTCTAACGACAAAATGGCCGCCGGCTCCTTCAGTAAGTGTGCTCGAGCCAGTGCGCCGTGCACCCTACGGAGATTCAGTGCCGTGCTCCTATGCGGCATAAAGCCCGATTGGTCCGGGTGGATCAATTGGGATAGATGCGGAGTCAGCCTATTTGCAATCAATTTCGCCAAAATCTTCGCCTCCGCGTTAATGAGCGAGATTGGGCGATAAGACGTACAGTCCTCAGGAGGCCTGCCGGGTTTTGGGATAGCCACTATCGTCGCCAAGCGCTGGTCTAAAGGCAACGTCCCGGCCCCTCGGCAGTTCTCAAACATGGCCAACATAGGTGGGCCCAATGCATCCGACATCGTTTGAAACCATTCGATCGGTATCCCGTTGGGGTCCAACGCTTTACCTGTACGCAGCGCACCTATCGCCATACGGAGCTCCTCGACAGTGAGGTCTGCTTCCAGCTCAGTCACCGCCTCCGGCGACAGCGTCTCTACTTCTACATCCTGGAGAGCTAGCTCCGCCGCCTCTGCCGTGACCACCACCTCTGGGGTATAAACTTTCTGGAAGTGGTCCGCTAAGAGGTCAACAATTTTGGAAGGGTGCGTGTGACACGTCCCCTCTTGGTCCCGCAATTGTAGAATGTGCCTGCCACCGTCCTGTTTCTTGTCTAACCAGGCCAATTTATCATAAACCCTGCTCGCAGTCGACTCTATATGTTCTAATGTCCGTCGTCGGAGAAGGTCGTCATGTCTCTGCTGGCAGAGATGCAATGCGTGTCGAGTGTCGTCCGACGGTGCATCCATATGAGCTACGTTAGCCTGTTCTAACTGCAGTTCCAACTCTACCAGTTCCTGTTTTTGCTTACGTTTATGGTCGGTTATAGCCGCGATCGCCTGGCCTCTCAACACTGTCTTATACGCCTCCCATAGTATCGTCGGGGAGGACACCGAGCCGGAATTCTCCTGGAAGTAGTGCTTGGTGGTTGTTTTAAGGAATTTTCGAACTGGGGGGAGTTTAAGATAACCAGGGTAAATAGGATAGAGCCGTTTGCGAGCCGCGGTTGTGCAGGACAGTGTAGCAGTCAGGGGGGAATGGTCCGATATACCCCGGGGCTTAATCTGCACGTCAGCAATCGTGAGTCTGCCACCCCCCAGTGTGAGAAAGTAGTCAATGCGAGATAGGCAGTCATGAGTGGATGAATAGTAGGAATGGTGGCGATCAGTAGGGTGGAGCTGCCTCCAGATATCGACCAGACCCTGCGCCTCCAGAAAGTCCCAGAATTTCGTTGGGCCAGTGGGTGGGGGTGCGGACCGGGAATCTATCCATATCAGTATTGGCTAGTGTATTGAAATCTCCACCCACCATCAGGTCCCCATCCGGGAGTTCCAGAATTTGCCCAGGTCCGGAAATGCAGATGAATGTAGCGCTGGCGGAATGTACACAGGCACCACATTAATGGGCACACCTTCCCATTGCCCACACACTGCCGCGAAGCGGCCATGTTTGTCTGTTTTTGTGGAGTGTTGTATAAAGCGCAACGTTTTTTTCACCCAAACACCCGTCCCCCGGGACCCTGAAGTGAAGTCCAAATGTACTACCAGGTGATAACCTCTCCTATCCAGAGCTTTAGTAGCCACCCCCACCAAATGTGTTTCCTGAAGAAGGGCAATGTCGCAGTTCAGTCGCCTAATACATTGCAAAACCAGCCCCCTCTTCACTTTGTCCCCCAACCCCCGGACATTCCATGACATTATCTGTAGCGGCGGCACAGACCCCACCCTAGTGTCAGTTGTTACGTTATTTGGTCGTGGAAGGGCTGCCATTGTGTAAACGCGTGTGTAAGTTGGTGTTCCATGGGATAGGACGGAGCTATGGTGGCTGAAGAACTTCCCTGCCCTGTGCAACCATTCGCATGTCGGTGCCTTCGTAGCGCTAGAAGATCAGAGGTGGCACACCTGGTACAAGGAATACGGCCATGTGTGACTATTAATGATTCCCAGACGATGAATAGAGCCAAACAATTCAAACAAGCACACCAACGAAACCCCCCGTTCCCAAAAACCCCACCCGCCCTGCTTCCCTGCTACACGGACTCCAAACTGCCCGCCACCCCAATTTAGCAGAGTGCTTAGACCCATCCCAAAGAAAACACACAGTTACTTGCTTGTTGGGGGTGAGGAGTACTCCGGAATTAGCGACCCCTCATACCCTCTGCAGAGGCCCTCGGCCCAGTGTCCATGGCGGTTCCAGCCGCAGTCCCAAACAATAATGTCTCGTGCCTGTCGAGTGTTCATGAGTCTACCTCCTGATTCAGGTCGCCATTGTCTCTTACTGGCGAGCTTCTGCCACTGTTCGTACCAGCTTCTCCAGTGTCGTCTCGGTCATTTTGATGTGAGCCATTCTTAGTCCGTCCAGGGCGGCGAGAGTGGGAGGCAGGACGCCAGCCGTCCAGCCAGTCTCGTGCGGTCTCAGGGTTATCGAAAAACCAGGTCCTGTTCTCCGCCACCACCCGAAGCCTGGCAGGAAAAATCATGGAGTAAGGGAGTTCTCGTTTCCTAAGTTCCTTTTTAATGTCCAGGAAGGTCTTCCGCCGCCTGGCCACCTCCGCCGTATAATCCGGGAAGAACGCCACCGTAGAGTTGAGGATTTTCACCGGCGGTGAAACCCGCGCCGCTTGAAGGATGACATCCCGGTCGCAGTAATTAAACATTCTCGCTAGGATCGGCCCCTGGCTTAGGTTGACCCCCGGGAACTCTATGTGCCCGCTCGACTGAGAAGAAGGCCGACAGTCCTTTAGGTTGAAGGTGTGTTTTAATGAGGTCTTCCACATACAAATCCATCGCTCTTGTGCCCTCCGACTCCGGAACACCAAGAATGCATACATTGTTCCGCCTGGAACGGCCCTCCTGGTCGTCCAGCTTATCTTTCAGGATTTTGTTTTCAGCCATAACCGCTTCCATGGCCATCTGCAGTTCCGAGACATCCTCAACCAGCGATTTCGTGACCAGTTCCAATGAACCTACTTTTTCGGCCATTTTGTGGAGGTCCGCTCTGATAAGGGTGATTTCGGTCGAGATGGAGCCCACCGTCGTTTGGACCTGCGAGAGAGCCTTCATAACAACATCCAGCGTCGCCTTCCTCATCCCCGCAGGCTCGCCTGGTTTCGTGGAGGAATGTTTCCCATCCGCCAGAGGGGAAGCGGTTCTGTCATTCGTATATTGTTCGATACGAGTCTGGGTCGTACCGCCTTTAACACCTTTCCCGGCCATAGTTCGATCACGGAGATTATACAGTTCGCCGGCACAATGGGGCACCAGGAGTAACCACCGTCACAGCGCAGCCCTCAGTTTAGTTCAAAGAGGAGCTTTCGCAGCAATGAGGGAAACGCCCGATGATCTTAATGGACCAGATGGCAGGACATTATTCTTATGGTTTTTCTGAAAGTCCTCGGGCACCTCCTTCGATTAACATCCGTCAGTTATGGCAAACATTCTGTCCCTAGACAGGGAACTCGCCCGCCGGCCGTCACTCGGGGTAGCCCCCCAGCACCGATCACTTCCTGTCTGTGGTAGCTGAACAGGCTGCACTTCCAGTCGGCTTCACTCGCCACTAGAGTTCCCGGAGGTAGGCCTGTACTTCGATCGGATCAGCACTCGACGATAACTCCGTCATCCAGCCCTCGATTTCTGTCCGGGTACTTGCCGCCAGTTCCGCCCGGTCTCGGGCGTTCGGTGCCTCCGTCTGAGGTAAGAGTTAGCCACGGATTAACGTGCGGATAGATGGAGAGGCCGCTTCCCTGCCGGAGCTAGTACTCTATGCTGCCGCCATGTTCGGCCGCTACCCCCTGCAGGATTTTTACGAGGATCAGGTAATGTCTGTTTGAGAGCCAGAACTTCAGATCTTTTCCAAGGTACATGTACCCATACACGCTGAAAATGCGGCGGAATGGCTGGATTAGCATTTGCGTCCCCTTCCCACCAAAACGGAGGAACCTCTCTCATGGGATACTGTTGCGCCTTTTTCCTACTGGATGCGTCACGTTCAGGTAGTGATCGAGAAGTGCCCCCTTTACTCCGGTACGACAATAATGTCGCAACCGCTCTTTCAACATCGGCGCCTACAATCATATCCTCCGAAAACTTGACCCGTACACGGCACAACTCAGACAGGTCGTGCTCCAAGTTATTTCCCTCCAGATCTTCACAGAGAAGTACACACATCTGCTCAAAAACATATCTCTGCTTCGATGCTTCCCATTGACGGAAGACTTCTATGATAGACTCTTCATCATATCTGGCAGTATCGACAACCCATTTACGCGCTAACCTATTTAGTAATTCTCTCTCTTGATAGTCAGGCAGCTGACTCCGCAACTGCCTTCGTTCTGTGCTAGGGGTTGTATTAGGCGACCCAAAGAAAGGTGAGAAAAGACCAGTAACAGTGTTGGCCACTCTCTGTCGAACAGAAAGAGAAACTGACGGAAGGACAGGAGGAAAGACAGGGTGAGGTAATGCAGAAGCGGGGACAGACACAGAAGGAGTATCAGGACAAACAGTCTGAGCAGTAGGCGAAGTCGTAGGGAACACAGATGGAGTAGGTAGCAAAAGCGGCGGCCCTTGAGGGGACTGCGCCGGAGGAGTCGGAACCAGCTGAAGAGTAGCTGGTGGTTGTGGTAGAACCTGAGGTCCAACAATGGGGTGTTGCACAACCAAAGGTTGCTGAGGTGCTCTAGCACTCTGCGCATAAGGAGGTGGTGAACTCAGTAGATGAGACATTAAAGGATCTTGATCAAGTTTCTCCACGTTGGGCGCCAACTGGAGTACTGGGTTTTTATGGACCCGGCGGTGCCAGGGAGAACACCTGAAAACTCCGAGTCCTTCCTGTTTCGAACCACAGAAACACTGAGTCTTCTAGGTGAAGTCAAAGATCATATTTATTGGCTGCAACCAGTAACAGGTATCCTAGAAGTACAATGGCGTGTATGTTCTCAGAGACTGCTCAAATTTACAAAGCCAGTCTTCGTCTTTTATACAAAATAATAAGCTTCGGGCATAAATTCCTTATTTTACAGTTAGACCATACACATATTTTCACTACAAAGGAAAAGCAGAGTCATGATGACAAGTTCGCATTTCAGTTCACCCAACCCGTAATTGATTACCGGTGAGGTCCAGTTTTCTCATCAGATATCGATGGACCCCCAATAAAATCGGGCACCTCCTCCTCGTAAAGCAAATCATAAAGCAAGAAACAAGGACAGGTGTGTGTAAGATTAGGCATGGACTGTGTGCGATGAAAGGTTTATGATGTGTTGTGCCTTGATACGGATCTAGCTCGGCCACTGGGGAAGGACCTGACCGAATAGGTTTGGCTTCGGGCAGTGGAGTCAGCTTGCCCAGGTCACAGAGGAGTCAGCTAAGGTGTATGTGTCCTTCGGACCAGGTTTTGGCTTCTAGTCATTTGGCTTTGTGAGGGCAATCACAAAATGGATGCCGTTCACAAAATGGAACCTGAGGGTTCGGAACGGAAATGCTGATTTCAGGGTGATGTCGTCACTCGATCGTGACGGAAATGCTTGTATATGATGTTTACATCATTACCGGTTCGCTGATACCAAAATCGTCATGGTGCGACGATGTTTGTGACTCGGGTCCAGAATTTTCAGTACCACACTGTTGGACTTGGCTCTTTTTGCAGGGTCATCCCTAAACTTTTTGCCTTTCTCCTAGCCTTTTCTTTGACATGGTGTTGGTGGGTTTAGGCCTCTGGGCACTTTAGCACTGCTGTCCAGTGTAAAGTGCGTGCGCTCTCCATGTTAAAGATGGTAAGCTTTGTCTACACCTGTTTGGCCTATTTAATTTACCTGTCAGTCCCTTGTAAAGTGGTACCTCATATACCCAGGGCTGGTAAATTAAATGCTGCTGGTGGGCTTGCAGCGCTGGTTGCGCCACCCACCAAAGTAGCCTTTCCACCTATCTAAGGCCTCTGCCATTGCAGGGCCTGTGCGCGCAGTGTTACTGCTGCTGTGCTGTGGCACATAAAGTGTGTGCCCTGTCCGTGAGCCCCCTTTTCCTGCATGTCAGTCACCCCTAAGGTAGGCCCTAGCTAGCCCTACGGGCAGGGCGCATTGTAGGTAAAAGATAGAACATGTACCTTAAATGTGTGACATGTCCTCGTAGTGACAAACAGCCATTTTTGGTTTCTCACTACTGATGGACTGCCCTCCCATAGGAATGCATTGAGGATTCCCTGATAAGTGTTTCAGTGGTAATTCCTGATATGAGAGGAGCAGCGTGGTCAAGTTTGGTATATTTGGAATTGTCCTAATAAATGTTGCGCAATGGTTTGCGGAGATTTATTATAACTATTTTAGAAGTGCCACTTTTAGAAGGTGGCATTTCTGTGTACTATGTGTCTGCCTGCCTGATGTGAATTGCAAGTCTGGCTGTTGAGTGACAGGAACGGGGAGGTGTATGTGGCTCCATGAGGAGCAGGGTGAGTCAGCACTAGGCTGAATGGGACATCTGCATTGGGAGTAGTGGGAGGAGTAATCCCCTGACCCTGAATAGGTCTGTGCCTAGCCTGTACAATGCTGGCTCTACCCCCTGTAGTGTGTCTGGTCACCAAGACTCCACCTGACAAAGGGGAAGAGGAGCCCGTGACCCCATGATTTTGTGCTTGTTCCTGAACTTGCTGGGGCGTGCTGATGCTGGGGCCCAGGAGGAACCGCCATAAGGGCTTGCCTCCCTGGGCCCAGCCTTGCCCCCTTAATCTCCAAGGACTTTTTGTTGCTGCTTGCGCCCTGTGACTGCTTTCTTTTAATTTTCCCAAGATGAAGAGCTTGGGCTTCGCAGCGCGGTGCTGCAGCCTTTTTGGGGAAAATCCCAATGTGAGAACTCCCCCGCAATTGCCGCATTTGAGTTTGCTGTCGAGCAGGAGCCTACCCCGCTGCATCACCTTTTGCTGTGTGGGTGCCCACCCCGCATAGAGGTGTTTGTTTTGGCGAGCGGGTGCCCACCCCGCTCTTATGTTATTTAAATCAGGTGCCCACCCCGCGTTGTGGCCGAAGAGAAAGTGAACCGACAGGCCACTGACAACGCAGTCTGGAAGCCAGGCGTGTGCGCCTGACTCTGGTCGGGGCCCAAAACCAGAGGAGGCAGCCGTGTGTGGCCGAAAGTCCGGAAAATGCCAAGTGGGGCTCGAAGCCCCACGTGCACCGCAGAAGAAGAGAGAGACTCCGAGGAGTGGGGGCTGTCCCTTTACATGCTGCCCAGGATCGGAGAAGTCCCCAATCAGAGCCGGGTGAGTGGGGCTCACTTGGGGACAGCGCTGGTGCCAAACGAAGGCAGGGAGGGGCAGAGTTCCCCAGCAGACCCGGTGAGTGGGGCAAGCATTGTTATTGTCGATCGTGGCACATTGACGGTTCCTATTTCCTGAGCGGACTCTCCAGAGAGCGGGCAGCTCCAACGATGGGGGCATACTTGTCTTTAGAGCCCAGTGGTGCCGGGCCTTTTTGCGTATATTGTCACAGCTGCCCCCCCTGACAGTAGGCAGCTGCAACAATTGGCATAGTAGTTTAGTTAGTCCCATTGGAACTGGAGAGGCACAGTGGTGCCAGTTCTACTGTATTTACCTCAGTTGCGCCGCCGTAGCAGGCAACTGCAAAGTGGGGGCACATTTGTTGAGAAAGCCCCCGTGGGGGCCCGAGGTCACAGTGAGTGCCAGGGCCTACGGTCATTTTCATAGCTGCACAGCAATTAGTGGCAGCTGCAACGTTTAGATCAGCACAATTGCTCACTTTTGGATTCTGCTGCATTGGCAGCCCGCCCTGACATTAAGGACATAGGGCATTTGAGCCCTCTGAGAAGGCCAGTTGTCCAGGGGGACAGTATGAGGTTGGTAGGGCGCAAGGGCCCTAATGTGATTTATGTGCTAATATGCATATGTTTATGCTCATGATTTATGCCTAATGTTTTTCCCTTAGGTGTGCCCGCTGAGAGTGGGTATGGTGGGGCACTGTTGCTAATGTATTTATGCTGCTGGTGAGGTTTATTACATAATGTATTTATGCTTATGAGGTTATGGCATACTGTGTTTATGCTTGTGAGGTTATTGTCTAATTAGTTTAGGCTTATGAGGTTGGCGCATAATGTATGTTACGCCTAATGTGATGCTGATTGCATAATATGATTTATGTTGCAGGATATAATGCTGAGTACAGTGTTTTGCCAGTCATTGTTGGTTGTGTTCTACATTCACTATTTGTGCTTGTGATGGTTCTGACAGTGGCCCAATTGGCCCTGTCAGGTGTATATAATCCCTGGTAAATATTGCCTAGTGCCAGTTGGCACAGTGCAGATTGTGTGATTACTATTCTAAAGTGGTTATGATAATACAAAGGCTATTTTTATATATAACCTTGTGTGAAGTTCCTTTTTGTGGTGTGCCTAGTGTGTTGCTGCTGTGTGTGTGTGTTTATGCAAACGCTTTACACATTGCCTCTGGGATAAGCCTGACTGCTCGTGCCAAGCTACCAAGGGGGTGAGCAGGAGTTATCTTCAGCGTGTAACTCCCTTGCCCTTACTAGAGTGGTGGTTTCTGCCTGGCTTTGGCTGCCTTATCCAACCAGAAATCCCATTTCTAACAGGTTCTCCTCAGGACAAGGGCTGGGTGATTTTTTAAACACCAAAGCTGGAAGTGTATTTGGTGGTGTCTCAGCGATGTTTGAACTAGATTTTTACTAGCGAGGCTTTGGTATATGCCTTTGTAATTTGTGGCTGCAGCATCTGAACAGAAAAATCCCCTTAATAGGCTTTCCATCAACTCTTTTGCACTGCAGATTACTTTCCAGCTGCAGTGTCTAAAATAAGGCCGTCCTCTTCTGTGGCTTGTTAATTTTACAGATGCTTGCAAACTTGGTGTCACTCGGACAGGGCTCATTCAGGCTTGTGCAAGCCTGAATGAGTTTAAGAAATCTCCCAGCCCTTGTCCTGAGTAGACAATCATGATCCATCATTCAGGTATAAATGCCAGTGTCACCCAGTTTCTTTCGGATGCCCACCCTCTCAGGACAAGGAGCCATCTCTAGCCAGTGCACTGGCCGTTATAGCTGTGCCGCCGCATAATACATTTCAAAGCTGGGAGCATGATGCCCTCCCTCAAGCAGGGTTTTATGTGCAATGGCAAGAGCCACGCAATGGCAACCCACCTGCCATATCTGTTCCAGTAGAAGACCATTCAACTACCGGAAAAAACATTTGGGGAGCAGGAATGGAAGCGCTGCAAAAAATATAATTATCTGGGTAGCAGGAGCATCTAAGCAATCGCTACTTGCACAGCGGTGAGAGGTAAAGAACGCCAAAAGGAGAGAGATCCCTGAATCGATTTTTGGTGTCCCACCCACTTTGCCCTCCCTTAGGGCTCTGTCAGTGAGGTAGATTTGGATGCCCAAGTACTTAAAATGTGTCGTAACACCATTTGAGATGGTGTTCTAGTGAATCACTTCTATGGGGCATAGATGAAGTGAGAGTAAACAGGCAGTATTTGGGCCAATGAACTGTTAGCCCAGATATAACTCCACAGTCATCTAACAAGTGTATCAAGCCAGAAAGGGAGGTCTCGACCTTGTGTAAGAAGACCTGGGCATCGTCTGCATAAAGTGATATGATGTGGTGGATGTCAATCTCTGGGATTCCCCAGTCCTGTACTTGCAAGTGTAAGAGGCAAGCAAATGGTTCCATGGCTATCACCAAAAAAAGGCGATAATGAGCACCCTTGCCTAGTGCCCCTCTGAATAGGGAGCTGTCTGAGTTCAACTGACTCGTCTGAACTCTACCCGTTGGATTCAAATACAGCCCAAAAACTCCAGCACAATTCCCATATTCTCCAGGGTCATCATAAAAATTCCCAGCTCAGGATATCAAAAGCTTTTTCAATGCCGACAGCCACTGGTACTCTTCCATCTGCTTCTGGCGGAGTATTGTGGATGAGCTTCAAGAGTCGCCGGATATTGAGGAAGACGCTATGCCCAGGTATGAATCCTGATTGATCGCCATGCACCAAGGTGCCGATTATAGGAAGCAAATTGTTTGCAAGCACCTTTCCCAAGACTTTATAGTCAAGGTTAAGGAGGGATAATAGGCGGTATGAACAAGTCTAAGAGGTCACGTCACGGTTTTTGGTAGCACCCGATCAATGACTTGTGTAGCAAGTCTGGTAGCTAGCAGTTGGATTTGGTTTCATTTAAAACGTTTAGGAGGTGCTGGGTAATCAGGGACGAGAATGTGGCATAGTAATCAACTGGCAACCCAGTCTGCCCGGAGACTTGTTCCAATAGCTGTTCTTTTCTCTTACAACTGGATTGGTTCATCTAAGTTGACCATCTGGAGCAGGGACAGGCGAGGCAGCAGCAGCCCGCACAAAAACCCACGTACCAAGTCAGGGTCAAGGGCACCCCCATCTTCGTACAGAGTGTGATAGTAGTCCCGAAAAGCATAGTTTAAACCAGCCTGTGTGAGTACCAATGAGCCATCACCGTACTGAATAGCTCTAATGGGAGCGTGCTGCTGGTCCTCCTTAACCATGTATCCATTGCAAGTGTCAACGTGCACTTGCACCTGCCCCATAACCTGCCACACCAGCAACCTACCCGACCAGTCACCCACTGCATGCAGCATGGTCAGGCGATGTTTATAGCGGTGCCTTTCCAATCATGTATCCGCCTCTCTATATTGTTTGCACAGTTGCAGAAGATGCTGGATCCCTGCTGTGCGATTAGCCATGTCCCTCTCAAAGGAGCACAGCTCCTGTCTATCTCTATCCCTTCATCCTGTAGTACTCGGCGGGCCTCCCATGTGACCGCCTTGCTATGACCACTTTATGCACATCCCATTTCAGAGCCCTGAATGGGGTGGACCCTTTATTGAGGTCAATGTAGTGAGTGATGCAGCTCAGTAAGTCGTCCCTAGATGGGGGATCAAGCAGCACCTCAGTTTGTAGGCACCACGTGGAAATTCTCGGGCGGCGCTGTGGAAATTAGCAGAGATTGCTGTTAGTATGAGCTGAAGCCATTTTGTTTGTGGCAGCCATTTTAGTTAGCCATGTGCTCGCCATGTGCTTCTCCCGTCCACTGTAGCCTGCCCTTGTATTTCGTCTTATTCATCAGTATGGTTAACTCCTTCAGTACTGAGCAAGAGTGCTGCACATGCTCAGAAAGGCCTGTGGTTGCTAGAATGCACCTGTTACAAACTTAACTGTCAGGCTATTTTTACTGATTTCAGAATTATTGTAACTTGTCCCACTCTGTTGACTAAGTGATTCTCATGTACCCTTATATGTGAAAAGTTGTTCATTTGTGTACACTTGTACTGCCTCTTTTGGAACCTCCATGCTTACACTGCAACTATCACAGTATATAAGCACCATGGTTTCTGTACTCCATGTACTGCCTCATACATTGCCCGAGGGTTATGTATCAATGCAGTTCCACTCATGAGTGTTAATAAACTATCTCTTTGGGGGGCTCGGCCAAGCAGCATGGCCGACAGGACGTGAGCTCCGCCAGCTCCCCTCCCGAAGACCCAGATATCCTTAAAAACAGATTCTGCCTGGGCTGTTTTCTTGGAAATTAAGAACCCGAAGTCTCCCTCGTGCTAGAGGGACCCTCGCGCTGAATAGGCCGCTGAACGAAACCTCGCAAATTGCACTGAAGATACTGCAGGCGATCTGAGGGCTCCGGCATGCACTACGCGAGGCCGTGGTCTGGGCCTGCGCCGGAGCGCCATAGAGGTGGCGGCCCGCCAACACACAGCTCCCGACGGACCCAGTGTCGGGCCCAGCCTCAGCGGAGCCTTCTCTCATCTGGGGCGACATTCTGCAGACGTCGGTGTGCGACCCACGTACCACCGGGCGGCCTCGGCGGCCTGACGGGCCTTATCCCCGGGAGAGGATTGCGGCGCCTACCCCTCCCCCTGACGCCACATCGGAGCGGAGCCTCCCGCCGGGTGAGCACCCCTACGGAGGGCTTATACCTACTTGCTGAGGCCCTGGGGGGCTGCCGAGCGACCTGGGACGGCTCGGAGGTATTGGACGTTGGGGGATACGGAAGCTACGATCGGCGCCCTTCCCCCCATTGGGCCACCATCTTGCCCTTGCGTCGAGGCGATTGTCCCCCTGCGCCGCAAAGGCTCATCACCTGGAGACCCGCTGACCCGTGCTGGGCTGCCATCGGGCGCTCCTTGCGGTGGGGCGCCCCTGGGGACTGAGAGGTCGTGCCACTGGTTGTGGGGGTGAGTGACGGCAATCCGGACACCTCAACCGTTGCGAGAGCCCTACCACCACATCGGCCTGACCACCTGCGCCCCCACTGCCTGCTCTGGCGAGTGGTTTGTACAACACTGAACGCTCCTCCATAGGGCGCTCTCTGAAGAGACTGACTCCTACATTTGAGGTCAAGGCTGCACCGGGAGAAGTCAACGGCCCTCCGCCCCTGTTTGGTGGCCCAATTGCAATTCTGATTCCAACTGGTGACATGGTACATTCGGAATCTGCTATTCTTGAGGTCCTCCGATCCCACCTGCAGTCCGTGTAAGCAGCTGACCCCTCGATCACGGAGGCCTCCTATCGGCCCTATCTTCAAGACTTGGCTCTTCAGACCCTTACGAGGGAAGCGGCGGAGGAACTGGATGCAGGGCTGACGCTTCGAGAGATCAACGTCGCGTTAGCCGCCCTGCCACGGGCCAAGACCCCAGGCGGGGACGGTTTCCCACCTGAATTTTATCATTTGTTCGGTGACGTCCTGGCTCCCCTCTTGTTGCAGGTTTATAATGAAGCCCTTGAGTCTGGCACTCTACCGCCCACCATGAACCAGGGAGAGGTCTGTATGATCCTGAAACCGGGTGGAGACGGTTGTGACCCCGCAGCGTTCCGGCCTATCACTCTGATCAATACAGACGCACAGATCCTCACTAAACTGTTGGCCACTCGTCTAGCCCCGCATATGGCCCACTTAATCCACCCGGACCAGTGCGGGTTTATCCCTGGCCGTAACACAGCGATGAACTTGCAGCGCCTGAATCATATCCTCCATGAGGTATGTGGGAGGGAAGATCCCCATGTACTGGTGTCAATCGACCTGGCCAAGGCTTTTGACACCGTTAACTGGGAGTATCTACTGGAGATGCTCCAGAGGACGGGACTCGGGCCGGTGTTCTGTAAATGGATCCGAGTGCTCTATGGGGCACCCCGAGCTAGAGTTCGGCTTGGGTCATCCCGCTTGGAGGAGTGGTCCCTGGGAAGGGGCACTCATCAGGGATGCCCCCTCTCCCCGCTCCTTTTTGCCCTAGCAATAGAACCCTTGGCGGTTTCCGTTCGCACTGAGTTGGAGCAATGGGGCATTAAGGTGGGCAACACTGTGAACGTAATCTCCCTCTATGCCGACGACGCTTTATTCTATTTGACGTCCCCCAGCGATTCACTTCCAACCCTAATGCGGATTCTGAACCGCTTTGGCGCAGCCTCTGGACTGCGCATCAACCTTGGAAAATCTTTTATTTTCCCGCTAGCGGGCTGAGCTGCCGACCTTGGCGTAGATCTCTCTTGTCTAGGACTGAGGTGGGAGCGAGAGGCATTCCGCTATCTGGGCATTCAGGTGGCCTCGACCGACGAACACCTACTGGCCCGCAATGCCGATCGAGTGCTCCGGACTCTAAACCAGTCTGTGTCCTTCTGGAACACGCTTCCTCTATCCCTTATGGGACGATTGGCGATTGCCAAGATGGTGATGCTCCCTAGAATGTTATATATCTTGCAAAATACCCTATGCCCACTTCCCCCTCGAATATTTCGCACGCTCGATTCACTGCTCACATCTCTACTCTGGGCGGGCGGGTGTAGCAGAGTTGCTCTACGCACAGTGGTCCAGAGTTGGGAGGCCCCAAGGTTCGACCTCTACTGCTATACGGCACAGCTCCTGCCAGCTGCACGGTGCTTCGCTGATGAGGACAACTGGGAGCTGCAACTGCTGATGGGCAGAGCAGACGAGAAGGCTCTGAGAAAGGCTTTGATGCAGGGAAGGGGAGCAGACGAGGCTCTGCACTACGTAGTACGACACACGGCGGGAGTTTGGCAGCTATTTGTAGAGAAGGTATTGAGACAAGCCCCCTTTCATAGGGAGCTGCAGGTGTGGATCTTAGCCCCGATGCTCCGGATGGAGGAGATAGTGTCATACCGGGAATGGCGGGTCGGAGGATGTGAGACCTTGGCGGATCTCTATCCAGATGACTCCTTTGTGTCCTTTGAACGGGCCACGGAGTCCTTTGAATTGAGCAGGGGGCAATACCTGCACTGCAGAGGGCCCCAGGAAGTGGCTAAAACAATGTGGCCTCAATTCCCGGAGGCGCCTCCACTGACACACACCTCGACATCCTTTTATCATGCGGTAGAGAAAGTAGGCTGGTCTCCCTATTGTACTCAGCCATGCGATGGGATTCGACCCCACCGAACGCACCGTCCTGGGCGGCCTGGGAGGCAGACTTGGGGGTGGCTCGGGAGCCAGGACAACGCAAACGTATTGGGCTCCGGAAAGTCTCGTGTAATGCACGGTTCAAGCTGATCCACTTTAACTTTGTCCACCACACCTATATGACCCCGGTCTCTCTGAATCGCATTTCTGCGGATAGGCGACACAACTGCCCTAGGTGTGGGGCGGAGAGAGCTGGATTCTTCCATCTAGCCTGGGAGTGCCCACAGGTTGGTAACTTTTGGAGGGAGGTGGTGGACCATATTGGTCGTGCTACGAAACTTCGGATTGCTCTGGACCCGCTTCATTGTCTCATGGCCCTGGTACCCAAGCTCAAAAAGAGGAACCTGTCCTACAAGTTTCTACAATTATTGTTAGTCTTGGCAAGGCGGCGTGTGGCCATAACTTGGATGGGGCAGAGAGCTCCCGAGATGTCCCTCTGGCTGAGAGATGCTAGAGAGTGGTCCCTAGCTGAGGAGACGCATATGCAGCGCACACGCCATGATGGGAAGCTCCAGGATGACCTGCTTGCCTGGAGAATGATTTGTGCAGAGGGGTTGGCGGATGATGATTCAGATGCCACTAGTGCCGAATTGTTCACCCCTAGGGAGTCTGGGTCCGAGGGAGACGGGGAGGGAGACGGGTTGGAGGGCCCTGGTCCGGGGTGTTCTATTGAAAAGCATATCTATCCAGAGGGATAGGGGTAGGATTACATGGAGGACATAGGAGAGAGTGTATATATATAAAAATCAGCGGATATAACGATGTATGCATACTGTTCATATACGGCTATGATTACCTGGGACATGCTATGACTCTACGCCGCCCAGCCTCCGGGATGTGGGCCCAAATGGCTGTGTTTTACCCTGAACGTTGCATGTAGCTAATCTTTGTCCCCGGCTTATCGGGGAGGCTATGAAGACCTGTGCCTTCTGTGTTTCCGCAACAAAAATATATTTTTTAAAAAAAACTATCTCTTTAATATTACAGCTTCCGTGCCAATCTCTATTTTGTCAGTCTAAAGGACCAGTGCGCAAAGAAACGCAAACCCCTACACCGGTGGGCCCCTGAAAAGGCTCACTCCCACAAATTGGCGGCCATCACGTGGGGCTCATTGGCGACTCGGATGCCCGAAGGAGTGGTCTCGACTGAGGTTTGGAAACTTGCTAACGATGTACACAGCATGAGGAGACCCTTGCCTTTGCAGACCAAAGTACTTTTCCGATTTTCCCGATTTGACCCTCCAGGTGGTGCTGGTCTTCGCCTGAGATCCCTTTTGGCGTTCGTCTTGCAGTGACCATTAGGTCGATTCAGAATTTGGCAGTTGGAGGCTGAAGACTTTTGTTTGGTAAGGTCGTTATATGCGACACTTCTTGATTTGTTTGGCCAAAGATTTCGGTTTGATTTGGGTATATATTAATTGCAATTTATATAGGCAGGCAATGTGGAGAATTTTCTCTAAATTGTGAATTCTTGAACGGAACAGTATTTGCGATAAGTACTATTTTTGTTACAATATTATATGTATTATAATATTTTTTGACACGCTTGTTTAAAGCACGCTCCGAAGGATGTGTTACTTTCTTGGAGGTACCAATATGGATTTAGAACAAAATCAGCCGGCTCCCCCTGAGGGGACACCAAATAGGTATATGTACATTAAAAACGGTATTTCTTCCATAATGTATATTGCACTATTGAATAAATACACTAAGAGAGATCCTGATTTACGATGGCCAATACATGGGTCATTTGATATTAGAAAAATTCAGTATGTGGAACAATATGTGTTTACGCGGAAAAGTAGACAAGATATGTTTGATTGTGTACGAATGTGGGAGAAAGAAGCGCCTGAGAGAGTGAGTGAGGAACAAGCAGTAGCAGAAAAAGAACAGTGCAAAAATATTTATGCAAAAGCGCCAGAGATGTAAAATAAAGAAATTAAGGAAATAAAAGAGAAAGAGGTTAGGGAGCGTCGTCTACAGGTAAATGGCCAATACCCTGCCCGGCGTTCCCTTTATCCTCTACTTAATCAACCTCAGGATGATTCAAATCTATTAGATCGATCTCCGCCTCCATATACTTTTCCCTCTGCCCCCGAGGATGATTCTGATGATGACAAATCTCCCCCAGGTCAGAAAGGGACAGAATTAGACGCTAAACGACAGACTCGCTCCATTTTGACTGCTGACCGTGCAGCCACTCTTAGATCTGCTGCTCGTAAAGCAGCTCGTGGTGACACCTCTGCTCCAGACATTATAGCAAATGTTCAACAATGGCCGGAATCAGAGCAGTTATATTTTGCAGAGTCGTTTACTGGAGAAGTAATAGAAAATTTCAGGAAACATTCCAAAGACTTAGAGCTTGTTGATATAAAAACTGATCATAAACAATTGAGTGACGGTCTTTTTCTCTCTTCCCAGGTGGCCGATTTAATTAGACGTGTGGTTAAACTACGAACTGATGCATTCCGTTTGCGAGAGGAGAAGAAGGCAGCTGCTGCAGATGACCAAACAGCTCAGACCCCCGTTTCGCAGGAGGAAGATCCAGGGACAGATAAGGATATTGTAGTTCATGGATAACCAATGCGTGAAGCTGCACCTTTGTATGTCCCTCCTAAGGGTGAGGGAACGAGTGACAATAAAGAATCAACAGAAGCGAAAGGCTATTTTGTTTATAATTGGGTCTTTACTCCTTGGAGTAGAGCGGATGTCATGGCTCTTAAAGCTGCTTTGCCTGACCTGCGGAAAAATCCGGCTGCTTTTTATGAAGAAGTTGAAGGAGCTATTAGTTCTTGCACTATGACTTTGCCTGATATGGACATGTTTTTTGGGCTTATCTTACCCCCTGATATGTGACGATCTATTCGTAGAGTAGACGATCATACCGCTTTTGGAGATATTTGGAAGGAAATAGAGAGAAAAGATGCAGAAAGAGAGCCTCCGCAGAAACCGCAACAAGAGATATTAGACATTACAAAGGCTATCATAACTAAATTAAAAACCCTTACTCCTCCTAAAACGATAGATTGGACTATGTTAGCATCCTGTAAGAAAAAGGTGGATGAGTCAGTTTCTGAATTCTTTACACGTTTTGATGAGACATTCCATGACTTTAGTGGGCAGTCATTGACAGATGACATGGGCAAGCATCTGTTCGTCCACAAATTTGTTGCGAACATGTTGCCAGGAATAGCCAGTCCTCTAAAGGCCAGCGAAAGTTCATGGACTATGTCTTCCCCCGTTTCCCTTTTTTTTTTTTGAAAACAGATTTTATTGTGTGAACTCACATGTCATGCATATCCCTGACATCCAGAGACAAATGCCACCATCAATGCATCATCAACATTCTATGGTCACATGTAGGAGACAGAATTTTGTAACATTTCTAAACACCCCACCCCCCACTAAAATTAAGCTACAGAATGTATCCAATGTGTAACCCCCTCCTCTCCCCCTTCCGCCCCCGTCCTGCGTGCCAACCTGCCCATCTGATGTATAAAATAGCCAAACATTACATGCCATGTAAAATCCATACCAACTGCCACTGCCCATGATCTGTGTCCTCAAATCGCAGGGAGGGTGACCTCCTCGGGCGGCGGGTCCAGATCTAGACCCCGAAAATTCGCCCACCGTTTCCAAATTTCGAAGTGCTTCCGGGGACAGCCCCTCGCTAGGAATACCGGCTGTTCCAAGCCCATGCAGTAGTCCATTCCCTTCTTCCAAGCCGTGAGTGACGGTGCCTGGGGGGCCTTCCACGCCCTTGCAATATCACGTTTCGCCAGTGTAAATCCCAACAACATTAAATGGCGTTTATACCGATTTCCCCCGACCCCAGCCATGACATGCAGCAGCGCTAGTTTGGGATCCCTCTGTAACCTCCAGGCTAAGACTTCAGCCAGGCAACGATGGACCCCATCCCAAAACCTTTGCAACGACACACAATCCCACACAGTATGTAATAGTGTGCCTCCCTCTGACCCACAGCGAAGGCAGTTGGGGGATGCCACCAGTCCCGCCTTCCACAGCCGCTGCCTGGTGTAATATGTGCAGTGCAAGTACCTAAACTGAATCAGACGCAGGCGCGTGGATATGGCTGCACCCCTGGGACTCTCGAGGGCCTCAACCCAATCCTCCTCGTCTAATTCTCCGACATCTCGCTCCCAGTGGGCCCTAAGGCCACTCAGATCTGAGGAGCAATGACGCACCAACATCTGGTAGATATGCAATAGTTTTTTATCTGGCAGCTCCCCCATAAAAATGTTCGCTTCTATGGGACTGAATTCGGGAATCTGCTCCAGACCAGCCAGGGAGGGCGCCAGAGCATGGCGGAATTGGAGATATTTATAGAACTGGGTGCGTGGCATCCCATATTCCTCCTGCAAGTTCGCAAAGGATTTAAGGGTGTCACCAGATAGAACGTCGCCCAGGGAGGAAATGCCAATGGCATCCCAGCCCCTAAAGCCCATCAGAGCGTCTAATTGCGGGAGCCTCCCACTGCGCCAGAGGGGGGTCTCCTGCGTAAGGACATTCCACCAGCCCGTCCACCACAGCACCTGCCTCCACACATGGAAGACCACCTGCGTGGCCGATGGGAGGGACCTCCAGAGAGGTGCCGCATACAGCAGCGTATGTACGGACACAGAGCCATTTAAATGTCTTTCACTGGCATAGGCCGGGTCCTCCCGGTCACCATACCACCAGTCATTTAACACCAGAAGATGCGCCACCTGATAGTACGAGAGCACGTCCGACGTAGCCAGACCACCGGTGTAAGTTGACAAAAAGCACGTCCATAGAGCCACTCGGGCCACGCCCCCCTACCACAAAAAAACGCCCAGAGCTGAATTAAGCTGCCGAAACCAGTGTGGGGGAAGCACATGTGGATGATCTGTAATTGGTACACCAGGCGTGGGAGCGCCACCATTTTAAAAATCGCAGACCGCCCGAGTATAGATAACGGCATCCACGCCCAGACCTTCAGGTCCTCGTGTACCCGATCCCACACTGGTTTGATGTTGCGCTCCCGGGATAGAGCCGCATCCTCGTATAGAAAGACTCCCAGGTACTTCACACCATCCGTCTCCAGCCGGAGGCCCGATGCCCAGTCCCCAACGCTCCGCTGGTCACCCAACAGCCGCCACAGCGTGGATTTGCCCGGATTCATGTACAGGCCAGAGGTCTCACCAAAAATCTGCAAAATGCGCAGTAGTCGCAGGCCTGAGCGATCCAGGGCGGTAAGGAAAAACAGGACGTTATCAGCGTATAGAGCTATTTTGTCGGTAAGCCCCGGCGCCCATCGGAAACCTCTGAGTTGAGCATCGATGCGCACCCACGCCGCCAGGGGCTCCATGGCGAGCACAAATAGATATGGGGAGAGGGGACAGCCCTGTTGCGTCCCCCTCCGGACCGGGAACGAGCGAGACACCGTGCCCCCGACACGCACCGATGCCGTGAGACCCGTGTACAACAAGCGAACGTACGCTATAAACAGCGGGCCGAGATTCAATCGGCTCAGCAGGGCAAAGAGATACGTTCAGCTGAGGGAATCAAACGCCCTGTCCATGTCTGCCAAAAACAACGAGCCCGGCTCCCCCAGGTCCCTCCAAGCCGACACCGCCACTTGAGCCCGCCTGATGTTGTGGCGTGTAGACCGCTGCGGCATGAACCCGGCCTGATCAGGATGTATAAGATCCGAAATATGCGGCTTGAGCTTAGTGGCAAGAGCCTTCGCCAAAATTTTAATCTCAGTGTTCAGGAGCGATATTGGGCAGTAGGACGCGTAATCCTCTGGAGGCCTCCCAGGCTTCACAAACACCACCACCTCAGCATGACGCCAGTCCGGCGGAAGCGACCCACTCTCGAGTGATTCCTCAACAACCGGTCGAAGAAGCGGGCCCAGCTGAACCGAAATTCTCTGAAAGAATTCGCTTGGGAATCCGTTGGGGCCCGGCGCCTTGCCCGGGCTCAATTCGCCCAGGGCGGCGCCAAATTCTGTATCAGTCAGGGGCAGATCCAGCAGATCCCTAACCTCATCCGAGACGGCTCTCGGCGGGAGATCATCAATAAACCGCTGAACGCTATCAGCCTCCAAGCACTCCCGAGGGGCATAGAGGGCCTCGTAATACCCAGCGAAACTCTCCGCAATCTCCACTGGATCTAGCATGGGCTCCCCCTCCGGGGTAGTTATCCGAGGCAGCGGCTGGGCATGCATGATGCCCTGGCAAAGGCGGTGTAACATTTTTCAGGACTTATCGCCCCACTGATAAACCCGACTACGGGTCGCCAACCAGGCCTGTCGCGCCTCATCCAGCAAGACCGAAGTGCGCTGTTGCTGCAGCAGGGCCAGCTGTCGCCGCGCCAGCCCGCCATCAGCCTCTCGGGCTCTGTGTTCCATGGCTGTCAGTTCTGCCTCCCGTCTCACTAAGTCCAGACGTCTCTCTCTTTTCGCCGCCTACTCCTCGCACTGTAGGCTTCAAGGCCACCCAGAGGGTAGACGGTGAATCAACGGACCCTTTATTTGCAGACAGATAATGATCTATTTCAACCGTAAGGTGCGCTGCGTATTTATCTTGGTGCAGGTGCCAGGTCGACATCCGCCACCGAAACGGCTGCTTAGCCGGGCCCACGCGCAGCACGGCCAGCACCGGCGAGTGATCCGACAGGGCCCGCGGTAAGATTTCGGCCGAGGCTATGCGAGAGGCAGATCCCCTAGGGATAAGCACGTAATCTAGCCGGGAGAACGAATACCGCGCCGCAGAGAAATATGTGTATTCCCTGCGCACACCGTGTTTGTGCCGCCAAGCATCTAGCCAGTCCAGCCCTGTGATCAATGCTGACAGTTTGGTAACTGTGCCCTCACTCCCCAGATCCTGACCGACCGCCCCCCTCCGCCACCTATCCCAGCCTTTATCCGCAACATCATTCCAGTCCCCCCCTACAATAGACAAAGAGTCCGGAATCTCATCCCACAGGGACATGATCCTTTCAACCAGTGGCCACTGGAGCGGTGGTGGGGCGTAGACGCTACCAAAAGTCACCCTGTCCCCGCCTATCTCCCCCTGCACCACCACATATCTACCTTGTGTGTCTGTCCAGGCGCGCTTATGGGTATATGGCACCCTGCGGTGTATACGGACCGCCACCCCCCTGGAGCCCCTCGTGAAGAAGGAGTGGTACATCTGTGTGTAACCTGAGTGCTGTAGTCACAGTGCTTTGGTGCCTAGCAAGTGGGTTTCCTGTAACAGAAGAACATCGACCCCTACCCGCCTGGCATATTGAAATACAGCACCCTGCTTAATTTTGTCTAGCATCCCTCTCACATTCCAACTCATGACCCGTAGTGATCCGGGGCCTACCCGCCCTTCCTCCCTAACAATCGACATCTGAGCAATGCTACAAATTTAGGACTAGCAGTTCCAGCAACTAGCCGGCATGGTACATGGCAGTCAACAGACAACATAGCGCACGCAAGCAAGGCCCCCCCTCCCAAACTTCCCACAAACTCCCTTCCCCCCGACCACCCCCGACCCCGCACATCCCAAACATGGAAGTACCTTTCGCGGACGAATGACGACCAAGCCCACAACAGGGGAGCAAGCGCTGCATCCTCCAATGGATCCCCAAGTAACCACCCATAGGAACTAGGCCATTACTCCCACCCTCCCATGCTGAACAGGACGGGCTCCCAGCCCGTGTTTACTGTGCACCTAGGCTTCCACTAAGAACATAATCATTAAGCAGCGTTCATGTCTCACTGTCATCAAGGCACTTCAGATTGCTGGTCCTGTGTCAGGTTAACCGAGCCAGAGAGCGAGCTTCTGCTTGATCGCGATCCTCTACGGCGCTGAGGCTGGCTCCGCAAGCCCTGCCTGGCAAACCCACTTGAGGAAGAGTCCGACTCTCCGTCCCTGGAAGTGTTGAGCCGAATTTTGACCATCTTATCCGTCCACTGAAACACTTCTTCTGGTGTAACAAAGAACAATGTGCAGGACTTATAAACGACTTGCAGCCGCGGCGGGAAGAGTAGTGCATACTGGAGCTTCAGATCCCGGAGACGGGCCTTGGCCGCGTGGAAGGATTGGCGCTGCTGCTGCACCAGCCTCGTATAGTCCGGAAAGATCATGATGGTAGCCTTGTCGTGTGTGAGAGTGCCCTTAAGTCTCGCCTGTCGGAGGATAGCGTTCCGACCCGCGTAATTCAGGAATTTGGCAAAGATCTGTCTCGGGCGCGCTCCGACCGGAGGCTTCTGCACCAGCGTCCGGTGGGCTCTCTCCACCACGAAGCACCCAGACATGGCATCTGCCGGGATCCAGCCCGCCAGCCACTGCGCTATGAAGGTCTCCGCACTGCCCTTCTCACACCCCTCCGGAAAGCCAACAAAGCGCAGGTTGTTGCGTCGGACCCGTCCTTCCGCATCCTCCGCCCTCAGGACTAGGCCCTTCTGTACTTTCTCCATGTCTGCGACCTTCCGTTTAAGGGTAGACACATCGTCTTCAACGCCGGATATTCGGGTCTCCGCACTTGTAATACGCTCTACCGCATTCCTCAAGTCCTGTCGGAGAAGGGTGACGTCCACCCCAACAGCCCCTATCTTTGCGTCGAGCATGTCCCTTGATTGTGTCATTGCGACAAGCAACGCTGCATTGTCCGGAGGGGGCACCGAGGGGCCACAAGATTTGGCCGCCCCAGTAAATATGTCCATGGGCCCCTGTTTACCCTGTCCTCCTCCGGCTCCTCCTCGTGTCATGGCTCGTTGCTAGCGCCGCACGGTATATGAACCCTACTGGTGGCCCAAGTATTGTTAGCCACAGACCAGGGCCAGAGGATCAGAGGACCCCGTGGTCAATGGGCATGGGGCCGGAATCCACAGTCACATGCACCGGTCCAGTGCCGCACCGAGCCCGCTCCAGCCGCGTGTTCAAGCGCCCCGGGGCCCCTCACTCAGGCGCCTCCCCCCATCCAGACTGGTCACCGGTCACACAAGGTTCCACAGATCTCCACTGTCTGGGGGCCAACGGCAGGGCCTTAGCAGGCGCCCGCCTCCCCACCGAGGCTCCCCACCGTCGCCGCGATGGGCGCCCGGCTCAAGATGGCAATGTGCCACTGCCGTTCGCTGCTCTCGACCCCGACCCGGGGTGCTTCTCCGCCTATTGGGAGCGGGCAGTATCACACTCACTGTCCCAACAGGGGGGGCTAGGGGGGGGGGGGCAGGCTGATGCAGCGACACAGGGTGATCCAGACATCCGGGTATAGCCCACAATCGGCCTCGATGAGCAACCAACCACTGGGGCCACACTCCAAGCGACCGTCCCCAATCTTACAAGGCTCCCGGAGCGCCAGGCACAGTTCAGGGCATGCTCTCAACGAGCCAGCGACGGTCACCTCCAGGCCACCGCAGGGGAACCCATCACACGCAGCCCCCGTCCGTGTCAGGCACCTCCTGTCCTCCCCACCGGGGCCCGATCCAGCCCCGAGGCCCAAAGACACCGGGCACGCTCCACTCACTGCCTCTACAACGATCTCCCAGGACTCCACAGCGCCTCCTTCAGGTGTCGGGCAGGCCAGGTCCGTCTTCCTCGCGTCTGGGGTCTCCGCCGTGCGATGCCCAAGCAGCGCCCCCCAGCTCCTGCCGATCGCGGTCAGCCTCCGTAGAGTATCCTCCTTGCCCGCCGGTCGCCACCCGGCCGAGGGCTCCGCGGCTCACAGGGCGGCCCAAGATGGCGGCTGCTTCTCGAGGGTATCGCCTCCGATGTATGCCCTGATAACTCCAGGCCGGGCACCGCTCCAAGGATCAGCAGCGCACCCGCGGTCAGGCACGGGGGCCCCCTCGGACAGCTAGGCCCCCGGCCAAGCCTCGGAGCTCCGCCGCGCTCAGCGCCACCGCCCCGGATGGCGCCAAAATCGAGGCCCCGGCTGTGTAGGCCCCGTCGGATCAGTCGGGGCCTGCGGCGCGTCTGGGTTGTTTCAACGTCCTCGGTGCCCCCACTCGGCTGATCTCGCTACCGAGTGTAGCGCACCGGTCCAGCAGCAAGGATCGGTGTCCAGGAGCCCAGCGGAAGACTAGGGCAACCCTGTTTCCCTTTTGACTTTGGCCCAGTACTATGAACATTAGGAATTGGATGAAAAAGGCAAAGAGGATAAAAAGGCTAAGGATTTAAAAACAAAAGTTATGTTAGCACAGGTTTATGGTCATCTTACAGAGGTGGTGGTAGAGGCGGACGTGTGGTGTTTCGTCCAGACTCACCCTCTTTCCCTCAAGTTGCTTTGTCTTCTGATCAATGTGCTTATTGTAAGGAGATTGGACATTGGTGTGTTGACTGCCCACTTTTGCGAGGTCAGCAGAATCAGCGTGGAAGAGGCCAAATGAGAAGCCGCCCGGGGACCTCAGGAAATAGGGGAGGTATGGATAATTGCACTGGGTTTGAGGTAATAAAGCATACTTAAAATTCTTCTAATACTTTTGACAGACGAAATCAGTATCAGATGATTTGAAGGATTCTAATTATCCATAGGAATCCCTAGGATGGGGTAAGGAATCAGTTGAAATCCCAGTAGATCAGAATGGTCCCTATGTTAATGTAAACCTTTTGGGTTCTACTGGTCAGTTTGTGGTAGACACAGGAGCTACTCGTAGTGCCCTGTCTAAACAATTGGTTCCTAGGGCTCCCCTGTCTGCCTTAACAATAACAGTGATAGGATTCAATGGGACACCTTCCCTTAGCCCACTGTCACAGCCACTTGCATTTCATGTTGATAAATTCTCTGCTGCATGTCCATTCTTGCTTTCTCCTAACACACCAGATAATATTGTGGGTCTCAATATGCTCAAACAATTTTGTGCCATGATACGATGTTGCCCAGAAAGTGTGCGTGTTATTTTAAATGACAACTATCCTATGGCTGAGACGTCTTGCCTTCTTAAACAAGATATTGCTATGGCATCACTACCTAGCACTTTGTGGGCTACATCAGGTACTGATGTTGGGCAAATGGTTATCCCAGTTCATATTCAAGTGAAGGAGGGTGCTTCATTGCCTCAACTGACTCATATAGAATATCTCGAGAAGGCGAGGAGGCACTAATACGTATTGTTCAAGATTTGATTACAGTAGGAGTTGTGGAAGAAGTCCCTTACAACGTTTGTAATAGTCCTATCCCTCCCATTTTGAAGAAAGATACTGATACTAAAATATACAGGTTTATCATTGATTTGCGAGAGGTTAATAATATTGTAGTGCCCCAATATCCAGTAGTCTCTGACATCACGACATTTCTTACTATGGTTCCTCCGACCGCAACTACATTCAGTGTGATCGATTTGAAGAATGCTTTCTTCTCAATACCTATTCATCATGACAGCCGTTATTTGTTCTGCTTCACTTTGAATAATCGATCATTCAGATTTTGTAGAGCTCCACAGGGGTATACAGAAAGTCCTAGTATTTATAGCCAGGCATTGAAAATTACATCTTGTGTGCTGCAGATACCCCTGAACAGTGTGAAGAAGGAACACTGTCATTGCTATCCTTTCTTGCATCTCACCATCACAAGATTTCTAGGATGAAATTGCAATATTGTAGACAGCAGGTTACCTACTAAGGTCAAATCCTGTCTAAGGAGGGACGTGCACTCACACCAGACCGCATTCAAGCTATTTTAGACATGCCTGTGCCCCGTACTCAGAAGGATGTTTTTTGCACTGTTGACCTTACTTCTTTTTGTAGGCAGTGGATCCCTAGCTTTTCATATATTGTTAAACCCTTGTTGGCCCTTTTGACTAAAGACACTCTGATGTCCCTACCATGGACTTCTGAATGCCAGAATGCTTTTCCACAATTGTGTCAAGCTCTATGTTCTGCACCAGTATTAGGCACTCCAACTCCAGACTACACTAAGGCCTTCACACTCTATGTACACGAGAGGGATGGTTGCCCTCTCTCAATTTTAACACAGACACATTGTGATAAGCAGCGTCCTTGTGCATATTTTTTTGCTGTCCTTGATCCAGTCGCTCATGCGTTGCCTGGGTGTTTTCTCTCTGTGGCAGCGGCAACTGTGTCCATACGTCAGAGTGAGGGGATAGTTTTGTCACATAGATTTCTGGTGTTAGTAACTCATGCAGTTGATGCCGTTTTGAACCAAACTAAAACGCAGCACTTAACTAGTGCTCGTTGGACAGGATATGAAGTGACACTATTGGCCCCTCATATCACCTTGAAAAGATGTACAACTCTTAATCCGGCTACTCTATTGCCATTCACAGCTACTCAGTCCCAGTTACAAGAGTCCCATGACTGTATATTCCTTATTGAGGAACAGACAAAGGGTCATTTTGACCTGCAAGATACGCCCCTTTCAAATGTTGATGGGTAATTATGGGTTGATGGATCCTGTTTGAAACTGCCAGATGGCACGAAAACAGCTGCACATGCAATTACAACACTTCAGACGGTGGTTGAGACAGCTCGCATCCCACAGAAGTCAGCTCAGGCAGCTGAGTTGATAGCATTAACAAGGGCTTGTGGGCTTAGCCCTGACTTGTCTGTTAACATCTACGCCGATATGCCTTTGGAGTGGCTCCCGATTTTGGACTACTCTGTAAGGAAAGAGGCTTTCTTACATCATATGGGACACAAATAGTGCATGGAGAATTATTGCATAATCTCCTTACTGCTTTGACATATCCAAAAAAAATGGCGATCGTTAAATGCAGTACACACAAGAAAGTGACTGATAAAATAGGACAGGGCAATGCCTTCGCAGATCACACAGCCCGTGAAACTGCAATGCAGCAAAGCACTACATCTATGTATGTGGTGAAGTCACAGGCTGAACGTTGGCATGATGCCAAACAAGAAGTGCTGGGCATACAGCGATCTGCCTCTGCTGATGAACTATAGCAATGGGCTAAGGAGGGAACATTGGATGATAAGGGCTATAAGAGAAATAAAGACATGACCAAATGGAGATTGTCCACAGCCAACACACACCCTATGATTCACATGGTACATGTTGGAGCATCCTCAATAGCGAACTTGCTTACGCAAGTTTGGGATCCTCCTGAAATTGCCGGCACAGCTAAAAAGATAGTCCATTCTTGTCTGATTGGTCTTCAGTATAATCCTGGATAGGGAACAAAAACTCCAACAGGAGAGTTTGCCACACCAACTGCACCTTTTGAGGTTCTGCAAAAAGATTACATCCAGCTTGACCGCTGTAATAACTTAAAGTATGTCCTAGTAGTGGTATGTGCCTTCAGTAAGTGGATAGAAGTGTACCCCACGTAAGATAATACAGCTCTTACTACAGCAAAGGTGGTTCTAAAGGAGTTTTTCCATACATTCGGCGTTTGCCGACTTTTGTGGAGTGACGACGGACCCCATTTAATTGAGCAAGTTGTTGAGTTTGTCTTGAAAGGATTGGGAATCAAGCAGAAGTTTCATGCTGGCTTCCACCCACAATCAGCAGGGCTAGTGGAACGATACAATTCCACCCTCAAACTGTGGTAAATAAATTTTACCTATGCAATTTTTCCGTATAATTATCAATACAAGACAGCTCATTTAAATGAGAGGCAGAGTCCGTGGTATCTGAGTCATACGGGCTTTAATGGAATTATCCTCAAGGATGGAGCATCATGTTCCATCACCTCTAAGGTTCAGGAAGGGACAGTCAACGTTTTATTAACATTCCACATTATATATAGTAAAACTTTACAATTGAATCCAATACAGTAGGCGTAACAGGTGAAAAGAGAGAGATAAGAACACATGTGCGTAAGAGGAGGCGTGAAAAGAGGCGTACACATGGGCGTGCACTGTACATGTCAGAGAAACGTCACAAGATACGTCACATGGGGGTGGATGCATAGAGAAAAGTTGCAGAATCAGCAGAAACCCTTCACCTGTATGCGCGCGCAACTAGTATGACGTGAAACTGGGGGCTTTGACTTTAGCACTAGTGGAGGAGACTGGTGTCTGGAGTGTCAGGGCAACCTGTACCTATAGCATATCTGGTATCTGTTGTTTGGGGGATGTAATGTCTGGAATAAAAGGTCTCTCGGGCAGGGGCCATTCAATATTGAATGCTAGTGCATGCATACGTGTCTTGGTGCAATGAGCGGAGCCATGGGCCTACCATGGTAACGCGTTCAGTAAATCCCTTGCAAGGAGGACAGGAAGGCCGGGCCCTTTGCTCTGCAGCCGGGAATATGTTTACCCATTTCACTAGACTGGAATGTGTTTTCGAGGAGGCTGAGCAGATACCTGTAGGCAAAACATGAATTTGGCAGGCAGTCCAGGCCGAGCCGGGCACCGCTGCGCTGGCAGGAAGTAAGGCAGGGGTCAGGGATGCGTACAGCTTTCGGAGACAGGAGAGATGAGGCATAGAGGCCTCGTTTAAGGGCCTAGCTCGACTGGGCCAGGAAACATGGAGAAAACGTGTGCGAATTTCAGAAGTGCACCATATAAAGACGGTGGCACCGTATGCCTAGGAACATAATTAACGGGATTTCTTGGTATGGTTGGATAGCTAACATGTTAAGGATGGACGCAAATGTATTTGCGTCTTTCTAGCATGTATAGAACAGAAACTACACGACATACATGGAACATGGGTGCATGGATAGGGTGCGAGTGGGGGACACATTAGCTACCTGAAAATTTCTATTACCTCATTCCCTCCTTGGACCCTACTACACCCTTCAGGATATATCTATATTCATGAGACCATCTATCTGTTCATAATGCATCATTTGTTCATCTTTCTTTATTTGGGAGCGGGAACGTGTACTTGGATGGGGAATACAGGCTGTGGCGCACAAGCCGCAAATCGCTGGCCCACATTGCAGACAGAGACAACAACTGAATACTATGGCCAATATTATTCCTAGGAAGGATAACAATTTCTATCCCCAGGCGGATATCACACTCCAGAACCAACCGGACCAAGTCCAGGAGCCTGGATTCTGGTGCATCTGATGGGCTATTTCATGAAGCCGAGTTATGGCCTTATACACGGATGGCGCGTTATTTGGAATAAACACGCAACAACTGGATCCGATGACTCTACAAGCCCTGCCCCTATCTGCCAAGATGACGTCAAGGACAAGGCGATTTTGAAGAACAACAAGTCTCATAGCAGACTGTTCCTCGGTCAGGTTACCTAAAGCAGAAGTAGTCTCGTTCACTACTGCTTCTAATGTTCTGGTCAATCTTCGAATTAGTTTACTATTTGAGACAGTGCCTATGAATGGAAAGAATCCTTTATTGAAATCTATATATTGTTCTAATGTAGTTTCAGTCTGATCGACAATTGGGATCTTGATCTCCCTTCTATGTCTTACATGAACGAGATGTGGATTCCTGTGATAATCAGGCGGTGCTAGAAAAACAGGTGGCAATAGGAACGCAATATAGCACGTCCCATCCCAATCCAATGGCAGACGTACATAGGCTGTCTGACCACATATGAAATAAGAATGGCGAGAGGCTCTGAAAGTAGACTTTCCTTTATCACTGAATTCTACAACAGTATCACAATCACTGTGTCCTCGATGTACTGAACCATTCTTTCTGACGCATAATTCACCTTTCACTGGTAAAACTGTAATAAACGGCAAGTCCGAATTAGTCTCAGACTGCACATTCAGAATCATGAGGTTAAGTGTAAAATTACCTAATCCATACACTTCATTTTCTAGATCGGTCCCTGTCCTCTGGGGAAGACCTTCTTGGTCTGGGTAACATATTTTATTCATGACTGTATTCAAGTTCCCCCATATCCAATTGCCTTGGGAAACCTTGGACTTACTATCTAGGGAGGACATTAAAGTAAACCATGCACCACACGAACCATTATGTGTGAACGGATAAGGAAAGAGGGGCAGAGCACCCTTGTATTTCTGGTAGGGAGGGAGTCGGCCACATACCCAGCAATTAGTGGCATTGCTGGTCTGGTGTGAATGATGTAACATACGGATGAATGTATTGTTGCGCATGGCTAAACGATAGGACAATTCATGCGGGGGCAAATCACTAAAAGTGTGCTCCACAGTGTCATTAGAGGAAGCGTGTACATGTGAATCAAGAGGGAAGAAAACGTGTAACATTAGACTAATGCATATAATCGTAAGACTCAGAAGAAACATCGAAATCAAGGCAATTATGCATCTGCTATGCAAAACTTTACAATAATTTTTTCTTTTCTCGATACGCCTCTCTCTCTGACTACTTGGGTCTATTCTATACATGTCAGAAACCTGTCTAACCGCTTCACCCGAGGGGGACTTAAACAATTAAACGCTGTCTGACTTACTAGACCTTAGCTTTGCACGGTACTCCTCTTGGGGAGTTTTCTCTAACAGGGGGAGTTTAGAATCAGTCTCTGAAAGTGGGCAGTCCTTAATCGGCAAGTCTGGACACAGTCCGTGAATTTTTTTCACATGGCTCGAATGCAGCCATCCCTTTCTCCCCTCTACTTTAACTGCAGTTCTTGTAGATAATAAAACCAATTTGGGCTGCTTCCATCTGGGTTCCAGCGGACTCTTCCGGTCAAAGTTCCTCACGAGGACCAAATCACCAGGGCGGACTTCATGTGGCTTTACTTGGGTGTTGTCCGGAAAGGCAGCCGCGACCTGTGAACGACAAGATTGTAGTGCAGACATCAAGGAGGCCAGGTAATCTGTCAGCATACAACTGTCAACATCAGTGATTCTACGAGGCATAGCCGTCCCCCACATATTCGGAGGCCTGCCGAAGACCACCTCATATGGGGATAGCCCTGTCCTAGAATGAGCTACCATTCGCATGTAAAAGAGTGCAACTGGCAAGGCAACTATCCAATCTACACCTTTCTCGGTACATATCTTTGCAAGTCGTGTTTTCAGGGTCTGATTATGTCTCTCTACGAGACCTGCGGCTTCAGGATGTCGGACACAGTGGAACTTCCATTGGTAACCTAACAGGAGTGACACCTGCTTCATAAGCTCGGACGAGAATGGCTGTCCATTATCAGAGTACACGACACGGGGCAAACCGTACCGTGGGAAAAACTCAAGTACCAACTGTTTGGCAGTGGTTGCAGCAGTGTAATCGGGGACTGGATATGCTTCTGTCCATCGAGAAAGAGCACATACGACTACGAGGACATACTTAAATCCTCGACATCGGTCCATCTGGATATAATCCATCTGGAGGACTTCAAAAGGATGGTCAGGAGGATGAAATCCACCCTGTTCCACGGGGACACCTTTTCCGGGATTGAACTGACAACAGATCATGCAAGTACGCACTTTCTGTTTTGCGGCTGCTCGTAAATGTTTGTTGTACCAGAGATTCTGTAAGCTGTCTAACATGGCTTTCTCTCCTAAGTGTGCTGGACTATGTACTGTGTTAATGATGATTTGTACCATAGAGTCGGGGAGGAACCATGTGGCTCTTCCCTTCGTCATCCATCCCTGATCTGTATGGACCCCTCCTTGTTCAGTCCATTTCTTGATTTCGTCTGGTGTGGCATGTGTCTGTATGTCGAGTACATCTAGAATGGGATCCTTAACTATCAGGCAATGTGTCAGTGTAGTCGGATCAGTCTTTGTCATGTCAGTCGGAATATCTGTCTGAGCTGTGAGTTTGGCTGTACGATCTGCCAGGTCGTTACCCTGGGAAATTCTGTCAGTGACTTTGGTATGTGCTTTGCATTTCATAATGGCTATGGCTGTAGGCAAGTGTATTGCTTCTAACAGGGCTTGGATAAGGGAACCATGTTGGATCTTGGTACCGTGAGAAGTAAGAAAACCTCTTTCTTCCCAAAGAACACCGAAGTCGTGAACGACTCCGAATGCATACTGTGAATCTGTGTATATGTTTACTTTCTTGTTCTTGGCTAATATACAGGCTTGGGTCAGAGCTATGAGCTCTGCTGCCTGAGCAGACAGTGTGTCAATGCGATGTGTATCTAAAACTTCAGTTTCAGTGGTCACTGCATAGGCGGCCACTAACTCTCCTGTGTTTGTTCTCATACATGAACCATCCACGTAAAGTGTCAGGTCTGGATCGGGTAATGCAATGTCTGTCAAGTCTTGTCGGGGCTTTGTCACTGTATTAATGACTTCTACACAGTCATGTGGTGCTGGATCTGTTGTACTCGAGGGCAACAATGTGGCAGGATTAAGTATGTTGCAGCGTCTGATTTCTATGTGTGGCTGGAACAGTGTCAGTTCATAACCTGTCAGTCGTGCTATGGTCAAGTGCTGAGTCTGAGTTCGGTTCAGAAGTACTTCCACGGAATGTGGAACCTGTACTGTCAAGGGATGTCCTAACACTATTGAGCCGCTTTGTCTGATAGCTAGAGCTGTTGCTGCAACCGATTTTAAGCATGCAGGCAGAGCCTGGGCTACTGGATCCAATGTACTGGAAAAATAAGCACAAGGCTTATGGTGTCCTGCTTGATCTTGCGTGAGAACGGACACCGCTGTGCCATCGCGTTCTGTGACAAAAAGTGTAAAAGGTTTGCTGTAACATGGTGTCGCTAAAACTGGTGCTTGACATAAAGCTTTCTTCAAGTCATTAAAAGCTTGTGTATGTTCCTGAGTCCAAGGGAGGACAGTCGAAGTCGCTGCCTCCTGTGTAGTCAACTGTATAAGTGGCTTGGCTAGAAATGCATACTGGGGAATCCATTGTCTGCAGTACGAAGTGAGGCCAATAAAGGCCCGTACTTCCTTTTGAGTCTTGGGTTGTGGCAGATGTGCTATTAACTGGATACGATCTGGTGTCAACTGTCTACCCCTCTTGGACAGCAAGTGCCCAAGGTATACCACTTGCTGGGCACAGAATTGGAGCTTCGAAGGGGACACCTTGTGCCCCTTTTCGGCCAGAAAATACAAGACTGTCAGTGACGCACGCTCGCAATCACGTTCGGTCCGTGCTGTGATCAGTAGATCATCAACATACTGTAGTAGAGCAGTGTCAGTAGGCATGTGAATACTGTCTAGTTGTCGTTTCAAGGCTTGGCTGTAAATACTAGGACTTTCCGTGAACCCTTGAGGTGCACGTGCAAATTTGAAGCTTCTGCCATTTAAACAGAAACCAAAAAGATATTGGCTATCAGGATGAATGGGGACACTAAAGAAGGCGTTCTTGAGATCAATTACAGTAAAGAACGCTGCTTCGGAATCAATGGCAGTCAGTAGTGATGAAATATCCGGGACCACTGGGTACTGTGGTACTATGCATTTGTTGAGTTCTCGAAGATCGATCACCAGCCGATAGACTGGAGGTGCATTTGGGTCAGTTCGTTTAAGAATCGGAATGATCGGAGAATTACATACATTGGAGTCCGTTTCTACAACAACTCCTTGGGCAATGAGTTCGTCAATTAATTTCAATAAGGCTGCTACAGCCTCGGGGGGCAATTTCTATTGTCGGATACGGGGCAGTACAACACCTTGCTTGAGTGTGACACGATAGGGAGTAATGTGCATACAACCTACATCAGTTGGACCTTGCGCCCATAAATGCTGTGGAACATTTTTCAATCTGACATCAAAATCTCTCAACACATAATGGCCCTTGAAATCACGAAGGAATAATCTCACTCCTTCCGGAGAACAACATATAACAGCTCCTAGAGCTTTCAGTGTTTTAATACCTAGCAGGTTTTCAGGACATGTTTTCGTAAGCAATAAATCGGTAGTACGGGACAATGGACCAACTGCAAGGGGAACTGGCTGTGATACTTCGTTAACAATAGGTTTTCCTGAAAATCCAAGGGAAACATTCTGTGAGCCTGAGAGGGGTGCCCCTGGAACCTCGTCATGACTAATGGTAGTTCTGCTCGCCCCCGTGTCAATCAAAATTTTTCTGTCTTTCCCTAATACCTGACTATGTACATAGGGACCATCTTGATCTACAGGAACCTCGATAAGGGGCAAGCCAACCTCCCTCTCTAGGCTGTTTCATGTGTACTGCTGATAATCGGGGTAATCTGACTGTGCATACTGGTACATTTGCTGTGTGACGTGTTGTGTTGCGGCAATGGGTTGGGGTTGGGGTACAGCTACTGTCTGTTGCTGTACATTCTGTGGAGGTTGCGGATTCTGTGGAATATTCTGTTGAACGTGTTCTAGTCTAGGCGGACGTGGTCTTTCTTTCGTTTTGCCTGTAGCAATATTGTGTCTGAGAACGGCACAATCACTTATAAAGTGACCTGGCTGCATGCAATAATTGCAATTTCCTTTAACAGGACCTGTAGAATGACTAGTCTGTGTGTTCTGCGTGTTACCCCTCTTCTGACCATCTGCTGGAACAGACTGGGCAACTAGTACTTTCATTTTCGTATCTTTCATGCGTCTCTGTTCATGATCGTGTTCCTCTCTAATTCTGTTCTGGTGGTACTGTAACATCTGTAACATTTGGGAAGGCGTATTAGCTTGCCATGTACTTTCGACTTTCAATACTCTGTTTTTAACCTGGGGTAAGGAATTCTCGACTAGTTTGGTTACAAAAAGATGTGGGAATGACTCGCTACTTGTTTTCAGGCCACTATTAATAATGAAACATTTCTCGAATCTCGAATAAAAATCACTAGTGTCTTCGTCTTGTTTCTGTTTGCAGGCTGAGATCGCATCCCAGTCTTCCTTTTTAACTGTCAATAATCTAGGCAAAACCTGTACTAATAATCCTGGTAGTGCTTTAGTTTTCTCCCCAAGACCTACACCTGGGGTACGTCTATTTTCCTCGTCTTCTAATTCAGTCCAAATAATCTTTTTATCTCCCACCTCCCATTCCTTTTCTTTCAGTTTTTCGTAAATCCCTGCTGGCAACAATACTTTTAGCATTTTAAGAATGTCGGAATATGTGTAATCTCCCATAAGTAACATGTCCTTTAATTCACGGTGGAATCCTGCAGGATCTTTATCGTGACAAGGTACAATTTTCTTCATTTCCAATAATTCCATTTTAGTCAAAGGAGTGTATACGAATACGCGTTCAAGAGTATCATCTGGCTTCCGGATTGGATGTACTTCTCGTAAGGGGTTCTGTCTATCTAGGTGATATGGCTGTCTTACTGGGGGTGGAACGGAAACAAGACGTGGAGTCAGGAAAGTTCTGTATTTATGACGTTGTTCTAGAATAATATCAATTAAATCAGTACCTAGGCCTCTCCATCTTCTCAGGAGTAAGTCTTGCAATAAATTATACAATGGACCTGGATCGGATTGCTGATTTTCATATAGAGTAATGAGATGTTGGGTCATGTATATACCAGCTAGTCGCTGTTCTTCTGGAGTAAGGCTTAAAAATGTTTGCACTACTAAATCATCTTTATATATACTGTCATCCCCGGCCCATTGGACTGCTGACCGGGCTAGTTCCTGATCACGATTGGGAATTGAGTTCATGATAACCTATTCTTTCTTTTAGTATTTTATCAGTAACTTGAAAAACATGTTCAAGAGAACATTGCTCTGGTATCGGGGAAAGGAAACGTTTTTTGTTTTCTAGACGAATGGGTCTGTCAAAAGGTCTATCAGAAGAATACTGTTTAGGGAGTTTCACTCTACCTACATACGCTATCCTGTCTGGATTCTCCACTGGAGTCTCTATTTCTTCCTCCTCCTCCGAGGAGTCATTCTTGTCTGACTCGGCTTCAGCCTTCTGTCTGGTATGTATTGCTACTATTTCTTTACGAATCTTTCTGGACATGGCATCTATACAGGTTTGTTTATCATGTTTACAATCTGCAATATTTTGACTCCATTTTGTCAGTACATCCATCTCTTCTTGAACAACACCTGTCTGATCTTGTTCCCTTATCAAACAATTAATCAAGAATCGTAATATTAAACCTTGTGTCTCAACTTTCTGATATGCCATGGCTTCACGAATACATTCTGGCCTCTCCCCCGTTCTGATAAAATGATATATGTTGTCTAGATGTTCTGGCATTTCTGGTAATAACATCAGATAATCTGTAACACGTCGTAGTCGTAACGAGGCTAACATCATATCTCCTTTCTTGCCAGGTACTGGATCATATCTACAATCCGTAAGATACTGTTTAAGTTTTTCATGTGGCATCGCTTTCGGAGTACGCTGTGTTGCTAATTCTCTCATTGTCACTCAATGTAACTGTGGTGGGGTGTGAAGGCGGCCTCCTATGGCACCTCCTGAAGCAGAACCATGAGCATGACGTCATGGCGTGTGGGAAAGGTACATGTAACGGGGACTGACTCTGGGTCGCATCTGTCGCAAAAGGATTGAGTGGACCAATAGTAGGGGGACCAGTAGCACCAGCAGTAGAAGGGGAAGTGACAGCAGGTGCGGGACGTGAATCTCGTCGTGGAGGGGTCGTGGCTTGATCAGCCGGAACATGCTGCGGTACATTATTAGCGGGTTGTACGGGTATATTGGTATATGCTGGAGCTACATCATCTAAATAGGAAGAAAGGAAAATGTCTGCTGCGGTCTTTTTGTGACGGAGTTTAGTCGGAACCAATGGTGGTGGCAAGTTACGGGGTACTTCCGGGGTCGCCTTGGGCAGGCCCTCGGCCAGAACTGGATACATGCCTGTAATGAGTGCATTTCTTTGACGGTCTAATTGTTCTAATCTAACCTGTTCTCCTTCCTCTAATAACTCTCTTTCTCGGGCTTTTTCGGATTCTTCTCTACTTCTCTCGGCTTTTCTGATTTCTTTTTCTGTTCGTCTATGTGATTCTTTACGCCACAATTCAATGGCATCTTTCTGAGATTGTCTGGCTTTCTTTTTCCATAATGCTTCTTCTACTCTCATGATGCAATCTGCATCCCATGTCCCTGAGGCAGGCCATCTAAACTTCTCTTCCAGATTCTTGGTATACTCCACCCATAAGTCTAAATACAGCACAGCATCTAAGCCGTGTTTGTGGTACATAAAATATCCTGGAGTGTCCCTAGGTGGGACAGGATCTGCTTCTTCGAGTATCCCTTTCCTAGTACCTATCTGACGTAATTTTGAAAACAGCGGCATGACTAGAGTGATTCGGATGTGAACACAATAAACACAGTAATAGACAGTAAACAATCATTCATACCACAACATTGAAACACATTAAAACATGTCGGACTGAAATCACCTGAAACACAGAAAACACATATTCTGGAGAATCCTCGAGAAAATACTGAATAACCAGATGCACTGCTAAAACAGTACAGACCGGTCTCATAAGGAGACACGTCGGACCGTATCCACCTAAGTGAACACGTCAGGACCAGATTTGTGTGCCCAAATCTGTCTTTACCGAGCACAAATTAATGAACACGTCTAGATGCGTTCCCAACAACGGTACTCACCGGGAAGCAAGAAACTGAAGGCCTCGGAAACTGGACTGGACTGCTACGACATCTGACGGCGACGCATCACGCTACCACGCATGCGCTTTGGAACAGGTGGGCCTCCGGACACCTCGGACCTTGCTCTCTCGACTAGGGCTCTGGTCGGGATCCTCCGCATTCCTCACCGCCTCGTCTGGACGCCGGACCGCAGTCTCCGTCTCCCTCGTGGACCCGAGGGAAGATAGCGGGAAAACCCGCAAACGTGCACGGTTTCCGTCGGGGTTGTAGAAGGGGTCAAAGGCCGCGTGACTTCACCGGCGAGCGGGGAAGGGGGGGTCCCTATCGGGCGCCAAATTATGTGGTAAATAAATTTTACCTATGCAATTTTCCGTATAATTATCAATACAAGACAGCTCATTTAAATGAGAGGCAGAGTCCGTGGTATCTGAGTCATACGGGCTTTAATGGAATTATCCTCAAGGATGGAGCATCATGTTCCATCACCTCTAAGGTTCAGGAAGGGACAGTCAACGTTTTATTAACATTACACATTATATATAGTAAAACTTTACAATTGAATCCAATACAGTAGGCGTAACAGGTGAAAAGAGAGAGATAAGAACACATGTGCGTAAGAGGAGGCGTGAAAAGAGGCGTACACATGGGCGTGCACTGTACATTTCAGAGAAACGTCACAAGATACGTCACATGGGGGTGGATGCATAGAGAAAAGTTGCAGAATCAGCAGAAACCCTTCACCTGTATGCGCGCGCAACTAGTATGACGTGAAACTTGGGGCTTTGACTTTAGCACTAGTGGAGGAGACTGGTGTCTGGAGTGTCAGGGCAACCTGTACCTATAGCATATCTGGTATCTGTTGTTTGGGGGATGTAATGTCTGGAATAAAAGGTCTCTCGGGCAGGGGCCATTCAATATTGAATGCTAGTGCATGCATACGTGTCTTGGTGCAATGCGCGGAGCCATGGGCCTACCATGGTAACGCGTTCAGTAAATCACTTGCAAGGAGGACAGGAAGGCCGGGCCCTTTGCTCTGCAGCCGGGAATATGTTTACCCATTTCACTAGACTGGAATGTGTTTTCGAGGAGGCTGAGCAGATACCTGTAGGCAAAACATGAATTTGGCAGGCAGTCCAGGCCGAGCCGGGCACCGCTGCGCTGGCAGGAAGTAAGGCAGGGGTCAGGGATGCGTACAGCTTTCGGAGACAGGAGAGATGAGGCATAGAGGCCTCGTTTAAGGGCCTAGCTCGACTGGGCCAGGAAACATGGAGAAAACGTGTGCGAATTTCAGAAGTGCACCATATAAAGACGGTGGCACCGTATGCCTAGGAACATAATTAACGGGATTTCTTGGTATGGTTGGATAGCTAACATGTTAAGGATGGACGCAAATGTATTTGCGTCTTTCTAGCATGTATAGAACAGAAACTACACGACATACATGGAACATGGGTGCATGGATAGGGTGCGAGTGGGGGACACATTAGCTACCTGAAAATTTCTATTACCTCAAAACCTTTGGCACAAATCCAGGCTTTCACATCTCTGAAATGGCCTGATGCACTATCATTGGCATTGTTATCCATTAGATCGGTGCCACATACACGATCTGGCCTCACACCGTATGAAGTGGTATTTGGAAGGCCCATGAATGTTTGGGGTATTCCTAAGCCACGTCCTATATATGATGTACCTTGTGTCTTGATGAGTGACTACCTGTCACAGTTGACTGACGGCTTTCTTTCTATTCATCAGCAGGTTCAAGAAGCTCTTCCTGACAGGTCACAAGGTGATGGCCATGATCTCTGGCCCGGCCACCAAGTGATGGTCAAAGTCTTCCAGAGGTCGATTAGCCTGGAACCGAGGTGGCGCGGCCCGGAGAAGGTGCCCTTGGAGACCAGAACTGCAGTCCAAGTGACCAATAGGAACAATTGGGTTCACTCCACCCTCTGTAAGAGAGTGCCATCTGCCCTAGTGAAGCCCTCTGCACTCACCGACCATCAAGACATCCTGGACACAGAGACAGGCCATGCCATATCACCTGAAGAACCTGAGGAAGTCTTCCCAGGCCACACGATCCCTGGTGCATCTCGATATCAGCTGCGACCCAGAGAGAAACTGCATTGCCAAAAAAGACTAGTTGAGCAACCATCCTGGGTTAGTGAAAAACTGAGGGGGGGGGGGTCTTTTTCTTAGTGACACCCGTCTTAACTCTCAGTGAAGAAACCAACGGCCGCCCAGGACTTTAGAGTTCCACCTGCTTTGTTATTTCAACGTCAAGATAAACATGCCTATGGAAAAGACATCAACTGCTGCGAGAATCTGCAACACGGAGACTATGTTCATTGCTGTGTTTACTTTCATTGTGATTATTATGACAATAATAACTTGGGTTGTAGAGGAAGTGGCTATTGCCCGACAAACGCTGACTACCACTACTCCAGCCCCTATTGAGCACTATTATTTCACCCTTCCCTATCATGAGCAGCAGCACAGAATGTCCTACCTCAATAACACGTTTATTCAGATGTTGCACCACACCCATAATACTACGAACATCATCAACTGTTGGGTGTGTGGAATCATGCCAGCTCATCAGAAAAAGGGAGGAACACCTTTCATTCCTCTGCTGTTTTCACTCAATGGTTCTTGTCAAGCCTGGTTCGCATTGCTGTGGGCTTCTGAAGTTGCAGATATTACTGATGCTAGTATATGGAGACTAAATGTTTATCTTAATAAAGTGTGTTATCCTTCATGCGCTATGTTTTCCCAAACACTCAAACAACCAAGGTTAATGGACCTCCTGTTATAGCTGTTAATAGAACCCAAGTAGATTTGTTTATGAACAGTGTTGGAAGAATTCCTGTGGGGAAAAGCGACTGTACTTTGGTGCTGAATATTACTGGGGAAAATAACAGCAGTTTTATGTCATCACATAATACCTACTTCATATGTGGGAATAAAGGATACTACCATCTACCCATTGGATTGTCAGGAACTTGCTATGTATCCTTTTTGTTATCATTTTAGTTTTTCGCTCCTGCATCCTACCATAAAGACTATAAATTGTATAATGACATTTCCAAGAACCAATACAAGAGGAAAATAAATCATGATGAGGTGTATCAGACTGACACTGCACTGCAGCAATATGTTGAATTTAATTTGGGATTGTTCTTCTTTGTTAACCAGTCGGAAAATCAGACGCTTGACACGTGTTGTAGAGGCTGTGACCAACCAGAAAGCTGTGGCACTTGGAAACATCACAGAAGAACTGCAAATTGCGAGGATTGTGGCGCTCAAAGATCTAATGGTCCTCGGCGTCGTGTTAGCTGATCGAGGTGGTGCATGTCGCATCATCTGGAGCAGTTGTTGTGTTTACATCCCTGATCACACCCCTTCAGTTTTTGATGCAATCTCCAAACAGCATAGAATCGCTGTTGAGATTCACCCTGATACTGGAACATGGACTGTAACTGGTTGGTTGTGGACACTATTTGTTACCTGGGGCCGGATACTTTTGACAATACTATGTATATTCTTTGCGATCCTACTATTATGTTGCTTATGTCCACAATGTGGTCCAATGCTTTGTTCCCTTTGTTTCACTGCTTGTATACCTACCAAACGCAATGTTAAGAATGTAAACGCCGAATATGTATTAGACCAAGAAGTTAATCAGACGATGCAAATTGATATACAAGATATTTTCTTCGTTCCTTCTAAATCATAAATGTCTTCAGCTAATGCTAAAAGGGTTGTGAGGAAATTAGCAGAGATCGCTGTTAGCATGAGCTGAAGCCATTTTGTGTGTGGCAGCCATTTTAGTTTGCCATGTGCTCGCCATGTGCTTCTCCTGTCTTCACTGTTGCCTGCTCTTGTATTTTGTCTGAGTCATCAGTATAGTTAGCTCCTTCAGTACTGAGCCAGAGCACTGCGCATGCTCAGAAAGGCCTGTGGCTGCTGTAACGCATCTGTTACAAACTTAACTGTCTGGATATTTTTACTGATGTTAGCAACTATGTAGCTACTCCCACTCTGTTGACTAAGTGATTCTCATGTACCCTTATATGTGAAAAGTTATTTGTGTGTACACTTGTACTGCCTCTTTTTGAACCTCCATGCTTACACTGCAACTATCATGGTATATAAGCACCATGGTTTCTGTACTCCATGTACTGCATCATACATTGCCTGAGGGTTATGTATCAATGCAGTTCCACTCATGAGTGTTAATAAACTATCTCTTTAATATTACAGCTTCCGTGCCAATCTCTATTTTGTCAGTCTAACGGACCAGTGCGCAAAGAAGGGCGAACCCCTGTACCGGTGGGCACCTGAAAAGGCTCACCCCCACAGTGCCTGCTCCACTTCAGAACTATTTCCAAAGAACAATGGTCCGACAGTGTGCCGGCTAGATACTCCGATTGGATAACCTGCATCCCCAGTCGGTCGGTACAAATAATTAAATCTAGTCTGGTGTGGAGATTGTCAACCAGGGATTAAAATGAATATTCACGGCACGCCAAGTGCCTCAGGTACCACATGTCATATTATTGGTTGTTGTGTCATTGGTTATCCACACATCATATTACAGTCTTTGCATCAGGCAGTTGAGGAAGTGTTGCGTTCTGATACAGGTCGCATTGCTCAAGGGAGGTAGAGAACAGTCCCTGTCCATATCTGGCACACAGTTGACATCCTCACCCCAAATGCCCAGTGCATGGGGATCATGGAAAAGTGCACAATTAAGTGTGTTAAAGAAGTCCAACTGATTGGAGTGAGGTGCAAAGACCCCCACTAGTGTCAGCTGGGCCCGGTCTAAGTGTCCTATGTTATCACATATCTGCCCTCGGTATCCTCACTGTGGTAATCCACCACAAAGGGGGCTATTGGAGCAATCAATATAAGCACCCCTCATGCAAATGCCAATGGAGATGTACTATATACCTGGCCTCACCACTTTGCACAGACCTTTTGGAGTTCTGTGGTTCTGAGGCGTGTTTCCTGAAACATGGCAATATGTGTATGACTGCGCTTAAGGTAGGCATACATTCTGCATTGTTTAGCAGGAGTTGCCATGCCACTCACATTCCATGTTATCACATTGTACTGTAGGGTAAGATTATAAAAGCGTGTTTTCCTATGACGTGTAATGATCATGTTTTTGTCAGGCAACAAACTGGTGCCCCAAGTCCTCATGCACCACATGTCCGAAACTCCTCACACCAGCACATCGTATCCTTCCCAATACCGATATGCATTCCAGATAAGCTCGACTACATACAAATGCTCCATAAAAACAAATGTAAAACAACATAACAATTGCTCCCCCTGATCACGTGATAAACGAGTCCCCGACCATACACCCTCAAGAGATAACCAAGAACTAAATAAACTGTTCAATGGGAGAAACATGTTCACTTTAGAGTCTCTGCGGAGCATGGAAAAACTAGTGCCCAACTGTTCCATACTGTGAGTCCGATTAGGAGGATTCATCAACCAGCCTGCTCAAATCTCTGTGGCTTACCTTAGGAATGCCAAACACAGCTCAGGAGGGGAATGAATCCCTTTTTAAGGACGTTCCCCTCACACACCAGAGGTGTCATGCTTCATTATAGGGGTGCCTCCTCACATCAAGAACCTAGTCGGGAAAAGGGCTACAACCCCCTTGCTATGAGGGAGGAGCTCAGGCATGTTTTTTGAAAAGAGGGTGATCCTAAAACCCTATGTGAGCGTGGTATGTTGTAGGTGAAGTGCAGTGCTATAGTGAATAGTGGTTTAAAACTGACTGCAAGGTTAGCTAAGATGAACTTTTTTTAAATTTCATTTTCAACCTCAAACATGGTACACATTTAGTCATACACAGTTCAAACAAATGTCTGACAAAATATCGAAAACAAAAATATCGATATACAAAAATATCGGAACAAAAATATCGAAGTCAAAAATATAGGAATCCTATCCCTAACAAGGTAAGTACAAAAATATCGAAAATAAAATATAGAATGACAAAAATATCGTTTTTTGTAAAATATCGTTTTTTAAAAAAATATAATATAAATGTAATATTAACAAAATAATACTTATAAATGTAATAAACATATTTAAAAATGTACTATGATATTTAAAATTAATACATAATGTAACACAAATTAATGTTAATAAATATATAATACATAATATATTTTTCATTAATAATAACTCTAAATTAGTTATTGTCATAACTTAAAAACAAATAAAAATGTAATAAATTACTAATGCATTTATTTACATAAAATATTCACATAAATAACAATTAATAACAACATAATACTAATAAAAAAGCTAAATACATTTTAGATAGCGTATGAGTAAAAATTACTATTCCCACTCCAGAGAGTGCGACAGTAGGGAAAGTGTTGGATAGCGTAGCAGTAACAATTACTATTCCCACTCCAGAGAGTGCAACAGTAAGGAAAGTGTTGGATAGCGTGGGGGTAACTATTACTATTCCTACTCCAGAGAGTGCAACAGTAGGGAATGTTTTGGATAGCGTAGGGGTAAAAATTACTATTCCCACTCCAGAGAGTGCAACAGTAGGGAAAGTGTTGGATAGCGTCAGGGTAACAATTACTATTCCAACTCCAGAGAGTGCAACAGTAGGGAAAGTGTTGGATAGCGTAGGATTAAAAATTACTTTTCCAACTCCAGAGAGTGCAACAGTAGGGAAAGTGTTGGATAGCGTCAGGGTAACAATTAGTATTCCAACTCCAGAGAGTGCAACAGTAGGGAAAGTGTTGGATAGCGTAGGATGAAAAATTACTATTCCAACTCCAGAGAGTGCAACAGTAGGGACAGTGTTGGATAGCGTAGGGGTAACAATTACTATTCCAACTCCAGAGAGTGCAACAGTAGGGAAAGTGTTGGATAGTGTAGGGGTAAAAATTACTATTTCCACTCCAGAGAATGCAACAGTAGGGAAAGTGTTGGATAGCGTAGGGGTAACAATTACTATTCCAACTCCAGAGAGTGCAACAGTAGGGAAAGTGTTGGATAGCGTAGGATAAAAAATTACTATTCTAACTCCAGAGAGTTCAACAGTAGGGAAAGTGTTGGATACCGTAGGGGTAACAATTACTATTCCAATTCCAGAGAGTGCAACAGTAGGGAAAGTGTTGGATAGCGTAGGGGTAACAAATACTATTCACACTCCAGAGAGTGCAACAGTAGGGAAAGTGTTGGATAGCGTAGGGGTAACAATTACTATTCCAACTCCAGAGAGTGCAACAGTAGGGAAAGTGTTGGATAGCATAGGGGTAAAAATTACTATTCCCACTCCAGAGAGTGCAACAGTAGGGAAAGTGTTGGATAGCGTAGGGGTTTAAATTACATACTTATAAATTACATCTATCAATTAATTAATTATTTAAAATTAATAACCAATTAATTATATTTATTTACCAATTAATAAAAATAAATGTATGCTTCCTACTAATTAAGAATTCTACATAATAAAAATTACTTCCCACCCTATTCCCCTATAAACCCATAACCCGCTACAGAACATATTTATCAATTAATTAAAAATAATTACCAAAATAATTAAATATAATTACCAATTATTTTTAATTAATGTATGATTCCTACTAATTAATAATTATTTAAACATTATTACATTACTTCCAACCCTATTCCCCTATAAACCCATAACCCGCTACAGAACATAATTATCAGTTAATAAATTAATTAAAATTATTTACAAATAATTCTCAATTAATCAATTAATAATTCCTACTAATTAATAATTAATTTAACATAATTAAATTACTTCCCACCCTATTCCCCTATAAACCCATAACCCGCTACAGAACATATTTATCAATTAATCAATTAATTAAAATTAATTAAAAATTAATTCTCAATTAATTAATTAATAATTCCTACTAATTAATAATTAATTTAACATAATTAAATTACTTCCCACCCTATTCCCCTATAAACCCACAACCCGCTACAGTACTAAAAGACAATATTTAATTAAATTACATTAAAAATAAATAATAAAACATAATAAATACAATATAATATACACAAAATGTATTTAAAAATCGATATTAGTAACATCGAAATTATTTATTTCGATATTATTGACATCGATATTTAAAACTTCGAAATTACTAATATCATACTAATATCGATAATAAGACTGTCGATATTACTTACCTTCTATATTATGTCCCATCGATATTTAAACTTCGATATAATTGTATATCGAAATTTAAAACTCGATATTTTGTCTGTGTACCAGTTCAAACATCTCAATATGCAGGTATAACATATATTACTAGTCAGCTGCGAATAATAACATTCCATAGAATAGTGGTCAGCAAGCTTCTGGTGGATTGATTGTCTCTCAATACATCATAGGCATAAAGACACAAATTGCAGCACAAAAGCACAAAAGATGGGGGATGCGTGACAGGTCAGGCCAAATACTGAGTGGTCAGAGAGAAGAAACATATATCACCAACATGTATAATGTAACAGAGGTCTATCTCCATTCCACATGTAAGCAAATCAGGGTATAGCAATATTTGCAAGCATCTCACAACCCGCCCACCATTCCAACCCGTCACTCTCATATGTATCTCCAGGCACAGCAAAAGCATGCGAGCGCAATGTACTATGCTGTGTGAGCAGGTTCATCAGTCTGAGGGGGGTCTATCCGAGAGTGCAACAGCAAATACCACTGCAATGGGGCCTGTTGGACAGGCCACACGACAGGCTTGCTCCCTCCCCGCACGACCAGGCCCGAGCCTGGCTCTCCAGGTGTTACATGCAACAACCACCCGTTTCCCGTCTCATATGGGACCCCTGCCCAATGGCCTCTCCACATCATGGGCCCGAATCACTACCGGCCCCCGCGCCCGGCCTGGGCGCCATCTTGGACACAGCACCACGAGGCCGCGTGGCCTCCGATCGACCCTAACCCTGGGCCTGGCCAGGCCCCGACATCCCGGCACCACCATCCACCCGGGAGGTGAGCGGACTACTTGGCAGGTCAATGGGAGAAAGAGGTGTCGATGGCTCTCCCCCGCCAGGTGCCGATCGCCCCAGCTCCCCCAGGCGCTGGCTCCACCTCCCTGCTGGGTGTCTGGACTCCCTCATCCCGGACCTCCCGACCTCCAAGTGCGAGGGCCCGGACATCAAAGGGCGCCAGACCTATAACTGGGGCAGCTCCAGAGCAGGAAGGCAGTTGTATCCTGGAGTCGAGAGACGCAGTGAAGAACTCATCCTTGACGGACTACTGGCGCTACCGTAGCCCTGCCTTGCGAACTATGGTCCTGCCTGCTGGCGCTGCCGCAAACCTTCTGAAACCTTCATCGTCGTCGGGACCTGCTGGCGTGGCCGCGGACCGTTTGTAACTACCACCTTCATCGGGACCTGCTGGCTCCGCCGCGGACCGTCGCTACCTTCAATCATCTCGGGACCTGCTGGCTCCGCCGCGGCCCGATCATCTAGAACGCCGAGCTCGAGGATTGTGAGCTATCCATCTATCTCCATATCTACCCGAGTGGTAACAAGACTGTCCCACTACCCCCTTTCCCAACCAAGAGACTAGAACCGAGGGGACCCCTGAGTCCAGACCTCCTTGTACCATTCCACCGTACTTAGAGAATTGCTTATAAAGAACGTTAAACCTTATCCTTGTGTGGTGTACATCTGTGGGAGGGGGAAGTTACTTGTCTGTACGATCGCTGGAGACGGCTCTCCCCGGAGACCTCTCCCCTTATTCTCGGCCGACCCTCCCGGTCCGTCTAACATTGGTGGCCAGCGGCGCGATCCGAATCAACGCGTAATCGTACAGAGAGTAGCTCACCCCACGACGAAACCACAATGACAACCAAAGAGAGCGGATCCACCGAGAAATTCCAGATGGAGAAATTGGAAGAATATAGCCATCGTGAGTTGAAACAATTCTGCATTGAACTAGGTATCACTACCACCGGTCTGAGTACTAAAGATGATTTCAAGCACGCCCTTGAGTCATGGGCGGAAACCGGGGCCGTCAGACCCCCGGACCAAAATGTCACAGCAGCAGAGAAAAACACCACGGCTCCCGAGGAGTGAAGAACGGGTCTCTCGCGAGATGAGATCCAAGAGCGAGAAAGAAGCAGACTACATGAACTAGAAATGGCCCGGCTCAAAATGGATGGCGAACTCAAACTAGCCGAACAAAAACTGAACCTAGAACATCTGCGGCTCCGAGAAGAGCGGGAAGAGAAACAGAGACGAAGAGAGCTCGAAGAGAAGAGACTGGCGTATGAACACGAGCGCAAACTAGCAGAGATAGACTTACGTAAGCAGAGCAAAGAATTAGGGGTGCCCGAGCAACCACGCACCCCGGGAGCAACAGAAAAGAAAATACACATCCCCAAGGATGTCGTTCGAGAATATTTCCGAGATGACGACATATAGCAATGGTTCAAAGCCTACGAAATAGCTATGACCTCCCACCGGATCGATCGAAGCGATTGGGGAGCCGGCCTATGGGGGAGGTTCGTCAATGAGGGCCGCGATGCCCTGTTACAGCTCCCAGACCATCAGATGACCTCCTATGACCACATGAAAGCTACCCTCCTCACCCGCTATGGGCTCACACCCGAGATGTACCGCCAGAGGTTCCGAGACTGCACCCGGATCCCGGGTACAACTTGGGTGGAGTACGTGAACTATTTTAGCCGAGCCTTCGAGGGTTGGATCAAGGGAAGCAATGTAACGACCTACGAGCAACTCTTCAATCTCATGGTATGGGAGCATCTATCTAACAACTGCTTCGTCGAGCTCAGGCAGCACCTCCTCGACAGTAAATTAACGGATCCACGGCAGCTCGCCGCTGAGGCTGACCGGTGGGAAATCACCCGAGTGGGCCGAAATGGGTCACATGAACGGAACCGGAACAACCAAGGTCAGCACCGTCCCCGAGGAGGAGGAGGGGGCCAGGGACGAGGAAGAGACAACGCCCCGGCCGCTCCCGCTGCCAGCACCCCACCCCCGGCCAACCGGGGCCACACCCCGGCGCGCCCGGGGTACAGAGCCAACGTCACGTGTCACCGATGCCAGCGAGTCGGCCACTACGCAAGTGACCCGAATTGTCCACAGAGCCAGACTCCGAGACCCCGCCAGATGGCTGCCGCCGCCCTGGGGGAAGAACAAATCTCCGAAGAACACGAGGAATGTGAGCAAGAACACCAAGAATGGGAACCAGCCGCCATGGTTCTAGCGTGCCTAGGGGGAAAAGACATGGTCCCACGGGCCCCCCTACCCGCCAACACCCGGAAATACAGTCAGTGGGTGAACATTAATGGACACAGGGCCGAAGCCCTACGTGACACCGGGGCCAGTGTAACAGCCGTCCGCTGCCACCTGGTGACCCCAGAACAGATCCTGCCGAACGTTCTCTGCCCTGTACGTTCAGCCGACAATTCGGAGAGTCTATGTCGGATGGCCTGCGTCCCCTTCGAGTGGGGAGGAGTCTCCGGCATGTTGAAGGTGACGGTCCGAGATGATGCCCCCGTAGACTGTCTCCTGGGAAATGATCTGGAGAGTTCCCCGTTGGCCGCCGTAGAGAGAAGAGAGCACCTGGGGATGTTGGGCCTCGCGGACTGGGCGTGCGTAACCACCCGGTCCATGGCTGCCCGCGCCATCCCCCGACCTACAGAACCGGAATGGCCGGCACCTCCTCCCCCGGTCGCTCCAGTTGAAGACACCGACCGTGCCGTCCCCCCAGAGCAAACTCCCGAGGGGCTCGCTCAGCCTCAGGGTCTTTCCGACCTTGCTCAGTGGCGGCAGGAGGGGGGGCCTACCCAGGAACAGTTTCGCCACGAACAGAAGACCTGTCCCTCCCTCGAGGGACTCCGCCAACAAGCCCTCGCCCAGAGCGCAGGGGATACCTCCGGAACCCATTGGGTCTATTGGGACAATGACCTGTTGTACAGCGAACAGAGAATCGCAGAGTTAGGGGCCAGTCGAGTGCTAGTGGTGCCCCTCCGTTTTAGAGACTTCTTGCTAAACCTGGCCCACGATGTCCCCCTGGCTGGTCACCTGGGTCAGGACAAAACCTACAGTCGCCTAGTGACCCACTTTTTCTGGCCCAAGATGAGGAACGACGTACTCCAGCACTGCCGGTCTTGCCCCACGTGCCAGGCTAGCGGGAAGAGCGGCCGCAAGCTTAAAGCCCCTCTGCAACCTTTCCCAGTGGTCACCACCCCGTTCGAGAGGGTGGGGATAGACATTGTGGGGCCCCTGGACCCCCGTACAGCCCAAGGACATCGGTTCATCCTGGTACTGGTGGACCACGCCACCCGCTACCCCGAGGCTGTTCCCTTGCGAACTGTGACAGCCCCGGTAGTCAGCCGGGCCTTGATGGGGATCTTCTCCCGGGTGGGCTTCCCCCGAGAAGTCGTCAGCGACCGAGGCACAAATTTTATTTCAAAATACATGAAGTCCCTCTGGCAACAGTGTGGGGTCACCTACCGATTCACGACCCCCTATCACCCTCAAGGAAACGGACTAGTTGAGCGGTTCAACCGCACGCTCAAAGGGATGATTGGGGGGTTGGAAGAGCCCCTCCGTCGCCAGTGGGATGTGCTACTGCCGTGCCTCCTCTTTGCCTATCGAGAAGTCCCCCAGAAGTCCCTCGGCTTCAGCCCGTTCGAACTCTTATATGGACACCCTGTGCGAGGGCCGCTCAGCCTAGTCAAAGAAGGTTGGGAAATGCCCCCCCTGAAGAACCCTCCAGATGTTTTCAAGTACCTCCTGACCCTACGCAACCAGACCAGATGGTTCAGAGAACTGGCAAAAGCAAACTTGGAGGCCAGTCAGGAAGACATGAAAAGGTGGTACGATCAAAATGCCTCCTCCATCGAATTTGAACCCGGCCAACAAGTATGGGTGATGTCTCCCACCGAACCATGCGCCTTGCAAGACAAGTGGACAGGGCCCTTCAAAGTGGTCGAGCGCAAGAGCCCTGTCACCTATCTCATCGATATGGAATCTTCACGGAACCCCCTCCGGGTCCTCCACGCCAATAGACTAAAACCCCACTTTGTGCGCTCGGAGCTCAGCCTCCTAATGGCAACAGACAACGGAGCCGAGGAGGACTCCGAACCGCTACCTGACCTCCTACGGACTCGGGAGAAGGACGGCTCCGTGGACGGGGTCCGACTCTCGGAGGCCCTCACCCGGGAACAGCGCCAAGACTGCCGAGACCTCCTACTGCAGTTCGCCACCCTGTTCTCCCTCACCCCAGGGGTCACCCCCTGGTGCTTACACGACGTGGACACTGGAGACAGTCCCCCTATCCGACATCGGCCCTACCGCGTACTAGATCGGGTACGGGCCTGCATCCAAGAGGAGGTGTACAAGATGCTCACGCTCGGGGTCATCGAGCCCTCAGACAGCCCCTGGGCCAGCCCAGTGGTCCTGGTCCCCAAAGCGGCCGCCCCCGGCACCACTCCTGAGCTCCGGTTCTACGTCGACTACCGGGGCTTGAATGCGGTCTCCAGAACCGACGCACATCCCATCCCCTGAGCAGATGAACTGATCGACCGCATGGGAGCTGCCCGCTACCTCAGCATCTTCGACCTGACAGCGGGCTACTGGCAGATCGGTCTCACACCCCGGGCCCAAGAACGATCTGCCTTCTCCACCCCTGATGGCCACTACCACTTCAAGGTCATGCCATTCGGCATGAAGAATGCTCCAGCAACATTTCAGCGGCTAGTAAACCAGGTCCTGGCGTGACTCGAAGAATTCAGCGCCGCCTACTTGGACGATATCGCTGTGTACAGCCACCACTGGTCCGACCACCTCCACCACCTCCGAGAGGTTCTGCAGGCCCTCCACCGAGCCGGCCTCACGATCAAGGCCAGCAAATGCCAAATTGGCCAGGGGTCCGTGACCTTTCTCGGGCACCAGGTGGGAAGCGGCCTGGTGGCCCGCTGCAACTCAAGATCGCTGCCATCCAGCCTTGGCAGCCCCCCATCACCCAGACCGAGGTCCGCGCCTTCTTGGGACTCACAGGCTACTACCGGCGGTTCGTGAGGGACTATGGCAGCATTGTGGGGCCCCTCACGGAACTAACATCCAAAAACCAACCGAAGAAGGTCAACTGGACCCCAGACTGTCAAGCGGCCTTCGAGAAGCTGAAGGACGCCATGTGCTCCGCCCCTGTGCTCCAGGCCCCCGACTACAGTCGGGAATTTATCGTCCAAACGGATGCCTCCGACCATGGCATTGGGGCAGTCCTTTCCCAGCTGAACCCCGAAGGACTTGACCAACCAGTGGCTTTCATCAGCAGACGTCTCCTGGCCCGAGAGCAACGCTGGAGCACTATCGAGAGGGAGGCCTTCGCAGTGGTGTGGGCCCTCAAAAAGCTCCGGCCTTATCTCTTCGGTACCCACTTCCGGGTACAGACCGATCATCAGCCCCTGCAGTGGCTAATGCAGATGCGGGGGGAAAACCCGAAACTATTGCGTTGGTCCATCTCCCTGCAGGGGATGGACTTCACTGTGGAACATCGACCTGGGCAAGACCACGCCAACGCAGATGGCCTGTCCCGCTTCTTCAACCTCGACGAGGAGAGTCCCCAAGAGGATGGGTGACTCTCCCCGCCTTCAGCTGGGGGGGACGCATGTTGGACAGGCCACACGACAGGCTTGCTCCCTCCCCGCCCGACCAGGCCCGAGCCTGGCTCTCCAGGTGTTACATGCAACAACCACCCGTTTCCCGTCTCATATGGGACCCCTGCCCCATGGCCTCTCCACATCATGGGCCCGAATCACTACCGGCCCCCGCGCCCGGCCTGGGCGCCATCTTGGACACAGCACCACGAGGCCGCGTGGCCTCCGATCGACCCTAACCCTGGGCCTGGCCAGGCCCCGACATCCCGGCACCACCCTCCACCCAGGAGGTGAGCGGACTACTTGGCAGGTCAATGGGAGAAAGAGGTGTCGATGGCTCTCCCCCGCCAGGTGCCGATCGCCCCAGCCCCCCTAGGCGCTGGCTCCACCCCCCTGCTGGGTGTCTGGACTCCCTCATCCCGGACCTCCCGACCTCCAAGTGCGAGGGCCCGGACATCAAAGGGCGCCAGACCTATAACTGGGGCAGCTCCAGAGCAGGAAGGCAGTTGTATCCTGGAGTCGAGAGACGCAGTGAAGAACTCATCCTTGACGGACTACTGGCGCTACCGTAGCCCTGCCTTGCGAACTATGGTCCTGCCTGCTGGCGCTGCCGCAAACCTTCTGAAACCTTCATCGTCGTCGGGACCTGCTGACGTGGCCGCGGACCGTTTGTAACTACCACCTTCATCGGGACCTGCTGGCTCCGCCGCGGACCGTCGCTACCTTCAATCATCTCGGGACCTGCTGGCTCCGCCGCGGCCCGATCATCTAGAACGCCGAGCTCGAGGATTGTGAGCTATCCATCTATCTCCATATCTACCCGAGTGGTAACAAGACTGTCCCGCTACCCCCTTTCCCAACCAAGAGACTAGAACCGAGGGGACCCCTGAGTCCAGACCTCCTTGTACCATTCCACCGTACTTAGAGAATTGCTTATAAAGAACGTTAAACCTTATCCTTGTGTGGTGTACATCTGTGGGGGGGGGGAAGTTACTTGTCTGTACGATCGCTGGAGACGGCTCTCCCCGGAGACCTCTCCCCTTATTCTCGGCCGACCCTCCCGGTCCGTCTAACAGGGCCCATATATCACTAGATCTGGATGTAACAGGCAACAGTTCCTCATAAGTGGCGAGCTGTTCCTGACAATAAACTAGATCATCAATCCACACCTTGAATTTGGGCGCTCTTCCTCTGCCTCATCTGCATGCCACTCTCCTCTTAGCCAGTAACAGCGCTAAGGCCACAATTTGCGGTGCTCCACCCGTAATGTCATCCAGATCTCTATGTGGTGCGAAGGTGTTACTTGTCGGTACTATATTAGCCTGCCAGAGATCACCCTCCTGTCGGCCCACATATCTGTGAGGCATGTTAGGGTTGACCGAGTGTCTATAGAAAAAACCCAGCGGGACCATTTTAGTGCTTGAGTCCGCATTGGCTAAATGAGGCCCTCTACTCCGGGAAAGGGTCTTGCACACAGGTTCAGGGAACCTAAGTGTCACGATCACACAGTCCCCTGGGAATACTTTCCTTGCACCGCCGACCCAGGATACTCTCCTTGCCATCAAGATGTGTCTATGGTCTCTAATATTGAACCCCATGTTTCTACACATCCAATCCGCCACCTTATTAATCAGTTGTGTCGTGGGGTCCTCCCTTTGACTGGTATAAGCTGGGACGCCTGTTAGAACAACTGTATATGGGCTTAAGGCAGGGGAAGGTCTAAAACAGGTAAACTAGGGGTGCTCTGCGCCACTTGTGAAACCATCTCTTTTGCTTGCTGCGGCACATTACCTCCCCTTCCTGATCTAGAGGTATCCATTGACTGAATTGGAGGGTTACCTGGGGTCACTGTCCTAGAATCCCTTAACCACCCGTTCACAGAACTTGAGTTTGGTCTCCGATGTTTCAAGACACACACAATGGTTACTGTTAGCCCCCATACATTCCACTAGTACCAGATCATTGACCCCCTTTGCCCTCTGCACCATCTCATTGATAGGAGATGAGACTTGTGCATTAATGACTTCTGCTCCCCCCCAGCAACACATGAACATCTGCATCTACATGCCCCTGTATTTGTTAATGCATTATCAGAGTTCTGAAGAAGCGACAATCTTATTTTAATTGCCTCTAATTTACATAGCAGCGGTCCCATAAAAGTAGTCATCATAATCTCCAATCGTGTCCAGAGCACAGGATCATCCCTAGCCTCCACTGCTGTGCGATTTTCACCATCTGGAACACAGATCCCGGCCAATCCATTATTAGGTTCTGATGTCCGCTTATTGGAAAACCTATTTGTTAGAAATGAGGTTACCAATACTACAGGGGGTAGCTTGGAGCAGAGCGGGCAGGCCAAACTTCAGAGGACATGTGTAAAGCATCCACGCAGTACTCACAGAGGACACACCAGGCACACCACAAAAGAGACACGACACCGCTTCTGGTTGGAAAAAGAATAAGTGTTGTATTATCTCCAACCTGCAAAGGTAAAACACAACAATAGCAGTAATCACAAGAGGGCGCCAACTGGCGCCAGAGCAATGAATGCAAAGGGGGGATTATTTACAGGGGAAAATGGGAGAAATAAGAAAAAGGGTTAAGGAAGTTCATTAGTGTCCAGCTGAAAGAAAAATGTTATCATTGGCAGGAAATCTTAGCAGAATACGTGAGGGAAAGAAATACTAATGCTGAAACCCAAGGTAGATATCGCAGGGCAAACTCAGACCTTAATCCTTGGTCTAACCTAGAAGTAAACTGTAAGCATAAACTCAAGCATTAGACATAAGATACCCATTAGGTAGGACGGCATAGCATAACTTGCATTAGCATAACATTGAACATTGGAGGCAAATCTGAAACCTGTCAAGCCTAAAAACACCTTTAACCAGGGACCTCCATAACTCTTGGGAGCACCCCGGTAAGTACACCCTCCAATACAACATTAGGTGCAAACCATTGACATCGGGCCTACAACCTCAGTAGAGGGACCTCTGGGCGTCAGGCAGGAGCCTTATCCTTGGACAGTCAGTCAGTCAGTCAAAATTCTTTATTGCGATAACTTAATATCATACAAAGACAATGGCATGAAATCACAAACAACAAAAACCATGAATAAAAACAGTTAAAAAACAGTTAAAAAACATTTAAAAAACATTTTAGTTAAAATCATTGTACACCATATTATATTTCATAGATAAAATATTAGTACAAGTTACGAGGTACAAAAGTGCAAGGTGCTAAAGTGCAGAAAAAGGTGCAAGATTTCCTGGGTGTGTCCCCACATGGATATCAAGGTAAGGTAACTACAAGCCCTGTTACAATATAATCTAAGATTCTTGACCGAGAAATTACCAGCAGCCAGACTAGTTGATATGCGTGACTGGGCTACAAAAGGAGGTAGGCACATTTTTAAGTCTGATGTTCCTGCTTCTTATTGCTCTCACCAGGAAGCTTGCCACATAAAACATGATCCTGGGGGTTTGTAACATTTGTAAGTAAATAAGAGCAGGTCTGACTAAGATAAATCCTGCTTCCTTGAGTATGGGTACAAGAAACGACTTCCGAGCATCGTTATAATAGCTGCAGAACATTATGAAATGCATTGTACTTTGCTCAGAAAAATGGTCACAAGAACAGGGCGGAGCCTTTTCAGGGGTGCTCCACACAGGAAAAAAACCCAAGTTAAAATGAATCAAATTAAGTCGAAAACGGGTTAAAATGAACCTGTGGTAGGGATGGGTCACCACGTTGAGGTAGTTGTCAGGACCTATAGGTATAGCCAGCAAAAGACTGGCCCTGACACAGGGTTTCTCCAGCTCGGTTTCTTCCCTCTCCAATAAAAGGAGCTCCTTCATAGCCACCTTGGTGTAAACGACGTCTTTGGATGTTATAGAGTCAATGACAGAGTATAGTTCGGGCCTCCCCATCCTAGAAAAGCTATCCTTAATATACATCAACCACCCAATCCTATGTACATTGTCTAAAGTCAAACAGTCCCTCATTATAGTATGATTTAGGGGAATTTCAGTATTAAGCCACATCTTAAGCCAAGCGATTAAGGGTGCTGTTTTAATCAGATCAGCGATGTAGCCTTCCCCTAATTCCAGATGGACGGTATAGGACGGGGTTGACTGCGGGACACCCAAAACAGATCTAAAAAATTTGTTTTCCGCTGTCTGAACGGGATCAACTCCCTTATAACCCCCCAATGAGCCACCATATGATGCAACTGAGATGCATTTAGCTCTATATATTTTACTGATAGCTGCAATTGGCCTACCCCCCAGTTTTTTAGAAAACCCATGGAGGGCAGAGGAAGTTCTGGCCAGCGCGGCTACTCTGCTTTTTACGTGGGGACCCCAACTACCTTTCTCATCAAAGGTGATCCCCAGGTAGGGAAAAGAGGTGACGCGAACAAGCTTTTCCTGACCACAGAAAAAGGTTTTGTGGAAAGATTTCCTCGAGGCCCGGCCCATAAGCATAACCTGAGATTTTTTCGCATTTATTTTCAGGTCTAAGGAACCCATAAAGGATTCAAAGGCGTCCAAAAGTCGTTGAAGCCCCACCCCTGTTCGAGCAAGTAGAACCGCGTCATCCATGTACAGAAGAACTGGTATGCCCTGTTCCCCTGCACGTGGGATGTCGCTTGTGACGCCCCTTAGGGCAGGCTCTAGAGCGTTCACATATAGCGTGAACAGTAGTGGTGCCAATATGCATCCCTGACGGACTCCCCTTTCAGATGCAAACACGTCAGTGCACCTTCCGTTAGTGGAAACTCTAATTTTGGCAGAAAGGCCAGAGTGGAGGTCAGCCAGTAAATTGACTATGGATCTATCCAGACCCATGTCAACTAGTTTGCCCCAGAGCTTAGATCTATTAACCATATCAAATGCAGAGGAAAGGTCCATGAACCCTAGGTACATGGACCCATCCTTGGCTCTGGTATATTTCTCAATCAGTAGATGAAGGTTGAGACACTGGTCCAGGGTACTTCTCTTGGGTCTAAACCCATATTGCACATTGCTCAAGATATTATTCTCTGAGGCCCATTCATTCAATTTCGCTAATAAGACTCTCCCTAGAATTTTGACTGAGGAGTCTATCAGTGAAATGGGCCTGTAGCATGCGGGGTCCTGCCTGTTTCCTTTTTTAAAAACAGGAATAATTGTTGATGTTTTCCATGACTCAGGAATGTTGTCACGGTTTAAAGCATTGAAAACCCTGCAAAGCAGTCTTGACCAGAAGTTAGGGAAGCATTTAAAGGCATCAGCAGGAACGCCATCTGGTCCCGGTGCCTTTTTGGTCAAAGTGCAATCAATAGCAGCTAAAACTTCCCCAACTTCAAAGAGCAAGTGATTTCCTGGTATAATAGTAGACAATTCCTGTGCACAATTCTCGACATGCAGATGGTCTGAGTATATGTCTCTGAAGTGTTTAATCCAGTCCTCATCTGGGATATTGGTTTCTAGGGGAGAGTTATCCTCGCCTGTAAGTAGGGGTTGGTTAACAATCCTCCAGAACTCACCACTGTTTTTTATTATGGCTGGATCTGTGAGTTGTTCCCAGGCTTCATCTTTAAGCTGTTTCTTCCTATCTGCAATGGCTTTTTTATATAAAGCCCTGCTGGTCCTGATGAGGTCACGATCTTTTGGATCGGTTTTAAGAGCATTAAGCAGTGCAGAATGTGCTAGGGAGCAACTGTGATCAAACCATCTTTTAAGAGGTTTCATTTTGGGTTTACTGATCACAGAAAGCCTACCGTTTATCTTCCTACATATACTGCTAAATGCAAGGATCACTTCCCCATCGTTAGCTTCACTCGATAGACACACTCCAACCTCTTCCTCTGCCTCTAACAAAATTTCTTGAATGAAGGGTTCTGGGATTATACTGTCCCATTTCAGTCTACGTCTTTGGTCCTTAACTTTAAGTGATCCATCTTTATGAAATGGACCATGGTTACGTCCTAAAAATTCACTCTCTACTAGGTCCAAAGAAACTGGGTTATGGTCGCTAAAGGCGGATACCACAGTTCTATACATTAAAACCTTAGATAAAAAAACATGCAGAAATAAAAATGTAATCAATGATAGAGCCATTGTCGGAGCCCTTGAAAGTAGGGGCCCTGACCCCCCCCTCCCCACAACTGGATTCGTATAGGTTCCATCTAGCGAGAAAGTTTTCAAGACAGTCCCCCTGTTTGTTATGCACCAGATGGACCATTGCACTGTTAGGGGGGGATTCTAAGTCATCGCAAACACACAAAAGTAAACAAGGATGTATATTAAAATCCCCTAGGAAGATGATTTCAAATGCATTAACATCTTCACTATAGACTGACAGAAAATCATCCAATCTTCCGAGGCTATATGACGTGCAATCGGCAGCATTGGAATTATAAAAATTGATAAACAAAATATTGGGAGAATCCGCTCGAGACAGTTCAACAATAAGACAATGCTCAGATCCTGAGTCACATTTCTTGAGGCAACCCTTGATGTCAAGTTTAAAGAGGCTAATCAGGCCTCCCTTCGCTCTTCCTGCTGCGCTAGCCACAGCAGGGATACTGAAGTAACTATAGCCATCAAGAGAAAAACTATTGTTCGTGTCCCAAGTTTCCTGTAAAGCGATAATGTCATACTTGGATATAAAATTTAACCATATTACATTATCTGCTTTTGTCTTAATGCCTGCGATATTCCAGGTAAGTAAGCTAAAAACAGGCACATTACTCCCAGACTGTACAGAATATTCTGACTGAAGTCAATCGTTGTGGTCCAAGAAAGATAGGGGTGCAAAACGATTGGACAGTAAGAGAGGTTGAGCAAAAGGATTCTGAAACCCTTGGGGTACTTGATGATTCACAGTGATGCGAGTATGTTCAAAACCCCATCTGTGGTGTAAATCAGAGTTAGAATCCCAACCAAAGGCTGGTGTTTTAGGGTATGTAACATTCTGTTGCTCACCATAAAAGAATTTTAAGGTTAATGGTACAACAGAACCCTGCCTACGTTGTGGTGGGAGTAAGTTAATAAGAATATTAGGTAACACACCAGTGTGTGAAAAACTTACTGCCACACAATCCCCCTTGAATTTTTTGGGGCGATTACCCAGCCATGAGACCCTCTTAGCGGTTTTGATTTCTTGAGCTAACTGCTGACCACCCCCTGGAGCTAATCTCATATTGGTTGTAAGCCACTGTAAGGCTTTGTTAGACAGGGAGGAAGGGGGTTCTTCAATGCCGGCTTCTAATGGTGGTACATTAGCCAGAACTAAGACAACAGGAGAAGCTTCAACTATAAATTGAAGGGGGTCGGTTGGCTGAGCATGTACAGGGGGTATCTCAACCATTAAAGGACCGTCCCCTCTATTAATATCAGAACCACTAGTTTTTTGGTCAGGAAGCTGGGGTGGTGGGTTATTTGGGGCAACAACTGTATTCTCCCCCTCTTGATCGTCATCCTCCCTGCTGTTATTACCCGTGTTTGACACTATCGTCACGACACTGTCAACACCCTCAGTTAGTGTGGTCATCTGCCCTCCCAGTTTTTTAACTTCAGATTGTAGTTTGTCAATCTTAGAAAGCAATGGTTTAACAATGGATTTAATTTTCATATCTATTAACTCAGCAAATCTGTCAAATAAGTCTTCATCTAGACTGATGATAGGCTTGGCTCTTCCCCCTCCGGCTTCCTTAAGAGGAGCTTTTGGGGTGTTTACCCTCTTCCTCCTGGTCCCAGATCTTAGTCCCCCCCGCCTAGGCGGGTTTTAAGTTTTCCCAGAATCCGGGCGGGAAGGTAGATCAGTGATTGAAGTATCTTCATCTGTAGGGGATGCAAGAATTTCCTGGTCCTCATCACTGTCAGATTTATTTCCAAGGTCCACTATAAGAACCTCAGAACCAGATCCAGATGGTACATTGCCATTCAAAGGGCCGGATTCCTGTGTTGTAGGACAGTTAAAACAAGCATCAGGGAAAGTCTGCAAGGACACTGAGTCCTCTGTTGAAGGGGTTAAAGAGGGGGACAGGCAGTGTAAGTCAGGTGACTGACTAAGTCCCAAAGATTCTCTCCTTTGAGAGTTAATTTTTTCCACTGTTTGCACCAAATAGTTCTTCATGGTGTTAGCTGGTGGTGCAAAACCCTTTTTTGACATTATAGGAAATATAGCAAGGTGCCTGGACACCTATGGATGCACAAAGGGCTATTGCCAACAAAACAGAACAGTCTTACTTGGTCCGTAGAATACCTCGTGTGCCTCTAGCAGGGTTTCTGGCCCTGCCCCTGCCTCCTCGTGCCGATGAGGGCCGTAGAGGGCCCGCCCTTTGCCCGGGCTTCGCCCCGGGCGTCCCGCTCGCGTCCCGCGACGCAGGGGTGCTCCTCCTTTTCAGCCCCTCTGTTGGCGCTCACTGGGCGCTGCCGCGTCACTCAGACGCGCCGCCGCGGTGCCTGCCGGGATTTGGAGTCTCCCGGAGCGGCGGCGCGGAGTCTGCTGTCCCTTGACTCTTGGCGGTGGCGGCGGCGTGGGCAATGGCTTCAGCCTTCCTCGGACGTGTGAGAGGTAAGTTAATATGACTCTCGGCGGTGGCGGCGGATTCAGAGTGGTCTCCCCCGCTCTGCCGGGGTGCTCCTCCCTTTCAGCACCTCTGTTGGCGCTCACTGGGCGCTGCCGCGTCACTCAGACGTGCCGCCGCGGTGCCTGCCGGGATTTGGAGTCTCCCGGAGCGGCGGCGCGGAGTCTGCTGTCCCTTGACTCTTGGCGGCGGCGGCGGCGTGGGCAATGGCTTCAGCCTTCCTCGGACGTGTGAGAGGTAAGTTAATATGACTCTCGGCGGTGGCGGTGGATTCAGAGTGGTCTCCCCCGCTCTGCCGGGGTGCTCCTCCTTTTCAGCGCCTCTGTTGGCGCTCACTGGGCGCTGCCGCGTCACTCAGACGCGCCGCTGCGGTGCCTGCCGGGATTTGGAGTCTCCCGGAGCGGCGGCGCGGAGTCTGCTGTCCCTTGACTCTTGGCGGTGGCGGCGGTGTGGGCAATGGCTTCAGCCTTCCTCGGACGTGTGAGAGGTAAGTTAATATGACTCTCGGCGGTGGCGGCGGATTCAGAGTGGTCTCTCCTTGGACAGGAATCACAGTGCTCATAAGAATGGCAGAGCACACATCCACATTGGCTCAACTAATCATGAGTAGGGGCGCGGTGACCTAAGCAGCCAGCCTTAACCGAATAGGGGCTCAAAAGCACCTCCCGGTGACATAAAAACACTAGGCACCCAAGACCGGCACCCCCCCTCCCTCTACAGTGGTATCACACATGAGGCAGGACCATCTGCAGCTACACTTCCATAGCCTGACTTCCCCTATTGGCCTGGAATCAGGCAACTCACTACTGCAGGCACAACCCAGGTCCCTGAACCACCCGGGGCCCACACCTCCGAGTCTCTGTCCTGGATCTACTGGCCCAACGTTGCAGCTGCTCGCTGCCAGGCGGGGCAAATGGAGAACAATACTGTTACTGGGGGCGGCAGTTCACCACGGAATGCTGGCACCGGGGGTTGGGCACCGACAGTATGCCCCGATACACCCCCCAACACAGTCTGTTTGAGCCCCACACTCACCGGGCTCTTGGCAAGGTCTCCACGCTTCTGCTCCTCGCTTCCTGGGCAGTAGGGTGGGAGGTAGGCACCGACAATGTGCCTCGAGGCCTTACCAGACAGACGCAGACACTGCTCCCTGAGCGGAGGTGGGGTAGGCTCCTGCCCTATTTAAAAAGCTGAGAGGCGGCAGGATCTGGCTCGGTAGCACTTAGGAACACAAAAGCATCCTCTTCCAGCTGTGCAGCGCTCCTCCTCAGCACAGCTCCTCATACAGCGCTTCTAGATCACAGCGCTTTGCAGGCAGCACTTTTCCAGGGCAAGGCAGCTCCAGGGACCTAGGGGGGCCCTCCTCCTTTAGGGGCCCTGGGGACAGAGCAGTAGGCACTTCTGGGCCAGGTCAGCAGGTAGTGGGGGCATCATCAATGCAGGGTGTAAGGCTTTCACCATCCCCACTGCAGCGTGGCCCTCCTCCCACACGGCAGTCTGAACTCCTGAAGTGGGGCTTCACAAGCCCTGGGGACAGTAGGGGGGTCCTAGATGGGTGCAGGGCCCAGCACACAGGCCCAAGTAGCGGTATCCGTTTGCAGCAGGTCCCCTCACATTCCTGTCCCTGCTCTGTCTCTGCACATCACATCTCTACTGCTCTCCCTATACTAGAAAGCATGGAAGCTTCTAGAAGGTCCCTCCAAATGCTGGGATTGCTGGGTACCAGACAACTAGACCGCTAACCCACCTCAGACACCTGGGTGCCAGGCTTTCCCTCCAAATGTAGGGGGGCTGGGTACCTAACAACTAGACTGTTAACCTCCTTCAGTCAGGTGGCATAACACATAGCCTTGGCAGCCGTTTCAAATGCAAAACACAAATGCAGAATTTCACCAGGGTACATGTTTACAATGTGGGAATATAAATGTACACACCATTGCATTGCATTTAACATTACACAGGGTTTCTCATACCTCACATAGCCTATTCAGTAACCTTTACCATGGGGGAGACATCTCAAATTAGGGAGGCAAAAAGCGAATAATTTTGGGGGAAAAGGGCCACGTCCAACATAACTCCCCCTCAGCCAAAAGTCAGGGTAGACCAATCATTGCATTGATGGGCTTACCTGCTTAAGGCGGAAAAAGGTGGACGCAGGCCCGCAACTGCAGGGGCATCTGCAGGTTCCTCGCCATTCTGGAACCCGATGGTTCACACTCACAACCCTCCCTTCAACAACCAAACCACCCCACTGGTGTTTTCTAGTGGGATGTGGCCAGGACTGGCCTCTAGGCCATCCAGAAGTCTCTGGCCCATGCTCTATCACAGAGTGGGAGGCTCTAGTCTCAGGCCCGAAGTAACTTTTTATCACTCTCCTCCTACCGAACTGCCACTGGTCTTCCCACCTGGGGTCTAAACCCTCAGGCTGACCAGTCACTAGGGGCAAGGCTCTCCTCCCCCTACCTCTACTTCTGGGGTTCCGCCCTCTCCTTCTCCTGGGGACACCCTCAGGCAACCTCTCTCTCCCCAACCTGGAGTCAAACCCCTCAGGTTGAACCGGTGACAGGGGCGAGTCCTCCCTCCCCCGGCACCCACTCCCAGAGTTCCGCACCCTCCTAACCTGAGTAGTACCCCTGAGAGTCAAATCCGGAGGGACACTGTTTACAGTCGCCCCACCCGCCAGGGCCAGCAACCCCTGTCCTTCGCCACCCAACCCGGGATCTGCGCCCTGTGGCTGAGCCGGTGACAGAGGAGAGACATTCCTCCCTCTGCACCCTCTCCCAGAGTTCTGCACGCTTCCACCGGGAGAAGTACCCTTGGGAGTCAAACTGGTAGGGTCCTTGATTACAAGGGCCCCACCCTCCAGGTCAGGCAACCCCTGAACCTGGAACCCCAGCCCAGGGTCTAAACCCCGCGACTGGTCAGACCACCGAACCACTGGAGCTCTGATTATTGATGCTCCAGGTTCTCCTGACACAAGGGGATCCCTTTCACTGGAAGGCACATCAGGACAGCCTAGACTCCCATCGTGGGGTTCCCCATTAGAACTCTCCAGGCCCTGTGACTGCGGTTGGGGCCACCTCGGGACACCTCCCCGTCTCACTCCTTCCTGTAGATAGGATGTGAGGCCCTGCAAACTTCTCACTATCCTGGGACCTAGCTGGGCTACACCTCACCTCTCCTGCCTCGCTGGGTCGGAAGATCCCTGCATCAATCCCTTCAGGATCACTCCCCAATGCCCTCTCAGTCTCTCTGGCACTTACCAAGAGGTCTGCCTCCTGTGCAAGTTCCCTGGGGTCTGAGAACCTACACTGAAACAGGTGGTGCCGCAACTGGGGAAACCAACTGCGTAGCAGGCGCTCCTTGATGACTACCTGGAACAACCCTTCCCCATCATCCACTGTGCGATCCACCAACCAATCCTCCAATGCAGTCCAACACTCCTCCGCAAACTCCTTCCAGGACTGGTGGGACAGCTTTCCCCTGCCCCTGAGCACTAAACCGTCCCCCTCTTCCTGGGAATCAAGCACCGTCTCCTGGGCTCTGGAAGTGGGACTCCCTGCACTGGAACCCCTCTCGCTGCCACCACTGGATCCCACCCTTACTGGTGAATCCAGACCACAAAAACCTCTCTCAGGGGACAACCTACCAACCTGAGCTAGTCTCTCCACCATCCTCTCTTGTGCTAGGACCATTTTCGTCTCTAGCCTCTGCTCTTCCCCCCTCAGCTGGGCTAACTCCTTGGCATGCCTGAGTTTTGCCAGCGCCAGCCGATGCTCCCTTTCTTCCCTTCTGTGTACCCACTCTTCTGGGGACCGGGAAAGGGATGGGGCAATGCCCCCGGGACTCAACCCAGTGCGAGAATCCCTATCTATGGTGTCCTCCTAAGCTACTGGCGTCTCTGCCCTATAACCTTCTTCCTCCTCTTCATCGGAGTAACCATCCTACGGGGTTATGGACTGGGAGCCCTCCCTCTGGTCTCTACCAAATCCACCCTTCAAATACGCAGAGGGGTAATCAGACAGGTCTCCCCAGGGCTCTAAGGGTTCCCCCCTCTTGAGAGCCTCGTAGAGGAACAACTTTCTTTTAATGTTGCCTACTGGGGGTATCCCTCTCTCCTTGCAGAAAAACAAAATTTCTTGCTTCGTGTAATCCATGAGGTCGTCCTTATTATAAACCAACCCCATCCTGGCAAGGTACACCTGGGACACACCACTCACAGTACAACAAGGGGACACAATTCCAAAAACACTGTTCAGGAGGAAGCAATAATGATAAAGAAACCACACTAATCAGCCAACCAATAATCAGCAACACAATAATCCCCAAAAACTGTGATTACTTTTCGGAGCTCTATTTGCAATGAAACCTGTGGCCGCTGTGGTACTGCGCAAATACAAGTCCTATCCAACCGCTCGCCACCAATGTTAGAAATGGGGTTACCAATTCTAGAGGGGGTAGCATGGAGCAGATCGAACCGGCCAAACTTCAGAGGACATGTGTAAAGCATCCACGCAGTACTCACAGAGGACACACCAGGCACACCACAAAAGAGACACAACACCGCTTCTGGTTGGAAAAAGAATAAGTGTTGTATTATCTCCAACCTGCAAAGGTAAAACACAACAATAGCAGTAATCACAAGGGGACACCAACTGGTGCCAGAGCAATGAATGCAAAGGGGGGATTATTTACAGGGGAAAATGGGAGAAATAAGAAAAAGGGTTAAGGAAGTTCATTAGTGTCCAGCTGAAATAAAAATGTTATCATTGGCAGGAAACCTTAGCAGAATACGTGAGGGAAAGAAATACTAATGCTGAAACCCAAGGTAGATATCGCAGGGCAAACTCAGACCTTAATCCTTGGTCTCACCTAGAAGTAAACTGTAAGCATAAACTCAAGCATTAGACATAAGATACCCATTAGGTAGGACGGCATAGCATAACTTGCATTAGCATAACATTGAACATTGGAGGCAAATCTGAAACCTGTCAGGCCTAAAAACACCTTCAACCAGGGACCTCCATAACTCTTGGGAGCACCCCAGGCCGGTAAGTACACCCTCCAATAAAACATTAGGTGCAAACCATTGACATCAGGCCTACAACCTCAGTAGAGGGACCTCTGGGCGTCAGGCACGAGCCTTATCCTTGGGCAGGAATCACGGTGTATATCAATCAACAAAAGTGTTAATCAATGCAAACATAAGATGCTACAATAAGAATTTTTTCAAAAAATTATAAAATTTCGAGCATCAAAGGAAGCTGTTAATACAGTAGAAGAATATAGAGTGCACGTGCTCAGAGAGAACTAACTAAAAGCACCCTCAGGCCCCAGCTAAAATCTGGTAGCCAGTTGTCTTCATCGGGTCCCCGTTAGTTGCGGGAAAAGTGAAAAGTGCGTTAAAAAGAGTATGGACTACTCTTCAAAACTATTTTAATGAGAGGGTAGCTCTAACTCTGTTAAAACCAATGTGAAAAAAATATAATAATTTTTTCATGGCTGCTAAGTGGTTGTGTGAATTTGAACCAGTGAGTCCCATTAATAGTGTAAGAAGGAAAGGTAGTAAAATATGGTCAACATGTTTCTGCTAATCGAGCATTAGATCAGCTCAGCATTCGTCAGGACCAGAAAAAAACACTTCTACTCAATGGTGGACACCCCCTAAAGTGTCCAGACCTATGAGGTAGAAAAAAGAACAGATACGACCTGAAATTGTCGAAGCTCTTTACGGAAAATTCTTCCCCAAGTTTCTCCTCATTGTAGGAGAATCGAAAAAATAAGATATCGTAGTGTAGTGAGCCCCCTGGGCAATGCGGCAGGACGAAATTTTCACGTTCAGAATTAATTGTTGCTGAACGACTACCCGCTTGAAAACCTACGGCAGCCACATCCGCCGCCCGTATCTAGGGGATACGGGCGGCGGATGTGGCTGCCGTAGGTTTTCAAGCGGGTAGTCGTTCAGCAACAATTAATTCTGAACGTGAAGATTTCGTCCTGCCGCATTGCCCAGGGGGCTCACTACACTACGATATCTTATTTTTTCGATTCTCCTACAATGAGGAGAAACTTGGGGAAGAATTTTCCGTAAAGAGCTTCGACAATTTCAGGTCGTATCTGTTCTTTTTTCTACTTCATAGGTCTGGACACTTTAGGGGGTGTCCACCATTGAGTAGAAGTGTTTTTTTCTGGTCCTGACGAATGCTGAGCTGATCTAATGCTCGATTAGCAGAAACATGTTGACCATATTTTACTACCTTTCCTTCTTACACTATGGGACTCACTGGTTCAAATTCACACAACCACTTAGCAGCCATGAAAAAATTATTATATTTTTTTCACATTGGTTTTAACAGAGTTAGAGCTACCCTCTCATTAAAATAGTTTTGAGGAGTAGTCCATACTCTTTTTAACGCACTTTTCACTTTTCCCGCAACTAACGGGGACCAGATGAAGACAACTGGCTACCAGCTTTTAGCTGGGGCCTGAGGGTCCTTTTAGTTAGTTCTCTCTGAGCACGTGCACTCTATATTCTTCTACTGTATTAACTGCTTCCTTTGATGCTCGAAATTTTATAATTTTTTGAAAAAATTCTTATTGTAGCATCTTATGTTTGCATTGATTAACACTCTTTTGTTGATTGATATATGTATCTGTAAGGGGTATGAGAGTGTTTTTTTCTGACCCTTTCTCTCCTGTTGTTTAAATTGTTCAGGAATCACGGTGCTCATAAGAATGGCAGAGCACACATCCACATTGGCTCAACTAATCATGAGTAGGGGCGCGGTGACCTAAGCACCCAGCCTTAACCGAATAAATGTTAAATGTTAAATGTCGTATACTTATAAAGCGCACAGCTGCCCCAGCAAAGGGGCGTCCCGGCGCTGTATACAGCTGGGGAACCCATCCTGGCTTTCCCTGTGAGATGGTCCTTCCCGGGCATCTCCAAGGTGAAGACAAGCATCCCTGGCGCTGATGGGGCCGTTAGTAGAGATTAAGCAAGCTATTGCCTAGAGTTGCTGAGTGGGACCCATGGTTGGAGTAGGCACCAAGGCGAGAATTATCGAGTCCGCTGACCATGGCCCAAGACTCTGCCGCGTCAGGAATCGAACCCTGGTCTCGGGCCGACCTCTGCTTCCGGGGCTGCGCCTCTAACCAGTGAGCCACACCACTCCACTAATAGGGGCTCAAAAGCACCTCCCGGTGACATAAAAACACTAGGCACCCAAGACCGGCACCCCCCCCCCCCCTTTACAGTGGTATCACACATGAGGTAGGACCATCTGCAGCTAAACTTCCATAGCCTGACTTCCCCTATTGGCCTGGAATCAGGCAACTCACTACTGCAGGCACAACCCAGGCCCCTGAACCACCCGGGGCCCACACCTCCGAGTCTCTGTCCTGGGTCTACTGGCCCAACGTTGCAGATGCCCGCTGCCAGGCGGGGCACCTGGAGAACAATACTGTTCCTGGGGGCGGCAGTTTACCACGGAATGCAGGCACATGGGGTTGGGCAACGACAGTATGCCCCAATACACACCCCAACACAGTCAGTTTGAGCCCCACACTCACCGGGCTCTTGGCAAGGTCTCCACGCTTCTGCTCCTCGCTCCGGGCTTCCTGGGCAGTAGGGTGGGAGACAGGCACCGACAATGTGTCTCGAGGCCTCACTAGACAGACGCCGACACTGCTCCCCGAGCAGAGGTGGGGTAGGCTCCTGCCCTATTTACAAGGCTGAGAGGCGGCAGGATCTGGCGCAGTAGCGCTTAGGAACACAAAAGGAGCCTCTTCCAGCTGCGCAGCGCTCCTCCTCAGCACAGCTCCTCATACAGCGCTTCTAGATCACAGCGCTTAGCAGGCAGCAATTTTCCAGGGCCAGGCAGCTCCAGGGACCTAGGGGGGCCCTCCTTCTTTAGGGCCCTGGGGACAGAGCAGTAAGCACTACTGAGCCAGGTCAGCAGGTAGTGGGGGCATCATCAAAGCAGGGTGGTAGGCTTGTCATCATCCCCACTGCAGCGTGGCCCTCCTCCCACACGGCACCCTGAACTCCTGAAGTTGGGCTTCACAAGCCCTAGGGACAGTAGGGGGGTCCTAGATGGGTGCAGGGCCCAGCACACAGGCCCAAGTGGCGGTATCCCCTTGCAGCAGGTCCGCTCACATTCCTGTCCCCGCTCTGTCTCTGCACTGTGGTAAAATTAAATTACCTATACTTAATTTATGCGGTAAAGTTCAATAAGAATAACTCAGAAAAATAAGAGGCAAAATCCGTGATAATTGAGGTTTTCAAAAGGGTTTTATTCCTTAAAAAGGAATGGGTATTTGGTTCGAACCAAAGGTGGCATACCATTCCGTCACCACGTAGGTTCGGGAAGGGACTGACAGACAATACTTTATTGGCAATCATTCATATATATAGTCAATGCATTACAGTAAAGGCATATGCAGAAGGCGTAACAGCTGAGAGGAGAGATAAGAATACACATACGTAATGGATAGGCGTTACAATAGGCGTGCATGACGGCCTGAACTAGAAACGTCGTTAGAAACGTCATTAACATGATGTCACAAGTAGGTGGATCCATCTGAGAATCCTGCAGTGTCAGCAGAAATACATGGCAGAGATGCGCGCGCAGCAGCATGACGTGTGATTGACGTGTACCCGGAGGGTGAAGGGGACTTGACATTTAGCCCAACATGAGGAGACAGAAGTCTGGGATGTCAGATCAACCTAATCCCAAATCGTATCTAATATCTCGTGTTTAAGGAACTGTATTATCTGGAAGGAAAGGTCTCTCGGGCAGAGGCTATTCTATACAAACTGTGAGTGCGTGTATAAGTGTCTACGTGTCTGCATGAGATGCGAGGGGGCATGGGCCTACCATGGTAACAGGAGCTATGAATTACTTGCACGGAGACAGTGAGGCCGGGCCCCTTGCTCTGCAGCTGGAAGGATGTTTACTTGAACTACTAGACAGGAATGTATTTTTCGAGGAGCGGAGCAGATAATTCGAAGGCTGAATACAGTCTTGGCAGGCAACAGGCTGAGCCAAGCGCCGTTAGCCGCGCAGGGAGTAAGGCAGAGGTCACGGGTACAGATGCAGGCCCGGGCTGAGGCATTCAGAGTCAGAAGGCAGGAAAAGGCTCAATGGCAGAATTCAGGGCCTACTTCGCCAGGGCTGAAAAACGTGTAAAGTACACCACATAAAGACGTTGGCAAGGCATACTTAGAAATGGAATATTCGACCCATTCATGGTGGATCTGAAAGAGGACATGTTAACGTTGGACGCAAATGTATTTGCGTCTTCATAGCTGGAAGTGGAGGGAACATACATGTACTTGTAGCGCGTACACGGAGTCGTTGGGGTCTAAGATAGGGGACACAATTGATCATAAAATGTATATTTCCTCATTCCCTCCTTGTCCCCTACGGACCCTTCATGATATATCGATCCTCATAAATCGATCAATCTGTTCACGTAACATCATTTGCTCTTCTTTCTTCTTATGGCGTTTTGAATGGGAACTTGAATGTGGAATACATGATGTGGCACACAGACCGCAAATCGCTGGCCCACATTGCAGACATAGGCAGCAACTGAATACTATGAGAAGGGAAATGCCTAGGAAGGATAGAATCTTCCATCCCCAAGCGGTCAACGTTGTCCAGAACCAACCGGACCAAGTCCAGGTGCCTGGATTCTGATGTATCAAACTTGCAATCTTATGAAGACGTGTTATAGCTTTATATAGTGTTGGCGCGTTTTCTGGAATGAAAACACAGCAGCTCGACCCGATGACCTTACAGGCTCCGCCCCTATCTGCTAGGATGACGTCAATGACAAGACGATTTTGAAGAACAACAACCCGCATAGCAGACTGCTCATCTGTTAAGTTGCCTAGAGCAGAAGTAGTTTCATTCACTACCGCTTCGAGGGTTCTAGTTAATTTGCGTATCAGTTTACTATTAAAGACAGCACCTAAGTAGGGAAAGAAACCTTTATTGAAGTCTGTGTATTGCTCCCATGCCGTTTCAGTGTAATCGACAATCGGGAGATCTCTTCGAAGTCTATTGTTTACTAGATTGGTATTTCTGTGATAATCAGGAGGGGCTAGGAAAACAGGTGGCAAAAGGAATGCAATGTAACAGGTACCATCCCAATCTAAAGGTAAGCGTATGTATGCGGTATGACCACAAACGAAGTAGGAGTGACGAGTAGCTCTGAATGTAGACTTGCCTTGAACATTGAATTCGACCATGGTAGTACATTTACTATGACCTAAGTGTACTGAACCATTCTTTCTGATACATAATTCACCTGTGACTGGTAATACTGACATAGCAGGTAATACTGGTGCAGCTTCGGATTCGACAGTCAGAATCATGAGGTTAATTGTATAGTTACCTAATCCATATACTTCATTTTCTAGATCAGTTCCTGTCCTTGTGGGAAGTCCCTTCTCGTTAGGGTAACAGGCTTTAAGCAAAACTAAGTTCAGGTTTCCCCAAACCCAATTTCCCTCATAAACCACAGTATCAGAATCTAAAGAATTAATCATTCTAAACCACGCACCACATGAACCATTGTGTGTGAACGGGTACGGAAAGAGGGGCAGAACTCCCTTGTATTTCTGGTACGGAGGGAGTCGGCCACATATCCAACAATTTGTAGCGTTATTGGTCAGGTGGGAGTGATGTAACATACTAATGAATGTGTTGTTGCGCAGCGCAAGTCTGTAAGACAATTCATGCGGAGGTAATTCGCTAAAAGAATGTTCGGCAGTAACATTGTAAACAGATCGTGCACGTTTGAAAATAGGGTAATATATATGCAGTAATATACTGGCAGCAATAATCAGAAGACTGAGGAAAAACATAATCAATAATGTCACTATACAGTGACTACGAAGTGATTTACAATATGCACGTTTCTTGAGTTGTCTCTGTCTATCTCTCTCTCTATCTCGGTCTAGGGGATACATGTCAGAAACTAATTTAACCGATTCACCTAGGGGAGGACTTAAAACAATTAAACTGTCTGACTTGCTAGACCGTAATTTTAGTCTATATTCTTCGGAGGCGGTTTTCTCAACCAGGGGTAGTTTTGAATCAGTCTGTGGAGGAGGGCAGGGCTTAGAGTCCAAGTCCGAAGGGAGTCCGTGAAACTTCTTAACGTGGCTCGAGTGCAGCCACCCTTTTCTGCCCTCCACCTTAACGGCGGTCCTCGTCGTCAAAAGAACCAATTTCGGGGTTTGCCAGCGGGGTTCCAGTGGACTTCTCCGGTCGAAGTTACGAACCAAGACAAAGTCGCCAGGGACCACTTCATGGGGCTTCACCTCGGTGTTGTCGGGAAAGGCTGCAGCTACCTGTGAACGACAAGATTGTAGTGCAGACATCAAGGAGGCAAGGTAATCTGTCAGCATAATACAGTCAACATCTGTGATTTTACGAGGTATAGGCGTCCCCCACATATTTGGTGGCCTACCAAAGACCACTTCATACGGGGATAGCCCGGTTCGAGAATGCGCTACCATCCTCATATAGAAAAGGGCAACTGGCAAAGCTACTATCCAGTCAACGCCTTTCTCTCTACAGATTTTTGAAAGTCGGATTTTCAGAGTCTGATTATGGCGCTCCACGAGACCTGCTGCCTCGGGATGCCGGACACAGTGGAATTTCCACCGATAGCCTAACAGGAGTGTAATATGTTTCACAAGCTCGGATGAGAATGGCTGACCGTTATCTGAGTATACGATACGGGGCAAACCCTACCGTGGGAAGAATTCGCGTACCAACTGCTTGGCAGTGGTCGGAGCAGTGTAATCTGGGACTGGATATGCTTCTGTCCATCGGGAAAGTGCACATACGACTACTAGGACATATTTGAAACCTCGACAACGTTCCATCTGGATATAATCCATCTGGAGGACTTCAAAAGGGTGATCGGGAGGCTGAAATCCACCTTGCTCTACGGGAATGCTTTTACCTGGATTGAACTGACAACAAATCATTCAAGTACGCACTTTTTGTTTGGCTGCTGCTCGTAAGTTTTTATTGAACCATATTTGTTGAATACTGTCTAGCATGGCCTTTTCTCCTAGGTGTGCTGGACTATGTACTGTGTTAATGATGACTTGAACCATGGAGTCGGGGAGAAACCATGTAGATTTTCCCTTCGTCATCCATCCCTGATCTGTTTGGATCCCTCCTAGTTCAGCCCATTTCTCGATTTCGTCTGGTGTGGCATGTGTCTGTATGTCAATTACATCATGTGCGGGATCCCTGACTGTCATGCAATGTGTCGATGTCGGAACTATTGTCTTTGTCAAGTCAGTTACATGAGTTCGATTTTGAGCAGTTTGCTTAGCTGTTCGGTCTGCCAGGTCGTTACCCTGGGAGATAGTATCGGTGACTTTTGTATGTGCCTTACACTTCATAATAGATATCGTAGTAGGTAGATGTATTGCATCTAACAGAGCTTGAATGAGGGGACCGTGTTGAATGTTGGCACCGTGAGAAGTTAAGTAACCTCTCTCTCGCCAAAGGACTCCAAAGTCGTGAACGACTCCGAATGCATACCGTGAATCAGTGTATATGTTAACTTTCTTATTCTTGGCTTGAATACAGGCTTGTGTCAGAGCGATGAGCTCTGCTGCTTGAGCTGACAGGGTGTCGATACAATTGGTTTCAATAACTTCGGTGTCTGTCGTGACTGCGTAGGCTGCCACTAATTCACCTGTACTTGTTCTCATGCATGAACCATCCACATAAAGTGTCAGGTCTGGATCTGGTAATGGAACGTCTGTCAAGTCTTGTCTGGGTTTCGTCGTAATAGTAATGACTTCAACACAATCATGTGCCAATGGGTCTACACCACTTAATGGCAAAAGTGTGGCAGGATTTAATGTACTACAGCGTCTGATTTCTATGTGTGGTTGAAACAATGTCAATTCATAACCTGTCAGTCTTGCTATGGTCAAGTGTTGGGTCTGTGTACGATTTAAAAGAACTTCCACGGAATGTGGAACTTGTACTGTCAATTGGTGTCCTAGTACTATGGAATCACTTTGTCTGATTGCTAAAGCTGTCGCTGCAACTGATTTCAAGCACGCAGGCAGAGCCTGGGCTACTGGATCTAGTGTGCTAGAAAAGTAAGCACATGGTTTGTGTGAACCTGCTTGTTCCTGAGTGAGTACTGACAAGGCAGTACCTTCACGTTCTGTGACAAAAAGTGTAAAAGGCTTACTATAACATGGTGTTGCTAAAACAGGTGCTTGACATAAGGCTTTCTTTAAGTCTTCAAAAGCTTGTGTATGTTCTTGAGTCCAAGGGAGGACAGACGATGTCGCTGCCTCCTGAGTTGTCAACTGAATGAGTGGTTTTGCTAGAAATGCATATTGGGGAATCCATTGTCTGCAGTACGAAGTGAGGCCTATAAAAGCCCGCACCTCCTTTTGTGTCTTTGGTGGTGACATGTTTACAATTAGCTGGATGCGATCAGGAGTGAGCTGTCTCCCCACTTTGGACAGCAAGTGACCCAGGTACACAACTTGCTGAACACAGAATTGCAGCTTCGAAGGGGATACCTTGTGCCCCTTGTCAGCCAGAAAATTTAAAACCGTCAGTGATGCTTTTTCACATTCGGGTTCGCTTCGGGCGGTGATCAGCAGATCATCGACATACTGAAGCAGAGCGGTGTTAACAGGCATGTGGATACTGTCAAGTTGTCTTTTCAGTGCTTGGCTATAGATGCTGGGGCTTTCTGTGAATCCTTGAGGTGCGCGTGCAAATTTGAAACTTCGTCCATTTATTCTGAACTGTCCATGTAATACATTTTTCTTTCCATGGAGTGTGCTGAATCAGACTGTGGACACAGGAAGGCACTATATCTGTGCCAATGTTCTAGAATTACTTTAATCAGATCGGTACCTAGACCTCTCCATTTGTTCATGAGTAGTTCTGCCAATATGTCAGGCAGAGGACCTGGATCGGAATGTTGGCTTCTATATAATAGGAGTAGGTGTTGTATCATGTATGTACCAGCTAAACGCTGTTCGCTTGGTGTCATATTCAAAAATGTGTGTGCTAACGCATCATCACTATATTTCTCAGGATTGTCAGCCCATTGTACTGCTGACCTAGCTAATTCTTGTTCATCCATAGAATCGAGTACATGGTACCCCATTCGTTCTCGAAGTCTGTTATCAGTGGCTTGGAATAAGTGTTCAGGAGTTCTCGGATTACACATGGCTTCCTGAAAAATTCTTTTACTTTCTGGACGTACTGGACGCATTGAATTATTATAGGGTCTTCCCTTACCTACATAAGCTATCATTTCTCTAACTGGTAACTGTGATTGTCCTGCTACTTCTTCTGGTTCGTCCTCCTCCCCTGAGGATTCAAGTTTGTCTGAATCTATTTCTGGTACTGGCTGTCTTCTTTCATGCATCTTCATTATTACATTCCTGATCCTTCGGTACATATTTTCTATACAGGCCTGTTTATCATGATTCCCATCTGCTATCTTCTGACCCCATCTATGAAGTGCTTTTATGTCGTCCGGGTTTGCACCCGGCCTATCCGCTTCTCTTATTAGACAGTTTATAAGAAACCGTAATATCTTGCCTTGAGTATCAACTTTCTGGTAGGCCAATGCCTCCTTAATACTTTCAGGCCCTGCCCCTGTTTGAACAAAGTGATATATTTTATCTAGATGATCTACCATTCCAGGTAGTGTCAATAAAAAGTTTGTAACTCGTCGCAATCGTACTGATGCGAGCAACATTCTCTCGTCATTCTTTTTACCAGGTACTGGATCATATCTACAATCTGCAAGACGTTCTCTATATATGTCAAAATCGGCTGCTTGAGGTGTACGTTGTTGTGCTAGGTCCCTATAAATCCACCGATGTGTTGGTGGTGGGGTTTGAAAACCTGTCGCCCCTCCGGACGCGCCTCCTGAGGCGCCGGATCCGAAGGGATTGTTTGGGTGTAAGGCAGGAGGAATAGGTGCCGGAAGAGGTGGAAGAACGGCTGGAAGGGTTGGAACGGGAAGAGGAGTAGGTTGTCGCGGAGGTGGGGGCTGACTATCTCGAAGTCGAGCGCCGCCAGTAGGGGGTGTACGTGGCGGTGCGGTATTAACATATTCGGGGGCTACATCGTCTAGATAGGAAGAAAGGAAAATGTCCTTTGCGGTTTTGTGATGCACTTTAGTCGGGAGCATTGGAGGTGGCAGATCTTTTGGTACTTCCGGGGTGGCCTTAGGTAAACCCTCGGCCAGAAGAGGATACATACCATTCACAAGGGTGTTTCGTTGTCTATCTACTTGTTCTATTTTTACTCGGATACCTTCCTCAACTAATACATTTTCTCGGGCCTTGTCTGAATCCTCTTTCCTTTTCTCTTCTTTTCTGTGTGCTTTTTCTGTACGCCTATGCGATTCTTTACGCCATAATTCAATGGCATCTTTCTGTGACTGTCTGGCTTTCTTTTTCCATAATGCTTCTTCTACTCTCATGATGCAATCTGCGTCCCATGTCCCAGCAGCGGGCCATCTCTGATTCTCTGCTAGATCCTTGGTGTAGTCCACCCATAAATCGAGATATAAAACGGCATCTAGGCCGTGTTTGTGGTACATGAAGTACCCTGGAGTGTCCCTAGGTGGAATGGGAACAGCTTCCTCGAGTATCCCTTTTCTAGTTTTTATCTGTCTTAATTTAGAGAATAACGGCATCTTAAAATCAGGCTACTTGATCCTTACTCAGATATGAACACACTGAACACAATAATCACAATAATGAAGATCGAACAATCACTCATACCACGACATTTTGAGAACACATTAAAACATTTTAAAACGAACAACAATGATTAGAATAAAACTAGCTAACTGCATGATACTGGATGTACTGCTAAACAGTACAGATGCACCGCTAAACGGTGCAGACAGGATATACTGCTAGAACAGTACAGATACACTGCTAAACAGTGCAGACCAGGTCTGTGTACCCCAAACCCGTCTTGACCGGCACAAACTAATGCGCACGTCTAGATGCGTCCCCAGCAACGGTACTCACCGGGAAGCACGGAAACGGAAGGCCTCGGAAACTCTGGACTGGACTGGACCGGACTGGATTCGGACTCGACTCGTGACGCGGATACTTCGGAACTTCGGAACCTGGTGGGCCTCCGTATACCTCGGATCTTGCTCTCTCAGCTAGGCTCTGGTCGGGATCCTCCGCACTCCTCACCGCCTCGTCTGGGTGTTGATCGCAGCCTCAGTCACCTCCGTTGGCCTGAAGGAGATACAGGAAATCCTGCGGGTACGCGTAGTTGTCCGTCCGGCTGTGGCAGGGGGCCAGGCCTGCAATGCACATCCGGCGTGTGAGGTGGGGGAGGGGTCCCTGTTCGGGCGCCAATTATGTGGTAAAATTAAATTACCTATACTTAATTTATGCGGTAAAGTTCAATAAGAATAACTCAGAAAAATAAGAGGCAAAATCCGTGAAAATTGAGGTTTTCAAAAGGGGTTTTATTCCTTAAAAAGGAATGGGTATTTGGTTCGAACCAAAGGTGGCATACCATTCCGTCACCACGTAGGTTCGGGAAGGGACTGACAGACAATACTTTATTGGCAATCATTCATATATATAGTCAATGCATTACAGTAAAGGCATATGCAGAAGGCGTAACAGCTGAGAGGAGAGATAAGAATACACATACGTAATGGATAGGCGTTACAATAGGCGTGCATGAAGGCGTGAACTAGAAACGTCGTTAGAAACGTCATTAACATGATGTCACAAGTAGGTGGATCCATCTGAGAATCCTGCAGTGTCAGCAGAAATACATGGCAGAGATGCGCGCGCAGCAGCATGACGTGTGATTGACGTGTACCCGGAGGGTGAAGGGGACTTGACATTTAGCCCAACATGAGGAGACAGAAGTCTGGGATGTCAGATCAACCTAATCCCAAATCGTATCTAATATCTCGTGTTTAAGGAACTGTATTATCTGGAAGGAAAGGTCTCTCGGGCAGAGGCTATTCTATACTAACTGTGAGTGCGTGTATAAGTGTCTACGTGTCTGCATGAGATGCGAGGGGGCATGGGCCTACCATGGTAACAGGAGCTATGAATTACTTGCACGGAGACAGTGAGGCCGGGCCCCTTGCTCTGCAGCTGGAAGGATGTTTACTTGAACTACTAGACAGGAATGTATTTTTCGAGGAGCGGAGCAGATAATTCGAAGGCTGAATACAGTCTTGGCAGGCAACAGGCTGAGCCAAGCGCCGTTAGCCGCGCAGGGAGTAAGGCAGAGGTCACGGGTACAGATGCAGGCCCGGGCTGAGGCATTCTGAGTCAGAAGGCAGGAAAAGGCTCGATGGCAGAATTCAGGGCCTACTTCGCCAGGGCTGAAAAACGTGTAAAGTACACCACATAAAGACGTTGGCAAGGCATACTTAGAAATGGAATATTCAACCCATTCATGGTGGATCTGAAAAAGGACATGTTAACGTTGGACGCAAATGTATTTGCGTCTTCATAGCTGGAAGTGGAGGGAACATACATGTACTTGTAGCGCGTACACGGAGTCGTTGGGGTCTAAGATAGGGGACACAATTGATCATAAAATTTATATTTCCTCAGCACATCACATCTCTACTGCTCTCCATATACCAGAAACCTGGAAGTTCTAGAAGGTCCCTCCAAATGCTGGGAGTGCTGGGTACCAGACAACTAGACCGCTAACCCACCTCAGACAGGCGAACTAGTTCTAACTGGCTCAGGGGGAGGAGTAGAGCACCGTGGGTGCCAGGCTTTCCCTCCAAATGCAGGGGCGGCTGGGTACATAACAACTAGACTGCTAACCTCCTGCAGTCAGGTGGCACAACGCATAGCCTTGGCAGCCATTTCAAAAGCAAAACACAAATGCAGCATTTCCCCAGGGTACATGTTTACAATGTGGGAATAAAAATGTGCACACCATTGCATTGCATTTAACATTACATAGGGCTTCTCATACCTCACATGGCCTATTTAATAATCTTTACCATGGGGGAGACATCTCCAATTAGGGGGGCAAAAAGTGAAAAATATTGGGGGAAAAGGGCCACGTCCAACACTATTTGTTTGATGTTTAGAGCTGGGCTTAGGCGTGGGCTTCTCTTTTTGTGCGACTCCCCCCCTCGTGCGCTTTGCAGACGGCTAATCAGTGCTTGCTATCAGAGATTTCAGTACGCTTATCACGCCATCCCTGGTGGCCTTTTTTGATCGGGTGATAGCCTCATCACTGACAGATTTAATTTCCATGTGCCCAATGGGTGGGCTCGCTATTACTTCAAACAGTATGGGCGAATGGTCAGAGTTCCCATCCCCTAGGGACTTCTGGGCCTGGTTGGCAATGTGAATCTGTGCAACTATAGTCAATTCCGATCCCGCTGATGGTAAAACTGCATTCCCTTTAGTGCCCAGGGCCAAGATGATGGTACATAGGTTATCCAAAGACTGTGGCATGCCTGTAGGGGATTTGACCATAGCTTTGCCTCCCATTGAAGACCGTTTATGGGTTAAAAGGGTATCTGGTGAGTCAAGAGCAACTCTGCTCTTGTGAAAAAGCATCCAGGGTCCCTGCAACCCATCCTCCCCCACCCCACCATCCTCCCCACTAGTGGACCTGTGGTCTTGCGTTTGCTCATTGTGTTAGATAACTAATGGGCACTAGTAAGCGATGGTGGATAAACCCCCACACAAATACAGTTCAGTACCTTGTCTGGTTGCTGTGGTTGCTGAAGTCCAGCGTGGAGCATGCGATGTCAAGAGGGTGGCCCAGCTGAGCCATTTCCTGCCTCTGACGGGCGCAGACGCGCCACCCTTGCCCTCTCCGAAACCCCACGCATCAGCAAAGCCAGGACAGATGGAAAAGCATTCTCCCACATAGAGCCAAGACCTGGAACGCACTCCTAATGGACATCAGACTCGCCCCTTCCCTGAACATCTTCAGGAAACACTCCAGACCTGGCTCTCTGACTGGACAGAGTTGCATCAACCCCACCTCCCTAGCGTCTTGAGACCCTCAGGGGTGAGTAGCTCGCCTCACAATTCCCTGATCAACTGAATGTTATCCAATGGGGGATCAGGGGCCTACAGTTGGTGGCTGCTCACGAGCAGGCCACAGGGGTGAGGGAGCAAAGCTCCTGGTATTAGGCTCAGGGCAAAGGAGGATCCGAGTTAGCATCCGAAGTACACCCGCAGCGGCGCTGGGGCGGCTGGGTGCAGGGTGCTGCTTTGGTATCGGGTGCCCTGTTGTTTTCAATGGGGATTCTCTGGTTGCAACAAAGACTGCAGGCTCGGGGATGAAGATCTTCTGGAGGTGACCAGCGGTTGAAGAGGTAAGGTGGGGCCACGCAAGGCTGTGGGGCGTCGGGTGCAGGGGTGTCTTTAGGTGTCAGGTTTTCTTACCAGCTCCAGTCGCGGGCGGGGGGATCCTCCAGAAAGAGGCTGCAGGCTTCGCTTGGTGATTCAAGGCAGGTCAGAGATCACCAGGTCGCAGGTCGGGATCGCCGGGAGACCTCCTTGTGGTGTTGGGCCACTCAAACTCAGGCCGTGGGCGTTGGGTGCAGAGTGGTGCAGTCTGACGGTTTTGACTGGGTCCTGAGATTTTTTGGTGAGCAAATCCGGTGCTCACTGGAGACAAAGTCTTTGGCTTGGAAGGCCTGGGGCCAAGTCAGTGGGCATCAACCTCTTCTTAGTTTCAGCACGGCTGTTGGCGCGAGCGCGCAACGTGTGAGGACAGCTTAAAGGTGGAAGGCTGCCGGTGTACATGCTATGTGCCATTTTTAATAACTAAAATAAATCCTTAATTGCAACTTGTACTCTATTCATGCATGTGAGGCATTTTTACTTACTGGGGGGTATTTGATTTAAAATTCCTGGCGTATGTTAATACATTTATTGACTCCTTTTAAACAGTCTCTGCACATACCTGAGCAGAGCTGGACCGGGCTAACGCAACTTTTTCAACTGCTTACCGATTTGGGGGGCCGTCCGTGCGAGCGGACCCACCATCTTAGGTGTAGCAGAGTAGCGGTATAGTCTCTAGGCCCCGGGGACATAAAAGCGGCTGTTGGCGCGAGCGCGCAACGTGTGAGGACAGCTTAAAGGTGGAAGGCTGCCGGTGTACATGCTATGTGCCCTTTTTAATAACTAAAATAAATCCTTAATTGCAACTTGTACTCTATTCATGCATGTGAGGTAACAGCGAAGGTATTAGGTTCGGGTGATGGGTGGGTCAAACATTTAACAAGTGTCCAACGTAGTGTTAATAACTTGCCAAGAAATTCTCTAAAAGGTTTCAGCCCGTACGAACTATTGTTCGGAACTAGAATGTATGTTCAGGGCCTTGATAGTCAGGCTTCAGTGGTAAAAGATAAAAATAAAGACTTTGACATCAAAGATCGTTTGGCTGTTTTACAGGACTTAAATGAAACAAGAAAATCCTTAAGCAACATAAAGTTAAAGCAACAGCCATCTACCACTGAAGACACACCACCTGTCCCAGCAAGACCTGTCTGGATTCCAAAAATTGGGGATCTGGTCAGAGAAAAAATAGTGGTGAAGAAGGAATTTGGGCCTTCTTACAGAAAAGCAGTACCTGTCTTAGCAATCAACGGAACAAGATCAGTAGTACTACCGCCCCTTGCTGGTAAAAAGGAGAACCGAGTTGTATCCATCGACCTGGTGAAACCACAAGCATGTCGCCTATAATCAACAGTAGGCCAAGTGGACTCCCAAGAAATAACAGAATACCCAAATTTGCAACAATCCAAGAGGTTCAAAATGAAAGACTAATCACATTTGATAAACCTGCAGTGCACAGAGAAGGACTATGCAACAATGCCATGGAACTCGTGCCTCTTGGAACTCAAATTGAAACAGTTCGTCATGAAACACCAGTCTACAATGATGTGGCATCAGAATGTGCTAATGAAAGGCAAATGGAGAAAACAATTCCAACAATCGACAGAACTGCCTCTGGCTACTTCATCAATTTCGATAACTTTTCCGAAGATCAAAGCGACCCTGAATTAACGCCGGAAACAAAGACTTTTAAAGAAAAGGCAACAGAACTCTTTCATCAACTCAAGGAAACTTATCTTATTTCTCCATGGTTAGAGTTTTGGTTTGGCTGGGTGTATTTTTCCTCCTGCTTTGGCTCATCATGGTACTTTGTTTGGGAAAATTCATTGAGGGAAAATACAGTTCAATGGACACAACAAGTCAGAACATCAACTTAGTTCTGAAACCTCACAAATCATCTCACGTCAACAAAAGAGAACTATCATCAGTAAATTTCACAGCCATTCCAATACCCTGCGGGGTAGTGTGGGACAAGACTGACTATGAAATATATGGTCCGGTCGAGATCTTGAAATATCCTCACCAAATTAAGGTTTCATTAAGTGACTTTGTAAAACCAAGTACATTCTCTGATGATTGGGATTTTGAAAGTATAAATAATATGATGTCGGATTTAGTGTTGTCAGCAAAATTTACAGAACATGATTATTTACAAGGATCATCTAATTATGAACAGATGTACTGTTTTTCACATTACGCAGACCACTATTTACATAAATCTGCTCAACCTAGAAATATTTTTAAATATAACCAATGGGAACATTGTGCTACTCCACCTAAAAGCAGTTCAAAAACATTCTATGAGAAATTCCAATACTTCTCAGGGTTTAACACAAGTAATGCAGAAACGTTTTATTATAAACTGTTGGATAAGACAGGGATGAAAACCATGCTGACAAATACTAAATTGATTTATTCAGAAGCATTTTATGAAAAAATTATTACATTTGGTTTTGATTTCTGGAAAAACAACATTGAAACAAAAACAATCTGGGGTACAAAAGATTGGCAGGTACAAGGCCTAGAAGCATTATTTCGAGCCTGCATGATCCCAGTACAAATAATGTTCTTAAATGACACAATTCACCAAACAACCTGTCTTGGCCTAGCTAAGATTAAGGACCTAAATAAACCGTCTATTCCAAAGCCAATACCTAATAATGCTACCACAGATACTGAAATAAACGTATACCAAATTTTACATCAAAACAGAACACATCCTGATTGGAAAAAGTGGTTAATCTGGCAAAAAGACACTAATAACTGTCAAGATAGATTCCTGAACAAAACACAGGGGTTAAAAATGACCATACCAGACCCTAGATACTCCCAGAGACAACATCCAGGGATAGTAACAACATACAGTGTAGGGAAACGGTGCCTTGAATGGCTAGAAACATCCACACTGGCAGAAATTAAGTAACACTTATCTTTACTTAAAGATGGTGCTGACTTGCGTGGTTTCATTATGGGACCACGCAAACAGCGTCAAAAACGTTTCATAGCGGCAAGTGTATATGCGGCATACAACGAGGCATGGAAAGTAATGCAAATTGAAACAGCAGAAAAAATACGAGAAATTGATCGTCTTAATTTGGAAAAATCACTTTCTGTTGTGGACAATGGGTTAATGACTCTGTCCTCCAGAATATATTTACTGGACAGTATTGTATCATCTGCCATCGATATAATAGATAAAGACTTGCTATTGTTACAACATGGCCAGTCCCAATTACGTTCTATTGTACAGCTAGGCTGGACGTTACAAAATCTTCGTTCAGGCTATGTGCCATGGCGTTTAATCAACACAACGTCATTGTTTTCTATCTTTAACCTCACTGATAAACAAATCAGTTTGGCACAGAAAGAAGCAGACTATACAATCCTGAGCATCGAAAAACTTGACAGATTACCATTGACAATGTCATTGAATGGATAATACACGGGATTATCACAATTCCGACAACAACTTTCTGATTTAAAAATCGCCTTGAGTATATACAGACAGGCCAGTATGAAAGGTTGGGTAAAGGGTACATTAAGTCATCATGGAAATTACCATATACACACACATACTACAGTGACAACGACAAAAATGTATTTCTTAGTGGTGAAAATTGCAAACATTCACTAAGCGGTATACTTTTGTGCCAGGGTATTGATTTACATGGGGCCTGTGAAGGGACTTCAAACAACCTTTCATGCCACCAGCACGTCACACCTGCAATGCAGATAGAGCCCTTCTTTAGGCAATTTTCTAACGGGAGTTACATTCTAATAACGGATCACAGCTGTTGTGGCTTGGTGCCAGGAAAAGCATATCTCGTAAGCGTGACTTCCATGGTCACTTGCTGTATGCAAGCATTGTTTCCAAACGGCCCTGGAGATTCCGAGACTCCGATTTGGCCTCCTTTGAATATCTCTTCTATACGAATTGATACTTTAAGGAGAATGAAGTCTGTGCTTTTGCGGACAACAGTGCCCATCACGTCATCAAAAGAAATGTATGATCTCCAAGTTGCAAGGACAACATCGGAGATACATGAACTTTTATCAACAAATTGCCTAGTGCATTTCACAGAAATGCTCAGCCAAATCCTAAATATGTCGGATGCCATTGGTATCTCAAACGTATTTAAGACAATTTTTTCGGGACTGTTAACACCATTCAAAGCAGTTCTGGGCATTATTCCCAATTTTGTCCATTCAGTCTTTGGCGGCCTACCATTACTTTTGGGACTCGTAGCAGGCATTTTATTTTTGACCCTTCTGCTCCGATATGGCAAGCCAAAACACAGACATGACTCCGGCAAGGATGGAAGAAACGATCCTAGCAATGCGCTACCGGGACCGCATAACTAAGGTCCTTGGATTGGCCTGGCTGAGAGATCTGAACATGACCTGGTTTCTTTCATTCAGACTTAAATGGCAGACCTGCATCTTACCTGTGCTTTGATGTATGCTATGTGGAGAAGAATGCGTGTTAGACACCTGTCTTGCACTACCATCAGCAGTACCAATGGATATCGATACTTTGCTAAGTCCTGTAACGGCTCACGCATCATGTTGTCCCCAACGGCTACCAATCCTGATGACGGCATTCGTTGAGACTCCTGCGTTACGACTAGGTGGCGGCAGTGGAGCAATAAATGAAAGCAGCATCACCCAGGTACGACCTTCTGTGAGCATTGCTGATCCAGACATCGAGGATAGCAATCATTCTCACAACTGCCAGGTAACTGCACTATCGAACCTGGTAGAACTGTCACCTGAATATGTAGACCTATTCTTTGAGAGCCTGTCTGATATGATGTTCTCCCCTGAACAGAAACGATGAATTTTTGGAAAACAATCCGGCGCACAGCGTTCCCATGAACTGTGAATTCGGCCTTCAGTTTTGATAAAAAGCGTTTGGAACTCTATTTTCCCGCTCCCCATGAAAAATTTTTTTTTGAATCAGACATTTTTCAAAATATTGACCTTTTTTTTGGCACAAATATTTTTGCTTAAAGTAGAACTATTCATAAAGAACAGAGCTTCTATTTTTAGTAGATCTAGAGACAAAATCTTTACCTCAGCCTCTAGCACATTTTACAGCAATTGTATTTATATGTGATGAAATAGTCTCGCCCTTCTTTTCTGTATTAAGAGACATTTCATGTGTAATTTTTCGCAAAATCGTTCAAACTGATTACATATGCAATAATTTTTGAATGATTACTATGCTTGAAAACGTACAGTACCTATATTCTCATGTATTTCATATACGCCATTTCAAATGCAATATGTATTTTGGGGTGGGTAGGAATACACGCGCATCCTATTGCTTTAGATTTAGTAATTTGGATATAAATTTGTGGAGTGGGTGTTGTGTTCTATCTAGGACCCCGATCAATATTGTGACCTCATGCCCCTATTCGGCTATAATCAATACATATCCCTATAATGGCATAAACGATCAGAGCCATATTTCAGTAACTCGTCTCTGCAGCTCATTACAGTACATGACACAGCAGAAGCCACTTCCTTAGATTCCTAGATAACACACCGAGTTCTTTCGACAGCTCAAACCCCCCAGCAACCTGGGAAAGCCCCGCTTGCTTTGTTTTGATTAGTAATAGAACTCCTGCGAGCACTGTAAGAACGACCAGTTCTTTGTGGCATCTTTATTGACGTCTTATGTCCAAAAACTTACGTCAAACTCTGCACCTTTCAGGTATAAATATACCAACGTTGCCTTAAGCAAACACGGTGGTGGTGAATACTGGAGCAGAACAGCTGTCCCTTGCAGAGAGCCCAGCAGATGCGAGAAGCCCACGGACGCTGCCCCTCCTCCTTGACGTGCTGAGAAAGACGCTGTCTTTTCTCCTGCCGAGAAAATCCAGCTCCTGCGTTTCCAGCCTACCCTTGCGGGTGACTGGAATATCGAGTCCTGAGAGGAGATACCAGATCTCCAACATTCTAATCCAGAGGTACGGTGCTGACTAAACCCTTAAAGAGAATTTTTGAAGCAAACCCTTGGCAAAACCAACTTAACTTAAACTGCTACTTACTTACTCCCTCCCACGTATTAGGCTTAGGTCAGGTACACTGGGGTAGGCGTAGTTAGAAGCACCAGTTGAGGACGTTAGCCAAATGTATATATGAATGTATATATTTTATTCATTTTAACTATCGTATGGCTAAGAAACCATATCAATGCTTTTACAGTATTATTTCGTAATACTACTTTTACTGTACGCACTTTTTATAATAACAAGTCTTGCAATTGTGGCAATTCATTTCTCTTGCATGAGAAGGAAGACTGTTCAATAAATAATACCTCTTATTGAAAACGCCCGTCTCTCTATTCTCTCCATACTGGTGAAAGTAATTCTGCACAACTGACTAAGTGAAATAGCTGTCTATTGTTTCACACGACTCTAGAGATTGACTCTTATTCTGAGGAGCAAAGTTGTCATGTTAATGCGGTTGTAGGAAAACTGAATCCCTTCTTGTCTGAGCCAGGGAAGCTGATCACTTCCTATTCAGTCAAGAAAGTTTCCAGTCACCTCTGAGCTAGCTGGTACAAACCCAATGAAGTCTAACATAGTCAGTAGAGACCTAGAAGACCGCAGTCCTACGTCTACACTGCTGTTTATGTTATTCCAATGCGCAGGGCCTATAGGGAAAATAGGAACTACACTACAGCATAGACTCGAACCTGCTTCCTCAGATTGGAGGTCGACCGCTCTATCCGTTAGGACAACTTGTCTCTCCTTTGCCATCATGGACTTATTTCTATTTCCATGGTCTGCAATGACAGAAGTCTTGCATTCGGTTACCATAGAATGTCTCTCACCCTTGCAGGTACAATCCCATAGCTAACCTTCCCTTACGGGCACTGTGGGGCTGTGCTTTTTATCACTTCTATGCTTATGGTGTATTTATTTGATATTTTTAGGGACCTGTTGTTTCCTTTTCCCATACTTCATGACTCCGCAGCATGTATACCGGTTGCATGAGGCTGACACTTGCTGCGCCAGGTTTCCCTGGCCCCATTTATTTTTAAGCCAGGTACTTTCTGCTTGTCGTTTTCATGGATTCAGATCGACAACTCAAAGTGTGATCAGCTCAGGGTTCTTGTTCGTGTTGTTTATGACACTGTAGGCTTTTGCCAGAATTGTCTAAATGGACTGTGTTCAGCTCAGGACTTACTATCACCAACAGAGCTATTTGTTGGTAAGAGCCGCAGCTACTGCTCATCGCTAGTGTTGGTGCATGCTGGGACTTGTAGCGCACATTGGGATGCTCTCACTTAATTTTCAGCACATTCTTCATCTTATATCTCGCTCCAGCAATTGTTTTCACTTTCCACTCTTGTCATCTCTGTTCTTGTTCCGCTTTCACATCTTGGCTTGGTTGCCTGCACATATTCCATGTATGACTAGTGTCAGTTTTCACTACGACATCTATGAGCCTTTAAGGAACTTTTTTATGGCTTTTACTTTTCTTCTCTTTTTTGAGTTGTTTTTCTCTTGAACTGTACATTGTTTTTTAAATGCTCTATATTCACTTTTTCTTCTCTTTTGATCTACAGTTAAGACCGATGGAGGGCCCCCTCCCCCAAAATGAATGGAGTCATTTGATTCTTTCCTAAACTTGAGAATATATTCTTCCACTGTGTACAAGTCTGAAGCAACATCTGTAATCAACAGAACAAGTGATTACATATCATTGTATTATAGTACTGTTTCATTGTGCGCTGTTTTTTTACTTTACTATATGGCATACTCATGCTTACTATGTACACTATAATGCCTCAGGCATATAGCTGTGTGTGCTGGGTCTAGCACACAGTGATCTTGCATCTTTAAATCTAAGAATGTGCCAACATCCATGACTAAGTGGGATGAAAAAACTGGGGAGTCTCTCGAAGGGGCGTGGCCAATGTAATTAAGGGCATGGCTTAAAACATTTATGCTAAAAATCTGTTTTTAGCATTTTGTGCTACCCAATTTGTATTTTGCTGTTTCAGTCATTGCATCCAGATATATGACATAACAAGTAACATCATACCTACAGCAAGTCAGGATTATTGGCTTTGTCAATGGTTGGACAATTGGTAAGAGCAAGTGCAGAGTGAAGCACTTAAGGCAATCTACGATTCGCTTAGTGATATATACGTCATCTTAGGTGATTTTGTGAACTTCGTGCAATGGCTGCAGGTGCAGCAAGTTAGAAGCTCAGACTGGGACACAGAAGAGAAGAAACTATGCACAAGGGGGTCAGCGGATTTACAGCCATGCTGGCTTACCCGAGCCCCCTCTCTTCCAACTCTCCCTCCCTCCCTTGCTCGCTCTCCTTAAAAGCCCCCTCCATCCTGCTCCCTCTCTCTCGGTCCCTCTGTCCCTCTCCCCTCTCACTGTCCATCTCCATCTCCCACCTCTCCTTCTTTCTCTCCCACTCTCTCGTTCTGTCCATCTCCGTCATTACTCTCTTCCACCCCCAGCATAGCTCTGACCCCAGCCTCTTTTATTTTTTTTATTTCTCCCTTGCACCACATGACCTAGGTTTTTGCTTTGGCGGGCTCGGAGACATTTAGTTCTCTACAACAGTAACCAAAGATACCCCTCTCCTCAATTACCTCTTTTAAATGTCTTCCTTAGGTGTCTTTCTGCATTAACCCCCATCCAAAACTACCCATCTCTGGAACCCTTGGCATGCGCACCTCCTTTTAAATACCCCTTTCCTTCTAGTGTCTATCCTCACACATCTTTCCTTCCAATTCCACGCCCTTATAAACTGCACACCGGTCCTGTGCCATTAATCCCCCCCCTTAAGTCACACCCTCCCTCTGCACCCCCCTGCCCACTGGGCAGAGCTTTTGGACATCGCTCTCTGTGGTAAATACAATATATGGGCCCCATCTTTGCAATAGCTCTGTGTACTACGCTCTGGCCCTTTGACTCTTTTTTATTTTATTTCTCCCCTGCACCACAATACCTGCTTAATTTGAGCCGGTGGTGTAAGCACCCGGTATAATGTGCTGCATGGAAAACGTGAGACCGATTGCATTGCAAATACTTGTTTTAAACTAGACACCAAGGGAAATCCAGGACGGGGTGACCTGTCTGTCACCCACCAGGTCCTGTTACCCAGAATCCTTTTCAAACTTCAAACGTTGTAAAAAAAAAGAAATTCCTCACAATTTTGTGATGGAATGTTCTGGATTCTATGTGGATCCCCCCAAATCTCCTACCACCCAGCGTTCCCCCAGGTCTCCCGATAAAAATGGTACATCACTCGCGTGGGTAGGTCAAGTACCCACGACAGGCAAGGGCCCAAAACATATGGAGGAGACATCAAAATAACGTATCACAAAACAATCTAGTTTTGCAAGGGGGGTCACCAGGGTGCTTGCCGGCCATCTTGGGAAACATACCAAACCCATACATTTCTGAAAACTAGACACCCTGGGGTGTCCCCGTGTTAGGCGACCATGTTGGGAAACCTACAAAACCCACACATTTCTGAAAACTAGACACCCGGGGCTGAAAAAAATAAAAATGTTCTCAAATTTCTGTAGGAAAGAAATGGAATCTGCATGGATCCACAAATTTCCTACCACCCAGCGTTCCCCCAGGTCTCCCGATAAATATGGAACCTGACTCGCATGGGTGGGTCAAGTACCCGTTACAGGCAAGGGCCCAAAATGTATTGAGGGGACATCAAAATTACCTATCACAAAACAACCTAGTTTTGCAAGGGGGGTCACCTGGGTTTTTGGCCCTGGGCTCGGCGGCCATCTTGGGAAGCCCATCCAACCCACACAGTTCTGAACACTAGATACACGGAAGAGTCCAGCGAGGTATGGCTTGCGTGGATCCCCCAATGTTTTCCTACCCAGAATCCCCTGCAAACCTCATATAGTGCTTAGAAAAATCACATCTTTCTCAAGTTTCTGTGTGGGAAAGTTCTGGAATCTGCATGGATCCACAAATTTCCTACCGTCCAGCATTCCCCCAGGTCTCCTGATAAAAATGGAACCTGACTCGCATGGGTGGGTAAAGTACCCGCGATAGGCAAGGGCCCAAATATTACTTATCACAAAACAACCTGGTTTTGCAAGGGGGGGTCACCTGGGTTTTTGGCCCGGGCTCGGTGGCCATCTTTGGAAACTATCAAACCCACACATTTCTGAAAACTAGACACCCGGGGGAGTCCAGCGAGGTATGGCTTCCGTGGACACCCCAAAGGTGTCCTACCCAGAATCCACTGCAAACCTCAACTTTTTATGAAAAAATCAAATTTTTCTCAAATTTCTTTGTGGAAATGTTGTAGGATCACTGGGCTGACACAAATTTCCGGCCACCCAGCGTTCCCCAAGGTCCCCCGATAAAAATGATACCTCACTCTTGTGGGTGGGTCAAGTACCCGCGACAGGCAATGGCCCAAAATGTAGTGTGGAGACATCAAAATTACCGATCACAAAATGATCTGCTTTTTCAAGGGGGGTCACCTGGGTTTTTGGCCCTGTGCTAGGCGGCCATCTTGGGAAACATAAGAAACCCACAATTTTTTGAAAACTAGACACCCGTGGCAGTCCAGCGAGGTATGGCTTCCGTGGACACCCCAACGTTTTCCTAACCAGAATCCCCAGCAAACCTCAAATTTAGTTGTGTGGGAAAGGTGTGGGATCACTGGGCTGACACACATTTCCTACCGTGTTTATCAAAAGGAGGGAAGAGGAATGAATGTCCTATCAGTTCCCCAGAACATATCAAAGTTAATCAAACGTGGATAGGACACTTGTAACCACTTTGCCAGGAGATATGTATTGTAAAACCCTCATAAACGCCGTGTATATCGAAGTAGCGGTTTATCTTATTCTCCGCCCCACACTGGCGTTGTGGCAATAGTCATAGGGTTAGACAACTTGTGCTTTGCCAGCCTCGCCCGAGGCAATCTCTGGTGTATCGTGGCAGTATCCAGAGAAAAAGGTTTTACCCCACTGGTGAGTTGTCATGAAAGGTAAAAGGTAAAAATAGTCTCCAATCAACAAGCTAATCTTTATTCGTGTCGTTGGACAACTATGGTAAAATAACGAATGGGTATGCTCTTGGGTCTAGGTTAAGGGTCCTCAGCATATCACTTTAGTGGAATACATCAACATGTTTCATCTCACTGGGCCCGTAGGTCTATGGAGCCTTCGTCAGGACAGCTGGCACCATTTCGCTCAATAAATTGCACACGCTGTCTGAAAACTCGCCATATAGACTAAACCTTTTCTGAGTTTGCGCTCTGTATAATCAAATGATCTACACAATTCCATTATCAAAACCATCTTTAATTGTTAACACTGTTATGTTCAAACAACATTCTGTACCTACTCGTCTTTCAGTACAATTACGAGCTCTCCGTAGTTGGGCCAGTCCTCTTTCTATAACGACTGAAGATTAGTTTGTTTTACAATACATATCTCCTGGCAAAGTGGTTACAAGTGTCCCATCCACGTTTGATTAACTTTGATATGTTCTGGGGAACTGATAGGACATTCATTCCTCTTCCCTCCTTTTGATAAACACGTTATAAGCAGCGCACAGCTGTGGGATAACTTCTCTGACTTTTGTCAAGAAACTAAGACATTAACTGAACACTTATCAAGCAGGAGGATACGAGTGGCTTGAGTTTTACAGAGAGCGATATTAGTGAAATTTTAGCGGCACAACCTTTACTTCAGAATTCGGACTTAGTACAAGCCTTGGCCCAAACCGATGACTGGGAGAGCCTCACAGCGAAAAAACAGGAACAAATCAGGACTGCCATACATGGCATTATAATGACAGAATATCTGCGATCCAAAACAGCACCTCGAGGCCTCTGGATTACTAATGCCCCCAGAATCTTCCTCCACGACCTTGCGTTTAGAAGAGACTGGTCAGCAATCTCATGGAAGTGCACCCTTGATTATCTTGTATTGATAGTAAAAACGGCCAAAAGATTGTCGGATGCTTTGTTAACACAGATACAAGCTTGCAAAGCCGAGCTTAAGAAAGGCATACAACCGGCTGTCTACAAAAAGAGGTTGGAAGAATTAAATAAAGAGATATCTGAAACCCAAGAGTATTTGATGCAGAACAAGTTACAAAAATTAAGTAAAGATCTTAAAAAATTCAGTCAGGAGAAAATGCATCCATATAGTAAAACGGATTACAAAACACCCGACTCTAACACAGACAATGACTCAGATGGGTGGAACTCCTCTGAAGGATCTGAGACAGGATCCGAAGACTCGGGCCCAGAAGAGGCAAAGGAAATTTTCGATCTCGACCTCAAAGAAGAGGAAATAGATGGCCCAGACACCAATTTATGGGCCCCAAATGCAATTTTTTCAACCGTACATGCAACCATACCCGAGTTGGATGAATCCGTACAACCAAGGGTCACACCAAATGCATAATATGATGGGGATGCCATTACAAGGAATGAATAATCAAAATCAGGACTCTTTTTTATTGAGGGGTCAGAACCAAAGAGGAAGGAGAAGAAATATATCATGTCAAGACCAAGAACCAAACGTTCAAACACGGAGCATGACCACAGCAAAACCAGGAAGGAGCAAAACGAGTCACTAATAGTGAACCTAAGCACAATAACACTGTCCAGGGAACAAGAAAGTGTTCTGAATAAAGGACTCGGCTATGTACCGACTCCTAGTCTTGACCTCTTCAAGTTGAAGTGTGAACTATCAGAATTTTGTCGAACACTTAAACTTAAAGCACACTTCTCTGGTTCACCCTCACAAGTTCATGGAGGAGACACTAACCTACGAAAAAAGTCAACCTTTACCCCACCCAGTAGTGTGGTGCCTATCGAAATCCAAGCTTTTGAACAGGCCATCTTTACCGGAATTGACGACATTCAACATAATGCCAAAAAACCCTTCCAAAATTTGACAAGACAAGAACGCCAAGCCTTGAACGAACTTTGGTCTAATGAAGACATTGTAATTAAACCCGCAGATAAGGGTGGAGGCATAGTTGTTTTGGGAAAAGAAGGATATAGAGACCAATGCTTAAAAATGAAAAATTCTACACCAAAATTGATTCAGATCCGACACCAAGACTGAAAACAACAATTGCAACAATGGTGTATGAAGCAGAGACACACTCATGGATCAGTAAAAAAGAGGCGTAATTTTTAATAACAACTGACCCTAAAATCCCTTTCTTTTATTCCCTACCAAAAACACACAAGAACAGAGTCCCCCCACCAGGGCGCCCGATAGTATCAGGTATAGGCTCAATACTGGAGCCACTCTCCAAATTTGCTGACCAATTTCTCCAACCGTTGGTCCAAAAGACCCCAGCTTATTTGAAGGACACTAGGGATTTGTTAAATCAATTAAAAAACAAAACTTTCGACCCTACTACAATGCTACTAGTGGGTTTGGATGTTGAATCCCTATATACGAGCCTTCCTCAAAAAGAGACCCTTGAAATGCTTGAAGACGTTCTCTTCATGGAAGACTGGAACTTTAACACACCAAGGCATTTCGTCCTTGAATGTTGCCGGTTGGCGTTAACTGAGAACTATTTTGAATATGATGGCCAATTGTTCTTACAGAGCCATGGCACTTCAATGGGGAGTGCTTTTGCCCCATCGGTGGCAGGACTCTATGTGAGCAATTTGGAAACTAAAAATGTCCTGACACCAGACAATCCATTCGTTTCCAGTATACTTTACTGGAAACGTTATATTGATGATGTTCTTCTAATTTGGCGCAACGATCAAGATCTGAACCAATTCATGGAGTGGCTCAACACACGAGACCGCTGGCTCCGTTTTACTCACACTAGTGATAAACAAAGTATCGATTTTTTGGATTTGACCATCTACATAAAGGAGAATAACATTGAGACAAAAACTTTCAGAAAACCGACAGCGAAGAACAGCCTGTTATCCTACAAAAGTTACCATCCTCAACCTTTAAGGGATAACTTGCCATACAGTCAGTTCTTACGTCTCAAGAGGAATTGTAGCCAGACGGCCGACTATCAAGTACAATCTAAAGAACTCAGCGAAAGACTCCTAAAAAGACAATATAAACCATCAACTGTATCGAAATGTCGAAAGAGGGCCATGAACCAACCGAGAGAAAACCTCCTAACCACCTATGAAAAAACGCCAACAGAAGATCTGATGACCTGCGTAACAACATTCTGCCCGGTGACATATCAAGTAAAAAAACGAATCAACAAGAACTGGCACATCCTAAATACAGGTAAAAATGATTGGACCAAACCACGCTTTGCCAATAAACGAACAAAAAATCTTCGTGATTTCTTGGTCCATACCCGTCCAAGACAACTGACCCTGGAAAAATCAATAAGAGATGTACATATGGCACCAGTGACAGGATATTATTCCTGTGGATCATGTTTGACCTGTAAATCCACGTCCAGTACAAAAGTATTACATTTAACTCCTACACTAAAATGGATTCAAAAACAACACAGCAACTGCAACTCATCCCATGTGATTTACATGGTTAACTGTCCTTGTGACAAGAAGTACATCGGGATGACATGCAGGAAGGTGAAACTTAGGATAGGAGAACATAAGAGTAATATCCGCCTTCAAAAAAACACAACAAAACTCTGTTCACACTTTGTTGAGTGGAAACACAGTATCGAGGAACTAAAATGGACCGTTATCGAAAGACTACCTGAGAGCAGCCCCAATGTAGAGAAAGTTCTTTATGAGAGAGAACAACGCTGGGTAGATCGCCTAAAGACAAACAAACATGGACTGAATGATGAAATTTCATGGCACCATTTCGCTCAATAAACTGCACACGCTGTCTGAAAACTCGCCATATAGACTAAACCTTTTCTGAGTTTGCGCTCTGTATAATCAAATGATCTACACAATTCCATTATCAAAACCATCTTTAATTATTAACACTGTTATGTTCAAACAACATTCGGTACCTACTCGTCTTTCAGTACAATTACGAGCTCTCCGTAGTTGGGCCAGTCCTCTTTCTATAATGACTGAACGTTACCTTTGAAAACCCAGCCGGAAATGCGGTTCTGGCGTCCAGAGGGCAGCGCCAGCACAAGACGCGGAACCATTTTCCCACGCGGGTGAGGGCTGGAACTTTACCAAAATTCGAGACATACACGGGTAACACAAAGTAACCTTTATAAATCTTTATTAATCTTGGCACCTTTACAGCCTGGGACTAATTGTCCATACCCTCTGAGGGAGTATAATTGATGCAAGTTCGAGGTAAGACCTCACACGAGGAATCTCTACTTTCTACTTTCTCGACACAACCCGTGTTTTAAAACTTAAAGATTATTGCACTTGCTGTATTTTCTCCCTACTTTCTCCCACTCTTCCCAGGTTTGCAACATACTCACCCTAAATAGAGGTATGAACAATATTTCTTACGTTTTTGTTTGCCCTATTCAACTTTACGTAAAGATGCTATAATTCCGACAATGCATAAATGTAGTCATTTTAAAAGCGCCAATGTTGACCTGAAAAATCCTTAAAAATGTAATTCGTTGATTACTTGTGAAATGAATTGATAACTGTGACCGCTCATTCTCTATTTTGTCTCCCTTGTTTAATTCGCCACGAGTGTTTCTATGAATAGTGTTTCTTTTAAAATGTACCGTAAAGTAGTATGCGTGTGAAATGAATACACCCAGTAAGCGTAAATTCAGTATGCTTTGACCACTATAACTAAAGCCAGGTAATGACCCGTTTTCGTCCTTAGGTGGTGAATGCTGAACCACAGTGGGTAAGACTACAAAGTTCTTAGTTACCCATCTACTTCACAAATAGTGAAAGTATTTTATCTTGTTTGTGTGTTTTACTGTCCTGACGAAGGCTCCATAGACCTACGGGCCCAGTGAGCTGAAACATGTCGACGTATTCCACTAAAGTGATATGCTGAGGATCCTTAACCTAGTCCCAAGAGCATACCCGTTCATTATTTTACCATAGTTGTCCAACGACGCGAATAAAGATTAGTTTGTTGATTGGAGACTATTTTTACCTTTTACCTTTCATGACAACTCACCAGTGGGGTAAAACCTTTTTCTCTGGATACTGCCACGATACACCAGAGATTGCCTCGGGCGAGGCTGGCAAAGCACAAGTTGTCTAACCCTATGACTATTGCCACAACGCCAGTGTGGGGCGGAGAATAAGATAAACCGCTACTTCGATATACACGGCGTTTATGAGGGTTTTACAATACATATCTCCTGGCAAAGTGGTTACAAGTGTCCTATCCACGTTTGATTAACTTTGACACATTTCCTACCACCCAGCATTGCCCCAGGACTCTTGATAAAAATGGTATCTCACTTGCGTGGGTGGGTCAAGTACCCGCAACAGGCAAGGGCCCAAAACGTATTCAGGAGGCGACATCAAAATTACCTATCACATAACCTGCTTTCCCAAGGGGGGTCACCTGGGTTTTTGCCCCTGAACTCGGCTGCCATCTCGGAAAACCTATAAAACCCACACATTTCCGAAAAATAGACATCGAGGTATGCTTGCGTGGACTGGCCATCATTTTCCTACCCAGAATCCCCTGCAAACCTCAAATTTGGCTGAAAAAATCAAATTTTTCTCAAACTTCTGTGCGGGAAAGTACTGGAATCTGCATGGATCCACAAATTTCCTACCACCCAGCCCCCCAGGTCTCCCGATAAAAATGATACCTGACATGGGTGGGTGGGCCTAGTACCCGCGGCCGGCAAGGGCCGAAAATGTATTGAGGAGACATCAAAATTACCTATCACAAAACAACCTGGTTTTGCAAGGGTGGGTCAACTGGGTCTTTGGCCCCGGGCTCGGCAGCCATCCTGGGAAACTTACAAACCTAATGAATTTGTGGGGCCAGTGGACCACTGGTCCCATCCTTGTATGCACACTTTATTTCCTCTATAGAACACAGAGGATTCACGCTATTTTTGGTGGTGGTTTAAATGAGTTATTTATTCATCAAAATTTCCTTGATTTAACTTCACATTGGTTCAATAATATTGTTCATTTTCACCACATGACACAATCCTTTATACACATCCAATGCATTTCGGGGTTATCGTGCACCCCTTCCTCAGGGAAAGGACACTACAATCAAAACATAAAAAACAACAGTAAAACAGTTTGTCAAACATACGGGTGTGGTGAGTTCACAGGCGCTAACCTTTTCCATTTTCGTTAATTTAACACGCTCTCTACCACCTTTTACCCACAGTACTAGGCGACACGACAAACGTGATACACGTAAGAATGGTCCAACAAAGTTTATTTTTTCACAGGATTTTGGTTCTATTAAGGTGAACCCTCTAAACGACACTTGAACTCACCACACCCCGTCGACCTGCACAAACCGACCCTCCCCCGACTCAGCTAGTATCCCCACCATATGTTTGACAAACTGTTTTACTGTTGTTTTTATGTTTTGATTGTAGTGTCCTTTCCCTGATGAAGGGGTGCACGATAACCCCGAAATGCATTGGATGTGTATAAAGGATTGTGTCATGTGGTGAAAATGAACAATATTATTGAACCAATGTGAAGTTAAATCAAGGACATTTTGATGAATAAATAACTCATTTAAACCACCACCAAAAATAGCGTGAATCCTCTGTGTTCTATAGATGAAATAAAGTGTGCATACAAGGATGGGACCAGTGGTCCACTGGCCCCACAAATTCATTGTGTTATAACGAACGTCGAGGGACGCCTGACGTTACTTGCATAGCACCTTAAATTGGAGAAACTTTCTTTCAAACCCAGCTGTGCGTCAGCCCTACTAGTATTACTGTTTCAAACTTACAAACCTACACATTTCTGAAAACTACACACCCGGGGAAGTCCAGCTAAGTATGGCGTGCGTGGACCCCCAACGTTTTCCTACCCAGAATCTCATACAAACATCAAATTTAGCTGAAATAAATCTAATTTTTCTCAAATTTCTGTGTGGGACAGTTCTGGAATCTGCATGGATCTATACATTTCTTACCAATTAGCGTTCCCCCAGGTGTCCCGATAGAAATGCTACCTCACTTGCGTGGGTGGGTCAAGTACCTGCGACAGTCAAGGGCCCAAAGAGTATTGAGGAGACATCAAATTTACCGATCACAAAACAACATTGTTTTCATGGGGGGGTCACCTGGATTTTTCGCCCCGGGCTCGGCGGCAATCCTGGGAAACCTACCAAACCCACACATTTCTGAAAACTAGAAATGCGGAGGAGTCCAGCGAGATTTGGCTTGCGAGGACCCCTCAATGTTTTCCTACCCAGAATCCCCTGCAAACCTCCAATTGCACTGAATAAATAAATATTTTCTCAAATTTCCGTGTGGGAAAGTCCCGGAATCTGCATGGATCAACAAATTTCCTACAACCCAGCATTCCCCCAGGTCTGCTGATAAAAATGGTACCTCACTCGCATGGGTGGGTAAAGTACCCGCAACAGGCAAGGGCCCAAAACTTTTTGAGGAGACATCAAAATTACTTATCGCAAAACAACTTGGTTTTGCAAGGGGGGTCACCAGGGTTTTTGGCCCCGGGCTTGGCGGCCATCCTGGGAAACATACCACACCCATACATTTCTGAAAACTAGACACCTGGGGGAATTCAGCGAAGTAACCCCACAGCATTCCCCTCAGTCTAACAAATAAAATGATACCTCACTTGTGTGGGTGGGGCAAGGGTCAGTGACTAGGAAGAGCCAAAACATAGGGATTAAGGGCATCGCACTGATAATTCTAAGCATTACCTTTTTTAAGTAGGAATTGATGACTCCTGACTGGAACCTTATGACCTGGAACATCAGGGGATTCGGTCAACCTAGTAAACGGCAAATGGTGCATTCATACCTCTACCGATATAGCGTTTCAGTGGCCTTCCTTCAGGAAACCCACACCTGGGGCTCCTATATACAGCATTTATGTTGCAGGTGGTAGGGGCACGTATTCGCTGCATCATACTCCAGTTACTCCATGGGAGCTTTGATTTGGGTAGCGCCTAAGATTCACTTTGTGGCAAAAGAGTTGAAATTAGACCTGAGGGTTGCTATGTGATAGTCTATGAGACATTGGATGCTAGAGATAGATGCCTGGTGAACATGTAGGCTCCTAATGTGGCTGATTCTGAATGTTTGGGGGCGGTAATGCATGCTACCATGGAGCATGTGAGCCCAGCAATAATTTCGACTAGTGACCTGAATTGTGTGCTAAATGGCGATACTGAACGTCAGCCCACCTAAGGACTATACTAAAGCAGCAATGACAAGTGCTCTTCGGTAACTGATGATGGTACTGGGACTGCAGGATGCAGGGAGAGTTGGCTATCCACAAAGCAAAACCTATTCCTGTTATGTACTTATTACCGGGATGCACAGCTTCATTGATTATTGCTTACTATCAGATATTTTACTCCAATGGGTGGAAAATGGTTCATACCTAACACGTTACTTGTCAGACCACTCCCCTCTGCTGATCTCTTTCCAAATACATAGGCAGATGCCTGAGGTGCCATTATGGAGAACAAGTGTGGATGCGTTGTCGGACCAGGAGTTTGCGGGTGAAGTGGCAAAGGTGACAGAACATTATTTTGTTGAGAATTGGGGTAGTGCGTCCACCAAAGCCATGGAATGGGAAGCAATGAAGGTGCTGCTGCGTGGTGAATGTATTAAAGTTATGTATCAGGTTAAACAACAGCTACCTAGGCTCTAGATGGGCTTGAAAAACAGCTTGGTACCCGGGAACAAGAGATAGTTGAACAAATCCTGAGATTGGTGGGCTGTTTGTCTAATTCAGAGAGCACAACATCAATAGATTATTATTTCAATTCACATTAAAAATAACTAATACCTGCTGCTCAAATCATTCTTCTAGCTTTGAATGTCTGGAATAGTCTGAACAGTTACAATTGTAGGAGTGTGGTGGTTAGTTGTGTTGATACTGTCATCGGCAGCGCCGGCAAGTGCTAGCTGCAATGGCCTCCTGATGAGGGTCCTGGCACTTACGTTTTTAACAAATTAAGCAATGCTGGCTGCATTCAGTACATTAGTAACAAGATAGCTACAAAGTGCTGTGCTGTTCTTGAAAGGATCCACTGGGAAAGCATCAGGACCCGTGGACTTTAGCGGAAGGACTATCATCCTGGATGTCAAAGGAAATTCTTTCCCTCTTTTGCAAGATTATTAATCTCAGCCATAGATCTCATAAAAAGTGGCAAACTTTCTAGGTGTCCGTATCTGAAAGAGACTATCAGTTATAGATTCTTTACCTTAGAAATCCCCCAGACGTCAGACTGGATCCGGAGAATTTTTCTTCAGCAGTACCCCTGCGCGTTGGAGGTGTCGTCGATCGACTCCGCAGTCATCGTCGGCATTGTGATCGCCGGATGACGCCCCTACACACTGATCTCAAATCTTTCTTTTCCGCGCCAGCCAGCGCAGATCTGGAGAGAGCGGTACCCTTAGTCACTTTTTGACTAACACTTTTTTTTACTTTTTTCGTCGTATTCTTTTGAGTCCATCGACTCCTGGTAGCACAAGGGATGTCCCATCGTCGGACCGGCTTCAGGCTTTGTGACTCATGTCACAGGTTGATGTCAGTCACGGACCTGCACCTCGTGTTCTTTGGTGCCTGGAGCGCGACCACGACTCGAAGTTGTGCTCCGACTGTAGGGCCATGAATCCGAAGTCTTTGCTGGAGCAGTCTCGAAAGCTTCTGGAGGCCCAGCAGTCAGCTCCGCGCTGCTCGAGGTTCCAGTGAAGAGGGAGGTCACAGGACCAGTTGCAGACTCATCATCATCACTCCTCATCGAAGTCTTCGTCTTCGGGTAAGATGGAGCACAAGAAAAAGGCAAAGAACCACAGTTGCTCTTCGCCTTCTCCCTGTCCGTTGACTAGCGTGACACAGGACGGGGAAGGTCGTCGTTCTTCGGCTCTGCCGGCGGAGCCTACTGGGATGGCTCCAAGCTTCCCTCCCTTTCCAGGAGCCAGAGCCTTCCCTGCCCAACTTAGTGCATTTTACAAAGCTCTCCACTCCATCTTTGGGCAGCACGACTCCAACGGTGCACCTTCCAGCCCTGCAGACTCTGCTGGGGGCTCTAGGCCTTTGATGGGGGTGACCCCAGAAGCACAGGGCCCCCAGGGATCCAGACCTGGATCCGGATCAGTGCCGGTCGACCTCACAACACCTCCACCAGCAATGATACCGCTGATGAAGCCGGTTGTGTCCCCAGTCGTGATCAACCCCAGCCTCACCCTCGATTTAGACAAGTAACCAGACCGGGGTCGACCGACGCCAGTACCAGCGCTGACCTGTACTTTTGTACCGCTGTTCTGCCCTGGTGTTCCCTATCGCCCTGAGTGGCAGCCAGAGGAAGGTGAGAAGGACTGGTAGGGGTCTGTTGACCCTTTGGCAGACCAGCTTGATGAGCCGGACTGGAGAGAGGAGTTGGGTGAGGCCAATGGTCAGGAAAACTTCCCAGACCGTTGCATGCTTTCTCCTCCTACCGTGGCCACGGAAGAGGGAGCCTCCTACGCTGTGGTGTTGCGTAGGGCGCCTGAGGCCTTGGGCCTTGAGCTTCCTATAATGGCAGTCAGGAATGATCTCCTGACTTAGGTGTTTCAGCTGGCAGCGGCCTCTTCGGAGCCCCTGCTGCCATTCAATAAGGCCCTCCCAGACATCCTTCTGGGCACTGGGTCCAAGCCCAGCACAGTGGCTCCTGTGGATAGTATGATTGCCCGACCCACTTTTCCTCTCTCAACACCCTAGCCCCAAGAGCTTGGTGGTCCAAGCCTCGATGTCAAAAGGCACGTTCCCTACTGCTCCCCCAGATAGGAAATCCAAGAAGCGGGACCATCTTGGGATGAAGATGTTTTCTTCCGCCAGCTTAGGACTGCGGTTGGTGAACACTGCATGTCTTTTAGGCCATGACACCCACTCTGTGTGGGATACGGTTGCGCAAGTGCTGCCACAGTGTAAGGAGGAGGCCCAGGTCACACTCTCCTGTGTGGTTGTAGAGGGGAGAGACGCAGCAAAGTTAGCCATCCGCTGCGGGCTGGACACCGCCGACTTGCTAGGTAGAACGATTTTGTATGTCAGTAGCCCTACGGCGCTACGCCTGGCTGAGATTATCTGGGGATGTCCAATCGACTCTTTTGGACATGCCCTTTGATGGCCACTGCCTGTTTTTTTTAATATATTTTTTTAGAGTTTTACATAATGCAAACTAGACCCGAGACATCGGGTATCAGAGTGCTTTACATAGCACCAGTTTCATTATAGAAGGCCACATTCATTTTTGTTAGGCACGGCGAGATTCAGTGAGTTGCCCAGAATCACAGGATGTTGAGCATCATTGCTGAGACTCGAACCGGTTCCTCAGCTTCGAGGTCGACAGCTCTAGCTATAAGGCTACATCCTCTTCCCTGACGACTTGGCGACAAGGCGAACAGTGCGCTCGAGCGCTTCAAGGATTCTAGAGCTACGGCCAGATCCTTGGGCCTCGCTGACACCTCTTGTCCTGTATGGTCTGCCTTACACCCCTTTCGCGGCTACGGATGGGGTGCCCCACCACGTTCCACCCAGGGCCACAGGCCAGCACAAGCTACCCAGCCTTTGTGCGGCCTGGGATGTGGGACCCAACGCCGTGGGTCTGGGGGCCAGTGGGCCGGCCAGTCCACCAGTGCGCCCTCCTCAGCAGCCTCTAAACCTTCCTAGGCCAACCTTTCAGGCCACTAGTTGCCAATCAGCAGCAGGATCCGCCATCACCTGCCCCACTGGTGCAACATTACGTCGGACAGGTGGGTTTTGCAGATAGTCCGAAGGGGCTACTCCCTCCCCTTCGAAACTACCCCTCCCTTCATTCCACACACATTCCATCACATGTCGGAAGATCACTTGGCCTTCTCCGCCAGGAAGTTATGGCTCTCTTGGCCAAGGGAGCTATCGAGCGAGTCCCTCTCCCAGAAGTAGGTTGTGGTTGTAACTCCCATTCTTCCTGGTGCCCAAGAAGGACAAAGGCCTGCATCCTATCTTGGATCTCAAGAACGTCACCCCCTTCCTCCGGAAGGAGAAGTTCAAAATGTTGACATTAGCTCTGCCCTCGACCATGGAGACTGGTTGGTGGCGTTGGACTTGCAGGATGCTTACATCCACATTCTCTTCCTGCCAGCCCACAGGCGTTACCAACGGTTCACGGTAGGCCACAAGCATTTTCAGTTTACAGTGCTCCCCTTTGGCCTCACCAGCACCCTGCAGACTAGGTCAACGGCAGACCCCTCTCCCTTTCCCAACCAGACTTCACAGTGATGACAGATGTGTCACTTTTGGGATGGGGCGGCCACCTGGGAGAGGCGGAGATCAGAGGCCGGGCTTCACATTAACCTTCTGGAGCTCCGGGCGATCGTCTTGCACTGAACGCATTCCTTCCTTCTGTCAAAGGAAGAGTAGTGCAGGTGTTCATGGACAACACCACCGCCATTTGGTACTGCAACAAACAGAGCGGGTGGGGTCGTGGACCCTATGTCAAGAGGCTCTTCATCTCTGTACATGGCTGGAACATAAGGGCATGTCACTAGTGGTTCAACAGCTGGTAGGTTCCCTGAACGCCACTGCGGACTAACTCAGCCATGATAGATCACTAATGGCGGTCCAAGGTCTCTTTCAGCAGTGGAGAGAACCTTGGTTAGATCTGTTCGACACCGAAGAGAATGCACAATGTCAGCATTTCTGCATGTTGGAATTTCCAAGGCATCACTCGCTTGGGGATGCTTTTCGACGCGGTCTTCTAAACGCCTTTCCGCCCTATACCAGTTCTGCCCAGAGTGCAGAAGAAGATCAAGTGCGACTGGGCCCAAGTCATTCTTGTGGCTCCCCGACGACAGAGGCCGTGGGCGAGCCTGGGGACCGGCCGTCCAGATGCTGCAGGGGCCTATCTAGCGGCCTCCCCCCCACATACAGAAACGTCGCACCTCACCTTCAGGGCGCAGTGCACCGGATCGACCCACCAACAGCTCCACCCTGGGCCACCGGAGTGAAAGCGGGTTTTTGTGGCCCTTCTCGCAGCACCATGTGCGTGGTGACTCGGCGAGCTGGATGTAGACGATGTAGCCCCGTTTGGCATTGATCGGGCTGGGGTGCAGCCGGTGCAAGCTACATAATATGCATGCAGATTTGGCTTTGGGGATGATGATATTGCCTTCTTCCCCATCTCCTTGGTGACTATTTTCCCCTCCTCTTATTGTTGTGGCATTTAGTGCTAGTGCCCTCACCCGGCAGCTGACGCCTACGTTTACTCTGCGTTGTTAGCCCCCTTGGAAGCCCGAAGCCTGGGCAAGCCCGCAGCTGAGGCTCCGTGGGGCCTGGAGACTGGGAAATGGGTCGCAAGGACCCCAAACAAAGCACTCTCCTCTTTAAGCCAACTGGAAGTATGGCTCCTACGAAACAAGCAACCATGGCGGAAGGGGGTGGATTCTCTACTACTGAAGTGGGGGCCTGATGATATCCTTACTGAACTGAGGATGGAGGCGATGGGGGCCTGGCTTGATAACCAGGAAGGGAGCTTAACATCGACAGAGGGGAAGAATATCGGATTTGGAGGATGGCACCGCTCAATCCACCAGGCGACTGGAACCCGTGGAGAAGCTCCTTAAGGCCGTTGCAGTAAAAAATGAGAACATGGAGGCTAGGGGGCACGGCAACAATGTTTGCATTGTAGGTGGGCCTGAATCTACAAATACAGGGTGGCTAGAAACCCTGTTCACTGATTTGTTTGGGGCGGAATCCTTTACCTCAACTTATGTGGGGTGCGCACATCGTATACTTGGGCCCGACCTAATCCTGGCTGCCCACCGGGACCAATAATAGCACCCCTGCTTAACTTCAGAGACAGGGTCGCAAAAATGGCACGGGAGAAGGGCAACTTGGAGTGGCAAGGCTCTGCCATCTCCTTATATCTGGACTTTGCAGCGATGGTGCATGAGGCGAGGAAGAAATATGCCGGAGTTAAAGCGAGTCTTTGCAAAATGGGCCTGCAGTACGGGATGTTGTATCCTGCGCGTCTCAAGGTGGATGTGGATGGACGATCCTGTATCTTTGATTCACCTCACGGGTCCCAGGAATTTTGCCAGAACTACTCCAAGTCGGGGGCGGCAGTGTAATACTCCCTCCCCGTCGCAGTTGCAGAGTTTCCAGAGTTCTTGTACCAGTGCAGATCTTTTTACGGATAGCTGAGTCTCTACCCACAATACAATGACAATGGACCAGATGTGTGTGCTCGATCTGATATCATGCATAAACATTTCTTTACTTAAATTGTTCTTTATTATTATTTCCCCCCGGTAGGAATATTAGAATTGATTTTTACAGTCTTTCATACGCCATATGGAGATGCTGCGGCAGGGCGTTGCCGCCCCCTGTGTGCAGACGCACTACTTCAATTGGCGTTGTATTGTTGTTATTGTTGATGTGTTTTATATGCTTCATCTTTCCCGCAAGTTTCCTATGGGGGATTGATGGGGGAGGGGGTGGGGGGAGTGGGTTCTTGTCAAAGATTGCTGTCTTTATAGCTTAGTGTATTTGTTAAAATACAGTGCACTACTAATACTACGTATGCAGGTACTGGCAAGGATTGAGTTATTGGGAAATGATTAACAAGGCACAAGCTGAAGCGCAGATTGGGTTAATGACCTGTAATGTAAGGGGTCTCAACAACGCTTGTAAGTGCAGGTTAGTGGCTAATTATATGTAACGTCACCAAGTTGATGGTGCATTTGTACAAGAGACTCATTTAAATCCATCTACGAAATCGATCTCTGCGGGTAGTTGGTGAGCGCACCGCTACTACACTGGATATATCTCATATGACTTCTAGAGTAAGGGACTCTCTTTCAGGGCCCTAGATTTGTGCACCAGTGGTCAGTGTCTTGCATGGCTCTGCGGTTCTCGTGTGGAATGTCATGTAAAGAACTGACTTCAGCATGCAGGGGCGGCGTCTAAGTAGATACCACAAGCTCATCCCGGCGATCACAACGACAAACGCAGAGTCGACTGACGCCACCTACTGACACGCAGGGGTACTGGTGAAGAAAAATTCTCCGGAACCAGACGCCTGGGGTAATTCCAAGGTAAGGAATCTATAACTAATATATGTCTCTGTTAAAAGTGGGTGTCTCTAGTTGGCAAGGGCTTGCACCTTTGTCCAAGTAGGGACCCTTCATCCTAGTCAGGATAAGGGAGTCACACTCCTAAAATAACCTCTGCTCACCCCCTTGGTAGCTCGGCACGAGCAGTCAGGCTTATCTTAGAGGCAGTGTGTAAAGCATTTGCACATAACCGACAGTAAGACAGTGTAAGCACTACAAAAGGACACCACACCAGTTTAGAAAAATAGCAAATATTTTTATATCCAAGACCAAAAACAATAAGAGTCCACAATACAGTACTTAAAAATCTACAGTTATCAAAATACGCTTTAAAAACAGTTCCTTGATGTCGATAGCTCAGACCGGGGCTACCACGGCGTCGTGAGCAAACAAATCCTAACAGTTCAGGATGGTTGAGGTGATGCGGACCAGCTATGGTGTCGGTAAGACCCGCAAACAGTACCTGTTAGAGATGCAGGGCACCGAGTTCCTATCTGTTGGGATCAGAAACACTATCGTAGGCATGCGTCGGGTGCTGCAGCGCGAAGTGCAGCGGTGCGGTGCCCTCAGGTCGCGGTGCGAGCAGCGGCTCGGTGCGGGGTCAGATGGCGTAGTCTGTGATACCAGGGTCGCGGTGCAAGGTGAAGGTGTTGCTCATCAAGGTGCAAGCAGCGACATCATCGTTGCTGAAGCACTGTCATCGGCGAGTCGATGATGCCGGCGTCGGTAGGCCAAAGCTGTGGTGTGGGATGAGGGTGGTGCGTCGTGTACCTTTACGAGTGGTGCCCTCGAACCACGGTGCAAGTAGCGGCGTCGATTTTGGCATGGAGCGGCGGCGGCGGGGAGGCCACTGCGTTGTCATTAAGCGAGGCGGTGCGGAGTTTGGTGCCCACAGGTCGCGGTGTGAGCAACGGCTTGGTAGCGGCATCAGCAGGCATCGCCGGTGAGACCAGGGTTGCGGTGCGGCGTTGAGGTGGTGCTCTCTGCGGTGCCCAGGCTTCGGCGAGAAGTGAGGCGGTGCGGAGTGCTGTGCCCACGAGTTGCAGTGCAAGCAGCGGCTTGGTAGCAGTGTCAGCAGGCGTCGTCGGTGAGATCAGGGTTGTGGTGCAGCGTTGCCCTCTGCGATGCCTTCAGGAACCGGAGTCGGCAGCGGCGTCGTAGACGTCGTTGAGTTGCTTCTCTTCTGCTGCAGCACAAAACACACAGTCCCCAGTGCTGAGGGCAGAAGAGCTTGAAGTCTTTGCTGTTCCTGAGACTTCCTGAACAGGGGGCACGCTCTACCTCAAGCCCTTGGACAAACTCACAAAAGTAGATTGCTGAAAGTTTAGGCCAGTCCTTTCACTGCCCAAGACAGGCGCAGCCACTATAGGCCAACAAAGAAAAGCACTCAGCAATCTGGTAGTCCCTCCTCACAGCTTCTCCATCTCTTCTTCTTGGCAGTCTTCTTGATCCAAAAGAGTTCTATAGTTGAGGGGTCTGGGCCCCAAAATTTGTATCCAAAAATCCTTTGATCATCTAAGCAGAGTGTGTCTGTGCCCAGCCAGAACCAGTTCTGCCTTCTCTGGTGTGATTTCCTGGCAGGGGGTGGAGACGGCATTGTCAGAGGCAGACCAAGCCCTTTGAGGTGCAAGGAAATCTCCTCCCTCTATCCCTATCACAGCCCAGGTCTATTCAGCCCTTTCCTGACCAACCTAGACTATCGGGAGACACCCTTGCTTCCTAGCCATCTGTCGTCCAAAACCCAGACAGACGATCCACATTCCATCAGAGGCACACAGGATGACTGAGCAAGAAAATACCTACTTCCTAAAAGTGGTATTTTCAAACACAGAATGTAAAAAACACCTTTACTAAAAGATGCATCATTAGATGCTGAGTTCAGGCATATTACATTTTATTTTCCCACCTAGTTCCCAGGGCCAGTTATGTTTATAGGATGTTATAAACAAACCTCCCATTCTGTCCTATAGAGAACAGGTAGCCTTGCAATAGTGAAAAACGAAATGGCCTGTAATTCACTATCAGGACATGCCACACACATCAGGGCATGTCCTACCTTCCACATACACTGCACCCTGCCCACAGGGGTACTTTGGGCATACCTTAGGGGTGCCTGATATGTAAGAAAAGAGAAGGTTAGGGACTGGCCAGTGTGTGCACGGGCCAAGTCGACATGACAGTTACAAACTGCGTGCAGACTCTGCAATGGCAGGTCTGAGGTCCCTTTACCGGGCTACTCACGTGGGTGGAACAATCCATGCTGCCGGCCCAAGCATAGCATTTGGTTCCCAGGCTGTGGCACACTCAGTGCACTTTACTAGGAGGGGACAAGAAAATCAAACAGCCAATCATGGAAACACCAATCGATAACATACTTTATACCACAGGACCACTTGAACTTTACCACTGATCAGCAGTGCGAAAAGTACGCAGAAACACTACGCCAGCAAAAACAGAGTAAAAACCGGGAGGGCAGAAAGCAAAAACTCAAAGGAAAAATGCTAATAGATGCCAAGTCTAACAGTCTCTAACAGATATATTGTTACCGAATGTAAGTAACTTGTTCTTCAAGCCTAAATGCAGTTCAGAAGAGCTATGAAGCCATTTATACATTTCCCCAGAAAATGAACAATTGCTCAGGAGCTCATTTATAGTTGCACAAATCTCAGAAATAAATAACACATGAAATCCTCTACCAAAACCCACTGCCAAATAGATTTTACACTGAATTATCCAGGCTTACCAAGTCAGATTTGAGTCTTTTACTATGTTCCGTAAGAATGGACTATGAGGCCTGATATGTTTATTAAAACACTTGCTAGGGCCAAAAATAGAGAGGATTATAAGCACTAAATTGATTTACTAGATTGAAACAAAACATAATACTAATATAATTCCTCAAGTTAGCGTGTAAAGATGTAATCAAACACACTCTGCCATCCCCTGGAATCAAAGATTGGAAAACAATCAGGAGTGGAAAGAATGTCACAAACATGCCAGTAGTTGAACTCAGCCTAAATCTGTAGTAGCATCTCCCCTTGTTTATACATAGAATAGGAACAACCACCCCCTCCCCGAAACAATATAGAGCAGTGATACTCTAAGTACTGCCCGGGGTCTGCATGCGGCCCTCCTGACCTTCACATGGGGTCCACCTGACCTTTACATGTGGCCCCTTGATCAACAGTAACACTGGCTGATGTTCACTTGACTCAGCACTAACATAAAAAATATATTAAATGTACAGGCAAGCTTTTATTTGAAGGCTAATTGAAGTTAAAGAAAGGAACTTACTAGGTTGTCCTGCACCACTTAACTTTAGAAACAGCTTAATTTTCAAAGCAGTCTTGCACCAAAAGTGAGTTGAAAGCCCAGGTTTCTTTGAACATCATAAAATGATAGTCTGTGATACTTTACTGACTTTCATTTTAGACACTTTATCTGTCAATTTCCAGAAGATTACGCTAACGAAACTCTAAGACAAGTCCAACACTGGCTATCCCACAACCACCTGAAACTCAACCAAGATAAAACTGAAATCCTTCTCATATCCAACAAAGAGCAGACCACCCCAAATCACAGAATGGCTAAAAAATATTGATGCTCTAAACTGCAATCTCATCTCGCCCGACTCTGTAAAATCACTGGGAATCACTCTGGACCCTAACCTAGACATGGTCAAACACATCAAGAACACCGCAAAGAGTGCTTTCTTGAACCTAAAATTACTCAACAAAATAAAACCCTTCATCCCTCCCAATGACCTTAAACAGGCCACACAATCCCTTGTTCTGTCCAGATTGGATTACGGGAACGTTACCCTCACAGGCACGCAAAATCTCACCTAGCTCCCCTCAGATCAACTTTAAATGCAGCAGCCAGAATGGTCACCGGAGTAAAGAAATATGAACACATCTCCCCCGCTCTCAGAGAGTTAAAATGGCTCCCAATTGAAATGCGTGCCAACTTCAGAACTGCTTGTCTCACACACAAAGCTCTGCACACTGGCAAACCTGCCTGCCTGGCCTCCAAACTCAACAAAGCTGGGCAGAAAAGGAATCTCAGGAGCACTAACACTCTACTTCTCATCCCTACGAAAACTTGCAAACAAAAACCCTAATCATGCTCCTTCTCTGGAAATGTGTCCAAAATTTGGAACGCCATTCACTCCATATCAGGACTAAACCATCCTTCAAAAAATTCAAAAGCCAGTTCAAAGGCCTCTTCCTCAACCGAACTCTTCTGAATGGATACCTGACGCCTAACAAGGAATCTTCCCCATTTGAGCATACAATCTCTGTGATAAGAATGACTTTTACAGCATCTACCTCTTGACTCGCTCCTCTGTCCCCCCTACCTGAACTGGACTCGTCACAAATCAAAGCGTTTACTACTGTTATACTTTGTATTCAATTGCTACATGACAAATGTTGTGAAGCGCTCCGATACCTTCGGGTCTGGACAGCGCTATAGAAAACTCTTAAATAAATAAGTAAATAAATTATGTTGAGGTGACCATAGCACAATCCCTATTCCCACTCTTAAAAAAACATATCACTAGACTTGGAGTATTTCCTAGACAATTCTTGAGATTGTAATTGTGCACAAAATAGTAAACTATGTGCATAAAGTCAGTCATTGCTGTCTGGAGCTGCTAAAGTCAAAAATCTTTTTGAAGTTGGAATTAAGTGTTCAAAGCAAAAATTATATTTTCTGTGCAGAGCAACATGTATTGTGGAGTACATAGATTTTTATGAAAATCCCCAGAGGAACAGCACATATCTTTAACTTTAGACTGGAAAATAGCGTACCTGGAAAGGTTTGACTTGTAAAATGAATATTGATACAATCACCTTCACAATTTTTTTTTGATTGGCCAATTTATGACACTTGTCTAACATCAGAACACCCTCCAACATACTAACAAAGGCTCCAAAGAGTCCAGGAAGCCAATGATTGATCTCAGTCTTAGCTGTCTTGAACCCTCTTGGCAGTCTCTTAACTGGGGACATCTTTTAGGACCATGACATAAGGTCCTGCTTGTGGAGGAAGGATAATGACTGGCTATGGGGATGCACTTTTTTAATACCATGTACAATTTCTTACTGACAAGTAGTAGCAAAGTCAGTAGAAGGCAGATCAGTCACACAGTTATGGCACTGATTTAAGCTCTGACAAGTGTTTATTGTTGAGCTAATAGGTTCAGACACATCAAAAATATACGTCACCGTCGATGCACTTACCACTCATGCATAAGTGGTTTGTGGATAACTGAGATTCAATAAACAGAAGCTTAGATTTAAAATATTTAGAAGCTGTATCTAAACGTGCTTCTATATTGAGTAGCAATTTGGCCCCCAGGGAGTAAAAAATTATTAATAAAGAATCATGATTTGTTAAAAAGGTTAAGAGTGTCGTCTGCCTCCCCAGGCTGCATCTCACACAAAGGCTCCTTCCTGGAAGCTAGGGCAGATCTACCATCAAATCTCAATTTGTTCACATTATGCACCAGAACCTGAACCACTAAAATGTCCTTAGTTGGGTTACTTACAATTGGATCTTTTTTTATTATTATGATTTTTTAAATTAGTATTTTGTTTTTGAAAAATCACAGCAACAAACAATAGTTTGTTGAAATAAATCATGGTTACATAAAAGCTCACATAGAAAATAATACACCAATGGCACAGATAGCTCAGCAGTTGCCCGGTGCCAAAGAAGACATACAGGAGTGATTTCACAGGTGAGCACAGAATCAAGGCAAGTGAGCATTCTCTGTGGAGCAAAGCAGGTATGCTCTGAGAGGACCACTAAAGTATTCAGGCAAGGCTTTAGAGTAAGAGGGCCGTTGACACAAATCGGCGAGTTGCCTTAGGGAGAGTCAAAGTGTCTCCCAGTAATGCCATCTGAGGTGACGGGGGCAAAGATGGCTCCGGCATGGCACTCAATTCAATTCAATTCAATAGTAGCTTTATTCGACTTTACAAGGCAAGTCATATAAGCATATTTAAACAATTCATTTGCAAACAAGTATAAAATCAGTTCATTTCTTAAAGATCAGTAGGAACAAAATGTATTAGCATAAGAAACCACACTGTTGTATATACCAAAGGGTAAAAATTGTGCAAGATGAGCAAATGTTAAAAAAGAACCAACACAGGCCTAAAGTGCCAAACAGTTCAATCGTTAGGTTAAAAATACATCATATACAGTTAAATGGAGTCTACAGCTGCCATCCCCTAATGCATCGACAGCCTGCATCTAATTAAATATTGTAAAAACTTTGCTGCTACTAAAATAGTCAGATCATCTTGTAGCATATACAACTTAATCAGAGCAGGTCTACACTGTCTCAAGCCCCATGATTTTAAAAGGGGTAACAGATATCCTTTCCTTCCCCAGGTAAAATATTTATAAAAATGAATATTGGACTGTACTGAAACATTGTCACAGGGGCAGTTAATTACATTGTGAGACCAATCATTTATATTTGGAAAAGTTACCAGTCTGAAAAAGCTGTCTGTTCTCATCCTAGATAACAGCGATCTAGTATAGCTTGAGTGATCTGGGGATAAGTATTGGTGTAGGCCCTGTCCATATAGTATCAAATGATGTTGTGTGATACTAGGTTTGCCTCTCTCGGACAGATCGCGTCTGTCTTCCAGTAGGGCCAGGCAGCTTCTCTTAAGAGACTTCTTGGGGATTAAATCACATGAGGTAGGGGAATCAAATAGTTCTGGGAGACCTAGATTAGTTAAAAAATTTCTTACGTAGGTCAACCATGTAATGTTACTGGCCCCTTCTAATTTCATACAATCATCGACCTCTTAAAAACTGTGTCTTCAGAGGTCCATATCTTGTGCCACAACATAATTGGGCTAATTTTGATTAGGTCAGATATATGGACTTTATCAAGCTCTCTGTGACAAACGGTGCTTGAAGTTGACCTCGGGACGGCCAGGAGATATTGGAGGAAAGCATTTTCCTTTGTCTGAATCTCTTGAATATTCGCCGTCCCCCAAATACCAGCACCGTAAGTTGCTGTAGATACACATTTTGCAGCATAGATATCAAGGAGGATTTGGACCGGTTTGCCACCCAATTTATTTGTGAATTGTTTCAGAGTCCCAATGGCTCGGGAAAAAGCCATATTGCGGGTGGATATGGCAGAGGTCCATGTACCTCTACAATTGAGCATAATGCCCAAATATGAAAATGATTTTGTTTGGCTGACCTTTGATTGGTTTAAGGAGGTTTTACATTGGATACTAGATTTTGATGAACAGGCCATAGTGAAGGTTTTTCCCACATTTATCTTGAGGCCTCTAGACCTCATAAAATCAGAAAAACTAGATAATGCTTTCTGTAAGCCTAGCTGCGTTCTCACCATGATGACCGCGTCGTCAGCATAAAGTAAAATTGGGACAGCGCAGCCATCTATTTTGGGGTAATCTACATCAAGTGTCATTAGGTGGGCTGCCACACCATTGATGTATAAGTTAAAAAGGAGTGGCGCCAGTATACAGCCTTGGCGTACCCCTTTTTTTATGGGGAATTTTGACGTGCATTCCCCGTTTCTCCCATATTGGACCCTCGCACCTACCCCCCTGTAAAGTTCCTTCAAAAAGTCAAGAATAGAATTATCAATCCCTAGTTCAGTCAGGGTTTTTCACAAGTCATTGTGACTGAGGCAGTCGAAAGCTGAGCTCAAGTCTACAAATGTCATGAAGAGATCTCACACCTTTCTTAGCTGCCATGTATTTACCTATAATTAATGACAGATTGAGACCTTGCTCAATGGTTCCCATCCCTTCTCTGAATCCATATTGGAATCTGGAAAGGATGCCCGCATCCTTAGCCCAAGATTGCAGCCTATTCAGGATGATTCGGCCAGCTACTTTCATTAATGAATCTAGCAGGGAAATCGGCTTGTAACATTTACAGTCCTGGCAATTTCCCTTTTTGAAGATGGGCACCACAACTGCCTCCTGCTATGTTGTTGGAAAACCGATGGAGTTATAGCTATTAAGAACATTAGTCAGTAGTGGTGCCCATAGGTCCATATTATCTTTATAAATGTCCACAGGGACCCCATCTGGGCCTGGGGCTTTAGATTTGGAGCTTTCCTGTAGTGCCATCTCAACCTCTGCTAAAGTAAAAACTATCTGTAAGGGGAAGGCATTTATAGAAGAACCTACTGGTGAAGAGTCCTGATGGGATGAGTCCGCTACAGATAAATTTTCTAAACTGCCCAGGTCATCTTTCTTAAACAAATCTGTAAAGTAATTGACCCAGACCGATTCTTCAATAGCGATCTCAACCGAATCTATTTGTCTGTCATTAAAAAAAGGGGCATTAACCTCTCTCCAGAACATAATGTTATCTCTTAGTTCACTAGCCCTTCGCAGGGCCTCCCAGGCCGCTTCCTTAAGTTCCAATTTCCGTTTGTTTAACGCTAGTTTATAGGCTGCTCTTGCCCCCCTGATCTCGATTTTATCTCTTGGAACCCTCTTTAGTACTTCCTTTAGATATTGGTGGGCTTTGGTACAACCAGAATTGAACCAGCCCACTGTTCTATCCCTGTCACATTTCTTCCTCTTTCTAACTAGATTACCACTTATTTTAGATGTGATTTCCCCAAAGGCTGTTACGACCAATGAAGGATTAGGATTATCGTCAAGGCAAATCATAAAGGAGTTGGGGTCGTCAGACACGAGATCATAAATGAATTTCTGAGTATTGACTTTGCACCATTTGATTGCATAGCCATTTGACCTAGCCAGCGAGACCCCATGGCAGTATAGAGCCTCTGCCAGGTCCGTAGCTTGGCTGTCTCTGGGGCCCATATCAAAAATAGCACCAATCGGGTAGTGATCGCTAAGTGCGATTTTTTCAGTATTGAAAGACCGTATGCTGTGATGGTGGTTGGTAGAAACCAGCATAAAATTAATGATGGAAACTAAGCCCCGGCCAGTAAAAGTGGGTTCAAAATTTACCTGAGGATCGTTTAACTCATTTGCAAAACCGAGATTCAGGTCGTGCATCATACTATTTAGTAATTGTCCAAAGGTAGTATGTTCAAAATGCGTGCTGGGGTCTCCACTTAAGTCCACTGTACCACATGACTTTGTCCCATTTTGGGCACACAAATGACAATTAAAGTCTCCTGTTATAATGCAACATGTGTCCGATTGCTCTGTTTCCAGCCTCCTACTAACAACTCCATTTAGTTCTTCTACAACCAGTTTTTGCTCTTCCCTTGGTATGTTGTTATATAAATTTATGAGGAGCAAACTCTGGGATCCTACCCCCTTGATGTAAAAGGTTTGAAAGAATTGCCTATACTTATGAGGGGAATTTATAGTGTCCAGGTTAATGACTGTTAGATTAGCCAGATTAGAGAAGTGAGTGGATAAGCCACCAGAACATCTTCCTCTGCCCGATTTACACGCCGGAACGGCGTGTGCACTAAAACCCTCCAAGTGAGTCGTACCCTCATCCCAAGTTTCCTGCAGCCAGATCACATCAAACTGGGCCGCATAGCTTCTAAAAGTCGGGTCCTTAGATTTTTTTGAGAGACCCGCAATGTTCCAAGAAAGTAGAGACAGACTATGTCTTTTTATAGATGGACCGTTTTTCCCCTTTCGTGGGTTCCTTCTGGTCAACATTCTAATAGACCCCCCAGATCCCTCAGTGTCATTTAAAGGCTCCAATATATGGAAAGATTCAGTTTCTTCCACGGCGGTGGTTAGGCCATCCGCCTTTATTACTAGCGGACATTAGCAAATTTTGGATTTGGTGATAGACGAATTATTGTGTGGGGTTGGGGTTGTAATTAGTCTAATCATGGTTTCAGAGGATCGCTCATTAGTGGGTCTAAAAACTGGGTGATCAGAATTTACATCTACTTTTAATGGATCTGCGCTGGTGTACTCTCTACATGGTGATGGTCAATCGACCATTTCTAAGCAGTTGTATCTGTTATAGGTTGGTATTCCCCCCCACCCTTCCCCAGGTACTGTGTCTCTCCTGTTGTTACCCATGCAGTCCATCCAATCTCTTCTCCCCTGTCTGTTGCCTACTTGGTTCCAGCCCCTATCCCAGCTGCCCGCTTGATTACAGGACCAATCTGGGCCTTCAATTGAACGGGCTACTGGAGGGTAGAAAAATTATAAATGTTTAGTACATATTCCATCCTCCCTGGCCAAGGAGCCCCATGAGCAGATATGGTCTACTGTACGGGGATCCTCAAAGTTGACTGTAATACAGTCACCTTTAATTTTTTTTAATTTGGGTCCAATCCAGGGAACCCTGCGCACCATATTAATCCTGCTAGCACAGTTTTGTGGCAATGGTCTGTTAACGTTCAGCCGATGCTGAACTTTATTTTTTAAAGACCAGGTAGGCTCGTCAGTATTTTGACTCAATTCAGTAACCCCCGTCATAATGACCACAAAAGGGCTTGCTTCAGGGGGAGATTTATTGGGGGAATTACGGACTTGCTTCCTCCACCCCTGGCCCGTTCTCCTATATGGAGAGAACTCGAGGGTTGATTGTTTATTACAGCAGGTTTAGGAACAACGTTGGTGGGAATATTTGTAGTACCTGGTGGTTTTTGCGGGTCAGTGGCTTGGGAGGGCTTTGATTTAGGATCTATCAATCCGGCAGATGTATTCTTAATAATCTGCCCAGTCGTGGTATTGACAGGCTTGGTTTTTGTAACCCCTACAATAGCAGTCCCTTGACCCTTTGGACTATTTAATGTTTTCAGGGTTGAAGTCACAGTAGCTAGTTGTTTCTCAATAGTAGCAAGACTCATTTGGATTGGCTGCAGTTGAATCGTAATAAACTCTTCAATCCTAGCCAGTAATTGTTTGCTACAATCACCCCTGGTTTCAGCATCTGTGATAATAACAATGTCCTCAGGATCCTCAGTGCTTGAAGAACTATTAGTGATATTATTTTCAGACATCTGAGCATTCGTCTGTGTAATATGTCCAGTTGAATTTAGTATGGAACTTCCCAACCCCTGGGTATTAGGCAGTGATTTAGGTGCTTTATTATGTTTTCTTTTCTTTAGATTAGCCCGTTTAGAAATAGCACCTTCTCTTATCCCCCTTAGGTGAGCCTGTACAGGGTCCCCCTGGGTCGGGCTCGCGAAAATGGCAGGCGTTCCATCAGAGTTTGACTTATCTACAAGTCCAACAATGATGGAGATGCTGACAAATTAACCATATTTGGCAAGCCGTGTATTTCTGCATGTGTTTCTATTGCAGGGGCCCTTTCCTGTTTAAGAATGGGAGTTTGTGCTTGTGCCAGAAGGCCTAGAGAGGACCTTTTTGCATGGGCCAAATCTTGTGATATACGTCGGTCCAGAAGCAAAATGCCTTGGTCAATAGCTTCATTTGCCCTAGATATAAACTGGTCAATCGGGCCAGTAACTTGTGCCCGACTTGATACAGTTTTGCTCCTGGTGCCTCTAGGTGACATTATTCGGGAAATGCAGTGACCCTTTAAATACAAACAGCACTTGTATTCACTGTAACTTCAAGACAGCAGTATTGAAATGGCAATTGAGAACACTGGGGTACAGAGTAACAAGACGGGCAGAGTCAGCAATATATAAGCGTATGAGTTAGGGGGGTGGCCCAGTCCAGTCTTACCCGGTCTTTAACTGGCTTAAACGGGTCCGCCCTTGGCCCGGGCTTCGCCTCGCGCTTTGTCTCGCGCGCGTCCCGCGTTCGCGGTAAGGGGAGGAGTTAAATAGGGAGGGGCGAGGCGGGAAGAGGTTACAGCTGCGGCGAGGGCCAGGCCGCTCTGGATGCTGGGCCTCGCAGTCCCGGCCCCGTCAACACTCCCCGGCAGGTTCAGGCAATTGTCCAAGCAGAATCCAAAGTGCCCCAATTCAGCGTCACAAATCCAGGGAAAGAAAAGCCAGAACGGCAGAATCACCACACCAGGGAAGGGAAAGTCAGAACGGCAGAATCACCACTCCTTCCTCGGCTTGCGAGCGGCTCCCGCGGAGCGGGGGCCACGAGCCGTTTTCAGGTGCTGCAGGGGGGCGGGGCGGGAAGAGGCTCCAGCTACGGCGAGTGCCAGGCCGCTCTGGATGCTGGGCCTCGCAGTCCCGGCCCAGTCAACACTCCCCGGCAGGTTCAGGCAATTGTCCAAGCAGAATCCAAAGTGCCCCAATTCAGCGTCACAAATCCAGGGAAAGAAAAGCCAGAACGGCAGAATCACCACACCAGGGAAGGGAAAGTCAGAACGGCAGAATCACCAGTCCTTCTTCGGCTTGCGAGCGGCTCCCGCGGAGCGGGGGCTGCGAGCCGTTTTCAGGTGCTGCAGGGGGGCGGGGCGGGAAGAGGCTCCAGCTGCGGCGAGTGCCAGGCCGCTCTGGATGCTGGGCCTCGCAGTCCCGGCCCCGTTAACACTCCCCGGCAGGTTCAGGCAATTGTCCAAGCAGAATCCAAAGTGCCCCAATTCAGCGTCACAAATCCAGGGAAAGAAAAGCCAGAACGGCAGAATCACCACACCAGGGAAGGGAAAGTCAGAACGGCAGAATCACCACTCCTTCCTCGGCCTGCGAGCGGCACCCAATATGGCACTCAATAATTGAAACAATAGATACCAATATGTGAATACTTTTGGGCCGCTCTAGGACATGTCCAGGAAGGTCGCATTCAGTGGACTACCTCTCTTACACTTTCAATTGCCTTTGGGACGCATTTAGCCATTTGTAATAATTATGCAAGAATTTAAAGTGTATCCGTTTATGTTCATAGATAAACAGCGTCTACTTCATCTGGGCGCAGCAATACGCCCAACATTTACCAAGAATATGGTCTCTTCCTATTTCCATCTAGCCCTCAGAGGTGAAAACAAGGTGCAAGCAACTATTTCTGAATATAGGAAGGGTACAGAATTACCCATAACAGCTCTTCATATATATGTGGACAGCATTGGCATTTCATTTGGTAGACTGAGAAAGGAAGACACCACTTTAGCAACTGATATTAGCCTGTAAATAAGTAAAACAGCTAATGATGTATCGCCCATCTAAGCTTGAAGTCCTGCAAGCTTAAAAAGGATCCCCCCTCAAAGGGATTCCCGACATAGTCATAACCAAAGTGTTCAGTGGTTTTTAACAGTGTTCTCCTTAGTGAGAATATGGTAGTGGACTACAGCACAGTACAGAGGTTCCTGGGTTGATATACATTTATTCCGTAACCACATTCTACTATCAACCCAAGATACCACACATCTCTCTTCCCATAGAAACAACATGCAAATGAACCTCATAAAACGCTAAAATGCTTACGCACTACAATAATACAAAAACATATAACCATCCAAAACACTAGAAGGCTGCAGCCCTAAGAGACAGTGCAGCTCATTTCTATACAATAAGATCTTTAAATCTTCAGACACTTTAGATTATGCTTCTTGACAGATGCTGTCACCCATTTCATCCATCTATCAATCTGCATTTGTATAGCATAGCACTGTCACTTCTAAGGGTATCTGGAAGCTGAGGGTGCCTTGTCTCTGATGAAAAGGTAGGTTTTGGAGTCCCCAAAACTGGGCATTTCTTATCTCAGTCTTCACATTTTTGAAGGTTTACCTCATTTCTGGTGTCCACGTTATCTTATAATTTCTGTCTTTCACTTGTTTAATAGAAGCCAGCAAAGGCACTATTAAAGTGCTGTAATCAGAGACCTGTAGTCTCACATAATTACAGAAGCCAAGAAACTTCTGCATTCCCTTTAACAGTTTCTGGGTCAGTCATTTGAAGTATAGATTCTGCTCTTTAAAGAGTTACTCGTTGACCAAAAGCTGACAGTAATTGTCTCAGGCAACGGACCTCTGACAATATTGAACTTTATCTTTTTCTACTTTGTATCATCTCTGTGCGAGAGAAACCAAAAGAGATATGATATTATTCCAACACTGCTGCTCTGTGGGACTGTAAACTAATATGTAGTCAACATACTGCAACAATGTACTGTCACACTGAAAGTTTGACAGATCATTTTTCACCACTCTTTTGAAAATGCTAGGTAACTCACAATACCCTTGAGGTAAACAAGACTACAAATACTGAGTCCCTTGATAGGAGAACGCTGTCAAATAATGACTGTCTGGATTGAGAGGATGCTAAAAAAGGCATTCTTGAGATCTATAATGGAGAAAGATTTAGCATCCAGGGGACTATCTGTCAAAATCATGGTAGGGTCAGGGACAATTGGAAAATCTGGTACTACTCCATCATTCAGGGGGTGCAGGTCTTAAAACATACCCCAGGTGTTACCCTTATGTTTATTAACTAGGTGCATAGGGGTATTACAAGGAGACACTCCAAGGTAAATAACTCCTTGCTCTAGCAACGCCTGTATAGTAGGTGTAATGCCCTCATCTGCCTCTCCAGAAAGAGGATACTGCTTCACTCTAGATAAGATAGCACCTTCCTGTAATGTAATTCTGAATGGCGTAGCAGTACGAATAATGCCTACATCATGGGGACCATTAGTCCAGAAGGTATCTGGTGCTTGGGAAAGATCTGCTTCCCTAACAGAATCAAAAGCTCTACCTGGTGTGGGCATCCTTACTACTTCCAATATTGTCCTTAAAGGTATGTCATCTTGAAAGACTACACCTGTTCTCTTAGAATCATCATCAAACTGTTGCTCATCCAGTATTTCCCTAACGATTTTACCTGGCTCAATGAATATAACACTTGCCCATAATACATGCTTATGATCACTGGCTCTCACAGAGCCATAGGCTGGTGTAACCTTTAAGGCCTCTATTTGCAATATCAGTTCATTGTCAGGTATCCAAAAATCTTGCTCTTGTTGCCAGCGAAGGAACACTTCCCACTAACTCTGGTGTTTATGCTATTATTGTATACACTGCTGTAGTGAATGCTTCTATAACAGAGAATTGAGTTCTGATTTGATCTCCAGTAGAATAATCTGTTACAGCCATGGTCCTGGAAGGTGGAACTCCAGGAGTAGAACAGATCATAGCTCCATCAGGCTCAAAATGAATGCTCACATTTAATTTGGCCAAGAGAGCTCTCCCCAATAGATTATCTGGGCCAGCTGGAGAGAACAGTAAACAGCCATCAGTGTAGCTGCCTCCTATTTCCACTGGTTTAGTAAATGGAACCCTCAATACTGCCCCAGAGAATCATTGTGTGTCCATTGCTCTCTTAGAAATTGAGGGTCTCCCTCTCTAATACAACATCGGGTTGCTTCTGTATCTATGAGGAATGCATACCTCTTGTCATTGATAGCTACCGTCACCGTGGGTTACTCATCTGGCCTGCGCATCACTAATACTGGGCACGTAGAACTAATCTGTGGGCATCTTCATGGCATATATCCTCCCACATCATTTGTTTGGAGTGGATTTCCTTCTCTCACAATCACACCTCCCTGTTCACTTTGGAATAGCCGTTGGGGGTGCTTGGTAACTGCTGTGTTGGCATTTGTTGCAACTGAGGCATTGCTGGTTGCTGCAGATTTTGCGGTTGTGTCTGAGGTACATGTATTGTTTGTGTGTTTGTCTGCATTTCCTGGCTGATTGTAAACTCCTGTCCTTCCATTTTATTAATCTCATCTTGGTCCTGCAATCTTTAATTAAATGTCCATATCTATGACAATAGTAATGTGTTTGATCCATTCTTTTGAGGACCTATCCTACCTCTTTCTATTCGCCCTTGTCCGCCTCTATTACTTCCCAGTGCCCTTACATTATCCTGCTGTTGTGGGTACTGCTGGTGGGTGGTGCCTGGGACTGATCCCACAGACATTGCAGTCATCTGAGTGGTGGCTACTACTACAGCTCCTTCTACTGCTCCTTTTTTGTCAACTTTGCTGCATTAACTTGGCTGCTGCTTTCTCTGTCACCTGCTTATTTCTTTCTTTCACCTCCTTCTTCTTACGAAAATGGATTATTTGTGCCTGTGTTGCTGTCCAAGGTTTGGCTTCCAATGGCCGTATATTCTCTAGATTGTCCTGTACATCAGAGGGTAAACCCTTCTTCACCACATTGTAAAACAACATTCAATTTCCCTCTATTACTTCTTAACACTGACCTACTTCTTGAGTCCATTTTTCCTTCATCCTGCCAAGAATCTGAGCGGGGTCCTCATTCAGCTGCAATGATTGAGCCATCAGACACCCAACGTCTGGCCTGTCAGAATCGATTTTCCTCAATGGATCCCACACTACTATCCAAACTAAATTGAAAGGAGAACCATCATGCCTAGTTTCAGCGAGGCTAACACTCCTCACTCCAGCCTCATGGAAAACATTATCTGTCTCATCTCCTATGAGAAAGCTAAGTAAACTCTATGGGGCCGATTCACAGAACTAATCTGAGACAAAATCCTTAACGTACTACTTTTGGTATTCACAGAAGGCATTTAGTAGTAGTAAAGATAGGATTTTGTCTTAAATTAGAATTTTGTCTTGTTAGGATTGTCTTAAATTAGGAATTTGTCTTAAGTTAAACTTAAGTTTGTCTTACGTTTTGGACCTAACTTAAGACAAAATCCTAAATTAAGACAAAATCCTAACTTTACTACTACTAAATGCCTTCTGTGAATACCAAAAGTAGTAAGTTTAGGATTTTGTCTCAGATTAGTTATGTGAATCGGCCCATATATTTCCTCTATTGCCGCCAGGATGATACCCATAGTTTGTTTTTCAATGGTTCTAATCCATTACCCTCCTCCCTCTGTAAGTGTTGGGGGTTGTGTTGTCTGACATATGTTTGCCACGCGTGCAAACATTTCCATATGTGGGGATAATATCAGTCTGGATCTTCCTCACCATAAAGAATGCAATCCTCAGCATTTGTCATGTCACGTGGATCAAAAGACTCTTCCTGTAGCCGTGAGCTAATCTGTGGGGCTCAACCTTCAGTCCATCCTGCTAACTAATCCACATCGGTTACAACACTGTTTGCTCCTTCAGCAACAGTCTCACTAGGGGTGAGATCTTTGCTGCGTAAAACTGACTGAATACTCATCTGCTGCATTGGTCTATCATGTAAGGTTATACCTACCATAACTTCACAAGATCCCATCCTGGGGTCTGGCTGGCCATGTGTTCCTGAAACCGCAACCGTGCAAGCTCAGTTACTTGGGGTTTCCTAGTTCTAGTGATCATATCCTGTTCTCCTCCTCCGGTGTTGGTGTGATTAGGCTATACCACATGCTCCTTTGTTATGCTCAGAATCAATAAGGGCCATTTCTTGAATGTTAATGTCATAACTTGAGCACCTAGCCTCTGGAGATTTAAATATTTCATCCATGTTGTCGGTTATGTATTGACTATTCTCTATTTGCCATCCTCCCAAAACTTCCCTGAATCTGTCCTGAAAGATTATCACAATATTCTTCTCTCCTCGCTTCCCACGCATCCCTTCTGTTCTCACTTTGTGATACCCATTCTTTTCCTGAATACTCTATAGTGAAACTATTACATTCCCCTTGCTTTCTGCAAAAGTGATAGATTATCTTCAGGCCTTCTAAAGTCCTCATCTCTTCCTTGGGATACTGGCCATTGCACCATACCAGAGCCCTCTCTACACAGTCATTCCATCTAGCATCATCTGCATCTCTCCGTTGTTGGATAGATATTTGTTACCTAACTACGCTTCCTGTTGCATCTCTCTTCTGTAATATATGCGATGTTGCTGATGAAAAATGCGACTGATCGTCACTGTCTCCTGGACCCTGCTCTTCACCTCTACCACCTTGGGAATAAGCGGGATCTAAATTTAATGTAAACTGTGCTTCTAGTTGTCCTGAAAACTGAGTCACCCACCCATACTTGCTCTCTGAGAGTGCTCGTATGACTTGGCTTTGATATCTGTGGAGCAACACTAATGGATCCCTTTCGGGATTGTGAAGGCGTCTCAACTTCAGGATTCTCAAAACCTACTGCGGCTTCCTGTATCTGTGTTAGTGTATAAATATCAGGTACCTTAGAAAAAGTAATTATAGAGTCATATAGAGGTGAGAGAGCAGACGAGGTACTGGTGGGGTCAACATTTGAAGGGTCTATAGATTTTTTTACAAAAGAATTGCCATAAGGCTAAGGTAGCTTCTTGCTTCTGTAATTTAGCAGTTGCATATTTACTCTTACAGTGTGTAACAATGTGCCCTAATATCTTTTCATCAAATGTCCTTTCCTTTGACCAGTGATATGTGCACTTCTTAGTAGCCTTAAACCACTCCCTACAGTGTTTTTGTAACCTTTTCTGGTCACCTGGAAAGGTCTCTTGCATATGTTCTAAGGGAGTCTCCAAAGTCCCCCCGAATATCTTACAACTTCTGCAATGTAACTTTTATCTGTCTACTCAATATTACTTCTTTTTTAAAATATGTATTTTACACTAGTCCTCATAAATAAGAAATCTGTCTCACTCTGTGGCCATATTTCTATTTACATGCACACATACGCATTCACCATCAATATATTTAAAATATGAACACTTCTAAATGTTAATCACCATTGTTTTCACTTTACACTGTAAATAGTGTCAGCAGCAACTGGCCACTCCGCCCCCCTGCACTCAAAAGAGGATAACCCTTAAACATTGTGTCTCATAGACCATAGAATGACTTCTGGACATTAGGTCCAGGACGGTAATTTGAGTGTTCAGATCATATTTGGAGGTAAAGTTTAGCAACATTAGCCTTTCAGCTCTCCCTCTATGTCAAATATTGGAACACATATTGGAAACCCAACATCGAATCACCTACATTGACCACTTCCAACTTTTTATTGGGCTAAACACTCTACCGACTACGCAGCGCCTTAACTTAATATTGTGCAACACATATACACTAGCTTGCATGTGATAAACGTATATTTACATTACATCTGTATTTACCACTGCCAAAGAGACAAGTCCTATAATATACAAAACATGGAAAGAAGTCTGCATTGATCTCACCTTAAAGACGGCAATCGCCGGGTCCTACCCGCCCTTGTGACAAGCTCATCTGGGATGTACCCGTTGGTCTGTGGAGTGGGACTCTGACCTTTGAAGACTTGAACAGCATTGCAGTAACCCCAGATGACTTTCTCTTCCACTTTTACATCTGCCCTATAATGATGAAGGGCTAAACCCAGAAACACGTGTCTAGAAATAACAGCACTACCTGCACCAACTTTGGTGAAAACTACAACAACTTTGCAGTAAGAATACTGCATTTGGAGGAGGAGCTTAGCGCGCATCCAAGATGGTCGCGTGAGCTGTGAGCTCCCGAGACCCTTGCTGCCTCCACCGACTATCCTGGCACTAATCCTGGTTTAGACGACGGGTTCTTCTTGCCCCGACTCTCCTGATCTGGAAGACCCTTTTCAGAATTTGATATGGACGCCGGATGCCCGACTTGCTCCTTCTGGAGCCCTGAGGCCTACATCGTGGCTTATCCCGGACCTTGGGCATTGGGAGCACCCTGAAAGTAGTTGAACAACAACGGCCTGTGGCATGAGACGGTCGCCCGGGACCTACTTTCGGTTTCGTTTCTCCTTGGCCGCGAGGATTGGAGATAGCTGATCTCGAGCCTGCTGGCTACTGCAGCTCCCTGCTTGATCCCCACTGTGCCCTGTGTTTCAACACCTTGTGGAGTTTTCCTTCGAGGGAGCCATTTACACCAGATCTCGAAAGCCCCGGCGGGGCGGGCTATCCACTATGGCAGCTAAGTCTGAGGGTGACAAACGGTCTCTCAAGACTGCAACTCGTGGCGGCGGGACCCAAGCTTCCATTATGGACAGATTTGCTCGGAACAAGGGCTCGCCGAGTGGGACAGCAAAAACCTCGGAGGGCATGGGTAGTGGCGCCCCGGAGTCGGAAGAACCGACTCTACGAGACATTATGGGAGCCATCGCCAGCATACAATCGTCGATGGGCCAATAATACGAGACCTTGGCGGCCAAGATCGACACAGTGGCTGTGGACGTGGGCCTGATCAGGGCAGATTTGGGGAAAACCAACGAGAGGGTGAAGTCGTTGGACATTGAGACTGCCAGTCTCACCTCGGATGCATCCGAGCTCCAGACCGAGGTCCGCACCCTTCGATCCTCTAGCGAACGGTTTGCTCGCCGCCTCGAGGATTTTGAAGGTCGTGCTAGGCGAAATAACATACGCATTATCGGAGTTCCGGAGACATCGGCAGATCAATCGACGGACCTTCTTGTTGAGGACCTGATCGTTAATCATCTTGCCCCTAAAGGCTTGAGCAAGCTTTTTGCTGTGGAACGCGCCGATAGGATTCCGGGCGGCAGACGAGCACAGGGGACGGCCCCGCGGCCCATCATTGCGCGGCTCTTCAATTATAGAGACAGAGACGCCATCTTGCAGGCTTCGAGGACCAATGGCCCCACCAGGTTTGAGAATACCTCTGTTAACTTTTACCCTGACTTCACTCCCCTGGTGCAGAAGCAGAGACTGGCGTTCTCCGGGGTGAAACGTAGACTACGGGATTTGGGCATGAAATATGCCATGCTTTTCCCCGCTCGACTGCGCATTGAACATAATGAGCGGGTGCTCTTCTTTGACATGCCTGAGGTGGCCAGTGACTGGTTGGACACTTTATCTACGCCTAGAGACAATGATGACCACACTGGTGGTGCTGAAGATGGCTGACGGGAACAGGAGGAGTAGAGGCACCGGCGTATGCTCCATTGTACTGTGTTACGATATTTTGTTCTCCTTCTTTGGGTCGATGACTTTTATAATTTGGACCCTGGGGCGGCGGGGGGTTCGGGACTTCTCCTCCTCCGGGGGTGTTTTTTCCTTTTCATCTGTAGTTTAGTTCTTGGGGTAGGGCGACAGGCACATTGCTGAATGGGGTAGTTTCTTGGTTCCTCGCAGGGGTGCAGGGTGGGGGGTTGTTGTTCTGGGGCTTGGGGGGAGGGGGGTTGGGGTTTCCTTTTTTTGTTCATACTGCATTTGGGGCTACGTATTGTTGCTTTTTCTGTGTTTCCTTCGTGGGGTTCGGTGGACCTGATTTCTTACTTACGGGATGGGGGTAGGGGGCTACAGGTCTTGAGCTGGAATGTCAATGGCTTGGGGGACAAGATAAAGCGGGGTATTGTACTCCAATATGTGAAACGTCATTCTCCCGACATCATAATTCTGCAGGAAACGCAACTGGTCGGGAATACGTTTCATGCTATGAATCGGAGGGCCTACAGGTTGGTGACGCACTCAGAGTTTACTTCAGGCTCCAGAGGAGCTGGTATAATGCTTCGTAATTCCCTTCCCTTCGAGATAGACGACACGATTTTGGATGACAGGGGTCGATACGCTGCAATTGTTGGGAGGTGGGAGGGAAGAACTGTAATTGTCCTTTCGGTCTATGTCCCCCCTGGCCTGCAGACTTCCACGTTTGCTGACTTGGGTAAATTGCTGCTGGGGCTTCCCGAAGGGCTTCTAGTGATGGGAGGAGACTTTAACTCTGTGATGGATGGTTCGCTGGATCGACACCCTCCCAGGACGCTCACACCATCCCAATCTGTTCTTAGTGGGTTGCTAGATACATTTGGTATGGTAGATTGTTGGCGAGTCTGGCTCGGCTTGATTATCTTCTTGTACCCGCTGCCCAGGCCACGACGGTGCGAGAGGCCCGACACTTGCCTAGAGGTATTTCGGACCACTCCCCGCTGTGGGTTCATATTGATCTCCATCTGAATGCTGGGGGCCGAATCGCCCCAATCAATCCCTGGCATCTCCGGACTCCAGAGACTAGAGCGGGGTTGGTTAAAGCCATGGACCTTTACTTTGCGGAGAATGTGGGATCTGTTTCATCCTCAGTGTCCCTCTGGGAAGCTTTTAAACCTGTGATACGGGGCCAGGGGCTATCGCTTATCGCTGGCTATAAGAGGCGACACAATGAGGAGGTTGAACGGCTGGAGGCCGAGGTGGTCACTCTAGAGAGAGAACTTGAAACTGGAGTCACGCAGGAGAAGTTGCATGTTCTGCAGTTAAAACAGTCTGACTATAAGGCCTTGGTCACGAATGCTGCGAAAGCCATGAGTCGGGAGCAAATGGGCCGTCTATATGATGTGGGCGATAAAGCCGGGAAGTTGATAGCGTGGTTGGACAAACGGGAGAGATTGAGTCGTGTGGTGCCGGTGATTGAGAGTGAGGATGGGGTACGTATGACGGATCCACTGGAGATAGTGGAGGAGTTCGCCTCCCACTTTCGGAAGGTGTTTGCTCGGATCTCGGACCGGCCTGAGGAGGATTCCCGTCTTTTGCTTCGAGATATTGCCCTGCCTTGTCTGTCTGACTCTGATAGGGAGCGAATGGAGGCGGATTTTTCCACGGATGAGGTAGCGCTCGCTACTCGCTCCATTCGCTCGGGTAAAGCTACGGGACCAACCGGCCTGCCCATGGAGCTGTACAAGTTGTGCCCAGACAAAATGGCGTTATATCTTCGCGCAATGTTTTTGGAGTCGAGAGAGAGAGGCCGGCTTCCCCGAGATCAACGACTCGCCTCCATTGTGGTGATTCCCAAGGAGGGTAAACAACGTGAGTTCTGTACCTCGTACAGGCCTATTTCTCTCTTAAATGTCGAACCCAAGGTTTTGGCGAAGGTGTTGGCGAACCGATTGATAACCGTGATAAGTGATCTGGTGCATCCGGACCAATCTGGTTTTATTCCTGCCCGTAACACTGTGCTGAATCTACGTCGCCTTCATGGCGTGCTGGCGAGGGCGGATACACTGCGTGAGCCGGACATTTTGGTCTCGTTAGATGCCACTATGGCGTTTGACACTGTGGAATGGCCGTACTTATGGGCGGCTTTGGCTAAGTTCGGCTTTGGGCCGGTGTTCATTGGTTGGGTCCGTTTGCTATATGAGGAACCCTTGGCCCAGGTGGTTGTTAACGGCAGAGTGTCGGCTCCCTTCGCCTTGGGTCGTGGTACGCGGCAGGGATGTCCCATTTCCCCGTTGCTTTTTGCTCTGGCTCTGGAGCCTTTGGCAGCCTGGTTGAGATGGGAGCCTTCCCTTAAGGGCATCAGGTGGGCCCCCGGTTTTGAAGACCGCATCTCGCTCTATGCGGATGATATTCTTCTTTACCTTACTTCCCCGCGGAAATCCTTGGGAGTACTATTTGATGTTCTTAGCTCCTTTGGCAGGAACTCAGGACTAGTCATTAATTGGACCAAGTCCTGTGTTTACTCGCTTACGGATGATGTCCCGCTAGTACCACGTAATTTTCCGATACAGATCTCGTCCGCAGGATTTAAGTATTTAGGCATTCACATTTCACGTGACCCGACGACTAGATACCGGCTCAATTTGCTTCCCCCGCTCGCTCGGCTACGTGCAGATGTAAAGGCGTGGAACAGGCTGCCTCTGTCCCTGGTGGGTAGGGCGGCCTTATTCAAGATTATGTCTCTTCCCAGGTTTCTGTATGCTCTCCAGAACACGTTAGACCTAGTGCCCTCCAGCTATTTCCGTGAGATAGAAAGCTTGCAAAGGAAACTGGTGTGGGCCGGCTGTCCCCGGATTGCCTTGGCCAAGCTAACGCTACCATGGTACGATGGCGGAATTGCGTTACCGGATATCCGACGGTATTACTAGGCCTTACAACTGAGCCCGGTTAACCATGCTATGTACGGTTCGGCTGCTAATCCGGCCTTTGCCATGGATAAATGGTTGCTTCCGGGCGGAGACTACAATAGGGCACTTTACTCGAAACGGTCTGATGTGGACCTGTCCGGGCCTACAAAGGTCGCGGTAAGGGTTTGGTACAACGCGTTCGCTGCCACTGGTTGGTCGGATACCCTCACTCGGGCGACTCCACTCTATGTAATTATGGACGACTAAGGAGTTCGATAAATGGGACCTTATTGGAATTAGTGTGGTTGGTGATCTACTGCGGAAGGACGAGATTAAATCTTTTGAGGAGCTGCGACGGGAATTTCAACTCGGCCCTCATGAACACTTTCGTTATCTGCAAGTTCGGCACGCCCTTTCATCTGTGATGGCGCCTGGGACGTCCGTCCCGGACTCCTCGCCCCTTGAGGATAGAGTACTAGATGGGCATATCCCGGACAGTACGATTTCGCTAATATATAAGAAATTAATAAACCATCGGGTGGACCTTCTTGTACAGCTCCGCACGTCTTGGACCGGCGATGGAGTGGAGCTTGACGATGAGGACTGGCAGGCGGCGATATCCTCTCCAAAAGAGGTGGCGATCTCGGCTCGTCTGAGACTGGTGCAATTAAAAGTCTTACACTGAGTGTATATGACGGGTCCTCGATTGTTGCGGATGGGGTTTGTTTCGGATGCTTTGTGTAAACGTGGCTGTGGTATGTTGGGTACATTCCTCCATATCATATGGGAATGTCCTGCGGTTGCCTCATTCTGGACTCGTGTGCATGGTGTTATGTCTGAGGTGACGGGTGTTTCGCTTCTGCCTGAGGCCCGGAGATGTTTGCTGAATGTATGGGAGCCCAACGACTATAATGTTGCCCAAACGCAGTGGGCCACCTTGGCCAATATGATTGCTAAACGTGATATTGCGCAATTGTGGGGCTCGGCAAAGCCACCGAGTCTGTCTGCCTGGTCTAGGAACATTGATTGGTGCATGTTCCGTGAAAAAACAGTATATATCGCCAGGGGCAGGCCCAAAAAGTGGGGTAAAATATGGGGTCAGTGGAATCAATACCGGGGTGAGATCTGCACCCCCCCCTTTGAGCCGCCACAGGAACGTCTCCAGTCCCCTTAGCATGACATTCCCTCTTTTCCAGGTTCTATTTGCGTATTATTGCCTACTACCTGTTCCCTCTTTCACTCCATTCCGGATATCCAGTTTGTTGACAATATATCATTGCATACACGGTACCCCTCTCCAGAAGGATTCACCAAGATTGTTTCCTTTTTATTTTGAGCCCTTGCAGTAGTTTACTTATGTTTGTTGGTTGGGGAGTTGTTTTCCAAAAAAGATAAAACTAAAACCTTCTCTTTTCCTTTACATGTACATATGGCTAGACATGGGTTTCGGCTGAAGGGCTGTGTACATTTTATCCTGTATAGTACTGGGACTGATGCTAGCCGACCCGCAGTGGCTGTATGTTTGCTTTTGTATCTTCATGTCTTTTTCAATAAAGGTTTTTATTAAAAAAAAAAAAGGAATACTCCATTTACCAGGATGCAATGGGGAGAACTGTGCTAGGATGAGACGCAGTGTGCCCCCTCCTTCCGCCACCATGAATAGGCAGAACTTTAGGAAACAGTGTCTCCCTACCTCATCAAAGATGCGCAATGATCTATGCAGCCGGAGTACGCAGTATTCCGGTGGCAGCAGTCGGTTAGTAGCAAAAGGGACTCCTATGCTGGTTAGCCAGCTTTTGCAGGGTAACTAAAATAAAGAAAAAGACAACACTACTCTTGGCAAGGGAAACACAGTTCCTTACTGTTGTGGCAAAAAGAGCAGCTGTCTCCATATATGTAAACAGCTGCCCTTAATTTGCGGCTTCACAGGCAGCCACTTAAATAGCAAAAAGAACAATGCTTCTTACAAAAGGTCAAATATTAAGTTATTTAGCAGTTGCATATTGGTTACAGAAAACATATTGTCACGTGTGTCCCTAACCTCTTACCTATTTTCTTCAGATTCTTTATTGTAATTCCAACAAGGCTTAACAAACCATGTATTTACTGCTTTTGAATGCATGTGTGTTTGCATGTGTGTTTTAGTGTTCTGCTCCCAAGACGTCTTATAAGATCCTGTGTACTTTTGGCTAATTCTATCACCTGCTCCTATTCTTTAATCATGTTCTCAATTTACTGGGATGACAGAACATGTGCTTGTACTGAGACCCTAAATTCCTTCACGCTTACAAACACTGTTTTTTCTTTAACTAAGACCTTGTAGGTCGTGCACTCTATTTTCAAGTGAACTCTTCACCTCTCTTGTATCAGCATGAGATCTGGGCCTGCACTGCTCTTTCACCACGTATACTTTTATATCGCTTTCTACTGGTGTCTGCTGTAGCGTAATTTCTTCATGATTCATTTCCACTTTAACACTAGAAGACATAATAAATTGCAGGCTGACCTGCAAACATGGAGGGAGTTGGTGCATAGCTTTTTGGGGGGGAGAGTATTTGGAGGTGAACATAAACACTATCCTTAGGACTGTTGAAAGATGGGTTTGTTCTTACATTGAGTAAACGTTGGGTTGAGATGAGGTAGACTTGGAGGGTGATGATCAGGCAACTTTGGCTTACATGGTTTGTGTTCAGTAATGGTGGATTGATGATTATGCTTTGTATTTTGTCTAACATTTTGTTGCTGGAAATTCTACAACGTAGATATCTCGAGGTTATGGTTGTATATTGTTTGATAAAAATGTAAAACATGAATTCTTTAAAAGAAAAAACACGCTCATCCAAATTACAAACATAAAGTTTCATATATCATAAAAAAAGAGAGACTACTACAAGAGAAGTGTTCTGGACCCAACCATCAGATGGCAGATTAATGCACAGCATGTGAATCCAGAAACTTACTGTCAACATTATGACAATAAGTCTGCCACATGGTGGGTCTGTTTGTCTAATTTAGAGATAAGCACAACATCAGTTGTTTATTAATTCAATATATATTAGAAAATGATTAATACCTGTCACCCAAGCTATTCTTATAGCTTTGAGGGCCTGGAGTAGTCTGAATTGTCACGATAGTAACTATGTTTGTACTGTCACTGGCAGCACTGTCAGTAGCAATTAATGGTGCAAGCTGAGGGGGCCTCCTGACTAGGGCCCTAGCCTTTATGTCTTTTTACGCACTGCCCCTTTTACACCTTCACACCGGATTAAATCCCTGTGACAGAAACAACAGATTCCATCACTGCACTCTCCTGGAATGTCAATGGTCTGAATATTAAAACTAGGAGGGGGTCAGTGTTTCAATAACCTATCCGATATTCCCCACCGGTGGTACTGTTGCAGGAAACACATTTACTAAGTAATAGCCATTCCTTTCTTCACCGATGTGGTCACACCAAGGTATTTCATGCAGGCTGTACTACTTTCTCTAGAGAAGTTGCTGTGGCACTTCATAAACTTTTTCCCATGCAGATCGCTAAAATCATTGTGATGACTTAGGTCAATTTGCCATCATTGATGGGGACATAAAGAGCACGTACTGGACGGCTGCCTCAGTCTATGCCCCACCACACTTGTGATGGATACACTACAGACACCCACAAAGGTTCTCCTGCAATCCTACATCCACTCCCCCCCCAGAGGACCAACACTCGTGGGACGCAACTTTAACTCAGTTTTGGACCCCTGCCCTGACACTAGTAACCCACTTACATGTAAATCTTTCAGCCTGTGCGTGAGAAAATGGGGTTCTGTTGAAGTACCCTCCCACTTATTGCCTGGTATCTGGTACATCTGCGACAGAAAGTGTGCTGGGTCCCTGCTAATATGGTCTCCAGCACCATTGTTCTTTCCCACAAACATTTCCACAATTGGCTCTTCAGGCCTCCTATAAGTCCCTAGTAAATCATACCTGGGTACCTAGGGCATTGGGACTGAAGAGAATCCCCTAGGGACCCCTCACCCAGGCCATGCAGACTGCCACTGCAGCATGCATGCCGTGGTGCAGGCAAAATGACAAAGTCGACATAGCACACTGCCCATGTGCCACGCCAACGAGCACTCCCTAAGGTATAGGTAAGTCACCCCTCTAGCAGGACTTACAGCCCTAAGGCAGGGTGCACTATACCACAGGTGTGGACATATATCTGCATGAGCAGATATGCCCCTACTATATTTAAGTCTATTCTTCGATATTGCAAGTGCCGGGGCAGCCATAGAGCGTACATGGGCTGGAAACTCGACAACGAGTTCCCCAGCACCATGATGTCTTCCCTGAACCCAGGAGTGTTTGGTACCAAACAACTCCTCTTAGTAAACCCCCACTGATGCCAGTGTTGGATGTATTAAACCATGTACTCAGAGGGCACCTTAGAGGTGTCCCCTGAAAACCTATCAACCCTGGTGTGGTCTTTGGGCGGCTTTAGGAAGCCTGGCACCAACAAGCATGTTTCTGTACCCCTGGGTGGAGAGCTTTCACTTTCTGGGTGGTGGTGCCACACCTCCTCCCCCAAGATGGGCACGGTGCTCGAGTGGGAAGCCTCAAAGGCCTGTCCCCAGCCTCTCCTGCTAGTAGCAGATGGCAACCTCTGGTTTAGACCCACACTTTTGGTGGGAAAACCAGCAGGAAAAGCTAGGAAGAATAGGAGGAGCGCTCTCCTTTGCCAGTCCACCCCTAAGGAGTAGGGGGTGAGGTGAAGTACATATTTGAGTCCACTCCATCTTGAAGATGGGGGGAATCCTCCAATCAGGGCTAGGACTATGCCCCTCGCACAGAAGGGTGGCATCATTGAGGGTGTAGACATCCCAGGTTAGGTGCCTACTGGACTTATCTGTCGCTCCCTTAAAACACCTCTAAATCTAGTGTTTAAGTGGCTCCCCTAGACTTTGAAACTAGTTCATGCCGACCTAAGAAGAAGGGAGAAGAAGACGCTGTGCAGTGAAGGCTGAAGATACCGACTGATTTGGCCCCAGCCCTACCAGCCTATCTGCAGCTTCAAAGACCTGGAAAGGAGACGATGCCTGTCCTGCAGCTAGTGAAATCCAGAAACTGAGGAAGACTCCCTGACCTTTGATAAAGTCCAGAACTCCCTTTTACAGCGGGCATGTGCCCAAGAAATCTACACAAAGGGCTCTGGTCGCCTTCTGAACCGCAAGTTCTGTTCACCCTGCACCCGATGTCTACGGCCCGTGTCCAGGTGGCCCACCTATCCAGAACAGGTTCCCCAGCGATCCTGACCTCAAGTCGAGCGTTGGCTGACCCCTCCTGGACTCCATGATGGCGTCTGCAGTCGGAATCCAGAGGCCCCACCCCACCGCCTCCTGCCCCATTAAGAAAAACCATGTGTCAAAAGACATCCCTGCACCCGAAGCCCCTGGTCCTGGGGGAGCTCGACCAATGGTTTTCCAACGACCCACAGCATCTCGACTTACCTCTGCTCTCGCTGATGACCTATGAGCAGCCTCTAGGTCGACACCTGCAGCTTCTTTGTCCAACTGAGTTTCTCCATTGAAAAGCATTGGGTGCCCGACGCTGTCTTTGCACCCTGTCCCCGACCGCCCCGGTTTCTCTGGTGGTGTAAGTTTGGTGCTGCCTTGTGGCCCCCCATGTGCTTGCTCTAACCCCTGAAGATTGACCGCTGAAAACGATTTACCTACTTGCAAGCAGCGTGGCTCCTAGCACCACCAGTCTCTAGTGAAGCGCATTGGGCCCATCTCCGAAGTTAACCTCTGCACCTGGCCGCCCCAGTGCTGCTGTTTGTGCAGACTTTGTGCTTACCTGAACCTTGCCCTCTGGTGACCTCAACCCCTGAAGAATGGAACAGTAAATGGTATACTTACCCGTAAAACTGCATTCTTGTTTTCCTCCATAGGTGAACATTTAATTGTCAACTTTTGAAAGACTAAATTATTTTTCCTGAAAAACAAAATACCTTTTTGCAAAGATCTTGGTCTTAAAATAAAACGTGAGCAAAGCTTATTTTTATAAAATTGGTGTGGTTCTCCTTTTTGAGTTTTGTGTCCCTTATTGGTCAATGTGTGTGCAATAAATGTCGTATACTCCTTTGTGTTAGGCCTAGGGTTGCTCGCCACATAGCTACAAATAGAGCACTTTGGGTTTACACTGAACCCTGAAACCCGTTGAAGGGTGTGGTTCCAGAGTCACCTCACAAACCAAAAATAGGTACCACAGTAAGAATTGGGATCCCAATAGGGCATGGTGTCACAACTGTCAAAGGACAGGACACCACACCAAGGACCCTAGCTGTCCTACAAACAAACCCCCTAGTGTAGCTCCACGGGTTGCCAGTGTAGCCTAAGGTGTTAATTCTTCAGATGAGGAAGTCTGTGAGAAGTTGGCCTGATATGTGATGTCCACTATTCTAGTGGGCACCCTGTATCAGTCCAAACAACCCTTATGGTGATGGTTGTAAAGTCAACCTTATAGACCAGCTATCCTAGTGGTAGCATGGACAAAGCAGTCTTAGGCTATACTCAAGAGGGCATGTGAAGCCAGCTGTTTTACCATATGTAACCCCTTTAATACCAAATGAAAGGACACCACACAGGTTATATATAAAACATATATGTATTTATTATTAACACAACCCCTCTGAACTCTTTATGAGGTCAGAGGCACAAGCACATAACAAGATACTCAATTATCACACAATATGTTGCACAATATACAGTAGGGCCCTAGGGGCACGTTAAACCATATACTAAAATAGTGGTATAAGAACCACGTCACTAACAAAGGATACGCCTAGGGCCTAGGGAATCGCTGGAGCTACGCTGTACTACCAAAGGATAGGAAGCAGGAGGCCCACGGGAGGCGTGTGCATTGTCTTAACACACATGCGAGTTACCATAGGGATACAATGGGAACGAAAGAAATGGAAACTAGTTTTTTTAGGACACTTCCGGATGGACAAGGAGAAAGCTACTGAAAACTAGGACACTAGGATAGTCAATACCCACAGGAGCACCGGAATACTCGTGTTACCCCACCCACAGGAGCCGGGTGCATAGGTGTCAATGTGTGTGGGGTTTCGTCGCTGAATCCTATGGAGCCTTGGAGAAAGATGCTGCAGGCGACCAGGAGAGAAGTGTCCGGTTGGATCCAAGGGCGGATCGAGGATAAAGAGTACCTGAAAGCAGAGGGGACAGAGTCTGGGTCACTAGCCAGTGACCAGGGAGGAACCAGGCAATGTCGTGAAGCAATCAGTTGATGTCGTGAAGCTTGTCTCTGCAGCCACGTGGACCAGGAGGTGTCGACGACGACCAGGAGCTGGGCACGGACTGTCCCTCAAAGGATCTCGCTGTCGGCGGTGTCGGATTCCAGATTGGAGTCAACAAGCCTTGGCAAATTCAACCCACGCAGGAATCGAAGGGTACACAGTCAAAATATCGAGTTGGAAATATCGACCTACCATAATATCGAGTCTGAAATATCGAAGGAGCATAATATCGAAGGCAAGAATATCGTTGGACAGAATATCGACCCAAGGTAAGTAATATCGAAATACTCAATATCGATGTAAGTAATATCGAAGTTAGTAATATCGATAGCATATATATCGATGTTAATAATTTCGATGACACTAATATCGATATTTGTATTATTTTATAGTTTTTTATTATGTATGTGTTATATGTTTAATGTAAGTATTTAAAATAATTACTATTATATGTGTATACATTTTCTATAATAATATATAAATTTATAAGGAAATTTGATGTTTTAGTACCCGAGCGGGTTGTGGGTTTATAGGGGAATAGGGTGGGAAGTAATTTTATTATGGTAAGTTGATTAATAATTATTCGGATTAATTAATTAATTATAATTATTTGCTAATTAATATTGATTAATTGGGAAATAATTAATTGATTAATTGATATATATTTTCTGTAGCGGGATGTGGGTTTATAGGGGAATAGGGTGGGGAGTAATTTAATAATAATTAATTAATAATTTATTTTTTTAAATATTTATAACTAATTAATTGGCAAATAATTAATATTAATTAGTTAATTAATTGATATAATTTTGTAGATATTTAAAATTAGTAATTAATTGGTAATTAAATAATATTAATTAGTTAATTACATTAATTAGAGTAATTCATTTATATATATATAATTTTTAGTTACTGTTAATTAATTAATTGGGGAAAAATAATATGAATTATTAAATTATATTAATTACAGCTAATGTGCTAATATTTTAATTTATTGTTATTGTTAATTAATTATTAATTGCTAATTAAATAATATAAATTAACTTTGGGTTAAGGAGTATTTTTAGGGTTCAGGGTCAGTTTTGGGTTTTTGGGTAAAGGGGTATTTTTAGTGTTCAGGGTCAGTTTTGGGTTTTTGGGTAAAGGGGTTTTTTTAGGGTTCAGGGTCAGTTTTCAGTTCTTGGGTAAAGGGGTATTTTTAGGGTTCAGGGTCAGTTTTCAGTTTTTGGGTAAAGGGGTATTTTTAGGGTTCAGGATCAGTTTTCAGTTTTTGGGTAAAGGGGTATTTTTAGGGTTCAGGGTCAGTTTTCAGTTCTTGGGTAAAGGGGTATTTTTAGGGTTCAGGGTCAGTTTTCAGTTTTTGGGTAAAGGGGTATTTTTAGGGTTCTGGGTCAGTTTTCAGTTCTTGGGTAAAGGGGTTTTTTAGGGTTCAGGGTCAGTTTTCAGTTCTTGGGTAAAGGGATATTTTTAGGGTTCAGGGTCAGTTTTCAGTTTTTGGGTAAAGGGGTATTTTTAGGGTTCAGGGTCAGTTTTCAGTTTTTGGGTAAAGGGGTATTTTTAGGGTTCAGGGTCAGTTTTTAGTTCTTGGGTAAAGGGGTATTTTTAGGGTTCAGGGTCAGTTTTCAGTTTTTGGGTAAAGGGGTATTTTTAGGGTTCAGGGTCAGTTTTCAGTTCTTGGGTAAAGGGGTGTTTTTTGGGTTCAGGGTCAGTTTTCCCGACTGTTGCACTCTCTGGAGTGGGAATAGTAATTTTATTCCTACGCTATCAAACGCTTTCCCTACTGTTCCACTCTCTGGAGTAGGAATAGTAATTTTCACCCTTACGCTATCCAACGTTTTATATAATTAATTGTTAAAATATCAAATGTTTATTTTAATTTTTATTTTACTTACATTTTATTTATGTTATTGTTTTATGTTTGTAAATCTATTAGTAATATTAGAATATTTAAAAATTAGTAAATTAATTATTAATACTTATGTTCAGTACATATATATTATATATTTACTGTATATATTTAATTAATGTATTATTAATATATATGTATTATTTATTACTTTTAAACATTATTAGATACTTTTAAATATGTATATTTTACTTATTAGTGTTATATACTTACTTTTACATTTATATATATATAAAAAAAACGATATTTTTAACATCGATATTTTTTACATCGATATTTTTTTTCTCGATATTTTTGTACTTACCATGTTGTAGATAGGATGTCGATATTTTTGCCCTCGATATTCTTGACTCGATATTCTTGTAGGTCGATATTTTTGATGTCGAAATTCTGTTAGTGATCCGAATCGAAGATGGCTTCTTGGTCAGACCAGCAAGGTCTGACGGGCTTCTCCTTTTCAGGGAAGCAGGGGCCAGCCTGGAGCAACCAGGCCAGCGGTGTAGATTCGTAGACTTGTCGTCACAGAGGCCACTAGCCAACGGGCAAATGACCGGACAGACGCGTCGAGCACAAAAACACTAGCAGGCCCCACGCGGCACTCGTGGAGTGTGGAGGGCTGTGCGTCCGTGCAGAAGGTGCTCGGGGCTGGGGCTTCTCAATCCCCAATGCACAGCTTCGAGGGTGCCTTGGGAGCTGCACAAGTAGCAAAGGGCAGGTTTTTCAAGATGGCCGGTCCCACGTCTCTCGTCACCTCCACGGGCCTCAGCTTTGATGTGGCTGCGGATCAGGCTCAAGGAAGTCTGGAAGTCTGGTTCTTGTCAGGCTCTGTGATCGGGCTCCGGCGGGAGCGTCGACAAAGCAAACCGCAGAACGCTGGATGGTGCCTGTTTGCACAGGGTGGTCACTCCTTGACGACAAGGGAGATTCTTCAGTCTTCTAGTTGCAATAGAATGTCGAAGGTCCAGAGTTTCGTTTCAAGTTTCAGTTCAGGATAAATCTAAAGTCTCTTGACTCAGCTCCTGCCTATATACCAAACTGTGGGGCTGGATTACCTGCTAGGTCCCTCCTATGGGTGGGACCAGGGAAGGGGGTTGTTACAACCCTTTCCCTTTGTCCAGTTTAGCACCAGAGCTGGGGCTGGAGTGCCCCAGCAACTGGTTTCAACCGGACTATGCATGGGACACCTTGTGTGCCCCAGTCAGTGTCTCATTTCATTCAGCCCTCCCTGCCCCAATACACTATGGCCTGTCTGGGATGGTGCTAGCACCTCCCAAGACAGGAAACCTATTGTCCAAGCCTTCCTCGCTGGAAGGACTCCCAGCAGCAGGAGGTCAGACTTATGTCTGTGGCAGCAGCATCCATTTTGTGATGCTGAGGCTCTGGTTAACTTTAACCGGGTTTACTAGGAACAACATGTCTTCTCCCTCTATAAGGGTGGAATGCTACCCCCGTCGCCAGAACTGGCGAGGGGGTAGTATTCCAAAGGGTATGACACCTTACACAACATGTTTTGAAAAAGCCAAACCAAAGTTAGCATTCAACCGCGAGGATGATAATGCACTTAAGAGTATATGGTATGGCTATATCATAGAACAGCTATAAGGACATGGTTCCGAAAGCTGCAGACAGGCTCAGCTCATACTAGAGCCTCATCTCACATAAAACCAAGCACTCTGCCTCCAGGATTGTTAAGGCCTGCCATAGGAGTGACTTATAGGTGTATATGTGTCTATAAGTAAAGGTAGGTATAGGGATACTACACCTAAGCAAGGGGCGATTACACGACCTTGCCCCATCTGAGTGATCAGCCAGTTGTGTCAATGTGAATGGCCAGCCAGGGGTGGCATAATACAAGCTGTAGCCCCCGGTAGGCCTTGGGTGCACCTATGCCCTGGGTACCTAAGGTACACTATACAGGGGCTCATAAGGTGACCCAATATCCAATTGTAGATGTACCTAAAGTACATGGAGCCCATTTTACAGTGAGAGCAAATAGCCTGGGGCCCTGATTAGCAGGATCCCAGGCCAACTAAGTCGAAAACCAGCTAAACAGTAGGCATAAAATCTGGGGTAACCATAGTCAGGTATCCACCGTCCAACAAAGTCCTCCTAGCCTTTAACTGGAAAGAGGGCCCAACAGGTGAGTTAGAGATTCCAGAGGGGAGTAGATACTTCCACCACCTACTGGTGAATGAAATCTACGGCCATACTGGGAACAGCAACCAGCCCTGGCAATCTTATCAGCCTAACCCAGTACTGGGAGGGGGGGGGTGCTAGTGAGAAGCACCACTCCTGCTTTTGTTACACAGGCCGATATTGCAGCACTGCTGTAAAACCGGCCCCTAGTAACAAAATCTGCCCCCACAGGTCCAAAACCGGCCCACCCGGAAAACTCCCAGTACCTGTTACGGCCAGTCCGGCCTGATGGAATCCCAACCACTGCCCTGAGAGATACCTATGCCAGTCACACCATTGTGCACGACAGGCTGGTCCTCTAAAACCAGTTCATCCTAGGTGAGACAAAAGGACTAAGGGCCATCTGAGGAGAAGTCACTGCTAGGCCTGTCATTGTATTACCCATAGAGATAGATGGGTTCCTCAGTTGGGGAAAGGTGGTAGTCAGTAAAGACTCCCCCCTTTAATGTCTCCTTGAGAATGACCAGCCAGAGGTTGGTGTGAGGCAATTTGAGGTTCTGGTCCAGTGCCATGCCTCACCCTAGGAATCTGGGGTGGGGGATAAAACTGCACATAGTGCAGGTAAGCCCCAAACGAAGAAGCTCAAGAAGAAGTGTAGGAAATGTGAGCAAGTGTTAGCCACAGTTCCAGTGAGCCAATGAGATTCTATCACAGTAGAGGAGAAGTTCAAATTGGACTCTGGTGAAGCCCTACCTGACTCACAAAAATACCTTAATAGTCAGGCAACAGTTCTGCCTGAGTTGGTGGCTCATCAGCTGACAGAAGAGAGAGTGGACGGAGGGTGCTCGCTACCAGAAGTGGTGACGCCCCCTCCCCCACTCCTAAGAATCAGACTGACAACCTGAACCCAAAGAAGCCTGGAAGTTAGCACCTTCACCTGTCAGAGAAGAGCTAAAGGTGTGGTTCTGTCAGTGACTTCTGTTGGGTGCTAGCCTTTATGGCTACACTATCCTTGGCATGGTGGTCTGACCCCATGCTAAATAGCAAGTTAGGCCCCGACCCTGTTGGTCATGGTGGGGTTACTCAAGCTGTGGGTGACCTCTTTGGGTGAGCTGCATGGTGCCCTAGCTAAGTTAAAATTTGCAGGGGTGGACACCTCTGATTCCAGACTAGAAAGCCTGGGTAAAGACACAAAAATAGCAGCCAAGATGCATCTTAAAATAGGTCCTGGCACTGTAGAGATAAATAAGCTTCCCAGAGGAAGTGACCTAAACAGAAGGATGTAAGGCAGAGTAGGCCCTGCAAACAGCCAGCCATTTTCCCTACTTGTCCTCACCTGTTAGGCTCTCCCAGTTGGTGACTGAGCTTCCTGGCCTATTGGCTGGCTTTTTGCCTGGTATCTGGTGACACTTTGACTGGAAATGTGCTCGGTCCCTGCTAATCAGGTCCCCAGTACCCGTGTTCTTTCCCACAAACTGTTCCACAATTTGCCCTTCAGGCCCCCCTGTAAATCCCTAGTAAATGGTACTTGAGTACCTAGGGCATTGGGACTGAAGATGGTCCCTTAGGGATCCCCTCACCTAGGCCATGCAGACAGCCACTGCAGCATGCATGCCCTGGTGCAGACATAACGACAATGTTGACATGGCGCACTGTCTGTGTGCTATGCCAACTAGCACTGCCTAAAGTATAGGTAACTCACTCCTCTAGCAGGACTTACAGCCCTAAGGCAGTCTGCACTGTACGACAGGTGTGAGCATATCAGCATAAGCAAATAGGCCCCTACAATAGTTATGTCTATTCTTAGATATTGTAAGTGCCAGGACAGCCATAGAGAGTACATGGGCTGGAAACTCGACAACGCAAGTCCCCCAGCACCACAATGGCTTCCCTGAGCCCAGGAGTGTTTGGTACCAAACAACTTCTCCTAATAAACCCACACTGATGCCAGTGTTGGATGTATTAAACCATGTATTCAGAGGGCACCTCAGAGGTGCTCCCTGAAAACCTACCAAGCCTGGTGTGGTCTCTGACTGGCTTTAGGCAGCCTGCCACCACCAGACATATCTGGACCCCTGGGTGGAGAGCCTCTGCTCTCTGAGACCAGAAACAAGGCACATCCTAGGTGGAGGTGTCACACCTCCTACCCCAGGATAGGCACAGTGCTCGAGAGGGGAGCTTCAAAGGCCTGCTGCCTGTGTAATGTGCCCCCCAGCCTCTGCTGCTAGCAGCAGATGGCAGCCCCCGGTTTAGACCACCCACATTGTGCAGGGAAAACCAGCGGGAAAAGCTAGGAAGAATAGGAGGTGCGGCTTCCTCTGCCAACTCCACTCCTAAGGTGTAGCAGGCGAGGTGAAGCACATCTTTCAGTCTCTGCCATTCTGAAGTTGGGGGACTCCTCCATTCAGGGCTAGGACTATGCCCCCCTCCCACATGAGGGTGGCATAGTTGAGAGTGTAGACATCCCAGGTTAGGTGCCCATTGGCCCTACCGGTCATTCCCTAAAAACGTCCCTAAATCTAATATTCAGGTGGCTACCCCAGACCATGGAACTAGTTTATGCTGACCAAAGAAGGACAAAGAAGACGCAGTGCAGCGAAGATTGAAGACACCTACTGATTTGGTGACAGCCTTACCAGCCTATCTGCTGCTTCAAACCCTGCGAAGAAGATGACGCCTGTCCTGCAGCCAGGAACCTCCAAAACATAAGGCAGCACGAAACATACACCACCAGTGGCACAGGTGCGGCCAGATGCAGGGTGCAAAGACAGCGTTGGGAGCCTAATGCTTTTTAATGGAGAAACTCGTTGGACAAAGAAGCTGCAGGCTTCAAACCGGAGGCCGTTCGGAGGTCACCAGCAACAGCAGAGGTAAGTTGAAATGCTGTGGGTTGTAGGGACACTGTTGATCGAGCTCCCCAAAGCCCAGGGTCTTTGGGTGCAGGGGTTTCCTTTGACATTAGGTTATTCTTACTGTGGCTGGTTGCAGTATGGAGGAGCCTCTGGATTCAGACTGCATGCATCATTGTGGAGTCCAGGAGGGGGACAACCAATGCTGGACTTGAGGTCAGGATCGGTGGGGAACCTGTTCCTATATTGGTGGGTCACTTGGACACACCCGGAGGTGTTGGGTGCAGAATGGACAAATATAGGACGTTTGGCATTGTTGGACTTGGCCTTTCCCCTGAAATTTTTCGCTTTTGCCCCCCCCCTAATTTGGAATGTCTCCCCCATGGGATTAAACCTGTATAGGCCATGAGTGGTGTGAGACACCTTGTTAATATGTGAAGTCATGTAATGGTGTGAGCACTTGTAAATTCCCCCCATTGTAAAAGGCACCTGACTGAAATGTACTGTGTTTAAAATGGATGCCATGGCCATGGGTTTTGCCACCGGACTGGCATAGGTCAGCGGTCTAGATAATATTACCCAGCCACCCCTAGCTTTTGGAGGGAAAGCCTGGCACCTAGGGTGCTCACCCCCTCCCCTTGAGCCAGTTTAGGCCAGCTTTGCCAACATTCTAGAAGGTTCTGGCACTGCCTGGGAGGAGGGTATAAGTAAAGGGGAAGTGCCACCAGAGAGTCAGTCAGAGCTGGGACAAGACAGGGAGGGGACCTGCTGCGAGGTGCTACCGCCACATGGGCCTGTGATCTGGGCCCTGCACCCCTAAACCCCCCCTCCCTCTGCTGTCCCCTGGGCCCCTGACAAGGGAGGGCCCCTACCCAGGTCGCTGATGCTGTTTGGACCGGGTACCACGCCAGCGTGAAGAAGCGCCCAGGAGGTGAGGAGTGTGCCCCTGAGGCTGACTGTGGAACTGTTGCCCCTTGTGAGGTACTGCCTATCAAGCGCTGCAGAGGGAGTTGTGCCCCCGTGGAACTGTGTCTTGCTGACCCGCCTCAGATAATTTGCCCCCTGGACTGCCTGCACAGCGCTGTGTGGTGGAAGCGCTGGAGAAGTGCTACATTCCTACCCCCTCTGCGTGGCCTGAGAAAGGAACTGAGAGCTGTGGGCAAAGGGAGGAGCAGTGCGCTGTGAATAGCCCTGTGTGGCCTGAGGGAACTGTGTCTAGTGCACAGCGCTGGAGGAGCCTACCCTCGTTTTGGCGCGCTTGCCGCTACAGAAATAATTAAATAGAAGGGAGCCTACCCCTTATCGCCACCGAGAATTACTGCCGCGGCCCGGATGCCGTGGAGACTGAGGCGCTGCCTGAAGATTGTGCCTGGGGCCGAAAATTACCGCCGCGGCCCAGCGCTGTCGAGGAGACCCCGCTGTTGTGGGTATCGGTGCGGCGCCCCCCGTTGCCAGGAGAGGGCCGCCGGAGTGAGGGAAGGCCGTGCCAGGCCTTGGAAGCGCGAAGTCGCCTCCCGCGTCACGTGACGGGGGAGACGCGACGTCATAAGCTGCCCCCCCCCCAGTCGCCGCGCTGGGATTGGCTGCTGCCCAGTCAGCCCGAGAAGGCAGGACGAAGCCAGCCGGCAGTGTTGCGGGGCTCCCATGGTGAAGAGGGAGCCTCCATTGCGCCTGTGAACCGGAGCGGGTGGCCACCCCGCCGCTATGTGTCCCCGCCGGAGGAAGCCAACGGAAGCCCCGGGTCCCCGTGTGGAAGGGGAGAGGCCCGGGTAAAGCCGTCAGAGGCGTTGTGGGGCTCCCGTGCCGAGGAGGGAGCCCCGGGAGAAGCGACCAGAGCGGGATCCGACCCCGCCGGTCTGCGCCCCGAGGACAGGGGCTGGTGGAGGAGAAAGAGGGGGCCGGGGCACACTGTTGGTGCCATCCCTACCCCGCATCTAAAGAGAGCTCCGTAGGGCCCCCGTGGAGTCGAGGGAGCCCCGAGGGGGAAAGCGGAGCCCGGGCCAACCTGGAGAACAAGGAGGAATGGGCCTCGAGGCACATTGCCGGTGCCTGCCCTTCCTCATGGAAGCCCGCTACTGCTGAGGTCCGCGGGAGGAAAGAGTCTAGGAGCAGCCGGTGAGTGGGGCTGCCTGTAGGGGAGTTGGGGGTCCAGGTGAACGCCAGCTAGTGTAGGCCCTGGTATTTGTGTTAGTGTGGTGTAAGGCAGTGCTTTTGCTGAATTTCGAGCCCAGTGTGTTTATGGCCTAGGGTTAATGCCTCTGTTAATGGTAGGCACCCCCCATGCGTTATTCGCCTGAGGAGACCTTTGGGTTGCCCTAATGAAATGTTTATTCCTGCACAGTGACCAGGTTATAGGAAATTTTTGATTGGTTGTGACCAGATAATACTGTTACTGATGCCACTGTATGATGATGTTACACGCCTGCTAGGTGATCCTACGCTGATTCCAGGCTGTTATACCACTAAGGTTGTGGGCCCCTGCGGATGTTATTTACCTGCCTAAGTGAGCCTAATGTACGCACTGGTGAGGTGCGCAATGTGTTAGATGCCAGGGTATTGCTCAGGAATAAAGCGCCAGTGTTGAAATGCTTATGGTTAAATGCCTAATGTCACAGCGTAATGTGTATGCCTAAGGTTCAATTGCATACAAGGTGCCTACTACCCTGATGAGATGGTCATCTCCCTGGCCTAAGGTGATGAGACCGATATTTAATGTTGATGTGCCCTTTTACTGCAGGTGTCCTGCCCCGGTGCTGGCCTGTCTTGTCATTCCAGGCCCCTGGTTATATCCCACAGCTTATTTATTACAGGTGTTCCTGTTTGTTGGGATTTACTGTGATGCCCTCAAGTTTTCCTTTACAGGGGTGGGTTGGCGTTAAACCGCTAAGGATGAGAGCCTGAGTTGGCCCTGCCATTGTGACCCCAGGTTTTATGACTATGTAATCATTCTTCTTTATTTTCAGCTTTGGACTTACAGACTCAGCCCTTACTTCCCATGTAAATAATCCCCCCTTTGATACACTGGGCTCTGGTGCCAGTTGGCGCCGTGTTATGATACCACTGTTATGCATTTGTGCCTTTCAGGTTGGAAACACTACTAAACGACTTATTTTTTCCAACTCAAACTGGTGTCCTGCCTCTTCTGTGGTGTGCCTGGTGTGTCATCTGTTGGTACTGCGGGAGTGCTTCACATGTCCTCCGTAGTTTGGCCTGCCCGCTTGGTTCCATGCTACCCCCTTGGAGATTTGGTAACCCCATTTCTTACATTTGGTGGCAAGAGGTGGGATAGGACTTGTGTTTGCACAGTACCACAGCGGACACGGGTTACACCATAAGTAGAGCTTTGAGAGTATTCACAGCCTGGTTGTGGGGATTATTGTTGGCTGAATATTGTTGCTGTATTGCTTCCTCCTGAAAAGTATTTGCAATTGTGTCCCCTTGGTCCACTGTGGGTGTGTCCCGGGAAACCTCACAACGATGGGGTTGGTCTATGATGAGGTGGAACTAATGGAGTACACCGAACAGGAAGTGGAAGACTTCCTCAAGGAGGGATACCCCCAGTAGGAAACATTAGGAGAAAGTTGTTTCTTTATGAGGCCCTCAAGAGGGGGGAGCCCTTTAAGATTGGCGGGGACTTGTCTGATTACCCCCCTGAGTATTTAAAGGGTGGAATGGTAGAAGCCAATGGGAGGGCTCCCAATCCATATGCCTGGAGGGTAATTACCTGGATGGAGAGGAGGAAGAGTTTAACAGGGCAGAGACGCCAGTAGCTGTTGAGGACCCCAGAGATAGGGAGTCGCACACTGGGTCCAGTCCCGGGGGCACAGCCCCAACCCTTTCCCTGTCCCCAGAAGAGTGGGTAGATAGGAGGGAAGAAAGGGAGCATCAGCTAGTGCTGGAGAAGCTCTGATTTGAGCAGGCCATGGAGCTAGCGCAGCTGAGAATTCAACAGCAGAGGCTAGAGACAGAAATGGTCCTAGCCCAGGAGAGGATGGCAGAGGCGGAGAGGGCCTTTGCCAGGGAAAGTGTAGCTCAGTTGAGTAGATTGTCCCCTGAGAGTGGTTTTAAGAGCCTGGATACACCGGTGAGGGTGGATCCAGTGGTGGCAGTGAGTGTAGGTCCAGTGCAAGGAGTCCCACTCCCGAAGCCCAGGAGACAGTGCCTGATTCCCAGGAAGAGGGGGAAGGGTTAGTGTTTAGGGGCAGGGGAAAGCTGTCCCACCAGTCCTGGGGAGAGTTGGAGGAGGAGTGTTGGACTGCATTGGAGGATTGGGTGGTGAGGAGAGCAGTGGAGGATTGGGAAGGGCTGTGCCATGCAGTCATCAGGGAGCTCATGCTGAAGAGTTGTGTCCGAAGAAGTGCCAGAGCGTCTGGGAAGACCTTGGAGGGTGATCCTGAAAAGAGTGGTGCAGGGATCTCCCGACCCAGCGAGGCGGGAGGGGTTAAGAATGGCCCAGCTAGGTCCCAGGATGGTGAGAGGGTTGTAGGGCCTCACATCCCATCTACAGGAGGGAGTGAGACAGGGAGGTGTCCCGGGTTGCCCCAACCACAGTCACAGGGCCTGGGGAGTTCTTTTAGGGAACCCCAGGTTGGGAGTCTAGGCCGTCCTGATGTGCCTTCTCGTGAAGGGAGTCCCCTAGTGTCAGGAGAACCCGGAGCATCCGTAATCAGAGCTCCAGTGGTTCGGGGGTCTGACCAGTCACAGGGTTTAGATCCTGGACTGGGGTTCCAGGTTCAGGGTTTGCCGGACCTGGCGGGTGGGACATCTGTGTTCAGAGTTCCCCCAAATTTGACTCCCAGGGGTACTTCTCCCAGTGGGAGGGTGCGGAACTCTGGGAGGGGGTGCAGAGGGAGGAAGGTCTCTCCTCTGTCACCAGCTCAGCCAAAGGGCGCAGATCCCGGGTTGGGTGGCCAGGTTCAGGGTTTGCTGGACCTGGCGGGTGGGACATCTGTGTTCAGAGTCCCCCCAAATTTGACTCTCAGGGATACTACTCCAGTTAGGAGGGTGTGGAACTCTTGGAGGGGGTGCAGGGAGAGGGAGGACTCGCCCCTGTCACCGGTTCGGCCTGAGGGTTTCGACTCCAGGTTGGGGAGAGAGTGGTTGTGTGAGGGTGTCCCCAGGCGTAGGAGATGGCGGAACCCTAGGAGGAGAAGTAGGGGGAGGAGAGCCTCGCCCCTAAGGGCTGGTCAGCCTGAGGGTGTAGACCCCAGGTGGGTGGCCCAGTGGCAATTTGGAGAGAGGAGAGTGGTTCCAGAGTATCACAAGCCTGGGGCTAGAGCCTCCCACTCTAGGAAGGAAAGACATCCCACTAGGGAACACCAGTGGGGTGGTTTTATTGGTGAAAGGAGGGATGCGAGAGAGAACCATTGGGTTCCAGACTGGAGGAGAGACTGCAGGTGCTCCTGTAGTTGCAGGCCGGCTTCCACCTTTTTCTGCCCCAAGCAGGGAAGCCCATCAAGGTATTGATCGGTCTACCCTGACTTTTGGCCGGGGGGGAGTTGTGTTGGACTTGGCCTTTCCCCTGAAATTTTTCGCTTTTGCCCCCCCCCTCCCTAATTTGGAATGTCTCCCCCATGGGATTAAACCTGTATAGGCCATGAGTGGTGTGAGACACCTTGTTAATATGTGAAGTTATGTAATGGTGTGAGCACTTGTAAATTACCCCCATTGTAAAATGCACCTGACTGAAATGTACTGTGTTTAAAATGGATGCCATGGCCATGGGTTTTGCCACTGGACTGGCATAGGTCAGCGGTCTAGATAATGTTACCCAGCCACCCCTAGCTTTTGGAGGGAAAGCCTGGCACCTAGGGTGCTCACCCCCTCCCCTTGAGCTAGTTTAGGCCAGCTTTGCCAACATTCTAGAAGGGTCTAGCACTGCCTGGGAGGAGGGTATAAGTAAGGGGGAAGTGCCACCAGAGAGTCAGTCAGAGCTGGGACAAGACAGAGAGGGGACCTGCTGGGAGGTGCTACCGCCACATGGGCCTGTGAGCTGGGCCCTGCACCCCTAAACCCCCCCCCCCCTCTGCTGTCCCCTGGGCCCCTGACAAGGGAGGGCCCCAACCCAGGTCGCTGACGCAGTTTGGACCGGGTACCACGCCAGCACTGCGTGAAGAAGCGCCCAGGAGGTGAGGAGTGTGCCCCTGAGGCTGACTGTGGAACTGTTGCCCCTTGTGAGGTACTGCCTATCAAGCGCTGCAGAGGGAGTTGTGCCCCCGAGGAAGAGAGTCTTGTTGACCTGCCTCAGATAATTTGCCCCTGGACTGCCTGCATAGTGCTGTGTGATGGAAGCGCTGGAGAAGTGCTAAATTCCTGCCCCCTCTGCGTGGCCTGAGAAAGGAGTTGAGAGCTGTGGGCAAAGGGAGGAGCAGTGCGCTGTGAATAGCGCCGTGTAGCCTGAGGGAACTGTGTCTAGTGCACAGCTCTGGAGGAGCCTACCCTCGTTTTGGCGTGCTTGCCGCTAAAGAAATGATTAAATAGAAGGGAGCCTACCCCTTATCGCCGCCGAGAATTACCGACGCGGCCCGGGTGTCGTGGAGACTGAGGCGCTGCCTGAAGATTGCACCTGGGGCCGAAAATCACTGCCGCGACCCATCGCTGTTGAGGAGACCCCCGCTGTTGTGGGTATTGGTGCGGCGCCCCCCGGTGCCGGGAGAGGGCCGCCAGAGTGAGGGAAGGCCGCGCCAGGCCTTGAAAGCGCGAAGTTGCCTCCAGCGTCACATGACGGGGGAGACGTGACGTCATAAGCCGCGCCCCACAGTCGCCGCGCTGGGATTGGCTGCTGCCCAGGCAGCCCGAGAATAAAGGACGAAGCCAGCCGGCAGTGTTGCGGCGCTCCCATGGTGAAGAGGGAGCCCCGATTGCGCCTGTGAACCGGAGCGGGTGGCCACCCCGCGGGAGGAAGCCGACGGAAGCCCCGGGGACCTGTGTGGAAGGGGAGGGGCCCGGGTGAAGCCGTCAGAGGCGTTGCGGGGCTCCCGTGCAGAGGAGGGAGCCCCGGGAGAAGCGCCCGGAGCGGGAGCCGACCCCGCCGGTCTGCGCCCCGAGGACAGGGGCTGGTGGAGGAGAGAGGGGGGCCGGGGCACACTGTTGGTGCCGGTCCCTCCCCCGCATCTAAAGAGAGCTCCGTAGGGCCCCCGTGGAGTCGAGGGAGCCCCGAGGGGGAAAGCGGAGCCCGGGCCCGCCTGGAGAACAAGGAGGAATGGGCCTCGAGGCACATTGCCGGTGCCTGCCCTTCCTCATGGAAGCCCGCACCTGCTGAGGTCCGTGGGAGGAAAGAGTCTAGGAGCAGCCGGTGAGTGGGGCTGCCTGTAGGGGAGTTGGGGGTGTATGTCGGGGCACAGGGTCGGTGCTCGCCCCTCCCCATCTTCTGGGAATCTACCTAAAGGAAGAGCAGCCCCCCCCCCCCCCCCCCCTCCGGGAGACATTGTACTGGAGCTCATTGGCCCTAATTGCACACCAGAGCCCCCAGAGAGAAGTACCTTTGGAACTGCCAGGCCTCTGAACTGGGCCAAGACATTAGTTAACCCCTACCTGGGGGCCCAGTGTGTTTATGGCCTAGGGTTAATGCCCCTGTTAATGGTAGGCACCCCCCATGCGTTATTCGCCTGAGGAGACCTTTGGGTTGCCCTAATGAAATGTTTATTCCTGCACAGTGACCAGGTTATAGGAAATGTTTGATTGGTTGTGACCAGATAATACTGTTACTGATGCCACTGTATGATGATGTTACACGCCTGCTAGGTGATCCTACGCTGATTCCAGGCTGTTATACCACTAAGGTTGTGGGCCCCTGCGGATGTTATTTACCTGCCTAAGTGAGCCTAATGTACGCACTGGTGAGGTGCACAATGTGTTAGATGCCAGGGTATTGCTCAGGAATAAAGCGCCAGTGTTGAAATGCTTATAGTTAAATGCCTAATGTCACAGCGTAATGTGTATGCCTAAGGTTCAATTGCATACAAGGTGCCTACTACCCTGATGAGATGGTCATCTCCCTGGCCTAAGGTGATGAGACCGATATTTAATGTTGATGTGCCCTTTTACTGCAGGTGTCCTGCCCCGGTGCTGGCCTGTCTTGTCATTCCAGGCCCCTGGTTATATCCCACGGCTGATTTATTACAGGTGTTCCTGTTTGTTGGGATTTACTGTGATGCCCTCAAGTTTTCCTTTACAGGGGTGGGTTGGCGCTAAACCGCTAAGGATGAGAGCCTGAGTTGGCCCTGCCATTGTGACCCCAGGTTTTATGACTATGTAAACATTCTTCTTTATTTTCAGCTTTGGACTTACAGACTCAGCCCTTACTTCCCATGTAAATAATCCCCCCTTTGATACACTGGGCTCTGGTGCCAGTTGGCGCCATGTTATGATACCACTGTTATGCATTTGTGCCTTTCAGGTTGGAAACACTACTAAACGACTTATTTTTTCCAACTCAAACTGGTGTCCTGCCTCTTCTGTGGTGTGCCTGGTGTGTCATCTGTTGGTACTGCGGGAGTGCTTCACATGTCCTCCGTAGTTTGGCCTGCCCGCTTGGTTCCATGCTACCCCCTTGGAGATTTGGTAACCCCATTTCTTACATTTGGTGGCAAGAGGTGGGATAGGACTTGTGTTTGCACAGTACCACAGCGGACACGGGTTACACCATAAGTAGAGCTTTGAGAGTATTCACAGCCTGGTTGTGGGGATTATTGTTGGCTGAATATTGTTGCTGTATTGCTTCCTCCTGAAAAGTATTTGCAATTGTGTCCCCTTGGTCCACTGTGGGTGTGTCCCGGGAAACCTCACAACGATGGGGTTGGTCTATGATGAGGTGGAACTAATGGAGTACACCGAACAGGAAGTGGAAGACTTCCTCACGGAGGGATACCCCCAGTAGGAAACATTAGGAGAAAGTTGTTTCTTTATGAGGCCCTCAAGAGGGGGGAGCCCTTTAAGATTGGCGGGGACTTGTCTGATTACCCCCCTGAGTATTTAAAGGGTGGAATGGTAGAAGCCAATGGGAGGGCTCCCAATCCATATGCCTGGAGGGTAATTACCTGGATGGAGAGGAGGAAGAGTTTAACAGGGCAGAGACGCCAGTAGCTGTTGAGGACCCCAGAGATAGGGAGTCGCACACTGGGTCCAGTCCCGGGGGCACAGCCCCAACCCTTTCCCTGTCCCCAGAAGAGTGGGTAGATAGGAGGGAAGAAAGGGAGCATCAGCTAGTGCTGGAGAAGCTTTGATTTGAGCAGGCCATGGAGCTAGCGCAGCTGAGAATTCAACAGCAGAGGCTAGAGACAGAAATGGTCCTAGCCCAGGAGAGGATGGCAGAGGCGGAGAGGGCCTTTGCCAGGGAAAGTGTAGCTCAGTTGAGTAGATTGTCCCCTGAGAGTGGTTTTAAGAGCCTGGATACACCGGTGAGGGTGGATCCAGTGGTGGCAGTGAGTGTAGGTCCAGTGCAAGGAGTCCCACTCCCGAAGCCCAGGAGACAGTGCCTGATTCCCAGGAAGAGGGGGAAGGGTTAGTGTTTAGGGGCAGGGGAAAGCTGTCCCACCAGTCCTGGGGAGAGTTGGAGGAGGAGTGTTGGACTGCATTGGAGGATTGGGTGGTGAGGAGAGCAGTGGAGGATTGGGAAGGGCTGTGCCATGCAGTCATCAGGGAGCTCATGCTGAAGAGTTGTGTCCGAAGAAGTGCCAGAGCGTCTGGGAAGACCTTGGAGGGTGATCCTGAAAAGAGTGGTGCAGGGATCTCCCGACCCAGCGAGGCGGGAGGGGTTAAGAATGGCCCAGCTAGGTCCCAGGATGGTGAGAGGGTTGTAGGGCCTCACATCCCATCTACAGGAGGGAGTGAGACAGGGAGGTGTCCCGGGTTGCCCCAACCGCAGTCACAGGGCCTGGGGAGTTCTTTTAGGGAACCCCAGGTTGGGAGTCTAGGCTGTCCTGATGTGCCTTCTCGTGAAGGGAGTCCCCTAGTGTCAGGAGAACCCGGAGCATCCGTAATCAGAGCTCCAGTGGTTCGGGGGTCTGACCAGTCACAGGGTTTAGATCCTGGACTGGGGTTCCAGGTTCAGGGTTTGCCGGACCTGGCAGGTGGGACATCTGTGTTCAGAGTTCCCCCAAATTTGACTCCCAGGGGTACTTCTCCCAGTGGGAGGGTGCGGAACTCTGGGAGGGGGTGCAGAGGGAGGAAGGTCTCTCCTCTGACACCAGCTCAGCCAAAGGGCGCAGATCCCGGGTTGGGTGGCCAGGTTCAGGGTTTGCTGGACCTGGCGGGTGGGACATCTGTGTTCAGAGTCCCCCCAAATTTGACTCTCAGGGATACTACTCCAGTTAGGAGGGTGCGGAACTCTTGGAGGGGGTGCAGGGAGAGGGAGGACTCGCCCCTGTCACCCGTTCGGCCTGAGGGTTTCGACTCCAGGTTGGGGAGAGAGTGGTTGTGTGAGGGTGTCCCCAGGCGTAGGAGATGGCGGAACCCTAGGAGGAGAAGTAGGGGGAGGAGAGCCTCGCCCCTAAGGGCTGGTCAGCCTGAGGGTGTAGACCCCAGGTGGGTGGCCCAGTGGCAATTTGGAGAGAGGAGAGTGGTTCCAGAGTATTACAAGCCTGAGGCTAGAGCCTCCCACTCTAGGAAGGAAAGACATCCCACTAGGGAACACCAGTGGGGTGGTTTTATTGGTGAAAGGAGGGATGCGAGAGAGAACCATTGGGTTCCAGACTGGAGGAGAGACTGCAGGTGCTCCTGTAGTTGCAGGCCGGCGTCCACCTTTTTCCGCCCCAAGCAGGGAAGCCCATCAAGGTATTGATCGGTCTACCCTGACTTTTGGCTGGGGGGGAGTTGTGTTGGACTTGGCCTTTCCCCTGAAATTTTTCGCTTTTGCCCCCCCCCCCCCCCCCCCCCTCCCTAATTTGGAATGTCTCCCCCATGGGATTAAACCTGTATAGGCCATGAGTGGTGTGAGACACCTTGTTAATATGTGAAGTCATGTAATGGTGTGAGCACTTGTAAATTACCCCCATTGTAAAATGCACCTGACTGAAATGTACTGTGTTTAAAATGGATGCCATGGCCATGGGTTTTGCCACTGGATTGGCATAGGTCAGCGGTCTAGATAATGTTACCCAGCCACCCCTAGCTTTTGGAGGGAAAGCCTGGCACCTAGGGTGCTCACCCCCTCCCCTTGAGCCAGTTTAGGCCAGCTTTGCCAACATTCTAGAAGGTTCTGGCACTGCCTGGGAGGAGGGTATAAGTAAGGGGGAAGTGCCACCAGAGAGTCAGTCAGAGCTGGGACAAGACAGAGAGGGGACCTGCTGGGAGGTGCTACCGCCACATGGGCCTGTGAGCTGGGCCCTGCACCCCTAAACCCCCCCCCTCTGCTGTCCCCTGGGCCCCTGACAAGGGAGGGCCCCAACCCAGGTCGCTGACGCAGTTTGGACCGGGTACCACGCCAGCACTGCGTGAAGAAGCGCCCAGGAGGTGAGGAGTGTGCCCCTGAGGCTGACTGTGGAACTGTTGCCCCTTGTGAGGTACTGCCTATCAAGCGCTGCAGAGGGAGTTGTGCCCCCGAGGAACAGAGTCTTGTTGACCTGCCTCAGATAATTTGCCCCTGGACTGCCTGCATAGCGCTGTGTGGTGGAAGCGCTGGAGAAGTGCTAAATTCCTGCCCCCTCTGCGTGGCCTGAGAAAGGAGTTGAGAGCTGTGGGCAAAGGGAGGAGCAGTGCGCTGTGAATAGCGCCGTGTGGCCTGAGGGAACTGTGTCTAGTGCACAGCGCTGGAGGAGCCTACCCTCGTTTTGGCGTGCTTGCCGCTAAAGAAATAATTAAATAGAAGGGAGCCTACCCCTTATCGCCGCCGAGAATTACCGACGCGGCCCGGGTGTCGTGGAGACTGAGGCGCTGCCTGAAGATTGCACCTGGGGCCAAAAATCACTGCCGCGACCCAGCGCTGTTGAGGAGACCCCCGCTGTTGTGGGTATCGGTGCGGCGCCCCCCGGTGCCGGGAGAGGGCCGCCGGAGTGAGGGAAGGCCGCGCCAGGCCTTGAAAGCGCGAAGTTGCCTCCAGCGTCACATGACGGGGGAGACGTGATGTCATAAGCCGCGCCCCACAGTCGCTGCGCTGGGATTGGCTGCTTCCCAGGCAGCCCGAGAATGAAGGACGAAGCCAGCTGGCAGTGTTGCGGCGCTCCCATGGTGAAGAGGGAGCCCCGATTGCGCCTGTGAACCGGAGCGGGTGGCCACCCCGCCGGAGGAAGCCGACGGAAGCCCCGGGGACCTGTGTGGAAGGGGAGGGGCCCGGGTGAAGCCGTCAGAGGCGTTGCGGGGCTCCCGTGCAGAGGAGGGAGCCCCGGCAGAAGCGCCCGGAGCGGGAGCCGACCCCGCCGGTCTGCGCTTTGAGGACAGGGGCTGGTGGAGGAGAGAGAGGGGGCCGGGGCACACTGTCGGTGCCGGTCCCTCCCCCGCATCTAAAGAGAGCTCCGTAGGGCCCCCGTGGAGTCGAGGGAGCCCCGAGGGGGAAAGCGGAGCCCGGGCCAGCCTGGAGAACAAGGAGGAATGGGCCTCGAGGCACATTGCCGGTGCCTGCCCTTCCTCATGGAAGCCCGCACCTGCTGAGGTCCGTGGGAGGAAAGAGTCTAGGAGCAGCCGGGGAGTGGGGCTGCCTGTAGGGGAGTTGGGGGTGTATGTCGGGGCACAGGGTCGGTGCTCGCCCCTCCCCATCTTCTGGGAATCTACCTAAAGGAAGAGCAGCCCCCCCCCTCCGGGAGACATTGTACTGGAGCTCATTGGCCCTAATTGCACACCAGAGCCCCCAGAGAGAAGTACCTTTGGAACTGCCAGGCCTCTGAACTGGGCCAAGACATTAGTTAACCCCTACCTGGGGGCCCAGTGTGTTTATGGCCTAGGGTTAATGCCCCGGTTAATGGTAGGCACCCCCCATGCGTTATTCGCCTGAGGAGACCTTTGGGTTGCCCTAATGAAATGTTTATTCCTGCACAGTGACCAGGTTATAGGAAATGTTTGATTGGTTGTGACCAGATAATACTGTTACTGATGCCACTGTATGATGATGTTACACGCCTGCTAGGTGATCCTACGCTGATTCCAGGCTGTTATACCACTAAGGTTGTGGGCCCCTGCGGATGTTATTTACCTGCCTAAGTGAGCCTAATGTACGCACTGGCGAGGTGCACAATGTGTTAGATGCCAGGGTATTGCTCAGGAATAAAGCGCCAGTGTTGAAATGCTTATGGTTAAATGCCTAATGTCACAGCGTAATGTGTATGCCTAAGGTTCAATTGCATACAAGGTGCCTACTACCCTGATGAGATGGTCATCTCCCTGGCCTAAGGTGATGAGACCGATATTTAATGTTGATGTGCCCTTTTACTGCAGGTGTCCTGCCCCGGTGCTGGCCTGTCTTGTCATTCCAGGCCCCTGGTTATATCCCACGGCTGATTTATTACAGGTGTTCCTGTTTGTTGGGATTTACTGTGATGCCCTCAAGTTTTCCTTTACAGGGGTGGGTTGGCGCTAAACCGCTAAGGATGAGAGCCTGAGTTGGCCCCGCCATTGTGACCCCAGGTTTTATGACTATGTAAACATTCTTCTTTATTTTCAGCTTTGGACTTACAGACTCAGCCCTTACTTCCCATGTAAATAAACCCCCCTTTGATACACTGGGCTCTGGTGCCAGTTGGCGCCGTGTTATGATACCACTGTTATGCATTTGTGCCTTGCAGGTTGGAAACACTACTAAACTACTTATTTTTTCCAACTCAAACTGGTGTCCTGCCTCTTCTGTGGTGTGCCTGGTGTGTCGTCTGTTGGTACTGCGGGAGTGCTTCACATGTCCTCCGTAGTTTGGCCTGCCCGCTTGGTTCCATGCTACCCCCTCGGAGATTTGGTAACCCCATTTCTTACAGGCATCCTGGGTACGGAGAGGCATGAATCTAAGGGAAGACCTCCTGCTGAAAACAGTGGGCAAGGGGGCATTATTCAAGTTGATAGCACTTGCACAACTCCTATATACATTGCAGAATTACCCATACGCCATTCCACCTACCTTCTTTAACATCTCACAATCCACAATGGTGAAATTCCTCTGGGCAGGATGTCGGCCGCGCACAGTCGCTGCCGGCACAGGCAACAACGGTGAGGTCGGGTGGGTGGGGAGGGGGAAGTGGACTGTCGATGGGATAGGGAAAGTAAAATAAAAAATAGATAAAACCACTTCCCTAGCGCTCGCCGCATCACTGACTCGCGATATAAGCGAGGGCAAGGCACGTGGTTTTATTTATCTATTTCTTTTACTTTCCCTATCCTGTTGTCTGTCCACTTCCCCCAACCTGCCCGGCCCCACTTCTCCTACCTGTGCTGGCCACGCATTTCCTACTGCAAATGTGTACACTCTTACTACGCTAGGGTTCTGGGAGTTGCAGATATGCAATTGTACTATTGGGCTAGCCACACAGTATTGATTAACGACTCGCTGTTCGCGGATCTGGAAGAGTCCTCTGTAGCAGCAGAGTTTCGTGTTCTTGAACTGCATAGCGCCTTGATGCCCTTGATGGGCTAAGTTGCGCTTTATAAGATCACATTCATTCATAGTATAATATCCCTCTTTTATGGCTCAAAAACTCATATAACCCTTCCACCTGCAACTCAAATGTCTTTATCATGCTTGCACCAGGCAATGCAATGGATGAAATGGCACAGAGTGGGTAGGGAACTGGCTCTGGCACACAGTCAAACTAGGGGGCTTTGGTGCATGGGATAACATCGGCATATCCAAACCAGTGGATGTCTGGTGAGCAACACTACGTGCACATTCCATTATCTTACAGGCACATTCATGAGGCACGGGTGGGAAGGATGGAATGTCTACTTTACAAAGCACCCTGGTGAATAATACACCAAACCAAATGGGGGTGCTGAGGGAATGACGGGAACACGATGTAGGCAACTTAGAAGAGGAGTATTGGGTAGAGGTCAAAATGACCCCCAGAGCATCGCTGATATCTATGAAATTGCGATTAATTCAACGCATGTACCTGCATAGAATTTACTACAGCCCAACCCTTCTCATTAAGATGAAGCAAGGTCTAGACCCACAGTGTGTGAGATGTCATCTAGCCTGAGGCCCCTTCTTTCATACGATATGGAAGCACCCTGTTATACAACACTGTTGACGGAACATTTGCGACACGCTAACATGGGGGGTGAGCAGAACAGTAATGCCTGAGCTAAGACTGGTCATACTGGGGTGGAAGGATGAACGGGGAGGGACCTGCCACAGGAGACGCCTTGTCGCGAGGCGTCTCCATATTGCGCAAAGGGACATAGCACGATATTGGGGACCCGAACAGGCACCACCGATGACTGAATGGAGACCGGTGTAATTACATGTAAAGCATAGAAACTTCAGTGAGTGCTCTTGGGCTCTTTGCAGCACTGTTGTTATATTTATGTTGATGATGTCATAAAAGTCTTTAAAAATATTTTAGAAATGTGCTTTCTATATCATTTCTACATTTGCGCGCCCCTAAACCCATTGACTGTAAAACGTAGATAAAGATGGAAGTTTAAGCGTGTGATCTGATTAAGGTGAAATGTCTTCTGAGGGGATAGTTGAAGGTTATAGAGGCTTGAAAAGAGGTTGGCCCCAGTTGGAGGGATTTTGTTTGACAGGAGGGTGAATAGGATTGAAAAGAGAATAACACCTGCCAAGTAAGGGTATCTTTGGAAATGTAATCAATAGTAACAAATACTGCAAAAAGGTCAGTCAATACAAGGTCAGATCTACCCCTAAGAAAACTCTCTTCCACAGAACTTGTGTCCTAGTTCATGACCACTTTGTTCACATTCAAGGCATCTTTAGATTCCACAGTTCATAACCCCTCTTACACTCCTTTGATTTCAGGAACTCATATAAACCCGGATTTTTTTTTCAGACAACAAACTCTTGTTATACACACATAGGTATCTATGTGTTCTACAGGAAAGGGCCCCTTTCAGATTTCCCACAGAAGGGTGCCCAGTTCTTTAACTATTATCCACTTTACCACATTCTGGTCATTGGTCCATTTCAGGCCACAAAACCCTCCTTCATAGGAGGCAGGGACCCTCACCCAGCAGGGGGGATGCTTCATCATCAGCCATGCTTTTCGCTGGCCTGGTGCTGCCATGCCCGACGGGCCACTAGAGGGGGCTCTTTCCCTCCGCCCAATAATATTTCACAGTCCACTAAACCTTCCTTAACATCCACTGCATTCTTCAGTCCAAGTTCATATCCCCGCCTTACACATCGAAGTAGCTATAGTGCCACAATTCATGACCACCTCTCACACATTATGCACCATGTTCTTTACTGAGTTATACACAACCAGAATCTCTCGTTATCGACAATTCATAAATCCTTCCTGTACATCCAGGGTACATTCGATTCTCACGGGTTAGAAACACTCCAGGCACTTCTAGTGTTTTGCATTCTTCGTGGGTTCTTCTCGCACATTCAGGGCATCCTTGTTTTGAACATTTCAGAAACCCGCCTTCCACCTCAGGGTATATTTCATTTCTGCTGCTGACACACCCTTCGTTTTTTTGATAATCAATTTTTATTGATACACTCTTCTTACAGATCGAGGGCATCTGATCCCACCGTTCACAACATCTTTATTCACAGAGCACACACGGGTTTCTAAGTCCGCTTTTGATTCAAATAGACCGTAATAGCAAACAAAATAAAGTGTGTACAGGCACCCCTCGGAAATAACACAGGTTCTATTTGGATGGAATATTCCCCGTTGAGATGCAGGAGCAGCCGCTGGCTTCCAATGCCCTCGCCCCCCTTCCCTGCCCGCTGCTGCTGCTTCAGCCCCTCTGGCCCAGCAGCTGTTTCATCATGTGCTTTATAACAAGGGGTGACTCACAGTGGAGGGTGGGGGCACCAGGCCCATACCCCAAGTGGTCCTCCTTGTAGTCAGACCTAGACGCAATCTCCCAGGCGATGTGCTCCTTTTCGTAACGTTGCAGGATGGACGGGAACAACAAGGATGAGCTGGAAATCGTCAGGGACGAGAATATACGACTGCTCCAGGAGAACTGCGAGCTGCGGAAGCTCGTGGGGCTGATGCAGGAGAACGCGGAGCTGAGGGCCATGCTGAGCGAGGACCGGAAGGACGACCCTGCCAGCTGCCCCAAGAAGGACGCCTGTCCGCAGAAAGCCCAGGACCAATGTGCAGGTAGGACCTCTGCGAGTCTACTGGCGGAACAGACCGTCTGTCTGCACACCCTATCTCTTGGACACTGGGCAGCACACCGGACTGGGGGGGCAGGGGGGCACAACAAGGATGGGCCTCTTCTTTAGATGTCATGGGTTGATGTTCTTTTAGACCGCCTTGCCCTCCTGCTGTATAACATTCTGGGAATCCCAATCATGTTTGTAAATAAAGTACAGGCAGCAGGGACCCCGACTTGCAGTAAAGCTGGGTAGGGAAAGGTGGATTCAGAAATAAAAGGCAACATGATGTTATTCTGGGTCCTCCAAGAATCCCCTGGTCACCTCGTTTCGTGCTATATGAACTTGGCTCAGTCCCTCCCAGGTGTAAGACTTAGGAATAGGAATCTTCATCTGACTACTGTCAATCTCCGTAGATTCATTATTTCTAACCCTCAGAGGTATAATATTTCAGACCCTTCTCCAAAAAAAGAAGGTGCAATACGTGGTTGTCGGAGAAGCCATGATATGCCATTTTGCAGGATGTTGGCTTCGCTGGATCTCCCCTCAACGCCCTCTTACATAAAAGTAATTGCGGCTCACTGAAGTGACCGCTGACGTCAAATACTCACAAGGAAGTGGGAAATGAAAGGAAACAGCATTCCTAATGCACATAGATGCAGATGGTGACCAATGTTTAAACCACCTGCTCCATTCTGAAGCAAAATAGTTTGGTAGTCCATGGCTTCTAAAGGCACCTACTAGAATTCAAATTGTACCAAATCTGTTCTTTTACCCAACTCAACAGGCAAGGAAAGAACACAAGAGAACCCCGCCAGACAAACCCCATTCCGTAATTCAGAAAAAACTCCTACATCGAGTAGCAACAACACTAGCTGAAACTGTGCTGGAAGGAAAGGGGTGGTGAGAAGTGCTAACCACATAGAGATGTGTGTTTCCAAGGTTCTCATGGCGGTGCATGAAACTAGACCACAATGGCCAATCTGCCTGTGGGCTGGCCTCTGGATCCTGCATGAGTGGGGAAGGGCTCTAGCCTCTGTGGGCTGGCCGCCTTACTGCCACACATTCCCTACACAGTACCTTGAATGCTCATGGTCTACTTCTGGGAAGTAATGAGTTGTTTGATGTCACTCTCAGTGCTATATTGGGTATTTCAAGACACTAAAAAGGTGGCTTAGGAGCAAGGGAACCTTTCTAAATGAAAGCATGTTGGCCATCATCGCCTCTGTTCCAATGAGAAGGTTGACGTGTACATAGGGCTTCCTCAACGAGGAAAAGTGCAGTGAAGAGGAAGGCCACTGGCAGGCCCCAAGTAGCTTCAGCTGCCAGTGCTGCCTGGGTTTCATCACTGGCTCTGTAACAAGCAGTTACCTCACAGTGCTGGGGGAGTGCAGAGATACATATCTGCCCCCAGAGCAGCTTTCCTTACAAGTACAGGGGGTAGCCTGGGCAGGCCTGTCCTTTATCGTGACTCCATGGGTATGGATAAGCAGCTCAGTCGCGACGTGGATGGAATCAAAGCAGAGAATGAGCGCCTGACCAAGGAGAATGAGGAACTGCGAAACCTAGTGGGGCTGACAAAGGAAAATGCGGGGTTGAAAATGAAACTGGGCGCGGCCAGCAGGTCCGAGTGTGGCAGGCCCAAAGATGTAGCGTCCAAATGTAACCAAGGTAGGATGGTCTTACTTTAATCTCTCAGGACTACTGGTGTGAGTGAGGGACTCTTAGAGTGCAAGCCCCTTTACCCTTTCTAACGTAGTGTATGTCACTCACTGATGCAGGTCATTGCAAGTTCATAGGTACACGAGGCGGCAACTGAATCCCAAGGATGTTAATGGCATTGTGGGATGCCTGAAAATAGTGTAAAAAATAGTAGTTTTACATAATTATTCTTTACTTCCCTTGATTGTTGAGATGTGTTATACAGATCAGTAGCCATCGGTATATAGGAATTACAGAACTCAGTTCATAGTGCATGGAAGTTGTGTGAGCCACGATGGTTATTTACACCCTACACCGAGGTGGAGAAGGCTAACACCTCCTTCCTGGACCAACTCAATGCCCACAAAGCCTGAGTGCAGGGCACCAAGGGTGGCAAACGAGACCATGGTACAAGTGGAAGCGATGGACGCTCCGCTAACCACCTGCCTCTATTCTTTGTCACAGCCTCTTACTCTTCAGTCAGTGGCCAATGTTCTACTTTGATGAAGTCCATCTCTTGATTTTTTTTAAACAAATCCTCTTCCTCCAGCAACTTCATCTTTCCCTGGCTTCTGTCTGCAATGGGTACACGATTGGAAGAGGGGGTTCCCTTTTTTGTCCCTTACTTTTGATCGTATGTGGGCTTGATAAATCTTCTGCTCTACAGTACTCTCATCAGTGGCAAGTTTTCGTCTTTACTGACGTCCTTGTCACTAATATGTAACAGTTCCATCCTGAAAAGGTGCAGGGTCGCGAAGCTTTTAACTGTACTCACAGCAAGCCAGTCAACGATTCATATATTTTATCACAATGAAGTCATCACTCGTGACAAACAAGCCCATCGGGCATTGAAGGCAATGGGTTGAATGGTGGCCAACCTACAACAACTAAGCCGAGATACAAGCCCAACCTATGATGCTGCTTATACCAACCCTAGTAAATTCCGAAGAAGCTCAGAATTCACTATGGAACAAGTTAAATAGCCGAAAATGTTTTAGGGCTGAACAAGCCTAACAACATGCCACCAGACTGTACTTTCTTCATCAATTACATGTGTATTCCTAGTTTCAATGGCTAATTGAGAACGAGAATTTCTGTATAAACAAGCCTGCGTAGCCTCAAAAAACAAAAAGGAGGTTGGGCAGCCAATGTGAAATCATCTACTACAGCAGATAACTAGACGCTGAAGCCCTTCAGCCTTGCCTTGTAGGCATGATTGTGATTCATGATGAGGTTTGCAACAAGTGATGAGGTCATAGTGCCAGGAGTGCATATATACCCGACCAGACCGGCTCGCCTTACTCACAAGGCCAGTAGGACGGGGACTACCAAGGCTATTTTGCTCTATTTGGAAAGTTTCCAGAATGGATCTGCTAAACAGCCATGATATGGAAGGGCTTCAATGCCAGAACAAGAGGCTGATGAAGGAGAATACTGAACTGCGCAAACTGGTGAGCCTGCAGCAAGAGAACGTGGAACTGAGATCCGTACTGAGCCGGGCAAGCCGCTGCAATGAGAATTCCCCGAGCCCAAAACGTACATGCTCACCAAAACGTTCATGCTCGCCAAAACATTCAAGCTCGTCGCCAGCCAAAGGATGCTCAGGTAGGCCTGGCGGCTTCTAACAGCGCTACTACATGGAGTGAAAAGGAGCCGTCAAGCCTCCATGTCCCAATGCGCACGGCTCCAATCGTCTTTCCTTAACCTATGTGGAGAAGGGATGAGGCAGGGAAGAGGCACAATAGCACAGCATAATATCTGAATGGAAGCATGTTTGGAATTTTAAGTGCCTCCACCTATCTTTGATGCTCCACAAACTTATAAGACTGAAGAAGGTGTATTGACTGCTTCAATAAAGAAATCTGATTGGCTTCCATTTATGCAGAGCGTTTATTTGCTAGTTTTTATTCTGGTTTCATTCTGTAGGATGAGACCTCGGAGTGGGCATTGGTTATTGTACTTTAGGGAAGTGGGAGGGGGGAGAGGGAGGGAGAGGAGTAAATGGCAGTTCGATCCAGGATCATTTGTCTGAGCCACCATTGTGACTTTGACTTAGGGGATGCGATGCCCTCCCAGCAGAAGATTGGTGGTATGTCACTTGCATCCAACATATAACCTTCATTCTCTGCCATCGATGCTATTGTCCAGCCCAGTGTTTGCGGAGCCAGCCCTCTACCTTCCTGTCACTGACCGCACTCCCCTTGTCCTTGGACGCTAAAATACCCTATAAAATAAAGTCCCTGAAAAGACCATGATTTAAAAGAATGGATTTCAAACGATGACTAACTTACTTGGCAAACCGGGTGTGCGCAAATATTAGAGCCCATTGGCATCCCACTCCACGCTGATGCTTTACGACTAAAACAGAACACCTAAACATATTAAATAGCACGAGAAAATTGAGGTATTATGCAAAATAGGTTACGTTTCCAAACCATGGCCGCCAGGTGTGTTAGAACGTGGGAGATGCTGGGGTGCGATTAAGAGGAAGGCCCTTACAGTAGCCGAAGCGCTAACTGTGAAACATTTCCATCTCTTGCAGAATCAAGTTCCCAGGAAGAAGTGAAGGAATCGTCAAAGCATTGTGGTACGTTGCCTTCTCTCTGGGTGTAGGGATATACCAGCCCCAGGTGCCCCCAGCTGTCTCTGTAGGCTAGTCACTAAAGGAGAGGCCACTGGGCGGGAGGGGTGGCACATCCCCCATAATGGCTGCCTTCAACAGGCCCCATTGACTTTAAGGTGAGCTACGTGCCTTGGGTGCACTGTGACATCAGTTGCGTGAGCTACGTGCCTTGGATGCGCCGTGACATCAGCAGCGTGACATGCCCTACGTGGCTTGGATGCACTGTGACATAAGCAGCGTGAGCTACGTGCCTTGGATACGCTGTGACATCAGCAGCGTGAGCTGCGTGCCTTGGATGCATTATGGCATCAGCAGCTTGTTACCATGACAACCGCGTCAGGCTAGCACCCGAGGCTCAGATACGGCCTAGTGAAGGGGCCATGTTGCTCTCTCAGTATCTCTCATCTCACTAGCTCGGGTTTTCAGGCAGTAGCCGTTGTGACGTGTGGCTGGACCCTGACCAACCACAAATGCTTTGGCAGGCGTCTGAGCCGCCCTATCACTTGAGTCCTGCCTATAATCTGGGCCAATGGAATTATGTGGCATGGAAGGGCCGAATTATGCGGCAGGGTTGAGTAAACTAGGCAGAAAGAAAAGGCAAATTATGTGGCATAATGCGGCACACTTAATAATAGTATTACTTCATTGTTTCATCATCTTAAAACATAGTAACACTGTGGGCATTGGTTGCACCTCATACCAGTTTAACATCCAAATATACCAATAAGCAACAGAAATGTGACCGGTCCAGGTTTGCGAAGGGCCTTCCATTGCGCAGCAACATGTGTTGTTGCATTTTTACTAACTTCTGAACCCTTTGAGCTAAAAACAATTATTTTTTGTTAAAATCTGCAGATTATGTGACAGATGCAACAAATCTATAATTATGCGAAAATCTCAGCGGCCGCACAATCACATAATTCCACTGGCCCTGCCTTTAATGTTTGTCTTCTGCTGGGAGGGAGGTCACAGGGTCCTTCATGCCCAAAGAACCTGCAAGCAGCCCAAAGAGTAGAATATAGCACTCATTCTTTTAGGGTCATGGCTGCTGCTCAGGGGTGTCATGTAATCCCTTCTTTTTCCTCTATTTCCAGAACCCCAGCAAGTACATAAAATGGGGAGGATTGTAGGAGAGATTGCCTTTCAGTTAGATCGCAGAATTCTAGCCTACATATTTCAAGATCGTATCAGACTTTATGGTATAACCGTGTCCAACATTCCACAGAAAATCAAGGAGGTAAGGGGGCGACCCGAAAGCTCTGAGACGCTGTCTCAGCTGTTAACATTTCTTACAGTGCATTTTTAGCTTATTGCAAGACTATTCTATTCTTTAATAAGAGCTATTTATGTGCAATGAAAATCACTCTGAGCTACACATCAGACAAGATTACATTAGTGTCCACTCTGCAAAATGACCACGGGTGATCACCTCAGTGCATCAGGGAGGGATGCCAGAAGCAATTTAAAAATCATGTGTCAATTTGGAATGCCTTCACAAGGGCATTGCAAAATAGTCATAGCTGCAACGTCACTGACACCAAGGTAATAAGATTAGTAATACGTCTCCCCAATGCCAAATGATTTATCACTCAAATACCAGCTTTAAAAATTTTGGGAAATGTAACCATTTTGTCTCCATACATCAGCTTAGAGTTTTAAAAATACACACATTTTCGTCTCGAATACATACTTCTTATACATTCATTAATTCAGCCAATGAAAATCATCTAATTGAGTAGTTTGGGCTGCACAAAGAGGAGCTACTTACTTACAGGTAGTTGGAGAGCTAACAGTGGATCACAAGCTACTCGCTGGAGAAGCTTGTTCTATAGTTTGCACTCACTGCCATGACAGCACAGAGAACCCCAATGCCAGTTTCAATAAGATATGCAGCTGATCATGGCCATTCCACGCAGTCCCCACTTGCCCAGGAAGACTATATCTTACTTACACAGCTCAAGAGCGCAATGTTTGGATCCTATACCTGAGCTTAGTGGTTACAGGGAGGCCGCAAAGTCATCCGCTGGGGCACTGCAGGAAGGGAAGAGCTTGGTTGGTTTGTAGCCATTGAATGCGACATCTCAGCCTATGATGAATTAACCAAAACACAGGGCTTTGAGCTTCCTTGAGCATTTAGGCAAGGTGTTATTAAAAAAAAACAAAAAAAAACTTACAATGCTATGTCCACAGCAAAAATTACAGCACTTCACTATTTATTCAAAATAGGGTCTCTCATATCAAACATTAATATTAACATTTTTCCTACCGCACTGATGAGACAACACAACTCATATGACACAAGTACAACCCACATCTGGGCACATTTCTACACTTTGCCTTAAGCAATGCACCACAATGCAACACATGTGTCACTGGCTCTCGCAGAGCACTGATCCATGCAGCATGAAGATCTAATCCCACAAGAGTGATCTTTTAGACAGGTGCCTCAACAAACCCTTCAGGACCGATCATTCCTACAGCAGATTCACTTTCCGTTAATGACAGACCATTCCTACAGCAGGACTGATCTTTCCTACAACACTTTAACTAACAGACTAACCATTTAGTGCTGGTTATTCCTACAGCAGCTCCACTAATATCCTTCATCACTGATCATTCCTACTGTGTCTTCACTAATCCTTCATCACAAATGACAATTCGTACTGCGTCTTCACGTATCCATTGGGACCAGTCATTCCTACAGCAGATTCACTATCCCTCAAGGACAGATCCTTCCTACAGCAGGACTGATCATTCTTACAGCATCTTCACTAATACTTCAAGACTGATCATTTCTATAGCATCTTCACTAAACCTTCAGAGATGATCATTCCTACAGCAGTTCCTCTAAACCATCCAGAACCCATAATTCCTCCTACAGGTTCAGAAGTATCCAGGTTGATCATGCTGCAGTTTCAGTAACTCAATTTCTACAGAAACTTAACTACCACTCCCCTACGTTGACCATTCATACAGCAGCTACATTGATTAGACCGATCACTCTTACAGCAACTCCACTAACTCTTCAAAGCCAATCATTCCTCCTACAGCTCCACTAATGCTTCTGGCTTGATCATTTCCACAGCGTCTATGCTAATCCTTCATGAATGATCATTCCAACAGCGTCTTCACTAATTCTTCATGAATGATCATTCCTACTGTATCTCCACTTATGCATTCGGAACAATTATTCATACAGCAGCATCACTATCCCTCCGGGACGGGCCATTCCTACAGCAGGACTGGTAATTTGCACAGCACACTGACTATTCCTTCAGGGTGAGGTGTGATACCTTCTACATCAGTTCCACTAATACTTCTAGATGGATAATTCCTACAGCGTCTTCCCTACTGTGCCATGGTTGATCATTCATATAGCGTCTTTGCTACTTATTTTTGGGCCAACCACTCCTACAGCAGTTTCACTGACTGCAGAAGGTTAGATCATTCCTACAGCATCTTTACTGTAGGACCAACTACTAACCCTCCAGGACGAATCATGCCAAACGCAGCTCCACTAACCCTCCAGAACTAATCATTTCAATCAGCATCTTCACATACCCTTCAGGACCGATCATCACTGCAAAAGGATTGAGCTTTCATAGAACCAGGCCACTAACAAAACAGATAATTCCTACAGCAGCTTCACTAATCTTTCAGGGCGATCATTCCTAGAGCAGCTTAACAAACCCTCCACGATTGATCGTTTCTATAGCAGATTCACTACCCGTCAACGAAGATCATTCCTACAGCAGTTTCACTAATCTTTTAGAACCAATCATTCCTCCAGCGTCTTCACTAGTCCCTTGGGATTGATCATTCATATACCAGTTTCATTAACCCTTCCGGAGGGATAATTTCTACAATAGCTCCACTAAAGCATCCAGTCTGTGATCATTCATACAGCATTTCCAGTTATAGGACTGATCATTCATTCTGCAGCTTCACTAATCTCTTCAAACCGATCATTCCTACAGCAGCTTCACTAATCTCTTCAGAGTCACTAGTTCCACCTCCACTAACTCCCCCAGGGCTGATCATTCATTCTCCAGCTTTACTAACCTTCCAGGACTGATTGTTTCTAAGCCGCTCCACCAATGGGACCAATCACTAAGGCCACAGCTTCATTTACCATATAGGGCTTATCATTCCTAAAAAGTCTTCACTAATACTTCAGGGCTGGATCATTTAAACAGCATCTCCACTAATTCATCAGGGGGGGATAATTCTTACAGCGTCTTAACTAATACTTCAAGGCTTATCATAGATCAGCTTTACTAGCCCATCTGGGCCGATAGTGCCTGCAGCAGTTCTTCTAACCCTCCAGGACCGATCATTCCTACTGCAGGTTTGCTAGTAACCAGGTTGATCATACATGCAGCAGTGTCAGTAACTGCATTTCTACAGCAACTTAATTACTACTCCCCCTTCCCGATCCTTCATGCAGTAGCTAGACTGACTGGATTGATCATTTCTCCAGCCACTTCACTAACTCTTCAAAATCAATCATTCCTTCAGCAGCTTCGCTAACCCTTCAGGAAACATAATTCCTACAGGAGCTCCACTAACCCTTTAAGGCTGATCATTCCTACCGCAGGTCCACTCACAGGATCTAGCAATCCTACAGCAGCTTCATTAATTCCCTAGAGCAGGATCCTTCCTACAGTGTCTTCACTAATCCTTCATGGGTAGATCATTCCTCGTTGTCTTCACTAACCCTTCAGGACCAATCATTCCTACAGCAGTTTCACTAATCCTTCAAGACTAATTATTCCTACAACAGCTCTACTAAACTTCCAGGACCATTCATTCATGCAGAAGTACTGATCATTCGTACAGTCGCTCCATTCCTACATCAGCTTTACTAATCATCCAGAAACAATCATTCATACAGAATCTTTACTAACCCCTCCCAGGAACAGCAGTTCCTACAACAGCTTAACCAACCCGGATGTGCTATATTGATTTGTATAGCACACACTAACCACCCAAGAGGGTATCCAGCCGAGGATCATTCCTACAGCGTCTTCAATAATCCTTTGGGAACAATCAAAGCTACAACAGCTTCATTACACCTTCAAGACTGATCAATTCACTAGCTCTCCAGGGCTGATTATTACTATATCATTTCCAGTAGAAGAAATGATCATTCATTCTGCAGCTTCACTAATCTCTTCAGGACCAATCATTCCTGCAGCAGCTTCACTAATCTCTTCAGGACCAATCATTCCTACAGCAGCTTCACTAATCTCTTCAGGACCGATTATTCCCTCAGCAGGTACATTATTTCCCCAGGGTTGCTCATTTGTACTGCAGTTCCATTAACCTTTCAAGACTGATCATTCCTAAAGCAGCTCCACTAACACTCCAGTGGCAATCAAACATACAGCAGTTCCACCGACAGGATGTCCATTATTACAGCAGCCTCACTTACCTTCCAAGGCGATCATTCCTAGAATATATTCACTAATACTTCAGAGCTGGATAATTCCTACAACATCTTGATTAATTCTTCAGGCTAGTTCATTCTTACAGCACCTTCACTAAAACTTCAAGACTGATCATTCCTACAGCATTTCCACTAGTCCTTAACACCTTCGCTGCTAGGTGTTTTCCCCTCCGGTGCTGGATGATGCCCATTTCCATAGTTTCATGACGAGCTCAGCTCGTCATCAACACAGCTCAACCGTGCATCATGACGAGCTGAGCTCGTCATGAGCATGGAAAGGGTTAAGGACCGATCATTCCTACACCTGGTCCACAAACAAGACTGATAAGTTCTACAGCAGCTTCGCTAACCCTTCAGGACTCATCATTGCTGTGGCAGCGCCACTAACCTTCCAGGGTCAATCATTTTCACAGCAGCACCACGAATGCAACAAATCATTCCTACAGCTGCTCCACTAACAGTATCCATCATTGGCACTACAGCTTCACCAACCCTTCAGAAAGGGTAACAGGCTGTTCTCTTTCTCCTCCTCTTTATTTTGTGCATGAAGTGAGTGCCTGACTTACTACTAGTAGTTTGCTCAAATGCAAATTTTCTGTCTATCTATCAATCTATCTATCTATCTATCTATCTATCTATCTATCTATCTATCTATCTATCTATCTATCTATCTATCTATCTATCTATCTATCTATCTATCTATCTATCTATATCACAATTCCACAATAACACCATCATATACCTCAAATCTCTAACTCATATCAAACCTCTTTCTACTTCTCTTTTCAATGCACTACCCTATTTCTCACCCTATACCTCTATCAATATATCCTCTACTTCCGCTCTCTCATTCACCCCATACCGCTACCATATTCTCTAACATCCCTTTCTAGACTCTTCCTACTCTACACCTCCTTGCATCATCTCATACTTCTTTTACAACTCAGATCCCCAAAAATAAGCATTTCTAAACCCTTCCCTCAGAGTCTTCCCCCTCCACGTCCGTTTTGCTCATCCCAAGCCTCCTCCTACTCTTCCTAAACAAACACACAAAAAATGCTTCAAATTCTTCCCTCTTCTATCCCTCCACTATCCTCATCAATCCAAATAACAGACTAACATGTCCACTTCTCACATTAATTGCATATTTCACTATTCTAATTCACCACTAATCCTTTATGGGTTCCGGAGGAGTGTGCCACTCGCCAAAAAAGCGCTTCAACACCAGATCAGGGGTAGCCAGCAATATATAAATGCAAAACTTTTTCCCTCTTTTATCCCTCCGCTATCCTTCTCAATCCAAATAACTGACTAACATATCCACCACTCAAATCACTTTCATATTTCACTATACTAATTCACTCTTAATCCTTTATGGGTTCCGGAGTAGCATGCTACTCGCCGAAAAAGCGCTTTGGCGCCTCAACTGGGGTAGTAAGCGCTATATAAATGCATTTATAATACAATATCAGGTTACTATTACGATTTCGCTCAACACACAAAGGGTACCTAGAGGTCAAAGCGAATCTGTCATTCAACTATGGATACCAACGCCAACACCATACAGATAACAAAGTGGGAACAGACAGTGCGGACTAGGTGTGATAGTGATTGAGTTAAGACTCAAGGGCATAGGGAAAAATTCCCATCAGAAGCCACACTGTACCGCCCTCTTTCACATCATTTGGGTACTCCTTGCCCAGGAGACATAACAAAACAAACCGGCCGGTCAGATGTTACCATGACCGTTTGTGAATGTGAAAGAAATGTGTCAGCGGAGGGAGGTTTAATTGAAAATTGTCAGTGTTGATGTGGCAACGGAAAAAAGCAGTGTAAAGTGAATGGAAAGTGAGTAGTGAAAAACATTAAAATTGGATGGGCTGGGTAGATGTCAATGATTTATTATTATCTCCCGGTCCTCCAAATCTAAAAAACAAGTGCAAACACAGATATTTGACATAATATCCGTGATCAGTAGTGGTCAACATGTTTCAGCATATCTAAGAAATAGTTTCATGCATTCATCAGGACCCGTTGTAAATTGACTACTGCTTTTTGTGAAAAATAAAAGATATCACCTGCAATGTCCAGGTTGTATATTCAACCACATACTGTTACCGCACCATATCGGAGATACGACATCCACAGGAATGAAACATAGATCAAACAACAAAAGACAACATTATGTCACATTCACAAGGTGTTCCATATTAATGTAGTACATCCTTTCATTTCACAATGTGTCCAAATCACATGATCTGGGGATTATATTCATTTGAAACCACTCACCCATTAGTTGTGGTTGTTGCGCTTCACCCCACCTGGCTGCAGCTCAGGTTTAGAGGAGCACCGCTCTAAATCAAAAAAGTTAAAATATAAAGACAATCATGGCCTCTTGTTTTTATCAATTGTTTAGCGCCAGGAATTTGTTGTTATATACAATTCCCATGCGCAACTTCATAAACCGAATCAGTGTTGTAAAAAGTACAGTTTATAATTCTCACGCTTTTTCTAAATTCTCTAATGACAAGGTTTTCTTGAATTTGGTCATAAAAGTTACTGTCCAGCATTAAATGGGAACTATAGCAGCTCAATAGTCGGTTTACCCATCAAAATGCAATGCATTTGAAACCACATGATAATGAGACCGAGCTCGATTTTACATTCATGTAGCAGCGTGGGTTGTAAATTGCAAAATCGCGCCAAATCACGCACTCACAGTTGCAATCTCCAATCTATTAATCGTCTGTGTTGACATGTGTCCCGAAGCCCTTTGTATGCCCACAAGAGTGTCCGAGCACGCAGTCACTTGCCCAAAATCCATGTAAACATTCATGCACAGCGTGCTCATACCGGCACGTTAGCCTCCAAAGGCATTAGACAAACTCGCTTATGTGGCGTCACTCACCTCTCCGTCTGTGTCTCCCGGCAGTCTTCCAAACTGTCTGGGGGGGCGCCGAACGGACAGGGCGCGCCATATTTAAACCTAATGTGTCTCGTTCTTCGTGACGTCAATCACGTGATTTGCGTGTGCATGACGGGATACGTAGTTCCTATTATCCCGTATTTGTAGTTCGTTAAAAAACGAAACCGGGGAATCATTCAGATATTCAGGGTGGGCATAAATTATCATCGGCAGGGACATATGTTATTAGCGGCAAGTGCGGCATAGTATTATCATCCAAGGGCAATCCAATCACCTGGTGGTCAAACCTTTTTTCAGAGGGACATCCACAGTATCGGCTCATTTAACCCATCCTCATCGCTATTGAGTTTGTAGACCCATTTTTGCTCAATTTTGAATAAAAAACGGGCCACATCTGGACATGAATCAGGTATTAGAGGCTGTTCAAATGAGCTGATACCGTGGATGTCCCTCTGAAAAAAGGTTTGACCACCAGGTGATTGGATTGCCCTTGGATGATAATACTATATGATTATCCACTCTGAACGTACAATCTTAGGATAATCCTATATAACCAAAGGTTGATAGATAAAGTAATAGCACTTGCTGCTAATAACATATGTCCCTGCCGATGATAATTTATGCCCACCCTGAATATCTGAATGATTCCCCGGTTTTGTTTTTTATCGAACTACAAATACGGGATAATAGGAACTACGTATCCCGTCATGCACGCAAATCACGTGACTGACATCACGAAGAATGAGACACATTAGGTTTAAATATGGCGTGCCCTCTCCGTTCGGCGCCCCGCCCCCCCCAGACAGTTTGGAAGACTGCCGGGAGACACTGACGGAGAGGTGAGTGACGCCACATAAGCGAGTTTGTCAAATGCCTTTGGAGGCTAACGTGCCGGTATGAGCACGCTGTGCATGAGTGTTTACATGGATTTTGGGCAAGTGACTGCGTGCTCGGAAACTCTTGTGGGCATACAGAGGGCTTCGGGACGCATGTCAACACAGACTATTAATAGATTGGAGATTGCAACTGTGAGTGCGTGATTTGGTGCGATTTTGCAATTTACAACCCACGCTGCTACATGAATGTAAAATCGAGCTCGGTCTCATTATCATGTGGTTTCAAATGCATTGCATTTTGATGGGTAGACCGACTATTGAGCTGCTATAGTTCCCATTTAACACAGGACAGTAACTTTTATGACCAAATTCAAGAAAACCTTGTCATTAGAGAATTTAGAAAAAGCGTGAGAATTATAAACCGTACTTTTTACAACACTGATTCGGTTTATGAAGTTGCGCATGGGAATTGTATATAACAACGTAAATTCCCGGCGCTAAAGAATTGATAAAAACAAGAGGCCATGATTGTGGTCTTTATATTTTAACTTTTTTGATTTAGAGCGGTGCTCCTCTAAACCTGAGCTGCAGCCAGGTGGGGTGAAGCGCAACAACCACAACTAATGGGTGAGTGGTTTCAAATGAATATAATCCCCAGATCATGTGATTTGGACACATTGTGAAATGAAAGGATGTACTACATTAATATGGAACACCTTGTGAATGTGACATAATGTTGTCTTTTGTCGTTTGATCTATATGTCGTTCCTGTGGATGTCGTATCTCCGATATGGTGCGGTAACAGTATGTGGTTGAATATACAACCTGGACATTGCAGGTGATATCTTTAATTTTTCACAAAAAGCAGTAGTCAATTTACAACGGGTCCTGATGAATGCATGAAACTATTTCTTAGATATGCTGAAACATGTTGACCACTACTGATCACGGATATTATGTCAAATATCTGTGTTTGCACTTGTTTTTTAGATTTGGAGGACCGGGAGATAATAATAAATCATTGACATCTACCCAGCCCATCCAATTTTAATGTTTTTCACTACTCACTTTCCATTCACTTTACACTGCTTTTTTCAGTTGCCACATCAACTCTGACAATTTTCAATTAAACCTCCCTCCACTGACACATTTCTTTCACATTCACAAACGGTCATGGTAACATCTGACCGGCCGGTTTGTTTTGTTATGTCTCCTGGGGAAGGAGTACCCAAATGATGTGAAAGAGGGTGGTACAGTGTGGCTTTTGATGGGAATTTTTCCCCATGCCCTTGAGTCTTAACTCAATTACTATCACACCTAGTCTGTACTGTCTGTTCCCACTTTGTTATCTGTATGGTGTTGGGGTTGGTATCCATAGTTGAATGACAGATTCGCTTTGACCTCTAGGTACCCTTTGTGTGTTGAGCTATATGGTTTTGGGGCATGTACCTAGTGTGGGTCATTAAACTCGCCCTTGGACCCTCCGATTAATTTGGTTGGTTCATACTATTACGATTTCACCTTTCTAATCTATGCACCATGTCAGTGCACAATTTAATGACAGTGATACCCTCCAATACTTAACCTTCCTAACAACTCACCATTCACAATGATTCCGATCAATACTTTGCACTGGGGCATATTTTCTCTCATACATACTTACTGTTCTAATTGAATAATACATGTGACTGTAAACAGTATTATGAGCACAGCCCAAAACAAACAGATTGAAGCTACAAGAGTGTCACAGATGTTTAATTTGACAGTGATAAAATATTTATAAGATACAAATATAAATGTTCAATGCATATTAAAAAAGGAGTTTGTGCATACGTACTACATATTTATTTTTTACCAATAATGTGTATGGTTGTGTATTCGTTTGAGATAAATATAGCTGAAAGTTACCAAACATGTTAGAGTGCAAATGCAGCCTTATCTATAACTTGCATTAAAATTCCTACAAGATGTCGGCACCAAATCACAAGCTGAAAATTGCTGTTTGACATTTAATAATACAGATTCCAAATCTATTTGGCATATCTGCAAGCAGAACTTTTTCACCAGAGGAACAACAGACTTACGTTTTAAAAGGATTTGAGAGAAGTGTGATAGTTTAGCCATGCATTACATCAAATGAAATACTACCATGAGTTAGGAGGATTTTGTTATTCACCTCTCTGGTATGTGTACTTATAAAGAAACTCTGCTTCTGGTGTTGCTCTTCTGTAGGGATGCAGCTCCTCAGTGACCTTTTAATATTTGTTTTTGTGTGTAGGGGGTTCCTGTGAGTAACAGTCATAGCTTGTGCTGTGTTAACCTGATAATGTCCATGTCTGCAGTGAGTGTCTTGTCAAAGTCTGCTACAAACAACTAGAATAGAGGGGCTAGTGAACACCTGTAGGGCACTCTTTTCCATAAGGCGTGCTCTTGGGGTCGATTGAGGCCTTAATATGGCAGATGCATTCGCACATGCGAGCTATATGGGAACACTGAACTGTCCACAAATCAAACAATCAATGTATTTCCTTTGGACAACAAGCTGATTACCGAGCAGAAAAGGGACCCTTCACGAGTGCAATCACAATGCTGCTATCGCAATACAGTACAATCTTATGCAGGGTTGTATGTGATTTTGTAGAAAAACATTTTAATGGAATACCATTCCTGAGAAAACATTTCACCTAAACTGTTTAATGAAAATTGACAAGATAAATGGGATTTAGCATTTCATAGAAACATATTCATAGAATATCTTTTTTTAAATAAAAATTGACTTTTTTGCAATATTATTTTGTAAGGTGTATATGTAATGGTTGTAGGTCTTACTTTCATAAACATTTTTGTTGGAGGAATTATTTTCAGTGCTTTAACTTCAGTGGACATTATTTCGGATGTATATTTTTTATATTGTCAAACAATTACTGCTGGTACTTTTAATTCACTGACCACCCCTAAACACCATCCACCCCATATTCCGTCACAACCCTTAAACACCATCTATGTCTGCCCCCTAAAAACCACATCACCATGACTAAACTTCCCCCATATCTGACCCCTAATATCCACCCACAAACCGAACCGTGAAACCCCTTTCTACCCCTAAACTCCAACCATCCCTGAACACTAAAAGACCTTACTATCCCATAAACGCATATCAAATTTTAATGTAATTTAGAATTTTCCTTAAATTTTGCTGTCTTTTAAAATGCTTCCTTTATTCTTTGATTTATTTGTATTCCCTCATAATTGTCTTTCCTCAAAGTTGGATTTCCATGATTTGGTTTCCTTTAATGTGGTTTCTCGGTTTTTGTTTTTCCAATAATTCACATACATCAGTCATGCAGATCCTTCTGTCTCGCTAACTGATCTGCAGTAATTAACATCTGCAAGCTTTCATTCATCATGTTTTAATATTACACATCTTTATTCGTCTGCGTGTAACAGCAAACACATCATATCCTCCCCATCGTGTTGGTGGGATTCCTTTCGAGGCTACATTCATAACGATACACAGACAAAACTTACACTACAGGTGTATTTTAAAATTGATAACTAACTCCCAATTTTACATAAAAAATGAGACAGGACATTTTTCAGTGCTTCTTATGTGGATACTGAGAAAACCCACACATCGAACAGCTGTTTGAGCTTTGCTGGTTGGGAAGGCAGAGGTGATGAGGTATACTAAGTTGGTTAAGGAGTATTCTGAGGGCCACTATAAACACATCCTTTCTATTGTATGACCATGCCTGTAATGTGTGCGCTCTAACTTTGGGATGTGCCCTCCCCAGTGCAGTGATGCGTTTCTGGGCTCGGCACAGAGTAGAAACACACGTGTGCGGTGGGGACTTCAGCTAAATGCACGCAGCCACCAATGAAGGCAGATCAACTAGACTACACTTACGGTAGAGTATTACAGCGTAGCTACATGATGGGCCTTTGAATTGAGAGCTCATTCATGCATTATCAAATATGCTTGAATGATTGCCCGTGAGTTTGTTCTAGCTGGCGGTAACGTCCTCCACAGGCTGGAACTCGCCATTGACTATGCCTACACATGGAGTTTTAATACTACACATCTTTATTCGTCTGCGTGTAACAGCAAACTCAACATTCACTTCACTACGCTCTAACGCTTATGTCACAGTTCTACAGAGTCCATAATGAGTCAAAAGTGGTCCCTCATTGCTAACTCACACAACACTACATCTTCCCCCTATGTTAAATAAAAAAAATACAAAAAAATATATACACAATTATAAATCTTCAATGAATTTTTGTGGCTCTCTGATCACACGTCCGGACCGTGTCTGTGGAAACTGGGGACAGGCAGTAGAAGTCTCTGTGATCTGCGTTGGTGATGTAGGAACAACAGCAGTCAGGGGGCTTTCACTTGTCCTTTCAGACCCAGTCTCTTCATTGAACTCAGTGCCTGATGAGCTACATGTCGGAAGTGCAAGGAATCTCGTGTATTGGACTTCCTAGGATGCTGGACAGTCACCATGTGTCCTTTGCTGGTCAGAACATGATATGGCTCAGCATTGAAGGGAGCATCAGATTTTCGTCTTCTAGATTGATGGACAAGCACTCGATCTCATCTAGTCTTCATTTTTCTTTAAGATCCAAGGCTTTTATATGCATTTCTTCCTCATTACTTGATCTTCTGTTTGACCATTGAGGTAAGTCAGTCGTCATGGCTCTCCCGTATATCAAGGTTGCACAGCTTTCACCTGTGGTCGAGAGAGGGGTAGAACGGTAAGCTCGAAGACTAGAATTCAAAACAGTTATGAGGTTACGCTTTTCCAATATAGCACCCTGGACATCTTCTTTAAGAGTACTTGTGAAATGTTTGACAAGGCCAACAAGGTGTGCTCTTTTGATGCTTCACATTAAGATTACTGAGAAAGTCTCCGAATTCTTTCTCATTCAAGTTTTGGTAACTCTGACATGTTTAACCCCTTGCCTGCGGGGTTGATTCCCCCGCTGTGCTGAGGGGAGGGGGGGTGCGCACAGCGCCCCTGTGCTCGTGACGAGCTGAGCTCATCATGAGCAACAACAACCTCGGTATGTTGCTTTGGATCAAAGTATGCCGTTTCAATAGCTTTCTTAATAGCTTGTTTGATTTTCTTGAAGCTTAGCTGGAATTAATGTTGTAGGAAAGTAGGATCGTTTTGACATAGATATCCCCACTTTTTGCCTGATGTCAGTGTAATTTGACTGTAGTTCACTAGGATCCTGCTAACCAGAACCAAAGTGACGGTGCTCTCATGTCACATTTGATGGTAAGTACTTTGTTCACCCTACCATTGGCATACTGGGGTACCAGTATAAGTCCCTAGGATATGGTACTGAGGCACCCAGGGCATTGGTACACCAGAGGTCTACAATGGGCTACAGCATGTATCTAGCCACCCATAGGTGTCCAAGCAAACTATGTCTGCAGAGCTGTTATCGCAGCCTGCATGAAATGGTGCATGTAACTTTCACTTTAGATATAAGGTTTCCCTTAAAACCTATAAGTCACCCTAACGTATTGCCCTTCAATCCAAGGACATGATGCATGGTTCTAAGTGTGTGTGCAAGAGCAGAAGTACCCATACAAACCCTGGACTCATTCTCTGGGCTTTGTAAGTGTGAGGCAGCCATTTCAAGGCATGTAGCGGACGCAGGCATTTCGAGATATCCAGCTACATAATGGCTGCCCCAAACCTGGTCATATTTGGTATCAAATATGTTGCAATTGTGCAAATACACAGATTGCAGTGCTAGTTGCATGATACCATGTACTGGGGGGCTTCTTAGAGGCCTCCCCCAAAACCTACCTGTTTAGTCTTACAGGGCTGGCCTGCAAGCCCGCACTGCTGCTGGCCTCAGACACTATTCTGCCCCCACCCCCCCCCTGCTGATGAGCCTAACTCGGCCAGAGAACGCTGAACAAAGGATTTCCTGGAAAAGGGAGGTGCGACCACCTCTCTTTTAGAATTAGATAGGGTGGGGGCACTTCGTTATGCTGCTTTACTGCATTGAAGGGCACATTAGGTGCCCCCCTTGCATAAACCAGTTTTGCTCGGTTCAGGAGACACTGGCTCCCGATCTGATGCAAAACTACACATAGGGGTCCACACCCTTGTCCAGCTCCTCCCTAGGGAGCTGCCCAGCGCTCCTCCAGGTGATCACTCGAATCTGCCATCTTGTATCTTGGTCCTTTGGAGCATGTGACTGGCTAGACCAGCTAGGTAGTGTCCCTGACCTCCCCATATAGGTGGGTCATGGCAGAAGATGCCCTTCTCCCTTTTAGGGTTACTTAAGGGCTCCTTAGATTAGTTCGGACTCCATCTTTAAGAAGCGACTGCCTGTCTTCTGAGGATTGTCTAAAAACTCTTCTCCTATTGGACACTGGAACTCATCTGCTGGATCGAGCCAGGACCAAAGACAAGGCTGCTCTGGAGGGAAGATTCCTGCTGCAACTCCATCTCCATGCGTTTCCAAGTTTCTGCAACTCCGTGGCCGTGCATCCTCGGAGTAAGAAAGAACTCTGCAACCATCCAAGCAAGAAGGAATCTCCCTTGGAGTGAAGGAGTACCTTGAATCTGCCATCTTGAATCTTGGTCCCTGGGAGCATCTGACTGGCTAGACCAGCTGAGTAGTGTCCCTGATCTCCACTGATAGGTGGGTCATGGCAGAAGATGTCCTACCCCCTTTTAGAGTTACTTAACCCCTTCGAGGCTGATGACGAGCTGGGCTCGTCATGGCGTAGCCTCCTCGCACGCTGATGACGAGCCCAGCTCGTCACGTAAAGTGCGATTTAAAAAATCTCTGCGCAGGAGCGGAATTCCGCTAGCGCGCATGAGGTTAAGGGCTCCTTAGATTCGTTCAGACTCCATCTTTAAGTATCGACTGCCTGTCTTCTGAAGATCGTCTAAAAACTCTTCTCCTATTGGACACTCGAACTCTGCTGCTGGGTCGAGCCAGGACCAAAGACAAGACTGCTCTCGACGAAAGATTCCTGCTGCAACTCTGTCTCCAAGCTCTTCAAAGTTTCTGCAACTCTGTGGCCGTGCATCCTCAGATCCAGAAAGGACTCAGCAACCATCCAAGGAAGAAGGAATCTCCCTTGGAGTGAAGGAGTCACTCCTGTACATCCTTAGGCACCTCAACGTCGACAACCAGTGTGCTAATTTTGCTGTCTCATGGACACCTCTTGGCTCTGTAACACAGGTGGTGGTTTGTTGGCTCTCCAGAGGCCTGACCAGATTTCCCAACTTGGAAGACTGCATTCCCTCTCCAGCTGACTTTAACCACATCCCTATGCACCGCATTGGATTGTCATTACCAAGGTTTGTTGACTCTCCTCACCAAGAAACACCAGCCTCCAGCACCGTATGTACAGCTCCATCCGGCCTGCATCCTCTGTACTTTGGGCCTCCATCTTCTTTGTGCTGCTGAGGCTACCTTGCAACTCCCTGTGCCTTCTACCAAGGGTCCTCGAGGGAGCTCCAACGATTCCTGTATGCTGAGGGCTGGTTTAGTACTTACCCTTGCTGGGTTAGTCCCACTGACCTTGCTGGTCTACAACCAACCATTTTTTCCTTTGCCTCAACTGTAGTGGCTACCAGGACTGTTGGTGGTTCTGCTGGCAACTAACCGTCCTGCATTCCTCATCTGTCGTGGGACAGCTCATGGACAACTACTGTGCTCCTGCATCGTCATCTGGGCTCCACAGCTACTTCATCAAGACCGTTGTGCTGCAGCAAGTACCTCTGACAAGGGGGTGGCATTGTGCTCCTGCACCTTCTGGACACCTCCAGGTGGGTTAGACTCTATCTACTCTTCTTTCAGGTTCTTCTCATCCAGAATCAACATTTGGGTTCCACCGTCTTGACCCATGAGTTGCTGCAGCCACCGGACTTCCAAGATCCTCCATTGGCTTCTACGGGCAGTTCCGACATGACTTTGCACCTATGCACCGGAGCTCCTTGGTGTAGGTATCCTGGTTCCCTGGGCATCCTTGGGTGGGGTGGCTTTCCAACTTTCCTTGATCCAATTGGCGTCTTCGGGGTCCTTTGGGAAGGGTCCTGAAACAAGAAAATACCAACTGCTACTTACCCTTTGTTATTCTATAGACTTTTGATCCGGTGTAACCACTCTGCACCTGGGCACCTTGGAGTCCCTAAATACTCACCTCTGTTGGTTCTGTGCTTCCCCTGGGATCCTCGGTCCTCGGGAATTAGTCTAATTTTGGTACTTACCTCTAATACCCCTTTCTTAGCATATGGTTTGCCCCCTCCCCCTATGTGTTTTCCAATTCGTCTTACCTGTTATTAAAGTATTTATGTGTATTTGATATCTTCGGGTGCGAGATATACCAAGTTTGTTATTAGTGTTGTGTTAACCGCTTCGTCGTGGCTGGAATTCCCCCGTGGTGCGGAAGAAATCAATGTGTTCGCGGTACAGACGGCCCCCGGCCATCCTCCGCACATGCCCACCGGGACGTCGGACGGCCGGGAGGGCATCCGACACATCGAAGAGGTTAACAAATACTACTGTATTTTTATAAACACTAATGTGGCTCTTACCTGTGTGAAAGCTTACTGACTGAGGGCCCCATTCACAGAACTAACTTTAGACAAAATCCTAAACTTACTGCTTTTGGTATTCACAGAAGGCATTTAGTAGTCTTAAATTAGGATTTTGACTTAAGTTAAACTTAAGTTTGTCTTAAGTTTAACTTAAGATAAAATCCTAACTTAAGACAAAATTGTAATTTAAGACAAAATCCTAACTTAAGACTACTAAATGCCTTCTGTGAATACCAAAAGTAGTAAGTTCATGATTTTGTCTGAAGTTCTGTGAATCGGCCCGATCTGTGGTAAATGTACCCGCTTTACACCCTCTTGAATAAGCCTTGGCTCTTCTCACAGCCACCCCTTGAGAGCTTTGGTTATCAGGGACCTAAACACTATCACTAAGGTTTGTCTGGACTCAGTGCACAGTGCCTCACGATAGGTGGACACTATATTCTGAGCCAGCCTCTACACATATAAACAATGAAATTAAACATTCTTTTTCATCAAGTCTCTTAAAGGAGTACTTACAGTGGCAAAGTCTTTTAGTAGCTGACCATGCCAAGGAATGAATGTAACATGGAAATATTTTGTGGGGGCGATAGCAGTTGACAATGCCTGGCTTTTAGCTGGACCAGAAAAGATATGGACAAAGAATTGAAACTTTGTCTTATGAAACTCACATTTCTCGGCATTCAAAGTTAAACCTGCATCAGCGAGCAAACAACACACTTGCTTGAGACCTTTATCATGCTCCTTCTGGGTAGCTCCGAAAACCAATATGTCTTTACTACATTTGAAATCATTCATGATAGGCTGTAATATACGCCAAATAACATCTTGAAAAAGCTCTGCAGCTGATGACACACCAAAACGTCTTTTATAACGGAACAGGCCAATATGTGTAGAAAAAGTTGTCATTTACCTGCAATTCTCCACAAGTTTCAACTGACATCCTTTATACAAATCAAGGCGAGAGAAGACCTTCACACCATTCAATTGTGTTATCATAATGACAATGTATGGACCTGGATGTCCTTCTCTTTAATTTGCCTTGTTCTATTAACGTATATCAACATAGATGCGTACAGCTCCTTCACTGTCCTTTTTTGGTACAACCACTATGGGAGAAACTTATGGCGTGGGACCAGTGGAACACTCAATGATATCATGTTTGAGTAAGGATTCAAGTTCTATTTCAACAACTTCCTGTAAATGAAATGCAATTTGTCTGTGTCTTTGAGCAATAGGACAGACATACTAATTAATTTGTAATTGTAATTTCAGAGTCTTGAGTTTTCCTAACCAATGAAACAAGAAAGGGAAATACTTAGTATTTTGTGATGAGCATTCATGTTATAGTTCACTGATATCAGTCCCATTTCAGCAGCTGTGCTGAAGCTGAGTAAACAGGCATTTGACGCCTGTTGGACTTGGCCCTTTTTGCAGGGTCATCCCTGAGCTTTTTGCCTTCCTCCTATATTTGATCTGACCTGTTGGTGGCTATTTTATGACTCTGGGCACTTTACCACTGCTGATCAGTGCTAAAGTGCATATGCTCTCCCTATTGTAAATTGATGTACTGATTAGTGGTTCCATGATTGGATGTTTGGTTTACTTGTCAGACCCTAGTACAGTGCACTGAGTGTGCTGAGGGCGTGTACATCCAAATGCTGCTAGTGGGCTTGCAGCACTGTTTGTGCCAATCACAGAAGCGGCCTTGTAAAACATGTCTAAGGTCTGCGATTGCAGAGCCTGCGTGCAGTCTGGTACTGTCATGCTGACTGGGCAAGTGGACCCACTTGCCAGTCACTAAACCTTTCCTTGTCTTCATATTAGTCACCCCTATGGCAGGCCCAAGCGCAGGGTGCATTGTAAGTATAAGGTAGGACAAGCCCTGATGTGTGTGGCATGTTCTAATAGTGAATTACAGCCATTTTCGTTTTTCACTATTGCAAGGCTATCTGTTCTCCATAGGCCAGAATGGGCTGTTAGAATTATTACATTTTATAATCCTAACCGACTCAGAGAACATGGTAGGAATTCGAGTTTAGTATGCCTGGACTCAGAATAATAAAAAAACAAGTTTTAGTGAAGTTTATTTATATATTCTGTTTGCAAATACCACTTTTAGAAAGTAGGTATTTGCTTGTCTAACCATTTAAACCTGCCTCTGCTAGTTTGTGTATTCTTATGTCTGGTTTTTGTGAGTGACAGGGCTGTGGAATTCCAGGAGACAGGCTGAGTCACCCAGTGGTGAATAGAGAGATCTGCATCTAGATGGGAGGGAGGAGTGCACCTGAACTCTGAATAGGGCTGTGCCTGCCTTCCACAATGCTGGCTCCACCCCCTGGGGAGCGGCTGATGTCTCTGCCCTGCACACTGAAAGAAGAGAAGGAGTCCTGTCAACAAAGTGCTCCAGGACTGTACTTGCCTTCCACAATGCTGGCTCCACCTCCTGTGGGGCGTCTGATGTTTCTGCCCTGCACTGAGAAGTCTGGTAAACAAAGTACTCAGGAACTGGTTTGGACTAGGCACAGGCCCCTCTCCCCTCAGAGAACAAAGGACTTTGGGGTATAAATATTGGGACCCTGATCCCAAGAAATTAGATCACTTTGGACTACAAGAAGAAACCTTTACTGAGGAGAGGAACCTGAAGAAACTGAGGAGAGACCTTTCCCAAGCTGAAGTGCTGCTTGGGGTATTGGCTTGCAGTGGTTGCCGTACTGCCAAAGGAAGGAGAAAGGAACTTTGTGTACCCTGCTTTCAACTTATGAAGGATCTCCAAGGGCTTGGAATAGAGCTTGCCTCCTGCTGAAGTCTCAGGGATAACAGACTTCACCCCCAGCTCCCCAGAGTTCATTTGGAAGTGCCTGCTGCTCTTTTGGGCCTTCTGAGGAACTGCGTGTCACGAGGACTTGGGAGCGCGACTCAACGAGAGGAAGCGTGTCGCTGTGCCTGCTGTCGCAACTCCAGAGAAGGAAGGTGTCGCCGCTGGAACTGTCGCATTGCACCACATCGACCAAGAGCACCTCGCATCCCCGAGAAGCGTGCCGCCTTCGGAGCTGCTGCCGATACATCTTGGATGTCGTCGCTGTAGTTGTCGCATCGGGCGGAAGCTTCACGCATCCTGGAGAAGAGCATCGCCGCTGGAGCTGTTGCCGTCGCATCGTAAGGGTGTCGCCGCTGCAGTCCACGCATCGGATCGAGAGTTTCTCGCATCCCCGAGAAGCGCGCCGCATCTGGAAGATCTTCACGTCTTTATTTCTTTGTATCTGAACTTTGCCGCATTTCCCATTGCTGCGATATTGCTTGTCGTGGAAGCGCAACGCAACTTAAGGTACATTGACGCAGAGTGTCGCATCTAAAAACTGAACTGAACTAAGCTTAAACTACCATCTTAAAGTAATCATAGTGTGTATTTTTGTCGTTTATGGTCTTGTGGTAACTCTACATAAAGTCTACTTATTTTTTATATAAAACCTGTGTGGTGTCCATTTGTAGTGTTGTCACTGGGTTACTGTATGTGGTCACAACTGCTTAACTTACAACGCCTCTGAAATAAGCCTTGACTGCTCGCGCCACGCAACCTAGAGGGTAAGCAGGGGTTATTTTAGGTGTGTAATCCCCTTTCCCCGACTAGAGGAGAGGGTCCCTATTTGTCACAAGTACTTACCTGTGCCAACCAGAGACCCCCAAATCTAACGGGATGCTTGACTCTGCAGCCTTGTGGGCCAGAAGACGTCAAGGATGACCATGATCCGAATATGAGCTGTCCCACAAAGGATGTCGAGTGCTGAAGGGTCAATGTCTGGCTGGAGCACCAACAAACCTTGGCAAATGCACCCCACGCAGGAAAGACAAACAGGTTATGGTGTGGACAAGCAAGGTCCAAGGGGCTCTCCAAGCAATGGAGATTCAGGGCATGTCTGGAGCAACCAGGGAAGCCCAAGAACAAACAAGGTGACACTCTCCAGGACCCACAGGCCAACGGACCAGGAGTCGCAAGGAGACCTCAAGCAAGTTTACAAAGCACCCGCCCACGGAGCACTCAGTGCGAGGAGGCCAGATTTCTTTGGTGCAGATACTGCTCGGGGCCAGGACTACACGGAGTCCAATGCACAAGCTTGGGATTTGCCAACAATAATTTACACTTGCAAATGTTCGCAGTGTACAGGGGTTCGGGTCATGCAGTCCCCAGAGGGATACTGGCCTCAGAATTGATGAGAGGGAAGACCGATCTCAGTGACCTTTGGAAACCCACCTCCTGTATTGCTGAAATCTTCGGAGTCCTCAGGAGCTCGGGAGCACCAAGCCGGCCAGATGCGCTTAGGTGCCTGCTAGTGCAGGGGAGTAACTCTTTTACTCCAAGGGAGATTCTTCAGTCGTCCAGCGCCGTACAGACAGTCGAAGTACTTGGTTTCTTCTTAGTAGAATCTTGTCCAAGTAAAATCTAAAGTCCTGTAGCCAAGTAACCCACTTTATGCCCACGGGAAAGGGTTGGACAGATTCAGTGGATCCTCCTAGGGGAGGGGCAGGACAGAGGGGTGGCTACACTCATGTCCTTTGTCCAGTTTTGCGCCAGAGCAGGAGCCAATGGCTCCCAGAACTGGTTTGAGCTGGACTAGGCACAGGGACACCAAATGTGCCCCCAGTGAAGACTTTATGGCACTCTCAGAGTACACCCACCCAGCCCCAATACACTAAACCCTGTCTGGGAGGTGGTTACAAGACAAGATGCCTATTGTCATACCTTCCTCTGCTCTAGCTTGGCTCAGCAGCAGGAGAGCAGAATCGTGTCTGTGGCTGGCAGTATCCATTTTGTGAAGCCCAGGTCGAGAAAGCTGGTACCGGTTAGACCGGTAACCCACGAAGGTTACTTCTGAAGGGTGGAATCATACCTCCCACACCAGTTACTGGTATGGAAGTATGATTCCAAGGTGTTTGACACCAAACACAACATGTTTCTACGCAGCCGTTTTAAAGTTAGCATTTACTGCAAGGTTATAATGCAACTTAACCTACATGTCTGGCTTCATCACAGATAACCCCGGAGAATGATCTCTGAAGGCTGCAGAGGGACCCTACTCATGCAGGGGCACCCTCTCACGTAAAACCCAGCACACTGCCTTCAGGATTGACAAGGCCTGCCATAGGGTTGACTGATAGGTTTTTAAGTGTAGTGATATAGATATAGTGAACCTATATCTAAGTAAGTGGTGCAAGCACCAGCTTACACTGGTTGCAGTAACAGCCCTGTTGTGTCATTTTGAATGGCTTCTCATGGGTGGCATAATACATGCTTCTTTTTTTAATTGTTATTTTAGAGTTTTATCTAGCGGGAACTAGACCAGAGACATCGGATATCAGAGCGCTTTACATGAGCACCAGTTATGTTACAGAAGGATACATTCATTTTTGTTGGGCACAGGAAGATTAAGTGATTTGCCCAGAATCACAGGATGTTGAGCGTTGTTGCAGAGACTCGAACCCGGTTCCCCAGCTTCGAGGTCAACTGCCCTAGCTATCAAGCTACATCCTGTCCCAATGCTTTAGTCCATGATAGGCCTCTGGGGTAACTATGCCCTGGGTACATGTGTACCATATACTAGGGACTGATAAGGGTACCCCAGTATCCAATCTGGAGTGTACCTAAAGTACATACATAGCAATTTAAGGGAGAAAGCAGCTAGACTGGGGTCTTGAATAGCAGGATCCCTGTCAGACTAGGCCAAAAACAGTGGGACATCAGCAAAAAGTGGGGGTAACCATAAGAAGCAGATCCTACTTTCTTACACACCTACTTTTTCCTTTGCCTTGCAGACCGTCACAAATTGGTTCTCCATCCAACAGCCATTGCAGATCTGTCCAATGGAGGGACATTTACCTTTGTGTTGAAGTGAAAATTTAGACCTGAAACACAGCTTCTTTTTTTGTGGAGCGATCACTCTGTGTCCTTCTACTTTGTACTTTTGCTTACTTTTCAGGTTCATGACTGACTCACTCTAGGCATCTCAGTCCTCCATGTCAGCCGCTTCTTGATCAGCTCGCTCTTCAGCTCTGGCAGCCAGGAGAACTTGCTCCAGACTAAGAGTTTCTCTCAGCATTCAACATCTTAGTGAGTCTGACAGGCATCCGTTAATAACTCTGAGACATATTATATGAAAGTGGATTATTAATAGTGATAAGTAGTGATTTAGTACTAGTAATAAGGCCACAAACAAAATAAAAGGATCAGTCAAGCTCTCAATAAATTATTCACTTGCTCAACCCTTGCTACCAGCAGGCAGGCGTAACTTAGGAGACAGGTGTGTAAAGCATTTAAAAACACCAATACATTAAATAAGTAAAACACAACACAATAAAAATCCTCTTCAATTTATAAACATAAGTTATATGTTTATGAACAGACACCAAAATGGTTAAAAATCTAATGTAGGGAACCGGATATATGATTTTTTAAAGAATAAACACATTCTAGTGCTTAAAAACATATAGTGCCACTTTGGGACATCTGGTCGAGCTTGACTGGGACAAAGTCAAAGTTTGAGGCTAACCACGATGGAGCCCTGTTCAAAATGGAACCTTCGGACTTAGAAACCTCTCTGGAGGATTTTTCTTTTTGCGTCAATCGGTCCCCTCCAGCAGGCTGATTTCGAAGCAACATTGTCAAATTGCTTCTCCACGAGGCCTCAGTCAAATCCTGGAAGTCTGGAGCTCCGGAGCTTTCAGCAGGATGAACCTGAAATCCAGGCCGGGTCACGGTACAAGGTACCTGGCTTGACTATTTACGTTGAGTCGGTCACCTTATTGAGCCTTTTGACAAAAAGTTCCCAATCGTTACCAAACTTCTGGAACTTCTTCCTAAAGTTCCTCTTGGGTGTTCAAAGTGTCCAAAACACAAATCCTAGGATCTGGAATTTGCCAGATGGGCCTTGGGATGTCATCGACTACAATCCCCACAATGCACCTGGCCAAATCCTTAAAAGTCCCTATATCTGCCTCAAATTAAATGCCAACAAAACTGAGGTTCTCATTGTAGATAAAAGCCTTCTATATGGTCATCTGCTTGGTGGCCTGATGTAATGGACGACCCACCCATGTCCCCAAGGAAAAAATCAAAAATCTGGGGCGTGGCCAGACCTGGCACTATCACTTGAATCAAAAACACAAACAGAGACTTGAATACCAGACGGTTGCTGTGTTGGGAAAGTGTTTCAATACCCTGAAAATGCAAAAAAAAGATTTTCAATGTCCTTCTGCTCTTGGCAAGGAAAATCGCTGTACAAGCATCAGTCACCTCCCAGTTGGACTACTGCAATGTACTCTACCCAGGAATTACTAAATTGAGATTAGAGGAGCTACGAGTGCAAAATGCTACTGCCCAACTTGTACTAAACCTGACGAGACGTGCTTCTGCTAGGCCTGCTCTAGGTAGCCTACACTGGCTGCCACCTAAAGAGAGAATCTCATTTAAAGCCATGTACTTTTGTCACTGGATTTTTAATGACAAAGGTCCTGGGTACCTCGCCTCTTTGGTGAAAGGCCACAAACCAAGATGCAATCTCAGATCCTCAGGAACAAACCAGGCAGTTATTCTGCGGGTAAGGAAGGCTAGATGGGGCGGTCACTCCTTTGCGTTTCTTGCTGCTCAGGCATGGAATTCCCTGCCCCTCAATCTGAAGATGGAACGATCGAAGGATTTGTTCCAAAGGAGACTAAAAACATGGCTATTTCCCCCAGATACCAGCTCAGCTAGGAATCTCAGTTCTGGCAAGCAGTTAGACATATGATACTTTATCTCCTGATCTGGTTTCTCTCTTGCAGCCATTAGGTGCAAACAAGTTTTTACAAATAGCCCCAATATTATTATTATTAATAAAAGTCCACTGGGCGCACTCCAGGACGGGGACTCCTGGTGGAGATGAGCCAGGTAGGCTCTGTTGACCTGTAGCTTGCAGGAGTCCACTTCTTAATCCTTCTTGAAGCAAGGCAAGGTACTTAGGGCTGTAGTGCCACATTGTGCAGCAGGTGCAGTCCTTCAGAATGCAGTCTCTTAGGTCCAGATCCAGATTCCAGCAGGGCAGTCCTTTCCCCTCCTTGTAGTTTCAGGCAGCAGATCTGAAGAGACATGCAGTTCTCCCATATTTGTTCACAGTTTCTGGACCGCAAGCAGGGGGGCGCCCCTGACCAATAGATTGCAGGGTGCCACCCAGGTGTCTGGCCACTTCCTCCAAAGTGTGGCATATTCTTGTCCCAGAAAGTAATATTCTATTAAAGTCCAACATGAGAAAGTGTCTCCTTTGGGGTTAGAGCTGGCTTTAGATCTGGCTAAGCCAACCGACTATTGGCTGAGGGTGCATGATGTGGGGGTCAGCCAGTGCTGGTCCAAAACTGGCATGCTCCCTCTGAAGACAAGTTTGGCTCCCCCACCCTCTTCCTGCCTTTGGGCTTCTGCAGCTAAAGTTCTCCACCTAAAGGAAATTGATTGTCTACTCTGACAGGACACTTCACACCTCATAAAGCAGCTCTGGCTCAGCCTGGGAACGGCTGGCCAATCAGGTTCAGCTGAAAAGCTGGGTTTTAATAACTTCTGTAATAGTTATTACAAATCTAACAATGGTAAGTTGTTGGATTTATCTTAACTAATGATTCGATACCTTGAAGTATATTTTTAGATAGCTCCTAAATTTCCTACTTAAATAAAATATCTCAATGTCAGCCTATGGAGCCATTAACTACTAAGGGTCAATACGGAATTGGCAGTTTTACCCTCACCAGGGCTTATAAAACATATTTTATAATGTCCCTGCTTATAGTTACAAGGCACTTTACCATTGAGGGGAAACCTTAGGCATCATATATGTAAAACGAAGGTAGATTTCTACTTCAGAATTACCTTTAATTCAAAAGTTGATGTATATAATTACAATTTAAAAGCAGCCTGGAAGGCATGGCTGGCTTTTAAAATGACAGCAGGCAACTCAGCTATACACACTCTAGTGCACAAGATCTTCTGGGGCTCTATACCTCCCTGCCTTCTTATATACGAGGGACTAATAGGTCATTTTCACCCCCCTTATCGTATTATATACTAGGGGCTTATAGGGGTCTGCCATTGCCAATTATAATTGTGCCTTATCCATGTACTTTAAATCAGAGCACAGGCCCTGGGTCTGGTTAGCAGAGCCCAGGGCACAATCAGAGTCAGATCACCAACACCTAGTAGTCAAAATGGAGGCAAAAAGTGGGGGGGATACAATGCAAACAGGTCCTGATTTCTCACAAGTATAGCTTCCTCATTATTAAATTCATTGAACTTAGTGTTTGAAGAGTGTATCCATTCTCATCATATTTGTCGATGGTTTCACCAAATTTGTCATTCTTGATTGAAAGTGTACCTTTTGTAATCTACATTTAGCATTGGATTAAACTTGAGATTCAAAGCTGCTTCGATTTGACAGTATGTAATTCCATCAGCTTGCGGCATTTTCATTATGACTTATTTCACACCTTCTCCAGCAAGATTCTTAAGATATTTGATAATCGTTGTGTTATCTGCTTCTTCTGTCGCCTCAGAGAAATCATCAAATGTCTCTATCCAAGCAGTCCATCTGTAGCCAATATTCAGGAAAGTGGCGGTATTGTGTTGTAAACGTTTATGAGATTGGCTGGCACTGAAGGTGGAGTTCTCTCTGACACTGTCTGCTATCCACTAGGACCTGCTTCATCCATACCACCTCTAAGGTGCTATGCTGTGCTGGCCTCTGGGTCATCTGGGATAGTCTGTAGAAACTTGACCTCCTTCTTAGTCTCCATTGGAGCCCTTCACTTTTCTAGAGACCCACTGGTTACTGCTAGGTAGTTATAGTAAGGACCTAGTTTCCATAGGAAGAGCATTTTTCCATTTGCCAAACACTTTGGCATTGTTCGACGACTCCTGCATCCTTGTGAGCATTTTCAAAACTAGTATCATGCTGACTCCAGCTGCTGTCTTGAAAGTTTAGTTGTGATCCGTCAAGCAGAGGCCGAGAAAAAGAGGGGTCCCAAAACGCGTTTTCCCATTTTAATTCTCATGACTACAGCCCGAACTGTGGAACAGAATTACACCAAATTTGGCAGAAAAGTAACTGTTGGTCTAGAAAGCGACCTTGTTTTCGAAACATTGAGGAAAATCCAATTTTGTATATATAGGAAAACAAAGGTTCCGCTAACCCTCTTGATCTCGTACTGAGATCTGATTGGCTACTAACACTTCAAACCAGGCGTGTTGGCAGCCATCTTGGGACTCAGCTTGAGCCAAGTCCCACATAAAACGTAAAACAAAAGAGAAGGGGGCAGTGTAGGAATACCCTGACCCCCTTGGCCACTTGGGGCGGGCGGGGGTCCTAAAGGGAACCTGCAGAGCAAAAGAAGCATTTAAAAAAAAGAATTACCGCAGGAATCTCTCTAGATTCATGGCTCCTGCCGAAAATTTAAAAGAACATAAGCACACACGTCCGTGCTTCTGTAATCTTGAGGCCCGGGTGGGCCAGGTCCCAGGGTATGAGGAGGAATAACAAGTATTTGCAATGCAATAAGTCTTGCATTTATGCGAGTTTAAGCTATTGGCATTGTAAATGACAATGCGTTTTATCTAGTGCAACTCCTGCAGGGATTTGTTTTTTTAAATGCCTTTTTTGCTCTGCAGGGTCCCTTAGGGACCCCCAAAAAGGCCTAGGAGGACAGGGCATTCCTACACTGCCCCATTATCTTTTATTTTAAATTTAATGTGGGACTTGGCTCAAGCCGAGTCCCAAGATGGCTGCCAACACTCCTGGTTTGAAGTGCTGGTAGCCAATCAGTGCGAGATCGGGAGGGTTTGCGGAGCCTTCGTTTCCCTATAGATACAAATTTGGATATTCCTTAATGTTTCAAAAACTACTGAATGGATTTACACCAATTTACAAAAAGGTGGCTTTCTGGAGCAACAGTTACCTTTCTACCAAATTTGGTGTAATTCTGTTCCGCAGTTTGGGCTGTAGTCTAGGGAATTAACATGGGAAAAACGCGTTTTGGGACCACTCTTTTTCTCTGGCCCTGCTTGACGGATCACAACTAAACTTTCAATACAGCAGTTGGAGTGAGCATGATACTAGTTCTGAAAATTTGCGCAAGAATTCGGGAGTTGTCAAATGACACCAAAGTTATTGGCAAATAGAAAAATGCTCTTCCTATATTAACTAGGTTCCAACTATAACTACCTACCGGTAACTAGCAGGTTATATGCAGCCTATGGAGGGCGAAAAATGGTCAGATTACATTTACTTTCTTGTTAATTTTTTTATTTGTTTATTGAGTTTTTACAAACAGAAAAAGAAATAAGACAATCCAGCATCCTGATCACAGTTTCTTTTTAAAGTTACATAAACAATAAAATTCATGTCATTAATAAAAAACTGATCATAGGAAGCCTTCCACAAACCTTTGTTTGAAAGAAAAGGAAAGAGAGTATGAGACATTGTTAACCAATAGGCTGCCATTAAAAGAATAACGCAAAACTGGCAATGTGCCTTTAAGAACCTCACTGTCCGCCCGATTCATCAATGAAAATAGCGCTCGCAAAGGGCCAGATTCTGAGAATCTGGCCCTTTGCGAGTGCGATTTTTGCTTTTGGGATTCAACATCCCAAATGCAAAAATCGCTATTTGCTAATTCGCATATTTGCGAGGATTTACATTTAAGGAATCTCTATTTGAGATTCCTTAAATGTAATTCATCATCCATTTTCCAATTGCGAAATCGCAATTTCGGCCCGCAATTTACCGCGAGGTCAAACCTCGTGGTAAATTGCGAAAACTCAGAAAAATGCATTTAAATGCATTTTTCTGAGTTGCATGTTACACACACACATGTCCTTTGGACATGTGTGTGTGCAACACCTGTGTTAATTTCCATTGCAGGGGTGCTACAGGGTGTCCTTTGGACACCCCTGGCACCCTTGTACTCGCAATCTCATTTGCGATTAGCTAATTGCTAATCGCAAATGAGGAATGACTCCCCATGCATTCCTATGGGCCTTTTGGCCCATAGGAATGCATGGGGAGTTATTCCTTATTTGCGATTAGCAATTAGCTAATCGCAAATAAGGAATCAGTGGGAATCGCAATTAATATTGCGATTCCTACATGAATACCGTTTTGCGAGTCTCAAATAGCGATTCCTTATGATTCGCTATTTGAGCCTCGCAAAACGGCCCGTTCATGAATCAGGCTGTGTGTCTCCAACTCTGATACCCCTACTGCCATAAATTTCAAATTTTTTTAAAATGAAATGTATAATCCATATACATTCAGAGAGGAATTTTATTCCCTATTATTTAAATTGTCCAACAGAAATATATTCATACAAGGATTAAAAAAAGACCAAATTGTTGTTTTGCAAAAAAAGGCAATTATTTTTCTTCCATTTCTCCCTGTTCCTCTTAAAACTCTCCATTAACTATAAAAAAGAGTGCGAGAGGGTACTCAAAAGACAGTTACAGTTAGGTTTGGTAATTTTTCTGGGAAACTAATGAATCATGCATACAGAACCATTTGAGAGTTGCAATTATCTCTGGGGTGGTGGGTGGTTTGCTTATGACATTGATAAGAATTCCCTTGGAAGAGAACTATAATTACAGGTAAGCGATGTATCCCTCTCTTCCATGGCATCCTCATCAATAGTCATAATAATTGAATCAAAGAATAAGTTCATCCCACAAAGCGTAGACTTGAAAGCAAAGGCAGCTACAACACTTAATCAAAAAGTTCTTCAAAGAAGCCTGTCTTACTTGAGTGTCTGTTTTAGCATCGGAATCCAGGTAGTAATGCCTAGTAAAGGTATGAGCAGATTTCCATGTAGCAGCTTTACAAATTTCAGAAATGGGTACATTCCTTAATAGAGCTGCAGTAGCAGCTTTCCCCCTTGTGTAAAGTGTGCCCTAGGTCTAGCAGATAGTGATTTCTTTTAGCTAGCTGGTAGGAAAGGAGAATACAGGAGACAACCCATCTAGAAATAGTTTGTTTAGAAGACACTAAACCTTTATTCACCGGAACACAGTTAACAAAAAGGTGATCTGATTTCCTGATACTTTGTCAATTTGTGAATTTCAGACTCTGCTAATATACAGAGAATGTAACAACTTTTCAGCTGGATTGGAGGGGTTAGGAAAGAAAGTAGGTAGAGACATATTCTGGTTATGTGAAAATCCAAGACTACCTTAGGGAGACAACTATGATGAGTTCTCATCACCACTCTATTGGAGTTATGTGTGTATGCTACCTCAGAATTTCCCTAACACTACGAGCTGAAGTGATGGCAACAAGAAAAGCCGGTTTCCATGTGAGATTTTGCAAAGAGGCTTTATGTACAGGTTCAAATGGAGGGCCCATCAGTTTGAAAAGGACAATATTAAGTTCTCATGGAGGAGAATGAGTCCTAACTGGAGGGAACACCTTTCTAAGTTCTTCTAGAAAACGAATTCTCAAAAAAGACGTTTGTGAAGGAGATTTCCTATAGGCCCTAATGGCTGCAAAGTGTATATTAATTGACGAAAACTGCAGCCCTGATTTGGTCAAATGTAGAAGATACAGTATAACATCTTCCTGGCATGAAATTGGATTGGGATTATTCGATGTACACCATAAATAAAATCTTTTCCATTTGAAAGCGTATGATCTTCTAGAAGAAGGTCTCTTGGCCTCCCTGAGAATGTCAATGCAATCTTTGGAAAGGCTTAAATGTCCATATTGGAGGAATTCATGAGCTATGCTGTCAAGGTCAGGCATGGGAGGTTAGGATGCAGTATCTTTCCTCCAAACTTGACCAGGATATCTTCTCTGAACTGCAACCTCTTGTGAGGCCTCTCTGACAGACATGAAAGGTACGTGAACCGCCACTGGTGAGGCCACTCTGGTGCTATTAGTATCATTCTGGGCTTGGATTAACACAGCTTGAGAATCACTGTTTGAATGAGAGGAGTTGGTGGAAATGCATAGAGAAATTTCCATGACCATCTTATCAAAAGGGCATTCCCCTTTCACCCAGGTTGGGTGACTCTAGATGCGTAGTCGTCGCATTTTCTGTTCTTTGCATCTGACAAGAGGTCTATTTGAGGATATCCCCATTCATGAAAATTGTCTAGTAATGCCTTGTCATTGAGTTTCAAGTTGTGATTGTCTTGGAAGTGTCGCCTGAGAAAATCTTCTTGCATGTTTTGAATGCCAGGCAGATGAATGGCTGTTACTGTCAAATTTCTGTCTAGTACCCCTTTGCAAATGGCCTGAACCTTGAGAGACAGAGGGTGAGAGTGGGTTCCTCCCTATTTTTTCAGTTATTGCATAGTTGTCGTGTTGTCAGTCTGAAATAGGATGAAATTGGTTGAGAATCGCTGGAAAGATTTTAGAGCAAGATGGACTGCTCTCAATTCCAGCATATTGATATTGTAAGTCTTTACGTTGTCTGACCAAACACCCTGGGTTCGAAGGGAACCATGTGAGCTCCCCATCCCTGGAGTGAGGCATCTGTCCTTACTGTCTGACTTGGTGCCCTGATGGAATGGTACCCCCACCATCAGATTGTTCTGCTGAGAAAACCATGGGATAGACTGGCGTGCAGCCCGCGATAATGTCAGCTTGTCTTCCCAGCAGTTGGAGACTTGATTCCACTGTTCTTCCAGGCTTTGTTGCAGAGATTTCATGTGCAAACTTGCATGAGGTCCTATGACGATGCAAGAAGTCATCAACCCCAGTAAAGAAGCCACCTGCTTCACAGATAAACGGTGACCCTGTAGAAAATTGCAATATTTGAGAGTGAACCGAAGGATACTCTCTTGTTGACTGTGTCCAGTGTCGCCCTCAAGGTAGTGAAATTTGTGTACTGGGCATACTGTAAACTTTTGGAAATGGATTAGAAGACCCCGATTTGTGAGTGTCTCGAAACAGATGTGAAAAGGCTCCTTTGTCTATGATGGTGAGGAGCTCATCAGCCTGTCAGCCAGATAATGATACACGAAGATTCTCTGTTTCCTTAGGAAGGCTGCGACCATGGCCATACATTTTGAAAAGGTTCCTGTGGCTGATTTCAGGCTGAAGGGAAGCAATTTTGTACGGATAGAGCCAAGATCCCACTTTGAAACTAAGAAATTTCTAATGCTTCTCAGGTCTCTGAGAAGTTTGAACAATTGTTGTGGCCCTTTTCTTTTTACTCAAAAGTAACTGGAATAGATTCCTGATTCCCTTAGATGACATGGAACCTCTTCTATGGCCTCTTTTTGCATTAGGGTGCTGATGTCAAACTGCAAGAGGTTTAACTGGTACCTGGGTGTTTTTGTAAGGGGAACAGTAGTAGAAGGGGACCTGAAGCGAACAGAATAGCCATTCTGTACAATATTTACAACTCATCAGTCTTTTGTGATTGACTGCCACTCTTCCAAGTGATTGACAATACTCTCTCCACCGCCCCCACCGGAGCGGGTAACAGAGAAAGGGGGGGGGGGGGAAAGGGGGACGATTCATTGTTTTGCAGGAGGCTTTCCTGCTGTTGTTGTTGTGAAGCTCTTCCTCTAGATGGTCTGCGAGGATGAAAGTGTGACCTAATATGCTGTTGATGTTGCCAGTGATGGTTTTGAACCCTTGCTGGAAAGGTCTGTATCTTCTGCATAATTATTTTTACCTTTCTAGGCCAACAGATTTGAGAGTGTCCAATTCTATTTTAATTCTGGACATCTCATCGACATTGGTACCAAAAAGGGTGTTACCCGAGAATAACAGGTTCATGATACGGTGTTGTGCCTCTGGCTTCAACCCAGTAAGGCGCAGCCAAGATGATCTTCTTGCACAGATGCTGAGTGCATAACCATGCACCGCTAGATCCGTGCATCCACAGCTACGCTTCTAATTTGATTGAAACCAGGCCATCCTCATTGAGTATTTACTGAAAATCCTCCTATGCTCCTAGGCAGTTTCTCTGTGAACTTAGCCAGTGAATACCACAAGGATCTATAATATCTTCCAAGCAGAGGTGAGGAACTTGCAACCTACAGATAAGATGCCGATGTAACACACATCTTTTCACCCAGAGCATTGATCTGCCTACTCTCTTTGTCAGGTGGCACCAAAGAAAAGGAAGAAGATGCAGTGTGATTTCCGTGCGGCCGCCACTATTACAGAATCCAGAGGAGGATCTGCTTTGAGGAACAGTGGGTACTGATCAGGAGCCTTGTACTTTTTTTTAGGATACGAGATGTGGTGGATCTCAGGGATGCTGGAGTTAAAAATAGCTGCTGCATCTCAGGCTTGAGAAGGCCAGGCACCAGTGGCAAGAGTGGTATTGAGGCTGTCCTGTGATGCAATGTTTCAAAGATCACAAAGGAAGTTGTTGTAGTGGTTGGAATGTCCAATTTCAATTTTGTTGCACGTTCTATCAGGACATCATTGAAAGTCAAGAGATCCTACACTGATGATACTCTTGTTGGAGGCATATCTGTGGGCATAGGAGAATAATCTTGCACTGAATAAAGAGACGTTGAAGAGCAAGAAGGTTATCTCCTTCTATGCCTGGATGATGCAGTATGAAACCTTCTGGACATTGACGTGGTTCCAGATGTTGTTCTAGATCTAGAACGATGATGGCAAGGACTTCTAAAATTTCGAGGTGATGGCTGTGGACTTCTACATGGCGTGACTCTTAGAGGATCCGTATGATGTACCAATGGAGTGGCAGAAGAGAACCTTGGAGAAGGGTTTTTTTTCAGAGATGGCAAATGTGGTGGGACTCTGGAAGGAGAGTATGTTTGTGAATACTTGAGTTGGAAGTCGGTGGCACATGTCTTTTCCACAGAGTTTCCAACTACTTTGGGGAGACATTGATGGGTGACTGTGATTTGGATCTTGCAGGAGATAGATGCCTAGATTACACCGAGTATATTGAAACACGGACCTCTGCTGCTGTGAATTGTCTCCTTTCCGCAGCATTAGAAAATGCCTGATTTTCTCTCAACATTGATGAATGCTTCTTCTTTGACGTTGTGCAGGGTTTTTCCACAAGCCTCGATGTCAACTTCAACTGCTTCTTCAACGTCGATGGATGTATCAATGCAATCTTTATCTCGATGTTGTGCTGTGAGATCGAGATGGCGATGACTGTTGCCTGGCAGTCAACGCTGACCTTGACAATGATGGCTGTTTCCACGCAGAGGAGTGTCTCGACGTTGACTAATGGCCCCTCCTTTCCGGCAATGCAACTCTCAACATCAAGCGCCAAGTGTTTTCCAACATTGAGCGTTGAGTCGATCCCACTTTTGGCAATGTCTTCTACATTGACGATGAACATGCTAATATTTTCCTTGACGTCATACCTCTCGACGTCCGCCTAGCCTTTTGGTGCTTTTCATGCTCTCTACCTCTGTGGGGATCTTTGGGATGATAGGAGGACTGTTTGAAGGAAGACTGGTGTTCCCCAAGGCCTCTTGATGATCCAGCTGCTCCTCTCTCCTGATGGCCAGTGAAGCCTGATCTTCTCCCTGTCCTTGAGGATGCAACTGGACAACTTCTGGCAATGAAGACAGGTGTCAGGACAGTGGGACACTGGCAGGCAGACAATACATACTGTGTGGGGATCAGTCTGAGAGTTTTCCCACAGGAAGGGCACTTCACGAAGACTACAGGCATGTTTTGAAAGAAAACTTAAAAACTACTGTCAGAAAAAAGTTTGTCAGTACTGTAGGTACTGGTTATTATCAAGTGAGACTATTTTGAAACAGTTTTATACATATTTTTCGAACAATTCTTGTAAAAAACTGGAGAGCTCACTGCCCCAGAACAAGGAAAAATGAACTGTCCAAACTGCCCCATGTTGGCATGATGAGTACAGGGGGTGTTGTGAGGTTCTTAAAGCCACAGAGCCATTTTGTGTTATTCTTTTAGCGCCTTAACCGCAGTGGCAATTCCGCCGCATTACGGGCGTTCTAAAGGGTCGGCGAGGCTGCAACGGCCAACGGTCTTACGCAGCACCAAGGAGGGAGTGCTCCCGTCAGACGTTGGACGACGGGAGCACGGAAGGGGTTAGTGGCACCCTATTGGTTAACAATGTCTCATATTTCCTTTCCTTTTAAATAAACGTTTGTGGAAGACTTCCAACGGTCAGTTTTTTTTATTGATGACATGCATTTTATGGTTTATGCAACTTTAAAGAGAAAAGTAAATGTAATCTGGCCATTTTCCCTTTTTTTTGTAATAGGTTTATTAGTTTTCAATTGAACAGTAAAAAACAAAACTGTTGTCGCACATAGTCTTACACAACCATATTCGGGGACTCCACTTTCTGTGGAATACATTCAAGCATAGTACATAATTTATTGAGGTATATCTAGAGTACTCCAATAGTAGCTCTACCTTGCCCAAGAATTCGGTGTCCATCCTGGGACCCATTTTAGAGCATCCCATCGCCGGTGCATGAGTGTTATAAAAAGTATACATTTCGGGTCTGGGGGGGGATGCATGTCTGCATTACTTTATTGAGTTCTCCTACGATCTGGTTCCACTAGGTCTGTATGAGTTGGCAGCCCCACAATGACTGGTAAAAGTTCACCAGGTCTTGTCCGCATCTTAGACAGGTCGGTCTGCAGATCGGGTCTTATGTAGGCTGTCCTGTTCATAGTAGACCCTGTGGATGATTTTATATTGGATAAGGCGAAATCACGCCTTAATTTCCATTTCTCTAGGGTGCATCAGGGCTGCCTCCCCGTCCACATTCTCCATTTTACCCAAGTCTTTTTCCGAGTTACTCCTATGTTTGTCTAGGTTGTCCGGCATATTATTGTTTAGGGTTTTATATGTAACTGATACTGCCTTAAGTCTTGAGTAGCCTCTTTTCTAGTGGTGCATATTCAAGCAGGATGGCCTTGTCTATATCTTCCGCTAGCCATGCGTATCTTAAACTGGGCATATTTAAGTAACTGGGATATTTGAAGCGTAAAGTCAGTCCCTAAGGCGTGGAAGCTTTTATGTGTGCCTTTGTCTATAACGTCTCCTACCGTTGAGATTCTTATGGTGTCCCATTCTCCGAATCCCTTTAGCTTACTCATCTCCCTTAACCAATTTACTTTTCAGAGAGGGGTTACCTTAGGGATTTTGTGAGCCCATCCCATAGTTTTGGCTGCTCTTCCCCATACCACTATAGTAGTCTGTGTGTCCGGGAGCAATTTTCTGGATCCCTTACCTCCATTGAGATAATGCAAAATATGTGCGTGGCAGCAAAGTTTCTCGCTCTAGTCTAGATGTCGGGTGATCACACGCTACATATATCCAATCATTAAGAGAGGTTAAATGCTCTGCCCGATAGTATGCTTCTACATCTGGGAGTGCCAGCCCCCGTTATACTGATTGCGTTGCAGTGTGTAAAGTGCAATTTGTGGTTGCTTTCCCAGCCACAAGAGCAGTTAGGTATATATTTCGTGAAATATCATTGTGGTGGGGGTGGTATGTATTTTGTAGAGCGCAGAGGAACTGCGGCAAGGTTATTATTTTGAGCATAGCCGCATGTCCCATTATCGTGAGCGGCAGTGCCTAATCTCTGGGCATCCTCTTAAAATGTGGTCAATATTTGTTTAATATTACGCTGGTGACACAATCCACTGTCCGTCGTGAGAAATATACCTAGGTATTTGAATCCATTCTTCGCCACCTGTAGGTCTATTGGGAGCGGGTCCATTCTGTCACTGGGACCGGGCTATATATATATATATCACTGATTTGTGCCAGTTGACTTTATATCCCGAGTAATATATGTCTATTGTCTGGAAAAGAGTGGGGATCGTATTATCGAGCTGTGTTACAAATAGGAGAATGTCTTCCACATATAGGGAGATTTTCTCTTCCAAGGATCCTCTGGGTTTATCCTAAATCCCTGTATCCCTGAATGGTGTCAGATCCAGCAGGCCAGGGTCTCCCCAGTCAGAGCAAATAGTAGTGGGGGTAGGGGGCAGCCCTGTTTTATGCCACGTTCAATTGTAAAATCACGGGACGTTCATCCATTCACTCGTACTGTCACCCTAGGGGAGTTGTATAATAAAGCCACCCATTTTCTAAGCTTTGGTCCTAGTTCAAATTTGGTCAGAACAACGTTTAGAAAAGGCCAGTGGACTGCGTGAAACGCCTACTCTGCATCTAGGGACAATAGTATATGTGGCTGTCTCGGTCTCTAACCGCCATCATCCAGTTGTGGGTTCTGCGAATATTCCATCTAGTTGCCCGACTGGGCATTAGTCCCGTAGATAGGATGGTTGCCAGAATCTACACCTCTATGTTAAGGAGAGAGATTGGGCGATAGGATTCGCATTTGTCCTTTGATTTACCTTCTTTGTGTATCAGTATGATTGTGGCCAAGAGCAGGTCCAGCGGAAGAGTCAGTAGGTGGGTACTCGGGAGGTCCATGCATCGTTTATAAAATTTGGCTGGTAAACCATTTGGTCCTGGGGTCTTCCAGGGGCGTAATTTAAATATGGCTGCTTTCACTTCGGTGATTGAGAGATCCTCTCCCAGCCCTAGTTTATCAATATCATCTAATGCCCGGGTAGGTATGTTGGACAGGTAATCTTCGATTTCGGGTGGGGTGCTAAGAGGACGGGTTTCATAGAACTCCAAAAAGTATGTAGCAAAGGCTCCTGCTATTTGATCATCGTTGGTGTATGTCAGTTCCTGTATGTCTGGGATGTATCATATCCATCTAGCCTCCATCTCCTTTCTACTGAGCCAGGTTAGTAATTTCCTGCTTTGTCTCCCACTTCATACAGGCGGTGGAGGGTAGCTAAGGACTGTGCTTTGGAGGCGTCCTAAGCTGTGTCTTTGTATTCTTGTCTTACCAGTGTAACTCTCTGGTTGCTAAGGGGTCCAATGGTGCAATGGCCTATTCCTCAAGAGCCATTATTCGTTCTTTCCCCTGGGCTTCCTGTTCTTAGCTTTTTCCCCATGCTATACAATTTTGGGCCCTGCCTCTCAGGACTGTTTTATATGACTCCAACAGCGTGATCCTGGATTCTACTGTTCCAACATTTTCTTTAAAGAAAACCTCTGTGTCTGCCCTGTATTGTATTGTAATTGCATTTATATAGCGCTTACTACCCCTGACGAGACATCAAAGCGCTTTTTGGTGAGTAGCTCACTACTTCGGAACCCATAAAGAATTAGTTGGGAATTAGTATAGTGAAATATGAAAGTAGTTTGAGTCGTGGATATGCTAGTCAGTTATTTGGATTGAGAAGGAAAGTGGAGTGATAGGAGTGCAAAACAGGTTTGCATTTATATAGCGCTGCCTACCCCTGATGGGGGGGTGTTATGCTTTTTTGGCGAGTAGCACCCTACTCTGGAACCCATAAAGTATTAGTGGTGAATTAGTATAGTGAAATATGAAAGTAATTTGAGTGGTGGATTTGTTAGTCAGTTATTCGGATTGAGAAGGACAGCAAAGGGATAGAAGAGGGAAAAGGTTTGCATTTATTTAGCGCTTGCTACCCCTGATGAGGTGTTGAACTGCTTTTTCTGCGAGTAGCACACTACTCCCGAACCTATAAAGCATTAGTGGTGAATTTGTATAGTGAAATATGAAATTAATTTGAGTGGTGGACATGTTAGTCTGTTATTTGGATTGAAAAGGATAGTGGAGGGATAGAAGAGTGAAGGATTTAGAATTAATTTTGTGTTAGTTTTGGAGCTGATAGCAGTAGGAGTAGGCTTGGGATGAGTAAAAGAGAGGTGAAGTGGGAAGAGTCAGGGGGAGGGTTTAGAGAGGCTTGTTTTGAAGGATCAGAATAATAAAAGAGGTATGAGATGATGCAAGGAGGGGTAGTGGAGGCAAGAGTCTAGAAAGGGTTATTTGGGGATTATAGTAGCGGTATGCGGCTTGGGATGAATGAGAGAGTGGAGGTAGAGGATATATTGATAGAGGTATAGGGTGAGAAATAGGGTAGTCTATTGGAAAGAGTAGTAGAAAGGTTTGAGATGAGTCAGTTTTGAGGTAGAAGATATATTGAGACCAGTATAGGGTGAAAAATAGGATGGTGCATTGGATATGCTGAGTTAGAAGAAAAGTAATAAATATATAGACCCATAAGTACATGGAAGGTCTAAAGATGCATAAAGGAAGGTGGTAGATGTAGATTAAAGATGCATTAAATATACTCCGGCTTTCAAGGGTAGTTATCTGTCTTAATTTTATTAATTTATATATTTTCTGTAGATCAATAGTGAAAAGATTGTAGCTAGAAGGTTATGATAAAAGATTTACTTATTTATGCTGTCACTTATATACATGTTGAAAACATAGAATAATGTAACTATCTGTAATATGTAAATTTGTTAAGCAGAATTAATGAATATCTCCCTCTATATATATATATATATATATATATATATATATATATATATATATATATATTTGTTTTTTAATCAATTTGTCTACAAGTTCATACAAAGCAATACTCAATATGTACATATCTACAGTACAAATAAATGCTTATATACAGAGGGATATGCTGTATATTTCTGTTTGCATATGGTAGTTATGTGGGAAGATTTAATTCTTGAGTAGATTTCTGAATATAAGGTGGTTATCCGTAGATCTTATGTTGGGAGGTAAAAAGTTCCATAATATGGCTGCTTGAACAGAGAATGATGTGCCACCCATGGTTATTGTCTTGTATCTTTGGATTTTGAGGCCAGGTGCCACTCTAGAGTGGAAGTTCCTTTGTTGAATGTGTTTGGTGATTATATTCCTGATGAAGAGTGGTCCTGTTCCATGAATCGGTATGTGGGTGATGCAAAGAGGCTTGAACGTGGATCTTCGGGCAACTGGTAACCAATGCAGGGCTTTTAAGGCAGGGAAGATGTGGTCTCGCGGTTTTATATGTAAGAGTAGTCTTGCAACCGAGTTCTGAATCCATTGTGGTCTTTTCATGGTTGTTAAAGGTGATACGTGGTAGAGGTAAAATTGGTGAGTTTCCAATGTCTTTGGGGCATTCCAGTTGAAAGAGTATTTACGTGTCATCTGCATAGTTATAGCACATGTGGTGAAATTGATTGATCAGTGCATTAAGTCTCCATTGTGGCTGTGCACCTCGGTGTCTACTCCCCACTTCTAGCCATAGTGGCGAGTGGTCGGACAGTCTCCTGGCGAGATACTCAGCCTTACCAATCTCACATAATTCCCCCCACCCCCGGATCAAGATATAGTCTACTCTAGAGTAGACCCTGTGTGCCCCCGAGTGATATGAGTATATTTTGGACTGTGGATTATGCTGTCTCCATACGTCTGTCAGTCCCATCATGTCTGTGAAGAGCACCAGCGGGGTAATTGCAGTCAACTGGTCGTGCTTTCCTGTACGGTCTATGGCTGTGTACATCAAATCATTAAAGTCTCCTCCTATTACATGGAGTGAGGTCGGGGATGCCAGGAGAATATCTGTCACTTTCGTCAGTGTACATGCCTGTATCCTAGGTGGGACATATAAACAAATAATAGTCAGTTTACGTCTCTCCAGTATCCCTGAAACTCTCACATATGTGCCTTGTGGATCGTCCATGTGTGTGATAGGTTAAAGGGGGAGTGAATTTTTAAACAGTATTGCCACTCCTCTGGGTCTGTCTGTGTAGCCCGCGTGTGCCAATACTTCATAGGCCCCTCTACTGAGGAATCCACATCTTGTACCCTGCAAATGCATCTCTTGGCGTAGCACTATGTCTGGGTGCATACGTTTTATATATCTTGAAACCAGTCCCCGGTTGATCCTATCCCATCTTCCAGGGCAGCTATTTCAATAGATGGCGGGTCTTAGGCCTTGTCCCCCAAGAACAGCTCCCTGCTTTCAGATTCTGTTAGTGAGTCCCTCTGACTTTCTCCATCTACCGCTTTTAGTGTCTTCTCGTTTGCAGAATTCCTTGGAGCCTGGGTCCCTAGTCTGTGTCTTCCAGTCCATCAAAGCACGTAGAGTGTCCCCCCAGTCATACGTCTCCTTCTTCGTTCTATGTTCCTTCTCCTATTCAGCAATCCCTTGGATCTGTTCTGTTTCGTGAGTTGCGCCCCCCTCTATTTGTGACCTCCCAGGCGATCACAGGACTGGTCTTTCTTCCACACAGGACCATGCCTCTTTTGGCGAATGGAAGAAGTAGGTCTTTCCCATGAAGATAACTTTGAGTTTTGCCGGGAACGAAAAGTCCTGAGCTTTGCTTTTACAGAGTCAAAAGTTCGCCTCTGGCGCTGCATTTCTCTACTGTAGTCTGGGAAGATCATGATTCGTGAGTTGTTGTGTCTAAACTTGCATGATCATCAAGCTTCTTTTAGGATCATGTCTCTATACAGAAAGTTAAGGAATCTCGCTATGATGGGCCGTGAGAGTGCGCCCGGTGGGGGCTTGGCGATCAGTGCCCTGTGTGCTCGTTCAATCATAAACAGGATTTCCTGCTTTCAGTTTCTATTTTTGGCAAATTCTGGTGTTTTTTCTCTCAGTGTTTTCAAGTGATTTCAAGACTTTAAAAAAACAGTGGTTATCAGTGGTTACACATTTTCACACCATTAAAAACAACAGAAACAGTGTTTTTCTGGTGTTTATGGAACTTTTTGATTTTATTATTGCTTGTTTTCTGCACTGATAGAGCTTGGTCTAGACAGTGGACGTACAGTGTATATGAAGTCCAAATACATTTTTACGAATCAAACTTATCGTATATCATACAATTTTTCTTCAGTAAGTCTTTGGTCATGCACACTCGCTATTTCCTTCCCATGTATACTTTTATCTGTAAAAAAGCCCTCTCAACACTACCACTTATTTATTTATTTATTAACAGTTTTCTATAGCGCGAACATGACCCATGGGTATCAGAGCGCTTAACATCATATGGCATGGGTTAAAACAACAATGTACATAACGCAATAAGATCTTAAGATCTTAATTAGTCTACTTATTTATTTATTTATGTATTTATTAACAGTTTTCTTGAGATGGGCAATGCCAAAATAGCTAGTACAACATTTTCTAACTCTGGTCACCGACATAACTTTCCGTGCCAGTACTGGTGTACCCGAAGATTGTGATTCTCTGCGACAGGTTCTGAAACATATGCGTTGAACTGGGCACATCTGCCCTCAGAGTTATTGAAACATTCAAAAATAAAGCAGCACTTTTGAAATGCCAGCGAAAATGTATTTTCCCTTTACGGTAGGGATCTATAACTTGCTCAGTACCACAGTCAGACATAATTGACTTCAAATGTCATGGTTGGTGAAGGGCTATTTCTCATACATTGTAAAATAAAAGTTTCTGAATAACTCTTCAACATTTCTTTGCTTACCAAGTGGAACATGTTGCACTTTCAAAGTCACCAAAAATATCGCCCAGCCTACTCTCAGGGAGATGTTTTACATCTACACCAATTATGCTGAACACTTGGTAGACAAGGGTGTTTTCAAACTCTAATTGTTTTATTATGTCCACAACAGCAGTCATGCTTTCCTGTGAAAATTTAAAAATGCAGTAGAGTGTATTTTTCTTTCAAATCACTATCAATATGTGACTAAAGATCCTCACAATTCTTGTTTTTGGCATCATCATTCAGCAAAAGTTCAGTAAACTGTTGCCACATGGATAATATGCAAAAAGAACAATTGATGGACAGAATGCAGAACAATGTCATACATTAAGCCCAGTACAGAGATATTTTCTTTGCCCACCATGCAATTCCAGTTTGGACCCAGCCATATGCAAATCAGTCTTAACCCTGCGCCCAATGGAAACAGTCCAGCCCGAACTACCAGGCCAGGTCCTCCCTGGACTGGAATACAAGCATCCTAGGACTGGTTTCGGGCTTTCAGCCCCCACCAGCCAGGCTAGCTCGACTCCAGTGGCATGGAGAGCACAGGACCCACGTCAGGGCAAACCCGTCCCACTCGGGGCAACAAATGCAAAAAGAACAATTAATGGACAGAATGCAAAACAATGTCATACATTCACCCCAGTACAGAGATCTGGGCCTATATCCATCATTTTTTTGCTCACCATGCCATTCAAGTTTGGACCCAGCCATACGCAAATCAGTCTTAACCCTGCGCCCAATGGGAACAGTGCAGCCCGAAATGCCAGGCCAGGTCATTCCTGGACTGGACACAAGCATCCTAGGGCCAGTTTTGGGCTTTCAGCCCTCATCAGCCAGTATAGCTTGACTCCAGTGGCATGGAGAGCACAGGACCCATGTCTGGGCATACTCGTCCCACTCGGGGTGAAAAATGCAAAAAGAACAATTGATGGACAGAATGCAGAACAATGTCATACATTCACCCCAGTACAGAGATCTAACCCTATATTCTTTTTTTTGCGCGCCATTCCAGTTTGGACCCAGCCATATGCAAATCACCCTAACCATGCGCCCAATGGAAACCGTCCAGCCTGACCTGCCGGGCCAGGTCTTCCCTGGACTGGTAACAAGAGTCCTAGGACCGGTTTTGGGCTTTCAGCCCCCATCAGCCAGGATAGCTAGACTCCAGTGGCATGGATAGCACGGGACCCACCTCGGGGCATACCCGTCCCACTCAGGGTGACAAATGCAAAAAGAACAATTGAGGGACAGAATGCAGAACAATGTCATACATTCACCCCAGTACAGAGAGTTGGGTCTATATCGATCATTGTTTTGCTCACCATGCCATTCCAGTTTGGACCCAGCCATATGCAAGTCAGTCTTAACCCTGCGCCCAATGGGAATAGTCCAGCCCGAACTGCCAGGCCAGGTCCTTCCTGGACTGGAAACAAGCATCCTAGGACCGGTTTCAGGCTTTCAGCCCTCATCAGCCAGGATAGCTTGACTCCAGTGGCATGGAGAGCACAGGACCCACATCTGGGCATACTCGTCCCACTCGGGGTGACAAATGCAAAAAGAACAATTGCTGTACAGAATGCAGAACAATGTCATACATTCACCAGAGTACAGCGATCTGGGCCTATCTATATACATCGTTTTTTTGCTCACCACGCCATTCTAGTTTGGACCCAGCCATATGCAAATCAGTCTTAACCCTGCACCCAATGGGAACAGTCCAGCCTGAACTGCCAGGCCAGGTCCTCCTCCCTGGATTGGAAACAAGCATCCTAGGACTGGTTTCGAGCTTTCAGCCCTCATCAGCCAGGATAGCTTGATTCCAGTGGCATGGAGAGCACGGGCCCCACGTCTGGGCATACCCGTACCACTCGTGGTGACAAATGCACAAAGAACAATTGATGGACAGAATGCAGAACAATGTCATACATTCACCCCAGTACAGAGATCCCGGCCTATATCCATAATTGTTTTGCTCACCATGCCTTTGCAGTTTAGACCCAGCCATATGCAAATCAGTTTTAACCCTGCCCCCAATGGGAACAGTCCAGCCCGAACTGCAGGGCCATGTCCTCCCTTGACTGCAAACAAGCATCCTAGGACCGGTTTCGGGCTTTCAGCCCTCATCAGCCAGGATAGCTTGTCTCCGGTGGCATGGAGAGCATGGGACCCACGTCTGGGCATACTCGTCCCACTCGGGGTGACAAATACAAAAACAATAATTGATGGACAGAATGCAGAACAATGTCATACATTCACCCCAGTACAGAGATTTGAGCTGATATCCATCGTTTTTTGCTCACCATGCCATGCATATAGCTGGGTCTGAACTGAGGTGGTGAAGTGAGCTAAAGAACGATGATCGATTCAACCCAAATCTGTGACTGGGGGTGAGTGTCTGAAAAGTTTCAGCACTCTGTCCATCATCTCCTTGGTTTGCTTTGCTCTCCTTAAGTTGGCAGGGTATGCCCAGACATGGGTCCCTTGGTCACTTAGGCATTGGATTCAAGCTAGCCTGGCTGAAGAGGGGTGTTACCCCAAAACCGGTCCCAGGATGCTTGTTTCCGGTTCAGGAAAGACTTGGCTTGGCAGTTCAGCCTGGACTGTTTCCATGAGGCACAGGGTCAAGACTGATTTGCATATAGCTGGGTCTGAACTGAAGTGGCGAAGTGAGCTAAAGAACGATGATGGATTAAACCCAGATCTGTGACTGGGGGTGAGCGCACCGTCCCTCATCTCCTTGTGTTTACATGGATAATATAGCATTCATGGCCTCCTTGACTGAGAACCACCAGCTTAGTGACACAGTTGGGATGACTCTTTCTTTGATGCAACACAAAGCGCAAAATGAGAAATATTTGCGTTTTGGTTTCTGCGCATAAAAAAACAGTGCACCAGAATAGACTAAAAAGTCAATAGCATTCTTCATTAACTCTGAAGATTATAAAGATACTTTTAGTATATCATCTAACAAGTGGCAAGGATATCTTACAGGGAAGCACTTCAGCTCAGGTATCGCTTTTGACAGGTCATCACAACTTTTCCATATACATAGCTGAATCACTGCAAATACAAGCAATATCACTCCAATCTTTGTTGAACTTGGTAAGAACTTTTTGCAGCAGCATTCCAAGTGACATTGCGTTCCATGTTTTCCAAAGGTCTGGGGTCATGTTTTCACCAGTATCCCAGATGTTTGGTGACTGCACTCTTTTCACATATACCTGCCACTAGACCTTGCATTGAATGTTTAAAGCCTGGGGTGTTTTGTAATTCACCTACTATCAATATTAACTCACTAGAAAAGGGGGCTGATGTATCACAGGTGTTTACCCATTCTCTTTGGGTAAATGTGATGTACATATTGGGAAAGATTCTTATGAAACCTACATTTTTCCTATCAGTGAAAGACTCAAATGTAGACAAAAAATCAAATATGATTTTGGTATTTCCTGATTCCTCACAGTTTATAAAATAATTCAACACCACCTAAAACATGATTCTGACCCCTGTATCTTTAGACCAACGGCCACAAAACTGAAAAAAGCAAAAGGAATAAGAAACAATATTTTAGTGACATCCCTAAACAACAAAAATCAAGCAGAATGTTAGCCTAGCCTTACTTACTGCTACCTTATATAATAAAGTTACATTGAATTGGCCCCTTCTGGAAGAAATAAAAATGTTCTTCACTCCTTTCTTTGAATGGCATTTAGTTTGTGGTTGTTCAGGTTTTTCTCCAGTGTTTATATCTTTAAACTGGTGATGGCTAATTCCCTTCCGGTGGGGTTTTTATCAGTTATTATAGGTTTAAACCTAAAACCAGATAGCCTAATCATAAAGTACAAAGAGAATTTATCTGGTGAGAAGATTAGCCATGTGATCAGAAATTCGGGAACATCGTTCCTTCAACTCCTTCCTGAAACCCACAAAGCGTGGGCTGTTTCAGCATGATATATTATCGGCATCTTCGATGCGCCAGAGGATGTCTTTGCTGGTTGTCTGTAGCTCAGTTACCCCTTTTGGCAGGTCTTTTATCACATCCTCTGCTTCTGTGACCTAGGTTTCAGATTCAGTCACCCTATCAGAAAGGTTCCGTAGGTCTTGCTGCAGTAATATGACTTCTGAGCAGACCTCTCCTATCCTATCTTCCAGCGCAGTCCTGGACGACTGAATCGCTTGTAGCAGTGTCGCCGTGTCCTGTAGAGGAGGTGCGAAGTAATGTGACTTCTTAGCAGACCTTTCCTATCCTATCTTCCAGCGCAGTCCTGGATGACTGAATTGCTTGTAGCAGTGTCGCTGTGTCCGGTAGAGGAGGTGGTACTGTTTCAGGGGGCGTGGTGACCACTCTGGGATACCCGTGCATCTTTACTCGTCTGGGGGGTTTAGGGTCTTTGTCTTTGCCCATATTGTTGGATGTATATAGCCTCTTCTCGGGACGCGATTTTTCTCTTTAGGACTATATCTGGCCCTTTTGGGTCTTTCCTTTCCTGTTTTATTATGTCTTAGAACATCCAACTTATGTCTCTTCTAGTGCGTAGCGTTTACCTTGTTTCCTTTCTATATGTAGTATGACAGTGGGGGTATTGGGGTATTTCTCTTTACAATGAATCTCAATCTTGATTCCCTGGTCTGTGGCCCGTCCGAGGATTCCTCATTTGTTTATCAATGTGCTTCATCATGGGGCCGGGGGACTCCCTTAAGTCTTTGTGGTGGGGTTCTCCCGTTTTAGGGGTAGTGTTCCGTAGCAGGGAAGTAAGGTATTATTTCTGGGTCTTCTTTCTGCCTTTTATCTCTCGTCCTATTCCTTTTTTTTATTATTTTTTTATTGATTTTATTTCAGCAATCAGTCATGAATTGTGCATGATACATAAAAAACATTATAATAGTCAATGAATAGATAACAATAAAGTTATAGAGAATATTTGACATCATAAGTAGATCAAAGTTAATTAAATCCAGTTCGAAATAGGGCCCCAAACCTTTTGTCCAAATGTTTTACTTTTTAAACCCTTGGATCTATAGATTGCCATTTCTAATTGATAAATAGATAGAAATTTAGATTGCCAATGGTTAAAAGCTGGAGGTTCAATATCTAGCCAGTGAGAAGTAATACAGACAAACAATAGCCATACTAATAAATAAAAAAGCTTCTTCAACAGTTGACCGTAGTCCAATTTTATCCCTTTGGAGACCTAAAATAACCATTTCAGCAGTTAATTTTACAGAAATTCCCAAACTATTATTTAGAAAATATTCAACATCTGTAATAAATTGAGAAAGTTTCATACAATTAAAAAACATATGAATGGAGTCAGCAGCTGCTCCATCACACCGTGTACAATCATCCCCAGTTCTGGCCTCCCACTTGGCCAGTTTGGCCGGAGAGTAATAAAGATCATAAATTGACATAAAGTGCTGACTTTGGAGTGATCCATTAAATAACATTCTAATTGATAATTCAATAGATCTAACTACATTAACATTTTCAATGCCTAGTTTCCGTTGCCATTTACTCTCTATCACACTCAGGTCATCATCAAATTGATTAATAGCCAACTGATAAACTAAGCCTATTTTTTTAACCCTTCTGCTAGTTTCCAGAATATTATTTTTGTTCATACAGATATGATCAAGAAGTCCCTTAGATTCTAAAAAGCTTCGTATCTGAAGGTATTTGAAGAAATTACTTCAATGCAAATTTAAATTCTGATTGTAAACTAGAAAAGGAGGCGACTTGAGTACCTTGATAAAGGTCTCCCAGTAAACGAATCCCTGCAGCGTGCCATCTTTTCATAATTTGATCCTTAAAGATCTCGGGTAACATAGGATTATTTAACACAGGTGAATAATAATTGAAATTGCCCCATTGAATAATTTTCTTCTTTATCTGCCTCCAAATTGCCAAAACCGATAACAGAATCTTGAACTTGGTCTTTTTATAGTAGCTAGGTTCTATAATTTTAACCAAACATTGAGAAGCTTCCTCACCTCACAATAATTCGTATATTGAGGGGTAAATCGATTCATCAATAATAATATCTGAGAAAATTAGTATACCCATGCGTTTTAAAGAAATAAGCCAGTAATATAGCCGAAAATTAGGAATACCCCATCCACCCTTTATTCTCGGAAGAGAACACCATTTCAAGGCTCGTCTGCTTCGATGGTAGCCCCAAAGAAACCTGGATACCATTCTTTCAATTTTAATGAAATAAAACGCTGTAAACAAAAGAGGAATTGTACGAAATAAATATAAAAATTTAGGGAAGATCAGCATTTTTAGTATATTTGCTCGGCCATAAAGAGAGAAGTGTAGATTATTTAGCCTCTCCAAAGTATTATTAGAGGATTTTAGCACTGGTTCAATATTAAGACGAACAATTGTTGCCTTCAGAGGGTTCTCAGCTCCGTGTCTTGCCAAACCTATTTTGTGGGAGATGTCACCAAATGCGATCACTACGGGTTGCTCTTTATTTTCTGTCTCACTTCCCAAAGCCAACATGGAACCTTGCTTGTTGTTCTCTTGTCAGTGGATTGATTATATTTGCCTTCATACTTGGGGCATTATATGGGTCTTGAGTGTAGTTACCGGGGCCTAGCCCGGGTCTCTGAGGCATTACAGGTCTTTCAAATCCCTGTCCCCTTCAGTCCCTGCTCACCGTCACCCAAGGTCTCTCCTGTGTGTTCCTCTGCCGGACTTCCCTTCACGGTTCAGGAGAAGGGCGGTGGGGGTGTCTCGCTCACCGTCCCCTGGCTCTCATGGTAAAAGGGGACCCTCTCCTCCAAGTCAGACCCTCTCCAGTGTGTCCGGCCCTGCGGGCCCAGGTTGCATCAGTCAGAGACCATGTCGGAGTCGCAGTGGCGCAGCCCCTCTCACCCGCGCAGTCCGTCTCTTGGGGGTAGTGGTTTCAGTTTTCAGGCCAGAGGGTGTGGAGGCCAGTTATATTGTCTAGGCCATTATCCTGGTGCCTCTCTCACCCATGCCTCTGAGGTCAAATTCAAAAAGAACGCTTGAAGGACAGAACGCAGAACAATGTCATACATGCACCCCAGTACAGAGATCTGGGCCTAAATCCATCATTATTTTGCTCACCATGCTATTCCAGTTTGGACCCAGCCATATGCAAATCAGTCTTGACCCTGAGTGGGAAGGGTATGCCCAGACTTGGGTCCCGTGCTCACTACACCACTGGATTCAAGCTAGCCTGGCTGATGAAGGGTGATGCCCTGAAATAGGTCCCAGGATGCTTGTTTCCGGTCTAGGGAGGACCTGGCTTGGCAGTTCGGGCTGGAATGTTCCCACAAGGAACAGGGTCAAGACTGATTTGCATATGGCTGGGTCCAAACTGGGGTGGTGTGGTGACCAAAAGAATGGTGGATTAAACCCAGATCCTTGTGACTTGGGGTGAATGTGTGCATTGCCAGCATTCCGTCCATCAATTGTTTCTTTTGAATATCAAGACTATGCCAAATCAAAGCCTCCTTATGTAAGTATAGCTTCATATTATAATTTAGTTGCATTTGCAGTGAACATAAAAATAAAGTATTTTCTTTCACTAGAAGCCAAAATGACTATGTTGTACGCAAACATAAAGATTGGGACTGCTCTACCCTGAACCTTAGGGTTGTCTATCCCACTACTGCCTCTGCGCATAAACAGAGCAGCTCATTGATGCATCTCAACAATAACATCCAATCAAAGCACCCATTTAACCAAAGTACCTTTTAACTGTACAACTTTGCGAACACACCCACAAACTCAGATCTGGCGCACTGGCACTTGAGAGACTTATAGGTTACTAACATAAAGAAAGGCAGAGAAATCCCTTTCAGTATACCTGCACATAGTCAACAAACCACCACAAGAAGGGTTCATTTGTAATAGGAGCTGCATGAACATAACACAGTTGTAATTGCTACCCTCAGTTTAACCTCATAGTTTGCATTGGCATCTCGACCCTGTGCTCCAGGTAACAAAAATGAAAATACGCAAGAAAAAATGGCCTTCTTAAAATATACACCACTTCTCACAGATTGCTGCATTATATCAGAGACTATTTTAGTGACATAGTAGAAGTCTTTTTTTAATAATCTGGTCAAGTTTGGGGTTTTTAACTTTCTGCATGCACCAGCTGAATTGAGTAGAGTTGAAAAAACACAACTTGCACTTCATAAGAAGCTGTAATGCAGTCCCTTGGGCACATCCGAGCAGCAGATTAAAGTATTTGAAAGGAATCTAGTCCACAACAGAAAAGCAAGTATGTGTTCTTTCCTGCAGCTAGCATGTGGCCTGGTTTCCTAAAATGTGATGATGTAAATGTAAATGTAAATGTATAGGCATTTATATAGCGCACTACTTACCCGTAGGGTCCCAAGGCGCTTCGACCGCTGCGAAACCCTTCCTGGCTTCCCTGAGAGATGGTCCCTTAATGGGTATCTCCAGGGTGAGACCAGGCATCCCCGGCGGTCTGGTGGGGCCGTTAGTGAAGATGAGGCAAGCTAATGCCCAGAGTTGCCGAGTGTGATCGCTGATCAGAGTGGGCACCGAGGCGAGAGAATTATCGAGTCCGCTGACCCTGGTCCAGAAACCTGCCACGCCGGGAATCGAACCCTGGTCCCGAGCCGTCCTCTACTCTCGGGTCTGCTGCCTCTAACCAGTGAGCCACACTACTTTGATGACTGCATTTGAATTTGGGCTGCTTGAAAATGTTCAGCAGCTCATTAATTACACCCAGATATTGAAAACAAGTGGATAAAATAGTAAAAAAGACATTACTGTTAGGGGGAAGATGTGGCGCCGTGGTCAGAGCTGCCGACTCGGGAGCTGGGGATCCCGACTCGAGTCTCTGCGTCGGTGCGACATCCTGTGATTCTGGGAAAATCACTTAATCTCCCTGTGCCCATGGACAGCGCCTGGACAACCCCCACGGTTGATAAATCGTGCATTATACGAACATAAGTCTTTACTGTACTTCCACACTCAGACTGGCCCAGGTTGCTTACGAGATGTTGGTTTATCTATTGGCTGAAGTAGGTGGCTGTCCATATGAGCCATACTGAAATCTCCCCAGACCCTGGAATAATATTGGGCCCTAATATGACTGCTCCTGCTTTAAGCTGATTAGATGAACCCAAGTAATTTTCTTCCACTCACTGGTTTCCTTGAGGTAAATATGGAATGTTCTAAATTGATGACATATCAAATTGCCGTACATTTTGTGTGTCATCGGGATAATTTTGTAATAGGAGACCACCTTATTTACATATTTTTAAAGCACAGCTATCGCCAGCAGGTATCTTTACGCTAAACGTTTAGTTGCAAGATGGCAAAAAAGAGGAAAATAAAACCAGTGATGCAAAATAACTCTTTAGTAAATAGCTTGGGGACATATTACCAAGCAATAGCGATAATTATCGCTATTGCTTGGTTAGAGACAAATATTTACCGGTAAGCTGCGGCGATTTTTATCGCAAATAAACCTTGGTATTAGCAAGGTTTATCGCAAATGCAATAAAAATCGGCCGCAATGCATGAATATCGCTGAAAAGTCAGCGATATTCATGCATTACCGAGCTAATGCTCTTAGCCATGTTATCCACCTATCTCCAAAAGTTGGTAATAGGAGATAGCGATGTTAGCGACTGTTTCCAGTCGCTAACATCTTGGCACGCCCACTTTGCATGTCATTAGTGATAAATATCACTGACATGCAAAGTGGGGCCCAAGATGGTCGCTATCTCCTACTAGCTGTCGGTAACTGGTGTTAGCGACAGCTAGGTAATTGGGAGATAATTTTATCTCTGCTTTCTTGGCTTTTAAAGCCAAAAAAGCGGAGATAAACCCCCTTGATAATATGCCCCTAGGTTTTTAATGTTTTAGGAAACTACAAGCATTAAAACAGCTGAGCAGCAGCAACTAATATAAACCTGTGTTCAGGTAAATCACAGATTGAATGTAAGAAAACAAGATGACAGAGGTCAACAATGAGGTGCACCACAACCACATTTGATTGCCTAGATATGCTTAGGGTCCCATCTGACCACGGCGCACCGATCAGCCAGGAACGACTTAAACCACTTCTAGTCAGCTATGATAAGGTCAAGACTGCAGGTGGCGTTTGACAATAAAGGTATGGAAGGCAAGGCCAAATATCTGATTAGGACCTACTTCTATCATATCCAGAAGAAAAAATGTCAGCTCTATCTTCGAGAAGGAGGAAGAGATGTGTTAGTAAGAGACATGTTTCTAAACTTCATTATTGTGGCTTTCTATTTGTCGGTGCTCCCAAAAAGATGTTGGGTCAATTTGCATCAATTAAAGTACATTAGTCCACCTCTAAGCAAGCTTCACTGGTTCCATGTTTCAGAATGATTACCATTTGGACTTGCACTTTGAATTTTAGGGTAGTGTATTACACCTTTTTGAAGAAATGGAAATCTCAGATGAGAATCTCTAAACCATGCAGGCTGTTTAGAGCACTGAAAAAGAGCAACTGGAAGCCTAAACTTTGAACCCCTTAGCAGCTGAGGCCTCTTCGGCCCCAGTACTGAGATCTTTCTTTGATGTATGGGACCCGTCACACATAAGTCTTCATAACTTTTCCCCACAAAATATATCTAGGCCAAATAAATGTGTGTCCTTTTTCACAACATCTGTGGAATTCTAGCGGTACCAAGGGCCCGATTCACAGAACTAACTTAAGACAAAATCCTAAACTTACTACCATTTTGGTATTCACAGAAGCCACTTACTCATTTTGGTGTTAAGTGCCTTCTGTGGATACCAAAATGAGTTAGTGCCTTCTGTGGATACCAAAATGAGTTAGTGCCTTCTGTGAATACCAAAATGAGTAAATGGTAGTATGTTTAGGATTTTTTTTTTTAGTTCGCTCTGTGAATCGGGCCCATTGTGTTTATGATTTCCCCGAGAGGGTTCACTGACAGAACATCGACAAGGAAAATATTGATGTAAAAATTATCGAGTCCAAAAATATTGACTTTCTAAATTTAAACAGTTAAGTACAAAAATATTGTGGAAAAAACAAAAATAAAGTTGCATTAGATATCGATTTTAAAATATATATAATTTAAAATATTAAAATTAACATACATTGAATACTAATGTGCCCCATAGTTATATAAATTACAACATAAAATAAATTATTACAAATTAAAATAAATACATATACATTTTTCATCACATTAAAAAGATTTTTTTTTTCTACTAAATAAATATAAAAAGAATTACTCCCACCTAACACAACACAACAGTAACAAAGGGGCTCATTACGATTGCGGTGAATCCACCACCGGCAGCCTGCCGGTGGCGGATTCACCGCCAAATTGTGGCCATTCTCTGCCTGCCCTCATAATGATGGCAGACGGTTTTCTGGTGGATGGGTATTCCGTCCGCAAGGGTCCGCCACAGGCAATCGTTCAGATTGCCTGGTGGACCCGGAAAGCATACTATGAACTGGAGAATAGTCACTAGCACACCTGTTGAGGAATTAGTACTCAAGTTTAGAAAAATCTTATTCTGTCTTATGCGTGCTACTTGGTGTCAATGGGCTGCCTATCCCTAGGATATCTCAAATAAAAGGTGAAGGTGCAAGACAACCTGTCAAGACCAGACCAAGTGCACAGCTTAGGTGAATCTATTCAAAGTAATAACACAAGTTTCTCATGAATATAATGATATTTAAACAAAAAGAAATACACAATCAAATGATCATTAGTTTCTCAATGAAGTTATTATTCCATTTCTCATTGATAATCATTTTTCCATATTTTTCATATTTTCACAATGTTCAATAAAATCATTCCTTCATGATTTTTTTTGTACATCACTCAATTCTTAGTGTGCATATCTTAATTGTCACATCAACCTTTTTTAGCATAAATGCACGGAAAACGGCAATTGGTGGTGGTTGGCCCGATGCATTTCGGGACGTCCTGTCCCTTCCTCAGGGGCCACTGTGAAAGAAACCATATAGAGAAGCTATTCAGCTACACACTTTACGGAATCGATTACAAGCTTAAAATTAAATTCAGAAATGCATTATACATAACCATCTAAGGTGATCGAGTCACACAAGTTTTATGCAGATGACATGTGTTGAGAATACCAGTATACATCAACCGACCTGCGCCTGTCTAGTCCGGCTCATCGATATCAAATAACAATATCTTCAATGTACTAAACATAGAGAGTTTCAAAATCGTGAAGTATCCAACTGAGTGGTGTAAACCAAAAGAAAGAATGAACTCTGTAGGGTGAAAAAGCTTAGGGAAGCAGCTTAGTGTGCGGGTACACAAAAAACTGCAGGACACTTAAGAGTGAAGAAAGCATGGAGGTATAAGCTCAACTCACTCAGATTGCCTGGCGGACCCGGACAGCATACCTAGAATGGTGGTGATGCCTAAGGCACAGTCCGCCATATTAGGATGCAACATCTCCGTAAGTCTAGAATGGCGGTTCACCTGCCATTCAAAGGCTGGTGGAGATTGACTTTGAGGGCCCTTTGCGGGCCCCCTTCAGCTGGGGCACTTCCCTACTTCACTTGGGGGGCACCTATGGTGTCTCCCTACATTTCCCTGCACTATGTGGCAGGCACTGCATGGTGCAGGGAAATTCAAACCATGAATTTTTACAATTGTGGTGGGCGCTGCAGCCTGCAGCACCCACCGCAATGGTAAAAATGCCCAATCTGACCGCTAACGTGGCGGTCGCATTGTGATTCCATGGGCAGGACCGCCGTCATATAGGCGGACGCTCCCAATTCCCGTAACAATGGCGGACGGACTCAAGTCCGTCCGCCATCATAATGAGCCCCAAAGTATTTTACACAAAAATAAGATTTACTATTCTAACTACAATACATATAAAATTACATAAAATATAACATTACAAACTACTGCAATTTACTATTCCCACTACACTTAACACAATAACTTTTATACTAAAAAAAAAAAGCAATTCCCACTCCAGTCAGTGCAACAGTAGGGAACGTGTTGGATAGCGGAGGGGTAAAAATGACTATTCCCACTCCAATGAGTGCAACAGTAGGGAAAGTTTGGATAGCGGAGGGGTAAAAATGTATATTCCCACTCCAATGAGTGCAACAGTAGGGAAAGTTGTAGATAGGGGAGGGGTAAAAATTACTATTCCCACTCCAGTAAGCGAAGCAGTAGGGAAAGTGTTGGATAGCGGTGGGGTAAAAATTACTATTCCCACTCCAGTGAGTGCAACAGAAGGGAAAGTGTTGGCTTAGCGAGGGGTAAATATTACTATTCCTACTCCAGTCAGTGCAACAGTAGGGAAAGGGTTGGATAGCAGAGGGGTAAAAATTACTATTCCCACTCCAGTGAGTGCAACAGTAGGCAAAGTGTTGGATAGCGAAGGGGTAAAAATTACTATTCTCACTCCAATCAGTGCAACAGTAGGGAAAGTGTTGGATAGCGGAAGGGTAAAAATTACTATTACCACTCCAGTGAGTGCAACAGTAGAGAAGGCGTTGGATAGCGGTGGGGTAAAAATTACTATTCCCACTCCAGTGAGTGCAACAGTAGAGAAAGTGTTGGCTTAGCGAGGGGTAAATATTACTATTCCCACTCCAGTCAGTGCAACAGTAGGGAGAAGGGGTAAAAATTACTATTGTCACTCCAATGAGTGCAACAGTAGGGAAAGTGTTGGATAGCGGAAGGGTAACAATTACTATTACCACTCCAGTGAGTGCAACAGTAGAGAAGGCGTTGGATAGCGGAGGGGTAAAAATTAATATTCCCACTCCAGTGAGTACAACAGTAGGGCAGTAGGGAAAGTGTTGGATAGCGGAGGGGTAGAAATGAATATTTCCACTCCAGTGCGTGCAACAGTAGAGAAAGTGTTGGATAGCGGAGAGGTAACATTTACTATTCTCACTCCAGTCAGTTCAAAATTAAAAACAAGCAAAATATAAAAACATTTTTTTAAAGTAAATAAAAAATATATAAATGTGTTAAAAATAAAAATATATGTAATATTAAAAATAAAAATACAAAGATATTATAATGTTAAATACATACCACAAATACCTACAAATATTGTATTGAATAAAATAAAAAAATATTTTTCAATAAAATATTTTTATTTAGTAATTATTTATTAACAAAAACATTATTACATACATTTAGTCTATTTACTTCCTACCCTGTAACACCACACAACTCAAAACCCACATAGAAAAAAAAGTATTTGCATAATTAACATAATTAATATTCTATTAAACAAATATTATTAACTAAAAAACAAATACAAATACATAACATTTAATTAACTATCCAGCCTTTACACCTATAATCCCCAGAACCCACACCTAAAATTAAACTGTAAAACAATTAATTACACAATTACAAAAAAATCTCAGTTAAATAACTAATAGTATTCAACCACTAATTATAAAGTAACTAAAATTAATGTCCTCCCCACCCTTCACCCATATAAACCCAAAGCCCATACACAAAAAATAATAATTAGACAATTACCCTAATTAATTATCATTTAATTAAAGAATATTATTTATCACTAAATAATTAAAAATAAATTACTTCACACCCTTTACCCCCAAACATCCCTTAACACGCAACTAAAATTAATTGTCCAATTTCCATATGTAAATATCAATCAATTACTTAATATGAATTAACAACTAATTAATAATTTGTTAAAAATAAAATACTTCCCAGCCTTTACCCCTATAAACCCCACAACTGCACCTAAAATTAATCACACAATTACCATAATTATCAATTAATTAATTAATGTTAATTAACAACTAATTATTCATTAATTAAAAATAACTTACTTCCCTCTTTTTACCCCTATAAACCCCACAAACTGCACCTAAAATGTACCCAAAAGAATTCAAAACACAATGAACATTATAAAATCTCAATCAAATAAATATTAATAAATAAAAGATATTATTAATTTATTTAATCGAATTTCTTTCTACCCCGGTCGATTTTTTCATTCCACAATATTCTTAACTCGATATTATGGTAGTTCGAATTTTTTACCCTCTATATTCTCATTACTCCCGAGAGGGAACTAAGAAAATAACCATAAAATACCAAGACTTGTTCGATTTTTTCCCAAAATGGAAAAAGTGCTGGGCAAGAAAGCATTTTTTAAATTAAAATGACATCAACAAAGTGTTTGCTGAACTAAGATCACCATCTTCCCTGCTAAGAATTTTGTTAACAGTTTTTGAATTTTTCTATTTGGTAACCAATTTTTCCTTTTTTTCGTGTTTCAACCTACTTGCAGTTTGGGGTGAAAATAAGTGTGAAACCTGTGTGTGCACTCGAAAACTAGACACATTCCAATTTCAACAAGGAGTAACTTATGAAGCTTGCTCATGGTTTTCCTAAATAAACTATTTGTCTAATTAAAAAAATTATGAAAACAAGTAGGAAAAAATAGTAATTGTATACATTTTAATCTGCAATTTCTAGATGGCTGATTTACAAAATTAATATAACCGTTGCGCATGTCAGACCCTTCTGGTTACATGGATGCATAGTGCATGCTAGTTGACAAAAAAACACACGGTACCCAGGGCCAACATATGTGACCTGCAGCTTATAATGATTTTTGATTGCGTGCGGACCATGCAGCAATTTATCTGGTGAAATCTGTTTATTTCTGAACTGTGCACATGATAATGAAATCATGAACATTGGTTAATTGTACACCTCTCAATTTTTGGGTTATCCATACTATCATGTGATTCAGAGGGCATTCTGAAAAATGCGTTCTTTACTGTACATAGACTTACATCTGGAAGACAAACATGGGTAGAAATGTAATTGATGTTACAAATGTTATATTATTCTGTGTTCTTCTGATAAAAACAGTACAGGAGGTGGCAATGTGGGCAGCTGGAATTTAGGTCTGGGCTTGGCCACAACACAACGAAGCCTAAAAAACCCAGATACTTCTGAAAACTTTTCACCCAGAGTGTCCAGGGTGCTGTGGCTTGTGTGGCTCCCACTAGCTTGTCTGGTCCACAGTGCCTGGTAAAACACAAAGTTTAACTGAAACACAAATTTTCCTCATTTTCCTGTGAGGGATAGTTTCGTAATCATCAAGGATCCACAAAATTACTAGCACCCAGCATTCCCACATATGCCCCACTTTTGTGGCTGGGCATAGCACCTACATAAAGCAGGAACAGACCACAATAGGCACCATCCACGCCCACCCTGGCTTTCTTTGGAGTCTAGCTTTCATAAATGTCTACATTTGGTAGAAATCCCTGTGTGTTAGCCGAGACCAAGCCTAAATTCTGCAGTTTTCAGAAATGTATAGGTATAGATGGCTTCCTGGTTGCCAGTTGACCCCGAGTTTATACAGTGCTGTCATTCAACACGGCATGTGAGCGGTAACTGAGAATTATCCCACTGTGCTGACTGAAATGTCACCACGCAGCCCAAAAGAATCCTAATTTCCTTTCGCTAGCCAAGAGAACAGAAATGCCCCAAGCAGACAAAAATACTTTTTCGGCTTCAGGGGTGGGGGGATAGGACTGAAGCCTGAGCGGCCTGTCCCCAACACCAGCCCACATGTATTTCCTGGTTTCTAGTGGTTCCCTGAGGGCAGACTAATAGGGCTGAAATACTGTAGGATCCTTAGGAGGTGTAGGCACAGCCCAATGCTTGGGTGAACTGCTCCCTTCCCATCTTTATATTACTTTTTTCCCCCTGATGTCTTGAGGGCTTTCTGCCCCACGCCCCCCCTCCCGCCCCCCCGGGGGGTGGCAAATGGTGGGTATCCCACACCCCAATATGCCCCTTAGGAGGACAGAAAGACTCCTTGGTCCGTTTTGAGGTGGGGGCCTGGCCAATGCCTGTGAGGGCTGCTTCCACCCTGTACTTTTTTGGGCCATTTTTTCTCAGGTGTCTGGTGGGCTTTCAATGCCATCATCCTCCTTCCCTGCGGGGCAGGGGGGGAGCATACTTGGGGTACATCCCACAAATGTTCTCCATGGGGAAAAAGTGTTGGGCTGGTTATGGGATAGGGGTGGACAGCCACTGGCTGGGTGGAGTGTCCCCACTCTATTTTTCCCTTGGTGTCTAGTGGGCTTTCTCCCCTCTGTAAACTCATGACTGTTCTGTGTCAGTCTAAGGTGGGTGCGGTCCATTGCATGGGGCAGCTGCAGCATCCCCTATTTTTTGGCCTATTATCCTCCTGGTGTACAGTGGGCTTCATGCTCCCCACTGCAGGAGGTGGGGTTAATGGATGGATGTGCCAGAGTGGGGCCACTCCAGCAAACAGTAATCCCTAGTGGTCCAGTGGGATGAATCCCTGCCTAAGGAGTGCTCTCTTAAGGCAATCCCCAAGCATGAATTTACTCGGGAGAGACAGTTCTCGAAAGGGGACATTTTGGAAATGGGTCACTGTCCCCTTTCCATTGCTGCTTCCCCTGTGTTGTTCAAAAGTAAAAGCACGCCTTTAGTACGATTTGCTTTTACTTCTATTTTATTTCGCTTTGACGTCAGCGTGCACAGCAAAACAAAAACAACATTAGCAGCTTTGCTCATCTATCTGTACGGTGAGGACAACATGGCACTTGCAGTACACTCTTTATTTCACTGGTGACTCTGCCCACTGTAGCCTGACATTTTTGCATTTTGACATGGTGTCACAGGATCCTACAGAAAAGGAAGCTGTATATCTGGCCACCACCACAAGGAGAGGTTTTCTTCTAAAAGAAGAATTGGACACTTTCTTGATCTTCTCTTGGTACCGCGGCATCACCAAATTCTATCAGAGACTGATGTAAGGGCTAAAAGTCTCTGACTGTAACAGAGGTACTGGGATGTTGCTAATACTTAACAATGGATCCATCTGCATATCCAGCAAACATTAACTCAGTTTGAATATCTCTGTTCATATTGTCAAAGGTCATGTGCAGATCCATAAATGCTATAAATAGCTGTGCTCAAGACCATTGCCAAGGTCAAAACCTAACCACAGAGTCAGAGGATGCTTTGTAACTGGGACTGACAGTCCCATTGCCGGAGGTTTCTGAAAGTGAGTAAACAACAATACATCTTAGAACTCATAGTACAGTGTAGCAGTGACCAGGCGTGGTTCCTCCGCAATGGCGAAGGAGAGTTGCAACACAACCCGCACCAGTAGACAGTAAATAAAATGACAATAGCACAGTTATTAGGACGTGGACCTAGGATAGTACAGAAACAGTATGTGACCAGAGAAAAGAAAATGTCAAAAAATATAATTGTTTTATTATTTTTAAATGTATAAGTCAAGTTCTGATAGAAAATAATTTTATTTAAAAATATTAAATCTTTTTTTAGCAAAAACATAATATATGATGTTAATAACAATTAGGGTACATGTACAATTCCAAATTTGACCTATGTACGATGTACACAATCATTATATAGTTGTTATTGATGCTTTTCATGCACATTTATCCATTCATACATGGCCTATTTTAAGTGATTCAACACATATCAAGCATGATGTTATTGATAGTAGAAATGGATTTGTGGTACCAAAATTTAATTGAAAATAACAAAGAAACAAAATTGTTCAACACATATATAGTTTTAAGACATTAGGAGATGTTATCATGGCTAACATAGTTCATGTCTACGCGCGTTTCAGCTGCACACCTTCATCAGGTAGCCATGGTGGTCTAGTAAAATCTAAAAAGGAAAACAAAAATATGAAGACTTGTTCTGGTCACTTAATAGCAGGTCCTACTAAAGTTTATTATTATACTTTAAGTTTAAGATGATACAGAAGTTTAAAATGTCACAAGGACAATAGTGCATTTAATATAAAGGTCTAAGTGAGTATTGAATAAAGCCTAAATAGTAGAAGAAAGAAGAGTGCGAACCATTTCCAAGCGTCTAACTTCTAGACTTTCATTTAATAGATCATTCACCAAAAGGTTTGTCAAAGGATGAAGACGGAAAAAGATAACAAACCCTTAGAGTAGAAAACCAATACGTGTATAGGAAAGTCCCTTCATTGAGTGGTAGAGTGAGAATAACAATTTTTAATATAGTAACTGGCAGTTAAATTATATAAGTTAGATGCTTGGAAATGGTTTGCACTCTTCTTTCTTCTACTCTTTATGACTTTATTCAATTCTCACTTAGACCTTTATTTAAATGCACTATTGTCTTTGTCTGTGACATTTTAAACTTTTGTATCATCTTAAACTTAAAGTATAATAATAAACTTTAGTAGGACCTGCTATTAAGAGAACAGAACAACTCTTCTTATTTATGTTTTCCTTTTTAGATTTTACTAGACCACCATGGCTACCTGATGAAGGTGTACAGCCGAAACACGCGTAGACATGAACTATGTTAGCCATGATAACATCTCCTAATGTCTTAAAACTATATATGTGTTGAACAATTTTGGTTTCTTTGTTATTTTCAATACATTTTTGGTACACAAATCCATGTCTATCAACAACATCATGCTTGATATGTATTGAATCACTTAAAATAGGCCATGTATGAATGGATAAGTATGTATGAATAACATCAATAACAACTATATAATTATTTTGTACATCTTACATAGGCCAAATTTGGAATTGTACATGTACCCTAATTGTTATTAACATTGTATATATCATTTTTTTGCCAAAAAAGATTTAATATTTACAAAAAAATGTATTTTCTATCAGAACTTGACTTATAAATTTAAAAATAATAAAAATTAGATTTTTTGACATTTTCTTTTCTCTGGTCACATACTGTTTCTGTGCTATCCTAGGTCCACTTTTTATCTATTTCCTAAATGGATTTTTTCACACACCCTATTTTAACCCTGATTTAGGAAATGTATTCAGGGGTACCCATATTGTGACACACAATAACACAGTTATTGTCATGATATTTATTCTGTCTGTCGGAGCCCCGCAATGACTAAAGGGAGGGGCTGGGCCGGGCATGTCAGGGAGGAGTAGAGTGCACTCATAAGTGCATATGTGCAGGGCTGGACTGGGAACCACAACTGGCCCTGGCAAAGTGCTCGGCCGGCCCCCTCTCCCCACTTGGGGGTGGGGGGTTGGAGGTGCCGCTGAGCTCTTAGCTGGGGCCGGTTTTTCGGGCGATTTTGGTACAGGGCCGATTTTGCAGCTATGCTGCAAAAACGGCCCTGTAACAAAACCGGCCCGAGGGGCCCAAAACCGGCCCCCACTGTGCGGCGCACCGGTGATTGCCCGGTGCCCGCTGTGGCCAGTCCGGCCCTGCATATGCTTGCTTGGTCAGCCGTCCTAAGCCGGGCAAGCACACATGCCTGCTTATGTTTCTCCAGAAGGGGTTTCACGGCAGTGCTGGAAAAAAGGCACAGGCTCCAATACACCGTCTGCGTGGCAAACCAGGCAGCTCAGACCAATCCTGGTGCTGCTCTCATGTAAGAGCAGTGCCAGGATTGGGTGTGGAGCCTGTACCCTGAGGGCTCATCCCCTTTCGGCCCGACGAGAGGATCAGCGAGACAGCCGTCAGTGGAGCAGAGGGGCAGGTAAGTTTTTTATTTTTTATTTTTATACCCCGCCTTCCCCAAATCCCTGCCCTCTTCCTGCGGCTTTCCTACCACTTAAGATAGGTGGTAGCCGCTGCTGGCAGTCACACCTTTGTTTAAGTTCATATTTCCCCTGCTGTACGTTTTTGTTTAGTTACCTACCACCATAAGAGTATTCCAGGGCAAATGCAATTCTCTTCATAGGCCCTGAATATTAGTTGGGCGGTAAATTCCGACCTGTGCATAAACCCCTGTTTATGCATGGTTGGGAATCACAAATTTGGCTCTATTTAAAGCATCCGATAAATATAGGATGTGTTAAATACCTCAGCTGTTGTTACATTTCGGCATGTTAAGCCTGCAAACATGTAACAGGGGAAGAGTTGTACTGTATTTGGGTTAAACATCAAAATCTGCATGTTCATTCCCATTGTGATAGGTGTTATTTATTGCACACGATAAATAATGTACCCCGTGGTATTGTTATTGATCGTGTGCGACTAATAACGCCTGAACTCGTATTCAGGGCCTTAGAGTTTTTCTGTTTCCTTGTCCATGAGCATGACTCCTAAAACTGGGGCATCTTTTTATGGGGCGTTCAATGACACTGCTTATCTTCTTAGCCACATGACAGAACAAAATAATATGTCCAGTTTTCATAAACTAGCTCTTACTGAAGCTCGTCTAGTTATCGCTACATTGATAAGGAATGTTCCTATTACAGATATGTAAATCAGCTGCTTGGATGTTCAATCACACTTTTAAAAATAACTTGTCTAGATTCAAATGCTAGATAGACACCATAAATGGACAAGCTGTTTTAAAGAATCTATTCTGCTAAAAAAAAATCTTTAAAACAGACTCATGTGGCCCGATTCACAGAACTAACTTAAGACAAAATCCTAAACTTACTACCATTTTGGTATTCACAGAAGGCACTTATCATTTTGGTATTCACAGAAGGCACTTACTCATTTCGGTATTCACAGAAGTTAGGAGTCCTAACTTTAGGACTCCTAAATGCCTTCTGTGAATACCAAAAGTCTTAAAGTTAGGATTTTTCTCATTTTAGGAGTAGTAAAGTTAGGACTCCTAACTTTAGGACTCCTAAACTGAGAAAAATCCTAACGAAATGAATAAGTGCCTTCTGTGAATACTATAATGAGTAAGTGCTTTCTGTGAATACCAAAATGGTAGTAAGTTTAGGATTTTGTCTTAAGTTAGTTCTGTGAATCGGGCCCATGATTTTTAGAAGCTTGCTTAAGCTGCACTCTTTATACGATATAGAAGAATAAGTTACTTGTAATTTTGTTTCTGCATTATAAATATCTTGAAATGATCCTCATCCGGCCTCACCTGCTGATGCTTAAGTGGTTAAATGGTTGGTCAGCACAGATTCACTTGAGACTTTTTGAAGAGAGCTGACCTTGGGAGGTAACTGCCAGTACAAGGCATGATATATGGGAAGTACCTAGCTCCTTGAAGGGGCAATGCATACTTTTCTCTATAGGCACCCTATCAAGCTATTCTCTCTCATCATGCCTCAGCTTTCATTCCAGTTTTTCTTGGCAGCAGCGTTGGGGTGCTGTGCTGCAAAGTTGTCTTAAATGTTTTTATGTTGCAATTAATACAAATATGAAAAGGTGCTCTAAGGCTAGAAAGAGACCATCTTCATTAAGCAAAACGGCATGCCACCTCATACGTGTTTCTGATTATATGTACATTAAGGTGATTGAGATGCCAGCACACTGGCGGATATAATTCGATACGTATGGTTATCGATTAAGACTCTCTGATACAGAAGTAAGGTTACAAGAAGGTCATCTTTGCTTCTGCAAGCACACTGGCGGATATCATTAGATATGTATGATTATCGATTAAGACTCTATGATACAGAAGTAAGGTTACAAGAAGGTCATCTTTGCTTCTGCAAGCACATTGGCGGATATTATTAGATATGTATGATTATCGATTAAGCCCCTATCTACAGAAGCAAGGTTACAAGAAGGTCAACTTTGCTTCTGCAAGCACACTGGCGGATATGATTCGATATGTATGATTATCGATTAAGATCCTATGATACAGAAGTAAGGTTACAAGAAGGTCTTCTCACGATCCTCGTGAGAAGAGGTCGCTCCACCACGCTCCCTGAACTCACCTCGCAGCGCTCGCTCTGGCTGCCTGGTATCTGTATCTCTGCCTCACATTTGCCTTATTTCAGACCTGTTAATTGCGCGCTCGCATCTGACTAATTTGCATAGCTAATTATTTTCATATTGTCTGCGCGATCGCTTTTGACTTTTAGAATCACTTTATGTTTAAATGGTGTGCACGCTCGCACTTGCCCATTAGCACTGTTGATTGCCTTCATTGTGAGTGCGCTCGCATCTGCTAAGTGCTTGGTTTGTCGAGGGACTGCATTGTACATCGGACTGCCCGCCTGTTGAGCTATTTGTCTGTTTACAAATTCCCGGCCATTTTGTTTGTTGTGCCTCGTAGCGAGGCTCCCCAGCACGCACCCGCCTCCCAGACGCCCCTCCCTCCCACAAAGTGCCTTAAGGCTCCCACAGTGTCCATAGACCTGTGACCTCCCGATCCTCGTGAGAAGAGGTCGCTCCACCACGCTCCCTGAACTCACCTCGCAGCGCTCGCTCTGGCTGCCTGGTATCTGTATCTCTGCCTCACATTTGCCTTATTTCAGACCTGTTAATTGCGCGCTCGCATCTGACTAATTTGCATAGCTAATTATTTTCATATTGTCTGCGCGATCGCTTTTGACTTTTAGAATCACTTTATGTTTAAATGGTGTGCACGCTCGCACTTGCCCATTAGCACTGTTGATTGCCTTCATTGTGAGTGCGCTGGCATCTACTAAGTGCTTGGTTTGTCGAGGGACTGCATTGTACATCGGACTGCCCGCCTGTTGAGCTATTTGTCTGTTTACAAGTTCCCGGCCATTTTGTTTGTTGTGCCTCGTAGCGAGGCTCCCCAGCACGCACCCGCCTCCCAGACGCCCCTCCCTCGCCCCTCCCCCTCCACTATCCACATATGACAGATGCATTTGCGCGCAGCGTTCACGCGCAGCGGTCGCGCCCCATGCGCGCCGAAGGTGCGCCAAAGGTAAGCCCGTCTACGCCCGTCCGCGCCTGGACCGCGCCCAGCGCCAGACCCCCTGGTCCTCGTAATGCCCACCCCTCCCGCATTACTTATGATGCCACCACCCTCCTAGCCCTTAACCCCGGCCGTTCCCCCAACTGCGTCCAAGCCGCTCCTGGACACACCCATGGACCCTTCTCCTGCAACTCCTGCAAGTTCGACGGCACCAAGAACAACTCCTCATCTACGAACACACAACAGATATCCGACCCCAACCACCTACAATGCATCCTGCTCAACACCCGCTCGGTCCACAGGCACGCCATCGACCTCTGGAATCTACTAGACACCATCTCTCCGGACGTCGCCTTCCTAACAGAAACATGGATGAACGCCACATCAGCCCCAGGCATCACCATCGCCATCCCGGAAGGCTATAAGATCATTCGCAAGGACTGTACCGGCCACACAGGAGGAGGCATCGCTATCGTCCATAAGAAATCCATCCGCATCTCAACCAGCTCAGACGTCAATCTCGCCAACACTGAACACCTTCACTTCCAGATCCACATCGACCCGAAGACCACACTCAGAGGAACCCTCCTTTACAGGCCACCAGGACCCCGCGCACAATTTAGTGAAGACATCACGGACTTCATCACTCCACACGCGCTCCCCTCCGAGGATTACATCCTTTTGGGAGACCTCAACTTTCACCTTGAAAAGAACAACGACCGCAACACCACCACCCTTTTGGACAACCTCGCCAACCTCGGACTTAAACAACTTGTCACTACCCCCACCCACATCGCAGGTCACACACTCAACCCTATCTTCACCTCCAGCAAACATGTCTCCTTCAGCCACACCACAGCTCTCCTTTGGACTGACCATAGCTGCGTTCACTTTACCTACAACAAGCCCACATCCAACAACCACCCCCAACCCACTCTGCAAAGAAACTGGAACAAAATCACCATCGACCAGATCTCCTCATCGCTTCTTCAAAACCCCCCAGCCCACTCCTCAAACCCCGACCAAGCAGCCACCAACCTCACCCAATGGTTATCCAACAGCGCCGACATCCTAGCACCACTGAAAAAACGACAAATGAAACTAGGCAGCAAGAAGGCCTCCTGGTTCAACGATGATCTTAAGAAATCCAAGAAACTCTGTCGCTCCCTTGAGAAGGCCTGGAAAAAAGACCCAACCACCAGCACCAAGGACGCCTTCAAAAACGCCACCCGCATACACCACCAACTGATCCGGAATGCCAAGAAAGCCGCTTTCAAGGACCGACTAGATAACAACGCCCACAACAGCAAGGAATTATTCAACATCGTCAAGGAATTTACCAACCCCTCAGCCAACTCCAACGACATCACCCCCTCTCAAGCCCTCTGCGACTCCCTAGCCTCATTCTTCCACAACAAAATTGCAGACATCCACAACAGCTTCGACAACCGACCCGAAGACCAACCCACCCAACCCCCTGCAGGACCCCCACCCCTCTTGAACATCCACAATGACTGGAAGCCAATCTCCACTGAGGACACCATCCGTCTGATGAACTCTATCCACTCAGGATCCCCCACAGACCCATGCCCTCACCACATCTTTAACAAAGCAGACTCCATTATAGCACCGCACCTCCGAGACGTCATCAACTGCTCCCTCAACTCCGCAACCTTCCGGGAAAGCTGGAAACATGCCGAACTCAGCGCCCTCCTGAAGAAACCCACAGCTGACCCCACCGAACTCAAAAACTACCGCCCTATCTCACTCCTTCCATTCCCGGCTAAAGTCATTGAGAAAGCGGTCAACAACCAGCTCGCCGCATTCCTCGAAACCAACAAATCCCTCGACTCCTCACAATCCGGCTTCCGAGCCAAGCACAGCACTGAAACCGCCCTCATCGCAGCAACAGACGACATTCGAACTCTACTGGACAATGGAGACACAGTCGCCCTCATCCTCCTCGACCTCTCCGCAGCCTTCGACACGGTCTGTCATAGCACCCTTTTACAACGCCTCAGAAACGTCGGAATCCAAGGAAAAGCACTGGAATGGATCACCTCGTTCCTCACCGGAAGAACCCAGAGAGTCCGCCTTCCACCATTCAAGTCAGAGGCCACTGAAGTCATCTGCGGCGTACCAGAAGGATCTTCACTCAGCCCCACCCTCTTCAACGTATACATGAGCCCCCTCGCGGTCATCGCACGCCAACACAACCTCAACATCATCTCCTACGCCGATGACACTCAACTGATCCTATCACTCACCAGAGACCCTAACACTGCCAAAACCAACCTGCATGAAGGAATGAAAGAAGTAGCCGAATGGATGAAGCACAGCCGTCTGAAACTGAACTCAGACAAAACAGAAGTCCTCATCCTAGGCACCTCCCCCTCCGCCTGGGATGACTCTTGGTGGCCAGAGGCCCTTGGAAAAGCACCCACCCCGACGGACCACGCACGGAACCTGGGCGTCATCCTGGATTCCTCACTCTCGATGAACAGACAAGTCAACGCCGTTTCTTCATCTTGCTTCAACATTCTTCGCATGCTCAAAAAAACATTTCGCTGGATCCCCACCGAAACTAGAAAAACGGTCACCCACGCTCTGGTCATGAGCCGACTGGACTACGGAAACACCCTCTACGCCGGTACCACCGCAAAACTCCAGAAAAAACTTCAACGCATCCAGAACGCTTCAGCCAGGCTCATATTAGACATCCCGCGTAAAGAACACATCTCTGGTCACCTGAAAAACCTCCACTGGCTCCCCGTCAATAAGAGGATTACTTTCCGGCTCCTAACCCACGCACACAAAGCACTCTACGAAATCGGACCCGAATGCCTCAACACACGACTGTCCTTCTACACCCCCTCCCGCCAGCTACGATCCTCCAACCAAGCCCTTGCCACTGTACCTCGCATCAACAAAACCACCATGGGAGGTAGATCCTTCTCCTACCTGGCAGCTAAAACCTGGAACTCACTTCCCACTCACCTTCGCCTTACTCAGAACCACCTAGCATTCAGAAAGCAACTTAAAACGTGGATATTTGACAAGTAATTCCCCACCCTTCTTCAAGCGCCTTGAGACCCTCTGGGTATGTAGCGCGCTATATAAATTTATTGACTTGACTTGACTTGACTCATCTTTGCTTCTGTATTTTAAGATCTTCATTGATGGTCATTAACATTATAATAGAGCAGGAACCTTAATCTTCCTAATCCATGGCCTCAACTTCATAATAACAGAAAAATAAATTAGTTGTAGGCGCTAATGGTAAACTATAGCTAACCACATAGATTCTTCGCAAAAGCAAGACCTACCAGGGTGTTTCTCATTCTAAAAAGTAATGTGCACTGAAAATATGACCTGACTTCAATGTAGCAGGTTTGTGTCTGCCAGCTAAAGGGATGCTGACAGCACAGTACAATACATATCACTGTTTATATCAAAAGACACTAGTTCCAAGTGGTTAAACTTGAATATAGGGGCCATAATTGAGAGTTGGAATTTCTGTCCAATAGAAGTGATTCCAAAATTATATCTGCTACCCTGATGTCAGAAATAAAGGAAGGGGTTTAGGAGAGAAATAAGGAAGACTGATTACAAAGATAAGGATCATAATTGTACTGAACCTATTTGGACCCTTCACAGTGGAAAAGCGAGATCCTTTTGGTCACTGCTCGGTAAAACGTTAGGGGTAATTAAGAAATTAGAGGTTGTCCCAGTGGATGAAGAGCAGTGACTTATTTATATTTACGATCTTTAGTGTGTCATGGAAAACAATAAAAACAATGAAATACAGGAATATTTTCTTAACCATCAGTTGAATACAAGTAGAAGTGGGGACTGGAATAATCTTAAGACCATCTATAAAGTAAGTCAGAATCATAATAAAGAACTTAAAGAGTGCCTCTGCCCAAGGTCTGGATGGTTTGTTGGCAGATATATTAAAAGTGGAACCTGACCTACGGGCACAAGTTCTAACACCTTTGCGGGCCGATGTAGTTTGTGGCAATCAAATCCCAGATTCCTGGAAGGGAAGTATTCGAGTCCTTATTTTTAAGGAGGGGTCACTAACTGTACCAAGCATCCATAGAATGATTACAATGTTTGATATTCCAAGAGACATGCTTGTAAAACATCTGTCACATGCCCTTGAAGAATGGGTGGAAACTGAGAGAATCTTGCCTAAAGTGCAGTTAAGATTTAGGAAAGGTCATTCAACAGTAGATGGATGCTTTGCCTTGAAGTTGGTGGTGGAAGATTGTTTTAAAATAAATCAATCAATTTATGCAGGTTATATAGATCTATCTGCTACATTTGATACGATTAGCAGAGTAGAATTGTGGAGAAAGCCTATGAATTGAAATATACCCCCAGGCTAATTGAAGCTGATTGTACAACTTCATGATGGTCCTTGGACCAGTGTGGAATTGGGTATCTATGGAGCCTTAACAAAGAAAATTAATACGCCTAATGGATTATACCAAGATTGTATATTGGCATCACTACTCTTTTCCTTATATATAGAAGATATATTGGTGAATCTAAGCCCCAATCGTACTTTTCTACCAAAATTAGGAGAGGAGTTCATTCCGGTTACATTATATGCTGACAATACTATCTGCTGTACGGTACGCCACTTAATCTTCAAAAACAGCTGGATGCCTTCTCCAACTATTGTTAAACTAATGATTTTAGGAAATGTATTTATTTATTTTAAAATATTTAAGTTGACCCATTTGCTGTGTACAGATTAAAGGGGAACTTAGTAGCGGTACTTAAAAGATAAAATCTAATATATATAAGACGATGGATGCTTGAGACTCAACCAAGTGCTAGCTTTAATAAATTGGAAATGTAGTGTGTTGAATCATAAAAAAGTCCCTTTCTGAGGTTGGTTGTCCATGCTGTACACAATGTTCCATGTCTCTATTCCAGAGTGATATTCTATACTGATTTTCATGAAGAAAGAATGAATGTTTTATTACCCTTATTAGAGATACAACATTTCCAGGATTTGTTGCTTATCAAATTGGCATGTAGTAAGATCAGGCTATGTTGCGGATTAGTAAATGTTTGGAAATAGTAAATAATAGCCTGAGTTAATATGATGATTTGTATTTCCAATATGGCAATTATAGTGATGGTGAGGAAACAAATGTTTGTTTATATATTTAATTATGCACTTTAGATTACCTACTATAAAATACTTTACTGTTGTGCCTGATATAATGAACATGGACATATTTTTAATTATTATAAGGCTAATTAGATTGAGTATAACGATTAACCATGATTCTGAAAGAAGGTTAGAAATATAAAGGTATATTGGGCGGATCAGATTTAGTCAAGAATTTGGAGTTCAATTGTTTTTTAAAGTATGTTTAATATACCTATAGGAAGGCATAAGATCAGATGAAATATTAATGTGGGTTGAGATGTTATACATGTAATTTGATATATAAAAGTAGACCTGGTGAAATTTTATGACTGATAGCGCATGGGTTTTTACTGTGTAATTAGACATTGATGGTCTCTAGTTAAAGCTCAATTATCACCCATATAATAGATCAAGCCTGATATTTTATGATAGGGAGTTTTTATGGAGGATTTTAACTGACAGTCAACTAACATCGGACTCACGCAACTGGTCACCAACCCCACACACTGTGCAGAACCTATCCATGACCCAATCTTCACAACAAGCGACAGAATTAAATTCAGCCAAGCCACAGTACTCACCTGGCCAGACCACAGCATTGCGCACTTCACCGTTGCAGGCTCACCACAACCTACCTCCAATCAATCAATCAATCAATCAATTAGTACATTTATAGAGCACGCTACTCACCCGTGAGGGTCACAAGGCACTGGAGGGGGGCGTCGCTACTGCTCGAAAAGCCAGGTCTTGAGGTGTTTCCTGAAGTTGAGATCGTCCTCGGTCAGTCGTAGGTGTGCGGGGAGGAAGTTCCATGTTTTGGCTGCCAGGTAGGAGAACGATCTTCCTCCGGTGGTGGTTCTGCGGATCCGTGGGACGGTGGCGAGGGCGAGGCTGGCAGAGCGTAGCTGGCGGGTGGGGGTGTAGAACGAGAGGCGATTGTTGAGGTATTCGGGGCCATTGTCATGAAGCGCTTTGTGTGTGTGGGTTAGGAGCCTGAACGTGATCCTCTTGCTGACGGGGAGCCAGTGCAGGTCTCTCAGGTGGGCGGACATGTGGCTGTGTTTGGGGATGTCGAGGATGAGTCGTGCGGAGGCGTTCTGTATGCGCTGGAGTCGTTTCTGAAATTTGGCTGTGGTTCCTGCGTATAGGGCGTTTCCGTAGTCCAGTCGGCTGGTGACGAGGGCCTGGGTGACAGTTTTTCTGGTTTCGGTGGGGATCCACTGAAATATCTTACGGAGCATGCGCAGGGTGTTGAAGCAAGATGATGAGACGGCGTTGACTTGCTTGGTCATTGTGAGGGAGGAGTCCAGGATGAATCCCAGGTTGAGTGCGTGGTCCGTGGGTTTTGGTGTGGAGCCCAGCGCTGTGGGCCACCAGGAGTCGTCCCAGGCGGAAGGGGATTGTCCGAGGATGAGGACCTCCGTCTTGTCTGAGTTCAACTTCAGGCGACTGAGTTTCATCCATTCTGCGATGTCTTTCATTCCTTCCTGGAGGTTGGTTTTGGCGGTGGCTAGGTCTTTGGTGAGGGAGAGTATCAGTTGGGTATCGTCAGCGTAGGAGATGATGTTGATGTTGTGATTGCTAACAATGGCGGCGAGGGGGCTCATGTAGATATTGAAGAGGGTTTGGCTGAGCGTGGAGCCTTGGGGTACGCCGCAGGTGATCTCGGTGGCCGTTGAGCGGAAAGGAGGTAGGCGGACTCTCTGGGTTCTGTCGGAGAGGAACGAGGTGATCCAGTCCAGGGCCTTACCTTGGATCCCTGTGTTGAGGAGGCGGGTTATCAGGGTGCGGTGGCATATGGTGTCGAAGGCCGCTGAGAGGTCTAGGAGGATGAGAGCGGTTCTTTCTCTGTTGTCCATCAGGGTCCGGATGTCGTCGGTGGCTGCGATGAGAGCGTTTCGGTGCTGTGGTTGGCTCGAAATCCGGACTGGGACGGGTCGAGCGAGTTGTTTGCCTCGAGGAAAGCAGTCAGCTGTTTATTGACGGTTTTCTCGATGACTTTAGCCGGGAAGTGAAGGAGAGAGATGGGGCAGAAGTTCTTGAGGTCTTTGTGGTCCGCTGTGGGTTTCTTCAGAAGGGTGTTGATTTCTGTGTGCTTCCAGCTCTCAGGGAAGGTGGCTGACGTGAAGGAGTTGTTTATGATGTTCCGGAGGTGGGGTGCGATGATGATGTCGGCTTTGTTGAAGATGTGGTGGAGGCAAGGGTCAGAGGGGGAGCCAGAGTGGATGGTGTTCATGGCGAGGGCGGTGTCTTCGGTGCTGATGGGATTCCAGGCGCTGAGGATGGTGGTGGGGGTCAGTGGTTCGGTGGCTGGATGCGGAGTCTGGGTCAGAAGCTGTCGTGTCTTTCTGTGATTTTGCGGTGGAAGTACGTGGCGAGGGAGTTGCAGAGGTCTTGTGATGGTGTGATGTCATTGTTGCTGGCGCTGGGGTTGGAGAGCTCTTTGACAATGCTGAAGAGTTCCTTGCTGTTGTGCATGTTGCTGTCTAGCCGCTCTTTGAACGATGCCCTTTTGGTGGTGCGGATCAGCTGGTGGTGTTCGCGAGTGGCGTTCTTGAGGGCCGTCATGTTTTCGGTAGTCTGATCGTGGCGCCAGGTTTTTTCGAAGGGTTCGGCAGGATTTCTTTGAGGTTTTTTTGAGGGCGTCGGTGAACCATGAGGATTTCCTGTTGTTGAACTCGCCTGGGGGGTTCTTCAGTGGAGCGAGGTCGTCTGCGCAATTCGTGATCCACTGTGTGAGGTTGCGGGCTGCGTTGTTGGTGTCCGCGTTGTCGGCTGGCGGGTTCTGGCTCAGTGATGAGAGGAGCTGGTCTGTGGTGATTTTGCACCAGCATCTGCGGGGGATTTGTTGCGTGCGTAGGGGGGATGTAGTTTTTTTGAAGGTGAATTGGATGCATCTGTGGTCGGTCCAAGCCCCCACACCCGCCCGCCACAGATGAAACAAAATCACAGAGACCAAATACACTGCTGCCCTCAACACCACCAGACACAACCCCACCAGCAACCTCGAGCTAGCTGTCCAAAACTTCTCTGACTTGATCTCCAACTGTGTCAACACAATTGAAGACAGCCCGCATCAGCAGACTCAGCAAACATGCCAGCTGGTTCACTCCCGAATTCCAGACCTTCAAACGCGAGTTCAAGCAAATGGATAGTCAATGGCACTCCAGCAGGAACCCCTCAGACCTTGCCACCTTCAAGTCTGCCCTTAGCAAATACCACCAACACCTCAAGGAAGCCAAAAAGGATGCCTGAACCACCCTCATCGAGGTTAGCGTCAATCATACAAAAGAGCTCTTCAGCATCATCAGAGAATTCTTCTGCCCATCTGCTACAAAGACCACGATTTGATCTTCCCAAGACCTCTGTGACTCCAGAGCAGACTACTTCCAACATACAGAACACCTCAGCCAAACTCATCCTCGACTTCCCAAACAGACCAGCACCACCCCACACTGCAGAAGCCTCAACCGGCTCCCTGTCCAGAGAAGATGCCAGTTCAAATTGCTAACTCATGCCTACAAGGCCCTACACAACGTCGGACCCTCCTGCATCAAGAACTGCCTGACCTTCCACCAGATAACCAGACAATTCTGATTTGCCTCCCTTGCACTCGCACATGTCCCCTGCATCCGGTGGAGCTGCTGTGGAGGTCGTTTTTTCACCTACCTCACCGCCAATTCCTGGAATGATATCCCACTCCACCTCCTAACCTCCCCTTCACGCGCCAACGTCAGGGAGGGACTCACAACCTGGCTCTTTGACTAAGGCTCACCACTCCTCAACGCCTGGATACCTCCTGGGGTGATAAGCTGTACTATATAACAACTGATTGACAGTTGTTAGGGATGAGTTTAAACGAATACATTTTTAGATATATGTGAACTATTTTTTTTCCTGTTAATGTTGTAGTGTCCACCCCAGCCTGGGTAATCGTAAATGACTATTTACAAAGATACGACACATCCCTATGTTTTCCCTAGCGCTGGTGCTTAATTAAGCAGCCTAGCACCAATGCAGTCACCCTTGTACCAGAGTGCAAGGGTGCCTTCGTTGAGGGAATGATTGCTAATGTGCAGGAAGTTGTCCCTTCCTGCACATACACAATCATAAATATGCAGCACACGTAGAAGTTGCAAATCATAATTTTTTTTATGATTGTTTATGTGCAGGAAGGGACACCTTCCTACAGATAAACAATCATTCACAGCATTTTGCTGTTTCTATGTGTACCGCACAATGCATCACACATAGAAACAGCACAAACGAGGAGAAATAAAGCATTTCTCCTCGAATCACCATGTTAAGGCCAGGTTTTCCCTGGTCACAATTGTGGTGCTGTCTCCAATTTACACCTCCCTTGTAAATAGGGGCAGTGTCAAAATCAACAGGTGTTGTGGCAAAACGCCCACTGCAACACCCATTGCCCACCCCTTTCATGCTAAGTATAGCGTGAAAGGGTGCCTTATTTACAAGGCAGTGTTAAGCCAAGTTAAGTGGCTTAACGCTCCCTTGTTAATGACGAAGCCCTATCGCCACAGGAACATCGATAAAAGTTATGTTTCTGTGGCGATAGGGGCTTGTAAATATGCCCCTGAAGGTTATAAACATGAACTACATTCCCTACACCCGAACACTTATGTCATAGTCCTACGGGGTGCATCAGGAACCAAAAGGGTCCCTTCATCGCTATTTCACAAGACACTACATCTCTCTCTTCGTTAAATAAAAAAAATGTTTTACAGACAAATTGCAGGAAAGTGCCTCTTTTTGCATGGTTAGCACCACTTTTTTGCCTGATACCTGATGTTATTTCAAACTGTATGTGTACTGAGCCCGTGCCAACCATGTTCCCAGTGCTAGATCTCTTTCCCCAAAAATGTACCACGATTGGCGCAGCTTCAATCACCCCTATACATACCTAGTAAATGTCACCCCTGGTACCCAGGGCATGGGTACTGAATACTGAGGAAGGGATGCAGCACTGATTGTGCCACGCCAGGTCCTCCTCACCAAGGCTTTGCATTATGCCACTGCAAGCTGCGTGTCTTGGTGCAGGAAAGTCCGTAGAGTCGACATGGCACACAGTCCTGTATGCCATGCCTCCCATGCACTGAATAAGGTATAGTTAAACCCTACCTACTGCAGGCATTCAGCTATAAGGCAGGGTGCACAATATCCTATGTGTGGGCCCGCATGACTCAATAGGCTCCTACAATGCCCAGCCTATTCTGTGAACAGGGGAGACATAAAAAGTACATGGGCTGGATACTCGTCAATACAGGCATGCTGAAAGATTTAACAAGACCCTACATGGCATGATTGGTGTACTCCCTGAAAAACTCAGAAGGAGATGGGATGTTTCACTACCTTGCCTGCTTTTTGCTTGGAGAGAGAGGCCATAAAAGGGAGTATCAATCAATCAATCAGAGTACTTGTAAAGCGCGCTACTTACCCGTGAGGGTCTCAAGGCGCTGAGGGGAGGGGGGTTGCCGCTACTGCTCGAAGAGCCAGGTCTTGAGGAGTCTTCTGAAGGCGAGTAGGTCTTGGGTCTGCTGTAGGTGGGTAGGGAGGGTGTTCCAGGTCTTGGCGGCGAGGTAGGAGAAGGATCTGACACCAGAGGTTGTTCGTTGGATGCGGGGGACAGCGGCGAGGGCGAGGCTGGTGGAGCGGAGTTGGTGGGTGGGGGTTAGAAGCTGAGTCTGCTGTTCAGGTAGGCTGGTCCAGCGTTGTGGAGTGCTTTGTGTGCGCGGGTGAGGAGCTTGAAGGTGATCCTCTTGTCGACGGGAAGCCAGTGTACGTCTCTCAGGTGGGGGGTGATGTAGTTGCGGCGGGGGACATTGACGATAAGTCGGGCGGAGGCGTTTTGTATGCGTGGTAGTTGTCGTAGGTGTTTCGCTGGGATTCCTGCGTAGAGTGCTTTGCCATAGTCCAGTCTGCTGCTGACGAGGGCCTGTGTCACCATTCTTCTTGTTTCGGTCGGGATCCACTTGTAGATCCTGCGGAGCATGCGGAGGGTGTTGTAGCAGGAATGAGGAGACGGCGTTGACCTGTTTAGACATGGAGAGGGAGGAGTCAAGGATGAATCCTAGGTTGCGTGCATGGTCGGTGGGTGTCGGTGCTGTTCCCAGTGTGGTCGGCCACCAGTAGTCGTCCCAGGCTAAGGGGGTGGGTCCGAGGATGAGTACCTCTGTATTGTCCGAGTTCAGCTTCAGACGGCTGTTCCTCATCCAGTCGGCGACGACCTTCATTCCCTCGTGGAGGTTGGTTTTAGCGGTGTGCGGGTCCTTGGTGAGGGAGAGGATGAGCTGGGGGTCGTCGGTGTAGGAGATGTTGAGGTCGTATTGGCGGGCCACTTGTGCGAGGGGGGCCATGTAGAAATTGAACAGTGTTGGGCTGAGGGATGAGCCCTGGGGGACGCCGCAGATGATGTTGGTGGCCTCGGATCGGAAGGGCGGGAGGCGGACGCTCTGGGTTCTGCCTGAGAGGAAGGACGTGGTCCAGTCAAGGGCCTTCTCTTGGATTCCAGCTTCTAGGAGGGTGTCTTTAGAGTGCGATGCATTCTGTCCATCAACTGTGTTTTTTGCAATTTTCACCCCGAGTGGGCTGGGTATGCTCAGACGGGAGTCCCAGGCACTCCACATCACTGGAGTCAAGCTATCCAGGCTGAAGAAGGCTGATAGCCAGAAACCGGTCCTTGGATGCTTGATTCCGGTCTAGGAAAGACATGGCTTGGTAGTTCGGGCTGGACTGTTCCCATGAGGCACAGGGTCAAGGCTGATTCGCATATAGCCATTGTCTGACCTAGGGTGGTGTGGAGTGCAAAAAAACGATGGATTTAGGCCCAGATCTTTGTACTGGGATGAATGTAAGACATTGTTCTGCATTCTGTCCATCAACTGTGTTTTTTGCAATTTTCACCCCGAGTGGGCTGGGTATGCTCAGACGTGAGTCCCAGGCACTCCACATCACTGGAGTCAAGCTATCCAGGCTGAAGAAGGCTGATAGCCAGAAACCGGTCCTTGGATGCTTGATTCCGGTCTAGGAAAGACATGGCTTGGTAGTTCGGGCTGGACTGTTCCCATGAGGCACAGGGTCAAGGCTGATTTGCATATAGCCATTGTCTGACCTAGGGTGGTGTGGAGTGCAAAAAAACGATGGATTTAGGCCCAGATCTTTGTACTGGGGTGAATGTAAGACATTGTTCTGCATTCTGTCCATCAACTGTGTTTTTTGCAATTTTCAACCCGAGTGGGCTGGGTATGCTCAGACGTGAGTCCCAGGCACTCCACATCACTGGAGTCAAGCTATCCAGGCTATAAAAGGCTGATAGCCAGAAACCGGTCCTTGGATTCTTGATTCCGGTCTAGGAAAGACATGGCTTGGTAGTTCGGGCTGGACTGTTCCCATGAGGCACAGGGTCAAGGCTGATTTGCATATAGCCATTGTCTGACCTAGGGTGGTGTGGAGTGCAAAAAAACTATGGATTTAGGCCCAGATCTTTGTACTGGGGTGAATGTAAGACATTGTTCTGATACTGTCTATCAACTGTGTTTTTTGCAATTTTCACCCCGAGTGGGCTGGGTATGCTCAGACGTGAGTACAAGGCACTCCACATCACTGGAGTCAAGCTATCCAGGCTGAAGAAGGCTGATAGCCAGAAACCGGTCCTTGGATGCTTGATTCCGGTCTAGGAAGGACATGGCTTGGTAGTTCGGGCTGGACTGTTCCCATGAGGCACAGGGTCAAGGCTGATTTGCATATAGCCATTGTCTGACCTAGGGTGGTGTGGAGTGCCAAAAAACGATGGATTTAGGCCCAGATCTTTGTACTGGAGTGAATGTAAGACATTGTTCTGCATTCTGTCCATCAACTGTGTTTTTTCAATTCTCACCCCGAGTGGGCTGGGTATGCTCAGACGAGAGTCCCAGGAACTCCACAACACTGGTGTCAAGCTATCCAGGCTGAAGAAGGCTGATAGCCAGAAATCGGTCCTTGGATGCTTGATTCCGGTCTAGGAAAGACATGGCTTGGTAGTTCGGGCTGGACTGTTCCCATGAGGCACAGGGTCAAGGCTGATTTGCATATAGCCATTGACTGACCTAGGGTGGTGTGGAGTGCAAAAAAACGATGGATTTAGGTCCAGATCTTTGTACTGGGGTGAATGTAAGACATTGTTCTGCATTCTGTCCATCAACTGTGTTTTTTGCAATTTTCACCCCGAGTGGGCTGGGTATGCTCAGACGTGAGTCCCAGGCACTCCACATCACTGGAGTCAAGCTATCCAGGCTGAAGAAGGCTGATAGCCAGAAACCGGTCCTTGGATGCTTGATTCCGGTCTAGGAAAGACATGGCTTGGTAGTTCGGGCTGGACTGTTCCCTTGAGGCACAGGGTCAATGCTGATTTGCATATAGCCATTGTCTGACCTAGGGTGGTGTGGAGTGCAAAAAAACGATGGATTTAGGCCCAGATCTTTGTACTGGGGTGAATGTAAGACATTGTTCTGCATTCTGTCCATCAACTGTGTTTTTTGCAGTGGTCCTTGTGGGCTGCCATATCTTTTCCAGTTTCCGGCATGCGCGTTTGGAGGTCTGGAGCTCATTGGTGAACCAGGTGGCTCTCTTGCTGGCGTGGTTGTTGGGGGTTTCTTGAATGGGGCAAGGGTGTTGGCGCAGTCGTTGATCCACTGTCTGAGGTTGCAGGCTGCAGTGCCTGGGTTGGTGGGGTCGGTGGGTGGGTTTTGGGCGAGGGTGGTGATAGCTGGTCTTCGGTGACTTTGCTCCAGCAGCGGCGAGGTAGCTGTTGGGTGCGGTGGTGTGTGGTTGGTTTATTAAAGGTCAAATGGATGCAGCGGTGCTCGGGCCAGTGGAGTTCGGTGGTTTGGTCGAAGGCGACGTGGGTGCCTGTGGAGAAGACGGGGTCCAGCGTGTGGGCAGCGGCGTGGGTGGGTGCAGTGATGCGTTATCTGAGGCCAAGGTTGGGGAGGTTGTCGATCGGGGTGGCGGAGTTGGCGTCGTTGTTGTTCTCAAGGTGGAAATTCAGGTCCCCGAGGAGGATGTACTCCGTGGAGGCGAGTGCGTGGGTGCTGGCGAGGTCGGCGATGGAGTCGCTGAATTGAGCTCGGGATCCGGGGGGTCTGTAGATGAGTGTTCCTCTGAGGGTGGTGTTCGGGTCGGTGTGTATCCGGAAGTGCAGGTGTTCGGCAGTGTTGAGGGTGTCGTTTGCGTGGGTGGCGACCTTGATGGTGGACTTGTGGACGATGGCTATTCCTCCTCCGGTTCCGTTGGCGCGATCCCTGCAGGTGATCTTGTAGCCGTCCAGGATGGCTATGGGGATGTCGGGCGCCGAGGAGTCGTTTCACCAGGTCTCGGTCAGGAAGGCCACATCTGGGGGGAGATCCCAGAGCTCGACAGCGTGTTTGCCTGCGGAGCGGTGTTGAGGAGTATGCAGCAGAGGTGGTTGGGTCCAGTCCTTGGAGGTTTGGTGTTTCTGTCGCAGGTGAAGCTGCAGGTGTGGCAGGAGAAAGGTCTATGAGTCAGTTTCGGGGCGGCTTGGAAGCAGGTGTGGTTTCGGCCGGCGTTGAGTGCGTGGAGGGTGCTGGCGTCGTAGCAGAGTCTGGTGTTGTGGCGTTCACGGGGTCCCGGGGTTCCGGTGCGGACGGGCACAGACAGGCTTGCCTTTGGCGCGCCTTCAGCGGCGAACCTGCTGCGCGCGTCCGTTGCGTGGCGCTGCGCGGCATCCATAAGAGGGGGATAGGGAGGGAGGAGCAGCTGAAAGGCGGGAACGGGGTGGTCAATGGGGAGCAGGGGGCGGGCCGCAGGGACGCAGCAGCGGGAAAACGGCGGCAAAACAGGCGGGAGGCAGGGAGCAGGCCCAAGGCAGCTGGCGGCCATGTGGTGGAGTGGGGAGCGACCTGCCCGCGAGCAGGGCCAGAGGTCGCTCTGACAGGTTTTCCCCCTTTGAACTTTTGTTTGGACACCCTGTAAGAGGACCCTTCTGTCTTGTCAAGGATGGGAGAGACCCTCCAAGAACCGAAACAGGACATTGTGGCTTATGCACATTGCCTTCGTTCCAGGATGACAGAGAACATGAAAAAACAAACAAAAACCCCAAGGCTATCCAAGAGCTCCAGAAGCTCTGGTATGACCAAAAGGCTGCCAAGGCGGAGTTCCAACCAGGGCAGAGGGTGTGGACTTTTGAGCCTGCAGCACCTGGGCCCCTCCAGGACAAATGAGAGGAAAGGGGAGGTCACCTACTTAGATGACCTTGGCACATGTAGAAACCCAAAGAGAGTGAAATATGTAAATCGCCTGACACTGTACAAAGACAGGGCTGATGTAACCATGCTCATGGTCCCAGGTGAGGATCAGGATTTATAGAGTGAGCTCTCCCTGATCTCATTTCACACAACCCTAAAGATGGGTCAGGTGATGGGGTGGTCTTTTCAGACACCCTCACTTCCGATAGCAGACTGATTGCAGACAAGTCCTCAACCGGTTTGCTGAGCTTTTTTCCCTTTATCTCTGGTCAGATTAACTGATGTACACATGACTTGGACACTAGTGGCAGCCTACTTGTCAAAAACAAATATACAGGCAGTCTGACAATGTCATTTTTCTTCGAGTTCCAATTGATGATACCCTTTGTGCAGATTAAGGCGATAGAAGGCCTTGGCACCATTCAGCTGTGTGATCATGTTGGCAATGTGCGGACCGGGATTTAATTATCTTTCAATTGCCTTGTTGGCTTCACACACATCAATACATATGCGCCCAGCTCCTTCACTATTCTTTTTGGTCACTACCATTATGAGCGAAACCCGCGTTGTTGAAACAGTAGATCGCTCAATGATATCATGCTTTAGTAATGTCGTAAGCTTTCTCAACAGCTTCTTGTAGAGAAAATGCAATTCATCTATGTCTTTAGGAAACAGAAAGAAGGTCAACTGGATTCCCCTTGAACACAGTAAAACCGTAACCCACGCACTTATCATCAAAAGCATACTGTGCTATGGCAACGCACTCTACGCTGGGATCAATAAGAACCTCACCCACAAACTCCAAAACGTCCAGAATGCCGCCACCGGACTCAACCTACCATGACAATGCCACATCAGCCAACACCTATGAATACTACATTGGCTCCTCGTCTAGAAGATAATCACCTTCAAACTTCTCACCCATGCCCACAAAGCTCTCCACAACACTGGAACCGCCTACATGAACCACTACCTCTCGTTCCATGCACCCAAGTAATCCCTCCGCTCAGGCCAGCTCTCTCTTGCAACAGTACCATGCATCCTGAAGAACCAAACAGGAGGACGCTCCTTCTCCCTTCTCGCTACCAAGGCATGGAACACCCTCCCTCTCTACCTCCGACAGACACCAACACTCCAAATTTCTAAAGGACCTCAAGACCTGGCTCTTCGCTGAATCACCGTGATGTTCCATGTGCTGCGCGACCCACCCCCCTACTGAGCGCCTTGAGAACCCTTCGGGTGAGTAGTTGCTCTGACAAATCCCTGATAGATTGGTCCTCATTGATATGCAGTTGCACTTTCATGGTCTTAAGTTTTCTCTTTCTTTTTTGAGTGGATTGCAAAAAAAAAGGAAGACAACACAATTGCATAATACAGCTTAAATCAATAAAACAATCCATTCCTGCATACATAAGTAGAAACATTAGTGCGATTGTAGTAAAGTGGTAAAAGTGCATCAAGAGATATAATTATAATAATAAAGTGCTAGTACAATCGGACTAAGGTGCTATCCACACTGGATTGAAAAATCCATCAAAAAAGTGCTAATACCATATCAATACAGTGCTAAAATTAAAACACCCAAAATATCGCTGACTTAAGAAGCGTCACAAAATATAATCGATAAAACCATCTGTTCATAAATACATCAATATAGTGCTAATGCTGTAGAAATAAAGTGCTAACAGTACAAAGTCAGGCAATGTATCGATAGCAGCAAGTTATTTATACTTTGATGTTAAGTGCAGATGATCAAATGCCACATAGCTAATAATCTACTTTCATGACACATTGAGGGTATAGATGACTATAAGAATGTTAAAAGTATTAGTGAAAAACCCTGACCAGATTGCAACAAATCTTCTAAGAGACCCTACCCGCTTGGCATATGCTTCCTCCCATACACATGTCTTAACCATCTTTTCTTGCTGAATCAACAGTATCTTATTAGACTTCCAATTTTGTAAAATTAAAGACCTGGCCACTGCGATAGCTATTGAACAGAAATATTGTTGGTATTTAGACAAATGTTGAACCTCTATTGAACACTCAAAAAGATCTAATTTAATAGTAGGAGTAATGTGGACTGATAAAGCTAGACATTGATTAATCCTAGCAAAAACTTCAAACCAGAATTGATATAGAAATGGACATTAGAAATAAATATGGTTCCAGGACCCTATCTCCAGGTTCCTACATCTAAAACAAAACTCAGACGAGGCCGGGTATAGTCAAGATTCGACGTGGGACAAGACAGGGGTGCCCGCGTTCCCCCCCTTTATTTAAACTTTTTATAGAACCCTTGGCAATTAAAATCTGCGATAATCTTCAAATAATGCCTCCGATAGTGGCTGTGCCAAAAATGAAATTATTTGCAGATTATGTTATTTTATATTTATCATCAGAACCATCTAATATCCTAAATGCATTTAAGGAAGTAGGAAGTAGAAGAGTTTACACAAATAGGTGGGTATAGACTAAATCGAGCAAAGACGGAGGTGCTTTGGTTCAATGCCCCATTGGTGTCGCTGCCTTTTCTGCCTCAGCAGAATTCATCTAATCCTGTTAGATATTTAGGGTTATAGGTAAATTGTCACTATGATCATCTTTTTAGGCTAAATTATGGAAACAGCCTGGAAAAAGTTAAGAGGCTATTAGGTCCATGGTCTTTTCTTCCTTTAACTTTAATTGGCCGTGTATTGTTGGTCAAAATGTAAATCTTGCCATTATTTGTTGTTTTGTTTATCCATCTTCTGATTAAAATTCCTAAAACATATTTCCCTGAAGTACATGCATTATTGCGGAATTTCATATGGGCTCAGAAACAGCCTAGAACCTCATTAGCAATTTTACAACTAGATATGCCTGGGGGGGGGGGGGCTTGCCCTCCCCAATCTTGCGCTTTGTTATCAGGCTGCTTTATTGAATTTATTGGTTCCATTTCCATTGACAGCATCAAATTCTGAGAATTTTTTATTAAAAAGTGTGGAGCAGGAGAGTGCAATCCAATTACCCGCTTTTCTACGCTCCTTGAAACTCCCTACAAAATCGAGATACAAGGCATTAGCTGACCTTGCTTGTCGCATTCTAGCATCTGTATTAAAAAATTAGTGAGTGCCAGCCCTTTTGGTTTGCAGCTTTCTCGGGGGTCTTTGCATTTATGACAAGAGGTGGGTTTTGAATATTTGGGTGACTTTTTTAGTACATCTAATTGGATTACCAGTGAGATGTTGTCCCAGCAGCTTGGCCTAGGTTTCCAGCTTTGACATTTAGTTTTAATCAAATTTCAAGCTTCTTAAAAGTAAATTATGTTGTGACTGATAGTGAAACTTTAAATATTTTAAACTAACTCTATGGTCAAGGCCTATGTGGAGTAGGCAACTGATATTCTTGCCGTATACAGTCGGGCCAACAGAAAGTGCTTGATACCTTTTTTCCTAAATTATTGAAAGAAACCGGCTGCAGTGTTAGCAAAAAGGAATGGCAGTCTTTATGTGAAGTAGGCCACAAAGCGCTTAGAGATGCAAACTATAAAAGAACGGCCTATTAGTCAAGATGGCTAACCTATTATATACCTAAAAGATTGGGTCTTAAGTTTTGTCAATCATGAAATAACGAGGAGAACTCACTTACTCATGTTGTAGTAAAAAGATATCAGTCCCATATCTGCAGCAGTATTGAAACTGAGTAAGCAGGCACTTAACGCAAAATATAAGGGCCAACTTATCAAAGAAAAAAGAACTTTCTTTACCCAATAAATTGAATCTTCTAAAAACACTGCGAGGGAGCTATTTCAAGTAATAAGCAAGGTAACTAAACTACCTGAGAGAAAAGGATACAACAACAGCCACATTTTTTGTTATAATATAGCTCAGCACCTCTGCAACAAAGTAGGTCAAATATCCAATCTGTTCACGTCATCAAGTCCTGATGATCCCAGCAACGACTCTCTAAATGCTCACAATTTTAGCAATGATTTGAACATCTTGAGTAACAGCACCTTAATCAACCATAATGAATTCACTCCCACCACCTACTCTGAAGTTTTCTAGTACTTCCAGTCCACCAAATCTGGATCTCCCTATGACCCCTGCCCCCCCACCCCCTTATTCTTAAGCAGATGTCTGAACCCAGAGCTCCTTAACTGACCAATATCTTTAACAAGATGTTTGCTATTGGGATTTTCCCCACCAAGTGTAAGAAGGTCTCAATCCTTCCACTTCTAAAAGTGCCCAAACTGGACCCAGAAAACCCTGCCAACTACCGTCCTATTTCAAGATTGCCCTTTCCGGCGAAGCTAGTAGAAAGAAATCATGAATACTCAGCTGACACAATTTATCCAATCCAATCATCTATTGGATGTCACACAATTCAGTTTTAGGGCTGAGCAAAGCACAGAGACCCCACTGATTAAAGCCAGCGCTGAGTTAAGAACCGCCTTAGACGAGAGAGGCATGGTGGCCCTCATTCTTCTCGAATTATCAGCAGCATTCGATAAGGTGGGTCACTCCACTCTGATCCTCTGCCTCAAACATCTTGGCATGAATAACAGAGCACTTGCCCTGCTTTGGTCCTTCTTGATGGGCAGAGAACATTCAGTGATGCTGGACAACTTCACATCCAATTGTCCCTTTCTTGTGGGGCCCTGCAAGGGTCCTCACTTTGTCCCTTACCATTCAGCATCCCTTTGGCTTCCCACCCACATCCTACGCAGATGATACACAAATTGTGTTGTCTGCCTCTAATAATGCTAACTATACTAACCTCCAACTCTACAACTGTATGAAAGCTATTGGCAATTGGATGGGCAAACACTGCCTTAAGTTGAACTTGGACAAAACCGAGATTTCGATTGTATGACGTTACTTAGCATGCTATTACATAGCATGCCTTTTCTACGAAGTTTTTACTTCACAAATGGCTTTACTTAGCAGTTTTTAGTTAAGCATGCCATTACTTCGCAAAATCATTTAAAACCATTAAATTGCCATTACTTAGCAGTACATTACTTCGCAGGATTTTACTACGCATGAAGATTCTTTTTTTCATTTTTTCCCCAAACACCAACACTACCCTCCACACCCCCTACACTTCCAAAAACCCTAAAACACTACCCTGCAATACACATACACCACAACACTACCCTAAACCCTAAAACACTACCCTACACTACACATACACCACATCACTACCCTAAACCCTAAAACACTACCCTACACTACACATACACTACAACACTACCCTAAACGCTAAAACACTACCCCCTACACTACACATACACTACATCACTACCCTAAACCCTAAAACACTACCCTACACTACACATACACTACAACACTACCCTAAACCCTAAAACACTACCCCCTACACATACACTACAACACTACCCTAAACCCTAAAACACTACCCTACACTACACATACACTACAACACTACCCTAAACCCTAAAACACTACCCTACACTACACATACACTACAACACTACCCTAAACCCTGAAACACTGCCCCCTACACTACACATACACTACAACACTACCCTAAACCCTAAAACACTACCCTACACTACACATACACTACAACACTACCCTAAACCCTGAAACACTGCCCCCTACACTACACATACACTACAACACTACCCTAAACCCTAAAACACTACCCTACTCTACACATACACAACACTACCCTAAACCCTAAAACACTACCGCCTACACTACACATACACTACAACACTACCCTAAAACACTACACCCCACACTACACATACACTACAACACTACCGTAACTACACTGCCCCACTTACCTCTCTCTGCCCGTGGTCCCTCTCTTCACCTTCAACCATGGATCCACTCTTCTCCTGCGAAGTAACGGCATATGCAAAGTATGGCATGCTAATTTAAAACATACATAGTAAAGGACTAAGCGAAGTAAAATATGCTAAGTAAAGGAATTGCAAAGTAAAAGATAGTTTCCTCTTTGGCAATAATCCACAATTCTGGAATCCCACATGCACAGCTCACAGAACTATCAGCACTCCTATCCCCAGTCAAAAAAGCAAAAAAATAATGGAAGTCTTAATTGATGACAAACTAAATGTTAGTAAACACATCAACTCAGTCATCTCCTCATATTTAAGCAACCTCAGAATCATCAGGGAAATCTTTCCCTTCATTCCCCCTAACTCGAGGAAAACAGTAATCACTCTGCTAATTCCAACAAAATTGGAATACTGCAATGGACTGCACCTAAATCTCTAAAAGCAACATCTGAATGCAATGTGTACGGAATGCGGCTGCCAGACTCCTTCTTGACCTTCCAACATTATTGCCAGTCTCTCAAGCCATTAAAGGACTCCACTGGTTACCAGTAGGCAATCTAATTAAATTCAAAGCACTCTGCCTTACATGCAAAGTTTGCCACAACTTTGGCCCAGATCATCTCAAACAAAACCTAGCATGGTACGAACCCAGAAGAGACTTGTGTTCAAAAGCCTCTCTGAAGGTCACCTGCCCCAGATTTAAAAGACTTGAATGAGGCTGGAAATGCTTTGCTTAAGAAGCCTCCAAACTTTTGAACACCCTACTTTTTAACATCAGAGGGCTCCCTCTTTATTAAACTTCATAATACTTTTGAAAACCTGGCTCTTCAACAACTGGTATCCTTCCATTCTCTATATTTGATATGCTGAGTCAGCACCAAGACACTCCTGGGTATATGAACGCTTTATAAATGTATTAATATAACAAGACCAATGATCACAATATAAGGACAGCTAGAATGACAGACATGCCCAAAAATTTTAATAATTCAACCTGACAGATGGAGAGCCCATTTGAATGCTCTCTCGGTGCAAGACCTTCGTTTATTAACGGACGCTTATCAAATTAATTAATTATTTTTTTATTACATTTTATTGCATAGAAACACAAAAACATACAATCGTACACCGTAACCCAACTACATTTTGTGGGCTGAGCGCCTCTTATCTAATCATTTATACAGCTTTAATGCGAACAACCCAGCATGGGCAGGCAGCATATTATGACTGTTGCGCATCCACTGGTACAAAGGGGCCGTGTCTTCTAGGTCCTTGCTGTGTACGATCCCCGCAATGGTCCTGCTAGTAAATGCCGATTACCAGTCCACACACTCCTGACCCAGCCAGTCTTATTACGGACTATACCCTTTTAGCCCTCTATCCCTTCTTCCCTTCCTGTCCTGGCCCCCTCTATGTGCCCACCCCCTCTTGCGGCGCTTACTGCGTGCAGGAAGTTTCCTGTAAAACCACTCAGTTTAGGTCCTACTTATCCACACTCTGCTATTCGCAAATTGGATCGCTATGATGCATTTCAGCATCTCTTTGGTTAGCCATCTCCACCGGCTCTGTGTTCCCAATACCACTTAGCCTCTGTGCCATGCATAGACCTCAGAAATTTTTCGGTTGGCTACGGGGGAGAAATAATTCATTGGAGTTCTCCGACTGAGTGCAGCAATACAGCATGTCATGTGACCATCGCCTAATTTTGGGCACTGGTCCTCTCATCCAGCATAGTGCTACCACCCGTTTAGCAATAAGCATGCCCATATCCACCAATCTACATGTTGCCTTAGGGAGTTTTTTAGAGTATCCTAGGAGTGCCACTGCAGGGTCTGACGTCAGCTATGCTTCCACTATTCTCCCCAGTTCCCTGAATATGTTTTCCCAGTATGCATATATTCCCGGGCAGTGCCACGCCAAATGCAAGAAGTCTGCTGTTGGGGCATGACATCTCTCACAGGTCGCATCCTCACGAAGCCCATACCTGCATAATCTCTCTGGAGTGTAGTAAGCTCAGTTGATGTATTTCAAGTGTAGAAGTCTGTGCCTGCCATGCAGTGAAATACGCCTAGTATTCGTACAGCAGTATCGCCACATCTCATCATCAATTGTTATTTGTAGGTCTCTTTGGCATGCCACCCTAGCCACGGTGTAACGATTCTCCCTATGTGTCATTGCTATTTATAGATATTTGTTACCATCTTACGTGGAGATTTAGTCTTGATGACAAGGGATAGTTCCGGAACCTCTGGCGGTTCAGACTAATCCTCCCCCAGCAGTTTCAGCATAGCTCTGCGCACTCTGTAGTATTGAAATCGCTGCAATAAGATGCCTGCACCTGCAGTCACTTCCACCTGTTCCTAAGTCTTTACCTTCCTGTCTTGAAATAATTCCCCTGCCACCTTAAAGTTCCATTTGTGTAGTACACGTATTACTCCCTTGTCCCTGCAAGGAGTTAACCAAAGGGCCACCCCACCGGTGTATTCGGTGAATACAGCAATCTTCCACCCTGTTGCTGTAGCATGCAGTGCCATGCATGATTGGTTGAAGTTATGGAGTCTAGTATACCGGTTCTGCGGTCAACTGGGTTGAAAATTGCTGCAGGTAGGGGAAGCGGGTCGGCAAATAGTTTTTCCATGCGGATGAATGGGATGTTCGACTCTCCATGCATCCATGTGGGCACCCTGCGCAGCTCTATAGTGTAGTTCAAAGTCTGGCGCACCCAGTCCTCCCATATTATATGGTAATGTGAGCACCTGCCATTGTACTCTCGCCTGTTTGCCCGACCATGCCAGTTTTATCATAGATTGTTTAAGTCTTTGAAAAAAGGTACGCAGCAATACTATTGGGATGTTTGTGACAGGAACAGAAACCTAGGTAACACCACCATCTTCATGATTGAGATACGACCCATAAGTGAGAGTGGGAGTCGACACCAAGACTCCACGTCGTCCTCAAGTTTGCTAATTGCCGTGCCGTAGTTCTCCCGGAACACTGTCTCCGAGTTTGTGTGTAACTGGATGCCCAGATATCTTACAGAGTCTATGGAACACTGCAGCGGGAACTCCATCTCGAATTCTGTCGTGGCAAGAGTGAGAGGAAACGCTATGGATTTCGCCCAATTACTCTGAGGACCGCGGACAGGTTACTCTCGGGGTCCCGCACGTATCATCTGCATAAGCTGACACCACAATCCTGTGTGTCGGGAATCCAATACCCGTGGTATTCTCTGAGCGCGCACGCCAGCGGTTCCGCTACCAGGGAATATAACAATGGAGACAGTGGGCAACCCTGTCTGGTCCCTCTGGAGATGGCAAATGAATCTGTAACCAAGTTGCCCAGACGAATCCTCGCCGTGGGTCTGCTATACAAGGTACCAATCAACTGCAGGAATTCCAGCCCCAGTCCCATCCTCGTCAGTACCTGTCTCGTGAAGGCCCACTCAACGGAGTCAAAGGCCTTCTCCATGTCTAGGAAGATCGCTACTGCCTTAGTATCCTGCTTTACATGCTGAATGGTTCCAAAAACGGTGCGGATGTTATATGTGAGATTTCTACTCAGGATGAATCCCGCTTGTTCCGGTGCCACCATGAGCAGAGCTAGGAGTGCCAGGCGGTTAGCTAAGATTTTTGCGCATATCTTGGTGTCCACTATTAGTAGGGAAAGGGGAAGGTAGGAGCCGCACTCCTCCTGTGGTTTTCCCGGCTTAGGGATAGTTACTAATATTGCTTCCCTCATCGACTGTGGCATACTTCCCGATACCCACAGATCATCGAATAGCGCTGCCAGATGTGTTAGCAAGAGGTCAATAAAGGCTTTATAAAAGCCGACCGTGAGTCCATCTGCTCCCGGGGCACTCTTAGACTTCATGCCCGCCAGAGCTTCCAAGATCTCATCCTTCTCAATGGGGAGCATTAGGAATTCCCTATGCGTGTCTGTGAGGAATTGCAGCTTAATGTGCTCTAAATAGTCCAGTATCTCCTCATCGATGTCCCCTAATCGTGATGTATATAAGCCTGAGTAGAATTGTCTAAACTGCTTCTCTATGTCCGCTTCTTCAGTTAGGATATCTCCCTCCGCTGACCTCACCACCGTGATTTGTGTTTTACCCCCCTTCGCTTTCAGTATCTATGCGAGTACCGAACCTGGCCTGTCTCCCTCTCCATAAGTGTGTGCCGTAGCATACTTGCCCATATGTTTCACTTCTCTGTCTGCCTCTTCATGGTATTCACCTAGCAGTACTTTTATCTCTTTCTCAAGTTCTGTATCGCCTTGCGTCACCTGTTGCGCTTCCAGTTGTCCCAAATTCTGTTTAGGTCCGCCAATCTCTGTCGCATAGCATTAAGTACCCCTGAATGTTTAGCTATTGCTATGCCCCCTATGCATACTTTAAAGGCCACCCATAGTGTTCAGAAGCTTTCCGCCAAACCTATGTTTGTCGCGAAATACGTTTCTATAGCCTCAGCTGGGTCCACCTTTTGAAAGGGGGACCAGCAACGAATACGTGGGAAAGCGCAATATAAACGGTTGTATTAATTTCTTGTGGGTGGTTAGGACCAGCAATATCGGCGAATGATCGGAAAGTGTGCGTGGCAGGACCTTGCAATTATGGATCTAACCCCACAGTGACGTAGAGGCTAACCAATAATCTATACGGGTATGTAAATTGTGGTAAGCCGAATAGTGTGTGTAACCTCCCTTATCTTGATTGCACGCTCTCTACACATCATTGAGATCTATACAGATCCTCACCCTGTCCAGCCTTTGCGCTGCCGTGACAGGTCTTCGTACGGGGCCTGCTGATCTGTCCAGGTCAGGGTCTCTAACCAGGTTAAATTCTTCACCCCATAAAACTGTGCCGTGTGGTAACTACGGGCTGCATTCGCAAGCGACGTGAAAAACTGCAGTCATAGTTAGGCCCGTACACATTCACTGTTACCAAGTCAATTCCCTGCCCCTTACATCTGGATATTACATAAAGCCCTCCGGTGTCCGCCACTAGCAACTCTAGCGTGAATGCAGACTTAGGATTTACCCAGGTCAATACCCCCCTGGCATGTGTTGTAAATCCTGCTGAATTTATATTATTGATCAAACCCTTACTGCGTAGCATCGCGCTCGACTGTGGGAGATTTGTCTCTTGGAGCATGGCTATGTCAATCTGTTGCCTGTCCAAATAGCTCAGTACTTTGTGTAGCTTCTGGTGGTCGTTAAGCCCTCTGACATTCCACGTCATTGCTCTTAGGGAGTCAGCCTGGTTCGGCTTATCTATCTCAGCCGTTCCTGCCATCAATGTTGTCACCGGACATAGTAGACCTCAGTTTGTTGTGTGTGCTTACACAGTGTACCGTATGCAAAAACTAAAACAGTCCCCCCGAGCAACCCACAATAAACAGTCGCACCCCGGCCCTTCCCTCCCCCCGCCCAAAGCTGACCACCCCCAACTTGAATGTGCAGTACCCCTGAGCCCTCCCACCCAGCCCCACACTACCCCTCTCTGTGAACTTCTGTGGTGTGCAGCACACGTGGGCAGAGGTCGCTCCATATACGGTAATCATTGCAATGTATCACTTTGCCCAATGCCCTGTCTCGCCATCGTCGTACCGAACCATGTACAGCATTGTACTCTAAACTGCACTTGTTTGCTGTACTTATGCCTTCGTGTCTGCGTCGTATATGCCCTCCCCCCACTCTGGGCACAGTACTCTACCATTTCTGAACCATAGCAATCCTGCGCCGTCGGCCATAAGTTACTTTCAACCCACACCGTTTATTGTCTCTCGTGTCCACGACTCTACTGCTGCTTTCAGTGCAAGGGGCTTTTCCCATCAGCCGACCGCTATGCAGTCTGTTGTGTGTGTCCAATTGTCCCCTCCCCCTGCCCATCCCCCCAACTTACTTCTTTGTGCTGTAAATGTCCTACTTTATCAGTCTTGTTCCTCCAGTGAACCACCAGCCGCTTCGTCTAGTAACTGTCATTCCGGGCTCTTGCGCTGTTCCTTCAACCACCCCTTTAGTGCCTGTTGTAAGGCCTTCGGGTCTGTGAATATGTGGGATCGTCCCTGCCGGTTCACACGAAGTTTTGCAGGATACAGCATGGCGTAGTCTAGGCCCAGGTCCCGTAGTTGCTTCTTCAGTGGAACGAAGTGTTTGCGAGCTTCCTGCACTCGCATCGTGAAATCAGGGTATAACGATATATCAGAGCCTTCAAACCGCAGTGCCTTCTTCTCACGGGCAATGCGGAGCGCCGTATCCCTGTTTCTGTAGTTGAGCAGTTTTGCAATTATGGGACACGGTGGGGCACCTTGTGGTGGTCGGGGGCCCAGTGAGCGATGTGCTCACTCCACTACAAACATCGCAGAGAATACTCCATCTCCCAGGAGGGTAACCAACAGCTTCTCGACAAACAGTTCCATGTTCCTAGTGGGGGTCGTCTCTGGCATGCCGGTGATTCTCAGGTTGCAGCGTCACGAGATCCCCTGTCTTGTCCTGCAGGACTTTTCCTAGTTCTTTATGGTCCGTATCTAGAGTTGTATGCGCCTCTTCCACTTCCGTGAGTCTCCTTTCCGACACATCGAGTCGCTCCGCGTGTTTGTCCATTTTTACGGCCATCCTATCCATTCTGTAGGACAGTGCATACATTTTCGTGCCCAGCGTCGCAATTCCGCTCTGTAGGCTTTTTTCCATTGAGAGGAGCAGGAGCTCGCTCTCTGTTGCCTGCATTCTCGAGTTCTCAGTATTGGCGTCGTCGTGGGATTTAGAGCGTTTCTGTTCAAATGACAATTTAGTTTGGGTCTTATCCCCTCTTCCCATTGTGTCAATAGGCCAAACCGCCCGTAAGCGGGGTTCCGACCACAGCGTTTGTGTTGAGCTGGTTGTTAGGGTCCGGGGGGAGGCCACACACCTGCGACCCCAGCCGTAAGCTCACCCCCTCAAGTTGCTTGTTCGTATCGGCGTGGTTCAGGCATTACCAGCACAGATCTAATCCTGCTACTGGGCTCTTCAGCTTCGGGCCGGCTCTCTTGCTCTCTCATACAGCCTCAGCCTACGTGCCACCACTTACTCTAGGCGCCTCCATGCCATTGTACTGTCGCACCCAAGTGCTCTTTCACCCCATTGAGTACTTCAGTGTGCGTTTTGGGGTGTCGCGCCGCTCTGCCCCGCCGTCCTCCGCCTGTTATGTGCCCCTCATTTCTCCTGTCTCAGTGCTGGAATAACACGTGGTGGGCTAAGGCTTGTGCAGCTGCCGTTACACCGCCAGGTATGCAATGTCACTCCTGTGCTGTTTTGTCCCCCACTTGGCTCGTTGTAACCCCTGCACCCCGATTTGTCCCCTGTGTGTGGCCCGGAGCAGTCTTATAGCCTGTGCACCCTTCCCGGGGGTGGGGGGGTCCGGAAGGAAGGCTTCCCATTTGTACCGTATTGCACTCAGCTGTGGCATTCGGCCTATACGCTGCCCCTATTCTGCCGATATATCGCTGTCTTTTGTGCCATGCATCCAGGGCCGTCCCCCACTTAGCTGTCAGAACCTCTCCAGACCTTTGGCCTGCGACCTGTGCGCTGCCCCCTGCTCTGCCAAAATGTTTCACTCCATTGTGCCATGCGGCCGTGTCCCTGTTTCGCTCAGGCCACGTTCTATGACAACTCTTCCGTGCGCCCCCTCGCACACGTGTGTGCTGCTCTTACTGCTTCTTGGGCGCTATGCTCAGGTCTCTTCTCCGCTGGGCACCCTCAATTCCGTTTACTTCCTGACCCTTTGATGCAGGGTATCGTCAGTCTCGCTCAGGGCTCTCTGTGCCTTTACGTGTCCCCTCCTTCTTCACTGCGCCGTCAGCCACCCTGTCACTTTATCTAGGGGTCTGCGCGGGCTGAGCCAGCCACCACACGCCGCTACCCCTGCCGTTTCCCGTCTCCCAGCGCACTGCTGCTTCGTGCGCCTGCGGGGGGTCCACACTATTTTTCGCTCAGGCCGAGCCCTCCGCCATTCATAGTTCCATCGGGATCTTGCAGGCTGTCACAGATACCGCCTGACCTCTGTGAGTGAAGCTGCACGTCCAGTGACTCAGCCCCCCACCTCCACTCACTCCAGACCGTGGCTTGACAGCCCAGTAGCCGTGCCAGCTCCCCTCAGGTATTCTTCCGGGCTCACGCTGCCAAATCCGATTGAAGTTTGACCCGCTGGTTGCTCTCTCTCTCCGCCGGCTGAATCTTGTGAGTATGGGTCGAGATCAGTAGGATTAATGACGGATAGAGGTGCGACGAGTCGGAGCTCTGGGCTCAAGCAGCCATCTTGGTCGCGAGCAAGCTCCGCCCCCCTCGTATCAAATTAATTTTCTGGAGCTCAGACTAATCCATCTGGTTCTCAAGGTCTTGTTGATGTCTTTGACAAGATCTGTTTTAGTTCAGACAGACCATACCACCAAGAAGCCTTACCTGAAGAAACAAGGATGCACCATGTCCAGGACACTTTCACATGAAGCTCAAGGTTCCTGTCAAAGGAATCTATAATAGCGAATCATGTTCCAGGTCTTCAGAATAACCCAAGCATATGTTGTCAGCGAATGCTACTAAGACGATCACCCGTGGGTCATCAGTGAAGATATGTTACTAGACATCTTTTCAGATTGTGGATTTCTATCAAATAAACGTTTTTACCATGTTCCAAAATGTAATATTCCCAGACTTCACATCCAGAGCCCAGGATTGTTGGGCGATGCTCTTTTGGTGAATTAGTCAGGAAAAATTCTTTCAGATTTTCCTTCAATTCCCCAGGTACCATCCTTTCTCGAAAAGGTAGGCAGAACGGCCTGTCACATGTCAGCTCAACAGCCACCATCAACCACTGAGAATCTTGGACCACCTCCTCTAAAGATATGAAACCTGTCTGGCAGGCAAACATTTAAGTGCCTACATTTGCAAGCGAGCATGGGGCACCAGCAGGTTGGAAGGCACCAAGAAACCTTGGCATCTCAAACTGTATATGGTGAATATTAGCTCTCTCTGAAATATTGCAATAATAGTCTTAATGTTCTGGACTTTCTGCAGCTCTAGGAACTCCTCTTTGGCAAACATATCCAGGAATGACATAAAAAGGGAAGCCTACAAGAAGATGGCGTTTGGGCATGTTGATGGAATATCCCAGAGTAAATGTAAACAAATCTGTTGTTTGAAGGTAGCCTGAGGCTTGCTAAGGCAAGCCACCATTCGACAGCCAATCACTGTTGGATTTGGCCCTTCTGGCAGGTTCACCCCTAAACATTTTGCTCTGTGAATATCAATTGGCGGTAGTGATTTTGGTCTCTGCGCACTTTCCACTGGGACACAGTGAAAAGTGCGTGCGCTCCCTGAGTGGATGTGTGAGATTGGCCTGCCCTCCTATAGGAATGCATGGGGAATGTCTGTGTCCCTGGTAGTTTCTGATGCGTGGGGTGTGCAGGCTCGAATTTGGTATGTGCAGACTCGTGTGATTGAATGCTGCGCAATGATATATGCGGCATGATAGTGTCTAACGTGGAAGTGCCACTTCTAGAAGTGTGCCTGTTTGTGTAATTTGTGTCTGGCTTGTGATCGGCTAGAGCTGGGTGGTGAGCCTGGCTCCAGGAGCCTGGATAGGTCTGCCCGGTGGTGAGTGTGAGATTAGCATGCTGATGGCTAGGGAGGAGTGCACCTGGGTCCTGAATAGGGCTGGGCTTTCCCCACACAATGCTGGCTCCGCCCCTATGGTGCGTCTAATGTCCCTAGCCCTGCCAGTGAATGGAGTGAGGGGCTGAGCACATCAAGGGTGCTCCCCGACCAGCTGCAACTGGTTCTTCCCCCACCCTGCACCTTTAGACAAAGGATTTCTCTGTATAAAAAGGGGCTGTGTCCCCTTACAAAATGTTCTTGTTCTTGCTTGCAAACTCGAATCTACCAGGGGCTTGCTGCTGCTGGGGCCCAGGGGAAGGCTTGCCTCCCTGGGCCCTGCCCAGCCCTTGATTAGCCCCTGGTGAGGGATTCCCCCAAAATCGCTCCACTGCGGATGCCCACCCCGCTTATTTAATTATGTATGGGTATTATCCCGTTTTTAGGAGCCTTAGCGGGTGCCCACCCCGCTTCTATGTTTATTTCCTGCACCGAGGGTGCCCACCCCTCATTTTATGCCCCTTCATTTCACCGCTGCGGCACCGGGAAGGAAAATGGCAGCAAAACCGGAAGTCAGGCGGGTTGGCGCCTGGAGCGGGGCGGGTCTTCCACTTGCTTCTAGGAAGTCCCGCCCGCTGCCGTGCTGCGATTGGCTGCCCGGCCGAGAGAGAAGACTTGCTGCCTTGGAGCCACGAAGGCTCCACATGAAGTCCCGAGCCCGAGATGGGGGACCGGGTGAAGAGCGGGTGCATTGTGAAGGCGGGGCTCCCATGAGGAGGGAGAGCCCCGCCGAGTGCTACCGCCGACCCAAGAAGAAGCCTTCCCCCGCCGAGAGCCGGTAAGCTGGGATGGCAGGAGCGGGGGGAGGCTATGTATGCACCACGGGCCCGCAGTGGCGGGCTGGCCCTAGCGAAGGGCGAATCCACGTGAAGCGGCTCCGGTGGGGGTCCCTCAGGCACCCGAGTGGTGCTCCTTGCCCTGTCCAGAGCGGCCCCAGATGTCAGCGGGCCGCTCCTACGTTTAGGGGGCATTTTGTATTTAGAGCCAGAGAGGCTACTGGGCAGTTTGCTCACTTTGAGTCCCCAGAGAGGGGGACTCCAACGGCGGGGCATATTCGTAATTGGAGACACAGAGGCTCTTAGTGGCACTCCTATTTCGAGCCTGTGAGGCTCCGACAACCCCGGGGCATTGAGGGTGGTAGAGCGGCCCCAGCTGGCAGCGGGCCGCTCCCCCCATTGTTGGCATATTTCTTCAGAGCCCACGAGAGGCTCACAGGGCATTTGTGTATTTCCGAGTCCCCAGAGGGGGGACTCCAACGTCCTGGGCCCACATTTTGTTGCAGAGCCCACGAGAGGCTCCAAGGGGGCAGGTTGAGTTTAGAGCCTGCAAGGCTCCCCCGAGGCCCCGCGTCCCCAGAGCCAGATGGCTCAGTTTGGCGCCGTGGTTGTCCCAGAGGGCTGATGAGAGCCCTGGCGCAGTTCTACTGATCTACAGCTGCCCAGCAAGTAGTGGGCAGCTGCACTGTTTAGGTTTCTTTCTTTTAGGGACATGTACTCTGGACTTTAGGAGTGAGGCGCACTCCTTCATCCCTACCCTGGCCTTCCCCAGCTGCCCAGCACTTAGTGCCAGCTGCAGCGTTTAGGCCCTGTTCTGTCCCTGTCCTCAGCTGCCCAGCAAGTAGTGGGCAGCTGCTACGTGTAGGTTTTGGCGCAGTGGCGCAACCTGTACTTGATGTAAGTTCTGTGCTAATGTGATTTCTGCGAATTGTGTTTTCCTGCACCTCTGAATGTGTTTTTATGCGTCATGTGCCTTGTTATTACACCTCTGAATGTGTGTTTATGCATCATGTGTTTCTCCTGCACCTCTGAATGTGTTGTAGATGCATCATTTGCCTTTTTCACTACACCGCTGAATGTAGGTTCTGCATCATGTGTTTTCCTTCCCTACATCTCTGAATGTTTTGTGATGCATCATGTGTAAAATTCCTATGTCTTTACCCCTAAATGTATGGTGATACTTAGGTGGTTGCTTGTTTTCTTCTAGTACAGGTGTTGCTAGTGAGGTCCTGGTTCCCTGCGTAATATTCTCCTAAGGTGGTTAGGGTTGCGTAGGTGGTACTTAACTGGTACCAGTAGTTACTAGTTCTGTGCTAGAGTGATTATTATTCTATGATCTACAACGTGCTATTTCTAACAGCATTTCTATTTTTAAAAGTGCTGTTTCCTGACAGTGGTCCAGAAGGCCTTGACTTGTACATATCCCCTGTAAATTCTGCCCGTGCCTGTTGGCACAATGTAAAGTGTGTGTTTTTATCTAATGTGTTTTGGTATAATACAAAGGCTATTTTTATATATATAAAAAGAAGACAAGGGGGGTCCAAGGGAATATTTACCGACCTTGCATTGTTATCATCCCTTACAACTATGAATACCAACAACTGGGATAACAATGGGTCAAAGAGCAAACTATCTATAAACTATCTGTGTGTCTAAAGGGTACAACCGCGAAATCCACTGAGAGTATATCGTGGTGAAATAATTGTTCCCATCAGATTACCAACCTGTACCGCCCTACATCATTTGGGATCCTTCACCCTGAAGGAAAGGGGTTTTACCCACAGTAGATTAGGCAGGTCGTAGCCTAGTCTAATGAAAATGCCTCAAATGTGAGTGTGGTGTACTATGGCATCAGGGGGTAAACTGACTAGCAGTGCAAAATGTGATGAAAATAATATGTGCTAATTGCAAAAAATTGTTAAAATTGGTTAGTGGAAATCTAAAAAAATTTTAATAGAGTCCTATCCACTCCCAAAACTAAAAACAATGCACAGTAGTGTGAACAAATAACCACTAGAATTGATGTTTGGTCGACATGTTTCTGCAGTGAATATGGAGACCGTTGGTCTCCTACTGCTTCCTCAGGACCTTAGTTTCTGCTACTGCTTGAAGTGAATAATGGTGAGAAGAAATAAACAATATCACCTGAGATTCGCCTAATTCTTAGGGAATGCACGCCCCACCCCACCTGGCTACAGCTCAGGTAAAACGGAGCACCGCTCTGTCCGTCGGTACCCCGGACATCCGTCTAGGCTGCATTATTCACTTCAAGCAGTATCAGAAACTAAGGTCCTGAGGAAGCAGTAGGAGACCAACAGGCTCCATATTCACTGCAGAAACATGTCGACCAAACATCAATTCTAGTAGTTATTTGTTCACACTACTATGCACTGTTTTTAGTCTAGACTTCCTGCCGTTCCAAATGAATTGTGCCAGTTCAGCCTGCGTCTGGCGGAGGCAACCATCTGGTGGGCGGAGGGGGATGGCCCGGAATTAATAAAGAATCTGCGCCAGGACCATCATTTTGACGGCGGCCACCTTACCTAACCAGGATAGTGGCAAATGCTTCCACCGACTTAGCTCCTTGCGGATAAGAAGGCTCAGCCGCGCATAGTTGACTCCAAACGTGTCCTGCAGCGTGTGGGCGAGGTGGATTCACAGGTAAAGGACAGTAGTCTGCGTCCAGCGAAATGGAAAACTATTCTGCAGGTGGGATCGGGTGTGCGTCTCTAGAGAAAGATCCAAGGCCTCCGACTTAGCCATCTCTGCAGGTGGGATCGGGTGTGCGTCTCTAGAGAAAGATCCAAGGCCTCCGACTTAGCCATATTAACCTTAAATCCCGACACCCTAGAGAAGGCGTCAAGACTTTCCACGCATGCAGGTAGGGAGGTAGTCGGGGAGGAGAGGGGCAAAAGGATGTCGTCGGCATAAAGACTGATAGTGTGTGTAGGCCCCGATCCTAATGCCATGTACCTCTGGGTTAAGCTGTATCGATTGTGCCAGCGGCTCCATGTATAAGGCAAAGAGCAGGGGCGACAGTAGGAACCCCTGCCTTGTGCCACACTCGATGGGAAAGCGAGGCGAGGAATGTCCATTGGCCTTGACCGTCGCCGTGGGGAAAGAGTAGCAGTAAAGGGCCCACGTACAAAATTTGGCGCCCAGCCCCGCCTTCATCAACACCTGCTCGAGGTAAGGCCAATGAACCCGGTCAAACGCCTTCTCGGCGTCTATTGCTAGAAACATATACTCTCCCGCCGTCCTCGTGGTCTTTTCTATGAGATGCAGCGCCCTTTTCGTGTTGTCCACCGTTTGGAGCTCCGGGATGAAACCTGCCTGGTCTGGATCAATCAGGCTTGGCATGAGAGGCGCGAGCCGCGTCACCAGAATACTAGTGTAGAGCTTGAGGTCTACATTGAGTAGGGAAATAGGCCGGTAGGCCTCACAGCGCGAACGGTCCTTTCCAGGCTTGGGAATGACGGAGATGGTCGCGTCTAGGAGATCCCTCTGGATCGTTCCCGGGTCATCAAAGGAATTAAAAAGAGCGGTCAGCAGCGGCACGACCTGCGCGCAAATTGTTTTATAGAAAATGGCGGAAAAAACGTCCGGGCCAAGGGCCTTGGCCAGTTTTAGGCGAGAGATAGCCGCAATGACCTCCTCCGGACGGATAGGCCGGTCTAATGACTCTGCCTGCTCAGGGGTCAGGGACGGGAGGGGAATGGACTCCAAGAACCTCTCGCCTTTCGCCGGATCCAAGGAAGATCCTGCGTACAGAGATCTATAGAAGTCGCTAAAGGCAGCAGCTATGTCTGCGTCTTTGGTGACTACTTTCCTGTCCTGTGTGGAAATCTCCTGAACCGCATGCCGCTGTTGCACCTCCCTCAGTGCACGCCCCAGCAATCTTCCACACCGGTCACCCCCTGTGTAATATAGGTGTCGTACCCTTGAACATCTACTTTTTTAGGAATGAGTTCAAGATTCTTAGGTCTAAAATTGGTGTAAGGCTCCCATCCTTCATGGGGATCAGGAAATATTAGGAACAGCAACCCAAGCTCCTCTCTGCCTTAGGCACAATTTCGATTTCTTCCTTGGCAAACAACATCATCACCTGTTCGGACAAAATAGTGGCCTGATCCCCAGAGCAAAAACTGGAGGAATGTGATGAGGGGCACACAAAAAGGGAAGGGCATAATCTTGTCCAACAATATGAAGAATATGATGTACTAGAGTAACCGTGGGATAGACAGTGCTTGCTTCAGTCCCTTACAAAACATATTGGCCGATAGATGGGGAGCTAAAGGGGCTTGGTGGCAGTGGCACCAGGTGAGGAGGAGAAAGAGAACCACTCCGTTCCTCTGCTTCTACGCTCCAGTCACAAAAGTCTGAACAGACTGAATAAGTTGTGAGGGCTGCTTCTCACAAAGGCAAAGCTAGATGTACTGATAACCCCAAGTGAATATAGAATTGATAGGCATAGTACTGTTGGCTGACTAGACGGTGTGAAGAACCAGAAAAGTAATGTATCTTAGATGCTGTGCTACCCCTTGGAATTGTATGTGGTGTTGTCTCTGCTGCTGTGCTAGAATCTGTGGTATCTATGGTGGTACTCCTAAAAGATAGGAGGTGACCTCATAGGCACTAACAATGGGTAGACAGATGTGTCCTTTACAGGGTCCCCGGCTTCTCATCATGGATGTGCTCTTTAATTAATCAGGGTGCAGCAAGTCATTTATATGGTAAATGTATGTATTAGGTATTTTTGGTATTTGTTAAGCGCATATATCACCCGGAGGTCTCACAGCGCTAGCTTGTATTAAAAAAAACGGGGGAATGAGGAGAGGGAGAACTGCCAGGGGGAAGGGACTCAGAATAGCAAGGTTTTGAGGGCTCTGCAGAACTTATCGTCAATTCCATACAGAGGTGTATGGGCAATGTGTTCCATATCGTAGGGGCGATTTTGGAGAATGATCTGCCGCCATTCTTAGCGGTGTAGATTTTTGGTGTGGTTAGAAGTTGTTTGCTGGCAGATCAAAGAGTTCTTATTGGTGGATATTTTATTAGTTTCTTTGCTAGATATTGAGGCCTTTTTTTTGTCAACTCTTTTTATTAGCATTTCATTTTAATTTTCAACAACTTAGTTCGCGCATCATGTACATCAAATACATTATCACCAGTGTACTGCTATCAGCGCTCCGATTTTTGCTATTAAAGCGCTAATGTAGTTTCACCTCTACTTCGGGTGACTGAGTCCCGGGCATTCATACATGTCCATATCCTGTGAGAGTCTTTGCGTCTCTTTTCTGCTTGGAGTGCCAGATCACATATACGTAACTCAGTTGCAACCATAACATTTGCAAGAAAACAATAACAACGAGATACAGCATTATCACCAGGGTTCAATACAAAACATTACCCCATTCCCCTCCCCGAGGTCCGCCTCCCCCTCCTTCTTCCAGTAAATGTGTGTTTGTTCCCTCATCCTGTCTTACTGCCCCCCCACTCCCCTTACTCCTCTTCTCCTCTCTCTCGTCGCGTATATGCTTCCCCATGTCTACTGCACCCTTGCAGCATGCGGGTATGGGCCCCAGCCTGTGTGCTAGTATCAGTATTGCTGCTGTCATTGTTGTTGTTATTGATGTTCGCCACGCACCCCTCCCCACTGTTATCCATTCTGCCCTCCATGTCCCCCGCCGCCCCCTCAGCTGTGCCAGTGTGTTGAGCATGCCCTCCCAACTTTCCGCCATGGGCTCTTTGCGGAGCCCCACTGTTTCCTCTCTCCTAATGGCGGTCCACTCCGCTCGGGCCCACGACAGGAGAGATAAGGTCCATCCCTGCACACTGGGTGAGTCTCTCTCCTTCCATCTCTTTGTTAGGAGCCTCACTGCCGTGACCATTCCCAGGTCCAGAAATCGGGACGACGCCTTAGTAGCAGGCGACCGTTTGAAGTGGTGCAGGAGGAATTCAGGCCAGTCACAGGGGATTGCGCGGCCAGTGCATTGCACGAGCCGGGCATGGATTTCCCTCCAATAAGTGCCAAGTCCAGGACAGCGCCACAAAAGGTGAAGGAGGTCCACATCTAGCTCGTCGCATCGGGGGCAAGATGCATCCGCCCTGTTAAAATATGTATTTATTGAGGCTGCGGTGAGATAGGCCCTGTGGACTATATATACTTGAATCTGGCGAAAGCGCATGTTTTTGGGGATACACACCGGGCTTTTGAGCATCCTTTCCCATTCTTTGTCCGCCTGCGGTCTTCCCATATCTTGTTCCCACTTTCCGCGGGGGGGGGAGCCAAGTCCAGCTCCGTGTGCATCCGTAGGGACACGGCAAACCATTTAATGAGATGCCTGCCCCTTCCCATGACATGTAATTACTGCATCGTCAAGTGCTGCGCCGGCTCTTACGCAATGTCGCCCCACCCCATCGCCATGCGGGCCGTGAGCGACCTATGCATGAGGAATCCCCCAGGGGGGAGCCCAACCTCTGCAACCAGCGTCTCGAAGGGGATCATGGCTCCATCCTGGTATATATCGCCTAGCGTCTGCACATTCACCTCCTGCCACTGCTCTAGTATGTGGTGTGTGAGAACACCCTCACCTCCCGGCGAGCCCTCCAACGTCAACGCAGGAGCGTATGGAAGCACTTTCCGTGTGAGGTATAGTGCCCTACGGAAGTATTTGTATGCCACCCCTAGCAGAAGCGGGGCAGGCCGGGCCCTGGCTGCCAGCGGATGAAACAGCGCAGTGATCCTTTCCATGGTGTAGGGCGGCTCACTTGTGGCGGTGTCCTCTCTCGCCCTGTCTGCCATCCAGAGGGCGATCCATTGGAGCTGCGCTGACAGATAGTAGTGCTCAAAGCAGCGATGGCTAGGCCACTTTTGTGGGAAGAAATAGCTTCCCTAGGGCCAGGCGGTGCCGAGATGCGCCCCAGATAAAGTCGCGCAGGGTCCCGTTGAGCTTGGAGAAGAAAGATGCAAGCACAAACAGAGGCAGATTTTCAAAATAGTATAGAAGGCGAGGCTACCCTGCCCGTGGGCGTAAGGGGTCAGCGTGGACCAGAAGCTTATCTGCGCCTTGAGCGCTGCAACCGCTCTACTTAAGTTCCCGTCCATCAGGTCCGCCGGCTGTCGGTAGATCTGGATCCCCAAGTATTTAAATGTGGCCGCTCGCCACTGCACTCTCATGCCCTGCAGGCTATACTCCGGATCATTGACCTCACTATTATTTTTTTTTTTTTTTTTTTTTTGGAAAACCTTTATTGATAGGACAAAGTACACCGCTATTCAGCCATACATCCCGGAGGCCAGGCAGCATTAAGGCAATAGGATAGGTCCTGTACCATATCGGAAGCAGGAGCAATCAGGTTTAATTTTTAAATAACATCAAAGCTGAAACAAGTAAACCATAAGATAAGAGGGCCCAGAAGGCCAAGAAAAAGAAGTGTGCAAGAGGCACAGGAGAAAAAGAAGGGAAGAGAGGGTAGGCTGAGGACAATACAGATTCAGCGGACTTGCGTGGCGGCAGGAGGTCGGGTGCTGCACACCCAAGGGAACACACTGACAATGACAACAATGAGGCATGTGGGAAGTAGTACCGCAGGATAAACAATCTGGAGCCACAGGTAGGGGGCACTACGGGGAAAGCTGGATCTCGGGATCAAGTTCAACGGGGGGGTCGCAAATATCACCTCTATAAGTGTTCCAGGCACCCCAAACAGATCTCCACATTTTAGGTTTACCCCTGGCTACATACACCGTCTTTTCACGCAGCATGCACCAGTCCATATTAGTTTCCCATAGGCTGAGCGAGGGAGGAGCAGGCACACCCCATTTCTGGGCGATGTCTCTCTTAGCCACCATATTGCCCAGGGTGACCCAGCGGGTCTGTGCGACATTGTAGTCGGTCGGGCCCCAGATGTTAAGGAGGCATCTCCGGGCCTCTGCCGGCAGGGCCACACCAGTCACTTCTTCCATAACCTCATGCACACGTTTCCAATAACGGGCCACATCCGGACACTCCCATATGATGTGCAGGAAGGTCCCAAGCATACCACACCCCCGCCGGCCCATGCCATCCATAGAAAGCCCCATACGTAGAAGTCTCGGGCCGGTGACATACACTCTGTGCAGTATCTTCAGCTGCACCAGGCGGAGCCGTGCAGATATGGCCACCTCCCTAGGGGAGGAGATCGCCGATTGCCACTCCTCGTCATCCACCTCTATACCGTCATGCACCCACAGCTCTCTTAGTCGCACCAGCAAGTCCACTCGTACATTAATAAGTTTTTTATACGTTAGGGAGATAGCGCTGTCCGGCATATGGCCGTCCAGCACCCGATCCTCCAGGGGGGATGATTCAGGGATAGGCTCTCCTTCCACTACATAGGGGGAGAGGGCATGACTAAGCTGGGCGTGTCGGAAGTATTCCGTCGCCGCCAGTTGGTGTTCAGACTGCAGCACTTCAAATGACTTGACCCGTCCCCTGGCCACCATGTCCCCCACCTTGGAAATCCCAATGGTGTCCCACCTGTCGAAGCCCTTAGTATGCCACAGCTTCCCCAGGATATCCGAATCAAACAGCGGGGTGGCCATAGTAACCTTATTATGCCAGCCCAGAGTTTTAGTAATTGTGCGCCATATACGCACCATCGTCATAGTGGGACCTGTCAGCTTCCGATCCAGAGATCCGGAGTACAACGCTCTATAGTAATTCCCATCTCCCACTAGCCACCGATCCATAGCATAGCCCGGGTTGACCGCCGGGCCGTAGAGGCCATGATTGATTGCCGCCAGCTGGGACGCCCAATAGTAGCGCCTTATGTCAGGTAGGGCAATGCCCCCGTCATAACTTGGTATAGTCAACTTAGCCAACGAGATTCTCGGCCTACCATCCCACAGCAACGCCCGCTGCAGTGATTCGACATCAGTAAAGTATTTCGCCGGTACGGGATCCTGTGTATTCTGCAGGGCATATAAGAAGCGAGGCAGCGCCATCATCTTAAAAAGCGCGGCTCTACCCATCAGGGAGATCGGCAACTTCTTCCAGCCTTCGACGTCCCGGCGCAATCGCTCCAACGGCGGGAGGAGGTTGTGCGAGTACCGGGCTCGGGAGTCCCGCGACACGTAGATGCCCAAGTACCGAAAGCCCTGCTGGGCCACCTGAATTGAGCACCCACGGGGGAGGCGCGGCGTGTCTCCGGACAGTACGTACAACGAGGATTTAGACCAATTGATCGCCAGGCCCGAATGGGTCCCGAAGGTCCGCAAGAGTTCAAAGGCCATTATGAGCGAGTGGCATGGAGAGGAGAGGTACAGAAGGATGTCGTCCGCATAGAGCGATATCCGGTCCTCGAAACCCGGGGACCACGGTATCCCAGAGATATCGGGGTGCGTTCTAATCCAGGCCGCCAGTGGCTCAAGCGCTAAGGCAAATAGGAGCGGGGAAAGCGGGCAACCTTGCCTAGTGCCCCTGTGCAGCGCAAAGGAGGCAGACAACCGACCATTGACCGTCACATTGGCCATTGGAGCGGAGTACAGCAGCCGGACCCAGCCGATGAAAGCGGGGCCAAACCCCAACTTGGCCAGAACTGCCCACAGGTAGTTCCACTCCAACGAGTCAAATGCCATAGTGGCGTCGAGGGAGGCGAGGACAGCGGGTTCTCGGAGCAGATGGACACGCGCCATTACTGCGTGAAGCCGTCTCAGATTGAGCGCCGTATTCCGATGCGGGATGAAACCGGACTGGTCCGGGTGCACCAGGTCCGAGATCACTCCCACCAACCGATTAGCCAATAGTTTGGCCAGAATTTTGGGTTCGGCGTTTAAGAGGGAGATGGGTCGGTAGGATCGACAAAGATCGCGAGGCTTCCCCTCCTTATGTATCACCACAATGGTGGCCAGCCGCTGGTCGGGGGGGAGTTCTCCCACCTCGCGGGCCTCAAGGAACATGTTTAACAGAGGTGTCGCAAGTGCGTCGGCCCTGAGTTTGTAGAGCTCAACCGGGATGCCGTTTGGCCCCGGCGCTTTGCCCGAGCGTAATGATTTAATAGCCAAGGCCGTCTCATCCACCGTTAGGTCCCTGTCCATATCGTCGCGCTCGAGGTCCGAGAGGCAGGGAAGCTCAATGTCCTCCAAGAAGGATGCCGACGCAGACTCCGGGAGGGGGTCCGCCGAGGCGTAAACCTCCCCAAAGTAGTCCGCGAAGGACCCAACTATAGCCGCCGGGTCCGTGAGGGACAGGCCCTCCGCACTGGTCAGCACCGGGACCACCCGAGACGCGAGTTCCCTTCTATCTAGCCACGCCAGGAGCTTGCCAGCCTTGTCACCCGCGTCATAAATTCTGCCTTGCTGTTCCCTGCTCAGGGCTTTCGCCGCGTCAGTGGCGGTCGCCCGAAGCTCAGACTGTTTGAGGGAGAGAGCGTGGAGTAGCTCGGGAGACGGGCCCAGCTCCAGCTGGGAGTTTAATGCAGCAATGTCAGATTCCAATCGAACTACGTCCTCGTCCCGCCGCCGGCGGACCTCCGCAATCAGGGAGAAGGCCTCGCCGCGAAGCACAGTTTTGAAGGCCTCCCAAAGGGACACAGACGAGGCAACCGATCCCGTATTCTCGACGAAGTACCGATCAATAGCTTTAGCCAGGAGCGACCTGGTCTTCGGGTCGCGAAAATACCAAGGGTTGATGGGAGCCACCCGCGAGGACACGGGGGTTCGAAAGTCAAAGGAGACCCAAACCGGGGAGTGATCCGAAATGCCCCTAGCCAGGAGACGCGCAGTGGACACGGACTGCGCCTGGGCAGCCGGAGTGAGGACGTAATCCAGTCTAGAAAGGCTACCATGGGCGCCGGAGAGGAACGTGTACTGTCTCTGGGAGGGGTGCAACAGACGCCAGCAGTCAACCATCCCCATGGAATCTAAGAAGTCAGACAGCCAGGACTGGGAAGGACGCAGATCTCTGGATGGGAAGCGGTCCAGGTCCCCGGAAATGACAGAATTAAAGTCACCACCCACAAGCAGCAGCCCCTCAGGGAGACCCAAAATGGCGCCAGCTAGATCCCTGAAAGTAGTCTCTTGTAGCCCCGGGGGAACATAAACCGAAACTAAAACTAGCGTGCGGCCCTCCCATTTGCCCACCACAGCAACATATCTGCCCCTCTCATCCGCAAGCACCGACTCCACCTCCAGCGGGAGGGACATGCGCACCATGATGCCCACCCCTCGTGATCCAGAAGAGAACCCTGAGTGTGCCACCATTTTGAAACCACGTCTGGTCAGAGCTTTACAAGTGTGCCCCACTAGGTGGGTCTCTTGCAGGAAAACCACATCTGGTGAACAACGTTTGAGCATTTGCAACACCACACCCCTTTTAATACGGTCCCCCAACCCGTTTACATTCCAGCTTAACAAGTTAAGAGTTCTACCCCCCATCATCAGGGACGTTCCGCACCCTTCCCCCCACCCATGCCCGCAATGGCGCCCACAGCAGTAACATAGCAGCGCAATAAGACCTCAGCCAGGACAAAGAATAAGACAAGAAAAGAAGTAGAAAAAACACACCCCAACTACCCACCACCCTGCACCCCTGCATAAGACTAAAATCCACCCCAACTAGCAGTGTGCCTGTCGCCCCTTAACTAACCTACAAAAAGCCCACAGAGGAGAAAGGAGACATCCTATCACCCCCCGTCATCCCCCATATTATTGACAAAACGAGTCAAACCATAGCAGCAGTGTCTGAAGTGAAAGTCCCACACGGCTACCCAGCTCACAGAACGTCAAACAACAAATATTCATTCCTGCGCTTCCGCGCCCCGGGTGGAATCCTCCGTCTGGTCAGCCGGTTCGCGTCGCTCCTGTGGCAGGGTATCCAGCCAGTGCCCCACCTCGTCTGGATAGTCAAAAAACAAAGTCCGGTGGTCCCGCTCGATGCGGAGCTTGGCAGGGTAGAGCATGGAGTATCGCAGGCCCATTTCTCTCAGTCTTCGTTTCACCCCGGTAAAGCTCTGACGCTGTTTTTGCACCGCCTGGGTGAAATCCGGAAAAAAGTTCACGTCTGAGTTCTGGAATCGCAAAGGACCCGCGGCTCTCGACGCCTGCAGGATAGCGTCTCTGTCCCTGAAGTTAAAGAGCCGTGCGATGATGGGGCGAGGGAAAGTGCCAGACTTGGGTGGTCCCCCCGGTATCCTGTGTGCCCGTTCCACCGAGAAGAACTTACTCAGGCCCCCCGGCGCTAAGTTCTTAAGCACCAGCTCCTCCACGAAAAGTTCAGCCGAGTCCTCCTCGGCCTTCTCCGGTACCCCAGTAATACGGACGTTCTGGCGCCGCGCACGGCCTTCAAACTCGTCCAGTCGGCGCGCCAGCATTCCGTTCGCCAATTTCAGGCCACGTACCTCCGTCTGGATATCGGACACATCAGTGACCAGGCTAGTCGTCTTGAGATCCAACGACTTCACCCGGTCATTGGTTTTCCCGAGGTCCGTCCTGATGAGGTTCATATCGATCTTCAGGGAGTCGACCTTACTGGACAGTTCCTCCCGGAGTGCGTGCATCTCCGTCTGCACTCCCGTGATCGCACCCAGAACGTCCCGAAGCGTTATGGCAGAATCGTCCGGTGATCCATCCCGTTTCGAGTCAGTAGTGCAGCCCACCTGCACCGGCGAGCTTCTTGACTGGGAAAAGCGTTCCGGGATAGTAGACTGGGACTGGGACGGTTTTTTGGTGACCCGCTGGGATTTGCCTCTGTCCAGGTCTCCTTTGCCCGCCATGTTGGTACCTCGGGCCAGACGGCCAGCAGGGGTAAGGATCCTCTTGGTAGGCGCGCCACCCACACGATGATAAAACCAGGGTCCGGTACGTTGGCCGAGTAGCGGGGCATGCAGATATCAGAGTTGCTCCCCGGTGGAACTAAGCTCAGACAAAGAGGCGCCCGTGCGGAAGCACCGCTGTACCCCTCAATGATGTGCAATGACACGGGAGGAGCCTCCGGGCTTCGTCGAGCTAACTAAGTCCAGGAATGTCCGATTTTCATTCCGAAAGCGGGCGCCGCATCAGGACCCACTCAGCAGTCGGTTCCCACCATCGTGGGACAGGATAGATAGCAGGATTATTGCGGAGGACCGGGAGGTCTTCGGAGCTCCGAGCTCACGCGGCCATCTTGATCGCCGGCGAAGCTCCTCCCCCATTGACCTCACTATTAAAGGCATATAGGCAGGACTTACCCGCATTAACTCGGAGCCCCGAGAGACCGGCAAAGCGGCTTAGCAGTGGGGCAAGCTGTTCCGGCATACTATTCACATCCCTGACAAAGACCAGTAGATAATCTGAATATAGGGACACTTGATGAACACCATCCCCTAGTTGAATTCCGTCAGCAGCAGTTGCCTCATGGCTGCCGCCAGAGGTTCAATGGCGAGCGCAAAGAGCAGCGGTGACAGAGGGCACCCCTGCCGAGTGCCTCTCCCCACCTTCACCTCCTCCGAGATGTATGGCCCCAGCCGGACGCGGACCACGTGATTCCTATACAGAAGCCCCACCATCTCCAGGAATTCCCCTTACAGTTCATACGCCTCCAACACCGCCAGAAGATATCCCCACTCGAGGCTATCACAGGCCCTTTCTAGGTCTAGTATCAGGCACCCTGCTCTGGGCCAGACCGCCGCTGCTTCCGCCGCCACTCGAAAATACCTCCTGAGATTCAGTGATGTGGACCTCGCTGGCACGAAACCATTCTGGTCTGGGTGGACCAGATGCGGGACTATTGGCGCCTGACGCTCAGCGAGTATCTTGGCTAATATCTTATATTCTGTATTGAGCTTCTCTCAGGGAGGACGGAAGACGGCCCTCATCTATCGACGCCCTATACATCTGGAGCAGCCATTGCGCCAGGATGTCCCTGTTCGCTTTGTAATATTCGGCTGGCAGGCCGTCTGGCCCCGGTGTTTTCCCCGTCGCCAGCGCCTGGATCGCGTCACCCACCTCCTCCAGCGCGAGCAGGGCACCCAGTTCCGCCTTCTGTGCGTCAGAAACTGTGGGCAGCATAACCAATCCTAGGAAGTCAGCCACCGGATGTTCCCGGCCAGTGCCTCGAGCTTTGTAGAGGACCCGATAATGCTCGGTGAACGCCTGGTGTATTTGGCGCTGTGTATACACCACAGTTCCGTCTCCTAAGCGAATGGCACCGATCAGCGCCTTGCGCTCCGCGGCCTGTATCAGCCAGGCTAGCAAGCGACCTGCTCTGTCCGCCTTCGCATGCGTCCTGGCCGTGTGCGCTGCATAGTTGTGACACCTTAGTTTCTCAATGAGGACCGCTTGCTCACCTCGTAGCTCCCCGAGCTTAAGCGCATGCCTACCTGCTCCCTCCCCCTCTCGCTCGTACTGTTGCAGCTCAGATTCTATGCGGGTCAGGGACGCAGATACCTGCGCACAGATGTTCCACGTGGTCACTATGCAATGCCCCCGGATAGTTGCCTTACGGGCGTCCCACTCCACCATAGGATTGCTCGCTGTGTCCTCATTTTCCTCAAAGTAGGAGGATGGCGGTACCCAGTGATGACCTGAACTCCGCATCCTCCAGCGCGGCCGGCTGCAGTCGCCATGTGGGCACCGGGGGTCTATCTGCCACCCAGCTAATCTGGAACCACAAGGGGTTATGGTCCGAGTGCGTCCTGCCTAAGTATTCCGACTTGGTCAAGAGCGGGAGCAGGGACTGGGAGCCTACTATTCTGTCTAGCCTAACATGACGGCCGTGCACCGGCGAGTAATAGGAGTATATTTTGTCTATGGGGTGTTGTGTACGCCAGAGGTCTTGAATGCCCCAGTGTGTTAGCCATTCTCTAAGGGCTTGTGCCACTGAGGTCACTGCCACTGCGCGCACGGGCGGGTAGGAGCGGTCTAACTGTGTGTCCAGCACCATATTGTAATCGCCGCCTAGCAGCCAGGGTAGGCCCGCATACTGCTGAAGGACGTTGTTTAAAGACGCCAGGAAGGCAGGTTGCTCCGTATTGGGGGCGTAAATAGAACCCAGCAATATTTCCTGCCCATTAAGCCTCCCCATCGCAAAAGTGTACCGCCCTTCCGGGTCTGTCTGTGTGTCAGTGCGGGCGAAGGCAACAACTGCCCTCACCCATATCAGATTGCCTCGCGCATGCGCTGAGTAGGCCGTGCCATAAAGCTGTCCCCTCCAGCGCCTGCGGAGTCTCTCCAATTCCACTCGGGACATGTGTGTTTCTTGGAGGAGCGCGATACCCGTTTGGTGGCGCTGCATATACGCGAAAACAGAGTACCGACGCAATGGGTGTGCATGCCTCGGATGTTCCAGGCCATGATGTTAATGCACGCCATGGGTGTTGCTGTGGTGTGTCCGCCTGGGGGTCAGGGGGTGTAGCTTGTGAGGTCTAGGGGTGGGCCCTCGGACGGGGATCACTAATTGCCGTATCTGAAACATGTGATCTAAAACTAACTGTGTAACTTTATGGGCGTACTCCCAACAGACAATGCGTCCAGACTGGGCAAACAAGCTACTGCTTAGTGTATCTGATCGCAATGTGTGTGCGTTTGGGGAACGCGCAGTCAGTGGTGTTATCAGGGAACTCCCTCGACAAGGCCCCAGCTCTGTTGAGGTGTGGTTAGGTTGCTACTGACAGTAGAGCGTACCGGCCGGCGCGAGCCACCTACAAGTGCCACCCCATGTGTTAGTGCATGAACTCGTGCCCTAGTGGAAAGCGTGGCTGTGCATCTACATCTCTTCAGCAGATCCTATTACAATGCCTGCGCGCGTGTGTGGCTCCAGGCCAGCAGTGTTGCCTACCAATGTGTTACATCAGACATTCAAAGGATACAATGGATCTTTGCACAAAACACCAGTCATGTAGTAGTCCATCATAGGTTCGCCAACTGTCACACGATATAGTCCGCTGTCTGGGGCGTTACTACCGGCGGTAGAATGTCGTCCGACATTACAGTGGATGGCGAGGAAGATCCGCTAGCCCCTGCTCTGCTCTGTTGTCTATGTTCCGGCCTTCCATGCCCTGCCTCCACTCCCAGCGTTGCGACCACCTCCAGTGCCTCCTGCCGCTCCTGCCGCTCCTGCCGTATCTTCTCCGGGCTGGGTGCCACTTGCCCCAGGCCTGTCCCCTGCCTGGCCTCTCTCTTCCTCCTCCTCTTCCTGGAGCGCTGCTCTTGCCATCCGCCGCCCTCTGGGGCCACCGGTCGCGTCCCCGACCACTGCCCGGTCTCCTCCAGCTAATCCCAGACTTCCGTTGGGGTTTCGAAGAAGCGTGTGCCCTCCTTTGTGACCACGCGCAGCCGCGAGGGGAAAAGCAGCGAATAGGGTAGTTCTAGGTCCCTGAGCTGTTTCCTCACTGCCATGTAGGAGCCCCGCCTCTTTTGTGTCGCCGCTGTGTAGTCCGGGAAAAGCATTACACGACTGTTGCCCACCTGCAGGTCGCTCATCTTCCGGGTTTCCCGGAGCACCGTATCCCGGTCTCTGTAGTTGAGGAGCTTGAAGAGGAACGGGCAGGGTCTAGCTCCCGACCTCTGGGCTTGTACTGGCACACTGTGCGCCCTTTCCACTATGAACTGCGGGGATAGCACTCCAGGCGGCAGGATTGTCCTAAGCCACGTCTCAGTGTATCGTTCAGGTGCTTTCCCTTCTTCTCCTTTTGGCAGGCCTACTACTCGGACGTTGTTGCGCCGAGAGCGTCCTCCCACGTCCGCAGCACGGTCTTCTAGTTCGTGGACTCTATCAATCAGGTCTTGCAGGGCCGCTGCGTGACTGCACACCACAGGTTGTAGTTCCTGAACCACTTGGCGCTGTTCTGTGACGGTCTCTGCCAGTTTGCGGTGGTCTGCGTGCAGCAGTGTGAAATCAGACGTTACTTTATCAATCCGCCCCTCTAGTGACGACTTGGTTTGCTCTAGGGTCGATCCGATACGCTCCACAGCCGCTAGAACCGTGTCCATTTTGGCTGCTAGAGTAGCTGCGGGGTCCATGGCCATCCGCCTCTGGTCCTGCGTCGTGTCGGGTCCACTCGCCTCCTGCTGCCGCAGATGTGCTCTGTCCCTGAGCCTGCCCATAGCAATTTGCTGTGCTGTGGGCATCTACACTTCCGGCTACACGCCTCCGGTCACCGCCAGCGGGGGCTGTTGCTCCCCAGGGAATAGGGTCCTCACTCCTACCAGCCAATCTTTCAGCCGGGCATCCAAGGGCAGTCCACCCTATAGCCTTGCTCCCGAACTCCTGCGCGTGCACCCTCCTGTTAGTGTCCGTGTTCATTGGCAGCAAACCGTCCCCCAGTCGTTTCCCAAAGAGCTCTGACTGCGATTGCAGGTGGGGTTTTCAGGTTTGCTCAATTAGGCAGGACAAGCAGGTGCTGTCAGCGATCTACTTTCAGGTATGCCACGGTCAGACTAATTGGAGGCGTGCGGTCTACGTCCCAGTAGGTAGCGCCATGCACTGACAACTGACAACTGTGCCCAAGCTGCAGAAGGCCTGCAGAAGGCCTCAGCTTGTGGGCAGCTGTGGTGGGGCTGTGCATAGACCTGCTCCTAGCTCTCGGCGCTTGTCTTTTTATTACCAGACGGGCCCTGAGTCAGCGGGTCAAGCAGGTCCCTCCATTTTTGCAGTCTGTGGCTGGCAGTGCTTGCAGTCAGAGGGCCTAGCGCTGTAATTTAGGGGGGTTCTGGGGTTTCTCGCAGCACGAGCGCTCAAAATGGCGCCTGAATGGAAACGTCCCCTCAGCTGCGCAGTCTATTGCCAGCCTCACCCCGCGCCACCTGCCTCCGACTTCCTCCACTCTGCCGTGCCTCTCTGCCGGTCCCGCAGCTTTAGGCGCCTCGCAGCTTCTCTCACCAGGGCTGGGCCCCCTCTCGGTTTCCCGCCTCCGGAGCTCAGCAGCACACCCCAGGAGCTTCGGTGACCTCCGTCTGCCGCCCGCTTCGGATTATCTCCGCTCCTCACAATCAGCAGAGGAGCGGGTTCCTCTCTTCCCGGCGTCTGTCTCTGGGACCCACCAGCGGCCGAGCCCTTACTCCTGCTTCACAATTCAGCTGGCTGCGAAAAGTTGCCAAATGGCAGCTCACCGGCTGGTCCCTCGCACAGGTGCCGCAGGACTCCTTCTCCTAACCTGCCGGCGGGTTTGCGGGCTATCTGGCCGCTCATTCCGGGGCCTCCACAGCACCTCCCTGGCGCCTTCCGCAGCCCGCAGTCGCGATCAGGCTTCTTCCGAGTTGCCCCTTCCTCTCTGGGACCCAGCCGGGCTTCACGCCTTCACCTCGTCCGCCAGCAGCTCCCTCACAGCGGCGAAGTCTCGGCTCCCCGGCCTCGCCTCACGACTCTGGATACACTGGAGAGATCTCCGCCCTGTGTTGGTAAGCTCACTCCACACTATCCGGGGAAATGCAGGATAAGTTAGGGCCTCACTAGCGGAGCTCTAGCGAGTTGCGTACGCCATGTTGCCTGGCTGGCCACGCCCCTCAAGACATTGAGGCCTTTTTACTGAGTTTTGTGTACCAGACAGCATAGTTTAAAGGTGATCCGCTTTCTGATGGGGAGCCAGTGAAGGGTCTTCAAACTGGGGGCCGAGGGCGAGCGAGGGGGGAGGTTGAGAACCAGCCTAGCTGTTGTGTTCTGCAAAACCTGGACCTTTGTTAAGTGTGCTTCATTTAGGGATGCTAGCAGGGCATTGCCATAGTCCAAGCAGCTTATGATTAATCCCTGCACTAAAGGCATACGTGAGGACAATGGGATCGATGTAAAGATTTTTCTAAGGCTACGCAGTAGCCCATAGCATGTGCAAACCACATGATTGACATGATCAGACATAGTGAGTGTATTGTCTAATATCACTCCTAGATTGCAGGCTGCCGTCTTAGGTGAAGGGCAGGGGCCTAGGGTAGATGGCCACCAGTGATTGGTCCACATCTTTTGTGCATTTCCAAAGAGTATAATTTCTGTTTTACCAGCGTTAAGTTGGAGATGATTATTTGTCATCCAATCATTGATGTCTGCCATAAATTGCTTAAATCTGAGTTCTGTGTTGTTGGGATCAGTTCCATGGGTGATTAGCAGTTGAGTGTCGTCCACGTACAACACTGTATCAAAGCCGTGGGCTTTAATTATCTTGGCTAAAAGAGATAGATACAGTTTTAAAAAGTGTGGGGCTTAGAATGGATCCCTGGGGAACACCCTTTACAATGGGCTGCCTGCTGGAAGTGAAGGCTCCTATTTGAACTGTAGATGTTGGTTCTGTCAGGTAACTCCTGAGCCAGCTTCAGCACTGGGCCCTCGACACCAAGCTCCCACAGGCGGCCCAAGAGGATGCTATGAGAGATGGTGTCGAAAGCCGCCGTCAGGTCAAGTAGGACCAAGATGGCAGATTGTCTGATGTTATCGACTATAATGCTGTTTCGGTGCTGTGAAAGGCCCGGAACCCAGATTGAGAGGAGTCCAACAGGTTTTTGCTTTCTAGGTGTTTAAATAGTTGATTGTTTACCAGTGATTCCAGAAATTTTCCAAAGAGAGGCAGGAGAGAGATTGGCCGGTAATTGTGCTGTTTTGGGTCAGCATTGGGTTTGACTAAGGCCTCTTTCCAGTTTGATGGCACAGTGGACAGAGATAGCGAACGATTACATATATTGGTCAGTCTGGGCAGAAGTGCTGGTCCGATTATGGATATAATCTGGGCAGAGGCTGGATCTGTGGGGGAGTCAGATTTAATCCTTGTGAGGTTTGTTAAAACTTCATCCTCAGTGACTAAGCGGAATTCTCTAAGAATGTTGGAGTGGGGGGGAGACTGTCATGGTTTCTCTCTGGGGTGGTGTTCCAGTTGGTTGGGGGAAGAGTCTATGTATGATATTAATTTCGTTCACTAAGAAGGCTGAAATGGAGTCAACCCACTCTGGCGTGAGGTAATATAAATTTTATGGTCATGTTGTGTTCCCTAGCGAGTACCCCACCGACTCCATGTACGAGTTAAAAGTGCATGTAACTTCCCTCCTGTACCAGCTATGACGACGCAAATACATTTGCGTCCAACGTTAACTTGTCCTCTTTCAGACCCACCATGAATGGGTTTGATGGTCCGTTCCTAAGTATGCTATGCCAACGTCTTTTTGAAGTGTACTCCTACGTTTTTCAGCATGGCTGAAAGTAGGCCCTGAATCTCTGCCACCGAGCCTCTTTTCTGGCTTCTGACTGCGAGGGCCTCTGCCCAAGCAGCCCCCGTACCCGTGAACTCTGACTTACTTCTAGCGCGGTCCTCCGTGCTCAGCTCAGCCTGCTGCCTGCCAAGATTGACTATAACCTTCGAGTTATCTGTTTTCCTCCCCGAAGATACATTCCAGCCTGCTAGCTTCAGTAAACATCCTTCCTCAGCTACAGGGCTAAAGGGCCGACCTGTCTTTATGCAAGTAATTCATAGCCTCTGTTGCCATGCTTCCATGGAAGGCCCCATGCCCCCACGCTTCTCATACAGACACACAGGCGCTTATACACGCACTCACAGCAAGTATAGAATAGCTTCTGCTCTAGAGACCTTTCTGCCCAGATAGCTTAGTTCCTAAACATCAGATATCAGATATGATAGAAGCACAAGTTGATCTGACATGCCAGACTTCTGTCTCTTTCCGCCAGTGTAAATGTCAAGTCCCCTGCACCCCGTCTATCACACGTCATGCAGCTGCGCACGCATCCAAGCTTCCGGTTTCCGCTGACATTGCAACATTCTGTTAGCACCACCCCTTGGTGCCACCCACTTGCGTCACCTATCAGTGACGTTTCTAGCACACACGCCTAGTTACGCCTAGTTTACGCCTCTTGATGATGTACTAGCACCACGTGTATACTGTTATCTTGTCTTCTTTCAGCTGTTACGCCTCTTACATTGAACATTATGATGTAAATCAAGTATATAAGCTATGTATTGTCAATAAACGTTGGCGCGCTCATCTATCCCTTCTGACATCCTGTGTGGTGGTCAGAACATGATATCCTGATTCCTTTATGAGGAATAAAACCCTTAGAAACTCTTACGCCACGGACTCTGTTTTCCTTCTTTCCGATTGAGTTATTATTGATTAAGTACTTACCTGCATAGAAATTAAGAGAGTAAATTAATTATTTACATCATTTTGGCGCCCGAATAGGGACCCCTCCCCCACCTCACGCGCCGGAAGGTGCGTTGCAATCCGTGTCCCCTGCCATCAGTTAGACGGACAACACGTGTACTGGCAGGATTTCCTGCATTTCCCCTCTGACACACGGAGGTGACGAAGACTGCGATCAGTGCCCAGACGAGGCGGTGAGGAGTGCGGAGGATCCCGACCAGAGCCCAGCCGAAGGAAGCAAGGTCCGAGGTGTGAAGAGGCCCACCAGTTTTCCGAAGTTTTCCGAAGTTTTCCGAAGTTTTCCGAAGTTTTCCGAAGTTCCGAGTCGAGTCCAGTCGAGTTTCCGAGGCCTTCTGTTTTCCGTGCTTCCCGGTGAGTACCATTGCTGGGTCGTATCTAGACGGGTTTGGGTACGCAAGTCCGGTCTGCACTGTTTTTAGGCAGTGTATCTGTACTGTTTAGCAGTATATAAAGTATTCCGAATTTCTGCACTGTTACAGCAGTGTATCTGTATCGTTGAGCGGTACATTCAGAGTAGGGGGAAGTTAGCTATGTCTTTAAATGTTTCATGTGATTAATGTCGTGGTATGAATGTGATTGTTCTTGTGTATTATTGTGTTTTTTGTTTAAATAGTTACAGGCGAAATTAAGTATTAAGGATCAAGCATTTTCAGTATCAAGTAGGCACAATGCCGTTTTTTAACAAATTAAAGCAGATAGGAACTAGGAAAGGGATGTTAGAGGAAGAGATTCCAATCCCCCCTAGGGACACTCCAGGTAATTTCATGTATAATAAGCATGGCATAGACGCCATCTTGTATCTAGAGTTATGGACAGATTATACCAAGCACCTAGAGGAAAGATACCGATGGCCAGTTAACGGAACATGGGATGCCGAGTGCATCATAAAGGTAGAAGAAATATTACGGAAAAAGAAAGCTAGACAATCTCAGAAAGACGCCATAGAATTTTGGCGTAAGGAATCACGTAAGCGTGCTGATAGAGCACTCCGTAGAGAAGACAGGCTTAAAGAATCAGAAAAGGCCCAAGAAAACGAATTAGTTACTGAGGGAATTCGAGTAAAAGTAGAACAAATAGACCGTATCCTAAATGGCAAAGTGAACAACATGTATCTTTTGGCCGATGGTACCCCTGACGCCATTTCAGAAATACCGAAAAATTTGCCGTCACCATTAGTTCCAACTAAAGTAATGCATAAGACTACTAAAGACATATTCCTAAATTCATATCTCGAAGATGTAGCGCCAGCTTACACCAATCTGCCTGTTCGTGCCCTGCCTACTGACAGGGCCGGGGGTGGTACTGCCCCCCCAAGATCACTCTCAGCCGACACCGAAAAAGACTAGTCCCGTTCCGCCAGCTCCGCCACTTCCCTCACCTAAAACTGATCTGCCGAAACCACTTCAATCAGATCCTACTAAAAGACAAATTCAGATACTGACTACACACAGAGATAATGCCCAAGCTTCCGCTTCAGAAGGTGCGACCGCGGGTCTCCAGACCCCGCCACCGACTCACAGATTAAATCTCAGAGGTCTGCAGAGTCCTTTTACGCACAGATCCCCCCGTTCTTCTAATTCTTCCCGTCTTGATGCACTAAAAGAAAATATGTCAGTTTGTAGATACGATCCAGAACCTGGACAGGACGACTTAATGATATTAGCGTCTTTACGGTTAAGATCTGCTACTGATAGTTTGTTATGTTATGCAGGAATGAAGGAGCACCTAGATAGAATTTATGAGTTCGTTCAAACGGGAAAGGACCCCGACAGTATTAAGGATGCCCTGGAGAAACAGAAAGTTACCATGCAAGCACTGATACTACGATTTTTCATAAATTGTCTAATAAGAGAACGAGACAGGCCCGGAACAGAGCAGAGTGAATTAGATGCATTGAACAAGTGGGGTCAAAATATAGCCGATGGAAAACATGACAGACAAAATTGCATAGAGGCCATGTATAAAAAGATTAAGAAAGCAGTGATAGCAGTACACGAGAAAGAGAAAGAAAAGGCTCCCTCCGAGGAGGAAGAAGAATCTGAAGAACTAGAACCGACTACAAGCACTATAGCATATGTAGGTAAGGGAACTTATCTTAGGAAGGGTATCCGTCCAGAAAGCAAGAGAGTTTTCTTCTCTGCCTTAACGAATCCGAATTCTGCTGAACATCAGTTCCAGGAAACTGATAAACGGCTTCGAGATCGAGTTGGGTACCATGTACTCAATTCTATGGATGAACAAGAATTAGCCCGATCAGCGGTATCATGGGCCGAAAATGCAAACATATATAATGATGACACCGTAGCACAGACATTTCTGAACCTCTCCCCCGACGAACAGAAATTAGCAGGGGTATATATGATTCAGCACCTTCTCATTAAGTACAGAAAACATTATTCCGATCCAGGTCCCTTACATGAGACACTAGAAGCACTACTGATGGATAGATGGAGAGGCCTAAGCACTAAATTAGTTCAAATAATTCTAGAACAACGACGCAGATATGATACCTTTGTAAGTCCTGAATATGTTCCCGCCCCACCTCCAGAAAGGAAAATGTACCATATGCAGTGCGGGGGTGGTATTGAAAGTCAGAACCCCTTGCGAGAAGTGCACCCTGTTATGGGTGAGGATAAAATTTTGAAACGCGTGTATGTACACACGCCTCTAACTAAATTAGAACTGTTAGAAATGAAGAAATTAGTACCGTGCCATGATAAAGACCCTGCAGGTTTTCATAGAGAGCTCAAAGACATGTTACTGATGGGGGACTACACATATGATGATATCATGAAAATGTTGAAAGTATTATTGCCTACGGGTATATTCGAGAAATTAAAGGAAAAGGACTGGGAGGTGGGAGACGCAAAGATTGCCTGGGCAGAAATAGAGGATGAAGAAAAGAAACGGGTTCCAGGGTTAGGCCTTGGGGACAAAACTAAAGCATTACCAGGTTTAATAGTACAGGTCCTGCCCAGATTATTGACAACTAGAAAGGAGGATTGGGATGCAATCTCGTCCTGTAAACAGAAACATGATGAAGATACTAGCGACTTTTATTCAAGATTCGAGAAATGTTTTATTATCAATAGTGGCCTCCAGCCAAGTAGCGAGTCGTACCCACATCTTTTTGTATCAAAGTTAGTCGAGAATTCCCTACCGTTAGTTAAAAATAGAGTGTATAAAGTCGAGAGTACATGGCAAGCAAACACGCCATCCCAGATGTTACAAATGTTACAATATCACCAGAATAGAATTAGGGAAGAACAAGATCAGGAACAGAAGCGCATGAAAGACACGAAAATGAAAATGTTAGTAGCCCAGACGGTCCCATCCGACAGTCACAGGAAAGGTACGACCCAGACAAGTCACGCTGCAGCTCCTGTTAAAGGGACATGCAATTATTGCAAGCAGCCAGGTCACTACGTACACGAATGTGCAGTTCTGAAACATAACATAGCGACAGGTAAAACTAAAGAGAGACCGCATCCGCCTAGACAAGACCATAACCAGCATCAGTCTACACAGAATACACAGCCCATGCATGCATCCGCACAGACAGCACAGACCGTAGCAGTACCACAGCCACAGCCCATTGCTGCAACTCAGCAAGTCTCACAACAGATGTACCAGTATGCCCAGTCTGCTTACCCCGAATATTCCCGATATACATGAAACAGCCTAGAGAGGGAAGGTGGCTTGCCTCTTATCGAGATTCCTGTAGATCAAGAAGGTCCTTATGTACACAGTCAAGTATTGGGGAAAGATAGAAAGTTTTTAATTGACACAGGGGCAAGTCGCACTACAATAAGTCATGACGAAGTTCCAGGGGCACCCCTCTCAGGCTCACAAAATGTTTCCCTTGGTTTTTCAGGACAACCTATTGTAAATGAAGTCTCAGAACCAGTTCCCCTGGCTGTGGGTCCATTATCACGCGTTACAGACCTGTTACTAACAAAATCATGTCCGGAAAATCTGTTAGGAATTAAAACACTGAAGGCTCTAGGGGCTATAATATGCTGTTCCCCGGAGGGAGTTAGACTCTTTCTGCGGGATTTCAAGGGTCATTACGTCCTTCGTGAGTTTGACGTCAGATTGAAAAATGTACCTGATTACTTGTGGGCAAAAGGCCCAACTGATGTAGGATGTATGCACATTACACCATACCGCGTTACCCTCAAGGCAGGTGTTGTATTACCCAGAATCAGACAATACAAGTTACCACCCGATGCTGCAGCGGCTTTACTGAAAATCATTGAAGAGCTCATTGCCCAAGGAGTGGTCGTCGAGACCGACTCCAATATCTGTAATTCACCCATCATTCCGATTCTTAAACGTACTGATCCCAATGCACCGCCAGTATATCGGCTGGTGATTGATCTCCGAGAATTGAATAAATGCATTATCCCACAGTATCCTGTGGTCCCCGATATATCATCTCTCTTGACTGCTATTGATTCAGAAGCAACGTTCTTTACTGTAATTGATCTCAAGAACGCCTTCTTCAGCGTGCCTATTGATCCAGAGAGCCAATATCTCTTCGGATTCTGTTTAAATGGACGCAGTTTCAAATTTTCGCGCGCACCTCAAGGATTCACAGAAAGCCCCAGCATCTATAGTCAAGCACTGAAAAGACAACTAGATTGTATTCAAATGCCAGTTAACACCGCTTTACTACAATACGTCGATGATCTGCTGATCACCGCACGAAGTGAGCCCGAATGTGAAAAAGCATCACTGACAGTTTTACATTTCCTGGCCGACAAGGGACACAAGGTGTCTCCTTCGAAGCTACAATTCTGTGTTCAGCAAGTTGTGTACTTGGGTCACTTGCTGTCCAAAGTGGGGAGACAGCTCACTCCCGATCGCATTCAGTTAATTGTGAACATGCCGCAACCCAAGACACAAAAGGAAGTGCGGGCCTTCATAGGCCTCACCTCGTACTGCAGACAATGGATTCCCCAGTATGCATTTCTAGCTAAACCACTCATCCAGTTAACGACACAGGAGGCAGCGACTTCGACTGTCCTCCCTTGGACTCAGGAACACACACAAGCTTTTGAAGAATTAAAGAAAGTTTTATGCCAAGCACCAGTTTTAGCGACACCATGTTACAGCAAACCGTTTACACTTTTTGTTACAGAACGTGATGGCACAGCGTTGTCTGTCCTCACTCAAGACCAAGCAGGTTCACATAAGCCTTGTGCTTATTTTTCTAGTACATTGGATTCGGTAGCTCAAGCACTCCCTGCGTGCTTAAAGTCAGTAGCAGCAACAGCGTTAGCAATAAGACAAAGTGATTCAATTGTTTTAGGTCATCAGTTAACAGTTCAAGTACCACATTCTGTAGAGGTTTTGTTAAACAGAACCCAGACTCAACACTTAACTATAGCACGACTGACAGGTTATGAATTAACACTATTCCAGCCACACATAGAAATCAGACGTTGCAGCATCCTGAACCCCGCAACACTGTTACCTACAGTTATGACAGATCCAGCTCCGCATGATTGTATAGAAATAATTAATGCAGTAACTAAGCCTAGACGAGACTTAACAGATGTCCCATTGACAAATCCAGACCTGACACTTTATGTGGACGGTTCATGCATGAGAACAAGTACAGGAGAATTAGTGGCCGCGTACGCCGTGACCACTGAAACTGAAATTAAAGAAACACATCGTATTGACACCCTGTCTGCTCAAGCAGCAGAGCTCATCGCTCTGACTCGAGCCTGTATTCTAGCCAAGAACAGAAATGTTAACATATACACAGATTCCCGCTATGCCTTCGGAGTTGTACACGACTTCGGAGTCCTCTGGCAAGAACGAGGTTTTCTGACTTCCCATGGGGCCAAGATACAACATGGCCCCCTCATTCAAGCACTGTTAGAAGCAATACATTTGCCCTCGGGCATATCAGTCATGAAGTGTAAGGCACATACTAAAGTCACAGATTCTGTTTCCCAGGGTAACGACCTGGCAGACCAGACAGCAAAACATACAGCACTGACTCACACCCAGACTACTGATGTGACAAAGACAATAGTCCAGACCCAGTGTATGGCAGTTAGAGATCCCACCCTAGATGTAATTGATATCCAGACACATGCTACTCCAGAGGAGATAAAGAAATGGACTGAACTAGGAGGGATTCAGACAGATCAAGGTTGGGTGACGAAGGGAAAATCTATATGGTTTCTCCCCGACTCAATGGTTCAAGTCATGATAAATACAGCACATAGTCCTGCCCATCTTGGAGAGAAAGCCATGTTAGACAGTTTACAGAATCTCTGGTACAACAAACACTTACGAGCAGCAGCAAAACAGAAAGTGCGTACTTGCATGATCTGTTGTCAGTTCAATCCAGGTAAAAGCGTCCCTGTTGAGCAAGGTGGATTTCATCCTCCCGATCACCCTTTTGAAGTCCTCCAGATGGATTATATCCAGATGAATAGCTGTAGAGGATTTAAGTATGTCCTTGTAATTGTTTGTGCTCTGTCCCGCTGGACCGAAGCATACCCAGTCCCAGACTACACTGCTCCGACCACTGCCAGACAGTTGGTTCGTGAATTCTTCCCACGGTACGGTTTGCCCCGTGTCGTGTACTCAGATAACGGACAGCCGTTCTCGTCCGAGCTGATGAGACAAGTTTCCCTCTTGCTAGGATATCAGTGGAGGTTCCACTGTGTCCGACATCCCGAAGCAGCTGGCCTTGTAGAAAGGCATAATCAGACACTAAAAATCCGTCTTGCCAAGATCTGTCAGGAAAAAGGGGTCGACTGGATAGTCGCCCTGCCCGTGGCACTATTCTACATGAGGATGGTCGCCCACTCGAGATCAGGGCTATCCCCGTACGAAGTGGTCTTTGGAAGACCGCCGAATATGTGGGGGACGCCCGTTCCGAAAATGATCACTGATATTGATTGTAACATGTTGACAGATTACCTTGCCTCCTTGATGTCTGCACTCCAATCATGTCGTTCACAGGTTGCCGCAGCCTTCCCTGACAACACCGATGTGAAGGCGCATGAGGTCCGCCCAGGTGACCTGGTAGTCGCCCGGAATTTCGACCGGAAAAGTCCGCTGGAGCCCCGCTGGAAGTCTCCGAAGACCGTTCTGCTTACCACGAGGACCGCCGTGAAAATCGAGGGGAGAAAGGGGTGGGTCCACACGAGTCACATCAAACTATGCAATGAACTAAAAAACGGACTGAAACAGGACTCTGACTCGTCCACCCCCACCAAAGACTGTGTTGAAGCACAAGACGTTACTGTGCCTAAAAGAGAAAAGACTCCTCAAGAACTTTACCGAATGAAGCTTCGATCTAGCAAGTCAGACAGTTTAATTGTTTAAGTCCTCCCTTAGGTGAATCGGTTAAATAGTTTCTGACATGTATCCCCTAGATCGAGTTAGAGAGAGAGAGGAAAAGAGAAGAACATATTGCAAATCACTTCGTAGTCACTGCATAGTGACACTAATAATCATGTTTATTCTGAGTATTCTAATTATTATTGCCAGCATTCTGCTTCCTATGTACTGGCCTATTTTCAGGCGTGAACAATCTGCTTACAATGTCTCTGCTGAACACACTTTTAGTGAACTTCCTGCACATGAACTCTCTTACAGACTTGCGCTGCGCAACAATACATTCATTAGTATGTTACACCATTCCCATCAGACAAATAATGCTACAGACTGTTGGATATGTGGCCGACTCCCTCCCTACCAGAATTACAAGGGAGCTCTGCCTCTCTTTCCGTACCCATTCACTCACAATGGCTCCTGTGGAGCATGGTTTAAAATAATTAATTCTTTAGATCCTGATATTGCTGTTTTCGATGGGGGCTGGGTTTGGGGAAACTTGAACTTAGTCCTGCTCAACGTCTGTTATCCTGATCAAGAAGGACTTCCTACTCGAATAGGAACTGATCTAGAAAATGAAGTATATGGATTAGGTAATTACACAATTAGCCTTATGATCCTCACTGTTGAATCTGAAACTGCTCCAGTCCTGCCCCATATGTTAGTACTACCAGTCACAGGTGAATTATGTGTTAGCAAGAAAGGTTCAGTACACGTAGGTCATAGTAAATGCACTACTGTGGTCGAGTTCAGTGACCATGGTAAATCGTCCTTTAAAGCTATCAGTCATTCCTACTTTGTTTGTGGTCATACCGCATACATACGTTTGCCTCCAGATTGGGATGGTACCTGTTACATTGCCTTCCTTCTGCCACCTGTTTTCCTAGCTCCTCCTGATTACCATAGAAATACGAATCTAGCACCGAATAGACCCAAAAGAGATATTCCCCTTGTCGACTACACAGAAACGGCATGGGAACAGTACACTGATTTCAATAAAGGATTCTTTTTCTTCCTAGGACCTGTCCAAAACAGTAAATTAATACGCAGATTAACGAGAACACTCGAAGCAGTAGTGAACGAAACTGCCTCCGCTCTAGGTAACTTAACAGAGGAGCAGTCTGCTATACGGACTGTTGTCCTTCAAAATCGTCTCGTGATTGACGTCATCTTGGCAGATAGAGGTGGAGCTTGTAAGGTCATCGGGTCAAGTTGCTGTGTTTTCATTCCACAAAACGCACCATCTGTCTATCAAGCTATCACCCGTTTACATAAAATTGCAAATCAGATACATCAGAATCCAGGCACCTGGACTTGGTCCGGTTGGTTCTGGACTACGTTAACGGCTTGGGGATGGAAGATCTTATCGTTCCTAGGCATTGGCCTTGTTATAGTATTCAGTTGTTGCCTGTGCCTGCAGTGTGGGCCAGCGATATGTGGACTGTGTGCCACATCCTGCATTGAGCATTCCAGTTGCCTCTCAAACAGTCAAAGAAAGAAAGACGAACATATAATGTTACAAGAACAAACTGATCGATTTATGAGGATCGATATATCATGAAGGGTCCGTAGGGAACAAGGAGGGAATGAGGTAATATAAATTTTATGGTCATGTTGTGTTCCCTAGCGAGTACCCCACCGACTCCATGTACGAGTTAAAAGTGCATGTAACTTCCCTCCTGTACCAGCTATGACGACGCAAATACATTTGCGTCCAACGTTAACTTGTCCTCTTTCAGACCCACCATGAATGGGTTTGATGGTCCGTTCCTAAGTATGCTATGCCAACGTCTTTTTGAAGTGTACTCCTACGTTTTTCAGCATGGCTGAAAGTAGGCCCTGAATCTCTGCCACCGAGCCTCTTTTCTGGCTTCTGACTGCGAGGGCCTCTGCCCAAGCAGCCCCCGTACCCGTGAACTCTGACTTACTTCTAGCGCGGTCCTCCGTGCTCAGCTCAGCCTGCTGCCTGCCAAGATTGACTATAACCTTCGAGTTATCTGTTTTCCTCCCCGAAGATACATTCCAGCCTGCTAGCTTCAGTAAACATCCTTCCTCAGCTACAGGGCTAAAGGGCCGACCTGTCTTTATGCAAGTAATTCATAGCCTCTGTTGCCATGCTTCCATGGAAGGCCCCATGCCCCCACGCTTCTCATACAGACACACAGGCGCTTATACACGCACTCACAGCAAGTATAGAATAGCTTCTGCTCTAGAGACCTTTCTGCCCAGATAGCTTAGTTCCTAAACATCAGATATCAGATATGATAGAAGCACAAGTTGATCTGACATGCCAGACTTCTGTCTCTTTCCGCCAGTGTAAATGTCAAGTCCCCTGCACCCCGTCTATCACACGTCATGCAGCTGCGCACGCATCCAAGCTTCCGGTTTCCGCTGACATTGCAACATTCTGTTAGCACCACCCCTTGGTGCCACCCACTTGCGTCACCTATCAGTGACGTTTCTAGCACACACGCCTAGTTACGCCTAGTTTACGCCTCTTGATGATGTACTAGCACCACGTGTATACTGTTATCTTGTCTTCTTTCAGCTGTTACGCCTCTTACATTGAACATTATGATGTAAATCAAGTATATAAGCTATGTATTGTCAATAAACGTTGGCGCGCTCATCTATCCCTTCTGACATCCTGTGTGGTGGTCAGAACATGATATCCTGATTCCTTTATGAGGAATAAAACCCTTAGAAACTCTTACGCCACGGACTCTGTTTTCCTTCTTTCCGATTGAGTTATTATTGATTAAGTACTTACCTGCATAGAAATTAAGAGAGTAAATTAATTATTTACATCAGGCGAGTGGGTGGATTGGTAAATTCTTTCAGGATCCTATAAAGTTCTATGTGGGAGTTCAATGCCTGATTGATTCTATCACCTAGGTAGTTTTTTTGGGCTGTGGCTATATGGTCCATTTGGCGCTTGTGTGTTGTTTTATAGTCTTGTCTGTCTGTGGCATTTTTTGTGTGTCTCCATTTATGTTCTGCCTTTTTAGCAGCAGGTTTGTCAATTTTCAGGTCTGGTGTAAACCAGGGGCAGAGTTTATGAGGGCATTTGACTTGTTTCATCCGGGCGATTTTGCTAGAGGGATTTGGCTGCCTCATTGGGGAGATCTAAATCTAATGGTGAAAGGAGGACAAAATTAGCAGAAAAGGAATCTAAGTTTATTTTATTCCAGAACCTACTTAACCTGGACTCTTTCAAGGGGTCTTGTCGGGTCGGTATGCCCAGTATTTGGAATTTTAGCACATGGTGGTCAGACCATAGGACTGGGATTGGTTGGTCAACCTTCACCAGGGGTGAGTTAGTGAATAGAAGATCTGAGGTGTGACCAGCTATATGGGTGGGGCCAGTCACCAGTTGGTTAAGGCCTAGGGTGTTTAGGCTGGAAACAAGATCATCTGAGTGTGGATCGGACAATAGTTCTGCATGGTAATTTAAATCTCCCAAAAGGAGAAAGTTGTCAGCGGCCAGGACATTTGCTGCAATTTTCTTCTGTCAGAAGGCTAGTAAAGTGACTTTTGTTGCCAGGGGGTCGATAGAGTAGGGCGCCTCTCCAGGTCCCCTTTCTGTATTTAAATCTGTATTTAAAAATACAGATTTTACCCTAGTCTGTTTGGATGGTGTCAATAATGTATACATTGGTATTGGCCCTAAAAGCTATAGCTATGCCCTCCGCCTCTTTTATCTTTTCAGTCCAGTCTGGTCACCTGATAGCCATGGGGGAGGGCTAAGGAGATATCAGGTTGCGAAGACTCGTGGAGCCATGTCTCGGTGATAAAAATTGGTCTGGTTTTTCTGAGTCCAGTAGAGACCAGATTTCCAGAGCATGTTTAGGGACAGAGCGGGCGTTGCAGTATAAACCAGCTAATTTGTTTTGATTAGATGTTGCAGTACTATTAGAGGGTTTTCTGAGGCATAGACTTAATGTTGTGGAAGGTTGGCTATTATATGAGGAAAGTTTATGATGACTTTTGGGACCCTTGGTCGTCTGAATGGGGATAATACCTTCCCCGGGGGAGGATATTTTATTGAGTGAGCGGAGCTCTTGACTAGAGTACAGTAATATAGCCATAGAGGGGCTAAGATGATGGCCTGTGGCAAAATGGGCAGAGTGGCCGGCGACGGTCAGGCACGGACGGGCTAGCCTTTGGCTCTGCACACTTCCTGAAGAGTGACAGGAAGTGGGCGGGACAGCAGCAGCGTGTGGAACATGTGGAGCGCTGACCTAGTGCTCAGAGATACTGTGGGCTCAAAATGGTGGTGCTATTACCCTCCGTACAATCGGCACTTGCCGCGACGGACCAGGGCAGCACAGTAAAGAAAGGTGAGCGGCGCGATTTTAAAAGTAATTTTTAAAAATGTGGTTGAGATTCAGCAACTATGTCTGACCTGTCTTCATTCGTTCTGATTCGGTTTCTATGTCATCACTAATACTATAATGACTAGCTAAGATCACCACCCCCTTTGTGCACCCCTGTCACTTGACTTACCAGCTCCTAGTCTTTTCAGCAGGGTTCATCTAGACCTAGTGTATCTATGTCCCCTATTTCTGGAAATATGATGACTAGTCAAATAAGATTAAGAATGTGTCAGGGGAGGTCAACCCTGCGTTTTAATTGACCGCTTCAGAGCACATATTAAAATCAAGGGGATGTGTGGTAGCAGGTAGGGAACGCCCCTAAAACCTCTGGGGTTGTTGGTGGAATTGGTAGGCATGGGAAAGCAACCCTAAGAGACACGCAGTAATTTCAGAAGTCCTCAGACAATGCAGGCAAAATCTCAATTTCCAAGTCAGAGGGCAACGGTCTGGTGGCCCATGAAAAGGCCTTCAAGGACCAGAGTGCTAGGTGCGGGTGGGGCTAGGCTACCAGGCCTGCAGAAGGGTCTCAGTCAAGGCTTCATTAAATGGCATTAAGAGCTCTGATGTGCTACATCCCGGGCCACAAGATTTAAGGTTGATCTTTTGTCTCCACTCGAAGCAACTGCAAGCCTAGCACCTCGCGGCTGTTTACCACCACGACAAAAGCATGCAATTTGATTGCCTCTGGTAAAGTATCCTGGAGTTTTGTATGTCAAAGTATAAGTCATCATCAGCGTAATGAGGGGGGAGAAATGATCTGCCTCCCCATCACAGTCCTAATTGTGGGGAACATCCTCAGTCAGGAAAAGCATTGGAGTCAGGGCAAAAGAGGGCTACTGCCTTCCTGAGATACTGACTTTTGAGGCAAGGGGACAGTGGTCTGAGGTTGAGCCATGTTTATGGTATAGTGCAACACAGGGTGCACCTCAAGCGAAGCTGGTTCCAGATCCGCAATCTTTTTTTATTAGAAATTCAACAGGAATGTCAGCAGCCATAATACATATAATGCTATTTATTTGTCCATAGATCAACATACAGCTGGGCTTATGATGAGTAACAGGATTATGGCATAAAACAATTAAGGGAAAAAACAAAAAATGTAAATAAAGACAATAACAATTAACATTGCAGTGCAGGGCCATAGACTGGTAATTCGTAATGGGTTAGCCCGAATCCCAATCATTAACAGATTTGAGTGTCACATCAATCAGTAGGTTCTGGATGGAGCAGTAGGTATGAACGAAGCAGCTGCCATGTTTTTGGGTCTGGAAGCAGGGACGCATAGACATCACTGGTTGTGTCACAGTACATCAAGTCTTTCAGCCAGGCCTCCACCAACGGTGGGGACGACCCACCCCAATGCAAAGATAACTGCAGTTTGGCTTGCAGCAGCGCTATTGCAGCAAATTGCCTAATACCGACTCGCCGAAGGACAAACTCCAGCAGTGCCAGCAATGGAGAAGGCGTTAGCTCAGACTCAATCATTCGTACCAAATGACCAAAGACAGCCTCCCAAAAAGTTAAAACAGCAGGGCAATTCCACGCTAGGTGGATAAAATCGGCATGTTCCATTGTACACCTCGTGCAGTTATCTGGCCTATTCTGATCCATCTTAGAAACCAACACAGGGGTAACATACACCCTATGCAAATACTTGAAGTGCAAGAGTTTGGGCTTATGTATTTGATACATATTGGATATGCTAACAACAGTAGGCCCACATCTTGTCGGTCAGGCGGTGTGCCAGATTCCTCTCCCAAGCCGCCCTCATCCGCTCACCCATCGCCGGCCGGAGTGTCTGTGCAAGGTGGTACAGCCAGGAGACCAGGTGTATACTGTTGGGTGTCACTATTGCCAGATCCGCAATCTAAGCCGGTGGTCAATCTGGCACTGGGGTCTCCGGAGCCAAGGACCATGCTGACAAGTCAACTGGTTGAGCCTGTAGAAAGGTAGTAAATGCATGGCCTGGCACTTTGGGCACAGCGGGCTGAGGAGGTATGGGTTCATTTGGCATCTGGGGAGGAGCCACTTGCCAAAGCCCAACTGGACGCCTCAACGGATCCATGAGGCCTAAGGGGCACCAAATAAAACCAAAAACATCTTGAAAAGCTCCAGCATGGTCTTTTTGAAAGCTGAGATGTGCTGCAGAGTCGGCGATGGCCTGAACCAAAAATAGGACCAAAGTCAGACATCAAAGCAAGTTTCGGGCCTTTAGAATCTAGACTGAGGCCTCTCCTCTGAGCAAGCACATTGAGGCAAAGAGCCCTGTTTGGACTCTTTGTGCTTCCTTTTTTACTTTTTTTCTCAACTTTGTCATGGACTTACCCTAAGATGGAGATCAGGAATGGAACCGGTGGGGGGCGTGGCCAGCTACATGGCCGGGTAGGACGTGCCTCTGCGTGGCTCCTGAAGAAACTGCGATAGATCCGACAAAAATAGCTCTTAAAACCTGAAAATAACGAAGAATCAAGGAGCGGACTCGGGGCTGCATCGCCGGAGCCAAAAGTGCAGAGAAATACTCCCGACAACAAGCTGAAATCTGGGTCGAAACTTTGCTGGCGCGAAACACCCGTCCCCAAGATGGCGGCTAACGGCGCTCCGCCGGCCAGAACACTACGATATCCCAACACCGGAGCTGGCCGCGCTGGGAGCTGTCACCCACCCGGGACCGGAGAGAGACCCTGGCTGGCGACGGAGCGGCCCCGCGGCCCCCCTTCCTTCTGGTACCAGAGATCAAGGACGCCGGAATGCCTGCCGATCGCAGAGACCGAGAGAACGCCTGACGGAGCCCTGATCCCCCGCAGGGTCCGGCTGCGGGCGATCCGAGGACCAGGAGGGAGCCGCTGCGGCGGGGGGCTGCGAATCCGGAGACAAGGGAGTAGCCAGAGGGTGGGTGCGCCTGAAAGACGTGGCGGTGAGCCTCCCTCGCACGGCGACCGCGCACAACCGGTGCTGCTAGGACCAGCTAGGTCAGAGCTGGCTGCTGTGTCGGCGATCCCCCCGCGCTGGGGAATACAACAGGGAGAGTCGGTGCCTGGTGAGTGAGCGGCAGCCCTCCCCCCCCCCTCATAACGGGACAATACTCTTACCCTGGACACTCTATGCGACGGCTAGGACCAGCGGCCTGCAATACGGAGGAGACACACTGAAGGAGAGGTCCCCTCCGCGCAGTAGCCCCGTCGCACACCATCTTGGGAGCTAACAGACGGCTGTGCCTGACACCCCGGAACCTTGGCCCCGGAGGCGCAGCACCACGCCCGGGTAAGCCCGAGGTACGTGACCCCCCCCCCTTATATAGCCTGAGGGACCCTGCTGACCCTACGATCCGTCAGCACGGAGAGGCGGCCTGCTACGGTAGCCCCGCGGGGCTCGGACTTCTGGAGGGCCTCCCATTGCCTCTGACTGTGGGAAAGTGAGCCTGTTGCAGACTGCGCGACTTGGCCAGTGGCGTGGCCCCCCTGGAGGGTGCAGGAGGGCCGCGCGGACTTCAATTTGGCCCCACACCCTCTCCTCCCACCCTGCCTCTCCGTGCAAGGCTAGCCCGGGGGTGATTCGAGCGAGCCCCCTTCCCCCCCCCCCCCCCCCCCCTCCCCACCTGCTGCCGCAAAATTCAACTCCTGAACGGGGCACTACTGCGTGATGGGGAAGAGAGACCCAGTGGCGAGACCAGCGAGGCAGGACACCATCGACAACTATGCCTCGACACGGGCACAGAAAGAGACGACCCCTATGGGAGTGGGCACACGCACAGATACCGCCATGCTTCTAGAGGCGATCCAAGCCTCGAGGACAGACATTCAAGACTCGAGAGCGGCACTAGAGACCAAAATAGGTGAAGTGGGCTCTGAAGTCCTCCTGTTGTGCCAGGACTTCCGAAACTTGACTGAACGAGTGACTACGGCGGAGACCAGAATCGGCGAACGGAAGAGTCCCTCACCACCCTCCGAAAAGATATGACTGAGTTACAGGCATCGCACAGACAGCTGCTGTGGAGAGTAGACGACGCCGAAAATAGGGCAAGACGAAACAACCTACGTTTCGTAGGATTTAGAGAGGGAATTGAGAAGACGGATGTAGCGGCCTTCTTGCATTCCTGGCTAACGTCCATGTTTCCCCAGGCCCCTTTTTCAAGCTGTTTTGTCATCGAAAGGGCACACAGGGCCCTGTTAGTGAAACCGCCGGAGGGAGCGCGACCACGACCGATCATTGCACGATTTCTTAATTTTGCAGACAGAGATCTCATCCTGAGAGAAGCGCGGACAAAGGGGGAACTTCGATTTGAGAACACTAATGTTATGATCTTCCCAGACTACAGTCAAGATGTGCAAAAACAAAGACGCTCCTATGACTCAGTGAAAGCAAAGCTGCGAGACTTGCACATATCGTACATGCTGCTCTTCCCTGCGAAATTGAAAGTTTTATTCAAGGGTAGGTCTCACTTCTTCAACCGTCCGGAGGAGGCCTGGCAGTGGTTGGAAGAGAGACCCCTGCTACGGGAAGCTGAAGAGGAAGGTCGTAGAATCCGAAACGAAATGGCGGCCGGCAATTTCCGGAAGAGTCCGCCCAAGGCCCAAAGATCGCAAAATCCACGGACAAGACGACACTCGCAGTTAACTCCATATCCGGATCATCCTGTGATGGGCCGAGGAGGCCGGAACATGACTCTGACTACAGAAAACGATCCGGTGCCGGGATCCAGGTTCAGCTGTCTGGCACACCACACAGAGACGGAGACGGAGAATGAGGAAAGTAATCATATGTCAGACATAGAGGAACAGACGGAACAATCTCTTCACCCTCTAGTCGCCGCAATCCGAGAGCTGGAACAAGGAGCGACTGGCAATTCGGACGAGCAAGACATTGAAACGCAAGATTCCCACTCCTGAGGAACTGTAGAGCTGTGATCCGAAACAGCAGTTCCTCGCTTTGGGAACACGCATGTTGCAAGCACTTTTTCTTTTTGTGTGGACTCATACCATTATCTGTTGGTTAGTTGGCGCCTATAGTGGCCCACACGGCAAGGGTAGACCCGTCCCGCTGTTAGCTGGACAGTCGAATCCCGAGAGACCTAGTGGGAGCCTAAGTTAGAGCCCTAGAGATAACCTAGTTGGGGTTGCTAGTGGGAGGGCGACAGACCTTTGCCACCTGAAAGTCCTGTGCGTCAATTTTTGTACGGATGGGATGGACGGGAGGAGAAGGTGGGAAGGGGGATTTTCGAACAGTTCTGTTGAAGGGAAGTTGGGAGGGAGGGGTGGGGAAACAGTTAGTTGAACAAAGTCATGTACATTGGTGCGACATGCTATTCTCCTACACCAGGAACCGTCCACACCATCTGGATTTTACTCTAGAATGGCAAGTGCATTAGTAACACAACCTACAGACCACGGGAAACTCAGTGTCCTGACATGGAATGTGAACGGACTTGGTAATAAGATTAAAAGAGGACTAGTAAATGTCTACCTTAAAAGAATAGGCCCAGATATAATTTTCCTACAGGAAACTCACATTAAGGGTACCAACTGCTCTTTGATAGCCAGGGGACGGCATAAAGCTCTGGTACACGCGGGCTACACAACTGATTCCAGAGGGCTAGCAATCATTATAAAGATCACCTCCCCGTTCTGTACCACGCGCACCTGGGTAGACCCTCTGGGGACCTGTGTGGGGGTTCAGGGGACATGGCATAGATGCACATATACGCTGGTATCAGTGTACGCACCGCCCAAACTACAGGCGAACACACTTCGGACATTAGCCAACATACTTCTCGACACTGCTGACACCATTCAAATAGTGGGTGGAGACTTCAACGATGTAATGGATAGAGTGATGGACCGATCCGGAGTGCCAACCACCAGGGGAAGCCAGACCCCCCTAGCCCAGATGATTACCACTATAGGCCTCACTGATGTCTGGAGGTGGCTGCACCCGGACCAATTAGCCTATTTGTTTTACTCAGCCGCACACAAAGTGTTCTCAAGACATACATATTCATGTCCAGACAGGACTTGACCATAGATGTTGCAGCGGAATACAAGGCAAGGGGAATCTCTGATCACTCGCTGCTGCTGGTGAAAGTGGGTCAGAATCGGGGTGCTGAAGGGGCCTCCTGGCGCCTCGCTGCATGGGACCTTAAAAATGCAACGGTGCTTAGAGGTGTGAGAGCAGACGCGCGGGTATACATAGCCGAGAATGAGGGAACAGTTGGCTCGGGGGTAACCCTATGGGGGGGGGGATTTATTTTATAGAGCGCAGTTGTTGCCCGAGGGCGTCCAAGCGCTGGGATAACCGTGACCTACAGAGAACAGGGAGGAAGGAACAGCAGTTTAGCAAGCGGATGTAAATAAGTAAGTCTTCAGTTGCTTACGGAACATAGTAAGGTTCTGAGTGGCTCTAAGATGGAGTGGCAGAGTGTTCCAGGCCTTGGATGCGTTGTAAGTAAACGTCCTTCCGCCGGTTCTAGATCTTTTTATTCTTGGGACCATTGCTAAGAGAGACTGGCTGGAACGGAGACTTCGATTTGGGATATAGTGGGTAACCAGATCACGGGTGATGATGGGTCCCATGTCCCAGAAGGCTTGATGGGCTATGCATAGCGTTTTGAACAGAACTCTCTGCCGGACCGGGAGCCAATGAAGGTTAGTCAGTCCGGTCCTCACTGAGTGTCTGCGAGGGATTTTGAGTAAAAGGCGAGCTGCGCAGTTCTGAACAGTCTGTAGCCTACGGAGGGTGTATTCTGGTGCACCCAGGTAAAGTGCATTGTTAAAATCAAGGCGTGAGTGAATGAGACCATGAATGGCTGCCTGTTTGGCTTCCATAGGGAGGAGTGGAAAAATTTTATTTAGCACTCTCAAGATGCCAAAACAGGTGGCGGAAAGTTTTGTGGCTTGGACATTGAAAGATAGAGAACTGTCCAGCCACACTCCGAGACTTTTGATGGTGTTTTTTGGGGTAAGGGGGGGTCCTAGGCAAGGGGGCCATAGGGAGGGGGGGAAGTGTCGGTTCTGAGGGTCCTAGGAGCATCAGCTCAGTTTTGTCTCCGTTCAGTTTCAGGGATGATGACGACATCCAGTTCCTCACTTCTTCCAGGCCTTCTCTGAGCCCGCCTGGCGCAGTTCGGGAGGCCTCCTGCGCCAGTGAGACCACCAGCTGCGTGTCGTCCGCATATGAGATGATCTTGACTCCAAATGGCTGGACGACACTTGCCAGCGGTCTCATATATAAGTTGAATAGAGCAGGGCTCAGAGAGGAGCCCTGAGGAACTCCACAATTCAGAGGTCTGCTGGAAGAGACGGAGTCGCCATCAAAAACCCTGAACGATCTGTTCCCCAGAAAGGATTCAAACCATGCCAAGGCCCTATCCTTAATCCCCACACAGGACAGGCGGCTCAGTAAGGTGTCATGACTGACCGTGTCAAATGCCGCGCTTAGATCAAGGAGGATCACTGCCACTGATCCTCCCTGATCCAGGATTTTTCTCGTTTCCTCTATGACCATGAGGAGGGCGGTCTCTTGTCCCGTGCTTGGGTCTGAAACCCGTCTGGGTAGGATCCAGTATGTGGTGCTCTTCTAGATAGTTCACTAGCTGTTGGTTCACATATTTCTCCAGAACCTTGCTCAACCAGGGGAGCAGAGAGATAGGGCGATAGTTAGCAAGGTCAGACGGGTCCAGATTGGGTTTCTTGATCAATGACCTGACCATTGCTTGCTTCCAGACGGTTGGAACAGTGCCGGAGGAGATGGAAGAGTTTAGTACCTCTCTGATGACAGGCAAGGTGGTATGGGATGCTGCCATTAGGATGTCAGGAGGGGCAGGGTCGGCCGGAGAACCTGATTTGACACTAAGGGCTAGTGATTCTAGGGTGGAGAGGTTTAGAGGGGGAAAGTGGGTTAAGCTGTATGGAGTGGGGGGGTGTGGCGGGCTGGGGAGGTTGGTAGGTTGAATCCCTAAAACCGGTGATGAGAGACAGAATAAAAAATAGACTGGGAGAGGAACGGAGGAAACTCCAGGAGGAAGTAGCTGCAGTTGAGCGGGCCATAGTAGTATTAGAGAGAAAACATCTGGCTACGAGAAGTCCCGAGACCCTACGGAGACTGGTGGATACACAGCGCCAATATAGGGAATTAGTAACTGATGAGGCAAAGACTCAGAACCTGGCCACCCTTCACCGCCTATACAACGTTGGGGATAAGTCAGGCAAACTCCTGGCGTGGCTTAGTAGAAAGGAACGGGCAGCGAGATGGGTGGAACATGTTAGGGATGCAGAAGGGGTGCTTGCTAGTACAGATCTACACATTGCAGAGATCTTTGCTACCTACTATGAACGCTTCTATACAGCCAGAGACTTAGGCACGTGAGAAGCTGCTCTTCAATATATGGAACCGACCGATCTTCCCTCGTTAGATCCTGAGGCCCCTAAGACGCTCGAGGCTGACATCACGATGGAGGATATCTCGGTAGCCATTGCTAGACTAAGAGTTGGAAAGACACCGGGACCGAATGGTTTTCCGGCAGAATTTTTCAAGTGCACAGCGGACATTTTGGCCCCACACTTGAGGAACCTCTTCCTAGGAGCATATCAGGAGGGGAGGCTCCCCACTGACCTCTCCATGGCGACAATCATACCAAATTATAAAGAGGGCAAACCACGGGAGGACTGCGCGTCCTACCGACCCATTTCCCTCCTAAATACTGAGGTGAAACTCCTCGCGACTGTCTTGGCGCTACGATTGAGGTCGGTGATCCCGGACCTAATACATTTAGATCAAACCGGCTTCCTACCAGACAGGGCCACTAAGCTAAACCTTAGACGCACCCACAACTGGCAACAGGAGGTGAAAGATAGGGAGCCGCCACACTGGTTTCTCTCACTTGATGCTGAGAAAGCCTTCGATGCGGTTCACTGTCCGTTCCTGGAAGGTGTCCTACAAAAATTTGGTTTTGGTTCTAAATTTCAGACCTGGGTCCGACTCCTATAGACCAATACACAAGCTAAAGTGAGGGTGAATAGGAGACTGTCGCGTGAATTCCAGATCTAGAGAGGGACACGGCAAGGCTGCCCTCTGTCACCCCTCCTATTCACACTTACCATCGAGATCCTGGCAGCTAGAGTCCGGCAGAATCCAAAGATCACTGGATTCCGTATAACCGATATGGAACTGGCTCAAGAGAAGCTATCCCTCTACGCGGACGATGTACTGCTGTACATCACCAATCCGGAAACGACCGTTCCGGAGCTGTTCCTGGAACTGGAACGCTATGGTAGATACTCCGGCTATACAATAAACTGGCATAAATCGATCATATACGACCTCAGGGGCAGTGACCGCTGGACGACGTTGCCAGGATAACTGATTGCTACAACTGAGGGCTTTCAGTATCTCGGGATCTGCATCACCCTTGATAGGAAACTCGCTTCAGAAAAACATAGAGAGGATCATGCTGAACTCGTGGACCGCTGGCGACAGCTACCACTTACACTCTTGGGTCGAGTGGCCATGTACAAAATGATTATTCTCCCCAAATATTTATACGCCCTACAGAACGAATACTATTTACTCCCGGACACGCTACTGAATAAAATCCACTCGGATCTCAGGGCCTTTCTCTGGCTCGGTAAACAACCCAGAATAGCACTAGCCACTCTCCAACGGCACCAATATAGTGGAGGAATCTCACTCCCTAACCTAGAAGCCTACTACTGGGCTGAACACATGACCCCAATTAATGAATGGCTACATGCCCAGGCAGATCATCCCACATATGCCCTAGAACGACATAAACTGTCCCCACACAATCTACTGTATTACTTATACGGAGGCTCTGCACGGAAGTCATTGCTTCCAGCTACTGTTATTACATTACGTGCATGGAACAAGGCCATGAAACGAACAGGCTGGGAGAAGACACCCACCCGGCAGACGCCACTGTGGCACTGCAAGTGGCTAACTGAACTTCATAGACTTAAAGGATTTAAAAGGTGGGACGACATTGGAATCTCCACAATAGGAGACGTGATTGCTAGGGGGGAATTGAAATCCTTTCAGGCCCTGAAGTCAGAGTTTGGGCTCCAACACTCACAGCTCTTCAAATACACTCAGCTGTGCCATGCTTGGAGGGCACAGAACATACACCTATCGGGACTTCCAGAATATGCACCATTAGAGGGTAGGCTCCTGCAAGAACAGATACAAGGGAAGGCGGTCTCACTCACCTACAAAACCTTAACCAACAATATGCTGGGGAATCTGGCGAAACTTAGAGATACTTGGGAGGGTGAGGTGGGAGCACTTGATGACATAGATTGGGACATAGTGTTAATGCATCCCCGTGAGGTGGTGATTAAGTCTAGGCTTCGCCTCATCCAATACAACGTGCTACACAGAACCTATTATGATAGGGCGAGACTCCACAAAATGGGGAAAACAGAAGACACTATATGCCTCCGATGCCACAGAGAAGGTGGAGATTTTTATCACATACTATGGACATGTGATGTGATACAAACCTACTGGAACCACGTCTTTATGGAACTAAGGGAGATTTTGGAGGTCCCAATTGCACAGGAGCCCAAGCTGGCTCTACTGGGAATGACTAACGACGTGGACCTGCCACGCCCTCTCCTGGTGTTCCTGGTTTTGGCCCTAGTAGTAGCAAAGAGAGACATTGCGAAACACTGGGGGTCACCAACCCCCCCGAGCTTGGAGGAGTGAAGAAGAGGGCTAGACCTCTACATGGCGGCCGAGAGAGTGACCTATAAATCTAGATGGATGTCCTTGGAAGTTTTAAAAAGGTTTGGTCCAGGTGGAGGCACTACCATGGTCTGGATGGGGGGCCGGGAGGGAGATGAACACATTAACAGTCTGGAAATCTACACAGGCGCCGGAGGGAGGGACTGGGAGAGGACGCTGAGAGTTACCTGTTCCTCGGATAGATGGACACTACACCTGTATAATATGAGACGTAACAGCAAAGTACGATTGTGGAGGGGCGGGAGAGGGAGTAGTGGGTTTAATGTTGGTAATTACATGACTGTACTGTTGAGTTATGAACAAAATGCAAATAAAAATATTTTAAGAGGAATGGAACCGGTCCAGCCTCGTAACTTGGAGTGGGAGCAACCTTGATTCTTATGCTAGGCAAGGTAGACTTTAGCTCTTTGCTCACTGGTGGCCTTTGGATGCATCGGCGAGCATTTGTAACAGGACTTGGAGTCATGCTTGGTGCTGAGGCACCAAAGACCAACATTGCTCATGTCCATGACGGACAGAACCCCAAGGTCTGGGTTAAGCCCTGCAGTTTGGGGTTTGACATGCCTGAAGACTTCTACAAAGGCTTGATTATAAAGCTTTAGAAAAAGATGAAAATAGAAGAAGCTATCCTCCGAATCCACTTCAACTGGTATGGAAAAAGAGGAACTGATGTTGGTGCACAGGAGTAATGCAGATTGCCCCTCATGCGCATGCAAAAGAGCTACTGTAAATGGTTTCTGATCTAGTCTATAGTTAGAGGACATTCAAGAAGTGAGGAATCTGCCTTTAGAAGTATACATCAGAAATCTTGGTACAGTAACAGTCTAAATGTTCATCCTCAAAAGGGACATGACGGTGGCACGAATGATGAGGCTCCAATATCTTTTTTTCTCCTTGTGGAGTCCCTTAGGGTAGATGACACAGTTGCAGAGTAAAATGCATCTTTCCTAGCTTATCTGTTAAGCTGATTCTTGACCACTGTGGACCTGATGTCTCTCAGTCTTTCAACAAGCAGATGCCCTCCTGATCTTCTTTACCATATTTTCACAAAATTTTGTTTTGGGTGGAATATGCATCAAGTAGGCATACCACACAGGGTTAGGGATAGGGCTGCCACGTTTTCACCATGCTTATGTGTAACATTTCCATGTTTCTATTTGTTTTTGTGTAAAAATTCAATCTCTAATTTGTGACATCTTGAGTGACACTGCATTGACAATTACATTTTTGACTCAAAGCAGAAAAAAGCCATACCAGTCCTACATGGAATTACATCCAGGAATTGGGTTGGTCCAAAGAAGCTGCCAAACGCACTGGCACTGCTGTGATTCAACAGGCCGTGCTGGTGAAGGGACATGGTGCAAATCATGTGGTCTGCCCCGCTAAAGTCCTTGTGGCACGTGTCTCCAAAGAAGTAGCCAAACTTACTGTGTCATTGGTCCAGCCAGTACTGGCACTGCTTCAACTCAAAAGACTGTGCTGGTGAACGATTGGATCAGAGCAAAGGAAGGGGAATTTCTGAGCAACAAGAACCCTAGACCCCCCTATTTCTACACAATACCTAAGATCCATAAAGATTTGGAAAAAACCACCTGGACACACCATTGTGATTGAGTAAATTTTGGAACCTATCTCAAAATTCACAGATGCGTTCCTCAGACCCATTGTACAGAAAATAGGGACACCAAAGCACTGCTAAACCTATTAAAAGATCTAAGGTACAACCCTGACATACATCTTCTTATGGGTTTGGATGTGGAGAGCCTCTATACAAGTCTTGCGCATACGGAAACTCTCAACATCATTGAGGAGGTCCTTTTTGAGGAAGAGTGGACCTATCTATCATGATTCTGCCACACCAGTTTCCTGGTGCACCTTGTCTGGCACCTGTTTACTATTGTTTTTTACCAATGCTTGTTGCAGACTATGATGTTACCAAGGCCTATTTCCCTTCTCAGCTCCAGTAGTTTACCTGTGAGCTGGAATCTGGAAGCTCCTTTCTGAGCCCTTTAAATAGGGGCCACGCCCTGTTCTCAATGCTGGTTATAGAGAACCCTGGGCTTGAGCAGAAGCTGTTCCTGTTCTCCGGTTGCTGAAAGAAGATTCCGGTTACAGCAAGGAAACCTCTGTTTTCTTTTCCCAGGTTGTAGATCCTCTCTCAGCTACAATCAGGTAGGATTGTTCCTTTCTTAACAACAGCATTGTGAAAGGAACTACGTGCTGTTTTTGTTATTTGCTGATTTGTTATTTTGCATTTTGAAAGAAAGTTGCATATCGTGCTGAAGCGCTCTTTGAGCATGTACATGTTTTGGTAATTTTGGTACTTTGTACATCGCACTGAAGCGCTCTTTGGTCATTTACATGTTTGGTGATTCTGGCATTTTTGTATATCGGGCTGAAGTGCTCTTTGGTCCTTTTCATGTTTGGTGATTTTGGCAACTTGGCACATCGCGCTGAAGCGCTCTTTGGGCATTTACATATTGATGACTGGCATTTTGGGCGCTGAAGCGCTTTTGGGGGATTTGCATATCTGATGACTTTGGCATTGTGTCACATCGTGCTGAAGGTCTCTTTAAACATTTGCATATTTTGACTCAGTGCATCGCGCTGATGCGCTTCCTGGACATTTGCATATTTGATCTCTGATACATAGCGCTGAAGCGCTCCCTTGGGCATTTTATTATTAATCTGCCTCATTAGCATATGTAATGTGTTGTGTATTGCAAAAAGGTTATTGGAAGTACCACTGTGATATTTAACAGTGGTTAAAGCACATCATTACGGAAACATTGTGTCCAAAGCCAAGTGGCTCTTTATATGAATGTGTGCTTTGTTTTAAAACATGGTTGTTTAGCCATAACATTGTATCCTTGAGAATTATAGGAACAAAAATTGCCAGTGAAGCCTGAGAAGACGTACACAATGACTGTTCTATGCATAACCTGCTTTACTTTTACAGGTCTCCCTCCCCGCACTACCCTCCATAATTCCCTTCCCCCCCGTCTAGCCACTTTGATACTCAGTGCAGTTAAGCTTGAGTCAAGGCTGCTGGAAGGTGGGCTTCTTGAGGGTACTGCTCCTGAGGAACCAAACGGAATTTTACCAGTTCTGACACTATTAGACACCTAGAAACCTGATTATGGAACGCTGCAAGTGGGCTCTTACCCAGAACTTCTTCCAATTCGAAGATACAGTATACCTCCAGGGACACAGGACCAGTATGGGCAGTACTTTTGCCCCGAGCGTAGTCGGCCTTTATGTCCATTATCTGGAAACCAACAGGATACTTGTACCTCCCAACTCTTTTCGGAACCATATCAAGCTATGGGAGAGGTACATTGACAATGTGCTGGTGGTCTGGGAAGGTGACAAGAATACGGCGTGGAACTTCCTATTTTGGCTCAATACACAGAATGAATTCCTGAAATTTACCAGTACTATAGGTAGAAAAGAACTAGTCTTCTTGGACCTGCACATCATAGTGGAAGGAGACGGGAGATTAAGAACGACAACACATGAAAAGGTCACGGTGAAAAACTGCCTTTTACTCTACAACAGCTTCCATCCCCGCCACCTCAAAAAGAATCTTCCCTTTGGCAGTTCCTGAGGCTCAGGACAAACTGTTCAGAATTACGAGACTACAAGACTCAGGCAAATCATCTAGCTGAGAAGCTACTGATGAGGTATCCCAGTAGAATGGTCTCACAAGCGAAAAAGCGGGCACAAAACAATAACAGAGAGTCTCTCTTAGAGCCACCGGTCACAAAAGAAAAGGAGGACAGGCACAACGACTTACAACATAGCAGCAAATGCAGTCTCCAAAATCATCAGTAGGCACTGGCGCATCCTGAACAGTGGCTCCATGACAAGACTGCGCCCGATGTTCTCCCACAGAACAGGCAAACTTTTGAAAGACATCCTGGTGCATACACGTCCAAATAAGAACTCAAAGGCAAGGATGACCACCCAGGAGACCCTAGCCCCCGTGATGGGACATTACCCTTGTGGTGATTGCAGTGTCTGCCACTTAACCAAACCAACCAAAACCTTCACACTAAGCAACAAAATAACGTGGCAGCTCAGAAAATTCACGAACTGCAACACTGAGAGAGTTGTGTTCATGGTTACATGCCCATGTGATCTCAAGTACATTGGGATGACCACCAGGAAAGTTAAGACTCAGATTTGCGAACATCGGACAATGCACAATGCGAGAGGACTACTACAAAAATGTCAGCCCATTATATTGAAAAGAGGCACACTGCTCAAGACTTCAAATGAGTTATACTAAAATCAATGGAGAACCATGAATCAGAAGAGAGGAGTTTAAGAGAAGCAAATGAATGATTCCACATAGTGGATAGCTGTAAATGTTGAATAACACTGGTGAAGGGACAAAGAAAGGGTAGATCCTATGCTTAAACTGGGATGCGCGAAAACCCTTTTTTCGGTCTCATCTGGATTTAGTGTCTCTGCTTCAGGCGCTGCATTTTTTTCATCTGTGTGCGGTTGGGACAAACCAGAACCAGAAATGAGTAGGTTTAAGGTCTTCTGTTGTACAACATCTTTCAAAGTGGTCAAATGTAACAAGGAGCATCTATGCAAAGTGACTCTATGGAAGTATTCTTTTGAAGCAGTCAACCTAATCCACTAATAACTTGATTTGAGACTGTGAGACCCTCATTAAGGGTTTCCAGAAAGTCTTCATGTCCTTAGGGAGATAATTCAAGAATATTTTTATGGATTTCCACTGGACTCTGTAATAATGGTCCAACAAGGCCTTTTTGAATCAGAGTCCTGCTACACTGCCCATCTTCCAGCCTAAAACATTGTATCTTTTAATGTGTTAGGTTTATTATGCCCCACTGGGTTACAGGCATCTCACCATAGGACTTAGAGGTAGACTTAATGGCTTGACTGGGGACTGGGGGCCCTACCACTGGTGAGGGGGGTCCATCTACAGAGAGTCTGAAGAATAATCCTTCTGGAAGTCACCAACATTGGTTCCTCTACAAAAAGTCTGAAGAATAAATCCTTCTGGAAACCACCACCATTGGGAGGGTCCCTCTATAGAGAGTCTGATGAATACATGATTTTTCTCTCAGAACAGAAGATTTAGCATATAAACCGCGCATGCTTCAATGACAATGACAGTAGACCTAATGTTTCAAAAGCAAATGTCTGTAGGTTGAGTGCCTTAATGCTAAGTGGCATGATGATGAGTCAATGTTCATGATGCCCTCGACAGTAAACCTGCAAAATCTTTGGTGTTGACATCATTCTGCTACACTGTTTACGGGCACGACAAGGAAAGGATTTCCTCCTTCTGCTGTACAATCGGTACGCGGTAGTTTAATTCCCGCCTCACTTCCCTGATTTTTCCGTGGACCAGCCGTTCTCCTACGATTGCTGTTGGGTGCAGCTTATACAAGAAAAAAAGCATGTGAGCTGCCCCTCCAATCAATCGCGCACCGCGCTGCGGGCGCTCTGCCTTATGACACCTCTGCTACTCAATACAGAATATTCACTTGATTTACAGTCTACCTCCAATCGTGCAGCCTTTGTGCTGGCTGAGCAGATAATCTCCCATCCAGTCCCTGTCCTGAGGAGAACCTACACTAATCACGGTTCGAAACGTGTTGACCCCCAGCCTGTGACAAGAAAGAAGGGTGCAGCTAGGGACTAAATAATACCACTTCTGTGGGCCCTTGCTGTTAATCTTAAAAACATTCCATCACAGGTGTTGTGAGACAGGCAGGCAAGCCCATTCCACCTTTAGATCCGCCTGTCCACTGGTATTCTAGTCAAAGGACTGGTTTCTTCCCACTTGTAAATATTGTTCGTTGTGTAAAGGTTGTCCATGTCGCAATCAGTTTGCAATGTAATTTGTTTGAAGTTTTTTGTTGGTGTTGTGAAGTCTTCAGTATTTACCTTAAATGTTTGTATATTTGTATATATTGTACACATAACTGTACGTTTTTTAACTAACTGTTTTGACAGAAATTTCCTTTGATGTCATGTTTTTGATGAACTAATGAAAATTGATTATAAATGAAAATAAATTCGTTTGTAATATATAACTGTTGGCCACGCAGCACATATTGGCTGTGTGTGTCTTGATTTCCCTTGAAATAATCCTGATCATCCATTTTGTTCTGTTTATCAGACATCAGCGTTAAGCCAGTCCTCTTCAGCAACCAGGCCATGACAACATCTCTCTTCGAGGTCGGAATCCTTGCAAGTAATTGGGCCTGATGTTTGGAGTAGAGGTGTTGTTTATGTCTATTCCTTTCTCTGCATCTCGCCCTGGGGGAGTCCTTAAGAACAGAGAACTTATTGAAGAAGACACTTTGTTCGCTGGCTTATGGTTTTTCAGCAGCTCTCTGATCTCCTGCCTCTTGAGGTTATCTTCCATCTTACCTCTGCCACTAAGCATGATGCTATGCTTCCATGACATCACCTTACATTAAAGTCACATGCCATGCATAGAGAGACCTCAGGGCCAACGTCTTTGGGGACGCTGCTATGGTTCTATGTCATTACTCTGTATTATGGCCTCAAGGACAGGTGCCTCTCCTTTCCTAGTGGACCTACATTTCTCTAGGCTAAGAGGTCATCATAATCTGAATACTCTAGGTTCAGTGGCCTGAGGATGATGACCTTGCCAAAACTGAGACCCCACTCAGTTTTGGCCACGTCTACCTGGCATTGTGGACTCCATAGGAGGCAAGAATCAGCATCATGGACATCTCTCTTCAATGGATATTAGAAGGCGACTTGGGTAGGGGGTCGGAAGGGAACTCGCAGGATTTGTCAGTTAATACCTGTTATGATTTATGCTGTCCCTGTTGCGTTATCACCCACCTCCATAACACAGGTAATTACAATGTCTATTACTAGTCACAGCGATGGCAGGCACGGATCTCCACAACTATAGGAAATGTACAAGGCTCTGACACTGCAGGATTGTCTCTAATGACCAGAAAATATGTAGCAATGCCTATTATACTGAAGAAAATGGGAAATAGCTGTCAACCTTCACTCACTGAATATCTGCTGTTGTTTGACCTGTTGCATAGATTATGATGCATTTGCATTATACAGCATATGTAACACCTACTGTTAAAATATTGGAAAACTCAAAAACAGATTTAAACAAAAGAATGATGGACACCTCTCTTCCGACTCTATCTCAACATCATGGAACACTCTAAATTACACAATGCATCTCAGTGACATCTCTGAGGTATAAATCAGAAGACCAGAAGGAATTTGGCACAGACAGAGCTCCTTCACAGTTCTTTAGCTGGTCCTCGAATCATATTTAGACAATAGTCACATTCTGAAAACCTGTTCATGAAGAACATGAAAGGTGTATGTAGGTGATATACACTAGAAAGTTTTAAAATGCCTGAAATTACATAAGGAATGTTATGTGAACAGAAAGAGAAGAATGGTTGAGCCTTGTGTTCAGGGTTCCTTCTCACAAGAGCAGCACAATGAACCTTACAACAAAGCAATTAAACACTGCAGTGGAGTTGTGGTTGAGAGAAGAGAGATGGAAAAAAGTAAAGATAACTAGGTTGAAATAGCATGGTCTGGAGGGACAGCTGAACATTGTGGCTTAAAGATGGGGTTTCATCTGAATGGGTTTAGCTGGATCAGGACAGAGATGGAGTTACACATCTGGATGGGTTTAGCTGGATCAGGACAGATGGAATTATAGCCATTGAAGGCATTCTAGTACAAGGCCTAATATCTCCCTTTCTCTTTGCATTCTCTGGACTCAAACCCAGTGAAATAGCAGCAGCTGGTCTAGAGGGATTCACCAGTAGTTCTTGTAATGAAGTTAGAGAGCCTGGACTCTGTTCAGTTAGTAGGGTGGTTGTCACAGCAGTGCATTGGTATCCCAAGTGGAACGTAATCTACAAAATCCTGATCTATCTCTATACTCTTCAGAAACTCACAAGCACTTGTACTTTTGTCCCTAACTAGTCCTTCACTAGTTTGTCACTATTACACCTCTGTGGTTATTAACCATAGTATCCAAAATGGAATCAGGACTGGTAAAATGATCAAACATTTCGTGATCTTTGACCTTTTTACCCAGTAACCCCAGTTAATACAGATGCCTGATATTTATACATTAGCTAAATCTTAGATGCTATTACCCTCCTTCATCCTCACCCATCAACCTCCCAATGAGTATGGAACCACTCTCTTGCAAAGGATAACCTGTGTCGAAACAAACTGCTCAGAGGCAGACCACTGCTAGCAATTCTTTTATCAAAACTCCCTTAACTACCTTCCACTCTGTGCCATTCCCATTGCTATCTCTGGACTCTGCTTTTGTTTTTAAGTAAGGATAAATTGCTTACCTGTAATCCTAGTTCACTTGCAGAGGAATCCTTGCAAAGTGATAAACACTAATTACCTCCAGGGTCCCCGCACGTGGGCCGGATTATTCAGTGCTTATTATATTGGTGCGGATCCCCTGGAAGAGAAGGACAAATGTTTACCTGTAATCCTAGTTCTAGTACTAGGGGAATCCTCATCAGAGTCATAAGCACTGAATAGTACCACCCATGTTTGGGGACCCCGGAGGTCCCGCACTTGGGCGCGACTATTCACTGCTTATGACTATTAATGAGGACCCCCTGGAAGAGAACCAGAACTTTTAAGGAGCTAGATATAACTAATAGTTTTGTTCCATAGGACACGCTTGGTTGAATGTTTTCATAGAGATAGACACAGAACTGCAAGACCAGTGACATGGTAGAGCAGCATCCCTTCAATCATTCTACTTCTACTAGCAACCCTGTCCTGCTACTTTGTTCAGCTATGTATTGTCAACAAACTGGTAAACTGTAATGCTTGTGTGCTAGTTACTCCCAAAGGGTTCCAAATGAAAGTGGAAAGCTTAGAGATGATGTGTGGGGGGAACCAATAAGTGACAATGAAGATGACCCACTCTGGGACCGGGGAACCCATACTCCTGTGGGTCTTTAGGGTGCGGACAGTCCTATGGGATCAAGTCTCAAACACTGCCAGGAGTTTAAAAATAAATACTAGACATGCATCACCACCTTCCAGGATAAAGCCTACAACCTGCAGGTGGCTCATGGCACCCTGTAACCACTCGGACAGCCGACTGGTATTTCCCAAGTTCGATTTTTGTGACAATATCCACTGGTAATGAAGGTACACTTATCGAATGTACGGCTGTGAATGACCATAGGCTTGTTACCTGGCCGCAGCAGGCTGGAGAGCTCCAAAGATCTTTGAGTAGATCTTAAGGTTGAGCTGCTCTGATAATCTTTGAGTAGAGGCTGCAGAGATTGGTTGGAGGTGAAACTGTAACAATTATACAATAAGAATTTGATTGGGCTTGTATTACCTTTTCATCAACATTAATCGGTAAGCTACTGCAACATCAGCAAGAACTGAAAACTGCATATGAGGAAAATTTGGTTTGGGTTCAACTAGATGGTTAGCATACCAAAATCTAGAAAAAGTATCTTGAAATACTGATTAGGGTCCCTTAGGATCTAAATGAGATTTTTACATTGCATTAAGTCACTAAACAGTGCAAAGTCCATGGCTGTGTTAATCTTCTTTTGAGCTTCCTCCAAAGACAATCGGGGGGCATATCTTTACAAACATTGCGAGAAGGAAAGAAAACTTAGATGGGAAAAGCAGACTGATCATTGAAAAAAGAATAATAAGATCAGTAACTAAGATATTTAAAAGGAATTTTTTAAAGGTTTTTCAGAAAGGATCAGAGTGAGGGTAGAATCAGGTTGAAGGTCAGGATTGCCAAACTTTGACTGAGAAGTGAGAAAAGCTGAAAATAATGGTGTGCTTGTATTTGATCTCATTTCATTGTGAAAAAGTTACAGTAAAATGTGTTAAGTTAATGCAATGCACTACAAACAAACTACCTTTGCATTGTTTTACAGGCCACCTCATGCCGTAGCACAGGCAAAGTGGATGAAGAACAGAAATCAAACCTGAAGCTAAGGTACAAATGCATCATGGACAAACTGTCGCAGTTTGACTATGACCCCTGCGTCCACCCGGGATTTTCGGAGTACATCGTAAACCTCTTCGGAATCCTGAAGGAAAGGCCGCAACCTGGGTCCGAGGAACTCAAGCACCTCATGGACCCAGAAAACCTGAAGAAGATGGCCACCTCAACCGTGCCTGAGAGTGACCTGCAGGACGTGCTCATCCTGCTCAAGTGCTTGACTCAGCTGTCTAAAGAGGATGGCAAGCCAGTCTTTGTCTGGTAAATAAAAGTCTCCCAGAAATCGACGCTTCCACACCTCATTAAATGACCCTGCAGCACAAAAATTTGGACTAGGCGCCGTGTATTCATTTACCGAAGACCTATCGATGGCGTTTCACACTATGATTAGTGGAGAGCTGAAGGTCTGATTACACCGTTGAGGTTTCAGGTCCCCAACATTCTGAGACCACTTATTTGCAAGCTGGCACAAACCCATTTGATGCCCAATGCCATGAGCACCCAAAGAATGCCTACTGGCATCTGTAGTGAGTGAAGTAGCCCCCTAGTTGTACTTTGAGGCCCATTTTGTCTCATTACAAGCAGTGCACGGTGTAGATCTCTGCAGAGGGAAGCACCCTACACATGTATGAGATGCAATGAGGCCTGTCCTTTTGTACTGCAGGCCAGAGCCATTACAGCAATAGAAAATGTCTAGGCTTCACCTTCAAGGTACATAAAAAAAAACATAAAATTGTCTATTACAAAACTGTTTGATACACAATAGCTCTTAACATGAATTCAAACACAAAGAACATCATTTTTCCTAGAAGAGATTTCAAGTAAATTTGCAAAGGCGGGCTGGATTCCAGTTCAAGCACAGCTCTTCCAATGGTCAGCTGAAGAGATCACACAAGATGCTGCACATGACACCACCAAAGCCAAAATCCATCACAACTGATGGTCTTACACTGATCATTATCTAAGCCACATTATTTCAATTTAAGTTCATAAATTGTATTTTATTCCCAACATTTTTACGATTTCTTGTAGAGCAACTCAGCTCTAAAGACCAGCAGAGCAGGCTATGGAGAAAGCACCTTACTGAACCATGAGCTTCTCAACCAGAGCTGCTCTGTCGGGCTAAGTTTAGATGAGATTATGGTGAGGAGAAGTAGGAACATGTTTTTAGGGTAGTTGTACACAGCACACTGTTTAGTAGCTGTCCTTTTACACATATTGCAAAAGATAATTTTTATATATACTTTTATAGCACAAAACTAAGATTAAGCTGTCACTTTTTTTTTCAATATCAATCTTCATTTTTAAGTGGCTTTATTAGGCAAATTAGGAAACACTACCCCTCACTCTAAGTCATTCAAGAAGTATGGTGCGGTAGAATTGGCCAGTGGAAAATCCATTGAAAGGGATATAAGGCTGCATTAACTCCCTCATTTCAACTATTAATCAACATCCTATCCATGCACCCATTCTTTCATGAAATACCATTAGGAATTTGGGTGTGGAAAAACTACGGGCCTGTGCAAAATTATTGCACACGCCAAATACGAATTTGCTCCCAAGTAAGAATTTACATAAGAACTCGGAAAGCGAGCCTTAGCCTAATTGATCAATGTTAAGGCTCTGAGGTCCATTTGTACGAAATTTCCATTTCGCATTTCCATAATAGCGAATCCTAAGAAATTGCTATTTAGAAAATGCGAATTGGAATGTATGAAAATTGCGATTTCCTATTAGCAATTCCTATGGAATCTCAATTGCTATTAGGAAATGAAAATTTTGGAGATGCCAAACCATTCAAACCTATAGGCCTAAGGCCTCAGATCTAAATAAAAAAGTGATGCACGTGTAAAACACTTCAATGCCCTCAGGGCAAGTGAGTTGTATGGCACTGCAAAAACGAGGTGCCTTTTCTTAATTTTCACCTTGGATTGGATTCAATGGTAACAGCATTTGCTATAAGCCCATTTCACATTTAGAAAATGCTTGGTACTTGCGGCTAGGAAATTGCAAATAGAAAATCCCTAATTACGATTTTCTATTTTGGTGCCACAGCTTTTCTACCATTTGTACATAAGGTGTAAGACTATTTAGCATTTCCATACAGCCCGAAATAGCGATTTGGTCCATTAAGAAATGCTAAATAGCTTTGTATATGTGGGCCTTGGAAGTAGAACTCCCTACTCTTCAGCGTTAACAGCATTAGCTGCTCTTTTAAATTCAAGATGTACTTGTGATGATCACCTCACAACATAAACTATCCATTCCCACACCCAATGTAGAGTGTAGCATTGCTTGGTAGAAGGGGAAGGGTGAAAGAGTTCACTAAATCCATATTATTCTCATTTAACTTTAATGAGAGATGTTGCCCAGCCTTCTGTTCTCCAGCCAGAGTTCTCCCCCTCCAGCTCCTGAACTGGTGTTATTCCCCAGCCTTGCAGACTCTCAAAGCGTTCCGCCCATGAAGAAATTTCATGGTCCGCTTCATAGAAAGACCGGATGAATTCTGGACCAGGTCACAACCATGATTGAGGTATGTCCTGAAGTGAATTCAACAGGAATAAACCACCTGTGAGGTGCTTTTGAGCAGCTGCCTTCAAGACCTCACTTCTCGCTACGTGACTGTGGTTGAAGGGAAGCTTACGACAGCTCCAATCTTTCACTATACAGTCATCGCCCAGCGCACACTACAGTTTTGCTCCGCAGGACTGAAGATGGCTCACTAGCCAACGTAATGAGGGCTGGTCTTCCACACGGGAGTCGAGAGTAGACACCGTCCCGTCACTGCAGTGCATGAATTGAGCAGGGGTTTCTCAGTTGTACCCCTCCTAATTGGCTGAGGGAGTTGGGCCAGTGGTCCTGGCTTCAGAGGAAACAAGGGACGCGTTTGTCTCATTCACTGTAGGGTTTGAAAGGAAAATAGTCACCTATATGAGTCAAAAAGGCATCTGAACATTGCCATGCTCAAAATAAACTGCTCTGACATATGCAATGACATCATCATGTTTGTTTGACATCATTTTAAACTTTTAACGCAACTTTTAAAGCATTTCAACATTAAGAATATAATAAGGGCATAGCTAGTGTACTTTTAAGGTTGTGTATTACGTCATCAATTCACCCCTTCTTCCATCTGACACTACGACTACATTGGGCTGGTGCTTATATAATGTAGTTAGCCCCTACATCAACAGAAATTTACAGTAGGACTGTCTAGGAAGACAGTAATTTCAACAGTAAGTCTTAAGCCTGCCCAATCCTTTACCACAAGCCAGTTTCTGAGCCTCACAATAACTCCAACAATGAGCATAAAGATAGGACTATACAAAGCCCATGTCAATCCTAAACCCAGTCCCATAATTACCAAAGTACCATACCTTTAACCTTACCCTATTACTAACTTCAGGGCTATTACCTTAGCCCTAACTCTAAATCGTACCATACTCCAACCCTGACCGGATACCAAGTTTAAACCCACCTCTTACCCTATTTCTAAAAACAACCATAAACCATACCCAAAACCCCTAACTATTCTACGTAGCTGCACATGTTGATATATTGGTTTGTATGGAAGTGTACACTGAGGTAATGGGTGCACCACAGACTGAGGAACAGATTTCTCCATAGATTATACTGCAAATATAATGGCTCCATTCAACATGGATCTGCTCCTACCTACATCACACGAGTCCAAAGAAATCTATCAAAAAGGTAAGATTAACACATGTACCCAGCAGAACAGCTTCTACATGGAGGATACTTAAGAAAGCAGAAGGTAACACCTCAACCCAAAATTTATAAGATTTCGTTGCATGCTGTGGACGAGGAGCTTGGCACGTAAATCAGATTAGGAGGGTGGTTTGGAAGATGGATCGGGGACAAAAGGAGGAGGATAAGATATATCATTCACAGGGGAGTAATTACAGGAAAGCTAGAGGTTCAGTCACTGGTCTATTAGGGAATAGTAAGGTGTGGAAGGTGATTCCAGGTTATTCCAAGATCTTTAAAAGTTGACATCCAGTTTGTCAACCACTAGGTTTAGATTCTGATAACAGAAGGATAAATGTTATCTTCTAAGGGATGAGTTTCACAAAGAGTGGAGACGAGCACCTCGGGATTTTGCCTGCACAATCAATGAGCAGGATACCACAAAGCGAAGAATCGCCACGTGATGGTGGGTAGTTATGCTCATGTGCCCATTAGGCTCCCCTACGTGGGCCTTTGTATTATAAACACCAGCATGAAAAATCATCCCTTGCAGTTTGGGACTGCTGACCACACTGAGATCTTAATGATCCTCACTAATCGAATCAGCCGTAGAACAAGTTAAACCACATGAAAGTTCCCAAGGATGCAAAGTATATATATGTATATATATATTGAACAACCTGGAATAGTGCGGCTTCATATGCAGCTGTCTGGCCTGTCGCTTGCTTGGTTTTCTCCTCACAAGTTATTTACATCTTGATTGCTCGAAGCTCATTTAAGCATGAGGTGTCCAGCACACTGGGATGTATGATTGGAGTGTACCAGGCCTAGAGATGATGAGGTCAAAAAAGGTAATTTACCATAGTGCTATGTAACTTTAGTCAAAACAGGTAATTTACTATAGTGCTATGTAACTTTACTGTTATGTGGGAATGATGTGAGCCCAGGAGCTAGCACCTAAACTGTCCTAAATCTGGGAAAGAATCTTCAGAGGACTTATTCAATTTAGTGGTAGTATGATCTATTCACTGTTGCATACATGCTTTATATCCTTCGCAAAGAGTCGTATGAATTGAACCCTCAGAGGCAGTGGCAGAGAGCTCACTTCAGCCACTGGACATTAAAACAATGGGAACGACTGTCGAAATCAGATTGATTGTGTATTGATTAATTTCTGAGAATCATGGCAGTGCTACCCCATGACGTATTTCCTATCGAACAGAATGACGGCGATAACCAAGGAATAGAGAAATTCCATACCAGAGTTTCAACTGTGGTTGAGCAACGTGCCATCTGAGAATGAAATCTAGGTTTCATGATTTAGGATCACAAAAAAGGTGTTTTTGGATGTGGCAGATTTCAGAAAACAAAGAGATGGGTGCATTTTTATGATGGGAGGCGAATACATGCTGTATGAGAGCGACATCCTCATTTTCATAAATCTGAGAGCGGGTGTTTGGGGCTTCTTCATACTCGAAATTTGGAGGTGGTGGAGGTCGACTGCTTGGTTAGGACCACACAAACCTGTAGAAAGACTGTTATTTACCCCACCTTTCCTTTAAGGATAGGGGCTTGATCGATTCAGTCCAGTGTGGTTTCTCTGTCCTTTGCAGGTGTTCAATGGTTCTTTATTGAAATGCAAACAATGAAAAGGCAGGTAAGCCTGAATCACCCACAAGCCACATCTTGAAGATGTCAGTGGCTCACTTGGTAAAACTACGGGTGTTTCTGTTGCATTGTATCGGTAGTATATTGTACACAGTATTGTATCGTGTTTACTTGCATGGGTGTTAATCAGCCTTGTCCATCTGCATTCCAGACACACTGTGCTGTTTTAGTGATTGGTTTGGGAATAAGAAAACTACCACTTGCAGTACAATTCGTTCTTCAAAGGAGAACTCGCTCAGAATGTGGAAAGCGCTTTATGCATGATTTAATAGTTTATTCAGAAGTTTATTAGATGGTTGTAGCTGTCTGAAGAGAAAGCGAGTGCCAAATACTACTGGAATGTTAAACAAAGGAGTATGTATCAGGCGTTCTTGTCAATGCAGGCTCCTTAATTTTAGTGCTTCTGCTGTTTTGCTAGAAAATGCTCTTCAGGCTTTATTCTGGCACCACAATCTTGTCCGAACACAGTATATCTTCTGATGTTTTTCCTGCCAGACGCTTTAACCACACGCTGACGATCAAATGCCCCACTTTCCATGTTTGATGTTCCTCCATCTCCCTCTCTTCCAAGTTCTTCTCAGTCTTCAGTGGTCTGGGGTCTTCAGGTCACTCCCCAGCCTCATCGTCCCTGACACTCTGCTCTGCCTCCATCTCGGAGCAGCAGGCCTTTGCCCAGACCACTGAAGTTGCAGGTATCACTGAGCAAAACCCAAGGCTTCACTGTATGTGGGATTGTAAGCCCGTAGGGGCAGCATGACGACTGCTCGTCATTATATAATTCTAGCAGATCTGTAGGTTCCTGTGATTCTGGTGCATGAAAACCACGTCACAAGTCCCCTGACCAACCTCTACAGGCTGCTCATCCAGAGTGCTGGACTCTGTTGGGGGTAATGGGGCACACCCAGCTGATCCAAGGGTGATAACTGGGTACAGGCCTTTTTACCTGAACCCCGGTGATGTCAAGTAATTGATGCCTGATTCTTTACTTGCATGTATTTTTTCTTTTTCGTTTGTTATGCTGAAGTTTTTCTTTAAAATAAAATAAAAGACGTAAATATAAATAATTAACAATAAATTAAATCAGCTTGTTAAACATGTCTCGAGTCTGAGCTGATGCGCAATATCATGAAGTACCTATAAAGGATTGAGGAGACTTGGGTGAGATGTTAATATGGTACAACAATAAAGATGGATATTGTCATGTTTTTTACTTCAAAAGCAATAACCCTTTAATAAACTCTTCTCAACTGCAGCACAAGAAGAATCAGCAAGAAGTGTGGTAGCCTGATGTGTCTCGCCCTTACAGTTCAAGTTATAGGGAATGTTTTAGGCTTTTAGGAAGTGTCCTTCTTCTATGGACCGGTTTGCATGCTGCTCTATAACCCGGTATTTGTAAAGCACAAACTAATCACTGGTAAGGGTCTCAAGGTGCTGGGGCCGTCAGGGAGATTGAGTGAGCTTGTGCCCAGAGTCACAGGATGCTGAGCTGATCTGCCTCCGGTGCTGGGAATCGAACCGTAACCCCCAAGCTCATAAGCCAGATGCCCTGGCCGTTGCGCCACACCTCTGTTGTACGCTTCAGCAGAACACTAGGTATCTGGGGATTCCCCAAGAATGTATGTCCTGTTCCAATAGAGGTAACAACGGGATATACTAGGATATAATGGGATTTATATTTTGGCTGGCGGGATAGCCATCGCCATTCTGATGCAGTAACGTGCCCGCCAAGGTCTAAATAAGTCCCTTATTCTACTGCCTGGGGCTAACAAAGAACAATGCAAACATCCAGAGAAGCATGCCCGACAGGCATAGGCACTGTTACCTAGTACCACAAGAAAGATTCTTGTCACTTGCAGTCTCTGGGTGGGTTGTCGGGAGAGTTTCTTCGTTCTCTGGGGCTGGCTTTGGGCTCTTCAAACAAGATCTCCAAGACGCAGGCAGGTAAAAATCGCTGTGAGCCAGGCTGAGCCTCACAGTTATCCCTAGCCTGAGGGAAATGGGAAACACTCATATCTAAACGTCCAGAAAAAGACCAGAGCAGGTCAATGGGAGAGGGAAAAGAAACAGATAGCGTTCAATGTTCTCCATAATCCAGTACTTTCACAGCAATTTCATATCTCTAGTAAGATGGTGTGAGGATCTTGCAGCCTCCCTTTTTCCTTCCAGGTCAGGAATTCATCACCACCTCCAGAACAAATATTCTGCAATTTTGTGGTGACACTAAACTTGACTGGTAGTAATATTTTCAACTGTGTCTTCATTGCCAGAAATTCTTTCTTGCAAGATCCTTTCCTCATCTCTTTACTGTCATGGCTTGAGATACATCTAAAATGATATGGACAGGCCTACTGTTTATGTTTACCCTCCTTGTGGAACCAACCGCCTCCAGTATTCTGTGTTTGCTTTCCTCGTCTCTCAGTTAGACCCTTCAGCATGCCAGGTCCTGGGGTCTCAAGACAGACACAATTATATATTTCCTTTTTGAGAGCCTCCACTTGCATCCCTGAGGCCTCGAAAACTATTTCTCCAGAAAGCCCCTACTTTTCTCTTTTTCTTCATCCACCGGGACTACCAGTGGGCTCAAATTCTTTGCTTTCATTGCATTTTCTAGTCATTCCAGCCTCTTACGTGGCATCTAAGGGCACAGACTATGTTGTGGCCACCAATCTCTCTATTCTATCGTCCAGTGGGTTATCTGATGTCTGAAATTTGTTAACTTAGTATTCAGCAGTGCAAAGTTTGGTGCCAAGGGGGTGCCTTTCTCCCTCCTGAATATTTTGTTCCTTCATCTACTTGGCAAGTTAGGCTGCCTTAGCTCCATTAGCAAGCCAATGCCTTAAGAGTGCACTTTCCCTTCTCTGTGCCTGTGCTCCTATCCCATAAGGGATGCAACCCTAATTTGGGCCTGTCCTCACGCTAAAACTATTTGTTGCTCTCATAACAGCCCAAGAGAAGTCGCATATCCCTCGATTTCTCCACCAGAGTCACAACCGCACCTCTCCCACCACTGTTGTGTGGGGATGAAAGTGAACTGGCAAACCAGCTCCCTCTAAATTAGTGAAACTCGTCCCATTCACCAGTGTCTGCAGCCTATGGAATCGCCCCTCACCGGCCGGACCAAGTTTGGGGTTCTCTTAGATATAAGCTGTCAGGTGGGTAATCCATTTCACCTTTTGACTATGATCATTCTGGGGTGGTGACACAGATGAAAGGCGTGAACCAGAGGCAGCACACTTGGCTGTCCCCCCTGATTCGTAGGGAACACACCCCAGGCCTCCCTAAGAAATAGAGGTAGCCTGCCTGGTGTTCTCATAAACTGCCTTATTTAACGCAGCAAAAATAGCCCAGCTGCAGTGAGGACCTGAGACCAAGGAGCTGCTCAGCCAAACAATGAGAAATGCATCACACCAATGACCAAGCTGAGCCTCTTCTCTTCCTGGGCCCCTTTTGTGAATGGGAATGACCCTACTGGAACTGCACGTTGACATGGAAAGGAGGAAAGAGGCCAAGAAGACAGTGCAGCAACCACTCAGATCAGTATGAGACACAATTCTATGTCCTGTCACACCCTTTATTGTGGTGCTAATGAGATCCATAGCACTCTGGATGTCCAGCATTGATCTCACACCCAGTCACATTGGAGACATGAAGCCGAGCAGTCCCTCAAACTCTGCTGACAGTGGAGGCTGGGGATAAAGGCGGTCAGCGCGTGGGATCACTTTGTTGGAGACCTGAGTGACAGGCAAGACACTGCCATGAAGTTCCAGACCTCAGGCTGGCTGGCGAGCTGCATGACAATGCCAGACTCACAGACGAGAAGCACCCCAAAACTTCCAGAGCACTGATTTACAAAGGGATATCCTTTATAGAGTTAAAGGTATGAAATCCACCCTGTAGCTAAGTGCAGGATGAGCGACATTTGTGCCTTCCTCCTGAATGTACTGCTATCCTCTGTAAAATACCAGTTTAAAGGCCACCCTGAGGGTGAATTACAGTCAATCATAACAAACAAGAGGGCTTCTACCACGTTATTTACAATAAACTTCTGATCCACAGATAAGTATATTTCTCTCTAGGCCTAGACATAACGTTGCAGATAGCATATCAATAAACAACAAAAACATTAATAAAGACCACCCAAATTCAGACTACACAATGTGATGTGTTAGGTCCATAAAATCTCAATGCATGAAGTTGTACAAAGGACAAGTGGTGGAAATATGTGCATTATACCCCTGCTAAACAGTGGCAAAGTGCGTGGGCTCTTCCCTTTAAACATGGTAGAATTGGGCATACACATGATTGACACAATTACGTCCGTAGCACAATCCTACCTGTACCAGGGGCCTGTAAATTAAATGCTACTAGTGGGGCTGCAGCACTAATTGTGCCTCACACTTAAGTAGCTCCCTAATACATGTCTCTTGCCCGTCATTGCAGCCTGAAGACAGTTTTAAACTTGAAAAAATATGCCTTTTGCTAAACCTAAAATACTTATCAGTTACCCCTAAGATCGGCCCTAACTGCCCATTGGTCAGGGTGAATGGGTGAATGGTGTTTAAAAGATAGCACATTTTTCATGTTTTACCTGTTGCGACAGTAAAAACCCCCCAAAGACATATACCATTTGGCAAGGCAGGCTTCCCATAGACTAACCGATTTACCTTATTACATTTAATAAGATCTAAATGCAGTTTAGGAGCAGCTGGAGAAGAGCTCATTCATTCACTCTTTTTAATTGTAATTTAAAATGTGGGAAGCCCACTTTGGAACACTGTATGCATATCCGGGTATTGAAGATCTATCATTTTCAACTTCAAGCCTCCTCCATGAGTATCGATTGGGGGGCGGGGTTTACAGGAGATTACTCCTGCTGAAGTTGAATCGGCCATTGTCAAGTTACTACCTAATAAGGCACCGGGTCTTGACAAGCTTCCGGGGGACCTATTTCGGGCAGAACCAAAAATATGGGCCCCATATCTCTGCGTTCTGTTTAATGCCATTCTAAGGGGAATGGAACCGCCAGATACCTGGCGTGGTGCAGAGATAGTTCCTGTCTATAAAAAAGGTTGTCGCCTATTACCGTCCAATTACAGGCCTATAAGCCTCATAGACATTACACAAAAGCTGATGGGACGAATAATTTTAGAAAGAGTTCAGGCCTGGGTTGAGGAAAGCGAGATCTTGAGCCCTTTCCAGGCGGGTTTTAGGACGAGCACCCCAACTATTGACCAGATATTCAGACTTCAGGTCTTGTATTGGACAACAGTGAGTGTGGAGGGTGGCAGCCTCTACCTCATTTTTGTTGACCTGAGGTCCGCATTGTGGAGTGTACTTCTAGATCTTGGTATCCCACTATATCTCTTGGATGTCCTAATAAGGCTCCATTCTGAAACCTATGCTCAAGTTGGGTGCGGAAAGCATGAAGAATTGTCAGTTCGCTTCCCGGCAAAAAAAGGGGGTGCACCAGGGGTGTGTCCCAACCCCCACCCTTTTTAGTCTATATATTAATGGGCTTCTAGACCACCTACTTGGTGCTAAGGATATTGGTGCCCCGAGGCTAGTTACAGGTAGGGTTCCCGCATTGATGTTCGCGGACGACACTTTGTTGTTGTCCAAGACATCAATGGGTCTCCAACGTACCCTGGACGGCTTGCCGACTTCTGTGCACTGAGAGGCCTGGAGATAAATCTGGCTAAAACCAAATTTATGATTTTTAATCCACCCAGGCAGACCCGCCCAAATCCAGTATTGGATGGAATTCCTTTAGAGCGAGTGAAAACCTTTGAGTATTTGGGTATTATCCTTGCGGAACATCTGGAATGGGATACTCAGGTAGCAAAGGTTGCTCTAAAGCTAACTCAAACGGTGGGAGGAATATCGAAGATGCATAGATCATCTGAGATTAAGCCTGCTGCTCCAGTTATTGAAATTTATAAAGTACAGGTTAGAGCGGCTTCTATCTACGGGGCGGAGCTTTGGGGGCACCACAGGCCTACTAGCCTTTCAAGAGTAGAGCACACATTTATGAGGAACCTGTTAGGACTCCCAGTTAGTACCCCGCTAGTACCTCTCCGGCTGGACCTAGGGCTACTCTCCATTGAGGAGGAGGTGGCTTTAAGGCCACTTACATACTGGAAAAGACTATGGTTAGTTCCTGAATTAGCCCCCTATAAAAATTAATTTAAGGCTGCCTGGGCTGAAATAAGAAGTAATAAAATCCCGTGGTTATCCCACATGAAGGAACATTGTAGTATGATTGGTCTACCGGAGTTATGGGAAACACCAGAAGTATTATGCCCGGTAACATCTAGGGCTGATCTGGTCTACCAGTATAGGCATTATAAATTAATGTCTCTTCATGTGAGTTCTACAGCTGGTAGATTGACAACTCAGTTTCTTCAAGAAAAAGAGGATTATAAAAAGGAAGACTTCCTAGACCTGATTTATCCAGCTTTGGCAAGGAAACTATACATCCAATTCAGGTTGGGCGGTCTTCCGCTTAGGTCATTTACCAGCAAATGGGACATAAATAAAAATACTGTGGGCCCAGCTTGTAGATACCATTTGGAAAATGAGATCCATGTCCTCGTTTTCTGTCCCATCTACCAGGCTGTACGTAAACGCTGGGTTAAACCGATTTGTAGAAATCTAGACTTTAGACAATGTTCCACGGCTTTTAGAGTACTAAAATATGATACGCACCCCCCTATTGTTTTTGCCGTCTCCCGCTTTTTAAACGGGGTGTGGCATAAACGCAGAAATTTTTTACCGAAATAATTTGAATGACTTAAATATATGTAGGAAATCTAATCTACTTAATCGATAACTATATTGTATCGTTTAATCTGATTTTATGATGTGATACTTAGGGAATGGTTTTATCTTTGTGTAGTAGGTGTATATATGATTGTGACTGTCTTCGCTGTTCTATGTTATTTATCTATTTTATTGTTGTGTTTGTATGTATTTTATTCTGCACTGGTATGGTGCGTTGTGACCGAAATAAAGTTATCAAATGGTAATTTAAAATACTCTTTAATCTTAAAGTCTGATTTTAAATTATTATTTAGCAAAATCCACTTTTAGAAAGTTGGTATTCTTCTGCCCAACATTTCTAGGTCCATTCTGTGAATAGCCAGCTGCCTTGTGTTGTTGATGGCTCCCCCAATGGCAAATGTGTACTGGAGCCATGCAGTGGATATAGAGCCTGGGTATAGATGGGAGTGGAGCTTCCTGACAGGATGTCTGTGGAGGTGCTGTGCCCTGCCTTGACTACTCTTTAAAGAGACCTGCTCCTGCACCCACAGAGGCCTACCCATGCCTTTTCTTTCACTAACCAAGCTGAAGCCACATCCAGGTAAGAGGAGAAAATTAACCAGCACTAATTTAACAGGCAAAGGATTGTCCCCACCCACAGCCTGACACTGGGCATAAAAGTGGCAACCCCAGACCTGAAATGAGAACAATCCTGGACCTGTGAAGAATTAGAAAACTGACCTGCTGTCTGAAGCCCAAAGGAAGACTTGACCTGCTTGCCTTGACCCAGGACCACAGAAGTGACTGTTGTGATGTTATTTGTGAAATAAGTTTTCTTTTCTCTCTTAAATGCATTAGAAATAATAATAATAATAATACAGGATTTTGTAAAGCGCGAACAGCTACCTCGCGAGGAGGTGTCCCGGCGCTAGATGAACAAGGTAGGATTCAGACCATGTGGACTAGAAGTGGCAACGTCTAGCACGGTTGGGCAAATAGCCAGGTTTTCAGCAAACGCCTAAAACATAATTCGGAAGGAGCCTTTTGGAGAGCTGGGGGCAGGGAGTTCCAAAGTGTCGCCACATTGGCCGAAAAAGTTTGTCCTCCCAGCCGAGCTCTTTTAGCTCTAGGAACTACGATCTGAACACGTTTGTTGGATCTGAGGGAGCGAGCTTGAGTGTACCTTGGCAGTCGTGCTTTCAAATAATTAGGACAGTTGCCGTACAGAGATCTAAAGGCCAATGTAAGTGCCTTGAATTTTATTCTGCTTGCTACTGGCAGCCAATGAAGGGAAAGAAGATGCGGAGAGAATGAATGCTTAAAAGGGATCCGCATTAATAGTCTCGCAGCCGCGTTTTGGACCAGTTGCAATTGCTGTATAAGGTACTTTGGTAAGCCCAGATATAGGCTATTGGCGTAATCCAGCCTAGATGTCACTGTGGCATGGATTACGGTTTTTCGGCAGCTTGCTGGTAGAAGACGTAGGATCTTACGAAGATTTCTCAGCTTACTCAAACAGCAGCCCGTTACTTGCTGAATGTGAGGTGTCAAGGACAGATTGTCATCCCATCGTACCCCTAAATGTTTTGCCGAGTGGCTAGGCGAGGGGGCTTGCCCCATCTCTGTCGGCCACCAATATTCAGATGGAGGGGGGGGGCCTTTGCCAAAAAAGATCACCTCCGTCTTATTGGCGTTAAGTTTTAGTTTATTTGTGTTCATCCAATAGGCCACCTCTTGGAGACAGCCCTTGAAGCTCAAAAAAGATGCCTCCGACACTTCTGAATATGGGAACACCAATTGGGTGTAGTCGGCATATGATATTGCCTTAATCCCCCAGTTGGCGATCAGCGTGAAGAGCGGGGCCAGGTAAATGTTGAATAAAAGTGGGCTAAGAGCCGAACCCTGTGGGACGCCGCAGGTGAGGGCTTTGGGTGTTGAAGAAACATCTCCCAGTGCCACCTTCTGTGATCTCTGGGTCGGATATGATTGTAGCCACTCCAGGGCCTGGTCCTGGATGCCTATCTCTGCCAGTCGCGACAGCAGTATCGTGTGGTCAACCGTGTCAAAAGCGGCCGATAGATCCAAGAGCACCTGAGCTTATGCCAACATAAACCGAGTTTACACTGTCCTCCATCTTGAATCACGGTTGAAGTATGTCACGTGATGCTGAGAAGCACGGCTTGGGTCTGGTGGCTAAGTAACCTCCTACTAATAAAAGCAACAGGCTGATCCTGGCCATAATCGTTGGTCTGTCACAGGACTGCTCCTATCCCATGCTTAGCTGCATCTGTCTGCACAATGAAATGCTTTGTATAATCTGCAGCTTTTAGAATGGGTACAGAGGTCACTGCTTCCTTTAGAGTGTCAAAAGCCTTTAGACAACTTACTGCCCAGTTTACTTTTTTGGTTGCTTCTTTGAGGTCAGATCAATGAGGGGTGCCACAATGGTGGCATACCTCGTCACAAACCTCCTGTAGTACCCAGTAAAGCCAAGGAATGCCTTGACTTGAGTTGAGTCTGAGTGGTAGGTGCTTCCCAGTCCAGAATAGTCTGGATCTTGGGCTGTAGGGTTGAACTTGGCCTCCACCTACAAGGTGCCAAAGTATACAACAGACCCTGCCCTATTTGGCACTTGCTTGCTTTGATAGTGAGTCTTGCATGTTGCACTGCCTCAAGGACCTTTCCTAAGTAGATCAGGTGATTCTGCCAGGTGGAGCTATAGACAGCAATATGACCAGGATATGCTGCACTAAAGGAAGGTTGAAGGGGAATTCTTTAGTCCAAAGGGCATCACAATAAACTGGTAATGGCCATCTGGGGTTGATAATGCTGATTTCTCGTTGTCAAATCTAAAGTACTGAGAAATTTGGCTTTACCCAACCTGTCAATGAATTCATCAGCTCTTGGGATAGCGTGTGCATCTGTCTTAGTGACATCATTGAGACGTCTAAAGTCCACAAAAATCCTCAGCTCTGGTTTACCACCCTTGGAATGAGGGTTAGGGACTAAGACCACTGGGTGGCCCAGGGACTTTCAGAGGGTTCAATAACCCCGAACTCCAGCATCATCCTGACCTCAGTTCTGATGCTTTCTTTGACTTTATCAGACTTCCAGTAAGTTGTGTTTTGTGACAGGTAGGCAGCCCTAGTGTCTACATCATGTGTACATCAGGTTATCTGACCAGGGAGTCAAAGAAAAGAGCACAGCATACTGCCCCAGGTCTTGCCTACAGCCAGTTTGCTGTTAAGCAGTGGGAGTGTCTGAATTTGACAACTCCCTCAACATACCAATCTTTAAGGCTGTTAGAGAGGAGGTCAGGGAAAGGTTCACTCTCTTCTTCCTCATTAGTGATCCTGAGAGTACTCCTGCAACTGCCTAGGTCAACCAGGTAGGTGACCTCTGCTTTTCACTCTAGGATGAAATTAAATAAAATGAAAAAAGAACTTAGTTAAGTGCACTGCGGTCAAGCGGCTTCCTGGCGCTGAGGGTTTGACCAGATTCACAGAGGGGGCACGGGGAGACTAACAGGGGAAGGCCTGGAAGAACAGAAACGTTTTAAGAGCTTTACGGAAGTGGGTATAGATGGGGATGGAGCGGATGGACAGAGGAAGACTGTTCCAGAACCGGGGGGCTCGAACCGAAAAACGGGTGCCTCCCGTTCTGGATTTACGGAAGCGGGGGACGTGGAGAAGGGAAAGAGAGGAGGAGCGGAGAGTGCGACTGGGGGCGGTAGGAGTAATGAGAGATCCGATAAAGAGGGGAGCTGAGTGGGTGTGAGCGCGAAAGGCCAGACAAGCCAATTTAAAAAAAGATCTAAGGTGCACAGGAAACCAATGAAGGGACTTGAGTGCAGGAGTGATGTGGGAAGATTTGGGAAGGCGATGAATGAGGCGGGCAGCCTGATTTTGAATGGCCTGAAGACGGCGGGTTTCATAGGCGGGTATGCCCACGTACAAGCCGTTCCCATAGTCAAGGCGGGAGGTGATAAGGGCCATGACTATGGTTTGAGGGAGTCCGCAGAAAAATACAGAGAGATTTTCCGAATGAGGCGGAGGGACAGAAAACAAGAGGATACTACGGAGCTGACTTGGGCATGCATAGTCAGATCATGGCTGACCTTGATGCCCAAGGTCCGAACAGAAGAAACCGGTGAAGGGGGGACCCAAAGGAAGGGGGCCAGTGAGCCGCGGACCAGGGGTTAGAGGGGCCACCCGTGAGGACAAGCTCAGTCTTGTCCGGATTGAGCTTCAAATGATTGATGCTCATCCATTCAGATATAAAGACTAAGGTGGAACAAAACTTAACAAGAGAGACAGAAGGGAGTGGTGTGGCTCACTGGTTAAAGGCGGCAGACCCGGAAGGAGAGAACTGCACGCGACCAGGGTTCAATTCCCGACGCGGCAGGGTTGTGGACCAGGGTCAACGGACTCGATAATTCTCGCCTCGGTGCCTACTCTAACCAGGGATCACACTCGGCAACTCTGGGCATTAAGCTTGCCTCATCTCTACAACGGCCCCCCACAGACACCGGGGATGCCTGGTTTCACCTTGGAGATACCCAGAAGGGACAATCTCACAGGGAAAGCCAGGACGGGTTCCCCAGCGGTCTTCAGCGCCAGGACACCCCGAGATGGGGTAACAGTGCGCTTTACAAGTATCATCATTTTTAAGGGGAAGAAAGATCAAAGACGAGCTGGAGGTCATCCGCGTAATTGTACACAAAGACCCCCAGCTCGAGAAGAGAAGTGATAAGAGGGTAGATATAAAGATTGAAGAGAATAGGGGAAAGGGAGGAGCCTTGGAGGACCCCACAGGTAACCAAGCGAGGAGGAGCGGAGAAGCCAGAGAGTTGACCTGCTTGGGACCTGCCCTGAAGAAAGGACTCCAGCCAGGAAAAGGCAGCGCCCCGGATGCCCGCTGCACTGACACGGTCGAGAAGGATGGAATGATCGACCGTGTCAAACGCAGCGGACAGATCGAGGAGGACCAGGGCCTGGGGGAGATTGATGTCAGCTTTCCCTTTGAATTCGTCCAGGACCGCGATGACCACTGACTCCGTGGAATGGCCTGGGCGAAAACCCGCCTGATGGGAGGCCAGGAGGTGGTTCTCCTCGATGTAGTTGGACAGGCAAGATGTAACATAGCTTTCAAGGAACTTACCCAAATAAGGGAGAAGAGAGATAGGCCTAAAGTTAGAAGGAAGAGAGGGATCCAGACCAGTTTTTTTAAGAATGGGGAAAACTATAGCAGATTTGAAAGATGAAGGGACAGAGCCCAAAGCTAGAGAGGCGTTAAGAAGGGCAAGAGGGGGGGCAGGACAGCTAGTGAAAAGATTTTTGAGGATCCGTGCAGGAGCACAGTCCGCCGGAGAACCAAACTTGACTTTTGTAAGCAGGTTAAGGAACCGGTCCATGGAAATGGGTGGGAAATGATCCAAAGAGGAGGGGGGCAGAGGGAGGGAGCAGGATAAGCCAGCTTGGAGCACCGTAGGGATGTTGGCCTTTATGTTAGTGATTTTATCAATGAAATAGTCATTAAGTGAAGAACAGAGGGTCTGAGATGGAACAATACTGGTGCTGGTACGGTCATAAGTAGCTAGGTTGTGAACCAGGGAGAAGATTTCTCGGGATTTGTTAGCAGAGAGGGCAACTCTCTCTGTAAAATATTTGGTTTTGGCCGCAAGTATACCGTAGGGAAGACTCCACTAGTTCCTGGAGGGCCCTAGGTGCCTCAGGCTCCAAACCTCATACTTTCTGCCTTGGTGGAAACTTTACCAGCACAGCCTTTTGGTCAAACTAATACTTCTGGAACTCTTGGCTTTCCTCAATGTTTTTATTTGCTTTTTGTCAAGTTTGGGCTCTTAGAAAGGCTTCTCCCAGCCTTTCTTCATGACTCAGTGGTCCCCTAACAGGTTGGCCAAACAGAAGCTCAAAGGGACTAAAGCCCACTCTTTTCTGAAGCACAAAAGGGGGCAAAAGGACATGCCACCCCCTTCTGACTTTGTCAGGGAGTCCCCTGATCATACTTTTCATGGTCTTGTTGAATCCTATACCCTATGGGTATTGGTATGTGATGTTAAGCTACCAGCCTTCTTAATTCACCAGTACACACCATATCCAGTAATAAAATTGTAACATTGGTGTGACTGCTGATTTTAATCACTCTTTTTTTGTCATATCAAGGAGCGATTCCTTGGATGTTCTTGTCTTGCACCTGTCTTTTTGCACAAACACGCATGGTTTTGTTTTGGACACTTGGTTTTATTTTGAAAAGGAATGGCGACCATGGATGAGAAAGGGGTAAGAAACTGGTAAACATCTGCCAAGTGCCCCGAGGGTTTTCGCCCGTGAGGCGCCTTCCCTTTCACCACACATTTTTTATGTTTGTCTTGTTCTAAGTGTGGGTTTATGTACTGTCTCAGTTGAGCAGTCATAGGTGGATGGGTCGAGTTGAAAGCAGCCCGGATTCTCCCCTTTTTGTGGTTACAAATAATGATTTGTTTTGGACCGATAGGCACTTGAAGAACACACCCAACTTTATGTAGAGTAGGTGTGTGGTCCGGAATCTAATAGTATATTTTCCAGCTAACAAAATTAGGATGCCCCATTAGACGAATGCTAACCCACGTCCGGGGTACTGGGATCTTTTGGTATTGATGCTTTTTGAGCAGGGGCCTGATTTCTACGCTTTCCCAATCGTCTGGGAAGGTGCCTACTTTGAAGGTGGTGTTGATGGTGCGTTTTAGTTCGGGTGTGATGGCGGCTGTGGCTCTGTGGTAGATGTGGAGAGGGCAGGGGTCAGTGGGGGCCCCCGAGTGGATGCCATTCATGGTCGAGGCGGTGTCTTCCGTCGTGATCGGTGTCCAGTTCGAGATGGTGTGCCGGCTGGTCGCTCTAGGGGGAGTGGGTTCAGCTGTGGCGTCTGGTGGGTGGTCGTTGAAGTCGTTATAGAGGTTAGACGCATATTTAGCCTGGCGTTTGGTACGATGAAGATGCATGATGCCATTGATCCCAGCAGCGACGACACCTGTCTGACTGTGGGGCATTGTGTGTGCAGAAGATTGTGACATTTCTCGTGGATTGAGACTAACGTCTCCTCCGAAGGACACAGGCTTGCCTTTGTGGTATCCAGGGAGGCACCCAGGTAGCGAATTCTCTGTGTCGGGTTGAAGATCGTTTTTTTGTAGTTGACATGAAGTATCAACCTGTTCAGTAGCTGAAGACAGTATGAGAGATGTCTCTGAAGTAGAGTAGGTGACAAGCTCTTCAGGAGCCAGTCGTCCAGGTAAGGATATATGAATAGCCTTTGCTTGCGAAGGAAAGCTGCCACCACTGCCATGTATTTCGAAAACGTTCGGGGGTGATTTGAGCCCGAATGGGAGAACCTTGAATCGGAAGTGCTGGAATGGCACTTGAAATCGTAGAAATTTGAGATGCTTCTTGGAAACTGGAACAGGAAGTATGCGTTCTGTAGATCTATAGAACACATCCAGTCCCCTTGAGGCAGTTGAGGGTAGATTTGGAGCAGCGCCAACATCCGAAACCTTTTTGCGGATGAATTTTTTTCAACAATCTCAAGTTGAGTATTGGTCCATATTCTCTGGTAGGACCTCTTTTCTGCTCCAGAAAATAACGTGAATAAATCCTTTCCTTTCTATGGCATCTTTTTGTAGAAGACTGTTCACTTCTGATTGCAACAATTGGTGATCTTGGAGAATTTTTTCTTGCGGAGTAATTGATGGAGGTGGGGATTTGGATCTGAGTAAATAGCCATTCTGCACCCACTTGTCCTTTGTTAGTTTCTTCCACTCCTCCAGACATTACACTTCACCCCACCAGAGTTGTCAACAGACATCATCTCATCTCCACAGCGCGGGGACACGCCGAGATGGCGTCACCATGCGCTTTATAAACCTACTTTATTATTATTATTATTACATGGAGGAAGCCACCCCTCATTACTTTGTTGGTTGTTTAGGAGCAGTCGCCTGTTGTCTTGGAGGTCCTCTTCCTTGTCCAGGCCATCTCTGGTAGTAGTGAGACCTGAATTGATTTTGATTCTGCGTGGTCCAGTGAGGGGTTTGAACCCTCTGCTGAAAGGAACGTCTGTCATAGGGACGGGACCTTCGACAAAATTCTTTACGCTTCTCCAAACCAACAGCTTTTAAAGTGTCCAAATCTGTTTTTATCTGGGACCAACGTTGCTGCCTTGATGACAGGTTACATGCCGACTTCAGGATATGTGGAGTGTAGCAGGAATGGCGTCTTTCATACACTCATACCTTCAATTTTTAAATATCCACCGCTCAAGTACACTTACGCTTACGCTTACAATCTGTCCAATTTTTGCTATTTGATTTAGTAACTTGAAGTTACCACACCATGCAAAATCTTTTTTTCTAACACTGAGTTAGACTATATGTTGTAGTCCCTGAAGTAGCTTCTGCTGTTATTCTATGTCACAAAAACATCTACAAACACGCATGTTATGGTTACATTATATCAGTCAATGAAAAATAAGTCAGTTTGCTATTTGACTTGCATACTCTCTGGATATGCACATAATACTGCTACCCGAGAATATACTGCTTACTTGCTGTATTTCTTCTAGATATTTACATAAGTTTGCAACTTGAGAATATACTGCTCATTTTTCGAAATATATTTGTTAAAAAAACGGTATTGAAAAAATGTATTATGACATACAGTTGAAGACATTTTGACTAAAACAAACATTTACTTTCTCCAGAATTGGATGTTCAAATTTTGTATTGAAATGTCTATCGCAGCAACCTGAGCAAAAGATTGATGAAATTGTTTTTATTACAAATGACCATCTTGGGCTTAAAAATCTGTCGCCCTATGGCATGCTCTGCTCCATCCTCTCTAACCAATAGAAGCACTTATTTCGCATAGACTAAAGCACATCTTCCAAAAAACTCAAAATAGTTCTACTATATCTTAAAAACCGAACAAACGTTCAAATGTATGATATACGTGTAATTACTGTAATGAATTGGTTCTCAATCTCGTCTCTGGGTAAAGGGTCACTCTCACTAGTCCCACAACTATCGTGATTATTTTTGTAAGCAGGATCTCTTTTTCTGCTTCCTTTTTAAAACTTTTTTTCAGATTTTTTAACGCTTAAATAAAATTAGATCCTATTTTTAGAATTTTTTTTTTTCTTAGCACACTCGACTTTATCTCACCTCTCTTCACTCTTTGGGGTCACTCCTTACTGTTTTACACAGTACTGATTCTACTTTTACTCAGTTACAACCTTGAGAAAGCCCTGGCGTCATCCGCCACATAGGGCGAAACACGTGTCGGCTGTCTTTTCTCTTTTCAATAAAAACTTACGATCAAAACAAGAGTGAAATGGACTAATGAAGTCGTGAACGGACACAATATGGAATAACAGTTTCTGCCAGCAAAATATTCAGACAATAAGGATTGATCCTTGCTGATCAACCATCTATCTGAAAGGAAGGAACATATGCTCTTATATAACCTCACTTGTTTTTGCAAAGCTATCACGGTCCAGAGCTTCAAGCATAGTTCCTTCAATCCCTTAGGAATCATCATCTAGACCCAGGACCCCTGGACCTGTTGCTTTTGTTGGAAGCTAAATCTGAAGTGTCTGCAGCTGCACTGATAACTTTGTTTGTCACCAAGCCGCCTTCCTGCAGGATTTCTTGGAAGTCCTGTTGATCCTTTTTCGGTAGCTTGTCTGTGAACCTTGCTAAGGAGTCCCAGAGTGATCTATCATACCAATCCAGCAGGGCGGAAGCGCTAGCCACCTTCATCACTGAGGCAGACATGTTGCACATTCTTCTGCCTAAAGAGTCCATATTTTTACTGCCCTTCTCCGGAGGGACATTGGAGGAGGATGTAGCAGAATGTGCCTTTCTGGCTTCTGCCACCATGACTGAGTCTGGATGTGGGTCCGCCCGAAGAAAGAATAGATCCTGATCAGGAGCCTTATATGTTTTAGAAATACGCATGGGAGCTGGGCCCACTGTGGCCGGAGTCAGGAAGGTCTGCATTGCTGGCTCTAACAGACCCGGAACCAGGGCTTAATTTGAGCCGGAGCTTGCCGGTGCTTAGCACCGGCACCTAATTATGAGGGCCGGGTCTACAGTCACCGAGTCACGCTGCATTAAGTGCACCTGTCCTGCCGAAGTTAAGTAGAGTTGTGCGCGTGGCACTGGCACACACAGAGAGCGTGTGCTGACTGTGCTACTGCTTTGGTGCTTTAGTGCTGTGCTGCTTCCTGTGACTGACTGACTCCTTAGTTCAAGAAAGTTACAGACGACGAATCTTGATGCATGCAGTAAAAGTCAACACTTACTGTGACGTGCATGACTGACAGTGATGACGCTGACGCGGACTCCTCCGATTCGATTCTCAAAATTATTTCCTCCTCCTCACTCTCTTCAAGACGTCACTTCCAGCCACGGATCAGGCCCAGTGGGCGGGACACTGCAGTAGTTGTTGATGGGCAGGGGGTTTGCTGCCCTGGGCTGGTCTTCTGCGGGGGTTGGGCTGTGCACGGCAGAGGCAGCGACGCGTGCGCAGAGTATGCATTTTCGCTGCCCGCGGCCCGCCCCAGCATACCCGCACCTCTCTGTCCTCACCAGCCACCGCACTGAGTATCCAGTGGTGGTGCGTGTAATTTAACTACTCATGCACGCCCAGTGCCTTTAAAGTAACGGGAGTCGGAACTCGGCCTGGACTGCTCAGCACAAGTGAGGGCGAGCGTGGCTGGCAGCCGTGACGCACGGTGACTGTGATTACTGGTCCGGTTTTCCCGTTTCGTTTTTTTAAAATCATCAATTATCATCTTGATTGATAGGCCGGCGCCGGCCAAATGATCATGGATAGTTTAAATAAATCAAGCTGCGTGAGGCAGATCAGGGCATGGTAGGCCACAGGCGCAGGATTAATGTTTTAATAATCATAATTGTTTATTGGTGACTGACAGGTATGATCATGATGGCCGCCTGGGATAGGTGGGGTAGGCCGGCGGCAAAATCATCAATTAAAAAGTAAAGCTGCGCAGGTGAGGCCTACTTTTTTATTAATGTTGATGGTCACGTCATGAGGATGAGAGGTTGTTTTTGATCGCCTGGGCTGGTGGTGGTTTGATCATGACGATCATGTTTTACTGGTTGCCAGAACAGTAGTGGGTGCACTGACTGCAGAGGGCAGGGCAGTCACAGTGGCTATTTGTTGCGCAGTTTGCGGCCGGCCCCGGCTTCCTGGATAGTACTACAGGCCCAGGATGGATTCGGTCTCGTTTCAGCCAGGGCAAGGCAAGCTCATCTGTGGGGTTTGGGGATGTGCGCGGCAAGCAGCGTGCATGCGCAAATTTTTTCACATTGTAAGGCGCGCGCATATTCACTGCTTTGCCACCACACTCCATCCCAGTGATAACGAGGATCAGTTCACTCGAGTAGAAAGGTCCAATAGGCAGGAGTTCCCTTAACTTTAACTTTGGTAATAAGATAGACTAGTCCTTCAGTGATAGACCGAAATAGAGGGTCCTGGTTTAATGGCTCTATTTTGGCTTTGCCGGGGTCTGGCTCACAGGCCCTGGCCCGTGTTGAGCACCGAGTCCTCAGCCACTAGGCCAAATCTCTTCCTATCAGTGAGCAGTGGTGCAGCTGCTCAACCTCTCGACTCAGTGTGATCCTCAACCTAACCTATGACTTGGTAGAGGGTAGTCAAATTCAAAAGTACATAATTGAGTTAAAATAACTACACATATCTAGCACGTTACAGTGAGTCTACACATGAGTAATGGGTGTTGCTTTCACCCATATTAAAGGTACTCATCTTAGCGGCGGTGGAGATATGACACCGTGTGAACCCCCAGCAAATAAACTTGCAACACTTAAAATTCACATAGTTATCGTCTTGTGATGCATTTACTCAATTCTCATTGATGATACAAGTGCATGAATTCAATGAGTTTTCTCATTGACAAAGCAAAGGCAGCCGTATCACCTTCCAAGAGTGACGCCTCCTACACATTTTTCCATTGTTGGAATATGATACAGGCCTATGTCCAGCACAGGTTATAACATGTAGAACCTGTTCTAGGCATAACATACTATTGTCATTCACACCACTGATTTTGAAGTATCAGTACCTCCGTTAAACTGGTCCCACGTTTGGTTACATGTTTAAACTCCCATCATTTTAGAGTCACTTGATATTATAGTGTATGGCGCCGGACTGACCATTCTGTCACCCTGCGGTAGAAGGAAGTGAATCTACATACAAGAGAAGCGAGGCAGCAGCATACACTTTGTGAGTGTGAAGGGCGGGGCGGTGGTGAGGGGTAGGAAGAGATGAGGCAAAGGTACGATGGGGTGAGGTGTAACACAGATCCCTCTGCGAATATCTGTTTCATAATCATTCTTTAATGTAACACTATGGGGTGGGGAGGGAGGGTCAGTTTGCCAGTATATTCTTGTTTTAAAAGCAGCTGGTGCCGAGTTCCTGGGCTCCAGTAATATTCAGGCATGCATAAGAATGTCAAGATAACTCTGGTGATTATTGGTCTACCTGGAGAGAGCCAGGAGCTTTGTCTAGGGGAAGCTGTGACTGCTTGAAAGGTAGCACAGGTTTATATACCTGCTGCAAAGAACGTGTACCATGCAGATCAAAAAGTGCATATAATGTAAAATCGATCAGTGTGTTACTGCTTCTGTCAGAGAGATCCTTTTGTTACTTGCACTTTGTAAGTTAAAATCCTATCATAGAACAGCAAGCTATTAACTAGTCTGTCTGTCATCAAAGAGCTGCATGCAAAACGGCAAGCTATATATTAGAGCTATATGTTTTTTGGGCCAATCTTTCATTATCCTAATCTTGCAAAAGGGGTCTAATGTGGATAGAAATCAATTATTATTGAAGAGAATCCCTAACAATGCTGTTATGAATGTTTTAAATTCTGCATTTCCGTTTTTCCAGACTTTGAACTCTTAAACTATATTGCCTACAATGACAATCATGGAAGACATGTGACTCCTATACCTTGTAGTCCTGTCTGATGTAACATTCCCTATATACTGAGTTACACACGTAGGATTGTATTTATGCAATGTATGAATGATGCAAAATGCTCTGACACCATACACTGTTATGAGAGGCGCTATTAAACTAAATTAATGTAAGAAACTGGGTACTCCGCTACATAATTCTCCCAAACAGGGCGTTACACGTCGGTGATTGTTCAATAACTTTGAGCAATGTTTTTAATTTTTAGGACTGCCGGAATGAGCAAGGCTCATTTGCTATGTTTGTCCTTCGTGTATGTTTGGGTTTTTCACAATCTTATGACTTCTTCAGTGATGTAACATTTAGGGCAGCACCAACACTCTAGAAATTGATCCAGTACCACTGGCTTGGGTGCCTTTCTTTGACATTTTCATGCTTTCTCGCTTGAGTGCCTTTGTGGGATGTTTCTATGCTTTCTGGCCTCGTTGGTTGACTTTGTGTGGCGTTTCCATGATTTCTGTCCTGGGTGCCTTTGTGTGACGTTTCCATGATTTCTGGCCTGGGTGCCTTTTTCTGACGTTTTTAAGGTGTCTGAGTACTTAGTTGTTGTACCTTAGAACTCATAGACTGTTAAAAATGGCATACCCTACCCCAGTATTGGCCTTTCACCAAATCAGCACATACAGCACTGAAATTGTCCCTTTTCAATACATTAGTGATTTTAGCTAATTTATTCCAAAATTGTGCTTTCAATGCACTTTTGAGTTAATCTTTTTCAAAATGTTCACAGGGCAAGGGAACCTCCTATCAAAACCTTACTATGAGCAAGGCTCCCTTACTGAAATTTGGATCCGCCAGGTATATATTACCTCTGACTTTTAGCAGTGCTAGTTGAAAATGTAAGTGGAGCTAATATAGTAAGTGGGTGGAGCCAGTGGAGGAAGTGGGTGGAGCCATAGAAAAGTAGGTGTGGCCTTCGACAAACATTTGAGCACCTGCACTTCATATTTTACAAATTAAGCACTGCCCGGGACCAAGGGCAGCAGAAGTCTTGCTGAAGATCTATGGTGAAGGGTCTCAAGTAAGACGGAAGTCGAAACTGGCGGTGCAGACATACTGATATTTAGCTCGCTGGCACCCCTGTAGAGAACCTCATTGAAAGTTCTGATATCATCAATTGGAGAAACCCTGGATATGGCAGTGTCGTAGATAAAGTAAGTGAGTAATCCCTAATAGATGACATCCGTCTCCTTTTAGGGGTAGGCGAATGGCGAGATCTGGAGCGCCCTCTTGATCGTGAGCGTCGTGCTGATGGGGATCTTCTCTGAGACCTATGTGGAGAGTGTCTCGATGATGCAGTAGGAGGAGGTCCCACAGATTCTCTGAATGGAGAGAAAGTTCTGGAGAATTCCGAGCCCGGAACTACGGGTGGGACCTTCCAGTGTCGTATACTTCCAAGCCATCTTGGGGACATATTAATAGGAGGAGTCTTTTCCCTGGGAACCCGAGATCCCTCCGGTGTAACCAGAATAATGTTAATGCCAGGCGAAGATGAACCTTCTCTCAACGTCGAACGTATGGTTCTCGACGTCAACCTTGGCTTTAGTACATCTCCTGAAGGTATGGTGAGATCTTTCTCCCTCAACGTCGACTGCTGCCTCGACGTCGACACGGACTGGGCCACCATTAACATCATTTGCTGCTATGGAGACAGACTTGAGGATTTGCATCTATGCGGCGATGCCTTCGACTTTGGTCTCTTCGACGCTGAACGTTCCCGATGTCGACCGCCTATAGGCTTGCGTTGTCTTCGACGTCGACTTTCTCATCGGTAATCGTGACCTCGATGTCGACTATCTATGGGTCCATGAGTGTTTCCTCGTCGTCAATCCTCTCTTCGTCGACCTTCGTGAAGGTGGCAGAGATCTCAATGCTGATCGGTGCTTTGACGTTGACGGATGCTTCGATGTCGACTTAGATCTTTCATGTGCAACATGCTTCGAGCCCGAAGTATGCCTCGACGCCGACTTACTTGTCGTCGGCGGCGGAGGTTCTCGCAGATTCGACAGCGATCTGTCCCTCAATGTAGTCGAGTGTCTTACATGTCTTTCTGACTTTGATTTTGACGCCAATGGCGGGAAATCCGGAATCTGCTTTCTTTTGGAAGCTGGAGAATCAGATTGACACCTTTTCTTCCGTTTTTATTGAGAGGAGGACTTCTTGGAGGTAGGATTGCTCTCAAGGCCACTTTTAGTATGTCCTTTTCCTCTCTCGTTGAGGCGTGAAGCTTGATCTTCTCTCTGTCATGCAGAGTTCTCTTTGAAAATTGCTGACAGTAGTAGCACTTCTCTGAGTTGTGTGAAGAAGGCAAACATACAATACACACAAAGAAAGGGTCAGATTTAGCCATTTTCCTCCCACAGGAAAGGCATTTATTAATTAATGCTGGCATTTCTGACAAAAAATAGTTGGTAAATTGCCAGAAAAAAGATTGAAAATTAATACCAGCAGAACAAAATGTCGAATAAAATTGAAATAAACCACTTTCTGACTAGAAATAGCCAAAAACTGACAAGCTCAAGCTCCAGGATCCCCACAGAAGGAGCCGGAAAAAAGAACTAACCTAACTGTCACCTGTGGTGCATGATGAAAGCAGGGGGCTCCTGGAGGCCTTAAAGGCACGGTGTCCAGAGTCTTGGAATCCTTAAAAGCAGTGTACTTTTTTTGATACTGTGATGTTTTCTCTTCTATGCAGCCTATAAGCTAATTGCCTGCTATTACTTGCCTTTTTTTCTGAAAATAAAGGGCTGTGTTGGAACACTATTACAGTGTATGTTCTCTGTTGCAGTGTTTATATGAGAGATTGTTTTCTCTTTCTAAAAAAAACCCATGTAATTTTGGCATATTAGCCTATTTGAAGTACATTATGCTGCATATTTATGAATGTGATCGTGAGCAAGGTGCTGGAAGCACTGAAACGCGTAGATCGAGTTTGTTATCATTTCTGAAGGATTGTAATAAACCAATTTGTGGAACTTAAAGGGAGTGCACCCATTGCTTTCGTTCAAGTGGCGGAGGTGTGGAAAAAGGGTAGGGCTATGACCTTTTTCAAGATTGCCCGGCGCTAACCGCCCTTGTACCATTCAAATTACCAAGCAATGAGGCAGGCGACGGAGACCAGAAGGCAGGAAACAGAGTTTTATTCTGACGGAGCAGAACACATCAGATCGGACAACAAGGTATCGTCTCGAGGTGCTCTAACAGCCTCTCAGAGGCCTGGCCTCTTATACACTGGTTTATGGCATGTGACCTTGCTTTATTACAATCAGAACATTGTGAAGTAAGGAAGGAAACATCCCCGTAATCCTCGTGTCAATCCCACCCCCATATACCTCCACAATAGAGGTCCTCAACCTGCTGATAAGAGGAGGGGGTCATCACGCAGCTGAGTATTCCGTCGAGTCTTAGGATGTGTGCGCCTGATCATGTCCCAGGGGGTGGGGAGGTCTTGATCAATAGGGGGTCCTTTGAAGAAGGTCGACTTCATACAATAAGGGGCAGTAAATGATATCTCCCGGCTTAGGCGATGGCCTCGGACCTGTGTGGACAGCTGGACACGGGGGAAGGGGTCATCAAAGGAGTGGTATTCATGGCGCATGGACAATCGGGCGCGGAGGGAAGGTTTACCAACAGAGGGGCATTCATGGGAGGAGAGGAGATGCTGGTCAGGCGCAGGCGTGACTCCCAAGGACAGGGTCATGCAGAAGGGTCATGCTCTTGAGGGGGAGGGAGGGGGAGCCAGGGTGCGCGGAGGATGCTTGCTGGGTGAGAGGGGCGCGCTGGCGACTGATTGTGGACAGGGAGACCATGATACCTAAAATGGCGGTCGTGCATGTTGTACGTGGGTGACAAGCTGGCGCAGATGATGTTCAGTTCGTAAACTAAAATTCCACAGTCCTCCCTTTTAACATGTCTCGCCAACTTGTCAGTTTGGATTTATCCCCATAAGGCCACGTATTTCTACTTCGTAGAGGGGACTCATGTGCTCAGTTCGGAAGTCCAAAGTCTTTGGGCACATACAGTTGGAAGCAAAGCTGCACAAGGAGGGTAGACATTGAATACCCAAGCAACACCCACATAATATCACAACAGGTATCAGTACGAAGGATAACAGCCTCCAACCCCAGTTCCTCAAAGTGTCCCAAAACCAGCTCCCAAGCGACCATCCTTCCTGTTCTTGGTGAACCTCTGAGGAAAGTCTGTGGAGGTGTTCAATGGCTTTGTAGACTGAAGGTGAATTATCCGGCACGTAGGTGCAGCAGCTAGATCCGATGATGCGGCATGCTCCCCCTCGATCGGCTAGGACCACATCTAACACGAGGCGGTTTTGAAGGGTCACAAGGCGGACCGCCTGAAGCTCCGCCGTGTTGTTAGCGAGGATGCCAGCCGTGATGTTGATCGTTGTTTCTACTGCCTGGGTCAGGTGTCGGATAGCGCAGCTATTTGCCATTGGGCCCCACAGAGGGACAAGTCCCTTTGCTGCATCTAGGAACTGTGCTCCAGTGGAGTCGGCTTGTCCAATGTCATCTGCACGCCTCTGCCGGTGATGGTTGGCAGGGGCTACATATGTGGGTGGAAGGACGAAGGCAATGTAACAGGCGCCCTTCCAACCTCTCGGGAGCCAGGTGTAAGCTTTGGTGCCACACACAAAGTACATATTCGGAGAAGCAACAAAGGAAGGGGGGTCAACTGAGTCCAATGTTCTGGTGATTCGGCAGGCGCTGTGACCCACCAGCTGCGTTCCATGGCCTTCGAGACACACAAGACCTGTGACATTGATAACAGACAGGGCCACAGTCAGAGTAGCGGTAGTTTGTTTTTGCACATGAGAGAAGGTGGTCCTGGCTGGATTGTGGAGCACCTGTACTTCGACTCGTTCTTTGGCTGGAATGTCTTTAAGGAAGGTGGCGCCCGTGAGCGCAGGACACAGGGCAGCAGAGGTCTTTTCGGTTTTGTTCAGCCAGAACCCAGAGTAGAAGTGCAACACTGTCCGGCTGGAGGTGGTGTTGTCCCTGTGGCTCTCCTGCATGAGGATCAACCAGGTGAGGCAAGAGCCGTGAACTGAGAAAGGAGAAGGGAAGAAGGGGATGGAGTGTCCAGTGGCATGCGGGAGCAACCCGCAGATCCAACAGTTCGTAGCATTTGCAGCGAGTTTGTGTTGGTGCAACAGTTGCACGAAGGAATTGTTCCAAAATTCCCTGCGCCTTTCTCGGAGCTGAGGCGACAGAGAGATTAGGTGATGCTCTTTCAGGGGTGTCGGTTGTGCAGTAGGTAGCAGTGCCTCATGGGCCGGTGTGCTTTCCTCCAGAATCCAGAAGGAGGTCATGAGGAGGAGGCAGAAGAGGAAGACAATGAAGAGTGCGATTGTCTTTGATTTGTGCAAGTTGTTAGTCTTTGGATTTCTATAGTGGGTATTTCCTGTTGCTTCCATCATCTTCTTATCTGGCGCTTCCATCATCTTCTTATCTGGCGCTTCCATCACCTTCAAGGGGCTCGGTAGCGGGCAGAACCACAGACTTCGTTTAGCTTCTCTCCCGGCAACCCTTTGTTGTGCTTAGGTCACCGTTCTGAGATTCAACTTAGTCCGTGGCCTACTTAGCCGAAGCTCCCTCCTTTCGACGCAGGAAATACCCTTCTCTGGATGGCACAGTGGGATCAGAGAATTTTGCAAGTTCGAGTGCCTCAGTATCGGGATAACAGTCCAATATCGGTCGGTCTTTGCTCAGGAGCTCTTCTTGGGTGCTGACGTTTTCTGTCGTGGCCAGGTTCGCAGAGACCTTCCGGCAATGATGTGCGTGCAGCCAGTGCTTCTTCCCCTCCACTCGAAGCGCCGTTCGGGTGGTAATCAGCACTTGCCAGGGGCCCGTCCACCGAGGTTCCAGACTCTTGGTCCGCTGGAAATTTCGTAGTAGGACGAAATCTCCCGGCTGGATGTCGTGGCCGGGGCCCCTGGAAGCATCGGGGATGGCCTGCTGCACCTGTTGATGAATGACAGACAACGTTTTAGTTAACTTGCACAAATAATCAGATAGTAGGACGTCTGGGACGTCATGAATGGAGTCGGTTTGGGAGCAGTCCAGAGATTCATCGGTCGCCCAAACACGACCTCGTAGGGGGTCAAATGGTGCTTGGTGGGAGTGGAGCGCATCGATAACAAGGCCAGTGGGAGGGCATCCGGCCAGTTAAGTCCAGTGGTGGCCACTATTTTTGACAATTTTAACTTCAGTGTGGCATTATGGAGTTCCACCAGACCGGCGGATTGGGGGTGGAAGACCGCATGAAACCTTTGCTTCACCCCCAACCCCTTTAGGATTAGTTGGATAACCTCAGCTATGAAGTGGGGGCCATTGTCGCTCCATAAAATTCGACAAAGGCCATAGCGAGGGAAGAATTCTTTCAGTAGTACTTTGGCAGTAGTCATGGCAGTGTTGTCGCGGGTTGGATAGGCCTCTACCCATTTGCTGAAGGCACATACGATGACTAGTACATACTTCAAGCTTTGGCAACTCTCTAGTTGGATGTAGTCCATCTGAAGGACCTCAAAGGGGTGATTGGGGGTCCCAAACCCTCCCCGGGGTACCACAGTTCCTTTCCCGGGGTTGTGTTGCAGACAGATAAGGCACTGCTGGACTAGGCGTCTGGCTGAGTCGGGGATTTTGTCGTTGTGCCAGACTTTGGAAATGAGTTCGATCATGGGTGCAGATCCTATGTGTGCGGGGGAATGTGCCATCGTCAGTATGGGGATCAGATATGAGTCGGGCAGCAACCATTTGCTTGCATCCTTCGTTCGCCAGCAGCCCTCTTCGTCCTTCAAACCCACCCTTGCCCACTTAGTCAGTTCGTGAGGGGTGCTGGCCGACTGAATATCTCTGATCATTACCCTTGTGTCACTCCATTTCTCTGCTTGTGACCTGGTCACATACATGCGTGTCACCGTCCTATTTTCAGCTGTGGTTCGTGCAGTGATGTCGGCCAGTGCATTCCCTTGTCCGACTAAGTCTGTCACCCTTTTGTGTGCCTGACATTTGATCACCGCTAATCGTTTGGGGAGGAGAACTGCTTCAATCAGGGCGGAGACTAGATCTCCGTGGAGGATTGGGGTGCTGTGGGACGTCAGGAATCCCCTCTCCCTCCACAGGAGTCCAAAATGGTGGACCACCCCGAAGGCATACTGGCTGTCTGTGTATATGTTCGCGGTGGTCCCCGTGGCTATGATGCAGGCTCATGTGAGGGCTATCAGCTCTGCTGCCTGGGCAGATCGTCGTGTGATGCGGGCTGTCTCAACTACTGTTTGGGCTGTCGTTACTGCATAGGCAGCTGAAGTGGTGCCATCTGGGAGTTTGATGCATGAGCCGTCTACCCATAGCTCTCCATCGGGGTCAGTGAAAGCAGTGTCTCGGAGGTCAACTCCACTCCTAGTTTGTTCGTCCGTGAGGGTCACACAGTCGTGTATGGGAGGAACGTCGGGGTCATTTTCAGGCAGGGGCAACAATGTGGCAGGATTCAAAGTCGTGCATCTCTTTAGTGCGATGTGGGGTGCAAGTAGCGTCAGTTCGTACCCTGTCAGTCGTGCGCTAGTCAGGTGTTGAGTCTTGGTTTGGTTCAGGAGGGTGTCGACAGCATGGGGTACTAGCACAGTGAGGGAGTTGGAAAGTACGATTCCCTCGCTCTGACGGATAGACACAGCAGCGGCAGCTACTGCTCGAAGGCAGGCAGGTAAAGCTCTGGCTACAGGATCAAGAGTGGCGGAGAAGTAGGCACAAGGGCGCTGCTTAGGACCAATTGATTGAGTTAGGACAGACAATGCACACCCCTCCCTTTCGTGGGTGAAGAGGGAGAAGGGTTTGGAGTAATCCGGGGTTCCTAGGACAGGCGCTGAACAGAGGGCATCTCGCAATTCCTTAAAGGATGCTTGACACTCAGGGGTCCAAGGGAGCGGGAAGGAGGCATCTTTGGTTAATAGGGCAAGCAGAGGTTTTACAATGAGGCTGAAGTTAGGTAACCACTGTCTGCAGAAAGAGGTTAGGCCAACCAAAGAGCGGACTTGCTTTTGTGTTTTTGGGATGGGGGTGTCTAGGATGGTTTGGATTCGGTCGGGTGTAAGTTTCATCCCTTCTTTGGACAGGAGATGGCCTAGGTAAGTCACTTGTGGCTGGCAGAATTGTAACTTCTTTTTGGAGACTTTATGGCCATTTTCTGCAAGAAAGTGTAGGAGTTGGACGGTGGCTGTCGTTGCAAGCGGGGTGGTGTCGGCCGCCAAAAGGATATCATCGACATATTGGATCAACATTACTCCATCTGGTAGCTGGAAGGCATCCAGCTGCCTTTTGAGGGCCTGGCTGTAAATGCTGGGATTTTCAGTGTACCCCTGGGGAGCTCTACAAAATCGGTACGAGCGGGATTTTAAAGTGAAGCCGAAGAGATAACGGCTGTCTGGATGGATGGGGATAGAGAAAAACGCATTCTTAAGGTCGATAACAGTGAAGGTGGTGGCAGTGGACGGGATGAGGGTCAGAATGGTGGTGATATCGGAGACTACAGGGTATTGGGGTACAACCACTTTGTTAATTTCTCGCAGGTCAATGATGAAGCGGTACGCTTTCTCATCTCCTTCACCTTGTTTCTTAACAATGGGTAGGATTGGGCTGTTACAGACGTTGCTAACCACTTCTTCAACCACTCCTGCATCTACCAGAGACTGAATGATCGCTACCAGTGCCTTCTCACCCTCTGGGGATATCCGATATTGTGGGAGTTTCGGGAGCATAGCGTCCTGTCTTACAGTTATATGAATGGGGTCAATCATCATTCGTCCCACATCAGAGTCATTTTTGGCCCACAGGTACGGAGGCAGGGTGTCAAGCAAGGACAGGTCAGCGTCAGTTATGGAGCACATGCGTCGTGGGGGGCAGGATCTGGGCATGTCTGGGTTGTCGTACAGGATGACTCGTATTCCATCCGGGGAACACCTAATGGTAGCTCGAAAATGTTTCAGTAAGTCAATGCCCATAATGGCGTCAGGGGAGTTGGAGGAGAGCAGAAATGTCGCGTCAGTGGTGTTGTTTTCTAGGTCAAAGGTAATAGGTACGGACAGGGGGTTAGTGGAGGGCGTTCCATCGAAACCTATCGACGTTATGTGTGAGCCAGACAAGGGTGCCCTTGGAATCAGTCGTTTTGATAACACACTACGTGTCGCCGCAGTGTCTACCAAGAATGGAGACTCTGTACCCAGGACCTTAGCGGTGACATAAGGACCTTGCTGGTCAACACAGAGCTCGACTGGATCCCTCCCTTGCCCCTGGCAGTCCTATGCAAAGTCGGGGGCATTTTCACCTTCGGACAGCTGATATTGGTTCTGTCGGGGACGGTCAAATGTGTTCAGTCTCCCTGATCTGTCATTGTTGGTGTCGTTGGTGTGCCCTCGTCCTTGTACTCTATTTCTCGGACCACCTGCCACATCCCTGGAGTCCCTATTTCTATTCATCTCTAGTAGAACCGGACACTGGGAATTCCAATGGCCGAACCCTTTGCAGAAGGCGCATTGGTCATTGCTAATGTCTCTACGTCCAGTGTGGGGTGTAGGAGTGTGATCTTTAGGAGGTAGATCTCTGGGGGTGGTTGATTGGTAGTTCCCCCTTTGGTGTTCCCGTCCTACCGTTATACCTTGTATCTGGGCTATCATTACCCTTTCTTTTAAATCTTTCTTCTTTTTCTCGGAAGCCCTATCATTCTCATTCTTTTGGTGCTTGTAATACTGAGCCATCTGGAGGATAGCTGCGGGTTTGGAGGCCCCCCAACTACTCTCACTCGTCTGCAGCTTTTGGGAGACCTCTTGTGTTAGGCCTTTTACGTAATTTTGTACAAACAGGTGCTGTCCGGTTGCGGTGGTCATGTCTTGGCCACTGTAGTCATAGAACACTGTCTCGAATCGGGAGAAGTATTCTGACACATCTTCCTGCGGTTTCTGTCGACAGGCCGTGACTATCGACCAATCTACCTTTCTTTCTGGGATCAGTGTCTTTAATTTCTGGACTAGTTTGTCTGGGAGTTCCAGTATGTCCTTTACTGGTTTCCTTCCTGGCTCTCGCTGTCTATCTAGTTTACCGAGTTGGTCCCAGGTATGTCCAAACAGATCCGTGTGGTCAGCCTTCCGGATTTGCTTCCACACGTCAGCTGGCAGGCATAACCCAAAGAACAAGTCAATGTCCGCTTAAGTCATTATTGTCGAACCCAAGGCTGTGCCTAATTCGGTATAAAATGCTGTCGGGTTCTTTCTTAAATCGGGCAGAGTTTGCTTAAAGGTTAGGATATCTTGTCGGTCCCATGGTTGGTAAACCCAATTGTACACAACCCTCCCTTTTGCATCTGCATTATTAATATCATCGCTTGTTCCCTGGCCCCGTGGCGGGATCCAGTAAGGGGCCGCCTCTCTGATGGGCATCATAGTATTGGCTACTTCTACTGAGGTCGTTTCAGGGACTGTAACCTTGGCTTCTGGTTTTTGTTCCGTGAGGTGGCGGAGGACCTCAAGCATCTGCATGAAGAGCTCCGTCGCCTCACATTCAGTCCCATCTCCAACATCAATCTTCCTATACAGCGTGGTTAGTTTAGCGGGGCCCTTACTTCGATACCTATCTTCATATGCGTTCAGGGTGTGGTAGCTGAATCGCAAAATGAAATGCCGTCTGTGGCTGTCGGCATGTGAATTATATATGTTCATTGTGTATTCTTCGCTCTCCCGTCGTTCTACTAATGTCTTTGCTATTTTGTCGATCCCATCCCGCTCATCTTTGCTCAACCTATTTGGTCTGGCTGGTGGTTGTTTGCTAGCCTCGGGGTCGTCTGACGAGGTTGTTAATGTGGCTGGTGCGGAGGCCGTGAGGGCCGGTGCACTAGCGCTAAGGTCGGTCTCGTTTGCATTTAGGGCCTGCGGGTGTTGTGTGCTGGGGGCATACGGAGGGGGCATGTAGATGATTGGGGGACCTAGTAGTAACTCATCGTTCGCCCGCTGTTTGGAGGGCAATTCAGGGTAGAGCGCAGAGGGGGTCCTAACAGGACATTGGCCTGTCGACCCCGATTCTTGGTTTTGCGTAGTTTCCTTTCTTTCTTTTATTTCTTCTTCTAGTTGCTTTGCGGCTAGGTGGGCTGCCTTTCGTAATTCTTTCCCTATTTTTGCCTCTTCTCTTTTCTTTCGTTGTTCCGTTTCTTTGCGCCACATGCCGATACTGTCGAGCATAGTGGGCGTAGTCTTATTTTTCTGGAGCGCTATTTCTAATGCTTTTATTTTATGATCGTCAAAGGAACCTATCAGTGGCCACTGACTTTCAGGGTTCTTCTTTGTATATTTATGCCATAACTTAGTATAAGCTATAGCGACTAGTCCATGCTTAGTGAACATGTCCTTATTAGGGGTGCCCTCCAGCTGAGCCGGATGGTTCATCTCTAATAAGCGGTCCGGGCTGTACAGGCTACCAACCAGTGGGGAGAAGATAGGCATGACGGGTTACAACGGGGACAAAGGTCTGCACTACCTATCTTATCACGGCGGACAAAGACTAGACAGAATATTTCTATTCTACGTTGTTTGGAGGCCGTGAATACCTCAAAAGAACCAATACCGAACACTTAATGTACGGTCAATCAAACAATCAGTGGGGAGAATAAGTGGGTACGAAAAAGTTTGCGTTACCCACTCTTTCTCTACCTGCAAAGAGAGACCTTGTTCTTCCCTGTTTGCAGACAAAGAATCTCCAGACAATAATCCACGAGCGATAGTTCGGGAAACAGTGGGGGAGGAAGATAGGCACGACGGATTACAATGGGGACAAAAGTCTGCGTTACCTATCCTTCACTGCTTGCAAAGAGAGAGCCTGTTGTTTTCTCCGTTTGCAGACGGTGAATCTCCAGAGGGTTCAACAAAGCGTAATACTAGTATTATCCAAACCAAACAATTATTTTCTCAGTTTGTCGTGTCTACACGACCTTACCCGGACCGCATGGACGGTTTCCTGTCTTCTGAATCCAGCGCCCGATCGTCCTCTCTTCTTCGTGATGTTCGTGGCACTCCTGATGGTTCCCAGTCAGGACCGTAGATCGCTCGAGAGAGGTCTGTTCGGAACTAGTGAAGGTCGGATGATCGGCTGTCAGACGAGGGTCTATCGGACACGAGCTCTCCCGATCGTTGCAGTCGTTCACTCTGTCGTCGGGACCTCTCCCACTGGATCCACGTGTCGCTGATGGGCCCCACGCTTTGGGACGCCAATTGTGGAAAAAGGGTAGGGCTATGACCTTTTTCAAGATTGCCCGGCGCTAACCGCCCTTGTACCATTCAAATTACCAAGCAATGAGGCAGGCGCCGGAGACCAGAAGGCAGGAAACAGAAGTTTTATTCCGACGGAGCAGAACACATCAGATCGGACAACAAGGTATCGTCTCGAGGTGCTCTAACAGCCTCTCAGAGGCCTGGCCTCTTATACACTGGTTTATGGCATGTGACCTTGCTTTATTACAATCAGAACATTGTGAAGTAAGGAAGGAAACATCCCCGTAATCCTTGTGTCAATCCCACCCCCATATACCTCCACAATAGAGGTCCTCAACCTGCTGATAAGAGGAGGGGGTCATCACGCAGCTGAGTATTCCGTCGAGTCTTAGGATGTGTGCGCCTGATCATGTCCCAGGGGGTAGGGAGGTCTTGATCAATAGGGGGTCCTTTGAAGAAGGTCGACTTCATACAATAAGGGGCAGTAAATGATATCTCCCGGCTTAGGCGATGGCCTCGGACCTGTGTGGACAGCTGGACACGGGGGAAGGGGTCATCAAAGGAGTGGTATTCATGGCGCATGGACAATCGGGCGCGGAGGGAAGGTTTACCAACAGAGGGGCATTCATGGGAGGAGAGGAGATGCTGGTCAGGCGCAGGCGTGACTCCCAAGGACAGGGTCATGCAGAAGGGTCATGCTCTTGAGGGGGAGGGAGGGGGAGCCAGGGTGCGCGGAGGATGCTTGCTGGGTGAGAGGGGCGCGCTGGCGACTGATTGTGGACAGGGAGACCATGATACCTAAAATGGCGGTCGTGCATGTTGTACGTGGGTGACAAGCTGGCGCAGATGATGTTCAGTTCGTAAACTAAAATTCCACAGAGGAGTGTTAAATATTTATGAATGTATACATGTATATATGTTTATTTTGGAAGTACTTTACTTGTTTGTCTAAATATACATATATACATGTATTTTTATATATGCTCTGTTGTGCCACACGTGGGTGGGGATAATTCAGTGCTTATGACCATTGATGAGTATCTCCTGGAAGAGTGGTGTTATTGACTACGTACATTCCAAATGTTGACCAGTTGGCTTTCCTTTTCAAGTTTGCCCCCGTCTTGTCACTTATGGTAACTTACTGGATGATTGTTGAGATGGACTTTAATTGTGTGGTGGACGTCGACCTGGATAGATCACACACTCCTTGCGCTGTGCACCAGTGGCTAAGCTAGCGGACTCGGCATGCATATGGGCGGTTCAATAGGACTTGGTAGATTGCTGGAGGGCACGCCATCTGTGTTGTTGTGTGTACTCCTACCGCACTGGTGTGCACAAACTTGAGGTTTGAATTGATTGGGTTTACACCTGTCAGGCACTGTATGGTAGAATAGGGGGAGCCAAATACTTGGTGAAGACCTAGTCTGATCATTCTCCTATTATGTGTACCTTTCAATGGTCCTTCACTAGAAACGTAGTCCCTTACTGGCGCCTAGACCCGGAGATGGTGGAAGATCATGCCTTACGTATTTTATTGGGTGAGCATGTCACAAATTTCTGGCTGGACAATACAGGCTCGGCCTCATTCATGGGTGATGAATGGGAAGCGATGAACGTGATGATTAAGAGCTATTGTATTTCTAATAGTACGGAGGTACGATCCCAACTGCCATCCAATGTTCATCCTCCGGAGTTGGTGGTTGATGGTCGTCCGTGAGAGTTGTAGGGGACACCGGATGAGAGGCGAAGAGTACTTGAGGAAAGGGGCAAATTATTTGGGTTGAACACCTACAGTGTTTTGATTATAATGCATATGATGCTAGGGCTCACGCTCACAGAGATCAGTCAGGAAGGATGCTGGCTTGGCTTCTTTGGGCTGAGGACCACTGGCATACCATCCTCCATGTGCGTGACTCCTCAGGGCATGACGTTTTCACACAGGACAAGATTAATGAGGTGTTTTTACAGCCATAATAGCGAGCTGTAATCAGCCGAATCCAGGTGTAGGGATGCAGACATGCCAAGTTACATTACAAAATCCTCGCTGGTATTGCTTAGTGCTGAGGTGGCAGTGTCGCGTTCTAATCTAGGACCTCGATCAATACTGTGACCTTATGCCCCTATACGGCTGTAATCCATTTATTCCCCTATAATGGCATAAACGATCAAGAGTGATATTTCAGAAACTCGTCTCTGGCCTAACACGATCAGAGCCACATTTCAGAATCTCTTCCTCTGCAGCTTCCTCTGCAGCTCATTAGAGCAAATGACACAGCAGAAGCCACTATCTAAGATTCCTAGATTACACTCCGAGTTCTTCAACAAGATAAAACTCAGCAACCTGGGAAATCCCCGCTTGCTATGTTTTGATTAGTAATAGAACTCTAATGAGCACTGGGAGACGATCACTTCCTAGTGACATCTTTATTGACGTCTTATGTCCAGAAACTTACGTCAAACCAGGCACCTTTCAGGTATAAATATTACCAACGTTGCCTTAAGCAAACGCTGATGTTACTTCTGCCGCTACTGCTGTCTCAACGACATCGATGATAGCGATGGTGTGGTGAACATAGGAGCAGAACAGCTGTCCCCTGCAGAGCCCAGCAGATACAAGCTGCCCACGGACGCTGCCCCTCCTCTTCCTCGACACGCTGAGAGAGACGCTGTCTTTTCTCCTGCCGAGAAAATCCAGCTCTGGCGTTTCCAGCCTACTCTTGCGAGTGACTGGGATATCGAGTCCTGGAAGGAGATACAAGACCTCCAACATTCTATTCCAGAGGTATGGTGTTGACTAAATCCTTAGAGAGAATTCTCGAAGCAAACCTTGGCAAAACCAACTTAACTAAAACTGCTACTTACTTACTCTCTCCCAAGTATTAGGCTTAGGTCAGGTACACTGGGGTAGGCGTAGTTAGAAGCACCAGTTGAGTACGTTAGCCTAATGTATATATGAATGTATATATGTTTTATTCATTTTAACCATTGTATGGCTAAGAAACCATATCAATGCTTTTACAGTATTATTTCGCAATCCTCATTTTACTGTACGCACTTTTTATAATAACTAGTCTTGCAATTGTGGCAATTCATTTCTCTTGCACGAGAAGAAAGCCTGTTCAATAAATAATACCTTTTTATTGAAAACGCCTGTCGCTCTATTCTCTGCATATTGGTGAAAGTAATCTGCACAAAACTGACTGAGTAAAATAACTGTCTATTGTTTCACACGACTCTAGAGATTGACTCTTATTCTAAGGAGCAAAGTTGTCATGTTTATGCGGTTGTTGGAAAAATGAATCCCTTCTAGTCTGTACCAGGGAAGCTGATCACTTCCTATTCAGTCAAGAAAGTTTCCAGTGACATCTGAGCTAGTTGGTAACAAACCCAATTATGTTTAGCATAGTCAGTGGAGACCTGGAAGATCCGCACTTCTACGTCTATACTACTGTTTATGTTATTCCAATGCGCAGGGCCTATTGGGAAAATAGGAACTACACTACAGCAGACCAGTTATGGGCAGATATTACCGAGCAGGAAGTTCAGGGTGAAATTAAGGATATAGCCAGGGGGAAGGCCGCCCGCCTAGATGGCTCCCTATAGACTCATATGCAGTGTTTGTTTTGGTCCTCGGTTCCAAACTTGTGGCCCCTTTCAATGACTCTCGTCGGCGGAATCTGCTTCCTCCTCCTATGCCCGTGTCTGCTAGGCACTTGAGTGAGGACTGGGCTCCTCCACTAGGGAAGACACAGTCAACATATGACGGACTGGGCGGGTGACATTCCGGCCCTCTGGGAGAGGCAAGAGACAGCCCTCCCAGGAGGGAACCTATTCTCACCTGGCATGCACCTGTAGGCAACTGAATTGCAGTGCCACCTTAGGCTGGGACTACGGTGAAAACACTTATACCTAATCACACTCAAGTCTGATCCAAGCCTGCTCTGGCTTTGATTGACTGAGGAGTAGGCTGTCTTAAGTAGCATGGCAGCCTGGATGCAAACAAGCTGGACCATGAGGGACCTCTTGGAGGAGATGCCATGCCCCCTCAAAGCCAGTGTAAACTGCTTTGCTAAGTGGGAGGAGGTGGGAAGAGATGCTAGCCCCAGCCACTCAAGCTTCCATGTGTGTACCGGAAGCAGGTGAGCTGCTTAAAATGCTGTGGCTCTTCTCCCCTCTGTATCTCCAAACAGGGCAAGTGAGACACCCAGCCTGCTGGCATCGCTCGCGGCTGCTGCCTCAGCTGAGGGATTCTCGATGTATAGAGGTTGAGCTCTGGCTCCCACCCGTCCAGCTGGGTGGTGGATGGCTGATGTGCAGGCGGGGTAAGCCTCTCTTGTTGGCAGGTACCTGGGTAACTGGTCCTATGTGGCTAGTCTTGGGTTTAAAGACTCGTATGGCCCTGTCCAGGATGGCCGGCGATGGAGCTTGTGACCTCTTCTGCCATGGGAGCCTCTCGCTTGCCTGCCTGCTGTGGTGGTGGGGCTCCTGGGCTGAGTGCCTGGAAGTGCTTTTTCACATTTTGTAGGCCGGCTTCCAGGCTCAGGCACCATGGAGGTGAAAGGCACCAATATTAGTCTCCCTTAGAGGCGGACTGGGGTGATAGTTTCTATTAAGAGAATGGTGACTGCAGACTGGTGTGGACTCTAGTGCCCTTCCGGAGTGTGGAGTGAAGACGGGACCCAAAGTGAAGGCCCAGGCAGATCCCGGGGCAGGGTGGCATTCGACCGGGAAGAGTAGTCTGGGAATCGTGATGGCTGAGCAGCTCCTGTAATCCCCATTGAGAGAGATGGGTGAAGCCATGACTTTCAGGTGGGAAGTCCAGTCACCACAGGCCAGGGCTACAGGCACCAAGCAGGGCCACCTTCTCTGAGTCTGAGGCTCCTGCAGGCAGAACAGCTTTTGTAATCACTCCACTTAGAGGCTGAGTTCCTGTAGGCCAGTACTGCTAGCCTGAAGGCAGAGCCTCCGACCGGGTCGCGACCCACCCGTATGTCTTTGCCAGGTTTCAATATGTCCACTCGTTAGCTTGTCAGCTTCGTGTGGGCAAAACCCAAGACCGATTCAGCCAAGGAACGAATATGAGTGTGCCACTCAGTGACCCATGTCGCCAGTTTAACCTTCTTAATATAAATTATGCCCAGGTCTACAAGGTGTGCCCTTTAAGACAATGGAAATCGGCAAATGGCCAATGTGTGCATGCACGTGTACACACACACTTTAACTGTAATGATTCCCACAGCTTCCCACAAAATACTTATCTACTAACTGCATGACAAGCTTCATATTTTCAGCTGAATTATTTCTGATCAGTAAACTACAGCTTTAGTCTGAATATGCTCCTTTCTTTCGAAGGTTTATGGTCTGGCACTATTGTCTTCTTGCCCCATTTATCCTGCCTCTTTCTTCCTACCAACTCCTCAATCCCACCCCCCACTATCCCTTCCCTCTCCCACCACCTTCCAGGTTCCACAAATGTTCTTTTTTTGCAATGAGAATATTTCAGAAGTGACAATTTGTAAGGAGTGCACTTAGGATATGTCTTTTTGGTTTTTAATTTACTTTAAGTACATACTCGAAACCCTTATTAAAAATTAATAAAATGAATGGTAGCTGTTGTACAAACCCAGTAACCAACGTGAAATCAGTGCTTTTTTTCATCAGTGGTCACAATAAGCGATTCCAATGGTCACATCTGGGCCTTTATACTTACTGTTTTCTCTGTAGGCATCTACTTCCATTGTAATAAGTCACGGCAGGGTCCAAAGACCTGCCACCATCATTTCATTTTAAACCCCTCAGAAATAAAGGTCTAAAAAATGCAATTCTTGTCTGCGAATGTTGAATGAGAATATTAAATTAGCCGTACAGTGTTTCACAAACTGTGGTTCGTAACAAGCTTTACATAAGAATGCCTTTAAATTCTGTATTTGTCTTGCCCCATTTGCTTCACTTCGAAGACAAAGGTCAAATGTCAGGCTATGTCTTTTGAGAAATTGCTGCTTATTTCTTTGACATGAGGATTGGTGTTTACAAATTTCTCACTCTGCAGTCTGAGGAAAAAAGTAAAGTGAATTATGTGACAATCTTGCTGGAGTACAGGGAGTGTGAAAGGAAAGGTTGTAGGATGTATGTTTTATTGTAACACACAACAAAATGTAAGTATTTGTAAAAAAACTCTTTAAATTCAGAAGTTAGGAAAGCAAAAATAAAGCAAGTGTGAGGCAAATAAAGATTTTATCAGGATCAAAACAAATCAAGACACCTTAATTGGTGATGCACACATGAAAAATATTCACTGAAAATCGATTTCCCACTTTATAATTTGTGTGCAATATAGTTTTATCAGTTAAACTGTGTGTGTGTGCAAATGTAGAGGCCATTTCAATGGAAAATATGCTGTCTGTAAATGACAGTGCACTCCCACATGATATATTGAATTAAAGCATCTCTCGCCTCATTTCCATTAAAGCCAGGTGGGTTGTGAAAGTGTGCTATCCTAATTATTGGGCGTGGTTCTGAAAGGTTTAGGAAGCACGGACTAGAAAATTGTATTTGTTTCTATTTTCCGACCATTTATGCTTGGTTCCTGGATACTGTGAATTGCTGATTCACTCTCTGACTAATTTACTGGTGACCAAGTCACTGGTACCAAAAGGATGACGTCACTTGCCAAGACGTGTGTCGATTACTCCAAGGTCTCTTGCACAGTGAGGAGCCACCAATTCCACTAATGAGTTACCAAAGAGCTTGAATGAATGGAGACCTGGAGGGTAGCTCAACAAGTATATGGTCCAGTGGTACTGTCTATGCCAGAGGCAGCCGAGGATGCACATTGTGCCTCTTAGACGCCTTCTTTTGAAGATGTCTACTGGGTATGGCGTGAGCCCACAAGGGTCTAGTGACTTTAGCAAGTTCGATCTCAACCTCCAGTTTTTGTCTTTCGGTTGAGCACTCTGGGATTTGTGAACCTGTTTAGCTCATAGTCCATAAATCTGCTGTTGGTCTAAGGTGCATTATCTGAGTGCCCATTTGGCAATGTCTGCATACCAGGGTTGTAGGAATGTGGATATCTGACTATGGTTGCCCCCAAATTTTTGCCTAGTGTTTTGCTTGTTTTCAACATAGTTGGCCTGGGATCCTGCTATCCAGGACCCCAGGCTTCCTGCTCTCTCTGTTAAAATGGACTCCATGTACCTTACGTACATATCTAATTGGTATTGAGTCACTCTTGTAAGTCCTTGTACAGTGTACCATAGGTACCCAGGGCATAAGTGCACCCAAGGCCTACCAGGGGCTGCAGCATGTATTATGCCACCCCTGGCTGGCCATCCATAACTGACACAACTGGCTGGTAATACAGCTGGGGCAAGGTGGTGTAATCACCCTTTGCTATAGATATAGTATACCTACACCTTAACCTAAAATGGACACATATACTCCTATAAGTCACTCCTATGGCAGGCCTTAACAATCCTGGAGGCAGAGTGCTTGGAATTATGTGAGATGGTGCTCTAGCATGAGCTGAGCCTGTCTGCAGCTTTCGGAACCAAGTCCTTTAGCTGTTTCCATGATACTCTTAAGTGCATTATAATCCTCGCGGTTATTGCTAACTTTGGCATAGCATTATCAAAACATGTCGAGTAAGGTGTCATACGAATTAGAATACTACCCCCTCACCATTTCTGGCGACGGGGGTAGCATTCCACCCTTTTAGAGGGACACGACATGTATGTAACTGTGAACCCCGGTTAAAGTTAACTCGAGTCTCAGCATCACAAAATGGATGCTGCCACCACAGACACAAGTCTGACCTCCTGCTGCTTGGAGTCCTTCCAGCGAGGGAGGCTTGGACAAAGGGTTTCCTGCCTTGGGAGGTGCTAGCACCACCCCAGACAGGATTTTGTGTATTGAGGTAGGACAAGCTGAAAGGAATGAGACATGCCTGGGGCACACAAGGTGTCCCTGTGCATACACCGGTTCAAACCAGTTGCTGGGGCACTCCAGCCCCAGCTCTGGCACGAAACCGGACAAAGGATAGGGGGTGTAACCACCCCCTTTCTGGGCTCACCCATAGGAGGGACCTAGTCATAGTACAGTCCCCTTTAGGAGAATAAAGGCAGGAGCTGGTCCCATTCCAAATTAGATTAATCCTGATTTGAAACTCTACAAAAAGAAACTCTGGACTTCGACGTTCTGCTCCACAGAAGACTGAAGAAATCTCCCTTGTGGCCATGGAGTGACCACCCTGCATCTGCAGGCACCATCAAGCGTCCTAGCGGTTCACTTTGTCGTCTTCCCTCGGGGATCCAGACTTCAGAGCCCGATGAGACCCGAACTTCCAGACCTCTCCGACCTCTACCTACCTCTGCAGCACAGCTGAGATCCGTGGGTGCGACGAGACACGTGGGACCGGCCATCTTGGAGAAACTGCACTTCGCTTCCAGCACGACTTCAGAGGCATCCTCAACAAAGTGCTTTAGGGATTGAGAAGCCCCAGCCTCGAGCAGCTCCTGCACAGAAGATCAGCCCTCCAGCATCCACGAGATCTGCGTGGGGACCTTTTGCTTGATTGCTGTTCGACGCGTTGTCTGGTCACTTGCCGATGGCTAGTGGCCTCCTAGACAATGATCCACGACATCAACACCGCTGGTCTGGTTGCTCCAGACTGGCCCTTGCTTCCCTGCAAAGGAGAAGCACCCCGGACCCTCCTGGTCCGCACCAGACGCCTTTTCCACTCACCGCGTGGGTTGCCTTTGCCAAGGCCTGTTGAAGCCGAATCCGGAACCAACACCGCCGACAGCGAGAGCCTGCGTGGGACAGCTCGTGCCTCCATCCTGGTCATCCAAGACACTTTTTGGTCCACGTGGCTGCAGAGTCAAGCGTCCACTCTTCACCTGATCGCGACAACAGCATCTGATTCCTTCCTGGTTCCACTCCAGTCACTGGCTAGTGACTGTGAACATTGTCCCCTCTGCTTTCAGATCTTCATCTTCCTCGATCCACCCTTGGGTCGCTCCGGACATCTTCCTTCTGGCCGCCTGCAGCGTCTTTTCTTCCAGGCTTCATAGACTTCAACGCGGAAACCAGACACACTTTGACACCTTTGCACCCGCAGCCCGTGGGTGAGGTAACAAGAGCATTTCGGTGCTCAAGGGTAGATTAACTCTCCTGGTGTCTAGATTTCCAGTCGTTTTAGTCCTAGCTAGTTGGAACTGTCTAATACTTACCTTTTCGTAATTTGTACTGTCCATTGACTTTGTTACGCATCTTGGGTGTGAGTTCACACTTTGCACATGCGTCCCGTGGGCCTCCTGCTACTTACCTAAGGTTAGGGTAGTGTAGTCCCAGCGAACCTACATCCTCTGGACAGCTCCATTCCTTCTATCGATTTCCTTATACCACTTGTTTAGTATATGGTTTGACGTGCCCCTAGGGCACCATTGTAATTCGTGCAACTTAAACGTATTTTTCCTAAGAGTCTTGTCATGTGCTTAGCCCTCTGATCTCATAAAGAGTTCAGAGGTGTTTGTTATTAATAAATATTTTGTTTATTTTCATAACAACCTGTGTGGTGTCCTTTCACTTGGTATTCAAGGGGTTATGTGTGGTAAAACAGATGGCTTCACATGCCAAAAGAGTTTAGCCTAAGACTGCTTTGTCCATGCTACCATTAGGATAGCTGGTCTATATGGTTGATTTACAACCAATCACCATAAGGGTTGTTTGGACTGATACAAGGTGATCACTAGAACTAGTGAACATCATATATCAAGCCAACTTCTCACAAGGGTGATCTGAATAGTGGGGAGGCTCAAGAGGAAATTCAGGTGTTAAGCTGTTCCCAACATCTTTTCGTCACATTGGGTACAAAACATGAAGACAATTTCTTTGAGATTTCATTACTAGGCCTAAGAACCTTTACATACCTTGCATAAAAGACACAGGCTATCAAAAGCAGGAGACATTCAAAACCACTTAACAAAGATGTATTAAATCAATCTGAAGTTCAGACCATGTTTGAATTGACAATGGTCCCCCATTAAACCAAGAACTGTAAGAGAGGACAATTTGAACTGCCCCTAAAAATACTACAACATGCAAAACCTACGTCTGAGAACTTACAGACTAATACCTATCGGCTTATTTAAATTGAGTTTAACAAAAAGATTTGAGGCCTTAATCACAGCTCTCCCGAAGCCCAATAGAGATCCCAAAGCGGCTATCCTCTTATAAGCCACTTTCTATATTAAATGCCGACTACAAAGTGCTAGCTAAAATTCAGGGTAATTGTTTCCTTCCATTATTACCTACCTTGATTCATCATGATCAGACGGGATTTATCCCTGGATGCACTACTCAAAATGCATTTGGGACACCATTTTTTTCGTTGCCGAGGTATGCCCTCAAGCGGCTTCTATAGCTAAAGTCCTCAAACAGCCTTTGACTCCTTGAATTGGCATTACATGGATAAGATATGTGTATTGTATGGGGGCTGTGCAATCACGCGCAAAGAATTCCGATCCTTTATACCAACCCAACTGCTAGGGCGAAGACTGGTCGCCATATCTCTGATTCTTGTAGTATTAATAGGGGGACCCTTCAGACAGCAGAGGTTATGCAGGCCAGGGCTTTCTCAAGGCAGAAAATTCTCTGTTAATTAGTTGTATTTTAAATATATATATATATATATATATATTTAAAATACAACTAATTAACAGAGAATTTTCTGCCTTGAGAAAGCCCTGGCCTGCTGGTCCCTGGGCGAAGTACGTGTCGGCTCTTTCGTATTTTTGCACATGTCTTCAAATAAAGAACGAGCACTCAACTCTTTCTGCATACACGACGTCCAAAACAAAAATTGGGCATGTATTCACCCTATAAATCTATATGAAAAAAAAGAGAGCACAAATCAATCATACATGTTAACACTGTCCTCTATCACCTTTGTAATCGGTCTTATAAACTGACAATATACTGATTTTTGTTAGGGATGCTATGATGGGCCCCTCAAGTATCACCCACATGCTGAAGGACTGTGAGAAGAGACCTGGACTTAAAGTTGATTGGACTAAATCATGCTATTGTCCTTGGAGAGCGCACTACATTCCTCTGCTTGGTTGTATACTCAGTGATCAACTGCTTTTGGAAGTAACAACTTTTCGCTGTGCAGGGTACCACTCTGCGTCTCACCGGATGGATGGTAACCTTGGTGAGGTGGTGCAAAACCTAAAAATAAAATAGCTTCCTCTTCCTCAATTCCGCTCTTAGTGATGGGCTGAGTGTCTTTAGTTAAAATTACTATATTTACGCGATTACTGTATCAATCTACCTTTGATTCTAGCGCATTCCTTTTTCAAACATTTGGACCAGCTGATTACTACTTTGGTGTGGGCAGGCGGTCGTCCTAGAGTAGCCCTGGCAACATTGCAACTACCAATGGAGGCAAGTGGGGTAGGCCTTCCAAACTTGAAAAATACTGTCCAGCAGCCCAAGTGCAATGGCTTAGCAAATGGCTGGCAGGGCATCCCCTTGACAGAGACTGGCTTGCAGGGACTCATTTGACAGATGGCTCCCTGCCTAAATTAGCACATTCCAATCTGCAGTCTATTAGCTGCAGCCTACAATGTTGCACACTGCCTTGATTTATATAAAACGGGCACTCAATTTGTCGAAACATGTCATCCCTTATGAACCAGCTACGCCTTCCATCTCATTGACTGTTTCCACTGCAGCTGGACCACTAAAGGTATAGATACTGGTGAGGCGTTGTTCTCTGGTGTCATTTGTATTACAAATGCTGTCCCGTTCTGTGATTCTATTGCTATACCAATAAAAATTAGTTAAAAAAGAGCTTAAAATCAAATCTTGTTTTATTAAGAAAAATAAAGGTTTGCTTCTGGGAAAAAATGCACTCTAAAAAAAAACGACTTTTTTATTCAAAATGAAAAACGTGAAAGCAAAAGAAGCATAGAGCAATTATATTAAATAGTAAACACCTAGGGCACAAGTTCCAAATCCTCTAATGCCTTAGAAAGTGAGCATTGACAAAGCCAATAGGTCTTGCCTTTGGGATCTATATGTACTGCCAATGCCTTCTGCCGATGCTCTACAGCGGCTGACTTTTTCCCGACACTGTGCAGCATTATCAAAAAACAAAAGCATCATGGGGTGATTGCTACTGGCAGTCGTATATTTGCACTGGTTTGAGGATGCATGATGTCATACGCTGGTACCATTTGCTTTAGTTTTTTTATTTATTGCTCTTAAATGGCAGACACCAAATGGATTGGTAATTTGGATTTATTTGCGCAAAAGTGCACATTTACAAACAAAGAATGCAGGGTGGGATAATGGAGGAGCAAATGGGGGAACAACTGGTGGCGAGGAGTTGAAAAGAATTATACGATGAAGAGGACTGGACTGATTCTTTCTAGCGTGTAAGCTTCACTGACTGACTGTGTGGTAATGCATCCGCTTTACACCCTTAGTTGCTCTCCACAGCTACCCCTTGAGAGCTTTGGTTATCAGGGACCACTATAACTATCGGTAAGGGTTGCTGGTGTATACCATGTACTGAGCCAGCCTCCTACAGTATGTGTAACAGAAGGGCTCTGTAGAAATGCACACTTCTATGATGATATTTTGGGCAGTCTTGTGCAAATGAACTAGTTAATATTCTGTACTTCAACAATGTGTCATTTCCTCGTTTTGTTAAAAACAGTATTATGTTAGTATAGTGGCGTGTGCCTAGTAAATAGAGACAGACTGACAAAATGACACTCAATTAGAGTTAGTTTTTCAGATTAACCAATCACGTACAACATTTTATTACATTCAAAGACAACCACCTACGTTTCCAGGGAATCTCCTGCAGGTGATACTCTCATCACGCCGTGCTTCATGCACTGTTCACGTACGTATGTGGGATGGTGTATGGTAGACAGCAGTCACAGGCTCCAAATACTAAAGGTCCAATAGGGTCATCCAGAGCACAGCTCTACGATGGACACATGATCCGGGCTCTGCACTGGGAAGCCAAGACCACTGACGACCAGGATATAAAAAACATGTCTCTTTCACGCGTGGTCAGCTTAGAGTAACAGGAGCTTTACGGATATGAATGACAGTCAGACCAGACAGCAGAAGGAAAAGGAAATAGCTGGGAACAAAACCAACAGCATCCACGAGTCCACCAGCAAACGCGCTGAATGTAAGTTTCCCCAACACTTCCACTGTGGCAAGAAAGCTGTAGTGAGTGGCCTGCAAGAGAAAACGTAGGTCTTGAGTGCTCTTTCACTGTGATGTGTCACATATATTTCAATTTCCGATCTTGTTACTACCCTGCCCTTGGCATTCTTCAGGTTGATCCTTGTTCTCTATGAGAACTAACATGCATGTGCCATTTTTCTGCTGATGTAAACACTTCTGCATGTTCCTCAATTACAAAACTAACATATTTGCTCATCATGATCAATATTTTCCCTCCAGTCCCATCCCTCCTCAAATCTGCTAGCTGCATCCTGATCCCTTTCTGCCACTGCTGATTTCGTTTTCCACAGAATATGTAACCTATATGAAAAGGAAAATGCTACTTAGTATGCATCTGTTCTTGGCATGTAGAGCTGCAGAGTTGTACACTTAGCATTAGATCGCCACCTGGTGTTGGGCTCGCATGATTGCATGTTGTTGTCGTCCTGGAAGAATTCTTTGTAGTCACGAGATCGGTGAATCCTCCCTTGGACGATAGTGCGCATGGGCATCGGCTCCATCCTTAGATTGTTTTTCGCCATGATGGGAAATGATGGAGTTAGTAGAAAGAAAGAAGGGATGTCCATGCGTGTATATCTAATTAAGATAAAAACTGGAAATATAGGTCCCGGGGAGGTGGGAGGGCGTGTACAACTCTGCAGCTCTACATGCCAAGAACAGATGCATACTGGTAAGTAGCATTTTCTGTTCGAGGCATATGAGCTGCAGATGTACACTTAGCATCGATTGTGCAGCAGTGTCTCCCCTAGCGGTGGTCACCTGTATTTGTTGCAGTAGTTTGAAAGAGTTTTAAGGACAGCTTGGCCTACTGCAGCTTGCTGCTTGGCTTGCACATTAACCCCTTCGATGCTCATGACGAGCTCAGCTCGTCATGCAGTACACTGCTCGTGTGCTCATGACGAGCTGAGCTCGTCATGAACAATGGGAATAAATGAGAGTCAGCACAGAGGGGGAATTGCTGCAGCACTGATGGTGTTAACACAATAGTGTTTAGTAAATGTATGTGTTGTAGACCATGTTGCTGCCTTGCAGATGTCTTCAAAAGGAATGTTTCCTAATAAAGCCATGGAGGCTCCTAGTCTGCGTGTGGAGTGCACTCTAGGAGGAACTGTTAATGTGCGGTTTGCTTTGTGATAGCATATTTGTATACATTTAACAATCCACCTTGCAATTCCTGATTTGGAAATAGGATTGACTTTAAGTGGTGGAGAGAAGGCTACAAATAGTTGCTTTGTCTTACGAAAGGACTTGGTCCTATCTATGTAATAAAGAAGAGCTCTTTTGACATCTAGCGTGTGTAAATCTTTGTCTGCTACTGAGTCTGGGTTTTGAAAAAACAATGGTAACTCAACAGATTGGTTTAAATGAAAAGGAGTAATTCCTTTAGGAAGGAATTTAGGATTAGTTCTTAGAACCACATTGTTACAGTGTAATTGTAAGAAAGGTTCTTGTATAACAAAAGCTTGAATCTCACTAACTCTTCTAAGAGAGGTTTTAGCAACAAGGAAAGCTGTTTTCCATGTGAGAAATTGCATTTCACATTTGTGTAAAGGCTCAAAAGGGGGTCCCATGAGCCTTTTAAGAACAATGTTGAGGTTCCACACTGGAGAGGGTGGTAGCCTAGGAGGAATAATTCTTTTTAGTCCTTCCATAAAAGCTTTTATTGCTGGTACTCTAAACAACAACATATGTTGTCTGTTTTGTAGATATGCAACAATAGCTGCCAGATGTAAACGTATAGATGAATAAGCTAGATTACATCTTTGTAAATGGAGAAGGTAACAGATAATATTTTGGATGTAAGCATCTAAAGGATCAATTTGATTATTATTGTAGTAAATGGCAACTCTTTTCCATTTAGCAGCATAATAAGCTCTAGTAGTAGGTCTTCTGGCTTCTTTAATGATATACATACAGTCTGGTGGTAGGTTAAGGTAACCAAACTCTAAGACTTCAGGAGCCAGATCGCCAGATTCAGTCGTCTTGGATCTGGATGCCTGATGTCTCCATGGTTCTGCGTTAGCATGGATGGTGTCAGAGACAGTTTTTGGTGTGCAACCAGAGAGAGTTCCAGTAGTGTGGTGAACCACGGTTTGCGTGCCCACGTAAGAGCTACCAGGATCAGTTTGAGAGACTGTTGTCTGTGGTATTAGCGTGGTTGGCGGAAAAGCGTACGCAAATCTGCCTGACCAGTTCATCCATATCACATTGCCCTTGGACAACGGGTGTGGAAACTTGGCGGCGAAGGTTGGGCATTTTGCGTTTTCATGTGTGGCAAACAGGTCTATGTCTGGATGACCCCACTTGTGAAAGAATGGTTGAAGATCTAGCAGATGTAGTTCCCATTCGTGAATCTGTTGTGTCTGTCCACTTAACAGAGCGGCTATCTGATTGTGAACTCCTGGAATGTGTTCTGCAAGCAGATATATGTTTTGTGCAATGGCCCATCTCCAAATGTTTTGTGCGAGCTGGGACAGTTGCAGGGAATGTGTGACTCCTTGTTTCTGTACGTAGTACACGGCAGTCATGTTGTCCGTCCCGAATAAGACAGCCTTGCTTTGTATGTGTACTTGGAAGGACTTTAGTGCCTGGCAAGTTGCTAGCAACTCTAGGTGGTTGATGTGAAGCACCTTTCGTTGAGCGGTCCATCTTCTCTGAGTTGTGTGGTGGAGCAGATGTGCTCCCCATCCTGTCAGGAATGCGTCTGTCGTCATTACTATTTGTGGAACAGGCTCGAGGAACAGCCACCCTCTGGACAAGTTTTTGGTGTTCCACCACTGCAGAGAGCGTTGTGTGTGGCTGTCCACCAACACCAGGTCTGTTAGTTGTCCTTGTGCCTGATTCCACTGATGTGCTAGACATTCCTGCAATGGGCACATTTGCAGTCTTGCATATGTTACAATAAAAATGCAAGATGCCATCATGCCTATTAGTTGCATGAACACTCTGGCGAGAGAGTGTTGGTTTTGAAACCTTGTAAGTAAGGCTTGAATGCTTTGTATCCTGGCTGGACTGGGATAAGCTATAGCTGTATTGATGTTTATGGTAGCCCCTAGGTATTGTTGTACATGAGAGGGCTGTAGGTGTGACTTGGTGTAGTTGATTGTAAACCCCAAGTCGTGCAGTGTTTGAATTGTTTGAGATGTGTGTTGGACACACTGATTGAATAACTTGGCTTTTATTAACCAATCGTCTAAGTATTGGAAGACGTGGATATGTTGTCTTCTGAGATGTGCTGCTACTACTGCTAGGCACTTCGTGAACACTCTTGGTGCATTTGTGACCCCGAATGGAAGGACTTTGAATTGATAATGTTGTCCTTGTAGCACAAACCTGAGATACTTCCTGTGAGAAGGATGTATGAGAATGTGAAAGTAGGCGTCTTTGAGGTCTAGTGTAGGGAGGAAGTTGCCTTGTTGCAATAATGGGAGCACTTGTTGTAAAGTGACCATGTGAAAAGGATCTGAGTGTATATACAGAATGAGAGGCCTTAAAACTAGAATTGGCCTTAGTGTCCCATCCTTTTTGGGTATTAGGAAGTAGAGTGAGTAAACATCTGTTCCTTGATGTTGCAATGGAACTAGCTCTATTGCATCTTTTTGTAGAAATGAGAGAACCTCTTGTTGGAAAAGCGTTAGATGTTCTGTGGACATTGGATGCTGTCTGGACGGTATATTTGGAGGGGTAGCAGTAAGCTCTAGGCAGTAACGATACTGGATAATCTGTCTTACCCTCTTGTCTGTTGTGATGGAATTCCAGACAGGTAGGAACTGTGTTAATCTCCCCCCTACAGGATTGGTATGCTGTTGGGGGAGCTGACGGAAGTCACTGTTTAGTGGTGGAAGAGGAGTGATTGGTGTTGTTACCTCGACCTCTTCCCTTATTGCTATTACCTCTGTAGCCCCCTCTAAAGTATCCCTTATTGGAGGATGCTTGTAAATTTGCTTTAAAGGAAGCTGAATTGTCTTCTCCAGTTTGTTTGGAGCCTCCTCTGTAGAAGGAGCGACGAAAGGAGCCACTTGCTTGGGTGGACTGCAAAGCTCGCATAGACTTGGCTGTGTCAGTGCCTTTTTTCATTTTTTCAAGAGCTGTGACTACTTCTGGACCAACAACTGGTGTTGGTTGAATGGTTGATTTAAGATAGTAGTCTGTACCCCTTGCTTAAATCCTGAAATGCGTAGCCACGTGTGACGTCTAAGAAGGACACTGGTGTTTATTGCCCTGGATGCAGTGTCTGCTACATCTAGTGCGCATTTAATGGAGGCGTTAGGTATAAGCTTACCCTCCTGTATGAGGTCATCTGCTTGTGTTTTATATTGATCAGGTAGATGTGGTTATAGCTTCTCTAGCTGATCATAGTGAGCCCTATCATATCTTGCGAGGAGGGCCTGTGTGTTAGCAATGCGCCATGTAGTACTAGCTTGGGCAGCTATTCTTTTCCCTGAAGCATCTATGATTTTGGATTCCTTATCAGGAGGTGGTGCTTCTCCTGATGTTTGTGAATTTGCTCTTTTCCTAGCGTTTGAAACTACTAGGGAGTTTAAGGGTAGCTGTCCCTTAATGTAAGCAGGATCCCCAGGAGCTGCTCTGTACTTTTCTTCTATCCTTGGGTTTATAATTCTAGCCCGTACAGGATCTTTAAACACATCTGGGGCATGTTTAATAACTCTTTTAATCATTGGCAGTATTTGCACAGTTTTTTGGGAATGTTCAAAAGTGTCTAGTCAAAAATCCTCTTCTGCCTCATCTGAATGCATGGTAACATTGTGATAGATGGCAGCCATATTACCTATACCTTTTGGGTAGGGAAAAGGGTCATCTGGGTCTTTTCCTCCCCCCATGCTATACTGATCATCATCAGCATCCTGAGGAGGTTATGTTGTGCAGAATGAAGAGGAGAATTGTGAGGTGAAATGTTTAAAGGAACAGCAGGAGAGGGAGATACAGGATAAGAAGGGTGCATAGGAGATGTGGCAGAGTCCTTCTGCTTGACAGGCACTGGAGGTGTAGGTGCTGTATCTAACTTTCTCTTCCTGTGTGGTGTGGTAGAAACATGTCCTGTTTCTGGGTATATATATATCATTTTTTGCAAAGGATCAGGTCTAAAAAGGTCTTCTTCAGAAATTGCTTTCGGCGCCAATTTTTTCAGTTCCGGGCCTGATTTCTGCTTGTCTTTAGCCTTAGGAGTTGTTATATACTCCTTTGGCATAGTTTTCGACATCGAAGGTATCGTTTTCGGTGTGGAGGCCTGGTTCGAGGGCTTGGAGGCATCGATATCAGGCTTTGTAGGTTTTGGCACCGAAGATTTTGGACTGGTAGCTGTTTTGGTCGGCTTGGAAGCATCGGAAACAGGCTTCATTGGTTTCTGTGCATAGTGTCTTTAGGAGTCGACGGTTCCTGGGTCTTTTTCGGAACCGTTTCGGTGCCGAGGGAGCTGGCTGTATCGGCACATCGGTTTGCTTGGTATGGAGCTACCGGAAGGCTTTATTATTTTCTTCGGAGCCGGGCTCGATGGCGGTGCTTTCGAAGCAATGTCTCGGTCTTGACCGGGCCCTGAAGGTGGAGTTTTGTCCTTAGCCTTTGGTTTAGGTGTTGGGGCTGGGGTAGGGGCAGTTGTACTCACGCGTTGACCTGATGGTATGGAGTCATCGGAGTCGTCTGCATCAGATACGATCTGGAGATCATCGGAATCTTCCTCGGGGACTCATGGACCTTCATCGAAGATATCTACCGGTTCCGGAGCTGATCTCTGCATGTCGTGTGGACGGTCCTTCCGATCTCGAATGGTCTTCTTTGCTCGAAAGTATGCACAAGCTGTGCAACTCGATTCGTCGTGTTCCGGTGATAAACACAGGTTACACACCTCGTGATGGTCGCTGTGTGGAAATTTTGCTCCACACTCGGGGCATCTTTTGAATGGTGTCCTTTCCATGAGGTATAGGCCTCACCATGTGGGTAGGCCCAACGGCCCGCGACGACGACCGGAATCGAAGTGATGACGTCGAGTCAATATATATTGAAGTTAAAGTTTGTTTTTAGAAAGTTTTGCGCGTCGAAGTCTTTGAAAAGTAGATTTTCGAACCGGAGCGGAAAAGTTGCATCCAAACCCAGTGGCGGAAAAAAACAATCAAAGGATGGAGCCGATGCCCATGTGCACTATCGTCCAAGGGAGGAGTCACCTATCTCGTGACTACAAAGACTTCTTCCAAGACGACAACAACATGCAATCATCCAAGCCCAACACCAGGTGGCGATCTAATGCTAAGTGTACAATCTGCAGCTCATATGCCTCGAACAAGTATTTACCTGGAACAACAATTCCACGTCAGGACTGGAGGCACAGATTATGCTTTCTTCCTTCACTTTAATATACACTATTTCAAAACTGCAGCAATTTTAAACATCTCAGAACAACTACTAATTTTCCCATGAACATCAGGTAAAACAAACAGTTCAAAAGTCCTTCTTTAATGTCTGCAGTGTGGTCCCAACATAGTCCTCTGTTGCTGCTTGTACGCTCCTTTTCTTCGCTGCTCAGCAAACAGTTGAGTGCTCTGCTTTGTTTCTCTGGTTTCTCAGGCAGTTGGACAAGTTACTTACCTTTGGTAAAGCCTTGTTGGGTAGAGCCACAGTTTCCTTACCTTTTATTTTCCCAGGCATCAGACTGTTTCGGAAGATTTTACTTTGAGCAATAACCCGCGAGCAAGTAGGTGGGGTCGGTCTGCTCCGCGTGACGTCGTCGCCACGCTAGAAGTGACGTCTGCGTCACCTATTTAGGCTCCACCTAGGCACGCTGACGTCAGTTAATTTTTCCCAACTTTCCACACCAGAAGCGCGGAGCCATGAAGTGCACTTACATTGGTGTGTTTGTGAACAACTAGGGCCCTGAAAGCGGTCAGCCCTGGCCCTGAAAGCGGTCAGCCCTGACCCTGGAAAACTGTCTGCAGTTTTGGGGGGGATGGGTGAGTAGGTAAGGAATCTGTGGCTAGATCATGTCTCTAACAGATAAGGCTTTACCGAAGGTAAGTAACTTGTCCATCTGATAGAGACATCTAGCCACAGAATCCTTATAGATACACAAGAAATACCATTCCCTGAGGAGGGACTGAGGACAAGTTTAGACCTGGAAGTCCATCAGGTCAGAGCAGCCAAAAATGCTGTCCCTGGGGACTATATTAAGGACTGGTACTCCATGTTGCATCGCCGTGGTTGCAGCCTTTGGTCTGGTGGAATAAGCCCTTGAGCCTTCAGGAGGCTGCTTTTTGGCCAGAGCGCAGCAAACATTGATGCAGAGGACGACCAGTCACAAGATAGTCAACTTCTGCACTGCACAATCTTTCTTTGTTCCAGCGTACGCCATAAACAGTTGGTCGATGTAGGAGGCTGGCTTAGTATATTGTGCACACTCATTTAAGTGAGGCACCCTGCACTAATCCAGGCAACCCTTATAGTAATTTATGGGTGTTTGATAGCCACAGAAAGCTCTCAAAGTGAAAGACGTGGAAAGAAGCCCTCAGGCTTATCTTGAAGGAGTGTTTAGCAGTTCGTTTTACCAGTTTAATCATGCAGTGTAGGTTAAACGAAAAAGAACCACACAATGTTTATATGAAAATACTTCTATTTATTACACTACACTCACTAACACATTGGTATATCTCCTACCCGGAGATATCAACATAATTTACAACAATACTTCAATTGCAATATGGTTATTAGTACAAAATGCAGTGGTCTCCAGGGGGAGACCAAACCACATACTAAAAGAGGGGAAAGCAAACTGTAGGAGAAGATGGGACTTGCACCAGAAGACCCAGAGGAGCCGGGTACGCAAGGAACCACCCACGGTAAGTTCCCTGGAACCCCAACTTGGCTGTGTGCAGAGTGGGAACACAACCGCGTGCCCAATTGAAGTAAAAAAAGAAGTCGCAGCTGCAGTTTTGGAGAAGACGGACCTTTCCCAGAGGACCTCGAAGAATTCCTTTGGAGGACGGTAGGTTGAAGAGCCACCCTACCAGTGGATGCTCCAGAGACTAGGTTACCTACATCAGGAAAGCCAGGTGCATAGGGGTGAAGAGACGTAGGAAACCTCCGTAGACGACAATGGAGGACTTATAGAAAAATGGCTCTAGAGAACAAGGTGAAGAAGTCCAGTGGAACCGACGGGCAGATTCTGGAAGTGAAGTACCTGCAAGCAAAGGAGACAGAGTCTATGTCACTCAGGAGTGACCAAAAGGCATAGAAGAGCAATGGCCACTGATATCGGGCAGTTCAGACAAGTTAACGGGGACCTTGTCGTTGCAGCTGTGAGGAACAGGCAACTCTGAGGAAGACCAGGAGCCATGCAAGAGCTGTCCAATGTCCCTCAGGAGTACACACAAGCCAAAGGCACAGGAGCCGCAAGAGGACCTCAAGCAGCTCACCAATAAGGAAGGCCCACGGTGCAGCAGATGCGGTGTGGAAGCTGTACTTGGCAGGAGCTTCTAGTAGCCCCAAGGTCTCTGGAGTGCAGAGCCAACAAGCCTTGGTAACTGCAAGCCAACGCGGTGCATAGGGGTTCAGGCGTAGCGGTTCTGATGAGGGATACTTGCAGAGAGGTCAGATCAGGTCTCGAGGGAGTTGCATAACCACCACCTATGTTGCTGAGCCTTTCAAAGTCAATGGGATGTCATGAGTAGCGGACCGGTCAGCTTTGCTGCGGTGCCTGCAGATGCAGGGGAGTGACTCCTTCACTTCAAGGGAGATTACTTTGGGTGTCCTTTATGCCCACAGGTCTTTTGAAGATCCTGGAGGAAGCATAGACACAGATGACGAAGATGCAGACTCGGTTCCAGATGAAGCCCAGCAAAGTGCAAATGTGCAGACGGTCGAAGAGTGACTTGGGTTCAGGCTGGAGTCTTGTCCCGTGACGAATCTGAAGTGCCACCCACAGGTAAGCCCTTAGTACCCCAGGGAAAAGGGTTGAAACGACTCAGGGGTCCCTCCCAGATGAGGGGCTGGACAGAGGAGAGGATACTCATGTCCTTTGTCCAGTTTTACGCCAGAGCGGGAGCGAAGAGCACCTTGAGCTGTCTCAAACTGGAGTATGCAAGGAGGGCACCAAATGTGCCCTTCAAAAGCAGTCTGATGGCGCTGGCAAACAACCCCAACCCAGCTCAATACATTAAGTTTGTATCTTGGGGGATGCCTCCAGTCACGGTCGTGGGGACCCTTCAGGTTGAGGCTGCAGGCGTCAGCTTGAGGGAGGTCAGGGATCACCAGATCCCAGGTCAGGATCGCGGAGGAGACCTCCTAAGGGTGTTGGTCCACTCGAACCTGTGGCGTGGGCGTCGGATTGAGAGTGGTGAAGAATCGCGAGTCACCAGAATCCGGTTTCTGGAGGTGAGTCTTTGTTTGAGCAAATCCGGTCTGTAGGAAGGTCGCAGGGCGGGTCCTCCAGCGCAAGGGGTGGGTTGCTGGCTGCTGGACTCGACGGGGTTCTTGCTGTAGACGTCACAGGTTGATACGGCTGGTGCCAAGGCAGTTTGTGTTCTCTTCTCCTTCCTGGCTCAGCACAGCTTTTCGTCCTTCTTCCTCAGATTTCAGGAGACAAGGTTCAGGGTCGCCCCGAAATATTAAGTCTAGGGACCTTAAAGGAGTCTGCAGGTGGGGACCAATGGGTCCCTACCTTGTGGTGGATACACCCACAATATGCCACCCTCCAATGGGAAGGGGGCATGAGACCCTTCCTAACTGGCTTAGTCCCCTCCTCATCAAGATGGAAGGGACTGCGAAGTGTGCTTTACCTCGCCTCCCCCACCCGAGGGGTGGGGTTGGCAAAGGTGGGCACAACTCTCTTCCTAGCTTGGATTTCCTGCTGATTCTCCTGCCCAACGTGGTGGCCAGAACCGGTGGGTGCCAGCTGCTGGAGGCAGCAAAAGGTAGGGATAGCTTCCAAAGGCAGCAGGCCTTTGAAGCTTCCCCTTTCATGGACTAAGACCAACCCTGGGGAGGACAAATGGCGGTGACAAATGGCGAACATTTATAATAAGAACCACGCCAGGCTGGTCGATTTTCAGGGGGCATCTCGAAAATGCCCTCTGAGTGCATTTTACAATAAATCCCACACTGACATCAGTGTGGGTTTAAAGTGCTGAGATGTTTACTACTAAACTTCCCAGTTTTTAGTAAAGCCAATTTTGGAGCTGTGGATTTCGTAATGACCAACTCCCAGACCATATACTGTGTATGGCTTTACTACACTTACAATGTCTAATAATGGACTTAACAATTACAACAAAGGGAAGGAGAGACCAAGAGTGCATAAAGGTCCAGCATACATGCTCCAAACTAATACTAATAGTCTCATAGGTATGTAGTTCCTAAAGAAAAGAGAAGTAACGTCTAAAAAATCAAGTCAGGTGGAGTACGGAGGCAAGGGGGGTGGTTCCCTTTTGGAATTACATCCCTCAGACACCCTTACAGGGTGTCATTCTTCATCATAGAGCCTTTGCTCCTCGTCGAGGTGGCGATGCAATTCTCTGCAGGCAACCACAAGGGGGCTTTTTAACAGAGATCTTTTATGCAAGACAGTTTTGTGAAGTGTCTGTATAGGGCCCCAGGTGTAAATTTGTGTTAGCGTTAGAGGAGAGTGGTAAGTGATTAAAAAATATCAGGCAGGGTACAGGACTAAAGACTTTTTATCCCGCCTGTCCACATGTCTGCTTAAAAGTATGGTTGCCACCAGCAGAGGCAATGATCTCTGGTGGGTGATTTATTGCGAGTTCGGCGTGTTTCTTGCCTTATTTTAGTAAAAAAAAAAAGATCTGGGGCAATTCATCAGGTTTGATATGGAAAGCTAATTAGATAATGCATCTACACAATGCCAGGGCCCAGGATTTTCATAACTGTGGTCCAGGCGAACAGTTAGAGCTACTGACATGTTTATTTTACCATAAAAACCTGGTCAGGCTTTACCAATTTGGTGCCTGACGGGAAAGACCTGTTAGGACAAGAAAGAGTACATAGCAAAAGGCATGAAAAACAATGAACAGTAGGTAGACTTAAGACAAACTATTATAATCAGGCAGGCATGAACATGGGGCATGCTGATCACAGTGCAGAGTATATAAAAACGTGAATGAGTGAGCCAACTAACTAGAAAAGAAGTGTGACAAATTACAAAGGTGAAAATTATGTGAAATGGCAAGTGAGGCCATCGATCTCACTGCTTACCCAATCCGGGTTGTGTGTGCTTTTCTTCAATGGTGTGAGGAGCAGAGCGTTAAACTGCAGCGCGCTGTGGTAGAGAATGGTTCAATTAAAATTAGGCAATCCGCATTCGGTAGCCATGGAGCAGGGTATATCCAGATATCACGGTTAAAAGAATTAGGACAAGGTTTACTTACATCGTTCATGCGGAACTCCCACTGCGACCTACTCCATCTTTGACACCTCGGTACAGAGGGTCTACGGTGGTGTGACTCTTTTGTTCACTTTCTAGTGTGGGTCACAAGCCTGTGCGTTACCGGCAAGTCAAAGGGGTGCACAGCTGCCTAGGAACGGGCGTCTCTGAGGGTTATTTTATGGAGCGCCTTGTTTGGTTGTAAGAGTAGGAATGATCTAGTCATGCGATAATGTTTCTCGAATTCGCGGATGGAAGAAGATTACTAACAACCGGACCGGTGGGTCAGATAGACAGTGGAGGCACACTAAAGTCATATGAGGCGTAAGTAAAGGAAAGGAACACTGTTATCCATTGGGGTATAGACCATTTCTATATTAAGGGGATGGTTCATAACCTTTTATAGGAATCTATATGGAGGGGGTCTACAAACACAGACAGCTCAGTAAAAACCTAAACATAGGTCATAATGTGCTAAGCCACGATACACCAAATAGCAGGAGAACTGGGACTAAACCAAGGAGTGGAATCCAAGTCCTAATATTGTAGTGGGAAATGAAATAGGGCTAATAATGGGTCAGGGAAGCATAGCCATAAAACACATTTGCCAGCCACAACTAAAGGAACTCATTGGGGAGTATAATTAATTAGCGATATCATGTGTTAAGTTCACCTACATGGGATGATAACATTCAACCCATGTATGTGTTGAAAGGCGGAAGATCCAATTTTGTTTCCTTTTGAAGAGGGTGCTTTGGTCAGTTCAGGAAGTGATTTAATAATTGTCCAGCGTAAAGAGTGTCTAAGATTAACAAAGTGGCCACTCATCTTAGTGCTGCATCTCACAGTGTTCTGTGATGCGGGTTTTGACTGGGTGTGTTGTCATCCCTATATATCAGTTCTCGATGTTGGAAAGAGGCTTTGTGTATGGGTCCAAAACGAGTCCTGTGTAAATCATACAAAATCTACAGTAAGTACTACTGGAGGGGAAGGGCACCGAATGGGAAAGAAAAACTTTCTTTAACCCCTTTTAGAAAATCCATGATGATGGGAATTCTGAAGAAAAACAGGGTTTTGAAGGACGTTTTCTGTAGGCAATAAAAGATACTAGGTGAACCTTTCTAGAAGAGAATTGCAAGCCAGATTGAACCAAATGGAGTAAGTATGGGAGAATTACATTTTCCTGGCAAGGTCCTGGACTCCTCCCTCTTGATGACCAGACAAGTCAACGCTGTCTCATCATCGTGCTTCAACACCCTGCGCATGCTCCTAAAGATCTTCCGATGGATCCCCACCGAAACCAGGAAGACGGTCACCCAGGCCTCGTCACCAGTCAACTGGACTATGGAAACACCCTCTACGCCGGAACCACAGCCAAACTTCAGAAAAGACTCCAACGCATCCAGAACGCCTCCGCACGACTCGTCCTGGACATCCCCTGACACAGCACATCTCCGGCCACCTGAGAAACCTGCAGTGGCTCCCCGTCAGCAAGAGGATCACGTTCAGACTCCTCACCCACGCACACAAGGCTCTCCACGACCTGGGCCCCAAGTACCTCAACAACCGCCTGACCTTCTACACGCCCACCCGCCAGCTACGATTGACCAGCCATGCCCTCGCCGCCGTTCCACGCATCCGCAGAACCACCACCGGAGGAAGATCCTTCTCCTACCTGGCTGCCAAGACATGGAACCCCTCCGCATCCACCTTCGGCTAACCCAGGACGATCTCTCCTTCAGGGAACAACTCAAGACCTGGCTTTTCGAGCAGTGATGTACCCCTCTCCCCCAGCGCCTTGAGACCCTTCCGGGTGAGTAGCGCATTATACAAATGCTTTGATTGATTGTTCTCACCCTTGGATGAGAGGCTTTTTTGAAAACCTGACACTTCCTAAGGATCTATAATCGTAACTCCTCCAAAGGACACACTCTTGCCTGTATAGTGTCAATGGAGGCACCCAGATAGTGTATAGTCTGGACCAGGAGAGGTGTTGACTTGTTGTGGTTGACCCTGAAAGCCCAACCTTTGGAAGAGACTGCAATTCCAGTGAAAATGAAGCTGAACTTCTTGAGGGATGGACGTTTTGATCAGCCAATCGTTTAATTAAGGGCAGACAAATATTTTGTGTCTCCGAAGGGCAGCAGCTACTGCCATGCACTTGGAGAATGTACTGATTATTGTCTTCAGGTCAAATGGAAGTACCTGATACTGATAATGGTCTCGCACAGTTTTAGTAGCGACCTCAATTATATGCTTTGCAGCTGGCTTCTGCATGAAAAATTGTAAGATAGTAACAGAAGAAACAAAAGTTAATGGCTTAGTGCCTATTGTATGGTATCAAAGAGAGGAGTAAAGGGCTATTACTACTTAATCATAAGTAGAAGGTCCAGCTACAGCGTGCCCTTAAAGGATACGTTAATACAAAAATTGCTGTGCTGTTCCTGGAGAGAGAGAGGGGGAAAGAACCAATACAGTGTGTGATGCGAGTGGTGTTTGTTAGGGTAAAGAGAAATTAACCCTGGGAATCCATTTTGTTGGATTTAATGCCCTCACACACCCTTTCAGGTGTCATGCTTCATCATTTGGGCCTACTCCTCGTTGGGTCGGCGGTGCAATACCCAACGGGCAACACCTTAAAGAGGGGCTCTTTGGCGGAGATCTTTTTCCAACAGCCGTATGGATGAAGTGCAGGTGTGGGGCCAGAATGGATTAGTAGACATTGAAGAGTGACTTAAAAAAAAGCTAGGGGTACCGGGAATGATTTAATCGGGTGGTCCGCTGCTCTAATTAAAAACGGATTACTAGAGGAGACGGCTGGAATATTATGCTTCCAGAGATCCTCCAGATTGTGCTATTGTCCAGTCAACATGTTTCTCGCTGGCGTTATTTAAACAAGCGATTCTTCAGGACCAATGGGACTATTTAGCTAGTATCTAAAAAGAGGAAAACTGTCTACTCTAATTCCCTAATGTGTAGTGTGTGTACATTAGTGTGGGTACAAAACACCAACAACTAGGGATGAAGGGAATTGGGATCGAAATTATCCCTATATTACCCTTCTTCTATTGAAACCTGTGTTAAGCTGTCATTACCTGTTAAGGAAAGAGGAAAGGCAAATCACAACAGGGTATGTAACAATTGCATCAATGACTGTATATCATGTGTGGGTTGCATGCCAGTGTCATATTCCACTAGCGTGTATCGACACCATAACAGTAGTGTACATGCACTCTCATATGTGAAACATTCAGTGAGAGTGATGTGGAAGGAATATAAAAACATATATACAAAGAACAATAAAATACCTAATTGGTACGGGTTGCAGCAACATATCCAAACTCACCTAAAAAGTGTAATGGTCAGATAACAACAGTATCCAGCGGGTAAAGCTTTAGGTTAGATCTTCCACCGCAAGGCCATGTATAGGGAGGAGTCTAGGTTAACTATTAATCAGCATTCATTGGTGTGTTAGTATTGTAATGTGTGTGTAGGTCACACTGTCTGTATAATTGATCTGAATAGCCTGGACACTCCATGTCACGAATTCATACATAGGAATGAATGCATATCAAGGAGTTGAAATAAATGTACGTGTGGCATCCTTAGTTAAAAAGCCCTTGGAGAACTTGGTACCAGCCAGCACTTGTATTGGGGTTCCCAGGCGGACTGGAACTAACGTATGGGCAGGGTAAAAGGTGTACATCTACATTTTTGACAACAGAATAGCCTGGACACTCCATGTCACGAAAGTGGCTGTGGCATACATTACAAAGAATTCATATCAGGGATTTGAATTAAATGTACGTGTGGCATCAATAGTTAAAAACCTTTGGAGAACTAGGTACCAGCCGGCACTTGCATTGGGGTTTCAGGCGGACTGAAACTGGCGTATGGCCAGGGTAAATGGTGTACATCTACATTATTTAACAACAGAGTGAAACCCTCGTGAATTCACCCGTTGCCGTGTTTACTGTCTTGCGGGTTCTGGGGAGGATCGAGGCATGGTTAAAGGAATTGAACAAACCAGTGTCCATAAGAACATCATATATTCCGGAGGGACAGAGTTGAAGCTAACGGGAATTCAATATAGGTGTTGGTGTGCTAGCTCAGAGGAGCGAAGCCGCCATAGGGTTTAACGCTAAACAAAACATATTAGATGTCAGGAAACCTGCTTAAACAGAGTGGCGGGTCTGTAAGTTAAGACATTAGCTGATGGTGGCAGTAACTCAGCTAATGTTAAGGAACTTACTTGGGAGTGCCTGAGCTGTGTCGCTAGCGCCTACCCCTTGCCGCTGGATCCGGGTGGAGGCGGAAGGCGGAGTCGGGCCAATTATAAAGGTTAGAGCCTACACGTGACTGTGGAGTTAGTGTGGCGGCCATCTTATAGTGTCTAACCTAAAGTGTGGTATCACGCTAACCGGGAGTGCATTTCCTTTCAAGGGGTTTCATGGGAGGGGTAACCAAAGGTAGGATCGGTAGACTTTGTATGTATAGTGAGACCTCGGAAGAATTATTTGAAGAGGTTAGAGCCGGAGTCACGCTCTGTGTAGTATCTAGCTAGTCACGTTATTGATGGCGGCCATTTTGTAGTGTATAGCCCGGAGTTGCATGTTGTGGTCAATGGAGTGTTATGAGACCGCCAGATGTATATAGGGTCATAAAGCTATATTAAATAGAAGAGACCCAGACAAAAGTGATCCCACATATGAAATTGATCATAAATTGTGTGTCTATGGCATATTCTGAGTCTTAAACTCAATTGATCATTGACGCCAGGTAACAATTGGGTCCCGGTGTAGAGTGGTAAAGACATTCATAACGGGAACCTAAAGGGCCAATGTATAAGTCATCTCATTGCCACTTAGAATAAAGTTAAGTAGGCTGTGGGGAAAGAACCCGTGTAGCAAGGTTTTTTTTTAGACATGTGACTATATCAAGTTATTTCTTGAATGTTGTTGTCTACAGGTCGGAACTGCTCAGAGGCTGCTCCAGTGCCTATTGTCCCTTGCTTGATACTAAATGGGTATGAGGGAACGTTTTTGTTCCTTGAGTCTTTCCAGGCCGAGCGCCGTACGAATCTCCATTTACATATTCTATGTGTGGCATCTTGATGCCGAAGAGGGGAAAAACTCTGAATCTGAAATATCGAGTATTGTCTGCTGAGACTGTGGAGTGGGAGCCCTAAGACGGAGCCAAGAATGCTGGGTAAAAGGAGGAATCAGTTACCGCATTGAAGACCTTGTTAAGCACTGTGAAGCCTGTATTGACTATTTGTAGGAAGACTTCCCGTTGGACCCTAGGAAGATCTTTCACCAACTTCTCAATGGATTCCCAGAGCGCTGTCTCATAACATCCTCTTGTACTGGTATCTTTCATGGAGGTTGCGGCCGTGATTGATGGTCAATACGATCTGTGAGACAGAAGATTCAGAGCAGAGGACAAGAGACCCCCTCAGGAGAAATCGATATAGCAGAGGCCGGATGTAACACAATCTTATGCTAGTTTAAGAGCATCGGTACTAAAGAACGTAATGGTCACGACGCTGACCATGATATGTTAAATGGTGCTGCATCTTTTTCCGGAGCCGTTTGGAAGCAGAGGAGCCTCAAACTATTTCTGGAGCCAAAGACAACGGAACTGACATCTGTAATGCCAGCCACCTAAAAAAAGCAAGACGGTGGAGAGTCCAACAGAGTTGGCATAAATCTCCCTGTAGAAATGGAGGAAGAGTATTGTGATAGATGCCTAGGTCATGTGTGTGATCTGACTTGATCAAGACACATGACTTCGGAGGTGAAAACACCTATGATTGATTGATTGAAAGACATTTCTTGAGGGCATGGTTACCCGGGGGCATCCCAGTGCTAAATGCAAGGCAGATTCGAGTTAAGTTAAGAAAACAAAAAAGTCTTAAGAAGCTTGCGGAAGGTCAGATAGTTTGGTTCAAGGCAAATCCATAGGGGTAAATGGTCACACAGTTAAGCAGCATTGCACGCGAATCGGCGCACTCCGCTTCCTGATTTCCTTATTGTAGGAACTGCTGCCAACTGCTTGTTGTCAGACCGTAAAGACCTAGAGGGGCGATAGGGTTGAATGATAGATCTGATGATCGTTGGGCCTTTGCCTAGTAAGGCCTTGTGATTGATACACATCGCCTTAAATTGTATTCTTTCTTGAATGAGTAGCCAATGGAGCGAAGTAAGCGCAGGTTTGGCTGAAGTGCGTTTGGAAGAATTAGTAAGCAGACGCGCCACACAATTTTGCACAATCTGCAGCTTTTTGATAGTAGAAAGAGGAGCTCCTAGGTATAGGGCATTTGCGTAGTCCAGGCGAGACAGAATTAGTGCCTGGACCAGCACTCTTTTAGCAGAGAAAGATGAGATGTGATGGCGCAAATAATGGTGCTTATTTTATAAAATGTATTATTATGTATTTATTTATTGGAGGAAATAACTGTTCCAGGCAGTATAAGCACCGGAATGAATCTGAGAACAGACGGTAGAGGTAGAGAAGGCAGAGGAACAGAGCTATAAATTACCTTAACATCAGCTCTTCTCAGCACCTAGATGGTGACATGCTACTTGATGCTGACCTCCTGTAACAACGCCTCGACGTTGATATATCTCAAAGTAAGTATTATTATTATTATTGTTATTACATTTATTGAGCGGGCAGCTACCCGGAGGTTTCCCGGCGCTAAGTATACTCCTCAACGTCCTGACTCGCCTCAACGCGGACCCATTCCTCGACATCAACTCTGACCTTGACGTTGATGGTCATGACGTTCAATGCCCATGATGTTCAATGGTCATGATGTCGATGGTCATGACGTCGAAGCTCATGACGAGGAGGGTCATGACTTCAAGGGTCATGATGTCAATGGTCAAGACGTTGAGGGTCATGCCGGTGATGGTCACGATGTCGACACTCCTGACGTCCATAACGCCGAAGCCCATGACGCCGAAGCCCATGACATTGATGGTCATGACGTCGATGGCCATGCTGTTGATGGTCATGACGTTGACACTCTTGAGGTCCATGACTTCGAAACCCATGATGTCGATGTACATGCCATCGAGGGTCATGACGTTGAGGGTCTTGACATCAAGGGTAATGGCGTTGATGGTCATGGTGTCGATTGTCATGACGTTGATTGTCATGATGTCGGAGCTCATGATGTCGGAGCTCATGACGTCGAAGCTCTTGACGTCAAAGCCCATAACGACAATGAGCATGACTTTGATGGTCATGCCGTTAATGGTCATGGTGTTGATACTCTTGACACTCACGGTGAAGCCCATGACGTCGGCACTCTTGACGTCTATGACGTTGATGGCCATGACGTTGATGGTAATGACGTCGACCGTAAAATATGTTGTTTTCGAGCTGAAAGCCTCAGTTTGGACCTTACACATACTTTAGAAGTAAATGGTAGAGCCTTGGTGGAGGACTGACCCTCTCCTCGCTCTTCAAAGGTAAATGGAAGAGCCCTGGTAGAGGACTGACCCTCTCATTGCTCTGAAGTCCTACCTTCAGACCATATTCTTTTCTTCAAAGTATGCTAGAAATTTCCTGCATGCTATAAATCTTCTGAGAGATGCTCCCCCAGGCAGGTCATTTGGACAAATAAAAAAGGGCCTTTTATTTGACAAATTAAATCACAATTTTCTGTCAGAAAAAAAGCAGAGCTCAGTGCTCCAGGATCCTGTCAGCAGCAGCCGGAAAAAAAGAACTGAAGCAACTACCATCTACTGAGCATGATGGAATACTGGTGGTCTCTGGGTTCTTAAAGGCGCAGTTTCTTTTTTAGCCAGATAATGACAGCCTATGAGGCTACTCTGTCCTGCTCTCCTTCATTCCTATCATAAAAAAGGGGTTGTGAGGGGGATGAAATGCTGCTTGCAAATCATCTCATATTGTCCTTATTTACTTTATGTTGGCCTTTTTTGTCTTCATGATGAAGAATTTGGCCATTGTAGCCTTGGTATATAGGCTGCATAATCTGTCTCTTTCTTAAGTGTCTTTGCAGGCCTTCCTCAAGAAGGCAAAAGTCTACACTTAAGATGATATATTGAAGTGACACAGGGTCCCCGCAAGTCGGCGGTACTATTCAGAGCTTATGACTATAAATAGAAATCCCTATGAGAGAACTCATATATCCCGTCCTCCGGTGTAAGTATGCCATGGCCCACAAACTCGATAACATTTATCCCATGCTCTGGTTTTAAGGTTAGACATACCTGTCCATTCTCTGCTCGCTCACCTGTACACTCTTGCTCGGGGGTAGGTGAGCCACACCAGCACTCTCACTGGGTCACATACATTCAAACCTCTGGTACAGGACAGAAATACCTGGATATTCTCTGGCGCCTTCTGTGTGCACTGCATCATAATGCTGAAAGTGAAAGTAGTGATCATCCCCGCCAGAAAGTGCTGTATGATGATGCTGAAGATTGCAGCCACTGTCACACACAGAAAGAAAGAAAAACAAAATGTTACCTCTCAGTGGCTCTTTACCGGGAAACATCCTTTACGACGCAACTTTTACCATGCAGTGCCTTTACAACGCAGGTTTTTCAACGCAAGTCATTACAACGTAAAGTTCAATTTACTATCCAACACCTTCCCTACTATCCACGGGGACTGGAGTTGGAATAGTAAATTAAACTATTCACTATCCAGTACCCCCCAACGCAAGTAGCTGTAACGACTTGCGTTGAAAAACGTGCATTGTAAAGGTATGCGTGGTAAAAGCATGCGTTGTAACAACGTACATCCCTCTTTACCTAACTTTCAATGGGGAACTAGATAGAAAACTGGGAATGGGAAGAGAGTGGGCTAGAGAAAGACAGATGGGTAGGGTGGAGGTAAACAGACTTCACCAGATGGAAATGAGAAGTCAGAAGTACAGGAGAAGAAGCAGAAGAGAGGAGACACTCAAAGCAGAACATACTCATAGAGGGGAAACAGGTCTCTAGGAAGCACTAACCAGGTTTCCCTGATAAGACAGTAGTATCTCATTGTCGTGTATACAGTCGTCCATAAATGCATTTAAATAGTTAAGACAAAATGTGAATAAACAGCAGTTGAAAATGATTTGTTCAGCACAGTGTAGACCTAAATTAGGCCGAAAGAGCGCTTAAAAATAAGACAGTAATTATTAAAGAAACTGCAGAACATACACAATGTTACATAAAATGGTGCCAATGTTGGAAAGAGGAAAAAGACAACAGTGGTAAAATATATCCATGGAGTCCATGGCTTTAAAGAAGGCAATGTTGACGTTTTTCTTGAGGGTGAGAAAAGAAAGGGCATGCTTGATCTAGGTGTGAAGAGAATTTCTGAAGGTTTTTTTGCGGTAGTTCACCTGGATAGGATCATTCTGGGATAGTCTTACTAAAGGATTTCCCAAATGTGGAATGTGTAGTGAAGGATTCTACCTAGCCTAGCAGACAGCTTCCTCTGATAAGAGAGGGTTCAAAAATAATAAAGGGAAGATGGCACTGGGAGCACAGAATGGCAGAATACAGCTTTGGACCATTAAAGGGTAGAGCATGGGTCCTTTCTAATTTGTGTAGCTATGTAAAGCAGTCAATGTGTTGGTGCCCCTTTAAGGAATTGATCAAAAAACTGCAAAAATCTGTTGCCAGGAAAAGTAAATGTTAGAGAGAGGGCCGGGGCTTGGAGAAAGAAGGACAAAAGAGGCTTGAGGGGCAGCTCAGGACACTGGCGAGCAGAGACATTCGAATTGAGCTACAGGAGAAGGAGGAACAGAGTATCTACTAGAGGAGTTTGACTTGCAAACGATGTTCTACAATCATGGTACAGCAAAATTAGAAAGGAATCAATGTCATTGCTCTTCTATAGGTCGTGGACTATTTTGCAATCCTAAAGTTTGCAAAAAATATTTCTGGCCTCTTGAAAATGGGAATTGATTGCAGCTTGACTTGTATTGATCTCGTAACGCGACCCAAGTTGCGAGAAAATGACTTTGCAGATGACTTTCTATGTGTACTGCTGGAAATCCTGCCGGACTGGTAGTTTCCAGGACTATTGTTGGTGAAGGGGGTAAAGGCAGGAAGTGATGAGATGTTTGTGAGTGTGTGCTTTGATCCTGGCAATGCAGTGCTCAAAGTTGAAATTTCTGAATTTAGTGATCCTAGTGGAATACAAGTATTGTTTTTCTTGAAATATTGTCTGTCCCTTACCAGCCTGGGAAGCAAACAGACATACATCTGGAAAGCGGCTCGATACCAAAGGTGCACCCATAGACACCAAGTTTTTTTGGGGCTACAGCATTTTACATGCCGAGCTTTTGCAGCACGACCGTATAATAGAGAAACACTAAATCAATACTCCGAGAAGCTGGGTGCTGCTGGTAAAAGTAGGCTGGACTGACTGAAAGTGTCGCCAGTAGTAAAGGGAAGCTCAACAGCAAAGCTCTCACGTCAGACTCATCTTTGAAAAACATTGGAAGAGTCAGGGATGTCAAAGGTCAGTATTTGCCCTTTTTGGCTGGTAGAACTGAGGAATAGTCAGTCACAAGCCAAAATCAGCAACAGAAGGCCAGTAGGGCTGGGTAACGGTCGTTCCGCTGGCAGACTTGGGTCTTAAATGAATCTAGGGCTGGCTCAAATCCAGTCGCATGTCGAAGCGGGACTGAAAGAATACTGGTACTGGGTATATCATTCACATGGCAGGGTCACTTCTGAATCAGCATTTGAGATAGGGGCAGAGTCTTTTGTGGGGCAGTCTGTCACCTCAAGGGCGACTGAGCTAGAAAACAGTCTTGCCCCAACCACCTCATGTATCTGCCTGACTTAACTCCAACGCAATTAAAGGTGAAGAAAATTAAAACTAAATATACAATATTTTTTATAAATTCTGTAAGAAAACTAAGGTGACTGGAGACCTTGTTGATGGAGTAACTTTATGGAATTATTGGACCTGTGTTTCTAGCAGTTACCAGTTAATGTAAAACACTGAACACCTAATGCAATTACTGTCTTGCGGTAAACAGCTTTTAGAAGACAGACATTTCTACAGGCATATCTTTAACACGCATGCTTTTAGCATGCAAGGTAAGTGTTTATGTATATTTTACCTACTGGCTGTCGCTACTAGGTCATTTAATTAGGTCTGCTTTTTCATAGATGGAAAAAAAATTGGTTTGCGAACTACTTTAGCAATGTTTGACAAATCTTCACGAAAATTTCCCCAAAATAGTTCAACCACCTCAGCTCTTTCCTGGAAAGTTTCACGGTGATCCGTCAAGAGGGGGTCAAGAAAAAAGGGGCTATCAAAACGTAAAATCTCCAGCATTTTCCACAGACTTCTTTAAGATTGATTATAACAAAAACTGCTGAACGAAATTACACAAAATTGGCAGGAAGCTAGATCTTGGTCCGCAGGTTGTGTTGTTGTGATTTGGTGTAAATCAGGTTAGTAGGTTGTGAGCTGTTAAGGGTCATGAATAATTGTATATTTTGGCAAGAGCGTGAAATCAAAAATTGAGCCCTGTGATTGGTCAAGAGACCCGTTTTTCTTGTGAGCCTTCATGTTCTCGCGGGAGGGACAGTCTCCTGCAAGTCCTGTGAGAGCAAGCACTCTGATTGGCAAGCTGCTGAAATGTTAGTTTACTGTTAGAAATTAAAGGTGTTGTGGAAATTAAGTAAAAGAGCTATATAAGGGGGCACCAGAAAGGCATACCGTCCCTCTAGATTTAGAGATGTAATGTAAAATGTAATGTAAAAATTACTTATAAAGCGCAGCATACACCTGACGGTTTCTTGGCGCTGTTCACTATGTTGGGTGGGAGGCAGAGGGGGGGGTGAGAAAAGCCTATGAATAGGCACTGTGGAAGAGGTGGGTTTTAAGGAGAGACCTAAATTGAAGATGGGAGCGAGAGAGTCTAAGTTCCAATGGGAGAGAGTTCCTAAATGAGGGGGCCAGAAAAGAAAATCTGAGACCTCCATGTTTTTTGCGCCTGTATCTGGGTGCCTAGAGGAGTGCTTGGTCAGAGGATCGGAGGTGCCTGGAGGGGACATAGCGATGTAGGAGGGAAGAGATGAAGGAAGGGCCGATGCTGGCCAAAGATTTATGAGTAAGACAGCCAAGTTTGAACTTGCAGCGCTCTGATACAGGAAGCCAATGAAGGGTTTTGAGCAGAGGGTGGACGTGATGATGTTTGGGTTGATGATAAATTAGGCGAGCTGCCTGGTTTTGTATCAACTGCAATCGTTTGATCTGATATTGAGGGATTCCTACATACAAAGCGTTAGCGTAGTCGATCAGAGAGATGACTAGGGCCAGCAATGCCAGAGTGAGGGCTTCGGTGGTCAGGAAGTGGGCTATTTTTCGGATCTTCCTAAGCTGAAAAAAGCAAGAAGACACAGTGGCATTGACCTGATGTTTCATAGAGAGATCGTGGGAGATGTAAACCCCTAGGCTTTTCACTTTGTCAGCAGGGTGGGGAGGGGGGCCAAGTGAGAGGGGCCAGAAGGTGGAGTTCCAAGGGTTGGATGGGCCTCCGACAAGAACAAGCTCCGTCTTGTCGGGATTAAGTTTGAGATGGTGGGCGCCCATCTAATTGCTAATATGGCAGAGGGTGGATTGGAAATTTTGGGCCGCATCGTCAGAGGAGTCAAGGTTGAAAACAAGCTGAATGTCGTCTGCATAATTAAATGCAGAGACATTCCTACCCCGGAGGGAACGGATCAGGGGGGTGAGATACAGGTTAAAAAGAAGTGGTGACAAGGACGAACCCTGTGGAACACCGAAGGTAAGCATCCTCCTGTCAGCCGAAAACTGGGAGAGTCGGACAGATTGGTGGCGGTTCGTCAGAAAGGAACGGACCCAATTAAGGGCCGTCCCACCGATGCCCGCTTCTTTGACACGGGCGACTAAGATGGTGTGGTTGACCGTGTCAAAGGCAGCCGACAGATCCAGAAGGACCAAGGCTTGGCTGATGTTGGAGTCAGCGCCTCTACGGAGTTCCTCCATGACAGAGAGGATAACCGCCTCGGTCGAGTGGGCAGGTCTAAACCCGGCTTGCTGGGAATCAATGAAGTTGGAGTCTTCGATGAAGGAACTGAGGACGCTGGTCACGTGAGACTCAAGTACCTTACTCAAGTAAGGGAGCAGGTAAATGGGGCGGAAATTGCCCAGAACCCCGGGATCAGCGCTGGGGTTTTTTTAATATAGGAACCACCTCAGCGTTCTTAAACTGGCTGGGAACCTGGCCGAGCAGTAGAGAGTTGTTCAGGAGGGCCAGCGGAGGGGTGGGGCAAGCCGAGAAGGTGGCCCGGAGAATCGTAGGAGGGCAACAATCTGTGGGGGAACCAGATGAAACTGTATTAAGTAGGGAGAGAAAGTCTTCCTCTGGTATGGGGGGAGCTGAGTGAGGGAGTGGGGGTTAAAGGAGGGGGTGACCTCAGAGAGGGCCGTCGCCGGCGGTCCGGAAGATATACTGTTTTTGATTTTACAGATTTTTTCTGTAAAAAAACAGTTGAGGGAGTCGCAGAGGGCCTGGGACGGAAGGGGTTTGATAGTCACCCTATCCGGATGTGAAAGCTCTTCCACAATGGCAAAAATTTCTTTGGATTTTTGCATAGAGTTGAGAATTTTTGAGGAGAAGTAGGTGGTTTTAGCTGCTGAAATAGCCTGTTTATATTCTCCAGATAGTTTTAGAAAATGAAGTTTCTCTGAAGGATCGTAGTTTCTACGCCAATGACGTTCAGCTTGGCGAAGTCCCAGTTTAAGGGATTTGAGGCTATCTGAGAACCACCGATGTGCGTCATGGGGACGCTTGGCTCTGACTAGTTTGAGGGGAGCGACCTTGTCGCTGGCAGATTCTAACCATTCAGTTAATGCGGATTCTTGAGATTCTATGGAGCCTAGGCAGGACGGAGCCGACGAAGTTAAGGAGGTGAGGAAGCGATTGAGATCTGCTTTATTCCAGTTGCGAGCCAGAAGGCTAGGGCCTCGGCTGTGGGGGGGTGGTGGAGGGATCAGAAGACAAAAAGAGATTAGAAAGTGGTCAGACCACAGAGATTTTTTTTTTTTGTAAATGTGTTTTTATTGTTGCATCATAATACTTGGGTACATAGAGAATCAACTGCTGGCGTGGCCTCAACATTCAGCCACGGTCAGCCATGCGCGCAACTTTTCTGTGAGCAAACTTATGAATTTATGACATTTCTTCTGTGAAACAGTACAGATTGGCTTGATACAGTCTCAGGCTGGGATCCTATAATCTTGCTCCATAAGGGAGAAGGGTGGATACTAGAGGATACATGAATGCCCGCCTTGATGGCGTAGTGTCAGAGTCTGTACAGTTCTTATGATTGTATTGCTGGTAACTGGGGAAACACAACTGGGGAGGGGAGCATATAGGCGTTAGCAGGTGCACGGTATAAGAGGAGCAGGTGTCGGATGTCGGGAGACGAAGGGTTCCCTCAAAGTGCGTCTATATCAGGGCAGTGTAGTCAGAGAGCGGGGGCATTCCATGTTAGAGCCTAGTGGGATTACAGTGTGGGGTCAGGGCCTTGGACAGGAGCTATATGTTCACTCGGGAGAGGGAGGGGGGGTGGGGGGGGCGTAGGTGGGTCTTCTGTGCGCAGGGACTGCCGGAAGCTGTGTAGGAGCATGGCCCATTCCATGGAAATGGGATGTTTACGCGCGCCCTTGGCCTCTTCCTCCCTAAGGGCGTCTTCCTCCGCTGCTGCCCACTTACAAACTGCTCCTGTCCAGGCTGCTATGGGGGGACCCTCCGGGGACCGCCAATGCATAGCTATGCATCTGTTTGCCAGCAGCAGCGCCAAGGACACGAACCGCCTGTGTACAGGTTCCTGTTTAGGGATGTGTAGGATGCCCAGTGCGCTGGATTCCCAGGAAGCTAGTGTTGTGAGGCCTGTGAGATCCGCCAGTGTGTCGTGCACAGTTTTCCATAGGGAGTGTAGGCCAGGGTAGTCCCAGAACATGTGACGGAAATCTGCATCAGGGGAACGACATCTGGGGCATAGGAATTGTGTGGATGGGTAAAACCGTTGCAGGCGCGCAAGCGTGAGGTATGCCCTGTGTAGTATGTAGTATTGGATGTTTTTGAATCTGGCATTTCTGGAGACACGTTTCGGGGCCTCGAGCGCCTTGGTCCACTCTGAGTCGTGTAGTGCGCGACCGTTGTCCTCCTCCCATGTGGCCCGCAGGGCCGCCAGGGGGGCGTGTGAGAGTTCCTGGATTGATTTATACAACCAGGTGATCAGGTGGCGACCCACTCCCATGTGTAGGATAGTGTGCACTACTGGGTGCGTATCTGGTTCCCCTGCCCTAAGATTATGGTAGGGACGGAATCCCTCAAGCAGCTGTCGGTGCCTGAGGAATTGACCTGGGGGAAGGTCGTATTCTGCGGCCAGCTGAGTGATTGGTTTCAGTTGTCCTTCCTCGAAGAGCGATTCCATATCCATGATAGTGCAACGAGTCCACTCAGCTAACATTGGCGCCGAGAAATAGGAGTCTTGTCTGGGGCAGCCCACCAGCGGCAGCAGTGGGGAGTATGGGGTCCTACTAGGGGCCATCCGGTGGATCCGCATCATACATTGGCGCGCTATCGTGACTTGTCGGGGGTATGTCCGTCTGGGTTTGGTGCCCGGGAGAAGGAGACGGATGAGCTCCCGGGTTGGAACTCTGCCGGTCGGGGTAGTGGTCTCCAGGGTGTAGCGGTCCGCTGTCCAATACGATAGCCATTGGAGCTGTGCCGCCAGGAAGTAGGACTCGAAGGAAGGAGCTCCAAGTCCGCCTTGTGTTGTGGGGAGTTGGAGGGTTTTCAAGGCCACTCTGTGTCGATTCGCGCCCCAGATAAGGGTGCCTAGCAGAGAGTTGAGGTCCCGAAAGAAAGATCTGGGCGGTACCACCAGCAGGTTTGTGAAGTGATAGAGAAGTCGGGGGAGCATCCCCATTTTTGCCAGGGCTATCCGTCCTATCGGGGCCAACGGGAGCTTGTTCCAGAAGGCTACAGTCTGGCGTAGATTAGCAAGCACCTTTCGGTGATTGCCATCAAAGATGTCCGCCGGAGAGTGGTACAGGCGGACACCGAGGTACCGAGGGGCCTCCGCGGACCACGAGAGCTTATGGGTTCCCAGCTCGACGTCTCGGGGCGGTAAGTGCGGGTGGAATGGGTAGACCGTGGACTTGTCCCAGTTCACCTGGAATCCTGAAGCGTCCGCAAACTCTGTCAGCGCCACCCCTATGGGAGTTAGATCCGCCTCTATATCCCAGACATATATCAGGAGGTCATCTGCGTACAGAGAGACGCAATGCGTATCGTCCGCGAGCGGGATGCCCCAGTGGGTTCCCTCCTGACGCAGTCTAACCGCCAGCGGTTCGACGGCCAGGGCGAATAAAAGGGGTGACAGGGGGCACCCCTGTTGCGTGCCTCGTCGGACCTCGAATGCAGAGGATATGTGTTTCCCAATCCGGACTCGCGAGGTTAGGTCGGTGTACAGGAGGCGAGTGTATGCCATGAGTGTCGGGCCAACGTTGAGACGACTCAGGATCGCGAATAGGTACGGCCAGGTGAGAGTGTCAAACGCCTTTTCCAAGTCCATGATCAAGCAAGCGGCGCGCGGGAATCTGTCCCGAACCTGATCCTGTACATGGAAGACACGGCGGATGTTCTGTGAGGTGTTCCTGCCCGGTACGAACCCACATTGGTCAGGGTGGACCAGTGGGCATATGACCTGGGTGTACCTGTCAGCCAGGATCTTCCCGAGGACCTTGCAGTCCGCCGAGAGGAGCGTGATAGGACGATATGACCCCAGTTGGAGAGGGTCCCTGTGAGGCTTGGGGAAGGTCACGATCACGGATTCCCGTAGTGACTGAGGAAGCACTCCCAGATGGAGAGCCGCTGCGAACATCCGAGCCAGTCGGGGAGCTAACAGGGCAGAGAACGTCGAGTAGTACTCCAGTGGGAAGCCGTCGAGTCCCGGGGCTTTATTCCGGGAAAGGGCACGTAGTGCCTGAGTGACATCCGAGGGTGTTATTTTGGCGTCAAGCGTGCGCTTGTCAGCGTCCGATATAGTGGGCAGCGTCAGCGAATCGAGGAAGCAATCCACGCATGATGGAGCGTAGCGGGTTGGGGCCTCGTATACCTGTGCGTAATGGCGTTGGAACGCTAGGAGAATCTCGGCCTGGGATCGCACCAATATGCCTTCCGGATTGATAATATCCGTAATCGGCTTGGTCTCGGTGTCCTGTCGTGCCATCCAGGCAAGCAGTGCCCCCGTTTTGTCCCGTTCTTTGTGTACTCTGGAGGCATAGGCGCGAAAATTATACTTCCGGAGATCGGCACAAGCAGCCTGGTATATCGACTTCGCCTCGGCCGTGAGCGCAACGCTCTCTTCCGAGTCATCGGTTTGTTTCGTAAGCGCAGCCAGACGCCGTTCCGACGTGAGGAGTGTCTGTTCTAGTGTGCGACGAACCCCTGCGATTTGTTGTATGCATTCCCTCCGCGCCACCACTTTGAATGCATCCCATTCCATTAACGCCGATGATGCTGTATCCGCGTTGTGTAGGAAGTAATCCTGGATTCTGGTTTTGTGTGTGTCTCTGAAGACTTGGTCTGACAAGCAGTCCTTAGGAAGGCGCCAGGTGGGGACCGGCGGGCGTGGGGGGCGCCAGGTCAGGCATAAATGTGAGCATCGTGGTCCGAGAGGATCCGACCCAGATAGTCCGAGGACGTGACCCTTGGGAGGATAAGTGCAGAGCATAAGAACCTGTCCAGACGGACCCGAAGGTGGTGTGGAATCGAGCGGAACGAATAGACACGGGCCAGCGGGTGTAAGTGCCGCCACGCGTCGGTGAGTGCCCAGTGTGTAGCCCAGGCCCTGAAGAGTTCCGCCTGTCGGGGGGTTGGGGAGCCTGTGGGAGGGGGGTGTGATCTGTCCAAAGCGGGGTTCAGCGTGCAATTGTAATCACCTCCCAAAATCCATGGAATGGCAGTGAATTGGGCCAGGACTACTGTGAGGTGATCACAGAATTTATCTTGTTCGGTGTTAGGGGCGTAAATGCTGCCCAGGAGGACCCCTTGCGCGTCTAAGATTCCCTCTAATAATGCGTATCTGCCCTCCCTGTCAACCACCCGTCTAAGTGTCCGAAAAGGGGTGCCTGGCCTAACCCACACTAAGGCGCCACGAGCGAATGCTGAGTAGGTCGTGGCACAAAAGGTCCCCCACCATTTGGCCTGTAATCGGGCCAGCTCGGTAGCGTTGGTGTGTGTCTCTTGTAACAGTGCTACGCAAGCTGACATGCGTTTAATGTAAGAGTAGACGGAATAGCGTTTGCTAGGCGTGTGGAGGCCCCGTACTTTCAGCGTGAGGACGTTAACATCTGACCGTGAAGTCGCCATTGCTGTGGTTTCGTGCTTGCGAGTGGGGAACCCTTGTACCTCCCAAGGACCGTGTGGGCCTGTGTCTCGTATGTGCTCCTGCGCGCCATGCTGCCATATGTGTGGGGGAGGGTCTAACGGGGGCTACAACGTGTAGAACCAAAAGTGGGGAACAGTCCCTATGCCAGGGATATATCACCGGAGGTGGCATATCCAAACTAGTGTCCCACTAGGGGAGAAATATAACAAAATTCTGTGGGGGTGGTAGCGTGTGTTACTGCTGGGCTATTCGCAGATCGGGCTGTTGTAGGAGAAATGGCATTCGCGCGTGTGTATGTATAGCCAACTAACTATGCCTCTTCGGCGCGCAGTCTTCGCATAGCGTGATCAACAGCCAAAAGGAAAGAGGATACAGCAATCGTCCAATTGTTCATCCTGAAGAGGTGCCTGGTTGACCTGCATGGGTGGTGTCCGTGGTATGCACCGCAAGGAGGGGAGATGAAATCGGACCAAATCCTGACATTGTGCCATCACTGTCCCGGTCCTTCTCGGGGGTGAACAGGTGTGGTTGGTTTTCCAGGTCCGAAGCTGGAGGAGAAGTGTGTAGTTCAGTCACTGCCCGTAGGGCGTCCCGTCGTTCCTGCATAATTTGCGTGAGATCTGGTGAGCCCGAGGGTGAGGATGCTTGACTCTTGGAGTTGTCTGTTCGGGTGCGATTCATGCCTCGCCTTCTAGAACGTCGTGAGTCATTGTTTTGTCTCCGCTGGGGACCGGGCTAAGGGATCAACGGACAGTGGAATTCCGCCCAGTCCTGTGCTTCCTCCGCCGTGGTGAAAAATATGGATTTCCCGTTATGAAGCACCTTGAGGCGGGCCGGGAACAGTAGGGAGTACTGGAGACCATTTTCACGGAGATGCCTCTTAACTTCCTGATAGGTCGAGCGTTGCTGTTGTACCTCGCGGGCATAGTCTGGGAACACCATGACCTGCTGGTCTTCCACTTGCAAGGGGCCCGCCATCCGGGCCGCGCGGAGCACCGCATCTCGGAAATGCAGGAACTTGGCCAGCATAGGGCGTGGGGGTAGGCCCGGTTTGGGTTTCCGGGCTGGGACCCTATGTGCCCTTTCGATTGACAAGAAAGCTGATCGCTCCGAGTCGGGGGTAAACGACCTGGTCCATGATTCCATATGGGTCAGCGGGTCTGAGTTCTCAATCCCCTCCGGCAGACCCAGGACGCGGATGTTGCAGCGTCTTGAGCGTCCTTCCAAATCGAAGGTGCGCTCCTCGAGGGCCGCCACTCGGCGCATGACTTCCTTCATGTCTACTTCTTGCGTCTTCACCGTGGGCTGAAGCGCCGCCACGTTCCGCTCTCCCTCCTTCACTCTATCCACCAGTTTGCGGTGATCGTCGCGTATTAGGTTGATGTCCGTCGTCAGGGCGCCTAGACGTTCCTCCATAGAGAGCCGGGACATTTCGATAGCCGCCAGCACCTGATCTAGTTTTCGCCGATAGCGATGGATCAGCGTTCGGCGTGTTTGCCTGAGTCCATGTCCTTGTGTGCGGCATGTTCTCGATGGCCGTTTCAGGGACGGCGGTCACCTGCGTGCCCCTTGGTTTCCCCATTGGGCTGTGGGAGAGGGCGCCGCGGCGTCTCGGGGTCCGGGGGCCACGGGTAGTTGGGTCGAGGGTCAATCCTGTGGGGGTCGAGCAAGCAGGCTCTTGTGGCAGTCAGGGCCCCCGGGGTTCGCTCGGGTTCCCCCGGTTCGGTGGTGGGGCCTGCGTTGGTGTCTGCGGGTCCAAGGCAGCAGGCTATGGACGTGGTATAGGGCCAGCTGCACACCCCTCCCCCCGAAGCCGTGAACAGTTCGTGGCGGGAGTCGAGGTAAAGTGGGTTGCTTGGAGGGTTCCCGTGGGACCGTGGTGGTGAGGCGCTGATCTTGTTGCGGTGTGTCTCCGCCGTGTCCCGGAGGGCGGGTCACCGCCGCCGCTGCTGTAGGGAAGCCCGGGCCAGGCCCGGCGCTTAGGCCCCTCCGGGCGCCATGCCGAGGTCAGGCAGCTTGAGTAGCAGTGCTGTCCGCTGCGCCAGGGGGGTCAATGCTGCCTCGGTCCCCCGCCCATGGCGCGCGATGTGGGATGACCGCTGGGGGTTTCAGGGGGGGCCCGGAGGTCGCTGTGGAGGTAGTGGTGGGGGCTCCGAGGGGGGGAGCCGGCACTCACCACTCGTCAGGAGCTGCTCCGCTGTAGAAGGGTCCGGGCGCCGCGACGGTGGTGCGCTGGCTGGCGTCCCTCAGTGCCCGGCGGCCAGACCGGCAACCAGTCGGGCAGAAGTGCAGGTGGGGCGAGGCTCCGGGCTGGCGTCCACCATCTTGCGCGCCGATGCGCGTTCGCCGCGGCGAGTCCAGTGCCGCACAAGCCTCCAAAAGTCAGGCACGCCGACCTGTTAGGATTTCCGCCGCCCCGATGTGTGCGCGTTCCCCGGGGTCTCCGGACCGGCTGCGGGGGTGCGGACACTCGGGGTCTAGGTGGCCGGGGACGCGGCCGCCATCTTGCGGTCCGGCTCCCCGCTCCGGCAAACAAAGCTTCTTCCTGTCGATACCGCACTTCAGCAGCGGTCACGACTCTTTCGGGTGAAGCCCCTGGTGTTGCCGCTTCCGTCAGTTACCGTTTCTTTGGCTGAGGCTCACGGCGATCCCTGGTAATGGGCAGGATGCAAGCCCGATCGCGGAGCCTCAGCAAAACACCGCCGCCATCGTGGCTTACCAAGCCACGCCCCCCGTGGTCAGACCACAGAGATGTTGTGTCTAAGAGATAACTACTGTGAAGAAAATAAATACATTTTGTTTTTGACTCATTTTTACAATCTTGTGGGGCTCTGTCGGGATTGTGAATAGTAAAAAGGAGTAGATGAGTTTTCAATAGTAGAAATGAATATTGAGGCCCTTGTTTGAGGAGAGGAAATGTGTAAGAGATAGGTTTCGGAGAAGTGTGGCTCACTGGTTAGAAGCGGCAGACCCTGAAGCAGAGGTCGGCCCTTGACCAGGGTTCAATTCCTGACGCAGCAGGGTCTTGGGTCAATGTCCGCGGACTCGATAATTCTCGCCTAGGTGCCTACGCTAACCATGAGTCCCACTCTGCAACTCTGGGCAATAGCTTGCTTAATCTACACAACGGCCCAAGCAGCGCCGGGGATGCCTGGCTTCACCTTGGTGGTGCCCTCTCACAGGGAAAGCCAGGACGGGTTCCCCAGCGGTATACAGCGCCAGGATGCCCCGAGTGATGGGGTAACAGTGCGCTTTACAAGTATACATACATTTACATTTACAAGTACTGTGGTGATTAGAATGTGAATACTTTACAACAAAAAGAAAATGCTACAATCCTGAGAGCCTCCTGCAGGATTGTGAAAAGTAGGAAGATGTAGGTGATGTTTGAATACCTCTGGCATGCACACTTGTTACTGTAGGAAGGAATGTTACTGGAGATGGTGTTTATTGGAGTTTACTAGTTATGCCTATTGGCTTTGGTAAGAGTTGTGAGTGGAGCACAGTCCCTTCCCATCCCCTACTATGCACACCTATTATCAGAGAGAGGGGTAATAGCAGTGAGTACAGTCCCTCTCCACTCACTACGCCGCACAACCGTCATACGAGAGAGATGTGTCAGCAGACAGGCCAGTCCCTTTCACACCCTACTATCCACACCCGTCATCTGTGAGAGAGGTATGACAGGACAGGACGGTCATTCTCCACACTCTACTATGTACACCGGTCATCTGAGACAGAGGTCTGAAAGGAAAGGCCAGTCCATTCACAAACCCTAATACGCACACCTGTCATAAGTGAGAGAGGTCTCAACAGCGAGGTCAGTCTCGCCACAAACCTTACCACACACACCTGTCAACTGAGAGAGAGGTCTGACTGGAGAGGCCAGCCCCTCTCCAAGCACTACTACCCACACCTGTCATCTGAGAGTGAAGTGTGAAAGGATATGCCTGTTATTCTCTGCCCACTACTACACACACATGTCATCTGATAAAGAGCTCTTAAAGGAAAGGCCTGCTCATTCACACAACCTACTGAGCACACCTGTCATCTGAGAGAGAGGTCTCAGCGGAGAGCCCAGTCTCTCTCCCCACACCATACCACATACACGATCTGAGAGAGAGGTTAGGAACCTCTCCACTCACTACTATGCACACACATCTTCAGAGAGAGAGGTTTCAAAGGAGACTTTACTCTATACACACACCCTACTGAGCACACCTGCCATCTGAGAGAGAGGGCTGAGAGGAGAGGCCAGTCCCTCCCTACTGACTACTATGCACACCCGTTATCTGAGAGAGGGGTCTGAAAGGATGGGCCAGTCCCACAACACACCTAACTATGTACACCTGTTATGCAGGAGCAGGGGGGTCTCAGTGGAGAGGTCAGACTCTGCACACACCCAACTATGCATAGTAGTTGTTTCAGACAGGGGTTTGATAGCAGAGGGTAGTCCCTCCTCATTGAGTTTGAGTTTAAAATATTTCTAAAGCGCGCGTACACCTGGCGGTTTCTTGGCGCTACAGTTTACTGAAGCCTCGAGGGGCGGGGAGGAAGGTGGACATGGGAGAGATTATTGAGGGAAGGCTTGTGAAAACAAGAAGGTTTTTAGTGCCTTTCTGAAAAGAGAATATTGGGTAGGGGATCTGAGGTGAGCTGGAAGGGAATTCCAAAAAGTGGGGGCAAGTGTGGAGAATTTTGAGCCTCCCCATTTTTTACGGCGAAAGCAGGGCACTATCAACAGGTGTTGAGAGGATGAGCGCAATTCCCTAGTGGGGGTATAGGCTTTAATCTCCGAGGAGATGAATGCTGGGGCAGAACCTAGCTGAGCCTGGAAAGTGATGCAACCCACCTTGAACTGGGAGCGTTCGCGGATGGGGAGCCAGTGAAAGGATTTTAGGAGGGGGGTGACGTGATGGGATTTGGCCAGATTGTGGACTAGGCGGGCGGCTTGGCTCTGAACCAGTTGCAGTCGTCGTACGTTGTAGGCGGGCATACCGTAGTAAAGGGCATTGCCATAGTCCAAGCGAGAGACGACCATAGCTAGTATGATTAGTTTGAGGGCAGAGAAGGAGAAGAAGCGGGAGACCTTGCGGATAGTGCGGAGTGAAAGAAAGGAAGAGGAAACTACTGAGCTCACCTGGGAGTGCAGAGTGAGTTGATCGTTGAGCTTGATACCGAGTGTTTTGACGGAGGAGGCGGGGGACGGAGGGAGACAGAGAGAGAGGGGCCAAAAGAGGGGGGACCAGGGACTGGAGCAACCACTTGTCAAAACCAGCTCTGTTTTATCAGGGTTTAGTTTCAGGTGGTTGTGATTCATCCAGTCCCGGATGAAGATCATGGTAGATTGGAAGTTAGCCTTAGAGTCAGAGGTTTGAGATAGGGAGAATATGAGCTGGAGGTCATCCGCATAGTTGTATACAGAGACCTCCATTTGCTGAAGAGCAAAGATGAGGGGGGCTATGTACAAGTTGAAAAGTAGTTGGGAAAGAGAGGAGCCCTGAGGGACCCCACATAGGACCTTCCGAGGTTCAGCCGAGAAGTCGCCCAGGCGCACCGCTTGGGTGCGGTCTCTTAGGAAGGAGGACAGCCAGGCCAAGGCCGAGCCGCCGACTCCTGCCGCCCTGACACGGGAAAGTAAGATGGAATGGTCCACCGTGTCAAAGGCGGCGGAGAGGTCGAGGAGGACCAAGGCCTGTGGGAGGTTGGTGTCCAATCCTTCTCTAAGGTTGTCGAGCACCGATAACACTACGGACTCAGTGGAGTGAGCTGGGCGAAATCCGGCCTGACGGGGGGCTAAAACTCGGTTTGCTTGGGGGGGGCGGAGCTAGCCGGCGTTCATGGCGGACGCTTAAGTGCGGAGCTCTGCGCTAGCGCTGCCTAATATCCGTCCAAAATCCTCCAAAAGCGGCTAAAACTGTGAAATTCCGGCGGGGGCTGCCTCCCCTACCCCCCGCGGACCTCCGACGCGACTTTTGAGGAGTTGCGTGAACGGGTCCCCCCCGGCGACGCCGCCGACTGAAGAGCTCCGGACCAGGCCAGGATCCCCGCTCTGTCCTGGGCATCGAAGCCGAGTTGCGTCACCCGACGTGCGGCCACTGAGAGAGGAAGCCCCGCTGAGGTGCGTGCATCGTGGCCGGCGGTGGCAGCGACCCACTCAGCGCCCCGCGATCGCGCTGCGGACCCCTGCAGTGGCAGCTGCACACGCGGAAGAGCACGGAATAATCGAGCGAGCGCCGGCGGAGTGGCTGACCCGCCGGGAGGGCACACGTGGCGCCGGCGGAGCCCGGCGTTGTCACGGGCGCCATTGCATTCTGCCGAAGGGATCGGCCCGACAGCCCGACCGACCGGAGGGCACCTTAAGGAGCGGCGGACAGCTTTGGGCCAAAGGACCCCCATCACGAGCCCCACACCCTTGATCTGACTGGCGGTATCCTGGCACTGAGGCACTCTGAGGGGGTGAGCAAGTAGCGAGCGCCTACCTGGGCCTGTGGCAGTGCTGGACACGTAGGCCTGAAAGCGACAGCGACCGGGATGAACGGCCTCCGGTGCCGGCCTAGGCACGGGGAGAGCTCCCGCATCGGCACTGTAGGGCCTGTGAATACTGGCCTCCCTATCCGCGGCAGCGATGGGCAAGGGCGACAGGACGCAAACGAAACTTTCGTTTGATCAAAGGAGACAGAAGGCGCCGGAGCCACCGGCGGCCCAGTCCCCGGGTGCAGCTGCAGACCCGAGCACCGCGCTGTGCGCAGAAATCAAAGGATTGCTCGACACGATGGAGAAGGGACTACAGGAGGGCATGGCGGCCATTGGCACCAAGATTGACGCCCTGGCGTACCGGATGGATCGAATGACGGAGAGGGTGGATAAGCATGCGGAGAGGCTGGACATGGCAGAGCGCAGGCTGACGGAAGCGGAGGAAGCCCAGACAACATGGGATGCTGACCGCAAGCAGTTTGGAAGGCTGCTACAGGTGATACAGGAAAAATCGGAAGACTTAGAAGCTCGCTCCAGGCGGTCCAATATACGCGTCACGGGTGTGGCGGAGTCGACCCAAACGGGTAAAATGGAACTATTTGTTGAGAAACTCCTCAAAACTCTACTGGGGGACGACACCTTCTCCCCCATGTTCATAGTGGAACGAGCTCACCGCACCCTGGGACCGAGGCCTCCTCCAGGGGCGAGCCCTAGGCCGATAATAGCGAAACTCCTCAACTACAGGGACAGAGACGCTGCCCTCCGTGCCGCTAGAGAGAAGGGGGAATTGCAGTACGAGGGAATGAACATTTCGCTATACCCGGACTTCACCTCCAAGGTACAGGAAGAGAGACGGCGATTCGTCCCCTATAAGCAACAGCTCAGAGACCTGGGCTTGGACTATGCCATGTTATACCCGGCGCGGTTGCGCATCAACAGGCAGGGCCACTCGCATTTCTTCACCGACCCTAAGGAGCTGCAAAAATCCCTGAAGCAATGGATCAAGGAGCACAGAGAAGACCGGACGGCGCCGGCGGAGGAGCGCGCTGGCAACGAGGACCTGGATGAGCAGGACTAGTGAGATGGAGGGGCGCGGTGGTCCCTTCTGAGGGCTCGACTAATCGAGGACTTGCGATAATCCACGCCTGTTGATCCGGGGGGAGCCCACTCTGGGCGCCCCACTGCTGTGAGCGGCCTACTGGACATGGTACTGCGGGTGAGAACTACACGGGCCACACGAGTTATGGTGGAGGGCGGCACTTTCCATGACACTGTTAACCTGTTCCGGGGTGGTGCTGGTAGAGCCCTACAACGTGGAAAGATCGATGTGGCCTGGGGGTGGGGGGGGGTGTGGGGGGGGGAAAGCCCGTTAAGGCGGGTACGATACTGCTCTCATTACTTAGAGCCGCGATGGCGATTGGGGGCGCTAGCGTAGGGGCGGCCTATTGATATTGCGCAGAAGGAACGACCGGACAGTGGTCGATTAGGACACTTAGTGCGCTACCTCTGCCCTGGCGCTTATAGTGCTTGCGGCTCTTCTTGAGACTGCTTGGGGAAGTTTGAAGATGGGTGGGGGGGGGTGAATGTAGGGATCTCGGTCACACCAGGTTGGGGTTGGTTGACTGTGGGCGGTGGGGGGTAACAGGGACTCTGAGTTTGGGGATGTTTGAGATGTTTGGGGAAAGGTCCGATATGTGCTCTGAAATGTTATGTTTCGCAGGGTGGGTGGGCGGCTGCTGCTCCCGGTGGGGGGTGGCCCACATCGTTACACTACAATTGTTGTTCTCCTCCACTGTTAATGGCTAACACGACGCAGGCAGACTTACTATGCGACTCGGAGTCCCTCAGGGCTCTTACCTGGAATGTGAGGGGATTGAATGATTACCGGAAACTCCGCAAGGTGCTGCATTACCTACAGAGACACCACATAGACTTGGCGTTGCTGCAGGAAACACATCTGCCCAACGCTAGCAAGATGCTCATGCACAGGGGGCTCCAGGGTCACTCCACTTACGCAGGCTTTACTACACACGCTAGAGGGGTCCTCACCTGGGTCAATCCGAAATCTAAGTTATCCCTTGCCCTGGTAAAGGCGGACCCGGAGGGGAGATTTGTGTTGAGCAAGTGTACGGGCAAGGGCCACAACCTGATGGTCATGAATGTCTATGGCCCGAACTATGACTCCCCTGACTTCTATGCAACGGTCGCGGAACATTGTACTGAATGGGCTGCTGGTAACATGATCTGGGGTGGGGACTTCAATTTTACATTTTGCCCTGATCTAGATAGGTCTGCGGGCCCTGCCAGGCGCCCGGCGGCGGCGGCGTAGTACATGCAGGCAGAAATGTTGAAGCTGGGTCTGGTAGATGTGTGGAGACAAAGAAATAGCGCCAAAGGGGGGTATACACACTACTCAGCGTACCACAATATACATACCAGGATTGACTACTGGCTGGCTTCACACTCCCTGCTCTCCATGGTCAGGGGCTGCAGTGTGCTTCCCCGCACACTGTCGGACCACTCACCGGTGATGTTGGTGCTGCATACTCCCCAGCAGAGAATCCCGCCATTCACGTGGCGCTTTCCACCCTATTCGTTGCTGGACGAGGCATTCAGGGCTGACCTGGGAGAGGACATAGATGCTTTCTTCGCCACCAATCTGGGATCAGTGGACAGCTTTGGGACGATCTGGGAGACATTTAAGGTATATGTGCGGGGGGTGGTCATGGCGAAGCACTCCGGGGTACTGAAGGCAATTAGGAACAGGCTGAAATATCTGGAGGGGCAGATAGCAGACTATGAACGCCGTCAGCTGCTTGACCCGGACCTGTCTGGGGATGGGACCCTGCAAGACCTTTTGAGAGAGTTCCATGAGGAGGCTGACAGGGAGGTACGACATTTAGGAAAGTATGCGACAGCGCGCACGTATGGCGAGGGTGACCGCCCGGGTGCACTGCTTGCCAGGATTATGAAGGGCACTAGGCGCACACAGACAATCGCGGAAATGCGTGACTCAGGGGGGGAAACACTCACGGAGGAGGCACACATCCTGGCGGAATTCAAGAGATTCTACGAGGAGCTATACACCACTAAAATCTCGGGGGTGGAGGACCAAATTGACAATTACCTCAGCTATATCAAGATGCCATTCCTTGAGAATTGGCAGAGGGAATTCCTGATGTCCCCCATACACTGCGAGGAGATATCCGATGCGTTAGCCACCATGAGAGCGGACAGTGCCCCCGGGATAGATGGCCTGACGGTAGCCTTTTACAAGGCGTATAAAGGTAAGTTGCTCCCCCACCTCTCCACCCTCTTTGACGAAATTTGCGAAAACGGCGCCATGCCGCCCTCCATGCGGGAGGCATTAATTGTCACCATACTCAAACCTGGTAAGCCCAGCGACCTGCCAGGTTCGTACCGCCCACTGTCCCTTCTTAATGTGGACGCAAAGCTGTACGCAAAAGTGCTGGCTACCAGGCTGGCACTGGTGGCGCCCGAGCTGGTAGCCCCGGAGCAGGCTGGGTTCATTCCGGCTAGGAACCTCACTTACAATATTCGCACAGTCATGGGAGCCATGCAGCATACTAGGCATGACACCAAAGCCATTGCGGTCTTTCTCGACATGGAGAAGGCCTTTGACTCTGTGGAGTGGCCCTTCATGCGCAAGGTACTGCAGAAGCTGGGGCTGGGAGAGCTCTTCCTCCAGCTGCTGGGCGCCCTTTATCACCGGCCCACGGCCAGAGTCAGATTGGGGGATGCAGTCTCGGAGCTGATCTCCATCAGCAGGGGCACGAGACAGGGTTGCCCCCTTTCCCCGCTACTCTACGCCCTTGTGGCGGAGCCACTGGCGTGTGCGATTCGGGAATACCACTCATATGAAGCCATCAACTACCCCACCTACAAGATTGGTATTTCCACATATGCGGATGACACCCTGCTCTATGTCAGGGATCCGGCCAATAACCTTGCGTCGGTGCTGAGGGAAGTTGTGAGGTTCGGTGCGCTCTCCGGACTGACGGTTAACTGGGAAAAATCAGTCGCCTTCCCACTGACCCCAATCACTGACCCCTTCGAGATGGACTACCCGCTTCAATGGTCCACGGAACCGGTTAGATATCTGGGCATTATGCTCCACACGGACCCTGATGTCATGCTGCGGGAAAACTACGGGGTTGCGTACAGCAAACTCGCAGATGATGTGGAGCTCTGGATTAAACTCCCGTTGTCTCTGATGGGTAGGATTGCCTTAATGAAGATGGTCATTCTCCCGAGGTTTCTATTCCTATTCAATAATATTCCGATTGTCCTCTCGAAAGCCTTCTTCGCTACCATGAACAAACTCCTGGTGAGATTGGCGTGGGCCGGGAAACAACCTAGGGTGCAGTGGAAGGTACTGCAATTACCGTATGAGCAGGGGGGCTTAGCTGCCCCGGACCTGGAACGATACTACAGGATAGCGCAGGCCTCCCACCTCCACACTTGGATACATGGCAGCCAAGATGTACCGCACGTGATCCTGGAGAGGCTGTTCGCAGACCCTACTCCGCTTCCTGCTACCATTTGTGGCCCCCGAGACCGCAGGGTTGGCGTGCTGGACTCCCTCCTGTCCACCAATCACGCATGGCATTCCATTCTGCAGAGGCAAAACAAAGAGCTGATGTACGCTCCTAACATGCCTATACAATGGGCGCTCTGGCTACCAACCTTGGCGGAACCGGGTGTCCATAGGGCCCTCAACGAACTAGGTGCTCGCACACTGGGGGACCTATTTGAGCTCGGACAGGTGAAGACGTGGGCACAGATCTCGCATCGGAGGGAGAGCTCCACACTGCTCCAACGCTTTCAGTATCATCGGGTCCGTAGCGCCCTATTGGAACTGCTGGGCCCTGATATGGAGGAACCCCCCGCAGTCCCGGAATTGGTGTACGTCATAGATACCGTATCTCCGAAGAAGCTGATTACTGGACTATACAGGATAGGACACGAGCACACGGCCCTGCTCTACACGAGGGCGCGACTAGCCTGGCAGACTGACCTGGGCACCCACGTCGATGACGACATGTGGGCCTACTGCTGTGCGGCCACCAGGCGCATTTCCCTGAACGGGAGACACCGCTTGGTCCACTTTAAGTTCTTGCAAAGAGTATACCATACACCGGAAAGGCTCCACAGGTACGGTCTTCGTGACACCCCACACTGCGAGAGATGCCAGGCCCAGGTTGCGGACTTCCTGCACATGGCCTGGAGCTGTCCGGGAGTCCAGAGGTATTGGACCGGCGTATTCGCTGAACTGAGCGCCATAGTGGAATTGGACCTGGCGATGGACCCAGCCCTTGCTCTACTGGGTTACACGAAATCGGTTCCCGCTGCTGTTAGGAAACTGGTGAGCATGGGACTGCTCCTGGCGAAGCGGGTAGTTGCATTATGCTGGATGAGGGGGCCATTACCTACACTTAAGCGATGAGTTAGCGACATGAAGTACTGCAACACACAGGCGGAAACATACAGTGAGCTCCTTCCGCCCAGAAGTCGCCCCAAGAACTTCTGGGGGCTGTATCAGACCTACCTGTCCTCCAAGCCTGACGGGGATGCCTCGGAGGAGGGAGAGGGGGAGGACCGAGGGAGTGATGCGCAAGAGCCACCTGATTCACATGACCAGGGTGTTCCCCCGCACAACTAGCGCTCTATACATGGCAGGGGGTACCCCATTCCTATAGATGTGAGAACAGGGGGGAGGCACCCCGGACTGAGGGAGGGCGGTATGCCGCACTAGCTACAACAGGTGATAGTGACGCCTGAAGGCTTGCCTGGGGAGCACAAATGAGGGACCAGTTAAGGGGAGGGGGTGTTTAGGGGGTCTGGGGTTGGTTGGGCGAAAAACATTAAAACTGTACTGCTTTTTTTTCATTAATTCACAATGCACGCTACTTTGCAGTTGGTACGAGCCTACAGAGGAGGCCCTGACTCTACTGATCTCCGGCGAACTTTCACATTGGACACTATGGTAGTAAAATGTCATGGTCCATATCATTGTTATTGCACGGAGACCTATAGCCGGCCCGAGATGGGTTGTAGGCGAGCAATTGTGTGTACTTTGTGATGTGCTTTTTCATAATAAATAAAATAAAAAAATAAAAAAAACTCGGTTTGCTTCCACGTGGGTGGTGAGTGCTCTGGTCACGTGTCGCTCCAGTACTTTCCCCAAGTAGGGTAGTAGAGAGATGGGGCGATAGTTGACGGGAGCAGAGGGGTCGGCGCCAGGTTTCTTGAGAATGGGAAGAATTATAGCTGTTTTGAGAGTTGGGGTAACAACGCCCTGCGACAGGGAGCTGTTGAGAAAGGTAAGCGGAGGTAGTGGGCAGATCGTGAAGATGAGCCTGAGAATGTGGGCGGGGCACGGGTCAAGTGGGGAACCTGATTTGACCAAAGGGAGAAGGGAAAGAAAGGATTCTTCCGTTAGGAGAGGGAAAGAATAAAGACGAGCCTCTGGAGGAGGGCGGGAGGGATTGAGGAATGAGGGAGAACGGGGGGGGGGGGGGGGGATATTGGCTTTGATTTTTGCGATTTTATCCAGGAAATACGGATTGTGACGGGGGAGGTTTGAATGTGATTCTGTCAGAATAAGCGAGTTTGTGGACAATAGAGAAAATTTCTCTGGGCTGGTTCTCGGCGGCTAAGATTTTCGAGGAAAATTAGTTCGTTTTGGTGGTCAAAATAGTTTTTTTATATTGCGACAGAAGGGAAGTGCACTGGGCTTTGAGGATGGGACAGTATTGTTGTCTCCAGGCTCGTTCGGCGTGACGGACTGTAAGTTTTAGAGCCTTCAGTTCCTCGTTGAACCAGCGGTTGGAGTCGTTCGTGCGTCTGGAGGAGACTCGCCTAAGAGGGGCGATGGAGTCACAGCCTGATAGAAGCCAGGAATTGATGGAGTCGGCTTGTTCTGAGATAGGCAGACCAAGTAAGTCTGGACTGGAGGAGGAAAGAGAGGAAGCTACAGAGGCCGCATCCACCCGGCTCCAGGAGCGTACCCAGATGTTTTTGGGATGCGAGGGCTTGGTGGGTAGGCCAAGTTGTAGAGAGAAGGAAATCAGGAAGTGGTTGGACCAGGAGCAGGGGGAAATGGATAGGGACGTAATAGGACAGTGGAGGGACCAGATCGGGTCGAGAATGTGGCCTTGGTTGTGAGTTGGGGAGAGGACGTGAGAGATGAAATTGAGAGATCATTCTCCAGTATGCACATCCATTATCCAATAGAGGGTTTTAGCGGTGAGGCTAGTGCCTCCTATATACTAGTATTTCCCCACAAGTCTGTTGTGATCCAACAAGAGTTTTGTGAGAGTAGCGTGCAAGCTTCAAAGAGTGAAGCTTGCCGCATGGGGCTTGTCTGATCCCGCATAACATTTGCAAGACCTTATTACATGGTTAAAGAAATGCTGTGATGAGAATGGGTGTAGAACAAGAGATAGTTCAGTTTGTTCTTGGTGCTTTGCAAGAAAAAGAAATCTGTTTGAGTTGCACTCAGCAGAAGAAAACGAGTTGCTTACCTGTAACTTCAGTTAGCCAGTATTGGTATCTTTCATAGATTCACATGCTTAGAATCATCCCCGCCGACGAGGTGGGAGTCTCACGGTACAATAAAATATATATACATCATAGTAATAATAACATTACACCATAGGCTACAGTAGATAGCAACGTCACTACACTAGCCTATCTTAGTCCTTTTGCAAAAAGAACTAAATTCGGAAACCAGCCAATCAGGCATCAGCCCTTCTTAGAACCTTCCCCACAGAGAGGCAAACCCTCAGATTTTCATAGCACAAGTGACAATAAGTATGCCATAACGATAAGGTAAGCCTCTCCGGGGAGGAGGGAGGGTCGCATGTGAGTCTATGTAAGATACCAATACTGGATAACTGAAGTTACAGGTAAGTAACTCGTTTTCTTATCCAGTATTGGGGTATCTTTCATAGATTCACATGCTTAGAATCAGAGTAGCTAGCAGTAAATAATACTTATAGATATAGTGGATGGTGGGTATCATAAGAAGTTCAAGAGATTCCATGTCAAACCATTGCAAAATATATATATGGATGTATAAGCAAACCTATTTTGTGAGAAAGAGTAAGTCATACACATACCAAGAATGATTGTATACAATAAAGACTTTGCATAATATCAGAAACAAAATATTTTGCCATCAGGCTTACCTTATCTAAAAAGGTTTTGTGGTAGGTACTGCTTGTCCAACTGCTGACTCAGCTTCTGTTGTCAGATCCAGGCAATAATGCCGAGTGAAAGTATGCACACTCTTCCAGGTTGCAGCTCGGCAAATCTTATCCAAATACACACCAGCAAATAATGCTGTAGATAAGGACATAGCCCTGGTAGAATGAGCTTTAGGCTTGCTTGACAATGGATGGCCTGCATTGCAATGGTAAAACTGAATGGCGGACGCAATCCACTTTGAGATAGTAGCTTTTGATACAGCTGAGCCTGGTTTGGGTCCACCATATGAGAGAAATAATTGATCAGATTTTCTGATGGACACAGTCCGAGATATGTAGAATTTCAAGCATCTTTTGACATCCAAGGTATGCAATGACTTCTCCGCTGCTGAAGTCGGATTAGGAAAGAATGTTCGCAAAATTACCGGCTCATTGAGATGAAATGAAGTAGGAACCTTGGGTATAAATGTGGGATTCGTCCGCAGGAGGACATAATCATTAGCAAATTTCAAATATGGTTGCCTTATAGTAAACGCCTGTATTTCACTCACTGGTCGGGAAGAGGTGCCAACAGAAGAGCCGTCTTCCATGAGAGATACTTGATATCCGCTTTATGAATGGGTTGAAATGGATGTTTCATCAGTTGCTGTAGAACCAGATTTAGGTGCTCTAATCGGTGGGAAAGTTCTGAAAAGTCCCTTCAAGAACTGCTTAATGAGACGATTGGAACAAAGTGATGCCATCCCAGAAGATCTTCTATATGTAGAAATAGCGGCTAAATGCAGCTTAAACGATGCAAACGTTAGACCAGACTTCGAAAGCGACAACAGATAAGGCAGAACCTTATCGGGAGGACATTCCAGCAGATGCAAGCTGTTATTAGAACACCAGCAACAACATCTCTTACATTTTAAGGCATAGGTCCGCAACGTAGAAGGGGCTCTTGCTTTATTCAGAATGTCTCTGCATTCTTGAGTTAAGTCTACATCCCTGAAATCTGTGAGTCCAGGAACCAAGCATGGAGTTGCCATTGAGCTGGGCAAGGATGCAGAATCTGTCCTTTGCTCATTGTTAGGAGATCCGGCAGTATCGGATGGCGGAATGGCCTGCACTTGAAGAGAAGGAGAAGCTCTGTGAACCAGTGCTGACGTGGCCACTTCGGTGCAATCAGAATCATGCAGCATGGTTCCTTCTTCATCTTGTGTAGAAGCCTCGGGATCAGAGGAACAGGAGGGAATGCGTGGCAAAGATTCCCGTCTATCTCATCATGAAAGCGTTCCCTCAGGAACCCTTCTCCGGTTCCCAACTTGCGAAGAAAAGGCACTTCCAATTGTCTTTGGTGGCAAAGAGATCCAGATTTTGCTTGCCCCACTTTTGAAAGACACTGTCTAGTATTGTTTGATCCAGCTCCCATTCGTGACACGATTTCTTTGCCCTGCTGAGGGAATCTGCCCAGGCATTTTGGACCCCTGGAAGATGTTCCACTTTGATCGTGATATTGTGCCGGAGAAACCACTTCCAGATGTCTTGAGCTTCCTGGGACAGAATGTGAGACCTTGTACCACCCTGCTTGTTTAGGTAATGCATGTAAGTGGTGTTGTCGGTTTTGATGAGAACTGTAGATCCTCGGAGACGAGGTAGAAATGACTGCAGGGCCAGTTAAATTGCTCGAAGCTCCAGAAAGTTGATGTGCATTTTTGCCATTGCTGAGGGCCACTTCACTCTTACGCTTAGATCTTGAAGATGCGCACCCCAACCTTCCAGGGAAGCATCTGTGGTGATGATATAATCTGGAACTGGAGGCTGAAAAGTGAGCCCTACTGAGACATTCTTGAAACACCTCCACCAAGAAAGCGTTTCTTTCATTACTGGAGTTACTTGAACCATGTTGTCAAAAGAACATGATATCTGGAGCCACTGATTGTCCAGCTCCTCTTGAAATGGCTTCATCTTCAGTCGAGCGTGAGGCACTAACAGAATTGCTGACAACAAAATTCCCCAAAAAGATTTGATCATTCTCAATGAAGCAAACTTTCTTTTTAGGAGGTCCGATGCCAGAGAGAGAAGGCGAGATATTCTGTCAGTGGACAAGAATGCCTTGCCTTGAACAGTGTCTAATTTTGCTCCCAGAAATTGTATCACTTGAGAAGGATAGAGGATTGACTTTTGGGCCTTTAACGAGAGGCCCAGACAATTGTTGTTGCAAGAGAAGCCTGGCGAAAGAATGGAGCTTTTATCAGCCAGTCGTCCAGATATGGGAATAGTTGGATGCCTTGAAGCCTGAGATGAGCCGCTACCAGAGCTAGAAATTTAGTAAAGACTCTGGGAGCGAAGCGCAGGCCAAATGGAAGGACTTTGAATTGGAAATGTGCACCTGCCACAGGGAATCTCAGAAATTTTCGATGTTTGGGGTGAATAGGGATATGAAAATACGCATCCTAGAGATCCAAGGTTGTCATGAAATCCGCATGGTCCAGAAGCCGAAGAATTTCCTTAAGTGTCACCATGCGAAAGGATTTCTTTTGTAGGTATTTGTTCAGCATTCGTAAGTCTAAGATCGGCCTCCAATCCCCAGACTTTTTCTGTATCAGGAATAAGCGAGAGTAGAATCCCTTTTCTGTTTGAGAGTGAGGAACTCTTTCTATCGCCCCTTTTGTCAACATAGATCTTACTTCCTTCCTGAGTAGAGAAAGATGTGGTGGATTTTTCTTTGGAGGTGGATGAGGAGGGAGAAATTTGGTGAACTCCAGGGTGTGTCCACATTTTATGATATCTAATACACCCTTGTCTTTGGTTATTTTCATCCAATTGTTGAAATGTTGGGAAATAATAGGAATCTTGTATGTTTGAGGCATGTCTGGTGCAGGTGCAATAGGAATGTCACTGCCTTCTGGCAGAGTCTCTGCCCAGGGGTTGACGCTTCTTGCCTTGTTGCCTATAGGCGGCTTTTGGAGGGTTTCTGTAGGATTGTTGTTGTTGCTGGTAGGAGTATCCGTATCGACCCTGGTTCCCTTGCTGGTATTTCTGGAAACCTTCCAGAAAGGAATAGGAACCTCTGCCTCTTGCTCCCCGAAAGTGTGTCTTCCGATATTGCAGGGAACCCAATGATCACAGTATCAGTGTCCTTTTTTATATCCTGTAGTGCATCGTCAATATGCTTGCCGAACAAGAGATCGCCATCAAAAGGCATATCCAGGGCTTTTGTCTGGATCTCTGGGCGAAAATTCGTGGCTTTAAGCCAGCCCTGTCTTTTAAGTGTAGCCGCTCCTGCTAGTTGGAGAGAATGACCTAGTGTAGACAACTGGTAACTAGAACCCATTTCTAATCTTCAATCTCAATAGGTTGACAATTTTCCCAAATTCACAACTGCCCCCACACTCCCAAGTTTATACCGATCCTGCAACCAGTACGCCTTCTGCTTTACTGAGCCACTCACCTGTGTCCCTCGCAGTCACCCGGTGTCCCGGACACCCTGCAATACACCTGGAAATGTACCCCCGAGCCGCTCCCGTTGAATCATGCCGCTGAAAGCCTCCAGCACTCGCGCAGAGCCCGCCATCGCTGCCAGCACCAATGCGCCAGCGTGAAACAGAACGTGATGACAGGGAGAGGAGACTAGAAAAATAAATTAAGTGGCACCGAAGAAGGACTATAAGGAGGCCTATACGCTGACGACGGACACCAGAAGAATTTCCGCAAGGCAGCAGAGAAGGGGGCCTGAGCGATTCCCTTGAGGGAGCTTGCAACCGTATGGCGCTGCACGCTCCGGGAAAGAAATGGCCAGACGTGCACACGTTGCCATTGCAAGCAATGCAACGCGTGCACGTTTTTGCCCGAAAGCTGTGCCGATGGCATTAGGGCTCTCCTAGCCAGTGCATGCGCTGCATAGGCGAGACCTAAAAAGGGAAAAAAATTAGTTTTACAGCCCATATTGTTGATTACTTGGGCTCTGGGAAATAGTCAATTTTATCCCTTTTAGTGGTTTACATACCAAGGGTTGTCACCCCACAGAACAACCATCCACAATGCCAGGCAAAAGGGTCGACCTAAAGGAATTAACTGTACCACAGACCAGGCATTCTTCTTTACCTTTGAGAGAAAGTTAATAATGTTGGTCATTGTCTTTCTCAAAGGAGTATAACTCCATTCCATAAACCCAAAAAACATCTTCTTCAGGCTGACATATACTTGTTATTATTGCTGGCTGCCCATGCTTGCTCCATAAACAGAATGCATCCTGTTTTGAAATTGCATCAGCCATGTATTCCTCCATGTGCACTATTCCTACTGCACAAATGGATGTATAAGGCCTCTGGGAAACATAAAAATGCAATGACACTGGGGTACACAAATTAGAATATCCCATAGAGGTCTAGAAGAACAGGAATCCAAATTTGCACCCCGCAAAATGTTTTTATTAGTAATAAATGTGCCTCTTTCCTCCTCATGGGATCATGGCTAGGTGAAGAAAGGCAATTGGGTGAAAGTAACCAGTTCTGTAGATAGGGATTAGTCACCAATGTAACTGGATTTAGCCTCCTGGAATAAAATATTGGTAACTGAACATTTATCCTTAAAGTGACCAGGTCCACCTGGCATAGATCCAAGATTCCCATTATCAATTTACATACAACTAACCCCAGTGGCAGAGGGAGGTTGTTGGCTGGGCATGCTGCGTGCTGCTTTGTTTTTATGATACTAGGACTTTTAAAAAAACGCACTTTCCTGATTATCGTTTTCTTCAACCTACCTGCTCTGTGTACTAGCTCCCCTAGCCTCGTTCCGACACAGCTGTTGTGCCGCTTGTAATCGGAGGGCTGACGGGGCTGCGACCACCATTTTTAGGACGTCACTTCCGCCCACATAGGTCAGCGCTCTAGTGGTCGCGCTCTTCTGACCTATTTAGTTCGGGCCCATGCGCACGCACAGAGGACGCGCGCAACGGGCGCACCGGCGGCGCTCCAAAGGCAAGCCCGTCTGCGCCCGTCCGGGGCTAGGGGCATGTCACTATGCCCATTCATTAACCTACACCCCGGAGGAACTTAGTTCGTGCCAAGGGCCCTGGCCGCTTAGTGCCTCCATTGCTGCCCATATTGATGAACTTGGCCTTAGCCAATCCACCTCCGTTCCTTCCCTTCCCTCTAATATGCCATCACAGAGTTCCCTCCCTATCACCCCATTGGGGCCCTCTTCCCCACTGTGTTTCGGTCCTGCCATTTCAGCTTTTCTTCTCAATACTAGGTCTGCTGTTAAGCACCATTTGGAACTGTTTATTTTCTTAGACACTCATAAACCAGATCTTCTGTTTCTTACAGAAACTTGGTTCTGCCTGACTCCCTGTCTAATGTATTAGCGGCTCTCTCTTCCTCCTACTACGCCTTACGCGCTGACCGCTCGGTGGGGAAGGTCAGAGGCGGCGTTGCTCTGATTGTCCGCTCGGATCTCCATTCTTAGTTGTTTAGTTGTTCGCTCTGCCTCTTTCCAAACTCCCCTTACCTGTATACTTATTTATCGCCCATCGCAGCCAATGCCACACTTTATTCCTGCTGTTCAGGAATTGTTGGCTACCCTAGCAGTGAACAACTCATCTGTCCTCGTGCTTGGGGACTTCAATTTCTGGCCCTCTGACCCTCTTGAGGATTTCATGTCGAAAGAATTCACTGAACTTCTCCTTAGCTTAAATTTTTCATCACATATTCACGTCCCTACCCATGTTCGCGGCAACATCTTGGACCAGCTTTGGTCACTCAATGTTCCTGTTTCCCCCCTGTTATCTCCCCCTGTCCTTGGTCTGACCACTCTTTGGTCTCTTTTTTCTTTGACCAAAGACTTGCTAAAAGACCTCCCCTTCCCAGAAACATTTGAGCGCGAAATTGGAATCATGTAGATGTGGCTTCCCTTAGCTCCGCTCTTTTAGCCCCGTGTCCTAACCTTGACGAGCTATCCCCCTCGTCTCAAGTAGACACGATTAATAAATGGCTTTCTCGAGCATGTGACCAAGTGGCCCCACTTAGACTCGTCAGAACCAGACGTGCTCATGACGCAAACAGATGGTTTAACACCGAGCTCAAGGAGAAAAAACTCATTGTGCGGTAAGCAGAACGCACCTGAAGACGCGCCTACTGCCCCACGCTTAAATTGCAGTATACTTCTATTCTTAGTGAATACAAAAAACGATTCTCCTTGCTAAGATCAATTACTTCTCCTCTAAAATCCTCTCGGCAGAAAACCAGCCGAGGGAAATTTTCGCCACTGTTCAGGAGTTGGCCTCTTCAGATAGTCACTCTCAAACCATCCCCTTCCCAATCCCTCTGTGACTCTCTCAATGATTATGTTATTGAGAAAATCAGAATCATTAAGTCAAACATACTACCACCCTCCTCTTCCTTCCGGGATCCCTATCCCCTGTCCAACCTGCTTCATTTTGACCAAATACCCCCTTTGACTAGGGAATCTTTCCTGCTTCTGCTTGCCAGTATCAAGTCAGGATCCCCTTCTGACATCTGCCCCGCACATATCCTGAGATCGATTTTTTCTGCTTCCCCTTTGCCCCCCTTATTTTCCTTAATGACTCCTTGGCGCAGGGCATTGTCCCGGACTTCCATAAGTCAGCCACAATAATCCCCATATTAAAGAAACCCGGTACAGACCCCACTTCCCTTCCTAACTATCGCCCATCTCCATTCTTCGTTCCTGGGCAAAGTCCTAGAATGCCACGTTACCAAAGCTCTTAGTATGTTTGTTGACGGCAGTGGCTATTTAGCCCCCTGCCAGGCGGGCTTTCGCCCATCCCATTCTACCGAAATGGTAGTTCTCTCTGTTATGGACAAGCTCAGAGAGGGGATGGACGTCAATCTGCCCCAGGCGCTGGTCCTCCTTGATTTGTCCGCCGCCTTCGACACGGTTGATCATTCCATCCTTCTTACCCGTGTCGAGGCGGCTGGCATGGGGGGGCCCGCCTTGGCCTGGATCACTTCCTTTTTGAAAGATCGTACGCAGGCCGTCCATCTGGCCGACTTTTCTGCACCTTCACGCAAAGTTTTATGTGGTGTTCCTCAGGGCTCTTCCCTCTCTCCTCTTCTTTTCAATCTATATATCTCCCCTCTTATTTTTGCCATACAGCAAATGGAGGTCACGGTATTCAATTATGCCGATGACCTCCAGCTCATCTTCACTCTTTCTTTTTCCCCGGAGTCCCTTCACAATTTTCAATCCGTTATGATTTTTATCAGGGACTGGATGAACTGCAATCACCTTAAGCTAAACCCTGGAAAAAAACGAATTGGTACTTACAGGTGGCATCTCCAGTCCCTGGACCCCTCTGTTTTGGCCCCCTTCATTGGGTACCTCTCCTTCACCCTCTCCCTCAGTTAAAACACTAGGGATAAAACTCAATAGTCATCTCACTTTGCACTCCCAGATTAGTTCTGTGGTTTCATCTTGTTTTCTGATTCTTCGTACAATCCGTAAGATATCACGGTTCTTTTCCCCCTCTGCTTTAAAACTTATTATGTTGGCCATGGTCATGTCACGCCTTGACTATGGCAATATCTTGTACACTGGTTTTCCTGTCTATGATCTTCGGCGCCTCCAACTGGTCCAAAACCAAGCCGCCCGACTCATCTATAACCTCCCCAGATCACATCATGTCAATCCCTTACTTAAGGCCCTGCACTGGCTCCCTATTCGGGAACGCACCCTCTTCAAAATGGGCTGCACGACCTTTCAAGCCAGTGCAGGCACTGCTCCAGCCTTTATCAATTCCCAGATCCAAAACTACACTCCCAGTAGAGAGCTTCGCTCCTCTACTCAGTCCCTTCTTTCGACTCCTCGTTTTAAGAAGAAGAAACTTGGGGGCGTTAGGTTTTCTACCCTTGCACCTACCTTCTGGAACTCCCTTCCCCTCACTGTTAGATCCTCGGTTTCTTACCCTCAGTTCCGTAAAGCATTGAAGACCTTCTTGTTTTCACAAGCTTATCTGCTCTAGCGGCCTCTTTCTTCTGCTCTCCTAGTTTTGTATCCGCAGCGCCAACAAACCGCCTGGTAGTCGTTCGCTTTATAAGTATTTTAACTTCAACTTCAACTTCAATTTCTGTAATCTGTCAGGTACCAGGAGGGTGAACCAGCCATTAAGTTAATTTTCCCTGGCATACAGTCTGCTATCATGGATATCTGTTGGTTGCACTAGTTCCAAAATCCCTTTGCCAGTTCAGTGAGGAGTCACAGCAGTGTGCTTTCAACTTGATTGATTTAACTGACTGGCAACATGTTGTTCACTCTCAACAGAATGCAGTATTTTGCCATTGGCACCTCAGAATTTCCCATGTAATCCATGGTACTACCAGACCAGGCGAGCTTTGTTCCACGGCGGGCTACATCCCATAATCTTCATACTCTCTTCTCTGTGATGCAGGATATAGATCCGGAGTTGGCAACAGTGGGAGTATTTCTGGATGCCTATAAGGCTTTTGACTCTGTGGAATGGGATTATCTCCTCTGCATATTGAGGTGAATGGAAATGCCTGTGTGTTTCCTCTCATGGATCAAGTTTCTTTACTGCCAGCCACAAGCACAGGTTCTCATAAATGGCCTAAGCTTGTCCCCTTTTCCTATCTCAAGAGGCACGAGACAGGGATGCCCATTATCACCCTCCTCTCAACGCTTGCCATTGAAACACTAGCAGCCAAACTACGGCAGCACCATCAGGATGATGCATTACAGTACTCCTGTAGACATATTCTAGTGTCTCTGTACGCAGACGACGTTATATTATATCTCAGAGACCCGCAGGTGAATATGAACACCGATATACAAATAAATTGGGGAAAAAGCTCAGCTCTTACCGCTTAGCGAAACTGTCCTTCCATACACCCTGGACTACCCAATAAAGTGGTGCTCGGGAGAGGTTAAATACCTGGGCATTTGGATCACCAGTGACAGACACTAGACCCTTACCCTAGTGCAACACTGAAGAAACACAAAACTAAACTGTATCATAAATGTGCACATATCCTTGTTCTATATCTTTAAAATGTACTAATTCTGCACAGGCTCTTTGCCACAGCCTAGATCACATAAAACGACTTAACATTTGTTGTGTATATACATGTGTCCTGAATCTTGTGGTAAATTAAATTACCTATACATTTTTCTATACATTAATATCAATAAGGATAACTCATAAAAATGAGAGACAGAGTCCGTGGTATCTGAGTCATAAGGGTTTTATTCCAATGGCTCGAGCCAGGGGAGAATCGGGTTCCATCACCACTAAGGTTCAGGAAGGGATATCTAACGTTTTATTAACATCACACATTATATATAGTAAAATCACATAATTGCAATGAATACAGTAGGCGTAACACTCCAGGCGGAGCAAGTGAAAAGAGAGAGATAAGAACATATGGGCGTAGAAAGAGGCGTGTAAAGAGGCGTACACGTAGGTGTGTTCACTCGGCGTGTCATAGGAGTGTCATAGGTGGGTGGTGCATGGGGGAGATCTGCAGGGTCAGCAGAAACCTTTACCCGACATGCGCGCGCAACTAGTCATGACGTGTAATTGACTTGTAACTGGGGAGAGCTGGGGGTTGCCTTTAGCACTAGAAGAGGAGTCTGTAGTCTGGGATGTCAGAACGACCTGCACCTTTGGCATATCTGATATCTTGTGTTTGGAGGATGTGTCGTCTGAAACAAAGGTCTCACGAGCAGAGGCCGTTCATCACTAATGCTAGTGTGTGCATACATTTCTTCGTGCATTACGTGGTGGCATGGGCCTACTATGGCAACGGGTTCAGTAAATCACTTACATGGAGACAGAAAGGCTAGGCCCTATGCTCTGCAGGCGGAAAGTGTTTACCTATTTCACTAGGCTGGAATGTGTTTTTGCGGAGGCTGAGCAGATAACTGTAGGCAAAATACCGTCTTGGCAGGCAGGCCAGGCCGGGCACCTCTCGGCTGAGCAGGAAGTAAGGGAGAGGTCAGGGATTCAAACTGCAGCTTGGAGACAGAAGAGGCTCGGAGCCTGAATTCAGGGCCTGGCTCGGCTGGGCCACAAAAACGTGTGCTTCGCGTTATTTAAACGTGTACCATGTAAATGCATTGGCAAAGCAGGCTTTGGTGCAGAATTAACATTTTATTCATGGAAGGCCTAATAACTGACATGTCAACATTAGACGGAAATGCAGAGACATTATTATGCCAGGCATGGGAAAGGAATTACATGATAACATGGACATACATGGAGCATATGTACGTGGATAGGGTGTGAGTGGGGGACACATTGACCATACAAAAATTTCTATTTCCTCATTCCCTCCTTGGCCCCTACTGCACCCTTTAGGATATGTCTATTTTCATGAGACCATCTATTTGTTCATATAACATCATTTGCTCGTCTTTTTTCATTCGAGCATGGGAACGTGAACGTGGACGGGGAATGCAAGCGGTGGCGCACAAGCCGCAAATCGCTGGGCCACATTGCAGGCAGGGACAGCAACTGAATACTATGAGCAGTACTATCCCTAAAAATGACAGTACGGTCCAGCCCCATCCTGCTATTACACTCTAGAGCCAGCCGGACCAAGACCACGGGTCCTGATGCAATTCACGGGCTATCTTATGGAGTTTTGTTATTGCTGCATACACTGATGGTGCGTTATTTGGAATAAACACACAACAACTGGAGCCGATCACTCTACAAGCTCCACCCCTATCGGCCAGGATGACGTCAAGAACAAGGCGGTTCTGAAGAACAACAAGTCTCATAGCAGACTGCTCTTCGGTCAAGTTGCCTAAGGCAAAAGTAGTTTCGTTCACTACTGCTTCAAGAGTTCTGGTTAACCTGCGTATAATTTTACTATTTTGGACGGGACCTATGAACCAGAAGTACCCTTTAATGTAATCCTTGTACTGGTCCCATGCTGACTCAGAGTAATCGATAACTGGAGGAAGGTCTCTCTTGTGTCTTATATGTACAAGTCGGGTATCTCGATGATAACCGGATGGGGCTAGAAAAACAGGTGGCAGTAGGAACACAATATAACACGTTCCACCCCAATCACAGGGCAGACGTACATAAGCTGTCTGACCACAGATAAAATAGGAATGGCGGGAAGCTTTGAAAGTAGACTTTCCTTTATCACTGAATTCGACCACAGTATTACAATCACTGTGTCCTAGATGTACTGAACCATTTTTCCTAACGCATAATTCACCTTTCACTGGTAAAACTGTAATAAACGGTGAACCTGTATTGGTCTCGGACTGGACGTTCAGAATCATGAGGTTGAGGGAAAAATTGCCTAATTCGTACACTTCATTTTCTAGATCGGTCCCTTTCCTTTGGGGAAGACCATCTGCGTCTGGGAAACATGCTTTATTCATGACGGTATTCAGGTCTCCCCATATCCAATCGCCCTGGGAAACTGTGGACTTACTGTCTAGTGATGACATTAAAGCAAACCATGCTCCGCACGAACCATTGTGTGTAAACGGATAGGGAAAGAGGGGCAGAGCTCCCTTAAATTTCTGATAAGGTGGGAGTCTGCCGCATACCCAGCAATTTGTGGCATTGCTGGTCTGGTGAGTATGGTGTAACATACGAATGAAAATGTTGTTGCGCAGTGCTAGTCGATAGGAGAGTTCGTGAGGTGGCAGGTCACTGAATGTGTGCTCTACAGTGCCATTGAAAGATGAATGTACATGTGAACCAAGAGGAGGAAAGAAAACATGTAGTATTAAGCTTATACATATAATCGATATACTTAGAAAAAACATAATGATTAGGGATATAATGCATCTACTGCACAAGTTCTTGCAGTATTTGTTTTTCATTACTTTCTGTCTATCTCTCTCACTATTTGGGTCTACAGTCTCATACATGTCAGGAACCTGTCTAACCACTTCACCCGAGGGGGACTTAAACAATTAAACGCTGTCTGACTTACTAGACCGTAGCTTCGACCTGTATTCCTGTTGCGGAGTCTTTTCTAGCAAGGGGAGTTTAGTGTCCGTATCGGGACAGTTCTTAGAAAATGTCTCTGGGCAAAGTCCATGGAATCTTTTCACGTGGCTGGAATGGAGCCAGCCTTTCCTTCCCTCGACTTTAACTGCGGTCCTCGTGGTCATCAACACCAACTTCGGCTCCCGCCACCTGGGTTCCAGAGGGCTTGAACGGTCAAAGTTGCGCACACAAACAAGGTCACCTGGAACAATTTCATGCGGTTTCACTTGGGTGTTGTCCGGAAAGGCAGCCGCGACCTGTGAACGACAAGAAAGTAGTGCAGACATCAAGGAAGCCAGGTAATCTGTCAGCATATTACTATCAACATCGGTGATCTTGCGCGGCATAGGCGTACCCCACATATTCGGTGGTCTGCCAAAGACCACTTCGTACGGGGATAGTCCGGTTCTGGAATGAGCTACCATACGCATGTAAAAGAGGGCAACCGGCAAGGCTACCATCCAATCTACACCTTTTTCTGCACAGACCTTCGCTAACCGTGTTTTGAGAGTCTGATTGTGTCTCTCAACGAGACCAGCTGCTTCGGGGTGTCGTACGCAGTGGAATTTCCACTGGTATCCTAACAGGAGGGATACTTGTTTCATCAGTTCAGACGAGAATGGCTGTCCATTATCTGAGTACACGACACGGGGCAAGCCGTATCGTGGGAAGAATTCACGAACCAACTGTTTGGCAGTGGTCACAGCAGTGCAATCTGGGACTGGGTACGCTTCTGTCCATCTAGAAAGGGCACATACAACTACGAGGACATACTTGAATCCTCGACATCTGTCCATCTGAATATAATCCATCTGGAGGACTTCGAAAGGGTGGTCAGGAGGATGAAATCCACCTTGTTCCACGGGAATGCCTTTGCCTGGGTTAAACTGACAACAGATCATGCAGGTACGCACTTTCTGTTTTGCTGCTGCACGTAAATGCTTGTTGAACCAAATATTCTGTATACTGTCTAACATGGCTTTTTCTCCTAAGTGTGCTGGACTATGTGCTGTATTTATGATAACTTGAACCATGGAGTCAGGTAGAAACCATGTAGCTTTGCCCTTCGTCATTCATCCCTGATCTGTCTGGACCCCTCCTTGTTCAGTCCATTTCTTGATTTCGTCTGGAGTGGCATGTGTCTCTATGTCTAGTACATCTTGTGAGGGATCCCTGACTGTCATACAATGTGTCAGTGATGGTACATCAGTCTTAGTCGTGGTAGTCGGAATGTCTGTTTGAGTCTGAGCTGTAAGTTTAGCTGTTCGATCTGCCAGGTCGTTACCCTGGGAAATAGTATCAGTGATTTTCGTATGTGCTTTGCACTTCATGATTGTTATGGCTGTAGGCAAGTGTATTGCTTCTAACAGAGCTTGAATGAGGGGACCATGCTGAATTTTGGCTCCGTGGGAGGTCAGAAAACCTCTCTCTTGCCAGAGGACACCGAAGTCGTGAACGACTCCGAATGCGTACTGTGAATCTGTGTATATGTTTACTTTCAGGTTCTTGGCTCGTATACAGGCTTGGGTCAGAGCAATAAGCTCTGCTGCTTGGGCAGACAGGGTGTCAATTCGATGTGTTTCTATGACTTCAGTATCAGTGGCCACAGCATATGCGGCCACTAATTCTCCTTTGCTTGTTCTCATGCATGAACCATCCACATAAAGCGTCAGGTCTGGGTCGGGTAATGCAATGTCTGTCAAGTCTTGTCTTGGTTTTGTTACAGTGTTAATTACTTCCACACAGTCATGTGGTGCAGGGTCTGTTGTGCTTGAAGGTAAAAGTGTAGCAGGGTTTAATGTATTGCAACGTCTGATCTCAATGTGTGGCTGAAACAGTGTCAATTCATATCCTGTCAGTCTTGCTATGGTCAAGTGCTGTGTCTGGGTTCGATTCAGGAGAACTTCCACTGAGTGTGGAACTTGTACTGTCAGGGGATGTCCTAATACTATAGAATCGCTTTGTCTGATTGCTAGAGCTATTGCTGCAACTGATTTTAGGCACGCAGGCAGAGCCTGGGCCACTGGATCCAATGTACTAGAAAAGTAAGCACAAGGCTTGTGTTTGTCTGCCTGATCTTGAGTGAGAACCGATAATGCTGTGCCATCGCGTTCAGTGACAAAAAGTGTAAAAGGTTTACTGTAACATGGTGTCGCTAAAACAGGTGCTTGACATAGAGCTTTCTTCAGTTCATCAAAAGCAAGTGTATGTTCCTGAGTCCATGGGAGGACAGTCGAAGTCGCTGCCTCCTGTGTTGTCAACTGTATGAGTGGCTTGGCTAGATATGCATACTGGGGAATCCATTGTCTGCAGTAAAAAGTGAGGCCAATGAAGGCCCGTACTTCCTTTTGTGTCTTGGGCTGTGGAAGATGTGCAATTAACTGAATGCGATCAGGTGTCAACTGTCTACCCCTCTTGGACAGCAAGTGTCCAAGGTATACCACTTGCTGGGCACAGAATTGAAACTTAGAAGGGGACACCTTGTGCCCCTTTTCCGCCAGGAAGTATAAGACTGTCAGTGATGCACGTTCGCAATCCTGTTCTGTCCGTGCTGTGATCAGTAGATCATCAACATATTGGAGCAGTGCAGTGTCAGTAGGCATGTGAATACTGTCAAGTTGTCGTTTTAATGCTTGGCTGTAAATACTAGGGCTTTCTGTGAATCCTTGAGGAGCTCTCGCAAATTTGAAGCTTCGGCCATTTAAACAGAATCTGAAGAGATACTGGCTTTCCAGATGTATTGGGACACTAAAGAAGGCGTTCTTGAGATCAATTACAGTAAAGAACGCTGCTTCTGAGTCGATAGCAGTCAATAGTGAAGAAATGTCTGGGACCACTGGGTACTGGGGTATGATGCATTTGTTTAATTCCCGGAGGTCAATCACTAGTCTGTAGACCGGTGGTGCATTCGGGTCAGTTTGTTTAAGAATCGGAATGATAGGAGAATTACATACATTGGAGTCAGTTTCTACAACCACTCCTTGTGCAATGAGCTCGTCAACAATTTTCAGTAAGGCTATTATAGCATCAGGTGGTAATTTGTATTGTCGGATTCGTGGTAGTACAACTCCTTGCTTGAGTGTGACACAATATGGTGTAATGTGCATGTAACCTACATCAGTTGGACCTTGCGCCCATAAATGCTGTGGAACATTCTGAAGTCTGGGGTCAAAATCTCTCAATACATAGTGTCCTTTAAAATCACGTAAGAACAATCTCACTCCTTCCGGAGAACAACAAATCACTGCTCCTAGTTCTTTCAACGTTTTTATACCAAGCAAATTTTCAGGACATGATTTCGTAAGCAACAAGTCTGTAGTTCGGGACAATGGACCAACTCCTAGGGGAACTGGTTTTGACACTTCGTTAACAATAGGCTTTCCTGAAAATCCCAGGGAAATATTCTGTGAGCCTGAGAGGGGTGCCCCTGGAACCTCGTCATGACTGATGGTAGTTCTGCTCGCCCCCGTGTCAATCAAAAATGTTCTGTCTTTTCCCAATACACGACTATGTACATAGGGACCCTCTTGATCTACAGGAACTTCAATAAGGGGCAAGCCAACCTCCCTCTCTAGGCTGTTTCATGAGTACTGTTGATAATCTGGGTAGTCCGACTGTGCATACTGGTACATTTGTTGCGTGACATGTTGTGTGGCAGCAATGGGTTGAGGTTGGGGTACAGCTACTGTCTGCTGTGCGTTCTGTGGAGGTTGCGTGTTCTGCGGGATATTTTGTGGGATATGTTCTTGTCTAGGAGGACGCGGTCTTTCTTTCGTCTTGCCTGTAGCGATATTGTGTCTCAGGACAGCCCATTCATTTATATAGTGACCTGGCTGCTTACAGTAGTTGCAGTTCCCTTTAACAGGAGCTGCCGAATGACCGGGCGGTGCCGTACCCCTTTTCTGACCATCGGCTGGGACTGACTGAGCAACTAATACTTTCATTTTCGTGTCTTTTATACGTCTCTGTTCGTGTTCGTGTTCCTCTCTAATTCGGTTTGATGGTACTGTAACATTTGTAACATTTGGGAAGGGCTATTTGCTTGCCAGGTACTCTCAACCTTCAGTACTCTATTTTTAACCTGTGGTAAGGAATTCTCTACTAATTTGGTCACAAAAAGATGTGGGTACGATTCACTACTTGTCTTCAGGCCGCTATTAATAATAAAACATTTCTCGAATCTAGAGTAAAAATCACTAGTGTCTTCATCTTGTTTCTGTTTGCAGGCTGAGATAGCATCCCAGTCTTCCTTTTTAGTAGCTAGTAATCTCGGCAAAACCTGTATCAATAGCTCGGGCAATTCTCTAGCTTTTTCCCCGAGACCAGTACCAGGGGTTCGTGTATTATCTTCGTTTTCTAATTCTGCCCAGTTCATCTTTTTCTCTCCCACCTCCCACTCTTTTTCTTTAAGTTTTTCGTAAATGCCTGCTGACAGCAATACTTTCAACATTTTCAGGATATCGGCATATGTATACTCCCCCATGCGGAGCATGTCTTTTAATTCACGGTGGAACCCCCCTGGGTCTTTATCGTGACAGGGCACCAATTTTTTCATTTCCAATAATTCCATTTTCGTTAAGGGTGTGTAAACGAATACTCGTTCAAGCTCACCATCTGCAGTCCGAACGGGATGAACCTCTCGTAAGGGATTCTGTCTGTCTATGTAAAAAGTCTTTCTTTCTCGGTTAGGGACAGGAACAAAGTGAGGAGTTAGGAAAGTCATGTATCTATGTCGTTGTTCCAGAATTTTATGAATTAATTCGGTACCCAAACCTCTCCATCTAGCTAGGAGTAAATCTTCCAATAAGTTATATAAGGGACCTGGATCAGAATGCTGACTCTCATATAGTGTGATGAGGTACTGAATCATGTACATACCAGCTAATCGCTGTTCTTCTGGAGTAAGACTCAAAAATGTTTGCGCTACTACGTCATCTTTATATATGGTAGAGTTGCTAGCCCATTGAACTGCTGACCGGGCTAGTTCCTGTTCATGCAAAGTACTAAGTTCGCTACTCCCTACTCGGTTTTTCCGTGCTTGGTCAGTGGCTTGGAATATGTGTTCAAGGGAATATTGTTCTGGTACGGGAGAGAGAGAACGTTTATTGTATTCTAGGCGTATGGGTCTATCAAAAGGTCTCGCCCTACCTACATAATTCATTTTACTTGTGTCTTTAGGCGCTACATCTTTCTCCTCTGAAACTTCGTCGTCCTCTTTCTCGGCTTCGTTCTCATCGGCCTGTTCTTTCGAACGTACGTCAATAATTTCTTTACGAATTTTCCTGTACATTGCCTCTACACAGCTTTGTTTATCATGTTTCCCAACCGCTATGTTGTCACTCCAATCTAACATACGTTTAGTTACTTCTCTAGTTGGTTGATCTTGTTCCCTGAGAAAACAATTTATCAAAAACTGTAAAATCATGCATTGAGTCTCCACATTTCTATGTGCCATGGCCTCCTGTATACTTTCTGGTCCCTCCCCCGTTCTAATCAAGTTGTATATTCTGTCTAGATGGTCCCTCATGCCTGGTAAAGTGATCAAATAGTCTGCGACGCGTCTTAATCGTAGTGAGTGTATAACCATTGAACCCTCACCGGGTACTGGATCATATATACAATCGGTAAGGTTCCGTCTAAGGGCTGCGTATGTCGCTTTTGGCGTGTGCTGTAGTGCTAAATCCCGTAGTGATGTTCGTTTTAATGGAGGTGGGGTAGAGGGACCCCCTCCTGTGGCTCCTAAACTAGAGTCGCCTGAGCTTGAATCAGCTTTTACTGGCAGCGCTGACGCTGGTAATGTTGGTGTAGGTAATGCAGGTTGATCTTGGGTTACAGGTGTTGGATGAAAAGGATTGGTAGGGTCAGTGGTAGGAGGAACAGTATGAGGAGCATCGACAGGAACGGTGGGGTTGGGAGGACGATTATTTGGAGGAGGATGGTTATTAGGATGAGGAGGGTTTACATTTACGTACTCTGGGGCAGCGTCGTCTAAATAGGAAGAAAGGAAAATTTCCGCTGCGGTCTGTTTATGACTACGGAGTTTAGTCGGGATCAATGGTGGCGGCAAGTTACTGGGCATTTCCGGGGTCACTTTAGGTAAGCCCTCGGCGAGGAGGGGATACATGCCTTTAATAAGAGCATTTCTTTGTCTGTCGAATTGTTCTGCTTTAACTCGTTCACCTTCTTCTAGTAGTTCTTTTTCTTTGGCTTTTTCTGATGCTTCTCTACTTTTCTCTGCTTTCTTAATTTCTTTCTCTGTTCTTCTATGCGCTTCTTTACGCCATAATTCTATGGCATCTTTCTGCGATTGTCTGGCTTTCTTTTTCCACAGTGCTTCCTCTACTCTCATGATGCACTCAGCATCCCATGTCCCTGAGACAGGCCATCTATATTTCTCTTCTAGATCTTTAGTATAATCAACCCATAAATCTAAGTACAGTATGGCGTCTAAGCCATGTTTGTGGTACATAAAATGTCCGGGAGTGTCCCTAGGCGGGACGGGAACTGCCTCTTCGAGTATCCCTTTCCTGGTTCCTATCTGACGTAATTTCGAGAACAGCGGCATGTTTAAACTAGTTTGAACACAAACACAATAAACACAATAATAGACTACAAACAATCATTCGTACCACGATATTAAAATATTTGAAACAGATACTAACTAGTACATAGAATAACACAATTATTAACAACCCTAAAATACAATACTATACTGGATGCACTGCTAGAACAGTACAGTCATACCGGTCCCATAAAGAGACACGTCATACCGCATCCACCTAAGTGAACACGTCTATACCGGATCTGTGTACCCAGACCCGTCTTGACCGGGCTCAATTTAATGAACCCGTCTATATGCGTTCCCAACAACGGTACTCACCGGGAAGCAAAACTGAAGGCCTCGGAAACTCGATACTGGACTGGACAGCTACAGCTTCTTGCTGCGCATGCGCCTCGGAACTGGTGGGCCTCCGGATACCTCGGACCTTGCTCTCTCGTCTCGGGCTCTGGTCGGGATAGTCCGCAATCCTCACCGCCTCGTATGGATGCCTGGTCGCAGTCTCCGTCTCCTCCGTGGGCCTGAGGGAGTTAGCAGGAAAACCCGCGGATGTGCACTGTATGGGTCCGTCGCGGCTATAGAAGGGGTCAGGGGGCTGCACCTACATCACCGGCGCGTGGGGAAGGGGACAGGTCCCTATTCGGGCGCCAGATTATGTGGTAAATTAAATTACCTATACATTTTTCTATACATTAATATCAATAAGGATAACTCATAAAAATGAGAGACAGAGTCCGTGGTATCTGAGTCATAAGGGTTTTATTCCAAAGGCTCGAGCCAGGGGAGAATCGGGTTCCATCACCACTAAGGTTCAGGAAGGGATATCTAACGTTTTAATAACATCACACATTATATATAGTAAAATCACATAATTGCAATGAATACAGTAGGCGTAACACTCCAGGCGGAGCAAGTGAAAAGAGAGAGATAAGAACATATGGGCGTAGAAAGAGGCGTGTAAAGAGGCGTACACGTAGGTGTGTTCACTCGGCGTGTCATAGGAGTGTCACAGGTGGGTGGATGCATGGGGGAGATCTGCAGGGTCAGCAGAAACCTTTACCTGACATGCGCGCGCAACTAGTCATGACGTGTAATTGACTTGTAACTGGGGAGAGCTGGGGGGTTGCCTTTAGCACTAGAAGAGGAGTCTGTAGTCTGGGATGTCAGAACGACCTGCACCTTTGGCATATCTGATATCTTGTGTTTGGAGGATGTGTCGTCTGAAACAAAGGTCTCTCGAGCAGAGGCCGTTCATCACTAATGCTAGTGTGTGCATACATTTCTTCGTGCATTACGTGGGGGCATGGGCCTACTATGGCAACGGGTTCAGTAAATCACTTACATGGAGACAGAAAGGCTAGGCCCTATGCTCTGCAGGCGGAAAGTGTTTACCTATTTCACTAGGCTGGAATGTGTTTTTGCGAAGGCTGAGCAGATAACTGTAGGCAAAATACCGTCTTGGCAGGCAGGCCAGGCCGGGCACCTCTCGGCTGAGCAGGAAGTAAGGGAGAGGTCAGGGATGCAAACTGCAGCTTGGAGACAGAAGAGGCTCGGAGCCTGAATTCAGGGCCTGGCTCGGCTGGGCCACAAAAACGTGTGCTTCGCGTTATCTAAACGTGTACCATGTAAATGCATTGGCAAAGCAGGCTTTGGTGCAGAATTAACATTTTATTCATGGAAGGCCTAATAACTGACATGTCAACGTTAGACGGAAATGCAGAGACATTATTATGCCAGGCATGGGAAAGGAATTACATGATAACATGGACATACACGGAGCATATGTACGTGGATAGGGTGTGAGTGGGGGACACATTGACCATACAAAAATTTCTATTTCCTCAATCTCCATCTGTAGAAGTTTCTTGATTCAATACATCCTCTCTGTACCTGAACCTGGGGGTCATAAGAATCACTCGAAACAACTGGAGTTATCTAGAAGGAGGTGGACGGGAAGGAATAGTACCACCAAACACTGAGTCGCTGTTTGCACAATAGGTTGTTAAATTAAATGTTCACAATGATGTATTGATGTTCATTAACAGAATCTGAGTGAGTGATGCGTTTGATGAACGGTTGATGAGGTGATACAACTTAAAGCAATTATTATTGCTGCTATGCAAATACAGATGGTATGATAAGTATGATAATGTTAACTTGTTACAGAGTCTTACAGGACATGTTTTTAACATAAAAAAATAAATGTTCTCTTGTTTATATAAACGTAGCAGGTGGTAACGTCATATTTGTGTGTATATGAAATTCATTTGAAGAGAGAGTAGGGCGAGTTATTGTTTGTCCTCACTGGTTTGCCAGGATCTATGACTGTGTTATTTTGCTTCCCTGGAACAAAAAAAAGTGAAATAATCAGGCCGTAGGCAACCGTATCTACTACCAAGCACCGGCAGCACTCTGCCTTGAAGCAGTTAATTAGTTCCCGAACTATGGACTCGTCTCTATATATAAAGTTCCACTTTTCAGAAGGGACCCATTCTGCTCAAGTATGGTGATACAGGTTGTTGGAGTTTAAACAAAGCCCCTGATCCCTAGGCTAGCCATCCTGTTAATCTTCATGGTAGGATTTCCAATTCCTGAGTCTGTCTCAGGATTTTAGTTTTTTAGCTGTGCTGCCAGCTGCATGTGTTTTAAACCCAAGCTTCGGAATTGGCGGAGAAATTCCCCTCATACGTCTTCAGTGCCTTCACTTTAGGGAAGTTCTCCTGGCAAGCCTGGGAGCTCATCTCTCCTCTTGAAAAGGGTTCACCTCTGTCAAAGGAAGAAGGGTTCTGTAGAGTCAACATGGACCTCTAATTAGCCCTGCAGTGGCCTGAGGCCTTTATCCTGCCCTTGTTCAAATAGATATAGGCACTCATTCATCTAATTCCCTCAGGGAGAAGGATAGGAAAGGTGCCACGTTTGACAAATTCTTCAGCCTTTCAACCTGGGTTATCAAAGCTGCCAACACAGCATGCTGAACCAAGTCATCAATGGCGTCAGAGAGGCCATCATATAATGTAGTGAGTCTTGCCGCATTTTATATGCTATCTTCCTGCTTATACTCATCTTCATGGCACTTTCCACCATTTCCTAGCAGGAACCTTAAACACACACTTTAAGTGTGTCACAGACAATTCATGACAGCTATCTAGACCTTTTTATATTTTCACTTTAATATATAAGGGGATCCAATGTAGCCCTACAGAATGTCAAACAATTATTCTGCCCTCGGTGCTAACACGCTACTGCTTGCAGGTGGAGGAAATGGCAGTCAACATAAGCACTAACTCCTAGGTCCAATCACAGTTTGGTGCAGAAACCTACGTTAAAAAAAAGTCTCAGGTGGGTGAAAAGTGCCTGGCTGAAGGTCAAGAGGGTTTGTGAAACGCAGAACTCGCCTCCTGTGCCACTTCTGACAAATGCACACAAATCACTTCATGTCCCCAGCTGCTATTGTCAAACACCTATTGGCTCAAATCTGAAATGAAATTCACCGAACAAGGACAGCATCTCAAGCAATCAGCAAGAAGCATTAGAAGTCAAAGCAGAACTCTAAGCAACTCTTCCTGCTAAAACAACACTACAGACCAAATACACGGAAACAGACAAAAAAGGAAAGGAAACCCCTATCCAAGACGGCTGCAGCAAAAAAAGGCAAAGGAGGAGGCCGATATAGGTTTCATGGACTGCTGGTATCTTACTGAACTATGGCAGTCCTTCGTGTTGCAGCTTTAGCTTCAGGGTATTAAGGGAAGTGTAGTTAATATTCATTTGTTGATGCTCATAGCAGCTTAGTTCATGTGAAGATATTAAAACATAACCCTAGCCTCTGGCCCTCACCGATGTCAGGAGGTTTTAAGGCGTATATATAGTACCCTGCAACTGTGGCATGTTTACTTGGGAAACCCTTGTGAATTCAAACAATGAACTGTGACAGTAAAAGTAACAATTTACCCCCATGGAGGTCCATGCACCAGTTGTTTTTTTTACTAGAGGAGAATAACTTTCTTAATCGCAATTACCTTTCAGAACACTGGACGTGCTGGTAAACGTGAGGATGATGATGGTTTGGAAGCCAAGGCTGACGAGACGCCAAATCAATGACGTTTTTACAAGTGAAAGCGGGGATCTGAAAGAGAGCACAGACTATGAACTAATGGAGAAAAAAGAGTCATTTTGATAGTTTCTAGCACGCAGCACATACTACCCTCTGCACCTATCAGCAGAAAGCTTACTTTCCAGTTACCTGAAAGTAGGGCGCCCAATTGTGCTATAAGGTACTATCCATTACAGTCTTTAAGGATATCCACATATGCCACAATTATATGCAATGAACCTAACAAGCTCATTTAAAATATTAATAGTTATCCTGTCAATATTGCATTTATATATTTACTCATTCATATAGCACACCTGGGCCTCGTAGAATGCAACAAAACAACAATGACTGAAAGTTTCCAAACTTTGCTCAGACATCTATGTGGCTTACAGCATTCCTAGGTGGAGCCACTTTTCTCCCGTTGCCATGTCCTCAGGCACATTGCCGCAGACGTCTGAATCCTCTGCAACTCAAATCATCCACCCCTTTCCCACCAAATGATATTAGCAGAGTCCTGGCATGGTAAATCTTAACAAGTATTGGCAAAATCAACAGGTACGACCAATGCACTAATTCATAATACAAACACAGGCATGAATGAACGTGAACAGACAGGACAATCCGATCTCCTTTCGGCATTGGTGTCAGCGATAGGTTCTGCAGCATGAACTGGGGCACCGTAAAAAAAGAATTGGCATCGAGCTAGAAGTCGGGGGTCAGAGTCGGAGGCATTGATTTCTCAACAATGACTTAAAAACAAATGTTAAGGAGATCCGTGTAAGCGACAGCATTCCTATTTACATTTCATATGGTTTAACTTCATCGTGCATTCAATGAGAGTATTCACTTTTTTGAGATGTTGCGTTTTTGTACTTTTTTCATACACCATAGGACTCTTGCATAGTGCATAATGTGAGCTAAGTCCCCTCTACGAGTCTGGGAGAGTTCAAGTTGTGGTTGGATGTTTATGACAAAGCACGATTGACAACAATAGAGTAGAGGTTGAAGGCAGTGCATGTTTCTGACAGTAGTTCATAAAGGTGTTTACTTCCGGCTGCAATTGTAATTACCATTTTAAGTGGAAGTGTTTGAAGCAGGTACACAGCTGTTGAAATGTTATTAGAACTATAAGAAAAGTAAATGTTGTGCTTACAAGTGAGGAGAAAGATAGAGTGAGAAAGAGTGTATGTATGTGTGCACTTGTGAGTGTGAGAGAAAGAATACATGCAGAAGCACAGTGAAAAGTCAGTGATGAAGAGGAAGATGTGCCACATTTGGAGACGAAGAATTTCAGAGCGGTGGAGAGAAAAGGGTGTAAATGTCTGAAAGTGAGAGACTTTGCCTGTAGCAGATAAATGAGTAACAGCGTTAAAAATTAGAATTAAAAATGTTTCTTGCACCAATTGATTCACTGGGTTGTACAAAAATGAGGAATCTATAGATCTGAAAGCTTTTCTATGGTCCACAGCCAATAATACATAATTTACTAATATGTTCCAACATTACATAATTACCTGAGCAGACCAAAGCCCTTTACTGATGGACTGTTTGTTTGTGCAATGACATATTTTATTAGATCACCAAAGCACATCCATCTCTTTTGTCATGGTGTACACCCATACATCAACCGTTGCAAAACCGGCTTAATTAATGCTGCCTCCTTAAGATATAATAGAAAATAAGGAGGTCTAATTCATGTTGATTGTTATTGCGCCCTATCACCCATAAGTGTATCCTGATGCTTTTCAGGTACTCAAAACAACGAGGACAATATTCTATTTTCAAAAAACGTACATTAAGCAAGTGGTTGCCCTAGCTCCTTAGGACTTACATGTGATGTGACCAGTCCTCTGAAGGGTCTAGGCCACTCAGACCCTGATCCAGCGCCTTGAGGCTCCTGCCTCGCCCCTCTCTCACTCTACACTGCTTTCACCACTTTTCGAGCCAGTGTGTTTTCGTTACATTGTTCCTGTTTTTCTCTGCCATTTCTTACTCTGCCCTGTTTTAGCCATTCTCTCCTTTACGTGCCTGCATTTTTCTATGAATCACACGTTTTTCTCAACATTTTGTCCCATTGTCTTTTGCCTCACATTGTGCCCCAGTTCCCGCTGCTCCTGCCCTTTCCGCACCTCCTCCCTCCCTCTACTCCTCACCTGCTACGTGCTGCACACCTTTTCCCGCTCTCACCGGAAATCTCCGCCTGTAATGCCCTGCGCTCCCGCCCCCCTACCAAAGACCTACTTAAAGGTGGCTGTAGCGCGGACAGCAGTGGGCATGTCCACAACACTCCTGGGGCAAGCCTGTCTGCGCCCATCCTGGACTAGACCGTGCCAATCACTAAAACCCTGGTCCTTTTCTGACCATTCTATGTCTCTGTCCGCCTCCACGCCCTCAAACCCGGCCGCTGCTGGCCACGCTGCTGCCGCACCACATCTTACAATACAATAGGAGCCTTCACCGGCACCTCCTGCCGCATCCCCTGCACCACCACACCCACTACTCCAACACCACTGCAACCACAGAGCCAGCACCCAACACCCCACGCACAAAACTATACCCACATGCACTCCACCTCTCTGTATCATGCGTGCTCCTCAACACTTGCTGTCTCAGAAAACATGCCACAGAGATTTGGGACCACAGCATCAACACCTGACATCGCTTCAGCTATACCCGTTAGCTTCAAGATCATCAGACAGGACGCCCAGACAGACCCAGAGGATGAATAGCCATCATTTTCAAGGACGCAATCAGCTGCAGCACCAATTCAGAAACCAGAACCAACTACATAGAACACCTCAACTTCAAAATGCAAGTCACAGCCAATATCAACCTGAGCGGAACTCTGATCTACCAACCCCCAGGAACCTGAGCCGACTTCACCAGCAACATCTTGGATTTCAACATCCCACTAGTCATAGACTCCAGCACCTACATCCTCCTAGGAGGCCTTAACTTTCACCTAGAAGACCTGACTGACCACAACTCAGCAGCATTCCTCAAAAGCCTTGGAAATCTCAGACTAACCGAACACATATCATGCGCCAGACACATCCTGAACTCAGTTTTCATTTCATTCAACGTCATCACGATAAACACACCAACTCCTTCCACATGGCCGACCACACTATCATCAGCTGCAGATACTGGAACAAACAGTCAGAGGTGGAGTGGGCTTCTGCCCTCCACAAAAACAAACCAGCGCCAACAAGCCACCTATCAATCCACATTAATAACTTTAACAACTGGATCACCTCCTATGCTAACACTTTGATCCCTTGGAAAAAGAAGAAAAGTTGAATTTGAATTAAATTTTTAGAGTGCGAAGCTACCCGAGGGCGTCCCAACGCTATGACTCGTCATATTAGATCTAGGGCAGGATGGTTCAGCGGAACAGCCAGGTTTTCAGTGGCTTGCAGAAGGCCAACAGATTAGTTTCCCTCCTGATGTCGAGGGGTAGGGCGTTCCATAGTTTAGGGGCGTTGTAAGAGAAAAGACGCCCCCCTGACCGCGCTCTTTTAATTCTAGGGACGCTAGCCAAGGAGAGGATGTTAGATTTCAGCTGTCTGTTGACTTTATGTGGTTTGATGAGGGGTCTCAGAATAGGGGGGCCCTTGCCATGAAGGATTTTGTGGGTGATGCATAGGGCTTTAAAGGTGATTCTTTCATGGATTGGAAGCCAGTGTAGTGAGATGAGGGCGGGTTTTGCGGAGCATTTCAGTTTAATGCCAGTCAGCAGCCTTGCTGCTGCGTTTGGACATGTTGAAGTTTATGAATGACCAATTTTGGGGTGCCCAAGTGTAGGGCATTTCCATAGTCCAACCTTGATATGATGAGGCTCTGAATGAAAAGTTTCCTAGACTGAGAGGGTATAAGGGGGAGTATTTTGCGAGCGATGCGCAAAAGGCCAAAGCATATTCCCGCAGAATTTCTGGCTTGTGTCTTGAAATTGAGGTCCTGGTCAAGCCAGATACCTAGGCTCTTTATTTCTTTTTTAGGGATAGGAGGAGTTCCCATGCAGGAATACAAATGCAAGCCAGCTAGTACACTGAAGAACTCAGAATACAAATAACTGGAACGGAGCTGAAGAGCGAGCCACAAAGAATCGAACTAGGAAGCATTCAAACCTGCCTAGAATGGTAACACTAGCAAATTTGGGAATCCAAAAGAAAAGCTCTAACTGAGGACATCGACAACAGCTCAAACAGCAGCAAAGAACTTTTTGCTATAATCAAGTGCTTCACCACACTGGTAGCAACCATCTGCAACAGCCTCTAATCCAAGAACTATGCAATAATAACAATAAAACATCTAGTAGAGCGCACAACTACCTCCAACGGAGGTGTCCCGGCGCTAGTAGAGCAGATTGACCTGGGTGATGGGGAACCAGAAAGAACTGTTAGGGGAGAGCAAAGAGCCAAGTCTTTAGTGCCTTCCTGAACATTTGTTCAGAATTGATCTTTTTTATATATTCCGGCATGGTGTTCCACAAGGTGGTAGTTTTGACCGTAAAAGAACGGCCTCCAGTCCTGGCCTTTGCAAAATGTGGGGTGACCAGAAGATTCTGGTCATTTGATCTGAGTGCTCTCTTATTGGTGTACTTCCGAAGAATTTGCCTCAGATAATGCGGCCCAATATTGTTCATTGCTCTGTGTGCCAAAATAAGAGCTTTGTACTTTACTCTTCTTTTCACTGATCAGGTGGGGGTTATATGGTGACGCATTGGCACATTCTGCACCAGCCTGGCTGCTGCGTTCTGAATAATCTGCAGCCTACTGAGTAGATACTCCGGAAGTCCTAAATAAACGCTATTTGCATACTCAAGTTGGGAAGTGACCAAAGCGTGAACCACAGTCTTCCTTCTGTCCATAGGAAGATAGTGAAGAAAACTCCAAAGAGCTTTCAGCTTCCAGAAGCACTGCCCTGAAACATGGGCGATTTATACTTTGCCGGACAATTGTGTATCAACGTTAAAACCCACATTTCAGGCAGAGGTAGCTGGGCACGGAGGCATATTTAGCTCAACCGGCCACCTAAGCTCTGGCCATGGAATGATGGATTGATGAAAAAAAGGACCTCTGTTTTTTCTGTATTTAATTTCAAGCAGTTCTCTGTCATCCAAGATGAGACGTTTAGGAGAAACTCCTTAAAATTAGGAAAGGCCATCCATCTCACTATGATCCTTAAAGGAACACACAAGTTGTGTGTCGTCTGCATAGGAGACGACCTTCTCTCAGTGGTTCTCAATTATTGCAGCGAGAGGGGTAAGATACACATTAAAGAGCGTAGGGCCCAAAGCCGAGCCCTGTGGTACCCCACACTTGAGGGAGCTGGAGGTAGAGGTATACGGATGGAAGGCCACTTGCTGCGTGCACCCTTTCTTAAAAAGAGCAGAACCAGGCCCAAACTATACCTGACACCCCTAAACCCATAAGTCTGTTTAGGAGGATCCTGTGTGACACCTTTTCAAAAGCTGTGGACAAGTCCAGCAGCACAAGCATTGCACAGCTACCTTGATCTACAGTTTCCCGGATAGTCTCTGCCACTTCCAGCAAGGCCGTTTCCGTACTGTACCCGGATCTAAAACCAGACTGGGAGTCGTCAGGATGATGGTTCGACTCTAGGAAATCCCTTAATTGTTTCTGGACTTCGTTGTCTAGGATTTTAGCTGGGGCCGGAAGAAGAGAGATTGGCCTAAAGTTTTTGGGCTCTGTATGATCTCCATCTACCTTTTTTCAGGATGGGCTGGACATATGCATGTTTCCAGCTAGATGGATAGACCCCTATCGCCAGCGAGGAATTCCAGATGTCATTTAGTACCGGGTGAACCCAAGGCGCAAGTAGTTTATCAAATCTGGCAGGACAAGGGTCCGCAGGAGAGCCTAAGTTTATCTTGTTAAGTTCTCCTAGAGAAGCTTCTGGACTTAGGGAGTGGAAAACTGTCCACGTGCTAATTGAGCCGGGTATATAGAGTGGACCAACCGGTGCTTCCGAGGGTGGAAAGGAGGAGTAGATGTCCTGAATTTTTGTCTGGAAGAAGGTTGCTAGTTTTACACAATGAGTTTTGGATGAAGGAATAGTGCTTTTTAGTGCCCTGGGTTTAATAAAGCCCTGAACAATATTAAAAAATGTAATTCGTGGCTCTGCCAGAGGAATTAATCTGGTTGGCAAAAAAAGTCCATATGGATTTACGCTTTTGGGAATTAAATTTTCTTAGCGCTACTTTATATACACATTTAGCAGAGGGTTCATAGTGTTTACGCCAAACATGCTCCAACCTTTTACATAGACTCTTCTCCTTCTGGAGCTCGCCCGTAAACCAAGGGGCTGACTGTTTGCTCCTAGTGAGTTTCCTGCTTTTCAGCGGGCCGTTTTATCCAATGCTGACGTGACCCACTGATTAAAGGTTATTGCATCTTGACTAGGGTCCCCTATTAGCCGGGGGAGGGGGTTCTGTAATATAAGGCCCATTGATTCAGTAGAGACCTTATTCCAACTCCTACTGGCCTCCAGGATGGGTTTTACCACATCCTAGTGGGAGAGCCCACTAATACTAAAAGCAATCAGCCAATGATATGACCAGGTCAGAGATAGCGGGTCCTTTACCTGTGTCGCATAATCTTTGGTGAAGAGTAGATCTAACATGTGGCCAGCCACATAAGTAGGTGCAAGTACCCTTTAGGTCAAATTCAGCCCTTTCAGGGTGTCCATCAGCTGAGTAACTATGGGGCAGTTGGAATTGTCCATATGGACATTAAAATCACCAAGGACTGTCAAATTCGTATATTTTAGTGACAGATCAGCAACAGTATCATAGAGTTTCAGCAACTGGGTTGATGGAGCATTCGGCAATGACCTCTGAGACTTCTTCTGCAATTAAATCATGGCCATCTACACCAACCTGGACCCACATCCAGACACCATCAACCTTGCAATACGTATTCCTGTATCAGACAAAGGTGACATCCTGATAACAAGGAATCCCATCACCAAGGACGAAACCACAGCTATCATGAAGGCCATCCACTCCAGGCCCCTGTCTAACCTTTGCCCATCCTGAAGAAGACTTCAGCAGGCCCAGCCAAACTCACAAACTACCAACCGATCTCCCTCCATTCATAGCCAGCCAAAGTTCTAGAGAAAACCATCAATAGACGCCTCTCTGACCACCTCGCCAACCACCCGCGCTCCAATCCACACAATCAGGTTTCAGACCTAACCACAGTAGAGAGATGACTCTCAAAACAGCAACAGATACATCTGAATGATCCTCAACAAAAGGAGAAACTACAGCCCTCATCCTACTAGACCGCTCTGCAGTTTTCAACACTGTCTCCCATTCCATCATGATCAGACGACTTCACAAGCATGGCATCTAAGGGCTTGCCTTTCAATGGATATGCATCTTTTTTATCGGAAGAACAAAGACAGTCAACATGCCACCTTATTTCTCAGAAGTCCGGAAACTCATTTGGGGAGTCCCTCAGGGTTCCTCACTCAGCCCAACCCTCTTCCACATCTACAAGATGCCTCTGGCTGACGTCTGCAACATACTCACCTATACAACTCATGCTGTCCCTCGGGTACAAAACACACAACATGACGTAGGGAAATAATAGTGTAACGAGGGGGACCCGGACCCACCAGGCTCACCTGTGTCCCCTCTCTTTAAACAGCACGCCGAGTCTTGGAAGACACCGGACGCAGTGTACAAACCCAGATCAGAGACAACGGCGGAACAATGTTTCTTTAACTGGGCGGAACTGGAACAGGACCACGCCCTCCCGTCAGAGGTAAAACCCAGCCCAGAGAACCAGCAGGTGTGTTTTACACCCGGAGGTGATTGGCGTGAGGACGGAACGGATTGGGAGTACGGAGCGAGTGAAGAAGATTGGAGAGAGAGCGGAGACCATTGGAGGAAGGAGGAGGCGAGTGGAGAAGAGGATCGGAGAAAAAAGGAGGCAAGTGGAGACCAGCGGGAGACGGAGGACGCAGGTCGGGGAGACGAGGAGAAGAGCAGGGATGAGCGGAGACCCGGACGAGACGTCCGTGACAAGCCAGGAGGCCAACGGAGAGGCGCTTCACCCTGCCACGCTTCACAGGAAGTGTGGCTTGAGCAGGTACGGTCACGCTTTGCGGGCTGGGCGGGTCGTAGGTGGGTCAAGCCTCCCTGAACCACCGACCATTTCCTAATGCAAAACCCCCACCCTCACGAGCCCTTCACTTGATCCTGGGTCGATTAAACTGCACGTGTGTTTCTCACTCCCTTCCCTGTGCACGAACCCCATCCGAATCCTACTTTCTTTCTTCCCTGGTACGCTGGATGGGACAACACGGCATCACGAGGAGAGGCGACCTACAAGTCCCAGAACTCCCCGGGAATACTGACGAACCGGAGCACTGAAACGCCTGGATCGACTGGCAGAAGAGACGGACACGCCACTCCCATACTATCGAAAGACGATTCAGAAGAAGCGCTCGTATAAATTAATAAAGCCGTCTTTGCCCCGAGCACCAGTGTCTGTGAGTCTGTTCGAACACCCACAAATAGGAATACATTTTATAGACACATACACACAGGTATGAAATCCCAAACCCTAAGACAAACATTTCAGGTGAAGGATAGTTTTAAACCTATGTGAGTAGTGAACCTGCCTAGGCTAATACATGGACGAGCTGAAAAAGATAACTGTGGGTTCTGCAGAAATACATAGTTCTCACTTTAGTTTTAGGAAATACACATACAATGTTCTATGGTCAGTTTAGCTGCACTGAAACAAATAAACAGATTATATGTCTTTTCAGGTTCAAACTTGACAGGACATCAATAATTAGTATTTATGTCACAGAAAAGGCCACCACCTTTCTATCTGTTAAACAATGAGGCCAACAGTAGAAATAGTTTTTTGCATTGTCATGGAGCACTGAGTACAGGGTGTAAACAATTGTGGATTTTGCCTCAGCACAATCATGCTGAGAATATGTGAAAGTGGGCTGGGCTGGGTCCATTGACATAAAACAAGAGATAATAACTCGCTATGCAGAAAAACAAAAATGTGTTTCTACGTTATGTCACCCTTATTCTAAGAACTAACCCACAAGAGGGAGCTTCTACTAAACACAAGCACGTATATTCTTTGAAATACTTACTTGTTTAGGTAATATCATACCTGCCCAAATTGCTATTTGCGTAAAGTAGGAATTTGTAACCCGTGTTTTTTGTGGCTTTTGCAGTGTATATACTACTGCCTGTAATACAGAACTTGGAACTTCCGAATTTAGTCTCTTTTTGTAAGTGGCTGACTTTCCCAATGGATTAATTAAAACCATATTAATGTGTAAAATTGTTTTGTCTTACTTTGTTAAGATTTTCTCTCCAACAAACTCCAGGGACAACTTAAACTTGTGCATGACCAAAGTGGCCAGCTGGATGAAGTACAACAACCTCAAACTTAACACGGACAAGAGCGAAGGGCTGCTTCGGAAAGGATGGCTCGCTGTGGGACTCATCCTGGTGGCCTAAGGACCTAGGATGCACCCCCACTCTCAGCACACGCATTAAACCTCAGGAGAAATAAAAGACAGATGATGCCAAATGCCTGCGATGCCAGGACCCCAGGGGGGATTTCTTCCATGTCCTGTGGTCATGCCCTAAAGTACAGGGGTACTGGTCGGATGTTTTCACGGAACTGTCAGCAGTACTAGAGACTCAATTACAGGTCGACCCCAAGCTGGCTCTATTGGGCATGACAATCGATGTGGACCTTCCACGTCCTCTGCTGACCTTCCTGGTACTGGCCTTAGTAGTGGCTAAGAGGGACATTGCGAAATATTGGGGGGCACCAGTGATACCACGTCTGGAAGAATGGAGGGGAGGCCTAGATATGTATATGGCGGCTGAGAGGGTTACATACAAGGCAAGACGGTGTCCTAGGAAGTTCAGAAAAGTGTGGGGGAAATGGCGAAACTATCACGGACTGGATGCCGGACTGTAAGGGTTCATTACGAGAGGTGCATATTGGAGGACAAAGAGACTTTATGATAATTGAAACGCTGATGATACTATGGAGAACCCGCCTTGTGCTCACCTTTGTATGTGAACTGTATGCCTCACTATGGGTAATGACTGGGGGGGGGGCGGGAGCAGGGGGGAAATGCATAATGCACTTTACTGTAGAGATGACTGCAATGTTCAGTTTGGAGAAAAATGCCAATAAAAACGGTTGAAAAAAAAACAGGAGAAATATACCCTGAGAATGCTGAAAAAGATTTTCAAGTGACTACCTAATAACACCATGAAAATCGTCACTCAAACCCTCATCGCCAGCAGAGTGGACTGTGGGAATGTCCTCTATGTAGGAGTCACCAACCAACTCATAAAAACACTTCAGACTGTTCCGAACGGAGCTGCCAGACAGGTCCTCAACCTCCCACATCGGTCTCACGTCACACTACACCTAAGGCAATAACACTGCCTCCCTATACATCAGCGCCCACTGTTAAAGCTCCTCACCCACAAATACAAAGTACTACACAACACAGGTATTGTCTACCTGACTAGCCATGTACAGTTCCACAGTCCCCTATTGGCACCTTCGCTGAGCCAGACTCTCACTAGCACACATACCATACATAAATACTCAAAAGCAGAGCAGGTCTCACTTCTCACACGTCGCTCCTAAAGCATAAAACGATCTCCCACATTAGAGCCTCCTCATTGCTTCTTGAAGTCCACAAGAAACTAAAGACCAGGCTCTTCGTACAATGCCCCTCGAAGCAACTCCACATACCCAAAAAGCATGAGGATACTCTCAAGGGTGAGAGGGTGCTATAAAAATTAACATATAGTGAGTTGGTGATCTGAGCACTCCGTTTTAGGCTTTATCAATCATGATTTTGTCCTGATATTTTGTGTGCTGCGCCTGACAGAGTGTACCTAGGTTACTCCTGGTAAATAAAGTGGAAAAGGCTAGCTTGCAGGATTGCCTGCTAGATTCAGGTACGCACTACTATTATGAATTTACAATTCTTAAAAAGTTGAACCAAATTTTGAGCACAAGTATTGTGCAATTTATTCTTTGTATATTTCTTCATTCAAATATTCATTTTCAAAAACATATTTACACATAAGTGTAACATAAATCAAATGTTAAATCCAATACATAACAAAAAAACATTGTACAATAACACTTTCGATCGCTGTGGATGTTGATGGCCCAATGCATTTCGAGACGTAGACAAAGTCCCTTCGTCAGGGGCAACACTAAAAAAACAAAATATTACAAGCAAATAAATCTGGTTCCATAAGCATATCCGTGTTCAGTTAATGTCAAATTAGTTCATACTTTTTAGAAGACCAATTTGTCAATCAGAAAAAAGCTACCAGAAAATTATAATTGTGAAGAACAAGATAGTGTAGAAAAAAGCCACCACCTTATAAGATGCCTAAATGTGAAATGTCAAAAAAGCTTTACAACTCACTCCAATCTGTAGAATATTGCACCCCACTGGGTATAAAACTAAACGGTTGATACACCGAAGTCCTAAAGGAATATTCAAAATAGTACTGGAAAATACCTTCACCATCAATGTATATGATGTTGAAAAAGTAAAGCCATTCCAAGCACGTTGAGATTTGTTCAATCTGTGAATGCAATTCAAAAGACATAAAATTCACTCTACGCAATGTTAACACGTAACCTGATCATAACACCACCACGCAATCTCATCACATACCGTGTAAACAAGGAGAAGTTTATCGATGTCGTTTCCAAGTCTTATGGCAGAAATGCCGTTGGTAACAGGTCCCTCTAATTAAAAAACCAGCAGTCAGCTACTACCGACTGTCTAGATCACCATATTCGACCGAACTTGTCAATAGATAACTAGTACAACGCTTACCGGAATCACACAGAAAACGCCTCTATCCTTTCCTCCATTCGCGCAATGCTGGGTCATGTGATCGCAATCCCAACGTGTATTTGAACGTCATTGCGTCATCCTACTAATTGCCCTAATAGGTCCAATTCGTCGTGGGCACGTCGTAACCACAACTACCATGTAATCAAACAAGACCTCTTGTAAACAAAACTTTATGCGTTCTGCGTAAAACATCGCATAACAACTAAACACCACTGTATCTTCACGGCTACCGTGCAGACATTAAAAAATAAAAAAATAGTCGAATGCTTGCCATAACAGGTCCACATAATGTTAAAACAATACCGCATACAGTGATAATAAAATAAAATAAAAGTCGCCCTTTTTATGTGAGAAAATAGTACCTCACTTATATGGACCTTGATATTTACGATGAATTCCGGTACTATGCTTAACCCAAAGAGCACAAGCCTCAGATAATTATTAATCTGCTAAGAATATACTCAAGACGGTTATTGATCGGCTGCCTATTGAGTCATGTGCACTTTTACAACAAAAGAAAACTTTAGGAAAAAGAAGTGACAAAGTGTGGTGTGAGAAAGAAAGAAAACAAACTAGTTTGTGATCATCATGTGTGATGAAATGCAATTAGTCTTTTAATACATACGAATACATTTACAAAAAGCAACTCAGTTCAATTCGGTCGTTAAGACCTCCTGGGGTCAAAGTGCTTAATCGTTTTACCCAGAATGTCTCCCTTTGGAGCAGTTTTTTGTTCTTTTGGTGGCACTACCTCAATGATTTGGAATCTGATTTGTGCGATTGTGTGATGTTTATCTAACCAATGCATTGCTAATGCAGAAGTAGTGACCTTGTTGCGAATTCTGCTTTTGTGCTCAGAAATTCGTGTTTTAATTTTCCTTTCGGTTTTGCCCACGTAGAGTAAACCACATGGACATTTTATTGCGTAGATCACGCTACTGGTATTGCAATCTCCATTAAATTGTAGTTACATTTGTTCTCCAGTATGTGGGTGAGAAATGATGTTGCCATAAATAACGTTATTGCAATGTACACAATTAGCACATCTTCGCATGCCAGTACCTTCTCTAGTTTTTGGATTACTCTTTTCACTACTCAACAGTTCCATGATATTCTTAGAACGAGTGTAAGCAAATAGTGGTATTTGGGAATAGATGTTCAGAAAATCCGTTTCTAATTGCAAAGGCTCCCATCGCTTGATGAAGATGCTCCTCATTTTTTGTGAATTCATGGAGAATTTTGAAACAAAAACATTCCTTTTGGTTTCCATTTTGTCTTTTTTTGTCAGCAGTGTACGTCGGTTTTCTGGTAACTTTTTTCTGATTGACAAATTGGTCTTCTAAAAAGTATGAAATAATTTGACATTAACTGAACACGATTATGCTTATGGAACCAGATTTAATTGCTTGTAATATTTTGTTTTTTTAGTGTTGCCTCTGACGAAGGGACTTTGTCTACGTTCCGAAATGCATTGGGCCATCAACATCCACAGCGATTGAAAGTGTTATTGTACAATGTTTTTTTGTTATGTATTGGATTTAGCATTTGATTTATTTTACACTTCTGTGTAAATATGTTTTTGAAAATAAATATTTGAATGAAGAAATATACAAAGAATAAATTGCACGATACTTGTGCTCAAAATTTGGTAGGTGTCATGACTCAATAGAATGGAATTAAATGTATCTCCCTTGATAAGCTACATATGCATTGGCAGCATCCGGGGCTAGCTTTCAGTGTGCAAGTGGGTACGCACACTCAAGGACATCCACTTCAGCAGGAACCACTTAAGTCATTGACCTATCTTAATGGGTTTTGCATGTCATATCAGGCATTTTAATTCCAAAGGTAGGGTACAAACATGCTAGAAGCATTTGTACAAGTATAAAAACAAAACAAATGCTGACCGACTAACTTTGAGCAACTTAGACCAATCTCCCATCTCTCTGTTTTAGGGAAGATGCTGGAATCTTTGGTGAATTGTGAAATCACCAATTATGTGGAGCGGAATAGCATTCTCCATCTCTCCCAATCTGGTTTCCGTGCTGGGTTTATCACGGAATATGCCCTTTTGGAGTTCAGAGAATATATAAGAACAAACCTTGATTTGGGAAGTAAGACAGTTGTCATTCTATTAGATCTTTCAGCTGCTTTAGACATTGTGTTCTATAACATTGCCATTCAGAGATTGGAGAAAATAGGAACAGTGGGCAGGGCCTTAGATTGGCTGTATTCCTACCTATCTGAAAAGTATTTTTATCTCCTTTTACATCTCAGCCCAGATCCGTATGTTGTGGTGTCCGCTAGGGCTCATCTTTGAGTCCCACTGTTTTTAAGTACACGTCTCCGTTGGCACAATATTGGGGCCTGGCCATCGTATCATATACAGATGACACACAACTTCTGCTGGACTTTCAAAAGCCTAATGATTCCATGGCCATTTATTTTCAGGGCTGTCTTACTGCGCTGTCACCTGGATGCACAACAGTTGCTTACAGCCTAACACTGGCAAAATTGAAGTCTTGATACTTGGTACACTTTCTCCAATTGATTCTTCATTACTTTGGCCTCCTAAGTTTGGTCAAGTACCTACACCTTCAACAGTTGCTAGAATTCTTGGGGTGTTGTTGGATTTAACTTTATCCTTCAAATCCAAGTACCTACCATGGCTGCTACCTTCCTCGGTCTGTTGAAATCACTGGAAACGTTTTTAAAGTATCTCGCTCTAGTCACCCGCAAGGGAATTATACATGCCCTTATTTCATCTAGAATAGACTATGTTAATGTTCTCTATCTGGGAACCTCTCAAGATCTGCTTACGTGGCTTCAGAGCGTCCAGAACGCTGCTGGCCATCTTGTACTGAATATTACAAAAATACATTCCATCAGGTCTTGCTTAAAATCACAATCACGCGTAGAATTAAATGTAAAACTCTTTTGATCACGCTTTGAGAATGACCCGGTGTACATCAATAACAGTTCGCACATCAAATCATAATGTACTTTATGTTCCTAAAGTGCGAAGAGTCAAATCAGGTGGAAGATTGTTTACCTTTCTTGCACCCGCCATTTAGAACTTTCTACTGTTGTACCTTCACAATCTTCCTAGTGAAAGTGTTGTAAACGAATCTAGGACCCTAGTGTAAATGTCCCCGATTCATGCCCTTATATAGGTATACATTATCCAATCCTTATATAGGCATAGAAATCATAACCATATTTAGACTGAGGATATGCAGCCCAAATACGGCATGGCTACTTCCACTAAGTTCCAAGAATCACCAACGATTTCTTAGAAAAACCCGCCTTCAGCAGCTAGGGACTTCCCCTTGCCTGAATACTAATTTATCTAGGAAATCATGGAGTTTTCAGAGAACTGAGTCTTTGATGACGTTATTAAGTCCAATCACACGTCAAACTCAGCACCTTCAAAGTATAAATATGCCTAGGTTTGCCCAGACAAACACACAGTGGTTTGGATCAGATCGACTAACTACTTGCCCGACACCCTGCAGCAGCAAGTGCCGAAGAAAGCCGACCCTCCAGCTGACGCACTGAGAGACGCTGTCTTTTCTCTTGCCGAGAAATCCAGCCCCAGTATTTCCGGCTTACCCTTGCGGGTATCTGAGAAATCGAGTCCTGAGAGAGAGATACAAGACATCCTTCCTTCTAAACCAAGGTACGGAGCTGATTAGACCCTTAAAGAATTCTTGATTAGATTCTTGGCAAGAAATACTAAACCTAAAATTACTCCTCACTTACTTCTTCCCTTGTGCTAGGCTTAGGTCAGGTACACCGGGGTAGGCGTATTTTAGAAGCACCAGTTGAGTACTTTTAGCCATCATTTTAACACTGTATGTATTTTATCAGTTTTAAGGCAATTTATGGCTTAGAAACCATATCATGCTTTTACAGTACTACTTTATAATGCTGTTCGTATTATATACTCCGTACTTTATTACCGGTACTACGATTGTAGCAGTACATTTCTTATGCTTGAGAAAGAAGACTGTTCAATTAATACTTTCATTGAAAACGCCAGTCTCTATTTTCTCAGCACCTCTGGTGAAACAAAGCATGCACGAATGACTGGGTAAAATAGCTATCTATTGTTTCCGCGACTCTAGAGATTGATTTCTTATTCTTGGGAAACAAAGTTGTAATGTTTATGCGGATGTCAGAAACTAATCCCTTCTTTTAATTTCGAGAAAGTTTCTAGTGACCTCTGAGCTAGCTGGCACTCACAATTAAGTCTAATATATACGATAGAGACCTAGTCGACCTCAGTCCTACGTCTGAACTATAGTATATGTTATTTCAATGCGCAGAGCTTATTGAGAATATAGGAACTACACTACAAAAGTCTGTTCAAAGCCCAACTGAAGACCCTCCGGTTCTTCGAGCCTTAGAATCTCTTTTACTTTACTTACTGGCTCTATTTTAGCGCCAGGACACTTCTCACGAAGCAGCAGTTGCGCTTTATTAATTCATTTTCATTTATTCATTTACTGAACTGCCTTCAATCTTGATTAAAGGAAAGTAATTTTTAGGTTGAGCGTAATAGACAGTGCAAACTGTTGGGTTGCCTATTTGCAACTTACGAAGAACTGACAGTGAGCTTACCATTGGTTGGCTATATTGTCAGTCTCATGTGTTCGCTTCTTATTCAATGGCCTGTATTGTCCATCTTGTGTCTGTCCCTCCCTTGGATCACAGACCATTGTGTCCTTCTGCTGCTCACTTTCAGTGAACTGCTTTTTCTTTTAGCTAAGCACTCCATGAGAATGCATGAGTTTTCCAGTTGACTCATTTGCGCGCATCTCGTCTGTGTGCTTCTTTCTGCCTGTGTACCGCTTTTCTTGCGATCGTGCGTCTCCGTTCGCCTTTGTGTTGTTCCGTCCCTCATTTGTGTCTGCCTCTGCCCTGTTCTTTATTTCCCTTCACCTCCACCCGCTATCTAGATCCCCTCCTCTGTTGCCTCCCTAACCCCCCAAGTGGCCCTATTTCTTTTTCATTTTAGTTTTTTAGGTCTCGCCTGGTGTTTGCAGCGCACATGCGCTGCTCTCGCCATGCGAGGGCCTTTTGGAATCAATGTGGATTTCATGTGCATGCGTACGGGTGGACAAAATGTGAGCGTGTATGGACAAGAGATGGCTGCATGCTTTCGCTTTCCCTCCCTAATTAGTTGCACAAGTGCGGTTCGCTTCGGCCGCGCTTGTTTATTTATTTATTTAATTTTGTTGTAAATCTTTATTCGGTAAAAATTTCACCATAAAAGAATACATTTTATACAATTATACATTACTATATACTTAAAAAGAGAAGAGAATAAAAAAACATTATATAAAACCTTACGCAATAATTCCTTAAAATAGTAAAGCTGCACCTTATACAGTACGATAATGGTTTTTTTGAGCCCCATCCAACCTTCTCATCACTACACTATACATAATGTAAGAGTGACTACCAGAGCAGTTCTAGTCTTAGCGTATCCCCCAACCAATAGGGGCCAACTAACTATTTGGCGGGTGGGTGTTGCTTCATCCTTCTAATACGAGTCAACCATGCACTGCTCAAGAATTTGGCCACCCCGCATACCATGGCAGAGGAGGTCCGATCAGTAGTGAGAACTCTTAAAGCCATTTTGTGACATCTCAAACCCAACCCAATACATACTGGTTTCAACCAAACTTTCCTGGCAACTTTGTAGGCGGGGCAGGCAAAAAATAGATGCGCCACAGACTCCTTTGGGGCTGCGCACCCTGGGCAGGTACGCCGTGAGCCACCAGCATTGGACCACCCTGCGGTGAACTTGTGCACCGGAAGGGTCCCATACCTGAGTTTTAGATAAAGGGCTCTATCCAAGGGCTTGGCTATGAGGTCGAGGAAGGGTTCCAACTTCCTAGTCCATTTGAACTCTAAAAACCGCTCTGTGAGTATACTGCCACCTCCATTGCGTGTTGCCTCTGCCTGGATTTAATTAGTTGTGGTGTTTCCCAATACATGAAAATGCAATCGGTCTCGCCTTTGATTAAGTTAAAGCCATTTGCTTTGTTAATGGTATTGTATAGCAAAGCAAATGGCTTTAACCTAATCAAAGGTGAGACCTATTGCCTTTTTAATGCTTGTTTGTTTTGTTTTGGAGGGCCAAGCATGAAATTTTAGCCAGCCTTTGCTCTACAGAAATAAAAGTACTTTCGCGCTACTTCATTTTCATATTTTTTTCTATTGACCAACCTATTTTGTAAATAAAACAAAAATGGTGCCCATGTCACGTGCATGCGTCACAATGCACGTACACACTTACAAATTGATTCGGATGGGCCTATTAAATGATGTGGTAGCATCTTCTCATCTTTTGTTCTTACCTTTTGTTTATGCTGTGCAGTGTGTCAGAGTGCCTGGAGGACTAAAAGAAACCAGGCTACAATACATCCTTTCCTGGCATAAGCAGCAGTCACAATACAAATTATTTCAGCAAATCACAATTGTAAATAAGTAAATAATAAGACAATACATACTTTATTCAGTGATTAAATCATACACTAATAAAAGTAATTCAAAGAAGCAGTGAGCAGTGTATTACAAGCATGTTTCAAGCCACATGTTACCTGTGTCTAGATATCAGCACTCCGCCCAGAGTGGAACCGGCAATGGAGAAACACATGGCCACCATCCCACTCCAGAATCCGAGCTCTTGGGATGAGAAGCCGCCATCGAGCAAGAAGAGCGGAAACATGGACATAGCACCCTGTTCACCTGAAAGGAGAAGGACCTATTGATGAGGAAACGGAAGAGCATATCCAAGAACCTATAGTTCTTTTCAAATGTTCTCTGAGAACTCAAGCAATACCAACCAGAGATTGTTATGACCCCTACAAAGGATGCAGCTCAGCCATTATTATCCTCCCGAAAGTAAAGAATAATTTTGTTGGCTTATCCTGTGGCTGATTTAATCTTGGGTAAAATGTACCAAAGAGCTTGCATAGCTTCTTTTTTATGTAACCACATACAGAATTGTTTGCAACACACACATTTTCCATCAATATTCCAATGTCACCCAACTATATCTGAGTGTCACCTACTCTAGCTATAACGATCCTGAAGAACTGCAAAAGGGGAAGAGGTACATCGAGATACAGCATTTTTCTAGACCTACACTTCAAATAAAATGCCCATCTAATGATACTCGCTAGAGGTTAGGTCAGTTTTTAAGAGGAATAATTTTGTTGGTGCAAGAAAAGGAAATGGAACATTTGTGTTGTGGCATTACAGACGATCCAGTAAGTGGGAATGTAAAGTATGTCAAAAGGTATAGCACATTAACAACTTGGGTTTGAAAAATATTTTTCCTGGGGTACTGCTCATGAACAATTTCTGGATCCAGTCTGACACCTGGGAATAATTCTAAGGTAAAGAATCTGCAGCTACATAGAGACTCTACCAGATAAGGTGTTACCGAAGGTAAGTAACTTATTCATCTAATCGACATTACAGCTACTTCAGCAACATTTGCAGAGAATGATGTTTGGTATTACCACATTTCATTTTTTAAATCATTCCGTTCAGCAACACCATTTTAAAAACTGAAAATCCTGCAAGACACTGACCCATGCAAGACACCGAAAACCACATGGCTAAATGGACACTGTGTTGCAGTCATTTACATTATATAAAACAGTACTTAAATTGTAAAAAAAAAAAAATTATATATATATATATATATATATATATATATATAGTAACAAAGGCAAGGACGCGGCACTCTTCTGATCACGGTAGATTTATTTAGGTCTCAGCAAAACTCCTACGCGTTTCGAACAAACGTTCTTGGTCACGGCAGTGTTCTACAAGAGTCCCTTTTCTCTTTCCACCCTTTATACACGCTCACTGCATATTACCCAGTGAGGGATTGTGGGCCTTGTGGTTTTAACATTAAATGCTTTTTAAATCATTTTTATCAGCACTTTACATTTATCATTTTAAATGGTCATAATGTGGGAAACATTACAAAAGAGATCATCATGTATACGAAATAAAATAAACGTTATGTTCACAAATTAAATCGTATTGTCCAAATTTGCATTAAAGTGAGCAATTCTTGATGGACATATAACCACTTCATCATATGGTTAGTTCCTTGTTATACGGGCTGAGTGCCCCATGCCCCACATTATTGACCTTTCATGTCAGCATTTTACGGCCATTTTATCTCATCACACAGATTCAATATCAAAGTCATAATTCTTATAGGTGTACGTGCATCTCCTCGTCTGCATTCAATCCTCTAGGCTGCTTTGTTTTGAATCTGATTATCAGTTTAGACTCCAGGCGTCTTAATTTCAGAAGTCTATCACCCCCCCTTTCCTGTACGGGGATGGATGCTAGTCCCAGATACTTGATATCTTGCCATGTTTTTCCATTGTGTGTTTTTAAATGTTTCGCCATGGCATATGTGGTGTCGTTGTTTTGTATGGCTCTTATGTGTTCCAAGATTCTTTTCTTTAGGGGGCATTTCGTGCTCCCTATGTATTCTTTTCCACATTGGCATCTTAACATGTACACCACAAATGAAGATTCACAAGTTATTTTTGTTTTTACCAAGAAGTCTTTTCCAGATGGATCAGATAGGACTGTTGTATTTTGTCCTATTTTGCACGCTTTGCACGTTGTACATTTTGTAAATCCAATGTTCCTTTTTTGTAGCCAATCTTTTTGTTTTTTCTGCGAGAAATGGCTTTGTACCAAATGGTCTGAGAGGTTTGGCGCTCTTCGATATGTAATTGAAGGACCGGTTCCAATTTCTGTACCTATATCCGGATCTTTCATTAGTACATGCCAGTATTTAGAGAGAATTTTTTGAATTTTATAGCTCTTCCGTTGAGCAGTTTCCCCTCATACGTATGAGGAGAAACTGCTCAACGGAACAAGAAACAGAGAAAAAATTTGATGAGACCAAAAATCGCTTTCTTGAAAGAGGCTACAAACATATGGATATAACAAAAGGACAAGAGAAAGACAAAGCAAAAACTAGATTGAAAACTCTGAACCTGGAAAGTACACAGCCAGAAGTACAAAATCAAATGAAAGACAAGGATGAACGACCGAGAATGATAGCTACCTACAATAAAGAGAGCTATAAAATTCAAAAAATTCTCTCTAAATACTGGCATGTACTAATGAAAGATCCGGATATAGGTACAGAAATTGGAACCGGTCCTTCAATTACATATCGAAGAGCGCCAAACCTCTCAGACCATTTGGTTGTTTTGTTATGCTACGCTATGTTTTGTTGTGTTTTATTATGCTATGCTATGCTTTGTTTTGTTATGCTATGCTATGTTTTGTTTTGTTATGCTATGTTTTGCTATCCTATGCTTTGATTTCTTAAGCTATGCTATGCTGTGTTTTGTTATGCTATGCTATGTTTTGCTATGCTTTTCAAAATTTTCCCTTCATTTAGGTCCATATAAGACCATTGTTTAATTGGAATGTTCTCAGTAGCCTAAGATAAAACCGGAGGAATTTTTACTCTACACACTTTTAACAATGTAGAGAAGTGCCTATTTCCTGTTGCAGAGTACAGTCTGGAAAGAGCCCCGGCGTGTATCTCTGATTTTCTCTTTAAGTTATTTATCTGTTTTGTATTTTGTAAGTTCTTTGGGAAGATCCTGCCGAGGTAGGTATATTCGTCCACTTCTTCTACTTTTACCCCGTCAAGCTTCCAACAGTATTTAACGCTTTGTTTCATACAAGTAAAAGCTACCACTTTGGTTTTTGTTAAGTTTGGAATTAAAAAATGGTCTTTTGAGTATTCATTTAAGATGTCTAGGAGCTTTTGTAAGCCAAAGGGCGTAAGGTCCAACATTACTATGTCATCTGCGTATAACAGAGCATGTACACTTTGTGAGGCAATCTTAGGAGGCAAGCTCGAACTTAGTTGCAGTTGGGATGGTAAATCGCTGAGATATAGTGAAAATAATATCGGTGCTAAAAGGCATCCTTGTTTTAGCCCGTTAGCCGTTCCAATTGATTTTGTTAATCCTTTTTCACTACCCATTTGCACCTGCGACCAAGTGTTGGTATGGAGATTAATTATAACCTGTAGCAGATATTCTGGAATTCCCAATCTCCTTAACTTTTTCCACAGTGTAGGTCTATCTACGCGATCGAAAGCAGTAGAATAGTCAATAAATGCAGCGTACACTGGCTGTGAATTTCGTACAATGTATTTGTCTAAGATAGTCTGGAGAATGGAAATATTGTCAATAACAGAATGATTAGGTCGAAAACCTGCTTGGTGCATGGGTATTAAACCTTGCGAGAAGGCCCAATCTTTTAATCTATCCAGTACCTCTGCGGCGAAGATTTTCCCTGTAGCGTCCATCAACGCTATTTGACGGTAGTTACCAGCAGCAGTTTTACTTCCCTTTTTGTAGATAGGAATTATAATACTCTCCTGCCATGACTTGGGTATTCTCCCGGTTTTAAAGATATGATTGAAGAGCGGTAGTAACATCTGACTCCACTCCTTTGGATTTGCTTGCAAGACCTTGATGGGAATTTGGTCTGGACCTGACGCAGCGGTACTTCTTGCTTTTTTGATGTGCATTTCTATGGAAAATACTGTGGTATATGCTATCAGAGAAGATTTCTTTTCCATACCAATATCCGAGTCTTTTCTGTCAGATTTATTTAGATTTTCCTTGTATAACTCAGTCAGATAATTTTCCCATTCATGAGGTGGGACTGGTATGGCGTGTAGTTTCTTTTTTGTTCCTGTCATTTTAGCAATTAAAGACCAGTACTTTCGTTGATTGTGTTTTTTTGCAGCAATTTGGATATCTACCCAGTTATTATCCTGCAATATTGTTTGGTGTCTGTACTTTTCTCTTCTCAATTGATTTTTTAGTTTGTTGATGTCTCGTTGAATTAAGGGAGAAAATTTCAGGTATTGTGCTTGTAGCCGTGGGTGGGGGGCTGGGGACGCTCTTGGTGGTGACAACAGATGGCTCAACAGACACTTGACCAGTATAACTCGGTTTTATTTTTAAGGTACGTTTTGTACGGAACGTTAGTCTCTCCCTCGCAAACTCGATTTTATCCGTGGTGGTGGTCTTCGGGGCACGCATGGTTACAGATTGAAAGTTTCCCGGTTTCCAGGGGGCGTAGGATGAGTGGTATCTTCTTTAGAAGCAGCGTCGTGGATACCCCAGGCAAGGTACGGTCTCAGACGTTACTTTCCTCCCGGTGCAGCAACATGGAAGAAAGAAGATGTACAGAGGGAGGCCGTTAGTCGCTATATCCGACAAGCGTTTGCACCCAAGGGTTTCCCGTGGTTGTGAGGGACACCGGTGTAGTTTACAAGCACACTAGTGAGTATGTGATTGTACAGGGAGGGTAGAGTGAGGGAATGAGGGGTAGGTACGATAAGGGGATAGGGTAGCGGGAAAAAGGAGGGAAATGGGAAACACGGAGGTTCAGTACAAACAGGGAGCTTTTTACACTATTCACACGGGGCACTCTTTCTCCCCACCCAAGCCGCCCAACGCCGCCGTACCTGGCTAAGCCACACTCCTCCCTCGGGAGTGTGGCACGGCGGAGCACAGGGTCGTTGGCCTCCTGGCTTTCCCTCTTCTTCTCGTCTTCTGTTTTCTCCCTCGTCTTTTTCCTCCGTTCGGTGTTCCTCGCGTCCTCTGTTCTTCGGCTCGCCGATGACGTCACACGCTGCGTACAGGGCTTCCCCTGTTTTCAACCATCCAGGATTGTCGACGTCAGTGGTAGGCGGGTCCTCGTGGAAGTCATCATACTCCCACTTAAAGGGGGCTGTGGACGTTTCTTCGGCTTGATCCACGTCCCAATCATCCCTCGGAGTTGCAGTCTGTAGAGTAGAAGGGGCACAATCAGGGATCCACCAGTCCTCCCAAAAACCCGACCCGACCCCGTTACAGTGCTCAAATGAGTTTGTTGAGCGTTTTCCTGATTATACTATTATTGTGCTTCTTATTAATTCTAGTTGTATTTTGTCTTAACATGTCTATGAGAGTACTCTTGAGTTTATTGATAATACATTCAAAGTTTGTAATTAAGTCAGCAGAATGAATGCTAGTTAAAAGTTGAGAATATGTAATCATTGCGGTAATATTGTCCAGAGTTGCTGAATTCCAAAATATCCGTCGCTGATTTTTATTGACTTCTACAGTGCTTTTATGGAACGCGATATGATTTGTCGAGGAAGGATGAACCGACCAATCAGTTTTTAAGTGCAAAAGAGCGTGATCACTTTCATCTGAAAAGTTGATACTCAGATGTGATACTGTCTCCACTAGCTCCAGGCCACAAATTATGTAGTCAATTATTGATAGGGTTCCGTTTCCTCGTCTTGTAAAAGAGGCCGGAATGTCTCCTTCCACGTTGCCGTTCAAAATTGTCCCATTTAAATTTGGCAAATATGATAACAACAGTTTTCCTCTCTTATCTGAAGTTTTACCCTTGGGAAATTTCGGAATGGACAATTCTAGTTTTTCGTCTACGTATAGATTTGCCCATTTTCTGATCTCAGCGTTTGAAATTTTTCCATTCAGATCCCCCATTATTAGATATGACATATTTGCTCGATCTTCTATTATCTTTGCAATTGCTTCCATGGTGTCCGCAAAAGTGGCATCTTGGTTGGCGCCGGGTGGGGCATACATGTTAAAAATTAGAAAAGCCTTTTTTGGATCGAGATTATGTGTCTTCAACGAAACCTTGATACATTGAAAATTTTCAGAGTTAGATTTGACAACTTCTTGATCCCATAAGTATTCCTCGCTTAACAAAATTGCCAGTCCACCCTTTGCATGGCCCTGGTTTGTAGCTTTAGCAGGAATATCATAGACATAATAGCCCTTCTGACCAACAGACGGCCCGCCCTTTGCCCGGGCTTCGCCCGGCTCGCCCGCGCGCGTCCCGCTATGCGCGTTACGGGGTTCTTTAAATACTGTATTGAGTTGTGGGGGCGTGGCACTGGGAGGGGGCGCGGCTCACGCGGGAAGAGGACCCAGCTGTAGGTCGTGAATGCTGGTCCTCGCAGTCCCGGGGCCGGCGCCTCTCCCTCCTCTGCGGCCACGGAGTTGGTGTTGACATTTGAATCAGTTCAGCAGCAGGTAGGGAACTCCGTCAGCTACTTCTGTAGCGAAGGGTGGTCAGAGCAAAACAAATGCAGCAGCTTCCTCAAAGCGAGCGGCTCCCGCGAAGTGGGGGCCGCGAGAAGTTATCGCAATTGGCTGGGGGCGTGGCACTGGGAGGGGGCGCGGCTCACGCGGGAAGAGGACCCAGCTGTAGGTGGTGAATGCTGGTCCTCACAGTCCCGGGGCCGGCGCCTCTCCCTCCTCTGCGGCCACGGAGTTGGTGTTGACTTTTGAATCAGTTCAGCAGCAGGTAGGGAACTCCGTCAGCTAATTCTGTAGCGAAGGGTGGTCAGAGTAAAACAAATGCAGCAGCTTCCTCAAAGCGAGCGGCGCCCGCGAAGCGGGGGCCGCGAGAAGTTATCGCAATTGGCTGGGGGCGTGGCACTGGGAGGTTGCGCGGCTCACGCGGGAAGAGGACCCAGCTGTAGGTGGTGAATGCTGGTCCTCACTTTTGAATCAGTTCAGCAGCAGGTAGGGAACTCCGTCAGCTACTTCTGTAGCGAAGGGTGGTCAGAGCAAAACAAATGCAGCAGCTTCCTCAAAGCTATGCTATGTTGTGTTTTGTTATGCTATGCTTTGTTATGCTATGTTTTGGTATGCTATGCTAGGCTTTGTTTTGTTATGCTATGCTATGTTGTGTTTTGTTATGCTATGTTTTGTTGTGTTTTGTAGATTCTTCATTGAAGACAATCCAGATTACAAGAGTTGATAAACCAGGCACAAAAAAACACCCAGGAAAGAGTTGAGAAACAGCCAAGCCAAGATCATTCCAGAAGTAGAATTCCAAGCAGTAATCCAGCTTAAAAGTAAAACAAAAAAATCTGAGACAAAAATACCCTCACATGGTTGGAAAAAATAAAATAAAAGGGAACAGATGCCTTGTGATGCGTCCATCCCCGGGTCAAACGTCCTTATGTATGGTGAAAGCAGGAGATGGCATCTCAGGAAATAGAATAGCACCATCTTGGTTTGGGAACTTCAGATAACAAACACTGGAAAGGTAACTATCTTGGGCAGGAGTAAATGTGAGGCTAGCCACACCCACATATACCGCGGTATGATAAGAAGAACTCCCTCTGACATCGTTCTTCTCCTTCTCGGCCAACACTCTGCGCAGGTCGTGGAACACCTTGTCTCGGGTCCCGGGATTGTGGAAATGCTAGCCCTACAAGAGTAGTAAGGAGAAAGATATCTTACTGGGATCTGAGAGTGAAGATCTATGGTGCGCTGCATTCTATTCCAAGTACATGAAGTTCCACTCTACTGCTGCTGCCTCTGTTAAGTTCCTTGCCAGGCATAACGGACCCCCCAAGGGGTTCACAAACAACAGGTTAAGAAACACTGCTTTAGCTACTCAGGTCTGAGCCTAAGAAAGCATGATATAGCACTGTTTGTCAGGTTGCTGTATTTGGGGAAAAATAGGTTTTGGGGGCATATTGGAATAATTAATATTTTGAAAAAAAACAAAACATTTTGAGTGACAAGACTTAATTGCCAATCGGATGCCTGTGGTAAGAATGCAAAATTGTCTGCAGTAAGAATGCAAAAAAAACGTAGTTGCTGTCCTTTTAAAACCAGTTGAGATGGCAAAACAGAAGGGAAGTTGTCTGTCACAGTCTATTGCGAGAGGAGGGTTGTTGTCTGTGGTAGAAGGGAAATTCTCCATGGTAGAAGGAAATTTCTTTGTGGGGCGGCGCACTTTCTTTGTGTTAAGAGTTTTCTATGGTAAGAGTCGTTTTCTAAGGCGCTGGGAAGAGTCCCGTAGTAGGTGGGAGGCCTGTAAGCTGGCGAATACCTTTGTATGGTACTTAGGATGTTCTCTTAGGTGCGAACATTGTGTGGCAAGGTCTGGCAAACCAGCAAGGTTTCTCCCGCAGGCTCTGCCACCTGGGCCTCTTCTCGGGGCCTAAGGGAACCCGCCACCGTCTGCCATGACGGCCAGATGTCACCCACACCGCCACCGGATTCGTCAGTTGCTGGCATGTGCGCTGTTGATAGGACATGTAATCCGGGGGACATCTGCTCTTGGCCTGAGGCGTTGGAATGTGGACACTGGCCGTTGTGACGTCTCCACCCTGAGATGCATCTACATAAAGACTCTGCTGGTAGAAGCCACGGAATACGCACAAAGCACCTACGTCAAGGTCGCTATTACCTCAGGTTATGCAATCGAGAACTTTCGCTTTAAATCGTCAAAGTTAAAAAGTGCGTCACCCCGGTGAAAACTAGAACACCAATAAAAAGGCAGGCAAACAAGAGTGACTGGAAAGCCAAGCATTGGACAGGCTTCACATCCCTGTACGTTTTGAGTAAGCCCACAATGTGTCTTGCAACACACACAGCCTGCGTTGTGTAGTAGGCTCCACCTAATGAATGCTGAAGCCCACAGCCTGCAACCACTTGCATAAATGTGACTGTATGCCCCTCCCCAACATACTCCACCCATCAAATGTCCCTGCTGCCAATGTGTATGATCAGAGAAGAACAATCATTGATTTCTGATAAGAAACAGCACCACTGCACCAATAGAGATCCTGTTTACTCATGAGATGAATTGTTAAAAAAAACTAAATAATGTATTTGTGCACACGAACTTAGGCTACACCCATAAAATCTAAAAGGCGGACGAGAACAATTTAACTTACCAACATTATCTTTACGTGCAGTTAAGACTTGGCTTAGTTGTTAATTGAATATTGTATTTTTGACAAAAGTGTGCAGGAAAGGATCTCGGAACACACTTTGTGGAGTTGCTCATTGTTGTCATGCCGCTGCGAGGTGAACATTTCTAGAGCACTTCCTGCTTGCCGTGGTTCTCATGGAGCCGGCAGGTCTCATTCTTTTTAATAATGATTGGCTGCTGCCCGCGGATGGGCGTGTCAATGTCGCACGCACCCCATTCTATTGAGCTGTGGGAAAACAATAAGTGTGTCTGCTGTTTGTGAAAGGCGCTCGTGCCCGGTCCTCTCGGGGTCTTTCACGAGGAGTGTTTGGGATGAAGATGTGAGTATGACAAGGCTTTGCACCCATGCACAATGTCTTGGAGCCGGCTTTCAGAGTCTTTAGCATCTACGACAATTTTATTGTTATACAGAATTAACAAGATGTGCATGTGGCGAAAACTGCCGTGGGGCGGGACTTCAGTTTCCTGCTGGAAGCTCGAGCCCACGGAGTGGCTGGCTAGGAGAGGAGCAGTGGTGACGCGGGGCTCCTATCCCCGAGGGAGAGCCCCGCGGTGGCGGCTGAAGTCCGGAGTTGCGCCAATGCTGTAAGTGGGGCTTAGTTGTAGTGGGGGTGGCAGCTGGGGGAGGGGTGTGCGCGTGTATGGGTGTAGCTGTGTGTGTGTATGTATATGTGTGACTGTGTGTCTGTTAGCTGTGCGTGTGTATATGTGGGTCGGGAGGGGTGCGTGCGTGGCTGTGTGCGCGTGAGCCCGTGGGGGGCGAGGGTGTGTGTGTGTGCGCGCGTGCGCTTGTATGTGCCTGCCTGCCTGTGTGTGTGTATGTGTGTGTGTGCACACTTCAGAGAATCTGAGGCAGGAGATGTGCACGGCTCCGGCCTGAAAGTGCGCGTCCACAGACACCAATCGACGCGCGTGCCTGACCCCTGTCTCAGATTCCCAGGAGACGGGCAACATTAGTTGTCGAGCTGGACGCAATACTTCACATTGCTTTCTCCAGCTCGACCTAACGAGCTGGACGCAATGCTTTGCATTGCTTTCTCAATCTCGACCTAAAAAGAGGCCCAGGGGCCATCCTAGATGACTGACGGATCGCCATAAGGATTTTGAATTTCAACTGACTTATGCACCACAAGAGGACATGCAAAGCTCCTCAGAAGGAAGATCTGAAGGATAAAAGACCTCCTCTTCAGAGGACATACCATGTTCAATGGCAACTTGAGAGTATAGGTGAGTCCAACATCTATAAAATAACTAGGGGAACACTTAGCTTCCAAAGCATTCTCCTGTGTGTACCTAAAGTTCAGGTTGGACACATCCAGTGCTTCTGAATCTGAGCTACAGACTTCTTCCAAAAGTGAGACTCTGTACTCTGGGAAAAAGGCCAACAAGGGAAATTGACCCACAATGATGTGGGACAGCTTTGAAGCTATCGAACATGGCCTTCCCAAAGTCCTTAACCTGAGATGGGTCTATGACTAGAGACAGAAACTCTTTAGCTTCTTAAGATGTGGAATTGGATCTGTGAATGATAAGGAAGAAACCAGTGTCAGGGAACAGTACAACTAACTCTGAATGATTCTGGGAGTGAGACTGTTTCCTCAGGGAAGGTCTCCTTCTGATGGGGTCTCTTTTGTTTTTTACAGGAGAACCTGTTCGATGATCTCTCCCTGTCAGGGGACTTACCTGAAGGACGGGAAAGAGATAGTGTGGGAGTGTCCTTAAAGGCTTGTACCAGAAATAGTTTGGCTCTCTGTTCCCTGATGGTCTTCGACTGCATGGAAGTACAGGAGCGATAAGCGGAGGAGTCACGGTTAGGTGTCAAATACCATATGCGAATTTCATGCGAGTCTGAGAGATACATCATTCAACATCACTGAAAGGACTTTAAGCCAGAGACCTTAGGGGGTGGCAGTAGACCAAAAGTGTTTTAGAAACCTGGATGAATGTTTAATATAGTAAGCACTGAACACTGGATTTTGGCATGGCAAGGAAAAACATGAACAGATGCCAGTGCGACCCAATGTACTGTAGAAGAGTTGTTTAGTGTTTGAGGTCTTTGATAAACACCAAAGAAGAACTCTAGGCTTACATTGGTAGGGCGAGGAAAAACAGGAACAGATGCCAGGCCATATTTAGGCCCATGTTGTCATCTTTTGGACAGATGAAGCCAAATATGGAGTCATGTGGCAACACTAGATGGTATTGAAAAACTATTGCTCGATGAAAAGGTTTACAGATTCAGCCTGGTGTCTGTGGATGTTCATAAGGTGAAGAATCAAGAGGAAGAAGTACCCAACATAATTTAAACTGGATTGTGAAAGAAACAACAAATTCAGCAATTCTATGTTTTCAAGAATGTACATTTTGTATTAACGCCTGCAGACAGATATCTATGAGGGCCTCCACAAACAAAATAACTTTCCCTATTTTTCACAAAGAATCACCTATGGTGCACTGTGTGGTAAAGAATGTTAAACGGTGGGAAAGTGCTAGACATGGAAAAACAAGACAACAAGGAAAGACTGGAAGGATGCAGTGAATACACAATGTCGTATATTTACAATAAAGTAAAATATGAAACATACCCAGTTTGTAATTGAAAACAAAGAAAAGAGTCCAAGCGGTGCCCGGTACTCTGAGAAGCTCCTGCAGCAACTTCCAAGGGTTGAGGCGTCGTTGGTGGAGTTTTTCCTCTTGGACAGAAGTACTGGAGATGCTCTGGAACGGTGCTACTTGCCAAACGTAGATAATCACCAAAAAGTAGACAAAGGCCAAAAGTAGGAAAAGTGAAGACCACCCAATAAGGTAGATAATAGTCAGAGCGAGACCGCCTGCCAGCACACTGCCTAGCTTGTATGCCACCACCTGGACGGTGTTACCATAGCCAATCTCATCGTTGTTTAGAAGCTTCACTGCCATCCCATCAACTACAATGTCCTGAATTGAGGCCATGACGTTCATCAGAATCAGTACTATGGCAAGGGCAGTAAAGTTCACCTCAGGAGATAATGTGGCACAAATTAGGCAGGCCACAGTTAATGCACACATGCTCATCAGCAGCCAGATTTGTTTTGTCCAATATCCATCCACAAAAGGAGCCCAGACAACTTTGAGCAGCCAGGGGAAAAAGAATGCTTTGGTTAAACCAATGCGTGTGAAGGAATGTCCAACAGTTCGCAGGTAAATGGGCAACAACCCAGACTGTAATCCATGGGGCAACCCTTGCACAAAGTAAAGCACTCCAAGAAGCAAATACTTGCTTGATGTCCATTGTAAAGGCAAAGTCGGCATCTGCTCTTACAACCCAAGTATTCGGACTGCCAAGGTTAATCTGGAATGTGCGATGGATGGGCAGGAATGTGATGTTTAAACCTAAAAAGACCAATGTACATCAATTAGAGAACAACATAAGCATAGGGTTGTTTTATAATAAAAAACACAGTGATTCCTGTTTACAAACAATAGGAGTTGCTATAAAAACAAATCATAGTTGGCTTTTCAGCTAGCTTTTAACTGCACACATGGGGCTTACCTTTACCAGTTTTGCAAATAATCTTAAAAGAAAACTTAATGCCATCAATATAGCCCTTTTCAGCCGATTAAATTAGACTGTCACTCTCCATGGACATAGAAGAGATATGCATCATGCCAGCACATACAAAAGGTGTTTTTCAATTCTGGTCAGCTGGCTCTATGTTGGGGCTAACTAAGTTACAGACTCGGAGTGCCAGATCAGAGATCATCATGCAAGCAGAGGATAAAGGAAACGAGCACTTGAACTGGCCATTACAATTGCACAAGGATACAAACACCGTGATTACATAGAGGAGGAGGATCATAGTGAAACTTGGCGTGGAACAATGATGGTTCACTGGCGACAGCTGGTCAAAACGCGAGACACACATAAATATCCAGTTCCTCATTACTTATTAACATCTAATAGCTTTCTGTCCATTTCTGAACGATAATAATTTCAAGCACCGTGTCTGTACTGTACTATTTTGTCGAATTTGATGTTTAACATTTTACATAATTTATCTAGTTGTCTTTCCTACGTTTAGCTTTTCATTACTATTGGTGTTAGTTTAAGGGAATAAAGAAATCATGAGATGGAAGAAGAGAGGAACCGCGGGACAGCAGAGAAAAGTGCATGGGAAAGGCAGAGTAGCTGGAGAAGCGTGGCCCATAATTTAAGGAGACAAATTACCCCAGTGTACACCAAGGGTGTTACTATTCCCAAGATGAAACTCACATAATTGTTCTCATACCTCTGCAGACTCTTACGAAGCTGCTAACTCTGTTACTAGGCCATTTCTTCTACAGGTAAGATTATATCTCAGAACTAAATGACTCAGCTTTCATGCCTGGTCCACAATTAGAGCAAGAGACCCAAGCACTGCAGTCCCCATCGTTCACCCAAAAAATAAAAAGTCTAAGAGTCTGGGTCAGTTCAAGACTTGGTTAAACTCCTTTAAAAGTTAGTATTCTTATTTGTATATGTATAATGAGATCCACAACATAAATTGATGATGCACAGCATCTGCAGGATTCTGCTCAGATTATTACTTTGATATGTTTTTATGAACTCAATATAATAAAGTCTATTTTTCTATTGCCCATTAGTTAAATGATATTGCAGTATTTCAGAAACTCGGTTAAAAAAATCCAGAGATCTGCACGTGCAACAAATTAATTTTATAGAACCATCATAATATACATGGGATCATATCCACAGCAAATAACCAAATTTATTACTATCTATACAACCACTTTTAGTGATAACCTTTTCTATCTTGGTGTATATTTACAACCATGATGTTTGCCTCCTGCACAATTGTTACATAGGCGATAATAAAAAAACTAAGAATGCTATTAATAATTCCAAGCCAGCTGAATTGTCTGGGGTATTTTGTAACTACACATTTCTGAAAAGCCAACCTATAACTATTGCTGAGTCGTAAAGAGTGCAGTTTGGTGGGGCGGGGCAAAGCTGGGGGGCGTTGGTATATATGCCAGTATCTACCGTGGATATACTCCTCTGAATTGTGTGATCTATATATGTAACCAAGTCATAAAGGACCCCCTGATCTGTAGCCTTCTATATTTTCATCTTAAGTGAAATGTTTTGGAAAGATGTATGAAGCAATGTTCAATATAAAGAATTAATTAAAAATAAAAATAAATCCTGTGTATTTGTGAGAAGCTGACCTAATTCTACTAAATGTGTGTTTTTAACTGGAATCTCCTGAATTTGAGAAACGAAGATGACTCAAAATGGTTTTCAAAAACTGTTTAGTTCATAGGGAGCTTAATTGTAGTTTTGCTTTGCATTCGATCTGTAGTATTTATGGACTCCTGTGGTGGGCGAGTGGAAGTTTTTCCTTCTTTAGGAAGGAGTTGCTTTGTAAGGACAAGTTCAACAAACCTTTTGTGCACATGTTCTAAAGTATGTGATGGACGCATTTTGCTTAAGATGCATTAGAGCTCTATTATTCTATTGAGCATCTAGGCTAGGAAAAAATGGATTAAACTTATTTGTCTTCTCCTAGGACAATACATGATGGTGAAATAATTTTTAAGGGAGTCACATCGCAGACTATAGTTTTCAGCTTGAGCCGTTTCCTCTTTGCTGTGGCAATAATCAGAAAAAGACATGGCCTAAAAATGTAAACGTAATTGTATCTCCAGGTCTGCACTATTATTACATGTACTGGTCTTGAAAAATTAATTCACTGACTTGATGTATGATGGCTGTGAACCACAATAATTTTACTATATCCTCTGTCTTAATTATTTTTCGATAATGCTGATAGGTTGCCATGAGATGGTTAGATATTGACCTGATTACTTCATTTAATAACTACGTTTTTTGGTATTTTTAAAAAAAAAATGTAAACTAAATTATTGTATTAATCCATATTATCAGGAATTTCCTCGCCAATTAATATGTATCTTACTTGTAAATTTTCCTGGTTTTTAGACATACCCTGAGCCATTAACTGTCAACCCTTTCAGATGCTTTATGTATGGTTGTATAAAGTCCTATCCTATTCCATTTGGTCTTTTAATGCAAGTTAAAAGTCAAATATTGTACTGTATCTTTTATGGTTTGTTTTTAACCGAAATAAAGATTTAATGAATGAATATGTAAACGTGCTTTGGCATATGGGCCTGGGCATGCATTGGGTATATTTTTGTACATTATTTGATTAAATATCTGCACTAGTTACTCAGATACCTTTATGCGTGCTAGTTGTGTGAAAATCTGCAAGTACTTTTTATGGAAGGTTTATTGTGTATGCATTAAGTCCATGGTTCTATCTGAATACATGTGTGCAAAATCACAGAATAATTCACAAATCTAATGCATTTGAACATGCTTGTTTTCACTTCCTTCTAGCATAACACTGACTCCAGTCCAGACACTGTAATATATCTCCATGTTAAACACAGAAAAGGAGATGGGAGGAATGCTTGCACGAAGACTAACTTTAGGCATTCGTCCACAATTCTTTTGCCCACAACACCACTTCAGTTTGCACCCAGACATTTGCAGATCGGTCAAGACCCTGCTTAAATATGAACAGTTCATCCACAACTGCCAAGCCAGGTCCTTTCTGGGCCAGAACACAAGCAACCCAAGATCGGTTTCTGCCTGATTCGGACTCTTCACTCAGGTGTAGCTGGCTCGGTGAGCACAAGACCAACATAAGGGTATATATATATATATATATATATATATCACAGCTCCCAAATCCTGAAAATGCCCAGCCGGGTCACAGGAAAAATAAGCACTCTCAAGCACGGCAAATATATATATATATGCCACTCACTGACTATTCTGCTTTGGAGCGTGTTGCTGGGCGCTGAGGAGAACAAGTGCATCTTTTGGCTTTCCGTGACTGGGGCGAACTGCAGAGGCGCTTCAAGCGTCGCACTCGTGTTACCAGAGTGCATCAGGACGCTGATTGTAGACTCACCGCTGCGGGACTGCGAGGCTTGGAAACAGCTGCAGCCTCTTCCCGCAGCGGCCACGCCCCCTCATCTACCGAGCCTTTAACCTTTCGCGGCACCCGCTTCGCGGGTGCCACTCACTGACTATTCTGCTTTGGAGCGTGTTGCTGGGCGCTGAGGAGAACAAGTGCATCTTTTGGCTTTCCGTGACTGGGGCGAACTGCTGATTCTTACAGACGGGTCTGTGAAGGCTCACGCAAGGAGGGAGAACGTTTGCATGCTGACCGGGACGCCCACGCACCTGACTGCCTCTCACCGCTGGTTCCTCCCTGCCGGGACGCGAGAAGCAACAGCGCCGCAGGTAGTAGGAACTAGCTTTCCCAGGGGGCACCGCTATCGCGCATAGGAGCGCGTCATCATCTAGCGCCAGGCGGCGCTACAAAGCGGCCACACGCCCGCAACGCGGGACGCGAGCGGGACGCCCGGAGCGAAGCCCGGGCAAAGGGCGGGCCCTCTACGGCCCTCATCGGCCAGAAGAGGCTGGGCTGGGCCAGAGATCCTGGTATAAGGTGTACGTAAGTAACTGTCTCTGTTGTGTGCCCACCTCGTGAACATTCCTCACTATTGAATGGCCGCTGCGGCAATAAGCCCTGCATTAGTGGGGTTGGACAAAAACATCACCAACCGAACATTGGATGATTATTTCTTTAAACCATCCATAGATGGCAACAAGGAGCTTTCGCTAGCTGAGAGGAGGGCAGACCGCCGTCGTTCCATTGAGCGAATAAAAAACAGAACATTCTCTGAACCCATAATGTCTGTTTCTTTAGACGACGATCTGAGTAGCGCCCCAGTAGATAACACCTTACTGACCTGCAGCATACCCTTGCTCCTCCAAGAATGTCTAGCTCCGGCATTGTCACCCACTCATCCTCAAGAAATCGTCCCTACAGTGACCACAGAACAGAATAATACTTCTAAGATCCTAATATCCCCCACAATAAGGCCTGGTAAAGTTGTACGAGGTAAAAGTACGAGGCCAGTGTCAGATAAAACGCATGGGCCACCTCCACCCAAAAGAAGAAGGAAAACCATAACAGCTAACAAGCCCAAAACAAGTCACACTGAGTTTGGCAAAAAGAAGAACACTGTTACACTACCTTTAATGGGATCCTCTGTTACAAACCAAACTATAACAGTTAGCCCTACTCTACCGTTATCCTTACCTCAAGCACCTACAGACTCTGATTCTACCTTTATCCAGATGGAGGAGGATTTGCAACCCGCCACCCCTAAGTCGCTTCTGGACAATATTGAATTGATCATACGTAGTTACATGCTTGCCCTGTCAGACAGATTTAAGGGGATGGAGGCACGCTTAGGTAAAATTGAGGGGGATTTGACTGCGTTAGGGAATTTTGTACGTCTACAAGGTCAGTCTAAAGTACAGCACCAACAAGGCACCACAACAACCCAACCCCTCTTAAAAAATACAGTGGGTCCCACACTGCCTAAACCTAGCGCAAGTAATAGCCAGGCTGTTGTAGCAACCTCAGCCACCCCTAACTCCCTAAATGTGGCACCAAAAGCACTTGGCGGTAACACCGGTAAAAACTCTTTAATAACAACTTCAACCGATATACAGGGTAAACCAACTACCTTATTACCAACTATTTCCGCAAATATCCCACCCAGGGAACCTAGTACTCTCCCGGGAAGATCCCCTAGACCTGAAGGGAAGGAGAATAACTGGGGAAGAGGGGGCCCGTCTAGGACACCACCGATAGAACTTCCCCCAGAAGCATTACCGTATGTGGTCATACTCACCGGGGTCCCAGAATTGCCCAACGGTAAAAGAGAGGGATACTCACAGTTAAAAAACAAAATAACGCATTGGCTTTCTCTATATAGACCCAAACCCATTGCGATTAACGGTGAGATAGTTCATGTCCGGCGCCTATCCTGGTTGGGGGGCAGAGCAAAGGACATTGGTGGTGATGTCGTGGTAATAAACTTTAGAGACAGGAGAGCCGTACAACATATCTTGAATTGGCCCTACGGAAATGAAAAGAACTGCATTGTACCACGCCCCCTGGCATATTTTTATCCCAGAGCCACTGTCTTCCCTCCACAACACTATAATAGTAATACCTTCTCTTCTTCTCAGTTCCCTAACATTGAGTCGGCTCTAAACCCCGTATATATGCACCCACTGGCTCCACCACCAGCCATACCTGGGTGGAACACCATACCTTTTAATCACAAAACTGGTTTCAATGGGAACATGTTAAGCCTGTTACCATTTACGCCCTTAGAGCTCTCCAATAGGTTCACGGTCTTTAGCAGCCTAGAGGACTGCGATTGATGGTTAAGGAACACAGAAGCTACGGGGGGCGGGGTAAGTGCTTCATGTAATTCAAGGTCATCTGAGAAGCTAGGGGGTCGGTGTCATGATATAAATGCACATATTGTCCAAACCACCGCTGTTAAAAACAGTAGCCCCCCTAAAACACCACCCACAGTGTTAACAGGGGAAAATGTGGTGCCCCCCACACCTCCTTCAGACATAAGGGTAGTTACTAGTGATATATCTGGGCTCCGGGAGCCGGATGCAGTGTGTACTGTGGGCCCGGTGGAGGCAGCCGTAATGTCGCCTACTTTAACATCCTCACAACCAACTAGAGAGTCTGTTGTTTGTCCTGTACCCAATGACAGTGTAAAACTAATTTCCTGGAATATTGCAGGTTTGGCAAATAAGTTACGAGATTTAGTATGGCTATCATTTATCAGAAAATTTAGTATTGTGTGTCTCCAAGAGACCTGGTTAGAGGAAAATAATGTTCATATGGAGGGTTTCTTAAGCTTCATTACTCCAGCAGTCGCCTCGACCAGGGGTAGAGCCAAGGGTGGCCTGGCTATCTTTATTAGCCAAGATCTGCAATGTAATATAAGCAACTACCATAGCGCAAATCTGAATTTACAGAAGATTGATCTAAAAAATGGGAAGACTGTGATGACACTGGTTAATTTTTACAATGCTAATAGTAACAATGAAACTTGCTATATTGCCTCTCTAAACGACATTCTGAGCAAAAATGTTTATAATGTATCACGGCATTTGTTGATAGCAGGTGATTTTAATGTTCAACCATGCGGTAACCCAGCTAGTACGCCAATGGGGTTTTTAGGGTGCCATAATGAGGAAGGTTTTCACTTCTCCCATAGTAGGGGTGGTAAGAACCTAAACGACCTAATGAACGAGCACAACTTGATTGTAGCCATGTCGCTGGTCCCCGACATAAAAATCTTTGACACCCCAACCTTTAAAGGGCATGGGCAGGGTTCCTTTATTGATCACATATTATTATCTCCAGATGCTGCTCAATGGGTCTTGCATTTTTCTATTCTCACTAGTATATACAGTGATCATAATCCCCTTGTTATAAACTTGAGTGGTCCATTTATTGCTAAACGCCAGTCACGTCTCGATCATGGTATGTTAAGGTGCGTAAATGGCAGGCGTCGCATTAAATGGTCAATGGTAAATCAAGACACCTTGTATTCTAATATAACCAGCGCGTGTGAAGAGGAGCTGTCCGTTTGTCTCTCATCTGATTCAATCCCTTCGAACACTTTGTTTAGGTTCGAGGGGCTGGTCGCTAAAATTGGTTCCATGCTCACAGTGCCAATAAAGGGTCATAGTGAGAATAACTCTAAATGGTTTGACCATAATTGCTCAAAGGCAAGCAGGGATTTGAAACTTGCATTAAAAACTAAACCAAGAGATCGTGAATTGATAAAAAATCTTCGCATGGCCTACAGGAAAATAATAGCCATTAGAAAAAAGGAAATTAAGGCAAATGTTATTGAATCCCTTTTAGACCCATCTGTGTTGGGGAATAGCAGTAAGTTTTGGCAAATAATTAATAAACCTATGTTCGAAAACCCAAATGACACAGCTATTGGAACAAACATCCCTGAGGGGGAGTGGGTGTCCCATTTCAGTACAATTTTTAAGAGCAATGAGCAACGGGAAGTTTCCGATCTTTTAATTCCAACTGCGACCCCACTGTGTTTCACAGTACAAGAGACCGTTAGGGGAATACAGGGTCTAACTACCAACAAGGCCCCGGGTCCGGATGGTTTACCACCGGACCTGTTCAAGTCCAGTATCCCGTTTTGGGCCCCGGTTCTCACGGCTGTAATAAATGCAGCGGTAACAACTGGTTGCCCAAGAACTTGGGGTCTCTCGACTATAGTCCCCATTTTTAAGAAGGGTGATCGCAGTAGCCCGTTATGTTACAGGCCAATTTCTTTACTGAATTCAGTAGTTAAAGTGGTGGGGGGAGTAATTCTTAACAGGTTATCTACCTGGGCTAAAGAAAACAAAATCCTTTCACCCATACAATACGGGTTTAGACCAGATCACTCGACCATCACGCAGTGTCTGAACCTATACCTTATCCTAAGCAAGTATACGCTGGCGAGACAAGGCACTGTCTATATGGCCTTCATGGACCTGTCGTCCGCGTTCGACTGCGTAGACAGAAGCCTATTATGGGCCACTTTGCTGAGAATGGGTGTAGAGAGGAACCTTGTCAATTTCCTCGCTGATCTGCATACAGACACTAGGGCGAACGTCCGTTACTCTCAAGACCTTAAGGTAACGGATGAATTTAAAATAAATCGGGGTGTCCGACAAGGTTGTATCTTGGCCCCTTTTTTATTTAATTTGTATATTAATGAACTGGAGGAATCTCTTTTACTTGTAGAAGCAGATTACCCCTTAGTCGAGCGCAAAGGGGTACCTGTTCTACTTTACGCCGACGATGCTGTTCTTATTTCTAGAACAGCAATCGGCCTCCAGAAACTTTTAAACTCCTTCCACAAATTTATGGAGTCACGCGGTTTAAGTATAAATAACTCCAAGTCCTTCGTCATGAAGGCAGGTAAGGGCACTCTGAAACCTGGTCATTTCAGTTTAAACGGGGAAAAAATTCCATCAACCAACTCCTTCTCTTACCTCGGGGTCCTGATAGATCACAAGTTATCATGGGGGCCAGCAGTCTCCAAAAAGAAGGGAGAAACTACAAGGGTCAATGCGGCCATCCTCGGCCTTGCAAAAAAAATCGGCAATTGCCCGTTGGCCGCATTGCTTAAATTGTACCAGGCAAAAAGCGTTGCTGTTGCCTGTTATGGGAGCGAGCTCTGGGGCTATCGCAAGGCTAAAGACCTAGAGGTCGCAGAAAATAACTTCCTAAAAAAGATCTTAAGACTGCCTAGGGGTACTGGGAATTACTCAGTACACGAGGAGCTGGGGGTCCCCTTTCTAGGTGACAGAATAGCAGTAAGCCCAGTCACATGCTGGCTGAAATGTTGGTTAAATAATGAAATTCCATTAACACATGCCCTACTGAAAGAAGCTCTACAGTTAGACGGGAGATTTAAGGTACCGTGGGTAAAGTACATAAAGGACAGCCTAACGGCAATAGGCCGACATGATTTGTTTTATGCCCCAAATACAATTAGAAAATCTGATGTGAACCTGGTCAAGAATGCCATAGTTTTGTTAAGATGTACCGACAGAGAAGAGGCTGAGACACAGAAGGTCAGTGTTAGGAAACATCTATTGCTAAAAACATGCTTGCAAATAGAACCTTATTTGACATGGCCTATGTCCAGCTATGAACGGTTTCTTTTAACAAGGTTCCGCTTTGACCTCTATCACCTTCTACTGGCATTCCCAAGTGGTGCTCAGCGGGGCGAAGTGTTGCCAGCTTGTGGCTGCGACGGAAAGTCTCCTCAAGATCTGGCTCACTTCCTTTTTATTTGCCCTTACTACTCCACCCCACGGAAATTATACCTTAAACCGTGTCTTAAAAAAATGAGCTTCACACAAATTAAACCCGCACTTTATTACTTACAACTACTGAATATTGACTGTGCCCTGTTTATTAGTAATTTTTTTAAAAAAGCCATCTGCTTTAGGAAAAGCATGGACGGCTAACCATGCTGTAAAAATGTGCTGGTGATTTTTAAGTCTACAGTTATTTATATTTTTAACCATATACTTCCCATGCTTTATTGTCTGATATATTGTACTGTCTATTGTGTCATTAATTGCCTTTGAAAATGAATTGTAACCGTTTTTAATTGTGCGTTTTCAAAATGAACTTTTATGATTGTAAAATCTACAATCGAATAAAGATTATGAATTGAATTGAATATATATATATATATATATATACTCTCTTGGCCACTAGGTGCACTACATTATACAGACAAAAGGTGATTGTAGGAATGCCTCCCATCACCTTTTGTGTTTTTGACCGACTGCCTTAAGTGGCATGGGTATGGCCAGACGTGAAGACCTTGCTCACTATGCCATTGAGACCAACCTATACACTGATGAGCCCTAATCAGGGCAAACATGGTCTTTGGTTTGCTGTTGTGTTCCAGTTCAGGGAGAACCTGACCAAGCAGGTCGGGCTGGACTGTTCCCAGGGTCAAGACTGATTTGCATATGGTTTGATTCAAACTTTGGAATACTACTCTAGTGATGCAAGCATTCCTCCCACCACTTTTGAGTGCCTGAAGAATCCAGATGTTGCCCAGCTGACGAGAGGTGTTCTTAGTGCTCCAGTATCTGAGATGCCTCTGTCAGTGCAAGCAATTAAACCACTGTATGATCCGTGGTCAACACAAAATTGTAGTCCCACTTCTATGTTTCTGGCATGTTCTCGTTATTTATCAAAATCTGGAGGAGACCCTCCCCTGGGAGTGTGCAACTATTTCCAGCTGAAAAGTACTCCCTCTTCAAGCGTGACACCTTCACACAGTCAAGGCTTTATAGCTAATAGAGGTTAGCAGTATAATGCTCTTCAGCTTCGCTTTTACCGGTGCAAAACTGGGCTGGGCATTCGGAGCATTCAAAGTCTATTTGGCTAAAAAAGACGGCATTGGTCGAGGGTGTCACGCATAAAGAGACGGCACTAGGCGAAGGGGTCACGCATAAAGACACGGCATTGGTCGAGGGTGTCACGATGCCGCGAGGTCACCTGGTGGGGGCAGCTCCAGACCTTAAACAAGCGTTGTGGACTATATTTCGGGTACCTCAGCCTCGCCTGAAGCCCCGTCCGAGGACCCGCGGAATCACCGAAGACCTTTGAGTCTCTGCAACTCTAGCGCAACAGTTTGTTGTGAGAGAGACCACTCACTCCTGCACTTCCGCTCTCGGGGCTAGGCGCGAGGCTGGCAGGCCAGTGCCGCACTTCCGGTGTCACTTTAGGCGCCCACCTAAGAGTTGGAATGAAAGAACGTCAGTAGAGCAGCCGGATTTCCGGTTGTCGAAGTTTGAGTCACGAGCTGCTACGTGACGTGAGGACACGCAGTTTGCCTTTCAGGTGTTGGCGGGTGTACAGGCGACGGAGCGGATGTGATGGCACTTGCTGCAACTTCCGGTGAGCATCTAGCGGTTAGTTGGTGCCGCTGTTCTAACTAGATTTCCACCCCCATATTTTTGCACACCCCCTACGTCAGAGGGGTGTCGATTCATGCAGGTTCTGCCTGTGTATCCGTGCTTCCTCGTCTCGCTGCACACCCCACGAGTGTCACTCACTGTGCGCATGCGTGCCTCGGTTTATTCATTTTATTTATGCGTTTTTCTCTCGTGACATTATTCCCATTTGTGCGGGGAAAAAATAACCCAATCTGGCAACACTGGTTGCGGCGGCATTTATCATTTATTTGGGGACAATGACACTACTGTCACTGAGTGTCACCAAATAAATGATAAATGCCGCCGCAACGGACCTGGAGTGCAGCGCGCGCCCCCCCCCCCCCTGGAGTGCAGCGCGGCCCCCCCCGCCCCCCTGGAGTGCAGCGCGCCCCCCCTCCCCCCCCCCACTCGCTCTGCCGCTGAGAGGATGGCTGCTGTAGCAGCGGGTGTGGTGAGGCAGGGCTCCTATGGGGCCACAGAGGGTAACGCAGGCAGAAGTCACCTGCACCAGGAGTTCACTACTGTCACGTCGTCTCGCCTGACCTTCGAGACAGGACAGGCGAGCAGGAAGGAGGAAAAGGAAGTGAGGACACAGGAAGCGGTATTCCTAGTCTGTAAGGCAGTCTAAGGCTGTCAGGGAATAAAGCAAGACATAGTAAACAGCCTCTGCCTCGGTGTGTTCCTTTTATCTAAGGGTGAACTTGACAAATGGCGACGAGGGTGGGATGTCCCTAACACCCACAACCCTAACATCACCCAGCCGAATGAAGCGGCCGACCACCGAGCTCAGCAGCCTGCCTGCCGGTAGCGCGGAGAGCGCGAAAATTTAAACTGATGCCGGCGCTGCCAACATCCACAGAACGCCAGGCGCGGATCTGAATATCCGCCGAGTGGCCCAAGCGATCCCTGCATGCTGCAGCGAAAGAAGAATAGCACCCACGGAGGAAAGGGAGCGCATATGCCGGAGCGCTACCCCACGTGGTCTCAACTTGAGCGCCAGCCGACTCGACTTACCCTGACATCCTGACGCGAGGGAGAAAGGGAGAAGCTGCCTACATTCAGAGCGGAGGGTGAGTCCCGACCAGCAGCCCCAGCGACCAGCAATCTCGGCGACGCTAAGCGTGAAAAGAAGATAAACCTTCAACACAAGTAAGACGTGAGACGTCCCGCGCGGCGGCCATTTTGAAGTCAGGCGCCGGCGCTTCACATGGCACACGCTCAAACAATGGCGGCCATCTTGAGGTCAGGCGCCATTTAAGAATCACACATTCCTAGTCAAAAGAGCGCAAAAATACAATTATACAAGCCTAAACGCTCTCAAAACCCACAAGTGACAAGCAACACGTGCAGATAGCAATACAAAGTGCGCACAGAGCCACAGAGGACCCTGAAAATTCTTTAAAAAGACTGAGACCACTGCGCATCCAGGCCAATTCACTCATCCTTCCGAAGGGACAGTACAGATGTCCGACACACATCCTGACAGCTCATCCAGTAGCACGAGCCCAACACAAGCAGCCACAGCGGCTCTACCACCAAACCCAGGGCAAGCAACCACAGCAGCTCTACAACCAAACCCAAGGGGTCCTTCATCCACCTCACATACTCCAGGCGACGCACCAACCATGGCCAACAATCCCATTGGAGCGTCTTTCATGCGCCAACCACTGCCCCTACCTCTAACACCAGGCAACAGCATGGGCCCCGCGTGGAAACGATGGAGTGAAGACTTCGAGGACTACATGATTGGGTCCCGAGTAGAAGATTCAAAACAGAAAATAGTAGCCCTAAGAAACCTCGTCGGTCCGGACATTGCACAAATTATCAAAGAACTACCAAATATAGCAACCGCCACCTATGATGAAGTGAAACTTGCTCTTGACAGACGATTCCTTCACAAACGCAATGTGGACTACGAACGGCACACCTTTCATCTAGCCGCACAAGACAAAGACGAATGCATGAGTGATTTCATCATGCGCATCAGGAGGCTAGCCCAATACTGCGACTTCGACAACTTCAAAACTGAGGATGCCCTGAGGCTCCGCATCATCAGTGGATGTTACTCCGAAACCCTCCGCCGACGACTGCTCAAGAAACCGCATTCGCTGGAGGAAATTGAAGAGCTGACCAGGATAAACGATCAGGCAGAAGACTATGCCAAGCGAATGGGCACGCAGAAATCCGACCACAAAGATCATCACGCACTACGCGTTCAGTCACGCCGAACATCCAAATCATCCAGGACCACGTCGAGCTCTCACAAATTCCATTCCTCCCGAAAGACACCATCCAAAAGAAGCTCGCACCACTCCACTTCGGCCAAATCCGCGCCCACCTGTTACCGATGTGGTCAAGACTACCCACACTCAGGGCAGTGCCCAGCAATTGGCCAGCGGTGTCATCGCTGCGGGCGCGACAATCATTTCGAAGTGGCGTGCCAAGCCAAGCGGTCACCCCACGCATCATCGACCAGAAGCTGTGACACTCGCCATCGTGACACCCGCCATCATGCCAGGGCCATCAAGGGAAGAGACAGCCGATCCTCCAGCTCATCAAATTCCAGCGCCCGGTCTGCCTACTCTGGCCAGTCCAGAAGCCGCTCCGAGAGTCTCCATCGAACCAGGCATCACACATCTGAATCCTATCGATCACGTAGAGACACATCCAGCGGGTCTTCCTCATCACGCACCCCGACATCTCAAGAAAGCGATGAATACATTTGCATGGTATCCGACCCAGACCGTCTAAAACGATACCCGAAACTGGACATCCTCATTGGCAACCATCCGGCGAAATTTGTTCTGGACTCAGGAGCATCATTAAACTACATCTGTGCCCTGGAATACCATAACATGAAACAAAAGCCCAAGCTGTCTCCTGCTGCTGTCCGCATCTTCACCTGGATGTCGCGCAAGCCCCTGCCGTGTCTAGGTCGATTCCACACCACCCTCACATTCAAAGACCGGACAGTTGACGCATATATCCATGTGGTAGAGGGTCCAGATGTGGCGGATTGTCTCCTCAGCCTACCAACGGCGGAAAGACTCAAACTAGTAGAGCTCCTCTACATGACAGAAGATGCTCCAGACATCACAGCAAAATTCCCAAACCTTTTTAAAGGCCTTGGAAGACTAAACCACTTCAAAGTAAAGCTCCACATCAATGAGAAGGTGACGCCCATTGCTCAACACCATAGGAAGGTACCATTCCACCTCCAACAAGCCGTGGACGATGAGCTACAGGATCTACTCCAGACTGACATTATCGAACGCACGTCCGGACCCACACCATGGGTGTCCCCAGTTGTGGTAGTCCCCAAGAAAGGACAAGACAACAAAGTCCGCCTGTGTGTTGACATGCGTGCACCCAACACCGCCATCGAGCGGGAGCGTCATCCTGGGCCACACATCAGTGACATGATTACGAAGCTAAATGGAGCCACTGTCTTCTCAAAACTTGACCTTAACAAAGGCTATCACCAACTAGAGCTTCATGAAAAATCAAGATATATCACCACATTCACTACGCACCAAGGCCTGTTCCGATACAAACGGCTGAACTTTGGCATCTCTTCGGCTGCCGAGATCTTCCAAGAAGCCATCAGATGAGTCATTCAAGGCATCCCCAATGCTTTCAATTACAGCGATGACCTACTGGTATTCGGAAAAGATCAAACCGAACATGACACAGCGCTGGACAGAGTCTGTCACGCTCTGCTGACTGCTAACCTGACTCTCAATGCCAGCAAATGTGAATTTCACAGAGACACCCTGAAATTTTACGGACATATCTTCTCCAAGGAGGGGATGCGACCCGATCCCGAGAAGGTAATAGCACTTGCAGACACTCCGACACCTCGAGATGTAAGTGACCTCCGTTCCTTCTTAGGCATGGCGAGCTACTGTGCGCGATATATTCGCGACTACGCCACGATCAGCTACCCCCTACGTGAACTTACTCGCCAGGGCCAATCCTTTGACTGGACTGAACCATGCCAACTAGCCTTCAACACCATCAAGCAAGCAGTAGGATCTGCCACAAACCTGGCGTACTTTGACACAAAAAAAAAGACAGAAATCACAGTCGACGCCAGCCCAGTAGGTCTGGGCGCCATCCTGGCCCAATACCGGGATGATTCAGACCAACGCCACATCATCGCATATGCAAGCCGCAGCCTCACGGACACTGAAAAGGCCTACTCTCAACCTGAGAAAGAAAGCCTCGCTGTAGTGTGGGCCTGTGAACACTTCCATTTGTTTGTGTACGGCAAGCACTTCACAATCATCACGGACCACCAAGCTCTCATCACCATCTTCGGCAATCCCAACGCCAAGATGCCTCCTCGTATCGAACGGTGGGGCCTACGCTTGCAAGACTACATATTCACAATCATACATAAACCCGGCAAAGCTGAGAACCCAGCTGACTTCATGTCGCGCCACCCTGTGGCCGGAGCCCGGAACGCCCTGTCTGTAGCTGATGAATATCTCCACTTCGTCATTGACGCGGCCTGTCCACCCACAGTCCCCATCGCCGCTATTCAGGAAGCATCCACGTCTGACCCGCTTATTCAAGCTGTCATGGCTCGCATCCGCACGAACTCCTGGAGAGATGTGAAACATTCGCCACAGGACTCCGACTCCACGCGGCACGATCTGGCTGCGTTTCAGCGAGTGCGTGACGAACTCTCCATCAGTGACAACGGCCTTCTTCTGAGGGGGGGAAGGATCGTGATTCCCCTCAACCTGCGCCAAGGAGTTGTCAACTTGGCACATGAAGGACACCGAGGCATCAACGCAACCAAGAAAGCCTTAAGAGAACGCGTGTGGTTCCCCACACTTGACCACATGGTAGAAACAACCCTGAAAGACTGTATGACCTGCCAAGTGGTCAGTCGGGAAGAACCCCCAGCACCACTACTAATGTCGGACCTACCAGAAGGAGTATGGCAGCAAGTAGCAGTTGACTTTTTCGGACCACTGCAATCGGGACAGTACATCATTGTCATCATGGATGAGTACTCCCGATTCCCCTTTGCACAGCTAATACCATCAACTCGAGCAACGACAGTAATCCCAGTGCTGGATGAAACCTTCGCTGCATGGGGCATTCCACTTCGAGTAAAAACAGACAACGGACCACCTTTTAATGGACATGAGTTCGCAAACTTTGCTGCACACCTTAACTTCAAACACAAGAAGATCACTCCACTATGGCCACAAGCCAATGGCATGGTGGAGCGGTTCATGGCGACCCTCAAAAGGGTGATTCAACAGACTGAATTAACCCACAGAGATGTCCAACAGACATTAAATGAAGTGTTACGAGCATATCGGAACACTCCTCACAGCACCACCAATCAATGCCCAGCCACTGTGATGTTAGGCAGGACACCACGGACTCGACTTCCCATGGCAGATCCCGCACTCCAGCAGCGGCCTGTCACCGTCGACCACAACACGCTAGTCGAGATAGACCACAGGAATAAGCACCGAATGAAGACCTACGCTGACCAACGAAGACATGCCAAAGACACTAACATACAAGAAGGAGACCGGGTGATTGTCCGGAGCGATCGGCGCGCCAAGGCAGACAGCCGGTACCTCGACATCCCCTTCCAGGTCGTCAAAAGAAAAGGGACCATGATTACAGCCAAATCGGATCACAAACAAATAACGAGAAACATCTCGCACTTCAAGAAATGCAACCAAAACTCCAGACGAGGGACCTCGTCGAGCCAAACCTCAAGTGAATCTCACAACCACAGTGACAGCAGCGACCAAAACATTCACAGCCCGGCCAGAACTGTAGAAGCCACAAGACGTCCGAGCTCACCACGGGAACAAGAGAGACGCCCCCACCGCCTCATCAGGAAACCTCGGCGGTTAGTAGAGGAGATGTAGCAGAAGCAAGCCTTTGTGAAACCGGGGAGATGTCACGTCGTCTCGCCTGACCTTCGAGACAGGACAGGCGAGCAGGAAGGAGGAAAAGGAAGTGAGGACACAGGAAGCGGTATTCCTAGTCTGTAAGGCAGTCTAAGGCTGTCAGGGAATAAAGCAAGACATAGTAAACAGCCTCTGCCTCGGTGTGTTCCTTTTATCTAAGGGTGAACTTGACAACTACAATCCGATGAGTCTCAGGAACTGAGGGCCTTACAAGATGAGGCATTAAGTCTGTTCACACCGAGCACGTGTGCAGAGACGTCAGGCGGTGAATGCAGCCGAGAGCCACAGTCCTGTATCCTGAGACCACCGAGACCCCCTCTATGCCTCCTGCAGACCTGGTGTGCAGGGCTCACTTAACCAACACTTCACAATAGGAACAGAACTGAAGCATGAGGAGAAGATTACACGCCAGCATGTTACAGAAACAAACGTTACTTTACATGAGACAAAAGTGACCATCGTGAGCAAACAAAATACACGAGGAGCAAACGGTGCACAGGAGGTTGCAGGTTACAAAAGCGAACAAAGTACAAGCAAAGGCATAATACTGCACCGGAAACCGACGGCTCGACCGCTGTTGGCTATACATACTGAAGTGCTCGGTCAGTGACGCAGGGTGGCATCTGCTCATGTATCTAAACATAGCTCACTCAGTCCTGACCCTCACTCAATCCTGACCCTCACTCAATCCTGACCCTCACTCAATCCTGACTCTCACTCAATCTTGACTCTCACTCCTGACCTAGCCCTCACTCACTCCTGACCCTCACTCAATCCTGACTCTCACTCCTGACCTGGCCCTTACTCACTCCTGACCTGGCCCTCACTCACTCCTGACCCTCACTCAATCCTGACTCTCACTACTGACCTGGCCCTCACTCACTCCTGGCCCTCACTCACTCTTGACCCTCACTCAATCCTGACTCTCACTCCTGACCTGGCCCTCACCCACTCTGGCCCTCACTCACTCCTGACCCTCACTCCTGACCTGGCCCTCACTCACTCCTCACCCTCACTCAATCCTGACTCTCACTACTGACCTTGCCCTCACTCACTCCTGGCCCTCACTCACTCCTGACCCTCACTCAATCCTGACCCTCACTCAATCCTGTCTCTCACTCCTGACCTGGCCCTCACTCACTCCTGACCCTCACTCACTCCTGACCCTCACTCAATCCTGACCCTCACTCACTCCTGACCCTCACTCAATCCTGACTCTCACTCTTGACCTGGCCCTGACTCACTCCTGACCTGGCCCTCACTCACTCCTGACCTGGCCCTCACTCCTGACCCTCACTCAATCCTGACTCTCACTACTGACCTGGCCCTCATTCACTCCTGGCCCTCACTCACTCCTGACCCTCACTCAATCCTGACCCTCACTCAATCCTGACTCTCACTCCTGACCTGGCCCTCACTCACTCCTGACCCTCACTCAATCCTGACCCTCACTCACTCCTGACCCTCACTCAATCCTGACTCTCACTCTTGACCTGGCCCTGACTCACTCCTGACCTGGCCCTCACTCACTCCTGACCTGGCCCTCACTCCTGACCCTCACTCAATCCTGACTCTCACTACTGACCTGGCCCTCATTCACTCCTGGCCCTCACTCACTCCTGACCCTCACTCAATCCTGACCCTCACTCAATCCTGACTCTCACTCCTGACCTGGCCCTCACCCACTCTGGCCCTCACTCACTCCTGACCCTCACTCCTGACCTGGCCCTCACTCACTCCTCACCCTCACTCAATCCTGACTCTCACTACTGACCTTGCCCTCACTCACTCCTGGCCCTCACTCACTCCTGACCCTCACTCAATCCTGACCCTCACTCAATCCTGTCTCTCACTCCTGACCTGGCCCTCACTCACTCCTGACCCTCACTCACTCCTGACCCTCACTCAATCCTGACCCTCACTCACTCCTGACCCTCACTCAATCCTGACTCTCACTCTTGACCTGGCCCTGACTCACTCCTGACCTGGCCCTCACTCACTCCTGACCTGGCCCTCACTCCTGACCCTCACTCAATCCTGACTCTCACTACTGACCTGGCCCTCATTCACTCCTGGCCCTCACTCACTCCTGACCCTCACTCAATCCTGACCCTCACTCAATCCTGACTCTCACTCCTGACCTGGCCCTCACTCACTCCTGACCCTCACTCACTCCTGGCCCTCACTCACTCCTGACCCTTACTCAATCCTGACTCTCACTCCTGACCTGGCCGGCCCTCACTCACTCCTGACCCTCACTCAATCCTGACTCTCACTCCTGACCTGGCCATCACTCACTCCTGACCTTCACTCAATCCTGACCCTCACTCAATCCTGACTCTCACTCCTGACCTGGCCCTCACTCACTCCTGACCTGGCCCTCACTCACTCCTGACCCTCACTCACTCCTGGCCCTCACTCAATCCTGACCCTCACTCACTCCTGACCCTCACTCAATCCTGACTCTCACTCCTGACCTGGCCCTCACTCACTCCTGACCCTCACTCACTCCTGGCCCTCACTCACTCCTGACCCTCACTCAATCCTGACTCTCACTCCTGACCTGGCCCTCACTCACTCCTGACCCTCACTCAATCCTGACTCTCACTCCTGACCTGGCCCTCACTCACTCCTGACCTTCACTCAATCCTGACCCTCACTCAATCCTGACTCTCACTCCTGACCTGGCCCTCACTCACTCCTGACCTGGCCCTCACTCACTCCTGACCCTCACTCACTCCTGGCCCTCACTCAATCCTGACCCTCACTCACTCCTGACCCTCACTCAATCCTGACTCTCACTCCTGACCTGGCCCTCATTCACTCCTGACCCTCACTCAATCCCGACCCTCACTCAATCCTGACTCTCACTCCTGACCTGGCCCTCACATCCTGACTCTCACTCACTCCTGACCCTCACTCTATCCTGACTCTCACTCACTCCTGGCCCTCACTCACTCCTGACCTGGCCCTCACTCACTCCTGGCCCTCACTCAATCCTGACTCTCACTCCTGACCTGGCCCTCACTCACTCCTGACCTTCACTCAATCCTGACCCTCACTCAATCCTGACTCTCACTCCTGACCTGGCCCTCACTCACTCCTGACCTGACCCTCACTCAATCCTGACTCTCACTCTTGACCTGGCCCTGACTCACTCCTGACCTGGCCCTCACTCACTCCTGACCCGGCCCTCACTCCTGACCCTCACTCAATCCTGACTCTCACTACTGACCTGGCCCTCATTCACTCCTGGCCCTCACTCACTCCTGACCCTCACTCAATCCTGACCCTCACTCAATCCTGACTCTCACTCCTGACCTGGCCCTCACTCACTCCTGACCCTCACTCACTCCTGGCCCTCACTCACTCCTGACCCTTACTCAATCCTGACTCTCACTCCTGACCTGGCCCTCACTCACTCCTGACCCTCACTCAATCCTGACTCTCACTCCTGACCTGGCCATCACTCACTCCTGACCTTCACTCAATCCTGACCCTCACTCAATCCTGACTCTCACTCCTGACCTGGCCCTCACTCACTCCTGACCTGGCCCTCACTCACTCCTGACCCTCACTCACTCCTGGCCCTCACTCAATCCTGACCCTCACTCACTCCTGACCCTCACTCAATCCTGACTCTCACTCCTGACCTGGCCCTCACTCACTCCTGACCCTCACTCACTCCTGGCCCTCACTCACTCCTGACCCTCACTCAATCCTGACTCTCACTCCTGACCTGGCCCTCACTCACTCCTGACCCTCACTCAATCCTGACTCTCACTCCTGACCTGGCCCTCACTCACTCCTGACCTTCACTCAATCCTGACCCTCACTCAATCCTGACTCTCACTCCTGACCTGGCCCTCACTCACTCCTGACCCTCACTCACTCCTGGCCCTCACTCAATCCTGACCCTCACTCACTCCTGACCCTCACTCAATCCTGACTCTCACTCCTGACCTGGCCCTCATTCACTCCTGACCCTCACTCAATCCCGACCCTCACTCAATCCTGACTCTCACTCCTGACCTGGCCCTCACATCCTGACTCTCACTCACTCCTGACCCTCACTCTATCCTGACTCTCACTCCTGACCTGGCCCTCACTCACTCCTGACCTGGCCCTCACTCACTCCTGGCCCTCACTCAATCCTGACTCTCACTCCTGACCTGGCCCTCACTCACTCCTGACCTTCACTCAATCCTGACCCTCACTCAATCCTGACTCTCACTCCTGACCTGGCCCTCACTCACTCCTGACCTGGCCCTCACTCACTCCTGACCCTCACTCACTCCTGGCCCTCACTCAATCCTGACCCTCACTCACTCCTGACCCTCACTCAATCCTGACTCTCACTCCTGACCTGGCCCTCATTCACTCCTGACCCTCACTCAATCCCGACCCTCACTCAATCCTGACTCTCACTCCTGACCTGGCCCTCACATCCTGACTCTCACTCACTCCTGACCCTCACTCTATCCTGACTCTCACTCCTGACCTGGCCCTCACTCACTCCTGACCTGGCCCTCACTCACTCCTGGCCCTCACTCCTGACCCTCACTCACTCCTGACCCTCACTCACTCCTGACCCTCACTCAATCCTGACCCTCACTCTATCCTGACTCTTACTCCTGACCTGGCCCTCACTCACTCCTGATTCTGTGCCTGGTTTCACGCACCTGCTGCTGTACTCTGTGCATCTCAGCGCTAGAAACTTAGCTCTCCAAGTTTGAAAAGTCAATATTCGATGTGGGCCCTGGAGATGACTTTGATGCCATGATTTAGATTTAGATTTACTTTTTTTTTTTAAGTTAACAGAACCTTTATTGAATAGTAAAAATAATTTGCATTATAATAAATTAAAATAACCAACATGGTTTCATAACTATTTCTTGCCACGCTTGGCGGTAGGTTTGGCAGAGTCCTTATCGATGTTATCTTTGCTTGTGGGTGCAGCCTTTGCTGCCAGTTCCCCCTTCTTTTCACTGGTCTTTTCCTTGGTTGACACTTTGGCAGCCACCTTGTCCTTGGGCTTTTTGGCTGGAATTTTGTTAGCTTTGTCCGAGTCCACCTTTGCTTTAGGAACAGCAGTCTCACCTTTACTGCCACTTTTTTCGCAGCCTTCTTAGCCGCATCACCAGGTGCTTTTGGCTTCTTAGCAGCTGCTCCAGAAGTTTTAGGTTTCCTGGACACAACTTTCTTGGCTTTGGGCACCGGTTCTCCATTTGGGTCACTGTTCTCAGATACCTTCTTCAGAGTTTTCGGTCTGGCTGGTGCCAGCTTGAACCTTCCTGTGGCACCTTTCACTGTAGAGTTGGTCGGTCTCATCAGAAGGCCCTGCTCCATGCCCTTCCCCAGCGCTAGCCTCAGCAGTACTCGGAGCCGCACAGAGTCCGCAGACGGGTAGGTGGTGAGGATGTATGTGCGGATGGAAGGCACCATTGCACCTTTGCGGTCGGTGTTCTTCCTCAGGGCTTCCAATACCGTGCTCAAGGTCGAGGGGTGAATAGGAGCATCTGTTGCTTTTGGTACTTTGAGGGCTTTTGCTTTCACCTCGGCAGCTGGTTTAGTAGGCACTGCTTTCGAAGAGTCAGGTTCGGCGGCCGCGGCAGCAGCAGCAGCAATCCTCTTAGAAGCCATTTTACCGAGAAAAGATGCTAAAAACAAATGCCCACCGAAAAATAGAATAAAAAATAAAAGCCTCTTACAGGACGGATACTATAATTTACACCACAGAAAGGCTCCTATCCTGTATTGTACAGTTAATTAAAACTCACAATATAAAACGTACATCATTAAAATCCATGAGGGGCATCCCTCTTTGCGCTGCATGATGAATCAAGAGATTCAGATTCTGCTGCCAGAATCAAAACAAAAACCAAAAAAAAAACGAGTCCTTGTCATCTCGGTTGAGTCAAATCTTTATTCTTACAATAACGTTCTGTGGATTTCTTTCAGTCTTGAAATGCCTCCTTTTAATGTCACAAGCGAAGTTTAAGGAAGACCCCAGAGCATTTTGGGATTGAAGTAGGGTGACCAACTTGCATGGGTGGCAATTCAGGGCAAAAATTGGCAACAAAAGTTACGTTTTACTGACAGAGGAGGTCACGCAATAGTATACAAGTAAGTAAATAGGCACCCAACACAAATACAAGTCAAAATAAGGTTATATCAGGTTGAGACACCGCACACTCACAAATTGCGCAGGTCTTTTTGTGGTATTTCATAGGATTTAAGAATCTTGAAGCTCTAGCAAATCGCAAAGCTAGCACTTTTTAGGCAACAGCGGTTTTAAAAAATAAAAGAATTGATAAAAGCATCCTCCTTAATATTTTGCAATGAAACTTTTACAAACATCTTCTTACAACCGACCTTGCACCATTTCCCCAAGGAATCCCACCCACAGGACTGCAGTAAATCGAGACCTTTTGTTTGCCTCTTTCATCCTAATTGTGGAGATAACCGCGCTGCTACACTACCTTGATCTTGAAGGTATTTTGGGGATTTGCTGAAACTTTCAGTGATAGGACAACTGGGCACAGATGAATACCAGAAGCCAATGTTGGCAGCAGTTTTACACGCAACGGTGCGAACTATGAAATGGATCTGCAGCTCATAAGCCAGAGAAAGATATTGGATCCACAGGAAGAGAAATGGCACTTGATGGCGAAACGTTTTTTGCAAGACCTTTTAGATGCAGAACTAAATATGTAAAGAAAGCAGCCCTTCTGCAAACCGATAACATCTCAGATGTTTCAAAACTGTGTATGTGTCCTAATCTGTGATGCTTGTTGCTTGCCTTAGTATAAATGATCTGTGAGACGCCATGCCTTCTTACATTCACGTTCACAACATATCAGTGCATTGCCTCATTTAAAGTAGGGCATCCAAACCAAGAAACTCAAGATAGTCACCAGAAGCAGGGCAGAGAGGTGAATGAAGGAGGGGTGAAGGGGGGGGGGGGCAGGGCAGTGAGACAATATAGCAAACATTTCGAGATAAACTCCCGCATTGGCAGTTACAGCAGAAAGAAGAAATCTTTCACACCAGGCAGCGTAACATGAACTCTAGCAATGAACAAGCCTCCCGCATTCATGCAGCCTTTACATGCGCAGATTCACTACTTGCCGCATTTCCATCTCTTTGCAGCCGCCCGGCCCCCTCTGGCTCCCCCTCCCTCTGAATCACCGCACATTTTTTTTTATTCTGGCAGCAGAATCTGAATATCGCGATTCATCCATGTAGCGCCCAGAGGCACGTCCCTAATGGTAGAAAGCGCCTGGTATCCAAATGTGATTCAAACACTCCTAGGACCAGAGAGTGATACCTCCGTGGCACGCCACAACTTTTCTAACACACAAGCAACCAGCTACTGCGTCCTCAATTACTCTATTTCAAAAGTCAAAAAATTACTTTATTCTGGTTCAATTAGGAAAAACCATAAAAGTACATACATATAAGCCAGTTACGTTCATGACATTTAATACATTTTTTTTTTTTTAAAAAGACGACTCAGTCCAAATAAAATAGCTTAAAATACAAAATTGATACTAAAAACCAGACAATATAGAAATCAAAGCAAAGTTCAAAGTGCATCGATCTTCTATTATAAATTGCACCTGTGGGGAATACAAAATTAAAAAAATGTAGCGATATTTAACCGCAAGCATTCTATTTCATTTTGACTAGAGATAGCTTTTGCAATCGCGCCAGACTCATGTTTCCCAAAATGTTGATACTAAAAACACACACAAAAAAAATTCCGTCCGAGGTTAGAAAGCAAATAGAAGGGGATGATGGACGGAGTGTTGAACATTGCAAGCACTCACCCCCAGTCAACTGATCTGGGTTAATCCATCATCGTTCTTTAGCTCACTCCGCCACCCCAGTTCAGACATGGCCATATGCAAATCAGTCTGACCCTGTGCCTCATGGGAACAGTCCAGCCCGAACTGCCAAGCCATGTCTTCCCTGGACCGGAAACAAGGATCCTAGGACCGGTTTCGGGTTCATAACCCTCATCAGCCAGGATAGCTTGACTCCAGTGGCATGGAGAGCACAGGACCCACGTCTGAGCATACCCTTTCCACATAGGGCGAACAAAACAAACAGTGGCAGCCCTCTTCATTCATTTGTTGGTTGTTGTGTCACTCACATTTTTCTTCCACTTCCTAAAGTCTACAGCAGGGGGCTATGGGTCAACCCCCTTCATTCACTGACTAACTTTAAATTGTGATTGATTACGTTTTTCAGCCAGCTCACATGTGCACAGCCGCCTGAAAAGGAATTCGTGCATGTGCCATTACCAGGTCTTCCAATGCACAACGTGTTGTGTCTACACGTGCTTTACAGGGGTTGTGGGGTCGATAAAGCGCTCCGTGGCCTACCGGGTGCACTCAGCGCTAAATAATACTGAAGACCATGTAACCAAACCGCCCCAATCCACCCCAGTCCGGGACTACAACGAGATAGCGCCTACTCAAGCTCTCACTGGCAGGGGGCGTCCTTCCACCACCCACAGGGGAGAAGCACATAAACCCAGACCACCCGGAGGGACCACCACAACCACATGACCTACTCATCAGTCTGAACTCCAAGCATCCCTCAGGAAGAAACACCACAGAGACCGCCCCCACCCAAGGCCAGGCCACCTGTCGGGGGCGCCTACAAGAACCAGACCGCCCACCGGAAGAGCCACCTCAGAAGCCAGCACCACCGAATGCCACCGGATTCACTGCAGGGGGCGCCCCACAAATTCCCACAGGCCTTCCCGTGCGCAGCCTCCTTGCACTCTGAGGCGCACAGGCCTCCCCCTGCTTTGAGGCGCATAGGTGATTCCCAAAGATTGATTTGGTAGCAGGCTTCCAAGCAGCCAAGATGATGTCTGCAACTTCCTTGGGATTTGAAAAGGACACTGTCTGGCACCATTCAGTCTCACTTGTACTGCCGCAGTGTTTGGGGCTCAGGGTGCGGAGCCAGACCACCATACTGCAAGAACAAGATCACACTGTATGGTAAAGGGAGCAAAGTATTGAATGCCAGCTGATCAGCATACCAGATCCTCATTGGCTGAATAGGATCAGCCGTGCTCCATCTTTGTACAAAACTTTCAATGGAAGCAGTCAGTGGCAACTTGTACAGCCGATCCCGACTAGATGACTAGATGAACCTAAATGCATCCCCAAGAATCCATTCAGTGAGAAATGTATAGCACAAAACGGAGGACATTCCCTGTTCTAGGTTGAGGTGAATGAGTCTGTGGAAATCCCAACATAGAGATCACCACCACGGTCACTTCAGGGTGAAGATTCCACTTGTCTCCAGGGAGAGAAGAGCCTCTGCTTTCACATTGAGGGAACCTGAAGAGTAAGCTAGTAATGGGAAAATTCCCCATCTTTGCACCCCTGCCAGAGGTGAATCATCTCCCAACACAGGGTCAATTACAGCAATCTTCTCAGTTGATTTATATATATTAGATGGTGCTGGAGCGGTCTGATAGAATCGGATTGTTGCCATCCGAGATGGAGGCAAGAAATGCTTTTAGAACAGTATGGACAGCCAACAACTGCGGCACAAAGAACACCCATTTGGGCATCCGAGGCCAATAAAGCAGCATTTGTGATTACATTAGCCTGTTTTTGACAAGGGCTAAAGGAAATGGTTGAAGGAGTCTATTCATTAGTGCAGATCTGATTGGAGGATGATCTACACTGAAGTGAAGAAGCAATGCCTTGGCAGTCATGTGGCACGAACTGGATGTACGAGGCACATCAGATATAAGACATGCAGAATCAAGATCCTTTCTCAGTCAAAAAAAATCTATTGAGTATCCACAATCTTTTGAGGAAAAGTCATCATACTGGTCATTCAGACACTTATGTTCTCCAGTATTGGATCTTTCATAGATTAAACATGCCTGAAACATTCTCCGTCGAAGTGGGGGTACTGTAGACTGGGAAGTTGTTGACCGAGACATTGTGAAGAAACTTGAGTCTGAAGAAGCAGTAGCTTTGATTTGTGAAGTCTCTGATTGTGATTTGGGTGCATTTTCAAAAGCACAATGGGTGCAGGAGATGAAATCTGATTCTATTTTGAAAGCAGGTCTTTCTTTAATTAAGAATGGAGCACCACGAGAAAATATGGTGTCTATTGGAGTTAGACCATATTGGAAACTCTTGGATGAATTATCAGTGTGCAATCATGATGTCATAATGAGCGGTGATAGGATTGTACCGCCAAGTGGTCTTCGTGTTCATATTTTTAAACTTGCCCATGAAGGTCATCTTGGCCAATGGATGACTATTAAGAGGATCAAACAGGAGTTTTGGTGGCCAGGTATGGAGGATCAGATTAGAAAATGTGTTGAAAGTTGTGTCTTGTGTAAAGAAAGTGAGAAGAGACATAAAGTTGGCGCTCAAAAGTGTGTTGATCATATTACTGATCCAGGCAAGGCTTGGCATACTATTTGCTTAGATTTCATCGGTCCACTTGCTGTATTTTCTGGTGATATGCGGTTTGCAGTAGTCATTGTTGATGTTCATTCGAGGTGGTTGGTTGCTAAGTTTCTGAATAACATTACTACTAAATCCACTATTGATGTACTGGAAAAATTGTTCCTTGATGAGGGTGTTTCTCATATTTTGTTGACGGATAATGGTACGCAGTTGACTTCTGGTGAAATGCGTTGCTTTCTTGAAAAGTGTGGCATTAAACATTCTTGTACTTCTTTATGCAATCCCATGGGTAATGGTATGGTGGAGAGGGTCAATGGATTGGTGAAAGGGACATTACAGTTAGCTTTGGTAAATTGTCTTCCACCGAGACATTTGATTGATGAAATGTTGTGGGCCTATCCTTCTATTGAACATAGTGTTATTCACCTTGTACCTTTTCAAGTCATGAGGGGGCGGTTACCCGGTTCTAGGTTAGTTCCAGCATGGCTTAAAGATTGGGTTTTATCTGGAAGGGAGTCTCCTGAAGCTTTTTCTGATTCTAAATTTAGGATTGGATATTGGGTAAAGCTGAAGAGTGGAAGGGTTAAGGGTGGTCTCTCTGAATTTTCTGATCCTCAGCGAATCATTAATGTTGGAAAACATTTTGTGGTGCTTGAAGGTGGGCAGAAGTGGAATTTAAGGAGGGTTGCTCTTTATCAAAGGAGGTGTTCTGTGGTCAGACAGGCTAATGACAATGAAGGATGTTCTGGTGCTATGTTCATTCCTGATCATCATCAATGTTGAAACAGAGAAGATGGGTCAGTTGGTTGATGAACGGAATGGTTCTGATGAATATAACCCTATTCCTGACCCTAACCTACTCAGTAAACCACACACCTTTGACACACACTGCAGCCCTAACTCACTCAGTAAACCACACACCTTTGACACACACTGCAGCCCTAACTCACTCAGTAAACCACACACCTTTGACACACACTGCAACGCTAACTCACTCAGTAAACCACATACATTCGACAAACACTTCAGCCCTAACCTACTCAGTAAACCACATACATTCGACACACACTGCAGCCCTAACTTACTCAGTAAACCACACACCTTTGACACACACTGCAGCCCTAACTCACTCAGTAAACCACACACCTTAGACACACACTGTAGCCCTAACTCACTCAGTAAACCACACACCTTCGACACACACTTCAGCCCTAACTTTCTTAGTAAAACACACACCTTCGACACACACTTCAGCCCTAACCTACTCAGTAAACCACACACCTTTGACACACACTGCAGCCCTAACTCACTCAGTAAACCACACACCTTCGACACACACTGCAGCCCTAACTCACTCAGTGAACCACATACATTCGACTCACACTTCAGCCCTAACCTACTCAGTAAACCACATACATTCGACACACACTGCAGCCCTAACCTACTCAGTAAACCACACAACTTCGACACACACTTCAGCCCTAACCTACTCAGTAAACCACACACCTTCGACACACACTGCAGCCCTAACTCACTCAGTAAACCACACAACTTCGACACACACTTCAGCCCTAACTTTCTCAGTAAACCACACACCTTCGATACACACTTCAGCCCTAAACTACTCAGTAAACCACACACCTTCGACACACACTGCAGCCCTAACTCACTCAGTAAACCACACACCTTCGACACACACTGCAGCCCTAACTCACACAGTAAACCACATACATTTGACACACACTTCAGCCCTAACCTACTCAGTAAACCACATACATTCGACACACACTGCAGCCCTAACCTACTCAGTAAACCACATATATTCGAGACACACTGCAACCCTAACTTACTCAGTAAACCACATACATGCGACACTCACTGCAGCCCTAACTTACTCAGTAAACCACATACATGCGACACACACTGCAGCCCTAACCTACTCAGTAAACCACATACATTCGACACACACTGCAGCCCTAACCTCCTCAGTAAACCACATACATTCGACACACACTGCAGCCCTAACTTACTCAGCAAACCACATACTTTCGACACACACTTCAGCCCTAACCTACTCAGTAAACCAAATACATTCGACACCCACTGCAGCCCTAACCTACTCAGTAAACCACATATATTCGACACACACTGCAGCCCTAACTTACTCCGCAAACCACATACATTCAACACACACTGCAGCCCCAATTTACTCAGCAAACCACATACATTCGAGACACACTGCAGCCGTAATTTACACAGCAAACCACATACATTCGAGACATACTACAGCCTTAATTTACTCAGCAAACCACATACATTAGACACACACTGCAGCCCTAACTTACTCAGCAAACAACATACCTTCAACAGACTTTGCAAACCAGCTAACCCACAAAACATTCTGCAAATCTCACCAACGGAAAAAACAATTCAACCCTCATTGTGCACACAATATATTGCAAGCATGCACAACACACACGGTGTAAAACAACAAAAGCAGTCAAATGTATTTCTAATGCCAGAAATAAAGACCTACTTGAAAGCCCTAGTGTAGTAATGAGGGCAAGAAGGAAAATGTCTTAGCTAAAATAAAGTGCAGTGCTCTAAATGGCCAGTGTTTTCATTTATCTTAGGCTGTGATGTGCTTGAGACTGAATCTCCGATCTGCACCAGGAGGAGGGGACAATCTCTGGGTGCTGTGGGCTTGCTTGAGCAGTGGTCTAAGAACTGCAAATAAGTAAACTACAGTCTCTCCAGATGATGTCTGTCCAGTCCGGACTTTGAAAATCTTTATCTGCGGTTGTTACACCTGCTTCCTAACTTCATCCTTCTAAGGAAGAGAGTTACGACTTGAAAAGGATGTTAGTCCTTCACACGGAATAAGTCTGCAACATTCCCTGTGCTGGGAACCAAGTACCCGATTGTAGCACTTGACTCTGTCCGGCTAATGAAGCAGAGCAGTGCAAGGCCTATTCGGGGGGGGGGGGGGGGGGGGCTAGTACCCCCAGTTTGCTAGTACGTAACAACCACACTCAATAAGTCATTGTCCAGTCAGTGCTTTATCTCATAAATATTACTTTATTGCAAACACACTATTACATACTATGCATCATTTACAAATATATACAGTCAGGTAGATGGAAATACCTTTGGTGACGCATGCTGAACAGTTGGCACCCTAGGAAGCCATACCCATAAGTCCAAGTACTCCTACACATAGGCATTGACACAATATCAGAGTACAAGGGGGTATCATTATCAGTACGGAAGGCCTACTGGCTTTGACATGAGAAGTATTCTTACATTAGTATTAACATTTTCATGATGCAAAGTTCTCTTTACATGTTGGTACACCCAAGATTCGTTGTAGTAGAGTAAGGTACTCATTTAGAGTTTGGCAGGTGACCCACCAGACCGCCATGCCAGCGAGGTTTGGCACCTCTCCCCTGGTAGAATAGAGCCTGCCACACCTGGGAGCCCCCACCAGGCAGGCAGAAATGTTTGTGCTGTAAGTGGAGCTGCCATTACCCTTGCCAAATGGGCACCATGTTTACTGCACCCTCTCAGCAGAGCGCTTTTTTTAAAGAGTATATTACAAATGGCTTTGACATACTGGGAATTTTCTCCCAGCAACTGGGGATCATTTATTTTGTTTTCTGTTGGGAACCACCAGGCTTTCAGTGACACAGTCTCAAACAGGACAAATATACCTTGGAATGACCACCCGAGGGAAGGCTTCTGACTTACATTGACTAATGGTTTCTGCCGTCGGAAACCTGGTCCTTCAAACTTTTGTTTTTTGGAAATCGCTCTTTATTGAGTTTATTTATTGCAGAATATTGTTCCAGGAATATATTTTAAATAGAGCTAAAATTATAGAAACTAAAACTTAAAACAAAATCCTCAGCCAACCAGACATTTACCTTTTCAGTTGTAACATTATAGGCATATAGTTTATACATAGAATGCAGCCGAAAGGAGATCCACAGAAAACACCAGAACATTTCTGGACTCAGGTGAAACATTGCTCTCCATTAGACAAGCACCTGATGGTACAATTTCACCAGTGTGCTCAGACCAGCATCAACCCAGGACATGAAAGCCTTATGTTGTAGCGTCTATTAAAACTCATTATTGTTCCACAAGACATTCAAGGGGCTGGTCATCCCATTTAGCTGCAGTGGTCAGAAAGACTGTATCCCAGTAAGTTATGACAGCAGCCTTACCTCCCTGGCTCTGTTGCACTTTGTAAGTAGCAACTCAACACATATCTTGCATATATAGGTTATAAACATATTTAGTGACTGCCCTCAGGCATTAAACACAAGGCTGGTGGCAATTTTAGAAGAACTCGAGCAGACCTGATGGGTTGTGGCTCTTTTCCTTTGGTGATGGGGCATTGGCACGTGCGGGTTAGCTCAAGTCTGGCACCTGGCCTATGGGTAGTCTGAGAGCGCCTCTGATTGGCAAGGCGGGCAATCTGCCATCGGCCGATGGGCCTCTGCCTGAGGCCAGTTAGCGGGCCGGTGTTTTGGTCTACTAAGGACTGGTGTACCCTGTGAAAAGTTGTTGTAACAGCCTTCACACACATGACCCCATGCATGTGAAGTCAGGCCAGAGAGCTAATGTCAGAGGCAGAATGACAGTGGGATGCTCGCCTGTGACAGCAGGAGGTGTGCCTGCCCTCTGGCTCCCTCCAGGTGAGACACAGACTTAAAGGAGCTGCTGATGGGAAGCCATTAGCACTTACTATTTTGAGGTATATGGGTGCATCGTCTTCCTTATTCAATATTGATACATGAAGAATAATTCAAGATCTTGGACTGTGATTTTAAGTTATCCTTTTATTCATGATTTTCATCATTTTTTCAAGATGGTGCAATATTCGGTATCTGATTATCGACAGCTGACACGTGTTTCACCCTTACATGGTCATCAGGATCAGGGCTGACATATGACAGACACTTTTGACCCCTGGCTCAAACACCTCCTCTGCATCCTATGTTTCTACTGGGAATACAATTTTCTGTTTGGAATATTTCATGCTGAAGAAAATAAGGCATGCTGTTGCAGACCTTCAAGTATTGTATTTTTAACTCTTTAGAGCCAATTATTTGGGAAAATTCTAAATGTATTTTTGGGATTGTCGGCACAGCCCTTAAGTGTCAAGATTCTATGTTGGCGTAGCTCACCTAAGTGTGTTTGTTGCCAGTAATTATGTTAGAACTTTTTTAATTGAGAACTACACATACCTTAATGCAAATAGAAATGAAAAACAAATTTATGAAATATTCCCAGGTTTAGTTGGGAAACTTGAGAAGCTTGTAGCGCTTTAAGAAAGGTGTGGACCTTCAATGCGTTAGCATGTCCTGCGACCCGGGGCTGTTTGCAACCCCTGTGATCTTGCGTCACTGTCAAGTGGTCGCAGTCGTGACATTTTAGCTACTAGCACTGTTCATGCTTTATGTTTTGAGTCCATACGTGCAGTGTTAAATGTGAAACTACAAGTCCTAGAATGCGCAATGTTGTTAGTTAACAACTGTTACTAGTTACAAGTGTTACACCCAGCATGGAAAACTTGACTCTACAATTTAGGCAAAATGACACCAGTGGATGGCTGAGTGAAGAGACCCTTTGCTGCTGACAAATGTGGTGGTCTCAAGTTTATTTATTTTAAGAGTTTTATATAGCGCTGGCCAGACCTGAGGGTATCGGAGCGCTTTACAACATACGTATCAGAAAATCACACAGTAATGCAGTAGTATTTATTAAGTATTCATTCAGAAGCAGCAATAACATTTTAATCGATGACTGAGGTAACAGCTACGGGATTTTTTTTCTTCGATTCTGCTGTGTCTTTTCAAGCGCTTCCGTCATCACATTTCAATATTGTAATGTATGTTAAGGGGCTGGTTAACTGCACCAGTTCTGCGGTGGGTTCTGACGAAGACAGAAGTACATTACGTTTGTTTCCACATGCATGCATGAAACATACATATTTTCCGAAGTATGAGGAACTAGAATCCATTTGTGTCCTTTAGGTAGCAGTAAGTAACTTCCCGATGTTGTTTTGAAATCCTGTGGTGAGCGGTTGCTTTAAAAGATATTGGAGGCACAAAGTTTTGGGTGTGACAAGAAGATTTCATTTAGTAGATCACAGATTCTAGGCAGGTGTGTAGTTGCACAGGCTGTTGGAGAGGTACTTAGGGGCCATGCCATGGGCTACCTTGATTGCAGGTGCAATTAACGCCTACCACCCAAGCCAGTTGTTATGGCTTTAGGGGCCTCGACCTGTCTTAATTGTCACACTAGTAGCAGTTTGATGGTTAGTAGTATTATAGGTACTGTCATTGGCAGCACTGGTAGTGGCAATGGGGTGTGCTAGGTACAGTAGCCTCCTGACGAGGGCCCTTGCACTTGTTTTTATACAAATTAAGCACTGGCGTGGGAGTCGGTAGGTTGTTAGAGAAGAGATGGGTGTGGTGACGAAATTAGTTGTTCCTATTACTTGAGAAGTAGACACACTGGGGATGGTTGGAGAAAACAGAGGGGTTAGCAGTAGGGCTTTAAGTGGGCCGGGTCTCGAGGGGTCTGAGCACCAGCAGTTTTTTTAAGGGGGGCTCGAAACGGGTCTCTATCGGGTTCTGTTTTGAGCCCTGGCACAGGCGGTCTGGTTTTTTTGCGGATTTTCCTTCTCTTTCTAAAACGCAAGAGCAGAAACATTGTGGTAGGGTCACCAGGGCTTTAATTGGAAGCTTTTTTAATATTATATGTAATAACCATAGTTGCAGCTTATTTATATTATGCAACAAATAACCATTGGCAAAGCCAATAGTCCTTACTTCTTGTTGTATCATATATCTGGATGCAATGACAGATACAGCAAAATACAAGTCGGGCCACACACTGCTAAACACAGATTTTTAGCGCAAGTGTTTTAAAGCCATGCCCCTAATTACACTGGTCACGCCCCTTTGAAAGACCCCCAGTTTTTTCATCCCACTTAAAGCCCTAGTCAGCAGTGATCTGTTTATGTAAAACACTCCAGACTTTAAGCAAGTAGACCAGGTGTCAGAGGTGCGGCACGTAGGCCGGCGTCAGAAGCATGGCACGTAGGCCGGCGTCAGAGGCGCGGCACGTAGGCCGGCGTCAGATGCGCGGCACGTAGGCCTGCATCAGAGGCGAGAAAGAAGTGAACAGAGAGAGGTGGGAGAATGGAGGGCCTTGGACCAGAGCGAGAGGTTCATGCCCTGAGGGCTGAACAGATGGAGCGCAAGGACTGACAGCCTTTGTCACTAGAACGAGTTCCCTGCGACATGTTGTGACAAAGTGTGAGAAAGCTGGTGGATGAGGTAATGAAGGGGCCCAAAGGTCACAAGTGGAAATCATGGCAAGACAGACTCCTGCCTGAGTTCTTTCGAGGGCTGTACATGGAGTGCCATAAATGTGGTAATAGTAGTGTCTGTTATTTACAGTACTTAGAATCGGCAGAACTGTAGCAGAAAGCGTTCAATAAAAACATTTTATTACTCTGTGATGCAGGAACAAACATGAACTCTCATTTGGCCTGGCTGTTCCTTTATCTTATGGAACTTTGAAGCGCCTAAAGGTGATTGGATTTTCAGGGAGTGCTACACAAGAAAACACACCTGACGTGGCCACTTTATAATCGCAGCCTGGGAGGTGAGTGCAATGGAATGAAGGGGATTCCTTCACCTGCACCCCTGGGGCAGCGCACTGTGAAAGAAAGGCGGGGGGGGAGGAGGGGGGGGGGGGTGGAGATGCATCTCCAAGCAGTGAATGGGCGCCTTTCTTTGGCGGCGGGAGAGCTTGCAAAAGCACCCCTCGCTCCCCGCAGCCCTCCTCGCCTTTGTGCGGGCCTCTCCTCGGAGCCTCGGCCGTGCCCTGTGGCTGCCGGAGCCTCGACCAGGCAGGAGCTCTCCCTGGTGAATCGGGGTTAACGCTGCTTAAGCAGGAGTAGTGTTCGCCCTGGATTTTGAAAGCGCATGCGTGCAATCACACGCATGCGCACTAAACGGGCAGAAGAGTGGGGAGCTTAGAAATACATGCAGCCAAGACATGTGGTTTCCACGCATGCGCATAATGATGCGCATGCGTGGAAAGGCGGGGGGTGTAAAGACAGATGGGGTGGGTCTATTGATAGCACACCGCTGCTCGCTGGGACGATGTTACCTAATGTTACTTAGCTTAGCTGCCAAACTCACAGGGTGCCACCGTGTGATACAGGATATCAGCTCCCATCACACGGTCTCCCGGTGAAGAGCCGATATCACACAGTGGCAGGAGGAACGAGCTGAAAATGTATTTATTTATTTCATTTATGCATTTTTATATAGCGCGGACTTTACCCGAAGGCGTCAGAGCGCTTCACATTAGGAACAGAAATGAAACATAATGAGAAACATTGCAAAAGAACAGAATACAAAAGCATACGTTACAACCGGGTATATCTTTTACTTTTCACCTGTTCTTCCTTTTCTATAAACAGTCCGCCTTTCCAAGTATGTTTCACTCTGCTGTATAAAGTACTTGCTACTTTAAACATTTATAAACTCTCTTAGTTTCTTTCTCCTTTCAGAATGAAATAAAGCTGTTGTTTTTCAGTAAAAAAATAAAATTAAAAAAAAGCATATGTTACGTTACATAAGGTAATAGTGACAATTGTGAGCAAACAAAATACATGAGGTAGTAAAAATTGTGAGCAACCAAAAATACATGAGGTAGTCAAAAGTGCACAAGAGGAAAAGTGACAAGTGTGCAGTTATAAGAGAAAACAAAGTATAATTTGAGGTATAATACTGCAATAAGTGCTAGACACTCAGGCACATGAACAAGCGTTACGTAGGCAAGGTGACACTTGTGCAAGTATCAAAGGTAAAAACATGTGAGAGGTAGCAACCGTGTGTTACAAGGGCAAAGTGGTGTGTGCATGTTTCATAAGGGCGCCGAACACAAGTACATGGAAAATACTGCAAAAAGGCAGACACTCCAACCACAGGAATACACTGGGGAGGCACTTCCATCGTCATGGAAAGTTCACCCAGCACGTTTCCCGAGGCTTTGAACGGCTGACGTCCATCCCTAGGACATCAGCACCAGCCTCAGCAAGCTTTTGTTTTTTCAGGTCGAGCCTAGGCAGCGTGCAAGCCTGCTCTGAGCGCGCAAGCCTGCTCTGGGGGCAGGCTGTATCCACTTCTAAGGGCTTTGGCCACACCCTCACTAGGATTGGCTAAACTGTGTGTTGTTGAGAGAAGTTTATTTCTGTGTGGTTTGTTTCACTTAATGTCCCTCCTTCTTTTGGCTAGTTCTGGCCCCTGGAGTATTGGCCTATTACTACTCTGCTGTCGCTGTAGTCTTTACCCCTTTGTGTTTGGCACTCTTTTTTTCTATGTTGGTTTTGGTTAAGTTTGAACGTGATGCGTTTTTGTTAAGCTTTCGTATTTCGACTGGCTACTTTAATTTGAAATAGGGGAGCTGCTTGCGCACTTCAGCTTCCCGCTTCCATTGTCCTGCCGGCATGCCTGTGGTATCGGGTTCCCAAGGCCTACATGCTCCGTAGATAACCCACTTACACTGAAAGAACTGTTGGCACGGAAACTGAAAAGTACAAAGAACAAGTTTATTAAGACCCCATGGGGTGGTGGTACATTCCTACAGCACCCTTCCGCAATGCAAGAAGTATCACACCGAACATCGGTGTGACTCGTTCTTTTATACAGTTTACAGGTAATAAAAAGATAGGCGGTACAAAGTTACAAAGCTTTATGTACATATATGGTCATTTTTGGAACACAGCCAACTCATGGGAGGGGTTACAACCCCACTGGTCAGTTTGGCGGCACATTCCTAAGAGGTGACTGGTCAGTTGATACTGCGCATGTGTGGGCTTGACCGTTACTAAAAATAGCCTGTTGCTGGGCAAACTCAAGTGGTCGGTGGCACGGACAACGGACTAAAGGGCATGCTGGCCACGAGGCCGCTCATGATCTAAGATGGCCGCCGTATCGTACAAGATGGCGTTTTCTAATATGGTCAAGATAAGATGAATAACGTGTAGCAAAGCTAAGCGCTAACGCGGCCATTGTCAAATTACGACAGACGACCCTTTTAGCGTTTAGCTGAAGCTACCTCATAGTGGACATAGTCGGGGTGTTCGTCTTCAATATCAATTAACATTATTTGAGCCACTTCTTGATGAAGCATCATTTTGTTTTGAGCAAGAGCTCGCCTTGATGGAATGCAAGCCGATAAACATATGGAACATAAGGCTGGGCCACATTGTATACATAAACATATGGAGAACAGTATCCCCACAATGATACATAAAATCGTCAGCAGTTTCCAACCCCAAGTGGTAAGCATAGACCAGAACCACCCTGAAAGAGTCCACGTTCCATTTCCTGGATGTATCTCAGCCGCTATTTTATGCAATTTCGAAATGGCATCATAAACAGATGGCGAATTATCAGGTACAAATACACAGCAGCTGCTTCCGATGATTCTACATGCCCCCCCACGGTCAGCTAGAACCACATCTAGAACCATTCTGTTCTGAAGCGTAACAATCCTAGAAATCTGAAGTTCTTCGGTAATGTTTCCTAATGCAATAGCAGTATCATTGGCTACAGCCTCAACAACACGGGTCAATCGTCGTATTTTCCTGCTATTCAATGCAGCCCCCACAAAAGAAAACAGTCCCAAATTAAAGTCCACGTACTGCTGCAAGGCAGGATCAGTCTGATCGATGTCATCTAAGATCACAGCACGCTTAACACGATTCAGTACAAAATCATGGTAAAGGATATAATCATTATGGTACATTGGTGGGGCAATGAAGACAGGGGGCAATACAAAGGATACATAGCAAGTGCCTAACCATCCCAACGGAAGCTGATGGTAACCTTTTGTTTCACAAATGAAATACGTATTACGAGATGCCACAAACAATATGCCATTCGGGCTGTCAAATGTAAGTGTAGTGTTGCATTCACTTTTCCCAACCGGGATTGTACCTTTATTACGTATGCACAAATCAGCCTTAGTTGCAATAACATTAATAACATGTGAGCTGGATACATTAATGTTCCTTTGGTTGCTGTAAATACGAGGTGCAGAAGCATTATCGGGGTGGTACTCCTCCCATTCAAATCGAGTACCCTCAGCTCGTGGATACCCATCCCGGTCATGGTAGCAAATTTTATTCAAACGGAAAAGCACCCCCCATTTTGTTGGCCATCGCAAAGTGAATAGAAGAGTGTACCAGGCATTGCAGGATCCATTATGCGAAAACGGGAGTGGAATGAGTGGAGTGCCCCCTTTCTTCTGATGACCAGGCAACATCCCACACACCCAACAATTGGAAGTATTTGTCATATTATGAGTATGATGCAGTATCTGAATAAAGCTATTGTTCAAGTAAGTCTGTCGGTGCCGTTCTTCATGGTAGGGCAAGGTGAAGTGAAAATGTTCAGATGGAGCCGGGGTAGTTGGCAGCAAATGTTCACGTACAGGCACCACAAGTTCCACTACCCAGGCTATCACTGCTATCACCACAATTGTCAGTACGAACAAGATAGCACCAAGAATTCTCTTGTCTCGTGATGCAGAGGACGCCATAGTTCAAAAAGTTCACAATGTCTCAAATGTATACCTAAAAAAGAAAAATACGGTGCTGAGCTCAGAGGTAGCCGTTGTTTTCTTCTCCGGGGTCAAGACGGGTGGCGCTACTCTTGGCAGAACTGATCCCCCCCCCCCCCCCTTGAGATTCCCGGTCTCCGTTTCACAAACCCCAGAGCGGTAACCAACCAGTCTCGAAAACCCCAAAAAATCTTCTCCTTATCGTGGCCGCAGATCGTACCGCTGTCGTCCAGAAACAGTGTGGTCCGGGAAGGCTCCCTCGACTTCAGCCGACGTCACAGCTGGGCTCTTTTCTTTATCCAGAATCTCCTTGTAGTCAGTCAGCATGGTAGGATTCACCAGATCCGGAGAGACACGCCGGCAGTGAGTTGAGTGTATCCACCGCTTTCTGTTGGTCACCCGTACAGCTGTTCGGGTAGCCAGGAGGACCTGCTCGGGGCCACGCCACCTCGGTTCCAAGCTGTTCGCCCTCTCAAACGACTTGATCATAACGAAGTCCCCAGGACGGAGATTGTGAGCCTCTCCAGTAGAATTGTCAGGGAGCGCTTCTCGAACCTGTTGATGAATAGAAAGCAAATCATTTGTTAATCGTGCCAAATAATCGTTCATCATTATGCAAGGCACATCATGTATCAATCGCGGCTTAGGCACTCCCCATATATTCATAGGCCTTCCAAACACCACTTCATACGGTGTGAGGCCTGTTCGAGAGTGGGGGACTGATCTAAGAGAGAGCAATGCTAGCGGCAAGGCATCCGGCCACTTCAATGACGTGGACGCCACAATCTTAGCTAGTTTCAGCTTCAACGTAGCATTATACCGCTCGACAAGACCTGCAGACTGAGGGTGGAACACAGCATGGAACTTCTGCTGGATCCCCAACCCCTTCAGCACATACTCCACAATTTTCCCAACAAAATGAGGCCCATTATTGCTCCACAAAAATTTGCAAACTCCGAAGCGAGGAAAGTACTCCTTGAGCAACACCTTAGCTGTTGTTAAAGCTGTATTATCTTTCGTGGGGAAGGCCTCAACCCATTTGCTAAAAGCGCATACCACCACTAGGATATACTTAAGGTTATTGCAGCGCTCAAGCTGGATGTAATCCATTTGGAGTACCTCAAATGGTGCAGAAGGTGGAACGAACCCTCCTTTCGGAGTATGGGTCCCTTTTGCAGGATTGTGTTGTAAACATATCAGACAGGTCTGCACTACTCTCTTGGCTGTATTGGCAATCTCGGGATGCTCCCAAACTCGTGATAATAATCGAGTGATCGCAAGAGCTCCCACATGTGCTAGTCCGTGAGTCATCTGAACCATCGCTTGCAAGTAAGCTGCAGGCAATTTCCATTTCTCCATGTCTTTGCTTCTCCAACAACCCTCATCGTCTAACACCCCATCTGCTGCCCATGCCGCAAGTTCTGCTTCAGTCGCTGACTTTTGGATATCTAGTATCTCCGCTCTAGCATCGTACCATCGCTCCGCTTGTGATTTTGTTACATACATGGGGGAATCAGTTCGGGACATAGCTGTTTGTCTCGCTATACTGTCCGCAAAAGCATTTCCTTGGCCCACTTTATCAGTGATCTTTTTGTGGGCACTGCATTTAATGATCGCTACTTTCTTTGGGCAAAGCAACGCGTTTAGGAGATCACGCACCAGTTCTCCGTGCATAATGTGTACTCCATGAGAAGTCAAAAACCCACGTTCTCTCCAGAGTAGCCCGAAGTCATGTGCTACTCCGAAGGCGTACCGGCTGTCTGTGTATATGTTCACACATAGGCCAGCACTCAATTCGCAGGCTCTCGTCAAAGCTATCAGCTCTGCTGCCTGAGCTGATTTTTGTGGTATTCGTGCTGTTTCTACCACTGTCTTAAGTGTCGTGATCGCGTATGCTGCGGAAGTCGTACCATCTGGCAGCCTCAAACACGATCCATCAACCCACAGTTCCCCATCCACATCTGGCAGTGGCATATCCTGTAAGTCAACACGACCCTTTGTCTGTTCCTCGGTCAGGAAAACACAGTCATGATGTTTTTCTTCCTGACCCTCCTCAACCGGATAGGGCAATAAAGTGGCAGGGTTCAGGGTAGCGCATCTTTTCAGTGTGATATGTGGCGCCAGAAGTGTGAGCTCATATCCTGTCAAACGTGCACTCGTGAGATACTGGGTTTTCGTCTGATTTAGCAGGGCATCAACTGCATGGGGAACTAACACCAACAATTTGTGCGATAAAACTATTCCCTCACTCTGTCGTATAGCTACCGCTGTTGCTGCATCTGCTCGAAAACACCCAAGTAACCCTCGTGCTACGGGGTCAAGAACCGCCGAGAAGTATGCACATGGCCTCTGCTTGTCCCCGTGTGCCTGCACTAACACTGATAACGCGCACCCATCTTTCTCGTGCACGTACAACGTGAAAATCTTTGTATAAGCTGGTGTACCTAACGCGGGTGCAGAGCAAAGGGCCTGTCTCAGTTGTTCAAAGGCATGTTGACATTCATCTGTCCATTAAAGGGGCATTGGTGTGGTTTTGGACAGTAAAGCTAACAAAGGTTTGATAATATGTGAAAACCCCATGATCCACTGTCTACAGAAGGACGTTAATCCTATAAAAGCACGTACATCTCTCTGGGTGCGGGGGACTGGTGTATCTAAAATCGCCTGGATTCGATCTGATGTTAATGCACGCCCCTCCTTAGACAAAAGATGACCGAGGTAGGTCACCTTGGGTCTACAGTATTGGAGCTTCTTCTTCGAGACTTTGTGATTATGCTGAGCCAGAAAGGAAAGTAAAGCAAGCGTACTCTCCTCACATTGCGCATAAGTGTTAGCAGCTAAGAGAATGTCGTCGACATACTGGATAAGGGCAACTCCAGATTGCAATTGAAAGGAATCAAGCTGTCTCTTCAAAGCCTGACTGTAGATACTCGGACTCTCAGTGTAACCTTGAGGAACACGACAAAATCTATACGATTTATTATTTAACGTAAAACCAAATAAATATCTGCTATCGGGATGGATGGGAATGGAAAAGAACGCATTTTTCAGGTCGATGACACTGAAGGTCGTCGCCGTTGGGGGGACCAATGTAAGCAATGTCGTGATATCAGACACCACCGGGTATTGGGGAATGACAATTTTGTTAATTTCTCTCAAATCAATAATAAATCGATAGACCTTGTCGTCAGTATCTTTCTTAAGGATTGGAAGAATAGGGCTATTGCAAACATTATAGGGGACTTCCTCCACTACCCCTGCAATGATCAGATCTTGGACAATGTGTGTCAAAGCAATTTCACCTTCCCTGGATATCTTATACTGCGGTACACGTGGCAAAAGCGCTCCCTCCTTTACAGTAATACGAATAGGTGGAATGAGCATCTGTCCCACATCCGTATCCGAGGTCGCCCACAACGTATGAGGGAGAGAGGCTAATGCTTCACATTCTTGTATAGTAAAAAATCTGTCTGAATCTGGATAATTATCATTCAAAATAACTCGCACTCCCTCCGGAGCGCAGCGTATCGTTGCTCGAAAATATTTAAGCAAATCAATGCCCAAGATGTTATCTGGTGTATAGGGCGACAGCAAAAATTGACCAAAACTAAAAAATTTGTCAAGACAAAGTGCAAGAGGCTTCGATAATGGGCTGGGAGTGGGTGTGCCGTCAAACCCAATACATGTAATCATATCGCCAGACAGGGGAGCCCTCGGAACCAAGTTTTTAGACAAAGTGCTACGAGTAGCCCCTGTGTCGACTAGAAACTGATCAGTAGAACCCAAGATGCCCGCTGATACATATGGACCACTCTGATCTACTGGCACTTCAACTGATTCCGTACCCCATCCTACGCAATCCTATGCATGTACATAATCCTGATGCTCCACATTCTCGCCCTCCGATATCTGGTACTGGTTCCGACTATCAAAAGTGTTGCGCTCATCCTGGCCACGGCCCCTCTCCTCAAACCTGCTACGATCGCCTCCGCTACCTCTCGCCCCAGAATAACTTCCCCTCGACCGTCCACCTCCACGACCACGCTGACTACGCTGCTCACGAAGTACTGGGCAATCATCAGCCCAATGCCCAAACTCCTTACAATAGGCACATTGATCCTCCGCTATATCCGTACGCCCGTACGACGCATTACCCCCTCCTCGTCTGCCTCTATCATTTCCTCTAAATTGCGTTCCCCGAACCTGCGCCAACATCACCTTTGTTTTCAATTCCTTCGCTTTCTTATCAATACTTTCCTTAGCCTCCAATTCCTGTCGCTCATAATACTGAGCCATAGTTAACAAAGAAGCAGGGGTCGCCGTGGCCCAGGAACTTTCACTCGATTTTAATCTTTTGTCAACCTCCGGTAGGAGATTAGCCACATACTTATCTACGAACAAATGCCTACCCGTATCGTCTGTTAACGATTGACCACTGTAATCATGAAATGCTTCCTCAAAGCGTGTAAAGAAATCTGACACCGTTTCATCTGTTTTTTGTTTGCACGAAGCTAACATAGTCCAATCGATCTTTTTAGAAGGAACTAGTGTTTTTAATTTGATCAAAATAGCCGCCGGGAGGTTTAGAATCAACTCACATGGCTTACATGCAGGTTCCCTATTTAAATCTGCTTCGTTTATTTCTTTGCACGTTCCCCCAAGTATTGTTTCATCATTATTTTTACGAATTAGTCTCCACATGTCAGGCGGAAGAATTAACCCAAAAAACAAATCTATATCAACCAGAGTCATGACACAAGACGAAATAGCTCCTTCAACCCCTTCATAAAATGCTGCCGGATTTTTACGAAGGTCAGGCAAAGAATTTTTCAACGCCATAACATCTGCTCTATTCCAAGGCGTATACACCCAATTATATATAAAATACCCCTTCGCATCCTTCGACATTTTATCGTCATCTGTACCCTCCCCTTTAGGCGGAACATACAAAGGTGCGGCTTCACGCATAGGCATAACATGCACGTTAGAATTCTTATCTGAACCCCGGAGAGAACACTCCTTAGCCTGTCCAGTGGTCTCCGGCCCGGCCTCCTTCTCCTTTTTCCGCTCATCCCGCAACCTGGACGCCTCATCCAGCAGCTGGATCAGTTGCTTATAAAAGGCATCGACATCTGAAAGATCAAATACACCTTTATCCAAATTCTCACGGTGAACTGACACAGCCTTAGGTTCTAACGTGTCCGAAAATTTACGAAATGTAGTAACAACTTCATCAGCCAAAGTAGCCAAAAAATACAACAATTCTCGCTCTGTCCATTTACCCCTTTCAGTAACAACTTCAGCCAGAGTAACAAAATTTGTATTCACTTTACGGGCCCAACTACGCAAGTTCGCGGCTTTCTCCGCAGAGAACCTGACACTGGACTTGCTCCCTTTTCCCGACTTATCCTGTTCGTCATCGTCTGAGTCCACAGTCGGAGCCGTAGGTGGAACGTACGGAGGCGGCGATCGATCTAGTAACGAAAAATCATCAATTTCATTATTAAGGACAGGATAAAGCGGTCGACGAATAGGGAATTGACCAGTCACTTGCAATTTACGTTCCCGTTCCTCTCTCTCTCTCTTTTCCTGAGCCTCCTTTTCCTCAAGCTGTAAAGCCTTATCTCGAGCAGCCTTGCGCTGCTCTTTGTCCGCCAAGGCAACCTCACGTTTCATTCGTTCACGCACCGCTTTCTCCCACATTCGCACACAATCAAACATATTCTGTCTAGACCTACGTTGGAACAAACACTGCTCCACAAACTGAACCTTTCGCAAATCGAACGACCCATGTAGTGGCCATTGCAATTCAGGATCAGTTTTAGTGTATTTATGCCATAATTTGCTGTACATTATAGGGGGAAGGCCAAATTTTATGTACATCTCACGATTTGGAGTTCCTTCTGGGGGAGCCGGCTGTGATTCCGCTAACCTAATTGAGGTACCATTTCCAAGACAGCACATCCCTCGGAGTGTGCTTAAAACAGGCATGTTCAGAAAATATTACGAAAGTGTGATACCGTATAAACTGGCACTTACAGTACTTCACACAAATGTGCCGCTCAGAGGAAAAAAACAAAATTAGAGAAACATCTCTACATGCCTGCCTATGTGAAGTGCACTACACATATGATTCAAAGGTCACAAAGAACAAGGAAGGTCCCTGAAACATTAAGCATGTAGGAGCCCAAATATAGTACTCATATACCTCAAGATGCCAGATTTTAACTTAAAATATGTACCATAAGCAAAAAACAAGAACCTGAGGTAGTGTGTTATCAAAAAGTATACAATTTATTGCAATTCAAATAGGTTAAAAACATTTTATACAATAATAGTGCCCATGGACTACCATGGTATTAAAAACCATTAAAACATCACAATTCGATTTAAAACAATAAATGCCAGGGTTCACAGTTTTGTTGGTGTTGTCGACGCAGCGTTTCGGTGAATCTGTGATAACACCTTCTTCAGGACAAACAATTCTACAAGAGAACATTTACAATTAGAGACCATCCCTTTGTGCATGAAGAAATTTTTGACATCTTCTCTTTTCATTAAAAACCTAAGTTTTAACCTTTTTCTTTTTTTGTCAGGGCACAGTTCATTTAACACACTATGAAAAAAGAGTTTCATTCTACACGATCTGGTTCTGTTTGGTACATTTACAAAAGCATTTTGAACTATATCGCTATATCCCTGGGTCCTAAAGCCTAGGTGACGTACAATCACCTATTCGGTAGCTTCTAAGAGGGAATTTTTTACGAAGCATACCTGTGTGTTATTTCAGCAGATTCCTCTATTATTCAATTTGGAGGAATATTTTCATTCGAAATATGTTACGTAGAGCTTCTGGTGTCTTACATTCCAGTTAGCAATACCTTTAGAGAAAGACATTCGTTTTCACATTACTATTAATCTTACATAAGTTTTTGATTTCAGGCAGAAAACTTAAGTTTTACGCATTGTTTACCTTCTTTTATTTGGAACTCTGTATTGTAGAGGATACCGGAGGGGGGCCACCGTATTGTATCTTGATCCAACTATTAAAGATAAGACCGATGGTGTCGTATGTGTTTTATATTTTTACACAATTCATTTTACTTCATCGTTCTATTCGAGGGTTCCCTCCCTAGTCTGTTGGTATTAATGCTACTCACCTATGTTTAGGGTTTCTTTATTATCCTTCTTTTTGGATATAAAGAACACGCCACTGGATGCCTTCAATTATGCCCGCAGCGTGGAGTAATGGCGATCGCGGTTGTTCATAAATCCAACCTATGTGGGATACATAATATTTGCCACAGTGGGTACTGGAGAAATTTTCACAAAGTATTGTGAGGTTTTTTGATTACATTTATCTTACTCAATGGGTGAAGAAACTAAGACTTACGATTGTGTCTTTTGTTTTCTTATTTTTAAAAAAAACGTGTTCTCTCCGCTATGTATTGAAACGTATAGACATTACTTAATTGGTGGATGGATGGTTTCGGAAAAGTCTGTCATTGTATAATTATTCGACTTTCCCATTTTATGTATTGTTACGGCAATTCTAGAGAGCGTGGAGCGTTAGAAAGTTAGAAAGTTAAAAAGTTAAAAATGTCCTGCTCCCGCTAGATTGTTTAGCCGCTGTTGTTATGACAGAAAGTCGGCTGTTCTGCCCGAGGTTAGGCATCTCCAAAATTAGTTAGTTTTAGCAGGATTATTTGCTAACGCTCACCTTGTAATTTGTAATCGGCCTCCCTGCTCCCCTCTCGGTCCTTTACGCATCCGATAGCCTGGTCGATCGGACAAGAATAATCATCCGCGTTCGTCAGTTTCTTAAAAAGGCAGATTTTCCCGGGAAAACGTTAATTGGATGACGTAGGGGCCCTTCACCAATGGCCGATTCACATAGGATCTGCCCTTGGAACTACAATTGTAGTTCTGTCGCATTTTACCGCGTCATAGTGGTCGATGATCACTGTTTTTGTTGTTTTTATTCCGAAATACTTTTTGTTTATTAAAAGAGATCTATTCTACTGGGTGGTTTCTCATGATTGTATATTTACCACCTATTTGCATTAATTATTTGTAAATTAATTTTTAACTGGTATCGAGCCGGGGGTGTTGTATTTACAAATTAGTTGATGCGTGCTATCAATTCGTTCCCCGAATGGGCTTACAACTCAAGAATCCATAGTTAAGCGTCCTTTTTAATCTATTTTTAGGTTCCTATCAGGGCGGGGATATTTTATCTGTAGGTACGTCGATGCAACCTATTTTTTAACTATACGGATAGATTGGCAGGTTAGTCTCATATAGTTACCCAGTTGTAATGGTGATTTACAGTTCCTTAACTCCTCGGGTTGGTGGACAGGTAGGAGTCATACCGATCAGCCTCATATAGTTACCCAGATTTAATGGTAATTTTCAATGGGTTAACTCCTCGAGTAGGTGGGAAGGTTGGAGTCATACCGGTCCCCAGATCTGATGTTAGTTAACACTGGGTATGTACGCTGATTCTTCGTTGTTGTGCATTTAAATAGCTATTTTCTCTACTATACTGTAAGAATGGATGGATTAATTCAAGGCACAATCGTGTGTTCTTTTTAGACATGGGTACCGATCAATAGAAAGATATTTATCTATTCAGAGGAAAGTCTATGGGTATTCACTGGGTAGTGAATTCACTGTAGAATTCTTTCCCAGTCTTCTCTTGAATTTAATCCATCATTTACGGAGTTAAAACGGGACATGTAAAATTGTTCACGTTTTTTCCGCTTTATGTTCATGTCACCGCCTCTCATGTTCTGGGTGATGAGTTCCAGACCACACCATTTCAATTCCTCAATGTTGTGGCCAGCTGTCTCCCAGTGCTCTGTAAGTGGGGCTCCTGGCTTTTTGCAGCGTATTGCTGATTTATGCTCGTTTAGCCTGATTCTAATTTCTCGCGATGTTTCTCCAATATATACATAATTACAGGGGCATTTAATTAGATGCCCTGATAGGAACCTAAAAATAGATTAAAAAGGACGCTTAACTATGGATTCTTGAGTTGTAAGCCCATTCGGGGAACGAATTGATAGCACGCATCAACTAATTTGTAAATACAACGCCCCCGGCTCGATACCAGTTAAAAATTAATTTACAAATAATTAATGCAAATAGGTGGTAAATATACAATCATGAGAAACCACCCAGTAGAATAGATCTCTTTTAATAAACAAAAAGTATTTCGGAATAAAAACAACAAAAACAGTGATCATCGACCACTATGACGCGGTAAAATGCGACAGAACTACAATTGTAGTTCCAAGGGCAGATCCTATGTGAATCGGCCATTGGTGAAGGGCCCCTACGTCATCCAATTAACGTTTTCCCGGGAAAATCTGCCTTTTTAAGAAACTGACGAACGCGGATGATTATTCTTGTCCGATCGTCCAGGCTATCGGATGCGTAAAGGACCGAGAGGGGAGCAGGGAGGCCGATTACAAATTACAAGGTGAGCGTTAGCAAATAATCCTGCTAAAACGAACTAATTTTGGAGATGCCTAACCTCGGGCAGAACAGCCGACTTTCTGTCATAACAACAGCGGCTAAACAATCTAGCGGGAGCAGGACATTTTAAACTTTTTAACTTTCTAACTTTCTAACGCTCCACGTTCTCTAGAATTGCCGTAACAATACATAAAATGGGAAAGTCGAATAATTATACAATGACAGACTTTTCCGAAACCATCCATCCACCAATTAAGTAATGTCTATACGTTTCAATACATAGCGGAGAGAACACGTTTTTTTTAAAAATAAGAAAACAAAAGACACAATCGTAAGTCTTAGTTTCTTCACCCATTGAGTAAGATAAATTTAATCAAAAAACCTCACAATACTTTGTGAAAATTTCTCCAGTACCCACTGTGGCAAATATTATGTATCCCACATAGGTTGGATTTATGAACAACCGCGATCGCCATTACTCCACGCTGCGGGCATAATTGAAGGCATCCAGTGGCGTGTTCTTTATATCCAAAAAGAAGGATAATAAAGAAACCCTAAACATAGGTGAGTAGCATTAATACCAACAGACTAGGGAGGGAACCCTCGAATAGAACGATGAAGTAAAATGAATTGTATAAAAATATAAAACACATACGACACCATCGGTCTTATCTTTAATAGTTGGATCAAGATACAATACGGTGGCCCCCCTCCGGTATCCTCTACAATACAGAGTTCCAAATAAAAGAAGGTAAACAATGCGTAAAACTTAAGTTTTCTGCCTGAAATCAAAAACTTATATAAGATTAATAGTAATGTGAAAACGAATGTCTTTCTCTAAAGGTATTGCTAACTGGAATGTAAGACACCAGAAGCTCTACGTAACATATTTCGAATGAAAATATTCCTCCAAATTGAATAATAGAGGAATCTGCTGAAATAACACACAGGTATGCTTCGTAAAAAATTCCCTCTTAGAAGCTACCGAATAGGTGATTGTACGTCACCTAGGCTATAGGACCCAGGGATATAGCAATATAGTTCAAAATGCTTTTGTAAATGTATCAAACAGAACCAGATCATGTAGAATGAAACTCTTTTTTCATAGTGTGTTAAATGAACTGTGCCCTGACAAAAAAAGAAAAAGGTTAAAACTTAGGTTTTTAATGAAAAGAGAAGATGTCAACAATTTCTTCATGCACAAAGGGATGGTCTCTAATTGTAAATGTTCTCTTGTAGAATTGTTTGTCCTGAAGAAGGTGTTATCACAGATTCACCGAAACGCTGCGTCGACAACACCAACAAAACTGTGAACCCTGGCATTTATTGTTTTAAATCGAATTGTGATGTTTTAATGGTTTTTAATACCATGGTAGTCCATGGGCACTATTATTGTATAAAATGTTTTTAACCTATTTGAATTGTAATAAATTGTATACTTTTTGATAACACACTATCTCAGGTTCTTGTTTTTTGCTTATGGTACATATTTTAAGTTAAAATCTGGCATCTTGAGGTATACGAGTACTATATTTGGGCTCCTACATGCTTAATGTTTCAGGGACCTTCCTTGTTCTTCCTACTTATTCTCCTTGTCCCTTATTATAGAGTTAAGGAGACCTCCCTTCCTTTTTTACTTGTGTACAGACGGTTTGTTAACCGGGGAGGTGTTTCAGTTCACCCAATCTTATCTCTAGCCACAATGGAAGGCATGAAGATCTTAAGTTACAATGAAGATCAGTTCAATAAAATCATTAATGGTGCCACAAAAAATATATCATCTGTACAAATCAATAACACAGATGAAGAAGAATGGCGCAAATTGTGGAATAGTAAGAAAAAAATTATACGCACAGAATTACATTCCGATTTCCTAATAGATTACTGCAAAAACGGGATTATCCCGAAAGGCCTACAGGTAACTAACGAACCCGGTATTTTTATTGGGAATCCGAAATTTATTGAAAAATGGACTTGTGTTGCCAACAGATGCAGCCGTGACTGGATGCTTTTAATTATAGAAACAGCGGCGGAGATTTTAATAGTAGAAAGAGAAGAGATTAAAGAAGTGGAGAAAAAAACTTAATGAAAGCTCGGCTCTAGACGATGCCACCAAAAAACTGGAAGACATCCAAAAAGATGTCGATGGATATAGGGACTATCTTTTTAATAAAAAGAGTAATAAGTTTAGAAATGATGTAGCTAAATACAATCCAGAAATCACATATCCATACCTACAAAAAGATTACTACGATAGACCACGCGAAATGCCCCAATATCACAAACCTTGGCAACAAAACCAAGGTCAAAATTTCCAGCAAAAGAAGAAAGTAAGATTCTTCGACACGTCCTATACTAGCTCAGATAGTGAGGGCGAAACCCATAACGAGAATAGACAAAGCAACAAAGAACAAGACAACCCTAAAGGCCCAAACAAACCATCACTCCCTTTTTTAGATCAACGACAGAACTTCACACAACAAAGGGGGAGGGGGAGAGGAAGGGGCAAATTTGTGCCTCAACATCAAAAGAGACCCTACACAAGGAGCCAGAAAACCTGGGACATTTAAACAAAGCACCCATAATTAATCTGTCAGACACTATACTTTCCCCAATCCAAATTCAAGTGTTAGAAAAAGGTTTAGGATTTGCAATCACCTCTCCAGTAGATAAATACAATTTAGAAAGGGACCTTCAAAACTTTTTTAGAAAAATAAGACTAATGACATTTTTTGAGGATAAAGAAAAAATAACCCGTCCCAAAAAATCAGGCCTCAAAGCAAAATCCACCTGGACCCCCCAAGTAGGCCAGATAAACAAACAAATAGAAGCCTTTGAAATAGCTGTGACCAAAAGTGTCTCTGATGTCCTAGAACAAAAAAACTGGATAAAGTTCAATCTGACCAGACAGGAAAAGGAAGCATTGACAGAATTAGAAAACAACCATATGCTCACTATCAAACCAGCCGATAAAGGCGGGAGCATTGTAGTGATGTCCACTACACACTATAATGAAAAAATGCATCTACTCTTGAGCAATACAGACCATTATCAAAAAACTAACAGAAAAGAATGGACAGATTTAGAAACAAGCATCAAACACCTGTTAGATTATGCAAAAGAAGAAGATGTCATTTGTGAGGAAGAATATAGATTCCTACTCAACGCTAACCCCACAATACCGGCACTATATGGGCTTCCCAAAGTTCACAAAGACCCCACAGATCCCCCCATGAGACCTATAGTGTCCAGTATAGGCTCCCTCACAGAACCCCTGAGTAAATATGCCGATATTTTCCTACAACCACATGTCATCAAACAAAAGGCATACATAAAAGACACCGCAGCAATCATTCAAAAAGTTGAGAACCTTCCATTTAATTCCAACACACAATACCTGGTAACTCTTGACATAGAAGCATTATACACCAATATACCTCAGGACAACACTATAGAAACAATCAGCACCCTCCTATGTCAAGGCGACCACGACCCTACTGCACATGAAACATTCATCATAGATTGCGTCACAACAGTCCTCAAAAATAATATTTTTCTTTATGGGAAAGACTTCTACAAGCAGACTAAGGGGACCAGCATGGGAGCCACCTGCGCTCCCAGCCTGGCCTGCCTATATGTGGCACAATTTGAGGAAAAACATATTTTTAACTCGGCTGCCCCATTTTTTGAAAATATTTCAAACTGGTCTAGATACATAGACGACGTTTTTTTCATTTGGACTGGGACCGTAGAAGGATTAGAGGAGTTCATTTCATGGCTGAATTTAGGAGATAGAAACCTTAGATTCACAAGCCACTATGACCAAGACAGATGTGAGTTCTTGGACATAATAATCAAACGTGGCAGGAACCTTACAAGTAGAGCTATTTACCAAAAAGACTGATAGAAATACAATGTTACATTACCAAAGCCACCATCCCCCAAGTCAGAAAAATAACATTCCCTTCGGGCAGTTCCTGAGATTAAAACGGAATTGTTCTGATAACAGAGATTTTTTAAAACATGCAGGAATCTTATCGAAAAAACTAACAGACAGGGGATACCCAAAAAAGATGGTCAATCAGGCACTTAAAAGAGCGAGATACTTTAACAGAGACAATTTATTCCAGCAAAAAGATCGCAACACAGAAGTAGATAAGAGACTTGTCTTTGTTACAAATTATAGTGGAGTCAGCAATAAAAATTAAAAATATAATTAACCGCAACTGGAATCTAGTTACAACAAACAGTAACAAACCACCAATCCCAAAACCAATCTTTGCCTTCAGAAGAAATAAAACAATAAGGAACAGTCTAGTACACACATATAGGGAAACTACTCAATTCCAAAGAACTGTGGATAATAACCCACTTCCAGTGGGTACATTCCCATGTAGCAAATGCTCTAACTGTACCAACGTTATCAAGGGCAAGCAGATTGAACACAAAAAAATAAAACACCACACAAAATCATTCATAAACTGCAGATCCAAAAATCTAATATATCTAATTAAATGCCCCTGTAATTATGTATATATTGGAGAAACATCGCGAGAAATTAGAATCAGGCTAAACGAGCATAAATCAGCAATACGCTGCAAAAAACCAGGAGCCCCACTTACAGAGCACTGGGAGACAGCTGGCCACAAAATTGAGGAATTGAAATGGTGTGGTCTGGAACTCATCACCCAGAACATGAGAGGCGGTGACATGAACATAAAGCGGAAAAAACATGAACAATTTTACATGTCCCGTTTTAACTCCGTAAATGATGGATTAAATACAAGAGAAGACTGGGAAAGAATTCTACAGTGAATTCACTACCCAGTGAATACCCATAGACTTTCCTCTGAATAGATAAATATCTTTCTATTGATCGGTACCCATGTCTAAAAAGAACACACGATTGTGCCTTGAATTAATCCATCCATTCTTACAGTATAGTAGAGAAAATAGCTATTTAAATGCACAACAACGAAGAATCAGCGTACATACCCAGTGTTAACTAACATCAGATCTGGGGACCGGTATGACTCCAACCTTCCCACCTACTCGAGGAGTTAACCCATTGAAAATTACCATTAAATCTGGGTAACTATATGAGGCTGATCGGTATGACTCCTACCTGTCCACCAACCCGAGGAGTTAAGGAACTGTAAATCACCATTACAACTGGGTAACTATATGAGACTAACCTGCCAATCTATCCGTATAGTTAAAAAATAGGTTGCATCGACGTACCTACAGATAAAATATCCCGCCCTGATAGGAACCTAAAAATAGATTAAAAAGGACGCTTAACTATGGATTCTTGAGTTGTAAGCCCATTCGGGGAACAAATTGATAGCACGCATCAACTAATTTGTAAATACAACACCCCCGGCTCGATACCAGTTAAAAATTAATTTACAAATAATTAATGCAAATAGGTGGTAAATATACAATCATGAGAAACCACCCAGTAGAATAGATCTCTTTTAATAAACAAAAAGTATTTCGGAATAAAAACAACAAAAACAGTGATCATCGACCACTATGACGCGGTAAAATGCGACAGAACTACAATTGTAGTTCCAAGGGCAGATCCTATGTGAATCGGCCATTGGTGAAGGGCCCCTACGTCATCCAATTAACGTTTTCCCGGGAAAATCTGCCTTTTTAAGAAACTGACGAACGCGGATGATTATTCTTGTCCGATCGTCCAGGCTATCGGATGCGTAAAGGACCGAGAGGGGAGCAGGGAGGCCGATTACAAATTACAAGGTGAGCGTTAGCAAATAATCCTGCTAAAACGAACTAATTTTGGAGATGCCTAACCTCGGGCAGAACAGCCGACTTTCTGTCATAACAACAGCGGCTAAACAATCTAGCGGGAGCAGGACATTTTTAACTTTTTAACTTTCTAACGCTCCACGCTCTCTAGAATTGCCGTAACAATACATAAAATGGGAAAGTCGAATAATTATACAATGACAGACTTTTCCGAAACCATCCATCCACCAATTAAGTAATGTCTATACGTTTCAATACATAGCGGAGAGAACACGTTTTTTTAAAAATAAGAAAACAAAAGACACAATCGTAAGTCTTAGTTTCTTCACCCATTGAGTAAGATAAATGTAATCAAAAAACCTCACAATACTTTGTGAAAATTTCTCCAGTACCCACTGTGGCAAATATTATGTATCCCACATAGGTTGGATTTATGAACAACCGCGATCGCCATTACTCCACGCTGCGGGCATAATTGAAGGCATCCAGTGGCGTGTTCTTTATATCCAAAAAGAAGGATAATAAAGAAACCCTAAACATAGGTGAGTAGCATTAATACCAACAGACTAGGGAGGGAACCCTCGAATAGAATGATGAAGTAAAATGAATTGTGTAAAAATATAAAACACATACGACACCATCGGTCTTATCTTTAATAGTTGGATCAAGATACAATACGGTGGCCCCCCTCCGGTATCCTCTACAATACAGAGTTCCAAATAAAAGAAGGTAAACAATGCGTAAAACTTAAGTTTTCTGCCTGAAATCAAAAACTTATATAAAATTAATAGTAATGTGAAAACGAATGTCTTTCTCTAAAGGTATTGCTAACTGGAATGTAAGACACCAGAAGCTCTACGTAACATATTTCGAATGAAAATATTCCTCCAAATTGAATAATAGAGGAATCTGCTGAAATAACACACAGGTATGCTTCGTAAAAAATTCCCTCTTAGAAGCTACCGAATAGGTGATTGTACGTCACCTAGGCTATAGGACCAGGGATATAGCGATATAGTTCAAAATGCTTTTGTAAATGTACCAAACAGAACCAGATCATGTAGAAAGAAACTCTTTTTTCATAGTGTGTTAAATGAACTGTGCCCTGACAAAAAAAGAAAAAGGTTAAAACTTAGGTTTTTAATGAAAAGAGAAGATGTCAAAAATTTCTTCATGCACAAAGGGATGGTCTCTAATTGTAAATGTTCTCTTGTAGAATTGTTTGTCCTGAAGAAGGTGTTATCACAGATTTACCGAAACGCTGCGTCGACAACACCAACAAAACTGTGAACCCTGGCATTTATTGTTTTAAATCGAATTGTGATGTTTTAATGGTTTTTAATACCATGGTAGTCCATGGGCACTATTATTGTATAAAATGTTTTTAACCTATTTGAATTGTAATAAATTGTATACTTTTTGATAACACACTATCTCAGGTTCTTGTTTTTTGCTTATGGTACATATTTTAAGTTAAAATCTGGCATCTTGAGGTATATGAGTACTATATTTGGGCTCCTACATGCTTAATGTTTCAGGGACCTTCCTTGTTCTTCCTACTTATTCTCCTTGTCCCTTATTATAGAGTTAAGGAGACCTCCCTTCCTTTTTTACTTGTCAAAGGTCACAAAGTCACAATGTTAGCTAACTCAAATCATAGACACAAATCATAGAACTTCGGCAAGCGTCCGAAGACTACCATACCGATCGCAAATCATAGACTTTCAGTAAGCGTCCGTAGACTACCTTACCGATCACAAATCTTACCCAATTTCAAATATCCAGATTCCAACTGCCAAGGTCTTTAATCGAATCAGCCAAACAGGCACTGCACAGCAACGCAGACGATCAGATCTCAGTCGGGGACCGGCGCCACCTGGAAGGTCAGATCAGAAGGAAAGGAAGAAACACCGTGGGTGCCAAGACTCAGGTCACTCGGTGGCAGCGTCCACGTCCATGGCGAGTGTCCAATCCTTCGTCACGACCTCTCCTTCGGGCATCCGAGTCGCCGATGAGTCCCTTCGTGGTCGCCAATTTGTGGAATCGGGTTCCCAAGGCCTACATGCTCCGTAGATAACCCACTTACACTGAAAGAACTGTTGGCACGGAAACTGAAAAGTACAAAGAACAAGTTTATTAAGACCCCATGGGGTGGTGGTACATTCCTACAGCACCCTTCGGCAATGCAAGAAGTATCACACCGAACATCGGTGTGACTCGTTCTTTTATACAGTTTACAGGTGATAAAAAGATAGGCGGTACAAAGTTACAAAGCTTTATGTACATATATGGTCATTTTTGGAACACAGCCAACTCATGGGAGGGGTTACAACCCCACTGGTCAGTTTGGCGGCACATTCCTAAGAGGTGACTGGTCAGTTGATACTGCGCATGTGTGGGCTTGACCGTTACTAAAAATAGCCTGTTGCTGGGCAAACTCAAGTGGTCAGTGGCACGGACAACGGACTAAAGGGCATGCTGGCCACGAGGCCGCTCATGATCTAAGATGGCCGCCGTATCGTACAAGATGGCGTTTTCTAATATGGTCAAGATAAGATGAATAACGTGTAGCAAAGCTAAGCGCTAACGCGGCCCTTGTCAAATTACGACATGCCTCATGGGTGAATCATACTGCCCATAACAGGCTTTGCCGGTAATAGGTTTTTTTTTAAATTTAAAAAGGTTTTAAATGTTGCCGGCTAGACCCAAGGGTATCAGAGCGTGATGACAAAAGATTGCAATATAACATTTGTGCAACAAGGTAAAAAGCAGGAAAATTAGAGCAATATACAAAGTTCAGTATTAACATGGGACTATATATAAGGAATAACAGTTGGACCCTAGGCTGTTTTGAATAGTCAGATTAGCGTGAATGTTAGGGGATGAAGTACAAAGTAGGGGGGGAAATGGGGAGGGCGATAGCATACGGGAGTGGGTGGTCGTTACAAGAGATCTAGAGGGGGAGGGTAGAAGTAAATGCAGGAGTGGTAAGAGGTGCGGGAGTGGGACAGGTGTAATGTAGCGGAAACCTAGTACCATAGGGGGCGGGATGTGGAACTGTGAAAAGGTGGCAATGATTAAGGCCCCCAGTATTTGTTGAGAATGTGCAGCTTGAGGTCTTTTTTGAAGCTGAGGTAGGAGGGGTTGCAACGTAGGTCTTTAGGGAGTGAGTTCCAGATAGTAGGTGCATTTGGTTTCTACGTGTTCCTCACCCACCTTACATCATAGGCGCCCAAAATGGCTGAACAGCGTAGTCTCATCCATACAGCACTGGGCAGACCACCCAACACGCCTTGGCAGTAGGTTAAACCACAGTAGCTGCAACCACATCAATCTCATCCCCTGGAGACGCCTCTGCCGCATCCCTAGTTACAGCAGCCCCATTTCGCCAACGACATGCAACCCTTTGAAACCAAGCATGTGGACGGCAAGGGGCATACTGGCAAAGCTCGGTGTCACAGCCAAGCGGCTTCCATGCTATTGTGAAATACTGTGAGCAGCATTCAGATGTTGCATGGGAGAAGGTAAATCCAGTTTTTCACGTATTTTATGTGGGGCTCAAAGCCACGCCTCTCTGGGGCTTGTTGGTCGTCTGGAGTCGTGGGCTTGCTTGGTGTAGCAGCTGAAAATCTACAGATGTGTTCATTTGCTCTAACCAATGCTTACAGTTTGCTAGTGTGCCCCCACATAGACTTTATATTTTATGCGCGTATGTTGGGGGCATGGGAAGGGTAATGTATTTTAATGTATATGGTATAGTTTAGTTGTGTAGCCGGTTAACCAATTCCTAGAGGCTCTAATTCATAATGGGTTTGTCTCCTTTTGCGCCTCGCGGGGATTGGTGATCAACTTGGAGAAAACTAAGTTCATGATCTTCAACCCCACGAGGCACACCCGCCCAAACCCCACATTGAATGGAACCCCACTAGAGCGAGTCAAGACCTTTATATACCTGGGGGTGACTTTGACTGAGCACTTTACATGGGACCATCAAGTCTCTAAATCCTCCCTGAGACTTGCACAGATTACGGGTGGCGTAGGCAGACTCCATAGTGCCTCAATCTTTAAACCTGCTACTCCTGCCCTAGAGATATACAAAACACAGGTCAGGTCTGCAGCTTTGTATGCTGCCGAACTCTGGGGACACACTAATGCATGCAATTTATTGAAAGTCGAGCAGTCCATTATGCAACATCTGTTTGGTCTTCCACAAAGTACGCCCCTCGTACCATTACGCTTGGACCTGGGGCTGGAACCCATTATTGATTTGGTGGCTGCACGACCCCTGCTCTATTGGAGAAGGCTCTGGTCTGTGCCGGAGCTTGAACCCTTTAGAGCAGAATTCAATACTATTTGGGGGCAGTTAAAGAACAAGAATATACCTTGGCTGGTACATGTTAAGGCTCTCCTTTATCAAATTGGCCTTCCCCAACTTTGGGACACACCGGAGGACAGCTGCATGAGGATGCAAAGGACTGTACTGGTGGCAGCTGTAAAATCGCATAACCTTAAATTGCTACATTGTTCTACTTCCCTGGGCAGACTGTCCACTGAGTTCCTTATAACAAAAGTCGAATACAGGACGGAGGTGTTTCTGGACCTGGTGCAGCCTCCATTAGCAAGAAAACTATACATCCAATTGAGGCACGGCTCTCTACCGATTGGGGCATTGACATCCAGATGGGCAAAAACGACGAAGGCCAACTGCCCTGCCTGTAATTACGCCAGGGAAGACACTGTACATATCCTCTTTTTTTGTCCAGCATACAGTGAAACTCGGAAATGCTGGATCATCCCATTATGCAAAAACCTGGGCTTCAGACATTGTGTACATGCTTGTAGAGTGCTAACTTATGACACTTCCCCTCTCATTGTTTTTTGCCGTCTCCCGGTTTTTACTTGGCATGTGGCGGAGAAGAACTGTTTTTATTCACAAGAAATAACGGACTACTGCTTTTTACCCTCTACCATTTCTTTGATAACTAAAGTTTAATAACTTTTTAATTCCGATGTATTTATGTTTTATCACTGTGCTTGTATATATTTTATTGCACTTTTATGGTCCTTGACCGAAATAAAGTTATCAAAAAAAAAACAAAAAACAAATGCAATCTTGTGCTTGAAATGTTTATTCACTAATGGCAGTATATCTGTACATTTCTATAACGCAACATGGAACCTCTGCAATGTAAAATAGTAAAACACACATGACTTTTATTCATTAGCATATCATCTGTGTAAAAATAACTTTGTCACCCTTCTTTCTTTACTTGGCTATTAAAAACAAGCATTTACAATGCTATAGGTCTTGCAGCATTAAAGTTTGAGTTACTGGCATTGTAAATGACAATGCTTTACATTAATGTTTTTTTAAATTTGCAATTATGCAAGATTAAATATTAGGGCCATGCTCAAAGCGTGGGGTTAAGAGGAGGGTTAGGTTTTTCACGTTATTTCTAAGAAACAATGTTGATTGATAAAACTGAAGTATTTTCATGGGTATGACCGAATACAAGCTTTCAAAGAAATGTTCAACCCCACCTTTCACGGAATCATCAGTTTCAATGTAATGTAAAGCAAATCGAACTTCAGATTGTGTTCAGCGCAAACATTTTACTAGCACTGTAGTCGTTATACATTCACCAAGAAGAAACAGATCTAACAATTCACAGTCCTTAAAACACAAAAAATAAATATATGCCACCATAAACTGGAATACCTCATAATAAAATGTTTTTGTTAACCTTGTATAATAATTGTGTCATATTCGTGTCCCTTGAATAATGTGGAACCCATACCAGCGATCTGCTGCCCTTGTCATTGGCTAGTGTTCGCAATGCATCCTGGGATCAGCCTTCACCACTGCAGGCCTTCGGGAGAGCTGTACGTATGGGCTCTCCTTGGGACAAAGGGTAGAAGCCCTTGGCCTGAGCTGGAGGTTGGCTAACTGGAGAGAGCTGCTGGGGTGGGAGGATCTCCCCTCCCACCACACCGATGGAAATGCAGCCCCCCACTTCCCACCTATTGTTGGTGGACGGCGGCCCCTGACAGCGGGATGCGGGGACCCTCTGCCCCGAGAGGAGGAAGGGGCAGGCTGACTACAGAGCTTCCAGCATGGAGTCTTTCAGACACGGGGGGCGAGGCAGCTTCCTTGCTCCCAGCCCTCTCTGTACCGTGGCCCATAACTCAATAAAATGCATTCTGGAGTGATTAGCCGCAGAAGCCTTCCCGGTCAGGCCTGCTCCCAAGGGGCGAGCAGGGGCTGTGGACAGGCAGCCAGTGCTTTGAAATAAAATGTCTTGCGGCAAATACCGAGCTCGGAGATTTTAACACAGACATTGAAGGGCACCTGCAGAACACAGTAGGAAATCTATGCGATTTAAACTGTTAGCCCGTGAGCGACCTGCTGGAAATACCAGCTGACCAGTTACAGATGGTTTCAAGTGGGTCGGGTGGTCCATGTCACCAGAATCTGTTCGAACATGAAATCGAAATCAAATGTGACTTTCTTCAAAGTATTTGAGTAGCTGTTGTCAAAACTTGAACCAGTGTAAAAAATCTGCACAATTCCCACTGGTTCAAAAGAAAAGACACGCCGGACACCAGCTGAACACTAAGAACTAAAGGCTTTTAGCCCACAGCGTCATTATATACGTAAGAGTTCCACTTTTGGAGACCCAGCATCCGGGACAAAAGAAAAACTGGTGTCAGACATGCTGCAAAAACATGGTCTTTGAAACCATAGACTTTCGTGCGAGAAAAACATCCAAAGTGGTAGCTTCCGCATGGGAATGCACTCATTAAACATAGGATGACATTGGCAGATATGACCAAATAAAAAAGCGACACTATTCTTTAAGTTAGGCAATTCAATTTAGCAGTATGTCTGAGCAAGCAGCATAATATAGAAACAATATATCAGGAGCATTTGTGTAGTTTCATGTTTATCCTTTGCGTGTTTGGAGCCTAAGGGATGGCACGAGACACTCGGGGTCGATCAAAGGTAACACGTATGTAGCGCACTAAAAGTGCAGAGGATCACTCGTCGTATTGATCTCATAAGTGTGAACGGCTGCGTCAGTCCTGGCGAGATTCCGAATTGACTTTTAGATTTACACAACTTCTAACTGCCTTGAAAGTTGAAACTAGCGGGTGAAGACAGCATAGCAGGTTTGTGTCATGGTTTGCAGGCGCGAACAGATATTAGGAAGCAATGCCTCCACGCCGTGATCCGCACAACCCCACTCCGCAGTTAGAACAGGCTGGGTTTAGATTGTAGCGCCTAGTAGCGGGGGGGAAGGGCCTGTACAGAGCGCCTCGACCACTGCTGGCACTGACGGAGCACAAACACAGCTCGTGGCCAAAGGCGGACGCAGAGCATGCGTCGCGGGGTTCTGAGAACGGAGGCCTGCTGTGACTAAACAACCGACGCGAAAGACAAACCACCGATGGGCTCGTGTGGACCCAAGACACCGATTCAGAGACAGGGCACAGGGGTAAACAGAGGGGGTCAGCGTGGTCACTTCCTGATAGCCCCTTTAATCCTTGCCATCTCCAACTATCCCTGCCCTCCAGTGGACACACTCTGGCCTTTACAGGGACGATATTTAGCCAATGCAAATCTATTGGGTGGCCATTTTTTTTGGCCTACGCTGTTCTTCTTCAGCCATAAGTTAAAATAAAATGTCCCTGCTGAAGAGTACTGGCAAAAAATATGAAATGATGTGCATGCATTCATAAGTATCAGAACACTATGGTGGACCAGCGTGACGATCTATATGCTTGCCAACACATGCATGCACATACGGCATCAACAGTTACATTTTTTTTTTAATTCAGTGTTCCAGAATGGAGAATATTCCTTGTGAAATGGTTAAAAACAAGGTAAAACCCAAACCAGATATGCGACCCCAGGGCGAGAGAGCAGATTGAGCGGAAGGAATAGACGTCCGCGTGCACTGCCGAAACCTGCCGTGGGGCAGGACTTCCGTTTTCTGCTGGAAGCCCGCGCCCACGGAGTGCCCGGCCAGAGGAGCAGTGGTGACGCTGGGCTCCCATGCCCGATGGAGAGCCCCGCGGTGGCGGCTGAAGTCCGGAGTTGCGCCGATGAGGTGAGTGGGGCTTAGTTGTAGTGGGGGGTGGCGGCAGGGGAGGGGGGTCTCTGTGCGCTGGTGTGTGTGTGTGTGCACTCGTGTATGTGTGTTTGCGCGCGCTCTTGTGTGTGTGCGGGGGGTGGGTGATGGTGTGTGTCTCTGTAAGCGTGCGCTCGTGTGTATACGTACGTGTATGTGCGCTAGTGTGTGTGTGCGTACGTGTATGTCTTTGCGTGTTTGCCTGTGTGTGTGTGCGCGTGTCTCTGTGTGGATGGGTCTGTGACCAGCCTGCCAGAATCGGAGCGCGTGGTTGTGCGCGCCACCCATTCCGATCCAATCCTGGCAGATGCGCGCGGCCAGGTCTTGTCTCCTGGAAAGCTGAGACAGTAACAATAGGTCTCTAGCGAGACCGTGCTTTTGCGCGGTTAACGCCACGAGACCTAAAAACAGCATGGTCATTTTTGAGCACTGTTTTCTTTCCTTACATCCCTGTGGAACGACTTCTGGCCCTCAGCTGCAGACAATGTGCTGCATGGCTAAATACTTAAAAGGCCCCAAAGGCGAGACAGATTGCAGTGCATATGCTTGGGGTGGGGTTCAAAAGTGCCTCACACAAATTACCTGTGTTGTGTTGTAATTACAACACTTTTTATGGCGTCGAGGATGGGATGCTGCCAGGCACCTGAGTAACGTGAAGGTGAAGTTTGGCAAAGTCTAGCCTGTGTCACCCCCTTGAAGAAGGAACAAGTTTGCTGCATCAGTTACATCGTACTATCTTTATCTTGAAAGTAAGTTATGCTGCGCTCTACAGAGGATTCAAGTTCATTGGCGAAGTTAACCCTTTCACTACAATACCTGTTGCGCAACATGATTAATGTCACACTATTGCTGGGGAAGAGCGTGTGCACCCAAAGTTCCTGCTGTCATCACGAGGCCAAGTATATCAGCTGTGCGCACCGTCAGAGCCCTTGCTGGCGAGTGGGCAAGATGTGCAGCTGAGCGTGCTGAGGAACTGTGACAGTCATGCGTCATAGCATTTTCAAGCACAGTCTACATTCCTCAGGAGTGTGCACTGATACATTCAATAGAGCGTGTGTTTCCCCAGTGAAGTGTGTCTCTGCAGTGCTGATGTCCCTTGCTGGCTGCTTGGTCGTGGTGTCATTAGAGGCTGGACTGGACTCTCACGGTCAAGTGGTCTGGTAACCCAGATATTGGCTCGTTACTCTCAAACACCAGCCAAGCGTCCATGACCTGAGAAGGCACCATTTGGGGGTCAGGAATCACTGCAGCACAGGCTAAAAGCAGTGTCCTGGTAGGTCCAGTTGTTGGTGGTCAGCTGGGCAGTTGAAGGGAAAGCCTCGTCAGCTGATTACAAATTTAACATTGAAATGTATTTTCACAGTGAAAGAATGATAATGTCACACATAAGCAGTTTGAAAACTTGTCAGTTATGTTCCTTTGATCTTTTTAAAGTCTTCGGGGCAGACAATGGGAGGTCTCTTGCTTGGGTGTCTTTTATGGTGGGATATTTGCTGTCCTTTGTGTTTTATATGTGTTTATCAAGTTTGTCCCTGGTTCTGGTCACTCATGATTGCAAGCAGTATTTTGTCTGTCTTTTGGTAGACACTTTCTCAGCCCTGGCTTTTCAAAGTGGTCTGTGAGCCTGATTTAGATCTTGGCGAAGAGGTTACTCCATCACAACGGTAACAGATATCTCGTCTGCCGAAATATAAATTACTTTATATCATATGGGATTTATATTTCGGCGGACGAGATATCCATCACCATAGTGACAGAGTAAATTCCTCCGCTAAGATCTAAATCGGACCTTTTGTTTTTTGTATTAACTCTTTATGAGTGCAGTGTCTCATTATTAACTTTTCACTGCAACCTATTCTCCGATTTAGCTATTTACTCATAGTGATGTCTGAGAACTAGCTATCGATGGAGCTCTGTAGAGAGAGAGTGGGGCCTCAGTATTAGATCTTTACGTTGGGCAGTGGCTCAGTACTAGCTATTGACAGAGCAGTGTCTATGAGCTCTATAGAGAAAGAACAGAGCAGTGTGTCGATATTTGCTGTTTATAGAGAGCAGTGTTTCAGTATTAACTCTTTACAGAAAGCAGTGTCTCAGTACTAGATACCGACAGATCAGCGTCTCACTGGTAGCTATTGACAGAAAGCATGTCTCAGTATCCGCTATTGACAGAGCAGTGTCTCACTATCGTCTCTTTACGGAGAGGAGTGTCTAAGTATCAGCTATTTACAGAAAGCAGTGTCTCAGTACTAGATACCAACAGATCAGTGTCTCACTGGTAGCTATTGACAGAAAGCATTGTCTCAGTATCAGCAATTGACAGAGCAGTGTCTTAGTATCGGCTCTTTACGGAGAGGAGTGTCTGAGTATCAGCTATTTACAGAAAGCAGTGTCTCAGTACAAGATACCGACAGATCAGTGTCTCAGTATCAGCTATTGACAGAGCAGTGTCTCACAGAGAACAGTGTCTAACGATCAGCTCTTTATAGAAAGGTGTGTCTCAGTATTAGCTCTTTACAGAGAGGAGAGTTTCTATCAGCTCTTTACAGAGAGCAGTGTATAACTATCAGCTTTTTACACAGGAGTGTCTCAGTATCACCTCTTTACAGAGAGCAGTGCTTCAGTATCACCTCTTTAATGAGAGGTGTGTCTCATCAGTTCTTTACATAGGGCAGTGTCTCGGTGTGAGCTATTGACAGCAAGCAATGTCTCAGTATCAGATCTTTACAGAGAGCAGTGTCTCAGTATAAGTCTTTACATAGAAGAGTGTTACAGTATCAGTGCTTACAGAGCAGTCTCAGTATAAGTTCTTTACATACAAGAGTGTCACAGTATCAGTGCTTACAGAGCAGTGTCCCAGTATCAGCTGTTGACAGCAAGCAGTGTCTCTGTATCACCTCTTTACAGAGAGCTGTGTCTATCAGCTCTTTACAGAGAGGAGAGTCTCTGTATCAACTCTTTACAGAGATCAGTGTCTAACTATCAACTCTTTACAGGGAGAGAAGTGTTTCAGTATCTGCTCTTTACAGAGTAACTCAGTACTAGCTATTGACAGAAGTGCCTGGGCTCTTTAGAGAAAGCACAGAGCAGTGTGTTGATATTTGCTGTTTATAGAGATCTGTGTTTCAGTATTAAGTCTTTACAGAAAGCAATGTCTCAGTACTAGATATCGACAGATCAGTGTCTCACTGTTAGGTATTGACAGAGCATTTTCTCAGTATCAGCCATCGACAGAGCAGTGTCTCAGTATCGTCTCTTTACAGAGAGGAGTATCTAAGTATCAGCTATTTACAGAGAGTAGTTGTAGGAAGGTAGATACCTGACTATGGTTACCCCCGACTTTTTGCCTGGTGTTTTGCTGGTTTTCCGACTTAGTTGACCTGGGGCCCTGCTAATCAGGACCCCAGGCCTACTGCTCTCTCTCTAAAATGGATTCCATGTACCTTAGGTACATTTCCAATTGGTACTGGGCCACCTTGTCAGACCCTGTAACTCAGGGCATCGGTGTACCCAGGGCCTACCAGGGGCTGAAGCATGTATTATGCCACCCCTGGATGGCCATCTAAATCTGACACAACTGGCTGCACGACAGCTGGGGCAAGGGTGGCGTACTCGCCCTTTGCTTTAGATATAGTATACCTATATCTAACCCTAAAATGGACACCCGAATTCCTATCAGTCTCTCCTATGGCAGGCCTTGACAATCCTGAAGGCAGAGTGCGTGGAATCGTGTGAACTGGGCTCTGGCACGAGCCGAGCCTGGTTGCAGCTTGCGGAACCAAGACCCAATGGCTGTTCCATGATAACGCATACCATATCGCTAACTTCGGTATCACGTTATCAAGACATGTCGAGTAAGGTGTCATAGGAATCGGGATACTGACCCCTCACCAATGCTGGCGACGGGGTTAGCATTCCGCCCTTCTAGAGGGACGCGACATGTACGTAACTGTGAACCCCGGTTAAAGTTAACTGAAGCCTCAGCTCCACAAAATGGATGCTGCGACCACAGACACGAGTCTGACCTCCTGCTGCTGGGAGTCCTTCCAGCGAGGAGAGCTTGGACAAAGGGTTTCCTGTCCGGGGCGCTGTTCGCACCATCCCAGACAGGGTTTTGTGTATCCTGGGTAGGCAGGGCTTTACAAGAAGGTGACTGCGGAGTGGCACCCCGGTGCTCACTACGCATCTGCCGGCTAGAACCAGTTCCAGGGGCGCCCCAGCCCCTGACCTGGGGAAAGTCCGGCATGGGAGAGGGGTGTAACCACCCCCTTCCTGGTCCCACCCCTAGGGCAGGACTAGTCATGTACCCACCCCTTTCTTTAGGATAAAGGCAGGAGCGGGGACCCTTCCAAATTAGATCATCTTTGAATCAAGAATACTTTCTACGAAAGGAACTCTCGACTCTTCTCAAGATTTCTCCCTTGTGGCTAAGGAGTAGTCACCCTGCATTCACAGGCACCATCTAAGAACTCTGCGGTTTGCTGCAAGTCCTTCCTCAGGAATCCGACTGCCCAGCTCGACGAGAACCGGCTTACCTGGCACCTCTGACCTCTACCCACATCGTCAGCTCAGCTGAGATCCGTGGGTGCGACGAGACCTCGAGGGACCGGCCATCATCAAGACCTGCACGATTTCTTAACCAGCACGACCACCGAGGGATCCTCTGGTGAGTGCTCTGGGGTCCGAGAAGCCCCGACCCTGAGCAGCTCCAGCACCGAAGTGCAGCCTCCCAGCATCTCCACGATCTGCGTGGGGCCCTTCTGCTCTTTGCTGTTCAGCCCGTTGTCTGGTTACTAGCCGCTGGCTTGTGACCTTCTTGACGACACCCGACAACCAACGCTGCTGGTCTGGTTGCTCCAGACTGGCCTTTGCTCCCTTCTGAGAGAGGAGCGCCCCGGACCCTCCTGGTCCACTCCAGACGCCATTTTAGGCCCACCACGTGGCCCTGAAATTTGCCAAGGCTTGTTTCCCCAATCCTGGGCCCAGCGACGCCGACAGCATCAACCTTCGTGGGACAGCTCGCACCTCCATCCTGGTCGCCGACAACGCCTCCTGGTCCGTGAGACTGCAGAGCCTAGCGTCGCCCACTCACCTAGTCGAGGTGACGATCATCCGGTGCCCTCCTGGTACCCTCTGACTACTGGCTAGTAGTACAAACTTGGTCCCCTCTGCTTTCAGGTGTCATCCATCTCTGATCCAGGCTTGGATCTCTACGAACTATCTACACTGGGCGCCGGCCAGCAACTCCTTCCTTCCGGCTCCTGGCTCGTCAGCGAAGACTCCCGATGTCTGTAAAGACTTGTGCAGCCGCAGCCCTTGGGGCTAGGTAATTTCGGCATTTCGGTGCCCGCATAGCCTCCTTATTTGAGGGTCCCGAGCCCCTATCGCTTCCGACCTGCCTTATCGGGTCTGCCCGAGACCACTAAAACTTTCCGTGCCCTCGGGCACTTGTATTGATTGTGCACTTGAAGTATTTTCCTAAGAGTTTCGTTGTGTGCTTAGTACCCTGTCCTCATAAAGAGTACAGGGCTGTTGTGATTCTAATAAATACACTGTTTATTTTCATAACGCTTGTGTAGTGTCTTTTCACTTGGTGTTCAAGGGGTATGTGATGGTATAACAGCTGGCTTAACACGCCCTCTAGAGTTTAGCCCGAAGACTGCTCGTATCCACGCTACTAGGATAGCTGGTCTAAGGTTGACTTACAACCAATCACCATAAGGGTCGTTTGGACTGATGCATAGTGATCACTAGAATAGTGAACACTGCATATCAGGCCAACTTCTCACAGTAGTGTCTCAGTATCAGCTCATTACAGAGAGGTGTCCATCAGTTCTTTAGCGAGAAGAGTGTCTCTGCATCAGCTCCTTACAGAGAGCAGTGTCTAATGATCAGTTCTTTACAGAGAGCAGTCTCTAAGTAGCAGCTTTTACAGAGCAGTGTCTCAGTATCAGCTCTTTACAGAGAAATGTGTCTCAGTATCAATGGTTTACAGAGAAGAGTGTCACAGTATCAGTGCTTACAGAGAGCAGTGTCTCAGTAGCAGCTATTGACAGCAAGCAGGTTCTCATTATCACCTCTTTAGAGAGAGTAGTATCTTAGCATTGGCTCTTTACAGAGAGCAGGGTCTCAGTATCAACTCTTTACACAGAGCAGTGTCTCAATATTAGCTATTGACAGCCAGCAATGTCTCTGTATCACCTCTTTAGAGAGTTCAGTGTCTCCGTATCAGTTCTTTACAGAGAGCAGTGTCTCAGTATCACCTCTGTAAAGAAAGCAGTGACTAAGTACTAGCTATTGACAAAAGTGTCTATGAGCTCTTTTGAGAAAGCACAGAGCAGTGTGTTGATATTTGCTGTTTATAGAGATCCGTGTTTCAGTATTAAATCTTTACAGAAAGCAGTGTCTCAGTACTAGATATCGACAGATCAGTGTCTCACTGTAAGCTATTGACAGAGCATTTTCTCAGTATCAGCTATTGACAGAGCAGTGTCTCAGTATCAGCCATTTACAGAGAGTAGTTTCTCAGTATCAGCTCATTACAGAGAGGTGTCCATCAGTTCTTTAGCGAGAAGAGAGTCTCTGTATCAGCTCCTTACAGAGAGCAGTGTCTAATTATCAGTTCTTTACAAAGAGCAGTCTCTAAGTATCAGCTTTTACAGAACAGTGTCTCAGTATCAGCTCTTTACAGAGAAAAGTGTCTCCGTATCAATGGTTTACAGAGAAGAGTGTCACAGTATCAGTGCTTACAGAGAGCAGTGTCTCAGTATCAGCTATTGACAGCAAACAGGTTCTCCGTATCACCTCTTTAGAGAGAGCAGTGTCTTAGCATTGGCTCTTTACAGAGAGCAGTGTCTCAGTATCAACTCTTTACAGAGAGCAGTGTCTCAATATCAGCTATTGACAGCAAACAGGTTCTCCATATCACCTCTTTAGAGAGTTCAGTGTCTCCGTATCAGCTCTTTACAGAGAGCAGTGTCTCAGTATCACCTTTGTAAAGAGAGCAGTGACTCAGTACTAGCTATTGACAGAAGTGCCTATGAGCTCTTTAGAGAAAGCACAGAGCAGTGTGTCGATATTTGCTGTTCATAGAGAGCAGTGTTTCAGTATTACCTCTTTACAGAATAGAGTGTCTCAGTACTAGATATCGACAGATCAGTGTCTCACTGTTAGCTATTGACAGAAAACATTTTCCCAATATCAGCTATTAACAGATCGGTGTCTCAGTATCGTCTCTTTATGGAGAGGAGTGTTTAAGTATCAGCTATATACAGAGAGCTGTTTCTCAGTATCAGCTCTTTGCAGAGATAAGTGTCTATTAGTTCTTTAGCGAGAGGAGTGTGTCAGTATCAGTTCTTTGCAGAGAGAGTGTGTATCATCTCTTTACACACACTCTTTACAGAGAGCAGTGTCTAACGATTAGCTCTTTACAGAGAGAAGAATCTCACTATCAGCTCTTTACAGAGAGCAGTGTCTAACTATCAGCTTTTTATAGATTTTCCTTATAATTAACCTCGAACCGTGGTCTATAGTTGGAGGGGTGGTATTTTTACACGTCAAACCTGCCTGATAGCAGAATTTTTAGTAGGGGCTATTGACCAGTACTATTATTTGCCAACATCAGAAACACTTTTTTACAATGTATGTAGCTCGATGACTTCTGGTGGATAATGTCACGTGTCTCATAGCCATATGGGGCGGAGACTAGCGTGATCCTTCATCCTACACAAATCTGTTCTTTACAGAGAGCAGTTTCTCAGTATGAGCTCTTTAAGGAGATGAGTAACTCCGTATCTGCTCTTTATAGAGAGCAGTGTTTCATCAGCTCTTTACAGAGGGCAGTGTCTCGCTATCAGCTCTTTACAGAGAGCAATGTCTCAGTATCAGCTCTTTAAAGAGGAGTGTATCAGTAGCAGCTATTTACAGAGAGCAGAGTCTAACTATCAGCTCTTTACAGAGAGCAGTGTCTGAGTATCAGTTCTTTACAGAGAGGAGTGTCTCAGTATCTGCTCTTAACAGAGAGGAGTGTCTCAGTATTAGCTATTGACAGCAGTGTCTCAGTATCACCTCTTTACAGAGAGCAGTATCTCACTACCGCCTCTTTACAGAGAGAAGTGGCTCAGTATCTGTTCTTTACAGAGAGCAGTGTCTCAGTGTCGCCTCTTTGCAAGAGCCGTGTCTCAGTATCACCTCTTTACAGAGAGCAGTATCTCAGTATCACCTCTTTATATAGATCAGTGTCTCTGTATAAGCTCTTTGCGGAGAGCAGTGTCTCTGTATCAGCTCTTTGCGGAGAGCAGTGTCTCTGTATCAGCTCTTTACAGAGAGGAGTGTCTCAGTATTAGCTATTGAGGCAGTGTCTCAGTATCACCTCTTTACAGAGAGCAGTGGCTCATTATCAGTTCTTTACAGAGAGCAGTGTCTCAGTTTCACCTCTTTACAGAGAGCAGTGTTTCAGTATCACCTCTTTACAGAGAGCAGTATCACCTCTTTATATAGATCTGTGTCTCTGTATCAGCTCTTTGCGGAGAGCAGTGTCTGTATCAGCTCTTTACAGAGGGGAGTGTCTTAAATATTAGCTCTTTAGAGAGCAGTGTCTGAGTATCAGTTCTTTACAGAGAGGAGTGTCTCAGTATCTGCTCTTTACAGAGAGTAGTGTCTCAGTATTAGCTATTGACAGCAGTGTCTCAGTATCACCTCTTTACAGAGAGCAGTGGCTCAGTATCAGTTCTTTACAGAGAGCAGTGTCTCAGTTTCACCTCTTTACAGAGAGCAGTGTCTCACTACCGCCTCTTTACAGAGAGAAGTGTCTCAGTGTCGCCTCTTTGCAAGAGCAGATTCTCTATCACCTCAATACAGAGAAGAGTGTCTCAGTATCACCTCTTTATATAGATCTGTGTCTCTGTAGCAGATCTTTGCGGAGAGCAGTGTCTCAGTATCAGCTCTTTACGGGTAGCAGTGTCTCACTGCCTCCTCTTTACAGAGAGCCGTGTCTCAGTATCAGCTCTTTACGGGTAGCAGTGTCTCACTGCCTCCTCTTTACAGAGAGCCGTGTCTCAGTATCACCTCTTTACAGAGAGAAGTGTCTCAGTGTCGCCTCTTTACAAGAGCAGATTCTCTATCATCTCTTTACAGAGAGCAGTGTCTCAGTATCACCTCTTTATATAGAAATCTGTGTCTCTGTAGCAGCTCTTTGTGGACAGCAGTGTCTCAGTATCAGCTCTTTACGGGTAGCAGTGTCTCACTACCTCCTCTTTACAGAGAGCTGTGTCTCAGTATCTGCTCTTTTTGGTGAGAAGTGTCTCAGCTATCCGTTCTTAACAGAGACCAGCGCCTCAGTATCAGTTCTTTACAGAGAGCAGTGTCTCAGTTTCACCTCTTTACAGAGAGCAGTGTCTCACTACAGCCTCTTTACAGAGAGAAGTGTCTCAGTGTCGCCTCTTTACAAGAGCAGATTCTCTATCATCTCTTTACAGAGAGCAGTGTCTCAGTATCACCTCTTTATATAGAAATCTGTGTCTCTGTAGCAGCTCTTTGTGGACAGCAGTGTCTCAGTATCAGCTCTTTACGGGTAGCAGTGTCTCACTACCTCCTCTTTACAGAGAGCTGTGTCTCAGTATCTGCTCTTTACGGTGAGAAGTGTCTCAGCTATCCGTTCTTAACAGAGACCAGCGCCTCAGTATCAGTTCTTTACAGAGAGCAGTGTCTCAGTTTCACCTCTTTACAAAGAGCAGTGTCTCACTACCGCCTCTTTACAGAGAGAAGTGGATATCAGTATCAGTTCTTTACAGAGAGCAGTGTTGCCTCTTTGCAAGAGCAGTGTCTCAGTATCATCTCTTTACAGAGAGCAGTGTCTCAGTATCACCTCTTTTTATAGAATAGTGTCTCTCTTTAGCAGCTCTTTGCTGATAGGAGTGTCTCAGTATCTGCTCTTTACAGAGGGGAGTGTCTCAGTATTAGCTATTGACAGCAGTGTCTCAGTATCACCTCTTTACAGAGAGCAGTGGCTCAGTATCAGTTCTTTACAGAGAGCAGTGTCTCGGGTTCACCTCTTTACAGAGAGCAGTGTCTCACTACTGCCTCTTTACAGAGAGAAGTGGATCAGTATCAGTTCTTTACAGAGAGCAGTGTTGCATCTTTGCAAGAGCAGAGTCTCAGTATCACCTCTTTACAGAGAGCAGTGTCTCAGTATCACCTCTTTATATAGATTAATGTCTCTCTTTAGCAGCTCTTTGCAGAGAGGAGTGTCTCAGTATCTGCTCTTTACAGAGAGGAGTGTCTCAGTATCTGCTCTTTACAGAGAGGAGTGTCTCAGTATCTGCTCTTTACAGAGAGGAGTGTCTCATTATTAGCTATTGACAGCAGTGTCTCAGTATCACCTCTTTACAGAGAGCAGTGGCTCAGTATCAGTTCTTTACAGAGAGAAGTGTCTCAGTTTCACCTCTGCAGAGAGCAGTGTCTCACTACCGCCTCTTTACAGAGAGAAGTGTCTCAGTGTCGCCTCTTTGCAAGAGCAGATTCTCTATCACCTCTTTATATAGCTCAATGTCTCCCTTTAGCAGCTCTTTGCGGAGAGGAGTGTCTCAGTATCTGCTCTTTACAGAGAGCAGCTTCTCAGTATCTGCTTTTTACAGAGAGGAGTGTCTCATTATTAGCTATTGACAGCAGTGTCTCAGTATCACCTCTTTACAGAGAGCAGTGGCTCAGTATCAGTTCTTTACAGAGAGCAGTGTCTCAGTTTCACCTCTTTGCAGAGAGCAGTGTCTCACTACCGCCTCTTTACAGAGAGGTGTCTCAGTGTCGCCTCTTTGCAAGAGCAGATTCTCTATCACCTCTTTACAGAGAGCAGTGTCTCAGTATCACCTCTTTTTATAGATCAATGTCTCCCTTTAGCAGCTCTTTGCGGAGAGGAGTGTCTCAGTATCTGCTCTTTACAGAGAGGAGTGTCTCAGTATTAGCTATTGACAGCAGTGTCTCAGTATCACCTCTTTACAGAGAGCAGTGGCTCAGTATCAGTTCTTTACAGAGAGCAGTGGCTCAGTTTCACCTCTTTACAGAGAGCAGTGTCTCACTATCGCCTCTTTACAGAGAGAAGTGGATATCAGTATCAGTTCTTTACAGAGAGCAGTGTTGCCTCTTTGCAAGAGCAGTGTCTCAGTATCATCTCTTTACAGAGAGCAGTGTCTCAGTATCACCTCTTTTTATAGAATAGTGTCTCTCTTTAGCAGCTCTTTGCGGATAGGAGTGTCTCAGCATCTGCTCTTTACAGAGAGGAGTGTCTCAGTATTAGCTATTGACAGCAGTGTCTCAGTATCACCTCTTTACAGAGAGCAGTGGCTCAGTATCAGTTCTTTACAGAGAGCAGTGTCTCGGGTTCACCTCTTTACAGAGAGCAGTGTCTCACTACTGCCTCTTTACAGAGAGAAGTGGATCAGTATCAGTTCTTTACAGAGAGCAGTGTTGCCTCTTTGCAAGAGCAGTGTCTCAGTATCACCTCTTTACAGAGAGCAGTATCTCAGTATCACCTCTTTATATAGATCAATGTCTCTCTTTAGCAGCTCTTTGCGGAGAGGAGTGTCTCAGTATCTGCTCTTTACAGAGAGGAGTGTCTCAGTATCTGCTCTTTACAGAGAGGAGTGTCTCATTATTAGCTATTGACAGCAGTGTCTCAGTATCACCTCTTTATATAGATCAACGTCTCTCTTTAGCAGCTCTTTACAGAGAGCAGTGGCTCAGTATCAGTTCTTTACTGAGAGCAGTGTCTCAGTTTCACCTCTTTGCAGAGAGCAGTGTCTCACTACCGCCTCTTTACAGAGAGAAGTGTCTCAGTGTCGCCTCTTTGCAAGAGCAGATTCTCTATCACCTCTTTACAGAGAGCAGTGTCTCAGTATCACCTCTTTACAGAGAGCACTGTCTCAGTATCACCTCTTTATATAGATCAATGTCTCTCTTTAGCAGCTCTTTGTGGAGAGGAGTGTCTTAGTATCTGCTCTTTACAGAGAGAAGTGTCTCATTATTAGCTATTGACAGCAATGTCTCAGTATCCCCTCTTTACAGAGAGCAGTGGCTCAGTATCAGTTCTTTTTAGAGAGCAGTGTCTCAGTTTCACCTCTTTGCAGAGAGCAGTGTCTCACTACCGCCTCTTTACAGAGAGGTGTCTCTGTGTCGCCTCTTTGCAGGAGCAGATTTTCTATCACCTCTTTACAGAGAGCAGTGTCTCAGTATCACCTCTTTACAGAGAGCAGGGTCTCAGTATCACCTCTTTTTATAGAATAGTGTCTCTCTTTAGCAGCTCTTTGCGGATAGGAGTGTCTCAGTATCTGCTCTTTACAGAGGAGTGTCTCAGTATTGGCTATTGACAGCAGTGTCTCAGTATCACCTCTTTACAGAGAGCAGTGGCTCAGTATCACTTCTTTACAGAGACCAGTGTCTCAGTTTCACCTCTTTACAGAGAGCAGTGTCTCACTACCGCCTCTTTACAGAGAGAAGTGGATCAGTATCAGTTCTTTACAGAGAGCAGTGTCTCAGTATCACCTCTTTATATAGATCAATGTCTCTCTTTAGCAGCTCTTTGCGGAGAGGAGTGTCTCAATATCTGCTCTTTATAGAGAGGAGTGTCTCAGTATCTGCTCTTTACAGAGAGGAGTGTCTCAGTATCTGCTCTTTACAGAGAGGAGTGTCTCAGTTTCACCTCTTTGCAGAGAGCAGTGTCTCACTACCGCCTCTTTACAGAGAGAAGTGTCTCAGTGTCGCCTCTTTGCAAGAGCAGATTCTCTATCACCTCTTTACAGAGAGCAGTGTCTCAGTATCACCTCTTTACAGAGAGCAGTGTCTCAGTATCACCTCTTTATATAGATCAATGTCTCTCTTTAGCAGCTCTTTGCGGAGAGGAGTGTCTCAGTATCTGCTCTTTACAGAGAGGAGTGTCTCAGTATCTGCTCTTTACAGAGAGGAGTGTCTCATTATTAGCTATTGACAGCAGTGTCTCAGTATCACCTCTTTAACGGGAGCAGTGGCTCAGTATCAGTTCTTTACAGAGAGCAGTGTCTCAGTTTCACCTCTTTGCAGAGAGCAGTGTCTCACTACCGCCTCTTTACAGAGAGAAGTGTCTCAGTGTCGCCTCTTTGCAAGAGCAGATTCTCTATCACCTCATTACAGAGAGCAGTGTCTCAGTATCACCTCTTTACAGAGAGCAGTGTCTCAGTATCACCTCTTTATATAGATCAATGTCTCTCTTTAGCAGCTCTTTGCGGATAGGAGTGTCTCAGTATCTGCTCTTTACAGAGAGGAGTGTCTCAGTATCTGCTCTTTACAGAGAGGAGTGTCTCAGTATTAGCTATTGACAGCAGTGTCTCAGTATCACCTCTTTACAGAGAGCCGTGTCTCAGTATCTGCTCTTTACGGTGAGAAGTGTCTCAGCTATCCGTTCTTAACAGAGAGCAGCGCCTCAGTATCAGTTCTTTACAGCGAGCAGTGTCTCAGTAGTAGAATTGTAACATGCGAGGACTGTCTCATGTACCTAGACTGCTCACAAAGAGCAGTCTAGGTACTATCTCATCTTCCGTAACTAAGCAAATGACTGCATCTAATGAAGTATCATACAATCTAAGGGTAAAAAAGGGGGAGTAAAGGTTTATGTGGCAACAAGAACCTAGAACACCCTAGTCCTTATATACATGTGTACGAGTTTAGCATACCTTGTAGATTTCTGTCTGGGGTGACAATAGAAGGCTCAACTATAGGCTAGAAAAACAAACAAAAGGAATCAAAGGTAAAATTAAACTTTTTTATACAATGTCTAATTATATATCTCTTCTAGCTAAAAAAAAAAAAAAAAGTTAAAAACAAAATACATATGGTCCAGGCCAAACTGGGTTGGCGAGGGATAATGACCCAGCTCACTCCACCGTGGGCCACGAAACGGCTGGACAGACTCAGGAATAGTATGGGATTTGATAGGTGGGATACTATTGGGATATCCACGGTGGGAGATATGTGGCAGGGAGGAGAGATAGTCTCCTTTGAGCGTCTCCAGCAACAATACGATCTAGCCGCTACCCTCACAAAGGTTCAGGTACACACAGATAAGACATGCCCTGATGATAGCACTACCGCCCCGCTCCGAGGTCCCGGAGGCATCCCCTATGGAGGATAGGTTGCTGACTGATTACATGCCGAAGAAGGCCACCTCTGTTACGTACCGTACCCTAAATTAGTGAATAACCTGCCCGAACCGACGGGACCCCTGAGAGATAAATGGTCTCAAGACATTGGTGACTTTGATGACTCAGAGTGGCAGGAAGCATTGGCATCCCCCAGGGAGGTAGGCATACCCTTATACCTCAGACTAGTGCAGCTCCGCATCCTACATCGGTCATACTACACTAGACACACATTACACAAAATGGGGAGGGCAGAACACCCCTTCTGCATGCATGGTTGCGGGGACGAGGGAACCTTTTTTCATACCATATGGGATTGTCCTAGGATAACGGAATACAGGACACAAGTAATGAGAACTATATCACAATCAGAGGGGGTATCGCTTATGCCAGAGCCAAGACGATGTTTATTAAAAATATGGGAGCCGAATGACCTCACACGTTATGGGCAAAGTTGGGTAACACTGGGAATTATGGTTGCCAAAAGGAATGTAGCACAAAAGTGGGTAGGGGCGGAGGTGCCAACTGTTGCAGCATGGGGAAGGGACATGGTGGCCGTGAGGGCGGTTTTCAGTAGTAGGGGCTGCCCTAAAAAGTGGAGTAAAATTTGGGGTGCATGGAATAAATATAGGGGTGATATCTGCGATCCACCACCAGACCGAGATGTTGACTCAGATTCGGATGCAACATGAAGAGCTGAGGGTGCGTAGACGGGGTCCGGTTGCTAATGCCGATAGATTGCAAAATTGTGACTTTATGATAATTGATGTTATTTATGGTGATGAAGTGCTGTGCTATACTGCTTATGTATGTATACAATTGTTTTCCTGTTTTACTGGAATGGAAATGAATTAAAAAAATTACAAAAAAAATACAAAAATATATAGATAATAGAATTCCAAAAGACCAAGGCAGCAGACCGGGTCAAGCACTCAAGATCCTATAGTTCACAATTTAGGGTGGTGCAAACTACTTCCTACACCTGCTACCAATAGGTGTATAAATCAGAAATATGCAAACAGAAAATGGATGGTGCACACAATTAGAGTCAAAAAAGGCAGTAATATGTTAAATATCTTCTTCTTTATTTAGTGGTATTCATTAGACATAGGCACAGCCAACGCGTTTCGTTCCATTTGCCTTTAAGGAACTTCGTCAGGGCTGTAAAAAGTGACAAACATATATATACATAAATATACATTGATATAGATACAAAAAACAGAAGTTATTAATTTCACACTAGACCATAAAAAAACTCAGGCCCAAATACACATATTTACAACACTTATTTATAGAGACAAAAAGGAGACAAAAGACGGTATTAAATCACAACAAGTCCTAATTAAAAATATACAGCAACTAAGCTAGCTGTATAAAGTTTACTATATTTGTTAAAAAAGTGTACAAACACTTATATGAAAATAGCATTCTTAATGAGTTTATTTCCAAGCATCGCCACCTCTGGTGGATCATCGTTAACAACAAGACCATCCCCATTGATTAAAAGGAAGTTCAGTAAGAAAGGAGTGCTCCTAGGATGAGGTAGTCTTCTACAAAGGATGGAAGGTCACATTGCCAAGTCTACGTGCATTGGAAACAATCAGGGAGAATTGGCGTGGACCAGAGCTCAAAAGTTAGTAGCTATCAAGTGCCATCCATTCAGATGGACAGGAGTTCATAGTTACTCAGTAAGGGTGGAGAACTTACCAAAGAGATATGATGTATAATTCAGTGCTGTCATCAAAATTGGACAAGGATATGAGGATCAAAAAGAACAGCTACCAGTTGTGGGTTAAAATAATGTGACCTGAAGTGAAAGAGCAAGCGTAGCTTAAGTTTATAAAGTAATATGAAGATAGTGCAAAAAATTATTTTATTTACTATAGGTTTTCAAGAAAAATGCGTCTATAGGGGTACCTGTAGAGACGGAGTCATCTATAAATAAGTGTTGTAAATATGTGTATTTGGGCCTGAGGTTTTTTATGGTCTAGTGTGAAATTAATAACTTCTGTTTGCAAAAATATATAGATCCTTAGTAAGTTTCCGAGTACTTATTTCTTTATCGGGCAGAAACAAGTATTTCATGTTTTTTAATTTTTCCTTTCCTTAGACTTATCACCACCATGGTTCAGAATAGCGGACTCCTGATGCTGAATGCTATGATCAGATAAGTATAGTCTCCTGCAGTCATTATCATCAAATAAGCGCTGAGCACTGTACCACAGAGTAGCTTGAAGAATGTGATGCTTTAAATGTCCTGCTTTTCCTTTCTTCGCTGCAGGGATGTTTCAGGAGCTGAGCAAAAGCAGCCACGCAGGATACAGAGGAAGCTGTGAAGCAAGGGAGAGGCCGGAGAAAACACTTCCACCTGCAATGGACGGTAAGGGAACAGACGGCAAGAAGGTTGCAGGCGCGGATTCTAGAACGCCAAGCAACTTCCGGCTGGGTGAGGCCGACTTTACTCCGGAAGTGCTCCGCCCCTGCGGCATCCGGTACACGGACATAGAGCAGTGTCAGTATCGGCTCTTTGCAGAGATCAGTGGCTCAGTATTAGCTCTTTGCACAGAGTAGTGTCTCAGCATTAACAATTGACAGACGATTGTCTACGGATCAGCTCTTTACATAGCGCCGTGACTCACTTTAGTCTGTCGACAACCAATAGTAGCTGCTCTCTGCCTTTTGATAGAAAGCGGTGTCACGTCACCTGCTCTCAGCAGCGAGCAGCTTTTCATCTGTGTATCTTGACAGAGAACAGTGTTGCAAGCCCGCCATACGCAACGCAATGCCACTAGGGCTCTTCGGCAGAGAACCCTATCTCTGGCCTCACTTGGCAAAGAGCCAAGGATTATCCCTGTCACTGGAGACAGACAAGAGTCTCAACCCCTCCATCACGCAGAGCAATGACTCTTGACGGCCACTGTGTCTCATCACCCTGCCACTCTCTAGAGGCAGAAATAGTCCATCTCTGTCTCTTGGCAGTGAACAGTGTCTTGTCTCCTCATGACAATGTGTGGCCTCTTAATCATGTTTTTTTTAAATCATTTTTTTATTTAAATCTTTTTATTAACATTTTTGCGCATTTTAAACATGCAATCCGAGCAGTGCTCGTATATCATGGAAAAGCATATGTTAGCAGTACAGAGTCTAGCACCCCACAACAGAAGAGGAGCAGATCAATTATGCAATAATGACTACTAAGGGTCCAGTGACCGCGTCTATCGAGAGAGGGCGCCAGGGCCCAAATGCTGTCCCACTACGCGGCGCATAGACCGTTCAGGCATGGTGCAAATTAAATCAACGGTAAACATAGGTTACAACATAGGAGGACAATTTAAATCAAGGAAGAGTAAGAGACTCGCTTGAGACCTGCCGCCATGTGTAATATTGCCGGGTGAGGAATGTGGGGTGGGGGGGGGAGGGGCCTGGGCCTCTTATTCATGTTTTGACCAACAGTGCACAGCTGCCAAGTTTTCACAGGTCCATGCATGATGTGCTGCTTGTGAGTAGTTGGCCTGATATGCAGTGCTCACTATTCTAGTGATCACTATGTATCAGTCCAAACAACCCTTATTGATGATTGGTTGTAAGTCAACCTTATAGACCAGCTATCCTAGTAGCATGGACAAGAGCAGTCTTTAGGCTAGACTCTAGAGGGCGTGTTAAGCCAGCTGTTATACCATCACATATACCCCTTGAACACCAGTGAAAGGACAGCACACAAGTTGTTATGAAAATAAACAGTGTATTTATTTAGATCACAACAGCCCTGTACTCTTTATGAGGACAGGGTACTAAGCACACAACAAAACTCTTACGAAAATACTTTAAGTTGCACAATTTACACAAATGCCCGAGGGGCACGAAAAACCATATACTACAAAAGTGGAATGCGAAATTACTAGCAGGTAAGTACTGGACTAATAGGCTTTGGAATCGCTAGGACTTGACTACTGAACCTTCAGATTACTAGCAGGAGGCCTAGGGGACTCGGGTGCAGAGTGTGCACTCTCACGCGGGATGCGGGACAAAGTCTATGGAGGCTAGTAAAAGCAAAGTTAAGGATATCGGACGAATCGGACTAGTTAGGCTGAAAACGAAAAAGGATCTGGACCCTTGGATAGTGAGGCTATGCTGGGGCACCGAAATGCCGAAGTTACCTAGCCCAGGGGCTGCGGCTGCATAGGTCTGAAAAGACGTCGGGAATCCTCGTTGCAGTCTATGGAGCCTGAAAGAAGAAGTTGCTGGCAGGCGACCAGTGAAGATTGTTCAGTGGATCCAAGCCTGGATCGAAGATGGAAGACACCTGTAAGCAGAGGGGACCAAGTCCTAAATCACTAGCCAGTGATCAGATGGGCACCAGGATGGCACCGGATGGAGTCCCCTCGACCAGGTGAGTGGGCGACGCTGGGCTCTGCAGTCTCACGGACCAGGAGGCGTTGTCGGCGACCAGGATGGAGGTGCGAGCTGTCCCACGATGGTTGCTGCTGTCGACGTCGCGGGACCCAGGATTGGGGCAACAAGTCTTGGCAAATTCAAGCCCACGTGGTGGACCTAAAATGGCGTCTGGAGTGGACCAGGAGGGTCCGGGGTGCTCCTCTTTTGGAAGGGAGCAAGGGCCAGTCTGGAGCAACCAGACCAGCAGTGTTATTGTCGTCGGTCGTCGTCGGGAAGGCCACAAGCCGGCGGGCTAGCAGCAAAAAGCAGAAGGTCCCACGCAGATCTCGTGGATGCTGGGGGGCTGGACTTCGGTGCTGGAGCTGCTCAGGGTCGGGGCTTCTCGGACCCCAAAGCACTCACCAGAGGATCCCTCGGCGGTCGTGCTGGATAGAAGTCGTGCAGTTCTGATGATGGCCGGTCCCTCGAGGTCTCGTCGCACCTACGGTTCTCAGCTTAGCTGTAGAGGTAGGTAGAGGTCAGAGGTGCCAGGGAAGCCGGGTCTCGTCGTGCTGGTCGGTCGGATTCCGGAGGAAGGACGTGCAGCAAACCGCAGTGTTCTTAGATGGAGCCTGCGGATGCAGGGTGACTACTCCTTAGTCACAAGGGAGAAATCTTAGGAAGAAGTCGAGAGTTCCTTTCGTAGAAAGTAGTTTCTTGATTCAAAGATGATCTAATTTGGAAGGGTCCCCGCTCCTGCCTTTATCCTAAAGAAAGGGGTGGGTACGCGACTAGGTCCTGCCCTAGGGGTGGGACCAGGAAGGGGGGTGGTTACACCCCTCTCCCATGCCGGACTTTCCCCAGCTCAGGGGCTGGTGTGCCCCTGGAACTAGTTCTAGCCGGCAGATGCGTAGTGAGCACCGGGGTGCCACTTGCAGTCACCTTCCTGTAAAGCCCTGCCTACCCAGGATACACAAAACCCTGTCTGGGATGGTGCTAGCACCACCCCTGACAGGAAACCCTTTGTCCAAGCTCCCCTCGCTGGAAGGACTCCCAGCTGCAGGGGGTCAGACTTGTGTCTGTGGTGGCAGCATCCATTTTGTGATGCTGAGGCTCGAGTTAACTTTAACCGGGGTTCACAGTTACATACATGTCGTGTCCCTCTAGAAGGGTGGAATGCTAACCCCGTCGCCAGAATTGGCGAGGGGTTAGTATTCCAATTTGTATGACACCTTACTTGACATGTTTTGATAAAGCGATACCAGAGTTGGCATTTAACCGCGAGGATTATAATGCACTTAAGAGTATATGGTACGCGTTATCATGGAACAGCTATTAGGACTTGGTCCCGCAAGCTGCAAAGGGGCTCAGCTCATGCCAGAGCACCATCTCACACGATTCCAAGCACTCTGCCTTCAGGATTGTCAAGGCCTGCCATAGGAGTGACTGATAGGAATCTGTGTGTCCATTTTAGGGTTAGACATAAGTATACTATATCTAAAGCAAAGGGTGATTACACCACCTTGCCCCAGCTGTCGTGCAGCCAGTTGTGTCAGATTTAGATGGCCAGCCAGGGGTGGCATAATACATGCTGCAGCCCCTGGTAGGCCCTGGGTACACCTATGCCCTGAGTTACAGGGTCTGATAAGGTGGCCCAGTACCAATTGGTAAATGCACCTAAGGTACACGTGTCAATTTAGTGAGAGAACAGCAAGGCTGTGGGTCTGATTAGCAGGCCCACAGCCAGAGAAGTCGTAAACCAGTGAAGCAAAAAGCAAAAATCTGGGGTGATCATAGGATTGCAGACCCCACTCTCCTACATGACCCCCCCCAAACTTTGGGACAATAAACTAACTTTGACCAGGTGAGTCTTCTTGCTCTAAGTGGAAATACCTGGAGAGCCCATCTGCATTGCCATGATCAGTGCCAGGTCTATGCTCCACTGTAAAATCCATCCCCTGTAGGGAAATGGACCACCTAAGCAGTTTGGGGTTTTCACCCTTCATCTGATTTAGCCACAGGAGCGGCTTATGGTCGGTCTGAATCTTGAAATGAGTGCCAAACAAGTATGGCCTCAGTTTCTTCAGGGCCCAAACCACAGCAAAGGCCTCCCTCTCAATAGCTGACCAATTTTTCTCTCTGAGGGTCAGCCTTCTGCTTATAAAAGCAATGGGCTGGTCATGACCATCAAAATTCAGTTGAGATAGAACAGCTCCCACACCCAACTCAGAAGCATCTGTTTGGACAATGAATGGTTTGGAGTAGTCTGGACTCTTTAGGATAGGTGCTGTGCACATGGCCTGCTTTAGGTCATCGAATGCTTTTTGACAGCCTGCTGTCCACTGAACTTTATCTGGACTGTATCTTGCTCTCCAGTGGCTGAACTTGGCCTCCACCTACAAGGTGGCCCAAGTATACAACCTGTGTCTGCCCTATCTGGCACTTTGTGGCCTTGATAGTGAGACCTGCCTTCTGCAGACCCTCTAACACTTTCCTCAGGTGGACCAGGTGATCCTCCCAGGTGGAACTAAAGACAGCTATATCATCAAGATATGCTGCACAGAAGTCATCCAGCCCAGTGAGAACTTGATTCACCAGCCTTTGGAAGGTGGCAGGTGCATTTTTCAGACCAAAGGGCATTACCACAAACTGATAATGTCCACCAGGGGTTGAAAAGGCTGTCTTGGCATCCTCAGCTAACCTGATTTGCCAATACCCAGCTGTCAGGTCAAATGTACTTAAGTAGTTGGCAGAAGCCAATCTATCTATAAGCTCATCTGCCCTTGGTATTGGGTGGGCATCAGTCTTAGTGACTGCATTGAGGCCTCTGTAGTCCACGCAAAACCTCATCTCTTTCTTACCACCCTGGGTGTGAGGCTTTGGCACTAGAACTACTGGACTAGCCCAAGGGCTATCTGAGGGTTCAATGACTCCCAACTCCAACATTTTCTGCACCTCTGTCTTGATGCACTCTCTAACATGATCAGGCTGTCTGTAGATTTTACTCTTGACTGGCAGGCTGTCACCAGTGTCAACCTCATGGGTGCACCAATTGGTTTGACTGGGTGTTAGAGAGAACATATGTCTGAAGGATTGAAGAACCTGTTTACAATCCTTCTGTTGATGTTCAGAGAGGCTGCCACAAAAGACAACACCATCTACTGATCCATCATCAGGGTTCTGAGTCAGCAGGTCTGGGAGAGGGTCACTCTCCTCCTCCTGTGCCTCATCTGTGCCCATGAGCAAACTCATGTCCTTCCTGTCAACATATGCTTTGAGCCTGTTCACATGAAGCACCCTGTGGGGGCTTCTGGGAGTTCCAAGGTCCACCAGGTAGGTGACCTCTCCCTTCTGCTCAAGGATTGTGTGGGGCCCAGACCATTTGTCTTTGAGTGCTGCTGGGGCCACTGGCTCCAACACCCACACCTTCTGTCCAGGCTGATACACAGCCAGGACAGCCTTTTGGTCATGCCAAGCTTTTTGGAGTTCTTGGCTGGCCTTAAGGTTTTCAGATGCCTTTTCCATATACTCAGGCATCCTGGAGCGGAGACCAAGTATATATTCCACTATGCTGCTTGCAGGCCTTTTGAGAGGTCTCTCCCATCCTTCCTTCACCAAACACAGGGGTCCTCTCACAGGATGCCCATACGGAAGTTCAAAAGGGCTGAAGCCAACCCCCTTCTCTGGGACCTCTCTGTAAGCAAACAAAAGGCAGGGAATCAGGACATCCCATCTACGCCTGAGCTTTTCAGGTAGTCCATGAATCATCCCTTTTAGGGTCCTGTTGAACCTTTCAACAAGCCCATTGCATTGTGGGTGATAGGGTGTGGTGAACTTGTAGTTGACACCACATTCCTTCCACATAGCAGTTAAGTAGCTTGACATGAAGTTTGCACCTCTGTCAGAGACAACCTCCTTAGGGAAGCCCACTCTGGAGAACACTCCAACTAGGGCTCTTGCCACAACAGGTGCTGTAGTGGTCCTAAGGGGAATAGCTTCAGGATACCTGGTGGCATGGTCCACCACCACCAGTATAAACTTGTGCCCTGATGCTGTCTGGGGTTCCATTGGACCAACAATGTCAATCCCCACTCTTTCAAAGGGCACCCCCACCACAGGCATTGGTATAAGGGGGGCCTTTGTTGTGCCACCTGACTTACCACTGGCTCGGCAAGTGACACAGGAGCGACAAAACTCCTTGGTATCTTCATTCATGTGAAGCTAGTGAAAGTGTGAGACAATTCTGTCCCAAGTCTTGTTCTGGCCTAAGTGACCTGCAAGGGGAATCTCATGGGCCAAGGTGAGAAGGAAACCTCTCAGAGACAAGGGGATGACCAGCCTCCTGGTTGCACCAGGCTTCGGGTCTCTTGACTCAGAGTACAGGAGTCCATCTTCCCAGTATACCTTGTGGGCACCTGTGGCGTTCCCTGCAGCCTCAGCAGCAGCCTGCTGTCTGAGGGGTTCAAGAGAAGGGCAGGCTAACTGTTCCTTCCCCAGGTCTTCTCTGGAGGGTCCCCCTGAGCCCAGAAATTCAACTTGATCAAGTTCAAATTCTTTAGGCTCAGTTTCCCTCAGTTCCTGTAGGTCAGCCTACTCTGAGACTTGATCCTCAACCTGGGGCAAGGGGGAAGGCAATGCCTTAACACTACTGCTCTTCTTCTTGGAAGGTGTCTGGTCCATTGTTCTAGGATCCAGCACCTGTTCAGTGGGGCATCTTCTGGCCTGTGACCTAGTCACAGCAAGCACATGTGCTGGCAAGCCTAACATTTCCATGTGAGTCCTCTGCTCCACTTCTGACCATTGTGATGACTCCAAATCATTGCCCAACAAACAATCCACTGGGAGGTCTGAACTAACTACAACCTTCTTTTGGCCATTTACCCCTCCCCAGGAGAAAGCAATAATCGCCATACTATGACTGGTAGTGACTTTGCTGGCATTGGTCACCAGGAAATCTGTACCTGGCATGATCTGTCCAGGGTCCACAAAGTTAGGTGTCACCATGGTGATACTTGCACAAGTGTCCCTATAGGCCTGAGCCATTTTGCCATTTATCAAAGGTGTCTGCCTGTATTTGCGCAAAGTATTGGGACTGACATCAGGGGATATATCCACATCCCCTGTACAGACAAGGACAGCCTGAGTGAGTGTGCCAACTAAGTTGTCATACCCCTCAGAACCCAAGGTTAACCCAACTAATCCCTTGGGAGGTGCACTACCACTGCTGACTGTACTAGGGGGTGCAGTTGCCTTAGGGGCTGCAGTGGCAGGAGTTTGCCCTCCTTTCTTGGTGCACTAACTAAACCAGTGAGTTTTACTTTTACAGTATTGGCACCACCTTTTAGACTGGCCTTCTTGATTCTTCTTCTTCTGGGAAGCCTGACCCCCACCCTCTTTGGATTGTTGGGGACCTGTCGAAGACTTCTGGTCATTTTGTTCACCTTTGGTATCTTTACCCTTCTGGTCTGCTTTCTTCTGACCACCCTGGTTCTGGCCCTGGTTCTGCTTAACTCTTGTTCTGACCCATCTGTCTGCCTTCTTTCCCAATTCTTGGGGAGAGGTCAGATCTGAGTCAACAAGGTGCTGATGCAACAACTGGTTCTGACAATTGTTTAAAATCTGTTCCCTCATGATCAGATTGTACAATCCTGTATAATCAGTAACCTTACTGCCCAGCAACCAGCCCTCCAAAGCCTTAGTGGCACAATCTACAAAGTCAGACCAATCCTGAGACTGAGTTTTCTGGGTATTCCTGAACAGCAACCTGTACTGCTCAGTGGTTAGGCCAAACCCATCTATCGGTGTATTTTTCAGGACTTGGTAATTGTTAGCATCCTCAGCTCTAGTAGTGAGGAGCTTATCTCCACCTTTACCTTCAAAGGAGAGCCACAAGACAGCTGCCCACTGACTCTGGGGGACGCACTGGACAGTGCAGGCCCTCTCCAAAGCAGTTATCCATTTGTGGATATCATCCCCTTGTTTAAAGGGGGGGCACTATCTTACTCAGGTGTCTAGTGTCTAAACTCCTGTCTTTTTCTCTTGGGAGAATGCTGCCACCAGTGAGATCTAACCCACGTAACTTTTGCTCTATAGCAAAGGCAAGCCTCTCTTTGGCCAGGGCAAGTTCTTCCCTTTCAATCCTCAGATTGGCTTCCCTCATCTTAGCTTCATGCTCCCTTCTCTTAGGAGAAGACATCCCTCTATGAGAAGAGGTCTGAGAGCCATTGGTTCGAATGGATCTGTTAGAGCCTCTGGATAGAGACCTATCTCGTCCATTCCCAATGTTAAGTCTGCCTGAGAGTGGCCCTGGGGGTCCCCCAAATCCATTCTCATGCCTACTTAAGTTGGTCCTAGTGAGTCTACTGACTTCTACCTGACCTTTGTCTGCCTCATCCCCTGATAACTCCTCTTCCTCCTCCTCCTCCTCAGCATCATCTGCTGCCTGGAGGTGGCGGTCAGGGTCACCAAGGGTTCCCTCTAAGGGGGGCATATTCCCATCTGGATGAGAAGGATCTGTGTTAGCAGCCCTCCTAGCATCATAAGTCTCTAAGAGACCAATCAGAAAAGGAATGGTAGGGTTAGAACCCTGTTTTAGCTTCCTGGATGTACAGATTTGTCTCATCTCCTGGAAGCTAAGAGCAGCATATCTGGAAGGGACCTGTGGAGGGTCCACAACCACAAGAGGGGTCTCTGAAGACTCTCCGTGGTTAGACATGCTTCTAGTGTGGTGTAAGTGATGCACCTACCTACACTATTGGTTTGCCTACTGATCCCTTGCTAAGAGTTGTAGTCAAGGTGTGCTAAGCCTTGTTGAACTACAACAGCTGGTTCAGTAGAACTCAGAGTATTCTAAGCTAAGTTATATGTACCTTAAATACTTATGTGATCTTTCACAAAGATATTCTTAGGATACGTGTGGTAAAACAACAGCAAGCTCAAATCCCAACCGCTGCTCACCAATGTGAGAAGTTGGCCTGATATGCAGTGCTCACTATTCTAGTGATCACTATGTATCAGTCCAAACAACCCTTATTGATGATTGGTTGTAAGTCAACCGATAGACCAGCTATCCTAGTAGCATGGACAAGAGCAGTCTTTAGGCTAGACTCTAGAGGGCGTGTTAAGCCAGCTGTTATACCATCACATATACCCCTTGAACACCAGTGAAAGGACACCACACAAGTTGTTATGAAAATAAACAGTGTATTTATTTAGATCACAACAGCCCTGTACTCTTTATGAGGACAGGGTACTAAGCACACAACAAAACTCTTACGAAAATACTTTAAGTTGCACAATTTACACAAATGCCCGAGGGGCACGAAAAACCATATACTACAAAAGTGGAATGCGAAATTACTAGCAGGTAAGTACTGGACTAATAGGCTTTGGAATCGCTAGGACTTGACTACTGAACCTTCAGATTACTAGCAGGAGGCCTAGGGGACTCGGGTGCAGAGTGTGCACTCTCACGCGGGATGCGGGACAAAGTCTATGGAGGCTAGTAAAAGCAAAGTTAAGGATATCGGACGAATCGGACTAGTTAGGCTGAAAACGAAAAAGGATCTGGACCCTTGGATAGTGAGGCTATGCTGGGGCACTGAAATGCCGAAGTCACCTAGCCCAGGGGCTGTGGCTGCATAGGTCTGAAAAGACGTCGGGAATCCTCGTTGCAGTCTATGGAGCCTGAAAGAAGAAGTTGCTGGCAGGCAACCAGTGAAGATTGTTCGGTGGATCCAAGCCTGGATCGAAGATGGAAGACACCTGTAAGCAGAGGGGACCAAGTCCTGAAACACTAGCCAGTGATCAGATGGGCACCAGGATGGCACCGGATGGAGTCACCTCGACCAGGTGAGTGGGCGACGCTGGGCTCTGCAGTCTCACGGACCAGGAGGTGTTGTCGGCGACCAGGATGGAGGTGCGAGCTGTCCCACGATAGTTGCTGCTGACGACGTCGCTGGACCCAGGATTGGGGCAACAAGTCTTGGCAAATTCAAGCCCACGTGGTGGACCTAAAATGGCGTCTGGAGTGGACCAGGAGGGTCCGGATGCTCCTCTTTTGGAAGGGAGCAAGGGCCAGTCTGGAGCAACCAGACCAGCAGTGTTGTTGTCGTCGGTCGTCGTCGGGAAGGCCACAAGCCGGCGGGCTAGTAGCCAGACAACGCGGTGAGCAGCAAAAAGCAGAAGGGCCCCACGCAGATCTCGTGGATGCTGGGGGGCTGGACTTCGGTGCTGGAGCTGCTCAGGGTCGGGGCTTCTCGAACCCCAAAGCACTCACCAGAGGATCCCTCGGCGGTCGTGCTGGATAGAAGTCGTGCAGTTCTGATGATGGCCGATCCCTCGAGGTCTCGTCGCACCTACGGTTCTCAGCTTAGCTGTAGAGGTAGGTAGAGGTCAGAGGTGCCAGGGAAGCCGGGTCTCGTCGTGCTGGTCGGTCGGATTCCGGAGGAAGGACGTGCAGCAAACCGCAGTGTTCTTAGATGGTGCCTGCGGATGTAGGGTGACTACTCCTTAGTCACAAGGGAGAAATCTTAGGAAGAAGTCGAGAGTTCCTTTCGTAGAAAGTAGTTTCTTGATTCAAAGATGATCTAATTTGGAAGGGTCCCCGCTCCTGCCTTTATCCGAAAGAAAGGGGTGGGTACGCCACTAGGTCCTGCCCTAGGGGTGGGACCAGGAAGGGGGGTGGTTACACCCCTCTCCCATGCCGGACTTTCCGCAGCTCAGGGGCTGGTGTGCCCCTGCAACTGGTTCTAGCCGGCAGATGCGTAGTGAGCACCGGGGTGCCACTTGCAGTCACCTTCCTGTAAAGCCCTGCCCAGTGCCTACCCAGGATACACAAAACCCTGTCTGGGATGGTGCTAGCACCGCCCCTGACAGGAAACCCTTTGTCCAAGCTCCCCTCGCTGGAAGGACTCCCAGCTGCAGGGGGTCAGACTTGTGTCTGTGGTGGCAGCATCCATTTTGTGATGCTGAGGCTCGAGTTAACTTTAACCGGGGTTCACATTTACATACATGTCGTGTCCCTCTAGAAGGGTGGAATGCTAACCCCATCGCCAGAATTGGCGAGGGGTTAGTATTCCAATTCGTATGACACCTTACTCGACATGTTTTGATAAAGCGACACCAGAGTTGGCATTTAACCGCGAGGATTATAATGCACTTAAGAGTATATGATACGCGTTATCATGGAACAGCTATTAGGACTTGGTTCCGCAAGCTGCAAACGGGCTCAGCTCATGCCAGAGCACCATCTCACACGATTCCAAGCACTCTGCCTTCAGGATTGTCAAGGCCTGCCATAGGAGTGACTGATAGGAATCTGTGTGTCCATTTTAGGGTTAGACATAGGTATACTATATCTAAAGCAAAGGGTGATTACACCACCTTGCCCCAGCTGTCGTGCAGCCAGTTGTGTCCAATTTAGATGGCCAGCCAGGGGTGGCATAATACATGCTGCAGCCCCTGGTAGGCCCTGGGTACACCTATGCCCTGAGTTACAGGGTCTGATAAGGTGGCCCAGTACCAATTGGTAAATGCACCTAAGGTACACATGTCAATTTAGTGAGAGAACAGCAAGGCTGTGGGTCTGATTAGCAGGCCCACAGCCAGAGAAGTCGTAAACCAGTGAAGCAAAAGCAAAAATCTGGGGTGATCATAGGATTGCAGACCCTACTCTCCTACACTGCTCCAGCCCAGTTTTTTTTCCTTTGAGTTCTGGGACTTGTAGTCTTGTTTTATAATGGAATAAACAATATTACGAGTCCCAGAATTGAAAGAAAAACCATGGACTGGAGCAGCACATCACACATGGGGCTGGGAAACTTGGCAGGGCTGACAGTGTTGTCTCAGCCCTGTCTGTTGAACAGGGACACATCTGAGCCCTGTCTCCTCCCTTTAGCACTGTTTCAGCACTAAAGTGAGCATTGGGCCAAAAGGGAATGTTACAAATTTGAACAAGGCTACCCAGCCCAGGCAAGTTTTCCGCAGCAGGACTTGAAGAAGCTAGAATTTGGGGTGTGATACAAGAGCCTGAAGTACCCTCGTACCCAACAGCACTAGGCATCCTGGGGGTAGTTTTACTCTGTAACGTATATGGCAGGCTTAGTTTTATTTGCTAAAAAAGAAAAAAAGTAGAGTACTGGCTGAAATTGACCCTCATAACATGGCTATGAGTACAGCACCGGCCCATGGAGAGGGGGTCCTGTACTAGTACTGGTGTATGAAGCACTGTAAGTACCCGAATGGAGTGTGTACCACAGGATCTGGAGTTTAGGAGTAGATTGAACGAAGGGTGGGTGTGTCATAATAAACTGAAACATAGATGTCGGCTAAGAGTAATAAATAGACTCAACGATTTGTGATGAATCCAGATTAGTGAGGAGGGACAACGCAGTGAGACGAGAGGTAGGAGAGGTATAGGTCCTCTTAGCAAAGTGATTGTATACTGCAGTGGGCGAGATTCTATGTTGAGCGTTAGCTATCCATTCGGAAGAGTTCGGTTGAGAAAAAGGTCCTTGAGCTGGCTTTTGAATTTTGGAAAGGAGGGGTTAGTCTGAGGTACCTAAAAATCCTCAAACTCCTTCTCAGGGGTCTTACCAATAAGTAGTCCATTCAAAAACAGCAAAGAAATCAACAGAGAATCTGAAATATGAAAAGACATCTTTATTACAATTAATTGTGAGGCTACATCGCCCAGTCACACCTAAAGCAACTGAATGAGGTAGTCTCCTTTAATGGTCTCCGCACAGACCTTTCATACAATTTATTATGCCCTGGGCACACATTCTTTCTTTGAAGTAAATTATTGTTGGTCACTCCCAGGACGTGCACACAAAGCACTGTATGATGACAAACCCACTTTCAAGATAAGTCCAGGCCATAAACAATGTCCACATAATGCGTACATTCTCTAGCAGACAAGGCTGGATAAACCCAAAACATTAAGAACACAGCCCATGTCATAATTAGCTTGTGGAGGCAGGAACAGGAACAGATGGAAGTAAGATAGGCACGTTTGTGTGTAGTAAATCTTTACAATGTCCTGTGCTCTGATCTATAATCTTGATCAGCTAAAGGGCAGGAACTGGCTTGGCAAGGTTAGCCTCAAGCAACAGGGTCAGCTTTCGTCAGGTCATGCAGAAGTCAGCACAAACCCATGCTAAGGTTATGTCCTTAAATACTTGTTCTCCCATGGTGAGAGCCTACTGTAAGGGCAATGGACAAAATGGCTGCTATTCACAAGATGGAACCCAAGGGTAAAAACAGAACCTTCAAATACACAGTGAATCCATTGGTGTAACATGATGAAAACACTCATGCATACCGCATTCATCATTTGCGGTTCGCTGATACCAAATTCATAATAGAATCATGATATTTTAAAACACAGGTTCAGAATTTTCAGAACCACTAGTCCTGATATGGACTGGGATGGAGTTCCAAATGTTGGCGCATTTCCAGAGAAGGAGCGTGATAAGGCTTTATGTTTGCAAGTTTTTGTCGGGATAAGAAGTAGAGTGTTAGTACTCATGAAGTTCCTTGACTGGCCGGCTTTGTTGAGTTTGGGGGCCAGGTATGCAGGTTTACCGGTATGCGGGTTTACTGGTATGCAGGGCTTTGTGTGTGAGACAGGCTGTTCTGAAGCTGGCACTGACATTCACATATACCAACACCGCTGCACGCAACCTCCACCAATGGATCATCAACTGCTCTGACACCATGGCCCCCCTCAAGAAAGAACCCAGCAAACAACAGATCAAGCAAGCAAGCTGGTTCACTTGCTCCCACTAAAAAGCAGAGATCAGCTGTGGAGTGCCCCAGGGCTACTCCCTGAGCCCCAACCTCTTCAACGTCTACATGGCCCCACTCACGGCCAAAGTCATGAACCACAGACTTAACATCATCTCCTATGCCGACTACACCCTGCTTATCCTCTCCCTCACCAACGATCCCACAGTCACCAAGAACAACTTCCATGAAGGTATGAAAGCTGTCGCAACCTGTGTGAGAGACAGCTGCCTGAAGCTCAACTCAGACAAGATAGTAGTCCTCATCTTAGGATCCACCCCCTCTGCTTGGAACCATTACTGTTGGCCTGCTTCACTGGGAACACTCCCGCTCCCCACACCCACAGACCATGCATGAAACCTCGGCATCATACTGGAATCCTCGCTCACAATTAACAGTCAGATCAACGCTGTCTCCTCACTGAATCAGGAAGATGGTCACTGGTGCCCTCATCAGCAGCAGACTTGACTACGGCAACGCACTCTACACCACCGTCACCCAGACACCCCTCTAGAAGCTCCAGAATGTCCAGAATGCCACAGCCAGACTAGCTCTAAACATCCCTCGCCGCAGCCACTCACACAACACCTGCAAGAACTCCACTGGCTCCCAGTTGACAGATAATTAACCTTCAAGCTTCTCACCCATGCATACAAGGCCCTCCACAATGCCAAACCAGTATACCTGAACCACCGCCTCTTATTCTACACACCCAACAGACCCCGCCGCTCCGCCCAACTCACTGGCCACTGTCCCATGGATCCGCAACACCAGAGCAGAGGAAGATCCTTCTGCTACCTCGCCATCAAGAGCTGGAACACCATGTCCCCTCCGCCTCAGGCAATCCCCATCACTGTCCCAATTCAGGAAGGACCACAAGACCTGGCTATTCGAATGAACCCAGCGCTCAGACAGATCTGCTTCCCCTCACCCTACCCTCCAGCCCCTCGAGACCCTCATGGGTGAGTAGCCACGCATTACAAACCCTTGATTGATTGCTTGAGCCCTGTGTGGTAAAACTGCTTTTAAATGTAGACGGTGCTCAAACTCGACTTTGGTGTTAGGCGCACTCAAAAATTGGTATTCTACACTATTATGGCACTTTAGGTACCCCCAGGGTCTCCCCAGGTGTCCCAGGGTGGGGGGTTATGTCACTATAAGGAGGGCCCTTACAAATGAGTTTTATATGCCCTGGGGATATAGAGATGTCACATTTAATTTCCCTCATTGTAGAAAAGTGCTTCATAAAATCGACTTTGATGCTAGGGGCACTGAGAAGTGAGGATCTCCACAATTTTAACATTTCAGGACCCCTAAAGTGTCCCTTAGGTGTTCCAGGGTTAGGGGGCATGTAACTATAAGGAGGGACTTTATTAAAGATGTTTTATATGCCCTGATGCTGGAGAAATTGCACACTGAAGTTTCCCCATTGTAGATGCCTAGCCCCATAGGATTACATTGCAATCGTTTATGAATGCATACATATTTATATGAGCCAAAGAAAAATTTCATTCAAGGATTTAGGAGAATGGTATTGGTAACTCCAACAATATGATATTGTTGAATTCATCCTAAAGTGTACAGAAAATAATTTATAAGACTTTCTTGTCTGTAAGCCAAAATTCAGCATTCCTGAGAGCTCATCTGATTGGTCAGAGTTAACAGGATTAGCCAGGCTGCTTTGATGAAGTGATAAGTGGCTCACCCTGAAAAGCGCCTATCTGTTAGAAAGAGCTCTGCTCCACAGGCATTACAGAGCGGGGGGGGGGGGGGGGTGTAAAGCATCAGCTTCAAAGGGAGGCTGGGAGAGGCCGAAGAGAGCAGGCCCATCTACCTCCCTCCCTACGACCCAGACAGAGAGCAGGCTTAAGGAAGAAATTTCAGATGCCAAAGGGAGGGAAGCCATGGAAATGAGCCATACCTAGCTCTTGCTGCTCTGCTGAGATTTAAGCCACGTTGAATTTTGGAGGAATAGTGCTTTCTGGCAGACCATCACGCCATACTTTGAAGGAAATGGCCATGCTCCGGGGTGTTGCCCTGACCCTCATTGGACAGGAGTGTCCTCCTGCTTGACCCCAGAGAACACTGAATAGGTATCTGAGAGGGGCAGTCTCTCTCAGATCTGCTGCTTGAAACTAAGAAGGCTTGCCAAGCTGGAAACTTGATTTGCACCATCAGGCTCTGCATTCTGAATGACTGCGTCTGCTGCATTATCTGGAACTACAGCCCTTTGGATGTACCTTATTTCGAAATAATTAGAGAGTGGACTCCCTGTAAAACTCACCTGCATCAACTCCACCAAAAGTACCCTGCCTGGAGTGTATCCAGTGGACTTTTAAGGGTGTTGTCCAGGTGCATTGTGGAAATTGTGGTCCCAACCTTTTAAGGGCCATTTTGGAGATTCCAGACCGTTGGATTGTGTATTGAACACCTTGAACCCTCAAGACGAACTTCAGGACGAATTTCCAGAGGTTTGGAAAAGTTTGGTGAACTTTTGTGTAAAGATTCCAGAGAGTGACCGGACCCTCACAGAAAGGCAATCCAGGGAACCCTCACTGAATCCGGCCTGCTGGAGAAGGCTGCATGACGTCTGGTGTGAAATCCTCCAGAAAATATTTTAAGTGTGAGGGTAAAATCTTTATCCGGACCTCCCGCTTAGTGTATCCGACCAGGGCTCCATCCTGGTCGGTCTCAAACTTTGACTTTGTCCCTGTCAGATGACCAAATGTTCGGAAGTGGCACTGTTGGTTTCAAAGCACTAGAACGACTTTAACCTTTAAAAAGTCATATCTCTGGTCCCCTACATTGGATGTTTTTTCATTTCGGTGTCATTTTAAAGATAAAATGTATCTTTTTATAATTTTGTTGGATTTTATTGTGTGTTGTGTCTTAATTATTTACTGAAATGGTGTTTTTAATTGCTTTACCTACCTGTCTCTGAAGTTAGGCCTGCCTGCTTGCAACCAAGCTACCAAGGGTTGAGCATGGAATCATTTTCTGAGACCTATTCTAAGCCCTATACTGTGTTTGTGGCTTTATTGCCAGTGGTAGATGCACATTTCCCTCAGCGAATAACCCACTTTTCAACAGGAAGAGAGAAAGAGAGAGACACACACCCACAACACACACACACACACTCCCCCAAAAATAGAAGACCGCAATCAGAAGGGCAGGGCCCAATGTTCCAATCTACCAGTGGGGGCTCCTCCGCAAAGGCGGAGAAACTTCGCCCCACTCCTCAAAAGGAAAAATACAATCATAATAACTAGTATTATTATTATTTTCTTTTTCCTATTGCAGTCGGTGGTGGGGCGGTGCTGACCAGAGTGGGGTAGGAGTGATCTACACTCCCTAAGTGGTCATGACGATTTGGCCGGCCCCGTTGGGCCAGCCAAACAGACATGCACACAGGCTTCCTGTCCCCGGCTGAGCGCCGAACCACTGTGTTCATACCAATCACAACGGTGCATTGCAGTGTTGTGATTGGCTCAGGGGAGCCACTGTGCCCAGGTGCTTCCTGCTGCCAGCCGAGACAGGAAGAAGGAAGATAGAAGAGGTCAGAGGAGAGGCGGCAGCCGGCCAGCCGTTCCAGGTAAGTATATTTTTATTTACATTACTTTTCATTCCCGCCCTACCACCCTCATCCGGTAAAAGCTACTAATACAATGTACAGCCGCTTCTGTTCCAGGATCAGCAAAAGAGTCAACACTTTATTTAATGTCTTTATTTCACTTCACATCAGCACAACATTTGACACTCAGTATAATTTCCCATCAGATACGTCACTGGCGAGCTAGGAGCCAGGTGACAGGAAGGTTGCAAATACTCGATTCACTGTTGGCGACCAGAGTTGGTGACGAGCTTCTGACTTCCTGTGACAACAAGAAGCAATGGAACAAATGCAACAAGAGAGAGAAGCAGGACGACCAACAACGGAGACTGAGAGAGAAACAAATGCAGCCCTTGAACCATTCACCCCTTCTTCACGTGGAACAGATGTACTTCCGGGGTCATGACCTTCTGTGCAGCTGTGGCATGTCAGCTTCTCCTGGGTTAGGCGCTCACTGCAAGTAAATATGGGAAACCACATATAAGTTGTTGAAGGGCGAGAAGACTCTCCCACCGACTGAATAGCAAAACTCACTCAGGTTTTCATGATCCCCAATGAATATGTACAATGCAAATTTACTGTGGTGAGTATTTGCATCTAATTTGATTATTTAAAATATGAATGGATTGTACTGTTTTTGTGAATAATCGAGCCCAGCCCCATGATAGAGCTGGTCAGCAGCACAATGGGGTCATTCAGACACAAGCAGTCATGCAGGAAGGCTGCTGTGGCTGCAGAGGTACCGTCTCCACCCATGGGAGAGGAGTTGGCCTAACAGCTAGGGTGGTCAACCTCGAATCTTGGGAACTGGGTTCGAGTCTCGGCAGTGATGCTGAACATCCTGTGATTCTGAGCAAATCACTTAATCTCCCTGTTCCTAACAAAAAAAATGTATGTGCCCTCGTGTAATGCAACTGGTGCTATGTAAAGCGCTCTGATACCCGACTCGGGTCAAGTTCGTGCTATCAAAATCTGCTCTGTCAAAATAAAAAAAAATGCCCTGGCAGAAGTCCATCCACCCTAATTAGATGTAACTATTGCAACTGAATTATTTTTTGCTTCTCATAAACAAACCCTCAAAGGAGGGATTTATTACAAAAAACAAATAAAACCAATGTCCCTGACATACCAGGTGTTTCCCCGGCCTCTGGAGACCACGGTTGTGTTTCCCTGCCCAGTTTCGCCCACGTCTCTCATGGCAGACACAGACGGGGCAGATCTGCTTTGAGTGCCCACCCTACATAGAGTGGGTTTAATGACGCATCAAAGGCTGAGACCTGTGGCAGATGGCTTACTGTAAGTGGAGGCTGCCCCAGCAGCCAATCAGCAGCTGCCCACCTCGAATAAGAGGGGGGACTGAGGGTTTCCCTGAGCAGTACCCACTAATTTACAACAGGACCCCCTTGGTAAAAGCTGGTCCCCTTTACCTTCCATATTACAATGGTGGACGAGGGGGCATCTACAGGAGACGCGCCAGGCCCTGAAATGCCAATGAGCGTCAGGGCTGCTCTCTGCCAACTGCTAGATGAGCCCCTTTGTCTTCCACTGAAAGGGAAATCACTGATGTCACTACTACCCGAGTTAGATGGTGGGAGAGGAGGATATGTATTAATATGTACGAGTGTCCTACAACACACGTCACTACTACCAGAGTTAGATGGTGGGAGAGGGGGATATGTATTAATATCTACCAGTGTCCTACAACACACGTCACTACTACAAGAGTTAGATGGTGGGAGAGGAGGATATGTATTAATATGTACGAGTGTCCTACAACACACGTCACTACTACCAGAGTTAGATGGTGGGAGAGGAGGATATGTATTAATATGTACGAGTGTCCTACAACACACGTCACTACTACCAGAGTTAGATGGTGGGAGAGGAGGATATGTATTAATATCTACGAGTGTCCTACAACACACGTCACTACTACAAGAGTTAGATGGTGGGAGAGGAGGATATGTATTAATATCTACGAGTGTCCTACAACACACGTCACTACTACCAGAGTTAGATGGTGGGAGAGGGGGATATGTATTAATATCTACGAGTGTCCTACAACACACGTCACTACTACCAGAGTTAGATGGTGGGAGAGGAGGATACGTATTAATATGTACGAGTGTCCTACAACACACGTCACTACTACCAGAGTTAGATGGTGGGAGAGGAGGATATGTATTAATATGTACGAGTGTCCTACAACACAAGTCACTACTACCAGAGTTAGATGGTGGGAGAGGAGGATATGTATTAATATCTACGAGTGTCCTACAACACACGTCACTACTACAAGAGTTAGATGGTGGGAGAGGGGGATATGTATTAATATGTACGAGTGTCCTACAACACACGTCACTACTACAAGAGTTAGATGGTGGGAGAGGAGGATATGTATTAATATCTACGAGTGTCCTACAACACACGTCACTACTACCAGAGTTAGATGGAGGGAGAGGAGGATATGTATTAATATGTACGAGTGTCCTACAACACACGTCACTACTACCAGAGTTAGATGGTGGGAGAGGAGGATATGTATTAATATGTACGAGTGTCCTACAACACACGTCACTACTACCAGAGTTAGATGGAGGGAGAGGGGGATATGTATTAATATGTACGAGTGTCCTACAACACACGTCACTACTACCAGAGTTAGATGGAGGGAGAGGAGGATATGTATTAATATGTACGAGTGTCCTACAACACACGTCACTACTACCAGAGTTAGATGGAGGGAGAGGAGGATATGTATTAATATGTACGAGTGTCCTACAACACACGTCACTACTACCAGAGTTAGATGGTGGGAGAGGGGGATATGTATTAATATGTACGAGTGTCCTACAACACACGTCACTACTACCAGAGTTAGATGGTGGGAGAGGGGGATATGTATTAATATGTACGAGTGTCCTACAACACACGTCACTACTACCAGAGTTAGATGGAGGGAGAGGAGGATATGTATTAATATGTACGAGTGTCCTACAACACACGTCACTACTACCAGAGTTAGATGGTGGGAGAGGGGGATATGTATTAATATGTACGAGTGTCCTACAACACACGTCACTACTACCAGAGTTAGATGGTGGGAGAGGGGGATATGTATTAATATCTACGAGTGTCCTACAACACACGTCACTACTACCAGAGTTAGATGGTGGGAGAGGAGGATATGTATTAATATGTACGAGTGTCCTACAACACACGTCACTACTACCAGAGTTAGATGGTGGGAGAGGAGGATATGTATTAATATCTACGAGTGTCCTACAACACACGTCACTACTACCAGAGTTAGATGGTGGGAGAGGAGGATATGTATTAATATGTACGAGTGTCCTACAACACACGTCACTACTACCAGAGTTAGATGGTGGGAGAGGAGGATACGTATTAATATGTACGAGTGTCCTACAACACACGTCACTACTACCAGAGTTAGATGGTGGGAGAGGAGGATACGTATTAATATGTACGAGTGTCCTACAACACACGTCACTACTACCAGAGTTAGATGGTGGGAGAGGGGGATATGTATTAATATCTACGAGTGTCCTACAACACACGTCACTCCTACAAGAGTTAGATGGTGGGAGAGGGGGATATGTATTAATATGTACGAGTGTCCTACAACACACGTCACTACTACAAGAGTTAGATGGTGGGAGAGGAGGATATGTATTAATATCTACGAGTGTCCTACAACACACGTCACTACTACCAGAGTTAGATGGAGGGAGAGGAGGATATGTATTAATATGTACGAGTGTCCTACAACACACGTCACTACTACCAGAGTTAGATGGTGGGAGAGGGGGATATGTATTAATATGTACGAGTGTCCTACAACACACGTCACTACTACCAGAGTTAGATGGTGGGAGAGGAGGATATGTATTAATATGTACGAGTGTCCTACAACACACGTCACTACTACCAGAGTTAGATGGAGGGAGAGGAGGATATGTATTAATATGTACGAGTGTCCTACAACACACGTCACTACTACCAGAGTTAGATGGTGGGAGAGGGGGATATGTATTAATATGTACGAGTGTCCTACAACACACGTCACTACTACAAGAGTTAGATGGAGGGAGAGGAGGATATGTATTAATATGTACGAGTGTCCTACAACACACGTCACTACTACCAGAGTTAGATGGAGGGAGAGGGGGATATGTATTAATATGTACGAGTGTCCTACAACACACGTCACTACTACCAGAGTTAGATGGTGGGAGAGGAGGATATGTATTAATATGTACGAGTGTCCTACAACACACGTCACTACTACCAGAGTTAGATGGTGGGAGAGGGGGATATGTATTAATATGTACGAGTGTCCTACAACACACGTCACTACTACCAGAGTTAGATGGAGGGAGAGGAGGATATGTATTAATATGTACGAGTGTCCTACAACACACGTCACTACTACCAGAGTTAGATGGTGGGAGAGGGGGATATGTATTAATATGTACGAGTGTCCTACAACACACGTCACTACTACCAGAGTTAGATGGAGGGAGAGGAGGATATGTATTAATATGTACGAGTGTCCTACAACACACGTCACTACTACCAGAGTTAGATGGTGGGAGAGGGGGATATGTTTTAATATGTACGAGTGTCCTACAACACACGTCACTACTACCAGAGTTAGATGGTGGGAGAGGGGGATATGTATTAATATGTACGAGTGTCCTACAACACACGTCACTACTACCAGAGTTAGATGGTGGGAGAGGAGGATATGTATTAATATCTACGAGTGTCCTACAACACACGTCACTACTACAAGAGTTAGATGGTGGGAGAGGAGGATATGTATTAATATGTACGAGTGTCCTACAACACACGTCACTACTACCAGAGTTAGATGGTGGGAGAGAGGGATATGTATTAATATGTACGAGTGTCCTACAACACACGTCACTACTACCAGAGTTAGATGGAGGGAGAGGAGGATATGTATTAATATGTACGAGTGTCCTACAACACACGTCACTACTACCAGAGTTAGATGGTGGGAGAGGGGGATATGTATTAATATGTACGAGTGTCCTACAACACACGTCACTACTACCAGAGTTAGATGGTGGGAGAGGGGGATATGTATTAATATGTACGAGTGTCCTACAACACACGTCACTACTACCAGAGTTAGATGGTGGGAGAGGGGGATATGTATTAATATGTACGAGTGTCCTACAACACACGTCACTACTACCAGAGTTAGATGGTGGGAGAGGGGGATATGTATTATTATGTACTAGTGTCCTTCGACACACGTCACTACTACCGGAGTTAGATGGTGGGAGAGAGGGATATGTATTAATATGTACTAGTGTCCTACAACACACGTCACTACTACCAGAGTTAGATGGAGGGAAACAAGGTTATTTATTGATTGGGACCAGTACGCTTCGACATGTCACTACTACTGAAGTTAGATGTGGGAGATGAGGCTATCTATTAATTGTCACTATTTCCTTTTGTGATGGGCATCCTGGGAGATGTGAAAGGGTCCAATGTGGCCACAGCTGTATCTGGAAGTGTATCTGAATCCCACACCCTGACTTCAGGAGTGAGTGGAAACTATTTCAGAGCTCTCAGCAATTCAAGAATGCCCCGGTTACTTACCGGTAATCTTCATTACTCCGAGTATAGTCTTCCTCGCCACATGATTTACATAGTGAGCTTTAGCTCCACAACAGAACCCTCCAAAGCAAAAGAAAAAACCTCCCACCCCCTCCCAACATGGCCGACCAGTCCCACCTGACCTCTATAAGAGGCGGACCCGCCCAACCAACAGCCTGATCTACCAAGCAAACAATGAAGCCGATAGCCAGACAGGGAGGGGGGGAGGGAACTCATGTGGCGAGGAAGACTATACTCGGAGTAATGAAGATTACCGGTAAGTAACCGGGGCATTACCTCCTCGTTAGTCTTCCTCGCCACATGATTTACATAGTGAGCAAATACCCAAGCCAACAAGGCTTCATTGACCACCATAAGAACAACACCACACGGTGGTGCCGAGAAACCAACACAAGGTTGAAGTAGAATAAATGAAAAGAAAACAGGGATCACAGGAAACCTGAAATCAAGACATAAAGGAAAAGTAGGCCAACCAGGAGTCGCAGCTCCCGCACTCAGAACGGCCCCAGCGAAGTCCCCCCGGGACTGATAGTGACCCATGCACAAGGTGGGGGACGACCACGTCGACGCCTGACACATCTCCACAGAGGAGACACCCACGAATGGGGCCCAGGGCACAGAGCCACACCCCGTGGACCGACCCTGGACCCCCGCCGGATCCACCGAACCCAGCGAAGCGTAGGAAAGGATGACAGCCTGTGTAAGCCAGCGAACCAAGGCGGAAAGAGAGGGCCAGTGGCCCGAACGAACCGGACCCAAAAGACACAACAGGCCATCCCCCCGGGAAAGGGAAGACGTGCGGTCAAGAGAAACCAAAACCGCACCCCGGACAACCAGCACGGACAAGAGAGGAACCTCGCCGGCAGGGAAAAGCGGTAAAGACACCACCCGAGCCCGGGACACCAGGGAAGGAACCCCGGGAAGTAAACGGGGGACAAGCCGGAGAAACAACCAGTCCGGCAAAACCCGCAAGAAGGGAGGGGAGCGGAGGCACGACCCCCCCACGCCCATCCGCCCAGCAGACACCACTGCCACCAGGAATTAAACCACCTAAAAGGTGAGGACCCGCAAAGCCACCGAGGCCAGGGGCACAAAGGGCGGACCCTGAAGAGCTCGTAGAACGAGAGAGAGAACCCAAGGGGGAGACAGGCCGAGCGTCCGAGGGCGATGGAGAAAACAAACTCCGGAGCCAAGCGAGCCACCAGGGAAACCAGCCCGTCGAACACCGGACTGCGGAAGGCCCGCAAGGCAGCCCACCGGGCCCACAGGGAAGAAGGGGCCACGCCCAAGGAAAACCCCTCAGCCAGGAAACCAAGACCCGCAAGGGGTCCACGGAGGCGGGGTCAGCACCAAGCCGACCGCACCAAAGCGAGAAGGAAGCCCAGTGCCAGGCACAGGAAGAGAAAGTGGAAGACCTGCGGGAGCCCAGCAGCAAAACCACAACCCCAGAAGAACAACCCCGAGCAAGCAGCGACATCCGCTCAAGAATCAGGACCGCAGATGGAGTCAGGCCAGTAGAAAGAGCCGGCGCAACACCGGCACCGGACCAACCCCGGAACGGGAAGATCCGGGATCGGCCAGTAGGCCCGAACCGCCAGCTCGCAAAAGGAGATGGTACCAGGGGCGGCGGACCCCGCCGGGAACCATAAACAGGAACGCTTCACGATTCTGCGCGCCAACCAAGCACAGGGGCCAAGCCACTCCTCTCTGTAACGTTCCAATTTCAGTCCACGTGCCGCCGAAGCGAGCACCCAGGAGCAACCCGGCCCCGCCCAAGCGAATCCAGCAGAGGACCCGAGACATCAGAGGGCACGGGGGAAACGCGTACAGCAGACCGAAAAGGTCAAGCGAAAGACAGGGCAACCACAAGGACCCGGGAGGAGAGAGCAGAACCCGGGCCGGAGGGCAGAGACCCCCTCCGTGAACAGAGCCACCGGAGGCAGACCGAGACGAGGCCCCAGGCACCGAAACACCACCGGGGTCAGGGCGAGACCAGGCAACGAAGGCTAGATCCGACTCAGTCGAACCGCCTCCACCTAGTCGGACCCCGGGGGAAAGACAGTCCGAAGGGACATGACCGGCGACACCCACACCATCAGGTCGACCGACCCGACCAAGACATGGGGACCCTGAAGCACCGGTGCAAAAGACGGCAGGCCAGGAGGACCGCCAGCAACCCCCGAAGCACGAGGAGCCGGGTGACAGCAGGAGATCCCAACGACCCCCAAACGCCCCCTACCCCCCGGAACGAACCAGAGGGAAGAACCGGGACCAGGCACACGACCCCCGAAGGCGTACAAGCCCGAGACGGGAGCCGAAGGGACCCCCGCATAGCCTACAGCACCTGGTATTCCCAGGCGGTCTTCCATCCAGGTACTAACCAGGCCCGACCCTGCTTAACGTCTGAGATCAGACGAGATCAGGTGATTTCAGGGTGGTATGGCTGTAGGCCCCAGAGCATGGGGCCGACGGAGGAGAGACACCGCCTGACGTGAAGCCCATGAAAAAGACGAGGCCGAGAGGAATCACACGTCCTGACAGGGAGCAACAAGACCCACACCCGGCGAAGAACGACCACCAGGCGGGCCAGGAGCACAGCTCCCACCCCCGGGCCGGAAGGCAAGTCCAACGGAAGTACCCGCAACTGAGAGAGGGAACCCCCACTCGCCGGCCGGCCCCACAGGCCGACCCCAGGTTTCCGAAAAAACCAACAGGCGAGACAAAGGAAGGAGCCGCTCCCCCCAACTCGTCGAGAAGGCTAACGCCCCGGGGACAGCAGCGTCCCAAGACGGGACGCAACGGGGGCAACAGCCCCCCCCCCAGGGAACCCCCAGTAGTGAGAGGGCCGAAAGCCAGGACCTAGGGGTAAAAAAAAAAGGGAGCGGCAGCACCAGTACAAGACCGGGCAGAGCCGAAACTCGGGCCCGGAAGCCAAACCCGAACGCACCCCGTGAAGACTGACTTCGGGCGGAAAAGCCGGAGGGCCCACCCCTGCAAAGGCGGGACGCCCACACCCACAGGCGGACGGGGAGTCCGAAGGAAGGCCGCGCCCGGGGGAGCGGGCCCCAAATGAACAGACCGGAGACAGCCCGAGTAGGACATTTGTAAAGAAAATCACTGTTTGAAAATTTCCCACCTTGGGATACTTCTACAGCACTGGCAGGATTCAAACCCTGGCCCGTGAGGGCTGTCCACCCCAAAGGTACAAGCCTTACCTTTGAGCTATAGCTCCTTGGTGGCCACGCGGCCCTCAGAGTGGGAAAGGTGACAAAGCCCACCTCCCCAATGCCCCTCACAACGGACGCAGGCAGAGGCCGGGAGTCCGGAGACATGCGCTCACCACCGCCGCCGGCAGAGGGAAATCACGCCAGAACGCGGGACGAATCACGCACATGCGTGACCTCCCTGTGTAGGGGCCATGCCGAACTGCACAGAAGCGCAACACGCCACAAACATAGCCCACAACACACCCGCAAGGGCCCAAGGCGCACGCACGAAAGCAGTAGTGGACCCCCTCCTGGCTAACTCCCTGAGGCGTCCATCCCCGGACACCCCTAAGGTGGAGGCCAGGCCACTGAAGCATGGAGGGGGCCGTTGTGGAGAAAGAGCAAGCTATTGCCCAGAGCCGCAGAACGTGACTCCAGGAGTGGAATAGGCACCGAGGCGAGAACCACCAGGACCGGGGACGCAAACGAACCCAAGACCTGTCGAGGTCCGACTACTGGGCCCGGGCCCGCCCGGGTCCGCTGCACCAACCATCGGGGCACACTCCCACTGGTCGAGAGGTAGACGAGGCGAGGAGGGGTCAAGGGCCCCCGCCGCGCAAGGCCAGAAGGGCTAGCGTCGCCAAACAGGGAGACCCCGTAGACGGAGACAGAAGGGATCCTTCTCCCCCCCAAGGAGACCAGAAGGCACAGCCACCCGGCCTCTCAAACTCACTCGAGTCCGGAGCAACCTGACAGCCCAGGGCGAGCCAGGGCGTCAGAATGGGAAAACAGACAGAAGGGATCTGACCCCACGTCGTACCGCGCACCCATAGGTCGCGCCAGTGTAGCACAGAGAAGCTGGTCATGACACCATAGCATATGGCAAACATCCACATCAAACAACACGAACACTACACTTTGTGTTGCCTGCTACAGCCAGACAATACTGGGCCGGACACAAAAAACATTAGCGAAACTGCAATTACATCGCGCCAGTGTAGCACCCAAAGAAATGAAAAATGCCCTCACTGAGGATTGAACCCCGGACCCTTCGAGAAGGAGACAGACGCGCCGTGCACGCTGCGTCCAAATCTGCCGGAGAATGCCGCGCAAGACCGATGAAAGACATCGGACGCACCTGGTGGCAACCAAACCCCGCCCCCGAGGGGCGGGGGGCGTTCGGAGCCAACACCAGCTCTGCAAACCGCCGCGGCCCGTAGGGCCAAATGTTACGAAGGGAGGCGGTGGCGCCCAGCGCCGCGACCTCGAGAAGCATGAGGAGAGCATCCGGACCCGGACAGCGGAGCCCCCGAGGACCCGCCGACAGGCAAGGTAGGACCGTGACAGACCTCTGTTGTGAGAAGGAAGGAACCTTCGAAACCGGGACGTTTAGATTACACAGTCAAACGCCCTAACACATAGCACTGAACCCCTGTGAGGGAGCGTTAGCGACTCACCGCCTCGAGGCCGGGTATCCCACGCTGTGTGCCCTTCAAGCAGGATGCGAACCTACGCGGGAAAACCCCATCTGATTTCACCCGCCTTGCCGAAGCGCCGCCGCCCCAGGCAAGGTCAGCACGTCGCGCTCTACAACAGAGCTAATACAATGAAAGCCCAGAGCCGGCAAATGCTCAGCGCACACGTCCACAACCCGTGGAACGAAGGTAGAGCGCATCTTCAGTTGCACAAAACACAGCAGGGAGGGGCGGAAACCGTCATGACTAGCCAGCCCTCCATTTGTAGACCTGCAAATGCAACTGCATTTCCCTACAGAGTCTCAAATCATCTACATACCGCAGTAAGAATACATGTCGTGACTCACAAACTGCAGGCAGACAGGGGAGCAGCTCGAGCCCAGGGGTACAAGATACACATTCACACGATGGGCGTCTGCTGCGAAGGACCCAAAAGCCCACATAGTGGCCAGGGCCCATCAGTAACGACCTGGGGATACAAGGGAATGACCAAACACCCCACATCCCCGGCCGCCCCCCCTCCCCCCCCCCCCCCCCCCCTGTACACCCCTGGCACGCTAGAGCAGCACCTAACCGGCCCCATAGGACCGGGGGAAGGAAGAGGGGGGGGGATTTTTTAGGCATAAGGCACCAGAGACCGCTAGAGCAGGTCCTCAACCCTAAAACCCAAGGGCCAGCTCACGCCGGCCCATCTTACCTGAACAGCGCCTCTGGAGAGAATCGCGCAGAACAAAAAAAACAGGCTGTTGGTTGGGCCGGTCCGCCTCTTATAGAGGTCAGGTGGGACTGGTCGGCCATGTTGGGAGGGGGTGGGAGGTTTTTTCTTTTGCTTTGGAGGGTTCTGTAGTGGAGCTAAAGCTCACTATGTAAATCATGTGGCGAGGAAGACTAACGAGGAGGTAATGTTTTTTTTTTAAATATACTATACGTTATGCTAATCCATTCCTGCTGCTACCACACCGATCTCCACCCCTTACTGAGTGGGGCTCATTGGTCAGACCTGTCAATCTTCCACATGTTGACCTTGAACGCTGAATATTTCAGGTCATTTTATACTTGCATTTATAGATTCTCTGCCTTTGCTCCCCTATTTACTGAGTCTTGCTTTCTGATCTAAGTTGCATAACCTTTCACTTATTGACATCACATGCGACAGCCCAGGCAGGACTTTCACAAAGTAAGGTCCCAGGTGTTGGAATTTTGTTTAGGTATTGGTCAACATGTGAGTGGTCCAGCCTTCCAATGCACTAGGGTCACACCCTTTATAAATCCCTGATTGATTGATTGATTGACCCTCACATCCATTCCATGTACAGTTGGTGCGAATACCTTCAACTGACCCTTCAGCCAAGATAGGACCCCTGTGGGTAATCGGTGGACAGCAGGGCCAACTTGTGCTCTTTGTACACACTTTAGTCTTCCTAGAGCATTGGGTATCTCTTCTGCGCAGGTTCAGCATCCAGAGGGTACAGACTAACCCCATGCACAGTAAACTGGAGCGCATGCCATGGTGCCACACAGGCCTTCTGCCACATCTTCTCAGATAAGACCAGACACCTCCCTGCTGTGCTTAGCCTCAGTGATGAAGAGCCAGTAGTCTCTTTACCGCAGATGAACTTACCAAAGGTGTAGGTGGCCTGGAATCCCTTCATGTTCAATGAGCCATCACTGTGGAACTGGAGCAGAAGGGAGCTCCCGGTGGAGGTCACTGGGGGGATTAGCTTGGAACTGCAGTATTTTCCAATAAGCGGGGAGGTGGTCTTGGCACCATCGAAAATAGACAAGGAATCAGCGTCGCACTTAGGATTAGGTTCAAGGGCAATAGATGTGAACGTCAATGAAACCTGCAGGGTGTAAATAAGAAGTATGTGTTAGTTCTTAGAAAGTACCTCTTATCATGCCAGCAGGAGGCAGTGTGCCATAAGGATGAAAATTACGTGACAGTCGTTTCTTACTACCTCTAACACACCAGTAGGAGACAGTGTGACATATGAAAGGAGAAGTATGCACAAGCCTTATTTAACATCACTGTCCTGCCAGCAGGAGGCAGTGGGCCAGATGTATCAAGCGTTTTCCAGTTCGCAAACGCGCTGATTCACAGAATTGGCTTGTTTGCGAATGGGAAAAAGCCTTTTGGGATGTATGCAAAATGGGGATTCACAATTGTGCACACATGCATAGTTCAGGGGTGCATCAGGGTTTCCTTTTGGCCCCCTTGCACCCTTGAAATCGCATAAACAATTTGCGAGTACCTATTGGTATGCAATTCCCATTCATTCCTAAGGGCCTCGGCCCATAGAAGAGAATGGGAAGCCATTCCTTATTTGCGAGTCACAAATAAGGAATATGTAGGAATCACAAAAGATTTGCTGAAACCTACACACATTGCATTTTGCGAGTCTATAATAGAAAATCGGTAGAATTCGCTATTATAGAATTGCCAAATCCAATTTTGATACATCTGGCGCAGTATGACATAAAGAATGAGAAGCTTACACACCATTATTATTGTCCTGCTAGCACAAGACAATCTGATGTAAGGAGCAAGAAGTATGCACTGGCCCTTATTTGCCATCACTGTCCTGCCAGTAGGGGGCAGTGTGACATAAGGAAGCAGTAGTATGTTTTAGCCCTTCTTTACCATCACTATTCTGCCAGCAGGGGGCAGTGTGACATAAGGAAACAGATGTATAAATTAGCCCTTATTTTCCATCACTGTCCTGTCAGCAGGAGGCACTTGAGCTTTTCTATATACAGTTCAGTGCCTAGACACCTTCATCACACAGAAGCGGCTTCGATCATCTGAGTGGAATCGCAGATTAGGTCAATTGTTAGGTGCCGTCAGCATGGCGCTTGTGAAATTTATTGCTGTTAATATATCTTTTTTTAACACAAATGTTATTGAATTTTTGTTATACAATAAGAATACAGCACATTAACCCACCTAATACATTAAGATATTTAGATGGTAATATACATACAGGGATCAATCAGTCTGTACTAGAAGCAATCAACATGTCATGAAATATGCTATATATAAAAAACCCTCAACCTCCAATAGATATATGCCGGTACGTGGCCAGACTGCCTCGTTCAGGGCCGTCTAAAGGAGGGAAGAGATGAACATGGAAGTGAGGTTGGGGCACGAGTTCCATACCTCTAATATGGACCAGTTTCAGAATTAGAAATCAATGGCTGTGGTGCCACCCACACAGAGGAGTCCCCCAGTTTGGTAACCAGAGTCACAGCGTGCGCCCCCACTCTCCAGGGCTCCAAAGTCTGCGCCTGGGACCCTTCCATTAGTCTGTCCCATTGAATGGTATAGGTTTTTCCTGTTGGCCCCTATATTCTTCCCTCCTCAGAGCCTCACTTTCTGCCAAGTCCCATTGCAAGACTTCCTCTTGCCAGGTAACTACCCTAGGAGCCTGTGGGGACTTCCAGCATTTCGTAAGCAGTCTATTGACCAGGAGCAGAGAGAGGCCCGTAAAGCGCTGGGCCACTTTAGAGCTTTTGGGCCGTGGAGATAACCCCAATACTGATGTAGGCCAATAAGGTCTGTTAGTGCAGCTGAAATCCCGCCCCAGTAACCAATAAGGGAAGGGCAAGTCCAAAGCATATGTATTAGATCAGCGTCCGGGGCGCGACAGCGTGGGCACGCCAAGGGGCGGTAGGGAACATTTTGTGGATTTTGTGTGGGGTTGAATATGATAGCCACTATAGTTGTCCAGCTATGCAACAGTCTTTGAAGTCTGGAGCCCCCATGATGCCCACATGAGGTATGCAAAAACAACAGTTGATGGACAGAATGCAGAGCAATGTCATACATTCACCCGAGTACAGAGATCTGGGCCTAAATCCATCGTTTTTTTGCTCACCGTGCCATTCCAGTTTGAACCCAGTCATATGCAAATCAGTCTTGACCCTGTGCCCCCTGGGAACAGTCCAGCCCGAACTGCCAAGCCAGGTCCTTCCTGGACTGGAAACAAGCATCCTAGGACTGGTTTCGGGCTTTCAGCCCTCATCAGGCAGCATAGCTTGATACCGGTGGCATGGAGAGCACAGGACTCACGTCTGAGCATACCCATCCCACTCGGGGTGACAAATGCAAAAACAACAGTTGATGGACAGAATGCAGAACAATATCACACATTGCAAAATGGGGAATCACAATTGACCCCAGTACAGAGATCTGGGCCTAAATCCATCGTTTTTTTGCTCACCATGCCATGAACCTAGCCATATGCAAATCAGTCTTGACCTTGTGCCCCATGGGAACAGTCCAGCCCGAACTGCCATGCCAGGTCCTCCATGAGTTAGGCATCTACAGTTTATGTAGATTGATTCTGCGGGGCCCCCTCCCACCTGTAAGATCAATCAGTATGGTGTTCAACAGTTTAAACACCCATGCCGTTATTATGATTGGTGAATTCACAAAGTGGTACAGCAAGTGTGGCAACATCACCATTTTCGCCAGGGACAGATGGCCCGCTATCGACTGGGGTAATTTATTTATTTTATTATTAATTTAAAGATTTGTAAAGCGCCTGGTGACCCGGAGGCGTCCCCGCGCTGTGAGAGCTTGAAGTTGGCCAAGAGGGGAGAAAAAACGTATTTAGGGAAAAGCAGAGTTTTGAGCTGCTTGCGAAAACGCAATAGCAGGGTTCCAACCGCACACTGCGGGGGAGCGAATTCCAGCGTATAGCGTATAGCTGCCTTTACGGAGAAGCGACGGCCTCCAGTACGTACCCTGTAATGTAATCCAGTAATGTGACCCAAAACGACACTTGAGATCTCAGTGTGTTAATCTTATGTATGAGGTTGCACTCCAATAGATAATGGCCCGATTCAAAAAGGTAAACTGAGACAAAAGTCTAACTTTACGACTTTTGATATTCACAAATGGCATTTACGAGTAATAAAGTTAGACTTTTGTCTCAGTTTAACTTAGGTTTTGGTCTTAAGTCTAACTGAGACCAAAACTTAAGTCAAACTGAGACAAAAGTACTACTTGTAAATGCCCTTTGTGAATACCAAAAGTCGCAAAGCTAGACTTTTGTCTCAGTTTACTTTTGGGAATCGGGCCCCTTGTGTTTTGCGGTATATCTGAATCCCCAGTTAGCGAAAGGTGCTTTGTGCTGTTTGCAGTTGTGTGTCACCGAATCTAAATGTGGTCTCTGTATAGGTATTAGCAAAGAAGTAAGCTCAAGATTTATCTGCATTAATATGCGGCCCTGACAAGTGGCGAAACAAGGACAGCAATTGGGCTATCTCTAAATTGCCCACTCAGATGTGTTTGAAATATAGAAGCATGTAATCAACATATAGAGATACGGAATACACCACTCGATCGAAAGGGACCCCACTGTGGTCCGCCACCTGCAGGATCCTCTATGCGATTGGCTGGACCGCCAATATGAAGCAGAGAAGGGACTTATGGGAACCCTGTTGAGTGCGGATAGACACTTGGTAGGGATCGGAGACATAGGGACCAGTTCTGGCTCTGACCGTAGGTGATGAATATAGTAGTTTCACCCACCGGATATGAGCAGTGGGTATCCCATAGTGAATCAAAGCCGCAAGCATGGGAGTCGCGGACTAGGGTATCAAAATCTTGTTGGTTATCAAAGGAAAGGCAGCCGGCATATGGGTGGTCTCAGGCTACATCCATTATTCCACACAGGCCCTTATGTTCAAGGAGGTGTTGCATCCGGGAAATCAACCACATTGATCCGTGTGGATCATGTGCAGGAGTAAGGGGAGCAGTCAGCGGGCCAGAGTTTTACTGAGAATTTTATATTCTGTATTCAGTACCAATGCCGGGTTCAACAGGGATGTTCCGATAGCTTTGCTATTGGGGGAGGGGAGCGTGTATTATACATCTAGTGAAGTATAATATAATTTCTCCAGCTGTGGCACCAATTTTGCAGCATAGGTGGAATAGAATTCCACCGGAATTCCATCAGATGCGTGTGTTTATTGAGGACAAATCTGATGGTGCCACGAATCTCACTCGCCAGGATGGAAGCAGCAAGTTCTTCACTTTCCATTGTGGGCACCCTAGGCAGAGCTGCTTGGTGTTGAAACTCAGATAGTTCTACAGGGCCAGGAGGCTGCAGAGCCATTTATAAAGGGGTGCACTTGTCTAGGAATGCTATTGATCCCCAGTTGTGTCACCACTGGTCCCTGCGTGAGTGCGTAGATTGATAAGATAGGCTTAGGAGATGGTTCCCCACGAATTAACTGAGCCAGGAGCGTGCCCGCCCTGTCGGCTTCTGTGTGTTCTCCGAGTGTAGGCTCTCTGGCCAATCAAGGCACCATGCACTACTACCTTAAATGCTTCACATTCCACCAACGGCGAGGAAGCCGTACCAGAGAAATATGTAGTATGCCTAAGTGTCTCTAAATCAGACATCTTCTAAGAGACGTGGCTGCAGGCACCAGCTTGGTCTGGGAGCAGGAACCCGTCTCCATGACACCAAATATTGTTATATTTTACTATTAAATAGGCAGTACAAGTGTGGTTATCTTCCAGGTAATAGTGGCATGTTTTTAATGGTGCAGCAGGTGTAGTGGCACCAGAGCCAAAAGCTCTAGAGACCCCACTAAACACAGAATATTGCTAAATTTAACTACTAAACAGGCAGTCACAAGTGCAGTAATCTAGCAGGCACTAGGATCATAATTACAATGGTGTAGCAGGTGCACTGACAACAGGGCCAAAAGCTCTAGGCAGACCACCAAACACCTAATATTGCTATATTTTACTATTAAAGAGGCAGTCAAAGTGCAGTTACCTTGCAGGCAATACAGTTATGACTGAAATGGTGCAGCAGGTGCAGTGGCACCACAGCAAAAAGCTGTCTTACCTCCTCTAAACACCAAATATTGCTATATTTAACTACTAAACAGGCAGTCACAAATACAGTTATCTTGCAGGCACTAGGATCATAATTTCAATGGTGCAGCAGGTGCAGTGGCACTGGGCCCAAAAGTTGTGGATCTTTTTTTCCTACATTAAGGCTGCCCAGTGTTTACCGATACTGCTCTTCCCCAGGCTGCATGCATTTAAAGCTTGCTTGTGTAATTTTGCTTTAGTGTGTGGAGCTTTTATCACATTTCACATTCCTTATGGTATTGTTCCGCTAATAAAAATAGCATTTTATTCTGTGTCATGTGTTTGTTGCTAACAACATTGTTTTCTTCTCTGTGTCATGTGTTTGTTGTTGGCGCATTATGTAGTGTAAACTTGAACGAACTGAATGCAGTGCTTTACATGAGCATGCTCCCTGCTGCTCTGAAGGGATGTTTTAACCTCCTTTATCCGTTTGGACAGTTTCTGAGTAACATTACAGCGCCAGACAACTCTTGGATTGTATACATGGTCATGTGCCTGTTCTAAAAGTATTCATTGAGTCTTTTGATTGCACCCTATTCCTTTGACTTGCCAGGAAAGGAGTCTGTATAGTTTCAGTAGCAGTAAATTTAAAAATTCCAGCTGCTGGGCATTGCTGGTATCTTTTAAATACAAAAAACATATTATTTCCCCCTGGTGTAAGTTCTCTTTTTTACCACTAAGCATTTAAGTTAGTAAGCAGGTAGGTGGTAAGACTTTCTTTTTAGGGACTGGCCTTTACTGTGCAGATTGTATTGTTCTAGCACAAAACATGCTATATGGTTTGCTGTATTTTCCTTGCCCCATGTGAATAAACAATGTGGTCATTGAGAGATACTCTAATAGTGAGAAGTTTGCAGTTAGTCTTTCCATGGATGTAAAATGCATTCATATTTATTTGCATACTTTTAAAGCGTGGTATTTTAGCTCAATAATTGCTAAAAATAGTTTGCTGAAGTCATTTAAACAGGCTCCTGTATTTTCATTGTTACATAATCTAAAGAACACCAACTGTACATTCTTAAAACACGCAAAGTGCATTTTCTAGTTATCATGATTTTAATGGTTTAGCAAGTACAGTGGCACCGGGACGTCTTACTTTCAGTGTGTTTCTTTCACTTATATTGCACAAATGGTCAAATGCTCATTTGAAAAATGTAAAGTTAATTTTCATTTGTTTATGTTACTAATGGGCAATAACCAAACAACACCTTTTAATCGAGTTTTCATAATCTTGTTTTCTGGTTTTGCAAAGACCATGCTTACGATTTACTTGTATGTTTTTTCATCCCACCCTTTACGTATTCTCCACATAGCTGCAACATTTTCAAGTCTACTTGTCAGGTGCATTTTTTTTATGTTTGTCCATTTACCTAATCTCCTTTATAATACCAGTAGTAAAAGCACAATATATTTCCTTTTTGAACATAAACAAGTCATAACACTTTAACAGACTTTCTGTAACTTATATTGTACAACGGCTCATCAAACTACAACTTAGAAGAAAAAAAGTGTATTATTAATCACATAGGCAAAACCTAATGCATTCACTAATGCTTGTTTAAAGCTGTTCTGGAAAGTCATGATGTCACACTGCCCTCTCTGGCGGAAATTCTAAAAGGCTCCTCATGATTCCATGGTCTACCAGGCTTGCGTGCTTTTTTCTCAGTACTAGAATGACATTGGGTAGCTCCTGCACTTACCTTGGATCCAGCTGGAGCCGTGATGTAGAAGCCGCAGTCCATGTTGGAATCGTAATTGTTGGGGAAGTTAGGGGATGAGATGGTGCCGTCAGAGCTGGTGAATGTGCCGCCACATTTTACTGTCAAACAAAAGAAAAAATCATCTTAGTACTCTGTGCATAGAGTACCGGTGATGAGTGTACAAAGTCCACATGCACAAAACACATCTCAGCCCTTCCACAACTGTGTGCCACACCAGAACCAGGAGTAGGGTCCTGCCTAATGCCCCCGGCACGCTGTTTGTGCCTCAGCTCACACTTTCGAGCAGCTGTGCGCTGTATAAATTAAATATAACATAACATAACTTACCATGTCCCCAAAAATAGTGGTACATGGCAAGAAACTGAGGACATGACATGAGGTTCCAGTCAGAAAGTACACATTTACTGTCAGGATGGTAAACAGGCAGTCACAAGTGCAGTAATCTAGCAGGCACTAGGATCATAATTACAATGGTGTAGCAGGTGCACTGACAACAGGGCCAAAAGCTCTAGGCAGACCACCAAACACCTAATATTGCTATATTTTACTATTAAAGAGGCAGTCAAAGTGCAGTTACCTTGCAGGCAATACAGTTATGACTGAAATGGTGCAGCAGGTGCAGTGGCACCACAGCAAAAAGCTGTCTTACCTCCTCTAAACACCAAATATTGCTATATTTAACTACTAAACAGGCAGTCACAAATACAGTTATCTTGCAGGCACTAGGATCATAATTTCAATGGTGCAGCAGGTGCAGTGGCACTGGGCCCAAAAGTTGTGGATCTTTTTTTCCTACATTAAGGCTGCCCAGTGTTTACCGATACTGCTCTTCCCCAGGCTGCATGCATTTAAAGCTTGCTTGTGTAATTTTGCTTTAGTGTGTGGAGCTTTTATCACATTTCACATTCCTTATGGTATTGTTCCGCTAATAAAAATAGCATTTTATTCTGTGTCATGTGTTTGTTGCTAACAACATTGTTTTCTTCTCTGTGTCATGTGTTTGTTGTTGGCGCATTATGTAGTGTAAACTTGAACGAACTGAATGCAGTGCTTTACATGAGCATGCTCCCTGCTGCTCTGAAGGGATGTTTTAACCTCCTTTATCCGTTTGGACAGTTTCTGAGTAACATTACAGCGCCAGACAACTCTTGGATTGTATACATGGTCATGTGCCTGTTCTAAAAGTATTCATTGAGTCTTTTGATTGCACCCTATTCCTTTGACTTGCCAGGAAAGGAGTCTGTATAGTTTCAGTAGCAGTAAATTTAAAAATTCCAGCTGCTGGGCATTGCTGGTATCTTTTAAATACAAAAAACATATTATTTCCCCCTGGTGTAAGTTCTCTTTTTTACCACTAAGCATTTAAGTTAGTAAGCAGGTAGGTGGTAAGACTTTCTTTTTAGGGACTGGCCTTTACTGTGCAGATTGTATTGTTCTAGCACAAAACATGCTATATGGTTTGCTGTATTTTCCTTGCCCCATGTGAATAAACAATGTGGTCATTGAGAGATACTCTAATAGTGAGAAGTTTGCAGTTAGTCTTTCCATGGATGTAAAATGCATTCATATTTATTTGCATACTTTTAAAGCGTGGTATTGTAGCTCAATAATTGCTAAAAATAGTTTGCTGAAGTCATTTAAACAGGCTCCTGTATTTTCATTGTTACATAATCTAAAGAACACCAACTGTACATTCTTAAAACACGCAAAGTGCATTTTCTAGTTATCATGATTTTAATGGTTTAGCAAGTACAGTGGCACCGGGACGTCTTACTTTCAGTGTGTTTCTTTCACTTATATTGCACAAATGGTCAAATGCTCATTTGAAAAATGTAAAGTTAATTTTCATTTGTTTATGTTACTAATGGGCAATAACCAAACAACACCTTTTAATCGAGTTTTCATAATCTTGTTTTCTGGTTTTGCAAAGACCATGCTTACGATTTACTTGTATGTTTTTTCATCCCACCCTTTACGTATTCTCCACATAGCTGCAACATTTTCAAGTCTACTTGTCAGGTGCATTTTTTTTATGTTTGTCCATTTACCTAATCTCCTTTATAATACCAGTAGTAAAAGCACAATATATTTCCTTTTTGAACATAAACAAGTCATAACACTTTAACAGACTTTCTGTAACTTATATTGTACAACGGCTCATCAAACTACAACTTAGAAGAAAAAAAGTGTATTATTAATCACATAGGCAAAACCTAATGCATTCACTAATGCTTGTTTAAAGCTGTTCTGGAAAGTCATGATGTCACACTGCCCTCTCTGGCGGAAATTCTAAAAGGCTCCTCATGATTCCATGGTCTACCAGGCTTGCGTGCTTTTTTCTCAGTACTAGAATGACATTGGGTAGCTCCTGCACTTACCTTGGATCCAGCTGGAGCCGTGATGTAGAAGCCGCAGTCCATGTTGGAATCGTAATTGTTGGGGAAGTTAGGGGATGAGATGGTGCCGTCAGAGCTGGTGAATGTGCCGCCACATTTTACTGTCAAACAAAAGAAAAAATCATCTTAGTACTCTGTGCATAGAGTACCGGTGATGAGTGTACAAAGTCCACATGCACAAAACACATCTCAGCCCTTCCACAACTGTGTGCCACACCAGAACCAGGAGTAGGGTCCTGCCTGATGCCCCCGGCACGCTGTTTGTGCCTCAGCTCACACTTTCGAGCAGCTGTGCGCTGTATAAATTAAATATAACATAACATAACTTACCATGTCCCCAAAAATAGTGGTACATGGCAAGAAACTGAGGACATGACATGAGGTTCCAGTCAGAAAGTACACATTTACTGTCAGGATGGTAAATAATAGAGCCCATGTCCCTGCCAATAGAGGACCCCCACTTTCAGAGATTCTTGTCAGTACTCTCCCATGTCACTAATCATATGTGTTCCCATATATTTTGTGCACACTGTGATCTTTGACAACCCCCGATCATCGGTGGCCAAGACAGAAACAAAACACTGCTAATCTATGTACCATCTCCAGCTCCTTTCCCCAGACTCAAGGTATTTTGTCAGTGTACTGGGCTCACGACATCTTGCAGTTCATGGTGAGACCTCTATTTACTCTGAGAAACAAGCACTTCCTGCAGTGAGCCTTACGCCAACACACCCAGATATCCTGGGAGCACAGCTCACTGGGTCCCAACAAGAGGTCTTGGCGAGCTGTAGAAGGCCTTTGCTTCCTTCCTCCCCTGTCTGTCAGTGGGCTGGCACCAAGGATTACAGCATTACTGTAGAAGGCCCTTGCTTCCTCCCTCCCTCCCCTCTCTGAGAGTGGCCTGACACCAAGGACCGTACCATTGCTGTAGGAGGCCTCTGAGTCCCCTTAGCGCTGTCTGTGAGTGACTGGACACCAAGGGCCATACCATTGTTGAAAGAGCCTTCTACATTCCTCCTCCCTGCCTGAGAGCAGCCTGACACCAAGGACCGTACCACTGCTGTAGGAGGCCTTGAAGCCACTGGCGGTGATGGAACCATCTGTCACAAACTCCAGCAGCATCTTATTTCCAGAAGACATGAATGGCTGGAGCAGCCCGGTCCCACACGCTTTGCTGAGTAACACTGGGGCTGCCTTACTGTTGCCATCGTAAATTGTGAGGTAGTCGGAGTCGCAGTTTGAGGAGGATTGGAGATCGAAGGCATCAAACTGCAGAAGAATCTGAGAAGAAAGAGCAATAAATTAGACATACGACCTCCAGGGTGTCTAGAACTTTATATCCATCATTTGTTTAAAAAGGACAGATTTTCAGTTTTTGAAAGTCATCCGCAGACTAGACTCAGTTGTTGCTTTTGCGTTGACTTGTACTGTTTCCATCCTCCTTTGCCATCATCCCTAAACTTCATACGTGTGTTCAAAGAGACATGACACCCTTATGCTGTCCCTGCAGCTCCTGTCTTCTCTCATGGTGCCTCTACTTGGAAGCAACCCTGTTCTGAAGCTTTGGTACCTCTTGTGAAGAAGTTACACACTGGGGTCTTGATTGCCTCTGCTAAGCTGGGGTTTCAGTCAAGTTAAAGGAGTAACCGAGAGAGCTAAGCTGGGGTAAGCTTCAAGGCACATGGTACAGTTGGCTCCTCATTGGACTGATAAGGATGGCCCTCCACCTCTCTGGGGCACTGCCTCTGGGTTACCAATCACCTGTGTCCTACCTTTGAGTGTGAGTGATGCCCACCAGCAGACCATATATTCTCAGGATAAATGTGATATTAAGAAGCGGAAGTCTATACGTACCTATGCATATTGACCTAAACCATCCTTTGTTAGCTGATATTCTGGCTAAGATGTTTTTGAAGCACTGTATTCAAAACTCAATATTCTTGTACCATACACATCTATCGCTGTGCACCCCGGTATTCTGTCCTGCTACACTGTCCATTAATAGGTTAATCCTTGTCTGCCCATATCCATTGGGGTACTCCACTGGCATTCCCTCTCACCATTGCTTATTGCCCCCATTGGGCATTTCTGTGAAGTCCAATTTGAAGATGGTTAAAGTTTGACTTATTTGCCCTTTGTAGACCCACTCTTTAAGCTTTATTCCATCTAGTCTGTGGTGTCAGCCCTACTGTAGATTTCAATAATATCTTCTGATTGGTTCTCCGAAGCTCTGCAGCTATGGTGCTGACTTCATTGGAGAGAACAATCCAAGGACAGATCCTTCTCCTCCTCTCTGATGGACCACTCTAACCAGAGTGACCTATCTCAGCAGCTACCTCGGCCGCCAATCAGGCAGTTCCTAACCCAGCGTGCTACTCTAAGTCCCACCCCTAGGCGGCTCAGGACTCTGGCAGGAGGAAAGCGCGACTAGCCCCATCAGCTTGTCTGTGAAGGACATACCTTATCGGAAGGCACTCGGATCAGGTAGACACAGTTGACGTTGTTCGGGTATGAGGAAGGGTTATTGGAAGACGCTAGGGTGCCGGTCGGGTTAGATAAAAGGGTGCTGCAAACACCTGAAACCAAATATGAAAAGGAACATTCTTTAAATATTATTGTCTAGAAACAGCACAATGACACTGACTGGTAGAGTTTCCACCCTCCAACGGCTCCTACTGAGAATGTCTCAGTTAGATTCACTAGTATTTAAGCTGGCATCTTTATATCTCCTCCAGGAGGACGCCCCTTGACCTAAACAATGATCTCTGTGGCTGGTGCTGGTCTTTGCAATGATATGGAAGCACAGACAAGAATATAAGTAGGTACCAAAAACCACACTGGGCACACTGACCGTCAACACAAATTGCCCTGGTTCAGATAAAATGCCAGTAAAGGTGGGATGGATTTTTAGGGAGACAAATAAAAATGAAACTCTGCAAAAGCTCATTAATTTGGACCAAGAACAGAATATTTCTGTCACTCCACTTTCTCTTTACTAGTCTAAAGTGACTTCAGTGTTCAGGTCAAAGAAACCTACATGGTGTATAGCTACAAGGCCACATAACCCCTAATGCGAAGAGGACATGGATCCCAATGGCAGGGACATTTTCAAAGCTGGGAACCCAAAGGTCAAGCTCCATAAAGGTAACAAACAGGGTCTTAGCAGAACTCTAACATTCAACCCATCTGAAACTCCACTATAAGAGGAATATGTTTCCATAAAGTAGTAGATTGTGCTTGGAACTCATCAGGTGATGAACACTGGGGTCCAGTCAGAGGATGAACTATGGAGTTCTCCCAAGAATGGGATCCCACCAGCGGATAAATGCAAGGATCCCATCCGTGAATGGATACTGGGGAGGCATATTTACAACGAAATTTTGGAGAGCGGAACTGCGCCATCTTCGGCATCTCCGTGCTCCGACATTTTCAAAATGCAGGAGTGCGCTGTATTTACACCAATACGAAGCTCCCCTGTGTTTTCCCCTGTGCTGCCGCTAAAATGAGCTGCCTAGCTCCAACACAAGCACATTTGCACCATAGTACAAAGGGGCCTGTGCTGCAGGGAATGATTGTTTATGTGAAGGAAGGTGTCCCTTCCTGCACATAAACAATCCATTATGGTGATGTGTTACTTCTATGCGTGCTGCTGAATTCAGCATACGTAGAAGTAGCAAATCGTCATTATTCAATGATTGTTTATGTCCCGGAAGGTGTCTCTTCCTACACATAAATATTCATTAATGGCATTTTGCTCTTTCTATGTGTGCTGCAGAATGCAAAAACATGGAGAAATAAAAGCATTTCTCCTGGTTTCTCCATTGTAGCGCCTGCTGTTGCATGGAGTTAGTTTTGGCGCTGCCTCAGATTTACACCTCCTTGTGAATCTGGGCAGCATCAAAAAGCAGTGGGAGTCGTGGTGGAACGCCCACAGCAACACCCATAGCACGCTCCTTTCACACTACATGATGCGTGTGAGGTCGGCTTTTTTACAAGGCGGGGTTAAGACACAAAAAGGGGCTTACGACACTTTGAAAATATGGAGAAGGGCATATCACCACCAGAACATCACTAAGAGTAATCAGGTGATGTTATCCCCATGTATATATGCCCCTGGGATCGCTACATGAAACGAATCTCAAGTTCTCATGGAAGGAAGAATGTTGATATTCCAACAAGGGGGTGAATGCAAGGAATCAATCAGTAGATGGATGCTCGGGTCCTATCAAAGGTCAGTGATGGTGTCTCATCGGTGGATGTAGCCAGGATGCGATGAGTACATGAAAGCTGGGATTCCATTTTGTGTCAGTCAAACTAAGGCATACAGAATGGGATCCTATTAGGAAATAAGTCCTGGTATTTTATGAGGAGATCAGTAAGGATCCTGTGAGTAGACCAAAGCTGATATTGTAGCCAGAAATATATAGTGGGATCCTATTTACATATAAAGCAGGGATCCAATTAGTAGCGAATTCCGGGATCCACTGGATTTATGCCGGGAGATGAATGTTGGGATCTCATAAGGGAACATGTTGGGATGCCATCATGAACTGAATACTGACATCGCACTAGGATAAATCCTAGAATTCAGTTAGGATATAAATGCTGGAATCCAGTCAGCATAAATGCTGGAATCCAGTCAAGGGATAAATGCTGGAATCCAGTCAAGGGATAAATGCTGGGATCCAGTCATGGGATAAATACTGAAATCCAATCAGCGGATAAATGCTGGAATCTAATAAGTGATAAATTCGGGTATTGAATCAGTGGATAAATGCTGGAATCTAATAAGGGGATGAATGCTGGAATCTATTAAGGGGATAAATGCTGGAATCCAACCATTGGATAAATGCTGGAATCCAATCAGTGGATAAATGCTGGAATCCAATCAGGGGATAATTGCTGGAATCCAGTTATGGGATAAATGTTGAAATCCAATCAGTGGATAAATGCTGGAATCCAATCAGGGGATAAATCCTGGGATCCAGTCAGGGGATAAATGCTGAATTCCAATCAGCGGATAAATGCTGGAATCTCAAGTTCTCATGGAAGGAAGAATGTTGATATTCCAACAAGGGGGTGAATGCAAGGAATCAATCAGTAGATGGATGCTCGGGTCCTATCAAAGGTCAGTGATGGTGTCTCATCGGTGGATGTAGCCAGGATGCGATGAGTACATGAATGCTGGGATTCTATTTTATGTCAGTCAAACTAAGGCATACGTAATGGGATCCTATTAGGAAATAAGTCCTGGTATTTTATGAGGAGATCAGTAAGGATCCTGTGAGTAGACCAAAGCTGATATTGTAGCCAGAAATATATAGTGGGATCCTATTTACATATAAAGCGGGGATCCAATTAGTAGCGAATTCTGGGATCCACTGGATTTATGCCGGGAGATGAATGTTGGGATCTCATAAGGGAACATGTTGGGATGCCATCATGAACTGAATACTGACATCGCACTAGGATAAATCCTAGAATTCAGTTAGGATATAAATGCTGGAATCCAGTCAGCATAAATGCTGGAATCCAGTCAAGGGATAAATGCTGGAATCCAGTCAAGGGATAAATGCTGGGATCCAGTCATGGGATAAATACTGAAATCCAATCAGCGGATAAATGCTGGAATCTAATAAGTGATAAATTCGGGTATTGAATCAGTGGATAAATGCTGGAATCTAATAAGGGGATGAATGCTGGAATCTATTAAGGGGATAAATGCTGGAATCCAATCAGTGGATAAATGCTGGAATCCAATCAGTGGATAAATGCTGGAATCCAATCAGGGGATAATTGCTGGAATCCAGTTATGGGATAAATGTTGAAATCCAATCAGTGGATAAATGCTGGAATCCAATCAGGGGATAAATCCTGGGATCCAGTCAGGGGATAAATGCTGAATTCCAATCAGCGGATAAATGCTGGAATCTCAAGCTCTCATGGAAGGAAGAATGTTGATATTCCAACAAGGGGGTGAATGCAAGGAATCAATCAGTAGATGGATGCTCGGGTCCTATCAAAGGTCAGTGATGGTGTCTCATCGGTGGATGTAGCCAGGATGCGATGAGTACATGAATAATGGGATTCTATTTTGTGTCAGTCAAACTAAGGCATACGTAATGGGATCCTATTAGGAAATAAGTCCTGGTATTTTATGAGGAGATCAGTAAGGATCCTGTGAGTAGACCAAAGCTGATATTGTAGCCAGAAATATATAGTGGGATCCTATTTACATATAAAGCAGGGATCCAATTAGTAGCGAATTCCGGGATCCACTGGATTTATGCCGGGAGATGAATGTTGGGATCTCATAAGGGAACATGTTGGGATGCCATCATGAACTGAATACTGACATCGCACTAGGATAAATCCTAGAATTCAGTTAGGATATAAATGCTGGAATCCAGTCAGCATAAATGCTGGAATCCAGTCAAGGGATAAATGCTGGAATCCAGTCAAGGGATAAATGCTGGGATCCAGTCATGGGATAAATACTGAAATCCAATCAGCGGATAAATGCTGGAATCTAATAAGTGATAAATTCGGGTATTGAATCAGTGGATAAATGCTGGAATCTAATAAGTGGATGAATGCTGGAATCTATTAAGGGGATAAATGCTGGAATCCAATCATTGGATAAATGCTGGAATCCAATCAGTGGATAAATGCTGGAATCCAATCAGGGGATAATTGCTGGAATCCAGTTATGGGATAAATGTTGAAATCCAATCAGTGGATAAATGCTGGAATCCAATCAGGGGATAAATCCTGGGATCCAGTCAGGGGATAAATGCTGAATTCTAATCAGCGGATAAATGCTGGAATCTCAAGTTCTCATGGAAGGAAGAATGTTGATATTCCAACAAGGGGGTGAATGCAAGGAATCAATCAGTAGATGGATGCTCGGGTCCTATCAAAGGTCAGTGATGGTGTCTCATCGGTGGATGTAGCCAGGATGCGATGAGTACATGAATGCTGGGATTCTATTTTATGTCAGTCAAACTAAGGCATACGTAATGGGATCCTATTAGGAAATAAGTCCTGGTATTTTATGAGGAGATCAGTAAGGATCCTGTGAGTAGACCAAAGCTGATATTGTAGCCAGAAATATATAGTGGGATCCTATTTACATATAAAGCGGGGATCCAATTAGTAGCGAATTCCGGGATCCACTGGATTTATGCCGGGAGATGAATGTTGGGATCTCATAAGGGAACATGTTGGGATGCCATCATGAACTGAATACTGACATCGCACTAGGATAAATCCTAGAATTCAGTTAGGATATAAATGCTGGAATCCAGTCAGCATAAATGCTGGAATCCAGTCAAGGGATAAATGCTGGAATCCAGTCAAGGGATAAATGCTGGGATCCAGTCATGGGATAAATACTGAAATCCAATCAGCGGATAAATGCTGGAATCTAATAAGTGATAAATTCGGGTATTGAATCAGTGGATAAATGCTGGAATCTAATAAGGGGATGAATGCTGGAATCTATTAAGGGGATAAATGCTGGAATCCAATCAGTGGATAAATGCTGGAATCCAATCAGTGGATAATTGCTGGAATCCAGTTATGGGATAAATGTTGAAATCCAATCAGTGGATAAATGCTGGAATCCAATCAGGGGATAATTGCTGGAATCCAGTTATGGGATAAATGTTGAAATCCAATCAGTGGATAAATGCTGGAATCCAATCAGGGGATAAATCCTGGGATCCAGTCAGGGGATAAATGCTGAATTCCAATCAGCGGATAAATGCTGGAATCTCAAGCTCTCATGGAAGGAAGAATGTTGATATTCCAACAAGGGGGTGAATGCAAGGAATCAATCAGTAGATGGATGCTCGGGTCCTATGAAAGGTCGGTGATGGTGTCTCATCGGTGGATATAGCCAGGATGCGATTAGTACATGAAAGCTGGGATTCCATTTTGTGTCAGTCAAACTAAGGCATACGTAATGGGATCCTATTAGGAAATAAGTCCTGGTATTTTATGAGGAGATCAGTAAGGATCCTGTGAGTAGACCAAAGCTGATATTGTAGCCAGAAATATATAGTGGGATCCTATTTACATATAAAGCGGGGATCCAATTAGTAGCGAATTCCAGGATCCACTGGATTTATGCCGGGAGATGAATGTTGGGATCTCATAAGGGAACATGTTGGGATGCCATCATGAACTGAATACTGACATCGCACTAGGATAAATCCTAGAATTCAGTTAGGATATAAATGCTGGAATCCAGTCAGCATAAATGCTGGAATCCAGTCAAGGGATAAATGCTGGAATCCAGTCAAGGGATAAATGCTGGGATCCAGTCATGGGATAAATACTGAAATCCAATCAGCGGATAAATGCTGGAATCTAATAAGTGATAAATTCGGGTATTGAATCAGTGGATAAATGCTGGAATCTAATAAGGGGATGAATGCTGGAATCTATTAAGGGGATAAATGCTGGAATCCAATCAGTGGATAAATGCTGGAATCCAATCAGTGGATAAATGCTGGAATCCAATCAGGGGATAATTGCTGGAATCCAGTTATGGGATAAATGTTGAAATCCAATCAGCGGATAAATGCTGGAATCCAATCAGGGGATAAATCCTGGGATCCAGTCAGGGGATAAATGCTGAATTCCAATCAGCGGATACATGCTGGAATCTCAAGCTCTCATGGAAGGAAGAATGTTGATATTCCAACAAGGGGGTGAATGCAAGGAATCAATCAGTAGATGGATGCTCGGGTCCTATCAAAGGTCAGTGATGGTGTCTCATCGGTGGATATAGCCAGGATGCGATTAGTACATGAAAGCTGGGATTCCATTTTGTGTCAGTCAAACTAAGGCATACGTAATGGGATCCGATTAGGAAATAAGTCCTGGTATTTTATGAGGAGATCAGTAAGGATCCTGTGAGTAGACCAAAGCTGATATTGTAGCCAGAAATATATAGTGGGATCCTATTTACATATAAAGCGGGGATCCAATTAGTAGTGAATTCCAGGATCCACTGGATTTATGCCGGGAGATGAATGTTGGGATCTCATAAGGGAACATTTTGGGATGCCATCATGAACTGAATACTGACATCGCACTAGGATAAATCCTAGAATTCAGTTAGGATATAAATGCTGGAATCCAGTCAGCATAAATGCTGGAATCCAGTCAAGGGATAAATGCTGGAATCCAGTCAAGGGATAAATGCTGGGATCCAGTCATGGGATAAATACTGAAATTCAATCAGCGGATAAATGCTGGAATCTAATAAGTGATAAATTCGGGTATTGAATCAGTGGATAAATGCTGGAATCTAATAAGGGGATGAATGCTGGAATCTATTAAGGGGATAAAGGCTGGAATCCAATCAGTGGATAAATGCTGGAATCCAATCAGTGGATAAATGCTGGAATCCAATCAGGGGATAATTGCTGGAATCCAGTTAAGGGATAAATGCTGGAATCCAGTTATGGGATAAATGTTGAAATCCAATAAGCGGATAAATGCTGGAATCCAATCAGGGGATAAATCCTGGGATCCAGTCAGGGGATAAATGCTGAATTCCAATCAGCGGATAAATGCTGGAATCTCAAGCTCTCATGGAAGGAAGAATGTTGATATTCCAACAAGGGGGTGAATGCAAGGAATCAATCAGTAGATGGATGCTCGGGTCCTATCAAAGGTCAGTGATGATGTCTCATCGGTGGATATAGCCAGGATGCGGTGAGTACATGAAAGCTGGGATTCCATTTTGTGTCAGTCAAACTAAGGCATACGTAATGGGATCCTATTAGGAAATAAGTCCTGATATTTTATGAGGAGATCAGTAAGGATCCTGTGAGTAGACCAAAGCTGATATTGTAGCCAAAAATATATAGTGGGATCCTATTTACATATAAAGCTGGGATCCAATTAGTAGCAAATTCCAGGATCCACTGGATTTATGCCAGGAGGTGAATGTTGGGATCTCATAAGGGAACATGTTGGGATGCCATCATGAACTGAATACTGACATCGCACTAGGATAAATCCTAGAATTCAGTTAGGATATAAATGCTGGAATCCAGTCAGCATAAATGCTGGAATCCAGTCAAGGGATAAATGCTGGAATCCAGTCAAGGGATAAATGCTGGGATCCAGTCATGGGATAAATACTGAAATCCAATCAGCGGATAAATGCTGGAATCTAATAAGTGATAAATTCGGGTATTGAATCAGTGGATAAATGCTGGAATCTAATAAGTGGATGAATGCTGGAATCTATTAAGGGGATAAATGCTGGAATCCAATCATTGGATAAATGCTGGAATCCAATCAGTGGATAAATGCTGGAATCCAATCAGGGGATAATTGCTGGAATCCAGTTATGGGATAAATGTTGAAATCCAATCAGTGGATAAATGCTGGAATCCAATCAGGGGATAAATCCTGGGATCCAGTCAGGGGATAAATGCTGAATTCCAATCAGCGGATAAATGCTGGAATCTCAAGTTCTCATGGAAGGAAGAATGTTGATATTCCAACAAGGGGGTGAATGCAAGGAATCAATCAGTAGATGGATGCTCGGGTCCTATCAAAGGTCAGTGATGGTGTCTCATCGGTGGATGTAGCCAGGATGCGATGAGTACATGAATGCTGGGATTCTATTTTATGTCAGTCAAACTAAGGCATACGTAATGGGATCCTATTAGGAAATAAGTCCTAGTATTTTATGAGGAGATCAGTAAGGATCCTGTGAGTAGACCAAAGCTGATATTGTAGCCAGAAATATATAGTGGGATCCTATTTACATATAAAGCGGGGATCCAATTAGTAGCGAATTCCGGGATCCACTGGATTTATGCCGGGAGATGAATGTTGGGATCTCATAAGGGAACATGTTGGGATGCCATCATGAACTGAATACTGACATCGCACTAGGATAAATCCTAGAATTCAGTTAGGATATAAATGCTGGAATCCAGTCAGCATAAATGCTGGAATCCAGTCAAGGGATAAATGCTGGAATCCAGTCAAGGGATAAATGCTGGGATCCAGTCATGGGATAAATACTGAAATCCAATCAGCGGATAAATGCTGGAATCTAATAAGTGATAAATTCGGGTATTGAATCAGTGGATAAATGCTGGAATCTAATAAGGGGATGAATGCTGGAATCTATTAAGGGGATAAATGCTGGAATCCAATCAGTGGATAAATGCTGGAATCCAATCAGTGGATAATTGCTGGAATCCAGTTATGGGATAAATGTTGAAATCCAATCAGTGGATAAATGCTGGAATCCAATCAGGGGATAATTGCTGGAATCCAGTTATGGGATAAATGTTGAAATCCAATCAGTGGATAAATGCTGGAATCCAATCAGGGGATAAATCCTGGGATCCAGTCAGGGGATAAATGCTGAATTCCAATCAGCGGATAAATGCTGGAATCTCAAGCTCTCATGGAAGGAAGAATGTTGATATTCCAACAAGGGGGTGAATGCAAGGAATCAATCAGTAGATGGATGCTCGGGTCCTATGAAAGGTCGGTGATGGTGTCTCATCGGTGGATATAGCCAGGATGCGATTAGTACATGAAAGCTGGGATTCCATTTTTTGTCAGTCAAACTAAGGCATACGTAATGGGATCCTATTAGGAAATAAGTCCTGGTATTTTATGAGGAGATCAGTAAGGATCCTGTGAGTAGACCAAAGCTGATATTGTAGCCAGAAATATATAGTGGGATCCTATTTACATATAAAGCGGGGATGCAATTAGTATCGAATTCCAGGATCCACTGGATTTATGCCGGGAGATGAATGTTGGGATCTCATAAGGGAACATGTTGGGATGCCATCATGAACTGAATACTGACATCGCACTAGGATAAATCCTAGAATTCAGTTAGGATATAAATGCTGGAATCCAGTCAGCATAAATGCTGGAATCCAGTCAAGGGATAAATGCTGGAATCCAGTCAAGGGATAAATGCTGGGATCCAGTCATGGGATAAATACTGAAATCCAATCAGCGGATAAATGCTGGAATCTAATAAGTGATAAATTCGGGTATTGAATCAGTGGATAAATGCTGGAATCTAATAAGGGGATGAATGCTGGAATCTATTAAGGGGATAAATGCTGGAATCCAATCAGTGGATAAATGCTGGAATCCAATCAGTGGATAAATGCTGGAATCCAATCAGGGGATAATTGCTGGAATCCAGTTATGGGATAAATGTTGAAATCCAATCAGCGGATAAATGCTGGAATCCAATCAGGGGATAAATCCTGGGATCCAGTCAGGGGATAAATGCTGAATTCCAATCAGCGGATACATGCTGGAATCTCAAGCTCTCATGGAAGGAAGAATGCTGATATTCCAACAAGGGGGTGAATGCAAGGAATCAATCAGTAGATGGATGCTCGGGTCCTATCAAAGGTCAGTGATGGTGTCTCATCGGTGGATATAGCCAGGATGCGATTAGTACATGAAAGCTGGGATTCCATTTTGTGTCAGTCAAACTAAGGCATACGTAATGGGATCCTATTAGGAAATAAGTCCTGGTATTTTATGAGGAGATCAGTAAGGATCCTGTGAGTAGACCAAAGCTGATATTGTAGCCAGAAATATATAGTGGGATCCTATTTACATATAAAGCGGGGATCCAATTAGTAGTGAATTCCAGGATCCACTGGATTTATGCCGGGAGATGAATGTTGGGATCTCATAAGGGAACATTTTGGGATGCCATCATGAACTGAATACTGACATCGCACTAGGATAAATCCTAGAATTCAGTTAGGATATAAATGCTGGAATCCAGTCAGCATAAATGCTGGAATCCAGTCAAGGGATAAATGCTGGAATCCAGTCAAGGGATAAATGCTGGGATCCAGTCATGGGATAAATACTGAAATTCAATCAGCGGATAAATGCTGGAATCTAATAAGTGATAAATTCGGGTATTGAATCAGTGGATAAATGCTGAAATCTAATAAGGGGATGAATGCTGGAATCTATTAAGGGGATAAAGGCTGGAATCCAATCAGTGGATAAATGCTGGAATCCAATCAGTGGATAAATGCTGGAATCCAATCAGGGGATAATTGCTGGAATCCAGTTAAGGGATAAATGCTGGAATCCAGTTATGGGATAAATGTTGAAATCCAATAAGCGGATAAATGCTGGAATCCAATCAGGGGATAAATCCTGGGATCCAGTCAGGGGATAAATGCTGAATTCCAATCAGCGGATAAATGCTGGAATCTCAAGCTCTCATGGAAGGAAGAATGTTGATATTCCAACAAGGGGGTGAATGCAAGGAATCAATCAGTAGATGGATGCTCGGGTCCTATCAAAGGTCAGTGATGATGTCTCATCGGTGGATATAGCCAGGATGCGGTGAGTACATGAAAGCTGGGATTCCATTTTGTGTCAGTCAAACTAAGGCATACGTAATGGGATCCTATTAGGAAATAAGTCCTGATATTTTATGAGGAGAACAGTAAGGATCCTGTGAGTAGACCAAAGCTGATATTGTAGCCAAAAATATATAGTGGGATCCTATTTACATATAAAGCTGGGATCCAATTAGTAGCAAATTCCAGGATCCACTGGATTTATGCCAGGAGGTGAATGTTGGGATCTCATAAGGGAACATGTTGGGATGCCATCATGAACTGAATACTGACATCGCACTAGGATAAATCCTAGAATTCAGTCAGGATATAAATGCTGGAATCCAGTCAGCATAAATGCTGGAATCCAGTCAAGGGATAAATGCTGGAATCCAGTCAAGGGATAAATGCTGGGATCCAGTCATGGGATAAATACTGAAATCCAATCAGCGGATAAATGCTGGAATCTAATAAGTGATAAATGCTGGAATCCAATCAGTGGATAAATGCTGGAATCCAATCAGGGGATAATTGCTGGAATCCAGTTCTGGGATAAATGCTGGAATCCAGTTATGGGATAAATGTTGAAATCCAATCAGCGGATAAATGCTGGAATCCAATCAGGGCATACATCCAGGGATCCAGTCAGGGGATAAATGCTGAATTCCAATCAGCGGATAAATGCTGGAATCTCAAGCTCTCATGGAAGGAAGAATGTTGATATTCCAACAAGGGGGTGAATGCAAGGAATCAATCAGTAGATGGATGCTCGGGTCCTATCAAAGGTCAGTGATGGTGTCTCATCGGTGGATAAAGCCAGGATGCGATGAGTACATGAAAGCTGGGATTCCATTTTGTGTCAGTCAAACTAAGGCATACGTAATGGGATCCTATTAGGAAATAAGTCCTGGTATTTTATGAGGAGATCAGTAAGGATCCTGTGAGTAGACCAAAGCTGATATTGTAGCCAGAAATATATAGTGGGATCCTATTTACATATAAAGCGGGGATCCAATTAGTAGCAAATTTCAGGATCCACTGGATTTATGCCGGGAGATGAATGCTGGGAAATCATAAGGGAACATGTTGGGATGCCATCATGAACTGAATACTGACATCGCACTAGGATAAATCCTAGAATTCAGTCAGGATATAAATGCTGGAATCCAGTCAGCATAAATGCTGGAATCCAGTCAAGGGATAAATGCTGGAATCCAGTCAAGGGATAAATGCTGGGATCCAGTCATGGGATAAATACTGAAATCCAATCAGCGGATAAATGCTGGAATCTAATAAGTGATAAATGCTGGAATCCAATCAGTGGATAAATGCTGGAATCCAATCAGGGGATAAATCCTGGGATCCAGTCAGGGAATAAATGCTGGAATCCAGTCAGCGGATAAATGCTGGAATCCAATCAGGGGATAAATGCTGGAATCCAATTATGGGATAAATGCTGGAATCCAATCAGGGGATAAATGCTGGAATACAGTTATGGGATAAATGTTGGAAACCAATCAGCGGATAAATGCAGGAATCCAATCAGGGGATAAATTCTGGTATTGAATCAGTGGATAAATGCTTGTCAAGGCGACGCTTTCCTCAGGATCTGTCGTGAAGTTATAAAGACCCACCTCTCGATACCTCCAATTCCGAATGTAATTACTACACAGAATCTTGGAGTGATCAAGCGGGGGGGAAAAGGGAATTAGGAAGGGGACAGCAGGGAAGGAGATCTGGAAAGGAAAAGTTAGTAGCAAAACATTCCGTAAATCAAAGTCGACCATAAAACCTAGAGCCAACGCTGAATTCTACTACAGAACCCTGTTGATTAATCACAGACTCTGAAGATACATTAAACTTCTAGGAAATAAATACTAAATCTTTTATAACATCCTTTTCACCATATTGTTATTCTCTTGCGAATAGCGACAAAACAATCTTATCACAATTCTGTTATTCTCTTGTGAATTGCGACTGATTCTCCTTAAGCAAAAACAAACTCACTCCTTAGTAAATAACCTCTTTACCAAAGTTTTGTGAAACAATCCAAAGCACAAATCACACTGCTATCTTTGTCTTCAATTATAACAAAGCTTCTCTTGACCTTTTCTCCCAAAAGACATTTCAAAGAAAGAGTTGCGCAAAAACAAACTGTTTTAGAAATGAATGCACGCGCTGTCACATACTTTGCACCTTTAAGTTAAACATCTCTTGCCAGCAACAAGATGTAAACGCAGTTTTCAAAGAGCAAAATATACCAATGATTTCACGCTTCTGTGCTCTTAATTATTCCTCATAACATTAACTACTCGTTTTATCAAATATAAATCAAGAAAGTTTACTTAAAAGACTTTAGCGCCGAGAACTAGGATTGATAAGTCCTACCTGTAGAGTACGACCTACTCTACTACCTTGAAGGACAAGACGTCCCCAAAATGGCTCTTCCCACCGATAACCTTGCACTAAGAGCAAGCTGGATACTGGCACGCCCCTTGGAAACGATCCTCAAGGCCTCCGATGGAATCCTTCTTCAAAAACAGCTGGAACTCTGCAGAAGGGAGAGGGAGCAAGAAGAGAACACAGCCACTCCCCAGACGATTCCAGAATAGTGAGCACAGGAGATAGGGCGCGGTCGCGTAAGCTAACGTGCTTACGGCGCCCACGTATGCGACCGGGCTACCAAACCTCACGCATTACGCGTGAGCATGCCAAACCTCACGCATTACGCGTGAGCATGCGAAACCTCACGCATTAGGCGGAAACACAGCAAACAGCAGCCAAAGGACAGGGAAACCTGCACAAACCTACAAACAGGGATGCAACTTAACAGCACAAGCAGGTTTGAAGCACATCAGCCACCAACGCCCTCCCAAAGAGGACTGATGCATTTTGCCACAAGGGCAACTCCGAATGCAGAGTGGGGCGGGCCCTAGACCACAAGCCACCCTAGCCCTGACAGTACTCCCCCCTCCCAAGAGTGGTCTAGGGCCCGGCTTTAGAGGGTGGAGGAGGTGGAAACGGCGTATCAAGCGTGGGGCATGAACATTTGCAGCCGGTTCCCAGGAATCATTTTCAGCACCGTATCCCTTCCAGGAGACAAGATACCATAACCTGGAACCCCGACGTCTAGAATCCAAAATGTCTCGCACCTCATACTCCCAATTACCATGAACTAAAATCGGAGCTGGACGGGGAGCCAGATTCTGATTAGCAGGTTTAAGAAGGGAAGTATGAAACACTGGATGAATTCTTAGAGACCTAGGCAACAACAACTTGAATGTCACAGGGTTCACCTGTCGAAGAACTGGGTAAGGACCAATGTACCTAGGTTGGAACATACTTTTGTGTTTGAAGTTCAAGTTCTTGGTAGACAACCAAACTTTATCCCCAGGGGCATACACAGGACCTGAACGATGTTTTTTGTCATACTGCTCTTTGTATTTCTTCTTGCTTTGCAACAAGCGATCCTGAATTTGACGGTGAATAGTTTGCATGAGTTGTACAGAGTCTCTAACTGCTGGTACACCACCATCATCTTTAGCCATAGTCAATGGTATGGTGTTAGGTTCATAGCCATAGAGTGCCTGGAACGGAGAGGAACCGGTTGATGAATGTGGCGAAGTGTTATACGCAAATTCAGCAATCCAAAGCAAATCCAACCAAGATTTCTTAGAGTCCGTAACATAACACCTCAAGTATTGTTTCAAAGTTTGGTTCAGTCTCTCAGTCTGCCCATCAGTTTGGGGGTGATAACTAGTGGACATATTGGAAGTGATGTGTAGATCTTTACACCATTGCTGCCAGAACTTGGAAGAGAATTGAGACCCTCGATCCGAAAGCAATACTGAAGGCAGTCCATGTAAGCGCACCACATGTCGCAGAAATATTTGTGCTAACTGTCCCGCAGTGGGTAGCTGTTTACAAGGGATGAAATGAGCATATTTGGTTAAACTGTCCACAACCACTAGAATCACAGTATGGTGTTGAATTGGTGGTAGATCAGTAATGAAGTCCAAAGAAATATGTTTCCATGGTTCAGTTGGTGTAGGTAGAACCTGTAGAAAACCTTTAGGCTTAGTGTGATCAGATTTAAATCTTGCACAGACCTCACAATCATTAGCCATTTTCAGCACATCCTTTTGCAGCGTTGGCCACCAAAACATCTTTTGTATTTTCTCCACAGTCTTCCGAGGGCCTGGGTGCCCGGCCATAGGATGTGAATGTAACCAGTTAAACACAGTTTCTTGTAATTGCAAAGAGGGCAGATAAACTTGCTTTCCATGGAAAGGTATCCCTTCTTTGATGGTTTGGTTAGCATTGGAGTTCAGCCATGATTTCCACAGAGAAGAAGGAAAATTTTCATGAATATTCTCCAAAAATTGGTCTGCCGAAAGTACATTAATTACTTTGCCTGGATCGATTATTGGTTGAGGAGTTCCTTCAAAGCGATGCAAAGAAGAATCTTTTCTGGACAGGGCATCAGCTTTCTTGTTGTCTTGGCCTGGACGGAAGGTAATTATGAAGTCATATTCGGCAAAGAACATCATCCACCTGAGTTGCCTCGGGGTCAACATTCTGGCTGAGCTCATAAACTGTAAATTTCTATGATCAGTGTACACGGTTACAGTAAATTTCGCTCCCATTATGTAATGTCTCCATTCTTTAAAGGCTTCCAGAATAGCTAATAGTTCTTTTTCAGCTATTACATAGTTTTGCTCTGCGGAATTTAGTTTTCGAGACATGTAGGCAACCGGATGCATTTGTCCAGTAGTGTGATGTCTTTGAGAGAGGATGGCTGCTATAGCTACATCAGAGGCGTCAGCTTCAATGATAAAGGGTTCCTCTACATTGGGATGCATGAGAACAGGAGCTTCAGTAAAGGCTTTTTTTAACTTCTGGAATGCAAGTTCAGCTTCTGTGGACCATTCAAAATTCACCTTCTTTCTTAACAATCGTGTGATGGGAGCTACTACAGCAGAAAAGTGATCAATGAAGCGGCGGTAAAAATTTGCAAATCCCAAAAAGCACTGTATGTCTCGAACAGATGTCGGAGTGGGCCAATCAGCAACAGCCTTGATCTTTCTGTCTGTCATTTTCATGCCAGTTGGAGTGAGGAGGACTCCTAAAAATTCAACTTCATGAACATGGAAATCACATTTAGATAATTTGCAGTACAAATTATGAGATTGCAGGGTGTTCAAAACCTTTTTGACGTGACCTTCATGTTCAATTTCAGAATCTGAATAGATCAAAATATCGTCTATATAGACAATAACAAAGAGATCTAAAAACTCTTTCAAGACATCATTCAAAAAAAACTGAAAAGCAGCTGGTGCATTGCACAGCCCGAATGGCATCACCAAGTACTCAAACAATCCATATCGGGTTTTGAAAGCAGTCTTCCATTCATCCCCTTGCCTGATACGAACCAAATGGTAGGCTCCTCTGAGGTCCAATTTAGTGTAGATTTTTGCCTTTTTAACTTGGTCCAATAGAACAGGGATGAGAGGCAATGGGTACTTATTTTTGACTGTGATTTTGTTCAACGCCCTATAATCGATGCAAGTCCTCAATTCCCCATTAGCTTTCGGAATGAAAAATAAAGGAGACGCTGCCGGAGACTTGGAGGGGCGGATGAATCCATTCTCTAGATATTGATCGAGATATTGTCTTAGATGTTGATTCTCTTTTTCAGACAAAGCATAAATGCGACAATTTGGTACACTAGATCCAGGTACAAGATCGATTTGACAGTCATAGCTTCGATGAGGAGGAAGGATGGCTGCCTTAGCTTCACTAAAAACTTCTGCGAAGTCCTTGTAAACTTTAGGTAACAATGTTTCTTTTTCCTCAGCTGTGGCCAATTGACTCAGAATTGGTTTTGAGGTTTTGAGACAAGACGAATGACAAAAATCAGACAGGAAAACTAGTTCTCTCTTTCGCCAGTCTATGGTTGGATTGTGTAAGCAAAGCCAAGGCATTCCTAAAATAAAACCATACTGAGGTGCTTGGATAACATCAAATTGAAGCTCCTCCTTATGTACCTGTTGCTTAGCATCCTCGCAGAACAGAGCAACTTTAGATGTTTGCATGGTTACTGGACCTCCAGCTAGAATTTTTCCATCCACAGCTTGCACTATTTCTGGAGTCTCTTTTTGTTCACAGATGATTCCTAAGCGTTGGGCAGTTTCTAAATCTACAAAATTTCCTGTAGCTCCAGAATCGACTAAAACTTCCATTTGGCATGTTTCATGCATTAACCTGATTTGTACAGCTAACCTGAAATGAGCTTTGTAATTAGAAATGCATGAGTTCACAGAAGGGAAGGCAATAGTACCCAAGAGATCTCCCTTCAAACATCTTGGGTCAGTTAGTTTTCCGATTTTGGATCTGTTTTTTCCAGAGCAGCTGATTTACTAGAGTTAGGAAATTTTCCCTTTGGCTTAGTTAAACAGTCCTTCACAAAGTGACCTTTTCGACCACAATAAAGGCATTGTCCATTCTTTCGACGATTGTCCTTCTCATCTTTTGACAATGGTTGTCTTAAAGTTCCTATTTCCATTGGCTCTGAACCAGTTTCTGAATTCGCAAATTGAGGCCTGGATTTAGCTTCTGATCTCCAGTTTGGTTTATCTGTTCTTTTTTTATCTGATCTCCGTTCAGAGAGTCTATGGTCTAAGCGCAGCGTTAAATTAATCAACTCAGAGCAAATTACAGGTTGAGGATCAATTTGTGCCAGAACATCCTTCAGGTCATCTTTTAAACCTTGATAAAAGAGGGCTGCTCTTTTTTCCTCTGGCCAAGAAGTTTCAGCGATTAATCTGTTGAAATGAGACAGATAAGAAACAAGATCTCTATTGCCTTGTTTCAATTGAAGTAGTTCTCGATCAGCTGACAGAGTTACAGTTCTGCGATCAAAAACTTTTTCAAATTCCTCCACAAATCGTTTCCAGTTGTAAAGCAAAGTGTCATCTTGTCTGACCAAAGGAACTGCCCAGTTTGCGGCATCTCCGGTCAGGTATGAAATTAAGAACGCAATTTTAGACTGTGGGGTTGGGAACGCAGTTGGTCTACAAGCAAAATGTAACTCGATCTGAGTCAAAAAGATTTGCACCTTGGAGGGGTCTCCAGAAAAACGTTCAGGAGCTGCCAAAGGAATTTGAGGGGGCACAGTAACAGCTATGTTTGTATTACCCCTGCTAGCACCAGTTTCTTGAACCTCTTCCGGAAGAGGAGTATTCTGTAATTGAATATTTTCTACCTTAGCTGCTAACAAAGCAGTTACATCCATGGTTTCCTTTAAATCTGCTTGTATACGCATGATTGCGGACATTAAATCATTGATGGTGGTCATTATGACTTCACGTTCAGACCAGGAGGAAAAAATAATTCGTGGGCTCACTATTCTGTCAAGGCGACGCTTTCCTCAGGATCTGTCGTGAAGTTATAAAGACCCACCTCTCGATACCTCCAATTCCGAATGTAATTACTACACAGAATCTTGGAGTGATCAAGCGGGGGGGAAAAGGGAATTAGGAAGGGGACAGCAGGGAAGGAGATCTGGAAAGGAAAAGTTAGTAGCAAAACATTCCGTAAATCAAAGTCGACCATAAAACCTAGAGCCAACGCTGAATTCTACTACAGAACCCTGTTGATTAATCACAGACTCTGAAGATACATTAAACTTCTAGGAAATAAATACTAAATCTTTTATAACATCCTTTTCACCATATTGTTACTCTCTTGCGAATAGCGACAAAACAATCTTATCACAATTCTGTTATTCTCTTGTGAATTGCGACTGATTCTCCTTAAGCAAAAACAAACTCACTCCTTAGTAAATAACCTCTTTACCAAAGTTTTGTGAAACAATCCAAAGCACAAATCACACTGCTATCTTTGTCTTCAATTATAACAAAGCTTCTCTTGACCTTTTCTCCCAAAAGACATTTCAAAGAAAGAGTTGCGCAAAAACAAACTGTTTTAGAAATGAAATGAATGCACGCGCTTTCACATACTTTGCACCTTTAAGTTAAACATCTCTTGCCAGCAACAAGATGTAAACGCAGTTTTCAAAGAGCAAAATATACCAATGATTTCACGCTTCTGTGCTCTTAATTATTCCTCATAACATTAACTACTCGTTTTATCAAATATAAATCAAGAAAGTTTACTTAAAAGACTTTAGCGCCGAGAACTAGGATTGATAAGTCCTACCTGTAGAGTACGACCTACTCTACTACCTTGAAGGACAAGACGTCCCCAAAATGGCTCTTCCCACCGATAACCTTGCACTAAGAGCAAGCTGGATACTGGCACGCCCCTTGGAAACGATCCTCAAGGCCTCCGATGGAATCCTTCTTCAAAAACAGCTGGAACTCTGCAGAAGGGAGAGGGAGCAAGAAGAGAACACAGCCACTCCCCAGACGATTCCAGAATAGTGAGCACAGGAGATAGGGCGCAGTCGCGTAAGCTAACGTGCTTACGGCGCCCACGTATGCGACCGGGCTACCAAACCTCACGCATTACGCGTGAGCATGCCAAACCTCACGCATTACGCGTGAGCATGCGAAACCTCACGCATTAGGCGGAAACACAGCAAACAGCAGCCAAAGGACAGGGAAACCTGCACAAACCTACAAACAGGGATGCAACTTAACAGCACAAGCAGGTTTGAAGCACATCAGCCACCAACGCCCTCCCAAAGAGGACTGATGCATTTTGCCACAAGGGCAACTCCGAATGCAGAGTGGGGCGGGCCCTAGACCACAAGCCACCCTAGCCCTGACAATGCTGGAATCTAATAAGGGGATGAATGCTGGAATCTAATAAGGGGATAAATGCTGGAATCCAATCAGTGGATAAATGCTGGAATCAAATCAGGGGATAAATCCTGGGATCCAGTCAGGGGATAAATGCTGGAATCCAATCAGTGGATAAATGCTGGAATCCAATCAGGGCATAAATGCTGGAATCCAGTTATGGGATAAATGCTGGAATCCAGTTATGGGATAAATGTTGAAATCCAATCAGCGGATAAATGCTGGAATCCAATCGGGGGATAAATCCTGGGATCCAGTCAGGGGATAAATGCTGGAATCCAATCAGCGGATAAATGCTGGAATCCAATCAGGGGATAAATGCTGGAATCCAGTTATGGGATAAATGCTGGAATCCAATCAGGGGATAAATGCTGGAATCCAGTTATGGGATAAATGTTGGAATCCAATCAGTGGATAAATGCTGGAATCCAATCAGGGTATAAATCCTGGGGACATTGTTCAGTATTGCATTGCTACGTCAAGCGCTATACGGAGGGAACTAGCGCCAGCAACACGCCAGAGCGACTCACCAAGTCTTTTCCTGTCATCCACCCACCTCTCGGCGCACCCGCTGCGCGGGGTGCCCCTTCGCCCGTTTGTGGAGGGAAGCAAACCAGCTGCTGCGAGTAAGGAGCACAGAGGCAGTAAGGAGGTAAGCGGTTTGGGCGTGTGGCTGCAGCGGGGCTGCGAGCGTGCAGGGACTTCATTTCCCAGAAGTCCCTGCTAGACCGACGGAGAGCTTCCGGTCCGCTCTCCCTGCTGGCCCGCCCCCCGCCCTCCTGAGGCCTCAAAACACCTGCCCACAGTAAAAGCGAGTGGGACATTGTTCAGTATTGCATTGCTACGTCAAGCGCTATACGGAGGGAACTAGCGCCAGCAACACGCCAGAGCGACTCACCAAGTCTTTTCCTGTCATCCACCCACCTCTCGGCGCACCCGCTGCGCGGGTGCCCCTTCGCCCGTTTGTGGAGGGAAGCAAACCAGCTGCTGCGAGTAAGGAGCACAGAGGCAGTAAGGAGGTAAGCGGTTTGGGCGTGTGGCTGCAGCGGGGCTGCGAGCGTGCAGGGACTTCATTTCCCAGAAGTCCCTGCTAGACCGACGGAGAGCTTCCGGTCCGCTCTCCCTGCTGGCCCGCCCCCCGCCCTCCTGAGGCCTCAAAACACCTGCCCACTCCCGCAGCGCGGGACGCAGCCCGGGCTAAGACTGGGCAAAGACAGGGCCGTTCTAGGCCGTTAGAGACCGACTGAGACCGGACCGGGCCTCTTCCCTTGGTTCTATTGTCTGGAGTCATAGTACCATACTTGAATTATTTTATACATTGATTATAACTTTTCTTCGCTATAATGTCCGCACGTGAAACTAGGAGTAAGGCTACAAAGATCCCCAAAAAAGCCACAGGCACCCTAGATGACTTTATCACTAGGACTAGCCTCTCTATTGACAATGAAATTACCAAACTTCAGCACAGAGTATCAAGCGAACTCGAATGTGCTAGGAGGCTTTCAACTGAACTTGCGCTTAGGAAAAAATCTTCCCTAGGCAGTATTGCCACATCTAAAACTCCTGAGCGGTTTGCTGGTCCAAAACCACTCATAGCCGTAGCTGAGGTACACTCGATAGTAGAAGAACTAATTCCTTCTATTACTCAGAAATCCCAGGAGCTGCCAGCTGGGGCCGAGTCAGGAGGCTCAGCTCAGTTGATACCTCCAAAGGAGAAAGTCGAAGTCCTTCCAGATGGGGTGTCCTGTGATTCATTAGCAGGGACGATACTAATTACATGTCCTATACCTACTAGTCAGTTGCTAGTTGAAACAGAGCGCTCCACAAAATCTCCAGGCAAAGTTCCATCAAAGCATAAAAGGAAGCGTAAACATCTTACCGCCTTTGCTAGAAAAAAAGCAAAAATCAACCTTAGTCATAACATTAAGGGTGGGACTTCTAATATGCCTGCTGTAACACCCGAGAGCCCTGTACATGATTTAGTAAATACTGACAACACCAACATTAGTATAGATGAGCACATTTCCCTTGATAAGTCTGACTCCTTAGGTAGTGAAGGAAAGAGAGTTTCTTGTGCTATGGTAGAACTAGATGGTGGAAGAGAGGAATTTTTAAAAATAGTATGGGAGACGCTTAAGACATTACTTAAACCATTAGAAACCAGGTTAACTGGAATTGAGAACCAACTTCTTGAAGTTGAGAAAAGTGTTATCACTCTTTCCAGTATAAGTCTTAATTGTATTGATGTGCCTAGAGTCACCCAGCAAGTTCCGGTTCTTGTCCCGACCACATCAAAAGAACTATATACTAAACCTTTAGATGTGCAGCAAAAAAAGGTAGGGACAGCTAATAACACCAATACTACTCAAACAAGTAGCACTAAAATTCAACCAAATTCAATCCCTTCAACATCCACGGCTACAGTTGTAAATACTACCAATAAACCGATGCAGAAAAATCAAACACATATCAATTCTCCCTTACCACAAATTCCCCCTTCTTCTCATTCTTCCATTCAGAATACATCAATTTTAAATAAACCTCAACTTAATATTCCCACCTATCCCTACATTAGTGCGGCAGGCATTCAATCCATGCCTGACAAAATTATTACCAATGCCTCCCATAACTCAAACTACCAGTCCACCCATACTCGCAACAATTTTAGAGGTGGGTACATAGACTTGCCCCCAGACGCTAGTACATTTGTAGCTGTTCTCACAGGGGTGCCAGAATTGGACAGTCAATACGAGGAAAACTTCCAATCGCTAAAAAATAAAGTGATTTTTTGGTTAAATAAATATAAACCTATTCCCAACCACCTGAAAAGTAAGATTCTCATGGTTAGGAGGGTACCATGGGTAGGGCCAACTCCAAAATCAATCGCGGGCGATTGTATTGTCATATCCTTTGAGGAACCCCAGAGTGCTGAGCAAATCTGCAATTGGAAATCGTATGGTATGAATCCCCCTATTGAAGCCAGACCCCTATCATTTTTTTATCCTCCACCAAGATCTATCCATCACGGCCAAAATTGGAATCCTGTTAAGCAGTATTCAGATAATGCCCCAAACTTGGTTAGGTATGGAAATTATAATAAGTGGTCTGGTGTTCCAAATTTGGGTGGACATGGTGATTACAACATGTGGTCTGGGATTTCTACCTTCAACAGATTTAGCTGTTTAGAGGCTGTGGATTGACTTATCACAATGCCTAACTGCATTTATGAATTATATGATGATTTTTGTAGATTGGGCAAAGGTTACCTTAAACCAAAAAATGTTGCACACTTTAATGATGATAAACAGTCTAATAGGATTAGGATGCAGAAAAAGGGACCACTTTATAGAGCTGGAAAGATACGCTGTTATACAGCTGAGGGTGGTCGGGATAGGAGTCCAACTACTGCAGTTGGGGAAAAGATAAAGGCTGCAGAGAAAGACATAATATCACTGCAAGTAGGCACTAGGTGCAACCAGTGCGTAGTCATTCCCCCCCCCGCCACCCAGAGTACTGACTCTTGTTTACTGATCTTATCGTGGAACATTGCAGGTGTTTATAAGAACTTAAAAGACCCTGAGTGGGCAAATTACATTGACACCTGTGATATTTGTCTACTACAAGAAACTTGGGCCTTAGAAGTTCCCCATCGGGTAGGTTACAAAACTTTTGGCACAAAGGCAGTTCAGTCTGACCGAGGAAGACCATCAGGGGGTCTATTAATCTGGCTAAAAATCACCTTAGCCATGCAGGTCGAAATTGTGGATACAGGTTCCCCGGATATTTTAGCTCTAAGGGCAACCCCATCGTGTGGCAATGAATGGTACATTGTGAATATTTATAATAGACCAAGCAGCCACTCGAAAGTATCAACAACAATCGAGGCCCTGGAACTTTTGCTTAAAAACGTAATTGTAGACACCCCGGTCATTCTAGGAGGAGACCTAAACTGCAATTTTGAACCTGTTCTGGGCATTTCTGAAGTGTTTGAGGATGAGGACTCAGCTTATAACATCCCCCAGCTTGAGACCACTAAATTTGTTAAATATTCGACATTGGCCAGCCAACTTTTAAGACTTTCTGCAGATCACGGCCTCAGAGCAGGTAATGGTCGACTTCCATCTGACCTCCAAAAACAACCAACCTTTTCCAAAGCAAATAGCAACTTAGACTTTGTACTTGTTTCTCTTAGTTTATGGCATTTTATGATAGACTTGAAAGTAGTAAGTAGGGGGGAAAGTGATCACTACCCTTTGGAACTTTACATCAACAAGAGCATGGTTAGTGATATCACTTTATCTACAAATGAACCTACCGAAGTCACCACATGTGAGGACGTCTATATAAGCAATAATAGACGTGCGGTGAGATGGCCACGTGTTTTGGCAGATGGCAAAGCCTTATCACTGGTTTATTCTCTTTTTGAACAAACTTTTGAACATGTAGTTGACTATGCCTTCCTACCGGAACACTTTGAACATTTTATTGATCTACACAAAATCTTCTTTTCGGAAATAAAAATGCTCTTATCAAAAATGCCGAAAAAGAAGCAGCAAAACCAAAGGGTGGCAAACCATGGAAAGTTATGGTACGGCCACGCGTGTAGAACTGCCAAATCAAACCTACTGTTTGCTATTAAAAACAAGTCCAAAGAAGAAGTAAAAGTTGCAAGGGTGGAGTATAAACGTGCGTTGGAGATATCTAAAAAACTTTGGGAGGAATCGATCTGGGCCGACATGTTATCTGCCGCAAAAACTAACGACAATGTTGGCTTTTGGAGACTAGTGGCCAATGGTGGTCATGCTGGGAGAGTTGTGAAAGATGTATTCTTGGATGAAATGACCTGGGTATCTCATTTTACAAACCTTTATAAACAATATGACAGTGATAGCCAATGGAGCCTAAGGTCCCCGCGGCCGGTTGAACCGCTTAACTTTACACTGGACGAGACAGTAAGGGCGATTAACGATCTTAAAATCTCTAAAGCCCCTGGCCCGGATAGAATACCGGGGGATCTCTATAAACATGAGGTTGAAGTCTGGGCCCCCTATCTGAACCGCCTGTTTAATGCCCTATCTCTAAATTGCAACTTTCCTGACAGCTGGCGGGCAGCAGAGGTCGTGCTAATATTTAAAAAGGGGGATAGAATGATACCCTCTAACTACAGGCCAATCAGTTTGATGGACACACTTCAAAAACTGTATGCTAAACATCTTCTGTTTAGAATCAACGATTGGCTTGAAGCTACGAACATAATTTCCAAATTCCAGGCTGGTTTTCGTAGCAAGACAAGCACAACAGATCAAATTTTTCGCTTCTGCTGTTTGATTTGGAAATATGTCCAGCTGAAAAGAGGTCATCTGTATGTAGCCTTTATTGACCTGAGGGCTGCTTTTGATTTAGTCCCACGCAGATTACTTTGGAAAACACTGCAAGACCTTGGGTTGCCGGGATGCCTCCTAGCACAAATAGTAGAGTTACATGCAGATAATTTTGCAAATGTCAGGTGGGGTCCTAATGGTGAGCTGACCCGCAATATTCCCATTGAACGTGGGGTTCGCCAGGGGTGTGTTCTGGCCCCTACTTTATTTTCCCTGTTTATTAATGATGTCCCTGACTATTTAAATGCTTGTGTTAATGATTCACCGCAGCTCAATGGTGTAAGGGTGCCCGCGCTGCTTTTTGCAGACGACACTATACTTATATCCCAAACAAAAAAGGGTCTTCAGGCACTCCTTAACTCATTCAGCTGCTATTGTCAGACAAAGGGCTTGGAAATAAATGCAAATAAAACGAAATGCATGTCACTAAATCCCAGTATGCCAGATAGAGGGTTTTTGACCCTAAACAGCCAAAAACTAGATACTGTGGATAACTTTTCTTATTTGGGTGTTGTACTCGATTCCAAACAAAGCTGGAAACCCCAAATTGAGAAAAGTAAAATAACCTATGCCCAAAATGTCAAACCAATCCTAAACAAAATGAATTCTAGTACAAGCAAGAGTGTTACCCCGGTTTTAGAACTTTTTAAATTTAAAATACAATCTGCTGTACTATATGGAGCAGAAATATGGGGCCCATGGGCAAAGAATAGTTTCCATGTTATGGACAACAAATTTATGCGTGCTTCTGTTAGGGTTCCTAGTAGTACACCACTCTTACCACTCCAACTTGATTTAAACTTTAGGAGAACAGATCATCTAACTATATTGAGGCCATTACTATTTTGGGTTAGGCTTTGGACTACACCCGAACTGATAGACTATAGATATGGCCTGCAAGAACTGATGAGGCTTGATTCTTTTAACTCCCTGCACTGGCTAGTGCACATTAAAAAATGGCTTATACTTTTGGACCTACATTCTATGTGGGAGACCCCAGATAAAATGCCTACGTTTTCTAAAATGGTAGTTAAGCGAGCATTCTGGAACCATATAAGTGGGAAGCTAGTGGATGGAGTTAATGTTGGTTCCGCAGTCCAGGCTTTTTTATCATTTAAAGATGAATCTTATTTTGAACAATTCCTGGACGATATAGAGCCACCTATTGCAAAAACTCTTTTCCTAAAGTTTAGATATGGGACACTTATGCTGAATTACAATACTGAAAGATGGGCACAAAAAAGATTGGGGGCTTTGTCTGATAAAATAAATAGCTGCCCTATGTGCTCAACTGTTTGTTCCGAGGATGAGGCTCACATGTTCTTTGTTTGTAGCGCTTATGCGAAACCGAGAAAGAAATGGCTGAAACCCATGTGTAACCTCCTGGGGACTAGGTCCTGTTCAATAGCTTTTAGGATCATGAAAAGTAACACATCCCAGTTTATTGTATTCAGCATAAGCAAATTCTTACATTCTGTTTTTATAATCCGGAAAAAACAAGGACATTGTCTCTGAGTTGGAAAAGTGTACATGTTTAACCAATCCCTGCATTTGTGATATTTTTTTTTAAAAAAAATCAATTTTCTTTTAAACCCTCGAAATGAAATATAACGCATTACTTTCCTTTAAAAACATAAATGAACTGTGAAAACTATTCTATGTCCGTATAACACTTGTTCTCTTTTTTATATTGCTATATTAATGATGATTTTATGTATGTATATGACTTTTATGGCCAAAAACGGCCGAAATAAAGTTACAAATAAATAAATAAATCCTGGCATCCAGTCAGGGAATAAATCCTGGGATCCAGTCAGGGAATAAATGCTGGAATCCAATCAGAGGATAAATGCTGGAATCCAGTTATGGGATAAATGCTGGAATGCAATCAGAGGATAAATGCTGGAATCCAGTTATGGGATAAATGTTGGAATCCAATCAGGGGATAAATGCTGGAATCCAGTTATGGGATAAATGCTGGAATCCAATCAGGGGATAAATCCTGGGATCCAGTCAGGGTATAATGCTGGAATCCAATCAGTGGATAAATTCTGGAATCCAATCAGGGGATAAATGCTGGAACCCAGTTATGGGATAAATGCTGGAATCCAATCAGGGGATAAATGCTGGAATCCAGTTATGGGATAAATGTTGGAATCCAATCAGCGGATAAATGCTGGAATCCAATCAGGGGATACATGCAAGAACTCACTGAGGCAATGCAATTCGGGATTCCAGGGGACAATAATTGCCATGCCAATAAGTTATACATGCTGGGATCCTATTAGGGGACAAACACTGGCATCCCATCAGGAGATAAATGCTGGCATCATGTCATATGATGAATGCTGGGAACCACTCTGGGAAAGGATGCTGGGGTCCTACTGGGGACAAGGGCTGAGATCCTATCAGAGGATAAATGCTGAAATCGCAACAGGATGAGACAAAATCTGGAATTCAGGCAGGGGATAAATACTGGGATCTCATCAGGAGAAAAATGCTGAGATTTCATCCTAACAGCAGGTAGAACAAAGAGCTGGTTTTAGTTCTCGGCTGGGCAATAAAACAGTTCTAGATGCCTGCCTTGCTGATAATGGTTAAATATCTTTATCTTGGCTGATATTGTTAGATCTATTTGCATGATCAGTGGGGAATAGTAGCTACTGCATCGGATACAGCTCTAAAATGGTTCAGATAATTTTCTAAGAAGACAGACACAAAATGTCAGACTAGAGTTCTTCAAGTCATCAGAGGGGAAGGTTGAATGTGGAGTACCCCAGGTTTCACCCTTTCCCCCTCTCTCTTGTTTTCCGAGCTGCTATTTTTTACCATTTGCTCCAGAGACCTCAAATAATGCTGATTTGCTGATGACATACAGATCTACGTGCACATGTTGGTCTCGTAGGACATGGGGATGAATAAAAGTGGGTTCGAGTTAAACAGAGCAAATCTGAGATGCTCTGCGTAGGCTCAAGACACAGACTTCTGAATCACCTCGCTTAGCCAATGGAGATATTTGAGACCCCATCCACCTTGACTAAGAAACTAGAAAGCTGAGGGTCATCTGGAATACCGAATTGAACTTTGAGGCTCACATCAGCTCTGTAGAGCGTTCAAGTTTATTCAGCATAAGACAACTGAAACAGACATTGCCCTACATCAAAAACAAACATCACAAAATCCTTTCTGGTTCACTGACTGATTCAAACCCAGATTATGCCAATTCCTTTCTGAGTTGGCTTTCAAAAATAAAACTGCCGAGATGCAACATGTACAAGAGATGGTGGCACAACTTGTTTTAAAACTATGGATTTATCGTAGCATATCAGCAGGCTCAATTTCAGTGGTACCCTTCCGAAAGCCCGATCCAAAAGGTCATTATTATATCAACGGGCTAGACTTCAGTGGTACCCATCCAAGACCCCTATCCAAAGGTCATTATCATATCAGCAGGCTAGATTTCAGTGGTACCCATCCAAAAGCCCCACCCAAAAGACCGTTATCAAATCAACAGGCTAGACTTCAGTGGTACACATCCAAAACCCCTACTCAAAGGTCATTATCATATCAGCAGGCTAGATTTCAGTGGTACCCATGCAAGAGCCCTATCCAAAGGTGATTATCTTATCAGCAGGCTAGACTTCAGTGGTACCCATCCAAAAGCCCCACCCAAAAGACCGTTATCAAATCAACAGGCTAGACTTCAGTGGTACACATCCAAAACCCCTACCCAAAGGTCATTATCATATCAGCAGGCTAGACTTCAGTGGTACCCATGCAAGAGCCCTATCCAAAGGTGATTATCTTATCCGCAGGCTAGACTTTGGTGGTGCCTATTCAAAAGCGCTATCCAAAAGACCATTATCAAATCAACAGGCTAGACTTCAGTGGTACCCATCCAAAAGCCCTATCCTAAGGTCATTATCTTCAACAACGCATTTGTTGTTCTCAAGTGCATCAAGGGAACAGCATCAGCTTGTTTTTTGGGAGAAAATCATTAGAAACGTTCCCTCCTTTAACCCAGGGTCCTGTGGTTTATCTCTTCTCAATGCTGGAAGTACTAACATTCAGGGAAAGGAAAACTGCAGATTCCCCACTATTTGGGCCAAAGATTTTGAATGTACTGCCTGCACCTGGATATTAAGAATAGAAATACTCCGCTTACCTTTAGGAAAGCCTTACAACATTCCACTTGTGTTCTCTTTTTGCAGCACTTACATGTATATGGCATTTTATACTAGTTAGTTAGGGACACTGGCACCTAAAAATAATAATTAAGTTCAAAGGGTGCGCTCCACAAATTAACTAACAACATTAAAATGTTCCATGATGGATGATAATGGTGGAAGTTGAGCTGGAATCATTACAAAAGATAATATTACTGCCTACGAGGAAAAGATGCTGTGACTGCTATGACATTTCAGTATCTATCTGCAGGCATGCCCTCCTTACCACACTGGTACAGGGCGTTGATTTTGGAAACATCCAGGTTGCTAAGCCCATATCTCTGTCCGATGACTGTGTTTGGATTTGGCTTGGGGACGATGGTCGGCTGTCCAGCTCTGGTAGTGAAAGCATACCTGGGGAAAGGAAGACCTCACAGGTAAAGCCCACAGTGTATGCACCATTATAACGCATTATTCACAGATAGAACTCTACAGCAAGTCCAGCTGAGTCTACAGCGGGAACAGGTGAGGGTCAAATATTTGGTGTTGCATAAAATGATGCATATCTAAACTCAATCTCAATGTTGTTCTAGAACTAGCCTCCAACAGATCCTGCCCAGCTCAGTCTAAAATTTCTCAGTTCTCCTTTTCATGAGCCTCAAATCCATGTAGGTAACACACGATCCCCTTACCGCCCTCACTCACACTCAGCATCTCAGATCCTAAAAAGACTGATTTGAAAAATGTCTCTAGTGTAGCCTCATGACATTTCCTCTTGTGACAGAGGGTGGCTTTAGTACTGAGGTACCAATCCTCATGCGATTCATCAGCAATGGATCTTCCACTCTAAACCGAGTTATTCACCAATTCAGAAAACGTTCACCTTTCCAACCCCACATGTGGACTTTCAACTCTATGGGAACAAGTTCAGTAACACAGCCATGACTCAACTTCACTTTCTTACCTTCATCATGTATGGCAGTTCCATACTGTGGTGCCCATATACACCAACCCAGCCATCATTCCGTACCCGCTTCACATACAGAGCATCGATCATAGCCAATGATGTTCACCGACACAGCCATCAGTCCGTACCACGCTTCACATATAGACCGTTAATCCTAATCAAGGCTGTTCACCAACACAAGCCAAGATGGTACTACTCTTCCTCGTCCATGGACATTCTACTCTGCGTGAACATGTCCACTGAAACAGCATTGACTCAACTTCACTGTCTTACCTTCATCATCTATGGCAGTTCCACATTGTGGCGACCATATACACCAACCCAGCCATCATCCTGTACCCCGCTTCACATACAGAGCGTCAATCCTAACTAATCATGTTCACCGACAGAGCCATCATCCTGTACCCCGCTTCACATACAGAGTATCGATCAAAGCCAATCATGTGCACCAACGCAGCCATCAATCCGGACCCTGCTTCACATACAGAGCATCGATCCTAAACAATGATGTTCACTGACACAGCCATCAGTCCGTACCACGCTTCACATATAGACCGTTAATCCTAATCGAGGCTGTTCACCAACACAAGCCAAGATGGTACTACTCTTCCTCGTCCATGGACATTCTACTCTGCGTGAACATGTCCACTGAAACAGCATTGACTCAACTTCACTGTCTTACCTTCATCATCTATGGCAGTTCCACACTGTGACGACCATATACACCAACCCAGCCATCATCCTGTACCCCGCTTCACATACAGAGCGTCAATCCTAACTAATCATGTTCACCGACACAGCCATCATCCTGTACCATGCTTCACATACAGAGCGTCAATCCTAACTAATCATGTTCACCGACAGAGCCATCATCCTGTACCCCGCTTCACATACAGAGTATCGATCAAAGCCAATCATGTGCACCAACGCAGCCATCAATCCGGACCCTGCTTCACATACAGAGCATCGATCCTAAACAATGATGTTCACCAACACAGCCATCATTCCGGACCCCGCTTCACATACAGAGTATCGATCCTAACCAATGATGTTCACCAACACAGCCATCATTCCGGACCCCGCTTCACATACAGAGTATCGAACCTAACCAATCATGTTCACCGACACAGCCATCATTCTGTACCCCGCTTCATATTCAGAGCGTCAATCACAACCAATGCTGTTCACCAGCAAAGCCATGACTCAACTTTGCTTTCTTACCCTCATCATCTACGGCAGTTCCACACTGTTGTGCCCATGTTCCCCAGCCCAGCCATCATTCTGTGCCCCGCTTCACATACAGAGCATCGATCCTAACCAATCATGTTCACTGACACAGCTATGACTCAACTTCACTTTCTTACCCTCATCATCATCTTACAGCAGTTCCCTAATAAAAGGTGAAATAAACACCACCCTCTACTTCCCAGTCCCAGCAATCTCAGCGCTAATTAAAAAGATCACATCAGAATGTGATCAGAATCACTGGGTGTGAATTAGGGTTTGATGGACAGAGGAATATAGGGGTGGCGGAGGACATTACCAATGCCATCCCGACGGTACTCCATCACCAACTATAGCCATGACCTCAGCCCAGCAGCCATCTCTACATAATTAAAGGAACCATCAGGAACTAAAGGTTTTCACCCCGGTTCTGGGGGTCAGTATTGTTTTCTTCCTGTCCCTCAATGTTGGGCTTTTCCATATGATGATGGACAGGAGGAAAAACAAATATTACACCGTCCACCCTAAACAAGGCAGGCATTGTAATGCCATTCCTCAGATGGCTGCTACTCCATTGGGCTGCCAGAGGAAGTATTTCATCAACAGAGCCAATAGGAGGTCTGTCGACAGAATACCCATCTTTAAATGAAGCGGGTGGTCCTAGGGTTTGGCGGAGAGGGTAATCCATCATGTTTGTAAAGGAGTACCCTGTCTGCCAAAATCTAAATCAGCGTCACTGTCTAGATATAAAAGCCTTTCATCAGAGTTGTAAATAGAAAATCTCTTCTTAGCTGCTCATCGGAGACTTACATCCCATAGTGCATCACGGAGGCGTAGTCGTACTCCAGGCCAAGGTTGTTGGTGTTCTCTCTGTTAAAGTTGCCGATGCTGTCTGTTGAGATGAGCAGACGGTACAGATGAGTTAGTGAGGACTGAGCCTGGTATGGCACATTCCAATAAAGAGTAGGTCCCAGCTCACCAGGGGGCAGTGCTCCCATGTGTCATTGCAGGGGTTAGGAGGAGTCTAATGGCAAAGCTGTTGACATGGGGGAGAGGGGTCAAATCTGGACCCTGGGAACAAGATCGAAAAGCATGCATTTGAGGTTAACCGCTTCAATATGTGATATGGAGTTGTAAAATTCTAAATATAAATCCTATTTAAGGAAGAGCACCACTGAATTGTAGCTGCATTTTATAGCGCTTACTATTCTTGACAAGGCCTGCAGCACTTTATGCCGGGAGCACACTGCTCTAGGCACCCAAGGCCGAATGGTTAATCCAGTGGTTGTTGGTTATTGGGACACATCTTGTGCTCTCAAGAAAACCATTCCATGCATTTACTCCAGTTTCTTTGAGGAAGAGACAATGATCTGGGGTTAGTGGTGCTCATTTGGGAGGTGGAAGGAGTATGTGAGTTCATGGAGATGATTTGTGGGATTAATGCCTGAGAGAGTGGATTATGTGTTATTAGTTTGCAGGTATGACTTTCAAGAAAGAGGTGATTTAGGTCAACATTTGGAAGAAAATGAGGACATTAACAGAAATGCAATAGTAAAGATTAAGGCAAACATGCTTGTGACGTAAAGTAGGCTGTGCTCAGAGAGAAGAGACATGCAGAATATAAAATATAAGGAGATAGTCAGTCCAATGAAAGGGAGAGGGGAGTTTTTCATGCAGTTTTGGGAATACAGAGGAGGCTTTTTGAGAAGCAATGCAATCGAAGAATGAAAAAACTGTAGAAAGAAACACCATTATTTGTATGTGAGATAGTGGAGTAAGAAAGAGTGGTGCTCAAGGCGCTGAACATCCCAACCAGCCCCGGGCCCGCTTAACAACGCATGCTTTGTGTCGGGTTTATGTTACTTTTCTAATTCAAACCCAAATTAAAGTGTTCAGGTGGAATTCACAATCCAATGTAATCGCGATATGAGTTGAATTGTAACCCAAAGTAACAAAAAGTTATGCTTTGCGCTGCCTAGCATTACTTTGCGTCAATGGGGTGTTCTATGGCTGGTGCACAGGTGTTACTACGCCTTCACCCATGGGTTTTGACATAAATCCATATCTACAAAACACTTTAAACAGATTTGGGCCAAACCCTCTGCCTCCTCAATGCAAGTGTACCGGGATGAAATATTTTAATTTCTCCTTGTTTTTCCCACTTTGCATGTTGCTGCATGGTTCAGCACACAAAGTAGGACAAGTCTCAAAGCATCATTTTTCTATTGAAAGGGACCCTTTTCTGCACAAAGACTGTGCTTCAGACAACGCATGCATTCTAGCACTATGGCGCAAGGGTCCCTGTGTTGGTGCATGTCTGCCTAAAGTCTGCCACCAGCGCTGGGAGCCAGCAGAGTAGCGCCACATCATAGTATTTCATTCACGCAATGCACGCAGCAACTTAAGCTGAACACTTCTGTGCAAATCTGTACCCCGTGTCTCCGAAGCGGGCACTGCAGGTAGCAATCACTGATCCTCAATATCGATTTCAGGAAAATGCATTTTACACATGGGTCATAATTGATCCTGTCCCAGGCATTTTTATGTGGGCAAATAATAAACAGTTTCAAATGAAGCATTGCTCCTGTTAATGTCCTCAGCAGTGGTGACGTTTGTGAAAAGGACACCAGACTGTGACAGTAACAAATATTGATCACCGTAACCAGGGGTCAGATTGGTTGAACGGGTGTGTTGGCGGGTATCTGTGATCAAACCTAAGCTGAACCAATCAGGTGTTCAAATCAGTGCCAAGGTGTGCCCAGTAGCAATCTTAGTTGTACTCAGTTTTCCATCTGAGTGGTAAGTGGAGCCCGGGGGTGACACTGACCGGGCGAGATGTTCTCCGTCATGATGGTCACGTAGCTGTCGCGGTCGCTGCGGTTCTGTTCGTGGTAGAAGCCCAGGGAATGGGTCAGCTCATGCTGGATGGTTCCTTTCGACAGACATCCCCCGGGAAGAGATACCTCCTGAGTGCCTCCTGTCTTCCCGATGTATGACCAGCACCTAGGGGAGAAGATGGACCAGGGAGACCCATAGATTACTGCAATGGCACATTTAGAGAAAGAATATTACAATGTTTCTACATACAAGGGATCTGCCTGTGAGTCTCCTCTCTGACTGTGGCTATCTGCAAGGGATGAGGGGTTCTAGGAAAAGACAATGTGCAGTCTAGGTTGTGATGAAAGATCTTGCATCCAAAGGAAAGCTGTGCCATCCTGCACCAGTCTGATTCATTTCTGATCTACCCTGTAATATTTTCTCCCAGTAGACTCCACATCAGTCTGCGCTGTAGCCCCTTGGGATCGGGCTTCCACCTCAATCTCAAAACCTTTCTGTTTGATAACCTCTCTTATGGTTGTGTAATCTTACAGTTCTCCCATCACTTTCATGAGCTCTCCGCTAGTGCCTTAGACACCTCCCTAGAGGTAGCTGTGGGCTCTATAAATGTCATGAATTGAATTCAATTTGTGACTATTGTCTGCCTGGGGGGACAGACCTACCAGCTGCCCATGGGTAATTCGGCTCAGTCCCCCATAACTGGGATCCATATTCCAACGTCAGTGTTCTGGTTGCGTGTGGCATGATGCATGTGTGTTGCGCAGCTGTGAAAGCATATAATTTGAGAGTGGTGTCCTAAAATCATGAGTCCCTTCTGGATGTGTTTATATTTTGTGTACTTGTTTCCGCCTCTGCAATCCTTGCATTTAGACTTCGTGGATCTATGGGTGGGACTAGAATATAAAGCACATCTCTTTTTTGCTAGGCCCAACATTTTTGTCCAGCAAAAGGCTCTGAGACCCCCTCCTGCCTTGTGTTGTGATAGGCATCGAAAGGAGAGAATTGGCCAGTCAAACATCAGACATTTAAAAGTCAGGCTTATGCACTGTAGCACTTTGTCTGGCACGTTTGCTCCTCTGAACAGGAGGATTATAAACACCACCCTATTGAAAGCGTGAAGCCGTCGCAGAGAACAGCATCATATCTGCCCATAGAAAGTCTATCACGGAGAGTCCTCTGCCCATAGAAAGTCTATCACGGAGAGTCCTCTGCCCATGGAAAGTCTATCATTGAGAGTCCACTGCCCATGGAAAGTCTTTCACTGAGAGTGCCCTGCCCATGGAAAGTCTATCACTGAGAGTCCTCTGCCCATGGAAAGTCTTTCACTGAGAGTCTTCTGCCCATGGAAAGTCTTTCACTGAGAGTCCTCTGCCCATGGAAAGTCTATCATTGAGAGTCCTCTGCCCATGGAAAGTCTTTCATTGAGAGTCCACTGCCCATGGAAAGTCTATCACGGAGAGTCTTCTGCCCATGGAAAGTCTTTCACTGAGAGTCCTCTGCCCATGGAAAGTCTATCATTGAGAGTCCTCTGCCCATGGAAAGTCTTTCACTGAGAGTCCATTGCCCATGGAAAGTCTATCATTGAGAGTCCACTGCCTATAGAAAGTCTTTCACTGAGAGTCCACTGCCCATGGGAAGCCTTTCACTGAGAGTCCACTGCCCATAGAAAGCCTTTCACTGAGAGTCCACTGCCCATGGAAAGCCTTTCACCGAGTGCCCACTGCCCATGGAAAGCCTTTCACCGAGTGCCCACTGCCCATGGAAAGTCTTTCACTGAGAGTCCATTGCCCATGGAAAGCCTTTCACTGAGAGTCCACTGCCCATGGAAAGTCTGTCATTGAGAGTCCACTGCCCATGGAAAGTCTTTCACTGAGAGTGCCCTGCCCATGGAAAGTCTTTCACTGAGAGTCCACTGCCCATGGAAAGTCTATAATTGAGAGTCCATTGCCCATGGAAAGTCTTTCACTGAGTGCCCACTGCCCATGGAAAGTCTTTCACTGAGAGTCCATTGCCCATGGAAAGTCTATCATTGAGAGTCCATTGCCCATGGAAAGCCTTTCACTGAGAGTCCATTGCCCATGGAAAGTCTTTCACTAAGAGTGCCCTGCCCATGGAAAGTCTATCATTGAGAGTCCACTGTCCATGGAAAGTCTTTCACTGAGAGTCCACTGTCCATGGGAAGCCTTTCACTGAGAGTCCACTGCCCATGGAAAGTCTTTCACTGAGAGTCCATTGCCCACGGAAAGACTTTCACTGAGTGCCCACTGCCCATGGAAAGCCTTTCACCGAGTGCCCACTGCCCATGTAAAGTCTTTCACTGAGAGTGCCCTTCCCATGGAAAGTCTATCATTGAGAGTCCACTGTCTATGGAAAGTCTTTCACTGAGAGTCCACTGTCCATGGGAAGCCTTTCACTGAGAGTCCACTGCCCATGGAAAGTCTTTCACTGAGAGTCCATTGCCCACGGAAAGACTTTCACTGAGTGCCCACTGCCCATGGAAAGCCTTTCACCGAGTGCCCACTGCCCATGTAAAGTCTTTCACTGAGAGTCCACTGCCCATGGAAAGCCTTTCACTGAGAGTCCACTACCCATGGAAAGCCTTTCACTGAGAGTCCACTGCCCATGGAAAGCCTTTCACTGAGAGTGCCCTGCCCATGGAAAGTCTATCATTGAGTGCCCACTGCCCATGGAAAGCCTTTCACTGAGAGTCCATTGCCCATGGAAAGCCTTTCACTGAGAGTCCACTGCCCATGGAAAGCCTTTCACTGAGAGTCCACTGCCCATGGAAAGCCTTTCACTGAGAGTGCCCTGCCCATGGAAAGTCTTTCACTGAGAGTCCACTGCCCACGGAAAGCCTTTCACTGAGAGTCCACTGCCCATGGAAAGTCTTTCACTGAGTGCCCACTGCCCATGGAAAGCCTTTCACCGAGTGCCCACTGCCCATGGAAAGCCTTTCACTGAGAGTCCACTGCCCATGGAAAGTCTTTCACTGAGTGCCCACTGCCCATGGAAAGCCTTTCACCGAGTGCCCACTGCCCATGTAAAGTCTTTCACTGAGAGTCCACTGCCCATGGAAAGCCTTTCACTGAGAGTCCACTGCCCATGGAAAGCCTTTCACTGAGAGTGCCCTGCCCATGGACAGTCTTTCACTGAGAGTCCACTGCCCATGTAAAGTCTTTCACTGAGAGTCCACTGCCCATGGAAAGCCTTTCACTGAGAGTCCACTGCCCATGGAAAGCCTTTCACTGAGAGTGCCCTGCCCATGGAAAGTCTTTCACTGAGAGTCCACTTCCCATGGAAAGCCTTTCATTGAGTGCCCACTGCCCATGGAAAGTCTTTCACTAAGAGTCTTTCGCCCATGGAAAGTCTTTCACTGAGAGTGCCCTGCTCATGGAAAGTCTTTCACTGAGAGTCCTCTCCCCATGGGAAGTCTTTCACTGAGAGTCTACTGCCCATGGAAAGCCTTTCACTGAGAGTCTTTCGCCCATGGAAAGTCTTTCACTGAGAGTGCCCTGCTCATGGCAAGTCTTTCACTGAGAGTCCTCTGCCCATGGAAAGTATTTCACTGAGAGTCTTCTGCCCATGGAAAGCCTTTGACTGAGAGTCCTCTGCCCATGGAAAGTCTTTCACTGAGAGTCCACTGCCCATGGAAACTCTTTCACTGAGAGTCCTCTGCCCATGGAAAGTCTTTCACTGAGAGTCCACTGCCCATGGAAAGTCTTTCACTGAGAGTTCCCACTGCCCATTGAAAGTCTTTCACTGAGAGTCTTCTGCCCATGGAAAGTATTTCACTGAGAGTCCTCTGCCCATGGAAAGTCTATCATTGAGAGTCCTCTGCCCATGGAAAGTCTTTCATTGAGAGTCCACTGCCCATGGAAAGTCTATCACGGAGAGTCTTTTGCCCATGGAAAGTCTTTCACTGAGAGTCCTCTGCCCATGGAAAGTCTATCATTGAGAGTCCTCTGCCCATGGAAAGTCTTTCACTGAGAGTCCATTGCCCATGGAAAGTCTATCATTGAGAGTCCACTGCCCATAGAAAGTCTATCATTGAGAGTAAACTGCCCATGGAAAGTCTTTCACTGAGAGTCCACTGCCCATGGGAAGCCTTTCATTGAGAGTCCACTGCCCATAGAAAGCCTTTCACTGAGAGTCCACTGCCCATGGAAAGCCTTTCACCGAGTGCCCACTGCCCATGGAAAGCCTTTCACCGAGTGCCCACTGCCCATGGAAAGTCTTTCACTGAGAGTCCATTGCCCATGGAAAGCCTTTCACTGAGAGTCTACTGCCCATGGAAAGTCTGTCATTGAGAGTCCACTGCCCATGGAAAGTCTTTCACTGAGAGTGCCCTGCCCATGGAAAGTCTTTCACTGAGAGTCCACTGCCCATGGAAAGTCTATAATTGAGAGTCCATTGCCCATGGAAAGTCTTTCACTGAGTGCCCACTGCCCATGGAAAGTCTTTCACTGAGAGTCCATTGCCCATGGAAAGTCTATCATTGAGAGTCCGCTGCCCATGGAAAGTCTTTCACTGAGAGTCCACTGCCTATGGAAAGTCTTTCACTGAGAGTGCCCTGCTCATGGGAAGCCTATCACTGAGAGTGCCCTGCTCATGGAAAGCCTTTCACTGAGAGTCCACTGCCCATGGAAAGTCTTTCACTGAGAGTGCCCTGCTCATGGAAAGCCTTTCACTTAGAGTCTTCTGCCCATATAAAGCCTTTCATTGAGTGCCCACTGCCCATGGAAAGTCTTTCACTGAGAGTCTTCTGTCCATGGAAAGTCTTTCACTGAGAGTCTTCTGCCCAAGGAAAGTCTTTCACTGAGAGTCCTCTGCCTATGGAAAGCCTTTCACTGAGTGCCAACTGTCCATGGAAAGTCTTTCACTGAGAGTCCACTGCCCATGAAAAGTCTTTCACTTACATTTTACTGCCAACAGAGGGGCGTCTCCCACTGATAGTTTTCAGCCCTTGAAGGTCATATCTCAGTAGAGGATCCATCACTAACACTCTACGGACCATGGGCAGTCCTTTGATGAGCGCTCACACCCCATGGAGGACCATCTCTCACTTCGAACCCACACCCATGTACGGTCTATCATTGAAAATCCACCTCGCATGTGGGGTCTTTCACAGTGAGTTTGCAACCCAAAGAGGGTCATCATGGACAGTCCTGGACCCATGGAGGGCCTCACACGTAGAGAACACAACCCCTGGGGTACCTCAGTGAGAGCCCACAGAACATGGATGGACATTCCCTGAGGCAACAAAAACCATGGAGAGTCTCTAGGTGGTAGTCAACAGTTCAGTGATGCTCACTAATTTAGGGCTCGCAGCCAACTTTAGGTCATTGCTCATTTAGGGTTTTTTACCACGTTATCAAGTTGTTTTTTATATTGACCTAAAAAGATAAAGAGTTTAGACATATTATTCTAAACTAAACATCTACGGTCAGTCCTTGGTGTGTCCTGTGCTCTTACCCATCCACAGGCAGGGTCTGGAGGTAATGAATCTATCCAACGGATCTGTATCTGGTGTGATGCTGAATGTAGGATCTGTCCTTAGGGTGTCCTGTGCTCTTATCCATCCTCATTGCAAAAAACACAGTTGATTGACAGAATGCAGAACAATGTCTTACATTCACCCCAGTACAAAGATCTGGGCCTAAATCCATCGTTTTTTTGCACTCCACACCACCCTAGGTCAGACACTGGCTATATGCAAATCAGCCTTGACCCTGTGCCTCATGGGAACAGTCCAGCCCGAACTACCAAGCCATGTCTTTCCTGGACCGGAATCAAGCATCCAAAGACCGGTTTCTGGCTATCAGCCTTCTTCAGCCTGGATAGCTTGACTCCAGTGATGTGGAGAGCCTGGGACTCACGTCTGAGCATACCCAGCCCACTCGGGGTGAAAATTGCAAAAAACACAGTTGATGGGGCGTGGCTAAGATGGCGGCTTAACAAGACGTGTTCTCCGGAGGCTCCCCGTCCCCGTTCCCCGAATTGAGTCTTAAAGCGGACCGTTTCCTTTTCTGGCAGCGGGGCCGGCACCGGCAAGAGCAGGAGACTCCCCTGCAGTGGTCGGAGTTCCGGTGGCCCTTGGGGACGGAGCGGTGACCGACAAGGCGGAGCAGCCAGAGAAGATCGGCGGAGAGGCGGGAGGTGGTGATCCCCTGCCCTGGTGAGCGAAGCAAGCGCGTCCTCCGCCTCCAACTACTGGCCGGTGGGGCTGCTCCAAGACCCTCCCTGGTTGGAGTGGGGATTCAGAAGAGACGTTCGCAGGGGCGTGACGGCGGACCTCAGTGGACAGCCTGGGAGGAGCGGCACTCACGAGGCCGGATCTGGATGATACTCGAGGCCTGAGAGCGGCGTCGCGGGGCGTTGGTCGGACCCCCCCGAGGAGGAGGCATAGCCACGGGCGAATGTGTGGACTTTTGCGCTGGGGAGTAAATTAGGAGGGGAACTGAGATGGTGCACAACAAGACCAGGCTCCCTGGCTGAAACCGCCACGAGGCGCTGAGATCCGGTGTTGCCTGGGCCCGGACCCGAGAGGACCTTGATCCCCCCATCCCGGCTCTCCCACCGCACCTCGACAGGATCCCAGTTGAGAGGACAGCAGGCAGCCTTGCCACGAGGAGAGAGGATGTCTTCTTCCAATCGCAAAGGCAACCACATCATAACCGAACTGCTGGGCAAAGGCCCCTCGAAGGCCGACAAAAGCCCTGACAAGCCGGCTCAGGCTCCCCCACCTAAAGGAAAGGATCTCGGCGAGGGGGAGGCCCCTGCGACCAAAGCCTTCATGGAGACTCTCGTCGCCTCTCTCAAAGAGGACTTCAACTCCCTCCGACAAGAAATGGCGGGGGAATTTAAGGAGCTGTGCCGGGACGTCGATGACTTGAGGGAAAGAGTGGCCGCCATTGAACTCGCGGGACAGGCAAGGAGCGAGGAAGTGGAATTTCTGAGGCAAGAAATTATCAGACTTAACGACCAACAGACTGATCTCCAATCGCACACGGAGGATCTGGAAAACCGCTCAAGGCGCAATAATATCCGGGTCCGTAATGTGCCGCCCAAAGCAGAGGGGGATGACATGACAGGATACTTGCAGACTCTGTTCCGATCGGTGCTGGACGAGAGCGAGGACTTCGAAATTCGCATCGATAGAGCACACTGGGTGGGCCCGGCCCGCCGTGCTCAGGGTCCCCCACCGGACATTTTGGCCTTCCTGCCAGACTACCCCCTCAAGGAGCGGATTCTGAAAGCAGCGCAGCCCAAACAACCTCTTTGCTTCCAAGGTCATGAGGTGGAACTTTTTCAGGATCTTTCGGCAATCACCCTGCAAAAGCGGAGATCGTTCAAAATGGCCACCGTCTCCCTCCGCAAAGAAGGGGTACCGTACTCATGGGGGCACCCCTTTAGACTGATCTTTAAATGGAACAGGGTGCTCCATCAGCTGCGCTCCTTGAGGGACACGTGTAGCCTACTGGGGTTATCGCCGGAGGAGGGCCAGCCCGACGAGGAGGAGGGTGGACATTCATCTGGGTCTCCGTCCGGTTCTCCCCGGACACGCGGCTACGGTTGGCAAACGGTAAGAAGAGGACGTCCCTCCAGGAAAAACCTCAAGCCGAACCTGGAAACGATGGAGCAAGAGAAAGCAGCGGCAATCCAAGAAGTCGCCAGGGACACTGGTGCCAGTTCATGAGAATGTGATGATGCGGTCCTGATTTGCTAAGTATGGCAGCTCTATTGGGGTCGGGGCGGGGGGCCTTGAGCCGCCATTACCACACAACCCACTCTTGTTATGACGTACTGCAGGCCCGTACAGACTTTGGTTGGGCCTGGGACAATGTACTATACTTGTTGTTCTTTGTTCAGCTTTACAAACTTTTCGTTTTGGGGGGGATTTTTAGGGGGGGAGGGGAAGGGTGGAGTGGAAGCGGCACTGGATTTCGTTATAGACCTTCTGGGGGACATGATGTGGATTGATTTTGCGCGGCACCGGAGGGGGGGAGGGGTCCCGGGAAGAGGGTGAGAGGCCTTACTGCTCCTGCTGAAAATCCGAGAGGGCAACCACGAGGGAGGATGGGAAGGTATGGCCTGCTACAGGGGGGAACGGGACTGGGTGAGGCTTTCAATGCAGTAACTCCAGGGTCTGCCCAATATGCCGCTTACTGTAGGGACTTGGAGCGTCAAGGGGCTTAACTCCCCGCAGAAACGCCAGAAGATCTGGAAGTACATATTAGATCGCCAATTAGATGTAGTGGCTCTCCAGGAGACTCACTTGTTAAAAAAGGAGGATCATCATCTTAAGCATAAAAGATATCCTCTTAATTATAAGGCCTCGGCCTCCACTAAACAGAAAGGTGTGGCTCTCCTCTTCAGTACGGGAGCACAATTCCAGCCCTTGGCCACTCAGGGTGACAAAGATGGGAGGGGGCTAATGGGCAAGGGCCGCTTGAAGGGTACACTTTGCACGTTTGTTACACTCTACGCCCCTAATACGGGGCAAAAGCACTTTTTACAATTACCTTTGGGGAAGGTGGTCGATTTTACAGAGGGACCCTTATTTCTTATGGGGGATTTCAATCTAGTATGGCAACCGGACCTTGACAGCACACACGCACGCCGCTCTGACACGGGTTCCTTCCCAGAGGTCCTACAGACACAAATTGGGGACATGGGCCTACTAGACACCTGGTGTACCCTATATCCACTCGCACAAGACTACTCCTTCTTCTCACACATGCACCAAACGTACTCTCGACTGGATTAAATTTTTATGAGTCAGTCCCTGCGGGGTAACCTTCAGGATGCCAAGATACTTCCTATCTCAATTTCTGACCACAGTATGTACACTGTGTGCCTTTCCTGGCTAGGTAACGCCCCCAGACCAGCCCGTTGGTACTTCCCGGAGGCCCTGACGAGGGACAAGGATTCCATGACACAGCTGAGGGAGACTATAGCTGAATTTTTTACCCTTACCACTCCGAAGGCGACCTCTGAGTACAATACGTGGGACGCCTTTAAGGCGGTGATGCGCATTAAATGCATCTCGCTTAACTCGGCCCTAAATTAACGCCGGGCGAAAGAAAGGGAGGGCTTAGAGGAGGAACTGGAGAAGGCTAAGCAGGCTCACAAACTCAAACCCACGCACCCTCACAGTACTCAAGGGTAAGTTACGCGCCATATACAACAACAGGGCAGAATTCACCCTCCTTAAACTACGCAATCTATCTTACACCCAGGGCAACAAGATAGGGAAACACCTTGCTAGACAGCTGAAGGACAAGAGGGAAAGGGAATACATAGGGGGACTTCAAGATGGGGGAGGGAACATACTACATAGAGATAAGGACAAGGCGGGACTCTTTGAGTCCTTCTACGGCTCGCTGTACTCAGCTGACACCCCCAACACGACTCACCAGCAGGCCTTTCTCAAGGATCTTCCTGTCCCGCAAGTCTCCCCAGAATGGAATGAGACCCTTACAGCGCCTATTACCCTAGAGGAAGTGCAAACAGCTATCAAAGCACTGAAACCCCATAAGGCACCCGGTACGGACGGGTATACAGCCGTATTTTACAAGACCTTCATGGGGGACATTGGTCGACACCTAGTCCGACTTTTCAATCAGATGGCCCTGGAAGGCGACACCCCTGCCTCCATGGTGGAGGCGGTAATCGCTGTAATCCCTAAGCCTGGAAAGGATGTCACTTGCTGCTCTTCCTACTGCCCCATTGCCCTTCTGAACATCGACACAAAACTGTACTCCTCTATTCTGGCCAGGCAGTTGACGGACCTTATGCTACTCATCATCCATCCCGACCAGTCGGGCTTTATAAAAGGGCGCCAAACACATGACAACACCCGCCGTATCGTCCATTTTATTGAAAAAGCCAACAAATTTAAAATTCCTGCTGTGTTAATCGGTCTAGATGCCGAAAAAGCATTTGACCGAGTCGATTGGCAATTCTTATGGGCCACCCTAGCACGATTTGGCTTATCCTCCGCATTCATAAAGATGCTCCAGGCCAATTACAGACGTCCCACTTCCAAAGTCTCTGTCAACGGAGTGCAATCCGCCTCCTTCGGCCATACCAGGGGAACCAGACAGGGTTGCCCCCTGTCCCCCATGTTATTCGCCCTTAGCATAGAACCCTTAGCTATAGCAGTAAGGGAGCACCCGGGAATAGAGGGTCTCCCCTTCACGAGGGAATCCCATAAAATTTCTCTCTTCGCGGATGACATCCTCCTCTCCCTGTCAAACCCGAGTAGTTCACTCCCACACTTGCAGGAGGTTCTCAGTTCCTTAGCGTTGGCAGCAGGCTTTAAAGTTAATCTGAGTAAATCCCATATACTCAACTTAACCCTCTCCCATGCGGAGTCCCTGCTTCTCCGCTCTTTAACACCGTTGGCATGGGCGCCCTCCTCCATACAATATCTAGGGGTGCAACTCACGCCCACACTGGAGAAATTGTATTCAGCCAACTTTCCCCCTATCCTAGCCCGTATCCAAGCGGAACTGACAAGATGGAAGCCGCTCTTCCTCTCCTGGCTGGGACGTGTGCACGCTATAAAAATGACACTCTTCCCCAAATTACTATACCTATTTCAGGCTCTCCCCATAGAATTAGAGGAGGACTTCTTTAAGCGCATTAAAACAATGATCCTGCGCTTCATTTGGCAGGGAGGACGGGCCCGTCTCGCCTTCTCCATACTTAGGCGGCCGCAACGGGGGGGAGGAGGAGGGTTTCCCTGAACTTAAACTATATTATAAAGCAGCCCAACTGCGCATCTTGGTTGAATGGACGCAGATGGAGTCGGAGAAGCATTGGCTCCACATGGACCGCAGTGTAGCAGGCAGGACTATATGGGACTTGATCTGGCGCGCGAAGAAAGATAGACCCCCAAACGCATACCTCAGCACCCCGACACGCACCACCCTCAAGGTATGAGACACTGTAGCTACAAGGGAGGGTTGGACAACTTTCCCCTCGCCACTGACACCCCTTCATTTCTCCTCACACTTCCCCCCTGCACTGATGGAGGGACCGTTTGACGCCTGGAGGGAGGGAGGTTGCCTTGCACTGACACACTTGTTCCACAACTATGACCCACTTACCTTTGAGAACTGCACAAGAGAATATGAGGTGGGGGACCGTGAAAGGTATCACCATGCACAACTGTTACATTGGGCCCTAGACCCCCGTTTCAGGGAGGGAGCTACTAGACCTCTCACGAAACTTGAACTACTCCTCCTTAAAACTAAATCTATGAAAGGGGCGATTTCGGCACTATACAAGCTTCTGCTGTCCACGGAAACTAACCCTCGCCTGAGATACCAGGCCTGGTGGGAGGGGATGGCCCAGCGCGATATCTCGGGGGGCGACTGGAGCCATCTATGGTCAGATATCCTTAAGTTCAACCAATCCACAGCACTCAGGGAAGCCCACCTGAAAGTAATGATGGACTGGTATTTATATCTGTCCAAACTAGCTAAAATCTTTCCCGGCACATCGGATCGCTGCTGGAGGGGATGTGGCCTTTTGGGGGATTTCCAACACATCTGGTGGGATTGCCCCTCCATTCGACCGTTCTGGGAGGAGATCCTGGCACAGATAAACTCCATCCTGGGATACCCCGTTCTGACCTCTATGACCAAAGCTCTACTGGGAATTAGGGACCCTACACTTGAACATCAAACCAAGGCCGATAAAAGGATCATGTGGCTGTGTATGGGGGCGGCTAAACTGGCTGTAGCGGCGGCGTGGAAGAGGAAGGAGGCACCTTCGATGTCCCTATGGCACTCCCGCCTGTGGCAGTTACATAGCTTAGAACGTATGTCCGATATAGCCCGTGAAGATTTCAAGAACTTTGAATTCCGTTGGGGGCCTTTGGTCTCCTTTCTGTCGCAGGGTCTACCATCGGCTGTATTGCCTTCCACGATCAGGGCCCTTCACCTATTTCAAATCTAAGACCCGCTCCACAAATGGAACCCACCTTAGTGCCGCTCCACCACCACTGGGGAAGGGAGGGGGCTGGGGGGTTTAGGGGGGTTCTTTGGGGGGGCTTGGGGGGAGGGGGGACAGGTTGGGGTTTTTTCTTCTTTGTTTGGCACCTTTTTCTTCTATTTCTTGACTCGATGTGCACTACCCACTGATGATCTTCTTCGAGTTCCTTGGGGGTCTTAGCGGGCCAGTGGTGCAAACTGGCTTTTTGGCAGTCACGGGGCATTGAAGGAAGAGGGAACGTGGGGACACCCAGAGACTTGATAGCATTCTTCCTGATGGTCCCCTATAGGTGCAGTGTCAACCGCTCCCCAGTTGCCCCACCACCAATACCTACTCAAGTGTTAAGGCTTGGAAATGGGTCCTTGGTAGCAAAGGGGCGCTCAGATTTATTGTATGCCAGTGATGTAACTGTTGTACTTTGCACTTTGGAGAACCCCTGCGAGGGCATGTGGGCGGATTGTGCCCTGAGTCATGTTTTGAAAACCACAATAAAAACAACTTTGACAAAAAAAACACAGTTGATGGACAGAAGGTTTCTGGCTATCAGCCTTCTTCAGCCTGGATAGCTTTACTCCAGTGATGTGGAGAGCCTGGGACTCACGTCTGAGCATACCCAGCCCACTTAGGCACAGATCTTTGTACTGGGGTGAATGTAAGACATTGTTCTCCATTCTGTCCATCAACTGTGTTTTTTGCAATTTTCACCCCGAGTGGGCTGGGTATGCTCAGACGTGAGTCCCAGGCTCTCCACACCACTGGAGTCAAGCTATCGAGGCTGATGAAGGCTGATAGCCAGAAACCGGTCTTTGGATGCTTGATTCTGGTCTAAGAAAGACATGGCTTGGTAGTTCGGGCTGGACTGTTCCCATGAGGCGCAGGATCAAGGCTGATTTGCATATAGCCAGTGTCTGACCTAGGGTGGTGTGGAGTGCAAAAAAACGATGGATTTAGGCCCAGATCTTTGTACTGGGGTGAATGTAAGACATTGTTCTGCATTCTGTCCATCAACTGTGTTTTTTGCAATTTTCACCCTGACTGGGCTGGGTATGCTCAGACGTGAGTCCCAGGCTCTCCACATCACTAGAGTCAAGCTATCCAGGCTGAAGAAGGCTGATAGCCAGAAACCGGTCCTTGGATGCTTAATTCTGGTCTAGGAGAGACATGGCTTGGTAGTTCGGGCTGGACTGTTCCCATGAGGCACAGGGTCAAGGCTGATTTGCATATAGCCATTGTCTGACCTTGGGTGGTGTGGAGTGCAAAAAAACGATGGATTTAGGCCCAGATCTTTGTACTGGGGTGAATGTAAGACATTGTTCTGCATTCTGTCCATCAACTGTGTTTTTTGCTTATCCATCCTCAGGCAGGGTCTGGAGGTAATGAGTCTATCCCACGGATCTATATCTGGTGTGATGCTGAATGTAGTATCTGTCCTTGGTGTGTCCTGTGCTCTTATCCATACTCGGGCAGGGTCTGGAGGTAATGAGTCTATCTGATGAAGCCCTATCTGGTGTGATGCTGAATGTAGGGTCAGACCTTAGGGTGTCCTGTGCTCTTACTCTTCTGCAGAAAGGATCTGGGGGTAATGAGTCCATCTGATGGAGCCCTATCTGGTGTGATGGTGAATGTAGGGTCAGACCTTGGGTGTCCTGTGCTCTTACCCACTATCAGGAATGATCTGCAGGTAATCTGGTTCTGCCGTGTGGGCCACAAACCGGATGCAGGTCACTGTTGCAAACTCACTCATTGCATCTGTAATGGCAGCCACATTTTCAGCACCTGAGGGACAGCAGAGGAAAGGAGAGGATGACATAAGGGGAAGCAGCCTGGAAAGGTTTCATTTCAATTCAAGGTTGGGCCTTGGCATAAAAGTGAACTCACTGTAAGTGGGGCTGAGGGTGTAGGGCACAGGGACAGTCCCATCGCTGGATTTAGGCCAGAAGCAGCTGTTGTCTGGACATTTGAGGGCACTGCGGCCTGGGCGGATGGCAATGTCCCCCTCGTGGATCAGCTGTGAGCTGCCTACAACAGTAAAACACAGAGAGAGTAGTCAGGGTCTGTCATGAACAGGAAGGAACAAGAGCACACGGAAGAGAAGGAAGCTGATTGTAAACCTAAAGGGCAATATCAAGAAAGAAAATGCAAGAACCACTCGTGGCGGAGGTAGAGGCGGCCATTTTGAGGTAAAAAACCCAAACCGTAGCCTAAGACCTAGGGCCTGATTCACAGAACTAACTTGAGACAAAATCCTAAACTTACTACCATTTTGGTATTCACAGAAGGCACTTACTCATTTTGGTATTCACAGAGGCACTGACTCATTGATGAGTAAGTGCCTTCTGTGAATACCAAAATGAGTAAAGGGTAGTAAATTTAGGATTTTGTCTTCAGTTAGTTCTGTGAATCGGGCCCCTACTTAGGAAAACAAATTACCCTAAGGACTAAAAAGACCTCAATACACAGCCATGCACAGTGAGTGATTGAAGCTGTTAATATTTACTGGGAATGGTTTCCTGCCTCTTCCATTCCTATAGTGTTGTCATCTTGTCATTGCAGGAGTGATTTATGGCACCACTTAAAGCATTTTACTGCCATAATAACAGAGAATATTAAGACAGAAAAATCAGATTAACAGCTGAGATGGGTAACTGCCTTCTAAGCGCTTTATGTCTTCTGTCAGCAAACACCAGCTGTGATGTCACACATGTTGTCAAGGCCAGCCCTTTCACCCTGTCCCCACCGTGTAATTCTTCGTCCACACATTTGTATTATGTCTTTACATCTAAATGAGGCTCAGGGTCACGCATGATAAAGTCTAGCGCCCAGAAACCTGAGCTTTACTCTTACCTTGGTTCTCATTGGTGATGATCTCGAAGATGTCTGGTATCAGGGCCTCCTCTGCATGCTGGGTGTCTGAAAAAAAAGGCACATTCCCAGCTTCACATCAGCTGCTCGCGCACAGGAATAGATGGATTCATAAAGCAATTACAGAAGGTGAAACATTCACTGGGTCCAAATGTGCATCAGTGTCAATGCACAAACTGTCTATTTCTGCCAACTCGCAAAAGTGTTCATGCCCAGAGTGGGTGGAGGTTTGAGAAATGCTACGACTCCAGCTCTCTCCACGCACTCAACCCTGGATGCAACAACTGCCAGCTCTAGATGCTGAGCAGGTCCCAAGGCCCGTTCTCCTGCCAACACTGCTGCAAACCTTCATCTACCTTCATCCACCTGATGCAGACAGCTGCCGCAAACCCACCGGACATAAATGTCCACATACCCCTGAGCTGCATCCTACACAGGCATGCTCCCTGCAAGGACATGCAGTAGATGTTTAGGACCTCCTCAACACCCTCTCGCCCGACGTTGCCTTCCTCACAGAGACCTGGACTGACGCCAGCTCTGCTCCTGACATCGCAACTGCCATCCCAGACAGGTACAAGATCCTGTGGAAAGACCACGCCAACTTCCCTGGAGGAGGCCTCGCCATCGTTCAAAAAGGCTCCCTCCGATTGACAACCTCCATCTTGAACGACGCTTCACCCCCCATGGAACACATCTATTTCCAGATCCAGCCCAACCCCAGAATGACTCTCCACGGGACACTCGCCTACAGACCACCCGGACCCCGCTCCCTGTTCACCAACACCATCACAGACTACATTGCGTTCCACTCACTTGCCTCCACAGACTAGGTACTGCTCTGAGACCTGAATTTCCACCTAGACAACCCCAGCTACTCCAATTCCACCACCCTCCTAGGGAACCGTGCCAACATTGGACTGAAGCAACTCATCTCTTCCCCCACCCACACGGTGGGACACATCCATGACCCCATATTAGACAGGAGAAACAACATTCCCATTCAGTCACACCACAGCACCTCTCTAGATGGACCACCACTGCGTCCACTTCTCCTCAAAACCCACCGCACACAAGCCTATACCATACCTCTCAGGCAGAATCTGGAGCAAGACCACCAAAGAGCACCTCACCTCCGCCCTCAACTGCACTCCTCCCCCTACCACTGCAGACGTCAACGCTGCAGCCAACGACCTCCACCAATGGATCGCTGACTGCGCCAACATGCTCGCCTCCCTCCAGAACTCCGACAGAGGACTCAACACGAAAGCCACCACGTTCACCACGGACCTCCGAGAATCCAAGCGCTCATGCTGATGACTGGAGAAAGCATGAAGAAACAGCAAAACCCCAGAAGCATGCACTGCCTACAGGGACATCACCACGGCACACCACCAGCTCAACCGATCTACGAAGACTTAATTCAGGACAGAATCCTCTCCAAATCCCACAACTCCATCTAACTGTTCACCATCATACAAGAATTCACCAGACTCCCCAGCGAAACCACCGATGTCCCTCCCCCCAGGACCTCTTCAACAAACTCAGCTCTTTCTTCCACCACAAGGACCCTTTAATACAACTTCAACAACCAAGACCAAGTCACCGACCCATGACCATCCACCAGCTATGCCACCCAGCAGACCCTCCTCACCTGGACCCCTGTCATCACTGAAGACACCGCAAAGACTATGAAGAGCATCCACTCCGGAGCACTCACTGACCCCTACCCTGACAATCAACTGCACCCTCGAAACAGTCATGTTCCCCGATGCCTGGAAAAGTGCCAAAGTCAAAACCCTCCTCAAGAAGCTCTCCGCAGACCCGACGGACCTCAAGAACTACAGGTCCATCTCTCTCCTCCTCTTAGCCGCCACAGTCATCGAGAAAATCATCAACACCCAGCAAATAATATCCTTGACTCATCCCAATCTAGATTCAGCAGCAACCACAACACCGAGACTGCTCTCCTAGCCATCACTGACATCCGCACCCTCCTTGGTCAAGGTTACTCTGCAGCCCTCATTCTACTAGACCTCTCAGCAGCCTTCAACACCATCTTCCACCTCATACTAGTCACCCGACTCCATGACGTTGGCATACAGGGAACTGCCTTAGACTGGATTCGCTCTTTCCTCTCTTGCAGAACACAAAGAATAAGACTACCGCCCTTCCTCTCCAAACCCACAAAGATCAGATGTGGAGTGCCCCAAGGATCCTCCATCAGCCCCATGCTCTTCAACATCTACATGGCCCCCCCTTGCAAGCATCATCCGAAAATACAGACTCAGCATAGTATCCTACACCGACATTACGCAGCTCATCCTCTCCCTTCCCTTAGAAACCCCCCACTCCCTCTGATAAAGCCCGCAACCTCTGCATCATACTCAACTCCTCGTTCACCATGAACCAACAGATCAACGCTGTGTCCTCCACATTCTTCAACACCATCTACATACTTTACAAGACCTTCAAATGGACCCCCCCCCCACTCCAGGAAGACCGTCACCCACTCACTCTTTACCAGCTGGCTGGACTGTGGAAACGCCTTGTACGCCGGAATCAACAAATCACTCCTTGGCAAACTCCAGACCGTCCAGAAGGCCGCAGCCAGACTCGCCCGCAGCATTTCACTACACTACCACATCACCCGGACCTTTTCGACCTCCACTGGCTCCTCATCGAAAAGAGAGTTACCTTCAAGCTGCTCACTTACGCCTACAAAGCCCTCCAAAACACTGGACCCCAACACCTCAACTGAAGAATCTCTTTCCACGGCCCCAAGAGAAACCTTGGCTCCAACAACCTAGCCCTTGCCAACATCCACCGCATCCACAGAGCTAGAACGGGGGAAGATCCTTCTCCTACATCACAGCCAAGACCTGGGACGAACTCCCCCTCAGCATCAGACGGAGCCCTACACTGCAAGCCTTCAGAAAAGACCTCAAGACCTGTCTCTTCGGATGACCTCAGAGCTGTCCAAATCCCCCCTCCCCAACGCCTTGAGACCCTCATGGGTGAGTAGTGTGCTCTATAAATCCCTGATTGATTAATTGACATTCTAAATCATTTCCCAAACACCGGTTCCAAATACGCAATGGAGCGGTCCGATCGATAAAGCGCTCCATTTCTGTCTAACGCTAATGGTACTTAGGGGTTTGCTTCTCTGTGGATGTTTTTCTTATTCTCATGTCCGGTCTTGGCAACTTCATTTGTGCATGTAGTCAGCGGCGTGACTGCTCCTCCTTTCATCCTCACACCTTGTGACTCATAGCAGCACTATGTTCATGCACAAGGCGCACAGGCACACTTTGCTCATCGTTCAGGGCCGCACATCTTACTCTCTATCCCTTTGCAAATACACAAAATCCGATTTAAAGGGATTAGGTAGATAGTACTCGATGCTGCCACCACCCGCGCCCAGATTACAGCGCTTCGTTACATACAGGCGCTATGCTCAAGTTCAAAGGTATCACGACTAAAAATGTACTTACGATTTTTCTCCAGTTCATAGAAAATCTGCAAAAGAGAAAAGTGATATTTTAATCACTCAGTGTAAGTATAAGGATATTAGAACTTTAGGAAAGCCAAAGCCATGTTTTAAAAGATGACATAAGATGTACTTTGGGCTATATGTCAAAATATGGAAAGGACAAACCTCGACCTGCAATGGTATGGGCTGCAGGGCATCACCTGGCACAGTATCATCAAGGTAAGAGTATATTGGGGAGCGGGGATTTACTGTTCCCATGCCTCCTTGTTGACTCTCCTTGTCAATACTGTGCAGCTGATATCTTGCGGTCAATATTGTTGCGGGTTGATATTGAAACGTCCATATGGTGGTTAAACACTGTGGCTCCGGGCATGGCTTGGCCCCTTGTTTCAAGCACTCAGGGTTGCACAGATGTCAAGGGTGAAGTCTGTGGCTCATCTACCTATTTGGATGCTGATTTAACTGCTGGAGGAACGTTTCGGTAAAAAATGTCACAAGAACAAATGGCCTTCAGCAGCACAGATGGCTCCGAGGATGTACAATGTAACGGAAGAGTCTGTGGAGTTGTCCTTCAGGTATCTCAAGTAGGACCATCTGATGGCCGCACTAATCCTGATTTGGGTGCAAACTCCTCTTTGGGCCCAAATTAGAATTCAAATGTGCGTGCTAATTCCATACTGGCAGGTTTTTGGCAAGCAAGATTTCTTCCTGGTAAAAAGTGTCAGAAATGGAGCAGGCACACTCCACAAAATCCATGTTTGAGTTTCCAAAAATATTTACATCTTCTAGAATATGCGATTTAGGCCTCACCCCCCATTCTGAGACCCCAAATGCAGAAAACCGAGCACTTTGTGCAATGGCCCAGGGCACAAGTCAGGGGGTACACATGGGTGGACGGCGTCCAACTATTATTATTATTATTGTTGTTGTATTTATTTATAAAGTTTCATATAGCGCTAGCTAGACCCGGGGGTATCAGAGCGCTTTACATACATATAGGAAAAGAAGAAGTTGCATTACATCGTAGGACATGAGGAATCATAGAATATATCCACAGGGTTAACGCTGTCCACTGTGCCAAGAGGTTGGGCCCCACTGAATAATGTGCTGAACTCGTCCCGGTGTCATTTTTAAACACCAGGACACATTCAGCAGCGCCTGCACATTGCCTGCTTCCCATAAGCAACAACGTGCAGGCAGGGGCGGGGCGTTCTCATTTCAGACTCCAGCTGGGCCCAGGGTCCTCTGGACTCCTTTTATTCAGTCTCCTGGCTGGGAGCAGTCAGGAGCCTCACACCTAGAAGCAGAGGCGTCACAAAGGCTCACACCTAGAAGCAGAGGCGTCACAAAGGCTCACACCTAGAAGCAGAGGCCTAACAAAGGCTCACACCTAGAAGCAGAGGCCTAACAAAGGCTCACACCTAGAAGCAGAGGCCTAACAAAGGCTCACACCTAGAAGCAGAGGCGCCACAAAGGCTCACACCTAGAAGCAGAGGCGCCACAAAGGCTCACACCTAGAAGCAGAGGCCTAACAAAGGCTCACACCTAGAAGCAGAGGCGTAACAAAGGCTCACACCTAGAAGCAGAGGCCTAACAAAGGCTCACACCTAGAAGCAGAGGCCTAACAAAGGCTCACACCTAGAAGCAGAGGCCTAACAAAGGCTCACACCTAGAAGCAGAGGCCTAACAAAGGCTCACACCTAGAAGCAGAGGCCTAACAAAGGCTCACACCTAGAAGCAGAGGCCTAACAAAGGCTCACACCTTGTAAGCACGTCACACACACCTAAGGGAGGCAGATTTTCACTTTGTTCAGGCTCGGTTTTCGAGATATGCGTGCAGTGTCATAATGTCAGATGTGTTGGTCTTTCCCAGTATTTACACAAAATAAATAGCATTTATATAGCGCCTACTACCCCTGAGGAGGCGTTGAAATAATTGAAGTGCCACTAAGTTTTTCTTGTATAGTGCTACTCATCCCAATGCAGGGTGTCGAAGCGCTTTTCATCACACATAAATATACATATACAATAAATCATCTGCATTTGTAATTCATTGTACAGAGTGTGTTACATAAAACAGTGGGGCATTACAAGGTGTAGAAGTCACATATCATCTTCCATAGCTCACTCTGCTATATTAAAAGCATTACAATGCAACTGCAAGTAACATATGGATCTCCGTCTTCAAAGCAGTAACCCACTTATCTATCTACATAAAATAAAATCTGTCATATGCATGTTACATGATGTGCTTTGCACTAACCCTCTATGCTACTTTGAGTCAAAACTGAGGCTAAACAAAACAAAGATATTTCCAGCAAGTGCATTAACCTCCAGAGTTATCTCACAATTATTATTCAATCAGATTCACTGGGAACACACATATCCCTGCAACAGGTGCATTAAATCCATAAGATATTTTAAAACACAGTCTTTGCAACCAATTAACCAGGTTTACTGTCAGTTTTCTTCTTGTTGCCAATTTCTTTGTGGCAGAGTTTAAATAAACCTAAAGGTATAAGTTGAGTCCAGTGCTTACTTTGTAAAAGATTAAAGGCCAGATGTAGGTAGCCCAATACCGGTCGGTAACGGCTGAAATTACCGAATTTTGGCCATTACCGACTGGTATTGGTCATTTGAGATGTAGGGGCCAAATTTAAGGATTCAGTAATTTACTGAATTGGTAATTTAAGGAATCGGTAAATTACTGATTCCTTAAAATACCGATTTGGTAAATTAACGAATCCTTAATGCAGGGAGCACTCAAATGAGTGCATTTCTGAGTTAAGGATTCGGTATTTACCACCAACTAAAAGTTGGTGGTAAATATCGAAAACCTTTGAAAAATCAAATTTGTGCTTTTCCAAAAGTGCCATGTGGCATGTATGTGTGCCACATGTGCACCTATGCAGTACTCAGGGGTGCAACTGGGTGTCAATGTGACACCCTGCCACCCTTGTAAGTCTTCCCCCTATTACCGATTCAGTATTTACTGAATCGGTAATTCTCCTTCATTCCTATGGGCCTCCAGGCCCATAGGTATGAATGGGAATTACCGAATCGGTAATTACCCAATTTTACGGATTCGGTAAAATTTACCAAATCAATACCTACATACCATTTACCGATTCTGAAATACCGAATCGGTAAAATTCGGTATTTTAGAATCGGTAAATAGTATTTACCTACATAAGGCCCTAAGTCCTGGTGCTAAAAAATGGCAGTTGTGGCACCCTTGAATTTTGTATTTTATGTGTACTGGGTGCTTTCACCACCACCTAAAAGCCAAAAGGTGCAATATCTAAGCACACACAATTTTTGCCCAGCTCACAATCACTACCAATACCTGAGAGGCGTTACATGCACACAGGGCTAAGTAAAACTGTCACTGATACACACTGCAGTACAGGTGCGCTCTCTGTGAAACACACCTGAGAGGCATTACATGTACTCAGGACAATATGATACTGTCACTCATATACACTCTCCTGTCATATACACTCTCCTGTTCAGGTGCGCTCTCTCTGAAACCCACCTGAGAGGCATTACACATACATAGGGCTGTGTAAAACTGTCACTGATACACTGTGCTGTACAGGTGCATTCTCTGTGAAACCCACCTGAGAGGCATTACACGTACACCACCTACCCAAAACCACATACAGCCCTGTTACTGCAGCTCTCAACTGGGCCTGCACTCAGCTCTATAGACCATTGTTAAAGGGGGTCTCACCTGTGTCTGAACTCAGCTCTATATACCATCGTTAAAGGGGGTCTCACCTGTGTCTGAACTCAGCTCTATATACCATTGTTAAAGGGGGTCTCACCTGTGCCTGCACTCAGCTCTATATACCATCGTTAAAGGGGGTCTCACCTGTGTCTGGACTCAGCTCTATATACCATTGTTAAAGGGGGTCTCACCTGCGCCTGCACTCAGCTCTATATACCATTGTTAAAAGGGCCTCACCTGTGCCTACACTCAGCTCTAAATACCATCGTTAAAGGGGGTCTCACCTGTGCCTGCACTCAGCTCTATATACCATCGTTAAAGGGGGTCTCACCTGTGTCTGGACTCAGCTCTATATACCTTTGTTAAAGGGGACCTCACCTGTGCCTGCACTCAGCTCTATATACCATCGTTAAAGGGGGTCTCACCTGTGCCTGCATGCAGCTCTATATACCATCGTTAAAGGGGGTCTCACCTGTGCCTGCATGCAGCTCTGTATGCCATCGTTAAAGGGTGTCTCACCTGTGTCTGCACGCAGCTCTATATACCATTGTCAAAGGGGGTCTCACCTATGTCTGCACACAGCTGTATATACCATCCAGCTCTATATACCATTGTTGAAGGGGTCTCACCTGTGCCTGCACTCAGCTCTATATACCATTGTTAAAGGGGGTCTCACCTGTGCCTGCATGCAGCTCTATATACCATCGTTAAAGGGGGTCTCACCTGTGTCTGCACTCAGCTCTATATACCATTGTTAAAGGGGGACTCACCTGTGCCTGCACTCAGCTCTATATACCATTGTTAAATGGGCCTCACCTGTGCCTGCACTCAGCTCTATATTCCATGGTTAAAGGGGTCTCACCTGTGTCTGCACTCAGCTCTATATACCATTGTTAAAGAGGAGCTCACCTGTGCCTGCACTCAGCTCTATATACCATCGTTAAAGGGGGTCTCACCTGTGCCTGCACTCAGCTCTATATACCATTGATAAAGGGGTCTCACCTGTGCCTGCAACAGCTCTATATACCATTGTTAAAGGGGGGCTCACCTGTGCCTGCACTCAGCTCTATATACCATTGTTAAAGGGGGGCTCACCTGTGTCTGCACTCAGCTCTATATACCATCGTTAAAGGGGGTCTCACCTGTGCCTGCACTCAGCTCTATATGCCATTGTTAAAGGGGTCTCACCTGTGCCTGCACACAGCTCTATATACCATTGTTAAAGGGAGTCTCACCTGTGCCTGCACAAAGCTCTATATACCATCGTTAAAGGGGGTCTCACCTGTGTCTGCACTCAGCTCTATATACCATTGATAAAGGGGTCTCACCTGTGCCTGCAACAGCTCTATATACCATTGTTAAAGGGGGTCTCACCTGTGCCTGCACACAGCTCTATATACCATGGTTAAAGGGGTCTCACCTGTGTCTGAACTCAGCTCTATATACCATTGTTAAAGGGGGTCTCACCTGTGCCTGCACACAGCTCTATATACCATCGTTAAAGGGGTCTCACCTGTGCCTGCACTCAGCTCTATATACCATTGATTGTTAAAGGGGGTCTCACCTGTGCCTGCACTCAGCTCCATATACCATTGATTGTTAAAGGGGGTCTCACCTGTGCCTGCACTCAGCTCTATATACCATCGTTAAAGGGGGTCTCACCTGTGCCTGCACTCAGCTCTATATACCATTGATTGTTAAAGGGGGTCTCACCTGTGCCTGCACTCAGCTCTATATACCATCGTTAAAGGGGGTCTCACCTGTGCCTGCACTCAGCTCTATATACCATCGTTAAAGGGGGTCTCACCTGTGCCTGCACTCAGCTCTATATACCATTGATTGTTAAAGGGGGTCTCACCTGTGCCTGCACTCAGCTCTATATCCCATCGTTAAAGGGGGTCTCACCTGTGCCTGCACTCAGCTCTATATACCATCGTTAAAGGGGGCCTCACCTGTGCCTGCACTCAGCTCTATATCCCATCGTTAAAGGGGGTCTCACCTGTGCCTGCACTCAGCTCTATATACCATCGTTAAAGGGGGCCTCACCTGTGCCTGCACTCAGCTCTATATCCCATCGTTAAAGGGGGTCTCACCTGTGCCTGCACTCAGCTCTATATACCATCGTTAAAGGGGGCCTCACCTGTGCCTGCACACAGCTCTATATACCATTGTTAAAGGGGGTCTCACCTGTGCCTGCACTCAGCTCTATATACCATTGTTAAAGAGGAGCTCACCTGTGCCTGCACTCAGCTCTATATACCATCATTAAAGAGGGGTCTCACCTGTGCCTGCACTCAGCTCTATATACCATTGTTAAAGGGGGTCTCACCTGTGTCTGCACTCAGCTCTATATACCATTGTTAAAGGGGGCCTCACCTGTGTCTGCACACAGCTCTATATACCATTGTTAAAGGGGGTCTCACCTGTGCCTGCACTCAGCTCTATATACCATTGTTAAAGAGGAGCTCACCTGTGCCTGCACTCAGCTCTATATACCATCGTTAAAGAGGGGTCTCACCTGTGCCTGCACACAGCTCTGTATACCATTGTTAAAGGGGGCTTCACCTGTGCCTGCACTCAGCTCTATATACCGTTGTTAAAGAGGAGCTCACCTGTGCCTGCACTCAGCTCTATATACCATCGTTAAAGAGGAGCTCACCTGTGCCTGCACTCAGCTCTATATACCATCGTTAAAGAGGGGTCTCACCTGTGCCTGCACACAGCTCTGTATACCATTGTTAAAGGGGGCTTCACCTGTGCCTGCACTCAGCTCTATATACCGTTGTTAAAGGGGGCTTCACCTGTGCCTGCACTCAGCGCTATATACCATTGTTTAAGGGTGTCTCACCCGTGCCTGCACACAGCTCTATATACCATTGTTAAAGGGGGGCTCACCTGTGCCTGCACTCAGCTCTATATACCATTGTTAAAGGGGGGCTCACCTGTGTCTGCACTCAGCTCTATATACCATCGTTAAAGGGGGTCTCACCTGTGCCTGCACTCAGCTCTATATACCATTGTTAAAGGGGTCTCACCTGTGCCTGCACACAGCTCTATATACCATGGTTAAAGAGGGTCTCACCTGTGCCTGCCCAAAGCTCTATATACCATCGTTAAAGGGGGTCTCACCTGTGTCTGCACTCAGCTCTATATACCATTGATAAAGGGGTCTCACCTGTGCCTGCAACAGCTCTATATACCATTGTTAAAGGGGGTCTCACCTGTGCCTGCACACAGCTCTATATACCATGGTTAAAGGGGTCTCACCTGTGTCTGAACTCAGCTCTATATACCATTGTTAAAGGGGGTCTCACCTGTGCCTGCACACAGCTCTATATACCATTGATTGTTAAAGGGGGTCTCACCTGTGCCTGCACTCAGCTCCATATACCATTGATTGTTAAAGGGGGTCTCACCTGTGCCTGCACTCAGCTCTATATACCATAGTTAAAGGGGGTCTCACCTGTGCCTGCACTCAGCTCTATATGCCATCGTTAAAAGGGGTCTCACCTGTGCCTGCACTCAGCTCTATATACCATCGTTAAAGGGGTCTCACCTGTGCCTGCACTCAGCTCTATATACCGTTGTTAAAGGGGGTCTCACCTGTGCCTGCACACAGCTCTATGTACCATCGTTAAAGGGGTCTCACCTGTGCCTGTACACAGCTCTATATACCATCGTCAAAGGGCGTCTCACCTGTGCCTGCACACAGCTCTATATACCATCGTTAAAGGGGGTCTCACCTGTGCCTGCACACAGCTCTATAGACCATTGTTAAAGGGGTCTCACCTGTGCCTGCACTCAGCTCTATAGACCATCTTTAAAGGGGTCTCACCTGTGCCTGCACTCAGCTCTATATCCCATTGCTAAGGGGGTCTCACCTGTGCCTGCGCACAGTTCTATATACCATTGTTAAAGGGGGTCTCACCTGTGCCTGCACTCAGCTCTATATACCATTGTTAAAGGGGGTCTCACCTGTGCCTGCATTCAGCTCTATATACCATCGTTAAAGGGGTCTCACCTGTACAGGTAAGCTCCAGCAGGTGCCCACCAGGCACACTACCACCAGGGTCCATGCTCGACTGTCCATTCTCTGGTTCTGGAACAGAGCTCAGGTCACCACCGGACAATGTTTCTTCCTTCAGAGAGATGCTTCGTTGACCTTAGACCCTGTCCTTTATATACCTTCAAGAGGCTGAGCATCCTCCAATCAGCCTTCAGCCCCAAGGATGACGTCTCTTTCTGCACAGATCACAAGGTGTGTCTGTCCTGGAGAGACTGCCCTGGGATCGCCTCTGAGGTGCCAGAGATAAGATAATAATAAGCAGGTTTTAAGTGTGGTAAATTGGGTTTCTGACAGTCCCTGCACTGTGATATATTCGTGTTGTCTGTATCCTTTCTGTAAGAGGGTGAAGTTGGGATTGGACACAGGCGCACCTTCAGGGTTTGGCTCCTCAAACAACAGCAAAAGTCCTCGAGGCACCGAAAGACCCGGAGTGGAGAAGATCAAGAGAAGCAAAAAAAGCATCTGATGCGCTGGGCTTGGGTCTGGAGAGCAGATTTAATGTTTCAAGCAAAGTTAGTTAACTTCGTAGATGGATCAGGGGGTCTCACCTGTGCCTGCACAAAGCTCTATATACCATCGTTAAAGGGGGTCTCACCTGTGCGTGCACACAGCTCTATATACCATTGTTAAAGGGGGTCTCACCTGTGCCTGCACAAAGCTCTATATACCATCGTTAAAGGGGGTCTCACCTGTGTCTGCACTCAGCTCTATATACCATTGATAAAGGGGTCTCACCTGTGCCTGCAACAGCTCTATATACCATTGTTAAAGGGGGGCTCACCTGTGCCTGCACTCAGCTCTATATACCATTGTTAAAGGGGGGCTCTCCTGTGTCTGCACTCAGCTCTATATACCATTGTTAAAGGGGGTCTCACCTGTGCCTGCACTCAGCTCTATATACCATTGTTAAAGGGGTCTCACCTGTGCCTGCACACAGCTCTATATACCATTGTTAAAGGGGGTCTCACCTGTGCCTGCACAAAGCTCTATATACCATCGTTAAAGGGGGTCTCACCTGTGTCTGCACTCAGCTCTATATACCATTGATAAAGGGGTCTCACCTGTGCCTGCAACAGCTCTATATACCATTGTTAAAGGGGGTCTCACCTGTGCCTGCACACAGCTCTATATACCATGGTTAAAGGGGTCTAACCTGTGTCTGAACTCAGCTCTATATACCATTGTTAAAGGGGGTCTCACCTGTGCCTGCACACAGCTCTATATACCATCGTTAAAGGGGTCTCACCTGTGCCTGCACTCAGCTCTATATACCATTGATTGTTAAAGGGGGTCTCACCTGTGCCTGCACTCAGCTCCATATACCATTGATTGTTAAAGGGGGTCTCACCTGTGCCTGCACTCAGCTCCATATACCATTGATTGTTAAAGGGGGTCTCACCTGTGCCTGCACTCAGCTCTATATACCATCGTTAACGGGGGTCTCACCTGTGCCTGCACTCAGCTCTATATACCATTGTTAAAGGGGTCTCACCTGTGCCTGCACTCGGCTCTATATACCCTTGTTAAAGGGGTCTCACCTGTGCCTGCACTCAGCTCTATATACCATTGTTAAAGGGGGTCTCACCTGTCCCTGCACTCAGCTCTATATACCATTGTTAAAGGGGGTCTCACCTGTGCCTGCACTCAGCTCTATATACCATTGTTAAAGGGGGTCTCACCTGTCCCTGCACTCAGCTCTATATACCATTGTTAAAGGGGGTCTCACCTGTGCCTGCACTCAGCTCTATATACCATTGTTAAAGGAGCCTCACGTGTGCCTACACACAGCTCTATATACCATTGTTAAAGGGGTCTCACCTATGTCTGCACACAGCTCTATATACCGTTGTTAAAGGGGGTCTCACCTGTGCCTGCACTCAGCTCTATATACCGTTGTTAAAGGGGGTCTCACCTGTGCCTGCACACAGCTCTGTATACCATTGTTAAAGGGGGCTTCACCTGTGCCTGCACTCAGCTCTATATACCGTTGTTAAAGGGGGTCTCACCTGTGCCTGCACTCAGCTCTATATACCGTTGTTAAAGGGGGTCTCACCTGTGCCTGCACACAGCTCTGTATACCATTGTTAAAGGGGGCTTCACCTGTGCCTGCACTCAGCTCTATATACCGTTGTTAAAGGGGGTCTCACCTGTGCCTGCACACAGCTCTATATACCATCGTTAAAGGGGTCTCACCTGTGCCTGCACTCAGCTCTATATACCATTGTTAAAGGGGGTCTCACCTGTGCCTGCACAGAGCGCTATATACCATTGTTTAAGGGTGTCTCACCCGTGCCTGCACACAGCTCTATATACCATTGTTAAAGGGGGGCTCACCTGTGCCTGCACTCAGCTCTATATACCATTGTTAAAGGGGGGCTCACCTGTGTCTGCACTCAGCTCTATATACCATCGTTAAAGGGGGTCTCACCTGTGCCTGCACTCAGCTCTATATACCATTGTTAAAGGGGTCTCACCTGTGCCTGCACACAGCTCTATATACCATTGTTAAAGGGGGTCTCACCTGTTCCTGCACAAAGCTCTATATACCATCGTTAAAGGGGGTCTCACCTGTGTCTGCACTCAGCTCTATATACCATTGATAAAGGGGTCTCACCTGTGCCTGCAACAGCTCTATATACCATTGTTAAAGGGGGTCTCACCTGTGCCTGCACACAGCTCTATATACCATGGTTAAAGGGGTCTCACCTGTGTCTGAACTCAGCTCTATATACCATTGTTAAAGGGGGTCTCACCTGTGCCTGCACACAGCTCTATATACCATCGTTAAAGGGGTCTCACCTGTGCCTGCACTCAGCTCTATATACCATTGATTGTTAAAGGGGGTCTCACCTGTGCCTGCACTCAGCTCCATATACCATTGATTGTTAAAGGGGGTCTCACCTGTGTCTGCACACAGCTCTATATACCATCGTTAAAGGGGGTCTCACCTGTGCCTGCACTCAGCTCTATATACCATCGTTAAAAGGGGTCTCACCTGTGCCTGCACTCAGCTCTATATACCATTGTTAAAGGGGGTCTCACCTGTGCCTGCACACAGCTCTATGTACCATCGTTAAAGGGGTCTCACCTGTGCCTGTACACAGCTCTATATACCATCGTCAAAGGGCGTCTCACCTGTGCCTGCACACAGCTCTATAGACCATTGTTAAAGGGGTCTCACCTGTGCCTGCACTCAGCTCTATAGACCATCTTTAAAGGGGTCTCACCTGTGCCTGCACTCAGCTCTATATCCCATTGCTAAGGGGGTCTCACCTGTGCCTGCGCACAGTTCTATATACCATTGTTAAAGGGGGTCTCACCTGTGCCTGCATGCAGCTCTATATACCATTGTTAAAGGGGGTCTCACCTGTGCCTGCACTCAGCTCTATATACCATTGTTAAAGGGGGTCTCACCTGTGCCTGCACACAGCTCTATATACCATTGTTATAGGGGGTCTCACCTGTGCCTGCACACAGTTCTATATACCATTGTTAAAGGGGGTCTCACCTGTAACTGCACTCAGCTCTATATCCCATTGTTATAGGGGGTTTCACCTGTGCCTGCACACAGTTCTATATACCATTGTTAAAGGGGGTCTCACCTGTGCCTGCACACAGCTCTATATCCCATTGTTAAAGGGGGTCTCACCTGTGCCTGCACAGAGCTCTATATACCATTGTTAAAGGGGTCTCACCTGTGCCTGCACACAGCTCTATATACCATTGTTAAAGGGGGTCTCACGTGTGCCTGCACACAGCTCTATATCCCATCGTTAAAGGGGTCTCACCTGTGCCTGCACACAGCTCTATATACCATTGTTAAAGGGGGTCTCACCTGTGCCTGCACAGAGCTCTATATACCATCGTTAAAGGGGTCTCACCTGTGCCTGCACACAGCTCTATATACCATTGTTAAAGGGGGTCTCACCTGTGCCTGCACAGAGCTCTATATACCATCGTTAAAGGGGTCTCACCTGTGTCTGCACACAGCTCTATATATCATCGTTAAAGGGGGTCTCACCTGTGCCTGCACTCAGCTCTATATACCATTGTTAAAGGGGTCTCACCTGTGTCTGCACACAGCTCTATATACCATCGTTAAAGGGGGTCTCACCTGTGCCTGCACACAGCTCTATATACCATTGTTAAAGGGGGTCTCACCTGTGCCTGCACAGAGCTCTATATACCATCGTTAAAGGGGTCTCACCTGTGTCTGCACACAGCTCTATATCCCATTGTTAAAGGGGGTCTCACCTGTGCCTGCACTCAGCTCTATATCCCATTGTTAAAGGGGGTCTCAACTGTGCCTGCACTCAGCTCTATATCCCATTGTTAAAGGGGGTCTCACCTGTGCCTGCACTCAGCTCTATATCCCATTGTTAAAGGGGGTCTCACCTGTGCCTGCACAGAGCTCTATATACCATCGTTAAAGGGGTCTCACCTGTGTCTGCACACAGCTCTATATACCATTGTTAAAGGGGGTCTCACCTGTGCCTGCACACAGCTCTATATCCCATTGTTAAAGGGGGTCTCACCTGTGCCTGCACTCAGCTCTATATACCATTGTTAAAGGGGTCTCACCTGTGCCTGCACAGAGCTCTATATACCATTGTTAAAGGGGGTCTCACCTGTGCCTGCACACAGCTCTATATCCCATTGTTAAAGGGGGTCTCACCTGTGCCTGCACTCAGCTCTATATACCATTGTTAAAGGGGTCTCACCTGTGCCTGCACAGAGCTCTATATACCATTGTTAAAGGGGTCTCACCTGTGTCTGCACTCAGCTCTATATTCCATTGTTAAAGGGGTCTCACCTGTGCCTGCACTCAGCTCTATATACCATTGTTTAAGGGTGTCTCACCTGTGTCTGCACTCAGCTCTATATTCCATTGTTAAAGGGGTCTCACCTGTGCCTGCACTCAGCTCTATATACCATTGTTAAAGGGGGGTCTCACCTGTGCCTGCACTCAGCTCTGTATCCCATCGTTAAAGGGGTCTCACCTGTGCCTGCACTCAGCTCTGTATCCCATCGTTAAAGGGGGTCTCACCTGTGCCTGCACTCAGCTCTAAATCCCATCGTTAAAGGGGTCTCACCTGTGCCTGCACACGGCTCTATTTACCATCGTTAAAGGGGCATCACCTGTGCCTGCACACAGCTCTATATACCATCGTTAAAGGGGGTCTCACCTGTGTCTGGACTCAGCTCTATATACCATTGTTAAAGGGGGTCTCACCTGTGCCTGCACTCAGCTCTATATACCATTGTTAAAGGGGGTCTCACCTGTGCCTGCACTCAGCTCTATATCCCATTGTTAAAGGGGGTCTCACCTGTGCCTGCACGCAGCTCTATGTACCATTGTTAAAGGGGGTCTCACCTGTGCCTGCACTCAGCTCTATATACCATTGTTAAAGGGGCCTCACCTGTGCCTGCACACAGCTCTATATACCATTGTTAAGGGGGTCTCACCTGTGCCTGCACTCAGCTCTATATACCATGGTTAAAGGGGTCTCACCTGTGCCTGCACTCAGCTCTATATACCATTGTTAAAGGGGGTCTCACCTGTGCCTGCACTCAGCTCTAAATCCCATCGTTAAAGGGGTCTCACCTGTGCCTGCACTCAGCTCTATATACCATCGTTAAAGGGGGTCTCACGTGTGCCTGTACTCAGCTCTATATACCATCGTTAAAGGGGGTCTCACCTGTGCCTGCACTCAGCTCTAAATCCCATCGTTAAAGGGGTCTCACCTGTGCCTGCACTCAGCTCTAAATCCCATCGTTAAAGGGGTCTCACCTGTGTCTGCACTCAGCTCTAAATCCCATCGTTAAAGGGGTCTCACCTGTGTCTGCACTCAGCTCTATATACCATTGTTAAAGGGGGTCTCACCTGTGCCTGCACACGGCTCTATTTACCATCGTTAAAGGGGGTCTCACCTGTGTCTGCACTCAGCTCTATATACCATTGTTAAAGGGGGTCTCACCTGTGCCTGCACACAGCTCTATATACCATTGTTAAAGGGGGTCTCACCTGTGTCTGCACACAGCTCTATATACCATTGTTAAAGGGGGTCTCACCTGTGTCTGCACTCAGCTCTATTTACCGTTGTTAAAGGGGGTCTCACCTGTTCCTGCACACAGCTCTATATACCATCGTTAAAGGGGGTCTCACCTGTGCCTGCACACAGCTCTATATACCATCGTTAAAGGGGGTCTCACCTGTGTCTGCACTCAGCTCTATATACCATCGTTAAAGGGGGTCTCACCTGTGCCTGCACTCGGCTCTATATACCATCGTTAAAGGGGTCTCACCTGTGCCTGTACACAGCTCTATATACCATCGTTAAAGGGGTCTCACCTGTGCCTGAACTCAGCTCTATATACCATTGTTAAAGGGGGTCTCACCTGTGCCTGCACACAGCTCTATATACCATAATTAAAGGGGGTCTCACCTGTGCCTGCACTCAGCTCTATACACCATTGTTAAAGGGGTCTCACCTGTGTCTGCACACAGCTCTATATACCATTGTTAAAGGGGGTCTCACCTGTGCCTGCAAACAGCTCTATATACCATTGTTAAAGGGGTCTCACCTGTGCCTGCACACAGCTCTATATACCATCGTTAAAGGGGTCTCACCTGTGCCTGCACTCAGCTCTATATACCATCGTTAAAGGGGTCTCACCTGTGCCTGCACACAGCTCTATATACCATCGTTAAAGGGGTCTCACCTGTGCCTGCACACAGCTCTATATACCATAATTAAAGGGGGTCTCACCTGTGCCTGCACTCAGCTCTATATCCCATCGTTAAAGGGGTCTCACCTGTACAGGTAAGCTCCAGCAGGTGCCCACCAGGCACACTGCCACCAGGGTCCATGCTCGACTGTCCATTCTCTGGTTCTGGAACAGAGCTCAGGTCACCACCGGACAATGTTTCTTCCTTCAGAGAGATGCTTCGTTGACCTTAGACCCTGTCCTTTATATACCTTGAAGAGGCTGAGCATCCTCCAATCAGCCTTCAGCCCCAAGGATGACGTCTCTTTCTGCACAGATCACAAGGTGTGTCTGTCCTGGAGAGACTGCCCTGGGATCGCCTCTGAGGTGCCAGAGCTAAGATAATAATAAGCAGCTTTTAAGTGTGGTAAATTGGGTTTGTGACAGTCCCTGCACTGTGATATATTCGTGTTGTCTGTATCCTTTCTGTCAGAGGGTGAAGTTGGGATTGGACACAGGCGCACCTTCAGGGTTTGGCTCCTCAAACAACAGCAAACGTCCTCGAGGCACCGAAAGACCCGGAGTGGAGAAGATCACAGGAGGCACAAAGAGTGCATCTGATGCGCTGGGCTTGGGTCTGGAGGGCAGATTTAATGTTTCAAGCAAAGTTAGTTAACTTCGTGGATGGATCAGAGTTAAACAGCTGTAGATGGAAGGCAGGGCTGAGGATGAAAGGAAGAGTGTAAGAATGAAAGGAAGAGGAGTAGGATGAAAGGCAGAGGAGCAGGATGAAAGGCAGAGTAGTAGGAAGAAGGGCAGAGGAGTAGGATGAAAGGAAGAGTGTGACGATGAAAGGAAGGATGGGAGGATGAAAGGATGAGTATAGGAATGAAAGGAAGAGGAGTGGAGGAAAGGCAGAGGAGCAGGATGAAAGGCAGAGTAGTAGGAAGAAAGGCAGAGGAGCAGGATGAAAGGCAGAGTAGTAGGAAGAAAGGCAGAGGAGCAGGATGAAAGGAAGGATGGGAGGATGAAAGGAAGAGTGTAAGAATGAAAGGCAGAGAAGTGGGAGGAAAGGCAGAGGAGCAGGATGAAAGGCAGAGAGGGACGATGAAAGGAAGGGTGGGGGGATGAACGGCAGGGCTGAGGATGAATGGAAGAGTGTAAGAATGAAAGGCAGAGATGTGGGAGGAAAGGCAGAGGAGCAGGATGAAAGGCAGAGAGGGACGATGAAAGGAAGGGTGGGGGGATGAACGGCAGGGCTGAGGATGAATGGAAGAGTGTAAGAATGAAAGGCAGAGATGTAGGATAAAAGGCAGAGGAGTAGGAAGAAAGGAAGAGAGGGACGATGAAAGGTAGGGTGGGAGGGTGAAAGGATAAGTGTAAGAACGAAAGGCAGAGTAAAAGGATGAAAGGTAGAGGAGCAGGATGAAATGCAGAGTAGTAGGAAGAAAGTAAAAGTGGCAAGATGAAAGGATGAGTATAAGAACGAAAGGCAGAGGAGTAGGATGAAAGGCAGAGTAGGAAGAAATGTAGAGTGGGACTATGAAAGGCATGGTGGGTGGATGATAGCAAGGGTGGGAGAATGAAAGGAGGGGTGGAAGAATGAAAGGCTTGGTGGGAAGATGAAAGGAAGGGTTAGGAGGATGAAAGATAAGGGTGGAAGAATGAAATACAGGATTGGAGGATGAAAAGATGCATGGATGAAAAGTGTGGTGGAGGCTGGACGAAAGTTATTTGCATTTAAAAAGGTGCAAGGCCAGTGCGGGTGGAATGGAGGGAAAAGGAGTAAAATGGTGGAAGCATGGGTGGAAGGATGGCAGCAGGGACATTGGCCCTTACGCCCTCATGACGGGATACGGCGCCCCTTCCTGAATTACATCCCCCACTCTCAGCTCAACATCTCCATAGTTGAGAAATTCAGACACAATATGAGAGCCCACCCACTGCCTGACAGCTTTTCACCAATAAGCTCCGAATTTTAACCTTCAATCATTTGTTTTCTTTCATAGCCCATGGTGTCCTTCGTTGTTTTAGGGGTGGGTGTAATTCTCTAAAGCCCAATTACTCGTAATTACTGTGAAAGGATTCGTAATTATGCGTAAGTACATGGCAAGTGTAATCCAGCATATAGCGCTATGTGTCCAAAATGGGCCTGCGGATGCACTCTATGCAGATAGCACTAAGTGCTACAGGACACCATCAGCTGTGGCCAGAGCTACGCGCTCTCTGAGGGCTTATTTATGAGAGGCTTGCGCTGCCCGAGCACCACTTCTTCTGACGCTCCAGCGGCGCAACCCTCTCAACCATATCTACGAGGCCACCAAAGCCACTTTGAGGGCTTTATATGGCCGCATAGACATGGAGTAAGACAAAGGAGCACAAGTCGCTGCGGTGCCTTACTCTGCGCCTGGGACGCGTTCCATGGGCGCTGCAGTGGGTTTTCCCACGCGACACCCTTGGGTTTTGACGATGCCTCAGATTGACCTGGGGCCGGGCTAAAACCGTACGCCTCCCCAGAGCAGGTGTAATGAAGATAAATATTATTTCTCTCCTCGTTTTCCTCTTCTTCGTGTGTGCCGCCTTCCGCAGCACGCATGGAAAGAGGAAAACGCCTCTCAAGATTGTGTTTGTGCAGGAAGGTGCCAAAACAATCCTGCATGCAACGCAGACACCTTTGCACCATGGGGCAAGTAGCGGGCCCTTTTGCTGGCTTTGGCAATAATTGCGTTGGTGTATCCACGCTCCTGTAGTTTGTGTGATAAGGTGCGGGATTGTCTTTTGTAGTCCACTAGGTGGCTGCAGTTTTCTCCCATAGTGTATGATGTCTTCTGTTTTCTTTCGCAGGGCATGGTGTGCTTTGTTTTCTCCCATAGTGTACTATGTCTTATGTTTTCTTTCACAGGGCATGGTGTGCTTTGTTTTCTCCCATAGTGTATGATGTCTTCTGTTTTCTTTCGCAGGGCATGGTGTGCTTTGTTTTATTCCATATTGTATGATGTCATCAGTTTTCTTTCACAGGGCATGGTGTGCTTTGTTTTCTCCCATAGTGTATGATGTCTTCTGTTGTCTTTCGTAGCGTATGCCGTGCTTTGGTTTATTCCATATTGTATGATGTCTTCTGTTTTCTTTCGCAGTGCATTGTGTTCTTTTTTTTCTCCCATAGTGTATGATGTCTTCTGTTTTCTTCCGTGGTGTATGCTGTGCTTTGTTTTTTCCCATAGTATATGAGCTCTTCTGCTTTCTTCACTAGTACATGCTGTGCTATGTTTAATCCCATAGTGTATGATGTCTTCTGTTTTCTTTCATAGTGTATACTGTGCTTTGTTTTCTCCCATAGAGTAGGATATCTTTGGTTTTCTTTCGTAGTGCATGGTGTGCTTTGTTTTCTCCCATAGTGTATGATGTCTTTTCTTTTGTTTCGTAGTGTATGCTGTGCTTTGTTTTCTCCCATAGTGTATGATGTCTTCTGTTTTCTTTCTCAGTGGATTGTGTGCTTTGTTTTCTCCCATAGTATATTTATTTTATTTATTTATTTAGGTTTCTTGTAGAGCGCTAACAATCATCCCAAAGGGATATCACGGCGCTGAGATTGCTAAAGTACGGGTGCAGTGGGCATCGTTGCTTGATTTAGTCGAAGTGGTGGAAAAGGAAGGTTTTTAGTTTTTTCCTAAATGCCAGGTGGCATTCTGTGAGTCGGAGGGCCACAGGCAGTTCATTCCACTTCCTTGCTGCGATGTGGGAAAAGGCTCGTTCGCCCATCCTGGCTCTTTTAACCCGGGGGATGCTAGCTTGCGCCGAAAGTTGAGAGCGGAGGGTTCTGGCGGGAGTGTAGAAGTGAATCCTGTTTCTCAGAATGAGAGGTCCTGTCTGGTGCAGTGCTCTATGAGTGATGCATAACATTTTAAAAGTTGCTCTTTGCTTCATCGGCAGCCAGTGCAGATCACGCAGACAGTTTGAGGCCGAATCGTATTTCCTTTTCATGTAGATGGCTTTGGCTGCTGCGTTCTGCACCAATTGAAGTTTGGTGAATAGGTACTCCGCCATGCCTACGAACAAGGAGTTTCCATAGTCCAGCCTACTCATCAAGAGAGACTGAACTAGGATCCTTCTGCACTCTATTGGAACCCATGGAAAGACTCTTTTGAGCATTTTCAGGGTTGCAAAGCCTTTGCCGCATATAGTGGCTACATGAGTTTTCATGGAGAGGGAGGTGTCAATAGTTATTCCAAGGTTCTTCGCTGTTGGTGTCGGGGCAGGAGGGATACCCAGGGCTTCCGGCCACCAGGTGTCGTTCCACAGTTCAGTATGGCCTCCGAACAACATTTTGTACATCCCCCTTCCGGAGAAACAAGTGTTGATGAAGCAACAGATAGACTTCAGGACCACATCGCAACGGCTCTAGAGCACTGCACTCGACAGTGTCGGAATCCTAAACCCAGGCGCACTATGTCTGAAAAGTGGTACGGCCAGGAACTGAAATCACTAAAAAGGAAATGCACTATGCTCGAACACAAATGGAGGCTAACAAGATCCCAAGAGACTAGGTCAATTTACAAAAAAGAACTGTTGCAATATACTAAAGCCATTAGGAAGGCAAAAAAGGACTACTTTTCCAATAGAATTCTAGAGAAGAAAGACTCCTCCAAAGAGCTCTTTAAAATTGTCAAAGACCTATGTTGCCCGCCCAGCTTATCATCTAATCTGGTTCCCTCGCAAATCAGCTGCGACAAAATGAACAACTTCTTTTGTGAAAAGATAGACAAGATCTATTCTTCCTTCCCCAATCCTGAGACGGGCATCCCGGAGGAACACGAGCCACCCACCTTTCATGCCCACTGCACTAGCTTCGGCCCATTCTCCGAAGAGGAAGTAGGCAAAGCAATGCTCGAAATTAAATCCGGCTCCCCCTTGGACCCTTGCCCCCACCATATTTTCCGGCAACTCATTCCTTTGATTTGCCCTGCAGTAACTCAAGTGCTGAACCATTCACTAGAAACAGCAGAATTTCCATCCAGCTGGAAGAACGCCACAGTCACCCCCCTTCTAAAAAAAGCAGGTCTTGATATCAACAACCCGACCAACTATAGACCCATTTCCCAACTTCCCTATTTGTCAAAAGTCCTAGAGAAACTGGTCAACAGGCAACTGGTCAGTTTTCTCGAAACAAACAACCTCCTAGACATTACACAAACAGGTTTTAGGGCCAACAACAGCACAGAAACTACTCTCCTTGCTGTGCTTGACAACATCAGAATGCATGTGGACCAGGGGAAAACAGTTGCCCTAATCCTGTTAGACCTCTCGGCAGCATTTGACACTGTCCCCCACAATCTGCTCCTGGAAACCTTGGCATCCAGGGGCATCAGGGACAGAGCACTGGGATGGCTGCGGTCTTTCCTATCGGAAAGATCACAATCAGTGCACCTGGGCAATTTCTCATCCTCTCGCCGGATTATCAAATACGGGGTCCCGCAAGGGGCCTCGCTAAGTCCTACCCTGTTTAATGTTTTCGTGTCTTCCCTCGCTGAAATTGGCAGAAGATGGGGTGTTGAAATCTGTTCCTCTGCTGATGACACCCAACTTACTGTAATTTTGGATGAGGAGGATAACCCCAAGGATAGGCTTCTAAACTGTCTCTCTGATTTGGCTGATTGGATGCACAAGCACTACCTTAAGCTAAATGCAGACAAATCAGAGATACTCTTTCTGTTCCCATAACTAGTACATGCTGTGCTTTGTTTTTTCCCATAGTATATGATGTCTTCTGTTTTCTTTCGTAGTGTATGCTGTGCTTTGTTTTGTTCCATAGTGTATGATGGCTTCTGTTTTCTTTCGCAGTGCATTGTGTGCTTTGTTTTCTCCCATAGTATATGATGTCTTCTGTTTTCTTTCATAGTGCATGCTGTGCTTTGTTTTCTCCCCTGCTAAATGATGTCTTCTGTTTTATTTCATAGTGCATGGTGGGTTTAGTTTTCTACCCTAGTGTATGATGTCTTATGTGTTCTTTCGCAGTGCATTGTGTGCTTTGTTTTCTCCCATAGCATATGAAGTCTTCTGTTTTCTTTCGTAGTGTATGCTGTGCTTTGTTTTATTCCATAATGTATGAATTCTTCTGTTTTCTTTTGCAGTGCATGGTGTTCTTTGTTTTCTTTTAAACAAAGTGGAATCCAATCAGAGGGTGGTAGTGATCCCTAAAGTGATGGGGAGCACACAGTGTTGTTTAAATGCCCCTCACACACCAACAGGCCCCTTGGTGTCATGCTTCATCATCGTTGCCTTGGCACCCCTCTACGGGATGCGGCGTGCTGCGACTCACGGATACGTAGGAGCACTGATAGTGAACTATGTGTATATGTGTGTGAGCGAAGGAGTGTGAGTAGTGAGGTGAGGTGAAAAAGTGAAGGTTAAAAAATACCTGGCTCTTAGGAAAAAATTATTTATTATGTCCTTGGCTGGTATTGTTAAAAAGGTGCAATGTGAGGAAAGCGTCGACATGTTTCGGAGTACAGCGACTCCTTCTTCAGGACGAGGATATGCACGTTTATCCTCATCTTACTCACTGCTCAGTCTGAGCATGGTTCCGCTTCTAATAAACTCACTAATTGAAGCATTTGGCAGTATATAAGAGGCCAAAGTCAACCTGATCCCTCACATCATCGGAGCCACGTTGAGGGGAAGGCAGTCTACTAGACCGTGCAGTAACCGTGAGTTGGGTTGTAAAATCGAGGGCCATCGAATTTCTCAGAGGTTGATATACCCTAATACGTATATTTGTCAACCTCACATTGCACCTTTTTAACAATCAAATAAGTGAATTCGTGCACAAGCAATTTGCAAAAAGAATGTTCAACGTTGTAGCGTGCGTCTTGAGGTATCACTCTCTAGACCATAGAGTGTGTACTAAACATCAATTTATGGCGTCCTTGAGCCTCAAGGGCGGCCCTCAAGGCACTGAAAAACTGCGCATAAGCGCTTAAATCATTGAAAACCAAATGTTCTTAGATAGTTTGCAAAGCTTTCCTTCAGATTTATTAATTTTTTCACAATGTCGGCGTTTGGAAACGCGTAATTTCGAATAAGCAGAGATAAGAGGTTAGCTGTACACTCTGCCACGAGAAAGCAGGATAGCAGTATATTTGGCAAGCTGTATTCAGCTAAACGTAATGGCACAGGGTATCTCAGACCTTTCGCAGCAACACGGAGCACTGTGCAACTAATCTAAGAACTTCAAAGTTCAACCCATTTGGTGTTTAACTGGGCACACAACCTCGCATTTCTAGATGCTCAGAGGTATCACGAGTATTTATAAGACGTTTCAAATCTCCCTCAGTTAAACACATTTGTATTTTGGTTGCAATTGGGTATACTTGCATGTAATTCATATATATCACCTCATGACCATGCAGCAATGTTTACATACAGTTATTAGATAGCATAATATGTACTCGATTTTTTGTTTTTTGGTATTTTTTTGTTTTATCGAATTTTCTCATGTGACTGAATTTTCCTGCTATATTGGAATCATGGCACTATCTTAATTTGCCAATGTTAAGCTGCGATAGAATTTCGTTTGATACTGTATAATTTTTACATGTTGTTAGATGGAATGACGGGGACATGTATCCTAACCACTAGTTATTTTCACTTTCAGATTCCCCTGATGAAGTGCGCTAGACGCACGAAATGCATTGGGAACTTGTTGAAATACTGCTTTGTTTCAATGGATTAACTTGTTTTTGATGAACAAAAAACGAATATATGATATGAACATTATAAACTAAAAATTTGGATAATAAAGCTAAAGGAAAGCTTTGCAAACTATCTAAGAACATTTGGTTTTCAATGATTTAAGCGCTTATGCGCAGTTTTGCAGTGCCTTGAGGGCCGCCCTTGAGGATCAAGGACGCCATAAATTGACCTTTTTAACAATACCAGCCAAGGACATAATAAATAATTTTTTCCTAAGAGCCAGGTATTTTTTAACCTTCACTTTTTCACCTCACTTCACTACTCACACTCCTTCCCTCACACACATATACACATAGTTCACTATCAGTGCTCCTACGTATCCGTGAGTCGCAGCACACCGCATCCCGTAGAGGGGTGCCAAGGCCCCGATGATGAAGCATGACACCAAGGGGACTGTTGGTGTGTGAGGGGCATTTAAACAACACTGTGTGCTCCCCATCACTTTAGTGATCACTACCACCCTCTGAGTGGATTCCACTTTGTTTAAACGAATTACATGGGGAGACTGAATCCACTTGTCTCTCTCCCTCCCTCCTTTTGTTATATTTACGTTCTTTGTTTTCTCCCATATTGTAAGAAGTCTTCTGTTTTCTTTCTTAGTGTATGCTGTGCCTTTTTTTATTCTATACTGTATGATGTCTTCTGTTTTCTTTCGTAGTGCACGGTGTGTTTGTTTTCACCTATAGTGTATGAGGTGTTCTGTTTTCTTTCGTAGTGCATGCAGTGCTTTGATTTATTCTATAATGTCTGATGTCATCTGCTTTCTTTCACAGTCCATGCTGTTCTTTGTTTTCTCCCATAGTGTATGATGTTGTCTGTTTTCTTTCATAGTGCATGGGGTGCTTTTTTTCTCCCATATTGTATGAAGTCTTCTGTTTTCATTCGTAGTGTATGCTGTGCTTTGTTTTATTCCATATTTTATGATGCCTTCTCTTTTATTTGCTGGTGCATGGTGTGCTTGTTTTCACCCATAGTATTTGATGTCTTTCTTGTTCTTTGTATTTTCCCACAGTTTTCTGTTTTCTTTCGTAGTGTATGCTGTGCTTTGTTTTCTTTCATAGTGTATGATGTCTTCTGTTTTTTTTTCCTAGTGATGGGGATCCGCAGAACTGGTACACCTTTGCAAACATCTAACCACACTAAGCATCCCCCATCCAAAACCGTAAGCTTCCCATCATAACCAGACACCTGGTCTAAAGTCCCTAAAAAAGAATGAAAGAATCCTAGAAATAGATTGCAAAAAAACTTGCAACCTTAATGACAAACTCAAGGGAACTTCACAAGATAATTACTGAATTACAGAATCTGGAATACTCTTTCTCCAATGCCCCTCACTCACAAGAACCCCTTGAGAATCTCTTTCTGACCACTTAATCAGGCTACACAATATCATAACATTTTTTGCCAGACCTGCAGGTTTAGTGACTGGAATAATCGACTCGACCTAACTGTGATGTACGTGACCTGTAAATTGGTCTCAAATTTTGTGATCCTAGGCAAATATTTTATTTGACAGAGCCGTCTTTTTCTTCATTAATCGCATGTGAGAGCCCTGCCAATTTTCTTTTTATTTTATATACTAAACTTTTGCTGCATGTATAATAAGAATCTAGCCCATTTAGAGGGTGCAGATGACCCCTGACCTTCCTCTGAGGATGCTAATAGCATCGTCATCTAGGCGGGGGCTGGAATGTTTCTCAGTTTATGTTTAAAAATTCACTTGTATTCTTGACTGCCCAGAGGCGCTCCATACTGGTCCTCCTTAATGTCTGTGAAAACTTTGAAAAGATATCCGGGTACACCATCAATTGGTCCAAATCGTTACTGTACATACTACATGGCCCCCGCGGCTCCCCGGCGGTTGCCCGCTCCAAATCACGCATGACTCGTTCAAATATTTGGGCATACATGTCACAACTAACCCACATGCGTTCTTTACTTTAAGCAAATTGCGGCTCAGTTGTCCACACTACTATCGGGCAGCAAACCAGCACGTATAGCGCAGGTGAAGCTGCACCGAGGATGGTATGGTGGCGGAATAGCGCTCCCTAATGTCCAGCTGTACTATTGGGCAGCACAACTAAAAGTCAGTAATCAGTGGATACACGCTTAGCAGGCTGACCCAGCATACAAGGCAGACAGGTTTCTGCTGGGAACAGGAAATGTGCTGTCTGCACTCTATAATAAAGGGCATATCTCAAAACTAGTAGGACCCAAGAAACACACAGTGGCAATATAGCATACAGCGCAAGCACGGCTGGGACAATGGAGACGCCGCTCTGGGACACTAAACGACTGGGTAGCCTTAGAAACAGCAAGGGCTTTAAGCAGTGGGATACTATAGGTAACTCCACAGTGGGGGACCTGTGGGACAAGGGGAAGGTGATCCCGTTTGGCAGCTTCGACAACAGTACAAGCTAGCACCGATTGAAATTTTCCGATACAAGCAGGTTTGGCACGCACTACTTGCAGCTTTGGCAGAAGGCACGGAGGTGCCTGAGGCCTCCATGCTGGAGGACAGGCTGCTAACGGACTATATGCAAAAGCGAGCCATATCGTTCACATATCGTAAGTTAATTAATAATCTACCAGACCCCACAGTCTCTCTCAGGGATAAATGGGCGCGCTATGTATGGGGCCTAGATGACACGGAATAGCAAGAGGCGTTGGCCTCACCAAAAGAGGTGGGTATACCCTCAAGACTCAGACTAGTACAGCTCAAAATATTGCAAGGCACATACCACACTAGATACACTCTATGCAAGATGTGCAGAGCACAGCATCCATATTGCCTTGGAGGGTGTGGGGAATAAGGGACATTCTATCATACAGTGTGGCAGTGCCCTAAGATAGCTGACTATTGGAAAAAGATAATGAGAAGGGTGTCGCAGATGGAAGGAGTGTCACTAATTCCAGATCCGCGGAGGTGCCTACTAAATGTTTCGGAATCGAATGACCTTACGCATCAGGCGCAGACATGGGCAACCATGGGGCTAATGGTGGCCAAGAGAAATATAGCGCAGGCATGGGGGGTGGCAGGGGTGCCGTCTTTGGCAGCATGGTGTACAGACATGGATATGGCCATGATGGCTGAGAGGACGGTATTTGTCAATCGAGGCTGTCCCCAGAAATGGTGCAAGATATGTGGAGTGTGGAATAAGTTCCGGGGAGATATCTGTGAGCCACCACCGGACCGTGATGAAGAGAGTACAGAGGGGGAGCAATAAAGTATGTGTCAGGATAAACCAAGGCGAACTGTCTGGAGTAGTGCATGACATCAGAAAGATATGTAAAGACGTCAGTCATAATTTGTTATTATGGGAATGTATATTGATTATGCAATGCTATTATGTGCAACCTGAATTTTATGCCACAGTTTCTTATGAAAACAATAAAACAGATTTTTTTAAACAAGCATTGGAAATGCAATAGGTCTCGCAGTAGTAAAGTTTGAGCTATAGGTGTTATTTATTTTTTTGTTTTTTATTTATGTGTTGTTTTTTCTAAATAGCTAAATTAATAGCTTTCTTCTTTACAAAGCCAATAGTTATAATTTTTGTAAATGTGACACCTCTAGCATTTGTAAAGCAACATGTTTTGTATTAACGGGACTTATATGTGACTTATATGTATTGATATAAAAAAAATCAATGGCTTTAAAAAACAATTAATAATTAATACGTAAATAAAATGGATTTTATTTTATATTGCCAATAGCTTAAAGTTTATTAAATATATTTAGTGAAGATGCTGTGGTTGCGCTGAGTGAGGGTGAGTGAGGGTGAGGGTGAGTGAGGGTGAGGGTGAGGGTGAGTGAGGGGTTGAGGGTGAGTGAGGGTGAGTGAGGGTGAGGGTGAGGGTGAGTGAGGGTGAGGGTGAGTGAGGGTGAGTGAGGGTGAGGGTGAGTGAGGGTGAGGGGTTGAGGGTGAGTGAGGGTGAGGGTGAGTGAGGGTGAGGGGTTGAGGGTGAGTGAGGGTGAGGGTGAGGGGTTGAGGGTGGGTGAGGGTGAGTGAGGGTGAGGGTGAGGGGTTGAGGGTGAGTGAGGATGAGTGAGAGTGAGGGGTTGAGGGTGAGGGGTTGAGGGTGAGTGAGGGTGAGGGTGAGGGGTTGAGGGTGAGTGAGGGTGAGGGGTTGAGGGTGAGTGAGGGTGAGGGTGAGTGAGGGTGAGTGTGAGTGAGGGTGAGGGTGAGTGAGGGTGAGGGTGAGGGGTTGAGGGTGAGTGAGGGTGAGGGTGAGTGAGGGTGAGGGTGAGTGAGGGTGAGTGAGGGTGAGGGTGAGTGAGGGGTTGAGGGTGAGTGAGGGTGAGTGAGGGTGAGGGGTTGAGGGTGAGTGAGGGTGAGGGTGAGGGTGAGTGAGGGTGAGGGGTTGAGGGTGAGGGGTTGAGGGTGAGTGAGGGTGAGTGAGGGTGAGGGGTTGAGGGTGAGTGAGGGTGAGGGGTTGAGGGTGAGTGAGGGTGAGGGGTTGAGGGTGAGTGAGGCTGAAACAAATATATGGTTTCAAAAAATCCAAAACGTTCAAGATAATAATGCCATATCTCTAAACCATTTCCTAGAATACACAATTTGAATTGGAGATTACAATAAACATTAACCTTAAACCAAATGGATAACCAAATAAGCACGATCAAAATTCCCAGCTCAAAGGTTCGGAACAGACCACATCAAACTCAATTGTGAAAAAAAGTCAAATATATTATTGCGTTATGTTAGTCTTTTACAGCCGAATACAAAGAACCTTCGTTTGTAGGTTCATCCCAAAAATTACAGTTAGTAAAGGTATTTTAAAGGTGGAAGGAGTTTCTCTTGCAATATGAGAACAATTAAGTAGACTCCTCTCACATGCAAATAACTTGTAGTCCGATTTCTCCTTCACCTTTAAAGGTTTCCGATATTTCAGACAATATATTGACGTACCATTTAATTATGCACAGCCAGCCTTTGATTTGAGAAATCATGAATTACGCATAAGCTGCTTACGTTATTTAACCAGCAGTAAACTGTATAAGCAGGAAAAACGTACTAGTTTTTTGTTTCAACAAGCTAGAAATGGTGAGGTGAGGCTGCCGGACTGACGGCCAAGTAGAATTTGCTGAAAAGGTTTGCCAGGTGTTGCGGTATTACTGAGATTGGGCGATGAAAGTCGTTCCGGGCCTTCCTGCATTCAAAGCTTTAACCCATATGTCACTGCTGATGTCACAGGGAGCTGAGACAGACACTCAACACAAAGAAGTCGAACAAAAACAGTCATACACACAGATTATAAATACACATATACCTGCACAAGTGCGTGCCAAAACAGACTCAAATAGAGGAATGCACAAAAACAGGTACACAAACACATAATGGCTGCAGCCACAAACATATAAAGCATACACATAGACCCAGCCACACAAACACATGCAAACCTTCAAACACAAACCTGCACCTATCCACACAATGCGACAGTCACAAGCATACAAACAGAACATCTGCCTAAGAGCCTTCGACTTGTGGACTCTCTTCTGCTTTCAGCTCATGGACAAATGTCCATTTCCCATCTGCGGTGCCAGCTGCAGGCACTGGTCAAGGTGAGTGTCTTTGTCTTTAACTTGTCTGCGAAGAAAAAAAAAACGCCTGGTGCCACCCGAGTGACTGCAATCACAACGCAAGAGAGATTGAGAGACACCCCCGCCAGTGGGCAGTGAGAGAAGGAAATGAATTGTTGGATGCGAGTAGATGTGGGAATGATAGGCAAAGTGAAATAGATCATTTCAGAAGTAACACAGCTGCCAAAATAAGAGCATTCCTGGCAGGTTAATGTGTTCAAAACCTGCAACAATTCAAGAATTCCTCAATGAAAGGACGGATATGGGTGTAGAGGAAGAATTGCAGCATTTTTCAAACAGAAAAGCAACTTAACATCTGCTCCTGCCAAGAAGGAAGCAAGCACACTCCTAGAAGTGGGTGCAAGATGTTTCAAGTTAGGCTGCGCGTGCAGTCTGACGTCTGATGTAGCACGACAGGCGGAAGCTAATCACACTTCAAACCACAGCAATAAAAACAATAGAACTCACGATTTACACATTCTGACTTTAGTCAAATTTTTTTTCAAATTTTATTTATTATGTTTTGGCTCTCAAAGAGGGCCACATAAGCATATACAAACAAAGCAACACAATCACAAAAAGTACAAGAATTTAAAAACACAATATTCGAACCGCAATAGCTTCACTGCAAACCATCAGTCCTACAAGGCTGGGCAGACACAGTTTTCCAGAGAAATTAATAAATAGCTAAAAATCCTTTAAAAAAGTTAAAAATATAAGCACAGAACATTTCATTTGGTGGGCAGTAAAGTGCATAAAGAAAATCTTGTAAAGTGACAATGCTGAGGCGGAGACAGATTACTTTGAGCCATCGGTTGCGCAACTTACGTAACATAGGACAAATCAATAATACATGCATACAGTCCTGGTTATTCAATTTACATAAATTGCACAAAGCAGAAGTGCCATGCCATTTGGACATCAACACGTTAAGTGGGATTAAATCATAACGTAATAAAAACCAAAACCTACGTATCCCATGTGGTAAATTCCATAGGACATAGGGTTGAGGCTGTTTCAGCCTATAGGAGGAGATGAGCGGCTCCACGTTCCTTTTATCTCCAACTGTTTTTTTGTCAGAAAGAAAACAATACTCCCACGAAGCCTCCTTAAGGACATGCTTTAACTGCGTGGGAGAGTAGGAGAAAAGAGCACTTTCATCCAGTTTAAGGATTTTCACAGCCCCTCTGAAATTACTTACGAGTTTAGAGAACTCCTTAAAATTGCCCAAAAGTTCATTTTTGAGTAAAACTCGCAGGGTTCCTTCTCTCGCTCTGGCCAAACTGGCCACCCACCTTATTAGGGCGCACAGCCCCTGAACCCAGGCACTCCTGAGTCCAAAATCCAGCCTGCAGGCAGCCAGTGGACAGGCATTGTTAAGAGTCGAGAGGGATCTTAGGAGTTTTCCCTCAGTCTTGTGGCAAAAGTCCCAATGTTTTATCTCTATTATTTCTATACCGTACAAGATAGTTGCGGGGATTTTAGCTCTAAATACTTCTAGAAGGCTAGCAAAGTGTCTTTTCCCCGTTGCTAGGTATAGGGACTTTAACCCATTGCCATGGGCAAGAGCTTTGCGAGAGCAGTGCTCTATATGGAGTTTCTCGCTCATATTGGCCGAGAATATTTTCCCTAAAAAGGTATAGCAAGTTACGACCTCCAATCTATGCCCTCCAATAGCCCAACCGAAATTTGTCGAGCGGCACTTCTTCCTACCAGCTATACACATCACTTTACTTTTGTTAATATTGATCTTCATATGATGCTCCCCGGCAAAGTCCTGAAGGGCCTGAAGCCGGTTTGCCAGACCCGTGGGGGTTAAGTCGAGCAACAACACATCGTCGGCATACATCAGACAGGATATTGGCGCCCCTCCTATCAACGGTGCGATCCCCTCACTGGCAGACACAGCAGCAGGGAGGTCAGTTGTATATAGGGAAAACAAAAGGGGTGCCAGTAAGCAGCCTTGTTTAAGGCCATTCTGAGATGGTATTTTGGCCGAAAGCCCCCTTTCGCCCCCCATTAAGACCCTGCACCAGGTCTCAGTGTGCAGAGCCCGCACCAATTCCAACAGGGGAGTAGGGACACCCAGCGTCGCCAATTTTCTCCACAGCGTTCCACGATCTACTTTATCGAACGCTGTGGAGAAATCGATGAAGGCGGCGTATACAACACCCCCTCTCACCTGGACATATTTATCAGTAGTCACCTGAAGGGCAGTCAGGTTGTCCAGCGTGCCATGCTCCCTTCGGAAACCAGTCTGTTCCAACGGCAGAATGTTGCGCTCCTCGACCCAATCAGAAAGAGAACTGAGGAGACATTTCGCGAAGACCTTTCCGATGGAGTCGAGGAGCGCAATCAAGCGATAATTACTGGGGCTGTCCCTTGTACCCTTTTTAAAGATAGGGACCAGAATGCTTCCTCTCCAAGAAGCAGGAACACATTTGGAAAGATGGCATGCCCTAAACAAGGGGTACAAGATTTTGCTCCAGCTTAAGGGATCTTGTTTTAGGACCGTCATCGGAAGCTCATCCGGTCCCATGGCCCCAGAGGATCGCATATTTTTTATAGCCGTCTCGATTTCTTTCTCAGAGGGAAAGAAAACCAGGTCATCAGGGGCAGCATACATGAAGTTATCAATACCTGTGGTCCCGTTCCCTGCATATAGTTCTCGGATATGGGAGAACCATAGATCTTCTGGTATAGGAATGGGAATAGGGGAGTGGCGTGTACCACATCCTTTCCCAATTATTGCCCAAAAATCTTTAATGTTACCATGTGCAGCAGATTCCCTTAGTTTAATCCATACTTCATCCTCCCTGTCCCTTTTAATTTTTAGCTTGAGTCTGCTTCTCTTTCTTTTTAACCTAGCGATATCTTTCCCACGTTCCAGTACCCTTTCAACGTACTGTTTGCGGATTAGTTTATTTAATTCCCTATTCAGATTACGCAGTATCATAGGGACTACCTCTCCTTTCCTAGGGGGGACAGTTTTATTAGCATTCAATAAAATCTTTAGCATAAATTCCTCAAAACAAACTAATTCATTGCCGTTCCACTCATTTATTTCCCTAAGGGTATCGGTCAGTAGGTCCTGCACCCCGTTAATGGCAGCACTATTCCAGAAGCATCTTCCAGATGTAATATGGACGGTAGCCTCCTTGCCATTTAGCGACCAGGACGCCGTATTCAAAGAGTTTAAAGACACTGATACTAACAATATACTATGGTCGCTCAGAGTCGTGGGTATAATCTTTAAGTCAAGAATCTGGGGAAACAGGCCATAGTCGGCGATAGCATAGTCCAAAATTGATGACCCAAAGGGGGATTTGTGAGTATAATTAGCGGGGACGTCAGATGGAAATCTTCCATTTAAGATAATACCATCCCCGATCGCTAGTTCTTTTAACAGAATCTTCCCCCTTTTATTTGTCATTAAGTTTTCCGGAAAAAGCGTCTGGGGGATACAATGTACTTCCTCCTTAGCTTTATTCCTGAAGAGTTTTAGACTAGCGTTTGAAATTTTACAATTCAAATCGCCTATAAGCAAAATTACAGGAAAAGGAGGGGAATTTTTTATCTTTTCCATATACTGGAGAACCTGCTGCAAGTTATCATTAAAACACTCCTCTGGCGGTATATACACATTAAAAATTACCATGGAATATTTTATATTATCATAAAACAAATTTTCTAGTGTTATTGTGTGGAAAAGTCTACTGGAATCAATATAATGGGAAAATCTCCATTGAAACTTATTTGACAATAAACAGGCGAGCCCCCCCCCTAGCATGCCCTTTCTTAGAGGGCGCAGCCAGAACTTCCAGAACATAAAAATCTTTTATAGGCGTTAACCTATCAATGCACCATGTTTCCTGAATGCACAATATATCAGCCTCCAGAGTAGATAAAAATGCAAGTTTCTCCGGGCTGCTGTGGAATCCGGCCGCGTTCCAGGAGATTATATTTAATGCTGGGTTAAAGATGGTGGAACAATTTGGGGTTATCCTTAGTTTTTGTTGATAATGCACTATGGAGCCAATTCCACCGGTTATTATCATCTTTGAGTGAGGAATTCTCAATTAGTGGAAGTGGCTTCACGTGCGACACTGAGCGTTTTCCCCTGGAAACCCAAATTTTCAGGTCTCTCAGGGGAGAGGTTACCCCGTTTTGCTCACCACCCCCTAACCCCTGCTTACCTAAAGAGTTTGGCTTACCTGGGTTGGAGATAGGGAGAATATCAATACCTAAACGTTGAAAATTTTCAGCTTGTTCTAATATCAAGTTTGTTATGATAGGGGAATAAAATTTCACCCGTATACTCAAAACCCGACTTCCACCCAAAAAAGACACCAATTCTATGTCTCTAGACTGAATATGATAGAGACTTTCAACCTCACTGAAACGCTTGAGAAGCCAAGCTCTATTTAGCAAAAGGTCAGTATCAAATAATGGAACAAAGTCTAATACACGCACATCCACAGGGGCCTTTAACATATTTACAGGCCGGGCCAGAGGACCAGAATTTTCAGAATCAAGAGTTACCACAAAGGGGGGGGCCAAAGGGTTTAAAGTCCCAGATGGATAAGAAATTGGTCCTCCTAGTGCACTCCGTGAAGGAGAGCCTGGGAGAGAGCCCCCTATTTGTGGTAAATCTTCCTGGGTAAGCAGGCTACATTGTTCATTTTCCTCCTCCACTGAGGTTAAAGCGGTTAAGTTCACATCCATGTCCACTTTTAAGGAAGTAGGTAAGGATTCCCCATTCCTTATATCATTCTCCCTTGCCTCTGTGCATTTTTGGAAAATGATCCTCCGTTGCTTCTTCTTTCTGTATTTTCGGATTGGTTTCCTCTTACTGGCTTTGGTAATTTTTTGTTTGCCATATTTTCCCTTTTCTTCATTGACCTCAGGTTTGTCGGCCAGGGGTTCTTTTCCGCACTCAGGTACAAAGATAGGAAATAACTCCTGGACCGTTTTGGGGCCAGGCAAAACTTTATCCTCCTCCTCTATCTCCAGGACTATATTTTTGATTCAGTTAGATGCTGCAGTACGGGGCACCTCCCTATGAGGGTCCATAGAAGGCACTTCATTTTTCCTATCTAGTTCCCTTCTAGTGTCTATGGATTTCCCCTCAGATACAAATTGTTCAGGCTTAGGGGGAGAGGCCTTACTCATATCCGGCGCTTTCTGCAGCAATGTCTTTAGAATTTGAGTAACTGATTCAAGAATACAGTCCGAGCTGCCTACGAATTTCCCTAAAAGCAATAAAATTGAAGCAAGAAGTTGTTCCAGCGCGATCATGGACTCAGAGATCGGCTTTTCTCGCGCTTCCGCAGTGCAAATATTATCCAGGAGATTAAGGTCGGGGCTCTTGGAGGAGTTTAACAAGTCAGATATTTCATGTCTGTTTAACGAAGGGGTGCTACTATACAGCATTAACCCAGAAGGGGTGGCACCCCCCGGAACTTTAAACTGCTCCAGAGATTCCACTTTGGCAGGGCTTACGTAGCGTCCCCATAGTTCCAGATCAATGGATAGTGCAGACAGGTCATCCCCTGGCTTGTCATTCATGGGTGACTGAGGAATCGATGGTAAGTGCACTGGATCACTTACAATCATCAGCTTCCCGTCTGTGGGGTCCTGAAAGGGAGACCCCCCTACCATAGTTTGGGGGGCCCCCTGCTGTACCTGGGGTGATTGGGGATCTATAGTAGCGGGTAAATGTACTTCCAGAGCTTTAGTATCTGGTTTATCTAGAGTCGCACATTTGGTTTTTTTTATACCAGTTAAATCCCAGAGTTCAGATAACTGACATTGGCCTTTCAACGGTGGGTTGTTTACTGATTTGTTTCTTGTGCGAGTGGTAGTTAATTTTCGGCCAGGTTTTTCTCCCACTACCCTTCCTGATCGTAGAGTTTTAGACATTTTCCACAGGAATAAGTTTAAAAAAGAAATGTAGAAATCTAAAACGGATAAAAGTCTGGAATAACGTCAGCCCCTATCGGGCCAAGTAGGACCAGGATGCAGTATAGCTATCACAGTACTTGAATCAACTCACCCTCCTACTCAAGTGGACATAAGTTCAAAGAGGTGATAACAATAAATAAAATGAAATATAAGGGACCGGGCCCAGCCCGGCCTACCTCTGTCACTGAGGGCCACAGAGGGCCCGCCCTTTGCCCGGGCTTAGCCCGGCGTCCCGCTCGCGTCCCGCGAGTGACTCCGCTTTTCTGCGCCTCCTGGCGCGAAACTGACGCGGCCGGTGCCGCTAGGGCTGCTGGGAGTTGTAGTCTCCTTCGCCCAGCACCGCGCTCCGCTCGCCGTCTTCTGGAGCTGGTTTAGGAGCGGGAGGCGGGCGGGTTAAGGCGCCGGTCAGATTCAGGTATGTAGCGCTTGGCGATTAAACAGCAGCAGCAATCCTCAAAGAGTCAGCGCAGAGGCTACCCCCTCGACCGGGGTGACTCCGCTTTTCTGCGCCTCCTGGCGCGAAACTGACGCGGCCGGTGCCGCTAGGGCTGCTGGGAGTTGTAGTCTCCTTCGCCCAGCACCGCGCTCCGCTCGCCGTCTTCTGGAGCTGGTTTAGGAGCGGGAGGCGGGCGGGTTAAGGCGCCGGTCAGATTCAGGTATGTAGCGCTTGGCGATTAAACAGCAGCAGCAATCCTCAAAGAGTCAGCGCAGAGGCTACCCCCTCGACCGGGGTGACTCCGCTTTTCTGCGCCTCCTGGCGCGAAACTGACGCGGCCGGTGCCGCTAGGGCTGCTGGGAGTTGTAGTCTCCTTCGCCCAGCACCGCGCTCCGCTCGCCGTCTTCTGGAGCTGGTTTAGGAGCGGGAGGCGGGCGGGTTAAGGCGCCGGTCAGATTCAGGTATGTAGCGCTTGGCGATTAAACAGCAGCAGCAATCCTCAAAGAGTCAGCGCAGAGGCTACCCCCTCGACCGGGGTGACTCCGCTTTTCTGCGCCTCCTGGCGCGAAACTGATGCGGCCGGTGCCGCTAGGGCTGCTGGGAGTTGTAGTCTCCTTCGCCCAGCACCGCGCTCCGCTCGCCGTCTTCTGGAGCTGGTTTAGGAGCGGGAGGCGGGCGGGTTAAGGCGCCGGTCAGATTCAGGTATGTAGCGCTTGGCGATTAAACAGCAGCAGCAATCCTCAAAGAGTCAGCGCAGAGGCTACCCCCTCGACCGGGGTGACTCCGCTTTTCTGCGCCTCCTGGCGCGAAACTGACGCGGCCGGTGCCGCTAGGGCTGCTGGGAGTTGTAGTCTCCTTCGCCCAGCACCGCGCTCCGCTCGCCGTCTTCTGGAACTGGTTTAGGAGCGGGAGGCGGGCGGGTTAAGGCGCCGGTCAGATTCAGGTATGTAGCGCTTGGCGATTAAACAGCAGCAGCAATCCTCAAAGAGTCAGCGCAGAGGCTACCCCCTCGACCGGGGTGACTCCGCTTTTCTGCGCCTCCTGGCGCGAAACTGACGCGGCCGGTGCCGCTAGGGCTGCTGGGAGTTGTAGTCTCCTTCGCCCAGCACCGCGCTCCGCTCGCCGTCTTCTGGAGCTGGTTTAGGAGCGGGAGGCGGGCGGGTTAAGGCGCCGGTCAGATTCAGGTATGTAGCGCTTGGCGATTAAACAGCAGCAGCAATCCTCAAAGAGTCAGCGCAGAGGCTACCCCCTCGACCGGGGTGACTCCGCTTTTCTGCGCCTCCTGGCGCGAAACTGACGCGGCCGATGCCGCTAGGGCTGCTGGGAGTTGTAGTCTCCTTCGCCCAGCACCGCGCTCCGCTCGCCGTCTTCTGGAGCTGGTTTAGGAGCTGGAGGCGGGCGGGTTAAGGCGCCGGTCAGATTCAGGTATGTAGCGCTTGGCGATTAAACAGCAGCAGCAATCCTCAAAGAGTCAGCGCAGAGGCTGACTTTAGTCTTTGCTTCTCTTTGAAAGGTTCTGCAGTGTAAGCCGAGCCACTGTGAACCACAACAAAGCACTGGCAACGCAATTAGCGCTGGCATTTTTCTTATAAATGATTGTGCGCTTTTTAAGTGTTCTGTGTGTTTGCAATCATACCTCTTGCACACACGTACAAAATACTCTCAAACACATGCATGCACAGTGCTATTGCACACAAAAATAAGAGTGCGACTGGGCCGTGCAGTGTGGGGGGCATAATGACCAGCGGAGGCCGGATCCGGCCATTGATCAAGAACGAGGCTTCCACGGGAGTGGTACTCTCATCACACATTGAACTGTGCGATAAATGTCCCATTCCGATATAAATAAAAAAAAGAAAGAAAGAGAGGCGGAGGGAGGTTGGGTGTGAAACTGGCACCCACATTTCAGAATTAAAGCTACTTAGAGGTACACAAAGAATAACAAACGACGTGAGAACGCTGAAAAAGAGACAAATCAAGAAACAAAATGTAGTAAAAAAAAAAAAAAGACAAGACACACAAAACAAAGGCTGTGAGAAGAAACCCGGAGGAGGGCATTGCTGTGGGGAGGGGGGAGGAGAAATGCGACTCGACATGGCAGGCAGGGGAGGGGGCGGAGCGGGGGTGTGGGAGGAGTGCGGGAACAGACGGCGAGGGGAGGAGAGTAGGAGGAGGAGAGTAGGGGAGGCACGGCCTAGCGGCCGTGCAATCAAGAAGTGAGGGGGCGGGAGAGTAGGCAAGGCAGGCGGCTGGGGGGAGGGGGGAGGAGAAATGCGACGCGACATGGCAGGCAGGGGAGGGGGCGGAGCGGGGGTGTGGGAGGAGTGCGGGAACAGACGGCGAGGGGAGGAGAGTAGGAGGAGGAGAGTAGGGGAGGCACGGCCTAGCGGCCGTGCAATCAAGAAGTGAGGGGGCGGGAGAGTAGGCAAGGCAGGCGGCTGGGGGCATGTGCACGCGCTTTTAAGCTCAATGCGCATGCGCATTGAGCTTAAAAGTCACGGGCACTGCAAGGAATCGCCACGATTCCTTGCAAGTTGGATAAAGAGTGGATAAGCCCCCATAGTCTCGCTTGCTCGATGCACATGCGCATCGACAGGCGAGACCTAAAAATCTCTTGTATTAAATATATTACTGAGGCATGATGTGATAGCACATTATTATTTACAGACAGAACACTTTCCATTGAAATGGCCACAAACGTTCCTACTAACATGCAGTTTTACTGAAAAAACTATATGGTGCATAGACAATAATCTGTGGAAATAGAGTTTCATCACATACTTATCATTTGCACATCACCAAGTAAAGTGTTTTGATTTGTTTTCATACTATTACAATGTTTTTTGTCACACAGCTTACAAAAAATGTGCTTTCAAAGCTATTGAAATGCCTTTTGAAACGTATATACAGTTATTTACACGCTTTTTAAATGTGTGTTGTGATTGCCAGACAGTTCACTTTACAAATCCTCTAACTAAAGTCAGAGAAAGAAAAGTAGACACTAACCTCCAGGAGACAATAATCAGCAAATTGTAAGAACACATAAATTGGCATTTGACATTGGTTTCTGAAGCAGAGCAAATGTGACATGATAAAAACATGATTTAATGTCATCTGTATTGGTCATTCACTTTGAGTGAACAGAACATCTGTTCTTTGTCAGCTCGACAAACGGGCCAGTCGACCCTAAAATAGCTCTTTCTGATAAAGTCTGACTCGCCATAGCAAGTGGACGAGTAGATTTCTCGAGGCCTGCTAATGCCAAAGCTAAAGATCTAGAAAGTATCTCAACACAAAAACCAGAGAACCAATACATTAATCTAGCCTTGGTGTTGACCTTTCAACCTAGATGACATTTCCAGTCTTACTAAAGTTTGTGGCTCTTCAGGATCACCAGGAGAACTATGCCCGGCATAGATTCAAAGACATCTTCACTAATCAATCAGCAGCCATCTCGCTCAGAGTATCTTCAACCGCTCCTTAACATATAGACTGTTACCTAGCAGACTCAGTGTTTTTTCATCCACGATGCCACTCTGGACAGAGCCCGGCCATGTGTAAATCAGTCTTGATTCTGCTCCAATAAGAATATTCCATCCTGAACTGCCAGGCCAGACAGAAAAATGAGCAGCCACCGACCAGCTACGGCAATTTTGGTCCCATCATCTAGGTGCAGTTTCAACCCTGTGACTCACTGAGAATGGGACCTATGTTGGTGCACATATGGTGCCACACCAGCACAACTAAAGGTGTTCGGTGGGATACTAAAATTGATCTCAGTCACTGATCATTACTCAGGCCGCATTACAGTCAATCTATCTTTGCAATCTGTGCTACTATAGCTGGCCTGTGTCTGGAGAATATCTAAAAATGGGGGATTGGAATGAGGCCTGAGCAATTCTCAATGACACAATAATTTAGGCTTTCCTCCCATTGCTTTTTTAATTTTTGTTTGCCAATTGATTGAAAAGAATTTTGTTTTCTTTTTTCCTAACTGCTAAATGGGATTTTGACCTGATTGTGCAATGATGGTCACATGATGGTATTAAGACTACAGTTGATTCCAACACTTAGGGCACTTGTGTTACTGGACCTTTTACCTCCTTTTGGTGCTGCTTGTCACCTTCAATCGGTTCAGAGACTCCAGCATAGGAGTAGAGGCCATTGCCCTACTCTGGATTGCCTCCTTCCTCCGACAGATCACTCATCATAGCAGACACCCTTTCTCCATCTTCCCTCTAATCTTTAAAAGGTACCTGAGCCGTTTACTACGCTGCTCATTTAAAGTGAAATGCTGCAACACCACCTACTGCCACAGTGACTCTATTTTTAAATGTATTTCAAGGAAACATTTTATTTTTAAAATCTTTACCTGCTGCTTAGCACTTTGCACATTCTGCCCCGCAAGTCCTGTTAGCTCTGCCCTAACACCCCAGTCCGTCACGGCAAGTGCCCTTTGAACGGAGGGTGTAGATGGGCTAGAGCTGACTCACTTCCTGCAGAGGGCAATTTTGGCGCTGCGGGCGTAGAGCGGTCTAGTCGACCGACGCCCAGACTCTTCTTGAGGCTATGTCAGGTCGAAGGCGGAAGTACGAAGGCGCGCCAAAGGCAAGCCCGTCTGCCCCCGTCTGCCCCCGTCCGCACCTGGACCGGGCCCAGGGCCACAATCCCTACTCCTTTCAAGACAGATCGAACTAGTATCCGATTATCAAGCAAAGAGCTACTTGACCTTAGACCTAAATTAACCTGCCCTAAACTACCAAGGCTGCTAGACACTAAATCATGCCCAAGTTACAACCTATCCTTGAATCCCGCCCTGAGTGAAAGGCCGAACACCCGAGGCATTCAGACCAACAGTTTGCTTCCCAAGATCTTCAGGGCGGGGCTAATTAACACACAGTTACTAGTCAAGCATAATTCCGAAACAGCAGAACTTATAGAAACCCAAACCCTTGATATTCTTCTCATCACTGAGACGTGGGCAGACGAGGCTTCCAATATAGACCTAGCATTAGCTATTCCGGAAGGGTACTGTTAGACCTGTCTGACCTTTTGCGTAGTCCCTCCAATTGATTATTTATTTTGTCCCCTTTTTGCCCCTCATCCCTTTATTTATTTTTGTGTCCACTAGATTTTTCAAGGTGTTGGTCTAGGGGATAGGTGCTCTTTCGCCCTCATAGTTTTTCACCTCAGGCCTAGAGGCCTTTCCTGACAGGAATTTCTTTGGAGTCACAAAATGGTGGCTACCAACTGTCATAACTGACATACCTGGAACCTGTCCCATAGGATAGAGTAGGGCATTCCAGAACCTTCTGGTCCCTTCTGGACCTCTAAGGGTCAGCCTATATAAGGCGGAATGCTGGTCAGCCATTTTGTCTTGCCAGTGAGGAACAGCTAGAGTGAAGGCTGAGGTCTGGAAGGGGTAGGGTCCTTAAGGGTGGACTGCTCTAAAAGGGTTGCCCTCTGACTGGGTTCACCACCCCCCCATTCCTGTTGTCCTAGCCGAGTTAGTTCCGTCCTGCTGACCCTGGACAGAGTGGGAGTTGCCTCAAGATAGGTGAAGGGGTTAATTCCAACTAACTGTGGAGCTGCTGTGTGAACGGAACTGAGTGCCCCCCCCCCCCTATCCCCAGCTCCTGTCCAGTATGGAGGATTAGTGGGTCCCTGCTAAGGATAGAGAACTGGGAACTTATACGTGTGAGGATCAATTTCTATTTCCCTTTGCCTTGGGTGTTGAAGCCGGCTACTGCCCTTGTGAGTCTGAGATCACTTACTGGTGACCGGACGTGCAGCCGGTGAATCACCTTTCCCACTCGTGAGACAGAGGAAGAAGAGGGGTGCCGGATGTCTAGGGGCAGCGCCGATTCCGCCATGAGCAGGACCCCTGGGGCATCAGCCGCGTTGTTGTGGCGGCGCCGCTGATCTGAGGAAAAAGGTGGGGGCTGGTTGTACAGAAGTCGGGCGCCATTGCGCATGCCCCAAGTGGATTCAGTCGTCCCTGGAAGGAGGGGCCTAGGAGCGAGCAGGCCCGTGGGAGAGCCACTGCCAGCGTCAGGCGGCCGGGACAGACTCCGGACTTGATCCGCTAGTCCCCCGCACATGCGCGGTAGTACCGCTGCGGGGGATACGTCGCAGACCGGCTGACAGGAGATCCCTGAGGAAGCGGCGGGAAGCGTGCATCGGCGCTTCTCCGTTGGTGGGTCCCTTTTCCCTACTCAAGCTTCAACGAGGAGGAGCGGTCTTGAGCAGGGGAGGAGGGGCGAAGGACTGCATCAAGTGCCTGGGATGATTGGTTCCTTCCCCCCCTGTGAGACAGAAACACAGGCCCCCGGGGGCCCAACACACAGAAACGAAGTAAGGAGGTTGTGAGGGGGGAAGTTGGAGGCCATTGAGTCTCCTTCAAAGGAACAAAGACTTCCGGTTGGCCAAACAAGGATTGGGCTGGTACTGGGTAATGCCCATCAAGCTTCTTGTAAGGATCTATTAAGGCTTAATTTTCAATACAGGATGTTCCCCTTCTGTGATCAGACTACTATATATCAATCCCTCCCCCTTTCTTTTGACAGCTCTAGTGAGGAGCTTACATAGAGCAACTATAGTGAGTAAGGCTCGCCAATTCTTCTGGAATCTAAGGTGGAGTGGGGGGTAAATGTAACATCACCTCCGAAAGGTCAAGTCTAGTAAAGTTTGGAGGAGCCTAAATACTGCTCTTGGGAGACTAAAGTAATGTGCTGTTATGTGGAGAAACTGATTAATGACATGATCTGGCAACGTTGAGAATCTTAAGAATTTCATGGGTAAATGTAATGTACTGAACTGTGATTTCTGAAGAGAAGAGAGCAAAGAATATTTTTATAAACAGGCTCGTATTTTTCCAAAGATTGGTGTAGCGTCATTTTTGAGTGATATTGCATTGGGTTACTGCGGGGTGATTTGCAACCTTTACACATGTGCCTCTATTGATATTGCCTTAACCTAGGCCAGGCTACCTTAGGTGACCTGACATATTTAGGTTCCAACAAGTTGGTGTCTAGCGGTGGGATCTTGACTGTGGTTGCAACTACTCTGTAGTAATTGAGTGTAATCCACTAACCTACACCAGGAGTTTTCTCCTAGCGGCCCTCCTAATTTTTACTTTTGTTTTTCCAAATTTGTTCCTGGTGATGGGGTGGAGGTAGCTTCAGGTTGCCCTTGCAACTCAACTTTCCTTGTGTGTGTAGCCTTGAATTGCCTGTTGCAAAATGGAATTTGCGCTGGAAGAGCTGGAAACTTACTCTGTGGCCCAACTAAAAGATTTCTGCCAACAAATGGGGGTGTTTTTAAGCGTGGTGCCAAGAAGGGGGAACTCCAGACCAGTCTAAGGGCTTGGGTGGAAGCACACAAAGAAGGGAAGGAGGAGGATGAAGGTACAGACTGGGACACGGTTGTGGAGATAGATGGGTTATTCCACTCAGAGGGGGAAAACCTACTCCCAGGACCAGTGTCCTACTCTAGGAGGGGCAGTAGTGTCTCCGGGAGAAGCTTGACCGAAGCAGAGCTCACTGACAGGAGGGAAATGAGACAATTAAAATGGGAGTTGGCTAAGCTGGAGCAGGAGAAGGAAGAGCGGAGGATGGCTCATGAGTTCAGGTTGAAAGAGTTAGAACTCCAGACCCTGCAACGGGGGTCCTCTCCTGTTATGAATGGTGGCAGCGAATTCAGAGAAACCGCCAGGGAGTCCAGACCCTATTTGCCTAAAGACTTCATTGCTAGCTATAGTCAGGGGGATGACATAGCCAAATGGTTGGCTGCCTATGAGGTCTCCCTAAGAGCCCATGGGGTGCAGGAGAAGCACTGGGGGGGGCGGTTTGTACAAGTTTCAAAAGAGAGGGTACCCCACTTTCACCAGGGAACAGGGTAAGAAGACAGCAAGTCAAAAGGGGAATCCCTGGAGTCAGCTTGTTTACCACCCACCTGTCTCGCCAGGGGGAAGGACCTATAGTCCACTAAATATCAGGAAATATGTAAGGATTTCCACAAAGAAATAAAATCGTTCACAATCTAATTTTATTAAAAACCAATATCTGAGCAATAAAATACACAACAAATTAATACAAGACAGTTTAAAATCCAAGGGATGTTCCTTGAAATGAACATAGACACTTGAAGACAATGTACAAAATTAAAAAAAGTTTTTCACAACTAGAATAAACATATATGCAACATTTCAGCAATTAATAGACATAAAACAAAACAATATACTTTGACAAACCCCTCGTGTTACTGTGGCTCCCGAATGTCTTTGCCACTCAATGTTAATAGATCCACAGGCCTAAAACAGCTTAATTTAAGTAAACACTAGTGATAATGTTGGATATCCTTCTAGAGTTTACCAGGCCCTGATTGGATTCTTTATGTCAGAAAACATGCGTTGACGCGTTTCGGTGCAGTACATTTGATTCTGTGGCACCTTCATAGTAGCCATAGCCATAGTACGCCTAATGAAATGAAGCTGGTACCCTGTATGATAAATGACTCCGTACCTTTCTTCCTATACATTCACAGATATGGTGTAATTAACCGCCCCTTGAAACCCCAACAAGAGAAGTCCTGAGGAAGGTGCCACAGAATCAAATGTACTGCACCGAAACGCGTCGACGCATGTTTTCTGACATAAAGAATCCAATCAGGGCCTGGTAAACTCTAGAAGGATATCCAACATTATCACTAGTGTTTACTTAAATTAAGCTGTTTTAGGCCTGTGGATCTATTAACATTGAGTGGCAAAGACATTCGGGAGCCACAGTAACACGAGGGGTTTGTCAAAGTATATTGTTTTGTTTTATGTCTATTAATTGCTGAAATGTTGCATATATGTTTATTCTAGTTGTGAAAAACTTTTTTTAATTTTGTACATTGTCTTCAAGTGTCTATGTTCATTTCAAGGAACATCCCTTGGATTTTAAACTGTCTTGTATTAATTTGTTGTGTATTTTATTGCTCAGATATTGGTTTTTAATAAAATTAGATTGTGAACGATTTTATTTCTTTGTGGAAATCCTTACATATTTCCTGATATTTAGTGGACTATAGGTCCTTCCCCCTGGCGAGACAGGTGGGTGGTAAACAAGCTGACTCCAGGGATTCTCCTTTTGACTTGCGGTTTGTACAAGTACATGCCTCCTACTGGTAGGGACACCTTGCTGGCCCTGGAACCAGAGGAGCAGACCAACTACCCCACCATGAAGCTAGCCTTGATCAGGAAGTTTGGGTTAACCCCAGAGAAATATCGCCAGAAGTTCAGGGGGAGCACAAGTTAAGCACCCAGAACTGGGTGGACTTCCTTGATTACGCAAGAAAGGCATTGGAGGGCTGGGTAAAGGGCAGTGAGGTGAAGGATTATGAGGGGTTGTATGATCTATTTTTGAAAGAGCACCTCCTCGAGAAATGCTTTCCCGAGCTGCGCCAACACCTGGTGGACAGCAAGCTGACCAATCCCCTGAAGCTTGCAGAGGAGGCGGACATCTGGGCAAGTACCCGGGTTGTCCTCAAAGGGGACTGGAGGGGATTCCCAAAAGGTCGGACAGGGCGCCCCTCAGAAGAAGGAGGGGGGAGATAAAAAGAGGGAGTTCTCTAAAGGTCCCCAAAACCAATTCCAGGGGAAGGGAACAGGTTTCACCCCTAAGGCTAACCCGCCCAGAAACCCTAATCCTGGCCAAAGCCAGCAGCCAAGGGTTCTCCACTGTGTCGAGTGTGGTGGTGTTGGACATTATAAGGGAGATGTCAGATGCCCAAAGAGACCACCCCCTCCCACCGGAGGAAAACCACCGGGAGTGGCTAGTGTAGCGCTCGGGGGGAGTTGCCCGTAGATAAGGGGGTGAGTGGGCGGGTGTCACCTTAGTGTCCCTGGGAGAACGGGAGATGGTTCCTAAGATCCAGGTGCCCCCAAATACTGCACAGTATGGGCAATGGGTCACCATCAATGGCCAGAGAGGGGAGGCTCTGAGAGATACAGGAGCCAGTATGACTATGGTGAGAAGTCAACTGGTGTCTCCAGAGCAGGTGGTTCCCCATGTACTCCACCCCGCCGCGATGGCTGACGGCAGAATGGGCCACTATCCCGTGGCTGAGTTTCCCTTTGAGTGGGAAGGGGTTGCAGGTTCACTTCGAGTTGCCGTAAGCCCTGCCGTGCCAGTTGATTGTCTGCTGGGGAATGATATGGAGCACAATGCTTGGAGAGAGGTGGAATACCGGACGCACTCTGCGATGCTGGGTACACCTGACTAGGCCTGTGTGAGCACAAGGTCTGCGACTGCCCGGAGAGGGAGTTCACCTGGGTTGGAGCCTGGAACAATGGCCCAACCCGCTGCCAAAAAGGGACAGACCCGAAGACAGGAAGAGCCTGCTTCGGCTTCCGCACCCCATGTGACAGATCGGCCACCTGCGGTGGTGGACCAGGAGTCCGTGGAGGGGGAAGTAGTCTCTCTGGAGGACCTACCCATCCCTGCTGAGTGGCATGTGGAGGGAGGGCCTACCAGAGAGGAATTCTGTAAGGGGCAGAGGGAGTGCCCTACCCTTGAGGGACTGAGGCGACAGGCTCACGCCCAGGCAGCAGGTGACGTTACGGGACACTACCACATTAACTGGGAGGATGGACTCCTCTACAGTGAACACAAGGTACCCTTACCTGGTTCATCAAGGGCCTTGGTAGTCCTGCAACAATACCAAGCCTTTCTGCTGGAATTGGCTCATGCTATACCCTTGGCAGGACACTTAGGTCAGGACAAGACCTTTGCTCGGCTTGTCCTCCACTTTTACTGGCCTCAGATGAAAGTGGCGTCCAACACCTACTGTCGGACATGTGTATCCTGCCAGGCCAGTGGGAAAACAGGGGTGAAGCTGAAAGCTCCCCTGGAACCACTTCCATTCGTTAGCACCCCCTTTGAAAGGGTGGGCATCGACATTGTAGGGCCATTGGATCCACCAACAACAGCTGGTCACAGGTTTATCTTAGTTCTGGTGGATCATGCCACACGGTACCCAGAGGCAATTCCTCTGAGCACTGTCACTGCACCTGTGGTGGCTAGGGCCCTAATGGGGATCTTTACCCGAGTGGGTTTCCCCAAAGAAGTTGTGTCTGACAGGGGGACCAACTTTATGTCAGCATACATGCGGGCAATGTGGAAGGAGTGTGGAGTGAGCTACCGGTTCACCACTTCTTATCACCCCCAGTCGAATGGACTGGCCGAGAGGTTCAACAAAACCTTGAAGGGCATGATCAGAAGTCTGCCTGAAAGCCTGCGGAGGAAATGGGACGTCCTCCTACCCTGTTTGCTATTTTCCTACAGGGAAGTGCCACAGAAGGGAGTGGGCTTCAGCCCCTTTGAACTTCTGTATGGGCACCCTGTGCGCGGTCCTCTCAGCCTGGTGAAGGATGGTTGGGAAAAGTCTCCCAGGAAACCCCCCCAGGATGTGGTGAGCTACATGCTGGCCTTCCGGAGCCAAATGGCGAAGTTGTGGAAGCAAGCTTCTGACAACGTGGAGGCCAGCCAGGCCATCATGAAAGAGTGGTATGACCACAATGCTCACCAGGTGGAATTGGAGCCTGGCCAGAAAGTGTGGGTGATGGAGCCTGGAGAGCTTAGTGCCCTCCAGGATCGCTGGACAGGCCCATTTGAAGTGTTGGAAAAGAAGAGTAAGGCCACATACTTGGTGGACCTTAAGACCCCTCGACAGCCCCTACGGGTGCTGCATGCCAACCGACTCAAACCCCACCATGAGAGGCCCGAGGTCATCTTAATGATGGTGACTGATGTGGGAGAGGAAGCGGAAAGCGAACCTCCCCCGGACTTGTTCTCGTCTCAGGAAAAGGATGGGTCAGTGGAGGGAGTGATTCTCTCTCCTACTCTAACTCCTGAACAGCGGGAGGACTGCCGCCAGATACTGGAGCAGTACTCTACGTTGTTCTCCCTTGTCCCAGGAAGGACTCACCTGTGTACCCATGATGTGGACACAGGGGACAGCCCACCAGTGAAGTCAAAGACCTACCGGCTGTCCGACAAGGTGAAGGCTAGCATCCATGGAGAGGTTGCCAAGATGCTAGAGCTAGGAGTTATAGAACCATCCAACAGCCCTTGGTCCAGTCCGGTGATGCTAGTGCCAAAAGCCGCTCCACCGGGCACCACGCCAGAACTGAGGTTCTGTGTGGATTACCGGGGACTGAACTCAGTTACAAAGACTGATGCTCATCCGATCCCTAGGGCGGATGAATTAATCGACCGGCTAGGAGCTGCCCAATACCTAAGTACCTTTGACCTCACTTCAGGGTACTGGCAGATCTCCTTGACAGATGGAGCGAAGGAAAGGTCAGCCTTCTCCACGCCTGAGGGACACTTCCAATTTTGCGTGATGCCCTTTGGGCTCAAAAATGCCCCTGCCACATTTCAGCGGCTGGTGAATCAGGTCCTCTCTGGAATGGAGGGTTTTCGCTGCTGCTTACCTGGATGACATTGCTGTCTTCAGTAGCAGTTGGGAGGACCATTTGCAACATTTGCAAGCAGTTCTCCAGGCCCTGAAACAAGCTGGATTGACAATCAAGGCCAGCAAATGCAGATTGGGCAGGGGGCGGTTGTGTACCTTGGACACTTGGTGGGTAGGGGGACTGTGCAGCCCCTGCAGGCGAAGATTGAGGCAATCATGGCCTGGGAACCCCCCGAGACACAGACTGAGGTCCGAGCTTTCCTGGGCCTCACAGGCTACTACCGTCGCTTTGTGAAAGGGTATGGTACTATTGTAGCGCCCCTCACAGAGCTCAACTCCAAGAAACAACATTGACGGGTAGTTTGGACGGAAGCTTGTCAGCAAGCTTTTGAGAAATTGAAGCAGGCAATGTGTGCAGCACCGGTCCTGAGGGCCCCAGACTTCTCCAAGGAGTTCATTGTCCAGACAGATGCATCAGAACATGGCATTGGGGCAGTGTTATCGCAACTGAATGAAGAGGGTCTGGATCAGCCTGTAGTCTTCCTATCCAGGAGACTGCTTCCCCGGGAACAGAAGTGGAGTGCAATTGAGAGGGAAGCTTTCGCGTGGTGTGGGCTCTGAAGAAGCTGCGGCAATACCTGTTTGGCTCGCACTTCCTGGTTCAAACTGACCACCGCCCCCTTCGTTGGCTAATGCAGATGAAGGGGGAGAATCCCAAGCTGTTGAGGTGGTCCATCTCCCTACAGGGAATGGATTTCCGGGTGGAACATCGGCCTGGAGTAGACCACGCCAATGCAGACGGTCTCTCTAGGTATTTCCGCCTTAGTGATGAGGACTCCCAAGGGGTTGGGTAGCTCTCCCCACTTTCAGCTGGGGGGGGACGCGTGTTAGACCTGTCTGACCTTTCGCGTAGTCCCTCTAATTGATTATTTATTTTGTCCCCTTTTTGCCCCTCATGCCTTTATTTATTTTTGTGTCCACTAGATTTTTCAAGGTGTTGGTCTAGGGGATAGGTGCTCTTTCGCCCTCATAGTTTTTCACCTCAGGCCTAGAGGCCTTTCCTGACAGAAATTTCTTTGGAGTCACAAAATGGTGGCTACCAACTGTCATAACTGACATACCTGGAACCTGTCCCATAGGATAGAGTAGGGCATTCCAGAACCTTCTGGTCCCTTCGGGACCTCTGAGGGTCAGCCTATATAAGGCGGAATGCTGGTCAGCCATTTTGTCTTGCCAGTGAGGAAGAGCTAGAGTGAAGGCTGAGGTCTGGAAGGGGTAGGGTCCTTAAGGGTGGACTGCTCTAAAAGGGTTGCCCTCTGACTGGGTTCACCACCCCCCCCATTCCTGTTGTCCTAGCCGAGTTAGTTCCGTCCTGCTGACCCTGGACAGAGTGGGAGTTGCCTCAAGGTAGGTGAAGGGGTTAATTCCAACTAACTGTGGAGCTGCAAAGATCCCTGCTGTGAGAACGGAACTGAGTGCCCCCCCCTATCCCTAGCTCCTGTCCAGTATGGAGGATTATTAGTGGGTCCCTGCTAAGGATAGAGAACTGGGAACTTATACGTGTGAGGATCAATTTCTATTTCCCTTTGCCTCGGGTGTTGAAGCCGGCTACTGCCCTTGTGACCCTGAGATCACTTACTGGTGACCGGACGTGCAGCCGGTGAATCACCTTTCCCACTCGTGAGACAGAGGAAGAAGAGGGGTGCCGGATTTCTAGGGGCAGCGCCGATTCCGCCGTGAGCAGGACCCCTGGGGCATCAGCCGCGTTGTTGTGGTGGCGCCGCTGATCTGAGGAAAAAGGTGGGGGCTGGTTGTACAGAAGTCGGGCGCCATTGCGCATGCCCCAAGTGGATTCAGTCGTCCCTGGAAGGAGGGGCCTAGGAGCGAGCAGGCCCGTGGGAGAGCCACTGCCAGCGTCAGGCGGCCGGGGCAGACTCCGGACTTGATCCGCTAGTCCCCCGCACATGCGCGGTAGTACCGCTGCGGGGGATACGTCGCAGACCAGCTGACAGGAGATCCCTGAGGAAGCGGCGGGAAGCGTGCATTGGCGCTTCTCCGTTGGTGGGTCCCTTTTCCCTACTCAAGCTTCAACGAGGAGGAGCGGTCTTGAGCAGGGGAGGAGGGGCGAAGGACTGCATCTAGTGCCTGAGAAGATTGGTTCCTTCCCCCCCTGTGAGACAGAAACACAGGCCCCCGGGGGCCCAACACACAGAAACGAAGTAAGGAGGTTGTGAGGGGGGAAGTTGGAGGCCATTGAGTCTCCTTCAAAGGAACAAAGACTTCCGGTTGGCCAAACAAGGATTGGGCTGGTACTGGGTAATGCCCATCAAGCTTCTTGTAAGGATCTATTAAGACTTAATTTTCAATACAGGATGTTCCCCTTCTGTGATTAAACTACTATATATCAATCCCTCCCCCTTTCTTTTGACAGCTCTAGTGAGGAGCTTACATAGAGCAACTAAAGTGAGTAAGGCTCGCCAATTCTTCTGGAATCTAAGGTGGAGTGGGGGGTAAATGTAACATCACCTCCGAAAGGTCAAGTCTAGTAAAGTTTGGAGGAGCCTAAATACTGCTCTTGGGAGACTAAAGTAATGTGCTGTTATGTGGAGAAACTGATTAATGACATGATCTGGCAACGTTGAGAATCTTAAGAATTTCATGGGTAAATGTAATGTACTGAACTGTGATTTCTGAAGACAAGAGAGCAAAGAATATTTTTATAAACAAGCTCGTATTTTTCCAAACATTGGTGTAGCGTCATTTTTTAGTGATATTGCATTGGGTTACTGCGGGGTGATTTGCAACCTTTACACATGTGCCTCTATTGATATTGCCTTACCCTAGGCCAGGCTACCTTAGGTGACCTGACATATTTAGGTTCCAACAGGTACGCAATAATTAGGGCAGACAGGAAGGGGAAACGAGGGGTGGCCTGGCCATTATCCATCGAAATGTCCTAAGGACCAAGGGCCTAAATGAGGACGGTAATTACGATTGAGCGGTGCTGCACTTTCAAATAAATATTACTAACAATGATACGATTAAAGGGCTTCCTGATTTACAACTGCTGAGCCCTTTGCTGGAGTCAAGTGTGAAGAACCCAGACATTACCGTCCTGGGTGACTTCAACTTGCACCTGGAAAAGAGCACTGACACCAGTCTTTTAACACTGACAGATGCACTGTCAAATCTATATATGAAACAGATCGTAACGCAAAACACCCTCGATGCAGGCCACACGATCGATGGGATTTTCACATCCATAAATAATATTTCACTACTAGAAATCGTACCAGTACCGTGGTCTGACCATAAGTTAATAATATTTGCTATAAAAACTGGAAAATCATTTGCAATAGCTGCACCATCTGGCAAGCACCTTCTCTCTCCTAATTGGTCAAAAATCACCCCCCTATTCTCGATGAATATTTAACAAAGTCAATCCCGGAACTTGACAAAGATTGTAACATAGCCTCAAACCAAATTTCAAGCTGGATCGACGCTGCCATAAAAATAGCAGCTCCTCTCAAAAAGAATACATCAAGGAGGAAAACGGCCTCCCAACCATGATTCACAAATGTGCTAAGAACACAAAAACAAATCTGAATAAAATGGGGAAAAATGGAGGTTGAACTATGAGTCTGGGCCACAAGAGAACTATAAATCCTCTCTGGCCACCTACAAGAAATGAATAATAGCAGAAAAAAGTAAATACTTTACCCAAAAAATAGGGGATGCAAAAGACTTGAGGAAAGAACTCTTCTCCATAGTCTAAAAATTATCAATTCAATTCAATTCAAAAACTTTATTCGATCATTTGTTGATAATAATCATAAAAGTACATGCTTACAAAAATCGATAAAATACATATAAGTACAACTTGTTTAAAATAATCATGTATCAAGGGACATATTATTCCTCAAGTGAACAGACTTTAAAATGAATGCAGCGGTAAAAAAAGCAAATGTCCTGCGAATCAAGTCCAAATAGGAGCCTCATAGCAGATTCAATTGTGGGAACATTGTATTTTTTAAAGAGTGGTTTCAGATATAGTTTACGGGGATGAAGATAAAAAGGGCATAACAATAAAAAGTGCTCCGGACTTTGCTTTGTAATCCCGTCACATGGACAGGGGGCAACAGTGTGGGACTTGATATGTGGGTACGCAACAAGCAAGTGAACAGCCCCCATCCGCAGTCTTGTCAATACATATTGATGGGAACGAATGGTGACCGTTCTAAGGTATCCTGCGAGTCCCGGTTCTTCCATATTGTACCTATCGTAGAAAACATGTGTAGAATACTGAGAAGTAGCAGCATTACGCTTTACAGTGCCAGCTCTCAGGAATACATGTTTAAGCTCTTTCTTAGGGATGTTTATAACGCACGATGGGTTATCACACACAGAAAGATTGAAGACATCCTTAAATACCTGGATAATATAGTTGAGCCAGGGAATACGGGAACATTTATCCAAGTGGAGACAGTCAAGAATGATCTTTCTTGTAAACCCCATCTGCTCCTTAACCCAAATAGATCTCCATACTAGGAGTGGTCTTAAGTTGATCAAATCAGAAAGATGTTCCAGACCCACCTCCTGATGGATTACTTTGGTTGAAGCAGAGGATGGTAAGCATAAAAGTTTTTTAACAAAATTGTTTTCCTCCACCTGGAGGATATAATGGTTACAATGGCCCCATACACCTGAACCATAGAGTGCCAGGGCAACACATTTGTGACGAGCATGTCGGGTATCCGCCTAGAGCCTAACTTAGTTGCAAACTTGAATATGCCAAAGGAACACTTGGCCATTTTAGCTCTTACATTGGTTATTTCTGACGCCCACATCCCCCCACTATTAAAAGTGATGCCTAAATAGCAAAATTTGTCAACCACTTGTATTGTTTGGTCCATAACTGTAAAAGGTCTTAAATTTTTGACTTTCTTGCCACAGGCCATAATAAAAGTTTTTGAATTGTTAATTTTTAATGTTCTCCCATTGATAAAATCCACAAATTTGTTCATGAGTTTCTGCAACCCAAGAGGGGTTCTCGAGAGTAAGACCGCGTCATCGGCGTAAAGCAATACCGGAATGGGTATGCCGTCGGCGGCCGGTGCGTCAGCATTGACAGCACGTAGTTCAGACTCAATTGCGTTAATAAAAAGGGAGAAAAGAAGAGTGGCAAGGACACATCCCTGCCTAATACCAGAACCAATTAGAATATTAGGGGAACACTCTCCTGATTGCCCATAACGGATCTTGGCCGACAGGTTCCTATACAATTGGGCTAAAAAGTAGAGGATTTCCCGTGGGGCACCCATATCCAGTAGGGTTGACCACAGAAGACCATGGTCTACCAGGTCGAATGCACTGGAGAGGTCGGCAAAGCAAAGAAACAACGAGCCTTGCTTAGCACGTTTATATTTGCCTATGATGAGGTCCAGGTTTATGCACTGTTCTATAGTGCCTAGCCCCTTTCGGAAACCAAACTGGGAGTCCGCAAGGATCCCCTTTTCTTCGACCCAATCCTCCAAGCGGCTCAATAGTACCCTACTCATGATTTTTAGGGAAGCAGTAAGGAGCGAGATAGGGCGGTCATTTTTTGCCTCTTCTCTTGCACCTTTTTTATAAATAGGAATGATGATAGATTCCCCCCATGCCTGAGGGGCTTGGGTCATTGCTGCTGCATTAAACACCTTGGTCAGCAGTGGACTCCAAAGGGATACCTCAGCTTTATAGAGATCAACGGGTACCCCGTCGGGACCCGGTGCCTTCCCCCCCTTACTACACCGGATGGCAGTATCCACCTCGGTGACTGTAATGTTAAGAGGTAGGGGGGTGGCAACCACAGCATCCCTATCACCCCCTGCCTCTAATCTATCGGGGTTAAAAATGCTGGAAAAATGGGCAACCCATTGTTCTTCGCTCACTTGGGCAGACAGGACCGGGGCTTCGTCCTTTTGAAGAAAAGGACTATTGACCGTGGACCAAAAGAGCTTGGCATCCCTAAGATCCACGGCCATGGTCAACTTATCCCAGGCCTCCTCTCTTAGTTCCTGTTTCCTAGCCTTCAGGTGAGTGGTGTATTCCCTCCTCAGAGCCCTTACTGCTTCCTTATCCCTGGGTTTGCAATTAAGGGCGGCTTTTAGTTTTTGTAGGGATTTAGTGCATTCCTTGTTGAACCAACCACAAGTGGTCCTAGTGCCTTTAGGTTTTGTACCAGTTAAAATTTTTACGATATATTTATTAATGGTGTCAAAACTAACTAATATATCGGCACTACATATATCGGGTTCAAGACAGCTTTCTACCTCCTCTAGACAGGCTGACACTATGGTGCTTAGTAGGCGTTCCTCATTATGCCTACCCCATTTAATTCTAGGGCCATTTAATCTGTGTGGAACAACATCTGTCACGATACCATGCGACACCTTTGACTTATCCCCCCACAAGGAGAGGTACATTGTTAGACAATTGTGGTCACTAAGGGCTGGGTCAACTATTACAGGGGGGGCACAAAGAGTCATAATACTGGAAGAGACGATGAGGTAATCGATAACCGTCACACAGTTCCTACCAATAAAGGTTGGTACCGATTTACCCTCACTGTCTACCCCAGGTAACATGATACATAAATCCAATTTGAGCATGAGAGTGTTTAAAGATTCTCCATAGGCCGAATGTAAAAAGTGGGCCTGATCATCTCCAGCCTCCCCGCCGTACCCACACACCCTCGTGCCAGCAAAGGGGCACATATGAATGTTGAAATCGCCTCCCCACAGAATTTCGAAAGGCACTCTGCTACGACCACACAGTCTCTCCACCTCCGCATCAAGTTCTTCAACCATAACAGTGTTTGAGTGGATAAAAACATTATGGTAATGATTTATTATTAGAACATTCCGCCCATCCCTGTGTTGCAGCCATAGCAGCTGCAAATGCAAACCAACAGTCACATGGGTTTTTACTTGTACCGGCAGACTCACAGAAAGCAATATCACCAACCCACCGCTAGCTCTTCCCTTGTTGGATGGCTGTGCTTGACAATTATAGGAAGCAAACCCATCAAGGTAGACGTCTTCGACTGCCCAGGTCTCCTGGAGACATAGGATGTCGAATTGGGTTAGGAATTCTAACCATCCTAAACAATCCGTCTTATTGTTCCACCCAGCAATATTCCAGCTCCCTAACTTATAGCCTTTCTCCATTGAAATTACAGCCTCATTGGGCATCAGGCTCATATGGGGAGGGGCTACATTCCTGATCGTGTGTTCAACCGATACCCGGGGAATGCTACCCCACATTGGTAAGTCTACAGGTGCTATGATACCATCTCCCGTAGTAAAGGAATCCGTGTTACATTGAGTCTGCCCAATAGTGGGTTTGTTACAGCTAAGATGACGGGAAGCATTAAGCCCCTTAGGCAGATTGTCCATAATAGAGCCTCTCGCCACCATACACAGACCCCCCATCCTCCCCTACATCTCCACATGTTCCTTCACCCACCTCCCCCGTGACTAGTTGGCTTCAATCACAGTCCTCCAGGCCGCTAAACAGGTGAAACCTGTTGGTGGTCTCTAGGGGCGTGAAGGGTTTGAGATGGTCCATTCTCCTGTGTGTGGCAGAATTATGCCTTGGAGCCACAATATTCCACCCATGCGGGTCAGCTACTGTTATGTTATGATGACCATTAGTTATAAAACCATTATTACATACAGGTGGACAGTATGGGTTTGGGTACACTTGCCTCAGTAGAGGGGGAGGAGGGGCTGACAGGAATTGGTGATGGGGTGGAAACACCACTGAGCGGGGGTAAAAATAAGTAAGAGGGCGAGGGATGATATGATTACTGTCATGTTCGGAAGGCCAGGAAAGTATAAAATGGACAGCATTCTGGTCTCTAAAATTAATGACCACTATATCGCCCTCGATGTCTTTGGGTCTTCCCCCCAGCCAGGAAAGACGACGAACATGGACGATTTCGCCATTGATGTTTTTTGCAATGGGTCTATACATACTCAACCAATGCATTATTTTGTTCTTCAACTGGGCAAAACCTTCGCGTTTGTTCGCCTCTAGCTCTAGCACCCCAGTAAGTACCACCACGAAAGGCACTGCTTCCGGTGGAAGTTCTGGGAGGGGGCCCTTGTTATAATTGCCCCGTGTGGGTCGCCCATTCCCTCTGTCCCTCTTCTGATTCCCAGGAGCTTGACCTATGCTCTTTGCCGAACTGGTAACCATTGTAGCGGGGAGCAATGCGGGTAAACTAGTTGGTAAAGCAGGATTAGCTTTAGGTATAATTTTTTTTACAATTTGTGGTAATTGTGGCATGCCTGCAGAATGAACAGGGGCAGGTGTGGGGATTAAGACTGGTGTACTTGAAGGGGTTGGTATAGTGGGAGTTTGTAGGACAGGATTAGACGGTACCTTGGTAATTGCTAACTTGCTACCCAGTTCACGCTCTATCTTCCCCAGCCTGTCGTCCATTTTGTTAAGTCTTTCTACAATGGCCAGAGTATAGGTCCGTATTATGACTCTATACTATCAATTAGGACGCCATTTGAGGATTCCTGTGGTGTCACGACGGCATGAGAGTTATCAGGTATAGAGCTGAGCTGTACTAATTTGGGGGTAGGGCAAGAATGTATAGGTGATGTAACTATCTTTCCTTTATCGATAGCTGATTCCGGCTCTCCCCCTATACTGGCATCGTTTTTAACACCAAAATCAGCATGATTAATTTTCCTTTTTGGTAGGTCGGACTTTTTCCGCCTCTTTTTATTAGGTGGGGGGCCATACAATTTAGTAGGTGTAACTTTCTTTACCCTATTTCTTGTTGATTTAATTTGCCTAGGGGTGGGGGTTATTAGTGCCTTGGTTGAACTATGTTTTTGTTTATGCTGGAGTTAGTTGGATTAAGTGTGGTATTGGTAATGTCCTGGGGTTCTATATCAATTGTGGGTGTACCCTCTCTAAATATTAATGGAACGCTGTCCTGGGTGAGAGTGCAAACATTCTCAATTAAACCACCCTCCAAAGTAGAACTAATCAGAACAGGTGAATCGGATAATACTCTGTTTTTTAGACTCTCTACCGAGCGTCGACGCTCAGCCCGGCGTTCAGCAAGGGTAGGGGTGGTAGGGGTATCCATAACCGATTTCTTAAAATAATTATCTAATTTCCCGTTAATCAAACTCACAGGTTTCTCGGGGCCAACAGGCTCCAGGGTTAGGGTTTCAGCAGACATAATGTTCAACAATAAAATAGCCCCCGAACACTTACACCAATAGTCCAGGGCAGTACAATGTTCGGGCAGGGGTTCTGGCCCAGCCCAGCCTCCTCGGGCCTCTGAGGGCCACAGAGGGCCCGCCCTTGTCCCGGGCTTCTCCCGGTCGCTCCCGCGCAGTGGGGCTAGACTGGAGAGTTTATAGTGTCAGAGTGTGGAGGGGCGGAGCCTGCAGGGAGAGCTGCCCAGGTGGATTCAATCAGGGCGGGCGGGCGCTCCTGGGACAGGTAGTCCTGCGCCTCCGCCTGCTCGCAGCCCTGCAAGTTAGCTGTTCACAGACCCCTTCTGCAGCGAAGTTACTTCAGGGAAGCCTCCTAGGCGACGCTGTCAAAAAAAAGTGAAGGGAAAGAGGGTCGGATCTGCTGCCAAAATGACGCTGTGGCTAGGAAGGTTTTCCGCGATGTGTCTAAAAATTATCAAAAAGTGACAACTCTGCACACGTTGAAATTAGTACAGAGTTCTGCAATGACCTGGGCCAGTTCTTCGTAGGCAAAGTTGGTAGGGTTTATGAGTCCTTCAAAAGTACAGTTAATCCTGCTTTTAGACAACTAAACAGGGAAGTGAATGATCGCCTCTTACCACCTATAAGTGGCCACTTATTCCAATGTCAACCACCTTCTACCAAACAGATTCTTCAGGCAGTTAGGCTAACGAAGTCGGGTGGCTCATCCGATCCTTGTCCACCTAAGGTAACGCACCTTTTTCCTGAACTACTGAGTGAGCAATTAGGGCTGCTCTTCACTGAAATAATTAAAACCAGCCACTTCCCTGAGGCATGGAAAACTTGTCAGTACTGCCGCTCTTAAAGAAACCCACCCTAGACCACAAGAACTGGGCAACTATAGACCCATCGCAAGAATACCTTTTGCTGCCAAGGTTTTGGAGAAACTATTGAACAGGCAGCTGTCCCAATTTCTCAAAGAGGCACATGTCCTTGACCACTCACAATTTGGCTTCCGAGAAGGACATGGTACAGAAACAGCCCAGTTGATGGCCACGGAGGTACACAGGAATATACTGGATGCCGGAGGAAAGGCCGCCTTGATCTTTTTGGATCTCTCGACGGCCTTTGACATGGGAAACCACAATATTCTACTCTGTTGTCTTAGTGAAGCGGGAGTGCATACGTTAGTTCGAACTCTGATAGCCTCCTAGCTGTCAACAGGACTTGCACAGTGGAGCAGGGAGAGGCAAAATCCAAATCTTTCAGCTCTCCTTGCGGTGTCCCCCAGGGGCCGTCGCTAAACCCCACCCTATTCAACTTATACGTGGCACCCCTGGTGGCAATAATAAGGGACTGTGGCTTTATCCCAGTCTCTTACGCTGACGAAACACAAATCGTGGTGTCAATTACAAATAACATCAAAGATATGGCCGATAGATTTAAGAAATGCATGGAACAAATTTTCCAGTGGATGCAGGGTAACTGCTTGAAATTAAATGGGGACAAAAGCGAAGTCATGCTGCTGGGGACGGACATGCAAACTTGGTCTCAGGAATGATGGCCTGACAGCCTGGGCCAACGTCCATCCCCAGTTAACTAGGTTAGAAACCTAGGAGTACTCCTGGTCGCTAAGTTACATACGAGGCACAAACTAACAAATTAACCTCCTCCATCTGGTACATTCTTAAAATGATCAGGAAACATTTACAGTTTATTCCCCAGGTGTTTTGCAAAACAGTGGTAACGGCATTGGCTCTATCTAGGCTGGACTTCGAAAACGCGTTATATGCTGGGATCCAGGTCAAGCAGTTGGCAACATTATAACGTTTACAAAATGCAGCAGCCAGGCTGATGCTGGACATCCCTAAGTATGAACCAATAGCGCATAGGCTGAGAGCTCTCCACTGGCTCCCAATTGGAAAGTAAAATTCAAATCCTTGTGTTTGACAAATAAAGCCCTCCATGGAATAGGTTGTCAGTTCCTGAAAGACCATCTGAAATGGTATGAGCCTTCCAGGTCCTTGAGATCCAGCCAGCAAAACCTGATTCAGGTGCCTAGATTTAAGCAGGTCCGGTGGTGAGGGAGGAGCTTTCTGCTACACACAGCTAGGACATAGAATATTCTCCCAACGACAATTAAAAACAGCCCTTCATTATTCACCTTTAGAAAGGAGATACAAACCTGGTTGTTCACTGCAGGCTTGTAACATCTTAAATGGAAGATAGCTGGTCTCCTACGTCTACTCAGCGCCAAGACGCCCATGGGCAATCCCACGCTTTATAAATCACAAATCAAATCAAATCATTGCCTCTTTCAGCCTCAATGGCTACATTCTGTCGATTGTACCCAAATTACACTAAAGCTTGAACTGCCATCATATCTGCTTCCAAGCAGGTTACCACTGAATGCTAACAAAGCACTCCGAGCTGAGCACTTCGAGAATTGCCCTACTATTGTGGTGGACATGGACCTACTGTCATCTGCCCACCACCTGGAAAAATAATTTTGTTTAATACTAAACTATTCAAACTAAGTGAGGAATCTGGAGGTGAATTGTGGGGTTTACCCACCTGCCTCTTGTGGTACAAGGTAGTCACATTGCCAGCTGCTCCTTTTACATTATGAGATCCTTGCACTGAATTTCCCTTACTTCGGTTTCCTTCAAAGGAAACAATCCACCATTGCCATTTAACTTTCCCATCTAGACTATGCCAGCAGTGTATACCTTGGAGCCCATATCTTTTCAAAAACATCTGACAATCCAGAATGCAGCTGCAGGAGCACTCCTTAAATCTATATATACCGACTGACATTTCACCAGTGCTTTACGTATTCTGCTTGCTGCCTGGAGGTGGATGCATTAATTTTGGAGCAACATGCACTGTTCCTATCACTCTTCCGTGCCAACTGTTTCACAGCAAAAACTCTGTACCTTCTGCCAAAGTGGATCAAGATAATTTAGTCTCATTCTTGACAATCCCTTCCTTCCAAAAGACGTGTACTGGCAGAGGTTCCTTATCAATTACGATTGTTTATCTTTGGAAATCGATTCCTGCTAAACTAAGAAAAATCGGCAGCCATCTTGAATTCTGGAGAGTTCTAACAACCAAGCTCTTCCAACTTACATAATACCAGAACTCAAAAAGATACCCACATGGATGGCTATCCATTCTCGCTCTTTCTACAACACCTTATGCCTTTGCACCCTAGTTTTCTTGCTGCACCATAGCTTGAGCATGTCTCTGAACTCAGCAGGTGCCTCACCCACTACCCCACCCTCACCACATCCTCCACAACCCCCAAGGTCCCTCAGGAGAGAAAGCTCCAAGGGTTTGACAGTGTAGAGGACATGATGCAGAATGCCTTGAGGGGGCTGTGGGATTGTGTTCTATTGATCTGCCGTGCTTGATGCAGCAGAGGGCAGTGTGATAACCACACTAGGCCAAGTCATTCCTGGTAAAAAGGCTCTGTGATAAAGTAGAAAGTTCAGCAGTTGCCTTTAAGGGGTTCCCATTGTTTCTTAAGAATCACAGCCATCAAATACGTATAGGGTCTGTTGAATCCTCTAAAATCAATTCAGCAATTTCCATCACAAATCTTACAAAACCGTACAGCACGATGCACAAAAAAATTCTATTTTCAGTTTAAAAAAAATTGAATTTCAAACCAGCACAGTGTAAATGAGGCCATACAATTTTATATAGAATGCAACATTTTGCATTTTTAAAACACATTGTGAATCTCATAAAAGTAGCTGACAGCCTCAGGTTGCAGATGGCATACTGAGGAAGAAATGAGAACAAGGGTAGCACTGGTTCTTCAACGGATGTTTACTACAGAACGATCAGTAAATTGAGCAACTGTATAATTAACAGACCAATTCAGCAGGCTGTAAGGCTGCAGGAAAAATGTGTCTCTAGAAATAGTATAACCCGACACACAAGTAAAAAATGAGGTACATTGTCAGTGGTGTCTCACGCACAGTTTATTAACATTTTCAGAATTTTCAAATTGTTCACAAAGCTTTAGTGTTCTGTCTACATTCTGGGATTAGTTGCCGGAAAACCTGAACTTTTTAAAAAACTTTTTTGGGGGTAATTCTCTAGCTCAAAAATTGACATAATTGCCCTCTCAAATGTGCTGTGCAACACATAAACATTGGCTGTCACTTTGAAATATTTGTCTTTTGACTCAGAGACCCTGTTTGAATAAAATTGGTTCCCTTTTCAAGGGTCACTTGACATCCTTGTGTGCTAGTAATTCAAATTCCCACTGTGCTCCCAAAAAAAAAGATCAAAAGACCAGGAGTACCCCAAGCAGAGGGGACCTCTGCAACGGCATCCTGGTGAGTAAAGGAGAACAAGCCCTGACTAACTGACCAACAATATATAACCACGTTCCTGCCGTTAGTACCAACTCTGGTATGCATATGTATAGGGTTATCCATGCTCTGAAAACACAACCTTTGATCACAATGTTTGTGGTAATTGATTATAATTAAGTGAGATTTTAAACGATGTGTATTAAGTGTCATTTTGTAATGTGCATATACTTTGAAAAATCATACAATAATGTACTTGTACTCTGCTGCAACACACTCGCATCGCAAGAACCTCTTACTGTAGTTGGTTTCAACACCTCTCCACTTTGCTCATACCCTTACAAGTATTTGTCTTTCATTCACAGGAAGAAAGGGTGCAGCAGCGCCACACCGGTAAACTTTGCAACGGTGCCCAATGCAGAAGACAATCTCTTCATGTGTAAGCAATATCAGAAAGGTTTTATTCTTAGATAAAATGTATATATCCATCAGAGATCCCTTATATTGGAGAAGTGCTACTTGCATACAGACCTTTCAAAGACTTTGTCAAGTATTGGGCTCACACATCAGATGAGCTGATCTATGGAGAACTTGCTGCAGTGTCTGGAGTGTGAAAAAAGCTTCAGCCAGCGGTCACAACTGTGCAAGTATCAATGGCTCCATACAGGTGAGAAACCATACTACTGTACGGAATGTGGGAAAAGCTTCCCTGAGAAGCCCAAACTATGCAAGCATCAGAGAATCCATTCTGGGCAGAAACCATACCAATGTCCCGAATGTGGAAAAGCCTTTACCCTGAGGCCACATCTGTTACAACATCATAGAATTCATACTGGAGAGAAACCATACCAGTGTACTTAATGTGAGAAAAGGTTCTCTCGAAAGGCGCATGTGGGCTATTATTAGAGAATCCATAGTGAGGAGAAACCATACAACTGTGCAGAATGTGGGGAAAGTTTCACTCAGAAGTCAAATCTGTTAGTTCATCAGAAGATCCATACTGGGGAAAAACCCCACCAGTGTATTAATTGTAGGAAGAACTTCGCTCGAAGGTGGTCTCTAATAGCACATCAGAGGGTCCATACAAGGGAAAAACCATATCAGTGTAAGGAATGTGGGAAAAGCTTTGCTCAAAGCTCATATCTGCTATATCATAGGAGAATACATACCGGAGAGAAACTGTACTAGTGTACTGAATGTGGGAAAAGGTTAATCAATAGCACAGTTTTGTTAACACATCATCTGGTCCACTCTGGGGAAAAGCTGCACCAGTGTACAAAGTGTGACAAAGGGGTTGCTAGGAGAGCTGATCTCGAAGGGCATTAGAGGGTCCATAATGTTGAGAAACTGTACCAGCATACGGAATGCGGGAAAAGCTTCCTTCACACGTCTGACCTGCTAGTCCATCAGAGGATTCATTCTGGGGAGAAACCCTACCAGTGCAATGAGTGGGAAAAAAGCTCCTCTCGCAGCTCACATTTGGTCTATCATCGGGGACTCCATAAAGCGGAGAAACCGTACCAGTGTAGAGAACACGCTGTACTGAAGTGAATGTATGACATTGTTCTGCATTTTGTTCATCAACTGTTGTTTTTGCATTTGTCACCCCGAGTGGGACGGGTATGCTCAGACGTGAGTCTCATGCTCTCCATGCCACTGGAATCAAGCTATCCTGGCTGATGAGAGCTGAAAGCCCCAACCCCATGGGAACAGTCCAGCCCGAACTGCCAAGCCAGGTCCTCCCTGGACTTAGAACAAGCATCCTTGGACCGGTTTTGGGGAAACAGGTCCAAGGATGCTTGTTCCAAGTCCAGGGAGGACCTGGCTTGGCAGTTCGGGCTGGACTGTTCCCAGGGGGCACAGGGTCAAGACTGATTTGCATATGGCTGGATTCAAACTGAAATGGCATGGTGAGCTAAAAAATGTACTGGGGTGAATTTTTGACATTGATCTGCATTCTATCCATCAACTGTTGTTTTTGCAGTGTAGACAATGCAGCAAAGGTTTCACTTAAAAATCGAGTTTGTTAGTTCATCAGAGGATCCATATGGGGAGAAACTGCACAATTGTACTGTTTGTGGGAAGAGCTTCACTTGCAGATGGTCATTAATAGCTCATCAAAGGATCCATACTGGCAGAAAACTGTACAAGTGCAAACAATGTGGGAAAAGCTTCAGTCAGAGCACCGGCTTGAGTAGACATCAGGTGATCCATACTTTGGAGAAACTCAACCCTTGTACTGAATGTGGGAAACACTTTGGGTTGGTGCACATACTTAAGCAACATCAGAGATGGCATGTAAAACATAAGGCAAGCACCAAAAAATAGCCCTTCCATGTTAGAGATCAGCACTGCATGAAACAAACGCACACCTTGTGGCTCAAGACTACTTATTTGTGGGGCGTGGCTTGACCGGCAAAGATGGTGGTCGTGTGGAGCGTGAGCTCCAACCAGCCGTCCTACACCATAATCCTGGCCCTGAGCATCTGAAGTGGGCGCGGACGACTCCTGTGGTCTCCCCCGATCTGGGGGCATCGTCCGGTGGCGGTGGATGTGTGCGGACAGACCGGGTACCGCCAGGCAGCCCAGGTGATAGAAGGCGGCCTGTGGAGTCCGGCAGGGCCTGAAGTCGGGACCTACATTTTCATAACGCCGGCCTGGGACACACACTTGCCGGCTCCCGCGGGGCTGCGCAGTGGACCCGGACTGGGCGTGGTTTGTCCTGCTGCCCGGGGCCGATCGCGCCAGGTATCCTGAGTGGTGAGGGGGCAATATTGCTGCTGAAGAGCTGGTGACGGCGGGAGGGCGCCTGTAAAGACCGAGTGCAGCCCTTCTCTGAGGGATGTTGCGGGAGCGGCGCCATCTTGCGCTACTTGATACTCCTTCGTGGGCCTGGTGCGAGGAGGGGGCCCGGGACTCTGCAGTTTGGTGACCTGTGCTTCTTGACAGAGATGGCGGTGGTGGCGTGGTGAGCCCCGTGGGGGTCCCGGGTGCTGCGGTAAGTGGAGGGGGCACATAAGGAGCGGTGGGGTGCAAGGGAAAGGCCCCCCCTCCCTCTCCTTCCTGCATCAGGTCCCATGGACTATAGCACTTCCCTGTGACTGCTGAGCTTGGGGGCTAGATCGGGCCCCGGTGAGAGGCTGGTGGACCTCAGGATCCGGTGCAGTGGTGCGTGTGCCGGTGGCTTGTCGGAGCTGTTGCTTGGGCTGGCTGTGCCTGACCTACCGAACTCTGTGGAAGCACGGGGGGCCTGTGGCCTGCGACTGCGGACGCAGGGGCTGAGTTATCTGTTGCCTTTGGGCCCCCCTCGTGCTGGACTTTCCTGCAGGTGGCACCGCTCTTGGCCGCGCTTGCGATGGCAGACATTGGAGAGGGGTGGCATATTGCCCGGGGCGACCTGCATTGACACGATGATGCGGGGCCATACTGGAGGTAGCCACACTAAGCAGGGGACCCTGGATACATTTACTGAGGCGGGCCAGGGGGCTGGCGGCAGCAGGGGTTTGCAGACCACCGCGCCGGACAATGCGGCCTTGTTGGCGGCTATAACGCAGTCCAGGGATATGCTGCACGACAAGATTGGGGCTGTCGGGGCTGATGTCACGCTGCTCCGCCGGGACCTGAGGAACGTGGTGGAGCGGATCACCGGCGCGGAGACCCGAATATATGAGGTGGAGGATGACGTGTCCGTTTTGAAAAAGAAGGTGGCGGCCATGGAGAAGATAAAAAAGGGCCTGGCCATGAGGGTTGAGGATGCCGAAGGATGGGCCTGACGGAATAACCTTTGCTTCGTGGGATTTCCGGAGGGCTGTGAAGGGGACAATGTGGAGCACTTTCTGGCCCAGTGGCTGGAGGGCTGGCTTCCCCCGGACACGCTATCACGCTGCTTTGTGGTGGAAAGGGCCCATCGGGTTCTTATTATTTATTAATAATATTTCTAAAGCGCGAACAATGGCCCGTGGGCGTCTCGGCACTAAAACCCCCAGATTATTGCCAAGTTTCTGAATTACTCTGATCGAGACGTCATCCTGCTGCAGGCGCGAGTGAAGGCCTCTCTCACGTGCAACAACGCAACTATCCTCATCTTCCTGGATTACCCGTGGTTAGTGCAGCAGCAGCGCCAATCCTTCCTGCCTGCCAAGGCTCGCCTTAGCAGCCTCAAGCTTCAGTACGCCTTGCTCTATCGGGTGCGGCTTCGTGTTATCTACAAATCCCGTACACTGTTCTTCGATACTCCGGAGGAGGTGTTCCACTGGGCAGATGAAACAGTGAAAATCCGAGTCAACATGGCCCAGGGGGAAGAATCGGACTCCCCTTCGAGTGGGAGGGCCCCCGAGGGGCTCAGGAGTCAGCAGCGTCATCGGAGGCGATCGAGGTCTGGGCGCAGCACGCATTCTGGCTCGGTGTCTCGACAAGGGGACCCCGCATTGACGGAGCAGTTGGACGCGTCATGAAGCTTGGTACTGTTCCATAAAACTTATGTATGGCATTCACGGATGCTCAGGTGCGCAGCTTATAAGGGCTGGGAGCCTGACCCAACAGATGTGGGTGGGAGGGAGTGAGAGCCCCGTTCTCATGGGCTATCGCTTTTGGATCCATTGGAGGGTGTGGTGCTTGTTCCCCCGTTGGGGACTGGGCCGCAATCCGACCTCGACAGGTGCTTCCACGTTTGGGAGGTGCTGGGTGGGGGGTGAAGGGGAGGGTTGGGGTTAGGGTTTGGGATTGGGGCGTTTGTTTGCGCTTTTTGTGCTGCTGTGTATCTATCACATTCTTTACATGCCGTGTCTTGGGGACACTCGTAGTTTGCATTGCAATGTTGTCATATGTCCACTGTTGAGAGGGGAGGGCGGGTAGGCCCTGGTGCTTTGCGTATTTTGAGTTGGAATGTGCGGGGGTGTTGGACAAGGTGAAGAGGGGGGTGGTTCTCCAATACGCCAAAAGGGCGGGGGTCGATGTAGTACTGCTTCAAGAGACTCATTTACTAGGTAGGAGGACATAAAGGTGTGGTCCCGCATGCCACTGACCATCTATGTCAGGTCCGCAATTGTTAAGATGGTGGCACTTCCTCGTCTGGTCTATCAACTACAAAATCATCCACATCGGATTCCGCCCCGCTGGTTTCAGCAAGTCAATTCGGCCCTGTGGGCGTTACTGTGGGCCGGGGGAGCTGTGCGCGTGGTGCTGCAAACGTGTTTTCTATCCTCATATACCAGGGGGCTGGCCGCATCCGACGTGCTTTCATACTACCAATTGGTGCACCTCATGGTTCTAAATGATTGGTGGTATGGTGATAGGAGCGACCCAGCATAAGCGGTTGAACGGTTCTTCATGGGCTCCGTGTCTGTGCATACACTGCTGTACTCAGCGCCGCTAAGAGGGTGCCTTCCTGCGGCCACCCAGGTGGTGGTCCACGTTTGCCTGCCCCACCTGGACGCATTACTGGGCTTTAGAGGGTGGGATGCGATTGGTATTTCTACTCTAGGCGACGTGATGTCAGGTCTCTCCCTGAAGTCCTTTCAGAATCTCCAGGACGAATTTGGGATGCCCCGCTCACAGTTTTTTAAATACCTCTAGTTCCGACATGCTTTGACGCCCCACTTGACTGACCTGGAGAGCCTTCCCGAATGTAGTCCCCTGGAGGCCAAGCTGTTTATGGGGGAACTGCCAGATAAGAAGCTCTCCCGTATTTATCAGAAGCTAGTCCATCACTGCTCTTCCGACTTGCACAGACTTAAGTCCGCGTGGGAGGGGGACTTGGAGGATGAGAATTGGGTGGAGGCCCTGGCAAGCCCGAGGGGGGCAGCAATCTCTACACGCCTGTGACTTATACAGTTTAAGTACCTCCATCGCACATACTTCACCCGACAGCGTTTGTGGAGGTCGGGAATGGTTGGTTCCCCTGAATGTCTCCGCTGTGGGTCGGAAGTGGGTACGCTTTTACACACTGAATGGGGGTGCTCAGCGCTATCTAGATTCTGGACTGGGGTGTTTAGCTGTGTATCTGAAGTGCTGGCCTGGGAGCTTCCATGCGACCCCAAACTGGCGTTGCTGCATGTTATGGAGGGGATTGGGGGTAACACCTACAAACGTCATTTACTACTCCTGGGTCTTACCTTAGCCAAACGAGACATTGCCAGGGCTTGGAAGGCGCCCTGCGCCCCGTCGCTGGCTGCCTGGAGGAATGGAATGGACTTGCAAACATTTTAAAATCTGGAAGAGGTGGGCTGATTACCGAGGGCTGGACTTGGACCCTCCGCCTGAGAGGGCTGCCCTTCCGACACTTTGACAGCTGGAACGTTGGACAATTTGTGAAGTGTCTTGCAGAACTTGGCATATATATTTACAGATTCTCTATTGTATATTTGCACTGGCAGCGGCGCAATTGGGAGGATGGGGGGAGGGAAGGGGTGTTTGTGTTCTTAGTAATAGTCTGCAGATATTATCGTTTTCCTATTGTTGCTGATGGTTCCGGGTTTCGGAGCTCTGCATTATATGTGCGTACAGACAAATAATTTTTTTTATTTTTTTTTAAAAAGACTACTTATTTGTGGTGTGCCACATATGGGAACACATATGCCTCTGTGAAACACTCTGCTTGAGAGAGAAACTATGTTACAAAGTGGTGAAGGATTCCTCTATAACATAACACGTGTATTTGTAAAGGGCATGTACCCGGCAGGGCATCTCGGCACTGAATTACATATGTTTATTGTTACCCATCTCAATGGAACTCATTTTATCGGCCTCAGAAGGATGAAAGGCTGAGACGACTCACTGGGATTCGAACCTGAGACCACGATTTCAAACACAGGCCCCTACAGGCCAGGCGGATGTATTAGTCCACTAGGCCCCTAGACCTGGCTTCCAGAACACATGTCTGAGGAGGCATCACATGGTCTTCACATGTTTATCCTTAGTGATTCCATAACAGTTGGTATCAAAGCCACCTTGCAAAGAAACAACCCTTTCAATGTGCGAAATGTCATGAATAATGCTACAGAAAAATGAAAACTACGTTCAAAAACCATCTCTCAGCACAAAGTGAAATACAAGCCATAAAACTATGTGCCATGCTATAGCTGCATAATTATAAATTGCCATTAAAAACATCTAACCCTGCTTTATATAATGATTAGAGAAAGCAAGGCAATTTAGAGGTAAATGTGTACCTGATGGCCAATATGGTTTACAATTCATTCCATCATTGCAAATTGCTAAAACAGTTTCCAGACTTGCTGTAGACTTCAGTTCAGACCAGTTAGGAAATGTGGAACACACAACAAGAGGACTTTTACAGAAGAACAAACCATTTCATGATTTATTCAGAATAGTACAAGCCAGGTGTGCAGAAATCTTTAGTGTTCTGCAGGGATTCCATTGCTGACCTGGTACCACCTGCAGCTGTGCCCTCTGTGCAGCCTTTGGAGAGACAACACACACAAGGGAATTTCCAGAGCTCCTGTGGGTGTGTGGGGCGTTGTGACAATGAGTTCCTAAGTGCAGAGGATCATGTACCTCCATGGTACCACCATGTGGCTCCTTGTGGTAGTCATGACTGAGCACAGTGCAACCAACCTGCAAGAGCGGGGGTAGAAATGCATCACACGCACCCTGGGACCAGCAGTAGGCATGGTGAAGAGCTGCTGGCAGCACCCAAGGTCAGTGAGTCTTCACAGGAGTGTGCCATGTGTGGTAGGGTGTAGAGCCAAAGCCAGCACACCTGGCCCCAGACTCTCGTCTTTCAGGGGTCCATAGGAGGCGAATCTTAGAATTGTTGACTATTATGGGGAGGGTTAGGCTTTATAGAGTCCACTTGAACCCACAGCTTCATGGTACCACAGCACGTCCTACTCTAGGGATGCAATCAATTCAGATATAGCCATGTCTCTCTGTAGGTAAATGATCCTCCGTTGCACAGCGGGCCAACATCGAAAGGACTTTGCCACCTTTTTTGGTAGAAGCTAAAATATTGGGACAAGTTTCATCATTTGCCGAGGTGAATATTAACATACATTATTAACTTACATATAACATGTATTTATTCGTAATATTTTATAGAGTATACTCAGCCACAAAGGTATCAATGCACTTTAATAGTAACATATTACAAGAAACCTGGTCAAAAAGGTGACCCCCCGACTCTGTCATGCTGGTAATTTGTCTTTGACGCTCTTTCCGTAATGTTGGAGATCACACTGCCCTCTTCCCCGCTCTAGGCCCTGCTAGACTCTTGAAAAGCCCTTCCTCAACAAACCAGAAGATTATTACTAGCCAAGTCTGGAGTGGCTATGAGTTGGGGCAGGAGACCCCAACCACTGTCAACGACTGGATTGGAGACCTCCTATTCAGCGGTGATAATAGAGGCTTACTCCTCAATGCTACCGTACACCTCAGGCCCCAGAGATATATCGGGCATATTATCAAGAAACGACGTTAGAATTATCGCCACTTTAGCGGCAGGAAACTGCTGCTAAAGCGGCGATAATGGGCTTGATAATATGCCCTTGTCAATTCCCATAGAAGCCCATGTTCTGGTGTGAACATGGGCTTCTATTGGAATTCTCTACGGCATATTATCAAGCCCATTATTGCCGCTTTAGCAGCAGTTTCATGGCGCTAAAGCGGCGATAATCTTAACTCGGTTCTTGATAGTTTGCCACATGGTCTCCTGTACGTACTCACCCCGGAGGATGGAGAGCAGAAAGATTCACTGCTTCATGAACTGGGTGTGGCTGTATGACTCGGACACGGTTGATCCAATGTTGACTTTTGGCTCAGGTAGTGACTGTTGACCACTCCTAGGTTAAATGTACCAATCCTCAATAGGATCTGCTTACGAACCTGTATGTCAGTTCTTGATGACATGTTGTATTGTTTTAAATGAAAACTCTAAAAGTATTGAATAAAAATAAAAGATGCTAAAGAAGAAGGGAAGAGCTGATGACTACATTAGTCCATGAGGTGCAGTTGGGAGAGGTGCATGTTTAGTTCTTAGCGAAGAGCCAGTGGATCCGTTTGAAGTCTGACGGAGTCAGGGATGGAGTACCATAGGTTTGGAGCTGGGCAGAAGAAGGTCTGTTTTAATGTTTTCACTTTTTTGGATTTAGGAATTTTGAGAATTAGCATCTTGCATTCGTTGCACATATGTGAGTTGTAGCTCTAAAGTGAGTTTCTGAAGAGGGAGGTGTGGCACAGTGGCCAGAGTGTCTGACTCCTAAGCGTGGGGCTCAAGGTTCGATCCCGAGTGCTGAGGGCAGCTCAGCTCAGCACCATGTGACTCAGGGCAATAGCTCACTTAATCTCTCAGACGGCCTCCAGTGCCCTGAAACCTTAAGGGGGGATTACTTTACAAATATGGGTTAAAGGGACAGAAATTCCTCCTGGGCTGAAACTTGAGGCCATGGAGTTGCACAATAGAGAAGAGCTTCAGCTTTTGGCAAATTCCCTATTGGAATTGCAACTAATCGTCAAGCGTTGTATCTAGTGCCAAAGGAAAGTCTGCCTATATTTCCAAGCAGGAGCATCTATAGGTTGGTGATGTGGCTAAAACGTAAAGTGTAACCATGTTCAATGTTAGTTACATGTCCTAAGAGTGTTCATGTGGTACACTTGTAGCCAGCAGGCACCAGAGTGTCCTCTGTATCACACCAACAGTAAAGCAGAATCTCTCTTCTGTGTGCTGGGCACTTGTGTGTGTCTGTGTAGATCTAAGGCACTAAAATTCTGTTAGAAAAATGGGCAAAGGTAAAACCGAGTAAGAGAAAGATGACATTACCAGGGGCCCTCGGAAGATGGGGGCCCTAGGCAGCTGTCCACTTTGCCCTTAAAACATCTTAGCTCTCAATGAAAATATAAGAAATGCTTACAAATAGGTTAAGTTTTTTCCAGTGATAGCTGCTTAGAGAAAGTAAATTCTTGCTGTTTCCTCACAGATTTTTTAGCATATTTTTTAAAATTTGAACATTTATTAGAAATGAATCCTCAATAAATCCAAGTAGATAAAAACACACTACAAAGTGAGAGAGTGTGTGACCATGAGGTACACGTTACGGGTCTACCTATGTTGCCATTTCCTGATGGGTTGTTGAAGCACTTTTTTGGCAAGTAGCACGCTACTCTGGACCCCATAAAGGACTAGTGGGGAATTATTATAGTGAAATATGAATGTGATTTGAGTGGTGGATATGTTAGTCGTAGTTTTAGCCTTCAGCCCAAGCCTCTGACCCTAGGACTCCAGCTGGGAGCGCTGGGCTGGCTCTGCCGATTGCAGAGCTCGCTCACACCAGCGAGTCCTTGGGGAGGCGGCAGTCAGGGAAAACGAGCAGCTCCCAGCTTCTAACGGACCTTGGCTCCGTCCCCAGCGCAGCTAGCGGTAAACTCCTACACAGACAAGTGAGTGGCACCACTTTGGTGAGGTACTTCAGCCACTCTTAGCTGCGCTTGATGGTATGGTGAGTTTTTGCGGGGTGGCTGTCCAAGCTTAAGTAATGCAGACAAGGAGTAGCACTCCCGCAGGATGGAATGCCAAGTTTTCCGTGCCACAAAGCCGCTACAGGGCGGCAATGCCGAGCTATTTGGGCTGTTGAGGCTATTAAGGTTTTCCTCAAGTGCTGCCAAAACTCTGCGGCGGCTGCCAGGGAAGAGAGAGTGAAGAGCGGGTTCGTCCGGGTTTGTCCTGTATACGTGGCTAAAGCCTAAAACGGCTGGAGAGGGGGGAGGGGTGGGGGGGAGCAGCAACAGGTGACTTGCGGCTAAGGCAGCAACAGGCAACAGGTGACTCGCGGCTACGGCAGAGAGAAGGGGCTTAGGACACGCTTCTGCAAGCTTTACCAAAGGTGTCGCCCCTCTCGATCTCGAACTCTAGCCGCTTGCTTACCGCACTGCCTCGCGTTGCTTCGCCGGCCTCACCTCACACAGCCGCCTCCTGTCCGCCTCCTTTCCACCGCTGCCACCGCCTCCTCCTAGCCGCCTTGGTCCGCTCCGTTTTTTGCTTCGCCGGCAGGTGTACTCGGCTCACAAAGCCTCACTCAGCTCTTCAGCTCTTCACTCCCGCACTCGGCTCGCACAGCTCGGAAACGTTGTGAAAAGCTCCGTTTTCAGTCTCTGTCTCTGCTCTCTGTCCGCTGCATCCACAGTGCCCGCTGTGTCAGCCTGTCCCCCTGAAGGTCAGGGTGGAATGGAGTACCGACCTCTCTCGTCCCGTCTCTCTAGCGCCTCCTGCTGTTGGCTGTATGTTAGTCAGTTATTTGTATTGAGAAGGATAGTGAAGGGATAAAAGAGGGAAAAAGGTTTGCATTTATATAGTGCTTGCTACCTCTGATGAGGTGTTGAAGTGCTTTTTTGGTGAGTAGCACGCTACTCCGGAATTCATTTTAATTTGCAGAGTCACCTATTAGTCATAATGTTTGAGAACATTTTATAGGTCTGGCCTCAACAAGTAAAACATTTTGATGGTGTTATTGTTTTGAATAGAAATGCACATTTTTGGGGGGTTCTTTTTTTAAACGTTGATATATATATATAGTGATGTTATTTGAGATGTAATGAGTGATGTCATGAGTGATGTCACTGACCATGTCATGAGGGATGTAATATGTGACGTCGTCAGTAGTGCATTGCGGGCGCGCGAGTTATAGTTAGCTGAACTAACCATAACGGGAGAATTTCAATGGCTTTGTATGAGTGAAATGTCCAGCTAACTATAACATGTGTGAAACCTATGGTTTTTTTCAGTGAATTTCTAAGGTTTTTTAAATGCTAATTCCTAACTATAACGTGGCTGAAACCTATGTTTTTTTTGTAAATTTCTAAGGTTTTTTAAATGCTAATTCCTAACTATAACGTGGTGGAAACCTATGTTTTTTTTGTGAATTTCTAAGGTTTTTTAAATGCTAATTCCTAACTATAACGTGGCTGAAACCTATGGTTTTTTCAGTGAATTTCAAAGGTTTTGTAAATGATAATTTTTAAATGTATTAATTGTTATATTTTTTATACTGATTTACTACATTGTTTTAAAGTATTTATTTTTAGATATTTTATTTTTTAAATTACTTTACATATTTTTAATATAAATTGAAAAAAATGTTTTTAAAAATATTGAAAATGAAATATTTTATTTTTTATTTTATATTTTTTTAAATGTATATATATTTTATATAGCAGGCAATGATATTGTCAGTAGCTGTTTAATTCTCTTTTTAGCTAATTTATCAACGGACTTTTATATCTTTTTATCTTTTTAATATTCTATACTGACTTCTTGTGGTAATGGTTCTTTTTATTGTACATTATATTGATTGTATTATAAATGTGCTTATAAGATATCTCTGTATATCGAATAAAAGCTTATGACTGACTGACTGACTGATATCCTATGGAAGGAAATTCAAGTTACTGGTAAGTACGGTTAAAATTACTTTTCAGGATCAGTACTGGGCTGAAAAATTCAGCACTGAGGTCTCTCCTGACAACAGGTGAATAAATTGGAATTCATACTTCGGCTGACTCAATTTCCATACATCAGGCTCCGCCCTCAACATATTAAGATTAAACTCCAGCAACATCTAGGCCCTTCTTCCGCACCTGCACCAAGCTTATAATTCTTGCCTAAATTAGTTGCGCGCCGACTGATACATAGACTTTGGCATTGGCTTCCACATGCTTTTACAAATATGAATGTGTTAAATACATTGTTCCCCTCTTAGTTACGATAGTACACCAGATTCCTCCCACATTTAATTGTGGCATTTGGCACTCATGGTTTTTAGGATGTCTTCACACACCCAGGATTCATTAGGGATACTGTCTAATTTTTTTTTCCATCTGACAACATTTGGGAGACTTCAAACCCAATCATTGCATTCATGTATCATATTTTTTTATCTTTTACCATGCCGCCGGCACCGCCAGCACACAAGCTTACCTTCTAATCTGCTGCGATCAACTGATGTTACAGAACATATGGCCATCCACACCTACATATAGAGGGGTAGTCTTTTCTCTATGCCTGCTACCAAAATTGCATGTCATTGCTGCGCTTAGTCATCACTGCATGACAAGATGTTTTACTACATGCTGCAAAAGTGTAACGTTTTTTGCCTTGTCACTATGAACATAGTAAAGTCACTCAAGTCACTATAAATTGAATGCCTCTCACCTTAGTGCACTATGTGATCAAGACCACAGGCTTGTGGTTGAAATGCGTCATTCGGACAATAACATTTCTCTATTGCATCTTTAACTGGATATATATATATATATATATATATATATATATATATATATATATATATATATATATATATATATATATATATATATATATATATATATATATATATATATATATATATATATATATATATATATATATATATTTATATATATATATTTATATATATTGTGCACCGCCAAAGACTGGCTTTGGCATGGTCTCCCTGCAATCTTGAAAATCAGGATGCTATGGAGGGAACAGTGAGTGCAAATAGACTTTTCTTTTTTGGGGAAAATGAAGTGAAATTGAGGCATCACCCACCGGAAGGCTGAATTATGAACTTCATGTCCCAAGATTCACTGTCAGGACCTATCAGAGGTTGTCCACCAGGGGGCTAAAACTTTAATAAATTAAGGACGCGAATGACATTGTGAATTTCAGATGCCAAAACGTATCCTTTGACAAAGGTCGAAAATGACCGAAACGCATCAGGAAAACTGAGGAAATAAATAAATTGTATCTACAGTCACTGTTGAGAGTGCGGCTCATTTTCCCTTCGAGGAGGGAGTCTGGATGAGATTTAAACAGCGTGGTTCAGCCGTGGAATAACGCACCGTCAGCGAGAGAGCCACTACTGCCCATAAACGACCCTCTTTGATGAACGTTAGATGTTCCAGGGATAGGGGGCATGTAACCATAAGGAGTGCCTTTATTAAAGATGTTTTTTATGACCTGATGCTGAAGAAATTGTACACTGCAGTTTCCCCATTGTAGATGCCTAGCCTCATAGGATTGCATTGAAATAGTTTATGAATGCATAAATATTGATAGGAGCCAAAGAAAAATATCAATCAAGGATGAAGGGGAATGGTATTGATAAAACCAACAATATGCTATTGTTGAATTTATCCTAAAGTTCCTTAAACAAAATTCAGCCTTCCTGGGGTCACATCTGATTGGGGAGAGTTAACAGGATTAGCCAGGCTGCTTTGATAAATTCATAAGTGTCTCACCCTGAAGAGGGGCTATCTGTTAGAATGAGCTCTGCTCCACAGGAATGTCACGGTAGGGGGGAGGGGTCATAAAGTAGCAGCTTCAAAGGGAGGATGGGACAGGCGGAAGAGAACAGATCCATCTACCCCTCTCTCCATGACCCAGCCAGAGGGCAGGCTAAAGGAAGGTATTTTCAGATGCCAGGAGGGGGGGAGTCATGGAAATGAGCCACACTGCATGTTGGTTTATCTAGCTCTTGCTGCTTTGCTGAGATTTAAGCCATGTTGAATTTTGGAGGAATAGTGCTTTCTGGGAGATCATTGTGTCACACTTTGGAGGAAATGGTCATGCTCTAGGGTGTTGCCTGGACCCTCATTGGACAGGAGTGCCCTCCTTCTTGACCCCTGAGAACATTGAACAAGTATCGAGAGGAGCATAGCCTCTCAGATGTGCTGCTTGAAACTAAGAAGGCTTGCCAAGCTGGAAACTTATTTGCACAATCAGGCTCTGCATTCTAGCTGACCGCGACTGATGCATTATCTGGAACTACAGCCCTTTGGGTTTACCTTGCTTCAAAAGGATTTAAGAGTGGACTCCCTGCAAGCGACATGTTAACAGAGCTCACGTGCATCAACTCCACCAAGAGTCTGGTGCCTGGAGTGTATCCAGTGGAATTTTAAGGGTGTTGTCCAGGTGCATTGTGGGGAATATGGTCCCAACCTTTCAAGGACCATCTTGGAGATTCCCAACCCTTGGAATGTTTTTTGGACACTTTGGACCCTCACAAGGAACTTCAGGACAAAGTTCCAGAAGTTTGGAAAAGTTTGGTGAACTTTTGTGAAAAAGCTCTAAAGGGTGACCAGACCCTCACAAAAAGGCAATCCGGTGAACCCTCCCTGAAACTGGCCTGCTGGAGGAGGCTGCACGACATCTGGTGAGAAATCCCCCCGAAAGGTTTCTAAGTGTGAAGGTAAAATCGTGACCGGGGCCTCCCGCCTAATGTATCCAACCAGGCCTCCATCGCGGTTGGCCTCAAACTTTGACTTTGTCCCGGTCAGAGGCGACCAAATGTCCAGAAGTGACACTATTGCTTTCTAAGCACTAGAAAGTGTTTAATCTTTTAAAATCCATATCTCTGGATCCCTACATTGAATGTTTTTTCGTTTTGGTGTCATTTTAGTAATACAAATATTTCCTATTTTTATAAATTGGTGTTGGATTTTTATTGTGTGTTGTGTCTTCATTATGTACTCAATTTGTGTTTTTAAATGCTTTACATACCTGTCTCTGAAGTTAAGCCTGCCTGCTCGCAGCCAAGCTATCAGGGGTTGAACATTGAAATAAATGCTGACTTATTCTGAGCCCTACACTGTGTTAGTGTCTTTATTACCAGTGGTAGATGCATGTTTACCACTGCTAATATCTCACTTTGCAACTGACACAGACACACACACATACACCCCCACATACACACACACATACACACACGCACACGCAGACAGACAGACACACACACACACACACACTCATTCTCTCCCTCTCTCTTTCTCTCTCCTCTCTTTCTCTCTGCCTCACTTTCTCGCTCCCCTCTCTCTCTCTTTCTCTCTCCTCTCTCTCCCTCCCAAAAATTGAAGACTCCAGTCGGAAGGGCAGGGCCCAATCTTCCAATATACAGTGGTTCTGTTCCATGATCAGCAAAAGAGTCAACACTTTATTTTATGTCTTTATTTCACTTCACATCAGCACAACATTTGACACTCAGTATAATTCACCAACAGATACGTCACTGTGGAGCTAGGAGCAGGTGACAGGCAGGTTGCAAATACTCGATTCACTGTTGGCGACCAGAGTTGGTGACGAGCTTCTGACTACGTGTGACAACAAGAAGCAATGGAACAAATGCCACAAGAGAGAGAAGCAGGACGACCAAAAACTGCGACTCATAGAGAAACAAATGCAGCCCTTGAACCATTCTTCACGTGGAACAGATGTACTTCCGGGGTCATGACCTTCTCTGCAGCTGTGGCATGTCAGCTTCTCCTGGGTTAGGCGCTCACTGCAAGTAAATATGGGAAACCACATATAAGGTGTTAATGTGCGAACAGACTCTCCCTTCGACTGAACAGCAAAACTCACTCAGGTTTTCATGATCCCCAATGAATATGTGCAATATAAATTTACTGTGGTGAGTATTTGCATATCATTTTATTGTATAAAATATGAATGGATTGTACTGTTTTGTGAATAATCAATAGAGTTGGTCAGCAGCACTTTCAGGTCAAACAACAAAAATACCAAAAAAGGGGAGTGAAGAGGTAATGCTCAAAGGAGCAATGGAGGTGGATGCGCCTTCCTCTAGTCAATGTATAGAAAACATAAAGATCCACCCTCAGATAGATGTTTAGCCGTGTCCTCCCAGACTACGCGTGTTTCCTACAGTGGTGGAAAACACACAGTTTTGTTAAAATACCCCTCACACACCAAAAGGGGTATACAACGGTTACCACGCATTTTTTACAACGCGGTACCGTTACCATGCTACTTTTACCACGCAGGTCGTTACAACGAAATGCGCTGGGGGGCGCTCCAGGATAGTAAATACTTTAATTTACTATCCAACTCCTTTCCCTAGAGTCCATGGGGACTGGAGTTGGAATAGTAAATTAAATAATTTACTATCCAGCGCCCCTCCACGCAAGTCGTTGTAACGACTTGCATGGTAAAAGTAGCGTGGTAACGGTACGCGTTGTAGAAGTACGCGTGGTACCGTCATACATCCACCAAAAGGGCCCTTGGCCCTTGCTTCATCATAGGGGTCTTACCGCCCCACTACGGGACGGGGTGTGCTACGACCTATGGCTACGTGGGAGCACTATTTCCAAAAAAACAAGACTATGTGTCGTGTAGGAGTGTAAGTGGAAGACCCCTATGATGAAGCATGACACCAAGGGCCCTTTTGGTGTATGAGGGATATTTTAACAAAACTGTGTGTTTTCCACCACTGTGGGAAACACGCGCAGTCTGGGAGCACACGGCTAAACATCTATCTGAGAGTGGGTCTTTATGTTTTCTACATAAGCACTTTGGGGTCATTCAGGCACCAGCAGTCATGCTGGAAGGCTGCGGTGGCTGCAGAGGTACGGTCTCCACCCTGCCCTGGCAGACAGACCACCCCACCCTAATTAGATGTAACGTTTGCAGCAGAATAATTTTTTGCTTCTCACAAACGAGCCCTCAAAGCAGGGGTTCAGTACAAAAAACAGACAAAACCAATGTCCCTGACCTGCCGGGTGTTTCCTCAGCCCCTGGAGACCACGGTTGTTTGTCCCTGCCCGGTTTCGCCCACGTCTCCCAGGGCAGACACAGGCGGGGCAGACCTGCTTTGGGTGCCCACCCTAGATAGAGTGGGTTTAATGATGCATCAAAGGCTCAGACCTGTGGCAGATGGCTTACTGCCAGTGGAGGCTGCCCCAGCAGCCAATCAGCAGCTGCCCACCTCGAAAAAGAGGGGGGACTGAGGGTTTCCCAGAGCAGTACCCCACTAATTTATAACAGGACCCCCCTCGGTCAACAGTGGTCCCCTTTGCCTTCCATATTACAATGGTGGAAGAGGAGGCTTTTTTATGAACTGGCACCAGTGCCCGTCTTTACTGGGCATCTACAGGAGACGCGCCAGGCCCTGAAATGCCAATGAGCGTCAGGGCTGCTCTCTGCCAACTGCTAGATGACCCCATTTGTCTTCCACTGAAAGGGAAATCACTGATGTCACTACTACCAGAGTTAGATGGTGGGAGAGGGGGATATGTATTAATATGTACGAGTGTCCTACAACACACGTCACTACTACCAGAGTTAGATGGTGGGAGAGGAGGATATGTATTAATATGTAAGAGTGTCCTACAACACACGTCACTACTACCAGAGTTAGATGGTGGGAGAGGGGGATATGTATTAATATGTAAGAGTGTCCTTCGACGCATGTCACTACTACCCGAGTTAGATGGGGGGAGAGGGGGATATGTATTAATATGTACGAGTGTCCTACAACACACGTCACTACTACCCGAGTTAGATGGTGGGAGAGGGGGATATGTATTAATATGTGCGAGTGTCCTTCGACGCATGTCACTACTACCAGAGTTAGATGGGGGGAGAGGGGGATATGTATTAATATGTACGAGTGTCGTTCGACGCATGTCACTACTACCAGAGTTAGATGGGGGGAGAGGGGGATATGTATTAATATGTACTAGTGTCCTTCGACACACGTCACTACTACCAGAGTTAGATGGTGGGAGAGGAGGAAATGTATTAATATGTACGAGTGTCCTTCGACGCATGTCACTACTACCAGAGTTAGATGGGGGGAGAGGGGGATATGTATTAATATGTACTAGTGTCCTTCGACACACGTCACTACTACCAGAGTAAGATGGTGGGAGAGGGGGATATGTATTAATATGTACGAGTGTCCTATAACACACGTCACTACTACCAGAGTTAGATGGTGGGAGAGGAGGATATGTATTAATATGTACGAGTGTCCTACAACACACGTCACTACTACCAGAGTTAGATGGTGAGAGAGGAGGATATGTATTAATATGTACGAGTGTCCTACAACACACGTCACTACTACCAGAGTTAGATGGTGGGAGAGGAGGATATGTATTAATATGTGCGAGTGTCCTATAACACACGTCACTACTACCAGAGTTAGATGGTGGGAGAGGAGGATATGTATTAATATGTGCGAGTGTCCTATAACACACGTCACTACTACAAGAGTTAGATGGTGGGAGAGGAGGATATGTATTAATATGTACGAGTGTCCTATAACACACGTAACTACTCCAAGAGTTACATGGTGGGAGAGGAGGATATGTATTAATATGTACTAGTGTCCTTCGACACACGTCACTACTACCCGAGTTAGATGGTGGGATAGGAGGATATGTATTAATATGTACGAGTGTCCTTCGACACACGTCACTACTACCAGAGTTAGATGGTGGGAGAGGGGGATATGTATTAATATGTACTAGTGTCCTTCGACACATGTCACTACTACCCGAGTTAGATGGTGGGATAGGAGGATATGTATTAATATGTACGAGTGTCCTTCGACACACGTCACTACTACCAGAGTTAGATGGTGGGAGAGGGGGATATGTATTAATATGTACGAGTGTCCTACAACACACGTCACTACTACCAGAGTTAGATGGTGGGAGAGGAGGATATGTATTAATATGTACGAATGTCCTACAACACATGTCACTACTACCAGAGTTAGATGGTGGGAGAGGGGGATATGTATTCATATGTAAGAGTGTCCTACAACACACGTCACTACTACCAGAGTTAGATGGTGGGAGAGGGGGATATGTATTAATATGTAAGAGTGTCCTTCGACGCATGTCACTACTACCCGAGTTAGATGGGGGGAGAGGGGGATATGTATTAATATGTACGAGTGTCCTACAACACACGTCACTACTACCCGAGTTAGATGGTGGGAGAGGGGGATATGTATTAATATGTGCGAGTGTCCTTCGACGCATGTCACTACTACCAGAGTTAGATGGGGGGAGAGGGGGATATGTATTAATATGTACGAGTGTCCTTCGACGCAAGTCACTACTACCAGAGTTAGATGGGGGAGAGGGGGATATGTATTAATATGTACTAGTGTCCTTCGACACACGTCACTACTACCAGAGTTAGATGGTGGGAGAGGAGGATATGTATTAATATGTACGAGTGTCCTTCGACGCATGTCACTACTACCAGAGTTAGATGGGGGGAGAGGGGGATATGTATTAATATGTACTAGTGTCCTTCGACACACGTCACTACTACCAGAGTAAGATGGTGGGAGAGGAGGATATGTATTAATATGTGCGAGTGTCCTATAACACACGTCACTACTACCAGAGTTAGATGGTGGGAGAGGAGGATATGTATTAATATGTGCGAGTGTCCTATAACACACGTCACTACTACAAGAGTTAGATGGTGGGAGAGGAGGATATGTATTAATATGTACGAGTGTCCTATAACACACGTAACTACTCCAAGAGTTACATGGTGGGAGAGGAGGATATGTATTAATATGTACTAGTGTCCTTCGACACACGTCACTACTACCCGAGTTAGATGGTGGGATAGGAGGATATGTATTAATATGTACGAGTGTCCTTCGACACACGTCACTACTACCAGAGTTAGATGGTGGGAGAGGGGGATATGTATTAATATGTACTAGTGTCCTTCGACACATGTCACTACTACCCGAGTTAGATGGTGGGATAGGAGGATATGTATTAATATGTACGAGTGTCCTTCGACACACGTCACTACTACCAGAGTTAGATGGTGGGAGAGGGGGATATGTATTAATATGTACGAGTGTCCTACAACACACGTCACTACTACCAGAGTTAGATGGTGGGAGAGGAGGATATGTATTAATATGTACGAGTGTCCTACAACACATGTCACTACTACCAGAGTTAGATGGTGGGAGAGGGGGATATGTATTCATATGTAAGAGTGTCCTACAACACACGTCACTACTACCAGAGTTAGATGGTGGGAGAGGGGGATATGTATTAATATGTAAGAGTGTCCTTCGACGCATGTCACTACTACCCGAGTTAGATGGGGGGAGAGGGGGATATGTATTAATATGTACGAGTGTCCTACAACACACGTCACTACTACCCGAGTTAGATGGTGGGAGAGGGGGATATGTATTAATATGTGCGAGTGTCCTTCGACGCATGTCACTACTACCAGAGTTAGATGGGGGGAGAGGGGGATATGTATTAATATGTACGAGTGTCCTTCGACGCATGTCACTACTACCAGAGTTAGATGGGGGGAGAGGGGGATATGTATTAATATGTACTAGTGTCCTTCGACACACGTCACTACTACCAGAGTTAGATGGTGGGAGAGGAGGATATGTATTAATATGTACGAGTGTCCTTCGACGCATGTCACTACTACCAGAGTTAGATGGGGGGAGAGGGGGATATGTATTAATATGTACTAGTGTCCTTCGACACACGTCACTACTACCAGAGTAAGATGGTGGGAGAGGGGGATATGTATTAATATGTACGAGTGTCCTATAACACACGTCACTACTACCAGAGTTAGATGGTGGGAGAGGAGGATATGTATTAATATGTACGAGTGTCCTACAACACACGTCACTACTACCCGAGTTAGATGGTGAGAGAGGAGGATATGTATTAATATGTACGAGTGTCCTACAACACACGTCACTACTACCAGAGTTAGATGGTGGGAGAGGAGGATATGTATTAATATGTGCGAGTGTCCTATAACACACGTCACTACTACCAGAGTTAGATGGTGGGAGAGGAGGATATGTATTAATATGTGCGAGTGTCCTATAACACACGTCACTACTACAAGAGTTAGATGGTGGGAGAGGAGGATATGTATTAATATGTACGAGTGTCCTATAACACACGTAACTACTCCAAGAGTTACATGGTGGGAGAGGAGGATATGTATTAATATGTACTAGTGTCCTTCGACACACGTCGCTACTACCCGAGTTAGATGGTGGGATAGGAGGATATGTATTAATATGTACGAGTGTCCTTCGACACACGTCACTACTACCAGAGTTAGATGGTGGGAGAGGGGGATATGTATTAATATGTACTAGTGTCCTTCGACACATGTCACTACTACCCGAGTTAGATGGTGGGATAGGAGGATATGTATTAATATGTACGAGTGTCCTTCGACACACGTCACTACTACCAGAGTTAGATGGTGGGAGAGGGGGATATGTATTAATATGTACGAGTGTCCTACAACACACGTCACTACTACCAGAGTTAGATGGTGGGAGAGGAGGATATGTATTAATATGTACTAGTGTCCTTCGACACACGTCACTACTCCAAGAGTTAGATGGTGGGAGAGGAGGATATGTATTAATATGTACGAGTGTCCTATAACACACGTAACTACTCCAAGAGTTAGATGGTGGGAGAGGAGGATATGTATTAATATGTACGAGTGTCCTACAACACACGTCACTACTACCCGAGTTAGATGGTGGGAGAGGGGGATATGTATTAATATGTACGAGTGTCCTTCGACGCATGTCACTACTACCAGAGTTAGATGGGGGGAGAGGGGGATATGTATTAATATGTACGAGTGTCCTTCGACGCATGTCACTACTACCAGAGTTAGATGGGGGGAGAGGGGGATATGTTTTAATATGTACTAGTGTCCTTCGACACACGTCACTACTACCAGAGTTAGATGGTGGGAGAGGAGGATATGTATTAATATGTACGAGTGTCCTTCGACGCATGTCACTACTACCAGAGTTAGATGGGGGGAGAGGGGGATATGTATTAATATGTACTAGTGTCCTTCGACACACGTCACTACTACCAGAGTTAGATGGTGGGAGAGGGGGATATGTATTAATATGTACGAGTGTCCTATAACACACGTCACTACTACCAGAGTTAGATGGTGGGAGAGGAGGATATGTATTAATATGTACGAGTGTCCTACAACACACGTCACTACTACCAGAGTTAGATGGTGAGAGAGGAGGATATGTATTAATATGTACGAGTGTCCTACAACACACGTCACTACTACCAGAGTTAGATGGTGGGAGAGGAGGATATGTATTAATATGTGCGAGTGTCCTATAACACACGTCACTACTACCAGAGTTAGATGGTGGGAGAGGAGGATATGTATTAATATGTGCGAGTGTCCTATAACACACGTCACTACTACAAGAGTTAGATGGTGGGAGAGGAGGATATGTATTAATATGTACGAGTGTCCTATAACACACGTAACTACTCCAAGAGTTAGATGGTGGGAGAGGAGGATATGTATTAATATGTACTAGTGTCCTTCGACACACGTCACTACTACCCGAGTTAGATGGTGGGATAGGAGGATATGTATTAATATGTACGAGTGTCCTTCGACACACGTCACTACTACCAGAGTTAGATGGTCGGAGAGGGGGATATGTATTAATATGTACTAGTGTCCTTCGACACACGTCACTACTACCCGAGTTAGATGGTGGGATAGGAGGATATGTATTAATATGTACGAGTGTGCTTCGACACACGTCACTACTACCAGAGTTAGATGGTGGGAGAGGGGGATATGTATTAATATGTACGAGTGTCCTACAACACACGTCACTACTACCAGAGTTAGATGGTGGGAGAGGAGGATATGTATTAATATGTACTAGTGTCCTTCGACATACGTCACTACTCCAAGAGTTAGATGGTGGGAGAGGAGGATATGTATTAATATGTACGAGTGTTCTATAACACACGTCACTACTACCAGAGTTAGATGGTGGGAGAGGAGGATCTGTATTAATATGTACGAGTGTCCTTCGACACACGTCACTACTACCAGAGTTAGATGGTGGGAGAGGAGGATATGTATTAATATGTACGAGTGTCCTACAACACACGTCACTACTACAAGAGTTAGATGGTGGGAGAGGAGGATATGTATTAATATGTACGAGTGTCCTATAACACACGTAACTACTCCAAGAGTTAGATGGTGGGAGAGGAGGATATGTATTAATATGTACGAGTGTCCTACAACACATGTCACTACTACCAGAGTTCGATGGTGGGAGAGGAGGATATGTATTAATATGTACGAGTGTCCTACAACACACGTCACTACTACCAGAGTTAGATGGAGGGAGAGGAGGATCTGTATTAATATGTACGAGTGTCCTTCGACGCATGTCACTACTACAAGAGTTAGATGGTGGGAGAGGGGGATATGTATTAATATGTGCGAGTGTCCTACAACACACGTCACTACTACCAGAGTTAGATGGTGGGAGAGGGGGATATGTATTAATATGTACGAGTGTCCTACAACACACGTCACTACTACCAGAGTTAGATGGTGGGAGAGGGGGATATGTATTAATATGTACGAGTGTCCTACAACACACGTCACTACTACCAGAGTTAGATGGTGGGAGAGGGGGATATGTATTAATATGTACGAGTGTCCTACAACACACGTCACTCCTACCAGAGTTAGATGGTGGGAAGCAAGGCTATTTATTAACTGGCACTAGAGCCTTTTGTGATGGGCATCCTCGGGAGATGGGAAAGGGTCCATCAGTGGCCGCAGCTATATCTGGAAGTGTATCTGAATCCCACACCCTTACTTCAGGAGTGAGTGGAAAACTATTTCAGAGCTCTCAGCTATTCAAGAATGCTTTTTTTCTGCTGCCACCACACCGATCTCCATCCCTTACTGAGTTTTACTCATTGGTCAGACCTGTCAATCTTCCACATGTTGACCTTGAACGCTAAATATTTCAGGTCATTTTATACTTGCATTTATAGTTTCTCTGCCTTTGCTCCCCTATTTACTGAGTCTTGCTCTCTGATCTAAGTTGCATAACCTTTCACTTATTGACATCACATGCGACAGCCCAGGCAGGACTTTCACAAAGTAAGGTCCCAGGTGTTGGAATTTTGTTTAGGTATTGGTGAACATGTGAGTGGTCCAGCCTTCCAATGCACTAGGGTCACACCCTTTATAAATCCCTGATTGATTGATTGATTGACCCTCACATCCATTCCATGTACAGTTGGTGCGAATACCTTCAACTGACCCTTCAGCCAAGATAGGACCCCTGTGGGTAATCGGTGGACAGCAGGGCCAACTTGTGCTCTTTGTACACACTTTAGTCTTCCTAGAGCATTGGGTATCTCTTCTGCGCAGGTTCAGCATCCAGAGGGTACATGCTACCCCCATGCACAGTAAACTGGAGCGCATGCCATGGTGCCACACTGGCCTTCTGCCACATCTTCTCAGATAAGACCAGACACCTCCCTGCTGTGCTTAGCCTCAGTGATGAAGAGCCAGTAGTCTCTTTACCGCAGATGAACTTACCAAAGGTGTAGGTGGCCTGGAATCCCTTCATGTTCAATGAGCCATCACTGTGGAACTGGAGCAGAAGGGAGCTCCCAGTGGAGGTCACTGGGGGGATTAGCTTGGAACTGCAGTATTTTCCAATAAGCGGGGAAGTTGTCTTGGCACCATCGAAAATAGACAAGGAATCAGCGTCGCACTTAGGATTAGGTTCAAGGGCAATAGATGTGATTTTCAATGAAACCTGCAGGGTGTAAATAAGAAGTATGTGTTAGTTCTTAAAAAGTACCTCTTATCATGCTAGCAGGCGGCAGTGTGCCATAAGGATGAAAATTACGTGACAGTCGTTTCTTACTACCTCTAACACACCAGTAGGGGACAGTGTGACATATGAAAGGAGAAGTATGCGCAAGCCTTATTTAACATCACTGTCCTGCCAGCAGGAGGCAGTGGGCCAGATGTATCAAGCGTTTTCCAGTTCGCAAACGCGCTGATTCACAGAATTGGCTTGTTTGCGAATGGGAAAAAGCCTTTTGGGATGTATCATCTCAAAAGGCAATTGCAAAATGGGGATTCACAATTGTGCACACATGCATAGTTCAGGGGTGCATCAGGGTTTCCTTTTGGCCCCCTTGCACCCTTGAAATCGCATAAACAATTTGCGAGTACCTATTGGGTACTCGCGCATTGCTCATGCAATTCCCATTCATTCCTAAGGGCCTAGGCCCATAGAAGAGAATGGGAAGCCATTCCTTATTTGCGAGTCACAAATAAGGAATATGTAGGAATCACAAAAGATTTGCTGAAACCTACACACATTGCATTTTGCGAGTCTATAATAGAAAATCGGTAGAATTCGCTATTATAGAATTGCCAAATCCAATTTTGATACATCTGGCACAGTATGACATAAAGAATGAGAAGCTTACACACCATTATTATTGTCCTTCTAGCACAAGACAATTTGATGTAAGGAGCAAGAAGTATGCACTGGCCCTTATTTGCCATCACTGTCCTGCCAGTAGGGGGCAGTGTAACATAAGGAAGCAGTAGTATGTTTTAGCCCTTCTTTACCATCACTATTCTGCCAGCAGGGGGCAGTGTGACATAAGGAAACAGATGTATAAATTAGCCCTTATTTTCCATCACTGTCAGCAGGAGGCACTTGAGCTTTTCTATATACAGTTCAGTGCCTAGACACCTTCATCACACAGAAGCGGCTTCGATCAACTGAGTGGAATCGCAGATTAGGTCAATTGTTAGGTGCCGTCAGCATGGCGCTTGTGAAATTTATTGCTGTTAATATATCTTTTTTTAACACAAATGTTATTGAATTTTTGTTATACAATAAGAATACAGCACATTAGCCCACCTAATACATTAAGATATTTAGATGGTAATATACATACAGGGATCAAACAGTCTGTACTAGAAACAATCAACATGTCATGAAATATGCTATATATAAAAAACCCTCAACCTCCAATAGATATATGCCGGTACGTGGCCAGACTGCCTCGTTCAGGGCCGTCTAAAGGAGGGAAGAGATGAACATGGAAGTGAGGTTGGGGCACGAGTTCCATACCTCTAATATGGACCAGTTTCAGAATTAGAAATCAATGGCTGTGGTGCCACCCACACAGAGGAGTCCCCCAGTTTGGTAACCAGAGTCACAGCGTGCGCCCCCACTCTCCAGGGCTCCAAAGTCTGCGCCTGGGACCCTTCCATTAGTCTGTCCCATTGAATGGTATAGGTTTTTCCTGTTGGCCCCTATATTCTTCCCTCCTCAGAGCCTCACTTTCTGCCAAGTCCCATTGCAAGACTTCCTCTTGCCAGGTAACTACCCTAAGAGCCTGTGGGGACTTCCAGCATTTCGTAAGCAGTCTATTGACCAAGAGCAGAGAGAGGTCTGTAAAGCGCTGGGCCACTTTAGAGCTTTTGGGCCGTGGAGATAACCCCAATACTGATGTAGGCCAATAAGGTCTGTTAGTGCAGCTGAAATCCCGCCCCAGTAACCAATCAGGGAAGGGCAAGTCCAAAGCCAAGGGGCGGTAGGGAACATTTTGTGGATTTTGTGTGGGGTTGAATATGATAGCCACTATAGTTGTCCAGCTATGCAACAGTCTTTGAAGTCTGGAGCCCCCATGCTGCCCACATGAGGTATGCAAAAACAACAGTTGATGGACAGAATGCAGAGCAATGTCATACATTCACCCGAGTACAGAGATCTGGGCCTAAATCCATCGTTTTTTTGCTCACCGTGCCATTCCAGTTTGAGCCCAGTCATATGCAAATCAGTCTTGACCATGTGCCCCCTGGGAACAGTCCAGCCCGAACTGCCAAGCCAGGTCCTCCCTGGACTGGAAACAAGCATCATAGGACTGGTTTCGGGCTTTCAGCCCTCATCAGCCAGGATAGCTTGATTCCGGTGGCATGGAGAGCACAGGACTCACGTCTGAGCATACCCATCCCACTCGGGGTGACAAATGCAAAAACAACAGTTGATGGACAGAATGCAGAACAATATCACACATTGCAAAATGGGGAATCGCAATTGACCCCAGTACAGAGATCTGGGCCTAAATCCATCGTTTTTTTGCTCACCATGCCATGAACCTAGCCATATGCAAATCAGTCTTGACCTTGTGCCCCATGGGAACAGGCCAGCCCGAACTGCCATGCCAGGTCCTCCATGAGTTAGGCATCTACAGTTTATGTAGATTGATTCTGCGGGGCCCCCTCCCACCTGTAAGATCAATCAGTATGGTGTTCAACAGTTTAAACACCCATGCCGTTATTATGATTGGTGAATTCACAAAGTGGTACAGCAAGTGTGGCAACATCACCATTTTCGCCAGGGACAGATGGCCCGCTATCGACTGGGGTAATTTATTTATTTTATTATTTATTTAAAGATTTGTAAAGTGCCTGGTGACCCGGAGGCGTCCCCGCGCTGTGAGAGCTTGAAGTTGGCCAAGAGGGGAGAAAAAACTTATTTAGGGAAAAGCAGAGTTTTGAGCTGCTTGCGAAAACGCAAGTAGCAGGGTTCCAACCGCACACTGCGGGGGAGCGAATTCCAGCGTATAGCTGCCTTTACGGAGAAGCGACGGCCTCCAGTACGTACCCTGTAATGTAATCCAGTAATGTGACCCAAAACGACACTTGAGATCTCAGTGTGTTAATCTTATGTATGAGGTTGCACTCCAATAGATAATGGCCCGATTCAAAAAGGTAAACTGAGACAAAAGTCTAACTTTACGACTTTTGATATTCTCAAATGGCATTTATGAGTAATAAAGTTAGACTTTTGTCTCAGTTTAACTTAGGTTTTGGTCTTAAGTCTAACTGAGACCAAAACTTAAGTCAAACTGAGACAAAAGTACTACTTGTAAATGCCCTTTGTGAATACCAAAAGTCGCAAAGCTAGACTTTTGTCTCAGTTTACTTTTGGGAATCGGGCCCCTTGTGTTTTGCGGTATATCTGAATCCCCAGTTAGCGAAAGGTGCTTTGTGCTGTTTGCAGTTGTGTGTCACCGAATCTAAATGTGGTCTCTGTATAGGTATTAGCAAAGAAGTAAGCTCAAGATTTATCTGCATTAATATGCGACCCTGAAAAGTGGCCAAACAAGGACAGCAATTGGGCTATCTCTAATTTGCCCTCCCAGATGTCTTTGAAATACAGAAGCATGTAATCAACATATAGAGATACGGAATACACCACTCGATCGAAAGGGACCCCACTGTGGTCCGCCACCTGCAGGATCCGCTATGCGATTGGCTCGACCGCCAATATGAAGCAGAGAAGGGACTTATGGGAACCCTGTTGAGTGCGGTTAGACACTTGGTAGGGATCGGAGACATAGGGACCAGTTCTGGCTCTGGCCGTAGGTGATGAATATAGTAGTTTCACCCACCGGATATAAGCAGGGGTATCCCATAGTGAATCAAAGCAGCAAGCATGGAGTCCAAGACTAGGGTATCAAAATCTTGTTGGTTATCAAAGGAAAGGCAGCCGGCATATGGGTGGTCTCAGGCTACATCCATTATTCCACACAGGCCCTTATGTTCAAGGAGGTGTTGCATCAGGTAAATCAACCATATGGATCCGTGTGGATCAAGTGCACGAGTAAGGGGAGCAGTAGGCGGGCCAGAGTTTTACTGAGAATTTTATATTCTGTATTCAGTACCAATGCCGGGTTTAACAGGGATGTTCCGATAGCTTTGCTATTGGGGCAGGGGAGCGTGTATTATACATCTAGTGAAGTATAATATAATTTCTCCAGCTTTGGCACCAATTTTGCAGCATAGGTGGAATAGAATTCCACCGGAATTCCATCAGATGCGTGTGTTTATTGGGGACAAATCTGATGGTGCCACGAATCTCACTCGCCAGGATGGAAGCAGCAAGTTCTTCACTTTCCATTGTGGGCACCCTAGGCAGAGCTGCTTGGTGTTGAAACTCAGATAGTTCTACAGAGTCAGGAGGCTGCAGAGCCATTTATAAAGGGGTGCACTTGTCTAGGAATGCTATTGATCCCCAGTTGTGTCACCACTGGTCCCTGCGTGAGTGCGTAGATTGATAAGATAGGCTTAGGAGATGGTTCCCCACGAATTAACTGAGCCAGGAGCGTGCCCGCCCTGTCGGCTTCTGTGTATTCTCTGAGTGTTGGCTCTCTGGCCAATCAAGGCACCATGCACTACTACCTTAAATGCTTCACATTCCACCCACGGCGAGGAAGCCGTACCAGAGAAATATGTAGTATGCATAAGTGTCTCTAAATCAGACATCTTCTAAGAGACGTGGCTGCAGGCACCAGCTTGGTCTGGGAGCAGGAACCCGTCTCCATGACACCAAATATTGTTATATTTTACTATTAAATAGGCAGTACAAGTGTGGTTATCTTCCAGGTAATAGTGGCATGTTTTTAATGGTGCAGCAGGTGTAGTGGCACCAGAGCCAAAAGCTCTAGAGACCCCACTAAACACAGAATATTGCTAAATTTAACTACTAAACAGGCAGTCACAAGTGCAGTAATCTAGCAGGCACTAGGATCATAATTACAATGGTGTAGCAGGTGCACTGACAACAGGGCCAAAAGCTCTAGGCAGACCACCAGACACCTAATATTGCTATATTTTACTATTAAAGAGGCAGTCAAAGTGCAGTTACCTTGCAGGCAATACAGTTATGACTGAAATGGTGCAGCAGGTGCAGTGGCACCACAGCAAAAAGCTGTCTTACCTCCTCTAAACACCAAATATTGCTATATTTAACTACTAAACAGGCAGTCACAAATACAGTTATCTTTCAGGGACTAGGATCATAATTTCAATGGTGCAGCAGGTGCAGTGGCACTGGGCCCAAAAGTTGTGGATCTTTTTTTCCTACATTAAGGCTGCCCAGTGTTAACTGTTTACCGATACTTATCTTCCCCAGGCTGCATGCATTTAAAGCTTGCTTGTTTAACTCTGCTTTAGTGTGTGTAGCTTTTATCACATTTCACATTCCTTATGGTATTATTCCCCTAATAAAAATTGCATTTTATTGTGTGTCATGTGTTTGTTGCTAACAACATTGTTTTCTTCTCTGTGTCATGTGTTTGTTGTTGGCGCAGTATGTAGTGTAAACTTGAACGAACTGATTGCAGTGCTTTACACGAGCATGCTCCCTGGTGCTCTGAGGGGATGTTTTAACCTCCTATATCCGTTTGGACAGTTTCTGAGTAACATTACAGCGCCAGACAACTCTAGGATTGTATACATGGTCATGTGCCTGTTCTAAAAGTATTCATTGAGTCTTTTGATTGCACCCTATTCCTTTGACTTGCCAGGAAAGGAGTCTGTATAGTTTCAGTAGCAGTAACTTTAAAAATTCCAGCTGCTGGGCATTGCTGGTATCTTTTAAATATAAAAAACATATTATTTTCCCCTGGTGTAAGTTCTCTTTTTTACCACTAAGCATTTAAGTTAGTAAGCAGGTAGGTGGTAAGACTTTCTTTTCTTGGGACTGGCCTTTACTGTGCAGATTGTATTGTTCTAGCACAAAACATGCGATATGGTTTGCTGCATTTTCCTTGCCCCATGTGAATAAACAACGTGGTCATTGAGAGGTTCTCTAATAGTGAGAAGTTTGCAGTCAGTCTTTCCATGGATGTAAAATGCATTCATATTTATTTGCAGACTTTTAAAGCGTGGTATTTTAGCTCAATAATTGCTAAAAATAGTTCGCTGAAGTCATTTAAACAGGCTCCTGTATTTTTATTGTTACATAATCTAAAGAACACCAACTGTACATTCTTAAAACACGCAAAGTGCATTATCTAGTTATCATGATTTTAATGGTTTAGCAAGTACAGTGGCACCGGGACGTCTTACTTTCAGTGTGTTTCACTTATATTGCACAAATGGTCAAATGCTCATTTGAAAAATGTAAAGTTAATTTTCATTTGTTTATGTTACTAATGGGCAATAACCAAACAACACCTTTTAATCGAGTTTTCATAATCTTGTTTTCTGGTTTTGCAAAAACCGTGCTTACGATTTACTTGTATGTTTTTTCATCCCACCCTTACGTATTCTCCACATAGCTGCAACATTTCCAAGTCTACTTGTCAGGTGCATTTTTTTTATGTTTGTCCATTTACCTAATCTCCTTTATAATACCAGTAGTAAAAGCACAATATATTTCCTTTTTGAACATAAACAAGTCATAACACTTTAACAGACTTTCTGTAACTTATATTGTGCAACGGCTCATCAAACTACAACTTAGAAGAAAAAAAGTGTATTATTAATCACATGGGCAAAACCTAATGCATTCACTAATGCTTGTTTAAAGCTGTTCTGGAAAGTCATGATGTCACACTGCCCTCTCTGGCGGAAATTCTAGAAGGTTCTTCAGGATTCCATGGTCTACCAGGCTTGCGTGCTTTTTCTCAGTACTAGAATGACATTGGGTAGCTCCTGCACTTACCTTGGATCCAGCTGGAGCCGTGATGTAGAAGCCGCAGTCCATGTTGGCATCGTAATTGTTGGGGAAGTTAGGGGATGAGATGGTGCCGTCAGAGCTGGTGAATGTGCCGCCACATTTTACTGTCAAACAGAAGAAAGAATCATCTTAGTACTCTGTGCATAGAGTACCGGTGATGAGTGTACAAAGTCCACATGCACAAAACACATCTCAGCCCTTCCACAACTGTGTGCCACAGCAGAACCAGGAGTAGGGTCCTGCCTGATGCCCCCGGCACGCTGTTTGTGCCTCAGCTCACACTTGCGAGCAGCTGTGCGCTGTATAAATTAAATATAACATAACATAACATAACATGTCCCAAAAATAGTGGTACATGGCAAGAAACTGGGGACATGACATGAGGTTCCTGTCAGAAAGTACACATTTACTGTCAGGATGGTAAATAATAGAGCCCATGTCCCTGCCAATAGAGGACCCCCACTTTCAGAGATTCTTGTCAGTACTCTCCCATGTCACTAATCATATGTGTTCCCATATATTTTGTGCACACTGTGATCTTTGACAACCCCCTGATCATCGGTGGCCAAGACAGAAACAAAACACTGCTAATCTATGTACCATCTCCAGCTCCTTTCCCCAGACTCAAGGTATTTTGTCAGTGTACTGGGCTCACAACATCTTGTAGTTCATGGTGAGACCTCTATTGACTCTGAGAAACAAGCACTTCCTGCAGTGAGCCTTACGCCAACACACCCAGATATCCTGGGAGCACAGCTCACTGGGTCCCAACACGAGGTCTTGGCGAGCTGTAGAAGGCCTTTGCTTCCTTCCTCCCCTGTCTGTCAGTGGGCTGGCACCAAGGGCTACAGCATGACTGTAGAAGGCCTTTGCTTCCTTCCTCCCCTGTCTGTCAGTGGGCTGGCACCAAGGGCTACAGCATTACTGTAGAAGGCCCTTGCTTCCTCCCTCCCTCCCCTGTCTGAGAGTGGCCTGACACCAAGGACAGTACCATTGCTGTAGGAGGCCACTGAGTCCCCTTAGCCCTGTCTGCGAGTGACTGGACACCAAGGGCCATACCATTGTTGAAAGAGCCTTCTACATTCCTCCTCCCTGCCTGAGAGCAGCCTGACACCAAGGACCGTACCACTGCTGTAGGAGGCCTTGAAGCCACTGGCGGTGATGGAACCATCTGTCACAAACTCCAGCAGCATCTTATTTCCAGAAGACATGAATGGCTGGAGCAGCCCGGTCCCACACGCTTTGCTGAGTAAGACTGGGGCTGCCTTACTGTTGCCATCGTAAATTGTGAGGTAGTCGGAGTCGCAGTTTGAGGAGGATTGGAGATCGAAGGCATCAAACTGCAGAAGAATCTGAGAAAAAAGAGCAATAAATTAGACATACGACCTCCTGGGTGTCTAGAACTTTATATCCACTATTTGTTTAAAAAGGACAGATTTTCAGTTTTTGAAAGTTATCCGCAGAGTAGACTCAGTCGGTGATTTTGCATTGACTTGTACTGTTTCCAGCCTCCTTCGCCACCATCCCTAAACTTCATATGCGTTTAAAGAGACATGACCCCCTTATGCTGTCCCTGCAGCTCCTGTCTTCTCTCATGGTGCCTCTACTTGGAAGCAACCCTGTTCTGAAGCTTTGGTACCTCTTGTGAAGAAGTTACACACTGGGGTCTTGTTGTCTGTGCTAAGCTGGGGCTGTCAGTCAAGTTAAAGGAGTAACCGAGAGAGCTAAGCTGGGGTAAGCTTCAAGGCACATGGTACAGTTGACTCCTCATTGGGCTGATAAGGATGGCCCTCCACCTCTCTGGGGCACTGCCTCTCGGTTACCAATAACCTGTGTCCTACCTTTGAGTGTGAGTGATGCCCACCAGCAGACCATATATGCTAAAGATAAATGTGATATTAAGTAGCGGAAGTCTATACTTACCTATGCATATTGACCTAAACCATACTTTGTTAGCTGATATTTTGGCTAAGATGTTTTTGAAGCACTGTATTCAAAACTCAATATTCTTGTACCATACACACCTATCGCTGTGCACCCCGGTATTCTGTCCTGCTACACTGTCAATTAATAGGTTAATCCTTGTGTGCCCATATCCATTGGGGTACTCCACTGGCATTCCCTCTCACCATTGCTTATTGCCCCCATGGGGCATTTCTGTGAAGTCCAATTGGAAGATGGTTAAAGTTTGACTTATTTGCCCCTTGTAGACCCACTCTTTAAGCTTTATTCCATCTAGTCTTTGGTGTCAGCCCTACTTTAGATTTCAATAATATCTTCTGATTGGTTCTCCGAAGCTCTGCAGCTATGGTGCTGACGTCATTGGAGAGAACATTCCAAGGACAGATCCTTCTCCTCCTCTCTGATGGACCACTCTAACCAGAGTGACCTATCTCAGCAGCTACCTCGGCCGCCAATCAGGCAGCTCCTAACCCAGCGCGCTACTCTAAGTCCCACCCCTAGGCGGCTCAGGACTCTGGCAGGAGGAAAGCGCGACTAGCCCCATCAGCTTGTCTCTGAAGGACATACCTTATCGGAAGGCACTCGGATCATGTAGACACAGTTGACGTTGTTCGGGTACGAGGAAGGGTTATTGGAAGACGCCAGGGTGCCGGTCGGGTTAGATAAAAGGGTGCTGCAAACACCTGAAACCAAATATGAAAAGGAACATTCTTTAAATATTAATGACTTGAAACAGCACAATGACCCTGACAGGTTGAGTTTCCACCCTCCAACGGCTCCTACTGAGAATGTCTCAGTTAGATTCACTAATATTTAAGCCGGCATCTTTATATCTCGTCCAGGAGGACGCCCCTTGACCTAAACAATGATCTGTGTGGCTGGTGCTGGCCTTAGCAATGATATGGAAGCACAGACAAGAATATAAGTAGGTACCAAGAACTGCACTGGGCACACTGACCGGCAACACAAATTGCCCTGGTTCAGATTAAATGGCAATAAAGGTGGGATGGATTTTTAGGGAGACAGATAAAAATGAAACTCTGCAAAAGCAAATTATTTTGGACCACGAACAGAATCTTTGTCACTCCTCTTTCTCTTTACTAGTCTAAAGTGACTTCATAGTTCAGGTCAAAGAAACATACATGGTGTCTAGCTAGCTATAAGGCTACATAACTCCTAATGCAAAGAAGACATGGATCCCAATGGCAGGGACATTTTCAAAGCTGGGAACCCAAAGGTCAAGCTCCATAAAGGGAACAAACAGGGTCTTAGCAGAACTCTAACATTCAACTCATCTGAAACTCCAATAAAAGAGGAATATGTTTCCATAAAGTAGTAGATTGTCCTTGGAACTCATCAGGTGATGAACACTGGGATCCAGTCAGAGGATGAACTATGGAATTCTACCAAGAATGGGATCCCACCAGTGGATAAATGCAAGGATCCCATCGGTGAATGGATACTGGGGAGGCATATTTACAACGAAATTTCGGAGAGCGGAACTGCGCCATCTTCGGCATCGCCGTGCTCCGACATTTTCAAAATGCAGGAACGCGCTGTGTTTACACCAATACAAAGCTCCCCTGTGTTTCCTCCTGTGCTGGCGCTAAAATGAGCTGCCTAGCGCCAACACAAGCACATTTGCACTATAGTACAAAGGGGCCTGTGCTGCAGGGACTGATTGTTTAAGTGAAGGAAGGTGTCCCTTCCTGCACATAAACAATCCATTATGGTGATGTGTTACTTCTATGCGTGCTGCTGAATTCAGCATACGTAGAAGTAGCAAATCGTCATTATTCAATGATTGTTTATGTCCCGGAAGGTGTCTCTTCCTACACATAAATATTCATTAATGGCATTTTGCTCTTTCTATGTGTGCTGCAGAATGCAAAAACATGGAGAAATAAAAGCATTTCTCCTTGTTTCTCCGTTGTAGCGCCTGCTGTTGCATGGCGTTAGTTTTGGCGTTGTGGTGGAACGCTGACAGCAACACCCATAGCACGCTCCTTTCACACTACATGATGCGTGTGAGGGTGGGTTTTTTACAAGGCGGGGTTAAGACACAAAAAGGGGCTTACGACACTTTGAAAATATGGAGAAGGGCATATCGCCACCAGAACATCGCTAAGAGTAATCAGGTGATGTTATCCCAATGTAAATATGCCCCTGGGATCGCTACATGAAACGAATCTCAAGTTCACATGGAAGGAAGAATGTTGATATTCCAACAAGGGGGTGAATGCAAGGAATCAATCAGTAGATGGATGCTCGGGTCCTATCGAAGGCCAGTGATGGTGTCTCATCGGTGGATATAGCCAGGATGCGATTAGTACATGAAAGCTGGGATTGGATTCCATTTTGTGTCAGTCAAACTAAGGCATACGTAATGGGATCCTATTAGGAAATAAGTCCTGGTATTTTATGAGGAGATCAGTAAGGATCCTGTGAGTAGACCAAAGCTGATATTGTAGCCAGAAATATATAGTGGGATCCTATTTACATATAAAGCGGGTATCCAATTAGTAGCGAATTCCAGGATCCACTGGATTTATGCCGGGAGATGAATGTTGGGATCTCATAAGGGAACATGTTGGGATGCCATCATGAACTGAATACTGACATCGCACTAGGATAAATCCTAGAATTCAGTTAGGATATAAATGCTGGAATCCAGTCAAGGGATAAATGCTGGAATCCAGTCAAGGGATAAATGCTGGGATCCAGTCATGGGATAAATACTGAAATCCAATCAGCGGATAAATGCTGGAATCTAATAAGTGATAAATTCTGGTATTGAATCAGTGGATAAATGCTGGAATCTAAAAAGGGGATGAATGCTGGAATCTATTAAGGGGATAAATGCTGGAATCCAATCAGTGGATAAATGCTGGAATCCAATCAGTGGATAAATGCTGGAATCCAATCAGGGGATAATTGCTGGAATCCAGTTATGGGATAAATGTTGAAATCCAATCAGCGGATAAATGCTGGAATCCAATCAGGGGATAAATCCTGGGATCCAGTCAGGGGATAAATGCTGAATTCCAATCAGCGGATAAATGCTGGAATCTCAAGCTCTCATGGAAGGAAGAATGTTGATATTCCAACAAGGGGGTGAATGCAAGGAATCAATCAGTAGATGGATGCTCTGGTCCTATCAAAGGTCAGTGATGGTGTCTCATCGGTGGATATAGCCAGGATGCGATGAGTACATGAAAGCTGGGATTCCATTTTGTGTCAGTCAAACTAAGGCATACATAATGGGATCCTATTAGGAAATAAGTCCTGGTATTTTATGAGGAGATCAGTAAGGATCCTGTGAGTAGACCAAAGCTGATATTGTAGCCAGAAATATATAGTGGGATCCTATTTACATATAAAGCGGGGATCCAATTAGTAACGAATTCCAGGATCCACTGGATTTATGCCAGGAGATGAATGTTGGGATCTCATAAGGGAACATGTTGGGATGCCATCATGAACTGAATACTGACACATCGCACTAGGATAAATCCTAGAATTCAGTTAGGATATAAATGCTGTAATCCAGTCAGCATAAATGCTGGAATCCAGTCAAGGGATAAATGCTGGAATCCAGTCAAGGGATAAATGCTGGGATCCAGTCATGGGATAAATACTGAAATCCAATCAGCGGATAAATGCTGGAATCTAATAAGTGATAAATTCTGGTATTGAATCAGTGGATAAATGCTGGAATCTAATAAGGGGATGAATGCTGGAATCTATTAAGGGGATAAATGCTGGAATCCAATCAGTGGATAAATGCTGGAATCCAATCAGTGGATAAATGCTGGAATCCAATCAGGGGATAATTGCTGGAATCCAGTTATGGGATAAATGTTGAAATCCAATCAGCGGATAAATGCTGGAATCCAATCAGGGCATAAATCCTGGGATCCAGTCAGGGGATAAATGCTGAATTCCAATCAGCGGATAAATGCTGGAATCTCAAGCTCTCATGGAAGGAAGAATGTTGATATTCCAACAAGGGGGTGAATGCAAGGAATCAATCAGTAGATGGATGCTCGGGTCCTATCAAAGGTCAGTGATGGTGTCTCATCGGTGGATATAGCCAGGATGCGATTAGTACATGAAAGCTGGGATTCCATTTTGTGTCAGTCGAACTAAGGCATACGCAATGGGATCCTATTAGGAAATAAGTCCTGGTATTTTATGAGGAGATCAGTAAGGATCCTGTGAGTAGACCAAAGCTGATATTGTAGCCAGAAATATATAGTGGGATCCTATTTACATATAAAGCGGGGTTCCAATTAGTAGTTAATTCCAGGATCCACTGGATTTATGCCGGGAGATGAATGTTGGGATCTCATAAGGGAACATGTTGGGATGCCATCATGAACTGAATACTGACATCGCACTAGGATAAATCCTAGAATTCAGTTAGGATATAAATGCTGGAATCCAGTCAGCATAAATGCTGGAATCCAGTCAAGGGATAAATGCTGGAATCCAGTCAAGGGATAAATGCTGGGATCCAGTCATGGGATAAATACTGAAATCCAATCAGCGGATAAATGCTGGAATCTAATAAGTGATAAATTCTGGTATTGAATCAGTGGATAAATTCTGGAATCTAATAAGGGGATGAATGCTGGAATCTATTAAGGGGATAAATGCTGGAATCCAATCAGTGGATAAATGCTGGAATCCAATCAGTGGATAAATGCTGGAATCCAATCAGGGGATAATTGCTGGAATCCAGTTAAGGGATAAATGCTGGAATCCAGTTATGGGATAAATGTTGAAATCCAATAAGCGGATAAATGCTGGAATCCAATCAGGGGATAAATCCTGGGATCCAGTCAGGGGATAAATGCTGAATTCCAATCAGCGGATAAATGCTGGAATCTCAAGCTCTCATGGAAGGAAGAATGTTGATATTCCAACAAGGGGGTGAATGCAAGGAATCAATCAGTAGATGGATGCTCGGGTCCTATCAAAGGTCAGTGATGATGTCTCATTGGTGGATATAGCCAGGATGCGATGAGTACATGAAAGCTGGGATTCGATTTTGTGTCAGTCAAACTAAGGCATACGTAATGGGATCCTATTAGGAAATAAGTCCTGATATTTTATGAGGAGATCAGTAAGGATCCTGTGAGTAGACCAAAGCTGATATTGTAGCCAGAAATATATAGTGGGATCCTATTTACTTATAAAGCGGGGATCCAATTAGTAGCTAATTCCAGGATCCACTGGATTTATGCCGGGAGATGAATGTTGGGATCTCATAAGGGAACATGTTGGGATGCCATCATGAACTGAATACTGACATCGCACTAGGATAAATCCTAGAATTCAGTCAGGATATAAATGCTGGAATCCAGTCAGCATAAATGCTGGAATCCAGTCAAGGGATAAATGCTGGAATCCAGTCAAGGGATAAATGCTGGGATCCAGTCATGGGATAAATACTGAAATCCAATCAGCGGATAAATGCTGGAATCTAATAAGTGATAAATGCTGGAATCCAATCAGTGGATAAATGCTGGAATCCAATCAGGGGATAATTGCTGGAATCCAGTTATGGGATAAATGCTGGAATCCAGTTATGGGATAAATGTTGAAATCCAATCAGCGGATAAATGCTGGAATCCAATCAGGGGATAAATCCAGGGATCCAGTCAGGGGATAAATGCTAAATTCCAATCAGCGGATAAATGCTGGAATCTCAAGCTCTCATGGAAGGAAGAATGTTGATATTCCAACAAGGGGGTGAATGCAAGGAATCAATCAGTAGATGGATGCTCGGGTCCTATCAAAGGTCAGTGATGGTGTCTCATCGGTGGATAAAGCCAGGATGCGATGAGTACATGAAAGCTGGGATTCCATTTTGTGTCAGTCAAACTAAGGCATACGTAATGGGATCCTATTAGGAAATAAGTCCCGGTATTTTATGAGGAGATCAGTAAGGATCCTGTGAGTAGACCAAAGCTGATATTGTAGCCAGAAATATATAGTGGGATCCTATTTACATATAAATATCCAATTAGTAGCAAATTCCAGGATCCACTGGATTTATGCCGGGAGATGAATGCTGGGATCTCATAAGGGAACATGTTGGGATGCCATCATGAACTGAATACTGACATCGCACTAGGATAAATCCTAGAATTCAGTCAGGATATAAATGCTGGAATCCAGTCAGCATAAATGCTGGAATCCAGTCAAGGGATAAATGCTGGAATCCAGTCAAGGGATAAATGCTGGGATCCAGTCATGGGATAAATACTGAAATCCAATCAGCGGATAAATGCTGGAATCTAATAAGTGATAAATGCTGGAATCCAATCAGTGGATAAATGCTGGAATCCAATCAGGGGATAAATCCTGGGATCCAGTCAGGGAATAAATGCTGGAATCCAGTCAGCGGATAAATGCTGGAATCCAATCAGGGGATAAATGCTGGAATCCAATTATGGGATAAATGCTGGAATCCAATCAGGGGATAAATGCTGGAATACAGTTATGGGATAAATGTTGGAAACCAATCAGCGGATAAATGCAGGAATCCAATCAGGGGATAAATTCTGGTATTGAATCAGTGGATAAATGCTGGAATCTAATAAGGGGATGAATGCTGGAATCTAATAAGGGGATAAATGCTGGAATCAAATCAGGCGATAAATCCTGGGATCCAGTCAGGGGATAAATGCTGGAATACAATCAGTGGATAAATGCTGGAATCCAATCAGGGGATAAATGCTGGAATCCAGTTATGGGATAAATGCTGGAATCCAGTTATGGGATAAATGTTGAAATCCAATCAGCGGATAAATGCTGGAATCCAATCGGGGGATAAATCCTGGGATCCAGTCAGGGGATAAATGCGGGAATCCAATCAGAGGATAAATGCTGGAATCCAGTTATGGGATAAATGTTGGAATCCAATCAGGGGATAAATGCTGGAACCCAGTTATGGGATAAATGCTGGAATCCAATCAGGGGATAAATGCTGGAATCCAGTTATGGGATAAATGTTGGAATCCAATCAGTGGATAAATGCTGGAATCCAATCAGGGGATAAATCCTGGGATCCAGTCAGGGAATAAATGCTGGAATCCAATCAGAGGATAAATGCTGGAATCCAGTTATGGGATAAATGCTGGAATGCAATCAGGGGATAAATGCTGGAATCCAGTTATGGGATAAATGTTGGAATCCAATCAGGGGATAAATGCTGGAACCCAGTTATGGGATAAATGCTGGAATCCAATCAGGGGATAAATGCTGGACTCCAGTTATGGGATAAATGTTGGAATCCAATCAGCGGATAAATGCTGGAATCCATTCAGGGGATACATGCAAGAACTCACTGAGGCAATGCAATTCGGGATTCCAGGGGGCAATAATTGCCAGGCCAATAAGTTATACATGCTGGGATCCTATTAGGGGACAAACACTGGCATCCCATCAGGAGATAAATGCTGGCATCATGGTATATGATGAATGCTGGGAACCACTCTGGGAAAGGATGCTGGGGTCCTACTGGGGACAAGGGCTGAGATCCTATCAGAGAATAAATGCTGAAATCGCAACAGGATGAGACAAAATCTGGAATTCAGGCAGGGGATAAATACTGGGATCTCATCAGGAGAAAAATGCTGAGATTTCATCCTAACAGCAGGAAGAACAAAGAGCTGGTTTTAGTTCTCGGCTGGGCAATAAAACAGTTCTAGATGCCTGCCTTGCTGATAATGGTTAAATATCTTTATCTTGGCTGATATTGTTAGATCTTTTTGCATGATCAGTGAGGAATAGTAGCTACTGCATCGGATACAGCTCTAAAATGGTTCAGATAATTTTCTAAGAAGACAGACACAAAATGTCAGACTAGAGTTCTTCAAGTCATCAGAGGGGAAGGTTGAATGTGGAGTACCCCATGTTTCACCCTTTCCCCCTCTCTCTTGTTTTCCGAGCTGCTATTTTCTACCATTTGCTCCAGAGACCTCAAATAATGCTGATTTGCTGATGACATACAGATCTACGTGCACATGTTGGTCTCGTAGGACATGGGGATGAATAAAAGTGGGTTCGAGTTAAACAGAGCAAATCTGAGATGCTCTGCGTAGGCTCAAGACACAGACTTCTGAATAACCTCGCTTAGCCAATGGAGATATTTGAGACCCCATCCACCTTGACTAAGAAACTAGAAAGCTGAGGGTCATCTGGAATACCGAATTGAACTTTGAGGCTCACATCAGCTCTGTAGAGCGTTCAAGTTTATTCAGCATAAGACAACTGAAACAGATATTGCCCTACATCAAAAACAAACATCACAAAATCCTTTCTGGTTCACTGACTGATTCAAACCCAGATTATGCCAATTCCTTTCTGAGTTGGATTCCAAAAATAAAACTGCCGAGATGCAACATGTACAAGAGATGGTGGCACAACTTGTTTTAAAACTATGGATTTATCGTAGCATATCAGCAGGCTCAATTTCAGTGGTACCCTTCCGAAAGCCCGATCCAAAAGGTCATTATTATATCAACGGGCTAGACTTCAGTGGTACCCATCCAAGACCCCTATCCAAAGGTCATTATCATATCAGCAGGCTAGATTTCAGTGGTACCCATCCAAAAGCCCCACCCAAAAGACCGTTATCAAATCAACAGGCTAGACTTCAGTGGTACACATCCAAAACCCCTACCCAAAGATCATTATCATATCAGCAGGCTAGATTTCAGTGGTACCCATGCAAGAGCCCTATCCAAAGGTGATTATCTTATCAGCAGGCTAGACTTCAGTGGTACCCATCCAAAAGCCCCACCCAAAAGACCGTTATCAAATCAACAGGCTAGACTTCAGTGGTACACATCCAAAACCCCTACCCAAAGGTCATTATCATATCAGCAGGCTAGACTTCAGTGGTACCCATGTGTTGGAAATGGGACCCTGGCCGGCCAAGATTCGCGTCGAGGTCAATCAGGGATCGCCACTTCCAAGGGTCAGGGCAAGGGAGTCACACACCAAGGCAACCCCCACTCGCCCTCTAGGTAACGTGGCGCGAGCAGTCAAGGCTAAACTTGGAGGCGATGTAAGTTAAGTATTTGCGCACGCACCCCAGCAACAACAACCAAAGGCCCACCACAAAGGAAAACTCCACACAAGGTTATATGAAAATAGCCTTTGTATTAGAATAAATATACATCAGATAAAACACACATCTTGTTACACTGTGCCAACAGACACGGGCGGAATTTACAAGGGATATTTGTACAGGACAGGGCCACTTGGACCACTGTCAAGGGTATCAACACTTTTAGCAGCAATACTTTCAGTAATAAAGCAATACTTTCAGTAATAGCACTTTAGCAATACCTTCAGTAATAAAGCAATACTTTCAGTAATAGCACTTTAGCAATACCTTCAGTAATAAAGCAATACTTTCAGTAATAGCACTTTAGCAATACCTTCAGTAATAAAGCAATACTTTCAGTAATAGCGCAATACCTTCAGTAATAAAGCAATACTTTCAGTAATAGCGCAATACCTTCAGTAATAAAACAGTACTTTCAGTAATAGCACTTTAGCAATACCTTCAGTAATAAAGCAATACTTTCAGTAATAGCACTTTAGCAATACCTTCAGTAATAAAGCAATACTTTCAGTAATAGCATACAACCAGTAATCACTGGTAACAGGGCCTCTCTAGCACCACCTGTACTAGGGAGAAAAACAACCACCTACACGTCACACTACCTGTAGGGGTGTAAAAGCAAAACACATGATGCCGTAACATTCAGAGGTGTAAAGGCACATGACGCATCAACAATACATTCAGAGGTGCAGGGGAAATATAATTGCGCCAAACTCACCAGTCACCACCTGTGACTGTCCCGGTGTCCCAATGTCAGGGCCTAAACGTGGCAGTTGCCCACAAAGTACTGGGCAACTGGAGCAGGGAAAGTTAGCGCAAAGTTGGAGCCTCTCTGGGCTCAAAGAACCACCACTGTGGCACTGGTGAGCCTCTCTCAGGCTCTCTTACACCAGTAAGGGGGGCTGCTGAGCCTCTCAGGGCCCCAGCAACAAAAGGGTGCAGCCTCGCTGGGCTGCGGGGTCCCCCTCTCTGGGGACCCAAAGCAATGATGCTGGCTAAGAGCCTCACTGGGCTCTAACGCAACGGGTGCCCCCGGGGCACCTCGTGGCTCCAAGAACGCGGAGGTGCTTTCTCTCGTTGGAGCCTCTCTTAGGCTCGGGTTGGAGTCCCCCTCTTGGGGACTCGGATCGCTCAAAAAATGCCCCCTAAGAGCCTCTCTGGCTCTTAATAACTACAGGCGCGAGGTCGCGCTACAGAGAGGGGGCGGGGCGGACACCGGCAATGTGTCCCGACGCTCCCCCCTCCTCTGCAGGCACCTGCACTCACCGGGTTCGCGCTGGGCTCTCCAGCGAAGGCGGGTCTCTCCCGCTGGTCCCGGGGCTCTCCTCTCCACTCGGGGAGCCTCGGCAGGCTGCTTCTCGGCTCTGCAGCGGGGGTGGGACTTCCGGGTTGACTCTCCCGGGCCGCGCGGTGATTGGACGGCCGTCTCTCCACTTCCGGGTCGCCGCGGGCAGCGCGGCGGCTCGCTTCTCAGGCAGGCAGGCGGGCTCCCATGATCCGAGGAGTGGGCTCCCTCGTAGATCAACACCAAACGGCCAAAACAAAGCGGCAAGGCGCGGGTGGCACCCGCGCCGCCAAAACAAATATAATGCGAGGTAGGCACTCGCTAGGCACCGCAATTTCGGGCTGATGCCGGGTGGCTCTCAAAGCGCTAGCAGCGCTAGCCTCTAAGAAAAGGCGCTCCCAAGCGCCACCGGGTCAAAAGCAGCGCTCTCAAGCGCTAGACAAGGAATTCCAGCGCTCCCAGCGCTGAAGGGCAGAGAGCAGCGCTCTCAGGCAAGAAGTCCTCAGTGCTCCCCAGCACTGGAGGACAGGACAGGGCTCCAGCAGGGCTGGAGGCAGGCAGGGGGGCAAGGCTGGGCCAGAGCCAGCACACTGGGTCTCCAGGCAGGGAGACTCCCCAAGTGGCGGTCCTTCTGGCCCCAGCAGCAGCAAAAGCCCCCTCTGGCAGGATTCCAAAGCAGAACATTTTCAGTGGGGACACAGCCCCTTTTTATACAGTAAATCCTTTGTTACAATGTGCAGGGTGGGGGGAAAACCAGTCGCAGCTGGTTCTGGAGCACTCTTGATGGCCCAACCACCCATTTCATTCACTGGGGAGGCTAGGGTCATTAGACACACCACAGGGGGGCGGAGCCAGCATTGTGTGGGAAAACCCAGCCTATCCAGGACACAGGTACACTCCTCCCACACATCACTCATGCTAATCTCCCACTCACCACCGGGCAGACCCATCCAGACTTCCTGGAGCCTGGCATGCCAGCCAGCTCCAGCCAATCACGCTCCAGCACCCTCTCTGCACACATATCTCAATGTCCAGAAGTAGCACTTCCCAACTAGACACATACATGCCGCAGACACCATCTTGCAGGATTCACTCTCACGAGTTTAAGCATACCAAACTCGAGCCTGCACTCCCCACGCATCAGGAACTACCAGGGACACACACATTCCCCATGCATTCCTATGGGAGGGCAGGCCAGCCATGCTACACGCACGCACTTTCACTCTGGGACTCAGGGGAAAGTGCGCCGAGACCCAAAAATCACTAACACAAGTCACAAATAAGGCAAAAAGTCTAGGGGTGAACCTGCCCTGCGGGCCAAGTCCAACACAACCCCCTTCCAGCCAAAACGCAGGGGAGAACAATCACCACCGTGATGGACTTCCCTGCTTGGGGCGATAGAACACGGACGCAGGCCCGCCACTGCTGGGACACTCTCCTGTTCTTTGCTACGGTGAACCCCTAGGGTTCCTTCTAAAGCTACTGTAAGGACCAACTGGGCTACCCCACTGGTACTCCTCAGCTGTCCGCGGCCAGGACCAGGCCTTGGGCCACCCAGGTGCCACCGGTCCTTGCCCACTCGCAGAGCGGGGGGTAGTAACCCCTGGCACATAGTGTCCATTCTCCACTCTCCCTGTCTTCAAGACAGGACTAGGCTGCCACTGGTTCACCAGCCTTTGGTCTACAACCTCAGGTGGACCAGGAGTCTCAGGGAAGGCTCTCCTCCCCTTACCTCTTCTCCTAGGGTTCCTCCTCCTCATGCGAGGGGGACACCCAGAATGCCATTCCAACCTAGGGTTTAACCCCTCAGGTTGCACCGGGGTCAGAGGTGGGCTTTCCCACCCTCTGCACCCCCTTCCAGAGGTCTGCCCTCTCCCAACTGGAGAAGTTCCTCTGGAAGAACCGGTCAGGACACTGGTTACAGTCGTCCTACCCTTCAGGTCAGGCAGAACCTGAACCTGGCCATACCCCCGCGGGGAAAGGCACCGGAGCAATAAGAAAGGTACTTCCCCCTCCCACGATTGATAAAGCCGGGGCGAAAAAAGGAGAACTGCGGGGGAAGCCGTACATAGGAGTTAAAAGCGCGAGTGGGCAAACGGCGGAGGAGAGCAGTAAAAATCGGGAGACAGTCTTCAGGCAGCCTACCTTGGTCCAGGTGCTGGCTGCAAGGAACGCAGAGCAGCTCCCGCAGAAGATCCCAACCGATGCGGCGGCTCTGCCCGGCAACGTCCTCGAGGACGCAATGGACGCTGCTGCAGGCATGAGAGACGCGGAGCCGCCGGTTGCTAAGCAACGACCGGCCCCGGCAAAGAACTCTGATCAAAGTATCACCCTCGAGGCTTCCGAGGCTCTTGTGGCTAACGCAGAAGGATGTCTACAAGACAGAGGTGAGAGCCTGGAAGGGGTCATTACAGGGGGCCCTAACCCGGCCATAGGAACGGGAGACACGACAGCTGATATGCTCGGGGCACTGTTAGGCGTTGAGGAGGAAATGAACGTCCTGAAACAGCGGGACAGTACATGGGGGAGCAGAGTTAGCCTTGAAACTAATACAAACATCCAAAATATGCAGACTATGGGTGGAGGAGACAGTGCCTCGGTGGAACCAGAATTCTATTCAGTAAATGAGGACTCTGATTCACCAGGCTCTACAGAGATTAGCTCCGAGGAGGAAGATGAGGATCTGTCTGGATCAGACTACACCACCTCAGGAAAAGAATCTACAATGAGGAGGAAACGCGGGAAGTTAAGGAGTCAGACATCTTGTCTTCCCGAACGCACAGAGAAACGACTGATATGGGACTACTCTGCAACATCGCAGGTCTATCAGGAGGACGATAATCTTAACGATAAAGATAACGCTAGTACAACATTGTGCGTTGAGGGAGCTACAGGTGGCCCGCCCCCTAAGCAGGACTCTTCTAAAAATGTATTTACCATCCTCAAACAGATGCAAGGGGAGGCCAGGGCAGAATCGCGTAGAGCAAGACAGGCCACAAAGAAAATACAGAACACTTTGAGGAAAGTTAACAAGCTGTACGAAGGCATAGCAGACAGAGTATCAGAGGTGGAGGAAGGTACTGGAAGACTGGAAGACGACATTGGAAGCTGGCAGACATTTAAATCAGAACAGGAGAAGCTAACGGTGGACATGTCCTGGAAAATGGAGGATTTTGAAAACAGGCAGAGGAGGAATAACGTCAGGCTATTGGGTGTGGCAGAAGGGACAGAAGGGCAGGACGTCAGGCAATTCGTGGTTAATTTACTGAAGGGGGCTTTCCCTGAATCCCAGTGGCAGTGGGATAGGGAGATACAGAGGGCACACAGGTACCCATTTACAGTGAAGAAGACCCATGGCCCGGGCGACGTAGGGGGGGAAGGGGGTGATGGACAGAGGTACCTCCCAAGAGCTATTCTAATAAATGTAGGAAACTTCCTGCTTAGAGAAGAGATCATCAGCAAGGCCAGACCTGATAATAGGAGGACTTTTGAAGGCATAACCTTCTTTGCCAGGCCTGATTTTTGTCATGCCACTATAGAGAGGAGATAGAGGCTACGGCAGATGATCTCCCCCTTCCAGGCCTTAGGGGTGGAGGCATACCTCTTGTTTCCAGCTAGACTTAAGGTGATCGTGAGGGGTAAACCTTGGATGTTCACATCTGAAATTAAAGCACAACTATTTCTGGAAGAGATGAAAAAGAAGAAGGAAGGGTAGAGCTGGGGTTTATATTAACCACTGCAAGCAGATCACTGGTGGAAGGCCAAGGGTGAAGAGCAGTAAAGCATGCAAAGAATGTTCAAGCGAGAGAGGGACGCGACTAGCGCAACCTAAGGCGGGCACGCATAGGTTCTTTGACCTATTTGCCTGTAGAAAGGGGGGGAGAGGGGGGAGGGGGGAGGGGAGTGGAGCGGGGAGGCAAGGGGTGGAGGGGGTGGGTCCAGGGGGTGGGGGAGGGGAAAAAAACAGTAACTACAATTTTTGATTCAATTTATGATTTAACACATTGTCATCAGATTAGATTATATGGGACTTTTATATATTGGTTGATGAGCTCAAAAAGAACCGGTCTCAATAGGTACATTCATCCACTTTTCTGCAATGGTGTGTAAAATAGCAACAATTAATGTTTGTGGTCTCAATGATATGAATAAGAGGATGAAAGTGGCGGCATACTTAAAAACCCTGCGTGTTGATTTAATTTGTCTGCAAGAGACGCATATAGAAGGGAGTAAGAATTATCTTCTGGAGCAATTAGGATTTAAGGTTCTTGCAAGTACTAAACAGGGTACCAGGACTAGAGGGGTAGCAATTTTGGGGAAAGGCAGGTACATGATTATTGTGAGGAAGAAGGAAGATAAATGGGGTAGATGGGTGATCGTGGAAATTAAATTTATGGGACAGACAATAACTATGGTTTCAGTTTATGGATCTACAGAAGATGACCCAGATGTATTCCAATATTTAGATATTGAGTTGGCTCAGTGGCCCGAACCTATAGTGTGTTGTGGGGATTTTAATATACATGATCCAGAGAGCTCTTTTTCACATTCTGGGGGGTCATATCGGGGGAGGAAGAAGAAGGTATATAAAGCACTAGTCGCTATGGTGGCCCACAATGCCTTGGTTGATCCATGGATAAAGCTACACCCCCACTTGGATGGGAGTACCTTCTACTCCTCACCACATAAAGTAATGGTCAGACTGGATTACTTTTTAATGTCTACTACCCTACTTCCTGGTCTGAATATAGAAAAACTCCCACGGGTTATCTCGGACCATAGTCCGCTGATCTGTACGCTTAAAATTACCCAAATACAAAGAACACCCTCGCAATGGTCTTTTGAGAGAGCTTTGCTAAAAGATTCTACTTATAGGGAGCATATGGTTCCATGGATACAATCATTCTGGGAGGTTAACAGAGGGACAGCATCCCCAGGGGTGGTGTGGGACACGTTCAAGGCTGGAGTAAGGGGAGAAACTATGAGCTATGTTTTGGCAAGAGAGAAGAGGGAAAGTGAGAAGAGAAAACGAATAGAAAAAGAGTTACTAAGAGAGGAAGACCGCTTGAGCAGGGCTATTGTACAGAAGCTTCCACTGGAAGAACATTTATTTAAAATCATAGCATTGAAAGCTGAAGCTGTTGAAGGTTTGGCCAGGAAAGCTGCAGATAATTATCTTACGAAAAGGGCAACAACATACGAATATAGTGAGAGAATAGGGCAAGTATTAGCAATAAGAACTAGGCAGAAAACAGCAGCAGCAACAATAAAGGAGATAAGGGATGAGCAGGGGAACGTGGTAATATACTCTAATTCAATAAGGGAAGTTTTTAGAAGATTCTACTTAGATCTATATACCCCAGAGGACATAGCAAGTCCGGTAAATATTGAAAATTATTTCACGAATATTCTACCTCCGATTTTGCTCGAAGAAGATCGAGAGATCATGGAGGGCCCTTTCCACCTCGAAGAATTAGAGTCTGCCATTGGAAGCTTACCAGCAGGGAAAGCAGCAGGACCAGACCTAATACCAATCGAATTCTACCAAGTATTTAGGGAGGTGTTACTCGCAGATATGTTCTACACATTGGCGCAAGCACAAATAGGGGTATCTATTCCAGAGTCCTGGGGCGGTGCTAATATTATCGTTATTTTAAAAAAAGGCAAGCCACCAGAAGCACCAGGGTCCTATAGACCAATAACACTGATGAACTCAGACGTAAAAATATATTCAAAAATATTGGCAAAGAGATTGGCAAAAAATATTGAACAACTTGTAACCTCTACTCAACACGGGTTCATACCTGGGAAAGGGACAACCCAACACGTCAGGACTGTAATTACCATCCTCAATGCCGCAGATGTCTTAGGAGACCCTGTCGCAGCGCTTTTTCTGGATGCGGAGAAGGCGTTTGACAGGGTCTCCTGGGATTATCTGTGGTACGTTATGAAGTGGTGTGGTATAGGGGATAGGTTTATAAAAGCTATAAAGGCCTTGTATACCACACCCACTGCTAAAATTAGTGTGAATGGAGGGCTTTCAGCTGCAGTGAGTATTGCTAGGGGGACCAGGCAAGGGTGCCCTTCCTCGCCCTTACTGTTTGCGCTATATTTAGAGCCGTTATTACGGCGTTTTGAATTTAATGTGGATATACAACCAATAAAAGTAAATAATTGTATAGTGAAGACACTAGCATACGCGGATGACGTCGTAATTTTAACATCAAATCCTACCTTAGCGATAAAAGAAGTAGAAGCAGAGGCCCTCATGTTTGGGCAGATATCTGGGTATAGTCTGAACAGAGCCAAAACGCAAATTATAAAGAATGCATATGCTAGGTGCGAGGATAATCGAGTGGTTAGCTCGGCAGTATATCTGGGGGTTTCACTATCTGCGGATTTGAGAGTAATAGTTGAGAGCAACATGGCTCCTTTAATCTTAAAGGTAAAAAATGACTTAGAGAGAATGAATAACCTTCATTTCTCCCTGATGGGATGCTCTAATGTAATTAAAATGCTGATATTGCCCAAATTTCTCTACTTTTTTAGAACTATTCCTTTGACTTTTGATGTTAAATGGTTTAATTTGTTAGAGAATGTATTGAACAGATTTATTTGGGCGCATGGGAAGACCCGGCGTGCGTACCGGTACATGACCCTCCCAAGGGAAAGAGGGGGGTGGGGGGCCCCTGACTTCAGATTGTATCAAATGGCAACAGCATTGCAGTACATGCAGGGGCTAATCGGGGGTGGTGGAGTCGATGAAAGAGTTACTATCATGTCCACGGAAGTGTATTCTGCAGTCCTAGGGACCGAGACAGAAAATAGTTTTTTAAACTGTGTAGAATTTGGGTACTACAAAAGGACTAAATTTAAGACCGTAGAAGCAGCAGTTAAGGTGTGGAATGCTTTCTTAAAAAAGGCGCACCTAGGAAGATATAACAGGTACATCAGGCTGTATAAGAACAAGTCTTTCCCGGTGGAAGTCTTCTCTGACTTAATAATGGCGGGTTGGGAGCAAAAAGGGATAATACAGATCGGGGATTTAATGGAGGAAGAGGGGTTTGTTCAATTTGAAGTATTAACCCGAAAATATGGTGTTGCAAGTAGGGATTTTTTTAAATTTCTACAGATAAGGAGTTTTCTCTGCAACAAGCAGGGGGGGGCAGCAGGTTTTAGTCGAAATGAAATACTGGAAAAAATAGTATTAAGAGGGGAGTGTACGATAAGATCTTTCTATGCAAGTCTTGCAAAAGGGAAGGTGGATGACTTGGATAAATATAGTAGTAAATGGGTTGAAAAATTGGGGGGAGAAATGGAAAATTTTGGGGAATCACTTGATCTGGGGCGTACCATCTTATGTTCGGGCCCCCTCCAATCTCAACATTATAAAACTTTGTTTTCATTGTATTATACACCGGCTAGAATAGCTAAATGGGGAGGCTCGACTGGTACCACCTGTCCTAGATGCAATGCTGTAGATGCAGATATTGTCCATATGTTTGCCACCTGTCCCCAGTTACACACTTTGATCAAAAACATAGAAGAATTTATGGGTAAATCTTTAAGAATACGAGTTCAATTGACACCGCTGCTAATATTACTGGGAAGGGATATGGGGGAAGATTATATCTATAAAGAATTTATGTTTATTGCCGCAGCAGTATTAAGACTGTCAATAGCAAGAGCATGGCTGGACAAAACCCCTCCAGTAATGCAAACTTGGCTTTCCAATTTATTAAGTATGTATAATTTGGAAAAGGCAATATACTCACGCAGGGGGAAAAGGGGAAGAAAGTTAGGTTTAAAAATTTGGGAGCCAATTGCAAAATGGAAAGAGACCATGGAATTATAGCTATGTTTGAGTTTTAAATTTGGGCTAGGAAATATAAATGTTTGTAAATCACAAGTCCAGGTGGATAGTGAGTAATGGAAAGTATTTTTTTTTTGTACTATTTTTTTGTACTATTCCTTTGTATTTTATAATAAGAGAGGCTCAGTAAACCAGATGTGGTTAAGTATTAATTTAAAATTTATCATTCAACAAATTTATAATGTATGTATTATATATGTGATACAATGTGTAATGAAAGAAAAATAAAAAATATATATTAAAAAAAAAAAAAAAAAAGAACCTGAACCTGGCCTCCCAACCTCCGGTCTAAAACCTTTGGTGGAATAATTGCCTGGCACTCCAGGACTTCTGGGGACTCACACGCAATCCCCCTGAGGCTGACACATGACCCATGTGTCGTGTGACTGTCTGCCTGGCGCAGATCTCCCGCCTCCTGTCCACCTGACAGTGCGCAAAAATCCCCCAGACCAGAAGTGGCGCCACCCGGGTCCCCCCAAGAAGATCTAGCCCAACTGGCTAGTCCCTGGTCCACTGGTGCATCCACTGGGAAACTCATCCCCCAATCACTCCTCACTTCAGACTTCTGTGCACTCCCTCCTGGAGTAGCACTGCCGGACACTGGAACCCCTGGAGCTCTAGTTACAGACGCTCCAGGTTCCCTAGACACTAGGAGATCCTCCTCAAGTGTACTAACAGGACAGCCTAGGTCCCTAACCTGGTGTTCCCTCAAGAAACCACCCAGGTTCTGAGATAGGGCTTCGGGCCTCTGGGGGCTCTCAGCCACCCACTGACTCCTGCTCCACTGAGCCAGGTAGTCAGCCCCTCCACCCCTCTCACTATACTGGGACCTAGCTGGGCTACACTGAGCCTCTTCCACCACGCTGGGCTGGAAGATACCTGTACCACTACTGTTGGACTCACTCTCTAATGACTCTACAGAACCTCTGGCACTCTCCCAGTGGTCTGCTTCACCTGCAAGTTCCCAAGGATCCATGTTTCCACACCTCAACAAGTGTTGCCGCAACTCCGGCCAACAACGACTGAGCACCTGCTCCTTGAGAATCATATCGAACAGTTTGTCATAATCAGGTCCCGTGGGAACCTCTAACCACTCAATCAGCGCACACTGACAGTCCCCTGCAAAATCCTCCCAAGACTGGTGAGACAGTTTCCTACTGCCCCTGAACTTCAACCTATACTCCTCTTCTGGGGAAACAGGTACCCTACTCTGGGAACTGGGACTTTCTGCACTGAGATTCAAATAGCTGCCACCACTGGACTCAACCCTCCCTGGGGGATCCAGAAAATTATGACTGCGGTCAGGGGATAACCTACACTCTAGGGCTCTCTTCTCCCTGGCCAAGGCCCTCTCAGCCTCTGCAATCCGCTCATTCACACCCAGCTGCGCCATCTCTCTGGCATGCTCTAACCTGAGCTTCTCCATGGCTAGCTGGTGCTCCCTCTCTTCTCTCCTATCCACCCACTCCTCTAGGGACAGGGAAAGGGATGGGGTGCTACATCTGACACTGGACCCAGCAAGGGACTCCCTATCTATGGGGTCCTCGCTCTCTGCTGGCGCCCAGCCACTGTCAAACTCACTCTCCACATCAGACTCTTCAGGGCTCCCCTCAGACCCACCACCCTTATGGTGTGCGGTCCGGGCCCTCTCCCTCTCACTGTGCTCACGCTCCCAGTCACTCTTCTGCCACAGGATCATGTTATCCCTAAGCTTGGACTGGGTGTCTGACTCACTCACTGGGATGTCTCTCTCCTCACAAAACCGTATCAACTCATGCACACTGTACTTAAACAGGCCACAAAGGTTAAAAGGAGATTCCATCTTGACAGGATGCTCACAGACACGTGCAACACAAGGGATCTTGCAATCTGAAGTAGGAGTACACAATTCCAAAACTTCCACACTCTCCTTAAAAAAGAACTCACTCATGCGTCCAGGAAAACACACCATTCATCCACACACACCCTTCCCTCGGATCGGTAAGGCAGTTTCTACCACCCCTGACTTCTCAACCTGACCACATGTGACACAGGTACCAAACTCTGGAAGCAGGGCGGGGGACAAATGTACTGAACACAATTATCAAATGACACTCTTCAGGAGAAGAAATAATGGAACTTCACCAAAAACACAATAATCCCTAAAATGTGGTCATCTAAAATGCAGAGCTTTGTAGTGGCCAGTTGCCACTGTGGTACAACGCAAAAACAAATCCTTATCCCACCGCTGCCACCAATGTTGGAAATGGGACCCTGGCCGGCCAAGATTCGCGTCGAGGTCAATCAGGGATCGCCACTTCCAAGGGTCAGGGCAAGGGAGTCACACACCAAGGCAACCCCCACTCGCCCTCTAGGTAACGTGGCGCGAGCAGTCAAGGCTAAACTTGGAGGCGATGTAAGTTAAGTATTTGCGCACGCACCCCAGCAACAACAACCAAAGGCCCACCACAAAGGAAAACTCCACACAAGGTTATATGAAAATAGCCTTTGTATTAGAATAAATATACATCAGATAAAACACACATCTTGTTACACTGTGCCAACAGACACGGGCGGAATTTACAAGGGATATTTGTACAGGACAGGGCCATTTGGACCACTGTCAAGGGTATCAACACTTTTAGCAGCAATACTTTCAGTAATAAAGCAATACTTTCAGTAATAGCACTTTAGCAATACCTTCAGTAATAAAGCAATACTTTCAGTAATAGCACTTTAGCAATACCTTCAGTAATAAAGCAATACTTTCAGTAATAGCGCAATACCTTCAGTAATAAAGCAATACTTTCAGTAATAGCGCAATACCTTCAGTAATAAAACAGTACTTTCAGTAATAGCACTTTAGCAATACCTTCAGTAATAAAGCAATACTTTCAGTAATAGCACTTTAGCAATACCTTCAGTAATAAAGCAATACTTTCAGTAATAGCATACAACCAGTAATCACTGGTAACAGGGCCTCTCTAGCACCACCTGTACTAGGGAGAAAAACAACCACCTACACGTCACACTACCTGTAGGGGTGTAAAAGCAAAACACATGATGCCGTAACATTCAGAGGTGTAAAGGCACATGACGCATCAACAATACATTCAGAGGTGCAGGGGAAATATAATTGCGCCAAACTCACCAGTCACCACCTGTGACTGTCCCGGTGTCCCAATGTCAGGGCCTAAACGTGGCAGTTGCCCACAAAGTACTGGGCAACTGGAGCAGGGAAAGTTAGCGCAAAGTTGGAGCCTCTCTGGGCTCAAAGAACCACCACTGTGGCACTGGTGAGCCTCTCTCAGGCTCTCTTACACCAGTAAGGGGGGCTGCTGAGCCTCTCAGGGCCCCAGCAACAAAAGGGTGCAGCCTCGCTGGGCTGCGGGGTCCCCCTCTCTGGGGACCCAAAGCAATGATGCTGGCTAAGAGCCTCACTGGGCTCTAACGCAACGGGTGCCCCCGGGGCACCTCGTGGCTCCAAGAACGCGGAGGTGCTTTCTCTCGTTGGAGCCTCTCTTAGGCTCGGGTTGGAGTCCCCCTCTTGGGGACTCGGATCGCTCAAAAAATGCCCCCTAAGAGCCTCTCTGGCTCTTAATAACTACAGGCGCGAGGTCGCGCTACAGAGAGGGGGCGGGGCGGACACCGGCAATGTGTCCCGACGCTCCCCCCTCCTCTGCAGGCACCTGCACTCACCGGGTTCGCGCTGGGCTCTCCAGCGAAGGCGGGTCTCTCCCGCTGGTCCCGGGGCTCTCCTCTCCACTCGGGGAGCCTCGGCAGGCTGCTTCTCGGCTCTGCAGCGGGGGTGGGACTTCCGGGTTGACTCTCCCGGGCCGCGCGGTGATTGGACGGCCGTCTCTCCACTTCCGGGTCGCCGCGGGCAGCGCGGCGGCTTGCTTCTCAGGCAGGCAGGCGGGCTCCCATGATCCGAGGAGTGGGCTCCCTCGTAGATCAACACCAAACGGCCAAAACAAAGCGGCAAGGCGCGGGTGGCACCCGCGCCGCCAAAACAAATATAATGCGAGGTAGGCACTCGCTAGGCACTGCAATTTTGTGCTGATGCCGGGTGGGCACCGGCTGGCTCTCAAAGCGCTAGCAGCGCTAGCCTCTAAGAAAAGGCGCTCCCAAGCGCCACCGGGTCAAAAGCAGCGCTCTCAAGCGCTAGACAAGGAATTCCAGCGCTCCCAGCGCTGAAGGGCAGAGAGCAGCGCTCTCAGGCAAGAAGTCCTCAGTGCTCCCCAGCACTGGAGGACAGGACAGGGCTCCAGCAGGGCTGGAGGCAGGCAGGGGGGCAAGGCTGGGCCAGAGCCAGCACACTGGGTCTCCAGGCAGGGAGACTCCCCAAGTGGCGGTCCTTCTGGCCCCAGCAGCAGCAAAAGCCCCCTCTGGCAGGATTCCAAAGCAGAACATTTTCAGTGGGGACACAGCCCCTTTTTTATACAGTAAATCTTTGTTACAATGTGCAGGGTGGGGGGAAAACCAGTCGCAGCTGGTTCTGGAGCACTCTTGATGGCCCAACCACCCATTTCATTCACTGGGGAGGCTAGGGTCATTAGACACACCACAGGGGGGCGGAGCCAGCATTGTGTGGGGAAAACCCAGCCTATCCAGGACACAGGTACACTCCTCCCACACATCACTCATGCTAATCTCCCACTCACCACCGGGCAGACCCATCCAGACTTCCTGGAGCCTGGCATGCCAGCCAGCTCCAGCCAATCACGCTCCAGCACCCTCTCTGCACACATATCTCAATGTCCAGAAGTAGCACTTCCCAACTAGACACATACATGCCGCAGACACCATCTTGCAGCATTCACTCTCACGAGTTTAAGCATACCAAACTCGAGCCTGCACTCCCCACGCATCAGGAACTACCAGGGACACACACATTCCCCATGCATTCCTATGGGAGGGCAGGCCAGCCATGCTACACGCACGCACTTTCACTCTGGGACTCAGGGGAAAGTGCGCCGAGACCCAAAAATCACTAACACAAGTCACAAATAAGGCAAAAAGTCTAGGGGTGAACCTGCCCTGCGGGCCAAGTCCAACACCATGCAAGAGCCCTATCCAAAGGTGATTATCTTATCCGCAGGCTAGACTTTGGTGGTGCCCCTTCAAAAGCGCTATCCAAAAGACCATTATCAAATCAACAGGCTAGACTTCAGTGGTACCCATCCAAAAGCCCTATCCTAAGGTCATTATCTTCAACAACGCATTTGTTGTTCTCAAGTGCATCAAGGGAACAGCATCAGCTTGTTTTTTGGGAGAAAATCATTAGAAACGTTCCCTCCTGTAACCCAGGGTCCTGTGGTTTATCTCTTCTCAATGCTGGAAGTACTAACATTGAGGGAAAGGGAAACTGCAGATTCCCCACTATTTGGGCCAAAGATTTTGAATGTACTGCCTGCACCTGGATATTAAGAATAGAAATACTCCGCTTACCTTTAGGAAAGCCTTACAACATTCCACTTGTGTTCTCTTTTTGCAGCACTTACATGTATATGGCATTTTATACTAGTTAGTTAGGGACACTGGCACCTAAAAATAATAATTAAGTTCAAAGGGTGCGCTCCACAAATTAACTAACAACATTAAAATGTTCCATGATGGATGATAATGGTGGAAGTTGAGCTGGAATCATAACAAAAGATAATATTACTGCCTACGAGGAAAAGATGCTGTGACTGCTATGACATTTCAGTATCTATCTGCAGGCATGCCCTCCTTACCACACTGGTACAGGGCGTTGATTTTGGAAACATCCAGGTTGCTAAGCCCATATCTCTGTCCGATGACTGTGTTTGGATTTGGCTTGGGGACGATGGTCGGCTGTCCAGCTCTAGTAGTGAAAGCATACCTGGGGAAAGGAAGACTTCACAGGTAAAGCCCACAGTGTATGCACCATTATAACACATTATTCACAGATAGAACTCTACAGCAAGTCCAGCTGAGTCTACAGCAGGAACAGGTGAGGGTCAAATATTTGGTGTTGCATAAAATGATGCATATCTAAACTCAATCTCAATGTTGTTCTAGAACTAGCCTCCAACAGATCCTGCCCAGCTCAGTCTAAAATTTCTCAGTTCTCCTTTTCATGAGCCTCAAATCCATGTAGGCAACACACGCCCCCCTTACCGCCCTCACTCACACTCAGCATCACAGATCCTAAAAAGACTCATTTGAAAAATGTCTCTAGTGTAGCCTCATGACATTTCCTCTTGTGACAGAGGGTGGCTTTAGTACTGAGGTACCAATCCTCATGCGATTCATCAGCAATGGATCTTCCACTCTAAACCGAGTTGTTCACCAATTCAGACAACGTTCCCTTTCCATCCCCACATGTGGACTTTCAATTCTATGGGAACAAGTTCAGTAACACAGCCATGACTCAACTTCACTTTCTTACCTTCATCATCTATGGCAGTTCCACACTGTGGTGCCCATATACACCCACCCAGGCATCATTCCGTACCCGCTTCACATACAGAGCATCGATCATAGCCAATGATGTTCACCGACACAGCCATCAGTCCGTACCACGCTTCACATATAGACCGTTAATCCTAATCGAGGCTGTTCACCAACACAGCCAAGATGGTACTACTCTTCCTCATCCATGGACATTCTACTCTGCGTGAACATGTCCACTGAAACAGCCATGACTCAACTTCACTGTCTTACCTTCATCATCTACGGCAGTTCCACACTGTGGCGACCATATACACCAACCCAGCCATCATCCTGTACACCACTTCACATACAGAGCGTCAATCCTAACTAATCATGTTCACCGACACAGCCATCATCCTGTACCATGCTTCACATACAGAGTATCGATCAAAGCCAATCATGTGCACCAACGCAGCCATCAATCCGGACCCCGCTTCACATACAGAGCATCGATCATAGCCAATGATGTTCACCGACACAGCCATCAGTCCGTACCACGCTTCACATATAGACCGTTAATCCTAATCGAGGCTGTTCACCAACACAGCCAAGATGGTACTACTCTTCCTCATCCATGGACATTCTACTCTGCGTGAACATGTCCACTGAAACAGCCATGACTCAACTTCACTGTCTTACCTTCATCATCTACGGCAGTTCCACACTGTGGCGACCATATACACCAACCCAGCCATCATCCTGTACCCCGCTTCACATACAGAGTGTCAATCCTAACTAATCATGTTCACCGACACAGCCATCATCCTGTACCATGCTTCACATACAGAGTATCAATCAAAGCCAATCATGTGCACCAACGCAGCCATCAATCCGGACCCTGCTTCACATACAGAGTATCGATCCTAACCAATCATGTTCACCAACACAGCCATCATTCTGTACCCCGCTTCATATTCAGAGCGTCAATCACAACCAATGCTGTTCACCAGCAAAGCCATGACTCAACTTCGCTTTCTTACCCTCATCATCTACGGCAGTTCCACACTGTTGTGCCCACGTTCCCCAGCCCAGCCATCATTCTGTGCCCCGCTTCACATACAGAGCATCGATCCTAACCAATCATGTTCACTGACACAGCTATGACTCAACTTCACTTTCTTACCCTCATCATCATCTTACAGCTGTTCCCTAATCAAAGGTGAAATAAAGACCACCCTCTACTTCCCATTCCCAGCAATCTCAGCGCTAATTAAAAAGATCACATTAGAATGTGATCAGAATCACTGGGTGTGAATTAGGGTTTGATGGACGGAGGATTATAGGGATGGTGGAGGACATTACCAATGCCATCCCGACGGTACTTCATCACCAACTATAGCCATGACCTCGGCCCAGCAGCCATCTCTACATAATTAAATAAACCATCATTACTGCAGTTACTAAAGGTTTTTACCCAGGTTCTGGGGGTCAGTATTGTTTTCTTCCTGTCCCTCAATGTTGGGCTTTTCCATATGATGATGGACAGGAGGAAAAACAAATATTACACCGTCCACCCTAAATAAGGCAGGCATTGTAATGCCATTCCTCAGATGGCTGCTACTCCATTGGGCTGCCAGAGGAAGTATTTCATCAACAGAGCCAATAGGAGGTCTGTCAACAGGATACTTACGGTCTGCCCATATTGAAATGAAGCGGGTGGTCCTAGGGTTTGGTGGAGAGGGTAATCAGTCATGTTTGCAAATGAGTACCCTCTCTGCCAAAATCTAAATCAGTCACTGTCTAGATATAAAAGCCTTTCATCAGAGTTGTAAATTGAAAATCTCTTCTTAGCTGCGCATCGGAGACTTACATCCCATAGTGCATCACGGAGGCGTAGTCGTACTCCAGGCCAAGGTTGTTGGTGTTCTCTCTGTTAAAGTTGCCGATGCTGTCTGTTGAGATGAGCAGACGGTACAGATGAGTTAGTGAGGACTGAGCCTGGTATGGCACATTCCAATAAAGAGAAGGTCCCAGCTCACCAGGGGGCAGTGCCCCCATGTGTCATTGCAGGGGTTAGGAGTAGTCTAATGGCTATGCTGTGGAATATGGAACATGGGGGAGAGGGGTCAAATCGGGTCCCGGGAACAAGATCGAAAAGCATGCATTTGAGTTTAATCGCTTCAATATGTGATATGGAGTTGTAAAATTCTAAATTTAAATCCTATTTAATGAAGAGCACCACTGAATTGTAGCTGCATTTTATAGCGCTTACTATTCATGAGAAGACCTGCAGCACTTTATGCCGGGAGCACACTACTCCAGGCACCCAAGGCCGAATGGTTAATCCAGTGGTTGTTGGTTATTGGGATACATCTTGTGCTCTCAAGAAAATCATTCCAAGCATTTACTCCAGTTTCTTTGAGGAAGAGACAATGATCTGGGGTTAGGGGTGCTCATTTGGGAGGTGGAAGGAGTATGTGAGTTCATGGAGATGATTTGTGGGATTAATGTCTGAGCGAAATTAGGTGTTATTAGTTTGCAGATATGACTTTCAAGAAAGAGGTGATTTAGTTGAAAATTTGGTAGAAAATGAGGACATTCACAGAAATGCAATAGTAAAGATTAAGGCAAACATGCTTGTGACGTAAAGTAGGCTGTGCTCAGAGAGAGGAGACATGCAGAATATGAAAAATAAGGAGATAGTCAGTCCAATGAAAGGGAGAGGGGAGTTTTTCATGCAGTTTTGGGAATACAGAGGAGGCTTTTTGAGAAGCCATGCAATCGAAGAATGAAAAAACTGTAGAAAGAAACACCATTATTTGTATGTGAGATAGTGGAGTAAGAAAGGGTGGTGCTCAAGGCGCTGTACATCCCAACCAGCCCCGGGCCCACTTAACAACGCATGCTTTGTGTCGGGTTTATGTTACTTTTCTAATTCAAACCCAAATGAAACTATTCAGGTGGAATTTACAATCCAAAGCTAATCGCGATAGGAGTTGAATTGTCCCCCTAAGTAATAAAAAGTTATGCTTTGCGCTGCCTTGCATTACTTTGCATCAAGGGGGCATTCTATGGGTGATGCACAGGTGTTACTACGCCTTCCCCCATGGGTTTTGACATAAATCCAAATCTACAAAACATGGTAAACAGTGATTTGGGCTAAAATGCTCTGCCTCCTCAATGCAAGTGTACCGGGGTGCAATATTTTCATTTCTCCTTGTTTTTCCCCCTTTGCGTGTTGCTGCATGGTTCAGCACACCTACAACGTGGGAAAAGTCTTAAAGCCTAGTTTTTGTATTGAAAGGGACCCTTTTCTGCACAAAGACTGTGCTTCAGACAACGCATACATTCTAGCACTATGGCGCAAGGGTCCCTGTGTTGGTGCATGTCTGCCTAAAGTCTGCCACCAGCGCTGGGAGGTAGCAGAGTAGCGCCACATCATAGAATTTCATTCACACGATGCAGCGCAGCGACTCAAGCTGAACACTTCTGTGCAAATCTGTACCCCGTGTCTCTGAAGCAGGCACTGCAAGCAGCAATCACTGATCCTCATTATCAATTTCAGGAAAATGCATTTTAACCACAAGTCATAATTTATCCTATGCCAGGCAATTTTTATGTGGGCAAAGAATAAACAGATTAAAATGAAGCATTGCTCTAGTTAATGCCCTCAGCAGTGGTGACGTTTGTGAAAAGGACAGCAGACTGTGACAGTAACAAATATTGATCACCTGTAACCAGGGGGACCACCCTCACCCTGATGCAGGGCGCGAACATATAACGTGTGATCCCCCCTCTTATTTCCACAGCCACCGCAGCTCCTCAGGTGGACCGGCGAGGAGAGATACAGCTGCGACGAGGAGGACGAGTGCGGGCTCTTTAAATGGATGGGAAGCCGAATGGAGGAGGAGGAGTTACGTCCTACGATAAATGACAGCTGCGAGAACCCACAGGTGTGTTATTACACCGGAGGAGCGGACAGAGTTTGGAAGAGTGGAGAGGCGGGAAGCAGCGGAGAAGCGTGGAGCAGTGGAGAGGCGGGAAGCAGCGGAGAAGCGTGGAGCAGTGGAAAGGTGTGGAACAGCGGAGAGAGCGGGACAGCGAAGGAGGAGGCCGAGAAAGGTGGAGAGCCCGAGGCATATGGCCAACGTGTCCCAATCGAATCGGAGGAACCGTCAGGAGAGGAGGACGGGAGCCCAGCAGCGGAAAGGAGCAAGCCAGGAGGCCAACACCGTGCTTCGCCCAGCCGCACTCCAGGAGGGGTGTGGCTTTCAGAGGTGCGTACCCGTATCGTGGGCTGGGTGAAAAAGAAAGGCAAAAGCCTCCGTTAAATTTCCCCCTTTGTGCCCTGGGAACCCTGCACTGCCCCCCCCCTTCACGACCCGACAAAGCCTGCACTACGGTTTCCCTCACACCCCCTTCCCTTGTTACGAGTATTACGAAGGTAGCGTACTGATACTTGCCTCTGTTTGTGTTTCCCCTGCACCGGTGGAGCCTGGGCCATTACGGAGCTGAAGGAGCATAGCCGAAGGAGGAGCCCCTTCCGTCGGAGGGAGGAGGGAATACTCCGAAAGACCCGAGAGGAGAGAAGTCGATCTCCAAGGAGAGTCGTAAACAGAAAGACCTGTACCGATCATTTGTTGCAACAAATAAAACCTTGCAAAACCAAGACACGTCTCCTGCCCCTTCCTGCAGACCCGGTTACATCACCGTAACCAGGGGTCAGATTGGTTGAACGGGTGTGTTGGCGGGTATCTGTGATCAAACCTAAGCTGAACCAATCAGGTGTTCAAATCAGTGCCAAGGTGTGCCCATCAGGAATCTGAGTTGTACTCAGTTTTCCCTCTCAGTGGTAAGTGGAGCCCGGGGGTGACACTGACCGGGCGAGATGTTCTCCGTCATGATGGTCACATAGTTGTCACGGTCGCTGCGGTTCTGCTCGTGGTAGAAGCCCAGGGAATGGGTCAGCTCATGCTGGATGGTTCCTTTCGACAGACATCCCCCGGGAAGAGATACCTCCTGAATGCCTCCTGTCTTCCCGATGTATGACCAGCACCTACGGGAGAAGATGGACCAGGGAGACCCATAAATTACTGCAATGGCACATTTAGAGAAAGAATATTACAATTTTACTACATACAAGGGATCTGCCTGTGTGTCTCCTCTCTGACTGTGGCTATCTGCAAGGAAAGAGGGATTCTAGGGAAAGACAATGTGCAGTCTAGGTTGTAATGCAAGATCTTGCATCCTAAGGAAAGGTGTGTCATCATGCAGCAGTTTGATGCATTTCTGGTCTACCCTGTAATATTTTCTCCCAGTGGACTCCACATCAGTCTGCGCTGTAGCCCCTTGGGATCGGTCTTCCACCTCGATCTCAAAACCTTTCTGTTTGATAACCTCTCTTATGGTTGTGTAATCTTACAGTTCTCCCATCACTTTCATGAGCTCTCCGCTAGCGCCTTGGACACCTCCCTGGAGGTAGCTGTGGGCTCTTTAAATGTCATGAATTGAATTAAATTTGTGACTATTGTCTGCCTGGGGGGACTGACCTACCAGCTGCCCAGGGGTAATTCGGCTCAGTCCCCAATAACTGGGATCCATACTCCAACGCAGTCAGAGTTCTGGTTGCGTGTGGCATGATGCATGTGTGGCGCATCTGTGAAAGCATATACATTGAGAGTAGTGTCCTAAAATCATTAGTCCCTTCTGGATGTGTTTATATTTTGTGTACTTGTTTCCGCCTCTGGAATCTTTGCATTAAGACTTCATGGATCTATGGGTGGGAATAGAGTATAAAGCACATCTCTTTTTTGCTAGGCCCAACATTTTTGTCCAGCAAAAGGCTCTGAGACCACCTCCTGCCTTGTGTTGTGATAGGCATCGAATAGAGAAAATTGGCCAGTCAAACATCAGACATATCAACGTCAGGACTTTGTCTGGCACGTTTGCTCCTCTGAACAGGAGGATTATAAACACCACCCTATTGAAAGCGTGAAGCCGTAGCAGAGAACAGCATCATATCTGCCCATGGAAAGCCTTTCACTTAGAGTCCACTGCCCATGGAAAGTCTTTCACTGAGAGTGCACTGCCCATGGGAAGTCTTTCACTGAGCGTCCACTGCCCATGGGAAGTCTTTCACTGAGAGTGCACTGCCCATGGGAAGTCTTTCACTGAGAGTCCACTGCCCATGGGAAGTCTTTCACTGAGAGTGCACTGCCCATGGGAAGTCTTTCACTGAGAGTCCACTGCCCATGGGAAGCCTTTCACTGAGAGTCCACTGCCCATGGAAAGTCTTTCACTGAGAGTCCACTGCCCATGGGAAGTCTTTCACTGAGAGTCCTCTGCCCATGGAAAGCCTTTCACTGAGAGTATTCTGCCCATACAAAGTCTTTCACTGAGAGTCTTCTGCCCATGGAAAGTCTTTCACTGAGAGTGCCCTGCCCATGGAAAGCCTTTCATTGAGAGTCCACTGCCCATAGAAAGTCTTTCACTGAGAGTCCACTGCCCATGGAAAGTCTATCACTGAGAGTCCACTGCCCATGGAAAGTCTTTCACTGAGAGTATTCTGCCCATACAAAGTCTTTCACTGAGAGTCTTCTGCCCATGGAAAGTCTTTCACTGAGAGTCCTCTGCCCATGGAAAGCCTTTCACTGAGTTCCAACTGCCCATGGAAAGTCTTTCACTGAGAGTCCATTGCCCATGGAAAGTCTTTCACTGAGAGTCCACTGCTCATGGAATGTCTTTCACTGAGAGTCCACTGCCCATGGAAAGTCTTTCCCTTAAATTTTACTGCCAACAGAGGGGCGTCTCCCAGTAGAGGATCTATCACTAACGCTCCACGGACCATGGGCAGCCCTTTGATGAGCGCTCGCACCCCTTAGAGGACCATCTTTCACTGCGAACCCACACCCATGTACGTTCTATCATTGAAAATCCACCTCGCATGTGGGGTCTTTCACAGTGAGTTTGCAACCCAAAGAGGGTCATCATGGACAGTCCTGGACCCAAGGAGGGCCTCACACGTAGAGAACACAACCCCTGGGGTACCTCAGTGAGAGCCCACAGAACATGGATGGACATTCCCTGAGGCAACAAAAACCATGGAGAGTCTCTAGGTGGTAGTCAACAGTTCAGTGATGCTCACTAATTGAGGGCTCGCAGCCAACGTAAGGTCATTGCTCCTTTAGGGTTTTTTACCACGTTATCAAGTTGTTTTTTATATTGACCTAAAAAGATAAAGAGTTTAGACATATTATTCTAAACTAAACTTCTATGGTCAATCCTTGGTGTGTCCTGTGCTCTTACCCATCGTCAGGCAGGGTCTGGAGGTAATGAGTCTATCTGATGGAGCCCTCTCTGGTGTGATGGTGAGCGTAGGGTCAGTCCTTAGGGTGTCCTGTGCTCTTACCCATCGTCAGGCAGGGTCTGGAGGTAATGAGTCTATCTGATGGAGCCCTCTCTGGTGTGATGCTGAATGTAGGGTCAGTCCTTGGGTGTCCTGTGCTCTCACCCATCGTCAGGCAGGGTCTGGAGGTAATGAGTCTATCTGATGGAGCCCTCTCTGATGTGATGGTGAGCGTAGGGTCAGTCCTTTGGTGTCCTGTGCTCTCACCCATCACCAGGCAGGGTCTGGAGTTAATGAGTCTATCTGATGGAGCCCTCTCTGGTGTGATGGTGAATGTAGGGTCAGTCCTTGGGTGTCCTGTGCTCTTACCCATCGTCAGGCAGGGTCTGGAGGTAATAAGTCTATCTGATGGAGCGCTCTCTGGTGTGATGCTGAATGTAGGGTCAGTCCTTGGGTGTCCTGTACTCTCACCCATCGTCAGGGAGGGTCTGGAGGTAATGAGTCTATCTGATGGAGCCCTCTCTGGTGTGATGGTGGGCGTAGGGTCAGTCCTTAGGGTGTCCTGTGCTCTTACCCATCGTCAGGTAGGGTCTGGAGGCAATGAGTCTATCTGATGGAGCGCTCTCTGGTGTGATGGTGAGCGTAGGGTCAGTCCTTAGGCTGTCCTGTGCTCTCACCCATCCACAGGCAGGGTCTGGAGGCAATGAGTCTATCTGATGGAGCCCTCTCTGGTGTGATGCTGAATGTAGGGTCAGTCCTTGGGTGTCCTGTGCTCTTACCCATCGTCAGGCAGGGTCTGGAGGTAATGAGTCTATCTGATGGAGCCCGCTCTGGTGTGATGGTGAATGTAGGGTCAGTCCTTGGGTGTCCTGTGCTCTTACCGATCCACAGGCAGGGTCTGGAGGCAATGAGTCTATCTGATGGAGCCCTCTCTGGTGTGATGCTGAATGTAGGGTCAGTCCTTGGGTGTCCTGTGCTCTTACCCATCGTCAGGGAGGGTCTGGAGGTAATGAGTCTATCTGATGGAGCCCTCTCTGGTGTGATGGTGAGCGTAGGGTCAGTCCTTAGGGTGTCCTGTGCTCTCACCGATCCACAGGCAGGGTCTGGAGGCAATGAGTCTATCTGATGGAGCCCTCTCTGGTGTGATGCTGAATGTAGGGTCAGTCCTTAGGGTGTCCTGTGCTCTCACCCATCGTCAGGCAGGGTCTGGAGGTAATGAGTCTATCTGATGGAGCCCTCTCTGGTGTGATGGTGAATGTAGGGTCGGTCCTTGGGTGTCCTGTGCTCTCACCCATCGTCAGGCAGGGTCTGGAGGTAATGAGTCTATCTGATGGAGCCCTCTCTGGTGTGATGCTGAATGTAGGGTCAGTCATTGGGTGTCCTGTACTCTCACCCATCGTCAGGGAGGGTCTGGAGGTAATGAGTCTATCTGATGGAGCCCTCTCTGGTGTGATGGTGAGCGTAGGGTCAGTCCTTGGGTGTCCGGTGCTCTTACCCATCGTCAGGCAGGGTCTGGAGGTAATGAGTCTATCTGATGGAGCCCTATCTGGTGTGATGGTGAGCGTAGGGTCAGTCCTTGGGTGTCCTGTGCTCTTACCCATCGTCGGGCAGGGTCTGGAGGTAATGAGTCTATCTGATGGAGCGCTCTCTGGTGTGATGCTGAATGTAGGGTCAGTCATTGGGTGTCCTGTACTCTCACCCATCGTCAGGGAGGGTCCGGAGGTAATGAGTCTATCTGACGGAGCCCTATCTGGTGTGACGGTGAGCGTAGGGTCAGTCCTTGGGTGTCCTGTGCTCTTACCCATCCTCAGGCAGGGTCTGGAGGTAATGAGTCTATCTGGTGGAGCCCTATCTGGTGTGATGGTGAGCGTAGGGTCAGTCCTTGGGTGTCCTGTGCTCTTACCCATCGTCAGGCAGGGTCTGGAGGTAATGAGTCTATCTGATGGAGCCCTCTCTGGTGGGATGGTGAATGTAGGGTCAGTCCTTGGGTGTCCTGTGCTCTTACCCATCGTCAGGGAGGGTCTGGAGGTAATGAGTCTATCTGATGGAGCCCTCTCTGGTGTGATGGTGAGCGTAGGGTCAGTCCTTAGGGTGTCCTGTGCTCTTACCCATCGTCAGGCAGGGTCTGGAGGCAATGAGTCTATCTGATGGAGCCCTCTCTGGTGTGATGCTGAATGTAGGGTCAGTCCTTAGGGTGTCCTGTGCTCTCACCCATTGTCAGGCAGGGTCTGGAGGTAATGAGTCTATCTGATGGAGCCCTCTCTGGTGTGATGGTGAATGTAGGGTCAGTCCTTGGGTGTCCTGTGCTCTCACCCATCGTCAGGCAGGGTCTGGAGGTAATGAGTCCATCTGATGGAGCCCTCTCTGGTGTGATGGTGAATGTAGGGTCAGTCCTTAGGGTGTCCTGTGCTCTCACCCATCGTCAGGCAGGGTCTGGAGGTAATGAGTCTATCTGATGGAGCCCTCTCTGGTGTGATGGTGAATGTAGGGTCAGTCCTTAGGGTGTCCTGTGCTCTCACCCATCGTCAGGCAGGGTCTGGAGGTAATGAGTCTATCTGATGGAGCCCTCTCTGGTGTGATGGTGAATGTAGGGTCAGTCCTTGGGTGTCCTGTGCTCTCACCCATCGTCAGGCAGGGTCTGGAGGTAATGAGTCCATCTGATGGAGTCCTCTCTGGTGTGATGGTGAATGTAGGGTCAGTCCTTAGGGTGTCCTGTGCTCTTACCCATCGTCAGGCAGGGTCTGGAGGTAATGAGTCTATCTGATGGAGCCCTCTCTGGTGTGATGGTGAATGTAGGGTCAGTCCTTAGGGTGTCCTGTGCTCTCACCCATCGTCAGGCAGGGTCTGGAGGTAATGAGTCTATCTGATGGAGCCCTATCTGGTGTGACGCTGAATGTAGGGTCAGTCCTTAGGCTGTCCTGTGCTCTTACTCTTCTGCAGAAAGGATCTGGAGGTAATGAGTCCATCTGATGGAGCCCTATCTGGTGTGATGGCGAGCCTAGGGTCAGTCCTTAGGGTGTCCTGGGCTCTTACCCAGTATCAGGAACGATCTGCAGGTAATCTGGTTCTGCCGTGTGGGCCACAAAGCGGATGCAGGTCACTGTTGCAAACTCACTCATTGCATCTGTAATGGCAGCCACATTTTCAGCACCTGAGGGACAGCAGAGGAAAGGAGAGGATGACATAAGGGGAAGCAGCCTCGAAAGGTTTCATTTCAATTCAAGGTTGGGCCTTGGCATAAAAGTGAACTCACTGTAAGTGGGGCTGAGGGTGTAGGGCACAGGGACAGTCCCATCGCTGGATTTAGGCCAGAAGCAGCTGTTGTCTGGACATTGGAGGGCACTGCGGCCTGGGCGGATGGCAATGTCCCCCTCGTGGATCAGCTGTGAGCTGCCTACAACAGTAAAACACATAGAGAGTAGTCAGGGTCTGTCATGAATAGGAAAGAACAAGAGCACACAGAAGAGAAGGAAGCTGATTGTAAACCTAAAGGGCAATCTCAAGAAAGAAAATGCAAGAACCACTCGTGGCGGAGGTAGAGGCGGCCATTTTGGGTCAAAAACCCAAACCGTAGCCTAAGCACCTAGGGCCTGCTTCACAGAACTAACTTGAGACAAAATCCTAAACTTACTACCATTTTGGTATTCACAGACGGCACTTACTCATTTTGGTATTCACAGAGGCACTTACTCATTTTGGTATTCACAGAAGGCACTTACTCATCAATGAGTAAGTGCCTTCTGTGAATACCAAAATGAGTAAAGGGTAGTAAGTTTAGGATTTTGTCTTCAGTTAGTTCTGTGAATCGGGCCCCTACTTAGGAAAAACGAATTACCCTAAGGACTAAAAAGACCTCAGCACACAGCCATGCACAGTGAGTGATTGCAGCTGTTGATATTTACTGGGAATGGTTTCCTGCCTCTTCCATTCCTATAGTGTTGTCATCTTGTCATTGCAGGAGTGATTTATGGCACCACTTAAAGCATTTTACTGACTTGCCATAATAACATTGAGAATATTAAGACAGAAAAATCAGATTAACAGCTGAGATGGGTAACTGCCTTCTAAGCGCTTTATGTCTTCTGTCAGCAAACACCAGCTGTGATGTCACACATGTTGTCAAGGGCAGCCCTTTCACCCTGTCCCCACCATGTAATTCTTCGTCCACACATTTGTATTATGTCTTTACATCTAAATGAGGCCTCAGGGTCACGTATGATAAAGTCTAGCGCCCAGAAACCCGAGCTTTACTCTTACCTTGGTTCTCATTGGTGATGATCTCGAAGATGTCTGGTATCAGGGCCTCCTCTGCATGCTGGGTGTCTGAAAGAGAAGGCACATTCCCAGCTTCACATCAGCTGCTCGCGCACAGGAATAGATGGATTCATAAAGCAATTACAGAAGGTGAAACATTCACTGGGTCCAAATGTGCATCAGTGTCAATGCACAAACTGTCTATTTCTGCCAACTCGCAAAAACGGTCATGGCCAGAGTGGGTGGAGGTTTGAGAAATGCGCAGTGTCCTGTAGGCGCTGGGGCATATGCTGCAAACTGGGAAAATGTGCAGGCCCATCTTTCTTATGGGCCGTATGATCTTACAATGCTTGACCTCTGACCTCCTGGTCAGGGAAACTGCTCTCACCTCGTGCAGCTCTGTCGTTGAGGCACGGCCCCCAGCGCCTTTCTGGCTCCTAGGTAGGTGTTCGAGGCCCTCCTTCTCTTGCAGGGTCCTACCTGCGCCTCATCGTTGGTGGTCCAGTGGAAGAGCCTGCTCTTCTGCTGGTCTACTCTGTTCAGCCTTTTCTGTCTTTTTCTGTTTACTGGTCATCATGTCTTTTTCTGTTTTTGTTTTTTTTCCACTGCCTGTTTTGCAGATTTCTCTGTTGCCTCTGTTTGTTCATTGCCTTTTGCCTTTTTCCTACTGCTGCTGCTCCCGCGGCTCCACCCCCGCGCTTGTACCTACTCCTGCCTTCCAGCTTCTGTCCCTTCCCCGACCCCTACTTAATGGTGGCCACTGCGCAGCCATGTCACTGGCACGCCAAAGGCAAGCCCGTCTGTGCCCATCCGTGACCTGACCACGCCAGGGACCCTGGTCCTCCGACTCCCCGCTGCTACGACTCCAGCTCTCTCCACGCACTCAACCCTGGATGCAACAACTGCCAGCTCTCGATGCTGAGCAGGTCCCAAGGCCCGTTCTCCTGCCAACACTGCTGCTACACCTTCATCTACCTTCATCCACCTCCAGATGCAGACAGCTGCTGCAAACCCACCGGACACCAATGTACACATACCCCTGCACTGCATCCTACACAGGCACGCTCCCTGCAAAGACATTCAGTAGAAGTTTAGGACCTCCTCAACACCCTCTCTCCCGACATTGCCTTCCTCACAGAGACCTGGACTGACGCCAGCTCTGCTCCTGACATCGCAACTGCCATCCCAGACATGTACAAGATCCTGTGGAAAGACCACTCCAACCGCCCTGGAGGAGGCCTCGCCATTGTTCACAAAAGCTCCCTCCGAGTGACAACCTCCATCTTGAACGACGCTTCGCCCCCCCATGGAACACATCCATTTCCAGATCCAGCCCAACCCCAGAATTACTCTCCACGGGACACTCGCCTACAGACCACCCGGACCCCGCTCCCTGTTCACCAACACCATCACAGACTACATTGCGTTCCACTCACTTGCCTCCACAGACTAGGTACTGCTCGGAGACCTGACTTTCCACCTAGACAAACCCAGCGACTCCAATTCCACCACCCTCCTAGGGAACCTTGCCAACATTGGACTGAAGCAACTCATCTGCTCCCCCACCCACACGGTGGGACACACCCATGACCCCATATTAGCCGGAGGAAACAACATTGCCTTCAGTCACACCACAGCACACACCTAGACGGACCACCACTGCGTCCACTTCTCCTTCTCGAAACCCACCGCACACAAGCCTATGCCATGCCTCCAAGGCAGAATCTGGAGCAAGATCACCAAAGAGCACCTCACCGCCGCCCTCAACCGCACTCCTCCCCCTACCACTACAGACATCAACACTGCAGCCAACGACCTCCACCAATGGATCGCTGACTGCACCAACATGCTCGCCTCCCTCCAGAACTCCAACAGACGACACAACATGAAAGCTACCAGGTTCACCACGGACCTCCGAGAATTCAAGCACTCATGCTGATGACTGGAGAAAGCATGGAGAAAGAGCAAAACCCCAGAAGCATGCACTGCCTACAGGGAAACCACCACGGCACACCACCAACTCAACCGATCTAAGAAGAGAAACTTCATTCAGGACAGAATCCTCTCCAAATCCAACAACTTCACCTAACTCTTCACCATTATACAATAATTCACCAGACACCCCAGCGAAACCACCAATGTCCCTCCCCCCAGAACCTCTTCAACAAACTTAGCTCTTTTTTCCACCACAAGGTCAGGACGCTTTAATACAACTTCAACAACCAAGACCAAGTCACCGACCCATGACCATCCACCAGCTATGCCACCCAGCAGACCCTCCTCACCTGGACCCCTGTCATCACTGAAGACACTGCAAAGACTATGAAGAGCATCCACTCCGGAGCACTCACTGACCACTACCCTGACAATCAACTGCACCCTTGAAACAGTCTTGTTCCCGGATGCCTGGAAAAGTGCCAAAGTCAAAACCCTCCTCAAGAAGCTCTCCGCAGACCCGACGGACCTCAAGAACTACAGGCCCATCTCTCTCCTCCTCTTAGCCGCCAAAGTCATCGAGAAAATCATCAACATCCAACAAATAACATCCTTGACTCATCCCAATCTAGATTCAGCAGCAACCACAACACCGAGACTGCTCTCCTAGCCTCCACTGACGACATCCGCACCCTCCTTGGTCAAGGCCACTCTGCAGCCCTCATTCTACTAGACCTCTCAGCAGCCTTCAACACCATCTTCCACCTCATAATAGTCACCAGACTCTATGACGATGGCATACAGGGAACTGCCTTAGACTGGATTTGTTCCTTCCTCTTTGGCAGAACGAAAAAAATAAGACTCCCGCCCTTCCTCTCCAAACCCACAAAGATCAGATGTGGAGTACCGGAGTACCCCAAGGATCCTCCATCAGCCCAATGCTCTTCAACATCTACATGGCCCCCCTTGCAAGCATCGTCCGAAAACACGGACTCAGCATAGTATCCTACACCGACATTACGCAGCTCATCCTCTCCCTCACAGTGGAACACAGCATCACCAGGCACAGTTTCCATGAAGGACTGAAGGACGTTGCATCCTGGACGAGCAGCAGCTGCCTGAAGCTCAACTCGGAGAAAACAGAAGTTCTTATCCTCAGATCCACCACCCAGTATGGGACGACATCTGGTGGCTCCCTTCCCTCAGAAATCCCCCACTCCCTCTGATAACGCCCGCAACCTCTGCATCATACTCAACTCCTCATTCACCATGAACCAACAGATCAACGCTGTGTCCTCCACATTTTTCAACACCCTCTACATACTTTACAAGACCTTCAAATGGACCCCCCCCCCCCCACTCCAGGAAGACCGTCACCCACTCACTCTTTACCAGCAGGCTGGACTGTGGAAACAGCTTGGACGCCGGAATCAACAAATCACTCCTTTGCAAACTCCAGACCGTCCAGAAGGCCGCAGCCAGACTCGCCCGCAGCATTTCACGACACTACCACATCACCCAGGACCTTTTCGACCTCCACTGGCTCCTCATCGAAAAGAGAGTTACCTTCAAGCTGCTCACTCACGCCTACAAAGCCCTCCAAAACACTGGATCTCAACAGAAGAATCTCTTTCCACAGTCCCAAGAGAAACCTTGGCTCCAACAACCTAGCCCTTGCCAACATCCACTGCATCCACAGAGCTAGAACGGGGGAAGATCCTTCTCCTACATCACAGCCAAGACCTGGGAGGAACTCCCCCTCAGCATCAGACGGAGCCCTACACTGCAAGCCTTCAGAAAAGACCTCAAGACCTGTCTCTTCGGATGACCTCAAGCTGTCCAAATCCCCCCTCCCCAGCGCCTTGAGACCCTCACGGGTGAGTAGTGCGCTCTATAAATCCCTGATTGATTAATTGACATTCTAAATCCTTTCCCAAAAACCGGTTCCGAATACGCAATGGACAGTCCGATCCATAAAGCGCTCCATTTCTGTCTAACGCCAATGGTGCATAGGGGTTTGCTTCTCTGTGGATGTTTTTTTTATTCTCATGTCCGGTCTTGGCAACTTCATTTGTGCATGTAGTCAGTGGTGTGACTGCTCCTCCTTTCATCCTCACACCTTGTGACTCATAGCAGCACTATGGTCATGCACAAGGCGCACAGGCACACTTTGCTCATCGTTCAGGGCCGCACATCTTACTCTCTATCCCTTTGCAAACACACAAAATCTGATTTAAAGGGATTAGGTAGATAGTACTCGATGCAGCCACCACCCGCGCTAAGAGTACAGCGCTTCGTTACATACAGGCGCTATGCTCAAGTTCAAAGGTATCACGACTAAAAATTTACTTACGATTTTTCTCCAGTTCATAGAAAATCTGCAAAAGAGAAAAGTGACATTTTAATCACTCAGTGTAAGTATAAGGATATTAGAACTTTAGGAAACCCAAATGTTTTAAAAGATGACATAAGATGTACTTTGGGCTATATGTCAAAATATGGAAACAACAAACCTCAACCTGTAATGGTATGGGCTGCAGGGCATCACCTGGCACAGTATCATCAAGGTGGGAAACGGCCACTACAACGAGGCCGTTTCAACGAAAACCTTAACCACGCATGCATTACAACGCATGCGTGGTTACAACGACAGCCTTTACCACGCATACGTTTACTACGAGGTATGTAGTAAAGGCATGTGTGGTAAAGGGTACAAATACAAAAGGGGGGTTAGGGGGGCTTCCCCCCCCCCCCAAAAAAACACTAACCTTTAGACGAGATGTGCAGGCAATCGGCGTCGCAGAGGAAGGAAACGGACGTTTCTTTTTTTCTACGTATGACGTCACCACGGAAAAATACGTGGAGAAGGATAAGCGTGAAAATAGCATTCCGTAGTAATGCATGCGTGGTAAAGGCATGCTTTACAACGGAGTTCGTTGTAAAAACATACAACCCAACAAGGTAAGAGTATATTGGGGAGCGGGGATTTACTGTTCCCATGCCTCCTTGTTGACTCTTCTTGTCGATACTGGGCAGCTGATATTTTGCGGTCAATATTGTTGCGATCGATAATGAAGCGTCCATATGGTGGTTAAACACTGTGGCTCCTGGCATGGCTTGGCCCCTTGTTTCAAGCACTCAGGGTTGCACAGATGTCAAGGGTGAAGTCTGTGGCTCATCTACCTATTTGGATGCTGACTTAACTGCTGGAGGAACGTTTCGGTAAAAAGTGTTACAAGAACAAATGGCCTTCAGCAGCACAGATGGCTCCGAGGATGTACAGAGTTCTCGTACAATGTAACAGAAGAGTCTGTTGAGTTGTCCATGGGGTATCTCAAGTAGGACCATCTGTTGGCCGCACTAATCCTGATTTGGGCCCAATCGGAATTCAAATGTGCGTTCTAATTCCATAATCGCAGGTTTTTGGCAAGCAAGATTTCATCCTGGTAAAAAGTGTCAGAAATGGAGCAGGCACACTCCACAAAATCCATGTTTGAGTTTCCAAAAATATTTACATCTTCTAGAATATGCGATTTAGGCCTCACCCCCCATTCTGAGACCCCAAATGCAGAAAACCGAGCACTTTGTGCAATGGCCCAGGGCACAAGTCAGGGGGTACACATGGGTGGACGGCGTCCAACTATTATTATGATTTTTGTTGTTGTATTTATTTATAAAGTTTCATATAGCGCTAGCTAGACCCGGGGGTATCAGAGTGCTTTACATACATAAAGGAAAAGAAGAAGTTGCATTACATCGTAGGACATGAGGAATCATAGAATATATACACAGGGTTAACGCTGTCCACCGTGCCAAGAGGTTGGGCCCCACTGAATAATGTGCTGAACTCGTCCCGGTGTCATTTTTAAACGCCAGGACACATTCAGCAGCGCCTGCACATTGCCTGCTTCCCATAAGCAACAACGTGCAGGCAGGGGCGGGGCATTCTCATTTCAGACTCCAGCTGGGCCCAGGGTCCTCTGGACTCCTTTTGTTCAGTCTCCTGGCTGGGAGCAGTCAGGAGCCTCACACCTAGAACAGTGGGGCATTACAAGGTGTAGAAGTCACATATCAACTTCCATAGCTCACTCTGCTATATTAAAAGCTTTACAATGCAACTGCAAGTAACATAAGGATCTCCGTCTTCAAAGCAGTAACCCACTTATCTATCTACATAAAATAAAATCTGTCATTTGCATGTTACATGATGTGCTTTGCACTAACCCTCTATGCTACTTTGAGTCAAAACTGAGGCTAAACATAACACAGATTTTTACAGCAAGTGCATTAACCTCCAGAGTTATCTCACAATTATTATTCAATCAGATTCACTGGGAACACACATATCCCTGCAACAGGTGCATTAAATCCATAAGATATTTTAAAACACAGTCTTTGCAACCAATTAACCAGGTTTACTGTCAGTTTTCTTCTTGTTGCCAATTTCTTTGTGGCAGAGTTTAAATAAAGCTAAATGTATAAGTTGAGTCCAGTGCTTAATTTGTAAAAGATTAAAGGCCAGATGTAGGTAGCCCAATACCGATCGACGACCGAAATTACTGATTTTCGGCCGTTACCGACCGGTATTGGTCATTTGAGATGTAGGGGCCAAATTTAAGGATTCAGTAATTTACCGAATTGGTAATTTAAGGAATCGGTAAATTACTGAATCCTTGAAATACCGATTTGGTAAATTACTTAATCCTTAATGCAGGGAGCACTCAAGTGAGTGCATTTCTGAGTTAAGGATTCGGTATTTACCACCAACTAAAAGTTGGTGGTAAATATCGAAAACCTTTGAAAAAGCAAATTTGTGCTTTTCCAAAGTGCCATGTGGCAGGGCATGTATGTGTGCAACATGTGCACCCATGCACTACTCAGGGATGCAACTGGGTGTCAATGTGACACCCTGCCACCCTTGTAAGTCTTCCCCCTATTACCGATTCGGTATTTACTGAATCAGTAATTCTCCTTCATTCCTATGGGCCTCCAGGCCCATGGGAATGATGGGGAATTACCGAATCGGTAATTACCCAATTTTACGGATTCGGTAAAATTTACTGAATCAATACCTACATACCATTTACCGATTCTGAAATACCAAATCGGTAAAATTCGGTATTTTAGAATCGGTAAATAGTATTTACCTACATAAGGCCCTAAGTCCTGGTGCTAAAAAATGGCATTTGTGGCACCCTTGAATTTTGTATTTTATGTGTACTGCGTGCTTTCACCACCACCTAAAAGCCAAAAGGTGCAATATCTAAGCACACACAATTTTTGCCCAGCTCACAATCACTACCAATACCTGAGAGGCGTTACATGCGCACTGGGCTAGGTAAAACTGTCACTGGTACACACTGCAGTACAGGTGCGCGCTCTATGAAACACACCTGAGAGGCATTACATGTGCACAGGGCTGTGTAATACTGTCACTGATATACATATATACATATTCACTGAAAAAACCATAGGTTATAGACCATATATAGATAGGGATTAGCATTTAAAAAACCTTATTTTATTTGCACAAAACCATTGAAATTCCATATATAGTTAGTTGCACTAACTATATATCGCGGACCCGCAATCCACTGCTAATGATGTCACATATTACATCATTCATGACATGGTCAGTGACATCACTGATGACATCACTGATGACATCTCAAATGACATCACTGATGACATCACTGATGACATCTCAAATGACATCACTGATATCTCATTTGACATTACTGATTACATCACTGATGATATCATTTATGTGATAATACATCTTCAGACTCTAATATAACCTTAGATACACTCAGTGTAAACAGGCACTCACAGACTGTCACACATCCATGGAGTTACTCACACACCTAGTCAGTCATGCAAAGAATCAATCACACCTCCATTTCCTCAACTATACAGTTATACACACCTTACTTATTCAAACATATACTAACACATATTTACTCTCTTATACAATCCTTGATACAAGTTCACAATGATTCATACAGCCACTCTCACATTCACTGGCTCTTATGTTCAGTTATTTATATATGTCAACTCTCACATGGAGTGTGTTTTACATATGTACTTACTTTGACATGTAGAACTGAGATATCCATTCACTCACCAATATACTCATGCACACAGTCAACTGTCCATACAGCTGTTTCTACATGCACTTTTGAACCCATACACCTAGGGAATCAACTGCTAACACATCTATGCACAGAGTTATACACCTCCCAGCCACCCACACACATACTCAGTCTCCCATACAAATACTTGGGCAACCATTCAATAACCCATATAGTGACTGATATAGCTACTGATTTAAACATGCAGCAGTTTACAGAAGAACATAAATAATGATTGCCAAATTAAGACACTTTAATCACTAACCCATGCACTCAGTGAGACACATTTAATCATTCTCTCATACAGTCAGTCATGCACCTACTAAATCCTTCATCCAGACACTTATACATCCACTCATTCTTCAATATGTAAGACATATTTTAACTTTACAGAAACATACAGTCACTGGGTGTTGTCATCAGTGATGTCATCAGTGATGTCATTTGAGATGTCATCAGTGATGTCATCAGTGATGTCACTGACCATGTCATGAATGATGTAATATGTGACATCATTAGCAGTGGATTGCGGGTCCGCGATATATAGTTAGTGCAACTAACTATATATGGAATTTCAATGGTTTTGTGCAAATAAAATAAGGTTTTTTAAATGCTAATCCCTAACTATATATGGTCTATAACCTATGGTTTTTTCAGTGAATTTTCAAGGTTTTGTAAATGCAAATTCCTAACTATATATGGTCTATAACCTATGGTTTTTTCTGTGAATTTCATTGGTTTTTTAAAAGCTAATATCTATAGCTGTAAAATATATTCTTTATTAAGTGACGTATCACGTAGCCCGTGAGACGCCTCATGATGCATCGCATAACCGTGACGTATCGTCTCTGCAGCGCAAACCAAACCCAAAACGTAAGCGCGCCAGAACACGCTTAAAGATATATATATATTTTTTTAACCTTAATTAGACAAAATCCACACGTGCACATATCACAAACGTTCAAAAAACACAATATGTCGGACTCCCGTTACGCTGCCGGTTAGCTGCCCGGTTAACGTACCAGGAAGCACCTTTACCGCGAAAAATCGCAAATTTTTTTTTTTCACCCCCCAGGGAACTTTAATAGCCCCCTCATCAATCCTAGGGGTTCAGGAGGGGTCTGCCTTACCCCTTTCATTCATTTACACCTTTTTTTTTTCCACCTCTTGTCTCTCGATCCCACAGAGAGACAAGATGGCGGCCGCTCCAGACTGTTTACAATGATAACAGCCAATCAGCTTCTCCTCAGACTCTCGTTACACTGCCGATTAGCTTCCCGGTAGCTGCCCGGTTAGCTGCCCAGTTCGCGTACCAAGACGCGTCTCTACGGCGAAAAAATCGGATTTTTTTGTTTGTTTTTTTTTTGGCCCCACGTGGCTTTATAATATCCCCCTCATCAATCCTAGGGGGTCAGAAGGGGTCTACCTTGCCCTCTTTCCTTTATTTCCCCCTTTGTTTTGGCCTCCTCTTGTCTCTCGATCCTACCGAGAGACAAGATGGCGGCCGCTCCGGACTGTTTACAATATTGACAGCCAATCAGCTACTCCTCAGACTCCCGTTACACTGCCGGTTAGCTTCCCGGTTAGCTGCCCGGTTCGCGTACCAAGACGCGTCTCTACGGCGAAAAAATCTGATTTTTTTTTTTTTTTTGGGTTACACTGCCGGTTAGCTTCCCGGTTAGCTGCCCGGTTCGCGAACCAAGACGCGTCTCTACGGCGAAAAAATCGGAATTTATAATTTTTTTTTTTTGGGTTACACTGACGGTTAGCTTCCCGGTTAGCTGCCCGGTTAGCTGCCCGGTTCGCGAACCAAGACGCGTCTCTACGGCGAAAAAATCTGATTTTTTTTTTTCTTTTTTTGGGCCCGGCGTGGCTCTATAATATCCCCCTCATCAATCCTAGGGGGTCAGAAGGGGTCTACCTTGCCCCCTTTCCTTCATTTCCCCCTTTGTTTTGGCCTCCTCTTGTCTCTCGATCCTACCGAGAGACAAGATGGCGGCCTCTCCGGACTGTTTAGAATGTTGACAGACACCGGAGAGCCAATCAGGTTCGCTTCGCAAAGTTCCGATACGCGAAAAGTTCGCGAACCGGAGCGCTGCCCGGAGCGCTGTTACAGATATATATCTTGTTTTAAACGTTAATTTCTCAAAATCAACTGAAGCACATATATTGAGACCTAGCAAAGGCACATCGGGCTAACAGTCCCTACAATTTTGCCAAGTTTCGTGCAAATCCATTCAGCCGTTCGAGCTAAAAGTGAGTCCAACCGCCCTATGGAAAACTCAATGCAAAAAACGCGTTTTGGGACCCCCCTTTTTTCTCAGCCCCCCCTTGACGAAACCCCACCAAATTTTCAGGGGCTGCTCAGAAACAAAATGTGCCATTTTCCTGAAAATTTCAGCCGATTCCGTCCACAAACGCCAAAGTTATTAGGCATAGAATTTTCAAAAGTTCCATAGAGAAAAAATCCTAACTATATATACCTACTGGCTATCGCCAGTAGGTAATATACTCTACATATATACTCTGCTGTACAGGTGCACTCTCTGTGAAGCTCACCTGACAGGCGTAGCATGCGCACAGGGCTGTGTAATACTGTCACTGGTACATGCTCCTGCACGGGTGCGCTCTCTATGAAACACACCTGAGAGGCATTACATGTACACTGGGCTGTGTGATACTGTCACTCATATTACTCTCCTGTCCAGGTGCGCTCTCGATGAAGCACACCTGAGAGGCATTACATGTACACAGGGCTGTGTAATACTGTCACTGATATACTCTGCTCTACAGGTGCAGTACAGACCCCTACATTATGGTTACTGCGTTTCTTGGGTCTGCAGATGCCCTCACAGTCAGGTGCGGTACATCTGAGAGGCTTTATGTGCACATAGGTCCATATGACACTGTAAGTTCGGCTCTCACCTGCACAGGTGTACTTACAGCGCTGCACACCTGAGAGTCTATGCCTACACACAACCATATATAACACTGTTACATCACCACCTACACAATACCACATACAGCCCTATTACTGCAGCTCTCACCTGTGCCTGCACACAGCTCTATATACCATTGTTAAAGGGGCCTCACCTGTGTCTGGACTCAGCTCTATATACCATTATTAAAGGGGTCTCACCTGTGCCTGCACTCAGCTCTATATACCATTGTTAAAGGGGGTCTCACCTGTGTCTGAACTCAGCTCTATATACCATTGTTAAAGGGGTCTCACCTGTGCCTGCACTCAGCTCTATATACCATTGTTAAAGGGGTCTCACCTGTGCCTGCACTCAGCTCTATATACCATTGTTAAAGGGGGTCTCACCTGTGCCTGCACACAGCTCTATATACCATCGTTAAAGGGGGTTTCACCTGTGCCTGCACACAGCTCTATATACCATTGTTAAAGGGGGTCTCACCTGTGCCTGCACTCAGCTCTATATACCATTGTTAAAGGGGTCTCACCTGTGCCTGCACTCAGCTCTATATACCATCGTTAAAGGGGGTCTCACCTGTGCCTGCACTCAGCTCTATATACCATCGTTAAAGGGGACTCACCTGTGTCTACACTCAGCTCTATATACCATTATTAAAGGGGGTCTCACCTGTGCCTGCACTCAGCTCTATATACCATTGTTAAAGGGGCCTCACCTGTGTCTGGACTCAGCTCTATATACCATTATTAAAGGGGTCTCACCTGTGCCTGCACTCAGCTCTATATACCATTGTTAAAGGGGGTCTCACCTGTGTCTGAACTCAGCTCTATATACCATTGTTAAAGGGGTCTCACCTGTGCCTGCACTCAGCTCTATATACCATTGTTAAAGGGGTCTCACCTGTGCCTGCACTCAGCTCTATATACCATCGTTAAAGGGGGTCTCACCTGTGCCTGCACACAGCTCTATATACCATCGTTAAAGGGGGTTTCACCTGTGCCTGCACACAGCTCTATATACCATTGTTAAAGGGGGTCTCACCTGTGCCTGCACTCAGCTCTATATACCATTGTGAAAGGGGTCTCACCTGTGCCTGCACTCAGCTCTATATACCATCGTTAAAGGGGGTCTCACCTGTGCCTGCACTCAGCTCTATATACCATCGTTAAAGGGGACTCACCTGTGTCTACACTCAGCTCTATATACCATTATTAAAGGGGGTCTCACCTGTGCCTGCACTCAGCTCTATATACCATTGTTAAAGGGTGTCTCACCTGTGCCTGCACTCAGCTCTATATACCATTATTAAAGGGGTCTCACCTGTGCCTGCACTCAGCTCTATATACCATTATTAAAGGGGTCTCACCTGTGCCTGCACTCAGCTCTATATACCATTGTTAAAGGGTGTCTCACCTGTGCCTGCACTCAGCTCTATATACCATTATTAAAGGGGCCTCACCTGTGCCTGCACTCAGCTCTATATACCATTATTAAAGGGGGTCTCACCTGTGCCTGCACACAGCTCTATATACCATTGTTAAAGGGGGTCTCACCTGTCCCTGCACTCAGCTCTATGTACCATTGTTAAAGGGGGTCTCACCTGTCCCTGAACTCAGCTCTATATACCATTGTTAAAGGGGGTCTCACCTGTGCTGCACACAACTCTATGTACCATCGTTAAAGGGGTCTCAACTGTGCCTTCACACAGCTCTATATACGATTGTTAAAGGGGGTCTCACCTGTATCTGGACTCAGCTCTATATACCATCGTTAAAGGGGGTCTCACCTGTGCCTGCACACAGCTCTATATACCATTGTTAAAGCGGGTCTCACCTGTCCCTGCACTCAGCTCTATATACCATTGTTAAAGGGGGTCTCACCTGTGCCTGCACAAAGCTCTATATACCATTGTTAAAGGGGGTCTCACCTGTCCCTGCACTCAGCTCTATATACCATTGTTAAAGGGGGTCTCACCTGTGCTGCACACAACTCTATGTACCATCGTTAAAGGGGTCTCAACTGTGCCTGCACACAGCTCTATATACCATTGTTAAAGGGGGTGTCACCTGTGTCTGCACTCAGCTCTATATACCATTGTTAAAGGGGGTGTCACCTGTGTCTGCACTCAGCTCTATATACCATTGTTAAAGGGGATCTCACCTGTGCCTGCACTCAGCTCTATATACCATTGTTAAAGGGGGTCTCACCTGTGTCTGCACTCAGCTCTATATACCATTGTTAAAGGGGCCTCACCTGTGTCTGCACACAGCTCTATATACCATCGTTAAAGGGGGTTTCACCTGTGCCTGCACACAGCTCTATATACCATTGTTAAGGAGGTCTCACCTGTGCCTGCACACAGCTCTATATACCATTGTTAAAGGGGCCTCGCCTGTGTCTGCACTCAGCTCTATATACCATTGTTAAAGGGGGTCTCACCTGTGCTGCATTCAGCTCTGTATACCATTGTTAAAGGGGGTCTCACCTGTGCCTGCACACAGCTCTATATACCATTGTTAAAGGGGCCTCGCCTGTGTCTGCACTCAGCTCTATATACCATTGTTAAAGGGGGTCTCACCTGTGCTGCATTCAGCTCTGTATACCATTGTTAAAGGGGCCTCGCCTGTGTCTGCACTCAGCTCTATATACCATTGTTAAAGGGGGTCTCACCTGTGCTGCATTCAGCTCTGTATACCATTGTTAAAGGGGCCTCGCCTGTGTCTGCACTCAGCTCTATATACCATTGTTAAAGGGGGTCTCACCTGTGCTGCATTCAGCTCTGTATACCATTGTTAAAGGGGTCTCACCTGTGCCTGCACTCAGCTCTATATACCATCGTTAAAGGGGTCTCACCTGTGTATGCACACAGCTCTATATACCATTGTTAAAGGGGTCTCACCTGTGTATGCACACAGCTCTATATACCATTGTTAAAGGGGTCTCACCTGTGCCTGCACTCAGCTCTATATACCATTGTTAAAGGGGTCTCACCTGTGTATGCACACAGCTCTATATACCATCGTTAAAGGGGACTCACCTGTGTCTACACTCAGCTCTATATACTATCGTTAAAGGGGGTCTCACCTGTGCCTGCACACAGCTCTATATACCATCGTTAAAGGGGACTCACCTGTGTCTACACTCAGCTCTATATACTATCGTTAAAGGGGGTCTCACCTGTGCCTGCACACAGCTCTATATACCATTGTTAAAGGGGTCTCACCTGTGTATGCACACAGCTCTATATACCATTGTTAAAGGGGTCTCACCTGTGCCTGCACTCAGCTCTATATACCATTGTTAAAGGGGTCTCACCTGTGTATGCACACAGCTCTATATACCATTGTTAAAGGGGTCTCACCTGTGTATGCACACAGCTCTATATACCATTGTTAAAGGAGTCTCACCTGTGCCTGCACTCAGCTCTATATACCATTGTTAAAGGGGTCTCACCTGTGTATGCACACAGCTCTATATACCATTGTTAAAGGGGTCTCACCTGTGCCTGCACTCAGCTCTATATACCATTGTTAAAGGGGTCTCACCTGTGTATGCACACAGCTCTATATACCATTGTTAAAGGGGCCTCACCTGTGCCTGCACTCAGCTCTATATACCATTGTTAAAGGGGTCTCACCTGTGCCTGCACACAGCTCTATATACCATTGTTAAAGGGGTCTCACCTGTGTATGCACACAGCTCTATATACCATTGTTAAAGGGGCCTCACCTGTGCCTGCACACAGCTCTATATACCATTGTTAAAGGGGGTCTCACCTGTGCATGCACTCAGCTCTATATACCATCGTTAAAGGGGGTCTCACCTGTGCCTGCACACAGCTCTATATACCATTGTTAAAGGGGGTCTCACCTGTGCCTGCACACTGCTCTATATACCATCGTTGAAGGGGGTCTCACCTGTGCCTGCACACTGCTCTATATACCATTGTTAAAGGGGTCTCACCTGTGTATGCACACAGCTCTATATACCATTGTTAAAGGGGCCTCACCTGTGCCTGCACACAGCTCTATATACCATTGTTAAAGGGGGTCTCACCTGTGCATGCACTCAGCTCTATATACCATCGTTAAAGGGGGTCTCACCTGTGCCTGCACACAGCTCTATATACCATTGTTAAAGGGGGTCTCACCTGTGCCTGCACACTGCTCTATATACCATCGTTGAAGGGGGTCTCACCTGTGCCTGCACACTGCTCTATATACCATTGTTAAAGGGGTCTCACCTGTGTATGCACACAGCTCTATATACCATTGTTAAAGGGGTCTCACCTGTGTATGCACACAGCTCTATATACCATTGTTAAAGGGGGTCTCACCTGTGCCTGCACTCCGCTCTATATACCATTGTTAAAGGGGGTCTCACCTGTGCCTGCACTCCGCTCTATATACCATTGTTAAAGGGGGTCTCACTTGTGCCTGCACTCAGCTCTATATACCATTGTTAAAGGGGGTCTCACCTGTGCCTGCACACTGCTCTATATACCATTGTTAAAGGGGTCTCACCTGTGTATGCACACAGCTCTATATACCATTGTTAAAGGGGGTCTCACCTGTGCCTGCACTCCGCTCTATATACCATTGTTAAAGGGGGTCTCACCTGTGCCTGCACTCAGCTCTATATACCATCGTTAAAGGGGGTCTCACCTGTGCCTGCACTCAGCTCTATATCCCATTGTTAAGGGGGTCTCACCTGTGCCTGCACACAGCTCTATATACCATTGTTAAAGGAGTTCTCACCTGTGCCTGCACACAGCTCTATATACCATCGTTATAGGGGGTCTCACCTGTGCCTGCACTCAGCTCTATATCCCATTGTTAAGGGGGTCTCACCTGTGCCTGCACACAGCTCTATATACCATTGTTAAAGGGGGCCTCACCTGTGCCTGCACACAGCTCTATATACCATCGTTAAAGGAGGTCTCAACTGTTCCTGCACTCAGGTCTATATACCACTATTAAAGGGGTCTCACCTGTGTCTGCACACAGCTCTATATACCATTGTTAATGGGGGTCTCACCTGTGCCTGCACACAGCTCTATATACCATTGTTAAAGGGGTCTCACCTGTGCCTGCACTCAGCTCTATATCCCATCGTTAAAGGGGTCTCACCTGTGCCTGCACTCAGCTCTATATCCCATCGTTAAAGGGGTCTCACCTGTGCCTGCACTCAGCTCTATATCCCATCGTTAAGGGGGCCTCACCTGTGCCTGCACTCAGCTCTATATCCCATCGTTAAAGGGGGTCTCACCTGTGTCTGCACTCAGCTCTGTATACCATTGTTAAAGGGGGTCTCACCTGTGTCTGCACTCAGCTCTACATACCATCGTTAAAGGGGTCTCACCTGTGCCTAAACTCAGCTCTATATTCCATTGTTAAAGGGGTCTCACCTGTGCCTGCACACAGCTCTATATCCCATCGTTAAAGGGGGTCTCACCTGTTCCTGCACACAGCTCTATATACCATCGTTAAAGGGGGTCTCACCTGTGCCTGCATTCAGCTCTACATACCATCGTTAAAGGGGGTCTCACCTGTGTCTGCACACAGCTCTATATCCCATCGTTAAAGGGGTCTCACCTGTACAGGTAAGCTCCAGCAGGTGCCCACCAGGCACACTGCCACCAGGGCCCATGCTTTGCTGTCCATTCTCTGGTTCTGGAACAGAGCTCAGGTCACCACCGGACAATGTTTCTTCCTTCAGAGAGATGCTTCGTTGACCTTAGACCCAGTCCTTTATATACCTTGAAGAGGCTGAGCATCCTCCAATCAGCCTTCAGCCCCAAGGATGGCGTCTCTTTCTGCACAGATCACAAGGTGAGTCTGTCCCGGAGAGACTGCCCTGGGATCGCCTCTGAGGTACAGAGATAAGATAATAATAAGCAGCTTTTAAGTGTGGTAAATTGGGTTTGTGACAGTCCCTGCACTGTGATATATTCGTGTTGTCTGTATCCTTTCTGTCAGAGGGTGAAGTTGGGATTGGACACAGGCGCACCTTCAGGGTTTGGCTCCTCAAACAACAGCAAAAGTCCTCGAGGCACCGAAAGACCCGGAGTGGAGAAGATCACAGGAGGCACAAAGAGTGCATCTGATGCGCTGGGCTTGGGTCTGGAGGGCAGATTTAATGTTTCAAGCAAAGTTAGTTAACTTCGTGGATGGATCAGAGTTAAACAGCTGTAGATGGAAGGCAGGGCTGAGGATGAAAGGAAGAGTGCAAGAATGAAAGGCAGAGGAGCAGGATGAAAGGAAGAGAAGCAGGATGAAAGGAAGAGTGTAAGAATGAAAGGCAGAGGAGCAGGATGAAAGGAAGAGAGGGACGATGAAAGGAAGGGTGGGAGGATAAAAGGGAGGGTGAAAGAATGAACAGCATGGTGGGAGGATGAAAGGCAGAGTGGGAGGATGAAAGGAAGAGTGTAAGAATGAAAGGAAGAGGAGTAGGAGGAAAGGCAGAGGAGCAGGATGAAAGGAAGAGTGTAAGAATGAAAGGCAGAGAAGTGGGATGAAAGGCAGAGGAGCAGGATGAAAGGAAGAGGAGCAGGATGAAAGGAAGAGGAGCAGGATGAAAGGCAGAGGAGCAGGATGAAAGGAAGAGGAGCAGGATGAAAGGCAGAGGAGCAGGATGAAAGGAAGAGGAGTAGGAGGAAAGGCAGAGGAGCAGGATGAAAGGCAGAGAGGGACGATGAAAGGAAGGGTGGGAGGATGAAAGGCAGAGTAGTTGGAAGAAAGGATAAGTGGGAAGATTAAAGGAAGGTTGGAAGGATGAAAGGAAGGGAGAAAGAATGAACAGCATGGTGGGAGGATGAAAGGCAGAGTGGGAGGATGAAAGGAAGACTGTAAGAATGAAAGCAGAGTAGTTGAAAGAAAGGAAGAGAGGGACGATGAAAGGTAGGGTGGGAGGGTGAAAGGATAAGTGTAAGAACGAAAGGCAGAGTAAAAGGATGAAAGGTAGAGGAGCAGGATGAAATGCAGAGTAGTAGGTAGAAAGTAAAAGTGGCAAGATGAAAGGATGAGTATAAGAACGAAAGGCAGAGGAGTAGGATGAAAGGCAGAGTAGGAAGAAAGGTAGAGTGGGACTATGAAAGGCGTGGTGGGCGGATGAAAGCAAGGGTGGGAGAATGTAAGGAGGGGTGGAAGAATGAAAGGCTTGGTGGGAAGATGAAAGGAAGGGTTAGGAGGATGAAAGAAAGGGCCGGAGAATGAAAGGGGTGGTGGTGGTTGAAAGGAAGGGTGGGAGGATGAAAGGAAGGGTGGAAGAATGAAATACAGGATTGGAGGATGAAAAGATGCATGGATGAAAAGTGTGGTGGAGGCTGGACGAAAGTTATTTGCATTTAAAAAGGTGCAAGGCCAGTGCGGGTGGAATGGAGGGAAAAAGAGTAAAATTGTGGAAGCAAGGGTGGAAGGATGGCAGCAGGGACATTGGCCCTTACTCCCTCATGATGGGAAATGGGGCCTCTTCCTGAATTGCATTCCCCACTCTCAGCTCAACATCTCCATAGTTGAGAAATTCAGACACAATATGAGAGCCCGCCCACTGCCTGACAGCTTTTCACCAATAAGCTCCGAATTGTAACCTTCAATCATTTGTTTTCTTTCATAGCCCATGGTGTCCTTCGTTGTTTCATCGGGTTCAGAGCACTACTTATACTTCGTTTGCTTTTCTCCTCTCGTTAAGATCACAGCGCCTTGACGCTTAAACACAGGTTTCATCTATTTTCATTTACATTTCTTGGGGAACACTACCACAAATGTTGTCTTTACATTCGTGCACCTTTTAAATTTCTATTTTTCACGACTTCCTCATACGAGAGTGCTAAATTAGATACTTCGTTTTTCTTTAGAAATATCCCCGGATGAAGGCATATTCCATGCCGAAATGCATTGGGAATTATAAAATGGATATTTGAATTAAGAATGAACCATCCATATGCATTATAAGAAATTTAATCTTGTGAAATACAACGAGATCCTAAAATAAACAAAATACAGCGAACCAACACAAATGTTTTCAGCTTTTATTTTAGGTTTAAAGTATTTTATTGAAGCAGGGTGAGGAAGGAAACAACAAAGTACATGAAAGAGAAAACCACAGGTGACCTCATAATCAGTGCGTACAGTACATTAGATACATCAAAGCAATTCCTACGCCACAATGGGCACCATCCTGCTTGGAAACACAGCTCTCGCACCTGTGGGTGGAGACAAAAAAAAAGGGGGGGGGGGGGAAGGGAAGGAAAGGGAAAAAAGGGAAAAAGAAAAAAGGGTGGGGAAAGCAATCCTGCCTCATTTCCTACCCAGCCAACAACCCCCCAACTCCCACACCCCGTCCCCACCCCCTGTACTGTGCCGTCAACCACTCGCTCTCCCCTCGCAGCAACCAATCGTTTGCCCCCGCTACCAAATGCAGACTCAGACCAATCAGACAGGCGGGTCTGGCGGCGGTGTCAGCCGCAACAGTCTGAGATACCTAGGGCAGGTGATTTCTCTGAATTCAGAGCACAACAGATTATGAAAAGGCACCCACAGCTCCTCAAAAGCATCTATATCCCCTGTCCCCACCAAGGACAGCTTCTCCATGCCAAGGACATGCCACAATCTGTGCAGCCAGCCGACAACAGTGGGGAGCGTGGCGGAGCGCCAGTGTATGTGTATGTTTTGTACAGCTGACCTCAAAGCTATCGCTATCTGTCTACCCCTTTTAGATCTGAGAGGGTACATCAATCCATTCGGCAATCCCAATAGGACGTAGGCAGGGAATCGGGGCAGCTCTATCCCAAAACATTTGTCAACCTCGCTAAGGACCTCCTCCCAGTAAGAAGCCAAAAGGGGACAGTCCCACAAGATATGAGTAAGCGTGCCATTCTGACCACAGTTACGCCAGCACGTCCCCGGTATTGATCTATCCATCTCATGTAGTTTCTCAGGAGTGCGATACCAATAGGTTGAAATTTTGGTGAAGGTCTCCGTGAGCCCCGTGTGATAGGCAGAGTGGCGCGCCCGGTAGGAGATGTGGACCCATTCAGTATGACTCAGCACTCGACCAAGCTCCCGCTCCCAGCGCTCCCTACCCGGGTTGTGGATATGAAAGGGGGGGGGGCTGCAGCATCTTGTACAAATCGGAGATGAGCTTAGCGACCGACGTGCGAGTGATTAGCCAGCGCTCGTACACCGCAATCTCCCGGTCTGCCGTTGCGCGCACTTGAGGGTGTAGCGCCCAGTGGCGCGCCTGCATATACCGCATGCGCTCCGTCTCGGGGAGGCCATAATCCCGACGTAGGTCCTGGAAGGGGACGACACCCTCTGGGCCATATAGATGATACAAGGTGTGGCAGCGGGCCGCCCGCCAGCGATCGTAGGCGCCAGGCTCCATACCCGGGCCAAAGTCCGGATTGCCAATCAGCGGCGTGAAGGGAGAGGGAAAGGTAGTGAGTTCATGCCTAGTAGCCACTGAGTCCCACACCCGAAGCGGGACCCGCGTCACAAAAGAGGCGTAAAGGTTAGGGGGCCGATGGGCCTGTCTCAGGAAATGCACCTCCTGTAGCGTTCTGCCCGCTACCGCCTGGTCCTGAAACAGCCAGTGTTTGTCCGACTCCCACCGGCTCCACTCCACCAAATATCGCAATTGGGCGGCCTGGAAATATTTCTGCAGGTCTGGTATCCCTAGTCCTCCAGACTCAGGCGCCAGCGTGGCTATAGTCCGTTTGATCCGAGGCCTGCGGCCTTGCCACACAAAGCGTGCGATTTCCGATTGAGTCTCCGCGAGCCATCCTTTGGGGGGCTGTAGCGGGAGCGCCCTAAACAGATATAGCACCTGAGGTAGAAGGGTCATCTTCACTGCGGCCACCCTGCCCAGCAGCGATAACGTGCCCTTATCCCACCGGGCCAATTCCTCTCTGATTTTCGTACTCAAAGCCGTGTAATTGGCCGTGACCATCGCGGGGAGTGAGGGTGCCAAGAGGATCCCCAGATACGGAATCTGGTCCCCCGACCAGCTCAAAGGGAAAAGCCTCTGCAGGTCAGCTCTGGTGGCGCTAGTCAGTGAGATATCGAGGGCAGCAGACTTCCCGAGGTTCACTTTGAAGCCCGCCACCGCGGCAAAGAGGTCCAGTTCTGCGATATATGCAGGCAGGGACCTCCGTGGGTCATCGAGCGTCAAAATGACGTCATCCGCGTAGAGCTTAAGCGCATGGTGAAACTCTCCCATCCTGACCCCTGTGATATCGGGATTCTGTCTGACCCTTTGAGCAAACGGCTCCATATAAAGAGCGAAGAGCAGAGGGGACAGTGGGCATCCCTGTCGCGTACCACGTTCTATTGGAAAGTGTCGGGAGCTGCCCCCATTCACCCGGACCACCGCGGACGGAAACCGGTAGCAGTTGAAAATCAGGTGCCAGGACCTTCTCTAGATAGGGCCAATGCACCCTGTCAAACGCCTTTTCCGCGTCTATGGAGAGGAGCATGCGTTCCCCGGGAATCCTGGAGGCCTTCTCAAGAATATGAGTCACCCTCTTCGTGTTGTCCACTGTCTGCCTGCCTGGTATGAAGCCGGCCTGATCCGAGTCGACCATGCCCGGGAGATGAAGTGCCAGACGTGCTGCCAGTATGCTAGTGAAAACCTTCAGGTCCGTGTTCAGTAGCGAGATAGGGCGGTAGGAACCGCAGGCAGTCCGGTCCTTGCCCGGTTTCGGGATCACGGAGACCGTGGCCTGGAGAAATTTGGGGGGGATGGCACCCGGCTCCGAAAACGTATTGAAGAGGCGTGTCAACAGAGGCGCAAGTTCCTGACAGAAGGTCTTATAGAAAAGAGGGATGAAGCCATCCGGTCCCGGGGCTTTACCCGTCTTAAGCCGGGAGATCGCCGTAACCACCTCCTCGATCCGAATCTCCTGCTCCAGATACTGGGCCTGATCCGGCATCAACGACGGAAGCGACACCGACTCCAGATAGTCCGCCTCCGCCCGGGCGGAGGGGGCCTCGCCAGTGTAGAGATCAGCGTAGAAGTTACGGAAAACGTCCGCAATCTGCTCGTCCTCCGTGACTGACCCTCTGGTAGGAGTAACCAGCTCTTTCACCCGGTGCTGCTGGTGTTGCACCCTGAGCTTGTGCGCCAAGAGCCGGCCACACCTGTCTCCACCGGTGTAATACTTGTGCTTCAAGCGAAGCACAGCGTACTCCGCCCGGTCTGTGTCAAGAGCAGACAAGAGTTTCCTGGCGGCCTTCAGTTGCCTCCAGACTCTGGGGGCGCCCGTTCTGTGATGTACCTGTTCCAGCTCCCGTACCTGCCGAGTATGCTCGTCCCTCTTGAGCTGGCGATCCTTGTTCTCCGCCGAGGAGATAGCGATAAATTCGCCCCGGAGCACAGCCTTCAGGGCAGCCCATTGCGTCGCGCGGGAGGTGTCGTCGTTGTCGTTTATCCGCTGGAAGTCCGTTATGGCCGCGCGGATCTGTTGAACCGTCGAACGCCTGTGCAGCAGCGTGTCCCGGAGACGCCAGACCCCTCTCGGACGAGCCACCGGGGGTAGACTGAAGGTACCCTCCACCGGCGCATGGTCGGAGAGAGAGAGGACCCCCATGTCGGCATTCGAGGCTAGTGCGAACATCGGGCCCGTCACTAGGAGATGATCCAGTCTCGCGTAGGACTTGTGCGCATGAGAGAAATAGGAATACGCGCGGGTCGCGGGGTCGAGGCGGCGCCACATGTCGTGCATATCGAGCTCCTCCAGTCGGGTACGAACCAAGCCCGAAAGCTCTCCCAACTGGTGGCGCCGTTGCACAGACCTGTCCAGAGCCGCATCAAAGACCAAATTCAAATCTCCCCCTAGCACTATGTGCCTGTCAGAGGTGGTTGCCACGTCTTCCAATGCCCTGTGCAAAAATTGGTCCTGGTGGTCATTGGGGCCGTATATAGAGCCTACAGTCATCACCAAGCCCCCCACCTTGATCCTATATGCCAGAAGCCTCCCCTTCTGTTCCGCTACCTTCTGCAAAACCTCCCCTCTGAACCCCCTAGAGAACAAGAGCGCCACACCTGCCGTTTTAGAAGCACTGGAGGAAAAGAGCTGCGTGGGGAACTTGGGGGTACGCATTCTGGGACAATCCTTGGCCAGTAGATGGGTCTCCTGCAGTAGACAGATGTCGGCCTGAGAGTTCTCCAACAGAGACAGGACGGCCCGCCTTTTAACCGGGTTATTCAGCCCCTTCACATTCAGAGTAACAACTTTAAGAGCCATCAAGGAGGGGAACCCCAGATACGCACAGGAAGGCGGGCAAGGCCCGGCGGGCGAAACACAGAGGCCACATCAAAGAACCTCAGCACACTGCGAAAGCAAACATCCCTACGGCACAGTACAGTCCCCGAACCCCAAAACCCCCCAACTAAGTGGACCCCCCGTCCCCCGGAACTTCGCACGCCCAGCTCCACACTGCCCCCAATGCCCATCCCCCCATTAAACCCCCCAACTCAAAACATTCCCCTGCAACTCCCCTTCCCACCCCCCGCTTCTCAAGCCATTCAAAAAAGTCATTGTCCCAGTCCGGTCCTTATCGGACAAGACCGTGGAAATTCGATTGAGTGGACGTCCAGCCACCACCACCAGCACCCCCGTCCCCCCTACCCCCAGAACCCTCGCACCTGCAGTGATGAAAAGCTAATGTAGACTCCCCCCGGAGTAAGTTTAGGCCGTCAAGGCCACATCACGGTTCGCTGTTGCTCTGGAGGCCTCCTGGATAGCGCTCGACATGTCCGCCCGGATCGTGGGCGAGTCAGGCCGCTCCGGTGGTGGGGAGCGCCTCTCCCCGACCTGCTGCCAACCGTCTCGAGTGCTTCGCCTGCGGCGCGGCGCCGGGGTGTCTGCATCCGAAGCCGTGATTCCCAATACTGCGCAGACATCCTGGAGGGACCGGAGCTGGTGCAATGTCCCGTTCCACCGGAAGATCAAGCGGAAGGGGTGCCCCCAAGAATACTGCGTTTCATGCTCCCGAAGGAAGTCCGTGGCAATTTTAAAAGATTTCCTCTTCTGCAGCGTGACCGTGGATAAGTCTTGATAGAGAGCCACCGGGTGATCTCTGAAGTGGAAAGGCTGCTGCCTCCGCGCCTCGCGGAGAATCCGCTCCTTCAGGGGGAAGTCCGGCAGAAAGGCCAAAATGTCCGGGGGGGCGCCGAGGCTCTGCGGGGGCGGCCCACCCTGTGCGCCCTGTCGATACGGACTTGAAAGTCCTCTGACTCCCCCAAGATTGCGCGGAAGAGGGCCTCCAGGTAGGTGGTCACGTCGTCACCCTCCTCGTTGGACGGGACGCCCCGGACTCTGATATTGTTCCGCCTGGACCGGTTTTCGAGGTCTTCGGCGTGGGCCTGCAGCTCAATCTGTTGCTCCCGCAGCCGCAAGACCTCCTGCTGCAGGTGGGTGAGCTCTTCATCTCTGGAGTGACCAGCCTCCTCCACAGTGTTAACTCGCTCCCCCAGGGAGTCCACTTCTCTCCGGATTTCCCGGACCTCTCCGGCCACCTCTTGCTTCAAAGTCTGAAAGTCCTCCCTCAAGGAGCTAAACAGCGACTCCAGGAACGATCGAGTCACTGGGGGCTCTCCGCCGTCGGCGCCTCTGGATTGGGCCGGGGAGCTCGGGCGGCCTGGCTCCCCCCGCTGCGCAGGGCACCATGTCTCAACATGTCCGGCAAAGTACGGTCGCCTCTCCTCTGACCCCTGGCATTCGACATCTTGGCGGGGCGGGAGTCACCGATGGCCGCAGCTTGGTGAAGAGGCGCCTAAGGACAGAGTAGCCGAGCAGTGGAAGCCGGCCGGGCACTCAGTCGTCGGTCAGGAAGCACTGCTGCGTAAGGGCCCCGATCAAGGCCGGGCGGCCGGTCCAAGGTCTCCAAAATGGCCGCCCATTACAGTCAATGGAGCCAACGCCCAGGGAACGAGGCCTACCTCTGTCACGGATCCAAATGCGACACACACAGTCGAAGGGCAGGCCCGCAGGGCGAGAGGCGACCAGGGCCGGCTCGCTTGGATGTGCAAATACTCCGGAGGCGTGACTCTACTCCGCCATGGCCAGGGGTAGGCCGGAGCAGCCACGTGGAGCAGGCGTTCTCGAGCCCCGGTCTTGCGTAGTAGTCGTAGGCCGGGCACGCCTCCGTCGCCTTTCTTCCCTCGGCTCCGCTCCGCCGGCGAAGGCCGCCTCGGCACCCACTCGGTCACTGCAACACAGGTACTCCAGCAGGCCACTCGCAGTCGCTGGATCACGCCGCCGGGACCCCAAGCCTGAAGGTCTCGCGGCTCTCGGGCTTCCCACAAGCCGATCAGCGGGCGCCGTCTCAGTCGGTATCCGGGCGGAATCACCACCGTGGTGGGACACCTGGGGCTCGCCGACTACTCTACACCTCCACGGGGGTCACCAGGCGTGGTTACCGCTCGATCCGGGGGGGATCAGCGGATGGAAGCGGTGCAGGGTTTCCAGGGGCTCGGGAGCTCACGGCAAGTGCGTCCTCTCAGCCCGCCATTTTGGCCACGCCCCTCAGCTTTTATTTTAAAAGGATAAACCTTCGCATTGAAGGCATCAACGGAGCCTGGGGGACATATCCCACGTGGATGGGTATGCAACCTACTTTGTTATTGATTACACTCCCTGTCAGAGAGTGATACTCCAGAGCACCGAACAACCCAACAAACACAGACTAACACGTGTAGTGCGCCCTACCAATACCTCCTTGATAAATATTATTTCTCTCCTCGTTCTTCTCTTCTTCCGTGTGTGCTGCCTACTGCAGCGCGCATGGCAAGAGGAAAACGCCTCTCGGGATTGTGTTTGTGCAGGAAGGTGCCAAAACAATCCTGCATGCAACGCAGACACCTTTGCACCATGGTGCAATGGTGCCTGCGTTGGCGCTATGCAGCAAATTGTGCACCAGTGCAAGGGAAAGCAGAAGAATGCACAGTATTTCATCAATACGGTGCATCCCGGCCCTTAAACATTAAGGCAGGGCAGCGCAGCAGGAAGGCTTACGGCACTGCCCTACACCAATTCTCCCTAAAAGCGGCCATGAGTTTGTTCTTCCTGTGCTCCTGTGGTAGGATTTGCCCCAAATTATTCTTAATTACTCAAGCTGGAGTAATCGCATCAATTCAGTAATTTCGCAGTACAAGAGTAATGGTTAGTTACTGAAATTCCTCTGGTGTAATTAAAATTTTGCCCAGGCCTAGTTATCTTCTTGGTGAATGGTGTATTTTTTTTTTTCATGGATAATGGCAGCTTCTGTTCTCATGCTGTTCTTTGTTTTCTCCCATAGTGCATGATGTCTTCTGATTTCTTCTCTAGTGCATGGTGTGCTTTGTCTTCTCCCATAGTGTATGAGGTCTTCTGTTTTCTTTCCTAGTGTATGCTGTTCTTTATTTTCTCCCATATTATATGATAACTTCTGTTTTCTTTCGCAGTCCATGCTGTTCTTTGTTTTCTCCCAAAGTGTATGATGTCTTCTCTTTTCTTTCCTATTATATGATGTTCTTTGTCTTTTCCCATAGTGTATGAAGACTTCTTTTTCCTTCCCTAGTACATGCTATGCTTTGTTTTCTCCCATAGTGTATGATATCTTCTGTTTTCTGTCGTAGTGCATGGTGTGCTTTGTTTTCTCCCATTGTGTATGATGTTTTCTGTTTTCTTTTGTAGTGTATGCTGTGCTTTGTTTTCTCCCATAGTATATGAGCTCTTCTCATTCATTCTCTAGTACATGCTGTGCTTCGTTTTCTCCCATAGTGTATGATGTCTTCTGCTTTCTTTCGTAGTGCATGGTCCATTTAGTATTCTACCCTAGTGTATGATGTCTTATGTGTTCTTTCGCAGTGTATGGTGTGCTTTTATTTCTCCCATATTGGATGGAGTCTTTTGTTTTCTTTCGTAGTGTATGCTGTGCTTTGTTTTATTATATACTGTATGATGTCTTCTGTTTTCTTTCCTAGTGCACGGTGTGTTTGTTTTCACACATAGTGTATGAGGTGTTCTGTTATCTTTCGTAGTGCATGCAGTGCTTTGATTTATTCTATAATGTCTGATGTCTTCTGCTTTCTTTCTCAGTCCATGCTGTTCTTTGTTTTTTTCCATAGTATATGATGTTGTCTGTTTTTTTTCATAGTGCATGGTGTGCTTTGTTTCCTGCTTAGTGAATGATGTCTTCTGTTTTCTTTCGTAGTGAATGCTGTGCTATGTTTTATTCCATAGTGTATGATGTCATCAGTTTTCTTTCAAAGGGCATGGTGTGCTTTGTTTTCTCTCATAGTGTATGATGTCTTCTCTTTTCCTTTGCAGTTTATGGTGTTCTTTGTATTCTACCATAGAGTATGATCTCTTCTGTTTTCTTTCGTAGGGCATGGTGTGTTTGTTTTCACCCCAAGTGTATGATGTGTCTTTCGTAGCATATGCTGTGCTTTAGTTTATTCCATATTGTATGATGTCTTCTGTTTTCTTTCGCAGTGCATTGTGTTCTTTGTTTTCTCCCATAGTGTATGATGTCTTCTGTTTTCTGTCGTAGTGCATGGTGTGCTTTGTTTTCTCCCATAGTGTATGATGTTTTCTGTTTTCTTTTGTAGTGTATGCTGTGCTTTGTTTTCTCCCATAGTATATGAGCTCTTCTGATTCATTCTCTAGTACATGCTGTGCTTCGTTTTCTCCCATAGTGTATGATGTCTTCTGCTTTCTTTCATAGTGCATGGTCCATTTAGTATTCTACCCTAGTGTATGATGTCTTATGTGTTCTTTCGCAGTGTATGGTGTGCTTTTATTTCTCCCATATTGGATGAAGTCTTGTGTTTTCTTTCGTAGTGTATGCTGTGCTTTGTTTTATTCCATAATGTATGATGTCTTCTGTTTTCTTTTGCAGTGCATGGTGTTCTTTGTTGTCTCCCATATTGTATGAAGTCTTTTGTTTTCTATCGTAGTGTATGCTGTGCTTTGTTTTATTATATACTGTATGATGTCTTCTGTTTTCTTTCCTAGTGCACGGTGTGTTTGTTTTCACACATAGTGTATGAGGTCTTCTGTTTTCTTTCGTAGAGCATGCAGTGCTTTGATTTATTCTATAATGTCTGATGTCTTCTGCTTTCTTTCTCAGTCCATGCTGTTATTTGTTTTCTCCCATAGTATATAATGTTGTCTGTTTTCTTTCATAGTGCATGGTGTGCTTTGTTTCCTGCTTAGTGAATGATGTCTTCTGTTTTCTTTCGTAGTGAATGCTGTGCTATGTTTTATTCCATAGTGTATGATGTCATCAGTTTTCTTTCACAGGGCATGGTGTGCTTTGTTTTCTCTCATAGTGTATGATGTCTTCTCTTTTCTTTTGCAGTTTATGGTGTTCTTTGTATTCTACCATAGTGTATGAAGTCTTCTGTTTTCTTTCGCAGGGCATGGTATGCTTTTTTTTCTCCCATAGAGTATGATCTCTTCTGTTTTCTTTCGTAGGGCATGGTGTGTTTGTTTTCACCCCAAGTGTATGATGTGTCTTTCGTAGCATATGCTGTGCTTTGGTTTGTTCCATATTGTATGATGTCTTCTGTTTTCTTTCGCAGTGCATTGTGTTCTTTGTTTTCTCCCATAGTGTATGATGTCTTCTGTTTTCTTCCGTGGTGTATGCTGTGCTTTGTTTTCTCCCATAGTGTATGATATCTTTGGTTTTCTTTCGCAGGTCATGGTGTGCTTTGTTTTCTCCCGTAGTGTATGATGTCTTCTGTTTTCCTTCGTAGTGCATGGTGTGCTTTGTTTTCTCCCGTAGTGTATGATGTCTTCTGTTTTCCTTCGTAGTGCATGGTGTGCTTTGTTTTCTCCCATAGTGTATGATGTCTTCTGTTTTGTTTCATAGTGTATGCTGTGCTTTGTTTTCTCCCATAGTGTATGATGTCTTCTGTTTTCTTTCTCAGTGGATTGTGTGCTTTGTTTTCTCCCATAGTATATTATCTCTTCTGTTTCCTTCCCTAGTACATGCTGTGCTTTGTTTTCTCCCATAGTGTATGAGATCTTCTGTTTTCTTTCGCAGGGCATGGTGTGCTTTGTTTTCTCCCATAGTATATGATGTCTTCTGTTTTCTTTCATAGTGTATGCTGTGCTTTGTTTTCTCCCCTGGTGAATGATGTCTTCTGTTTTCTTTCATAGTGCATGGTGGGTTTAGTTTTCTACCCTAGTGTATGATGTCTTATGTGTTCTTTCGCAGTGCATTGTGTGCTTTGTTTTCTCCCATAGTATATGATGTCCTCTGTTTTCTTTCGCAGTGTATGGTGTGCTTGTATTTCTCCCATATTGTATGAAGTCTTCTGTTTTCTTTCGTAGTGTATGCTGTGCTTTGTTTTATTCCATAATGTATGATGTCTTCTGCTTTCTTTTGCAGGGCACGGTGTTCTTTGTTTTCTCCAATATTGTATGAAGTCTTCTGTTTTCTTTCGTAGTGTATGCTGTGCTTTGTTTTATTCTATACAGTATGATGTCTTCTGTTTTCTTTCGTAGTGCACGGTGTGTTTGTTTTCACCCATAGTGTATGAGGTGTTCTGTTATCTTTCGTAGTGCATGCAATGCTTTGATTTATTCTATAATGTCTGATGTCTTCTGCTTTCTTTCGTAGTGCACGGTGTGTTTGTTTTCACCTATAGTGTATGAAGTCTTCTGTTGTCTTTCATAGTGTATGCTGTGCTTTGTTTTATTCCATATTTTATGATGCCTTCTCTTTTGTTTCCGGGTGCATGGTGTGCTTGTTTTCACCCATAGTATTTGATGTCTTTCTTGTTCTTTGTATTTTCCCACAGTCTTCTGCTTTCTTTCACAGTCCATGCTGTTCTTTGTTTTCTCCCATAGTGTATGATGTCTTCTGTTTTCTTTCATAGTGCATGGTGTGCTTTTTTTCTCCCATATTGTATGAAGTCTTCTGTTTTCTTTCGTAGTGTATGCAGTGCTTTGTTTTATTCCATAGTGTATGATGTCTTCTTTTTTCTTTTGCAGTGCATGGTGTTCTTTGTTTTCACCCCAAGTGTATGGTGTCTTCTGTTGTCTTTCATAGTGTATGCTGTGCTTTGTTTTATTCCATATTTTATGATGCCTTCTCTTTTATTTCCGGGTGCATGGTGTGCTTGTTTTCACCCATAGTATTTGATGTCTTTCTTGTTCTTTGTATTTTCCCACAGTGTATGATGTCTTCTGTTTTCCTTCGTAGTGCATGGTGTGCTTTGTTTTCTCCCATAGTGTATGATGTCTTCTGTTTTGTTTCATAGTGTATGCTGTGCTTTGTTTTCTCCCATAGTGTATGATGTCTTCTGTTTTCTTTCTCAGTGGATTGTGTGCTTTGTTTTCTCCCATAGTATATTATCTCTTCTGTTTCCTTCCCTAGTACATGCTGTGCTTTGTTTTCTCCCATAGTGTATGAGATCTTCTGTTTTCTTTCGCAGGGCATGGTGTGCTTTGTTTTCTCCCATAGTATATGATGTCTTCTGTTTTCTTTCATAGTGTATGCTGTGCTTTGTTTTCTCCCCTGGTGAATGATGTCTTCTGTTTTCTTTCATAGTGCATGGTGGGTTTAGTTTTCTACCCTAGTGTATGATGTCTTATGTGTTCTTTCGCAGTGCATTGTGTGCTTTGTTTTCTCCCATAGTATATGATGTCCTCTGTTTTCTTTCGCAGTGTATGGTGTGCTTGTATTTCTCCCATATTGTATGAAGTCTTCTGTTTTCTTTCGTAGTGTATGCTGTGCTTTGTTTTATTCCATAATGTATGATGTCTTCTGCTTTCTTTTGCAGGGCACGGTGTTCTTTGTTTTCTCCAATATTGTATGAAGTCTTCTGTTTTCTTTCGTAGTGTATGCTGTGCTTTGTTTTATTCTATACAGTATGATGTCTTCTGTTTTCTTTCGTAGTGCACGGTGTGTTTGTTTTCACCCATAGTGTATGAGGTGTTCTGTTATCTTTCGTAGTGCATGCAATGCTTTGATTTATTCTATAATGTCTGATGTCTTCTGCTTTCTTTCGTAGTGCACGGTGTGTTTGTTTTCACCTATAGTGTATGAAGTCTTCTGTTGTCTTTCATAGTGTATGCTGTGCTTTGTTTTATTCCATATTTTATGATGCCTTCTCTTTTGTTTCCGGGTGCATGGTGTGCTTGTTTTCACCCATAGTATTTGATGTCTTTCTTGTTCTTTGTATTTTCCCACAGTCTTCTGCTTTCTTTCACAGTCCATGCTGTTCTTTGTTTTCTCCCATAGTGTATGATGTCTTCTGTTTTCTTTCATAGTGCATGGTGTGCTTTTTTTCTCCCATATTGTATGAAGTCTTCTGTTTTCTTTCGTAGTGTATGCAGTGCTTTGTTTTATTCCATAGTGTATGATGTCTTCTTTTTTCTTTTGCAGTGCATGGTGTTCTTTGTTTTCACCCCAAGTGTATGGTGTCTTCTGTTGTCTTTCATAGTGTATGCTGTGCTTTGTTTTATTCCATATTTTATGATGCCTTCTCTTTTATTTGCTGGTGCATGGTGTGCTTGTTTTCACCCATAGTATTTGATGTCTTTCTTGTTCTTTGTATTTTCCCACAGTCTTCTGTTTTCTTTCGTAGTGTATGCTGTGCTTTGTTTTCTCCCATAGCGTATGATGTCTTCTGTTTTTTTCCTAGTGATGAGGATCCGCAGAACTGGTACACCTTTGCAAACATCTAACCCCACTAAGCATCCCCCATCCAAAACCGTAAGCTTCTCATCATAACCAGACACCTGGTCTAAAGTCCCTAAAAAAGAATGAAAGAATCCTAGAAATAGATTGCAAGAAAACTTGAAACCTTAATGACAAACTCAAGGGAACTTCACAAGATAATTACTGAATTACAGAATCTGGAATACTCTTTCTCCAATGCCCCTCACTCACAAGAACCCCTTGAGAATCTCTTTCTGACCACTTAATAGGCTACAAAATATCATAAAATAATAGGTTTAGTGACTGGAATATCGACTCGACCTAACTGTGATATACGTGACCTGTAAATTGGTCTCAAATTTTGTGATCCTAGGCAAATATTTTATTTTTCAGAGCCATCTTTTTCTTCATTAATCACATGTGAGAGCCCTGACAAATTTGTTTTATTTTATAGACTAAACTTTTGCTGCATGTATAATAGGAATCTAGCCCATTTAGAGGGTGCAGATGACCCCTGACCTTCCTCTGAGGATGCTAATAGCATCGTCATCCAGGTGGGGGCTGGAATGTTTCTCAGTTTATGTTTAAAAATTCACTTGTATTCTTGACTGCCCCGAGGCGCTCCATACTGGTCCTCCTTAATGTCTGTGAAAACTTTGAAAAGATATCCGGGTACACCATCAATTGGTCCAAATCGTTTCTGTACATACTACATGGCTCCCGTGGCTCCCCGTCGGTTGCCCGCTCCAAATCACGCATGACTCGTTCAAATATTTGGGCATACATGTCACAACTAACCCACATGCGTTCTTTACTTTAAGCAAATTGCAGTTCAGTTGTCCACACTACTATGGGGCAGCAAACCAGCATGTATAGCGCAGGTGAAGCTGCACCGAGGATGGTATGGTGGCGGAATAGCGCTCCCTAATGTCCAGCTGTACTATTGGGCAGCACAACTAAAAGTCATTAATCAGTGGATACACGCTTAGCAGGCTGACCCAGCATACAAGGCAGACAGGTTTCTGCTGGGAACAGGAAATGTGCTGTCTGCACTCTATAATAAAGGGCATATCTGAAAACGAATAGGACCCACGAAACACACAGTGGCAATATAGCATACAGCGCAAGCACGGCTGGGACAATGGAGATGCCGCTCTGGGACACTAAACGACTGGGTAGCCTTAGAAACAGCAAGGGCTTTAAGCAGTGGGATACTATAGGTAACTCCACAGTGGGGGACCTGTGGGACAAGGGGAAGGTGATCCCGTTTGGACAGCTTCGACAACAGTACAAGCTAGCACCGATTGAAATTTTCCGGTACAAGCAGGTTTGGCACGCGCTACTTGCAGCTTTGGCAGAAGGCACGGAGGTGCCTGAGGCCTCCCCGCTGGAGGACAGGCTGCTAACGGACTATATGCAAAAGCGAGCCATATCGTTCACATATCGTAAGTTAATTAATAATCTACCAGACCCCACAGTCTCTCTCAGGGATAAATGGGCGCGCGATGTATGGGGCCTAGATGACACGGAATGGCAAGAGGCGTTGGCCTCACCAAAAGAGGTGGGTATACCCTCAAGACTCAGACTAGTACAGCTCAAAATATTGCAAGGCACATACCACACTAGATACACTCTATGCAAGATGTGCAGAGCACAGCATCCATATTGCCTTGGAGGGTGTGGGGAAGAAGGGACATTCTTTCATACAGTGTGGCAGTGCCCTAAGATAGCTGACTATTGGAAAAAGATAATGAGAACGGTGTCGCAGATGGAGGGAGTGTCACTAATTCCAGATCCGCGGAGGTGCCTACTAAATGTTTCGGAATCGAATGACCTTACACATCAGGTGCAGACATGGGCAACGATGGGGCTAATGGTGGCCAAGAGAAATATAGCGCAGGCATGGGGGGTGGCAGGGGTGCCGTCTTTGGCAGCATGGTGTACAGATATGGATATGGCCATGATGGCTGAGAAGACGGTATTTGTCAATCGAAGCTGTCCCCAGAAATGGAGCAAGATATGTGGAGTGTGGAATAAGTTCCGGGGAGATATCTGTGAGCCACCACCGGACCGTGATGAAGAGAGTTCAGAGGGGGAGCAATAAAGTATGTGTCAGGATAAACCAAGGCGAACTGTCTGGAGTAGTGCATGACATCAGAAAGATATGTAAAGACGTCAGTCATAATTTGTTATTATGGGAATGTATATTGATTATGCAATGCTATTATGTGCAACCTGAATTTTATGCCACAGTTTCTTATGAAAACAATAACACAGATTTTGTTTAAAAAATCTCTTGTAATAAATATATTACTGAGGCATGATGTGATAGCACATTATTATTTACAGACATTGAAATGGCCACAAACGTTCCTACTAACATGCAGTTTTACTGATAAAACTAAATGGTCCATAGACAATAATCTGTGGAAATAGAGTTTCATCACATATTTATCATTTGCACATCACCAAGTAAAGTGTTTTGATTTGTTTTCATACTATTACAATGTTTTTTTAATCACACAGCTTACAAAAAATGTGCTTTCATAACTACTGAAATGCCTTTTGAAATGTATATACAGTTGTTTACACGCTTTTTAAATGTGTGTTGTGATTGCCAGACAGTTCACTTTACAAATCCTCTAACTAAAGTCAGAGAAAGAAAAGTAGACACTAACCTCCAGGAGACAATAATCAGCAAATTGTAAGAACACATAAATTGGCATTTGACATTGGTTTCTGAAGCAGAGCAAATGTGACATGATAAAAACAAGATTTAATGTCATCTGTATTGGTCATTCACTTTGAGTGAACAGAACATCTGTTCTTTGTCAGCTCGCCAAACAGGCCAGTAGACCCTAAAATAGCTCTTTCTGATAAAGTCTGACTCGCCATAGCAAGTGGACGAGTAGATTTCTCGAGGCCTGCTAATGCCAAAGCTAAAGATCTAGAAAGTATCTCAACACAAAAACCAGAGAACCAATACATTAATCTGGCCTTGGTGTTGACCTTTCAACCTAGATGACATTTCCAGTCTTACCAAAGTTTGTGGCTCTTCAGGATCACCAGGAGAACTATGCCCGGCATAGATTCACAGACATCTTCACTAATCAATCAGCAGCCATCTCGCTCAGAGTATCTTCAACCGCTCCTTAACATATAGACTGTTACCAAACAGACTCAGTGTTTTTTCATCCACGATGCCACTCTAGACAGAGCCCGGCCATGTGTAAATCAGTCTTGATTCTGCTCCAATAAGAATGTTCCATCCTGAACTGCCAGGCCAGACAGAAAAATGAGCAGCCACCGACCAGCTCCGGCAATTTTGGTCTCATCATCCAGGTGCAGTTTCAAACCTGTGACTCACTGAGAATGGGACCTATGCGGGTGCACTTATGGTGCCACACCAGCACAACTAAAGGTGTTCGGTGGGATACTAAAATTGATCTCAGTCACTGATCATTACTCCGGCCGCATTACATTCAATCTTTCTTTGCACACTGTGCTACTATAGCTGGCCTGTGTCTGGATAATATCTAAAAATGATGGATTGGAATGAGGCCTGAGCAATTCCCAATGACACAATAATTCGAACTTTCCTCCCATTGCTTTTTTTAATTTTTGTTTACCAATTGATTGAAAATAATGTTGTTTTCTTTTTTCTAACTGCTAAATGGGATTTTGACCTGATTGTGCAATGAAAGCTGCATTGATGGTCAAATGTGATGGTATTAAGACTACAGTTGATTCCAACACTTAGGGCACTTGTGTTACTGGACCTTTTACCTCCTTTTGGTGCTGCTTGTCACCTTCCATCGGTTCAGAGACTCCAGCATAGGAGTAGAGGCCATTGCCCTACTCTGGATTGCCTTCTTCCTCTGACAAATCACTCATCATAGCAGACACCCTTTCTCCATCTCCCCTCTTCTCTTATCTTTAAAAGGTACCTGAGCCGTTTACTACGCTGCTCATTAAAACGAAATGCTGCAACATCACCTACTGCCACTATTTTTAAATTTATTTCAAGGAAACGTTTTATTTTTAAAATCTTTACCTGCTGCTTTGCACTTTGCACATTCTGCCCCGCAAGTCCTGCTAGCTCTGCCCTAACACCCCAGTCCGTCACGGCAAGTGCACGTTGAACAGAGGGTGTAGACGGGCTAGAGCTGACTCACTTCCTGCAGAGGGCAATTCCGGCGCTGCGGGCATAGAGCGGTCTAGTCGACCGACGCCCAATCAATCAATCAATCAATGACACTTATAAAGCGCGCTACATACCCGTAGGGTCTCAAGGCGCTGGGGGGGGGGGGGGGGGGGGGGATGGGTGCCGCTACTGCTCGAACAGCCAGGTCTTCAGCTTCTTCCTGAAGGAGAGGTGGTCTTGGGTCAGGCGCAGGTCGGGAGGGAGGGAGTTCCAGGTCTTGGCGGCCAGGTAGGAGAAGGACCTTCCTCCTGTAGTCGCTCTTCGGATGCGGGGGACGGCGGCGAGGGCGTGGTTGGCTGATCGGAGGTGGCGTTTGGGAGCGTAGAAGTTGACTCGGCTGTTGAGGTAGCTCGGGCCTTGGTCGTGTAGGGCTTTGTGTGCGTGGGTGAGGAGGCGGAAGGTGATTCTTTTGTTGACGGGGAGCCAGTGAAGGTCTCTCAGATGTCCGGAGATGTGGCTGGTTCGTGGGATGTCGAGGATGAGTCTGGCTGAGGCGTTCTGGATCCGCTGGAGTCTCTTCTGGAGCTTGGCGGTGGTACCGGCGTAGAGGGCGTTGCCGTAGTCCAGTCGGCTGGTGACGAGGGCCTGGGTGACGGTCTTCCTGGTCTCGGTGGGGATCCACCAGAAGATCTTCCGTAGCATGCGTAGGATGTTGAAGCACGCCGAGGAGACGTTGTTGACTTGCCTGGTCATGGAGAGGGAGGAGTCCAGGATGAAGCCCAGGTTGCGTGCATGGTCTGTCGGTTTGGGTGCGGTGCCCAGGGCGGGAGGCCACCAGGAGTCGTCCCAGGCGGAGGGTGAGGGGCCCAGGATGAGGACCTCCGTCTTGTCCGAGTTCAGTTTCAGGCGGCTGGTCGTCATCCACTCGGCTACCTCTTTCATCCCTTCGTGCAGGTTGGCTCTGGCGGCGGTGGGGTCGTTGGTCAGGGAGAGGATCAGCTGGGTGTCGTCGGCGTAGGAGATTATGCTGAGGTTGTGTTTGCGTACGATGGCCGCGAGGGGGCTCATGTAGACGTTGAAGAGGGTGGGGCTCAGAGATGATCCTTGAGGGACGCCGCAGATGACTTCGGAGGCCTCTGACTTGTACGGTGGTAGGCGGACTCTCTGTGTTCTTCCGTCGAGGAAGGAGATGATCCATTCCAGCGCCTTGTCCTGGATTCCGATGTTGCTGAGGCGCCGTACTAGGGTGCGGTGGCAGACCGTGTCGAATGCCGCGGAGAGGTCTAGGAGGATGAGGGCCGCTGTTTCTCCATTGTCCATCAGGGCTCGGATGTCATCGGTGGCGGCGATGAGGGCGGTCTCGGTGCTGTGATTGGCTCGGAAGCCGGACTGTGAGGAGTCGAGGGATTCGTTTGTCTCGAGGAAGGCGGCCATCTGCTTGTTGACGGTCTTCTCGATGACTTTGGCTGGAAACGGGAGGAGCGAGATGGGGCGGTAGTTCTTGAGGTCGGTGGGGTCCGCTGTTGGTTTCTTGAGTAGAGCGCTGAGTTCGGCGTGTTTCCAGCTCTCAGGGAAGATGGTGGTGTCGAAGGATGTGTTGATGATGTCTCGCAGGTGGGGTGCGATGACAGCGTCGGCCTTGTTGAAGACGTGGTGAGGGCAGGGGTCGGTCGGTGATCCGGAGTGGATGGAGTTCATCGTGCGGATGGTGTCTTCGGTGCTGATCGGGGTCCAGGCGTGGAGGGTGGTGGTGGGGGGTGGTTGTTCGGTCATGGTGTGCGTTGGTTGGTTGTAGAAGCTGTTGTGTATGTCCGCGATCTTGTTGTGGAAGTATGAAGCGAGGGAGTTGCAGAGGTCTTGCGATGGGGTGATGTCGTTGTTTCCTGCGCTGGGGTTGGAAAGCTCTTTCACGATGTTGAAGAGTTCCTTGCAGTTGTGTGCGTTGTTGTCCAACCGTTCCTTGAATGCTGTTTTCTTGGCGGCGCGGATCAGCTGGTGGTGTTTCCGGGTGGCAAGTTTGAAGGAGGTCCTGTTGTCCGGTGTCGGTTCCTTTCTGCAGACTTTCTCGAGGGCTCGGCAGTTCTTCTTGGAGCTCCATGGAGCCTTCTTGCTGCCGGGTCTGCTAGGCGGGGTCCTCAGTGGGGCGAGTTCGTCCGCGCAGTTGCTGATCCACTTCGTGAGGTTGTCGGCGGCCTGGCTGGGGTTCGCTGAGCTGGCAGGAGGGTGCTGGCTCAGGGAGGTGGCGAGCTGGTCTGCTGTGATCTTGTTCCAGCTTCTGTGGGCGGCCTGTTGCTGGTGTTGGTGGGTCGTCGTTCTCTTGAAGGTGAAGTGGACGCAGCTGTGGTCCGTCCATTGAAGCTCTGTGGCGTGGCTGAAGTCGATGTCTGTGCTGGAGGAGAAGACTGCGTCGAGTGTGTGTCCGGCGAGGTGGGTGGGGGTGGACACCAGTTGCTTGAGTCCCAGGTTGGCGAGGTTGTCGAGCAGGGTGCTGGTGTTGCGGTCGTTGTTGTTCTCTAGATGGAAGTTGAGGTCTCCCAGGAGGATGTAGTCAGCGGAGGGGAGGGCATGCGGGCTGACGAAGTCGGCGATGTCCTCGCTGAATTGTGTGCGTGGTCCAGGGGGTCGGTAGATCAGGGTGCCTCTGAGGGTGGTGTTCGGGTTGGTGTGGATCTGGAAATGCAGGTGTTCGGCGCTGGTCAGGGTGTTGTCGGTGCTGGTCGTGAGACGGATGGTGTTCCTGTGGATGATGGCGATGCCTCCTCCCATCTGGTTGGCGTTTCGGTCCCTCCGGACGATCTTGTAGCCCTCTGGGATAGCGATGGCGATGTCGGGAGCTGAAGAGGCGTTCATCCAGGTCTCCGTGAGGAAGGCAACGTCTGGGGCTGTGGGGTCTAGAAGGTTCCAGAGTTCGATGGCGTGTCTGTGGACGGAGCGGGTGTTGAGCAGGATGCACTTGAGGTGGGTGCTGCTGGTGTTCGACTTGGCGGGTGCTGGTGCGAGGCTGGTCCGGATGCAGGAGAACTAGCAGGCGTGGCAGCTGAAAGGTCCGTGGGTACGTCGTGGAGTGGCTTGATGGCATTCTGGGAGTCGGCCGGTGTTGAGTGCGGTGAGGGTGGCGGCGGAGTACGTCAGGCGGGTCGGTCGGGGTCTTCGGGGGCCAGGGGTCCTGGCGCTGGACGCGATCCGGTCGCGGACGGGCGCAGACTGGCTTACCTTTGGCGCGCCTTCGGCGCACAATCGGCGCGCCCGCTGCGCGTGACCGCTGCGCGTTCGCACGGTCGCCATTTAAAGGCCAAGTGCGCGGGTGGGCGGAGCAGCTGGGAGGCGGGAGCGGGGAGGGAACAGAAGAGAAAAGGGGCGGGGCTAATGGCGGTGGAGGGAAGCGGGAGCGGGGAGGGAGAGCGGAGGGCGGCGAGGTAGGCGGGCAAACAGGAAGGAGACAAGCACAAAAGCACAAATGGAGGGCAAAGCACGAAGAAGAAACGGTACAAAAAATACAGGCAACAATGCAGGTCAAAACGGAGGCAAAACAGTTAACAAACGATCATACGGCATACAAAGAAAACAAGCACAAATTTCGGTCAAAAACCGGCGAAAACCAAAGGGGAGCGCTCAAGGCGGCAGCGAGGCCGGCGCTGAGGCAGAAGGCAGGCACTGGGGCACACGCAGCAGCTGGTGGCCGTGCGGCGCGGGGGTGTCCCACAAGTGGGTCACACTCACCTGCGTCGCACGGTCGCCATTTAAAGGCCAAGTGCGCGGGTGGGCGGAGCAGCTGGGAGGCGGGAGCGGGGAGGGAACAGAAGAGAAAAGGGGCGGGGCTAATGGCGGTGGCGGGAAGCGGGAGCGGGGAGGGAGAGCGGAGGGCGGCGAGGTAGGCGGGCAAACAGGAAGGAGACAAGCACAAAAGCACAAATGGAGGGCAAAGCACGAAGAAGAAACCGTACAAAAAATACAGGCAACAATGCAGGTCAAAACGGAGGCAAAACAGTTAACAAGGGATCATACGGCATACAAAGAAAACAAGCACAAATTTCGGTCAAAAACCGGCGAAAACCAAAGGGGAGCGCTCAAGGCGGCAGCGAGGCCGGCGCTGAGGCAGAAGGCAGGCACTGGGGCACACGCAGCAGCTGGTGGCCGTGCGGCGCGGGGGTGTCCCACAACTCTTCTTGAGGGTATGTCAGGTCGGACATGCAGCGGGCGCGCCGCCCGCACACTGAAGGCGCGCCAAAGGCAAGCCCGTCTGCCCCCGTCCGCACCTGGACCGGGCCCAGGGCCACGATCCATACTCCTTTCAAGACAGATCGAACTAGTATCCGATTCTCAAGGAAAGAGCTACTTGACCTTAGACCTAAATTAACCTGCCCTAAACTACCAAGGCTGCTAGACACTAAATCAGGCCCAAGTTACAACCTATCCTTGAATCCCGCCCTGAGTGAAAGGCCGAACACCCGAGGCATTCAGACTAACAGTTTGCTTCCCAAGATCTTCAGGGCGGGGCTAATTAACACACAGTTACTAGTCAAGCATAATTCCGAAACAGCAGAACTTATAGAAACCCAAAACCTTGATATTCTTCTCATCACTGAGACGTGGGCAGACGAGGCTTCCAATATAGACCTAGCATTAGCTATTCCGGAAGGGTACTGTTAGACCTGTCTGACCTTTTGCGTAGTCCCTCCAATTGATTATTTATTTTGTCCCCTTTTTGCCCCTCATGCCTTTATTTATTTTTGTGTCCACTAGATTTTTCAAGGTGTTGGTCTAGGGGATAGGTGCTCTTTCGCCCTCATGGTTTTTCACCTCAGGCCTAGAGGCTTTTCCTGACAGGAATTTCTTTGGAGTCACAAAATGGTGGCTACCCACTGTCATAACTGACATACCTGGAACCTGTCCCATAGGATAGAGTAGGGCATTCCAGAACCTTCTGGTCCCTTCTGGACCTCTAAGGGTCAGCCTATATAAGGCGGAATGCTGGTCAGCCATTTTGTCTTGCCAGTGAGAAACAGCTAGAGAGAAGGCTGAGGTCTGGAAGGGGTAGGGTCCTTAAGGGTGGACTGCTCTAAAAGGGTTGCCCTCTGACTGGGTTAACCACCCCCCTATTCCTGTTGTCCTAGCCGAGTTAGTTCCGTCCTGCTGACCCTGGACAGAGTGGGAGTTGCCTCAAGACAGGTGAAGGGGTTAATTCCAACTAACTGTGGAGCTGCAAAGATCCCTGCTGTGAGAACGGAATTGAGTGCCCCCCCCCTATCCCCAGCTCCTGTCCAGTATGGAGGATTAGTGGGTCCCTGCTAAGGATAGAGAACTGGGAACTTATACGTGTGAGGATCAATTTCTATTTCCCTTTCCCTTGGGTGTTGAAGCCGGCTACTGCCCTTGTGACCCTGAGATCACTTACTGGTGACCGGACGTGCAGCCGGTGAATCACCTTTCCCACTCGTGAGACAGAGGAAGAAGAGGGGTGCCGGATTTCTAGGGGCAACGTCGATTCCGCAGTGAGCAGGACCCCTGGGGCATCAGCCGCGTTGTTGTGGCGGCGCCGCTGATCTGAGGAAAAAGGTGGGGGCTGGTTGTACAGAAGTCGGGCGCCATTGCGCATGCCCCAAGTGGATTCAGTCGTCCCTGGAAGGAGGGGCCTAGGAGCGAGCAGGCCCGTGGGAGAGCCACTGCCAGCGTCAGGCGGCCGGGGCAGACTCCGGACTTGATCCGCCGCACATGCGCGGTAGTACCGCTGCGGGGGATACGTCGCAGACCGGCTGACAGGAGATCCCTGAGGAAGCGGCGGGAAGCGTGCATCGGCGCTTCTCCGTTGGTGGGTCCCTTTTCCCTACTCAAGCTTCAACGAGGAGGAGCGGTCTTGAGCAGGGGAGGAGGGGCGAAGGACTGCATCGAGTGCCTGGGATGATTGGTTCCTTCCCCCCCTGTGAGACAGAAACACCGGCCCCCGGGGGCCCAACACACAGAAACGAAGTAAGGAGGTTGTGAGGGGGGAAGTTGGAGGCCATTGAGTCTCCTTCAAAGGAACAAAGACTTCCGGTTGGCCAAACAAGGATTGGGCTGGTACTGGGTAATGCCCATCAAGCTTCTTATAAGGATCTATTAAGACTTAATTTTCAATACAGGATGTTCCCCTTCTGTGATTAGACTACTATATATCAATCCCTCCCCCTTTCTTTTGACAGCTCTAGTGAGGAGCTTACATAGAGCCTGAGCAATTCTCAATGACACAATAATTCGAACTTTCCTCCGAGTGCTTTTAAAATTTTGTTTGCAAATTGATTGAAAATAATTTAGTTTTCTTTTTTCTAACTGCTAAATGGGAGTTTGACCTGATTGTGCAATGAAAGCTGCATTGATGGTCACATGATGGTATTAAGACTGCAGTTGATTCCAACACTTAGGGCATTTGTGTTACTGGACCTTTTACCTCCTTTTGGTGCTGCTTGTCACCTTCCATTGGTTCAGAGACTCCAGCATAGGAGTACAGGCCATTGCCCTACTCTGGATTGCCTCCTTCCTCTAATAGATCACTCATCATAGCAGACACCCTTTCACCATCTCCCCTCTTCTCATCTCTTTAAAAGGTACCTGAGCCGTTTACTACGCTGCTCATTAAAACGAAATGCTGCAACATCACACACTGCCACTATTTTTAAATTTATTTCAAGGAAACGTTTTATTTTTAAAATCTTTACCTGCTGCTTTGCACTTTGCACATTCTGTCCCGCAAGTCCTGTTAGCTCTGCCCTAACATCCCAGTCCGTCACGGCAAGTGCCCTTTGAACGGAGGGTGTAGACGGGCTAGAGCTGACTCACTTCCTGCAGGGGGCAATTCCGGCGCTGCGGGCGTAGAGCGGTCTAGTCGACCGACGCCCAGACTCTTCTTAAGGCTATGTCAGGTCAGACGCATAGCGGGCGCGCTGCCCGCACACCGCAGGCGCGCCAAAGGCAAGCCCATCTGCCCCCGTCCGCACCTGGTCCGGGCCCAGGGCCACGATCCCTACTCCTTTTAAGACAGATCCAACTAGTATCCGATTGTCAAGGAAAGAGCTACTTGACCTTAGACCTAAATTAACCTGCCCTAAACTACCAAGGCTGCTAGACACTAAATCATGCCCAAGTTACAACCTATCCTTGAATCCCGCCCTGAGTGAAAGGCCGAACACCTGATGCATTCAGACCAACAGTTTGCTTCCCAAGATCTTCAGGGCGGGGCTAATTAACACACGGTTACTAGTCAAGCATAATTCCGAAACAGCAGAACTTATAGAAACCCAAAACCTTGATATTCTTCTCATCACTGAGACGTGGGCAGACGAGGCTTCCAATATAGACCTAGCATTAGCTATTCCGGAAGGGAACGCAATAATTAGGGCAGACAGGAAGGGGAAACGAGGGGGGGCCTGGCCAGTATCCATCGAAATGTCCTAAGGACCAAGGGCCTAAATGAGGGCGCTAATTACGATTGTGAGGTGCTGCACTTTCAAATAAATATTACTAACAATGATACGATTAAAGGGCTTCCTGATTTACAACTGCTGAGCCCTTTTCTGGAGTCAAGTGTGAAGAACCCAGATATTACCGTCCTGGGTGACTTCAACTTGCACCTGGAAAAGAGCACTGACACCAGTCTTTTAACACTGACAGATGCACTGTCAAATCTATATATGAAACAGATCGTAACGCAAAACACCCTCGATGCAGGCCACACGATCGATGGGATTTTCACATCCAACAATAATATTTCACTACTAGAAATCGTACCAGTACCATGGTCTGACCATAAGTTAATAATATTTGCTATAAAAACAGGAAAATCATTAGCAATAGCTGCACCATCTGGCAAGCACCTTCTCTCTCCCAATTGGTCAAAAATCACCCCTCTATTCTTGATGAATATTTAACAAAGTCAATCCCGGAACTTGACAAAGATTGTAACATAGCCTCAAACCAAATTTCAAGCTGGATCGACGCTGCCATAAAAATAGCAGCTCCTCTCCAAAAGAATACATCAAGGAGGAAAACGGCCTCCCAACCATGATTCACAAATGTGCTAAGAACACAAAAACAAATCTGTAGGAAATGGGGAAAAATGGAGGTTGAACTATGAGTCTGGGCCACAAGAGAACTATAAATCCTCTCTGGCCACCTACAAGAAATGAATAATAGCAGAAAAAAGGAAATACGTTGCCCAAAAAATAGGGGATGCAAAAGACCTGAGCAAAGAACTCTTCTCCATAGGCAAAAAATTATCAAAAAGTGACAACTCTGCGCAAGTTGAAATTAGTACAGAGTTATGTTATGTTATGTTTTGTTAACATTATTTATACAGCGCACAGCTGCCCCAGCAAAGGGGCGTCCTGGCGCTTGAACAAGTACTAAAACATAACACGCAGGAAGAAGGAAAGAGACGGCTAACCAAGTACAGAAAACAGGAAAGTTTTGATAGCACACCCAAAGGCGGACAAATTATCCAGAGCTCGAATGTGCACCGGGAGAGAATTCCATAACCCAGCGGCAAGCACTCGGTAGGAGCGGCCCCCCATCCTGCTGAGTTTAAAACGGGGGCAGACCACGAGATGAAGAGCCTCCGATCTCAAGGACCTCGAAGGAACGTAAGGGGTGAGCAAGTTAGCAAGTGCAGGCGGCGAAGAGAGCTTCATGATTTTAAAGGCCAAACAAAGCGCCTTAAACTTAATTCTTTGCCTGACCGGCAGCCAGTGAAGGGCAGAAATAGTGCTGGAAACAGAGCAATGCCTGGGAAGACCAACAATGACCCGCGTCGCAGCATTCTGTACCCTTTGTAGCCTAGATGCCTCAGCCTGGTTTACCCCCAGCATCAGCGTGCTACCGTAGTCCAGCCAAGATAGAACCGAGGATTGGACCACGAGCTGCCGGGTGGGGGGGTCAAAAAACTTGAGGATTGGCCTTAAACCTCGCAGGATTCCGTAGCAGGTGGCTGCAACCTTCTTCATATGGCCCGTAAAGGTAAGTGCCGGATCCAGCCAGACCCCTAAGTTCTTTACTTCGGAAGCTGGGACGGGAGTGACGCCCAATTCTGGAGGCCACCACTGATCTCCCCAAAGCTCCGCAAACCTCTGCAATGACCTGGGCCAGTTCTTCGTAGGCAAAGTTGGTAGGGTTTATGAGTCCTTCAAAAGTACAGTTAATCCTGCTTTTAGACAACTAAACAGGGAAGTGAATGATCGCCTCTTACCACCTGTAAGTGGCCACTTATTACAATTTCAACCACCTTCTACCGAACAGATTCTTCAGGCAGTTAGGCTAACGAAGTCGGTGGCTCATCCGTTCCTTGTCCACCTAAGGTAATGCACCTTTTTCCTGAACTACTGAGTGAGCAATTAGGGCTGCTCTTCACTGAAATAATTAAAACCAGCCACTTCCCTGAAGCATGGAAAACTCGTCAGTACTGCCGCTCTTAAAGAAACCCACCCTAGACCCACAAGAACTGGGTAACTATAGACCCATCGCAAGAATACCTTTTGCTGCCAAGGTTTTGGAGAAACTATTGAACAGGCAGCTGTCCCAATTTCTCAAAGAGGCACATGTCCTTGACCACTAACAATTTGGCTTCCGAGAAGGACATGGTACAGAAACAGCCCTGTTGATGGCCACGGAGGAACTCAGGAATATACTGGATGCCGGAGGAAAGGCCACCTTGATCTTATTGGATCTCTCAACGGGCTTTGACACGGTAAACCACAATATTCTACTCTGTTGTCTTAGTGAAGCGGGAGTGCATAAGTCAGCTTGAACTCTGATAGCCTCCTACCTGTCAAACAGGACTTGCACAGTGGAGCAGGGAGAGGCAAAATCCAAATCTTTCAGCTCTCCTTGCGATGTCCCCCAGGGGTCGTCGCTAAACCCCACCCTATTCAACTTATACGTGGCACCCCTGGCGGCAATAATAAGGGACTGTGGCTTTATCCCAGTCTCTTACTCTGATGACACACAAATCGTGGTGTCAATTACAAATAACATCAAAGAGACGGCCGATAGATTTAAGAAATGCATGGAACAAATTTTCCAGTGGATGCAGGGTAACTGCTTGAAATTAAATGGGTACAAAAGCGAAGTCATGCACCTGGGGACGGACATGCAAACTTGGTCTCAGGAATGATGACCTGACAGCCTGGGCCAACGTCCCTCCCCAGTTAACAAGGTTAGAAACCTAGGAGTACTCCTGGATGCTAAGTCACATACGAGGCACAAACAAACAAATTAGCCTCCTACATCTGGTACATTCTTAAAATGATCAGGAAACTTTTACTGTTCATTCCCCAAGAGTCTTGCAAAACAGTGGTACCGGCATTGGCTCTATCTAGGCTGGACTTAACGCTATATATGCTGGGATCCAGTTCAAGCAGTTGGCAACATTATAACGTTTACAAAATGCAGCAGCCAGGCTGGTGCTGGACATCCCTAAGTATGAACCAATAGCGCATAGGCTGAGAGCTCTCCACTGGCTCCCAATTGGAAAGTAAAATTCAAATCCTTGTGTTTGACATATAAAGCCCTCCATGGAATAGGTTGTCAGTTCCTGAAAGATCATCTGAAATGGTATGAGCCTTCCAGGTCCTTGAGATCCAGCCAGCAAAACTGATTCAGGTGCCTAGATTTAAGCAGGTCCGGTGGGGAGGGAGGAGCTTTCTGCTACACGCAGCTAGGACATAGAATATGCTCCCAACAACAATTAAAAACAGCCCTTCATTATTCACCTTTAGAAAGGAGATACAAACCTGGTTGTTCACTGCAGGCTTGTAACATCTTAAATGAAAGCTAACAGGTCTCTTACACCTACTCAGCGCTAAGACGCCCATGGGCAATCGCGCGTTTTATAAATCACAAATCAAATCAAATCATTGCCTCTTTCAGCCTCAATGGCTACATTCTGTCGATTGTACCCAAATGACACTAAAGCTTGAACTGCCATCATATCGGCTTCCAAGCAGGTTACCACTGAATGCTAACAAAGCACTTCGAGCTGAGCACTTCGAGAATTGCCCTACTATTGTGGTGGACATGGACCTACTGTCATCTGCCCACCACCTGGAAAAATAATTTTGTTTAATACTAAACTATTCAAACTAAGAGAGGACTCTGGAGGTGAGTTGTGGGGTTTACCCACCTGTCTCTTGCGGTACAAGGTAGTCACATTGCAAGCTGCTCCTTTTACATTATGCGATCCTTGCACTGAATGTCCCTTACTTCGGTTTCCTTCAAAGGAAACAATCCACCATTGCCTTTTAACTTTCCCATCTAGACTATGCCAGCAGTGTATACCTTGGAGCCCATATCTTTTCAAAATCTTCTGACAATCCAGAATGCAGCTGCAGGAGCACTCCTTACATCTATATATACCGACTGACATTTCACCAGTACTTTACGTATTCTGCTTGCTGCCTGGAGGTGGATGTATTCATTTGAAAGCAACATGCACTGTTCCTTCACTTCAGTGCCAATTGTTTCACAGCAAAAACTCTGTACCTTCTGCCAAAGTGGATCAAGATAAGTTAGTCTCATTCTTCACCATCCCTTCCTTCCAAAAGGCGTGTACTGGCAGAGGTTCCTTATCAATCAAGATTGTTTATCTTTGGAAATCGATTTCTGCTAAACTAAGAAAAATCTGCAGCCATCTTGAATTCTGGAGAGTTCTATTAACCAAGCTCTTCCAACTTACATAATACCAGACCTCAAAAAGATACCCACATGGATGGCTATCCATTCTCGCTCTTTCTACAACACCTTATGCCTTTGCACCCTAGTTTTCTTGCTGCACCATAGCTTGAGCATGTCTCTGAACTCAGCAGGTGCCTCCCCCACTACCCCACCCTCACCACATCCTCCACACCCCACAAGGTCCGTCATGAGAGAAAACTTCAAAGGTTTGACAGTGTAGAGGACATAATGCAGAATGCCTTGAGAGGGCTGTGGGATTGTGTTCTATTGATCTTCCGTGCTTGATGCAGCAGAGGGCAGTGTGATAACCACACTAGGCCATGGCATTCCTAGGAAAAAGGCTCTGTGATAAAGTAGAAAGTTCGGCAGTTGCCTTTAAGGGGTTCTCATTGTTTCTTAAGAATCACAGCCATCAAATACGAATAGGGTCTGTTGAATCCTCTAAAATCAATTCAGCTTTTTCCATCACAAATCTTACAAAACCGTATAGCACGATGCACAAAAAAAAATCTATTTTCAGTTAAAAAAAAATTACATTTCAAACCAGCACAGTGTAAAGGAAGCCATACAATTTTATGTAGAATGCAACATTTTGCATTTTTAAAACACATTGTGAATCTCATAAAAGTAGCTGACAGCCTCAGGTTGCAGATGGCATACTGAGGAAGAAATGACAACAAGGGTAGCACTGGATCTTCAACTGATGTTTATTACAGAACGATCAGTAAATTGAGCAACTGTATAATCAATAGACCAATTCAGCAGGCTGTAAGGCTGCAGGAAACATGTGTCTCTAGAATAAGTATAACCCGACAGTCAAGTAAAAAATGAGGCATATTGTCAGTGGTGTCCCACGCACAGTTTATTAACATTTCCAGAATTTTAAAATTGTTCACAAAGCTTTAGTGTTCTGTCTACATTCTGGGATTAGTTGCCGGAAAACCTGAACTTCTTATTTTACTTTTTTTGGGGTAATTCTCCAGCTCAGAAATGGACATAATTGCCTTCTCAAATGTGCTGTGCAACACGTAAACATTGACTGCCACTTTGAAATATTCGTCTTTTGACCCTGTTTGAATAAAATTGGTTCCCTTTTCAAGGGTCACTTGACATCCTTGTGTGCTAGTAATTCAAATTCCCACTGTGCTCCAAAAATAGCAGATCAAAAGACCAGGAGTACCCCAAGCAGAGGGGACCTCTGCAACGGCATCCTGGTGAGTATAGGAGAACAAGCCCTGACTAACTGACCAACAATATATAACCACGTTCCTGCCGTTAGTACCAACTCTGGTATGCATATGTACAGGGTTATCCATGCTCTGAAAACACAACCTTTGATCACAATGTTTGTGGTAATTGATTAGAATTAAGTGAGATTTTAAACGATGTGTATTAAGTGTCATTTTGTAATGTGCATATACTTTGAAAAATCGTACAATAATTTACTTGTACTCTGCTGCAACACACTCGCATCGCAAGAACCTCTTACTGTAGTTGGTTTCAACACCTCTCCACTTTGCTCATACCCTTACAAGCATTTGTCTTTCATTCACAGGAAGAAAGGGTGCAGCAGCGCCACACCGGTAAACTTTGCAACGGTGCCCAATGCAGAAGACAATCTCTTCATGTGTAAGCAATATCAGAAAGGTTTTATTCTTAGATAAAATGTATATATCCATCAGAGATCCCTTATATTGGAGAAGTGCTACTTGCATACAGACCTTTCAAAGACTTTGTCAAGTATTGGGCTCACACATCAGATGAGCTGATCTATAGAGAACTTGCTGCAGTGTCTGGAGTGTGAAAAATTCTTCAGCCAGCGGTCACAACTGTGCAAGTATCAATGGCTCTATACAGGTGAGAAACCATACTACTGTACGGAATGTGGGAAAAGCTTCCCTGAGAAGCCCAAGCTATGCAAGCATCAGAGAATCCATTCTGGGCAGAAACCATACCAATGTCCCGAATGTGGAAAAGCCTTTACCCTGAGGCCACATCTGTTACAACATCATAGAATTCATACGGAGAGAAACCATACCAGTGTACTGAATGTGAGAAAAGCTTCTCTCGAAAGGCGCATGTGGGCTATTATTAGAGAATACATAGTGAGGAGAAACCATACAACTGTGCAGAATGTGGGGAAAGTTTCACTCAGAAGTCAAATCTGTTAGTTCATCAGAAGATCCATACTGGGGAGAAACCCCACCAGTGTATTAATTGTAGGAAGAACTTCGCTCGAAGGTGGTCTCTAATAGCACATCAGAGGGTCCATACAAGGGAAACACCATATCAGTGTAAGGAATGTGGGAAGAGAATTTCTCAAAGCTCATGTCTGCTATATCATAGGAGAATACATACCGGAGAGAAACTGTACTAGTGTACTGAATGTGGGAAAAGGTTAATCAATAGCACAGTTTTGTTAACACATCATCTGGTCCACTCTGGGAAAAAGCTGCACCAGTGTACAAAGTGTGACAAAGGTTTTGCTAGGAGAGCTGATCTCGAAGGGCATTAGAGGGTCCATACTGTTGAGAAACTGTACCAGCGTACGGAATGCGGGAAAAGCTTCCCTCACACGTCTGACCTGCTAGTCCATCAGAGGATTCATTCTTTGGAGAAACCCTACCAGTGCAATGAGTGTGAAAAAAGTTCCCCTCGCAGCTCACATTTGGTCTGTCGTCGGGGACTCCATAAAGCGGAGAAACCGTACCAGTGTAGAGAACGCGCTGTACTGGGGTGAATGTACGACATTGTTTTGCATTCTGTTCATCAACTGTTGTTTTTGCATTTGTCACCCCGAGTGGGACGGGTATGCTCAGACGTGAGTGTCATGCTCTCCATGCCACTGGAATCAAGCTATCTTGGCTGATGAGAGCTGAAAGCCTGAAACCGGTCCAAGGAGGCTTGTTCCCAGTCTAGGGAGGACCTGGCTTGGCAGTTCGGGCTGGACTGTTCCCATGGGGCACAGGGTCAAGACTGATTTGCATATGGCTGGATTCAAACTGGAATGGCATGGTGAGCAAAAATACGATGGATTTAGGCCCAGATCTATGGACCGGGGTGAATGTTTTAACATTGTTCTGCATTCTGTCCATCAACTGTTGTTTTTGCAGTGCAGACAATGCAGCAAAGGTTTCACTCAGAAATCGAGTTTTGTTAGTTCATCAGAGGATCCATACTGGGGAGAAACTGCACAATTGTACTGTTTGTGGGAAGAGCTTCACTTGCAGATGGTCGTTAATAGCTCATCAAAGGATCCATACTGGCAGAAAACTGTACAAGTGCAAACAATGTGGGAAAAGCTTCACTCAGAGCACCGGCTTGAGTAGACATCAGGTGATCCATACTTTGGAGAAACTCCACCCTTGTACTGAATGTGGGAAACACTTTGGGTTGGTGCACATACTTAAGCAACATCAGAGATGGCATGTGAAACATAAGGCAAGCACCAAAAAATAGCCTTTCCATGTTAGAGATCAGCGCTGCATGAAACAAATGCACACCTTGTGTCTCAAGACTACTTATTTGTGGGGGCGTGGCTTGACCGGCAATGATGGCGGTCGTGTAGAGTATGAGCTCCGACCAGCCGTCCTTTATCCTACACCATAATCCTGGCCCTGAGCATCTGAAGTGGGCGTGGAAGACTCCTGTGCTGTCCCCGGATCTGGGGGCATCGTCCGGTGGCGGTGGATGTGTACGGACAGACCGCGTACTGCGAGGCAGCCCCGGAGATAGAAGGCGGACTGTGGAGTCAGGCGGGGCCCGAAGCCGGGACCTACATTTTCGTGACACAGGCCTGGGACACACACTTGCCAGCTCCCGCGAGGCTGCACGGGGGACCCGGACGGGGCGTGGTTTGTCCTGCTGCCCGGGGCCGATCGCGCCAGGTATCCTGTGGTGAGAGGCAATATTGCTGCTGAAGAGCTGGCGACGGCGGGAGGGCGCCTGTAAAGGCCGAGTGCAGCCCTTCTCCCAGGGATGTTGCGGGAGCAGGCGCCATCTTGCGCTACTCGATACTCCCTCGTGGGCCTGGTGCGAGGAGGGGGCCCGGGACTCTGCAGTTTGGTGACCTGTGCTTCTCGACAGAGACGGCAGAGGCGGCGTGGTGAGCCCCATGGGGGTCCCAGGTGCTGTGGTGTGTGGAGGGGCAAAAAAGGAGCTGTGGGGTGCAAGGGAAAAGCCCCCCCCCTCCCTCTCCTTCCTGCATCAGGTCCCATGGACTATAGCCCTTCCCTGTGACTGCTGAGCTCAGGGGCTAGATCGGGCCTCGGTGAGAAGCTGGTGGACCTCTGGATCCGGTACAGTGGTGCCCGTGCCGGTGGCTCATCGGAGCTGTTGCTTGGGATGGCTGCGCCGGTCCCCTTGAGGGGGGGGCTGGCACCCTGATACACGGTCCCTGACCTACCGAACTCTGTGGAAGCATGGGGGGCCTGTTGCCTGCGACTGCGGATGTGGGGGCTAAGTTACCAGTTGCGTTTGGGGGCCCACCCCTCGTGCTGGACTTTCCTGCAGGTGGCACCGTTCTTGGCCGCGCTTGCGACGGCGGACATTGGAGAGGGGTGGCATATTGCCCGGAGCGACCTGCATTGACACAATGACGCGGGCCATACTGGAGGTGGCCACACTAAACAGGGGACCCTGGATAAATTTACTGAGGAGGGCCAGGGGGCTGGCGGCGACGGGGGTTCACAGACCACCGCGCCGGACAATGCGGCCTTGCTGGCGGCTATAACACAGTCCAGGGATATGCTGGATGCCAAGATTGGGGCTGTCGGGCTGATGTCACGCTGCTCCGCCAAGACCTGAGGAATGCGGTGGAGCAGATCACCGGCGCAGAGACCCGAATATCTGAGATGGAGGATGACGTCTCCGTTTTGAAAAAGAAGGTGGCAGCCATGGAGTAGATACAAAAGGGCCTGGCCCTGAGGGTTGAGAATGCGGAAGGACGGGCCCGACAGAATAACCTTCGCTTCGTGGGATTTCCAGAGGGCTGTGAAGGGGACTATGTGGAGCGTTTTCTGGCCCAGTGGCTGGAGGGCTGGCTTCCCCCGGACACGCTGTCACGCTGCTTTGTGGTGGAAAGGGCCCACCGCGCTCTTATGCAGAAACCCCCAGTAGGCGCACACCCGCGACCGTGCCAAGTTTCTGAATTACTCTGATCGAGACGTCATCCTGTGGCAAGCGCGGGTGAAGGCCTCTCTCACGTGCAACAACGCACCTATCCTCATCTTCCCCGATTACAAGCGGTTAGTGCAGCAGCAGCGCCAATCCTTCCTGGCTGCCAAGGCTCACCTTCGCGGCCTCAAGCTTCAGTACGCCTTGCTCTATCCGGCGCGGCTTCGTGTTATCTACAAATCCCGTAGACTGTTCTTCGATACTCCGGAGGAGGTGTTCCACTGGGCAGATGAAACAGTGAAAATCCGAGTCAACGCGGCCCAGGGGGGAGAATCGGTCTCCTCTTTGAGTGGGAGGGCCCGCGAGGGGCTCAGGAGTCAGCAGCGTCATCGCAGGCGTTCGAGGTCTGGGCGCATCTCGCGTTCTGGCTCGGTGCCTCGACAAGGGGACCCGGCATTGACGGAGCAGTTGGACGCGTCATGAAGCTTGGGACTGTTCCATAAAACTGTATGTATGGCATTCATGGATGCTCAGGTGCGCAGCTTATAAGGGCTGGGAGCCTGACCCAACAGGTGTGGGTGGGAGGGAGTTAGAGCCCCGTTCTCATGGGCTATCGCTTTGGGATCCATTGGAGGTTGTGGCGCTTGCACCCCCGTTGGGGACTGGGCCGTGATCCGACCGCGACAGGTGCTTCCACGTTTGGGAGGTACGGGGTGGGGGGTGAAGGGGAGGGTGGGGGGGTTTGTTTGCGCTTTTTGTGCTGCTGTGTATCTATCACATTCTTTACATGCCGCGTCTTGGGACACTCATAGTTTGCATTGCAATGTTGTCATATGTCCACTGTTGAGACGTGAGGGCGGGTAGGCCCTTGTGCTTTGCATATTTTGAGTTGGAATGTGCGGGGGGTGTTGGACAAGGTGAAGCGGGGGGCGGTTCTCCAATATGTCAAAAGGGCCGGGGTCGATGTCTTACTGCTTCAAGAGACTCATTTACTAAGTACAAAAGCATTATGTCTCCAACGTTTTGGGTTTGCTCAAGTGTACCACTCGGGATTCACAAGGGGATCTAGGGGGGTTGCTATCCATATACAGCAGAAAGTGTCCTATGTACATGATTGGCTCTGGACTGATCCGCAGGGCAGGTACGTCTTTGTGCAGGGCAAGGTAGTGGAGGACAGAATTACCCTGGGATGTGTATACGCCCCGCCGCCGCTACAGTGGCCGTTGGTGGAGAAACTCATGTCCCTCTGGTGGGCCATACCTGATGCCCTCTCTATAGTAGGGGGGGGGGGACTGGAATGATGTAATGGATCTGGATAGCGATAGGTGGCGGAGTGGGGTGGCAAGTGAGGGATGGGGGTCCCACCACCAAACTACATGCCCTAGTGACGGGTCTTGACTGGACGGACGCCTGGTGGTATAAACATGGCTCACTTAGGGAATACACATATCTTTCCACTATCCATGACTCTTTCTCTAGGCTGGACTACGTCTTTGTCCCACGGGGGCTGGCATATAGAGTGATGTCAGCTCATATTTTGCAGCCGGCCCTGTCCGATCACTCCCCGGTTGCTCTTACATTTAATGTTGGCCCCAGCCAGGCAGCCGTTTCGGTGGCGGCTGTCTGGGTGGCACCTGCTGCAGGATGGCTACAGGGACCATATGGACAAAGAAATAGATCACTACCTGTCCTGAAACACGGGCTCGTTTTATTCCCCAACTACCCTTTGGGAAGCTATGAAGCCCACTCTGCGGGGGGTGGACATTTCCTGGTGCGCGGCGGCCCGTAGGGAGCGACGGAGGGCCTTAGTGCAGCATGAGGCGGCTCTAGAGAATTTGGAGCGTAGGGGCCGTGAGGTGGGTGGGGCCCCCGCTAGATGGCAGTTGGTCTTGGCCCAACAACAATATATAGCAGTCTTGATGGAGGAGGCTAAGCAGGTTTGGCTGGCTACTCGTATCCGAGTGTATAAGTGAGGGGACAAATCATGCAAGATGTTACACCATTCTGTCAATGTACTCTACACGCCCAGCCGCTGCCTCAGATTTTGGACCCTGAGGGGGCACCCATACTTGAACCCCTGGCAATTGCAGAGAGCTTTGCTGTGTATTAGGAGGGGCTGTATGCCTCCCAGGAATGCTTGGGGGTGGATGTAATCCAGCGCTTTATTGACGATCTTTCCCCGCGGACGAGGTGCGGAATTGTCGGGACGTACCCCTGACTGACGACGAATTGGGTGCGGCCCTGGGTGAGCTGAACCCTGGAAAGGCACCGGGCCCAAATGGCTTCCCATGCAAATTATCCCAGCGAGTTCATGTGCAGCTGGGTCCGCACCTCTGTCCGGTCGTGGAGGAGGCATGCGAGGGCGGAGTGCTCCCTCCGGATTGGTGGCACACAGAGGTGGTGGTCTTCCTGAAGCCGGGTAGACCCCCTGAGACTCACGCCTCATACTGCCTAATCTCGCTGCTTAATACGAAAGCCAAAGTCTTGGCTAAGTCTATGGCCAATAGACTTAAGCCCCACATCACAGATCTGGTCAACCCGGACCAGGCTGGCTTTATGCCTCAGCGGGCCACTCGTCATAATATTCGGCACGCCCAAGTTGTGGTATTTGCCTGGAGGAGTCTGGGGGAGCAGGCAGCCCTTTTCCTGGCATACATGGACCGCGCTCCAACTCCCTGAGCTGGACATATCTGTTTGCCTTGTTGCGACGGCTTAACCTGGGCCCACGCTTCTTGGGATACATACAGCTGCTCTACATAAAGCTTACAGCTTCGGTGGGTGTGGGGAGCACAGTGTTCCGATCCATCTCGGTGCAGCGGGGAGCACGTCAGGGCTGTCCCGTCTCCCCCGATTTGTTTCCGCTGGCTATGGAGCCCCTGGCGGCATGGGTGCGCATTGATGCCCAACTTAAAGGCTTTCGATGTTCGGCAGGTCTAACTGATAAAATAGCGTCGATGTGTGTTTTTTTCTTACGGACTTGGAGCGCTACTGCAGATTTTCGGCACAATGTCTGGCCTCTATATGAATCCGGGTAAGTCCACGCTTTGGATACTCGGGGGACAGCAGCAGGTGGGAGGGTGGGCGTCGGGCCTTAGGCTGGCAACGGATGGTGTGAAATATTTGGGGGTCTACCTATCAGAGGATGCGGCTGCCTCCAGAGAGCGCAATCTTGCCCCGGTATGGGAAAGCATGTGCAAGGACATAAAGGTGTGGTCCCGCATGCCACTGACCATCTATGGCAGGTCCGCAATTTTTAAGATGGTGGCGCTTCCTCGTCTGGTCTATCACCTACAAAATCATCCACATCGGATTCCGCCACGCTGGTTTCAGCAAGTCAATTCGGCGCTGAGGGGGTTTCTGTGGTCCGGGGGAGCTGTGCGCGGGGCGCTGCAAACGTGTTTTCTATCCTCATATACCAGGGGGCTGGCCACATCTGACGTGCTTTCATACTACCGAGTGGCGCACCTGATGGTTCTAAATGATTGGTGGTATGGTGATAGGAGCCACCCAGCCTACGCGGTTGAACGGTTCTTCATGGGCTCCCTGTCTGTGCATACACTGCTGTACTCGGCACCGCTAAGAGGGTGCCTTCCTGCGGCCACCCAGGTGTTGTTACACGTTAGGAGGACTGCGCTACGCAGGATGGAATGGTGGAATGTGCTCACTCAAGAGACCCCCCTTTGGCGCAATGGTCGCCTGCCCCACCTGGATGCGTTACTGGACTTTAGAGGGTGGGATGCGATTGGTATTTCTACTCTAGGCGACGTGATGTCAGGTCTCTCCCTGAAGTCGTTTCAGAATCTGCAGGACGAATTTGGGATGCCCCGCTCACAGTTTTTTAAATACCTCCAGTTCCGACATGCTTTGACGCCCCACTTGACTGACCTGGAGAGCCTTCCCGAATGTAGTCCCCTGGAGGCCAAGCTGTTCATGGGGGAACTGCCAGATAAGAAGCTCTCCCGTATTTATCAGAAGCTAGTCCATCACTGCTCTTCCGACTTGCACAGACTTAAGTCCGCGTGGGAGGGGGACTTGGAGGATGAGGATTGGGTGGAGGCCCTGGCAAGCCCGAGGGGGGCAGCAATCTCTACACGCCTGTGACTTATACAGTTTAAGTACCTCCATCGCACATACTTCACCCGACAGCGTTTGTGGAGGTCGGGAATGGTTGGTTCCCCTGAATGTCTCCGCTGTGGGTCGGAAGTGGGTACGCTTTTACACACTGAATGGGGGTACTCAGCGCTATCTAGATTCTGGACTGGGGTGTTTAGCTGTGTTTCTGAAGTGCTGGCCTGGGAGCTTCCATGCGACCCCAAACTGGCGTTGCTGCATGTTATGGAGGGGATTGGGGGTAACACCTACAAACGTCATTTACTACTCCTGGGTCTTACCTTAGCCAAACGAGACATTGCCAGGGCTTGGAAGGCGCCCTGCGCCCCGTCGCTGGCTGCCTGGAGGAATGGAATGGACTTTTGCATAGGACTGGACGAGCCTGTGTTCTTGTCCAGGGGGTGCCCTCGCAAACATTTTAAAATCTGGAAGAGGTGGGCTGATTACTGAGGGCTGGACTTGGACCCTCCGCCTGAGAGGGCTGCCCTTCCGACACTTTGACAGCTGGAACGTTGGACAATTTGTGAAGTGTCTTGCAGAACTTGGCATATATATTTACAGATTCTCTATTGTATATTTGCACTGGCAGCAGCGCAATTGGTAGGATGGGGGGAGGGGAGGGGTGTTTGTGTTCTTAGTAATAGTCTGCTCATATTATCGTTTTCCTATTGTTGCTGATGGCTCCGGGTTTCGGAGCTCTGCATTATATGTGCGTACAGACAAATATTATTATTTTTTTTTTTTTAAAAGACTACTTATTTGTGGTGTGCCACATATGGGAACACATATGCCTCTGTGAAACACTCTGCTTGAGAGAGAAACTATGTTACAAAGTGGTGAAGGATTCCTCTATAACATAACATGTATTTGTAAAGGGCATGTACCCGGCAGGGCATCTCAGCACTGAATTACATATGTTTATTGTTACCCATCTCAATGGAACTCATTTTATCGGCCTCAGAAGGATGAAAGGCTGAGACGACTCACTGGGATTCGAACCTGAGACCACGATTTCAAACACAGGCCCCTACAGGCCAGGCGGATGTATTAGTCCACTAGGCCCCTAGACCTGGCTTCCAGAACACATGTCTGAGGAGGCATCACATGGTCTTCACATGTTTATCCTTAGTGATTCCATAACAGTTGGTATCAAAGCCACCTTGCAATGAAGCATCCCTTTCAATGTGCGAAATGTCATGAATAATGCTACAGAAAAATGAAAACTACGTTCAAAAACCATCTTTCAGCACAAAGTGAAATACAAGCCATAAAACTATGTGCCTGGCTATAGCTGCATAATTATAAATTGCCATTAAAAACATCTAACCCTGCTTTATATAATGATTAGAGAAAGCAAGGCAATTTAGAGGTAAATGTGTACCTGATGGTCAATATGGTTTACAATTCATTCCATCATTGCAAATTGCTAAAACAGTTTCTAGACTTGCTGTAAACTTCAGTTCAGACCAGTTAGGAAATGTGGAACATGACCGCACAAGATGAGGACGTTTTCAGAAGAACAAACCATTTCATGATTTATTTAGAACAGTACAAGCCAGGTGTGCAGACATCTTTAGTGTTCTGCAGGGATTGCACTGCTGACCTGGTACCACCTGCATCTGTGCCCTCTGTGCAGCCTTTGGAGGGACAACACACACAAGGGAATTTCCAGAGCTCCTGTGGGTGTGTGGGGCGTTGTCACAATGAGTTCCTAAGTGCAGAGGATCATGTACCTCCATGGTACCACCATGTGGCTCCTTGTGGTAGTCAAGACTGAGCACAGTGCAACCAACCTGCAAGAGCGGGGGTAGAAATGCAGCACACGCACCCTGGGACCAGTAGTAGGCATGGTGAAGAGGTGCTGGCAGCACCCAAGGTCAGTGAGTCTTCACAGGAGAGTGCCATGTGTGGTAGGGTGTAGAGCCAAAGCCAGCACACCTGGCCCCAGACTCTCGTCTTTCAGGGGTCCATAGGAGGCGAATCTTAGAATCGTTGACTATTATGGGGAGGGTTAGGCTTTATAGAGTCCACTTGAACACACAGCTTCATGGTACCACAGCACGTCCTACTCTAGGGATGCAATCAATTCAGATATAGCCATGTCTCTCTGTAGGTAAATAATCCTCCGTTGCACAGCGGGCCAACATCGAAAGGACTTTGCCACCTTTCTTGATAGAAGCTAAGATAATGGGACACGTTCATCATTATGGATGTTAATACTAACATACATAAAACATGTATTTATTCATAATATTTTTATAGAGTATACTCAGCCACAAAGGTATCAGTGCACTTTAATAGTAACATATTACAAGAAACCGGGTCAAAAAGGTGCAACCCCGATTCTGTCATGCTGGTAATTTATCTTTGACACTCATTCCGTAATGTTGGAGATCACACTGCCCTCTTCCCCGCTCTAGGCCCTGCTAGACTCTTGAAAAGCCCTTCCTCAACAAACCAGAAGATTATTACTAGCCAAGTCTAGAGTGGCTATGATTTGGGGCACGGGAGCCCCAACCACTGTCAACGACTGGATTGGAGACCTCCTATACAGCGGTGATAATAGAGGCTTACTCCTCAATGCTACCGTGCACCTCAGGCCCCCGAGATATATCGGGCATATTATCAAGAAACGACGTTAGAATTATCGCCGCTTTAGCGGCAGGAAACTGCTGCTGAAGCGGCGATAATGGGCTTGATAATATGCCCTTGTCAATTCCCATAGAAGCCCATGTTCTGGTGTGAACATGGGCTTCTATTGGAATTCTCTACGGCATATTATCAAGCCCATTATTGCCGCTTTAGCAGCAGTTTCATGGCGCTAAAGCGGCGATAATCTTAACTCGGTTCTTGATAGTATGCCACATGGTCTCCTGTACGTACTCACCCCGGAGGATGGAGAGCAGGAAGATTCACTGCTTCGTGAAGTGGGTGTGGCTGTATGACTCGGATACGGTTGATCCAATGTTGACTTTTGGCTCAGGTAGTGACTGTTGACCACTCCTAAGTTAAATGTACCAATCCTCAATAGGATCTGCTTACGAACCTGTATGTCAGTTCTTGATGACATGTTGTATTGTTTTAAATGAAAACTCTAAAAGTATTGAATAAAAATAAAAGATGCTAAAGAAGAAGGGAAGAGCTGATGACTACATTAGTCCATGAGGTGCAGTTGGGAGAGGTGCATGTTTAGTTCTTAGCGAAGAGCCAGTGGATCCGTTTGAAGTCTGACGGAGTCAGGGATGGAGTACCATAGGTTTGGAGCTGGGCAGAAGAAGGTCTGTTTTAATGTTTTCACTTTTTTGGATTTAGGAATTTTGAGAATTAGCATCTTGCATTTGTTGCACATATGTGAGTTGTAGCTCTAAAGTGAGTTTCTGAAGGGGGAGGTGTATCACAGTGGCCAGAGTGGCTGACTCCGAAGCGTGGGGTTCAAGGTTCGATCCCGAGTGCTGAGGGCAGCTCAGCTCAGCACCATGTGACTCTGGGCAATAGCTCACTTAATCTCTCAGACGGCCTCCAGTGCCCTGAAACCTTAAGGGGGGATTACTTTACAAATATAGATTAAAGGGACAGAAATTCCTCCTGGGCTGAAACTTGAGGCCATGGAGTTGCACAATAGAGAAGAGCTTCAGCTTTTGGCAAATTCCCTATTGGAATTGCAACTAATCGTCAAGCATTGTATCTAGTGCCAAAGGAAAGGCTGCCTATATTTCCAAGCAGGAGCATCTATAGGTTGGTGATGTGGCTAAAACGTAAAGTGTAACCATGTTCAATGTTAGTTACATGTCCTAAGATTGTTCATGTGGTGCACTTGTAGCTAGCAGGCACCAGAGTGTCCTCTGTATCACACCAACAGTAAAGCAGAATGTCTCTTCTGTGTGCTGTGCACATGTGTGTGTCTGTGTAGATCTAAGGCACAGAAATTCTGTTAGAAAAATGGGCAAAGGTAAGACCAAGTAAGAGAAAGATGACATTACCAGGGGCCCTCGGAAGATGGGGGCCCTCGGCAGTTGTCCACTTTGCCCTTAAAACATCTTAGCTCTCAATGAAAATATAAGAAATGCTTACAAATAGGTTAAGTTTTTTCCAGTGATAGCTGCTTAGAGAAAGTAAATTCTTGCTGTTTCCTCACAGATTGTTTAGCATATTTTTGAAAATGTGAACAATTATTAGAAATGAATCCTCAATAAATCCAAGTAGATAAAAACACACTACAAAGTGAGAGAATGTGTGACCTTGGGGTACACGTTACAGGTCTACCTATGTTGCCATTTCCTGATGGGTTGTTGAAGCACTTTTTTGGAAAGTAGCTCGCTACTCCGGAACCCATAAAGGACTAGTTGTGAATTATTATAGTGAAATATGAATGTGATTTGAGTGGTGGATATGTTAGTCAGTTATTTGTATTGAGAAGGATAGTGAAGGGATAAAAGAGGGAAAAAGGTTTGCATTTATATAGTGCTTGCTACCTTTGATGAGGTGTTGAAGTGCCTTTTTGGTGAGTAGCACGCTACTCCGGAATTCATTTTAATTTGCAGAGTCACCTATTAGTCATAATGTTTGAGAACATTTTATGGGTCTGGCCTCAACAAGTAAAACATTTTGATGGTGTTATTGTTTTGAATAGAAATGCACATTTTTGGGGGGTTCTTTTTTTAAACTTTGATATATATATATATATATATATATATATATATATATATATATATATATATATATATATATATATATAGTGATGTTATTTGAGATGTAATGAGTGATGTCATGAGTGATGTCACTGACCATGTCATGAGGGATGTAATATGTGACGTCGTCAGCAGTGCATTGCGGGCGCGCGAGTTATAGTTAGCTGAACTAACCATAACGGGGGAATTTCAATGGCTTTGTATGAGTGAAATGTCCAGCTAACTATAACATGTGTGAAACCTATGGTTTTTTTCAGTGAATTTCTAAGGTTTTTTAAATGCTAATTCCTAACTATAACGTGGCTGAAACCTATGGTTTTTTTTGTGAATTTCTAAGGTTTTTTAAATACTAATTCCTAACTATAACGTGGCGGAAACCTATGTTTTTTTTGTGAATTTCTAAGGTTTTTTAAATGCTAATTCCTAACTATAACGTGGCTGAAACCTATGGTTTTTTCAGTGAATTTCAAAGGTTTTGTAAATGATAATTTTTAAATGTATTAATTGTTATATTTTTTTATACTGATTTACTACATTGTTTTAAAGTATTTATTTTTAGATATTTTATTTTTTAAATTACTTTACATATTTTTAATATAAATTGAAAAAAATGTTTTTAAAAATATTGAAAATTAAATATTTTATTTTTTATTTTATATTTTTTTAAATGTATATATATTTTATATAGCAGGCAATGATATCCTATGGAAGGAAATTCAAGTTACTGGTAAGTACGGTTAAAATTACTTTTCAGGATCAGTACTGGGCTGAAAAATTCAGCACTGAGGTCTCTCCTGATAACAGGTGAATAAATCGGAATTCATACTTCGGCTGACTCGATTTCCATACATCAGGCTCCGCCCTCAACATATTAGGATTAAACTCCAGCAACATCTAGGCCCTTCTTCCGCACCTGCACTAAGCTTATAATTCTTGCCTAAATTAGTTGCGCGCCGACTGATACATAGACTTTGGCATTGGCTTCCACATGCTTTTACAAATATGAATGTGTTAAATACATTGTTCCCCTCTTAGTTACGATAGTACACCAGATTCCTCCCACATTTAATTGTGGCATTTGGCACTCATGGTTTTTAGGATGTCTTCACACACCCAGGATTCATGAGGGATACTGTCTAATTTTTTTTTCCATCTGACAACATTTGGGAGACTTCAAACCCAATCATTGCATTCATGTATCATATTTTTTTATCTTTTACCATGCCGCCGGCACCGCCAGCACACAAGCTTACCTTCTAATCTGCTGCGATCAACTGATGTTACAGAACATATGGCCATCCACACCTACATATAGAGGGGTAGTCTTTTCTCTATGCCTGCTACCAAAATTGCATGTCATTGCTGCGCTTATTCATCACTGCATGACAAGATGTTTACTACATGCTGCAAAAGTGTAACGTTTTTTGTTTGTCACTATGACCATAGTAAAGTCACTCAAGTCACTATAAATTGAATGCCTCTCACCTTAGTGCACTATGTGACCAAGACCACAGGCTTGTGGTTGAAATGCGTCATCCAGACAATAACATTTCTCTATTGCATCTTTAACTGGATATATATATATATATATATATATATATATATATATATATATATATATATATATATATATATATATACATATATATATATATATGTACGAAAATTCGTCACCAGCCAAAGCAGCCGCCTCAGCCCAACACTCCAACGCTGACGAAAGAACGGACCCAGATTAAGGTGCTTTAACCGTGATGTTTTATTTCAGCAAGCCTGCCGCCGCCATAACGCGTTTCGCCTTTCACAGCTTGATCACATGGCCAGTTGCTAGCAGACAATGCCATACATTTAAAGTGCAAGTGCGCGCGCAATTCTTACAAAGTTTTCAGCAACATAGAAAAAATACTGCATTTACAAGTGCTAACATTCGTATGCCAATATTGTATACATACTATGTTAAATGTACAAGTGGCTTAATTTATAAAATATAAATATATATTTACACTTTAAAAACCACAGAAATTTCAATAACTGTATGAATACAAGTTAATCACAATGTGAACGTGAACCCACAAAAATTTAGCCATAGATTCACAAGACTTGGTTGTTCACATAATTACTCACTCCCCAAATGTACAAGGCACTCGGCAGAAGAAATACAGCCCCAGTGGGCACAGAATCTTGTAAGATAGCACTACATTGTTACACATTATATTCTGACATTGGCACAAAATGAGTGTTAAGTGAATGACATTTCCTAAAGTGCTCGTGCTAGTGCTCAACAAATATATAAAAAAAGAAATCAAAACTTGATCAAAAGAAACACATGTTGTGTTCAACCCATGGTCATACCCCATGGGCTAATCCTCCTCCTATTTAAAAGAAGCTCTTAACACAGATCGTGAGGAGGCGTCAGATGGTCAAATATAACAACAACAGTGTTATTATTTTAAAAAACCAAATACCCATAAGGCAAACTCTGCAAATCACAGTAAGTAGAGAATCCATCCTAAAGTAATCGTAGCGCGGAAATTTTCATATACAAATACTCTCATCTGATTATAGACAAGTGTAAAGATCTTCCGTCGCATTAAGACCCTGTGGCTGCTTACTGTCTAATTCTAGGATGTATCGGGTTTCAAGCAGGCGTAGTTTCGCCTCCCGGTCACCCCCTCTTTTCATGGGCCATACTGCATCTATGACAAAGTAGGACAGATGCATGGGGTTGGAGCTATGCTGTTGTTCAAAGTGCCTAGCAACAGGATAGGCCTGATCTTTATTAGAGATAGCTCTGATGTGCTGAAGCACACGTTTGTGGACCGGCAGGCGGGTACTCCCCACGTACCTAAGACCACATGTGCACTCCAGTACATAAACCGCGTAATCTGTCTTACATGTAAGGCGTTTAGTAATACTCCTCGGGGTACTGGAGAATGGGACAACATAGCTGGATTTGTTGATCCCATGTTTGCATGCCTTACACTGTATGCATTTTCTGAAACCCCCTCCCAGAGCCTTCCACGTTGATGACATCTGTGGTTCTAGGGCATTTTGGTCTAAGGCGTTAGCCATGGATTTGGATTTCCTGAAGGTCAGGAGAGGCTTCTTCGATACCTTGTTACCAATAACTGGATCCCCCAGTATGAGGTTCCAGTTATCACAAAATATCTTTCTTAAGGCTGAATGCTGCCTGCTGTATGTCACAATCATGCGAGGACTGCTAACCCCTCCCATCGCAGTTGTTACTGCCTCCCTATTTCTCGGGATCAGGGCAGATTCCCGGGATATCTGTTGGGTCCTCTTCTGTGCGGACTCAACCAAGGATCTAGAGTATCCCCTTGCAAGGAATCTATTTTTACAAGCTTCCTGAGCTAAGGTGCATTCCTCCTCGCTGCTACAAATGCGTCTGATACGCAACATTTCCCCGTAGGGAATGCTGCGTATCAAATGGCCAGGATGGTGGCTGGCTGCGTGCAGGATGGTGTTGCCTGCGGTCGGTTTTCTGTATAGTCTAGTTTGCATACAGTTTTCACTGACATATATTTCCATATCTAGAAAACAGACTCTTTCCGCATCAATGCAAGATGTAAAATGCAGATTCAAATTATTTACATTCAGCCTTTCAACAAATTTCCTTGCTGACTCCTCCGTCCATTTCCAAACAAAGAATAGGTCATCAATGTAACGTAAATAGGTGACCACGTGCTGTTTCATGGTTTCCAGCAGATCTCCCGCCAGGACCTGTTCCTCCCATAGCCCCATGTGCAAACATGCGTAGCTAGGGGAGAAACAGGCCCCCATGGCGACACCCCTGATTTGATGGTAAATCTGATTATTAAACAGAAAGAAATTCTGCTCCAAACACATTTGGACCATGGATAACAGCATCCTGTTATGAACCCCATGATATATGGGGCGTTTGTTGAGGAAATGTTCTATTGCCTTAAGTCCATCTCGATGGGAAATTGAGGTGTATAGCGAGGATACATCCAAAGTCATAAAAATAAGGTCTGGGCCCCAAACCAAATGCTCTGTCTTACGAATGAAATCCGTTGAATCTTGCAAGTATGAGTTCAATCCTTTCACCCAATCCTGAAGAAAAAAGTCTATGTATTTTGATACATTTTCTAGGGAGCTATCTATTGCGGAGATTATAGGGCGTCCAGGGGGTGTAGTACAGTTCTTATGGACTTTGGGGATTAAGTAAAACGAAGGAACCACTGGATGTTCTTTTCTCATAAAGCGGAACTCGTCCTCCGTAATGATGCCTGCACTTCTCCACGCCTGGAGCTTGGCTGCCTGATCTCCCCATGTTGCCTTCAATGTGGGCCAGTTACTCTTTCTATAACATGCAAGGTCATTAAGCTGTTTTTCCGCCTCCTGCAAGTATAAGTCCCGAGGCCACAAGACAACATTACCCCCCTTGTCTGCTTGACGCACCAAGATATTGTTGTCCGCAGTGAGTTTGTCCACCAGTTGTATAAAGCTCCAATTGCGTTTATTCATGATATTGCGTTTACTGTTGGTGGCAACATATAATTGTTTTAATTCTTTGGTCACCAAATCATGATAAACGTCTATATTATCATGGAGCATGATGGGCTGAAAAGTTGATTTAGGCTTGAAAGATGTCAAACCTGCTGCTGCGTTTATTCGCTCCATGTTACAATTGTCCCCTTCATTGCCAGAAGATTCGTTTTGGAGAGACCATATTGCATTAACATCTTCCTGGTCCTCCACAGTCAACAAAGTGGGGCTGTTAATTTCTGCAGGATTTTGTTTCTTGGATTGAAGACAGTGAAATTTGCTTAATTTGAGCTTACGGATAAACCTGTAGGTATCCATTCGTGCATCTACATAATTGAAATTGTTCGGCGGGCAATATGACAATCCCAAAGCAAGAACTGCCTCCTCCTGCTTAGTCAATTTGGTTTTCGTGAGATTAATCACTGTTTTCGATTGCGCCTGATTGCGTTGCTGGGATCGGTTCCATCTTCCCTTCGGGGGTCCCTTTGCTTTTGCCTTTGCGGCTCCTGCACTTTTTGCGGCGTTGGTTCCGCCGGTAGTTGCGCCTGGTGTTCGTTTTGTTCTCGATCGCAGAGTGTCCCTGCGATCCAGGCATAGGCAATCTACTTCATCCGCAACGGTAAGCCTGGCTTCCACATGCTTTTACAAATATGAATGTGTTAAATACATTGTTCCCCTCTTAGTTACGATAGTACACCAGATTCCTCCCACATTTAATTGTGGCATTTGGCACTCATGGTTTTTAGGATGTCTTCACACACCCAGGATTCATGAGGGATACTGTCTAATTTTTTTTCTCCATCTGACAACATTTGGGAGACTTCAAACCCAATCATTGCATTCATGTATCATATTTTTTTATCTTTTACCATGCCGCCGGCACCGCCAGCACACAAGCTTACCTTCTAATCTGCTGCGATCAACTGATGTTACAGAACATATGGCCATCCACACCTACATATAGAGGGGTAGTCTTTTCTCTATGCCTGCTACCAAAATTGCATGTCATTGCTGCGCTTATTCATCACTGCATGACAAGATGTTTTACTACATGCTGCAAAAGTGTAACGTTTTTTGCCTTGTCACTATGAACATAGTAAAGTCACTCAAGTCACTATAAATTGAATGCCTCTCACCTTAGTGCACTATGTGACCAAGACCACAGGCTTGTGGTTGAAATGCGTCATCCAGACAATAACATTTCTCTATTGCATCTTTAACTGGATATATATATATATATATATATATATATATATATATATATATATATATATATATATATATATATGTATATATATATATATATATATATATATATATATATATATATATATATATATATATATATATATATATGAGGCATGTCCAGTTCCCAATGAAAGCAGCGCAGCGTAGTCAGCCACACCGACAAACAGGAACCAGCGAGACCCAAAGTGGTGCAATTTGATTTTTTTAAAGTTCAGCCCAGCACCAGTCCGCCATGACGCGTTTCGGCTAGAGATAGCCTTGATCACATGACACAATATATTTATATATATTGTGCGCCGCCAAAGACTGGCTTTGGCATGGTCTCCCTGCAAACTTGAAAATCGGGATGCTATGGAGGGAACAGTGAGTGCAAATAGACTTTACTTTTTTGGGGAAAATGAAGTGAAATTGCGACATCACCCACCGGAAGGCTGAATTATGAACTACATGTCCCAAGATTCACTGTCAGGACCTATCAGAGGTTGTCCACCAGCGGGCTAAAACTTCAATAAAATAAGGATGCAAATTGTGGAGTTCAGATGCCAAAACGTATCCTTTGACAAAGGTCGAAAATGACCGAAACGCATCAGGAAAACTGAGGAAATAAATAAATTGTATCTACAGTCGCTGTTGAGAGTGCGGCTTATTTGTCCTTTGAGGAGGGAGCCTGGCTGAGATTTAAACGGCGTGGTTCAGCCATGGAATAACGCACCGTCAGCGAGAGAGCCACTACTGCCCATAAACGAACCCTCTTTGATGAACGTTAGATGTTCCAGGGATAGGGGACATGTAACCATAAGGAGTGCCTTTATTAAAGATGTTTTTTATGACCTGATGCTGAAGAAATTGTACACTGCAGTTTCCCCATTGTAGATGCCTAGCCTCATAGGATTACATTGAAATAGTTTATGAATGCATAAATATTGATAGGAGCCAAAGAAAAATATCAATCAAGGATTAAGGGGAATGGTTTTAATAAAACCAACAATATGCTATTGTTGAATTTATCCTAAAGTTCCTTAAACAAAAATCAGCCTTCCTGAGGTCACATCTGATAGGGGAGAGTTAACAGGATTAGCCAGGCTGCTTTGATGAATTCATAAGTGTCTCATCCTGAAGAGGGGCTATCAGTTAGAATGAGCACTGCCCACAGGAATGTCAGAGGAGGGGGGAGGGGTCATAAAGTAGCAGCTTCAAAGGGAGGATGGGACAGGCAGAAGAGAACAGATCCATCCACCCCTCTCTCCATGACCCAGCCAGAGGGCAGGCTAAAGGAAGGTATTTTCAGATGCCAGGAGGGGGGGTCATGGAAATGAGCCTCACTGCATGTTGGTTAAACTAGCTCTTGTTTCTTTGCTGAGATTTAAGCCATGTTGAATTTTGGAGGAATAATGCTTTCTGGGAGATCATTGTGTCACACTTTGGAGGAAATGGTCATGCTCTAGGGTGTTGCCTGGACCCTCATTGGACAGAGAACATTGAACAAGTATCGAGAGGAGCATAGCCTCTCAGATCTGCTGCTTGAAACTAAGAAGGCTTGCCAAGCTGGAAACTTATTTGCACAATCAGGCTCTGCATTCTAGCTGACCGCGCCTGATGCATTATCTGGAACTACAGCCCTTTGGGTTTACCTTGCTTTAAAAGGATTTAAGAGTGGACTCCCTGCAAGCAACATGTTAACAGAGCTCACCTGCATCAACTCCACCAAGAGTCCGGTGCCTGGAGTGTATCCAGTGGACTTTTAAGGGTGTTGTCCAGGTGCATTGTGGGAATTATGATCCCAGCCTTCCAAGGACCATCTTGGAGATTCCAGACCCTTGGATTCTCTTTTGGACTCGTTGGACCCTCACAAGGAACTTCAGGACAAAGTTCCAGAAGTTTGGAAAAGTTTGGTGAACTTTTGTGGAAAAGCTCTAGAGGGTGACCAGACCCACACAAAAAGGCAATCCGGTGAACCCTCCCTGAAACTGGCCTGCTGGAGGAGGCTGCACGACATCTGGTGAGAAATCCTCCCGAAAGGTTTCTAGGTGTGAAGGTAAAATCGTGACCGGGGCCTCCCGCCTAATGTATCCAACCAGGCCACCATCGCAGTCGGCCTCAAACTTTGACTTTGTCCCGGTAAGAGGCGACCAAATGTCCAAAAGTGACACTATTGCTTTCTAAGCACTAGAAAGTGTTTAATCTTTTAAAATCCATATCTCTGGATCCCTACATTGAATGTTTTTTCGTTTTGGTGTCATTTTAGTGATACAAATATTTCCTATTTTTATAAATTGGTGTTGGATTTTTATTGTGTGTTGTGTCTTCATTATTTACTCAATTTGTGTTTTTACATGCTTTACATACTTGTCTCTGAAGTTAAGTCTGCCTGCTCGCAGCCAAGCTATCAGGGGTTGAACATTGAAATAAATGCTGACTTATTGTGAGCCCTAGACTGTGTTAGTGTCCTTATTACCAGTGGTAGATGCATGTTTACCACTGCTAATATCTCACTTTGCTACTGACACAGACACACACACATACATACACACACACAAACACCCCCACATACACATACACATACACACACACCCACACACACACACACACCTACACACTCATTCTCTCCCTCTCTCTTTCTATCTCCTCTCTTTCTCTCTGTCTCACTTTCTCGTACCCTCCCTCTCACTTTCTCTCTCCTCTCTCTCCCTCCCAAAATTGAAGACCCCAGTCAGAAGGGCAGGGCCCAATCTTCCAATATACAGTGGTTCTGTTCCATGATCAGCAAAAGAGTCAACACTTTATTTTATGTCTTTATTTCACTTCACATCAGCACATTTGACACTCAGTATAATTCACCATCAGACACGTCACTGGCGAGCTAGGAGCAGGTGACAGGCAGGTTGCAAACACTCGATTCACTGTTGGCGACCAGAGTTGGTGACGAGCTTCTGACTACGTGTGACAACAAAAAGCAATGGAACAAATGCCACAAGAGAGAGAAGCAGGACGACCAAAAACTGCGACTCATAGAGAAACAAATGCAGCCCTTGAACCATCCACTCATTTGTCACGTGGATCAGATGCACTTCCGGGGTCATGACCTCTCTGCAGCTGTGGCATGTCAGCTTCTCCTGGGTTAGGCGCTCACTGCAAGTAAATATGGGAAACCACATATAAGTTGTTAATGTGCGAGCAGACTCTCCCACCAACTGAATGGCAAAACTCACTCAGGTTTTCATGATCCCCAATGAATATGTGCAATATAAATTTACTGTGGTGAGTATTTGCATATAATTTTATTGTATAAAATATGAATGGATTGTACTGTTTTTTGAATTATCAATAGAGTTGGTCAGCAGCACTTTCAGGTCAAACAACAAAAAAACCAAAAAAGGGGAGTGAAGAGGTAATGCTCATAGGAGCAGTGGAGGTGGATGCGCCCTCCTCTAGTCAATGTATAGAAAACATAAGGATCCACCCTCAGATAGATGTTTAGCCGTGTCCTCCCAGACTACGCGTGTTTCCTACAGTGGTGGAAAACACACAGTTTTGTTAAAATACCCCTCACACACCAAAAGGGCCATTGGTGTCATGCTTCATCGTAGGGGTCTTCCCACCCCGCTACGGGACGGGGTGTGCTACGACCTATGGCTACGTGGGAGCACTATTTCCAAAAAAACAAGACTATGTGTCGTGTAGGAGTGTAAGTGGAAGACCCCTATGATGAAGCATGACACCAAGGGCCCTTTTGGTGTATGAGGGGTATTTTAACAAAACGGTGTGTTTTCCACCACTGTAGGAAACACGCGTAGTCTGGGAGGACACGGCTAAACATCTATCTGAGGGTGGATCTTTATGTTTTCTACATAAGCACTTTGGGGTCATTCAGGCACCAGCAGTCATGCAGGAAGGCTGCTGTGGCTGCAGAGGTACGGTCTCCACCCTGCCCTAGCGGACAGACCACCCACCCTAATTAGATGTAACAGTTGCAGCAGAATTATTTTTTGCTTCTCACAAACGAGCCCTCAAAGCAGGGATTCAGTACAAAAAACAGACAAAACCAATGTCCCTGACCTGCCTGGTGTTTCCTCCGCCCCTGGAGACCACGGTTGTGTTTCCCTGCCCGGTTTCACCCACGTCTCCCATGGCAGACACAGGCGGGGCAGACCTGCTTTGGGTGCCCAGCCTAGATAGAGTGGGTTTAATGATGCATCAAAGGCAGTGGCCTGTACTGCCAGTGGAGGCTGCACCAGCAGCCAATCAGCAGCTGCCCACCTCAAATGAGAGGGGGGACTGAGGGTTTCCCAGAGCAGTACCCCACTAATTTACAACAGGACCCCCCTCGGTCAACAGTGGTCCCCTTTGCCTTCCATATTACAATGGTGGAAGAGGAGGCTTTTTTATGAACTGGCGCCAGTGGCCGTCTTTACTGGGCATCTACAGGAGACGCGCCAGGCCCTGAAATGCCAATGAGCGTCAGGGCTGCTCTCTGCCAACTGCCACATGACTCCCATTTGTCTTCCACTGAAAGGGAAATCACTGATGTCACTACTACCAGAGTTAGATGGTGGGAGAGGGGGATATGTATTAATATGTACAAGTGTCCTACAACACACATCACTACTACCAGAGTTAGATGGTGGGAGAGGGGGATATGTATTAATATGTACGAGTGTCCTTCGACGCACGTCACTACTACCAGAGTTAGATGGTGGGAGAGGGGGATATGTATTAATATGTACGAGTGTCCTACAACACACGTCACTACTACCAGAGTTAGATGGTGGGAGAGGGGGATATGTACTAATATGTACAAGTGTCCTACAACACACGTCACTACTACCAGAGTTAGATGGTGGGAGAGGGGGATGTGTATTAATATGTACGAGTGTCCTTCGACGCACGTCACTACTACCAGAGTTAGATGGTGGGAGAGGGGGATATGTATTAATATGTACGAGTGTCCTACAACACACGTCACTACTACCAGAGTTAGATGGTGGGAGAGGGGGATATGTATTAATAAGTACGAGTGTCCTACAACACACGTCACTACTACCAGAGTTAGATGGCGGGAGAGGGGGATATGTATTAATATGTACGAGTGTCCTACGACGCACGTCACTACTACCAGAGTTAGATGGTGGGAGAGGAGGATATGTATTAATATCTACGAGTGTCCTTCGACGCACGTCACTACTACCCGAGTTAGATGGTGGGAGAGGAAGATATGTATTAAAATGTACGAGTGTCCTTCGACGCACGTCACTACTACCAGAGTTAGATGGTGGGAGAGGAGGATATGTATTAATATGTACGAGTGTCCTACAACACACGTCACTACTACAAGAGTTAGATGGTGGGAGAGGAGGATATGTATTAATATGTACGAGTGTCCTACAACACACGTCACTACTACCAGAGTTAGATGGTGGGAGAGGGGGATATGTATTAATATGTACGAGTGTCCTACAACACACGTCACTACTACCAGAGTTAGATGGTGGGAGAGGAGGATATGTATTAATATGTACGAGTGTCCTATAACACATGTCACTACTCCAAGAGTTAGATGGTGGGAGAGGAGGATATGTATTAATATGTACGAGTGTCCTACAACACACGTCACTACTACCAGAGTTAGATGGTGCGAGAGGAGAATATGTATTAATATGTACGAGTGTCCTACAACACACGTCACTACTACCAGAGTTAGATGGTGGGAGAGGGGGATATGTACTAATATGTACAAGTGTCCTACAACACACGTCACTACTACCAGAGTTAGATGGTGGGAGAGGGGGATATGTATTAATATGTACGAGTGTCCTTCGACGCACGTCACTACTACCAGAGTTAGATGGTGGGAGAGGGGGATATGTATTAATATGTACGAGTGTCCTACAACACACGTCACTACTACCAGAGTTAGATGGTGGGAGAGGGGGATATGTATTAATATGTACGAGTGTCCTACAACACACGTCACTACTACCAGAGTTAGATGGCGGGAGAGGGGGATATGTATTAATATGTACGAGTGTCCTACAACGCACGTCACTACTACCAGAGTTAGATGGTGGGAGAGGAGGATATGTATTAATATCTACGAGTGTCCTTCGACGCACGTCACTACTACCCGAGTTAGATGGTGGGAGAGGAAGATATGTATTAAAATGTACGAGTGTCCTTCGACGCACGTCACTACTACCAGAGTTAGATGGTGGGAGAGGAGGATATGTATTAATATGTACGAGTGTACTACAACACACGTCACTACTACAAGAGTTAGATGGTGGGAGAGGAGGATATGTATTAATATGTACGAGTGTCCTATAACACACGTCACTACTACAAGGGTTAGATGGTGGGAGAGGGGGATATGTATTAATATATACGAGTGTCCTATAACACATGTCACTACTCCAAGAGTTAGATGGTGGGAGAGGAGGATATGTATTAATATGTACGAGTGTCCTACAACACACGTCACTACTACCAGAGTTAGATGGTGGGAGAGGGGGATATGTATTAATATGTACGAGTGTCCTACAACACACGTCACTACTACCAGAGTTAGATGGTGGGAGAGGAGGATATGTATTAATATGTACGAGTGTCCTATAACACATGTCACTACTCCAAGAGTTAGATGGTGGGAGAGGAGGATATGTATTAATATGTACGAGTGTCCTACAACACACGTCACTACTACCAGAGTTAGATGGTGGGAGAGGAGGATATGTATTAATATGTACGAGTGTCCTATAACACATGTCACTACTCCAAGAGTTAGATGGTGGGAGAGGAGGATATGTATTAATATGTACGAGTGTCCTACAACAGACGTCACTACTACCAGAGTTAGATGGTGGGAGAGGGGGATATGTATTAATATGTACGAGTGTCCTATAACACATGTCACTACTCCAAGAGTTAGATGGTGGGAGAGGAGGATATGTATTAATATGTACGAGTGTCCTACAACACACGTCACTACTACCAGAGTTAGATGGTGGGAGAGGGGGATATGTATTAATATGTACGAGTGTCCTACAACACACGTCACTACGACCAGAGTTAGATGGTGGGAGAGGGGGATATGTATTAATATGTACTAGTGTCCTTCGACACACGTCACTACTACCAGAGTTAGATGGTGGGAGAGGGGGATATGTATTAATATGTACGAGTGTCCTACAACACGCGTCACTACTACCAGAGTTAGATGGTGGGAGAGGAGGATATGTATTAATATGTACGAGTGTCCTACAACACACGTCACTACTACCAGAGTTAGATGGTGGGAGAGGGGGATATGTATTAATATGTACTAGTGTCCTTCGACACACGTCACTACTACCAGAGTTAGATGGTGGGAGAGGGGGATATGTATTAATATGTACGAGTGTCCTACAACACGCGTCACTACTACCAGAGTTAGATGGTGGGAGAGGAGGATATGTATTAATATGTACTGGTGTCCTTCGACGCACGTCACTACTACCAGAGTTAGATGGTGGGAGAGGGGGATATGTATTAATATGTACGAGTGTCCTACAACACACGTCACTACTACAAGAGTTAGATGGTGGGAGAGGGGGATATGTATTAATATGTACTGGTGTCCTTCGACGCATGTCACTACTACCAGAGTTAGATGGTGGGAGAGGAGGATATGCATTAATATGTACGAGTGTCCTACAACACACGTCACTACTACAAGAGTTAGATGGTGGGAGAGGGGGATATGTATTAATATGTACTGGTGTCCTTCGACGCACGTCACTACTACCAGAGTTAGATGGTGGGAGAGGGGGATATGTATTAATATGTACGAGTGTCCTACAACACACGTCACTACTACAAGAGTTAGATGGTGGGAGAGGGGGATATGTATTAATATGTACTGGTGTCCTTCGACGCACGTCACTACTACCAGAGTTAGATGGTGGGAGAGGAGGATATGTATTAATATCTACGAGTGTCCTACAACACACGTCACTACTACAAGAGTTAGATGGTGGGAGAGGGGGATATGTATTAATATGTACGAGTGTCCTACAACACACGTCACTACTACAAGAGTTAGATGGTGGGAGAGGGGGATATGTATTAATATGTACTGGTGTCCTTCGACGCATGTCACTACTACCAGAGTTAGATGGTGGGAAACAAGGCTATTTATTAACTGGCACTAGAGCCTTTTGTGATGGGCATCCTCGGGAGATGGGAAAGGGTCCATCAGTGGAAGTGTATCTGAATCCCACACCCTGACTTCAGGAGTGAGTGGAAAACTATTTCAGAGCTCTCAGCTATTCAAGAATGCTTTTTTTCTGCTGCTACCCCACCGATCTCCATCCCTTACTGAGTGGGGCTCATTGGTCTGACCTGTCAATCTTCCACATGTTGACCTTGAACGCTGAATATTTCTGGTCATTTTATACTTGCATTTATAGATTCTCTGCCTTTGCTCCCCTATTTACTGAGTCTTGCTCTCTGATCTAAGTTGCATAACCTTTCACTTATTGACATCACATGCGACAGCCCAGGCAGGACTTTCACAAAGTAAGGTCCCAGGTGTTGGAATTTTGTTTAGGTATTGGTGGACATGTGAGTGGTCCAGCCTTCCAATGCACTAGGGTCACACCCTTTATAAATCCCTGATTGATTGATAGATTGACCCTCACATCCATTCCATGTCCAGTTGGTGTGAATACCTTCAACTGACCCTTCAGCCAAGATAGGACCCCTGTGGTTAATCGGTGGACAGCAGGGCCAACTTGTGCTCTTTGTACACACTTTAGTCTTCCTAGAGCATTGGGTATCTCTTCTGCGCAGGTTCAGCATCCAGAGGGTACATGCTACCCCCATGCACAGTAAACTGGAGCGCATGCCATGGTGCCACACTGGCCTTCTGCCACATCTTCTCAGATAAGACCAGACACCTCCCTGCTGTGCTTAGCCTCAGTGATGAAGAGCCAGTAGTCTCTTTACCGCAGATACACTTACCGAAGGTGTAGGTGGCCTGGAATCCCTTCATGTTCAATGAGCCGTCACTGTGGAACTGGAGCAGAAGGGAGCTCCCGGTGGAGGTCACTCGGGGGATTAGCTTGGAACTGCAGTATTTTCCAATAAGCGGGGAAGTTGTCTTGGCACCATCGAAAATAGACAAGGAATCAGCGTCGCACTTAGGATTAGGTTCAAGGGCAATAGATGTGAACGTCAATGAAACCTGCAGGGTGTAAATAAGAAGTATGTGTTAGTTCTTAAAAAGTACCTCTTATCATGCTAGCAGGAGGCAGTGTGCCATAAGGATGAAAATTACGTGACAGTCGTTTCTTACTGCCTCTAACATACCAGTAGGGGGCAGTGTGACATATAGAAGGAGAAGTTTGCATTAGCCTTATTTAACATCACTGTCCTGCCAGCAGGAGGCAGTGGGCCAGATGTATCAAGCGTTTTCCAGTTCGCAAACGCGCTGAATCACAGAATTGGCTTGTTTGTGAATGGCAAAAAGCCTTTTGGGATGTATCATCTCAAAAGGCAATTGCAAAATGGGGATTCACAATTGTGCACACATGCATAGTTCAGGGGTGCATCAGGGTTTCCTTTTGGCCCCCTTGCACCCTTGAAATCGCATAAACAATTTGCGAGTACCTATTGGGTACTCGCGCATTGCTCATGCAATTCCCATTCATTCCTAAGGGCCTAGGCCCCTAGAAGAGAATGGGAAGCCATTCCTTATTTGCAATGTGCGAGTCATAAATAAGGAATATGTAGGAATCACAAAAGATTTGCTGAAACCTACACACATTGCATTTTGCGAGTCTATAATAGAAAATCGGTAGAATTCGCTATTATAGAATTGCCAAATCCAATTTTGATAGATCTGGCGCAGTATGACATAAAGAATGAGAAGCTTACACACCATTATTATTGTCCTGCTAGCACAAGACAATCTGATGTAAGGAGCAAGAAGTATGCACTGGCCCTTATTTGCCATCACTGTCCTGCCAGTAGGGGGCAGTGTGACATAAGGAAGCAGTAGTATGTTTTAGCCCTTCTTTACCATCACTATTCTGCCAGCAGGGGGCAGTGTGACATAAAGAAACAGATGTATAAATTAGCGCCTTATTTTCCATCACTGTCCTGTCAGCAGGAGGCACTTGAGCTTTTCTATATACAGTTCAGTGCCTAGACACCTTCATCACACAGAAGCGGCTCCGATCATCTGAGTGGAATTAGGTCAATTGTTAGGTGCCGTCAGCACGGCGCTTGTGAAATTTATTGCTGTTAATATATCTTTTTTTAACACAAATGTTATTGAATTTTGTTATACAATAAGAATACAGCACATTAGCCCACCTAATACTTTAAGATATTTAGATGGTAATATACATACAGGGATCAATCAGTCTGTACTAGAAGCAATCAACATGTCATGAAATATGCTATATATATATAAAACCCTCATCCTCCAATAGATATATGCCGGTACGTGGCCAGACTGCCTCGTTCAGGGCCGTCTAAAGGAGGGAAGATATGAACATGGAAGTGAGGTTGGGGCACGAGTTCCATACCTCTAATATGGACCAGTTTCAGAATTAGAGATCATTGGCTGTGGTGCCACCCACACAGAGGAGTCCCCCAGTTTGGTAACCAGAGTCACAGCGTGCGCCCCCACTCTCCAGGGCTCCAAAGTCTGCGCCTGGGACCCTTCCATTAGTCTGTCCCATTGAATGGTATAGGTTTTTCCTGTTGGCCCCTATATTCTTCCCTCCTCAGAGCCTCACTTTCTGCCAAGTCCCATTGCAAGACTTCCTCTTGCCAGGTAACTACCCTAGGAGCCTGTGGGGACTTCCAGCATTTCGTAAGCAGTCTATTGACCAGGAGCAGAGAGAGGCCCGTAAAGCGCTGGGCCACTTTAGAGCTTTTGGGCCGTGGAGATAACCCCAATACTGATGTAGGGCAATAAGGTCTGTTAGTGCAGCTGAAATCCCGCCCCAGTAACCAATAAGGGAAGGGCAAGTCCAAAGCATATGTATTAGATCAGCGTCCGGGGCGCGACAGCGTGGGCACGCCAAGGGGCGGTAGGGAACATTTTGTGGATTTTGTGTGGGGTTGAATATGATAGCCACTATAGTTGTCCAGCTATGCAACAGTCTTTGAAGTCTGGAGCCCCCATGCTGCCCACATGAGGTATGCAAAAACAACAGTTGATGGACAGAATGCAGAGCAATGTCATACATTCACCCGAGTACAGAGATCTGGGCCTAAATCCATCGTTTTTTTGCTCACAGTGCCATTCCAGTTTGAACCCAGTCATATGCAAATCAGTCTTGACCATGTGCCCCCTGGGAACAGTCCAGCCCGAACTGCCAAGCCAGGTCGTCCCTGGACTGGAAACAAGCATCCTAGGACTGGTTTCGGGCTTTCAGCCCTCATCAGCCAGGATAGCTTGATTCCGGTGGCATGGAGAGCACAGGACTCACGTCTGAGCATACCCATCCCACTCGGGGTGACAAATGCAAAAACAACAGTTGATGGACAGAATGCAGAACAATATCACACATTGCAAAATGGGGAATCGCAATTGACCCCAGTACAGAGATCTGGGCCTAAATCCATCGTTTTTTTGCTCACCATGCCATGAACCTAGCCATATGCAAATCAGTCTTGACCTTGTGCCCCATGGCAACAGTCCAGCCCGAACTGCCATGCCAGGTCCTCCATGAGTTAGGCATCTACAGTTTATGTAGATTGATTCTGCGGGGACCTCTCCCACCTGTAAGATCAATCAGTATGGTGTTCAACAGTTTAAACACCCATGCCGTTATTATGATTGGTGAATTCACAAAGTGGTACAGCAAGTGTGGCAACATCACCATTTTCGCCAGGGACAGATGGCCCGCTATCGACTGGGGTAATTTATTTATTTTATTATTTATTTAAAGATTTGTAAAGCGCCTGGTGACCCGGAGGCGTCCCCTCGCTGTGAGAGCTTGAAGTTGGCCAAGAGGGGAGAAAAAACTTATTTAGGGAAAAGCAGAGTTTTGAGCTGCTTGCGAAAACGCAAGTAGCAGGGTTCCAACCGCACACTGCGGGGGAGCGAATTCCAGCGTATAGCTGCCTTTACGGAGAAGCGACGGCCTCCAGTACGTACCCTGTAATTTAATCCAGTAATGTGACCCAAAACAACACTTGAGATCTCAGTGTGTTAATCTTATGTATGAGGTTGCCCTCCAATAGATAATGGCCCGATTCAAAAAGGTAAACTGAGACAAAAGTCTAACTTTACGACTTTTGATATTCACAAATGGCATTTACGAGTAATAAAGTTAGACTTTTGTCTCAGTTTAACTTAGGTTTTGGTCTTAAGTCTAACTGAGACCAAAACTTAAGTCAAACTGAGACAAAAGTACTACTTGTAAATGCCCTTTGTGAATACCGAAAGTCATAAAGCTAGACTTTTGCCTCAGTTTACCTTTGGGAATCGGGCCCCTTGTGTTTTGCGGTATATCTGAATCCCCAGTTAGCAAAAGGTGCTTGGTGCTGTTTGCAGTTGTGTGTCACCGAATCTAAATGTGGTCTCTGTATAGGTATTAGCAAAGAAGTAAGCTCAAGATTTATCTGCATTAATATGCGGCCCTTACAAGTGGCCAAACAAGGACAGCAATTGGGCTATCTCTAATTTGCCCTCCCAGATGTCTTTGAAATACAGAAGCATGTCATCGGCATATAGAGACACTGAATACACCACTCGATCGAAAGGGACCCCACTGTGGTCCACCACCTGCAGGATTCGCTATGCGATTGGCTGGACCGCCAATATGAAGCATAGAAGGGACTTATGGGAACCCTGTTGAGTGCGGCTAGACACTTGGTAGGGATCGGAGACATAGGGACCAGTTCTGGCTCTGGCCGTAGGTGATGAATATAGTAGTTTCACCCACCGCATATGAGCAGTGGGTATCCCATAGTGAATCAAAGCAGCAAGCTTGGGAGTCGCGGACTAGGGTATCAAAATCTTGTTGGTTATCAAAGGAAAGGCAGCCGGCATATGGGTGGTCTCAGGCTACATCCATTATTCCACACAGGCCCTTATGTTCAAGGAGATGCTGCATCAGGTAAATCAACCATATTGATCCGTGTGGATCATGTGCAGGAGTAATGGAAGCAGTAGGCGGGCCGGGGTTTTACTGAGAATTTTATATTCTGTATTCAGTACCAATGCCAGGATTAACAGGGATGTTCCGATAGCTTTGCTATTGGGGGAGGGGAGCGTGTATTATACATCTAGTGAATTCCATCAGATGCGTGTGTTTATTGGGGACAAATCTGATGATGCCACGAATCTCACTCGCCAGGATGGAAGCAGCAAGTTCTTCACTTTCCATTGTGGGCACCCGAGGCAGAGCTGCTCGGTGTTGACACTCAGATAGTTCTACAGGGTCGGGAGGCTGCAGAGCCATTTATAAAGGGGTGCAATTGTCTAGGAATGCTATTGATCCCCAGTTGTGTCACCACTGGTCCCTGCGTGAGTGCGTAGATTGATAAGATAGGCTTAGGAGATGGTTCCGCACAAATTAACTGAGCCAGTAGCGTGCCCGCCCTGTCGGCTTCTGTGTGCTCTCTGAGTGTTGGCTCTCTGGCCAATCAAGACACCATGCACTACTACCTTAAATGCTTCACATTCCACCAACGGCGAGCAAGCCGTACCAGCATTGTCGGAGAAATATGTATTAATGGTTGTGGCATAAGTGTCTCTAAATCAGACGTCTTCTAAGAGACGTGGCTGCAGACACCAGCTTGGTCTGGGAGCAGGAACCCGTCTCCATGACACCAAATATTGTTATATTTTACTATTAAACAGGCAGTACAAGTGTGGTTATCTTCCAGGTAATAGTGGCATGTTTTTAATGGTGCAGCAGGTGTAGTGGCACCAGAGCCAAAAGCTCTAGGGACCCCACTAAACACAGAATATTGCTAAATTTAACTACTAAACAGGCAGTCACAAGTGCAGTAATCTAGCAGGCACCAGGGTCATGATTACAATGGTGTAGCCGGTGCACTGACAACAGGGCCAAAAGCTCTAGGCAGACCACCAAACACCTAATATTGCTATATTTTACTATTATAGAGGCAGTCAAAGTGCAGTTACCTTTCAGGCAATACAGTTATGACTGAAATGGTGCAGCAGGTGCAGTGGCACCACAGCAAAAAGCTGTCTTACCTCCTCTAAACACCAAATATTGCTATATTTAACTACTAAACAGGCAGTCAAAGTGCAGTTATCTTGCAGGCAATACAGTTATGACTGAAATGGTGCAGCAGGTGCAGTGGCACCACAGCAAAAAGCTGTCTTACCTCCTCTAAACACCAAATATTGCTATATTTAACTAGTAAACAGGCAGTCAAAGTGCAGTTACCTTGCAGGCAATACAGTTATGACTGAAATGGTGCAGCAGGTGCAGTGGCACCACAGCAAAAAGCTGTCTTACCTCCTCTAAACACCAAATATTGCTATATTTAACTACTAAACAGGCAGTCACAAATACAGTTATCTTTCAGGCACTAGGATCATAATTTCAATGGTGCAGCAGGTGCAGTGGCACTGGGCCCAAAAGTTGTGGATCTTTTTTTCTAACATTAAGGCTGCACAGCGTTAACTGTTTACCGATACTTATCTTCCCCAGGCTGCATGCATTTAAAGCTTGCTTGTTTAACTCTGCTTTAGTGTGTGTAGCTTTTATCACATTTCACATTCCTTATGGTATTATTCTCCTAATACAAATTGCATTTTATTCTGTGTCATGTGTTTGTTGCTAACAACATTGTTTTCTTCTCTGTGTCATGTGTTTGTTGTTGGCGCATTATGTAGTGTAAACTTGAAGGAACTGATTGCAGTGCTTTACATGAGCATGCTCCCTGGTGCTCTGAAGGGATGTTTTAACCTCCTATATCCGTTTGGACAGTTTCTGAGTAACATCACAGCACAGACAACTCTAGGATTGTATACATGGTCATGTGCCTGTTCTAAAAGTATTCATTGAGTTTTTTGATTGCACCCTATTCCTTTAAGTTGCCAGGAAAGGAGTCTGTATAGTTTCAGTAGCAGTAACTTTAAAAATTCCAGCTGCTGGGCATTGCTGGTATCTTTTAAACACAAAAAACATATTATTTTCCCCTGGTGTAAGTTCTCTTTTTTACCACTAAGCATTTAAGTTAGTAAGCAGGTAGGTGGTAAGACTTTCTTTTCTTGGGACTGGCCTTTACTGTGCAGATTGTATTGTTCTAGCACAAAACATGCTATATTGTTTGCTGCATTTTCCTTGCCCCATGTGAATAAACAACGTGGTCATTGAGAGATACTCTAATAGTGAGAAGTTTGCAGTCAGTCTTTCCATGGATGTAAAATGCATTCATATTTATTTGCATACTTTTAAAGCGTGGTATTTTAGCTCAATAATTGCTAAAAATAGTTCGCTGAAGTCATTTAAACAGGCTCCTGTATTTTCATTGTCACATAATCTAAAGAACACCAACTGTACATTCTTAAAACAGGCAAAGTGCATTATCTAGTTATCATGATTTTAATGGTTTAGCAAGTACAGTGGCACCGGGACGTCTTACTTTCAGTGTGTTTCTTTCACTTATATTGCACAAATGGTCAAATGCTCATTTGAACAATGTAAAGTTAATTTTCATTTGTTTATGTTACCAATGGGCAATAACCAAACAACACCTTTTAATCGAGTTTTCACAATCTTGTTTTCTGGTTTTGCAAAAACCGTGCTTACGATTTACTTGTATGTTTTTGCATCCCACCCTTTACGTATTCTCCACATAGCTGCAACATTTTCAAGTCTACTTGTCAGGTACATTTTTTTTATGTTTGTCCATTTACCTAATCTCCTTTATAATACCAGTAGTAAAAGCACAATATATTTCCTTTTTGAACATAAACAAGTCATAACACTTTAACAGACTTTCTGTAACTTATATTGTGCAACGGCTCATCAAACTACAACTTAGAAGAAAAAAAGTGTATTATTAATCACATAGGCAAAACCTAATGCATTCACTAATGCTTGTTTAAAGCTGTTCTGGAAAGTCATGATGTCACACGGCCCTCTCTGGCGGAAATTCTAAAAGGTGCCTCATGATTCCATGGTCTACCAGGCTTGCGTGCTTTTTTCTCAGTACTAGAATGACATTGGGTAGCTCCTGCACTTACCTTGGATCCAGCTGGAGCCATGATGTAGAAGCCGCAGTCCATGTTGGAATCGTAATTCTTGGGGAAGTTAGGGGATGAGATGGTGCCGTCAGAGCTGGTGAATGTGCCGCCACATTTTACTGTCAAACAGAAGAAAGAATCATCTTAGTACTCTGTGCATAGAGTACCGGTGATGAGAGTACAAAGTCCACCTGCACAAAACACATCTCAGCCCTTCCACAACTGTGTGCCACACCAGAACCAGGAGTAGGGTCCTGCCTGATGCCCCCGGCACGCTGTTTGTGCCTCAGCTCACACTTTCGAGCAGCTGTGCGCTGTATAAATTAAATATAACATAACATAACATAACATAACATAACATAACATAACATGTCCCCAAAAATAGTGGTACATGGCAAGAAACTGGGGACATGACATGAGGTTCCAGTCATAAAGTACACATTTACTGTCAGGATGGTAAATAATAGAGCCCATGTCCCTGCCAATAGAGGACCCCCACTTTCAGAGATTCTTGTCAGTACTCTCCCATGTCACTAATCATATGTGTTCCCATATATTTTGTGCACACTGTGATCTTTGACAACCCCCGATCATCGGTGGCCAAGACAGAAACAAAACACTGCTAATCTATGTACCATCTCCAGCTCCTTTCCCCAGACTCAAGGTATTTTGTCAGTGTACTGGGCTCACGACATCTTGTAGTTCATGGTGAGACCTCTATAGACTCTGAGAAACAAGCACTTCATGCAGTGAGCCTTACGCCAACACACCCAGATATCCTGGGAGCACAGCTCACTGGGTCCCAACAAGAGGTCTTGGTGAGCTGTAGAAGGCCTTTGCTTCCTTCCTCCCCTGTCTGTCAGTGGGCTGGCACCAAGGGCTACAGCATTACTGTAGAAGGCCCTTGCTTCCTCCCTCCCTCCCCCCCCCTGTCAGAGAGTCGCCTGACACCAAGGACCGTACCACTGCTGTAGGAGGCCTTGAACCCACTGGCGGTGATGGAACCATCTGTCACAAACTCCAGCAGCATCTTATTTCCAGAAGACATGAATGGCTGGAGCAGCCCGGTCCCACACGCTTTGCTGAGTAAGACTGGGGCTGCCTTACTGTTGCCCCTATTGGAATTGCAACTAATCGTCAAGCGTTGTATTGAGTGCCAAAGGAAAGGCTGCCTATATTTCCAAGCAGGAGCATCTATAGGTTGGTGATGTGGCTAAAACGTAAAGTGTAACCATGTTCAATGTTAGTTACATGTCCTAAGAGTGCTCATGTGGTGCACTTGTAGCTAGCAGGCACCAGAGTGTCCTCTGTAACACACCAACAGTAAAGGGGAATCTCTCTTCTGTGTGCTGTGCACTTGTGTGTGTCTGTGTAGATCTAAGGCACAGAAATTCTGTTAGAAAAATGGGCAAAGGTAAGACCGAGTAAGAGAAAGATGACATTACCAGGGGCCCTCGGAAGATGGGGGCCCTAGGCAGTTGTCCACTTTGCCCTTAAAACATCTTAGCTCTCAATGAAAATATAAGAAATGCTTGAAAATAGGTTAATTTGTTCCAGAGATAGCCACTTAGAGAAAGTAAATTCTTGCTGTTTCCACACAGATTGTTTAGCATATTTTTGAAAATTTGAACATTTATTAGAAATGAATCCTCAATAAATCCAAGTAGATAAAAACACACTACAAAGTGAGAGAGTGTGTGACCATGAGGTACACGTTACAGGTCTACCTATGTTGCCATTTCCTGATGGGTTGTTGAAGCACTTTTTTGGCAAGTAGCTCGCTACTCTGGAACCCATAAAGGACTAGTGGTGAATTAATATAGTGAAATATGAATGTGATTTGAGTGGTGGATATGTTAGTCAGTTATTTGTATTGAGAAGGATAGTGAAGAGATAAAAGAGGGAAAAAGGTTTGCATTTATATAGAGCTTTCTACCTCTGATGAGGTGTTGAAGTGCCTTTTTGGTGAGTAGCACGCTACTCCGGAATTCATTTTAGTTTGCAGGGTCACCTATTAGTCATAATGTTTGAGAACATTTTATGGGTCTGGCCTCAACAAGTAAAACATTTTGATGGTGTTTTGAATAGAAATCGCACATTTTTTTGGGGGGTCTTTTTTTAAACTTTGATATATATATATATATATATATATATATATATATATATATACCACAGCTTTGACGAAAATCTGCCTGCGCCTCCTTTCAATGGCGGGCCCCGACGGGGTTTCGTCCCACCCCTATAGATCCAAGAAAAACGCTGTCTCTTTCCCTCATAAGACAACAAGTCGAGGCCCAATTTGCTTTTCAAGTGAATTTATTTAGGCAACAACACCCAACGCGTTTCGCAGCCTTCGCCGCTTGCTCACGTTTTTCTTGGAGATATATATATATATATATATATATATATATATATATATATATATATATACATATATATATATATATATAGTGATATTATTCGAGATGTAATGATTGATGTCATGAGTGATGTCACTGACCATGTCATGAGGGATGTAATATGTGACGTCGTCAGCAGTGCATTGCGGGCGCGCGAGTTATAGTTAGCTGAACTAACTATAACGGGGGAATTTCAATGGTTTTGTATGAGTGAAATGTCCAGCTAACTATAACATGTGTGAAACCTATGGTTTTTTCAGAGAATTTCTAAGGTTTTTTAAATGCTAATTCCTAACTATAACGTGGCTGAAACCTATGGTTTTTTCAGTGAATTTCTAAGGTTTTTTAAATGCTAATTCCTAACTATAACGTGGCTGAAACCTATGGCTTTTTCAGTGAATTTCAAAGGTTTTGTAAATGATAATGTTTAAATGTATTAATTGTTATATTTTTTTATACTGATTTACTACATTGTTTTAACGTATTTTTTTTAGATATTTTATTTGTTAAATTACATTACATATTTTTAATATAAATTGAAAAAATGTTTTTAAAAATATTGAAATTGAAATATTTTTATTTTTATTTTTATTTTTTAAATGTATATATATTTTATATAGCAGGCAATGATATCCTATGGAAGGAAATTCAAGTTACTGGTAAGTACGGTTGAAATTACTTTTCAGGATCAGTACTGGGCTGAAAGATTCAGCACTGAGGTCTCTCCTGATAACAGGTGAATAAATCGGAATTCGTACTTCGGCAGATTTTATAGGAATTTTTTTAAGTTCCAAAACCCCGCACTTAGAAGAATTTCCAAGTGAAACCAGTCAATGTTAGCCTGTGGAAGGAAATTCAAGTTACTGTAACTACGGTTAGAATTACTTTTCAGGATCAGTAGTGAGCTGAAAGATGCAGCACTGAGGTCTCTCCTTATAACAGGTGAGTAAATCGGAATTCGTAGTTCAGCTGATTTTAAGAGGAATATTTGTACGTTTCAAAAATAGACACTTAGAAACTTTTCTGGTGAAAACCGCACAATAGAGTCCTATGGAAGGAAATACAAGTTACTGGTAAGCACTCAACTGGCTACCTTATGAAGCCCGTATTCACTTAAAGGTGGCTTGTATTACCCATAAGGAGTTACACCACAACACCCCGCCGTTTCTAGCCCAAAAACATACCCTATCTGGAGGAAACAGACATTCCAGGAGCACAGATAACCTACTCCTGAAATCTGCAAGGTTCAATAAGACAAAAACCTCCAACAGAGCATTTTCTGGTGCAGCGCAAAGAATCTGGAACTCGCTTCTGCGATTTATCAGAAAAATCACCTCATCGTTCCTTGGTTTAATCACGTTTTAGCCTTATATGGCGGTAATGAGGATATAAACAGCCCCGGGGTAGTCAGTTCTGGAGATGGGGATACCTCAGGGGTGGACGTCCTCCCATTCACGGCCTCTGAAGTTGCAGTGGCTATTAGACACCTAACCCCGAAGAAGGCGGCCGGTCCGTATGGGATCCCTGGGGACCTCTTGATTGCGGAACCTCGGGCTTGGGCCAACCTAATCGCCACAATAATGAATTTGATTGAAGGGGACACCCTGTGCCAGATTCTTGGAAGGGGGCTGAGGTGGTAACAGTGTTTAAGAAGGGGGCAAGAGATGACCCTGCCAATTACAGACCTATCAGTTTGATAGATGTAATCCAGCAAGTGGTTGGCAGGGTCATCATCTCAAGGGTTGGCAATTGGATGGAGGAGGCTAGCATCCTCTCCCATTTCCAAGCGGGATTCCGAAGAAAGGTAGGCACGATGGACCAGGTCTTTCGCTTTTTTGTTATCTGTTGGAAGACAGTTACCATCAAAAAAGGCAGTTTATATATGGCCTTCATAGATCTTAAAACAGCTTTTGACCTTGTCCCTCGGTTTAAATTGTGGGAGATCCTAGGAGGGATGGGATTCCCCGGTACTCTCTTGAGTCTAATCGTAAAGCTCCACGAGGGGAATTATGCGAGGATCAGATGGGGTACCCAGGGCCAGTTAACGGATAGGGCCCCTGTGAGGAGGGGAGTACGCCAGGGCTGTGTCATGGCCCCGACTCTTTTTTCCCTGTTTGTGAATGGAGTGGTGGACCATCTGAAAGGGGAAGAGTCGGATGCCCCATCCCTGGCGGGGGAAAGAATCCCCACCCTACTCTTCGCCGACGACACCTTATTGATCTCCAAATCCCCAGTGGGTCTGCAAAAACTCTTGAATCGATTTAGCTCCTTTTGCACTAACAGAGGCTTAATCATTAACACCTCGAAAACTAAATTGATGGCATTCTCACCTTCCAAAAGATTTAAAAATAACTTTTCGCTTAATGGGGCCCCCCTGGAGATGGTCGACTCATTCGACTATCTTGGAGTTCGGATAAATAGTCGAATGACTTGGAAGGACCATCTGGCCAAAATGTTACTCGGTCACAAAAGAGTATCTGGGGTGACTCTGAGGGAGCTTCGTGAGTCAACTAGCAAACCTGTCTCCCCGGCTTTGGCGATTTATGAGGGCCAGATACTCCCGGCGGCATTATATGGCTCTGAGCTCTGGGGGTTCGAAAACGTCTCAGAACTTTCCATAGCAGAAAATAAGTTCTTGAGGGAGGTGGTGGCTCTTCCCGCCTCTACTCCGCTGATCCCCCTGCGATTAGACTTGGGCAGACGAGCCCTCAAGGACCTGGTGAGGCTACGCCCGTTGCTTTTCTGGACCCGCTCAAGAAGAACTGAGGAGCTTGCTAAATATGCTGAAGGGTTGGATGACCTTCTACTGCTCGACACTGGCAATAAAATTGGGTGGCTGAACAATGTGAGAGACCTGGTTCTCAAACTAGGACTAAGAGATACATGGGAGTCACAAATGCCGCAACCCAAGGAAGTGATCAAGAAGCTATACTGGGATTGGGTACAGGGCGAGGCATTGTGTGGATCGGTTGGGGTTTCACTTACGGATCGGTTTTTGGAATTTAAATGGGTGAGAAAACTGGAACCTTTCCTTGACCTGATAACCAAACCCCTAGACAGAGCACTATATTTAAAACTAAGGTACGGGACGCTCCCGGTGCATGATTTTACCATGAGGTGGTCCAAATCTGGTGTCCACTTGCGTTCGTGCCCTGGCTGTGCAGCACCTAAGGAGACTGTGGCCCACCTATTTTTTGCCTGTCCCGCCTATAAAGTGGCCCGGAAAATCTGGCTGAAACCTGTATGTAGGGAGTTGGGGTTGAGGTGTCATAGACTGGCCTTACGTGTACTCTCTACCGATTCATCATCCACTGTGATGATATGCGGGGTGGCAACATTTTTGAGTAGTGTTTGGCTGATGCGCTCACGGTTACTGAAGTTGTATTCTAGGTTACCAATTGATTGATGTATGTAACTGAAGATACCGTCTCTTAATTTAGTGACTGTTGAGTATGCTTCATCTCAGGTTACATTATTTGTGCTGCTATATTTTATTACTGTTTTAGCGGGGGAATTGTATATTTATTGTGCATCTGTACTCTTTTATGGTGAACAATTTTTACCGAATAAAGATTATTACTACATTAATTGTTATATTTTTTTATACTGATTTACTACATTGTTTTAACGTATTTTTTTAGATATTTTATTTTTTAAATTACATTACATATTTTTAATATAAATTGAATTTTTTTTTTTTTAAATATTGAAATTAAAATATTTTTATTTTTATTTTTATTTTTTAAATTTATATATATTTTATATAGCAGGCAATGATATCCTATGGAAGGAAATTCAAGTTACTGGTAAGTACGGTTGAAATTACTTTTCAGGATCAGTACTGGGCTGAAAGATTCAGCACTGAGGTCTCTCCTGATAACAGGTGAATAAATCGGAATTCGTACTTCGGCAGATTTTAGAGGAATTTTTTAAAGTTCCAAATCCCCGCACTTAGAAGAATTTCCAAGTGAAACCAGTCAATGTTAGCCTATGGAAGGAAATTCAAGTTACTGTAACTACGGTTAGAATTACTTTTCAGGATCAGTAGTGAGCTGAAAGATGCAGCACTGAGGTCTCTCCTTATAACAGGTGAGTAAATCGGAATTCGTAGTTCAGCTGATTTTAGAGGAATATTTGTACGTTTCAAAAATAGACACTTAGAAACTTTTCTGGTGAAAACCGCACAATAGAGTCCTATGGAAGGAAATACAAGTTACTGGAAGGCACTCAACTGGCTACCTTATGAAGCCCGTATTCACTTAAAGGTGGCTTGTATTACCCATAAGGAGTTACACCACAACACCCCGCCGTTTCTAGCCCAAAAACATACCCTATCTGGAGGAAACAGACATTCCAGGAGCACAGATAACCTACTCCTGAAATCTGCAAGGTTCAATAAGACAAAAACCTCCAACAGAGCATTTTCTGGTGCAGCGCAAAGAATCTGGAACTCGCTTCTGCGATTTATCAGAAAAATCACCTCATCGTTCCTTGGTTTAATCACGTTTTAGCCTTATATGGCGGTAATGAGGATATAAACAGCCCCGGGGTAGTCAGTTCTGGAGATGGGGATACCTCAGGGGTGGACGTCCTCCCATTCACAGCCTCTGAAGTTGCAGTGGCTATTAGACACCTAACCCCGAAGAAGGCGGCCGGTCCGGATGGGATCCCTGGGGACCTCTTGATTGCGGAACCTCGGGCTTGGGCCAACCTAATCGCCACAATAATGAATTTGATTGCTAGGGGACACCCTGTGCCAGATTCTTGGAAGGGGGCTGAGGTGGTAACAGTGTTTAAGAAGGGGGCAAGAGATGACCCTGCCAATTACAGACCTATCAGTTTGATAGATGTAATCCAGAAAGTGGTTGGCAGGGTCATCATCTCAAGGGTTGGCAATTGGATGGAGGAGGCTAGCATCCTCTCCCATTTCCAAGCGGGATTCCGAAGAAAGGTAGGCACGATGGACCAGGTCTTTCGCTTTTTTGTTATCTATTGGAAGACAGTTACCATCAAAAAAAGGCAGTTTATATATGGCCTTCATAGATCTTAAAACAGCTTTTGACCTGGTCCCTCGGTTTAAATTGTGGGAGATCCTAGGAGGGATGGGATTCCCCGGTACTCTCTTGAGTCTAATCGTAAAGCTCCACGAGGGGAATTATGCGAGGATCAGATGGGGTACCCAGGGCCAGTTAACGGATAGGGCCCCTGTGAGGAATGGAGTACGCCAGGGCTGTGTCATGGCCCGACTCTTTTTTCCCTGTTTGTGAATGGAGTGGTGGACCATCTGAAAGGGGAAGAGTCGGATGCCCCATCCCTGGCGGGGGAAAGAATCCCCACCCTACTCTTCGCCGACGACACCTTATTGATCTCCAAATCCCCAGTGGGTCTGCAAAAACTCTTGAATCGATTTAGCTCCTTTTGCACTAACAGAGGCTTAATCATTAACACCTCGAAAACTAAATTGATGGCATTCTCACCTTCCAAAAGATTTAAAAATAACTTTTCGCTTAATGGGGCCCCCCTGGAGATGGTCGACTCATTCGACTATCTTGGAGTTCGGATAAATAGTCGAATGACTTGGAAGGACCATCTGGCCAAAATGTTACTCGGTCACAAAAGAGTATCTGGGGTGACTCTGAGGGAGCTTCGTGAGTCAACTAGCAAACCTGTCTCCCCGGCTTTGGCGATTTATGAGGGCCAGATACTCCCGGCGGCATTATATGGCTCTGAGCTCTGGGGTTTCGAAAACGTCTCAGAACTTTCCATAGCAGAAAATAAGTTCTTGAGGGAGGTGGTGGCTCTTCCCGCTTCTACTCTGCTGATCCCCCTGCGATTAGACTTGGGCAGACGAGCCCTCAAGGACCTGGTGAGGCTACGCCCGTTGCTTTTCTGGACCCGCTCAAGAAGAACTGAGGAGCTTGCTAAATATGCTGAAGGGTTGGATGACCTTCTACTGCTCGACACTGGCAATAAAATTGGGTGGCTGAACAATGTGAGAGACCTGGTTCTCAAACTAGGACTAAGAGATGCATGGGAGTCACAAATGCCGCAACCCAAGGAAGTGATCAAGAAGCTATACTGGGATTGGGTACAGGGCGAGGCATTGTGTGGATCGGTTGGGGTTTCACTTACGGATCGGTTTTTGGAATTTAAATGGGTGAGAAAACTGGAACCTTTCCTTGACCTGATAACCAAACCCCTAGACAGAGCGCTATATTTAAAACTAAGGTACGGGACGCTCCCGGTGCATGATTTTACCATGAGGTGGTCCAAATATGGTGCCCACTTGCGTTCGTGCCCTGGCTGTGCAGCACCTAAGGAGACTGTGGCCCACCTATTTTTTGCCTGTCCCGCCTATAAAGTGGCCCGGAAAATCTGGCTGAAACCTGTATGTAGGGAGTTGGGGTTGAGGTGTCATAGACTGGCCTTACGTGTACTCTCTACCGATTCATCATCCACAGTCATGATATGCGGGGTGGCAAAATTTTTGAGTAGTGTTTGGCTGATGCGCTCACGGTTACTGAAGTTGTATTCTAGGTTACCAATTGATTGATGTATGTAACTGAAGATACCGTCTCTTAATTTAGTGACTGTTGAGTATGCTTCATCTCAGGTTACATTATTTGTGCTGCTATATTTTATTACTGTTTTAGCGGGGGAATTGTATATTTACTGTGCATATGTACTCTTTTATGGTGAACAATTTTTACCGAATAAAGATTATTACTACATTAATTGTTACATTTTTTTATACTGATTTACTACATTGTTTTAACGTATTTTTTTTAGATATTTAATTTTTTAAATTACATTACATATTTTTAATATAAATTGAAAAAATGTTTTTAAAAATATTGAAATTGAAATATTTTTATTTTTATTTTTATTTTTTAAATTTATATATATTTTATATAGTAGGCAATGATATCCTATGGAAGGAAATTCAAGTTACTGGTAAGTACGGTTGAAATTACTTTTCAGGATCAGTACTGGGCTGAAAGATTCAGCACTGAGGTCTCTCCTGATAACAGGTGAATAAATCGGAATTCGTACTTCGGCAGATTTTAGAGGAATTTTTTAAAGTTCCAAAACCCCGCACTTAGAAGAATTTCCAAGTGAAACCAGTCAATGTTAGCCTATGGAAGGAAATTCAAGTTACTGTAACTACGGTTAGAATTACTTTTCAGGATCAGTAGTGAGCTGAAAGATGCAGCACTGAGGTCTCTCCTTATAACAGGTGAGTAAATCGCAATTCGTAGTTCAGCTGATTTTAGAGGAATATTTGTACGTTTCAAAAATAGACACTTAGAAACTTTTCTGGTGAAAACCGCACAATAGAGTCCTATGGAAGGAAATACAAGTTACTGGTAAGCACTCAACTGGCTACCTTATGAAGCCCGTATTCACTTAAAGGTGGCTTGTATTACCCATAAGGAGTTACACCACAACACCCCGCCATTTCTAGCCCAAAAACATACCCTATCTGGAGGAAACAGACATTCCAGGAGCACAGATAACCTACTCCTGAAATCTGCAAGGTTCAATAAGACAAAAACCTCCAACAGAGCATTTTCTGGTGCAGCGCAAAGAATCTGGAACTCGCTTCTGCGATTTATCAGAAAAATCACCTCATCGTTCCTTGGTTTAATCACGTTTTAGCCTTATATGGCGGTAATGAGGATATAAACAGCCCCGGGGTAGTCAGTTCTGGAGATGGGGATACCTCAGGGGTGGACGTCCTCCCATTCACGGCCTCTGAAGTTGCAGTGGCTATTAGACACCTAACCCCGAAGAAGGCGGCCGGTCCGGATGGGATCCCTGGGGACCTCTTGATTGCGGAACCTCGGGCTTGGGCCAACCTAATCGCCACAATAATGAATTTGATTGCTAGGGGACACCCTGTGCCAGATTCTTGGAAGGGGGCTGAGGTGGTAACAGTGTTTAAGAAGGGGGCAAGAGATGACCCTGCCAATTACAGACCTATCAGTTTGATAGATGTAATCCAGAAAGTGGTTGGCAGGGTCATCATCTCAAGGGTTGGCAATTGGATGGAGGAGGCTAGCATCCTCTCCCATTTCCAAGCGGGATTCCGAAGAAAGGTAGGCACGATGGACCAGGTCTTTCGCTTTTTTGTTATCTATTGGAAGACAGTTACCATCAAAAAAGGCAGTTTATATATGGCCGTCATAGATCTTAAAACAGCTTTTGACCTGGTCCCTCGGTTTAAATTGTGGGAGATCCTAGGAGGGATGGGATTCCCCGGTACTCTCTTGAGTCTAATCGTAAAGCTCCACGAGGGGAATTATGCGAGGATCAGATGGGGTACCCAGGGCCAGTTAACGGATAGGGCCCCTGTGAGGAGGGGAGTACGCCAGGGCTGTGTCATGGCCCGACTCTTTTTTCCCTGTTTGTGAATGGAGTGGTGGACCATCTGAAAGGGGAAGAGTCGGATGCCCCATCCCTGACGGGGGAAAGAATCCCCACCCTACTCTTCGCCGACGACACCTTATTGATCTCCAAATCCCCAGTGGGTCTGCAAAAACTCTTGAATCGATTTAGCTCCTTTTGCACTAACAGAGGCTTAATCATTAACACCTCGAAAACTAAATTGATGGCATTCTCACCTTCCAAAAGATTTAAAAATAACTTTTCGCTTAATGGGGCCCCCCTGGAGATGGTCGACTCATTCGACTATCTTGGAGTTCGGATAAATAGTCGAATGACTTGGAAGGACCATCTGGCCAAAATGTTACTCGGTCACAAAAGAGTATCTGGGGTGACTCTGAGGGAGCTTCGTGAGTCAACTAGAAAACCTGTCTCCCCGGCTTTGGCGATTTATGAGGGCCAGATACTCCCGGCGGCATTATATGGCTCTGAGCTCTGGGGGTTCGAAAATGTCTCAGAACTTTCCATAGCAGAAAATAAGTTCTTGAGGGAGGTGGTGGCTCTTCCCGCCTCTACTCCGCTGATCCCCCTGCGATTAGACTTGGGCAGACGAGCCCTCAAGGACCTGGTGAGGCTACGCCCGTTGCTTTTCTGGACCCGCTCAAGAAGAACTGAGGAGCTTGCTAAATATGCTGAAGGGTTGGATGACCTTCTACTGCTCGACACTGGCAATAAAATTGGGTGGCTGAACAATGTGAGAGACCTGGTTCTCAACTAGGACTAAGAGATGCATGGGAGTCACAAATGCCGCAACCCAAGGAAGTGATCAAGAAGCTATACTGGGATTGGGTACAGGGCGGGGCATTGTGTGGATCGTTTGGGGTTTCACTTACGGATCGGTTTTTGGAATTTAAATAGGTGAGAAAACTGGAACCTTTCCTTGACCTGATAACCAAACCCCTAGACAGAGCGCTATATTTAAAACTAAGGTACGGGACGCTCCCGGTGCATGATTTTACCATGAGGTGGTCCAAATCTGGTGCCCACTTGCGTTCGTGCCCTGGCTGTGCAGCACCTAAGGAGACTGTGGCCCACCTATTTTTTGCCTGTCCCACCTATAAAGTGGCCCGGAAAATCTGGCTGAAACCTGTATGTAGGGAGTTGGGGTTGAGGTGTCATAGACTGGCCTTACGTGTACTCTCTACCGATTCATCATCCACTGTCATGATATGCGGGGTGGCAACATTTTTGAGTAGTGTTTGGCTGATGCGCTCACGGTTACTGAAGTTGTATTCTAGGTTACCAATTGATTGATGTATGTAACTGAAGATACCGTCTCTTAATTTAGTGACTGTTGAGTATGCTTCATCTCAGGTTACATTATTTGTGCTGCTATATTTTATTACTGTTTTAGCGGGGGAATTGTATATTTATTGTGCATATGTACTCTTTTATGGTGAACAATTTTTACTGAATAAAGATTATTACTACATTAATTGTTATATTTTTTTATACTGATTTACTACATTGTTTTAACATATTTTTTTTAGATATTTTATTTTTTAAATTACATTACATATTTTTAATATAAATTGAAAAAATGTTTTTAAAAATATTGAAATTGAAATATTTTTATTTTTATTTTTTAAATTTATATATATTTTATATAGCAGGCAATGATATCCTATGGAAGGAAATTCAAGTTACTGGTAAGTACGGTTGAAATTACTTTTCAGGATCAGTACTGGGCTGAAAGATTCAGCACTGAGGTCTCTCCTGATAACAGGTGAATACATCGGAATTCGTACTTCGGCAGATTTTAGAGGAATTTTTTTAAGTTCCAAAACCTCGCACTTAGAAGAATTTCCAAGTGAAACCAGTCAATGTTAGCCTATGGAAGGAAATTCAAGTTACTGTAACTACGGTTAGAATTACTTTTCAGGATCAGTAGTGAGCTGAAAGATGCAGCACTGAGGTCTCTCCTTATAACAGGTGAGTAAATCGGAATTCGTAGTTCAGTTGATTTTAGAGGAATATTTGTACGTTTCAAAAATAGACACTTAGAAACTTTTCTGGTGAAAACCGCACAATAGAGTCCTATGGAAGGAAATACAAGTTACTGGTAAGCACTCAACTGGCTACCTTATGAAGCCCGTATTCACTTAAAGGTGGCTTGTATTACCCATAAGGAGTTACACCACAACACCCTGCCATTTCTAGCCCAAAAACATACCCTATCTGGAGGAAACAGACATTCCAGGAGCACAGATAACCTACTCCTGAAATCTGCAAGGTTCAATAAGACAAAAACCTCCAACAGAACATTTTCTGGTGCGGCGTAAAGAATCTGGAACTCGCTTCTGCGATTTATCAGAAAAAGCACCTCACCGTTCCTTTTCAAAAAGGAAGCAAAAGCATTACTGATGAGCGAACTCCTGCCTTAAAATCTGCACAAATACCAAGCCAGCTGCTACATTTATCTTGAAGATAATGACTTTTTAGGTCTAATTTGACTTCCTTTCGCAAGCTGTTCCGTTCTATGCCTGTATCCCCCGAACTTGAATATGTCCTTGTTGTTACTTATTAGCATTGTTTTCTGTCATTGCGGTTGATAACAAATGTACTTTTATTTCCCTGCTCACTTTGTAAAGCGCTCTGTTACCCTACCTTGGGTCTGGTCCGCGCTATAGAAAACTCTATAAATACATAATAAATAAATAACATAAATAATGCCCCACTGTTTGTTGGAATGGATTTGAGTGCTCTTGATTCAGTGTTGTGAGTCATGATAAGGCGTGTGGTTACATATCCCTTAGTGGCCAGGTCCGCTTGAGTGTCTGTATCAGCAGTGGTATCTGCGGATGTGTTCTTTAATACCAGCTCTCTAGGAAATGAATTAGGTTTGGTGATTGCAGCAGTGGTAGTCTTTTCAGTGTATCCCTTGGCTTTGAATCTCATTTGGGACTCCAATTGGCATTTGGCTAGGTCAGTGGGATTGCTGCAGATTCTGGGCAAGCGCAGCACTTCTCCGTATGGAATGCTAGCTATAAGATATTGTGGGTGAAAGCTGGTGGCGTGAAGGGTAGAGTTACCTGCAGTGATTTTTCTATGGAGGGTGGACTGTAGTGTGTTTTCTGAAACATAAACATTTACATCTAAACATTCTAGAGTGTTTGTGCTGATGAGGGAATTGAACTCCAAATTTAATGCATAATCCACTACAAGCACGGTTTTCAACTATACTGCTCCAATCTCCCCTATTCCTTAAGTGACTGTTTGGATTTTTGTCTTCACCAAATCTCGCAGCACTAACACTGAGTTTTCGAACAATTATGCACTTATTTTTAACTTTACCCATAAGTGATTGCACTGTAGAGCATTTTTCTCACCTATTCGACTTCTTTTGTAGCAGTTGACTCGATTTCCATACATCAGGCTCCGCCCTCAACATATTAAGATTAAACTCCAGCAATATCTAGGCCCTTCTTCCGCACCAGCACTAAGCTTATAATTCTTGCCTAAATTAGTTGCGCGCCGACTGATACATAGACTTTGGCATTGGCTTCCACATGCTTTTACAAATATGAATGTGTTAAATACATTGTTCCCCTCTTAGTTACGATAGTACACCAGATTCCTCCCACATTTAATTGTGGCATTTGGCACTCATGGTTTTTAGGATGTCTTCACACACCCAGGATTCATGAGGGATACCGTCTAATTTTGTTTTCCATCTGACAACATTTGGGAGACTTCAAACCCAATCATTGCATTCATTTATCATATTTTTTTATCTTTTACCATGCCGCCGGCACCGCCAGCACACAAGCTTACCTTCTAATCTGCTGCGATCAACTGATGTTACAGAACATATGGCCATCCACACCTACATATAGAGGGGTAGTCTTTTCTCTATGCCTTCTACCAAAATTGCATGTCATTGCTGCGCTTAGTCATCACTGCATGACAAGATGTTTTACTACATGCTGCAAAAGTGTAACGTTTTTTGTCTTGTCACTATGAACATCGTAAAGTCACTCAAGTCACTATAAATTGAATGCCTCTCACCTTAGTGCACTATGTGATCAAGACCACAGGCTTGTGGTTGAAATGCGTCATCCAGACAATAACATTTCTCTATTGCATCTTTAACTGGATATATATATATATATATATATATATATATATATATGAGGTATGTCCAGTTCCCAACGAAAGCAGCGCAGCGCAGTCAGCCACACCGACAAACAGGAACCAGCGAGACCCAAAGTGGTGCAATTTGATTTTATTTAAAGTTCAGCCCAGCACCAGTCCGCCATGACGCGTTTCGGCTAGAGATAGCCTTGATCACATGACACAATATATTTATATATATTGTGCGCCGCCAAAGACTGGCTTTGGCATGGGATCCCTGCAATCTTGAAAATCGAGATGCTATGGAGGGAACAGTGAGTGCAAATAGACTTTACTTTTTTGGGGAAAATGAAGTGAAATTGAGGCATCACCCACGGAAGGCTGAATCATGAACTTCATGTCCCAAGATTCACTGTCAGGACCCATCAGAGGTTGTCCACCAGCGGGCTAAAACTTTAATAAAATAAGGATGCAAATGACATTGTGGACTTCAGATGCCAAAACGTATCCTTTGACAAAGGTCGAAAACGAGCGAAACGCATCAGGAAAACTGAGGAAATAAATAAATTGTATCTACAGTCACTGTTGAGAGTGCGGCTTATTTGTCCTTTGAGGAGGGAGTCTGGCTGAGATTTAAACGGCGTGGTTCAGCCGTGGAATAACGCACCGTCAGCGAGAGCGCCACTACTGCCCATAAACGAACCCTCTTTGATGAACGTTAGATGTTCCGGGGATAGGGGGCATGTAACCATAAGGAGTGCCTTTATTAAAAATGTTTTTTATGACCTGATGCTGAAGAAATTGTACACTGCAGTTTCCCCATTGTAGATGCCTAGCCTCATAGGATTGCATTGAAATAGTTTATGAATGCATAAATATTGAGGGGAACCAAAGAAAAATATCATTCAAGGATTAAGGGGAATGGTATTGATAAAACCAACAATATACTATTGTTGAATTTATCCTAAAGTTTTTTAAACAAAGTTATAAGACATACTTGTCTGTAAGCCAAAATCAGCCTTCCTGAGGTCACATCTGATTGGGGAGATGTAATAATCCAAGAAACAGGTTAAATTCCAAGAAGCTTTATTCAGCAGCACAGCATAATGTAGGCAGCTTCAAGTCCAAGTACAACTGACTTAAAGATGCAGAATGCATCACCAGGAAAGTTCTGAGAACCAGAACACCATGAGCAAAGTCTCATGCCATTAAAGGGGAAGTAATACAAGGAAAGATGCATAGTACAGGATGTAACACATCTCCCCCCACAAAATGAAAAAGAAGGAAAGAAAACATATGTACAAAATCATAATGACAACAATAGCAATATATTATACAAAGTCCCGTAAAGACATGGGTTTCCTACGAATGCGGGAATCCTCCTTGATCCTAGAAGCAATGGTGTCAGGAGAAGGCCTAAGACACAGATCTGGTGCAGAATTATAACAATTATGAGAACAAGGATGAGTATTTACATCATACTGGACAGGGCACTTTGCAACTTTGTTTACATTCCAGACCTTTCCATCTTGCGTGATAACCGAGTTATTAAAAACATTTTTGACCTGAATAGGTCTGCCATACTTGCTCATGCCCTTGCTAACAAAAGAAGGTTTCTGAATCTTGACCCAATCACCAACAGCCAAACCATGCTCTCTTACTTTCCACCTCTTGTTATACCATTCAGCCGATTTCTTTTGTTTACAGGACACTCTGTCCGCAAGGATCTTAACATCCACAGAATCTTCCCCCAAGCCCTTACACTTTTCCTTGAACCACCAAGGACAGATAACAGATGCTGGATCTATTCCCTTAAGTAACTTGAATGGACTAACTTCAGTAGTGGTGTGGGGAGTTATACGGTAGTTCCAAAGTTTCTCTCTGAGTGCATTCAACCAGTTACCCTTTTCCCTGATGGAATCAACAACAAAGTTTTTTAACACACGGTTGAACCGCTCAACCTGACCGTTCTCGTGCGGTTCATAGAGAGAAGTTCTGATATGTTTGATATTACAGGATTGTAAAAATGACTGCATCTCTGACGAAACCAGTTGAACTCCATTGTCTGACACCAAAACAGAAGGACAACCCTCTCTAGAAAATACTTCCTGAAAAAACATAATAATAATCTCAGAAGTAACCTTGGATACAAATTTTATCTCTGGCCATTTGGAGTGGTAATCAATAATCACCAGAGCAAAACGAGAAGACTCAGGTAAAATGTTAAACGGACCAGAAATGTCAAAGGAAATTTTATTCCAGGGAAATTCAGGCCACACTACTGATTTAAGAGGAGGAACAAAGACCTTCAACATCTTGTCTTTGTCACAACACTCGCTGCATTCTCTAACCACACGATCCACGAACCTGTCCAAACCCGGCCACCAAAAGTTCAATCTAATAAGACGCTTCATAGCAGAGATTCCAGGATGGGTCTTGTGTGCCAACTTGAGTATCAAATCTTGAACTCCAACCGGTGGAACACACTTGTCACCTTTAAAAATTAAGTTCCCTTCACAAAACAACTCATCAGCTACATTAAAAAAAGGCACAATATCCTCTCTGACATTGGCTTTACTGGGCCAACCTTCCAACAGGTATTTCCTTAAAGTATTCAGCCTATCATCCTCTTCCTGACACTTGATCCACAATTGTTCAGTAATATCTTGATACTGAGTACCAACAAAATCCTGCAAGCCAGAAACAAAATCAACATCCTTACAGCCAGAGATACCATCAACTACACTAAGACATGGAAGACGTGAAAGACAATCAGCTGTGACATTTTTCTTCCCAGGTCTAAATTCCACCGTAAAACTATATTCCTGTAGTCTAGATGTTAAACGTGCAATTCTCGCCGTAGAATTCCAACCTCCTCCCACTGATAGAATATGAACAAGAGGCTTATGATCAGTTCTTAAGATGAACTTGCTTCCCCAAATGTAGATCCTAAAATGCTCAATGGCCCAGACACATGACAGTAGCTCTCGCTCGATAACTGCGTACCTGCGTTCTGTTTCACTCAAGGTCCTGGATGAGAAAGCAACATTCCACTCTGACACACCATCCGTCTGAGACAACACACACCCCAAACCATAAAAACTCGCATCCGTAGTGATAATACACTCTTTACCCATCCTAAAAGGTCTTAAAGTTGGTGAATTAACAATGTCTTTTTTAATCTCCGTAAAAGCATTTTCTTGCTCTGTGTTCCAAATAAACTCATTATTTTGCCTCAACAGCTTTAGTAGCAAAGTTAGCAACAAATTTGCTGTAGTACTCACACATGCCCGAAAAGGACAGAAGCTGTTCCTTAGTACTGGGAGCCGGGGCATTGAGAATTGCCTCAACATTAGATTTCTTTGGAATCAAACCTTCCCCTGAAAGGGTATGCCCCAAATATTCCACTGACTTCTTAAACAGGTTGCATTTATGTGCTTTAAGAGTAAGACCATAGCTTTGCAATCTGGAACAAACTTCATCAAGATGTGCAGAATGTTCAACAACATTTTTAGAAAAAATCAGAATGTCATCTTGAAAGCACTTAACATAAGAATCTAGATCCCTGAATATCTGAAACATTACACGCTGGAAAACAGAAGCAGCCGAAGCCAATCCAAATGGCATTCTCCTGAATTGAAAGAGACCCATGGGCGTAATAAAAGCAGTGAATTTCTTAGATTCTTCCGTCAACTCTATTTGGTGGTACGCTGACCTAAGATCTAAGGTAGAGAAGATCTGCGCACCATCAAAAAGAGAAACAAGCTCATTAATGTTTGGGAGCGGATGGCAATCTATGACAATATTCGAGTTAAGAGCCCTCAAATCAATACAGACCCTCAACTTTTTACGTACGAGAACTATGGGTGAAACCCATTCTGAAGACTCTATGGGTTCGATGATGTCATCTTTTAATAGGTCATCCAGCATATCTTTTAACTCAGACCTGACATTAAGAGGTACACCTCTTAATTTTTGCTTAACCGGAATAGCTCCATCTTTTAACACTATTTTGTGTGCAAACCCTTTCAACTTTCCCAGTTGATCACAAAAACACTTTATCAAATTTACTGCTCCACAATGAAGTGACATCCTCTCCCCCATCACTAATGGTGTTAACCATCTCTTGGTCGCTACAAAGCTCAATGGGATCCTTAGCTCGTGGATTCAACTTGATACCAAGTTCCCACTGATCTTGCCACCCTAGAACATTTACACCCTTGATGGCAATGTATAGTTTGATTTGAGCCTAACCTGAAAGTTAGAGGGACACACAAAAATCCTTCAATGGAAATATTGCATCCATTAAAACTTTCTGCTAGAATGTCAGATGGTTGTAACTTAGAAAAATCACATACATTCTGTAACTTCTCATCAAAATATTGCTTTGTTATGATGGTCCATGGAGATCCGGAATCCACCATCAATTCGAACTCAACCCCACAAATGTTAAACATACACTTAGGTGATTTTTTACTAATCGAAACAACAGTACCACTTTGAATGATAGAAACAACATAGCCTCTAGTAAGTTCTTGTGCTGTGGTTTCAGGATTGTTAACAGAAGAAACTTTGGCAGGAGTAGGAAAATTGGAAATAGGACGTGGATACCCCGCTCGCCCCTGTGTATTGAAACGTTTTTCTCTACAGACATTCCCAAAGTGTCCCATTTTGCCACATATATTACAGGTTCTATTAAGGGCAGGACAACCTTGGAAAGAAGCAATATGTGATCTGTTTCCACATCTGAAACAAGAAACTGAATTGCTGTTAAAATCAGGTTTCTTGGAATTACTACTTGACACATTCTTTGTACTCAAATGTGTAGCAGTAAAATTTCTTCCTTCATTTTTGGGCTTAACAAGGCATACTTCTTCCTCAACGCTAGTTTTACTAGTATTAGTACTACTCTGTTTCTCTACAATATTCATCCATTTTTCAGACATCTCTGTAGACTTAGCAATGGCAATACTCTCCTCCAGAGTAGGGTCACCTAAACACCATAATTTATCTTGGACTTTTTTGTTTTTGACGTGAACAATAATCTGATCACGTATCATTTCATCGGCCATTGTACCAAAATTACAGCGTAAAGTTTACGCTCTCAAAGAAGTAAGAAAATCATCAAATGATTCATCCTGTTTCTGTGCCCTGGTATAAAATTTGAAACGATTAAGGGCAATGTTAGCAGTAGGTTTAAATCTTTTTTCCAGTCTGGCAAGTGCTTCAGAGTAAACATTAAGATTATCACCACTTCCAGAAGGTAGCACAATAACAGGCAAAGTTCTAAAAATTTCTTGCCCTTCTGAGCCCAAACAATGTAATAAAATACTTTTTTTTCTCTCTGCCCCCATTCGCTCTCCATCAATAGCCTTCATATAATTGAAGAACTCTTCTTTCCATCTTGCCCAAGGCAAGGGAGGATCACCCTTAACTTGTAAAAACTTTGCAGGAGGGTCAAACTGCATATTAATTAACTCAATGACAGTAAAAGTATGCAATAGTAATAATTAAAGTTATGAAATGCACTGAATTATTATGTGTAGAATGGTATCATGAATAGATTGTGAAAAACACACTGTGAGATATAAGGAAACACAGAGTTAATAGATGTTGAAATCTTGCAAATGATAACAACAAAATAACAAATAAACAAAATAAATTATTAGTTGGATGCTGAAGGAGACGCTGTAAATACCACACAGCAGTAATTGCCAGCCAGAATTATGTCCCTTCATTCTTAATCAGCAAGCCAGAATATACAGCAGTGATTGCCAGCAAAATATAGTTCCTTTGTTCTCGATCGGCAAGTCAGAAATACCGCGATCGTTGCTAGGCGATGAAATCCAAAACAAGATTGGTTCCGAAAGGAAGCGCTGACGTGTTGACGCTTCGTTTGTTGAGGTCAGCGTCCAAGTATCTAGGCAACAAGTTAGAATCCTCGCTACAGAGAGCGAATTCCACAGCTCAGCGTAATGGTATCCAGGCAGCAAGCCAGGATTCTTAAGTAACGCGCTAAGCCAGTAGAAGGACTTGAATGATGCACAAGTCCAAAAACGAAGTAAATTGCAGGAAAAACACAGAGAAATCCTCTCAGGCAATGAGGAACAACAGGAAATAAATCCAAAAAGGCACAGATGCAAAATTCCAGTTTTCTTCGAAGGAAGAAAGACAAAAGCACAATAAAAAGTCTTCAAACAGTTCCAGAAGAGATAAAATAGGGTTCACTCCGCTCCTGTGCTGTAGATGGCTGGAGTCCTCGTCGCCAAAATTTGTAATAATCCAAGAAACAGGTTAAATTCCAAGAAGCTTTATTCAGCAGCACAGCATCATGTAAGCAGCTTCAAGTCCAAGTACAACTGACTTAAAGATGCAGAATGCATCACCAGGAAAGTTCTGAGAACCAGAACACCATGAGCAAAGTCTCATGCCATTAAAGGGGAAGTAATACAAGGAAAGATGCATAGTACAGGATGTAACAGGAGAGTTAACAGGATTAGCCAGGATACTTTGATGAATTCATAAGTGTCTCACCCTGAAGAGGGGCTATCTGTTAGAATGAGCTCTGCTCCACAGGAATGTCAGAGCAGGGGGGAGGGGTCATAACGTATCAGCTTCAAAGGGAGGATGGGACTGGCAGAAGAGAGCAGGTCCATCTACCCCTCTCTCCATGACCCAGCCAGAGGGCAGTCTTAAGGCCGGAATTTTCAGATGCCAGGGGGAGGGGAGTAATTGAAATGAGCCACACTGGAGGTTGGTTTATCTAGCTCTTGCTGCTCTGCTGAGATTTAAACCATGTTGAATTTTGGAGGAATAGTGCTTTCTGGGAGACCATTGTGTCACACTTTGGAGGAAATGGTCATGCTCTGGGGTTTTGCCCTGTACCTCATTGGACAGGAGTGCCCTCCTGCTTGACTCAAGAGAACACTGAACAAGTATCCGAGAGGAGCATAGCCTCTCAGATCTGCTGCTTGAAACTAAGAAGGCTTGCCAAGCTGGAAACTTGATTTGCACAATCAGGCCCTGCATTCTAGCTGACCGCGCCTGATGCATTATCTGGAACTACAGCCCTTTGGGTTTACCTTGCTTCAAAAGGATTTAAGAGTGGACTCCCTGCAAGCTACATGTTAACAGAGCTCACCTGCATCAACTCCACCAAGAGTCCGGTGCCTGGAGTGTATCCAGTGGACTTTTAAGGGTGTTGTCCAGGTGCATTGTGGGAATTATGATCCCAGCCTTCCAAGGACCATCTTGGAGATTCCAGACCCTTGGATTCTGTTTTGGACTCGTTGGACCCTCACAAGGAACTTCAGGACAAAGTTCCAGAAGTTTGAAAAAGTTTGGTGAACTTTTGTGAAAAAGCTCTAGAGGGTGACCAGACCCTCACAAAAAGGCAATCCGGTGAACCCTCCCTGAAACTGGCCTGCTGGAGGAGGCTGCACGACATCTGGTGAGAAATCCTCCAAAACGTTTCTAAGTGTGAAGGTAAAATCGTGAAAAGGGCCTCCCTCTTAGTGTATCCATCCAGGCCACCATCGCAGTCGGCCTCAAACTTTGACTTTGTCCTGGTTAGAGGCGACCAAATGTCCAGAAGTGACACTATTGCTTTCTAAGCAATAGAAAGTGTTTAATCTTTTAAAATCCATATCTCTGGATCCCTACATTGAATGTTTTTTCGTTTTGGTGTCATTTTAGTGATACAAACATTTCCTATTTTTATAAATTGGTGTTGGATTTTTAATGTGTGTTGTGTCTTAATTATGTACTCAATTTGTGTTTTTAAATGCTTTACTTACTTGTCTCTGAAGTTAAGCCTGCCTGCTCGCAGCCAAGCTATCAGGGGTTGAACATTGAAATAAAATCCTGACCTATTCTGAGCCCTAGACTGTGTTAGTGTCCTTATTACCAGTGGCAGATGCATGTTTACCACTGCTAATAACCCACTTTCCAACTAACACAGACACACACACATACATACACACACAAACACCCCTACATACACACACATATACACACACACACACACAAACATTCTCTCCTCTCTCTTTCTCTCTCCTCTCTCTCTCTCTCTCTGTCTCACTTTTTCGCTCCCCTCTCTCTCTCTTTTTCTCTCCTTTCTCTCCCTCCCAAAAATAGAAGACCCCGGTCAGAAGGGCAAGGCCCAATCATCCAATATACAGTTGCTTCTGTTCCATGATCAGCAAAAGACTCAACACTTTATTTTATGTCTTTATTTCACTTCACATCAGCACAACATTTGACACTCAGTATAATTCACCATCAGACACGTCACTGGCGAGCTAGGAGCAGGTGACAGGCAGGTTGCAAATACTCGATTCACTGTTGGCGACCAGAGTTGGTGACGAGCTTCTGACTACCTGTGACAACAAGACGCAATGGAACAAAGGCCACAAATGCAACAAGAGAGAGAAGCAGGACGACCAAAGACGGAGACTGAGAGAGAAACAAATGCAGCCCTTGAACCATCCACTCATTTGTCACGTGGAACAGATGTACTTCCAGGGTCATGACCTTCTCTGCAGCGGTGGCATGTCAACTTCTCCTGGGTTAGGCGCTCACTGCAAGTAAATATGGGAAACCACATATAAGTTGTTAATGTGCAAGCAGACTCTCCCACCGACTGAACAGCAAAATTCACTCAGGTTTTCATGATCCCCAATGAATATGTGCAATGCAAATGTACTGTGCATATAATTTTATTGTATAAAATATGAATGGATTGTACTGTTTTTTGAATAATCAATAGAGTTGGTCAGCAGCACTTTCAGCTCAAACAACAAAAATACCAAAAAAGGGGACAGAAGAGGTAATGCTATAGGAGCAGTGGAGGTGGATGCGCCCTCCTCTAGTCAATGTATAGAAAACATAAAGATCCACCCTCAGATAGATGTTTAGCCGTGTCCTCCCAGACTACGCGTGTTTCCTACAGTGGTGGAAAACACACAGTTTTGTTGAAATACCCCTCACACACCAAAAGGGCCCTTGGTGTAATGCTTCATCATAGGGTCTTCACGCCCCGCTACGGGACGGGGTGTGCTGCGACCTATGGCTACGTGGGAGCACTATTAAAAAAAAAACACGACTATGTGTCACGTAGGAGTGTAAGTGAGGTCCCTGGTGTTGGAACTTTGAGTATTGGTGGACATGTGAGTGCTTAAGCTTTCCAATGCACTAGGGTCACACCCTTTATAAATCCCTGATTGATTGATTGACCCTCACATCCATTCCATGTCCAGTTGGTGTGAATACCTTGAACTGACCCTTCAGCCAAGATAGGACCCCTGTGGGTAATGGGTGGACAGCAGGGCCAACTTGTGCTCTTTGTACACACTTTAGTCTTCCTAGAGCATTGGGTATCTCTTCAGTGCAGGTTCAGCATCCAGAGGGTACAGACTAACCCCATGCACAGTAAACTGGGGCGCACGCCATGGTGCCACACAGGCCTTCTGACACTTCTTCTCAGATAAGACCAGACACCTCCCCGCTGTGCCTAGCCTCAGTGATGAAGAGCCAGTAGTGTCTTTACCGCAGATACACTTACCGAAGGTGTAGGTGGCCTGGAATCCCTTCATGTTCAATGAGCCATCACTGTGGAACTGGAGCAGAAGGGAGCTCCCGGTGGAGGTCACTCGGGGGATTAGCTTGGAACTGCAGTATTTTCCAATAAGCGGGGAAGTTGTCTTGGCACCATCGAAAATAGACAAGGAATCAGCGTCGCAGGTAGGATTAGGTTCAAGGGCAATAGATGTGAACGTCAATGAAACCTGCAGGGTGTAAATAAGAAGTATGTGTTAGTTCTTAAAAAGTACCTCTTATCATGCCAGCAGGGAACAGTGTGCCATAAGAATGAAAATTATGTGACAGTCGTTTCTTACTACCTCTAACATACCAGTAGGGGACAGTGTGACATATGGAAGGAGAAGTATGCACAAGCCTTATTTAACATCTCTGTCCTGTCAGCAGGAGGCAGTGGCCAGATGTATCAAACGTTTTCCAGTTCGCAAAAGCGCTGATTCACAGAATTGGCTTGTTTGCGAATGGGAAAAAGCCTTTTGGGATCATCTCAAAGGGCAATTGCAAAATGGGGAATCACAATTGTGCACACATGCATAGTTCAGGGGTGCATCAGGGTGTCCTTTTGGCCCCCTTGCACCCTTGAAATTGTATAAACAATTTGCGAGTACCTATTGGGTACTCGCGAATTGCGCATGCAATTCCCATTCATTCCTATGGGCCTAGGCCCATAGAAGAGAATGGGAAGCCATTCCTTATTTGCGAGTCACAAATAAGGAATATGTAGGAATCACAAAAGATTTGCTGAAACCTACATTGCATTTTGCGAGTCTATAATAGAAAATCGGTAGAATTCACTATTATAGAATCGCAAAATTCAATTTTGATACATCTGGCGCAGTATGACATAAGGAATGAGAAGCTTACACACCATTATTATTGTCCTGCTAGCACAAGACAATCTGATGTAAGGAGCAAGAAGTATGCACTGGCCCTTATTTGCCATCACTGTCCTGCCAGTAGGGGGCAGCGTGACATAAGGAAGCAGCAGTATGTTTTAGCCCCTCTTTACAATCACTATTCTGCCAGCAGGGGGCAGTGTGACTTAAGGAAACAGATGTACAAATTAGCCCTTATTTTCCATCACTGTCCTGTCAGCAGGAGGCACTTCATCACACAGAAGCGGCTTCGATCATCTGAGTGGAATCGCAGATTAGGTCAATTGTTAGGTGCCGTCAGCACGGCGCTTGTGAAATTTATTGCTGTTAATATATCTTTTTTTAACACAAACGTTATTGAATTTTTGTTATACAATAAGATTACAGCACATTAAGCCACCTAATACATTAAGATATTTAGATGGTAATATACATACAGGGATCAATCAGTCTGTACTAGAAGCAATCAACATGTCATGAAATATGCTATATATAAAAAAGCCTCAACCTCCAATAGATATATGCTGGTACGTGGCCAGACTGCCTCGTTCAAGGCCGTCTAATGGAGGGAAGAGATGAACATGGAAGTGAGGTTGGGGCACGAGTTCCATACCTCTAATATGGACCAGTTTCAGAATTAGAAATCAATGGCTGTGGTGCCACCCACACAGAGGAGTCCCCCAGTTTGGTAACCAGAGTCACAGCGTGCGACCCTACTCTCCAGGGCTCCAAAGTCTGTGCCTGGGACCCTTCCATTAGTCTGTCCCATTGAATGGTATAGGTTTTTTTCTGGAGGCCCCTATATTCTTCCCTCCTCAGAGCCTCACTTTCTGCCAAGTCCCATTGCAAGACTTCCTCTTGCCAGGTAACTACCCTAGGAGCCTGTGGGGACATCCAGCATTTCGTAAGCAGTCTATTGACCAGGAGCAGAGAGAGGCCCGTAAAGCGCTGCGCCACTTTAGAGCTTTTGGGCCGTGGAGATAACCCCAATACTGATGTAGGCCAATAAGGTCTGTTAGTGCAGCTGAAATCCCGCCCCAGTAACCAACAAGGGAAGGGCAAGTCCAAAGCATATGTATTAGATCAGCGTCCATGGGGCGACAGCGTGGGCACGCCAAGGGGCAGTAGGGAACATTTTTTGGATTTTGTGTGGGGTTGAATATGATAGCCACTATAGTTGTCCAGCTATGCAACAGTCTTTGAAGTCTGGAGCCCCCATGCTGCCCACATGAGGTATGCAAAAACAACAGTTGATGAACAGAATGCAGAGCAATGTCATACATTCACCCGAGTACAGAGATCTGGGCCTAAATCCATCGTTTTTTTGCTCACCGTGCCATTCCAGTTTGAACCCAGTCATATGCAAATCAGTCTTGACCCTGTGCCCCCTGGGAACAGTCCAGCCCGAACTGCCAAGCCAGGTCTTCCCTGGACTGGAAACAAGCATCCTAGGACTGGTTTCAGGCTTTCAGCCCTCATCAGCCTGGATAGCTTGATTCCGGTGGCATGGAGAGCACATGACTTACGTCTGAGCATACCCGGCCCACTCGGGGTGAGAAATGCAAAAACAACAGTTGATGGACAGAATTCAGAACAATATCACACATTGCAAAATGGGGAATCGCAATTGACCCCAGTACAGAGATCTGGGCCTAAATCCATCGTTTTTTTGCTCACCATTCCATTAACCCAGCCATATGCAAATCAGTCTTGACCTTGTGCCCCATGGGAACAGTCCAGCCCGAACTGCCATGCCAGGTCCTCCATGAGGTAGGCATCTGCAGTTTATGTAGATTGATTCTGCGGGGCCCCCTCCCATCTGTAAGATCAATCAGTATGGTGTTCAACAGTTTAAACACCCATGCCGTTATTATGATTGGTGAATTCACAAAGTGGTACAGCAAGTGTGGCAACATCACCATTTTCGCCAGTGACAGACGGCCCGCTATCGACTGGGGTAATGTGACCCAAAACGACACTTGAGATCTCAGTGTGTTAATCTTATGTATGAAGTTGCCCTCCAATAGATAATGGCCCGATTCAAAAAGGTAAACTGAGACAAAGTCTAACTTTACGACTCTTGGTATTCACAAATGGCAATTACGAGTAATAAAGTTAGACTTTTGTCTCAGTTTAACTTAGGTTTTGGTCTTAAGTCTAACTGAGACCAAAACTTAAGTTAAACTGAGACAAAAGTACTACTTGTAAATGCCCTTTGTGAATACCAAAAGTCGCAAAGCTAGACTTTTGCCTCAGTTTACCTTTGTGAATCGGGCCCCTTGTGTTTTGCGGTATATCTGAATCCCCAGTTAGCGAAAGGTGCTTTGTGCTGTTTGCAGTTGTGTGTCACCGAATCTAAATGTGGTCTCTGTATAGGTATTAGTAAAGAAGTAAGCTCAAGATTTATCTGTATTAATATGCGGCCCTGACAAGTGGCCAAACAAGGACAGCAATTGGGCTATCTCTAAATTGCCCACTCAGATGTGTTTGAAATACAGAAGCATGTCATCGGCATATAGAGATACGGAATACACCACTCGATCGAAAGGGACCCCACTGTGGTCCACCACCTGCAGGATTCACTATGCGATTGGCTCGACCGCCAATATGAAGAAGAGAAGGGACCCAGGGTAACCCTGTTGAGTGCGGATAGACACTTGGTAGGGATCGGAGACATAGGGACCAGTTCTGGCTCTGGCCGTAGGTGATGAATATAGTAGTTTCACCCACTGGATATAAGCAGGGGTATCCCATAGTGAATCAAAGCAGCAAGCATGGGAGTCGCGGACTCGGGTATCAAAATCTTGTTGGTTATCAAAGGAAAGGCAGCCGGCATATGGGTGGTCTCGGGCTACATCCATTATTCCAAACAGGACCCTTATGTTCAAGGAGATGTTGCATCAGGTAAATCAACCATATTGATCCGTGTGGATCATGTGCACGAGTAAGGGGAGCAGTCAGCGGGACAGAGTTTTACTGAGAATTTTATATTCTGTATTCAGTACCAATGCCGGGTTCAACAGGGATGTTCCGATAGCTTTGCTATTGGGGGAGGGGAGCGTGTATTATACATCTAGTGATGTATAATATAATTTCTCCAGCTGTGGCACCAATTTTGCAGCATAGGTGGAATAGAATTCCACCGGAATTCCATCAGATGCGTGTGTTTATTGGGGACAAATCTGATGGTTCCACGAATCTCACTCGCCAGGATGGAAGCAGCAAGTTCTTCACTTTCCATTGTGGGCACCCTAGGCAGAGCTGCTTGGTGTTGAAACTCAGATAGTTCTACAGGGTCAGGAGGCTGCAGAGCCATTTATAAAGGGGTGCACTTGTCTAGGAATGCTGTTGATCCCCAGTTGTGTCACCACTGGTCCCTGCGTGAGTGCCTAGATTGATAAGATAGGCTTAGGAGATGGTCCGCACAAATTAACTGAGCCAGGAGCGTGCCCGCCCTGTCGGCTTCTGTGTGTTCTCTGAGTGTAGGCTCTCTGACCAATCAAGACACCATGCACTACTACCTTAAATGCTTCACATTCCACCCACGGCGAGCAAGCCGTACCAGCATTGTCGGAGAAATATGTATTAATGGTTGTGGCATAAGTATCTTTAAATCAGAAGTCTTCTTAGAGACTGGCTGCAGGCACCAGCTTGGTCTGGGAGCAGGAACCCGTCTCCATGAGAGTGTAATTTCCAGTGGGTTGTGATCTAACACCGTCTTACCCAGATACATAGCATGTGTAATGCAGGACCGAGGAATCTGTCAGAGTGAGAATGAAGGGCATGTGGTTAAGAGTAAAAGGATTACTCTTGCAATGTTACGGTTACGCCATACATCTGACACATCGCACTCATCCACCCTGTGACGCAACTCCTTAGCCTAGCACACCAAACCCGTAAAAGTGGGTGCAAATGATCCAATACTATTTCCAATACTGCATTGAAGTCCCCCCCAACACCCAGGGGTATTGAGACCAATGCGGTTGACAGCTGAGCAAGGAAGGGTTCCTGCTTGGTATCAGGCAAATATATACATCCTAGCATTAATGGTTCCCCGTCCAATTTACCCCTAAGAAATAACATTCTTGTGTGTCTACCTTGGTATGCATGCACTCCAGATGGGACCCCTGCCTGCAACCAGATTGCTGCGCCCCTTGAAAAAGTAGAGTACGAGGCATGGAATAGTTGGCCTCTTCATCGTTTACGCAACTTCTGAGCTTCAGTGGACACTAGGTAGGTTTGTTGTAAGAATACAATCTGTGCACGGTGCCTGTGCAATTGAGCTAACAGTCTATGTCTTTTGTGTACTTACCCCATACCTCTAACATTCCAAGTAATAATGTTATAATCTTTGACTACCGTCAACATAATTGAGTTGAGAAGTCAATCGTAAATACAGTTCCCCACACGGATTATATTTTACTATTAAATAGGCAGTACACGTGTAGTTATCTTCCAGGTAATAGTGGCATGTTTTTAATGGTGCAGCAGGTGTAGCGGCACCAGAGCCAAAAGCTCTTGGGACCCCACTAAACACAGAATATTGCTAAATTTAACTACTAAACAGGCAGTCACAAGTGCAGTAATCTAGCAGGCACCAGGGTCATGATTACAATGGTGTAGCAGGTGCACTGACAACAGGGCCAAAAGCTCTAGGCAGACCACCAAACACCTAATATTGCTATATTTTACTATTAAAGAGGCAGTCAAAGTGCAGTTACCTTGCAGGCAATACAGTTATGACTGAAATGGTGCAGCAGGTGCAGTGGCACCACAGCAAAAAGCTGTCTTACCTCCTCTAAACACCAAATATTGCTATATTTAACTACTAAACAGGCAGTCACAAATGCAGTTATCTTGCAGGCACTAGGATCATAATTTCAATGGTGCAGCAGGTGCAGTGGCACTGGGCCCAAAAGTTGTGGACCTTTTTTTCCTACATTAAGGCTGCCCAGTGTTTACCGATACTGCTCTTCCCCAGGCTGCATGCATTTAAAACTTGCTTGTGTAACTTTGCTTTAGTGTGTGGAGCTTTTATCACATTTCACATTCCTTATGGTATTGTTCCGCTAATAAAAATTGCATTTTATTTTGTGTCATGTGTTTGTTGCTAACAACATTGTTTTCTTCTCTGGGTCATGTGTTTGTTGTTGGCGCATTATGTAGTGTAAACTTGAAGGAACTGATTGCAGTGCTTTACATGAGCATGCTCCCTGGTGCTCTGAAGGGATGTTTTAACCTCCTATATCCGTTTGGACAGTTTCTGAGTAACATCACAGCGCAGACAACTCTTGGATTGTATACATGGTCATGTGCCTGTTCTAAAAGTATTCATTGAGTTTTTTGATTGCACCCTATTCCTTTGACTTGCCAGGAAAGGAGTCTGTATAGTTTCAGTAGCAGTAACTTTAAAAATTCCAGCTGCTGGGCATTGCTGGTATCCTTTAAATACAAAAAACATATTATTTTCCCCTGGTGTAAGTTCTCTTTTTTACCACTAAGCATTTAAGTTAGTAAGCAGGTAGGTGGTAAGACTTTCTTTTCTTGGGACTGGCCTTTACTGTGCAGATTGTATTGTTCTAGCACAAAACATGCTATATGGTTTGCTGCATTTTCCTTGCCCCATGTGAATAAACAACGTGGTCATTGAGAGATACTCTAATAGTGAGAAGTTTGCAGTCAGTCTTTCCATGGATGTAAAATGCATTCATATTTATTTGCAGACTTTTAAAGCGTGGTATTTTAGCTCAATAATTGCTAAAAATAGTTTGCTGAAGTCATTTAAACAGGCTCCTGTATTTTCATAGTTACATAATCTAAAGAACACCAACTGTACATTCTTAAAACAGGCAAAGTGCATTATCTAGTTATCATGATTTCAACGGTTCAGCAAGTATAGTGGCACCGGGACGTCTCACTTTCAGTGTGTTTCTTTCACTTATATTGCACAAATGGTCAAATGCTCATTTGAAAAATGTAAAGTTAATTTTCATTTGTTTATGTTACTAATGGGCAATAACCAAACAACACCTTTTAATCGAGTTTTCATAATCTTGTTTTCTGGTTTTGCAACAACCGTGCTTACGATTTACTTGTATGTTTTTTCATCCCACCCTTTACGTATTCTCCACATAGCTGCAACATTTTCAAGTCTACTTGTCAGGTGCATTTTTTTTATGTTTGTCCATTTACCTAATCTCCTTTATAATACCAGTAGTAAAAGCACAATATATTTCCTTTTTGAACATAAACAAGTCATAACACTTTAACAGACTTTCATGTAACTTATATTGTGCAACGGCTCATCAAACTACTACTTAGAAGAAAAAAAGTGTATTATTAATCACATGGGCAAAACCTAATGCATTCACTAATGCTTGTTTAAAGCTGTTCTGGAAAGTCATGATGTCACACTGCCCTCTCTGGCGAACATTCTAGAAGGTTCCTCATGATTCCATGGTCTACCAGGCTTGCGTGCTTTTTTCTCAGTACTAGAATGACATTGGGTAGCTCCTGCACTTACCTTGGATCCAGCTGGAGCCGTGATGTAGAAGCCGCAGTCCATGTTGGAATCGTAATTGTTGGGGAAGTTAGGGGATGAGATGGTGCCGTCAGAGCTGGTGAATGTGCCGCCACATTTTACTGTCAAACAGAAGAAAGAATCATCTTAGTACTCTGTGCATAGAGTACCGGTGACGAGTGTACAAAGTCCACATGCACAAAACACATCTCAGCCCTTCCACAACTGTGTGCCACACCAGAACCAGGAGTAGGGTCCTGCCTGATGCCCCCGGCACGCTGTTTGTGCCTCAGCTCACACTTTCGAGCAGCTGTGCGCTGTATAAATTAAATATAACATAACATAACATAACATGTCCCCAAAAATAGTGGTGCATGGCAAGAAACTGGGGACATGACATGAGGTTCCAGTCAGAAAGTACACATTTACTGTCAGGATGGTAAATAATAGAGCCCATGTCCCTGCCAATAGATGACCCCCACTTGCTGAGATTCTTGTCAGTACTCTCCCATGTCACTAATCATATGTGTTCCCATATATTTTGTGCACACTGTGATCTTTGACAACCCCCGATCATCGGTGGCCAAGACAGAAACAAAACACTGCTAATCTATGTACCATCTCCAGCTCCTTTCCCCAGACTCAAGGTATTGTGTCAGTGTACTGGGCTCACAACATCTTGTAGTTCATGGTGAGACCTCTATTGACTCTGAGAAACAAGCACTTCCTGCAGTGAGTCTTACGCCAACACACCCAGATATCCTGGGAGCACAGCTCACTGGGTCCCAACACGAGGTCTTGGCGAGCTGTAGAAGGCCTTTGCTTCCTTCCTCCCCTGTCTGTCAGTGGGCTGGCACCAAGGGCTACAGCATTACTGTAGAAGGCCCTTGCTTCCTCCCTCCCTCCCCTGCCTGAGAGCAGCCTGACACCAAGGACCGTACCACTGCTGTAGGAGGCCTTGAAGCCACTGGCGGTGATGGAACCATCTGTCACAAACTCCAGCAGCATCTTATTTCCAGAAGACATGAATGGCTGGAGCAGCCCGGTCCCACACGCTTTGCTGAGTAAGACTGGGGCTGCCTTACTGTTGCCATCGTAAATTGTGAGGTAGTCGGAGTCGCAGTTTGAGGAGGATTGGAGATCGAAGGCATCAAACTGCAGAAGAATCTGATAAGAAAGAGCAATAAATTAGACATACGACCTCCAAGGTGTCTAGAACTTTATATCCGCTATTTGTTTAAAAAGGACTGATTTTCAGTTTTTGAAAGTTATCCGCAGACTAGACTCAGTCGGTGATTTTGCATTGACTTGCACTGTTTCCATCCTCCTTCGCCACCATCCCTAAACTTCATACGTGTGTTCAAAGAGACATGACCCCCTTATGCTGTCCCTGCAGCTCCTGTCTTCTCTCATGGTGCCTCTACTTGGAAGCAACCCTGTTCTGAAGCTTTGGTACCTCTTGTGAAGAAGATACACACTGGGGTCTTGATTGCTTGTGCTAAGCTGGGGTTTCAGTCAAGTTAAAGGAGTAACCGAGAGAGCTAAGCTGGGGTAAGCTTCAAGGCACATGGTACAGTTGGCTCCTCATTGGACTGATAAGGATGGCCCTCCACCAATCTGGGCACTGCCTCTGGGTTACCAATAACCTGTGTCCTACCTTTGAGTGTGAGTGATGCCCACCAGCAGACCATATATGCTCAAGATAAATGTGATATTAAGTAGCGGAAGTCTATACTTACCTATGCATATTGACCTAAACCATCATTTGTTAGCTGATATTCGGCTAAGATGTTTTTGTAGCACTGTATTCAAAACTCAATATTCTTGTACCATACACTCAGGGGGTAACACCTATCGCTGTGCACCCCGGTATTCTGTCCTGCGACACTGTCAATTAATAGGTTAATCCTTGTGTGCCCATATCCATTGGGGTACTCCACTGGCATTCCCTCTCACCATTGCTTATTGCCCCCATGGGGCATTTCTGTGAAGTCCAATTTGAAGATGGTTAAAGTTTGACTTATTTGCCCCTTGTAGACCCACTCTTTAAGCTTTATTCCATCTAGTCTTTGGTGTCAGCCCTACTGTAGATTTCATTGATATCTTCTGATTGGTTCTCTGAAGCTCTTCAGCTATGGTGCTGACGTCATTGGAGAGAACATTCCAAGGACATATCCTTCTCCTCCTCTCTGATGGACCACTCTAACCAGAGTGACCTATCTCAGCAGCTACCTCGGCCGCCAATCAGGCAGCTCCTAACCCAGCGCGCTACTCTAAGTCCCACCCCTAGGCAGCTCAGGACTCTGGCAGGAGGAAAGCGCGACTAGCCCCATCAGCTTGTCTGTGAAGGACATACCTTATCGGAAGGCACTCGGATCATGTAGACACAGTTGACGTTGTTCGGGTACGAGGAAGGGTTATTGGAAGACGCTAGGGTGCCGGTCGGGTTAGATAAAAGGGTGCTGCAAACACCTGAAACCAAATATAAAAAGGAACATTCTTTAAATATTAATGTCTAGAAACAGCGCAATGACCCTGACAGGTTGAATTTCCACCCTCCAACGGCTCCTACTGAGAATGTCTCAGTTAGATTCACTAGTATTTAAGCTGGCATCTTTATATCTCCTCCAGGAGGACGCCCCTTGACCTTAACAATGATCTCTGTGGCTGGTGCTGGTCTTAGCAATGATATGGAAGCACAGACAAGAATATAAGTAGGTACCAAGAACTGCACTGGGCACACTGACCGGCAACACAAATTGCCCTGGTTCAGATTAAATGGCAATAAAGGTGGGATGGATTTTTAGGGAGACAAATAAAAATGAAACTCTGCAAAAGCAAATTATTTTGGACCACGAACAGAATCTTTGTCACTCCTCTTTCTCTTTACTGGTCTAAAGTGACTTCAGAGTTCAGGTCAAAGAAACATACATGATGTCTAGCTAGCTATAAGGCTACATAACTCCTAATGCAAAGAAGACATGGATCCCAATGGTAGGGACATTTTCAAAGCTGGGAACCCAAAGGTCAAGCTCCATAAAGGTAACAAACAGGGTCTTAGCAGAACTCTAACATTTAACCCATCTGAAACTCCACTATAAGAGGAATATGTTTCCATAAAGTAGTAGATTGTGCTTGGAACTCATCAGGTGATGAACACTGGGATCCAGTCAGAGGATGAACTATGGAGTTCTCCCAAGAATGGGATCCCACCAGCAGATAAATGCAAGGATCCCATCGGTGAATGGATACTGGGGAGGCATATTTACAACGAAATTTCAGAGAGCGGAACTGCGCCATCTTCGGCATCACAGTGCTCCGACATTTCCAAAATGCAGGAATGCGCTGTATTTACACCAATACGACGCTCCCCTGTGTTTCCCCCTGTGCTGGCGCTAAAATGAGCTGCCTAGCGCCAACACAAGCACATTTGCACCATAGTACAAAGGGGCCTGTGTTGCAGGGAATGATTGCTTATGTGAAGGAAGGTGTCCCTTCCTGCACATAAACAATCCATTATGGTGATGTGTTACTTCTATGCGTGCTGCTGAATTCAGCATACGTAGAAGTAGCAAATCGTCATTATTCAATGATTGTTTATGTGCAGGAAGGTGTCCCTCCCTGCACATAAACAATCCTATATGGTGATTTGTTACTTCTATGCGTGCTGCTGAATTCAGCATACATAGTAGTAGCAAATCGTCATTATTCAATGATTGTTTATGTGCAGGAAGGTGTCCCTTCCTGCACATAAACAATCCTATATGGTGATTTGTTACTTCTATGCGTGCTGCTGAATTCAGCAAACGTAGAAGTAGCAAACCGTCATTATTCAATGATTGTTTATGTCCAGGAAGGAGTCCCTTCCTGCACATAAACAATCCTATATGGTGATTTGTTACTTCTATGCGTGCTGCTGAATTCAGCATACATAGTAGTAGCAAATCGTCATTATTCAATGATTGTTTATGTGCAGGAAGGTGTCCCTTCCTGCACATAAACAATCCTATATGGTGATTTGTTACTTCTATGCGTGCTGCTGAATTCAGCATACATAGTAGTAGCAAATCGTCATTATTCAATGATTGTTTATGTGCAGGAAGGTGTCCCTTCCTGCACATAAACAATCCTATATGGTGATTTGTTACTTCTATGCGTGCTGCTGAATTCAGCAAACGTAGAAGTAGCAAACCGTCATTATTCAATGATTGTTTATGTCCAGGAAGGAGTCCCTTCCTGCACATAAACAATCCTATATGGTGATTTGTTACTTCTATGCGTGCTGCTGAATTCAGCAAACGTAGAAGTAGCAAACCGTCATTATTCAATGATTGTTTATGTCCCGGAAGGTGTCTCTTCCTACACATAAATATTCATTAATGGCATTTTGCTCTTTCTATGTGTGCTGCAGAATGCAAAAACATGGAGAAATAAAAGCATTTCTCCTCGTTTCTCCATTGTAGCGCCTGCTGTTGCATGGCGTTAGTTTTGGCGCTGCCTCAGATTAACACCTCCTTGTGAATCTGGGCAGCATCAAAAAGCAGTGGGAGTTGTGGTGGAACGCTGACAGCAACACCCATAGCACGCTCCTTTCACACTACATGATACGTGTGAGGGCGGCTTTTTTACAAGGCGGGGTTAAGACACAAAATGGGGCTTACAACACTTTAAAAATATGGAGAAGGGCATATCGCCACCAGAACGTTGCTAAGAGTAATCAGGTGATGTTATCCCCATGTAAATATGCCCCTGTGATCGCTACATGAAACGAATCTCAAGCTCTCATGGAAGGAAGAATGTTGATATTCCAACAAGGGGGTGAATGCAAGGAATCAATCAGTAGATGGATGCTCGGGTCCTATCGAAGGCCAGTGATGGTGTCTCATCGGTGGATGTAGCCAGGATGCGATGAGTACATGAAAGCTGGGATTCCATTTTGTGTCAGTCAAACTAAGGCATACGTAATGGGATCCTATTAGGAAATAAGTCCTGGTATTTTATGAGGAGATCAGTAAGGATCCTGTAAGTAGACCAAGGCGGACATTGTAGCCAGAAATATATAGTGGGATCCTATTTACATATAAAGCGGGGATCCAATTAGTAGCAAATTCCAGGATCCACTGGATTTATGCCGGGAGATGAATTTTGGGATCTCATAAGGGAACATGTTGGGATGCCATCATGAACTGAATACTGACATCGCACTAGGATAAATCCTAGAATTCAGTCAGGATATAAATGCTGGAATCCAGTCAGCATAAATGCTGGGATCCAGTCATGGGATAAATACTGGAATCCAATCAGCGGATAAATGCTGGAATCTAATAAGTGATAAATGCTGGAATCCAATCAGTAGATAAATGCTGGAATCTAATAAGGGGATAAATGCTGGAATCCAATCAGTGGATAAATGCTGGAATCCAATCAGGGGATACATCCTGGGATCCAGTCAGTGGATACATGCTGGAATCCAGTCAGCGGATAAATGCTGGAATCCAAGCAGGGGATAAATGCTGGAATCAACTTATGGGATAAATGCTGGAATCCAATCAGGGGATAAATGCTGGAATACAGTTATGGGATAAATGTTGGAAACCAATCAGCGGATAAATGCTGGAATCCAATCAGGGGATAAATTCTGGTATTGAATCAGTGGATAAATGCTGGAATCTAATAAGGGGATGAATGCTGGAATCTAATAAGTGGATAAATGCTGGAATCCAATCAGGGGATAAATCCTGGGATCCAGTCAGGGGATAAATGCTGGAATCCAATCAGCAGATAAATGCTGGAATCCAATCAGGGGATAAATGCTGGAATCCAGTTATGGGATAAATGCTGGAATCTAATCAGGGGATAAATGCTGGAATCCAGTTATGGGATAAATGTTGAAATCCAATCAGCGGATAAATGCTGGAATCCAATCAGGGGATAAATCCTGGGATCCAGTCAGGGGATAAATGCTGGAATCCAATCAGCGGATAAATGCTGGAATCCAATCAGGGGATAAATGCTGGAATCCAGTTATGGGATAAATGCTGGAATCCAATCAGGGGATAAATGCTGGAATCCAGTTATGGGATAAATGTTGGAATCCAATCAGCGGATAAATGCTGGAATCCAATCAGGGGATACATGCTGGAATCCAGTTATGGGATAAATGCTGGAATCCAATAAGGGGATAAATGCTGGAATCCAGTTATGGGATAAATATGGGGATCCAATCAGCGGATAAATGCTGGAATCCAATCAGGGGATAAATGCTGGAATCCAGTTTGGGATAAATGCTGGAATCCAATCAGGTGATAAATGCTGGAATCTAGTTATGGGATAAATGTTGGAATCCAATCATTGGATAAATGCTGAAATCCAATCAGGGGATAAATCCTGGGATCCAGTCAGGGAATAAATGCTGGAATCCAATCAGGGGATAAATGCTGGAATCCAGTTATGGGATAAATGCTGGAATGCAATCAGGGGATAAATGCTGGAATCCAGTTATGGGATAAATGTTGGAATCCAATCAGCGGATAAATGCTGGAATCCAATCAGGGGATAAATCCTGGGATCCAGTCAGGGGATAAATGCTGGAATACAATCAGCAGATAAATGCTGGAATCCAATCATGGGATAAATGCTAGAACCCAGTTATGGGATAAATGCTGGAATCCAATCAGGGGATAAATGCTGGAATCCAGTCATGGGATAAATGTTGGAATCCAATCAGTGGATAAATGTTGGAATCCATTCAGGGGATACATGCAAGAACTCACTGAGGCAATGCAATTCGGGATTCCAGGGGACAATAATTGCCAGGCCAATAAGTTATACATGCTGGGATCCTATTAGGGGACAAACACTGGCATCCCATCAGGAGATAAATGCTGGCATCATGTCATATGATGAATGCTGGGAACCACTCTGGGAAAGGATGCTGGGGTCCTATTGGGGACAAGGGCTGAGATCCTATCAGAGAATAAATGCTGAAATCGCAACAGGATGAGACAAAATCTGGAATTCAGGCAGGGGATAAATACTGGGATCTCATCAGGAGAAAAATGCTGAGATTTCATCCTAACAGCAGGTAGAACAAAGAGCTGGTTTTTGTTCTCGGCTGGGCAATTAAACAGTTCTAGATGCCTGCCTTAGCTGATGATGGTTAAATATCTTTATCTTGGCTGATATTGTTAGAACTATTTGCATGATCAGTGAGGAACAGTAGCTACTGCGTCGGATACAGCTCTAAAATGGTTCCGATAATTTTCTAAGAGGACAGACACAAAATGTCAGACTAGAGTTCTTCAAGTCATCAGAGGGGAAGGTTGAATGTGGAGTACCCCAGGGTTCACCCTTTCCCCCTCTCTCTTGTTTTCCGAGCTGCTATTTTCTACCATTTCCTCCAGAGACCTCAAATAATGCTGATTTGCTGTTGACATATAGATCTACGTGCACATGTTGGTCTCGTAGGACAAGGGGATGAATAAAAGTGGGTTCGAGTTAAACAGAGCAAATCTTAGATGCTCTGCGTAGGCTCAAGACACAGACTTCTGCATAACCTCGCTTAGCCAACGGAGATATTTGAGACCCCATCCACCTTGACTTAGAAACTAGAAATCTGAGGGTCATCTGGAATACCGAATTGAACTTTGAGGCTCACATCAGCTCTGTAGAGCGTTCAAGTTTATTCAGCATAAGACAACTGAAACAGACATTGCCCTACATCAAAAACAAATATCACAAAATCCTTTCTGGTTCACTGACTGATTCAAACCCAGATTATGCCAATTCCTTTCTGAGTTGGCTTCCAAAAATAAAACTGCTGAGATGCAACATGTACAAGAGATGGCGGCACAACTTGTTTTAAAGCTATGGATTTATCGTAGCATATCAGCAGGCTCAATTTCAGTGGTACACTTCCGAAAGCCCGATCCAAAAGGTCATTATTATATCAACGGGCTAGACTTCAGTGGTACCCATTCAAGACCCCTATCCAAAGGTCATTATCATATCAGCAGGCTAGACTTCAGTGGCACCCATCCAAAAGCCCCACCCAAAAGACTGTTATCAAATCAACAGGCTAGACTTCAGTGGTACACATCCAAAATCCCTACCCAAAGGTCATTATCATATCAGCAGGCTAGACGTCAGTGGTACCCAACCAAGAGCCCTATCCAAAGGTCATTATCTTATCAGCAGACTAGACTTCAGTGGTACCCAACCAAGAGCCCTATCCAAAGGTCATTATCTTATCAGCAGGCTAGACTTCAGTGGTACCCATCCAAGAGCCCTATCCAAAGGTGATTATCTTAGCAGCAGGCTAGACTTCGGTGGTGCCCATTCAAAAGCCCTATCCAAAGGTCATTATCATATCAGCAGGCTAGACTTCAGTGGTACACATCCAAGAGCCCTGTCCAAAGGGGATTATCTTATCAGCAGGCTAGACTTCGGTGGTGCCCATTCAAAAGCCCTATCCAAAAGACCATTATCAAATCAACAGGCTAGGCTTCAGTGGTACTCATCCAAAAGCCCTATCCTAAGGTCATTATCTTCAACAAAGCATTTGTTGTTCTCAAGTGCATTAAGGGAATAGCATCAGCTTGTTTGTGGGAGAAAATCATTAGAAATGTTCCCTCCTGTAACCCAGGGTCCTGTGGCTTATCTCTTCTCAATGCTGGAAGTACTAACATTCAGGGAAAGGGAAACTGCAGATTCCCCACTATTTGGGCCAAAGATTTTGAATGTACTGCCTGCACCTGGATATTAAGAATAGACATACTCTGCTTACCTTTAGGAAAGCCTTACAACATTCCACTTGTGTTCTCTTTTTGCAGCACTTACATGTATATGGCATTTTATACTAGTTAGTTAGGGACACTGGCACCTAAAAATAATAATTAAGTTCAAAGGGTGCGCTCCACAAATTAACTAACAACATTAAAATGTTCCATGATGGATGATAATGGTGGAAGTTGAGCTGAAATCATTACAAAAGAAAATATTACTGCCTACGAGGAAAAGATGCGGTGACTGATATGACATTTCAGTATCTATCTGCAGGCATGCCCTCCTTACCACACTGGTACAGGGCGTTGATTTTGGAAACATCCAGGTTGCTAAGCCCATATCTCTGTCCGATGACTGTGTTTGGATTTGGCTTGGGGACGATGGTCGGCTGTCCAGCTCTGGTAGTGAAAGCATACCTGGGGAAAGGAAGACCTCACAGGTAAAGCACACCATTATAACGCATTATTCACCCATAAAACCCTACAGCGAGTCCAGGTGAGTCGACAGCGGGAACAGGTGAGGGTCAAATATTTCGTGTTGCTTAAAATGATGCATATCTAAACTCAATCTCAGTGTTGTTCTAGAACTAGCCTCCAGCAGATCCTGCCCAGCTCAGTGTAACATTTCTCAGTTCTCCTTTTCATGAGCCTCAAATCCATGTAGGCAACACACGCTCCCCTTACCGCCCTCACTCACACTCAGCATCTCAGATCCTAAAAAGACTGATTTGAAAAAATGTCTCTAGTGTAGCCTCATGACATTTCCTCTTGTGACTTTAGTGGCTTTAGTACTGAGGTACCAATCCTCATGCGATTCATCAGCAATGGATCTTCCACTCTAAACCAAGCTATTCACCAATTCAGACAACGTTCACCTATCCATCCCCACATGTGGACTTTCAATTCTATGGGAACAAGTTCAGTAACACAGCCATGACTCAACTTCACTTTCTTACCTTCATCATCTATGGCAGTTCCACACTGTGGTGCCCATATACACCCACCCAGGCATCATTCCGTACACCGCTTCACATACAGAGCATCGATCATAGCCAATGATGTTCACCGACACAGCCATCAGTCCGTACCACGCTTCACATATAGAGCGTTAATCCTAATCGAGGCTGTTCACCAACACAGCCAAGATGGTACTACTCTTCCTCATCCATGGACATTCTACTCTGTGTGAACATGTCCCCCAGCCATCATCCTGTACCCCGCTTCACATACAGAGCGTCAATCCTAACTAATCATGTTCACCGACACAGCCATCATCCTGTACCATGCTTCACATACAGAGTATCGATCATAGCCAATCATGTGCACCAACGCAGCCATCAGTCCGGACCCAGCTTCACATACTAACCAATCTTGTTCACCAACATAGCCAAGATGGTACTACTCTTCCTCATCCATGGACATTCTACTCTGTGTGAACATGTTCACTGAAACAGCCATGGCTCAACTTCACTGTCTTACCTTCATCATCTATGACAGTTCCACACTGTGGCGACCATATACACCAACCCAGCCATCATCCTGTACCCCGCTTAACATACAGAGCATCGATCCTAACCAATGATGTTCACCAACACAGCCATCATTCCGGACCCCGCTTCACATACAGAGTATCGATCCTAACCAATGATGTTCACCAACACAGCCATCATTCCGGACCCCGCTTCACATACAGAGTATCGATCCCAACCAATGATATTCACCAACACAGCCATCATTCCGGACCCCGCTTCACATACAGAGTATCGATCCTAACCAATCATGTTCACCAACACAGCCATCATTCTGTACCCCGCTTCATATTCAGAGCGTCAATCACAACCAATGCTGTTCACCCGCAAAGCCATGACTCAACTTCACTTTCTTACTCTCATCATCTTAGGCAGTTCCACACTGTTGTGCCCATGTTCACCAGCCCAGCCATCATTCTGTGCCCCGCTTCACATACAGAGCATCGATCCTAACCAATCATGTTCACTGACACAGCTATGACTCAACTTCACTTTCTTACCTTCATCATCTACGGCAGTTCCACACTGTTGTGCCCATGTTCACCAGCCCAGCCATCATTCTGTGCCCCGCTTCACATACAGTGCATCGATCCTAACCAATCATGTTCACTGACACAGCTATGACTCAACTTCACTTTCTTACCCTCATCATCATCTTACAGCAGTTCCTTAATCAAAGGTGAAATAAACACCACCCTCTACTTCCCATTCCAGCAATCTCAGCGCTAATTAAAAAGATCACATCAGAATGTGATCAGAATCAATGGGTGTGAATTAGGGTTTGATGGACAGAGGATTATAGGAGTGGCGGAGGACATTACCAATGCCATCCCGACGGTACTCCATCACCAACTATAGCCATGACCTCAGCCCAGCAGCCATCTCTACATAATTAAAGAAACCATCATTACTGCAGTTACTAAAGGTTTTCACCCAGGTTCTGGGGGTCAGTATTGTTTTCTTCCTGTCCCTCAATGTTGGGCTTTTCCATATGATGATGGACAGGATGAAAAACAAATATTACACTGTCCACCCTAAATAAGGCAGGCATTGTAATGCCATTCCTCAGATGGCTGCTACTCCATTGGGCTGCCAGAGGAAGTATTTCATCAACAGAGCCAATAGGAGGTCTGTCGACAGAATACCCATCTTTAAATGAAGCGGGTGGTCCTAGGGTTTGGCGGAATGGGTATTCCGTCATGTTTGCAAAGGAGTACCCTGTCTGCTAAAATCTAAATCAGTCACTGTCTAGATATAAAAGCCTTTCATCAGAGTTGTAAATTGAAAATCTCTTCGTAGCTGCGCATCGGAGACTTACATCCCATAGTGCATCACGGAGGCGTAGTCGTACTCCAGGCCAAGGTTGTTGGTGTTCTCTCTGTTAAAGTTGCCGATGCTGTCTGTTGAGATGAGCAGACGGTACAGATGAGTTAGTGAGGACTGAGCCTGGTATGGCACATTCCAATAAAGAGAAGGTCCCAGCTCACCAGGGGGCAGTGCCCCCATGTGTCATTGCAGGGGTTAGGAGGAGTCTAATGGCAAAGCTGTTGAATTTGGAACATGGGGGAGAGGGGTCAAATCTGGTCCCTGGAACAAGATCGAAAAGCCTGTGATTTGAGGTTAATCGCTTCAATATGTGATATGGAGTTGTAAAATTCTAAATTTAAATCCTATTTAATGAAGAGCACCACTGAATTGTAGCTGCATTTTATAGCGCTTACTATTCTTGACAAGGCCTGCAGCACTTTATGCCGGGAGCACACTGCTCCAGGCACCCAAGGCCGAATGGTTAATCCAGTGGTTGTTGGTTATTGGGATACATCTTGTGCTCTCAAGAAAACCATTCCAAGCATTTACTCCAGTTTCTTTGAGGAAGAGACAATGATCTGGGGTTAGTGGTGCTCATTTGGGAGGTGGAAGGAGTATGTGAGTTCATGGAGATGATTCGTGGGATTAATGCCTGAGAGAGTGGATAATGTGTTATTAGTTTGCAGGTATGACTTTCAAGAAAGAGGTGATTTAGGTCAACATTTGGAAGAAAATGAGGACATTAACAGAAATGCAATATTAAAGATTAAGTCAAACCTGCTTGTGACGTAAAGTAGGCTGTGCTCAGAGAGAAGAGACATGCAGAATATAAAATATAAGGAGATAGTCAGTCCAATGAAAGGGAGAGGGGAGTTTTTCATGCAGTTTTGGGAATACAGAGGAGGCTTTTTGAAAAGCCATGCAATCGAAGAATGAAAAAACTGTAGAAAGAAACACCATTATTTGTATGTGAGATAGTGGAGTAAGAAAGAGTGGTGCTCAAGGCGCTGTACATCCCAACCAGCCCCGGGCCCTGTTAACAACGCATGCTTTGTGTCGGGTTTATGTTACTTTTCTAATTCAAACCCAAATTAAAGTGTTCAGGTGGAATTCACAATCCAACGCTAATCGCGATATGAGTTGAATTGTAACCCAAAGTAACAAAAAGTTATGCTTTGCGCTGCCTTGCATTACTTTGCGTCAAGGGGGCATTCTATGGGTGATGCACAGGTGTTACTACGCCTTCCCCCATGGGTTTTGACATAAATCCATATCTACAAAACACTTTAAACAGATTTGGGCCAAACCCTGTGCCTCTTCAAGGCAAGTGTACCGGGGTGAAATATTTTCATTTCTCCTTGTTTTTCCCCCTTTGCGTGTTGCTGCATTGTACAGCACACCTACAACGTGGGAAAAGTCTTAAAGCCTAGTTTTTGTATTGAAAGGGACCCTTTTCTGCACAAAGACTGTGCTTCAGGCAACGCATACATTCTAGCACTATGGCGCAAGGGTCCCTGTGTTGGTGCGTGTCTGCCTAAAGTCTGCCACCAGCGCTGGGAGGCAGCAGAGAAGCGCCACATCATAGTATTTCATTCACACAATGCACGCAGCAACTTAAGCTGAACACTTCTGTGCAAATCTGTACCCCGTGTCTCCGAAGCAGGCCCTGCAGGCCCTGCTGTTAGCATTCACTGGCCAACCAGATGGGAGGAGGCATCGCCATCATCCACAGGGACACCATCCGTCTCACGACCAGCACCGACAACACCCTGACCAGCGCCGAACACCTGCATTTCCAGATCCACACCAACCCGAACACCACCCTCAGAGGCACCCTGATCTACCGACCCCCTGGACCACGCACGCAATTCAGCGAGGACATCGCCGACTTCGTCAGCCCGCATGCCCTCCCCTCCGCTGACTACATCCTCCTGGGGGACCTGAACTTCCACCTGGAGAACAACAACGACCACAACACCAGCACCCTGCTCGACAACCTCGCCAACCTGGGACTCAAGCAACTGGTGTCCACCCCCACCCACCTCGCCGGACACACACTCGACGCCGTCTTCTCATCCAGCACAGACATCAACTTCAGCCACGCCACAGAGCTTCAATGGACGGACCACAGCTGCATCCACTTCACCTTCAAGAGAACGACGACCCACCAACACCAGCAACAGGCCGCCCGCAGAAGCTGGAACAAGATCACAGCAGACCAGCTAGCCACCTCCCTGAGCCAACACCCTCCTGCCAGCTCAGCGAACCCCAGCCAGGCCGCCGACAACATCACGAAGTGGATCAGCAACTGCGCGGACGAACTCGCCCCGCTGAGGACCCCGCCCAGCAGACCCGGCAGCAAGAAGGCCCCATGGTTCACCGACGAACTCAAGAGCTCCAAGAAGAACTGCCGAGCCCTCGAGAAAGTCTGGAAAAGGGACCCGACACCGGACAACAGGACCTCCTACAAACTGGCCACCCGGAAACACCACCAGCTGATCCGCGCCGCCAAGAGAACAGCATTCAAGGACCGGCTGGACAACAACGCACACAACAGCAAGGAACTCTTCAACATCGTGAAAGAGCTCTCCAACCCCAGCGCAGGAAACAACGACATCACCCCATCGCAAGACCTCTGCAACTCCCTCGCCTCATACTTCCACAACAAGATCACGGACATACACAGCAGTTTCAACAACCAACCAACGCACACCACGACCGACCTGCCACCCCCCCCCACCACCACCCTCCACGCCTGGACCCCGATCAGCACAGAAGACACCATCCGCACGATGAACTCCATCCACTCCGGATCACCAACCGACCCCTGCCCTCACCACGTCTTCAACAAGGCCGACGCTGTCATCGCACCCCACCTGCGAGACATCATCAACACATCCTTCGACACCGCCATCTTCCCCGAAAGCTGGAAACACGCCGAACTCAGCGCTCTACTCAAGAAACCAACAGCGGACCCCACCGACCTCAAGAACTACCGCCCCATCTCGCTTCTCCCGTTTCCAGCCAAAGTCATCGAGAAGACCGTCAACAAGCAGATGGCCGCCTTCCTCGAGACGAACGGATCCCTCGACCCCTCACAGTCCGGCTTCCGAGCCAAACACAGCACCGAGACCGCCCTCATCGCCGCCACCGATGACATCCGAGCCCTGATGGACAATGGAGAAACAGCGGCCCTCATCCTCCTAGACCTCTCCGCGGCATTCGACACGGTCTGCCACCGCACCCTAATACGGCGCCTCAGCAACATCGGAATCCGGGACAAGGCGCTGGAATGGATCATCTCCTTCCTCGACGGAAGAACACAGCGAGTCCGCCTACCACCGTACAAGTCAGAGGCCTCCGAAGTCATCTGCGGCGTCCCCCAAGGATCATCACTGAGCCCCACCCTCTTCAACGTCTACATGAGCCCCCTCGCGGCCATCGTACGCAAACACCACCTCAGCATCATCTCCTACGCCGACGACACCCAGCTGATCCTCTCCCTGACCAACAACCCCGCCGCCGCCAGAGCCAACCTGCACGAAGGGATGAAAGAGGTAGCCGAGTGGATGACGACCAGCCGCCTGAAACTGAACTCGGACAAGACGGAGGTCCTCATCCTGGGCTCTTCACCCTCCGCCTGGGACGACTCCTGGTGGCCTCCCGCCCTGGGCACCGCACCCAAACCGACAGACCATGCACGAAACCTGGGCTTCATCCTGGACTCCTCCCTCTCCATGACCAGACAAGTCAACAGCGTCTCCTCGGCTTGCTTCAACATCCTACGCATGCTACGGAAGATCTTCTGGTGGATCCCCTCAGAGACCAGGAAGACCGTCACCCAGGCCCTCGTCACCAGCCGACTAGACTACGGCAACGCCCTCTACGCCGGGACCACCGCCAAGCTCCAGAAGAGACTCCAGCGGATCCAAAACGCCTCAGCCAGACTCATCCTCGACATCCCACGGTCCAGCCACATCTCCGGACATCTGAGAGACCTTCACTGGCTCCCCATCAACAAGAGAATCACCTTCCGCCTCCTCACCCACGCACACAAAGCCCTACACGACCAAGGCCCGAGCTACCTCAACAGCCGAGTCAACTTCTACGCTCCCAAACGCCACCTCCGATCAGCCAACCACGCCCTCGCCGCCGTCCCCCGCATCCGAAGAGCGACTACAGGAGGAAGGTCCTTCTCCTACCTGGCCGCCAAGACCTGGAACTCCCTCCCGTCCGACCTGCGCCTAACCCAAGACCACCTCTCCTTCAGGAAGAAGCTGAAGACCTGGCTGTTCGAGCAGTAGCGGCACCCCCCCTCCCCAGCGCCTTGAGACCCTACGGGTATGTAGCGCGCTTTACAAGTGTCACTGATTGATTGATTGATTGATCCTGGGTATCGATTTCAGGAAAATGCATTTTAACCACAGGTCATATTTTATCCTATGCCAGGCAATTTTTATGTGGGCAAAGAATAAACAGATTAAAATGAAGCATTGTTCCTGTTAATGCCCTCAGCAGTGGTGACGTTTGTGAAAAGGACACCAGACTGTGACAGTCACAAATATTGATCACCGTAACCAGGGGTCAGATTGGTTGAACGGGTGTGTTGGCGGGTATCTGTGATCAAACCTAAGCTGAACCAATCAGGTGTTCAAATCAGTGCCAAGGTGTGCCCAGTAGCAATCTGAGTTGTACTCAGTGTTCCCTCTGAGTGGTAAGTGGAGCCCGGGGGTGACACTGACCGGGTGAGATGTTCTCCGTCATGATGGTCACGTAGCTGTCGCGGTCACTGCGGTTCTGCTCGTGGTAGAAGCCCAGGGAATGGGTCAGCTCATGCTGGATGGTTCCTTTCGACAGACATCCCCCGGGAAGAGATACCTCCTGAGTGCCTCCTGTCTTCCCGATGTATGACCAGCACCTACGGGAGAAGATGGACCAGGGAGACCCATAGATTACTGCAATGGCACCTTTAGAGAAAGAATATTACAATTTTACTACATACAAGGGATCTGCCTGTGTGTCTCCTCTTTGACTGTAGCTATCTGCAAGGGATGAGGGGTTCTAGGAAAAGACAATGTGCAGTCTAGGTTGTGATGAAAGATCTTGCATCCAAAGGAAAGCTGTTCCATCCTGCACCAGTCTGATTCATTTCTGGTTTACCCTGTAATATTTTCTCCCAGTAGACTCCACATCAGTCTGCGCTGTAGCCCCTTGGGATCGGTCTTCCACCTCAATCTCAAAACCTTTCTGTTTGATAACCTCTCTTTTGGTTGTGTAATCTTACAGTTCTCCCATCACTTTCATGAGCTCTCCACTAGTGCCTTAGACACCTCCCTAGAGGTAGCTGTGGGCTCTATAAATGTCATGAATTGAATTCAATTTGTGACTATTGTCTGCCTGGGGGGACAGACCTACCAGCTGCCCATGGGTAATTCGGCTCAGTCCCCCATAACTGGGATCCATATTCCAACGTCAGTGTTCTGGTTGCGTGTGGCATGATGCATGTGTGTTGCGCAGCTGTGAAAGCATATAAATTGAGAGTGGTGTCCTAAAATCATGAGTCCCTTCTGGATGTGTTTATATTTTGTGTACTTGTTTCCGCCTCTGCAATCTTTGCATTTAGACTTCGTGGATCTATGGGTGGGACTAGAATATAAAGCACATCTCTTTTTTGCTAGGCCCAACATTTTTGTCCAGCAAAAGGCTCTGAGACCCCCAAATGCCTTGTGTTGTGATAGGCATCGAATAGAGAGAATTGGCCAATCAAACATCAGACATTTCAAAGTCAGGCTGGTGCACTGTAGCACTTTGTCTGGCACGTTTGCTCCTTTGAACAGGAGGATTATAAATACCACCCTATTGAAAGCGTGAAGCCGTAGCAGAGAACAGCATCATATCTGCCCATAGAAAGTCTATCACGGAGAGTCCTCTGCCCATGGAAAGTCTATAATTGAGAGTCCACTGCCCATGGAAAGTCTATCATTGAGAGTCCACTGCCCATGGAAAGCCTTTCACTGAGAGTCCACTGCCCATGGAAAGACTTTCGCTGAGAGTCTTCTGCCCATGGAAAGTCTATCATTGAGAGCCATTGCCCATGGAAAGTTTATCATTGAGAGTCCATTGCCCATGGAAAGCCTTTCACTGAGAGTCCATTGCCCATGGAAAGACTTTCACTGAGAGTCTTCTGCCCATGGAAAGTCTATCATTGAGAGCCATTGCCCATGGAAAGTCTTTCGCTGAGAGTCTTCTGCCCATGGAAAGTCTTTCGCTGAGAGTCTTCTGCCCATGGAAAGTCTATCATTGAGAGTCCATTGCCCATGGAAAGTCTTTTGCTGAGAGTCTTCTCCCCATGGAAAGTCTATCAATGAGAGTCCATTGCCCATGGAAAGTCTTTCACTGAGAGTCCTCTGCCCATGGAAAGTCTTTCGCTGAGAGTCTTCTGCCCATGGAAAGTCTATCATTGAGAGTCCATTGCCCATGGAAAGTCTTTCACTGAGAGTCTTCTGCCCATGGAAAGTCTATCATTGAGAGTCCATTGCCCATGGAAAGTCTTTTGCTGAGAGTCTTCTCCCCATGGAAAGTCTATCAATGAGAGTCCATTGCCCATGGAAAGTCTTTCACTGAGAGTCCTCTGCCCATGGAAAGTCTTTCGCTGAGAGTCTTCTGCCCATGGAAAGTCTTTCACTGAGAGTCCACTGCCCATGGAAAGTGTATCACTGAGAGTCCACTGCCCATGGAAAGCCTTTCACTGAGAGTCCACTGCCCATGGAAAGTCCATCATTGAGAGCCATTGCCCATGGAAAGTCTTTAACTGAGAGACTTCTGCCCAAGGAAAGTTTATCATTGAGAGTCCATTGCCCATGGAAAGTCTATCACTGAGAGTCCACTGCCCATGGAAAGCCTTTCACTGAGAGTCCACTGCCCATGGAAAGACTTTCGCTGAGAGTCTTCTGCCCATGGAAAGTCTATCATTGAGAGCCATTGCCCATGGAAAGTCTTTCGCTGAGAGTCTTCTGCCCATGGAAAGTCTATCATTGAGAGTCCATTGCCCATGGAAAGTCTTTTGCTGAGAGTCTTCTCCCCATGGAAAGTCTATCAATGAGAGTCCATTGCACATGGAAAGTCTTTCACTGAGAGTCCTCTGCCCATGGAAAGTCTTTCGCCGAGAGTCTTCTGCCCATGGAAAGTCTATCATTGAGAGTCCATTGCCCATGGAAAGTCTTTCACTGAGAGTCTTCTGCCCATGGAAAGTCTTTCACTGAGAGTCCACTGCCCATGGAAAGTCTATCACTGAGAATCCATTGCCCATGGAAAGCCTTTCACAGAGAGTGCCCTGTCCATGGAAAGCCTTTCACTGAGTGCCAACTGCGCATGGAAATTTTTTCACTGAGAGTCAACTGCCCATGGAAAGTCTTTCACTGAGAGTCCACTGCCCATGGAAAGTCTTTCACTGAGAGTCTTCTGCCCATGGAAAGTCTTTCACTGAGAGTCCACTGCCCATGGAAAGTCTATCACTGAGAGTCCACTGCCCATGGAAAGTCTTTCACTGAGAGTGCTTTTCTCATGGAAAGCCTTTCACTGAGTGCCAACTGCCCATGAAAAGTCTTTCAATGAGAGTCCTCTGCCCATGGAAAGTCTTTCACTGAGAGTCCACTGCCCATGGAAAGTCTTTCACTGAGAGTCTTCTGCCCATGGAAAGTCTTTCACTGAGAGTCCACTGCCCATGGAAAGTCTATCATTGAGAGTCCATTGCCCATGGAAAGTCTTTCACTGAGAGTCTTCTGCCCATGGAAAGTCTATCATTGAGAGTCCATTGCCCATGGAAAGTCTTTTGCTGAGAGTCTTCTCCCCATGGAAAGTCTATCAATGAGAGTCCTCTGCCCATGGAAAGTCTACCATTGAATGTCCATTGCCCATGGAAAGTCTTTCACTGAGAGTCCTCGGCCCATGGAAAGTGTATCACTGAGAGTCCACTGCCCATGGAAAGTGTATCACTGAGAGTCCACTGCCCATGGAAAGCCTTTCACTGAGAGTCCACTGCCCATGGAAAGTCTTTCACCGAGAGTCTTCTGCCCATGGAAAGTCTTTCACTGAGAGTGCCATGCCCATGGAAAGTATTTCACTGAGAGTCCACTGCCCATGGAAAGTGTATCACTGAGAGTCGACTGCCCATGGAAAGTGTATCACTGAGAGTCCACTGCCCATGGAAAGCCTTTCACTGAGAGTCCACTGCCCATGGAAAGTCTTTCACCGAGAGTCTTCTGCCCATGGAAAGTCTTTCACTGAGAGTGCCATGCCCATGGAAAGTATTTCACTGAGAGTGCCCTGCACATGGAAAGTCTTTCACTGAGAGTCCTCTGCCCATGGAAAGCCTTTCACTGAGAGTGTCCTGCTCATGGAATGCCTTTCACTGGGAGTCCTCTGCCCATGGAAAGTCTTTCACTGAGAGTCCTCTGCCCATGGAAAGTCTTTCACTGAGAATCTTCTGCCCATGGAAAGTCCTTCACTGATAGTCTTCTGCCCATGGAATGTCTTTCACTGAGAGTCCACTGCCCATGGAAAGTCTATCACAGAGAGTGCCCTGTCCATGGAAAGCCTTTCACTGAGTGCCAACTGCGCATGGAAATTTTTTCACTGAGAGTCAACTGCCCATGGAAAGCCTTTCACCGAGAGTCCACTGCCCATGAAAAGTCTTTCAATGAGAGTCCTCTGCCCATGGAAAGTCTTTCACTGAGAGTCCACTGCCCATGGAAAGTCTTTCACTGAGAGTCTTCTGCCCATGGAAAGTCTTTCACTGAGAGTCCACTGCCCATGGAAAGTCTATCACTGAGAGTCCACTGCCCATGGAAAGTCTTTCACTGAGAGTGCTTTTCTCATGGAAAGCCTTTCACTGAGTGCCAACTGCACATGGAAAGCCTTTCACTGAGAATCTTCTGCCCATGGAAAGTCCTTCACTGATAGTCTTCTGCCCATGGAATGTCTTTCACTGAGAGTCCACTGCCCATGGAAAGTCTATCACAGAGAGTGCCCTGTCCATGGAAAGCCTTTCACTGAGTGCCAACTGCGCATGGAAATTTTTTCACTGAGAGTCAACTGCCCATGGAAAGCCTTTCACCGAGAGTCCACTGCCTATGAAAAGTCTTTCAATGAGAGTCCTCTGCCCATGGAAAGTCTTTCACTGAGAGTCCACTGCCCATGGAAAGTCTTTCACTGAGAGTCTTCTGCCCATGGAAAGTCTTTCACTGAGAGTCCACTGCCCATGGAAAGTCTATCACTGAGAGTCCACTGCCCATGGAAAGTCTTTCACTGAGAGTGCTTTTCTCATGGAAAGCCTTTCACTGAGTGCCAACTGCACATGGAAAGCCTTTCACTGAGAGTCCTCTGCCCTTGGAAAGTCTTTCACTGAGAGTCCACTGCCCATGGAAAGTCTTTCACTGAGAGTGCCCACTGCCCATGGAAATTCTTTCACTGAGTGCCCACTGCCCATGGAAAGTCTTTCACTGAGAGTCTTCTGCCCATGGAAAGTCTTTCACTAAGTGCCCCAGTGCCCATGGAAAGTCTTTCACTGAGAGTCTTCTGTCCATGGAAAGTCTTTCACTGAGAGTCCACTGCCCATGGAAAGTCTTTCACTGAGAGTCTTTCGCCCATAGAAAGTCTTTCACTGAGAGTGCCCTGCTCATGGAAAGTCTTTCATTGATAGTCCTCTGCCCATGGAAAGTCTTTCACTGAGAGTCTTCTGCACATGGAAAGTCTTTCACTGAGAGTGCCCTGCTCATGGAAAGTCTTTCACTGAGAGTCCTCTGCCCATGGGAAGTCTTTCACTGAGAGTCTTCTGCCCATGGAAAGCCTTTGACTGAGAGTTCGGTGCCCATGGAAAGTCTTTCTCTGAGAGTCCACTACCCATGGAAACTTTTTCACTGAGAGTCCTCTGCCCATGGAAAGTCTTTCACTGAGAGTCCACTGCCCATAGAAAGTCTTTCACTGAGAGTCCACTGCCCATGGAAAGTCTTTCACTGAGAGTCCACTGCCCATGTAACGTCTTTTACTGAGAGTGCCCTGCTCATGGAAAGCCTTTCACTGAGAGTGCCCTGCTCATGGGAAGCCTTTCACTTAGAGTCTTCTGCCCATAGAAAGCCTTTCATTGAGTGCCCACTGCCCATGGAAAGTCTTTGACTGAGAGTCTTCCGCCCATGGAAAGTCTTTCACTGAGAGTCTTCTGCCCATGGAAAGTCTTTCACCGAGAGTCCTCTGCCCATGGAAAGCCTTTCACTGAGTGCCAACTGTCCATGGAAAGTCTTTCACTGAGAGTCCACTGCCCATGAAAAGTCTTTCACTTAAATTTTACTGCCAACAGAGGGGCAACTCCCACTGATAGTTTCCAGCCCTAGAGGGTCATATCTCAGTAGAGGATCCATCACTAACACTCTACGGACCATGGGCAGCCCTTTGATGAGCGCTCACACCCCATGGAGGACCATCTCTCACTGCGAACCCACACCCATGTACGGTCTATCATTTAAAATCCACCTCGCATGTGGGGTCTTTCAAAATGAGTTTGCAACCCAAAGAGGGTCATCATGGACAGTCCTGGACCCATGGAGGGCCTCACACGTAGAGAACACAACCCCTGGGGTACCGCAGTGAGAGCTCACAGAACATAGATGGACATTCCCTGAGGCAACAAAAACCATGGAGAGTCTCTAGGTGGTAGTCAACAGTTCAGTGATGCTCACTAATTTAGGGCTCACAGCCAACTTTAGGTCATTGCTCATTTAGGGTTTTTTACCACGTTATCAAGTTGTTTTTTATATTGACCTAAAAAGATAAAGAGTTTAGACATATTATTCTAAACTAAACATCTACGGTCAGTCCTTGGTGTGTCCTGTGCTCTTACCCATCCACAGGCAGGGTCTGGAGGTAATGAATCTATCCAACGGATCTATATCTGGTGTAATGCTGAATGTAGGATCTGTCCTTAGGGTGTCCAGTGCTCTTATCCATCCTCATTGCAAAAAACACACACAGTTGATGGACAGAATGCAGAACAATGTCTTACATTCACCCCAGTACAATGATCTGGGCCTAAATCCATCGTTTTTTTTGCACTCCACACCACCCTAGGTCAGACACTGGCTATATGCAAATCAGCCGTGACCCTGTGCTTCATGGGAACAGTCCAGCCCGAACTACCAAGCCATGTCTTTCCTAGACCGGAATCAAGCATCCAAAGACCGGTTTCTGGCTATCAGCCTTCTTCAGCCTGGATAGCTTGACTCTAGTGATGTGGAGAGCCTGGGACTCACGTCTGAGCATACCCAGCCCACTCGGGGTGAAAATTGCAAAAAACACAGTTGATGGACAGAATGCAGAACAATGTCTTACATTCACGCCAGTAGAAAGATCTGGGCATAAATCCATCGTTTTTTTGCACTCCACACCACCCTAGGTCAGACACTGGTTATATATGCAAATCAGCCTTGACCCTGTGCCTCATGGGAACAGTCCAGACCGAACTACCAAGCCATGTCTTTCCTAGACCGGAATCAAGCATCCAAAGACCGGTTTCTGGCTATCAGCCTTCTTCAGCCTGGATAGCTTGACTCCAGCGATGTGGAGAGCCTGGGACTCACGTCTGAGCATACCCAGCCCACTCGGGGTGAAAATTACAAAAAACACAGTTGATGGACAGAATGCAGAACAATGTCTTACATTCACCCCAGTACAAAGATCTGGGCCTAAATCCATCTTTTTTTTGCACTCCACACCACCCTAGGTCAGACACTGGCTATATGCAAATCAGCCTTGACCCTGTGCCTCATGGGAACAGTCCAGCCCGAACTACCAAGCCATGTCTTTCCTAGACCGGAATCAAGCATCCTAAGACCGGTTTCTGGCTATCAGCCTTCTTCAACCTGGAAAGCTTGACTCCAGTGATGTGGAGAGCCTGGGACTCACGTCTGAGCATACCCAGCCCACTCGGGGTGAAAATTGCAAAAAACACAGTTGATGGGGCGTGGCCAAGATGGCGGCTTAACAAGACGTGTTCTCCGGAGGCTCCCCGTCCCCGTTCCCCGAATTGAGTCTTAAAGCGGACCGTTTCCTCTTCTGGCAGTGGGGCCGGCACCGGCAAGAGCAGGAGACTCCCCTGCAGTGGTCGGGAGTTCTGGTGGCCCTTGGGGACGGAGCGGTGACCGACAAGGCAGAGCAGCCGGAGGAGATCGGCGGAGAGGCGGGAGGTGGTGATCCCCTTCCATGGCGAGCGAAGCAAGCGCGTCCTCCGCCTCCAACTACTGACCGGTGGGGCTGGTCCGAGACCCTCCCTGGTTGGAGTGGGGATCCAGAAGAGATGTTCGCAGGGGCGTGACGGCGGACCTCGGTGGACGGCCTGGGAGGAGCGGCACTCACGAGGCTGAGAGCCTGAGAGCGGCGTCGCGGGGCGTTGGTCGGACCCCCCCCGAGGAGGAGGCATAGCCAGGGGCGAATGTGCGGACTTTCGCGCTGGGGAGTAAATTAGGAGGGAAACTGAGATGGCGCACAACAAGACCAGGCTCCCTGGCTGAAACCGCCACGAGGCGCTGAGATCCGGTGCGGCCCGGGCCCGGACCCGAGAGGACCTCGATCCCCCCATCCCGGCTCTCCCACCGCACCTCGAGAGGATCCCAGTTGAGAGGACAGCAAGCAGCCTTGCCACGAGGAGAGAGGATGTCCTCTTCCAATCGCAAAGGCAACCACACCATAACCGAACTGCTGGGCAAAGGCCCCTCGAAGGCCGACAAAAGCCCTGACAAGCCGGCTCAGGCTCCCCCACCTAAAGGGAAGGATCTCAGCAAGGGGGAGGCCCCTGCGACCAAAGCCTTCATGGAGACTCTCTTCGCCTCTCTCAAAGAGGACTTCAACTCCCTCCGACAAGAAATGGCGGGGGAATTTAAGGAGCTGCGCCGGGACGTCGATGACTTGGGGGAAAGAGTGGCCGCCACTGAACTCGCGGGACAGGCAAGGAGCGAGGAAGTGGAATTTCTGAGGCAAGAAATTATCAGACTTAACGACCAACAGACTGATCTCCAATCGCACACGGAGGATCTGGAAAACCGCTCAAGGCGCAATAATATCCAGGTCCGTAATGTGCCGCCCAAAGCAGAGGGGGATGACATGACAGGATACTTGCAAACTCTGTTCCGATCGGTACTGGACGAGAGCGAGGACTTCGAAATTCGCATCGATAGAGCACACCGGGTGGGCCCGGCCCGCCGTGCTCGGGGTCCCCCACCGGAAATTTTGGCCTTCCTGCCAGACTACCCCCTCAAGGAGCGGATTCTGAAAGCAGCGCGGCCCATACAACCTCTTTGCTTCCAAGGTCATGAGGTGGAACTTTTTCAGGATATTTCGGCAATCACCCTGCAAAAGCGGAGATCGTTCAAAATGGCCACTGCTTTCCTCCGCAAAGAAGGGGTACCGTACTCATGGGGGCACCCCTTTCGACTGATCTTTAAATGGAACGGGGAGCTCCATCAGCTGCGCTCCTTGAGGGACACGTGTAGCCTACTGGGGTTATCGCCGGAGGAGGGCCAGCCCGACGAGGAGGAGGGTGGACATTCATCTGGGGCCCCGTCCGGTTCTCCCCGGACACACGGTGACGGTTGGCAAATGGTAAGAAGAGGACGTCCCTCCAGGAAAAACGTTAAGCCGAACCTGGAAACGATGGAGCAAGAGAAAGCAGCGGCAAACCAAGAAGTCTCCAGGGACACTGGTGCCAGTTCATGAGAATTTGATGATGCGGTCCTGATTTGCTAAGTATGGCAGCTCATTTGGGGTTGGGCGGGGGGCCTCGAGCCGTCGAGCCGCCATTACCACACAACCCACTCTTGTTATGACGTACTGCAGGCCCGTACAGACTTTGGTTGGGCCTGGGACAATGTACTATACTTGTTGTTCTTTGTTCAGCTTTACAAAATTTTTGTTTTGGGGGGGGTTTCAGGGGGGAGGGGAAGGGTGGAGTGGAAGCGGCACTGGATTTCATTATAGGCCTTCTGGGGGACATGATGTGGATTGATTTTGCACGGCGCCGGAGGGGGGGAGGGGATCCCGGGAAGAGGGTGAGAGGCCTTACTGCTCCTGCTGAAAATCCGAGAGGGCAACCACGAGGGAGGATGGGAAGGTATGGCCTGCTACAGGGGGGAACGGGACTGGGTGAGGCTTTCAATGCAGTAACTCCAGGGTCTGCCCAAATATGCCGCTTACTCTAGGGACTTGGAATGTCAAGGGGCTTAACTCCCCGCAGAAACGCCAGAAGATCTGGAAGTACATATTAGATCGCCATTTAGATGTAGTGGCTCTCCAGGAGACTCACTTGTTAAAAAAGGAGGATCATCGTCTTATGCATAAAAGATATCCTCTTAATTATAAGGCCTCCGCCTCCATTAAACAGAAAGGTGTGGCTCTCCTCTTCAGTCCGGGAGCACAATTCCAGCCCTTGGCCACTCAGGGTGACAAAGATGGGAGGTGGCTAATGGTCAAGGGCCGCTTGAAGGGTACACTTTGCACGTTTGTTACACTCTACGCCCCTAATACGGGGCAAAAGCATTTTTTACATTTACTGTTGGGGAAGGTGGTCGATTTTACAGAGGGACCCTTATTTCTTATGGGGGATTTCAATCTAGTATGGCAACCAGACCTTGACAGCACACACGCACGCCGCTCTGACACGGGTTCCTTCCCAGAGGTCCTGCAGACACAAATCGGGGACATGGGCCTACTAGACACCTGGCGTACCCTATATCCACTCACACGAGAATACTCCTTCTTCTCACACGTGCACCAAACGTACTCTCGACTAGATTACATTTTTATGAGTCAGTCCCTGCGGGGTAACCTTCAGGATGCCAAGATACTTCCTGTCTCAATTTCTGACCACGGTATGTACACTGTGTGCCTTTCCTGGCTATGTAACGCTCCCAGATCAGCCCGTTGGTACTTCCCGGAGGCCCTGACGAGGGACAAGGATTCCATGACACAGCTGAGGGAGACTATAGCTGAATTTTTTACCCTTACCACTCCAGAGGCGACCTCTGAGTACAATACGTGGGACGCCTTTAAGGCGGTGATGCGCGGTAAATGCATCTCGCTTAACTCGGCCCTAAATAAACGCCGGGCGAAAGAAAGGGAGGGCTTAGAGGAGGAACTGGAGAAGGCTGAGCAGGCTCACAAACTCAAACCCACTAGGCTGACACTACGCACCCTCACAGCACTCAAGGGTAAGTTACGCGCCATATACAATAACAGGGCAGAATTCACGCTCCTTAAACTACGCAATCTATCTTACACCCAGGGCAACAAGATAGGGAAACACCTTGCTAGACAGCTGAAGGACAAAAGGGAAAGGGAATACATAGGTGGACTTCAAGATGGGGGAGGGAACATACTACATAGAAATAAGGATAAGGCGGGACTTTTTGAGTCCTTCTACGGCTCGCTGTACTCAGCTGACACCCCCAACACGACTCACCAGCAGGCCTTTCTCAAGGATCTTCCTGTCCCGCAAGTCTCCCCAGAATGGCATGAGACCCTTACAGCGCCTATTACCCTAGAGGAAGTGAAAACAGCTATCAAAGCACTGAAACCCCATAAGGCACCCGGTACGGACGGGTATACGGCCGTATTTTACAAGACCTTCATGGGGGACATTGGTCGACGCCTAGTCCGACTTTTCAATCAGAGGACCCTGGAAGGCGACACCCCTGCCTCCATGGTGGAGGCGGTAATCGCTGTAATCCCTAAGCCTGGAAAGGATGTCACTTGCTGCTCTTCCTACCGCCCCATTGCCCTTCTGAACATCGACGCAAAACTGTACTCCTCTATTCTGGCCAGGCGGTTGACGGACCTTATGCCACTCATCATCCATCCCGACCAGTCGGGCTTTATATAAGGGCGCCAGACACATGACAACACCCCCCGTATCGTCCATTTAATCGAAAAAGCCATCAAATTTAAAATTCCTGCTGTATTAATCGGTCTAGATGCCGAAAAAGCATTTGACCGAGTCGATTGGCAATTCTTATGGGCCACCCTAGCACGATTTGGCTTCTCCTCCGCATTCATAAAGATGCTCCAGGCCAATTACAGACGTCCCACTTCCAAAGTCTCCATCAACGGAGTGCAATCCGCCTCCTTCGGCCATACCAGGGGAACCAGGCAGGGTTGCCCCCTGTCCCCCATGTTATTCGCCCTTAGCATAGAACCCTTAGCTATAGCAGTAAGGGAGCACTCGGGAATAGAGGGTCTCCCCTTCACGGGGGAATCCCATAAAATTTCCCTCTTTGCGGACGACATCCTCCTCTCCCTGTCAAACCAGGAGGTTCTCAGTTCCTTTGAGTTGGCAGCAGGCTTTAAAGTTAATCTGAGTAAATCCCATATACTCAACTTAACCCTCTCCCATGCGGAGTCCCTGCTTCTCCGCTCTTTAACACCATTGGCATGGGCGCCCTCCTCCATACAATATCTAGGGGTGCAACTCACGCCCACACTGGAGAAATTGTATTCAGCCAACTTTCCCCCTATCCTAGCCCGTATCCAAGCGGAACTGACAAGATGGAAGCCGCTCTTCCTCTCCTGCCTGGGACGTGTGCACGCTATAAAAATGACACTCCTCCCCAAATTACTATACCTATTTCAGGCTCTCCCCATAGAATTAGAGGAGGACTTCTTTAAGCGCATTAAAACAATGATCCTGCGCTTCATTTGGCAGGGAGGACGGGCCCGTCTCGCCTTCTCCATACTTCGGCGGCCGCAACGGGGGGAGGAGGAGGGCTCCCTGATCTTAAACTTTATTATAAAGCAGCCCAACTGCGCATCTCGGTTGAATGGACGCAGATGGAGTCGGAGAAGCATTGGCTCCACATGGACCGCAGTGTAGCAGGAAGGACGATATGGGACTTGATCTGGCGCGCAAAGAAAGATAGACCCCCAAATGCATACCTCAGCACCCCGACATGCACCACCCTCAAGGTATGGGACACTGTAGCTACAAGGGAGGGTTGGACAACTTTCCCCTCGCCACTGACACCCCTTCATTTCTCCTCACACTTCCCCCCTGCACTGATGGAGGGACCGTTTGACGCCTGGAGGGAGGGAGGTTGCCTTGCACTGACACACTTGTTCCACAACTATGACCCACTTACCTTTGAGAACTGCACAAGAGAATATGAGGTGGGGGACCGTGAAAGGTATGACCATGCACAACTGTTACATTGGACCCTAGACCCCCGGATCAGGGAGGGAGCCACTAGACCCCTCACGAAACTTGAACTACTGCTCCTTAAAAGTAAATCTATGAAAGGGGCGATTTCGGAACTATACAAGCTTCTGCTGTCCACGGAAACTAACCCTCGCCCGAGATACCAGGCCTGGTGGGAGGGGATGGCCCAGCGCGATATCTCGGGGGGCGACTGGAGCCATCTATGGTCAGATATCCTTAAGTTCAACCAATCCACAGCACTTGGGGAAGCCCACCTGAAAGTAATGATGGACTGGTATTTATATCCGTCCAAACTAGCTAAAATCTTTCCCGGCACATCGGATCGCTGCTGGAGGGGATGTGGCCTCTTGGGGGATTTCCAACACATCTGGTGGGACTGCCCCTCCATTCGACCGTTCTGGGAGGAGATCCTGGCACAGATAAAATCCATCCTGGGATACCCCGTTCCGACCTCTATGACCAAAGCTCTACTGGGAATTAGGGACCCTACACTTGAACATCAAACCAGGGCCGATAAAAGGATCATGTGGCTGTGTATGGGGGCGGCTAAACTGGCTGTAGCGGCGGCGTGGAAGAGGAAGGAGGCACCCTTGATGTCCCTATGGCACTCCCGCCTGTGGCAGTTACTTAGCTTAGAACGAATGTCCGATATAGCCCGTGAAGATTTCAAGAACTTTGAATTCCGTTGGGGTCCTTTGGTCTCCTTTCTGTTGCAGGGTCTACCATCGGCAGTATGCCCTTCCACGATCAGGGCCCGTCACCTATTTCAAATCTAAGACCCGCTCCACAAATGGAACACACCTTAGTGCCGCTCCACCACCACTCGGGAAGGGAGGGGGCTGGGGGGTTTAGGGGGGTTCTTTGGGGGGGTTGGGGGGAGGGGGGACAGGTTGGGGTTTTTTCTTCTTTGTTTGGCACCTTTTTCTTCTTTTTCTTGACTCGATGTGCACTACCCACTGATGATCTTCTTCGAGTTCCTTGGGGGTCTTGGCGGGCCAGTGGTGCAAACTGGCTTTTTGGCAGTCACGGGGGCATTGAAGGAAGAGGGAACGTGGGGACACCCAGAGACTTGATAGCATTCTTCCTGATGGTCCCCTATAGGTGCAGTGTCAACCGCTTCCCAGTTGCCCCATCACCAATACCTACTAGAGTGTTAAGGCTTGGAAATGGGTCCATGGTAGCAAAGGGGCGCTCAGATTTATTGTATGCCAGTGTTGTAACTGTTGTACTTTGCACTTTGGAGAACCCCTGCGAGGGCATGTGGGTGGATTGTGCCCTGAGTCATGTTTTGAAAACCACAATAAAAACAACTTTGACAAAAAAAAAACACAGTTGATGGACAGAAGGTTTCTGGCTATCAGCCTTCTTCAGCCTGGATAGCGTTACTCCAGTGATGTGGAGAGCCTGGGACTCACGTCTGAGCATACCCAGCCCACTTAGGCCCAGATCTTTGTACTGGGGTGAATGTAAGACATTGTTCTCCATTCTGTCCATCAACTGTGTTTTTTGCAATTTTCACCCCGAGTGGGCTGGGTATGCTCAGACGTGAGTCCCAGGCTCTCCACATCACTGGAGTCAAGCTATCCAGGCTGAAAAAGGCTGATAGCCAGAAACCGGTTTTGGATGCTTGATTCCGGTCTGGGAAATACATGGCTTGGTAGTTCGGGCTGGACTGTTCCCATGAGGCACAGGGTCAAGGCTGATTTGCATATAACCAGTGTCTGACCTAGGGTGGTGTGGAGTGCAAAAAAACGATGGATTTAGGCCCAGATCTTTGTACTGGGGGGAATGTAAGACATTGTTCTGCATTCTGTCCATCAACTGTGTTTTTTGCTTATCCATCCTCAGGCAGGGTCTGGAGGTAATGAGTCTATCTGATGGAGCCCTCTCTGGTGTGATGCTGAATGTAGTATCTGTCCTTAGGGAGTCCTGTGCTCTTATCCATACTCGGGCAGGGTCTGGAGGTAATGAGTCTATCTGATGGAGCCCTATCGTCTGGTGTGACGCTGAATGTAGGGTCAGTCCTTGGGTGTCCTGTGCTCTCACCCATCGTCAGGCAGGGTCTGGAGGTAATGAGTCTATATGATGGAGCCCTATCGTCTGGTGTGACGCTGAATGTAGGGTCAGTCCTTAGGTTGTCCTGTGCTCTTACTCTTCTGCAGAAAGGATCTGGAGGTAATGAGTCCATCTGATGGAGCCCTATCTGGTGTGATGCTGAATGTAGGGTCAGTCCTTGGGTGTCCTGTGCTCTCACCCATCGTCAGGCAGGGTCTGGAGGTAATGAGTCTATCTGATGGAGCCCTCTCTGGTGTGATGCTGAATGTAGGGTCAGTCCTTGGGTGTCTTGTGCTCTTACCCATCATCAGGCAGGGTCTGGAGGTAATGAGTCTATCTGATGGAGCCCTATCTGGTGTGATGCTGAATGTAGGGTCAGTCCTTAGGGTGTCCTGTGCTCTTTCTCATCGTCAGGAAGGGTCTGGAGGTAATGAGTCTATCTGATGGAGCCCTCTCTGGTGTGATGGTGAATGTAGGGTCAGTCCTTAGGGTGTCCTGTGCTCTTATCCATACTCGGGCAGGGTCTGGAGGTAATGAGTCCATCTGATGGAGCCCTATCTGGTGTGATGGCGAGCGTAGGGTCAGTCCTTGGGTGTCCTGTGCTCTTATCCATACTCGGGCAGGGTCTGGAGGTAATGAGTCCATCTGATGGAGCCCTATCTGGTGTGATGGCGAGCCTAGGGTCAGTCCTTAGGGTGTCCTGGGCTCTTACCCAGTATCAGGAACGATCTGCAGGTAATCTGGTTCTGCCGTGTGGGCCACAAAGCGGATGCAGGTCACTGTTGCAAACTCACTCATTGCATCTGTAATGGCAGCCACATTTTCAGCACCTGAGGGACAGCAGAGGAAAGGAGAGGATGACATAAGGGGAAGCAGCCTCGAAAGGTTTCATTTCAATTCAAGGCTGGGCCTTGGCATAAAAGTGAACTCACTGTAAGTGGGGCTGAGGGTGTAGGGCACAGGGACAGTCCCATCACTGGATTTAGGCCAGAAGCAGCTGTTGTCTGGACATTGGAGGGCACTGCGGCCTGGGCGGATGGCAATGTCCCCTTCGTGGATCAGCTGTGAGCTGCCTACAACAGTAAAACACAGAGAGAGAAGTCAGGGTCTGTCATGAATAGGAAAGAACAAGAGCACACAGATGAGAAGGAAGCTGATTGTAAACCTAAAGGGCAATCTCAAGAAAGAAAATGCAAGAACCACTCGTGGCGGAGGTAGAGGCGGCCATTTTGGGTCAATAACCAAAACCGTAGCCTAAGCACCTAGGGCCTGATTCACAGAACTAACTTGAGACAAAATCCTAAACTTACTACCATTTTGGTATTCACAGAAGGCACTTACTCATTTTGGTATTCACAAAAGGCACTTACTCATTTTGGTATTCACAGAAGGCACTTACTCATTTTGATATTCACAGAGGCACTTACTCATTTTGGTATTCACAGAGGCACTTACTCATTTTGGTATTCACAAAAGGCACTTACTCATTTTGGTATTCACAGAAGGCACTTACTCATTTTGGTATTCACAAAAGGCACTTACTCATTTTGGTATTCACAGAAGGCACTTACTCATTTTGATATTCACAGAGGCACTTACTCATTTTGGTATTCACAGAGGCACTTACTCATTTTGGTATTCACAGAAGGCACTTACTCATTTTGGTATTCACAAAAGGCACTTACTCATTTTGGTATTCACAAAAGGCACTTACTCATTTTGGTATTCACAGAAGGCACTTACTCATTTTGATATTCACAGAGGCACTTACTCATTTTGGTATTCACAGAGGCACTTACTCATTTTGGTATTCACAGAGGCACTTACTCATTTTGGTATTCACAGAAGGCACTTACTCATCAATGAGTAAGTGCCTTCTGTGAATACCAAAATGAGTAAAGGGTAGTAAGTTTAGGATTTTGTCTTCAGTTAGTTCTGTGAATCGGGCCCCTACTTAGGGAAACGAATTACCCTAAGGACTAAAAAGACCTCAGCACACAGCCATGCACAGTGAGTGATTGCAGCTGTTAATATTTACTGGGAATGGTTTCCTGCCTCTTCCATTCCTATAGTGTGTCATCTTGTCATTGCAGGAGTGATTTATGGCACCACTTAAAGCATTTTACTGACTTGCCATAATAACATTGAGAATATTAAGACAGAAAAATCAGATTAACAGCTGAGATGGGTAACTGTCTTCTAAGCGCTTTATGTCTTCTGTCAGCAAACACCAGCTGTGATGTCACACATGTTGTCAAGGGCAGCCCTTTGACCCTGTCCCCACCATGTAATTCTTCGTCCACACATTTGTATTATGTCTTTACACCTAAATGGGGCCTCAGGGTCACGTATGATAAAGTCTAGCGCCGAGAAACCTGAGCTTTACTCTTACCTTGGTTCTCATTGGTGATGATCTCGAAGATGTCTGGTATCAGGGCCTCCTCTGAATGCCGGGTGTCTGAAAGAGAAGGCACATCCCCAGCTTCACATCAGCTGCTCGCGCACAGGAATAGATGGATTCATAAAGCAATTACAGAAGGTGAAACATTCACTGGGTCCAAATGTGCATCAGTGTCAATGCACAAACTGTCTATTTCTGCCAACTCGCAAAAGTGTTCATGCCCAGAGTGGGTGGAGGTTTGAGAAATGCTACGACTCCAGCTCTCTCCACGCACTCAACCCTGGATGCAACAACTGCCAGCTCTAGATGCTGAGCAGGTCCCAAGGCCCGTTCTCCTGCCAACACTGCTGCAAACCTTCATCTATCTTCATCCACCTGATGCAGACAGCTGCCGCAAACCCACCGGACATAAATGTCCACATACCCCTGAGCTGCATCCTACACAGGCATGCTCCCTGCAAAGACATGCAGTAGATGTTTAGGACCTCCTCAACACCCTCTCGCCCGACGTTGCCTTCCTCACAGAGACCTTGACTGACGCCAGCTCTGCTCCTGACATCGCAACTGCCATCCCAGACAGGTACAAGATCCTGTGAAAAGACCACTCCAACTTCCCTGGAGGAGGCCTCGCCATCGTTCAAAAAAGCTCCCTCCGATTGACAACCTCCATCTTGAACGACGCTTCGCCCCCCATGGAACACATCCATTTCCAGATCCAGCCCAACCCCAGAATGACTCTCCACAGGACACTCGCCTAAAGACCACCCGGACCCGCTCCCTGTTCACCAACACCATCACAGACTACATTGTGTTCCACTCACTTGCCTCCACAGACTAGGTACTGCTCTGAGACCTGAATTTCCACCTAGACAACCCCAGCGACTCCAATTCCACCACCCTCCTAGGGAACCGTGCCAACATTGGACTGAAGCAACTCATCTCTTCCCCCACCCACACGGTGGGACACATCCATGACCCCATATTAGACAGGAGAAACAACATTCCCTTCAGTCACACCACAGCACCTCTCTAGATAGACCACCACTGCGTCCACTTCTCCTTCTCAAAACCCACCGCACACAAGCCTATGCCATACCTCTCAGGCAGAATCTGGAGCAAGATCACCAAAGAGCACCTCACCTCCGCCCTCAACTGCATTCCTCCCCCTACCACTGCAGACGTCAACACTGCAGCAAACGACCTCCACCAATGGATCGCTGACTGCGCCAACATGCTCGCCTCCCTCCAGAACTCCGACAGAGGACTCAACACGAAAGCCACCACGTTCACCACGGACCTCCGAGAATACAAGCGCTCATGCTGATGACTGGAGAAAGCATGAAGAAACAGCAAAACCCCAGAAGCATGCACTGCCTACAGGGAAATCACCACGGCACACCACCAGCTCAACCGATCTACGAAGACTTAATTCAGGACAGAATCCTCTCCAAATCCCACAACTCCAACTAACTGTTCACCATCATACCAGAATTCACCAGACTCCCCAGCGAAACCACCGATGTCCCTCCCCCCAGGACCTCTTCAACAAACTCAGCTCTTTCTTCCACCACAAGGACGCTTTAATACAACTTCAACAACTAAGACCAAGTCACCGACCCATGACCATCCACCAGCTATGCCACCCAGCAGACCCTCCTCACCTGGACCCCATGTCATCACTGAAGACACCGCAAAGACTATGAAGAGCATCCACTCCGAAGCACTCACTGAACCCTACCCTGACAATCAACTGCACCCTCGAAACAGTCATGTTCCTGGATGCCTGGAAAAGTGCCAAAGTCTAAACCCTCTTTAAGAAGCTCTCCGCAGACCCGACGGACCTCAAGAACTACAGGCCCATCTCTCTCCTCCTCTTAGCCGCCAAAGTCATCGAGAAAATCATCAACACCCAGCAAATAACATCCTTGACTCATCCCAATCTAGATTCAGCAGCAACCACAACACCGAGACTGCTCTCCTAGCCGCCACTGACGACTTCCGCACCCTCCTTGGTCAAGGCCACTCTGCAGCCCTCATTCTACTAGACCTCTCAGCAGCCTTCAACACCATCTTCCACCTCACACTAGTCACCCGACTCCATGACGTTGGCATACAGGGAACTGCCTTAGACTGGATTTGCTCTTTCTTCTCTGGCAGAACACAAAGAATAAGACTCCCGCCCTTCTTCTCCAAACCCACAAAGATCAGATGTGGAGTACCCCAAGGATCCTCCATCATCCCCATGCTCTTCAACATCTACATGGCCCCCCTTGCAAGCATCAACACAGACTCAGCATAGTATCCTATACCGACATTACGCGGCTCATCCTCTCCCTCACAGTGGAATCCAGCATCACCAGGCACAGTTTCCGTGAAGGACTGAAGGACGTTGCATCCTGGACGAGCAGCAGCTGCCTGAAGCTAAACTTGGAGAGAACAGAAGTTCTTATCCTCGGATCCACCACCCAGTATGGGACGACATCTGGTGGCTCCCTTCCCTCAGAAACCCCCTACTCCCTCTGATAACACCCGCAACCTCTGCATCATACTCAACTCCTCATTCACCATGAACCAACAGATCAACGCTGTGTCCTCCACATTCTTCAACACCCTCTACATACTTTACAAGACCTTCAAATGGACCCCCCCCACTCCAGGAAGACCGTCACCCACTCACTCTTTACCAGCAGGCTGGACTGTGGAAACGCCTTGTACGCCGGAATCAACAAATCACTCCTTTGCAAACTCCAGACCGTCCAGAAGGCCGCAGCCAGACTCGCCCGCAGCATTTCACGACACTACCACATCACCCAGGACCTTTTCAATCTCCACTGGCTCCTCATCGAAAAGAGAGTTACCTTCAAGCTGCTCACTTATGCCACTTATGCCTACAAAGCCCTCCAAAGCACTGGACCCCAACACCTCAACAGAAAAATCTCTTTCCACGGCCCCAAGAGAAACCTTAGCTCCAACAACCTAGCCCTTGCCAACATCCACCGCATCCACAGAGCTAGAATGGGGGAAGATCCTTCTCCTACATCACAGCCAAGACCTGGGACGAACTCCCCCTCAGCATCAGACGGAGCCCTACACTGCAAGCCTTCAGAAAAGACCTCAAGACCTGTCTCTTCGGATGACCTCAGAGCTGTCCAAATCCCCCCTCCCCAGCGCCTTGAGACCCTCACGGGTGAGTAGTGAGCTCTATAAATCCCTGATTGATTAATTGACATTCTAAATCCTTTCCCAAACACTGGTTCCAAATACGCAATGGACGGTCCGATCAATAAAGCGCTCCATTTCTGTCTAACGCCAATGGTGCATAGGGGTTTGCTTCTCTGTGGATGTTTTTCTTATTCTCATGTCCGGTCTTGGCAACTTCATTTGTGCATGTAGTCAGTGGTGTGACTGCTCCTCCTTTCATCCTCACACCTTGTGACTCATAGCAGCACTATGTCCATGCACGAGGCGCACAATCACACGTTGCTCATCATTCAAGGCCGCACATCTTACTCTCTATCCCTTTGCAAATACACAAAATCTGATTTAAAGGGATTGGGTAGATAGTACTCGATGCAGCCACCACCCCCGCCCAGAGTACAGCGCTTCGTTACATACAGGCGCTATGCTCAAGTTCAAAGGTATCACGACTAAAAATGTACTTACGATTTTTCTCCAGTTCATAGAAAATCTGCAAAAGAGAAAAGTGATATTTTAATCACTCAGTGTAAGTATAAGGATATTAGAACTTTGGGAAACTCAAAGCCATGTTTTAAAAGATGACATAAGATGTACTTTGGGCTATATGTCAAAATATGGAAACGACAAACCTCGACCTGCAATGGTATGGGCTGCAGGGCATCACCTGGCACAGTATCATCAAGGTAAGAGTATATTGGGGAGCTGGGATTTACTGTTCCCATGCCTCCTGGTTGACTCTTCTTGTCGATACTGGGCAGCTGATATCTTGCGGTCAATATTGTTGCGATCGATAATGAAGCGTCGATATGGTGGTTAAACACTGTGGCTCCGGGCATGGCTTGGCCCCTTGTTTCAAGCACTCAGGGTTGCACAGATGTCAAGGGTGAAGTCTGTGGCTCATCTACCGATTTGGATGCTGACTTAACTGCTGGAGGAACGTTTCGGTAAAAAATGTCACAAGAACAAATGGCCTTCAGTAGCACAGATGGCTCCGATGATGTACAGAGTTCTCGTACAATGTAACAGAAGAGTCTGTTGAGTTGTCCATGGGTATCTCAAGTAGGACCATCTGATGGCCGCACTAATCCTGATTTGGGTGCAAACTCCTCCTTGCGCCCAAATTGGAATTCAAATGTGCGTGCTAATTCCATACTCGCAGGTTTTTGGCAAGCAAGATTTCATCCTGGTAAAAAGTGGCAGAAATGGAGCAGGCAGACTCCACAAAATCCAAAAATATTTACATCTTCTAGCACATGCGATTTAGGCTCCACCCTGCATTCTGAGACCCCAAATGCAGAAAACCGAGCACTTTGTGCAATGGCCCAGGGCACATGTCGGGGGTACACTTGGGTGGACGGCGTCCAACTATTATTATTATTTTTGTTGTTGTATTTATTTATGAAGTTTTATATAGCGCTAACAAGACCCGGGGTATCAGAGCGCTTTACACACATAAAGGAAAAGAAGAAGTTGCATTACATCGTAGGACATGAGGAATCATAGAATATATCCACAGGGTTAACGCCGTCCACCGTGCCAAGAGGTTGGGCCCCACTGAATAATGTGCTGAACTCGTCCCGGTGTCATTTTTAAACACCAGGACACATTCAGCAGCGCCTGCACATTGCCTGCTTCCCATAAGCAACAAAGTGCAGGCAGGGGCGGGGCATTCTCATTTCAGACTAATCTGGACTCCTTTCGTTCAGTCTCCTGGCTGGGAGCAGTCAGGAGCCTCACACCTAGAAGCAGAGGCGTCACAAAGGCTCACACCTTGTAAGCACGTCACACACACCTAAGGGAGGCAGATTTTCACTTTGTTCTGGCTCGGTTTTCAAGATATGCGTGCACTGTCATAATGTCAGATGTGTTGGTATTTCCCAGTATTTACACAAAATAAATAGCATTTATATAGCGCTTACTACCCCTGAGGAGGCGTTCAAGTCAAGTCAAGTCAAAGGATTTGTATAGCGCACTACATACCCAGAGGGTCTCAAGGCGCTTAAGAGGGGGTGGGGAGTTACTTGTCAAATATCCACGTTTTAAGTTGCTTTCTGAATGCTAGGTGGTTCTGGGTGAGGCGAAGGTAAGTGGGAAGAGAGTTCCAGGTCTTAGCTGCCTGGTAGGAGAAGGATCTACCTCCCATGGTGGTCTTGTTGATGCGAGGTACAGTGGCAAGGGCTTGGTTGGAGGATCGAAGCTGGCGGGAGGGGGTGTAGAAGGACAGTCGTGTGTTGAGGCATTCTGGTCCGATTTCGTAGAGTGCTTTGTGTGCGTGGGTTAGGAGCCGGAAAGTGATCCTCTTATTGACGGGAAGCCAGTGGAGGTCCTTCAGGTGACCAGAGATGTGTTCTTTGCCGGGGATGTCTAATATGAGCCTGGCAGAGGCGTTTTGGATTCGTTGGAGTTTTTTCTGGAGTTTAGCGGTAGTCCCGGCGTATAGGGTGTTTCCGTAGTCCAGGCGGCTCGTGACCAGTGCGTGGGTGACCGTTTTCCTAGTTTCGGTGGGGATCCAACGAAATGTTTTTTTGAGCATGCGAAGAATGTTGAAACAGGATGAGGAGACGGCGTTGACTTGTCTGTTCATTGAAAGTGAGGAATACAGGATGACGCCCAGGTTCCGTGCGTGGTCTGTCGGGATGGGCGCTTTTCCAAGGGCTTCTGGCCACCAAGAGTCGTCCCATGCGGAGGGGGAGGAACCTAGGATGAGGACTTCTGTTTTATCGGAGTTCAGTTTCAGACGGCTGTGTTTCATCCATTCGGCTACTTCTTTCATTCCTTCATGTAGGTTGGTTTTGGCGGTGCTAGGATCATTGGTGAGTGATAGGATCAGTTGAGTGTCATCCGCGTAGGAGATGATGTTGAGGTTGTGTGGGCGGGCGATGGCCGCGAGGGGGCTCATGTATACGTTGAAAAGGGTGGGGCTGAGTGAAGATCCTTGTGGTACGCCGCAGATGACTTCAGTGGCCTCTGACTTGAATGGTGGGAGGCGGACTTTCTGGGTTCTTCCGGTGAGGAACGAGGTGATCCATTCCAGTGCTTTTCCTTGGATTCCGATGTTTCTGAGTCGCTGTAGAAGAGTGCTATGGCAGGCTGTGTCAAAGGCTGCGGAGAGGTCGAGGAGGATGAGGGCGACTGTGTCTCCATTGTCCAGTAGAGTTCGAATGTCGTCTGTTGCTGCGATGAGGGCGGTCTCAGTGCTGTGTTTTGCTCGGAAGCCGGACTGTGAGGAGTCGAGGGATTTGTTGGCTTCGAGGAATGCGGCGAGCTGGTTGTTGACCGCTTTCTCGATGACTTTGGCCGGGAAAGGCAGGAGTGAGATAGGGCGGTAGTTTTTGAGTTCGGTGGGGTCCGCTGTGGGTTTTTTCAGAAGGGCGCAGAGTTCAGCGTGTTTCCAGCTTTCTAGGAAGGTGGCGGAGTTGAGGGAGCAGTTGATGACGTCTCGGAGGTGCGGTGCTATGATGGAGTCTGCTTTGTTTGTAATTCATTGTACAGAGTGTGTTACATAAAAAAGTGGGGCATTACAAGGTGTAGGAGTCTTCAGTAGCTCACTGTGCTATATTAAAAGCTTTACAATGCAACTGCAAGTAACATAAGGATCTCCGTCTTCAAAGCAGTAACCCACTTATCTATCTACATAAAATAAAATCTGTCATATGCATGTTACATGATGTGCTTTGCACTAACCCTCTATGCTACTTTGAGTCAAAACTGAGGCTAAACATAACACAGATTTTTCCAGCAAGTGCATTAACCTCCAGAGTTATCTCACAATTATTATTCAATCAGATTCACTGGGAACACACATATCCCTGCAACAGGTGCATTAAATCCATAAGATATTTTAAAACACAGTCTTTGCAGCCAATTAACCAGGTTTGCTGTCAGTTTTCTTCTTGTTGCCAATTTCTTTGTGGCAGAGTTTAAATAAAGCTAAATGTATAAGTTCAGTGACTTAATTTGTAAAAGATTACAGGCCAGATGTAGGTAGCCCAATACCGGTCGACGACCGAAATTACTGATTTTCGGCCGCTACCGACCGGTATTGGTCATTTGAGATGTAGGGGCCAAATTTAAGGATTCAGTAATTTACCGAATTGGTAATTTAAGGAATCGGTAAATTACTGAATCCTTAAAATACCGATTTGGTAAATTACTTAATCCTTAATGCAGGGAGCACTCAAGTGAGTGCATTTCTGAGTTAAGGATTCAGTATTTACCACCAACTAAAAGTTGGTGGTAAATATCGAAAACCTTTGAAAAAGCAAATTTGTGCTTTTCCAAAGTGCCATGTGGCAGTCATACATGCCCTTAGGGCATGTATGTGTGCAACATGTGCACCCATGCACTACTCAGGGATGCAACTGGGTGTCAATGTGACACCCTGCCACCCTTGTAAGTCTTCCCCCTATTACCGATTCGGTATTTACTGAATCGGTACTTCTCCTTCATTCCTATGGGCCTCCAGGCCCATGGGAATGATGGGGAATTACCGAATCGGTAATTACCGAATTTACGGATTCAGTAAAATTTACTGACTCAATACCTACATACCATTTACCGATTCTGAAATACCAAATCGGTAAAATTCGGTATTTTAGAATCGGTAAATAGTATTTACCTACATAAGGCCCTAAGTCCTAAGTATGGCATTTGTGGCACCCTTGAATTTTGTATTTTATGTGTACTGGGTGCTTTCACCACCACCTAAAAGCCAAAAGGTGCAATATCTAAGCACACACAATTTTTGCCCAGCTCAAAATCACTACCAATACCTGAGAGGCGTTACATGCGCACTGGGCTAAGTAAAACTGTCACTGGTACACACTGCAGTACAGGTGCGCTCTCTATGAAACCCACCTGAGAGGCATTACATGTGCACAGGGCTGTGTAATACTGTCACTGATATACATATATACATATATACTCTACATATATACTCTGCTGTACAGGTGCGCTCTCTGTGAAGCTCACCTGACAGGCGTAGCATGCGCACAGGGCTGTGTAATACTGTCACTGGTACATGCTCCTGCACAGGTGCGCTCTCTATGAAACACACCTGAGAGGCATTACATGTGCACAGGGCTATGTAATACTGTCACTGAAATACTCTCCTGCAAAGGTGCGCTCTCTGTGAAGCACACCCGAGAGGCATTACATGTACACTGGGCTGTGTAATACTGTCACTCATAAACACTCTCCTGTACAGGTGCGCTCTCTGTGAAGCACACCTGAGAGGCATTACATGTACACGGGGCTGTGTAATACTGTCACTCATAAACACTCTCCTGTACAGGTGCGCTCTCGATGAAGCACACCCGAGAGGCATTACATGTGCACAGGGCTGTGTAATACTGTCACTCATATACACTCTCCTGCACAGGTGCGCTCTCGATGAAGCACACCTGAGAGGCATTACATGTGCACAGGGCTGTGTAATACTGTCACTCATATACACTCTCCTGCACAGGTGCGCTCTCTGTGAAGCACACCTGAGAGGCATTACATGTACACGGGGCTGTGTGATACTGTCACTCATATACACTCTCCTGCACAGGTGCGCTCTCTGTGAAGCACACCTGAGAGTCATTACATGTACACGGGGCTGTGTAATACTGTCACTCATAAACACTCTCCTGCACAGGTGCGCTCTCGATGAAGCACACCCGAGAGGCATTACATGTACACTGGGCTGTGTGATACTGTCACTCATATACACTCTCCTGCACAGGTGCGCTCTCGATGAAGCACACCTGAGAGGCATTACATGTACACGGGGCTGTGTAATACTGTCACTCATATTACTCTCCTGTCCAGGTGCGCTCTCGATGAAGCACACCTGAGAGGCATTACATGTACACGGGGCTGTGTGATACTGTCACTCATATACACTCTCCTGCACAGGTGCGCTCTCGATGAAGCACACCCGAGAGGCATTACATGTGCACAGGGCTATGTAATACTGTCACTGAAATACTCTCCTGCAAAGGTGCGCTCTCTGTGAAGCACACCTGAGAGGCATTACATGTGCACAGGGCTATGTAATACTGTCACTGAAATACTCTCCTGCAAAGGTGCGCTCTCTGTGAAGCACACCTGAGAGGCATTACATGTGCACAGGGCTATGTAATACTGTCACTGAAATACTCTCCTGCAAAGGTGCGCTCTCTGTGAAGCACACCTGAGAGGCATTACATGTACACGGGGCTGTGTAATACTGTCACTCATATACACTCTCCTGCACAGGTGCGCTCTCGATGAAGCACACCCGAGAGGCATTACATGTACACGGGGCTGTGTAATACTGTCACTCATATTACTCTCCTGTCCAGGTGCGCTCTCGATGAAGCACACCTGAGAGGCATTACATGTACACGGGGCTGTGTGATACTGTCACTCATAAACACTCTCCTGCACAGGTGCGCTCTCGATGAAGCACACCTGAGAGGCATTACATGTACACGAGGCTGTGTAATACTGTCACTCATATACACTCTCCTGCACAGGTGCGCTCTCTGTGAAGCACACCTGAGAGGCATTACATGTGCACAGGGCTGTGTAATACTGTCACTCATATTACTCTCCTGTCCAGGTGCGCTCTCGATGAAGCACACCTGAGAGGCATTACATGTACACGGGGCTGTGTGATACTGTCACTCATATACTCTGCTCTACAGGTGCAGTACAGACCCATGCATTATGGTTACTGCGTTTCTTGGGTCTGCAGATGCCCTCACAGTCAGGTGCGGTGCATCTGAGAGGCTTTATGTGCACACAGGTCCATATAACACTGTTAGTTCGGCTCTCACCTGCACAGGTGTACTTACAGCGATGCACACCTGAGACTCTATGCCTACACACAACCATATATAACACTGTACATCACCACCTACACAATACCACATCCTGCCCTGTTACTGCAGCTCTCACCTGTGCCTGCACTCAGCTCTATAGACAATTGTTAAAGGGGTCTCACCCATGCCTGCACACAGCTCTATATACCATTGTTAAAGGGGTCTCACCTGTGCCTGCACACAGCTCTATATACCATTGTTAAAGGGGTCTCACCTGTGCCTGCACTCAGCTCTATATACCATTGTTAAAGGGGGTCTCACCTGTGCCTGCACTCAGCTTTATATACCATTGTTAAAGGGGGTCTCACCTGTGTTTGCACACAGCTCTATATACCATTGTTAAAGGGGGTCTCACCTGTACCTGCACTCAGGTCTATATACCATTATTAAAGGGGTCTCACCTGTGTCTGCACACAGCTCTATATACCATTGTTAAAGGGGGTCTCACCTGTGCCTGCACAACGCTCTATATACCATTGTTAAAGGGGGTCTCACCTGTACCTGCACTCAGGTCTATATACCATTATTAAAGGGGTCTCACCTGTGTCTGCACACAGCTCTATATACCATTGTTAAAGGGGGTCTCGCCTGTGCCTGCATGCAGCTCTATATACCATTGTTAAAGGGGGTCTCACCTGTGCCTGCACTCAGCTCTATATACCATTGTTAAAGGGGGTCTCACCTGTGCCTGCACACAGCTCTATATACCATTGTTAAAGGGGTCTCACCTGTGCCTGCACTCAGCTCTATATACCATTGTTAAAGGGGGTCTCACCTGTGCCTGCACACAGCTCTATATCCCATCGTTAAAGGGGTCTCACATGTGCCTGCATGCAGCTTTATATACCATCGTTAAAGGGGGTCTCACCTGTGTCTGCACACAGCTCTATATACCATCGTTAAAGGGGGTCTCACCTGTGCCTGCTCTCAGCTCTATATACCATTGTTAAAGGGGTCTCACCTGTGTCTGCACTCAGCTCTATATACCATCGTTAAAGGGGGTCTCACCTGTGCCTGCACACAGCTCTATATACCATTGTTAAAGGGGGTCTCACCTGTGCCTGCACTCAGCTCTATATACCATTGTTAAAGGGGGTCTCACCTGTGCCTGCACACAGCTCTATATACCATTGTTAAAGGGGGTCTCACCTGTGCCTGCACTCAGCTCTATATACCATTGTTATAGGGGGTCTCACCTGTGCCTGCACTCAGCTCTATATACCATTGTTAAAGGGGTCTCACCTGTGCCTGCACACAGCTCTATATACCATTATTAAAGGGGTCTCACCTGTGCCTGCACACAGCTCTATATACCATCGTTAAAGGGGCCTCATCTGTGCCTGCACTCAGCTCTATATACCATTGTTAAAGGGGTCTCACCTGTGTCTGCACTCAGCTCTATATACCATCGTTAAAGGGGCCTCATCTGTGCCTGCACTCAGCTCTATATACCATTGTTAAAGGGGTCTCACCTGTGTCTGCACTCAGCTCTATGTACCATTGTTAAAGGGGCCTCACCTGTGCCTGCACACAGCTCTATATACCATTGTTAAAGGGGTCTCACCTGTGTCTGCACTCAGCTCTATATACCATTGTTAAAGGGGGTCTCACCTGTGCCTGCACTCAGCTCTATATACCATCGTTAAAGGGGCCTCATCTGTGCCTGCACTCAGCTCTATATACCATTGTTATAGGGGGTCTCACCTGTGCCTGCACACAGCTCTATATACCATTGTTAAAGGGGTCTCACCTGTGTCTGCACTCAGCTCTATATACCATTGTTAAAGGGGGTCTCACCTGTGCCTGCACTCAGCTCTATATACCATTGTTAAAGGGGTCTCACCTGTGTCTACACACAGCTCTATATACCATTGTTAAAGGGGTCTCACCTGTGTCTACACACAGCTCTATATACCATTGTTAAAGGGGTCTCACCTGTGTCTACACACAGCTCTATATACCATCGTTAAATGGGTCTCACCTGTACCTGCACTCAGCTCTATATACCATTGTTAAAGGGGGTCTCACCTGTGCCTGCACTCAGCTCTATATACCATTGTTAAAGGGGACTCACCTGTGTCTACACACAGCTCTATATACCATCGTTAAATGGGTCTCACCTGTGCCTGCACACAGCTCTATATACCATTGTTAAAGGGGGTCTCACCTGTGCCTGCACACAGCTCTATATACCATTGTTAAAGGGGTCTCACCTGTGCCTGCACACAGCTCTATATACCATTGTTAAAGGGGGGGCTCACCAGTGCCTGCACACAGCTCTATATACCATTGTTAAAGGGGGTCTCACCTGTGCCTGCACACAGCTCTATATACCATTGTTATAGGGGGTCTCACCTGTGCCTGCACTCAGCTCTATATACCATCGTTAAAGGGGCCTCATCTGTGCCTGCACACAGCTCTATATACCATTGTTAAAGGGGGTCTCACCTGTGTCTGCACACAGCTCTATATACCATCGTTAAAGGGGCCTCATCTGTGCCTGCACTCAGCTCTATATACCATTGTTAAAGGGGTCTCACCTGTGTCTACACACAGCTCTATATACCATCGTTAAATGGGTCTCACCTGTACCTGCACTCAGCTCTATATACCATTGTTAAAGGGGGTCTCACCTGTGCCTGCACTCAGCTCTATATACCATTGTTAAAGGGGACTCACCTGTGTCTACACACAGCTCTATATACCATCGTTAAATGGGTCTCACCTGTGCCTGCACACAGCTCTATATACCATTGTTAAAGGGGGTCTCACCTGTGCCTGCACACAGCTCTATATACCATTGTTAAAGGGGTCTCACCTGTGCCTGCACACAGCTCTATATACCATTGTTAAAGGGGGGGCTCACCAGTGCCTGCACACAGCTCTATATACCATTGTTAAAGGGGGTCTCACCTGTGCCTGCACACAGCTCTATATACCATTGTTATAGGGGGTCTCACCTGTGCCTGCACTCAGCTCTATATACCATCGTTAAAGGGGCCTCATCTGTGCCTGCACACAGCTCTATATACCATTGTTAAAGGGGGTCTCACCTGTGTCTGCACACAGCTCTATATACCATCGTTAAAGGGGCCTCATCTGTGCCTGCACTCAGCTCTATATACCATTGTTAAAGGGGGTCTCACCTGTGTCTGCACACAGCTCTATATACCATCGTTAAAGGGGCCTCATCTGTGCCTGCACACAGCTCTATATACCATTGTTATAGGGGGTCTCACCTGTGCCTGCACTCAGCTCTATATACCATCGTTAAAGGGGCCTCATCTGTGCCTGCACACAGCTCTATATACCATTGTTAAAGGGGGTCTCACCTGTGTCTGCACACAGCTCTATATACCATCGTTAAAGGGGCCTCATCTGTGCCTGCACTCAGCTCTATATACCATTGTTAAAGGGGGTCTCACCTGTGTTTACACACAGCTCTATATACCATTGTTAAAGGGGGTCTCACCTGTGTCTGCACTCAGCTCTATATACCATTGTTAAAGGGGGGCTCACCTGTGCCTGCACTCAGCTCTATATACCATTGTTAAAGGGGGTCTCACCTGTGCCTGCACACAGCTCTATATACCATTGTTAAAGGGGGTCTCTCCTGTGTCTGCACACAGCTCTATATACCATTGTTAAAGGGGGTCTCACCTGTTCCTGCACTCAGCTATATATCCCATTGTTAAAGGGGCCTCACCTGTGCCTGCATGCAGCTCTATATACCATCGTTAAAGGGGTCTCACCTGTGCCTGCACTCAGCTCTATATACCATTGTTAAAGGGGTCTCACCTGTGCCTGCACACAGCTCTATATACCATTATTAAAGGGGCCTCACCTGTGCCTGCACACAGCTCTATATACCATCGTTAAAGGGGTCTCACCTGTGCCTGCACACAGCTCTATACACCATTATTAAAGGGGTCTCACCTGTGCCTGCACTCAGCTCTATATACCATTGTTAAAGGGGGTCTCACCTGTGCCTGCACTCAGCTCTATATACCATTGTTAAAGGGGCCTCACCTGTGCCTGCATGCAGCTCTATATACCATCGTTAAAGGGGTCTCACCTGTGCCTGCACTCAGCTCTATATACCATTGTTAAAGGGGTCTCACCTGTGCCTGCATGCAGCTCTATATACCATTGTTAAAGGGGGTCTCACCTGTGCCTGCACACAGCTCTATATACCATTGTTAAAGGGGGTCTCTCCTGTGTCTGCACACAGCTCTATATACCATTGTTAAAGGGGGTCTCACCTGTTCCTGCACTCAGCTATATATCCCATTGTTAAAGGGGCCTCACCTGTGCCTGCATGCAGCTCTATATACCATCGTTAAAGGGGTCTCACCTGTGCCTGCACTCAGCTCTATATACCATTGTTAAAGGGGTCTCACCTGTGCCTGCACACAGCTCTATACACCATTATTAAAGGGGCCTCACCTGTGCCTGCATGCAGCTCTATATACCATTGTTAAAGGGGTCTCACCTGTGTCTGCACTCAGCTCTATATACCATCGTTAAAGGGGGTCTCACCTGTGCCTGCACACAGCTCTATATACCATTGTTAAAGGGGGTCTCACCTGTGCCTGCACTCAGCTCTATATACCATTGTTAAAGGGGGTCTCACCTGTGCCTGCACACAGCTCTATATACCATTGTTAAAGGGGGTCTCACCTGTGCCTGCACTCAGCTCTATATACCATTGTTATAGGGGGTCTCACCTGTGCCTGCACTCAGCTCTATATACCATTGTTAAAGGGGTCTCACCTGTGCCTGCACACAGCTCTATATACCATTATTAAAGGGGTCTCACCTGTGCCTGCACACAGCTCTATATACCATCGTTAAAGGGGGTCTCACCTGTGCCTGCACTCAGCTCTATATACCATTGCTAAAGGGGGGCTCACATGTGCCTGCACTCAGCTCTATATACCATTATTAAAGGGGCCTCACCTGTGCCTGCACACAGCTCTATATACCATTGTTAAAGGGGGTCTCACCTGTGCCTGCACAAAGCTCTATATGCCATTATTAAAGGGGCCTCACCTGTGCCTGCACACAGCTCTATATACCATTGTTAAAGGGGTCTCACCTGTGCCTGCACAAAGCTCTATATGCCATTATTAAAGGGGCCTCACCTGTGCCTGCACACAGCTCTATATACCATTGTTAAAGGGGTCTCACCTGTGCCTGCACACAGCTCTATATGCCATTATTAAAGGGGCCTCACCTGTGCCTGCACAAAGCTCTATATGCCATTATTAAAGGGGCCTCACCTGTGCCTGCACACAGCTCTATATACCATTGTTAAAGGGGCCTCATCTGTGCCTGCACTCAGCTCTATATACCATCGTTAAAGGGGTCTCACCTGTGCCTGCACTCAGCTCTATATACCATCGTTAAAGGGGTCTCACCTGTGCCTGCACACAGCTCTATATACCATCGTTAAAGGGGGTCTCACCTGTGCCTGCACTCAGCTCTATATACCATTATTAAAGGGGCCTCACCTGTGCCTGCACAAAGCTCTATATGCCATTGTTAAAGGGGGTCTCACCTGTGTCTGGACTCAGCTCTATATACCATCGTTAAAGGGGGTCTCACCTGTGTCTACACACAGCTCTATATACCATTGTTAAAGGGGTCTCACCTGTGTCTACACACAGCTCCATATACCATTGTTAAAGGGGGTCTCACCTGTGCCTGCACTCAGCTCTATATACCATTGTTAAAGGGGGTCTCACCTGTGCCTGCACACAGCTCTATATACCATTGTTAAAGGGGGTCTCACCTGTGCCTGCACTCAGCTCTATATACCATTGTTATAGGGGGTCTCACCTGTGCCTGCACTCAGCTCTATATACCATTGTTAAAGGGGTCTCACCTGTGCCTGCACACAGCTCTATATACCATTATTAAAGGGGTCTCACCTGTGCCTGCACACAGCTCTATATACCATCGTTAAAGGGGGTCTCACCTGTGCCTGCACTCAGCTCTATATACCATTGCTAAAGGGGGTCTCACATGTGCCTGCACTCAGCTCTATATACCATTATTAAAGGGGTCTCACCCATGCCTGCACACAGCTCTATATACCATTATTAAAGGGGTCTCACCTGTGCCTGCACTCAGCTCTATATACCATTATTAAAGGGGTCTCACCCATGCCTGCACACAGCTCTATATACCATTATTAAAGGGGTCTCACCTGTGCCTGCACACAGCTCTATATACCATTGTTAAAGGGGGTCTCACCTGTGCCTGCACAAAGCTCTATATGCCATTGTTAAAGGGGTCTCACCTGTGCCTGCACACAGCTCTATATACCATTATTAAAGGGGCCTCACCTGTGCCTGCACACAGCTCTATATACCATTGTTAAAGGGGGTCTCACCTGTGCCTGCACACAGCTCTATATACCATTGTTAAAGGGGGTCTCACCTGTGCCTGCACACAGCTCTATATACCATCGTTAAAGGGGGTCTCACCTGTACCTGCACTCAGGTCTATATACCATTATTAAAGGGGTCTCACCTGTGCCTGCACACAGCTCTATATACCATTGTTAAAGGGGGTCTCACCTGTGCCTGCACACAGCTCTATATACCATCGTTAAAGGGGGTCTCACCTGTACCTGCACTCAGGTCTATATACCATCGTTAAAGGGGTCTCACCTGTGCCTGCACAAAGCTCTATATACCATTGTTAAAGGGGGTCTCACCTGTACCTGCACTCAGGTCTATATACCATTATTAAAGGGGTCTCACCTGTGTCTGCACACAGCTCTATATACCATTGTTAAAGGGGGTCTCGCCTGTGCCTGCATGCAGCTCTATATACCATTGTTAAAGGGGGTCTCACCTGTGCCTGCACTCAGCTCTATATACCATTGTTAAAGGGGGTCTCACCTGTGCCTGCACACAGCTCTATATACCATTGTTAAAGGGGTCTCACCTGTGCCTGCACTCAGCTCTATATACCATTGTTAAAGGGGGTCTCACCTGTGCCAGCACACAGCTCTATATCCCATCATTAAAGGAATCTCACATGTGCCTGCATGCAGCTTTATATACCATCGTTAAAGGGGGTCTCACCTGTGTCTGCACACAGCTCTATATACCATCGTTAAAGGGGGTCTCACCTGTGCCTGCACACAGCTCTATATACCATTATTAAAGGGGTCTCACCTGTGCCTGCACTCACTCTATATACCATTATTAAAGGGGTCTCACCTGTGCCTGCACTCAGCTCTATATACCATTGTTAAAGGGGGTCTCACCTGTCCCTGCACTCAGCTCTATGTACCATTGTTAAAGGGGGTCTCACCTGTGCCTGCACTCAGCTCTATATACCATCGTTAAAGGGGGTCTCACCTGTGCCTGCACTCAGCTCAATATACCATTATTAAAGGGGTCTCACCTGTGCCTGCACTCAGCTCTATATACCATTGTTAAAGGGGGTCTCACCTGTCCCTGCACTCAGCTCTATGTACCATTGTTATAGGGGGTCTCACCTGTGTCTGCACACAGCTCCATATACCATTGTTAAAGGGGGTCTCACCTGTGTCTGCATGCAGCTCTATATACCATCGTTAAAGGGGGTCTCACCTGTGCTTGCACACAGCTCCATATACCATTGTTAAAGGGGTCTCACCTGTGCCTGCACTCAGCTCTATATACCATTGTTAAAGGGGACCTCACCTGTGCCTGCACACAGCTCTATATACCATCGTTAAAGGGGGTCTCACCTGTGCCTGCACACGGCTCTATATACCATTGTTAGAGGGGGTCTCACCTGTGCCTGCACACAGCTCTATATACCATCGTTAAAGGGGGTCTCACCTGTGCCTGCACTCAGCTCTATATACCATTGTTAAAGGGGGTCTCACCTGTGCCTGCACACAGCTCTATATACCATCGTTAATGGGGCCTCACCTGTGCTGCACACAGCTCTATATACCATTGTTATAGGGGGTCTCACCTGTGTCTGAACACAGCTCTATATACTATTATTAAAGGGGTCTCACCTGTGCCTGCACACAGCTCTATATACCATCGTTAAAGGGGGTCTCACCTGTGCCTGCACACGGCTCTATATACCATTGTTAAAGGGGGTCTCACCTGTGCCTGCACACAGCTCTATATACCATCGTTAAAGGGGGTCTCACCTGTGCCTGCACTCAGCTCTATATACCATCGTTAAAGGGGGTCTCACCTGTGCCTGCACACAGCTCTATATACCATTGTTAAATGGGCCTCACCTGTGTCTGGACTCAGCTCTATATACCATCGTTAAAGGGGGTCTCACCTGTGTCTGCACTCAGCTCTATATACCATTGTTAAAGGGGGTCTCACCTGTGCCTGCACACAGCTCTATATACCATTATTAAAGGGGTCTCACCTGTGTCTGCACACAGCTCTATATACCATTGTTAAAGGGGGTCTCACCTGTGCCTGCACACAGCTCTATATACCATTGTTAAAGGGGGTCTCACCTGTGCCTGCACACAGCTCTATATACCATTATTAAAGGGGTCTCACCTGTGTCTGCACACAGCTCTATATACCATCGTTAAAGGGGGTCTCACCTGTGCCTGCACTCAGCTCTATATACCATTGTTAAAGGGGGTCTCACCTGTGCCTGCACACAGCTCTATATACCATTGTTAAAGGGGGTCTCACCTGTGCCTGCACACAGCTCTATATACCATTATTAAAGGGGTCTCACCTGTGTCTGCACTCAGCTCTATATACCATTGTTAAAGGGGGTCTCACCTGTGTCTGCACACAGCTCTATATATCATCGTTAAAGGGGGTCTCACCTGTGCCTGCACACAGTTCTATATACCATCGTTAAAGGGGGTCTCACCTGTGCCTGCACTCAGCTCTATATACCATTGTTAAAGGGGGTCTCACCTGTGCCTGCACACAGCTCTATATACCATTATTAAAGGGGTCTCACCTGTGTCTGCACACAGCTCTATATACCATCGTTAAAGGGGGTCTCACCTGTGCCTGCACACAGCTCTATATACCATTGTTAAAGGGGGTCTCACCTGTGTCTGCACCCAGCTCTATATACCATCGTTAAAGGGGGTCTCACCTGTGCCTGCACACAGCTCTATATACCATCGTTAAAGTGGGTCTCACCTGTGCCTGCACTCAGCTCTGTATACCATTGTTAAAGGGGTCTCACCTGTGCCTGCACTCAGCTCTATATACCATCGTTAAAGGGGTCTCACCTGTGCCTGCACTCAGCTCTATATACCATTGTTAAAGGGGGTCTCACCTGTGCCTGCACACAGCTCTATATACCATTGTTATAGGGGTCTCACCTGTGCCTGCACTCAGCTCTATATACCATTGTTAAAGGGGTCTCACCTGTACAGGTAAGCTCCAGCAGGTGCCCACCAGGCACACTGCCACCAGGGCCCATGCTTTGCTGTCCATTCTCTGGTTCTGGAACAGAGCTCAGGTCACCACCGGGCAATGTTTCTTCCTTCAGAGAGATGCTTCGTTGACCTTAGACCCAGTCCTTTATATACCTTGAAGAGGCTGAGCATCCTCCAATCAGCCTCCAGCCCCAAGGATGACGTCTCTTTCTGCACAGATAACAAGGTGTGTCTGTCCTGGAGAGACTGCCCTGGGTTCGCCTCTGAGGTGCCAGAGCTAAGATAATAATAAGCAGGTTTTAAGTGTGGTAAATTGGGTTTGTGACAGTCCCTGCACTGTGATATATTCCTGTTGTCTGTATCCTTTCTGTATGAGGGTGAAGTTGGGATTGGACACAGGCGCACCTTCAGGGTTTGGCTCCTCAAACAACAGCAAAAGTCCTCGAGGCACCGAAAGACCCGGAGTGGAGAAGATCACAGGAGACACAAAGAGTGCATCTGATGCGCTGGGCTTGGGTCTGGAGGGCAGATTTAATGTTTCAAGCAAAGTTAGTTCGCTTTGTAGATGGATCAGAGTTAAACAGCTGTAGATGGAAGGCAGGGCTGAGGATGAAAGGAAGGGTGTAAGAATGAAAGGCAGAGAAGTGGGATGAAAGGCAGAGGAGCAGGATGAAAGAATGAGTATAAGAACGAAAGGCAGAGGAGCAAGATGAAAGGCAGAGTAGTAGGAAGAAAGGCAGAGAAGTGGGATGAAAGGCAGAGGAGCAGGATGAAAGAATGAGTATAAGAACGAAAGGCAGAGGAGCAAGATGAAAGGCAGAGTAGTAGGAAGAAAGGCAGAGGAGTAGGATGAAAGGCAGAGGAGCAGGATGAAAGAAAGAGTGAGACGATGAAAGGAAGGGTGAGAGGATGAAAGGGAGGGTGAAAGAATGAGCGGCATGGTGGGAGAATGAAAGGCAGAGTGGGAGGATGAAAGGAAGACTGTAAGAATAAAAGCAGAGTAGTTGAAAGAAAGGAAGAGAGGGACGATGAAAGGTAGGGTGGGAGGGTGAAAGGATAAGTATAAGAACGAAAGGCAGAGTAAAAGGATGAAAGGTAGAGGAGCAGGATGAAATGCAGAGTAGTAGGTAGAAAGTAAAAGTGGCAAGATGAAAGGATGAGTATAAGAACGAAAGGCAGAGGAGTAGGATGAAAGGCAGAGTAGGAAAAAAGGTAGCGTAGCGTGGGACTATGAAAGGCATGGTGGGCGTATGAAAGCAAGGGCGGGAGAATGAAAGGAGGGGTGGAAGAATGAAAGGCTTGGTGGGAAGATGAAAGGAAGGGTTAGGAGGATGAAAGAAAGGGTGGAAGAATGAAAGGGGTGGTGGTGGTTGAAAGGAAGGGTGGGAGGATGAAAGGAAGGGTGGAAGAATGAAAGGGGTGGTGGTGGTTGAAAGGAAGGGTGGGAGGATGAAAGGAAGGGTGGAAGAATGAAAGGGGTGGTGGTGGTTGAAAGGAAGGGTGGGAGGATGAAAGGAAGGGTGGAAGAATGAAAGGGGTGGTGGTGGTTGAAAGGAAGGGTGGAAGGATGAAAGGAAGGGTGGAAGAATGAAAGGAGTGGTGGTGGTTGAAAGGAAGGGTGGGAGGATGAAAGAAGTGTGGAAGAATGAAAGGGGTGGTGGTGGTTGAAAGGAAGGGTGGGAGGATGAAACGAAGGGTGGAAGAATGAAATACAGGATTGGAGGATGAAAAGATGCATGGATGAAAAGTGTGGTGGAGGCTGGACGAAAGTTATTTGCATTTAAAAAGGTGCAAGGCCAGTGCGGGTGGAATGAAGGGAAAAAGAGTAAAATGGTGGAAGCATGGGTGTAAGGATGGCAGCAGGGACATTGGCCCTTACTCCCTCATGACGGGATATGGTGCCCCTTCCTGAATTACATCCCCCACTCTCAGCTCAACATCTCCATAATTGAGAAATTCAGACACAATATGAGAGCCCGCCCACTGCCTGCCAGCTTTTCACCAATAAGCTCCGAATTTTAACCTTCAAGTATTTGTTTTCTTTCATAGCCCATGGTGTCCTTCGTTGTTTTAGGGGTGGGTGTAATTCTCTAAAGCCAAATTACTCGTAATTACTGTGAAAGGATTCGTAATTATGCGTAAGTACGTGGCAAGTGTAATCCAGCATATAGCGCTATGTGTCCAAAATGGGCCTGCGGATGCACTTTATGCAGATAGCCCTAAGTGCTCCAGGACACGATCAGCTGTAGCCGCAGCTGCGCGCTCTCTGAGGGCTTATTTATGAGAGGCTTGCTCTGCCGGAGCACCACTTCTTCTGACGCTCCAGCGGCGCAACCCTCTCAGCCATATCTACGAGGCCACCAAAGCCACTTTGAGGGCTTTGCATGGCCGCATAGATATGGAGTGAGACAAAGGAGCACACGTCGCTGCGTTGCCTTACTCTGCGCCTGGGACGCGTTCCATGGGCGTTGCAGTGGGTTTTCCCACGCGACACCCTTGGGTGTTGACGCTGCTTCAGATTTACTTGGCCGCATAAACCTGGGGCCGGGCTAAAACCGTACGCCTCCCCAGAGCAGGTGTAATGAGGGGAAATATCATTTCTCTCCTCGTTTTCCTCTTCTTCGTGTGTGCCGCCTTCTGCAGCGCGCATGGAAAGAGGAAAACGCCTCTCAGGATTGTGTTTGTGCAGGAAGGGGCCAAAACAATCCTGCATGCAACGCAGACACCTTTGCACCATGGTGCAATGGTGCCTGCGTTGGCGCTACGCAGCAAATTAGGCACCAGCGCAGGAGAAAGCAGAAGAATGCACAATATTTCATCAATACGGTGCATTCCGGCCCTTACACATTAGGGTAGGGCAGCGCAGCAGGAAGGCTTACGGCACTGCCCTACGCCAATTCACCCTAAGAGCGGCCATGAGTTTGTTCTTCCTGTGCTCCTGCGGTAGGATTGTTGAAATAATCGCATAAATTCAGTAATTTAGCAGTACAAGAGTAATGGTTAATGATTGAAATTACTACGGTGTAATTAAAATTTTGCCCAGGCCTAGTTATCTTCTTGGTGAATGATGTATTTTGTTTTTTTCATGGATAATGGCAGCTTCTGTTTTCATGCTCTTCTTATTTTTCTCCCGTAGTGTATGATGTCTTCTGTTTTCTTTCATAGTCCATGCTGTACTTTGCTTTCTCCCATAGTGCATGATGTCTTCTGATTTCTTCTCTAGTGCATGGTGTGCTTTGTTTTCTCCCATAGTGTATGATGTCTTCTGTTTTCTTTCCTATTGTATGATGTGCTTTGTTTTCTCCCATATTATATGAAGTCTTCTTTTTCCTTCCCTAGTACATGCTATGCTTTGTTTTCTCCCATTCTGTATGATGTCCTCTTTTTTCTTTCGTAGTGTATGCTGTGCTTTGTTTTCTCCCATAGTGTATGATGTCTTTTGTTTTGTTTCGTAGTGTATGCTGTGCTTTGTTTTCTCCCATAGTGTATGATGTCTTATGTTTTCTTTCTCAGTGGATTGTGTGCTTTTTTTTCTCCCATAGTATATTATCTCTTCTGTTTCCATAACTAGTACATGCTGTGCTTTGTTTTCACCCATAGTGTATGATGTCTTCTGTTTTCTTTCGGTAGTGTATGGTGTGCTTTGTTTTCTCCCATAGTGTATGATGGCTTCTGTTTTCTTTCGCAGTGCATTGTGTGCTTTCTTTTCTCCCATAGTATATGATGTCTTCTGTTTTCTTTCATAGTGCATGATGGGTTTAGTTTTCCCCTAGTGTATGATGTCTTATGTGTTCTTTCGCAGTGCATTGTGTGCTTTGTTTTCTCCCATAGTATATGAAGTCTTCTGTTTTCTTTCGTAGTGTATGCTGTGCTTTGTTTTATTCCATAATGTATGAATTCTTCTGTTTTCTTTTGCAGTGCATGGTGTTCTTTGTTTTCTCCCATATTGTATGAAGTCTTCTGTTTTCTTTCGTAGTGTATGCTGTACCTTGTTTTATTCTATACTGTATGATGTCTTCTGTTTTCTTTCGTAGTGCGCGGTGTGTTTGTTTTCACCTATAGTGTATGAGGTGTTCTGTTTTCTTTCGTAGTGCATGCAGTGCTTTGATTTATTCTATAATGTCTGATGTCATCTGCTTTCTTTCACAGTCCATGCTGTTCTTTGTTTTCTCCCCTAGTGTATGATGTTGTCTGTTTTCTTTCATAGTGCATGGGGTGCTTTTTTTTCTCCCATATTGTATGAATTCTTCTGTTTTCATTCGTAGTGTATGCAGTGCTTTGTTTTATTCCATAGTGTATGATGTCTTCTGTTTTCTTTCGCAGGGCATGGTATGCTTTGTTTTCTCCCATAGTGTATGATTTCTTCTGTTTTCTTTCGTAGGGCATGGTGTGTTTGTTTTCACCCCAAGTGTATGATGTCTTCTGTTGTCTTTCGTAGCGTATGCCGTGCTTTGGTTTATTCCATATTGTATGATGTCTTCTGGTTTCTTTCGCAGTGCATTGTGTTCTTTTTTTTCTCCCATAGTGTATGATGTCTTCTGTTTTCTTCCGTGGTGTATGCTGTGCTTTGTTTTTTCCCATAGTATATGAGCTCTTCTGCTTTCTTCACTAGTACATGCTGTGCTATGTTTAATCCCATAGTGTATGATGTCTTCTGTTTTCTTTCATAGTGTATACTGTGCTTTGTTTTCTCCCATAGAGTATGATATCTTTGGATTTCTGTCGTAGTGCATGGTGTGCTTTGTTTTCTCCCATAGTGTATGATATCTTTTGTTTTGTTTCGTAGTGTATGCTGTGCTTTGTTTTCTCCCATAGTGTATGATGTCTTCTGTTTTCTTTCTCAGTGGATTGTGTGCTTTGTTTTCTCCCATAGTATATTTATTTTATTTATTTATTTAGGTTTCTTGTAGAGCGCTAACAATCATCCCAAAGGGATATCACGGCGCTGAGATTGCTAAAGTACGGGTGCAGTGGGCATCGTTGCTTGAGTTAGTTGAAGTGGGGGAAAAGGAAGGTTTTTAGTTTTTTCCTAAATGCCAAGTGGCATTCTGTGAGTCGGAGGGCCACAGGCAGTTCATTACACTTCCTTGCTGCGACGTGGGAAAAGGCTCGTTCGCCCATCCTGGCTCTTTTAACCCGGGGGATGCTAGCTTGCGCCGAAAGTTGAGAGCGGAGGTTTCTGGCGGGAGTGTAGAAGTGAATCCTGTTTCTCAGAATGAGAGGTCCTGTCTGGTGCAGTGCTCTATGAGTGATACATAACATTTTAAAAGTTGCTCTTTGCTTCATTGGCAGCCAGTGCAGATCACGCAGACAGTTTGAGGCCGAGTCGTATTTCCTTTTCATGCAGATGGCTTTGGCTGCTGCGTTCTGCACCAATTGAAGTTTGGTGAATAGGTACTCCGCCATGCCTACGAACAAGGAGTTTCCATAGTCCAGCCTACTCATCAAGAGAGACTGAACTAGGATCCTTCTGCACTCTATTGGAACCCATGGAAAGACTCTTTTGAGCATTTTCAGGGTTGCAAAGCCTTTGCCGCATATAGTGGCTACATGAGTTTTCATGGAGAGGGAGGTGTCAATAGTTATTCCAAGGTTCTTCGCTGTTGGTGTCGGGGCAGGAGGGATACCCAGGGCTTCCGGCCACCAGGTGTCGTTCCACAGTTCAGTATGGCCTCCGAACAACATTTTGTACATCCCCCTTCCGGAGAAACAAGTGTTGATGAAGCAACAGATAGACTTCAGGACCACATCGCAACGGCTCTAGAGCACTGCACTCGACAGTGTCGGAATCCTAAACCCAGGCGCACTATGTCTGAAAAGTGGTACGGCCAGGAACTGAAATCACTAAAAAGGAAATGCACTATGCTCGAACACAAATGGAGGCTAACAAGATCCCAAGAGACTAGGTCAATTTACAAAAAAGAACTGTCGCAATATACTAAAGCCATTAGGAAGGCAAAAAAGGACTACTTTTCCAATAGAATTCTAGAGAAGAAAGACTCCTCCAAAGAGCTCTTTAAAATTGTCAAAGAGCTATGTTGCCCGCCCAGCTTATCATCTAATCTGGTTCCCTCGCAAATCAGCTGCGACAAAATGAACAACTTCTTTTGTGAAAAGATAGACAAGATCTATTCTTCCTTCCCCAATCCTGAGACAGGCCTCCCGGAGGAACACGAGCCACCCACCTCCCATGCCCACTGCACTAGCTTCGGCCCATTCTCCGAAGAGGAAGTAGGCAAAGCAATGCTCGAAATTAAATCTGGCTCCCCCTTGGACCCTTGCCCCCACCATATTTTCCGGCAACTCATTCCTTTGATTTGCCCTGCAGTAACCCAAGTGCTGAACCATTCACTAGAAACAGCAGAATTTCCATCCAGCTGGAAGAACGCCACAGTCACCCCGCTTCTAAAAAAAGCAGGTCTTGATATCAACAACCCGGCCAACCATAGACCCATTTCCCAACTTCCCTATTTGTCGAAAGTCCTAGAGAAACTGGTCAACAGGCAACTGGTCAGTTTTCTCGAAACAAACAACCTCCTAGACATTACACAAACAGGTTTTAGGGCCAACAACAGCACAGAAACTACTCTCCTTGCTGTGCTTGACAACATCAGAATGCATGTGGACCAGGGGAAAACAGTTGCCCTAATCCTGTTAGACCTCTCGGCAGCATTTGACACTGTCCCCCACAATCTGCTCCTGGAAACCTTGGCATCCAGGGGCATCAGGGACAGAGCACTGGGATGGCTGCGGTCTTTCCTATCGGAAAGATCACAATCAGTGCACCTGGGCAATTTCTCATCCTCTCGCCGGATTATCAAATACGGGGTCCCGCAAGGGGCCTCGCTAAGTCCTACCCTGTTTAATGTTTTCGTGTCTTCCCTCGCTGAAATTGGCAGAAGATGGGGTGTTGAAATCTGTTCCTATGCTGATGACACCCAACTTACTGTAATTTTGGATGAGGAGGATAACCCCAAGGATAGGCTTCTAAACTGTCTCTCTGATTTGGCTGATTGGATGCACAAGCACTACCTTAAGCTAAATGCAGACAAATCAGAGATACTCTTTCTGTTCCCATAACTAGTACATGCTGTGCTTTGTTTTTTCCCATAGTATATGATGTCTTCTGTTTTCTTTCGTAGTGTATGCTGTGCTTTGTTTTGTTCCATAGTGTATGATGGCTTCTGTTTTCTTTCGCAGTGCATTGTGTGCTTTGTTTTCTCCCATAGTATATGATGTCTTCTGTTTTCTTTCATAGCGCATGCTGTGCTTTGTTTTCTCCCCTGCTGAATGATGTCTTCTGTTTTATTTCATAGTGCATGGTGGGTTTAGTTTTCTACCCTAGTGTATGATGTCTTATGTGTCCTTTCGCAGTGCATTGTGTGCTTTGTTTTCTCCCATAGTATATGAAGTCTTCTGTTTTCTTTCGTAGTGTATGCTGTGCTTTGTTTTATTCCATAATGTATGAATTCTTCTGTTTTCTTTTGCAGTGCATGGTGTTCTTTGTTTTCTCCCATATTGGATGAAGTCTTCTGTTTTCTTTCGTAGTGTATGCTGTGCTTTGTTTTATTCCATAATGTATGAATTCTTCTGTTTTCTTTTGCAGTGCATGGTGTTCTTTGTTTTCTTTTAAACAAAGTGGAATCCAATCAGAGGGTGGTAGTGATCCCTAAAGTGATGGGGAGCACACAGTGTTGTTTAAATGCCCCTCACACACCAACAGGCCCCTTGGTGTCATGCTTCATCATCGGGGCCTTGGCACCCCTCTACGGGATGCGGCGTGCTGCGACTCACGGATACGTAGGAGCACTGATAGTGAACTATGTGTATATGTGTGTGAGCGAAGGAGTGTGAGTAGTGAGGTGAGGTGAAAAAGTGAAGGTTAAAAAATACCTGGCTCTTAGGAAAAAATTATTTATTATGTCCTTGGCTGGTATTGTTAAAAAGGTGCAATGTGAGGAAAGCGTCGACATGTTTTGGAGTACAGCGACTCCTTCTTCAGGATGAGGATATGCACGTTTATCCTCACCTTACTCACTGCTCAGTCTGAGCATGGTTCCGCTTCTAATAAACTCACAAATTGAAGCATTTGGCAGTATATAAGAGGCCAAAGTCAACCTGATCCCTCACATCATCGGAGCCGCCTTGAGGGGAAGGCAGTCTACTAGACCGTGCAGTAACCGTGAGTTGGGTTGTAAAATCGAGGGCCATCGAATTTCTCAGAGGTTGATATACCCTAATACGTATATTTGTCAACCTCACATTGCACCTTTTTAACAATCAAATAAGTGAATTCGTGCATAAGCAATTTGCAAAAAGAATGTTCAACGTTGTAGCGTGCGTCTTGAGGTATCACTCTCTAGACCATAGAGTGTGTACTAAACATCAATTTATGGCGTCCTTGAGCCTCAAGGGCGGCCCTCAAGGCACTGCAAAACTGCGCATAAGCGCTTAAATCATTGAAAACCAAATGTTCTTAGATAGTTTGCAAAGCTTTCCTTCAGCTTTATTATCCAAATTTTTAGTTTTTAATGTTCATATCATATATTCGTTTTTTGTTCATCAAAAACAAGTTAATCCATTGAAACAAAGCAGTATTCCAACAAGTTCCCAATGCATTTCGTGCGTCTAGCGCACTTCATCAGGGGAATCTGAAAGTGAAAATAACTAGTGGTTAGGATACATGTCCCCGTCATTCCATCTAACAACATGTAAAAATTATACAGTATCAAACGAAATTCTATCGCAGCTTAACATTGGCAAATTAAGATAGTGCCATGATTCCATATAGCAGTAAAATTCAGTCACATGAGAAAATTCGATAAAACAAAAAAATACCAAAAAACAAAAAATCGAGTACATATTATGCTAGCTAATAACTGTATGTAAACATTGCTGCATGGTCATGAGGTGATATATATGAATTACATGCAAGTATACCCAATTGCAACCAAAATACAAATGTGTTTAACTGAGGGAGATTTGAAACGTCTTATAAATACTCGTGATACCTCTGAGCATCTAGAAATGCGAGGGTGTGTGCCCAGTTAAACACCAAATGGGTTGAACTTTGAAGTTCTTAGATTAGTTGCACAGTGCTCCGTGTTGCTGCGAAAGGTCTGAGATACCCTGTGCCATTACGTTTAGCTGAATACAGCTTGCCAAATATACTGCTATCCTGCTTTCTCGTGGCAGAGTGTACAGCTAACCTCTTATCTCTGCTTATTCGAAATTACGCGTTTCCAAACGCCGACATTGTGAAAAGCCGGGGCTTCTCAGAGACGGCTTATCAGATGTGTTTCAGAGACTTCGAAAACGGACTGCTGTGCGTTCCAAAAGTATGGACGCCATCTTGGAAAGTGTTTAAACATACCGAGTGTGTTAGTGAAACCCAGAGGGAAATACGAAGTTGAGGAAATGTTATTAAAGTAAATTACGTTAAAAATAGGTGCCAGGGATAGTACCCAAAATGAGTGATGAAAAATAAAGGTGAAATGCAAGTCATAGAATGAAAATGATAAAGGCAAAAGTCTTATGTGGTAAATGACCATGGACTAGTAACACAATGTTTATAGGTAACAAGCAAATTCCAAACGGTCGTTGAGTCCATGCGGTTTCATGGAATTTAAAATATAAATCCATGAATTTTCTCTTTGTAGAAGCATTTTGTTGTTGATGCCTGGCAATTTTTTGACCACTTCAAGGATGGTAAATCTTAGTTGTGCAACGCTGTGATGACACTCGTGAAAATGTGCAGCAACGGTAGATTTGATGTTGGTTGTTCTTATGTTGCTTTTGTGCTCTAATATGCGTGTCTTAATTTTCCGTATAGTTTTACCCACACATACCAGTACACATGGGGCATTTAAGCAGGTATATTACGTTCGCTGTGTCACAGGATGCGTTGACTTTCAATTTGATGGAATGGCCTTTCATGGGGTGGGTGATGCTAGCCCCTAATATCAGATTATTGCAATTGCTGCAATTGTGGCAAGGTACAGTGCCTTTGTATACAACATTCTCTGGCATGTTAGTGGGTTTAATCATCTCTTGGATATTTTTACTACGAGTATATCCGAAAACCGGTTCAGCCATAAATATCCCATTGAAGTCAGGTTCACTTCTTAAGATGTCCCAATGTTTTTTTATAACTTTTTTGAATGAATGACTCAAGGTAGAAAATTTAGAAACCACTACTGTTCTTTTTTGTATAGATTTGGTGGATGGTTTTAACAAGTCTGCTCTCGTGCGTTCTGTACATCTTTGTTGTGCTTGAACCAATACGTGTGCCGGATAGCCACGCTCGGTAAATCTCTTAACCATGTTCTCTAACTGAATAGGTACTTCGTTTGGATTTGAAACAATTCTTTTCACCCTGTACAGTTGTGAAACTGGTAAGTTATTTTCAAGGATTGTTGATGGAAACTTCTGTAATGGAGCAGATTGTTACGATCTGTTTCTTTTGTGTATAGGTTGGTTTCAATTCTAGGACCTTTCCTTGTCAGTTGTACATCCAGGTAAGCAATGGTGGTATCATCAATGGTGTAGGTGAATTGTATTCTTTCATTTATGCGGTTGAGTTGTTCTAGTGCGATGAGTAAATCAGATTTTATTCCTTGCCATATGACGAAAATGTCGTCAATGTAACGTAAAAAAACTAGTCCATGCTCTTGCCATGTTTGTTGACTCAAAATGTTTTTCGTCTCAAAGACGTTCATGAAGGTATTAGCGTAGGCTGGGGCAGCACAATTGCCCATTGATGTTCCTGTTAGTTGGAGATAATACTTGTTATCCCACTCAAAGTAGCTTTGATAAAGGGTATATGTCAATAATTACATAAGGAAAATTTGGAAACTGGTGTCCAGGTCAGAGTTCAATAGTGTCTGTTCGACGGCGTCAATCCCCAAATCATGGGGTATAGAAGTGTATAATGATTTGATGTCAATTGTGCATAACCAGATGTCTTGATTGTCAGGAAGAAGGATTTGATCAATTTTATTGAGAAAATCAGTGGTAGCTTTCACATAAGTGTTGGCTTTGACCACAAACGGCTGTAAGTGAGTGTCCAAAAATTTCCCAATGGGTTCATGCAAGCTTTTCATGGTGGTAACAATGGGTCTCAGCGAAGGGTTGGTTACGTTTTTGTGGACTTTGGGAAGCATATATAGGGATAGTACCCTAGGATGTTCCGTGGTAAGAAATCTTTTGGTTCTTTCAGTAATCATGCCTGCATCACGAGCTTTCATCAATAGTTGTTGAAGCAACTGCTGGAATGATTCAGTTGGGTCATGCCCCAGTAGCAGATAGGTATTGGTATCATTGACATGTTCTGAAACTTTCTGGTTATAAAATTCTGCATCCATTATAACCAGGGAACCTCCTTTGTCTGCTCTTTGGCAAATGATGTTAGAGTTTGATGCTAGTTTTTGAAGAATGTTCTTTTCTTTTTTAGACATGTTGAGAAACTTGGAGCGTTTTTTGAAATTGAATTTTCCAATGTCATTCTTAACTAGAGTTTCAAACAGATCTAAAGATTTGTGGCTTAGAGGAGCTTGAAAGGTGCTTGTGGGTCTTAATTCTTTCAATTCAGTGTCTTTCTCTTTTTCTCCCGGTTGAACAATATTCTCAAAAAAATGTCGAAGTCTGAGATTGCGCATCACTTTGAAAACGCTAATATCCAATTCTAATTGGTTCGTGTGATGTGTAGGGACATATGATGTTCCTTTTTGTAGCGTTTTTATCTCCAGCGTAGATAAACTATATTTCGAAATGTTAATGACTAGAGAATGTTCATCTAGTTCTTCTTCCCTTTCTTTTTGGGAGCTGGAATCGTGGGTGGTGACGATGTTGGTGGAGCTGTGCCTTTTGCTCCTCCTGGGTCGCTGGTTATGTCTTGGCCTGCCACTAAAAAAGGCACCGTTGTAGAGCGGGTGTTGGGAATTGATGTGGACGGTTGTTCTTTAGATGTGCTCTGATCAGTTGGAGTTTGTTTCCTTAGATTTTGTGTAGATGGTCTTCTGCCTTCGCCTTCTGAAGATGATGTTTCAGTTTCCGATGCGTTGTTTTGTGGTTTGTTTTGGCGTCTGCGGGCATAGACTTCCGCCCAAGAATAGACTTCCCCCATTTTGTAGTCTATAGTATCTCTTCTGTATTTGCAAATCTTCCGCTCATTTATTTCTTCTGTGTATTTGTTGAGTTGTATTTGTGTGTCCTCAAGTATCTTTAGCCATTCATCTTTGTCTAGCATTTCTTGAAGTTCAGATTTAATAATTGTGATGTCTTTTTGTAATTCCTCGAGTACTCTAGAAAGTTCCTCAATTATCAGGAGGATGAGGTCTAGCGAACACTTGTTCAATATATTGTACCAACGTTCAACAAACTTGGGATTATTTTTGCAGAGAAGCGGTTTCAACAGGACTCTCAGGCCTCTTGGAATTCGCAGGGCTCGGTGATATTTAATGAGGGTGCTGGCATGCAGTCTCTGATTAATTTCTCGTTTGGTCAAATATAACAGTTGTCGTATGTTGTTCTCTTTGTTTTTCTTATTGGGTAACGGGGTTGTATCCTCTTGGATAAGTGCATAAATCTTGGATATATCTTCTTCTACGAAAGCAAATGTTTCTGCTCTCGTTTCCGTAAGTCTGGTGATTTCATCATAGGATGACATCCTGTTGGATGAGATTCGTGCTGTGCTACGGTTTCTTTAAAGCGGTCCAGGAATCAAGAATCAAATAAGTGAATTATAGCATAATATGTACTCGATTTTTTGTTTTTTGGTATTTTTTTGTTTTATCGAATTTTCTCATGTGACTGAATTTTCCTGCTATATGGAATCATGGCACTATCTTAATTTGCCAATGTTAAGCTGCGATAGAATTTCGTTTGATACTGTATAATTTTTACATGTTGTTAGATGGAATGACGGGGACATGTATCCTAACCACTAGTTATTTTCACTTTTAGATTCCCCTGATGAAGTGCGCTAGACGCACGAAATGTATTTGGAACTTGTTGGAATACTGCTTTGTTTCAATGGATTAACTTGTTTTTGATGAACAAAAAACGAATATATGATATGAACATTATAAACTAAAAATATGGATAATAAAGCTAAAGGAAAGCTTTGCAAACTATCTAAGAACATTTGGTTTTCAATGATTTAAGCGCTTATGCGCAGTTTTGCAGTGCCTTGAGGGCCGCCCTTGAGGATCAAGGACGCCATAAATTGACCTTTTTAACAATACCAGCCAAGGACATAATAAATCATTTTTTCCTAAGAGCCAGGTATTTTTTAACCTTCACTTTTTCACCTCACTTCACTACTCACACTCCTTCCCTCACACACATATACACATAGTTCACTATCAGTGCTCCTACGTATCCGTGAGTCGCAGCACACCGCATCCCGTAGAGGGGTGCGAAGGCCCCGAAGATGAAGCATGACACCAAGGGGCCTGTTGGTGTGTGAGGGGCAATTTAACAACACTGTGTGCTCCCCATCACTTTAGTGATCACTACCACCCTCTGAGTGGATTCCACTTTGTTTAAACGAATTACAGTGGGAGACTGAATCCACTTGTCTCTCTCCCTCCCTCCTTTTGTTATATTTACGTTCTTTGTTTTCTCCCATATTGTATGAAGTCTTTTGTTTTCTTTCGTAGTGTATGCTGTGCTTTGTTTTATTATATACTGTATGATGTCTTCTGTTTTCTTTCGTAGTGCACAGTGTGTTTGTTTTCACCTATAGTGTATGAGGTGTTCTGTTTTCTTTCGTAGTGCATGCAGTGCTTTGATTTATTCTATAATGTCTGATGTCATCTGCTTTCTTTCACAGTCCATGCTGTTCTTTGTTTTCTCCCATAGTGTATGTTGTTGTCTGTTTTCTTTCATAGTGCATGGGGTGCTTTTTTTCTCCCATATTGTATGAAGTCTTCTGTTTTCATTCGTAGTGTATGCTGTGCTTTGTTTTATTCCATATTTTATGATGCCTTCTCTTTTATTTGCTGGTGCATGGTGTGCTTGTTTTCACCCATAGTATTTGATGTCTTTCTTGTTCTTTGTATTTTCCCACAGTCTTCTGCTTTCTTTCACAGTCCATGCTGTTCTTTGTTTTCTCCCATAGTGTATGATGTTGTCTGTTTTCTTTCATAGTGCGCTTTTTTTTCTCCCATATTGTATGATGTCTTCTGTTTTCTTTTGTAGTGTATGCTGTGCTTTGTTTTCTCCCATAGTGTATGATGCCTTCTCTTTTATTTGCTGGTGCATGGTGTGCTTGTTTTCACCCATAGTATTTGATGTCTTTCTTGTTCTTTGTATTTTCCCACAGTTTTCTGTTTTCTTTCGTAGTGTATGGTGTGCTTTTTTTCTCCCATATTGTATGAAGTCTTCTGTTTTCTTTCGTAGTGTATGCAGTGCTTTGTTTTATTCCATAGTGTATAATGTCTTCTTTTTTCTTTTGCAGTGCATGGTGTTCTTTGTTTTCACCCCAAGTGTATGGTGTCTTCTGTTGTCTTTCATAGTGTATGCTGTGCTTTGTTTTATTCCATATTTTATGATGCCTTCTCTTTTGTTTCCGGGTGCATGGTGTGCTTGTTTTCACACATAGTATTTGATGTCTTTCTTGTTCTTTGTATTTTCCCACAGTTTTCTGTTTTCTTTCGTAGTGTATGCTGTGCTTTGTTTTCTCCCATAGTGTATGATGTCTTCTGTTTTTTTTCCTAGTGATGGGGATCCGCAGAACTGGTACACCTTTGCAAACATCTAACCACACTAAGCATCCCCCATCCAAAACCGTAAGCTTCTCATCATAACCAGTCACCTGGTCTAAAGTCCCTAAAAAAGAATGAAAGAATCCTAGAAATAGATTGCAAGAAAACTTGAAACCTTAACGACAAACTCAAGGGAACTTCACAAGATAATTACTGAATTACAGAATCTGGAATACTCTTTCTCCAATGCCCCTCACTCACAAGAACCCCTTGAGAATCTCTTTCTGACCACTTAATCAGGTTACAAAATATCATAAAATAATAGGTTTAGTGACTGGAATAATCGACTCGACCTAACTGTGATGTACGTGACCTGTATATTGGTCTCAAATTTTGTGATCCTAGGCAAATATTTTATTTTACAGAGCCGTCTTTTTCTTCATTAATCGCATGTGAGAGCCCTGCCAAATTTGTTTTGTTTTATAGACTAAACCTTTGCTGCATGTATAATAAGAATCTAGCACATTTAGAGGGTGCAGATGACCCCTGACATTCCTCTGAGGATGCTAATAGCATCGTCATCCAGGTGGGGGCTGGAATGTTTCTCAGTTTATGTTTAAAAATTCACTTGTATTCTTGACTGCCCCGAGGCGCTCCATACTGATCCTCCTTAATGTCTGTGAAAACTTTGAAAAGATATCCGGGTACACCATCAATTGGTCCAAATCGGTTCTGTACATACTACATGGCCCCCGTGGCTCCCCGCTCCAAATCACGCATGACTCGTTCAAATATTTGGGCATACATGTCACAACTAACCCACATGCGTTCTTTTCTAAAAACCTGGCGCCCCCAATAGAGCATTTGAAGAGAGATGTGGCACACTGGGAATCGCTTCCATTAACTTTGTTGGGGAAGGCGGCACTGTATAAAATGATGGAGCTGCCCAGATTCCTCTATGCTCTCGAGATTACGCCATTCCCTGTACCTCCGAAATACTTTAAGCAAATTGGGGCTCAGTTGTCCACACTACTATGGGGCAGCAAACCAGCACGTATAGCGCAGGTGAAGCTGCACCGAGGATGGTATGGTGGCGGAATAGCGTTCCCTAATGTCCAGCTGTACTATTGGGCAGCACAACTAAAAGTCATTAATCAGTGGATACACGCTTAGCAGGTTGACCCAGCATACAAGGCAGACAGGTTTCTGCTGGGAACAGGAAATGTGCTGTCTGCACTCTATAATAAAGGGCATATCTCAAAACTAATAGGACCCACGAAACACACAGTGGCAATATGGCATACAGCGCAGGCACGGCTGGCGTGGCAGGGAGATGCCGCTCTGGGACACTAAACGACTGGGTAGCCTTAGAAACAGCAAGGGCTTTAAGCAGTGGGATGCTATAGGTATCTCCACAGTGGGGGACCTGTGGGACAAGGGGAAGGTGATCCCGTTTGGACAGCTTCGACAACAGTACAAGCTAGCACCAACTGAAATTTTCCGATACAAGCAGATTCGGCACGTGCTACTTGCAGCTTTGCCAGAAGGCGCGGAGGTGCCTGAGGCCTCCCCGCTAGAGGACAGGCTGCTAATGGACTATATGCAAAAGCGAGCCACATCGTTCACATATCGTAAGTTAATTAATAATCTACCAGACCCCACAGTCTCTCTCAGGGATAAATGGGCGCGCGATGTAGGGTACCTAGATGACACGGAATGGCAAGAGGCGTTGGCCTCACCAAAAGAGGTGGGTATACCCTCAAGACTAGTACAGCTCAAAATATGCACCGCACATACCACACTAGATATACTCTATGCAAGATGGGCAGAGCTCAGCATCCATATTGCCTTAGAGGGTGTGGGGAAGAAGGGAAATTCTATCATACAGTGACTAGCTGGCTACTGGAAAACTGGAAAAAGATAATGAGAACAGTGTCGCAGATGGAGGGAGTGTCACTAATTCCAGAACCGCGGAGGTGCCTACTAAATGTTTCGGAACCGAATGACCTTATGCATCAGACGCAGACATGGGCAACAATGGGGCTAATGGTGGCCAAGCGAAATATAGCGCAGGCATGGGGGGTGGCAGGGGTGCCGTCTTTGGCAGCATGGTGTACAGACATGAATATGGCATGATGGCTGAGAGGACGGTATTTGTCAATTGAGGCTGTCCCCAGAAATGGAGCAAGATATGTGGAGTGTGGAATAAGTTCCGGGGAGATATCTGTGAGCCACCACCGGACCGTGATGAAGAGAGTTCAGAGGAGGAGCATTAAAGTATTAAAGTATACTTGAACCCCCGGCAATTGCAGAGAGCTTTGCTGTGAATTATGAGGGGCTGTATGCCTCCCAGGAATGCTTGAGGGTGGATGTAATCCAGTGCTTTATTGAAGATCTTCCCACGCGGGCAGTCTCAGACGAGGTGCGGGATTGTCTGGACGTACCCCTGACTGACGACGAATTGAGTGCCGCTCTGGGTGAGCTGAACCCTGGAAAGGCACCGGGCCCAAATGGCTTACCATGTGAATTTTCCCGGCGATTTCATGTGCAGCTGGGTCCGCACCTCCGTCCGGTCGTGGAGGAGGCATGCGAGGGCAGAGTGCTCCCTCCGGATTGGCGGCACACGGAGGTGTTGCTCTTCCTGAAGCTGGGTAGACCCCCTGAGACTCACCGTCGTACCCCCCGATCTCGCTGCTTAATTCTGAAGCCAAAGTCTTGGCTAAGGCTTTGGCCAATAGACTTAAGCCCCACATCACAGATCTGGTCCACCCGGACCAGGCTGGCTTCATGCCTCAGCGGGCCACTCGTCCTAATATTCGGCGCGCCCATGTTGCGGTATCTGCCTGGAGGAGTCTGGGGGAGCAGGCAGCCCTTTTCCTGGCAGACATGGACCGCGCGTTCGACTCCCTGAGCTGGACATATCTGTTTGCCTTGTTGCGACGGCTTAACCTGGGCTCACACTTCTTGGCGTACATACAGCTGCTCTACACTGAGCTTACAGCTTCGGTGCATGTGGGGGGCGCAGTGTCCCGATCCTTCTCGGTGCGGCGGGGAACGCTCAGGCTGTCCCCTCTCCCCCTCTTTGTTTGCGCTGGCTATGGAGCCCCTGGTGGCGTGGGTGCGCATTGATGCCCAACTTAAAGGCTTTCGATGTCCTGTTTTTTCTTACGGACTTGGATCGCTACTGCAGATTTTCGGTGAAACGTCTGGCCTCTATATGAATCCGGGTAAGTCCACGCTTTGGATACTCGGGGGCCAGCAGCAGGTGGGAGGGTGGGCATCGGGCCTTAGGCTGGCAATGGACGGTGTGAAATACTTGGGGGTCTACCTATCGGAGAATGCGGCTGCCTCCCAAGAACGCAAACTTGCCCCGGTATGGGAATGCACGCGCGAGGACATAAAGGTGTGGTCCCGCATGCCACTGACCATCTATGGCAGGTCTGCAATTTTTAAGATGGTGGCGCTTCCTCGTCTGGTCTATCAACTACAAAATCATCCACATCGGATTCTGCCCCGCTGGTTTCAGCAAGTCTATTCGGCGCTGGGGGGGTTTCTGCGGGCCGGGGGAGCTGTGCGCGTGGCGCTGTGAACGTGTTTTCTATCCTCATATACGGGGGCTGGCCACATCTGACGTGCTTTCATACTACCAAGTGGCGCACCTGATGGTTCTAAATGATTGGTGGTATGGTGATGGGAGCGACCCGGCCTAAGCGGTTGAACGGTTCTTCATGGGCTCCGTGTCTGTGCATACACTGCTGTACTCTGCGCCGCTAAGAGGGTGCCTTCCTGCGGCCACCCAGGTGATGTTCCACGTTTGGAGGACTGCACGTCGCAGGATGGGATGGTGGAACGTGCTCACTCAAGAGACCCCCTTAGGCGCACTGGTCGCCTGCCCCACCTGGACGCGTTACTGGGCTTTAGAGGGTGGGATGCGATTGGTATTTCTACTCTAGGCGACGTGATGTCAGGTCTCTCCCTGAATTCGTTTCAGAATCTCCAGGACGAATTTGGGATGCCCCGCTCACAGTTTTTTAAATACCTCCAGTTCCGACATGCTTTGACGCCCCACTTGACTGACCTGGAGAGCCTTCCCGAATGTAGTCCCCTGGAGGCCAAGCTGTTCATGGGGGAACTGCCAGATAAGAAGCTCTCCCGTATTTATCAGAAGCTAGTCAATCATTGCTCTTCCGACTTGCACAGACTTAAGTCCGCGTGGGAAGGGGACGTGGGGGACTTGGAGGATGAGGATTGGGCGGAGGCCCTGGCAAGCCCGAGGGGAGCAGCAATCTCTACACGCCTGCAACTTATACAGTTTAAGTACCTCCATTGCATATACTTCACCCGACAGCGTTTGTGGAGGGCGCGAATGGTTGGTTCCCCTGAATGTCTCCGCTGTGGGTCGGAAGTGGGTACGCTTTTACACACTGTATGGGGGTGCTCAGCGCTATCTAGATTCTGGACTGGGGTGTTTAGCTGTGTATCTGAAGTGCTGGCCTGGGAGCTTCCATGCGACCCCAAACTGGCGTTGCTGCATGTTATGGAGGGGATTGGGGGTAACACCTACAAACGTCATTTACTACTCCTGGGTCTTACCTTAGCCAAACGAGACATTGCCAGGGCTTGGAAGGCGCCCTGCGCCCCGTCGCTGGCTGCCTGGAGGAATGGAATGGACTTCTGCATAGGACTGGACAAGCCTGTGTTCTTGGCCAAGGGGTGCCCTTGCAAACATTTTAAAATCTGGAAGAGGTGGGCTGATTACCGAGGGCTGGACTTGGACCCTCGGCCTGAGAGGGCTGCCCTTCCGACACTTTGACAGCTGGAACGTTGGACAATTTGTGAAGTGTCTTGCAGAACTTGGCATGTATATTTACAGATTCTCTATTGTATATGTGCACTGGCAGCGGCGCAATTGGGAGGATGGGGGGGAGGGGTGTTTGTGTTCTTAGTAATAGTCTGCTGATATTATCGTTTTTCTATTGTTGCTGATGACTCCGGGTTTCGGAGCTCTGCATTATATGTGCGTACAGACAAATAATTTTTTTTATTTTTTTTAAAAAATACTACTTATTTGTGGTGTGCCACATATGGGAACACATATGCCTCTGTGAAACACTCTGCTTGAGAGAGAAACTATGTTACAAAGTGGTAAAGGATTCCTCTATATTATAACGTGTATTTGTAAAGGGCATGTTCGCCCAGCAGGGCATATTGGCACTGAATTACATATGTTTATTGTTACCCATCTCAATGGAACTCATTTTATCGGCCTCAGAAGGATGAAAGGCTGAGACGACTCACTGGGATTCGAACCTGAGACCACGATTTCAAACACAGGCCCCTACAGGCCAGGCGGATGTATTAGTCCACTAGGCCCCCAGACCTGGCTTCCAGAACACATGTCTGAGGAGGCATCACATGGTCTTCACATGTTTATCCTTAGTGATTCCATAACAGTTGGTATCAAAGCCACCTTGCAATGAAGCATCCCTTTCAATGTGCGAAATGTCATGAATAATGCTACAGAAAAATGAAAACTACGTTCAAAAACCATCTCTCAGCACAAAGTGAAATACAAGCCATAAAACTATGTGCCATGCTATAGCTGCATAATTATAAATTGCCATAAAAAACATCTAACCCTGCTTTATATAATGATTAGAGAAAGCAAGGCAATTTAGAGGTAAATGTGTACTGATGGTCAATATGGTTTACAATTCATTCCATCATTGCAAATTGCTAAAACAGTTTCTAGACTTGCTGTAGACTTCAGTTCAGACCAGTTAGGAAATGTGGAACATGACCGCACAAGATGAGGACGTCTTCAGAAGAACAAACCATTTCATGATTTATTTAGAACAGTGCAAGCCAGGTGTGCAGACATCTTTAGTGTTCTGCAGGGATTCCACTGCTGACCTGGTACCACCTGCAGCTGTGCCCTCTGTGCAGCCTTTGGAGAGACAACACACACAAGGGAATTTACAGAGCTCTGTGGGTGTGTGGGGCGTTGTCACAATGAGTTCCTAAGTGCAGAGGATCATGTACCTCCATGGTACCACCATGTGGCTCCTTGTGGTAGTCATGACTGAGCACAGTGCGACCAACCTGCAAGAGCGGGGGTAGAAATGCAGCACACGCACCCTGGGACCAGCAGTAGGCATGGTGAAGAGGTGCTGGCAGCACCCAAGGTCAGTGAGTCTGAACAGGAGTGTGCCATGTGTGGTAGGGTGTAGAGCCAAAGCCAGCACACCTGGGCCCAGACTCTCGTCTTTCACGGGTCCATGGGAGGCGAATCTTAGAATTGTTGACTATTATGGGAGGGTTAGGCTTCATAGAGTCCACTTGAACCCACAGCTTCATGGTACCACAGCACGTCCTACTCTAGGGATGCAATCAATTCAGATATAGCCATGTCTCTCTATTGGTAAATAATCCTCCGTTGCACAGCGGGCCAACATCGAAAGGACTTTGCCACCTTTCTTGGTAGAAGCTAAGATAATGGGACAAGTTCATCATTATGGATGTTAATACTAACATACATAAAACATGTATTTATTCATAATATTTTTATAGAGTATACTCAGCCACAAAGGTATCAGTGCACTTTAATAGTAACATATCTGGTCAAAAAGGTGCAACCCCGATTCTGTCATGCTGGTAATTTATCTTTGACGCTCTTTCCGTAATGTTGGAGATCACACTGCCCTCTTCCCGCTCTAGGCCCTGCTAGACTCTAGAAAAGCCCTTCCTCAACAAACCAGATTATTACTAGCCAAGTCTAGAGTGGCTTTGAGTTGGGGCACGGGAGCCCCAACCACTGTCAACGACAGAGGCTTACTCCTCAATGCTACCGTGCACCTCAGGCCCCAGAGATATATCGGGCATATTATCAAGAAACGGCGTTAGAATTATCGCCGCTTTAGCGGCAGGAAACTGCTGCTAACGCGGCGATAATTGCCTTGATAATATGCCCTTGTGAATTCCCATAGAAGCCCATGTTCTGGTGTGAACGTGGGCTTCTATTGGAATTCTCTACGGCATATTATCAAGCTCATTATCGCCGCTTTAGTTGCAGTTTCACGCCGCTAAAGCGGCGATAATCTTAACTCGGTTCTTGATAGTATGCCACATGGTCTCCTGTACGTACTCTCCCCGGAGGATGGAGAGCAGGAAGATTCACTGCTTCGTGAACTGGGTGTGGCTGTATGACTCGGACACGGTTGATCGAATGTTGACTTTTGGCTCAGGTAGTGACTGTTGACCACTCCTAGGTTAAATGTACCAATCCTCTATAGGATCTGCTTACGAACCTGTATGTCAGTTCTTGATGACATGTTGTATTGTTTTAAATGAAAACTCTAAAAGTATTGAATAAAAATAAAAGATGCTAAAGAAGGGAAGAGCTGATGACTACATTAGTCCATGAGGTGCATTTGGGAGAGGTGCATGTTTAGCTCTTAGCGAAGAGCCAGTGGATCCGTTTGAAGTCTGACGGAGTCAGGGATGGAGTACCATAGTTTTGGAGCTGGGCAGAAGAAGGTCTGTTTTAATGTTTTCACTTTTTTGGATTTAGGAATTTTGAGAATTAGCATCTTGCATTTGTTGCACATATGTGAGTTGTAGCTCTAAAGTGAGTTTCTGAAGGGGGAGGTGTGGCACAGTGGCCAGAGTTGCTGACTCCGAAGCGTGGGGTTCAAGGTTCGATCCCGAGTGCTGAGGGCAGCTCAACTCAGCACCATGTGACTCTGGGCAATAGCTCACTTAATCTCTCTGACGGCCCCCAGTGCCCTGAAACCTTAAGGGGTGATATCTTTACAAATATGGATTAAAGGGACAGAAATTCCTCCTGGGCTGAAACTTGAGGCCATGGAGTTGCACAATAGAGAAGAGCTTCAGCTTTTGGCAAATTCATCATCGGAATTGCAAATATATGTCTTTCTGCAACTAATCGTCAAGTGTTGTATCTAGTGCCGGAGGAAAGGCTGCCTATATTTCCAAGCAGGAGCATCTATAGGTTGGTGATGTGGCTAAAACGTAAAGTGTAACCATGTTCAATGTTAGTTACATGTCCTAAGATTGTTCATGTGGTGCACTTGTAGCTAGCTGGCACCAGAGTGTCCTCGGTAACACACCAACAGTAAAGCAGAATCTCTCTTCTGTGTGCTGGGCACTTTTATGTGTCTGTGTAGATCTAAGGCACAGAAATTCTGTTAGAAAATGGGCAAAGGTAAAACCGAGTAAGAGAAAGATGACATTACCAGGGGCCCCTTGGAATATGGGGGCCCTAGGCAGTTGTCCACTTTGCCCTTAAAACATCTTAGCTCTCAATGAAAATATAAGAAATGCTTACAAATAGGTTAATTTTTTCCAGTGATAGCTGCTTAGAGAAAGTAAATTCCTGCCGTTTCCTCACAGATTGTTTAGCATATTTTTGGAAATGTGAACATTTATTAGAAATGAATCCTCAATAAATCCAAGTAGATAAAAACACACTACAAAGTGAGAGAGTGTGTGACCTTGGGGTACATGTTACAGGTCTACCTATGTTGCCATTTCCTGATGGGTTGTTGAAGCACTTTTTTGGCAAGTAGCACGCTACTCGGAACCCATAAAGGACTAGTTGTGAATTATTATAGTGAAATATGAATGTGATTTGAGAGGTGGATATGTTAGTCAGTTATTTGTATTGAGAAGGAAGTGAAGGGATAAAAGAGGGAAAAAGGTTTGCATTTATGTAGTGCTTGCTACCTTTGATGAGGTGTTGAAGTGCCTTTTTGGTGAGTAGCACGCTACTCCGGAATTCATTTTAATTTGCAGAGTCACCTATTAGTCATAATGTTTGAGAACATTTTATGGGTCTGGCCTCAACAAGTAAAACATTTTGATGGTGTTATTGTTTTGAATAGGAATTGCACATTTTTTGGGGGGTTCTTTTTTTAAACTTTGATATATATATAGTGATGTTATTTGAGTTATCATGAGTGATGTCATGAGTGATGTCACTGACCATGTCATGAGGGATGTAATATGTGACATCGTCAGCAGTGCATTGCGGGTGCGCGATTTATAGTTAGCTGAACTAACTATAACGGGGTAATTTCAATGGTTTTGTATGAGTGAAATGTCCAGCTGACTATAACATGTGTGAAACCTATGGTTTTTTCAGTGAATTTCTAAGGTATTTTAAATGCTAATTCCTAACTATAACGTGGCTGAAACCTATGTTTTTTTCAGTGAATTTCTAAGGTTTTTTAAATGCTAATTCCTAACTATAACGTGGCTGAAACCTATGGTTTTTTCAGTGAATTTCAAAGGTTTTGTAAATGATAATTTTTAGATGTATTAATTGTTATATTTTTTTTATACTGATTTACTACATTGTTTTAAAGTATTTATTTTTAGATATTTTATTTTTTAATTTACATTACATATTTTTCATATAAATTGAAAAAAATGTTTTTAAAAATATTGAAATTGAAATATTTTACTTTTTTTAATTTTTTTTTTTTAATTTATATATATATTATATAGCAGGCAATGATATCCTATGGAAGGAAATTCAAGTTACTGGTAAGTATGGTTAAAATTACTTTTCAAGATCAGTACCGGGCTGAAAGATTCAGCACTGAGGTCTCTCCTGATAACAGGTGAATAAATCAGAATTCGTACTTCGGCTGATTTTAGAGGAATTTTTTAAAGTTCCAAAACTCCACACTTAAAAGAATTTCCAAGTGAAACCAGTCAATGTTAGCCTATGGAAGGAAATTCAAATTACTGTAACTACGGTTAGAATTACTTTTCAGGATCAGTAGTGAGCTGAAAGATGCAGCACTGAGGTCTCTTCTGATAACAGGTGAGTAAATCGGAATTCGTAATTCAGCTGATTTTAGAGGAATATTTGTACGTTTCAAAAATAGACAGAAACTTTTCTGGTGAAAACCACACAATAGAGTCCTATGGAAGGAAATACAAGTTATTGGTAAGCACTCAACTGGCTACCTTATGAAGCCCGTATTCACTTAAAGGTGGCTTGTATTACCCATAAGGCGTTACACCACAACACCCCGCCGTTTGTAGCCCAAAAACGTACCCTATCTGGAGGAAACAGACATTCCATGAGCACAGATAACCTACTCCTGAAATCCGCAAGATTCAATAAGACAAAAACCTCCAACAGAGCATTTTCTGGTGCGGCGCAAAGAATCTGGAACTCGCTTCTGCGATTTATCAGAAAAAGCACCTCATCGTTCCTTTTCAAAAAGGAAGCAAAAGCATTCATGATGAGCGAACTCCAGCCTTAAAATCCGCACAAATACCAAGCCAGCTGCTACATTTATCTTGAAGATAATGACTTTTTAGGTCTGATTTGACTTCCTATCACAAGCTGTTCCGTTCTCTGCCTGTATCCCCCGAACTTGAATATGTCCTTGTTGTTACTTATCAGCATTGTTTTCTGTCATTGCTGTTGATAACAAATGTACTTTGATTTCCCTGCGCACTTTGTAAAGCGCTCTGTTACCCTACCTTGGGTCTGGTCCGCGCTATAGAAAACTCTAAAAATACATAATAAATAAATAACATAAATAATGCCCCATTGTTTGTTGGAAATGGATTTGAGTGCTCTTGATTCAGTGTTGTGAGTCATGATAAGGCGTGTGGTTACATATCCCTTAGTGGCCAGGTCCGCTTGAGTGTCTGTATCAGCAGTGGTAGCTGCGGATGTGTTCTTTAATGCCGGCTCTCTAGGAAATGAATTAGCTTTGGTGATTGCAGCAGTGGTAGCCTTTTCAGTGTATCCCTTGGCTTTGAATCTCATTTGGGACTCCAATTGGCATTTGGCTAGGTCAGTGGGATTGCTGCAGATTCTGGGCAAGCGCAGCATTTCTCCGTATGGAATGCTAGCTATAAGATATTGTGGGTGAAAGCTGGTGGCGTGAAGGGTAGAGTTACCTGCAGTGATTTTTCTATGGAGGGTGGACTGTAGTGTGTTTTCTGAAACATAAACATTTACATCTAAACATTCTAGAGTGTTTGTGCTGATGGTGGCATTGAACTCCAAATTTAATGCATAATCCACTACAAACACAGTTTTTAACTATACTGCTCCAATCTCCCCTATTCCTTAAGCGACTGTTTGGATTTTTGTCTTCACCAAATCTCGCGGCACTAACACTGAGTTTTCGAACAATTATGCACTTATTTTTAACTTTACCCATAAGTGACTGCACTGTAGAGCATTTTTCTCACCTATTCGACTTCTTTTGTAGCAGTTGACTCGATTTCCATACATCAGGCTCCGCCCTCAACATATTAAGATTAAACTCCAGCAATATCTAGGCCCTTCTTCCGCACCAGCACTAAGCTTATAATTCTTGCCTAAATTAGTTGCGCGCCGACTGATACATAGACTTTGGCATTGGCTTCCACATGCTTTTACAAATATGAATGTGTTAAATACATTGTTCCCCTCTTAGTTACGATAGTACACCAGATTCCTCCCACATTTAATTGTGGCATTTGCCACTCATGGTTTTTAGGATGTCTTCACACACCCAGGATTCATGAGGGATACCGTCTAATTTTGTTTTCCATCTGACAACATTTGGGAGACTTCAAACCCAATCATTGCATTCATTTATCATATTTTTTTATCTTTTACCATGCCGCCGGCACCGCCAGCACACAAGCTTACCTTCTAATCTGCTGCGATCAACTGATGTTACAGAACATATGGCCATCCACACCTACATATAGAGGGGTAGTCTTTTCTCTATGCCTGCTACCAAAATTGCATGTCATTGCTGCGCTTAGTCATCACTGCATGACAAGATGCTTTACTACATGCTGCAAAAGTGTAACGTTTTTTGCCTTGTCACTATGAACATCGTAAAGTCACTCAAGTCACTATAAATTGAATGCCTCTCACCTTAGTGCACTATGTGATCAAGACCACAGGCTTGTGGTTGAAATGCGTCATCCAGACAATAACATTTCTCTATTGCATCTTTAACTGTATATATATATATATATATATATATATATATATATATATATATATATATATATATATATATATATATATATATATATATATATATATATATATATATATATATATATATATGAGGTATGTCCAGTTCCCAACGAAAGCAGCGCAGCGCAGTCAGCCACACCGACAAACAGGAACCAGCGAGACCCAAAGTGGTGCAATTTGATTTTATTTAAAGTTCAGCCCAGCACCAGTCCGCCATGACGCGTTTCGGCTAGAGATAGCCTTGATCACATGACACAATATATTTATATATATTGTGCGCCGCCAAAGACTGGCTTCGGCATGTTCTCCCTGCAATCTTGAAAATCGGGATGCTATGGAGGGAACAGTGAGTGCAAATAGACTTTACTTTTTTGGGGAAAATGAAGTGAAATTGAGGCATCACCCACGGAAGGCTGAATTATGAACTTCATGTCCCAAGATTCACTGTCAGGACCTATCAGAGGTTGTCCACCAGCGGGCTAAAACTTTAATAAAATAAGGATGCAAATGACATTGTGGACTTCAGATGCCAAAACGTATCCTTTGACAAAGGTCGAAAACGAGCGAAACGCATCAGGAAAACTGAGGAAATAAATAAATTGTATCTACAGTCGCTGTTGAGAGTGCGGCTCATTTTCCCTTCGAGGAGGGAGTCTGGATGAGATTTAAACGGCGTGGTTCAGCTGTGGAATAACGCACCGTCAGCGAGAGCGCCGCTACTGCCCATAAACGAACCCTCTTTGATGAACGTTAGATGTTCCAGGGATAGGGGACATGTAACCATAAGGAGTGCCTTTATTAAAGATGTTTTTTATGACCTGATGCTGAAGAAATTGTACACTGCAGTTTCCCCATTGTAGATGCCTAGCCTCATAGGATTGCATTGAAATAGTTTATGAATGCATAAATATTGATAGGAACCAAAGAAAAATATCAATCAAGGATGAAGGGGAATGGTATTGATAAAACCAACAATATGCTATTGTTGAATTTATCCTAAAGTTCCTTAAACAAAATTCAGCCTTCCTGGGGTCACATCTGATTGGGGAGAGTTACCAGGATTAGCCAGGCTGCTTTGATGAATTCATAAGTGTCTCATCCTGAAGAGGGACTATCTGTTAGAATGAGCTCTGCTCCACAGGAATGTCAGAGGAGGGGGGAGGGGTCAAAAAGTAGCAGCTTCAAAGGGAGGATGGGACAGGCGGAAGAGAACAGATCCATCCACCCCTCTCTCCATGACCCAGCCAGGGGGAAGGCTAAAGGAAGGTATTTTCAGATGCCAGGAGGGGGGGGGGGGTCATGGAAATGAGCCACACTGCATGTTGGTTAAACTAGCTCTTGCTGCTTTGCTGAGATTTAAGCCATGTTGAATTTTGGAGGAATAATGCTTTCTGGGAGACTATTGCGTCACACTTTGGAGGAAATGGTGATGCTCCGGGGTGTTGCCTGGACCCTCATTGGACAGGAGTGCCCACCTTCTTGACCCCTGAGAACATTGAACAAGTATCGAGAGGAGCATAGCCTCTCAGATCTGCTGCTTGAAACTAAGAAGGCTTGCCAAGCTGGAAACTTATTTGCACAATCAGGCTCTGCATTCTAGCTGACCGCGCCTGATGCATTATCTGGAACTACAGCCCTTTGGGTTTACCTTGCTTCAAAAGGATTTAAGAGTGGACTCCCTGCAAGCGACATGTTAACAGAGCTCACATGCATCAACTCCACCAAGAGTCTGGTGCCTGGAGTGTATCCAGTGGAATTTTAAGGGTGTTGTCCAGGTGCATTGTGGGGAATATGGTCCCAACCTTTCAAGGACCATCTTGGAGATTCCCAACCCTTGGAATGTTTTTTGGACACTTTGGACCCTCACAAGGAACTTCAGGACAAAGTTCCAGAAGTTTGGAAAAGTTTGGTGAACTTTTGTGAAAAAGCTCTAAAGGGTGACCAGACCCTCACAAAAAGGCAATCCGGTGAACCCTCCCTGAAACTGGCCTGCTGGAGGAGGCTGCACGACATCTGGTGAGAAATCCCCCCGAAAGGTTTCTAAGTGTGAAGGTAAAATCGTGACCGGGGCCTCCCGCCTAATGTATCCAACCAGGCCTCCATCGCGGTTGGCCTCAAACTTTGACTTTGTCCCGGTCAGAGGCGACCAAATGTCCAGAAGTGACACTATTGCTTTCTAAGCACTAGAAAGTGTTTAATCTTTTAAAATCCATATCTCTGGATCCCTACATTGAATGTTTTTTCGTTTTGGTGTCATTTTAGTAATACAAATATTTCCTATTTTTATAAATTGGTGTTGGATTTTTATTGTGTGTTGTGTCTTCATTATGTACTCAATTTGTGTTTTTAAATGCTTTACATACCTGTCTCTGAAGTTAAGCCTGCCTGCTCGCAGCCAAGCTATCAGGGGTTGAACATTGAAATAAATGCTGACTTATTCTGAGCCCTAGACTGTGTTAGTGTCCTCATTACCAGTGGTAGATGCATGTTTACCACTGCTAATATCTCACTTTGCAACTGACACAGACACACACACATACACCCCCACATACACACACACATACACACACGCACACGCAGACAGACAGACACACACACACACACACACTCATTCTCTCCCTCTCTCTTTCTCTCTCCTCTCTTTCTCTCTGCCTCACTTTCTCGCTCCCCTCCCTCTCTCTTTCTCTCTCCTCTCTCTCCCTCCCAAAAATAGAAGACCCCGGTCAGAAGGGCAGGGCCCAACCTTCCAATATACAATGTGTAGTAAGGAATGTCCACACGTGGAGTTATTTCAGGAACTTTATTCAGTATCAATCATTACAGGATGCTCCCAGCTTGACAGGACCAAAACTCCCAACATTCTAAAGCTGCCTGCAGAGACAGCTACGGGTCACACCAAGTGGGCAGGAGAAGGGAGGGGGGAACGGAGGAGAGTGGAAGGTACCAAGTGCCAAGTTGCAACACATCATCCCCCCTAGGGAGACAAGGGGAGAAAAAATGGGACAGCAGAGAGAACGGGTTAGGTGAAGAGGAGAGAATGGTGAAAGGTGAGGCAGGGGGAAAAGTAAAGAGGAAGACGGAAGAGAGGGAAAAGGTTACGAGGGAGGAACAGCAGAAGAGAAGAATCCGAGGAGTGCGAAGTGGGGAAAGGGGAGGCACCTCAAACCCAGAGCCAGCAAGGCTGTCCCAACAGGGTAGAACTGTGTGAAGATAACTGTAGAGGCGAGGTTTTAACAACCTCTAAAAAAGAACTTGCGGAGGAGAGGGGGCCAGGAGGAAGTCAATCTAAGTAAAATAAGCATGGGATGTACCATCGGTATAGGCGGAGTGATGACAGACGTGATAACAGATTCAGGTTCCCGTCATAGTATGATGAGCAAGAGGGAATGGAACCGCAAATTAGTCAAAAAATATGGAAGCGTATTGAAAGAGGCAAACATTTCCCCAAAGTCTAATACAGGAGATGACATTAAAGTATTAGGATACCAAGTCATGGATTTAATGTACAGGGGAAATCAGTCTAGGAGCACCATTTACATAACAGAAAGCGGACCCACCGTGCTGGGGTGGAAGGATCAAATGAAACTGAGAATATCACACAAAGGAAGAAGAAGAGAACAAATGAAGGAGCAGGCACAGAAGCTAAGCATGAGGGTAACCAAGGGAGGGGCGTCGAAGAACTCTACGCCGCACTCTGAGGGTGCTGAAGTGTTGGATGGGGCTGCCAGTATTAAAGTACTAAGGGAAATTACCACCATAAGCAACTTGCAAGGAAAACGAGAATCTTATCGATGTATAGTGGATGAGAGAGAAATACGTAAGAAACTAGAAGGCAAATGTGGAGAAGGGAGGGGGGAACGGAGGAGAGTGGAAGGTACATTGGCTTCAGCTGCTCACCTGATGATCTTTTGCTCATTTCAAAATTCATCCACTCGGGACTTACTCCTCTTCTGTTTCTTTTTCCCACCAGGACGCCCGACGCAGCTCAATAAATCAATTCTTCACACGTTGTCCATGTCCAAGCTTAACTTACTCCAGGGGGGAGCACCCCACTGACCCTGGCTCAGCTCCGTAATCCTCGTCGCCACAAATGTAGTAAGGAATGTCCACACGTGGAGTTATTTCAGGAACTTTATTCAGTATCAATCATTACAGGATGCTCCCAGCTTGACAGGACCAAAACTCCCAACATTCTAAAGCTGCCTGCAGAGACAGCTACGGGTCACACCAAGTGGGCAGGAGAAGGGAGGGGGGAACGGAGGAGAGTGGAAGGTACCAAGTGCCAAGTTGCAACACAATGGTTCTGTTCCATGATCAGCAAAAGAGTCAACACTTTATTTTATGTCTTTATTTCACTTCACATCAGCACAACATTTGACACTCAGTATAATTCACCAACAGATACGTCACTGGCGAGCTAGGAGCAGGTGACAGGCAGGTTGCAAATACTCGATTCACTGTTGGCGACCAGAGTTGGTGACGAGCTTCTGACTACGTGTGACAACAAAAAGCAATGGAACAAATGTCAGAAGAGAGAGAAGCAGGACGACCAAAAACTGAGACTCATAGAGAAACAAATGCAGCCCTTGAACCATTCTTCACATGGAACAGATGTACTTCCGGGGTCATGACCTTCTCTGCAGCTGTGGCATGTCAGCTTCTCCTGGGTTAGGCGCTCACTGCAAGTAAATATGGGAAACCACATATAAGTTGTTAATGTGCAAGCAGACTCTCCCACCGACTGAATAGCAAAACTCACTCAGGTTTTCATGATCCCCAATGAATATGTGCAATATAAATTTACTGTGGTGAGTATTTGCATATAATTTTGTTGTATAAAATATGAATGGATTGTACTGTTTTTTGAATAATTAATAGAGTTGGTCAGCAGCACTTTCAGGTCAAACAACAAAAATACCAAAAAAGGGGAGTGAAGAGGTAATGCTCATAGGAGCAGTGGAGGTGGATGCGCCCTCCTCTAGTCAATGTATAGAAAACATAAAGATCCACCCTCAGATAGATGTTTAGCCGTGTCCTCCCAGACTACGCGTGTTTCCTACAGTGGTGGAAAACACACAGTTTTGTTAAAATACCCCTCACACACCAAAAGGGGTATACAACGGTTACCACGCATTTTTTACAACGCGGTACCGTTACCATGCTACTTTTACCACGCAGGTCGTTACAACGAAATGCGCTGGGGGGCGCTCCAGGATAGTAAATACTTTAATTTACTATCCAACTCCTTTCCCTAGAGTCCACGGGGACTGGAGTTGGAATAGTAAATTAAATAATTTACTATCCAGCGCCCCTCCACGCAAGTCGTTGTAACGACTTGCATGGTAAAAGTAGCGTGGTAACGGTACGCGTTGTAAAAGTACGCGTGGTACCGTCATACATCCACCAAAAGGGCCCTTGGTGTCATGCTTCATCATAGGGGTCTTCCCGCCACGCTGCGGGACGGGATGTGCTATGGCCTATGGCTACGTGGGAGCACTATTTCCAAAAAAACAAGACTATGCGTCGCGTAGGAGTGTAAGTGGAAGACCCCTATGATGAAGCATGACACCAAGGGCCCTTTTGGTGTATGAGGGGTATTTTAACAAAACGGTGTGTTTTCCACCAATGTAGGAAACACGTGTAGTGTGGGAGCACACGGCTAAACATCTATCTGAGGGTGGATCTTTATGTTTTCTACATAAGCACTTTAGGGTCATTCAGGCACCAGCAGTCATGCAGGAAGGCTGCTGTGGCTGCAGAGGTACGGTCTCCACCCTGCCCTGGCAGACAGACCACCCCACCCTAATTAGATGTAACGTTTGCAGCAGAATAATTTTTTGCTTCTCACAAACGAGCCCTCAAAGCAGGGATTCAGTACAAAAAAACAGACGAAACCAATGTCCCTGACCTGCCGGGTGTTTCCCCAGCCCCTGGAGACCACGGTTGTTTGTCCCTGCCCGGTTTCACCCACGTCTCTCATGGCAGACACAGGCAGGGCAGACCTACTTTGGGTGCCCACCCTAGATAGAGTGGGTTTAATGATACATCAAAGGCTCAGACCTGTGGCAGATGGCTTACTGCCAGTGGAGGCTGCCCCAGCAGCCAATCAGCAGCTGCCCACCTCGAAAAAGAGGGGGGACTGAGGATTTCCCAGAGCAGTACCCCACTAATTTATAACAGGACCCCCCTCGGTCAACAGTGGTCCCCTTTGCCTTCCATATTACAATGGTGGAAGAGGAGGCTTTTTTATGAACTGGCGCCAGTGCCCGACTTTACTGGGCATCTGCAGGAGACGCGCGAGGCCTTGAAATGCCAATGAGCGTCAGGGCTGCTCTCTGCCAACTGCTAGATGACCCCATTTGTCTTCCACTGAAAGGGAAATCACTGATGTCACTACTACCAGAGTTAGATGGTGGGATAGGAGGATATGTATTAATATGTACTAGTGACCTTCGACACACGTCACTACTACAAGAGTTAGATGGGGGAAGAGGGGGATATGTATTAATATGTACTAGTGACCTTCGACACACGTCACTACTACCAGAGTTAGATGGTGGGAGAGGGGGATATGTATTAATATGTACTAGTGACCTTCGACACACGTCACTACTACAAGAGTTAGATGGGGGAAGAGGGGGATATGTATTAATATGTACTAGTGTCCTACAACACACGTCACTACTACCAGAGTTAGATGGTGGGAGATGGGGATATGTATTAATATGTACGAGTGTCCTACAACACACGTCACTACTACCAGAGTTAGATGGTGGGAGAGGAGGATATGTATTAATATGTACGAGTGTCCTACAACACACGTCACTACTACCAGAGTTAGATGGTGGGAGATGGGGATATGTATTAATATGTACGAGTGTCCTACAACACACGTCACTACTACCAGAGTTAGATGGTGGGAGAGGAGGATATGTATTAATATGTACGAGTGTCCTACAACACACGTCACTACTACCAGAGTTAGATGGTGGGAGAGGGGATATGTATTAATATGTACGAGTGTCCTACAACACACGTCACTACTACCAGAGTTAGATGGTGGGAGAGGGGGATATGTATTAATATGTACAAGTGTCCTACAACACACGTCACTACTACCAGAGTTAGATGGTGGGAGAGGAGGATATGTATTAATATGTATGAGTGTCCTACAACACACGTCACTACTACCAGAGTTAGATGGTGGGAGAGGGGGATATGTATTAATATGTACGAGTGTCCTACAACACACGTCACTACTACAAGAGTTAGATGGTGGGAGAGGGGGATATGTATTAATATGTGCGAGTGTCCTTCGACGCATGTCACTACTACCAGAGTTAGATGGGGGGAGAGGGGGATATGTATTAATATGTGCGAGTGTCCTTCGACGCATGTCACTACTACCCGAGTTAGATGGTGGGAGAGGGGGATATGTATTAATATGTACGAGTGTCCTACAACACACGTCACTACTACCCGAGTTAGATGGTGGGAGAGGGGGATATGTATTAATATGTGCGAGTGTCCTTCGACGCATGTCACTACTACCAGAGTTAGATGGGGGGAGAGGGGGATATGTATTAATATGTACGAGTGTCCTTCGACGCATGTCACTACTACCAGAGTTAGATGGGGGGAGAGGGGGATATGTATTAATATGTACTAGTGTCCTTCGACACACGTCACTACTACCAGAGTTAGATGGTGGGAGAGGAGGATATGTATTAATATGTACGAGTGTCCTTCGACGCATGTCACTACTACCAGAGTTAGATGGGGGGAGAGGGGGATATGTATTAATATGTACTAGTGTCCTTCGACACACGTCACTACTACCAGAGTAAGATGGTGGGAGAGGGGGATATGTATTAATATGTACGAGTGTCCTATAACACACGTCACTACTACCAGAGTTAGATGGTGGGAGAGGAGGATATGTATTAATATGTACGAGTGTCCTACAACACACGTCACTACTACCAGAGTTAGATGGTGAGAGAGGAGGATATGTATTAATATGTACGAGTGTCCTACAACACACGTCACTACTACCAGAGTTAGATGGTGGGAGAGGAGGATATGTATTAATATGTGCGAGTGTCCTATAACACACGTCACTACTACCAGAGTTAGATGGTGGGAGAGGAGGATATGTATTAATATGTGCGAGTGTCCTATAACACACGTCACTACTACAAGAGTTAAATGGTGGGAGAGGAGGATATGTATTAATATGTACGAGTGTCCTATAACACACGTAACTACTCCAAAAGTTACATGGTGGGAGAGGAGGATATGTATTAATATGTACTAGTGTCCTTCGACACACGTCACTACTACCCGAGTTAGATGGTGGGATAGGAGGATATGTATTAATATGTACGAGTGTCCTTCGACACACGTCACTACTACCAGAGTTAGATGGTGGGAGAGGGGGATATGTATTAATATGTACTAGTGTCCTTCGACACACGTCACTACTACCCGAGTTAGATGGTGGGATAGGAGGATATGTATTAATATGTACGAGTGTCCTTCGACACACGTCACTACTACCAGAGTTAGATGTTGGGAGAGGGGGATATGTATTAATATGTACGAGTGTCCTACAACACACGTCACTACTACCAGAGTTAGATGGTGGGAGAGGAGGATATGTATTAATATGTACTAGTGTTCTTCGACACACGTCACTACTCCAAGAGTTAGTGGGTGGGAGAGGAGGATATGTATTAATATGTACGAGTGTCCTATAACACACGTCACTACTACCAGAGTTAGATGGTGGGAGAGGAGGATCTGTATTAATATGTACGAGTGTCCTTCGACACACGTCACTACTACCCGAGTTAGATGGTGGGAGAGGGGGATATGTATTAATATGTACGAGTGTCCTACAACACACGTCACTACTACCCGAGTTAGATGGTGGGAGAGGGGGATATGTATTAATATGTACGAGTGTCCTTCGACGCATGTCACTACTACCAGAGTTAGATGGGGGGAGAGGGGGATATGTATTAATATGTACGAGTGTCCTTCGACGCATGTCACTACTACCAGAGTTAGATGGGGGGAGAGGGGGATATGTATTAATATGTACTAGTGTCCTTCGACACACGTCACTACTACCAGAGTTAGATGGTGGGAGAGGAGGATATGTATTAATATGTACGAGTGTCCTTCGACGCATGTCACTACTACCAGAGTTAGATGGGGGGAGAGGGGGATATGTATTAATATGTACTAGTGTCCTTCGACACACGTCACTACTACCAGAGTTAAATGGTGGGAGAGGGGGATATGTATTAATATGTACGAGTGTCCTATAACACACGTCACTACTACCAGAGTTAGATGGTGGGAGAGGAGGATATGTATTAATATGTACGAGTGTCCTACAACACACGTCACTACTACCAGAGTTAGATGGTGAGAGAGGAGGATATGTATTAATATGTACGAGTGTCCTACAACACACGTCACTACTACCAGAGTTAGATGGTGGGAGAGGAGGATATGTATTAATATGTGCGAGTGTCCTATAACACACGTCACTACTACCAGAGTTAGATGGTGGGAGAGGAGGATATGTATTAATATGTGCGAGTGTCCTATAACACACGTCACTACTACAAGAGTTAGATGGTGGGAGAGGAGGATATGTATTAATATGTACGAGTGTCCTATAACACACGTAACTACTCCAAGAGTTAGATGGTGGGAGAGGAGGATATGTATTAATATGTACTAGTGTCCTTCGACACACGTCACTACTACCCGAGTTAGATGGTGGGATAGGAGGATATGTATTAATATGTACGAGTGTCCTTCGACACACGTCACTACTACCAGAGTTAGATGGTCGGAGAGGGGGATATGTATTAATATGTACTAGTGTCCTTCGACACACGTCACTACTACCCGAGTTAGATGGTGGGATAGGAGGATATGTATTAATATGTACGAGTGTGCTTCGACACACGTCACTACTACCAGAGTTAGATGGTGGGAGAGGGGGATATGTATTAATATGTACGAGTGTCCTACAACACACGTCACTACTACCAGAGTTAGATGGTGGGAGAGGAGGATATGTATTTATATGTACTAGTGTCCTTCGACACATGTCACTACTCCAAGAGTTAGATGGTGGGAGAGGAGGATATGTATTAATATGTACGAGTGTCCTATAACACACGTCACTACTACCAGAGTTAGATGGTGGGAGAGGAGGATCTGTATTAATATGTACGAGTGTCCTTCGACACACGTCACTACTACCAGAGTTAGATGGTGGGAGAGGAGGATATGTATTAATATGTATGAGTGTCCTACAACACACGTCACTACTACAAGAGTTAGATGGTGGGAGAGGAGGATATGTATTAATATGTACGAGTGTCCTATAACACACGTAACTACTCCAAGAGTTAGATGGTGGGAGAGGAGGATATGTATTAATATGTACGAGTGTCCTACAACACATGTCACTACTACCAGAGTTAGATGGTGGGAGAGGAGGATATGTATTAATATGTACGAGTGTCCTACAACACACGTCACTACTACCAGAGTTAGATGGAGGGAGAGGAGGATCTGTATTAATATGTACGAGTGTCCTTCGACGCATGTCACTACTACAAGAGTTAGATGGTGGGAGAGGGGGATATGTATTAATATGTGCGAGTGTCCTACAACACACGTCACTACTACCAGAGTTAGATGGTGGGAGAGGGGGATATGTATTAATATGTACGAGTGTCCTACAACACACGTCACTACTACCAGAGTTAGATGGTGGGAGAGGGGGATATGTATTAATATGTACGAGTGTCCTACAACACACGTCACTACTACCAGAGTTAGATGGTGGGAGAGGGGGATATGTATTAATATGTACGAGTGTCCTACAACACACGTCACTACTACCAGAGTTAGATGGTGGGAGAGGGGGATATGTATTAATATGTACGAGTGTCCTACAACACACGTCACTACTACCAGAGTTAGATGGTGGGAGAGGGGGATATGTATTAATATGTACGAGTGTCCTACAACACACGTCACTACTACCAGAGTTAGATGGTCGGAGAGGGGGATATGTATTAATATGTACTAGTGTCCTTCGACACACGTCACTACTACCCGAGTTAGATGGTGGGATAGGAGGATATGTATTAATATGTACGAGTGTGCTTCGACACACGTCACTACTACCAGAGTTAGATGGTGGGAGAGGGGGATATGTATTAATATGTACGAGTGTCCTACAACACACGTCACTACTACCAGAGTTAGATGGTGGGAGAGGAGGATATGTATTTATATGTACTAGTGTCCTTCGACACATGTCACTACTCCAAGAGTTAGATGGTGGGAGAGGAGGATATGTATTAATATGTACGAGTGTCCTATAACACACGTCACTACTACCAGAGTTAGATGGTGGGAGAGGAGGATCTGTATTAATATGTACGAGTGTCCTTCGACACACGTCACTACTACCAGAGTTAGATGGTGGGAGAGGAGGATATGTATTAATATGTATGAGTGTCCTACAACACACGTCACTACTACAAGAGTTAGATGGTGGGAAAGGAGGATATGTATTAATATGTACGAGTGTCCTATAACACACGTAACTACTCCAAGAGTTAGATGGTGGGAGAGGAGGATATGTATTAATATGTACGAGTGTCCTACAACACATGTCACTACTACCAGAGTTAGATGGTGGGAGAGGAGGATATGTATTAATATGTACGAGTGTCCTACAACACACGTCACTACTACCAGAGTTAGATGGAGGGAGAGGAGGATCTGTATTAATATGTACGAGTGTCCTTCGACGCATGTCACTACTACAAGAGTTAGATGGTGGGAGAGGGGGATATGTATTAATATGTGCGAGTGTCCTACAACACACGTCACTACTACCAGAGTTAGATGGTGGGAGAGGGGGATATGTATTAATATGTACGAGTGTCCTACAACACACGTCACTACTACCAGAGTTAGATGGTGGGAGAGGGGGATATGTATTAATATGTACGAGTGTCCTACAACACACGTCACTCCTACCAGAGTTAGATGGTGGGAAGCAAGGCTATTTATTAACTGGCACTAGAGCCTTTTGTGATGGGCATCCTCGGGAGATGGGAAAGGGTCCATCAGTGGCCGCAGCTGTATCTGGAAGTGTATCTGAATCCCACACCCTGACTTCAGGAGTGAGTGGAAAACTATTTCAGAGCTCTCAGCTATTCAAGAATGCTTTTTTTCTGCTGCTACCACACCGATCTCCATCCCTTACTGAGTGTTACTCATTGGTCAGACCTGTCAATCTTCCACATGTTGACCTTGAACGCTAAATATTTCAGGTCATTTTATACTTGCATTTATAGTTTGTCTGCCTTTGCTCCCCTATTTACTGAGTCTTGCTCTCTGATCTAAGTTGCATAACCTTTCACTTATTGACATCACATGCGACAGCCCAGGCAGGACTTTCACAAAGTAAGGTCTCAGGTGTTGGAATTTTGTTTAGGTATTGGTGAACATGTGAGTGGTCCAGCCTTCCAATGCACTAGGGTCACACCCTTTATAAATCCCTGATTGATTGATTGATTGACCCTCACATCCATTCCATGTCCAGTTGGTGTGAATACCTTCAACTGACCCTTCAGCCAAGATAGGACCCCTGTGGGTAATGGGTGGACAGCATGGCCAACTTGTGCTCTTTGTACACACTTTAGTCTTGGTAGAGCATTGGGTATCTCTTCTGCGCAGGTTCTGCATCCAGAGGGTACATGCTACCCCCATGCACAGTAAACTGGAGCGCATGCCATGGTGCCACTCTGGCCTTCTGCCACATCTTCTCAGATAAGACCAGACACCTCCCTGCTGTGCTTAGCCTCAGTGATGAAGAGCCAGTAGTCTCTTTACCGCAGATGAACTTACCAAAGGTGTAGGTGGCCTGGAATCCCTTCATGTTCAATGAGCCATCACTGTGGAACTGGAGCAGAAGGGAGCTCCCGGTGGAGGTCACTGGGGGGATTAGCTTGGAACTGCAGTATTTTCCAATAAGCGGGGAAGTTGTCTTGGCACCATCGAAAATAGACAAGGAATCAGCGTCGCACTTAGGATTAGGTTCAAGGGCAATAGATGTGAACGTCAATGAAACCTGCAGGGTGTAAATAAGAAGTATGTGTTAGTTCTTAAAAAGTACCTCTTATCATGCTAGCAGGAGGCAGTGTGCCATAAGGATGAAAATTACGTGACAGTCGTTTCTTACTACCTCTAACACACCAGTAGGGGACAGTGTGACATATGAAAGGAGAAGTATGCACAAGCCTTATTTAACATCACTGTCCTGCCAGCAGGAGGCAGTGGGCCAGATGTATCAAGCGTTTTCCAGTTCGCAAACGCGCTGATTCACAGAATTGGCTTGTTTGCGAATGGGAAAAAGCCTTTTCGGATGTATCATCTCAAAAGGCAATTGCAAAATGGGGATTCACAATTGTGCACACATGCATAGTTCAGGGGTGCATCAGGGTTTCCTTTTGGCCCCCTTGCACCCTTGAAATTGCAGAAACAATTTTCGAGTACCTATTGGGTACTCGCGCATTGCGCATGCAATTCCCATTCATTCCTAAGGGCCGAGGCCCATAGAAGAGAATGGGAAGCCATTCCTTATTTGCGAGTCACAAATAAGGAATATATAGGAATCACAAAAGATTTGCTGAAACCTACACACATTGCATTTTGCTAGTCTATAATAGAAAATCAGTAGAATTCGCTATTATAGATATGCCAAATCCAATTTTGATACATCTGGCGCAGTATGACATAAGGAATGAGAAGCTTACACACCATTATTATTGTCCTGCTAGCACAAGACAATCTGATGTAAGGAGCAAGAAGTATGCACTGGCCCTTATTTGCCATCACTGTCCTGCCAGTAGGGGGCAGTGTGACATAAGGAAGCAGTCGTATGTTTTAGCCCTTCTTTACCATCACTATTCTACCAGCAGGGGGCAGTGTGACATAAGGAAACAGATGTATAAATTAGCCCTTATTTTCCATCACTGTCATGTCAGCAGGAGGCACTTGAGCTTTTCTATATATAGTTCAGTGCCTAGACACCTTCATCAAACAGAAGCGGCTTCGATCAACTGAGTGGAATCGCAGGCTAGGTCAATTGTTAGGTGTCGCCAGCACGGCGCTTGTGAAATTATTTGCTTTTGATATATCTTTTTTTTAACACAAACGTTATTGAATTTTTGTTATACAATAAGAATACAGCTCATTAGCCCACCTAATACATTAAGATATTTAGATGGTATTATACATACAGGGATCAATCAGTCTGTACTAGAAGCAATCAACATGTCATGAAATATGCTATATATAAAAAACCCTCAACCTCCAATAGATATATGCCGGTACGTGGCCAGACTGCCTCGTTCAAGGCCGTCTAAAGGAGGGAAGAGATGAACATGGAAGTGAGGTTGGGGCACGAGTTCCATACCTCTAATATGGACCAGTTTAATAATTTGACATCAATGGCTGTGGTGTTGCCCATGCAGACATGTCTGCCAGTTTAGAAACCAGAGTCACAGCCTGCGACCCCACTCTTCAGGGCTCCAAAGTCTGCGCCTGGGACCCTTCCATTAGTCTGTCCCATTGAATGGTATAGGTTTTTCCTGTAGGCCCCTATATTCTTCCCTCCTCAGAGCCTCACTTTCTGCCAAGTCCCATTGCAAGACTTCCTCTTGCCAGGTAACTACCCTAGGAGCCTGTGGGGACATCCAGCATTTCGTAAGCAGTATTTTGACCAAGAGCAAAGAGAGGTCTGTAAAGTGCTGTGTCACTTTAGAGCTTTTGGGCCGTGGAGATAACCCCTCTACTGATGTAGGGCAATAAGGTCTGTTAGTGCAGCTGAAATCCCGCCCCAGTAACCAATCAGGGAAGGGCAAGTCCAATGCATATGTATTAGATCAGCGTCCGGGGCAGTAGGGAACATTTTGTGGATTTTGTGTGGGGTTGAATATGATAGCCACTATAGTTGCCCAGCTATGCAACAGTCTTTGAGGTCTGGAGCCCCTATGCTGCCCACATGAGGTATGTAAAAACAACAGTTGATGGACAGAATGAAGAGCAATTTCATACATTCACCCCAGTACAGAGATCTGGGCCTAAATCCATCGTTTTTTTGCTCACCGTGCCATTCCAGTTTGATCTCAGTCATATGCAAATCAGTCTTGACCTTGTGCCCCCTGGGAACAGTCCAGCCCGAACTGCAAAGCCAGGTCCTCCCTGGACTGGAAACAAGCATCCTAGGACTGGTTTCGGGCTTTCAGCCCTCATCAGCCAGGATAGCTTGATTCCGGTGGCATGGAGAGCACAGGACTCACGCCTGAGCATACCCGTCCCACTCGGGGTGAGAAATGCAAAAACAACAGTTGATGGACAGAATGCAGAACAATATCACACATTGCAAAATGGGGAATCGCAATTGACCCCAGTACAGAGATCTGGGCCTAAATCCATTGTTTTTTTGCTCACCATGCCATGAACCCAGCCATATGCAAATCAGTCTTGACCTTTTGCCCCATGGGAACAGTCCAGCCCGAACTGCCATGCCAGGTCCTCCATGAGGTAGGCATCTGCAGTTTATGTAGATTGATTCTGCGGGGCCCCCTCCCACCTGTAAGATCAATCAGTATGGTGTTCAACAGTTTAAACACCCATGCCGTTATTATGATTGGTGAATTCACAAAGTGGTACAGCAAGTGTGGCAACATCACAATTTTCGCCAGGGACAGACGGCCCGCTATCGACTGGGGTAATGTGACCCAAAACGACACTTGAGATCTCAGTGTGTTAATCTTATGTATGAGGTTGCCCTCCAATAGATAATGGCCCGATTCAAAAAGGTAAACTGAGACAAAAGTCTAACTTTACGACTCTTGGTATTCACAAATGGCAATTACGAGTAATAAAGTTAGACTTTTGTCTCAGTTTAACTTAGGTTTTGGTCTTAAGTCTAACTAAGACCAAAATTTAAGTCATACTGAGACAAAAGTCTTACTGTACTACTTGTAAATGCCCTTTGTGAATACCGAAAGTCATAAAGCTAGACTTTTGTCTCAGTTTACCTTTGGGAATCGGGCCCCTTGTGTTTTGCGGTATATCTGAATCCCCAGTTAGCAAAAGGTGCTTGGTGCTGTTTGCAGTTGTGTGTCACCGAATCTAAATGTGGTCTCTGTATAGGTATTAGTAAAGAAGTAAGCTCAAGATTTATCTGCATTAATATGCGGCCCTGACAAGTGGCCAAACAAGGACAGCAATTGGGCTATCTCTAAATTGCCCACACAGATGTTTTTGAAATACAGAAGCATGTTATCGGCATATAGAGACACTGAATACACCACTCGATCGAAAGGGACCCCACTGTGGTCCGCCACCTGCAGGATCCTCTATGCGATTGGCTGGACCGCCAATATGAAGCAGAGAAGGGACCCAGGGCAACCCTGTTGAGCGCGGCTAGACACTTAGTAGGTATCGGAGACATAGGGACCAGTTCTGGCTCTGGCCGTAGGTGATGAATATAGTAGTTTCACCCACCGCATATGAGCAGTGGGTATCCCATAGCGAATCAAAGCAGCAAGCATGGAGTCCCAATCAAGGGTATCAAAATCTTGTTGGTTATCAAAGGAAAGGCAGCCGGCATATGGGTGGTCTCAGGCTACATCCATTATTCCAAACAGGACCCTTATGTTCAAGGAGGTGTTGCATCCGGGAAATCAACCACATTGATCCGTGTGGATCATGTGCACGAGTAAGGGGAGCAGTAGGCGGGCCAGAATTTTACTGAGAATTTTATATTCTGTATTCAGTACCAATGCCGGGTTTAACAGGGATGTTCCGATAGCTTTGCTATTGGGGGAGGGGAGCATGTATTATACATCTAGTGATGTATAATATAATTTCTCCAGCTTTGGCACCAATTTTGCAGCATAGGTGGAATAGAATTCCACCGGAATTCCATCAGATGCGTGTGTTTATTGGGGACAAATCTGATGGTGCCACGAATCTCACTCGCCAGGATGGAAGCAGCAAGTTCTTCACTTTCCATTGTGGGCACCCTAGGCAGAGCTGCTTGGTGTTGAAACTCAGATAGTTCTACAGGGTCAGGAGGCTGCAGAGCCATGTATAAAGGGGTGCACTTGTCTAGGAATGCTGTTGATCCCCAGTTGTGTCACCACTGGTCCCTGCGTGAGTGCGTAGATTGATAAGATAGGCTTAGGAGATGGTTCCGCACAAATTAACTGAGCCAGGAGCGTGCCCGCCCTGTCGGCTTCTGTGTGTTCTCCGAGTGTAGGCTCTCTGGCCAATCAAGGCACCATGCACTACTACCTTAAATGCTTCACATTCCACCAACGGCGAGCAAGCCGTACCAGCATTGTCGGAGAAATATGTATTAATGGTTGTGGCATAAGTGTCTCTAAATCAGACGTCTTCTAAGAGACTTGGCTGCAGACACCAGCTTGGTCTGGGAGCAGGAACCCGTCTCCATGAGAGTGTAATTTCCAGTGGGTTGTGATCTAACATCGTCTTACCCAGATACGTAGCATGTGTAATGCAGGACCGAGGAATCTGTCAGAGTGAGAATGAAGGGCATGTGGTTAAGAGTAAAAGGATTACTCTTGCAATGTTACGGTTACGCCATACATCTGACACACCACACTCATCCACCCAGTGACGCAACTCCTTAGCCTAGCACACCAAACCCGTACCAGTGGGTGCAAATGATCCAATACTATTTCCAATACTGCATTGAAGTTCCCCCCAACACCCAGGGATATTGAGACCAATGCGGTTGACAGCTGAGCAAGGAAGGGTTCCTGCTTGGTATCAGGCAAATATATACATCCTAGCATTAATGGTTCCCAGTCCAATTTACCCCTAAGACATAACATTCTTGTGTGTCTACATTGGTATGCATGCACTCCAGATGGGACCCCTGCCTGCAACCAGATCGCTGCGCCCCTTGAAAAAGTAGAGTACGAGGCATGGAATAGTTGGCCTCTTCACCGTTTACGCAACTTCTGAGCTTCAGTGGACTCTAGGTAGGTTTGTTGTAAGAATACAATCTGTGCACGGTGCCTGTGCAATTGAGCTAACAGTCTATGTCTTTTGTGTACATTCCCCATACCTCTAACATTCCAAGTAATAATGTTATAATCTTTGACTACTGTCAACATAATTGAGTTGAGAAGTCAATTGTAAATAAGTTCCCCTCACGGATGTACGTTGTTACCTTGCGATGTATTACATTGCGGTACTTTACAACGCGTCTTTTACAACTCAAGTCGTTACTACAACTTGCGCTGTAGGGGTGCTGGACTTAGGAATAGTTAAATTTACTATTCCAACACCAGCCTACGTACAGTAGGGAAGGTTTTGGAATAGTAAATCTACTATTCCTTAGCCTAGAGCGCCCTCCAGCGCAAGTCATGGTTACGACTTGCATTGTAAAAGACGCGTTGTAACTGCACTGCGGGGTAACATCCGCGTTGTAAAGGATGTTCCCCTCCCCACACACCACCATCACCAGCTCCCACAAATACATTAGGTGACCACATCAAAAGATAAAATCATTCCCACAATACTGAGTCAAGCGATTTTCTATTGATCGAATAAACCTTAGAACAAATAAGAACAATCTGCACTATTAAAAAACCATGTGCATTCGCCATCTGGGCATATAATGTCTTCCCCATAAGGGGGTCTAGGTTTATGCGGAGCGTATATGAAGTGATCGCAGGCCAACCAGACCCCGGGCCCCAGTAGGTGAGGCATCAAGATACTGGGCTGCAGCTATATCAAGGGGAAAAAAACTAACACATTGCATATATATTCCCAGCAGAGCAGGTCAAAACAAATATAGGTCCTGCATGTGGTAGACCCTGCCTGGCGGGGCCGTTTCTTCATATACAGCCAGAGTTTGTTTTATAAGTATACACCCCACCAATAAAATCTACATGAGTGGCCATGTGCATACTGAGAGTACTCACGGCATTCACCCCAAGAAGCCATTACTCATTTGAGGACTGATCATCGGGAACAGAGCCATGCTGCTTTTTGATTCTGAGTCCGACGCACTGTCCTGTGAAGTGCTGAAGCTAAGGGGCGGCCAAGCAGCCTTCAGAGCAGACCTTCCAAAGCCTGTTGTGGGGAGGACCTGGGCATTGTGTCCACCATGTCGTAGTGCAAATTGTGACTTTGGAGGAGCGGACCTTTTGGGGCCACATCTTGCAGATTCTGGAAAATGTTGTTCCAACCATTCCCTGGCCATTTCTGGATTTTTGAAAAAGTGGGTGTGTTGGTCGTGGATTACTTTCAGCTCGGCTGGGAATAAAAGAGAATATGTGAGGCCAGCAATACATAGGTGTCATTTTATTTCCTGGAAGGATGTACTTTTGCGTGACACAGCATCTGTGTAGTCTGGGAACAAGGAGATCCTCAAGTTATTAATGATAATGGGTGCTTTTTCACAAGCCGCTTTTAGTATCACATCCGGCTCTCTGATGTCAAGGATCTTGGCCATCATAGGTTGTGGTTGCGCTGCGGGATGGGTCTCCATGTGGGGACTCAGTGTGCCCTCTCGACGGAGTTCAGAGAGACCAGTGGGAGCTATCTCTCTCCAGAGTCAGCCCTCAATGTTGCACGAGGGCCATCAGTTCCTTCAGGGATCCCCACGATCCGTACATTATTTCTACAGGCCCTCCCTACGGCATCCTCTACTCATTCCTGGAGATGTTCCACCTGTTGACACAGCTGTGTATTCTGTGCAGTGTGGTCCTCGTTGCTTGGGGATAGAGTCGCTAGCATTGTTAGTTTTGACTCAATCTGCCAGCTTCCAGTGGTCATCTTTCATCAGGCTAATATCTGAAGTGAATACGCCCAGCTGGTGTGCAATAGCGGGTCTGGAGTCTTGAATTTCCTGAAGGATAACATCCAATTTATCCATGGGTGTTGCTGTTAAAGCATTGCTATCACTCGGGGTTATGTTGGAGAGCTCTCAGAGGTTGAGGAGTGGGATCGCACGTGGGCTGCAGGACCAGCGTTTTTGCACGCTGCATTAGTGCTGTTCAGGTGCCAGCTGGCTCAGCCTGAGGAAAGGTGGGCCCAATCTGCCGTCACTGCAAGTAAGGTCCTGGTGGTGTATAATTTATGGCCCAGGTTACAGCATTGTGGGGACCAGTGCCGCCCACAATCACCCCTGCTTAAGGACATTTGTTGGTATTGGGCAAAGACGAGATACAGAGGAGCAGCAGCCTAGGGCAGGTAACAAGGAGGGGGATCTGTGTGTAGTCCATCTAGTAGCGAACTCCACTTCTCTCGCTGTTAGTCCAAGAGACGAGATGACATGGATGGGTAGGCAAGGCCCTGCAGTCAATTATTCAGGATCTCTTGTTGGTCCCGCAAGCTTAGTGCTATCCAGAAAGAGTCTGTACTCAAAGCAGCACACCCCACACGTAAGCCAGCCCAGTGTCCACCAACCACGAGTCTCAGCAGTACTCCAGCCACAGTGGTTCGTGCCATTGGATCATGCCTGCCCCCCTCACCTCAACTGAAGGTCTCTGGAGTCCTATCGCACCCTCGTTCATTATTTTTGTGTGGACGCGCTCAGTGCAACTTAGATTCTATCTGGTGGGGCTTATGTGTTAGTACAGGGGGGCCCCACCCGATGACTGGAAACTTTGGTCGGCAGATGGGCTGCGCTCCTGGTCCTGCTGCCAGTAGCTATGTTGTGTCACACAGAGTAGTAAGGGGCAAATATACCTGCATAAGCCCTATAAAGATAGCCCATGCAATCAGGGTGGTATGCTGCAGTCATAGACTGGTCCACGATAGGCAAATAGTCAGGCGCTAATGCCAGATCAGGGCACTAGAAGTCAACACATCACAACTTCACTCCAGGCCTTCGGCCACAGTCATTCCAGGGGGCCACGTGGGCAGAACAAGGGCCTCTCCTCACCTCAATCAGTACAGCGGTCGGGACAGCTGGGGAGCATACAGACCCCAACATGGAGCGGCCTGGCGACCGCATCAGACCTACTCGCGGCAGCAGAAAAGCTCAGTGGATGGTCCGCTCGTACACAGTCACGTCAGCTATGCGGCCCGAATGAAGGTTGATAAGAGCTGGAGACGCTTATTGCAGGGTGATGAGCTCTGGAGACTGCCTGGGTCACTCTTACACTGTAACCTCTGAGTTCACTCGGGTATCTGCTGCTGAAGCTGCTCCTCTCCACCCGCCATGTTGTCAGTGCGAGAGGTATTGGAGTTTTTAGTACTCCTGCCGTCCTTTAGCCACCAAACACCCGCTGGTAGTGATAGTGCACAATAAGGCACCGCTCCAGGGCTGAGTAGGAGCCCGATGCTGCACGAATGCATAGGATAAAAGTAGGATATTGGGGACTTGGTCTGGGATCACACAGATTATGCTTCCGCCATCTTGGGCTGTTGGCCATGCCCCATATGTTTTGCATATATCTTAAAAGGGACTTACAGCCCACCTTCACTTTTTATTTGTCCATATGCTTGCCAGTTTACTTTCCTTATGTTGTAGCCTGTTCTCCCTTTGGTATCTTTCTTATCAATGTCCTGTGGCCTAACTCCTCATTCCCATCCCTGTTGGTGGTTCAAACTATTTTTTCTCTTGCTTAACGCTCCATACTGTTTACTGTTTACATTTTGTTATCTTTCCTTCTAAATTCCTAATATTGCTATATTTTACTAATAAGCAGTCGCAAGTGCATCTACCCTGCAGTTAAAAATGTAAATTGATACTTGTGTAGTGCACTACTCACCCGCAAGGGTCTCAAGGCGCTTGTACGAATACCGCTGTGGAACTCATCCTGGCTTTCCCTGTGAGGCATCCACTCCTGGGCACCCCCAAGGTGGAGGCCAGGCATCCTTAGAGTTGTGGAGATTAAGCAAGCTATTGCCCAGAGTTGCAGAGTGGGACTCCATGATTGGAATAGGCACTGAGGCGAGAATTATCAGGTCTAGGCACCGAGGCGAGAATTATCAGGTCCGTGGAATTTTTTAGCCCAAGACCCGCCGAGGCGGGGAATTGAACCCTGGTCCCGGGCTAAACCTCTGCATCAGGGTCTGCCGCTCAAATCATTGAGCCACACTTCTCCACTAGTTAAGAAGGGCTAGATATAAATGGTGCAGCAGGTGCAGTCGCATCGGGGCCAAAAGCTCTAGGGACCCCACTAAACACAGAATCTTGAAAAATATAACTACTAAACAGACTGTCACAAGTGCAGTTATCTAGCAGGCGCTAGGGTCATGATTTCAAAGATGCAGTAGGTGTAGTTACACTGGGGCCCAAAGCTCTAGGAACCTCTCGAAACACCAAATATTGTTATATTTCACTATTAAATAGGCAGTACAAGTGTGGTTATCTTCCAGGTAATAGTGGCATGTTTTGAATGGTGCAGTAGGTGTAGTCGCACCAGAGCCAAAAGCTCTAGAGACCCCACTAAACACAGAATATTGCTAAATTTAACTACTAAACAGGCAGTCACAAATACAGTTATCTTTCAGGCACTAGGATCATAATTTCAATGGTGCAGCAGGTGCACTGACAACAGGGCCAAAAGCTCTAGGCAGACCACCAAACACCTAATATTGCTATATTTTACTATTAAAGAGTCAGTCAAAGTGCAGTTACCTTGCAGGCAATACAGTTATGACTGAAATGGTGCAGCAGGTGCAGTGGCACCACAGCAAAAAGCTGTCTTACCTCCTCTAAACACCAAATATTGCTATATTTAACTACTAAACAGGCAGTCACAAATACAGTTATCTTTCAGGGACTAGGATCATAATTTCAATGGTGCAGCAGGTGCAGTGGCACTGGGCCCAAAAGTTGTGGATCTTTTTTTCTAACATTAAGGCTGCACAGTGTTTACCGATACTTATCTTCCCCAGGCTGCATGCATTTAAAGCTTGCTTGTGTAACTTTGCTTTAGTGTGTGGAGCTTTTATCACATTTCACATTCCTTATGGTATTGTTCCGCTAATAAAAATATCATTTTATTCTGTGTCATGTGTTTGTTGCTAACAACATTGTTTTCTTCTCTGTGTCATGTGTTTGTTGCTAACAACATTGTTTTCTTCTCTGTGTCATGTGTTTGTTGTTGGCGCATTATGTAGTGTAAACTTGAACGAACTGATTGCAGTGCTTTACATGAGCATGCTCCCTGGTGCTCTGAAGGGATGTTTTAACCTCCTATATCCGTTTGGACAGTTTCTGAGTAACATTACAGCGCAGACAACTCTAGGATTGTATACATGGTCATGTGCCTGTTCTAAAAGTATTCATTGAGTCTTTTGATTGCACCCTATTCCTTTGACTTGCCAGGAAAGGAGTCTGTATAGTTTCAGTAGCAGTAAAATTAAAAATTCCAGCTGCTGGGCATTGCTGGTATCTTTTAAATACAAAAAACATATTATTTCCCCCTGGTGTAAGTTCTCTTTTTTACCACTAAGCATTTAAATTAGTAAGCAGGTAGGTGGTAAGACTTTCTTTTTTGGGACTGGCCTTTACTGTGCAGATTGTATTGTTCTAGCACAAAACATGCTATATTGTTTGCTGTATTTTCCTTGGCCCATGTGAATAAACAACGTGGTCATTGAGAGATACTCTAATAGTGAGAAGTTTGCAGTTAGTCTTTCCATGGATGTAAAATGCATTCATATTTAATTGCATACTTTTAAAGCGTGGTATTTTAGCTCAATAATTGCTAAAAATAGTTTGCTGAAGTCATTTAAACAGGCTCTTGTATTTTCATAGTTATATACTCTAAAGAACACCAACTGCACATTCTTAAAACAGGCAAAGTGCATTATCTAGTTATCATGATTTTAATGGTTTAGCAAGTACAGTGCCACCGGGACGTCTTTCTTTCAGTGTGTTTCTTTCACTTATATTGCACAAATGGTCAAATGCTCATTTGAAAAATGTAAAGTTAATTTTCATTTGTTTATGTTACTAATGGGCAATAACCAAACAACACCTTTTAATCGAGTTTTCATAATCTTGTTTTCTGGTTTTGCAAAAACCGTGCTTACGATTTACTTGTATGTTTTTTCATCCCACCCTTTACGTATTCTCCACATAGCTGCAACATTTTCAAGTCTACTTGTCAGGTGCATTTTTTTTATGTTTGTCCATTTACCTAATCTCCTTTATAATACCAGTAGTAAAAGCACAATATATTTCCTTTTTGAACATAAACAAGTCATAACACTTTAACAGACTTTCTGTAACTTATATTGTGCAACGGCTCATCAAACTAAAACTTAGAAGAAAAAAAGTGTATTATTAATCACATAGGCAAAACCTAATGCATTCACTAATGCTTGTTTAAAGCTGTTCTGGAAAGTCATGATGTCACACTGCCCTCTCTGGCGAACATTCTAAAAGGTTCCTCATGATTCCATGGTCTACCAGGCTTGCGTGCTTTTTTCTCAGTACTAGAATGACATTGGGTCGCTCCTGCACTTACCTTGGATCCAGCTGGAGCCGTGATGTAGAAGCCGCAGTCCATGTTGGAATCGTAATTGTTGGGGAAGTTAGGGGATGAGATGGTGCCGTCAGAGCTGGTGAAAGTGCCGCCACATTTTACTGTCAACCAGAAGAAAGAATCATCTTAGTACTCTGTGCATAGAGTACCGGTGATGAGTGTACAAAGTCCACATGCACAAAACACATCTCAGCCCTTCCACAATTGTGTGCCACACCAGAACCAGGAGTAGGGTCCTGCCTGATGCCCCCAGCACGCTGTTTGTGCCTCAGCTCACACTTTCGAGCAGCTGTGCGCTGTATAAATTAAATATAACATAACATAACATAACATGTCCCCAAAAATAGTGGTACATGGCAAGAAACTGGGGACATGACATGAGGTTCCAGTCAGAAAGTACACATTTACTGTCAGGATGGTAAATAATAGAGCCCATGTCCCTGCCAATAGAGGACCCCCACTTTCAGAGATTCTTGTCAGTACTCTCCCTTGTCACTAATCATATGTGTTCCCATATATTTTGTGCACACTGTGATCTTTGACAACCCTCGATCATCGGTGGCCAAGACAGAAACAAAACACTGCTAATCTATGTACCATCTCCTGCTCCTTTCCCCAGACTCAAGGTATTTTGTCAGTGTACTGGGCTCACAACATCTTGTAGTTCATGGTGAGACCTCTATTGACTCTGAGAAACAAGCACTTCCTGCAGTGAGCCTCACGCAAACACACCCAGATATCCTGGGAGCACAGCTCACTGGGTCCCAACAAGAGGTCTTGGCGAGCTGTAGAAGGCCTTTGCTTCCTTCCTCCCCTGTCTGTCAGTGGGCTGGCACCAAGGGCTACAGCATTACTGTAGAAGGCCCTTGCTTCCTCCCTCCCTCCCCTGTCTGAGAGTGGCCTGACACCAAGGACCGTACCACTGCTGTAGGAGGCCTTGAAGCCACTGGCGGTGATGGAACCATCTGTCACAAACTCCAGCAGCATCTTATTTCCAGAAGACATGAATGGCTGGAGCAGCCCGGTCCCACACGCTTTGCTGAGTAAGACTGGGGCTGCCTTACTGTTGCCATCGTAAATTGTGAGGTAGTCGGAGTCGCAGTTTGAGGAGGATTGGAGATCGAAGGCATCAAACTGCAGAAGAATCTGAGAAGAAAGAGCAGTAAATTAGACATACGACCTCCAGGGTGTCTAGAACTTTCTATTCACCATTTGTTTAAAAAGGACAGATTTTCAGTTTTTGAAAGTTATCCGCAGACTAGACTCAGTCAGTGATTTTGCATTGACTTGTACTGTTTCCAGCCTCCTTCGCCACCATCCCTAAACTTCATATGTGTTCAAAGAGACATGAAACCCTTATGCTGTCCCTGCAGCTCCTGTCTTCTCTCATGGTGCCTCCACTTGGAAGCAACCCTGTTCTGAAGCTTTGGTACCTCTTGTGAAGAAGTTACACACTGGGGTCTTGATTGCCTGTGCTAAGCTGGGATTTTCAGTCAAGTTAAAGGAGTAACCGAGAGAGCTAAGCTGGGGTAAGCTTCAAGGCACATGGTACAGTTGACTCCTCATTGGGCTGATAAGGATGGCCCTCCACCTCTCTGGGCACTGCCTCTGGGTTACCAATAACCTGTGTCCTACCTTTGAGTGTGAGTGATGCCCACCAGCAGACCATATATGCTCAAGATAAATGTGATATTAAGTAGCGGAAGTCTATACGTACCTATGCATATTGACCTAAACCATACTTTGTTAACTGATATTCTGGCTAATATATTTTTGTAGCCCTGTATTCAAAACTCAATATTCTTGTACCATACCCTCGGGGTAACACCTATCGCTGTGCACCCCGGTATTCTGTCCTGCTACACTGTCCATTAATAGGTTAATCCTTGTCTGCCCATATCCATTGGGGTACTCCACTGGCATTCCCTCTCACCGTTGCTTATTGCCCCCATGGGGCATTTCTGTGAAGTCCAATTTGAAGATGGTTAAAGTTTGACTTATTTGCCCCTTGTAGACCCACTCTTTAAGCTTTATTCCATCTAGTCTTTGGTGTCAGCCCTACTGTAGATTTCAATAATATCTTCTGATTGGTTCTCCGAAGCTCTGCAGCTATGGTGCTGACGTCATTGGAGAGAACATTCCAAGGACAGATCCTTCTCCTCCTCTCTGATGGACCACTCTAACCAGAGTGACCTATCTCAGCAGCTACCTCGGCCGCCAATCAGGCAGCTCCTAACCCAGCACGCTACTCTAAGTCCCACCCCTAGGCGGCTCAGGACTCTGGCAGGAGGAAAGCGCGACTAGCCCCATCAGCTTGTCTGTGAAGGACGTACCTTATTGGAAGGCACTCGGATCAGGTAGACACAGTTGACGTTGTTCGGGTACGAGGAAGGGTTATTGGAAGATGCCAGGGTGCCGGTCGGGTTAGATAAAAGGGTGCTGCAAACACCTGAAACCAAATATGAAAAGGAACATTCTTTGAATATTAATGTCTTGAAACTGCACAATATCCCTAACAGGTTGAGTTTCCACCCTCCAACGGCTCCTACTGAGAATGTCTCAGTTAGATTCACTAGTATTTAAGCTGGTATCTTTATATCTCCTCCAGGAGGACGCCCCATGACCTAAACAATGATCTGTGTGGCTGGTGCTGGTCTTAGCAATGATATGGAAGCACAGACAAGAATATAAGTAGGTACCAAGAACTGCACTGGGCACACTGACCTCAACACAAATTGCCCTGGTTCAGATTAAATGGCAATAAAGGAGGGATGGATTTTTAGGGAGACAGATAAAAATGAAACTCTGCAAAAGCAAATTATTTTGGACCACGAACAGAATCTTTGTCACTCCTCTTTCTCTTTACTAGTCTAAAGTGACTTCAGAGTTCAGGTCAAAGAAACATACATGGTGTCTAGCTAGCTATAAGGCTACATAACTCCTAATGCAAAGAAGACATGGATCCCAATGGCAGGGACATTTTCAAAGCTGGGAACCCAAAGGTCAAGCTCCATAAAGGTAACAAACAGGGTCTTAGCAGAACTCTAACATTCAACCCATCTGAAACTCCAATATAAGAGGAATATGTTTCCATAAAGTAGTAGATTGTGCTTGGAACTCATCAGGTGATGAACACTGGGATCCAGTCAGAGGATGAACTATGGAGTTCTCCCAAGAATGGGATCCCACCAGCGGATAAATGCAAGGATCCCATTGGTGAATGGATACTGGGGAGGCAAATTTACAATGAAATTTCGGAGAGCGGAACTGCGCCATCTTCGGCATCGCCGTGCTCCGACATTTTCAAAATGCAGGAATACGCTGTATTTACACCAATACAAAGCTCCCCTGTGTTTCCCCCTGTGCTGGCGCTAAAATGAGCTGCCTAGCGCCAACACAAGCACATTTGCACCATAGTACAAAGGGGCCTGTGTTGCAGGGAATGATTGTTTATGTGCAGGAAGGTGTCCCTTCCTGCACATAAACAATCCATTATGGTGATGTGTTACTTCTATGCGTGCTGCTGAATTCAGCATACATAGAAGTAGCAAATCGTCATTATTCAATGATTTTTTATGTCCCGGAAGGTGTCTCTTCCTACACATAAATATTAATTAATGGCATTTTGCTCTTTCTATGTGTGCTGCAGAATGCAAAAACATGGAGAAAGAAAAGCATTTCTCCTGGTTTCTCCATTGTAGCGCCTGCTGTTGCATGGCGTTAGTTTTGGCGCTGCCTCATATTAACACCTCCTTGTGAATCTGGGCAGCATCAAAAAGCAGTGGGAGTTTTGGTGGAACGCTGACAGCAACACCCACAGCACGCTCCTTTCACACTACATGATGCGTGTGAGGGTGGGTTTTTTACAAGGCGGGGTTAAGACACAAAAAGGGGCTTACGACACTTTGAAAATATGGAGAAGGGCATATCGCCACCAGAACGCCGCTAAGAGTAATCAGGTGATGTTATCCCCATGTAAATATGCCCCTGGGATCGCTACATGATACGAATCATGGAAGGAAGAATGTTGATATTCCAACAAGGGGGTGAATGCAAGGAATCAATCAGTAGATGGATGCTCGGGTCCTATCAAAGGCCAGTGATGGTGTCTCATCGGTGGATGTAGCCGGGATGCGATGAGTACATGAAAGCTGGGATTCTATTTTGTGTCAGTCAAACTAAGGCATACAGAATGGGATCCTATTAGGAAATATGTCCTGCTATCTTATCAAAAGATCAGAAAGGATCCGTCAGTAGAACCAAAGCAGACATTGTATCCAGAAATATATAGTGGGATCCTATTTACATATGAAGGCTGGGATCCAATTAGTAGCAAATTCCAGGATCCACTGGATTTATGCCCACAGATGAATGTTGGGATCTCATAAGGGAACACATGTTGGGATGCCATCATGAACTTAATACTGACAGCGCACTAGGATAAATGCTGGGATCCAGTCAGGGGATAAATGCTGGGATCCAATAGGAGGATAACTCCTGGGATCCAATCAGGGGATACATGCTGGAATCCAATCAGGTTATAAATGATGGAATCCAGTCAGGATAAATGCAGGCCTCCACTTAGGTGATACATGCTGGGATCCAGTCAGGGGACACATGCTGGGATCAAGTCAGGGGATAAATACTGGAATCCAATTAGGGTATAAATGCTGGAATGCAATCAGGGGATAAATGCTGAAATTCAGTCAGGATAAATGCTAGAATACAGTTTTAGGATGAATGTTGGGATCTAATCAGGGGATACATTCTGGTATCGAATGAGGGGATAAATGCTGGAATATAAGACAGGTTTAAATGTTGGATTCCAATCAGCGGATAAATGCTGGAATCCAGTTATGGGATAAATGTAGGAATCTAATCAGTGGATGAATTTTGGAATCCAGTTATGGGATAAATGTTGGAATTTAATCAGGGGATACATTCTGGTATCGAATGAGGGGATAAAGCCTGGAACATAAGACGGGGATAAATACTGGAATCAAATCAAGGGATACATATTGGAACCCAATCAACGGCTGAATGCTGGAATCCAATAAGGGGATAAATGTCTAGAATCCAGTAATGGGATAAATGCTGGGATCTAATCAGGTGTTACATTCTGGTATCGAATGAGGGGATAAATGCTGGAATATAAGACTGAGATAAATATCCTGGCTGAAGACAGCTGATAGCCACAAACCGGTCCTAGGGTGCCTGATTCCGGTCCACGGAAGACATGGCTTGGCAGTTCGTGCTGGACTGTTCCCATGAGGCACAGGGTCAAGACTGATTTGCATATGGCCATGTCTGAACTTGGGTGGCTTGGTGAGCAAAATAACGATGGATTAAACCCAGATCTGTGACTGGGGGTGAATGTTTTGCCACTGTGCAACATTCCGTCCATCATCTTGTGTGTTTTGATAAATGTTGGAATCCAATCAGCGGATAAATGCTGGAATCTAGTTATGGGATAAATGTTTGCATCTAATCAGGGGATAAATTCTGGTATCGAATGAGGGGATAAATGCTGGAATCCATTCAGGGGATACATGCAAGAACTCACTGAGGCAATGCAATTCGGGATTCCAGAGGCCAATAATTGCCAGCCCAATAAGTTATAAATGCTGGGAACCTATTAGGGGACAAACACTGGGATCCCATCATGAGATAAATGCTGGCATCATGTCATATGATGAATGCTGAGAACCACTCTGGGAAAAGATGCTGGGGTCCTTCTGGGGACAAGTGCTGAGATCCTATCAGAGGATAAATGCTGAAATCGCAACAGGATGAGACAAAAGCTGGAATTCTGCCAGGGGATAAATACTGCGATCTCATCAGGAGAAAAATGCTGAGATTTCATCCTAACAGCAGGAAGATCAAAGAGGGACTCTCTGTAGCAGGCTCTAGTTCTCAGCAGGGCAATAGGACAGTTTTAGATGCTTTCCGTAGCTGATGATGGTGAAACATTTTTATCTTGGCTGATATTGTTAGATCTATTTGCATGGCTAGTGGGGAATAGTGGCTATTGGGTTGGATCCAGCTCTGAAATGGTTCCGATAATTTTCTAAGAGGACAGACACAAAATGTCAGACTAGAGTTCTTCAAGTCATCAGAGGGGAAGGTTGAATGTGGAGTACCCCAGGGTTCACCCTTCTCCCTCTCTCTTGTTTTTCAAGCTTCTATTTTCTACTATTAGCTCCAGATACCTCAAATAATGCTTATTTGCTGATGACATACAGATCTACGTGCACGTGTTGGTCCCATAGGGCATGGGGATGAATAAAAGTGGGCTCGAGTTAAACAGAGCAAATCTGAGATGCTCAAGACACAGACTTCTGAATAACCTCGCTTAGCCCCCAGAGTTAATTGAGACCCCATCCACCTGGACTAAGAAACTAGAAAGCTGAGGGTCATCTGGGATACCAAATTGAACTTTGAGGCTCACATCAGCTCTGTAGAGCGTTCAAGTTTATTCAGCATAAGACAACTGAAACAGACATTGTCCTACTACCAAAACAAATATCACAAAATCCTATCTGGTTCACTGACTGATTCAAACCCAGATTATGCCAATTCCTTTCTGAATTGGCTTCCAAAAATAAAACTGCTGAGATGCAACATGTACAAGACATGGCGGCACAGCGTGTTTTAAAACTATGGATTTATCATCGTATATCAGCAGACTAGATTTCAGTGGTACCCATCCAAGAGCCCTATCAAAACGTCATTATCATATCAACAGGCTAGACGTCAGTGGTACCCATCCAAAAGCCCTATCAAAATGTCATTATCATATCAACAGGCTAGACGTCAGTGGTACCCATCCAAAAGCCCTATCAAAATGTCATTATCATATCAACAGGCTAGACGTCAGTGGTACCCATTCAAGGCCCCTATCCAAAGGTCATTATCATATCAGCAGGCTAGACTTCAGTGGTACCCATCCAAAAGCCCTATCCTAAGGTCATTATCTTCAACCACACATTTGTTGTCTCAAGTGCATCAAGGGAACAGCATCAGCCTGTTTGTGGGGGAACATTATTAGACATGTTCCCTCGTGTAACCCAGGGTCCTGTGGCTTATCTCTTCTCAATGCTGGAAGTACTAACATTCAGGGAAAGGGAAACTGCAGATTCCCCACTATTTGGGCCAAAGATTTTGAATGTACTGCCTGCACCTGGATATTAAGAATAGAAATACTCCGCTTACCTTTAGGAAAGCCTTACAACATTCCACTTGTGTTCTCTTTTTGCAGCACTTACATGTATGGTATTTTATATTCGTTAGTTAGGGACACTGGTGCCGAAAAACAATAATTAAGTTCAGAGGGGGCGCTCTACAAATAAACTAGAAAAATACAATTGTCCCATGATGGAGAAATTGGTGGAAGTTGAGCTGGAATCATTACAAAAGATAATATTACTGCCTACGAGGAAAAGATGCTGTGACTGATATGACATTTCAGTATCTATCTGCAGGCATGCCCTCCTTACCACACTGGTACAGGGCGTTGATTTTGGAAACATCCAGGTTGCTAAGCCCATATCTCTGTCCGATGACTGTGTTAGGATTTGGCTTGGGGACGATGGTCGGCTGTCCAGCTCTGGTAGTGAAAGCATACCTGGGGAAAGGAAGACCTCACAGGTAAATCCCACCGTTTATGCACCAATATAACACATTATTAACCCATAGAACTCTACAGCGAGTCCAGGTGAGTCTACAGCGGGAACAGGTGAGGTTCAAATATTCGGTGTTTGCTTAATTCGATTCATATCTAAACTCAATCTCAATGTTGTTCTACAACTATCCCCCTGCAGATCCTGCCCAGCTCAGTCGGGAACTTCTCAGTTCTCCTTTTCATGAGCCTCAAATCCATGTAGGCAACACACGCTCTATGGGAACAAGTTCAGTAACACAGCCATGACTCAACTTCACTTTCTTACCTTCATCATCTATGGCAGTTCCACACTGTGGTGCCCATATACACCAACCCAGCCATCATTCCGTACCCGCTTCACATACAAAGCATCAATCCTAACCAATCATGTTCACCGACACAGCCATCATTCCGTACCCGCTTCACATACAGAGCATTGATCCTAACCAATCATGTTCACCGACACAGCCATCATTCCGTACCCGCTTTACATGCAGAGCATCGATCCTAACCAATCATGTTCACCGACACATCCATCATTCCGTACCCGCTTTACATACAGAGCATCGATCCTAACCAATGATGTACACCAACCGAGCCATCTTTCTGTTACTTCTCTTCCCTCTAACAGTCACAGTCACCCCTCTAGTGCCCTTCCTCGGATATATAGGTTCCAATAGGCACCATGCTCTGCGCTCTGTCCTCCCGACCCCCAATCAAATGTGAAATAAACACCACCCTCTACTTCCCATTTCCAACAATCTCAGATCTAATTAAAAAGATCACATCAGAATGTGATCAGAATCACTGGGTGTGATTTAGGGTTTGATGGAAGGAGGATTATGGGGGGTGGCAGAGGACATTATCAATCTCATCCCGGCGGTACACCATGGCCAAATTTAGACATGACCTCAGCCCAGCAGTCATCGCTCCATAATTAAAGGAACTATCATTACTGCTGTTCCTTTCAGTTACTAAAGGTTTTCACCCAGGTTGTGAAAGTTATTATTTTCATCCTGTCGATCAATATTGGTTTTTTACTGATGGTGATGGACAGGAAAAAAAAGTATTACACCATCCACCCTAAATAAGGCAGGCATTGTAATGTCATTCCTCAGATGGCTGCTACTCCATTGGGCTGCCAGAGGAAGTATTTCATCAACAGAGAAAATAGGAGGTCTTTTGACAGAATACCCATCTTTAAATGAAGCGGGTGGTCCTAGGGTTTGGCGGAGAGGGTAATCCATCATGTTTGTAAAGGAGTACCCTGTCTGCCAAAATCTAAATCAGTCACTGTCTAGATATAAACGCCTTTCATCAGAGTTGTAAATTGAAAATCTCTTCTTAGCTGCGCATCGGAGACTTACATCCCATAGTGCATCACGGAGGCGTAGTCGTACTCCAGGCCAAGGTTGTTGGTGTTCTCTCTGTTAAAGTTGCCGATGCTGTCTGTTGAGATGAGCAGACGGTACAGATGAGTTAGTGAGGACTGAGCCTGAAATGGCACATTCCAATAAAGAGAAGGTCCCAGCTCACCAGGGGCAGTGCCCCCATGTGTCATTGCAGGGGTTAGGAGTAGTCTGATGGCAAAGCTGTTGAATTGGAACATGGGGGAGAGGGGTCAAATCTGGACCCTGGCATAAGATCGAAAAGCATGCGATTTGAGGTTAATCACTTAATAGCTTCAGCATGTGATAAGAAGTTGTATCATTCTAAATTTAAATCCTATTTATTGAAGCGCACCAGCTTGCTCCCAAGCGAGAATCACACTAAATAAAGACCAGCGCCTACATACATCCGGGAGGGACGCACTGGAGTTTCAGCAAGGTTTAGAGATAACTCACTGTTGTCCTTTTGAAGGGAAAATCATTATGTTTTTTCCTTATGAAAACTTTTTTGCCTCATACCGTGATCCATCTCCAGGGTGCACCCTTCACCTTAGATTGTATTGTACTGTATTGTAGTTGCATTTATATAGCGCTTACTATCCTTGACAAGGCACTGGAGCACACTGCTCCAGGCACCCAAGGTTTAGTGGTTAATCCAGTGGTTGTTGGTTATTGGGATACATCTTGTGCTCTCAAGAAAACCATTCCATGCATTTACTCCAGTTTCTTTGAGGAAGAGTAAATTATATGGGGTTTGTCGTGATCATTTGGGAAGTGGATCTACTATGCGAGTTCATGGAGCTGATTTGTGGGATTAGTGCATGAGAGAGATTAGGAATTATTAGTTTGCAGGTATGACTTTCAAAGCAGAGGTGATTTCGTTGAAAATTTGGTAGAAAATGAGGACATTCACAGAAATGCAATAGTAAAGATTAAGTCAAACATGCTTGTGACGTAAAGTAGGCTGTGCTCAGAGAGAAGAGACATGCAGAATATGAAAAATAAGGAGATAGTCAGTCCAATGAAAGGGAGAGGGGAGTTTTTCATGTAGTTTTGGGAATACAGAGGAGGCTTTTTGAGAAGCCATGCAATCGAAGAATGAAAAAACTGTAGAAAGAAACACCATTATTTGTATGTGAGATAGTGGAGTAAGAAAGAGTGGTGCTCAAGGCGCTGTACATCCCAACCAGCCCTGGGCCCTGTTAACAACGCATGCTTTGTGTCGGGTTTATGTTACTTTTCTAATTCAAACCCAAATTTGTTCAGGTGGAATTTACAATCCAACGCTAATCGCGATATGAGTTGAATTGTAACCCAAAGTAACAAAAAGTTATGCTTTGCCCTGCCTGGCATTATTTTGCGTCAAGGGGGTGTTCTATGGCTGGTGCACAGGTGTTACTATGCTATCACCCATGGGTTTTGACATAAATCCATATCTACAAAACATGGTAAACAGTGATTTGGGCTAAAATGCTCTGCCTCCTCAATGCAAGTGTACCGGGATGAAATATTTTCATTTCTCCTTGTTTTTCCCCCTTTGCGCGTTGCTGCATGGTTCAGCACACAAAGTAGGACAAGTCTCAAAGCATAATTTTTCTATTGAAAGGGACCCTTTTCTGCACAAAGACTGTGCTTCAGACAACGCATACATTCTAGCACTGTGGAGCAAGGGTCCCTGTGTTGGTGCATGTCTGCCTAAAGTCTGCTACCAGCACTGCGAGGCAGCAGAGTAGCGCCACATCATAGTATTTCATTGACACAATGCACGCAGCAACTCAAGTTGAACACTTCTGTGTAAATCTGGACCCCGTGTCTCCGAAGCGGGCACTGCAGGCAGCAATCACTGATCCTCATTATCGATTTCAGGAAAATGCATTTTGCACACGGGTCCTAATTGGTCCTATGCCAGGAATTTTTATGTGGGCAAAGAATAAACAGATTAAAATGAAGCATTGCTCCTGTTAATGCCCTCAGCAGTGGTGACATTTGTGAAAAGGACACCAGACTGTGACAGTAACAAATATTGATCACCGTAACCAGGGGTCAGATTGGTTGAACGGGTGTGTTGGCGGGTATCTGTGATCAAACCTAAGCTGAACCAATCAGTGCCAAGGTGTGCCCAGTAGCAATCTGAGTTGTACTCAGTTTTCCCTCTGAGTGGTAAGTGGAGCCCGGGGGTGACACTGACCGGGCGAGATGTTCTCCGTCATGATGGTCACGTAGCTGTCGCGGTCGCTGCGGTTCTGCTCGTGGTAGAAGCCCAGGGAATGGGTCAGCTCATGCTGGATGGTTCCTTTCGACAGACATCCCCCGGGAAGAGATACCTCCTGAGTGCCTCCAGTCTTCCCGATGTATGACCAGCACCTACGCGAGAAGATGGACCAGGGAGACCCATAGATTACTGCAATGGCAAATTTAGAGAAAGAATATTACAATTTTACTACATACAAGGGATCTGCCTGTGAGTCTCCTCTCTGACTGTGGCTATCTGCAAGGGATGAGGGGTTCTAGGAAAAGACAATGTGCAGTCTAGGTTGTGATGAAAGATCTTGCATCCAAAGGAAAGCTGTGCCATCCTGCACAAGTCTGTTTCATTTCTGGTCTGCCCTGTAATATTTTCTCCCAGTGGACTCCAAATCAGTCTGCGCTGTAGCCCTTCGGAATCGGTCTTCAGACTCAATCTCAAAACCTTTCCATATAATATCTTCTCTTTTGGTTGTGTAATCTTACAGTTTTCCCCTCATTATTATGAGCTTTCTGCTAGTGCCATGGACAGATCCCTGGAGGTAGCTGTGGGCTCTATAAATGCCATGAATTGAATTGAATTTGTGAGTATTGTCTGCCTGTGGGGACAGATCTATCAGCTGCCCATGGGTAATTCGGCTCAGTCCCCAATAACTGGGATCCATATTCCAACGCAGTCAGTGTTCTGGTTGCGTGTGGCATGATGCATGTGTGGCGCAGCTGTGAAAGCATATACATTGAGAGTGGTGTCCTAAAATCATGAGTCCCTTCTGGATGTGTTTATATTTTGTGTACTTGTTTCCGCCTCTGGAATCTTTGCATTAAGACTTCATGGATCTATGGGTGGGACTAGAATATAAAGCACATCTCTTTTTTGCTAGGCCCAACATTTTTGTCCAGCCAAAGGCTCTGAGACCCCCAAATGCCTTGTGTTGTGATAGGCATCGAATAGAGAGAATTGGCCAATCAAACATCAGACATTTCAAAGTCAGGCTGGTGCACTGTAGCACTTTGTCTGGCATGTTTGCTCCTCTGAACAGGAGGATTATATACACCACCCTTTTGAAAGCGTGAAGCCGTAGCAGAGAACAGCATCATATCTGCCCATGGAAAGTCTATCACGGAGAGTCTTCTGACCATGGAAAGTCTTTCACTGAGAGTCCACTGCCCATGGAAAGTCTATCATTGAGAGTCCACTGCCCATGGATAGCCTTTCACTGAGAGTCCACTGCCCATAGAAAGCCTCTCACTGAGAGTCCACTGCCCATGGAAAGTCTATCATTGAGAGTCCTCTGCCCATGGAAAGCCTTTCACTGAGAGTCCACTGCCCATAGAAAGCCTCTCACTGAGAGTCCACTGCCCATGGAAAGTCTATCATTGAGAATCCTCTGCCCATGGAAAGTCTATCATTGAGTGCCCACTGCCCATGGAAAGCCTTTCACTGAGAGTCCATTGCCCATGGAAAGTCTATCACGGAGAGTCCACTGCCCATGGAAAGTCTATCATTGAGTGCCCACTGCCCATGGAAAGCCTTTCACTGAGAGTCCATTGCCCATGGAAAGTCTATCATTGAGTGCCCACTGCCCATGGAAAGCCTTTCACTGAGAGTCCACTGCCCATGGAAAGTCTATCATTGAGTGCCCACTGCCCATGGAAAGCCTTTCACTGAGAGTCCATTGCCCATGGAAAGTCTATCACGGAGAGTCTTCTGCCCATGGAAAGTCTATCATTGAGAGTCCACTGCCCATGGAAAGTCTATCACTGAGAGTCTACTGCCCATGGAAAGTCTATCATTGAGTGCCCACTGCCCATGGAAAGTCTATCACGGAGAGTCCACTGCCCATGGAAAGTCTTTCACCGAGAGTCCACTGCCCATGGAAAGCCTTTCACTGAGAGTCCATTGCCCATGGACAGTCTATCACGGAGAGTCCTCTGCCCATGGAAAGTCTATCATTGGGAGTCCATTGCCCATGGAAAGTCTATCATTGAGAGTCTTCTGCCCATGGAAAGTCTATCATTGAGAGTCCATTGCCCATGGAAAGTCTATCACGGAGAGTCCACTGCCCATGGAAAGTCTATCATTGAGAGTCCATTGCCCATGGAAAGTCTTTAACTGAGAGTCCTCTGCCCATGGAAAGTCTTTCACTGAGAGTCCACTGCCCATGGAAAGTCTATCATTGAGAGTCCACTGCCCATGGAAAGACTTTCACTGAGAGTCCACTGCCCATGGAAAGTCTATTATTGAGAGTCCACTGCCCATGGAAAGTGTATCATTGAGAGTCCATTGCCCATGGAAAGTCTATCATTAAGAGTCCACTGCCCATGGAAAGTCTTTCATTGAGAGTCCATTGCCCATGGAAAGCCTTTCACTGAGAGTCCACTGCCCATGGAAAGTCTATCATTGAGAGTCCATTGCCCATGGAAAGTCTATCATTGAGAGTCCATTGCCCATGGAAAGTCTTTCATTGAGAGTCCATTGCCCATGGAAAGTCTATCATTGAGAGTCCACTGCCCATGGAAAGTCTTTCACTGAGAGTCCATTGCCCATGGAAAGTCTTTCATTTAGAGTCCACTGCCCATGGAAAGCCTTTCACTGAGAGTCCACTGCCCATGGAAAGTCTATCATTGAGAGTCCATTGCCCATGGAAAGTCTATCATTGAGAGTCCATTGCCCATGGAAAGTCTATCATTGAGAGTCCATTGCCCATGGAAAGCCTTTCACTGAGAGTCCACTGCCCATGGAAAGTCTATCATTGAGAGTCCACTGCCCATGGAAAGCCTTTCACTGAGAGTCCATTGCCCATGGAAAGTCTATAATTGAGAGTCCACTGCCCATGGAAAGTCTATCATTGAGAGTCCACTGCCCATGGAAAGCCTTTCACTGAGAGTCCATTGCCCATGGAAAGTCTATAATTGAGAGTCCATTGCCCATGGAAAGTCTTTCATTGAGAGTCTATTGCCCATGGAAAGTATATCATTGAGAGTCCACTGCCCATGGAAAGTCTATCATTGAGAGTCCATTGCCCATGGAAAGTCTTTAACTGAGAGTCCTCTGCCCATGGAAAGTCTTTCACTGAGAGTCCACTTCCCATGGAAAGTCTATCATTGAGAGTCCACTGCCCATGGAAAGACTTTCACTGAGAGTCCACTGCCCATGGAAAGTCTATTATTGAGAGTCCACTGCCCATGGAAAGTGTATCATTGAGAGTCCATTGCCCATGGAAAGTCTATCATTGAGAGTCCACTGCCCCTGGAAAGCCTTTCACTGAGAGTCCACTGCCCATGGAAAGTCTATCATTGAGAGTCCATTGCCCATGGAAAGTCTATTATTGAGAGTCCACTGCCCATGGAAAGTGTATCATTGAGAGTCCACTGCCCATGGAAAGCCTTTCACTGAGAGTCCTCTGCCCATGGAAAGTCTTTCACGGAGAGTCCATTGCCCATGGAAAGTCTATCATTGAGAGTCCATTGCCCATGGAAAGTCTTTCATTGAGAGTCCATTGCCCATGGAAAGTATATCATTGAGAGTCCACTGCCCATGGAAAGTCTATCATTGAGAGTCTACTGCCCATGGAAAGTCTTTCACTGAGAGTCTTCGGCCCATGGAAAGTCTATCATTGAGAGTCCATTGCCCATGGAAAGTCTTTAACTGAGAGTCCTCTGCCCATGGAAAGTCTTTCACTGAGAGTCCACTGCCCATGGAAAGTCTATCATTGAGAGTCCACTGCCCATGGAAAGTCTATCATTGAGAGTCCACTGCCCATGGAAAGACTTTCACTGAGAGTCCACTGCCCATGGAAAGTCTATCATTGAGAGTCCACTGCCCATGGAAAGTCTATCATTGAGAGTCCATTGCCCATGGAAAGTCTATCATTGAGAGTCCGCTGCCCATGGAAAGTCTTTCACTGAGAGTCCATTGCCCATGGAAAGTCTATAATTGAGAGTCAACTGCCCATGGAAAGTCTATCATTGAGAGTCCACTGCCCATGGAAAGCCTTTCACTGAGAGTCCACTGCCCATGGAAAGTCTATCATTGAATGTCCATTGCCCATGGAAAGTCTTTCACTGAGAGTCTTCTGCCCATGGAAAGTCTATTATTGAGAGTCCACTGTCCATGGAAAGTCTTTAACTGAGAGTCCTCTGCCCATGGAAAGTCTTTCACTGAGAGTCCACTGCCCATGGAAAGTCTATCATTGAGAGTCCACTGCCCATGGAAAGACTTTCACTGAGAGTCCACTGCCCATGGAAAGTCTATCATTGAGAGTCCACTGCCCATGGAAAGTCTATCATTGAGAGTCCATTGCCCATGGAAAGTCTATCATTGAGAGTCCACTGCCCATGGAAAGTCTTTCACTGAGAGTCCATTGCCCATGGAAAGTCTATCATTGAGAGTCCATTGCCCATGGAAAGTCTATCATTGAGAGTCCACTGCCCATGGAAAGCCTTTCACTGAGAGTCCATTGCCCATGGAAAGTCTATAATTGAGAGTCCATTGCCCATGGCAAGTCTATCATTGAGAGTCCATTGCCCATGGAAAGTCTATCATTGAGAGTCCATTGCCCATGGAAAGCCTTTCACTGAGAGTCCATTGCCCATGGAAAGTCTATAATTGAGAGTCCATTGCCCATGGAAAGTCTATCATTGAGAGCCCATTGCCCATGGAAAGTCTATCACGGAGAGTCCACTGCCAATGGAAAGTCTATCATTGAGAGCCCACTTCCCATGGAAAGTCTTTCACTTAAATTCTACTGCCAATAGAGTGGGGTCTCCCACTGATAGTTTTCATTCCTTGAGGGTCATATCTCAGTAGAGGGTCTATCACTAATGCTCCACTGACCACGGACAGTCCTTTGATGAGCGCTCACACCCCATAGAGGACCATCTCTCACTGAGAACCCACAGCCCAGGAACGGTCTATCATTTAAAATCCACCTCGCATGTGGGGTCTTTCACTGTGAGCCCGCACCACAAACAGGGTCATCATGGACAGTCTTGGACCCATGGAGGGTCTCACACGTACAGAACCTTTGGGGATACCTCAGTGAGAGCCCACAGGACATGGATGGTCATTCCCTGGGGCAACAAAAACCATAGATGGTCACTGCGTGGTAGTCAGCAGTTCAGTGATAATCAGTAACTGAGGGCTTGCAGGCGACGCAAGGTCATTGCTCATTAAGGGTTTTGTACCACATTATCAAGTTGTTTTTTATATTGACCTAAAACGATAAAGAGTTTAGACATATTATTCTAAACTAAACATCTAAGGTCAGTCCTTGGGTGTCCTGTGCTCTTACCCATCGTCAGGCAGGGTCTGGAGGTAATGAGTCTATCTGATTGACCCCTCTCTGGTGTGATGCTGAATGTAGGGTCAGTCCTTAGGGTGTCCTGTGCTCTCACCCATCGTCAGGCAGGGTCTGGAGGTAATGAGTCTATCTGATGGAGCCCTCTCTGGTGTGATGCTGAATGTAGGGTCAGACCTTAGGGTGTCCTGTGCTCTCACCCATCGTCAGGCAGGGTCTGGAGGTAATGAGTCTATCTGATGGAGCCCTCTCTGGTGTGATGGTGAGCGTAGGGTCAGTCCTTGGGTGTCCTGTGCTCTTACCCAGTATCAGGAACGATCTGCAGGTAATCTGGTTCTGCCGTGTGGGCCACAAAGCGGATGCAGGTCATTGTTGCAAACTCACTCATTGCATCTGTAATGGCAGCCACATTTTCAGCACCTGAGGGACAGCAGAGGAAAGGAGAGGATGACATAAGGGGAAGCAGCCTGGAAAGGTTTCATTTCAATTCAAGGTTGGGCCTTGGCATAAAAGTGAACTCACTGTAAGTGGGGCTGAGGGTGTAGGGCACAGGGACAGTCCCATCGCTGGATTTAGGCCAGAAGCAGCTGTTGTCTGGACATTTGAGGGCACTGCGGCCTGGGCGGATGGCAATGTCCCCTTCGTGGATCAGCTGTGAGCTGCCTACAACAGTAAAACACAGAGAGAGAAGTCAGGGTCTGTCATGAGTAGGAAAGAACAAGAGCACACGGAAGAGAAGGAAGCTGATTGTAAACCTAAAGGGCAATCTCAAGAAAGAAAATGCAAGAACCACTCGTGGCGGAGGTAGAGGCGGCCATTTTGGGTCAAAAACCAAAACCGTAGCCTAAGCACCTAGGGCCTGATTCACAGAACTAACTTGAGACAAAATCCTAAACGTACTTACATTTTGGTATTCACAGACGGCACTTACTCATTTTGGTATTCACAGAAGGCACTTACTCATTTTGGTATTAACAGAAGGCACTTACTCATTTTGGTATTCACAGAGGCACTTACTCAAAATGAGTAAAGGGTAGTAAGTTTAGGATTTTGTCTTCAGTTAGTTCTGTGAATCGGGCCCCTACTTACGAAAACGAATTACCCTAAGGACTAAATAGACCTCAGCACACAGCCATGCACAGTGAGTGATTGCAGCTGTTGATATTTACTGGGAATGGTTTCCTGCCTCTTCCATTCCTATAGTGTTGTCATCTTGTCATTGCAGGAGTGATTTATGGCACCACTTAAAGCATTTTACTCACTTGCCATAATAACATTGAGAATATTAAGACAGAAAAATCAGATTAACAGCTGAGATGGGTAACTGCCTTCTAAGCGCTTTATGTCTTCTGTCAGCAAACACCAGCTGTGATGTCACACATGTTGTCAAGGGCAGCCCTTTCACCCGGTCCCCACCATGTAATTCTTCGTCCACACATTTGTATTATGTCTTTACATCTAAATGAGGCCTCAGGGTCATGTATGATAAAGTCTAGCGCCCAGAAACCCGAGCTTTACTCTTACCTTGGTTCTCATTGGTGATGATCTCGAAGATGTCTGGTATCAGGGCCTCCTCTGCATGCCGGGTGTCTGAAAGAAAAGGCACATTCCCAGCTTCACATCAGCTGCTCGCGCACAGGAATAGATGGATTCATAAAGCAATTACAGAAGGTGAAACATTCACTGGGTCCAAATGTGCATCAGTGTCAATGCATAAACTGTCTATTTCTGCCAACTCGCAAAAGGGGTCATGCCCAGAGTGGGCGGAGGTTTGAGAAATGCTACGACTCCAGCTCTCTCCACGCACTCAACCAAGGATGCAACAACTGCCAGCTCTAGATGCTGAGCAGGTCCCAAGGCCCGTTTTCCTGCCAACACTGCTGCAAACCTTCATCTACCTTCATCCACCTCCTGATGCAGACAGCCGCCGCAAACCCACCGGACATAAATGTATACATACCCCTGAGCTGCATCCTACACAGGCATGCTCCCTTCAAAGACATGCAGTAGATGTTTAGGACCTCCTCAACACCCTCTCACCCGACGTTGCCTTCCTCACAGAGACCTGGACTGATGCCAGCTCTGCTCCTGACATCGCAACTGCCATCCCAAACAGGTACAAGATCCAGTGGAAAGACCACTCCAACTGCCCTGGAGGAGGCCTCGCCATCGTTCACAAAAGCTCCCTCCGATTGACAACCTCCATCTTGAACGACGCTTCGCCCCCCATGGAACACATCCATTTCCAGATCCAGCCCAACCCCAGAATGACTCTCCAAGGGACACTCGCCTACAGACCACCCGGAAGCCGCTCCCTGTTCACCAACACCATCACAGACTACATTGCGTTCCACTCACTTGCCTCCACAGACTAGGTACTGCTCTGAGACCTGAATTTCCACCTAGACAACCCCAGCGACTCCAATTCCACCACCCTCCTAGGGAACCGTGCCAACATTGGACTGAAGCAACTCATCTCTTCCCCCACCCACACGGTGGGACACATCCATGACCCCATATTAGACAGGAGAAACAACATTCCCTTCAGTCACACCACAGCACCTCTCTAGATGGACCACCACTGCATCCACTTCTCCTTCTCAAAACCCACCGCACACAAGCCTATGCCATGCCTCCCAGGCAGAATCTGGAGCAAGATCACCAAAGAGCACCTCACCGCCGCCCTCAACCGCACTCCTCCCCCTACCACTACAGACGTCAACACTGCAGCCAACGACCTCCACCAATGGATCGCTGACTGCACCAACATGCTCGCCTCCCTCCAGAACTCCAACAGATGACTCAACACGAAAGCCACCACGTTCACCACGGACCTCCGAAAATCCAAGCACTCATGCTGATGACTGGAGAAAGCATGAAGAAACAGCAAAACCCCAGAAGCATGCACTGCCTACAGGGAAATCACCACGGCACGCCACCAGCTCAACCGATCTACGGAGACTTAATTCAGGATAGAATCCTCTCCAAATCCCACAACTCCAACTAACTGTTCACCATCATGCAAGAATTCACCAGACTACCCAGCGAAACCACCGATGTCCCTCCCCCCATGACCTCTTCAACAAACTCAGCTCTTTCTTCCACCACAAGGCCAGGACGCTTTAATACAACTTCAACAACCAAGACCAAGTCACCGACCCATGACCATCCACCATCTATGCCACCCAGCAGACCCTCCTCACCTGGACCCTTGTCATCACTGAAGACACCGCAAAGACTATGAAGAGCATCCACTCCGGAGCACTCACTGAACCCTACCCTGACAATCAACTGCACCCTCGAAACAGTCTTGTTCCCGGACGCCTGGAAAAGTGCCAAAGTCAAAACCCTCCTCAAGAAGCTCTCCGCAGACCCGACGGACCTCAAGAACTACGGGCCCATCTCTCTCCTCCTCTTAGCCGCCAAAGTCATCGAGAAAATCATCAACACCCAGCAAATAACATCCTTGACTCATCCCAATCTAGATTCAGCAGCAACCACAACACCAAGACTGCTCTCCTAGCCGTCACTGACGACATCCGCACCCTGCTTGGTCAAGGCCACTCTGCAGCCCTCATTCTACTAGACCTCTCAGCAGCCTTCAACACCATCTTCCACCTCACACTAGTCACCCGACTCCATGACGTTGGCATACAGGGAACTGCCTTAGACTGGATTTTGCTCTTTCCTCTCTGGCAGAACGCAAAGAATAAGACTCCCGCCCTTCCTCTCCGAACCCACAAAGATCAGATGTGGAGTACCCCAAGGATCCTCCATCAGCCCCATGCTCTTCAACATCTACATGGCCCCCCTTGCAAGCATCGTCCGAAAACAGGGACTAAGCATAGTATCCTACACCGACATTACGCAGCTCATCCTCTCCCTCACAAAGGAACCCAGCATCACCAGGCACAGTTTCCGTGAAGGACTGAAGGACGTTGCATCCTAGACGAGCAGCAGCTGCCTGAAGCTCAACTCGGAGAAAACAGAGGTTCTTATCCTCAGATCCACCACCCAGTATGGGACGACATCTGGTGGCTCCCTTTCCTCAGAAACCCCCCACTCCCTCTGATAACGCCCGCAACCTCTGCATCATACTCAACTCCTCATTCACCATGAACCAACAGATCAACGCTGTGTCCTCCACATTCTTCAACACCCTCTACATACTTTACAAGACCTTCAAATGGACCCCCCCACTCCAGGAAGACCGTCACCCACTCACTCTTTACCAGCAGGCTGGACTGTGGAAACGCCTTGTACGCCGGAATCAACAAATCACTCCTTTGCAAACTCCAGACCGTCCAGAAGGCCGTAGCCAGACTTGCCCTTGGCATTTCACGACACTACCACATCACCCAGGACCTTTTCGACCTCCACTGGCTCCTCATCGAAAAGAGAGTTACCTTCAAGCTGCTCACTTATGCCTACAAAGCCCTCCAAAGCACTGGACCCCAACACCTCAACAGAAGAATCTCCTTCCACTTCCCCAAGAGAAACCTTCGCTCCAACAACCTAGCCCTTGCCAACATCCACCGCATCCAGAGAGCTAGAACGGGGGAAGATTCTTCTCCTACATCACAGCCAAGACCTGGGGCGAACTCCCCCTCATCATCAAACGGAGCCCTACACTGCAAGCCTTCAGAAAAGACCTCAAGACCTGTCTCTTCGGATGACCTCAGAGCTGTCCAAATCCCCCCTCCCCAACGCCTTGAGACCCTCACGGGTGAGTAGTGTGCTCTATAAATCCCTGATTGATTAATTGACATTCTAAATCCTTTCCCAAACACCGGTTCCAAATACGCAATGGACGGTCCGATCAATAAAGCGCTCCTTTTCTGTCTAACGCCAATGGTGCATAGGGGTTTGCTTCTCTGTGGATGTTTTTCTTATTCTCATGTCTGGTCTTGGCAACTTCATTTGTGCATGTAGTCAGTGGTGTGACTGCTCCTCCTTTCATCCTCACACCTTGTGACTCATAGCAGCACTATGTTCATGCACAAGGCGCACAGGCACACTTTGCTCATCGTTCAGGTCCGCACATCTTACTCTCTATCCCTTTGCAAATACACAAAATCCGATTTAAAGGGATTAGGTAGATAGTACTCGATGCAGCCACCACCTGCGCCCAGAGTACAGCGCTTCGTTGCATACATGCGCTATGCTCAAGTTCAAAGGTATCACGACTAAAAATGTACTTACGATTTTTCTCCAGTTCATAGAAAATCTGCAAAAGAGAAAAGTGATATTTTAATCACTCAGTGTAAGTATAAGGATATTAGAACTTTGGGAAACCCAAAGCCATGTTTTAAAAGATGACATAAGATGTACTTTGGGCTATATGTCAAAATATGGAAAGAACAAACCTCGACCTGCAATGGTATGGGCTGCAGGGCATCACCTGGCACAGTATCATCAAGGTAAGAGTATATTGGGGAGTGGGGATTTACTGTTCCCATGCCTCCTTGTTGACTCTTCTTGTCGATACTGGGCAGCTGATATCTTGCGGTCAATATTGTTGCGATCGATAATGAAGCGTCCATATGGTGGTTAAACACTGTGGCTCGGGGCATGGCTGGCCCCTTGTTTCAAGCACTCAGGGTTGCACAGATGTCAAGGGTGAAGTCTGTGGCTCATCTACCTATTTGGATGCTGACTTAACTGCTGGAGGAACGTTTCGGTAAAAAGTGTTACAAGAACAAATGGCCTTCAGCAGCACAGATGGCTCCGAGGATGTACAGAGTTCTCGTACAATGTAACAGAAGAGTCTGTGGAGTTGTCCTTTAGGTATCTCAAGTAGGACCATCTGATGGCCGCACTAATCCGGATTTGGGTGCAAACTTCTCTTTGCGCCCAAATTGGAATTCAAATGTGCGTGCTAATTCCATACTCGCAGGTTTTTGGCAAGCAAGATTTCATCCTGGTAAAAAGTGTCAGAAATGGAGCAGGCACACTCCACAAAATCCATGTTTGAGTTTCCAAAAATATTTACATATTCTAGCACGTGCGATTTAGGCTCCACCCTGTATTCTGAGACCCCAAATGCAGAAAACCGAGCACTTTGTGCAATGGTCCAGGGCACATGTCGGGGGTACACATGGGTGGACGGCGTCCAACTATTATTATTATTTTTGTTGTTGTATTTATTTATAAAGTTTCATATAGCGCTAGCTAGACCCGGGGGTATCAGAGTGCTTTACATACATAAAGGAAAAGAAGAAGTTGCATTACATCGTAGGACATGAGGAATCATAGAATATATATCCACAGGGTTAACGCCGTCCACCATGCCAAGAGGTTGGGCCCCACTGAATAATGTGCTGGACTCGTCCCGGTGTCATTTTTAAACACCAGGACACATTCAGCAGCGCCTGCACATTGCCTGCTTCCCATAAGCAACAACGTGCAGGCAGGGGCGGGGCGTTCTCATTTCAGACTCCAGCTGGGCCCAGGGTCCTCTGGACTCCTTTTGTTCAGTCTCCTGGCTGGGAGCAGTCAGGAGCCTCACACCTAGAAGCAGAGGCCTAACAAAGGCTCACACCTAGAAGCAGAGGCCTAACAAAGGCTCACACCTAGAAGCAGAGGCCTAACAAAGGCTCACACCTAGAAGCAGAGGCCTAACAAAGGCTCACACCTAGAAGCAGAGGCCTAACAAAGGCTCACACCTAGAAGCAGAGGCCTAACAAAGGCTCACACCTAGAAGAAGAGGCGTCACAAAGGCTCACACCTAGAAGCAGAGGCCTAACAAAGGCTCACACCTAGAAGCAGAGGCCTAACAAAGGCTCACACCTAGAAGCAGAGGCCTAACAAAGGCTCACACCCTGTAAGCACGTCACACACACCTAAGGAGGCAGATTTTCACTTTGTTCAGGGTCGGTTTTCGAGATATGCGTGCACTGTCATAATGTCAGATGTGTTGGTCTTTCCCAGTATTTACACAAAATAAATAGCATTTATATAGCGCTTACTACCCCTGAGGAGGCGTTGAAATGATTTAAGTGCCACTAAGTTTTTCTTGTATAGTGCTACTCATCCCAATGCAGGGTGTCGAAGCGCTTTTCATCACACATAAATATACATATACAATAAATCATCTGCATTTGTAATTCATTGTACAGAGTGTGTTACATAACACAGTGGGGCATTACAAGGTGTAGAAGTCACATATCATCTTCCATAGCTCACTCTGCTATATTAAAAGCTTTACAATGCAACTGCAAGTAACATAAGGATCTCCGTCTTCAAAGCAGTAACCCACTTATCTATCTACATAAAATAAAATATGTCATATGCATGTTACATGATGTGCTTTGCACTAACCCTCTATGCTACTTTGAGTCAAAACTGAGGCTAAACAAAACACAGATTTTTCCAGCAAGTGCATTAACCTCCAGAGTTATCTCACAATTATTATTCAATCAGATTCACTGGGAACACACATATCCCTGCTACAGGTGCATTAAATCCATAAGATATTTTAAAACACAGTCTTTGCAACCAATTAACCAGGTTTACTGTCAGTTTTCTTCTTGTTGCCAATTTCTTTGTGGCAGAGTTTAAATAAAGCTAAATGTATAAGTTCAGTGACTTAATTTGTAAAAGATTACAGGCCAGATGTAGGTAGCCCAATACCGGTCGACGACCGAAATTACTGATTTTCGGCCGTTACCGACCGGTATTGGTCATTTGAGATGTAGGGGCCAAATTTAAGGATTCAGTAATTTACCGAATTGGTAATTTAAGGAATCGGTAAATTACTGAATCCTTAAAATACCGATTTGGTAAATTACTTAATCCTTAATGCAGGGAGCACTCAAGTGAGTGCATTTCTGAGTTAAGGATTCGGTATTTACCACCAACTAAAAGTTGGTGGTAAATATCGAAAACCTTTGAAAAAGCAAATTTGTGCTTTTCCAAAGTGCCATGTGGCAGTCATACATGCCCTTAGGGCATGTATGTGTGCAACATGTGCACCCATGCACTACTCAGGGATGCAACTGGGTGTCAATGTGACACCCTGCCACCCTTGTAAGTCTTCCCCCTATTACCGATTCGGTATTTACTGAATCGGTAATTCTCCTTCATTCCTATGGGCCTCCAGGCCCATGGGAATGATGGGGAATTACCGAATCGGTAATTACCGAATTTACGGATTCAGTAAAATTTACCGACTCAATACCTACATACCATTTACCGATTCTGAAATACCAAATCGGTAAAATTCGGTATTTTAGAATCGGTAAATAGTATTTACCTACATAAGGCCCTAAGTCCTGGTGCTAAAAAATGGCATTTGTGGCACCCTTGAATTTTGTATTTTATGTGTACTGCGTGCTTTCACCACCACCTAAAAGCCAAAAGGTGCAATATCTAAGCACACACAATTTTTGCCCAGCTCACAATCACTACCAATACCTGAGAGGCGTTACATGCGCACTGGGCTAAGTAAAACTGTCACTGGTACACACTGCAGTACAGGTGCGCTCTCTATGAAACACACCTGAGAGGCATTACATGTGCACAGGGCTGTGTAATACTGTCACTGATATACATATATACATATATACTCTACATATATACTCTGCTGTACAGGTGCGCTCTCTGTGAAGCTCACCTGACAGGCGTAGCATGCGCACAGGGCTGTGTAATACTGTCACTGGTACATGCTCCTGCACAGGTGCGCTCTCTATGAAACACACCTGAGAGGCATTACATGTGCACAGGGCTATGTAATACTGTCACTGAAATACCCTCCTGCAAAGGTGCGCTCTCTGTGAAGCACACCTGAGAGGCATTACATGTACACGGGGCTGTGTAATACTGTCACTCATAAACACTCTCCTGCACAGGTGCGCTCTCGATGAAGCACACCTGAGAGTCATTACATGTGCACAGGGCTGTGTAATACTGTCACTCATAAACACTCTCCTGCACAGGTGCGCTCTCGATGAAGCACACCTGAGAGGCATTACATGTACACGGGGCTGTGTGATACTGTCACTCATAAACACTCTCCTGCACAGGTGCGCTCTCGATGAAGCACACCTGAGAGGCATTACATGTACACTGGGCTGTGTAATACTGTCACTCATATACACTCTCCTGCACAGGTGCGCTCTCTGTGAAGCACACCTGAGAGGCATTACATGTGCACAGGGCTGTGTAATACTGTCACTCATAAACACTCTCCTGCACAGGTGCGCTCTCGATGAAGCACACCCGAGAGGCATTACATGTACACTGGGCTGTGTGATACTGTCACTCATATACACTCTCCTGCACAGGTGCGCTCTCGATGAAGCACACCTGAGAGGCATTACATGTACACGGGGCTGTGTAATACTGTCACTCATATTACTCTCCTGTCCAGGTGCGCTCTCGATGAAGCACACCTGAGAGGCATTACATGTACACGGGGCTGTGTAATACTGTCACTCATATTACTCTCCTGTCCAGGTGCGCTCTCGATGAAGCACACCTGAGAGGCATTACATGTACACGGGGCTGTGTAATACTGTCACTCATATACACTCTCCTGCACAGGTGCGCTCTCGATGAAGCACACCCGAGAGGCATTACATGTACACGAGGCTGTGTAATACTGTCACTCATATACACTCTCCTGCACAGGTGCGCTCTCTGTGAAGCACACCTGAGAGGCATTACATGTGCACAGGGCTGTGTAATACTGTCACTCATATTACTCTCCTGTCCAGGTGCGCTCTCGATGAAGCACACCCGAGAGGCATTACATGTACACGGGGCTGTGTAATACTGTCACTCATATACACTCTCCTGCACAGGTGCGCTCTCGATGAAGCACACCTGAGAGGCATTACATGTACACGGGGCTGTGTAATACTGTCACTCATATACACTCTCCTGCACAGGTGCGCTCTCTGTGAAGCACACCTGAGAGGCATTACATGTACACGAGGCTGTGTAATACTGTCACTCATATACACTCTCCTGCACAGGTGCGCTCTCTGTGAAGCACACCTGAGAGGCATTACATGTACACGGGGCTATGTAATACTGTCACTGAAATACTCTCCTGCAAAGGTGCGCTCTCTGTGAAGCACACCTGAGAGGCATTACATGTGCACAGGGCTATGTAATACTGTCACTGAAATACTCTCCTGCAAAGGTGCGCTCTCTGTGAAGCACACCTGAGAGGCATTACATGTACACGGGGCTGTGTAATACTGTCACTCATATACACTCTCCTGCACAGGTGCGCTCTCTGTGAAGCACACCTGAGAGGCATTACATGTACACGGGGCTGTGTAATACTGTCACTCATATACACTCTCCTGCACAGGTGCGCTCTCTGTGAAGCACACCTGAGAGGCATTACATGTGCACAGGGCTATGTAATACTGTCACTGAAATACTCTCCTGCAAAGGTGCGCTCTCTGTGAAGCACACCTGAGAGGCATTACATGTACACGGGGCTGTGTAATACTGTCACTCATATACACTCTCCTGCACAGGTGCGCTCTCGATGAAGCACACCCGAGAGGCATTACATGTACACGGGGCTGTGTAATACTGTCACTCATATTACTCTCCTGTCCAGGTGCGCTCTCGATGAAGCACACCCGAGAGGCATTACATGTACACGGGGCTGTGTAATACTGTCACTCATATTACTCTCCTGTCCAGGTGCGCTCTCGATGAAGCACACCCGAGAGGCATTACATGTACACGGGGCTGTGTAATACTGTCACTCATATTACTCTCCTGTCCAGGTGCGCTCTCGATGAAGCACACCTGAGAGTCATTACATGTACACCGGGCTGTGTGATACTGTCACTCATATACACTCTCCCACAGAAGGTGCGCTCTCGATGAAGCACACCCGAGAGGCATTACATGTACACGGGGCTGTGTGCTACTGTCACTCATATACACTCTCCCGCAGAAGGTGCGCTCTCGATGAAGCACACCTGAGAGTCATTACATGTACACGAGGCTGTGTAATACTGTCACTCATATACTCTGCTCTACCGGTGCGCTACAGACCCATGCATTATGGTTACTGCGTTTCTTGGGTCTGCAGATGCCCTCACAGTCAGGTTTGGTACATCTGAGAGGCTTTATGTGCACATAGGTCCATATAACACTGTTAGTCCGGCTCTCACCTGCACAGGTGTACTTACAGCGCTGCACACCTGAGAGTCTATGCCTACACACAACCATATATAACACTGTACATCACCACCTACACAATACCACATACGCGCTATAACTGCAGCTCTCACCTGTGCCTGCACTCAGCTCTATAGACCATCGTTAAAGGGAGTCTCACCTGTGTCTGGACTGAGCTCTATATACCATTGTTAAAGGGGGTCTCACCTGTGCCTGCACTCAGCTCTATATACCATTGTTAAAGGGGGTCTCACCTGTCCCTGCACTCAGCTCTATATACCGTTGTTAAAAGGGAGGGGGTCTCACCTGTGCCTGCACACAGCTCTCTATACCATTGTTAAAGGGGGTCTCACCTGTGTCTGCACTCAGCTCTATATACCATTGTTAAAGGGGGTCTCACCTGTGCCTGCACACAGCTCTATATACCATTGTTAAAGGGGGTCTCACCTGTGCCTGCACTCAGCTCTATATACCATTGTTAAAGGGGGTCTCACCTGTGTCTGCACACAACTCTATGTACCATTGTTAAATGAGCCTCACCTGTACCAGCACTGAGCTCTATATACCATTGTTAAAGGGGGTCTCACCTGTCCCTGCACTCAGCTCTATATACCGTTGTTAAAAGGGAGGGGGTCTCACCTGTGCCTGCACACAGCTCTCTATACCATTGTTAAAGGGGGTCTCACCTGTGTCTGCACTCAGCTCTATATACCATTGTTAAAGGGGGTCTCACCTGTGCCTGCACACAGCTCTATATACCATTGTTAAAGGGGGTCTCACCTGTGCCTGCACTCAGCTCTATATACCATTGTTAAAGGGGGTCTCACCTGTGCCTGCACTCAGCTCTATATACCATTGTTAAATGGGGTCTCACCTGTGCCTGCACACAGCTCTATATACCATTATTAAAGGGGTCTCACCTGTGCCTGCACTCAGCTCTATGTACCATTGTTAAAGGGGGTCTCACCTGTCCCTGCACTCGGCTCTATATACCATTGTTAAAGGGGGTCTCACCTGTGCAGCACACAACTCTATGTACCATCGTTAAAGGGGTCTCAACTGTGCCTGCACACAGCTCTATATACCATTGTTAAAGGGGGTCTCACCTGTGTCTGGACTCAGCTCTATATACCATCGTTAAAGGGGGTCTCACCTGTGCCTGCACACAGCTCTATATACCATTATTAAAGGGGTCTCACCTGTGCCTGTACTCAGCTCTATATACCATTGTTAAAGGGGGTCTCACCTGTCCCTGCACTGAGGTTCCGTGACAATTGTAAGTGGTGCTTTCGACTCGTACGAATATGGTCGAGTCTGGTATCTATGAACCGCAAATGACGAGTTTAGTAAGTGTGCGCAGTTTCGCTGTGCTAGCTTAAACCGTTCATTTGTTATGTGGGTTTTTCATCTGTACCCACGGGTTCCATTTTAGATACGGCATCCATTTTGTCTCTTGCCCTCAAGTAGCCAGCGAACGGACGCTGTCCGCTTCGCGACCCTGGGACTCCCAAGATATTTGCGGAAGACACATGTTCTTTGTAAGTGTCTTTATGACGAGGGGGATGCTGCTGTAAGGCAGATGACGCCGCATGAGGCTCATCTTGCCGCTCGAGCTTATTGTCTCAGCCGTGCATTTCATTAGGCACGTCCCTTTGATGCCTGCATCTCGTGTTTCCCGTTACCTCCTCTTTTACACCCTTTCCGATCTCCCCACTGTCTCCGTCTTCCTCTACACCTGTCCTTGTTCCTATTTCGATCTGTTTTACTGCCGATTGGAATTTGCTAATGGTGGGAAGATGGGTTTTTACAATTGGGAACCGCCAAATGTTTCCGCACTTATGTTTCGGACCTCATGTGTTTCAAAGTGACCAAAGCGACCCCTCTGGGGGATAATTGTGGGAACCGGGTTGTAAACTTTTGTGTTCAATGTTATCCTATGGGTAAAAACTGTATAAAAGGAGCGATTCACAGAACCAATTTGAAGCAGTCTCCCCAAGTTGCACGCTGTGTACTTGTCGTGATCTCTGTGTTCCCTGCAGCAAATAAACCTTGAATCTTTGACGCCGAAGGAAGTGTCCCGTGTCTCTGTGATTTGTACGCCGGAGCAGGTTACCCACGAAGGTTTCAGGTGTTGTGCCCTGGCACCGCTGGGTCTTACAGAACCCAGTCCTTCAGTTGGCGCCCAACGTGGGGCTGCATCAGTGGTACCGGTCCAAGCCCGACGATCGTGAGGAACTTCGTGTGAAATCTCCGAGGGAAGGTGCACTCCGCTTCATCGATCCTGTTGTCGAAATAAGTGGCCCGAAGACTTTTCCCGCGAAGATTCCCGCCTCCGGACGGCTGCGACGGACTGCTGCCCTGACTGTAGACCTGTTTTGGCGCCTGGCGTAGACCTTGGTATAGCGAGACGATTGACGGGCCTTCCTGGTGACGCCATCGATTTTTGAGTTAAGTATTTGTGGGTCGCTCCCATGGTTCTTGGTTGTTGACACTTTAGCGAGTGTTTTTGTTGTACACGCTGTGTAAGTGTTTTTGTCGGTGACACTTTGCCAGCGTACTTTGTTGTGTTGTTTGACGACTGCAGCCGCCAAAGACCGAGGGTTTTGTTCTTTGCTGGGACTTGGTAAATCCCGTAACCCTTGAAGTTTGTGAAACTCGGCTAGTGTGCAAGATGCCTGGTCGCAGTACTTTGTTTAGTTGTTTCAGACCTTGTGGTGCGGATTCCCTGCTGGAGGACTCGTGTCCGATACCTCCGGTTGGAACTCCTACTTATGATTTATATAGCAAACATGGGTTAGGCCCGATTACCTTTAACGATTATTGGGTTAAATATACAAAGAAGGACGGCGACCTTCGTTGGCCACCTCACGGTAGCTTCGAGGCGTCGATCTTAGATAATCTAGAAATGAAGTTGTTCGAACGAAAATCAAGGCCGGCCATGTTTGATGCCTTTCGGTTGTGGCGCAAGGAAGCCCGACAGAAGGAAATCAGACAGAATAAACGTAGTCAGCGAGATAATGTTGCTACCATAGTGAAGAAAGCTGAGCAGTTCCAGCGTGATAAGGAGGATAAGGATAAGGAAGTGTTTGAGAGACTACAGCGTATGACCATAGATAAATGTTATCCTGCTTTGCCTACGGAGTCGGATAAGAAGGAAGAGGCAGTTGAGGATCCTTTAATGTCCTATCTTATGAAGTCGCCACCTCCGTACGTACAGGGTACCGCATCTCCTGTGGTCCCTGCCGTACCTGTTCTTCCACCTGTTCCTCAACCTGCACCCGTTCTTCCGACTGTTCCTGCTCCTTTGCCTGCTTCTATCCCTACTGCTCCTCCGCTTCCTCATACTCCTGCTCCCGCTACTGCTCCTGTTTTGTTAACCCCTGCTGTTGCTACTGTTTCTACTCCTTCTCTTGTTAGCCCTGTGTCGTATCTCTCTCCCTCTACTCGTAGTCGTAATTCTCCTCTTGCAGCCAGTTTCTTTCAGTCGCTCGGACCTGTTCATGGGTCTGCTAGCTTCGATGGTCCTCAGAGACGTAGTCAGCTTCCTGGAAACAGAGAACGCGTTGCGCTATATAATATGGCGATGGGTTGGATGGTAAACCCCCTTAGAAATCCGCCTCGTGTTGTCCTCGAAACGTTTCATCAATTCAACATACCAACCCAAAGATACGTGTTCGAAGAAATGTGCAAGTTCCTACATGATCAGATAGCGGCCAATGCGCCTGACGAGGTGCTGACCGCCCTGTCTGAACTTCGGCTTCAGTTCGCAAACGGACTGATAGTAGATACTAACGTCCGACGTGCTATTGAACGGTTACTATCTCTTCGTCCTGCTCCCATACCTCATGCATTGTTTGTTGAGGATATTGAAAACCAACTAGACGAATCTGGCCAATATCCTATGCGTGAAGTTCCACCGGTTTGGATACCAGCTGATGCTAATGCCAATCCTCCGGTAGTGGCGCACTTCGAGAGAGTGTGGATACACCTCCCATGGAAACGATCGGAAGTGCTTCAGGTGAAGCAATCTTTGCCCGATCCTCGTAAAAATCCTACTGGGTATTATAAGGAATTATCGCAGCTAGTAGATGCTACGGTAATGAATCTTGCCGATATCGATATGTTGTTTGGCAACGTTGTACCGCAACCGGTATGGGCTAAAATTCGTCACCAAGATCACGCAAATGAATTAGGCGGTGATTGGGCTGCCATCACAGCGGCAGATGCTGGACAAGTGGCTGCTACTAAACCCGACCAATTGATTACTGCTCTTCCCCAGCGTATAATAACATTGATGAAGACTCTTATGCCAGCTATGAGGGTAAATTGGGACAAATTGTCAGCTTGTAAGCAAAAGAAAGATGAGAGTGTTTCCGACTTCTTTACGAGGTTTGAGGAAGCATTCATTGACCACAGTGGACAGGATATGGGTACTGAGGGTGGACAGAGGTTGTTCGTGGATAAATTTGTGTCGAATTTATTGCCCGACTTGAGCAATAAATTGAAGAATTCGGAAAGTGCGTGGGCAGTTTCTACCTCAGCTCAAATATTGGCTACAGCACAATATTACGAGAATAGAGAGAAAGAAGAGAATGACCGTGCTGACAAAAAGACGAAAGAACTTAAAACTAAAGTGTTGTTGCAACAAGCGTATCCTCCGCGGTCAAATCAGAATAATTCACAACAAAATAGATCGCAGTCGCAATCGAATCGGTCGCAGCCGCGTAATGATTCCTCCTCCCAAAGATCATCGTTAGGGTACAATCAATGTGCTTATTGTAGACAGGAGGGACACATTAAATTCAACTGCCCTGTTCTAAATGAACGTACTAGTGGTAATTCGTCTAAAGGAGGCCGTGGTGGTTCACAGCAGGCGTCACGTGGTAGAGGTCGTGGTGCTCAGAACGATCGTTCAGATAACTCATCTAATTCTAATAACTGTTTTGATCAACGTGGATCGTCGCAAGGGCGATCTGCGCAGTACAATGTAGACGATTATTACGTCGATCAGGGAACTGACAACAGTAATTACTAGGACAGCCAAAGACAAGGAGAGGGAGTGGTATCAGTTCCGGTTGATCAGAGAGGGCCTTACGTCGCAGTTGCTACATCGGGCGTCGTTGAGCCTTTTCTGTTGGACACTGGTGCAGCGAAAAGTTCTATCATGCATTCGAAACTCCCTGGCGCACCTTTGTCTGGCTTAACAAATGTTTCCGTTGGATTCTCTGGCGCCCCCGTTAGCAATCCAGTTTCATGCCCTTTGCCCCTTCAAATTGGGCCACGTGAGCTAGAAGCTCCGCTGATTTTAACCACGGGTTGTGGTGAAAATCTATTGGGCCTGGATTTGCTCAAACGTCTGTATGCAACTTTGTACTGTTCTCCTGCGGGTGTAAAGCTTACGTTAGGAGAGAGGGTTGTCTCTCCCATGTACTTGTCTCTCGACAAGCTCCCACCGGAATTGAGTTCTCTTCCTGCGTCTTTGTGGGCGACGGGTCCAAATGACGTGGGCCTACTTGATATCTCCCCTTATGTTGTTCAGTTGAAATCGAATGTGCGATTGCCACGTATTCCCCAGTATCGTATCTCCCTTGATGGTGAACGAGCTTTGTTAGCGATCATCTATGATTTGATCGAGAAAGATGTTATTGAGGAGACTCGGGGAAACGTGTGCAATAGTCCTGTACTACCCATTCTTAAACGTACAGATCCTACGAAACCGCCTGTTTATCGCTTTGTTATCGATTTACGGGAAGTGAATAAAATTGTGGTTCCTCAATTTCCCGTTGTGCCTGACATCACGGCGCTCCTGACTCTGATTCCAGCTACTGCATCATGGTTTTCGGTGATTGACTTGAAAAATGCGTTTTTCAGCATCCCGATTGCCGAAGAGAGCAGGGACCTTTTCGGTTTCTCTCTCGGTGGACGTAGCTTCCGGTTCAAACGCGCTCCTCAGGGCTACTGTGAAAGTCCATCGATTTACAGTCAAGCCTTGAAGGGTCAACTGGATGCGTTTCAGTTGCCGGTTGGTGCGGCTTTAATCCAATACGTCGATGACTTATTGGTAGCTGCCGACACTCAGGACATTTGTAAAATAGCTACGGTATCATTACTGCAACATCTCTGTGAGCTAAACCATAAGGTGTCCCCTTCTAAACTCCAATATTGTTGTCAAGAAGTAACCTATCTAGGTCACTTATTGTCAAAGGAGGGAAGGAGATTGACCCCAGAGCGAATTGCAGCGATTGCGCGAATGGCTGTGCCAAAAACTCAAAGAGATGTGCGTGCCTTTCTAGGTATCACATCATACTGCAGGCAATGGATTCCTAATTTTTAATTGCTAGCGAAACCATTGGTGGCTCTTACGTGCAAGGATGTTCCAACTCCTTTACCATGGACGGAAGAATGTCAGAAAAGTTTTTCTGAACTACGTGATTCATTGTGTTCGGCTCCTGTGTTAGGTACTCCTGACTATAGCAAGCCGTTTACGCTATATGTTCACGAGAAGGAAGGTTGTGCTTTGAGTGTCTTAACGCAACCTTTTGGTGGTAAGCAGCGTCCATGTGCATATTTTTCCTCGACCTTGGACCCAGTAGCTAGAGCATTGCCGAGTTGTTTACGAGCAACAGCGGCAGCTGCGGTCTCTATCCGACAATCAGCAGGATTGGTCATGGATAATATGCTTACGGTGATGGTTCCGCATGCAGTCGATACTCTGTTGAATCGTACGAAGACTCAGCACTTGACGAGTGCGAGGTTATCTGGGTACGAATTGACGCTCTTGGCAAGCCATATTCAGATAAAACGTTGTAATGTCCTAAATCCGGCAACTTTGTTACCAATTAGCGCAGAGTCAGATGAAGTAGCAGAACATGACTGCTACTTGAGGACTGAAGAAGAAACGAAAGGTCGAGTGGACCTTAAAAACACCCCACTGGAAGATCCGGATGGCACTCTGTATGTGGATGGGTCATGTTTTAAGTTGCCGAATGGCGATGTGACGACGGCTTATGCTGTTGTAACGTTGAATACTGTTGTTGAAACTGCAAGATTGAATCAAAATTCTGCCCAAGCTGCGGAATTGATTGCTCTCACTAGAGCATGTGTGTTAGCAAAAGGTAAACGTGTGAATGTGTACACCGATAGCCAGTACGCTTTCGGTGTAGCACATAGTTTTGGACGATTGTGGCGAGAGCGTGGTTTCCTGACGTCGCATGGTACGAAGATTCAGCATGGCCAGCTTGTGAACGATCTTTTGGATGCATTGACTTTGCCTACACAAGTTGCGATTGTTAAGTGTAGTGCGCATCGTAAAGTTACGGATGATGTTGGTCGTGGTAATGCGTTTGCAGATGAGATTGCTAAGGAGACTGCCCGGAACCTTAGCACTCGAATGTATGTGACGAGTTCGGTTAGGTGGCCTACAGAATCAAGTATGTGTGAAGATACTGTTGACAGCGTGAAAGCAATTCAGAATGAGGCCACCGAGACTGAAAAGGCGAAGTGGAAAGAAAGTACGGGAAAGTTGGATGCGAGTGGTTGTTGGATTGATTTGTCAGATCAGAAAAGATGGTTGTTGCCTGACGCGTATGTACTGGCCGTTGTGACAATGGCACATGGGTTAGCACATATTAGCGCGAAAGGTATTTGTAAGTTGTTGTCGCCTGTGTGGAAGAATGATGGCATTACGAAATGTGCTGAACGATTGGTGAAGAATTGTATGGTGTGTATGATGTACAATCCTGGCAAAGGAACCCCAACTCCTCCTGGCAGTTTTGCTCCCCCTTCGTATCCCTTTGAGGTGATTCAATTGGACTTCATCCATATGGAGCGATGCAATAACCTGAAATACGTTTTAGTTGTGGTTTGCGCATTCTCTCGATGGATCGAGGCCTATCCTCTCAAAGACAATACTGCTTTGTCTACTGCGAAAATCCTACTGAAGGAATATTTTCCTCGGTATGGAATGCCTAGAGTCGTGTGGTCAGATAATGGAAGTGAGTTTGTTGGAAGTGTGATGAAGAGTGTGTGTAAGGGCCTTGGAATAAATCAAAAATTCCACAGCGCCAATCATCCCCAGTCAGCTGGATTGGTTGAAGGGTACAACGGCACCCTTAAACTAAAGCTAGCGAAGATTCAGGCTACGACTGGTCTTTCGTGGCCAGACGCTTTGCCCTTAGCATTACTGTCAACTAGGGCGACTGTACACTCCCGAATAGGGCTCAGCCCCTACGAAATAGTGTTCGGCCGTCCTGCGAATGTGTGGGGGGTTCCTAGGCCAGGAATATTCTCTGATCTTGAGTATCCAATGCTGATTGACTATTTACATGACTTGACTGCTAAACTGAGGTTAATTCATCAACAGGTTTACGACGCATTGCCGACGCAGACAGAGGGTCCAGGCCACCAGCTCCAGCCCGGAGACTGGGTGGTAACACGCAACTTTTCACGAAAGAACAATTTGGACCCAAGATTTACTGGACCCTACCAGGTGCTCCTGGCCACGAGGACTGCCGTTCGTCTAGAGGGGCGCAAGAATTGGGTGCACGCTACGCACACCAAGCGAGTCCCTATCCCTTTGCCGGCAGACCCGTGGGTAAGGAAAGGCATTGCGTCAACAGAAATAGAAACATTGCCGGCGTTTGTGCCTTTTAGCGACGCACAGCTTGTTGGAGAATCCTCAGCGCAGCAGAAAGACACCGTTGAACAATTGTCAGCAAAGGGCTCAAGTCCAGAACAATCGACTGATCAGCAGGACGCTGTCTCTTCAACGGATCCTTTGTTCGACGAGCAGACACGTCCTGGGAAACATCGATATTCTTTGCGATCTCGCGATAAGGACAAATAAAATATTTTTTTTGCTTTGCTGAAATTGAAAACTGCATTATCCCCGATTTCCCGTGATCAGTTTGACTATTCGTATCATTGAAATTTTGTACATATTGAGTTTCCTCCCTGTATTTTTTTTTTACTTCCATAGCTGAGAGACATTGTGCTTGTACATACATATTGTGTATTGAAGGCCGTAGGGCCGCGCGCGTACTTCCTTCTGGATAGTAGGTCTTGACGCTAGGTTAAAGACCGTCGGTTCCTGGGAACTCCTGGGGATTGACTATTGCTACACAGAACGAAGTGCGTCAAGAAACGTTGCGGACGGTCGTAGGGAATGGCATTCTCGAAGCTGAATGATTTGGAGGGAGCTAAGGCGCATCGATTCAAGCTGCAGCAACTCAGTCGTACCAAATGTTTTATATTCCAATTGTTTGTATTGTTTTTACTGCTTCTGCATTATTGGCGGGTGGGGTGTACTATACGATGTCTTACTTCTTACCCGCTACACCTACTCCTACTCCCTACCCTAATCTTACCTCTACTGCTTCTCCACATTCCTTTCACATGTTACCGGAGCACGAGCAGGCTAGACGTGTAGAATTTCGCAACAATTCCTTTATTCAGCTCCTCCATCAGCATCAGTTAGTGGTTAACACTACTAATTGTTGGGTGTGTGGGTTGATGCCACATACTACGGATAAGGGAATTCCATATCTGGTGTTACCATATAGTTCCCAAGGGTCAGCTCGAGCATTTCAAACAATGTTTCGAAGCGCACTGGGTTTCCACCCCATTCGAGAACCACGTTCCCCCTACTCTGGTCCTACCTCGTATCAGAAGCCTTTGTCGATAGCCATAGAGGATTTAGATAGCGATATCTATGATCCTTCGCTTATCCCTGAAGAAGAGGTACAAGCTTATAGGGTCCTAAGTAGAGGCGAATATAGTGTGTTCACTAGCGAAAAGCAGCTTAAAAGCTCGCCTCCAATATGGGTCGTACCCCACACTGGTAATTTTTGTCTTATGGGTCGTGGCCGAAGATCGCAAGCCCGACTTGGAGCAAGTGCTTGCACCGAAAATTACATTCTGCCGATGTTCTCATCCCCTGTGTTTCTGGCTGCCAAGGGTACATATTTTATTTGTTATGATCGTGCATATGCATGGTTGCCCGCTGACTTCATGGGCTCATGCTTCATTGCAAATTTGTTGCCCCCGACGTTCACTGTAGATGCTGATTATCACAAGACTAGAGTTGTGCGAGGCGTAGTTAGCGAAGAGGATACTGCCGGTCAAGAGGCAGGAGACTTTTTCAAGGGTTTCCTCCCGTTTTGGGGACCTATGGTTAACAGTAGGAACCTGAGACAGTTGACTCGAGTGGTAGAATCAACAGCTAATATTACTGCCAGTGCCCTTGGTAATATCACCACAGAACTTCAGGCGGAGAGACTTATGACGTTACAAAACCGTATGGTTTTAGATGTCATCTTAGCAGATCGTGGTGGGGTATGTAAGGTGATCCATTCGAGCTGCTGCATTTTTATTCCAGATAATACTCCAACTGTTTATCAAGCCATCTCGAGGTTGCATAAGATCTCCGAATCCATACACGTGGATGTAGGGGATTGGACGTTGCTAGGATGGTTTTGGGGCCTGATGTCGACTTGGGGTTGGAAAATTCTGATGATCATCGGAGTTGTGGTAGTGTTCCTGTTCACGTGTTGCCTTTGTGTGCAGTGTGGTCCTGCCTTATGTGGCCTTTGTGCTACAACGTGTATGAGACAACCATCTGTTACCAAAGGGACTCGGTTGGACAGAGCTATGCTACAGCAACATCTCGATGGTCTGATGAATATCGAATATGATTCCGACTAGTGCTTGCCTACATGAGGGCAAAAGGAGCGTCTGAGGTTCCGTGACAATTGTAAGTGGTGCTTTCGACTCATACGAATATGGTCGAGTCTGGTATCTATGAACCGCAAATGACGAGTTTAGTAAGAGTGCGCAGTTTCGCTGTGCTAGCTTAAACCGTTCATTTGTTATGTGGGTTTTTCATCTGTACCCACGGGTTCCATTTTAGATACGGCATCCATTTTGTCTCTTGCCCTCAAGTAGCCAGCGAACGGACGCTGTCCGCTTCGCGACCCTGGGACTCCCAAGATATTTGCGGAAGACACATGTTCTTTGTAAGTGTCTTTATGACGAGGGGGATGCTGCTGTAAGGCAGATGACGCCGCATGAGGCTCATCTTGCCGCTCGAGCTTATTGTCTCAGCCGTGCATTTCATTAGGCACGTCCCTTTGATGCCTGCATCTCGTGTTTCCCGTTACCTCCTCTTTTACACCCTTTCCGATCTCCCCACTGTCTCCGTCTTCCTCTACACCTGTCCTTGTTCCTATTTCGATCTGTTTTACTGCCGATTGGAATTTGCTAATGGTGGGAAGATGGGTTTTTACAATTGGGAACCGCCAAATGTTTCCGCACTTATGTTTCGGACCTCATGTGTTTCAAAGTGACCAAAGCGACCCCTCTGGGGGATAATTGTGGGAACCGGGTTGTAAACTTTTGTGTTCAATGTTATCCTATGGGTAAAAACTGTATAAAAGGAGCGATTCACAGAACCAATTTGAAGCAGTCTCCCCAAGTTGCACGCTGTGTACTTGTCGTGATCTCTGTGTTCCCTGCAGCAAATAAACCTTGAATCTTTGACGCCGAAGGAAGTGTCCCGTGTCTCTGTGATTTGTACGCCGGAGCAGGTTACCCACGAAGGTTTCAGGTGTTGTGCCCTGGCACCGCTGGGTCTTACAGAACCCAGTCCTTCAGCACTCAGCTCTATATACCATTGTTAAAGGGGGTCTCACCTGTCCCTGCACTCAGCTCTACATACCATCGTTAAAGGGGGTCTCACCTGTGTCTGCACTCAGCTCTATATACCATTGTTAAAAGGGGTCTCACCTGTGTCTACACTCAGCTCTATAGACCATTGTTAAAGGGGGTCTCACCTGTCCCTGCACTCAGCTCTATATACCATCGTTAAAGGGGGTCTCACCTGTCCCTGCACTCAGCTCTATATACCATCGTTAAAGGGGGTCTCACCTGTCCCTGCACTCAGCTCTATATACCATCGTTAAAGGGGGTCTCTCCTGTGCCTGCACTCAGCTCTATATACCATCGTTAAAGGGGGTCTCTCCTGTGTCTGCACACAGCTCTATATACCATTGTTAAAGGGGTCTCACCTGTGCCTGCACTCAGCTCTATATACCATCGTTAAAGGGGGTCTCACCTGTCCCTGCACTCAGCTCTATATACCATCGTTAAAGGGGGTCTCACTTGTGCCTGCACTCAGCTCTATATACCATTGTTAAAGGGGCCTCACCTGTGTCTGCACACAGCTCTATGTACCATTGTTAAAGGGGTCTCACCTGTGTCTGCACTCAGCTCTATATACCATGGTTGAAGGGGTCTCACCTGTGCCTGCACACAGCTCTATATACCATTGTTAAAGGGGGGCTCACCTGTGCCTGCACTCAGCTCTATGTACCATTGTTAAAGGGGTCTCACCTGTGCCTGCACACAGCTCTATATACCATTGTTAAAGGGGGGCTCACCTGTGTCTGCACTCAGCTCTATATACCATGGTTAAAGGGGTCTCACCTGTGCCTGCACACAGCTCTATATACCATTGTTAAAGGGGGGCTCACCTGTGCCTGCACTCAGCTCTATATACCATTGTTAAAGGGGGTCTCACCTGTGTCTGCACTCAGCTCTATATACCATTATTAAAGGGGTCTCACCTGTGCCTGCACTCAGCTCTATATACCATTGTTAAAGGGGGTCTCACCTGTCCCTGCACTCAGCTCTATATACCATCGTTAAAGGGGGTCTCTCCTGTGCCTGCACACAGCTCTATATACCATTATTAAAGGGGTCTCACCTGTGCCTGCACTCAGCTCTATATACCATTGTTAAAGGGGGTCTCACCTGTCCCTGCACTCAGCTCTATATACCATCGTTAAAGGGGGTCTCTCCTGTGTCTGCACACAGCTCTATATACCATCGTTAAAGGGGCCTCACCTGTGCCTGCACACAGCTCTATATACCATCGTTAAAGGGGGTCTCACCTGTGCCTGCACACAGCTCTATATACCATTGTTAAAGGGGGTCTCACGTGTGCCTGCACTCAGCTCTATATCCCATCGTTAAAGGGGTCTCACCTGTGCCTGCACTCAGCTCTATATACCATTGTTAAAAGGGGTCTCACCTGTGCCTGCTAACAGCTCTATATACCATTGTTAAAGGGGGTCTCACCTGTGCCTGCATGCAGCTCTATATACCATTGTTAAAGGGGGTCTCACCTGTGTCTGCACTCAGCTCTGTATACCATTGTTAAAGGGGGTCTCACCTGTGCCTGCACTCAGCTCTATATACCATTGTTAAAGGGGTCTCACCTGTGCCTGCACTCAGCTCTATATACCATCGTTAAAGGGGGTCTCACCTGTGCCTGCACACAGCTCTATATACCATCATTAAAGGGGTCTCACATGTGCCTGCATGCAGCTCTATATACCATTGTTAAAGGGGGTCTCACCTGTGTCTGCACTCAGCTCTGTATACCATTGTTAAAGGGGGTCTCACCTGTGCCTGCACTCAGCTCTATATACCATTGTTAAAGGGGTCTCACCTGTGCCTGCACACAGCTCTATATACCATTGTTAAAGGGGTCTCACCTGTGCCTGCACTCAGCTCTAAATTCCATTGTTAAAGGGGTCTCACCTGTGCCTGCACACAGCTCTATATACCATTGTTAAAGGGGGTCTCACCTGTGTCTGCACACAGCTCTATATGCCATTGTTAAAGGGGTCTCACCTGTGTCTGCACACAGCTCTATATACCATTGTTAAAGGGGGTCTCACCTGTGTCTGCACACAGCTCTATATACCATCGTTAAAGGGGTCTCACCTGTGCCTGCACTCAGCTCTATATACCATCGTTAAAGGGGGTCTCACCTGTGCCTGCACTCAGCTCTATATACCATTGTTAAAGGGGGTCTCACCTGTGCCTGCACTCAGCTCTATATACCATTGTTTAAGGGTGTCTCACCTGTGCCTGCACTCAGCTCTATATACCATTGTTAAAGGGGGTCTCACCTGTGCCTGCATACAGCTCTATATACCATTGTTAAAGGGGGTCTCACCTGTACCAGCTCTCAGCTCTATATACCATCGTTAAAGGGGCCTCACCTGTGCCTGCACACAGCTCTATATACCATTGTTAAAGGGGTCTCACCTGTGCCTGCACTCAGCTCTATATACCATCGTTAAAGGGGCCTCACCTGTGCCTGCATACAGCTCTATATACCATTGTTAAAGGGGGTCTCACGTGTGCCTGCACTCAGCTCTATATCCCATCGTTAAAGGGGTCTCACGTGTGCCTGCACTCAGCTCTATATCCCATCGTTAAAGGGGTCTCACCTGTGCCTGCACTCAGCTCTATATCCCATCGTTAAAGGGGTCTCACCTGTGCCTGCACTCAGCTCTATATACCATTGTTAAAGGGGGTCTCACGTGTGCCTGCACTCAGCTCTATATCCCATCGTTAAAGGGGTCTCACCTGTGCCTGCACTCAGCTCTATATCCCATCGTTAAAGGGGTCTCACCTGTGCCTGCACTCAGCTCTATATACCATTGTTAAAAGGGGTCTCACCTGTGCCTGCTAACAGCTCTATATACCATTGTTAAAGGGGGTCTCACCTGTGCCTGCATGCAGCTCTATATACCATAGTTAAAGGGGGTCTCACCTGTGTCTGCACTCAGCTCTGTATACCATTGTTAAAGGGGGTCTCACCTGTGCCTGCACTCAGCTCTATATACCATTGTTAAAGGGGTCTCACCTGTGCCTGCACTCAGCTCTATATACCATCGTTAAAGGGGGTCTCACCTGTGCCTGCACACAGCTCTATATACCATCATTAAAGGGGTCTCACATGTGCCTGCATGCAGCTCTATATACCATTGTTAAAGGGGGTCTCACCTGTGTCTGCACTCAGCTCTGTATACCATTGTTAAAGGGGGTCTCACCTGTGCCTGCACTCAGCTCTATATACCATTGTTAAAGGGGTCTCACCTGTGCCTGCACTCAGCTCTATATACCATCGTTAAAGGGGGTCTCACCTGTGCCTGCACTCAGCTCTATATACCATTGTTAAAGGGGGTCTCACCTGTGCCTGCACTCAGCTCTATATACCATTGTTTAAGGGTGTCTCACCTGTGCCTGCACTCAGCTCTATATACCATTGTTAAAGGGGGTCTCACCTGTGCCTGCATACAGCTCTATATACCATTGTTAAAGGGGCCTCACCTGTGCCTGCACACAGCTCTATATACCATCATTAAAGGGGTCTCACATGTGCCTGCACTCAGCTCTGTATACCATCGTTAAAGGGGGTCTCTCCTGTGTCTGCACACAGCTCTATATACCATTGTTAAAGGGGTCTCACCTGTGCCTGCACTCAGCTCTATATACCATTGTTAAAGGGGGTCTCACCTGTACCAGCTCTCAGCTCTATATACCATTGTTAAAGGGGGTCTCACCTGTGCCTGCACTCAGCTCTATATCCCATCGTTAAAGGGGTCTCACCTGTGCCTGCACTCAGCTCTATATACCATTGTTAAAAGGGGTCTCACCTGTGCCTGCTAACAGCTCTATATACCATTGTTAAAGGGGGTCTCACCTGTGCCTGCATGCAGCTCTATATACCATTGTTAAAGGGGGTCTCACCTGTGTCTGCACTCAGCTCTGTATACCATTGTTAAAGGGGGTCTCACCTGTGCCTGCACTCAGCTCTATATACCATTGTTAAAGGGGTCTCACCTGTGCCTGCACTCAGCTCTATATACCATCGTTAAAGGGGGTCTCACCTGTGCCTGCACACAGCTCTATATACCATCATTAAAGGGGTCTCACATGTGCCTGCATGCAGCTCTATATACCATTGTTAAAGGGGGTCTCACCTGTGTCTGCACTCAGCTCTGTATACCATTGTTAAAGGGGGTCTCACCTGTGCCTGCACTCAGCTCTATATACCATTGTTAAAGGGGTCTCACCTGTGCCTGCACTCAGCTCTATATACCATCGTTAAAGGGGGTCTCACCTGTGCCTGCACTCAGCTCTATATACCATTGTTAAAGGGGGTCTCACCTGTGCCTGCACTCAGCTCTATATACCATTGTTTAAGGGTGTCTCACCTGTGCCTGCACTCAGCTCTATATACCATTGTTAAAGGGGGTCTCACCTGTGCCTGCATACAGCTCTATATACCATTGTTAAAGGGGCCTCACCTGTGCCTGCACACAGCTCTATATACCATCATTAAAGGGGTCTCACATGTGCCTGCACTCAGCTCTGTATACCATCGTTAAAGGGGGTCTCTCCTGTGTCTGCACACAGCTCTATATACCATTGTTAAAGGGGTCTCACCTGTGCCTGCACTCAGCTCTATATACCATTGTTAAAGGGGGTCTCACCTGTACCAGCTCTCAGCTCTATATACCATTGTTAAAGGGGGTCTCACCTGTGCCTGCACTCAGCTCTATATCCCATCGTTAAAGGGGTCTCACCTGTGCCTGCACTCAGCTCTATATACCATTGTTAAAAGGGGTCTCACCTGTGCCTGCTAACAGCTCTATATACCATTGTTAAAGGGGGTCTCACCTGTGCCTGCATGCAGCTCTATATACCATTGTTAAAGGGGGTCTCACCTGTGTCTGCACTCAGCTCTGTATACCATTGTTAAAGGGGGTCTCACCTGTGCCTGCACTCAGCTCTATATACCATTGTTAAAGGGGTCTCACCTGTGCCTGCACTCAGCTCTATATACCATCGTTAAAGGGGGTCTCACCTGTGCCTGCACACAGCTCTATATACCATCATTAAAGGGGTCTCACATGTGCCTGCATGCAGCTCTATATACCATTGTTAAAGGGGGTCTCACCTGTGTCTGCACTCAGCTCTGTATACCATTGTTAAAGGGGGTCTCACCTGTGCCTGCACTCAGCTCTATATACCATTGTTAAAGGGGTCTCACCTGTGCCTGCACTCAGCTCTATATACCATCGTTAAAGGGGGTCTCACCTGTGCCTGCACTCAGCTCTATATACCATTGTTAAAGGGGGTCTCACCTGTGCCTGCACTCAGCTCTATATACCATTGTTTAAGGGTGTCTCACCTGTGCCTGCACTCAGCTCTATATACCATTGTTAAAGGGGGTCTCACCTGTGCCTGCATACAGCTCTATATACCATTGTTAAAGGGGCCTCACCTGTGCCTGCACACAGCTCTATATACCATTGTTAAAGGGGGTCTCACCTGTGCTGCACTCAGCTCTATATACCATTGTTAAAGGGGGTCTCACCTGTGCCTGCACTCAGCTCTATATACCATTGTTAAAGGGGTCTCACCTGTGCCTGCACTCAGCTCTATATACCATCGTTAAAGGGGGTCTCACCTGTGCCTGCACTCAGCTCTATATACCATTGTTAAAGGGGGTCTCACCTGTGCCTGCACTCAGCTCTATATACCATTGTTTAAGGGTGTCTCACCTGTGCCTGCACTCAGCTCTATATACCATTGTTAAAGGGGGTCTCACCTGTGCCTGCATACAGCTCTATATACCATTGTTAAAGGGGCCTCACCTGTGCCTGCACACAGCTCTATATACCATTGTTAAAGGGGGTCTCACCTGTGCCTGCATACAGCTCTATATACCATTGTTAAAGGGGCCTCACCTGTGCCTGCACACAGCTCTATATACCATCATTAAAGGGGTCTCACATGTGCCTGCACTCAGCTCTGTATACCATCGTTAAAGGGGGTCTCTCCTGTGTCTGCACACAGCTCTATATACCATTGTTAAAGGGGTCTCACCTGTGCCTGCACTCAGCTCTATATACCATTGTTAAAGGGGGTCTCACCTGTACCAGCTCTCAGCTCTATATACCATTGTTAAAGGGGGTCTCACCTGTGTCTGCACTCAGCTCTATATACCATTGTTAAAGGGGGTCTCACCTGTGTCTGCACTCAGCTCTATATACCATTGTTAAAGGGGGTCTCACCTGTGTCTGCACTCAGCTCTATATACCATTGTTAAAGGGGGTCTCACCTGTCCCTGCACTCAGCTCTATATACCATTGTTAAAGGGGGTCTCACCTGTGCTGCACACAGCTCTATATACCATAGTTAAAGGGGGTCTCACCTGTGCCTGCACTCAGCTCTATAAACCATCGTTGAAGGGGGTCTCACCTGTGCCTGCACTCAGCTCTATATACCATCGTTAAGGGGTCTCACCTGGGCCTGCACTCAGCTCTATATACCATTGTTAAAGGGGGTCTCACCTGTGTCTGCACTCAGCTCTATATACCATTATTAAAGGGGGGCTCACCTGTGCCTGCATGCAGCTCTATATACCATCGTTATAGGGGGTCTCACCTGTGCCTGCACTCAGCTCTATATACCATCGTTAAAGGGGTCTCACCTGTACAGGTAAGCTCCAGCAGGTGCCCACCAGGCACACTACCACCAGGGTCCATGCTCGACTGTCCATTCTCTGGTTCTGGAACAGAGCTCAGGTCACCTCCAGACAATGTTTCTTCCTTCAGAGAGATGCTTCGTTGACCTTAGACCCAGTCCTTTATATACCTTGAAGAGGCTGAGCATCCTCCAATCAGCCTTCAGCCCCAAGGATGACGTCTCTTTCTGCACAGATCACAAGGTGTGTCTGTCCTGGAGAGACTGCCCTGGGATCGCCTCTGAGGTGCCAGAGATAAGATAATAATAAGCAGGTTTTAAGTGTGGTAAATTGGGTTTGTGGCAGTCCCTGCACTGTGATATATTCGTGTTGTCTGTGTCCTTTCTGTAAGAGGGTGAAGTTGGGATTGGACACAGGCGCACCTTCAGGGTTTGGCTCCTCAAACAACAGCAAAAGTCCTCGAGGCACCGAAAGACCCGGAGTGGAGAAGATCAAGAGAAACAAAAAAAGCATCTGATGCGCTGGGCTTGGGTCTGGAGGGCAGATTTAATGTTTCAAGCAAAGTTAGTTCACTTCGTAGATGAATCAGAGTTAAACAGCTGTAGATGGAAGGCAGGGCTGAGGATGAAAGCAAGAGTGTAAGAATGAAAGGCAGAGGAGTGGAGGAAAGGCAGAGGAGTAGGATGAAAGGCAGAGAGGGACGATGAAAGGAAGGGTGGGAGGATAAAATGGAGGGTGAAAGAATGAATGGCATGGTGGGAGAATGAAAGGCAGAGGAGCAGGATGAAAGGCAGAGAGGGACGATGAAAGGAAGGGTGGGAGGATAAAAGGGAGGGTGAAAGAATGAATGGCATGGTGGGAGAATGAAAGGCAGAGGAGCAGGATGAAAGGAAGAGTGGGAGGATAAAAGGGAGGGTGAAAGGATAAGTATAAGAACGAAAGGCAGAGTAAAAGGATGAAAGGTAGAGGAGCAGGATGAAATTCAGAGTAGTAGGTAGAAAGTAAAAGTGGCAAGATGAAAGGATGAGTATAAGAACGAAAGGCAGAGGAGTAGGATGAAAGGCAGAGTAGGAAGAAAGGTAGAGTGGGACTATGAAAGGCGTGGTGGGCGGATGAAAGCAAGGGTGGGAGAATGTAAGGAGGGGTGGAAGAATGAAAGGCTTGGTGGGAAGATGAAAGGAAGGGTTAGAAGGATGAAAGAAAGGGTCGGAGAATGAAAGGGGTGGTGGTGGTTGAAAGGAAGGGTGGGAGGATGAAAGGAAGGGTGGAAGAATGAAATACAGGATTGGAGGATGAAAAGATGCATGGATGAACAGTGTGGTGGAGGCTAGACGAAGGTTGTTTGCATTAAAAAAGGTGCAAGGCCAGGGCGGGTGGAATGGAGGGAAAAAGAGTAAAATGGTGGAAGCAAGGGTGTAAGATGGCAGCAGGGACATTGGCCCTTACTCCCTCATGACGGGATATGGAGCCCCTTTCTGAATTACATACTTCAATCTCCATAATTGAGAAATTCAGACACAATATAAGAGCCCACCCACTGCCTGACAGCTTTTCACCATTAAGCTCCGAATTTTAACCTTCAATCATTTGTTTTCTTTCATAGCCCATGGTGTCCTTCGTTGTTTCATCGGGTTCAGAGCACTACTTATACTTCATTTGCTTTTCTCCTCTCGTTAAGATCACAGCGCCTTGACGCTTAAACACAGGTTTCATCTATTTTCATTTACATTTCTTGGGGAACACTACCACAAATGTTGTCTTTACATTCGTGCACCTTTTAAATTTCTATTTTTCACGACTTCCTCATACGAGAGTGCTAAATTAGATACTTCGTTTTTCTTTAGAAATATCCCCGGATGAAGGCATATTCCATGCCGAAATGCATCGGGAATTATAAAATGGATATTTGAATTAAGAATGAACCATCCATATGCATTATAAGAAATCTTGTGAAATACAACGAGATCCTAAAATAAACAAAATACAGCGAACCAACACAAATGTTTTCAGCTTTTATTTTAAAAGGAGAAACATTCGCATTGAAGGCATCAACGGAGCCTGGGGGACATATCCCACGTGGATGGGTATGCAACCTACTTTGTTATTGATTACACTCCCTGTCAGAGAGTGATACTCCAGAGCACCGAACAACCCAACAAACACAGACTAACACGTGTAGTGCGCCCTACCAATACCTCCTTGATAAATATTATTTCTCTCCTCGTTCTTCTCTTCTTCCGTGTGTGCTGCCTTCTGCAGCGCGCATGGAAAGAGGAAAACGCCTCTCAGGATTGTGTTTGTGCAGGAAGGGGCCAAAGCAATCCTGCATGCCACGCAGGCACCTTTGCACCATGGTGCAATGGTGCCTGCGTTGGCGCTACGCAGCAAATTAGGCACCAGCGCAGGAGAAAGCAGAAGAATGCACAGTATTTCATCAATACGGTGCATCCCGGCCCTTAAACATTAGGGTAGGGCAGCACAGCAGGAAGGCTTACGGCACTGCCCTACACCAATTCCACCTAAAAGCGGCCATGAGTGTGTTCTTCCAGTGCTCCTGTGGTAGGATTTGCCCCAAATTATTCTTAATTACTCAAGCTGGAGTAATCGCATCAATTCAGTAATTTCGCAGTACAAGAGTAATGGTTAATTACTGAAATTCCTCTGGTGTAATTAAAATTTTGCCCAGGCCTAGTTATCTTCTTGGTGAATGATGTACTTTGTTTTTTCATGGATAATGGCAGCTTCTGTTCTCATGCTGTTCTTTGTTTTCTCCCATAGTGCATAATGTCTTCTGATTTCTTCTCTAGTGCATGGTGTGCTTTGTCTTCTCCCATAGTGTATGAGGTCTTCTGTTTTCTTTCCTAGTGTATGGTGTTCTTTATTTTCTCCCATATTATATGATAACTTCTGTTTTCTTTCGCAGTCCATGCTGTTCTTTGTTTTGTCCCAAAGTGTATGATGTCTTCTCTTTTCTTTCCTATTATATGATGTGCTTTGTCTTCTCCCATAGTGTATGAAGACTTCTTTTTCCTTCCCTAGTACATGCTATGCTTTGTTTTCTCCCATAGTGTATGATGTCTTCTGTTTTCTGTCGTAGTGCATGGTGTGCTTTGTTTTCTCCCATTGTGTATGATGTTTTCTGTTTTCTTTTGTAGTGTATGATGTGCTTTGTTTTCTCCCATAGTATATGAGCTCTTCTGATGCATTCTCTAGTACATGCTGTGCTTCGTTTTCTCCCATAGTGTATGATGTCTTCTGTTTTCTGTCGTAGTGCATGGTGTGCTTTGTTTCCTGCTTAGTGAATGATGTCTTCTGTTTTCTTTCATAGTGAATGCTGTGCTATGTTTTATTCCATAGTGTATGATGTCATCAGTTTTCTTTCACAGGGCATGGTGTGCTTTGTTTTCTCCCATAGTGTATGATGTTTTCTGTTTTCTTTTGTAGTGTATGCTGTGCTTTGTTTTCTCCCATAGTGTATGAAGTCTTCTGTTTTCTTTCGCAGGGCATGGTATGCTTTTTTTTCTCCCCTAGAGTATGATCTCTTCTGTTTTCTTTCGTAGGGCATGATGTGTTTGTTTTCACCCCAAGTGTATGATGTGTCTTTCGTAGCATATGCTGTGCTTTAGTTTATTCCATATTGTATGATGTCTTTTGTTTTCTTTCGCAGTGCATTGTGTTCTTTGTTTTCTCCCATAGTGTATGATGTCTTCTGTTTTCTGTCGTAGTGCATGGTGTGCTTTGTTTTCTCCCATAGTGTATGATGTTTTCTGTTTTCTTTTGTAGTGTATGCTGTGCTTTGTTTTCTCCCGTAGTATATGAGCTCTTCTGATTCCTTCACTAGTACATGCTGTGCTTCGTTTTCTCCCATAGTGTATGATGTCTTCGGCTTTCTTTCATAGTGCATGGTCCATTTAGTATTCTACCCTAGTGTATGATGTCTTATGTGTTCTTTCGCAGTGTATGGTGTGCTTTTATTTCTCCCATATTGGATGAAGTCTTCTGTTTTCTTTCGTAGTGTATACTGTGCTTTGTTTTATTCCATAATGTATGATGTCTTCTGTTTTCTTTTGCAGTGCATGGTGTTCTTTGTTTTCTCCCATATTGTATGAAGTCTTTTGTTTTCTTTCGTAGTGTATGCTGTGCTTTGTTTTATTATATACTGTATGATGTCTTCTGTTTTCTTTCCTAGTGCACGGTGTGTTTGTTTTCACACATAGTGTATGAGGTCTTCTGTTTTCTTTCGTAGAGCATGCAGTGCTTTGATTTATTCTATAATGTCTGATGTCTTCTGCTTTCTTTCTCAGTCCATGCTGTTCTTTGTTTTCTACCATAGTATATGATGTTGTCTGTTTTCTTTCATAGTGCATGGTGTGCTTTGTTTCCTGCTTAGTGAATGATGTCTTCTGTTTTCTTTCGTAGCGAATGCTGTGCTATGTTTTATTCCATAGTGTATGATGTCATCAGTTTTCTTTCACAGGGCATGGTGTGCTTTGTTTTCTCTCATAGTGTATGATGTCTTCTCTTTTCTTTTGCAGTTTATGGTGTTCTTTGTATTCTACCATGGTGTATGAAGTCTTCTGTTTTCTTTCGCAGGGCATGGTATGCTTTTTTTTCTCCCATAGAGTATGATCTCTTCTGTTTTCTTTCGTAGGGCATGGTGTGTTTGTTTTCACCCCAAGTGTATGATGTGTCTTTCGTAGCATATGCTGTGCTTTGGTTTATTCCATATTGTATGATGTCTTCTGTTTTCTTTCGCAGTGCATTGTGTTCTTTGTTTTCTCCCATAGTGTATGATGTCTTCTGTTTTCTTCCGTGGTGTATGCTGTGCTTTGTTTTCTCCCATAGTATATGAGCTCTTCTGCTTTATTCACTAGTACATGCTGTGCTATGCTTACTCCCATAGTGTATGATGTCTTCTATTTTTTTTCATAGTGTATACTGTGCTTTGTTTTCTCCCATAGTGTATGATATCTTTGGTTTTCTTTCGCAGGTCATGGTGTGCTTTGTTTTCTCCCGTAGTGTATGATGTCTTCTGTTTTCCTTCGTAGTGCATGGTGTGCTTTGTTTTCTCCCATAGTGTATGATGTCTTCTGTTTTGTTTCATAGTGTATGCTGTGCTTTGTTTTCTCCCATAGTGTATGATGTCTTCTGTTTTCTTGCTCAGTGGATTGTGTGCTTTGTTTTCTCCCATAGTATATTATCTCTTATGTTTCCTTCCCTAGTACATGCTGTGCTTTGTTTTCTCCCATAGTGTATGAGATCTTCAGTTTTCTTTCGCAGTGCATTGTGTGCTTTGTTTTCTCCCATAGTATATGATGTCTTCTGTTTTCTTTCATAGTGTATGCTGTGCTTTGTTTTCTCCCCTGGTGAATGATGTCTTCTGTTTTCTTTCATAGTGCATGGTGGGTTTAGTTTTCTACCCTAGTGTATGATGTCTTATGTGTTCTTTCGCAGTGCATTGTGTGCTTTGTTTTCTCCCATAGTATATGATGTCCTCTGTTTTCTTTCGCAGTGTATGGTGTGCTTTTATTTCTCCCATATTGTATGAAGTCTTCTGTTTTCTTTCGTAGTGTATGCTGTGCTTTGTTTTATTCCATAATGTATGATGTCTTCTGTTTTCTTTTGCAGTGCATGGTGTTCTTTGTTTTCTCCAATATTGTATGAAGTCTTCTGTTTTCTTTCGTAGTGTATGCTGTGCTTTGTTTCATTCTATACTGTATGATGTCTTCTGTTTTCTTTCGTAGTGCACGGTGTGTTTGTTTTCACCCATAGTGTATGAGGTGTTCTGTTATCTTTCGTAGTGCATGCAATGCTTTGATTTATTCTATAATGTCTGATGTCTTCTGCTTTCTTTCACAGTCCATGCTGTTCTTTGTTTTCTCACATAGTGTATGATGTTGTCTGTTTTCTTTCATAGTGCATGGTGTGCTTTTTTCTCCCATATTGTATGAAGTCTTCTGTTTTCTTTCGTAGTGTATGCAGTGCTTTGTTTTATTCCATAGTGTATGATGTCTTCTTTTTTCTTTTGCAGTGCATGGTGTTCTTTGTTTTCACCCCAAGTGTATGGTGTCTTCTGTTGTCTTTCTTAGTGTATGCTGTGCTTTGTTTTATTCCATATTTTATGATGCCTTCTCTTTTATTTCCGGGTGCATGGTGTGCTTGTTTTCACCCATAGTATTTGATGTCTTTCTTGTTCTTTGTATTTTCCCACAGTCTTCTGTTTTCTTTCGTAGTGTATGCTGTGCTTTGTTTTCTCCCATAGTGTATGATGTCTTCTGTTTTTTTTCCTTGTGATGGGGATCCGCAGAACTGGTACACCTTTGCAAACATCTAACCACACTAAGCATCCCCCATCCAAAACCGTAAGCTTCTCATCATAACTAGACACCTGGTCTAAAGTCCCTAAAAAAGAATGAAAGAATCCTAGAAATAGATTGCAAGAAAACTTGAAACCTTAACGACAAACTCAAGGGAACTTCACAAGATAATTACTGAATTACAGAATCTGCAATACTCTTTCTCCAATGCCCCTCACTCACAAGAACCCCTTGAGAATCTCTTTCTGACCACTTAATCAGGTTACAAAATATCATAACATTTTTTACCAGACCTGCAGGTTTAGTGACTGGAATAATCGACTCGACCTAACTGTGATGTACGTGACCTGTAAATTGGTCTCAAATTTTGTGATCCTAGGCAAATATTTTATTTTTCAGAGCCGTCTTTTTCTTCATTAATTGCATGTGAGAGCCCTGCCAATTTTTTTTAATTGTATATACTAAACTTTTGCTGCATGTATGATAAGAATCTAGCCCATTTAGAGGGTGCAGATGTCCCCTGACTTTCCTCTGAGGATGCTAATAGCATCGTCATCCAGGTGGGGGCTGGAATGTTTCTCATTTTATGTTTAAAAATTCACTTGTTTTCTTGACTGCCCCGAGGCGCTCCATACTGGTCCTTCTTAATGTCTGTGAAAACTTTTGAAAAGATATCCGGGTACACCATCAATTGGTCCAAATCGGTTCTGTACATACTACATGGCCCCCGTGGCTCCCCGCTCCAAATCACGCATGACTCGTTCAAATATTTGGGCATACATGTCACAACCTGGCCTCCCCCAATAGAGCATTTGAAGAGAGATGTGGCACACTGGGAATCGCTTCCATTAACTTTGTTGGGGAAGGCGGCACTGTATAAAATGATGGAGCTGCCCAGATTCCTCTATGCTCTCGAGATCACGCCATTCCCTGTACCTCCGAAATACTTTAAGCAAATTGGGGCTCAGTTGTCCACACTACTATGGGGCAGCAAACCAGCACGTATAGCGCAGGTGAAGCTGCACCTAGGAGGGTATGATGACGGAATAGCGTTCCCTAATGTCCAGCTGTACTATTGGGCAGCACAACTAAAAGTCATTAATCAGTGGATACACGCTTAGCAGGCTGACCCAGCATACAAGGCAGACAGGTTTCAGCTGGGAACAGGAAATGTGCTGTCTGCACTCTATAATAAAGGGCTATCTCAAAACTAATAGGACCCACGAAACACACAGTGGCAATATGGCATACAGCGCAGGCACGGCTGGCGTGGCAGGGAGATGCCGCTCTGGGACACTAAACGACTGGGTAGCCTTAGAAACAGCAAGGGCTTTAAGCAGTGGGATGCTATAGGTATCTCCACAGTGGGGGACCTGTGGGACAAGGGGAAGGTGATCCCGTTTGGACAGCTTCGACAACAGTACAAGCTAGCACCAACTGAAATTTTCCGATACAAACAAATTCGGCATGTGCTACTTGCAGCTTTGCCAGAAGGCGCGGAGGTGCCTGAGGCCTCCCCGCTAGAGGACAGGCTGCTAATGGACTATATGCAAAAGCGAGCCACATCGTTCACATATCGTAAGTTAATTAATAATCTACCAGACCCCACAGTCTCTCTCAGGGATAAATGGGCGCGCGATGTAGGGGACCTAGATGACACGGAATGGCAAGAGGCGTTGGCCTCACCAAAAGAGGTGGGTATACCCTCAAGACTAGTACAGCTCAAAATATTGCACCGCACATACCACACTAGATATACTCTATGCAAGATGGGCAGAGCTCAGCATCCATATTGCCTTAGAGGGTGTGGGGAAGAAGGGACATTCTATCATACAGTGACTAGCTGGCTACTGGAAAACTGGAAAAAGATAATGAGAACGGTGTCGCAGACGGAGGGAGTGTCACTAATTCCAGAACCGCGGAGGTGCCTACTAAATGTTTCGGAACCGAATGACCTTATGCATCAGACGCAGACATGGGCAACAATGGGGCTAATGGTGGCCAAGCGAAATATAGCGCAGGCATGGGGGGTGGCAAGGGTGCCGTCTTTGGCAGCATGGTGTACAGACATGAATATGGCATGATGGCTGAGAGGACGGTATTTGTCAATCGAGGCTGTCCCCAGAAATGGAGCAAGATATGTGGAGTGTGGAATAAGTTCCGGGGAGATATCTGTGAGCCACCACCGGACCGTGATGAAGAGAGTTCAGAGGAGGAGCATTAAAGTATTAAAGTATACTTGAACCCCCGGCAATTGCAGAGAGCTTTGCTGTGAATTATGAGGGGCTGTATGCCTCCCAGGAATGCTTGAGGGTGGATGTAATCCAGTGCTTTATTGAAGATCTTCCCACGCGGGCAGTCTCAGACGAGGTGCGGGATTGTCTGGACGTACCCCTGACTGACGACGCATTGGGTGCGGCTCTGGGTGAGCTGAACCCTGGAAAGGCACCGGGCCCAAATGGCTTACCATGTGAATTTTCCCGGCGATTTCATGTGCAGCTGGGTCCGCACCTCCGTCCGGTCGTGGAGGAGGCATGCGAGGGCAGAGTGCTCCCTCCGGATTGGCGGCACACGGAGGTGTTGGTCTTCCTGAAGCTGGGTAGACCCCCTGAGACTCACCGTCGTACCCCCCGATCTCGCTGCTTAATTCTGAAGCCAAAGTCTTGGCTAAGGCTTTGGCCAATAGACTTAAGCCCCACATCACAGATCTGGTCCACCCGGACCAGGCTGGCTTCATGCCTCAGCGGGCCACTCGTCATAATATTCGGCGCGCCCATGTTGCGGTATCTGCCTGGAGGAGTCTGGGGGAGCAGGCAGCCCTTTTCCTGGCAGACATGGACCGCGCGTTCGACTCCCTGAGCTGGACATATCTGTTTGCCTTGTTGCGACGGCTTAACCTGGGCTCACACTTCTTGGCGTACATACAGCTGCTCTACACTGAGCTTACAGCTTCGGTGCATGTGGGAGGCGCAGTGTCCCGATCCTTCTCGGTGCGGCGGGGAACGCATCAGGCTGTCCCCTCTCCCCCTCTTTGTTTGCGCTGGCTATGGAGCCCCTGGTGGCGTGGGTGCGCATTGATGCCCAACTTAAAGGCTTTCGATGTCCTGTTTTTTCTTACGGACTTGGATTGCTACTGCAGATTTTCGGTGAAACGTCTGGCCTCTATATGAATCCGGGTAAGTCCACGCTTTGGATACTCGGGGGCCAGCAGCAGGTGGGAGGGTGGGCATCGGGCCTTAGGCTGGCAATGGACGGTGTGAAATACTTGGGGGTCTACCTATCGGAGAATGCGGCTGCCTCCCGAGAACGCAAACTTGCCCCGGTATGGGAATGCACGCGCGAGGACATAAAGGTGTGGTCCCGCATGCCACTGACCATCTATGGCAGGTCCGCAATTTTTAAGATGGTGGCGCTTCCTCGTCTGGTCTATCAACTACAAAATCATCCACATCGGATTCTGCCCCGCTGGTTTCAGCAAGTCAATTCGGCGCTGGGGGGGTTTCTGCGGGCCGGGGGAGCTGTGCGCGTGGCGCTGTGAACGTGTTTTCTATCCTCATATACGGGGGGCTGGCCACATCTGACGTGCTTTCATACTACCAAGTGGCGCACCTGATGGTTCTAAATGATTGGTGGTATGGTGATGGGAGCGACCCGGCCTAAGCGGTTGAACAGTTCTTCATGGGCTCCGTGTCTGTGCATACACTGCTGTAGTCTGCGCCGCTAAGAGGGTGCCTTCCTGCGGCCACCCAGGTGGTGTTCCACGTTTGGAGGACTGCACGTCGCAGGATGGGATGGTGGAACGTGCTCACTCAAGAGACCCCCTTAGGCGCACTGGTCGCCTGCCCCACCTGGACGCGTTACTGGGCTTTAGAGGGTGGGATGCGATTGGTATTTCTACTCTAGGCGACGTGATGTCAGGTCTCTCCCTGAATTCGTTTCAGAATCTCCAGGACGAATTTGGGATGCCCCGCTCACAGTTTTTTAAATACCTCCAGTTCCGACATGCTTTGACGCCCCACTTGACTGACCTGGAGAGACTTCCCGAATGTGGTCCCCTGGAGGCCAAGCTGTTCATGGGGGAACTGCCAGATAAGAAGCTCTCCCGTATTTATCAGAAGCTAGTCCATCACTGCTCTTCCGACTTGCACAGACTTAAGTCCGGGTGGGAAGGGGACGTGGGGGACTTGGAGGATGAGGATTGGGTGGAGGCCCTGGCAAGCCCGAGGGGGGCAGCAATCTCTACACGCCTGTGACTTATACAGTTTAAGTACCTCCATCGCACATACTTCACCCGACAGCGTTTGTGGAGGTCGGGAATGGTTGGTTCCCCTGAATGTCTCCGCTGTGGGTCGGAAGTGGGTACGCTTTTACACACTGAATGGGGGTGCTCAGCGCTATCTAGATTCTGGACTGGGGTGTTTAGCTGTGTATCTGAAGTGCTGGCCTGGGAGCTTCCATGCGACCCCAAACTGGCGTTGCTGCATGTTATGGAGGGGATTGGGGGTAACACCTACAAACGTCATTTACTACTCCTGGGTCTTACCTTAGCCAAACGAGACATTGCCAGGGCTTGGAAGGCGCACTGCGCCCCGTCGCTGGCTGCCTGGAGGAATGGAATGGACTTTTGCATAGGACTGGATGAGCCTGTGTTCTTGTCCAGGGGGTGCCCTCGCAAACATTTTAAAATCTGGAAGAGATGGGCTGATTACCGAGGGCTGGACTTGGACCCTCCGCCTGAGAGGGCTGCCCTTCCGACACTTTGACAGCTGGAACGTTGGACAATTTGTGAAGTGTCTTGCAGAACTTGGCATATATATTTACAGATTCTCTATTGTATATTTGCACTGGCAGCGGCGCAATTGGGAGGATGGGGGGAGGGAAGGGGTGTTTGTGTTCTTAGTAATAGTCTGCAGATATTATCGTTTTCCTATTGTTGCTGATGGTTCCGGGTTTCGGAGCTCTGCATTATATGTGCGTACAGACAAATAATTGTTTTTATTTTTTTTTAAAAAGACTACTTATTTGTGGTGTGCCACATATGGGAACACATATGCCTCCGTGAAACACTCTGCTTGAGAGAGAAACTATGTTACAAAGTGGTGAAGGATTCCTCTATAACATAACACGTGTATTTGTAAAGGGCATGTACCCGGCAGGGCATCTCGGCACTGAATTACATATGTTTATTGTTACCCATCTCAATGGAACTCATTTTATCGGCCTCAGAAGGATGAAAGTCTGAGACGACTCACTGGGATTCGAACCTGAGACCACGATTTCAAACACAGGCCCCTACAGGCCAGGCGGATGTATTAGTCCACTAAGCCCCTAGACCTGGCTTCCAGAACACATGTCTGAGGAGGCATCACATGGTCTTCACATGTTTATCCTTAGTGATTCCATGACAGTTGGTTTCAAAGCCACCTTGCAATGAAGCATCCCTTTCAATGTGCGAAATGTCATGAATAATGCTACAGAAAAATGAAAACTACGTTCAAAAACCATCTCTCAGCACAAAGTGAAATACAAGCCATAAAACTATGTGCCATGCTATAGCTGCATACTTGTAAATTGCCATTAAAAACATCTAACCCTGCTTTATGTAATGATCAGAGAAAGCAAGGCAATTTAGAGGTAAATGTGTACCTGATGGTCAATATGGTTTACAATTCATTCCATCATTGCAAATTGCTAAAACAGTTTCTAGACTTGCTGCAGACTTCAGTTCAGACCAGTTAGGAAATGTGGAACATGACCAGACAAGATGAGGACGTCTTCAGAAGATCAAACCATTTCATGATTTATTCAGAACAGTACAAGCCAGGTGGGCAGACATCTTTAGTGCTCTTCAGGGATTGCACTGCTGCCCTGGTACCACCTGCCACTGTACCCTCTGTGCAGCCTTTGGAGAGACAACACACACAAGGGAATTTCCAGAGTTCCTGTGGGTGTGTGGAGCGTTGTCACAATGAGTTCCTAAGTGCAGAGGATCATGTACCTCCATGGTACCACCATGTGGCTCCTTGTGGTAGTCATGACTGAGCACAGTGCAACCAACCTGCAAGAGCGGGGGTAGAAATGCAGCACACGCACCCAGGGACCAACAGTAGGCCTGGTGAAGAGGTGCTGGCAGCACCCAAGGTCAGTGGATCTGAACAGGAGTGTGCCATGTGTGGTAGGGTGTAGAGCCAAAGCCAGCACACCTGGCCCCAGACTCTCGTCTTTCAGGGGTCCATAGGAGGCGAATCTTAGAATCGTTGACTATTATGGGGCGGCTTAGGCTTTATAGAGTCCACTTGAACCCACAGCTTCATGGTACCACAGCACGTCCTACTCTAGGGATGCAATCAATTCAGATATAGCCATGTCTCTCTATAGGTAAATAATCCTCCGTTGCACAGCGGGCCAACATCGAAAGGACTTTGCCACCTTTCTTGGTAGAAGCTGAGATAATGGGACAAGTTCATCATTATGGATGTTAATACTAACATACATAAAACATGTATTTATTCATAATATTTTATAGAGTATACTCAGCCACAAAGGTATCAGTGCACTTTAACAGTAACATATTACAAGAAACCTGGTCAAAAAGGTGCAACCCCGATTCTGTCATGCTGGTAATTTATCTTTGACACTCATTCCGTAATGTTGGAGATCACACTGCACTCTTCCCCGCTCCGGCCCTGCTAGACTCTTGAAAAGCCCTTCCTCAACAAACCAGAAGATTATTACTAGCCAAGTCTAGAGTGGCTATGATTTGGGGCACGGGAGCCCCAACCACTATCAACGACTGGATTGGAGACCTCCTACTCAGAGGCTTACTCCTCAATGCTACCGTGCACCTCAGGTCCCAGAGATATAGCGGGCATATTATCAAGAAACGACGTTAGAATTATCGCCGCTTTAGCGGCAGGAAACTGCTGCTAAAGCGGCGATAATGGGCTTGATAATGTGCCCTTGTCAATTCCCATAGAAGCCCATGTTCTGGTGTGAACATGGGCTTCTATTGGAATTCTCTACGGCATATTATCAAGCCCATTATCGCCGCTTTAGCAGCAGTTTCATGGCGCTAAAGCGGCGATAATCTTAACTCGGTTCTTGATAGTATGCCACATGGTCTCCTGTGCGTACTCACCCCGGAGGATGGAGAGCAGGAAGATTCACTGCTTCGTGAACTGGGTGTGGCTGTATGACTCGGACACGGTTGATCGAATGTTGACTTTTGGCTCAGGTAGTGACTGTTGACCACCCCTAGGTTAAATGTACCAATCCTCAATAGGATCTGCTTACGAACCTGTATGTCAGTTCTTGATGACATGTTGTATTGTTTTAAATGAAAACTCTAAAAGTATTGAATACAAATAAAAGATGCTAAAGAAGAAGGGAAGAGCTGATGACTACATTAGTCCATGAGGTGCAGTTGGGAGAGGTGCATGTTTAGTTCTTAGCGAAGAGCCGGTGGATCCGTTTGAAGTCTGACGGAGTCAGGGATGGAGTACCATAGTTTTGGAGCTGGGCGGAAGGTCTGTTTTAATGTTTTCACTTTTTTGGATTTAGGAATTTTGAGAATTAGCATCTTTCATTTGTTGCACATATGTGAGTTGTAGCTCTAAAGTGAGTTTCTGAAGGGGGAGGTGTATCACAGTGGCCAGAGTGGCTGACTCCGAAGCGTGGGGTTCAAGGTTCGATCCCGAGTGCTGAGGGCAGCTCAGCTCAGCACCATGTGACTCTGGGCAATAGCTCACTTAATCTCTCAGACGGCCTCCAGTGCCCTGAAACCTTAAGGGGGGATATCTTTACAAATATAGATTAAAGGGACAGAAATTCCTCCTGGGCTGAAACTTGAGGCCACGGAGTTGCACAATAGAAAAGAGCCTCAGCTTTTGGCAAATTCATCATCGGAATTGCAGATATATGTCTTTCTGCAACTAATCGTCAAGTGTTGTATCTAGTGCCAAAGGAAAGGCTGCCTATATTTCCAAGCAGGAGCATCTATAGGTTGGTGACGCGGCTAAAACGTAAAGTGTAGCCATGTTCAATGTTAGTTACATGTCCTAAGAGTGCTCATATGGTACACTTGTAGCTAGCAGGCACCAGAGTGTCCTCTGTAGCACACCAACAGTAAAGCGGAATCTCTCTTCTGTGTGCTGGGCACTTTTATGTGTCTGTGTAGATCTAAGGCACTAAAATTCTGTTAGAAAAATGGGCAAAGGTAAGACCAAGTAAGAGAAAGATGACATTACCAGGGGCCCTCGGAAGATGGGCGCCCTAGGCAGTTGGCCACTTTGCCCTTAAAACATCTTAGCTCTCAATGAAAATATAAGAAATGCTTGCAATTAGGTTAATTTGTTCCAGAGATAGCCACTTAGAGAAAGTAAATTCTTGCTGTTTCCTCACAGATTGTTTAGCATATTTTTGAAAATGTGAACAATTATTAGAAATGAATCCTCAATAAATCCAAGTAGATAAAAACACCCTACAAAGTGAGAGAGTGTGTGACCATGGGGTACACGTTACAGGTCTACCTATGTTGCCATTTCCTGATGGGCTGTTGAAGCACTTTTTTGGCAAGTAGCACGCTACTCTGGAACCCATAAAGGACTAGTGGTGAATTATTATAGTGAAATATGAATGTGATTTGAGTGGTGGATATGTTAGTCAGTTATTTGTATTGAGATGGAAGTGAAGGGATAAAAGAGGGAAAAAGGTTTGCATTTATATAGTGCTTGCTACCTTTGATGAGGTGTTGAAGTGCCTTTTTGGTGAGTAGCACGCTACTCCGGAATTCATTTTAATTTGCAGAGTCACCTATTAGTCATAATGTTTGAGAACATTTTATGGGTCTGGCCTCAACAAGTAAAACATTTTGATGGTGTTATTGTTTTGAATAGAAGTGCACATTTTTGGGGGGTTCTTTATTTAAACTTTGATATATATACATATATATATATATATATATATATATATATATATATATATATATATATATATATATATATATATATATATATATATATATATATATATATATATATATATATATATATATATATATATATATATATATATATAGTGATGTTATTTGAGATGGAATGAGTGATGTCATGAGTGATGTCACTGACCATGTCATGAGGGATGTAATATGTGACGTCGTCAGCAGTGCATGCGGGCGCGCGAGTTATAGTTAGCTGAACTAACCATAACGGGGGAATTTCAATGGCTTTGTATGAGTGAAATGTCCAGCTAACTATAACATGTGTGAAACCTATGGTTTTTTTCAGTGAATTTCTAAGGTTTTTTAAATGCTAATTCCTAACTATAACGTGGCTGAAACCTATGGTTTTTTTGTGAATTTCTAAGGTTTTTTAAATGCTAATTCCTAACTATAACGTGGCGGAAACCTATGTTTTTTTAGTGAATTTCTAAGGTTTTTTAAATGCTAATTCCTAACTATAACGTGGCTGAAACCTATGGTTTTTTCAGTGAATTTCAAAGGTTTTGTAAATGATAATTGTTAAATGTATTAATTGTTATATTTTTTTATACTGATTTACTACATTGTTTTAAAGTATTTATTTTTAGATATTTTATTTTTTAAATTACTTTACATATTTTTAATATAAATTGAAAAAAATGTTTTTAAAAATATTGAAAATGAAATATTTTATTTTTTATTTTATATTTTTTTAAATGTATATATATTTTATATAGCAGGCAATGATATCCTATGGAAGGAAATTCAAGTTACTGGTAAGTACGGTTAAAATTACTTTTCAGGATCAGTACTGGGCTGAAAAATTCAGCACTGAGGTCTCTCCTGATAACAGGTGAATAAATCGGAATTCATACTTCGGCTGATTTTAGAGGAATTTTTTAAAGTTCCACAACTCCACACTTAGAAGAATTTCCAAGTGAAACCAGTCAATGTTAGCCTATGGAAGGAAATTCAAGTTACTGTAACTATGGTTAGAATTACTTTTCAGGATCAGTGGTGAGCTGAAAGATGCAGCACTGAGGTCTCTCCTGATAACAGGTGAGTAAATCGGAATTCGTAGTTCAGCTGATTTTAGAGGAATATTTGTACGTTTCAAAAATAGACACTTAGAAACTTTTCTGGTGAAAACCACACAATAGAGTCCTATAGAAGGAAATACAAGTTACTGGTAAGCACTCAACTGGCTACCTTATGAAGCCCGTATTCACTTAAAGGTGGCATGTATTACCCATAAGGCGTTACACCACAACACCCCGCCGTTTCTAGCCCAAAAACGTACCCTATCTGGAGTAAACAGACATTCCAGAAGCACAGATAGCCTACTCCTGAAATCCGCAAGGTTCAATAAGACAAAAACCTCCAACAGAGCATTTTCTGGTGCGGTGCCAAGAATCTGGAACGCGCTTCTGAGATTTATCAGAAAATTCACCTCATCGTTCCTTTTCAAAAAGGAAGCAAAAGCATTCATGATGAGCGAACTCCTGCCTTAAAATCCGCACAAATACCAAGCCAGCTGCTTCATTTATCTTGAAGATATTGACTATTTGGGTCTGATTTGACTTCCTATCGCAAGCTGTTCCGTTCTCTGCCTGTATCCCCCGAACTTGAATATGTCCTTGTTGTTACTTATTAGCATTGTTTTCTGTTATTGCTGTTGATAACAAATGTACTTTTATTTCCCTGCTCACTTTGTAAAGCGCTCTGTTACCCTACCTTGGGTCTGGTCCGCGCTATAGAAAACTCTAAAAATACATAATAAATAAATAAAATAAATAATGCCCCAGTGTTTGTTGGAAATGGATTTGAGTGCTCTTGATTCAGTGTTGTGAGTCATGATAAGGCGTGTGGTTACATATCTCTTAGTGGCCAGGTCCGCTTGAGTGTCTGTATCAGCAGTGGTATCTGCGGATGTGTTCTTTAATACCAGCTCTCTAGGAAATGAATTAGGTTTGGTGATTGCAGCAGTGGTAGTCTTTTCAGTGTATCCCTTGGCTTTGAATCTCATTTGGGACTCCAATTGGCATTTGGCTAGGTCAGTGGGATTGCTGCAGATTCTGGGCAAGCGCAGCACTTCTCCGTATGGAATGCTAGCTATAAGATATTGTGGGTGATAGCTGGTGGCGTGAAGGGTAGAGTTACCTGCAGCGATTTTTCTATGGAGGGTGAACTGTAGCGTGTTTTCTGAAACATAAACATTTACATCTAAAAATTCTAGAGTGTTTGTGCTGATGGTGGCAGTGAACTCCAAATTTAATGCATAATCCACTACAAACACGGTTTTTAACTATACTGCTCCAATCTCCCCTATTCCTTAAGCGACTGTTTGGATTTTTGTCTTCACCAAATCTCGCGGCACTAACACTGAGTTTTCGAACAATTATGCACTTATTTTTAACTTTACCCATAAGTGACTGCACTGTAGAGCATTTTTCTCACCTATTCGACTTCTTTTGTAACAGTTGACTCGATTTCCATACATCAGGCTCCGCCCTCAACATATTAAGATTAAACTCCAGCAACATCTAGGCCCTTCTTCCGCACCTGCACTAAGCTTATAATTCTTGCCTAAATTAGTTGCGCGCCGACTGATACATAGACTTTGGCATTGGCTTCCACATGCTTTTACAAATATGAATGTGTTAAATACATTGTTCCCCTCTTAGTTACGATAGTACACCGGATTCCTCCCACATTTAATTGTGCCATTTGGCACTCATTGTTTCTAGGATGTATTCACACACCCAGGATTCATGAGTGATACCGTCTAATTTTGTTTTCCATCTGACAACATTTGGGAGACTTCAAACCCAATCATTGCATTCATGTATCATATTTTTTTATCTTTTACCATGCCGCCGGCACCGCCAGCACACAAGCTTACCTTCTAATCTGCTGCGATCAACTGATGTTACAGAACATATGGCCATCCACACCTACATATAGAGGGGTAGTCTTTTCTCTATGCCTGCTACCAAAATTGCATGTCATTGCTGCGCTTAGTCATCACTGCATGACAAGATGTTTTACTACATGCTGCAAAAGTGTAACGTTTTTTGCCTTGTCACTATGAACATAGTAAAGTCACTCAAGTCACTATAAATTGAATGCCTCTCACCTTAGTGCACTATGTGACCAAGACCACAGGCTTGTGGTTGAAATGCGTCATCCAGACAATAACATTTCTCTATTGCATCTTTAACTGGATATATATATATATTCAATGAAAAAACCATTGGTTTTAGGCCATATATAGTTAGGGATTTGCATTTACAAAACCTTATTTTACTCGCATAAAACCATTGAAATTCCATATATAGTTATAAGCGCTAACTATATATCGCGCACCCGCAATCCACTGCTGATGATGTCACATATTACATCATTCATGACATGGTTAGTGACATCACTGATGACATCACTGATGACATCTCAAATGACATCACTGATGACATCACTGATGACAACATGCAGTGACTGTATGTTTCTGTAAAGTTAAAATATCTCTTACATATTGAAGAATGAGTGGATATATAAGTGTCTGGATGAAGGATTTAGTAGGTGCATGACTGACTGTATGAGTGAGTGATTAAATGTGTCTCACTGAGTGCATGGGTTAGTGACTAAACTGTCTTAATTTGTACATCATTATGTCTGTTGTTCTGTAAACTGTTGCATGTGTTGATAAGTAGCTATATGAGTAACTATATGGGTTATTGATTGGTTGCCCAAGTATTTGTATGGGATACTGAGTGTGTGTGTAGGTGGCTGGGAGGTGTATGACTCTGTGCATAGATGTGTGAGCAGTTGATTCACTAGATGTATGGTTTCAAAAGTGCATGTGGAAACAGCTGTATGGGCGGTTGACTGTGTGCATGAGTGCATTGGAGAGTGAATGGATATCTCAGTGCTACATGTCAAAGTAAGTACATATGTAAAACACAGTACATGTGAGAGTTGACATATATAAATAACTGTGCATAAGAGCCAGTGAATGTGTGAGTGGCTGTATGGATCATTGTGAACTTGTATCAGGGATTGTATAATAGAGTAAATATGTGTTAGTATATGTTTGAATAAGTAAATTTTTTATAACTGTATACTTGAGGAAATGGAGGTGTGATTGATTCTTTGCATGACTGACTAGGTGTGTGAGTAACTCCATGGATGAGTGACAGTCTGTGAGTGTCTGTTTACACTGATTGTATCTAAGGTTATATTAGAGTCTGAAGAGGTTCATCGTATTATCACATGAATGATATCATCAGTGATGTTATCAGTCATGTCAAATGAGATGTTTTCAGTGATGTCATCAGTGATGTCATTTGAGATGTCATCAGTGATGTCATCAGTGATGTCACTAACCATGTCATGAATGATGTAATATGTGACATCATCAGCAGTGGATTGCGGGTGCGCGATATATAGTTAGCGCTTATAACTATATATGGAATTTCAATGGTTTTATGCGAGTAAAATAAGGTTTTGTAAATGCAAATCCCTAACTATATATGGCCTAAAACCAATGGTTTTTTCATTGAATTTTCAAGGTTTTGTAAATGCAAATTCCTAACTATATATCCACTATAACCTATGGTTTTTTCTGTGAATTTCATTGGTTTTTTAATAGCAAATATGAAAAGCTTTAAAATGTCAAGTACGTGATAGATGAAAACATTTTCGTATTTATGCACGCTGATGTGCTTTGAACGCTGCACCCCCCCCCCCTCCCCTCTTTTGTCTTAGTAGTACTCTCTCTTTGCAGATAGTGAACGGTAGTTAACGCAAGCCTTTCCCCCCTTTTTAATCCGTCGTGCCTGCTTGTCTCTCCATTTGATTGATTGTTGTCCAAGCATTTACTGTTTTAGAATTGGTTCTCTTTGGATCATTCTCTATTTACAAACAAGCACAAAGTCGCAATACTCTGTTTAGTCTTTGCAGATAGTGAAAAATCGTGTAAAAAAAATAAAAGTAATCGAGCAAAATCAGTAGGCCACTAATTGGATCTCTTTTTGACCTCGCTAAAATAGAAATATTAGGAACAACCCTTCATGAGAAATACGAAAATAGTGAGATGAACTGAGCTCCACACCATGAGGGCTGCAAGACAGCTCGGCTCCATCACCCATCCCGCACAAAATAACGACAAACCCTATGCAAATATTAAAAATATAGACAACACACCAGCAAAGAAACAGGGTAAAACATTTTATTAAAAAACTATTTACATAACGTTGGTTTATAAGATGATATCAGTGGTGGACCGATGTGTGAATAGATCGAAAGCAGCACAAGGCTCCAAGATCCGGATGGCAAGCTCCTGGATGTTGGGTGCCATAGTTTAGAGTTCTGAATTTGAGCCTTTTTCAATGCCTGTGCTTTGTTGAATCAAAATGGCGGCTTGACACAAAGCTGACTCAAGCGTTGCTACTGATGCTATGCAGACCAAAACTGGTTTTCAGTTTGTACATTTTTCTAGATTTTTCAATCCAAGTTTGGTTGACTTTGTAGAACAATGGCTTCAAATTTTCAACATACGGTGTGGTGGCGCTGACTGGGAGGGGGCGCTTCGCTCCTGCCCCCTCCCCAAGTAAGATTTTCATACGTGAAAGTACGTTAATGGTTTTGGTCCCTGAGATGCTTCGATGTCACTGCCATTCTCAAATAGCATAAGTTCTGGATGTTGGGTGCCATAGTTAAGAGTTCTGAGCAGTGCTTGTTATACTGTCTGAAGCTTATTTCCACCTACTGCAGCTTCACTATTCTCAAAGTAAGTGAGTGTCGTTTGTGGACCTGACTGCATTAGAAAACAATGTGATATGTTAGCTTCCTAAACAGCTTGACGGAGGCCCCTGAGGGGCGGTGTGATGGCCATGGACTCGGAGAAGACGCTTGGCTCCGACACCCTCCCCAAGTCTTATAGCACTGGTGTAGCCTGAGATCGCCCCCGACATAGGCGGCCGGCTCCCGGGGTCCGGCGGAACTTTTTGCCTTTTGATGACTCTTCAATTCTGGACCTTGTCCCACAATCCGTTTCACCTGAAGACAAGCTGTAGTGGGGCGCCCGTTTACCGTTTTAGTTGCCATTCCGCCCGCTTTTGCTACACTGTGCCTCTTCCGCCATTCAGCTGTTTACCGCCCGCTCTTGCGACTACAGCGTCTCGCTCATCATGTAGTTGAGTTGCTCCCGCTCTTGCGGTGCAGCGATAGGCGGCTGCCACAGGACTCTCAAAATGGCGGCCGGCTCTTCGGTTTTGGGCCTGGTCCACTAAAATGGCCCTGGGACACCTTGGAACTCGGACGCTTCCCTGATAGGGCTTGGGTCCCATTCTCGAAAGCGTCCCCTCAGCCGTGAAGATTCTACAAAAGTCTTGGGGGCCTCCGACTCCCGCAGGCTTCTGGTGGGGAGCGGCTGCCATGATTGCTCGTGGAATGGCCACGACGGAGCTACGAGATGGTAGTGGTCTCATGCTGACGCTAGCTTTAGTCTGAAACATCCAGAAACACTGTAGACTACCAATTCGATCAGTTCCGGTAGCGCCCCAACATGACCCGGAAGAGAAGAACTTGCCCTCCCCTCTTTGACTGATGGTTCTTGTTGCCTGTCCCCTCTGTTGTCATTTAACAGAACTTTTTGGACTGCTGAAAGGGGTTGTGTTCTGAACGCTGGTTGGTGGAGACATTTTGACTATATTCTTGACCTACGTTGTCGCGTAATGCGTTATATGACACGCCGTATTAGCGCACCCGGAAGTGATCCGAGGCGCGGCGCGCAGCGCGTAACGTAAGCATAACAGGTCATGTGACTTGTTAATAAAACTTTTCATTGGTTCATTTTACTTTTGTTAATTTAATGATGAAAAGCTTGGTCATATGACCTAAAAATTACGCTTTTTATTGTTTTCGAACAATATTTTTTTTTCAAACATATGTTATAATATTCCAGGCTAATGTACTTTCCCGGAAAATTTACAACTGTCTTGCAAGTAAAATATATTCCTTTTTCGAGAAAAAGGGCGTTTCTTCCTTCCATGACGGAACCGTTGAGTAAAAGAGATTCGGCCTGCTGTCTTAGTCGCCGATACGCCTGATTATCAGATTTTTATCGATCACTTTATGTTGCAGACATGAAAAACACAACTGCCCTTGACCATTTATCTTTACTGCGTTCCTACATATTATACCTTTTATCCGTCATGTAATTGGACTGCTTTATTTCACTTGCCTTTTACTGATTCGAAAACAGTGACTAAAAGTAAAAACTTTACCAATGTAAATACTACTACCGTGTTTTGTTTTAAAAACCTTTATTGTGAAAATGTCAGTATACAAATACGGGCCTATAACCACGTGGGCCGGCCACGGAGCAAACTGAAATCGTATATGATGAGGAGACATTTACACTGTAGAGGAACGTAACGAGCGGGCCATTAGGTTGCAAGAACTAAGGTGTCTAACAGTTGCGGAATCGGTGGACATACATTTTGTAATTAAAATAGGACAGGGCCACTTACAATAACATTTTCTAGATATACATTTGCGGGCAAGGAGTTACGAGTCCCATTTATACCGGCGCCATTTTGGGCGAGGCCGGGCAGGTCCAAGATATAGTCAAAATGTCTCCACCAACCATCGGCCAGACCAGAACCCCTTTCGGCCCTTTATGCTACAAGATGGTGTCTTCCATTCAGAAAATATTGTTGGCAGCATTTTGAAAGGAAACAGTAACAGCCGTTCTCCTAGTGAGTTTCACATTGTTACATTTAGGAAGAATGTTGAAGAGTAGTATGTGGAAAATCTGAAGCCATTTTTCTACAAACTCTCAATTAGACTTGGATGGAAAAAAAAAACCTGAAGAATGTACAAACTGAAAACCAATTTTTGTCTGTATAGCATCAACAGTAACGCTTGAGTCAGCTTTGTGTCAAGCCGCCATTTTCATTCACTCAATAGCGTCCCCCTACACACATTCAGGGACCTGGTCGTGTCTTCAGATGAAACGGATTGTAGGAAAAGAAGCAGAAAGGAAAAGGAAAAAAGTTCCGCTGGACACCACCTTGGGCAATAGTGAAGCTGCAAAAGGTGCAAATAAGCTTCAGACAGTCTTCAACTTACTCTGATTCTTATAATAAACTTCAGATAGTCTTACAAGCACTGCTCAGAACTCTCAACTGAGGCACTCAACATCCAGGACTTGCCATTCGGATCTTGGCGCCTTGTGCTGGTTCCGACCTATTCACACATCGGTCCACTACTGACATCACCTCATAAGCCAACGGGGCACCCCACGCCGACTTTCGGCGCAGCATTGTAGGATGGCCACACCAGTGCGGCAACTTGCTGGACACAACATCGGGGCCATCCAGATCTCGGCGCGTTCGACTCACTGTACCGCAACAGTGACCGCAACTCAGCTGGACACGCCGTCTTTCGGCGCAGCATTGTAGGATGGCCACACCAGTGCGGCAATTTGCTGGACACCACCTCGGTGCCATCCGGATCTCGGCGCGTTCGAGTCACTGTACCGCAACAGTGACCGCAATTCAGCTGGACACGCCGTCTTTCGGCGCAGCATTGTAGGATGGCCACACCAGTGCGGCAATTTGCTGGACACCACCTCGGTGCCATCCGGATCTCGGCGCGTTCGAGTCACTGTACCGCAACAGTGACCGCAACTCAGCTGGACACGCCGTCTTTCGGTGCAGCATTGTAGGATGGCCACACCAGTGCGGCAATTTGCTGGACACCACCTCGGTGCCATCCGGATCTCGGCACGTTGTGCTGCCTTCGGCCTATTCGCACATCGGTCCGCTACTGACGCCGCCTCACGTGCCAACGGATTTTCTACGCTTTTTGTAGCCCTATGCCGCATAACAGGTCATGTGACTTGTTTATAAAACTTTTCATTGGTTCATTTTACTTTTGGTTTCCTAAAGATGGAAGGCTTGGTCATATGACCTAAAAATAACACTTTTCATTGGTTTAGAACATTTTTTTTTCCCAAACGATGAAAGCCCCACCTTGTTTCTGGATCATTCAGACTGAAGCTGGCGTCAGCATGAGAGCACCACCATCTCGTGGCTCCGTCGTGGTCATTCCGCGAGCAATCATGGCAGCCGCTCCCCACCGGAAGCCTGCGGGAGTCGGGGGCCCCCAAGACTTTTGTAGAATCTTCACGGCTGAGGGGACGCTTTTCGAGAATGGAGCCCAAGCCCCAGCAGGCAAGCGTCCGAGTTCCAAGGTGTACCAGGGCCATTTCAGTGGACCAGGCCCAAAACCGAGGAGCCGTCCGCCATTTTAAGAGCCATGTGGCAGCCGCCTATCGCTGCACTGCAAGAGTGGAAGCAACTCAACAACATGGTGAGCGAGACGCTGTAGCCGCAAAAGCGAGCGCAACTCAGCTAGATGGCCGCCACCTGGGGAGGCCCGTTCACGCCGCCTCCCCCACCCCCGGGCCGCCGCACGCCAATTTTCGGAGCAGCATTGTAGGATACCAAAACCAGTGCGGCAGTTTACTGGACATCACCTGGGTGCCTGTCGTACATGTTGTGTCAGCCATGTGACACTGGACACAGTCCCATCAACATCTCAACGCGTTCTGCTGCCTTGGGACTATTCGCACAACAGACCGCTACTGACGAGGCCTCCCCCCGCACCACCCGGGACGCCCCACGCTGTTTTTCTGTGCTGCATTGTAGGATCCCAAAACCAGTGCGGCACCCAGGCGACATCACCTGGGTGCCGTCCAGAACTCTGCACGTTGTGCTGCCTTGGGACTATTCGCACAAAAGACAGCTTCTAACCATTGTTGCTTTTTGTGTTGAAAAATGTTTAAATGTTTTTAGTTTTTGTTCCGTTCGTTATAGTTAATAGTTAATAAAGTTTTATAATCTTACTTTGTTGGAGTGTTATCTATTTTTTTTAAAACGGGTGAATGGGGCCTTGAATCAGGTTATTGTCATGTGTGGGCTTTGGAAGTGTGCTGCTGCAGGATCGGACATTTCAAACTCAAATGCACGTTCTTTTTCTTACCTTTCCGAAGCATGGAGCGCAATAGCAGGCAGAGAAAGGGTGATGCACGTGTTGAACACTACCTGACCTGGCAAGTTGCTGGCAGTGCCCCCCCCCCCGCCCGCTCCTGAAAGAGGACACACACACACCGCCGCCCCGAGTACTTCACAAATCTTTAAAAGACCATGCGCTTGTTCATGAGGCTTAAATGGTTTATCATCTCTTCTAGAACCCCTGCATCGACCCTCTGACGTTTCCTGGAAAAATTACCATGTAACACAATACCAAGCCCTGTCAGCTGAAACCCCCAAGGAATCGTGGGGCATATTATCAAGGGCGTTTATCTCCGCTTTTTTGGCTTTAAAAGCCAAGAAAGCGGAGATAAAAATATCTCCCTATTACCAAGCTGTCGCTAACACCAGTTAGTGACAGCTAAAAGGAGATAGCGACCATCTTGGGCCCCGCTTTGCATGTCAGTGATACTTATCACTAATGACATGCAAAGTGGCGTGCCAAGATGTTAGCGACTGGAAACAGTCCCTAACATCGCTATCTTCTATTACCAACTTTTGGAGATATTCGCGCTAAGCGCGAATATCTCCAAAATCTAACACCTGCCCTGAGCAGTTCTTAGCCATGTTATCCAATGGGAGGTGGATAACATGGCTAAGAGCATTTGCTCGATAATACATGAATATCGCTGACTTTTCTGCGATAATAGCAAGGTTTATCTGCGATAAAAATCGCCGATGTGCGGCGATAATTTTTGTCTCTAAACAAGTTAGAGACAAAAATTATCGCTAAATCTAACACCTGCCCTGAGCAGTTCTTAGCCATGTTATCCAATGGGAGGTGGATAACATGGCTAAGAGCATTTGCTCGATAATACATGAATATCGCTGACTTTTCTGCGATAATAGCAAGGTTTATCTGCGATAAAAATCGCCGATGTGCGGCGATAATTTTTGTCTCTAAACAAGTTAGAGACAAAAATTATCGCTAGTTGTTCGTAATATGCCCCCGGGTTTTTGCTTGCAGAAATCGGGAGGCGGGAGACTAGCACTGAAATCAGTAGTCACACGCCTGAATCGGGAGGGTTGGCATGTCTGAATTCTCTACAGCTGGGGCCATAAACTACATCCGCAGGGGTAGGTGATAGCCTAGGTCCGGCCTGGACAATCGGACACAGAGGAAGAGGAGTGTCAGAGGGTGCGGTAGTGAATAGGGTGAAAGAGAGGTGTCGGGAGGGCACAGGGTGTGATTCTCAGAGAAGAGCAGCGCAGTTGGGGGGAAGTATATGGCCCATGCATGAGAGAGAGAGCGGGGATGACCAGTGCGTGGGGGAGATGCTTGCGAGGGTGGGGAGCCATGCTGAGGATCGGCGGCGTGCAGAGAGTGGCCCTGGTCAAGGCATCTAAAATGGCTGCCGTGCACGACAAAATTGTGGCATTGGACAAAAAGGCAAGATGGCGCAGACAATGTTTTTCAATAAGGATTCATTTATAACAAAATATTTACTCGCAGTGACAAAATGGTGGTCAACACTTCCTGATTTCCATCGAATCGAACGTTAACAAACGTCACGCAGCAAAAAAAAAAAAAAAAGCTCACGCACAGAGCAGTTTTTAACCATGTTATCCAATGGAAGGTGGATAACACGGCTAAGAGCATTTGCTGGATAATGCATGAATATCGCTGACTTTTCAACGATACTCATGCATTGTGGCCGATGTGCGGCGATAATTTTTGTCTCTAAATAATTAAAACGAAGCACAAAATGGCGAATTCCCGTTTCGCTACCAGTTTGCGGCCCAGTTCGCGGCCCGTGAAGCGCTTCTACCGTGAAAAATCATTTTTTTTTTCTTTTCCCCACGGGACCCTTTAATAACCCCAACAACATTCCTAGGGGGTCAAGAGGGGGATACCTTGCCCCCTTTCATTAAATTCCCCTTTCGTTTTTCACCTCTTCTTCTCTCTCGATCCTACCGAGAGACAAGATGGCGGCCGCTCCGGACTGTCACGCAGCAAAAAAAAAAAAAGCTCACGCACAGCCGCTGGAAGAGATGTATCAACATATATCAGCCTCCTCAGCCACCCTCAGGAAACATAGGGGATTAGGATACGTCTCCCTTATACCTAATAATTTAATTAACGAAGCACAAAATGGCGAATTCCCGTTTCGCTACCAGTTTGCGGCCCAGTTCGCGGCCCGTGAAGCGCTTCTACCGTGAAAAATCATTTTTTTTTTCTTTTCCCCACGGGACCCTTTAATAACCCCAACAACATTCCTAGGGGGTCAAGAGGGGGATACCTTGCCCCCTTTCATTAAATTCCCCTTTCGTTTTTCACCTCTTCTTCTCTCTCGATCCTACCGAGAGACAAGATGGCGGCCGCTCCGGACTGTTTAGAATGTTGATAGACACCGGAGAGCCAATCAGCTTTCTGCGCGCAAAGTTCCGAAACGCGAAAAGTAAGCGAACCGGATCGCTGCCCAGAGCGCTGTTACAGATATATATCTTGATTTAAACGTTAATTTCTCAAAAACTACTGGAGCACATATATTGAGACCTAGCAAAGGCACATCGGGCTAACAGTCCCTACAATTTTGCCAAGTTTCGTGCAAATCCATTCAGCCGTTCGAGCTAAAAGTGAGTCCAACCGCCCTATGGAAAAATGAATGGGAAAAACGCGTTTTGGGACCCCCCTTTTTTCTCGGCCCCCCCTTGACGAAACCCCACCGAATTTTCAGGGGCTGCTCAGAAACAAAATGTGCCATTTTCCTGAAAATTTTAGCTGATTCCGTCCACAAACGCCAAAGTTATTAGACATAGAATTTTCAAAAATCCCATAGGGAAAAAATCCTAACTATATATACCTACTGGCGAACGCCAGTAGGTAATATATATATATATATATATATATATATATATATATTCACTGAAAAAACCATAGGTTATAGACCATATATAGTTAGGAATTCGCATTGACAAAACCTTATTTTACTCACACAAAACCATTGAAATTCCATATATAGTTAGTTGCACTAACTATATATCGCGCACCCGCAATCCACTGCTGATGATGTCACATATTACATCATTCATGACATGGTCAGTGACATCACTGATGACATCACTGATGACATCTCAAATGTTTCACATGGTAAAATCACCTTAGAACCCACCACAATTCCTAAAACGAGTATGGTACCATCAACAAATGATTTATAATGTAACTAAAGTCCTAAAACCCTCCATTAACTACAATGCTTTTTAATGAGGTGCTATCATGTATATTGGTCCCAAGATGGCTGCCAACACTTCTTGGATGAAGTGCTGACAGCCAATCAGATCAGATGTGTGGTTAGGCTCCGCCCAGATATATATCTTTTTTTGAACCTAAATTACTCAAAATCCACTGGAGCACATATATTGAGACCTAGCAAAGGCACATCGGGCTAACAGTCCCTACAATTTTGCCAAGTTTCGTGCAAATCCATTCAGCCGTTCGAGCTAAAAGTGAGGCCAACCGCCCTATGGAAATTAACATGGGAAAAACGCGTTTTGGGACCCCCCTTTTTTCTCGGCCCCCCCTTGATGAAACCCCCCCACATTGTCAGGGGCTGCTCAGAAACAAAATGTTCCATTTTCCTGAAAATTTCAGCCAATTCCGTCCACAAACGCCAAAGTTATTAGACATAGAATTTTCAAAAATCCCATAGAGAAAAAATACTAACTATATATATTACCTACTGGCGACCGCCAGTAGGTAATATATATATATATATATATATATATATATATATATATATATATATATGAGGTATGTCCAGTTCCCAACGAAAGCAGAGCAGCGCAGTCAGCCACACCGACAAACAGGAACCAGCGAGACCCAAAGTGGTGCAATTTGATTTTATTTAAAGTTCAGCCCAGCACCAGTCCGCCATGACGCGTTTCGGCTAGAGATAGCCTTGATCACATGACACAATATATTTATATATATTGTGCGCCGCCAAAGACTGGCTATGGCATGGTCTCCCTGCAATCTTGAAAATCGGGATGCTATGGAGTGAACAGTGAGTGCAAATAGACTTTACTTTTTTGGGGAAAATGAAGTGAAATTGAGGCATCACCCACCGGAAGACTGAATTATGAACTACATGTCCCAAGATTCACTGTCAGGACCTATCAGAGGTTATCCACCAGGGGGCTAAAACTTTAATAAAATAAGGATGCAAATGACATTGTGGAGTTCAGATGCCAAAACATATCCTTTGACAAAGATCGAAAATGACCGAAACGCATCAGGAAAACTGAGGAAATAAATAAATTGTATCTACAGTCACTGTTGAGAGTGCAGCTTATTTGTCCTTTGAGGAGGGAGCCTGGCTGAGATTTAAACGGCGTGGTTCAGCCATGGAATAACGCACCGTCAGCGAGAGAGCCACTACTGCCCATAAACGAACCCTCTTTGATGAACGTTAGATGTTCCAGGGATAGGGGACATGTAACCATAAGGATTGCCTTTATTAAAGATGTTTTTAATGACTTGATGCTGAAGAAATTGTACACTGCAGTTTCCCCATTGTAGATGCCTAGCCTCATAGGATTACATTGAAATAGTTTATGAATGCATAAATATTGATAGGAGCCAAAGAAAAATATCAATCAAGGATGAAGGGGAATGGTATTGATAAAACCAACAATATGCTATTGTTGAATTTATCCTAAAGTTCCTTAAACAAAATTCAGCCTTCCTGAGGTCACGTCTGATTGGTCAGAGTTAACAGGATTAGCCAGGCTGCTTTGATGAATTCATAAGTGTCTCACCCTGAAGAGGGGCTATCTGTTAGAATGAGCTCTGCTCCACAGGAATGTCAGAGGAGGGGGGAGGGGTCATAAAGTAGCAGCTTCAAAGGGAGGATGGGACAGGCAGAAGAGAACAGATCCATCCACCCCTCTCTCCATGACCCAGCCAGAGGGCAGGCTAAAGGAAGGAATTTTCAGATGCCAGGAGGGGGGGTGAGTCATGGAAATGAGCCACACTGCATGTTGGTTAAACTAGCTCTTGCTGCTTTGCTGAGATTTAAGCCATGTTGAATTTTGGAGGAATAGTGCTTTCTGGGAGATCATTGTGTCACACTTTGGAGCAAATGGTGATGCTCCGGGGTGTTGCCTGGACCCTCATTGGACAGGAGTGTCCACCTTCTTGACCCCTGAGAACATTGAACAAGTATCGAGAGGAGCATAGCCTCTCAGATCTGCTGCTTGAAACTAAGAAGGCTTGCCAAGCTGGAAACTTGATTTGCACAATCAGGCTCTGCATTCTAGCTGACCGCGCCTGATGCATTATCTGGAACTACAGCCCTTTGGGTTTACCTTGCTTCAAAAGGATTTAAGAGTGGACTCCCTGCAAGCGACATGTTAACAGAGCTCACATGCATCAACTCCACCAAGAGTCTGGTGCCTGGAGTGTATCCAGTGGAATTTTAAGGGTGTTGTCCAGGTGCATTGTGGGGAATATGGTCCCAACCTTTCAAGGACCATCTTGGAGATTCCCAACCCTTGGAATGTTTTTTGGACAATTTGGACCCTCACAAGGAACTTCAGGACAAAGTTCCAGAAGTTTGGAAAAGTTTGGTGAACTTTTGTGAAAAAGCTCTAAAGGGTGACCAGACCCTCACAAAAAGGCAATCCGGTGAACCCTCCCTGAAACTGGCCTGCTGGAGGAGGCTGCACGACATCTGGTGAGAAATCCTCCAGAAAGGTTTCTAAGTGTGAAGGTAAAATCGTGACCGGGGCCTCCCGCCTAATGTATCCAACCAGGCCTCCATCGCGGTTGGCCTCAAACTTTGACTTTGTCCCGGTCAGAGGCGACCAAATGTCCAGAAGTGACACTATTGCTTTCTAAGCACTAGAAAGTGTTTAATCTTTTAAAATCCATATCTCTGGATCCCTACATTGAATGTTTTTTCGTTTTGGTGTCATTTTAGTGATACAAATATTTCCTATTTTTATAAATTGGTGTTGGATTTTTATTGTGTGTTGTGTCTTCATTATTTACTCAATTTGTGTTTTTAAATGCTTTACATACCTGTCTCTGAAGTTAAGCCTGCCTGCTCGCAGCCAAGCTATCAGGGGTTGAACATTGAAATAAATGCTGACTTATTGTGAGCCCTAGACTGTGTTAGTGTCCTCATTACCAGTGGTAGATGCATGTTTACCACTGCTAATATCTCACTTTGCAACTGACACAGACACACACACATACATACACACACACAAACACCCCCACATACACACACACATACACACACACACACACACACACACATACACACTCATTCTCTCCCTCTCTCTTTCTATCTCCTCTCTTTCTCTCTGTCTCACTTTCTCGCTCCCCTCCCTCTCACTTTCTCTCTCCTCTCTCTCCCTCCCAAAAATTGAAGACTCCAGTCGGAAGGGCAGGGCCCAATCTTCCAATATACAGTGGTTCTGTTCCATGATCAGCAAAAGAGTCAACACTTTATTTTATGTCTTTATTTCACTTCACATCAGCACAACATTTGACACTCAGTATAATTCACCATCAGATACGTCACTGGCGAGCTAGGAGCCAGGTGACAGGCAGGTTGCAAATACTCGATTCACTGTTGGCGACCAGAGTTGGTGACGAGCTTCTGACTACGTGTGACAACAAAAAGCAATGGAACAAATGCCACAAGAGAGAGAAGCAGGACGACCAAAAACTGCGACTCATAGAGAAACAAATGCAGCCCTTGAACCATTCTTCACGTGGAACAGATGTACTTCCGGGGTCATGACCTTCTCTGCCGCTGTGGCATGTCAGCTTCTCCTGGGTTAGGCGCTCACTGCAAGTAAATGTGGGAAACCACATATAAGTTGTTAATGTGCGAGCAGACTCTCCCTCCGACTGAATAGCAAAACTCACTCAGGTTTTCATGATCCCCAATGAATATGTGCAATATAAATTTACTGTGGTGAGTATTTGCATATAATTTTATTGTATAAAATATGAATGGATTGTACTGTTTTTTTAATAATCAATAGAGTTGGTCAGCAGCACTTTCAGCTCAAACAACAAAAATACCAAAAAAGGGGAGTGAAGAGGTAATGCTCATAGGAGTAATGGAGGTGGATGCGCCCTCCTCTAGTCAATGTATAGAAAACATAAAGATCCACCCTCAGATAGATGTTTAGCCCTATCCTCCCAGACTACGCGTGTTTCCTACAGTGGTGGAAAACACACAGTTTTGTTAAAATACCCCTCACACACCAAAAGGGGTATACAACGGTTACCACGCATTTTTTACAATGCGGTACCGTTACCATGCTACTTTTACCACGCAGGTCGTTACAACGAAATGCGCTGGGGGGCGCTCCAGGATAGTAAATACTTTAATTTACTATTCAACTCCTTTCCCTAGAGTCCACGGGGACTGGAGTTGGAATAGTAAATTAAATAATTTACTATCCAGCGCCCCTCCACGCAAGTCGTTGTAACGACTTGCATGGTAAAAGTAGCGTGGTAACGGTACGCGTTGTAAAAGTACGCTTGGTACTGTCATACATCCACCAAAAGGGCCCTTGGTGTCATGCTTCATCATAGGGGTCTTCCCGCCCCGCTGTGGGACGGGATGTGCTATGGCCTATGGCTACGTGGGAGCACTATTTCCAAAAAAACAAGACTATGCGTCGCGTAGGAGTGTAAGTGGAAGACCCCTATGATGAAGCATGACACCAAGGGCCCTTTTGGTGTATGAGGGGTATTTTAACAAAACGGTGTGTTTTCCACCACTGTAGGAAACACGCGTAGTCTGGGAGCACACGGCTAAACATCTATCTGAGGGTGGATCTTTATGTTTTCTACATAAGCACTTTGGGGTCATTCAGGCACCAGCAGTCATGCAGGAAGGCTGCTGTGGCTGCAGAGGTACGGCCTCCACCCTGCCCTAGCAGACAGACCACCCCACCTTAATTAGATGTAACGTTTGCAGCAGAATAATTTTTTGCTTCTCACAAACGAGCCCTCAAAGCAGGGATTCAGTACAAAAAACAGACAAAACCAATGTCCCTGACCTGCCGGGTGTTTCCCCAGCCCCTGGAGACCACGGTTGTTTGTCCCTGCCCGGTTTCACCCACGTCTCCCATGGCAGACACAGGCGGGGCAGACCTGCTTTGGGTGCCCACCCTAGATAGAGTGGGTTTAATGATGCATCAAAGGCAGAGACCTGTGGCAGATGGCTTACTGCCAGTGGAGGCTGCCCCAGCAGCCAATCAGCCGCTGCCCACCTCGAACGAGAGGGGGGAGTGAGGGTTTCCCAGAGCATTACCCACTAATTTACAACAGGACCCCCCTCGGTCAACAGTGGTCCCCTTTGCCTTCCATATTACAATGGTGGAAGAGGAGGCTTTTTTATGAACTGGCACCAGTGCCCGTCTTTACTGGGCATCTACAGGAGAAACGCCAGGCCCTGAAATGCCAATGAGCGTCAGGGCTGCTCTCTGCCAACTGCTAGATGAGCCCCTTTGTCTTCCACTGAAAGGGAAATCACTGATGTCACTACTACCAGAGTTAGATGGTGGGAGAGGAGGATATGTATTAATATGTACGAGTGTCCTATAACACATGTCACTACTCCAAGAGTTAGATGGTGGGAGAGGAGGATATGTATTAATATGTACGAGTGTCCTACAACACACGTCACTACTACCAGAGTTAGATGGTGGGAGAGGAGGATATGTATTAATATGTACGAGTGTCCTATAACACATGTCACTACTCCAAGAGTTAGATGGTGGGAGAGGAGGATATGTATTAATATGTACTAGTGTCCTTCGACACACGTCACTACTATCAGAGTTGGATGGTGGGAGAGGAGGATATGTATTAATATGTACGAGTGTCCTACAACACACGTCACTACTACCAGAGTTAGATGGCGGGAGAGGGGGATATGTATTAATATGTACGAGTGTCCTACAACACACGTCACTACTACCAGAGTTAGATGGTGGGAGAGGAGGATATGTATTAATATGTACGAGTGTCCTACAACACACGTCACTACTACCAGAGTTAGATAGTGGGAGAGGGGGATATGTATTAATATGTACGAGTGTCCTACAACACACGTCACTACTACCAGAGTTAGATGGTGGGAGAGGAGGATATGTATTAATATGTACGAGTGTCCTATAACACACGTCACTACTCCAAGAGTTAGATGGTGAGCGAGGAGGATATGTATTAATATGTACGAGTGTCCTACAACACACGTCACTACTACCAGAGTTAGATGGTGGGAGAGGGGGATATGTATTAATATGTACGAGTGTCCTATAACACACGTCACTACTACCAGAGTTAGATGGTGGGAGAGGAGGATATGTATTAATATGCACGAGTGTCCTACAACACACGTCACTACTACCAGAGTTAGATGGTGGGAGAGGGGGATATGTATTAATATGTACAAGTGTCCTACAACACACGTCACTACTACCAGAGTTAGATGGTGGGAGAGGAGGATATGTATTAATATGTACGAGTGTCCTACAACACACGTCACTACTACCAGAGTTAGATGGGGGGAGAGGGGGATATGTATTAATATGTACGAGTGTCCTACAACACACGTCACTACTACCAGAGTTAGATGGTGGGAGAGGGGGATATGTATTAATATGTACGAGTGTCCTACAACACACGTCACTACTACCAGAGTTAGATGGTGGGAGAGGGGGATATGTATTAATATGTACGAGTTTCCTACAACACACGTCACTACTACAAGAGTTAGATGGTGGGAAACAAGGCTATTTATTAACTGGCACTAGAGCCTTTTGTGATGGGCATCCTCGGGAGATGGGAAAGGGTCCATCAGTGGCCGCAGCTGTATCTGGAAGTGTATCTGAATCCCACACCCTGACTTCAGGAGTGAGTGGAAAACTATTTCAGAGCTCTCAGCTATTCAAGAATGCTTTTTTCTGCTGCTACCCCACCGATCTCCATCCCTTACTGAGTGGGGCTCATTGGTCAGACCTGTCAATCTTCCACATGTTGACCTTGAACGCTAAATATTTCAGGTCATTTTATACTTGCATTTATAGTTTCTCTGCCTTTGCTCCCCTATTTACTGAGTCTTGCTCTCTGATCTAAGTTGCATAACCTTTCACTTATTGACATCACATGCGACAGCCCAGGCAGGACTTTCACAAAGTAAGGTCCCAGGTGTTGGAATTTTGTTTAGGTATTGGTGAACATGTGAGTGGTCCAGCCTTCCAATGCACTAGGGTCACACCCTTTATAAATCCCTGATTGATTGATTGACCCTCACATCCATTCCATGTCCAGTTGGTGTGAATACCTTCAACTGACCCTTCAGCCAAGATAGGACCCCTGTGGGTAATCGGTGGACAACAGGGCCAACTTGTGCTCTTTGTACACACTTTAGTCTTCCTAGAGCATTGGGTATCTCTTCTGTGCAGGTTCAGCATCCAGAGGGTACATGCTACCCCCATGCACAGTAAACTGGAGCGCATGCCATGGTGCCACTCTGGCCTTCTGCCACTTCTTCTCAGATAAGACCAGACACCTCCCCGCTGTGCCTAGCCTCAGTGATGAAGAGCCAGTAGTCTCTTTACCGCAGATGAACTTACCGAAGGTGTAGGTGGCCTGGAATCCCTTCATGTTCAATGAGCCATCACTGTGGAACTGGAGCAGAAGGGAGCTCCCGGTGGAGGTCACTGGGGGGATTAGCTTGGAACTGCAGTATTTTCCAATAAGCGGGGAAGTTGTCTTGGCACCATCGAAAATAGACAAGGAATCAGCGTCGCACTTAGGATTAGGTTCAAGGGCAATAGATGTGAACGTCAATGAAACCTGCAGGGTGTAAATAAGAAGTATTTGTTAGTTCTTAAAAAGTACCTCTTATCATGCTAGCAGGAGGCAGTGTGCCATAAGGATGAAAATTACGTGACAGTCGTTTCTTACTACCTCTAACACAGCAGTAGGGGACAGTGTGACATATGAAAGGAGAAGTTTGCACAAGCCTTATTTAACATCACTGTCCTGCCAGCAGGAGGCAGTGGGCCAGATGTATCAAGCGTTTTCCAGTTCGCAAACGCGCTGATTCACAGAATTGGCTTGTTTGCGAATGGGAAAAAGCCTTTTGGGATGTATCATCTCAAAAGGCAATTGCAAAATAGGGAATCGCAATTGTGCACATATGCATAGTTCAGGGGTGCATCAGGGTTTCCTTTTGGCCCCCTTGGACCCTTGAAATCGCATAAACAATTTGTGAGTACCTATTGGGTACTCGCGAATTGCGCATGCAATTCCCATTCATTCCTAAGGGCCTAGGCCCATAGAAGAGAATGGGAAGCCATTCCTTATTTGCGAGTCACAAATAAGGAATATGTAGGAATCACAAAAGATTTGCTGAAACCTACACACATTGATTTTGCGAGTCTATAATAGAAAATCGGTAGAATTCGCTATTATAGAATTGCCAAATCCAATGTTGATACATCTGGTGCAGTATGACATAAGGAATGAGAAGTATGCACTGCTGCTTACACACCATTATTATTGTCCTGCTAGCACAAGACAATCTGATGTAAGGAGCAAGAAGTATGCACTGGCCCTTATTTGCCATCACTGTCATGCCAGTAGGGGGCAGTGTGACATAAGGAAGCAGTAGTATGTTTTAGCCCTTCTTTACCATCACTATTCTGCCAGCAGGGGGCAGTGTGACATAAGGAAACAGATGTATAAATTAGCCCTTATTTTCCATCACTGTCCTGTCAGCGGGAGGCACTTGAGCTTTTCTATATACAGTTCAGTGCCTAGACACCTTCATCACACAGAAGCGGCTTCGATCATCTGACTGGAATCGCAGATTAGGTCAATTGTTAGGTGCCGTCAGCACGGCGCTTGTGAAATCTATTGCTGTTAATATATCTTTTTTTAACACAAATGTTATTGAATTTTTGTTATACAATAAGAATACAGCACATTAGCCCACCTAATACATTAAGATATTTAGATGGTAATATACATACAGGGATCAATCAGTCTGTACTAGAAGCAATCAACATGTCATGAAATATGCTATATATAAAAACCCTCAACCTCCAATAGATGTATGCCGGTACGTGGCCAGACTGCCTCGTTCAGGGCCGTCTAAAGGAGGGAAGAGATGAACATGGAAGTGAGGTTGGGGCACGAGTTCCATACCTCTAATATGGACCAGTTTCAGAATTAGAAATCAATGGCTGTGGTGCCACCCACACAGAGGAGTCCCCCAGTTTGGTAACCAGAGTCACAGCGTGCGCCCCCACTCTCCAGGGCTCCAAAGTCTGCGCCTGGGACCCTTCCATTAGTCTGTCCCATTGAATGGTATAGGTTTTTCCTGTTGACCCCTATATTCTTCCCTCCTCAGAGCCTCACTTTCTGCCAAGTCCCATTGCAAGACTTCATCCTGCCAGGTAACTACCCTAGGAGCCTGTGGGGACTTCCAGCATTTCGTAAGCAGTCTATTGACCAGGAGCAGAGAGAGGCCCGTAAAGCGCTGGGCCACTTTAGAGCTTTTGGGCCGTGGAGATAACCCCAATACTGATGTAGGCCAATAAGGTCTGTTAGTGCAGCTGAAATCCCGCCCCAGTAACCAATCAGGGAAGGGCAAGTCCAAAGCATATGTATTAGATCAGCGTCCGGGGCGCGACAGCGTGGGCACGCCAAGGGGCGGTAGGGAACATTTTGTGGATTTTGTGTGGGGTTGAATATGATAGCCACTATAGTTGTCCAGCTATGCAACAGTCTTTGAAGTCTGGAGCCCCCATGCTGCCCACATGAGGTATGCAAAAACAACAGTTGATGGACAGAATGCAGAGCAATGTCATACATTCACCCGAGTACAGAGATCTGGGCCTAAATCCATCGTTTTTTTGCTCACCGTGCCATTCCAGTTTGAACCCAGTCATATGCAAATCAGTCTTGACCATGTGCCCCCTGGGAACAGTCCAGCCCGAACTGCCAAGCCAGGTCCTCCCTGGACTGGAAAAAAGCATCCTAGGACTGGTTTCGGGCTTTCAGCCCTCATCAGCCAGGATAGCTTGATTCCGGTGGCATGGAGAGCACAGGACTCACGTCTGAGCATACCCATCCCACTCGGGGTGACAAATGCAAAAACAACAGTTGATGGACAGAATGCAGAACAATATCACACATTGCAAAATGGGGAATCGCAATTGGCCCCAGTACAGAGATCTGGGCCTAAATCCATCGTTTTTTTGCTCACCATGCCATGAACCCAGCCACATGCAAATCAGTCTTGACCTTGTGCCCCATGGGAACAGTCCAGCCCGCACTGCCATGCCAGGTCCTCCATGAGGTAGGCATCTGCAGTTTATGTAGATTGATTCTGCGGGGCCCCCTCCCACCTGTAAGATCAATCAGTATGGTGTTCAACAGTTTAAACACCCATGCCGTTATTATGATTGGTGAATTCACAAAGTGGTACAGCAAGTCTGGCAACATCACCATTTTCGCCAGGGACAGACGGCCCGCTATCAACTGGGGTAATGTGACTCAAAACGACACTTGAGATCTCAGTGTGTTAATCTTATGTATGAGGTTGCCCTCCAATAGATAATGGCCCGATTCAAAAAGGTAAACTGAGACAAAAGTCTAACTTTACGACTTTTGGTATTCACAAATGGCAATTACGAGTAATAAAGTTAGACTTTTGTCTCAGTTTAACTTAGGTTTTGGTCTCAAGTCTAACTGAGACCAAAACTTAAGTCATACTGAGACAAAAGTCTTACTGTACTACTTGTAAATGCACTTTGTGAATACCGAAAGTCATAAAGTTAGACTTTTGTCTCAGTTTACCTTTGGGAATTGGGCCCCTTGTGTTTTGCGGTATATCTGAATCTCCAGTTAGCGAAAGGTGCTTGGTGCTGTTTGCAGTTGTGTGTCACCGAATCTAAATGTGGTCTCTGTATAGGTATTAGTAAAGAAGTAAGCTCAAGATTTATCTGCATTAATATGCGGCCCTGACAAGTGGCCAAACAAGGACAGCAATTGGGCTATCTCTAATTTGCCCTCCCAGATGTTTTTGAAATACAGAAGCATGTCATCGGCATATAGAGACACTGAATGCACCACTCAATCGAAAGGGACCCCACTGTGGTCCACCACCTGCAGGATTCGCTATGCGATTGGCTTGACCGCCTATATGAAGCAGAGAAGGGACCCAGGGCAACCCTGTTGAGTGCGGATAGACACTTGGTAGGGATCGGAGACATAGGGACCAGTTCTGGCTCTGGCCGTAGGTGATGAATATAGTAGTTTCACCCACCGGATATAAGCAGGGGTATCCCATAGCGAATCAAAGCAGCAAGCATGGGAGTCGCGGACTAGGGTATCAAAATCTTGTTAGTTATCAAAGGAAAGGCAGCCGGCATATGGGTGGTCTCAGGCTACATCCATTATTCCAAACAGGACCCTTATGTTCAAGGAGGTGTTGCATCCGGGAAATCAACCACATTGATCCGTGTGGATCAAGTGCACGAGTAAGGGGAGCAGTCAGCGGGCCAGAGTTTTACTGAGAATTTTATATTTTGTATTCAGTACCAATGCCGGGTTCAACAGGGATGTTCCGATAGCTTTGCTATTGGGGGAGGGGAGCGTGTATTATACATCTAGTGAAGTATAATATAATTTCTCCAGCTGTGGCACCAATTTTGCAGCATAGGTGGAAAAGAATTCCACCGGAATTCCATCAGATGCGTGTGTTTATTGAGGACAAATCTGATGGTGCCACGAATCTCACTCGCCAGGATGGAAGGAGCAAGTTCTTCACTTTCCATTGTGGGCACCCTAGGCAGAGCTGCTTGGTGTTGAAACTCAGATAGTTCTACAGGGTCAGGAGGCTGCAGAGCCATTTATAAAGGGGTGCACTTGTCTAGGAATGCTGTTGATCCCCAGTTGTGTCACCACTGGCCCCTGCGTGAGTCCGTAGATTGATAAGATAGGCTTAGGAGATGGTTCCCCACAGATTAACTGAGCCAGGAGCGTGCCCGCCCTGTCGGCTTCTGTGTTCTCCGAGTGTAGGCTCTCTGGCCGATCAAGGCACCATGCACTACTACCTTAAATGCTTCACATTCCACCAACGGCGAGGAAGCCGTACCAGAGAAATATGTAGTATGCATAAGTGTCTCTAAATCAGACATCTTCTAAGAGACGTGGCTGCAGGCACCAGCTTGGTCTGGGAGCAGGAACCCGTCTCCATGACACCAAATATTGTTATATTTTACTATTAAATAGGCAGTACAAGGGGGGCGTGGCTTCCGCGCCGGCGATAGAGGACGTCTCCTCCGTGAGCTCCGCTTCGGACAACCCGCGGATGCCGTGAGAAATCGTCAAAACCGCCCTTCGGACGGTTTTCTTGCCAGATATCAGCATCGGAAGGTGGGGACTCCACAATGAAGCACTTTGCCGGCCGAAAAGAGCTCATTTTCAGGGACAATTTGTTTTGGTAAATATTCCTTCGCTGCGCAACGCGAACGGCCGCCATTTTGTATGCTGCCGATTCGGCTGTTTTCACTGCGCTGTTCCTGCTCTTTCTCCCTTCGCTCTGGCGCTACTGTGGCACTATTACTACATATCATCCTACTTCACTCATGAGCTGCTGTGGTCTATTTTGCACTTTTGACGCTACTACCGCTTTCCAATTTAAAAGCGCAATTTTTTCTCTGAGGTGGAACGGCCGCCATTTTGTGCCTCTGGATGCCTGACCTCCTACTAATGCTCAAGGAATGTGATGAATGCCTCAGCGTCCCTACAGATTTCTTGTTCTTCTGACCTCTAATGTACATCGGTCTCCTCCAATACCTTAATGCACTGTCTATGCCTCCATGTGAATGTCTTGGTGCTCTGCTTCATTTAATCTGACAATCCATAATGCCATGATGGTTCGTCGCAATATCAAGTCTCTGAGTTAGTGGACGCTTCCTGTTTGTCCTCGTGTGGCTGCTTCTTCACTCGCACACTGATAAATAGTGTGTCTCAGTGCCCTCTTTTTCGCCACAAGGTGTGCCCCTTTCACATTTGGGTGTCCACGCTCTATTTCATATTCAACAGCATTATTGGGCATAGCTTCCTTTCTTCAACCAGCATCATGGCAAATATCTCTACTTCGCCGAAGTTATCGCAAACAGGAACAAAACCCAAAAGACAAAAAAATGACCCACCCTCCCCCATAAACTCTTCGACTAATCCTGTTCTGGATTCAATCCTTGAGGAGGTGCATGGTCTTCAACCGTTTATGACTGCTACCAACGCTAAACTTCAGCAGATCGAGGAGCGCTGGGTGGTCATGGAAAATAAGGTTTTGAACTTAGAGCAACGTGTCAGCGATGTCCAAGACCTCTCAACCCGGATTCCACTTTTGGAACAAGAAATACACAAACTCAAATTGCACACCGAAGATTTGGAAAATAGAAATAGACGCAACAACCTACGCGTTTATGGTGTTCCGGAAAATTTGGAGGGGTCCGACATGGTCTCTTTTATTCGGAAACTTCTTCAAGAACTTTTGGAACTCTCCCCATCGACTCATCCTCTCAACATCCAGAGAGCGCATCGTCTTGGTCGTATCAATTCCAACGCAACCAAACCACGTGGAATCATCATGCTATTCTTAGAGTTCACAGAACTCATGGCTGTTCTAAAAGCTGCCAGGGCCAAACGTCGTCTCCAGTGGTCTGGTCACAACATCTTCATTTCCCAAGATCTCTCTTCTGCTACCAATGCTCGACGTAAGGAATTCCTGAACCTTCGTCCCACGATGAGACAACTCAACATTCAGTATGGAATTCTTCATCCCTGTTTCTGCAAGATCACACACAATGGTCGTACCAAGTCGTATGATGATCCCCAGAAACTTCGAGACTACTTGATGAGTATCACACCGTCCACCATGGAAATTGCCAGCTAATGCTCTTTCGTCTATCAATGTTTTTCCTCTTCTAACGTTACTGCTTTAATTTATATATCTTCTCTTATCATATCTCCCCCTTCTATTTTGTTCTAGACTCTCTTCTCACATCCTTGTGTCTATCCTTTCTAATATGTCCGTATATGGTTTGCTCGTGGGTCATGTCCTCTCTCTGGTGTACCCGCGTCTCACAAATTTTGGTTACTGTTCTCTTTTCAGATCAAGCCTTTGTGCCTTGACCTGTTTTCTAATTCTATCTCCTTCTTTATGTATCTTCCCTCTCTCTTTCTCTTCTCTCTCTTTCCTTGCTTCCTTTTTCTCAAGCTAACTCTGCTGTTTTATTTACTTTTCCGTCTCTTCCTTCCATGCTATTTCATTTCTCATTCTTTTCTTGAAATGAGCGATCTCCCACTCCAATGTTTAACCGTTATTTTTTGTCTCCCCCTACATAGTGATCTCCCTGCTGTGTGTTGCCTCCACTCTTCGCCCATTCCTTCCTCCTTCCGACATGTGTAATTTTGTCTCTTGGAATGTTCGTGGTCTTGGTCATCCTGTCAAGCGTCAGAAGGTATTGTCTCATTTAACCAAATTTTATTCACAGGTTGTCTTTCTTCAAGAAACTCATTGCTCGGACATTGATTCCCTTAAATTAAAAAGACAATGGGTGGGTCAGGTTGTCTTTTCTCCTGCGGTCAACAAAAAAGGAGGGGTTGCTATATTATTTCACAAGGCTTTAAATGCACAAATTATCTCTTCTCAAAATGATGATGAAGGTCGTTGGGCAATGGCAAAGGTTGTTATTCACAACAAGACGATGGTCTTATTGAATATTTATGGCCCTGTTCGTCCAGATCCCAAATTTTGGAAAGACATTAAATTGCTTATTGCATCCATTGACTGTCCTAATTTCATCGTTGCTGGTGATTTTAACCAGTGGTTGGACCCTTTTTCAGATCGTTTGTCTTCGAGTAAATTCCAACCTGATAAAACCCATAAGGCTTTCCAATCTGCCATTGCCTCTCGTCCTCTTTATGACTCGTGGAAGGTGTGTAATCCTGATTTACTAGAATATACTTTTTTCTCTAATGTCCACCATACACGTTCAAGGATTGATTATATTATGATTAGTAAGTCTCTCCTTCCTTCCCTTCAAAAATCTGTTATTGGCTCTATTTTTATTTCTGACCATGCACCGGTTTACACTACCCTTGATCTATCCATTAGTCCCTCCACTTTTAGTCGTTGGAAATTTAACTCTTTTCTTTTATCTGATGCCACTTTTATGAAAAAATGTACTGAGTTTTTTCATGAATATTTTTCCTTAAATGATCCTGTTGATACTTCCATTCCTAACACTTGGGATGCTTTTAAGGCTTCTTTTCGTGCTTTTACGATTTCCTATGTTTCTGCCAAAAAGAAGCTTAATAAGCAAAAATATGAAGATCAACTTAAACACATTAAAACACTTGAACATACTTACTTCTCCTCCAAATCCCCATCTGCCCTTAAGGACTTGATCCATGCCAAATCAGACCTTAATAAAATTATAACTAATGAAGCTTGTCATACTCTCCTTAAAATAAAATCTAAATATCATGGGGGTCAGAACAAAGCAGGTAAAATGTTGGCCAACTACTTGAAAATCAAATCTGAACGCAAAGCTGTCGGTCCAATTTTTAACGATTCACTCAACAAGTTAGTCACCTCCGATGAAGACATTGCTGAAGTTTTTCACAACTACTATCAAGCCTTATATACCGATGATACTCACCCTTCTGCTGCTAACTTAACGACTTTTTTTGACGGCCTCTCATCCCCCCCAGCCCTCCCTGTTGAATTTTCACACCTAGAACGTGAAATTACCCTCCAAGAGATTACCTCAGCTATTCATTCCCTTAAGAAATCAAAAGCCCCTGGTCCTGATGGCCTGCCGATTGAATTTTACTCCTCCTTTCATTCGTTTTTTGCTCCCAAACTCCTTCAATTATTTAATTCTTTTATTTTTGAAGCTAAGGCCTCTGGGTCGTTTTTGGACGCCCTCATTGTCATCATCCCGAAACCTGATAAGGATCATTCCCAATGTAAGAATTTCCGCCCCATTTCCTTAATTAATTATGATTGTAAAATTTTTGCTAAAATCCTTGCCTCTCGCCTTGATTCCATTATCCCTCGCCTAATCAACACAGACCAGGTGGGGTTTGTTAAGGGCAGACTTGCTGCGGATAATGCCCGTCTTTTTTCCAATGTCCTTTCTCACAGCAAAACTGTCAAAACCCCATTAGCAGCCCTTTCCCTAGACGCTGAAAAAGCTTTTGATCGTATTAATTGGCAGTACATGTTTCGAACCCTTACTTGGTTTGGCTTTGGACCAAAGTTTATAGCGTTAGTCAAACTCCTTTATTCCTCTCCTCGTGCCAGTATTTTTGTTAACAATCAATTTTCCAGATTTTTTTCTTTAACAAGAGGTACAAGACAAGGCTGTCCCCTTTCCCCTTTATTATTTATCCTATGCCTTGAACCCTTTTTACAACGTATTCGTTCTAACCCTCACATCACGGGTTTAAAATTCCCCTCTGTCGAAACTAAACTCTCAGCATACGCTGATGATGTCCTCATTTACATGTCCAATCCTGAATCTTCCCTCCCTCCCTTTTTAGATGAAGTTCAGTTATATTCCTCAATATCAGGATATAAGCTCAATTTATCCAAAACAGAAGTGCTTCCCCTTAATTCTTTGTGTTTTCAATATATGTTTAATAATACTGATTTTGCATGGTGCCCTTCTAAAATTAAGTACCTCGGCATATGGTTTTCTTCCTCTCTAAAAGACACCCTTAAAATAACATTTGATTCGTTAATTAAGAAAATTCAATCCCTTCTGCAGATTTGGTCTCCCCTATTTCTTTCCTGGTGGGGTAGATTAGATACCATCAAAATGATGATTACCCCTCATGTTTTATATACAGTCTCTATGCTCCCCTTCAAAATCCCTAAATCCTATTTTTCCCGTATCAACTCAATTTGCACAAAATTTTTGTGGAATAGCAAACACCCCCGCATTGGATTGCATAAGCTGGTTCGCCCTAAAAACGAAGGTGGTGTTCGTTTCCCTGATTTTGGCTCCTACCATTCTGCCTTTCTTATCAAGCAATCCTTCTCCTTGGCATATGATTTCCTTGATACTCCTGTCCCTAAATGGGTGCTCCTGGAACGCTCTTTTTTAAAAGATTTCTCATTTCAACATGTTCCTTTCATGTCAAACTGTACCTTTATATCCAAGTATCCTATTTTGAAATATTGCCAATCTACCTTGCAGAGTATTTTTTCCTCTTCCCTTTCTCCTCTTCAATGTTTTCTATCATCTGTAGTTTGGTACAACAAATTTCTTAGATATAAAGGTAAATCATTTTATTTTAAACACTGGAAGGAAAAGGATATAATGTTTGTACATCAATTTTTTCTTGATTCTACTCTTCTTTCTTTTGCGGATCTACAAAATAAGTTTAACCTACCCTCCTCTTTTCTTGCTGAATATTCTATTATAGTCACTGCTATTCAGTCTCATTTAACTTCGTTATCCTCTTCCTCTGATTCTTTTTCTTCTTTCACTCCTGTCACTCCACTTTACCCTCTTTTCTCTACTCATCAACCTAAAGCTGCTCTTGTATATTCACTTTTATTATCTAATTGTTCTATTCGATCTAAGTCTACAGTGGAGACTGCTTGGGAAACTGATCTGGATGTCTCTTTTGACACTGAATTGTGGGATCGTATATGGTCTCGAATCTTCAAAGTTTCTGTTGCTGCACGCATTACCCAATCTTTACTTTTTATTTACCACAGAGTTGTTATTACACCGGTTACTATACATAAATTTTCTCCAACCTCCTCTCCTTTATGTTGGTCCTGTTCTAAAGACCCTGGTACTCTACAACACCAACTTTATTATTGTTTCCCAGTTTTATCTTTTTGGACTGATGTTTGGAATATATGTATGAAAATGTTATCTCTTTCTTCACAATTGTCTTTTATACACATATTTTTAGGTTCTTTAGCTGATGATATTGTTATTAGTACCCCTTCTTCTGCTAAGTTGTTAGACCTTTTTATTGCACTTGCATTTAAAGTTATTTTATCGTGCTGGAAAGATAATTCTAAACTCTCGGTCCACACATGGTGGAATTATATATGTGACGAATATAGAATTTCTATTGCCTCTTCTACCTCTATCCCTTTGAAAATTAAATCTGACTTATTATGGCTTCCCTTTACTTCCTATCTCTCTTCCAATCCTTCTCCCTTACCGCGTGCTCCTTGTCCCTCATGATCCCTTATTTCTACTTCCTTTTTCCCCTCTCTCTCCCCTCTTCTCTTTCCCTGTCTTCTGCTTTCTTCCTTTTCTTTTCTCCTTTCCAATCCTTTCCTTTCTTCTTTCTCCTTTCTATCTTTTCATACCTTTCCTTTCTCTATATTAATTCCTGTAGATTGATGTCTTTCAATTATTATTATACTCATATGTACTTTTTCCTAATTTTTCATGACATGTTTCTTGTATCATTTTTTAATGCTTAATAAAAATTTCTTAAACAAAAAAAAAAAAAATAGGCAGTACAAGTGTGGTTATCTTCCAGGTAATAGTGGCATGTTTTTAATGGTGCAGCAGGTGTAGTGGCACCAGAGCCAAAAGCTCTTGGGACCCCACTAAACACAGAATATTGCTGAATCTAACTACTAAACAGGCAGTCACAAGTGCAGTAATCTAGCAGGCACCAGGGTCATGATTACAATGGTGTAGCAGGTGCACTGACAACAGGGCCAAAAGCTCTAGGCAGACCACCAGACACCTAATATTGCTATATTTTACTATTAAAGAGTCATTCAAAGTGCAGTTACCTTGCAGGCAATACAGTTATGATTGAAATGGTGCAGCAGGTGCAGTGGCACCACAGCAAAAAGCTGTCTTACCTCCTCTAAACACCAAATATTGCTATATTTAACTACTAAACAGGCAGTCACAAATACAGTTATCTTTCAGGCACTAGGATCATAATTTCAATGGTGCAGCAGGTGCAGTGGCACTGGGCCCAAAAGTTGTGGATCTTTTTTTCCTACATTAAGGCTGCCCAGTGTTTACCGATACTTATCTTCCCCAGGCTGCCTGCATTTAAAGCTTGCTTGTGTAACTCTGCTTTAGTGTGTGGAGCTTTTATCACATTTCACATTCCTTATGGTATTATTCCCCTAATAAAAATAGCATTTTATTCTGTGTCATGTGTTTGTTGCTAACAACATTGTTTTCTTCTCGTGTCATGTGTTTGTTGTTGGGCATTATGTAGTGTAAACTTGAACGAACTGATTGCAGTGCTTTACACGAGCATGCTCCCTGGTGCTCTAAAGGGATGTTTTAACCTCCTATATTCGTTTGGACAGTTTCTGAGTAACATTACAGCGCCAGACAACTCTAGGATTGTATACATGGTCATGTGCCTGTTCTAAAAGTATTCATTGAGTCTTTTGATTGCACCCTATTCCTTTGACTTGCCAGGAAAGGAGTCTGTATAGTTTCAGTAGCAGTAACTTTAAAAATTCCAGCTGCTGGGCATTGCTGGAATCTTTTAAATATAAAAAAACATATTATTTCCCCCTGGTGTAAGTTCTCTTTTTTACCACTAAGCATTTAATTTAGTAAGCAGGTAGGTGGTAAGACTTTCTTTTTTTGGGACTGGCCTTTACTGTGCAGATTGTATTGTTCTAGCACAAAACATGCTATATGGTTTGCTGTATTTTCCTTGCCCCATGTGAATAAACAACGTGGTCATTGAGAGATACTCTAATAGTGAGAAGTTTGCAGTTAGTCTTTCCATGGATGTAAAATGTATTCATATTTATTTGCATACTTTTAAAGCGTGGTATTTTAGCTCAATAATTGCTAAAAATAGTTCGCTGAAGTCATTTAAACAGGCTCCTGTATTTTCATTGTTACATAATCTAAAGAACACCAACTGTACATTCTTAAAACAGGCAAAGTGCATTATCTAGTTATCATGATTTTAATGGTTTAGCAAGTACAGTGGCACCGGGACGTCTTACTTTCAGTGTGTTTCTTTCAGTTATATTGCACAAATGGTCAAATGCTCATTTGAAAAATGTAAAGTTAATTTTCATTTGTTTATGTTACCAATGGGCAATAACCAAACAACACCTTTTAATCGAGTTTTCATAATCTTGTTCTCTGGTTTTGCAAAAACCGTGCTTACGATTTACTTGTATGTTTTTTCATCCCACCCTTTACGTATTCTCCACATAGCTGCAACATTTTCAAGTCTACTTGTCAGGTACATTTTTTTTATGTTTGTCCATTTACCTAATCTCCTTATTAATACCAGTAGTAAAAGCACAATATATTTCCTTTTTGAACATAAACAAGTCATAACACTTTATCAGACTTTCTGTAACTTATATTGTGCAACGGCTCATCAAACTACAACTTAGAAGAAAAAAAGCTTATTCTTAATCACATAGGCGAAACCTAATGCATTCACTAATGCTTGTTTAAAGCTGTTCTGGAAAGTCATGATGTCACACTGCCCTCTCTGGCGAACATTCTAGAAGGTTCTTCATGATTCCATGGTCTACCAGGCTTGCGTGCTTTTTTCTCAGTACTAGAATGACATTGGGTAGCTCCTTCACTTACCTTGGATCCAGCTGGAGCCGTGATGTAGAAGCCGCAGTCCATGTTGGAATCGTAATTGTTGGGGAAGTTAGGGGATGAGATGGTGCCGTCAGAGCTGGTGAATGTGCCGCCACATTTTACTGTCAAACAGAAGAAAGAATCATCTTAGTACTCTGTGCATAGAGTACCGGTGATGAGAGTACAAAGTCCACATGCACAAAACACATCTCAGCCCTTCCACAACTGTGTGCCACACCAGAACCAGGAGTAGGGTCCTGCCTGATGCCCCCGGCACGCTGTTTGTGCCTCAGCTCACACTTTCGAGCAGCTGTGCGCTGTATAAATTAAATATAACATATCATAACATAACATGTCCCCAAAAATAGTGGTACATGGCAAGAAACTGGGGACATGACATGAGGTTCCAGTCAGAAAGTACACATTTACTGTCAGGATGGTAAATAATAGAGCCCATGTCCCTGCCAATAGAGGACCCCCACTTTCAGAGATTCTTGTCAGTACTCTCCCATGTCACTAATCATATGTGTTCCCATATATTTTGTGCACACTGTGATCTTTGACAACCCCCTGATCATCGGTGGCCAAGACAGAAACAAAACACTGCTAATCTATGTACCATCTCCAGCTCCTTTCCCCAGACTCAAGGTATTTTGTCAGTGTGCTGGGCCCACGACATCTTGTATTCCATGGTGAGACCTCTATTGACTCTGAGAAACAAGCACTTCCTGCAGTGAGCCTTACGCCAACACACCCAGATATCCTGGGAGCACAGCTCACTGGGTCCCAACAAGAGGTCTTGGCGAGCTGTAGAAGGCCTTTGCTTCCTTCCTCCCCTGTCTGTCAGTGGGCTGGCACCAAGGGCTACAGCATTACTGTAGAAGGCCCTTGCTTCCTCCCTCCCTCCCCTGTCTGTGAGTGACTGGACACCAAGGGCCATACCATTGTTGAAAGAGCCTTCTACATTCCGCCTCCCTGCCTGAGAGCACCCTGACACCACGGACCGTACCACTGCTGTAGGAGGCCTTGAAGCCACTGGCGGTGATGGAACCATCTGTCACAAACTCCAGCAGCATCTTATTTCCAGAAGACATGAATGGCTGGAGCAGCCCGGTCCCACATGCTTTGCTGAGTAAGACTGGGGCTGCCTTACTGTTGCCATCGTAAATTGTGAGGTAGTCGGAGTCGCAGTTTGAGGAGGATTGGAGATCGAAGGCATCAAACTGCAGAAGAATCTGAGAAGAAGGAGCAGTAAATCAGACATACGACCTCCTGGGTGTCTAGAACTTTATATCCACCATTTGTTTAAAAAGGACAGATTTTCAGTTTTTGAAAGTCATCCGCAGACTAGACTCAGTCGGTGATTTTGCATTGACTTGTACTGTTTCCAGCCTCCTTCGCCACCATCCCTAAACTTCACATGCGTTTAAAGAGACATGACACCCTTATGCTGTCCCTGCAGCTCCTGTCTTCTCTCATGGTGCCTCTACTTGGAAGCAACCCTGTTCTGAAGCTTTGGTACCTCTTGTGAAGAAGTTACACACTGGGGTCTTGATTGCCTGTGCTAAGCTGGGGTTTTCAGTCAAGTTAAAGGAGTAACCGAGAGAGCTAAGCTGGGGTAAGCTTCAAGGCACATGGTACAGTTGGCTCCTCATTGGACTGATAAGGATGGCCCTCCACCTCTCTGGGGCACTGCCTCTGGGTTACCAATAACCTGTGTCCTACCCTTTGAGTGTGAGTGATGCCCACCAGCAGACCATATATGCTCAAGATAAATGTGATATTAAGTAGCGAAAGTCTATACGTACCTATGCATATTGACCTAAACCATACTTTGTTAGCTGATATTTTGGCTAAGATGTTTTTGTAGCACTGTATTCAAAACTCAATATTCTTGTACCATACACACCTATCGCTGTGCACCCCGGTATTCTGTCCTGCTACACTGTTCATTAATAGGTTAATCCTTGTGTGCCCATATCTTTTGGGGAACTCCACTGGCATTCCCTCTCACCATTGCTTATTGCCCCCATGGGGCATTTCTGTGACGTCCAATTTGAAGATGGTTAAAGTTTGACTTATTTGCCCCTTGTAGACCCACTCTTTAAGCTTTATTCCATCTAGTCTGTGGTGTCAGCCCTACTGTAGATTTCAATAATATCTTCTGATTGGTTCTCCGAAGCTCTGCAGCTATGGTGCTGACATCATTGGAGAGAACATTCCAAGGACACATCCTTCTCCTCCTCTCTGATGGGCCATCTAACCAGAGTGACCTATCTCAGCAGCAACCTCGGCCGCCAATCAGGCAGCTCCTAACCCAGCGCGCTACTCTAAGTCCCACTCCTAGGCGGCTCAGGACTCTGGCAGGAGGAAAGCGCGACTAGCCCCATCAGCTTGTCTGTGAAGGACATACCTTATCGGAAGGCACTCGGATCATGTAGACACAGTTGACGTTGTTCGGGTACGAGGAAGGGTTATTGGAAGACGCTAGGGTGCCGGTCGGGTTAGATAAAAGGGTGCTGCAAACACCTGAAACCAAATATGAAAAGGAACATTCTTTAAATATTAATGTCTAGAAACAGCACAATGACCCTGACAGGTTGAATTTCCACCCTCCAACGGCTCCTACTGAGAATGTCTCAGTTAGATTCACTAGTATTTAAGCTGGCATCTTTATATCTCCTCCAGGAGGACGCCCCTTGACCTAAACAATGATCTCTGTGGCTGGTGCTGGTCTTAGCAATGATATGGAATCACAGACAAGAATATAAGTAGGTACCAAGAACTGCACTGGGCACACTGACCGTCAACACAAATTGCCCTGGTTCAGATTAAATGGCAATAAAGGTGGGGTGGATTTTTAGGGAGACAAATAAAAATGAAACTCTGCAAAAGCAAATTATTTTGGACCAAGAACAGAATATTTCTGTCACTCCACTTTCTCTTTGCTGGTCTAAAGTGACTTCAGTGTTCAGGTCAAAGAAACATACATGGTGTCTAGCTGGCTATAAGGCCACATAACTCCTAATGCAAAGAAGACATGGATCCCAATGGCAGGGACATTTTCAAAGCTGGGAACCCAAAGGTCAAGCTCCATAAAGGTAACAAACAGGGTCTTAGCAGAACTCTAACATTCAACCCATCTGAAACTCCACTATAAGAGGAATATGTTTCCATAAAGTAGTAGATTGTGCTTGGAACTCATCAGGTGATGAACACTGGGATCCAGTCAGAGGATGAACTATGGAGTTCTCCCAAGAATGGGATCCCACCAGCGGATAAATGCAAGGATCCCATCGGTGAATGGATACTGGGGAGGCATATTTACAACGAAATTTTGGAGAGCGGAACTGCGCCATCTTCGGCATCGCCGTGCTCCGACATTTCCAAAATGGAGGAATGCGCTGTATTTACACCAATACGAAGCTCCCCTGTGTTTTCCCCTGTGCTGGCGCTAAAATGAGCTGCCTAGCTCCAACACAAGCACATTTGCACCATAGTACAAAGGGGCCTGTGTTGCAGGGAATGATTGTTTATGTCCAGGAAGGTGTCCCTTCCTGCACATAAACAATCCTATATGGTGATGTGTTACTTCTATGTGTGCTGCTGAATTCAGCATACGTAGAAGTAGCAATTCGTCATTATTCAATGATTGTTTATGTCCCGGAAGGTGTCTCTTCCTACACATAAATATTCATTAATGGCATTTTGCTCTTTCTATGTGTGCTGCAGAATGCAAAAACATGGAGAAATAAAAGCATTTCTCCTCGTTTCTCCATTATAGCGCCTGCTGTTGCATGGCATTAGTTTTGGCGCTGCCTCAGATTAACACCTCCTTGTGAATCTGGGCAGCATCAAAAAGCAGTGGGAGTTGTGGTGGAACGCTGACAGCAACACCCATAGCACGCTCCATTCACACTACATGATGCGTGTGAGGGCGGCTTTTTTACAAGGCGGGGTTAAGACACAAAAAGGGGATTACGACACTATGAAAATATGCAGAAGGCCATATCGCCACCAGAACGTCGCTAAGAGTAATCAGGTGATGTTATCCCCATGTAAATATGCCCCTGGGATCGCTACATGAAACGAATCTCAAGCTCTCATGGAAGGAAGAATGTTGATATTCCAACAAGGGGGTGAATGCAAGGAATCAATCAGTAGATGGATGCTCGGGTCCTATCAAAGGTCAGTGATGGTGTCTCATCGGTGGATTAAGCCAGGATGCGATGAGTACATGAATGCTGGGATTCTATTGTGTGTCAGTCAAACTAAGACACACGTAATGAGATCCTGCTATCTTATCAAGAGATCAGAAAGGATCCGTCAGTGAAACCAAAGCGGATATTGTAGCCAGAAATAAATAGTGGGATCCTATTTACATATGAAGGCTGGGATCCAATTAGTAGCAAATTCCAGGATCCACTGGATTTATGCCGGGAGATGAATGTTGGGATCTCATAAGGGAACATGTTGGGATGCCATCATGAACTGAATACTGACATCGCACTAGGATAAATCCTAGAATTCAGTCAGGATATAAATGCTGGAATCCAATCAGCATAAATGCTGAAATCCAATCAGCGGATAAATGCTGGAATCTAATAAGTGGATAAATGCTGGAATCTAATAAGGGGATAAATGCTGGAATCTAATAAGGGGATACATGCTGGAATCCAATCAGTGGATAAATGCTGGAATCCAATCAGGGGATAAATCCTGGGATCCAGTCAGGGGATAAATTCTGGAATCCAGTCAGCGGATAAATGCTGGAATCCAATCAGGGGATAATGCTGGAACCACTTATGGGATAAATGCTGGAATCCAATCAGGGAATAAATGCTGGAATACAGTTATAGGATAAATGTTGGAATCCAATCAGCAGATAAATGCTGGAATACAATCAGGGGATAAATCCTGGGACCCAGTCAAGGGATAAATGCTGGAATCCAAGCAGCGGATAAATGCTGGAATCCAATCAGGGGATAAATGCTGGAATCCAGTTATGGGATAAATGCTGGAATCCAATCAGGGGATAAATGCTGGAATCCAGTTATGGGATAAATGTTGGAATCCAATCAGCGGATAAATGCCGGAATCCAATCAGGGGATAAATGCTGGAATCCAGTTATGGGATAAATGCTGGAATCCAATCAGGGGATAAATGCTGGAATCCAGTTATGGGATAAATGTGGGAATCCAATCAGCGGATAAATGCTGGAATCCAATCAGGGGATAAATCCTGGGATCCAGTCAGGGAATAAATGCTGGAATCCAATCAGGGGATAAATGCTGGAATCCAGTTATGGGATAAATGCTGGAATCCAATCAGGGGATAAATGCTGGAATCCAGTTATGGGATAAATGCTGGAATACAATCAAGGGATAAATGCTGGAATCCAGTTATGGGATAAATGTGGGAATCCAATCAGTGGATAAATGCTGGAATCCAATCAGGGGATAAATCCTGGGATCCAGTCAGGGAATAAATGCTGGTATCCAGTTATGGGATAAATGCTGGAATCCAATCAGGGGATAAATGCTGGTATCCAGTTATGGGATAAATGCTGGAATCCAATCAGGGGATAAATGCTGGAATCCAGTTATGGGATAAATGCTGGAATACAATCAAGGGATAAATGCTGGAATCCAGTTATGGGATAAATGTGGGAATCCAATCAGTGGATAAATGCTGGAATCCAATCAGGGGATAAATCCTGGGATCCAGTCAGGGAATAAATGCTGGAATCCAATCAGGGGATAAATGCTGGAATCCAGTTATGGGATAAATGCTGGAATCCAATCAGGGGATAAATGCTGGAATCCGGTTATGGGATAAATGTTGGAATCCAATCAGCGGATAAATGCTGGAATCCAATCAGGGGATAAATGCTGGAACCCAGTTATGGGATAAATGCTGGAATCCAATCCAAACCAGGGATAAATGCTGGATACCAGTTATGGGATAAATGCTGGAATCCAATCAGCGGATAAATGCTGGAATCCATTCAGGGGATGCATGCAAGAACTCACTGAGGCAATGCAATTCGGGATTCTAGGGGACAATAATTGCCAGGCCAATAAGTTATACATGCTGGGATCCTCTTAGGGGACAAACACTGGCATCCCATCAGGAGATAAATGCTGGCATCATGTCATATGATGAATGCTGGGAACCACTCTGGGAAAGGATGCTGGGGTCCTACTGGGGACAAGGGCTGAGATCCTATCAGAGGATAAATGCTGAAATCGCAACAGGATGAGACAAAATCTGGAATTCAGGCAGCGGATAAATACTGGGATCTCATCAGGAGAAAAATGCTGAGATTTCATCCTAATAGCAGGAAGAACAAAGAGCTGGTTTTAGTTCTCGGCTGGGCAATAAAACAGTTCTAGATGCCTGCCTTAGCTGATGATGGTTAAATATCTTTATCTTGGCTGATATTGTTAGATCTTTTTGCATGATCAGTGAGGAATAGTAGCTACTGCATCGGATACAGCTCTAAAATGGTTCAGATAATTTTCTAAGAAGACAGACACAAAATGTCAGACTAGAGTTCTTCAAGTCATCAGAGGGGAAGGTTGAATGTGGAGTACCCCAGGTTTCACCCTTTCCCCCTCTCTCTTGTTTTCCGAGCTGCTATTTTCTACCATTTGCTCCAGAGACCTCAAATAATGCTGATTTGCTGATGACATACAGATCTACGTGCACATGTTGGTCTCGTAGGACATGGGGATGAATAAAAGTGGGTTCGAGTTAAACAGAGCAAATCTGAGATGCTCTGCGTATGCTCAAGACACAGACTTCTGAATAACCTTGCTTAGCCAATGGAGATATTTGAGACCCCCATCCACCTTGACTAAGAAACTAGAAAGCTGAGGGTCATCTGGAATACCGAATTGAACTTTGAGGCTCACATCAGCTCTGTAGAGCGTTCAAGTTTATTCAGCATAAGACAACTGAAACAGACATTGCCCTACATCAAAAACAAACATCACAAAATCCTTTCTGGTTCACTGACTGATTCAAACCCAGATTATGCCAATTCCTTTCTGAGTTGGCTTCCAAAAATAAAACTGCCGAGATGCAACATGTAAAAGAGATGGTGGCACAACTTGTTTTAAAACTATGGATTTATCGTAGCCTATCTGCAGGCTCAATTTCAGTGGTACCCTTCCGAAAGCCCGATCCAAAAGGTCATTATTATATCAACGGGCTAGACTTCAGTGGTACCCATCCAAGACCCCTATCCAAAGGTCATTATCATATCAGCAGGCTAGACTTCAGTGGTACCCATCCAAAAGCCCCACACAAAAGACCGTTATCAAATCAACAGGCTAGACTTCAGTGGTACACATCCAAAACCCCTACCCAAAGGTCATTATCATATCAGCAGGCTAGATTTCAGTGGTACCCATCCAAGAGACCTATCCAAAGGTGATTATCTTATCAGCAGGCTAGACTTTGGTGGTGCCCATTCAAAAGCGCTATCCAAAAGACCATTATCAAATCAACAGGCTAGACTTCAGTGATACCCATCCAAAAGCCCTATCCTAAGGTCATGATCTTCAACAACGCATTTGTTGTTCTCAAGTGCATCAAGGGAACAGCATCAGCTTGTTTTTTGGGAGAAAATCATTAGAAACGTTCCCTCCTGTAACCCAGGGTCCTGTGGTTTATCTCTTCTCAATGCTGGAAGTACTAACATTGAGGGAAAGGGAAACTGCAGATTCCCCACTATTTGGGCCAAAGATTTTGAATGTACTGACTGCACCTGGATATTAAGAATAGAAATACTCCGCTTACCTTTAGGAAAGCCTTACAACATTCCACTTGTGTTCTCTTTTTGCAGCACTTACATGTATATGGCATTTTATAATAGTTAGTTAGGGACACTGGCACCTAAAAATAATAATTAAGTTCAAAGGGTGCGCTCCACAAATTAACTAACAACATTAAAATGTTCCATGATGGATGATAATGGTGGAAGTTGAGCTGGAATCATAACAAAAGATAATATTACTGCCGAGGAAAAGATGCTGTGACTGATATGACATTTCAGTATCTATCTGCAGGCATGCCCTCCTTACCACACTGGTACAGGGCGTTGATTTTGGAAACATCCAGGTTGCTAAGCCCATATCTCTGTCCGATGACTGTGTTTGGATTTGGCTTGGGGACGATGGTCGGCTGTCCAGCTCTGGTAGTAAAAGCATACCTGGGGAAAGGAAGACTTCACAGGTAAAGCCCACAGTGTATGCACCATTATAACGCATTATTCACAGATAGAACTCTACAGCAAGTCCAGCTGAGTCTACAGCGGGAACAGGTGAGGGCCAAATATTTGGTGTTGCATAAAATGATGCATATCTAAACTCAATCTCAATGTTGTTCTAGAACTAGCCTCCAACAGATCCTGCCCAGCTCAGTCTAAAATTTCTCAGTTCTCCTTTTCATGAGCCTCAAATCCATGTAGGCAACACACTCCCCCCTTACCGCCCTCACTCACACTCAGCATCTCAGATCCTAAAAAGACTGATTTGAAAAATTTCTCTAGTGTAGCCTCATGACATTTCCTCTTGTGACAGAGGGTGGCTTTAGTACTGAGGTACCAATCCTCATGCGATTCATCAGCAATGGATCTTCCACTCTAAACCGAGTTATTCACCAATTCAGACAACGTTCCCTTTCCATCCCCACATGTGGACTTTCAACTCTATGGGAACAAGTTCAGTAACACAGCCATGACTCAACTTCATTTCTCACCTTCATCATCTATGGCAGTTCCACACTGTGGTGCCCATATACACCAACCCAGCCATCATTCCATACCCCGCTTCACATACAGAGCATCGATCATAGCCAATGATGTTCACCGACACAGCCATCAGTCCGTACCACGCTTCACATATAGAGCGTTAATCCTAATCAAGGCTGTTCACCAACACAGCCGAGATGGTACTACTCTTCCTCATCCATGGACATTCTACTCTGCGTGAACATGTCCACTGAAACAGCCATGACTCAACTTCACTGTCTTACCTTCATCATCTACGGCAGTTCCACACTGTGGCGACCATATACACCAACCCAGCCATCATCCTGTACCCCGCTTCACATACAGAGTGTCAATCCTAACTAATCATGTTCACCGACACAGCCATCATCCTGTACCATGCTTCACATACAGAGTATCAATCAAAGCCAATCATGTGCACCAACGCAGCCATCAATCCGGACCCTGCTTCACATACAGAGTATCGATCCTAACCAATCATGTTCACCAACACAGCCATCATTCTGTACCCCGCTTCATATTCAGAGCGTCAATCACAACCAATGCTGTTCACCAGCAAAGCCATGACTCAACTTCGCTTTCTTACCCTCATCATCTACGGCAGTTCCACACTGTTGTGCCCACGTTCCCCAGCCCAGCCATCATTCTGTGCCCCGCTTCACATACAGAGCATCAATCCTAACCAATCATGTTCACTGACACAGCTATGACTCAACTTCACTTTCTTACCCTCATCATCATCTTACAGCTGTTCCCTAATCAAAGGTGAAATAAAGACCACCCTCTACTTCCCATTCCCAGCAATCTCAGCGCTAATTAAAAAGATCACATTAGAATGTGATCAGAATCACTGGGTGTGAATTAGGGTTTGATGGACGGAGGATTATAGGGATGGTGGAGGACATTACCAATGCCATCCCGACGGTACTTCATCACCAACTATAGCCATGACCTCGGCCCAGCAGCCATCTCTACATAATTAAAGAAACCATCATTACTGCAGTTACTAAAGGTTTTTACCCAGGTTCTGGGGGTCAGTATTGTTTTCTTCCTGTCCCTCAATGTTGGGCTTTTCCATATGATGATGGACAGGAGGAAAAACAAATATTACACCGTCCACCCTAAATAAGGCAGGCATTGTAATGCCATTCCTCAGATGGCTGCTACTTCATTGGGCTGCCAGAGGAAGTATTTCATCAACAGAGCCAATAGGAGGTCTGTCAACAGGATTCTTACGGTCTGCCCATATTGAAATGAAGCGGGTGGTCCTAGGGTTTGGTGGAGAGGGTAATCAGTCATGTTTGCAAAGGAGTACCCTCTCTGCCAAAATCTAAATCAGTCACTGTCTAGATATAAAAGCCTTTCATCAGAGTTGTAAATTGAAAATCTCTTCTTAGCTGCGCATCGGAGACTTACATCCCATAGTGCATCACGGAGGCGTAGTCGTACTCCAGGCCAAGGTTGTTGGTGTTCTCTCTGTTAAAGTTGCCGATGCTGTCTGTTGAGATGAGCAGACGGTACAGATGAGTTAGTGAGGACTGAGCCTGGTATGGCACATTCCAATAAAGAGAAGGTCCCAGCTCACCAGGGGGCAGTGCCCCCATGTGTCATTGCAGGGGTTAGGAGTAGTCTAATGGCTATGCTGTCGAATATGGAACATGGGGGAGAGGAGTCAAATCGGGTCCCGGGAACAAGATCGAAAAGCATGCATTTGAGGTTAATCGCTTCAATATGTGATATGGAGTTGTAAAATTCTAAATTTAAATCCTATTTAATGAAGAGCACCACTGAATTGTAGCTGCATTTTATAGCGCTTACTATTCTTGACAAGGCCTGCAGCACTTTATGCCGGGAGCACACTACTCCAGGCACCCAAGGCCGAATGGTTAATCCAGTGGTTGTTGGTTATTGGGATACATCTTGTGCTCTCAAGAAAATCATTCCAAGCATTTACTCCAGTTTCTTTGAGGAAGAGACAATGATCTGGGGTTAGGGGTGCTCATTTGGGAGGTGGAAGGAGTATGTGAGTTCATGGAGATGATTTGTGGGATTAATGCCTGAGCGAAATTAGGTGTTATTAGTTTGCAGATATGACTTTCAAGAAAGAGGTGATTTAGTTGAAAATTTGGTAGAAAATGAGGACATTCACAGAAATGCAATAGTAAAGATTAAGGCAAACATGCTTGTGACGTAAAGTAGGCTGTGCTCAGAGAGAGGAGACATGCAGAATATGAAAAATAAGGAGATAGTCAGTCCAATGAAAGGGAGAGGGGAGTTTTTCATGCAGTTTTGGGAATACAGAGGACGCTTTTTGAGAAGCCATGCAATCGAAGAATGAAAAAACTGTAGAAAGAAGCACCATTATTTGTATGTGAGATAGTGGAGTAAGAAAGGGTGGTGCTCAAGGCGATGTACATCCCAACCAGCCCCGGGCCCACTTAACAACGCATGCTTTGTGTCAGGTTTATGTTACTTTTCTAATTCAAACCCAAATGAAACTATTCAGGTGGAATTTACAATCCAAAGCTAATCGCGATAGGAGTTAAATTGTAACCCAAAGTAACAAAAAGTTATGCTTTGCACTGCCTTGCATTACTTTGCGTCAAGGGGGCGTTCTATGGGTGATGCACAGGTGTTACTACGCCTTCCCCCATGGGTTTTGACATAAATCCATATCTACAAAACACTTTAAACAGATTTGGGCCAAACCCTCTGCCTCTTCAAGGCAAGTGTACCGGGGGGAAATATTTTCATTCCTCCTAGTTTTTCCCCCTTTGCGTGTTGCTGCATTGTGTAGCACACCTACAATGTGTTAAAAGTCTTGAGGCATAGTTTTTGTATTGAAAGGGACCCTTTTCTGCACAAAGACTGTGCTTCAGACAACGCATACATTCTAGCACTACGGCGCAAGGGTCCCTGTGTTGGTGCATGTCTGCCTAAAGTCTGCCACCAGTGCTGGGAGCCAGCAGAGTAGCGCCACATCATAGAATTTCATTCACACGATGCAGCGCAGCGACTCAAGCTGAACACTTCTGTGCAAATCTGTACCCCGTGTCTCTGAAGCAGGCACTGCAAGCAGCAATCACTGATCCTCATTATCAATTTCAGGAAAATGCATTTTAACCACAAGTCATAATTTATCCTATGCCAGGCAATTTTTATGTGGGCAAAGAATAAACAGATTAAAATGAAGTATTGCTCTAGTTAATGCCCTCAGCAGTGGTGACGTTTGTGAAAAGGACAGCAGACTGTGACAGTAACAAATATTGATCACCTGTAACCAGGGGGACCACCCTCACCCTGATGCAGGGCGCGAACATATAACGTGTGATCCCCCCTCTTATTTCCACAGCCACCGCAGCTCCTCAGGTGGACCGGCGAGGAGAGATACAGCTGCGACGAGGAGGACGAGTGCGGGCTTTTTAAATGGATGGGAAGCCGAATGGAGGAGGAGGAGTTACGTCCTACGATAAATGACAGCTGCGAGAACCCACAGGTGTGTTATTACACCGGAGGAGCGGACAGAGTTTGGAAGAGTGGGGAGGCGGGAAGCAGCGGAGAAGCGTGGAGCAGTGGAGAGGCGGGAAGCAGCGGAGAAGCGTGGAGCAGTGGAAAGGTGTGGAACAGCGGAGAGAGCGGGACAGCGAAGGAGGAGGCCGAGAAAGGTGGAGAGCCCGAGGCATATGGTCAACGTGTCCCAATCGAATCGGAGGAACCGTCAGGAGAGGAGGACGAAAGCCCAGCAGCGGAAAGGAGCAAGCCAGGAGGCCAACACCGTGCTTCGCCCAGCCGCACTCCAGGAGGGGTGTGGCTTTCAGAGGTGCGTACCCGTATCGTGGGCTGGGTGAAAAAGAAAGGCAAAAGCCTCCGTTAAACGTTCCCCCTTTGTGCCCTGGGAACCCTGCACTGCCCCCCCCCTTCACGACCCGACAAAGCCTGCACTACGGTTTCCCTCACACCCCCTTCCCTTGTTACGAGTATTACGAAGGTAGCGTACTGATACTTGCCTCTGTTTGTGTTTCCCCTGCACCGGTGGAGCCTGGGCCATTACGGAGCCGAAGGAGCATAGCCGAAGGAGGAGCCCCTTCCGTCGGAGGGAGGAGGGAATACTCCAAAAGACCCGAGAGGAGAGAAGTCGATCTCCAAGGAGAGTCGTAAACAGAAAGACCTGTGCCGATCATTTGTTGCAAAAAATAAAACCTTGCAAAACCAAGACACGTCTCCTGCCCCTTCCTGCAGACCCGGTTACATCACCGTAACCAGGGGTCAGATTGGTTGAACGGGTGTGTTGGCGGGTATCTGTGATCAAACCTAAGCTGAACCAATCAGGTGTTCAAATCAGTGCCAAGGTGTGCCCATCAGGAATCTGAGTTGTACTCAGTTTTCCCTCTCAGTGGTAAGTGGAGCCCGGGGGTGACACTGACCGGGCGAGATGTTCTCCGTCATGATGGTCACGTAGTTGTCGCGGTCGCTGCGGTTCTGCTCGTGGTAGAAGCCCAGGGAATGGGTCAGCTCATGCTGGATGGTTCCTTTCGACAGACATCCCCCGGGAAGAGATACCTCCTGAATGCCTCCTGTCTTCCCGATGTATGACCAGCACCTACGGGAGAAGATGGACCAGGGAGACCCATAAATTACTGCAATGGCACATTTAGAGAAAGAATATTACAATTTTACTACATACAAGGGATCTGCCTGTGTGTCTCCTCTCTGACTGTGGCTATCTGCAAGGAAAGAGGGATTTTAGGGAAAGACAATGTGCAGTCTAGGTTGTAATGCAAGATCTTGCATCCTAAGGAAAGGTGTGTCATCATGCAGCAGTTTGATGCATTTCTGGTCTACCCTGTAATATTTTCTCGCAGTGGACTCCACATCAGTCTGCGCTGTAGCCCCTTGGGATCGGTCTTCCACCTCGATCTCAAAACCTTTCTGTTTGATAACCTCTCTTTTGGTTGTGTAATCTTACAGTTCTCCCATCACTTTCATGAGCTCTCCACTAGTGCCTTAGACACCTCCCTGGAGGTAGCTGTGGGCTCTATAAATGTCATGAATTGAATTCAATTTGTGACTATTGTCTGCCTGGGGGGTCTGACCTACCAGCTGCCCAGGGGTAATTCGGCTCAGTCCCCAATAACTGGGATCCATACTCCAACGCAGTCAGAGTTCTGGTTGCGTGTGGCATGATGCATGTGTGGCGCATCTGTGAAAGCATATACATTGAGAGTAGTGTCCTAAAATCATTAGTCCCTTCTGGATGTGTTTATATTTTGTGTACTTGTTTCCGCCTCTGGAATCTTTGCATTAAGACCTCATGGATCTATGGGTGGGAATAGAATATAAAGCACATCTCTTTTTTGCTAGGCCCAACATTTTTGTCCAGCAAAAGGCTCTGAGACCACCTCCTGCCTTGTGTTGTGATAGGCATCGAATAGAGAAAATTGGCCAGTCAAACATCAGACATATCAACGTCAGGACTTTGTCTGGCACGTTTGCTCCTCTGAACAGGAGGATTATAAACACCACCCTATTGAAAGCGTGAAGCCGTAGCAGAGAACAGCATCATATCTGCCCATGGAAAGCCTTTCACTTAGAGTCCACTGCCCATGGAAAGTCTTTCACTGAGAGTGCACTGCCCATGAGAAGTCTTTCACTGAGAGTCCACTGCCCATGGGAAGTCTTTCACTGAGAGTGCACTGCCCATGGGAAGTCTTTCACTGAGAGTCCACTGCCCATGGGAAGTCTTTCACTGAGAGTGCACTGCCCATGGGAAGTCTTTCACTGAGAGTCCACTGCCCATGGGAAGCCTTTCACTGAGAGTCCACTGCCCATGGAAAGTCTTTCACTGAGAGTCCACTGCCCATGGGAAGTCTTTCACTGAGAGTCCTCTGCCCATGGAAAGCCTTTCACTGAGAGTATTCTGCCCATATAAAGTCTTTCACTGAGAGTCTTCTGCCCATGGAAAGTCTTTCACTGAGAGTGCCCTGCCCATGGAAAGCCTTTCATTGAGAGTCCACTGCCCATAGAAAGTCTTTCACTGAGAGTCCACTGCCCATGGAAAGTCTATCACTGAGAGTCCACTGCCCATGGAAAGTCTTTCACTGAGAGTATTCTGCCCATACAAAGTCTTTCACTGAGAGTCTTCTGCCCATGGAAAGTCTTTCACTGAGAGTCCTCTGCCCATGGAAAGCCTTTCACTGAGTTCCAACTGCCCATGGAAAGTCTTTCACTGAGAGTCCATTGCCCATGGAAAGTCTTTCACTGAGAGTCCACTGCTCATGGAATGTCTTTCACTGAGAGTCCACTGCCCATGGAAAGTCTTTCCCTTAAATTTTACTGCCAACAGAGGGGCGTCTCCCAGTAGAGGATCTATCACTAACGCTCCACGGACCATGGGCAGCCCTTTGATGAGCGCTCGCACCCCTTGGAGAACCATCTTTCACTGCGAACCCACACCCATGTACGTTCTATCATTGAAAATCCACCTCGCATGTGGGGTCTTTCACAGTGAGTTTGCAACCCAAAGAGGGTCATCATGGACAGTCCTGGACCCAAGGAGGGCCTCACACGTAGAGAACACAACCCCTGGGGTACCTCAGTGAGAGCCCACAGAACATGGATGGACATTCCCTGAGGCAACAAAAACCATGGAGAGTCTCTAGGTGGTAGTCAACAGTTCAGTGATGCTCACTAATTGAGGGCTCGCAGCCAACGTAAGGTCATTGCTCCTTTAGGGTTTTTTACCACGTTATCAAGTTGTTTTTTATATTGACCTAAAAAGATAAAGAGTTTAGACATATTATTCTAAACTAAACTTCTACGGTCAATCCTTGGTGTGTCCTGTGCTCTTACCCATCGTCAGGCAGGGTCTGGAGGTAATGAGTCTATCTGATGGAGCCCTCTCTGGTGTGATGGCGAGCGTAGGGTCAGTCCTTAGGGTGTCCTGTGCTCTTACCCATCGTCAGGCAGGGTCTGGAGGTAATGAGTCTATCTGATGGAGCCCTCTCTGGTGTGATGCTGAATGTAGGGTCAGTCCTTGGGTGTCCTGTGCTCTCACCCATCGTCAGGCAGGGTCTGGAGGTAATGAGTCTATCTGATGGAGCCCTCTCTGATGTGATGGTGAGCGTAGGGTCAGTCCTTTGGTGTCCTGTGCTCTCACCCATCACCAGGCAGGGTCTGGAGTTAATGAGTCTATCTGATGGAGCCCTCTCTGGTGTGATGCTGAATGTAGGGTCAGTCCTTGGGTGTCCTGTGCTCTCACCCATCGTCAGGCAGGGTCTGGAGGTAATAAGTCTATCTGATGGAGCCCTCTCTGGTGTGATGGTGAATGTAGGGTCAGTCCTTGGGTGTCCTGTGCTCTTACCCATCGTCAGGCAGGGTCTGGAGGTAATGAGTCTATCTGATGGAGCGCTCTCTGGTGTGATGCTGAATGTAGGGTCAGTCATTGGGTGTCCTGTACTCTCACCCATCGTCAGGGAGGGTCTGGAGGTAATGAGTCTATCTGATGGAGCCCTCTCTGGTGTGATGGTGAGCGTAGGGTCAGAACTTAGGGTGTCCTGTGCTCTTACCGATCCACAGGCAGGGTCTGGAGGCAATGAGTCTATCTGATGGAGCCCTCTCTGATGTGATGCTGAATGTAGGGTCAGTCCTTGGGTGTCCTGTGCTCTTACCCATCGTCAGGGAGGGTCTGGAGGTAATGAGTCTATCTGATGGAGCCCTATCTGGTGTGATGGTGAGCGTAGGGTCAGTCCTTAGGGTGTCCTGTGCTCTCACCGATCCACAGGCAGGGTCTGGAGGTAATGAGTCTATCTGATGGAGCCCTCTCTGGTGTGATGGTGAGCGTAGGGTCAGTCCTTGGGTGTCCGGTGCTCTTACCCATCGTCAGGCAGGGTCTGGAGGTAATGAGTCTATCTGATGGAGCCCTATCTGGTGTGATGGTGAGCGTAGGGTCAGTCCTTGGGTGTCCTGTGCTCTTACCCATCGTCGGGCAGGGTCTGGAGGTAATGAGTCTATCTGATGGAGCGCTCTCTGGTGTGATGCTGAATGTAGGGTCAGTCATTGGGTGTCCTGTACTCTCACCCATCGTCAGGGAGGGTCCCGAGGTAATGAGTCTATCTGACGGAGCCCTATCTGGTGTGACGGTGAGCGTAGGGTCAGTCCTTGGGTGTCCTGTGCTCTTACCCATCCTCAGGCAGGATCTGGAGGTAATGAGTCTATCTGATGGAGCCCTCTCTGGTGTGATGGTGAATGTAGGGTCAGTCCTTGGGTGTCCTGTGCTCTTACCCATCGTCAGGGAGGGTCTGGAGGTAATGAGTCTATCTGATGGAGCCCTCTCTGGTGTGATGGTGAGCGTAGGGTCAGTCCTTAGGGTGTCCTGTGCTCTTACCCATCGTCAGGCAGGGTCTGGAGGCAATGAGTCTATCTGATGGAGCCCTCTCTGGTGTGATGCTGAATGTAGGGTCAGTCCTTAGGGTGTCCTGTGCTCTCACCCATCGTCAGGCAGGGTCTGGAGGTAATGAGTCTATCTGATGGAGCCCTATCTGGTGTGACGCTGAATGTAGGGTCAGTCCTTTGGGTGTCCTGTGCTCTCACCCATCGTCAGGCAGGGTCTGGAGGTAATGAGTCCACCTGATGGAGCCCTCTCTGGTGTGATGCTGAATTTAGGGTCAGTCATTGGGTGTCCTGTGCTCTTACCCAGTATCAGGAACAATCTGCAGGTAATCTGGTTCTGCCGTGTGGGCCACAAAGCGGATGCAGGTCACTGTTGCAAACTCACTCATTGCATCTGTAATGGCAGCCACATTTTCAGCACCTGAGGGACAGCAGAGGAAAGGAGAGGATAACATAAGGGGAAGCAGCCTCGAAAGGTTTCATTTCAATTCAAGGCTGGGCCTTGGCATAAAAGTGAACTCACTGTAAGTGGGGCTGAGGGTGTAGGGCACAGGGACAGTCCCATCACTGGATTTAGGCCAGAAGCAGCTGTTGTCTGGACATTGGAGGGCACTGCGGCCTGGGCGGATGGCAATGTCCCCTTCGTGGATCAGCTGTGAGCTGCCTACAACAGTAAAACACAGAGAGAGAAGTCAGGGTCTGTCATGAACAGGAAGGAACAAGAGCACACGGAAGAGAAGGAAGCTGATTGTAAACCTAAAGGGCAATCTCAAGAAAGAAAATGCAAGAACCACTCGTGGCGGAGGTAGAGGCGGCCATTTTGGGTCAAAAACCAAAACCGTAGCCTAAGCACCTAGGGCCTGATTCACAGAACTAACTTGAGACAAAATTCTAAACTTACTACCATTTTGGTATTCACAGAAGGCACTTACTCATTTTGGTATTCACAGAAGGCACTTACTCATTTTGGTATTCACAGAGGCACTTACTCATTTTGGTATTCACAGAGGCACTGACTCATCAATGAGTAAGTGCCTTCTGTGAATGCCAAAATGAGTAAATGGTAGTAAGTTTAGGATTTTGTCTTCAGTTAGTTCTGTGAATCGGGCCCCTACTTAGGAAAACGAATTACCCTAAGGACTAAAAAGACCTCAGCACACAGCCACGCACAGTGAGTGATTGCAGCTGTCGATATTTACTGGGAATGGTTTCCTGCCTCTTCCATTCCTATAGTGTTATCATCTTGTCATTGCAGGAGTGATTTATGGCACCACTTAAAGCATTTTACTGCCATAATAACATTGAGAGTATTAAGACAGAAAAATCAGATTAACAGCTGCGATGGGTAACTGCCTTCTAAGCGCTTTATGTCTTCTGTCAGCAAACACCAGCTGTGATGTCACACATGTTGTCAAGGGCACCCTTTCACCCTGTCCCCACCATGTAATTCTTCGTCCACACATTTGTATTATGTCTTTACATCTAAATGAGGCCTCAGGGTCACGTATGATAAAGTCTAGCGCCCAGAAACCCGAGCTTTACTCTTACCTTGGTTCTCATTGGTGATGATCTCGAAGATGTCTGGTATCAGGGCCTCCTCTGCATGCTGGGTGTCTGAAAGAGAAGGCACATTCCCAGCTTCACATCAGCTGCTCGCGCACAGGAATAGATGGATTCATAAAGCAATTACAGAAGGTGAAACATTCACTGGGTCCAAATGTGCATCAGTGTCAATGCACAAACTGTCTATTTCTGCCAACTCGCAAAAACGGTCATGGCCAGAGTGGGTGGAGGTTTGAGAAATGCGCAGAGCCCTGAAGGTGCTGGGGCATATGCTGCAAACTGGGAAAATGTGCAGGCCCATCTTTCTTATGGGCCGTATGATCTTACAATGCTTGACCTCTGACCTCCTGGTCAGGGAAACTGCTCTCCCCTCGTGCAGCTCTGTCATTGAGGCACGGCCCCCAGCGCCTTTCTGGCTCCTCGGGAGGTGTTCAAGGCCCTCCTTCACCCGCAGGGTCCTACCTGCGCCTCATCGTTGGTGGTCCAGTGGAAGAGCCTGCTCTTCTGCTGGTCTACTCTGTTCAGCCTTTTCTGTCTTTTTCTGTTTACTGGTCATCATGTCTTTTTCTGTTTTTGTTTTTTTTCCACTGCCTGTTTTGCAGATTTCTCTGTTGCCTCTGTTTTTTCATTGCCTTTTGCCTTTTTCCTACTGCTGCTGCTCCCGCGGCTCCACCCCCGCGCTTGTACCTACTCCTGCCTTCCAGCTTCTGTCCCTTCCCCGACCCCTACTTAATGGTGGCCACTGCGCAGCCATGTCACTGGCACGCCAAAGGCAAGCCCGTCTGTGCCCACCCGTGACCTGACCACGCCAGGGACCCTGGTCCTCCGACTCCCCGCTGCTACGACTCCCGCTCTCTCCACGCACTCAACCCTGGATGCAACAACTGCCAGCTCTCGATGCTGAGCAGGTCCCAAGGCCCGTTCTCCTGCCAACACTGCTGCTACACCTTCATCTACCTTCATCCACCTCCAGATGCAGACAGCTGCTGCAAACCCACCGGACACCAATGTACACATACCCCTGCACTGCATCCTACACAGGCACGCTCCCTGCAAAGACATTCAGTAGAAGTTTAGGACCTCCTCAACACCCTCTCGCCCGACATTGCCTTCCTCACAGAGACCTGGACTGACGCCAGCTCTGCTCCTGACATCGCAACTGCCATCCCAGACATGTACAAGATCCTGTGGAAAGACCACTCCAACCGTCCTGGAGGAGGCCTCGCCATTGTTCACAAAAGCTCCCTCCGAGTGACAACCTCCATCTTGAACGACGCTTCGCCCCCCCATGGAACACATCCATTTCCAGATTCAGCCCAACCCCAGAATGACTCTCCACGGGACACTCGCCTACAGACCACCCGGACCCCGCTCCCTGTTCACCAACACCATCACAGACTACATTGCGTTCCACTCACTTGCCTCCACAGACTAGGTACTGCTCGTAGACCTGACTTTCCACCTAGACAAACCCAGCGACTCCAATTCCACCACCCTCCTAGGGAACCTTGCCAACATTGGACTGAAGCAACTCATCTGCTCCCCCACCCACACGGTGGGACACGCCCATGACCCCATATTAGCCGGAGGAAACAACATTGCCTTCAGTCACACCACAGCACACACCTAGACGGACCACCACTGCGTCCACTTCTCCTTCTCAAAACCCACCGCACACAAGCCTATGCCATGCCTCCAAGGCAGAATCTGGAGCAAGATCACCAAAGAGCACCTCACCGCCGCCCTCAACCGCACTCCTCCCCCTACCACTACAGACATCAACACTGCAGCCAACGACCTCCACCAATGGATCGCTGACTGCACCAACATGCTCGCCTCCCTCCAGAACTCCAACAGACGACACAACATGAAAGCTACCAGGTTCACCACGGACCTCCGAGAATCCAAGCACTCATGCTGATGACTGGAGAAAGCATGGAGAAAGAGCAAAACCCCAGAAGCATGCACTGCCTACAGGGAAACTACCACGGCACACCACCAACTCAACCGATCTAAGAAGAGAAACTTCATTCAGGACAGAATCCTCTCCAAATCCAACAACTTCACCTAACTCTTCACCATTATACAATAATTCACCAGACACCCCAGCGAAACCACCAATGTCCCTCCCCCCAGAACCTCTTCAACAAACTTAGCTCTTTTTTCCACCACAGGTCAGGACGCTTTAATACAACTTCAACAACCAAGACCAAGTCACCGACCCATGACCATCCACCAGCTATGCCACCCAGCAGACCCTCCTCACCTGGACCCCTGTCATCACTGAAGACACCGCAAAGACTATGAAGAGCATCCACTCCGGAGCACTCACTGACCACTACCCTGACAATCAACTGCACCCTTGAAACAGTCATGTTCCCCGATGCCTGGAAAAGTGCCAAAGTCAAAACCCTCCTCAAGAAGCTCTCCGCAGACCCGACGGACCTCAAGAACTACAGGCCCATCTCTCTCCTCCTCTTAGCCGCCAAAGTCATCGAGAAAATCATCAACATCCAACAAATAACATCCTTGACTCATCCCAATCTAGATTCAGCAGCAACCACAACACCGAGACTGCTCTCCTAGCCTCCACTGACGACATCCGCACCCTCCTTGGTCAAGGCCACTCTGCAGCCCTCATTCTACTAGACCTCTCAGCAGCCTTCAACACCATCTTCCACCTCATAATAGTCACCAGACTCTATGACGATGGCATACAGGGAACTGCCTTAGACTGGATTTGTTCCTTCCTCTTTGGCAGAACGAAAAGAATAAGACTCCCGCCCTTCCTCTCCAAACCCACAAAGATCAGATGTGGAGTACCGGAGTACCCCAAGGATCCTCCATCAGCCCCATGCTCTTCAACATCTACATGGCCCCCCTTGCAAGCATCGTCCGAAAACACGGACTCAGCATAGTATCCTACACCGACATTACGCAGCTCATCCTCTCCCTCACAGTGGAACACAGCATCACCAGGCACAGTTTCCATGAAGGACTGAAGGACGTTGCATCCTGGACGAGCAGCAGCTGCCTGAAGCTCAACTCGGAGAAAACAGAAGTTCTTATCCTCGGATCCACCACCCAGTATGGGACGACATCTGGTGGCTCCCTTGCCTCAGAAATCCCCCACTCCCTCTGATAACGCCCGCAACCTCTGCATCATACTCAACTCCTCATTCACCATGAACCAACAGATCAACGCTGTGTCCTCCACATTTTTCAACACCCTCTACATACTTTACAAGACCTTCAAATGGACCCCCCCCCCACTCCAGGAAGACCGTCACCCACTCACTCTTTACCAGCAGGCTGGACTGTGGAAACAGCTTGTACGCCGGAATCAACAAATCACTCCTTTGCAAACTCCAGACCATCCAGAAGGCCGCAGCCAGACTCGCCCGCAGCATTTCACAACACTACCACATCACCCAGGACCTTTTCGACCTCCACTGGCTCCTCATCGAAAAGAGAGTTACCTTCAAGCTGCTCACTTACGCCTACAAAGCCCTCCAAAACACTGAACCTCAACAGAAGAATCTCTTCCCACAGTCCCAAGAGAAACCTTGGCTCCAACAACCTAGCCCTTGCCAACATCCACTGCATCCACAGAGCTAGAACGGGGGAAGATCCTTCTCCTACATCACAGCCAAGACCTGGGAGGAACTCCCCCTCAGCATCAGACGGAGCCCTACACTGCAAGCCTTCAGAAAAGACCTCAAGACCTGTCTCTTCGGATGACCTCAAGCTGTCCAAATCCCCCCTCCCCAGCGCCTTGAGACCCTCACGGGTGAGTAGTGCGCTCTATAAATCCCTGATTGATTAATTGACATTCTAAATCCTTTCCCAAACACCGGTTCCAAATACGCAATGGACAGTCCGATCCATAAAGGGCTCCATTTCTGTCTAACGCCAATGGTGCATAGGGGTTCGCTTCTCTGTGGATGTTTTTCTTATTCTCATGTCCGGTCTTGGCAACTTCATTTGTGCATGTAGTCAGTGGTGTGACTGCTCCTCCTTTCATCCTCACACCTTGTGACTCATAGCAGCACTATGTTCATGCACAAGGCGCACAGGCACACTTTGCTCATCGTTCAGGGCCGCACATCTTACTCTCTATCCCTTTGCAAACACACAAAATCTGATTTAAAGGGATTAGGTAGATAGTACTCGATGCAGCCACCACCCGCGCTAAGAGTACAGCGCTTCGTTACATACAGGCGCTATGCTCAAGTTCAAAGGTATCACGACTAAAAATTTACTTACGATTTTTCTCCAGTTCATAGAAAATCTGCAAAAGAGAAAAGTGACATTTTAATCACTCAGTGTAAGTATAAGGATATTAGAACTTTAGGAAACCCTAATGTTTTAAAAGATGACATAAGATGTACTTTGGGCTATATGTCAAAATATGGAAACAACAAACCTCAACCTGTAATGGTATGGGCTGCAGGGCATCACCTGGCACAGTATCATCAAGGTGGGAAACGGCCACTACAAAGAGGCCGTTTCAACGAAAACCTTAACCACGCATGCATTACAACGCATGCGTGGTTACAACGACAGCCTTTACCACGCATACGTTTACTACGAGGTATGTAGTAAAGGCATGTGTGGTAAAGGGTACAAATAAAAAAGGGGGGTTAGGGGGGCTTCCCCCCCCCCAAAAAAAACACTAACCTTTAGACGAGATGTGCAGGCAATCGGCGTCGCAGAGGAAGGAAACGGCTGTTTCTTTTTTTCTACGTATGACGTCACCACGGAAAAATACGTGGAGAAGGATAAGCGTGAAAATAGCATTCCGTAGTAATGCATGCGTGGTAAAGGCATGCTTTACAACGGAGTTCGTTGTAAAAACATACAACCCATCAAGGTAAGAGTATATTGGGGAGCGGGGATTTACTGTTCCCATGCCTCCTTGTTGACTCTTCTTGTCGATACTGGGCAGCTGATATTTTGCGGTCAATATTGTTGCGATCGATAATGAAGCGTCCATATGGTGGTTAAACACTGTGGCTCCTGGCATGGCTTGGCCCCTTGTTTCAAGCACTCAGGGTTGCACAGATGTCAAGGGTGAAGTCTGTGGCTCATCTACCTATTTGGATGCTGACTTAACTGCTGGAGGAACGTTTCGGTAAAAAGTGTTACAAGAACAAATGGCCTTCAGCAGCACAGATGGCTCCGAGGATGTACAGAGTTCTCGTACAATGTAACAGAAGAGTCTGTTGAGTTGTCCATGGGGTATCTCAAGTAGGACCATCTGTTGGCCGCACTAATCCTGATTTGGGCCCAATCGGAATTCAAATGTGCGTGCTAATTCCATAATCGCAGGTTTTTGGCAAGCAAGATTTCATCCTGGTAAAAAGTGTCAGAAATGGAGCAGGCACACTCCACAAAATCCATGTTTGAGTTTCCAAAAATATTTACATCTTCTAGAATATGCGATTTAGGCCTCACCCCCCATTCTGAGACCCCAAATGCAGAAAACCGAGCACTTTGTGCAATGGCCCAGGGCACAAGTCAGGGGGTACACATGGGTGGACGGCGTCCAACTATTATTATGATTTTTGTTGTATTTATTTATAAAGTTTTATATAGCGCTAGCTAGACCCGGGAGTATCAGAGCGCTTTACATACATAAAGGAAAAGAAGAAGTTGCATTACATCGTAGGACATGAGGAATCATAGAATATATATCCACAGGGTGAACGCCGTCCACCATGCCAAGAGGTTGGGCCCCACTGAATAATGTGCTGGACTCGTCCCGGTGTCATTTTTAAACACCAGAACACATTCAGCAGCGCCTGCACATTGCCTGCTTCCCATAAGCAACAACGTGCAGGCAGGGGCGGGGCGTTCTCATTTCAGACTCCAGCTGGACTCCTTTTGTTCAGTCTCCTGGCTGGGAGCAGTCAGGAGCCTCACACCTAGAAGCAGAGGCCTAACAAAGGCTCACACCTAGAAGCAGAGGCGTCACAAAGGCTCACACCTAGAAGCAGAGGCCTAACAAAGGCTCACACCTAGAAGCAGAGGCGTCACAAAGGCTCACACCTAGAAGCAGAGGCGTCACAAAGGCTCACACCTTGTAAGCACGTCCCACACACCTAAGGGAGGCAGATTTTCACTTTGTTTAGGGTCGGTTTTCAAGATATGCGTGCACTGTCATAATGTCAGATGTGTTGGTCTTTCCCAGTATTTACACAAAATAAATAGCATTTATATAGCGCTTACTACCCCTGAGGAGGCGTTGAAATAATTTAAGTGCCACTAAGTTTTTCTTGTATAGTGCTACTCATCCCAATGCAGGGTGTCGAAGCGCTGTTCATCACACATAAATATACATATACAATAAATCATCTGCATTTGTAAATCATTGTACAGAGTGTGTTACATAAAACAGTGGGTAAAAGACACATATCATCTTCCATAGCTCACTGTGCTATATTAAAAGCTTTACAATGCAACTGCAAGTAACATAAGGATCTCCGGCTTCAAAGCAGTAACCCACTTATCTATCTATCTACATAAAATAAAATCTGTCATTTGCATGTTACATGATGTGCTTTGCACTAACCCTCAATGCTACTTTGAGTCAAAACTGAGGCTAAACATAACACAGATTTTTCCAGCAAGTGCATTAACCTCCAGAGTTATCTCACAATTATTATTCAATCAGATTCACTGGGAACACACATATCCCTGCAACAGGTGCATTAAATCCATAAGATATTTTAAAACACAGTCTTTGCAACCAATTAACCAGGTTTACTGTCAGTTTTCTTCTTGTTGCCAATTTCTTTGAAGCAGAGTTTAAATAAAGCTAAATGTATAAGTTCAGTGACTTAATTTGTAAAAGATTACAGGCCAGATGTAGGTAGCCCAATACCGATTGACCACCGAAATTACTGATTTTCGTCCGTTTCGACGACCGGTATGGGTCATTTGAGATGTAGGGGCCAAATTTAAGGATTCAGTAATTTACCGAATTGGTAATTTAAGGAATCGGTAAATTACTGAATCCTTGAAATACCGATTTGGTAAATTACTTAATCCTTAATGCAGGGAGCACTCAAGTGAGTGCATTTCTGAGTTAAGGATTCGATATTTACCACCAACTAAAAGTTGATGGTAAATATCGAAAACCTTTGAAAAAGCAAATTTGTGCTTTTCCAAAGTGCCATGTGGCAGTCATACATGCCCTTAGGGCATGTATGTGTGCAACATGTGCACCCATGCACTACTCAGGGATGCAACTGGGTGTCAATGTTACACCCTGCCACCCTTGTAAGTCTTCCCCCTATTACCGATTCGGTATTTACTGAATCGGTAATTCTCCTTCATTCCTATGGGCCTCCAGGCCCATGGGAATGATGGGGAATTACCGAATCGGTAATTACCGAATTTACAGATTCAGTAAAATTTACCGACTCAATACCTACATACCATTTACCGATTCTGAAATACCAAATCGGTAAAATTCGGTATTTTAGAATCGGTAAATAGTATTTACCTACATAAGGCCCTAAGTCCTGGTGCTAAAAAATGGCATTTGTGGCACCCTTGAATTTTGTATTTTATGTGTACTGCGTGCTTTCACCACCACCTAAAAGCCAAAAGGTGCAATATCTAAGCACACATAATTTTTGCCCAGCTCACAATCACTACCAATACCTGAGAGGCGTTACATGCGCACTGGGCTAAGTAAAACTGTCACTGGTACACACTGCAGTACAGGTGCGCTCTCTATGAAACACACCTGAGAGGCATTACATGTGCACAGGGCTGTGTAATACTGTCACTGATATACATATATACATATATACTCTACATATATACTCTGCTGTACAGGTGCGGTCTCTGTGAAGCTCACCTGACAGGCGTAGCATGCGCACAGGGCTGTGTAATACTGTCACTGGTACATGCTCCTGCACAGGTGCGCTCTCTATGAAACACACCTGAGAGGCATTACATGTGCACAGGGCTATATAATACTGTCACTGAAATACTCTCCTGCAAAGGTGCGCTCTCTGTCAAGCACACCTGAGAGGCATTACATGTACACGGGGCTGTGAAATACTGTCACTCATTTTTTTTTTTTTTTTAAATATATTTTTATTGCAGGAATCAGTAAATCAATACAGTATCGACCAGCATTGTGTTATGAACGATATGTACAACAGAAAGCCCACTGATCCCCCTCCATAACGTTTGTACACAGCCAATTAGCCCATATCCCTGGGGTCGGGCGGCAAATAAGCTGGGGTCAGTAGAATGCTGGAGCTGGTCCGGATGACACACTGTCCGTCTTCTGCTTTTCTAAACAAACCCAATACCCCCACAGTAACCCCCCCCCTTGAACTGCCCATTAACTACGGAACTCTCCCCCCCCCCCCCCCCACCATCAGCGCCAGGGAGCTCATCAACGTAGGATCCATTGCTTGACCCACGGTGAAGGTAATAGTGCTATCAATGCTAATGGTTATCGGGACTCGGGGCGAGTTGCCTCATCACAATCGGAGTCGCTGGGGGTACAATAATCTCTGAGGGCCTGCACCAGCGTTTCCCACTCTAACGCGGCCTCCTGCGCCTTCTCGTTACCCTGCCTCCAAGCCAGCTGGTATCTCAGCGCGCTCTCACCCGCCGCCCACTTCAAAAGCTCACCGTGCCATCTGCTGCCTGCCGGACCAGCCCGTGCCTTCCAGTTCCTGGTCACCTCTCGCTTAGCAAGTAGGAGCCCCAGGTCAATGAATTTACTGGAGATTTTATTCCGGGGGGTGTGGGGGAACCAGTGCAAGAGCCCCACCGCCACATCGAATGATAGATGCCTCCCCGTCACCTCCTCTAAGGTCGCCTCTACCTCCTGCCAGTAGGACGTCAGCCCTGGACAGGCCCATAGCATGTGTAAAAGGTCCGCCTCCTGAGCCGGGCACCTAGGGCATTCTGCTGAAGCCGTGGCAAAATAACGCCTGATCTTTACCGGGGTCAGGTACGCTCTGTGGAGAACATAATAGTGGACCAGTTGGAAACGGGCGCTGCGTGTACCCTTCCAGGCACGCCTCACCAGCTGGGCCCAGGTCGTCTCCGGTATCTCCCTACCAATGTCCTCCTCCCAGCGGGATTTCAATGTGGTGAGAGGAACCAACCCCTCGGTGATCAACCTGCCGTAGAGGCAAGTGACCGCCTTCACCGTGCCCGCCGACATCATCACGTACTGGCATACCTGAGATAATTGGGGTTCCTCTAGCCCGTTCTGCCAGTGCGCCTGGATCGCTCGCACAATGGCCGAATGCAGCAGAAAGTCGCCCCTGGAGATCCCAAAGCGGTCAATGAGATCCTGAAAGGACAAGAGCGCTCCGTCCTCATACAGGTCCCCGACGAGCTGTAAACCTGAGTCCTCCCAGTCCGCCAATCGTGACCAATCCCCTCCGTGGGGGAGGGCCGTCAGCATCCCCAACGGTATTTCAGGTGCATATGGATTCCGTGAGTGGCCTCTAGCGTGAGCCCGGTTCCAGCACAGTCGGATAGTCCGCTCCTCCATCGATAGGTCCCGTAGGATCAAGCGTTGTCGCAGCGCGATAAAGGAGAGGATGTGCCTGGCCATACCCGTCCCCCTTCCGTCTTCCGGGCCTCTGAATTCCCTGGCTATCTCCTGGGTGTAGGTCTGGAGCTATGCCGCCAGGTAGTACTTCTCGAAATCCGGCACAGCAAGCCCCCCCTCGTCCTTTGGCCTCATCAGGGTGTTGAGGGCCACCCGCCGCCGGCCCGTTCCCCAGAGGAACCCGATCACCATAGAACGCAGGCGACGAAACGTGGCCGGTGGGACCCAAATCGGCAAGGTTCGGAAGTAGTACAATAGCCGGGGGAGCGCCACCATTTTGAGCAGGGCAATACGTCCCGCCACTGAGAGCGGCAGCGTGGCCCAGAAGTCCATGCAGCCTCGGAGCGCTCGCATGCAACGGGCAATGTTCCCATCTAGGAGGTCGGGTTGGTCATGATACACAAATACCCCGAGGTATTTAAAGCAGTCGGGCTCCCACCTGATCTCCTTACTTAGCGTAGGAGCGGGGGTGCCCCTGCGCATTGGGAAGAGGCAGGTCTTAGACCAGTTCACTTGGAGACCCGAGACTGCTCCGAACTCCGTTAGCGCTACTTCCGCTCCCCGCAAAGCGTCGACCGGATCCTCCAGGAAGAGCAACAGATCGTCCGCATAGAGCGAGACATAATGCGGGCCCGCCGCCGTCCATAAGCCCGTGTAGTGGGCTCCCGAGCGGAGGTGCATCGCCAGCGGCTCTACCGCTAGTGCAAAAAGAAGCGGGGATAAAGAGCATCCCTGCCGCGTGCCCCGTTCCACCGGATATCGCGACGAAATCAAAGGGCCCGATCGAACCCTGGCCGAAGCGGAAGCGTAGAGGACTGCGGTCCATTTGACAAATCCCTCCCCGAGGCCGAATCTCCGTAATACCGTGCATAGGTAGTCCCATTCCAGGCTATCAAAAGCCTTTTCCAGGTCTACCGACAAGACCACCGGGGACGGGGCTTCCACAAATGGTTCCCCAAGCAAGCGGAACAACCGTCGGATGTTCATAGTTGTATTCCGCCGTGGGATGAAACCGGCTTGGTCCTCATGTACTAGGGAACTCATATGTCCCAGCAGCCTCGAGGCTAAGATGCTGCTCAATATTTTGTAGTCCACCGTCAGCATGGATAGGGGACGGTAAGACCCCGGGTCGGACGAGTCCCGGCCCGGTTTGAGGAGAGGAACCACCAACGCCTCACACATCGAGCCAGGGAGACGACCCAACCTCTTCGCCTCCCTGTAGACCACTAATAACCGAGGGGCCAAGAGGTCAGCGTAAGCTGCATAGAACTCCACTGGGAGGCCATCTAGGCCCGGGGTCTTGTTTCTCGCCATCCGTTTGATGGCCCCGCGGATCTCCCCTAAGTCGATATCGGATCCCAGGGTTTCAGCCACTTCCTGTCCTACTGTGCGGAGTTCCAGTGGGCTAAGATAGTTGTCAAGCCGATCCGGGTCACGCGCGGAGCGACTACGGTACAAACTTTCGTAGTAATGCCGGAAGCAACTAAGAATCTCCGGTTGGGTGCAAACCTCGGTCCCATCTGCCCTACGCATGTTTGTCGTTGTCTGGGACTGGCGCGTGGGGTTGGCCAACCACGCCAGCAACGCACTTGACCTATCTCCCTCCGCAATAGACCGGACCGTATAGGCCTTATAATCAAAACAGCGGAGCCGCTCGACCTCTACCGCTACCTTCTCCCTCGCCTCTACCGTTTGCGTTTGTAATTCCGGGTGCCCGGGACGGCTAACCTCAAGTTCGCGGAGTGCCCGGTCCGCTGTATCTAAATCTGCCAGGATAACACGCCTCATGCCCACCTTCTTAGAGATACAGTAGCCCCTCACCACCACCTTAAAAGCGTCCCATTCGAACGCCCTAGTACTCGCGGAACCGCCGTTGGACGCAAAATAATCCGCGATTTTCTCCCCTAGGTCCGCCTTGAAGACACTGTCCTCGAGGATCTCGGGGCGCATCTTCCAGGTGGGTACTGCCGGCGTCCCGGGGAACCAGCGAACGTCCAGCAGGAGGGGGTTATGGTCCGAGATGGTCCGCGATAGGTACTCCGAACGGACCGCTGCCGAAACTAGTTCAGGCGAACCAAGAAAGCCATCTAGCCTGACATGTAGCTCATGGAGGCTCGAAAAGTATGAATAATCTCTAGTCGCGGGGTGATGCGCCCTCCAAATGTCCGTCAAACCCCAGCGGGTCTGCCAATCCTGACGACCCTTGGCCGTACGCCGGACCGGGGAATCGGGGAGCGGGGGGTGCGAGCGGTCCATGTCCACATCTACTACGGAGTTAAAGTCTCCCCCCAGCAGGAGGGGCCCGGCAAAAAAGTGGGCCAGCGAGCCCGATAACCCGGAAAGGAAGGCAGTCTGGTCAACATTAGGAGCATACACACAGCAAACGTTCAGATCCCTCCCTCCTAGGGTGCCTGAGATGGCCACGAAACGCCCCTCTGGGTCCAACACTGTCCTCGTGACCTGAAAGGGGACTCCTGCCCTAATCCATATTAGCGCCCCCCTGGCATAAGCAGAGTACGCCGTGGAGAAGACCTGCCCTCGCCACCTACGCTGAAGCGCCGCCCCTTCCGCCTTGTTCAGATGCGTTTCCTGCAGCAGCGCCATTTGCACTCCCCTACGCACTAAATAAGCATGGACCTTGTGACGCCTGGACATAGTGTGAAGCCCCCTCACGTTCCAAGTAACACATTTCAAGTTAGCAACATCAGCCATTGTCCCATAGTGTTCTTGCACAGTCTTCCCGTTTGGGTCCCCCCAAAGAAAAAGCATCAATCCACTCAGCGCTGATGGCGGCCATTTTCCCCAACCAAAACCAAACCACCCAAAAACCAACAAGGCCCCCCCCCAACCCCCCCAGAACAGGACCCAAACTGCACCATCTAGATCCCATCCAAACCTCGGCGTGTATCAACCCCAAAACCTCCCCTAGTCCCACGGTCGCCACCGTAGGAAGGCCTTATGGGCCAGGTGCGGGCTGGGCGGAGGCAGTGGGCCCTCGTCGCCCAGGCTACCAGGACTATAGCAAGCCCCCCCCGGTATCAAACCCTCCTGGGGCAAGAGCAGAGGCCCCCCAACCCTCCCTCCTCCGTTGTCAGCAATAAAGAACGGCAGCCGCCTCCCCCCTGCCGGGCCCCCACCCAAAACAAGGCAGCGTACCCCGTCACCCTTGTCCGTCTAAGAGGTCCTCCACCGACTTCGGTGTGATCACCGGTGTATGGGTACTGTCTGCCACTGAATCCTCCGAGTCCGATGGTGCCCCCTGGGCACCCGGGTTTTCCTCCTCCTCCTCGAGAGTTTCATCTCTTGCTCCCGATAGTTCCGACAGAACCTCCAACACTCCCCTCCGCTCCGATGATGTCTCCGCAGTCGATGGCCCTCCCGTGCGGCCGCGGCGATTTCTGACTCTCTTGGATCGCCTCCTTTGTTCCGGCTCATCCTCCCGTTGGGTCGAGGCGCCGAAACCATCTTTCCCTGTCCGATACAGTTCGAGCCAGTTACAGACCTCCTCCGGGGTGTCGAAGAACTGGGCTTTGTCGTCGACAATGACGCGGAGCTTCGCGGGGAATAGGAGGGAATATTGGATGCCCTCACTTCTGAGTTCACGCTTAACCGCCAGGAAGGAGAACCGCTTGCGTTGCGTCTCGTAGGTATAGTCAGGGAAGATGTTCACCTGACTGTTCGCGACCTGGAACGGACCATTGTGCCTGGCGGCGTTTAGGATCAAGTCTCTGTCCCGAAAATGTAGCAACCGCGCCACCACCGGCCTTGGAGTGCGTCCCTGCTGTAGGGGTCGTGCTGGAACTCTGTGGGCCCGTTCCAGAGTGTAGAAGGAGGACAGCCCCTCCGGGACCACCGTGTCTCGGAGCCAGGTCTCCAAGTATCGCACCATATCACCATCCTCGATTTTTTCCGGTAGGCCCACCACTCGGATGTTGTTCCTTCTGTTGCGGCCTTCCGCATCCTCCGCCCTCCGTTCGAGGGTCTCGATTCGGGACATGGCATCCTTTATCGTCGCAGCTAAGGTTCTCTGCGCCGGTTCCAAAGTTTTCACCGTGCCCTCCACCTCCTTGACCCGGTCCGAGAGTTTACCATGGTCCGCCCTAAGGAGGCCCAGGCCTGTCGCCACCTGAGCAATGTCCTGTTGGAGGGCCGACCGAGTAGCCTCTATCGCCTCCAGTATTCGGTCGAACTGTTGCTGCAGCGGAGCGCCATCAGGTCTTTTGGGGTCTCCTTGCTCTTCCTTGTCCTGGGCTTCAGAGTCCGAGGTGGTCTGGGTGGATCCCTTGGCTCCTCTGGGTTTCCCCATGCTGCCGGGGGCTCTCCGTAGGTGTCCCGGAGTAAGTGTCTCCGCGTACAGGAGTCGATCGCGACCTTCCCGGGAATTCCGTCTCACATCGGGTCTGGGCGATCTCCTTCTCCAGTGCCTGTAGGGGCTCCGCCGCCTCGGCTCACACCACCGCCACGTCGTCCGAGGGCACCGATGAGGGGGCGGAGACAACCGTCGCCTGGACGGGCAGGCCCGTTCACCCACTATAGCTCCCGGGTGAGGGCCACCAACTCCCTCGGTTGTTCCGTGGCGCCAGAGTGTCGCGCCTCCCATGTAGTTGAATTGGCCGGGAGGACGTATCTGGCTGCGGAGTCGCGATGCGGGCCACCACCTGTAGCCGAAGGCTCCCACACCCGGTGCCCTCCAGTGCGTGGGCACCCGCCCAGTCGTCTAATCGAGTGTGAACCCGTTGCATAAAGTCTGAGCCCGTCGATGTCCACTGTCCAAAACAACCGAGGATGATGAAGCCGGGTGCCAGCCGACATCCGCGAGTCCTCCTCAGCTCAGTAGCTCCGATCGAGGGGACAAAGGGATCCGGGCGCCATGTTGGGTCGCACTCCGCCACTCCGCAAACTTCGGCATTTCTTCAGAGCAGTCCCCGTCCAAATTCCACTAAGGCCCCCGGCAGGGTGTCGTCGCCTCGCACAACCGAATGCGGGGTTTGGGGTGCCCCTCAGCCACCGATTTTCAGGATAAACTCGGGCTTAGTCCCGGAGCCGAGCTCTCAGGCGACCATCGCCATCGGCGCCCAAGCCACGCCTCGTGAAATACTGTCACTCATATTACACTCCTGTCCAGGTGCGCTCTCGATGAAGCACACCTGAGAGTCATTACATGTACACAGGGCTGTGTAACACTGTCACTAATATACTTTGCTGTACAGGTGCAGTACAGACCCCTACATTATGGTTACTGCATTTCTTGGGTCTGCAGATGCCCTCACAGTCAGGTGCGGTACATCTGAGAGGCTTTATGTGCACACAGGTCCATATAACACTGTTAGTTCGGCTCTCACCTGCATAGGTGTACTTACAGCGATGCACACCTGAGACTCTATGCCTACACACAACCATATATAACACTGTACATCACCACCTACACAATACCACATACTGCCCTGTTACTGCAGCTCTCACCTGTGCCTGCACACAGCTCTATATACCATTGTTAAAGGGGGTCTCACCTGTGTCTGAACTCAGCTCTATATACCATCGTTAAAGGGGGTCTCACCTGTGTCTGCACTCAGCTCTATATACCATCGTTAAAGGGGGACTCATCTGTGCCTGCACTCAGCTCTATATACCATTGTTAAAGGGGGCCTCACCTGTGTCTGAACTCAGCTCTATATACCATCGTTAAAGGGGGTCTCACCTGTGTCTGCACTCAGCTCTATGTACCATTGTTAAAGGGGGCCTCACCTGTGCCTGCACTCAGCTCTATATACCATCGTTAAAGGGGTCTCACCTGTGCCTGCACTCAGCTCTATATACCATTGTTAAAGGGGTCTCACCTGTGCCTGCACTCAGCTCTATATACCATTGTTAAAGGGGGTCTCACTTGTGTCTGCACTCAGCTCTATATACCATCATTAAAGGGGGTCTCACCTGTGCCTGCACTCAGCTCTATATCCCATCGTTAAAGGGGTCTCACCTGTGTCTGAACTCAGCTCTATATACCATCATTAAAGGGGTCTCACGTGTGCCTGCACTCAGCTCTATATACCATTGTTAAAGGGGGTCTCACTTGTGTCTGCACACAGCTCTATATACCATCGTTAAAGGGGTCTCACCTGTGCCTGCACTCAGCTCTATATACCATTGTTAAAGGGGTCTCACCTGTGCCTGCACTCAGCTCTATATACCATTGTTAAAGGGGGTCTCACTTGTGTCTGCACTCAGCTCTATATACCATCATTAAAGGGGGTCTCACCTGTGCCTGCACTCAGCTCTATATCCCATCGTTAAAGGGGTCTCACCTGTGTCTGAACTCAGCTCTATATACCATCATTAAAGGGGTCTCACCTGTGTCTGAACTCAGCTCTATATACCATCATTAAAGGGGTCTCACGTGTGCCTGCACACAGCTCTATATACCATCATTAAAGGGGGTCTCACCTGTGCCTGCACTCAGCTCTATATCCCATCGTTAAAGGGGTCTCACCTGTGCCTGCATGCAGCTCTATATACCATTGTTAAAGGGGGTCTCACCTGTGCCTGCACACAGCTCTATATACCATTGTTAAAGGGGGGTCTCACCTGTGCCTGCATGCAGCTCTATATACCATTGTTAAAGGGGGTCTCACCTGTACCTGCACTCAGCTCTATATACCATTGTTAAAGGGGGTCTCACCTGTGCCTGCACTCAGCTCTATATACCATTGTTAAAGGGGGTCTCACCTGTGCCTGCACTCAGCTCTGTATACCATTGTTAAAGGGGGTCTCACCTGTGTCTGCACTCAGCTCTATATACCATCGTTAAAGGGGGTCTCACCTGTGTCTGCACGCAGCTCTATATCCCATCGTTAAAGGGGGTCTCACCTATACCTGCACACAGCTCTGTATACCATTGTTAAAGGGGTCTCACCTGTGCCTGCACTCAGCTCTGTATACCATTGTTAAAGGGGTCTCACCTGTGCCTGCATGCAGCTCTATATACCATCGTTAAAGGGGGTCTCACCTGTGCTGCACACAACTCTATATCCCATTGTTAAAAGGGTCTCACCTGTGCCTGCACTCAGCTCTGTATACCATGGTTAAAGGGGGTCTCACCTGTGTTTGCACACAGCTCTATATACCATCGTTAAAGGGGGGTTCACCTGTGCCTACACTCAGCTCTATATACCATTGTTAAAGGGGGTCTCACCTGTGTCTGGACTCAGCTCTATATACCATCGTTAAAGGGGGTCTCACCTGTGCCTGCACACAGCTCTATATACCATCGTTAAAGGGGGTCTCACCTGTGCCTGCACTCAGCTCTCTATACCATTGTTAAAGGGGGTCTCACCTGTGTCTGCACCCAGCTCTATATACCATTGTTATAGGGGGTCTCACCTGTGCTTGCACTCAGCTCTATATACCATTGTTAAAGGGGGTTTCACCTGTGTCTGCATTCAGCTCTATATACCATTGTTAAAGGGGTCTCACCTATGCCTGCACTCAGCTCTATATACCATCGTTATAGGGGGTCTCACCTGTGCCTGCACTCAGCTCTATATACCATTGTTAAAGGGGGTTTCACCTGTGTCTGCATTCAGCTCTATATACCATTGTTAAAGGGGTCTCACCTATGCCTGCACTCAGCTCTATATACCATCGTTATAGGGGGTCTCACCTGTGCCTGCACACAGCTCTATATACCATTGTTAAAGGGGGTTTCACCTGTGTCTGCATTCAGCTCTATATACCATTGTTAAAGGGGTCTCACCTATGCCTGCACTCAGCTCTATATACCATCGTTATAGGGGGTCTCACCTGTGCCTGCACACAGCTCTATATACCATTGTTATAGGGGGTCTCACCTGTGCTTGCACTCAGCTCTATATACCATTGTTAAAGGGGGTTTCACCTGTGCCTGCACTCAGCTCTAGATACCATCGTTAAAGGGGGTCTCACCTGTGCCTGAACTCAGCTCTATATACCATTGTTAAAGTTGGTCTCACCTGTGCCTGAACTCAGCTCTATATACCATTGTTAAAGGGGGTCTCACCTGTGTCTGCACACAGCTCTATATACCATTGTTAAAGGGGGTCTCACCTGTGCCTGCACACAGCTCTATATACCATTGTTAAAGGGGGTCTCACCTGTGCCTGCACACAGCTCTATATACCATTGTTAAAGGGGGTCTCACCTGTGCCTGCACTCAGCTCTATATACCATTGTTAAAGGGGGTCTCACCTGTGCCTGCACACAGCTCTATATACCATCGTTAAAGGGGGTCTCACCTGTACCTGCACTCAGCTCTATAAACCATTGGTAAAGGGGGTCTCACCTGTGTCTGCACACAGCTCTATAAACCATTGTTAAAGGGGGTCTCATCTGTGCCTGCACTCAGCTCTATAAACCATTGGTAAAGGGGGTCTCACCTGTGCCTGCACACAGCTCTGTATACCATTATTAAAGGGGTCTCACCTGTGCCTGCACTCAGCTCTCTATACCATTGTTAAAGGGGGTCTCACCTGTGCCTGTACACAGCTCTATATACCATCGTTAAAGGGGGTCTCACCTGTGCCTGCACTCAGCTCTATATACCATCGTTAAAGGGGGTCTCACCTGTGCCTGCACTCAGCTCTATATACCATTGTTAAAGGGGGTCTCACCTGTGCCTGCATGCAGCTCTATATACCATTGTTAAAGGGGGTCTCACCTGTGCCTGTACACAGCTCTATATACCATTGTTAAAGGGGGTCTCACCTGTACCTGCACTCAGCTCTGTATACCATTGTTAAAGGGGGGCTCACCAGTGCCTGCACTCAGCTCTATATACCATTGTTAAAGGGGGTCTCACCTGTGCCTGCACACAGCTCTATATACCATCGTTAAAGGGGGTCTCACCTATGTCTGCACTCAGCTCTACATACCATCGTTGAAGGGGTCTCACCTGTGCCTGCACTCAGCTCTATATACCATCGTTAAAGGGGGTCTCACCTATGTCTGCACTCAGCTCTACATACCATCGTTGAAGGGGTCTCACCTGTGCCTGCACTCAGCTCTATATACCATTGTTAAAGGGGGTCTCACCTGTGCCTGCACTCAGCTCTATATACCATTGTTAAAGGGGTCTCACCTGTGCCTGCACTCAGCTCCATATACCATCGTTAAAGGGGTCTCACCTGTACAGGTAAGCTCCAGCAGGTGCCCACCAGGCACACTGCCACCAGGGTCCATGCTCGACTGTCCATTCTCTGGTTCTGGAACAGAGCTCAGGTCACCTCCAGACAATGTTTCTTCCTTCAGAGAGATGCTTCGTTGACCTTAGACCCAGTCCTTTATATACCTTGAAGAGGCTGAGCATCCTCCAATCAGCCTCCAGCCCCAAGGATGACGTCTCTTTCTGCACAGATCACAAGGTGTGTCTGTCCTGGAGAGACTGCCCTGGGATCGCCTCTGAGGTGCCAGAGATAAGATAATAATAAGCAGCTTTTAAGTGTGGTAAATTGGGTTTGTGACAGTCCCTGCACTGTGATATATTCGTGTTGTCTGTATCTTTTCTGTAAGAGGGTGAAGTTGGGATTGGACACAGGCGCACCTTCAGGGTTTGGCTCCTCAAACAACAGCAAAAGTCCTCCAGGCACCGAAAGACCCGGAGTGGAGAAGATCAAGAGAAACAAAATCTGATGCGCTGGGCTTGGGTCTGGAGAGCAGATTTAATGTTTCAAGCAAAGTTAGTTAACTTCGTGGATGGATCAGAGTTAAACAGCTGTAGATGGAAGGCAGGGCTGAGGATGAAAGGAAGAGTGTAAGAATGAAAGGCAGAGGAGTTGGATGAAAGGCAGAGGAGTAGGAAGAAAGGAAGAGTGGGACGATGAAAGGTTGGGTGGGAGGACAAAATGATGAGTATAAGAACGAAAGGAAGAGGAGTAGGAAGAAAGGCAGAGGAGCAGGATGAAAGGCAGAGTATTAGGAAGAAAGGAAATGTGGGAAGATGAAATGAAGGGTGGAAGGATGAAAGGAAGGGTGAAAGAATTAACAGCATGGTGGGAGAATGGAAGGATGAGTATAAGAACGAAAGGCAGAGGAGTAGGATGAAAGGCAGAGTGGGAGGAAAGGCAGAGTTGGACTATGAAAGGCATGGTGGGCGGATGAAAGCAATGGTGGTAGAATGAAAGGAGGGGTGGAAGAATGAAAGGCTTGGTGGGAGGATGAAAGGAAGGGTGGGAGGATGAAAGGAAGGGTAGAAGAATGAAAGACAGGATTTGAGGATGAACACATGCGTGGGTAAAAAGCTTGCTGGAGGCTGGACTAAAGGAAGGGTGGGGTGAGGAACGAAAGGCAGAGGAGTAGGATGAAAGGCAGAGGAGTAGGATAAAAGGCAGAGTAGTAGGAAGAAAGGAAGAGTGGGACAATGAAAGGAAGGGTGGGAGGATGAAAGGATGAGCATAAGAACAAAAGGCAGAGGAGTAGGATGAAAGGCAGAATACTAGGAAGAAAGAAATACTGGGACGATGAAAGGAAGAGTGAGAGGACGAATGGAAGGGTAAAAGAATAATCTACGTGATAGGAGTATGAAAGGCAGAGTGGGAGGATGAAAGCAAGAGTGTAAGAATGAAAGGCAGAGTAGTAGGAAGAAAGGAAGAGTGGGACAATGAAAGGAAGGGTGGGAGGATGAAAGGATGAGCATAAGAGCGAAAGGCAGAGGAGTAGGATGAAAGGCAGAGGAGCAGGATGAAAGGCCGAGTAGTAGGAAGAAAGTAAAAGTGGTGCGATGAAAGGAAGGGTGGAAGGATGAAAGGAAGAGTATAAAAACAAAAGACACAGGAGCAGGATGAAAAGCAGAGTAGGAAGAAAGGCAGAGTGGGACTTTGAAAGGCATGGTGGGCGGATGAAAGCAAGGGTGTGAGTATGAAAGGAAGGGTGGAAGAATGAAAGGCATGGGAGTAAAATGATGGAAGGAAGGGTGGAAGGATGAAAGGGTGATATAAGAACGAAAGGCAGGGGAGTAGGATGAAAGGCAGAGGAGCAGGATGAAAGGCAGAGTAGGAAGAAAAGCAGAGTGGGACTATGAAAGGCATGGTGGGTGGATGAAAGGAAGGGTGGGAGCATGAAAGAAGGATGGAAGGATTAAATGGATGTGGTGGATGAAAGGAAGGGTGGGAGCATGAAAGAAGGGTGGAAGAATGAAATGGATGTGGTGGATGAAAGAAAGGGTGGGAGCATGACAGAAGGGTGGAAGAATGAAAGAAGGGTGGGAGAATGAAAGAAGGGTGGAAGAATGAAATGGATGTGGTGGATGAAAGGAAGGGTAGAAGAATGAAATGGATGTGGCGGACGAAAGGAAGGGTGGGAGCATGAAAGAAGGGTGGAAGAATGAAAGAAGGGTGGGAGAATGAAAGAAGGGTGGAAGAATGAAATGGATGTGGTGGATGAAAGGAAGGGTGGGAGCATGACAGAAGGGTGGGAGAATGAAATGGATGTGGTGGATGAAAGGAAGGGTAGAAGAATGAAATGGATGTGGTGGACGAAAGGAAGGGTGGGAGCATGAAAGAAGGGTGGGAGAATGAAAGAAGGGTGGGAGAATGAAATGGATGTGGTGGACGAAAGGAAGGGTGGGAGCATGAAAGAAGGGTGGGAGAATGAAATGGATGTGGTGGATGAAAGGAAGGGTGGGAGCATGAAAGAAGGGTGGGAGAATGAAATGGATGTGGTGGATGAAAGGAAGGGTAGAAGAATGAAATGGATGTGGCGGACGAAAGGAAGGGTGGGAGCATGACAGAAGGGTGGGAGAATGAAATGGATGTGGCGGACGAAAGGAAGGGTGGGAGCATGAAAGAAGGGTGGGAGAATGAAATGGATGTGGTGGATGAAAGGAAGGGTGGGAGCATGAAAGAAGGGTGGGAGAATGAAATGGATGTGGTGGATGAAAGGAAGGGTGGGAGCATGAAAGAAGGGTGGGAGAATGAAATGGATGTGGTGGATGAAAGGAAGGGTAGAAGAATGAAATGGATGTGGTGGACGAAAGGAAGGGTGGGAGCATGAAAGAAGGGTGGGAGAATGAAATGGATGTGGTGGATGAAAGGAAGGGTGGGAGCATGAAAGAAGGGTGGGAGAATGAAATGGATGTGGTGGATGAAAGGAAGGGTAGAAGAATGAAATGGATGTGGTGGACGAAAGGAAGGGTGGGAGCATGAAAGAAGGGTGGGAGAATGAAAGAAGGGTGGGAGAATGAAATGGATGTGGTGGATGAAAGGAAGGGTGGGAGCATGACAGAAGGGTGGGAGAATGAAATGGATGTGGTGGATGAAAGGAAGGGTAGAAGAATGAAATGGATGTGGTGGACGAAAGGAAGGGTGGGAGCATGAAAGAAGGGTGGAAGAATGAAAGAAGGGTGGGAGAATGAAAGAAGGGTGGGAGAATGAAAGAAGGGTGGAAGAATGAAAGAAGGGTGGAAGAATGAAAGAAGGGTGGACGAAAGGAAGGGTGGGAGCATGAAAGAAGGGTGGGAGAATGAAATGGATGTGGTGGATGAAAGGAAGGGTAGAAGAATGAAATGGATGTGGTGGACGAAAGGAAGGGTGGGAGCATGAAAGAAGGGTGGGAGAATGAAATGGATGTGGTGGACGAAAGGAAGGGTGGGAGCATGAAAGAAGGGTGGAAGAATGAAAGAAGGGTGGAAGAATGAAAGAAGGGTGGAAGAATGAAAGAAGGGTGGAAGAATGAAAGAAGGGTGGAAGAATGAAAGAAGGGTGGACGAAAGGAAGGGTGGGAGCATGAAAGAAGGGTGGGAGAATGAAATGGATGTGGTGGATGAAAGGAAGGGTAGAAGAATGAAATGGATGTGGTGGACGAAAGGAAGGGTGGGAGCATGAAAGAAGGGTGGGAGAATGAAAGAAGGGTGGGAGAATGAAATGGATGTGGGGGATGAAAGGAAGGGTGGGAGCATGAAAGAAGGGTGGGAGAATGAAAGAAGGGTGGGAGAATGAAATGGATGTGGTGGATGAAAGGAAGGGTAGAAGAATGAAATGGATGTGGCGGACGAAAGGAAGGGTAGAAGAATGAAATGGATGTGGTGGACGAAAGGAAGGGTGGAAGAATGAAATGGATGTGGTGGACGAAAGGAAGGGTGGGAGCATGAAAGAAGGGTGGAAGAATGAAAGAAGGGTGGGAGAATGAAAGAAGGGTGGGAGAATGAAAGAAGGGTGGAAGAATGAAAGAAGGGTGGAAGAATGAAAGAAGGGTGGGAGAATGAAAGAAGGGTGGAAGAATGAAAGAAGGGTGGAAGAATGAAAGAAGGGTGGAAGAATGAAAGAAGGGTGGGAGAATTAAATGGATGTGGTGGACGAAAGGAAGGGTGGGAGCATGAAAGAAGGGTGGAAGAATGAAAGAAGGGTGGGAGAATGAAAGAAGGGTGGGAGAATGAAAGAAGGGTGGAAGAATGAAAGAAGGGTGGAAGAATGAAAGAAGGGTGGAAGAATGAAAGAAGGGTGGAAGAATGAAAGAAGGGTGGAAGAATGAAAGAAGGGTGGGAGAATGAAAGAAGGGTGGAAGAATGAAAGAAGGGTGGAAGAATGAAAGAAGGGTGGAAGAATGAAAGAAGGGTGGGAGCATGAAAGAAGGGTGGGAGAATGAAAGAAGGGTGGAAGAATGAAAGAAGGGTGGGAGAATGAAAGAAGGGTGGAAGAATGAAAGAAGGGTGGAAGAATGAAAGAAGGGTGGGAGAATGAAAGAAGGGTGGGAGAATGAAATGGATGTGGGGGATGAAAGGAAGGGTGGGAGCATGAAAGAAGGGTGGGAGAATGAAATGGATGTGGTGGATGAAAGGAAGGGTAGAAGAATGAAATGGATGTGGCGGACGAAAGGAAGGGTGGGAGCATGAAAGAAGGGTGGAAGAATGAAAGAAGGGTGGGAGAATGAAAGAAGGGTGGAAGAATGAAATGGATGTGGTGGATGAAAGGAAGGGTAGAAGAATGAAAGAAGGGTGGGAGCATGAAAGAAGGGTGGGAGAATGAAAGAAGGGTGGGAGAATGAAATGGATGTGGTGGATGAAAGGAAGGGTAGAAGAATGAAATGGATGTGGTGGACGAAAGGAAGGGTGGAAGAATGAAATGGATGTGGTGGACGAAAGGAAGGGTGGAAGAATGAAATGGATGTGGTGGACGAAAGGAAGGGTGGGAGCATGAAAGAAGGGTGGAAGAATGAAAGAAGGGTGGGAGAATGAAAGAAGGGTGCAAGAATGAAAGAAGGGTGGAAGAATGAAAGAAGGGTGGGAGAATGAAAGAAGGGTGGGAGAATGAAAGAAGGGTGGAAGAATGAAAGAAGGGTGGGAGAATGAAAGAAGGGTGGAAGAATGAAAGAAGGGTGGAAGAATGAAAGAAGGGTGGGAGAATGAAAGAAGGGTGGAAGAATGAAATGGATGTGGTGGATGAAAGGAAGGGTAGAAGAATGAAAGAAGGGTGGGAGCATGAAAGAAGGGTGGGAGAATGAAAGAAGGGTGGAAGAATGAAATGGATGTGGTGGATGAAAGGAAGGGTAGAAGAATGAAAGAAGGGTGGAAGAATGAAAGAAGGGTGGGAGAATGAAAGAAGGGTGGAAGAATGAAATGGATGTGGCGGACGAAAGGAAGGGTAGAAGAATGAAAGAAGGGTGGGAGCATGAAAGAAGGGTGGGAGAATGAAAGAAGGGTGGAAGAATGAAAGAAGGGTGGAAGAATGAAATGGATGTGGTGGATGAAAGAAGGGTGGGAGAATGAAATGGATGTGGTGGATGAAAGAAGGGTGGGAGAATGAAAGAAGGGTAGAAGAATGAAATGGATGTGGTGGATGAAAGGAAGGGTAGAAGAATGAAATGGATGTGGTGGACGAAAGGAAGGGTAGAAGAATGAAATGGATGTGGTGGATGAAAGGAAGGGTAGAAGAATGAAATGGATGTGGTGGACGAAAGGAAGGGTAGAAGAATGAAAGAAGGGTGGGAGCATGAAAGAAGGGTGGGAGAATGAAAGAAGGGTGGAAGAATGAAAGAAGGGTGGAAGAATGAAATGGATGTGGTGGATGAAAGAAGGGTGGGAGAATGAAATGGATGTGGTGGATGAAAGAAGGGTGGGAGAATGAAAGAAGGGTAGAAGAATGAAATGGATGTGGTGGATGAAAGGAAGGGTAGAAGAATGAAATGGATGTGGCGGACGAAAGGAAGGGTGGGAGCATGACAGAAGGGTGGGAGAATGAAATGGATGTGGTGGACGAAAGGAAGGGAGGGAGGATGAAAGGAAGGGTGGAAGAATGAAAGACAGGATTGGAGGATGAACACATGTGTGGATGAAGAGCGTGGTGGAGGCTGGACGAAAGGAAGGGTGGGTTGAGGAAAAGGATTGTGGAAGGCCACTTGCATTAAAGAAAGGTGCAAGGCCAGGGTGGGTGGAATGAAGGGTAAACGAGTAAAAGGATGGATGGAAGGATGGTACCAGGGACATTCAACCTTACGCCCTCATGACGGGATATGGTGCCCCTTCCTGAATTACATCCCCCACTCTCAGCTCAACATCTCCATAGTTGAGAAATTCAGACACAATATGAGAGCCCGCCAACTGCCTGCCAGATTTTCTCCAATAAGCTCCGATTTGTAACCTCCAATCGTTTGTTTTCTTTCATGGAGCCTGGTGTCTTTCGTGTTTTTAGGGGTGGGTGTAATTCTCTAAAGCCAAATTACTCGTAATTAGTGCGAAATGATTCGTAATTATGCGTAAGTACATGGCAAGCGTAATCCAGCATATAGCGCTATTTTCTTAGTGCAAAAAGCTCCTTTATGTCCAAAATAGCACTAAGTACTACAGGACACGAACAGCTGTGGCCAGAGCTACGCGCTCTCTGAAGGGCTTATTTATGAGAGGCTTGCGCTGCTGGAGCACCACTTCCTCTGACGCTCCAGCGGCGCAACCCTCTCAGCCATATCTACGAGGCCACCGAAGCCACTTTGAGGGCTTTGCATGGCCGCATAGATATGAAGTAAGACAAAGGAGCACACGTCGCTGCGTTGCCTTACTCTGCGCCTGGCACGCGTTCCATGGGCGTTGCAGTGGGTTTTCCCACGCGACACCCTTGGGTTTTGACGATGCCTCATATTTACTTGATTGCCCTATACCAATTCCCCCTAAAAGCGGCCATGAGTTTGTTCTTCCTGTGCTCCTGTGGTAGGATTTGTCCCAAATTACCCTTAATTACTCAAGCCAGGGTAATCGCATAAATGCAGTAACTTCGCATTGCAGGAGTAATGGTTAAAAACTGAAATTACTCTGGTGCAATTAAAATTTTGCCCAGGCTTAGATATTTTCTTAGTGTATGATGTATTTTGCCTTTTTCATGGATAATGGCAGCTTCAGTTTTTATGCTGTTCTTTGTTTTCTCCCATAGTGTATGATGTCTTCTGTTTTCTTTCATAGTCCATGCTGTTCTTTGTTTTCTCCCATGGTGGATGGTGTCTTCTGTTTTCTTCTCTAATGCATGCTGTACTTTGTTTTCTCCCATATTGTATGCTGTCTTCTGTTTTCTTCTCTAGTGCATGCTGTTCTTTGTTTTCTCCCATGGTGGATGGTGTCTTCTTTGTTCTTCTCTAGTGCATGTTGTGGTTGTTTTCACTCATAATGCATGATGTCTTCTGTTTTCTTTCGTAGTGTATGCGGTTCTTTGTTTTATTCCATAGTATATGATGTCTACTGTTTACTGTCGTAGTGCATGGTGAGCTTTGTTGGATAAGGGGAATGACTAATTTAAGGAAAACAGAGGCTGGAATCAAATAATGTAGTATTTCAGCAAGCATAATACCTCTGACACCATAAATCACAATAAACTTTTTTTTGTCACAGAAGTCCCTTTTATTGACTCTGTGCTTATATTACTATTTTTTCTTTCTTAATGGACTCATTTTTCATTTAAGTATTCCTTCACCTTATACATAACAGAGTGTCTTCAATATTTTCCGAATAGACTTAACATTTATACAAAAACTCATAAATACAGTATATTACTCACTTGACATGCTTCTGCCTATTAAACGACAGTATACATAAATGCATTCAAAAAATTCCTATTTCCTATACACTACATACTCTTTCTTTTACTTCATGCATAAGAATGTATTTCACGCTCACATTAGCAGGAAATATCAACACTATATGGTTTCCTACATTTTGTCATGTCCTACTAGTATTTATAGTGCTTAAACTAGGTCCAACTTGGTTCTCTGCACTTGTCTAATCTTCAGGTCCTTTTTAGTGTTCAGGAATCTATTGGCAGCTTTTTAAAGTGAGTTTGTATTAGTCCACCTCTACTGGCTGAGGGAAGCAGTGTCTTCTAGTTTTCTGAATGTCTCTGTACAACTAAATGAGCCAAAGACGCTTGAAGACGCTGACGTCAGACGCCAGGCAGGCGTGTGAAATACACCGTCAATACACACTTAGAAGAGAAATTAATCAACAGCTACATGCCACCACCCTCATCAAATACCACAAGGCGAGGCGTATTCCTAGAGGACTGCCTATAGCATTAAGACATATGTAGTTTAAATTTAATAAACCATTTATGACTAAATGGTATGCTATATTGAATACGTGCTCCTTAGACTTGATACTTCTGATCATAGAAGAGCTTTCTGATATACTTAAGGAACTTGAAACAGAAATACATGATCTGAAAACTGATTTATCCACGAGAATGACTTCGGAGGAATTAGACCAAACACTTAAGGAACTGAATGAAACACTTGATTTACACGCAAAGGAGGTGCACAAGCATAAACTGCGCAAATTCAGACGGGACACAATGGATTATAAACTGGACAAAGTTTATACTTGGCCAGATATGTACGCACAAAGATGCACCTTTAAAAAACCAGAAGCCTCCACATCAGAAGAGAGTATTGCGTCAACAGGATACACGTCCTCCAATGGAGCTCAGTCCAGAACTGTTGAAACCACAGATGACACGGCCACCACCAGTGGAACACCGAAACAGTCTTTTTCAGAAACAGGACGTACAACCAATCATCCACCGGAAGAGGCAGCAGTTGGAAAATCAAACAAAATAGGAGGGGACAAGGGGTCAAAAAAACAAAACGGAACACGACGCAATCCGAATAGGAATCAATTATGAATAATTCAAGTACCGAGTTGACACTCTGTGAACGGTCTATATTAAACAAAGGCATGTCTTTTGTTCCTACTTACAATACTAATGCATTAGAAACAGAAGTTTTAATGTTCAAATGTATGCAAAAACTGAGATTGCGTTGATTTTTCCATCATGCTGCACAAGAAACGTCACCAGCAGAGCCTAAAAAAGGTTTTAAACCAAAGAGTACTTTCATATCTCCTTTTTCGCATAAGACACTTGACCTATTCGAATTACTGGTCAAAAAACAAATTAGGGAGCAACTTTAGTCACATGGTAAAAGAAATCTATACAAACCCAAGAGCAAGGATAGCAGTTAACGGGAGCCTCACGAATAACATTAAGATTCAGAGAGGCACAAGGCAAGGTTGCCCCTTGTCTCCGCTACTTTTTAATTTGTATATCGAACCCTTGGCCTGCACTATCAGAAATCATCCACTCATAACACCTTTCAAATATCAAAACTGGTCCAAGAAAGTAGCCCTCTACGCTGATGATCTTATGGTGTTCACTGATAATTATAACTTATCTAAACCAGCGATAGAGGATGTAATGAACAAATTCAGCAAGGTTTCAGGTTATCTGATAATTATTGACAAAACAGAGGCAATGAGCTGGAATACTAACTTAAACTTACCTCTTCTAAAGGATAAAAGAAAATATTTAGGCATCACTATAACAAAAGATCTTGGAAAAATATCAGAAACAAACCTAAACATGACGGTGAAAGAAATGAGAAAACTTCTCAAAATCTGGTCAGGTCTGCCGCTATGTTTTTTTAGGCAAATCCAATGCAATAAAGATGTCAATTATTCCCAAATTCACTTATCTCTTTAATAACATTCCGTTAGAATTTAAAAAAGAAACTTTAAAAAAGATACAAGGAGAATTATCTAGCTTCATTTGGTCAGCAAAAAGTATAAGAATCTCATGGAACAAACTCAGGAGAAAGAAGGAACAAGGAGGAATAGCAAGTCCTGACATATACGAATACTATAGATCCCTCCAATTTAAGAACTTCAGAGCCTTGTTAAACGTACATCATGCCTATCCAATTTACTTACAACATTTAACAAACGGTGAAGATTATTTCCTCTTTAAATTTGGTCACCCTAAATTTTTCAAAAAAGTAAAACTGAAGGTTTTGAAGAACGCCGTTAAGCTTTGGAATCAGATAAGAATTGCCACAAAGATTCCTTACTATAGTAGCATGGCTCCAATATGGAACTCGCCAGGCACCCCAGAATGCTTAAGGGACTTACTATCAACCCCACTCAGACAATCTGGAATTGAAAAATGGGGTCAACTCCTGGTTGAAAATGTTTTAATATCCTGGGAACATCTACAAACAATAACAGAACGAAAAATATCGAAGTTTAAATATTATCAGCTATGCAGTTGGGCAAATACCCTTCCGAAAGGAGCAACAGACCCGAATAATTTGGAGCCAGAAATGACGAAAGAGATGGTATTAAAGAAAGAGGTCTCAAAATGGTATTGGACTCTAATCGAATCTGGCGAAGAAAATTTTACTATACCTGAAAAGATATGGAGGAAAGATCTACCAAACAAAGCCTTAAATCTAAATCAAATTTGGAAAAAATCAGTAGAGAAATGCTGGCAGTGTGTAAAGCCCGCAGCCCTAAAAAGAAACCATCTTTTCTCTATACATAGAGCCTATTGGACACCCAAAAGATTATCAAAATTTAAAGGCTCGACAGTAAAATCATGCGGCAAATGTGGCGAAGAAAAAGTGGATGATATCCATATGTTTGGCGACTGTCCAGCACTCACTCAATACTGGCAAGAGATTGGTAAGACACTAACTGCAGTACTGGCATCACCTATAACTGTGAGTACTCTTTTAATTATTTTTGGGATCCATTGCACAACTCAACCAAATCTGATTAGGTTAAGTAAGCAGCAAGAAAATGTATTGTTCATCATGATCTTGTTAGCACGCAGAGAGATTTGTATTAACTGGATAACACCGGTTCCACCAACCCATGAAAATTGGTTAAATGCTGTAATAAGAACCAGCAGATTGGATAGGAGAGGGAAACAATCCAAAAGAATGAAGTATTGGGAGATCTGGGAAAATTATATCATCTCCAGATGAGAAACTAGAACCCCTCCTTGTTTTGAAGTTTCTTTGGCCCCTTTATCTTTTTCTTTTTTCTTTTTTGATTCCAATGATTAAGCGGAGCAATAATTTCAGGTATGACATGATGTCTGCCAAACAGCCCAAGGGCCAGATAGTCTCAGTAACAAAGGAATTATTGAGCAAGATAAAGGTGTACGGAAGGAAAAAGACTGAAAAGAGCTAAGACAATAGAAACTCCCCTTGTATTCCATCGATAGACGATTAGGGGCAGTATGTTGGAACAATCGCTCAAACACGGTCAAACTCCCAAACACCTCTTTTTCTGCATAAACCGCAATATGAGGATTTAAAAAAAAAAAAAAAAAAAAAGATTTGGTTGCATTACATCAGAAGGAACACACACAGCACAACACAACATGTCCAGAAGAAGCTGACCATCTTACCCAACTTGGCCACTAACGAAAAGCTGGTGTTCCAGCCTGCTGATAAGGGTGGAGCGTTGGTGATCATGGACATCACATTCAGGATACTGACACCTACATACTTTTGGAATCTGATCCCACAAATACATTCCAAACAAATTTACTGCAGATTCTGAAGAAAGCAAAAGATCTTGGATGGATAGATGACAATACTTACAAATATTTGATTACTGATTACCCAAAAAGGCTGCATATGTATATGCTCCCGAAAATGAACACAAATCCCATTGATCCCCATTCCACACTATAGTGGCAGGGTGTGGCTTTTTGCATGTACCAGTGGGTACATTTATAGATTATCACTTACAAGCCCTTGTGCAAAACTGGGTTACCTTTGTGCAAGACATGATAGACTGTCTAAACAAGTTACAACACATTAATATACCATCAGATACAGAAATTTAGCTGGGAACCATTGATGTATCAGCATTGTACATATCCGTTCCCATGGAGAAGGTATTGAAGCTGTTGAGTGGATGCTGCTGCGTCATGATTACTGATTACCCAAAAAGGCTGCATATGCATATGCTCCCGAAAATGCACAAAAATCCCATTGATCCCCCATTCCACACTATAATGGCAGGGTGTGGCTCTTTGCACGTACCAGTGGGTACATTTCTAGATTATCACTTACTACCCCTTGTGCAGAACTGGGTTACCTATGTGCAAGAGACAATGGACTGTCTAAAAAAGTTACATGACATTAATATACCATCAGATACAGAAAATTAGCTGGGAACCATTGATGTATCAGCATTGTACATATGCACATAAACATAAGCACAGCATGCACTATGAAAGAAAACAGAAGATATCATACAATATGGAAGAAAAAAAACGCATACACCACGAGACAACCAAAGACATTGTATACTATGGGAGAAAACAAAACACACCATGCACTATGACAGAAAACAGTAAACATCATACACCATTGAATAAAACAATGAACCGCATACACTATGAAAGAAAACAGAAGACATCACTGCACTATGGGAGAAAACAAAGCACACCATGCACTACGACAGAAAACATAAAACATCATACACTTGGGGAGAAAACAAAGAACAGTATGGACTATGAAATAAACAGAATACTTCATACACTATGGGAGAAAACAAAGAACAGTATGGACTATGAAATAAAACATAAGACATCATACACTATGGGAGAAAATAAAGAACAGAATGGACTATAAAATAAAACAGAAGACATCATACACTATGAGAGAAAGCAAAGCACACCATGCCCTGTGAAAGAAAACAGAAGACATCATACACAATGGGTGAAAACAAAGAACAGTATGGACTATGAAATAAAACAGAAAACATCATATACTATCGGAGAAAACAAAGAACGCCATACACTGCTAAAGAAAAAAGAAGACATCAAACACTATTATAGAAAACAAACACACCATGCAATGCGATAGAAAACAGACAACATAATACACTATGGGAGAAAACAAAGAACAGTATGGACTATGAAATAAAACAGAAGACATCATACACTATGGGAGAAAACAAAGAAAACCATAAACTGCTAAAGAAAACAGAAGACATCATACACTATGGGAGAAAACATAGCACACCATGCACTAGGAAAGAAAACAGAAGGCATCATTCATTATGGGGGAAAACAAAGCACACCATGCACTAGGAGTCAAGTCAAGTCAAGTCAAATGATTTATATAGCGCACTACATACCCAGAGGGTCTCAAGGCGCTTGAAGAAGGGTGGGGGAATTACTTGTCGAATATCCAAGTTTTAAGTTGCTTTCTGAATGCTAGGTGGTTCTGAGTGAGGCGAATGTGAGTGGGAAGTGAGTTCCAGGTTTTAGCTGCCAGGTAGGAGAAGGATCTACCTCCCATGGTGGTTTTGTTGATGCGAGGTACAGTAGCAAGGGCTTGGTTGGAGGATCGTAGCTGGCGGGAGGGGTTGTAGAAGGAGAGTCGTGTGTTAAGGCAATCGGGTCCAAGTTCGTAGAGTGCTTTGTGAGCGTGGGTTAGGAGGCGGAAAGTAATCCTTTTATTGACGGGGAGCCAGTGGACGTTTTTCAGGTGACCAGAGATGTGGTCTTTACGCGGGATGTCTAGTATGAGTCTGGCTGAAGCGTTCTGAATGCGTTGGAGTTTTTTCTGGAGTTTTGCGGTGGTACCGGCGTATAGGGTGTTTCCGTAGTCCAGGCGGCTCGTGACCAGAGCGTGGGTGACAGTTTTTCTAGTTTCGGTGGGGATCCAGCGAAATGTTTTTTTGAGCATGCGAAGAATATTGAAGCAGGATGATGAAACGGCATTGACTTGTCTGTACATGGAGAGTGAAGAATCCAGGATGACGCCCAGGTTCCGTGCGTGGTCCGTCGGGATGGGTGCTTTTCCAAGGGCCTCTGGCCACCAAGAGTCATCCCAGGCGGAGGGGGAGGTACCTAGGATAAGGACTTCTGTTTTGTCTGAGTTCAGTTTTAGTCGGCTGTGCTTCATCCACTCGGCTACTTCTTTCATTCCTTCATGTAGGTTGGTTTTGGCCGTGTTCGGGTCTTTGGTGAGTGATGGGATCAGTTGAGTGTCATCACCGTATGAGATGATGTTGAGGTTGTGTTGGCGTGCGATGACCGCGAGGGGGCTCATGTATACGTTGAAGAGGGTGGGGCTGAGTGAAGATCCTTGTGGCACGCCGCAGATGACTTCAGTGGCTTCAGACTTGAATGGTGGGAGGCGGACTCTTTGGGTTCTTCGGTGAGGAACGAGGTGATCCAATCCAGTGCTTTTCCTTGGATTCCGATGTTTCTGAGGCGCTGTAATAGGGTGCTATGACAGACTGTGTCGAAGGCTGCGGAGAGGTCGAGGAGGATGAGGGCGACTGTGTCTCCATTGTCCAGTAGAGTTCGAATGTCGTCTGTGGCTGCGATGAGGGCGGTCTCAGTGCTGTGTTTGGCTCGGAAGCCGGACTGTGAGGAGTCGAGGGATTTGTTGGTTTCGAGGAATGCGGCGAGCTGGTTGTTGACAGCTTTCTCGATGACTTTGGTCGGGAATGGAAGGAGCGAGATGGGGCGGAAGTTTTTGAGTTCGGTGGGGTCAGCTGTGGGTTTTTTCAGAAGGGCGCTGAGTTCGGCATGTTTCCAGCTTTCCGGGAAGGTGGCGGAGTTGAAGGAGCAGTTGATGACGTCTCGGAGGTGTGGTGCTATGATGGAGTCTGCTTTGTTGAAGATGTGGTGAGGGCATGGGTCTGTGGGGGATCCTGAGTGGATGGAGTTCATCAGGCGGATGGTGTCCTCAGTGGAGATTGGGTTCCAGTCATTAAGGATGTTCAAGGGGGGTGAAGGTCCTGCAGAGGGTTGGGTGGGTTGGTCTCCGGGTCGGTTGTCGAAGCTGTTGTGGATGTCTGCGATTTTGTTGTGGAAAAATGAAGCTAGGGAGTTGCAGAGGGCTTGAGAGAGGGTGATGTCGTTGGAGTTGGCTGAGGGGTTGGTAAACTCTTTGACGATGTTGAATAATTCCTTGCTGTTGTGGGCGTTGTTATCTAGTCGGTCTTTGAGTGCGGCTTTCTTGGCAGACCGGATTAGTTGGTGGTGTGTGCGGGTGGCGTTTTTGAAGGCGTCCCTGGTGCTGGTGTTTGGGTCTTTTTTCCAGGCCTTTTTTTTAAGGGAGCGACAGAATTTCTTAGATTTCTTAAGATCGTCGTTGAACCAGGAGGAGTTCTTGCTGCCTAGCTTGATTTGGCGTTTTTTCAACGGTGCTAGGATGTCGGCGCTGTTGGATAGCCATTGGGTGAAGTTAATGGCTGCTTGGTCGGGGTTTGAGGAGTGGACAGGGGGGTTTTGAAGAAGCGATGAGGAGATCTGGTCGATGGTGATTTTGTTCCAGTTTCTTCGCAGAGTAGGTTGAGGATGGTTGTGAGTTGTGGTCTTATTGTAGCTAAAGTGAACGCAGCTGTGGTCCGTCCAATGTAGAGTTGTGGTGGGACTGAAGGAGACATGTTTGCTGGAGGTGAAGATAGGGTCGAGTATGTGACCTGCGATGTGGGTGTGGGTAGTGACAAGTTGTTTGAGTCCGAGTTTGGCGAGATTATCCAGAAGGGTGGTGGCGTTGCTGTCATTGCTCTTTTCCAGGTGAAAGTTGAGGTCTCCCAGTAGAATGTATTCCTCGGAGGGGAGGGCGTGTGGGGTGATAAAATCAGTGATGTCTTCAGTGAATTTTGCACGGGAAACAAGACAGAAGACAGAAGACATCATACACTACGGGTGAAAACAAACACACCATGCACTACGAAAGAAAACAGAAGACATCATACACTATTGAATAAAAAAAAGAACCGCATACACTACGAAAGAAAACAGAAGACATCATGCACTATAGGTGAAATGAAAGCACACCATGAATCACAAGAAAGTTTTGTTTTGTCACAGAAGCCCCTTTTATTGACTCTGTGCTTATATTATTATTTTTTCTTTCTTAATGAACTTTTTTGTCATTTAAGTATTCCTTCACCTTATACATAACAGAGTAACTGAGTGTCTTCAATATTTTCTGAATAGACTCAATAATACAGTACATTACTCACTGGACATGCTTATGCTTTTTAAACGGCAGTACACATAAATGCATTAAAAAAAATCCCACACATTACATACTCTTTTTTTTACTTCATGCATAAGAATGTATTTCACGCTCACATTAGCAGGAAATATCAACACTCTATGGTTTTCTAAGTTTCGACGTGTCCTACTAGTATCTATAGTGCTGGAACTAGGTCTAACTTGGTTCTCTGCACTTGTCTAATCTTCAGGTCCGTTTTAGTGGTCAGGGATCTTTTGGCAGCTTTTGAAAGAGTGTTTGTATTAGTCCAACTCTACACCATTTTTTGATAATAAAACCACCAAAAGTGTAAAAACGAATCAGAAAAAATGAAAGAAAGTGAAAAACAGGTTGCCCCAAGTACATCGTACAGGCGCATTCTACATTTGATGAAGCATAAAATAGACTCCAAGTATTCAAGACCACAGAAATCTCTAAGAAACCACCGGGTGGCCCTAATGCACAATAACCTGGATCTGTGAGCCCAAATCCATCCAATGACCATAGAAGCTCACCATATTCATCCTTCTGTACAGAAAGTACTATGTGGGTCTATTGTTGCATGTCTTTTTAAAGAAAACCATATAATACGGTCATATGTCCGAATGGGCCCTATACACATTTTCTTGTAAGAACCATTTATGCAAAAAAAATATGTAAAAGAGATTATGTGAGAAACCATATCCACTTCCATACATGCATATTTACAAAAAGCATGTGAATTCAATTTTATCACTCAGCCCACAGGGACTCATAGTTTTCAAAAAATCTGATCCAAAATGTCTCTCTTTGCTCCAGATATTTTGCTATATCAACATGTGGCAGGGCTGACACCTGTTCTAATATAGTGAACCATAGCTGAGGTATGGTGTGTTTCTGCTCTCCCCAGTGCAATGCTAACCATGACTTCACATTAGCGGTTCTAATCATGCTTTTGTGTTCTGTCATTCTAATTTTGACTTTTCTGGTGGTTCTTGCAACATATACAAGTCTGCAGGACAATTGATGGCATATATGACTGTTAGACGGACCGGGAGGGTCGGCCGAGATTACGGGGAGAGGTCTCCAGGGAGAGCCGTCTCCAACGACTGTACAGATAAGTAACTTCCCCCCCCACAGACGGACACCACACAAGATTGAAGGTTAACGAGACTTTATATGCACTTCTTAGGTTACGTTGATATAATACAAGGAGGTCTGGACTCAGGGGTCCCCTCGGTTCTGATCTCTGGTTGCGGAAAAGGGTAGCGGGACAGTCTTAGTTACCAATGAGTTCAATAGCTCTCAATCCTCGAGCTCGGCGTGGTTGCTGATCGGGCCGTGGAGGAGCCAAGCAGGTCCCGAGATGGATGAAGGTTGGTCGGCGGGCCGTGGAGAAGCCAAGCAGGTCCCGATATGGATGAAGGATGGTCGACGGGCCGTGGAGAAGCCAAGCAGGTCCCGATGCAGATGACAGTTACAACGGTCCGCGGCCTCGCCAGCAGATCCGGACGACGGTGAAGGATGAAGGTTACGACGGCTGTGGCAGCGCCAACAGGCAGGACGATGGTGCACAGGACAGAGCTACGGCAGCGCCAGTAGTCCGTCCAGGATGAGTTCTTCTTTCGTCTCTCGACTCCAAGATACAACTGCCTTCCTGTTCTGGAGCTGCCCCAGTTATAGGGCTGGCGTGCTTTGATGTCCGGACCCTCGCACTTGGAGGTCGGGAGGTCCGGGATGAGGGAGTCCAGCCACCCAGCAGGGGGGTGGAGCCAGCGCCCGGGGAGGCGATGGGCGAGCGGCACTGGCCGGGGGAGAACCATCGACACCTCTTTCTCCCATTGACTGGCCAAGTAGCTCGCTCACCTCCTGGGTGGAGGGTGGTGCCGGAATGTCTGAGGCCGGGCTAGGCCCAGGGTTGAGGTCGATCGGGGGCCAGGCGGCCTCGTGGCGAAGTGTCCAAGATGGCGGCCCGGGCTGGGCGCGTGGGTCGGCCGTGGATCGGACCCACGAGGTTATCATGCTCGGGGGCAGGTGTCCCTGAGGGGACGTAGGACGTGCAATGGTGGGGTGTGGTGCTTGTATGACTGGCTCGGGCTTGGTCGAGCCGGGGGAGAGCGGCCCGTCACGTGGCCTGTCCAACATGCGTCCCCCCCAGCTGAAGGCGGGGAGAGTTACCCATCCTCTTGGGGACTCTCTTCGTCGAGGCGGAAAAACCGGGACAGGCCATCCGCGTTGGCGTGGTCAGACCCAGGCCGGTGTTCAACGGTAAAGTCCATACCTTGCAAGGAGATGGACCAGCGTAGCAGTTTTGGGTTTTCCCCCCGCATATGCATCAACCACTGCAGGGGTCGGTGGTCAGTCTGCACCCGGAAGTGGGTGCCAAAAAGGTAGGGTCGGAGCTTCTTGAGGGCCCATACCACAGCGAAGGCTTCCCTCTCTATGGTGCTCCAGCGTTGCTCCCGTGGTAGGAGTCTCCGGCTGATGAAGGCCACCGGTTGATCAAGGCCTTCGGTGTTCACCTGGGACAGGACCGCCCCAATGCCCTGGTCGGAGGCGTCCGTCTGGACGACGAACTCCCGGCTGTAGTCTGGGGCCTGGAGTACAGGAGCGGAACACATGGCGGCCTTTAGCTGTTCGAAGGCCGCTTGACACTCTGGGGTCCAGTTCACCTTCTTGGGCTGATTTTTCGACGTGAGTTCGGTGAGAGGCCCCACGATGGTACCATAGTCTTTCACGAACCTTCGGTAGTAGCCCGTGAGGCCCAGGAAGGCTCGCACCTCAGTTTGAGTGTTAGGGGGTTGCCAGTTCTGGATGGCGGCAATTTTCAGTTGAAGAGGGGCCACTAGACCGCTTCCTACTTGGTGTCCGAGGTAGGTCACTGACCCTTGTCCAATTTGACATTTGCTGGCCTTGATCGTGAGGCCAGCTCGCTGAAGGGCTTGCAACACTGCCTGGAGGTGGTGGAGGTGCTCGGTCCAGAGGTGGCTGTACACAGCGATGTCGTCCAGGTAGGCGGCGCTGAACTCTTCGAGCCCCGCCAGGACCTGATTGACGAGCCGTTGGAAAGTCGCTGGGGCATTTTTCATGCCGAAGGGCATGACCGTGAAGTGATAGTGGCCATCGGGGGTGGAGAAGGCAGAACGTTCTTGTGCTCGGGGTGTGAGGCCGATCTGCCAATAGCCTGCCGTTAGATCGAAGATGCTGAGGTAACGGGCAGCGCCCATTCGGTCGACCAGTTCATCTGCCCGGGGGATGGGGTGTGCGTCCGTTCTGGTGACTTCATTCAGGCCCCGGTAGTCGACACAGAACCGGAGTTCGGGTGTGGTTCCGGGGGCGGCTGCTTTGGGGACCAGTACGACCGGGCTGGCCCATGGACTGTCGGAGGGCTCGATGACCCCGAGCGTGAGCATCTTAGTTACTTCCGCCTGGATGCAGGCCCGTACCCGATCAGGTACGCGGTAGGCCCGGTGGCGGATAGGAGGGCTGTCTCCGGTGTCCACATCGTGCACACACCAGGAAGTGACACCTGGGGTGAGGGAGAACAGGCTGGCAAATCGTGATAGGAGGGCTTGGCACTCTTGGCGTTGTTCCTGGGTGAGGGTCTCCGAGAGTCGGACCCCATCCACGGAGCCGTCTTGCTCCTGGGTCCGCAAGAGGTCAGGGAGAGGCTCGGAGTCGTCCTCAACCCCGTTGTCTGTGGCCATCAAGAGGCTGAGTTCTGTTCGTGCAAAGTGGGGTTTCAGTCTGTTGGTGTGGAGGACTCGGAGCGGATTCCGGGCGGACTCCATATCGATCAGATAGGTGGCGGGTCCCTTGCGCTCGATTACCTTGAAGGGTCCCGTCCATTTGTCTTGGAGAGCGCACGGTTCTGTGGGGGACATTACCCAGACCTGTTGCCCCGGCTCGAATTCAATAGATGAGGCGTTCTGGTCATACCATCTCTTCATGTCCTCTTGACTGGCCTCTAGGTTGGCTTTCGCTAGGTCTCTGAACCGCTGGGACTGGTTGCGGAGGGTGAGGAGGTACCGGAAGACATCTGGAGGACTCTTGGCCGGAGGCAACTCCCAGCCTTCTTTGATCAGGCTGAGTGGCCCCCGTACTGGGTGCCCATAGAGCAGCTCGAATGGGCTGAAGCCTAGGGACTTCTGTGGGACCTCCCGGTAGGCGAAGAGGAGGCACGGCAGCAGCACGTCCCACTGGCGACGGAGGGGTTCTTCCAATCCCCCGATCATCCCTTTTAGTGTGCGATTGAACCGTTCAACAAGTCCGTTTCCTTGGGGGTGATAGGGGGTCGTGAAGCGGTAGGTGACCCCACACTGTTGCCAGAGGGACTTCATGTATTTGGAAATAAAGTTCGTGCCTCTGTCACTGACGACTTCTCGGGGGAACCCCACACGGGAGAAGATCCCCATCAGGGCCCTGCCGACCACTGGGGCTGTGACGGTCCGGAGAGGAATAGCCTCAGGGTAGCGGGTGGCGTGGTCCACTAGTACTAGGATGAAGCGATGGCCTTGTCTTGTACGTGGGTCTAGGGGTCCCACAATGTCTATTCCGACCCTCTCAAATGGGGTTGTGACTACGGGAAAGGGTTGCAGGGGGGCCTTTAATTTGCGGCCGCTCTTCCCACTGGCTTGGCACGTGGGGCAAGATCGGCAATGCTGGTGCACATCGTTTCTCATTTTTGGCCAGAAGAAGTGGGTCACTAGGCGGCTGTAGGTTTTATCTTGTCCCAGGTGCCCTGCCAGGGGGACATCGTGGGCCAGATTTAGCAGGAAGTCTCTAAAGCGGAGTGGCACCACTAGTACTCGGTTGGCCCCCAGCTCGGCGATTCGTTGCTCGCTGTACAGTAGGTCATTGTCCCAGTAGACCCAATGAGCTCCGGAGGTATCCCCTGCGCTTTGGGCGAGCGCTTGTTGTCGGAGTCCCTCAAGGGAGGGACAGGTCTTCTGCTCCTGACGAAATTGTTCTTGTGTGGGCCCCCCTTCTTGAGCCCACTGGTCGAGATTAGCAAGGTCGGAAGGTTGAGCAGGTTCGAGGGGGATGCACTGGTCGGGGGTCTCGGCGGGGGCGACCGGAGGCGGAGGCGCCGGCCATTCTGGTTCTTCCGGGTGATGGTTGGCACGGGCGGCCATAGACCGGGTGGTGACGCACGCCCAGTCTGGGACGCCCAACATCCCCAAGTGTTCTTTTCGCTCCACGGCTGCCCACGGGGAGCTTTCCAGGTCATTTCCGAGGAGGCAGTCCACGGGGGCGTCGTCTCGGACCGTTACTTTCAACATGCCGGAGACCCCTCCCCATTCAAAGGGGACGCAGGCCATCCGACACAGACTCTCCGAGTTGTCGGCTGATCGTACAGGGCAGAGAATGTTCGGTAGATATTGCTCTGGGGTCACCAGATGACAGCGGACGGCTGTCACACTGGCCCCGGTGTCTCGAAGGGCTTCGGCCCGTTGTCCATTGATGCTCACCCATTGGCCGTACTTCTGGGTGTTAGCGGGTAGGGGGACCCGCGGGACCATGTCTCTTCCCCCTAAGCACGCGAGAGTCATGGCGGCTGGCTCCCACCCTTGATACTCTTGCTCGTCTGTTTCTTGTTCCTCGGAGATCTGTTCTTCCCCTAGTGCCGCGGCGGTCACCTGGCGGGGTCTTGGGCTCTGATACTGCGGGCAGCTTGGGTCATTTGCATAGTGGCCGACTCGTTGGCATCGGTGACATGTAACATTGGCTCTGTATCCCGGTCGCGCCGGGGTGCTGCCCCGGTTGGCCGGGGGGGTGGTGCTGGTAGTGGGGGCGGCCGGAGTGTTGTCTCTTCCTCGTCCTTGGCCCCCTCCTCCTCCTCTGGATCGGTGGTGACCATTGTTGTTCCTGTTCTGCTCGTAGGACCCATTCCGGCCCACTCGGGTGATCTCCCACCGGTCAGCTTCGGCTGCGAGCTGCCGGGGATCGGTTAACTTGCTGTCGAGGAGGTGTTGGCGTAGTTCAATGAAGCAGTTGTTGGACAGATGCTCCCATACCATCAGATTGAACAACTGCTCGTAGGTCGTGACGTTGTTCCCTCTGATCCAGCCTTCGAAGGCTCGGCTAAAGTACGTTACATAGTCCACCCAAGTTGTACCTGGAATGCGTGTGCAGTCTCGGAACCTCTGACGGTACATCTCGGGCGTGAGGCCATAGCGAGTGAGGAGGGCCGCTTTCATATGGTCGTAGGAGGTCATCTGGTGGTCTGGGAGCTGTAACAGAGTATCGCGGCCCTCATTGAGGAATTTGCCCCATAGGCCGGCTCCCCAGTCGGCTCTATCGATCCGGTGCGCAGTCATCGCGATTTCATATGCTTTAAACCATTGCTGGATGTCGTCTTCTCGAAAATATTCTCGGACCACATCCTTGGGGATGTGCACTTTTTTGTCCGTGGTCCCGGGGGTGGACGGTCTGTCGGGCACCCCTAATTCTTTATTCTGTTTGCGCAGGTTGATCTCGGCTAGGTTCCGCTCGTGCTCGTACGTCAGTCTTTTTTCCTCGAGCTCCCTTTGCCTCTGTTTCTCCTCTCTTTCTTCTCGGAGGCGAAGGTGCTCTAAGTTTATTTTTTGCTCGGCCAATTTGAGTTCTATGTCCATCTTGAGTCGGGCCATTTCAAGTTCGTGTAGTCGGGCTTTTTCTCTTTCTTGGATCTCGTCTTGCGAGAGACCCGTTCTTTGCTCTTCAGGGGCCGTGTTGGTCTTTTTCGCGGTGCTTTGCTCCGGGGCTTCGACATCCCCGGTCTCTGCCCAAGATTCTAGGGCATGCTTAAAATCGTCCTTGGTACTTAGTCCGGTGGTAGCGATACCTAGTTCGATGCAGAACTGCTTTAGTTCACGATGGCTGTATTCCTCTAGCTTTTCCATTTGGAACTTCTCAGTTGATCCGCTCTCTTTAGTCGACATTGTTGTTCGTTGTGGGGTGAGCTACTCTCTGTACGTTATGCGGTGATTCGGATCGCGCCGCTGGCCACCAATGTTAGACGGACCGGGAGGGTCGGCCGAGATTACGGGGAGAGGTCTCCAGGGAGAGCCGTCTCCAACGACTGTACAGATAAGTAACTTCCCCCCCCACAGACGGACACCACACAAGATTGAAGGTTAACGAGACTTTATATGCACTTCTTAGGTTACGTTGATATAATACAAGGAGGTCTGGACTCAGGGGTCCCCTCGGTTCTGATCTCTGGTTGCGGAAAAGGGTAGCGGGACAGTCTTAGTTACCAATGAGTTCAATAGCTCTCAATCCTCGAGCTCGGCGTGGTTGCTGATCGGGCCGTGGAGGAGCCAAGCAGGTCCCGAGATGGATGAAGGTTGGTCGGCGGGCCGTGGAGAAGCCAAGCAGGTCCCGATATGGATGAAGGATGGTCGACGGGCCGTGGAGAAGCCAAGCAGGTCCCGATGCAGATGACAGTTACAACGGTCCGCGGCCTCGCCAGCAGATCCGGACGACGGTGAAGGATGAAGGTTACGACGGCTGTGGCAGCGCCAACAGGCAGGACGATGGTGCACAGGACAGAGCTACGGCAGCGCCAGTAGTCCGTCCAGGATGAGTTCTTCTTTCGTCTCTCGACTCCAAGATACAACTGCCTTCCTGTTCTGGAGCTGCCCCAGTTATAGGGCTGGCGTGCTTTGATGTCCGGACCCTCGCACTTGGAGGTCGGGAGGTCCGGGATGAGGGAGTCCAGCCACCCAGCAGGGGGGTGGAGCCAGCGCCCGGGGAGGCGATGGGCGAGCGGCACTGGCCGGGGGAGAACCATCGACACCTCTTTCTCCCATTGACTGGCCAAGTAGCTCGCTCACCTCCTGGGTGGAGGGTGGTGCCGGAATGTCTGAGGCCGGGCTAGGCCCAGGGTTGAGGTCGATCGGGGGCCAGGCGGCCTCGTGGCGAAGTGTCCAAGATGGCGGCCCGGGCTGGGCGCGTGGGTCGGCCGTGGATCGGACCCACGAGGTTATCATGCTCGGGGGCAGGTGTCCCTGAGGGGACGTAGGACGTGCAATGGTGGGGTGTGGTGCTTGTATGACTGGCTCGGGCTTGGTCGAGCCGGGGGAGAGCGGCCCGTCACGTGGCCTGTCCAACAATGACCATGCTGGAATTGCAATCTGATGTATGTTTGAGCTTGATTTGTTCCCCTGTATGTGGGTGTGCAAACTTGTCACCCACAATCACGTTGCCACAGTGGCCACAGTTATAACATTTTCGCATCCTGTGTGTGATGGTTGGCATACGATCTGTGTTTGTCTTGCTAAGTATCTCCCTAAGGTTTTTAGATCTGGAGAAGGCAAAGATGGGGCTACCTTTAGACACATGTGTACATAAAGTCATAACATCATAATTGGGGTAGTTACAAGAAAGGAATTCTAACAAGAAATTAAAAAAGTATATATATCATTTTTAATAGTTATTCAAGTATAAAAACAAATCTGACAATACATTAATATTAAATCAAAAAATAATAACATGTAAACATATCAAAATGTTGCATAAAATCATTACATAAAAGACATAAGCATTAATATTCAACACAGTCGTTAAAAGGTTAACAAAAATGTGGCAAGTTAATAATTTCGACGCGCGTTTCGGCGTACTGAAAAACGCCTTCTTCAGGAGCCACAGTCTATATTAATAGCTGGTCGCTATGAGTCTTACTGCAATTGGCGATGCTTCAAACAGTGGTCTAAACGTAGCAACAAGTATGGAAATATAGAAAATTCCTTAACAGATACAGTGGCAATATGGAAATATAGTCGATGATTAGTCCATTATACGAGAAGTGCATTGAGTGTGATTCCAGTAAAAAGACTCATAAAGTCATGAAGAGATGTGAAATATCTTCCTTTAGTGCCTTTTCAGGGCCTCAAGATAAAACTGGAGCGTTAGGATCGGTGTTTTCTCCATTACCGGAAACAGTTCTAGATAAACTATCGAGCCGACATCTAGAGGCCACTTCTTCATAGACTATCTGCCGTGCTTCCGAGAACGGTAACATATAAGTCAATGTTCCCCTTGTTTCTGATCTAAAAAATAACTGTATGCGACGGGCGCTGCTTTTGATGACTGCTGGCGTCTCCGGGCCATTAGGAAAGATGTGGCCACAGTTATGACATTTTCGCATCCTGTGTGTGATGGTTGGCATACGATCTGTGTTTGTCTTGCTAAGGATCTGTGTTTGTCTTGCTAAGTATCTCCCTAAGGTTTTTAGACCTGGAGAAGGCAAAGATGGGGCTACCTTTAAACACTTCATTGAAATCATGTTCCTGCTCTATTAATTCCCACCGTTTCTGAATGCACCGCTTAATTGTCATAGCTGCTGTGGAATATTTTGAAACACAAACTTCTCTATGGGATGTAGATTCCACTGACTTTTGTAATAGTTGGGATATATTGCACTGTAAAGCTTTCTGCTTGGTCATCTCTAAAACCACCGTAGGGTACCCTCTCACGGAGTATTGTCGTGATAGTTCATCAAAATCTATTTGGGCTTGCTTGTCATCTGAACTAATCCTTCTGATCCAAATAAACTGTGATAGTGGTAGATGGTTTTTAAGGGTGAATGAGTGTAAACTGTTATAATGTAGATCATTGTTCCTGTCTGTAGGTTTTTTAAATACCCTGGTCACTAAACTGTTCCCTGTCCTTTCAATACGAATGTCCAGATAGTTTATGCTTGTTGAATCCATTGTATGTGTGAATTTTATCTGAGGGTGACAGGTACTCAGCATGAGTAAAGCATTCTCAAATTGACTCTGTGTTCCTTTCCATAACATCAGGATGTCATCTATATATCAAAGGTACCACATCAGATGATCTGTCCAGACTCTGTTGTGTAAAATGTGTGTATCTTCGAATTTAGCCATAAAAATATTGGCGTATGTTGGTGCCCCGGTAAAACCCATAGAGGTTCCCGTCTTCTGCAAGTAAAATTGCTGTTTCCAGGTAAAATAACTGTGGTAGAGGCTGAGTTGTAACATTTCCAATAGAAAGATGCTTAAAGATTCAATACATTCTCCATGGGAATGGATGTGTACAATGCTGATACATCAATGAATCCCAGGCAAATTTCTGTATCTGATGGTATATTAATGTCATGTAACTTGTTTAGACAGTCCATCGTGTCTTGCACATAGGTAACCCAGTTCTGCACAAGGGGTTGTAAGTGATAATCTAGAAATGTACCCACAGGTACCTGCAAAGAGCCACACCCTGCCACTATAGTGCGGAATGGGGGATCAATGGGATTTTTGTGCATTTTCGGGAGCATATACATATGCAGCCTTTTTGGGTAATCAGTAATCATGACGCAGCAGCATCCACTCAACAGCTTCAATACCTTCTCCATGGGAACAGATATGTGCAATGCTGATACATCAATGGTTCCCAGCTAAATTTCTGTATCTGATGGTATATTAATGTGTTGTAACTTGTTTAGACAGTCCATCGTGTCTTGCACATAGGTAACCCAGTTCTGCACAAGGGGTTGTAAGTGATAATCTAGAAATGTACCCACTGGTACATGCAAAGAGCCACACCCTGCCACTATAGTGCAGAATGGGGGATCAATGGGATTTTTGTTCATTTTCGGGAGCATAGACATATGCAGCCTTTTTGGGTAATCAGTAATCAAACATTTGTAAGTATTGTCATCTATCCATCGAAGATCTTTTGCTTTCTTCAGAATCTGCAGTAAATTTGTTTGGAATGCATTTGTGGGATCAGATTCCAAAAGTATGTAGGTGTCAGTATCCTGTATGTGGTGTCCATGATCTCCAACGCTCCACCCTTATCAGCAGGCTGGAACACCAGCTTTTCGTTAGTGGCCAAGTTGCGTAAGATGGTCAGCTCCTTCTGGACATGTTCAGCTGTGTGTGTTCCTTCTGATGTAATGCAACCAAATCTTTTTTGACCAGTAATTCGAATAGATCAAGTGTCTTATGCGAAAAAGGAGATATGAAAGTACTCTTTGGTTTAAAACCTTTTTTAGGCTCTGCTGGTGACGTTTCTTGTGCAACATGATGGAAAAATCAACTCAATCTCAGTTTTTGCATACATTTGAACATTTAAACTTCTGTTTCTAATGCATTAGTATTGTAAGTAGGAACAAAAGATATGCTTTTGTTTAAAATAGACCGTTCACAGAGTGTCAACTCGGTACTTGAAATATTCATAATTGATTCCTATTCGGATTGCGTCGTGTTCCGTTTTGTTTTTTTGACCCCTTGTCCCCTCCTGTTTTGTTTGATTTTCCAACTGCTGCCTCTTCCGGTGGATGATTGGTTGTACGTCCTGTTTCTGAAAAAAGACTGTTTCGGTGTTCCACTGGTGGTGGCCGTGTCATCTGTGGTTTCAACAGTTCTGGACTGAGTTACATTGGAGGACATGTATCCTGTTGTCGCAATACTCTCTTCTGATGTGGAGGCTTCTGGTTTAATAAAGGTGCATCTTTGTGCGTACATATCTGGCCAAGTATAAACTTCGTCCACTTTATAATCTATTGTGTCCCGTCTGAATTTGCGCAGTTTACGCTCGTGCACCTCCTTTGCGTGTAAATCAAGTGTTTCAGTCAGTTCCTTAAGTGTTTGGTCTAATTCCTCTGAAGTCATTCTCGTGGATAAATCAGTTTTCAGATCATGTATTTCTGTTTCAAGTTCCTTAAGTATATCAGAAAGCTCTTCTATGATCAGAAGTATCAAGTCTAAGGAGCACGTATTCAATATAGCATACCATTTAGTCATAAATGGTTTATTAAATTTAAACAACATAGGTCTTAATGCTATAGGCAGTCCTCTAGGAATACGCCTCGCCTTGTTGTATTGGATGAGGGTGGTGGCATGTAGCTGTTGATTAATTTCTCTTCTAAGGGTGTATTGTAACTGTTTAATGATTTGGCTTGTGGATCTAGGTTTAGCTTGAAATGCTCTAGTTTCTAGTGCAACCCCAGAAAAATCTGACTAAACCCTGTCAGGTGAAAATATGTCAAATGACAGAAGACTTCATACAATATGGGAGAAAACAAAGAACAAACAGAACCTGCTTGAATGCTAGGGTGCACTGTTCACATGCCCAACTGGTGCTTTATGTATTCAATTTTTCTAGTGGATATTTCACTTAATGCAAAAATCTATGCAAAATCGCTTCATCAACAATGATAAATGTGACGTGATTCCTCAGTTGTACATCAACCGTAATTGAAGGTTAAACATATTTCAAAATAAACGAGACAGCATTGCAATATGTATATAACAAACATTTCTAAACAGGGTAATCACAGATCAACACAGTGTTTATTGCTTTATTTTCCATTTTCAATTCTTCCACACAGCATCCAACATTTCCCAATGCATTTCGGTGCTGGCACCTTCATCAGGGTACACTGTGAAAACATATAAGTACAATCCATGTATTCCATGTCTATTTGAATTTTCCAATATGACAAAATAAATTATGAATAAAGTTTTTCAAATGATTATGTGAAAACACCACTAGCCAAAGTAAAGGAACATAAAGGTAGTCCCCAATCTGGTGTGACATTTCTCAAGACACTTTAGAGCCTAAGTGTGCATATGACCAGATCTCAGCCGCCTGGATTACTGTAATGCTCTGCTTCTGGAATCCCCGGCCTATTTGATCTCCAGACTGCAAAGCATCCAGGCGGCAGCAGCAAAGCTGGCACTCTCCCGAGAGGGAAGATCCTCTACCACCCTCGCTCTGGCCGACCTTCACTGGTTACCTGTACATCAAAGGATCTGCTTTAAATCCCTCTGCATTGTCTTTAGGGCAGTACACGGATTGGGCCCCCGACCACTTCAAAAGAAATTCAAATAGTATATACCCACACGGTCCCTCCGATCCTCATCCTCCAATCTCATAAGCATACCCAGGATCAGGAAAGCCACTTATGGTGGCAGAGCCTTCAGCATAGCCACAGCCCATCTGTGGAATAAATTGCCTATTGACATCAGGAAAACAGACGAATTGATGGCTTTCCGAAAAAAGGTGAAAACATGGCTCTTCCCCAAAGCTTAATCTCACCAGAACGTTATTACTATCCTCCCCTCCTCTGATGCACAGTATTTATTCAGCAATATGTACACAGCGCCAGGATGCCCGTAGGGTTGCAAAAGCGCTTTACAAATGCTATAAATAAATAAATAAATAAACCCCTGTTTTTTCTAAAAAGACACGCAAAGTGAAATGAATAACATGTGAATCTCCAAGGTCATGCTATGTGAAAGTATACACAAATGTGATGATAATCCACACAGTGTTGCATGCTTAATGTGCAAAAAGTGACTTGAATTTTCTTCAGTAGGCTTACTCACCTAAATTGCTTGTAGAGACAACCAACTATGCAGTAGCCTCATAATACCAACACGGAAGCCACGTACTCTATATAGAAATGACATGAGCAAAACAAACAATATCCCAATCTGCCAAAATAACGTATAAAAAAGTATAAAAACTAGGCCCCATAACTTGATAAAAATATCTGACTTGCATGCACCTGTTCTCGTATTCGCTAACACCAGCTCTCTCCCCACTCTCTCTAAACTGAAATTCCAATGTTGCTACACGTGCTGCAGAGAAGAACGACCTGTGGCATAATCATCGCTAGTTTCAAAAGAGATATTGGCAGGTTCACTTGCATTCTTACCTGTGGTTTGAAAGGTACAAGGAAGATACTTAGCAAGACAAATACAGATTGTATGACAACCATCACACACAGGATGTGAAAATGGCATAACTGTTGCCACTGTGGCAACGTGATTGTGGGTGACAAGTTTGCACATCCACATACAGGGAAAAAAATGAAGCACAAACATACATCAGTTTGCAATTCCAGCATGGTCACATATGCCATCAAGTGTCCTTGCGGACTTGTATATGTTGGAAGAACCACCAGAAAAGTAAAAATTAGAATGACAGAACACAAAACCATGATTAGAACCGCTAATGTGAAGTCATGTTTAGCATTGCACTGGGGAGAACAGAAACACACCATACCTCAGCTACGGTTCACTATATTAGATTAGGTGTCAGCCCTGCCACATGTTGATATAGCCAGATATCTAGCGCAAAGAGAGACATTTTGGATCAGATTTTTGAAGACTATGAGTCCTTGTGGGTTGAATGATAAAATTTAATTCACATGCTTTTTTTAAATATACATGTATGGAAGTGGATATGGTTTCTCAAATAATCTCTTTTACATATATCTTTTTTTGCATAAATGTTTCTTACAAGAAAATGTGTATGGGGTCCATTCGGACCTATGAACTTATCATATGGTTTCCTTTAAAAAGACATGCAACAATAGACCCACATAGTACTTTCTGTACAGAAGGACGAATATGGAGAGCTACTATGGTCATTGGATGGATTTGGGCTCACAGATCCAGGGTATTGTGCATTAGGGCCACCCAGTGGTTTCTTAGAGATTTCTGTGGTCTTGAATACTTGGAGTCTATTTTATGCTACATCAAATGTAGAATGCGCCTGTACAATGTACTTGGGGCAACCTGTTTCTTTAATTTTATCTGATTAATTTTTACACTTTTGGTGGTTTTATTTTCAAAAAATGGTGTAGCAACTTATTGGTATTCTTCTGATTCATTTTAATTCTTTTGATGCAATAGTGTAGTGCTCGATTGGCATTGAGATGTTAGAGTTTTAGTGGGACGCGGAGTCTGTCCTCCATTCAGATTTAGCATACAGACAACGGGAGTCTGTTGTTTATATCTAGAGGAAGTGAAAACCTGGATGTCTCTATCATCTTTAAAATTGAATGGGGACAAAACCGAGTTGATGCTTCTTGGTCCCCCAGACCTCTGTGTCCCTGCATCCATGTGGCCATCTAGTCTGGGCCCTCCACCTACCCCAAAAAACAGCATCAAGAGTCTCGGAGTCTGGCTTGACAGATCTCTGTCCTTCAGTACGCAAGCCACAAAACTCTCAGCAACATGTTTCGGCATCATGAGGATGCTGAGGAGAATCCTTCCTCTCCTTCCTAGGGAGGCCAGACAAACAGCGGTCCAAGGTCTAATCCAGTCACGCCTTGATTTTAATAATGTACTCTACCTCGGGGCCCCGGAATACGCGCTGAGAAGGCTCCAGATAGTCCAGAACTGCGCTGCCCGCATCTTACTTAACACTTCCCGAAGACAGTCAGTCAGGGCTGGACTGATATCTCTCCACTGGTTACCAGTGCGCCAGAGAGTTATGTTTAAGGCCATGTGCATAGCCCATCAGGCCTTCTGGAACTCTGGCCCCAGAATCACTCAAGACCTACTAACCCACTATACGCCCAATAGGAATCTACGTTCGAGTCAGACCTTCCTGGCAGCAGTTCCCAGAATAAAGAGATCCAGATCCGGAGGCAGGTTTTTCTCATATAACGCAGCCAGGGCCTGGAACGCCCTCCCGCTGCATCTTAGAGCTAACCCTAACCTTCTAGCCTTCCGGAAACAGCTGAAAACCTTTTTATTTCACCCAATCTGATCATCTCCCTCATCTCCCCACGGGACCACAACCTGGGTTGACGGTATTCTTAGCACTTGGACGCCTTCGGGCAGCAATTCGCGCTTTACAAATACACATCCAATCCAATCCAATATCTATGATTTCCCTTATGTCGCGCTAACGCGGAAGTTGAAATAGAAGCGTGTAGAACGCCTCGGGGCACAACGAAATTACAGCGCAAGTGATTTCCGAGGACCTTGTACCTTTTAAACCATAGGTAAGAATGAGAGTGAACTAGCCAATATCTCTTTAGAAACTAGTGATGATTATGCCACAGGTTCGAGTATTGACTGTAACGTTCTTCTCTGCAGCATGTGTAGCAACATTGGATCTTCAGTTTAGAGAGAGTGGGGAGAGAGTCGGTGTTAGCGAATACGAGCAGAGGTGTGTGCAAGTCAGATATTTTTATCCAGTTATGGGGCCTAGCTTTTATACGTTATTTTGGCTGATTGGGATATTGTTTGTTTGGCTCATGTCAATTCTATTAGAGTACGTGGCTTCCGCGTTGGTATTATGAGGCTACTGCATAGTTGGTTGTTTCTACAAGCATCTTAGGTGAGTGAGCCGACTGAAGGAAATTGAGTACTCTAAGTCACTTTTTGCACATTAAGCATGCCACACTGTGTGGATTATCATCACATTTGTGTATACTTTCACATAGCATGACCTTGGAGATTCACACGTTATTCATTTCACTTTGCGTGCCTTTTTAGAAAAAACATGGGTTACGCAAAAAAAACTTTATTGTTCTGGTCATATGCACACTTGGGCTCTAAAGTGTTTTGAGATATGTCACACCAGATTGGGGACTTCCTTTATGTTCCTTTGCTTTGGCTAGTGGTGTTTTCACATAATCATTTGAAGAACTTTATCTTAATTTTTTTTTGTCATTTTGGAAATTCAAATAGACATGGAATACATGGATTGTACATATATGTTTTTACAGTGTTCCCCTGATGAAGGTGCCAGCACCGAAATGCATTGGGAAATGTTGGATGCTGTGTTGAAGAATTGAAAATTGAAAATTGGAAATTGCAAATAAAGCAGTACACACTGTGTTGAACTGTGATAATCCTGTTTAGAAATGTTTGTGTATGCATGTTGCAATGCCGTCTCGTTTATTTTGAGATATGTTTAACCTTCAATTACGGTTGATGTACAACTGAGGAATCACGCCGCATTTATTCAATGTTGATGAAGTGATTTTGCATAGATTTTTGCATTAAGTGAAATGTCCACTTGAAAAATGGAATATATATAGCACCCTAGCATTCAAGCAGGCTCTGTTTGACTTTTTCACATATTTTCACCTGACGGGGGTTAGTCAGGTGTGTCTGGGGTGAACCATTTTTTTTTTAAACGGTGTTAAAAATGTAGTGAACGTTGTTAATAAGAAAATAATTTTTGGGAGCACTGAATTAGGTGTGCAGGTTATCCATCTGTTGTTGTAGAAAACAAAGAACACCCGGCACTGCGAAAGAAAAGAGAAGGCATCATACACTATGGGAGAAAATAAAGCCCCCTATACACTGCAATAGAACACTGAAGACTTCATACATTATGGGAGAAAACAAAGAACACCATGCACTGCGAAAGAAAACAGAAGACATCATTAACTATGGAATAAAAGAAAGCACAGCATACACTACGAAAGAAAACAGAAGATAGCATACAATATGGGAGAAAATAAAGAACAGCATACACTATGAAAGAAAACAGAAGACATCAAACACTATGGGAGAAAACAAAGCACACGATGCACTACAGCAGAAAACAGAATACATAATTTATTTATTTATTTATAATTGCATTTATAAGGCGCACCGCTACCCACAATGGGGTCTCCCGGCGCCGCAAGAGGTAACACAAAAGTGAGTCCAAAGTTATCATTGAGGGAAGAGCCAGGTCTTCAGGTCTCTGCGAAATTTCGTCAAGGATGGTTCAAATTTCAATGCAGCTGGAAGAGAATTCCACAGTTTTGGAGCCAGACAGGAGAAGGAGCGTCCGCTCATTCTCATCAATTTAAAACGTGGAATCAAATAATTCCCTTGAGATGAAGATCTGAGAGGACGGGAAGGAACATATTGTTGGAAGAGAGACTGGAGATAGGCCGGTGCTGACCCCTGCTTAATCTTATACATAAAGCAAAGGGCCTTAACTTTGACTCGGCTTTCAATGCGGAGCCAGTTTAAGTCTTTGAGATATGGAGAGATGGAGGATCTCCATGGGACCTTGCATAAGAGGCGGGCAGCAGAATTTCGAGCATGCTGGAGTTTCCTCTGTATCTCCTGAGTTCCTCCAAGGTAAAGCACGTTGCCATAGTCCAGGCGAGAGATGACCAGGGCCTGGACTACAGTGCGCTTGGTAGAGTCAGGGAGCATCCAGAGGATTTTCCGAAGCCACCCTAAGATGGAAAAACAGGTGGCTGCCACTCTAACCACTTGTTGCCGCATAGAGAGCGAATCATCTAAAACAAAACCAAGGTTTCGGACCTGCGCAACAGGAAGGGGTAGTGGGCCCATATCCGGGGGCCAATGTTGGGGGCCCCAAAGATGTTTATGCTTGCCCAAAATAACCACCTCCGTCGTGTCCCCATTCAGTTTTAAGAGGTTCGTCTGCATCCACTCCGCCACTCGACTAAGACCCTGTTTAAGAGCGGACGTGGAACACAGCTTGGCCGAAGAAAGAGAGAAGATAATTTGAGTATCGTCTGCGTATGAGTGAAGGGAAAGACCAGCATCTTCCACGATGGTAGCCAGGGGCCTCACATAGATATTAAAGAGCATAGGGCTCACTGAGGACCCCTGAGGCACCCCATGCGCAGACGATCGGACGGAAGAAGAAAAGTTGGAAGAGACAACCTGAAATTATCGAAAACTCAACCAAGCCAATGCAGGTGCGACCACCCCAGCCGCCTTCAGTGCTTTGAGAAGGACAGGGTGCGAAACCGTGTCAAATGCGGCGCTTAAATTTAAAAGAATAAGCGCCGTGGTTTCGCCCTGGTCAAGACGAGTGCGCAAATTCTTGGTAACCCCCAAGAGGGTGGTCTCTGTGGAGAAATGGGTGCGAAACCACGACTAGGACTGGTGTACACTATGGAATAAAACAAAGCACAGCATGCACTACGAAAGAAAACAGAGGACATCATGCACTATGGGTGAAAACAAAGCACACCATGCACTGCAAAAGAAAACAGAAGACATCATACACTATGGGAGAAAACAAAGCCCCCTATACTCTGCGATAGAACACATAAGACATCATACAGTATGGGAGAAAACAAAGCACACAATGCACTAGGAATGAAAACAGAAGACATCAAACACTATGGGTGAAAACAAAGCACACCATGCACTAGGAACGAAAACAGAAGACTTCAAACGCTATGGGTGAAAACAAACACACCATGCACTACGACTGTAACGGAAGACATCATACACTATGGAATAAAACAAAGCACAGTATACACTACAAAAGAAAACAGAAGACATCAAACACTATGGGTGAAAACAAACACATCATGCACTACGACAGAAAACAGAACACATCATACACTATGGAATAAAACAAAGCACAGCATAAACTACGAAAGATAACAGAAGACATCATACACTATGGAATAAAACAAAGCACAGCATACACTAGGAAAGAAAAGAGAAGACAGCATTCACTATGGGAGAAAACAAAGAACAGCATGGACTATGAAATAAAACAGAAGACATCATACACTATGGGAGAAAACAAAGTACACCATGTAAATGTAAATTGATACTTGTATAGCGCACTACTCACCCGCAAGAATCTCAAGGCGCTTGTACGAATACCGCTGTGGAACCCATCCTGGCTTTCCCTGTGAGGTGTCCCCTCCTGGGCACCCCCAAGGTGGAGGCCAGGCATCCTTAGCGTTGTGGGGGCCGTTGTGGAGATGAAGCAAGCTATTTCCCAGAGTTGCAGAGTGGGACTCCATGATTGGAATAGGCACCGAGGCGAGAATTATCAGGTCCGTGGAATTTGAGCCCAAGACGCGCCGAGGCGGGGAATTGAACCCGGGAATTGAACCCTGGTCCCGGGCTAGACGTTTGCATCAGGGTCTGCCGCTCTAATCATTGAGCCACACTTCTCCACCATGCACTAGAGAAGAAAACAGAAGACTTCATACACTATGGGAGAAAAGAAAGAACAGCATGGACTATGAAAGAAAACAAGAGACATCCTACACTATGAGAGAAAACAAAGTACACCATGCACTAGAGAAGAAAACAGAAGACACCATCCACCATGGGAGAAAACAAAGAACAGCATGGACTATGAAAGAAAACAAGAGACATCCTACACTATGAGAGAAAACAAAGTACACCATGCACTAGAGAAGAAAACAGAAGACACCATCCACCATGGGAGGAAACAAAGAACAGCATGGACTAGAGAAGAAAACAGAAGACAGCATCCACCATGGGAGAAAACAAAGAACAGCATGCACTAGAGAAGAAAACAGGAGACAGCATACACTATGGGAGAAAAGAAAGAACAGCATGGACTATGAAAGAAAACAAGAGACATCACACACTATGGGAGAAAACAAAGAACAGCATGAACTATGAAAGAAAACAAGAGACATCCTACACTATGAGAGAAAACAAAGCACACCATGCACTAGAGAAGAAAACAGAAGACATCATGCACTATGGAAGAAATCAAAGTACACCATGAAAACTGAAGCTGCCATTATCCATGAAAAAGGCAAAATACATCATACACTAAGAAAATATCTAAGCCTGGGCAAAATTTTAACTGCACCAGAGTAATTTCAGTAATTAACCATTACTCCTGCAATGCGAAGTTACTGCATTTATGCGATTACTCCAGCTTGAGTAATTAAGGGTAATTTGGGACAAGTCCTACCGCAGGAGCACAGGAAGAACACACTCATGGCCGCTTTTAGGGGGAATTGGTGTAGGGCAGTGCCGTAAGCCTTCCTGCTGCGCTGCCCTACCCTAATGTGTAAGGGCCGGAATGCACCGTATTGATGAAATACTGTGCATTCTTCTGCTTTCTCCTGCGCTGGTGCACAATTCGCTGCGTAGCGCCAACGCAGGGACATTGCGCCATGGTGCAAAGGTGTCTGCGTTGCATGCAGGATTGTTTTGGCACCTTCCTGCACAAACAGAATCTTGAGAGGCGTTTTCCTCTTTCCATGCGCGCTGCAGAAGGCAGCGCACACGGAAGAAGAGGAAAACGAGGAGAGAAATGATATTTCTCCTCATTACACCTGCTCTGGGGAGGCGTACGGCTTTAGCCAGGCCCCAGGTTTACGCGATCAAGTAAATCTGAAGCAGCGTCAAAACCCAAGGGTGTCGCATGGGAAAACCCACTGCAACGCCCATGGAACGCGTCCCAGGCGCAGAGTAAGGCACCGCAGCGACTTGTGCTCATTTGTCTCACTCCATGTCTATGCGGCCATGCAAAGCTCTCAAAGTGGCTTTTGGTGGCCTCGTAGATACGGCTGAGAGGGTTGCTCCGGCAGCGCAAGCCTCTCATAAATATGCCCTCAGAGCGCGCAGCTGCGGCTACAGCTGTTCATGTCCTGGAGCGCTTAGGGCTATCTGCGCAAAGTGCATCCTCAGGCCATTTTGGACATAAAAGAGCTTTTTGCACTAAGAAAATAGCGCTATATGCTGAATTACGCTTGCCATGTACTTACGCATAATTACGAATCATTTTGCAGTAATTATGAGGAATTTGGCTCTAGAGAATTACACCCACCCCTAAAAACACGAAAGACACCAGGCTCCATGAAAAAAAAAAACGATTGGAGGTTAAAAATCGGAGCTTATTGGTGAAAAGCTGGCAGGCAGTGGGCGGGCTCTTGTAGTGTGCCTGAATTTCTCAACTATGGAGATGTTGAGCTGAGAGTGGGGGATGTAATTCAGAAACGGGCACCATATCCCGTCATGAGGGCGTAAGGTTGAATGTCCCTGGTACCATCCTTCCATCCATCATTTGACTCGTTTACCCTTCATTCCACCCACCCTGGCCTTGCACCTTTCTTTAATGCAAGTGGCCTTCCACAATCCTTTTCCTCACCCACCCTTCCTTTCGTCCAGCCTCCACCACGCTTTTCATCCACACATGTGTTCATCCTCCAATCCTGTCTTTCATGCTCCCACCCTTCCTTTCATCCTCCCTCCCTTACTTTCATCCACCATATCGATTTCATGCTTCCACCCTTCTTTCATGCTCCCACCCTTCCTTTCATCCTCCCACCATACCTTTCATAGACCCACTCTGCTTTTCTTCCTACTCTGCCTTTCATCCTACTCCTCTGCCTTTCGTTTTTATACTCATCCTTTCATCCTTCCACCCTTCCTTTCATCGTCCCACTTCTCCTTTCTTCCTACTCCTCTGCCTTTCTTCCTACTCCTCTTCCTTGCATCCTACTCCCCTGCCTTTCGTTCTTATATCATCCTTTCATCCTTCCACCCTTCCTTCCATCATTTTACTACCATGCCTTTCATTCTTCCACCCTTCCTTTTATACTCCCACCCTTGCTTTCATCCGCCCACATCCGCCCACAATGCCTTTTAAAGTCCCATTCTGCCTTTCTTCCTACTCTGCCTTGCATCCTGCTCCTGTGTCTTTCGTTTTTATACCCATCCTTTGATCCTTCCAACCTTCCTTTCATCGCCCCACGTTTACTTTCTGCCTACTACTCTGCCTTTCATCCTGCTCCTCTGACCTTTCATCCTACTCCTCTGTCTTTCGTTCTTATGCTCATCCTTTCATCCTCCCACCCTTCCTATCAGTGCCCCACTCTTCCTTTCTTCCTACTACTCTGCCTTTCATTCTTACACTTTTGCTTTCATCCTCCCACTCTGCCTTTCATCCTCCCACCACGCAGTTAATTATTCCACCCTTCCTTTCATCCTCCCACCCTACCTTTCCTCCACCGCCATCCGTTTCATTCTTCCACCCTTTCTTTCATCCTCCTAACCCTTCCTTTCATCCTCCCACCAAGCCTTTCATTCTTCCACCTCTCCTTTTATTCTCCCACCCTTGCTTTTATCCGCCCACCATGCCTTTCATAGTCCAACTCTGCCTTTTCTCCTACTCTGCCTTTCATCCTACTCCTCTTCCTTTCTTTCTTATACTCATTCTTTCATCCTTCCACCCTTCCTTTCATCTTCTCACATTTCCTTTCTTCCTACAACTCTGCCTTTCATCCTACTCCTCTGCCTTTCATCCTACTCCTCTGCCTTTCATCCTACTCCTCTGCCTTTCGTTCCTATACTCATCCTTTCATCCTCCCATCCTTCCTTTCATCGTCACACTCTTCCTTTCATCCTACTCCTCTGCCTTTCTTCCTACTACTCTGCCTTTCATCCTGCTCCTCTGCCTTTCATCCTACTCCTCTTCCTTTTATTCTTACACTCTTCCTTTCATCCTCGGCCCTGCCTTCCATCTACAGCTGTTTAACTCTGATTCATCCACGAAGTTAACTAACTTTGCTTGAAACATTAAATCTGCTCTCCAGACCCAAGCCCAGCGCATCAGATGCACTCTTTGTGTCTCCTGTGATCTTCTCCACTCCGGGTCTTTCGGTGCCTCGAGGACTTTTGCTGTTGTTTGAGGAGCCAAACCCTGAAGGTGCGCCTGTGTCCAATCCCAACTTCACCCTCTGACAGAAAGGATACAGACAACACGAATATATCACAGTGCAGGGACTGCCACAAACCCAATTTACCACACTTAAAAGCTGCTTATTATTATCTTAGCTCTGGCACCTCAGAGACGATCCCAGGGCAGTCTCTCCAGGACAGACACACCTTGTGATCTGTGCAGAAAGAGACGTCATCCTTGGGGCCGAGAGCTGATTGGAGGATGCTCAGCCTCTTCAAGGTATATAAAGGACTGGGTCTAAGGTCAACGAAGCATCTCTCTGAAGGAAGAAACATTGTCTAGAGGTGACCTGAGCTCTGTTCCAGAACCAGAGAATGGACAGCAAAGCATGGACCCTGGTGGCAGTGTGCCTGGTGGGCACCTGCTGGAGCTTACCTGTACAGGTGAGACCCCTTTAACGATGGGATATAGAGCTGAGTGCAGGCACAGGTGAGACCCCCTTTAACGATGGGATATAGAGCTGAGTGCAGGCACAGATGAGACCCCCTTTAACAATGGTATATAGAACTGTGTGCAGACACAGGTGACACCCCCTTTAACGATGGTATATAGAGCTGAGTGCAGGCACAGGTGAGACCCCCTATAACGATGGGATATAGAGCTGAGTGCAGGCACAGGTGAGACCCCCTTTAACGATGGTATGTAGAGCTGTGTGCAGGCACAGGTGAGACCCCCTTTAACGATGGTATATAGAGCTGAGTGCAGGCACAGGTGAGACCCCTTTAACAATGGTATATAGAGCTGAGTGCAGGCACAAGTGAGACCCCTTTAACAATGGTTTATAGCGCTGAGTGCAGACACAGGTGAGACCCCTTTAACGATGGTATATAGAGCTGAGAGCAGGCACAGGTGAGACCCCTTTAACGATGGTATATAGAGCTGTGTACAGGCACAGGTGAGACCCCCTTTAACGATGGTATATAGAGCTGAGTGCAGGCACAGGTGAGACCCCCTTTAACAATGGTATATAGAGCTGTGTGCAGGCACACGTGAGACCCCTTTAACGATGGTATATAGAGCTGTGTGCAGGCACAGGTGAGACCCCTTTAATGATGGTATATACTGCTGTGTGCAGCCTGGAGGCCCAAAGGAATGAATGAGAATTACCGATTTGGTAAATACCGAATCGATAATAGGGGGAAGACTTACAAGGGTGGCAGGGTGTGACATTGACACCCAGTTGCACCCCTGAGTAGTGCATAGGTGCACATGTGGCACACATACATGCCACATGGCACTTTTGGAAAAGCACTAATTTGCTTTTTCAAAGGTTTTCGATATTTACCACCAACTTTTAGTTGGTGGTAAATACCGAATCCTTAACTCAGAAATGCACTCACTTGAGTGCTCCCTACATTAAGGATTCGGTAATTTACCAAATCGGTATTTTAAGGATTCAGTAATTTACTGATTCCTTAAATTACCGATTCAGTAAATTACTGAATCCTTAAATTTGGCCACTACATTTCAAATGCCCAATACCGGTCGGTAACGGCCGAAATTCGGTAATTTCGGCCGTTACTGACCGTTATTGGCCTACCTACATCTGGCCCTTATTCTTTTACAAATCAAGCACTGGACTCAACTTATACATTTAGCTTCATTTAAACTCGGCCACAAAGAAATTGGCAACAAGAAGAAAACTGACAGGAAACGTGGTTAATTGGTTGCAAAGACTGTGTTTTAAAATATCTTATGGATTTAATGCACCTGTTGCAAGGATATGTGTGTTCCCAGTGAATCTGATTGAATAATAATTGTAAGATAACTCTGGAGGTTAATGCACTTGCTGGAAAAATCTGTGTTATGTTTAGCCTCAGTTTTGACTCAAAGTAGCATAGAGGGTTAGCGCAAAGCACATCATGTAACATGCAAATGACAGATTTTATTTTATGTAGATAGATAGATAAGTGGGTTACTGCTTTGAAGCCGGAGATCCTTATGTTACTTGCAGTTGCATTGTAAAGCTTTTAATATAGCACAGTGAGCTATGGAAGATGATATGTGTCTTTTACCCACTGTTTTATGTAACACACTCTGTACAATGATTTACAAATGCAGATGATTTATTGTATATGTATATTTATGTGTGATGAACAGCGCTTCGACACCCTGCATTGGGATGAGTAGCACTATACAAGAAAAACTTAGTGGCACTTAAATTATTTCAACGCCTCCTCAGGGGTAGTAAGCGATATATAAATGCTATTTATTTTGTGTAAATACAGGGAAAGACCAACACATCTGACATTATGACAGTGCACGCATATCTCGAAAACCGAGCCTGAACAAAGTGAAAATCTGCCTCCCTTAGGTGTGTGGGACGTGCTTACAAGGTGTGAGCCTTTGTTAGGCCTCTGCTTCTAGGTGTGAGCCTTTGTTATGCCTCTGCTTCTAGGTGTGAGCCTTTGTTAGGCCTCTGCTTCTAGGTGTGAGCCTTTGTTAGGCCTCTGCTTCTAGGTGTGAGCCTTTGTTAGGCCTCTGCTTCTAGGTGTGAGCCTTTGTTAGGCCTCTGCTTCTAGGTGTGAGCCTTTGTTAGGCCTCTGCTTCTAGGTGTGAGCCTTTGTTAGGCCTCTGCTTCTAGGTGTGAGCCTTTGTTAGGCCTCTAATTCTAGGTGTGAGGCTCCTGACTGCTCCCAGCCAGGAGACTGAACAAAAGGAGTCCAGAGGACCCTGGGCCCAGCTGGAGTCTGAAATGAGAACGCCCCGCCCCTGCCTGCACGTTGTTGCTTATGGGAAGCAGGCAATGTGCAGGCGCTGCTGAATGTGTCCTGGCGTTTAAAAATGACACCGGGACGAGTTCAGCACATTATTCAGTGGGGCCCAACCTCTTGGCACGGTGGACAGCGTTAACCCTGTGGATATATTCTATGATTCCTCATGTCCTACGATGTAATGCAACTTCTTCTTTTCCTTTATGTATGTAAAGCGCTCTGATACCCCCGGGTCTAGCTAGCGCTATATGAAACTTTATAAATAAATACAACAACAAAAATAATAATAATAGTTGGACGCCGTCCACCCTGGACCATTGCACAAAGTGCTCGGTTTTCTGGATTTGGGGTCTCAGAATGCAGGGTGGAGCCTAAATCGCACGTGCTAGAATATGTAAATATTTTTGGAAACTCAAACATGGATTTTGTGGAGTGTGCCTGCTCCATTTCTGACACTTTTTACCAGGAAGAAATCTTGCTTGCCAAAAACCTGCGAGTATGGAATTAGCACGCACATTTGAATTCCAATTTGGGCGCAAAGAGAAGTTTGCACCCAAATCCGGATTAGTGCGGCCATCAGATGGTCCTACTTGAGATACCTAAAGGACAACTCCACAGACTCTTCTGTTACATTGTACGAGAACTCTGTACATCCTCGGAGCCATCTGTGCTGCTGAAGGCCATTTGTTCTTGTGACATTTTTTACCGAAACGTTCCTCCAGCAGTTAAGTCAGCATCCAAATAGGAAGATGAGCCACAGACTTCACCCTTGACATCTGTGCAACCCTGAGTGCCTGAAACAAGGGGCCAAGCCATGCCCGGAGCCACAGTGTTTAACCACCATATGGATGCTTCAATATCGATCCGCAACAATATTGACCGCAAGATATCAGCTGCCCAGTATCGACAAGAAGAGTCAACAAGGAGGCATGGGAACAGTAAATCCCCGCTCCCCAATATACTCTTACCTTGATGATACTGTACCCGGTGATGCCCTGCAGCCCATACCATTGCAGGTCGAGGTTTGTCCTTTCCATATTTTGACATATAGCCCAAAGTACATCTTATGTCATCTTTTAAAACATGGCTTTGAGTTTCCTAAAGTTCTAATATCCTTATACTTACACTGAGTGATTAAAATTTCACTTTTCTCTTTTGCAGATTTTCTATGAACTGGAGAAAAATCGTAAGTACATTTTTAGTCGTGATACCTTTGAACTTGAGCATAGCGCCTGTATGTAACGAAGCTCTGTACTCTGGGCGGGGGTGGTGGCTGCATCGAGTACTATCTACTTAATCCCTTTAAATCGGATTTTGTGTGTTTGCAAAGGGATAGAGAGTAAGATTTGCGGCCCTGAACGATGAGCAAAATGTGCCTGTGCGCCTTGTGCATGAACATAGTGCTGCTATGAGTCACAAGGTGTGAGGATGAAAGGAGGTGCAGTCACACCGCTGACTACATGCACAAATAAAGTTGCCAAGACCGGACATGAGAATGAGAAAAACGTCCACAGAGAAGCAAACCCCTAAGTACCATTAGCGTTAGACAGAAATGGAGCGCTTTATTGATTGGACAGCTCCATTGTGTATTTGGAACCGGTGTTTGGGAAAGGATTTAGAATGTCAATCAATCAATCAGGGATTTATAGAGCACACTACTCACCCGTGAAGGTCTCAAGGCGCTGGGGGTAGGGGGATTCGGACAGCTCTGAGGTCATCTGAAGAGACATGTCTTGAGGTCTTTTCTGAAGGCTTGCAGTGTAGGGCTCCGTCTGATGCTGAGGGGGAGTTCGTCCCAGGTCTTGGCTGTGATGTAGGAGAAGGATCTTCCCCCGTTCTAGCTCTCTGGATGCGGTGGATGTTGGCAAGGGCTAGGTTGTTGGACCGGAGGTTTCTCTTGGGGAAGTGGAAGGAGATTCTTCTGTGGAGGTTTTGGGGTCCAGTGTTGTGGAGGGCTTTGTAGGCGTGTGTGAGCAGCTTGAAGGTAACTCTCATTTCGACGGGGAGCCAGTGGAGGTCGAAAATCTGCTGGGTGATGTGGTAGTGTTGTGAAATGCTGCGGGCGAGTCTGGCTGCGGCCTTCTGGACGGTCTGGAGTTTGCAAAGGAGTGATTTGTTGATTCCGGCGTACAAGGCGTTTCCACAGTCCAGCCTGCTGGTAAAGAGAGAGTGGGTGATGGTCTTCCTGGAGTGGGGGGGGGTCCATTTGAAGGTCTTGTAAAGTATGTAGAGGGTGTTGAAGAATGTGGAGGACACAGCGTTGATCTGTTGGTTCATGGTGGATGAGGAGTTGAGTATGATGCAGAGGTTGCGGGCGTTATCAGAGGGAGTGGGGGGTTTCTGAGGGAAGGGAGCCACCAGATGTCGTCCCATACTGGGTTGTGGATCCGAGGATAAGAACTTCTGTTTTCTCCAAGTTGAGCTTCAGGCAGCTGCTGCTCGTCCAGGATGCAACGTCCTTCAGTCCTTCACGGAAACTGTGCCTGGTGATGCTGGGTTCCTTTGTGAGGGAGAGGATGAGCTGCGTAATGTCGGTGTAGGATACTATGCTGAGTCTGTGTTTTCGGATGATGCTTGCAAGGGGGGCCATGTAGATGTTGAAGAGCATGGGGCGGATGGAGGATCCTTGGGGTACTCCACATCTGATCTTTGTGGGTTTGGAGAGGAAGGGCGGGAGTCTTATTGTTTGGGTTCTGCCAGAGAGGAAAGAGCAAACCAGTCTAAGGCAGTTCCCTGTATGCCAACGTCATGGAGTCGGGTGACTAGTATGAGGTGGAAGATAGTGTTGAAGGCTGCTGAGAAGTCTAGTGGAAGGAGGGCTGCAGAGTGGCCTTGACCAAGGAGGGTGCGGAAGTCGTCAGTGGCGGCTAGGAGAGCAGTCTCGGTGTTGTGGTTGCTGCTGAATCTAGATTGGGATGAGTCAAGGATGTTATTTGCTGGGTGTTGATGATTTTCTCGATGACTTTGGCGGCTAAGAGGAGGAGAGAGATGGGCCTGTAGTTCTTGAGGTCCGTCGGGTCTGCGGAGAGCTTCTTAAAGAGGGTTTAGACTTTGGCACTTTTCCAGGCATCCAGGAACATGACTGTTTCGAGGGTGCAGTTGATTGTCAGGGTAGGGTTCAGTGAGTGCTTCGGAGTGGATGCTCTTCATAGTCTTTGCGGTGTCTTCAGTGATGACAGGGGTCCAGGTGAGGAGGGTCTGCTGGGTGGCATAGCTGGTGGATGGTCATGGGTCGGTGACTTGGTCTTAGTTGTTGAAGTTGTATTAAAGCGTCCTTGTGGTGGAAGAAAGAGCTGAGTTTGTTGAAGAGGTCCTGGGGGAGGGACATCGGTGGTTTCGCTGGGGAGTCTGGTGAATTCTGGTATGATGGTGAACAGTTAGTTGGAGTTGTGGGATTTGGAGAGGATTCTGTCCTAAATTAAGTCTTCGAAGATCGGTTGAGCTGGTGGTGTGCCGTGGTGATTTCCCTGTAGGCAGTGCATGCTTCTGGGGTTTTGCTGTTTCTTCATGCTTTCTCCAGTCATCAGCATGAGCGCTTGGATTCTCAGAGGTCCGTGGTGAACGTGGTGGCTTTCGTGTTGAGTCCTCTGTCGGAGTTCTGGAGGGAGGCGAGCATGTTGGCGCAGTCAGCGATCCATTGGTGGAGGTCGTTTGCTGCAGTGTTGACGTCTGCAGTGGTAGGGGGAGGAGTGCAGTTGAGGGCGGAGGTGAGGTGCTCTTTGGTGATCTTGCTCCAGATTCTGCCTGAGAGGTATGGCATAGGCTTGTGTGCGGTGGGTTTTGAGAAGGAGAAGTGGACACAGTGGTGGTCTATCTAGAGAGGTGCTGTGGTGTGACTGAAGGGAATGTTGTTTCTCCTGTCTAATATGGGGTCATGGATGTGTCCCACCGTGTGGGTGGGGGAAGAGATGAGTTGCTTCAGTCCAATGTTGGCACGGTTCCCTAGGAGGGTGGTGGAATTGGAGTCGCTGGGGTTGTCTAGGTGGAAATTCAGGTCTCAGAGCAGTACCTAGTCTGTGGAGGCAAGTGAGTGGAACACAATGTAGTCTGTGATGGTGTTGGTGAACAGGGAGCGGGTCCGGGTGGTCTGTAGGCGAGTGTCCCGTGGAGAGTCATTCTGGGGTTGGGCTGGATCTGGAAATGGATGTGTTCCATGGGGGGCGAAGCGTCGTTCAAGATGGAGGTTGTCAATCGGAGGGAGCTTTTTTGAACAATGGCGAGGCCTCCTCCAGGGAAGTTGGAGTGGTCTTTCCACAGGATCTTGTACCTGTCTGGGATGGCAGTTGCGATGTCAGGAGCAGAGCTGGCGTCAGTCCAGGTCTCTGTGAGGAAGGCAATGTCGGGCGAGAGGGTGTTGAGGAGGTCCTAAACATCTACTGCATGTCTTTGCAGGGAGCATGCCTGTGTAGGATGCAGCTCAGGGGTATGTGGACATTTATGTCCGGTGGGTTTGCGGCAGCTGTCTGCATCAGGTGGATGAAGGTAGATGAAGGTTTGCAGCAGTGTTGGCAGGAGAACGGGCCTTGGGACCTGCTCAGCATCTAGAGCTGGCAGTTGTTGCATCCAGGGTTGAGTGCGTGGAGAGAGCTGGAGTCGTAGCATTTCTCAAACCTCCACCCACTCTGGGCATGAACACTTTTGCGAGTTGGCAGAAATAGACAGTTTGTGCATTGACACTGATGCACATTTGGACCCAGTAAATGTTTCACCTTCTGTAATTGCTTTATGAATCCATCTATTCCTGTGCGCGAGCAGCTGATGTGAAGCTGGGAATGTGCCTTTTCTTTCAGACACCCAGCATGCAGAGGAGGCCCTGATACCAGACATCTTTGAGATCATCACCAATGAGAACCAAGGTAAGAGTAAAGCTCGGGTTTCTGGGCGCTAGACTTTATCATACATGACCCTGAGGCCTCATTTAGGTGTAAAGACATAATACAAATGTGTGGACGAAGAATTACATGGTGGGGACAGGGTGAAAGGGCTGCCCTTGACAACATGTGTGACATCACAGCTGGTGTTTGCTGACAGAAGACATAAAGCGCTTAGAAGGCAGTTACCCATCTCAGCTGTTAATCTGATTTTTCTGTCTTAATATTCTCAATGATATTATGGCAAGTCAGTAAAATGCTTTAAGTGGTGCCATAAATCACTCCTGCAATGACAAGATGACACACTATAGGAATGGAAGAGGCAGGAAACCATTCCCAGTAAATATTAACAGCTGCAATCACTCACTGTGCATGGCTGTGTGCTGAGGTCTTTTTAGTCCTTAGGGTAATTCGTTTTCCTAAGTAGGGGCCTGATTCACAGAACTAACTGAAGACAAAATCCTAAACTTACTACCCTTTACTCATTTTGGTATTCACAGAAGGCACTTACTCATTGATGAGTAAGTGCCTTCTGTGAATACCAAAATGAGTAAGTGCCTTCTGTGAATACCAAAATGAGTAAGTGCCTCTGTGAATACCAAAATGAGTAAGTGCCTTCTGTGAATACCAAAATGGTAGTAAGTTTAGGATTTTGTCTCAAGTTAGTCCTGTGAATCCGGCCCTAGGTGCTTAGGCTACGGTTTTGGTTTTTGACCCAAAATGGCCGCCTCTACCTCCGCCACGATTGGTTCTTGCATTTTCTTTCTTGAGATTGCCCTTTAGGTTTACAATCAGCTTCCTTCTCTTCCGTGTGCTCTTGTTCTTTCCTATTCATGACAGACCCTGACTTCTCTCTCTGTGTTTTACTGTTGTAGGCAGCTCACAGCTGATCCACGAGGGGGACATTGCCATCCGCCCAGGCCGCAGTGCCCTCCAATGTCCAGACAACAGCTGATTCTGGCCTAAATCCAGCGATGGGACTGTCCCTGTGCCCTACACCCTCAGCCCCACTTACAGTGAGTTCACTTTTATGCCAAGGCCCAGCCTTGAATTGAAATGAAACCTTTCGAGGCTGCTTCCTCTTATGTCATCCTCTCCTTTCCTCTGCTGTCCCTCAGGTGCTGAAAATGTGGCTGCCATTACAGATGCAATGAGTGAGTTTGCAACAGTGACCTGCATCCGCTTTGTGGCCCACACAGCAGAACCAGATTACCTGCAGATCGTTCCTGATACTGGGTAAGAGCACAGGACACCCTAAGGACTGACCCTACGCTCGCCATCACACCAGATAGGGCTCCATCAGATGGACTCATTACCTCCAGACCCTGCCCGAGTATGGATAAGAGCACAGGACACCCTAAGGACTGACCCTACATTCACCATCACACCAGAGAGGGCTCCATCAGATAGACTCATTACCTCCAGACCCTTCCTGACGATGAGTAAGAGCACAGGACACCCTAAGGACTGACCCTACATTCAGCATCACACCAGATAGGGCTCCATCAGATAGACTCATTACCTCCAGACCCTGCCTGATGATGGGTAAGAGCACAAGACACCCAAGGACTGACCCTACATTCAGCATCACACCAGAGAGGGCTCCATCAGATAGACTCATTACCTCCAGACCCTGCCTGACGATGGGTGAGAGCACAGGACACCCTAAGGTCTGACCCTACATTCAGCGTCACACCAGATAGGGCTCCATCAGATAGACTCATTACCTCCAGACCCTGCCTGACGATGGGTGAGAGCACAGGACACCCAAGGACTGACCCTACATTCAGCGTCACACCAGACGATAGGGCTCCATCAGATAGACTCATTACCTCCAGACCCTGCCTGACGATGGGTGAGAGCACAGGACACCCAAGGACTGACCCTACATTCAGCGTCACACCAGACGATAGGGCTCCATCAGATAGACTCATTACCTCCAGACCCTGCCCGAGTATGGATAAGAGCACAGGACTCCCTAAGGACAGATACTACATTCAGCATCACACCAGAGAGGGCTCCATCAGATAGACTCATTACCTCCAGACCCTGCCTGAGGATGGATAAGAGCACAGGACTCCCTAAGGACAGATACTACAATCAGCATCACACCAGATATAGATCCGTGGGATAGACTCATTACCTACAGACCCTGCCTGAGGATGGATAAGCAAAAAACACAGTTGATGGACAGAATGCAGAACAATGTCTTACATTCACCCCAGAACAATGATCTGGGCCTAAATCCATCGTTTTTTTGCACTCCACACCACCCGAGGTCAGACAATGGCTATATGCAAATCAGCCTTGACCCTGTGCCTCATGGGAACAGTCCAGCCCGAACTACCAAGCCATGTCTTTCTTAGACCAGAATCAAGCATCCAAGGACGGGTTTCTGGCTATCAGCCTTCTTCAGCCTGGATAGCTTGACTCCAGTGATGTGGAGAGCCTGGGACTCACGTCTGAGCATACCCAGCCAAGTCAGGGTGAAAATTGCAAAAAACACAGTTGATGGACAGAATGCAGAACAATGTCTTACATTCACCCCAGTACAAAGATCTGGGCCTAAAAGTTGTTTTTATTGTGGTTTTCAAAACATGACTCAGGGCCCAATCCACCCAAATGCCCTCGCAGGGGTTCTCCAAAGTGCAAAGTACAACAGTTACATCACTGGCATACAATAAATCTGAGCGCCCCTTTGCTACCATGGACCCATTTCCAAGCCTTAACACTCGAGTAGGTATTGGTTGTGGGGCAACTGGGGAGCGGTTGACACTGCACCTATAGGGGACCATCAGGAAGAATGCTATCAAGTCTCTGGTTGTCCCCACGTTCCCTCTTCCTTCAATGCCCCTGTGACTGCCAAAAAGCCAGTTTGCACCACTGGCCCGCCAAGACCCCCAAGGAACTCGAAGAAGATCATCAGTGGGTAGTGCACATCGAGTCAAGAAAAAGAAGAAAAAGGTGCCAAACAAAGATGAAAAAACCCCAACCTGTCCCCCTCCCCCCAAGGCCCCCCAAAGAACCCCCCTAAACCCCCCCAGCCCCCTCCCTTCCCCAGTGGTTGTGGAGCGGCACTAAGGTGTGTTCCATTTGTGGAGCGGGTCTTAGATTTGAAATAGGTGAAGGGCCCTGATCGTGGAAGGCAATACTGCCGATGGTAGACCCTGCGACAGAAAGGAGACCAAAGCCCCCAACGGAATTCAAAGTTCTTGAAATCTTCACGGGCTATATCGGACATACGTTCTAAGCTATGTAACTGCCACAGGCGGGAGTGCCATAGGGACATCGAAGGTGCCTCTTTCCTCTTCCACGCCGCCGCTACAGCCAGTTTAGCCGCCCCCATACACAGCCACATGATCCTTGGTTTGATGTTCAAGTGTAGGGTCCCTAATTCCCAGTAGACCTTTGGTCATAGAGGTCAGAACGGGGTATCCCAGGATGGAGTTTATCTGTGCCAGGATCTCCTCCCAGAACGGTCGAATGGAGGGGCAGTCCCACCAGATGTGTTGGAAATCCCCCAAAAGGCCACATCCCCTCCAGCAGCGATCCGATGTGCCGGGAAAGATTTTAGCTAGTTTGGACGGATATAAATACCAGTCCATCATTACTTTCAGGTGGGCTTCCCTGAGTGCTGTGGATTGGTTGAACTTAAGGATATCTGACCATAGATGGCTCCAGTCGCCCCCCGAGATATCGCGCTGGGCCATCCCCTCCCACCAGGCCTGGTATCTCAGGCGAGGGTTAGTTTCCGTGGACAGCAGAAGCTTGTATAGTGCCGAAATCGCCCCTTTCATATATTTAGTTTTAAGTAGGAGTAGTTCAAGTTTCGTGAGAGGTCTAGTAGCTCCCTCCCTGAAACGGGGGTCTAGGGCCCAATGTAACAGTTGTGCATGGTGATACCTTTCACGGCCCCCCACCTCATATTCTCTTGTGCAGTTCTCAAAGGTAAGTGGGTCATAGTTGTGGAACAAGTGTGTCAGTGCAAGGCAACCTCCCTCCCTCCAGGCGTCAAACGGTCCCTCCATCAGTGCAGGGGGGAAGTGTGAGGAGAAATGAAGGGGTGTCAGTGGCGAGGGGAAAGTTGTCCAACCCTCCCTTGTAGCTACAGTGTCTCATACCTTGAGGGTGGTGTGTGTCGGGGTGCTGAGGTATGCGTTTGGGGGTCTATCTTTCTTCGCGCGCCAGATCAAGTCCCATATCGTCCTGCCTGCTACACTGCGGTCCATGTGGAGCCAATGCTTCTCCGACTCCATCTGCGTCCATTCAACCAAGATGCGCAGTTGGGCTGCTTTATAATATAGTTTAAGTTCAGGGAAACCCTCCTCCTCCCCCCCCTTTGCGGCCGCCGAAGTATGGAAAAGGCGAGACGGGCTTGTCCTCCCTGCCAAATGAAGCGCAGGATCATTGTTTTAATGCGCTTAAAGAAGTCCTCCTCTAATTCTATGGGGAGAGCCTGAAATAGGTATAGTAATTTGGGGAGGAGTGTCATTTTTATAGCGTGCACACGTCCCAGCCAGGAGAGGAAGAGCGGCTCCCATCTTGTCAGTTCCGCTTGGATACGGGCTAGGATAGGGGGAAAGTTGGCTGAATACAATTTCTCCAGTGTGGGCGTGAGTTGCACCCCTAGATATTGTATGGAGGAGGGCGCCCATGCCAACGGTGTTAAAGAGCGGAGAAGCAGGGACTCCGCATGGGAGAGGGTTAAGTTGAGTATATGGGATTTACTCAGATTAACTTTAAAGCCTGCTGCCAACTCTATGGAACTGAGAACCTCCTGCAAGTGTGGGAGTGAACTACTCGGGTTTGACAGGGAGAGGAGGATGTCATCCGCGAAGAGAGAAATTTTATGGGATTCCCTCGTGAAGGGGAGACCCTCTATTCCCGGGTGATCCCTTACTGCTATAGCTAAGGGTTCTATGCTAAGGGCGAATAACATGGGGGACAGGGGGCAACCCTGTCTGGTTCCCCTGGTATGGCCGAAGGAGGCGGATTGCACTCCGTTGACAGAGACTTTGGAAGTGGGACGTCTGTAATTGGCCTGGAGCATCTTTATGAATGCGGAGGATAAGCCAAATCGTGCTAGGGTGGCCCATAAGAATTGCCAATCGACTCGGTCAAATGCTTTTTCGGCATCTAGACCGATTAACACAGCAGGAATTTTAAATTTGTTGGCTTTTTCGATAAAATGGACGATACGGCGGGTGTTGTCATGTGTTTGGCGCCCTTTTATAAAGCCCGACTGGTCGGGATGGATGATGAGTGGCATAAGGTCCGTCAACTGCCTGGCCAGAATAGAGGAGTACAGTTTTGCGTCGATGTTCAGAAGGGCAATGGGGCGGTAGGAAGAGCAGCAAGTGACATCCTTTCCAAGCTTAGGGATTACAGCGATTACCGCCTCCACCATGGAGGCAGGGGTGTCGCCTTCCAGGGCCATCTGATTGAAAAGTCGGACTAGGTGTCGACCAATGTCCCCCATGAAGGTCTTGTAAAATACGGCTGTATACCCGTCCGTACCGGGTGCCTTATAGGGTTTCAGTGCTTTGATAGCTGTTTGCACTTCCTCTAGGGTAATAGGCGCTGTAAGGGTCTCATTCCATTCTGGGGAGACTTGCGGGACAGGAAGATCCTTGAGAAAGGCCTGCTGGTGAGTCGTGTTGGGGGTGTCAGCTGAGTACAGCGAGCCGTAGAAGGACTCAAAAAGTCCCGCCTTGTCCTTATCTCTATGTAGTATGTTCCCTCCCCCATCTTGAAGTCCCCCTATGTATTCCCTTTCCCTCTTGTCCTTCAGCTGTCTAGCAAGGTGTTTCCCTATCTTGTTGCCCTGGGTGTAAGATAGATTGCGTAGTTTAAGGAGGGTGAATTCTGCCCTGTTGTTGTATATGGCGCGTAACTTACCCTTGAGTACTGTGAGGGTGCGTGGGTTTGAGTTTGTGAGCCTGCTTAGCCTTCTCCAGTTCCTCCTCTAAGCCCTCCCTTTCTTTCGCCCGGCGTTTATTTTCGGCGCCGAGTTAAGCGAGATGCATTTAATGCGCATCACCGCCTTAAAGGCGTCCCACGTATTGTACTCAGAGGTCGCCTCCGGAGTGGTAAGGGTAAAAAATTCAGCTATAGTCTCCCTCAGCTGTGTCATGGAATCCTTGTCCCTCGTCAGGACCTCCGGGAAGTACCAACGGGCTATTCTGGGGGCGTTACCTAGCCAGGAAAGGCACACAGTGTACATACCGTGGTCAGAAATTGAGATAGGAAGTATCTTGGCATCCTGAAGGTTACCCCGCAGGGACTGACTCATAAAAATTTAATCCAGTCGAGAGTACGTTTGGTGCATGTGTGAGAAGAAGGAGTAGTCTCGTGCGAGTGGGTATAAGGTACGCCAGGTGTCTAGTAGGCCCATGTCCCCAATTTGTGTCTGCAGGACCTCTGGGAAGGAACCCGTGTCAGAGCGGCGTGCGTGTGTGCTGTCAAGGTCCGGTTGCCATACTAGATTGAAATCCCCCATAAGAAATAAGGGTCCCTCTGTAAAATCGACCACCTTCCCCAAAGGTAATTGTAAAAAGTGCTTTTGCCCCGTATTAGAGGCGTAGAGTGTAACAAACGTGCAAAGTGTACCCTTCAAGCGGCCCTTGACCATTAGCCCCCTCCCATCTTTGTCACCCTGAGTGGCCAAGGGCTGGAATTGTGCTCCCGTACTGAAGAGGAGAGCCACACCTTTCTGTTTAGTGGAGGCCGAGGCCTTATAATTAAGAGGATATCTTTTATGCTTAAGATGATGATCCTCCTTTTTTAACAAGTGAGTCTCCTGGAGAGCCACTACATCTAATTGGCGATCTAATATGTACTTCCAGATCTTCTGGCGTTTCTGCGGGGAGTTAAGCCCCTTGACGTTCCAAGTCCCTACAGTAAGCGGCATATTAGGGCAGACCCTGGAGTTACTGCATTGAAAGCCTCACCCAGTCCCGTTCCCCCCTGTAGCAGGCCATACCTTCCCATCCTCCCTCGTGGTTGCCCTCTCGGATTTTCAGCAGGAGCAGTAAGGCCTCTCACCCTCTTCCCGGGACCCCCTCCCCCCCTCCGGTGCCGCGCAAAATCAATCCACATCATGTCCCCCAGAAGGTCTATAACGAAATCCAGTGCCGCTTCCACTCCACCCTTCCCCTCCCCCCCTGAAAATCCCCCCAAAACAAAAAGTTTGTAAAGCTGAACAAAGAACAACAAGTATAGTACATTGTCCCAGGCCCAACCAAAGTCTGTACGGGCCTGCAGTACGTCATAACAAGAGTGGGTTGTGTGGTAATGGCGGCTCGAGGCCCCCCGCCCCGACCCCAATAGAGCTGCCATACTTAGCAAATCAGGACCGCATCATCACATTCTCATGAACTGGCACCAGTGTCCCTGGAGACTTCTTGGATTGCCGCTGCTTTCTCTTGCTCCATCGTTTCCAGGTTCAGCTTGAGGTTTTTCCTGGAGGGACGTCCTCTTCTTACCGTTTGCCAACCGTAGCCGCGTGTCCGGGGAGAACCGGACGGAGCCCCAGATGAATGTCCACCCTCCTCCTCGTCGGGCTGGCCCTCCTCCGGCGATAACCTCAGTAGGCTACACGTGTCCCTCAAGGAGCGCAGCTGATGGAGCACCCCGTTCCATTTAAAGATCAGTCTAAAGGGGTGCCTCCATGAGTATGGTACCCCTTCTTTGCGGAGGGAGGCGGTGGCCATTTTGAACGATCTCCACTTTTGCAGGGTGATTGCCGAAAGATCCTGAAAAAGTTCCACCTCATGACCTTGGAAGCAAAGAGGTTGTTTGGGCTGCGCTGCTTTCAGAATCCGCTCCTTGAGGGGGTAGTCTGGCAGGAAGGCCAAAATGTCCGGTGGGGGACCCTGAGCACGGTGGGCCGGGCCCACCCAGTGTGCTCTATCGATGCGAATTTCGAAGTCCTCGCTCTCGTCCAGCACCGATCGGAACAGAGTCTGCAAGTATCCTGTCATGTCATCCCCCTCTGCTTTGGGCGGCACATTACGGACCCGGATATTATTGCGCCTTGAGCGGTTTTCCAGATCCTCCGTGTGCGATTGGAGATCAGTCTGTTGGTCGTTAAGTCTGATAATTTCTTGCCTCAGAAATTCCACTTCCTCGCTCCTTGCCTGTCCCGCGAGTTCAATGGCGGCCACTCTTTCCCTCAAGTCATCGACGTCCCGGCGCAGCTCCTTAAATTCCCCCGCCATTTCTTGTCGGAGGGAGTTGAAGTCCTCTTTGAGAGAGGCGACGAGAGTCTCCATGAAGGCTTTGGTCGCAGGGGCCTCCCCCTCGCCGAGATCCTTCCCTTTAGGTGGGGGAGCCTGAGCCGGCTTGTCAGGGCTTTTGTCGGCCTTTGAGGGGCCTTTGCCCAGCAGTTCAGTCATGATGTGGTTGCCTTTGCGATTGGAAGAGGACATCCTCTCTCCTCGTGGCAAGGCTGCCTGCTGTCCTCTCAACTGGGATCCTGTCGAGGTGCGGTGGGAGAGCCGGGATGGGGGGATCGAGGTCCTCTCGGGTCCGGGCCCGGGCCACAACGGATCTCAGCGCCTCGTGGCGGTTTCAGCCAGGGAGCCTGGTCTTGTTGTGCACCATCTCAGTTCCCCTCCTAATTTACTCCCCAGCGCGAAAGTCCTCACATTCGCCCGTGGCTATGCCTCCTCCTTGGGGGGGTCCGACCAACGCCCCGCGACGCCGCTCTCAGGCCTTGAGTATCATCCAGATCCGGCCTCGTGAGTGCCGCTCCTCCCAGGCCGTCCACCGAGGTCCGCCGTCACGCCCCTGCGAACGTCTCTTCTGAATCCCCACTCCAACCAGGGAGGGTCTCGGAGCAGCCCCACCGGCCAGTAGTTGGAGGCGGAGGACGCGCTTGCTTCGCTCACCAGGGCCGGGGATCACCACCTGCCGCCTCTCCGCCGATCTTCTCTGGCTTCTCCGCCTTGTCGGTCACCGCTCCGTCCCCAAGGGCCACCGGAACTCCGACCACTGCAGGGGAGTCTCCTGCTCTTGCCGGGGCCGGCCCCGCTGCCAGGAGAGGAAACGGTCCGCTTTAAGACTCAATTCGGGGAAGGGGAGCCTCCGGAGAACACGTCTTGTTAAGCCGCCATCTTAGCCACGCCCCATCAACTGTGTTTTTTGCAATTTTCACCCCGAGTGGGCTGGGTATGCTCAGACGTGAGTCCCAGGCTCTCCACATCACTGGAGTCAAGCTATCCAGGCTGAAGAAGGCTGATAGCCAGAAACCGGTCTTTGGATGCTTGATTCCGGTCTAGGAAAGACATGGCTTGGTAGTTCGGGCTGGACTGTTCCCATGAGGCACAGGGTCAAGGCTGATTTGCATATAGCCAGTGTCTGACCTAGGGTGGTGTGGAGTGCAAAAAAACGATGGATTTAGGCCCAGATCTTTGTACTGGGGTGAATGTAAGACATTGTTCTGCATTCTGTCCATCAACTGTGTTTTTTGCAATGAGGATGGATAAGAACACAGGACACCCTAAGGACAGATCCTACATTCAGCATCACACCAGATACAGATCCGTTGGATAGATTCATTACCTCCAGACACTGCCTGTGGATGGGTAAGAGCACAGGACACACCAAGGACTGACCGTAGATGTTTAGTTTAGAATAATATGTCTAGACTCTTTATCTTTTTAGGTCAATATAAAAAACAACTTGATAACGTGGTAAATAACCCTAAATGAGCAATGACCTAAAGTTGGCTGCAAGCCCTAAATTAGTGAGCATCACTAAACTGTTGACTACCACCTAGAGACTCTCCATGGTTTTTGTTGCCTCAGGGAATGTCCATCCATGTTCTGTGGGCTCTCACTGAGGTACCCCAGGGGTTGTGTTCTCTACGTGTGAGGCCCTCCATGGGTCCAGGACTGTCCATGATGACCCTCTTTGGGTTGGGAACTCACTGTGAAAGACCCCTCATGCGAGGTGGATTTCCAATGATAGACCGTACATGGGTGTGGGTTCGAAGTGAGAGATGGTCCTCCATGGGGTGTGAGCGCTCATCAAAGGACTGCCCATGGTCCGTAGAGTGTTAGTGATGGATCCTCTACTGAGATATGACCCTCAAGGGCTGGAAACTATCAGTGGGAGACGCCCCTCTGTTGGCAGTAAAATTTAAGTGAAAGACTTTTCATGGGCAGTGGACTCTCAGTGAAAGACTTTCCATGGACAGTTGGCACTCAGTGAAAGGCTTTCCATGGGCACAGGACTCTCAGTGAAAGACTTTCCATGGGCAGAAGACTCTCAGTGAAAGACTTTCCATGGGCAGAAGACTCTCAGTGAAAGCCTTTCCATGGGCAGTGGGCACTCAATGAAAGGCTTTATATGGGCAGAAGACTCTAAGTGAAAGGCTTTCAATGAGCAGGGCACTCTCAGTGAAAGACTTTCCATGGGCAGTGGACTCTCAGTGAAAGGCTTTCCATGAGCAGGGCACTCTCAGTGATAGGCTTCCCATGAGCAGGGCACTCTCAGTGAAAGACTTTCCATAGGCAGTGGACTCTCAGTGAAAGACTTTCCATGGGCAGCGGACTCTCAGTGAAAGACTTTCCATGGGCAGTGGGAACTCTCAGTGAAAGACTTTCCATGGGCAGTGGACTCTCAGTGAAAGACTTTCCATGGGCAGAGGACTCTCAGTGAAAGACTTTCCATGGGCAGAGGACTCTCAGTCAAAGGCTTTCCATGGGCAGAGGACTCTCAGTGAAATACTTTCCATGGGCAGAGGACTCTCAGTGAAAGACTTGCCATGAGCAGGGCACTCTCAGTGAAAGACTTTCCATGGGCGAAAGACTCTCAGTGAAAGGCTTTCCATGGGCAGAAGACTCTCAGTGAAAGACTTTCCATGGGGAGAGGACTCTCAGTGAAAGACTTTCCATGAGCAGGGCACTCTCAGTGAAAGACTTTCCATGGGCGAAAGACTCTAAGTGAAAGACTTTCCATGGGCAGTGGGCACTCAATGAAAGGCTTTCCATGGGCAGTGGACTCTCAGTGAAAGACTTTCCATGGGCAGGGCACTCTCAGTGAAAGGCTTTCCATGGGCAGTGGACTCTCAGTGAAAGGCTTTCCATGGGCAGTGGACTCTCAGTGAAAGGCTTTCCATGGGCAGTGGACTCTCAGTGAAAGACTTTCCATGGGCAGTGGGCACTCAATGAAAGGCTTTCCATGGGCAGTGGACTCGCAGTGAAAGACTTTCCATGGGCAGGGCACTCTCAGTGAAAGGCTTTCCATGGGCAGTGGACTCTCAGTGAAAGGCTTTCCATGGGCAGTGGACTCTCAGTGAAAGACTTTACATGGGCAGTGGACTCTCAGTGAAAGACTTTCCATGGGCGGGGGGCGGAGCTTGCTGGCGTCCATGCAAGAAGTGTGAGAGCTGAGCTCCTCGCCTGAGCCCCTTTAATATTTGTCAAATTGATCCTTTTTGGCGCCTCACTGTCCTCAGCGAGGGCGGATTTTGCTTCTACGACCCCTAGAGCTGCTGGGGGCACCTTTCCTGATCGAAATCGGTGGTGGCATCGATCAACGGACCGGCGGAGTTTGGAGTGGCGGACCAGGCCGCAATCCGCGGACTATCCTTGGGAGCTACCCGCCCTACGTAACACTACGTGCGGCGTGAAGTTGCTGTGTGGCCCCGATCTGCTGGACTGCTTTCTACCCTGTGCTGAATCTGGACTGGTCCTCACCAGTGCTTGCTCACTGTTGCCCTTCTGCCTCGTGTGTGTTTGCTGCGACTACTTGGCGGAGGCCTGGGGCTCCCTGGAGTGGCCTACGGACCGGACCGCGGGAAGTTGCGCCCTACGGCTGCCGGCTGGCGGGCTCCGCCGCTACTCTGATCGGCCTGAGGACTGGAAAGACACTGGTATTGGGACGTGTGCTTTGGTGTGTACTGGCGCTTCTCGACACCCAGCGGTGCGACCTGCACCGTGGCGTGAGTCTGGAGTTTGGGTTTCTCCCCCTGGACTAGTCTGTGCCACGCGGCCCGCGGCCGCCATCTTTGATCTCCATTCTTTGCTGCGCACCGGACTGCTTCGCGGAGTTCGCTCCCCCGGCACTCCCCCTACATCGAGCCGCCTCTTGCTCCTTGCTTAGCCCATATACTGTGAACTCTGCCATGGGGAAGGGCGACAGAAATCATCCGAAGCTCACGTTCGAGCAACGGAGGCCAAGGGGCGCGGAGGGTGCTCCTCCGGAAACATCATCGCAGGCGGCGGAGGGCTCGCTCTGTGCGGACATTCGCGAAATGCTCGGCGCCATGGAGAAAGGCCTGCAGGAAAGTATGTCAGCGATCGGCTCGAAAATCGACGCCTTATCATTCCGTATGGACCGGATGTCCGAGAGGGTGGACAAACATGCGGAACGTTTGGACATGGCGGAGCGCAGGCTGACTGAGGCGGAGGAGGCCCAAACGGAGTGGGATAAGGACCGTAAGCAATTCGGCCGCCTCCTTCAGGTCATACAGGACAAAACGGAGGATCTGGAGGCGCGTTCACGGCGCTCCAACGTCCGCATCACGGGGGTTGCGGAATCCACCAACACCGGAAAGATGGAACTGTTCGTCGAGAAGTTGCTTCACAAGCTCCTGGGGGAGGACGTCTTCTCCCCCATGTTTATTGTTGAGAGGGCCCATCGCACTCTTGGTCCCAAACCGCAGCCTGGCCTCCCCCCAAGACCAATCATTGCAAAACTTTTGAACTACAGGGACCGCGACCTGGCCCTCCGTCTGGCGAGGGAAAAGGGGGAACTGCAGTTTGAAGGAATGAACATTTCCCTCTATCCTGACTTCACAGCTCGGGTGCAAGAGGAGCGGAAGCGATTCGCCCCCTACAAGAAACAGATGCGAGACATGGGGCTCGACTATGCCATGCTATACCCGGCGAGACTCCGGATCAATAAACAAGGTCATTCGCATTTTTTCACCGACCCGGCTGACCTGAAAAAATCGCTTAAGGAATGGGCCAAAGAACAGCGCAACAGCCCGAGGGATCAGCGTACGGAGGATGAGGAAACTGTATCTTTGGAGGGTCAGGGCTGAGCTGTCCCTTGCCGTGTAGCTTGGCTTGGCTACTTCACTGCGACTGTATGTATTGCATTCCAGTTTGTGACCCTTAAATTGCCTGGCTCGTGGTGGTGCCACGGAATGGGGCTCGAACTTTTGTTGCTTTTCTTCTGTTATCGGGGGGTGCTCCTGGTGGAACGTTGGGACTGATTATTCACCACTCTGCTTGTTCTGCTGCTGGGGCTTAGGTGGGGTGCCGAACGCAATGGGGGTGGGGCTGGGAGCAACGACTGTATCTGGCCCTTGTTAGAGAGTATTGTAGTCTAGCCAGAACTTCTGCCCCTGCGCTTTCGGCTTTCTTACCCTCTAGGGGGGTCTTGGGTTTGTAGTGGGGTGTTTCGGGTGGGTTCAGGGTGGGTAGTGCTATGCTCTGTCTGACCGGGTTGGGGTTGGTCGGCTGTGGGTGGGTGATTGTTGGCTGTGTTCTTGTACTGTTGCTGCCATGCTGTTTGGGGTTCAGGGTTTGCCGGGTGGGGGGTTTGTTTTTGCCGACTACTGCACTGTGTCTGCCACACTATCTGCTCTGCGACATTTTACTTTCTAATCTGCCATGTCGACCGCTGAATCACTGAGTACGGAGAGCTCCCTGGGCTCTCTGCGATTGCTGACCTGGAACGTGAGGGGGCTTAACGATTTCCGCACACTCAGGAAGGTCTTAGCATATTTACAACGCCATCACATTGACCTTGCTTTACTGCATGAAACACATCTGCCGCTTTCCAGCCCAATGTTGCAGATGAGGGGCCTTGGCCCCGCTTGTGTCGCTGCAGGGTTCACAACGCATGCTAGGGGGGTGCTCATCTGGGCTAATCCCAAATCCCGATTGCCGCTGACCCGGGTGGCGGTAGACCCGGAGGGGAGGTATGTGGTTGCACGTTGTGTTGGAAAGGATCATGATCTCTTGCTGGTGAATGTGTATGGCCCCAACTACGATTCCCAGGAGTTCTATTCTTCGCTTACTGACAGCTGCAGGCAGTTTGTGGGCTCTAGAATGCTGTGGGGGGGGGGATTTTAACTTGGTGCTGAACCCGGACCTTGACAGATCTGCGGGCCCCCCCAGGTCCCCTGCAGCCTCCGCGTCCCTCCTTTTGTCGGAATGTGTGAAACTTGATTTGCTTGATGTGTGGCGACACAGACACTCGGGGCAAGGTGGGTTCACTCACTACTCGGCCTATCACAACACTCATACACGCATAGATTATTGGTTCGTTTCCCGCTCTTTGCTAGATATGGTTAAGGGTTGCACGGTTCTCCCGCGCACGCTGTCTGATCACTCGCCCTTGCTCTTATTGCTGGTGGCTCCTCCCAGGAGGATTCCCCCATTCACGTGGAGGTTCCCCCCGTATTCCCTCTTAGATGAGGTTTTCAGAGGGGAACTCGGCGGAGACATAGAGGCCTATTTCGCGACCAATGTGGGCTCAGTGGATAGCGTTCAAGTTCTCTGGGATGCATTTAAGGTTTACATCAGAGGGATGACTATGGCGAAGCATTCTGGGGTGCTCAAAGCTATCAGGCGACGCCTGCAATTGCTCGAAACACAGCTCGCTGACCTGGATAGTCGGGCGGTGGACTCGGGGGACGCAGCTGATACGGTCACGCTTAAGTCATTGCTAGATGAATTTCAGGAGGAAGCGGACAGGGAAATTAAACATATGGGCAAATACGCGACGGCGCGTGTGTATGGGGAACGGGAGCGGCCTGGTGCACTCCTAGCTAAACTTATGCGCAACAGTAGGCCCCCATTGGTTATCGAGGAGTTGGTGACAGCTGCTGGGGCGGTGGTTACGCAGGAGCAGGATATCTTGGCTGAATTCCATGCCTACTACACTGCCCTCTACTCCTCGAGGGATGCACACCTCGAGGACGAAATCGACGACTATTTAAGCTACATCCAAATGCCCTTCCTGGCCGACTGGCAGAAGGAGTTTCTTATGGCACCCATTCAGAAAGAGGAGATAACGGAAGCGCTGGAGGGCATGAAATCTGGTAGCGCCCCTGGAGTGGATGGTCTCACGGTGTCCTTCTACAAGGCCTTTCAGGACCAACTTGTCCCGTACTTGATGCTCTTGTTCGATGACGTTTGCCAACAGGGCAGCATGTCGAAATCCATGAGAGAGGCGTTGCTTATTACCATACCGAAACCCGGCAAACCCCTTAATCAGTGTGGCTCCTACCGACCGCTATCGCTGATAAATGTGGACGCGAAACTGTATGCTAAGGTGCTTGCGACTCGATTGGCGTTGCTGGTCCCGGACCTAGTTGCCCCGGAGCAGGCTGGGTTTGTTCCCTCACGCAATCTCACTTATAACATCCGCACGGTCCTGGGCACGATCCAGCATGTCAAACACGAAAACAAAGCTGTGGCCATCTTCTTGGACATGGAGAAGGCCTTTGATTCTGTTGAGTGGTCGTTCATGCTGAGGGTCCTTCGTAAGTTCGGCCTAGGTGAGCCGTTTCTACAAATGTTGGGAGCCCTATACTACAAACCTACTGCGAGGCTAAAGATAGGTAACCTGGTCACTGCTCCCATCGAGATTGGGAGGGGCACGCGTCAGGGTTGCGCCCTCTCTCCGTTGCTGTATGCCATGGTAGCGGAACCCCTCGCCTGCACCATACGAGAGTATCATCGGTTTGAAGGGATAAACTTTCCGACTTACCAGATCGGTATCTCAACATATGCGGATGACACTCTGCTATATGTCCGGGACCCGGAGACTAACCTCTCTGCGGTGCTGCGGGAAGTGGTAAGGTTCGGGGCTCTTTCGGGCCTCCGCGTCAACTGGAACAAGTCAGTAGCGTTGCCCCTGACGCCGGTGACGCTCCCTTTCGACTCGGAGTACCCCTTGCAATGGACCACGGACTCTATCCGCTACTTGGGGATACGCATTCATACGGACCCGGAGGTCCTGATACGCGAGAATTATGGAGTCGCCTACTCCAAACTGGTGGATGATGTCGAAGTGTGGTCCAGGCTCCCGCTTTCACTCATGGGCAGGATTGCACTCATGAAGATGGTGGTGCTCCCCAGGTTCCTTTTCCTATTTGTGAATATGCCAGTAGTCCTTTCCAAAGCCTTTTTCCGGCAACTTACCCAGACACTTGTCCGCCTGGCGTGGGGGGGCAAACAGCCGCGGGTGCAGTGGCAAACGCTCACCCTTCCGTATGAACAGGGAGGCCTTGGGGCTCCAGACCTGGAGCGATACTATAGGATTGCTCAGGGTGCACATCTACATACGTGGATTCATGGGGATCCAGGTATCCCTCATGTGAAACTGGAGCGACTCTTTGCAGACCCCGTCCCGCTTCCGACAACAGTCTGTTATCCACCTGATAGAAGGGTCGGCAATCTGGACTCTATAGCTGCCACGAATCATGCTTGGCATGCACTGATTGGCTCCCGCGAGTGCACGCTGCTGTATTCACCTCTGCTCCGTGTAGAATGGGCAGCCTGGCTGGCTCCACTGACTGAGAAGGGCGTCCTGAAGGCGCTACGTGACCTAGGCATTGTTACCATGGGAGATCTCTTCTCAAAGGGCACCCTGAAAACGCTGCAGCAGGTCCTTCAATCCTATCCCGGGGCAACGCTACTTCATAGTTTTCAATATCACAGGGTTCGTAGAGCGGCCCTCGCCGTTTTAGGCCCGGACCTAGCTGAACCACGGGAAGTGCCGGAACTCACCTATGTAATCAAGACCCCTTTATCTCGCAAACTGATCACAGCTCTTAAGTCGTTGGGTAATAGACAACGGCAATATCCCCCCTCCAAGGCCCGATTGGCCTGGCAGGCTGACCTCCAGTCTCCCATCTCAGACGACATGTGGCGTTATTGTGCGACTAATACTAGGAAAATCTCGCTCAACGGTAGGCACCGCCTGGTGCATTTTAAATTCCTACAGCGTGTCTACTACACGCCTGAGAGGTTGCATAGGTATGGCCTTAGGGACTCAGCGGAGTGTGAGCGCTGCCACTTTCACACGGCAGACTTTCTCCACATGGCCTGGACTTGTCCAGCCATACATAAGTACTGGGTAGAGGTCTTTGCGGACCTTAGCGCTATCCTTGGAGAGGTGATCTTGCCTAACCCGGCGCTCGCCTTACTCGGTTTTTCAAAACCTCTTCCTGTGGCTATGCGGCGGCTTGCGGACATGGCATTACTGACGGCAAAGCGGCTGATAGCACTGTGCTGGATGCGGGGGCCAGTTCCCACTAAAAAACGTTGGGAGACAGACTTGCTTTACTGTTGCACGCAATCGGAGGTGTATAGTGAACTCCTACCTCCGAAGAGTCGACCCAAAAACTTTTGGGGGTTGTTTAGGGCGTTTCAAAGTGCGAAAGAGGATGGTGAGTCGGATCCAGAGAGTGTGGAGCTGGATGTGCTACAGGAGGAGGGGGCTGCGTCAGCTGTGGATGGGGAGTGTGTCAGTTGAAGGCCTTAGCGTTGTGACAGTGTGGAGAAACGTGCCTGATCTTTGAGTTGTTTTGTGTTGGGGGTTGCTTGTGACGGCTGTCCTAGCTTGTGGCAACCGCTGTCCCCTTCCCTGAGCGTTATCCCGCCCTAGCGGGCATTTGTTTATCTCCCTTAGCCTGGCTGAGGGGTCCTTGGTTGTGGTGCAGAGTGGGAGGTGGGTGGTGGACACGGGTTCAAGTAGTCTGGCTTGTTCTTCTTTCGGGGTGGGTGGGTTTGTTATTGTCTGGGGGGTCTCACCCCCCTTTATTCACCTTTCCCTGGGTCCCCTTTGGTGATGACTCCGACTCTGGGTTTATACGCAGTTCTCCCCGGGTGGCTACTTCGATCCTTCCAGTCTGGCACGCCATGCTGCACCTGGGACGGATATTGATGGCGCTGCGGGGTGTGCATTCTTCTTATATGTTGTGATCACTCAATGGTTGCTACTATGATCTAATGCCTCTGCACACTTATTCCACACCTGCAGTTTCGCCGCCAGGCCCTCGGGCTGTTGGTCTTTACGGCTGTGTAACTTACCTTTACCCAGGGATTGGAGGGTGATTTTTTGATGCCGCCGGCCTCCGGGTTGTAGGCGATGTCGGCTGTGTATGTGAATTGAGGGTGTAATAAAGTATAAATTTAATTTAAAAAAAAGAAAGACTTTCCATGGGCAGGGCACTCTCAGTGAAAGGCTTTCCATGGGCAGTGGACTCTCAGTGAAACGCTTTCCATGGGCAGTGGACTCTCAGTGAAAGACTTTCCATGGGCAGTGGGCACTCGGTGAAAGGCTTTCCATGGGCAGTGGGCACTCAGTGAAAGACTTTCCATGGGCAGTGGACTCTCAGTGAAAGGCTTTCCATGGGCAGTGGACTCTCAGTGAAAGGCTTTCCGTGGACAATGGACTCTCCGTGAAAGACTTTCCATGGGCAGTGGACTCTCAGTGAAAGGCTTCCCATGGGCAGTGGACTCTCAGTGAAAGACTTTCCATGGGCAGTGGACTCTCAATGATAGACTTTCCATGGGCAATGGACTCTCAATGATAGACTTTCCATCGGCAGAGGACTCTCAGTGAAAGACTTTCCATGGGCAGTGGACTCTCAGTGATAGACTTTCCATGGGCAGTGGGCACTCTCAGTGAAAGACTTTCCATGGGCAGTGGACTCTCAGTGATAGACTTTCCATGGGCAGTGGACTCTCAGTGAAAGACTTTCCATGGGCAGTGGGCACTCTCAGTGAAAGACTTTCCATGGGCAGTGGACTCTCAATGATAGACTTTCCATGGGCAATGGACTCTCAATGATAGACTTTCCATGGGCAGTCGACTCTCAGTGAAAGACTTTCCATGGGCAGTGGGCACTCTCAGTGAAAGACTTTCCATGGGCAGTGGACTCTCAGTGATAGACTTTCCATGGGCAGTGGACTCTCAGTGAAAGACTTTCCATGGGCAGAGGACTCTCAGTTAAAGACTTTCCATGGGCAATGGACTCCCAAGGATAGACTTTCCATGGGCAGTGGACTCTCCGTGATAGACTTTCCATGGGCAATGGACTCTCAATGATAGACTTTCCATGGGCAGAAGACTCTCCGTGATAGACTGTCCATGGGCAATGGACTCTCAGTGAAAGGCTTTCCATGGGCAGTGGACTCTCAGTGAAAGACTTTCCATGGGCAGTGGACTCTCAGTGAAAGACTTTCCATGGGCAGTGGGCACTCTCAGTGAAAGACTTTCCATGGGCAGTGGACTCTCAGTGAAAGACTTTCCATGGGCAGTGGGCACTCTCAGTGAAAGACTTTCCATGGGCAGTGCACTCTCAGTGATAGACTTTCCATCGGCAGATATGATGCTGTTCTCTGTTATGGCTTCACGCTTTCAATAGGGTGGTGTTTATAATCCTCCTGTTCAGAGGAGCAAACGTGCCATACAAAGTGCTACAGTGCACCAGCCTGACTTTGAAATATCTGATGTTTGACTGGCCAATTCTCTCTATTCGCTGCCTATCACAACACAAGGCATTTGGGGGTCTCAGAGCCTTTTGCTGGACAAAAATGTTGGGCCTAGCAAAAAAGAGATGTGCTTTATATTCTAGTCCCACCCATAGATCCACAAAGTCTAAATGCAAAGATTGCAGAGGCGGAAACAAGTACACAAAATATAAACACATCCAGAAGGGACTCATGATTTTAGGACACCACTCTCAATTTATATGCTTTCACAGCTGCGCAACACACATGCATCATGCCACACGCAACCAGAACACTGACGTTGGAATATGGATCCCAGTTATGGGGGAATGAGCCGAATTACCCATGGGCAGCTGGTAGGTCTGTCCCCCCAGGCAGACAATAGTCACAAATTGAATTCAATTCATGACATTTATAGAGCCCACAGCTACCTCCAGAGAAGTGTCCAAGGCGCTAGCGGAGAGCTCATGAAAGTGATGGGAGAACTGTAAGATTACACCATAAGAGAGGTAATCAAACAGAAAGGTTTTGAGATTGAGGTGGAAGACCGATCCCAAGGGGCTACAGCGCAGACTGATGTGGAGTCTACTGGGAGAAAATATTACAGGGTGGATCAGAAATGAATCAGACTGGTGCAGGATGGCACAGCTTTCCTTTGGATGCAAGATCTTTCAGCACAACCTAGACTGCACATTGTCTTTTCCTAGAACCCCTCATCCCTTGCAGATAGCTACAGTCAAAGAGGAGACACACAGGCAGATCCCTCGTATGTAGTAAAATTGTAATATTCTTTCTCTAAATTTGCCATTGCAGTAATCTATGGGTCTCCCTGGTCCATCTTCTCCCGTAGGTGCTGGTCATACATCGGGAAGACAGGAGGCACTCAGGAGGTATCTCTTCCCGGGGGATGTCTGTCGAAAGGAACCATCCAGCATGAGCTGACCCATTCCCTGGGCTTCTACCACGAGCAGAACCGCAGCGACCGCGACAACTACGTGACCATCATGACGGAGAACATCTCGCCCGGTCAGTGTCACCCCCGGGCTCCACTTACCACTCAGAGGGAAAACTGAGTACAACTCAGATTGCTACTGGGCACACCTTGGCACTGATTTGAACACCTGATTGGTTCAGCTTAGGTTTGATCACAGATACCCGCCAACACACCTATTCAACCAATCTGACCCCTGGTTACGGTGATCAATATTTGTTACTGTCACAGTCTGGTGTCCTTTTCACAAACGTCACCACTGCTGAGGGCATTAACAGGAGCAATGCTTCATTTTAATCTGTTTATTCTTTGCCCACATAAAAATGCCTGGCATAGGACCAATTAGGACCCGTGTGTAAAATGCATTTTCCTGAAATCGATAATGAGGATCAGTGATTGCTGCCTGCAGTGCCCGCTTCGGAGACACAGGGTCCAGATTTACACAGAAGTGTTCAACTTGAGTTGCTGCGTGCATTGTGTGAATGAAATACTATGATGTGGCGCTACTCTGCTGGCTCCCAGCGCTGGTGGAAGACTTTAGGCAGACATGCACCAACACAGGGACCCTTGCGCCATAGTGCTAGAATGTATGCGATGTCTGAAGCACAGTCTTTGTGCAGAAAAGGGTCCCTTTCAATACAAAAACTATGCCTCAAGACTTTTCCCACGTTGTAGGTGTGCTGAACCATGCAGCAACACGCAAAGGGGGAAAAACAAGGAGAAATGAAAATATTTCATCCCGGTACACTTGCATTGAGGAGGCAGAGCATTTTAGCCCAAATCACTGTTTACCATGTTTTGTAGATATGGATTTATGTCAAAACCCATGGGTGATAGCATAGTAACACCTGTGCACCAGCCATAGAACACCCCCTTGACGCAAAATAATGCCAGGCAGCGCAAAGCATAACTTTTTGTTACTTTGGGTTACAATTCAACTCATATCGCGATTAGCGTTGGATTGTAAATTCCACCTGAACACTTTAATTTGGGTTTGAATTAGAAAAGTAACATAAACCCGACACAAAGCATGCGTTGTTAACTGGGCCCAGGGCTCGTTGGAATGTACAGCGCCTTGAGCACCACTCTTTCTTACTCCACTATCTCACATACAAATAATGGTGTTTCTTTCTACAGTTTTTTCATTCTTCGATTGCATGGCTTCTCAAAAAGCCTCCTCTGTATTCCCAAAACTGCATGAAAAACTCCCCTCTCCCTTTCATTGGACTGACTATCTCCTTATTTTTCATATTCTGCATGTCTCTTCTCTTTGAGCACAGCCTACTTTACGTCACAAGCATGTTTGCCTTAATCTTTACTATTGCATTTCTGTGAATGTCCTCATTTTCTACCAAATTTTCAACAAAATCACCTCTGCTTTGAAAGTCATACCTGCAAACTAATAATTCCTAATCTCTCTCATGCACTAATCCCACAAATCATCTCCATGAACTCGCATACTCGATCCACTTCCCAAATGATCACGACAAACCCCAAATAATTTACTCTTCCTCAAAGAAACTGGAGTAAATGCATGGAATGGTTTTCTTGAGAGCACAAGATGTATCCCAATAACCAACAACCACTGGATTAACCACTAAACCGTGGGTGCCTGGAGCAGTGTGCTCCAGTGCCTTGTCAAGGATAGTAAGCGCTAGATATATGCAACTACAATACAGTACAATACAATCTAAGGTGAAGGGTGCACCCTGGAGATGGATCACGTTATGAGGCAAAAAGGTTTTCATAAGGAAAAAACATAATGATTTTCCCTTCAAAAGGACAACAGTGAGTTATCTCTAAACCTGGCTGAAACTCCAGTGCGTCCCTCCCGGATGTATGTAGGCGCTGGTCTTTATTTAGTGTGATTCTCGCTTGGGAGCAAGCTGTGCGCTTCAATAAATAGGATTTAAATTTAGAATTATACAACTTCTTATCACATGCTGAAGCTATTAAGTGATTAACCTCAAATCGCATGCTTTTCGATCTTATGCCAGGGACCAGATTTGACCCCTCTCCCCCATGTTCCAAATTCAACAGCTTTGCCATTAGACTACTCCTAACCCCTGCAATGACACATGGGGGCACTGCCCCCTGGTGAGCGGGGACCTACTCTTTATTGGAATGTGCCATACCAGGCTCAGTCCTCACTAACTCATCTGTACCGTCTGCTCCTCTCAACAGACAGCATCGGCAACTTTAACAGAGAGAACACCAACAACCTTGGCCTGGAGTACGACTACGCCTCCGTGATGCACTATGGGATGTAAGTCTCCGATGAGCAGCTAAGAAGAGATTTTCAATTTACAACTCTGATGAAAGGCGTTTATATCTAGACAGTGACTGATTTAGATTTTGGCAGACAGGGTACTCCTTTGCAAACATGACTGATTACCCTCTCCACCAAACCCTAGGACCACCCGCTTCATTTAAAGATGGGTATTCTGTCGACAGACCTCCTATTGGCTCTGTTGATGAAATACTTCCTCTGACAGCCCAATGGAGTAGCAGCCATCTGAGGAATGGCATTACAATGCCTGCCCTATTTAGGGTGGACAGTGTAATATTTGTTTTTCATCCTGTCCATCATCATATGGAAAAAACCAACATTGATCGACAGGGTGAAAATAATAACTTTCACAACCTGGGTGAAAACCTTTAGTAACTGAAAGGAACAGCAGTAATGATAGTTCCTTTAATTATGGAGCGATGACTGCTGGGCTGAGGTCATGTCTAAATTTGGCCATGGTGTACCGCCGGGATGAGATTGGTAATGTCCTCTGCCACCCCCCATAATCCTCCTTCCATCAAACCCTAAATCACACCCAGTGATTCTGATCACATTTTGATGTGATCTTTTTAATTACAGCTGAGATTGTTGGAAATGGGAAGTAGAGGGTGGTGTTTATTTCACATTTGATTGGGGGTCGGGAGGACAGAGAGCAGAGCATGGTGCCATCTGGAACCTATATATCCGAGGAAGGGCTAGAGGGGTGACTGTGACTGTTAGAGGGAAGAGAAGTAACAGAAAGATGGCTCGGTTGGTGTACATCATTGGTTAGGATCGATGCTCTGTATGTAAAGCGGATACGGAATGATGGCTGTGTCGGTGAACATGATTGGTTAGGATCAATGCTCTGTATGTGAAGCGGGTACGGAATGATGGCTGTGTCGGTGAACATGATTGGTTAGGATCAACGCTCTATATGTGAAGCGTGGTACGGACTGATGGCTGTGTCGGTGAACATGATTAGTTAGGATCGATGCTCTGTATGTGAAGCAGGGTACGGAATGATGGCTGTGTCGGTGAACATGATTGGTTAGGATTGATGCTTTGTATGGAAAGCGGGTACGGAATGATGCCTGGGTGGGTGTATATAGGCACCACAGTGTGGAACTGCCATAGATGATGAAGGTAAGAAAGTGAAGTTGAGTCATGGCTGTGTTACTGAACTTGTTCCCATAGAGTTGACTGTCCACATGTGAGGATGGGCAGGTGAACGTTGTCTGAATTGGTGAACAACTCGGTTTAGAGTGGAAGATCCATTGCTGCTGAATCGCATGAGGATTGGTACCTCAGTACTAAAGCCACCCTCTGTCACAAGAGGAAATGCCATGAGGCTAAAATGGAGATATTTTTCAAATCAGTGCTTTTTGGGATCTGAGATGCTGAGTGCGAGTGAGGGCAGTAAGGGGAGCGTGTGTTGCCTACATGGATTTGAGGTTCATGAAAAGGAGAACTGAGACATTTAGACTGAGCTGGGCAGGATCTGCAGGGGGATAGTTGTAGAACAACATTGGGATTGAGTTAAGATATGAATCGAATTAAGTAAACACCGAATATTTCACCCTCACCTGTTCCCGCTGTCGACTCACCTGGACTCGCTGTAGGGTTCTATGGGTTAATAATGTGTTATATTGGTGCATAAACGGTGGGATTTACCTGTGAGGTCTTCCTTTCCCCAGGTATGCTTTCACTACCAGAGCTGGACAGCCGACCATCGTCCCCAAGCCAAATCCTAACACAGTCATCGGACAGAGATATGGGCTTAGCAACCTGGATGTTTCCAAAATCAACGCCCTGTACCAGTGTGGTAAGGAGGGCATGCCTGCAGATAGATACTGAAATGTGATAGCAGTCCCAGCATCTTTTCCTCGTAGGCAGTAATACTATCTTTTGTAATGATTCCAGCTCAACTTCCACCAATTTCTCCATCATGGGACAATTGTATTTTTCTAGTTTATTTGTAGAGCACCCCCTCTGAACTTAATTATTGTTTTTAGGCACCAGTGTCCCTAACTAACGAATATAAAATACCAGACATGTAAGTGCTGCAAAAAAAACCAAAGTGGAATGCTGTAAGGCTTTCCTAAAGGTAAGCGGAGTATTTCTATTCTTAATATCCAGGTGCAGGCAGTACATTCAAAATCTTTGGCCCAAATAGTGGGGAATCTGCAGTTTCCCTTTCCCTGAATGTTAGTACTTCCAGCATTTAGAAGAGATAAGCCACAGGACCCTGGGTTACACGAGGGAACATGTCTAATAATTTTCTCCCACAAACAGGCTGATGCTGTTCCCTTGATGCACTTGAGACAACAAATGCTTTGTTGAAGATAATGACCTTAGGATAGGGCTTTTGGATGGGTACCACTGACGTCTAGCCTGTTGATATGATAATGACATTTTGATAGGGCTATTGGATGGGTACCACTGACGTCTAGCCTGTTGATATGATAATGACGTTTTGATAGGGCTTTTGGATGGGTACCACTGACGTCTAGCCTCTTGATATGATAATGACATTTTGATAGGGCTTTTGGATGGGTACCACTGACGTCTAGCCTCTTGATATGATAATGACCTTTGGATAGGGGTTTTGGATGGGTACCACTGAAGTCTAGCATGTTGATACGATAATTACGTTTTGATAGGGCTCTTGGATGGGTACCACTGAAATCGAGTCTGCTGATATACGATGATAAATCCATAGTTTTAAAACACGCTGTGCCGCCATGTCTTGTACATGTTGCATCTCAGCAGTTTTATTTTTGGAAGTCAACTCAGAAAGGAATTGGCATAATCTGGGTTTGAATCAGTCAGTGAACCCGTTAGGATTTTGTGATATTTGTTTTGGATGTAGGGCAATGTCTGTTTCAGTTGTCTTATGCTGAATAAACTTGAACGCTCTACATAGCTGATGTGAGCGTCAAAGTTCAATTCGGTATCCCAGATCACCCTCACCTTTCTAGTTTCTTAGTCAAGGTGGATGGGGTTTCAAATAACTCCGGGGGCTAAGCGAGGTTATTCAGAAGTCTGTGTCTTGAGCCTATGCAGAGCATCTCAGATTTGCTCTGTTTAACTCGAGCCCACTTTTATTCATCCCCATGTCCTATGGGACCAACACGTGCAGGTAGATCTGTATGTCATCAGCAAATAAGCATTATTTGAGGTCTCTGGAGCTAATGGTAGGAAATAGCAGCTTGAAAAACAAGAGAGAGGGAGAAAGGGTGAACCCTGGGGTACTCCACATTCAACCTTCCCCTCTGATAACTTGAAGAACTCTAGTCTGACATTTTGTGTCTGTCCTCTAAGAAAATTATCGGAACCATTTCAGAGCTGGATCCAACCCAATAGCCACTATTCCCCACTAGTCATGCAAATAGATCTAACAATATCAGCCAAGCTAAAAATGTTTCACCATCATCAGCTACGGAAAGCATCTAGAACTGTCCTATTGCCCTGCTGAGAACTAAAACCTGCTACAGAGAGTCCCTCTTTGATCTTCCTGCTGTTAGGATGAAATCTCAGCATTTTTCTCCTGATGAGATCCCAGTATTTATCCCTTGGCTGAATTCCAGCTTTTGTCTCATCCTGATGCTATTTCAGCATTTATCCTCTGATAGGATCTCAGCACTTGTCCCCAGTAGGACCCCAGCATCTTTTCCCAGAGTGGTTCCCAGCATTCATCATATACCATGATGCCAGCATTTATCTCCTGATGGGATGCCAGTGTTTGTCTCCTAATAGGATCCCAGCATTTATAACTTATTGGCTGGCAATTATTGCCTCTGGAATCCCGAATTGCATTGCCTCAGTGAGTTCTTGCATGCATCCCCTGAATGGATTCCAGCATTTATCCCCTCATTCAATACCAGAATGTATCCCCTGATTAGATGCAAACATTTATCCCATAACTGGATTGCAGCATTTATCCGCTGATTGGATTCCAACATTTTTCAAAACACACAAGATGATGGACGGAATGTTGCACAGTGGCAAAACATTCACCCCCAGTCACAGATCTGGGTTTAATCCATCGTTATGTTGCTCACCAAGCCATCCCTGGACCGGAATCAAGCATCCTATGACCGGTTTCTGGCTATCAGCCGTCTTCAGCCAGGATATTGATCCCAGTCTTATATTCCAGCATTTATCCCCTCATTCGATACTAGAATGTAACACCTGATTAGATCCCAGCATTTATCCCATTACTGGATTATAGCATTTATCTCCTGATTGGATTCCAACATTTAGCCGCTGATTGGGTTCCAGCATGTATCCCTTGATTTGATTCCAGTATTTATCCCCGTCTTATATTCCAGGCTTTATCCACTCATTCGATACCAGAATGTATCCCCTGATTAGATTCCAACATTTATCCCATAACTGGATTCCAGCATTTATCCGCTGATTGGAATCCAACATTTAAACCTGTTTTATATTCCAGCATTTATCCCCTCATTCGATACCAGAATGTATCCTCTGATTAGATCCCAACATTCATCCTATAACTGTATTCTAGCATTTATCCTGACTGAATTTCAGCATTTATCCCCTGATTGGATCCCAGTATTTATCTTCTGACTGGATCCCAGAATTTATCCCCTGATTGGATGCCAGCATTTTTACCCTAATTGGATTCCAGTATTTATCCCCTGACTTGATCCCAACATGTATCCCCTAAGTGGATGCCTGCATTTATCCTGACTGGATTCCATCATTTATAACCTGATTGGATTTCAGCATGTATCCCCTGATTGGATCCCAACAGTTATCCTCTTATTGAATCCCAGCATTTATCCTAGTGCGCTGTCAGTATTCAGTTCATGATGGCATCCCAACATGTGTTCCCTTATGAGATCCCAAAATTCATCTCCTGGTATAAATCCAGTGGATCCTGGAATTTGCTACTAATTGGATCCCAGCCTTCATATGTAAATAGGATCCCACTATTTATTTCTGGCTACAATATCCGCTTTGGTTCTACTGACGGATCCTTTCTGATCTCTTGATAAGATAGCAGGATCTCATTACGTATGCCTTAGTTTGACTGACACAAAATGGAATCCCAGCTTTCATGTACTCATCGCATACTGGCTACATCCACCGATGAGACACCATCACTGGCCTTTGATAGGACCCGAGCATCCATCTACTGATTGATTCCTTGCATTCACCCCCTTGTTGGATTATCAACATTCTTCCTTCCATGAGAGCTTGAGATTCGTATCATGCAGCGATCCCAGGGGCATATTTACATGGGGATAACATCACCTGATCGCCGCTCTTAGCGACGTTCTGGTGGCGATATGCCCTTCTCCATATTTTCAAAGTGTCGTAAGCCCCTTTTTGTGGCTTAGCCCCGCCTTGTAAAAAAGCCGCCCTCACACGCATCATGTAGTGTGAAAGGAGCGTGCTATGGGTGTTGCTGTCAGCGTTCCACCACAACTCCCACTGCTTTTTGATGCTGCCCAGATTCACAAGGAGGTGTAAATCTGAGGCAGCGCCAAAACTAACGCCATGCAACAGCAGGCGCACAATGGAGAAACGAGGAGAAATGCTTTTATTTCTCCATGTTTTTGCATTCTGCAGCACACATAGAAAGAGCAAAATGCCCTTAATGATTACTTATATGGAGGAAGAGACACCTTCCTGGACATAAACAATCATTGAATAATGACGATTTGCTACTTCTTGTACACTGCATTCAGCAGCACGCATAGAAGTAACAAATCACCATTAAGGATTGTTTATGTGCAGGAAGGGACTCCTTCCTAGACATAAACAATCATTCCCTGCAACACAGGCACCTTTGCACTATGGTGCAAAGGTGCCTGTGTTGGCGCTAGGCAGCTAATTTTAGCGCCAGCACAGGGGAAAACACAGGGAAGCGTCGTATTGGTGTAAATACAGTGCATTCCTGCATTTTGGAAATGTCAGAGCGCCGTGCTGCCAAAGATAGCGCAGTTCCGCTCTCCAACATATTGTTGTAAATATGTCTCCCCAGTATCCATTCACGGATGGGATCCTTGCATTTATCCGCTGGTGGGATCCCATTCTTGGTAGATTTCCATAGTTCATCCTCTGACTGGACCCCAGTGTTCATCACCTGATGAGTTCCAAGCACAATCTACTACTTTATGGAAACATATTCCTCTTATATTGGAGTTTCAGATGGGTTGAATGTTAGAGTTCTGCTAAGACCCTGTTTGTTACCTTTATGGAGCTTGACCTTTGGGTTCCCAGCTTTGAAAATATCCCTGCTGTTGATTTCCATGTCCTCTTCGCATTAGGAGTTATGTGGCCTTGTAGCTAGCTAGACACCATGTATGTTTCTTTGACCTGAACACTGAAGTCACTTTAGACCAGTAAAGAGAAAGTGGAGTGACAAAGATTCTGTTCGTGGTCCAAAATAATTTGCTTTTGCAGAGTTTCATTTTTATTTGTCTTCCAAAAAATCCATCCCACCTTTACTGGCATTTTATCTGAACCAGGGCAATTTGTGTTGCCGGTCAGTGTGCCCAGTGCAGTTCTTGGTACCTACTTGTATTCTTGTCTGTGCTTCCATATCATTGCTAAGACCTGCACCAGCCACACAGATCATTGTTTAGGTCAAGGGGCGTCCTCCTGGAGGAGATATAAAGATGCCAGCTTAAATATTAGTGAATCTAACTGAGACATTCTCAGTAGGAGCCGTTGGAGGGTGGAAACTCAACCTGTCAGGGTCATTGTGCTGTTTAAAGACATTAATATTCAAAGAATGTTCCTTTTCATATTTGGTTTCAGGTGTTTGCAGCACCCTTTTATCTAACCCGACCGGCACCCTGGCGTCTTCCAATAACCCTTCCTCGTACCCAAACAACGTCGACTGTGTCTACCTGATCCGAGTGCCTTCCGATAAGGTATGTCCTTCACAGACAAGCTGATGGGGCTAGTCGCGCTTTCCTCCTGCCAGAGTCCTGAGCCGCCTAGGGGTGGGACTTAGAGTAGCGCGCTGGGTTAGGAGCTGCCTGATTGGCGGCCGAGGTAGCTGCTGAGATAGGTCACTCTGGTTAGAGTGGTCCATCAGAGAGGAGGAGAAGGATCTGTCCTTGGAATGTTCTCTCCAATGACGTCAGCACCATAGCTGCAGAGCTTCGGAGAACCAATCAGAAGATATTATTGAAATCTACAGTAGGGCTGACACCAAAGACTAGATGGAATAAAGCTTAGAGAGTGGGTCTACAAGGGGCAAATAAGTCAGACTTTAACCATCTTCAAATTGGACTTCACAGAAATGCCCCATGGGGGCAATAAGCAACGGTGAGAGGGAATGCCAGTGGAGTACCCCAATGGATATGGGCACACAAGGATTAACCCATTAATTGACAGGGTAGCAGGACAGAATACCGGGGTACACAGCGATAGGTGTGTATGGTACAAGAATATTGAGTTTTGAATACAGTGCTACAAAAACATCTTAGCCAGAATATCAGCTAACAAAGTATGGTTTAGGTCAATATGCATAGGTACGTATAGACTTTCGCTACTTAATATCACATTTATCTTGAGAATATATGGTCTGCTGGTGGGCATCACTCACACTCAAAGGTAGGACACAGGTTATTGGTAACCCAGAGGCAGTGCCCCAGAGAGGTGCAGGACCATCCTTATCAGGCCAATGAGGAGTCAACTGTACCATGTGCCTTGAAGCTTACCCCAGCTTAGCTCTCTCGGTTACTCCTTTAACTTGACTGACAGCCCCCGCTTAGCAGAGGCAACAAGACCCCAGTGTGTAACTTCTTCACAAGAGGTACCAAAGCTTCAGAACAGGGTTGCTTCCAAGTAGAGGCACCATGAGAGAAGACAGGAGCTGCAGGGACAGCATAAGGGTGTCATGTCTCTTTGATCACACATATGAAGTTTAGGGATGGTGGCGAAGGAGGCTGGAAACAGTACAAGTCAATGCAAAATCACCGACTGAGTCTAGTCTGCGGATAACTTTCAAAAGCTGAAAATCTGTCCTTTTTAAACAAATAGTGGATATAAAGTTCTAGACACCCAGGAGGTCGTATGTCTGATTTACTGCTCTTTCTTCTCAGATTCTTCTGCAGTTTGATGCCTTCGATCTCCAATCCTCCTCAAACTGCGACTCCGACTACCTCACAATTTACGATGGCAACAGTAAGGCAGCCCCAGTTTTACTCAGCAAAGCGTGTGGGACCGGGCTGCTCCAGCCATTCATGTCTTCTGGAAATAAGATGCTGCTGGAGTTTGTGACAGATGGTTCCATCACCGCCAGTGGGTTCAAGGCCTCCTACAGCAGTGGTACGGTCCTTGGTGTCAGGCGACTCTCAGACAGGGGAGGGAGGGAGGAAGCAAGGGCCTTCTACAGTAATGCTGTAGCCCTTGGTGCCAGCCCACTGACAGACAGGGGAGGAAGGAAGCAAAGGCCTTCTACAGCTCGCCAAGACCTCGTGTTGGGACCCAGTGAGCTGTGCTCCCAGGATATCTGGGTGTGTTGGCGTAAGGCTCACTGCAGGAAGTGCTTGTTTCTCAGAGTCAATAGAGGTCTCACAATGAACTACAAGATGTCGTGAGCCCAGTACACTGACAAAATACCTTGAGTCTGGGGAAAGGAGCTGGAGATGGTAAATAGATTAGCAGTGTTTTGTTTCTGTCTTGGCCACCGATGATCGGGGGTTGTCAAAGATCACAGTGTGCACAAAATATATGGGAACACATATGATTAGTGACATGGGAGAGTCCTGACAAGAATCTCTGAAAGTGGGGGTCCTCTATTGGCAGGGACATGGGCTCTATTATTTACCATCCTGACAGTAAATGTGTACTTTCTGACTGGAACCTCATGTCATGTCCTCAGTTTCTTGCCATGTACCACTATTTTTGGGGACATGGTAAGTTATGTTATGTTATATTTAATTTATACAGCGCACAGCTGCTCGAAAGTGTGAGCTGAGGCACAAACAGCGTGCCGGGGGCATCCGGCAGGACCCTACTCCTGGTTCTGGTGTGGCACACAGTTGTGGAAGGGCTGAGATGTGTTTTGTGCATGTGGACTTTGTACACTCATCACCGGTACTCTATGCACAGAGTACTAAGATGATTCTTTCTTCTGTTTGACAGTAAAATGTGGCGGCACATTCACCAGCTCTGACGGCACCATCTCATCCCCTAACTTCCCCAACAATTACGATTCCAACATGGACTGCGGCTTCTACATCACGGCTCCAGCTGGATCCAAGGTAAGTGCAAGAGCTACCCAATGTCATTCTAGTACTGAGAAAAAAGAACACAAGCCTGGTAGACCATGGAATCATGAGGAACCTTTTAGAATTTCCGCCAGAGAGGGCAGTGTGACATCATGACTTTCCAGAACAGCTTTAAACAAGCATTAGTGAATGCATTAGGTTTTGCCTATGTGATTAATAATACACTTTTTTTCTTCTAAGTTGTAGTTTGATGAGCCGTTGCACAATATAAGTTACAGAAAGTCTGTTAAAGAGTTATGACTTGTTTATGTTCAAAAAGGAAATATATTGTGCTTTTACTACTGGTATTATAAAGGAGATTAGGTAAATGGACAAACATAAAAAAAATGCACCAGACAAGTAGACTTGAAAATGTTGCAGCTATGTGGAGAATACGTAAAGGGTGGGATGAAAAAACATACAAGTAAATCGTAAGCACGGTTTTTGCAAAACCAGAAAACAAGATTATGAAAACTCGATTAAAAGGTGTTGTTTGGTTATTGCCCATTGGTAACATAAACAAATGAAAATTAACTTTACATTTTTCAAATGAGCATTTGACCATTTGTGCAATATAAGTGAAAGAAACACACTGAAAGTAAGACGTCCCGGTGCCACTGCACTTGCTAAACCATTAAAATCATGATAACTAGATAATGCACTTTGCCTGTTTTAAGAATGTACAGTTGGTGTTCTTTAGATTATGTAACAATGAAAATACAGGAGCCTGTTTAAATGACTTCAGCGAACTATTTTTAGCAATTATTGAGCTAAAATACCACGCTTTAAAAGTATGCAAATAAATATGAATGCATTTTACATCCATGGAAAGACTAACTGCAAACTTCTCACTATTAGAGTATCTCTCAATGACCACGTTGTTTATTCACATGGGGCAAGGAAAATGCAGCAAACAATATAGCATGTTTTGTGCTAGAACGATACAATCTGCACAGTAAAGGCCAGTCCCAAAAAAAGAAAGTCTTACCACCTACCTGCTTACTAAATTAAATGCTTAGTGGTAAAAAAGAGAACTTACACCAGGGGAAAATAATATGTTTTTTATATTTAAAAGATTCCAGCAATGCCCAGCAGCTGGAATTTTTAAAGTTACTGCTACTGGAACTATACAGACTCCTTTCCTGGCAAGTCAAAGGAATAGGGTGCAATCAAAAAACTCAATGAATAGTTTTAGAACAGGCACATGAGCATGTATACAATCCTAGAGTTGTCTGGCGCTGTAATGTTACTCAGAAACTGTCCAAACGGATATAGGAGGTTAAAACATCCCTTCAGAGCACCAGGGAGCATGCTCGTATAAAGCACTGCAATCAGTTCGTTCAAGTTTACACTACATAATGCGCCAACAACAAACACATGACACAGAGAAGAAAACAATGTTGTTAGCAACAAACACATGACACAGAATAAAATGCAATTTGTATTAGGAGAATAATACCATAAGGAATGTGAAATGTGATAAAAGCTACACACACTAAAGCAGAGTTAAACAAGCAAGCTTTAAATGCATGCAGCCTGGGGAAGAAAAGTATTGGTAAACAGTTAACGCTGTGCAGCCTTAATGTTAGAAAAAAAGATCCACAACTTTTGGGCCCAGTGCCACTGCACCTGCTGCACCATTGAAATTATGATCCTAGTGCCTGAAAGATAACTGCATTTGTGACTGCCTGTTTAGTAGTTAAATATAGCAATATTTGGTGTTTAGAGGAGGTAAGACAGCTTTTTGCTGTGGTGCCACTGCACCTGCTGCACCATTTCAGTCATAACTGTATTGCCTGAAAGGTAACTGCACTTTGACTGCCTCTATAATAGTAAAATATAGCAATCTTAGGTGTCTGGTGGTCTGCCTAGAGCTTTTGGCCCTGTTGTCAGTGCACCTGCTACACCATTGTAATCATGACCCTGGTGCCTGCTAGATTACTGCACTTGTGACTGCCTGTTTAGTAGTTAAATTTAGCAATATTCTGTGTTTAGTGGGGTCCCAAGAGCTTTTGGCTCTGGTGCCACTACACCTGCTGCACCATTAAAAACATGCCACTGTTACCTGGAAGATAACCACACTTGTACTGCCTGTTTAATAGTAAAATATAACAATATTTGGTGTCATGGAGACGGGTTCCTGCTCCCAGACCAAGCTGGTGCCTGCAGCCACGTCTCTTAGAAGATGTCTGATTTAGAGACACTTAGGCATACTACATATTTCTCTGGCACGGCTTCCTCGCCGTTGGTGGAATGTGAAGCATTTAAGGTAGTAGTGCATGGTGCCTAGATTGGCCAGAGAGCCAACACTCAGAGAACACACAGAAGCCGACAGGGCGGGCACGCTCCTGGCTCCGTTAATTTGTGCGGACCATCTCCTAAGCCTATCTCATCCATCTAGGCACTCACGCAGGGACCAGTGGTGACACAACTGGGGATCAACAGCATTCCTAGACAAGTGCACCCCTTTATAAATGGCTCTGCAGCCTCCTGACCCTGTAGAACTATCTGAGTGTCAACACCAAGCAGCTCTGCCTAGGGTGCCCACAATGGAAAGTGAAGAACTTGCTGCTTCCATCCTGGCGAGTGAGATTCGTGGCACCATCAGATTTGTCCCCAATAAACACACGCATCTGATGGAATTCCGGTGGAATTCTATTCCACCTATGCTCCAAAATTGGTGCCAAAGCTGGAGAAATTATATTATACATCACTAGATGTATAGTACATGCTCCCCTCCCCCAATAGCAAAGCTATCGGAACATCCCTGTTGAACCCGGCATTGGTACTGAATACAGAATATAAAATTCTGAGTAAAACTCTGGCCCGCCTACTGCTCCCCTTACTCGTGCACATGATCCACATGGATCAATGTGGTTGATTTCCCGGATGCAACATCTCCTTGAACATAAGGGTCCTGTTTGGAATAATGGATGTAGCCTGAGTCCACCCATATGCCGGCTGCCTTTCCTTTGATAACCAACAAGATTTTGATACCCTAGTCCGCGACTCCCATGCTTGCTGCTTTGATTCGCTATGGGATACCCCTGCTTATATCCGGTGGGTGAAACTACTATATTCATCACCTACGGCCAGAGCCAGAACTGGTCCCTATGTCTCCGATCCCTACCAAGTGTCTAGCCGCGCTCAACAGGGTTCCCATAAGTCCCTTCTCTGCTTCATATTGGCGGTCAAGCCAATCTCATAGCGAATCCTGCAGGTGGCGGACCACAGTGGGGTCCCTTTCGATCGAGTGGTGTATTCCGTATCTCTATATGTTGATTACATGCTTCTATATTTCAAACACATCTGAGTGGGCAATTTAGAGATAGCCCAATTGCTGTCCTTGTTTGGCCACTTTTCAGGGTCGCATATTAATGCAGATAAATCTTGCTAATACCTATACAGAGACCACATTTAGATTTGGTGACACACAACTGCAAACAGCACAAAGCACCTTTCGCTAACTGGGGATTCAGATATACCGCAAAACACAAGGGGCCCGATTCCCAAAAGTAAACTGAGACAAAAGTCTAGCTTTGCGACTTTTGGTATTCACAAAGGGCATTTACAAGTAGTACTTTTGTCTCAGTTTGACTTAAGTTTTGGTCTCAGTTAGACTTAAGACCAAAACCTAAGTTAAACTGAGACAAAAGTCTAACTTTATTACTCGTAAATGCCATTTGTGAATATCAAAAGTCGTAAAGTTAGACTTTTGTCTCCGTTTACCTTTTTGAATCGGGCCATTATCTATTGGAGTGCAACCTCATACATAAGATTAACACACTGAGATCTCAAGTGTCGTTTTGGGTCACATTACTGGATTACATTACAGGGTACGTACTGGAGGCCGTCGCTTCTCCGTAAAGGCAGCTATACGCTGGAATTCGCTCCCCCGCAGTGTGCGGTTGGAAACCCTGCTACTTGCGTTTTTGCAAGCAGCTCAAAACTCTGCTTTTCTCTAAATACGTTTTTTCTCCCCTCTTGGCCAACTTCAAGCTCTCACAGCGCGGGGACGACTCCGGGTCACCAGGCGCTTTACAAATCTTTAAATAAATAATAAAATAAATAACTTACCCCAGTCGATAGCGGGCCATCTGTCCCTGGCGAAAATGGTGATGTTGCCACACTTGCTGTACCACTTTGTGAATTCACCAATCATAATAACGGCATGGGTGTTTAAACTGTTGAACACCATACTGATTGATCTTAAAGGTGGGAGGGGGCCCCGCAGAATCAATCTACATAAACTGTAGATGCCTAACTCATGGAGGACCTGGCATGGCAGTTCGGGCTGGACTGTTCCCATGGGGCACAAGGTCAAGACTGATTTGCATATGGCTAGGTTCATGGCATGGTGAGCAAAAAAACGATGGATTTAGGCCCAGATCTCTGTACTGGGGTCAATTGCGATTCCCCATTTTGCAATGTGTGATATTGTTCTGCATTCTGTCCATCAACTGTTGTTTTTGCATTTGTCACCCCGAGTGGGATGGGTATGCTCAGACGTGAGTCCTGTACTCTCCATGCAGCCGGAATCAAGCTATCCTGGCTGATGAGGGCTGAAAGCCCGAAACCAGTCCTAGGATGCTTTTTTCCAGTCCAGGGAGGACCTGGCTTGGCAGTTCGGGCTGGACTGTTCCCAGGGGGCACATGGTCAAGAGTGATTTGCATATGACTGGGTTCAAACTGGAATGGCACGGTGAGCAAAAAACCGATGGATTTAGGCCCAGATCTCTGTACTCGGGTGAATGTATGACATTGCTCTGCATTCTGTCCATCAACTGTTGTTTTTGCATACCTCATGTGGGCAGCATGGGGGCTCCAGACTTCAAAGACTGTTGCATAGCTGGACAACTATAGTGGCTATCATATTCAACCCCACACAAAATCCACAAAATGTTCCCTACCGCCCCTTGGCGTGCCCACGCTGTCGCGCCCCGGACGCTGATCTAATACATATGCTTTGGACTTGCCCTTCCCTGATTGGTTACTGGGGCGGGATTTCAGCTGCACTAACAGACCTTATTGGCCTACATCAGTATTGGGGTTATTTCCACGGCCCAAAAGCTCTAAAGTGGCCCAGCGCTTTACGGGCCTCTCTCTGCTCCTGGTCAATAGACTGCTTACGAAATGCTGGAAGTCCCCACAGGCTCCTAGGGTAGTTACCTGGCAAGAGGAAGTCTTGCAATGGGACTTGGCAGAAAGTGAGGCTCTGAGGAGGGAAGAATATAGGGGCCAACAGGAAAAACCTATACCATTCAATGGGACAGACTAATGGAAGGGTCCCAGGCGCAGTCTTTGGAGCCCTGGAGAGTGGGGGCGCACGCTGTGACTCTGGTTACCAAACTGGGGGACTCCTCTGTGTGGGTGGCACCACAGCCATTGATTTCTAATTCTGAAACTGGTCCATATTAGAGGTATGGAACTCGTGCCCCAACCTCACTTCCATGTTCATCTCTTCCCTCCTTTAGACGGCCCTGAACGAGGCAGTCTGGCCACGTACCGGCATATATCTATTGGAGGTTGAGGGTTTTTTATATATAGCATATTTCATGACATGTTGATTGCTTCTAGTACAGACTGATTGATCCCTGTATGTATATTACCATCTAAATATCTTAATGTATTAGGTGGGCTAATGTGCTGTATTCTTATTGTATAACAAAAATTCAATAACATTTGTGTTAAAAAAAGATATATTAACAGCAATAAATTTCACAAGCGCCATGCTGACGGCACCTAACAATTGACCTAATCTGCGATTCCACTCAGATGATCGAAGCCGCTTCTGTGTGATGAAGGTGTCTAGGCACTGAACTGTATATAGAAAAGCTCAAGTGCCTCCTGCTGACAGGACAGTGATGGAAAATAAGGGCTAATTTATACATCTGTTTCCTTATGTCACACTGCCCCCTGCTGGCAGAATAGTGATGGTAAAGAAGGGCTAAAACACACTACTGCTTCCTTATGTCACACTGCCCCCTACTGGCAGGACAGTGATGGCAAATAAGGGCCAGTGCATACTTATTGCTCCTTACATCAGATTGTCTTGTGCTAGCAGGACAATAATAATGGTGTGTAAGGTTCTCATTCTTTATGTCATACTGCCCCAGATGTATCAAAATTGGATTTGGCAATTCTATAATAGCGAATTCTACCGATTTTCTATTATAGACTCGCAAAATGCAATGTGTGTAGGTTTCAGCAAATCTTTTGTGATTCCTACACATTCCTTATTTGTAACTCGCAAATTGCAAGTCGCAAATAAGGAATGGCTTCCCATTCACTTCTATGGGCCTAGGCCCTTAGGAATGAATGGGAATTGCATGAGCAATGCGCGAGTACCCAATAGGTGCTCGCAAATTGTTTATGCGATTTCAAGGGTGCAAGGGGGCCAAAAGGAAACCCTGATGCACCCCTGAACTATGCATGTGTGCACAATTGTGAATCCCCATTTTGCAATTGCCTTTTGAGATGATACATCCCAAAAGGCTTTTTCCCATTCGCAAACAAGCCAATTCTGTGAATCAGCGCGTTTGCGAACTGGAAAACGCTTGATACATCTGGCCCACTGCCTCCTGCTGGCAGGACAGTGATGTTAAATAAGGCTTGTGCATACTTCTCCTTTCATATGTCACACTGTCCCCTACTGGTGTGTTAGAGGTAGTAAGAAACGACTGTCACGTAATTTTCATCCTTATGGCACACTGCCTCCTGCTAGCATGATAAGAGGTACTTTTTAAGAACTAACACATACTTCTTATTTACACCCTGCAGGTTTCATTGACGTTCACATCTATTGCCCTTGAACCTAATCCTAAGTGCGACGCTGATTCCTTGTCTATTTTCGATGGTGCCAAGACAACTTCCCCGCTTATTGGCAAATACTGCAGTTCCAAGCTAATCCCCCCAGTGACCTCCACCGGGAGCTCCCTTCTGCTCCAGTTCCACAGTGATGGCTCATTGAACATGAAGGGATTCCAGGCCACCTACACCTTTGGTAAGTTCATCTGCGGTAAAGAGACTGCTGGCTCTTTATCACGGAGGCTAGGCACAGCAGGGAGATGTCTGGTCTTATCTGAGAAGATGTGGCAGAAGGCCAGTGTGGCACCATGGCATGCGCTCCAGTTTACTCTGCATGGGGGTAGCATGTACCCTCTGGATGCTGAACCTGCGCAGAAGAGATACCCAATGCTCTAGGAAGACTAAAGTGTGTACAAAGAGCACAAGTTGGCCCTGCTGTCCACCGATTACCCACAGGGGTCCTATCTTGGCTGAAGGGTCAGTTGAAGGTATTCACACCAACTGGACATGGAATGGATGTGAGGGTCAATCAATCAATCAATCAGGGATTTATAAAGGGTGTGACCCTAGTGCATTGGAAGGCTGGACCACTCACATGTTCACCAATACCTAAACAAAATTCCAACACCTGGGACCTTACTTTGTGAAAGTCCTGCCTGGGCTGTCGCATGTGATGTCAATAAGTGAAAGGTTATGCAACTTAGATCAGAGAGCAAGACTCAGTAAATAGGGGAGCAAAGGCAGAGAAACTATAAATGCAAGTATAAAATGACCTGAAATATTTAGCGTTCAAGGTCAACATGTGGAAGATTGACAGGTCTGACCAATGAGTAAAACTCAGTAAGGGATGGAGATCGGTGTGGTGGCAGCAGAAAAAAAGCATTCTTGAATAGCTGAGAGCTCTGAAATAGTTTTCCACTCACTCCTGAAGTCAGGGTGTGGGATTCAGATACACTTCCAGATACAGCTGCGGCCACTGATGGACCCTTTCCCATCTCCCGAGGATGCCCATCACAAAAGGCTCTAGTGCCAGTTAATAAATAGCCTTGTTTCCCACCATCTAACTCTTGTAGTAGTGACGTGTGTTGTAGGACACTCGTACATATTAATACATATCCCCCTCTCCCACCATCTAACTCTGGTAGTAGTGACGTGTGTTGTAGGACACTCGTACATATTAATACATATCCCCCTCTCCCACCATCTAACTCTGGTAGTAGTGACGTGTGTTGTAGGACACTCGTACATATTAATACATATCCTCCTCTCCCACCATCTAACTCTGGTAGTAGTGACGTGTGTTGTAGGACACTCGTACATATTAATACATATCCCCCTCTCCCACCATCTAACTCTTGTAGTAGTGACGTGCGTCGAAGGACACTCGTACATATTAATACATATCCTCCTCTCCCACCATCTAACTCTTGTAGTAGTGACGTGTGTTGTAGGACACTTGTACATATTAATACATATCCCCCTCTCCCACCATCTAACTCTGGTAGTAGTGACGTGTGTTTTAGGACACTCGTACATATTAATACATATCCCCCTCTCCCACCATCTAACTCTGGTAGTAGTGACGTGTGTTTTAGGACACTCGTACATATTAATACATATCCCCCTCTCCCACCATCTAACTCTGGTAGTAGTGACGTGTGTCGAAGGACACTCGTACATATTAATGCATATCACCCTCTCCCACCATCTAACTCTGGTAGTAGTGACGTGAGTCGAAGGACACTAGTACATATTAATACATATCCTCCTCGCTCACCATCTAACTCTGGTAGTAGTGACCTGTGTCGAAGGACACTTGTACATATTAATACATATCCTCCTCTCCCACCATCTAACTCTGGTAGTAGTGACGTGTGTTTTAGGACACTCGTACATATTAATACATATCCCCCTCTCCCACCATCTAACTCTGGTAGTAGTGACGTGTGTTGTAGGACACTCGTACATATTAATACATATCCCCCTCTCCCACCATCTAACTCTGGTAGTAGTGACGTGTGTTTTAGGACACTCGTACATATTAATACATATCCCCCTCTCCCACCATCTAACTCTGGTAGTAGTGACGTGTGTCGAAGGACACTAGTACATATTAATACATATCCTCCTCTCCCACCATCTAACTCTGGTAGTAGTGACGTGCGTCGAAGGACACTCGTACATATTAATACATATCCCCCTCTCCCACCATCTAACTCTTGTAGTAGTGACGTGTGTCGAAGGACACTCGTACATATTAATACATATCCCCCTCTCCCACCATCTAACTCTGGTAGTAGTGACGTGTGTTGTAGGACACTCGTACACTTTAATACATATCCTCCTCTCCCACCATCTAACTCTGGTAGTAGTGACGTGTGTTGTAGGACACTCGTAGATATTAATACATATCCCCCTCTCCCACCATCTAACTCTGGTAGTAGTGACGTGTGTTGTAGGACACTCGTACACTTTAATACATATCCTCCTCTCCCACCATCTAACTCTTGTAGTAGTGACATGCGTCGAAGGACACTCGTACACTTTAATACATATCCTCCTCTCCCACCATCTAACTCTGGTAGTAGTGACGTGTGTTGTAGGACACTCGTACACTTTAATACATATCCTCCTCTCCCACCATCTAACTCTGGTAGTAGTGACGTGTGTTGTAGGACTCTCGTAGATATTAATACATATCCCCCTCTCCCACCATCTAACTCTGGTAGTAGTGACGTGTGTTGTAGGACACTCGTACACTTTAATACATATCCCCCTCTCCCACCATCTAACTCTTGTAGTAGTGACGTGTGTTATAGGACACTCGTACATATTAATACATATCCTCCTCTCCCACCATCTAACTCTGGTAGTAGTGACGTGTGTTGTAGGACACTCGTACATATTAATACATATCCTCCTCTCCCACCATCTAACTCTGGTAGTAGTGACGTGTGTCGAAGGACACTCGTAGATATTAATACATATCCCCCTCTCCCACCATCTAACTCTGGTAGTAGTGACATCAGTGATTTCCCTTTTAGTGGAAGACAAATGGGGTCATCTAGCAGTTGGCAGAGAGCAGCCCTGACGCTCATTGGCATTTCAGGGCCTGGCGCGTCTCCTGTAGATGCCCAGTAAAGACGGGCACTGGTGCCAGTTCATAAAAAAGCCTCCTCGTCCACCATTGTAATATGGAAGGCAAAGGGGACCACTGTTGACCGAGGGGAGTCCTGTTGTAAATTAGTGGGGTACTGCTCTGGGAAACCCTCAGTCCCCCCTCTTATTTGAGGTGGGCAGCTGCTGATTGGCTGCTGGTGCAGCCTCCACTGGCAGTACAGGCCACTGCCTTTGATGCATCATTAAACCCACCCTATATAGGGTGGGTACCCAAAGCAGGTCTGCCCCGCCTGTGTCTGCCCTGGGAGACGTGGGCGAAACCGGGCAGGGACAAACATCCGTGGTCTCCAGGGGCTGGGGAAACACCCGGCAGGTCAGGGACATTGGTTTTGTCTGTTTTTTGTACTGAATCCCTGCTTTGAGGGCTCGTTTGTGAGAAGCAAAAAATTATTCTGCTGCAAACGTTACATCTAATTAGGGTGGGGTGGTCTGTCTGCCAGGGCAGGGTGGAGACCGTACCTCTGCAGCCACAGCAGCCTTCCTGCATGACTGCTGGTGCCTGAATGACCCCAAAGTGCTTATGTAGAAAACATAAAGATCCACCCTCAGATAGATGTTTAGCCGTGTGCTCCCAGACTACGCGTGTTTCCTACAGTGGTGGAAAACACACTGTTTTGTTAAAATACCCCTCATACACCAAAAGGGCACTTGGTGTCATGCTTCATCATAGGGGTCTTCCACTTACACTCCTACGCGACGCATAGTCTTGTTTTTTTGGAAATAGTGCTCCCACGTAGCCATAGGCCATAGCACACCCCGTCCCGCAGCGGGGCGGGAAGACCCCTATGATGAAGCATGACACCAAGGGCCCTTTTGGTGGAAGTATGACGGTACCACGCGTACTTTTACAACGCGTACCGTTACCACGCTACTTTTACCATGCAAGTCGTTACAACGACTTGCGTGGAGGGGCGCTGGATAGTAAATTATTTAATTTACTATTCCAACTCCAGTCCCCGTGGACTCTAGGGAAAGGAGTTGGATAGTAAATTAAAGTATTTACTATCCTGGAACGCCCCCCAGCGCATTTCGTTGTAACGACCTGCGTGGTAAAAGTAGCATGGTAACGGTACCGCGTTGTAAAAAATGCGTTGTAACCGTTGTATACCCCTTTTGGTGTGTGAGGGGTATTTTAACAAAACTGTGTGTTTTCCACCACTGTAGGAAACACGCGTAGTCTGGGAGGACACGGCTAAACATCTATCTGAGGGTGGATCCTTATGTTTTCTATACATTGACTAGAGGAGGGCGCATCCACCTCCACTGCTCCTATGAGCATTACCTCTTCACTCCCCTTTTTTGGTATTTTTGTTGTTTGACCTGAAAGTGCTGCTGACCAACTCTATTGATTATTAAAAAACAGTACAATCCATTCATATTTTATACAATAAAATTATATGCAAATACTCATCACAGTAAATTTATATTGCACATATTCATTGGGGATCATGAAAACCTGAGTGAGTTTTGCTGTTCAGTCGGTGGGAGAGACTGCTCGCACATTAACACCTTATATGTGGTTTCCCATATTTACTTGCAGTGAGCGCCTAACCCAGGAGAAGCTGACATGCCACAGCTGCAGAGAAGGTCATGACCCCGGAAGTACATCTGTTCCACGTGAAGAATGGTTCAAGGGCTGCATTTGTTTCTCTATGAGTCTCAGTTTTTGGTCGTCCTGCTTCTCTCTCTTCTGACATTTGTTCCATTGCTTTTTGTTGTCACACGTAGTCAGAAGCTCGTCACCAACTCTGGTCGCCAACAGTGAATCGAGTATTTGCAACCTGCCTGTCACCTGGCTCCTAGCTCGCCAGTGACGTATCTGATGGTGAATTATAATGAGTGTCAAATGTGCTGATGTGAAGTGAAATAAAGACATAAAATAAAGTGTTGACTCTTTTGCTGATCATGGAACAGAACCACTGTATATTGAAAGATTGGGCCCTGCCCTTCTGACTGGGGTCTTCTATTTTTGGGAGGGAGAGAGAGAAGAGAGAAAGTGAGAGGGAGGGGAGTGAGAAAGTGAGACAGAGAGAAAGAGAGGAGAGAGAAAAAGAGAGGGAGAGAATGAGTGTGTATGTGTGTGTGTGTGTGTGTGTGTGCATGTGTGTGTGTATGTGGGGGTGTTTGTGTGTGCGTGTGTGTATGTGTGTGTATGTGTGTGTGTATGTGGGGGTGCTTGTGTGTGTGTATGTATGTGTGTGTGTCTGTGTCAGTTGCAAAGTGAGATATTAGCAGTGGTAAACATGCATCTACCACTGGTAATGAGGACACTAACACAGTCTAGGGCTCAGAATAAGTCAGCATTTATTTCAATGTTCAACCCCTGATAGCTTGGCTGCGAGCAGGCAGGCTTAACTTCAGAGACAGGTATGTAAAGCATTTAAAACCACAAATTGAGTAAATAATGAAGACACAACACACAATAAAAATCCAACACCAATTTATAAAAATAGGAAATATTTGTATCACTAAAATGACACCAAAACGAAAAAACATTCAATGTAGGGATCCAGATATATGGATTTTAAAATATTAAACACTTTCTAGTGCTTAGAAAGCAATAGTGTCACTTCTAGACATTTGGTCGCCTCTGACCGGGACAAAGTCAAAGTTTGAGGCCAACCGCGATGGAGGCCTGGTTGGATACATTAGGCGGGAGGCCCCGGTCACGATTTTACCTTCACACTTAGAAACCTTTCGGGAGGATTTCTCACCAGATGTCGTGCAGCCTCCTCCAGCAGGCCAGATTCAGGGTGGGTCCTTGAAAGGTTGGGACCATAATTTCCACAGTGTATGGATACACTCCAGACTCCGGACTCTTGGTGGAGTTGATGCAGGTGAGCTCTGTTAACATGTCGCTTGCAGGGAGCCCACTCTTAAATCCTTTTGAAGCAAGGTAAACCCAAAGGGCTGTAGTTCCAGATAATGCATCAGGCGCGGTCAGCTAGAATGCAGGGCCTGATTGTGCAAATCAAGTTTCCAGCTTGGCAATCCATCTTCTTCCCTCAGTTTCAAGCAGCAGATCTGAGAGGCCATGCTCCTCTCGATACTTGTTCAGTGTTCTCAGGGGTCAAGCAGGAGGGCACTCCTGTCCAATGAGGGTCCAGGCAACACCCTAGAGCATGACCATTTCCTCCAAAGTGTGGCGCAATGGTCTCCCAGAAAGCACTATTCCTCCAAAATTCAACATGGCTTAAATCTCAGCGAAGCAGCAAGAGCTAGTTTAACCAACATGCAGTGTGGCTCATTTCCATGACTCCGCCCCTCCTGGCATCTGAAAATACCTTCCTTTAGCCTGCCCTCTGGCTGGGTCATGGAAAGAGGGGTGAATGGATCTGTTCTCTTCTGCCTGTCCCATCCTCCCTTTGAAGCTGCTACTTTATGACCCCTCCCCCCTCCTCTCACATTCCTGTGGAGCAGTGCTCATTCTAACAGATAGCCCCTCTTCAGGGTGAGACACTTATGAATTCATCAAAGCAGCCTGGCTAATCCTGTTAACTCTCCCCAATCAGATGTGACCTCAGGAAGGCTGAATTTTGTTTAAGGAACTTTAGGATAAATTAAACAATAGCATATTGTTGGTTTTATCAATACCATTCCCCTTAATCCTTGATTGATATTTTTCTTTGGCTCATATCAATATTTATGCATTCATAAACTATTTCAATGCAATCCTATGAGGCTAGGCATCTACAATGGGGAAACTGCAGTGTACAATTTCTTCAGTATCAGGTCATAAAAAACATCTTTAATAAAGGCACTCCTTATGGTTACATGCCCCCTATCCCTGGAACATCTAACGTTTATCAAAGAGGGTTCGTTTATGGGCAGTAGTGGCGCTCTAGCTGACGGTGCGTTATTCCACGGCTGAACCACGCCGTTTAAATCTCATCCAGACTCCCTCCTCAAAGGACAAATAAGCTGCACTCTCAACAGTGACTGTAGATACAATTTATTTATTTCCTCAGTTTTCCTGATGCGTTTCGGTCGTTTTCGACCTTTGTCAAAGGATACGTTTTGGCATCTGAACTCCACAATGTCATTTGCATCCTTATTTTATTGAAGTTTTAGCCCCCTGGTGGACAACCTCTGATAGGTCCTGACAGTGAATCTTGGGACATGTGGTTCATAATTCAGCCTTACGGTGGGTGATGCCGCAATTTCACTTCATTTTCCCCAAAAAAGTAAAGTCTATTTGCACTCACTGTTCCCTCCATAGCATCTCGATTTTTAAGATTGCAGGGAGACCATGCTGAAGCCAGTCTTCGGCGGCGCACAAACTGTCCCTTGGCGTTTTCAGGTTCATCAAAGAGGGTTTGTTTTCGGGCAGTAGCGGCGCTCCCGCTGGCGGTACGTTGCTCCACGGCTGAACCACGTTGTTTAAATCTCATCCAGACTCCCTCCTCGAAGGGAAAATGAGCCGCACTCTGAACAGTGACTGTAGATACAAATTATTTTTTTTCTCAGTTTTCTTGACGCGTTTCGGTCGTCTTCGATCTTTGTCAAAGGATACGTTTTGGCATCTGAACTCCACAATGTCATTCGCGTCCTTAATTTATTAAAGTTTTAGCCCCCTGGTGGACAACCTCTGATAGGTCCTGACAGTGAATCTTGGGACATGTGGTTCATAATTCAGCCTTCCTGTGGGTGATGCCGCAATATCACTTCATTGTCCCCAAAAAAGTAATGTCTATTTACACTCACTGTTCACTCCATAGCATCTCCATTTTCAACAGTGCAGGGAGACCATGCCAAAGCCAGTCTTTGGCGGCGCACAATATATATAAATATATATATATATATATATATATATATATATATATATATATATATATATATATATATATATATATATATATATATATATATATATATATATATATATATATATATATATATATATATATATATCCAGTTAAAGATGCAATAGAGAAATGTTATTGTCTGGATGACGCATTTCAACCACAAGCCTGTGGTCTTGATCGCATAGTGCACTAAGGTGAGAGGCCTTCAATTTATAGTGACTTGAGTGACTTTACTATGTTCATAGTGACAAGGCAAAAAACGTTACACTTTTGCAGCATGTAGTAAAACATCTTGTCATGCAGTGATGACTCGGGGGGTCCCAACCTATCCTCCCCTCCCACTCCTCCAGAGCTTGGCTCTCCACCGGGACTCAATGGGTCGAGCGAAAACTGCTTTCTTCTTAACGCTCGCTCACTCATTAAAAACAATATTGTTTTTAACGAGCTCGTTTTAGATAGGAAACCCTCTTGGGTTTTTATCACCGAAACCTAGGCAAAAGACTCTTCAGGCCCTGATCTTGTGGAAGCGGTCCCTGAGGGCTACTGCTTAACACGACAGGACAGAATAGGCCGTGTTGGTGGTGGCCTGGCTATCCTGTATCAAGACAGGTTTCATTGCCACACTATACCTCTCTACGACCCTAAGGATGTGTTCCAAGTACTTTATTTCTCCCTGTCCGACTCTTCCAATCCCGCGTTCAATGGGATTTTGCTCTACCGTCCCCCCCGGCCCTAGAGCAGATTTTGGGCTGAAATTACTGCAGGTCCTGGAACCCTATTTCGGCCTTCAAAATCTCACTATTCTAGGTGACTTCAATTTTCACCTAGAGTTGCTGGAGGCCCATGACACTATTTCCTTACTGGAAGTTATGTCAGCCTGTGGACTCACCCAATTGGTGAATGGTCCCACCCACCGAGCGGGGCACACGCTCGAAGGAATTTTTTCTAACGATCAGAGGCTGACAGTCACCAACCCCTTCCATCTCTCATGGTCGGACCATCTGGCCGTTCCTTTTAATATGACCCATCTGATCCAGGACTCTATCAGAAGGGTCCCGAGTACAATGGAAGTATGAAGGAACCTCAAAAACATCAGGGAAGACTCTTTCCATCCGTGGATATCTAGCCTGTCCACTACTCAGGAGACGGACGCTTCCTCAGCGGTCCTACAATATGAAAAGACCATCTCGGAGGCCCTGGATGAACTGGCTCCAGCTGGTCTTGCTATTCAGCCAGGAAAAGACCTTCAGCTCCCTGGTTCTCAGAACAACTAAGGCTCCGTAGACAAGAAGTAAGGAGACAGGAACGCCTATGGCACTCTAGCTGGGCCCCTAAGGATAGAGAAGCCCATAAGGTCTTGCTAAAAAGTTACAAACTGGAAGTGATTAAGACCAAGCAAGAATATTTTACGGCCCTCACATCCTCATTTTCGTCTCCTAGAGAGCTCTTCAGGATTGTTGACTCTCTTACTTCTCTCCAGACCCCAGACCCTGTGGTTGCCTCTCAGGAACTTTGCAACAAGATAGCCTCCTTCTTTCAGTCCAAAATTGCGGACATTTACATTGCCCTGGAGGCTCAAAGATCCTCTACTGCTGTGCCTTCGGTGCCCGCTATCTTGCAGCCTAATGGTGCAGAACCATCTCGACTTGTGGGTCTGGAATCCTTTCCCCCTCTCTCATGTCAGGATCTTGAGATCCTGCTTAACAAAACTAAATCTGGCTTTCCGCTAGATGTTTGTCCGTTAAAGATCCTTAAGCAGTGCAGAGAATCCCTCCTTCCCCCTTTGGTTGACATCATGAACAGGGCGATGAAGGAGGGCATTTTTCCCCAGCAGTGGAAAAATGCTGTGGTAAAACCTCTGCTCAAGAAGCCCTCTCTTGACCCTGGGGTATTAAAAAACTTTTGCCCCATTTCACTGCTCCCGGCTCCCGCGAAGATGGTAGAAGTCCATCTTAATAAACATCTTGCTGCATTCGTGGAGAGCTCGGACTGTTTGGATCTTTCCCAGCATGGATTCAGGAGGGAACATAGCACCGAGTCTGCCCTCACCATAGTGCTCGATAACATCCGCACACGGGTTGATGAGGGACAGACCTCCCTCCTGATCCTCTTGGACCTTACGGCTGCATTCGACACCCTATCCCCCTCGGTGTTAACATCTCGTCTGAGGGAGATTGGGGTCCGGGGGCAGCCCTGGGACTCCTTTCCTATTTTCTCGATCATAGAGAGCAAAGGGTGATGCTGGGTCCGTTCCTATCTCCATCCCTGTCTGTGCAATGTGGGGTCCCTCAAGGGTCAGCACTTAGTGTGGAGGCAGTCGGCCAATGGATGATTCACAATTCATTGAAACTGAATGGGGAGAAGACCGAGGTGATGGTGTTTGGAGGAAAGGAAGAGATCTGGTCTGCTGAGTGGTGGCCGGACTCACTGGGTGCCTGCCCCGATCCTACCTCCTCAGCTAAAAATCTGGGGGTTATGATCGATCCCACCCTTAGTATGTGCCAACAGGTCAACAGGACTGTATCGACCTGTTGGGGGATCATCCATATACTAAGGAAAATCAGGCACTATCTGTCCCTTCAGGCAAGAAAGCAACTGGCCGTCGCACTTCTGGGCTCTCGTCTGGACTATTGCAATGCGCTGTATGCTGGACTGAATAAAAGTCAGCTACAGCGCTTGCAGGTGGTCCAGAACGCAGCAGCGTGATTTGTTCTCGACTTACCTCGACGTGCCTCTGCCACCGATGCCCGGAAGCAGCTCCACTGGCTTCCCGTCGTGGACCGTATCCTCTTTAAGTCCATGTGTATGGTGTATAAAGCCTTAGCTAAAACCAGCCCGACTGGCATTGGATCTATCCTGTCTCTTTACAATCCCGGCAGGAACCTTCGTTCCTCACATAAACTTCTTCTCTCCGTGCCTCGTGTCCGAAAGACAAAATGGGGGGGTAAGGCCTTTTCCAATCTGGCCCCAAAATGGTGGAATGCTCTCCCTCCTGAAGTAAGGTCCCGCCCCACTCTCCAAGCTTTTAGATCTGCTTTAAAGACCCACCTCTTTGTACGCGCATACCTGTAGTGGTGCTCTGCAAACTTTTGATCTTTTTTGATAGGCGCCTTGACACCTTCGGGTTTAGTTTGCGCGATACAAATTGCATAATAATAATAATAATAATAATGACAAAGCGCAGCAAAGACATGCAATTTTGGTAGCAGGCATAGAGAAAAGACTACCCCTCTATATGTAGGTGTGGATGGCCATATGTTCTGTAACATCAGTTGATCGCAGCAGATTAGAAGGTAAGCTTGTGTGCTGGCGGTGTCGGCGGCATGGTAAAAGATAAAAAAAATATGATAAATGAATGCAATGATTGGGTTTGAAGTCTCCCAAATGTTGTCAGATGGAAAACAAAATTAGACAGTATCCCTCATGAATCCTGGGTGTGTGAATACATCCTAGAAACCATGAGTGCCAAATGGCACAATTAAATGTGGGAGGAATCTGGTGTACTATCGTAACTAAGAGGGGAACAATGTATTTAACACATTCATATTTGTAAAAGCATGTGGAAGCCAATGCCAAAGTCTATGTATCAGTCGGCGCGCAGCTAATTTAGGCAAGAATTATAAGAATTTGAATTTGAATTTAAAAACATTTATAAGCGCGCTTTTACCACGCGGTTTCATGGCGCTTAATAAGCTTATAAGCTTAGTGCTGGTGCGGAAGAAGGGCCTAGATTTTGCTGGAGATGTAGTGAAGACAAAAATCCAAACAGTCGCTTAAGGAATAGGGGAGATTGGAGCAGTATAGTTAAAAACTGTGTTTGTAGTGGATTATGCATTAAATTTGGAGTTCAATGCCTCCATCAGCACAAACACTCTAGAATTTTTAGATGTAAATGTTTATGTTTCAGAAAACACACTACAGTCCACCCTCCATAGAAAAATCGCTGCAGGTAACTCTACCCTTCACGCCACCAGCTTTCACCCACAATATCTTATAGCTAGCATTCCATACGGAGAAATGCTGCGCTTGCCCAGAATCTGCAGCAATCCCACTGACCTAGCCAAATGTCAATTGAAGTCCCAAATGAGATTCAAAGCCAAGGGATACACTGAAAAGACTATCACTGCTGCAATCACCAAAGCTAATTCATTTGCTAGAGAGCTGGTATTAAAGAACACATCTGCAGATACCACTGCTGATACAGACACTCAAGCGGACCTGGCCACTAAGAGATATGTAACCACACGCCTTATCATGACTCACAACACTGAATCAAGAGCACTCAAATCCATTTCCAACAAACACTGGGGCATTATTTATTTTATTTATTTATTATGTATTTTTAGAGTTTTCTATAGCGCGGACCAGACCCAAGGTAGGGTAACAGAGCGCTTTACAAAGTGAGCAGGGAAATAAAAGTACATTTGTTATCAACAGCAATGACAGAAAACAATGCTAATAAGTAACAACAAGGACATATTCAAGTTCGGGGGATACAGGCAGAGAACGGAACAGCTTGCGATAGGAAGTCAAATCAGACCTAAAAAGTCATTATCTTCAAGATAAATGTAGCAGCTGGCTTGGTATTTGTGCGGATTTTAAGGCAGGAGTTCGCTTATCATGAATGCTTTTGCTTCCTTTTTGAAAAGGAACGATGAGGTGATTTTTCTGATAAATCGCAGAAGCGAGTTCCAGATTCTTTGCGCCGCACCAGAAAATGCTCTGTTGGAGGTTTTTGTGTTATTGAACCTTGCGGATTTCAGGAGTAGGTTATCTGGGCTCATGGAATGTCTGTTTCCTCCAGATAGGGTACGTTTTTGGGCTAGAAACGGCGGGGTGTTGTGGTGTAACGCCTTATGGGTAATACAAGCCACCTTTAAGTGAATACGGGCTTCATAAGGTAGCCAGTTGAGTGCTTACCAGTAACTTGTATTTCCTTCCATAGGACTCTATTGTGTGGTTTTCACCAGAAAAGTTTCTGTCTATTTTTGAAACGTACAAATATTCCTCTAAAATCAGCTGAATTACGAATTCCGATTTACTCACCTGTTATCAGAAGAGACCTCAGTGCTGCATCTTTCAGCTCACTACTGATCCTGAAAAGTAATTCTAACCGTAGTTACAGTAATTTGAATTTCCTTCCATAGGCTAACATTGACTGGTTTCACTTGGAAATTCTTCTAACTGTGGAGTTTTAGAACTTTAAAAAATTCCTCTAAAATCAGCCGAAGTACGAATTCTGATTTATTCACCTATCAGGAGAGACCTCAGTGATGAATCTTTCAGCCCGGTACTGATCTTGAAAAGTAATTTTAACCATACTTACCAGTAACTTGAATTTCCTTCCATAGGATATCATTGCCTGCTATATAAAATATATATAAATTAAAAAAAAACATAAAATAAAAAATAAAATATTTCAATTTCAATATTTTTAAAAACCTTTTTTTTCAATTTATATGAAAACTATGTAATGTAATTTAAAAAATAAAATATCTAAAAATAAATACTTTAAAATAATGTAGTAAATCAGTATAAAAAAATATAACAATTAATACATCTAAAAATTATCATTTACAAAACCTTTGAAATTCACTGAAAAAACCATAGGTTTCAGCCACGTTATAGTTAGGAATTAGCATTTAAAAAACCTTAGAAATTCACTGAAAAAAACATAGGTTTCAGCCACGTTATAGTTAGGAATTAGCATTTAAAATACCTTAGAAATTCACTGAAAAAAACATAGGTTTCAGCCACGTTATAGTTAGCTGGACATTTCACTCATACAAAACCATTGAAATTACCCGATATAGTTAGTTCAGCTAACTATAACTCGCGCGCCCGCAATGCACTGCTGACGACGTCACATATTACATCCCTCATGACATGGTCAGTGACATCACTCATGACATCACTCATGACATCTCAAATAACATCACTATATATATATCAAAGTTTAAAAAAAGAACCCCCAAAAAAATGTGCAATTCCTAGTCAAAACAATAACACCATCAAAATGTTTTACTTGTTGAGGCCAGTCCCATAAAATGTTCTCAAACATTATGACTAATAGGTGACTCTGCAAACTAAAATGAATTCCGGAGTAGCGTGCTACTCACCAAAAAGGCACTTCAAAACCTCATCAAAGGTAGCAAGCACCATATAAATGCAAACCTTTTTCCCTCTTTTATCCCTTCACTATCCTTCTCAATACAAATAACTGACTAACATATCCACCACTCAAATCACATTCATATTTCACTATAATAATTCACCACTAGTCCTTTATGGGTTCCAGAGTAGCGTGCTACTTGCCAAAAAAGTGCTTCAACAACCCATCAGGAAATGGCAACATAGGTAGACCTGTAACGTGTACCTCATGGTCACACACTCTCTCACTTTGTAGTGTGTTTTTATCTACTTGGATTTATTGAGGATTCATTTCTAATAAATGTTCAAATTTTCAAAAATATGCTAAACAATCTGTGAGGAAACAGCAAGAATTTACTTTCTCTAAGCAGTTATCAATGGAAAAAAATGAACCTATTTGTAACATTTCTTATATTTTCATTGAGAGCTAAGATGTTTTAAGGGCAAAGTGGACAACTGCCTAGGCCCCCCATCTTCCAAGGGGCCCCTGGTAATGTCATCTTTCTCTTACTCGGTCTTACCTTTGCCCATTTTTCTAACAGAATTTCTGTGCCTTAGATCTACACAGACACACACAAGTGCACAGCACACAGAAGAGAGATGCCCCTTTACTATCGGTGTGCTACAGAGGACACTCTTAGGACATGTAACTCGCATTGAACATGGTTACACTTTACGTTTTAGCCACATCACCAACCTATAGATGTTCCTGCTTGGAAATATAGGCAGCCTTTCCTTTGGCACTCGATACAACGCTTGACGATTAGTTGCAATTCCAATAGGGAATTTGCCAAAAGCTGAAGCTCTTCTCTATTGTGCAACTCCGTGGCCTCAAGTTTCAGCCCAGGAGGAATTTCTGTCCCTTTAATCTATATTTGTAAAGTAATCACCCCTTAAGGTTTCAGGGCACTGGGGGCCGTCAGAGAGATTAAGTGAGCTATTGCCCAGAGTCACATGGTGCTGAGCTGAGCTGCCCTCAGCACTCGGGATCGAACCTTGAACCCCACGCTTCGGAGTCAGCAACTCTGGCCACTGTGCCACACCTCCCCCTTCAGAAACTCACTTTAGAGCTACAACTCACATATGTGCAAGGAATGCAAGATGCTAATTCTCAAAATTCCTAAATCCAAAAAAGTGAAAACATTAAAACAGACCTTCTTCTGCCCAGCTCCAAAACTATGGTACTCCATCCCTGGCTCCGTCAGACTTCAAACGGATCCACTGGCTCTTAGCTAAGAGCTAAACATGCACCTCTCCCAACTGCACCTCATGGACTAATGTAGTCATCAGCTCTTCCCTTCTTCTTTAGCATCTTTTATTTTTATTCAATACTTTTAGAGTTTTCATTTAAAACAATACAACATGTCATCAAGAACTGACATACAGGTTCGTAAGCAGATCCTATTGAGGATTGGTACATTTAACCTAGGAGTGGTCAACAGTCACTACCTGAGCCAAAAGTCAACATTCGATCAACCGTGTCCGAGTCATACAGCCACACCCAGTTCACGAAGCAGTGAATCTTCCTGCTCTCCATCCTCCGGGGTGAGTACGTACAAGAGACCATGTGGCATACTATCAAGAACCGAGTTAAGATTATCGCCGCTTTAGCGCCATGAAACTGCTGCTAAAGCGGCAATAATGGGCTTGATAATATGCCGTAGAGAATTCCAATGGAAGCCCATGTTCACACCAGAACATGGGCTTCTATGGGAATTGACAAGGGCATATTATCAAGCCCATTATCGCCGCTTTAGCAGCAGTTTCCTGCCGCTAAAGCGGCGATAATTCTACCGTCGTTTCTTGATAATATGCCCGATATATCTCTGGGGCCTGAGGTGCACGGTAGCATTGAGGAGTAAGCCTCTGAATAGGAGGTCTCCAATCCAGTCGTTGATAGTGGTTGGGGCTCCCGTGCCCCAAATCATAGCCACTCTAGACTTGGCTAGTAATAATCTTCTGGTTTGTTGAGGAAGGGCTTTTCAAGAGTCTAGCAGGGCCTAGAGCGGGGAAGAGGGCAGTGTGATCTCCAACATTACGGAATGAGTGTCAAAGATAAATTACCAGCATGACAGAATCGGGGTTGCACCTTTTTGACCCGGTTTCTTGTAATATGTTACTATTAAAGTGCACTGATACCTTTGTGGCTGAGTATACTCTATAAAAATATTATGAATAAATACATGTTTTATGTATGTTAGTATTAACATTCATAATGATGAACTTGTCCCATTATCTTAGCTTCTACCAAGAAAGGTGGCAAAGTCCTTTCGATGTTGGCCCGCTGTGCAACGGAGGATTATTTACCTATAGAGAGACATGGCTATATCTGAATTGATTGCATCCCTAGAGTAGGACGTGCTGTGGTACCATGAAGCTGTGTGTTCAAGTGGACTCTATAATGCCTAACCCTCCCCATAATAGTCAACGATTCTAAGATTCGCCTCCCATGGACCCGTGAAAGACGAGAGTCTGGGGCCAGGTGTGCTGGCTTTGGCTCTACACCTTACCACACATGGCACACTCCTGTTCAGACTCACTGACCTTGGGTGCTGCCAGCACCTCTTCACCATGCCTACTGCTGGTCCCAGGGTGCGTGTGCTGCATTTCCACCCCCGCTGTTGCAGGTTGGTTGCACTGTGCTCAGTCTTGACTACCACAAGGAGCCACATTGTGGTACCATGGAGGTACATGATCCTCTGCACTTAGGAACTCATTGTGACAACGCCCCACACACCCACAGGAGCTCTGGAAATTCCCTTGTGTGTGTTGTCTCTCCAAAGGCTGCACAGAGGGTACAGTGGCAGGTGGTACCAGGTCAGCAGTGGAATCCCTGCAGAACACTAAAGATTTCTGCACAACTGGCTTGTACTGTTCTAAATACATCATGAAATGGTTTGTTCTTCTGAAGACGTCCTCATCTTGTGCGGTCATGTTCCACATTTCCTAACTGGTCTGAACTGAAGTCTACAGCAAGTCTGGAAACGGTTTTTGCCATTTTTAATGATGGAGTGAATTGTAAACCATATTGACCATCAGGTACACATTTACCTCTAAATTGCCTTGCTTTCTCTAATCATTATATAAAGCAGGGTTTCATGTTTTACTGGCAATTTATAAGTATGCAGCTAAAGCATGGCACATTGTTTTATGGCTTGTATTTCACTTTGTGCTGAAAGATGGTTTTTGAACATAGTTTTCCTTTTTTTTCTGTAGCATTATTCATGACATTTCGCACATTGAAAGGGTTGCTTCATTGCAAGGTGGCTTTGATACCAACTGTTATGGAATCACTAAGGATAAACATGTGAAGACCATGTGATGCCTCCTCAGACATGTGTTCTGGAAGCCAGGTCTAGCGGCTTAGTGGACTAATGCATCCGCCTGTAGGGGCCTGTGTTTGAAAACGTGGTCTCAGGTTCGAATCCCAGTGAGTCGACTCAGCCTTTCATCCTTCTGAGGTCGATAAAAATGAGTTCCATTGAGTTGGGTAACAATAAAAATCTGTTATTCAGCGCCAAGATGCCCTGCTGGGCGAACGTTCCCTTTACAAATACACGTGTTATGTTATAGAGGAATCCTTTACCACTTTGTAACATAGTTTCTCTCTCAAGCAGAGTGTTTCACAGAGGCATATGTTTTCCCATATGTGGCACACCACAAATAAGTAGTCTTGAGACAGAAGATGTGCGTATGTTTCATTTAGGGCTGATCTCTAACCTGGAAGGGCTATTTTTGGTGCTTGCCGTTTGTTTTACATGCCATCTCTGATGTTGCTTAAGTGTGTGCGACAACCCAAAGTGTTTCCCACATTCAGTACAAGGGTGGAGTTTCTCTCCAGTATGGATCACCTGATGTCTGCTCAAGCCGGTGCTCTGAGTGAAGCTTTTCCCACATTCTTTGCACTTGTCCAGTTTTCCGCCAGTATGGATCCTTTGATCACAATTTTTGTGGTAATTGATTAGAATTAAGTGAGATTTTAAATGATGTGTGTTAAGTGTAATTTTGTAATGTGTATATACTTTGAAAAATCGTACAATAATTTACTTGTGCTCTGCTGCAACACACTCGCACCACAAGAACCTCTTCCTGTAGTTGGTTTAAACACCTCTCCACTTTGCAACAGGAAAGAAACCCAACACCAATTTATATAAATAGATTATCTTTTTATGAACTTTTAGACACCACAATGAGCAAAATCCACTAGAGGTTTCCAGAGATATAGATTCTTTTAAAAAAAACGTAAATCTCAGTTTCCTGGTTGAAAGCGCAAACAAGCATTCGAAAGCGGTAAGTTTTGAAACTTTAAAAAAGTTTGAAAGAGTTATGTTCAGCTACTGCTGCCCAAGTTGTGCGACTAATTCTCCAGGAGGAGGTCAGCGGGGACAATACAGAGTTTTGGACAGGTACCTGGTCACCAAAGCAGTCTCAAATCCAGTTCCCCACTTTATATAAAAACTGCCATAGACTTCAATGGAGTGGTCCTGATGCAGTTGCTGAAGGATGCTCTGAGTGCAGTGCAGTCGACTGCGGTGTCCTTGAAGTTGATTCCTTGGTCCAAGTGTAAGATGGGGGTGACATTTGCCACAGAGGTTGGTATCCCTCGTAGTCATCTTTGAGTCAAAAGGACAGATGTTGCTGGGCTATCAATCTCCATGTATCTCAGTACACCGGGGGCAAGTGGTTTACTTTGGTGAAGGCTGAGGTCTGTCTTTGGTGACCAATCTGGACTCAGCAGACTCTGGTGCAACTTTGCCTATCGAGTGTTGCCTGACGGTGGTTAGCGGCTATTCAGGGAATCGTCCTGAAAGGACAGAGGCAATCCACTTGAGGACGTCTTGCTGTATGCCTATGTTGTAGAGTCTGTTGATGACGGTGTTCTGAGAGACAGTGTTGAATGCCACTGGGAGGTCATGGAGGAACAGGGTCACAGTTTCTCCGCAGTCAAGGAGCGTTCTGAGGTCGTATGTCATCAATGGATTGGCACCTTTCTGAGAATAACTGCTGTCAATTTCTTGGTGCCCTTGAAGTTGCTAGAAACAAGTGGGCAACACTTTCTTGCAGGCCAAGCCTCCGACCTGTTTTTCATAACTAAAACCTGCTTACAAAAAATGTGCTTTCATAACTACTGAAATGCCTTTTGAAATGTATATACAGTTGTTTACAAGCTTTTTAAAAGTGTGTTGTGATTGCCAGACAGTTCACTTTACAAATCCTCTAACTAAAGTCAGAGAAAGAAAAGTAAACACTAACCTCTGCAACGGCATCCTGGTGAGTAAAGGAGAACAAATGCTGACCAACAGCCCAACAATATATAACCACGTTCCTGCCGTTAGTACCAACTCTGGTATGCAGATTGATTAGTGAAGATGTCTGTGAATCTATATGCCGGGCATATAGATCTGCTGTTGCAGGCAGGACACACTTTCTCATAATGTTTTATTTTATTTTCATAGCACAGGCACTGGCATTTGCAACACATAAATAACATGCATTATCATTTACAATGCCAATAGCTGAAACTCGAGACCTATTGCTTGGCAAATACTTGTTTAAATAAGGCTTGGGGGGTGGGGTCCTTTTGGATGTTCTTTGGTTTCTCTGTCCCACTCCTTTCTACTTTATCACGGGCCCTTTATTTTGAATGCTATTATTATTTCTGATCTAATGTGCTGTTCGCCTGAGAAGTTTTAAGGAATGGGACAGTAAAGATGTTGCTTACTTACCCTGGGGATGCAGCGAAGGGCCCTGGCATCAGTGAGTCTGCAGGAGGATGGAGGCTGCGGGGATTCAAAGACCTCAGAACTAGCTGAGGACCCCTGACCGGAAGTAGGTGTTAATGCATTGACCGGAAGTAGTGTCAATACAGTTCTCCTTCTGGTCCGCTGGCTGTGATAGCTCGGTGGTCTCGGGCTGCAACAGTGCAGACTCACAGAAAGAGAAAGAGGCGGACTTGTATGCTGTAGAAATGAGGCCATCCCATCTCAAGATGGCTACCACAAGTGACCGGAGATATGAGATTCCCGTTTCCGACGGCCATCTTGGATTGGTACAAGTACCTGACCGAAAATCACGTGTGGCCCCTACCAAGGTCACTACCTCGCAGCATTCTGAGCCCTTCTATGTTTTACTCCACAATGTACTTGATACAGACTCTGCTGCGCCTCTTTGTCCTTTCTAGGTGGAGGAAGCTGATAAAATAGCTGTTGTCTATGTGTATTTGAGGCACTATATGAAATTGACACAGTGGAGTCAATAAAAGTTCTGTCCTCCCATGCCTGGGATAGGATTGTCAGATTGTTACATGAAGGGTAAACGCGCACCTCACGAATCTGCCCAGCTTTCAGATTGCTTACGTGTGACATTTCTATGGTTTTAGTTAGCGTATGAGTGACATTCTACTGTGTGGGACTCTTCAAGTGATACTTTACAGCAATTAAACTAAAGTTTAACCAAAATAAAGGCCTAGAATTTAACTGCCTCTCTGTCAGTTTTCTGTTACTGCAGCCAGACATGTCACACAACAATGAACATACACCTAAAATAAGCCAGACCGATTTGTGTTGCCACTGCTTATTAGCAGTATCAAAACCATGAGGAATAACAATGAATAAGGCCTATTCTAATGACTGAACTACAGAAATTGAGGCTCTTAACAGGATCAAGATAGGTTATCAAATGGATCTTTTAAGGTTTAGTGCTGCGGGGAATGAGATTTTGGTATCAATTTATGATCGAATTAATAATTTATCTCATTCGTGATTTTGGACCGCTAATATCTGTCATTGAGTAAAAGACAACTCCCACATTGGTTTAGTTAAACCCCATTAAATGACGCCACTCTGAAGAACCACTTACGACTGATAAAGTTTTAAGGCTTTTATATAAAAGTCAGATTTGAATGCGAATACAATCTTCTCAAGATAAATCTCAAGTATACAAAATACAAAATCAGTTCCTTAATCATCAATTTAAAGCTTCGATGTGAAGTGGTTCCTTTGCGTCATCTATCGAAAGAGAAAATAATCAAGTTAAATCTGTCCCTACTCTATACTAGGTGACATCCCTATTTCGCAAGTTCCTTGGTACCCTAAAAAGGTGTCAGCAGTTTGACTTCAAAGAAGTTCAAACTCTCTTAGCCTCTAAAGGTAACTTAAGTTTAAGAAGCAGTACCCTCTCTGCCTACCCATCCTCTCTTCTAAGGGTCCTCGGCCTACTGCTCCCTTGCGCTCTGATCTCTCTCAGCGCATCTGCTCAAGGCATCTACCCTTCTAACTTGCCTCTCGCTGTTCTCTCTCTCTGAGCTCTTCGCCTATCTTCTCCCCGGGGTGCTGTCCCTAAAATACACAATCACAGTGTGGGTGGAACGCCCCTTGACGCCCACCTCGGACTTTCCCCGATGATGTCAGTTTCTGACTCTTCCCATTGCTTCATCTCTTTGTGTCGTCCGTTAGGTTGACCCTTCTCCTTAGATGTCATCTTCATCTTCTTGTTGTCGACTTTTAGTTGACATTTCCATCCAAAGTCAAATAACCTTAAACAAGACCTTAACATTATAACGGTGGTTTTGACCCTTCTAGGTCCTGTGAATGGTCATTCAAAACAAACTCAAATTCCAATCGCCTCCTCTCATGTTTAGGCAATAAACTTCGTTCGACATTTGTCACTTTAAATCTAACAAATGCTAGACTCTTCGGCTCGCACCATCATGTGAAGACTATTCACGACTCCTGTGAGCCCACTAAATTACATACATGGACTATACTCCTGCGAACCCTTGGTCATTCAGGTTACAATCACAAATGACCTAAACTTCTTCTAGCATTCCTACAACTTCTTCTACACAGTATAACCTTTAACATATATTTAAATGTGAACGCTTTTAGCAAATACTTCGTTCATGTGTGAATACATCTTAGCTAAAATACAATTTTGTAGAGTATAAACCTTAATACATAGAATATAAAGTTCACACCAAATTTAATCCCATACATAGAATATAAACCCTATACATGAAACATAACTTTATATTCTCATTGATTACATCGTTATGTGTGCTCTCTGCACGTTCCTCCATGTTACAATTCTCTTGCCGTTTCTGCATTTAAAACTACACACGTACATGAATTCTACTCTGCACGTTCTACTGTTCGTAGGCATTTCTGCATTAGCCCACTCCGTATACGGCCTTCTAAATCTAATACATTCTAAAGTGAATATAGTTATACATTTCCTATACCATGTCGTCACTTTAGTTGACTTTACGTTATAGTCATCACTTCACATTACGATATGCATTTCATTCCCACGTTACACAATATTCCTACGTTTATAATAGATGCGTCTAAATATGACTACGATATACATTCCATTCAAATTGCGCTCTCTCAGTTCCCCCCTTTGATGACTTTTAGGAGTCATCACTAAAAGCAATTTGAATCACACCTTTTAAACCGAACTAGTTACTTCATTTCCTCTTTTCATCATTTCAAGTGCTCTCAAACTTTTATACTGTTGATCTTGTAAAACAGCTAATCTCCTTTCTTGCTCTCTCATAGACCTTTGTAACCGGTTCGTCTTATACCATTTATATAGTTTCACAAATCCTAACAATGAGATTATACAAATTAATACTATTAATACAGGTTTTAATATATACCATATAATACTTTTGCCAAGGTTGGCAAACCAACTTCCAACCTTTCCTACTCCATTACTTACTTTTTCCCAAACATTTAATTTTGTCAAATCTTCGATTTCTTGATGAATCTGTGTAATATTTCTTATGACCTTTTCTAGTGGTTTTGAATTATCAGGAATATAAGTACAACATTCCTGAACCTTCAAAGATTTACAAACTCCGCCTTCTTTTGCTAATATTACATCAAGAGCAAGTCGATTCTGAAGAACCATTGCTCTGATCGATTGCATCTCACCTTCTATTAGCATTAATGACCTTGCAGTACTCGCAGATAATCTATCTACGACTGTAGCTAGTCTCCTGATCTTAACATCGTTAAGTATTAAACCTAACATAGGAAACATCGCTCCAAATACGTCTCCTACTATTTCTGCATCTCCTACTTCCCTTTTCGTTCTTGTCGAAGCCTTTCTTTCTATGACCGCTAAATCCTTTGCATGATATATTTTGGGAAGACAATTGCCAAGTAACACGAACCATACCAATTGTCAGGCAGTTTTACATAGGCATTTCTCCCACATACAAAATATACATTAGGAATCACTTGCATTTCCTTCATGAAATCTTTCGTATAATACTCTAGTCTAAAAGCATGTTCGCAATTTACTTCACCTACAAATACACTCTCATAATATGTCTTGCTTCGAGTTAAACATAACTTTCCTTTCTGCGTTCTATCCAATGCTATTGGACCATTGCTCCCTTTCTTTTTATGTGCCTTCTCTTCTTCGGTCCAATCAGTTTTCCACTGTCCTGACATTTTTAGAATCTTTTGCCTTCTGTATCGGTCATCTACTTGTCCTATAAACTTTTTCTCAATCTCTGACACTTTGCAAGTCAGATTATTTCTACGTGCGTATGATGTATCTAACGTATCCCAAGGAAGGAAGAACTTTGCTAGTCTATCCTCCTTTTTGTAATAGTCCCACTTATTCATCTGCTTATAATTCGGAACTTCAGGTAGTACCGAATCATAATTTGAAAAGTAGTACTCAAATCCTTCTCTACCATAAAATATACTAAGCAGTAAACTACATGTTATCCCATAAGTCAATGGGAGATGATGATATCTAATGCCCTCGTCTACAGAAGCCGGTAATTGCATACAAACGTAGCAATCTTTGGCCTCCATGGCATCGATATATTCATACAATAATTTGGCATATGCATTTGACCTAAAATTTCCCTGTGACTCGTCTACATGCAATCTACGAGTTTCATCTGCTAGTAACGTCTTTTCACGTATGACATTGCCCTCCTCTTTCTTTCCCCCAAGAGCAGGTTTCAAAGTCGTTACGAATTTTGCATTTGCTATTTCTTTATCTGTTTCATGTCCTACTATGTATGATATTGTCACTACTGTAATTATGAGAAATATCACTACTGCTATAAGTGTACCTACTATACATCTAGCTTTTCTGTTTGGGTTGCCGTTCTCCATGTTGTCAAAACAGCGCAACTCTTTCTCTTGCGAAAAGGTTTTCAGTTCAGTCCTTTGCTTGCCTTGTTTTCTTTTCAGTTTGTAAAGTGCTCTTTTATCAACAAAAGTCTCTTTTTCGCAACAATGTCTCTTTATTTTTTTTAACAACAGACAACCCTAACCCTTCTCCGTCCTCTAAATGTAATCCCTAATTTTATTCTTCTTTCCACTCGACGCTAGGTTATCTTCTTCTTTATGGCTTATATACAAAAGTCTCTATGTATCAACAATTATTCTCGTACCTGCAGCTCTTGCAACTAGTTCCAACAATTCAAAACGAATGATTTTGTCTTCTTCCTCTGAGATCTGATGACCAAATGTTGGAAATTGTAATCTGTTCAACACTAAATCTTTAATCCGACTCAAGTATGGGGGTATGGGAAGTGTGAAAGTCAGTAACCCCTCAGTCTCGAGTCCAGGCGTCAACATCCATATCTCCACTGCCACAAATGGATCGAGATCGATTACTTTCACGCTCTTCACTCTCCCAGATTTCTGTCCCCAAGACATCTGCTAGATAAGTCCACTCTGGGGTGGCGTACCTTCTGCAGGGCACACGTACCCTCCTCGACCTTCGTGGACTCTCAGTTCCTGAGTCAGTCGTTTCTTCCTCCTGATCCGATTCTTCAGCGATCGGGACAAGAGTTCTTTCTTGCTTTTCTTCCGAGCTTGGCCCTTTCTTTCTCTCCAGCCAACTGGCTTCGTCACTCCTTGTCTTTCTGCTCCTTGTTCTTGGACCAGTCTCTTGGTCACTCTCAGCTTGTTCAGTTTCCGATTCAGTTTCCCAGTTACTGTCTTCTCCTGAGGCGACTTCGGTCTCGCTAGTGTCCTGACCTTCGTCGACCTGTTCTGTCACAGTCTCAGCCTCTTCGATCACCTCTACAGCTTGTCTTTCCCCCTCTATGGCTTCTCCACTTTCCGCTGGATTTTCATCCGAGAGAGGAGCTGTTTCTTCTTGAGGTGTTGGCACTCTTCGAGTGTGTGAAGCATGTATCCAGTTTGGCAGGCCTCCACACTTCACCGCTGTATTTGTGACAAGTATGACTTGAAACGGTCCTCTCCAGCGCACGTCTAAGCAGTTCTTCCTGACATGCTTTTTCACCAGGACCCAGTCTCCAGGACTCAGGTCATGGCACAAGTCTTGTGCTGATGGAACCTCTGCAGCCTGGACCTGGAGGGACACAGAATTAATGGCATCAGATAGTCCCTTGCAGTAGTCCAAGATCAAGTCGTCTGTGATGTTCACTAGCGCTGCAGTCGGAACCGATGGCAATCTCATAGCTCTCCCCATTAGCACTTCATGTGGAGAGAGACCTGTTTTCCTATCGGGTGTGCTACGTATGCTCATAAGAACCGCTGGAAGTGCGTCTGGCCAACTCAGGGATGTCGATGAACAAACTTTAGCCAATCTGGACTTGATTGTACTGTTGATTTGCTCTACGATCCCTGAAGCTTCTGGTCGATAGCTGCAGTGTAACTTCTGATCAATATTCAAAGCTGAGCACAACATCTTCACTATTTCGCTATTGAAATGAGTTCCTCTGTCTGATTCCAAAGAGGATGGCACCCCAAATCTCGGTATCAACTCTCTAAGCAACAGCTTTGCTACTGTAAGTGTATCACATCTACGTGTAGGGTAAGCCTCAACCCATCTAGAAAATATACAGACAATCACTAAAACGTATCTGAGTCTGTTACATGGAGGCATTTCTATAAAATCAAGCTGCATTCGATTGAAAGGCCCCCCAGACCTTCCTATGTGACTCAAAGTAACTGGTGTTCTCTTTCCCACGTTTAGTTGCTGACAGATCGCACATCGCTGACATACTGCTTCTGCCGCTACTCTAAACTTAGGATTGAACCACGTTTGTCTGAATACTCTCACCATGGCATCTCTACCTATGTGTGCTGATCCATGCAATTTCCTTGCCATTGGACTAACAAGTTCATTTGGTAAAACTGCTCTCCCATCGGCAGAAACCCAAAAATTCATCTCGCTTTTCTCACAACCCGCTGTTTCCCAGCCCTTTTTCTCATCATCTGGTGCATTCTCTAGGACACTCCTTAACTCATCCCATGTATCTACAGTGTCTAATAACATCGTCAATTCAGTTCTTTCTTGAATTCCCCCCACTTTCACATCAGTGTGAGAATATCCCTGTTCAGCACAATAACGTGCTACTTCGTCGGCATAGCGGTTGCCTTGCGACACAAAGTCTACATTTTTAGTGTGCGCGGCACACTTGACAACGGCTATGGCTGACGGACCTTGCAATGCATCTAACAGAAGTCTCACGAATTCTCCATTCCTAATAGGAGAACCCGAGGAGGTCATGTAACCTCTTTGAGACCATAACTGCCCATAATCGTGAACTACCCCGAAACCATACTGGCTATCGGTGTATATAGTGACTCGAAGTTTGTCGCCTGCTAAGCAAGCACGAGTCAAAGCAACAATTTCAGCTACCTGTGCGGAGTGTACTCCTTCCAGGCAAGCGGCTTCTACAACTCTGGTGATTGTGCAAACTGCATAAGCTGCTCTCAGCTGACCGATATCGTCTCTTACGCATGAACCATCAACAAAGAAAATTTCATCAGGGTCAGTCAATGGCTCATCTACGATATCGGGTCTCGGTTTGGTGCATAGTTCAGTCACATCGAGGCAGTCATGATCTGTACAATTTTCATCTTCCACTTCATTTGGAAGTGGCATCAAAGTAGCAGGATTCAAGACGGAGCATCTTTTCAGGGTCACATTCTCGGCAGCCAGTATGACTTGCTCGTAGCGTGTGAGCCTACTATTCGTCAGATGCTGAGTCTTCGTCCTGGTCATTAACAATTCCACAGAATGCGGTACATACACCACTAACTGATGTCCCATCACTACGCTTTCAGATCTTTCAATGCTGACACCCGTTGCAGCAACGGATTTGAGACATCCGGGCAACGCTGCGGCTACTGGATCTAATGTAGCCGAAAAATACGCCACTGGCCTACGCGCATCTCCGTGGATCTGAGCTAAAACCGCTAAAGCGCATCCCTCTCTTTCGCAGCAGTAAAGCAAAAATGGTTTGGTGTAATCAGGCATTCCCAAAGCCGGGGCGCGACATAAGTCCTCCCTCAGCTGCAAAAATGCCATCAAACAGTCTTTGTCCCATGTTACCGGATCACTCACTCCTTTGTGCGTCAGTTGTAATAACGGCTTTGCCTTCAGTGAGAAGTTGGCTATCCACTGTCGACAATAACCGACCATGCCTAGAAACATCCTGACCTCTCTTTGTGTGGTAGGCGCGTTCATTTTCATAATCGCCTCTATTCTGTCTGGAGACACCTTCCGTTTTCCCTTTTCGATCCTGTGGCCCAAGTATTGCACTTCAGTCTGACAGTATTGCAATTTACTTGGAGACACCTTGTGCCCGTTCTCGGCCAAGTGATTTAACAAGGTTATGGTGTCTACTCTGCAAGCTTCTTCTGTTTCTGATGCAACTAGGAGGTCGTCTATGTACTGGACTAGAACTGAGTTCTTGGGCAGCACTAGACTTTCAAGATTTCTCTTTAAAAGCTGGTTAAAGATCGATGGGCTTTCTGTATACCCCTGAGGGATACGACACCATGTTAAAACGCGATCTTCCAGCTTAAAAGCGAAAAGATACTGGCTCTCTTCATCTAAAGGAATCGAAAAGAAAGCCTGGCACAAATCTATCACGGTAAACCATTCAGCTTGGAACGGTATCTGAAATAATATCACTGATGGATTCGGTACCACTGGACAACATGAGACAACAATATTATTAATCTTTCGAAGATCCTGCACTATTCTGTATTTTCCACTAGGTTTCTGCAAACCCATGATCGGTGAGTTACATGGACTACCCACGATCTCCTTCAGTATTCCTTGTTTAATCATGGATTCGATCACAGGCTTTATTCCTGCAATCGTCTCTGGTGTCAACTTGTATTGTGGTGTTCTTGGATATTCAGCATTGAGTCTTACCAAGATCTTTACTGGTTCTACTCCTTTGATCAAGCCTATTTCTTCTCCAGTAAAATCCCACACCTCAGCTGACACTTTCTCCCTCAAGTCCTGTGGAAGCTCCTCCACTGTTAAGGTAGGATATAGTTCCACGCATTCCTGCGACTTCATGACTTTAAAATCAGCATCTTCATCGTTGGTCTGTACTTCTACTCCTTCAGGTGTGCAATGTATTGTGCAATTCAGTTTACACAATAGATCTCTTCCTAGCAAACACACAGGGCTAGAATCACAGATCACAAACTGATGTTCGTCACTGTAATTCCCTATCTTCACTGACACTGGTTCTGTCAGAGGATTCGTCATCCTCTTGTTTGCGACTCCTACCACCTGAATCATTTCTCCCGATATCGGCAGACCTGGGACTACCGCTGATCTCAACGTGGATCTAGTGGCTCCCGTATCCACCAAAAAGGTCGTAGGACATCCAGCTACTTCAGCTTCTACGTATGGTCCTCTCTGATCTACTTCCAGGGCTGCTCCTAAAGTACAATCTTCTTCCCTATTCACTCGTTGCCCTGTAAGAGGATCAACGTAGTAGCATTCTTCTCCTCCTACGAACAATGGCATTTGTCTATAGGTTTTCCCTCCATTCGTAATTCGAGGCGGTTGAGGAAACGGGGCTCGAGGAGTCTGTGTCCCCCCTTTGATAAACTTTCCCTTCGGGACTGTTGCTCCCTTAACCACGTTATTCGGTACCTCTTCCTCCTCCTGTTCTAATTCCCCTGTCTCAATATTGTAAGGACACTCGCGTCTCCAATGTCCTACCTCGTTACACTGATGACACCTGGTTGTCCTTTTCAGTGTTGCGATATCCATTCTCTGTCTCGGTCTTTCTTCCTCTTCTCTGCTCTGATTGTTTTGTTTCTTCGCCTGCGCTCCTGTTCCCTGCTGTCGCTGTCCACCCTTTCCAGCTGCTTGCATCTGCACTAACATTAACTTTTCCTTGAGCTTCTTCGCCTTCGAGTCTATTTCATCGCTACAGTACCTTGCGTACCTCAGAATCTCATCTAAAGGTTTGTTCTGCCAACAGATCAAGTGCTGTTGAATCATTAGGCTTATGTCTGGTCTTAGTCCGAGAACAAACTTTGACACAAACTGTCCTATGTCTTTAGGATCCATTACGTCTAACCCGCTATACTGCTTGAATGCTTTCAATAATCTCTCGTAGAACTCGTGAACTGTCTCTTTAGGCTCCTGAGTTGTTCGATCTATCTTAACCCAGTCTATGTCTTGCACTGGCACTTTCTCTTTCAGCCATGTTATTACTCTCTCGTATTTTTCCATGACTCTGTCTGATGGACCACCTGTCTGGGTATCTCTCTGAGGCTCACAAGTGGGCCATTCAATACTAAGTTTGCATGCCGTCCACAAGTCTCCGGGTACTACGATATCGAACAATGTGTTCAAATCGATCCAGAGAACCTTAGAGATCTTCACGAATCTCTCTACCTGCTTGTACCACTCAACGGGATTTTCTCTAAGTTTCGGGAAGGAATTAGTGAATGCCGCTAAATCCCCCCTACTCCATGGTACATGCACGTAGTTTCCGTTCGCGATTTCTCGCAAAGGGAAAGCTTCCATTCTCATTAAGTCTGTATCCTGAGACTTCACAAGTGTACTCCGTCTAACAGATCCCTTCTTGGACCATCTTTCCTCCCATCTATCCAGATCTCTCCAAATTCTAATACACACGACCAATTCCCTTATGTGTACTCTTAGTCCAATCGTTCTGCGCTCATCTAAATCTAGATCCGTGCAGTTCAGCCTATGATTGGCCTGCAAAGCTTTAGTTCGTGATATGTCTATCATGTACTTATCAGCCAATTCAGATAACTTTTCGTGAGCTGCCCTTGCTTTCCGAGTAACATCCTTGGATAAAAACAGTATCTCATCTGGAGCGTACAGATCTAACCTCTCGATTGCCACTGTGCCGTCAATTATTTCATCTAAGTCTGATTTTAAACTCATTACATCTATGCGTCTTGCTTTTATTTCGGCTCTCAGTACGTCAGTCCTAGGTTGTTCTCTTATATCCCTCTCTCCTCCACTATGCGCCCTACGCCTGAGCACAGGTGAGTTATGAGGAATCTTTCTTCCATCTCTTTGTTCCCACCTCTCTAAATCCCAAGCCTTTCCATCTTCTCTTGGGGTGTGGTGGAACAATGCTCCTTCCTTCAACCCTACATTCTGTCTTTTCGGTTCGGTTTCTCCGGATACAAGATAAGATCCTCCGTGCTGTTCTAAACCATTGTAACCCGCTTGCTGTCTAGTATCACTTAACAACCGATAAGGTCCTTCATGGCTCTCCATGCTCCCGCGATCTCTTTCGTGATCACCGGATGTATGGCGAGACGTTTCGCGACTCCCTATATTCTCGTGACTTCGTCCACTATCACCGGATGCGTGTCGAGACGCTTCGCGACTCTCCATGTTTCCGTGATTCCAATGTTGCACATTTTCATCTGGGGCATGGTGTGTGCACCTGAAAGTATTCCGGTATTCCTGCGTCCTTCGTTCTCCCTCACTGAAAGTGACGCGAGGCACTTCGCCACACCCTGCACTCCTGTCATCGCACATTTGCCTATTGCCGCTAATGGTAGGGCACTTATCTCTTCTGCTTCCTTGACTCCCTCTCTCCCACTTCTTAGCTTCCTCATCCCATTTAGCATCCTGTAATGCCTTTACTGATCGTCTCACTCTTTCCTGACGTCTCTTTACGCCTTTTGCGTGTGCTGCTTTAAACCATGCACTAAGAGCTTCGAATTGTGTTGGCCTCGGTAGAGGTCTTGTTGCAAGCATTACCGCTTTCAATTGGTTTAACACGTCTAGCTTAAACGTTCCGAATCTCGGAAACGTCAATTCCTTTTCTCCTTCTGTTAGCCTATTCCACTCGGAAATCCATAATATCGAGTGTAAGCCTACATTTACTGCCATATGATAAGCTGGTGTGCCTTCTGGTGGAGCTTCTTCTCCAGCATATAAGTTTCTTCTATTCTTCCTAAAGATCTTTCTTAAACCCTTAAAGCACTTCATTTTTGATAATCTACGATTTTCTCTTATTAATTCTCCTCCTGCTATTTACGTCCCGATGACAACCACCAATCCCGGTGCGACTCTCGCTAGTCAGCCTATCCCAACGATGTTCTGTGCTAACCGACCAATCTCAGCGCGACTTTACGCTGACGTCACTTGTTCTCTCTACAGCAGTTTCCTTCGTTTCTCAACTTATCTCACGTTATCACATGCGTTTTCATCCATACGCCGAAAAATGACTACTTCCGTCCAAGCGATCACTTTTCTCTGACTGTACGGCCACAGTCTAACTGTAATTGTCACCTCAACTGGCGAGACGTCTTTCCTCGTACGGTCAGACGTTCACCTCAACTGATAGGTTACTTACACGCAGTAAACGTACGACCAGCATGCGTTTACTCATACACTCACTCAAACGCTCCCCCTATCATCGGTCTGCGGGCGATCAATGGTACCTCATGACCCCCATTAAATGGTAGACAAATTACTCTGGGTGTTCGATACACCTGAACCACTTAAGCCCTCTGGACCTAAGATTTTATCCGGTTGCGCGCGCTCACAACCTTCCCTCAATCACACTACAGGCATTCAACTCCGCTTGACATTACAACACAGGAACAACATAAAACACCGCAATCTTACAACGCATGACCCTTATACTCACTCTCGACCGATTCTGCTGCTTTTCTCTCGACGCACCGTCAGCACCTTCTTCGGCTGCAATTCTTCTTCTGGTCGACGATGACTAGGGACCTTGGGGTAAACTAAACCTGGCCTAGGTCGTCTTCCTCAAGAAGATAACCATCATTACTCTGCTACCAACTGCGGGGAATGAGATTTTGGTATCAATTTATGATCGAATTAATAATTTATCTCATTCGTGATTTTGGACCGCTAATATCTGTCATTGAGTAAAAGACAACTCCCACATTGGTTTAGTTAAACCCCATTAAATGACGCCACTCTGAAGAACCACTTACGACTGATAAAGTTTTAAGGCTTTTATATAAAAGTCAGATTTGAATGCGAATACAATCTTCTCAAGATAAATCTCAAGTATACAAAATACAAAATCAGTTCCTTAATCATCAATTTAAAGCTTCGATGTGAAGTGGTTCCTTTGCGTCATCTATCGAAAGAGAAAATAATCAAGTTAAATCTGTCCCTACTCTATACTAGGTGACATCCCTATTTCGCAAGTTCCTTGGTACCCTAAAAAGGTGTCAGCAGTTTGACTTCAAAGAAGTTCAAACTCTCTTAGCCTCTAAAGGTAACTTAAGTTTAAGAAGCAGTACCCTCTCTGCCTACCCATCCGCTCTTCTAAGGGTCCTCGGCCTACTGCTCCCTTGCGCTCTGATCTCTCTCAGCGCATCTGCTCAAGGCATCTACCCTTCTAACTTGCCTCTCGCTGTTCTCTCTCTCTGAGCTCTTCGCCTATCTTCTCCCCGGGGTGCTGTCCCTAAAATACACAATCACAGTGTGGGTGGAACGCCCCTTGACGCCCACCTCGGACTTTCCCCGATGATGTCAGTTTCTGACTCTTTCCATTGCTTCATCTCTTTGCGTCGTCCGTTAGGTTGACCCTTCTCCTTAGATGTCATCTTCATCTTCTTGTTGTCGACTTTTAGTTGACATTTCCATCCAAAGTCAAATAACCTTAAACAAGACCTTAACATTATAACGGTGGTTTTGACCCTTCTAGGTCCTGTGAATGGTCATTCAAAACAAACTCAAATTCCAATCGCCTCCTCTCATGTTTAGGCAATAAACTTCGTTCGACATTTGTCACTTTAAATCTAACAAATGCTAGACTCTTCGGCTCGCACCATCATGTGAAGACTATTCACGACTCCTGTGAGCCCACTAAATTACATACATGGACTATACTCCTGCGAACCCTTGGTCATTCAGGTTACAATCACAAATGACCTAAACTTCTTCTAGCATTCCTACAACTTCTTCTACACAGTATAACCTTTAACATACATTTAAATGTGAACGCTTTTAGCAAATACTTCGTTCATGTGTGAATACATCTTAGCTAAAATACAATTTTGTAGAGTATAAACCTTAATACATAGAATATAAAGTTCACACCAAATTTAATCCCATACATAGAATATAAACCCTATACATGAAACATAACTTTATATTCTCATTGATTACATCGTTATGTGTGCTCTCTGCACGTTCCTCCATGTTACAATTCTCTTGCCGTTTCTGCATTTAAAACTACACACGTACATGAATTCTACTCTGCACGTTCTACTGTTCGTAGGCATTTCTGCATTAGCCCACTCCGTATACGGCCTTCTAAATCTAATACATTCTAAAGTGAATATAGTTATACATTTCCTATACCATGTCGTCACTTTAGTTGACTTTACGTTATAGTCATCACTTCACATTACGATATGCATTTCATTCCCACGTTACACAATATTCCTACGTTTATAATAGATGCGTCTAAATATGACTACGATATACATTCCATTCAAATTGCGCTCTCTCAGTGCCAACTAGAAACACTTGGAATTACACCACAGGAGTAGGATGTTGCACAGGTATTATACGAGGTCTTGGATGTGTTGCATTTCTTGGGATTTATGAACCAATGATAGATCAAAGTTCGAATATGTTTTCATAAATGACGAAAATAATTCAATTTCAAATGATTCTTCTGTTTTAATTCAATTGTATATGCTCATACATAGGGCCTTTCATACAATGTTGTACAAGATAAAAAAATGAATGTAGATGTCCTTTGATGTTTTGTATATTTCTCTTCTTCTGAATTTTCTGAAAATATATTTTTGGGCTCCAAGTTGCTTCTCTTTTGTTGATTATTAGGTATGTTGTAGACCAAAGAGCTTACTGGCCGAAAAAGCCTTGGAGATGAGTGAAGGGCCTACTTACCAAATTAACCTTAAATCATTTACTAATGAATAAATAGAGTTAACACATGGAATTGAAACTATTTAAATTCTGAGAATATTACACTGAATTGAATATTACTAGGTCTGTAGAAAGAGTAGAGCCATTCAGAGTACCTAATAATAATAATAATTCTTTATTATTTGATTACTTAAAATCTTACAATTTGACATATAACATCTACTGTAATATAAAACCACTAAAAACTAAGTAAAAAGGATGCAGCACCACATTCTAAACCAGTTACAATAAATATACCAAAAATGTTAAACAGTTTCATACTGTACAAAAGTTTTCTTAATTATAATCTCCCAGTTTTACTTTTACTCTTAATAGAAACTTTACAAAAGCAGAATTCATACTTATATCATTAATGTAAATGTAAATTGATACTTGTATGCAGACACATTATCAAAGCTTACCTACATGTCCTTATTCCTCGTGCATTAAAGCATGTTTTAAGTATAATTTTTCTTTCAATTTGAAGTTCAGGGCAGATACATTAACAAATGGACAATATTCTCCTCTCCGGTTTTACACAATCTGGAATATGACTAAGTCCAGGGAGTACACCAAATCTTGCTTTGATAAAAATGTGTTTATTTTTTAATGTCCATATTATTTCTAAATAGGCTTGAACCTGCTTTTTTGTAAACCCATTAATTATTGCCCATGCATGTTTTCTTTTTGCCAATATATTTTTATCTTGTACCATCAATAGTTGATTTGTTGTTCTGTTTATTACCTTTTTGAATGATTCCTTGTTTATTGTATTGTTCCAGATTGGCATGACAGCAAATTCTTCCAAAACCATTTTCAGATAATTCCAGGCTTGTGATTTCCTTTTATTATTTATTTCTTGCCATAATAACTGAGACAACTGGTTGTCATGATCATTCTTTATCCTGTTCCATGCTTTGATAAATTGTCCCTTTCGTGTATACAACTGGGTATTTAGGTCAAACTCCAACCTTATTTGTGAAGATGATGCATTAATTGCTAGATGAAAAAGGGATTTAAAGGTTTTTGAGACTGCATTATTTATTGTCACAGTATCTTTCCCGGTTAGTGCCTCACTACCATATGTAAGAGTGGGGAGGAGTTTTGCCGATATAACCTTTAAAAGTAGACGATAAGTAAGATTTCCTAGTGATTTCTACAATATCTGAATGCTGCTGTCAGAGCATTTGCCTTCCTTTGTATGTCCAACTTTTGTGGGCGAAAGTTTCCTTTTTCATCGAATAATACTCCCAAATACCTGTATCTTTCAACTTGTTCTAGTTGGATATCCTCCATAAACCACTTGGGTTTATGTTTTAATCTTACATTTTTGGTGATAACCATAACTTTAGTCTTGGTTTCATTTATCACCATTCCATTTTCTTTTGAGTATGTGGATATTCGATTTTTTAGGCGTTGTAGTCACACTTTTGTTTGGAAATTTGTTTGCAGGATAGTTAAGGTGGATGGGCATTTATTTCATCCAAGGTCTCCGTTAGATCTGCTAGAAACAAATTAAAAAGTAAGGGGGCCAGTACGCATTCTTGCTTGAGACCTACTGTTGTTGATATTTCCTTTGTTAGTGTGTGGCCATCCGCACTCTGACCCATGTTTTACTGTACAAATGTTGAATACGTTTTAGCAATTGTTCTTGAATATTTTTTGGCTGTAGTTTTTTCCTTAGGAGGCATCTTTGGACACAATCAAAAGCAGATCTAAAATCTACAAAGCATAAGTACAGCGGCTGTTTCTTTAAAATTGGTTTGTCAATTAAAACTGATAAAGCTAATATGTTTGTTGTTGTTCCGAGTCCCTTAACAAACCCAGTCTGGTTCGGAGGTAATAACTTCTTATCCATTGCCCATTCAGTCAGATTGGTAAGTAAAATCCCTGCAAACAACTTAGCATCTGTGTCTTGTAATGTTATAAGCCAGTAATTTTCAGGGTGTGCCGCCTGGTTTCCTTTTTTTATAAATAGGTAATATTAACAACCCTCTCCAGGATTCTGGTATAATACCTGTCCGTACTATTTCTTCAAAAAGTTCCGTAAGGTATTCTGACCATAAATCAGTTTTTTCTTTGTAGAGGGCAAACGGAATTCCATCATGTCCTGGTGCCCCATTTCTCTGTTTAGTAATTAATTTAGTTAGTTGGGCTTTTGATATATCAATTTGACCATCAATGTCATACTTTGGTATGTTTGTTCTGCTCTGGGTCTCTTCCCTTATTATTATTTTTACTTTTGGATCAGAATTTAGGTGTTTTTCAAGAAATCTAACCCATTCTTGTTCCGATAATGTCGATGACACCACAAACTTGTTTGGTCTCACTAAGCCATATATTGTTTTCCAAAATTCCCTTGAATTTGTTTGGTTGCTTGCATAAAACAGTTTTGACCAAAAATCTTGCTTAGCTTGATTTCTTTCATTCCATATCAGTTTCCTCAAATTCTGATTTAAGGTTTTTAGTTTAATTGATAATTCATCGTTATGTGGGAAATTTATACTCTGTCTTGTTATCTTATTACTAGTACTTTTCAGTTTTTTTTAATTGTATAGGGAAGATTACTGTATGATTTCCTTTTCTCTCCTTGTTTAGTTTGGTTCTTCTTAACTACAGATGTAGTGACCTGAGGTTTAACTAGTTTACAAGTAAAGTTTACCCATTGTTCAATTGGTGAAATCAAACTTTTATCTTTAAAGCAATCTTTAATGAGTTTCTGCACCAATTCATTCATCACCTCTTTGTTATGCACCGTCCAGATACGTTTCCTGTAGTTGATCGTTCCCGTTTGACCATGCATAGACATGTACGTTTGATGTTTATTACTCATGAATTTGTAGTGATTATCTGTTGACTGTGATCACTGACTGGAACCTTCCTCAATGGATATGAGGTAATATTGCTAAAAATGTTAAGTGATGCAATCGTATAATCAATCCTTGTCTTAGCAATATAGGACTAGAAAGTAAATGCTGGCGGTGCATCTGACATAAATCTCCCATTTAGAATTCGTAATCCCATCGCTTCTATGTCCTTTACAAATTGAGTTCCAATTTTACTTCGAGGATGATTTGTCTCCATTTCTAAGGCCTGGTGAGCGACAGCCCATTGATGATCTTGTGACTGCGTGATATCATCTCTAATAAATGGTACTAATAGGTTTAAATTGAAATCCCCGGTCAAAATAAAGTCTACTAATGGGTCAACCAACATTTGTTCTAACAAAAAAACTATTAAAGGTGGCACACCTTTTTTCTCTTATACTTTGTGTTAGGTGTATATATACATTAATCAGAATTAAGGTCTTTGGTTTATCATGATCATTTGCTTTGTATTCCAACTTAACTGTTAGGATATTAGGACTAATTGTATCCAGTTGCTCATGATCAGCTAGTAGGTCAATGGATATAAATGTTGCTAACCCCCCGCTCGGACGGCTATATTTATGTGTTTTGTTTGCAGGTTCAAAGTATCCTTTATAACCCTGTGGTATAATTGGATTGATTTCCCGTGTTTCTTGCAGTAGAATAATTTGATATGTGTTAGAGATAGAATTTAAGTGGGCATTATTAACCTTACTTCCTACCCCGTTTATGTTCCATGAACACATCATACATTTTTCAGAGTCTTTTTCCTCCTTTGTCGGAACAATAGCTATCTTCCCTCTTAGGTCTTTATTACCATTTAATGCCGAAGCTATCTAGTTTTCATTTATTCCCGCTGACTTTTCTACTTTGGTTTGTGCCAGTATTACCTCCATATTTTGGACAGATCCACCAAGGGCATTTTTTATTACGGTACAAATTTGCTTGTTGTTCTTTACCTTCTGTGCCAAACCTTCATCATTAATGAGTGGGGTTGGATAAAACTTTGGAACTGGCTTACTAATTATTATACCCCAGCTTTTAAATATTTGCTGTTCGCTTATGACTTGTTCTGCTATAAATGCAAAATTTACAGTAATCAAGGTTGATGCCTGGGTACCCTCAATATTTGTTATGAATCCTATGGAATCAATATCCTTATTCGTCACTTTTGCTAGAGACGGGATTGATTTAAATAGACGAAGGATGTTTCCTCTATTTACTGTATCTTGAATACCTCTCAAGTCAAATTCTGGTTTAAAAATCAACTGCACCTTCTTATTAGTGGAATGGTCTTTATACCTATCTTTTTCCAAGTTTTGTATGGCCTTATATGTAACTTGTTTCTCCCCACCGCATCTTTCAATGACCAGATGGTCCCAATTTGGTAATCGCCTTGTCATTATGGCTGAGATACCCGCCACCCCCTCTCAACACAATCCCCAAGGATGGGAAACCGGAAACAGTTCTGAAGTTTTTGGAGACGGGAGGGAGTGACCCTCCCGGGCCGTATTTATTAAAATATGAAACAAAATTAAAACATAAAATAAACAGTTTCATATCATGTACAATTTCATTACCACATTGCGATGTTTGGCTAACCTTAACATATCCTCTAGTACAAAGGTTCTCCTAGCCGAACTAACATCCTACCAAATATTTACTTAACTTTTGAAATTGTACATCCTAACGTTTAAGGGCCAACGGCAAGGTCGTAACCGGTGTCAAGATCCCTAACCCAGACATATCCCCCTCACTTGAGAGGGGCGGCACGGAGGCATACCTCAAGTGCATCTACCAATTTCCCTTGACTTGACGGGGGCCCCAATAAAACTCGACGCCACTTAAAGGTCGTACGAGGACTCGTGTGAGGTATCTAGAAGGTAGCGTAGACCCCCCCCCAAACCCCACACAACTTACCACATCTGCCGTCGCAGACGCACTGGCCCCGGGAAATTCCCCAGGAGGGGGCTGTAACCCCTCCTATCCATGAAGGGGCCTTGACCGCCTTCCATTTCCTTTCGGCGACCCATCCTTAGAAGGGACCGCCTCCCCGTTGAGGGGCGAATGGCCACCTCCCCCGAGCGCCCCCATCCGTAATGGGTGACGCCCACTCCTAGGGATCTTCCAATTAGTGCTCACCGATCATGACCTTACCGCCCGACCAAAATAAATACGACAATGATAACTAAATAACTAAAGACTAAATATAACAGACAGTAGCAACAACAACTTTATTCAAAGCATGCCTACTGATGAACACTAAAGCAGAATCACTTTATTTGCAAAACATAACACAAAACGATCATTCTTTATTGCATACTCAAAATATTCATGATAATACCGCAACTTGTAAACGAAAATCAGAATTATCAATCAAACTTTATTTAAAACCACTCGCTGTCTTCAGGGGCTGGTGGGTGGGTCAAAAATGGCTCTTCGTTCCGTCTCGAGCTCACGTGCAGCGAGGAGGTGCAGCTTCAGAGCACAGGAACAAGAGGATGCTTTCTGGTCTTGTTCCTCCTTTTATCCGTCTTCAGGTCGGGCGTAAACCCGCCCCTGCCTGCCCCAAGGGCGTGGCCAGCCGCGTCAGTGTCTAGGCCAACCCACTCTAGGGCGGGAAAAGGCGCGCCCCGGCTACGCCGCTTCGGGCATACCAGCCGAGACTCGCCTCCCGCCCAAGATGGCTTCCCGTGGGGATCGTGGTACTCTGCCATACGTTCGGGGGGACCGATTGGTCGCCCCTTGCCATATGGCTGAGATACCCGCCACCCCCTCTCAACACAATCCCCAAGGATGGGAAACCGGAAACAGTTCTGAAGTTTTTGGAGACGGGAGGGAGTGACCCTCCCGGGCCGTATTTATTAAAATATGAAACAAAATTAAAACATAAAATAAACAGTTTCATATCATGTACAATTTCATTACCACATTGCGATGTTTGGCTAACCTTAACATATCCTCTAGTACAAAGGTTCTCCTAGCCGAACTAACATCCTACCAAATATTTACTTAACTTTTGAAATTGTACATCCTAACGTTTAAGGGCCAACGGCAAGGTCGTAACCGGTGTCAAGATCCCTAACCCAGACATATCCCCCTCACTTGAGAGGGGCGGCACGGAGGCATACCTCAAGTGCATCTACCAATTTCCCTTGACTTGACGGGGGCCCCAATAAAACTCGACGCCACTTAAAGGTCGTACGAGGACTCGTGTGAGGTATCTAGAAGGTAGCGTAGACCCCCCCCAAACCCCACACAACTTACCACATCTGCCGTCGCAGACGCACTGGCCCCGGGAAATTCCCCAGGAGGGGGCTGTAACCCCTCCTATCCATGAAGGGGCCTTGACCGCCTTCCATTTCCTTTCGGCGACCCATCCTTAGAAGGGACCGCCTCCCCGTTGAGGGGCCAATGGCCACCTCCCCCGAGCGCCCCCATCCGTAATGGGTGACGCCCACTCCTAGGGATCTTCCAATTAGTGCTCACCGATCATGACCTTACCGCCACAGGTCCGGATAGTTGACCGGCTATCCGGACCCCCCACCAAACTCCTCCCTAAAGGTCATGTTTAACGTCTTCAGCCAAGCTATGAAGTCCCCTATGAGTAACTCATTCCCCATCCGAGACAAATGAACACCATCCCCCAAGTACATACTGTCATCATTAATACATCCATGCGCGATAGAATGCAGTGCATTGGAACGGAACAACCTACTTACTTTGTTATTAATTTTCCGCACAGAATGATTTAAAGCAGAAACCGAAAAAGCCCCCCGCCACACTTTTCGTGGGATCATATGGGACCACGCAATCGTGCACCCTGGAACTCTCCTTGCTAACCAACTTACAGTGGAAAGCATCGCCTCCAGGAGAAGTCGTCTACCAGTGGTGACCAAATCATTGCCCCCCAGATGTACTATGACTACAGACGGCGGTGACCTCGTCCGCCCTAGCAAACCCTCGAAAAATGATTGAAACTGGTCAATACAGAGACCGCCCTTTCCGTAGAAGGACACACTGTACCCGTATTCCCCAGCCACGTGCACCATGTCACCTGCCTTGAATACGTCCGCGGCACGCCTCACGTATGAGTGGCCCACGACCCACACCTCCTTTTTAACAGCCGGTGATGTCTGACCGCTGGCCCGGTGTTGGGTCGACTGCATAGTCCGCCCGCCTCGTAGGCTTGCGTAACTGAAAACCAAACAAAAACAGGAAGCGTGAGTACATCATTACAGCTTCACAACATGTGCAAACGCACATACCTTTTATAACAATTGGAGGACCAACGCCCCACACGTTTAACTTGTTCCACATTCAGACCCCTGGCTGTAGCCTCTGTAGCAGCCCCTATCCGAAATGAATGGGTCCCAAATTCGCCCGGGTTCAAGCCCGCAGCTGTAATCGACATCGCAAGCACCCGCTGAAACTGAAACCTTGTCAGTGGGGTGGCGTCCACGTGTCTCAATAAGGTCCCCCCCATGATGCCACCCTTTGTGTTAAATAATCCTCTAAACACTTCACTGGGCACATGGACGACCCGGGAATCCTGCGTATAATTATGCATTCACCCATCCCACTCTGGTCGGTTTTGGACCTCACAAATGAGACAGTCATCGTCTCCCCTCTGATCTGAACGTGCTCTGCGCACAGTCCTCCCGTCACATCCTGCTTGTTCCTTGCCACTAATTCGCTCACCCGCATAGCCCCATGAAATGCCAGCGTAAAAGCGGCTCGGAATAACACTGTCTCAAACTGAGACGAACATGTTGTAGGGAGTCTGGATAATAACTGGGCCAACCTATCCAAACCTATCGGGCGCCTCTCATCCACTCTGCGACCCTCAAGGCGTTGCCACCCACGTAGCGCTTTTTGCACAACGAAAGACGCTGTCGGGTCCTGGATCCCATGAGCCCTAGCAACAAAGGAAATGGCAGCCCGATGCCTCTGGGCCGTGGCCACCGTTTTCCCTGCCAGATGTAATGACATCAGAAAGTTCACAACCCCTTCCTCCTGGCCCCAAAGCTCCTCTCTAGCAGTCCCCAAAAAGGCTAAATAGGACCGGAACGCCCCTTCATATGCCTTCCTCGTCCTGGGTGCTAAACTCTCTCCCACGAGGTTACGAAGTTCGGGGCACCGAGAGACCAAAGAGCTTCGGGAAAGGGTGCCGGCTCCGGGTCCGCTGTGGGCAGAAAACCCCAGAAGGCCTGCATACGAAAACGAGAAAGGGCATCAGCCGCCTGGTTCATTACCCCAGGGACATGTCTTGCTTTGAATAACACATTCAGTTGCATACACAGTAATACGATTTCCTTGAGCAGTCTCAAAACCCATTTGCATCGTGCTGCCTGACTATTGATACACTCAACCACGGTCATATTGTCAGACCAAAATACCACAGAGTGATCTCTGAACCCTTCGGGCCACGTTCTCAGGGCCACGAAAATGGGGAAAAGTTCCAGGAAGGCAATGTTACTTGTCAGCCCACTGTTATGCCACCATGCCGGCCATTTTTGTGCAGACCATCGAGCACCGAAAATGGCACCAAAACCTATACTCCCTGCCGAATCTGTCCACAGCCCCAGCTCCTCAGAGGACACGGCTGGTTTATTCCAGACGACTCGACCATTGAAATCAGCTAGAAATGCCAACCAAATGCGCATGTCCTGGCGTACCTCGGCCGAGAGCCTCGTGCGATGATGGCCCTCCTTCAATCCGACCATGGCTTGAGCGATCGAACGGGAAAAGGGGCGGGCCATAGGTATAACTCTCAGGGCAAAATTCAACTGGCCCACTAACTGCTGCAACTGATGCAGCTTAACCTTAGCTTCACTCAAACACATTTGCAAGGATGCCCTGAACTTTAACACTTTATCACTTGGTAAACGGAAACAACCTTCTCCGGAGTCTAACTCGATCCCCAGAAACTCGAGGCAAGTCGAAGGACCCACCGTCTTACCCGGTGCCAATGGCACGCCAAAGTGATTCATTAAAACACAAAATACAGCCAAAGCTTGCCCACATTCCGGATCCCCGGCTGCCCCCAGGAACAAAAAATCATCAAGATAATGCATCACATGTTGAAAACCCGTCTTCTTTGTGAAGACCCATTGTAGGAAACTACTGAATTTCTCGAAATAGGCACAAGAAATGGAGCATCCCATCGGCATACATCTATCCATATAATACTGACCCTGGAACGTGAAACCCAGTAGACGCTGATCGTCTGGATGTACCGGGAGCAACCGGAACGCTGACTCGATATCAGGTTTTGCCATCAGCGCCCCGGGCCCCAGGCGATTCAAAATGGCCACGGCCTCATCGAAAGATGCGTACCGTACCGAACATATTTCCGGGTCTATCGCTTCGTTTACGGAAAGACCACGTGGGGCTGACAAATTATGTATCAGCCGAAACTCACCCGGGTCCTTCTTGGGGACCACTCCTAAAGGCGAACAGACAAAGTTAGCCACCGGGGGTACACTAAACGGACCGGCGACTCGACCTCGAGTAACCTCCTTCCGGATCTTTTCCTGTACCACGGTCGTATGCTGCAAGACCGATACCTGATTTTTGCATTTTTCCACACCCTGAAAGTCCCCCACTGGGATGCGGAAACCATATGAAAACCCGTTCCGCAACACCCCAGCAGAAGCACGATCCGGGTATTCACTGAGCCAGGGAATCATTGCCAAGGTATCAATCGGGGTAGGTAAAGGCGCCCCTCGGACTATGTTAGACCTGTTTGGCACCTCCTCTACCCCCGTTATCACCCGTTTTGGCTCTGCACGTGGACTCAGGATGGGATGATTGCCCACACCCACTACATTTGTGTTTAAATTTGCACGATCCCTGGGGCCTAGTACATTTACTCCTGTTAAAATTCCAACAAACCCCCTTTTTACCTGTATTACCGGTAGGCCTCGAGTGATTGTCGGTACCCATACCTGATCGAAAAGGCGTCCCCGCATACTGACGGGAGGATTCGCCCACATTACTCCCTACTAATGGCACTTTCAACATACCAGTCTCCTTCATTTTGGACCAGGACACAGAATCATAACAATCCCAAGTTAAGTTCTTATCATGTTCTTTTGCTTTTCTAAAAAGATTATCATAGCAAAACCAATGATTACCCTCGTGTGATACCGAGTACCCCATGATCCGTGACTGATAACTCGGCAATTCGGGTAGCAATTCGGGCCTCCGCTCCCCCAAGATCGATGTGAAAATTCCCCATGCCTTACCCCAATTGCCAATGTTTTCATTAACCTTAAAGGCGGCCATCTTTGCGCGCCAAACACTCGGATGCATGAGCTCCTTCTGACCTTTAACATGCTCCATCTCATAATGATCAGTAAGCAACGAGAAGATGTTTACATATTCCCCTGCCCATATCCTTTCTTTAATAGCTAAAGGAACATGCTGACCCAACCTTTCCCTTTGAGAGGGTGCCGACTCTTCCCTCGCAACCGGCAATGGCCGCTTGCCTGAACTGGACGCCGTCTCTGCGACTAAAACCGTCCCCTGTGGCTTCTCTACGGCCACAGCCGGCGTGGATACCTTCGCTGCTTCACGAGTTTCCCGCAGTTGCTTCATTAACACCTGCGCGTCGACAGCCGTGGCGCCCTCACTACTTTTACCCAACCACGCTGCTACTTGTGCTGCCAGCTCGGGCGGCATATCTTCCCCGGACACGGGGGTGACCACCACGGGAATCGGATTCCCTTCCTCCGGCACAGGAGTCAGTGCTTCGAGTGGGACACTGGGACCCGGGGTATCTCCCCCAGCTGCTCCTCTCCTGGGCCTCTTGCCTTTTCCTCCCGGGGCCGTTCCCTCCAAAGGACGTTTCGGGCCCCCTTCCTCATTTTTATCCATCCGCCTCTTTAGGTCGGCCATCTCCTTCATGAGAACACGCAGCATCTGTTCGGTAGTCATTCGTTTTCCCGCCTTCTTCGGCATTCTCCGACAGAGTATCTGTAAAACAAACGAGAAAGATTACAACGCTCAAAAATGGCTCTTCGTTCCGTCTCGAGCTCACGTGCAGCGAGGAGGTGCAGCTTCAGAGCACAGGAACAAGAGGATGCTTTCTGGTCTTGTTCCTCCTTTTATCCGTCTTCAGGTCGGGCGTAAACCCGCCCCTGCCTGCCCCAAGGGCGTGGCCAGCCGCGTCAGTGTCTAGGCCAACCCACTCTAGGGCGGGAAAAGGCGCGCCCCGGCTACGCCGCTTCGGGCATACCAGCCGAGACTCGCCTCCCGCCCAAGATGGCTTCCCGGGGGGATCGTGGTACTCTGCCATACGTTCGGGGGGACCGATTGGTCGCCCCTTGCCATTCTGCTTGTTCTATTATAATTTTTCTCCCCTCAATATTTGGAGAAAATTTATTTTGCTTTTCTACATTTTGGCCAATTTGTTGATTCTGTTGTTGGATTATTTTTAAATTTGTACTATGGGGTATGTTGCAAACCCAGACCTGAGGCCTATGTATAATCGGGAAGATATCGGTTTCTTCATCTTCTTTTTCTTGTACCCTATCTTTAGATTTGAGTGATATAGATACGGTCTTTAGCTTCACTAACTCATCTGGAAGTTCACTTTTTATATACTTTGGTGCCTGATCTATGATGCACCCATTTACCGTGGTCTTCAGTTTCTTCTCATTCATACCTTCCTCCATTACCTTCAATTTATTCCCAGTGTGTTTTACATTGGTCAGTTTGTCTATTATAGGTGCAAAAGTACAATCAGTGCTTATTTTGGCACTTTCGCTTTGAGCTCTAATTATCAAACCATTAAGCTGGGCACGTTATTGATCAATTCCAGCAACTGCATTTGCCATAATTTTAAGTAGATCTATTTATATATCCATTTCATTTGATTGATATGTTAGTGCTTCCAACGTTAATGATGAGGTTTGGTAGAAGATATCCCAGATAGTCCCCTTATCATGGTTATCTGTAGTTTGTCTTTTGTTCTTTTAGTTGACCTTGAGCACTAATAGTAGCACCTTTAAGTAGAATACTCAGGTTTTCTAGTGATACAATTATTTTATTGAGCTTATCCATATCCATGTGTTTGCTGAGATCTTGTTCTTGTCCGTTATGCTGTATTTTACTATTATTTCTGGTATTTTTTAATGCTACGTCCACTTTTATTCTTATGTTTTCAGTTATTCCCGCTTGACTGTCTTGCACAGATCCTACCCTTTGATCTTCAGTTATCACTAGGTTTGGATATCCTCCATGTCCTCATTTTTTATTTTTGGATTGATTCCCCCATTTAATTTATTTGTTGAGGCAACCTCCAAATTGTGTTTATCCTGCTTTTCTCCTTGATCATCCTCATTATCTTAAGCAGATATTCTCAAGTCATGGTTTTGGTTGACTAATTGGCTATGCATTGTAATATCACCAGTTGTTTGTATTCTTTTCCGTATTTCTACGTTTACTTCTAGAGGTAACATGGACCTTGGGATCAGTTTTCTTTGATATGCTTCTCCCTGATATATCTCATCCTGCAATATTCCTGACACATCCATATCTTTTTGACTTACATTGGTAGGTAATGTTATATTTAGCATTTCATGGTCAGTAATTTGAAATTCATTGTCAACAACGTGATATATCTTGTCTTGCAAATAAAGCTCCTCCTCTTGCTGACTGATTTGTATACTTTGTGTCTCATTACTAATTGGTTTAATTGGAGTTTGTAATTTAATTTTTTCTGATTCTATTTGCATAGTAATTAGGGCTCCAGACTGATCTTTCATAAAATCAAATTTATCTGGGACTTTCGTAGATTTTTCAAACATCCGTGCTATCGGCGACATTAATGACTGATTCAATCCTATGGAATTAGCTTTTGCCTTTTTTATCGATTTTGGTATTTGTATTTTATTTGTTCCTCTTGCGGAAGGACCTGTCACCCTCTCTTTACCTGAATGCATAGTTCTCTCTTTATTCAATGATAGTAATTGGCCACCGGTCGTCCTTCCTACTCATGTGCAGTACGCTTCGGCAACAACTCCGAAATTTCCCTAGCAGAGGGAAAAGGACAAGAGGGATGATCCGGCTTGCGCAGTTCAGGAAAAGAGGCACGCAGAGTGACGGACTTTCCCTGCCGGTTCTCAGGCTGTAAATACTCTGCGCTAAACTTTACCAGCACCAGCGACGCAGGGGCGGGGTGAGCAAACGGATGGTTGAAGGAGCGAGCGAGCGAGCAAGCACTGGTGTCTGCCACCTCACTAGACTTGCTCACGCTCTAGCTCAAGCTCAAGCTCAAGCTCAGTCCCCGTATTCCGCACCCGTTACCGTTCCCCCTCTTCCAAGTCGCGTTGTATTCCTCCTATTGCTGCTGCTGTTATATTTCATTCAGAGTACCTCAATCACCCCGGTTCTCCCCTTCACACCACTTTCATCTGCAGTCTCTCACTTTTCTCCCAAAATCTGTCTGAAATTCACTACCGTCATATCTCTCATGTCACATCTTTCCCCCTTACCAATGTCTTTTTACTCTCTCTGCATGTACTTTCTTTCATCACTCTTTCACCATACCCTCTCTTGCAAACACACACACTCACTCTCTCTCACTCTCTCTCTCTCTCTGCACACCTCTAAATACAGCCTTTATTTACCTTACTTTGGTGTTCTCAGTATTTCCACAGACAGTGGTGTACCTCCTTGACACAAAATGGTCATTACAATTGGTATGTGTATGACTGTTGTCTTATGCTCCATGCCGAAAGGCTACACATTAGATAACAATATAGTCCAAACAATTTTACGACCCAGCGATAGGGCATGGGATGACCTCTGACTCGATTCAGTGAAAGTAAAGTAAAAGTTGGACTGAGGCTGATATCAAAAGCAATGAGTTACATCTTCTACCTGGGCTTGTAACTGCCTGGTGCAGTCAGCAGGGGCGTTGCTTTGGGGGGAAAGGTGGGCGTTGTTTAGGGTGTCACACCCCTAATAAATGCATTTTATGAAAAATTGTTGGGTACAGGTGCTTTGAGTCAGGGATGGAGAGGTGTCAGTCGGATTTCACCAGGAATGTTTACACACACAGGCAAAAGCGCACACACATACTCTCTCTTCTTCTCTGTTTAGAAAGACTTCAAAAACGTTGGTTATGTCACAAAAGAATGTGATTTTTCTCTCACCCAGGATCCCTACCAATCCACATTCCTCTCCCTTTTCACTGCACCTTATGCCCCTCTCATGTGCCCTGCTTGTTACATATGCAAGTAATCTTTATTGTATATAGTCAATTAAAACCATTACAATAGTGCAACAAATAAAAACCGCTTGTTTTTCGAAGATTAGTAAAAGACTGGTTAATTAAGACCATTGTTAAGGAACATAATAAAACAAGCATTTACAATGCAACAGGTCTCGCATTACGGAACGTTTGAGCTATTGGTGTTGCATTATTGTTTGCAACGCCAATAGCTCAAACTTTCAGTAGTGCAAGACCTATTGCATTGCAAATGCTTGTTATAAACTACCAATGTGTGTAAAGTCAGAGTGGAGCCTAAATGAAGCATGCATATTTGCCGGCTGTCAATAGTTTTTGAGGAGCTTGGGAAAAAAAAAATGAATGCAGGCTCCGCATAGTTCTTCTGTGTATTCCAGGTGCCCTGAGCATTTGCTTCGAAGTTTAAAAAAATGTAAACAGAGCACCTCCAGCATCTGGTGCTTCTATTGATCTGCACATGTTGCCTCATCATTAATGAACAAGACGGCTTTAAAAAAGAAATACATATATATATATATATATATATATATATATATATATATATATATATATATATATTCACAGAACAAACCATAGGTTTCACACCAGTTATAGTTAGGAATTAGCATTCACTGAAAAAACCACAGGTTTGACACCAGTTATAGTTAGCTGGAAATTTTACTGACATAAAACCATTGAAATTCCCACGTTATAGTTAGTTGGACTCACTATAACTTGCGCGCCTGCAATGCACTGCTGATGACGTCACATATTACATCACTCATGACATGGTCAGTGACATCACTCATGACATCACTGATGACACCATCCAGTGAATGTGTGTCTTTCTGAAAAATAAATATGTTTTATATATGTATATATAAAGGTCGATGGAAGAATAAATGTTTAAATAAGTGTCTTAATGGATGTTTTTAAAAAAAAAAATGATTGGTTAACTGGCTTATTAAGTGTATCTTAGTGAATACATATATTAGCGAGTATTGTTTAAATATTTAAATGTTTGTATCAGTGTTTCACTTTGTGTATAAGTGGCTGCATGGGTTGGTGAGTCAAGTCAAGTCAAGTCAAAGAATTTATATAGCGCACTACATACCCGGAGGGTCTCAAGGCGCTTAGGGAGGGGAGGAGGATTACTTGTCAAATATCCACGTTTTAAGTTGCTTTCTGAATGCTAGGTGGTTCTGGGTAAGGCGAAGGTAAGTGGGGAGTGAGTTCCATGTCTTAGCAGCCAGGTGAGAGAAGGATCTGCCTCCCATGGTGGTCTTGTTGATGCGAGGAACAGTGGCGAGGGCCTGGTTGGAAGAACGTAGTTGGCGGGAGGGGGTGTAAAAGGACAGTCGTGAGTTGAGGCATTCTGGTCCGATGTCGTAGAGTGATTTGTGTGCGTGGGTTAGCAGTCGGAAAGTGATCCTCTTATTGACGGGTAGCCAGTGGAGGTCTTTCAGGTGAGCAGAGATGTGTTCGTTGCGCGGGATGTCTAATATGATCCTGGCTGATGCGTTTTGGATTCGTTGTAGTTTCTTCTGGAGTTTAGCGGTAGTACCTGCGCAGAGGGTGTTTCCGTAGTCCAGTCGGCTCGTGACCAGAGCATGGGTGACAGTTTTTCTGGTTTCGGTGGGGATCCAGCGAAATGTTTTTTTGAGCATGCGAAGAATGTTGAAGCAGGATGAGGATACGGCGCTGACCTGTCTGTTCATTGAGAGTGAAGAATCCAGGATAACGCCTAGGTTCCGTGCGTGGTCTGTCGGGATGGGTGCTTTTCCAAGGGCTTCCGGCCACCAGGAGTCGTCCCATGCAGAGGGGGTTGTACCTAAGATGAGGACTTCTGTTTTATCCGAGTTCAGTTTCAGACGGCTGTGTTTCATCCATTCGGCAACTTCTTTCATTCCTTCGTGTAGGTTAGTCTTGGCGGTGCTGGGGTCATTGGTAAGAGAAAGGATTAGTTGAGTGTCATCTGCGTAAGAGATGATGTTGAGGTTGTGTTGGCGGGCGATGGCCGCGAGGGGGCTCATGTATACGTTGAAGAGGGTGGGACTGAGTGAGGATCCTTGTGGTACGCCACAGATGACTTCAGTGGCCTCGGACTTGAATGGTGGGAGGCGGACTCTCTGGGTTCTTCCGGTGAGGAACGAGGTGATCCATTCAAGTGCTTTTCCTTGTATTCCGATGTTTCTGAGGCGTTGTAAAAGGGTGCTGTGGCAGACTGTGTCGAATGCTGCAGAGAGGTCGAGGAGGATGAGGGCGACTGTGTCTCCATTGTCCAGTAGAGTTCGAATGTCGTCTGTTGCTGCGATGAGGGCGGTCTCAGTGCTGTGTTTTGCTCGGAAGCCAGATTGTGAGGAGTCGAGGGATTTGTTGGCTTTGAGGAAGGCGGCGAGCTGGTTGTTGACAGCTTTCTCGATTACTTTGGCCGGGAATGGAAGGAGCGAAATGGGGCGGTAATTTGTATATGGGTTATTAGATTTTTTTTTAGTATCAGTATGAGTGTCTGTATGGTTTAGTGGGGGTGTTACTTAGCAAATAGATGCATCAATGACTGACTCACTGTTTGTATGTGTTTTGAAGACAGCATATGTGCAGGACTGTATGGGTGGATGAGTGTGTATATGTGTGTGTTAGTGAGTGAATGACTGTCTCACTAGTGTCTTTATCAGTAACTACATATGTTTTAATCTAGTATATGTGAGTATTGATGTATATAAGTGAGTATATGTGAGAGTGAGAGATTGAAAGAGTTCTTGTTTAAATAAGTATGTGTTTCTATAAGTGATTGTTTAAGAGAGTAAGTATGTGTAAGTTTCCTTAGAGGTAAGGTGGTAGTGTGTGTATAGCTGTATATGCAAATAAATGGATGTTCAATAGTTTATTTGCATGTGTGATTCTGTGTGTGAGTAACTTTTGGATGACTGTCGGTGTGTGTAACAGGATGTATAGGTGTTTCACTACATATGATGAGTGAATATATGTATGAGTGACTATATAGAACTGTTGGTGAATGAGTGGATGTGTAGATAGATGGTGGTATTACTGAATTGGTTGTTGTAACTGGTATGGGTATCTCTATTTTTTTGAAAATTTTAGTTTCTATTTTTGAATATGTGTTTCAAGGGTTACATTACACTGAAAGGAGGTCTGTCACTCTGTCACAAGGATGGTGTCATCAGTGATGTCATGAGTGATGTCACTGACCATGTCATGAGTGATGTAATATGTAATGTAATGTAATGTAATGTAAATACCAATTTATAACGCGCGACAATCGCTCCAAGGAGCATCTAGGCGCCCAGAAAGGACCTCCAGATGTTAGGTAGTTCCTATGCTTACTTGACTGAGACCCGAATTACACTAGGCTTTTGGCAGTCGTATCTTGTAGATTAAAGATCCAGGTTTTTAGGTGTTTGCGGAAATCTATTTCTTTATCCAGTAATCTCAACTGGGGGGGAAGGGCATTCCATGCTTTTGCTCTCAGTACCGCCAGGGATTTACCCCCTCGGGTTTTAAGTCTGAAGCTTGGGACGGTAAGCAGGTTGGCCGTTGAAGAACGCAGTGCTCTGGTTGGGCAGTATCTGCTGAATTTTTTCCTCAGGTAGGATGGGCCTAAGTTGTGGACAGCTCTAAAAGTAATTAAGAGTACTTTGAACAAGACCCTTTTTGTAATAGGCAGCCAATGTAATGCCTTAAGGGCTTTGGTTGCAGATGATCTTTTTGGCCACTTTAAAACCAACCTCGCAGCTGCATGTTGCACCATCTGAAGTTTGTGTGTGACAGCTTTATTTGTACCAGCGTAGAGGCTATTACAGTAATCGATGCGTGATGTTACTAGTGCAACCGTAACTGTTTTCCTTGCTTCAAGGGGCAGAAGATCAAAGAACTTTCTCAGTCCCTTTATTACCCCGAAGCACATGCCTGCCACTCTGGCTGCTTGTTGTCTAAAAGACAGGTCAGAGTCAAAATGCACCCCCAGATTACGGGCCAAGTTGGTTGTATGAGGTGGTATTTCAGCTTTTTCTGGCCACCATAATCGTGGGATGAACTCATTATTTGGGCCTATAGGCATGATCTCTGTTTTGCCTGTGTTGCATTTCAAATGGTTTAGACGCATCCATTCAAAGGTGGCCGTTAGGCAACCTTTGAGATTTTCCTCCCAGGCTTGGTTATCCTTATCCATTACCAGGATAAGTTGTGTGTCATCGGCATAGGCTATAGCGTCTATGCCAAATGACGAAATCAATTTTATCAGAGGTGCTGTATAAACATTAAACAGGGTCGGGCTCAGGCTCGAACCCTGCGGGACTCCCGTCAACAGCGCTTTTTCACTGGAGCAGAATTCCCCCAGGGTCACCACTTGCCTCCTGTCACTTAAAAAGTTTCTTATCCACTCAAGCACTGTCCCTGTGACACCAGATGTTATTAGCCGGTCTAATAGGATGGCATGTGAGACCGTGTCGAAGGCCGCCGATAGGTCTAATAAAATCAAGACGGCCTTCTTACCTTGGTCTAGGGCTGAGCGGATAGTTTCTGTAGCGAACAGGAGGGCCGATTCGGTGGAATGTTGGACCCTGAAACCTGCCTGGTTGGGGTGCCATGCATCACTATCTTCCAAGAAACGAGTAAGTTGTTTATTTACAATTGACTCTGTGACTTTACACAGGGCCGGAAGTAGTGAGATGGGTCGTAGATTCGACAATGTGGTGGGGTCAGGGAGTTGTTTTTTTTGCAGTGGTTTCACCGCTGCCAGTTTCCACTCTGGGGGGACTTTGGCTGTGGACAGTGAGGTGTTGACAATGGCATTTATTATTGGGTTGGCGATGTCCACAATGAGGTGTAAGAGTCTAACTGGACAGGGGTCGAAGGGGGATCCGGATTTTGTTGCCAGAATTCCTCTTTTGGTATCCTCCAGGCTAACTGGAAGGAAAGTTTTCAGCTGCATGGCTCCTTGCCTCACTATATCCTCCTCTATTCTGAGCTCTAATATAGGAACATCAAAGTCCTTCGTCAGCCCCTGTACTTTTCCCTCAAAGAAATCTGCGATCTTGTCACAGAGTGCCTGCGAGGGCGGGATATCCTGCGCTAAACATTTAGGTTTGTTAAAGCCGTTGACAATTTTGAATATTTCCTTTTGTTTGCTGCTTGCTGTTTCTATTGCCAACGAGAAGTACCTTTTTTTTGCTTGTTTAATCAGCGCATGATAGGCATTTTTTATCCTTTTGTATTTGCTACGTTCTAGGCTAGAGTAATTTTTCCGCCAGCTTCTTTCAGCTCTTCTGAGCTCCCCTTGTTTGTCTTTGAGATCTCGATCGAACCAGGGTGCAGAAGTTTTCTTTCTACCCTGCCTCATTCTGTTTTTTTCCTGCCCAACTGTGCCTTTCAGATCATTCATCCATGTTCTGAAACTGATGGGATTTGCAGGTACTACCAGCTGGGGTCTACAGTTCCTGGCTATGGTTATAAGTTCTGGGTGGGACAGTATCGTTTTCCATTCATCCCTTGTGGCCATGCTGTGTTCCTTTTTATAATCGTTTTCTCGGTAGGACATAAGGGGGAACGTAAAAGGAATCAGCATATGGTCAGTCCATATTTGGGGTCTAAGGGGGTTAGTTGTCAGAGCATCTAGGTTAGTGGCAATGCAATCTATTGTATGCCCTGCCTCATGGGTGGCTAGGGTGTCTTGGATAGTCAAGCCCATAACCTCCATGGTTTCCCGATAGGAGGCGGCAGAAGTATCGGTTGTGGACTCTAGGTGGATGTTTATGTCACCCATCAGAGTGAAATTAGAATACCTAAGTATCAATGGGCTGAGCACCTCTCCTATGTTACTCAGGAAGCCCGCACAGGGTCCTGGTGGGCGATAGATCAAAGACCCCGAGAAGGAGGCTTATGTGACGTCATCAGCAGTGCATTGCAGGCGCGCAAGTTATAGTGAGTCCAACTAACTATAACGTGGGAATTTCAATGGTTTTATGTCAGTAAAATTTCCAGCTAACTATAACTGGTGTCAAACCTATGGTTTTTTCAGTGAATTTAATAGGTTTTTTAAATGCTAGTTCCTAACTATAACTGGTGTGAAACCTATGGTTTTTTCTGTGAATTTCATAAGTTTTGTAAATGCTAATTCCTAACTATATATAGTGCCTCAAACCTATGTTTTTTTCAGTGAATTTCAAAGGTTTTTTAATAGCAAATTTCTATTGCTATCAAATATAATATAATTTATGTAATACTATTTTCTTTCATGTATATTCTTCATTTTCTTTTTCTTTTTTTGCCGTGGAGCGCTCCCGGTGCGCGTACCGGTGTGCGCATCGGAAAGCGCAGTCTTGCGGTGCGCCCCAGTGCGCGTACCGGTGAGCGTCCCATTTGCGCTATTGCCGTGAACGAAAACATCATCGTGACATATAGCGTAGCCGCGTCCGCGTGATACGCACGGCGTAAGCGCACCCGGAAGCACCCGAGCGCATATGATATAAGCGCGAAATATAGTTAGTCAAACTAACTATATAGGAGCAATTCCAATGGTTTTGTATGAGTGAAATGTCCAGCTAACTATAACACCCCTAAAACGTATAGTTTTTTGAGTGAATTTTAAAGGTTTTTAAAATGCTAATTCCTAACTATATAAGGCCTGAAACCTATGGTTTTTTTCAGTGAATTTCAAAGGTTTTTTAAATGCTAATTCCTAACTATACAAGGCCTGAAACCTATGGTTTTTTCAGTGAATTTGCAAGGTTTTTTAAATGCTAGTTCCTAACTATATAAGGCCTGAAACCTATGTTTTTTTCAGTGAATTTCAAAGCTTTTTTTAATGCTAATTCCTAACTATATAAGACCTGAAAGCCCACCAGAAATCTCCAGTATGCGCCAGGGGACTGCATTGCAGAGAGGTGTAATGAAGCCACGCCCCTTTTTACACCTCTCTGCAACGCAGCCCCGTGCATGTTTGAAGAGGGGGAACTAATTCCCCTTGCATACTGGGGGCCCCTGGTGGCCAACTAGGCCACCTGGAACCTCCAGTATGTGCCAGGGGGCTGCATTGCAGAGGTGTAATGAGGCTATGCCCCTTTTTACACCTCTCTGCAACGCAGCCCCCTGCCGCTTTGCAGAGGGGGAACTAATTCCCCTTGCATACTTGGGGTCCCTGGGGGCCAACTAGCCCACCAGGAGCCTCCAGTATGCGCCAGGGGGATGCATTGCACAGAGGTGTAATGAGGCTATGCCCCTTTTTACACCTCTCTGCAACGCAGGCCACTGGCGCTTTGCAGAGGGGGAACTAATTCCCCTTGCATACTTGGGGTCCCTGGGGGCCAACTAGCCCACCAGGAGCCTCCAGTATGCGCCAGGGGGATGCATTGCACAGAGGTGTAATGAGGCTATGCCCCTTTTTACACCTCTCTGCAACGCAGGCCACTGGCGCGTTTGCAGAGGGGGGACTGATTCCCCTTGCATACTGGGGGTCCCTGGGTCATATCTGCCCAAACACCGATATTCCGAACGATTGAAAATGACTTTTCTTGAGAAACATTTGGATTTTGATTATCATGTCCTATACTTTGGAATTTTTGAAAGACTGACTTTGAGGATGCTATAAATTACTCAAGTCTGCCCGAATTGTGTGGGTAAAATTGATACCTAGTCACTTTGAATAAGAATGTACTTACGTCTCGTCTAACATTTGGAAGAAATATCTAGTTATATGACAAAAGGATACCGACATAACTTGAAGGAAATAAGAACGCCCTGAAGAAGTTCTGTTGTACAGAACGAAACGTTTCGGCTAGCTGTGGTACATAAACTTAAGGAAAATAAAAGCATTTGAATATACACCAAGATTCAGCGCTTCAATAAGGACTCTAAGTGATATGATTTGATTGGACTTATTGTGCAAGTGGTGCTGTGCCAAACTTTGGAATATTCTCTACTACTCTCTACTACTTACTCTCTCCTACTCCACTACTCTCAAATACTCACTCTCTACTACTCATTCTCTACTACTCTACTACTCTCTACTACTCTCTCTCTACTACTCACTCCCTACTACTCACTATCTACTACTCTCTACTACTCACTCTCTACTACTCTCTCTCTCTACTCACTCTTTACTACTCACTCTCTACTACTCTCTGCTACTCACTCTCTACTTCTCACTCTCTACTACTCTCCACTACTCACTCTCTACTACTCTCTCTCTAATACTCACTCTCTACTACTCACTCTACTACTCACTCTCTACTACTCTCTACTACTCACTCTATACTACTCTCTCTCTACTAGTCTCTACTACTCACTCTACTACTCACTCTCTACTACTCTCTACTATTCTCTCTCTCTACTACTTACTCTCTACTACTCACTCTCTACTACTCTCTACTACTCACTCTTTACTACTCGCTACTACTCACTCTCTACTGCTCTCTACTACTCACTCTACTACTTACTCTCTACTACTCTCTACTACTCACTCTCTACTACTCTCTACTACTCACTCTACTATTCACTCTACTACTCTCTACTACTCACTCTCTGCTACTCTCTCTACTGCTCTCTACTACTCTCTACTACTCACTCTCTACTCTCTATTACTCACTCTCTACTCTCTACCTCTCTACCTCTCTCTACTTCTCTCTCTACTAGTCTCTACCTCTCTACCGCTACCTCTCTACCTCTACCTCTCTACCTCTACACCTCTACCTCTCTACCTCTCTCTACACGCACACATATATACATATATATGCATATATCCAAAACTACTTGCCACAACAATTTGAAGGAGCCCACACAGGAGAAATGTTGCACGAAATTTAATGAAAGCTTGCTGCTGGTAGAGACAGGCAGTACAGCAAAAAGTCTTTAAGAATCCAGCCTGACGCGTTTCATGACATGGTCACTTCTTCAGAGGCTTTGGAAATGCTGGCGTTCACAACCACTTTGCGGGGCACTCATTTATCAGTTCAAATACCTGCACAAGTGGGTGTGGCCGTTCGCACGGCATTCTGGTATTAGTAGTGTCTCCGCTCATGCTCCAGTGAGCTGTTGTGTCGCGCTGCACCAAATAAACAACAATGTTCCCAAGTGGGGGGCTGTGCAAACTTGCTTCAGGCAGCAGACTCGTTCCCGCTTTCATTGGCGCTCCTGTCCCATGAATCGGCAGCGCTGGTATGCGATGCCCTGGGTCTGTGCTCGCAGTGGGACTCCTTACACGACCTTCGGCTGGCCGTTAAACATCCAAAACTACTTGGCACAACAATTTGAAGGAGCCCACACAGGAGAAATGTTGCACGAAATTTAATGAAAGCTTGCTGCTGGTAGAGACAGGCAGTACAGCAAAAAGTCTTTAAGAATCCAGCCTGACGCGTTTCATGACATGGTCACTTCTTCAGAGGCTTTGGAAATGCTGGCGTTCACAACCATTTTGCGGGGCACTCATTTATCAGTTCAAATACCTGCACAAGTGGGTGTGGCCGTTCGCACGGCATTCTGGTATTAGTAGTTTCTCCGCTCATGCTCCAGTGAGCTGTTGTGTCGCGCTGCACCAAATAAACAACAATGTTCCCAAGTGGGGGGCTGTGCAAACTTGCTTCAGGCAGCAGACTCGTTCCCGCTTTCATTGGCGCTCCTGTCCCATGAATCGGCAGCGCTGGTATGCGATGCCCTGGGTCTGTGCTCGCAGTGGGACTCCTTACACGACCTTCGGCTGGCCGTTAAACATCCAAAACTACTTGCCACAACAATTTGAAGGAGCCCACACAGGAGAAATGTTGCACGAAATTTAATGAAAGCTTGCTGCTGGTAGAGACAGTCAGTACAGCAAAAAGTCTTTAAGAATCCAGCCTGACGCGTTTCATGACATGGTCACTTCTTCAGAGGCTTTGGAAATGCTGGCGTTCACAACCATTTTGCGGGGCACTCATTTATCAGTTCAAATACCTGCACAAGTGGGTGTGGCCGTTCGCACGGCATTCTGGTATTAGTAGTGTCTCCGCTCATGCTCCAGTGAGCTGTTGTGTCGCGCTGCACCAAATAAACAACAATGTTCCCAAGTGGGGGGCTGTGCAAACTTGCTTCAGGCAGCAGACTCGTTCCCGCTTTCATTGGCGCTCCTGCCCCATGAATCGGCAGCGCTGGTATGCGATGCCCTGGCTCTGTGCCGCAGTGGGACTCCTTACACGACCTTCGGCTGGCCGTTAAACATCCAAAACTACTTGCCACAACAATTTGAAGGAGCCCACACAGGAGAAATGTTGCACGAAATTTAATGAAATCTTGCTGCTGGTAGAGACAGGCAGTACAGCAAAAAGACTTTAAGAATCAAGCCTGACGCGTTTCATGACATGGTCACTTCTTCAGAGGCTTTGGAAATGCTGGCGTTCACAACCATTTTGCGGGGCACTCATTTATCAGTTCAAATACCTGCACAAGTGGGTGTGGCCGTTCGCACGGCATTCTGGTATTAGTAGTGTCTCCGCTCATGCTCCAGTGAGCTGTTGTGTCGCGCTGCACCAAATAAACAACAATGTTCCCAAGTGGGGGGCTGTGCAAACTTGCTTCAGGCAGCAGACTCGTTCCCGCTTTCATTGGCGCTCCTGTCCCATGAATCGGCAGCGCTGGTATGCGATGCCCTGGGTGTGTGCTCGCAGTGGGACTCCTTACACGACCCTCGGCTGGCCGTTAAACATCCAAAACTACTTGCCAAAACAATTTGAAGGAGCCCACACAGGAGAAATGTTGCACGAAATTTAATGAAAGCTTGCTGCTGGTAGAGACAGGCAGTACAGCAAAAAGTCTTTAAGAATCCAGCCTGACGCGTTTCATGACATGGTCACTTCTTCAGAGGCTTTGGAAATGCTGGCGTTCACAACCATTTTGCGGGGCACTCATTTATCAGTTCAAATACCTGCACAAGTGGGTGTGGCCGTTCGCACGGCATTCTGGTATTAGTAGTGTCTCCGCTCATGCTCAAGTGAGCTGTTGTGTCGCGCTGCACCAAATAAACAACAATGTTCCCAAGTGGGGGGCTGTGCAAACTTGCTTCAGGCAGCAGACTCGTTCCCGCTTTCATTGGCGCTCCTGTCCCATGAATCGGCAGCGCTGGTATGCGATGCCCTGGGTCTGTGCTCGCAGTGGGACTCCTTACACGACCTTCGGCTGGCCGTTAAACATCCAAAACTACTTGCCACAACAATTTGAAGGAGCCCACACAGGAGAAGTGTTGCACGAAATTTAATGAAAGCTTGCTGCTGGTAGAGACAGGCAGTACAGCAAAAAGTCTTTAAGAATCCAGCCTGACGCGTTTCATGACATGGTCACTTCTTCAGAGGCTTTGGAAATGCTGGCGTTCACAACCATTTTGCGGGGCACTCATTTATCAGTTCAAATACCTGCACAAGTGGGTGTGGCCGTTCGCACGGCATTCTGGTATTAGTAGTGTCTCCGCTCATGCTCCAGTGAGCTTTTGTGTCGCGCTGCACCAAATAAACAACAATGTTCCCAAGTGGGGGGCTGTGCAAACTTGCTTCAGGCAGCAGACTCGTTCCCGCTTTCATTGGCGCTCCTGTCCCATGAATCGGCAGCGCTGGTATGCGATGCCCTGGGTCTGTGCTCGCAGTGGGACTCCTTACAGGACCTTCGGCTGGCCGTTAAACATCCAAAACTACTTGCCACAACAATTTGAAGGAGCCCACACAGGAGAAATGTTGCACGAAATTTAATGAAAGCTTGCTGCTGGTAGAGACAGGCAGTACAGCAAAAAGTCTTTAAGAATCCAGCCTGACGCGTTTCATGACATGGTCACTTCTTCAGAGGCTTTGGAAATGCTGGCGTTCACAACCATTTTGCGGGGCACTCATTTATCAGTTCAAATACCTGCACAAGTGGGTGTGGCCGTTCGCACGGCATTCTGGTATTAGTAGTGTCTCCGCTCATGCTCCAGTGAGCTGTTGTGTCGCGCTGCACCAAATAAACAACAATGTTCCCAAGTGGGGGGCTGTGCAAACTTGCTTCAGGCAGCAGACTCGTTCCCGCTTTCATTGGCGCTCCTGTCCCATGAATCGGCAGCGCTGGTATGCGATGCCCTGGGTCTGTGCTCGCAGTGGGACTCCTTACACGACCTTCGGCTGGCCGTTAAACATCCAAAACTACTTGGCACAACAATTTGAAGGAGCCCACACAGGAGAAATGTTGCACGAAATTTAATGAAAGCTTGCTGCTGGTAGAGACAGGCAGTACAGCAAAAAGTCTTTAAGAATCCAGCCTGACGCGTTTCATGACATGGCCACTTCTTTAGAGGCTTTGGAAATGCTGGCGTTCACAACCATTTTGCGGGGCACTCATTTATCAGTTCAAATACCTGCACAAGTGGGTGTGGCCGTTCGCACGGCATTCTGGTATTAGTAGTGTCTCCGCTCATGCTCCAGTGAGCTGTTGTGTCGCGCTGCACCAAATAAACAACAATGTTCCCAAGTGGGGGGCTGTGCAAACTTGCTTCAGGCAGCAGACTCGTTCCCGCTTTCATTGGCGCTCCTGTCCCATGAATCGGCAGCGCTGGTATGCGATGCCCTGGGTCTGTGCTCGCAGTGGGACTCCTTACACGACCTTCGGCTGGCCGTTAAACATCCCAAACTACTTGCCACAACAATTTGAAGGAGCCCACACAGGAGAAATGTTGCACGAAATTTAATGAAAGCTTGCTGCTGGTAGAGACAGGCAGTACAGCAAAAAGTCTTTAAGAATCCAGCCTGACGCGTTTCATGACATGGTCACTTCTTCAGAGGCTTTGGAAATGCTGGCGTTCACAACCATTTTGCGGGGCACTCATTTATCAGTTCAAATACCTGCACAAGTGGGTGTGGCCGTTCGCACGGCATTCTGGTATTAGTAGTGTCTCCGCACATGCTCCAGTGAGCTGTTGTGTCGCGCTGCACCAAATAAACAACAATGTTCCCAAGTGGGGGGCTGTGCAAACTTGCTTCAGGCAGCAGACTCGTTCCCGCTTTCATTGGCGCTCCTGTCCCATGAATCGGCAGCGCTGGTATGCGATGCCCTGGGTCTGTGCTCGCAGTGGGACTCCTTACACGACCTTCGGCTGGCCGTTAAACATCCAAAACTACTTGCCACAACAATTTGAAGGAGCCCACACAGGAGAAATGTTGCACGAAATTTAATGAAAGCTTGCTGCTGGTAGAGACAGGCAGTACAGCAAAAAGTCTTTAAGAATCCAGCCTGACGCGTTTCATGACATGGTCACTTCTTCAGAGGCTTTGGAAATGCTGGCGTTCACAACCATTTTGCGGGGCACTCATTTATCAGTTCAAATACCTGCACAAGTGGGTGTGGCCGTTCGCACGGCATTCTGGTATTAGTAGTGTCTCCGCTCATGCTCCAGTGAGCTGTTGTGTCGCGCTGCACCAAATAAACAACAATGTTCCCAAGTGGGGGGCTGTGCAAACTTGCTTCAGGCAGCAGACTCGTTCCCGCTTTTATTGGCGCTCCTGTCCCATGAATCGGCAGCGCTGGTATGCGATGCCCTGGGTCTGTGCTCGCAGTGGGACTCCTTACACGACCTTCGGCTGGCCGTTAAACATCCAAAACTACTTGCCACAACAATTTGAAGGAGCCCACACAGGAGAAATGTTGCACGAAATTTAATGAAAGCTTGCTGCTGGTAGAGACAGGCAGTACAGCAAAAAGTCTTTAAGAATCCAGCCTGACGCGTTTCATGACATGGTCACTTCTTCAGAGGCTTTGGAAATGCTGGCGTTCACAACCATTTTGCGGGGCACTCATTTATCAGTTCAAATACCTGCACAAGTGGGTGTGGCCGTTCGCATGGCATTCTGGTATTAGTAGTGTCTCCGCTCATGCTCCAGTGAGCTGTTGTGTCGCGCTGCACCAAATAAACAACAATGTTCCCAAGTGGGGGGCTGTGCAAACTTGCTTCAGGCAGCAGACTCGTTCCCGCTTTCATTGGCGCTCCTGTCCAATGAATCGGCAGCGCTGGTATGCGATGCCCTGGGTCTGTGCTCGCAGTGGGACTCCTTACACGACCTTCGGCTGGCCGTTAAACATTTGGTGCAGCGCGACACAACAGCTCACTTGAGCATGAGCGGAGACACTACTAATACCAGAATGCCGTGCGAACGGCCACACCCACTTGTGCAGGTATTTGAACTGATAAATGAGTGCCCCGCAAAATGGTTGTGAACGCCAGCATTTCCAAAGCCTCTGAAGAAGTGACCATGTCATGAAACGCGTCAGGCTGGATTCTTAAAGACTTTTTGCTGTACTGCCTGTCTCTACCAGCAGCAAGCTTTCATTAAATTTCGTGCAACATTTCTCCTGTGTGGGCTCCTTCAAATTGTTGTGGCAAGTAGTTTTGGATGTTTAACGGCCAGCCGAAGGTCGTGTAAGGAGTCCCACTGCGAGCACAGACCCAGGGCATCGCATACCAGCGCTGCCGATTCATGGGACAGGAGCGCCAATGAAAGCGGGAACGAGTCTGCTGCCTGAAGCAAGTTTGCACAGCCCCCCACTTGGGAACATTGTTGTTTATTTGGTGCAGCGCGACACAACAGCTCACTGGAGCATGAGCGGAGACACTACTAATACCAGAATGCCGTGCGAACGGCCACACCCACTTGTGCAGGTATTTGAACTGATAAATGAGTGCCCCGCAAAATGGTTGTGAACGCCAGCATTTCCAAAGCCTCTGAAGAAGTGACCATGTCATGAAACGCGTCAGGCTGGATTCTTAAAGACTTTTTGCTGTACTGCCTGTCTCTACCAGCAGCAAGCTTTCATTAAATTTCGTGCAACATTTCCCCTGTGTGGGCTCCTTCAAATTGTTGTGGCAAGTAGTTTGGGATGTTTAACGGCCAGCCGAAGGTCGTGTAAGGAGTCCCACTGCGAGCACAGACCCAGGGCATCGCATACCAGCGCTGCCGATTCATGGGACAGGAGCGCCAATGAAAGCGGGAACGAGTCTGCTGCCTGAAGCAAGTTTGCACAGCCCCCCACTTGGGAACATTGTTGTTTATTTGGTGCAGCGCGACACAACAGCTCACTGGAGCATGAGCGGAGACACTACTAATACCAGAATGCCGTGCGAACGGCCACACCCACTTGTGCAGGTATTTGAACTGATAAATGAGTGCCCCGCAAAATGGTTGTGCACGCCAGCATTTCCAAAGCCTCTGAAGAAGTGGCCATGTCATGAAACGCGTCAGGCTGGATTCTTAAAGACTTTTTGCTGTACTGCCTGTCTCTACCAGCAGCAAGCTTTCATTAAATTTCGTGCAACATTTCTCCTGTGTGGGCTCCTTCAAATTGTTGTGGCAAGTAGTTTTGGATGTTTAACGGCCAGCCGAAGGTCGTGTAAGGAGTCCCACTGCGAGCACAGACCCAGGGCATCGCATACCAGCGCTGCCGATTCATGGGACAGGAGCGCCAATGAAAGCGGGAACGAGTCTGCTGCCTGAAGCAAGTTTGCACAGCCCCCCACTTGGGAACATTGTTGTTTATTTGGTGCAGCGCGACACAACAGCTCACTGGAGCATGAGCGGAGACACTACTAATACCAGAATGCCGTGCGAACGGCCACACCCACTTGTGCAGGTATTTGAACTGATAAATGAGTGCCCCGCAAAATGGTTGTGAACGCCAGCATTTCCAAAGCCTCTGAAGAAGTGACCATGTCATGAAACGCGTCAGGCTGGATTCTTAAAGAGTTTTTGCTGTACTGCCTGTCTCTACCAGCAGCAAGCTTTCATTAAATTTCGTGCAACATTTCTCCTGTGTGGGCTCCTTCAAATTGTTGTGGCAAGTAGTTTTGGATGTTTAACGGCCAGCCGGAGGTCGTGTAAGGAGTCCCACTGCGAGCACAGACCCAGGGCATTGCATACCAGCGCTGCCGATTCATGGGACAGGAGCGCCAATGAAAGCGGGAACGAGTCTGCTGCCTGAAGCAAGTTTGCACAGCCCCCCACTTGGGAACATTGTTGTTTATTTGGTGCAGCGCGACACAACAGCTCACTGGAGCATGAGCGGAGACACTACTAATACCAGAATGCCGTGCGAACGGCCACACCCACTTGTGCAGGTATTTGAACTGATAAATGAGTGCCCCTCAAAATGGTTGTGAACGCCAGCATTTCCAAAGCCTCTGAAGAAGTGACCATGTCATGAAACGCGTCAGGCTGGATTCTTAAAGACTTTTTGCTGTACTGCCTGTCTCTACCAGCAGCAAGCTTTCATTAAATTTCGTGCAACATTTCTCCTGTGTGGGCTCCTTCAAATTGTTGTGGCAAGTAGTTTTGGATGTTTAACGGCCAGCCGAAGGTCGTGTAAGGAGTCCCACTGCGAGCACAGACCCAGGGCATCGCATACCAGCGCTGCCGATTCATGGGACAGGAGCGCCAATGAAAGCGGGAACGAGTCTGCTGCCTGAAGCAAGTTTGCACAGCCCCCCACTTGGGAACATTGTTGTTTATTTGGTGCAGCGCGACACAACAGCTCACTGGAGCATGAGCGGAGACACTACTAATACCAGAATGCTGTGCGAACGGCCACACCCACTTGTGCAGGTATTTGAACTGATAAATGAGTGCCCCGCAAAATGGTTGTGAACGCCAGCATTTCCAAAGCCTCTGAAGAAGTGACCATGTCATGAAACGCGTCAGGCTGGATTCTTAAAGACTTTTTGCTGTACTGCCTGTCTCTACCAGCAGCAAGCTTTCATTAAATTTCGTGCAACATTTCTCCTGTGTGGGCTCCTTCAAATTGTTGTGGCAAGTAGTTTTGGATATATGCATATATATGCATATGCATTTATATATATGTATGTGTATGTATATATATATATAGACATACATATATAAACATATATAATCTGTATATCTATATAAATACAAATATAAATGCATGCATACATATACATATATGCATACAGATGCATGTTATTTACATGAAAGTTTTAAAAACACTAATAAAAGCAAAGCTAAAAAGCCACCTCATTACAAAGAGAATGGCTTTAACTTAAACGAGGGCGAGATCTATTAGATTTTCAATGCTTGTTTACTTTGGTTCCATCAAGAAGGCATTCAGATGTGTCACACATTTGCCATTAATTCTGAATGTTAGCACTCTAGTTGCTCATTAGATCACTGTAGTAAAGCTACTGCTCACCAGGTAAGTCTGCTGCTGGTATTCAAAGTGCATGTTTCAGTCTGCATGTCAGAATTTTTTTTTATGAAATAGAAGAGGATTTGAGAAGTCACTCAAAATGATCCCTAATTTTTCTTTCTGAAGCACTAATCATACTTTCTATGGCAAAATGAACGCCCTCATTTTGTTCCTTTTTAAATTAAATGTTTTCAGACTTACCACTTCATTCCAATCAAGATGGCTTCTGGTGGGCCATACTTTTGTCATAAGTAAGACTGTTAGCGCTCTAGTTGTTCTTTAGAACACTCTGGGACATTCTGTCATTGGGCTATACTTGGGCTACATCTGGGTGATATTTGGGCTACATTTGGGCTCTTTTGTCTCTGGTGGCCATCTTGGGAGACTGCATGTCAGAATTTTTTAATGAAATTGAAGAGGATTTGAGAAGTCACACAAAATGTGCCCTCATTTTTCTTTCTGCAGCACTAATAATACTTTCTATGGCATAATATACCCCCTCATTTTGTTCCTTTTTAAATTAAATGTTTTAAGAGTTACCACTTTATTCCCATCACGATCGCTTCAGGTGTGCTATACCTTTGTAATAAGTAGGACTGTTAGCGCTCTAGTTGTTCTTTAGAACACTCTAGGAGGCTGCAGTAGAACACAAAGGAATCAACTGACAGTCTCTGTCCTTGTTGGATGTACATGTTTTACTGAAAATGTCAGACTTCATTCTCACATGACAGAAAGATAATGTGAATTTACAGAAAATATGCTTTCAGTTTAGCTTATAGATCCCCTTCCAAATCACTGTGGGAAAATCATAAGATATTAGTTTTCTTTCAAACATGATTCATGATATCACAGCAGAAGGCTTTTTCACATGGTAAAATCACCTTAGAACACACCACAATTCCTAAAATGAGTATGGTACCATCAACAAATGATTTATAATGTAACTAAAGTCCTGCAAAAACCCTTATTAACTACAATGCTTTTTAATGAGGTGCTATCATGTATATTGGTCCCAAGATGGCTGCCAACACTTCTTGGATGAAGTGCTGACAGCCAATCAGATCAGATGTGTGGTTAGGCTCCGCCCAGATATATATATTTTTTTGAACCTAAATTACTCAAAATCCACTGGAGCACATATCTTGAGACATAGCAAAGGCACATCAGGCTACCAGTCCCTACAATTTTGCCAGGTTTTGTGGAAATCCATTCAGGCGTTCGGGCTAAAAGTGAGTCCAACCGCCCTATGGAAATTAACATGGGAAAAACACGTTTTGGGACCCCCCTTTTATCTCGGCCCCCGCTTGACGAATCCCCTGCAAACTTTCAGAGAAGGAGCGGAGCGCAGCGAGGCAAATTTAAGGAAAATTACAGGCAGATTCCTCAACCGGCGCCAAAGTTATTCCCAATAGAATGTTGCGGATTTCCTATAGAAAACAATCCTAACAATAACTACCTACTGGCGACCGCCAGTAGGTAATATATATATATATGAACAAGAGCACTCGTTGCTCGAAACGCGTCGCCCGTTGAGAGGTCAATAAATCTGCCTTGCCGACAGCCTGGGGTCCGTGTCTTCATTTCGCCGAGTTCGGAAGTGGTGAAGATTGTTGGTTTATATATATATATGACATCGTGATCAAGGGAGCTTGATTCCCGAAACACGTTGATGACATTGCTTAAATAAAGAAGCCTACGGAATAATGCCCGTGAGTGCCTGGATGATTTCAGCCAGAGATTAATTGGAACTGAAACCCTATTTTTAATATATATATATTACCTACTGGCGGTCGCCAGTAGGTATATATAGTTAGGATTTTTTCTCTATGGGACTTTTGAAAATTCTATGTCAATTAACTTTGGCGTTTGTGGACGGAATCGGCTGAAATTTTCAGGAAAATGGCACATTTTGTTTCTGAGCAGCCCCTGAAAATTTGGGGGGGTTTCGTCAAGGGGGGGCCGAGAAAAAAGGGGGGTCCCAAAACGCGTTTTTAACATTGAGTTTTCCATAGGGCGTTTGGCCTCACTTTTAGCTCGAACGGCTGAATGGATTTGCACGAAACTTGGCAAAATTGTAGGGACTGTTAGCCCGATGTGCCTTTGCTGGGTCTCAATATATGTGCTCCAGTGGATTTTGAGAAATTAACGTTTAAAAAAACAGATATATCTGTGACGGCGTCCCGGGTAGCGCACCAGTTCGCGTACTTTTCGCGTAACGGAGCTTTTTCGAAGCGAAGCTGATTGGCTCTCTGGTGTCTGTCAACATTCTAAACAGTCCGGAGCGGCCGCCATCTTGTCTCTCGGTAGGATCGAGAGACAAGAGGAGGCCAAAACGAAGGGGAAAATGACCATAAGAGGGCATAGTAGATCCTCCCTGACCCCCTATGTTTGATGTGGAGGCTTTAAAAGGGCCCCGCGGGGAAAAAAGAAAAAAAAAAACGTTTTTTTCGTGGGGTGCGCCCGGTACGCGCACCGGAAAGCGGTCCGGGGAGCGTACTATAAGGAAAGAAGAATGATTGACTTCTAGAATTCTAGCAATTTTTCATAAAGGGAAGGTAGTTCTTAAAAGAACTTTTTTTTATTATTTTTGTTGTTTTTTATTTTTTTAATTATTTTTCTGAACACATTTTATACTTTTTTTGTATTTTTTGAACGGTTTAATATTTTTTTGGGGTTTTTTTTTCAGGGGAAAGAACGAAAAACAGGCATTAGAAACGGCTCAACAGGAGCAAGAAAAAAAAATCACTTTCTGGGGCGTTTTGAGCACTTGTGATTTTCAAATGCTCTGTTCATTAATGGAAAGCTCATTTCGCCGTAACAAAGCAAACCCCCACAATAAATGCACACCAGCTTGATATGTTGAAAATTAGTTTGAATAGCGGGGACCATCTCCCTCGCCTCTGGTCCCGAAAGACTTTCATGGGATGAGGTGGTGGCCACAAGAGTTGGTGGATTTTCACTTAGGTTACGCACCTCCGCCATACTATAATTTATAGGATGCCACCTTTGCATGTGGCGATGCATTGTATAGTTTCCAAAGCTATACTTTTTATCCGTGCCTCGAGACAGAGGTTCTTTACATATCAGGCATGTAACATAACGTGCATTCACCTTTTTTTGGCCTGCAGGAAATGAAAAAAACTGCCAAATAAAATTGGCCTTGCGGTGTGATTTCCGGGGCTCTTCAGGGAAAATTTTTATTTGATGTACATCTTGTTCTTCTTCTTCCTCCTCTTCTTCAGGGTTGGGAATAAACTGGGGAGGTGGTCCATCCTTCCTAGGAGGTTGTGGTGGTGGTGGGGGTCCACCAGCTGCAGCTACAATTGAAGCCATCTTCCAATAATGAAAATAGTTCTTCCTCTCACAAAGTTGAAAGTCAGAGTGAGAAAAATAGGAGGGGGCTTTCATCATTTGGAAAAAAAAATGTTCTAAACCAATGAAAAGTGTAATTTTTAGGTCACATGACCTAGCTTTACATCATTCAGAAATAAAAAATGAAATCAACCAATAAAAAGTGTTATTTTCAAGTCACATGACCTGTTATGCTTACGTTACGCGTCCCGTAACGCGACCCGGATCGCTTCCGAGTAGCTGCGCTTCGCGCCTTGGTTTGCGTTCCAGAACGCTTCCGGGTGCGCTAACGCGGCGCGTCATAAGACGTATTTCGCGGTAACGCAATAAATCGCGCTTACGCGACGCGTCACGATATCGTTTTCTAACGCGGTGGTTGCGCTAATGGAACGTTTACCTGTTCGCGGAGCGGGTCGCGGAACCTTATTAAGCTAACAAATAAATATAAAGATAATATTACAAAAATATTAAATATATTTTTGAATTAGAATAAGAATACATTTTACAGCTTTTGATATTTGCTATTAAAAAACCATTGAAATTCACTGAAAAAACCATAGGTTATAGACCATATATAGTTAGGAATTAGCATTTACAAAACCTTGAAAATTCACTGAAAAAACCATTGGTTATAGACCATATATAGTTAGGGATTAGCATTTACAAAACCTTAATTTACTTGCACAAAACCATTGAAATTCGCATATATAGTTAGTTGCACTAACTATATATCGCGCACCCGCAATCCACTGCTGATGATGTCACATATTACATCATTCATGACATGGTCAGTGACATCACTGATGACATCACTGAAAACAACACCCAGTGACTGTATGTTTCTGTAAAGTTAAAATATGTCTTACATATTGAAGAATGAGTAGATGTATAAGTGCCTGGATGAAGGATTTAGTAGGTGCATGACTGACTGTATGAGTAAGTGATTAAATGTGTCTCACTGAGTGCATGGGTTAGTGACTAAACTGTCTTAATTTGTGCATTATTATGTCTGTTGTTCTGTAAACTGCTGCATGTGTTAATCAGTAGCTATATGAGTAACTATATGGGTTATTGATTGGTTGCCCAAGTTTTTGTATGGGAGACTGAGTATGTGTGTGGGTGGCTGGGAGGTGTGTGACTCTGTGCATAGATGTGTGAGCAGTTGATTCACTAGATGTATGGGTTCAGAAGTGCATGTGGAAACAGCTGTATGGGCGGTTGACTGTGTGCATGAGTGTATTGGTGAGTGAATGGATATCTCAGTGCTACATGTCAAAGTAAGTACATATGTAAAACACAGTACATGTGAGAGTTGAATATATAAATAACTGTGCATAAGAGCCAGTGAATGTGTGAGTGGCTGTATGGATCATTGTGAACTTGTATCAGTGATTGTATAAGAGAGTAAATATGTGTTAGTATATGTTTGAATAAGTAAGGTGTGTATAACTGTATAGTTGTGGAAATGGAGTTGTGATTGATTCTTTGCATGACTGACTAGGTGTGTGAGTAACTCCATGAATGAGTGACAGTCTGTGAGTGTCTGTTTACACTGAGTGTATCTAAGGTTATATTAGAGTCTGAAGAGGTTCATCGTATTATCACATGAATGATATAATCAGTGATGTGATCAGTAATGTCAAATGAGATGTCATCAGTGATGTCATTTGAGATGTCATCAGTGATGTCATCAGTGATGTCATCAGTGATGCCATCAGTGATGTCATCAGTGATGTCATTTGAGATGTCAACAGTGATGTCATCAGTGATGTCACTGACCATGTCATGAATGATGTAATATGTGACATCATCAGCAGTGGATTGCGGGTGCGCGATATATAGTTAGTGCAACTAACTATATATGCGAATTTCAATGGTTTTGTGCGAGTAAATTAAGGTTTTGTAAATTCTAATCCCTAACTATATATGGTCTATAACCAATGGTTTTTTCAGTGAATTTTCAAGGTTTTGTAAATGCTAATTCCTAACTATATATGGTCTATAACCTATGGTTTTTTCAGTGAATATATATATACACAAAAAAGGTTGGCTTGAGTTGGTATTTTACCAATTCAAAGCTGTAATACTGTGCCTGGAGTGATAAATGGCTTTTGTCATTTTACAGCTCGGCAAGGACAGAACTGTGATAGTCCTATGCTTAAAGACTTTGCTGTAGAAATGGCAAACGACTTTGTCCTTTTCTATCTCGGCGTGGATGGCACTTTGCTAATCCTATTGTAGTGTAGTTCCTATATTCCCAATAGGCTCTGCGCATTGGAATAACATAAACGATAGTTTAGACGTAGGACTGAGGTCGACTAGGTCTCTATTGAATATGTTAGACTTAATTATGAATGCCAGCTAGCTTAGAGGTCACTAGAAACATTCTCGAGTGAACAGGAATTAGTTAACTTTCCTGAATAGACAAGAAGGGATTAGCTTCTGACAACCGCATAAACATGACAACTTTGCTCCCTCCAGAATGAGGAGTATATCTCCAGAGTCGTGTGAAAACAATAGATAGCTATTTCACTCAGTCAATCGTGTATGCTTAGTTTCACCAGAGTGCAGAGAAATAGAGAGACAGGCGTTTTCAATAAAAGTTGTTATTTATTGAGCAGTCTTCTTTCTCATGCAAAAGAAGTGAATTGCCACAATTGCAATACTTGTCATAAAGTAAAGTGCGTACAGTTAAAGGAGTATTATGAAATAATACTGTAAAAGCATTTATATAGTTTCTGAGCCATATGATACTTATAACGGATAAAATATATATAATACATATAATGATAAAAGTTGACTAAACGTACTCAACTGGTGCTTCTAAAATACGCCTACCCTGGTGTACCTAACCTAAGCCTAGTACGTGGGAAGGAGTAAGTGAGCTGCAGTTTAAGTTAAGTTATTTTTTACAAGAATCTGAATCAAGAATTTTCTAAGGATCTAATCAGCTCTGTACCTTGGTTTTAGAATAAAGGAGGTCTTGTATCTCTTTCTCGGGACTCGATCTCCCAGCAACCCGCAAGGGTGACTGGAAACACTGGAGCTGGATTTCTCGGCAGGAGAAAAGACAGCGTCTCTCTCAGTGCGTCAAATGGGAGGGTCGGCTTCCTTCGGCACTCGCATTAGCTGGGCTTTGGGTAAGAAGATAGCCGCTCTGCTCCAAACCACCGTGTGTTTGCTTAAGGCAAATGCTGGTATATTTATACCTGGAAGGTGCTGAGTTTGACGTAAGGTTGGACATAAGACGTCACTAAGAACTGTCACTAAGAACTAGCAGTTCTTTCAGGACTCTCAGGAGTTCTAGGACAAATCAAAACAGAAGCAGGGGGAATTCCCGGGCTGCTGGAGGCTTGGTACTTTCTAGGAGTCTAGGGAATAGCCTTGCCGTATTTGGACTGCATTGGCTATGACTAAATATGGATATGATTCTTATGCCTTTATAAGGATACTAGCAGCCTGTCCCGACGTTGTCCGGGTATGAATTGCTGCCTGTCAGTAGTATATTGTTTTGTAGGATTTCGTTTTGATAGCATTTCTTATCTGTGACAGGCCTGTTAAACGCTCCGATTCATAGTGCACTGCTGATGCTCTTAAGAGTGTGCGTTCAGTAGTGTGTGAACTCGAGTTTCCCTACTTTATTTTTCCTTGAAATATTATATAGCGCGAACTCGACAACATGGCATGAGCACAGTTTACATTACAGAAGAACACATTCATTTGTGGTAGGCACGGGGAGACAAAGCGATTTGCCTGGAATCACAGGATGTAGAGCTGATGCCGAGATTCGAACGTAGCTCCCCAGCTCTAAAGTTCGCAATTCTATAACTTGTGGCGGAAGGTGTGTCTAAAAGTGTATGTCGGTGCTGGCCATCAACGAGAGAGACCTGTGCATTTTTCGAATGGGTGGTGAAAAAAATATGAGTATGTTGCTGGAGATGTGGGACGCCGTGCCACCAATGTGCTTACCGGGGAGGGTAAACACCCATTATTCCGCAACTTTCATTCCGCATACCATGACTCCGCATACTTTCATTACGAAAGTATCATGACTCCGCAATGCCATTATAATGCATGGCATTGCATTTTATATGCTTTTACCACGCATACATTTATTGTAATTGTAATTGTAATTGTAATGGTATTTATAGAGCGCGATTGCTGCCCGCGGGCGTCCAAGCGCTGAGCTGACCAGAAGTGACGGAGGAGGTGCTATGGTACAGTGGGTTTGTCAAACAACCATGTTTTTAAGTTTTTGCGGAATGAAAGAAGGTTTGAGTTGGACCGGAGTGAGAGGGGGAGGTCGTTCCAGAGCCTCGCGGTGTTCAGCGAGAACATTCTTCCCCCTGCTCTGGCTCGCTTGACTCTGGGAATGACGGCAAGGAAGGCCTCTTTTGATCGTAGGTTCCTGTTGGGATGATAGGGGGTGACGAGATTCCTGTTGATCGCTGGGCTTGTGTTCCAGAAAGTGCGGTGGGCCAGGCACAATGCTTTGAAGGCTATCCTCTGCCTCACCGGCAACCAGTGGAGAATTTTTAGAGCAGGTTTAGCAGACTGAGTGCGCGGGATTTCTAGCAGGGAACGAGCTGCACAGTTTTGGACAATCTGTAGTTTCCGAAGTGTGAACTCGGGTGCCCCCATGTATAGGGCATTGTTCGAGTCCAGGCGAGACTGGATTAGCCCTTGGACCGCAATCATTTTGGCTTCTAGCGGCAGCAGCGGAAGAACCTTCCTCAAGGTTCTTAGAAGGCCGAAGCATGTGGCCGATAGTTTTGCGGCCTGGGTGGAGAAGTTCAGTTTGTTATCCAGCCACACTCCCAGGCTCTTCACGCTTTCCTTTGGGGTGGGGGGGGGACCCAGTGCATTGGGCCACAGGGCGGTGAATGGGACTGGAGAGGGTGGGCCTAGGAGCATGAGCTCCGTCTTATCCCCATTTAATTTAAGGGAGGAGTTGGTCATCCAGCCCTTTATGTCCTCTAGGCAGTGAAGCAGATCGGCTGGGGAGCATTTGCTGTTCTCGGTGGCCAGCGAGACCACCAGCTGGGTGTCGTCGGCGTATGACACGATTTTGATGCCATACGGTTCGACGACACTTGCCAGCGGCCTCATGTAGATGTTAAACAGCACAGGGCTAAGGGAGGAGCCCTGTGGTACTCCGCAGCTCAGGGGTTTGCTGGAGGATACTGTTACACCGTCGAAGATCTGGAATGACCTCCCAGACAGAAAGGATTCAAGCCACCTTAAAGCGTCACCTGAGACTCCGATGTTATGGAGACGGTCCAGCAGGATGGAATAGCTGACCGTATCGAATGCGGCACTTAGATCAAGGAGGATCACTGCCACCGATCCTCCCTGGTCCAGAATCCGTCTGGTATCTTCGGTGACTGCTAATAAGGCGGTTTCTGTCCCGTGTTGTGGTCTAAAACCTGTCTGGGATGTGTGTAACAGCGAGTGATCTTCCAGGAACTGCACCAACTGTGCATTTATGTGCTTCTCTAGCACCTTGCTCGTCCAAGGAAGGAGTGAGATGGGATGGTAATTTGACAGGTCGTTAGGGTCTAGGCTAGGTTTCTTTAGCAGTGCCCGTACCATGGCCTGCTTCCAAGCTGTAGGGACAGAGCATGCAGAGATGGACGAGTTCAAGAGGTCCAAGATTACAGGCAGGGTGGCTTTGCTTGCCTGCATCAAGGTGTCTGGCGGGGCTGGGTCACGGGGAGATCCTGACTTGACCGTACGGGCCACTTTGCTTAAGGTGTCGAGGTCGAGGGGGAGAAAGTGCTCGAGCGACGGCTGGCCTGGACGGAGAAGTGGTCTGAGGAGAGATGGTTTGAACACTTCCGGGGGCGTGGCTACAGGTGGGAAGGTGGAATAGATTTTTAAAACTTTATTGTGAAAAAAAACAAAACGAAACGAAATTTGTTGTAAATGCATGAATGGTAAAAGCATGTTTTTTTTAATGTTTGGATAAGGTAAGTATGGGTACAGGGGATTATGTTTTGGGGTACTGAGGTATATGTTTTGGGGTGTTTGGGTATTTTAAGGGTTCAGATATAGTTCTGGGTTATGGGGTACAGGGGTAGTTTTAGGGTTTAGAGATAGGTATGGGTTTTGGGGTACAGGGGTATTTTTAGGGTTCAGGGCTAGGTTTGGGTTTTGGGGTATAGGGGTATTTTTAGGGTTCAGGGGTAGGTTTGGGTTTTGGGGTACAGGGGTATTTTAAGGGTTCAGGGCTAGGTTTGGGTTTTGGGGTACAGGGGTAGGTTTGGGTTTTGGGGTACAGTTGTATTTTTAGGGTTCGGGGCTAGGTTTGGGTTTTGGGGTACAGGGGTATTTTTAGGGTTTAGGGGTAGGTTTGGGTTTTGAGGTACAGGGGTATTTATAGGGTTCAGGGCTAGGTTTGGGATTTGGGGTATTTTTAGGGTTTAGGGATAGGTATGGGTTTTGGGGTACAGGGTATATTTATAGGGTTAAGATGGGTTAGTGTTTAAGGGTGTTGGGGTATTTTAAGGAGTAAGGGTGGGTTATGATTATGGGGTGCAGGGGTATTTAAAGGGAGCAGGGTGGGATTAGCACACGATATGAGACATGGCATAAAGGGTGGAATGTACCACACGCCCCCACGTTTGTCACACCCCAGCACACGCCCACAGCACAACGCAGACACGCCCACAAGGAACTACTGTGCTGGCACGGTTCTTTTACCGTTTAAATGTATATGGTGGGCGTCTGCATAGCCTATGTCCTTCTGCTGCAACTGCCCTTTCCAACGCTGTTTTGGGTGTTGTGATTGGTGCTTTCGTTCCTCTCCCACGGGCTGAGTGGTCGCTCCCAGTGTCCCTGCTGACATCTGGTATCGTAGCGCTGCATTGCTTGATTGTGCTTTAAATACTGCCACTTAATTTTGCCTTCTTTGTGCTGGTTTACCGCTTTGCTGAAATAGCGCTTTGTGTTTGTAATTGTGCTTTTTAAGTCTGATGCGCGTTTACCCCTAGCGCTCCGCTGTGCTCCCCCCTCCGCCTCCATTTTGTTTGTTGTTGTCCTGCTCGTGTGCCGGCCCCGCCTCCCAGCTGAGACGCCCTCCCACTGAGCAGAAATAGCGCTCCTCTCCCTCAAGGCGCCGTGACTCGCTCCTCTCCCACGGGCTGAGTGGTCGCTCCCAGTGTCCCTGCTGACATCTGGTATCGTAGCGCTGCATTGCTTGATTGTGCTTTAAATACTGCCACTTAATTTTGCCTTCTTGTGTATCGTAGCGCTGCATTGCTTGATTGTGCTTTAAATACTGCCACTTAATTTTGCCTTCTCGTGTATCGTAGCGCTGCATTGCTTGATTGTGCTTTAAATACTGCCACTTAATTTTGCCTTCTTTGTGCTGGTTTACCGCTTTGCTGAAATAGCGCTTTGTGTTTGTAATTGTGCTTTTTAAGTCTGATGCGCGTTTACCCCTAGCGCTCCGCTGTGCTCCCCCCTCCGCCTCCATTTTGTTTGTTGTTGTCCTGCTCGTGTGCCCGCCCCGCCTCCCAGCTGAGACGCCCTCCCACTGAGCAGAAATAGCGCTCCTCTCCCTCAAGGCGCCGTGACTCGCTCCTCTCCCACGGGCTGAGTGGTCGCTCCCAGTGTCCCTGCTGACATCTGGTATCGTAGCGCTGCATTGCTTGATTGTGCTTTAAATACTGCCACTTAATTTTGCCTTCTTGTGTATCGTAGCGCTGCATTGCTTGATTGTGCTTTAAATACTGCCACTTAATTTTGCCTTCTTTGTGCTGGTTTACCGCTTTGCTGAAATAGCGCTTTGTGTTTGTAATTGTGCTTTTTAAGTCTGATGCGCGTTTACCCCTAGCGCTCCGCTGTGCTCCCCCCTCCGCCTCCATTTTGTTTGTTGTTGTCCTGCTCGTGTGCCCGCCCCGCCTCCCAGCTGAGACGCCCTCCCACTGAGCAGAAATAGCGCTCCTCTCCCTCAAGGCTCCGTGATTCGCTCCTCTCCCACGGGCTGAGTGGTCGCTCCCAGTGTCCCTGCTGACATCTGGTATCGTAGCGCTGCATTGCTTGATTGTGCTTTAAATACTGCCACTTAATTTTGCCTTCTTGTGTATCGTAGCGCTGCATTGCTTGATTGTGCTTTAAATACTGCCACTTAATTTTGCCTTCTTTGTGCTGGTTTACCGCTTTGCTGAAATAGCGCTTTGTGTTTGTAATTGTGCTTTTTAAGTCTGATGCGCGTTTACCCCTAGCGCTCCGCTGTGCTCCCCCCTCCGCCTCCATTTTGTTTGTTGTTGTCCTGCTCGTGTGCCCGCCCCGCCTCCCAGCTGAGACGCCCTCGCCCCTCCCCCTCCACTATCCATATATGACAGTAGCTCCCGCGCGCAGCGTCCACGCGCAGCGTCCGCGCCCAACCCGCGCCGAAGGTGCGCCAAAGGTAAGCCCGTCTACGCCCGTCCGCGCCTGGACCGCGCCCAGCGCCATACCCCCTGGCCCCCGTCCCTCCCAGCCCTCCCGCATTACCTACGATGCCGCAACCCTCCTAGCCCTTAACTCCGGTCGCGCCCCAAACTGCGTCCAAGCAGCTCCTGGACACACCCATGGACCTTTCTCCTGCTACTCCTGCAAATTCAGCGGCACCGACAACTACTCCGCTACGACCACTCCACAGACTCCCGACCCCAACCACCTACAATGCATCCTTCTCAACACCCGCTCGGTCCACAGACACGCCATTGACCTATGGAATGTACTAGACACCATCTCTCCAGACGTCGCCTTCCTAACAGAAACATGGATGAACGCTTCCTCCGCCCCAGACATCACCATTGCCATCCCTGAAGACTATAAGATCACACGCAAGGACCGTTCCGGCCACACAGGAGGAGGAATCGCTATCGTCCATAAGAAATCAATCCGCATCTCAACCAGCTCTGACGCCAACCTCACCAACTCCGAACACCTTCACTTCCAAATCCACATCGACCCCAAGACCACACTCAGAGGCACCCTCCTCTACAGACCACCAGGACCCCGCGCAAAATTCAGTGAAGACATCACGGACTTCATCACTCCACACGCGCTCCCCTCCAAAGACTACATCCTTCTGGGAGACCTCAACTTTCACCTTGAAAAGATCAACGACCGCAATACCACCACCCTCTTGGACAACCTCGCCAACCTCGGACTTAAACAACTAGTCACTTCCCCCACCCACATCGCAGGTCACACACTCGACCCCATCTTCACCTCCAGCAATCATGTCTCCTTCAGCCACACTACGGATCTCCTCTGGACTGACCACAGCTGCGTTCACTTCACCTACAACAAGCCAAAACCCACCAACCACCTCCAACCAACTCTGCAAAGAAACTGGAACAAAATCACCACCGACCAGATCTCCGCATCGCTCCTTCTCAACACCCCAGCCCAGTCTTCTAACCCAAACCAAGCCGCCGCCAACCTCACCCTATGGTTATCCAACACCGCCGACACCTTAGCACCACTGAAAAAACGTCAAAGCAAACCTGGCAGCAAGAAGGCCTCATGGTTCAACGATGATCTTAAGAAGTCCAAGAAACTCTGCCGTTCCCTTGAAAAGGCCTGGAAAAAAGACCCAACCACTAGCACCAAGGACGCCTTCAAAAACGCCTCCCGCACTCACCACCAACTAATCCGAAAGGCCAAGAAAGCAGCATTCAAGGATCGACTTGACAACAACGCCCACAACAGCAAGGAACTTTGCAACATCGTCAAGGAATTTTCCAATCCCTCGGCCAACTCCAACGACATCACCCCCTCTCAAGCCCTCTGCGACTCCCTAGCCTCATTCTTCCACAACAAGATTGCAGACATCCACAACAGCTTCGACAACCAACCCGGAGACCAACCCACCCAACCATTTGCTGAACATTCTCCCCCCGTGAACACCCTCAACGACTGGAACCCAATCTCCACTGAGGACACAATCCGCCTGATGAATTCCATCCACTCAGGATCCCCCACAGACCCATGTCCTCACCACATCTTCAACAAAGCAGACTCCGTCATAGCACCGCACCTCCGAGACGTCATCAACTGCTCCTTCAACTCCGCCACCTTCCCGGAAGACTGGAAACACGCCGAACTCACCGCCCTTCTGAAAAAACCCACAGCGGACCCCACCGAACTCAAAAATTACCGCCCCATTTCGCTCCTTCCATTCCCGGCCAAAGTCATCGAGAAAGCTGTCAACAACCAGCTCGCCGCTTTCCTCGAAGCCAACAAATCCCTCGACTCCTCACAATCTGGCTTCCGAGCAAAACACAGCACTGAGACCGCCCTCATCGCAGCAACAGACGACATTCGAACTCTACTGGACAATGGAGACACAGTCGCCCTCATCCTCCTCGACCTCTCTGCAGCATTCGACACAGTCTGCCACAGCACCCTTTTACAACGCCTCAATAACATCGGAATACAAGGAAAAGCACTTGAATGGATCACCTCGTTCCTCACCGGAAGAACCCAGAGAGTCCGCCTTCCACCATTCAAGTCCGAGGCCACTAAAGTCATCTGTGGAGTACCACAAGGATCCTCACTCAGCCCCACCCTCTTCAACGTATACATGAGCCCCCTCGTGGCCATCGCCCGCCAACACAACCTCAACATCATCTCTTACGCGGATGACACTCAACTAATCCTTTCTCTCACCAATGACCCCAGCACCGCCAAAACTAACCTGCACGAAGGAATGAAAGAAGTTGCCGAATGGATGAAACAAAGCCGTCTGAAACTGAACTCAGACAAAACAGAAGTCCTCATCTTAGGTACATCCCCCTCTGCATGGGACGACTCTTGGTGTCCGGAAGCCCTTGGAAAAGCTCCCATTCCGACAGACCACGCACGGAACCTAGGCGTCATCCTGGATTCTTCACTCTCAATGAACAGACAAGTCAGCGCCGTCTCCTCATCCTGCTTCAACGTTCTTCGCATGCTCAAAAAAACATTTCGCTGGATCCCCACCGAAACCAGAAAAACAGTCACCCATGCTCTGGTCACGAGCCGACTGGACTACGGAAACACCCTCTACGCAGGTACTACCGCTAAACTCCAGAAGAAACTCCAACAAATCCAAAACGCCTCAGCCAGGATCATATTAGACATCCCGCGCAACGAACATATCTCTGGTCACCTGAAAGACCTCCACTGGCTACCCGTCAATAAGAGAATCACTTTCTTTCCGACTGATAGCCCACGCACACAAATCACTCTACGACATCGGACCAGAATGCCTCAACTCACGACTGTCCTTCTACACCCCCCCCGCCAACTACGTTCTTCCAGCCAAGCCCTCGCCACTGTACCTCGCATCAATAAGACCACCATGGGAGGCAGATCCTTCTCATACCTGGCTGCCAAAACATGGAACTCACTCCCCGCTGACCTTCGCCTTACCCAGAACCACCTAGCATTCAGAAAGCAACTTAAAACGTGGATATTCGACAAGTAATCCTCCTCCCCTTCCTAAGCGCCTTGAGACCCTCTGGGTATGTAGTGCGCTATATAAATTTTCTGACTTGACTTGACTTGACTGGCCTCAAAGGTTTGGGCTTTCTCTTTATTATATTAGTATGGATGATTTGTTATAACCACATAAGGGCATGAATCGGGAATATTTAATTAGGGTCCTAGATAAATTCACAACACTATGCTTAAAGACTTTGATAGAAAAAACAGACATTTGAGGTGAGCAGATCTAGAGTGTCCCTGGAAGAGTTCCTGTATAAATAAGTATGTGTTTCTATAAGTGATTGTTTAAGAGAGCAAGTATGTGTATGTCTCTGTAGAAGTAAGTGTAGTGGTGTGTGTATAGCTGTATATGCAAGTAAATGGATGTTTGATTTGCATGTTTGAGTCTGTGTGTGAGTAACTCTATAGATGAGTATCGGTGTGTAACAGGATGTATAGGTGTATGAATACATATGATGAGTGAGTACATGTATGAGTGACTATATAGAGCTGTTGGTGAATGAGTGGATGTGTATGTAGTTTTTGGAATTACTGAATAGGTTGTTGTAACTAGTATTGGTATCTCCATTGTTTTGAAACCTTTAGTTTCTAATTTTTGAATGTGTGTATCAAAGGTTATATTACGCTGAGAGGAGGTCTGCCACTCTTTCACAAGGATGATGTCATCAGTAATGTCATCAGTGATGCCATTTGAGATGTCATCAGTGATGTCATGAGTGACGTCACTGACCATGTCTTGAGTTATGTAATATGTGACGTCATCAGCAGTGCATTGCGGGCTCGCGAGTTATAGTTAGCTGAACTAACTATAACGCGGAAATTTCAATGGTTTTGTATGAGTGAAATGGCCAGCTAACTATAACATGTGTGAAACCTATGGGTGAATTTCTAAGGTTTTTTAAATGCTAATTCCTAACTATAACGTGGCTGAAACCTATGGTTTTTTCAATGAATTTCAAAGGTTTTGTAAATGATAATTTTTAAACATATTAATTGTTATATTTTTTTATACTGATTTACTACATTATTTTAAAGTATTTATTTTTAGATATTTTATTTTTTAAATTACATTACATATTTTTAATATTAATTGAAAAACAAATGTTTTTAAAAATATTAAAATTGTAAAAAAAAAATTTTTATTTTATATTTTTTTAATTTATATATATTTTATTTCGCAGGGAATGACATCCTATGGAAGGAAATTCAAGTTACTGGTAAGTACAGTTAAAATTACTTTTTAGGAACAGTAGTGAGCTGAAAGATGCAGCACTGAGGTCTCTCCTGATAACAGATGAGAAAATTGGAATTCGTAGTTTTGAGGTTCCGTGACGATTTGAACCCGTGTTTTCAACATTGTCGTAAATACATAATTTTGGTATCAGCGAACCGCAAATGGTCCATTTAGTATATCCTGGTGTTTTCGCTATGCTACGAGCAAGAGTACTCCTGTTACAAACACATTTCTGATCTACTGTAAAGAAGTCGAGTCAACACGGAAGGTAAGTTGGACCTCAGTTTATTCTACGTCCAGCTTCAGCAACTCCCCGGCAGCAACTGCCAAGGAGAGAATCAAACAAGTGTTCCACGCAGGGAACATTCCGTATGGAATGCGAGGAGAGGGAGAAGTCCTAACACACCTCCCTTTCTTCACAGAGAAACAAAAGAAAAGAAATGGAGGAGGAAGAAGAAAGCCAAGGAAAAGGAAAGCAAAGAAGCTGGGGAAAGAAGAGAACAAGAGAAATAAAATACGTCAATTATCAGATAAAGCATGCATAGTAAGAAAACACAACATAAGCAGAATTACTTCATCACATAGTCCTGAAATTTGGCAGGTACAGATCTGACCCTGGAGGAGGACCCTCTCCGCGGAAGGTTTCCCTCAGAGTGCACCACGCCGCCCACTTTGGAGTAGGAAGGAGAAATGGAAGGAGAAATGCAGACCCCCAACCGCTTCCCAACACTCTCAACCATGGGCCCAGGAACAATAGAAACCATGCTCTTACTCCAAACCCTTCCATCCTCCAACACCACCACAAAATCCCTCACAGCAGCCACCTTCTTGGGAGAATAAAACCGAGACTCCCCTTTGCGGAGAAATCCAGGTTTCCTTACCCTCACCCAATCGCCAACCATCACCTTGCAGGAAGATGACACACCTGATCTGGTACCATAGCTGTTCTGAAGCGAAGCCCTGACATCAGCTACTCTAGCTAAATTAGTAGCATCCACAACCTTCCTGGACATCCACTCCTTGTTCAACTTGGTACCAGCGACTCTCCCACGCAACAAGGTAAAAGGAGCAACACCAGTTGAAACATGCGGAGTGGTTCTTACAGCCCATAACATGTCGGCAACCGCTTGACGCCACTGCAAACCATTCACTAAAGCCAGTTGAAGATGCTCTTTGACAACACGGTTAAAACGCTCAACCAAACCGTTGCTGCGAGGATGATAGAGCGACGTGCAAACGTGTTTGACACCAACTTCTTTGAAAAATGAAGACATCTCGGCAGAGACCAACTGCGTACCATTGTCCGAAACTATCTCCTCAGGAAAACCCTCCCTAGAGAAAACATCACGTAAAAATGAAATCACTACAGAAGAACTGATGGAATCAACAAATCTCACCTCAGGCCACTTGGTCATGTAGTCAATTAATACCAAGATAAATTTGGGAGTCGAACCAACAAGACCGTAAGGTCCAGCGATGTCCAAAGCTAATTTTGACCAAGGAACATTCTTCACAACAATAGGTTGAACAGGCAGAGGACAAGTGACCTGTGACTTGTCACTGACCATACATTCACAACATTCACGAACAAAATGCTCAACATCTTTGTCCACGGACGGCCACCAAAAATCTTGCCTCACCCTGCGCTTCATGGAGCGAATGCCTGGATGGCCTTCATGAGCCAAACCAAGAATCTTTCCACGAATAGAAACAGGAACAACCAAAAGCCCACCCCGTCTCAAAATTCCGTTAACAAGAGACAACTCATCCTTGACCCGCAAATAAGGAATAATGGCAGCAGGACAAGCTTTTTCACACGGCCAAGGTTTAGAGAGAAGATTAATAACAGACTGCATGTCCACATCAGCGGCAATCCCCTCCAACCACTCACACTCCGAAAGAGCACACCCCACAGAGTCACACACAGAACCAACAGCACAAACTACTTCCAACTCGTCACACACAACACTGTCGTCACCATCGGAAAGGGGTAGTCTGGATAAGTAATCAGCAACCAAATTCTTCGCTCCGGCCACATATTCCAGCTGATATTGGAATTCCTGCAATCTGAATTGCCACTTGGAGATCCTTGGAGTCGCCCTGCCACCACCCTTGGTCGTGAATAGATCAATCAAGGGCTTATGGTCGGTCCTCAAGATGAACCTATTCCCCCACAAAAAATTTTTGAAATGCAAAACTCCCCACCACATCGCTAGGGCCTCCTTTTCAATAGTGGAATAAGTCTCCTCAGCACCTCTCAAGGTTCTGGAGGCAAAAGCAATGGTTTCTTCGCGACCATCAATCCTTTTCTGCATGAGGACGGCCCCCAAACCCACATTGCTGGCATCAGTGGAAAGAATGCACAAGTCATTAATGTTGAACAGCTTGAGAGGGCGAGCTTCAATAATCTCTTGCTTGATGACATTGAAGTTGCTCTCACAATCATTATCCCAGACAAACTTGACATTTTTCTTGAGCAGACTACGCATAGCAGCGGTTTTGGTAGAGAAATTCTTGACAAACTTGGAGTAATACTCCACCAAACCAAGGTATGAACGTAATTGATCCTTATTCGTAGGAACAGGAGCATTTTGAATGGCGTCAATGATCTTGACTTTTGGTTCAACCCCATTTTGAGAAATGTGGTGACCAAGATAGTCTACCCCATCTTGAAGAAACTTGCATTTATCCTCCCTCAAGGTTAACCCACTAGATCTTAGTATGCTGAGAACAAGTTTAACACGCTCATCATGTTCAAGTTCGGTTTTGCCATGAACCAGAATGTCATCCTGGAAGAAGACAACGCCAGGAATATTCTTGAACAGGTTATTCATTAACCTCTGGAAAACAGCCGAGGCTGAGGCTAACCCAAAAGGCATGCGGATGTAACGATAGGCACCCTCCGGGGTTACAAAAGAGGTAAGGTGTTTGGAATTGGGACATAACTCAATCTGATGATAAGCAGATGATATATCGAGGGAGGTGAAAAATTTTGCACCCTCGAGGGTGGCTAACATCTCGTTGATGTTAGGGAGTGGTTGCCGGTCAATCCAAATATTGGCATTGAGATCGCGCAGGTCAACACACATCCTCAAACACTTGTCAGACTTCCTTGCTAAAACTATGGGGGCAAGCCACTCTGAGCCTTCAATTGGCTCAATCACACCAGCAGCGCATAACCGCTCTAACTCTTTCTTTAGCTCTGCACGTAAGCTCAAAGGCACCTTGCGCACCTTATGGGCAACGGGAATGGCACCTTCTTTCAAAATTATTCTGTGCTGGAAACCCTTGAGTTTGCCTAATTCCCCACTAAAAACTTCAGGAAACATGAGAGCCCATTTGGTGTTGGACATATGAGATACAGCAAGAGTCTTTGGTGATGCCAACATTGCAGAGTAAAATTCATACAATTCATTGCGGGAAATAACCATGTTGGGATGGTTGGGATCTAAAACCATGTTCAAATCTCCCTGTTCATCCCACCCCAACAAATTAGTACCATCCTTAACTATAAACACAACACAAGTAATGTGATCGCCATGAAACTCGAGTTGGACAGTACATTTCCCCAAAACCTCAACCCTCTTGCTGTTATAAGCAAAGATCTTGATACTAGAAGATTCTAAAAGTACATTGGAAAGTTTGCTAAAGTCAGTGAAATTCAATAAAGTAAAAGGAGACCCAGAATCCGCAAGGAATTTGCAGACAATACTATTTACAGATATTAAACAAGAAGGAGATTTTCTTTTCCGACGGCCAGACAAGGCGGACAGTTCTACCACCCCGGCCTCGTGCAAAGTAGAAGATAGCATCAGTAGTTCATAACATTCTTCATCAGATTCTTCTGAGATATGCTTCACAGAGGGAACGGGTTTGTTCGTGGAAGCAGCTCTGCACATGCGGGAATAGTGACCTTTGTTTCCACACTTGTAGCAGGTTTGATTAAGAGCAAAACAAAATTTAGCAGAACCTAAGTGTGAGCTACTGCCACAACGAAAACATATTAGTTCTTTTTGCACAGGTCTGATTCTGGAAGAAAAGTTAGATGGGACAGAACGAGGAACATTAGGCAAAGTAGGTGCTTTTGATTTGAAAGGAGGTTTGGAATTCAATAGTCTGACTTCAGTAGAAGAAGAGGTCGATGGTGAGGAAGATGAATTCATTTCTTTGACGCAAAATTGAGAATGTTCAATACTTTTGGCTAAACAGAGAGCAGTCTCTAAATCAGGATCACCAGAAGCAAGAAGTTTTTCTTGAATTTTCTTGTTGGAGGTCCTCTCAATAAGTTGATCACGTATGATCTCATCTCTGAATTCCCTGTAATTGCAATTGATAGCCAAGATGCGAAGGGCTGCCACAAAATCATCAATTGATTCGCCAGGGGTTTGGGCACGTTGAAGAAATTTATGGCGTTCGAGAACGACATTTCTCTTGGGAGAGAACCTCTTATCAAGAGTTTTAATCAAAGTAGCATAATCGTCAATGAGAAGTGATTCTCCAGCATCACCACCACTAACTGTAATGCTGACCACCTCAAGAGTCAACGTTTTTAAAATGTTCCTCCCTTCGTTGCCTAGGTTATAGATGAGTAGGGCTTTTTTCTTCTTGCCAGTAAAGGTATCGCCATCGATAGCCTCTAAATACGCCTCAAAAGTGTCTTTCCACTGCTCCCACGGAACAGGGGGAGTGCCGGCAGTTTGTAAGAAAGGGGGAGGAGCCAAGATATGATCCATTGCGTGGGTGAGTTGCTGCCACACTATACACAATAGTAATTAAATCAAACCATTTCCTGCTTTTTTTTTAAATACACACGCAAATGTCACATGAAGAGGAATGCTGCGCTCAATAACCCAAAACTAGTGCAAAAAAAACGTAGATCAGTACATTTAAAAATGCGTTTATAGCAATTCAATGCTTTGAAGCAACATGAGGAAAGTTAATTTGATTCATGGAGCTGTGTGCATCAGCGAAGGTAAAGGGCATAAACAGAGCTGAGCGCACTAGAGATGAATTATGGTTTCGAAGGCAGAGCGCAAACAGTGTGCTGTGCGCATCAGCGGAGCGTTGCTAGCATTTGGTTGCTAGGATACATCTCAAAATGGCCGCCGTACGTAACGTGATGTGTCCCAAGTGCGCCGTCAGGCAGGTCAGGCACGTTCGCGTGTTAGCGCGAGGATGGTGCGCAGGGGAGTCGCGCTGAGAAATTGTAAAAAAAAAGTACCTGAATTGAGAAGAACACGGGTTTTTGTAGGAAAGTGGGACACAGCAGGACCGCTTGTGGAAGCCCTGCCACAAGGAGACGTCGACCTTGTCCTGGAAGAAGGGTCGTTGAGCCGTTTTCCACACGGAGTAACGAAACTCCACTTGAGCGCAGAAATCTTCGAGGGGGGTGGAGAGAAGCTGGAGACTGGACCCGAACGTCGCCACTGTAAAGAAGTCGAGTCAACACGGAAGGTAAGTTGGACCTCAGTTTATTCTACGTCCAGCTTCAGCAACTCCCCGGCAGCAACTGCCAAGGAGAGAATCAAACAAGTGTTCCACGCAGGGAACATTCCGTATGGAATGCGAGGAGAGGGAGAAGTCCTAACATCTACCCATGGCATCCATCTTAGATTATGGCAGCCATTTTGTGTTTCTTGCCCTCACATAGACAATGGACACGCAATGACCTCTGATTACTTCATTTAGATTAAGGACACGTAGGCTTGGCCAGCGATTCACCTCTCTAGTGACACGTACACCTTAGAACACAACACGCCGTGGCTGCATGACTCGACAGAAGCTGCCTCCTCTGCCTGAGGCCAGCCCTGCTATACTGGTTCTCGTGTTCGTTGGCCTGATCATGATTAGGCGGCCAAAGCTGGTAGCCTTGCCCATTTACGACCCACAAACATCTCTTATCCTGCTTTTCTATCTTCTGCACCTGGCTCTGCTCCTTTCCTTCTGGGCCTTTATTAGGGGGAGGTAACGAAATTTACAAAGAGGCGGTCCGGCTCTTGAATGAAAAGCTGACATGGGATTGTGATGGAATAGTGGGAACCCCTCGTTCGTAATGTTTTGGCATTAGATATTGTCGACGATTCCTGTGCAACGCCAAATATTTATTGTTTAGGACACAAAGGTTTGGGAATGTAATAACATGTAAAGAATTTGCCTGAAGCCCAATTTTTAGTATATAAGGAGAAACCCTCTTTGTACAAATCGAACAGGCTCCTAGAATCTGCCCGTGTGTAGTTTCTGTGACTTCTGTGTCCCTGCAGTAATAAACCTTTGGTCTTTGACGCCACCATCGAGAAGCCCGTGTTTCTGTTTATTTGTGCACCGAGACAGGTAGAACTCCGGGGTCTTCGGGTGTTATCCCTGACACCTCTGGACGGAACCAAAAAGTCCAGAACTCCAATTGGCGCCCAACGTAGGGCGACGTCATTCGGTACCGGTCCAAAAGCCTGAAGAGTTCGAGAAGCTTCGTGTGAAGATTCCTGAGGGAGGCGCCCCACTTCATCGATCCCGGCATATCGCAAAAGTGGCCCGACGTTCTCTTCCACAAGGGTTCCCGTTCAGGACGGCTGCAGTGGTCCGTTGCCTTGACCGTCGCCCTGTCTTGGACCCGAGGTGCAGTCCTTAGTACGGCGAGACGTAGACGGGTTTCTCCTTGGTGACGTCTTCAGTGCCTCAGTTAAGTATTAAGTGGTTGCTAGTTGGTTACTTCGTAGGGGTTACTCCTGTTTGGATAATCCTTTTTGGTTCTTCGTTTGGTTTGGTTTCGTAAGATTATCACTGGTTTGTTCTGGTTACGATAATCTATTGGTTTAGTTTGGGTATCGATACATTCGTTCGCTTTGGTAGGCCTAAGTTCTTGGTTCGAGTGCGCACCTTCTGTTTGTGTTTTGTCTGTTTTGTGTTCCGGGTTGCAAAATGGTAAGTCGGAAAAACTGTATGTTGTCGTGTTTTGGTTGCAACAGGGATTCCCGGTTGGAGGACTCATGTCTGGTTCCTCCAATTGGAACTCCTCTATATGATCTTTATTGTAAACATGGTGTGGGTCCTATATCTTATAATGAAATATGGGTCCGATATACCAAAAAAGACGGTGTCCTTAGTTGGCCACTGCATGGTGGTTTTGAACCCGAGGTCCTTGATAATCTGGAAGTGAAGTTGTTTAAGAAGAAAGCCCGGCCGGCAATGTTTGATTCTTTCCGTTATTGGCGAAAAGAATCTAAACAGAGAGAGATTAAAAAGCTGAAGAAAGAACAGAAAGAGCAAGAGTTGACTTTAGAACAAGCTGCTAAACAGCTGCAAGTCAACGAGTCTGAGAAAGCAATAGAGGTGGCTACTAGAGAGCGTAATTTAGCGATAGACAAGTGCTATCCTGCCTTGCCATCGAATACAGCTAAGATAGTAGAGGACCCCGAAAACGATCCTCTCTTATCTTACTTGTTAAGGTCACCCCCACCGTATGCTCAGGGTGCTACGGCTCCACCTCTACCGAATGTTCAATTGCCGGTTGCTGGATAACCTGGTGTCCCTGCTCCTGCCCCTCTGAATCAAGCTCCTGTACCTCCTGCGGGCAATGTTAATGTTCCTTCGGCACCCCCTCTTCCAGGGTTGCCGACTGCTTTACCTATACCTGTTTCGCTTACGCCTGCTGTTTCACAAGCTACTTTACCTGATACTCCTACTGTTCCCGTTCTATCTATTCCAACTGCTACTGTGTTTTCTGCCTCTGCTAGTATTATGACTCCACTTTCTGTTTGTCTGAGAATTACTGATTCTGTCTCTAATATTCTGTCTCCCTTCTATAAAACTTTAATTAAGACGCCTACTTCTGACTCTGTACAGAGACGTAGTCAGCTTCCCAGTACTGAAGAACGGGGAATTAGATTCCACCGCTCTTAGATGGATTTCAAAGAGCAGAAGATATAGTACTAGAGATGTACTAGATACATTTATGCAGTGGAAAGAACCAACACAAAGATATGTGTTCGACGAGATGTGCTCCCTTTTGCGTGAGGAATTAGAGGAAGATGACTCTGAACAAAATCTAGAAGAATAATTAATGTTCAGAAAGAGTTTGCTGCAGGCATGATAGTTGGCCCAGATATAAAAGAAGCGATGGAACTAATTTTAAGCTATAGGAATGATCCATCCCTTCGTTCACCGAAAGAGTTAGAAAAACGTAGTACGAAGCAGAATCGCCAATATCCAATGAGGGAGGTTCCTCCAATCTGGCGCGAAGCTGTGCCAGCTGATGTGAACCGTGGTATTGCTGCCGCTCCGGCGCAATTCCAGAGAGTGTGGATACACATTCCATGGAAGCGAGCCGAAGTGTTAGCAGTTAAACAGGCATTGCCAGATCCGCGAAAGAATCCCGCCGGATACTATAAAGAGTTAGCGCAAACAGTTGAGGCTTGCGTGACGAATTTGGCGGACATTGACATGTTATTTGGAAATGTAGTCCCGCAACCAATTTGGGCTAAAATTCGTAAAGAGAATCATCCAGTTGCCCTAGGTGGTGATTGGGCAGCTATTATTGCGGCAGATGGTCAGCAAATAGGTGGTTCCAAACCCGAACCTCTAATTGCTGATCTTCCAGGTAGAATAATTGAATTAATGAAGACTCTGATGCCAGCATTGCGCGTTAACTGGGACAAGTTGTACGCATGCAGGCAGAAGAAAGACGAAAGTGTCTCCGACTTTTTCACAAGGTTCGAAGAGACTTTTGTAGATCACAGTGGTCAGGATATGAGCACAGAAGGAGGACAGAGACTGTTTGTCGATAAATTTGTACACAATCTGCTGCCAGAGCTTAGTAATAAATTGAAAGATTCCGAAAGTGCGTGGGCTGTCTCTACAACTGCGCAAATACTTGCAACTGCACAGTATTATGAAAATAGGGATAAAGAGGAGAAAGAGAAGTCAGATAAAAAGACGAAAGATTTAAAGACTAAAGTTCTTTTGCAGCAAGCATACCCGCCTCGTATGAATCAGACTAATACACAGCAAGGATCATATCAAAGGACAGATTATAGTTCACCGAGGCCACAATATCAATGGAACCAGTGTGCGTACTGTAAGAAAGAGGGTCATTATAAGAATGACTGTCCAATCTTAGCGCAGAATAATGCTGCAGCAGCTCAGAGAGGTCGTGGTGGTTCTATGCAAAATTCTAGAGGTCGAGGACGAGGTGCTATGCCTCCACAAACAAATGATCGCCCTTCTAATCATTTTGATCAGCGGAATGGACAGTCTGCCCAACAAACTAGATCTCAACAGTATCATGTTGAAGACTATTGTGAGGTTGATGAGGGATTTCAGCAAATTGAGTACTAGGACAGCCATGGACAGAGAGAGGGAGTAGTATCAGTTCCAGTGGATCAGAGTGGGCCTTATGTCGCAGTAGCAACATCAGGTGTAGTCGAACGGTTTCTGTTGGATACTGGTGCCGCAAAAAGTTCTATCATTCATGCGAAACTCCCTGGCGCACCTTTGTCCGGCTTAACAAATGTTTCAGTAGGTTTTTCAGGCGCCCCTGTTTACAACCCTGTATCCGGTCCTTTGCCTATCTCTGTTGGGCCGTGTCAATTGAAAGCACCCTTGATTTTGACGACAGGTTGTAATGAAAATCTGCTTGGTTTAGACTTGTTAAAACGCCCGTATGCGACATTGTACTGTTCTCCATCAGGAGTACAGCTTACATTGGGTAAAAGAATCACCTCTCTGATGTACTTGTCAATGGATGCGCTCCCACCAGAGCTGCGTTCACTCCCTGATACTCTTTGGGCGACTGGTCCTAACGATGTAGGTCTTTTGGAAATACCACCATATGTAGTCACTCTGAAAGCAAATGTTAAATTTCCACGAATTCCTCAATACAAAATTTCTAGTGAAGGTGAACGTGCACTTTTATTGATCGTGCAAGATTTGATTAAGAAAGACGTGATTGAAGAAACTAGAGGAAATGTCTGTAACAGTCCTGTATTACCAATTCTAAAACGTACTGATCCCTCAAAGCCTCCAGTGTATAGGTTTGTAATTGATCTTAGAGAGGTTAATAAAATTGTGGTTCCGCAGTTTCCTGTGGTTCCAGACATTACTGCATTGTTAACGTTGATTCCTGCTACAGCCACATGGTTTTCAGTTATCGACTTGAAGAATGCCTTTTTCAGCATTCCGATAGCCGAAGAAAGCAGAGATATTTTCGGCTTTTCTCTGGGAGGTCGAAGCTTCAGGTTTAAACGTGCTCCACAAGGCTATTGTGAGAGTCCGTCCATTTACAGTCAGGCATTAAAAAGTCAGTTAGATTCCCTTGTACTTCCTCCTGGTTCTGCCCTAGTACAGTATGTAGATGATCTTCTAGTGGCTGCCGATGACAAGGAAACTTGCAAAGCAGCTACAATTTCCTTATTGCATCATTTGTCTAATTTGAATCATAAGGTGTCACCTTCCAAAATGCAATACTGCTGCCAAGGAGTGACCTACCTAGGTCATCTCTTGTCAAAGGAGGGAAGGAAGTTGACCCCAGAGAGAATAAAAGCAATTACGCAGATGAATGTTCCCCGCACACAGAAAGAAGTACGTGCCTTTTTAGGTATTACCTCATACTGTAGGCAATGGATCCCAAATTTTTCTCTTTTGGCAAAACCATTGGTAGCTTTGACTGGGAAAAATGTTCCGAGTCCGGTGCCGTGGTCTGCTGAATGTCAGGAGAGTTTTTCTGAGTTACGAAATGCACTGTGTTCAGCTCCTGTATTGGGTACGCCCGATTACAGTAAGCCATTCACGCTCTATGTTCACGAGAGAGAAGGTTGCGCGTTGAGTGTTCTGACACAGAGATTTGGTGATAAACAACGCCCTTGCGCGTATTTTTCATCAACATTAGATCCGGTAGCTAGAGCATTGCCTAGTTGTTTGAGAGCTACAGCGGCAGCTGCAGCTTCCATCCGACAGTCTGCTGGTTTGGTGATGAATAACATGCTAGTTGTCATGGTTCCTCATGCTGTGGATACACTTATGAACCGAACCAAGACGCAGCATCTTACCAGTGCTAGATTATCAGGCTATGAGTTGACACTGTTAGCGAGTCATATTCAGATCAAAAGATGCAATGTATTGAATCCAGCAACATTGTTGCCGACTAATCAGGAGTCGAGTGATTCTGAACCCCATGATTGCTGTTTCAGAACCGAGGAAGAGACAAAAGGACGAATTGATTTAAAAGACACTCCATTGTCAGATCCAGATGGCACGTTGTATGTTGATGGGTCATGTTTTAAATTGGAGAATGGTGATGTGACTGCTGCTTACGCAGTAACGACTTTGAGTACGATTGTGGAGACTGCAAGAGTGAGTCAGAATTCTGCCCAAGCTGCAGAATTAATCGCTCTAACTAGAGCGTGTGTTTTAGCAAAGGGAAAGAGAGTGAATGTGTTCACAGATAGTCAGTACGCGTTTGGCGTGGCCCATAGTTTTGGCCGTTTGTGGAAAGAGAGAGGTTTCATTACGTCCCATGGGACTAAGATTCAACATGGTCAGCTAGTTAACGACTTGTTGGAATCTTTAACCTTGCCGACTGAAGTTGCGATTGTGAAGTGCAGTGCTCATAAAGCAATCACGGATGATGTTGGTCGTGGGAACGCTTTTGCTGATGAGACCGCTAAACAGACAGCTAGAAATATGATGAGTAGAATGTATGTTGCTATGTCTGCGAGATGGATTTCAGAGTCTGGAATGTGTGAGGACACAGTGGAAAGTGTGAAAGAAATTCAGAAAGAAGCGACTGAGGAGGAAAAGCTTGTATGGAGAGAAAGTACGGGTAAATTGGACTCGAGTGGATGTTGGATTGATCTGTCGGAACAACAGCGTTGGATGTTGCCTGATGCGTATGTGCTTGCAGTGGTGACGATGGCGCATGGAGCAGCGCACATTAGTTCTAAAGGGATTTGTAAGATGTTGGCTCCAGTCTGGAAGAATGATGGAATTAGTAAGTGTGCAGAGAGAGTGGTGAAAAATTGTATGGTATGCCTGATGCATAATCCTGGCAAGGGAGTCCCCACACCTGCTGGTCATTTCGCTCCTCCTTCCTGCCCCTTTGAAGTGATTCAGTTAGACTTCATTCACATGGATCGGTGCAACAACCTAAAATACGTCCTAGTGGTAGTGTGTGCTTTCTCCAGATGGATCGAAGCATATCCACTAAAGGACAACACTGCCCTGTCAACTGCCAAAATTCTTCTCAAAGAATACTTCCCTAGGTATGGAATGCCACGGATTGTATGGTCAGATAACGGAAGTGAGTTTGTAGGGAAAGTTATGCAGAGTGTGTGTGCCGGTTTAGGGATCAAGCAAAAATTTCACAGTGCAAACCATCCACAGTCTGCTGGTTTAGTTGAGGGTTACAATGGCACCCTCAAGCTAAAACTCGCTAAAATACAAGCATCCACGGGTTTGCCCTGGCCAGATGCACTACCTTTGGCTCTGTTATCCACAAGAGCGACTGTACATTCTCGGGTAGGGCTTAGCCCTTATGAGATTGTATTCGGTCGTCCTGCCAATATTTGGGGGGTGCCTAGGCCAAAAGAATTCAGACAGCTGGAATATCCAATGTTGATTGATTACCTTTACGACTTGACTGCTAAATTGAGTCTTATTCACCAACAGGTTTTCGATGCATTGCCAAAGCCACCGGAGAGTCCAGGTCATCAGCTGAAACCTGGCGACCACGTTGTAGTACGGAACTTTGCGAGGACGAAGAACCTTCAACCCAGATTTGTCGGCCCTTATCAAGTACTTCTAGCAACGAGAACTGCTATTCGAGTGGCTGGCCGCAAGAACTGGATACATACGACGCACGTCAAACGTGTGCCCCTGCCGCTTCCCTATGATAACTGGGTGAAGAAGGGAATTGGTGCCTCTGAGTGTGAGCAAACACCCAGGTTCATTCCTTTCAGCGATGCCGAACTAATCACAGATACATCGAACTCTGGCTCTCCTCCTGAAACTGCTCCTTTGATTTCCGAACATTTGTCCTCTGCATCAGAAGAAACTTTGCCACCTGCGAACTTGAACATTACAACCTCTCCCGAAAATACACTTTTTCCAGATCAAACAGCTCCTGCAAAACTGAGATACAATTTACGATCTCGCAATATGGACAAATAAAGCAGGAAACTGCCTATTTTTTACGCATTTGAATTTTGACACTCTGCCTTCAGCCAGGAAGTTTGCTATTGTTTTATTGTTTTAAATTGCCTTGCCGTCTGGGTAGCCGTGAAGTAATTCAGGGTTCTCAAGGCCTACACGCTCCAAAGATAACCCACTCACATTCAAGAACTGTTGGCACGGAAGCTGTAAAAGGCAAAGAACAAGTTTATTAAGACCCCATGGGGTGGTGGTACACTCAAACAGCACCCTTCGGTAATGCAAGAGGTATCACACCGAACACCGGTGTGACCCCGTTTATATACAGTTTTGGGGCAATAAAAGATAGGCGGCACAAGTTAGAACACATTTAAGGACATATATGGTCATGGTTTGGAATACTGCCAGCTCATTGGAGGGGGCACAACTCCGCTGGTCAGTTTGATGCACATTCCAGAAGGTTTACGGGTCAGTGGGAACTGCGCATGTGCGGCTTGACCAGTACTAAAAATAGCTTGTTGCTGGGCAAAAAGGAGTGGTCAGCGGAACGGACAACGGACTAAAGGGCACTTCGGCCACGAGGCCGCTCATGATCTAAGATGGCCGCTGCAACATTCAAAATGGCGTTTTCATATATAGCTAAGTTAAGGAGGACAACGTGTAGGTTCAGCTAATCGCTAACGCGGCCGGGCCAATTACAACAGACGACCCTTTTAGCGGTTAGCTGAATCTACCTCATAGTGAACATAGTCAGGATGTTCGTCCTCGATGTCTATCAACATTATTTGTGTTACCTCCTTGTGAAGCATCATTTTGTCATGGGCAAGAGCTCGTCTTGATGGTATACAAGCTGATAGACACATTGAACATAAAGCTGGACCACATTGAATACATAAACATATGGAAAACATTGCTCCCACAAGTATACAGAGAATTGTCAACAGTTTCCAGCCCCAAGTTGCAATCATAGACCAGAACCATCCTGAAAGTGTCCAAGTTCCATTGTCTGGGTGGATTTCAGCAGCTATTTTATGAAGCTTGGAGATAGCATCATACACAGATGGAGAATTGTCCGGGACATATACGCAACAGCTGCTTCCGATAATTCTACATGCCCCCCCACGATCAGCCAAAACAACGTCCAACACCATCCTGTTTTGGAGGGTGACAATTCTGGAAATCTGTAGTTCTTCAGTAATATTCCCAAGAGCAGCGGCAGTGTCATTCGCAACAGCCTCGACAACGCGTGTCAGTCGTCTGATTTTCCGGCTGTTCAATGCAGCCCCCACAAAGGAAAATAGTCCCAGATTAAAATCCACATATTGCTGTAATGCAGTGTCCGTTTGATCAATGTCCTCTAGGGCAACAGTTCGTTTAACCCTGTTCAAAACGAAATCGTGATATAACGTGTAATCGTTGTGGTACATTGGAGGGGCAATGAATACAGGAGGTAGCACAAACGATACATAGCACGTGCCCAACCACCCCACTGGGAGCTGATGGTACCCCTTCGTTCCACAGATAAAATATGTGTTTCGGGATGCAACAAATGAAATGCCATTCGGGCTATCAAACGTGAGGGTAATGTTACATTCACTCTTCCCCACTGCGATCGTGCCCTTGTTTCTAATACATAAATCGGCTTTGGTAGCAATAACATTTATGACATGAGCACTAGATACATTCATGTTTCGCTGATTGCTATATACACGTGGGGCAGATACATTGTCAGGCCTGTACTCTTCCCATTCAAAACGTGTGCCCTCAGCCCGGGGAAACCCATCTTTGTCATGTAAACATATTCTATTCAAACGGAAAAGCACCCCTCCTTTAGTTGGCCATCTCAGAGTAAAAAGGAGGGTGTACCAGGCGTTGCATGACCCATTGTGTGAAAACGGAAGTGGAATAAGTGGGGTGCCCCCTCTTTTCTGGTGACCAGGCAACATTCCACACACCCAACAATTAGAAGTATTGGTCATATTATGCGTGTGGTGAAGAATCTGAATGAAGCTGTTATTCAAATATGTTTGGCGATGGCGCTCTTCATGGAATGGCAATGTAAAATGAAAATGTTCAGACGGTGCCGGGGTAGTCGGCAGCAAATGTTCACGTACAGGCACCACAAGTTCGACTACCCAGGCTATAACAGCTATCACCACAATAGTCAAAACAAAGAGAAAGGCACCCAATATTTTCTTATCACGAGATGCCGTTAATGCCATAGTTCAAGAAAGTTAGTGCAAAGTCACAAGTGGCACAAATTGTTCACAAATTGTCCCAGATACACGCACGTGTATACCTAAATGAAAAATGCGGTGCTGAACTCCGAGGTAGCCGTTGTTTTCTTCTCCGGGCGATGACGGGCGTCGCTACTCTAGCAGAACTGATCCCCCCCCCTTGGAATTCCCGGTTTCCGTTTCACAAACCTGGAGCGGTAACCAACCAGTCATTTAAAAAGGACACAAAAATCTTCTTATCGTGGGCGTAGGTTGTAGCGCTCTCTCCCAATCGTAGTTTGGTCCGGGAAGGCTCCCTCCACTTCGGCCGACGTCACAGCTGGGCTCTTTTCTTTCTCCAAAATCTCCTTGTAATCAGTCAACACAGCAGGAGTCACCAGATCCGGAGAGACACGGCGACAATGTGTCGAATGCACCCACCGCTTTCTGTTTGTTACTCGTACTGCGGTGCGGGTCGCCAGGAGGACCTGCTCAGGACCCTTCCACCTGGGCTCCAAACTGCTTGCTCTCTCAAACGAGCGGACCATCACGTGGTCACCAGGACGAAGATCATGGCCTTCTCCAGTAGAGTTGTCAGGGAGCGCTTCTCGAACCTGTTGATGAATAGAGAGCAAATCATTTGTTAATCGTGCCAAATAATCATTCATCATAACACAAGGCACATCATGTATTAATCGCGGCTTGGGCACCCCCCAAATGTTCATAGGGCGGCCAAACACCACCTCATAGGGCGTAAGGCCGGTTCGTGAGTGGGGTACTGATCTAAGAGATAGTAGTGCCAGCGGCAACGCATCTGGCCACTTCAATGATGTAGACGCCACAATTTTGGCCAGCTTAAGCTTCAACGTGGCATTGTACCGCTCGACCAAACCTGCTGACTGAGGGTGGAATACAGCGTGGAATTTTTGCTGAATCCCTAACCCCTTCAGTACATATTCCACAATCTTTCCAACAAAATGGGGCCCATTATCGCTCCACAAAAATTTACAAACTCCAAAGCGAGGAAAAAATTCCTTAAGCAACACCTTAGCTGTTGTCAAAGCTGTATTGTCTTTCGTGGGGTAGGCCTCAACCCATTTGCTAAAAGCACACACCACCACTAAGACGTACTTCAGGTGGTTGCATCGCTCAAGCTGGATGTAGTCCATTTGAAGCACTTCAAATGGTGCTGAAGGTGGAACGAAACCTCCTTTCGGAGTATGGGTTCCCTTTCCAGGATTGTGTTGCAAACACACCAGGCAGGTCTGCACTACTCTCGCTGCAGTATTAGCAATCTCGGGATGTTCCCAAACTCGTGTTAAAAGCCGAGTGATTGCAAGAGCTCCGACATGAGCCAGTCCATGTGTCATCTGGACCATCGCCTGTAAGTAAGCCGCAGGCAATTTCCACTTCTCCATGTCTTTGCTTCTCCAACACCCCTCGTCATCTAGTACCCCATCTGCTGCCCAAGCCGCAACTTCAGATTCTGTGGCTGATTTTTGGATATCCCGTATCTCTGCTCTAGCATCACTCCATCGCTCAGCCTGTGATTGTACCACGTACATGGGGGAGCTAGTTCGGGACATAGCCGTTTGCCTTGCTATACTGTCTGCAAAGGCATTTCCTTGACCCACTCTATCCGTAATCTTTTTATGGGCACTGCACTTTACTATCGCTACTTTCTTAGGGCCAAGCAACGCATTTAGGAGATCACGCACTAGCTCTCCGTGCATAATGTGCTCTCCGTGTGATGTCAGAAACCCCCGTTCTCTCCAAAGAAGCCCGAAGTCGTGGGCCACTCCAAAGGCATACCGGCTGTCCGTGTATATGTTCACACATAATCCGGTACTCAATTCACAGGCTCTTGTTAAGGCTATCAGCTCTGCTGCCTGAGCTGATTTTTGTGGTATCCTAGCTGTTTCTACCACTGTCTTAAGTGTCGTGATCGCATATGCTGCGGAAGTCGTGCCATCTGGCAGCCTTAGGCACGATCCATCAACCCACAGTTCCCCATCCACATCTGGAAGTGGCACATCCTGCAAGTCAACACGACCCTTTGTCTGTTCCTCGGTCAGGAAAACACAGTCATGATGTTTTTCTTCCTGACCCTCCTCGGCCGGATAGGGCAATAAAGTGGCCGGGTTCAAAGTAGCGCATCTTTTCAATGTAATATGTGGCGCCAAGAGTGTCAGCTCGTATCCTGTTAGCCGTGCACTCGTGAGATATTGGGTCTTGGTTTGGTTTAACAGGGCGTCTACTGCGTGAGGAACTAATACCAACAATTTATGTGATAACACTATTCCCTCACTCTGTCGTATGGCTACTGCAGTTGCTGCTACCGCTCGAAAACACCCTGGCAACCCTCGTGCTACAGGGTCCAAAATTGCAGAGAAATATGCACATGGTCTCTGCTTATCCCCGTGTAATTGCACTAACACTGACAACGCGCACCCATCATTCTCGTGCACGTACAATGTGAAAAGTTTCGTATAGTCTGGTGTACCTAACACGGGTGCGGAGCAAAGGGCCTGCCTCAACTGCTCAAAAGCTTTCTGACATTCGTCTGTCCACTCAAGAGGCATTGGTGTGGCTTTGGACAGTAATGCTAGCAATGGTTTTATAATATGTGAAAAACCCATGATCCATTGCCTACAAAAAGATGTCAACCCTATAAAGGCACGTACATCTCTCTGGGTGCGGGGGACTGATGTGTCTAAAATTGCTTGAATTCGATCAGATGTTAATGCACGCCCCTCCTTAGACAATAGATGACCAAGGTATGTCACCTGGGGTCTACAGTATTGGAGCTTCTTCTTCGAAACCTTGTGATTGTTTTGCGCCAAAAAGGAAAGCAACGCAAGTGTACTCTGTTCACATTGTGCATAGGAGTCAGCGGCAAGCAGAAGGTCATCCACATACTGGATGAGCGCAACGCCGGACTGCAATTCAAACGAATCTAGCTGCCTTTTCAAAGCCTGGCTATAGATGCTAGGACTTTCAGTATATCCTTGGGGAACACGGCAAAATCTATACGATTTATTATTGAGCGTAAAACCAAACAGATATCTGCTATCAGGATGAACAGGGATGGAAAAGAACGCATTCTTTAAGTCAATAACGCTAAAGGTGGTGGCTGTCGGTGGAACTAAGGTGAGCAAAGTCATAATATCAGACACCACCGGATATTGGGGAATGACAATTTTATTAATCTCTCGCAAATCGATAATAAATCGATAGATCTTGCCATCAGTGTCTCTCTTAAGAATCGGTAGAATAGGGCTGTTACAAACATTATAAGGGACCTCCTCCACCACCCCCGCAGAAATCAAATCCTGAACAATATTACTCAGTGCAATTTCACCTTCTCTCGAAATCTTATACTGTGGCATTCGTGGTAGAGGAGCCCCCTCCTTAACAGTAATGTGGATTGGTGGAATGCGCATCTCTCCCACATCCGTATCTGAGGTCGCCCACAACGTGTGCGGCAGGGAGGCCAAAGCGGGGATGTCTAAAATGGCATAAAATCTGTCATGGTCAGGGCAATCATCAGGGTCAGGGTAATTGTCGTTCAGAATAACCCGCACTCCCTCAGGAGCGCAGCGTATTGTCGCTCGAAAATATTTAAGCAAATCAATCCCCAGGATATTGTCTGGGGTATGGGGTGATAACAAAAATTGACCAAAGCTAAAATATTTGTCAATGCATAGTGCAAGGGGCTTGGACAATGGGCTGGGGGAGGGTGTGCCATCAAACCCTACACACGTAATCATTTCGCCAGACAGGGGAGCCCTCGGAACCAAGTTTTTCGACAGAGCGCTACGAGTAGCTCCTGTGTCGACTAGAAATTGATCAGTAGAACCCAAAATACCCGCTGTTACATATGGACCTTGCTGATCTACCGGCACTTCAACTGATTCCTTACCCCATCCCACGCAATCCTATGCATGCACATAATCCTGGTGCTCCACATTCGCTCCTTCCAAAATCTGATATTGATTCCGTCTATCAAACGTATTTCGTTCGTCCTGGCCACGGCCCCTCTCCTCAATCTGTCTACGATCACCTCCGCTACCCCTCGCTCCAGTATAACCTCCTCTCGACCTTCCACTTCCTCGACCACGCTGACTACGCTGTTCACGAAGTACCGGACAATCTTCGGCCCAATGCCCAAACTCCTTACAATAAGCACACTGATCCTCCGCAATGTCCGTACGACCATACGACGCGTTTCCTCCACCCCGTCTACCTCTCTCATTCCCTCTACCCTGTGTTCCCCGAACCTGCGCCAACATCACCTTCGTTTTCAGTTCCTTCGCCTTTTTCTCTACACTTTCTTTAGCCTCCACTTCCTGCCGCTCATAATACTGAGCCATAGTCAATAAAGACGCAGGGGTCGCCGTGGCCCAGGAACTTTCACTCGACTTCAATCGCTTTGCAATCTCTGGAAGGAGATTAGCTACATACTTATCTACAAACAAATGCCGACCCATATCATCTGTTAAAGATTGACCACTGTAATCATGAAAAGCTTCCTCGAAGCGTGTAAAGAAATCTGAAACCGTTTCTTCGGGTTTCTGCTTGCACGATGTTAGCATAGTCCAATCAATCTTTTTGGAGGGAACAAGCGTTTTTAATTTATTCAAGATAGCTGCCGGCAGATCTAGAATCAACTGGCAAGGCTTACAGGCTGGTTCTCTGTCTAAATCTGCGGCATTTATTTCCTTCCATGTCCCCCCCAGTACCGTTTCATCATTATTTTTACGAATCTGCCTCCACATATCGGGTGGTAATATCAGCCCAAAAAACAAGTCTATATCCACTAGAGTCATCACACAAGACGATATAGCCCCCTCTACTCCCTCATAAAATGCCGCCGGATTCTTCCGAAGATCAGGTAACGAATTTTTCAATGCCATGACATCTGCTCTATTCCATGGCATATATACCCAATTATACACAAAATACCCTTTCGCATCCTTGGACAATTTATCATCATCCGTACCTTCCCCTTTTGGCGGAACATACAAAGGTGCGGCTTCCCGCATAGGCATAACATGCAACGCAGAACTCTTATCTGAACCACGGAGAGAACACTCCTTAGCCCGCCCATTATTCTCCGATTCGGACTCCTTTTGTCTCCGCTTCCGTTCCTCCCGCAATTGGGTTGTCTCATCCCGCAGCTTGATCAATTGCTTGAACAGGTCATCAACATCTGAAAGATCAAAATCACCTTTAGCTAAATTCTCACGATGCACCGACAACACTTTAGGCTCTAACGTATCAGAAAGATCACGATATGCAGTTACAACTTCATCCGCCAGACTGGACAGAAAATACATTAATTCAAGATCCGACCACCCTTTCTTTTCTGTTAACAACTGCTCCTGAGTAACACAATGCTTATTCACTTTACGAGCCCAACTACGTAAATGAGCGGACCTCTCCGCAGTAAACCTGAGAGCCGATACCCCCTTCTTGCTCAACGAATCCCGTCCATCACCCTCGGGATCTGCAGCCGGAGCCGTCGGCGGAACGTACGGAGGCGGTGACCGATCTAACAAAGAAAAATCATCAATTTCATTATTAAGGACAGGATAGAGTGGTCGACGAATAGGAAATTGACCAGTCGTTTGCAAGTTACGTTCCCGTTCCTCCCTTTCTTTCTTCTCCTGAGCCTCCTTTTCCTCAAGCTGTAAAGCCTTATCCCGAGCAGCCTTGCGCTGCTCTTTGTCCGCCAAGGCAACCTCACGCTTCATTCGCTCACGCGCCGCTTTCTCCCACATTCGCACACAGTCAAACATGTTTTGTCTAGACCTACGTTGAAACATACATTGCTCTACAAATTGTATTTTACTCAAATCATACGACCCGTGTAGAGGCCATTGCAATTCAGAATCGGCCTTGGTGTATTTATGCCATAATTTACTGTACATAATAGGGGGAAGGCCAAACTTTATATACATGTCCCTATTTGGAGTTCCCTCTGGGGGAGCCGGCTGTGATTCCGCTAACCTAATTGAGGTACCCTCACCAAAACAACACATTCCTCGGAGTGTGCTGAAAACAGGCATGTTCAAAAGGTATCACGAAAGCGTGACACCAGACAAAATGGCACTTACAGTTCTCCACACGATTGTGCCGCTCAAAGGAAAAAAACAAAGTTAGAGAAACATCTCTACATGCCTGCCTATGTGAAGTGCACTACACATATAAGTTCAAAGATCACAAATTCACAATGTTAGCTAACTCAAGTCAAAGATCATAGGACTTCGGCAAGCGTCCGAGGACTACCTTACCGACCACAAAGCACAGATTTTCAGTAAGCGTCCGAAGACTACCTTACCGAACACAAATCGCGGAACTTCAGTAAGCGTCCGAAGACTACCTTACCGAACACAAAGCTTACCCAAATTCCCAAATGTCCAGATTCCAACTGCCAAGGTCTTGTAAACCAAATCAGCCAAACGGCACTCTCTCGGCGATGCAGACACTTCGGAAACTCAGTCGGAGACCGGCGCCACCTGGAAGGTCAGATCGGAAGGAAAGGAAAAACACCGTGGCAGCCAAGACTCGGGTCACTCGTGGCAGCGCGCGTCCATGGCGAGTTTCCAAGCCTTCGTCACGACCTCTCCTTCGGGCATCCGAGTCGCCGATGAGTCCCTTCGTGGTCGCCAATTGAAGTAATTCAGGGTTCTCAAGGCCTACACGCTCCAAAGATAACCCACTCACATTCAAGAACTGTTGGCACGGAAGCTGTAAAAGGCAAAGAACAAGTTTATTAAGACCCCATGGGGTGGTGGTACACTCAAACAGCACCCTTCGGTAATGCAAGAGGTATCACACCGAACACCGGTGTGACCCCGTTTATATACAGTTTTGGGGCAATAAAAGATAGGCGGCACAAGTTAGAACACATTTAAGGACATATATGGTCATGGTTTGGAATACTGCCAGCTCATTGGAGGGGGCACAACTCCGCTGGTCAGTTTGATGCACATTCCAGAAGGTTTACAGGTCAGTGGGAACTGCGCATGTGCGGCTTGACCAGTACTAAAAATAGCTTGTTGCTGGGCAAAAAGGAGTGGTCAGCGGAACGGACAACGGACTAAAGGGCACGTCGGCCACGAGGCCGCTCATGATCTAAGATGGCCGCTGCAACATTCAAAATGGCGTTTTCATATATAGCTAAGTTAAGGAGGACAACGTGTAGGTTCAGCTAATCGCTAACGCCGCCGGGCCAATTACAACAGCCGTAGGGTCGTGGCTGTGTGCCTAGATGAATCTGCAGGGGTCAGACACAAGGTCGATCTTTCTGTTAGTTCTGGGAACTCCCAGAGCTGATAGAGGCATTTTCATCTACGTACACATCATCAGTGGTCGCGAGCGGATTGTAGAAGATGGAGCTTCCTGAGCTGCAACGAGAAAATGTAATTTATGTTCACAGAAATAGACTTTACAGAATTCTTCACAGCAAATGTTTTCTAATGCAATGTGCCATTACATTTTTGATTGTTTTGATAACGTTGGTGGGTGGAATCGTCTTTGGTGTGAATTTAATTTTTATGCCAGTAACAACAGTACCTCCCCTTGATCCTGCTACTTCTACTATTTCGTCTATGCATTCTTTTCACTCATTTCCTGAACATGAGCAAGCTCGACGCTCAGAATTCATTAATAACACATTTGTACAGCTCTTGCATCAACACCAACTGGTAGTTAACACTACAGACTGCTGGGTGTGTGGCTTGATACCCCACACTATGGATAAAGGCATTCCCTACCTGGTTTTGCCTTTTAGCTATAATGGATCATTTCAGGCCTTTCAGACCATTTTTGCCTATGCCCTCGAGACCTATCCTCCGCGTCCACCACGTTCCACTAAATATAACTCTGCCAACAAAGCTTTAGTCCAGGGAATTATTGACATGATCAAGGACGTCAATAATACTCCATCTTACCCTAGAGATGAATTACGAGTATTTGAGTTGGAACTCTTCAGAGTATCGCCTTAGTTTGGGAGAAAGCAAACGTAAAAGCTCAACTCCAATCTGGTCGTACCTCACCGGGGTCAGGTCTGTTTGCAAGGAAATGGGAGAAATCCGAGAGCTCAGCTAGGGAGGAGTGAGTGCGTTGAGACTTACGTGTTTCCGTCCAACTCTTCCCCTGCCTTTCTTACTGCTAGAAGCACCTACTTCATCTGTCAAGACAGAGCGTATACATGGTTGCCTGCTGACTTTTCAGGTTCATGTAATATTGCTCGACTGTTGCCTCCAACGTACACTGCTTCTTCTGATTACCACAAGACCAGAGTAGCAAGAGGTGTCTTCAGCGAGGAAGATACCGCTGGTCAGGAAGCTGGTGACTTCTTCAAGGGTTTCCTTCCGTTCTGGGGGCCTATGGCCAATGGTAGAAACATACGTCAGCTAACACGGGTAGTTGAATCTACTATTACCGAAACTGCTGGTGCCCTTAGCAATTTGACAGCTGAGCTTCAGGCGGATCGACTCATGACGTTGCAGAACCGTATGGTTCTAGACGTGATACTTGCAGATCGAGGTGGGGTATGCAGAATGATCCAATCGAGCTGCTGTGTTTTTATTCCCAATAATGCTCCGACTGTCTATGAGGCGATCTCTAAACTACACAAGATTTCCGACTCTATACACATAGACAAGGGAAACTGGTCCTTCATGGAATGGTTTTGGACTCTGATATCAGCGTGGGGATGGAAGGTTCTGATGGTCATTGGTGTCATCTTAGTATTCCTGTTCTCGTGTTGCCTGATTATCCAGTGTGGTCCCGCTCTGTGTAGTCTCTGTGCTGCAACCTGTTTCAGAAAACCACCTGCGTTTGGAGAAAAGGCGCGAGAAAGAATGATGATACAACAACATGTCACTGACCTGATGAGCATAGAAATAGATTCTGACATAGACTGAGTAATTGCCTATGTAAGGGCAAAAGGAGGGACTGAGGTTCCGTGACGATTTGAACCCGTGTTTTCAACATTGTCGTAAATACATAATTTTGGTATCAGCGAACCGCAAATGGTCCATTTAGTATATCCTGGTGTTTTCGCTATGCTACGAGCAAGAGTACTCCTGTTACAAACACATTTCTGATCTACCCATGGCATCCATCTTAGATTATGGCAGCCATTTTGTGTTTCTTGCCCTCACATAGACAATGGACACGCAATGACCTCTGATTACTTCATTTCGATTAAGGACACGTAGGCTTGGCCAGCGATTCACCTCTCTAGTGACACGTACACCTTAGAACACAACACGCCGTGGCTGCATGACTCGACAGAAGCTGCCTCCTCTGCCTGAGGCCAGCCCTGCTATACTGGTTCTCGTGTTCGTTGGCCTGATCATGATTAGGCAGCCAAAGCTGGTAGCCTTGCCCATTTACGACCCACAAACATCTCTTATCCTGCTTTTCTATCTTCTGCACCTGGCTCTGCTCCTTTCCTTCTGGGCCTTTATTAGGGGGAGGTAACGAAATTTACGATGAGGCGGTCCGGCTCTTGAATGAAAAGCTGACATGGGATTGTGATGGAATAGTGGGAACCCCTCGTTCGTAATGTTTTGGCATTAGATATTGTCGACGATTCCTGTGCAACGCCAAATATTTATTGTTTAGGACACAAAGGTTTGGGAATGTAATAACATGTAAAGAATTTGCCTGAAGCCCAATTTTTAGTATATAAGGAGAAACCCTCTTTGTACAAATCGAACAGGCTCCTAGAATCTGCCCGTGTGTAGTTTCTGTGACTTCTGTGTCCCTGCAGTAATAAACCTTTGGTCTTTGACGCCACCATCGAGAAGCCCGTGTTTCTGTTTATTTGTGCACCGAGACAGGTAGAACTCCGGGGTCTTCGGGTGTTATCCCTGACACCTCTGGACGGAACCAAAAAGTACAGAACTCCAGTTTGCCTGATTTTAGAGGATTTTTTTAAAGTTCCAAAACTCCACACTTAGAAGAATTTCCAACTGAAACCACTCAATGTTAGTCTATGGAAGGAAATTCAAGTTACTGTAACTACAATTAGAATTACTTTTCAGGAGCAGTAGAGGGCTGAAAGATGCAGCACTGACGTTTCTTATGAGAACAGGTGAGTAAATCGGAATTCGTAGTTCGGCTGATTTTACAGGAATATTTTGCTCAATAGTGAAGGACGGGGGTGGGGCCTGAGGTAATGTGTGCAAACACGCCCTCTGGTGCATTTTAGATTGAGGAATTAATTCCTCTTTAATCCTGAGGTCCCCTGTGAGCCAACTAGCCCACCAGGTCCCTCCAGTATGTGCCAGGCAGCTGTCTTGCAGAAAGGTGTTCAGATGGCACGTCCCCTTTTTACAACACTCTGCAACACAGCTCCATGGCGCTTACTGGAGATACCTGGTGGACTAGTTGCCCCCTAGGGGACCTCTGGATTGAAGAGGAATTAATTCCCCAACTTAAAATGGGCCACGGGGCATGTTTGCACTCACATCACCTCAAGCCCCACCCCCTACCTTCACTACTGTGCAAACGAGCCCTGTAGCGTGTTCTAAGTTGGGGGATTAAGTCCCCTTGCATACTGGGCGTCCCTAGGGGCCAACTAGCCCACCAGTAACCTCCAGTATGCGCCAGGGGGCTGCGTTGCTGAGAGGTGTCAAAAGGGGTGTGGCCTCATTACACCTCTCTGCAACGCAGCCCCCTGGCGCGTTTGCAGAGGGGGAACTAATTCCCCTTGCATACTGGTGATCCCTGGGACCAACTAGCCCATCAGGAACCTCCAGTATGCGCCAGGAGCTGTCAAGTACCTTCACCAGACTGATGATTTCCGCAAGAACAGATGACTTTTCCTCAATCCCCGACTCTGCTACAGCGAATTACTTCACTAGCAGCAAAGAGGGGGAAAGGGGATTCGGTGTAAAAAGAGAGACTGCCACTACTACTCTTCTTCTGGATGGGTGCTCTTGCTCTTCTTCAAGTTATCACCTGCAACAAGAAAGGTTATATAACCACAGCTACAAAACCTTGACTCTAAATAGAAATGACTCCACTAATCTATACCTGTCCCTTGGTAGTGGCTAGCTGCTCTCTGATTGGTATTTGATTGGGGAACTTTACTCTGCAAGTTCGTATCGATAGCTCTTTTCAACAGGACGCTGCAAAATAGATTCACAATTATTCTCCTTCTCTACTGACTAAACATATGCAAAATGTTATGTGTATATCTCTTTCACCAGCCTAAAGTGGTTGGTCAGAAGAACAGAAGATTTCCACTGGTATCAATTCACCACTGGAATGTAGGTAAGTACATTTATATATATGTATATAACTATATTTACATGCTCTTCACATGGAGTGTGTAGTATTGTCTGTGCTGAAAGTCTCTTGTACTCAAGGCTGGTATTGCTTGAAGGTTCTACAATTACTGCGAGGTTGCTAGGCCAACATACACTCTATTCAACAAACTCTCTTAAGTCAGAGAGACTGGAACTTAACTGGTACGACCTTTAGATGACTAATACCCAAAAAGATGAATGGCTCGCTTCCGAGGAAACTGAAAGTCTTTTGCAATATATTTTCTTTAATAATGTCTCTAATAACGTGCTTTCAAAAACTAAATAGACTTCTTCTGTCTCGAAGGTTATCAATGAATCCAAAGATTCGCCACCAGAAAAACGAAAAACACCAGGCTCACCTTAATCACAGTGTACCTACTGTGATACCAAACTCGGAGTCTGGAATTCCAACGAATCTTCACCAAACGAGAAACAGAACGGGAGCGCTAAAAGAAACGCGACCATTGCGTATAATATGATACCCTGTCCTGTACATAATCCCCTGTAAATTCTGCCCGTGCCTGTTGGCACATTGTAAAGTGTGTGTTTTTATCTAAGGTGTCTTGCTATAATACAAAGGCTATTTTTTATATAACCTTGTGTGGAGTTTCCTTTGTGGTGGGTCTTGGGTGTTGTTGCTGGGTGCGCGCGCAAACGCTTTACACATCGCCTCCGAGATTAGCCGTGCTGCTCGCGCCACGTTACCTGGAGGGTGAGCAGGGGTTATCTTGGTGTGTAACTCCCTTGCCCTGACTTGGAAATTGTGATCTCTGACTGACTTTGCCGCGAGCCCTGGCCAGCCGGGGATCCCGTTTCTATCTTAGTAAGCACTGGCGAACGGACTACTGTGTTTTGAAGATTTGAAGGGATAAAAGGTAGAATCTTTTTTATGGTCCTTAAAGTATGAGGCGAAGAGGATGTCATACCATTGAGTTGATCATTATAAGTGAGTTTATTATTGATCACTATCCCTTTATTCCGGGCCATGGTGGCCGGTGATGGCAGACCAACTAAATCCTGCGGACACCCGTTAAGTGTCCAAAAGGATGCATTAGCACCAAGTAACAAAACCTTTGTTTTTATGGAGTTTAGTTTCAGACAATTCCTACTCATCCCTTAATCACATCTCTCACATCTCTTAAAACATATCAAGTGAAGTCCGCACAAGACAGACTTTTACTCACAACAAGGCCATGGGCGTACAACAATCCCTCAACATTGTTCGATGTGTTCATGAGCATTCCCCTCTCGGAACAACTTCTGGACTTCTCTATGACACAGCATGTGTCCAGTGATCACCTCCCACGACCGATAGCGATATTTCTGCAGTCACTCAGACCTCACATCCTACACACTCTGGCCTCCCCGGAAGAGGAAGAAATTCACACACTCTTACGGGGAGTGAAATGGAACAAAATAGACTTCTCGGTCCAGCAGACTGGACACCAACTGGAAGTCAGAGAACACCCACTGTTCTGGTGGGGCTACATTCATCAGGCGCGCAACACCCAAACCCATTGGGCTCACTGAGCTTTAGCCCCCCCCCGTCGTGTGTGTCAGCCCGGCTGAGACAGGTTCACGGGCTGGTGACCGTCTAATTGCGCTGAGTACTTCACAGGTCTTTAAAAGACCATTTACTTGTTAATGAGGCTTTTGTTGTGTGTTTCACCCCTTCATAGAGCCACCATGCCTACGGCTGGAAGAATTAGCGACCCCCCCAAATCATTTTCAGCCTCCCCCCAGAAATTTGGCCCTAGTTTCCCACCTGACATTCATACAATGGCCATCGATAGACGGGGGAAAAGGAGGCGCACTCGAAGATTTAGTGTTACTCTGAATAAATACATTTAAACCAAGGGTGCTACACTACTGTTGTGTGTTGGCATCACACACTAAGTAAACTGTAAGCCTTACAGGGATGAAGCCCTGGATGTAGTGTGCACTGTTCTGCTGAACAAATTGTTCTAATAATAAACAGACTTTTTACCACTTGATGCAAAGAAAAACTAAACCAACATTTTCTCTTGTCAAGCGTTTGTTATTAAACATTAAATCATATATTATAATACAATTCTTGTGTTAATCTACATATTTTAACGCAACCATAAAACAACAAAAGTTGCCTTAACAAAACAGATTCTTAGATCAGATAACAAATAATTATATATATTCCAATTGGCCTTGGCGTTACAATTTCCATATTGATTGGTGCATAGCTTTCACTTAGCCCAATGCATTTTGGGACTCACAGGTCCCTTCCTCAGGGGCAGTGTTCTGGAAAGAAAGGAATATAAACGTATGTGTTACATACGGTACAATGTGTTTCGTTAGAAGAAGTTAAAGATTATAGGAGAGTCCTGTGTCCAACATAAAAGGTTGAAGTGAAATCTGATGGTCTTAGTCAGTGAGAGTAAATGGAAATCACCTCTACATACTGAAACCGCGTTTGAATATCGCCCATGTACCACCAGGTAAATTGTGATGTGGCTACAGTGAACTGAAATGAGTACCCAAGTTTGTATTTAGCGTTCATACCTTGATGGTGTCAGTGTGCCCTGTGGCGATAAACTGTGCCAGAAAAATCGCAGCAGGTAGAATCCTGCAAGTGGATAAATATTTAAAGTGTGTGGTCACCTCCCGCAAGTCAAAAACCAAAGTTCACAGTATAACAATAAAAACGTGATCGTATGAAATGACAAGATCATAGCCAAACTTAACCTAGATTCAAAGGTTCGCATATACATCACTCCTGCTGAAATGGAGTATAAGGTAGAACATCAGTGCAAACTAAATAGACGTGCATGGACGCACTCATCCGACTGCGGATGCGGTGCTCGTAATTAGTAATACGGCTGAAACTGGAGTGGTGAGTTTCCCGATTTGCTTGTAGACAGAGTGGTCTGAGATTGAGCAAAAACACACATAAAATAAGAGCCGCTAATCCCTTTTGTATCCCAGACAGCGGACCAGGGGCAACCACCGTTAGCAAGCACAAAAGCAACAGGGGTAACCACCACAAAACCAGGAAAGGACAAGGGAGGCAAAACTTTGCGCAGCGCCAAGAGCGTAGTCTGATCATCAACATCTCATCTACAACTCTGACTAGACAACAAGTAACAACACTAAATAAAGGCATGACATTTGTGCCCACCACAACCACTATGAGACTTGACACAGGTATTGCACTTTATAAGTTCATGCTCAAGTTACGTTTACAACTCTTTTTCACAAATATTGTGCAAGAATTCCAAGAAGATATTTCGACCAAGTTTAAGCCCAAGAGTAATTACCAGACTCCTGTCTCACATAAGATTCTTGACACCTTTGAAAACATACTGAAACATGACTGTGCTAAGATAAATTACAAACAACCTAGAGTCTCTAACTTAACCGATCATGAGCAACGTACTCTTCGGTGTATAGCTAACAGCAAAGCACTGACCTTGAAACCAGCGGACAAACGAGGGACCTTGGTTGTTATGGATACCACCTTTTACGTATAAAAAGTAAATGACCATGTAATGGATACTGCAACATACTTGGGTCTTGAGTCTGACCCTACTACTACCTTACAAAACATCCTACAAGCAATCTTAGATCAAGCTGAAGAAATGGGCAGCATAGAGTCACCTTTGAAATCTTATCTAACCCTAGTAATCCGCGGAGACCCAAAATCTATATAAACACTCTACTGACCCACCATTTCGACCCATTGTCTCTGGATGCAACTCCATCGTTCATCCTTTTGTCAGATATTTGGACCATTTCCTACAGCAGTTTGTACAGAACTGGTGCATGTATATAAAAGACACCACAGATTTTTTAAAGAAATTGTAGATGATTGAACCTTTTTTTCAAGAGAATTGGATAATGTGCACTATTGATGTCGCAGCGCTCTATACATCCATAGCGCACTCTAAATTCAATGAAGCAACAGAATGGGCGTTACTCAAAATGGAGTTACCAGAAAAAGAAAGTGTCTTTTTACTGAAACTTCTTTTTTTCTGTCTTCACAACAGTTACTTCCAGTGGCAGGATAACATTTTTTGGTCAAGTTACCGGCACATCTATGGGTTTTTCTGGTGCCCCGGCATGTGCTAACATCTTTATGTCGAATTTGAAAATGACTACATTCTTACCAATGACAACTTCACCAGAGGACTCGCTCAATATTGTAGGTACATTGACGATATATTCCTCATTTGGAAACAACCACAGAATAAGCTAGAAAACTTGATCCTGGAACTCAACACGAGAAACCCCAGAATTCAATTCACACATACCATTAGCTTTAAACAGGTCAACTTTTTTGATGTTTTGATAACTAAGGATTACACCGAACATAAATTAACCACCGAAATTTTCACCAAACCGACCAATAGAAACAGTACCCTACACCACTCAAGTTTTCATCCCAGAAGCCTTATCTCCAATCTGCCTTACTCACAATTCCTCCGAATAAAACAGATATGTTCGGAACCTGCAACTGCCATTAACAAAGATTGAGCTGCACAAACAAAGGTTTGAACTAAGAGAATACCCTCCAGATATTCTACAGAAAAGCATATCTAGATTAGCTAAAAAGGATCGCACATCGTTATTTCTCTAAACCCCAAGCCGGCAACAAATAACGCCTACCTTTCTATCCAAATACTCCACCTGTTCCATGCAAATAAAGAACATTATCAACAAGAAATGGGAGCTGCTTCAAAATGAAACAGATTTTAATGGTATATTCAATGAAAAACCAACATTTGTCTATACTCGAGGTAGGAACCTCCAAGAGTTAATACAAACACCAGAGAAATCCACGACGAAACAGATCTTCAAAGGGACCACTAAGTACTACAATTGTATACACTGTAACAACATAACTACAGGCGATATGCTTACACATCCTGTTTCAGGCAAAAAAATACAAATATGCACACTTCAGACAGTAATACCACCAACATAATATACTGTTTGAAATGCCCTTGTGTCAAAGCATATGTAGGAAAAACAGAACGCAAGTTCAAAACACGTTTAACTGAACACAAAAGCACAATATGCAACAGGGAACAAAACCTCAAGTGTAGCCACACATTGGCTAGAAGCACAACACAACATAACCCAATTAAGAGCGCAGATTGTTGAAGTAGTTCCCAAACATGAAGGCACAGACAATAACAAAAAACGTCTGCAAAGAGAGTTATTTTGGATTGACTATTTGCAATCTTTATCCCCAAGAATGACAAAATGGACATGAGTTGTTATCTGTAATCAACCTTATTTCTTTTATGTCTGTAAGTGTAGTACATTTGATGTTTGATTATTATTGTTATGTGTACAGGTACTTGCACTTCTTTTTAGGTCCCGCACCAGTGACGCATCGCGAAGCGATGTCGCAGCGAGACCTATAGTCGGCGAGTCTGCTTTCAAGGAGACAGGTGATGGGCACGCGCAGTATGCCGGAATCGGATCAGGTCGCGCGCGCGTTTACCATCTCCTGTCTCCCTTGAAAGCCTCATGCACTTCTCGCATACACACACAGCCACACCCCCCTGCTTTCGTTTCACACACGCACGCACACACACACACGAGCGCACACACAGACAGACACACGCATGCACACACATGAGCGCACACACAGAGAGACACACGCTCGCACAACACGAGCGCACATACACGCACACACACACACACACACACACAAACGCACACATACAGAGACACACAGCCCCCCGCCGCTGCTGCCACCCCCAGTACAACTAAGCCCCACTCACTGCATCGGCACCACTCCGGACTTCTGCAGCCTCCGCGGGGCTCTCCCTCGGGCATGGGAGCCCCGCGTCACCACTGCTCCCCTGGGTCAAGTCAAGTCAAGTCATAAAATTTATATAGCGCACTACATACCCAGAGGGTCTCAAGGCGCTTAGGGAGGGGAGGAGGATTACTTGTCAAATATCCACGTTTTAAGTTGCTTTCTGAATGCTAGGTGGTTCTGGGTAAGGCGAAGGTAAGTGGGAAGTGAGTTCCATGTTTTAGCTGCTAGGTATGAGAAGGATCTACCTCCCATGGTGGTCTTGTTGATGCGAGGTACAGTGGCGAGGGCTTGGCTGGAAGATCGTAGTTGGCGGGAGGGGGTGTAGAAGGACAGTCGTGAGTTGAGGCATTCTGGTCCGATTTCGTAGAGTGCTTTGTGTGCGTGGGTTAGGAGTCGGAAAGTGATCCTCTTATTGACGGGCAGCCAGTGGAGGTCTTTCAGGTGACCAGAGATGTGTTCGTTACGCGGGATGTCTAATATGATCCTGTCTGAGGCGTTTTGGATTCGTTGGAGTTTTTTCTGGAGTTTAGCGGTAGTACCTGCGTAGAGGGTGTTTCCGTAGTCCAGTCGGCTCGTGACTAGAGCGTGGGTGACTGTTTTCCTGGTTTCGGTGGGGATCCAGCGAAATGTTTTTTTGAGCATGCGAAGAATGTTGAAGCAGGATGAGGAGACGGCGCTGACTTGTCTGTTCATTGAAAGTGAAGAATCCAGGATAACGCCTAGGTTCCGTGCGTGGTCTGTCGGGATGGGTGCTTTTCCAAGGGCTTCCGGCCACCAAGAGTCGTCCCATGCAGAGGGGGATGTACCTAAGATGAGGACTTCTGTTTTATCTGAGTTAAGTTTCAGACGGCTGTGTTTCATCCATTCGGCAACTTCTTTCATTCCTTCGTGTAGGTTAGTTTTGGCGGTGCTAGGGTCATTGGTGAGTGAAAGGATCAGTTGAGTGTCATCCGCGTAGGAGATGATGTTGAGGTTGTGTTGGCGGGCGATGGCGGCGAGGGGGCTCATGTATACGTTGAAGAGGGTGGGACTGAGTGAGGATCCTTGTGGTACGCCACAGATGACTTCAGTGGCCTCGGATTTGAATGGTGGAAGGCGGACTCTCTGGGTTCTTCCGGTGAGGAACGAGGTGATCCATTCAAGTGCTTTTCCTTGTAATCCGATGTTTCTGAGGCGTTGTAAGAGGGTGCTGTGGCAGACTGTGTCGAAGGCTGCAGAGAGGTCGAGGAGGATGAGGGCGACTGTGTCTCCATTGTCCAGTAGAGTTCGAATGTCGTCTGTTGCTGCGATGAGGGCGGTCTCAGTGCTGTGTTTTGCTCGGAAGCCAGACTGTGAGGAGTCGAGGGATTTGTTGGCTTCGAGGAAAGCGGCGAGCTGGTTGTTGACAGCTTTCTCGATGACTTTGGCCGGGAATGGAAGGAGCGAGATGGGGCGGTAATTTTTGAGTTTGGTGGGGTCCGCTGTGGGTTTTTTCAGAAGGGCGCTGAGTTCAGCGTGTTTCCAGCTTTCCGGGAAGGTGGCGGAGTTGAAGGAGCAGTTGATGACGTCTCGAAGGTGCGGTGCTATGACGGAGTCTGCTTTGTTGAAGATGTGGTGAGGACATGGGTCTGTGGGGGATCCTGAATGGATGGAGTTCATCAGGCGGATGGTGTCCTCAGTGGAGATTGGGTTCCAGTCGTTAAGGGTGTTCAAGGGGGGTGAATGTTCAGCATATGGTTGGGTGGGTTGGTCTCCGGGTTGGTTGTCGAAGCTGTTGTGGATGTCTGCAATTTTGTTGTGGAAGAATGAAGCTAGGGAGTCGCAGAGGGCTTGAGAGGGGGTGATGTCGTTGGAGTTGGCCGAGGGATTGGTAAATTCCTTGACGATGTTGAAAAGTTCCTTGCTGTTGTGGGCGTTGTTATCTAGTCGATCCTTGAATGCTGTTTTCTTGGCCTTTCGGATTAGTTGGTGGTGTATGCGGGTGGCGTTTTTGAAGGCGTCCTTGGTGCTAGTGGTTGGGTCTTTTTACCAGGCCTTTTCAAGGGAGCGGCAGAGTTTCTTGGATTTCTTAAGATCATCGTTGAACCATGAGGCCTTCTTGCTGCCAGGTTTGCTTTGACGTTTTTTCAGTGGTGCTAGGGTGTCGGCGCTGTTGGATAACCATAGGGTGAAGTTGGTGGCGGCTTGGTCTGGGTTAGAAGAGTGGGCTGGGGTGTTTAGAAGGAGCGATGAGGTGATCTGGTCGATGGTGATTTTGTTCCAGTTTCTTTGCAGAGTTGGTTGGGGGTGGTTGATGGGTTTAGGCTTGTTGTAGGTAAAGTGAACGCAGCTGTGGTCAGTCCAAAGGAGAGCCGTAGTGTGGCTGAAGGAGACGTGATTGCTGGAGGTGAAGATAGGGTCGAGTGTGTGACCTGCGATGTGGGTGGGGGAAGTGACCAGTTGTTTAAGTCCGAGGTTGGCGAGGTTGTCCAAGAGGGTGGTGGTGTTGCGGTCGTTGATCTTTTCAAGGTGAAAGTTGAGGTCTCCCAGAAGGATGTAATCTTTGGAGGGGAGCGCGTGTGGAGTGATGAAGTCCGTGATGTCTTCACTGAATTGTGCGCGGGGTCCTGGTGGTCTGTATAGGAGGGTGCCTCTGAGTGTGGTCTTGGGGTCGATGTGGATCTGGAAGTGAAGGTGTGCAGAGTTGGCGAGATTGACGTCAGAGCTGGTTGAGATGTGGATTGATTTTTTATGGACGATAGCGATTCCTCCTCCTGTGTGGCCGGTACGGTCCTTGCGTGTGATCTTATAGTCTTCAGGGATGGCAATGGTGATGTCTGGGGCGGAGGAAGCGTTCATCCATGTTTCTGTTAGGAAGGCGACGTCTGGAGAGATGGTGTCTAGTAGATTCCATAGGTCAATGGCGTGCCTGTGGACTGATCGGGTGTTGAGAAGGATGCATTGTAGGCGGTTAGGGTCGGGAATCTGAGGTGTGAGCGTAGCGGAGTTGGTGACGGTACCGATGAATTTGCAGGAGTAGCATGAGAAAGGTCCATGGGTGTGTCCAGGAGCGGCTTGGACGCAGTTGGTGGAGCGGCCGGGGTTGAGGGCTAGGAGGGTGGTGGCATCGTAGGTAATGCGGGAGGGCTGGGCAAAGTGAGGACCAGGGGGTATGGCGCTGGGCGCGGTCCAGGCGCGGACGGGCGTAGACGGGCTTACCTTTGGCGCACCTTCGGCGCGACTGGGGCGCGATCGCTGCGCGTGAACGCTGCGCGCGGGAACAACTGTCATATATGGATAGTGGAGGGGGAGGGGCGAGGGCGGCTCAGCTGGGAGGCGGGGCGGGCACACGAGGACGACAACAACAAGCAAAATGGAGGCGGAGGGGGGAGCACAGCGGAGCGCTAGAGGCAAACGCGCTGACAAAGTTTAAAACAGCACAAAGAAATAACCAAAGCGCAAATTAAGCAAAGCGGTAATCACGCACACAGCAGGCGAAATGATATGCACGTTTTCTAAGCAATGCAGCGCTACAATACCAGATGTCTGCAAGGGACACTGGGAGCGACCACTCAGCCCGTGAGAGAGGAGCGAGTCACGGCGTCTTCAGGGAGAGGAGCGCTATTTCTGGTCAGTGGGAGGGCGGCTCAGCTGGGAGGCGGGGCGGGCACACGAGGACGACAACAACAAACAAAATGGAGGCGGAGGGGGGAGCACAGCGGAGCGCTAGAGGCAAACGCGCTGACAAAGTTTAAAACAGCACAAAGAAATAACCAAAGCGCAAATTAAGCAAAGCGGTAATCACGCACACAGCAGGCGAAATGATATGCAAGTTTTCTAAGCAATGCAGCGCTACGATACCAGATGTCTGCAAGGGACACTGGGAGCGACCACTCAGCCCGTGAGAGAGGAGCGAGTCACGGCGTCTTCAGGGAGAGGAGCGCTATTTCTGGTCAGTGGGAGGGCGGCTCAGCTGGGAGGCGGGGCGGGCACACGAGGACGACAACAACAAACAAAATGGAGGCGGAGGGGGGAGCACAGCGGAGCGCTAGAGGCAAACGCGCTGACAAAGTTTAAAACAGCACAAAGAAATAACCAAAGCGCAAATTAAGCAAAGCGGTAATCACGCACACAGCAGGCGAAATGATATGCAAGTTTTCTAAGCAATGCAGCGCTACGATACCAGATGTCTGCAAGGGACACTGGGAGCGACCACTCAGCCCGTGAGAGAGGAGCGAGTCACGGCGTCTTCAGGGAGAGGAGCGCTATTTCTGGTCAGTGGGAGGGCGGCTCAGCTGGGAGGCGGGGCGGGCACACGAGGACGACAACAACAAACAAAATGGAGGCGGAGGGGGGAGCACAGCGGAGCGCTAGAGGCAAACCGTGGGCGCGGGCTTCAGTAGACGGAAGTTCCGCCCCACGACAGGTTTCGGGTTCGACAGTGCACACTCACGTCTTGTTATTTTAGAAATTAGAAGGTAGACCTACATCTGCATATGCGAGTACTTTCACATCACTGGTAGAGGTGAAGAGCTCTCAGTGGTAGTGTCACTCTGATAGTTAACGTCTCTCTGGGAAGGTTATTCGAGTTTCTGTGATGGTGCAAGAAAAGGCACATCGTGGAAGTTTGTGTAGAACGTTTTGGGGTGTAGGTGGAGTCTGTAGCTAGTGTTCATCTGGCGGAAGACAGTGTGAGGTGGACTGAGAGTGCTTCGAGTGACTGAGCAGCGTGTGCTTCTCACATGTGTGAGAGACTACTGCTGAGAATGTCTGGTTGTGTTTGTGGAAGAGTGCACTCAAGGGGTAGCAATGGACAAGGGAGGGAAGTGTAGGTCCTATGATGACTTGGCTGTAAGCATGGGCGGAAAATCCGTTTCGCTCGCGGATTTTGCGGATTTTCGGTAAATTCGCAATCCGCGAGATTCGCGAATCTCCCGCAAAATCCGCAAATCCGCGAGCAGCGGATTTTGCTCGCACTGCTCGCGTGAGTTCGCGGCTTCCCAGTACAACTTCGCGCCCCGCGAATAAGCGCTAAATTGCAGAAATACGATTTTAGCAAAACTGAAACCAGGTTCAAAAGTTCAGGCTCATCATTAGTAGCCATTTCCTGTAGTGCTTCCTGAGGGGCCCCTCCAGAGTTCAGTTGCCAGTTGCAACTATTATGTGACCCTGCTCTGAACCTCAGAAAAGTTACACATATGCCACAAAGGTCCTGAATTACAGCTAAGGGAGACAAGCAGGAGCCAGGCTGGAAGTTCAAATCCATTAATCAGCCCCTAATTCATTATTGTCAGTTGGGGCAGGGCAGGTGTTGTAACTAATTTTGCAACAATGAAAGCACTTAGCAAGTGCAAAAGATCACTAATCAGGAAGCACTAAGGAAGCAGGTGCCAGCTAAAAAAATATTCTGTGACACATTAATCAGCCCCAAATTAATTCAGGTCACTTGAGGCAGGGAAGGTGTGCTTGCGTTGCCACAATAATGTACACTGACTGGACAACCAGAGGGTGCTGTGATGAAACAGAGGGTGGCATGGGTGGGCCAGAGGGTGGCATGAGTAGTCAGAGAGTGGCAGTGGTGACAGAGAGTGGCAGTGATGAAGAAGAGTGTCCCAAACAGGCTGGACACGTAGAAACAACAAGTTCGCGAAACTTGCGACCCGACAGGTAAGTTCGCGTTTTGCGAAATTGTACAAAACCCTCGCGAACTGGCAGAAACCCGCGCGAACACACAAAAAAAAATCCGCAAATTCGCGAGAATTCGCAGATTTTGCGGATTGCGAGTTCGCAAATCCGCAAAATTCGCGAACGCGAGATTCGCAAAATTCGCCCATGCTTACTTGGCTGGTTGTTTGGCCACAGAGGTCCTTGTGCTTCATGTGTTCCCCTACTGCGGTCACCCGAGCTTGTAACCTTTATGGACTTGGAGGAGAGGTCACCCAGAGGCCATGTGACGTGCAGTCATGGCCCTGGCCCGCGGTGCTCTGTCCTCCTCTCTTGTAGGATCTTCAGAGAGTGGCGGATTCAGCAGCCCTCAGAGTTAGCTGTGTTGGTGGGGCTTCCTGATGAAAGGAGGAGGCCCTGGGCTAGACCCCTCCCCTGCACACGTTGCACTGATGACGCGGCCACTTTAGACAGCTGTACTCATTTCATCGACCGGAGAAACATGCAAGAGCAAAGGAACCACGAAGCATTCCATCTTTTCATCTAAAGGTTCTGCGCTGATAACGGCAGCCAATGCATCAACCCGCTGAGCTATGTTATTAGCTTACATGTTTCAGTTATTTCCTAAAATTGTTTGAGGGTTTTTGATAGATCCTTTGCTGGCAGAAATATATAGAAATATTCCATATGCCAGTATGCCAGTATCATTCTCACATTCGATTTATCAAGCATTTGAATGGATTTAAAATAAAAATCCACAATATGGATACACATCTGTCCTAGCTACTATATATTTACATGCTGCTCCTCTTTTTTTCTTTGCTTAAAAAAATGGTTTTACGCAGGCAGTGGCTGTTAAAAAGGCCCAGCATGTGCACCCAGCTCGCCTAATTTGCACCTCTTTCAGCACCAGAGTAGGTCTTAAACCCACATTATGATGGATTACACAGAAAGAGCGCGCGCAAAATGGACATACAATTGTGCAAGGCCAGACAAGCACCATCAATTACAGGAAACTTAAATGGAATACCCATAGCGTGGACGGAATCATGGCAAAAAGCCTAGTTGAAGAATGTTTTAAAGAAACAACAATGAGAACAGTAACGGACCAATAGGAAAAATTTACAGAGAAGATAGTGAGTTATAATGAAAAAACATCTTGCGTAGATAGAAGCAATACGGCCCAGGATGAAACAAGTGAACCTAACATCTACCTCCCTTTTACTGTAAGGAGACTTAGACATACGCAAAATAGAATTAAGTTTCCATTTAATGATGAAATACGGGTGCTATTAAAAAACACAAATTGCAATCTGAGGAAATTAATATGGAATGAAAAAACAAAGTCAGGCAAGATCTGTGGACAATAATCTTCCACGTAAGTACTTTAACAAACTCACGGGAGTTCTGGAAACTGATTAACGGTCTAGCTAGGCCAAACAAACAGGCTGTAGGGTCTGTCTCATCTGAAGAAGAATGGGTTACGTTGTTTTAAAACATTTAAACCCAGAAACCTCAAAATATAATCAATGTACAAATCAGGAAAAGAGGATAAAAGATGACTCGGAAGGTGACTGTGAATTTTTTTTATAACCAACTCACAGGTGGCCAAGTTGATAAAGAAACAGAAGGATGGGGCCTCTGGTCCCAACGGTATTCCGTCTGCATTATACAAGGAAGCACCAGACTTTTGGTCTATCTACCTGACCGATGTCTTTAACGAGGTGGTTCAGAGTAGAGTAATTCCTAAATCGTGGAAAGGATCGCTAATAACACCAATCTTTAAGAAAGGAAATTGGCAAATGCCGGAAAACTATTGGCTAATTACCTTGCAAGATACGGATGCAAAATTCTTTGCTGGGATTTTATTGGTGATTTTAACTGATTGGGCAAAGGAAAATCAGGTTTTGCCCCCAAACCAAACAGGCTTTATCAAAGGCCTTGGAACCTCTACAAATATATTAACACTATCGGTATTAATTGATAAAGCAATATTAGTAAAACAACCCTTACACCTGTGTTTCGTCGATTTCAAGTCTGCTTTTGACTGTGTTGACAGAGAGCTTTTGTGGGCTAAATTAAAAAAACAAGGAATTCCGCTTACTTTGCTAAAAATTATCACGCTTCTGCACTCTGAAACTTGGGTTATGGTGAGGATTGGTGATGGAAGCATGCTAACCACAAAATTCCTACAAGTGGTCTTAAACATGGGTGCTTTTTGGCCCCCTTACTTTTCAATTTATTTTTAGCTGATCTTTCTACCACGTTGAATGAAATCAATGCACATCCTCCAAGGTTAGCATACAAACAGATATCCAATTTGTTGTATGGTGATAACGTCATACTCCTAAGTCATACCAAAATTGGAATGCAACGATTAATTGATGGCATTTCTAAGTATTTAAAAGCAAATGTTATGGTAATAAACAAAGCTAAGACCAAAGCAATGGGTATTACAAAAAATGTGCAACTTAAATTTAAACATAAATGGTTTTTGGAACACAAAGAATTGGAACAAGATGCGATCTACAAATACCTTGGTGTTATTATTAACGATAATGGAAACTTCCTGCCACAAAAACAAGATATTACAAGGAAAGCAAACACCCTTGTCGCGGCATTTAGAATCATTCAGAAAACCGTAGGAGAACTGTCTTATCATCCTTGCCTAAAAATAATCGCTGCAAAACTGCTCCCTACTTTAACATATGGTAGCGAGGCAATCAATGGAAAAGACGCTGATATTATTAACACTGTTGTCGCTAAAGTATACAGAATATTATTCTCCCTGCCAAAGAATGCCTCAAAAGCTCAGGTCCGGCTGGAATGTGGGCTAAATAATCAACTATATGCAAGGAAAGGACAAATACTGAAAGCTTCGAAAAGAATAAAAAACGACCAGGAGAAACAAATGTCTCGTATACTGTGGCAAGAAGTAAAAAATAACAGAAATGTATATAACTCCTACTATTTAAATAGATCAAAAGAAGAATTTGGTATAACGTTGATTTGGAATACTACTGTTACACAGAATAGCTTCAAAAAACAATAAATAAGCTTACCGCCCATCTTTCTTTGATAAAGGACAAAGATATGTTAGCAAAAAGAAACCAAGCATGGCCAATCAGAAACGGATTGAAGATGAAAAAGGTGCAACAATATCTTGAAACTTCGTGATCCAAGAAAAACAAACAGATTTTTATCAAAGCTAGATTTGGTTGTTTGCCAGGACTATATCAGTTACCACCATGGAAGAGACCAGAAGAAGAAAACCTATGCAGGCTTTGTAAATTAGGACCAGAAAACACTATTCACTTACTATGTCTTTGCCCGATTTTGGAAAGTGAAAGAAAAACTACACTTAAGAGACTACTTAATATGCGTGTAGTAAGGTCATGTAGGGAAGCCTTGATTGCAAGTTTAAACCGTGAGAATTTAGAAATGAATTCAGCATTTGTGAAATTTTTACTTGCTGTGGAAAATAAGTTGGAGGCTTTTATTTGAGTTACTTATCGATTGAGCTAACATGTATAAAGTACAATCAAGTCTTTTCACACAACGCTAAATGATTAATTGTTTTAAAACCTAACGTTTATGATATATAATTAAGTCTCTAGATTTAAATTAGAATGATGGATAGTTTCTTTTCTGGTTGTTGATATTTTAGCTATTTTTGTAAGATTTTAATTAATCAAACAAATAAAAATAAACTTGAAACTTGAACTTGAAAGCAGTCATACAACCATTTGTTTTTTCATGCTTTGTCGATTACTCTGCAGCTTTGGAGAACGTGGATGGAAACATCCTCTGGGAAACAATCACTAACCTAGGGAATCCTTAAAAAGCTACTGGAGGCTATAATCTCACTTTATTCACAAACCTGGTTCCGATTCAAGACCACATAAAATACGGAGTCTGACAAAGTGTTCACGGACCAAGGCCTTTAACAAGGATGCGTCTTTGAGCCCATGCAGGTAAACCTACTATTAATAAAGTTACTAGAAGTAATGTTACTACTAGTAAAATTATTAATAGTAACTTACCTTTGTGAATACCTAAAAGTAGTAAAATTAGACTTTTGGTCTAAGTTAGGCTGTTGTTCTAAACTTAAACTTCAGATCTAAACTTAAATTCAGGTGTAAAGTTAGACTCTAGGTTATACTTAAACGTCAGGGGCAGTATTATATACCGTGCCCCAGGGACGTAATGGGTGTTTGTGCCCGCTTCGCGTGCCCAGGGGGCACTTTGATATTATAGAAGGGGCCGCAGATGCTTGTGCATCCCGTTCTGTACTACTGAAAGTGCTGGCGCACATACAGCACTAGGGCTTCCGCAAGAGGGCGTTCCCTCATTTGTATGGGGTGTGGCCCCATGCAAATGAGGAAACCCGTTTACCTCTGTACCCGCACAGTATTTCCGACGCGGGCGTGGAGGCATAGATGCTCCCACGAGGCACACTGACAGTGCGCCACCCAAAAGGTGTCACACTGTCAGTGTGCCCCCTGATAGCAGCCCTCTGGGGGGGAAAAGGGAGTCACTGACTGCACCCACCTGCAAGGCCATCTCTCATCCCCTTTAAAATTACAAGCTAGTTGCTGCCTGCACAGTGGAACACTGAGCAGCTGCTTGAAAGCTGCTCTGTATTTCACTTGAATGCGCCGCCCCAGGGCAGCACGAGTTTGCGGCTATGGTGGGGGCAGCACATTCAGTGTAATAGGGCGCACTTTCCCTGTTTGCCCCGGCGCATATTAAAAACGGGTGCACTGGGCGCAAACGAGGAAAGCGTGCCCTATACATATTAGAGCCCCTGGTCTAAAGTTAGACAGTTGGTTCAATTTTTTCCTTTGTTAACTGGAATAGCTAGGGGCTGTGTCTGTCAGTGTTGAGGTGCATTTGAAGAGCTATGTGTATGCCCAGTACTGGAACTGCTGTAGGTTGTGCATGTCAGTATTCAAGTACATTGGCAGAGCTATGTGCGTATCTAGTCCTGGAACTGCTGGAGGTTTTGCATGCCAGTGCTGGATTGTACTGACAGAGCTATGTGTGTGTCAGGTACTAGAACTGCTGGAGGTTGTGTATGTCAGTGGTGTGGTTCACTGGCAGAGGCATATATGATAAAACAGGCACAAACCAGCACAAGATGTTTGTAAAGAAAGCAAGAAAAGTCAAGAGTCAAGGCACCTACAAAAGGAACCTGCAAAGAGACTCCATGCACCATAAAAGAAAACAAGACATTGTGCACTATGAAAATATTCAGAAGACATCATACACTATGGGAGAAACCAAAGCACTATTGAACGCACTATTCCCTCGGGATCAGTGTCTCTCCAGAGCACTCATACTGAGTTCAATGTTTTGTTCAAGACGTGTAAACAAAGTTCATAAGTATGGTTAAGTCAATTCTTTTAATTGTTCATTTTTTGTTTCTCACATGATTATTCTGATGGACTTATGACAAGCGTCCAGTGGCGCAATGCATTTCGGGCTTTAGCCCTTCTTCAGGGGCCGTGTACAATTACAGTTTCAAAAAAACAATTCATTTCCATGTCATATTAAACAACTTCATACATATTACAACCTGTGTGAACATGCAAAAGGTGAAAGAGAAGGAGTCAACAGTGTGAATCATAGTCTTTTTGTTTACAAAAGGAAAATAAATGAAGGTGAATTCATCTCATGCTCGAAATTTTTACTTTGAAAAAATTAAGCTCAGGATGTTGTCCCTGCCGTAAATTAGGGTGAAATTGTGAGGGTTTCAACATGATAACCATCGGCATAAGTGCATGAAAGTGCTATGAGAGATTTGTTATTCAAACCTGTTTCTGACTCTGTGTCGGCGTACTTTCACGAGTATGAATCGGTCTACAAAAACAAAGTAAAGTGGCTCAATTAACGTGTATACGTGGTAGCGGGTTTGCTACGTTGTATCTAAAAAGTTGTCTGGGTTCTTGAAAGTGGTTACAGGGCTTACCGGAGTGATGGTAATTTCGGCGTGTTCCGCGTTCATCCGTTCGGAAACGTTGAACGCGCAATGAGTTCCGCGTTCTAAATGGGTGTACCGGGTCATGTGACTCCATGTTTGTAATAGATGTTTAGGTTGGCTGTCGTTGTGTCACGTGGGAAAACGTGAATGATTCGTGGGAAATGGGGATCTGGTTGGTGGGCATGTGATCACGTGTCATAACAAAGAAATGTCCGTAAATGAATGTGCGAGGATTCCATTTCGTGTATGCTGTATCGTATATGGATGTAACAGGAAGTTGTAATCACTGGTGAGCTAGAATTATAGATTAGAATGTGCAAAAACTATACTAACATTTCACTGTATAATGAAAATTAAATTGACAATAAAAGATAAAAATATGTAGTTGATTTTCATGTTGCATTGGATAACAAATTGATTTTGTAGGTTATAAATAACAACTAAATTCTAAACGTTCATTTAACCCTCTCGGAGCTGTCGATGATAGTATGTTTATCCAATAGAGTTCTCTCCTTAAAAGATGTTGTTCATTGTCTCTTCCTGGTAGTACGGGTTCTATTTCCAAGATACAAAACCTAAGTTGACTGGGATTGTGTTGATGGTCATTAAAATGTACTGCAACTGTGGATTTTGTAGATTTTACTCTGATGTTGCTTCGGCGTTCTGTTAATCGAGTTTTGATTTTCCTTGATGTTTTACCCACGTATGGGAGTCCACATGGGCATTTCAACATGTAAATCAAATTAGTACTATCACAAGTACCGTTGACTTTTAATTTGATTTTGATTCTACTCGAAGGATGAGTGATTTCATTCCCTTTAATTATTGAATTACAATTCCCGCAGTTGTGACAGGCGAGTGTACCTTTGTATGTTTTTGGAGACTCTGTAGGTTTGTGTTTCAACAGTTCCTTTAAATTTCTAGTACTTTCGTATGCGAACCTGGGATTTGAGGTGAAAATGCCCTTGAAGTCCTCTTCAAGGGCTAGCAGTGGCCAATGTTTTAAAATGACTCTTTTAATGTTGTGACTTTGTGTGGAAACCAAAGCACACCATGCACAAGGAAATAAAAGAAAAAGACATCATACACTATGGGAGAAAGACAAGCACACCATGGACTAGGAAAGAAAAGAAAAAGACATCATAAACTATAAAAGAAAACAGCATGCTCTTGGAAAAGAAAATAGAAGACTTCATACAATATGGGAGAAAACAAAGAACACCATACACTGCGAAAGAAAACAGAAAACATCATACACTATGGGTGAAAGCAATGCACATCATGCACTACGAAAGAAAACAGAAGACATCATACAGTATGGGAGAATGCAAAGCACACCATGCACTACGAATGAAAACAGAAGACATCATGCACTATGCGAGAATACAACGTTCCGCATGGACTGTAAAAGAAAACAGAAGACATCATATACTATGAGAGAAAGCAAAGCACACTGTAGAACCAAGAAAAGCCCACCTCAAGAAGGAGTGGGGGTTTGGCGGTACAGGAATCACCCGAGTCTACTCTTACCCTCCTTATATAATAAAGTAGACCCGGAAACCTTCATCTGCAGAGAGAACCACCTTTATTACAATAGCCCGGGCTATGAAACAGAGTCCCAAGCTAGTCAGAGACAAAACCCAGGAGGCTGCTGCTTTAATCCACAGCGAACAAGCCTTATATACATTTTTATTCCACTCTTTTGGCATTCAGTCAATTTTTCAATCAGGGCGGTGTTTGTAGTTGATGACCTGATCAAGGCGGTGTTTGTAGTTGATGACCTGATCAAGGCGGTGTTTGTAGTTGATGACCTGATCAAGGCTCGGCATTTAGACCATTGTTCAATCAGCTTGATCAAGACTCGACATTCAGACCATTGTTCAATCAGCTTGATCAAGGCTCGGTCAGTCTGACCATTGTCCAGATGACCTGAAAACGGCGTCAAGGATGTTTACCAAGCAGGGAGCAGAAGATGAAAAACAAGCTTGTTTACACAGGGAGTAGGTGTCTCAATGCTTTCTGTTAATGAATTTGTTAACTGCAAAGAACAGGGGACTTGAGTATGTGATAGTTTTTTTTTGTGTCAGCAGACATGGAGCCTGTAGGCAGGGTTTTGTCACGAGATGGCAAGAAATGGAGGAATGTAAGGAAATTAAAAGAACCTCGGAAAAACTTCTTTTCTTCAGACCCTCTTTTTGCCATTGAGTGACAAAACATGTACTTAGGAAATGTCTATCTGTATTACCTCGCCAATCTCTTGTTGAAGCATTATCCTTACGTTGGTGTCACGGGTACTGACCGGGGAACTTTTAAGGGCCTGTGTACACATAGCACAAGGCATAGGCAAGCACTGGATACACAGGCAGCATGAGGTGATGACTGCTGTTCCTAGGGGAAAAAAAATGAGGATCACCATCTGGAAAGGATGCCCCAAATCCAGCCCAGGAGGGACCAGTCATCTTGTTGTTGATGAATCTCATAGGAAAGTTTATGCAGACGTTGGATAGCTTGATAGACTGATGAAGCGTTATCAGGTATGTAAATGCAGCAGCTGGAGCCGATTAGTTTACATTTACCAACACGGTCAGCAAGGATGATGTCAAGTACCATTCGATGTTGTAGTGTCATCAGGCGGTCTGCCTGAAGCTCTGCGGTGATGTTGCTCAATGCCCCTGCTGTTTCAATAATGGTTGCCTCCACAACTCGGGTAAGGTGTCCTATGTTGCAGCAGTTGACCATAGGACCCAAGAACGGCAGGAAACCTTTGAAGAAGTCCCCCTCCTCCTGTCCTGCAGGAGTGGTGGTGAGGTAATATTCAGTGTACTGACTATTGCGCAGTCACCGACTCCTACCTCCCGGGTCCCCAGTCCTTTTATGCATACTTCGCCATGCGTGTTGATCACATTGAAAGCCTGCAATTTGGTGGGAACTTTGCGTCTGGACCGAAAGCGTGAGAAGATTATTCTACTTGAGGTGTTGAACGCAACCGTCTCATTGCGTTCAGCACTAGAGATGTTCAAGATGTCAGTTGTCATAGTAGGGCAGAAAAGATTACTGACACTGCCTGTTCTGTTTTGGGTGAAAGTGTCTTAAAAATCGTCAATGATGGAGCTCGTTGTTCCATTGATCATATATGCCTCGGTGACGAGCATCCTCCAAGCCATACAGGACCCAAAAACAGAAAATGGATAGACGAAATAGGGGACAGTGTGTGTCATAGAGTGTGGCATGATCCCACATACCCAACAGTTCGAGGTAATAATCACAAGCTGCTGCTGGTGCAATAATTGTACAAAAGTATTGTTCATGAATTCCAGGCATCATGGCAAGGTGGCGTGGAGATGTTCTGCAGGTGTCGGTGTCGTAGCCAGAGGAGCTGGGGGAGAGGTCAGTAACAGAAACCATCACACAATCAGCAGGATGAGGAGACCAAAAAGTATAACTATCGTGGAAAGGGAGCATTTATTGTTCAGAAGTTTGACATAGTTCTTGTGCGCTTCAGATCGCTGCCATTGTGCTCAGCCTGTTGTCACTAGCGGCTGTTTTTGATTTATGGTTGCTTCACTGGATGTAGATACCAAGAGTCCTACGGACTTTCCATTGGTCCAACATACCAGCACCGGTCTCAGCTGGAGATATCACAGCCCTACAGCCTATTAGACACTAGACAGAGTCAAGGGCTAACCCCATTTCTTGGTCTCAAGTTGTAGCGAGTGGAAGAAGGTATGGAGTGGTCTGGAAAGAGAGCTTCTTGTTCCTTCCTCTGGTCCTGCAGAGGAGGGATGACTGGAACCCTAAGATTCAATCAGTTTCGGCTTCCGTAGTGGTGTCATGAAGCTGAGCATCACTAAAAGGGACAAAGGTCGGTACTACTTCTGTGTTGCAATCCGGTAGTCCTTCTTTCACCCATTGGTCATACGGGAGGGGGAGAGGCACCCTTTTACAATGGGTAGCATGTATCCAGTTCTTTCTCCCTTTGACATTTACAGCAGTGCGGGTGGCAGAAAAACCTGTTGGGGGTGCAACCAGCGGGGCTCCAGACACTTGGTATGCTGAAAATTTCGGATCACCACCCATTCACCTGGTTGAATGGTGTGACCTGGGCCTATGCTCTTGTCAGGGATAGCGGTACAAAAGGGGGTAGTGTTAGACGGAGCATCTGAATCAATCAAGACACTCACACCCAGTCAAAAGATCTGGGTTTAATCCATCACCGTTCTTTAGCCCACTCTGACACCCCAGTTCAGACATGGCTTTATGCAAATCAGTCTGACTCTGTGCCTCATGGGAACGTCCAGCCCGAACTGCCAAGCCATGTCTTCCCTGGACCGGAAACAAGCTTCCGAGGGCCGGTTTCTGGCATTCCAGCCGTCTTCAGCCCGGCTTCCTTGAATGCAGTGGCAAAGTGAGCAAGGGACTCACATCTGAGCATACCCTGCCACACTTATGGCGGCCAAAAGCGGTACAAAAGGGGGTGGTGATGGATGGAGCATCTGAATCAATCAACACACTCACACCCAGTCAAAAGATCTGGGTTTAATCCATCACCGTTCTTTAGCCCACTCTGCTACCCCAGTTCAGACATGGCTATATGCAACTCAGTCTGACCCTGTGCCTCATGGGAACAGTCCAGCCCGAACTGCCAAGCCATGTCTTCCCTGGACCGGAAACAAGCTTCCGAGGACCGGTTTTGGCATTCCAGCCGTCCTCAGCCCGGCTTGCTTGAATCCAGTGGCAAAGTGAGCAAGGGACTCACGTCTGAGCATACCCTGCCACACTTATGGTGGCCAAAAGCGGTACAAAAGGGGGTGGTGATGGACGGAGCATCTGAATCAATCAAGACACTCACACCCAGTCAAAAGATCTGGGTTTAATCCATCACCTGTTTTTAGCCCACTCTGCCTCCCCAGTTCAGACACGGCTACATGCAAATCAGTCTGACCCTGTGCCTCATGGGAACAGTCCAGCCCGAACTGCCCAGCCATGTCTTCCCTGGACCGGAAACAAGCTACTGAGGACTGGTTTCTGGCATTCCAGCCGTCTTCAGCCCGATTTGCTTGAATCCAGTGGCAAAGTGAGCAAGGGACTCCCGTCTGAGCATACCCTGCCACACTTATGGCGGCCAAAAGCGGTACAAAAGGGAGTGGTGATGGACAGAGCATCTGAATCAATCAAGACACTCACACCAAGTCAAAAGATCTGGGTTTAATCCATCACCGGTCTTTAGCCCACTCTGCCACCCCAGTTCAGACATGGCTATATGCAAATCAGTCTGACCCTGTGCCTCATGGGAACAGTCCAGCCCGAACTACCAAGCCATGTCTTCCCTGGACCGGAAACAAGCTTCCGAGGACCGGTTTCTGGCATTCCAGCCGTCTTCAGCCCGGGTTGCTTGAATCCAGTGGCAAAGTGAGCAAGGGACTCAGTTCTGAGCATACCCTGCCACACTTATGGCAGCCAAAAGCGGTAGAAAAGGGGGTGGTGATGGATGGAGCATCTGAATCAATCAAGACACTCACACCCAGTCAAAAGATTTGGGTTTAATCCATCACCGTTCTTTAGCCCACTCTGCCACCCCAGTTCAGACATGGTTATATGCAAATCAGTCTGACCCTGTGCCTCATGGGAACAGTCCAGCCCGAACTGCCAAGCCATGTCTTCCCTGGACCGGAAACAAGCTTCGGAGGACCGGTTTCTGGCATTCCAGCCGTCTTCAGCCCACCTTGCTTGAATCCAGTGGCAAAATGAGCAAGGGACTCACGTCTGAGCATACCCTGCCACACTTATGGCGGCCAAAAGCGGTACAAAAGGGGGTGGTGATAGACGGAGCATCTGAATCAATCAAGACACTCACACCCAGTCAAAAGATCTGGGTTTAATCCATCACCGTTCTTTAGCCCACTCTGCCACCTAGTTCAGACATGGCTATATGCAAATCAGTCTGACCCTGTGCCTCATGGGAACAGTCCAGCCCGAACTGCCAAGCCATGTCTTCCCTGGACCGGAAACAAGCTTCGGAGGACCGGTTTCTGGCATTCCAGCCGTCTTCAGCCCACCTTGCTTGAATCCAGTGGCAAAATGAGCAAGGGACTCACGTCTGAGCATACCCTGCCACACTTATGGCGGCCAAAAGTGGTACAAAAGGGGGTGGTGATAGACGGAGCATCTGAATCAATCAAGACACTCACACCCAGTCAAAAGATCTGGGTTTAATCCATCACCGTTCTTTAGCCCACTCTGCCACCTAGTTCAGACATGGCTATATGCAAATCAGTCTGACCCTGTGCCTCATGGGAACAGTCCAGCCCGAACTGCCAAGCCATGTGTTCCCTGGACCGGAAACAAGCTTCCGAGGACCGGGGATAGCAGCATGTACCTGATGATAAAGAGTACAAAAAGAATCGGTTAACTGGTACAGGTTGTCAGTCACTACTGGGAACTCAACATCAGACAATTTGTTTGGCCTAGGTACGCCCCATACATTAGCTGGTCTACCGATTACCAATTCGTAGGGAGATAATCCTATCCTTGAGTGGGCAGTCGTCCTTACTGACAAGAGAGCAAGGGGTAGGGCATCTACCGAGGTAACGCCTGTTTCCGCCACTATTTTCGCCACTTTTAATTTAAGTACCCCATTGTATTTGTCCACCAATCCAGCTGACTGGGGGTGATTAGCAGCATGAAACTTTTGTCTGACACCAAGCCCGTAACACACAAACTGGACCACATTGGCTGTAAAATGTAGGCCATTGTCACTCCAAATCAAACGGGGCAACCCAAATCGGGGAAAGTATTCTTTCAACAAAACTTTGGCAGTTGTAATAGCTGTGCAATCCTTGGTGGGGTAGGCCTCCACCCATCCGCTGAAGGCACAGACCACTACAAGGACATATTTCAAATTTGCACACCTGTCCATGTGGATATAATCCATCTGGATGGCCTCAAAAGGAAATGTAGGTGGGGAGAAGCCACCAGCGGGGGCAACTGTACCTTTTCCTGTATTGTGCATAAGGCAGATCATACATGACTTAACCACTCGGTCAGCATATAGGGGTATTTTGTCATTATACCATGTTGTCTCTAGTAACTTGAATATTTCCTTTGCACTGATATGGGCAGGGCCATGTGCCATAGTGACAACTGGGGGGACATGACTGTCTTGTAACATACATTGCCTCCCTTCGGATATACGCACCCAACATCCCTCTATCTCTTTCTCTGCCACATGTTCCTCCCATGTGTGCAGTTCTTTTGCAGTGGCATGAGATTGAATCTCGACCACACTCTGACTGGTATTTTCCAACATTCCTCCTTCCACCACCCATCTGACTGGTCCTGTCACAAACATTCCATCTGATTTACTAAGAGCAGTCTGTCTTGCTGTTTGGTCTGCAAGGGCATTGCCTTCCCCTACATCATCAATCACTTTCTGGTGGGCTTTACATTTAATCACTGCAACTTTTCTAGGTAATGTCAAGGCGTCTAGAAGTCTGTGTATCAGGGGGCCATGCTGTATTCTGGTCCCATGTGAGGTGAGAAAATTTCGTCTTGCCGGAGTCTACCAAAATTGTAAGCCACCCCAAAGGCGTACTGACTGTCCATATAGATATTAATAGTCATGTTTTTACTGATTTCATAAGCTCGTGTCAAGGCCTTTAATTCAGCCGCTTGGAATTTGTGCTGTCTCAACTACTGTAACAAGAGAGGTGAGGGCATATGCAGCAGATGTAGTTCCATCTGAACTTTTAAGACATGAACCATCTATGTATAGTGTTCCCTCAGCGTCTGTTAGGGGGGTGTCTTGTAGGTCCACACGACCCTTTGCCTCTTCTTCAGTCCGTAATATGCAGTCATGAGGGTCAGAATGTTTCCCTTGTGTCTCAGTAGGGAGTAGTGTAGCTGGGTTTAGAATATTACATCTCCAAATGTCAATGTGACTGGAAAAAAGAGTTAGCTCATAGCCTGTAAGTCATGCACTGGTAAGGTGCTGTGACTTGGTGTTGTTGAGCAAAGTATCTACTGCATGTGAGACCATTAAGGTCAAGGGTGAAGACATAACAATACCTGCACTCTGGCAGACCAGAAGTGCAGCAGCAGCAGTTGAGCGTAAACATTTTAGAGAGGTGACGGTCTAGTGGTTGCACTAGGACCATCAGGAGCCTCCTATTTAGGGCGAGCATTTCTTGCCGCGCTAAAGCAAAGCATTCACTCGCATTTAAACTCCGTTATGCTGACGCGCTGCTGAAGTATCTGAGCACGCTAGCACGCCATTGATTTTACCTGCACTATAACAATTTTAAAATCGCCGTATGTACTGCTTGTAAATGATATAAGATTTGCACAGTATAATATTTTAAATTGTTGGCACATTAGCAAAACTGTACCTTGTGTGTAGGATACCGCTCATCTCCCCGTTCCACCGCAGCTTGTGCTGTTTGTTGTGGAGGGAGTGGACTAGCACGGCACAGAGGGAGTCCTTTCACCCTCACTTCCGGGGGCCATTTTAGAGAGGTGACGGTCTAGTGGTTGCACTAGGACCATCAGGAGCCTCCTATTTAAAGCTCACATGGGGCTGACGCGCAGCGGACGCGCGCAGCGTGCGCACCGATGGCGCGCCAGAGGTGCGCCAGAGGTAAGCCCGTCTGTGCCCGTCCGTGCCGCGGCCGGGACTAGGGACACTCCCCTTAGCCATCCCAGTCACGATATACATATTTCTAGAGATATGATATATTCGCTGCAGACCCAGGATAGTTGCTGCCAAAACACACTGCAAGCAGACACCTGGCGGGGACCCTCATGCTGTACACACTGTAGAGCTGAGCTAATCCCGGAAATACATACCATTACGCCCAATGGCTTTACAACTTTCCGTGGGGGACTCATTAACGCCAGGTCAATGTGTAAAAATGGAGCGCACGTTCATGATCTAATCGCGGAGAACGACCTGGATTGCCTGTTCGTTACAGAAACGTGGCTCAAAGCTTGGTGTACCCCTGATGTTGTTTTAGCTCTGCCGCAAGGGTATCACATCCAGCGATTGGATAGGCAGATACAACGCGGGGGGGGACTCGCCATTATCCATCGCGATTCCATCAAATGTACCACTTTTGAACTCCCAGATATTAAGAGGCGGAAAGCCTGGGTTTCAATCTCCATATACACAAGACAACTACTTTCACTCTGTCTGGAGTATTGATATACCGACCACCGGGTCAACAGAAAAACTTCCTAGATAGTCTAGCTGAGGTGATCAGCAGTCTCGCCCTCAAATTCGCTAATTTTACTGTTTTAGGCGATCTAAATCTTCACCTTGATTCTGACTCTGACGCCAATGCATCTTGTTTTAAAGATCTAATAGACGTACTAGGGCTGACCCTACTAACACGGGACCCTACGCATAAGGCAGGACACCTATTGGACTGCATATGCACAAATTTAACATCCTTACAGGTCAAACCGCCCTGCCCCCTAACCTGGACCGACCACATGTTCATACCATTTGACCTCTTAATGGAGGGGAAGGGGATGAGAAAGGCTCTCCCTAGGGCTGACGCCAGTATGAAACATGATTGGAAGAAAATAAGTAAGGATCCAGACTTGCAGCAGAGAGCTGCGGCACTGAAACCCACTCTCACGGGTGTCACGGAAGCAGATAATAAAAACTTTAACCACTGGATTAAGGAAATTTGTGGTCCCCCTAAGGCCACAAATCCCAGTAAACCACACCAGAACAAAAAATCGGCACCCTGGTTCACGCTCTCCCTAAAAGAGAAACACGTAGAGGTCAAAAGATTGGAGAGGAAATGGCGCCGTCTGTATAAGGAAGAGGATCCCAGCCACTATAAAGAATTTAGGAAGCAATACCATGCACAGATTAAAACGGCCAAAAAGGAATACTACTTAAAAGCAATTGATTCTTCAAATAATAAACAGAAAGAGATTTTTAAAGTAGTCAATGATTTCATGAAACCAAGGTTCCTCCTATCAGAGATCCCTCCCTCCCTCACTTTATGCAATTCGATTGCAGACTTTTTCGAGCAGAAAATAACAAACCTCACCAAAGACTTTTCTGAACAGCCCGCTGTCAAGGCAGTAGAGAACCTAGGAACTGCCCCGGGAATAGCACAATTCTGTGATTTCTTGCCTATTAGCCCAGAAGACTCACGTCAATTGATTCTGTCCACTAAATCTGGCTCTCCTTTCGGCCCTTGCCCCCCTATGCTGTTACATGCCCTAGTAGATACTGTTAACCCTATCATAAACAGCATCATAAACTCATCTCTGTCCTCTGCCGAGATTCCATCGGAATGGAAACTGGCGGCAGTAAAACCGCTGCAAAAAAAAACGCTTGCCAGACCCTTCAACACTCTCCAACCTCCGCCCAATCTCCCTGCTCCCGCTGCTTTTTAAAATGACTGAAACTGTGGCGACCAAACAGTTGACTAAGTTCCTGGAGGATGAGGACATCCTACACCCTAATCAATCTGGGTTCCGGGCCTCACACTCCACCGAGTCTACCCTTCTGTACACCGTGGAGACACTGAAGACCGCCATGGATCAAGGGAGGAAGGCCGTCCTTGTCTTACTTGATCTATCGGCGGCCTTCGATACGGTGTCCCACTCAATACTGATCAGTCGTCTGGTAGCCGCGGGGAGAGCGGGCACTGTGTTGGGCTGGTTGAAGAACTTCCTAGACCATCGTAGACAGGCCACGGTGTTGGGAGAACACTGCTCAAAGGAAAAAATCACGCAAACAGGAGTACCGCAGGGCTCCAGTTTGAGGCCGGTACTGTTCAACTTATATATGACCCCCTTGATTGAGCTGATTTCGTCCTTTAACATCAGTACTATATCATACGCTGACGACACTCAGCTTATTCTAGTGCTAGATAGGGAAAATGGAAAGGCAGAGGAAAATCTAAAAGACTGCCTTACCGCGACCTTCATTTGGATGCATGAAAACCATCTAAAATGCAACACCGGGAAGACCGAAATTATTCCTTTCGGCCCCCAAAACCCCTTCTCCCCTAGCCTATGGTGGCCATCGGATGCGGAGTCCCCTCCCGATACCATCGCTACGGCCCGGAGCCTGGGGATCAGGTTTGATAGTGCCCTATCTTTCAAACAGCAGGCAGGGGCAGTGGCAGGGTCTTGTTTTAACATCATCAGAGGACTCAGAAAGTTTTTTGATTTTCTCCCTCTGACAGCCAGGAAGACGGTGACAGTAGCACTCGTAACTTCTCATTTGGACTACTGCAACAGTTTATATGCAGGACTAAATTGTTCTGTCCTGCATAGGTTGCAGGTTGTCCAAAATGCTGCTGCCCGCCTGGTTTTAAAATGGCAGAGGAGGTCATCTGCCTCGGCTGCTCTCAAGGCCCTACACTGGCTACCCATTCACAAACGCATACTGTTCAAAATCCTAGTGATTACTTTCAGAGCATATCACCAAAAAGGACCCAAATACTTTCTCCCCTGGTTCAAACAGTATGCACCAACACGTTCCCTCAGATCAGCAAACATGAATCTGTTACAGATCCCCAAATTCAGACTCTCAACAAGAGGAGGGAAATCCCTCGCAACACTGGGCGCAAAGGCTTGGAATAAACTCCCACCCAATCTGCGCCTGATCTCTGCTGAGAATCATTTCCGTAAGGCTCTGAAAACATGTATTTTCAACCTGTCAGATACGGTCTGTATGACTCTGGTCTAGACACAGTTGTGTTTCAGTATAGATGAGACGTGCGAACTGACTGCTTCCGGCCTTCCACCTAGGCTACGGGCTAAAAGCGCCAAGATGCTCCTTGGAGTGACAGCCGCGCTATATAAGTGCATACTTACATTACATTACAACATCCAGGGAGGGCTCTGGCTACTGGGTCGAGTGTAACCGAGAAATAAGCACAAGGGCGATGTTTGTCTCCAAAAATCTGAGTTAAGACCGCGCAAGCGCAGCCATGTGTCTCATGGACAAAAAGGAAAAATTGTTTGCCATAGTTTGGGGGCGCCCAGTGGCGCTCCTCTATAGGTGCGTTGGGGCGCCGCCCCCCTGCTTTCTTGCAGTGCGAGAAGTCAGAAACATAAATGGTAATAACTACCATCTGTTTCTGCCTTCTCACACGGCGAGAAAGCTGAAGTTCCTGGTTGGGAGTGGGCGGTGTTTCTCAAGGGCAGGGGGGAGTGGCTTGCCCACTGTTCATACTGACTGGGCAGCCTCAGGCCGCCCAAACAGTCAGTGTTAGAATTGGCTATTTCTGGTTGGCTAAGGCTGACGCCAAAGCTAGGCAGAAACCACCATTCTAGTCAGGACATGGGAGTCAAACGCCAAGATAACCCCTGCTCACCCCCTTGGTAGCTTGGCACGAGCAGACAAGCTTATCCCGGAGGCAATGTGTAAAGCATTTGCGCAAGCACACACCAGCAACAACATCCTAGGCACACCACAAAAGGAACTCCACACAAGGTTATATAAAAATAACTTCTGTATTGTCAAAACACATCAGATAGAAATCACACATGTACATTGTGCCAACTGGCACGGGCAATATTCACAAGGGATTATTTACACCGGACAGGGCCACGTGGGCCACTGTCAGAATCAGCACTTAGTAGAAAAAGCACTTCTAGAACTTAGAAAAAGTATAGCTCAAAATAACAATTATAAATCACAACCAGTAACTACTGGTAACAGGTAAGTACCACCTACGCAACCCTAAACACCTTAGGAGAATGTCACGCAGGGAACCAGGACCTGACTAGGACCACCTGTACTAGAAAGAACAACCACCTAAGTATCACAATACAATTAGAGGTATAAGCAAGAACACATTACACATGATGCATCACAACATTCAGAGGTGTAGGGAAGGAAAACACATGATGCATAAAAACATTCAGATGTGCCAGAACATAACTCAATAGCGCAAAACACATGATGCATGAAAACACATTCAGAGGTGTAATAAAACCACACAATTGCGCAAAACTTACATAAGCCACCACTTGTGGCAGTCCCTAGGCCAACTGGCCTTGTTGGGGCTAGGACGCCCTGTGTCCAAATGTCAGGGTCCTAAATGGTGCAGCTGCCCACTAATTTCTAGGCAGCTGGGACACGAATAAAACTATGGCATGGGCTCTCATTAGTCCTTGCACAGAACTGCGCCAAAAGGTAGGAGCCACACAGGCTCTTGAACCAATATGCCCCCATGAGCCTCTCTGGCTCTTAAAACAATGGCACCTCGAGCCTCGCTAGGCTCGTAAATCAAATATGGGCGGGAGCCTCTCGGGGCTCAAACACAATGCCCGGAACGTTGGAGTCCCTCTCGGGGGACTCAGAATCACTGAAATGCCCCTCAGAGCCTAGCTAGGCTCTACACCTAACTGCGGTGACGTTGGAGTCCCACAGGGGGACTCGAGAAGAATCAATGGCCCTCAGGTGCCTCTCGGGGCTCAGTAAAGCAATAAGGCCCCCCTCTGGTTGGAGTCCCCCCTCTGGGGACTCGAGCTCACCCAGGAGCTCACGCGATCACCACCAAGGGGGGCGGGCACCGGCAATGTGCCCCGATGCCCCCCCTCTCCTCTCAGCAGCTCCGGGGACCTTAGCAAACACGGGACTCACCGGGGCATTTGCAGGCGGCTGGTAGCGGGGCTCCCCTTGCACTGGGGCGCTCCGCTTCTCCACTAGTCACGGCCTCTGCTCCTCTTTACCAGCAGCTGCGGGCGGACTCCTCGGCGAACGGGCCGCGGGCCGGGGCTCTGCCCGCACACAGGGCTCTTCACTCGAGCCCCGGCCACGCTCCCTCTCGGCTCCTCTTCTTCTCTCGGGGCTCCCTCAGCACACGGGAGCCCCGCAACAGCCCACACTTCCTCTTCCCCTGGCCGGCGGCAGGCGGGACCTCCTGCCGGCTTGCAGGCCCCGCCCCCATCCCGGCAGAAGATGCCTGACTTCCGGTGACTAGGGGCCGCCAATGGCTGCGCGGCCCTCGGTTGGGAGGCGGGCCCAGCGCCCTCGAGGCAAACTCCGGGCTGGCGGTGGCGATTCCGAGGGGCAAAAAGAGGGATGGGCACCCTCTGTTGCATAAATAAAAGTAGAAACGGGGTGAGCACCCGTGAGACAATCAAATAAATGGGGTGGCACCCGTGATATAAAAATATATCAGAACTCGGGCTAAATGCAGGGTGGGCACCTGCGAGGCACAAAGAGCAGGACAGGGAGCAGCTCCACGCTGCAGAGCCCCAATAAAGCGCTCACATCGCGCTGGGGGCACGGGCAGCCCCTAAAGTTCTCAGAGGTAACCCCTGCATCAAGTAGGGTCACAGGCAGCTCAGGATTCAAGGACAAGTCCTGGGCAGCCACTACTAGCAAGCAAAAAGGTCCCAGCAGTCCGGGAGGAGTAAAAGTGGAGCAAAACAGCTCCCTGCAGAGAAGAGTCCTCCAGCATCCAGGGGCTAGGCAGGGCCTAGGGAGGCAAACCTTTCCCCTGGGCCCCAGCAGCAGCACTCCCCTGGTCGTTTCAAGTCCAAAAACAAGAACATTGTGGAAGGGGACACAGCCCCTTTTTATACAGAGAAATCCTTTGTCTAGCAGGGTGCAGGCAGTGTGAGAACCAGCTAGAACTGGTTATAGGGAATTCCTTTCACTGGCCAGGCTAGGGACATCAGACGCACCCCAGGGGGTGGAGCCAGCATTGTGTGGGGAAAACCTAGCCGCATTCAGGACCCTCAAACCAGACGGTCAATCCACAAGCAGGCCCAGGCTCACTCCTCCCCTCACATCAGCATGCTAAACACTCCATTCACCACCGGGGCAGACCCTCCCAGACTCTTGGAGCCAGGCTCACCAGCCACCCTCAGCCAATCACACGCCAGACACAAATTACACAAATATGCCAACTTCTAAAAGTGGCACTTCTACACTAGACACAATCATGCCACATATATCATTACGCAGCATTCAATCTCACGAGTTCGCACATACCAACCTCGACCCTGCACTCCCCACACATCAGGAACTTCCATGGGCATACATATTCCCCATTCATTCCTATGCGAGGGCAGGTCACTCACCACACATACACAGAGAGCTCACGCACTTTACACTGTACCACAGTGAAAAAAATGCGTAGAGGCCTAAAATCACCACCACCAGGTTCCAGAAACAGGCTAGGAAAAAGCATTTAAAACCGAAAGTGAGAAATTTGTAAATAAAAATCGGGGAATGGACTTTTCTTATTCATCTATATTGATTCACAGCAGGGCACAAGAATTTCCCTATAGTAATCCACCACCAATTCTTTTTGGATTTTGGAGTAGCGTGCTGGTGACCCAAAAGCACTGCACCTCCTCGGCAGGGGTAAACGCTGTATAAATACAATTATAATTAATGTTCACACCACAAAACCCTCGAGTTCTTACCCTGTGTGTGTCTGTGCTCCACAGGCATAAGGGAGGGAGCAGTGCAGGTTCTAAAGGGGTAGCACACATGGCCAAGTGGGAGGCGGGCAGTGCAGGGTAAAAAGGGAGGGAGCAGCAGAGGACCTGCAGGGGGAGGCAGTTCATGGTGGGAATTCAAGTTTACCGAAAGCAGTACGACCAGTGTCCTAACAAGAGTGCCCTGGAGCCTGGCGCAAGCAATGGAAATGCGTTCAATGCCCCCTCCCTGTTTGGGTATGAAAGAACGCCATAATTGGAATGCAATAGGCCCCTCGTACAGTGAGGTCTGGTGCCTCTGCACCCTCTGCACTATTGATACCTACGCGCATGAGTACCTGCTGTCAGAACAAGTGGTGCAGGCTTCAGTCACTCACAGAACAGTAGCAGGACAAGTGCCTCTCTTTCATAAAACAGGTACACTACCAATGGTGTTGCAACAACTGTGCAAGTTTCTCTTCCTTCTCAAAAGAGGTACCTATTGAGTCACAACAAAAGGACAACTTCCCTTCCTTGACCAAAGAAGCACAGCATGGCAGTATTGGTGCAATTCTCCCTACCCCACAGACTCAGCAGACCTGGGACACCGGGTTGGGGGAGCAAAGGTAGATGGGACTCTTGGGATGTGACAAGCACTTGACATAAAGATAAAGCTGTGCATGAACTACAATCCCATACATATGGACCAAGGTTGAAAGTAAAGAGGCCAGATGGAGCCTTGAAGTCCTAAAAAATGAAGTGGGGGAACTATCAGGTACCTTGCCTGGCACAGCCTGCCCTCTCATACAGGCATTCTGCCCCGATTAGTGCCGGTTCTTAAAGAACATAATTCATACCTCTCCTGCACCCTGGCACTTACATTATTGTTGGGCTTTGTGGGTGCTGTTGAGTCTAATAGCAATCCTATGGGAGTCTGTAGGACGCTGAGTAGTCAGAGCCTGGCTTCAAGGTGCCATCCCAAAGGGTGTCGGTTACTGTTTTTTCAAAGGATAGTAGACTTTTGCTGCCTTGCAGGCCCCCGACTGCTTCTGAATAACAAGGCACCCTGGGGCCCAGGCGAGGCGTGATTTGCAAATTGGTCGTATGAGAACATCATGTTTGACCTTCCCACTTGCATCTCTCCAGTTTCAGGTGTGTTCGCCTTGCAGTACTTTCATTCTCCTGAAACTAAATGCTTTATAACATTTCCAAAGAGTGTTTTTAGATTGAAGGCAGGCCTTGATTGGGTTAATTGAATTATGTTTGTAACATCACATGCATGTAAATAATAGGTGATTGGATTGCACAATCTTTTATCGAGGCAGCTTCATTGGTGAATGCGTAATAATGATACAGTGAAGATGAAAGCACTGTAGTGTACCGTAGGTTTAAAAGTTCATGTGATGGTATCACTAACTTGTGTCTGACAGAGATCCTGGCAGACTGTCGGATGCAGGTTGAAAGTGCTTAAATGGCGCCCATGGTTGCAGGTGTTTGGCATTACTTGTGTCCTTGCGCTGCTCACTATTAATACACTACTTTTTTTCTTTCGTTTTTAGCTAAGCACACCCTGAGAGTGCATGTGTTTTCGCCCGCCACAGTGAAGTACGACAATTGTTTTACGCTTCTCCACTTTCAAATATTACCAGCCGCCACTAGGGGTGTCTAACACTGAAGCTGTACATAAGGTATCTTTGAGTGTCTGACAATGGCCGAGATGTTAGGGATCCATTGTCTGCAATAGGAAGTGAGGCCTATAAAGGCACGTACTTGTTTCTGTGTCAAAGGGGGAGGCATGGAGGTAATAAGGGACAGTCGGTCAGCAGTAAGTTGTCTTCCCTCCTTCAAGAGGAGGTGGCCGAGGTAGGCCACTTTCGCTAGACAAAATTGCAATTTGTTCAAGGAAACCTTATGATTGTGGGAGGCAAGGTGGTGAATCAGACGTACCTTTGCTCGTTCACAAAGTGGAGCAGACGTGGCTACAATTAAGAGGTCATCTACATATTGCAACAGAGTGGCTCCTGCTGGGAGCGTCAGGGAGTCCAACTGGTTCTTGAGAGCCTGACTATAGATGCTGGAGCGTTCAGTAAAACCTTGGTGAGTGCAGCAGAACCGGAAACTCCGCCCTCCAAGGGAGAAACCAAAAAGATGTCTACTGTCCGGATGTATGGGAATGCTGAAAAACACATTCTTTAGGTCAATAACAGAAAAATGAGTGGCAGTGGCAGAGACCATGGTCAAGAGGGCTGTGATATCAAAGACAACGGGATACTGTGAGACCGTCATTTTGTTGAGAGACCGCAGATCGATGACAAACTGATACATTTTGGGGGCCGCGGGAGAGGGATCAATACATTTTTTAAGAACTGGAATAATTGGGCTGTTACACTCATTACCACGTGTCTCCTCAACTACTCCCGTCTTCATGAGATCTGATATTATAGATAATAGGGCAGCCTCATCTTCCTGGGGAAGACAATACTGGCAAAGCCGGGGCAGTTGGGCATCTTGCTGGATACGGACAGTATGCGGAGCAATGTCGAGAAGTCCTACATCAGAGTCAGAGGTGGCCCAAAGTGATGAGGGTAAGGCCTCCAGAAAGGGAGAGAGGGGTCCAGAGAGGAACATAGTTGAGGAAATCAAAACTCCTTCTCACGGGTTTCGCTGATCAAAAACTGAACAAAAGTTGGCAGAGAAACTGAAATATCAAAAGAAACATTTATTAAACTCACATGAGTTGAGGCTGCCTCACACAGAAGCCGTGGCAACTGAATGAGGCAGTCTACAGAATGCAGAAACCTGGGGCTTTTAATATGTTTTAGAATTACATAGTAAGCATAAATGCAAGAGGCAGTCCTGGCTCGTGTGAGCACACATAAATTTCCTAATATGGACATACAAGTTCTCTTTGTTCAACCAAGTGGGAGGAGCTAACAGTTTTCAGAACGTAGTAAACACATTCCTATCTAAAACAAATCAGTAACAGCTGCAGACCCTACCGGGCATTTCTGAGCATGCGTTAAAGTGGAGGAGGCTAAAAATATCCTGTTACTGGGCAGACTTCAGGCGCAGCTAAAAGGAAGGTAGGACAAAGCACATGGTGAGCACATGGCAGCACATGGCAGACAAAATGGCTGCCAGAAAGACAAAATGGCTTCTGCTAACGCTAACCCATTGCTGCTAATTTACAACAGTCGGCCGTTTTAGCGTTAGCTGAAGACATTCCCATGATCCAGTAGGAACATAGAAAACATGTGCTCATTCATTTTCACAATTTCATCAATTTCCTAATTCATTGCTAGATAAGCATTTTCCATTCTAAACTTTCATTAAGGGTATAGGCAGGAATACACAAGAGAACAAGACATTGGGTCATAAACATACATACGGACAGTAGGAGAAAGTAATGACCACTATTACAGACAAAATTAGCATTTTTCACAACACTAAGCAAAAGCAAATCCTAAAATCTTTCAGTAAACACTATATACTCAGGTGAAACAGTGGCAATCCTTCAATGCTCTCAGGTTGAATAGGGATACTCTTCCACAGAGAATGAACTTTATTCTACCTTTACTAAACAGAATACTACTCTAAAACAATGCCAGCAAAACAATAAGAATCAGTCTCCTAACACCCATTTTAACCACAACTGTGGCAGGCTTCTATCGTCCATCAAATCCGTTCCCATTGTTGCATTGGCCTCTTGATTCAGGCCTCCCATGTAAATGTGTCTCAGTATCCGTTGGAGTGCCCTCCTGACAAACACTCACAGCTCAGTCGAAAGTCTCAATGTCTCATGGCAGTGCATCAGTATCTCTCCTCTGCGGCAGACACTACAGATAGTGTGCTCCTCATTGATCATGGGCACAGATCATCTCGTGCAGACCTGGGTATACATTCTCAAGCTCCAACACTCATTATTCAGTGTCAGAGGACGCTCAGGCTGCTCCTTCATGGGCACCATAATGTAGTGCCTCTTGCCAATCTTGGATTCTCCGGTGCACTGCCCTTCCGTTGGAGCAAAGGAAAAAGGGGAAGTGTGTGGCCAAATCTCAGGCCAAGGGGCTCAAGGGGCTGTACACTGTCAGAGGTTACCAGCATATGACAGGTAGCTTTTGCTCTTTTGCACTGAAACTCTGGTTCTGTGGCAAAACCAGATCCTCCTTTTTCTCTGATGTTCAACGCTGTCTGATGAAGCAAACACAATACTTTGAAGATACCATTGATGGCGTGCGGGCGCCTTGCTACTTTCTGGGTGCTGGGACTGTAGGCCAAGACCTCCTGCTTTCATCTGTAGCTGTCCATAATAGGAGTTAGGATTCCTCTTGATCACTAGTTCTGCAGGGTATCATTCTCTCTTTGACTCTGGAAGATCCTGCAGAACCTTGTGATGTAGGAAATGTGACACAGTTGTTAGTTTCCTTAAATTTAGTACAAAAAACAGTTCAATATTTAACAAGGGGACTGCAAACAGGTGGCCTGCAATCTTCAGAAGAGTGGCCATACGCCATGGGACTATTATGATCAAAATACACTGTCATTCTCATAGAATACAAAAACAAAGGCAGTAGGCAAAACAGTGACTCTAGCCTCTTCAATTGGGTTTCCATATGAGAGCATATCCTCTACCATCTATGGGTAGATAACTACATGAGAATTCTATATGAATGGATGTCCTCACACATAGTGACATCGTCTAATAGAGTAAACATTTTTCTCAATGATTAAGTCTAAGTGTTCCTAAATTCCTCATCTAAAACACCTCAAAGCGAAATCACATAATTCAGATTATCAGGGACTTCAAAGGCTAATTATCAAAATGTGGAAACAAAAGACAAGAACTAGAGAGTGAAGTTGTTTCCATTATTAAAACACATGTGGTCCATCAAAAATTAAAGCAGCAGAAAAAAGAACTGAGAACCAAATAAGAATAGGCATTGAATTTGTCATATACAAAAAAAATAAACATAAGGTATCTCCTATTGAGATGGAAAACTTGTCTTACTATAATATTAAGTCAGTTAACCAGTCTATCACTACCTTGACAGTCAGACTGGAAAACATCGAAGTAGGCCTAAAGAAAACTCTTGAAAACCAGTCTGGTCATGCAAAAGGGAATTATACATAATATGGTGGTCCCTGTTACATCACTGCAGTCTGGAAGTGTGAACCTGAACAATACATCAATCATAAAAAAATGAGTTGACTGGTAAAAGGAATACGGAAAAGGGAAATAGGAGTAGGACCCAGCTAAAATCCCCAATATCTAGGCACAAAGCAACATCAGTCAGGGAAGAAGCGGCAAAAGAAAAATCTATAGGAAGAACAATTAAATTGTTCTTCCTATAGATTTTTCTTTTGCTGCTTCTTACTGTGGCGGATCCAAGATGGCGGAGTGAGGATCGATGCCAGCAGCTCACCCGGAGTCTCCCCTCTCACTCTTCACAGGGAGATGCGATAACCACGAAAAAGAAGAGCGGAATAAAAAAAATAAAGAACTAAAGCTGATACCAACGCGAGGGAGTTGTGCTGTGCCGGGAAAAAATCAGCGACGGTAGCTCTGTACTGATGTTCTGGAGCTGATACTAATGTGAGGGAGCTGGGCTGTGCCGGGAAGAAATCAGCGACGGTAGTTCTGTACCGATGTTCTGAAGCTGACACTAATGTGAGGAAGCTGTGCAGCGCCGGGAAAAAAATCAGCAACGGCAGCCCTATATCGATGTTCTATCTTACCGCCACAGCTGAGTTTCTTCGGCAGACGATTTGCGGTCTGTTCTATGGTTCTGGGCTCAGCTCATCGGGACTTGCACGCCTGAGCCGCCTGAGTCGGCAGGCTTCGAATCTTTGGAGGCAGGGAAGAATGTCACCGAAGAATCCTCCCAGAGTTACGAGGAACAGTAAAAATACAGCGGGCAAACCGGCGCCTCCTACTCCTTTACCCGTGCAGGTACCGCTACAGCCAAGCTCGTCAAATTTGACTGCAGCGGCGTCTACTGCTCCTTCGACTCCACAGACTCCGGGCATGTCAAAGAATACTCCTCGGGAGGTGCCTGCCTTTGCTGCCTCAACTGCGTCAAATGCCCCAACTGCCAGCAAGGAAGGGGAGAAAAAGAAGAAAATAAAACTTGCCGCCCTTGCAGAATCCGCGGAGACGATGGAAGTCTCAGACATGATGGGAGGACAACAACAGGAAAGTAGCAGCGCTACAAAGCAGGTACTGAACAAGCCTAACACTTCTTCAGTAGTGATTGGGAAAAAGATTGGGCAAACGGGGGAGACATTTGTTAAAATCACTGCTAAAGATAATGCTAAAGATAATATAATGACAAAAGAAAGGGCAGATGAGGAAGATTCGACAGATGTACCTCGGATAATAGGGAACAGAGAACTAACTATCCTAAAAGGGGTCCAGGACATAGATATGACAGGAGCAACAGAAACAGAAACATTAAGAAAACCAAGCTCTAGCCCGTGTACAGATACCCAAAATACCTCTGGCGGGGAAGACATCGATTTAACAGGCTTTGTAATCAATACGGATCTAGGAACTATGGCTATGGCTCCTATAACCGACTCAGCTGAAAGCGGGTTAGTGAGAGATTTGGCAATAGAGCTGACAGACTTTACTGAACAAAGCTCTTTTGAAGATTGTGACGCTGAAACAGAAGATGAACTCGGGGAGAAGGAGAATAATGCTGGCATAACTACAAAAATAAAAACAAAGAAAGGACGCAAACAAAGAAACAAATCTAGGGCAAAAAAAAAAAGTATTAAACCTGGCTTACTGACAAACAGTCCTATGATAAATAACAGCCAGACTTCGACAAAAACTTTACAGGACAAAAGCCCGCTAATAAGATGGATTGTGGCAAAAGGGCTAGTAAAAAACATGACACAAAGATTATCAGGAGCAAGCCCAACAGAATTATCCTCTAACAAAATCACACAAAGAATTACTAGTGATGTTAATAATGGGGAAAATAGTCCCTCAACTACTTCATCAAAATTATCTAATACGCCACCTAACATAGCATCAGATAATCTATCTGAGCAAATGCCAATATCAATGCTGCATGAGCCGCAAGACTCTACCATAGATACTCCAGCAATAGAGGGTGAGACTTCTGAGACGCAGATACCTTTCCTAGCAACAACAGATACAAAGACAACAGCGAATGCTATTCTTCCTATCTCTCCTGTGAATTCCTCTTATGAACTTTTATCTCCTCACAATATCTTGGAGAATAATAGACATACAACTGCCCCTGAAGAGGAACTAAAACTCACGAGATTCAACTGATGCCTCCCCACGGATATAATACTTCAGCTATTAAGTAATCAACGGGCTGAGGCTCAGGAACATTATCTACAGTTGAGAGAAGATAACATAAGGTTCAGGCAGCCCTACAAGAACTGACTGGAAAGTTTGGACTCGCTCCTCTCTTCGAGCTGAGTGGTCGCTCCCAGTGTCCCTTGCTGACATTTGGTATCGTAGCGCTGCATTGCTTCAAATACTGCCAATTCATATTGCCTGCTGTCTGCCTGATTGGCGCTTTGCTTGATTTGCACTTTGGTTATTTAATACTGCTGTATTCACTTTGGTCGCGCGTCTGCCTCTAGCGCTCCGCTGTGCTCCCCCCTCCGCCTCCATTTTGATTGTTGTTGTCGTCCTCGTGTGCCCGCCCCGCCTCCCAGCTGAGCCGCCCTCGCCCCTCCCCCCCCACATCCATATATGACAGTTGTTCCCGCGCGCAGCGTTCACGCGCAGCGATCGCGCCCAATCCGCGCCGAAGGTGCGCCAAAGGTAAGCCCGTCTACGCCCGTCCGCGCCTGGACCGCGCCCAGCGCCAGACCCCCTGGCCCTCGCTTTGCCCAGCCCTCCCGCATTACCTACGATGCCACCACCCTCCTAGCCCTTAACCCCGGCCGTCCCCCGAACTGCGTCCAAGCCGCTCCTGGACACACCCATGGACCTTTCTCATGCTACTCCTGCAAATTCCTCTGCAACGTCAACCACTCCGCTACGATCACACCTCAGATTCCCGACACCAACCACCTACAATGCATCTTGCTAAACACCCGCTCGGTCCATAGGCACGCCATTGACCTATGGAATCTACTAGACACCATCTCTCCGGACGTCGCCTTCCTAACAGAAACATGGATGAACGCCTCCTCAGCCCCAGACATCAACATTGCCATCCCAGAAGATTATAAGATCATACGCAAGGACCGTACCGGCCACACAGGAGGAGGAATCGCTATCGTCCATAAGAAATCCATCCATATCTCAACCAGCTCTGACGTCAACCTCGCCAACTCTGAACACCTTCACTTCCAGATCCACATCGACCCCAAGACCACACTCAGAGGCACCCTCCTCTACAGGCCCCCAGGACCCCGCGCACAATTTAGTGAGGACATCACGGACTTCATCACTCCACACGCGCTCCCCTCCAAAGATTACATCCTTCTAGGAGACCTCAACTTTCACCTTGAAAAGAACAACGACCGCAACTCCACCACCCTGCTGGACAACCTCGCCAACCTCGGACTTAAACAACTGGTCACTTCCCCCACCCACATCGCAGGTCACACCCTCGACCCTATCTTCACCTCCAGCAATCATGTCTCCTTCAGCCACACCACGAAGCTCCTTTGGACTGACCACAGCTGCGTTCACTTCACCTACAACAAGCCCAAACCCAACAACCACCCCCAACCAACTCTGCAAAGAAACTGGAACAAAATCACCATCGACCAGATCTCCTCATCGCTTCTGCTAAACCCCCCAGCCCATTCATCTAACCCCGACCAAGCTGCCACCAACCTCACCCTTTGGCTATCCAACAGCGCCGACATCCTAGCACCACTGAAAAAACGACAAAGCAAACTTGGCAGCAAGAAGGCCTCATGGTTCAACGATGATCTTAAGAAATCCAAGAAACTCTGCCGCTCCCTTGAGAAGGCCTGGAAAAAAGACCCAACCACCAGCACCAAGGACGACTTCAAAAACGCCACCCGCATACACCATCAACTGATCCGAAAGGCCAAGAAAACCGCCTTCAAGGAACGACTAGATAACAACGCCCACAACAGCAAGGAACTTTTCAACATCGTCAAGGAATTTACCAATCCCTCGGCCAACTCTAACGACATCACCCCCTCTCAAGCCCTCTGCGACTCCCTAGCTTCATTCTTCCACAACAAAATTGCAGACATCCACAACAGCTTCGACAACCAACCCGGTGACCAACCCACCCAACCATCTGCTGGACCTTCACCCCCCTCAAACATCCTCAATGACTGGAACACAATCTCCACTGAGGATACCATCCGCCTGATGAACTCCATCCACTCAGGTTCCCCCACAGACCCATGCCCTCACCACATCTTCAACAAAGCGGACTCCATCATAGCACCGCACCTCCGAGACGTCATCAACTGCTCCTTCAAATCCGCCACCTTCCCGGAAAGCTGGAAACACGCTGAACTCTGCGCCCTCCTGAAGAAACCCACAGCTGACCCCACCGAACTCAAAAACTACCGCCCTATCTCGCTCCTTCCATTCCCGGCCAAAGTCATCGAGAAAGCTGTCAACAACCAGCTCACCGCCTTCCTCGAAGCCAACAAATCCCTCGACTCCTCACAGTCCGGCTTCCGAGCAAAACACAGCACTGAGACCGCCCTCATCGCAGCAACAGACGACATTCGAACCCTATTGGACAATGGAGACACAGTCGCCCTCATCCTCCTCGACCTCTCTGCAGCCTTTGACACAGTCTGCCATAGCACCCTTCTACAGCGACTCAGAAACATCGGAATCCAAGGAAAAGCACTGGAATGGATCACCTCGTTCCTCACCGGAAGAACCCAGAAAGTCCGCCTCCCACCATTCAAGTCAGAGGCCACTGAAGTCATCTGCGGCGTACCACAAGGATCTTCACTCAGCCCCACCCTTTTCAACGTATACATGAGCCCCCTCGCGGCCATCGCCCGCCAACACAACCTAAACATCATCTCCTACGCGGATGACACTCAACTGATCCTATCACTCACCAATGACCCTAGCACCGCCAAAACCAACCTACATGAAGGAATGAAAGAAGTAGCCGAATGGATGAAACACAGCCGTCTGAAACTGAACTCTGATAAAACAGAAGTCCTCATCTTAGGTTCCTCCCCCTCCGCTTGGGACGACTCCTGGTGGCCAGAAGCCCTTGGAAAAGCACCCATCCCAACAGACCACGCACGGAACCTGGGCGTCATCCTGGATTCCTCACTCTCAATGAACAGACAAGTCAACGCCGTCTCCTCATCCTGCTTCAACATTCTTCGCATGCTCAAAAAAACATTTCGTTGGATCCCCACCGAAACTAGAAAAACGGTCACCCACGCACTGGTCACGAGCCGCCTGGACTACGGAAACACCCTATACGCCGGGACTACCGCTAAACTCCAGAAAAAACTCCAACGAATCCAAAACGCCTCTGCCAGGCTCATATTAGACATCCCGCGCAAAGAACATATCTCTGGCCACCTGAAAAACCTCCACTGGCTTCCCGTCCATAAGAGGATCACTTTCCGGCTCCTAACCCACGCACACAAAGCACTCTACGAAATCGGACCAGAATGCCTCAACTCACGACTGTCCTTCTACACCCCCTCCCGCCAACTTCGATCTTCCACCCAAGCCCTTGCCACTGTACCTCGCATCAACAAGACCACCATGGGAGGTAGATCCTTCTCCTACCTGGCAGCTAAAACCTGGAACTCTCTTCCCACTTACCTTCGCCTTACCCAGAACCACCTAGCATTCAGAAAGCAACTTAAAACGTGGATATTTGACAAGTAACTCCCTACCCCTTCTTAAGCGCCTTGAGACCCTCTGGGTATGTAGTGCGCTATATAAATTCTTTGACTTGACTTGACTTGACAAGACATCGTGGAATTACAGCAAAGAGTTGCCGATGTGGAAGAAACAAGTGCTAAAACTGCATCCTCATCCGATAAACATGAAACACAGATTGCGACCGACCTTACAACAAAAAGTGGAAGATTTGGAGAATAGACAGAGACGCTCAAATGTAAGAATTTTTGGCATACCGGAGGGAACAGAAGGATCTGATCCGAGAGCCTACTTAGTGGGGCTACTTCAGAAAGCTTTCCCTGATTTAGCGGACTGGGACTGGGACTCACAAATCCAGAGAGCACACCGCCTTCCTCTAATACAGAGAAACAGAGGGGGCCAGTTTCCACGTCCCTTCTTGGTTTTTTTTGGCAATTTTTTACTTCGCCAGGCTATCTGGCAGAGAGCCCGCCCTAACACCCCGGTAACCATTGGTGTGATCTCGATTTTTGCTCGCTCTGACCTTAGTAAGGAAACTATGGACAGACGGTGGTTGCTACGTAAGTTGATAGATCCAATTAAATCAAGTGGCGCCCAAGTTTTTCTCCAAGAACCAGCACGCCTAAAGGTAATAAAAGGGGGCCGTACTTATTTTTTTACGGACATAAAAGAAGCAGAAGCATATTTAGCCGACGCTACTGCTGGCTCAAGCAAGACTAACTCCAAAAACTAAGAACTAACATAAATTGAGACAATGTAAAAAGAATCTCTTATTTTCTATTAAGAACTTATTCAGAAACAAATCTAGTTTCAATTGTCTAACTCTTTAATTTCACTTCATTTTGGTTATGTGCATCATAATATGCTAGACCAATATCAAACTTATCTTCTTTTTATTGGACTTATGGATCTATGGACTGCTTAAGGGAAGAGAGGGTGGGGGGCTCCGGTGCTGACCTGCCAACCAGCTGCCCATCCAGCGGCAGCAGATGCAGAGGGATGGCTCTACTCCGGCTGGAGTGAGAGCTAGGGGGGAGGGGGGTGGTGGGAGGGTGTTCTCCGCACTCTGGGGGGTTGAGGGTGGGGGAGGTAAAAATAAAGAAAACAGTTTGCAGGCTGAGCTGGTGGACTTAAACAATGATGTTGGAATTTTTTTGTACATTAAACGTAATCGTAGAACGCAATACATGAGATTAAGCTACTATTATGGACAATACTCTGATCAATATAAGATAAGCTTCGAATGCGAAGCTTTAATTCTGTCCCTTTTTCCTCTTTTAAACTGCTTTATAGATGTATGAAATAAAATGCCTAGCCTGGAATGTCGCTGGGCTAAATAGCAAGAATAAACAAATTTTGATAAAAGAAGAACTAAAAGTGCATAACTCTCATGTTGCTCTTCTATCTGAAACACATATCGCAGGGAAGGATAGAAAACTTCTCAATCATCTAGGATACGATGTCATCATTAGCTCAACTTATGGCCAATCTGTCAGGGGAGTTGCTATACTCAAAGATAAACGATTTAAGGCTGAGATAATACAAACATCTTGCGATAAAAATGGTAGATGGGCTATTGCTCAGATACGGTTTGAGAATGTCAATTATGTCTTATGTGTGGTATATGGATGCAATATAGATGACCCTACTATCTTTGACGAACTGAACATTAAGCTATTAGATTGGACTGGAGAACGTATTATTATGGGTGATTTTAATTGTATCATGGATTATAGAATAGATACAACTAGATCCGGGGGATATCAAAGAATGCATAAGACAAGGGCTTCTATATCTGACATATGTCGTATACATAATTTAAAAGATGCTTGGCGAAATCTATATGCTAGTAAGCCAGGATATACCTACTATTCTGCACCCCATAAACTATGTTCAAGGCTTGATATGGCATTTATAAGCGACAATTTATTGAATACAAGCTCTATGATCCTATGTCCACGCATTTCTTCTGACCATAATGCTATAATATTATCATTTAAAACAACCAATATTAGAACTACGCCTAGGCCTTTTTCTTTCCCAAGACACTTAATATCGGATACAGATTATATAACACAGTTAAAATTACATCTCGCAGAATTCATAAGTATAAACTTAAACTCAGCATCACCGGCAATAGTATGGGATGCTTGTAAAGCTAGTATTAGAGGCTATACTCAAAGTTACATGATTAGACAAAACATAGAATTAAAAAAAAAATGATACTTTGATGTCAAAAATAACTATCCAAGAGGAACTATTGTCATCATCTCTCCAGTCTAACTTGCCATCGAGCATAGAAATAGGACTTAAACTCACGTCACTGAAAAATAAAGTAAAGTCCAAATTTATCAAAAAAAGTATAAATAGCCTACATAAATTTAAAATAAATCAATACGAAGGTGGGGATAAAATTGGGAAAATTTTGGCCTATAAAACTGCTGAAGACAGAGCAAATGCTATAATCACAAATATACGGGGGAGAGGGAGCAAAATCTATAATAAACCTCAAGACATTTTAGAACAATTTGCTGACTATTATAAGAATCTATACACTCCAGAAACGATCCCTAGCATAGATGATATACAGAAATATATTGAAAATTACACCATAGGTACTCAAAATACCATAGAGATAGACTCGCTGTCTGATGAGATAACAATGCTAGAACTACACCAAGCTATTGCTTCATTGCCCTCAGGAAAAGCAGCAGGGGAAGACACTATACCATTAGAAATATATAAAATATGTTTAAAAGAGCTTGAACAACCCTTACTGAAAGTAATCCAATCTGTAGGCCTTGAAGGAAAAACACCACAATCTTGGAACAGGGCTAAAATAATTTTTTTTCTGAAGAAGGACAAACCGAAAGAAGAAAGAGGGTCTTATCGCCCCATCTCGCTGATAAATACAGATGCGAACATTTTTGCTAAAATTCTAGCTCTAAGACTGGCTCCCATTATGCCCATGATTACTCATCCACAGCAACATGGCTTCATTACTGGGAGAGACACCACCATACATGTCAATACGGCCATAACAGCATTCGACGTTGCAGAGACGGATGCCACCCCACTCGGCATGATCTTGTTAGATGCTGAAAAAGCTTTCGACCGAGTGGGGTGGGATTTTCTTTGGTGCGTACTGTCCAAATTAGGGTTTGGGGGAGAATTTCTGAAATGTATTAAAGCATTGTATGACAAACCAACTGCTTTTACTAGTTATGGGGGGCTGGTATCTTCAGATTTCAGGATTTTACGAGGAACTCGACAGGGCTGCCCTCTTTCACCTCTTTTATTTGCACTTTCTTTAGAACCTTTTTTATTAGCCCTTCAATCTCAAACCCAGATCATACCCTTTAAATCTGGACACCAAGAATTAAAAATAACAGCATACGCTGATGACATAGCGGTTTACACAGAAGATGTTGTAGAGGCCCAAAAAGGAATAATTTTAGAAGCAGATAAATACGGCAAGGTAGCGGGTTATAAATTAAATCTACAAAAAACGCAAATAATAGTTAACTATGCCCCACCTGTGATAGTGCCTGAGATATGCAAAATAGCTACTTATCTGGGAATAAGAATAACAGCCAAAGTACAAGACATTAACAAAATAAATTATGATGAATTATTCAAATCTACTAGTTTACTATTAAAAAAATGGCATAGGCTACCTCTTAATATAATTGGCAGAATTAATCTGATTAAAATGAAGGTATTACCTAAATATGTATACCTATTTCGATCTATACCATTAGCATTAAACAACCAATTTTTTAAAAAACTGGATGGAATATTTAGCAGTTTTATATGGGGGTATAAAAAGGCGAGAAGATCATTAAACCTTATGAAAAATGATACACATGAAGGTGGGCTTAATTTTCCGGATTTTAAATTATACTTTTGGTCTGCTTTCATCAATCGCTTACGCTCCCTACTCAATGAAGGAAGGGCTTTATTTTTTCATTATTTTATGTTAAAATCTGATTCAAATTTATTTTTATTTAGAACTAATGATCCCAACTATTACAAAAGAGTCAAATTTAAGACTGCCAGAGATATAACAAAGATATGGGGCAATATTCTTTATTTTTGTGATACTAACTTTTTCCATTCAAATTTGCCACTATGGGGAAATCCTGGTCTCCCAAATATCTTCAATGACAACATTGTCCACGGATGGTCCAGATTAGGTATTACTACCTTAGGGGACTTATACAATACACAGGGCTTTATGGATTTCAACACTCTTAACCACATCGCTGCTGTGGTTATTTTTCCCCTGTGCTGGAAAGTGGAATTCTCCTTTATTCATGACGAGCTCAGCTCGTCATCAGCACAGCTCAACTGTGCCTCATGACGAGCTGAGCTCGTCATGAGCATGGAAGGGGTTAAGCAATTATATAATCTATCTGAAAATATGAGATACAAATTCCTACAGATACATGACTATCTGATTAACAAAAAACAAGTTTTGGAAACTTCTGAATGTGATATCTGGATTTGCTTACATTCATCAAAAAACAAATCTGTTATAAGTGAGACATATAGAACTCTTACTGCTGTCAAATCTAATGATTGCAGTAAGCTTGCTGATAAATGGAGCAGAATATTGGGATCAAATATAACTCCTAAACAGATAACAAGCTCCTTTACGAATATCAATAAACGAGTACGATCATCCAGCTTAAGACTTCAACAATTCAGAACAACATGTATGCTATACTACACCCCGAAAGAATCTCTAAATGGTCCTCTAACAATACCTATAGTGATCGTACTAAATGCCCTAAATGTTCTATTGAAGCAGCAGACTTGGTACATATGCTGTTCTCATGCCCGAATTTGAAAACTTTCTGGTGCGAAATTGAAAAAGTCTTGAACATGAAGCAGATTCAGATACCCGCACTAACAGCCGCGTCTGTCTTATTAGATATTTATCCAGTTCCACTCCCACATGCCGCCTTGATTACAATATTAATATCTTGTGCTAAATTAACTCTGGCAAGAGCTTGGATTAGTTCAGAAACACCAAAAATTTGGGATTGGTGGGCATTGGTAACTGAAATACACTCAATGGAGCTTGCCTTAGCAAACACTAGGGGCATAAAGGCAATGAAAAAATATGAAAAAAATTGGGGAACTTTCATCGAACGTTGATGTTATACTTATGAAAGACTATGTTATCTGATAATTACTATTGTGCTTTGAGATTGTTAACAAGAAATTGCTCCTTTCTTCATTGTTTCTGCCCTTATCTCCTTTTCGCCTTTCTTTTCTTTCTCTCGCTTTCAATTGCAGTACCGATCTAATTTTGTATACGCTCTGTATGATAGTCATTATACATATGTATTGTGTTTTACGCACTATCATTACTTTTTTCTGGATTTGCTTTTTGTTCGTTGTTCTCTTCGTCAGCCTGCTAACAATAAAAAATTTTTTAAAAAAAATAAAAAGGAAGAACAATTAAATTACTCTAGTGATAGTCAAGTTTGTGACATAATACCAAGGGTATGGGTAATACACAAAAGTCACAGTAGTGCAGAAATTTGAACTCTACCGCTGGCCCCTACACCATATACGGTAATCTCAGTTAATGGTCCAGTTCCTTCTTCAAGGGAAAAAAAGGAAAAGTTTAGGTCACCTTTAGCAAGAGCCACAAATCTATCATTTCATCCTTAGGTCCAATCAAGGATACATAAATCTAGGCCTGCCTATTCCTTGAGGGGGAGGGCAGTAACGTGACTACAGCTGACACAATTTGATCCTGTATATCTTTTTTTATTTTTCTTCAATACTTATAGCCAAATTTGACATACACTGGTAAAGTGTTGTCTGTCTTGTTCACAATATGAAAAAAAATCATATCTGTGAAATTTAATATCAGCACAAATTTACCCAACTGTTGTGCAGCGATTATGCATCATCATGAAAAATCCCTTCACAACACAGGGGAACTTGTAATAGTATCAAAAGCAACAACATAAAACAAAAACATGCGTAAGATAAAAAACACACACATGCCAAGCCATCAGATATACGCGCTGTATATCAAGCACAAAAAGCATAAACAAAGCACAATAGCATATGTAAATAAGCGGTGACACACAACACCATTACATGCACTTCAGACACTGTGAACCTGCAGCCCAAAACCCAATATTCTGGCCTGCTTAAATTGTCAGACTTAAAATTGAACCTACACCAAAATCACTTTCCTTTACGTTCATCACCTGCCATTTGACAGCAGATCACCATTCAATGGAGATCAGCTGTCAAATACAGCACTGTGTCGCCTCTGGCACACAGGACCAGCAGGAACAATTCATAAAAGGATAAAATGCAAAATCAAGAAAAAATACACGAACATTTCTTTTCAAATAAGTCATAATAAAAAACATCTCTTTTCAACATACTGCTGACACAGCACATAACACACAAAATCTCAACTGTTAACCAACCATCTTTTTTAAACAAGAAAAAGCACCTTAATTTTGACTGTCCAAAAATAAAACTCTTTCACAGACGCTCTGCGTGTTCCGTGCGCCAACCCCCTTTAAGGCCCTGCTATTTTTCTCTCTTCAAGGCTGGTCAGGAATGCACTTCTCGGAGACAAAGCTCTAATGTAATAAGCTGCAGATGTGGACGTGAAAGCTTCGCACAATACTCTAATGTGCAAGCTTTAATTTCTGTTAGTCAGAGAAGCTTTACCAAGCAGTCATTTCTCGATCTGTTTTCACTTACTTCTAAACCCCCATCTCACTGACCTTAAGGTCAAAATCTGCCTGGCGCACTCCGCGCTCCTCAGCCCCCCTTCCTATTCCCTCACTCGAGCTGACAACGACAAAAAGCCTTCCTAACTCTTTCTAACCTACAATAATCAACCCTCTTGAAAAACACATGTTATATAAATGACTTCTTTTAGGGGCTAAAATTCATTTATTCTTAGATTATTAAAACATTTACTGTGAATGATTCGCAGAACATAATAACATAGCATACCAGCTTTAGAACAAATGTTTGCTACCACCCTATGCAATGGTACTCATTTTATCAACCTTATATGGATGAACGTCTAAATGGGCCCAGCTAAAGTTAGAACCTTCAACCCTGATATTAAACACAAACCCCTGCACACATTGGCTCACTGAGCTATGAAAAGCAACCTCGAATAATAACAACCCACAAGTTTGTATTATACACAAATGTATGCATTTACTGAAGCCGGAGACACTTAAAAGCTATTGTAAATGGCAAGAATACTGTTTAAAAGGCTATTTAACCCAATTTCGACTTTGATCTTTGGGGCACTTAAAAATAAAAATCCTACAATTGCATTACTTATTAATCATCCTCAGAATGTTCTTTACAGATTGCAAACATTGGACATTAGACATATCTCATGTGATTCCTTAGAAAAATTAGTTTTTACGCCTGCGCCAAGTGAAAATCAACATGTAAATGTTCTGATTATGCAGTAACACACAACTTAAATGAAATTTTAATGCTAGGAGGTCATAGTATGAGTATTAAGCTTCATAAATATCAAAAAACGAATTTAGAAGCACTTATTTTTTTAATAATTATTTTTCATAATTAATAATTATTTTTACTAAACCCAATCTTTTTTTTGATAATTCCACATATAAAAACAAGCTGCATCTCTTGCCTATCATTTTTAGATGCATTCGTTTATGAGCCTAAGCACAAAAGCCTAACTTAAAACATGACAGGTTTTCGCGCAACTTTTTTTAAAAGGGCAATCATTATTTAGCAACAGAACCAAGAATATACTTTGAAAAACATGCTTAAAGAGAGGAAAACCGCAATTGAAATGTCTTCCTGTGATACAAAATAATGATCCTTATTTTTGTAACCCTGTAAAACACTATTCTGAAATGCAAAATTCCAACCGTGATTAACTAACGGCTAAGTCCAGGCTAAATAAACATTCCAATGTTATTCATGGCCTTCAGAAAAACAACATCTGTTTCCTTAACGGCAGTCAGAGCCCTGCACATCTGAGCACGCTCTCAGTCTTACTGAAAACAGACATTTCAAGTTTTAAAATGCGTGTGCAATAAGATGCATTTAAATCTAGCAAAAATTCACTTTGGCTGAAGTGTTTGCCTTTTTACATGTAATACAATGCAAGTAGGTAAAAAATGCTATAAATTCGTTTTTCTACAAAACACACAATTTTTTTTTTTTTTTTAAATCTTTATTAACATGAAGGCAGAAGATAAATCCACATGATCACATTCAGGGTACATCATCACATTTCTTGCAGTTACTGTCAAGCGAAAGGATTAAACAAATTACATTCTGGTAAGGTGCAAGAATTGTTCTATCAGAGACATATATGGGTGCCTCTATCGACCGTGCAGTATAGACTGTGGATCATACTGTAGCTAACCCGTTATTCACTCAGTATCCTGTCGACCTTCAACACAATTGTCTGTTTCTACTAAATTTGAACTAAGAAACAATAAAACCCAACTATTGTCATCACTTATCAGTAGGTATCGCCTGCACATATTCAGTCATCATCCACTGCACAGGATAAAGGTGTGAGCATTGATAGAGCTGCATTCATGCGCCACCCCAGCATTAACAAGAGCCCATCACCCAGGTCCGCCCCCCCTAGTCCTCCTCCTCCTCCGATTCCAAATCTTCGTCCTCTGGTAAAGGTTCACATGGTTCTCCCCTGTAGACATTCCAGGGCGCCCAAACCTTGTTCCATTTACGAGGACAAGCCCTCAGCATGTATACCGCCCTTTCTTTCACCATCAGCAAGTCCATATTCCTGACCCATCTAGCCACCGTAGGTAGGTCTTGGGTGCCCCATTTCTGCGCAATATCTCGCTTGGCCACCGTCATGGCCAACGTGGCCCATATCAATCCATATCTGTCCAGGTCATTAGGGTCCCAAATGTTTAACAGACACTTACGGGGTTCAGGCAGGACTGAAAGTTTAAGGGCCTGGGAGACAGTGCGCATAATTTGCTTCCAAAATTCTTGGATCCGTGGGCAATCCCATAACGTGTGGAACAAAGTCCCTTCCTCCCCACAACCCCTGAGGCAGAAGGGGTGTGGAGCCCTCTGAATTTTGTGAAGTAGTGTTCTGGTGTAGTAAGTGCGATGTAGAATCTTGAGTTGCACTAACCTGAATCTAGCTGAGATGCCTACTTCCCTCGGTGAGGCAAGTGCCTCGTTCCATTCTGATTCATCCACTTCTCCCAGTTCCCCAACCCATTTCTCTCTAAGTTTCTGTGTGGGGTCTCCCAGGTTGTTAACTAGTTTTTTATATGTGAGAGAGGTTGCCTTCTGTTCCATAAAATCCGTCAGCAGTCTGTCTTCTAGTGGTGACGACTCCGGTAGTGCGGTGTCAGGTGGGATTGCTTGCAACAGTGCATGACGTATCTGCACATATCTAAATGTTTCAGTGGGGCCCAGACCGTATTGTTGCTGCAGCTGTGGAAACGCAATTACCGTGCCTTTGTCCCAAAGGTCCCCCACCGTGGAAATCCCTATGCAGTCCCATTGTGCGAACCCCTTGCACGCCCTCAGGTTTCCTAGTAATTTCGAGTCCCACAACGGCGTCTTCCTGGTGATTTTCCCCTTCCAACCCAGCCGAGTTTGTGCTGTATGCCACAAGGCCGCCGTATGACGTGTCGGCCCAAGCAGATTTTTAACTAGTGACAAATTATACAACACGGAGAGCATACTGTCCGTCCCCAACTGCGACCAGTCCGCCTTGTACGCTGGATCACTTCGTGGGACGTGGATCCATTGATTACCTATCTTAAGTTGGGACGCCCAATAGTACAGTTGAAGATTGGGGAGCGCGATCCCCCCTTCATACCAACTTTTCACTAATTTATCATGCGCTATTCGAGCTGGACCGTTGCTCCACAGTAGGTTGGAGACCAGCGCCGCGACTTGTTTGAAGTAGCGCGGTGCAACCGTGTACGGGGTATTTTCCAGCACATAGAGAAATCTGGGGAGAGCCATCATTTTATATAATGCCGCCCGTCCAATGAGGGTCAGCGGCAAGGTCGCCCAGTACTTAACGTCCGCACACAGGCGAACCAAAGGTGGCATTAAATTTTCAGCATAAAAGTTCGCGGCATTATTGGTAATGGAAATACCCAGGTACTTAAAGGAGGCGGTCGCCAACGTCAGGGGGCAGTCAGCCTGCAGCAGTGGTGCCGGGCCGTTAAGCACGTACACTATGGACTTGGACCAATTCAGGGTGTATCCTGACGATTTCCCGTGCTCATCACAGAGATGTAATAGGGCAGGGATCCCGTCGTTAGGGTCAATCATGTAAATAAGCATATCATCTGCATACAGGGAAACCTTATCCTCCCAGCCCTCCTCCCAAGTGATGCCCCGGAACAATGGCGTTGCTCTGAGCAGGATGGCCAGTGGCTCCAGCACCAGAGCAAATAGCAGGGGCGATAGCGGGCATCCTTGTCTAGTCCTGCGCCCCAGTGGGAACGTTGGTGAAATGTGACCATTTGCAACCACTTGTGCCACCGGTGATGTATACAGTAACCGCACCCACGCAATATATTTCGGCCCAAAGCCCATACGAGCAAGGACTGCAAACAGATATTCCCACTCTACTAGGTCGAACGCCATTTTGGCGTCAAGGGAGAGGATCGCTGCTTGTTCCGAAAGGAGATGTGCACGTGACAGCAATCCATGGACCCTCCTGAGATTCAGTGCCGTACTCCTGTGTGGCATGAATCCTGACTGACCGGGGTGTATCATGGTGCTTAGGTGCTGAGTTAAGCGACTGGCCAGGAGTTTCGCTAGGATTTTTGCTTCAACGTTGAGCAAGGAAATAGGTCGGTATGTGGTGCATGCAGTCAGTGGCTTATTCGCTTTAGGAATGGCCACGATTGTGGCCGTGCGCTGGTCGAGTGGTAGTTCCGCCCGCTCCACACTCTCAGCATACATATTTAGCAGGGGCTTACTCAGTACAGACGCCATTGCCTTGTACCATTCTACGGGTATTCCATTGGGCCCCAGTGCCTTGCCGGACTGCAACGCTTGTATGGCCAATTGGATTTCTTCCTCTGTCAGGTCAACTTCTAGGTCTTGCTGTGCTTCTGGTGCAAGCACGGGGATAGCTATGTGGTCGAGCGAGGCCGCCGCCTCCTGAGCAGTGACGGTCCGCCCCGGGGTGTATATCTCCCTATAGTGACGTGCAAGGGTGCGTACTATCTGTTCAGGGTGTGTCTGTAGCTGTCCATCATGTGCGTAAAGTCTTTGTATTCCTCTGTGACTACCACCCCTTCTGTCCAACCAAGCCAGCATCCTCCCAGCCTTGTCACCCACGTCATATATTCTATGTGAGGTGTTCGCAAGATGTCCCCTGACCGTCGTTGTGAGGTGAGCCTGGTGTTGCTATTGTCGGAGCTGCAGTAAGTGCGTCGTCTCCGGGGTGGGGTCTGACATGTGGGCGGTGTTAGCGTGGTGAAGTGCCAGTTCTAATTCTGCAAGTTTGCGTCTGGAGTCACGTTTATGCCCTGTGATCGCCGCTATGGCTGCGCCGCGTAGGACTGATTTGTACGCCTCCCAAAGCACTGAGGGCGAAGACACTGTCCCTTCATTTTCGTTAAAATAGTGCGATGTCGCTAACTTGAGTTTCTTTCTGATCCCAGGGACTTTTAAATAGTTGGGGAATATCGGGTATAATCTAGCGCGCTTCTTTTCCTTGGTAGTAAGAAGGAGTGACACTGGGGAGTGATCAGATATGCCTCTGGGCAGAATTTCCATTTTGTCCACCGCTCCCAGTCCTACCCCTAAAAATAAGAAATAGTCTATTCGTGAGAGGCTGTTATGTGTAGCGGAGTAGTATGTGTACTGGGTCGTAGTCGGGTTTAGCTGACGCCACACATCCGTGAGGCCCATTGCGTCTAGAAAATCCGGGAGTGTGGCAGTTCCTCTTGGGCGGTCTCGTATGGGAAAGGTGTCTAGTGAAGGGTCCGCTATTGCATTGAAATCCTCCCCGATGATCATATCACCCTCTGGGAGATCAAGAAGAAACTGCCCAAGTGCCGGCAACGCCGTAGAGTGGAGTGCCGGGGGGATGTATACGGATATTACACTAAGGGGTCTCCCCTCCCATTGGCCATGTATCGCAGCAAAGTGACCCTGATCGTCGGTCTTGCGACGTTCTACCATGAACGACGAGTTCTTTTTCAGGAGTATCCCAGTGCCCCTGGAGCCCGTAGTGAATTCTGCGTGTACTGCCATGGTATATCCCCGCCTGTCAAGTGCCTTACATGTACTCCCCGCCAGGTGTGTTTCTTGAAGCATCACTAAGTCAGGCCCATGGCGTTTAATGGACTGCATGACCAGACCTCATTTAATTTTGTCCCCTAGGCCTCTAACGTTCCATGTGAGCATTCGCAGAGGGGGCACTACAGTCTCTGCAGGGGTGCCCTCAGTGGGTGTGACGTGTACCTGTCGGGCCATTAGGGCGTTTGATCGATGTCACCAATGAGTGGCAGTGGGGTGTAACGCAGACGCAGCGTCGTGTGCTAGGGTATCAGAATCGTATGGCCTGTGATAGGGCCTCGCACCATAGGTGATTAGTGATGACTGAAAACAAGAACATTAACATTTTAACTTTCCCCCCCACCCCCTCCCTGCTCCCCTGCACCACGGACTGACTCCCGCCCGCATCCCCAACTTGGCAGAGTGCTTACTCCCATCCCCAACTATCTTACTTGCTTGTGGGGTTGGTGAGCCCCCTTTAGGCACCGGCCAATGCCCACCCTACTCAGCTTCATCAGCTTCAGGTTCCCAAGTTCTGCAATTGCAGTGTCCCACATGCAGCGCATCAATAAAATCGGGACCGGCTGTCCCGAATCAAGTGGGTCTCTTTCAAGATCAGAATCCAGTCCTGCGGCGCCTTCTCTGCGCGGAGGACTACTGAACGATTGCTCCGCTGGCCCTCCGCTGCGATGGTTTTGGCGTTCTCTGTGCGGGCGCTGAGGTTGTTCCACCTGTCTCCAACCGCCAAGCCATTCCTGTGCCACCTCCGGCGTATCAAAAAACCACATTTTACCCTCGGCCACAATCCGCAATTTGGCGGGGAACAACATTGAGTATGGTAGGCCTCTGTCTCGGAGCGCCTTTTTTACCTCAGTGAAGGACTTCCGACGCCTGGCCACCTCCGCCGTGTAGTCCGGGAAGAAGGCCAGAGTTGAATTTTGAATCTTGATAGGTGGTGAGACCCTTGCCGCTTGCAGGATTGCGTCCCTGTCCCTAAAGTTAAACAGTCTTGCCAGTACAGGTCGTGGTGTGGCTCCTGGCTTGGGTGCCCCGCCAGGCACCCGGTGCGCCCTCTCAACCAAAAAAAAGTGTGACAGGCCTTTAGGTTGCAGATTAGTTTTTATGAGGTCCTCGACATACAGATCCATTGCGCCTTACCCTTCTGTTTCCGACAGGCCAAGGATGCGCACGTTGTTCCTCCGGGAACGCCCTTCCTGATCATCAAGTTTGTCCTGGAGTTGCTTAGTGACTTTTTCCATGCGCTCCATCGCGATTTGTAGTTCTGAGGTGTCTTCAATGAGTGATTTTGTGACCACCTCTACCTGAGATACCCTTTCCGACATTTTCTTAAAATCCGCCCGCAGCAGTGTAACCTCGGAGGAGATGGACCCCACTGTCATTTGTACCTCAGAGAGGGTTTTCATAATGTCCTCCAAAGTCACCTTTTTCGTCCCTTCTGTGTCCAGTGTAGCGCCTGTGGAACTTCGCCCTCCGACCTGAGAGTGCCCGTGTTGATTATAGGCAAACTTGTCGAGTTTGGCCTGCGTCGAGGCACTTCTAGTACCTTTGCCTGCCATGGTACGGTGCCCGTGGGTGTATAGTTCGCTCTCCTTGGCACCTGTCGCCCCACACGTCGACGAGCCGCTTGGTTTCTCTTTGGGTCAGGGGGGACGCAAGCAGGTGGGCTTCTCACTAGTCCCAGGATCTGAGGCCGCTCCACACCGGGCCAAGGTCAGCTCCAGGCGGCGACGAAGTCCCAACCACCGTAACCACTTCAATGTTCAATGCGCCAGTCCCGGCTCAACCACTCCAGCCCCTTCTCCACGGTCCCAGTTCTCTGATTTCTCACCTGCGTGTATCTGAGTGACCGGCCGCGTGGCACTCCGCCCCCTCGTGCTCAAAAGACTGTGAAATATCCCGGTGTATTGCGGTCCCCGCAGCGTCGACCTCGCGGCCGGGGTCACTCCGCTTGCCGGTGGTCAGACCCCCTCTAAGCAGCAGGAGGGCACCCCGCGTCTGCAGCGCTAGTAGGTCACTGATCGCCAAGCAGAGGCTCTCCCTGCTGAAGTGTCCAAAGTGAAGCTGTCTCCCGGTGTGCCCAGCGCCTTCAGGATGCTCCCCGGGGGTGTTCCTCCTTTACTGCAACCCTCTGCGCCAGGATCTAGGGGCCCAATCCTGCCCCTCCGGTAGTCATGAGCGGGGCCTCAGAAATTATGGACAGTGTGGGTGGATGCCAGGGCCCCCGGCGCGGCCGGTCTCACCTCGTGGTGCATGCGCCAGATAGACCTCACTCCCAATATGGCGCCCAACTGAGACTTGGGGGCACCTCCTCCTTCACGGGTGCCTGCACTATAGGTCCCGGTTCCAGGCAGCCGGGTCCGACGATTCAGGTCTCCTCGCCCCCCCCGGGGGCTTGCGCCAGCAATGCGCAGCACCGGAGCAAGCCTCGCTGCCTACCCTGGAAGGGGCCGGCCGTTATCGCCGCTCTTATGCCGGACCGGAAGCACTTTTGCCGGGGCTCATCAGGCACGCAAGGATGGTGCGGTCAGGTAGTCACAGGCCGCTGTGCGTCGCCTCAGAATAGAGCAGTTCACAGTTCCCGATCTCCGCCAGGACTGGGTCAGGATGTGTCGCTCGGGTCCCCGAGCCGATACCGCTACTTCGGGCGGGCTATGAGGCGGATGGATGTACGGATTTCATTGCAGGCCGCTACGCCTTGGGGAGCTCCCGCTTCAAGCTGCCGCCATGCTCGGCAGTTGGCCACGCCCCACACACAATTTATTTTTGAGGCCTTTCATATTCCTAGTGAATGCGAATTTTAACTTTATCTATTTTAAGCATTTAACATTTTGCACATATGCGTTTTTGCTTAGTCTATAAATTAAATAGCAACATATAGCGATTTTAGCATGTGACATGGTAAATTGCTGCATTTTTATTTAATTTCTACATAATATTAACTAATCTAACATTTTACTTAACAGACTGAAAACATCAAGAAACCCACAACCAAACAATGTGCTCATTTCACACAGGAACAGAAAGGGTCCAAACACTCAGGACACACAATACAGCGCTTTAGCCATTTGTTTCATAAATTGCACCATCGCTATTGACATACAGAAGTTACACTAATGGGAAAAACCACATAGACATTTAAATACACATTTAACCCACAGATCAACACATAGGACTGAAACAAAGGACAGCCCACAGACTGTACTTAAACCAGACCATTTGTAAATACTAGTTATAAGTCATATTTACAAGAAACACTTCTCAATAGTGTTCCAAAAGACTGCAAAAAACAGTCCAACAGACTGCTATGTATCCAAGAAGCCAAAATACACTCAATTCACCAGTTTTGACTGGCAGAGCCCCAAAAATCGCTCTGCATTTCTCCATTCATAAAATTGCACAGAACAAAGGATCCTTATATGTATTATGTCCATATTTTAATTTCCTGGGGTACAAAATCACCATGGAAGAAATATGTTTTAAACCCAAACCTATTCAGGTATTCCCTCTAGGGGAGCTAGCTAATTTTAATTCACATTTCACTATGGTACCTTCCAAAAAGCAACACATTCCTTGATGTGAGCTTGAAAACAGGAATGCCAAAAAAATATTGCAGAATATACAATATTATACCCAAAGTAGTGCTTAAAGTACCCTTCGTACGTGCACCGTTCAAATTTCATACAAAGTAGAGAAAAATCTCTTCATTACCTGCCTACATGTGTTGCAATGATTATATATCCCAAATCCAAAACCAAATATGACTAATCCCACAAAACCCAATAGCCACAGCAAGCATATCCTAAAACTGCCTTGCCAACCCAGGCTTCCAAAAGCTCGCAGCAAGTACCGTAGAATGGTTCTTACCAGTCCAGAGCGTCCAGATTCTAACTGCCAAGTTCTGAATGACCTTACGGTCTCTCTTTTTTTTATACTCACGCCAAAAATGTTCTCAGTCAGGGGTGACATCATGTAGAGGATCAAAATCAGGAAGATCAGAAACACACTGGGTTGTAGACAAAGAATCCCCAGAATCACCTGTGCACAGAGTACCTTCTTAGTAGAAACTTGTCTTGTCTTCCTCCGTAGATTTCTGCCTCCTGACAAGATCACTCCTTCATATAGCCACCTCTCTGATGAGGCCCACGTTGGCGCGCCATTTGAGGAAATCAAAACTCCTTCTCAGGGGTCTCGCTGACATTTATTAAACTCACAAGAGTTGAGGCTGCGTCACACAGAAGCCGTGGCAACTGAATGAGGCAGTCTACAGAATGCAGAAACCTGGGGCTTTTAATATGTTTTAGAATTACATAGTAAGCATAAATGCAAGGGGCAGTCCTGGCTCGTGTGAGCACACAAAAATGCCTAATATGGACATATAAGTTCTCTTTGTTCAACCAAGTGAGAGGAGCTAACAGTTTTCAGAACATAGTAAACACATTCCTATCTGAAACTAATCAGTAACAGCTGCAGACCCGACCGGGCATTTCTGAGCATGCGTTAAAGTGGAGGAGGCTAAAAATATCCTGTTACTGGGCAGACTTCAGGCGCAGCTAACAGGAAGGTAGGACAAAGCACATGGTGAGCACACGGCAGCACATGGCAGACAAAATGGCTGCCAAAAAGACAAAATGGCTTCTGCTAACGTTAACCCATTGCTGCTAATTTACAACATAGTGGTGGAGGAATCTGGTGACATGGTAAGGGACACGCCATCAGGACTACAAGAAATGGTAGCATGTAAAGCCTTTAACAAATCCATACCCAGCAAATTTTCTCTTCATCCAGACGTGAGAATCAAAGGAGCATCAATATGAGCTGGACCAAGATCCAGCGGGAGAGGCTTAGAGACGGGGTTGGTGACAGGGACCCCAGAAAAACACACTGAGACATTGAGGGAGGGAGAAAGGGGTGCCTCCGGTATCAAGTTGTGCGCAAAAGAGGATCTAGTAACCCCGGTGTCTAGGAGAAACTTCTTTTTATCCCCTGCAACTGACATCCGGACATGAGGACCTCGCTGATCCACCGGAATCAGCACTCTTACATTACCCCTTTCCTGGCTTTCCTATGGCTGGTAGAAACCTATCTCATTGGTCTCATCATAATCATCATTAAAGTATGTTCTAGTGGCCTCATACCCGTTGTCAAATCTGTTAATGTACTCTGGGGTGGACCCATGGGGGTCGAACATTAGGGTCTGGTGCACGCCTCTGCCTAGGAGGTCCCATATTTCCTTCCCTTTGAGTTTGGGGCCTAGGTTTTCCTGACTGACTATTCTGGGCTAGTACTGGGCATTCACTAACCCAGTGGCCATAAGCCTTTCAGTAGGCACACTGGTCTTTATCAATGGGCCTGCCGAACTGATGGACTTTTGTAAAGGAGACTGAAGGGGGCGCTGGGGCAGCCTCTGGAACTGGTCTGAAGGCGGGCCTTGGCCTCTAGCATTTTGTCACCGGGGTGGATAAGCTTGTTGTTTCAAAACTTTCGTTTTAAGGTCATTGTTCTTCCTAACCTCTTTTTCTTTATCTTCATTCTCTCTATTCTCATGATATTGGGCCATGGCAAGAATGCCTGCCATAGTCTGAGCTGACTATGAACTCTCAACCTTCTTACGAGGGATCGGGAGTTCGGGTAAAATATTAAATACAAATTTGTCAATAAACACCAGGGGCTCTAATGTTCAATCCACTGTGACATTTGTACTCAGTTTCGAAACGGGTGAAAAAATCATCAACAGACTCATCCTTATGTTGTTTACATGCATTTATCTTATCCCAATTAACAGCTATTTCGGGCAAAAGGGTCTTCCTGAGTTGCAACAGATGGCCTGGGAGAGCCAGAATAGCCGGATCAGGCTTAGTCCCCCCTCTCTGTCATTCTCCATCCTCTCAAAGTCGGTCCAGTCACCATGCTAAGCGGCATTATGGTTGACATGGCGTATTTTGTCCCATATGTCAGGTGGTACCACTGACCTGAATAATACGTTAATATCCTCTAAGGTAAGTACACCAGAGTAAACAATCTGACCTAATTCCTGATAGTAAAGAGCCGGATTCTTACGGGGGTCTGGTAATTGGGATTTCAATTGAAGAACATCCGATCTTTTCCATGGGACATGCACCCATATCCTACGCCAGTGGGCTGGGGCTGCTCCAACACCCTGGTTATTGGCGAGCACTGCAGGGATATAGACGGGAGCTGTCTCTCTCAAATGCATAGTTTTGTCATTCGGAGATGGCGGAAAAGCCATTGTGTCTCTAAACACAATCATGGTAACAAGGGCTTCATGCATATCATCTCCCTGAACATGACCCTTGGCAATAGTTAGTTTTAAATCAATCAATCCCTTAGGAGTATCTATAACAATGCTTTGTATCTTTTCATTATTAGTGTGCACATGTACTCGGCCATATCTGTTTGTTTATGGCCATCCATTGTCTAAACGTCGACCAGATATCGTTAACGCCATAAATATTACCATTATTTACCCAAAATGCACATGTTTTTGCATAGCATCCCTTTCACTACCCCCAGCGAGTTCAGCAGACCTCAAAGACTCCTTTCCAGGGGTACCGAAGAATCCAAACAGGGTATTGGGCATAAGGGAGGACCATCTCGTTCGGTCCGGAGTGGCATAAGAGTCACCAACAGGGGTACCGATAGACTTATTATCAAGCAGACGGGAATGTATGGTCAGGGTTGCGTCTATAGGTGGGGCGGTATGAACTGTCGGAAGGAGCGGTGCTGGCAGGATATCGGGAGTCAAAGGATCAGGCAGTGGTACAATGGGTGGGGCAGCCTCAACCACGACTGGTGGGGGTGGAGTGTTGGAAACATTTTGAGGAAGAGCAGGATACATAGGAGCCGGAGCATAGGCAGGAGGTGGACCTTCAAGAATAGCATTCAACAACGAGTCCCCCTTTTCTCCTTCAACCTCAAGGTCCCCGGGAGAACAAGTGGGGTAACATTTTGTCGCCTTAGCCCTATGATGCCTATCTGCCATTTCACCAACTTCCTGAACCTGATTTTCTAAATGCGCTTTCGTATGATCAGCCATAGACATCCTCTCTTTCTTTTAATTCAATGCTTGCTTTTTTCAAATTTTTTGATCTATTTCTTTCCTCCACGGTGCCGTCAAACATGGCTTGACAAGACTGTTTGTGTAGCAGTTGCTCCTCCAGGCTCGAGAGGGCCTGTAATTACTGTAGCCACTGTAATTCAACATTGCTTCGTTTTGTATAATTTACTCATAAGGAAGAAAACATGATAGCAAACGGCACGTATTTAATATACATCTCATAACTTGGAGTTCCTTCTGGAGGAAGCGGGCAGGCTGCCTCCAGAAGGGAGTCCTCTGTACATACGCAACAACATAACTTTTGAAACTTACTCCTGACTGGCATATGTTTACTTCAGGCAGACAACAGTGGGAGAAAAACACTCACCTCACTGGTTTGGCTTTTGCAAAAGTCAATACAGACAGAAAACAGAGCACAAGTGGTTGATGATCAGTACACCCTTACTCGAAAATGTTGTTCTCTTCTGCAGACGTAGGCATGAGTCTAGATCCAGACAGAGACCGCACTAAAGGGGGCACCAGCGGGATGCAGTTAGGTGGCACAGACCGGATGGGGAAGACCGTGTGCAAGACTTCTGGTCTACCGGACTCAAATTGGCCCCTCGGGTAGGGTACCTCCTTCGGACTTCCACCACGGGCCCCCTCACGACCACCGGGCCAAACCTACGTCTCTGTGGTGTTCCTGTTCAGGCGCCATTTGTAGAACTAAGGAAAGCCCACCTCAAGGAGGAGTAGGGGCTTGGCGGTGCAGGAATCACCCGAGTCTGCTCTTATCCTCCTTATATAATAAACTGGCCCCGGAAACCTTCGTCTGCAGAGAGAACCACATTTATTACAGTAGCCCGGGCTATGGAACAGAGTTTTGTCACGAGATGGCAAGAAATGAAGTAATGTAAGGAAATTAATAGGACCTAGTAAAAACTTATTTTCTTCAAAACCATGCACTACAAAGGAAAATAGAATATGCGAGAATACAAAGTACAGCATGGACTGTAACAGAAAACAGAAGACATCATACAATATGGGAGACAATAAAGAACAGCATGGACTATGAGAAAACCAAAGACATCATACACTATGGAAGAAAATAAAGCACAACATCCAGTGCGAAAGAAAACAGAAAACATCATACACTATGGAAGAAAATAAAGCACAATATGCAGTGCGAAAGAAAACAGAAGACATCATACACTATGGAATAAAACAAAGCACAGCATGGACTACGAAAGAAAACAGAAGACATCATACACTGTGGGAGAAAACAAAGCACACCATGCCCTGCGAAAGAAAAAAGAAGATATCATACCTAATGGGAGGAAACAAAGCACAGCATGGACTACGAAAGAAAACAGAAGATATAATACAATATGGGAGAAAATAAAGAACAGCATAGACTACGAGAAAACCAAAGACATCATACACTAGGGTAGAAAACAAAACACACCATGCACTATGAAAGAAAATAGAAGTCATCATCCACCAGGGGAGAAAACAAAGCACATCATGCACTGTGAAAGAAACAGAAGACATTATACACCATGGCAGAAAACAAAGGACACCATGCACAAGGAATTTAAAGAGAAGACATCATATACTATGGAAGAAAACAAATAGCATCATGCACTACGAAAGAAAACAGAAGACATCATGCACTATGCGAGAATACAAAGTACAGCATGGGTTATGAAAGAAAACAGAAGACATCATACACTATAAGAGAAAATGAAGCACATCATGCACTACAAAAGAAAACAGAAGACATTATACACCATATTAAAAAATCATTGTCCTCATATATGCCACCAGAAAATATATGCTCTAGATAGGATCTTTCAGAACCTTTTGCACATATGAACTTAGATTCCGCCCCTTGATTATGTGCGCGGCTTACCGAAATCGCCCAGAGGTAGGCTGTCTCCTTGTCCAACTCCCTATTAACGTATTACCAGGGAGGACCGGACCACAAAACCTCTGGCATAATCATTGGACCATTGATTGTTTTTCCGACCAATCTTTTAACGCAGACCAGATCTTATTTGCACTCTCTCCACCGCACAACCTATCTGACTGGGCAGTCATCATTTTCAAACAATCGTCAAATCTTGGGGGGGCCTTCGACTTCCACTCTCTACAGATTTCGCTCCTGGCAATGACTACAACATAGAATACGAACTGTGTGACTGGACTGTTCAATAAATAACCCTGCGCAAGCCCAAAGAAAATCAGTCTGAAGGAACAGGTGATTGGTATTAGTAAAACCTCCTCTAGAAAACCTCAAACATGTTCCCAATAACTGGCACTCCATAAACATGTGCAGATCGTCTGCATCCGAAGAATTACACCTCCGGCAAAGATAATTTTCAGCAGATATCCTACACAGTTTGGCCTGTAAGCGGTAAATAAGTGGTTTCTTCTAAGATTGGCTAGTTTTATTATCTTTTGTGAAATAGTAAATGAGTCAACCCAGGCTTTCTGTATCTCCTCACTATTCTCTGTTATGGAATTGCCCCAAAGATTTGTTATTTCAGAATCCAGACAATCTTTTGCAGTCACCAGAGTACTGTACCAGAAGGCAACCTCCTGTTTCCAGCCTCCCCCTCTGCTCATAAAGTCTAAAAACCGGGTCTCCTCAACCTCTCCCCAACACTGACTTCCCCACCATGATGACAATTGGAAATATTTGAATCTTGTGAGGGACTGACCCGTTAAATTGGATAAGGATTCCCAGTCCAAAAGTTGAGTGTTAACACAGAGGTCCCCCCACTTTCCCAAGCCTGCTTCTCTCAATGGCTGTGCCAGTCTGTTTAACAAGCAATCCGGGGTGCCCGGGGAATCCCAAATTGGGGCATATATGTTTTAGTATGGGATCCCCATGATCTTCCACATATGCAGCCAAATTTTGAGTGCCGTCTGTAGAATCTTCAAACTAACCTTTTTGAAAAAATTTTTATCTCCAAATTTATAGAGAAACAATTCAAGACCTTGGGGCTGTGTGAGGAAGAGGCATAACAATACAAAAGCAAATCAGGTAAAGCCAAGCCCCCCAGTTTGACCCAATATTCCCTTGGAGGTTAGCAATATCTTTAGAATTAAATATTAGAGGTATACAATTATACAAAAAGGTTATTTTAGGAAGGATGGTCATTTTAACCAAGTTCACCCTTCCGAAATATTCAGGGGCAAACCCCCCCACCCAGTCAGTAATATGACTACCTCCTTCACCACGATGTTCCAACTAATTTTGGATATATCCTCTAGTTTATGTGTAAGATATATGCCTAGGTATCTAAATTTAAGTTTGGCCCCCTGAACTGGGTCTATGTTATTCAAACTCATTATGTCCGTTTTTTCTTTATTAATTTTGTATCCGGATACCCTGCCAAAATCTTCAGCTAATTTAAACAATCTAGGAAGGGCCTCTATGGGGTTAGCAGTATAAAGGAAGAGATCATCTGCATACAAGGCTGTTTTGAGTTTCAAATCCCCCATTCTAAAAGGTATAATGACAGAATCCGATCTCAGGGAGAAAATGAAAGGCTCAATATATACATCGAACAGAAAAGGAGACAGGGGGCAGCCCTGCCTCGTTCCTCTGGAGATGTTAAACCAGTCTGTCATAACCCCATTAACCAATACCTTGGCCCGAGGACTCCTGAAAAGGGCTTTAACTCCCTCTAGAAACGGACCCAAAAGGAGACATAGTCTCCCACAGAAACACCCAGTTTACTTGGTCAAATGCGTTAGCAGCGTCTATCGCGACAATGGTAAGTGGTAGACCTTTATCCTGAGCTAAATCAATTGCCCCAATCACTTGGAGCGTAAGCTTGTTGAGCTGCCTACCTGGTATAAACCCTCTCTGGTCAGGGTGAATAATGGACTTAATTACCTTAGCTAGTCTAGTTGCTAGAACTCCCGAGAATATCTTCAAGTCTGAATTTAAGAGAGAGATAGGTCTGTATGAGACTATTTTTTGGGGATCCTTATTAGGTTTTATAATTAGGGCAATCGTAGCCTCCAACCATGAAGGGGGAACTTCACCTCCCTCTAGGAAGATTTTATTGAAGAGTGTCAAAAAGACAGGCAAAATTTCCTCCAAGTTGTCCGCATACACCTCTACTGGTAAGCCGTCAGGGCCAACAGCTTTCCTTCTGCTCATCTTCCTCACCTGCGCCCGTATCTCCCCCTCTGAGATCTCACTGGCCAACCCTATATTATCTACTTCACTCAGTCATGGCAAGTCCCTCAGCCCTAACCAAGCCTCCATCTCCTCAACTCCACAACAACTATCCTCTTGATATAATCCCCTCATGAACCCCCTTGCTTCATCCCTTATTGTCTCCTCTTCCGACAGCAATGCCCCCGAATCCCGCTGAATTAATGAGTCGATAATATTCCAAACTCCGCTCTGATCTCACCTTCCAAGCCAGGAGAGCACCACACTTCTCTCCATACTCAAAATTTTTCAGTATGCTAACCTCCCACCTATCCATAATTATTTTATCATCCCTCGCTTTAAGTCCTGACTGTAATTCCAGCAGTTCTTTTTCCAGCTTTGGAATATTGTCCATATCCCCTGTGGCTGCTGCCTGTAGTTGTAATGCTTACTGCTTAATAGTATTCAGATCATCAGTATATTTTTTCTTATTTAGTCTCCTTCTATAGAACATCTGTGAACTAAGTATACCTCTCAAATAAGCCTTAAAAGTTTCCCACACCAGTTACTCTGTGCCAGTGCCTATGTTAAAACAAAAAAACTCTATAATACTTTCCCTAAGCTTAAGGTTACTTTCTGCATCTAACAACAGTGTTCTGTCCACGGTGCATGTAATCTCTATGGGGCTGGCCCTTAACTTAATAACTAATTCTACCACTGAGTGGTCGGACAGACCTGTTGAAATATGAGATACGGACACTACATCCGGGATTATAGCCCGATCAATCAAAAAATAATCAATTCTGGTGAACTGATTGTATTTCTTGCAATAGAAAGAATATTCTCTAATTTCTCCATATTTAGCTCTCCACACATCTTGTAAATTAAAGTCTCTCTTATATTCCTGAAAACATAAAAAGGTATTCTTCGGGACACAGTATTTTGCTCTAGAAGTACGGTCTAACTGCTTATCGAAGACTACTCCCCCCCCCTGTATCACTGGAACAGTATGTTGTAATAATATACCCCCTAATTTCAAAAGAAAACTGGAATTATCCTCATTGGGACCATAATATACCGCACATGAGTACATGGAACTACCTATGGAGAGGACTGCCACCAACCATCTGCCGGACTGATCAGTGTCCCATTTCAAGACTTTAATCTCCTTATTTGCTCTAATGATGATGTCTACACCCCTTGAAATACCCTTTTGCCTAGAACATAGTACCTCTTGGACCCAAGCTGATTTTCCAAAAACTTGTTTACACAGTTTGGGCCAGATGTAGTTAAATCTAATTTACTGACTCATAAATACCGAATTTTACCGATTCGGTATTTATGAATCGGTAAATTAGAAGGAGGGAGATGTAGGTAATTTTTTATTTTGAATTACCGAACCTGTAAAATTCGGTATTTACAGATTCGGTAAATACCGAATCGGTATTCCCCATTGTTTCCTATGGGCTTTTGAGCCTAATCCTCTAAATGGGTCTCCTGTAGTAAATACACATAGGCTTCGGTCTTTTTAAAATATTCACAGACCCTAGCTTGTTTTCTTCTGCCCCCTAAACCGTTAAGGTTTCAGGAGAGGAATTTATTACTAATACTGACTGCCATATCTGAACTTAAACCGAAGCACGCCCACCCTCCAGAGCTCCAACCAACAACCTAGCAATTTTGCAACATATGAGGACATTTTATCATTTTCACCCACACCCTCTTGACCCCTCCCAAACCCTCCCCCAGGGAACCCACCCATCTACCAGGCACTGTTCTTGCCTATGTGGAGCCCCCTACTCCCTCAGCACCCACGGCGGTGCAGCTATTTATTGTTTTGATTTTGCGGAGTCAAAAAAACATTATCTTTTTTTTTTTGTTGCCCCTTTCTTGCTTCTTTTTCTCCCTTTTTTATTTTTTTCTTATTTATAACCTTCACCCAGTGTCCGTCCACCTGTTTAAGTCTTCATCTAATAGCTTGAACATATAACTATTTCTTCATCTTGGCCAAAAGTTCGTCAACTTCCTCCGTTTAATTACAATTGTACATTTCATTGTTCCACATCACCTTTAGAAGAGCTGGGAATTTCATCTGGACTTGTGCCCCCAATGACCTAAGTTCTGGCATCCTCGAACCTAGTTCCTACTGTCTCTGGGCTGTCCGGCCTCCTATATCAGATCATATTTGATACGGATTAGCTCTGTAGCGGAGGGTGGAACGTGTAAGGCACCTACTTAGAATTAATTCCTTAACACTATATGTCTGGAAATTAACAAGAATCTTCCTAGGTGCCTTCCGGTCCGGATGCAACCTGAAGGGGTCTTTATGCACCCTTTGAATCTCTGCCTCGAGATCAATGTCGAGTCGATCTTTCAGAACTCCGTCCCGTGGCAAATTGCACACAAAGCCCTTGATATCCTCCTCTTCCTCCCCCTCCGTAATTTTTATAATTCTCAGATTGTTCCTACGGGCCTGAATCTCCAACCTCTCCATGTACATCAATAAAGACCGGTTCTGTGCCTTTAGAGTAACGATATCCTTAGAGTTCTCCAATGTAGACTCCGATAGCATAGAGACCTTACTCTCAAGTTCACTGGTCCGGGTACATATGTCCACTAACTTAGTCTCCAATACGTCGAATCTGTCATGCAGACCCCTTTGGTTGGTCTCAGAGACTTCGAACTTGCACATTAAGTCTTGTCTCAATGCTTGAAATTAAAGACTAATCCTAAACGCTGAACCTTCTGTCTGCTGAGAAACAGGACTGCCTTGGGACATACATTGAGTGTGTGCAGGAGCTTGAGCATGAGCCAGAACCTGTGCCGTAGCCTGAAGTACGACTTGGGACTGAGACTGAGAGTGAAATTGGGACTGTGCTAGAAGAGACTGAAGCACCTGAGTCTTACCAAGGCTAGCTGAACCCAGAGGCAAAAAAAGGTCTGCGGATTCAACCTGAGGCTCTACTAGCTCTACTGGCTTTTTAGGCCCTATAGGAGGAGCTGTCGGGGGGAGAGGGGCATCCCTTAATGAACTCAATGAGTTTAATGAGTTTGCCAACGCCGAGCTCCCCCCCCACATCCTGATTTTCTTGCAGCTCCGCGTCCTGAAAGATCCCAAAGGTGAATATCTATTCTCGTTAGTCAGATTGGTGCTGATTATTGGTTCCAGAGCCGAAACTGTAACCCCCACCTCTGATTCCCCTGCTTCCTTAGGGCCCACCAGCTGCTCCATGATCTTAAAATAGAATTTGAGTGATGGAGTGTTCTTCTGTACCTGCAACTGCTGAGTCACCTTAGTACTTCCAACCTTCTTGGCCCCCCACTTTTTCTTCTTTTTGTATGGAGTTGAAGGGCTTGCCCCCCCTCTCCACTGTAGCTGCAACGTCCAACACACCCTTTAGCTCCTGTTTGGACCTGAGCTGATACCTGTTTCTATGTTTTAATTCTGCTACAGACCCACTCTAATTGCTACCGCAAGATGCGGGGAGAACTGCTACTAAGTCAGGAGCCCCAGGCGCTGCAGTCGATTTCGTAGCACCTCCCACCTCTCTCACGGGGTTAACCAAATTCACTGCTTCTGCTGCCGCTGCTATTATATGTGGCACCAACTCCATACAGCCTCCCCCACTTGGAGCCTCCTTACCAGCGTGTGAATGAACCGCTGAGAATTGCCCCTGGCAAACCGGACCTCTAAAGTGTAGAAAAAGGAGAGCCACTCGTGCTCGATTCCACAGGCTGCTCCGACCCACTCTCACTGACGGGACTGCCACTGAAACCTCTGCCGCTGCCGTTGGTGTAAGGCAGACCTGCCTACTGCCGACCAACACTGCATCCACTATCCCCCTGCGTCTCTGGGTCCTAGTGCACAGGAGCGCTATTCCATTGTTTTTCTCCTCCGCCACTGCCGACAAGGAAAAAGGGTGCTGGTTAGTAGTGTAGGGTAGTTCCTATTTTCCCAATAGGCTCTGCGCATTGGAATAACATAAACAGCAGTGTAGACGTAGGACTGAGGTCATCTAGGTCTCTACTGACTATGCTAAACTTAATTTAGGTTGGCGCCAGCTAGCTCAGAGGTCACTGGAAACTTTCTGGAATGAAGAGTGATGGATAACCTTCCCTGGCTCAGACAGGAAGGGATTCAGTTTCCGACAACCGCATAAACATGACAACTTTGCTCCCTCAGAATAAGAGTATATCTCTAGAGTCGTGTGAAAACAACAGACAGATATTTCACTCAGTCAGCAGTGCATACTTAGTTTTACCAGAGTGCAGAGAAATAGAGAGACGGGAGTTTTCAATAAAAAGGTGTTATTTATTGAGCAGTCTTCTTTCTCATACAAGAGACGTGAATTGCGACAATTGCAATACTTAGAGTAATGTAAAGTGCGTACAGTAAAAGGAGTATTATGAAATAATACTGTAAAAGCATTGATACGGTTTCTTAGCCATATGATATTTTAAAATGGATAAAATATATACATACACAAATACATTGACTAAAATACTCAACTGATGCTTCTAACTAAGCCTAACCCGGTGTACCTGACCTAAGCCTAATACTCGGGAAGGGACAAGTAAGTAGCGATGTTTAAGTTAAGTTGGTTAAGATAATTTTGCCAAGAATCTTCATCAAGAATTCCCCTAAGGGTTTAGTCAGCTCCGTACCTTGGTAATAGAATGTGGGAGGTCTGGTATCTCTTTCCTCAGGACTCGATATTCCAGAAACCCGCAAGGGTAGGCTGGAAACACTGGAGCTGGATTTTCTCGGCTGGAGAAAAAGACAGCGTCTCTCTCAGTGCGTCAAACAGGAGGGGCGGCTTCCGCGGGCTCTCGTATCAGCTGGGCTCTCGGGCAAGTAGATGCCCGCTCTGCTCCAAACCACTGTGTGCTTGCTTAAGGCAACTGTTGGTATTTTATACCTGAAAGGTGCCCGGTTTGACGTAAGGTTGGACATAAGACGTCACCAAGAACTAACAGTTCTTGCAGGACTTCAGGAGTTCTTGTTCAAACCAAAACAAAAGCAGGGGGGGTTTCCCAGGCTGCAGAAGGCTTGGTTTGTTTAAAGAACGCGTTGTGCTTTCTAGGAGTCGATGGGAGTAGCCGTGCTGTGCTTTGGATTGCATGGGCTATTACTGAATATGAATCTGATTCTTATGCCGTTGTCAGGACATTATTGATTATAACCTCACAAGGGCATAAATCGGGAATATCGAATTAGGGTCCTAGATAAGAACACAACACCCACTCCACAAATTCATGTCCATCATTACTAAAACTAAGCAATATTAAACATTCAAAGGTGCATGTGTTTTTGTCTGACCCACCCAAAAATACATATTTCGCATTTGAAATGATATACGGTAAATACACGGAAAATGAGTATTTGTACTGTACGCTTTTCAAGCAGTGTTTATCATTCAGAGAAATGCATATATATATCAAGTGAACGAATTGCAAAAAATTACACATGAAATGGCTCTAAATACAGAAGAGAAGGTCGAGACCATTTCATCACATATTTATATAATTTTCTGTTATATGTGCTAGAGGCTGAGGTAAAATATTGTCTCTTAGTATCCTAAAATAGAAGCTTTGTTCTCTAAGAATAGTTCTACTTTAAGCAGAGTACCATGTGCCAAAAAGGTAAATATTTAGAAAATATGGGCAAAAATTGTACCGCTCAGGAAGACACCTCACCTCACCTGGACCAAGCTCAGAGTAAGTGAGGCCACGCTCTCTCCGTCGTTGCCCCGAGCTGATTCTGAGGTTGGGGGAGGCCTCCCTGTCACGAAGGGTGATTGATACACCAGCTGACATGGAGGACTAAAAGAACATATATCCTTTATATTGTCACTGTTTTCGTTTTGTGTAATTTAGAGTGCACGTTTCACTAGCAATAGCAAAAATATTTAAGAACACAGGCCCTGATGAAAGCCTAGGGAGTGAATCCCCGCTTAGGCAGAAACATGTTGGCCCCTAATCAGTCATTTGTTTATACTGTTATCTTGCACTGTTCTGGTTTTTAATAGAAAGAGGCTTACAGGTATTAAAGTTTTCTTATTGTAATTCCTCTATTCCTTTTTAACATCACTTCCCCGCACCTTCACGTTTTGCAGTGCACTTTATTCCATTTAGTGATCCCACGCATGGTCAACATGTGACTGTGGGTCTGACCCCAGTCCTACCAGACGGCACTGGAATTAGTCTCAAATGATCTAGAGACGTTCCAGCCCTGTACTGTGGATGGCCAGATGATATAATTAGATCACTAACAAGAATTTTGATGGTAATCCATCTCTGGACCTTGGGTCTCACCTACCGTTGCTAGTGGTCATTTGCGTTGGTTTGTAAACAATGTAAATGGACTGTTTCACTATCTATTCGAGTACTTTACAGTCTATCTGTCAGTGGTGTCAGCAGCGCCAAGTATAATACACCACTAACCTTAGGTACGGACAGCAGGAACGATGCCGTGGAGAGTAGTTCCCAACGTCCCCTAAACACTAATCTCACCACAATGTTATCACCACACGATGGGTAGAGAAGTATTCAAGGGAAAAGGGGAATGGGATAAAATAACAAAGGAATCCTGTTCCGTCACAGGATTTGATTACCTTCTTTTGAACACCCTCTGGGAACCCTGCATGTATGAGAAAACAAGAACAGAATGAGAAGTACCTCAATCACACATCATACAGGTAAGCAGAAGAACACAACAACTATCACACTTACAGGAAAGAAAGCCAGGATATATCTCCAGAGGATTCTGCTGATATGCAATTGAGAAACACGCATACCCTACAGTCAATAATACAATTAGTGATGGTCAATGACTTCCCCAATCAAAGTAATACAGGAAAGTTTTAGGGCACGTAGAGAGGAGAGCGCCTTGATGCGCAGTCTCTGACTCTCTGGGGTACCCGAATACCTGTGGAGTTGGATGGTTCCGTGCGGAGTTATGGTGGGATGACGAAAGAGTAAAATGAGAGGAGAGCGCCTTTATGCGAAGTCTCCGACTCTCACGCTGGACGCTTCACTCCTGAGCGAACTCGAACCAAAAGAAGGGGGACGGCGTATACTCCTAGATTCAGAAACGCCTCTTATGCCCAGAAAGAAATGCAAATGAAAACATAATTAAGTTCTCCGGTTCGGGTCCTGAACCGAGACTTAGCACCCGCCTGCCCGGAGGTGCTTTGGGGATTCAGGAAGGACGAAAAGACGGAAGGGGGTCCCGGCCACGCTTCAATGCAGCGCGGTCCGTACAGTGTTCTCCTGTTCAGCCCCCGTCTGACCCAGCGGTGCTTTGGCAATTCAATAAAGAAAAGAAAAAGCGAATCACGGCCGCGCTTCAGGCAGCGCGATCACAACCCTCCGAAGAGATCCGACGGCTGCAACTTCTTATCGGTTGCTCAAAACGGAGAACCGCTAGGAATGGTAACCAGGTCCAAGGAACAGGCTCAGCAGGCAGTTTGTCAAGCACCGTTACACTAGGAGGCGGGGCTTAATAGAAGTTTGCTTTTTCCTGTCTTCCAGCGATGTGCCCCTAAGCTTTGTGGGACTTGTAGTGCCTGACTCATACGTGACATGCGAAACCGGGAAAGGTGAGGGATGTCAGCTCTAGGTGTACCCATAGTCGCGACAATAGCTTAAGGGGCACACTAACTCGTGTGTCTGCAGTTTCCACTTGAATATATTAATTTGTGTCCACTGTCTCCAGAAGATTCATCAGGGTCTTGTGAGCTATGGTCACTTCTGCTCCGCTGTCTAGCATTGTCTGTGCCCACTCTCCGTTTTTCAGCTGTGTCCTCAGAATTCTCTGCATGTTTAATTATTAATACTTGCTACCTTCTTTCTGGGAAATTGTAATTTTTTACTTTGATAAGCAGGTTCCTTGTCTTTGGACTTGGCGTGCTCTTCTCTGTGTTGTGACCATCCTCTTCTTTCCGATTTCTGTGAGGAAGATCGAGAAGGATTCAGTGAGAATGATCTAGAGGGACGTGTATCAACATCTTGATATCTGTCTGGTTTTCTTATTTTATCCCTATCTCTAAGGTTGTGTCTTTTTTCAGAGGGTTCCCTTTGGGGAGACTTGTCTTCTCGGCCTGGAGATCTCACTCTACGCTGAGGAAACCTTCCTCTGGACAGGAAACGTTTTTCCCTGGGATTGGATTGTTTGTTACCATCCCAGCTCTTTTTTGGAGTCTTTAAATTATTTTTAATAAATGTTTTTTCAGGATTTTTAGTTAGTTGGGGTTTTATCGGTTTTCCACCCAAACTATCTCTTCCTAGCTCTTCATAGGATTTTTCTATGATTCTGGCAAGTTCCAATGGTTGGGCTGCTATATCTGTTTCCTTCAGTTTCTGGCGGATTGCCACAGATCCTGCTTCACCTTCTATGTTGGCTAGTAATATAGCCGAGACCAGCTTGAAGTCTTTTAGTAATTTCATACCCAGAGTTAAAGCTGGTTCTGGACCGTATTCATTTTGAATCTGTCTTAATACATCTGGTATGACCGCCATAGACGGGACACCGTGTGTTTTTGTGTAGATGGAAGCAAAGACTGTGCCCCAAGTGTTACAGTCCTCCACATGTGGTGTGATCCCTATTGGGAGACAGATCGTCAGAATTCTGTGTTCATCAGTAGGCGTAGTATCAGGAAATACTGCCTCTATTTGAGTAATTTTCTGTGCTAACCAGAATGGAATTTGTTCCCCTTTTATGGGTACTTTACCAAGACATGATTATATGTTCTGTGGTGTGATTTTGTTTATGGTCCCCTGTTGGGGGGGTGTGCTGTGGAATGTTAAATGTTGGTTGGACTATTGAGGTCTGCATGACATATTGGACTAATTGTCTATGTATTTTAATTAAGAGTTTTAGCTGAGCTAAAAGTTCAGGAACTGACATTTTATCAATGACTGGATGTGGTGTGTAGCTGGCTAGAACCGGCCACGTTGCTCCTGGTCTACCTAGTGGACCGAGCCTGGTGATGTGATCATTATGTTTTAGGGCGCCTTTTAAACCAGAGCAGGTGCTCTTGGTATTTTAGTGGAATTTCAATCTCCTCGAAAGGAGTGTATTCATCCGGAGGTTCCTCTATTTTCTAATAGTGGAAGTCTTTTCTCGTAGCGTGTGCTGCTGGAAAATGTATCCATGAATAGAATACCTCTGTCTGCCGATATTCGTGTGCCTCTATCACGAATATGACTGTACCACCTCGCGGTGTCAGTCCATTTTCTATAAGTTTTAGAGTTATAGTTCTTCTTACATTGACCGGAATGAGTATAGCATCCGGGTCGGTTTCATGGAGACTTGTGTCTTCCTCTAAGAGTCGAGCTGCTAGTCTTGCTCGCTCCCTTTCTTCGTCACTTTCTGCCATTTTAACTGACTGAAAGTTTTCTGTTGCAGATCGAGTTTCAAGGAAACAAAGATTAGGTGCACAATATTTTGGAACACTGTATGCTTCAACTTTGATCAAACCAAACACTAATACATAGGATTCTCATCCTACTAAGTTCCGGCGGATATTAGCCTTTCATCCACTCCAGACGTCTATTGGAGTTTTTACGGGAAAAGGGTGCTGTGTGAAAAAGCACAACTGAGTTACTCTATTGTCTTGCGTTAAATTATCGCCTTACCAAACGTTGGGCGCCATGAAGTGTAGTTCCTATTTTCCCAATAGGCTCTGTGCATTGGAATAACATAAACAGCAGTGTAGACGTAGGACTGAGGTCATCTAGGTCTCTACTGACTATGCTAAACTTAATTTCGGTTTGCGCCAGCTAGCTCAGAGGTCACTGGAAACTTTCTGGAATGAAGAGGGATGGATAACCTTCCCTGGCTCAGACAAGAAGGGATTCAGTTTCCGACAACGCATAAACATGACAACTTTGCTCCCTCAGAATAAGAGTATATGTCGTGTGAAAACAATAGACAGATATTTCACTCAGTCAGCAGTGCATACTTAGTTTCACCAGAGTGCAGAGAAATAGAGAGACAGGCGTTTTCAATAAAAAGGTGTTATTTATTGAACAGTCTTCTTTCTCATACAAGAGAAGTGAATTGCCACAATTGCAATACTTAGAGTAAAGTAAAGTGCGTACAGTAAAAGGAGTATTATGAAATAATACTGTAAAAGCATTGATACGATTTCTTAGCCATATGATACTTTAAAATGGGTAACATATATACATACACAAATACATTGACTAAAATACTCAACTGGTGCTTCTAACTAAGCCTACCCCGGTGTACCTGACCTAAGCCTAATACTCGGGAAGGGACAAGTAAGTAGCGATGTTTAAGTTAAGTTGGTTAAGATAATTTTGCCAAGAATCTGCATCAAGAATTCTCCTAAGGGTTTAGTCAGCTCCGTACCTTGGTAATAGAATGCGGGAGGTCTGGTATCTTTTTCCTCAGGACTCAATATTCCAGCAACCCGCAAGGGTAGGTTAGAAACACTGGAGCTGGATTTTCTCGGCTGGAGAAAAAGACAGCGTCTCTCTCAGTGCGTCAAACAGGAGGGGCTGCTTCCGCGGGCTCTCATATCAGCTGGGCTCTCGGGCAAGTAGATGGCCGCTCTGCTTCAAACCACTTTGTGCTTGCTTAAGGCAACTGTTGGTATTTTATACCTGAAAGGTGCCAGGTTTGACGTAAGGTTGGACATAAGACGTCACCAAGAACTAACAGTTCTTGCAGGACTTCAGGAGCTCTTGTTCAAATCAAAACAAAAGCAGGTGGGTTTTCCCGGGCTGCTGAAGGCTTGGTTTGTTTAAAGAACGTGTTGTGCTTTCTAGGAGTCGATGGGAGTAGCCGTGCTGTGCTTTGGATTGCATGGGCTATTACTGAATATGAATCTGATTCTTATGCCGTTGTCAGGACATTATTGATTATAACCTCACAAGGGCATAAATCGGTAATATCGAATTAGGGTCCTAGATAAGAACACAACAGTAGACAAGCACGGCCACCTAGAAATCGCTAGCCCCCATCCTCTCACCGCTACAACAGGGGACCGCCATCTAGTCTTCTTGCTTCGCTTCACTTCGCTTCTCCGCTACCTGTCTGCTTCCGCCGCTGCCTGTGGTGCCGAGCTACGGAGCTCCGCGACCGCCATGTTCCCTCGCTCTGTCATTATCTGACAAAATAACAGTTGGGGGAACTGCTATGTGAAAAAGTGACATTATACACCATGGCAGAAAAATTACGTACACCATGCACTAGGAGTGAAAAGAGAAGACATCATACACTATAGGAGAAACCAGAGCAAGACATCATGCACTATGCAAGAAAACAAAGAACAGCATGGCCTGCGAAAAAAACCCAGAAGACATCATACACTATGGGAAAATACAAAGTACATCATGGACTATGAAAGAAAACAGAAGATATCACACACTATGGGAGAATACAAAGTACAGCACGGACTATGAACGAAAACAGAAGACATCATACACTATGGGAGAATACAAAGAACAGCATAGCCTATGAGAAAACCAAAGACACCATACACTATAGGGGAAGACAATGCACAGCATGCACTGCAAAAGAAAACAGAAGACATTGTACACTACGGAAGAAAACATAGAAGAGCATGCACTACAAAAGAAAACAGAAGACATCATACACTACGGAATAAAACGAAGCACAGTACGCACTACGAATGAAAACAGAAGACATCATGCACTAGTCGAGAATACAAAGTACAGCATCAACTATGAAAGAAAACAGAAGACATCATACACTATAGGAGAAAACTAAGCACAGGATGCTCTACGAACGAAAACAGAAGACATCATACACTGTGGGAGAAAACAAAGCGCACCATGCCCTGCGAAAGTAAACAGAAGATATCATTCCTTATGGGAGGAAGCAAATCACAGCATGGACTACGAAAGAAAAAAGAAGATATTATACAATATAGGAGAAAATAAAGAACAGCATGGACTATGAGAAAACCAAGACATCATACACTATGGGAGAAAACAAAGCACAACATGCACTGCGAAAGAAAACAGAAGACACCATGCACTATGGAATAAAACAAAGCACAGCATGCACTACAAACGAAAACAGAAAACACCATACACTATAGGAAAATACAAAGTACAAAACAGATTATGAAAGAAAACAGAAGACATCATACACTATGAGAGAATAAAAAGTACAGCATGGACTATGAGAGAAAACAGAAGCCATCATACGCTATGGGAGAAAACAAAGCACACCATGCCCTGTGAAAGAAAACAGAAGATATCATACCCCTTGGGAGGAAACAAAGCACATCATGGACTATGGAAGAAAACAGAAGATATCATACTATATGGGAGAAAATAAAGAACAGCATAGACTACGAGAAAACAAAAGACATCATACACTATGGGAGAAAACAAAGCATATCATGCACTGTTCAAGAAAACAGAAGACATCATAGACTATGGGAAAAAACATAGAACAGCATGCACTACAAAAGAAAACAAAAGACATCATACACTATGGGAGAAAACAAAGCACACCATGCCCCGCGAAAGAAAACAGAAGACATGGTACACTATGGGAGAAAACAAAGCACACCATGCCCTGCGAAAGAAAACAGAAGACATCGTAAACTATGGGAGAAAACTGCAGCCACCTAGTGGACTACAAAAGACAATCCCGCACCTTATCACACAAACTACAGGAGCATGGATACACCAACGCCATTATTGCTAAACCAGCAAAAGGGCCCGCAATATGAACAGAGAATCGCTACTGGAAACGGTGACAAAAGACCAGAAACCACCACCCATGACCTGTGTCACCACCTATAATACAGCATCAAATCAAGTTTCTAGTATTATCCGCAAACATTGGAAGATAATCAATTCAGGCACCAGATAATGGGAGACCCCGCCCTTTGCATTTAAAAGTGCTAACAACCTTAAAGACAAACAAGTTTCCACACGACCATGTGCCAGTCCTAAATCTATGGACAATACAGTCCTCAACTGTTGGGGCCTCCCCAAAAGTCACTGGTCATTACCCATGTAACAACTTCAGTGTGTGCCATCTCACTAAAGCAACAAAAACTCTCAACCTTGAACCTGGCAAAACCTGGACACAATGCCAACACACGAACTGCAACTCCAGCAACCTTGTTCACCTCATAACATGCCCCTGCGGGCTCCGTTATATGGGCATGACGACCCGCAAAATCAGGACTAGAGTGGTTGAACACAGAAGCATGATCAGGTGTGGCAAAAACATCAGCAGACTGACAGAGCACTACCTTACGGCACACCACACCCCCAATGACATGTCCTGAACTGTCATTAACCCCTTCGAGGCGGATGACGAGCCCAGCTCGTCATCACCCTTACCTGCCGTGGGCGGATGACGAGCTGGGCTCGTCATGTAACGCGGCATTTTTGAAAATGCCGCGCACAGCGGGAAAAGCCGCCGCGGCGAAGCGGTTAAACAATTTGACATTAACCAAACAGACAATGACCGGATCCTTCATACAAAAGAACAGAGATGGATCTATCGCCTCTCCACCCAGCAACTGGGCTTGGGCTTGAATGACTCCATACCTTGGAGCTCGCTGAAGACATGACTTTCTTCTCCCCACATGAAACACTACTCTTGATTCCTCTCCGTGCTAAATGTCCCTCTGTTGTATTAGCCAGTTATAATACACCTGGCCCCACAACTTAACCCTACAGCGCTTTTTAAATCCTTTTTTCACTGTTAGCGCTCTTTATTTCTCAACCGTTCATGTTACTACACCTGTACGCGAATCTGTGTACACTGGGTACAGCTTACAGAGCCACACCCAATGTGCAGGCGCCGACAATCGGTACCGCGCATCCTCATAGCAGAATACACTACTCTCCCGCACATGGGCCTGCTCACTGCAGGATACACTACTCTCCCGCACATGCTCAGCATAGCCATTACTCAGCGTGTCCCCACACATGGGCATGCTCACAGCAGGATACACGACTCTCCCGCACCTGTGCAGCATAGCCATGACTCAGCGTGTCCTCGCACAGTCTGTTCCAAATGATGCAGACTGCATTTAAGGCACAAACACAGCCCAGGACAGTCTTACGGAGGCCGCAGAGACAACAAGAGGTTCAATGCAGACACTAACCGAAAGTTTTGTGAGTAAACCGAGCGCTTCAGCTATGAGCCGGGTAAGCTCTCTCTCCACAGGTCCCTAATCCCCTGAGGCCCCTTTATCTTCCCAGGGTCCACTCCTCTGCCGGACTACTCCATGGGGCTAATTTGGCAACAAGCCAACGTGAGGATAATCTTCCTTTAATGCACCTACCACCGTTTTTTTGTGTTGATGCGTTTACGATGTTTAGCCCACCACAAAACTTCATGTATATGTGTTAACCTTCAGCTTAGTCATACCACCATTATGGCTACACCATTTGCCATTTATTTATCGTCTACATAGCACAATAGATATCGGCAATCAAAGTGTTTTGTGAATATGTTACCATACTTAGGGCTAGATGTAAGTAAATAGGTTTTACCGATTCTAAAATACCGAATTTTACCATTTCGATATTTTAGAATCGGTAAATCCTATGTAGGCAATTATTCTGTAAAAATGACTGAATCGTTAAGATTTACTGAATCAGTAAATATACCACCTATATAGGAAAAGGCTATTACCGATCGGCCGGTAGCACACCATGCCCTGCGAAAGAAAACAGAAGATTTCATACCCTATGGGAGGAAACAAAGCACCGCATGGACTATGAAAGAAAACAGAAGATATCATCCAATATGGGATAAAATAAATACACCATGCACTGCGAAAGAAAACAGAAGACATCATACACTGTGGAATAAAACAAAGTACAGCATGCACTACGAAAGAAAATAAAAGATACAATACGCTATGGGAGAAAACAAAGCACAGCATGCACTACGAAAGAAAATAGAAAACATCATGCACTAGGCGAGAAAAATAAGAATAGCATACACTACGAAAGAAAACAGAAAACATTGTGTACTATGCAAGAAAACAAAGAACATCATGAAAACGGAAGCTGACATAATCCACGAAAAAAACGAAATACATCATACACTAATAAAATAACTGGGCCTGGGCAACATTTTAAATACACTGGAGTATTTGAAGTAATGAACCATTACTCTTGTAATGCGAAATGACTGAATTGATGCGATTACTCCAACTTGAGTACATTTGGGACAAATCCTACCGCAGGAGCACAGGAAGAACACACTCATGGCCGCTTTTAGGTGGAATTGGTGTAGGGCAGTGCCGTAAGCCTTCTTGCTGCGCTGCCCTACCCTAATGTGAAAGGGCCGGAATGCACCGTATTGATGAAATACTGTGCATTCTTCTGCTTTCGCTTGCGCTGGTGCACAATTCGCTGCGTAGCGCCAACGCAGGCACCATTGCGCCATGGGGCAAAGGTGTCTGCGTTGCATGCAGGATTGTTTTGGCCCCTTCCTGCACAAACACAATCCTGAGAGGCGTTTTCCTCTTTCCATGCGTGCTGCGGAAGGCGGCACACACGAAGAAGAGAAAAACGAGGAGAGAAATAATATTTATCCTCATTACACCTGCTCTGGGGAGGCGTACGGTTTTAGCCCGGCCCCAGGTTTACGCGGTCAAGTAAATCTGAGGCAGCGTCAAAACCCAAGGGTGTCGCGAGGGAAAACCCACTGCAACGCCCATGGAACGCGTCCCAGGCGCAGAGTAAGGCAACGCAGCGACGTGTGCTCCTTTGTCTCACTCCATATCTATGCGGCCATGCAAAGCCCTCAAAGTGGCTTTGGTGGCCTCGTAGATATGGCTGAGAGGGTTGCGCCGCTGGAGCGTCAGAAGAAGTGGTGCTCCGGCAGAGCAAGCCTCTCATAAATAAGCCCTCAGAGAGCGCGCAGCTGCGGCTACAGCTGATCGTGTCCTGGAGCACTTAGTGCTATCTGCATAAAGTACATCCTCAGCCCATTTTGGACATAAAGGAGCTTTTTGCACTAAGATAATAGCGCTATATGCTGGATTACACTTGCCATGTACTTACGCATAATTACGAATCATTTCGCACTAATTACGAGTAATTTGGCTTTAGAGAATTACACCCACCCCTAAAAACACAAAAGACACCAGGCTCCATGAAAGAAAACGATTGGAGGTTAAAAATCGGAGCTTATTGGTGAAAAGCTGGCAGGCAGGGGCGGGCGCTTATATTGTGTCTGAATTTCTCAACCATGGAGATGTTGAGCTGAGAGTGGGGGATGTCATTCAGAAAGGGGCACCATATCCCGTCATGAGGGTGTAAGGTTGAATGTCCCTGGTACCATCCTTCCATCCATCATTTGACTCGTTTACCCTTCATTCCACCCGCCCTGGCCCTGCACCTTTTTTTAATGCAAGTGGCCTTCCACAATCCTTTTCCTCACCCACCCTTCCTTTCGTCCAGCCTCCACCACGCTTTTCATCCACACATGTGTTCATCCTCCAATCCTGTCTTTCATTCGTCCACCCTTCCTTTCATCCTCCCACCCTTCCTTTCATCCACCGCCATCCGTTTCATTCTTCCACCCTTCCTTTCATCCTCCCACCCTTCCTTTCCTCCACCGCCATCCGTTTCATTCTTCCACCCTTTCTTTAATCTTTCCACCCTTCCTTTCAACCTCCCACCAAGCCTTTCATTCTTCCGTCCCTCCTTTCATTCTCCCACCCTTGCTTTCATCCGCCCACCATGCCTTTCATAGTCCAACTCTGCCTTTCCTCCTACTCTGCCTTTCATCCTACTCCTCTTCCTTTCGTTCTTATACTCTTCCTTTCATCCTCCGGCCCTACCTTTCTTTCTCCCACTCTTCTTTTCTTCCTACAACTCTGCCGTTCATCCTTTTCCTCTGCCTTTTATTCTTACACTCTTCCTTTCATCCTTCCACCCTTCCTTTCATCCTCCCACCCTTCCTTTCATCCACCGCCATCCGTTTCATTCTTCCACCCTTTCTTTAATCTTTCCACCCCTCCTTTCATTCTCCCACCCTTGCTTTCATCCGCCCACCATGCCTTTCATAGTCCAACTCTGCCTTTCCTCCTACCCCTCTTCCTTTCATTCTTACATCTTCCTTTCATCCTCCCACTTTGCCTTTCATCCTCCCACCATGCTGTTTATTATTTCCCCCTTCCTTTCATCCTTCCAACCTTCCTTTCATCTTCCCACTTATCCTTTCTTCCTACTACTCTGCCTTTCATCCTGCCCCTCTGCCTTTCATCCTACTCCTCTTCCTTTCGTCCTCCAACCCTTCCTTTCATCGTCCCTCTCTTCCTTTCTTCCTACTACTCTGCCTTTCATCCTGCTCCTCTGCCTTTCATCCTACTCCTCTTCCTTTCATTCTTACACTCTCCCTTTCATCCTCAGCCCTGCCTTCCATCTACAGCTGTTTAACTCTGATCCATCCACGAAGTTAATTAACTTTGCTTGAAACATTAAATCTGCCCTCCAGACCCAAGCCCAGCGCATCAGATGCTTTTTTGTTTCTCTTGATCTTCTCCACTCCGGGTCTTTCGGTGCCTCGAGGACTTTTGCTGTTGTTTGAGGAGCCAAACCCTGAAGGTGCGCCTGTGTCCAATCCCAACTTCACCCTCTTACAGAAAGGATACAGACAACACGAATATATCACAGTGCAGGGACTGCCACAAACCCAATTTACCACACTTAAAAGCTGCTTATTATTATCTTATCTCTGGCACCTCAGAGGCGATCCCAGGGCAGTCTCTCCAGGACAGACACACCTTGTGATCTGTGCAGAAAGAGACGTCATCCTTGGGGCCGAGAGCTGATTGGAGGATGCTCAGCCTCTTCAAGGTATATAAAGGACTGGGTCTAAGGTCAACGAAGCATCTCTCTGAAGGAAGAAACATTGTTTGGAGGTGACCTGAGCTCTGTTCCAGAACCAGAGAATGGACAGCAAAGCATGGGCCCTGGTGGTAGTGTGCCTGGTGGGCACCTGCTGGAGCTTACCTGTACAGGTGAGACCCCTTTAACGATGGTATATAGAGCTGAGTGCTGGTACAGGTGAGACCCCCTTTAACGATGGTATGTAGAGCTGAATGCAGGCACAGGTGAGACCCCCTTTAACAATGGTATATAGAGCTGTGTGTAGTTACAGGTGAGACCCCTTTAGCGATGGTATATAGAGCTGTGTGCAGGCACAGGTGAGACCCCTTTAACGATGGTATATAGAGCTGTGTGCAGGCACAGGTGAGACCCCCTTAACAATGGTATATAGAGCTGTGTGCAGGCACAGGTGAGACCCCCTTTAACGATGGTATATAGAGCTGAGTGCAGGCACAGGTGAGACCCCCTTTAACGATGGTATATAGAGCTGAGTGCAGGCACAGGTGAGACCCCTTTTAACAATGGTATATAGAGCTGTGTGCAGGCACAGGTGAGACCCCCTTAACAATGGTATATAGAGCTGAGTGCAGGCAGGGGTGAGACCCCTTTAATAATGGTATATAGAGCTGTGTGCAGGCACAGGTGGGACTCCCTTTAACGATGGTATATAGAGCTGTGTGCAGGCACAGGTGAGACCCCCTTTAACGATGGTATATGGAGCTGTGTGCAGACACAGGTGAGACCCCTTTAACGATGGTATATAGAGCTGAGTGCAGGCACAGGTGAGACCCCCTTCAACAATGGTATATAGAGCTGTGTGCAGGCACAGGTGAGACCCCCTTTAACAATGGTATATAGAGCTGTGTGCAGACATAGGTGAGACCCCTTTAACAATGGTATATAGAGCTGTGTGCAGGCACACGTGAGACCCCCTTTAACAATGGTATATAGAGCTGAGTGCAGGCACAAGTGAGACCCCTTTAACAATGGTATATAGAGCTGAGTGCAGACACAGGTGAGACCCCTTTAATGATGGTATATAGAGCTGAGTGCAGGCACAGGTGAGACCCCCTTTAACGAGGGTATATAGAGCTGTGTGCAGGCACAGGTGAGACCCCCTTTAACAATGGTATATAGAGCTGCGTGCAGGCACAGGTGAGACCCCCATTAACAATGGTATATAGAGCTGTGTGCAGACATAGGTCCGACCCCTTTAACAATGGTATATAGAGCTGTGTGCAGGCACACGTGAGACCCCCTTTACCAATGGTATATAGACTGAGTGCAGGCACAAGTGAGACCCCTTTAACAATGGTATATAGAGCTGAGTGCAGGCACAGGTGAGACCCCCTTTAACGATGGTATATAGAGCTGTGTGCAGGCACAGGTGAGACCCCCTTTAACAATGGTATATAGAGCTGTGTGCAGGCACAGGTGAGACCCCCTTTAACAATGGTATATAGAGCTGTGTGCAGACATAGGTGAGACCCCTTTAACAATGGTATATAGAGCTGTGTGCAGGCACACGTGAGACCCCCTTTAACAATGGTATATAGAGCTGAGTGCAGGCACAAGTGAGACCCCTTTAACAATGGTATATAGAGCTGAGTGCAGACACAGGTGAGACCCCTTTAATGATGGTATATAGAGCTGAGTGCAGGCACAGGTGAGACCCCCTTTAACGAGGGTATATAGAGCTGTGTGCAGGCACAGGTGAGACCCCCTTTAACAATGGTATATAGAGCTGCGTGCAGGCACAGGTGAGACCCCCATTAACAATGGTATATAGAGCTGTGTGCAGACATAGGTGAGACCCCTTTAACAATGGTATATAGAGCTGTGTGCAGGCACACGTGAGACCCCCTTTACCAATGGTATATAGACTGAGTGCAGGCACAAGTGAGACCCCTTTAACAATGGTATATAGAGCTGAGTGCAGGCACAGGTGAGACCCCCTTTAACGATGGTATATAGAGCTGTGTGCAGGCACAGGTGAGACCCCCTTTAACAATGGTATATAGAGCTGTGTGCAGGCACAGGTGAGACCCCCTTTAACAATGGTATATAGAGCTGTGTGCAGACATAGGTGAGACCCCTTTAACAATGGTATATAGAGCTGTGTGCAGGCACACGTGAGACCCCCTTTAACAATGGTATATAGAGCTGAGTGCAGGCACAAGTGAGACCCCTTTAACAATGGTATATAGAGCTGTGTGCAGACACAGGTGAGACCCCTTTAATGATGGTATATAGAGCTGAGTGCAGGCACAGGTGAGACCCCCTTTAACGAGGGTATATAGAGCTGTGTGCAGGCACAGGTGAGACCCCCTTTAACAATGGTATATAGAGCTGCGTGCAGGCACAGGTGAGACCCCCATTAACAATGGTATATAGAGCTGTGTGCAGACATAGGTGAGACCCCTTTAACAATGGTATATAGAGCTGTGTGCAGGCACACGTGAGACCCCCTTTACCAATGGTATATAGACTGAGTGCAGGCACAAGTGAGACCCCTTTAACGATGGTATATAGAGCTGAGTGCAGGCACAGGTGAGACCCCCTTTAACAATGGTATATAGAGCTGTGTGCAGGCACAGGTGAGACCCCCTTTAACAATGGTATATAGAGCTGTGTGCAGGCACAGGTGAGACCCCCTTTAACAATGGTATATAGAGCTGTGTGCAGACATAGGTGAGACCCCTTTAACAATGGTATATAGAGCTGTGTGCAGGCACACGTGAGACCCCCTTTAACAATGGTATATAGAGCTGAGTGCAGGCACAAGTGAGACCCCTTTAACAATGGTATATAGAGCTGAGTGCAGGCACAGGTGAGACCCCCTTTAACAATGGTATATAGAGCTGTGTACAGGCACAGGTGAGACCCCTTTAACGATAGTATATAGAGCTGTGTGCAGGCACAGGTGAGACCTCCTTAACAATGGTATATAGAGCAAAGTGCAGGCAGGGGTGAGACCCCTTTAATAATGGTATATAGAGCTGTGTGCAGGCACAGGTGAGACCCCCTTCAACGATGGTATATAGAGCTGTGTGCAGGCACAGGTCAGACCCCCTTTAACGATGGTATATGGAGCTGTGTGCAGACACAGGTGAGACCCCTTTAACGATGGTATATAGAGCTGAGTGCAGGCACAGGTGAGACCCCCTTTAACAATGGTATATAGAGCTGTGTGCAGACACAGGTGAGACCCCTTTAATGATGGTATATAGAGCTGAGTGCAGGCACAGGTGAGACCCCCTTTAACGAGGGTATATAGAGCTGTGTGCAGGCACAGGTGAGACCCCCTTTAACAATGGTATATAGAGCTGCGTGCAGGCACAGGTGAGACCCCCATTAACAATGGTATATAGAGCTGTGTGCAGACATAGGTGAGACCCCTTTAACAATGGTATATAGAGCTGTGTGCAGGCACACGTGAGACCCCCTTTACCAATGGTATATAGACTGAGTGCAGGCACAAGTGAGACCCCTTTAACAATGGTATATAGAGCTGAGTGCAGGCACAGGTGAGACCCCCTTTAACAATGGTATATAGAGCTGTGTACAGGCACAGGTGAGACCCCTTTAACGATGGTATATAGAGTTGTGTGCAGGCACAGGTGAGACCTCCTTAACAATGGTATATAGAGCTGTGTGCAGGCACAGGTGAGACCCCCTTTAACGATGGTATATAGAGCTGTGTGCAGGCACAGGTGAGACCCCCTTTAACGATGGTATATAGAGCTGTGTGCAGGCACAGGTGAGACCCCCTTTGACGATGATATATAGAGCTGTGTGCAGGCACAGGTGAGACCCCTTTAACAATGGTATATAGAGCTGAGTGCAGGCACAGGTGAGACCCCTTTAACAATGGTATATAGAGCTGAGTGCAGGCACAGGTGAGACCCCTTTAACAATGGTATACAGAGCTGCATGCGGGCACAGGTGAGACCCCTTTACCAATGGTACAGTGAGCTGAGTGCAGGCACAGGTGAGACCCCTTTTAACGATGGTATATAGAGCTGAGTGCAGGCACAGGTGAGACCCCCTTTAACAATGGTATATAGAGCTGAGTGCAGGCACAGGTGAGACCCCCTTTAACAATGGTATATAGAGCTGAGTGCAGGCATAGGTGAGACCCCCTTTAACAATCAATGGTATATAGAGCTGAGTGCAGGCACAGGTGAGACCCCTTTAACGATGGTATATAGAGCTGTGTGCAGGCACAGGTGAGACCCCCTTTAACAATGGTATATAGAGCTGTGTGCAGGCACAGGTCAGACCCCCTTTAACAATGGTATATAGAGATGAGTTCAGACACAGGTGAGACCCCCTTTAACGATGGTATATAGAGCTGTGTGCAGGCACAGGTGAGACCCCCTTTAACGATGGTATATAGAGCTGTGTGCAGGCACAGGTGAGACCCCCTTTGACGATGATATATAGAGCTGTGTGCAGGCACAGGTGAGACCCCTTTAACAATGGTATATAGAGCTGAGTGCAGGCACAGGTGAGACCCCTTTTAACGATGGTATATAGAGCTGAGTGCAGGCACAGGTGAGACCCCCTTTAACAATGGTATATAGAGCTGAGTGCAGGCACAGGTGAGACCCCCTTTAACAATGGTATATAGAGCTGAGTGCAGGCACAGGTGAGACCCCTTTAACGATGGTATATAGAGCTGTGTGCAGGCACAGGTGAGACCCCCTTTAACAATGGTATATAGAGATGAGTTCAGACACAGGTGAGACCCCTTTAACCATGGTATATAGAGCTGTGTGCAGGCACAGGTGAGACCCCCTTTATCAATGGTATATAGAGCTGTGTGCAGGCACAGGTGAGACCCCTTTAACAATGGTATATAGAGCTGAGTGCAGACACAGGTGAGACCCCCTTTAACGATGGTATATAGAGCTTTGTGCAGGCACAGGTGAGACCCCCTTTAACAATGGTATATAGAGCTGTGTGCAGGCACAGGTGAGACCCCTTTAACAATGGTATATAGAGCTGAGTGCAGGCACAGGTGAGACCCCCTTTAACAATGGTATATAGAGCTGAGTGCAGACACAGGTGAGCCCCCCTTTAACAATGGTATATAGAGCTGAGTGCAGGCACAGGTGAGCCCCCCTTTAACAATGGTATATAGAGCTGTGTGCAGGCATGGGTGAGACACCCTTAAACAATGGTATATAGCGCTGTGTGCAGGCACAGGTGAGACCCCCTTTAACAATGGTATATGGAGCTGTGTGCAGGCACAGGTGAGACACCCTTAAACAATGGTATATAGAGCTGAGTGCAGGCACAGGTGAGACCCCCTTTAACAATGGTATATAGAGCTGTGTGCAGGCACAGGTGAGACCCCTTTTAACGATGGTATATAGCGCTGTGTGCAGGCACAGGTGAGCCCCCCTTTAACAATGGTACATAGAGCTGCGTGCAGGCACAGGTGAGCCCCCCTTTAACAATGGTAAATAGAGCTGAGTGCAGACACTGGTGAGCCCCCCTTTAACAATGGTATAGAGAGCTGTGTGCAGGCACAGGTGAGACCCCTTTTAACGATGGTATATAGAGCTGTGTGCAGACACAGGTGAGACCCCCTTTAACGATGGTATATAGAGCCGAGTGCAGGCACAGGTGAGACCCCTTTAATAATGGTATATAGAGCTGAGTGCAGGCACAGGTGAGCCCCCCTTTAACAATGGTATATAGAGCTGTGTGCAGGCACATGTGAGACACCCTTAAACAATGGTACATAGCGCTGTGTGCAGGCACAGGTGAGACCCCCTTTAACAATGGTATATAGAGCTGTGTGCAGGCACAGGTGAGACACCCTTAAACAATGGTATATAGAGCTGAGTGCAGGCACAGGTGAGACCCCCTTTAACAATGGTATATAGAGTTGAGTGCAGGCACAGGTGAGACCCGCTTTAACAATGGTATATAGAGCTGTGTGCAGGCACAGGTGAGACCCCTTTTAACGATGGTATATAGCGCTGTGTGCAGGCACAGGTGAGACCCCCTTTAACTATGGTATATAGAGCTGTGTGCAGGCACAGGTGAGACCACTTTAACGATGTTATATAGAGCTGTGTGTAGGCACAGGTGAGACCCCTTTAACCATGGTATATAGAGCTGAGTGCAGGCACCGGTGAGGCCCATTTAACAATGGTATATAGAGCTGAGTGCAGGCACAGGTGAGTCCCCCTTTAAGAATGGTATATAGAGCTGAGTGCAGACACAGGTGAGACCCCTTTAACCATGGTATATAGAGCTGAGTGCAGGCACAGGTGAGGCCCATTTAACAATGGTATATAGAGCTGAGTGCAGGCTCAGGTGAGACCCCCTTTAACTATGGTACATAGAGCTGAGTGCAGGCACAGGTGAGCCCCCCTTTAACAATGGTATATAGAGCTGAGTGCAGGCACAGGTGAGACCCCCTTTAACAATGGTATATAGAGCTGAGTGCAGGCACAGGTGAGCCCCCCATTAACAATGGTATATATAGCTGAGTACAGACACAGGTGAGACCCCCTTTAACTATGGTATAATGAGCTGTGTGCAGGCACAGGTGAGACCCCTTTAACAATGGCATATAGAGCTGAGTGCAGGCACAGGTGAGACCCCTTTAACGATGGTATATAGAGCTGAGTGCAGGCACAGGTGAGACCCCTTTAACGATGGTATATAGAGCTGTGTGCAGACACAGGTGAGACCCCCTTTAACAATGGTATATAGAGCTGCATGCAGGCACAGGTGAGACCCCCTTTAACAATGGTATATAGAGCTGAGTGCAGGCACAGGTGAGACCCCTTTAACAATGGTATATAGAGCTGTGTGCAGACACAGGTGAGACCCCCTTTAACAATGGAATATAGAGCTGCATGCAGGCACAGGTGAGACCCCCTTTAACAATGGTATATAGAGCTGAGTGCAGGCACAGGTGAGACCCCTTTAACAATGGTATATAGAGCTGTGTGCAGTCACAGGTTACACCCCCTTTAACAATGGTATATAGAGCTGTGTGCAGACACAGGTGAGACCCCCTTTAACGATGGTATATAGAGCTGCATGCAGGCACAGGTGAGACCCCCTTTAACAATGGTATATAGAGCTGAGTGCAGGCACATGTGAGACCCCTTTAACAATGGTATATAGAGCTGTGTGCAGACACAGGTGAGACCCCCATTAACAATGGTATATAGAGCTGTGTGCAGACATAGGTGAGACCCCCTTTGACAATGGTATATAGAGCTGCGTGCAGACACAGGTGAGACCCCCTTTAACGATGGTATATAGAGCTGCATGCAGGCACAGGTGAGACCCCCTTTAACGATGGTATAAAGAGCTGCATACAGGCAAGACCCCCTTTAACAATGGTATATAGAGCTGAGTGCAGGCACAGGTGAGACCCCCTTTAACGATGGCATATAGAGCTGAGTGCAGGCACAGGTGAGACCCCCTTTAACAATGGTATATAGAGCTGAGTGCAGGCACAGGTGAGACCCCCTTTAACGATGGTATATAGAGCTGAGTGTAGGCACAGGTGAGGCCCTTTTAACAATGGTATATAGAGCTGAGTCCAGACACAGGTGAGACCCCCTTTAACAATGGTATATAGAGCTGAGTGCAGGCACAGGTGAGACCCCCTTTAACAATGGTATATAGAGCTGAGTCCAGACACAGGTGAGACCCCCTTTAACGATGGTATATAGAGCTGAGTGCAGGCACAGGTGAGACCCCCTTTAACAATGGTATGTAGAGCTGATGCAGGCACAGGTGAGCCCCCCTTTAACAATGGTATATAGAGCTGTGTGCAGACACAGGTGAGACCCCTTTAACAATGGTATATAGAGCTATGTGCAGGCACAGGTGAAACCCCCTTTAACAACGGTAAATAGAGCTGAGTACAGGCACAGGTGTGGCCCCTTTAACAATAGTATATAGAGCTGAGCTCAGACACAGGTGAGACCCCCTTTAACAATGGTATATTGAGCTGAGTTCAGACACAGGTGAGACCCCTTTAACGATGGTCTATAGAGCTGAGTGCAGGCCCAGTTGAGAGCTGCAGTAACAGGGCTGTATGTGGTATTGTGTAGGTGGTGTATGTGTAATGCCTCTCAGGTGGGTTTCAGAGAGAGCGCACCTGGACAGGAGAGTTTATATGACAGGAGAGTGTATATGGAGAGTGTATATGGACAGGAGAGTGTATATGAGTGACAGTATCACATTGTCCTGAGTACATGTAATTAAGCATGGGCGAATTTTGCGAATCTCGCGTTCGCGAATTTTGCGGATTTGCGAACTCGCAATCCGCAAAATCCGCGAATTCCCGCGAATTTGCGGATTTTTTTTTTTTATGTTCGCACGGGTTTCTGCAAGTTCGCAAGGGTTTTGTACAATTTCGCAAATTGCGAAATTGTACAAAACGCGTGCGAACTTGCAGAAACCCGTGCGAACACAATGTGCCCAGTAGGGTATGTGCCTCGTCTTGTGTGAATAAAAGGTCAGAGAAAGATCAGTTCAGCAGATGAAGAGAAAGAAGCTCCTGGTCACAGGAACAGCACGGGTATTGCGCTCGTGAAAGTCAAGGATGCAAAGCCTATCCAGCATCACAGCTGATTTTCCACTGTAGATTTGGGAAGAAGGCACACCTGTCCAGCCTCGACGATGCTCACGATTGTTTTTGGGCTAATGAATGAGTCACTGAATTTGAGCATCAACTAGTTCGAGCGACCATGTGTGTGTTACTATGCAATCGCCCCGAAGGGCGCAGGGGTCCCTTGAGTGAGCTGCAGACTTGTGCCCAGCCATGCAACTATTTTACAATGGCGCCAGCAAGCTGCCAGCGCCGTTGTAAAATAGTTACAAAGTTAGCTTGCACAGGAAGCACTTAGATAAAATAAAGCAGCACCTGCTTCGTTTTATCTAGTGGTTCCTGTGCAAGCTAACTTTGTAACTATTTTACAACGGCGCTGGCAGCTTGCTGGCGCCATTGTAAAATAGTTGCATTAGTGGGGGTTCAACTTTTGAACCCGTTACGTTCGCGGATTTTTTTTTGCGGATTTTGCGGGAAATCCGCAAAATTCGCGGATTGCGGATTTCCCAAAAATCCGCAAAAACAGCGAGCGTAACGGATTTCCCGCTCACACTTACATGTAATGCCTCTCAGGTGTGTTTCACAGAGAGCGCACCTGTACTGCAGTGTGTATCAATGACAGTTTTACTTAGCCCTGTGCGCATGTAACGCCTCTCACGTATTGGTAGTGATTGTGAGCTGGGCAAAAATTGTGTGTGCTTAGATATTGCACCTTTTGGCTTTTAGGTGCTGGTGAAAGCACCCAGAACACATAAAATACAAAATTCTACCGAATCGGTATTTCAGAATCGGTAAATGGTATGCAGGTATTGATTCAGTAAATTTTACCGAATCCGTAAAATTGGGTAATTACTGATTCGGTAATTCCCATTCATACCTATGGGCCTGGAGGCCCATAGGAATGAAGGAGAATTACCGATTCGGGAAATACTGAATCGGTAATAGGGGGAAGACTTACAAGGGTGGCAGGGTGTCACATTGACACCCAGTTGCACCCCTGAGTAGTGCATAGGTGCACATGTGGCACACATACATGCCACATGGCACTTTTGGAAAAGCACAAATTTGCTTTTTCAAAGGTTTTCGATATTTACTACCAACTTTTAGTTGGTGGTAAATACTGAATCCTTAACTCAGAAATGCACTCACTTGAGTGCTCCCTGCATTAAGGATTCGTTCATTTACCAAATCGGTATTTTAAGGAATCAGTAATTTACTGATTCCTTAAATTACCAATTCAGTAAATTACTGAATCCTTAAATTTGGCCCCTACATCTCAAATGACCAATGCCGGTCTGTAATGGACAAAATTCGGTAATTTCAGCTGTTACCGACCGGTATTGGGCTACCTACATCTGGCCTTTAATCTTTTACAATGTAAGCACTGGACTCAACTTATACATTTAGCTTTATTTAAACTCTGCCACAAAGAAATTGGCAACAGGAAGAAAACTGACAGTAAACCTGGTTAATTGGTTGCAAAGACTGTGTTTTAAAATATCTTATGGATTTAATGCACCTGTTGCAGGGATATGTGTGTTCCCAGTTATTGTGAGATAACTCTGGAGGTTAATGCACTTGCTGGAAAAATCTGTGTTTTGTTTAGCCTCCGTTTTGACTCAAAGTAGCATAGAGGGTTAGTGCAAAGCACATCATGTAACATGCATATGACATATTTTATTTTATGTAGATAGATAAGTGGGTTACTGCTTTGAAGCCGGAGATCCTTATGTTACTTGCAGTTGCATTGTAAAGCTTTTAATATAGCAGAGTGAGCTGTGGAAGTTGATATGTGTCTTTTACCCACTGTTTTATGTAACACACTCTGTACAATGAATTACAAATGCAGATGATTTATTGTATATGTATATTTATGTGTGATGAAAAGCGCTTCGACACCCTGCATTGGGATGAGTAGCACTATACAAGAAAAACTTAGTGGCACTTAAATTATTTCAACGCCTCCTCAGGGGTAGTAGGCGCTTTATAAATGCTATTTATTTTGTGTAAATTCTGGGAAAGACCAACACATCTGACATTATGACAGTGCACGCATATCTTGAAAACCGACCCTAAACAAAGTGAAAATCTGCCTCCCTTAGGTGTGTGTGACGTGCTTACAAGGTGTGAGCCTTTGTGACGCCTCTGCTTCTAGGTGTGAGCCTTTGTTATGCCTCTGCTTCTGGGTGTGAGCCTTTGTTAGGCCTCTGCTTCTAGGTGTGAGCCTTTGTTAGGCCTCTGCTTACAAGGTGTGAGCCTTTGTGACGCCTCTGCTTCTAGGTGTGAGCCTTTGTTAGGCCTCTGCTTCTAGGTGTGAGCCTTTGTGACGCCTCTGCTTCTAGGTGTGAGCCTTTGTTAGGCCTCTGCTTCTAGGTGTGAGCCTTTGTGACGCCTCTGCTTCTAGGTGTGAGCCTTTGTTAGGCCTCTGCTTCTAGGTGGGAGCCTTTGTTAGGCCTCTGCTTCTAGGTGTGAGCCTTTGTGACGCCTCTGCTTCTAGGTGTGAGGCTCCTGACTGCTCCCAGCCAGGAGACTGAACAAAAGGAGTCCAGAGGACCCTGGGCCCAGCTGGAGTCTGAAATGAGAACGCACCGCCCCTGCCTGCACTTTGTTGCTTATGGGAAGCAGGCAATGTGCAGGCGCTGCTGAATGTGTCCTGGTGTTTAAAAATGACACCGGGACGAGTTCAGCACATTATTCAGTGGGGCCCAACCTCTTGGCACGGTGGACAGCGTTAACCCTGTGGATATATATTCTATGATTCCTCATGTCCTACGATGTAATGCAACTTCTTCTTTTCCTTTATGTATGTAAAGCGCTCTGATACCCCCGGGTCTAGCTAGCGCTATATAAAACTTTATAAATAAATACAACCACAAAAATAATAATAATAGTTGGACGCCGTCCACCCATGTGTACCCCCGACATGTGCCCTGGAACATTGCACAAAGAGCTCGGTTTTCTGCATTTGGGGTCTCAGAATGCAGGGTGGAGCCTAAATCGCACGTGCTAGAATATGTAAATATTTTTAGAAACTCAAACATGGATTTTGTGGAGTGTTCCTGCTCCATTTCTGACACTTTTTACCAGGAAAAAATCTTGCTTGCCAAAAACCTGCGAGTATGGAATTAGCACGCACATTTGAATTCCAATTTGGGCGCAAAGAGAAGTTTGCACCCAAATCAGGATTAGTGCGGCCATCAGATGGTCCTACTTGAGATACCTAAAGGACAACTCCACAGACTCTTCTGTTACATTGTACGAGAACTAGGTATGGGCGGAAAATCCGTTCCGCTCGCGGATTTTGCGGATTTTCGGGAAATCCGCAATCCGCGAGATTCGCGAATCTCCCGCAAAATCCGCAAATCCGCGAGCAGCGGATTTTGCTCGCACTGCGTGCACTGTTCACGTGAGTTCGCGGCTTCCCAGTACAACTTCGCGCCCCGCGAATAAGTGCTAAATTGCAGAAATACGATCTTAGCAAAACTGAAACTACTTGCCAGGTTCAAAAGTTCAGGCTCATCATTAGTAGCCATTTCCTGTAGTGCTTCCTGAGGGGCCCCTCCAGAGTTCAGTTGCCAGTTGCAACTATTATGTGACCCTGCTCTGAACCTCAGAATAGTTACACATATGCCACAAAGGTCCTGAATTACAGCTAAGGGAGACAAGCAGGAGCCAGGCTGGAAGTTAAAATCCATTAATCAGCCCCTAATTCATTATTGTCAGTTGGGGCAGGGCAGGTGTTGTAACTAATTTTGCAACAATGAAAGCGCTTAGCAAGTGCAAAAGATCACTAATCAGGGCGCACTAAGGAAGCAGGTGCCAGCTAAAAAAATATTCTGTGACACATTAATCAGCCCCAAATTAATTCAGGTCACTTGAGGCAGGGAAGGTGTGCTTTGCTTTGCCGAAAATAATGTACACTGGACAACCAGAGGGTGTGGTGATGAAACAGAGGGTGGCATGGGTGGGCCAGAGGGTGGCATGAGTAGTCAGAGAGTGGCAGTGGTGACAGAGAGTGGCAGTGATGAAGAAGAGTGTCCCAAACAGGCTGGACACGTAGAAACAACAAGTTCGCAAAACTTGCGACCCGACAGGTAAGTTTGCAAATTGCGAAATTGTAAAAACCCTCGCGAACTGGCAGAAACACGGGCGAACACAAAAAAAAAAAAATCCGCAAATTTGCGGGAATTCGCGGATTTTGCGGATTGCGAGTTCGCAAATCCGCAAAATTCGCGAACGCGAGATCCGCAAAATTCGCCCATGCTTAACGAGAACTCTGTACATCCTCGGAGCCATCTGTGCTGCTGAAGGCCATTTGTTCTTGTGACATTTTTTACCGAAACGTTCCTCCAGCAGTTAAGTCAGCATCCAAATAGGAAGATGAGCCACAGACTTCACCCTTGACATCTGTGCAACTATGAGTGCCTGAAACAAGGGGCCAAACCATGCCCGGAGCCACAGTGTTTAACCACCATATGGATGCTTCAATATCGATCCGCAACAATATTGACCGCAAGATATCAGCTGCCCAGTATCGACAAGAAGAGTCAACAAGGAGGCATCAGAACAGTAAATCCCCGCTCCCCAATATACTCTTACCTTGATGATACTGTGCCAGGTGATGCCCTGCAGCCCATACCATTGCAGGTCGAGGTTTGTCCTTTCCATATTTTGACATATAGCCCAAAGTACATCTTATGTCATCTTTTAAAACATGGCTTTGGGTTTCCCAAAGTTCTAATATCCTTATACTTACACTGAGTGATTAAAATATCACTTTTCTCTTTTGCAGATTTTCTATGAACTGGAGAAAAATCGTAAGTACATTTTTAGTCGTGATACCTTTGAACTTGAGCATAGCGCCTGTATGTAACGAAGCTCTGTACTCTGGGCGGGGGTGGTGGCTGCATCGAGTACTATCTACTTAATCCCTTTAAATCGGATTTTGTGTGTTTGCAAAGGGATAGAGAGTAAGATGTGTCGGCCCTGAACGATGAGCAAAATGTGCCTGTGCGCCTTGTGCATGAACATAGTGCTGCTATGAGTCACAAGGTGTGAGGATGAAAGGAGGAGCAGTCACACCGCTGACTACATGCACAAATAAAGTTGCCAAGACCGGACATGAGAATGAGAAAAACGTCCACAGAGAAGCAAACCCCTAAGTACCATTAGCGTTAGACAGAAATGTATTGGACAGCTCCATTGTGTATTTGGAACCTGTCTTTGGGAAAGGATTTAGAATGTCAATCAATCAATTAGGGATTTATAGAGCACACTACTCACCCGTGAGGGTCTCAAGTCGCTGAGGGTAGGGGGGATTTGGACAGCTCTGAGGTCATCTGAAGAGACAGGTCTTGAGGTCTTTTCTGAAGGCTTGCAGTGTAGGTCTCCGTCTGATGCTGAGGGGGAGTTCGTCCCAGGTCTTGGCTGTGATGTAGGAGAAGGATCTTCCCCCGTTCTAGCTCTCTGGATGCGGTGGATGTTGGCAAGGGCTAGGTTGTTGGAGCGGAGGTTTCTCTTGGGGAAGTGGAAGGAGATTCTTCTGTGGAGGTTTTGGGGTCCAGTGTTGTGGAGGGTTTTGTAGGCGTGTGTGAGCAGCTTGAAAGTAACTCTCTTTTCGACGGGGAGCCAGTGGAGGTCGAAAATCTGCTGGGTGATGTGGTAGTGTTGTGAAATGCTGCGGGCGAGTCTGGCTGCGGCCTTCTGGACGGTCTGGAGTTTGCAAAGGAGTGATTTGTTGATTCCGGCGTACAAGGCGTTTCCACAGTCCAGCCTGCTGGTAAAGAGTGAGTGGGTGACGGTCTTCCTGGAGTGGGGGGGGTCCATTTGAAGGTCTTGTAAAGTATGTAGAGGGTGTTGAAGAATGTGGAGGACACAGCGTTGATCTGTTGGTTCATGGTGAATGAGGAGTTGAGTATGATGCAGAGGTTGCGGGCGTTATCAGAGGGAGTGGGGGGTTTCTGAGGGAAGGGAGCCACCAGATGTCGTCATGGATGTGTCCCACCGTGTGGGTGGGGGAAGAGATGAGTTGCTTCAGTCCAATGTTGGCACGGTTCCCTAGGAGGGTGGTGGAATAGGAGTCGCTGGGGTTGTCTAGGTGGAAATTCAGGTCTCAGAGCAGTACCTAGTCTGTGGAGGCAAGTGAGTGGAACACAATGTAGTCTGTGATGGTGTTGGTGAACAGGGAGCGGGGTCCGGGTGGTCTGTGGGCGAGTGTCCCGTGGAGAGTCATTCTGGGGTTGGGCTGGATCTGGAAATGGATGTGTTCCATGGGGGGCGAATCGTCGTTCAAGATGGAGGTTGTCAATCGGAGGGAGCTTTTTTGAACAATGGCGAGGCCTCCTCCAGGAAAGTTGAAGTGGTCTTTCCACAGGATCTTCTACCTGTCTGGGATGGCAGTTGCGATGTCAGGAGCAGAGCTGGCGTCAGTCCAGGTCTCTGTGAGGAAGGCAACGTCGGGCGAGAGGGTGTTTAGGAGGTCCTAAACATCTACTGCATGTCTTTGCAGGGAGCATGCCTGTGTAGTATGCAGCTCAGGGGTATGTGGACATTTATGTCCGGTGGGTTTGCGGCAGCTTTACGCATCAGGAGGTGGATGAAGGTAGATGAAGGTTTGCAGCAGTGTTGGCAGGAGAACGGGCCTTGGGACCTGCTCAGCATCTAGAGCTGGCAGTTGTTGCATCCAGGGTTGAGTGCATGGAGAGAGCTGGAGTCGTAGCATTTCTCAAACTCCACCCACTCTGAGCATGAACACTTTTGCGAGTTGGCAGAAATAGACAGTTTGTGCATTGACACTGATGCACATTAGGACCCAATGAATGTTTCACCTTCTGTAATTGCTTTATGAATCCATCTATTCCTGTGCGCGAGCAGCTGATGTGAAGCTGGGAATGTGCCTTCTCTTTCAGACACCCAGCATGCAGAGGAGGCCCTGATACCAGACATCTTCGAGATCATCACCAATGAGAACCAAGGTAAGAGAAAAGCTCGGGCTTCTGGGCGCTAGACTTTATCATACGTGACCCTGAGGCCTCATTTAGATGTAAAGACATAATACAAATGTGTGGACGAAGAATTACATGCTGGGGACAGGGTGAAAGGGTGCCCTTGACAACATGTGTGACATCACAGCTGGTGTTTGCTGACAGAAGACATAAAGCGCTTAGAATGCAGTTACCCATCTCAGCTGTTAATCTGATTTTTCTGTCTTAATATTCTCAATGTTATTATGGCAAGTCAGTAAAATGCTTTAAGTGGTGCCATAAATCACTCCTGCAATGACAATATGACAACACTATAGGAATGGAAGAGGCAGGAAACCATTCCCAGTAAATATTAACAGCTGCAATCACTCACTGTGCATGGCTGTGTGCTGAGGTCTTTTTAGTCCTTAGGGTAATTCGTTTTCCTAAGTAGGGGCCCGATTCACAGAACTAACTGAAGACAAAATCCTAAACTTACTACCCTTTACTCATTTTGGTATTCACAGAAGGCACTTACTCATTGATGAGTAAGTGCCTTCTGTGAATACCAAAATGAGTAAGTGCCTCTGTGAATACCAAAATGAGTAAGTGCCTTCTGTGAATACCAAAATGGTAGTAAGTTTAGGATTTTGTCTCCAGTTAGTTCTGTGAATCAGGCCCTAGGTGCTTAGGCTACGGTTTTGGTTTTTGACCCAAAATGGCCGCCACTACCTCCGCCACGAGTGGTTCTTGCATTTTCTTTCTTGAGATTGCACTTTAGGTTTACAATCAGCTTCCTTCTCTTCTGTGTGCTCTTGTTCTTTCCTATTCATGACAGACCCTGACTACTCTCTATGTGTTTTACTGTTGTAGGCAGCTCACAGCTGATCCACGAAGGGGACATTGCCATCCGCCCAGGCCGCAGTGCCCTCCAATGTCCAGACAACAGCTGCTTCTGGCCTAAATCCAGCGATGGGACTGTCCCTGTGCCCTACACCCTCAGCCCCACTTACAGTGAGTTCACTTTTATACCAAGGCCCAACCTTGAATTGAAATGAAACCTTTCGAGGCTGCTTCCCCTTATGTCATCCTCTGCTTTCCTCTGCTGTCCCCCAGGTGCTGAAAATGTGGCTGCCATTACAGATGCAATGAGTGAGTTTGCAACAGTGACCTGCATCCGCTTTGTGGCCCACACGGCAGAACCAGATTACCTGCAGATCGTTCCTGATACTGGGTAAGAGCCCAGGACACCCTAAGGACTGACCCTAGGCTCGCCATCACACCAGATAGGGCTCCATCAGATGGACTCATTACCTCCAGATCCTTTCTGCAGAAAAGTAAGAGCACAGGACAGCCTAAGGACTGACCCTACATTCAGCGTCACACCAGACGATAGGGCTCCATCAGATAGACTCATTACCTCCAGACCCTGCCTGACGATGGGTGAGAGCACAGGACTCCCTAAGGACTGACCCTACGCTCGCCATCACACCAGATAGGGCTCCATCAGATGGACTCATTACCTCCAGATCCTTTCTGCAGAAGAGTAAGAGCACAGGACAACCTAAGGACTGACCCTACATTCAGCGTCACACCAGATAGGGCTCCATCAGATAGACTCATTACCTCCAGACCCTGCCCGAGTATGGATAAGAGCACAGGACTCCCTAAGGACAGATACTACATTCAGCATCACACCAGATATAGATCCGTGGGATAGACTCCTTACCTACAGACCCTGCCTGAGGATGGATAAGCAAAAAACACAGTTGATGGACAGAATGCAGAACAATGCCTTACATTCACCCCAGAACAAAGATCTGGGCCTAAATCCATCGTTTTTTTGCACTCCACACCACCCGAGGTCAGACAATGGCTATATGCAAATCAGCCTTGACCCTGTGCCTCATGGGAACAGTCCAGCCCGAACTACCAAGCCATGTCTTTCTTAGACCAGAATCAAGCATCCAAGGACGGGTTTCTGGCTATCAGCCTTCTTCAGCCTGGATAGCTTGACTCCAGTGATGTGGAGAGCCTGGGACTCACGTCTGAGCATACCCAGCCCAGTCAGGGTGAAAATTGCAAAAAACACAGTTGATGGACAGAATGCAGAACAATGTCTTACATTCACCCCAGTACAAAGATCTGGGCCTAAATCCATCGTTTTTTGCACTCCACAGCACCCTAGGTCAGACACTGGCTATATGCAAATCAGCCTTGACCCTGTGCCTCATGGGAACAGTCCAGCCCGAACTACCAAGCCATGTCTTTCCTAGACCGGAATCAAGCATCCAAAACCGGTTTCTGGCTATCAGCCTTCTTCAGCCTGGATAGCTTGACTCTAGTGATGTGGAGAGCCTGGGACTCACGTCTGAGCATACCCAGCCCAGTCAGGGTGAAAATTGCAAAAAACACAGTTGATGGACAGAATGGAGAACAATGTCTTACATTCACCCCAGTACAAAGATCTGGGCCTAAGTGGGCTGGGTATGCTCAGACGTGAGTCCCAGGCTCTCCACATCACTGGAGTAAAGCTATCCAGGCTGAAGAAGGCTGATAGCCAGAAACCTTCTGTCCATCAACTGTGTTTTTTTTGTCAAAGTTGTTTTTATTGTGGTTTTCAAAACATGACTCAGGGCCCAATCCACCCACATGCCCTCGTAGGGGTTCTCCAAAGTGCAAAGTACAGCAGTTACATCACTGGCATACAATAAATCTGAGCGCCCCTGTGCTACCATGGACCCATTTCCAAGCCTTAACACTCGAGTAGGTATTGGTGGTGGGGCAACTGGAGAGCGGTTGATCCTGCACCTATAGGGGACCATCAGGAAGAATGCTATCAAGTCTCTGGGTGTCCCCACGTTCCCTCTTCCTTCAATGCCCCCGTGACTGCCAAAAAGCCAGTTTGCACCACATGCCCGCCAAGACCCCCAAGGAACTCGAAGAAGATCATCAGTGGGTAGTGCACACCGAGTCAAGAAAAAGAAGAAAAAGGTGCCAAACAAAGAAGAAAAAACCCCAACCTGTCCCCCTCCCCCCAAGCCCCCCCAAAGAACCCCCCCTAAACCCCCCCAGCCCCCTCCCTACCCCAGTGGTGGTGGAGCGGCACTAAGGTGTGTTCCATTTGTGGAGCGGGTCTTAGATTTGAAATAGGTGAAGGGCCCTGATCGTGGAAGGGCATACTGCCGATGGTAGACCCTGCGACAGAAAGGAGACCAAAGGACCCCAACGGATTTCAAAGTTCTTGAAATCTTCACGGGCTTTATCGGACATACGTTCTAAGCTAAGTAACTGCCACAGGCGGGAGTGCCATAGGGACATCGAAGGTGCCTTCTTCCTCTTCCACGCCGCCGCTACAGCCAGTTTAGCCGCCCCCATACACAGCCACATGATCCTTTTATCGGCCCTGGTTTGATGTTCAAGTGTAGGGTCCCTAATTCCCAGTAGAGCTTTGGTCATAGAGGTCGGAACGGGGTATCCCAGGATGGATTTTATCTGTGCCAGGATCTCCTCCCAGAACGGTCGAATGGAGGGGCAGTCCCACCAGATGTGTTGGAAATCCCCCAAGAGGCCACATCCCCTCCAGCAGCGATCCGATGTGCCGGGAAAGATTTTAGCTAGTTTGGACGGATATATTTACCAGTCCATCATTACTTTCAGGTGGGCTTCCCTGAGTGCTGTGGATTGGTTGAACTTAAGGATATCTGACCATAGATGGCTCCAGTCGCCCCTCGAGATATCGCGCTGGGCCATCCCCTCCCACCAAGCCTGGTATCTCGGGCGAGGGTTAGTTTCTGTGGACAGCATAAGCTTGTATAGTGCCAAAATCGCCCCTTCCATAGATTTAGTTTTAAGGAGGAGTAGTTCAAGTTTCGTGAGTGGTCTAGTGGCTCCCTCCCTAATCCGGGGGTCTAGGGCCCAATGTAACAGTTGTGCATGGTGATACCTTTCACGGTTCCCCACCTCATATTCTCTTGTGCAGTTCTCAAAGGTAAGTGGGTCATAGTTGTGGAACAAGTGTGTCAGTGCAAGGCAACCTCCCTCCCTCCAGGCGTCAAACGGTCCCTCATCAGTGCAGGGGGGAAGTGTGAGGAGAAATGAAGGGGTGTCAGTGGCGAGGGGAAAGTTGTCCAACCCTCCCTTGTAGCTACAGTGTCCCATACCTTGAGGGTGGTGCGTGTCGGGGTGCTGAGGTATGCGTTTGGGGGTCTATCTTTCTTCGCGCGCCAGATCAAGTCCCATATCGTTCTGCCTGCTACACTGCGGTCCATGTGGAGCCAATGCTTCTCCGACTCCATCTGCGTCCATTCAACCAAGATGCGCAGTTGGGCTGCTTTATAATAAAGTTTAAGATCAGGGAGCCCTCCTCCTCCCCCCGTTGCGGCCGCCGAAGTATGGAGAAGGCGAGACGGGCCTGTCCTCCCTGCCAAATGAAGCGCAGGATCATTGTTTTAATGCGCTTAAAGAAGTCCTCCTCTAATTCTATGGGGAGAGCCTGAAATAGGTATAGTAATTTGGGGAGGAGTGTCATTTTTATAGCGTGCACACGTCCCAGCCAGGAGAGGAAGAGCGGCTTCCATCTTGTCAGTTTTGCTTGGATACAGGCTAGGATAGAGGGAAAGTTGGCTGAATACAATTTCTCCAGTGTGGGCGTGAGTTGCACCGCTAGATATTGTATGGAGGAGGGCGCCCATGCCAACGGTGTTAAAGAGCGGAGAAGCAGGGACTCCGCATGGGAGAGGGTTAAGTTGAGTATATGGGATTTACTCAGATTAACTTTAAAGCCTGCTGCCAACTCAAAGGAACTGAGAACCTCCTGCAAATTTGGGAGTGAACTACTCGGGTTTGACAGGGAGAGGAGGATGTCGTCCGCGAAGAGTGAAATTTTATGGGATTCCCCCGTGAAGGGGAGACCCTCTATTCCCGGGTGCACCCGTACTGCTATAGCTAAGGGTTCTATGCTAAGGGCGAATAACATGGGGGACAGGGGGCAATCCTGCCTGGTTCCCCTGGTATGGCCGAAGGAGGCGGATTGCACTCCATTGACAGAGACTTTGGAAGTGGGACGTCTGTAATTGGCCTGGAGCATCTTTATGAATGCGGAGGAGAAGCCAAATCGTGCTAGGGTGGCCCATAAGAATTGCCAATCGACTCGGTCAAATGGTTTTTCGGCATCTAAACTGATTAATACAGCAGGAATTTTAAATTTGTTGGCTTTTTCGATTAAATGGACAGTACGGCGGGTGTTGTTATGTGTCTGGCGCCCTTTTATAAAGCCCGACTGGTCGGGATGGATGATGAGTGGCATAAGGTCCGTCAACCGCCTGGCCAGAATAGAGGAGTACAGTTTTGCGTCGATGTTCAGAAGGGCAATGGGGCGGTAGGAAGAGCAGCAAGTGACATCCTTTCCAGGCTTAGGGATTACAGCGATTACCGCCTCCACCATGGAGGCAGGGGTGTCGCCTTCCAGGGCCATCTGATTGAAAAGTCGACCAATGTCCCCCATGAAGGTCTTGTAAAATACGGCCGTATACCTGTCTGTACCGGGTGCCTTATGGGGTTTCAGTGCTTTGATAGCTGTTTACACTTCCTCTAGGGTAATAGGCGCTGTAAGGGTCTTATTCCATTCTGGGGAGACTTACAGAACAGGAAGATCCTTGAGAAAGGCCTGCTGGTGAGTCGTGTTGGGGTGTCAGCTGAGTACAGCGAGCCGTAGAAGGACTCAAAAAGTCCCGCCTTATCCTTATCTCTATGTAGTATGTTCCCTCCCCCATCTTGAAGTCCCTGTATGTATTCCCTTTCCCTCTTGTCCTTCAGCTGTCTAGCAAGGTGTTTCCCTATCTTGTTGCCCTGGGTGTAAGATAGATTGCGTAGTTTAAGGAGGGTGAAATCTGCCCTGTTGTTGTATATGGCGCGTAACTTACCCTTGAGTGCTGTGAGGGTGCGTAGTGTCAGCCTAGTGGGTTTGAGTTTGTGAGCCTGCTCAGCCTTCTCCAGTTCCTCCTCTAAGCCCTCCCTTTCTTTCGCCTGGCGTTTATTTAGGGCCGAGTTAAGCGAGATGCATTTACCGCGCATCACCGCATTAAAGGCGTCCCACGTATTGTACTCAGAGGTCGCCTCTGGAGTGGTAAGGGTAAAAAATTCAGCTATAGTCTCCCTCAGCTGTGTCATGGAATCCTTGTCCCTCGTCAGGGCCTCTGGGAAGTACCAACGGGCTGGTCTGGGGGCGTTACCTAGCCAGGAAAGGCACACAGTGTACATACCGTGGTCAGAAATTGAGACAGGAAGTATCTTGGCATCCTGAAGGTTACCCCGCAGGGACTGACTCATAAAAATGTAATCTAGTCGAGAGTACGTTTGGTGCACGTGTGAGAAGAAGGAGTAGTCTTGTGTGAGTGGATATAGGGTTCGCCAGGTGTCTAGTAGGCCCATGTCCCCTATTTGTGTCTGCAGGACCTCTGGGAAGGAACCCGTGTCAGAGCGGCGTGCGTGTGTGCTGTCAAGGTCCAGTTGCCATACTAGATTGAAATCCCCCATAAGAAATAAGGGTCCCTCTGTAAAATCGACCACCTTCCCCAACAGTAAATGTAAAAAGTGCTTTTGCCCCGTATTAGGGGCGTTGAGTGTAACAAACGTGCAAAGTATACCCTTCAAGCGGCCCTTGACCATTAGCCACCTCCCATCTTTGTCACCCTGAGTGGCCAAGGGCTGGAATTGTGCTCCTGGACTGAAGAGGAGAGCCACACCTTTCTGTTTAGTGGAGGCCGAGGCCTTATAATTAAGAGGATATCTTTTATGCTTAAGACGATGCTCCTCCTTTTTTAACAAGTGAGTCTCCTGGAGAGCCACTACATCTAATTGACGATCTAATATGTACTTCCAGATCTTCTGGCATTTCTGCGGGGAGTTAAGCCCCTTGACGTTCCAAGTCCCTATAGTAAGCAGCATATTTGGGCAGACCCTGGAGTTACTGCATTGAAAGCCTCACCCAGTCCCGTTCCCCCCTGTAGCAGGCCATGCCTTCCCATCCTCCCTCGTGGTTGCCCTCTCGGATTTTCAGCAGGAGCAGTAAGGCCTCTCACCCTCTTCCCGGGATCCCCTCCCCCCTCCGGCGCCGCGCAAAATCAATCCACATCATGTCCCCCAGAAGGCCTATAACAAAATCCAGTGCCGCTTCCACTCCACCCTTCCCCTCCCCCCCTTGACAAACCCCCCAAAACAAAAAGTTTGTAAAGCTGAACAAAGAACAACATGTATAGTACATTGTCCCTGGCCCAACCAAAGTCTGTACGGGCCTGCAGTAAGTCATAACAAGAGTGGGTTGTGTGGTAATGGCGGCTCGACGGCTCGAGGTCCACCGCCCCGACCCTAAATGAGCTGCCATACTTAGCAAATCAGGACCGCATCATCAAATTCTCATGAACTGGCACCAGTGTCCCTGGAGACTTCTTGGATTGCCACTGCTTTCTCTTGCTCCATCGTTTCCAGGTTCGGCTTGAGGTTTTTCCTGGAGGGACGTCCTCTTCTTACCATTTGCCAACCGTCGCCGCGTGTCCGGGGAGAACCGGACGGAGCCCCAGATGAATGTCCACCCTCCTCCTCGTCGGGCTGGCCCTCCTCCGGCGATAACCCCAGTAGGCTACACGTGTCCCTCAAGGAGCGTAGCTGATGGAGCACCCCGTTCCATTTAAAGATCAGTCTAAAGGGGTGCCCCCATGAGTACGGTACCCCTTCTTTGCAGAGGAAGGCGGTGGCCATTTTAAACGATCTCCGCTTTGCAGAGTGATTGCCGAAAGATCCTGAAAAAGTTCCACCTCATGACCTTGGAAGCAAAGAGGTTGTTTGGGCCGCGCTGCTATCAGAATCCGCTCCTTGAGGGGGTAGTCTGGCAGGAAGGCCAAAATGTCCGGTGGGGGACCCCGAGCACGGCGGGCTGGGCCCACCCGGTGTGCTCTAACGATGCGAATTTCGAAGTCCTAGCTCTCGTCCAGCACCGATCGGAACAGAGTCTGCAAGTATCCTGTCATGTCATCCCCCTCTGCTTTGGGCGGCACATCACGGACCCGGATATTATTGCGCCTTGAACGGTTTTCCAGATCCTCCGTGTGCCATTGGAGATCAGTCTGTTGGTCGTTAAGTCTGATAATTTCTTGCCTCAGAAATTCCACTTCCTCGCTCCTAGCCTGTCCCGCGAGTTCAGTGGCGGCCACTCTTTCCCCCAAGTCATCGATGTCCCGGCGCAGCTCCTTAAACTCCCCCGCCATTTCTTGTCGGAGGGAGTTGAAGTCCTCTTTGAGAGAGGCGAAGAGAGTCTCCATGAAGGCTTTGGTCGCAGGGGCCTCCCCCTCGCCGAGATCCTTCCCTTTAGGTGGGGGAGCCTGAGCCGGCTTGTCAGGGCTTTTGTCGGCCTTCGAGGGGCCTTTGCCCAGCAGTTCGGTTATGGTGTGGTTGCCTTTGCGATTGGAAGAGGACATCCTCTCTCCTTGTGGCAAGGCTGCTTGCTGTCCTCTCAACTGGGATCCTGTCGAGGTGTGGTGGGAGAGCCGGGATGGGGGGATCGAGGTCCTCTCGGGTCCGGGCCCGGGCCGCACTGGATCTCAGCGCCTCGTGGCGGTTTCAGCCAGGGAGCCTGGTCTTGTTGTGCGCCATCTCAGTTTCCCTCCTAATTTACTCCCCAGCGCAAAAGTCTGCACATTCGCCCGTGGCTATGCCTCCTCCTCGGGGGGGTCGGGCCAACGCCCCGCGACGGCGCTCTCAGGCCTCGAGTATCATCCAGATCCGGCCTCGTGAGTGCCGCTCCTCCCAGGCCGTCCACCGAAGTCCGCCGTCATGCCCCTGCGAACGTCTCTTCTGGATCCCTACTCCAACCAGGGAAGGTCTCGGAGCAGCCCCACCGGCCAGTAGTTGGAGGCGGAGGATTTGCTTGCTTCACGCGCCAGGGCAGGGGATCACCACCTCCCGCCTCTCCGCCGATCTCCTCTGGCTGCTCCGCCTTGTCAGTCACCGCTCCGTCCCCAAGGGCCACCGGAACTCCCGAGCCCTGCAGGGGAGTCTCCTGCTCTTGCCGGTGCCGGCCCCGCTGCCAGAAGAGGAAATGGTCCGCTTTAAGACTCAATTCGGGGAACGAGGACGGGGAGCCTCCGGAGAACAAGCCACCATCTTGGCCACGCCCACTTAGGCCCAGATCTTTGTACTGGGGTGAATGTAAGACATTGTTCTCCATTCTGTCCATCAACTGTGTTTTTTGCAATTTTCACCCCGAGTGGACTGGGTATGCTCAGACGTGAGTCCCAGGCTCTCCACATCACTGGAGTCAAGCTATCCAGGCTGAAGAAGGCTGATAGCCAGAAACCGGTCTTTGGATGCTTGATTCCGGTCTAGGAAAGACATGGCTTGGTAGTTCGGGCTGGACTGTTTCCATGAGGCACAGGGTCAAGGCTGATTTGCATATAGCCAGTGTCTGACCTAGGGTGGTGTGGAGTGCAAAAAAACGATGGATTTAGGCCCAGATCATTGTAATAGGGTGAATGTAAGACATTGTTCTGTATTCTGTCCATCAACTGTGTTTTTTGCAATGAGGATGGATAAGAGCACAGGACACCCTAAGGACAGATCCTACATTCAGCATCGCACCAGATATAGATCCGTTGGATAGATTCATTACCTCCAGACCCTGCCTGTGGATGGGTAAGAGCACAGGACACACCAAGGACTGACCGTAGATGTTTAGTTTAGAATAATATGTCTAAACTCTTTATCTTTTTAGGTCAATATAAAAAACAACTTGATAACGTGGTAAAAAACCCGAAATGAGCAATGACCTAAAGTTGGCTGCGAGCCCTAAATTAGTGAGCATCACTGAACTGTTGACTACCACCTAGAGACTCTCCATGGTTTTTGTTGCCTCAGGGAATGTCCATCCATGTTCTGTGGGCTCTCACTGAGGTACCCCAGGGGTTGTGTTCTCTACGTGTGAGGCCCTCCATGGGTCCAGGACTGTCCATGATGACCCTCTTTGGGTTGCAAACTCACTGTGAAAGACCCTACATGCGAGGTGGATTTTCAATGATAGACCGTACATGGGTGTGGGTTCGCAGTGAGAGATGATCCTCCATGGGGTGTGAGCGCTCATCAAAGGGCTGCTCATGGTCCGTAGAGTGTTAGTGATGGATCCTCTACTGAGATATGACCCTCAAGAGCTGGAAACTATCAGTGGGAGACGCCCCTCTGTTGGCTGTAAAATTTAAGTGAAAGACTTTTCATGGCCAGTGGACTCTCAGTAAAAGACTTTCCATGGACAGTTGGCACTCAGTGAAAGGCTTTCCATGGGCAGAGGACTCTCAGTGAAAGACTTTCCTTGGGCAGAAGACTCTCAGTGAAAGACTTTCCATGGGCAGGGCACTCTCAGTGAAAGGCTTTCCATGAGCAGGGCACTCTCCGTGATAGGCTTCCCATGAGCAGGGCACTCTCAGTGAAAGACTTTCCATGGGCAGTGGGCACTCTCAGTGAAAGACTTTCCATGGGCAGTGGACTCTCAGTGAAAGGCTTGCCATGGGCAGTGGGCACTCTCAGTGAAAGACTTTCCATGGGCAGTGGGCACTCAATGAAAGGCTTTCTATGGGCAGAAGACTCTAAGTGAAAGGCTTTCCATGAGCAGGGCACTCTCAGTGAAAGGCTTTCCATGAGCAGGGCACTCTCCGTGATAGGCTTCCCATGAGCAGGGCACTCTCAGTGAAAGACTTTCCATGGGCAGTGGACTCTCAGTGAAAGACTTTCCATGGGCAGTGCACTCTCAGTGAAAGACTTTCCATGGGCAGTGGGCACTCTCAGTGAAAGACTTTCCATGGGCAGTGGACTCTCAGTGAAAGACTTTCCATGGGCAGAGGACTTTCAGTGAAAGGGTTTCCATGGGCAGTGGACACTCAGTGAAACAGTTTCCATGGGCAGAGGACTCTCAGTCAAAGGCTTTCCATGGGCAGAAGACTCTCAGTGAAAGACTTTCCATGGGCAGAGGACTCTCAGTGAAAGACGTTCAATGAGCAGGGCACTCTCAGTGAAAGACTTTCCATGGGCGAAAGACTCTCAGTGAAAGCCTTTCCATGGACAGAAGACTCTCAGTGAAAGACTTTCCATGGACAGAAGACTCTCAGTGAAAGACTTTCCATGGGCAGTGGGCACTCAGTGAAAGACTTTCCATGGGCAGTGGGTACTCAGTGAAAGCATTTCCATGGGCAGTGGGCACTCTCAGTGAAAGGCTTTCCATGTGCAGTTGGCACTCAGTGAAAGGCTTTCCATGGGCAGGGCACTCTCAGTGAAAGACTTTCCATGGGCAGTGGACTCTCAGTGATAGACTTTCCATGGGCAGTGGACTCTCAGTGAAAGACTTTCCATGGGCAGAAGACTCTCAGTGAAAGACTTTCCATGGGCAGTGAAATCTCAGTGAAAGACTTTCCATGGGCAGAGGACTCTCATTGAAAGACTTTTCATGGGCAGTGGACTCTCAGTGAAAGGCTTTCCATGGGCAGTGGACTCTCAGTGAAAGATTTTCCATGGGCAGTTGGCACTCAGTGAAAGGCTTTCCATGGGCAATGGACTCTCAGTGATAGACTTTCCATGGGCAGAAGACTATCAGTGAAAGACTTTCCATGGGCAGAGGACTCTCAGTGAAAGACTTTCCATGGGCAGAGGACTCTCAGTGAAAGGCTTTCAATGAGCAGGGCACTCTCAGTGAAAGGCTTTCCATGGGCAGAGGACTCTCAGTGAAAGGCTTTCCATGGGCAGAGGACTCTCAGTGAAAGACTTTCCATGGGCAGAGGACTCTCAGTGAAAGGCATTCCATGAGCAGGGCAATCTCAGTGAAAGGCTTTCCATGGGCAGAGGACTCTCAGTGAAAGACTTTCCATGGGCAGGGCACTCTCAGTGAAAGACTTTCCATGGGCAGGGCCTCTCAGTGAAAGACTTTCCATGGGCAGGGCACTCCCACTGAAATACTTTCCATGGGCAGAGGACTCTCAGTGAAAGACTTTCCATGGGCAGAGGACTCTCAGTGAAAGGCATTCCATGAGCAGGGCACTCTCAGTGAAAGGCTTTCCATGGGCAGAGGACTCTCAGTGAAAGACTTTCCATGGGCAGGGCACTCTCAGTGAAAGACTTTCCATGGGCAGGGCACTCTCAGTGAAAGACGTTCCATGGGCAGAAGACTCTCAGTGAAAGACATTCCATGGGCAGTGGACTCTCAGTGAAAGACTTTCCATGGGCAGGGCACTCTCAGTGAAAGACTTTCCATGGGCAGAAGACTCTCAGTGAAAGACTTTCCATGGGCAGTGGACTCTCAGTGAAAGGCTTTCCATGGGCAGTGGACTCTCAGTGATAGACTTTCCATGGGCAGTGGACTCTCAGTGAAAAACTTTCCATGGACAGAGGACTCTCAGATAAAGACTTTCCATGGGCAATGGACTCTCAATGATAGACTTTCCATGGGCAGAAGACTCTCAGTAAAAGACTTTCCATGGGCAGTGGACTCTCGGTGAAAGGCTTTCCATGGGCAGTGGACTCTCAGTGAAAAACTTTCCATGGACAGAGGACTCTCAGATAAAGACTTTCCATGGGCAGTGGACTCTCCGTGATAGACTGTCCATGGGCAATGGACTCTCAATGATAGACTTTCCATGGGCAGTGGACTCTCAGTGAAAGGCTTTCCATGGGCAGTGGACTCTCAGTGATAGACTTTTCATGGGCAGTGGACTCTCAGTGAAAAACTTTCCATGGACAGAGGACTCTCAGATAAAGACTTTCCATGGGCAATGGACTCTCAATGATAGACTTTCCATGGGCAGAAGACTCTCAGTAAAAGACTTTCCATGGGCAGTGGACTCTCGGTGAAAGACTTTCCATGGGCAGTGGACTCTCAGTGAAAGACTTTCCATGGGCAATGGACATTCAATGATAGACTTTCCATGGGCAGAGAACTCTCAGTGAAAGACTTTCCATGGGCAATGGACTCTCCATGATAGACTTTCCATGGGCAATGGACTCTCAATGATAGACTTTCCATGGGCAGAAGACTCTCAATAAAAGACTTTCCATGGGCAATGGACTCTCGGTGAAAGACTTTCCATGGGCAATGGACTCTCCATGATAGACTTTCCATGGGCAATGGACTCTCAATGATAGACTTTCCATGGGCAGAAGACTCTCAGTGAAAGACTTTCCATGGGCAGTGGACTCTCAATGATAAACTTTCCATGGGCAGAAGTCTCTCAGTTAAAGACTTTCCATGGGCAGGGCACTCTAAGTGAAAGGCTTTCCATGGGCAGTGGACTCTCAGTGAAAGGCTTTCCATGGGCAGTGGACTCTCAGTGAAAGACTTTCCATGGGCAGTGGGCACTCGGTGAAAGGCTTTCCATTGGCAGTGGGCACTCAGTGAAAGACTTTCCATGGGCAGTGGACTCTCAGTGAAAGGCTTTCCATGGGCAGTGGACTCTCAGTGAAAGACTTTCCATGGGCAGTGGGAACTCGGTGAAAGGCTTTCCATGGGCAGTGGGCACTCAGTGAAAGACTTTCCATGGGCAGTGGACTCTCAGTGAAAGGCTTTCCATGGGCAGTGGACTCTCAGTGAAAGACTTTCCATGGGCAGTGGGCACTCGGTGAAAGGCTTTCCATGGGCAGTGGGCACTCAGTGAAAGACTTTCCATGGGTAGTGGACTCTCAGTGAAAGGCTTTCCATGGGCAGTGGACTCTCAGTGAAAGGCTTTCCATGGGCAATGGACTCTCAGTGAAAGACTTTCCATGGGCAGTGGACTCTCAGTGAAAGGCTTCCCATGAGCAGGGCACTCTCAGTGAAAGACTTTCCATGGGCAGTGGACTCTCAATGATAGACTGTCCATGGGCAATGGACTCTCAATGATAGACTGTCCATGGGCAATGGACTCTCAATGATAGACTGTCCATGGGCAATGGACTCTCAATGATAGACTTTGCATGGGCAGTGGACTCTCAATGATAGACTGTCCATGGGCAATGGACTCTCAATGATAGACTTTCCATGGGCAGTGGACTCTCCATGATAGACTGTCCATGGGCAATGGACTCTCAATGATAGACTTTCCATGGGCAGTGGACTCTCCGTGATAGACTGTCCATGGGCAGAGGACTCTCCGTGATAGACTGTCCATGGGCAGTGGACTCTCAATGATAGACTTTGCATTGGCAGAGGACTCTCCGTGATAGACTTCCCATGGGCAGTGTTCTCTCAGTGAAAGGCTTCCCATGGGTAGTGGACTCTCAGTGAAAGGCTTCCCATGGGCAGTGGACTCTCAATGATAGACTTTCCATGGGCAGTGGACTCTCAATGATAGACTTTCCATGGGCAATGGACTCTCAATGATAGACTTTCCATGGGCAATGGACTCTCAATGATAGACTTTCCATGGGCAGTGGACTCTCCGTGATAGACTTCCCATGGGCAGTGTTCTCTCAGTGAAAGGCTTCCCATGGGTAGTACACTCTCAGTGAAAGGCTTTCCATGGGCAGTGGACTCTCAATGATAGACTTTGCATGGGCAGAGGACTCTCCGTGATAGACTTCCCATGGGCAGTGTTCTCTCAGTGAAAGGCTTCCCATGGGTAGTGCACTCTCAGTGAAAGGCTTTCCATGGGCAGAGGACTCTCCATGATAGACTTTCCATGGGCAATGGACTCTCAATGATAGACTGTCCATGGGCAGTGGACTCTCAATGATAGACTTTGCATGGGCAGAGGACTCTCCGTGATAGACTTCCCATGGGCAATGGACTCTCAATGATAGACTGTCCATGGGCAGTGGACTCTCAATGATAGACTTTACATGGGCAGAGGACTCTCCGTGATAGACTTTCCATGGGCAATGGACTCTCAATGATAGACTGTCCATGGGCAGTGGACTCTCAATGATAGACTTTGCATGGGCAGAGGACTCTCCGTGATAGACTTCCCATGGGCAGTGGACTCTCAGTGAAAGGCTTCCCATGGGTAGTGCACTCTCAGTGAAAGGCTTTCCATGGGCAATGGACTCTCAATGATAGACTTTCCATGGGCAGAGGACTCTCCGTGATAGACTTTCCATGGGCAATGGACTCTCAATGATAGACTTTCCATGGGCAGAGGACTCTCAATGATAGACTTTCCATGGGCAGTGGACTCTCAGTGAAAGGCTTTCCATGGGCAGAGGACTCTCCGTGATAGACTGTCCATGGGCAGATATGATGCTGTTCTCTGCTACGGCTTCACGCTTTCAATAGGGTGGTGTTTATAATCCTCCTGCTCAGAGGAGCAAAGGTGCCAGACAAAGTGCTACAGTGCACCAGCCTGACTTTGAAATGTCTGATGTTTGACTGGCCAATTCTCTCTATTCGATGCCTATCACAACACAAGGCATTTGGGGGTCTCAGAGCCTTTTGCTGGACAAAAATGTTGGGCCTAGCAAAAAAGAGATGTGCTTTATATTCTAGTCCCACCCATAGATCCACGAAGTCTAAATGCAAAGATTGCAGAGGCGGAAACAAGTACACAAAATATAAACACATCCAGAAGGGACTCATGATTTTAGGACACCACTCTCAATTTATATGCTTTCACAGCTGCACAACACACATGCATCATGCCACACGCAACCAGAACACTGACGATGGAATATGGATCCCAGTTATGGGGGACTGAGCCGAATTACCCATGGGCAGCTGGTAGGTCTGTCCCCCAGGCAGACAATAGTCACAAATTGAATTCAATTCATGGCATTTATAGAGCCCACAGCTACCTCCAGGGAGGTGTCGAAGGCGCTAGCGGAGAGCTCATGAAAGTGATGGGAGAACTGTAAGATTACACAACCATAAGAGAGGTTATCAAACAGAAAGGTTTTGAGATTGAGGTGGAAGACCGATCCCAAGGGGCTACAGTGCAGATTGATGTGGAGTCCACTGGGAGAAAATATTACAGGGTAGATCAGAAATGAATCAGACTGGTGCAGGATGGCACAGCTTTCCTTTGGATGCAGGATCTTTCATCACAACCTAGACTGCACATTGTCTTTTCCTAGAACCCCTCATCCCTTGCAGATAGCTACAGTCAAAGAGGAGACACACAGGCAGATCACTTGTATGTAGTAAAATTGTAATATTCTTTCTCTAAATTTGCCATTGCAGTAATCTATGGGTCTCCCTGGTCCATCTTCTCCCGTAGGTGCTGGTCATACATCGGGAAGACAGGAGGCACTCAGGAGGTATCTCTTCCCGGGGGATGTCTGTCGAAAGGAACCATCCAGCATGAGCTGACCCATTCCCTGGGCTTCTACCACGAGCAGAACCGCAGCGACCGCGACAGCTACGTGACCATCATGACGGAGAACATCTCGCCCGGTCAGTGTCACCCCCGGGCTCCACTTACCAATGAGAGGGAAAACTGAGTAGAACTCAGATTGCTACTGGGCACACCTTGGCACTGATTTGAACACCTGATTGGTTCAGCTTAGGTTTGATCACAGATACCCGCCAACACACCCGTTCAACCAATCTGACCCCTGGTTACGGTGATCAATATTTGTTACTGTCACAGTCTGGTGTCCTTTTCACAAAGGTCACCTCTGCTGAGGGCATTAACAGGAGCAATGCTTCATTTTAATCTGTTTATTCTTTGCCCACATAAAAATTGCCTGGCATAGGATAAATTATGACCTGTGGTTAAAATGCATTTTCCTGAAATCGATAACGAGGATCAGTGAATGCTAACATCAGTGCCCGCTTCGGAGACACGGGGTACAGATTTGCACAGAAGTGTTCAGCTTAAGTTGCTGCGCTGCATTGTGTGAATGAAATACTATGATGTGGCGCTACTCTGCTGCCTCGCAGCGCTGGTGGCAGACTTTAAGCAGACATGCACCAACACAGGGACCCTTGCGCCATAGTGCTAGAATGTATGCATTGTCTGAAGCACAGTCTTTGTGCAGAAAAGGGTCCCTTTCAATACAAAAACTAGGCTTTAAGACTTTTCCCACGTTGTAGGTGTGCTGAACCATGCAGCAACATGCAAAGGGGGAAAACAAGGAGAAATGAAAATATTTCACCCCGGTACACTTGCCTTGAAGAGGCAGAGGGTTTGGCCCAAATCTGTTTAAAGTGTTTTGTAGATATGGATTTATGTCAAAACCCATGGGTGAAGGCGTAGTAACACCTGTACACCAGCCATAGAACACCCCCTTGACGCAAAGTAATGCCAGGCAGCGCAAAGCATAACTTTTTGTTACTTTGGGTTACAATTCAACTCATATCGCGATTAGCGTTGGATTGTAAATTCCACCTGAACACTTTAATTTGGGTTTGAATTAGAAAAGTAACATAAACCCGACACAAAGCATGCGTTGTTAACAGGGCCCAGGGCTGGTTGGGATGTACAGCGCCTTGAGCACCACTCTTTCTTACTCCACTATCTCACATACAAATAATGTTGTTTCTTTCTACAGTTTTTTCATTCTTCGATTGCATGGCTTCTCAAAAAGCCTCCTCTGTATTCCCAAAACTGCATGAAAAACTCCCCTCTCCCTTTCACTGGACTGACTATCTCCTTATATTTTATATTCTGCATGTCTCTTCTCTCTGAGCACAGCCTACTTTACGTCACAAGCATGTTTGCCTTAATCTTTACTATTGCATTTCTGTTAATGTCCTCATTCTCTTTCAAATGTTGACCTAAATCACCTCTTTCTTGAAAGTCATACCTGCAAACTAATACCACCTAATCTCGCTCAGGCATTAATCCCACAAATCATCTCCATGAACTCACATACTCCTTCCACCTCCCAAATGAGCACCACTAACCCCAGATCATTGTCTCTTCCTCAAAGAAACTGGAGTAAATGCTTGGAATGGTTTTCTTGAGAGCACAAGATGTATCCCAATAACCAACAACCACTGGATTAACCATTCGGCCTTGGGTGCCTGGAGTAGTGTGCTCCCGGAATAAAGTGCTGCAGGCCTTGTCAAGAATAGTAAGCGCTATAAAATGCAGCTACAATTCAGTGGTGCTCTTCATTAAATAGGATTTAAATTTAGAATTTTACAACTCCATATCACATATTGAAGCGATTAACCTCAAATCACAGGCTTTTCGATCTTGTTCCCGGGACCAGATTTGACCCCTCTCCCCCATGTTCCAATTCAACAGCTTTGCCATTAGACTACTCCTAACCCCTGCAATGACACATGGGAGCACTGCCCCCCTGGTGAGCTGGGACCTTCTCTTTATTGGAATGTGCCATTTCAGGCTCAGTCCTCACTAACTCATCTGTACCGTCTGCTCATCTCAACAGACAGCATCGGCAACTTTAACAGAGAGAACACCAACAACCTTGGCCTGGAGTACGACTACGCCTCCGTGATGCACTATGGGATGTAAGTCTCCGATGCGCAGCTACGAAGAGATTTTCAATTTACAACTCTGATGAAAGGCTTTTATATCTAGACAGTGACTGATTTAGATTTTAGCAGACAGGGTACTCCTTTGCAAACATGACGGAATACCCTCTCCGCCAAACCCTAGGACCACCCGCTTCATTTAAAGATGGGTATTCTGTCGACAGACCTCCTATTGGCTCTGTTGATGAAATACTTCCTCTGGCAGCCCAATGGAGTAGCAGCCATCTGAGGAATGGCATTACAATGCCTGCCTTATTTAGGGTGGACAGTGTAATATTTGTTTTTCATCCTGTCCATCATCATATGGAAAAGCCCAACATTGAGGGACAGGAAGAAAAAAATACTGACCCCCAGAACCTGAGTGAAAACCTTTACTAACTGCAGTAATGATGGTTTCTTTAATTATGTAGAGATGGCTGCTGGGCCGAGGTCATGGCTATAGTTGGTGATGGAGTACCGTCGGGATGGCATTGGTAATGTCCTCCGCCACCCCTATAATCCTCCGTCCATCAAACCCTAATTCACACCCAGTGATTCTGATCACATTCTAATGTGAGCTTTTTAATTAGCACTGAGATTGCTGGGAATGGGAAGTAGAGGGTGGTGTTTATTTCACCTTTAATTAGGGAACTGCTGTAAGATGATGATGAGGGTAAGAAAGTGAAGTTGAGTCATAGCTGTGTCAGTGAAGATGATTGGTTAGGATCGATGCTCTGTATGTGAAGCGGAGCACAGAATGATGGCTGGGCTGGTGAACATGGGCACAACAGTGTGGAACTGCCGTAGATGATGAAGGTAAGAAAGTGAAGTTGAGTCATGGCTTTGCTGGTGAACAGCATTGGTTGTGATTGACGCTCTGAATATGAAGCGGGGTACCGAATGATGGCTGTGTTGGTGAACATGATTGGTTAGGATCGATACTCTGTATGTGAAGCGGGGTCCGGAATGATGGCTGTGTTGGTGAACATGATTGGTTAGGATCGATACTCTGTATGTGAAGCGGGGTCCGGAATGATGGCTGTGTCAGTGCACATGATTGGCTATGATCGATACTCTGTATGTGAAGCATGGTACAGGATGATGGCTGTGTTGGTGAACATCATTGGTTAGGATTGATACTCTGTATGTGAAGCGGGGTCCGGAATGATGGCTGTGTTGGTGAACATCATTGGTTAGGATCGATGCTCTGTATGTGAAGCGGGGTACAGGATGATGGCTGGGTTGGTGTATATGGTCGCCACAGTGTGGAACTGCCACAGATGATGAAGGTAAGACAGTGAAGTTGAGTCATGGCTGTTTCAGTGGACATGTTCACACAGAGTAGATGTCCATGGATGAGGAAGAGTAGTACCATCTTGGCTGTGTTGGTGAACAGCCTTGATTAGGATTAACGCTCTATATGTGAAGCGTGGTACGGACTGATGGCTGTGTCGGTGAACATCATTGGCTATGATCGATGCTCTGTATGTGAAGCGGGTACGGAATGATGCCTGGGTGGGTGTATATGGGCACCACAGTGTGGAACTGCCATAGATGATGAAGGTAAGAAAGTGAAGTTGAGTCATGGCTGTGTTACTGAACTTGTTCCCATGGAATTGAAAGTCCACATGTGGGGATGGAAAGGTGAACGTTGTCTGAATTGGTGAACAACTCGGTTTAGAGTGGAAGAGCCATTGCTGATGAATCGCATGAGGATTGGTACCTCAGTACTAAAGCCACCCTCGGTCACAAGAGGAAATGTCATGAGGCTACACTAGAGACATTTTTCAAATCAGTCTTTTTAGGATCTGAGATGCTGAGTGTGAGTGAGGGCGGTAAGGGGAGTGTGTGTTGCCTACATGGATTTGAGGCTCATGAAAAGGAGAACTGAGAAATTTTAGACTGAGCTGGGCAGGATCTGTTGGAGGCTAGTTCTAGAACAACATTGAGATTGAGTTTAGGTATGCATCATTTTAAGCAACACCAAATATTTGACCCTCACCTGTTCCCGCTGTAGACTCAGCTGGACTTGCTGTAAAGTTCTATCTGTGAATAATGCGTTATGATGGTGCATACACTGTGGGCTTTACCTGTGAAGTCTTCCTTTCCCCAGGTATGCTTTCACTACCAGAGCTGGACAGCCGACCATAGTCCCCAAGCCAAATCCAAACACAGTCATCGGACAGAGATATGGTCTTAGCAACCTGGATGTTTCCAAAATCAACGCCCTGTACCAGTGTGGTAAGGAGGGCATGCCTGCAGATAGATACTGAAATGTCATATCAGTCACAGCATCTTTTCCTCGTAGGCAGTAATATTATCTTTTGTAATGATTCCAGCTCAACTTCCACCATTATCATCCATCATGGAACATTTTAATGTTGTTAGTTAATTTGTGGAGCGCACCCTTTGAACTTAATTATTATTTTTAGGTGCCAGTGTCCCTAACTAACTAGTATAAAATGCCATATAAATGTAAGTGCTGCAAAAAGAGAACCCAAGTGGAATGTTGTAAGGCTTTCCTAAAGGTAAGCGGAGTATTGCTATTCTTAATATCCAGGTGCAGGCAGTACATTCAAAATCTTTGGCCCAAATAGTGGGGAATCTGCAGTTTCCCTTTCCCTGAATGTTAGTACTTCCAGCATTGAGAAGAGATAAGCCACAGGACCCTTGGTTACAGGAGGGAACATTTCTAATGATTTTCTCCCACAAACAAGCTGATGCTATTCCCTTAATGCACTTGAGAACAACAAATGCTTTGTTGAAGATAATGACCTTAGGATAGGGCTTTTGGATGAGTACCACCGAAGTCTAGCCTGCTGATATGATAATCACCTTTGGATAGGGCTTTTGAATGGGCACCACCGAAGTCTAGCCTGCTGATAAGATAATCACCTTTGGATAGGGCTCTTGGATGGGTAGGGGTTTTGGATGTGTACCACTGAAGTCTAGCCTGTTGATTTGATAATGGTCTTTTGGATAGGGCTTTTGAATGGGCACCACCGAAGTCTAGCCTGCTGATAAAATAATCACCTTTGGATAGGGCTATTGGATGGGTACCACTGAAGTCTAGCCTGCTGATATGATAATGACCTTTGGGTAGGGGTTTTGGATGTGTACCACTGAAGTCTAGCCTGTTGATTTGATAACGGTCTTTTCGGTGGGGCTTTTGGATGGGTACCACTGAAGTCTAGCCTGCTGATATGATAATGACCTTTGGATAGGGGTCTTGAATGGGTACCACTTAAGTCTAGCCCGTTGATATAATAATGACCTTTTGGATCGGGCTTTCGGAAGGGTATCACTGAAATTGAGCCTGCGGATATGCTACGATAAATCCATAGCTTTAAAACAAGTTGTGCCACCATCTCTTGTACATGTTGGATCTCAGCAGTTTTATTTTTGGAAGCCAACTCAGAAAGGAATTGGCATAATCTGGGTTTGAATCAGTCAGTGAACCAGAAAGGATTTTGTGATATTTGTTTTTGATGTAGGGCAATGTCTGTTTCCGTTGTCTTATGCTGAATAAGCTTGAACGCTCTACAGAGCTGATGTGAGCCTCAAAGTTCAATTCGGTATTCCAGATGACCCTCCGCTGTCTAGTTTCTTAGTCAAGGTGGATGGGGTCTCAAATATCTCCGTTGGCTAAGCAAGGTTATTCAGAAGTCTGTGTCTTGAGCCTACGCTGAGCATCTCAGATTTGCTCTGTTTAACTCGAACCCACTTTTATTCATCCCCATGTCCTACGAGACCAACATGTCCACGTAGATCTGTATGTCATCAGCAAATCAGCATTATTTGAGGTCTCTGGAGCAAATGGTAGAAAATAGCAGCTCGGAAAACAAGAGAGAGTGGGAAAGGGTGAACCCTGGGGTACTCCACATTCAACCTTCCCCTCTGATGACTTGAAGAACTCTAGTCTGACATTTTGTGTCTGTCCTCTTAGAAAATTAACGAAACCATTTTAGAGCTGTATCCGACGCAGTAGCTACTGTTCCTCACTGATCATGCAAATAGATCTAACAATATCAGCCAAGATAAAGATATTTAACCATCATCAGCTAAGGCAGGCATCAAGAACTGTTTTATTGCCCAGCCGAGAACTAAAACCAGCTCTTTGTTCTACCTGCTGTTAGGATGAAATCTCAGCATTTTTCTCCTGATGAGATCCCAGTATTTATCCCCTGCTGAATTCCAGATTTTGTCTCATCCTGTTGCGATTTCAGCATTTATCCTCTGATAGGATCTCAGCCCTTGTCCCCAGTAGGACCCCAGCATCCTTTCCCAGAGTGGTTCCCAGCATTCATCATATGACATGATGCCAGCATTTATCTCCTGATGGGATGCCAGTGTTTGTCCCCTAATAGGATCCCAGCATGTATAACTTATTGGCCTGGCAATTATTGTCCCCTGGAATCCCGAATTGCATTGCCTCAGTGAGTTCTTGCATGTATCCCCTGAATGGATTCCAGCATTTATCCGCTGATTGGATTCCAACATTTATCCCATAACTGGATTCCAGCATTTATCCCCTGATTGGATTCCAGAATTTAACCCATAACTGGGTTCCAGCATTTATCCCCTGATTGTATTCCAGCATTTATCCCCTGATTGGATTCCAGCATTTATTCCCTGACTGGATCCCAGGATTTATCCCCTGATTGGATTCCAGCATTTATCCACTGATTGGATTCCAACAGTTATCCCATAACTGGATTCCAGCATTTATCCGCTGATTGGATTCCAGCATTTATCCCATAACTGGATTCCAGCATTTATCCCCTGATTGGATTCCAGCATTTATCCGCTGATTGGATTCCCACATTTATCCCATAACTGGATCCCAGGATTTATCCCCTGATTGGATTCCAGCATTTATCCCCTGATTGGATTCCAACATTTATCCCATAACTGGATTCCAGCATTTATCCCCTGATTGGATTCCAGCATTTATCCGCTGATTGGATTCCAACATTTATCTTTCCAGCATTTATCCCATAACTGGATTCCAGCATTTATCCCCTGATTGGATTCCAGCATTTATCCGCTGATTGGATTCCAGCATATATCCGCTGACTGGATTCCAGCATTTATCCACTGATTGGATTCCAGCATTTATCCCCTGATTGGATTCCAGCATTTATCCCCTGATTGGATTCCAGCATTTATCCCATGACTGGATTCCAGCATTTATCCCCTGATTGGATTCCAGCATTTATCCGCTGATTGGATTCCAGCATTTATCCCCTGACTGGGTCCCAGGATTTATCCCCTGATTGGATTCCAGCATTTATCCGCTGATTGGATTCCAACATTTATCTAATAAGTGGATTCCAGCATTTATCCCCTGATTGGATTCCAGCATTTATCCGCTGACTGGATTCCAGCATTTATCCCCTGATTGGATTCCAGCATTTATCCGCTGATTGGATTCCAACATTGATCCCAGAAGTGGATTCCAGCATTTATCCCCTGATTGGATTCCAGCATTTATCCGCTGATTGGATTCCAACATTTATCCCATAACTGGATTCCAGCATTTATCCCCTGATTGGATTCCAGCATTTATCCCATAAGTGGATTCCAGCATTTATCCCCTGATTGGATTCCAGCATTTATCCGCTGACTGGATTCCAGCATTTATCCCCTGATTGGATCCCAGGATTTATAACCTGATTGGATTCCAGCATTTATCCACTGATTGGATTCCAGCATGTATCCCCTTATTAGATTCCAGTATTTATCCCCTTATTAGATTCCAGCATTTATCCACTTATTAGATTCCAGCATTTTTCCGCTGATTGGATTTCAGTATTTATCCCATGACTGGATCCCAGCATTTATCCCTTTACTGGATTCCAGCATTTATGCTGACTGGATTCCAGCATTTATATCCTGACTGAATTCTAGGATTTATCCTAGTGCGATGTCAGTATTCAGTTCATGATGGCATCCCAACATGTTCCCTTATGAGATCCCAACATTCATCTCCCGGCATAAATCCAGTGGATCCTGGAATTTGCTACTAATTGGATCCCCGCTTTATATGTAAATAGGATCCCACTATATATTTCTGGCTGCAATATCAGCTTTGGTCTACTCACAGGATCCTTACTGATCTCCTCATAAAATACCAGGACTTATTTCCTAATAGGATCCCATTACGTATGCCTTAGTTTGACTGACACAAAATGGAATCCCAGCTTTCATGTACTCATCGCATCCTGGCTACATCCACCGATGGACACCATCATTGGCCTTTGATAGGACCCGAGCATCCATCTACTGATTGATTCCTTGCATTCACCCCCTTGTTGGAATATCAACATTCTTCCTTCCATGAGAGCTTGAGATTCGTTTCATGTAGCGATCCCAGGGGCATATTTACATGGGGATAACATCACCTGATTACTCTTAGCGACGTTCTGGTGGCGATATGCCCTTCTCCATATTTTCAAAGTGTCGTAAGCCCCTTTTATGTCTTAACCCCGCCTTGTAAAAAAGCCGCCCTCACACGCATCATGTAGTGTGAAAGGAGCGTGCTATGGGTGTTGCTGTCAGCGTTCCACCACAACTCCCACTGCTTTTTGATGCTGCCCAGATTCACAAGGAGGTGTTAATCTGGGGCAGCGCCAAAACTAACGCCATGCAACAGCAGGCGCTACAATGGAGAAACCAGGAGAAATGCTTTTATTTTTCCATGTTTTTGCATTCTGCAGCACACATAGAAAGAGCAAAATGCCATTAATGAATATTTATGTGTAGGAAGAGACACCTTCCGGGACATAAACAATCATTGAATAATGACAAATTGCTACTTCTACGTATGCTGAATTCAGCAGCACGCATAGAAGTAACACATCACCATAATGGATTGTTTATGTGCAGGAAGGGACCCTTTGTACTATGGTGCAAATGGGCTTGTGTTGGAGCTAGGCAGCTCATTTTAGCGCCAGCACAGGGGGAAACACAGGGGAGCTTCGTATTGGTGTAAATACAGCGCATTCCTGCATTTTGGAAATGTCGGAGCACGGCGATGCCGAAGATGGCGCAGTTCCGCTCTCCGAAATTTCATTGTAATATGCCTCCCCAGTATCCATTCACCGGTGGGATCCTTGCATTTATCTGCTGGTGGGATCCCATTCTTGGGAGAACTCCATAGTTCATCCTCTGACTGGATCCCAGTGTTCATCACCTGATGAGTTCCAAGCACAATCTACTACTTTATGGAAACATATTCCTCGTATAGTGGAGTTTCAGATGGATTGAATGTTAGAGTTCTGCTAAGACCCTGTTTGTTACCTTTTTGGAGCTTGACCTTTGGGTTCCCAGCTTTGAAAATGTCCCTGCCATTGGGATCCATGTCTTCTTTGCATTAGGAGTTATGTAGCCTTATAGCTAGCTAGACACCATGTATGTTTCTTTGATCTGCACTCTGAAGTCACTTTAGACCAGTAAAGAGAAAGAGGAGTGACAAAGATTCTGTTTGTGGTCCAAAATAATTTGCTTTTGCAGAGTTTCATTTTTATCTGTCTCCCTAAAAATCCATCCCACCTTTATTGCCATTTTATCTGAACCAGGGCAATTTGTGTTGCCGGTCAGTGTGCCCAGTGTGGTTTTTGGTACCTACTTATATTCTTGTCTGTGCTTCCATATCATTGCAAAGACCAGCACCAGCCACACAGATCATTGTTTAGGTCAAGGGGCGTCCTCCTGGAGGAGATATAAAGATGCCAGCTTAAATACTAGTGAATCTAACTGAGACATTCTCAGTAGGAGCCGTTGGAGGGTGGAAATTCAACCTGTCAGGGTCATTGTGCTGTTTCTAGACATTAATATTTAAAGAATGTTCCTTTTCATATTTGGTTTCAGGTGTTTGCAGCACCCTTTTATCTAACCCGACCGGCACCCTAGCGTCTTCCAATAACCCTTCCTCGTACCCGAACAACGTCAACTGTGTCTACATGATCCGAGTGCCTTCCGATAAGGTATGTCCTTCACAGACAAGCTGATGGGGCTAGTCGCGCTTTCCTCCTGCCAGAGTCCTGAGCCGCCTAGGGGTGGGACTTAGAGTAGCGCGCTGGGTTAGGAGCTGCCTGATTGGCGGCCGACGTAGCTGCTGAGATAGGTCACTCTGGTTAGAGTGGTCCATCAGAGAGGAGGAGAAGGATCTGTCCTTGGAATGTTCTCTCCAATGAAGTCAGCACCATAGCTGCAGAGCTTCGGAGAACCAATCAGAAGATATTAATGAAATCTACAGTAGGGCTGACACCAAAGACTAGATGGAATAAAGCTTAAAGAGTGGGTCTACAAGGGGCAAATAAGTCAAACTTTAACCATCTTCAAATTGGACTTCACAGAAATGCCCCATGGGGGCAATAAGCAATGGTGAGAGGGAATGCCAGTGGAGTACCCTAATGGATATAGGCACACAAGGATTAACCTATTAATTGACAGTGTAGCAGGACAGAATACCGGGGTGCACAGCGATAGGTATTACCCCCTGAGTGTATGGTACAAGAATATTGAGTTTTGAATACAGTGCTACAAAAACATCTTAGCCAGAATATCAGCTAACAAAGTATGGTTCAGGTCAATATGCATAGGTAAGTATAGACTTCCGCTACTTAATATCACATTTATCTTGAGCATATATGGTCTGCTGGTGGGCATCACTCACACTCAAAGGGTAGGACACAGGTTATTGGTAACCCAGAGGCAGTGTCCCAGAGAGGTGGAGGGCCATCCTTATCAACCCAATGAGGAGTCAACTGTACCATGTGCCTTGAAGCTTACCCCAGCTTAGCTCTCTCGGTTACTCCTTTAACTTTACTGAAAACCCCAGCTTAGCAGAGGCAATCAAGACCCCAGTGTGTAACTTCTTCACAAGAGGTACCAAAGCTTCAGAACAGGGTTGCTTCCAAGTAGAGGCAGCATGAGAGAAGACAGGAGGTGCAGGGACAGCATAAGGGTGTCATGTCTCTTTGAACACACGTATGAAGTTTAGGGATGGTGGCGAAGGAGGCTGGAAACAGTACAAGTCAATGCAAAATCACCGACTGAGTCTAGTCTGCGGATAACTTTCAAAAACTGAAAATCTGTCCTTTTTAAACAAATGGTGGATATAAAGTTCTAGACACCCTGGAGGTCGTATGTCTGATTTACTGCTCTTTCTTCTCAGATTCTTCTGCAGTTTGATGCCTTCGATCTCCAATCCTCCTCAAACTGCGACTCCGACTACCTCACAATTTACGATGGCAACAGTAAGGCAGCCCCAGTCTTACTCAGCAAAGCGTGCGGGACCGGGCTGCTCCAGCCATTCATGTCTTCTGGAAATAAGATGCTGCTGGAGTTTGTGACAGATGGTTCCATCACCGCCAGTGGCTTCAAGGCCTCCTATAGCAGTGGTACGGTCCTTGGTGTCAGGCCGCTCTCAGACAGGGGGGGAGGGAGGAAGCAAGGGCCTTCTACAGTAATGCTGTAGCCCTTGGTGCCAGCCCACTGACAGACAGGGGAGGAAGGAAGCAAAGGCCTTCTACAGCTCACCAAGGCCTCTTGTTGGGACCCAGTGAGCTGTGCTCCCAGGATATCTGGGTGTGTTGGCGTAAGGCTCACTGCAGGAAGTGCTTGTTTCTCAGAGTCAATAGAGGTCTCACCATGAACTACAAGATGTTGTGAGCCCAGTACACTGACAAAATACCTTGAGTCTGGGGAAAGGAGCCGGAGATGGTACATAGATTAGCAGTGTTTTGTTTATGTCTTGGCCACTGATGATCGGGGGGTGTCAAAGATCACAGTGTGCACAAAATATATGGGAACACATATGATTAGTGACATGGGAGAGTACTGACAAGAATCTCTGAAAGTGGGGTCCTCTATTGGCAGGGACATGGGCTCTATTATTTACCATCCTGACAGTAAATGTGTACTTTCTGACTGGAACCTCATGTCATGTCCCCAGTTTCTTGCCATGTACCACTATTTTTGGGGACATGTTATGTTATGTTATGTTATGTTATATTTAATTTATACAGCGCACAGCTGCTCGAAAGTGTGAGCTGAGGCACAAACAGCGTGCCGGGGGCATCAGGCAGGACCCTACTCCTGGTTCTGGTGTGGCACACAGTTGCGGAAGGGCTGAGATGTGTTTTGTGCAGGTGGACTTTGTACACTCATCACCGGTGCTCTATGCACAGAGTACTAAGATGATTCTTTCTTCTGTTTGACAGTAAAATGTGGCGGCACATTCACCAGCTCTGACGGCACCATCTCATCCCCTAACTTCCCCAACAATTACGATTCCAACATGGACTGCGGCTTCTACATCACGGCTCCAGCTGGATCCAAGGTAAGTGCAGGAGCTACCCAATGTCATTCTAGTACTGAGAAAAAAGAACGCAAGCCTGGTAGACCATGGAATCATGAGGAACCTTTTAGAATTTCCGCCAGAGAGGGCAGTGTGACATCATGACTTTCCAGAACAGCTTTAAACAAGCATTAGTGAATGCATTAGGTTTTGCCTATGTGATTAATAATACACTTTTTTTCTTCTAAGTTGTAGTTTGATGAGCCGTTGCGCAATATAAGTTACAGAAAGTCTGTTAAAGTGTTATGACTTGTTTATGTTCAAAAAGGAAATATATTGTGCTTTTACTACTGGTATTATAAAGGAGATTAGGTAAATGGACAGACATAAAAAAAATGCACCTGACAAGTAGACTTGAAAATGTTGCAGCTATGTGGAGAATACGTAAAGGGTGGGATGAAAAAACATACAAGTAAATCGTAAGCACGGTTTTTGCAAAACCAGAAAACAAGATTATGAAAACTCGATTAAAAGGTGTTGTTTGGTTATTGCCCATTAGTAACATAAACAAATGAAAATTAACTTTACATTTTTCAAATGAGCATTTGACCATTTGTGCAACATAAGTGAAAGAAACACACTGAAAGTAAGACGTCCCGGTGCCACTGTACTTGCTAAACCATTAAAATCATGATAACTAGATAATGCACTTTGCCTGTTTTAAGAATGTGCAGTTGGTGTTCTTTAGATTATGTAACAATGAAAATACAGGAGCCTGTTTAAATGACTTCAGCGAACTATTTTTAGCAATTATTGAGCTAAAATACCACGCTTTAAAAGTATGCAAATAAATATGAATGCATTTTACATCCATGGAAAGACTAACTGCAAACTTCTCACTATTAGAGTATCTCTCAATGACCACGTTGTTTATTCACATGGGGCAAGGAAAATGCAGCAAACAATATAGCATGTTTTGTGCTAGAACAATACAATCTGCACAGTAATGGCCAGTCCCAAAAAATAAAGTCTTACCACCTACCTGCTTACTAACTTAAATGCTTAGTGGTAAAAAAGAGAGCTTACACCAGGGGAAAATAATATGTTTTTTGTATTTAAAAGATACCAGCAATGCCCAGCAGCTGGAATTTTTAAATTTACTGCTACTGAAACTATACAGACTCCTTTCCTGGCAAGTCAAAGGAATAGGGTGCAATCAAAAGACTCAATGAATACTTTTAGAACAGGCACATGACCATGTATACAATCCTAGAGTTGTCTGCGCTGTAATGTTACTCAGAAACTGTCCAAACGGATAAAGGAGGTTAAAACATCCCTTCAGAGCACCAGGGAGCATGCTCATGTAAAGCACTGCAATCAGTTCGTTCAAGTTTACACTACATAATGCGCCAACAACAAACACATGACACAGAGAAGAAAACAATGTTGTTAGCAACAAACACATGACACAGAATAAAATGCTATTTTTATTAGCGGAACAATACCATAAGGAATGTGAAATGTGATAAAAGCTCCACACGCTAAAGCAGAGTTAAACAAGCAAGTTTTAAATGCATGCAGCCTGGGGAAGATAAGTATCGGTAAACACTGGGCAGCCTTATTGTAGGAAAAAAAGACCCACAACTTTTGGGCCCAGTGCCACTGCACCTGCTGCACCATTGAAATTATGATCCCAGTGCCTGCAAGATAACTGTATTTGTGACTGCCTGTTTAGTAGTTAAATATAGCAATATTTGGTGTTTAGAGGAGGTAAGACAGCTTTTTGCTGTGGTGCCACTGCACCTGCTGCACCATGTCAGTCATAACTGTATTGCCTGCAAGGTAACTGCACTTTGACTGCCTCTTTAATAGCAAAATATAGCAATATTAGGTGTCTGGTGGTCTGCCTAGAGCTTTTGGTCCTGTTGTCAGTGCACCTGCTACACCATTGTAATCATGACCCTGGTGCCTGCTAGATTACTGCACTTGTGACTGCCTGTTTAGTAGTTAAATTTAGCAATATTCTGTGTTTAGTGGGGTCCCAAGAGCTTTTGGCTCTGGTGCCACTACACCTGCTGCACCATTAAAAACATGCCACTATTACCTGGAAGATAACCACACTTGTACTCTGCCTATTTAATAGTAAAATATATTAATATTTGGTGTTTAGAGAGGCTCCTAGAGCTTTGGGCCCCAGTGTAACTGCACCTACTGCACCTTTGAAATCATGACCCTAGCGCCTGCTAGATAACTGCACTTGTGACAGTCTGTTTAGTAGTTATATTTTTCAAGATTCTGTGTTTAGTGGGGTCCCTAGAGCTTTTGGCCCCGATGCGACTGCACCTGCTGCACCATTTATATCAAGCCCTTCTTAACTGCAGGGTAGCTGCACTTGCGACTGCTTATTAGTAAAATATAGCAATATTAGGAATTTAGAAGGAAAGATAACAAAATGTAAACAGTAAACAGTATGGAGCGTTAAGCAAGAGAAAAAATAGTTTGAACCACCAACACGGATGGGAATGAGGAGTTAGGCCACAGGACATTGATAAGAAAGATACCAAAGGGAGAACAGGCTACAACATATGGAAACAGAGGAAAGTAAACTGGCAAGCATATGGACAAATAAAAAGTGAAGGTGGGCTGTAAGTCCCTTTTAAGATATATGCAAAACATATGGGGCATGGCCAACAGCCCAAGATGGCGGATGCATAATCTGTGTGATCCCAGACCAAGTCCCCAATATCCTACTTTTATCCTATGCATTCGTGCAGCATCGGGCTCCTACTCAGCCCTGGAGCGGTGCCTTATTGTGCACTATCACTACCAGCGGGTGTTTGGTGGCTAAAGGACGGCAGGAGTACTAAAAACTCCAATACCTCTCGCACTGACAACATGGCGGGTGGAGAGGAGCAGCTTCAGCAGCAGATACCCGAGTGAACTCAGAGGTTACAGTGTAAGAGTGACCCAGGCAGCCTCCAGAGCTCATCACCCTGCAATAAGCGTCTCCAGCTCTTATCAACCTTCATTCGGGCCGCATAGCTGACGTGACTGTGTACGAGCGGACCATCCACTGAGCTTTTCTGCTGCCGCGAGTAGGTCTGATGCGGTCGCCAAGCCGCTCCACGTTGGGGTCTGTATGCTCCCCAGCTGTCCCGACCGCTGCACTGATTGAGGTGAGGAGAGGCCCTTGTTCTGCCCACGTGGGCCCCTGGAATGACTGTGGCCAAAGGCCTGGAGTGAAGTTGTGATGTATTGACTTCTAGTGCCCTGATCTGGCATTAGCGCCTGACTATTTGCTTTCGCTGTACCTGAGGGCCTATCGTGGACCAGTCTATGACTGCAGCATACCACCCCGATTGCATGGGCTACCCTTCTAGGGCTTATGCAGGTAGCCTTGCCCCTTACTAATCTGTGTGGCACAACATAGCTACTGGCAGCAGGACCAGGAGCGCAGCCCATCTGTCGACCAAAGTTTCCAGTCATCGGGTGGGGCCCCTTGGACTAACACATAAGACCTGCCAGACAGAATCTAAGCTGCACGGAGTGTGTCCACACCAAAATAATGAACGAGGGTGCGATAGGATTCCAGAGAACTCCAGTTGAGCTGAGGGGGCAGGCATGATCCAATGGCACAAACCACTGTGGCTGGAGTATTGCTGAGACTCGTGGTTGGTGGACACTGGGCTGGCGTATGTGTGGGGTGTGCTGCTTTGTGTACAGACCCTTTCTGGACAGCACTAAGCTTGCAAGACCAACAAGAGATCCTGAATAATTGACTGCTGGGCCTTGCTGGCCCATCTGTGCCATCTCGTCTCTTGGACTAACGGCGAAAGAAGTGGAGTTCGCTACTAGATGGACTACACACAGATCCCCCTCCTCGCTACCTGCCCTAGGTTGCTGCTCATCTGGATCTCGCCTTCGCCCATTACCAACAACTGTGCTTACGCAGGGGTGATTGTGGGCGGCACTGGTCGCCACAATGATGTAACCTGGGCCATAAATTATGCACCACCAGGACCTTACATGCAGTGACAGCAGATCGGGCCCACCTTTCCTCAGGCTGAGCCAACTGGCACCTGAACAGCACTAATGTAGCGTGCAAAAACCCTGGTCCTGCAGCCCACGTGCGATCCCACTCCTCACTCTATGAGTGCTCTCCAACCGAACCCCGAGGGATAGCAATGCCTTAACAGCAACCCCCATGAATAAATTGGATGTTAACCTTCAGGAAATTCAAGACTTCAGACCCGCTAGTGCACAGCAGCTGGGCGTATTCACTTCAGATATTAGCCTGCTGAAAGATAACCACTGGAAGCTGGCCGATTGAGTCAAAACTAACAAACAAATGCTAGCCACTCTATCCCCAAGCAACGAGGACCACACTGCTCAGATTACACAAATGCATCAACAGGTGGAACAAACAGGGATGGCCTGTAGAAATAATATACGGATCGTGGGGATCCCTGAAGGCACAGATGGCCATCGTGCAACATTGAGAAATAACTCTGGAGAGAGATAGCTCCCACTGGTCTCTTTGAACTCTGTCGAGAGGGCATACTGAGTCCCCACAAAGAGACCCATCCCCGATGTGCACCCACAACCTATAGTGGCCATAATCCTTAACATCAGAGAGTGGGATTTGATACTATGAGCAACTTGTGAAAAAGCAACCATTATCATTAATAACTTGATGATCTCCTTGTTCCCAGACTACACAGTTGCTGTGTCACGCTAACGTACATCCTTCCAGGAAATAAAATGACACTTGCGTACTGCTGGCCTCACATATGCTCTTTTATTCCCAGCCAAGCTGAAAGTAATCCACGACCAACACACCCACTTTTTTAAAAATCCAGAAAGGGCCAGGGAATAGTTGGAACAAAATTTTCCAGAATCTGCAAGATGTGGCCCCAGAGGGTCTGCTCCTCCAAAGTCACAATGTGCACTACGACGTTGTGGGCACAATGCCCGGGCCCCCCTCCCACCCCCCCCCCCACAACAGGCTTTGGAAGGTCTACGGCTGATGGTCCGATCTACGTCTGCTCCGAAGGTGGCTTGGCCGCCCCTTAGCTTCAGCACTTCACAGGAGAAGTACGTCAGACTCAGAATCAAAAAGCAGCATGGCTCTGTTCCCGATGATCAGTCCTCAAACGAGTAATGGCTTCTTGAGGTGAATGCAGTGAGTACTCTCAGTATGCACATGGCCACTCATGTAGATTTTATTGGTGGGGTTTATACTTATAAAACAAACTCCGACTGTCTCTGAAGAAACAGCACCGGCAGGCAGGGTCTCCCCCACGCAGGACCTATATTGTTTTCGTGGAGTGGTGTGGCTCACTGGTTAGAGGCGGCAGACCCGTAAGTAGAGAACGGCCCGGGACCAGGGTTCAATTCCCGACGCGGCAGGGTTGTGGACCAGGGTCAAAAACGGACTCGATAATTCTCGCCTCGGTGCCTACTCTAACCAGGGAACACACTCGGCAACTCTGGGCATTAAGCTTGCCTCATCTCCACAACGGCCCCACACAGACGCCGGGGATGCCTGGTTGCACCTTGGAGATACCCAGAAAGGGACCATCTCACAGGGAAAACCAGGACGGGTTCCCCAGCGGTCTTCAGCGCCAGGATACTCCATGGAGTCGCAGTGCGCTTTTTCAAGTACACCCACATTTACATTTACCTGTTCTGCTGTGAATCTATATGCAATGAGTTAGTTTTTTTCTCCTTGATATAGCTGCAGCCCAGTATCTTGATGCCTCACCTACTGGGGCCCTGGGTCTGGTTGGCCTGCGATCAGTTCATATATGCTCCGCATAAACCTAGACTCCCTTATGGGGAAGACATTATATGCCCAGATGGCGAATGCACATGGTTTTTTAATAGTGCAGATTGTTCTTATTTGTTCTAAGGTTTATTCGATCAATAAAAAAATCTCTTGACTGAGTATTGTGGGAATGCTTTTATCTTTTGATGTGGTCACCTAATGTATTTGTGGGAGCTGGTGATGGTGGTGTGAGGGGAATTGTATTCACTATTGACTTCTCAACTCAATTATGTTGACGGTAGTCAAAGATTATAACATTATTACTTGGAATGTTAGAGGTATGGGGTCTGTACACAAAAGACATAGACTGTTAGCTCAATCGTATTCTTACAACAAACCTACCTACTGTCTACTGAAGCTCAAAAGTTGTGTAACCAGTGAAGAGGCCAACTATTCCATGCCTCGTACTCTACTTTTTCAAGGGCCGCAGCGATCTGGTTGCCGGCAGGGGTCCCATCTGGAGTGCATGCATACCAAGGTAGACACACAAGAATGTTATGTCCTAGGGGTAAATTGGACGGGGAACCATGAATGCTAGGATGTATATATTTGCCTGATACCAAGCAGGAACCCTTCCTTGCTCACCGTATTGGTCTCAATACCCCTGGGTGTTGGGTGGGGACTTCAATGCAGTGTTGGACATAGTATTGGATCATTTGCACCCACTTTTATGGGTTTGGTGTGCTAGGCTAAGGAGTTGCGTCACTGGGTGGATGAGTGCGATGTGTCAGATATATGGCGTAACCGTAACATTACAAGAGTAATCCTTTTACTCTTAACCACATGCCCTTCATGCTCACTCTGACAGATTCCTCGGTCCTGCATTACACATGCTACGTATCTGGGTAAGACGATGTTAGATCACAACCCACTGGAAATTACACTCTCATGGAGACGGGTTCCTGCTCCCTGACCAAGCTGGTGCCTGCAGCCACGTCTCTTAGAAGACGTCTGATTTAGAGACACTTATGCATAATACATATTTCTCTGGTACGGCTTGCTTGCCGTTGGTGGAATGTGAAGCATTTAAGGTAGTAGTGCATGGTGCCTTGATTGGCCAGAGAGCCAACACTCAGAGAACACACAGAAGCCGACAGGGCGGCACGCTCCTGGCTCAGTTAATTTGTGCGGAACCATCTCCTAAGCCTATCTTATCAATCTACGCACTCACGCAGGGACCTGTGGTGACACAACTGGGGATCAATAGCATTCCTAGACAAGTGCACCACTTTATAAATGGCTCTGCAGCCTCCTGACCCTGTAGAACTATCTGAGTTCCAAGCAGCTCTGCCTAGGGTGCCCACGATGGAAAGTGAAGAACTTGCTGCTTCCATCCTGGCGAGTGAGATTCGTGGCACCATCAGATTTGTCCCCAATAAACACACGCATCTGATGGAATTCCGGTGAAATTCTATTCCACCTATGCTGCAAAATTGGTGCCAAAGCTGGAGAAATTATATTATACATCATTAGATGTATAATACATGCTCCCCTCCCCCAATAGCAAAGCTATCGGAACATCCCTGTTAAACCCGGCATTGGTACTGAATACAAAATATAAAATTCTCAGTAAAACTCTGGCCCGCCTACTGCTCCCCTTACTCGTGCACTTGATCCACACGGATCAATATGGTTGATTTACCTGATGCAACATCTCCTTGAACATAAGGGCCTGTGTGGAATAATGGATGTAGCCTGAGACCACCCATATGCCGGCTGCCTTTCCTTTGATAAACAACAAGATTTTGATACCCTTGATTGGGACTCCACGCTTGCTGCTTTGATTCACTATGGGATACCCCTGCTTATATCCGGTGGGTGAAACTACTATATTCATCACCTATGGCCAGAGCCAGAACTGGTCCCTATGTCTCCGATCCCTACCAAGTGTCTAACCGCGCTCAATAGGGTTGCCCTGGGTCCCTTCTCTGCTTCATATTGGCGGTCCAGCCAATCGCATAGTGAATCCTGCAGGTGGTGGACCACAGTGGGGGCCCTTTCGATTGAGTGGTGCATTCAGTGTCTCTATATGCCGATGACATGCTTCTGTATTTCAAAAACATCAGGGAGGGCAAATTAGAGATAGCCCAATTGCTGTCCTTGTTTGGCCACTTGTAAGGGCCGCATATTAATGCAGATAAATCTTGAGCTTACTTCTTTACTAATACCTATACAGAGACCTCATTTAGATTTGGTGACAAACAACTGCAAACAGCACCAAGCACCTTTCGCTAACTGGAGATTCAGATATACCGCAAAACACAAGGGGCCTGATTCACAAAGGTAAACTGAGACAAAAGTCTAACTTTATGACTTTTGGTATTCACAAAGTGCATTTACAAGTAGTACAGTAAGACTTTTGTCTCAGTTTGACTTAAGTTTTGGTCTCAGTTAGACTTAAGACCAAAACCTAAGTTAAACTGAGACAAAACTTTAACTTTATTAGTCGTAATTGCCATTTGTGAATACCAAAAGTCGTAAAAAAATTATCTATTGGAGGGCAACCTCATACATAAGATTAACACACTGAGATCTCAAGTGTCGTTTTGAGTCACATTACCCCAGTCGATAGAGGGCCGTCTGTCACTGGCGAAAATGGTGATGTTGCCACACTTGCTGTACCACTTTGTGAATTCACCAATCATAATAACGGCATGGGTGTTTAAACTGTTGAACACCATACTGATTGATCTTACAGGTGGGAGGGGGCCCCGCAGAATCAATCTACATAAACTGCAGATGCCTACCTCATGGAGGACCTGGCATGGCAGTTCGGGCTGGACTGTTCCCATGGGGCACAAGGTCAAGACTGATTTGCATATGGCTGGGTTCATGGATTGGTGAGCAAAAAAACGATGGATTTAGGCCCAGATCTCTGTACTGGGGTCAATTGCGATTCCCCATTTTGCAATGTGTGATATTGTTCTGCATTCTGTCCATCAACTGTTGTTTTTGCAGTTGTCACCCTGAGTGGAACAGGTATGCTCAGACGTAAGTCCTGTGCTCTCCATGCCACCGGAATCAAGCTATCCTGGCTGATGAGGGCTGAAAGCCCGAAATCAGTACTAGGATGCTTGTTTCCAGTCCAGGGAGGACCTGGCTTTGCAGATCGGGCTGGACTGTTCCCAGGGGGCACAAGGTCAAGACTGATTTGCATATGGCTGGGTTCATGGCATGGTGAGCAAAAAAACGATGGATGTAGGCCCAGATCTCTGTACTGGGGTCAATTGCGATTCCCCATTTTGCAATGTGTGATATTGTTCTGCATTCTGTCCATCAACTGTTGTTTTTGCATTTCTCACCCCGAGTGGGACGGGTATGCTCAGGCGTGAGTCCTGTGCTCTCCATGCCACCGGAATCAAGCTATCCTGGCTGATGAGGGCTGTAAGCCCGAAACCAGTCCTAGGATGCTTGTTTCCAGTCCAGGGAGGACCTGGCTTGGCAGTTCGGGCTGGACTGTTCCCAGGGGGCACAGGGTCAAGACTGATTTGCATATGACTGGGTTCAAACTGGAATGGCACGGTGAGCAAAAAAAAGATGGATTTAGGCCCAGATCTCTGTACTGGGGTGAATGTATGAAATTGCTCTGCATTCTGTCCATCAACTGTTGTTTTTACATACTTCATGTGGGCAGCATGGGGGCTCTAGACCTCAAAGACTGTTGCATAGCTGGACAACTATAGTGGCTATCATATTCAACCCCACACAAAATCCACAAAATGTTCCCTACTGCCCCCTGGCGTGCCCACGGTGTCGCGCCCCGGACGCTGATCTAATACATATGCTTTGGACTTGCCCTTCCCTGATTGGTTACTGGGGTGGTATTTCAGCTGCACTAACAGACCTTATTGCCCTACATCAGTAGAGGGGTTATCTCCACGGCCCAAAAGCTCTAATGTGGCCCAGCACTTTACAGACCTCTCTCTGCTCTTGGTCAAAAGACTGCTTACGAAATGCTGGAAGTCCCCACAGGCTCCTAGGGTAGTTACCTGGCAAGAGGAAGTCTTGGAATGGGACTTGGCAGAAAGTGAGGCTCTGAGGAGGGAAGAATATAGGGGCCTACAGGAAAAACCTATACCATTGGAATGGGACAGACTAATGGAAGGGTCCCAGGCGCAGACTTTGGAGCCCTTGAGAGTAGGGTCACACGCTGTGACTCTGGTTACCAAACTGGCAGACATGTCTGCATGGGGAACACCACAGCCATTGATGTCAAATTCTTAAACTGGTCCATATTAGAGGTAGGGAACTCGTGCCCCAACCTCACTTCCATGTTCATCTCTTCCCTCCTTTAGACGGCCCTGAACGAGGCAGTCTGGCCACGTACCGGCATATATCTATTGGAGGTTGAGGGGTTTTTATATATAGCATATTTCATGACATGTTGATTGCTTCTAGTACAGACTGATTGATCCCTGTATGTATAATACCATCTAAATATCTTAATGTATTAGGTGGCTTAATGTGCTGTAATCTTATTGTATAACAAAAATTCAATAACGTTTGTGTTAAAAAAAGATATATTAACAGCAATAGATTTCACAAGCGCCGTGCTGGCGACATCTAACAATTGACCTAGCCTGCGATTCCACTCAGTTGATCGAAGCCGCTTCTGTGTGATGAAGGTGTCTATGCACTGAACTGTATATAGAAAAGCTCAAGTGCCTCCTGCTGACAGGACAGTGATGGAAAATAAGTACTAATTTATACGTCTGTTTCCTTATGTCATACTGCCCCCTGCTGGCAGAATAGTGATGGTAAAGAAGGGCTAAAACATACTACTGCTTCCTTATGTCACACTGCCCCCTACTGGCAGCACAGTGATGGCAAATAAGGGCCAGTGCATACTTCTCACTCCTTACATCAGATTGTCTTGTGCTAGCAGGACAATAATAATGGTGTGTAAGCAGCAGTGCATACTTCTCATTCCTTATGTCATACTGCACCAGATGTATCAACATTGGATTTGGCGAGTCTATAATAGCGAATTTTACCGATTTTCTATTATAGACTCGCAAAATGCAAATCTTTTGTGATTCCTACACATTCCTTATTTGTAACTCGCAAATTGCGAGTTGCAAATAAGGAATGGCTTCCCATTCACTTCTATGGGCCTAAGCCCATAGGAATGAATGGGAATTGCATGCGCAATTCGCGAGTACCCAATAGGTACTCGAAAATTGTTTCTGCAATTTCAATGGTGCAAGGAGGCCAAAAGGACACCCTGATGCACCCCTGAACTATGCATGTGTGCACAATTACGATTCCCCATTTTGCAATTGCCTTTTGAGATGATACATCCCAAACAGCTTTTTTCCATTCGCAAACAAGCCAATTCTGTGATTCAGCGCATTTGCGAACTGGAAAACGCTTGATACATCTGGCCACTGCCTCCTGCTGGCAGGACAGTGATGTTAAATAAGGCTTGTGCATACTTCTCCTTCCATATGTCACACTGTCCCCTACTGGTATGTTAGAGGTAGTAAGAAACGATTGTCACTTAATTTTCATTCTTATGGCACACTGCCTCCTGCTGGAATGATAAGAGGTACTTTTTAAGAACTAACACATACTTCTTATTTACACCCTGCAGGTTTCATTGACGTTCACATCTATTGCCCTTGAACCTAATCCTACGTGCGACGCTGATTCCTTGTCTATTTTCGATGGTGCCAAGACCACCTCCCCGCTTATTGGCAAATACTGCAGTTCCAAGCTAATCCCCCGAGTGACCTCCACCGGGAGCTCCCTTCTGCTCCAGTTCCACAGTGATGGCTCATTGAACATGAAGGGATTCCAGGCCACCTACACCTTTGGTAAGTGTATCTGCGGTAAAGAGACTACTGACTCTTCATCACTTAGGCTAAGCACAGCAGGGAGGTGTCTGGTCTTATCTGAGAAGAAGTGGCAGAAGGCCTGTGTGGCACCATGGCATGCGCTCCAGTTTACTGTGCATGGGGGTAGCATGTACCCTCTGGATGCAGAACCTGCGCAGAAGAGATACCCAATGCTCTAGGAAGACTAAAGTGTGTAAAAAGAGCACAAGTTGGCCCTGCTGTCCACCGATTACCCACAGGGGTCCTATCTTGGTTGAAGGGTCAGTTGAAGGTATTCACACCAACTGGACATGGAATGGATGTAAGGGTCAATCAATCAATCAGGGATTTATAAAGGGTGTGACCCTAGTGCATTGGAAGGCTGAAGCACTCACATGTCCACCAATACTCAAAGTTCCAACACCTGGGGCCTTACTTTGTGAAGGTCCTGCCTGGGCTGTCACATGTGATGTAAACTATTGAAAGGTTGTGCAACTAAGATCAGAGAGCAAGACACAATAAATAGGGGAGCAGGGGCAGAGAATCTATAAATGCAAGTATAAAATGACCTGAAATATTCAGCGTTCAAGGTCAACACGTGGAAGATTGACCGGTCTGACCAATGAGCCCCACTCAGTAAGGGATGGAGATCGGTGTGGTAGCAGCAGAAAAAAGCATTCTTGAATAGCTGAGAGCTCTGAAATAGTTTTCCACTCACTCCTGAAGTCAGGGTATGGGATTCAGATACACTTCCAGATACAGCTGTGGCCACTGATGGACCCTTTCACATCTCCCGAGGATGCCCATCACAAAAGGCTCTAGTGCCAGTTAATAAATAGCCTTGTTTCCCACCATCTAACTCTTGTAGTAGTGACGTGTGTTGTAGGACACTCGTACATATTAATACATATCCCCCTCTCCCACCATCTAACTCTGGTAGTAGTGACGTGCGTCGAAGGACACTCGTACATATTAATACGTATCCCCCTCTCCCACCATCTAACTCTGGTAGTAGTGACGTGTGTTGTAGGACACTCGTACATATTAATACATATCCTCCTCTCCCACCATCTAACTCTGGTAGTAGTGACATCAGTGATTTCCCTTTCAGTGGAAGACAAATGGGTCATCTAGCAGTTGGCAGAGAGCAGCCCTGCGGCTCATTGGCATTTCAGGGCCTGGCGCGTCTCCTGTAGATGCCCAGTAAAGACGGGCACTGGTGCCAGTTCATAAAAAAGCCTCCTCTCCCACCATTGTAAAGTGGAAGGACCACTGTTGACCGAGGGGGGTCCTGTTGTAAATTAGTGGGGTACTGCTCTGGGAAACCCTCAGTCCCCCCTCTTATTTGAGGTGGGCAGCTGCTGATTGGCTGCTGGTGCAGACTCCACTGGCAGTACAGGCCTCTGCCTTTGATGCATTATTAAACCCACTCTATCTAGGGTGGGCACCCAAAGCAGGTCTGCCCCGCCTGTGTCTGCCAAGGGAGACGTGGGTGAAACCGGGCAGGGAAACACAACCGTGGTCTCCAGGGGCTGAGGAAACACCTGGCAGGTCAGGGACATTGGTTTTGTCTGTTTTTTTGTACTGAATCCCTGCTTTGAGGGCTCGTTTGTGAGAAGCAAAAAATAATTCTGCTGCAACTGTTACATCTAATTAGGGTGGGGTGGTCTGTCTGCCAGGGCAGGGTGGAGACCGTACCTCTGCAGCCACAGCAGCCTTCCTGCATGACTGCTGGTGCCTGAATGACCCCAAAGTGCTTATGTAGAAAACATAAAGATCCACCCTCAGATAGATGTTTAGCCGTGTCCTCCCAGACTACGTGTGTTTCCTACAGTGGTGGAAAACACACGTTTTGTTAAAATACCCCTCATACACCAAAAGGGCCCTTGGTGTCATGCTTCATCATAGGGGTCTTCCACTTCCACTCCTACACGACACATAGTCTTGTTTTTTTGGAAATAGTGCTCCCACGTAGCCATAGGTCGTAGCACACCCCGTCCCGTAGCGGGGCGGGAAGACCCCTATGATGAAGCATGACACCAAGGGCCCTTTTGGTGTGTGAGGGGTATTTGAACGAAACGGCGTGTTTTTCACCACTGTAGGGAACACGCGTAGTCTGGGAGGACACGGCTAAACATCTATCTGAGGGTGGATCTTTATGTTTTCTATACATTGACTAGAGGAAGGCGCATCCACCTCCATTGCTCCTAAGAGCATTACCTCTTCACTCCCCTTTTTTGTTTTTTTTGTTGTTTGAACTGAAAGTGCTGCTGACCAACTCTATTGATTATTCAAAAAACAGTACAATCCATTCATATTTTATACAATAAAATTATATGCAAATACTCACCACAGTAAATTTATATTGCACATATTCATTGGGGATCATGAAAACCTGAGTGAGTTTTGCATTTCAACTTATATGTGGTTTCCCACATTTACTTGCAGTGAGCGCCTAACCCAGGAGAAGCTGACATGCCACAGCGGCAGAGAAGGTCATGACCCCGGAAGTACATCTGATCCACATGAAGAATGGTTCAAGGGCTGCATTTGTTTCTCTATGAGTCGCAGTTTTTGGTCGTCCTGCTTCTCTCTTGTGGCCTTTGTTCCACTGCTTCTTGTTGTCACAGGTAGTCAGAAGCTCGTCACCAACTCTGGTCGCCAACTGTGAATCGAGTGTTTGCAACCTGCCTGTCACCTGGCTCCTCGCTCGCCAGTGACGTATCTGATGGTGAATTATACTGAGTGTCAAATGTTGTGCTGATGTGTGAAGTGAAATAAAAACATAAAATAAAGTGTTGACTCTTTTGCTGATCATGGAACAGAAGCACTGTATATTGGAAGATTGGGCCCTGCCCTTCTGACTAGGGTCTTCTATTTTTGGGAGGGAGAGAGAGGAGAGAGAAAGTGAGAGGGAGGGGAGCGAAAAAGTGAGACAGAGAGAGAGAGAAGAGGAAAGAGAGAGGGAGAGAATGTTTGTGTGTGTGTATATGTGTGTGTATGTGGGGGTGTTTGTGTGTGTATGTATGTGTGAGTGTCTGTGTCAGTTGCAAAGTGAGATATTAGCAGTGGTAAACATGCATCTACCACTGGTAATGAGGACACTAACACAGTCTAGGGCTCAGAATAAGTCAGCATTTATTTCAATGTTCAACCCCTGATAGCTTGGCTGCGAGCAGGCAGGCTTAACTTCAGAGACAGGTATGTAAAGCATTTAAAAACACAAATTGAGGAAATAATGAAGAGACAACACACAATAAAAACCCAACACCGATTTATAAACATAGGAAATATTTGTATCACTAAAATGACACCAAAACGAAAAAACATTCAATGTAGGGATCCAGAGATATGGATTTTAAAAGATTAAACACTTACTAGTGCTTAGAAAGCAATAGTGTCACTTCTGGACATTTGGTCGCCTCTGACCGGGACAAAGTCAAAGTTTGAGGCCAACCGCGATGGAGGCCTGGTTGGATACATTAGGCGGGAGGCCCCGGTCACGATTTTACCTTCACACTTAGAAACCTTTCGGGAGGATTTCTCACCAGATGTCGTGCAGCCTCCTCCAGCAGGCCAGATTCAGGGAGGGTTCACCGGATTGCCTTTTTGTGTGGGTCTGGTCACCCTCTAGAGCTTTTTCACAAAAGTTCACAAAACATTTCCAAACTTCTGGAACTTTGTCCTGAAGTTCCTTGTGAGGGCCCAACGAGTCCAAAACAGAATCCAAGGGTCTGGAATCTCCAAGATGGTCCTTGAAAGGTTGGGACCATAATTCCCACAATGCACCTGGACAACACCCTTAAAAGTCCACTGGATACACTCTAGGCACCAGACTCTTGGTGGAGTTGATGCAGGTGAGCTCTGTTAACATGTCGCATGCAGGGAGTCCACTCTTAAATCCTTTTGAAGCAAGGTAAACCCAAAGGGCTGTAGTTCCAGGTAATGCATCAGGCGCGGTCAGCTAGAATGCAGGGCCTGACTGTGCAAATCAAGTTTCCAGCTTGGCAATCCATCATCTTCTCTCAGTTTCAAACAGCAGATCTGAGAGGCCATGCTCCTCTCGATACTTGTTCAATGTTCTCAGGGGTCAAGCAGGAGGGCACTCCTGCCAATGAGGGTCCAGGCAACACCCCGGAGCATCACCATTTCCTCCAAAGTGTGACACAATGCTCTCCCAGAAAGCACTATTCCTCCAAAATTCAACATGGCTTAAATCTCAGCAAAGCAGCAAGAGCTAGTTTAACCAACATGCAGTGTGGCTCATTTCCATGACTCCCCCCCTCCTGGCATCTGAAAATTCCTTCCTTTAGCCTGCCCTCTGGCTGGGTCATGGAGAGAGGGGTAGATGGATCTGTTCTCTTCTGCCTGTCCCATCCTCCCTTTGAAGCTGCTAATTTATGACCACTCCCCCCTCCTCTGACATTCCTGTGGAGCAGTGCTCATTCTAACAGATAGCCCCTCTTCAGGGTGAGATACTTATGAATTCATCAAAGCAGCCTGGCTAATCCTGTTAACTCTCCCCAATCAGATGTGACCTCAGGAAGGCTGAATTTTGTTTAAGGAACTTTAGGATAAATTAAACAATAGCATATTGTTGGTTTTATCAATACCATTCCCCTTAATCCTTGATTGATATTTTTCTTTGGCTCATATCAATATTTATGCATTCATAAACTATTTCAATGTAATCCTATGAGGCTAGGCATCTACAATGGGCAAACTGCAGTGTACAATTTCTTCAGCATCAGGTCATAAAAAACATCTTTAATAAAGGCACTCCTTATGGTTACATGCCCCCTATCCCTCGAACATCTAACGTTCATCAAAGAGGTGTCGTTTATGGGCAGTAGTGGCGCTCTCGCTGAAGGTGCGTTATTCCACGGCTGAACCACGCCGTTTAAATCTCATCCAGACTCCCTCCTCGAAGGGAAAATGAGCCGCACTCTGAACAGTGACTGTAGACACAATTTATTCGTCTTCAATCTTTGTCAAAGGATACGTTTTGGCATCTGAAATCCACAATGTCATTCGCGTCCTTAATTTATTAAAGTTTTAGCCCCCTGGTGGACAACCTCTGATAGGTCCTGACAGTGAATCTTGGGACATGTGGTTCATAATTCAGCCTTCCGGTGGGTGATGCCGCAATATCACTTCATTGTCTATTTGCACTCACTGTTCCCTCCATAGCATCTCCATTTTCAGCAGTGCAGGGAGACCATGCCAAAGCCAGTCTTTGGCGGCGCACAATATATATAAATATATATATATATATATATATATATATATATATATATATATATATATATATATATATATATATATATATATATATATATATATATATATATATATATCCAGTTAAAGATGCAATAGAGAAATGTTATTGTCTGGATGACGCATTTTAACCACAAGCCTGTGGTCTTGGTCACATAGTGCACTAAGGTGAGAGGCATTCAATTTATAGTGACTTGAGTGACTTTACTATGTTCATAGTGACAAGGCAAAAAACGTTACACTTTTGCAGCATGTAGTAAAACATCTTGTCATGCAGTGATGACTAAGCGCAGCAATGACATGCAATTTTGGTAGCAGGCATAGAGAAAAGACTACCCCTCTATATGTAGGTGTGGATGGCCATATGTTCTGTAACATCAGTTGATGGCAGCAGATTAGAAGGTAAGCTTGTGTGCTGGCGGTGCCGGCGGCATGGTAAAAGATAAAATAATATGATAAATGAATGCATTGATTGGGTTTGAAGTCTCCCAAATGTTGTCAGATGGAAAACAGAATTAGACAGTATCCCTAATGAATCCTGGGTGTGTGAAGACATCCTAAAAACCATGAGTGCCAAATGGCACAATTAAATGTGGGAGGAATCTGGTGTACTATCGTAACTAAGAGGGGAACAATGTATTTAACACATTTACATTTGTAAAAGCATGTGGAAGCCAATGCCAAAGTCTATGTATCAGTCGGCGCGCAACAAATTTAGGCAAGAATTATAAGCTTAGTGCTGGTGCAGAAGAAGGGCCTAGATGTTGCTGGAGTTTAATCTTAATATGTTGAGGGCGGAGCCTGATGTATGGAAATCGAGTCAACTGCTACAAAAGAAGTCGAATAGGTGAGAAAAATGCTCTACAGTGCAGTCACTTATGGGTAAAGTTAAAAATAAGTGCATAATTGTTCGATAAGTCAGTGTTAGTGCCGCGAGATGTGGTGAAGACAAAAATCCAAACAGTCGCTTAAGGAATAGGGGAGATTGGAGCAGTATAGTTAAACACCGTGTTTGTAGTGGATTATGCGTTCAATTTGGAGTTCAATGCCACCGTCAGCACAAACACTGTAGAATGTTTAGATGTAAAAGTTTATGTTTCAGAAAACACACTACAGTCCACCCTCCATAGAAAAATCACTGCAGGTAACTCTACCCTTCACGCCACCCGCTTTCACCCACAATATCTTATAGCTCGCATTCCATACAGAGAAATGCTGCGCTTGCCCAGAATCTGCAGCAATCCCACTGACCTAGCCAAATGCCAATTGGAGTCCCAAATGAGATTTAAAGCCAAGGGATACACTGAAAAGACTATCACTGCTGCAATCACCAAAGCTAATTCATTTCCCAGAGAGCTGGTATTAAAGAACACATCTGCAGATACCACTGCTGATACAGACACTCAAGCGGACCTGGCCACTAAGGGATATGTAACCACACGCCTTATCATGACTCACAACACTGAATCAAGAGCACTCAAATCCATTTCCAACAAACACTGGGGCATTATTTATGTTATTTATTTATTATGTATTTTTAGAGTTTTCAATAGCGTGGACCAGACCCAAGGTAGGGTAACAGAGCGCTTTACAAAGTGAGCAGGGAAATAAAAGTACATTTGTTATCAACAGCAATGACAGAAAACAATGCTAATAAGTAACAACAAGGACATATTCAAGTTCGGGGGATACAGGCAGAGAACGGAACAGCTTGCGATAGGAAGTCAAATCAGACCTAAAAAGTCATTATCTTCAAGATAAATGTAGCAGCTGGCTTGGTATTTGTGCGGATTTTAAGGCAGGAGTTCGCTCATGATTAATGCTTTTGCTTCCTTTTTGAAAAGGAACGATGAGGTGATTTTTCTGATGAATCGCAGAAGCGAGTTCCAGATTCTTTGCGCCGCACCAGAAAATGCTCTGTTGGAGGTTTTTGTCTTATTGAACCTTGCGGATTTCAGGAGTAGGTTATCTGTGCTCATGGAATGTCTGTTTCCTCCAGATAAGGTACGTTTTTGGGCTAGAAACGGCGGGGTGTTGTGGTGTAACGCCTTATGGGTAATACAAGCCACCTTTAAGTGAATGCGGTCTTCATAAGGTAGCCAGTTGAGTGCTTACCAATAACTTGTATTTCCTTTCATAGGACTCTATTGTGTGGTTTTCACCAGAAAAGTTTCTGTCTATTTTTGAAACGTACAAATATTCCTCTAAAATCAGCTGAACTACGAATTCCGATTTACTCACCTGTTATCAGGAGAGACCTCAGTTCTGCATCTTTCAGCTCACTACTGATCCTGAAAAGTAATTTTAACCGTAGTTACAGTAACTTGAATTTCCTTCCATAGGCTAACATTGACTGGTTTCACTTGGAAATTCTTCTAAGTGTGGAGTTTTGGAACTTTAAAAAAATTCCTATAAAATCAACCGAAGTACGAATTCTGATTTATTCACCTGGTATCAGGAGAGACCTCAGTGCTGAATCTTTCAGCCCGGTACTGATATTGAAAAGTAATTTTAACCATCCTTACCAGTAACTTGAATTTCCTTCCATAGGATATCATTGCCTGCTATATAAAATATATATAAATTAAAAAATATATAAAATAAAAAATAAAATATTTCAATTTCAATATTTTTAAAAACATTTTTTTCAATTTATATTAAAAATATGTAATGTAATGTAAAAAATAAAATATCTAAAAATAAATACTTTAAAACAATGTAGTAAATCAGTATAAAAAAATATAACAATTAATACATCTAAAAATTATCATTTACAAAACCTTTGAAATTCACTGAAGAAACCATAGGTTTCAGCCACGTTATAGTTAGGAATTAGCATTTAAAAAACCTTAGAAATTCACTGAAAAAAACATAGGTTTCAGCCACATTATAGTTAGGAATTAGCATTTAAAAAACCTTAGAAATTCACTGAAAAAACCATAGGTTTCAGCCACGTTATAGTTAGCTGGACATTTCACTCATACAAAACCATTGAAATTACCCGTTATAGTTAGTTCAGCTAACTATAACTCGCGCGCCCGCAATGCACTGCTGACGACGTCATATATTACATCCCTCATGACATGGTCAGTGACATCAATCATGATATCACTCATGACATCTCAAATAACATCACTATATATGCTCTTGGAGATGATGCAAATTTGTCTCCAAAACAACTATTTCATCTTTCATAAGCAGCTGTATAAACAGATCAGGGGGACGGCGATGGGTACTTGCTTTGCCCCCAGCCTGGCGGGACTTTACCTGGGCTGGTGGGAGGAGCTAGTGGTGAAAAACATCTCCCACTATAGTGCCCACGTCGTCCTCTGGTCTCGCTATATAGACGACATTTTCTGCGTGTGGGATGGCACACTGGATGAGGCAAAAGAATTCGTAATGATCCTTAATGACAATTCTCTTAACCTAACTTTCACCAGTACAATGAGTCAAAAAGAACTTGAGTTCCTTGATGTGAAATTAGAAGTGAAGAATGATGAATTATGTAGTACATTGTTCCGAAAATCTACAGCAGGTAACAGCTTGTTACATGCGCATAGCTGTCATCCTCCTAACCTGATTAGAAGTATTCCGGTAGGAAAACTTATTAGAGCTAAGCGCAATTGTAGTACTCCAGAAGGATACACACTTGAAAAAAACTGTATGATCAAAAGATTTCTGGAAAGGGGATACAGTCGATCCGTAATAAAACAGGCAGAGGATCGAGTTGATTCTCTCAATAGGGAAGATCTACTCATCCCCAAAATACATGATAAAAACGAGGAACACATAAGATTTATCACTACATATGATAGTCAGGCATGGCAGGTCCGTCGCAGTCTCACCAAATACTGGGACGTGTTGAAATTAGACAGCGATATAAAAGAAGTACTAAATGAAAAACCTGCAATAACTTACAAAAAGGCAAAATCACTAAAAGACTGTCTAACCTCTACTTTGATCAAGGAACCTAAAAAAGCTAATATGATCCAAGGGTTTTTCCCATGTCGGAAATGTAAGGCCTGCAGGCACAGCCACAATTGTAAAACACTTAAATTGTCATTGGATCATGAACCGCATAAAATCAACAAACATCTTCACTGTAACACTGATTTTGCGATTTATGCGCTACGTTGCCCATGCAACAAATTTTATATTGGGTGTACGACCAAACCAGCAAAAATGAGAATACTGGAACACCTCAGGGCAATTAAGAATTTAAATCAGCAATATCCAATGGCAAGACATTTTTCCGCAGAACACAAACAAAACCCAGATCTCCTTGAATTTACAGTAATTGACTGCAGTGAAAAAAGAGAAAGGGGAGGGAACAGATGGCTGGAGCTCCATAAACTGGAGTCAAAATATATTATCCAGTATGACACTTTACAGCCCAAAGGCCACAATGTGGGTGATGAGTTGGCAATTCATCTATACAGTTAGAAATGTTTATTTGATATGTTGAACTATGACAGCTGCCCTAGTAATTTCTCCATTCCGATGGATTTTAATATTTTTTTTAATAACTGTGATCAAACATAACTCAGATTAACATAAGTAAGAACATCAATGTTGTTTTCTTTTCTTTGCCTTGCAGGGTGAAGACACTAACTTGTGAAAACATCAAGATATATGCCCACTAGGGCAAAACATCTTAAGTATACTTCACTCCCACAAACAGCATCATGCCCACTGGGGCATTATTTTGTGAACCTTTTCCGCAAAAATAATTTTGGGAACAAACAACAGTAATGTTATTTACCTAAAACAGACTATTAATTTTATACGATGCATAACATGTGGTTCTAACATGTGAATACATTGTGTCGACAATTGCACCCTGGCATTGCTCTAACAGCCATTTGGTTAATACTAGCAACATTGTAACATTGTTAGTATTTTGTTTATGTTGATTGGTCACATGCACGTAAAAAATAAGTGTTTGTATCACTTTAAAAGGAATGGTTTTGGAACAGACCTGGACCCGTGAGCAAGAAGTCGGCTGACTTCGAAACGCGTTGGGTAGTATTCCTTGTGCCTAAATAAACCCTTCTGCACAACATTTGGGCTTCGACTCTGGTTCTTTCTTTATGCGAAGATTTCCAGGAGGTGATTGAATATATATATATATATATATATATATATATATATATATATATATATATATATATATATATATATATATATATATATATATATATATATATATATATATATATATATATATATATATATATATATATATATATATATATATATAAAGTTTAAAAAAGAACCCCCCAAAAAATGTGCAATTCCTATTCAAAACAATAACACCATCAAAATATTTTACTTGTTGAGGCCAGACCCATAAAATGTTCTCAAACATTATGACTAATAGGTGACTCTGCAAACTAAAATGAATTCCGGAGTAGCGTGCTACTCACCAAAAAAGCACTTCAACACCTCATCAGAGGTAGCAAGCACTATATAAATGCAAACCTTTTCCCCTCTTTTATGCCTTCACTATCCTTCTCAATACAAATAACTGACTAACATATCCACCACTCAAATCACATTCATATTTCACTATATTAATTCACAACTAGTCCTTTATGGGTTCCGAGTAGCGTGCTACTTGCCAGAAAAGTGCTTCAACAACCCATCAGGAAATGGCAACATAGGTAGACCTGTAACGTGTACCTCATGGTCACACATTCTCTCACTTTGTAGTGTGTTTTTATCTACTTGGATTTATTGAGGATTCATTTCTAATAAATGTTCACATTTTCAAAAATATGCTAAACAATCTGTGAGGAAACAGCAAGAATTTACTTTCATTAAGCAGCTATCACTGGAAAAAATGTACTTATTTGTAAGCATTTCTTATATTTTCAATGAGAGCTAAGATATTTTAAGGGCAAAGTGGACAACTGCCTAGGGCGCCCATCTTCCGAGGGCCCCTGGTAATGTCATCTTTCTCTTACTCGGTCTTACTTTTGCCCATTTTTCTAGCAGAATTTTAGTGCCTTAGATCTACACAGACACACACAAGTGCACAGCACACAGAAGAGAGATTCTGCTTTACTGTTGGTGTGCTACAGAGGACACTCTGGTGCCTGCTAGCTACAAGTGTACCACATGAGCACTCTTAGGACATGTAACTAACATTGAACATGGCTACACTTTACGTTTTAGCCGCGTCACCGACCTATAGATGCTTCTGCTTGGAACTATAGGCAGCCTTTCCTCCGGCACTAGATACAACACTTGACGATTAGTTGCAGAAAGATATATATCTGCAATTCCAATGATGGATTTGCCAAAAGCTGAAGCTCTTTTCTATTGTGCAACTCCGTGGCCTCAAGTTTCGGCCCTGGACGAATTTCTGTCCCTTTAATCCATATTTGTAAAGATATCACCCCTTAGGGTTTCAGGGCACTGGGGGCCGTCAGAGAGATTAAGTGAGCTATTGTCCAGAGTCACATGGTGCTGAGCTGAGCTGCCGTCAGCACCGGCGACGAACCTTGAGCCCCACGCTTTGGAGTCAGCCACTCTGGCCACTGTGCCACACCTCCCCCTTCAGAAACTCCCTTTAGAGCTACAACTCACATATGTGCAACGAATGCAAGATGCTAATTCTCAAAATTCCTAAATCCCAAAAAGTAAAAACATTAAAACAGACCTTCTTCCGCCCAGCTCCAAAACTATGGCACTCCACCCCTGACTCCGTCAGACTTCAAACGGATCCACTGGCTCTTCGCTAAGAACTAAACATGCACCTCTCCCAACTGCACCTCATGGACTAATGTAGTCCTCAGCTCTTCCCTTCTTCTTTAGCATCCTTTATTTTTATTCAATACTTTTAGAGTTTTCATTTAAAACAATACAACATGTCATCAAGAACTGACATACAGGTTCGTAAGCAGATCCTATAGAGGATTGGTGCATTTAACCTAGGAATGGTCAACAGTCACTACCTGAGCCAAAAGTCAACATTCGAGCAACCGTATCCAAGGCATACAGCCACACCCAGTTCACGAAGCAGTGAATCTTTCTGCTCTCCATCCTCCGGGGTGAGTACGTACAGGAGGCCATATACCTCTGGGGCCTGAGGTGCATGGTAGCATTGAGGAGTAAGTCTTTATTATCACCGCAGTATAGGAGGTCTACAATCCAGTCGTTGACAGTGGTTGGGGTCCCCGGCCCCATCTCATAGCCACTCTAGACTTGGCTAGCAATAATGCCAGGGCTGCATATCTTCTGGTTTGTTGAGGAAGGGCTTTCCAGAGTCTAACAGGGCCTGGAGCGGGGTAGAGGGCAGTGTGATCTACAACATTACGGAAAGAGCGTCAAAGACAAATTACCAGCATAACGGATTCGGCGTGTCACCTTTTTGACCCGGTTTCTTTTAATATGTTACTTGTAAAGTGCACTGATGCCATTTGTGGCTGAGTATACTCTATAAAAATATTTTGAATAAATACGTTTTATGTATGTTAATATTAACATCAGTAAATGATGAGCTTGTCCCATTATCTTAGCTTCTACCAAGAAAGGTGGCAAAGTCCTTTCAATGTTGGCCCGCTGTGCAACGGAGGATTATTTACCTATAGAGAGACATGGCTATATCTGAAATATTTACTTCCCTAAAGTAAGACGGCCCGCCCCCCCGTGCCCATTGGCAGCCTGTCCTCCCGCCTCCCAGCTGACCCCAGTTAAAGGGAGGCTGCTACGCGACGGAGACAGCGACCCTTTACCGTCGGGTAGGTCGCTTCCCCGCCACTACAGCGCCTCTTCAGCCTGCCAGCCAGCCGCCTCCTCAGCCTGCCAGCCTTCTCCTGCATCCCCCCGTGTGCCAGCAGCCCCTGACCCCGCGCCACCGATTTTTCCGCCGCTGAACCCTGACGTTTTTTCCGGCCACTGTCCCCCATTGCGGCCCGCCCCCGTGCCCATTGGCAGCCTGTCCTCCCGCCTCCCAGCTGACCCCAGTTAAAGGGATATTTACAACAAGGGGTGGTGAGGGACAGAGTCTCTGAATTAAGCAGAAAGCTCTCACCCAGTCAAGAGATCCGGGCTAGATCCAACACCGTTTTTTAGCTCACTGCACCATCCCAGTTTCAGAACCTGGCTGTATGCAAATTAGTCTGTTCCTGTCCCAGTGCATGATGGGAACAGGGCAAACCAAACTACAAAAGCCAATTCTTACACTGGGAAGGAAACAAGCTCCCGGGGACCGGTTTCTGGCATTACAGCCGTCTTCGGCCCGGTTTGCTTGAATCCTGATGGTGCAATGAGCAAGGGACTCATGTCTGAGTATACCCTTCCACGCTTAGGGTGGACAAAAATATTTACAACAAGGGGTGGTGAGGGACAGAGTCTCTGAATTAAGCAGAAAGCTCTCACCCAGTCAAGAGATCCGGGCTAGATCCAACACCGTTTTTTAGCTCACTGCACCATCCCAGTTTCAGAACCTGGCTGTATGCAAATTAGTCTGTTCCTGTCCCAGTGCATGATGGGAACAGGGCAAACCAAACTACAAAAGCCAATTCTTACACTGGGAAGGAAACAAGCTCCCGGGGACCGGTTTCTGGCATTACAGCCGTCTTCGGCCCGGTTTGCTTGAATCCTGATGGTGCAATGAGCAAGGGACTCATGTCTGAGTATACCCTTCCACGCTTAGGGTGGACAAAAATATTTACAACAAGGGGTGGTGAGGGACAGAGTCTCTGAATTAAGCAGAAAGCTCTCACCCAGTCAAGAGATCCGGGATAGATCCAACACCGTTTTTTAGCTCACTGCACCATCCCAGTTTCAGAACCTGGCTGTATGCAAATTAGTCTGTTCCTGTCCCAGTGCATGATGGGAACAGGGCAAACCAAACTACAAAAGCCAATTCTTACACTGGGAAGGAAACAAGCTCCCGGGGACCGGTTTCTGGCATTACAGCCGTCTTCGGCCCGGTTTGCTTGAATCCTGATGGTGCAATGAGCAAGGGACTCATGTCTGAGTATACCCTTCCACGCTTAGGGTGGACAAAAATATTTACAACAAGGGGTGGTGAGGGACAGAGTCTCTGAATTAAGCAGAAAGCTCTCACCCAGTCAAGAGATCCGGGCTAGATCCAACACCGTTTTTTAGCTCACTGCACCATCCCAGTTTCAGAACCTGGCTGTATGCAAATTAGTCTGTTCCTGTCCCAGTGCATGATGGGAACAGGGCAAACCAAACTACAAAAGCCAATTCTTACACTGGGAAGGAAACAAGCTCCCGGGGACCGGTTTCTGGCATTACAGCCGTCTTCGGCCCGGTTTGCTTGAATCCTGATGGTGCAATGAGCAAGGGACTCATGTCTGAGTATACCCTTCCACGCTTAGGGTGGACAAAAATATTTACAACAAGGGGTGGTGAGGGACAGAGTCTCTGAATTAAGCAGAAAGCTCTCACCCAGTCAAGAGATCCGGGCTAGATCCAACACCGTTTTTTAGCTCACTGCACCATCCCAGTTTCAGAACCTGGCTGTATGCAAATTAGTCTGTTCCTGTCCCAGTGCATGATGGGAACAGGGCAAACCAAACTACAAAAGCCAATTCTTACACTGGGAAGGAAACAAACTCCCGGGGACCGGTTTCTGGCATTACAGCCGTCTTCGGCCCGGTTTGCTTGAATCCTGATGGTGCAATGAGCAAGGGACTCATGTCTGAGTATACCCTTCCACGCTTAGGGTGGACAAAAATATTTACAACAAGGGGTGGTGAGGGACAGAGTCTCTGAATTAAGCAGAAAGCTCTCACCCAGTCAAGAGATCTGGGCTAGATCCAACACCGTTTTTTAGCTCACTGCACCATCCCAGTTTCAGAACCTGGCTGTATGCAAATTAGTCTGTTCCTGTCCCAGTGCATGATGGGAACAGGGCAAACCAAACTACAAAAGCCAATTCTTACACTGGGAAGGAAACAAGCTCCCGGGGACCGGTTTCTGGCATTACAGCCGTCTTCGGCCCGGTTTGCTTGAATCCTGATGGTGCAATGAGCAAGGGACTCATGTCTGAGTATACCCTTCCACGCTTAGGGTGGACAAAAATATTTACAACAAGGGGTGGTGAGGGACAGAGTCTCTGAATTAAGCAGAAAGCTCTCACCCAGTCAAGAGATCCGGGCTAGATCCAACACCGTTTTTTAGCTCACTGCACCATCCCAGTTTCAGAACCTGGCTGTATGCAAATTAGTCTGTTCCTGTCCCAGTGCATGATGGGAACAGGGCAAACCAAACTACAAAAGCCAATTCTTACACTGGGAAGGAAACAAGCTCCCGGGGACCGGTTTCTGGCATTACAGCCGTCTTCGGCCCGGTTTGCTTGAATCCTGATGGTGCAATGAGCAAGGGACTCATGTCTGAGTATACCCTTCCACGCTTAGGGTGGACAAAAATATTTACAACAAGGGGTGGTGAGGGACAGAGTCTCTGAATTAAGCAGAAAGCTCTCACCCAGTCAAGAGATCTGGGCTAGATCCAACACCGTTTTTTAGCTCACTGCACCATCCCAGTTTCAGAACCTGGCTGTATGCAAATTAGTCTGTTCCTGTCCCAGTGCATGATGGGAACAGGGCAAACCAAACTACAAAAGCCAATTCTTACACTGGGAAGGAAACAAGCTCCCGGGGACCGGTTTCTGGCATTACAGCCGTCTTCGGCCCGGTTTGCTTGAATCCTGATGGTGCAATGAGCAAGGGACTCATGTCTGAGTATACCCTTCCACGCTTAGGGTGGACAAAAATATTTACAACAAGGGGTGGTGAGGGACAGAGTCTCTGAATTAAGCAGAAAGCTCTCACCCAGTCAAGAGATCCGGGCTAGATCCAACACCGTTTTTTAGCTCACTGCACCATCCCAGTTTCAGAACCTGGCTGTATGCAAATTAGTCTGTTCCTGTCCCAGTGCATGATGGGAACAGGGCAAACCAAACTACAAAAGCCAATTCTTACACTGGGAAGGAAACAAGCTCCCGGGGACCGGTTTCTGGCATTACAGCCGTCTTCGGCCCGGTTTGCTTGAATCCTGATGGTGCAATGAGCAAGGGACTCATGTCTGAGTATACACTTCCACGCTTAGGGTGGACAAAAATATTTACAACAAGGGGTGGTGAGGGACAGAGTCTCTGAATTAAGCAGAAAGCTCTCACCCAGTCAAGAGATCCGGGCTAGATCCAACACCGTTTTTTAGCTCACTGCACCATCCCAGTTTCAGAACCTGGCTGTATGCAAATTAGTCTGTTCCTGTCCCAGTGCATGATGGGAACAGGGCAAACCAAACTACAAAAGCCAATTCTTACACTGGGAAGGAAACAAGCTCCCGGGGACCGGTTTCTGGCATTACAGCCGTCTTCGGCCCGGTTTGCTTGAATCCTGATGGTGCAATGAGCAAGGGACTCATGTCTGAGTATACCCTTCCACGCTTAGGGTGGACAAAAATATTTACAACAAGGGGTGGTGAGGGACAGAGTCTCTGAATTAAGCAGAAAGCTCTCACCCAGTCAAGAGATCCGGGCTAGATCCAACACCGTTTTTTAGCTCACTGCACCATCCCAGTTTCAGAACCTGGCTGTATGCAAATTAGTCTGTTCCTGTCCCAGTGCATGATGGGAACAGGGCAAACCAAACTACAAAAGCCAATTCTTACACTGGGAAGGAAACAAGCTCCCGGGGACCGGTTTCTGGCATTACAGCCGTCTTCGGCCCGGTTTGCTTGAATCCTGATGGTGCAATGAGCAAGGGACTCATGTCTGAGTATACCCTTCCACGCTTAGGGTGGACAAAAATATTTACAACAAGGGGTGGTGAGGGACAGAGTCTCTGAATTAAGCATATATATAATTATATTTTTGTCCACCCTAAGCGTGGAAGGGTATTCTCAGATGTGAGACCCTTGCTCATTGCACCATCAGGATTCAAGCAAACCGGGCCGAAGACGGCTGTAATGCCAGAAACCGGTCCCCGGGAGCTTGTTTCCTTTCCAGTGTAAGAATTGGCTTTTGTAGTTTGGTTTGCCCTGTTCCCATCATGCACTGGGACAGGAACAGACTAATTTGCATACAGCCAGGTTCTGAAACTGGGATGGTGCAGTGAGCTAAAAAACGGTGTTGGATCTAGCCCTGATCTCTTGACTGGGTGAGAGCTTTCTGCTTAATTCAGAGACTCTGTCCCTCACCACCCCTTGTTGTATATATTTTTGTCCACCCTAAGCGTGGAAGGGTATTCTCAGATGTGAGACCCTTGCTCATTGCACCATCAGGATTCAAGCAAACCGGGCCGAAGACGGCTGTAATGCCAGAAACCGGTCCCCGGGAGCTTGTTTCCTTTCCAGTGTAAGAATTGGCTTTTGTAGTTTGGTTTGCCCTGTTCCCATCATGCACTGGGACAGGAACAGACTAATTTGCATACAGCCAGGTTCTGAAACTGGGATGGTGCAGTGAGCTAAAAAACGGTGTTGGATCTAGCCCTGATCTCTTGACTGGGTGAGAGCTTTCTGCTTAATTCAGAGACTCTGTCCCTCACCACCCCTTGTTGTAAATATTTTTGTCCACCCTAAGCGTGGAAGGGTATTCTCAGATGTGAGACCCTTGCTCATTGCACCATCAGGATTCAAGCAAACCGGGCCGAAGACGGCTGTAATGCCAGAAACCGGTCCCCGGGAGCTTGTTTCCTTTCCAGTGTAAGAATTGGCTTTTGTAGTTTGGTTTGCCCTGTTCCCATCATGCACTGGGACAGGAACAGACTAATTTGCATACAGCCAGGTTCTGAAACTGGGATGGTGCAGTGAGCTAAAAAACGGTGTTGGATCTCACCCTGATCTCTTGACTGGGTGAGAGCTTTCTGCTTAATTCAGAGACTCTGTCCCTCACCACCCCTTGTTGTAAATATCCCAGTTAAAGGGAGGCTGCTGCGCGACGGAGACAGCGACCCTTGACCCTCGGGTAGGTTGCTTCCCCGCCGCTACAGTGCCTTCTCAGCCAGCCAGCCAGCCGCCTCCTCAGCCTGCCAGCCTTCTCCTGCACACCCGTGTGCCAGCAGCCCCTGACCCCGCGCCACTGATTTTCCAGCCGCTGAACCCCGCCGTTTTTCCCCGCCACTGACACCCCCTGCGACCCGCCCCCCATGCCCATTGGCAGCCTGCCCTTCCGCCTCCCAGCTGACCCCTCCTCCCCCTCCCACTTATGGAGACCGCGCAGCGACCGCGCCGAAGGCGCGCCAAAGGCAAGCCCGTCTGCGCCCGTCCGCGGCTGGACCACACGCACTGCCAGGACCCCTGACCCCCGAAGATGCCAGCCAGCACGATGGACGTACAACGCCGCCACCCTCAACGCACTTAAACCTGACCGGAACCCCGCCTGCTACCGATCCACACCAAAACGCACCTGCCAAGCCTGCAAGCTCACCTGCCTCCGGACCATCACTGCACCCGAAAGGCCAGGCACCAGCAACAACCACCTCAAGTGTATCCTGCTCAACACCCGCTCCGTCCACAGACACGCCGTTGAACTCTGGAACCTGCTCGACTCAACATCTCCAGACGTTGCCTTCCTCAAGGAAACATGGATGAACGCCTCCTCGGCACCCGACATCGCCGTAGCCATCCCGGACGGATACAAGATCACCCGGAAGGACCGCGTCAACCAGACCGGAGGAGGCATCGCCATCGTCCACAGGAGTACCATCCGCATCACGACCAACTCCGACGACACCCTCACCGCTGCCGAGCATCTCCACTTCCAGATACACACCGACCCCAAGACCACCCTCAGAGGCACTCTCATCTACAGCCCCCCGGGACCACGCACACGATTCAGCGAAGCCATCGCAGACTTCATCAGCCCGCACGCCCGCGCCTCCTCTGACTACATCCTCCTAGGGGACCTCAACTTCCACCTGGAGAACAACAACAACAGCAACACCACTACCCTGCTGGAGAACCTCGCCAACCTCGGACTCAAGCAACTGGTGAACACCCACACCGACTACGCCGGCCACACGCTTGACCCCGTCTTCTCCTCCAGAAAGCACATCGCCTTCAGACACTCCACCGGACTTCACTGGACCGATCACAGCTGCGTCCACTTCAGCTTCAAGAGAACCATGACCCACCACCACCCGCAACAGGTTCCACGCAGGAGCTGAAGCAAGATCACCGCCGACCAGCTCACCACCTCCCTCAGCCATAAGCCTCCCACCAACACGACGGACCCCAACGAAGCAGCCCGCATCTTCACAAAGTGGCTCATCAACTGCGCCGACGACCTTGCACCACTGAAGAACCCTCCCAGCAGACACAGCAGCAAAAAAGCCCTGTGGTTCACCAACGAACTCAAAACATCCAAGAAAAACTGCCGCACCCTCGAAAAAGCCTGGCGCCACGACCAGACCACAGAAAACATGACCGCCCTCAAGAACGCCACCCGCACACACCACCAGCTGATCCGCACCACCAAAAGGATATCATTCAAAGAACGCTTGGACAACACCCACAACAGCAAGGAACTCTTCAGCATTGTCAAAGAGCTCTCCAAACCCAGCGCCGGAAACAACGACATCACACCCTCGTAAGACCTCTGCGACACACTCGCCTAATTCTTCCACCGCAAGATCGCCTACATACACAATAGCTTCGATGCACCAACCACGCACCCAACCACCGAAACAACGCCCCTCACCACCACCCTCTGCAACTGGACCCCGGTCAGCATCGAAGACACCACCCGCACGATGAACACCATCCACTCCGGATCCCCTACCGACCCCTGCCCCCACCACGTCTTCAACAAGGCTGGCTCCAACATTGCACCCCAACTCCGGAACATCATCAACATCTCCTTCAACACCGCCACCTTCCCGGAGAGCTGGAAGCATGCCGAGCTCAGTGCCCTCCTGAAGAAACCGACAGCTGACCCCACCGACCTCAAGAACTTCTGCCCCATCTCGCTCCTCCCTTTTCCTGCCAAAGTCACCGAGAAGACCGTCAACATACAGCTCACCGCCTTCCTCGAGACGAACGGATCCCTCGACCCCTCATAGTCCGGTTTCCGAGCCAACCACAGCACTGAGACCGCCCTCATCGCAGCCACCGACGACATCAGATCCCTGCTCGACAACGGGGAAACAGCTGCCCTCATCCGCCTGGACCTCTCTGCAGCATTCAACACAGTCTGCCACCGCACCCTAATACAGCGCCTCAGCAACATCAAATCCAAGGGAAAGCATTGGAGTGGATCACCTTGTTCCTCGCCGGAAACACCCAGAGAGTCCGCCTCCCCCCATTCCGATCCGCGGCCACCAAAGTCCTCTGCGGCATACCTCAAGGATCCTCGCTCAGCCCCACCCTCTTCAACATCTACATGAGCCCCCTGCAGCCATCGCACGCCAACACAACCTTAACATCATCTCATACGCCGACGACACCCATCTGATCCTCTCCCTCACCAACGACCCGCCCAACGCCAGAGCCAGCCTACACGAGGGAATGAAGGACGTCGCCGAATGGATGAAGAACAGCCGCCTGAAGCTGAACTCAGACAAGACGCAAGTCCTCATCCTGGGATCATCCCCCTCCGCCTGGGACGACTCCTGGTGGTCCCCTGCCCTGGGCACCACCCTCAAGCCAACGGACCACGCACGAAACCTGGGCTTCATCCTGGACTCCGCCCTCGCAATGACCAGACAAGTCAATGCCGTATCGTCATCCTGCTTCAACACCCTGCGCATGCTCCGCAAGATCTTCAGATGGATCCCCACCGAAACCAGGAAGACAGTAATCCAGGCACTCGTCACCAGCCGAATGGACTACGGGAACACCCTCTACGCGGGAATCAGTGCCAAACTACAGAAAAGACTTCAACGAATACAGAACGCCTCCGCACGACTCGTCCTGGACATCCCCCGCCACAACCACATCTCCGCCCACCTGAGAGACCTGCACTGGCTCCCCATCAGCAAGAGGATCACGTTCATACTCCTCACCCACGCACACAAAACTCTCCACGACCTGGGCCCCAAATACCTCAACAACCGTCTCACATTCTACACGCTCACCCGCCAGCTGCGATCGACCAGCCTCGCCCTCGCCACCGTACCTCGCATCCGCAGAGCCACCGCAGGAGGATGATCCTTCTCCTACCTGGCGGCCAAGACATGGAACTCCCTCCCCATCCACCTACGGCTGACCCAGGACCATCTCTCCTTCAGGAAGCAACTCAAGACCTGGCTTTTCAAGCAGTAACGGACCCCCCCCCCCCAGTGCCTTGAGACCCTTCCGGGTGAGTAGCGCGCTTTACACACTGTTCCGATTGATTGATTAATTGGTACCAAGAAGCTGTGGGTTTAAGTGGACTCTATAAAGCCTAACCCTCCCCATAATAGTCAACAATTCTAAGATTCGCCTCCTATGGACCCCTGAAAGATAAGAGTCTGGGGCCAGGTAGGATGGGTTTGGCTCTACTCCTTACCACACATGGCGCACACTCCTGTTAAGACTCACTGACCGTGGGCTGCTGCACAGCACCTCTTCACCATGCCTATTGCTGGTCCCAGGGTGCATGTGCAGCATTTCTACCCAAGCTCTTGTAGGTTGGTTGCACTGTGCTCAGTCATGCCATGACTACCACAAGGAGCCACATGGTGGTACCATGGAGGTACATATACCTCTTAACTTAGGAACTCATTGTGACAACGCTCCACACACCCACAGGAGCTCTGAAAATTCCCTTTTGTGTGTTGTTTCTCCAAAGGCTGCACAGAGGGTACATTTGCAGGTGGTACCAGGTCAGCAGTGGAATCCCTGCAGAAAACTAAAGATTTCTGCACAACTGGCCTGTACTGTTTTAAGTAAATCATGAAATGGTTTGTTCTCCTGTAAAAGTCCTTTTCTTGTCTGGTCATGTTCCACATTTCCTAACTGGTCTGAACTGAAGTCTACAGCAAGTCTGGAAACGGTTTTTGCCATTTGTAATGACGGAATGAATTGTAAACCATATTGACCATCAGGTACGCAATTACCTCTAAATTGCTATGCTTTTTCTAATCATTATATGAAATAGGGTGAGATGTTTTTAATGGCAATTTATAATTATGCAGCTATAGCATGGCACATTGTTTTATGGCTTGTATTTCACTTTGTGCTGAAAGATGGTTTTTGAACTTAGTTTTCATTTTTCTGTAGCATTATTCATGACATTTCGCACATTGAAAGGGTTGTTTCTTTGCAAGATGGCTTTGATATCAACTGTTATGGAATCACTAAGGACAAACATGTGAAGACCATTTGATGCCTCCTCAGACATGTGTTCTGGAAGCCAGGTCTAGCGGCTTAGTGTACAAATGCATCCACATGTAGGGGCCTGTGTTTGACCTCATAGTCTCAGGTTCGAATCCCGGTGAGTCAATTCAGTCTTTCATCCTTCTGAGGTCGATAAAATGAGTTCCATTGAGTTGGGTAAGAATAAACATCTGTAATTCAGCGCCAAGATGCCCTTCTGGGCAAACGTGCCCTTTACAAATACACATGTTATGTTATAGATAAATACTTTACCACTCTGTAGTGTAGTTTATCTCTCAAGCAGAATGTTTCACAGAGACATATGTTTTCCCATATGTGGCACACCACAAATAAGTAGTCTTGAGACAGAAGGTGTGCGTTTGTTTCATGCAGTGCTGATCTCTAACCTGCAAGGGCTATTTTTGGTGCTTGCCGTATGTTTCACATGCCATCTCTGATGTTGCTTAAGTGTGTGCCCAAACCCAAAGTGTTTCCCACATGCAGTACAAGGGTGGAGTTTCTCCCCAGTATGGATCACCTGATGTCTGCTCAAGCTGGTGCTCTGAGTGAGGCTTTTCCCACATTCTTTGCACTTGTATGGTTTTTCGCCAGTATGGATTCTTTGATGAGCTATTAACGACCATCTGCAAGTAAAGCTCTTCCCACAAACAGTACAATTGTGCAGTTTCTCCCCAGTATGGATCCTCTCATGGACTAACAAACTCGATTTCTGAGTGAAACCTTTGCTGCATTCTCTACACTGGTACGGTTTCTCTGCTGTATGGAGTCCCTGATGATAGACCAAATGTGAGCTGCGAGAGAAGCTTTTTTCACACTCATTACACTGGTAGGGTTTTTCTCCAGAATGAATCCTCTGATGGACTAGCCGGTCTGATGTGTGAGCGAAGCTTTTCCCGCATTGTGTACACTGGTATAGTTTCTCAACAGTGTGGACCCTCTGCTGCCCTTCGAGATCAGCCCTCCTAGCAAACCTTTTGTCACACTTTGTACACTGGTTCAGCTTTTTCCCAGAGAGGACCAGCTGATGTGTTAACAAAACCGTACTATTGATGAAGCTTTTTCCACATTCAGTACACTGGTACCGTTTCTCTCCCGTGTGTATTGTCTTATGATATAACAGACATGAGCTTTGAGCAAAGCTTTTCCCGCATTTCTCACACTGATATGGTTTTTCCCCTGTATGGACCCTCTGATGTGCTATTAAAGACCACCTTCGAGTGAAGCTCTTGCCGAAAGTAATACACTGGTGGGGTTTCTCCCCAGTATGGATCTTCTGATGAATTAACAGATTTGACCTCTGAGTGAAACTTTTCCCACATTCTGCACAGTTGTACGGGTTCTCCTCACTATGGATTCTCTGATCATAGCCCAGATGCGCGTTTCGAGAGAAGGTTTTCTCACATTCAGTACACTGGTATGATTTCTCTCCAGTATGAATTCTATGATGTTGCAACAGATGTGGCCTCAGAGTAAAGGCTTTTCCACATTCTGGACATTGGTATAGTTTCTCCCCAGAATGGATTCTCTGATGCTTGCGCAGTTTGGACTTCTCGGGGAAACTTTTCCCACATTCCGTACAGTAGTAAGGTTTCTCACCTGTATGGAGCCATTGATACTTGCACAGTTGTGACCGCTGGCTGAAGCTTTTTTCACAATCTAGACACTGCAACAAATTCTCCATATATCATATCATCTGATGCGTGGTTAAAGCCTAATACTTGGCACAGTCTTTCATGGTCTGTACGCAAGCAGCAGTTTTCCAATATAAGGGATCTCTGGTGCATATATACAAATTTACCCTAACAGGCAAATCTTGCTGATATTGCTTAAACATGAAGAGATTTTCTTCTGCATTGGATACCCTTCCAAAGTTTACCGGTGTGGCGCTGCTGCGCTCTTTCTTCCTGTGAATGAAATACAAATGCTTGTAAGGGTATGAGCAAAGTGGAGAGGTGTTTAAACCAACTACAGGAATAGGACTATCTACAATGATGTGATCTTGCGGTGCGAGTGTGCTGCAACAGAGTACAAGTAAAATATTGTAAGGTTTTTCAAAGTATATGCACATTACAAAATGACACAATAAGAAACATTTAAAATATCTCACATAATTCTAATCAATTACCATAAACATTGTGATCAAATGTTGTGTTTTCAGAGCATGGATAACCGTGTACATGTACATAACAGAGGTGGAATTAATGGCAGGAATCTGGTTATATATGGTTGGACAGTTGGTCAGAGTTTGTTCTCCTTTACTCACCAGGATGCCGTTGCAGAGGTCCCCTCTGCTTGGGTCACTCCTGGTCTTTTGATCTGCTTTTTTTGGAGCACAAAGAACATTTGAATTACTAGCACACAAGGGTGTCCAGTGACCCTTGAAAAGGGAAACAATTTTATTCAAACAGGGACTCTGAGTCAAAAGACGAATATTTCAAAGTGGCGGCCAATATTTACGTGTCGCACAGCACATTTGAGAGGGCAATTATGTCCATTTCTGAGCTGAAGAATTACCCCAGAAAAAGTAAATAAGCAGTTCAGGTTTTCCGGCAACTAATCCCAGAATGTAGACAGAACAACCTGAAGCTTTGTGAACAATTTTAAAATTCTGGAAATGTCAATAAATTGTGCGTGGGACACCACAGACAATGTACCTCATTTTTAGGTCTCGCCTGTCGATGCGCATGCGCATCGAGCTTGCGAGTCTATGGTGGCTTATCCACTCTTTATCCAACTTGCAAGGAATCGTGGCGATTCCTTGCAGTGCACGAGAAATTTAAGCTCAATGCGCATGCGCATTGAGCTTAAATGCGCGTGCACATGCCCCCAGCCACGGCCGCTAGGCCGTGCCTCCCCTACTCTCCTCCTCCTACTCTCCTCCCCTCGCCGTCTGTTCCCGCACTCCTCCCACACCCCCGCTCCTCCCCCTCCCCTGCCCGCCGTGTCGCATTTCTCCTCCCCCCTCCCCACAGCAATGCCCTCCGCCGGCCGTACTTTCACTTTGACGGCCTCAGGTCGTCTCTCGTGTTTCTCCTCCCCCCTCCCAGTGTACTTTTTTTTTTCTTAAACTTGTTTTCTTTTACAATTATAAAACACAGTCTTTAATTTTCAAAGCGCAACATGCCGAACTTTCACTTAAACAATTGTGGCTGCGTGCCTTTTCTGTATCCGCGGCTCTATGTGTTCACTTTTAAAAAACATCAGGTCTTTATTAAAAGTTCCACTTTCACTTTAGGCATGCCTTTATTTTTCATAATTGGTGCCCCTTGCAGAGCTGATCACTGCTCGTTAACACGCCTTTACTTCTGCACGATGTCTTGCAACTCCTCCCGTGTTAACTGCTTCCCATTCCGAGCAGCTGCTCTTCGCTCCCTCTCCTCGGCCACAACTGCCTCCTCCCTATGCTTCTCCTGTGCCATTGGAGCTTCAAAAGGATGTGACGAGAAAGCTGGTAATTATTTTTTTATCAAGTTTAAAGGCACATTCCTGTCACAATGACAACATGCCATACTTCCGTTTCAAAGGTGGAGCGTGTAGCAGGCCAATGTCCCCAACGTAAATTTATCGAAGCGTCTCGAACAATCAGCGCCCTATTGACTCATAATTAAATGCACCCTATACAGAAAGCGCAGCTGAAACGAGTACTAGTAAAACATTTAATTAGCACATGTAAATCAGCTGCACCCTTACGAGGCTCTGCCATGCTACTGGATTGGACTAATGAACCAAATAACAGTAATTTGTAATAAAAGGCCAGACTCGAGACCTGGAATCCAGATAACAATCCCTCCCCTTCTCTCTCTTCCCTCCGCATTTCTCCTCCCCCCTCCCCTTATCTGCCTTCCCTCCGTCTGTTCCCTCTCCCCGCTCCGCCCCCTCCCCTGCCCGCCGTGTCGCATTTCTCCTCCCCCCTCCCCTTCTCTCTCTTCCCTCCTTTCCCCCACCCTACAGCCATTAACACGGTTTCATCTTTTTAGTAATTACAATCCTTGCATACTGCAAAAACTGTCCAGCCCACTCTAAACGTCTCGCAGGCCTCCTGAGGTGTTAGGAATTCCCCCAACCCACCTCCTCTCCAGGTAGACGTCTTTCAGTATCATGTATCCCCTTCCCTCCACCACCAGCCGATCACCAACATGCCCTCCACGATGTGTTGCACGCCATGAAAGTGCTTGCTTTTACCAGCTGTCTCCCTTGTGTACTTCTCTCCAGTTGCTCTGTCATCCATGTGCTTCTCCCGGCCCCTTTCCATGTTGCGCTCTCCCTCGTGCACTTCCCTGGTTCTATCTCGTCTGTGTCATTCTCCCAACTCGCTCTATGTTGTTTTCTCACCTATTGCTTCTCTTCTCCACCCGCACCACCCCTTCGCGCCCATTGGCATCGCCAGTGCTTGTTTAATAAGGGATAGCAGGACTTTGAGCGCAATGTCGCAGGAAACTGACTTGCAGGAGGACATCTACAGGAAGCCATGAAAGACAACATTCCTTGTAGCAGGACGTTTTCTCAGGTAGACCTCCGGTATGTGAGCATGGGTGTATGTATACCTGCCTTAAGTAGGGTTTAGAATCTCTGCGTTTGTCTGCTTTACGTTTGCGATTAATTGACTTTCTTTTTAAAATGTATAAAGACTTAATTAGACTTATTTCCTTTGTCGCTACCTTTTTTTAAATTTTATTTAAATGTGTAGTTCTTAGATTTCATAGACCAGACCAGTGTGTGCAGGTTCCTTGCTGTAGGCCAAGTACACCCGCCGCCCCTCCCACACAAGCGCCTTCAAATTAATTTGGGGTGAAAACCCATCAGACGACACACTGGCGAACCGTTTCGCATTCAGCCTTGCAGACATGTCGGATATTGTTCGGCGCCTAAATGAGTGTTGCCATGGACTCGGCCGTGCTGCTTATTAATCCAGACGGTGCCCTTTGACTCCGGTGTCACCCTCACTCACCCTCAACCCCTCACCCTCACTCACCCTCACCCTCACTCACCCTCAACCCCTCACCCTCAACCCCTCACCCTCACTCACCCTCAACCCCTCACCCTCACTCACTCACCCTCAACCCCTCACCCACCCACCCTCAACCCCTCACCCTCACTCACTCACCCTCAACCCCTCACCCTCACTCACTCACCCTCACTCACCCTCAACCCCTCCCCCTCGACCCCTCCCCCTCAACCCCTCACCCTCACCCTCACTCACCCTCACTCACCCTCAACCCCTCACCCTCAAACCCTCACTCACCCTCAACCCCTCACCCTCAACCCGTCACTCAGCCTCACTCTCACTCATCCTCACTCACCCTCAACCCCTCACCCTCACTCACCCTCAACCCCTCACCCTCACTCACTCACCCTCAACCCCTCACCCTCAACCCCTCACTCACCCTAACTCTCACTCACCCTAACTCTCACTCACCCTCACTCAGCCTCAACTACTCCCCCTCACCCTCACTCACCCAAAACCCCTCACCCTCACTCACCCTCACCCTCACTCACCCTCAACACCTCACTCACCCTCACTCACCCTCACCCTCACTCACCCTCAACACCTCACCCTCAACCTCACTCACCCTCACTCACCCTCACCCTCACTCACCCTCACTCACCCTCACTCACCCTCACTCTCACTCACCCTCAACCCCTCACCCTCAACCCCTCACCCTCACTCACCCTCACTCACCCTCACCCACCCTCACCCTCACTCACCCTCACCCTCACACAGTGCAATAGTTCTCAGACCATTTCAGTTAGAGCTTTTAGAAATGTTTATGGCTTTTTTTATTTGTAATACTTTAGCATTGGCTACAGGAAACAAAAATGCTAAACATTTACAAGAAAACCCCATAAACAATTCTAAAAGCACTAACTCTAATGGTGCGAGACCTATTGCATTTCCAATGCTTGTTTACTTGACTGTCGGGTTATAGTTATTCTAGAGACACATGCTTACCACAGCCTAACAGACTGATTAATTGGTCTGATAGTTATGCAACTGCTGAATTTACTGATTGTTCTATAACAAACATCAGCTGAAGTGCTGCCGTTGTTGCCATTTCTACCTCAGTATGCCATCTGCAACCTGAAGCTGTCTGCACCTTGTATGAGATTCACACTGTATTAGTAAAAGGTAAATGTTGCATTCTATATAAAGTTTTATGGCCTCCTTTACACTGTGCTGGTTTGAAATGTTTTTTTAACTGAAAATAGAATATTTTTTTGCATTGTGCTATACTGTTTTGTAAGATTTGTGATGGAAATTGCTGAATTGATTTTAGAGGATTCAACTGACTCTATTCGTATATGATGGCTGTGATTCTTAAGAAACAATTGGAACCCCTTAAAGGCAACTGCCGAACTTTCTACTTTATCACAGAGCCTTTTTACCAGGAATGACATGGCCTAGTGTGGTTATCATACTGCCCCCTGCTGCATCAAGCACGGCAGATCAATAGAACACAATCCCACAGCCCTCTCAAGGCATTCTGCATCATGTCCTCTACACTGTCAAACCCTTGGAGCTTTCTCTCTTGAGGGACCTTGTGGGGTGTGGAGGATGTGGTGAGGGTGGGGTAGTGGGTGAGGCACCTGCTGAGGTTCAGAGACATGCTCAAGCTATGGTGCAGCAAGAAAACTAGGGTGCAAAGGCATAAGGTGTTGTAGAAAGAGCAAGAATTGATAGCCATCCATGTGGGTATCTTTTTGAGTTCTGGTATTATGTAAGTTGGAAGAGCTTGGTTGTTAGAACTCTCCAGAATTCAAGTTGGCTGCAGATTTTTCTTAGTTTAGCAGAAATCGATTTCCAAAGATAAACAATCGTAATTGATAAGGAACCTCTGCCAGTACACGCCTTTCGGAAGGAAGGGATGGTGAAGAATGAGACTAACTTAACTTGATCCACTTTGGCAGAAGGTACAGAGTTTTTGCTGTGAAGCATTTGACACGGAAGAGTGAAGGAACAGTGCATGTTGCTTTAAAATGAATACATCCACCTCCAGGCAGCAAGCAGAATAAGTAAAGTACTGGTGAAATGTCAGTCTGTATATATAGATTTGAGGAGTGCTCCTGCAGCTGCATTCTGGATTGTCAGAAGATTTTGAAAAGATATGGGCTCCAAGGTATACACTGCTGTCATAGTCTAGATGGGAAAGTTAAAAGGCAATGGTGGATTGTTTACTTTGAAGGAAACCAAAGTAAGGGAAATTCAGTGCAAGGATCTCATATTGTAAAAGGAGCCGCTGGCAATGTGACTACCTTGTACCACAAGAGACAGGTGGGTAAACCCCACAACTCACCTCCAGAGTCCTCACTTAGGGGGTCATTAGGATGGCGGGCCGACTTTGTCGGGAAATGGAACCGCCCGTCATAAGGGCAGGGGGTCCCGTGGGGACCATTAGGATGCACCCGCCACAGTAGCGGGCGCATCCTGCATTCCTGTCATTGTGGCGGGGGGTGCTGAGTGCACCCCAGAGTCCCTGGGGGACCGCAATGAGACCCCGCAGTCAATTCCTGCATGCCTTTCCGTAGCGGAAATGCTGCCACGAAAAGACATGTTTCCGCACCCATGGTAATATGGCTGGTGGTGTCTAACAGACACCGCCACCATATTAAACCCTTTTCCACCTGGTCAACTTGTTGACCGGGCAGAAAAGCGGCGGACGGTCTTTTTGTCTGCTGCGGTCCCCCCGCCATGCTAATATAGAGGGAGAAACGGGTGGCGAGCGGGACGGATCACAGGCGGATCGACACCGCCATGCGGGCAGTGGTGATCTGCCCGAGATCCTAATGGGCCCCTGAATAGTTTAGCATAAAAGAAAATTATGTTTCCAGGTGGAGGGCAGATGACAGTATGTCCATGTCATGCATAATAGTAGGGCTATTCTTGAAGTGCTCAGCTCGAAGTACTTTGTTAGCATTCAGTGGGAACCTGTTTGGAAGCAGATATTGTGGCTGTTCAAGCTTTAGTGTCATTTGGGTACAATCAGCAGAATGTAGCCATTGAGGCTAAAGGAAGCGATGAGGCGGGAGTAAAGGACTTGGGTACCTTTTAAAGAGAAGAGGTGAGATGGAGAAAGGGTGTCTGCTATGATGGGTGATATATTAGAGGAAGGAGGCAATCCAGAGTAGGGCAATGGCCTGTACTCCTATGCTGGAGTCTCTGAACCAATGGAAGGTGACACAGCAGCACCAAAAGGAGGTAAAAGGTCCAGTAACATAAGTACCCTAACTGTTGGAATCAACTGTAGTCTTAATACCATCATGTGACCATCAAGGCAGCTTTCATGGCACAATCAGGTCAAACTCCCATTTAGCAGTTAGAAAAAAGAAAACTAAATTATTTTCAATGAATTGGCAAACAAAAATTAAAAAAGCAATGGGAGGAAAGCTTGAATTATTGTGTCATTGGGAATTGCTCAGGCCTCATTTCAATCCCTCATTTTTAGATATTCTCCAGACACAGGCCAGCTATAGTAGCACAGTGTGCAAAGAAAGATTGACTGCAATGCGGCCTGAGTAATGATCTGTGACTGAGATTAAATTTAGCATCCCACCGATCTCCTTTAGTTGTGCTAGTGTGGCGCACTATAAGTGCACCAACACAGGTCCCATTCTCAGTGAGTCACAGGTTTGAAACTGCACCTGGATGATGAGACCAAAATTGCCGTAGCTGGTTGGTGGCTGCTCATTTTTCTGTCTGGCCTGGCAGTTCAGGATGGAATATTCTTATTGGAGAAGAATCAAGACTGGTTTACACATGGCTGGGCTCTGTCTAGAGTGGCATCGTGGATGAAAAAATACTGAGTCTGCTAGGTAACAGTCTATATGTCTTCCGACGTCTGTGGTGTCACTGATGGGCCTTTGGCATCATGGATCCCAGACAGGTCCGATTCCGAGCCCGAGGCCGAAGCATGCGTCTCCGTGTCCGTGCCCCGTTTGGACTGGGAGTCCCCCGCTCGTGCCATCGTTTCCACCGCCTGCAGCGCCGCCTTGCGTTCAGCTTCGGTTTGTGAGGCAGTCGGTTTTCGCGCTCCATATCTCCGTTTGCGCAGTCTCTGCGATTTCCGCAGGCCCGCCGGTGCTCGCTCTCGTTCCTTTTCCCTTTCCTCCCGGACCTTGGCGCCGTCCGTTCCCGCCTTATATGTTTCCCACCAGTCCCAAGCGTCCGCTGCCGAGCTGAAGAATAGCGTTTTGTCGTCCACCACTATTCGGAGTCTAGCTGGGAATAGCAAGGAGTTTGAGATCCCCTCGGTTCGCAGCTCCTTTTTAAGCGTTAAGAAGGAGGCCCGCAGTCTTTGCGTTTCGAACGTGAAGTCAGGAAATAGTGTGACTTTGCTATTCGCAATTTGAAATGGGCCAGCATCTCGGGCTCTTTGTAGCAGCAGATCCTTATAATGTAGCAGCTTGGCTACAATCGGTCTCGTGGCAGTCCAGGTTTAGGCGGTCCGGACGGAACTCGGTGTGCTCTCTCCAAGGTGAAGAAGGGCGACAGGCCCTCTGGTGCTACCACAGTCTTAAGCCAATTATCGGCAAAGGTCACCATGTCATTCCCTTCCTCTTTTTCCGGAACACCTACTATTCACACGTTGCTGCGTCGGGTTCTATTTTCTGCATCCTCAGCCCGTCTTTCCAAGACTTGGATTCGGTCTAGGGCATCCGTAAGTTTGCTCTCCAGAGTTTTATGAGCGGGAGCCAGGTCCTTTAGGGTGATCTCAGCTTCCTTCACCCTGTCTTTCAGCTTATCATGGTCCGCTCAGAGTAGGCCCAGCCCCGACGCCACCTGCGCAATGTCATTGTGCAGCGTATCCCGCGTGGCCGTTATGGCCTCCAGGATGCGATCCTGCAGCCGCTGCAGGTCAGTGGGTTCGTTAGAGTCATCATCCGCTGCCTCCGAGGTCGCCGTTTCCTCCGGTTTGCCTCTTGGTTTCCCTATGCTGCGCAGCATCTCGCCACAAGCCCCTGCCCAGTGACCGGCTACTCCTCAGGCTTCCTGCCATCCCGCGGACCCCCTCAGCAGACGGCGGGGACCCGCTGTATGTTCGCTGCGGTTTCAGTTGTGGACTCCGCTGCTTATAGCTGGGTCTCGCCTGTTTCTTCCTTCCCCCAACCACCAGCGAGCCCTCCGTTCTCCACAGGCCGCTCGGCGTGGGCAAACCGGCCTCAGCCTACTGTCCTTACGTGGATTCTGGGCACCCCCGCAATTCTTGGGCGGGCCAATGCCGCTCCTCGTGGTGTTTAACGGCGGCAGCCCCAGCCTCCACGCCTGCTCTCCTCTCCTCCAGCGTTCCGCTCAGCGCTAGGAGATGCCCGGGCCTCGCCGGACCGCTGGCCGCCCCCGTCCGTCCCCCTCTCCACCGGTCCAGTGCTTGGCTTCTCCTCTCACCGTTTTTCCCTGGGGGGGATGTGGTAAATAAATTTACCGGACTATTTTTCTATACATTAAATGAAAATAAGGATAGCTCAAAAATGAGAGGCAGAGTCCGTGGTATCTGAGTCATACGGGCTTTAATTAAGTATCTCGAGATAATGGACATCGGGTTCCATCACCACTAAGGTTCAGGAAGGGATATTCAACATTTTATTAACATCACACATTATATATAGTAAAACTGTATAATTGAAATGAATACAGTAGGCGTAACAAGTGAAAAAGAGAAGAGATAAGAACACATGGGCGTAAAAGAAGGCGTGTACAAGGGCGTACACGGAGGTGTGTGCTGGAAGCGTCACAGAAGTGTCATAGGTGGGTGGATACATAGAGAAGTTCTGCAGGGTCAGCAGAAACTTTTACCCTGGATGCGTGCGCAACTGAGCACGTCGTGTAACTGGGGAGAGCTGGGGGCTTGACTTTAGCACTAGTAGAGGAGTCTGGTGTCTGGGGTGTCAGAACGACCTGCACCTATAGCATATCTGATATCTTATGTTTGGAGGATGTGTTGTCTGAAGTAAAAGGTCTCTCGGGCAGAGGCCGTTCAATACTGAATGCTAGTGCGTGCATATGGTTCTTCATGCAATGCGCAGGGGCCATGGGTCTACCATGGTAACGGGTGCAGTAAATTACGTGCAAGGAGACAGGAAAGCTGGGCCCTTTGCTCTGCAGCCGGGAATATGTTTACCTATTTCACTAGACTGGAATGTGTTTTTTGCGGAGGCTGAGCAGATAACTTGTAGGCAAAATACCGTCTTGGCAGGCAGGCCAGGCCGAGCCGGGCACCGCTCGCCTGGGCAGGAAGTAAGGTAGAGGTCAGGGATACATACCTAAATTGCAGCTTTCAGAGACAGAAAAGACTCAGAGCCTCAATTAAGGGCCTGGCTCGGTTGAGCCAGAAAAACGTGAAGAACGTGTGCTTGGCGATATTTAAAAGTGCACCATGTAAAGACGTTGGCACCATAGGCCTAAAAGCCAAATTAGCGTGGTTTTCTTGGAGAACTGAATAACTGACATGTTAACGTTGGACGCAAATGCATATGCGTCTTCATGGCAGGCACGGGAAGGGAATTACACAAGATACATGGAACATGGGTGCATGGATGGGTGCGAGTGGGGGTCACACTGACTACCTAAAAATTTCTATTTCCTCATTCCCTCCTTGGCCCCTACTGCGCCCTTCAGGATATATCTATTTTCATGAGACCATCTACCTGTTCATATAACATCATTTGCTCATCTTTCTTCATTCGGGAACGGGAACGTGGACTTGGTCGGGGAATACAAGACATGGCGCACAAGCCGCAAATCGCTGGCCCACATTGCAGACAGAGACAACAACTGAATACTATGAGCAGTATTATTCCTAGGAATGACAGTACTTTCCATCCCCAGGCTGATATCACACTCCAGAGCCAACCGGACCATGTCCAGGTGCCTGGATTCTGGTGTATCAGGTGAGCTATCTCATGAAGCGTGTTTATTGCCTTATATACTGATGGTGCGTTATTAGGAATAAACACACAACAACTAGATCCGATCACTCTACAAGCCCCGCCCCTATCGGCCAGGATGACGTCAAGGACAAGGCGGTTTTGAAAAACAACAAGTCTCATAGCAGACTGCTCTTCGGTCAGGTTACCTAAAGCAGAAGTAGTCTCATTCATTACTGCTTCCAAAGTTCTGGTTAATCTACGTATCAATTTACTATTCTGAATGGGGCCGATGAAGAAAAAGAATCCTTTATTGAAATCTGTATATTGCTCCAATGTTGTTTCAGTCTGGTCGACAATCGGGGTCTTGATCTCCCTTCTATGTCTTATATGTACAAGATGTGAATTCCGATGATAATCAGGTGGGGCTAGAAAAACAGGTGGTATTAGGAACGCGATATAACACGTTCCATCCCAATCTAAGGGCAGACGTACATAAGCTGTCTGACCACAAATAAAATAAGAATGGCGGGAAGCTTTGAAAGTAGACTTTCCTTTTTCACTGAATTCGACCACAGTATTACAATCACTGTGTCCTAGGTGTACTGAACCATTCTTTCTAACGCATAATTCGCCTTTTACTGGTAAAACTGTTATAAACGGCAAGTCCGAATTAGTCTCGGACTGAACGTTCAGAATCATGAGGTTAAGGGTAAAATTTCCTAATCCATACACTTCATTTTCTAGATCGGTCCCCGTCCTTTGGGGAAGACCATCCTTGTCTGGGAAACATGCTTTATTCATAACTGTATTCAGATTTCCCCATATCCAATCGCCTTATGAAACTTGGGACTCACTGGCTAAAGAGGACATTAAAGTAAACCATGCACCGCACGAACCATTATGTGTAAACGGATAGGGAAAAAGGGGCAGAACTCCCTTGTATTTCTGATAAGGAGGGAGTTGTCCGCATACCCAGCAATTCGTGGCATTGCTGGTTTGATGAGAATGGTGTAACATACGAATAAAAGTGTTGTTGCGCAGTGCTAAACGATAGGACAATTCGTGTGGTGGCAGGTCACTAAAAGTATGCTCGATGGTGTCATTGGAAGAAGAATGTACATGTGAACCAAGAGGAAAGAAAATATGTAACGTCCAGCTTATACATATGATCGTAATACTCAGAAAAAACATAAAAAGCAATGTTATGATGCATCTGCTACGCAGATGTAATGTAATGTAATGTAAGTGTGCTCTTTTATAGCGCGACTGTCACTCCAAGGAGCATCCTGGCGCTTATAGCCCGTAGCCAGATGGAAGGCCGGAAAAGTCAGCTCACACATCTATCTCATTTGAACAGGACGCTGTGTCTACACCAGAGTCATACAGACCGAGTCTGGAAGGCTGAAGATCCAGGTTTTCAGAGCCTTACGGAAAATCTTCTCATCGGAGATTAGGCGCAGGTTGGGAGGGAGTTTATTCCAAGCTTTTGAGCCCAGTGTTGCGAGAGATTTCCCTCCTCTAGTTGAAAGTCTGAATTTAGGGGTCTGTAATAAATTCATGTTGGCTGATCTTAAAGAGCGTGTTGGTGCATAATGTTTGAACCAGGGAAGGAAGTATTTAGGTCCTTTTTGGTGATATGCCCTAAAGGTAATCACTAGGATTTTGAAGAGTATGCGTTTGTGAATAACCCTGGGCGAAGCACTACGCTCCGTTTGCGGAGTTTGCGGAGTTTTGGCAACTCCGCGTTCCGCGGAGTTCGCGTAGCTGCCGATAACTCCGCTATCCGGTGCGGAGCGTAGTTGTCGCGCGCTAAATAACATTGTCGCGCGCTAAATAACATTATCGCGTGCGCGGCAATGGCTTACCTTGGTTCTGCGTTCGCTTTTTCCCGGTCGCGTCGGCCACCATGTTTGTAAACCCTTCCGTGCAGCTGTGCGAACGCGATTGGAAGCGCGATAAAGCCATAAGGACGCGCGAGTATGTTTGTTGGTAAGATCGAGTTGCCGAACACGCAGAACCTGCAATCTTGCACAGAATAACTCGCAAGCATGTTAAAAGTTAAACCATAATAATAAATTACCATTTTGGTTAGCAAACAAGTGAGAAACCCCTCAAAGTTGTACCTTTGGATGTATTTTTTGGGGGGAAGGAGTCCTCTTTCTGTTTCTACTGTATTTTTGAATATTAAGGAGGAAGGGCTCTGGAGTTTACAACTTCCTGTTCCTGTCCACCAGGCTCCTCCCAGTGCTTTGTCCATGAGGTGGTCACTTTCATTTGGATTTTGAGCTGGCAGGATCACTTTCTGTGTGTGTTGGCTGCATTACTGCTTTTTTTGAATCTTACTGAGGACTTTTGGATTTTGAATTCTCTTTTTCAAGTAAGTTCAGTAATGTATGAGTGAGTATGATGTTGTAGACTTGTGTTTGTTTGATTTAAAATGTTTTAACTACATTATTCATTCCTTGATTTAAATTATTGATGGGTGCCTACTTTTATGAGGTCCCAACTTGTATTTCTTTTTAAATTTCATCCAGGCTACATAGAGAGGTACCCATGGGTAAAATCATAATTCTGTGTTTAAATTTTTATTCAAGTTTGTAAACAAACATCATGGCTGGCATTGGATTATGGTCATCATTATGCAATAGCAATGTCTGCTGTGGAATTTCTGTTTGTGTAATGAAAAAGTTTTTTTATTTTTTTAAGCCAATAGCTGACCCTAGTACTCCATGTAGTTAGTGTGTAGGCATGTTTGAGTTCATTGTAATAACTTTCTGTGGTTGGCCTGGCCATGTGTTGTTGGCGGCCATTTTATGTTTCCCAGCCACTTTGGTCTTGCCATAGGCCTCCAAACTTGTGGCCTACTCTTCCAGTAGGCCAGAGGTACTAGTCATAGGGTCATGAAAGGTAATCAACTGTTTTTCTGGTGTACCTCTAATTAGGAAATCATGGATGGACTGGATTGATTTAGAAAATCTTATGTTTATGTGTGGGGTATGTCAGGTTTCGGGTGTCTGTCAATTTCTGCCATTAGGTAACCCTAGGAATACAGCTCGGGTAGTTTTGGTAACGTCGCGCCGTGTGGGAACGCGACCTTACCTTTTTTGTCTTTTTCGCGCGCTCAATGTACTGGCTCGGGAACGCGATAACGACTTTTTACTCGATTCGCGTTGCCGAACACGCCGATTTTGCATTCTCGCGAACAATATGTCCCGAGTTGCATAAAAGTTCCTCGAAAATGTTTAATGTGTCCCCTGTGCTACCAAAAAGTCCTCATTTTTTGTGTTATTTACTTCTTTGGTTGTAGCTTTGTCTTCCTGGAGCATGGCCCACTCCCAGTTCCTTTCTGTCCTCTATGTAATGATTTCTTGTTTATGGTTGGGGTGACCAATTTGGGGGGTGGTGTCTGGTGTGTTCATTTTGTGAAGCAAAGCATTGTCCCTTTGGCATAGGCATTTATTGTCTGTCCTCTCTTTCTTTTCATGTAGTGGTGAGGGCCATTTTGTGTGTACTTCCTTTGTGATGATTCTGCTATGTTGTTGTTGGTGGGCAGGCCTTGTGGTGGCGGCCATTTTGTGTATGCTTCCTTTGTGACTGATTTTGCCATGTGGTGGAGGCCATTTTGGGTGCATCCCCTTTCCATGTTGTCTTTGGGTGTCCCTGTCCTCCTGGCCCTATGGAGGCGGCCATTTTCTGTGTCCTTCCCTGGTCCTCTTCTTTTGCCATAGCCATCCAAGGCTTTTGTAGGTACTACCACTCAAAGCCATAGGTGCATTCAAGTTAATCAACTATTTTTGTGGTGTAACTTTAATTACACCGTGTATGGCTTTGGATTGCTTCACATTTTTTTGTAATGGTGGTACTTTTAGTTTTTTGGTTGCTTGTGTGTAGCTATTATGGCACTTCCTGCCATTAGGTAACCCTAGGAATACAGCTCGGGTAGTTTTGGTAACGTCGCGCTGTGTGGGAACGCGACCTTACCTTTTTTGTCTTTTTCGCGCGCTCAATGTACTGGCTCGGGAACGCGATAACGACTTTTTACTCGATTCGCGTTGCCGAACACGCCGATTTTGCATTCTCGCGAACAATATGTCCCGAGTTGCATAAAAGTTCCTCGAAAATGTTTAATGTGTCCCCTGTGCTACCAAAAAGTCCTCATTTTTTGTGTTATTTACTTCTTTGGTTGTAGCTTTGTCTTCCTGGAGCATGGCCCACTCCCAGTTCCTTTCTGTCCTCTATGTAATGATTTCTTGTTTATGGTTGGGGTGACCAATTTGGGGGGTGGTGTCTGGTGTGTTCATTTTGTGAAGCAAAGCATTGTCCCTTTGGCATAGGCATTTATTGTCTGTCCTCTCTTTCTTTTCATGTAGTGGTGAGGGCCATTTTGTGTGTACTTCCTTTGTGATGATTCTGCTATGTTGTTGTTGGTGGGCAGGCCTTGTGGTGGCGGCCATTTTGTGTATGCTTCCTTTGTGACTGATTTTGCCATGTGGTGGAGGCCATTTTGGGTGCATCCCCTTTCCATGTTGTCTTTGGGTGTCCCTGTCCTCCTGGCCCTATGGAGGCGGCCATTTTCTGTGTCCTTCCCTGGTCCTCTTCTTTTGCCATAGCCATCCAAGGCTTTTGTAGGTACTACCACTCAAAGCCATAGGTGCATTCAAGTTAATCAACTATTTTTGTGGTGTAACTTTAATTACACCGTGTATGGCTTTGGATTGCTTCACATTTTTTTGTAATGGTGGTACTTTTAGTTTTTTGGTTGCTTGTGTGTAGCTATTATGGCACTCCCTGCCATTAGGTAACCCTAGGAATACAGCTCGGGTAGTTTTGGTAACGTGGCGCCGTGTGGGAACGCGACCTTACCTTTTTTGTCTTTTTCGCGCGCTCAATGTACTGGCTCGGGAACGCGATAACGACTTTTTACTCGATTCGCGTTGCCGAACACGCCGATTTTGCATTCTCGCGAACAATATGTCCCGAGTTGCATAAAAGTTCCTCGAAAATGTTTAATGTGTCCCCTGTGCTACCAAAAAGTCCTCATTTTTTGTGTTATTTACTTCTTTGGTTGTAGCTTTGTCTTCCTGGAGCATGGCCCACTCCCAGTTCCTTTCTGTCCTCTATGTAATGATTTCTTGTTTATGGTTGGGGTGACCAATTTGGGGGGTGGTGTCTGGTGTGTTCATTTTGTGAAGCAAAGCATTGTCCCTTTGGCATAGGCATTTATTGTCTGTCCTCTCTTTCTTTTCATGTAGTGGTGAGGGCCATTTTGTGTGTACTTCCTTTGTGATGATTCTGCTATGTTGTTGTTGGTGGGCAGGCCTTGTGGTGGCGGCCATTTTGTGTATGCTTCCTTTGTGACTGATTTTGCCATGTGGTGGAGGCCATTTTGGGTGCATCCCCTTTCCATGTTGTCTTTGGGTGTCCCTGTCCTCCTGGCCCTATGGAGGCGGCCATTTTCTGTGTCCTTCCCTGGTCCTCTTCTTTTGCCATAGCCATCCAAGGCTTTTGTAGGTACTACCACTCAAAGCCATAGGTGCATTCAAGTTAATCAACTATTTTTGTGGTGTAACTTTAATTACACCGTGTATGGCTTTGGATTGCTTCACATTTTTTTGTAATGGTGGTACTTTTAGTTTTTTGGTTGCTTGTGTGTAGCTATTATGGCACTCCCTGCCATTAGGTAACCCTAGGAATACAGCTCGGGTAGTTTTGGTAACGTCGCGCCGTGTGGGAACGCGACCTTACCTTTTTTGTCTTTTTCGCGCGCTCAATGTACTGGCTCGGGAACGCGATAACGACTTTTTACTCGATTCGCGTTGCCGAACACGCCGATTTTGCATTCTCGCGAACAATATGTCCCGAGTTGCATAAAAGTTCCTCGAAAATGTTTAATGTGTCCCCTGTGCTACCAAAAAGTCCTCATTTTTTGTGTTATTTACTTCTTTGGTTGTAGCTTTGTCTTCCTGAACAGGCCATGTGGTGGCGGCCATTTTGTAGGTACTTCCTTTGTGCATTTATCATTGGCCTCCCTGCTTTTGGTCTGATCTGATAGTAGGACAGACTCCCAGAGGTGGTAGTTACTAGTGAGCGGGGCTGCTTTATGTAGCTGTTTCTATTTGGTCTATTTAATTACCATCATTACGGCATGTGTGTATGCCATTGCATTTCCAAGTTGGTTGTCTGGGCAGGGGGGTAGGTAACTTTTTTGTGTGTGGAATAATTTTATGACTTGTATGTGTTTTTGCCGTGAAGTTTTACAAACTCTTAGCCATGGTGTATTTTGATTTTCCTTGCATTAACCTGTCATGACTCATGTGTAGCAGGCAACCTCCTTTTTCTGTCCATGTTGGTATATGATAGGCCTGCTTGACTTTATTATTGGTTATTTCTAGCTGGGAGCTGTGGTGCTCGTACTATTAGTCTTCTTTTTTGTGTTTTATACATTGCCCTGTGTGTCTTTCAATTGTTCATGTGTTGTTGGCTTACTGCTTGTTTGACTGACGTTTTCTGTCTTCTTTGCTTGTAGGTGCACAGAAAAAGACTGAGGAGGTGCTGGCTGTTTTCATCCATCGCCCGTTCAACTGCCAGACGGACGTCCTTCAATTGTACGCCACGTGTGGGGTGTGACTCATCTGACCACACATCTCTGCAATTTGTGCTACTGAGTGCTGCTGTGTGCTGCTGACATCAGAAGAAGATGGGTCCTAAGAGAGCAGTTACCAGGTCCTCCACCACCAAGAAAGTTGCTGAGAAGAAGGTACAGAAAAAGGAAGTGTCACTTAAGGCTGGTATGGACCCCCAAACCTTTTTTGGGCCCCCAAAACGTACGCCTGCAGCAGCGGTGTCCATGGTGCAAGCTGGAGCCAGCACATCGGCATTAGCGGGGGCAAGCCACCAACCCAGGGCCAAGCACATGAGGGTCGAAGAGGTAGCCGACCTAGTGTTACAAAGCAGTGATACTGAGCCTGAACTTAACTTATCGCTGTCTCAAAGTAGCACACAATCTATGCAAGCTGAAAGTGCTGACCAACCGCCGCCAGCAGTAGATGTTCAACAACCACAACCACATCCCGCAATAGTTGTTCAACAACAACAACCAAATCCCACAGTAGTAGTTGTTGAAGAACCACAGCACGCTATAGTACTTCCTCAAGAACAACAACCACCGTCTCCACACGCAATAGTGGAAGTTGTTCCTCCCGATGTCGGGGCAGTTCAGGAAGTAGAGCCTCATTCCGAGCAAGAAGAAGAGGAAGCCACTTCTGGAGGTGATCTACTGTCTTTAAATTTACGAAAGGAAAGGAGGGTTAGTGGCAGTGCATCGAGTTCTTCGCATAGCATCCCTTCAGATGACCTTGATAAGGATTATCATCCAGGACGAAGAACTGAGCATTCAAAGGAGAGGCATCAAAAGACCAGGCTGGGAAAAAGGAAGGATCCGTCAAGGCTTGAACTTCCGGAGTTCGATGTAGGTGAACAGGATACTGATGGTGATAAAGACGGGTCTGACACTGACAATGTCATCATCACAAGCGTTATTCCTGGTGCAGAGGATGTAGAGACCAGCATTTTCACCCTATCTAGAAGGGCTGTGATTAGTGATGAGCAGGTAGCACGTGTAACTCCTACACACTCAGCGCCCAAAGTAACACCAGCTCCCATTTTTGCATCAGCGAAGGCCCGGCAGCGTGCGACATCCAGCGCAAGCGCCACCTCAACAGAAGGAGGTAGTGGCAGTACTAGTACTGAACTGTCACATAGGGAAATGCAACCAAAAGGCTCCAGTTCATCCGGGATTGGAAGTGGGTCCTCCTCTTCCTATGGCAGGAGACAAAAGTTTAGCTCCCCAGTCTGGGATTTTTTTACGGTTCACCCACATCAGGAGAACATTGCTATATGCTCCATTTGTCGCACCAATGTTAGTCGTGGTAAGATTGGTACAAACTATGGTACTGGAGGCCCAACGACCCATATGAAAAAAACACACACAATTGTATGGGAGAACCACCTTGCAAGCTTACAAAAAGATGTAAGCACTGGTGTTGGTGGGGAGGATACAGTACTACAAGGTCCACTCATGGAAGAAGAGGGAGACGATGACCTTCTATCTGGGAGTGGTACACCAATGAGCCCTGTCGCCAGCACTGGAGTGGTGCAGTCCAAATCCTCAGCATCAGCAACTTCTCAGTGGCACCAGAGTCAGCCGGAGACACCAAGGGCAAGGAGTGAAAAGTCTGCGTTGAAAGGTGGTCCGTCTAGCAGAACAGACAGAATTACCAAGCAGCTTACCATTACTGGCATGTTTAGGCAGGAGGGAAAGTTCGAGCGGAACCACCCAACAGCACGTTTGTACAATGCGAAACTTGCAAAAATGTTGGCACTGGACCTTCTCCCATTTTCATTTGTTGAGGGAGTGGGATTTCGGCAATTAGTGGCAACACTCGCCCCAAAATGGGACGTTCCCAGTCGCTACTATTTTGCAAGAGTTGCTATTCCAGCACTACACCACGACGTGCTGGGATTGATTGGGAAAGCCTTACAACAGAGTGTTGTCCATTGTATCCACCTGACAACCGACATGTGGAGCAGTCGCGAAGCCACAGCAGATTACATGTGCATCACCGCACACTGGATCTCTTTTGCAGGTGTGAAAGACAAGTTAACATCAGGCCTTCTTGATGTTGCTGGGATTTTCAATGACACTCGCAAACATGCAACTGTAGCCATGTTTGGTATGGAGAAAACTCATACTGCTGACAACATTTTGTCTGACTTTAACAGCAAGGTCTTTGAATGGCTGAAACCAAGAGGCCTTAAGATTGGTTTTGTTGCCACCGACAATGGCAGTAATGTAGTGAGGGCAATGAAAGATGGACAGTATTTCAGGGTACCCTGTTTGGCACACTGCATTAACTTAGTCGTGCAAGACTTTCTGAAACATGAACAACAAGTCAGCAACATACTGACCATCTGCAGAAGAATATGCACGCATTTTAACCATTCTTTCAAAGCGCGGAAGCTGCTACGCGTCATTCAGCGGGAGCATAATTTGCCAGTCAAAGCACTGATCCAGGAGGTCCCAACACGTTGGAACTCGACTTATTTCATGCTTGAGCGTCTCTTTGAGCAGTACATACCACTGAATGCTTATGTAATGTCAAGAAGATTAGTGGATCCTACTGTTAATCTTAAAAGCCTGACCGTTGAGATGTGGCAGTGGGACATCATTAAATGCTTGACAGAGATGCTACAACCTTTTGAGGTGTTCACACGTGCAGTTAGCAGGGAGGACTGTACTATGGGCCAAGCCATCCCATTGTTGTACATGCTCGAGCAACAGCTGAAGGAGGTCTGTGAAGCATACGAAGGTGACGAAGAAAAAGTTGATGCATGTACCTTGGCCAAGGCCTTACGCAACCGCTTATCTGTAAATGCAAGGCTTAAAATGATTGTGTCAGATCCAAATTACATAACTGCAACAATCTTGGATCCACGGTACAAATTGTTTGTCAGCAGTAGCGCAGTCATTCCTTTTTCAGATGGGGATGTTGCCAATTACAAAAGTTCCATAGCTGTGGAAGCTAATGATTTCGAAACTGAACGGCTGTTACTTAAAGGCCTGACAGTGCCAGCCCAGGACAGTCAAAGTACTCCAGGCCATCCTCCTGAGGCAACTCTGGCAAGTTCATCACAGCATGAGAGCGGTGCGTCCGCTTCCCAGCAGGCACCAACAGTACCAAAAGCAGCACCTGCACGATCTGATTCAGCAGACACAACCAAAAGCATAACTGCTTTTTTTCTACAGAAGGGAATGGGTAAGTCCGTTGCTGTTGCAAAGGGGAAAGAGGAGCAGCAAAGCCGAGCACCATTGAACACTGAGCGGATGGTTCAGGCCTATCTGGATGACACAACAGAGGTGTTCATGGAGCAAAGCCCATTGGTCTATTGGTATGAAAGAAGGAGACAGTGGCCAGTGCTGAGCAGGCTGGCGATAAAGTATTTGGCTTGTCCTGTAGCCAGTGTCGCCTCTGAGCGGGTTTTCAGTGCTGCTGGTGCCATTGTGACATCGAAAAGGACCAGTCTCTCCCCCAAAAGCGTCGAGAGGCTGACAATGATAAAAATGAATCAACACTTCATACCACCAGACTATACTGTACGTGAATCAGAGCAGGATGAAGAAAGCGAGCCCGAAGAATTTATCACTGCTGGGTTACATGACCTACTGCTGTCCGGACCCGCAGAGTTTGAGGACGAGCACCTCTTCCCTGACCAATAGGCTGTTAAATTGTGACTTTTTCCCTTCTTTTATTTGTGTTATTTATTTTCTTATTAAAAATGACTTTCTGGTGCATAACTGCTAATCTTAAAATAAAAAGCTCAACCAAATCCATCCCCACCACTCATTCTTTTAATGTACCTACTGGAGTTGCACACCTGTGCATTTTATTTTCGCTGTATCTTTTTTAGTTACCTCCTGGAGTTGCACGCCTGTGCATTTATGTTCCATGTTGACTGCACTCCTCAGAGTCTTGCTGCATCTTCTTGACTCCCACTCAAGTCAATACAATTCCATCTTGGCAGCCATACATTTGATGTTGTAGATGGAGTATAGTACAATAACAATAATGTAGCCTCTAACAGTCCCTCCATAATAAGTGAACCGTACATGACTACAGCCATCCTCTATTTCATTTGAAATCTGCAACTCATAATAACTGCCTTGCTGAGTCTTACTGTTAAGGCTACCACCTCTGTCTGCAGGCATTCAGAGACGACTCTTCTGTGTCAAAAGAAACTTGAGCAGGCATCCACAACTGAAGTCAACTTGTTGTGATGTTGACTCGCATTACAAAGGCTCGGCAGCATCTGTGATCAATCTTCTGACAGTGAAAGAGAAGAAGAGCAAAACAGGTATAAAAATGAATGCCATGCATTGCATGGGATGTATTTTTTGGCTGACTCTGAGCTAATGTGCATGGAGTTGAAGTATATTAGTAACTTCAGTTCAGACTCACGTGATAGCCAATTCTTCCATGTTATTTACTAATAATAGAAATTATTTACGCACTTGTGTTCCTACTACTACAGATGCAGTCAGGACTTAATTTATCTTTGCTGTCCGGCGGTTGGATCTGAGCTGATTGATGCACGATGTTTCTTGGAGTGGAATACAAGGTAATAAATAAAATACAAATAAGAGTCACAGCACAGTAGACCCAGGCTACTACATGTTTGTGCACAGTGCTGTGGTAGAGTACAATAGTGGTATGATTGATGACTGAGAATGACGCATTGATTTTGTTGATTAATTTTGTAAATGCTAGGTTGCTTTTTCAATTTCATTCACCTTTCTGTGGGTCTGAAATTTTTAGGGAAATGCAGTTTGTATAACGGCCAAACCTGTGTCGTCGTGGGCCTGTTGTTGTGTGCTTGCTCCTGTCTTTTTTTGTACTTCTACATTAAAAATGATATGCAACTAGTAGACTTATACAAATTGTATCCAAGCCGCCTCAGTCTGAAAGTCCTCTCATACGACTACTCCTCTTGTTTTGTATTGTTTTTTTATCTTCACTGTATTACAATTTGTTTAGGTCATTCACATTCTTTTGTATTTGCCTTTTCTTTTTCAGGCTGGACATCTTTCACGGTTCACCCACTGCTTTATAGTATGAGCATCAACTCTCATCCTTACCACAGATCCTCATCATCAAGCAATTGGATTGCGGGAAACCAAGAATCATATTCAGCGTGTCCTTTTCTTACGTCCATTGCTTACAATCATTAGCTAGCTGATCAACATCATAAATCATCGTCTTCATTGTTTTGCTTTTGTTGTCTCCAATCTCCATGCGTACTGTTTTTCTTTCTCAAACCTTTCCCAAAACCCCCGTACCCATCCATTAAACAATCCCTAACCCTCTTCCCCCGGGCTGCGTGGTTACATTGAGGTGTGATGTTTCTTACATTAAATATACACCAACAATTTGATCACGCGCTTGCTGGGGCAGATGTGGTCAAAGCAACAATAGTGAAATGTCAACAAGGCATGGCCAGGATCTTCTGCGGCTTCCCAACTCAAGCTCTGTGTATAACGCCAAATAATTTACCATTTAACATCAAACAACGAATGCATCTAATGAATTGGCGTAATTTATTTTTTGGGTTTAAAGTGTAAAGCATTTATGATTTAGAAAAGTTTGACGTTGCCGTGAGTACTACAAGTAACGTTGAACTTCTTATCTTCTCTTGCACTTTGTTTCCAGTCCCCAAAACCATTGTTTTGTTTCAGTTTAGCAGTTGCAATATTGGGTCACCCATGCAATGTACTGTACTTACTTATACTACCCCCACATTGTCTGTCACACGAATGACTGTCTCTTTCTTTTTGTCGCTACTGGCAGGGTCTGTCTACTATCACAGAAGTTCTGATTCTGAACCACAGATTCTTCGCCATTGTCTTGGAAATCAAATGCAGCCCTTGCAGTGCCACACTTCATGATAAATCATCATCATCTCATCAGCAATCACAGGTAAGATAAGTTTGCAGTGAGGTATAACGCAAGACAGACTGGTCGTTCTTCTAATACTACCAATATAACTCGGTGAGGGTTTACTGCATCTATCTGTTTGCATGTTAAAGATGTGGGCAATATATTTTATTATTAAAAAGCACTGTCCGCCGACCTGCATGGCCAAATTAAACCTTGCGAGGTTGCACAACGTACATTCTTTGGTGAAACACTCCCCCCTCCAACCCCACAAGAAACGCAAATGAACTTCAAATGTTTTCTTTTTACAATAACTTTGTCTCGTTTATTTTAACATAATGTAATATATATATAACTAAAGATGATACAAAAATAAAATATATATAAATCCTACACCAAGCTGTCCCCCTACCCGCCTCCCCTAACCCCAACCAAATTCCCACGCTCAATGTCATGTAAAAAAAAAGTAAAAACCCAACACCCAATTCCCACCCACCAACAAAAGGATTGAAAAAGGGGCAAACAGGGTCCATCTTATAGCCGGCGGGCTTTTAAGTGTTGATCCACCAGGATCTTGACACGCTCCTCTATCTGTTTTTTAGTCTGACTGCTTTGAGCCTCCAGCCTGGCTACCCGGAGGAGAATTTTTCGCTGGAACTGGCGGCACCTACATTGGCAGCCATGTTGTTGTGGGGGGGTGGACGATGCAGGGAAAATCTGGCGGCGGGCGGCTGCCTGAGCACGCCGACGTACTCCTGCAGGCTTGGGGGCCGGGGCATTGGAAGAGGCAGCAGCTGCTGCCGCCGCCTCCTCCTCCTCCTCCTCGGCCTGAGCCACCAGCCGGCGGTAGGCCTCAACGATGGCCTGCAGTTTCCGCTGACGGGCCCGGACTGCCAGCTCCTTCCTGGTTGGTTTAGAAGGAGTAACTATAAAGAAAGAGACAGAATTGTTGTAATCAAAAATCCCAGCAAATAAAGAACGCAAAATGGATCCAACACATAGTGGGCGGCACAGTACAGTAGCAATAGCAAGCAAGTTGAGTACCTAAAATGTTGTTTTATCTATCTTGAACATTCTATTCTACGCCTTATATACTTCATTTGTCTGCCTTTTTGGCACGGCATTATGCCTGCCCTAGTAACATAGTATGGGTGTACTTGAACGGTCACATACGAACACCTGTCTTTTTCATATCTCGTTCTTTTATATCATATACTCTGTGCTTCCGGGAAAAGTGACAGTCTCAAACTAACATTAAATTAACAGTGGCCAGCTAGTACTAATAAATGTCTACTCTACAGACTATCATTCTTTATATCGCCAACAAACGTTAGGTGGTTTGTGTTTCGCCAGCAACGACCCAGAATGCATCCAGTGGTCCCCTCCTTCCCTTGCCTTTGTGTTTAACCAAAACACCGCTGCCAACACTAGTATCCACTATCCACTAACCACCAATATTGGATGTGTCTCCCACCCACGCAGGCAGCTGTGTTTTCCACTTTCTATGCTTCCACAACAACCCACGCATCCAACTGCTCTCAAACACCTGCATTGCTGATTCCAAAGTATCCTTCTATATTATATGATTAGAGCTTTTTCCTTGCAACTTTCATCATACTTTAGTTAAAATCAATCTCATGTTAATCCATCGCGGTCATGTAATGTTGTGGATAAGACTTTTTTAGTCTGCCACCAACCTTTCACAGCTGAGTTGTAGTCACATAGAAGAGGCATGTATAACTAATTTTATCAATTCTGGCCGGTGGTAATGCTTTTGCTAAGCTTGGTAATGAGAACAGTGGCGTCATATATTGTCCAGTAGAACTTCAAGTTCACTATAAATATCAGAGTACAGTGAGGAAGTTTTCCCCACCCACCAAGTAATGCGGATCACTATTGAATGTAACTTACCATCGCCCACCGTTGTTGTCTCCTCCCCCGCTGCTGCCGGTGCTGCTGTAGGTGCCTGTGGTGGTCCTCCATTCCCCTCCGGGATCGCCTCTGCTGACGGCGTTGCAGCGCCGCTGCCCCCGTCGGCACTGGTGGATGGTACCGGTTCTGCAAAAATAAAAATAAGTAATTAAGTACACCTTTTTAGATGGATGCACAGCCCCCATTGTACTTGTTCACCAAGAACGGAGTTCTGCAAAACAGTTAAGTACAACGTAATCACTAGTAGTCCACATTGCCTAGTACAGCAGAGTAAGTAACACACTACACATATCAGCATTTATTTGGTATGGTATGGTACCCAAGCTCATCTCATCTATTCTATACTGGTACTCTAGTCCTTGGAAAGTTAGACTGAACCATGTAACCTAACCAGTTTACTTTGTACATCAATGACATGTCTACAGTTTTGCGCATGCTACCTCACAGCTTGTTGCGCAGTACGAGGAGACGCCTTTGAGGCCACATGATAGTTCAAAGCATACACCTGAAGAGTTTGGAAAATAGAGGCCCGTATTTACTTTTTGAATGTGGATTGTGGAGTCCAGTTTCCTTACAGCCTCAGGTTACACCTTCTTTTTTGCATGACAGCTAAAAAGTTGAATAAATGTATGTAATGTTTTCATACTGTCTAACGTGCACCACTTTTGTCATTATCTTTCGGCAGATGAGAAGATTTACTTCTACGAAGCAAAGATTTGCAGAGCTTACCAACAAGAGGCATATGCAACCAGTATACGTTCAATGGTGAGGGGTCTCGGACATTTCCCACATTTCCCTATCGTGCACTGGTAGCTGTACAAATGTAGGATACTTTTTATTGAGCCTTTTTTAACTCTGGATTTCTTCTGGTGGCCCTGCCCTTGACGTATTTGACAGAACAACTTAAAAACATTGATGTTACTTACTTAGTTACTTCTAACAAAATAAAGGTTTTGAAGTACCACATTGACTCGGGAGTATATTTTCAGTGTCTGTTGTCTTGTAGACTTACACGAGAGAGTGAGAAAAAGGGGGTTACTTAGGTTATGGATTGTGTAATAAAAAAAGCATTTGGCATCTTCATATTGGGGTTCAGGAAAGGGGTAATTGAATAATTGACCAATGACTGAGCCCATATAGGTTGTCGTTCATTGAATTGTGGGTTCCTCTGAGTTCTGTGACTGAGGTGTAAGACTGTAAGTAAGTAAGGTCCAACCTGCCTATCAACAACAACATCCAATTTTGGGGTGCATACATAGTTATGTATGTCACTGCATAGAAGAATACCCGCAAGAGTAGTAGTGGTATTCTTACTAACGCTTACAAAATAGTAGACCATTATCTGCATGCATACTTGGTTGGTGTCAATTGCCAAAGAAGAGACATTATAGAGGAAAAAGCATAAGACAGGAGTGGACCCTGTGCCTTCCGCTATTCGATCACAGATTTTTTGAAAAGATTGATACCTTAACTAAACAGTTAGGTGAAATGTCATTAATCGGTTGGAAAAAAAGCTCCGTTAGAAAGTTAGGGAAATATCATTGTTCCAAAAGAAAACACTGTTGGACTTACTAGGGACAGCAGCAGGATCCTCAGTAGAGGAGCTCTGTGCCTGTGGTTCACAATCACGTTCACCCGCCGACTCGGTCCCAGCCTTCTGCTTGCCCCTGGGTTCTGTGGTTCATGTAAGAAATAATAAAGAAAGAGAAAACATTGAGTGCTGTGAAACATAGACAGCAAGCATTTCAAAAACCACTGCTACAACATTAAAAGAAACAAACATTGGTCTACCAAATGACTACTGCCTTGCATGATTCACTGACTAGTGTACTTGGTGAAAACAAATCAAATGTTCCATAAACATTCTGATTGCAGATTACTAAGTAACACAGAGGCAGTAAGACCTGAACAACACCACAGATTCAAGAATGTAAGTAGCCATTTCTTTTTCATTTTTTGCCAGCAAAATACATAGATCGCAAGGAGGAGACAAGCTTAACTTTGTGCATACTAACTAACACGAAATTGTACGTTCATGGCATCATATTTTGTTTTGCTACTGACTGAATGCTACTGCTGCCCTACCCACTCAATAAACAAACTACATCAGTTCTATGGAGGGCTGAGGCAGGGGCAGCTATAGGCTCATGGTGGTCCTGGACTCCTGGCCAGGGAGCGTAGGTGGGGGGCCCGGAAGAGGAGGTCGGGGCGGAGCACGGAGGCCAGTGAAGAGGGGGGAGTCAGGGTGTTTGGAAGTGGAACAGAGCCGGAGGCACCAAATCCCTGCCAGGGGCCGCCACGCAAATATGTATCCATCCTCTGAGGATTATTAAATTAAGGATATATATTGGTGGGGTGGCCCCTGGCGTTTGGTGGCCCTGTGCAGTTGCACAGCTTGAACATGCCTAAATCCGGCCCTGGCTGAGGTAAGAAGAACAAAGTAACTTTTGCATTCATTGCCAGAGGAGTATTATTCATGCAGAAGAGAAGGCCGTGAAAAAAAGATACAATATGCATTGCAAACACGTACAATTATCCATCAACGGCTATTTCACTGACGGACAAAGGAAGGACAAGACTCTATTAATAGCATTAACTAACTTCAGTTCTCTACAATAAAGAAAATCTCACACCAATAAACAGCAAAAGCTAGCGCCAAATTGAACACGCAAGAGTCAGTGAAGAGATGAAGAAGCGCAGCATAGACCAGTGTCATACAATTACAGTAGATATAATAACGGAATACATCGGAAATGTAACTAGGAGCACCAGTCATTGCGTTACTTATTCAGCCAAGATTTACAAAGATACAACAACAATACTTATACTACTATAGAGATATAGTACACACACTTTTTCTTTTTGGGTAGCCACTCACCAAGACCCACGACCTCGACGCCAAGCAGGTCCAACAGGTCCTGCTCCCGGTCCAAAATGTCTGCCCAACGGTGGGTCAGCTGGTGGTGGGTACGCCGGATACCGGAGCAGCGGAAGACTGCCCGGCGCACCTTCACCCACCGCCGGAGACGCTCCTCAATATGCTGGTAGCCGGAGCCGGGCCTGCCACCTGCTGCCAACATCAAGGGGAGGTGGCGCTGGATAAAAAAAACAAGGGCAGCCACCTCCTCCTCCCCAAAAAGTTGGCGGGGCCTCACCCCTTGGGGGCGCATTCTGCCGCAAGGCAGCCTAGTTTTTTGGGGCACTGGCGCCTTGCCCTTTGAGCCGCCGCTGCTGCTGGCGCCCTTGACCATGGTTCTGGGTGGAGGGTAGAAGAAAACTAAAAGTTCAAGACAAAAAGGTAGGGGAAAGAAGAAGCAAGGTAAAAGAACAAGAAGGAAGTAAAAAGCAATAGAAAAGTTGTAAAAGTAGAAATAAAATGAAAAATATAAACCTAGGCACAGAGAGAAATAGGTAATAACTAAAGAAAGTTAGAAAAAGTGGGTAAAAAGACAAGGATTAAAGAGATTTTAACAGGATGCAAAAGTAGGCCCAAAACCATAGCCAGGGTGTGTGATCCACAAGATGGCTGCGCCCATCGCGACCGCATGGGTAGGTTCGCGCGATATTTAGCGCGATCACGCACTTTTGTAGTGCGAACGAGAAGATGAGTTCCCGAACATGTCTTGCACAACGCGACCACGTTAATTGTGACCCGGAACAGGAAATAAGGGAACGCAAGCAGGCGGGACAAACCTCTGTGGTAATTTAGCGCGCTAGCCATCCCGAGCATGCAGGCAACGCCCCGAACACGCGCACCGCGCTCCCGAAGACGAAAAACGGCGCGCGAACGGGCCCAGCAAGCAACTCCGCATGCTTGCGGAGCTACGCGTAGTTCGCGGAGTGCAACTACGTCTTCGCGGAGCTCCGCGGAGTCCGACTCCGCGAACTACGCCCAGGGTTATTTGTGAATAGGTAGCCAATGTAGGGCCTTGAGGGCGTCAGAGGCAGAAGACCTCCTCGGCCATTTTAGGACCAGACGGGCAGCAGCATTTTGGACAACTTGCAACCTATGCAGGACAGATCGATTTAATCCTGCATATAGGCTGTTGCAGTAGTCCAAACGAGATGTTACAAGTGCTACTGTCACCGTCTTCCTAGCTGTCAGAGGAAGAAAATCAAAAAACTTTCTAAGCCCTCTGATGATGTTAAAACAAGACCCTGCCACTGCCCCTGCTTGCTGTTTGAAAGATAGGGCACTGTCGAATCTGATCCCTAAGTTCCGGGCCGCAGTGATGGTATCCGGAGGGGACTCCACCCCTAAAGGCCACCATAGGCTGGGGGAGAAGGGGTTTTGGGGGCCGAAGGGTATAATTTCGGTCTTCCCAGCATTACATTTTAGATGGTTGTCACGCATCCAAATGAAGGTTGCTGTGAGGCAGGCTTTTAGATTTTCCTCTGCCTTTCCATTTTCCCTGTCTAGCACTAGAATGAGCTGAGTATCGTCGGCGTATGATATAGTACTGATGTTAAAAGACGAAATCAGCTCAATCAAAGGGATCATGTATATGTTAAACAGTACCGGGCTTAGGCTGGAGCCCTGCGGTACCCCTGTTTGTATAATTTTTTCCTCAGAACGGTGTTCTCCTAACACTGTGACCTGCCTACGGTGGTCGAGGAAATTCCTCAGCCAGTCCAACGCGGTACCCCCAATCCTAGCTGCCCTCAGTCGCCTGATTAGTATTGAGTGGGACACCGTATCGAAGGCCGCCGATAGGTCAAGTAGGATAAGGACGGCCTTCTTCCCCTGATCCATGGCGGTCTTCAGTGTCTCCACAGTGTACAGAAGGGCGGATTCCGTAGAGTGTGAGGCCCGAAACCCAGATTGATTAGGGTGCAGGATATCCTCGTCCTCTAGGAATTTGGTGAGCTGTTTGTTCGCCACCCTTTCGGTCATTTTAAAGAGCATCGGGAGCAGGGAAATTGGACGGAGGTTGGAGAGTGTTGATGGATCTGGCAGAGATTTTTTTTGCAGGGGTTTCACTGCCGCTAATTTCCAGTCCGAGGGGATATCCGCAGAGGATAAAGATGAGTTTATGATATTGTTTATGAAGGGATTAACTGTATCTACTAGGGCATGTAACATCATAGGGGGGCAGGGGTCAAAGGGAGATCCAGATTTTGTAGACAGGATCAGTTGACGTGAGTCTTCTAGATTAATAGGCAGAAAATCACAAAATTGTGCTACTACCGGGGCGATTTCAAGGTCCTCTACTGCTATGACAGCGGGCTGTTCAGAGAAGCCTTTGGTAAGGTTTAGTATTTTCTGCTCAAAGAAATCCGCAATCGAGTTGCATAAGGTAAGAGAGGGCGGAATCTCTGATAGGAGGAAACTTGGTTTCATAAAATCATTCACCACTTTAAAGATCTCTTTCTGTTTATTATTTGAGGAATCAATTGCTTTTGAGTAATATTCTTTTTTAGCAGTTTTAATCTGGGCATGGTACTGCCTCCTGGATTCTTTGTAGTGGCAGAGATCTTCTTCCTTGTACAAACGGCGCCAAGTTCTCTCTAATTTTCTAACTTCTACATGTTTCTCCTTCAGGGAGAGTGAGAACCAGGGTGCCGATTTTTTTGTATGGAAAGGTTTGCTGGGGTTTGTGGCCTTAGGGGGGCCTCGAATTTCCTCTAGCCAAGAATTACAATTTTTATTATCTGCCTCCGTGATGCCGGTCTGAATGGGTTTAAGTGCCATAGCTCTGAGCTGCAAATCCGGGTCCTTGCTTATTTTCTTCCAGTCATGTTTCTTACTAGTGTTTACTTTAGGTTTAGGTTTTACAGTATTTCATTTTCTTGACTTTCTGTCTATCTCTCTGACTATTTGGGTCTATCTTATACATGTCAGAAACCTGTCTAACCGCTTCACCCGAGGGGGACTTAAACAATTAAACGCTGTCTGACTTACTAGACCTCAACTTTGATTTATACTCCTGTTGCGGAGTTTTCTCTAACAGGGGGAGTTTAGAGTCTGTATCGGGAGCGGGGCAGTCCTTGGGTAAAGTCTCTGGATTCATTCCATGAAAACGTTTGATGTGGCTGGAATGGATCCAACCTTTTCTTCCCTCTACTTTAATCGCTGTCCTCGTGGTCATCAACACCAGTTTCGGTTCCTTCCACCTGGGCTCCAGAGGGCTTGAACGGTCAAAATTTCGTATATGCACAAAGTTTCCAGGAACGATTTCATGCGGTTTCACTTGGGTGTTGTCCGGGAAGGCAGCCGCGACCTGTGAACGACAAGATAGTAGTGCAGACATCAAGGAAGCCAGGTAATCTGTCAGCATGTTACTATCAACATCAGTAATTTTACGCGGCATAGGCGTCCCCCACATATTCGGTGGTCTGCCAAAGACCACTTCGTACGGGGATAGCCATGTTCTGGAATGAGCTACCATTCGCATGTAAAAGAGGGCAACCGGCAAGGCTACCATCCAATCTACACCTTTTTCTGCACAGACTTTCGCTAAACGTGTATTCAGGGTCTGATTATGTCTCTCAACGAGACCTGCTGCTTCGGGGTGTCGTACACAATGAAATTTCCACTGGTAACCTAACAGGAGTGATACCTGTTTCATGAGTTCGGACGAGAATGGCTGTCCATTATCTGAGTATATGACACGGGGCAAGCCGTATCGTGGGAAAAATTCACGGACCAACTGTTTGGCAGTGGTTACAGCAGTGTAATCTGGGACTGGGTAAGCTTCTGTCCATCTGGAAAGGGCACATACGACTACGAGGACGTACTTGAATCCTCGGCATCTGTCCATCTGGATATAATCCATCTGGAGGACTTCAAAAGGATGGTCAGGAGGATGAAATCCACCTTGTTCCACGGGAATGCCTTTGCCTGGATTGAACTGACAACAGATCATGCAGGTACGCACTTTCTGTTTTGCTGCTGCACGTAAATGCTTGTTGAACCAAATATTCTGGATGCTATCTAGCATGGCTTTCTCTCCTAAGTGTGCTGGACTATGTGCTGTATTAATGATAACTTGAACCATAGAGTCGGGGAGAAACTATGTGGCTTTTCCCTTCGTCAACCATCCCTGATCTGTCTGGACCCCTCCTTGTTCTGTCCATTTCTTGATTTCGTCAGGAGTGGCATGTGTCTGTATGTCGAGTACATCTTGTGTGGGATCCCTGACTGTCATGCAATGTGTCAGTGGAGTTACTTCAGTCTTTGTTATGTCAGTCGATGTGTCTGTTTGAGTCTGAGCTGTGAGTTTGGCTGTTCGATCTGCCAGGTCGTTACCCTGGGAAATAGTGTCTGTGACTTTAGTATGTGCTTTGCACTTCATGATGGCTATGGCTGTAGGCAAATGTATTGCTTCTAACAGGGCTTGAATGAGGGGACCATGCTGTATCTTGGCTCCGTGGGAGGTCAAAAAACCTCTCTCTTGCCAGAGAACGCCGAAGTCGTGCACGACTCCGAATGCATACTGTGAATCTGTGTATATGTTTACTTTCAGGTTCTTGGCTCGTATACAGGCTTGGGTCAGAGCAATGAGCTCTGCTGCTTGAGCAGGCAGTGTGTCGATACGATGTGTTTCAATGACTTCAGTTTCGGTGGTCACTGCATATGCGGCCACTAACTCTCCTGTACTTGTTCTCATACATGAACCATCCACATAAAGTGTCAGGTCCGGATCGGGTAAGGCAATGTCTGTCAAGTCTTGTCTTGGTTTCGTAATTGTGTCAATGACTTCCACACAGTCATGTGGTGTAGGGTCTGTTGTGCTCGAGGGTAACAATGTAGCAGGGTTTAAAGTGTTGCAACGTCTGATCTCAATGTGTGGCTGAAACAGTGTCAATTCATATCCTGTCAGTCGTGCTATGGTCAAGTGCTGAGTCTGTGTCCTATTTAGGAGAACTTCCACGGAGTGTGGAACGTGTACTGTCAGGGGATGTCCTAACACTATTGAGTCGCTTTGTCTGATTGCTAGAGCTGTTGCTGCAACTGATTTCAGGCACGCAGGCAAAGCCTGGGCTACTGGATCCAATGTACTAGAAAAATAAGCACAAGGCTTGTATTTTCCTGCTTGATCTTGTGTCAGAACAGATAATGCTGTGCCATCGCGTTCAGTAACAAAAAGTGTAAAAGGTTTGCTGTAACATGGTGTCGCTAAAACAGGTGCTTGACATAAGGCTTTCTTCAATTCGTCAAAAGCAAGTGTATGTTCCTGAGTCCAAGGGAGGACAGTCGAAGTCGCTGCCTCCTGTGTTGTCAACTGTATGAGTGGCTTTGCTAGATATGCGTACTGAGGAATCCATTGTCTGCAGTACGAAGTGAGGCCAATGAAGGCCCGTACTTCCTTTTGTGTCTTGGGTTGTGGCAGATGTGCAATTAACTGAATGCGGTCTGGTGTCAACTGTCTACCCCACTTGGACAGCAAGTGTCCAAGGTATACCACTTGCTGGGCACAGAATTGTAGCTTCAAAGGGGATACTTTATGCCCCTTTTCGGCCAAGAAATACAAGACAGTCAGTGATGCGCGTTCGCAGTCACGTTCGGTCCGTGCTGTAATTAACAGATCGTCAACATATTGGAGTAGGGCAGTGTCAGTAGGCATGTGAATACTGTCTAGTTGTCGTTTCAGGGCTTGGCTGTAAATACTAGGACTTTCCGTGAACCCTTGAGGAGCACGTGCAAATTTGAAGCTTCGGCCATTTAAACAGAATCCGAAAAGATATTGGCTTTCCGGGTGGATGGGGACACTAAAGAAGGCGTTCTTGAGATCGATTACAGTAAAGAACGCAGCTTCTGAGTCAATAGCAGTCAATAAAGATGAAATGTCGGGGACCACAGGGTACGGCGGTATGATGCATTTATTTAATTCTCGAAGGTCAATCACCAATCTGTAGACCGGTGGTGCATTTGGATCAGTTCGTTTAAGAATCGGAATGATAGGGGAATTACATACATTGGAGTCAGTTTCTACAACCACTCCCTGTGCAATGAGCTCGTCAACAATTTTCAGTAAAGCCGCTACAGCATCAGGTGGTAACTTGTATTGTCGGATTCGAGGCAGTACAACTCCTTGTTTAAGAGTAACACGGTAAGGTGTAATATGCATACAACCTACATCAGTCGGGCCTTGTGCCCATAAATGCTGTGGTACATTCTGCAATCTTGTATCAAAATCTCTCAACACATAATGTCCTTTAAAATCACGTAAAGACAATCTCACTCCTTCCGGAGAACAACATATTACTGCTCCTAGTGCTTTCAATGTTTTAATACCAAGCAGATTTTCAGGACATGATTTCGTAAGCAACAAGTCTGTAGTTCGAGATAACGGACCAACTTCTAGGGGAACTGGTTTTGACACTTCATTAACAATAGGCTTTCCTGAAAATCCCAGGGAAACATTCTGTGAGCCTGAGAGGGGTGCCCCTGGAACCTCGTCATGACTGATGGTAGTTCTGCTCACCCCTGTGTCAATCAAAAATTTTCTGTCTTTCCCTAATACCTGACTATGTACACAGGGACCCTCTTGATCTACAGGAACCTCGATAAGGGGCAAGCCAACCTCCCTCTCTAGGCTGTTTCATGAGTACTGCTGATAATCGGGGTAATCTGACTGAGCATACTGGTACATTTGTTGCGTGACATGTTGTGTGGCAGCAATAGGTTGAGGCTGTGGTACAGCTACTGTCTGTTGTAGATTCTGTGGAGGTTGCGTGTTCTGCGGAATATTTTGTGGAACATGTTCTTGTCTAGGTGGACGCGGTCTTTCTTTCGTTTTGCCTGTAGCTATATTATGTCTTAGAACAGTACATTCGTTTATATAGTGACCTGGCTGTTTACAGTAGTTGCAATTCCCTTTAACAGGAGCTGCAGGATGACTAGACGATGTCATACCCCTCTTCTGACCATCAGTTGGGACAGACTGAGCAACTAGTACTTTCATTTTCGTGTCTTTAATACGTCTCTGTTCATGTTCGTGTTCTTCTCGAATTCGATTTTGATGGTACTGTAACATTTGTAACATTTGGGAAGGGGTATTAGCTTGCCAGGTACTCTCTACCTTTAGTACTCTATTTTTAGCTTGTGGTAAGGAATTCTCTACTAATTTGGTCACAAAAAGATGTGGGTACGATTCACTACTCGTCTTCAGGCCGCTATTAATAATGAAACATTTTTTCGAATCTGGAATAAAAATCACTAGTGTCTTCATCTTGTTTCTGTTTGCAGGCTGAGATTGCATCCCAGTCTTCCTTTTTAGTTGTCAATAAGCTCGGCAAGACCTGTACTAATAATCCTGGTAATGCTTTGGCTTTGTCCCCAATACCAGTACCAGGGACTCGCGTATTTTCTTCGTCTTCTAATTCTGCCCAAACAATCTTTTTCTCTCCCACCTCCCATTCTTTTTCTTTAAGTTTTTCATAAATGCCAGCAGGCAACAGAACTTTCAACATTTTAATGATATCGGGATACGTATACTCCCCCATGTGGAGCATGTCTTTTAATTCACTGTGAAACCCTGTGGGATCTTTATCTTGACAGGGTACTAATTTTTCCATTTCCAATAATGTCATTTTCGTCAAGGGTGTGTATACGAATACTCGTTCAAGCGTATCATCTGCCCTCCGGACTGGATGAACTTCTCCTAAGGGGTTCTGTCTGTCTATGTAAAAAGTTTTCCTTACTGGGGGTGGAACGGGAACAAAATGTGGAGTCAGGAAAGTTCTGTACTTGTGTCGCTGTTCTAGAATGACATTAATTAAATCAGTACCTAGGCCTCTCCATCTACCTAGGAGTAACTCGTCCAGTATATTATATAGGGGACCTGGATCAGAATGCTGACTATCATACAATGTAATGAGATGTTGAATCATGTACATACCGGCTAATCGCTGTTCGTCTGGGGAAAGATTCAAAAATGTTTGCGCTACTGAATCATCTTTATATACGCTAGTATTGCCAGCCCATTGTACTGCTGACCGGGCTAGTTCCTGTTCATGCATGGAGCTAAGTTCACTGTAACCTATTCGTTGTTTTAGTACTTTATCAGTGGCTTGGAATAAATGCTCAAGAGAACATTGTTCTGGTATGGGAGAAAGAAAACGTTCCTTGCATTCTGGCCGTATGGGTCTGTCAAAAGGTCTTGCCCTACCTACGTACGCTATTTTATCTGGGTTATCGGGTTTTTCAATTTGTATATCATCGTCTTCTGAAACTACATCATCAACCTCTCTATCGGCCTCTCTCTCTGCTCTTTCCCTTTCGTGTATGTCTATAATTACCTTACGAATCTTTCTGTACATGGCTTCTATACAAGCCTGTCTACTATGTTTGCCATCGGCTATGTTGTCACTCCATTTTGTCAGAACCTTCATCTCTTCTTTATTATAACCGGGCTGGTCTCGTTCCCTTATCAAACAATTTATCAAAAACTGTAAGATCATATTTTGAGTCTCCACCTTCCTGTGTGCCATGGCCTCTTGAATACTGTCTGGTCTCTCCCCTGTTCTGATAAAATGGTATATGTTATCTAAATGTTCTTTCATATCTGGAAAAATAGTCAAATAGTTTGTAACCCGTCGTAAACGTATTGAATATAGGATCATCTGGTCTTCGCCAGGTACTGCATCATATCTACAATCAGTAAGATACTGTTTAAGGGCTGCGTATGTAGTTACTTTTGGTGTGCGTTGTAATGCTGCTTCTCTGAGTGTGGTTCGTTTTATTTGAGGCGGGGTGATAGGGAGACCTCCTACTGCTCCTCCTGGAGTGTGATCGTCAACTAATACTGGCTGTGCTGTCGGTGGTGGTAATGGAGCTGGTAAAGTAGGTGTAGTAGTAGCAGGTGTAGGCAATGTAGGTTGGCCCTGGGTTGCTGGCGTGAAGGGATTGCCAGGACCAGTGGCAGGAGAAACAATGGGGGAACTTGTGTCCTGAACAGGATGTTGGGGATTATTAATAGTAGGTGGCACACGTGCATTAGTATACTCTGGAGCAACGTCATCTAAATAGGAAGAAAGGAAAATGTCCGCTGCGGTCTGTCTATGACGGAGTTTAGTCGGGACCAATGGTGGCGGCAAGTTACGGGGTACTTCCGGGGTCGCCTTGGGTAGGCCCTCGGCGAGAACAGGATACAGACTTGTAATAAGGGCATTTCTTTGTCGGTCCAATTGTTCTGCTCTAACTCGTTCACTTTCTTCTAGTAATTCTTTTTCTTGGTCTTTTTCAGATTCTTCTCTACTTTTCTCTGCTTTTCTAAGTTCTTTCTCTGCTCTTCTATGCGATTCTTTACGCCATAATTCTATGGCATCTTTCTGGGATTGTCTGGCTTCTTTTTCCACAATGCTTCTTCTACTCTCATGATGCATTCAGCATCCCATGTCCCTGAGACAGGTCATCTATACTTCTCTTCCAGATCCTTGGTATAATCAACCCATAAGTCTAAATACAGTATGGCATCTAAGCCATGCTTATGGTACATAAAATGTCCGGGAGTGTCCCTAGGCGGGACAGGAACTGCTTCTTCGAGTATCCCTTTCCTGGTTCCTATCTGACGTAATTTCGAAAACAGCGGCATAATTGAACCTTACTTGAACGTGAATACAATAAACACAGTAATGAAAAGCAAACAATCACTCATACCACGACATTAAACACATTAAAACCTTTTCAGACTGAATACTACCTGGTACATAGAGAAACAATACTAGAATACTGGATCACTAGATGCACTGCTAAAACAGTACAGACATACCGGTCCCATAAAGAGACACGTCATACCGTATCCACCTAAGTGAACACGTCTTGACCGGATCTGTGTACCCAGACCCGTCTTGACCGGGCACAAATTAATGAACCCGTCTAGATGCTCCCCAGCAACGGTACTCACCGGGAAACAGAACTGAAGGCCTCGGAAACTCGACACTGGACTGGACTGGACTGCTACGACGTCTGACTGCTACTACGCATGCACTTCGGAACAGGTGGGCTTCCAGATACCTCGGACCTTGCTTTCTCGGCTTGGGCTCTGGTCGGGACTCTCCGCATTCCTCACCGCCTCGTCTGGATGCCGGACCGCAGTCTCCGTCTCCTCCGTGGGCCTGAGGGAGATAGCAGGAAAACCCGCAGGTGTGCACAGGAGTCCGTCACGGCTGTAGAAGGGGTCAGGGGCCTGCGTTACATCGCCGGCGAGTGGGGAACGGGAGGGGGTTCCTGTTCGGGCGCCAGATTATGTGGTAAATAAATTTACCGGACTATTTTTCTATACATTAAATGACAATAAGGATAGCTCAAAAATGAGAGGCAGAGTCCGTGGTATCTGAGTCATACGGGCTTTAATTAAGTATCTCGAGATACTGGACATCGGGTTCCATCACCACTAAGGTTCAGGAAGGGATATTCAACATTTTATTAACATCACACATTATATATAGTAAAACTGTATAATTGAAAAGAATACAGTAGGCGTAACAAGTGAAAAAGAGAAGAGATAAGAACACATGGGCGTAAAAGAAGGCGTGTCCAAGGGCGTACACGGAGGTGTGTGCTGGAAGCGTCACAGAAGTGTCATAGGTGGGTGGATACATAGAGAAATTCTGCAGGGTCAGCACAAACTTTTACCCTGGATGCGTGCGCAACTGAGCATGTCGTGTAACAGGGGAGAGCTGGGGGCTTGACTTTAGCACTAGTAGAGGAGTCTGGTGTCTGGGTTGTCAGAACGACCTGCACCTATAGCATATCTGATATCTTATGTTTGGAGGATGTGTTGTCTGAAGTAAAAGGTCTCTCGGGCAGAGGCCGTTCAATACTGAATGCTAGTGCGTGCATATGGTTCTTCATGCAATGCGCGGGGGCCATGGGTCTACCATGGTAACGGGTGCAGTAAATTACGTGCAAGGAGACAGGAAAGCTGGGCCCTTTGCTCTGCAGCCGGGAATATGTTTACCTATTTCACTAGACTGGAATGTGTTTTTTGCGGAGGCTGAGCAGATAACTTGTAGGCAAAATACCGTCTTGGCAGGCAGGCCAGGCCGAGCCGGGCACCGCTCGCCTGGGCAGGAAGTAAGGTAGAGGTCAGGGATGCATACCTAAATTGCAGCTTTCAGAGACAGAAAAGACTCGGAGCCTCAATTAAGGGCCTGGCTCGGTTGAGCCAGAAAAACGTGAAGAACGTGTGCTTGGCGATATTTAAAAGTGCACCATGTAAAGACGTTGGCACCATAGGCCTAAAAGCCAAATTAACGTGGTTTTCTTGGAGAACTGAATAACTGACATGTTAACGTTGGACGCAAATGCATATGCGTCTTCATGGCAGGCACGGGAAGGGAATTACACAACATACATGGAACATGGGTGCATGGATGGGGTGCGAGTGGGGGTCACACTGACTACCTAAAAATGTCTATTTCCTCAGGGAGGGCTCAGGGCAGACTCGTCCCCCGGGTCCCTGCCTCGCCGGTCCGACCTCCGTTCCGGTGCCGATTACGGGCGCACTCGGGCGGCCCCCTCTAGGCTGCGCAGCCACCCGGGTCTCTCCACTCTCACCAGTCCAGCCGCTCCCCGAAGCCGCGGGTGATACTCTCGATGGTCCCCCAGCTCCAGGGGGACACCGCCTGGCGATCTTCCCTCCACCGGCGGCAGTCTCCAGCCGCAGAGCTGGGCTCCGACGAACGGCCGGGCCAGCTGCAGCGCAATCAGCCTCTCCTTGCGGCCGCCATTTTGAATTCTCCTCCGCTCCGGCGATTCCAAACCTCGGAGGCTACACTCGGGCAATCAGCCCCGTCGGCGGCTCCTTACACGCTCCTCGAGCCCCCGCGTTCGGATCCCCTCTTCTCCGGGGCTTCCCTAGGCTCTTTGCTTCTTTAGGCAGGATGATCGTGGGGAATGGGCGCGGAGCTCCGGGCTCACGCCGCCATTTCCTTCGGCGTCGAAGCCACGCCCCGTCTAACACTATACAATACCTTCAATACCCCCTTAAAAACGACCTCAAGGAAGTAGCACGCGTAGCGGATCTATCGCTACAGCGCCTCTCCTCTGGTCGGTCGACGTCACTGGGGAAGCCCATAGGCCACGCCCATTACGGTCGGCCACGCCCCCACAACCACGCTGTATAAAAGCGCTGTTTAGAAAGCGCGACGCCCTTGACACCCACCTCCTGAGGCACAGCCGGGAGTGAGCTCGCTATATTGAAATTGTGTGTAAATACTTTGGTTCTTTTAGTTTTAACTTGTACTCTGTTGTGAGCACTCGCACCCCTTAAAAACGACCTCAAGGAAGTAGCACGCGTAGCGGATCTATCGCTACAGCGCCTCTCCTCTGGTCGGTCGACGTCACTGGGGAAGCCCATAGGCCACGCCCATTACGGTCGGCCACGCCCCCACAACCACGCTGATTAAAAGCGCTGTTTAGAAAGCGCGACGCCCTTGACACTCACCTCCTGAGGCACAGCCGGGAGTGAGCTTGCTATACTGAAATTGTGTGTAAATACTTTGGTTCTTTTAGTTTTAACTTGTACTCTGTTGTGAGCACTCGCACCCCTTAAAAACGACCTCAAGGAAGTAGCACGCGTAGCGGATCTATCGCTACAGCGCCTCTCCTCTGGTCGGTCGACGTCACTGGGGAAGCCCATAGGCCACGCCCATTACGGTCGGCCACGCCCCCACAACCACGCTGTATAAAAGCGCTGTTTAGAAAGCGCGACGCCCTTGACACCCACCTCCTGAGGCACAGCCGGGAGTGAGCTCGCTATACTGAAATTGTGTGTAAATACTTTGGTTCTTTTAGTTTTAACTTGTACTCTGTTGTGAGCACTCGCACCCCTTAAAAACGACCTCAAGGAAGTAGCACGCGTAGCGGATCTATCGCTACAGCGCCTCTCCTCTGGTCGGTCGACGTCACTGGGGAAGCCCATAGGCCACGCCCATTACGGTCGGCCACGCCCCCACAACCACGCTGTATAAAAGCGCTGTTTAGAAAGCGCGACGCCCTTGACACCCACCTCCTGAGGCACAGCCGGGAGTGAGCTCGCTATACTGAAATTGTGTGTAAATACTTTGGTTCTTTTAGTTTTAACTTGTACTCTGTTGTGAGCACTCGCACCCCTTAAAAACGACCTCAAGGAAGTAGGACGCGTAGCGGATCTATCGCTACAGCGCCTCTCCTCTGGTCGGTCGACGTCACTGGGGAAGCCCATAGGCCACGCCCACTACGGTCGGCCACGCCCCCACAACCACGCCTTACGCCCCTACAAAGCATGTGCAAAGACTGGACGCGCAGCGGACGAGCGCAGCGGGCACGCCGATGGCGCGCCGAAGGCGCGCATAAGGCAAGCCTGTCTGCGCCCGTCCGCGCCCAGCCGGGCCCAGGGGCCAGAGATAATGGTCAAAAAACGACTTACTCAGCAGAGGAACTTACCTCCCTCAGACCTTTACCACATCTCTGCCCTCCCATTACTCCTCATATCCGGAGACGTACGGCCATGTATGGTATCTCACAAGACTTGGCAGCCCACCCAATTGATATGCCCCGCATCGCCTCACCGGTTAATAGTTCCCAGACTAAGTTACGGTGCAAATACCTCAACACCAGATCTATGGTTAAGCACCAAACTGACATCTTTCTACTACTCTCAACTGACAAACCGGATATCCTCCTAATTACAGAGACCTGGCTCTCCCAGGACTCATTACCAGACATCCTCGCCGCGCTCCCCTCCGATTACTATATTCTAGCTGAGAATCGTCCGATGGGTAAGAGGGGTGGGGGAGTGGCAGCTATTATCCGCAAAGAGCATACATTTTCACAACTGCCCTCTCTTATTCTGAATGAAACAGAGAATATAGTAATGAAAATGGATACAACTGGGGGGTCACTAGTACTCGTCTTGATTTATAGACCTCCTCAAATCATGACTACCTTCCCTATGTCGCTAGCTGAACAGATGGCACACTTGGTGACTAAATACCCAAATGTGCTTCTGGTCGGGGACTTAAATTACTGGTTCGACAACACTTTGTGTGACCCTCAGGCACTGGAAGTCTCAGAGCTACTCTCTAACATTAATCTTACACAGCATATACATGTAGCTACGCATGAGAAAGGCCACACGCTAGACCAAATTTGGTCGTATAATCTCTCCTGTACACTAACTTCTATAACGCCTTGCATTTGGTCTGACCATGCTACTATCCAGTTCATGCTAACTATCGATGGATATATAAAAAATCCACCTCTGGCGGGCGGCGAGACCAGGAAATGGAAAGCCATAGATTTACCTGCTTTTATTGCAACACTGGCATCTACGGTACCATTATCCAAAAAATAGGTAAATTTAATTCTTATGGAAGAGGACATTACACACTGGCTCTCAAAGGCTACTGACTCTCATGCCCCTCTCACAAAATTTACACGTGCACGCACCAGAGATGCACATAAATGGTTTACCTCAGATCTCAAACATCTAAAGCTCGAGGTACGCCAAAAAGAGAGGAAATGGAGAGCAAAATATAAACCTCAAGATAAGGAGGAATATATTATAGCCCGTAGGAAATATGTGAAGCTTATCCTACAAAGCAAAATTAACTACTTCTCTGGAAAAATATTAAACTCCCAAAATAAAACAAAGGAAACTTTTAACATTGTAAATGACCTGTGTAACAGTGAAAGGACTGCGCTTCCCCTGGCGACCTCACAAGAGCTTTGCGACTCCTTGAATGACTTCTTTATAGAGAAAATCGCCACTATCAAAAAGAACATTCAAGGTCTCTCTAACGGGGAACCTATTGAAGATATCTACTTCAATCCAACCACACTTGACACACTCCCCCCCATCGACGAGAAGACCCTGGTTGAACTTCTTTCACGAGTCAAATCAGGCTCGCCTTTTGACAGCTGCCCCCCGCACATTTTAAAGGAAGTGTGTCTAGCAATTCCATCAGCAATCCTTCCTCTTCTGAACGAATCACTCAACCAGGGCAAAGTCCCTGACGGGTTTAAAAACGCCACCTTGATTCCACTATTAAAAAAACCAGGAGCTGATCCCTTAACTTTAGTTAATTATAGACCCATTTCCCTCCTTCCTTTTTTTTCTAAGCTTCTGGAGGCTCATGTCTCCAGATGTCTTTCCAATTTCATTGAAAGCTCTGAATACTTGGAACCAAACCAAGCAGGATTTTGGCCAGGTCACTCCACCGAAACTGTCATTCTGGCTGTTCAAGACACATTAAGATCTAATGCTGACAAAGGCATCCACCAGGCCCTGGTGCTCCTTGATTTGTCGGCCGCGTTCGACACGGTTGACTATAACATCTTGATCAACCGTGTCGAACAGGCTGGCCTCAGGGGACCCACTCGGAATTGGATTGCCTCATTTATCACAAACCGCACACAATCGGTGCGTTTGGGATCATATACAGCCCCCAAGATGTCATCGACCTGTGGTGTCCCCCAAGGTTCATCACTTTCCCCCTTATTATTTAACCTTTATCTCCGTCCACTGATTTATTCCTTAAAAAATTACAACTTAACCCTATTTAATTATGCTGATGATCTTCAGCTGATCACCCCTCTAAACTCCCCAAACTCTGCAACCGAATGCTCAGCCATAATGTCACACATACAAAAGTGGATGACCTATAACCATCTTAAACTGAACCCAGGCAAGACAGAATTGATCTTGCCTGGGGAAAGTGGACTGAGCTGGGGGCAACTGTGCTGGCCAACAGACATGGGATCCCCCCCTACAAAGACCCAATCGGTAAAAAGCTTGGGGATTACACTCAATGAGGATCTATCCCTCAAAGGACAGGGGGCAACGGTAGTCTCTGCTAGTTTCTACCAACTCAGGAAGATTAGAAAGATTGCCCATCTATTAACACACTCTGCACTCATTCAAGTGGTGATTGCCCTTGTCCTCTCCCGGTTAGATTTTTCAAACAGTCTCTATTTAGGTCTTCCGGTGGGACTACTAAAACGCTTACAGATTGTCCAAAACCAGGCGGCAAGACTGATTTGGAAACAACCAAAGTGGCAATCAATCAGAGCTGGGCTAGAAAAACTTCACTGGCTGCCAGTGGCCCAGCGGATTGCCTTCAAAGCAGGATGTATCACCTTTAGGGTGCTCCATGACTATGGCCCTAGATTTATCAGGCAATCTATTACCAACTACACACCCTCGCGCAACCTACGCTCTAAACATCTACTTCTTGCAAATGTCTCCTCATTTAAAAAAAAACGCCAGGGTGGCAGCTGTTTTCACCACCTGGCTGCCTCCTTTTGGAATGCTCTCCCCCTTTATATCAGACAGAGCAAGGATCTACTGACGTTCCGAAAATCTTTAAAAACTTGGCTATTCCAACAGGCTTATGCTTAAGAATGGTGTTGCTGTCTTGACTCTATAGCGCCAAGAAACCCAAGGGTGTACGTGCGCTCAACAAATGACTATTAAGATAAGATTAAGATAAGAAAACCTTAAATGCTCAGAAAAGTATGTTCTTTAAATAATATTTTATTAGGTACTTTTATTCAATATATTATATATTATATATTTCATTACTACAAAGATGCACATTATTTTCTTCATTCATTAAAAATATCAAATACATTTTACATACAGTAGCACTGTGCAGGTGTCACCACAATAATTATATAAAAACAACTAAAACCCACTTGTGTGACTGTTCATAAAACACTAAATATAGCCACAAGAGTGATGATCACAGAATGAAAATATCAAAATCACTTTACAAAATAGTTGTACTACATGACAAAATCTGTTTATGATAAAATAATCATGTCTGCGAATTACAATTGAGTGACTTGTCAGAAGAGCTTCTTCCATGTGGAAAAATAGAGAAAAGATCAATAGTATATGTGTATGTTTTTATGAGCATGAATGAATGTATTGAAAGAAATGGAAAGTTAATTAGCTTGATGGATTTGAGTGAGTGGGTTGTAGTTGTTTTAATTGTTTTGTATTAATGAAGTATATAATATATTGAATAAAAGTACCTAATAAAATATTATTTAAACACTACGCTTTTCTGAGCATTTAAGGTTTTCAAGAAGGTATTGCAAGGTAAGACAGGGTTTTTTCTTTGTTATTTGTACTTCCCTTGCCCTGTTACCACTTATCAGCAGCGGGTCCCTTTCCTTTATTGGGCTCTGGGAGATAACCTCCTGTTCGTCCCTGCTCAATCATTGAACATCCTGCATGCTCGTAGACCAGATTTCTCTTATCTGCAGTCCCCACCCATCTTAAGGGCCCCCGAAGGTGCTGGGCACTGGTTTTGATCTGGATGCAAGACACCTAAGCAGGTACAGACCACATGGCCACAATAAAATGGCGGCTGTGGCTAAGTGATCTCCTTCGGCTGGGTCGCCCACCTCCCGGATCTCCGAAGTGCGGCGCTGCTGGCTGTGGCAGTCATCCCAGGACGGTGCAAGCGCACAATAAAGGGTGGGGCTGGGACAAGTCCGTGGATGAGCTTGAGTAGGGCCTGAGGAAGGGGACTCTCGTTTTGAAGCCTGACTCCTGCTCTAGTGAGTGCCCAAGGCCTGTTTAGTTGCGCATTGCACATGCTTAGAGACTCTGGCAAGTGGGCATCATGGCGGGGAGCCCAGAGGGCATCAATTGGCACCTGACTGATGGCAGCCCGGAGTGAGCTCGGACAAATGGGGCCTGCGACTGGAGGACAGCCGTGAGTGTTACCTTCATCCTCTCGTAATCCGCTGGGCCCTGCTTTACATATCAGGGATGGAGAGCATTCCATTGCCTAACATTACACACAACTGTACCAATCCAGGGGGCGCTGCTCCGAACCTGACCTGGAAAGATTATTCGCATTGATTCAGCTACTGACTGTCTCCAGGGCACATCAGGAGGTCCTTAATGGTCCCCTTACTTTGGAGGAAATTGGGGAGGCGATTGAGTCCATGGCATCCGGGAAGACACCGGGTCCGGTTGGCCTGGCCGCTGAGTACTACAAAGGTTACCGGGAGATTCTGATGCAGCGTCTACACACCATCTACTCCATGGCCTTGACGGACAACAGGTTGCCACCGTCAATGCGGGAGGTTTATCTGATGTCCCTTCTCAAACCTGACAGGGACCCGAAAGCCTAGGGTCATACACACCTTGGCGCTCCTGAATGCGGATTACAAAATGATTGCTAAGCTGCTGGTGGAACGCTTGGCACCGCTGGTCTCTGAGTTGGTCCATACCAACCAAAATGGGTTTGTACCCAAGCTCAGCACGTCATTGAACTTGCGGTGGTTCTTCGAGTTGCGGCAGACTGCGGGAAGGAGTGGCCCAGGGCGGGCTGCCTGGTGTTGGATCTTGAGAAGACATTTTACTGCTTGGAGTGGAGCTATCTTGCAGCAGTGTTGTCACGCTATGATTTAGGCTGGGGGTTTCTACACATGGTGGGCCTGTTATACCACAACCCCACAGTCCGGGTGCGGTTAGGACCATACATTTCCAATAGCATCCAGCTATGTAGGGGAACCAGGCAGGGGTGCCCACTATCGCCCCTCCTGTTTGCGCTGGCAATCGAGCCTTTGGCAGTGGCCCTGTGAACAGCATTGGGAGTGGAAATACCTCTGGGAGATGCAACATATCAGGTCTCGATGTACGCGGATGACCTTTTAGTCTTTGTGAGGGATGTCAGGGCTATTCCGGCTCGCCTAGAGGATATCTTACGTGACTTTTCTGCTCTCTTTGGACTCCGGATGAACGCCAATAAATCCTGTTTATATGCGTTCGGAGGGGGCATTGAGGATCCGGCCCATGTTCTGGCTGGTGCGCAGGTGCAGTGGAAGGCTGACACATTCCGCTATCTGGGAATCCAGATATATCGTCAACCGGCTGACCTCTTTGACGATAATCTGGGTTGTGCGGTGACGGCCATCAAGTCGCAAATGAACTTCTGGAAGACGCTCCCGCTCATAGTCACGGGCAGGGTGACGTTATCTAAAACGGTGATCCTTCCGTGCCTCCTATATTACTTCGCCAACCTACCGATGTATGTCCCGGCGGCCTTTTTTAACAAACTCGCTACACTCCGCAGATCCTTCCTTTGGGGTAATGCGCACCATAGGATAGAGCTAGCGAAGATATACTTGCCCACGGACCAAGGGGGCCTAGCTGCACTCTGCTTTGAGCACTACTATTTAGATGCTCAACTGCAGTGCATAGCCGCGATAGCTCGCGGACAGAGGTCGAGAGGACACGGCGACTACAGCCCCTCCCCTCTCTTTGGATTGCATTACTGCCTGTACGTCACTAGAGATCTAGTTCCTTATGCGCCACCCATACTGCTAGTGGGCTCTCCCAGCGGGCCTGGGGTGCTCACGTCCTGGGAGCTTCTGGAGTGGCACGAAGCCGACATACAGAATCTGAGAGATCTATATCGGGATGGCATGCTGTCATTTGAATCGCTTACCGAAGAGCTGGGGGTTCCACAGGGACACTTTTTAAGACACCGCTCCTTGATCACTACGCTGGCCTCTAGATGGGGGGACATGACAGAGGAGCCGAGTCAACACCTCACCATACAATACTTCCACGTAATGGGTCGAGGTTAGCACTTGGTACGGTGGTTTGCGGCATCCCTCCGCACACATGCGAAGATAAAATTAGACTGACTCCGACACGGGTGGGAAGAAGACTTGGAGAGGCAGCTGGAGGATAGGGAGTGGGGAAAGATATTGAAGAGTCCTAAGAGAATCCCCAGAAACATGCGGTTCTGTCAAATCCAATTATTCATATTTCCCAGGGCATACCTCACTCATGGAAAGATCAATAGGTACTTTCACTGTGCGGATGCAGCCTGTCCCCACTGTGCCGAGGAGGGGGCTGGCCTAGTGCACATGCTGTGGGGTTGTCACACACTGCACACCTATTGGTGGGCTATTAGTGAGACATTGGGTGCATGTAGAGGCCAAACATACCTTTTGAGTGGCCTACTTACTAATTACACCAATTCAGCAGGACCCGACCACAAAAGTCACTTCTCGCTTCCTCGACCTGGGGCTAGTCGTTGCCAAGCGTCTCGTTACGTAGAGATGGAAATCGCAATCCCCACCACACATGAGGGCATGGAGGAATTCCCTCATAGCATGGGCTAAAGTGGAAGGAATTGCCATCATACGGGACGAAACGCTGGGCCTGCGTAAGACGCTGATAGCAACGCAATGGGAGGGTCTGCTTCAGAGCCTTATACGCATGGAGGGGGACAACCTAGAAGGACAACCTAGAACAGCAGCCGAATGTTGAGGGAGACACCCCTGCAACTTGAGAAGGGTGATATGTCAGGTACACCTTCATCCCGCCACACAAGCACATTTATACTATCCACCGACTAAGCAGAGATATAACTATGTGTGTTGGCTGACGCAGCAGCTTTGTGGAGAGCTGTGAGACGGGGAGTGAGGGATGGGGCGTAGAGGCGGAGGTAGATGTAGTTATAATGGGGGGGTGGGTGAGGGGACTAAGTGACAAGTGGAAAATGTGTAATCAGAAGTCGAAACTAGCTGCTGTGGTTGGTTTCTTCAGTTTTGTTTGTTTACTCTATAACATCTGTGCAATCACACAAGGCGTATGATCTGTAACTCTCTGCATATTATGTCTCCAGAACTGCATTATGTCGGCATTCTGGACTTTACCTCTGCTGAAGCGACGTATATGATGTAGTTCTAGCTGGAACGGTGACTAAAGGGTTGCCAGAATACATGGTGGCCATCCCAAGCTTGGATGTGAGGACTGAGCGTCACTGTCAGAAGACTCTAATTGTGGTGGTAATGAAATGTTGGATATTGTCTTGCATACGCATGTAAACATTGTGAAAAATAATAAAACAGATTTAAACAAAAAAAACAATAAGTGCAGCTGCAGAATGCACTTTGCACATAGAAAGAGAGAAAAAAAGGAGAAATAATCATATTTCTCCTTGTTACTCATCACTTGGGGAGGCATATCTTTTTGGTGCATTCCCAGGTTTAGTTTTGGTAAATCTCGGAATGCATCAACAACCATTAGATTGCCATGGAAACGCCCATGGATCGTCCCCCTTGTACAGATATTGCAATGCAGTGATTTGCGCTGCTTTACGTTACTCCATATTTACAAAGCCATTATAACAACGCAAAGTGGCTTTGCGTGGGTTCATAAATATGACTTGGAGCTTTGTGACGTGCATGTACAACATTGCGCGGTGAAAGCACGACAGAAGGCTCTCGTAAATATGACCCTAAGTGTTTAGAACAGAGCATTCGGATACATAGGTATGCCCATTTACCAGTATCCTATGGAAGTAAATAGGTTGGATACTGACTCCTTGTTTAATTTAGCAGCCAAGCCAAGGTGACAATTGAGCAACACAGGAAACTGTGTACATAATTACACATAAATATTTAATTTGGGTGTTAAGTTACCTCGGCTATAATGAATGGTGATTGTCCATCCTTTTAAATTTATTTCAGCATTTTCTTTTCAAAATTGCTTAACCAGCTGCTAATAGTAGTTTGTTATGCACCATAGAAAAGTAAACTAACATTTTGCTTGGTAAACAATTGACCTGTCTTACTCTTAATGAGTAATCAGGGAATTCACCAATGAAGTGTGCAGTGAAGCAGATTTGAATGGCAATATCCCTTTCCAGAATGAGAATCAGATATAGAATTATATTAACAAAGTCCATTCCAGCAGATTTCTCAATTTCTCTGTTTAACCTATGCCTGCTCAGAACAATAAACTTTAAACAAAATATCACAGAATGGACAACCCTGAGCGGTAAGAAGACAAGGAGACTATGAACGTAAGAAATATAGTAAAGCGACCAGCACAGGTGCCTAAACCTGCTAGCATAGTTAAAGCCATAAACTCTGAGCCTGTCTCCCACACTCCTTCATCCTTCACACTGCTAAGTGCTGTGTCTCTTAACACAATAGTCGCACATCGCTGGTCCTCACGCACAACATGGAAACACTTCCCACACAGGATCAAAACAATGACAATGCTTCCTATACTGTGTAGCATGTTACCTGTAGCGTCCACCCCAGCCTGGGAATCCACCAATGACTACGCCACCACACACAGTGCTTAATATTACACATATTTATTCTTCAGGATGTAACTGTGAACTTAACATTCTAAACTAAGCTTAAAGTGCATTCTGCTCTAACACTTATGTCACAGCTCTACAGAGTCTGGTAGGAACCAAAAGGATTCCGTTATAAAAACTCCTAAAACACCACATCTCCCCTCTGTTAAATAAAAACATACCATTTTTTTTCTTTACAAAGTAACATATATATATATTTAAAAAAACTTCGAAATTCACTGAAAAAACCATAGGTTTCACACATGTTATAGTTAGGAAGGAATTAGCATTTAAAAAACCTTCGAAATTCATTGAAAAAACCATAGGTTTCACACATGTTATAGTTAGCTGGACATTTCACTCATCCAAAACCATTGAAATTCCCTCGTTATAGTTAGTTCACCTAACTATAACTTGCGCGCCCGCAATGCACTGCTGATGACGTCACATAGTACATCACTCATGAAATGGTCAGTGACATCACTCATGACATCACTGATGACATCATCCAGTGAATGTGTGTCTTTCTGAAAAATAAATATTTCAATGGTTTTGTATGAGTGAAATGTCCAGCTAACTATAACATGTGTGAAACCTATGGTTTTTTCAGTGAATATCTAAGGTTTTTTAAATGCTAATTCCTAACTATAACTTGGCTGAAACCTATGTTTTTTTTCAGTGAATTACTAAGGTTTTTTAAATGCTAATTCCTAACTATAACGTGGCTGAAACCTATGGTTTTTTCAGTGAATTTCAAAGGTTTTGTAAATGATAATTTTTAAAATGTATTATTTGTTATATTATTTTATACTGATTTACTACATTGTTTTAAAGTATTTATTTTTAGATATTTTATTTATATTAATTAAATTACATATTTTTAATATAAATTGAAAAAAATGTTTTTAAAAATATTGAAATTGTAATATTTTTAATTTTTTTTAATTTATATATATTTTATATAGCAGACAATGATATCCTATGGAAGGAAATTCAAGTTATTGGTTAGTATGGTTAAAATTACTTTTCAGGAACAGCAGTGAGCTGAAAGATGCAGCACTGAGGTCTCTCCTAATAACAGGTGAGTAAATCGGAATTCGTATTTCTGCTGATTTTAAAGGGATATTTGTACGTTTCAAAAATAGACACTTAGAAACTTTTCTGGTGAAAACCACACAATAGATTCCTATGGAAGGAAATACAAGTTACTGGTAAGTACGCTTTAGATTTACTTTTCAGGGTCCGTACTGGGCTCAAAGATGTAGCACTGACGTCTCTCGTGATAACTGGTGAGTGAATCGGAATTCGTAGTTCGGCTGATTTTAGAAGAATATTTTAAAGTTCCAAAACTCCCCACTTAGAAGAATTTCCAAGTGAAGCCAGTCAATGTTAGCCTATGAAAGGAAATTCAAGTTACTGTAAGTATGGTTAGAATTACTTTTCAGGATCAGTAGTGAGCTGAAAGATGCAGCACTGAGGTCTCTCCTGATAACAGGTGAGTAACTCGAAATTCGTAGTTCGGCTGATTTTAGAGGAATTTTTTAAAGTTCCAAAAACTCCACACTTAGAAGAATATCCAAGTAAAACCAGTCAGTTAGCCTACGGAAGGAAATTCAAGTTGCTGTAAGTATGGTTAGAATTACTTTTCAGGATCAGTAGTGGGCTGAAAGATGCAGCACTGAGGTCTCTCCTGATAACAGGTGAGTATCTCGGAATTTGTAGTTCGGCTGATTTTAGAGGAATATTTGTACGTTTAAAAATAGACACTTAGAAACTTTTCTGGTGGAAACCACACTAGATTCCTATGGAAGGAAATACAAGTCACTGGTAAGTACGCTCAGATTTACTTTTCAGGGTCCGTACTGGGCTCAAAGATGTAGCACTGACGTCTCTCGTGATAACAGGTGAGTAAATCGGAATTCGTAGTTCGGCTGATTTTAGAGGAATATTTTGCTCAATAGTGAAGGTAGGGGGCGGGGCCTGAGGTGACATGTGTGCAAACACGCCCTGTGGCGCGTTTTAGGTTAGGGAATTAATTCCTCTTCAATCCTGAGGTCCCCTGTGAGCCAACTAGCCCACCAGGTACCTCCAGTATGAGCTAGGGAGCTGCGTTGCAGAGAGGTGTTTAGAGGGCACGCCCCCTTTTTACAACACTCTGCAACGCAGCTCCTTGGCGCTTACTGGAGGTACCTGTTGGACTAGTTGGCCCGTAGGGGACCTATGGATTGAAGAGGAATTAATTCCCCAACTTCAACGCGCCACATGGCATGTTTTCACACATATCACCTCAAGCCCCGCCCCTACCTTCACCACTGTGCAAACGCGCCTGTAGTGTGTTCAAAGTTGGGGGATTAAGTCCCCTTGCATACTGAGGGTCCCTCAGGCCCAACTAGCCCACCGAGAACCTCCGGTATGCGCCAGGGGGCTGCATTGCAGAGAGGTGTAATGAGACCATGCCCCTTTTTACACCTCTCTGCAACGCAGCCCCCTGGTTCGTTTGCAGAGGGGAAACTAATTCCCCTTGAATACTGGGGGTCCCTGGGGGCCAACTAGCCCACCAGGAACATCCAGTATGCGTCAGGTGGCTGCGTTGCAGAGAGGTGTAATGAGGTGTCAAAGCCTAGCTCACCTGAGTTTCTGTTCAGTTGAAGACAGTCCGACCCCACCCTGAAACTGCTTGTTCCAGCACACTAGTTTTAAAACAGTGCACTAAGAACCAGAAGCTCAAGGGAAGGGGGGGAAGAGGATAAAATAAAAAAAAGAGAGACAACACCGTTCTTGCATTTCCACTGTAGAAGAGCTGCTAAAATCTGCGGCCCTCTCTGACTTCTGTAGAAACTGGTGCCTAAAGAAACATAAACAAAGAACAGATAAGTGCAACCTTGACCTAATCATCTTGACTGAAACCTGGCTAACCGAATCTTCTACACCTATAATGGACATTCTGGTGCCCCCCAACTACCACATCATTAGACTTAACAGGTCTGGCAAGATAGGTGGTGGAATCGCATGCATATACAGGAACAATCTTTCTGTTCTGAAAGTCACCGCACCTTCCCTACCTTACCCAACTTCCTATGAATACATCTGCCTCGATAATATCAGTGAGGGCAAACCGATATGCTCTCTTCACGGCATCTACCAACCACCCAGGGACAACCTCACCTTCGCCCAACAAATCATGGATTTGATCTCTACCAATTCCGGACGACAGGTCACTCAAATTTACCTTGGCGACTTCAACCTCCACTGGAACGATCACAATGATGGGGTGATAAACAGTCTTAAAAACTTCCTCAATGCCCTTGACCTCACACCATTATGCAACAGCCCGACCTACGAGAAAGGCTCTATCCTCGACCTTATCATCTCCAAAGAGGACGCTATCCAACTTGAGTCTATTCAACCCTGTGACTGGTCAGATCATCATATTGTTACATTCTTCATCAAGGAGAAAGTCAAATTCAACACGGTTCAATCCTCCAAGCCTAAAGTCTGGAAAAGAGACCTGAAAAAACTCAACCCAAACTCCCTACCCCCGAACAGTTACGACCTCCTACTCCCTCCGACTGGCGCTACGGACGTCGAATCCTTGACTGACCACTATCTCAATGCCATGACCTCAATAATTAATGAGGCTGCACCCATGCAGCTAAAAAGAGTCTCCGCCAAAATCTCCAATCCATGGTATGACGGGAGTCTTAATGAGGATAGACGAGCCATGCGATTGGCAGAGCGCACCAGGAGATCAGCCCCCTCTACACTGCACCTAAAAACTCTGAAGGAAAAGAGAAACGCCTACTTCAGGAAAATAAAGCGCTCAAAATCAGCCTTCTTCAGCCTCCAGCTCGACCAAGCAAAAAACCGCCCGATAAAACGTTTCGAGCTAATCAGAACACAATCTAAGGAACAACCCCAACTACCCATCACTGTGCGCGAAGCACCCTCCTGTGAAGACTTCGCTGCTTTCTTTACCCAAAAAACTGACAACATAAAGAGTGATCTCCTCATTGACGCAAACCTTTACCCCAAACCCCACTGCATAGCACCCACTGAACCAAAAAACAATGCTACATGATCATCCTTTGACACCTACTCTGAAGAGGAAATTGGCAAACTGCTCAGCACCTTGAAACCATCCAATCACCTCACGGACCCCCTCCCTGCTAACGCTGTCAAAGACTTCACCCCGTTGCTCCTTCCACTCTGGACTAAAATTATCAACAGCTCACTCCAACAAGGTACCATCCCTGACTCCCTCAAAGTCGGACAAGTCACACCTTTACTAAAGAAACCTACAGCCGACCCATCTGATCTAAACAATTACCGTCCCATTACCAATACTCCCACTCTCACCAAACTCCTGGAAAAATGCGCACAACTACAACTGACCAAACACATTGATCAGTTTGATCTCCTCAACTCTCATCAATCAGGCTTCCGAGCAGGACACAGTTCAGAAACCGCTATGACTCACATAATTGACGACGCCCTTCAAATCCTTGATCAAAATGATACCTGCCTCCTCATCCTTCTTGATCTCTCCTCAGCATTCGACACCGTTAAACATGAGAATTTACTCGAACTATTAAACACAAGAATGGGTCTATCTGGGACTGTCCTCAAGTGGTTCACTTTCTTTCTACACAACAGGTCGCAGAAATTCAAGTGCAACAACCTTATGTCCTCGCCAATACCTGTATCGTTAGGCGTCCCCCAAGGATAATCCTTATCCCCAACTTTGTTCAACCTAGTTATGGAACCTCTCACCACCTTGTTACAAACATCCAATGTACTCTTTCACATGTACGCCGATGACACCCAACTATATCTCAAATTGCAATCCCCCAAAGACATTGTACTCCTGAACTCAACGATCAGAAGCACACAATCCTGGCTTGCCAATAATCATCTCAAACTCAATGCTTTGAAAACAGAGTTCCTTCTGATCTCACCTTCCGCGAAGATCTCTACCACTCAAACTTGGCTTAAACACCTAACTGCACTCAATGTCCAACCAACCATCGTGGACTCAGCAAAATCTTTGGGCATAACACTCGACACCAATCTCAACATGCAGCAACACATCAGCAAGGCAACTAAGGGTGCGAACTACCAAATCAATACACTGAGGAAACTTAAACCCTTCCTCCCAGCCAAAGACTTCCAAACTGCAGTACAAGCACTAGTCATCCCTCGAATAGAATACGGCAGCATCGCCCTCTGCGGTATCCCTCTAACTACTATGGCACCCCTAAGAGCTTCTCTAAACGCTGCAGCGAGACTCATCACTGGGTCAAAAAAACACTTGCATATCTCTCCTGACTTGAAATCCCTGAACTGGCTGCCTTTTGAAGCCAGAATACATCTGAAAATCGCCTGCATGACACACAAGGCTGTACACCTGAGCTCACCCGGTTACCTCACCCAGAAGCTGACAATCTCTGGCGGCTCTAGAAACACAAGAGGCACAAACAATCTTCTGCTAAAACCTCGAAGATTCCGGAAGGAAAAAACGTATAAACGCTCCTTCTCAGGAATGGCACCCAGGATCTGGAACTCACTCCCTCCTGAAACTAGACTCATCCCCTCCATCACACTTTTTAGAAAAGAAGTAAAAGCTATCCTCATGGCTAAATACACTTGATCTATTAACGTGGATTTTTAAAGTCTCTGCACCGATCTGTATTATCTACGATCCCTCGATTATTCGTATTACTTGTATTATTGAATTACCAGACTGTCTATGCTTACACTTATTTTTACTATCTGCATTATTGATGTACCTGTTCTACTATGCCCCCCCATGTACATACCCCACCCCACCTATACCTACAACTACGCTGTACCTAATGGCCTGTTATTCACTCTCCTGGTGTTATTCTATGCTTTGTAAAGTGCTCTGATATCTGCAAAGATCTTGTTCATGCTATATAAAACTTTCAAAATAAAATAAATGTGTTCCTGACTAACCCTTAATCTTATTAGAAATTTTCTTCTAAAAGTACCTCTTGGATCCTGGTCTCAAGATTCCAGGTTTGGAATGTGTTACTGTTCTGGGATGAGCTTTCTATTACTGTAAAACTTCTGTAAAATCAAACGAATATCATTATCAGAATTATCAACGTCTAACATTCACCTTAATATAACTAAAGCCTAAATTCTTAATAGCAAACTCACTTTTCTATGTACTTTTACATCAAAATACAGCAGGTAATTTGTGCAAGTCCTTGATTTACTGTTTGCCTTGCTGTCAATGGTTTCCTCTGTTCGATTCTTAAAAAAGTTCCATGTAAAACAATGTTTATTTCACAAAGTTCCACAAAGTATTCTTGTAACAAAGGGTTTGAACCACAAAGTTCGTGGGAGATATCTTGTTCCAAATTGTCTTTACATGAATCCAGAAATCGCAGATAAAGTTCTTTCAGGTAATAAAAGGTTTTGCACTTACTTGTTGCTGAAAAGGGATACTGACCAGTCTAACCTTGACCTCTTTCTCTTTTGCAGATCGATTGCAGTGGACAGAAGAGGGGCTGAGACAAGAAGTAGCCGGAAACCAGAAGAAGGAAGAGCCAGAAGCCACACCCGGTGAAGTCAATGAAGGTCGGGAGAGAGCAGGAGTGCCAGCGCCGAAGGATCTGTTCTCAGGTAAGTGGGAGGTAGAGGAGCACAAGCACTGGGTGAGGCTCAGGGGCTGCCTTTTATAGACACGGCTGGGTGTGGTTCGAAGAGCTGGGTGTGGTTCGAAGAACTGGGTGTGGTGCTCACAAGCAGGTGAGCAGAGCTTCAGTTATTATGCTAATGAGTTGAAGTAACACATGGCCTAGGGAGGAGTGTTCTAAATAAGCCTTGGTAAAAGCAAGGTCCAATGTTTTCTAAATAAGCCTTGGTAAAAGCAAGGTCCATTGTACAAACAAGATAGCAATGTCCAAACTTGTGAATACATTGAGCAACATATACAGAAGTCTTAGGGAGGGGCTGAGATAACAAGAAAGGCTTTCAGTAGTATGTTTAAAGTGAGCTATTACAGAGACCACTAGTGCAATGAGAGGGGACATGCTCTTTGCTGTGCACAAACCCTAACAGTCGCCCCCCTCAAAGGCCCTCCTACTGGACGGGGTTTCCCTGGATTTTTTAGATAAAACTGTCTAATCAACCGTGGGGCATGTACATAGGACGCTGGTTCCCATGAATTCTCAGTTTCGTCATATCCTTTCCATTCTACTAAATAAAACAGACGTCCATGAATTCTTTTTGCGTCTTTTATGCTTTTCACTTCATATTCTAGATTTCCCTTATTGGTATGGGTGGAGGTGGTGGTTCGGGCCGGGTATTTGGGTTGTACAGCTTAAGTAATGACGCATGGAATGTAGCATGTACTGGGTATTCTTTTGGTAAGTCCAATTTTACTGTTACCGGGTTTACTATGGCAGTTATACTAAAGGGTCCAATGAAACGTGGTTGCAGCTTTCGGGATCCCTCTATATTTGGGTTCTTTGTGGAGAGCCATACTTTGTCACCGATTTTATACATTGGGGCCTCAGATCTGTGTTTGTCTGCTTGTCTTTTCATGCTTTCTTTGTACTTTAATAAATGTTTCCTGGCCTTGTCTTGTATGTCACCTAATCTAGTTTGTCTATCTGTTACTGTAGGCAACAGGGAATCTTCGAATAAAATGGGTATAGCTCTCGGATGATAACCCTGCATGAAATAGAATGGTGAGCAAAGTAGAGCTGCATGCTCAGTATTATTATAAACATACTCCGTTACAGGGAGAACTTCCAACCATTTACTAGAATAATCAGCCAATAAACAACGTAGCGTTTGAAGTAAGGTTTGGTTCAGTCGTTCAGTTTGTCCATCTGTTTCTGGATGGAAAGCAGTGGATAATGCTACATCTATTTTCAGTTTTTCGCATAATTTTTTCCAAAATCTAGAGTTGAACTGGCTACCTCGGTCTGACACCACTCTACTTGGCAAACCATGTAAACGCACAATTTCTCTTATAAAAATATCGGCAAATTCTGCCGCAGTTGGCAATTTCCGTAATGGTACAAAATGTGCCATTTTAGACAAAAATCCACTATGACTAATACTGTTGTGAAGGATTTTACTGGTGGTAAACCTACAATAAAGTCTACACTCACAGTGTGCCAAGGTTGTTTGGGTATTGGCATTGGTACTAACAAACCGTCAGGGGCCTTATGAGAAGATTTATGTCTTGCACAAACTGGACAAATAGGGACAAATTGCTTAATGTCTTTACTCATATTGTCCTACCAAAAGTGTTTTCGCACATTTTCCAGGGTTTTTACCAAGCCAGGATCACCTGTGTTTGTAATTCTGTGGTGGGCACTAACAGCATGTTGTCGTGATACAATAAACCTCGTTGTATTGAGTTATGGGAATCCTTTAACCAATCTTGAGGTGCCATTTGCATGTGTGCATTATATAGATCTGTGATGACATCCTTCTGTTGTACTGGTGCCAAACGTTTTTGGGGAGGAATAATGGGTTCTCCTATTTTGTCTTGTTTCACGTCTGAGGTATGTCCGTATCTAGATAACAGATGAGATTGAATTTGTTGTGCACCTGTTCTATAGGTTATAACGAAGTCAAATGTACAAAAATAATTTAACCAGCGCATCTGACGTGGAGTTAATGCTTTTAGTGATCCAAAGAACTGTAGGTTCTTATGGTCAGAAAAGATGGTAACAGGGTACATGGCTCCCATTAAATGGTGCCTAAATTCAGAAAAGGCTACTTTGATAAATAATAGTTCTCTTTCAGCCACAGTGTAATTTTGTTCAGCTGGTAATAACGTTTTGGAATTGCAGGCTATAGGATGTAATTGGCCATCTATTGCATCTCGTTGAGAGAGAACAACTCCTCCTAAAGCTACTTGTGAAGCATCCGCTTCGACAAAAAATGGCAAGTCAGGATCAGGATGTTTCAGAATTGGGGCTGAAGTGAACTTTTGTTTCAGGAGTTGAAAGGCGTGAGCCGCCTCATCAGACCAAAGAAATCGTTGCCCTTTCCGCAACAAGGTGGTTATTGGGGCAGCAATGTCTGCAAAATGAGAAAAAAACCTCCTACAAAAATTGGTGAAACCCAGAAATTTCAGAACATCCTTCACAGATGATGGTTCTGGCCAATCAGTAATAGCACTAATTTTCTTTTCATCCATAATTATTCCTTGAGGTGACAGGCAGTATCCTAAAAAGTCCACTTTGCTGACATTAAAAGTACATTTTTCTAATTTAGCAAAGAGATGATTTTCTTTTAACTTTGATAATACTGCACGAACATGTTGGGTATGTTCTTCTGGGTTCTTAGAGTAAATGAGGATGTCGTCTATGTATACTATGACACAAACATCCAGGAATTTGTGTAGGACCTCATTTATAAAGAATTGAAAGGCCGCAGGGGCATTACACAACCCAAAGGGCATTACTGTGTACTCAAATAGACCAAACTTTGTCTTGAAAGCTGTCTTCCACTCATCCCCCTCTTTTATTCGGGCCAGGTGGTAAGCCCCCCGCAGATCAAGTTTAGTGTATACAGTTGAATGTCTTAATTGATCCAACAACACAGGTATTAGAGGAAGAGGATATTTATTTTTTATTGTAGCCTTATTTAATCCTCTATAGTCGATACATGCGTGCAGAGATTTATCCGGCTTCGGGATAAAAAAAGTGGAGATGACACCAGAGATGTGGAATGTCAGATGAACCCAGACTGTAGTAGGTCGTCTAGGTAGGATCTTAAATATTTGGTCTCTTCGTCAGTCAAAGCATATACTCTGTTATTAGGTAAAGGGGCTCCTGGGATGAGATCTATACGGCAGTCACATGACCGATGTTGGGGTAACACACTAGCCTTCACTGGATCAAAAACGTCTTTAAAGTCAGAATATTCAGGAGGGAGACTTGGTTCGTCTTGTGTAACACTAGCACAGTGTATTACTGAGCTCTGTTCTGTACCTGCTTCTTGATAGCAATTGGTTCTACAGAATGAGGGAAAAAATGTTCTGTCCACCCAATCAATTTTTGGGTTATGAGTTGTTAACCATGGTACTCCGAGAATCAAGCCAAAATTAGGGGTATCTATCAGATCAAAGCTAATCATCTCTGTGTGCCTGTTTTGACAGACCATAACAAGGGGACTTGTTTGTATTGTGATTAATCCAGAGGTCTATTCTGACCCATCCATTGCACATACTGCTTCTGGACAAGGCTTTAGGCAAAGAGGAAGACCTAATGTGTTAGCTAACCTATTATCCACAAAATTTCCTGTTGCTCCTGAGTCCAGTAGGACAGGAAGAGAATGTCTAACTTGGGTAGTAACAATTAAAAAGATCTGAATTATGAAATGTCTAGGTATGTGCGGTACCATGAAGTCTGTAGAATTAGAGGTTTGATTAAGATGTTTTCTCGAACAAGTAACCTCCCCCCTTGTCGAGCTTAATCGTTTCCCGACTCAGTTGAGGAGATAGAGGAAGCAGTACCCTTTCGTTAAGTTTTAGGTTTTACTGGACATTCTCTGGCGAAATGTCCTGCCTTGCCACAATATAAACATAATTGAAGTTTTCTCCTTCTTTCTTATTCCTCTGACGTGAGTGGACCTCTGAGCGTCCCTATTTGCATAGGCTCAGGTTTAGGGAGTTTATTATCTGTGTCTTTCTTCTCATATCTAATAAAAGTTAACCGCAATTCCAGTTTGGATTTATCTCCCTTTCTTTCTCCTAGTCTGTGTTCCAATTTCACAACTAAATCTACAAAGTCAGAATAGTCTTCTGGCAAATCAATGATATGAGCCAGCGCGTCTTTTAACTCGTCTCTCAAACCTTTATAAAAAAGGGAGACACGCTTTTCTTCTGGCCAACGTGTCTCGGTGAGTAAACGATTAAAACTAGTGAGATAGGTCAATAAATCCTTGTTACCTTGTTTAAGATTTAAAAGCGCATTATCGCTTGCCTGCATAAAAGTGTGTTTTGCAAAAAGGCTGGTCATAGTACGTTTAAATTGATTCCAATTATGGAGGATGGGATCATCTCTATCGACTAAAGGAATTGACCAGTTGGCTGCTGTACCGCCCAATAAGATAGGACGAATGCCACTTTCGTAGCATCAGTAGGGAACTGTTGTGGTTTACAAATGAAGTGTAACTGACATTGATTGATAAAAACATGGAATTTGTTACTATCTCCATAAAAACGTTCAGGTGCTGCTAAAGGCACAACATTAGGAACATTAACAGTAACCTCAACTGGGGGGGGGGGAGTTGCATGTTTTGCTTGCGCCCCTGTCTCTGAGGAGGTTTTAAACAAAGGCGTAAAAGCTGTGTTCCACTGAGATTCCCTTGGTTTATACCTGCTTAAATCCTGTTTTAAAAAGGTGTTTTCCAACTTTAATTTCTCTATTTCCTCTTGCATATGTTGCAAGATACCAGACACTGATTCATTATGGGCCAAGTCCTCGTTTAGGGCCTGCGCCATATCCGTGGCGTCAATGCCCTCTGTTTCTTCCCTGACATTGATCGTCCAACAGAACTGAATATTTTAAAGGCTTGTGCTTCTGTCAAAGCCCAGCTCACCTGAGTTTCTCTTCAGTTCTGATGGAGGTTGAAGACAGTCCGACCCCACCCTGAAACTGCTTGTTCCAGCAAACTAGTTTTAAAACAGTGCACAAAGAACCAGAAGCTCAACGGAAGGGGGGAAGTGGATAAAATAAAAAAAAGAGAGACAACACCGTTCTTACGTTTCCACTGTAGAAGAGCTGCTAAAATCTGCTGCCCTCTCTGACTTCTGTAGAAACTGGTGCCTAATGAAAATTAAACAAAGAACAGATAAGTGCAACCTATCCCTAAATGTGTTCCTGACCAAACCTTAACCTTATTAGAAATTCTCTTCTAAAAGTACCTCTTGGATCCTAGTCTCAAGCTTCCAGGTTTGGAATGTGTTACTGTTCTGGGATGTGCTTTCTATTACTGTAAAACTTCTGTAAAATCAAACGAATATCATTAACAGAATTACCAACGTCTAACATTCACCTTAATATAACTAAAGACTAAATTCTTAATAGCAAACTCACTTTTCACACATTTCCAGACTTTTTATAAAACAAATACTGTACTTTTACATCAAAATACAGCAGGTAATTTGTGCAAGTCATTGATTTACTGTTTGCCTTGCTGTCAATGGTTTCCTCTGTTCGATTCTTAAAAAAGTCCCATGTAAAACAATGTTTATTTCACAAAGTTCCACAAAGTATTCTTGTAACAAAGGGTTTGAACCACAAAGTTTGTGGGAGATATCTTGTTCCAAATTGTCTTTACATGAATCCAGAAATCGCCGATAAAGTTCTTTCAGATAATAAAAGGTTTTTCACTTACTTGTTGCTGAAAAGGGATACTGATCAGTCTAACCTTGACCTCTTTCTCTTTTGCAGGTCGATTGCTGTGGACAGGTGTGGGTGTGGTTCTCACAAGCAGGTGAGCAGAGCTTCAGTTATTATGCTAATGAGTTGAAGTAACACATGGCCTAGGGAGGAGTGTTCTAAATAAGCCTTGGTAAAAGCAAGGTCCAATGTTTTCTAAATAAGCCTTGGTAAAAGCAAGGTCCAATGTGCAAACAAGACCGCAATGTCCAAACTTGTGAATACATTGAGCAACATACACAGAAGTCTTAGGGAGGGGCTGAGATAACAAGAAAGGCTTTCAGTAGTATGTTTAAAGAGAGCTATTACAGAGACCACTAGTGCAATGAGAGGGGACATGCTCTTTGCTGTGCACAAACCCTAACATGAGGCCACGCCCCTTTTTACACCTCTCAGCAACCCAGCCCCCTTGCTGCGTTTGCAGACGAGGAACTAATCCCTCTTGCATACTGGGGGTCCCTGGGGACCAACTAGCCGACCAGCAACCTCCAGTATGCGCCAGGGGGCTATGTTGCAGAGAGGTGTAATGAGGCCACGCCCCTTTTTACACATCTCTGCAACACAGCCCTCTGGCACATTTGCAGAGGGGGAACTAATTCCCCTTGCATACTGGGGGTCCCTGGGGGCCAACTAGCCCACCAGGAACCTCCAGTATGCGCCAGGGGGCTGCGCTGCAGAGAGGTGTTCTGAGGCAACACCCCTTTTTACACCTCTCTCCAATGCAGCCCCCTGGCGCATACTGGAGGCTCCTGGTGGGCTAGTTGGGCCCCAGGGACCCCAGTATGCAAGAGGAATTAGTTCACCCTCTGCAAACGATCCCGTTTTTTAAAAAAAATTACTTTTTCTTATTTTTTGGCCCTGGGGACCCCATCCCCCAGGGCCTGCCCCCAATTTTATTTTTATTTTTTTAATCGGTAAGGGGGCCGGGTAAATTTTTTTTTTTAATTAGGAGGGGGGCTGCTTTGCCCCCCTCCTGTGGCCACTTTTGGCCCCGGGGACCCCATACCCCGGGGCCACCAATTTTTAAAATGTATTTACTTTTTTTTGGGAGGGGGGCCGCATAGCCCCCCTCATGGGCCACTTGTAGCCCCGGGGACCCCATCCCCCAGGGCTTGGCCAACTTTTTAATCATTTTTCTGGAGGGGGGCTGCATAGCCCCCCTCCTATGCCCACTTAAGGCCCCGGGGACACCATCCCCCGGGGCCTGTCAATCTTTTTTTTTTTTTCTTTAATGGTGGAGGGGCGCCGCGTATGGCCCACCTCCTGGGCAACTTATGGCCCCGGGGACCCATCCCCCGGGGCCTGCCCTCTCGTTGGGGACTGTGGGGCGGTCCCCAAGCCCCCCACGGTCCCTGCTGGTTCCCTGCAACCTGCGGGAGCTGGCATTGCCTTTCTGCATGAGGAGCAGCTAACATGCTGCTCCCCATGCAGAAAAGCAATCCGCTTTGGTTTTTGAAAGAGAGAGCAGGATTCCTGCTCCGAGGGTGGTGGTCCCCTGGGCTGCGGGTGGGCCCTGAGCCCCCGCATATATACTATTCAAGCCCCTATTAAAATAAACAAAAATGCCCCCGGGATTTGCCCCCCCCCCCCAGGCTAATTAACAAAAAAGCGGCTTCGTTTTTTTTTTTCTCAGGGTATACACGTACTTAGGCGTATCCTGCGATTTTTTTTAAAAAACATTTTTTATTGGCCTTGGGGTCCTGAGCAGGCCTAGTGGGATCCCCCTATTTTAAATATTAGTGCTCTGGGGAGGTGGCGGTCCCCGGGGTGTGTAGGGGGCTTGAGCCCCCCACACAGGTTTTTTTCATTTGTATTTTAAAAAAAGAAGGCCCGGGGGTGGTGGTCCCCGTGGCTGCGGGGGGGTCCGTGAGCCGCCCCGCATACATAATATTAAAGCCCCAGGGGTGGCGGTCCCCGGGACTGGGGGCCGCCCATTATTATAAAAAACAGAAGACCCAGGGGGTGGCTGTCCCCGGGACTGCGGGGGGCCTTGAGCCCCCCGCATATATAACGTGAAAGCCCCAGGGGGTGGCAGTCCCCGGGGCTGGGGGGCCCCTCTGGGCCCCCATTAAAATAAACAAAAATGCCCCGGTATTTTGCCCTCATGGGGGCTAATTAACAAAAAAGCGGCTTCGGGTTTTTTTTCCGCAGGATACGCGTACCTAGGCGTATCCCGCGATTTAAAAAAAAATATGTTTTGCCCTTGGTGGTCCTTGTGGGACCCACTGAGCAGGCCTAGGGGGTCAGGGTGTTTCTACCCTGCCCCCTTTGCGTGTTTTTCGTGTTTCTTTCACTGCTTTATTGTGCCTCAGTTCTACCGAGGCACAAGAAGGCTGCCAACACTTCCTGGTTGGGTGTTGACAGCCAATTAGCATGCAGCTCGTGTTCGGGAGAGTACGCATTGAATCCACGGACGGTACGCGTACAGTACAACTTCGCTAATATATCTATGATTTTACTTTTGATTTTATCAGGAATTACTGAACGGATTTACACCATTTAACAAAAAGCACAATCTACGAACCAAACTCTACCTTTTTGCCAAATTTGGTGTAATTCTGTTCAGATGTTCGGGCTGTAGATGAGTCTCATTTGGGACCCCCTTTTTTCTCGTACCCCACTTGACAAATCACCCCGAAACTTGCAGGGAAGGAGCGGAGCAGAGTAGGCCATCTTCTTTGAAAATTTCGCGAAGATTCGTCGCCCGGCGCCAAAGTTATTCCAAATAGAATGTTGCGGATTTCCTATGGAAACTAGGTCCTAACTTTAACTTCCTACTGGCAATACTGGCAACCGCCAGTAGGTAATACACACATATATATATATATATATATATATATATTTTTTTTTTTTTTTTTTTGCGCAATTAAATGGTTTTTGGATAAAAAACAACCAAAATTTCGAACACATAGTGAGATGATCTTATGCATGATAAGATTTTGTTTGTTCAATAACTATTTCCTGTTTGCTGGCCAACTATACAAGCAGATTAGAGGGACCTCTATGGGTTCGTGCTTCTCCCCCATCTACGCGAAACTTTTTGTGGGCTGGTGGGAGAAGCACGAGGCATGGGGAGGGAATAATGAGAAATGGAGTCAAAACATACTGATGTGGACACGTTATATTGACGATCTGTTTATTGTCTGGAGGGGAGACAGGGCCGCGGCTGAGGAATATGTCTCAACTCTTAACAATAACGACCTAAATCTGAAATTCACCAGCACCATAAGTGATCATAGTGTGTGTTACCTAGACCTAGAGGTATTTGTGGAAGAAGACCATCTCCACACGCGGCTGTATAGAAAGCCGACGGCTGGTAATGCTGTATTACATGCAGCTAGCCACCACCCTAGAAGTCTGGTGAAAAATGTACCATATAGTGAATACCTGAGACTCAAAAGAAACTGCTCAGAAAGGGAGGACTTCAGAAAAGCACAGGAAGAGGCTAGTGAGAGGTTCCAAGCGAGAGGATACTCCCGGAACATTTTAGACCAAGCTAGTGCTAAAGCAGAAACTGTCGACAGGAGGTACCTCCTGTTGGTCAAGGAGTCAAGGAAAAATGATGATCAGGTCAGAATGATAACGACATTTAACAGTAAATCTGGAGAATTGGTCCAGTCGTTCAAGAAAAACTGGCATATACTGCATACAGATAACATCCTGAAAAAGTCATTACCAGATAAACCCATGGTAACTTACAGAAGATGCCAGTCACTTTCGGACTATCTCGTCCACAGTCACTATTCCCCTGAGAAAGCCAATAAGCCCTACAACCAAATAGTTGGCTTCTTTCCCTGCCTGTGTTGCAAGGCATGCAAATTCAGTAAAAAGGTCAAGGAGTATCCCTGTAGATCAGGTGAGGACAGACCCAGCAGAAAGATTTTAAAACATCTCAACTGTAATTCGGAATACACTGTCTACTGCTTGGTCTGCCCATGTAACAAACGATACATAGGAAGTACCATAAAACCAGCAAAAATGAGAATCCTGGAACATATGAGGGCTATCGTGAATAATGACAAAACTTATCCGATAGCCCGTCATTTTGCTGAACAAATTCATAGCAACAGAGATCTACTCATGTACTACTGTATAGACCAGGTTCCTAAATCGGAAAGGGGGGGGAACAGGGAGAAAGCCCTCCGGATAATGGAATCAAAGTACATCCTAGACCTCAAAACAATGACACCTTGGGGCCTTAACAACGATGCTGAAATGTGGGTACACCTATAAAATAAGCCTGATCTAGTATTCCATCTAAGATAGTAAAAGATCGAAAAAGTAAAACTCCTTGGTCCTATAAGAACAAAAACTGAATGCAGCCTAGCGAATTAGCAAATTCCCATCTCTGTACCATGTTGAAAAATCTTGAAAATTAATGATGATACCAAAAAAGTGAGATGGCAAGGTGTGGTAAATCAATAGCCCATACAGGGCGGAATGGCGAGCCAACTAGCTTAGTCTAGTAAGTGCCCGATGAATGCAAAATACTCTTATATGTATTGTGGATTTGTAAATAACGGGCACTTGGGTTAGAAAATTTCATCACCTGTATATATTAAACTTGCACATAACCTTTACATATATGAAATCGAGGATACACCCCTACACAACGGTCGAAACGCCTGTAAAATATGTAAATAGTATTGTTTGGTATCATTAATGTAAAAATTGTAAATATGTGAAAGTCTCAGTAATTATCTAGTCATATGTCGAACTTTTTTTCACATAATTGCACTGAGCACTTTATCTGTCGCCATTTTTGAACAGGAACAGTAATCATGCATTTGCACACTAAGAAATGGCCGCCATAGAAAAGTTTTGTGTACCATCTTCTATGTTTACCAACTAAAATGAGCGGACTGTTTAAAATGGCGAAAATGTTTGTTCACGGACGACACTGACGAAGCCTTGAGCGAATCGCGTCTGTCGGGGGTGTAGGGGGTTCGGAAACGGAATAAAGGAAAAAGATCACATCATCTGTGTGCTGGCCGTTCTTTCCTGGTTTATTGTCAGGAATCGTGTGATATATATATATATATATTACCTACTGGCGGTCGCCAGTAGGTATATATAGTTAGGATTTTTTCTCTATGGGATTTTTGAAAATTCTATGTCTAATAACTTTGGCGTTTGTGGACGGAATCGGCTGAAATTTTCAGGAAAATGGCACATTTTGTTTCTGAGCAGCTCCTGGAAATTTGGGGGGGGTTCGTCAAAGGGGGGCCGAGAAAAAAGGGGGGTCCCAAAACGCGTTTTTCCCATGTTAATTTCCATAGGGCGGTTGGCCTCACTTTTAGCCCGAACGGCTGAATGGATTTCAACGAAACTTGGCAAAATTGTAGGGACTGTTAGCCCGATGTGCCTTTGCTAGGTCTCAATATATGTGCTTCAGTGGATTTTGAGAAATTAACGTTTAAAACAAGATATATATCTGTAACAGCGCTCCGGGCTGCACTCCGGTCGGCTTACTTTTCGCGAAACGGAACTTTGCGATGCGAAGCTGATTGGCTCTCCGGTGTCTGTCAACATTCTAAACAGTCCGGAGCGGCCGCCATCTTAACTCTCGGTAGGATCGAGAGAGAAGAAGAGGCCAAAACAAAGGGGGAAATTACCATAAGGGGGCATAGTAGATCCTCGTTGACTCCCTAGGTTTTATGTGGAGGTTTTAAAAGGGCCCAGGAAGGTCAAAAAAAAAAAATTTTTTTTTTTTTGGCGTGGTGAGCGTCAAGTTCGCGAACCGGGAAGTGTTCTGGGCAGCGGACTATAAGGATAAAAGAATGATAGACTTTTCTAATACTGTATGTTAATTGTTTGTTGTTTTTGTTGTTTTTTTTGTTTTCTTTATTTTTAAAGTATTTTTTTTATTTTGATTGTGTTTCATAATTCATTAAATTTTCTAACATTTCAGTGTCAGAAATTTCAAAATTGAATATAGGGTGTAAATTGTCCTCATTTTGAAGCAGGTTATCCACTGCTTCAACACATTGTAGTAGTTCCTGGTCTCTACTTTGATCCATAAAATCATCAATTTTTTCTTGGCTGCTCTCCTCCAGTACAATTGTAAATTTAACTTGTTGCTCGCCTTCCATTTTGCCTGAAATTTTGATTAAAAAAATATATATTAGTAGAGATAGGGCACTGTTGGGAATAATTTTAGATAGGCAGTTTTTATCAGTGAATTTATCTTTTGGCAGTGTATAGTATCAGAGTGGAAATAGGACTATAAAAAAGTGTATGTGATTTAACCAAGACAAGCCTAACTCCATTCATAACTATAACAGAGAAGTCTATCTAAATCTATAACTACTATAGAGGGATAGTATATATCTATCAGAAAAAGTCTACCATATTAAGTTATAGTGCACAATATACTTCAGTTTTAAAAATAACAACTTACCTTCACAAAGAAGTTGAATTGTTTGATAGCTATTCAAATGTGATGTACAAGTACAACAAGAAGTAGCAGTCAAAATGGCTGTGTTTTCTTCTCCTCCTTTATATATATACAGGTATATAACCAATCAAATGTTAGATAATAAAAGTAGAAAATGAAAGTAACATTTTCATTGGTTGTCAATTCCAATACTTCAGATGTGTTTTGTGAAGTAATTTACCTCAAGGTACTTAGAGAGGTCTACAGGCTTAATGGCTAAATGGAATTTCAATCAAATTTGTGAAAATGAAAGGGATTGTTATGTAGTATGAGCTAATCTATATTTGGTGAGAGTGTCTCTAGTCGTTTTTCTGTAAATTACTTTCCCACCTTTTTTTTGGACCGCTTCCCAGGAAGCGGCTCGGTTCGCGAACTTTAAGCGTCACGGGGGTCCACCATTTTGTGTTTCGGTCGCATTAAGATACAAGATGGAGGACAAATAATGTTTAGAATGGGTAGAAGGGGTCATGGTAGACTTATCTTGACCCCCTAGGTTTTCTGAGGGTGGCTGAGGAGGCTTATATGTGCGGAAAAAAACATTTTTAAAAAAAATTCCGCGAGGTTAGCTTTCGGTTCGCGAACCGGGTAGCGCCTCGGGGAGCGTAATTTGTGGAAAATTAGTGAAAAAAGTTAGAAAAAAATAATAATTGTGAGTGATCAGATGAAGGGTAGCTCTGAGAAGAGCTTTTGGGTTTATGGTACATTTAGGTACTTATAAGTAGGTACCTATGCACAGTCTTAAATTCAGAATGAAAATTCTGTTGCCCTCATCTGAGAAGTGAACTCCATCTCCTCTGTAGATATCTTGCATGTAGTAACGCAAGTTATTGTTGTACAAGGAGCCCATTCCATGGTCTCTCATGTAAGCTGAAACAGATTTGTTTACATGCTTCCTCGCTTTCTCAATTTGTGGACAAAATTGGTTGGACCACCTCCATTTCTGTCTTTGGCATATATTGGAATATACCAAGGCAGTTTGAGGTAAAAGTGCCATTAATTGCTCAAAGGTGTCCTTTAAAAGCATTTCCAGACCTACTCCAGTCAAAGTGCCCAAATCATTACCTCCACAGTGCACAATTAACAGGTCAGGTTTTGGCAAATGCATAAAGGTTTTCACCAATGGTATCAATTGGTGACATTTTAATCCTCTTTGGCCCAACCACTTAATTTCCACATCTTGTAAATTGAGGTTAGGTAAATTTCTGTTCTCAGCATACCTTTGAGCCCAGTGGATATAACTATGTCCAACAATCCAGACTTTAAACATGGTGAGAGAAGGTTGTGCTGCAGTCAGATGAAGTGTGGTAATGAAAGGGCAGTTGAAACAGTAGGAGTTTGTAAAGAAAAAAAACTGTGGAGTTTCAGTGCTAATGATTCATTAGCAGTGATTGGTGGATTTCCATTTCTGAAAACAGAAGGTTAGGGTGCATGGATGTGTTCTTTGAAAGATGCAGTTTGAATGGTCAAGGAAAAAACATTTAATGAAAGATTGCACTGGATACGCAGGTGCAGTGAGAGTTCAGAGTTCAATTGAAACATTGTTGTGTGAATTTGCAAACATGAGAGGTCTTCCAGGAGGTGGTTGCTATGGAAAAAAGGCAGAGAGGGCAGAGGGGGGAAGGGTTTTGATTTGAAAAAAGTGAGGGAAGAGTTATGATTGGCTAATACAAGACACAACAATCTAATATGAGAGATATGTGTAATGAATATCTGTATTTCTGTGCTTTCAATAGCTGCAGCCTCTGGAGTGCATCATGTTTGATCTGCTCAAGACAATTTGGTGTACTTCTGAGACTGTTTTGAAACTCAAAAAGTATTTGCTAAGGTGAGAAAAGATTTATTTAATTTATAAAGAGAATAGTGTGATTTAAGGAGAAAATGATGAAGAAAGCTGTGTTTTTAAAATGTGGCTTTGTCTCAAGTGAAATACAAATAGATTTTGTTTCTTTGAGAAATTGTAATTGCATATTCGGTTTAGCATTCTGGCATGCAGTAACACAAGTTATTGTTGTACATGGAGCCCATTCCATGGTCTCTCATGTAAGCTGAAACAGATATGTTGTGTTAAAAAACGATTTTTGAAAAGAATTACATTTTTGGATATGTTCTGCTAGAGCTTCATAGGTTGTTTGGGTCATATTTATAAGGCATTTGAGTGTCTAGGATGTTATTTTTCCCTTTTTAAATGGAAAGCGTTCTTCATGGGGCAAGTTTGTTGTAAATATGCTCCCACCTGTGCTTTGCAAATTTAGATTTTGATTATGGGAGTTACATAGCCATGTTAATAATGTCCCAAAAATGGTGCAAGGGCATTCAATAAAACGCTTTCATGTGTCTCAAGGACATTTTCAGTCATTTCTTCTTGAATGCAGGTATACAATTGATTTATATGCTGTGTTTAAAAACTATTTTTTCAAATCAATTACATTTCTGGATATGTACTGCTAGAGCTTCATAGGTTGTTTTGGGTCATATTTATAAGGCATTTGAGTGTCTATGATGTTATTTTTCCCTTTTTCAATGGAAAGCGTTCCTCATGGGGCAAGTTTGTTGTAAATACGCTCCCACCTGTGCTTGGCAAATTTAGATTTTGATTATGGGAGTTACATAGCCATGTTAATAATGTCCCAAAAATGGTGCAAGGGCATTCAATAAAACGCTTTCATGTGTCTCAAGGACATTTTCACTCATTTCCTCTTGAATGCAGCTATACAATTGATTTATATGCTGTGTTTAAAAACGATTTTTTGAAATCAATTACATTTGTAGATATGTACTGCTAGAGCTTCATAGGTTGTTTTGGGTCATATTTATAAGGCATTTGAGTGTCTATGATGTCATCTGCAACCGTGTGTTGGCCTCACCTCAAACAAACAAAACAGGTGATGGACCGAATGTGGATCAATGACACCCATTTACCCCAGTCCAAAGATCTGGGCCCAAACAAACCTTTAGATAGGCCACACTTTATCGTCAACCTGAATAAATCATTTAAAATGTTAGGGAGAGATTTATGATTGTTGTATGCCTGTTTTATACCACTGTGTGTCATTTTTGTGACGCAGTGGTGGTGCCAAAGATTTGCTATGTTATATAATAAGTAGGGTGTTAAGTTTATGATGACTGTTATTCATTTACTGTTTGGTAATAGTGGTTAATAACAGTTTTTTATTATATTTTTCCACAGATTCAACTGCACATCATTTATAAATTGAAAAAATGCCAACTAAAAATCGTATTACAAAGGCGAGAAAACGTCAAAGACAGCAAGATCATGTATTATTGCAGCAGTCCTCTATCCAAAATACTCGTGAAATCACCAAGAAAGCTCCGGGTAAGAGCACGAAATCATTCATAAGAAATATTTGTAGTAAAAAAAGTATTTCTCCCAAAAATGTTTTAGTCCAGAAAAAGAAAAGCAATTTAAATGGAAAGGAAAGACCCATCAAAAATGTTACTGGTAGAGGAAGAGATAACTCTGTGCATAATAGTAGAAGGAAACAACAGTTTAGGGACATTCGAAAACGAATGTTCCGCAACAGAATAATAGTTAATTTATTAAAGAATATTAAAAAAGGCCAACAGAAAGTGGCATTTTATAAGAAGAAGAAAAATGTAGAGAAAATTATTGATCATGCTTTTGAAATTAAGCGAAAGTTGTTTATTTTGGTAATCAATAGAATTAGGACACTAAGCAAGGTAATTTCTGATTTCAAATCAAATAGTAGATGGAAGAGAGTAGTAAATCGTAGTAACTTTTGTGAAGTTTTTTCCGGAGAATGGATGCATAGTTCAAGTTGTGAGGCATTTTTTAATGAGGAGAGTTATTTTCAGGATAATGATTTGGTGTTTGCAGTTGACACCAGTGGTCGAGCTTATGAAGTGAAGGATGGTTGTCCAGTTGAAAAAGAAAAACTTGTGACAACAGAGACAGACGAGGTGTTAGGTAATGAGGTTTTAGGAAGACGTCCTAAGCGTCCTGTGTACACCTGGAAGTGTAGTTCTATTTGCAGTGTGCGACAGGATTCCATCAATTTGCTTTGTGATTTTGTACGGACATTTAATAAGAAAAGTTTGAAGCAGAAAATGAAGTTGTTGCAAGAATTAGATCCTTGCAGAGTGAGACAAGTGACAGGTTTGCGTGGTCATTCACTGGCTTGTCTTTCCAGGAGAGTATGCCAGAGTGTTTTTCATCATTTCAGGATGCTAGCAGTGCATCATAATAAAGTCAGGAAAATAGTGAGAATGTTGTATCATGCTAAGAGTCCAGCAATTATGCTTAAACAATTATGTGCTGCTCTTTTGCATGGTTCTGAAATAGATGTTAAGAATATTTGTGAAGAAATTGAGTTTTGTTACTTTGGAAATAAAGATGAGAATGTTCAAATTGACCCAGAAGTAGAGGATAATGTTGAAGATAATGTACAGGTTTCCAGTACAGATAATTTTCAGAAGGAAATTGCCACGTTTCAGATGAAATCAAGTGAGAGGCCTAATTTCACTTGTGTGTGTTGTCGACGCACTTATTATAAGAATCAGACTAAGTTAGTGGATTTATATGCAAAAAGTGAAAGGGAAAATAATAGTGAATGGAAGGATTTTGCCACATACTTGATGGTAGAAAATTCTTTTAATTTGGGATCAGATCAACGTGTGTGTACTTATTGTTGTAACAAATTAAACAAAAACCAGCTGCCTGCTAGGGCGGTTCATAATAATCTTGAATTAGTTGAGATTCCTTCTGAATTGAAGGATTTAAATACTTATGAATCTATTTTGATTCAAAGTATTCATCCCTTTCAGGCTATTGTAAGAATGGAGCCAAAGACAGGGAAGTTACCTCCATCAGATTTACAGAGAGGATTAAAGGGAAGAGTTGTTTATTTGCCTCTAGATTTGAACAAAAACATTAACACAATTGGAGTAGAAAAAGTTGAAGAGGAACCTTTGGTTATCTTGGTTAATGGTGTTCCGACAAAGAATAAGAAAATATGGCAAGATTTAGTGGATGTTAGGAAAGTCAAAAAGGCAACATTGTATTTGAAGAAAAATAATAAGTACTATATAAATGTATATGTTGCAGAAGAGGAAGTAAGTGATGAAGAGGATAGCGATTTGTGTGCTGGCCAAATTGAGAAAGTAGAGGCCTCTAAAAGTGAAGAAATATATGAACATTATAGTGTTCATCCTTTGCATTCCAAGGAAGTCATGGGGAATGCAATTGAGTTGTTTCAAATGAAACAAGCCAAAGGGAGTCCCATTAGTGTTTGGGAGGAAAGTTTGGAAGCTCGGTGTTTCCCACAGCTATTTCCAACAGGTCAAGGAGGAAGATATGATGAGCGGTCTCTTCAAATTCCTGCGTCTGAATACCGGACTTTACGATTGTATGCAGAAGATCCTAGGTTTCGTCAATGCATTCCCTATTTGTTTCATCTCTTGTTTGAAAGCGATCTGTCTGGACTGTCATTTGCAGTGAACCACATCTTAAAAAGTGGTATACAGATGCGAAACATCTCGGCAAGTGACTTTATGCATAAAGTCAATGTCCAAGACAGTATTTTGGATTCTCACCTAATTAATCTCATGGCGTGTCAGCGTGGTACTAATGAGTACTGGTATCGTCGTCATGGTGATTTAAAATGTATGCTGAGGAACTTAGGAACTCCAACATGGTTCCTTACTCTGAGCTGTGCAGAGTATGGCTGGGAAGACTTACTTGAATTTCTACGAGAGGCAAATGGAAATATTGAAAACATTGAATTCAAGACACCAGGAGAACTGTGTTCTTTGGATCCAGTGAATGTATGCAGGTACTTCAATCATAGATTTGAAGCTATGATGTCTTTCATCACAAATAAGAAGAATCCACCTCTTGGAGAGGTGTTGGATTTCTTCTGGAGAAAGGAGTACCAAGCAAGAGGTGCTTCTCATATACATATGTTGCTGTGGATCAAGGATGCACCTAAATTTGGAACAGATCCGGATGAGTTAGTGATGAACTTCATATAACAGTATTCTACGTGTGCTGTTCCAAACGCAACGGAGAAGAAAAGCCTAAGAGAACAAGTTCTACGTTTCCAAAGCCATCGTTGTGGAAAGTACTGTCGTCGTAAATTCAGAAACAAGGACAAGTTCTACACCAAATGTCGTTTCAACTTTCCACGACCGGTGATTTCTAAAGGAAGAGTGAACAGTTTGATGTCTTCGCTGCGACATAATGTCACGAGGAAATCACCCAAAAATACATACAGTTTGAAAAGGAACGAAGAGTCCAAGTACATCAACGACTACAACCCAGTGATTTTGTCCATGTGGAATGCTAACATGGATATACAGTTTGTGGCTGACAACTGTATGGCTGTGGCTCGGTATGTGACATCTTACATCACCAAAAAAGAAAAGACAGAACTGAAGGATATGTGGGAGGACATTTCTCATGAAAAGAGCCTCAGCAAGAAGTTGTACAGTTTCAGTCTGAAGATGTTGTCGCATCGAGAAATTGGAGCTTATGAATGTTCTGACCGGTTGTCTTCAGCAAGTCTCTATGCCAAATCCAGGAGTATCGTTTGGGCGAGTCTTGGTCTTGCTGCAACGCGAAATCGAGTTCTAAAACCTGTCCGGGAAATTGAGTATTTGGCAGAAAAGGAACCAAACAGTACCGACATTTTGAAGACCAACATGTTGGATACATATTATCCAAATCGAAGCAGTCACCTTGAGAATGTTTGTCTATATGAGGTTCTACAAAATTATATATTCAAGAGGAACATCAAAGAAGATATTGAGAATGGAGTGTATGCTGTAATTGGAAGTGAGGGATGTCTGGTCAAGCAAAGAAAATGCCAATTAGTAAACCATCGAAAATTGAGTGGCGAATCTCCAGAAAAAAAGGAGTTTTTCTATTTAGCACTTTTGCAACTTTTCAAGCCTTGGCGTGCAGAAGAGGAACTGCTTGGAGATTTCCTCTGTTACGAAGACTCTTTCACTGCTGCTAAGGAGACCATAGAATGTCCTGCTTTTCCCAAATATCAAGAAATGCTAACTTTGGAAATTGAGCAGGAAGCAACGATTGCAGCCGAGATTGCCAGAGACAGTTCTCAGGACAGTCAGAGTTCTGTTTCATTGAGTCAAGATCCACTTGGAGGACCTATTATCGAAAATGAAGCTGCCACTGCTATGAATGAAGTGGAAAGAGCCATGGCACATGCTCAGGAGGATTCAGTTAACTTAGAAGACTTGGAAAAACAACTCAACGTTGAGCAGAGGAAAATATATGATGAAGTTACCAAGCAAATTGAGCATGGATTAAGTCATGAGAAGAAAGAGTGCTCATGTACATCGTTGAAGCCTGTCCGACTGTACGTGAGTGGAGAAGCGGGAACTGGAAAAAGTTTCCTCATTAAAGCAATTTCTTGTTATTTGCAGGAAAGGACTGAGTCATCGCTGTCTTGTGTTGTCACCGCTCCAACTGGACTGGCAGCACATAACATTAAAGGTATTACTTTGCATCGTCTACTGATGCTGCCAGTGGAGCATGACAACAAATTACAATACCACAAGTTATCTGGGGATGCTTGTTTTGAAGTTTCAAGAGTCTTGAGGAAAATGAAACTTCTTATCATTGACGAAGTAAGCATGGTTTCCAATGTCATGCTTGCCTTTGTGCATTTGAGAATGCAAGAAGTTCTTAAAACTGAGTATGATGTGCTATTTGGTGGCAAACACATCATTGTTTTCGGAGATCTTCTGCAGCTGACACCAGTAAAAGGTCAACCTGTGTTCAAAATACTCACGCATGAAGATACCAGGAAGTGCCTAGGGAGCATTGGCAACGTCAATATATGGTTAAACTTCAATTATGCTGAACTCCATGAAAATATGCGTCAGGCGAAGGATGAAGATTACAAGAATATTCTACAAGATATTAGAATTGGAAAAGTGACCGAGCATGGGAAAGAAGCTTTAAATGCACGATTACTGTCAAATTTATATCCAGAAGAAGACGTTGTGCCTGAGAATATTTTTCAGAAAATTACTGAGAAGAAATCTGGAATATGTTTGATGCCAACTCTTGCAGAATGTTCCATCTTCAACAACAAAATGTTGAATTTAGAAAAGCAAGAGATTGTGAAACTTGAAGCTATTGACAAAATAGAGCATATGGGATCAACAATTATTTTGTCAGAGAATTTGAAATCAAAATTGGATTCATTAGAGAAGACTATATCTAAAACAGCAGGTTTTGAAAAGACTTTAAATGTGTGTTTAAATTGCCGAATTATTTTGAGAAGGAATTTACATGTTGAAAGAGGTCTGGTAAATGGATCAATGGGTAATGTTGTTGATTTTGAGAAATACAGAAATAGAGATGGAATATAATTTTTAAAAATTAAATTTGATGGCATTGAGGAAGTACAGCTAATTGGTCGTTGTTCTGCTAGGTTTTTGCTTGTTAAAGACTTATATGTTCGCCGTAAACAGTTTCCTGTTTGCTTGGCATATGCGGTGACAATCCATAAATCGCAAGGTTTAAGTGTAGATAGTGCATTGGTGAATATTGGCAGTTCTGTGTTCAAGGAGGGTATGGCATATGTGGCATTGTCACGAGTTAGAACTTTATCGGGATTGTACTTGATTGACTGTGATGTCACAAACATTTGTGCGGATCTAGATTGTGTTAAGGAATACAATAGGTTAAGAAGAGAGTATGCGCCACATTTGCCTCAATATCCTTTGATTGAGAAACGTGTGGTAGGCCGTAAACGAAGAAATATCAGTAATAGTAGGGAGGTTGTAGCAAAAAGCCAAAAAGTCGATGAACCGAAAATTGTAAGCAGAAAGAAAGTGGATTCTGTTGAAGATGTTGTCGGTTTTCAATTTGAAAACAGTTCTGGTGTCAACTGCTATGCAAATGTAGTGGTTAATGTTCTCTTTTCACTAGAGACTTTAAAAGAACAGATTGTGTTCAATTCGGAACAAAGTTTATGCTGTTTGTTGAATTCTGTGTTAGAGAAATGTAGCACTGATCGAGCAAAAGTAGAAAGTGTGTCTGAAGTTCGTTATCTGTTAGATGAATGTTCAGGTCAAACAGACTTCTCTGAAAATAATCAGCAGGATTGTCAGGAGTTTTTAAGGTATATGTTTGATGTATTGCAAGATGAGGGTGTAGATGTAGATCACCTGTTTGGGCTTTCTTATCAATGGCAGCATGACTGCGAGAACTGTAGGGTATCAAGTACTACTAGTGTAGACTCAGAAAGATTTATATATTTAACTTTGCCAGACAGTAAATCAGTCTCCTTTAATAAGCTAGTAAATGCAGCGGATCACAACATGGAGTGTAGCCAATGTAAATCTGAAATGCTGTCAACATTATTTATTCGAAGATATGGCCGGTATGTCATTTTAATGATCCACCGATGTAGGCCTGATGGATCAAAATTGTCAACTTTAATAAAAAATGTTGTTGCTTCTCAGCTGTCAATATCAGAAAGGACTTTTGTAACTGTAGCAATTATCTATCACGATGGTCCTTCAACAACATCAGGACATTACACAGCTTATTTAAAGTCTAAAAACGGCTGGTCATTCTGCAACGATTCTGTTGTAACTTTCAAAAAAAAATTGCCGTTTGACCTTAAAAATTCTTACCTGGTGTTTTTAAAACCAAAATTTTAATGAAAGAATCTCGGGATTTCCTCTGAGGAATTGCAAAAGGTTCATCAAATAGAGGGAATGTAAGTCTGCAATGCTGTCTAGATTATTGGTCCAAAACTTTTAATTATAATGTCGATTTAAAAATCCAACTATATAAACCTGATGCAAGTAAGTCTGCTTCATAGTAAGCAGTATCAGTGTCATAGGAAAAGGAGAACATGAGTGAGAAAGAAGGGTAAGATATTAGTAGTCCAGGATTGTGAAAATAATCTTAAATGTTTTCTTTTTGAAAGTTGCGAAAATAGAAAATGACGGGATTTGATTGGAAGAATTACAAGAGTTGTGAATCGCTGCAACATGATTTGGCCAAGTGGAAACATGTGGTAGAATGTGAGAAGTCTTTTCTTGTATGTAACATATTTTTCAAAATGATGGAGGTTTTCTTTCAGAAAGTGGCGGGCTGAAAATATTTATAGCACAACAGAGTGGACGCTGTTCATAGGACATCCTTCGACGTCATTGAAAGTAAGTTAATTTTAAGGAGTTTTGAATTCAGATTTCTTAGGTTGAATGGGTTTTTTAAACACAATCATTTTGATTGTGTTTTTTTCCCCCCGCTGTTACATGATGAATACCTTCAAGTCACTGATTTAAGTGAAATTTGATACATTCTGAGAACAGCAAAAATAAACCATTTAACATGTATAATTAATGTTCTGCTTTTTGTACTTATGATATACATTTAGAAATGTGAGGTAGATATGGAGAAACTGAGTCTTCTGTAAGTGTCAAAGTTAATGCTTACAGTGCAGTACTTCTGGGGACTGTTTTCTTAAAAAAAACTGAATATGCCTCACCTCAAAGAAACCTCTTGAAAGGACACATCTTATTTGCATCCTGAAACAATCATTTACAATGTTAGACACAATTTTATGATGGCTTTACATCTCTTTTGCGCTGCTATTGCATCACTATTGTGAGACATCAGCAATGCAAAAGAAGCACCATATTCCAAAATAGGCCTCACTTCATCAGCATGAAGATACTGTTTGTTTAAAATAAATATCTTTAGGATTGTGTAGGGGACGTAGAGAAGCAGAGGCTTCTGTAAATGTCAAAGTTGTTGAAAAACTGTTTCTTCTTGAACCTTTTCCCTTCTTTTTTCTAATTTTTAAATACATGTTTTAATATTTTTGGAAATGTTTGTTCTCTCTTTTACAGATTGAAAGTATGAAAAAATATTTTTAAAGGTTAACAAGAATTATAAGGTAAATGTTTTCTACTCTTTTTACCCGCAATGCACTGCTGATGATGTCACTGACCATGTCATGAATGATGTAATAAGAGGACATGACTTACTTCATTGGTAGGCCTTCACATGTATTATCTCCTCTGTATTCTTCAACAAGCGTAACATTGATATGCAACCCTGAGTAGGCCTCACCTTAAACAAACCTCAGGAGACACCACACCTTATCGTCATCCTGAATTAATTATTTAAAATGTTAGGGACAGATTTATGATATATGTATGTATGTTTTGCGCCACTGTGCGTCAGTTTTGTGACACAGTAGCGGTGCAAAAGATATGTTATGAGGCGTCAAAATTACAAATTGATGCATTTAGGCAAATGTGTCATGCTGTTTTAAAATCGTGCCACATGAAACCGATGCAGCACTGATGAAAAAGATGCACCATGTTGCAAGACAGGCCTCACAAGGAGTCATATGTATCAAGCTAATTAGAAAACTTTGGCGACATATTTCTGCTGATAAAAAAACAAAACTTTTATTGCCTATGTTGATGATATGGCTCTATGTTATTTACATTTCTTTGCTGTTTCAATTAATCTTTTTCAGTTATTTCTTCTTTTCTGTTTTCTATTTTTTCTCTCTGTTATTCCACATGTTTTAATCTTATTTTGAACATTCACTCACATTCTCCAAGAAACTCTTCTTTGTTATTGTTCTACTCTCTTTTTTTCTTTCACTTCCTTATCCATTTTGTTTTTCGCAATTAAACCCTCTTCCATCTTTTCTTCGTTAAATAGATCTATTAAACAGTATCTCTGGTTTACTCCCTATAGCTGTCTTTCTTTTAACATTACTCTCTGTTTACTTCCCTTATACTAACTCTTCTTTTTTTAAAAAAAAAATTTTTTGGTTCGCTTCTAGTTCGCGAACCGGGCAGCTAACTGGAAAGCGAACCAAAAGAAATAGAGCTTGCCAGAGTGCTAAACATTCTAGCAATTTTATTTGAAAGGGGAGGTAGTTCTGAAAAGAACTTTTTTTTATGTTTTTGTTGTTTTATTATTTTTTCTAAACATTTTTTGATTTTTTTGTATTTTTGCACAGTTTTATATTTTTTTTTGTTTTTGATGGAGGGGAAACAACAAAAAACAGGCATTGAAAAAGGCTCAACAGGAGCAAAAAAAAAATTACTGTTTGGGTGGGTTAGGGCAATTGTGATTCTCGTAAGCAATGTTCATTAAGTTTACGCTCATGTTCCCACATGAAAGCAATGCCCCACAATACAAGCAGGTTAGCTTCATGTGTTTGAAGTTCTTTTGAATGTTTGGCACGGTTTCCTGTGCCTCTCCTCCAGTCAGAGAGATATGCAAGGTTGACCTGGCCACAGGAGTTGTTGGGGGATTATCCTGCAGGTCACGCAACTCTGCACGGCTGTAGTTGAGTGGATGCCACCTGGTCATATGGCGATGCATGGTATAGTTTCCCATGCTATACTTTTTTTCAGTGCCTCTTGATAGCCTTTTTTTACAGATAAGGCAGGTGGCATATTTTGCATTGACTTTCTTCTCCCCTCGAGGGATTGAAAAAAACTGCCAGATAAAACTAGTTTTCCGACGGGAAACACGGGGCAACTCCTGTAAGAACTCTTGTTCTTCTCTCTCCTCTTCTTCAAGTTCATCCTCTTCCTCCTCCTCTGTGTTGGCAATGAACCGAGATGATGGTCCTCTCTTCTCATGAGGAGGTGAAGGTGGTGGTGGGGGTGCACCAGCTGAAGCAAGTACAGAAGCCATTGCTCAATTATATGTAAATGGTCTTTCTCTCACCAAGATGAAAGTCAGAGTGAGGTAAGAAGGAGGGGTTTTCATCATTTGGGAAAAGCAAAAGTTATAAACCAATGAAAAGTGTTAATTTTAGATCACATGACCTAGTATTACATCATTAGGAAACCAAAAGTGAAATGAACCAATGAAAAGTTTTATTAACAAGTCACATGACCTGTTCCGCTCACGTTACGCGGTGCGCGCCGCGTCCCGGATCGTTTCCGGTTCGCGGTCCGGAGCACTTCTGGGAGCGCTAACGCGGCGCGTCATAAGACGCATTACGCGACAAAGTGATACGTCGCGCTTCCGCAAAACGTCACAATTGCGCAAACGAAACGTTTACCGGTTCGCGGACTAGGTCGCGGCATCAAGATGAGCTAACGGAAAGCTTCCCAGTTCGCGAATCGAAAGCGAAGCAAAAAAATATTTTTTTAAAAATTATTAATAAACATCTAAAATATATTTTTGGATTTAAAGAAGAATACATTTTACAGCTTCAGATGTTAGCTTTTAAAAAACCAATCAAATTCACTGAAAAAACCATAGGTTATAGACCATATATAGTTAGGAATTAGCATTTACAAAACCAATGAAATTCACTGAAAAAACCATAGGTTATAGACCATATATAGTTAGGAATTAGCATTTACAAAACCTTGAAAATTCACTGAAAAAACCATAGGTTATAGACCATATATAGTTAGGAATTAGCATTTACAAAACCTTAATTTACTCGCACAAAACCATTGAAATTCGCATATATAGTTAGTTGCGCTAACTATATATCGCGCACCCGCAATCCACTGCTGATGATGTCACATATTACATCATTCATGACATGGTCAGTGACATCACTGATGACATCACTGATGACATCTCAAATGACATCACTGATGACATCACTGATGACATCTCATTTGACATTACTTATCACATCACTGATGACATCATTCATGTCATTATACGATGAACCTCTTCAGACTATGATATAACCTTAGATACACTCAGTGTAAACAGACACTCACAGACTGTCACTCATCCATGGAGTTACTCACACACCTAGTCAGTCATGCAAAGAATCAATCACACCTCCATTTCCTCAACTATACAGTTATACACACCTTACTTATTCGAACATATACTAACACATATTTACTCTTTTATACAATCCCTGATACAAGTTCACAATGATCCATACAGCCACTCACACATTCACGGGCTCTTATGCACAGTAATTTATATATGTGAACTCTCACATGTACTGTGTTTTACATATGTACTTACTTTGACATGTAGCACTAAGATATCCATTCACTCACCAATACACTCGTACACAGTCAACCACCCATACAGCTGTTTCAACATGCAGTTTTGAACCCATAGATCTAGTGAATAAACTGTTCACACATGTATGCACAGAGTCACACACCTCCCAGCCACCCCCACACACACACTCACTCTCCCATACAAATACTTGGACAACCAATCAATAACCCATACAGTTACTCATATAGCTACTGATCAACACATGCAGCAGTTTGTAGAACAACAGATATAATGATGCACAAATTAAGACAGTTTAGTCACTAACCCATGCACTCAGTGAGACACATTTAATCACTCTCTCATACAGTCAGTCATGCACCTACTAAATCCTTCATCCAGACACTTATACATCCACTCATTCTTCAATATGTAAGACATATTTTAACTTTACAGAAACATACAGTCACTGGATGATGTCATCAGTGATGTCATCAGTGATGTCATTTGAGATGTCATCAGTGATGTCATCAGTGATGTCACTGACCATGTCATGAATGATGTAATATGTGACATCATCAGCAGTGGATTGCGGGTGCGCGATATATAGTTAGCGCAACTAACTATATATGCGAATTTCAATGGTTTTGTGTGAGTAAATTAAGGTTTTGCAAATGCTAATTCCTAACTATATATGGTCTATAACCTATGTTTTTTTCAGTGAATATATATATATATATATATATATATATATATATATATATATATATATATATATATATATATTACCTACTGGGAGGTTTGAGAACCCAATCGGGGTTATTTGCAAATTCCCTGCAGAGAGGGAGTAGGGCAGGCATTGCAACCGAAGCTGCAGGTGTTGGTCTTAAACTTTGGTGAACCGGTCCTGATCTAAATTCTGGGTTTATCCTGTCCTGACTGTCCATGAGCTGCACCTGCTCGCCTACTGGCACCTAAGTCCTTGAGGGTTTCTTCCCGTCTTTTCCAAACTGACCCGTGGCCAGGTTTGGTCTTCACTCTATCTTAGGTAAATATAAAGTCTGTGTGGGTAATTGTCTTTTCTAAATTGCATCCTTCTCTTTTACCTTCCCTGAAATTGCAAAGCTTTAATTGCATATGTTCCATTTTTGAGATATTGAGATATTCATGTATTGCTGACTGATACCCACCTTTAGTCAATGCTAAATCGTTTCTACTTTAGTATATGTTCCTTATTCTCCCCCTTCCTTTTAGGAGATAAGCTGAATTTATTAGTATGTTCCAAATCTTACCTACCCTATAGTATTTGAGCTAAATTGAATCTTGATTTACAATACGTTTCTTCTTTAACTGTTATTGTATTTTTGCGAAAGTTTTCTGGTTTAGTATGTTCCCTTTATTTACTCTCCTTTATTCTGAATTTACGAAAGACTGTGATCTAATATTAGCATGTTCCTTATTTTTACCTTCCCTTTATTCTAAATTCTTAATTGCTTAGCATTCTATATCTCTTGCATAGCTATACGTTCTTCATGATATTGATTATAGATAGTTTGTTCTGCTTTAACCTTAAGCTCATGACATATGATGATGGAGAGGATTAGATAAAACTTTGAACCTACCCAGAGTCTGTAGTTATTTCATATTTTTCAAATGTGAATTTGAAATTATGGGCCCAGGTGAGTATTAGTAAAAATTTCCTAGCTGGGTGACCTGCGCGGTCTATCAGATTTACTAGCTCCTTGTATCACTTTACCCATGTTAAAAGTGACTCAAAAGTGGCGTAATAAGGTTGTGGATCTGTTTGTCAGACTGTTTTAAGTGATCTATTGTCACTGCTCGGAGGTAGTTATAGATTTTAGAGAGAAGCTGCTGTACACTACGCACTCTGGGCCATAATATCAAGCCTGGGTGACAAAATTATCGCCACTTTATCGGCAGGAAAAGTGTCGCTAAAGTGGCGATAATGGGTTTGATAATATGCTCTATGGAATTCCAATCGAAGCTCATGTTAGATGTCCTTCACATCTAACATGAGCTTCGATTAGAATTCAATAGAGCATATTATCAAACCTATTGTGGCCACTTTAGCGGCAGTTTGCTGCCGATAAAGTGCGGGTAATTTTGTCGCCAAGGCTTGATAATATGGCCCTCTCTCATTTCAGAAATAAAATAAAGCTAACACTACAGTTTTACGAGTGCAGTGTACTTGGTACATTTTACTTGTTGTAGTGCCGCCTTCAAGTGGTGTCTATATGGAAGTGCCTACTGCGTTACTAATGCCCGTTATGCCGAATTATTTCTAATGCATTCCTATGAAGGATTTGTAGATCTAGGCCTCTGTGCTTACCGTTGTATAAACCTTGCGGCCAAACACATAAGGAGGTAGACTTCATAACTTCACTTCAACAATTCTTCTACACGTCCAAGCAGACAGCAGTGTCTAAGTTTAAGAGAGAAAGAGAAATGATGTCACAGAGAGTGAGAGAGACAGAAAACATGAAAACTGTGTCACAGAGTCTGGAGTTGGGATTTTTTTGTTGAACCAGAGGTAGATTTACTAGCTCCTTGCATCACTTTACCCATGTTAAAAGTGACTCAAAAGTGGCGTAATAAGGTTGTAGATCTGTTTGTCAGACTGTTGTAAGCTATCTGTTGTTACTGCTCGGAGGTAATTATAGATTTTGCAGAGAAGCTGCTGTACACTACGCACTCTGGGCCATAATATGAAGTCTGGGCGATAAAATTATCGACACTTTATCCGCAGTAAAGTGTCGCTAAAGTGGCGAAAATAGGTTTGATAATATGCTCTATGGATTCCAATCGAAGCTCATGTTAGATGTCCTTCACATCTAACATGAGCTTTGATTGGAATTCAATAGAGCATATTATCAAACCTATTACGGCCACTTTAGCGGCAGTTTGCTGCCGATAAAGTGGCGATAATTTTGTTGCCAAGGTTTGATAATATGGCCCTCTCTCCTTTCATAAATAAAAGTTTCACTACAGTTTTACGAGTGCAGTGTACCTGGTACATTTTACTTGTTATAGTGCCGCATTCAAGTGGTGTCTATATGGAGTGCCTACTGCGTAACTAACGCCCGTTATGCCGTATAATTTCTAATGCATTCCTATGAAGGATTTGTAGATCTAGGCCTCTGTGCTTACCGTTGTATAAACCTTGCGTCCAAACACTTCAGACAGTTGGATTGACAACTTCATTTCAACAATTCTTCTACACGTCCAAGCAGACAGCAGAGTCTAAGATCAAGAGAGAAAGAGAAATGATGTCACAGAGAGTGAGAGAGAGAAAGAGAGAGAAAATAACATTAAAACTGTGTCGCAGAGTCTGGAGTTGAGATTTTTTCTTGAAAAGTCAGACGTAGATTTACTAGCACCTTGCATCACTTTACCCATGTTAAAAGTGACTCAAAAGTGGCGTAATAAGGTTGTGGATCTGTTTGTCAGACTGTTGTAACCTATCTGTTGTCACTGCTCGGAGGTGTTTATAGATTTTATAGAGAAGCTGCTGTACAGTAGGAACTCCGGGCCATAATATCAAGCCTGGGCGACAAAATTATCGCCACTTTATTGGCAGGAAAGTGTAGCTAATGTGGCGATAATGGGTTTGATAATATGCTCTATGGAATTCCAATCGAAGCTCATGTCTGATGTCCTTCACATGTAACATGAGCTTCGATTGGAATTCCATAGAGCATATTATCAAACCCATTATCGCCACTTTAGCGCGACTTTTCTGCCGATAAAGTGGTGATAATTTGTCGCCCAGGCTTGATAATATGGCCCACTCTCGTTTCACAAATAAAGCTAACACTACAGTTTTATGAGTGCAGTGTACCTGGTATATTTCAGTTGTTATAGTGCTGCGTTAAAGTGGTGTCTATATGTAAGTGCCTACTGCGTTACTGACGCCCTTTATGGCGACTTATTTCTAATGCATTGCTATGAAGGCTTTGTAGATCTAGGTTGCTGTGCTTACCTTGTATAAAGAGTGCGGCCACCGGAGTTAACCATTTGACTTGAACTCTGCATCTATACGTCAAAGTATATTCAACAAGTTGCAGAGAGTTCCATTGCTGTTGCTCGATAGGCCGTGGTTGCTTCTGAACGATTTTTGGTAAAGGAAACAAAAGGACATTTTGATTAGTCATCGTAAACTGAGTTGCGTAACTACTATCAAAAGTGAATTTTAATGTGGGTTCTTAATATTCCGTAGTTAAGACTGTTGCAGCTCCAGCAAACAAAGGAAGATCAATAAGTTAATAGAGGCCTGGGACGGCCTCGTGATGTAGAAAAAAAAATACTATCATGGACGCACAATCGATAATAATAGAGGCGTAAGCACGTGGCGTAGTACAGAAATACGACACAGAAATGTATGCACGCACAATTTTTAAGATTAGAGGTGTACAGGACCTCGTGACTTATAAAGAAATATTTAAATTATGTAAGTACAATTTAAAACCATCGAGGGGTAGGAAAGCCATATGAAGGATAAAAAAATAGCATTATGCATATACAATTTACAGTGGAGGCTGATGTTGTGACGTCTTCTCTAACCTTTGCTTCTGTCGTCTTTTGTCGTGTCTTGAAAGGCTGCGGTTTCGCTGAGGCTGGGGTGTTTTCGACAGTCTGTCTGTCACCGCAGCAGAGGCAGGCAAAAGAGAGCGTGCTCACGTCAGTGCCCGCATTATATGGGAACCGCGGGGCTGACCAAACCAAGCCCAGGACCATTATTGGTAGCGTTTTCGCAGTCTGCAAGAATGATGGCCCTGGGGGACATGCCAGTGGGTAATGTATTGGTTTCCAGGCTAAATGATAGCAAGCATGCTAGGTGGTGGCATGTGGTTAGTGTGGGCGGGCGTGCACCGCGCATGTGCAAGTATGAGTGTGTGCACTAACAATTAACAACAGAAAGAGATGGGGGCGGTGTTATAATGTACGCAGAGGCAGGCCCAGAATCGGATCTGCAATGAGTCAGCACTTCTAATCATTCTCCTTAGCGCGCCCTGAGCTCTGATTTGTCACTGAGAGGGTGATCTCACCATAGTTTGTACTGCTTATCATACTCAGCGTGTACCCACGCAAATGGTACGAATATGCTTTGACGTTACGCGTCGCATTAAAGCTTCGGTGTGACGTCATGTATGGCATTGTGTACGCGAAAGGAGGCAATTTTTCTACTTGGTTTAAAACATGTATGTATTTAATGTACATACTAAGGGCAGACATTTGGGATAACTATGAATGTATTTTAATACTTGTAATAATCATATATTACTTTTAAAAAAAATAGCACAAATCGCGGTAGAACATCATGCGTACTCGTATTGAAAGAGCTGCGGAAGCACATCATAAGCGTACGCAAAGCCATGTGACTTTAAAAAGAGAGATTTTATTGGTTCATAACTTTTCCTATTGCGACTGTTGAAAGTTCCGTCCCATTATAATTATTCGACTTGACTTTCTAAGAAAAAGCATTTGTTCTGAAAATCTTCTCAAATAGAAGGAAGATCACAATAATAAGAGCAATGGAATCATCTTCCAGCAGTTCTTCAGAGGGAGATTTAATTCCTGAAGAACGTCCAAAGAAGAGGAAAGAAGCTCTAATTTGGAAGTTTTTTTCTTTTCCAGAAGGTCAAAAAAAGGTTCATGCTCCAAAAGTAACCTGTAAAATTTGAGAAACAACTCTTTCAAGGGGTGATCCATGTAAAAAATACTCCTTTGGCACAGCAAATATGGTGCGACATGTGAAAAACTTGCACCCCAAGAACTTTGCTCGAGATGCAAGATGGAGGTTGCACGAGAACCCACCTGCTGCTGCACCAAGCACATCAACTGCGGCAGCAACATTTTCAGCAAGCAGTCCACACCAACATATTGATATTGACTTTGCTAAAGTAAAAATTCTATGCATTTATTGTGATAAACTTTTTTTTTATGGGGAACAGTCTATAGACTTGATGAAACGCAGGATGCAGGATCATTGCTGTCCTCGACATTAGTTGTTCTTTTTTTCATTCTTTTGTTCCGCTTGGAATTTGTTGAGAAAACAAACAAAAAATACAAAACAAAAAAAACTGTTCTTTTTAGAACTACCTTCACTGGTCAAAGAAAGAACTATATTTCTATGTTAGTGTGTAAAAGTTTGTCAGAATGAATGTGTAGTTCATAAATGAATGAATGAATATGTCACTAGTGTATGGAGAATGTGAAAGTGTAGAACTATAAGGAACTGCTACAGCATAAATCTAAAAGGTGTTTACCTATAGTATACTGCAGTATGTCGGAAGCACTTGAATGTATCATATGTACATAAAGATGTTACAAGTCTATGTTTCAATTTGCGCTGCTGGTGAAAGTGCCTGGGTGAATTTGTATGTGTTAAGGGTGGATTTACAATCCCCTTGTGCCTCTCTTACACAGCCGTTGCGTCACTTTTGTGACACAGCGGTGGTGCAAAAGATGTGCCATGGTGTGTGCTATTAACAATGTGACGCATCTGGAGGGTGTATTACATTGCAAAGCGCTGCGCCAGAAGAGGCTTTCTTGTGCAGAAGGGGGTGCAGCAAGGCCTCCTAAAAGTGACTGAGTGAAATGTATAACATTTTATTCAGTGACTTTTGAGCTTATGCTGCGTCAAAACCTTGCACATGCTTGAAGCAGGTGTAAGGATTGATACAGCATTGTGAGCATAGGACCCCAAGAGAATTGCTGGAGATGTGTTATACTTGCACCCGACGTCAAGCAATAATTCATCCAAAAATTTATTTAGTTTTGTTATTATTTTATAAGAAGAATATGAAATATAATTCATCCAAAAATTTATTTAGTTTTGTTATTATTTTATAAGAAGAATATGAAATATAATCTAAAAAATAAAATAAATATCAATATTTATATTAAACATATAAGAAATTAGTATAAAAAGAAAGACATAATAATTAATACATTTATAAATTATCATTTACAAAACCTTTGAAATTCACAGAAAAAACCATAGGTTTCACACACGTTATAGTTAGGAATTAGCATTTAAAAAACCTTGCAAATTCATTGAAAAAACTATAGGTTTCACACAGGTTATAGTTAGGAATTAGCATTTAAAAAAACATGCAATTTCATTGAATATATATATATTATACTAGTTCTCAATCAGACTATGTAGAAGGACAAAGAGACGGCACACCAGGAGATCTTTGCACAAATCCTTTATTGTGCACTCATGGAACAAGGACGACGCGTTTCGGCGTTAGCCTTTTTCAAGTAGCCACCATTTTGAATTTCACCACATTTAAGTCCTACTTTCATTGCCAAACATATAAACATAAAGAAAATACTTTGATGTCTTATCAGTCCGTATTTCAAAAATTCGAAACATTTCAGCATTTAAAACACATAACATTTATAAACATTCTCTGTGTTCAAATTCTGTTACCTTTTTACTTTCATACGAACATTCAATTGGGCATAATAGTAAGACTTTTCGCGTGTCAACTAGCAACTGTCCCATGATACGTGATTCGGAACTACAGAATCGCGTCAGCTGCCGGGAAATGTAGTTCCGTTAATCCGGCATGTGCGGGGTTCGAGACTGTTATAACAAACTTGCATACGCAGTTTATCGTCCCCAATAAATACATATTGTTGCCCTTATTGTGTTGTCCGGGTGCTCCCTGGATTTGTACACGACACCAATGTCGAATAGGGACATGAGTAGTGGGGTTCGAGGCTGCTAAATGCTGTGTCTAATTACAATAGTGTCACCAGGGAGCTCCCTTTGGTGAACCCCTAATGGCACATATTGGTCAAGTGGGCACTCCCACCTGTTGTTGGGAAATGTTGCAAATTAAGGTGGTAGGTCTAATGTTCAAGTGCTTAAATCATATGAATACAAATATTTGAAGAAAGAAAATCCACGTATCCCCGCCACACCACCAGGGCGTCCAATTGTGTCCTCTAATGGGGGGTTGCTGGAAAACACGTCCATATTTTTGGACCTTTATTTAAATGAATATGTGTTGAACTTGAATTCCTACTGCAGGGACAGTACAGATTTCCTAAAGAGATTGCATGATCTTAAATGGGAGGAGGGATACCATATGATCAGCATGGACATATGCTCGCTCTATACCTGTATTAATCAAGTAAAGGGAGTAGAAGCGTGTATGCACTATTTAAGAAGTTGGCATGTGGACTATTGTGAGCATAAAGCAATGCTTAAGACAATGATGCTGTATTGCTTACAGGATAACATTTTCCTCTTTGAGAAATCGGTATATCGACAACGATCAGGGACCGTAATGGGGACCTGTTTTGTCCCCAGCCTGGCGAATCTTTTCCTAGGCTGGTGGGAGGAACAGGTTGTCTGGTCACAGGAGTCTGAGATGTACACTGACCACATTCTTATGTGGGTCAGGTACATCGATGACTTATTTATAATTTGGATTGGTCCAGAAACACTAGCCAGACAGTACATCAATCACCTAGGAATTAATTACCTCAATCTCCGGTTTACATATACTATCAGTAAAACCTTATGTGAATTTTTGGATGTGGCAGTCGAGGTCAAAGAAGGTGACTTAACCACTCGTCTATTTCGCAAGGCCACTGCCGGAAATGCGGTGCTGTATGCGGCGAGCCACCACTCGATACCATTGAAAAAGAGTATTCCATATGGTGAATTATTGAGGGCTCGCCGCAATTGCAGCACCGATTCTGACTTTGAGAGAGAACAGGAAGCAAAGATTGAACGGTTCTTAAAAGGGGATACGGCGAAGAAACTCTAAAAATTGCCCGTACAAAAGTTCAAGGCCTCAAACATGAAGAAGTCCTCTTTAGAACATCCACCAGTGTGAGGAAGAGAGAGGAATCTATGAAAAGGAGCCATCCAAATGCACCACGCATGATCACTAACTTCAGTAGAGGAGCGTGGGCTCTGGAGAAAGTGATGAAGGCCAATTGGAGCCTGTTGGTGGCCGACCCCATTATAGGAGGACTAGTAGGAACAAGACCCCAGTTAACATACCGAAGGGCACGATCCCTAAGAGATAGACTAGTACATAGCTATCCTGGTGAGCCGTCCAAAACAAAGTGGCCTCTCATCCCAAATGGTTTTACCACCTGCGGTATGTGCAAATTTGACCGTAATGGCAAGTCCCGGAAAGAATATATGATAGGGACTGGCCAAATGAAGCAAATCAGACATCAGATAAATTGTAACACCGAATTTGCTGTCTACGTACTGAAGTGCTCTTGTGGACTCCGGTACGTGGGCAGCACAAAACATCCACTCAAAGTAAGGATTCTGCAGCACCTACGTGCCATCACAAACAAGGACCATAGCTATCCTATGGCTCGCCATTATGAAGAGAGTCATAATAGCAATAATGGCAGCCTGAAGTTCTATGGCATAGATAAAATACCTAAAAACATCAGGGGTGGAGACCGCGAGGTGCAACTAAGGGTCAGAGAGTCCAAAAACATCATAGATATGGAGAGTAAGACTCCAAAAGGACTCAATTGTGGGGAGGAATTGTCCTCACACATAGGCATCTGAAGCAAGGATAGGACAGGACAACAGTTAACCCGCAATATGTTGAGTATTGTATGTTCAGAGTAATCACTATCACAATTTTAAAGGTGAGGCCCATACTCATATTTGCACTTTGGGTAATAGTATGTGTCAGTATCCACAATTGTGGAGCACCTGGGGGATGCAAATTGTCCCCCATCCCACACAGCGGCAAGAGGGAACCCCACAAAAGTCACCTAGGAGACATGTATGTTGGCTATTTATTATGTATTTAATTCTTTACAGTTATTTTGGATCGAAATTGTCACAAACTCACACAAAAAAATATCTCACAAATCACTCATTCTTGATTTAAGCACTCGAACATTAGACCTACCACCTTAATTTGCAACATTTCCCAACAACAGGTGGGAGTGCCCACTTGACCAATATGTGCCATTAGGGGTTCACCAAAGGGAGCTCCCTGGTGACACTATTGTAATTAGCATTTAGCAGCCTCGAACCCCACTACTCATGTCCATATTCGACAATAGTGTTGTTGTGTACAAAACCAGGGAGAACCCAGACAACACGATATTATGCAGATATATGAACCACTGTGAAGGGCAACAATATGTATTTATTGGGGACGATTAACTGCGTATGCAAGTTTGTTATAACAGTCTCAAACCCTGCACATGCCGAATTAACTGAACTACATTTCCCGGCAGCTGTCGCGATTCTGTAGTTCTGAATCACGTATCATGGGACAGTTGCTAGTTGACACGCCAAAAGTCTTACCATTTTGCCCAATTGAATGTTCCTATGAAAGTAAAATGGTAACAGAATTTGAACACAGAGAATGTTTATAAATGTTATGTGTTTTAAATGCTGAAATGTTTCGAATTTTTGAAATACGGACTGATAAGACATCAAAGTATTTTCTTTATGTTTATATGTTTGGCAATGAAAGTAGGACTTAAATGTGGCGAAATTCAAAATAGTGGCTACTTGAAAAAGGCTAACGCCGAAACGCGTCGTCCTTGTTCTATAAGTTCACAATAAAGGATTTGTGCAAAGATCTCTTGGTGTGTCGTCTCTGTGTCCTTCTACATAGTCGGATTGAGAACTAGTATAAGATAAAGAGTGGCGGCTGCTGCCTCCAGCGGCACCAGCGTTGTCCGGTCGAGGATCCCTCTAGCAGCGTTTTGCAGCATATATATATATATATACATATATATATATATATATATATATATATATATATATATATATATATATATATATATATATATATATATATATATACACACACACACACACATACATTTACATCTCTTCAATTGTTTTGTTTGGCGCTTTAATCATACAACATGATCTGGGTACTGGGACTGTTGTCTTTAGAGTCAGAGACCTTCAAAGACTGTGAAGAAACAACAACAGTCATTGGTTTGTCAGACTCAGTCTTCGTACTCTTTTTCGATCAGGAGACCGATGAGTTAAATGCCTAAAGTTAGAAGAGTCTCTGGTTACAGTCTTCCCAGGATGCTGGGAAATCACCATATATCCCTGAGTGGATAAGAAACTGAAGGCTTCAACATCATAGGGAGCCTCAGACTTCCTTCTTCCCATCTACCGGGCGATAAAAAGATTTCCTTCTTTGAACATGAAGTTCTTTGTCTGTTGCCTCTTGTCTGCATAGGCTTTCACTTTCTGCTTGGTAATCAAGTCTTTTATGCGAGTTCTACTTTCACAACTCTCTCGTTGGTTGATCCATTGAGGTAACCCGAACCTCAAAGTCACAGGACTTTCACCGGTGGCCGAATGCGGTGCTGAAAGTTAGGTTTGTAGGGTAGAATTAAGGAAAGTTTTCAACTTGAGCCCTTGTAGAGTTGCACAGTATTATGTGGTAAAGTATCCTATTACTATGTTACTTTAAGGAATGTATAGGAATGTTCTTAATACCAATGTTCTATATTGAAAATTCCATGTTGTACAATGTTTAAGTAGGCATCATTTGAAGACTTGCTGTGTAGCTGTCAGCAACTGGTCATGGGTCCTGTTCATTAATAAACTCACTTATTCAAGTGGAAACCTTGTTCCTGAATTATTTGAATGAAGACTTACTACATTATTTGGCGACGATGTTACTGATGGATCCACCGACACAATTTTGAACATTGTGAGTTTTTACTATTTTTATTGAAATAACTTGAAAGGAGGAAGATCTTAACAATTCTCAAACTATTGGCACATCCGGTTGGAATTTAACTTTTATATTAGCTGAATTTGCGCAATGTTAATGTTTCACCTAGCGCTTTGCATTTAAGTTCGCGCTGATGGTTGTTTCTTGATAAATTTGTGTGTACAGCTATTAATATGTTATGCGTGCCAGAAGTATTTAAATAAAAGCTGAAAGCTTCGAAGATTATATGTTTTACCAGTATGTGGCTGTTTTCGACCTCTAAAGTCGAGCGGTAAAGTGGAATTCCTTCGTGGCATTTTTTGAAGTGTAGCGCGTCTCCGTTAGTCTACACTCTTCGAGCCGCAGTGAATGCACAAGGTCTTTGGACTGTTTCCTGGATTCTGTTGTCAACGCACATGGAGTGAATAAAGATAAATGACTATTTGTTTGTTTGACATCATCACGCTACATACGTCCTTTTCACGTTACAGCCGCCATTTTGTTTTTTATATTTACAGTGGTTTCCTAGCAACTACAAGGACAAGGAGGATCATAACGTTTGGGAACATCATTATTTATTGAAACCCAGCATATATTTTGCCATAAACAAATGGATTTTGAACATTTTTAAAGTAGTTTAGACAGCACGTGAGATAGAATATTAAGAACAGTTTTATTTTCCTCACATGCACAGTAAGCTCACTGTTTTGAAATGATTTATATCTTTCCATTTTAATTGTATGGCATTATTTTTTGAGTGATTGCAATTACTGGTACAGTATTTTATTAGCAATTACTGTATAACCGTATTATTTGAGTGATTACAATTACTGGTACAGTATTTTAATAGCAATTACTGTATAACGGTACTATTATAATATAATAATGGCTACTAGCGGAGGAGCCTAGCTCGCAACCGCGATGGCCGCCTGACTCCTCGGCTCCGCTGACCCTTTTGCCACTCTCCCGGTTTCCGCATCATCCTGCCTTCTATCCTACCACTGCGCTACACCAGCGGAACCGGGAGGCGAATCCGGTCATGCCGATGTGTTTCTTTCCTCGATCCCGGCAGTAGAAGCCCCGGAACCCCCCTCACCTTTCCAGACGCCGATCAGCTCAGCCCGAGTCTTTGTTCTGCGGAGACGACCGGCCCTGCACACAAAGACGGCGGCCATTACAGGTTGGACAGAGCCGGCTGCTGTACTCCGTCGGCTGCACCTGACTTCCTGCATTTGGCTCCGCTGCTTCTGGATTCTGGGCGCCGCAGTTACTGGAGACACAATGTATCCACTCTCCAGCCCCGGGACGGCTCCTGCAAGCGTGGACCCAGAGCTGCCGGTGCGGACACAGGCGTCTGCCCGAGCCACTTCACAACTGTGCCACGATGGAAAACACTGCCCTTGTGCTCCCAGGCTGCCTCCATCGTGCCTCGACTCGGCCGGGTGCTCGAAGGATTGCTGAGGGTGATGACGATCGACTAACGGGACTGCCCCTCGTCTGCCATACCCGTGTGCTGGAAGGAGCTGCGTCCCTGCCCTATGAGGCGCCATTGCAACTTGGTGACATATTGAGCGCCCTAGATGACCTCAGGTCTGCCATGCGTACTGTTGCCTGTGAATTGGGGGCTCGGATGGATGCTACTCTGCTTGCTGCCCCCCAGTCTGTCCGCGAGCGGGACACTGCGCCACACCCTGTAGCTGATTTCCATGGTTCACTCGCCATGGTCGCCATTGAACCGCTGAGGTCGCGAGACCCCGTCATTGCGGAGGTGCGGGCGGAGGCACCCTCAAAGGAACGCAAACTCTCTGGGGTGACGAACTGGCTTGGGAGACGCCGCGGGACACCACGCCTGGGGGCTTCCTCGTGGACTACTGGCGGACCTCCGTTTCTCATCCTGAAGCGGCCATTACCGTGTGGACTAGCTGCCTTTGGTGGACCATTGTTGCGCTATGGATCTTCTTCTATGATTGTGGACCACATGGTTACGTCTTGGATGGACTTTGGTGATCGTCCCCTCATTCAGCTGTGGTCCCTTTGCTTGGTCCCTTCTTCCAAGATGCCTATCGTGCAGCTGGATTGTGTCGTTACACCGCACCGTAGGGGACAGGGTTGAGGGTGTCCCCTCCTGAATCAGGACTGTCTCTCTTGTACTGCTGGGTTGCTGACGGACTGCCGGGGATATTGAACACTGGTATTGTACTGGTCTTTGGGGTCGGGGTAAGGGCGGCCAGGGTACTGTATGCTAATTATGTTGGATATACTTGACTGGCCCTCCTCCGGTCTTATGTGAATTGTATTCTTTCTTCCTTCTCCTTGTTCCTTTTCTTGTTCTCTTTCTCAATTTTTCTCTTCTCTCGCTGTATTTCGGGTTTATGGGGAGACAAACACTCTGCTAGAGGGGGGGGGGGGGTAGACCGTAGCCTCTGCATGTGTGTAGGGTGGGGGGGTAAATTTTAGTTTGTGTTTTTTTCTATGGCGCCTTTTTGCTCTTTTATAATTTCTTCTTCCTCTTTTGGCCCGTGTTAGGCATACTGGGGGATGGGTGGTTGCGCGGTAATAGATGGGATGTTGCGTCCATTTTCTTGGGATGTGCATAATTTGTGGCCATCCTCTGGTTGGGACCTGCATGTTGCGAATTGTACTGATTGGTAAGGGTGTATCTTGTCGAGTCCCACCTGCATGGACCTAGTTTCTTTTTTCTCATTTGTATAAGTACGGAGTAATATGTCTGATCTTAATGGTTGCAACGAAACTTTTAAAATTAACCTTCACTGATTCTGGGACATGGTAATACGGTATTTACAGTGTAACTTTTTAATGCTTGCTTGCAATGAGGTGATATTACTGTGTCGCCGTGACGCTGCATTGGTGCTCAACTGTTTCCGTGGCCGGCCGGCAGGTTGTAGGCCCGTATTTGTTCTGATTCGATGCACAATAAAGGTTTTCAAAAATTTTAAAAAAATAAATAAATAATGGCTACTAGTAGTAGTAATATTGTGATGCAACCTCCTCCATTCCTTGAGTTACCAGGTAAGCCTGTCAAACCATGGCATAAATGGTTTAGAATTTTTGAGAATTATCTTGTGGCAATTGATGCCAGTAAATATTCAGCTTCACTCAAGAAAGCATTATTATTTAACCATCTTGGCAACGCTAGGCAAGAAGTTTTTGATAACTTACCTATTTATTTATTTATTGAACTTGTATGGCGCAACAGCTACCCTGAGGGTTTCCCTGCTCCTTGGATCCGTACTCAACCATGAGGAGACCTTAGTCTATACAAATGTATTGGTTAAATAGCCAGGTCTTAATGCCTTTCTGGAATTTTCTGTAGCTCAGTTCCAGTCGCAATTGCAACAGGAATGAGTTCCAAAGAGCCGGAGCCAGGTAAGCGAAAGAGCGTCCGCTCATTCACGCTCGCTTAAACCTAGGGACAACAAACCTAGCCTGATTTAAAGAGCGGAGGTTATGGGATGGGATGTATTTTTGGACCAGCTTACATAAATAGCCTGGGGCTTCCCCCGTGTTTATTCTGAACATAAAACATAGTGCTTTAAATTTTGATCGGTTACCCATCTTAAGCCAATGTAAGTTGTGTAGATGTTCAGACATATGCGCCCGCCTAGGAAGGCAGAGAAGTACCCTGGCTGCCGCATTTTGGATGACCTGCAACCGACGTGTGATCTCTTTGTTAATACCTAGATATAGGATATTCCCATAATCTAGTCTTGAGCCTATGAGAGCCTGGACTACTGTTTTTTGCACCCTTTCAGGAAGCTGCCAAAGAATGTTCCTCAGCCATTTTAGAATGGCAAAGCAAATAGAGACAATTTTAGCAGCTTGTTGTCACATCAACAGTTTGTCGTCAATTACAACACCCAAATTGCGAACAGATTGAACAGGGAGCAGGGTAGGACCCATTTCCGTAGGCCAGTGTAACGTGCCCCAGAGCTCTTTTTGTTCTCCAAAGATAAGCAGCTCAGTTTTCTCGCCATTCAGTTTCAATTTCTTGGCGTGCATCCATTCCGCCATTCTTTGAAGCCCAGTGAGAAGGGGAGATGTTTCCGCCTTATCTCCTGCCAAAAGGGAGAAGACAAGCTGCATATCGTCCGCATAAGAAAATATTGTAAGGCCAGCTTCCTCTGCTATTTTTGGGAGCGGACTTATATAAATATTGAAAAGCAGTGGGCTTAAAATCAACCCCTGAGGCACTCCATAAGGGGATGCCAGAATATTGGAGGTGTTATTGTTGGAAAAAACCTGGAATGATCTGTTGGACAGAAAATGTTCTAACCATTTCAGAGCTGTACTTCTCACCCCTATCCCTTCCAGAGTCTGGATCAATGTTTCATGGGAAATGTTGTTGAAGGCGGCACTCAGGTCTAATGAAATGAGTGCCACCGTACCACCCTCACCCAGTGCTTGACGGATGGTTTCAGTCACTCCTAATAGTGTGGATTCGGTGGAATATCCCGCTCTGAAACCCGACTGAGATGGATGCAGCAGCCTGTTGGTATTAACACATTCCGCTACGCTAGTTGTCTATTCACATGTTTTTCCATGATTTTAGAGAAGATTGGGAGGAGTGAAACAGGGCGAACATTCGAGAAGATCTCTGGATCTCCATTCGCTTTCTTGAGTAGTGGTACAACCATAACGTGTTTCCAGGTCTCTGGTACCACTGCTTCACCCAGTGATGCATTTAGCAGCGTTCTAATTACGTTTAGGATACTTGGGTCAAGTTGTTTTAGTATGTGAGCAGGAATGGGGTCCTTAGGTGATCCGGATTTAATGCTATTTAAGATCTCCGTGAAAGAGGTGGGATCTAATGGTTTCCAATTGGTAAGCAAGCTCCTAGATGGACCTTCCGGCCCATTGGATCTGCTAGGGGTTGGGATCGAGGTTGAAATCGGACTAAAGTCATCAGATTCCCTGAAGTCCGAGTAAATTTTAGATATTTTCTCATTAAAATAGTTCGCAAGAAGATTGCATTGTGTGGCGGGCAGTGTAGGGGGTTCAGGTTGATGTGCTGCACCAGCTAAATCCTTTATTACTTTAAAAAGAGTTCTAGGGTTATTTTGTGCATCCAGAATGTTTTTCTGTATAAAATCTGCCTTTGCGACCTTGCACGCTAATTGATAGGCCTTTATGGCTTGTTTGTATGACTCTTTTCCGGCAAAGTCATAATATTTTCTCCACTGTCTCTCCAGTCTCTTGCATTTGCTTTTTTCCATTTTTAACAGCTCTGAAAACCAAGGGACTGGAGGGTTACAAGATATAGACTTATTCTTCGTAAGTGGAATAATGGTATCTACAGCTTCAGATAGCCAGTTATTCATTTTGTTATAATCACCGATTCTGATGTCTTTTAGATTAGGCATTGAATTAATTAGTGTTGAGACAGTCTATATTAAGTCTTTTCCAATTTCTAGACCAGGTAGCCTTAGTCCTATCCAAACTCTTGGCAGTTAACATCCTAATTTCAAAGCTAACAAAATAATGGTCGGACCAGAGTAAGGACAGTGCAGGCTCACACGTTAGATTTCCAATATTGGAGAATATTGGGTCCAGCAAGTGGCCTGCTGTGTGCGTTGGTCCAATATTGCATAATCGCATATTAAGAGCTTCCAAGTCTGATATGAGGTTCAAATTCATGGGACAATTAAGATCCTCCAAGTGTAAGTTAAAATCTCCTAAAATAGAGAAAATGGAGGCTTCCAATAATAAAGGGGCGATACAATCTGGGAGAGCAGCCACCCATTCATTCTCCTGCTGCTCCTGGTGGTCGATAAATCAATATCCCTGAAAATGTAGTTTGAGGTGTAAGAGTTAATTTAAAAAGGCCTCCTTCACAGTTATTTAATGTTAGGTCTTCCCATTTACATTTGAAATCCATTTTAAAAATGATACCTATACCAGCCCCAATTTGGTTTTTACGATCTCTTCTAACTATAGTGTAGTTTGGCGGGAGGGCTGTAGCGATGTCCGGACCGAAGCTATCATTAAGCCATGTTTCTGTCAAAAAAAATGCATCCGGCTTCAGGTCAATTAACAGATTGTAAATGTCCTCTTTGTGCTTGGGTAACGATCTACAATTTGTACTAAGAAATTTGAAGAGTCTAGGTTTACTCCCCTTTACCATTGAATTAGCATTCTTATGCCATCCATTCTCCCCTGTTATTCCCAGCCCCAAATGAGAAAAGGAAAAATTACATCCAGGGCAAGTGGGCGGCGGAAGCTCAAAATTCAACAAATCACAATGCAAATGGCATTTTGACCTCAGACTGATTAGATCTCTGTGCGAATAGATTTGTGCCGCCGGGTTTTGGGCAGGGGGGTGGCCCCTGGTCCCGGTCGGGTGCTGACGGGCGTGGACGGGCGCAGATGGGCTTGCCTTTGACACGCCTGTGGCGCGCCACCGGCGCGCCCAGCTGCGTGTCGTGCACATGAGTCAACTAAATACTGTATCAGCAGTATTCCCGCCCCCTGTCCTCTAACCCGGAAGAGTGTAACAGTCCCGCCTTCACTCCCTCCACAACAACCGGGAAGACCCGTGGTGGACAGGGGAGCTGGTGGACTGGACTGCGGTCATCAGAGGATCAGAGCGCGGCTGTGAATATCTTCAATTAAAAGACATTTAAAACAATGCTCCGTGAAGCAGCAAAATATATTAAAAGTCCTTCTGGCGTTTTAACCAATTGTGCAAAATAGCGATTTTCTCATTAGCATACCAACTAGCACTCGCACCTGGCAGACTCGAACAGTTCCTGCACCCTCTGGAGATGACACGTGGGATATTTTTAAAGAAGCTCTTGCACGTATCGGTAAACAATATGTGGATGAACCTTCAGTGATGGTTGAAAGACATACATTTTTCAAACGTAAACAATCTTGTGAGGAATCCATTGAAGATTATCTGGCTGTTTTACACGTTTTAGCTTCAAAATGTGTTTTTGGCAACTATTTGGATACAGCTCTACGTGATCAATTGGTTTTGAATTGTTTTAACAAGAAAATTCAGGAAAGCATATTGACTTGTAAGAATCCATCTCTTGACGAGGTGATGGATATACCCAGAAGTATAGAACGCTCGGTTGTCTCGTCAAAGATTTTATCTGAGAATTCAAGTAATATGTCTACTGATACTCCAAAAGTGGCTGTAGTTGAAATGAATTCAGGATGTAGTGAAATAAATGTACATTTTGTTTCACACAAAAATGTAACTAAGAAAAATACTGATAAGAGAGGTAGTGGAACTTGTTATAGGTGCGGTTCTAAATTTCATTTAGGTAACTTTCCAAATTGTCCAGCTCAAGGGAGGCGGTGCAACAATTGTAAAAAAATACATTTTTATAATGTTTGTCATGCAAACAAATCTAGAGTCAAAGTAAGTCAACTTGATGTTGAAAATGATATATTATCTGAAGCTATCAGTAATATTCCTGTATCTTCTGTTGTAATGAATGTATTTGGAAAGTTTGAGAAACGTTGCAAAGGACCAATTTGTGATTATAAACATGGTAATATTGATTTAAATGTTATGGCTGACTCTGGGTCTCCTATTACAATACTTGCTGAGAACACATTTAACAAGTTTTGGTCAGGAAAATTGCTTAAATCCAGTACCATTAACCCCAAGGCCTTTGGGGAATATGATATTATTATGAGAGGTTACTTTGATGATAGTGTTTTATTCAAAGGTAGAAACATTTATACAAACATTTATGTTGCATTTAATGGAAGGGACATTTTGGGATGACAAGATCAGGCATCATAGGAATCATACTAAGACCAGGACATGAGGAACCTGTCATACTAGGCGATATGCCAGTTCTTGCTATTCAGGAGACTTAAAAAAAGTGATTTTACACAAAAATTACATGATAAATTTCTTGGTGTATTTTCAAACAAAATTGGTGTTATTAAGAATTTTGAACTGAAGCTATCATTAAGCCATGTTTCTGTCAAAAAAAAATGCATCCGGCTTCAGGTCAATTAACAGATTGTAAATGTCCTCTTTGTGCTTGGGTAACGATCTACAATTTGTACTAAGAAATTTGAAGAGTCTAGGTTTACTCCCCTTTACCACTGGTGGTCGCTTCTTTAGCGTTCTCGGTCCCAAACTATGGAACGATCTCCCTCTCAGCATACGTTCCATAGACTGTCTCCCAGTCTTTCGCAAAGCAATCAAGACCCTCCTCTTTCCTGCTCTCTAGGGCCCTTATCTACTCCCCCGTCTGGTAGGTGTGAGCATGTCTCTCAGCGCCGGGACGCCCCATTGCTGGGGTAGCTGTTGCGCTTCACCAAACCTAGAAATTAGAAATTAGAACACACTATCAAGTTAAAAAGTAACGCTGTTCCTGTTAAACAGAAAGTCAGACCTGCACCTCTTTCAGCTCGAGAAGATCTTAAGAAATTATTGGTTTACATGTGTGGTCAAGGTATAATTGAACAGGTAGAGTTATCTGAATGGGTTTCGGCTGCAGTAGTTGCGCGCAAAAGTTCTGTAGACATACGCTTCTGTGCAGACTTAAGAGTTCTTAATAGAAACATTCTGGTACATTGCCATCCCATTCCAAGAATTTATGAGATGTTAGCTAAATTAGGAGGAAGTAAGTATTTCTCTACTATTGATTTACGCTCTGCGTATCATCAAATACCTTTGCATAAAAGTTCCCAGCATCTCACTACATTCGTAACACCTTTTGGTGGATATATGTACAAACGTATGCCATTCGGATTGGCATCAGCAGCTAGTGTTTTTCAACGCTTAATAGATTCAAATTTTGGAGACCAGAAGGGAATACAAGCCTTCCAAGATGATATTTTAATACACACAGAAAGTTTGGAGCAACATATTATTTTGTTAGAGGAAGTCTTAGACAAATTAGGTTCAAATGGTATGACAGTTAACATTGACAAGTGTAAATTTTTAACACAAGAGGTTAATTATTAGAGACATAACATTTCATCAGAAGGTATAAAAACCAAAGGTTTCTTTGTTGAAAGGGATGCAGCTGTTCCAAATGATAAGGATTCAATTAAGGGCTTTTTTAGGCTTGAGTGAATACTATGCATGGATGGTTCAAGGGTACGCTGTCATCGTCCAGCCTTTGAGGGATCTATTGAAGAAAAAATTCAAATATGTTTGGTCTGTAGAATGTCAAAAAGTTTTTGAATCAGTTAAGAAACTAATTATTACAGCACCAGCCATTAAACATTTTACACATGGTGCTAAAAGTGTTATTACTATTGATGCCAGTGCAAAAGGTTTAGGGGCTGTTCTTAGTCAAATAGTTGGAGGTAGGGAATGTACCATTGCTTTTGCTTCGCGCACATTGAATGTTAGTGAAAAGAATTACAGTACTATTGAGCGCAAAGCACTAGCATGTTCTTGGGCATCCGAAAAATTTAGAATGTATATTTGGAGAACCAAATAGGAACTGCACACTGACCATAAACCCTTAATATATATGTTGGGTGACAGTTGCTCAAATAAAGCTTCTTCAAGACGTATACAGATATAGTCAAGGTTACAAGAATTCGATTTCGAGAAAAAATATATTCCTGGTGCGAAAAATGTAAGGGCTGATTGTTTATCAAGGTTACCTGTTGCGGCAGATGATGTTCTTGATTGTGGAAAAATGAATTTGGAAGAGATAGAATATGTGTTTACAGTTAATGATATCAACGAACAGTTCAAGATTTCGGAAAAGTAATGGCTTCATTGTTGTGACAAAGATGATTGCATGGTTCAGGTAAAGAAGTTTCTCATTACTGGTTGGCCGAATGACAGGTGTATGTCCATGGAGTTAAGATGTTTTGCTCAAGTTGCAGCAGAGTTGTCTTTGGTTAATAATATCTTGGTGAGGCAAGATTTGTTTGTTCCTCCAAATAGTCTCAGGTCTAAAATTATTTCATTACCACATGAGGGACATTTAGGAATCTCTGCTACAGTTAAGAAAATCAGACAGACATACTGGTGGCCAGGAGTAGACAGTCAGGTTAAGAGATACGTTGAAACATGTTCTGAGAATTTGTGCTCTGACAAGCATTGGAAAACTTCTACAGTTCCTTTAATTCCAATAATGCTTGGGAAACAATTGGTTTGGATTTTACAGTCCTTTAAATATTCTTGGATATGACAGAAGATTTCGGATGGTTGCGATTGACTTACTCAAAGTGGTTGTATTTTTCATTTGTTTGCAATGCTGACTCAGCTTCAGCTGTTTCATTCTTGAATCATCTCTTTAACCCCTTCGATGCTGATGACGAGCTCAGCTCGTCATCACCCACGGGTGTCGTGTGCTGATGACGAGCTGAGCTCGTCATGGGAACAGCAAAATGGCAAAATCCAGCACAGGAGGGGGAAAACACCTAGCAGCCAAGGTGTTAATATTGAAGGAAGAGTCAAGGAAGTGGTCACCCATAATGGATCCCACTTTATTTCAGAGGAGTTTACAGATTTTCTCAATAAACGTGATGTTAAACACATTAGAGTACCTTTATATAGCCCAGCTTCTAATGGCTTAGTGGAAAGGGCTAATAGATTGATTAAAGAGGGTGTTCAAACTGCTGATGCCAACAATTTAAATGTCATGGAGTATTTACAATTTAAAGTATGGAATTACAATATTACTCCACAAAGTACCACTGATATTGCTCCATTTGTCTTGCTGAGGGGTAGGAAACCAATTTCATCTATTACTCCAACATGGTTATTAGGAAAAGTTGATCGTTATCATAATATTGATTTGCAGAAGGTGCGAGAACATGTAAAGGATAAACAGAATAGTTATAAAGAGAATTATGATAAAAGAATGCATGTAAGGAAGGAACATTGAATATCGGTGACTGGGTTTTAATTACAAAACCCAATAGAGTCAATAAAGGACAGTCAAAATTTTCTGAACCTGTAAAAGTTTTGAAAATAAACAAGACAGCTGTTTTGTTACAGGAAAAGGGATGGTGGAATAGTAATGCATTGGTTAAAGTTACTTTGGAACAAGCGAATATTATTTTACGAAAAATCAGTTCCCCAAAAGGATCTGAAAGACAAGATTGGTTTGATTAAGATAGTTTAGCATTGTCTAGTCACAATGTTATTCAACAAACTCAGGAAGACCACAATAACTTTGACAGATGTGATTCTTGTGATAATGTCGTTAGAGAGGCAGCGTCCTCCAGTACTATTCCTGAGGGTTGTGGAGATAATATGACCAGAAGTAGTTCACGTGTAAGATCTGCTCCTATTCACTCCAGGGATTATGTGTACTATTAATTCAATATTATTAATATTGTTATCATATGTAAATATCTTTTGTTTGTTTTGTTTTATTTTAATATCATTTACTTTTGTTTATTAAAAAAGGGAGGTGCGTAATATGTGGTAAACTATCCTATTAGTATGTTACTTTAAGGAATGTATAGGAATGTTCTTAATACAAATGTTCTATATTGAAAATTCCATGTTGTAGAATGATTAAGTAGCCATCATTTGAAGACTTGATGTATAGCTGTCAGCAACTGGTCGTGGGTCCTGTTCATGAATAAACTTACTTATTCAAGTGGAAACCTTGTTCCTTAATTATTTGAATGAGAACTTAATAGATGCACCCTCTACAACTTTCTTTAGCGTACTCATAAAACGCTCAATAAGTCTGTTGGCCTGCAGCCACAAATGTGTACTCTTCTGATGCTTTATGTTCAGAGGCTGCAGGAAATCCTTAAATTCTCGAATATTAAAGGGACGACCAGCAGACTAGTGCTCGGCCCCTCCCGCCATCGACAGCATAAAAACCCAGGAAACGCTCAGAACACTCAATTGACATTGTGTATGAGTGTGGTCTTGAGGCGGAAAGCCGGGACCTGGTGTGTGTGTCTTGGCAACTAATTTCTGTTATTCTTAACATTATACTTTGCGCCAATTTATGGTGACATCCACGTCATTTAAAAAAAAAGAATTTGACAAACCTTCAGTTTTAAACTTGCACAATACTTTGGTTCCCACAGGCGCTGACTCGCAGTAGCGCTTTACTTCACCCCTTCTGCTACATCAGACTACCCCTCTGCAGCCGATTAGGTGCTGCCTGGAGACCGGATCGGACTAGGACCCACCATCTTGGGTGAGGATTAGGGCGAGCAGACTAGTGCTCGGCCCCTCCTGCCATTGACAGCATAAAATGGGCTCCCGAACTAGGAAGCGCAGCAGACGAGCGCAGCGGGTGTGCCGACGGCACGCCAAAGGCGAGCCCGTCTGCGTCCGTCCGCGCCTGCCCGGGACTAGGGGCTACAAACCCTGACTCACGTACCAGCGACAGGTCAGATATATTAGGACTGACTTATTCCAGAGACAACCTTATGTTACTTGATACCAAATCCCCACACGGTCACCTTCGATATTCCAAAGTGGAGCCCGCTAACATCACAGACCCTTTTGGCTGTCGGATATGCAGATGGGATAGCAAGCCCACAGACTGCTCAACACAGATAAACCCCCCTAACCTCGAAATCTCCTGCATTTATCTAAACACAAGATCTCTCCCTAAGCACTCTATTGAAATATGGGACACCTTGTACCAAATGAAACCTGACCTCGTGTTCCTTACGGAGACTTGGCTTGACACCCATAGTACTCCAGATATTGCAGCAGCACTCCCTATAGGGTATAAAATCCTAAATCCTAATAGATCAAAAAAGAAGGGTGGTGGGGTGGCCTTTCTATTTAAAGATACGTTCACCTGTATCCAAGAAGTTCCTACACAAGAAAGTAAACATGAAGTCAATGGACACTGGAAGCACCGTGAGGCTTGGATGTGTACACTGATATTACCAATACAGCGGCTCCTTCCCAATTGAATTGGTGTACTATTGTCATCACTTGTCTGGAAATCAGTATATTTTAAACCAGTGTCCATTGAATTCCGAAGTGGAAGTTCGCAATCTACCGACTTGGGGGCATTGATTTCCCGGCAATAAGGTATCGTCCTCCGTGTCACATATGAAATAACGCAGCCCTGACAGATATGAATTTAAGGACTCCTGTGGAGATGTGGTAACTTTGGATCACCCGACATCATTTTCTCTATCACGAAGGGGTTATTCAATATCCCCTGGTTGCCTCGTTTTGCTCTTTGTCCTGATGAAGACTCGCCATCCCCAGGTCCAAATCACCGGTTGGGAATAAGTCGAGTCGAAGCGTCGACCTTTTCAATATATGTACCTAGGACCATTGTTTTTCCAATATTGTAGACAGTGCAGGACTGAGGACATTTATGTTTATGTACTACAATGTTGTTGATTACGAACCTACGTTGTTGGCCAGGTGTTCAATACGGTGAATTTTGTGTCCAGTATTGATTGTAAAAATTATGATAACTATCTCTTAATCACTACTGTGTAATTCCTTTCCTTCCTTTCACTTGTTTTCAATTTTCAAATCACATCTTTTCTTTTGCACGCTCCCGTCTTGGGGCAACCTATGTGTTTTTATTGACAAAAAATAATGTAAAAAATGAATACAGAAAATTAAACAGGAATATATTTTCTTTAACCGTGGTGTAAGGTTCCTTTCAAAGATATAGTCTTTGAGTTACAGAAAGCAGACTGATTATTGTTGCTCTTGTTTTTGAACATTTATACTATTCTTGATTTGATCTAATACTATAATCTATAGGTTTTGGATCATTGTTTGTTTATAATTACATTAACCCAGGTCCATACCTCATGGGCCACCCCATTTCTATAATGAGCTCCCATTTGTGGCTTCAAAAAAGGGTTGTACATCTGGCCCTAAGAGCCTAAAATCAGGGCTTTAAGTGGGATGAAAAAACTGGAGGGTCTCTCGCATGATCATGGCCATTATAATCAAGGGTGAGTCTTAAAACATGTCAGAAATCTTTTTAGCATAGTGTGCTGCCTGGCTGGCATTTTGCTGCTTCTTTCTGTCTTTCCATCCAGCTATATAATATAACAGGTAACATTACACCTACAGCAAGCCAGGACTATTGGCTTTTTCAATGTCTGTTCCTTGCATAAGATAAATAAGCAACAATGGCATCATTGTATAAAATAGTTATAGTTGTTCAGTTCTGCAACGTGCCTGTGAAAGAACTGTAATGAGTCCCTTTAAAGATACATCAAACTCAGTAAAGGGTAGTACTGCTGTCAATGTAAGATTTTTTTTCACTCGGAGGGTGAGGGCAATAATAGAGAGCCCGAAAGGGACCCGTCCTAGCACCTGCTTTTTAGAACTTCCGGTGCTGAGCCTTGGCAGGACCCGCCCCACTTAAAGCCCTGCCCAAAATGTTGGATGTACTGGAAATGATCTCCGTGTAGGAGCCAATCAATGGTAGTGCCATGGAAGGGAGGGTCTGAATCATGGATCGAGCTGGTAATTTCATTCCTAGAACATGCTATTCTGAGTTGTCACAGCTGATATAGGGAAAAACACACAGATTTTCCAGGTGCAATCCTGTGAGTTTTTTCCGGAATCCAACTTCGCAGACCTTACTTTTAGCAGTAGGGATCTATGTGTGGACACCACAGATACCGCTTTACCTGACTCATGATCGACGCTTTCATGTGCAAGAGGAAGAATCTTTTTTGCGCGGAGTGATATATATGTACAGCTATCTCGACGAATTTAAGGTAGAGTTTAGATGCATATTAAGGTTTTTTTCGGAATGCTTCAGATCATCAATGGGTTCATTCTAGATGGAGTAATTGTGGCCAGACATTTTGTATGTTTTCATTTTCACTGTTCAGAACATGAATAGTGTGTCTGTCATATTAAGGGGTGATGCTTATGTCATGTGTAGGAGAGTAGGGCCTGCTTCCTATAGTTAAACTCTCTTTCTGCTGTGTTTCACAGTTTTTTCTACTTTAGTATGGCTGTGGCCCTGCTAATCAGGCCCACAGCCCAGCTATTCACTCTCTAAATTGATACCATGTAATTTAGGTACATACCAGATTGGTTACTGGGTAACCCTTGTGAACCCCTGTATATGGTACCTTAGGTACCCAGGGCATAGGGACCCCAGAGGCCTACCAGGGGCTGAAGCATGTATTGTGCCACCCCTGGTTAGCCTTCCAAAAGGGCACCACAGTTCGGCACTTGCAGACTGGGTAAGGTGGTGTAAGTACCCCTTACTTAGATATAGCATACATATATCTACATTTACATATAGACACATATTAACCTACGCCTTGACAATCCTGAAGCAGAGTGCGTGGTTTTGTGTGAGAGGATGCCCTAGCATGAGCTGAGCCCCTCTGCAGCTTTCATAACCATCTCCTTATAGCTGTTCTATGATATAACCATACCATATACTTTTAAGTGCATTATAATCCCCGCAGTTAATGATAACTTTGGTTTGGCTTTATCAAAACATGTTGTGTCAAACACTTTGGAATACTACCCCACCCCCGCCAGTTCTGGTGGTGGGGGTAGTATTCCACCCTTCTAGAGGGAAAAGGCATGTACACACTGGAACACCCGGTTAAAGTTAAACAGAGCCCCAGCATCACAAAATGGATGCTGCTGCAACAGACACGAGTCTGCCCTCCTGCTGCTGGACGAAACTCTGGCAGGGGAGGCCTGCACAATAGGTTTCCTGTCCAGGGAGGTGCTAGCACCTCCCCCCCAGACAGGCTTCAGTGTATTGGGGCAGGGTGGGTTGCATTCAGTGAATGCTTTTCAGACACTGCCTGGGGCACACAAGGTGCTCCATGCATTTCCCAGTTCAAACCGGTTGCTGGGGCACTCTGCCCCAGCTCTGGCGCAAAATTGGACAAAGGGGAAGGGGTGTAAACACCCCTTCCCCAGTTCCTCCCATAAGTGGGACCCTAGAGTTAGTCCAACCACTAAACTTTCTATAAGAACAGGAGCCCAGTCCCTAGGATTTTAGATTACCCTGGATGAATCTCTGCAACATATATCTTGGACCTTCGATATTCCATATCGACTGGAAGACTGAAGAAATCTCCCTTGTGGTCAAGGAATGACCGCCCTTTTCAAACAGGCACCAACAGCATCTTTGCTGGTCTGCATTTTCGAGGCTCCCGCCGGATCCCGAAGAATCTGCGATAGAGGACACAGACTTCCAGACATCTCTGAGGCTGACCCGAGATCCCAGCAAAGCTGAGACCCGTAGCTGACACGAGAGACGTGGGACTGGAACTCCTGGACATCCTGCATTTTTGCTACTGCACCTACTTCCCGAGGTATCCTGAAGTTGTGCATTTGGGTATTTGAAGCCCCTTCCCCAAGTACCTTTTGCACTGAAGCTTAGCGGAATACACTCCACGTGGGCCCGCTTTCTGCATTTCAGCTCGACGTGCCTTCGCGGTTCCTAGTCCGTTGGCTAGTGAGCCCCTACGAAGCCCAATCTTTGATTCTTTGAGCTTTCCTGGTTGCTCCAGATGTGCCTGACTCCCCTCCAAAGGAGGAGTCCCCCAGAACAGGCTGTTCTGAACCGTAGCCTATCTTGTCATCTTGCGTGGGTTGCTGTTGCCAAGGCTTGTTGGGTCCAATCCGGATTCCGATGCTGCAGCACTCGACATCCTTCATGAGGCAGCTCGAATCCAGCACCTGGTTGTCATCAACGCCTCCTGGTCCTCGTGGCTGAAGAGTCAAGCTTCACCTCTTTCACCTGAAATCAACCGACATTAGCTGGCACCTTCTCCCGCCCATCCTAGTCACTGGCTAGTGACTCAGACTATGTCCCCTCTACTTACAGGTTCTTCACATCTCTGATCCACCCTTGGATCCACCCGGACACTTTTCCTCTGGTCGCCAGCAGCATTTCTTCGCAGCTCTCCATTGGAATCGACGACGAAGCCCGACACCAAAAGACACCTATGCACCCGGCTTCCCTGGGTGAGGTAACACGAGTACTCCAGTGCTCCCGTGGGTCTTGACTCTCGAAGTGTCCTAGTCTAAAAAGGTTCCATCGTTGTTCACCTCTAAGTGCCCTTATTCTTTGAAATTGTAACTTGTTCATTCTCCATAGAAAGTCAATGGTGATCCGCAGCTGTGTTTAGACACTGCACACGTCCCTCCTGGGCCTCCTGCGTCCCTACCTTAGGTGGTTCCTGGTTGCCCCAGCGGTTCTACAGGCCCTAGGCCTGCTTTATATCCCTCACGTATTTTTTACACCACTATTTTAGTATATGGTTTGTGAGGCCCCTGGGCAAAACGTATACTGTGCAACTTATAGTATACTAATTAAGTTCCTTGTATTTTACTTTTACCTCTGACCTCATAAAGAGCCCAGAGGTGTTGTGTTTAGAATAAATACATATATATTTGATATATACCTTGTGTGGTGTGCTTTCATTTGATAATTCAAGAGATTACAACTGGTAAAACAACTTGCTTAACTCGCCTTTAAGTCTTAGCCTGAAGGCTGCTCTCCACAGCTACCACTAGGATAGCTTTCTATAAGGTTGACTTTACAACCTACCATCATTAAGATTCGTTTGGACTGGTGCAAGGTGCCACTAGAATAATGGACATCATATACTAGGCCAACTTCTCACATCATGGACAAAGGTTTTTGACAAATTACATGGTTTAGTGTCAGTGAATTTTGCTAAGTGTAAACCAAACATAACATTTTTACTGATTCCCCACATTTCAAGATCTACATCACAAACATAGTTTTATTTCTTCCTTTAATGTTTGTGATCTTAGCTTGTTAATTTAGATTCTTAGCCCATTTAAATTATATCTGGTACTTTTCTCTAAATATGCAAAAAAATGTATTTCAAATGTGAAATTGAATGACAAGCACAGCATATTAATATTGTGTACAGAACGAGACAAAAGTCAAGACAAAATAAGACAAAAGTCCTGTGGTGATTTTATTAAGCTAGGTCCACCAGTTTCATTTAAGCACATTTTAAAATTACATCAATTATAATTGAAATATGAGAACGGCTCCCGGGCAGATTGTGTGCCTTTGCAAATGTATTCATGTGCAGCGCCATGTAGATGTACGATGGGAACTGCGATTAACATGAATACTTTCAAAAGGCTCACAATCTGTCATGCTATTTTTAGCAAAAGGAATGCAGCCAGCCCAGAACCAAGACGGGTGTCCCCCGGCCAAATGCTTGTGTGCGGCTCAGTCCTCTTTTTGAATTTCCTTGTTCACCCAGCTCAACCACTTGCGTTGTTTGAATGCCAGGGAAAAGCTGCATCACAGAACGTGTAACACACAATGCAGATTTATAGACCAGTTTAGCGTAAGGGATGGTAATAATGAGGCACATTGGCACGTGCCTGTTTTGCCTAAGCTGGAATCCCAAGTAGCTATTTGGTCGCTTTTCTTATTGGAGTCTCTGAACCAGTCCTGTTGATAATTTGTAACCCTTAGAGCCTTTGCTAAAGATTTTGTCTTCAATTGCAGGTTTGCAGTCTGTAAGGTATTTGGATTTCAATGGTCAGGCATGGATACCCACAAAGATAAGGTAATTCTGTTTACTTTCCTGGTTGGATTTGGGGGTTGCTGGGTAAATAGATTCACAATCTGCACCCTTTCTTCTTTGTAGGTTTGTAAGATCGTACTACGGAAACAACGGCAGAGGCAGACGTGAGTACAGGAAGAACAAACAGATCATTGTTTGGCATTGTTAAACTGTGGTGCACCATGTATACTATAGCATACCACCATACTTTACCCATGTTTTCTTCTGTTATAGGTTGCGCAGACAGTCCCACACACATTTGAATGGGCATACGTGAGTACAAGTAGAACAGGTATTTTTTTGGTAGAGTTAAACTGTGGTGCATCTTGTACATTGCAGTATAACAACATACCTTACCCATGTTTTCATCTGTTGCAGGTTTTGCAGACAGTACCACACGCACATTTGAACAGGTATACGTAAGTACAAGCAACAACAGGTAATTGTTATAGTAGAGTTCCCTTGTGGTGCACATGGTATATTGATATATCACAATGTGCCATAACAATCTTTATTTCCATTACAGGCTGTACGGACAGTGCTACATATATGTTTGGAAGGGAAGGGCAGAGAACAGAAAAATCCAGGTAATTATATTCTACATTTTGCTGGCAATGCCTCAATACTGTGTGACAGATTGCATTCATGAGAATAGACATCAACTTTAACCCTGTTCCTTTATTTTGCATGCTTTGTGGCATAGCAGGCTAAAACCGGTTAGCACAAAAATGTTCATTCGCAAAGCTGTAACTTCTACAGAGTGCGGTGCTTCACCACAAAGGAAGAAATGTTGGCTTATATTCAAGGAAGAGTTGATGAAAGAAATTGTGGCGGCTGAGACACAGAAATCACGAAGCAAGGTTATTGTGCAGCTTGGGGAACTATTTCAATACAGTTCAGATGTGACCTTGTTCGGCAAAGAATGTGCTGAACCCAAGACTGTCGGGGACTTTTCTACACGGGTGAAATAGAGTGATGCCTGGAAACTGGTTACATGCAACGCCATCTAATTAGCAAAGTTCACATGTTTGCTTTGGTGCTACTGAGAAACAAAAGTGACGCTGCCACGTTTGGTTATGGAGTGCTACCGGCCGATATCCTTACTAGACGCCTCGTGTAAACTAATGGGTAGAGTGATATTGGCACGCCTTGAAGCTTGGGCAGAATCCGCAGGTACCATTGTGAACTCACAGTACGGGTTCAGGAAAGGTAAGGGAACCACTGAGCAGTGCCTCAATTTGGCATTAATTATGGGTAAGTACATGGGGGGCAAGCATAGTTGTATTCACTTGGCCTTCATGGACTTATCTAGTGCCTTCGACACTGTATGTAGGGGTAAGTTGTGGCAAATGATGGAAAACATGGGGTTTGAAGAATCATTAGTGACCCTTCTTCGTAGACTCCATGCTGCCACCTCAGTGAAAATCAGATTTGGCCCAGGAGGGGAGAAAACAAATCTAATTCCATCCACCGAAGGTGTTCGCCAGGGCTGTATTTTGGCCCCGTTTTTATTCCTGGTATACACCAACGGTTTAGAAAGTGCTAGATAGCGGAGCCGACTTCCCCCAAGCAAATGGTAAAAGGATACCGATGTTGTCTTACGCTGACGACACGGTTTTAATGACCCTTACTTCCAATGGTATGCAGATTGCCTTAGCTGCCTTTGAGGCCTTTATGGGTAGTTTAGACCTCAAGGTTAATTTTGCTAAATAGTTCGCTATGACTTGCGGCCCGAAAGGTGTAAAATCTCGTAGGTACATGGTAAGGGACTCAATTATTGCCAAATTCGACAATTTTAACTATCTTGGTAACCTTTTTAATAAAAAGTTAAGTTGGGACCCTTTAATATAAGTCAGGGTACAAAAAGCTACACAATCGGTCGAGGCTCTGCTTCGCTTTTCTAGCAAATTGGGCCAAAAACCGATTAGAGAATTAATAACTTTATATAAAGCCAAATGTCTCTCTGCCGCCGTATACGGGGCAGGTGTATGGGGGACTCAGAAATGTGATAAAATACAAGTCATGGAGAACACATTTTTTAAACGGTTGTTATGTGTCCCATCAGGTACCTCTAATAACTTCTGTCATGGGGAGGTGGGCATTGTTTTTGTGAGTGACATTATTTATTTGTCGCCGTTGCTATTATGGTCTAAAGTTTGGCAGTCAGAAGAGCTAAAACTAACAAAGGAATTCTTGTATGATTGCCTTAAACTTGATCATTCCATGAATATTCCTTGGCTCCGATATGTCAGGGACACTTTCAATATAATTGGGTTAGGGCACATGTTCCGAAGTCCGGATATGGCTGGCAAGGATTATAAGTTAACAATCAAAAAAGCGTATTATTCTAGCCAAGGCACTCTGAGAAATGGTGGGAACGCAGTATATAGGAAGGACAAGCTGTACCATCAGTTTTACTTGTCATATATCACGCACACTCAATGGCGCTTTTTCCTAACAAGGTTTCGATTAAATTCTCTACATTTTCTCTTTGCTTTCCCAAAACAAGGGAGGTGGTGTGAGAGGCTACCCCCTTGCCCCTGTAATAATAGGGTCTCACTTTGCATCTTATTCTTTTTTGTGATGCCAGAAACAGGTTTATAAAGCCTATCTTGTTAAGCGTTGGATCCCGTTACTACAAAGAAGCCTATGAGTACCTTTTCTCCTTGTCAACCCCAGAGATTTGTAGTGCTGTGCTCAGCTTTATCAGAGTGTCTCTTGACATTAGAAACAAATATGAATCCTCATAAAAGTGATAATTGTCTAGTTAAGAATATAGTGTGGACTTATGACTGCAATGTACCGTATGTAAAGTTTTATAGATGTACCCTATCTGCTATGAATTTCTTGTAATTTTAAACTGTAAAATGAATTTTTTATTATGGATTTTAAATCAACTATGTATTTGTGTATAATTAAGTGAAGTTTGAAATCTGTGTATACTTTAGTAATTCCTTTGTTGAATCGAATAAAGTTATTTGAATGAATGAATGAATGAGTGCGGGTAATGCTGACGGAAACTGCCACCGACAAAGCAAACAGAATAGAAGTAGTTGAATGATAAAGATCCTTGCCTGTGAAGATAAAGATTCTCATCAACAACATGTTGTTAACGGTCAAATTTAATACTTTAATATTGTCTGTCCAAGACATCCATGACCACCTTTCTTTGTATGTGAAGATACCAGACAGCTGGAGCCGCAAGAACTATGCCTTTAAGTTCCTTGAGGCCATTAATAGTGTAGTACACTGTGAAGCTATAGCAGAACTTTGCAACGCTCTGTATCACACATTGATAATTGATGAGAGCACAGATTGTTCTGTTACAAAAAGGCTCATCCTGTACTTCAAGTTCCGGCCTGTAACATCAATAGAGCACAAACACTGTTTGGAGGCATAATGAGGCTATCACTACTGCTGTGAAAGAATTCTACGCTGCCAATGAACTGGACCTTATGAAAATGGTCATGTTCACGTCTGTGATGCTGGGTAAGAATAATGGTGTTGCTTTTCCCCTGGACAATCCATTCCTCATCTAATTGAGCAGCATTGCGTCACCCATCTGGAAGATTTAAGAGTTGATGATGCCTGGAAGAGGGTTCTGATGATTAAAGAGATGGAGACAATATTGAGGTCTGTCCACACTGTCTTCTCCAGATCTCCTGTAAGGAAGTCCAAGCTGGATTAAATTGCATCATCACTGAATGTGAAGGGGTCTCTGTTCGACCACTGAATGAAGTCCGGTGGCTTTCAAGGCATTTTGCTGTTGGTGCACTAATTCATAATTACAAGTCTGTTCTTAAGTACTTTGAGCATGAGAAAAGTTGAAGAGACCCTGTTTCAGCTCCTCCCGAGATCCGAATTTCCTTACTGCTAGGTACCCGCAGTAACTACCGGTACCTTGCCACCTCTTAGACTCTTTTCCTTCTTTGGAATAGTTTGCACAAAGATGCAAATTCACCCAGAATGTCATTAAGTACTACAAATATGGTAGTTTGAGACCGATAGCCTTTAGTAACAATATTTAGCAACTGGATCATTCTCTTCAACTTTCTCATGCCCAAAGTACTTAAGAACACACTTGTAGTTATGAATAAGGAACTCAAAGGCATCTTGCTCCTCCAGCTGTCTGGTACCTTGCCATCTCTTAGACGCTTTTCCTTGCAGTACATTATCTGTTGTTCCCCCACCTTGGGCAAGTTACACTGCCCCTTGACGTCTGCCTCCTGCTTCCATCAGCACCCTCTATCAGGCGACCCGGTACTGAAGATGATCCTGACTAAATAGGATCGAAACGTCATCAACCATACAGCACAATCTGCGGCGCAGTCTCTACTATGGTTCACATAAATGTCTAACCAATTCATGATCAACTATTGTAAATATTCTTTGATGAACTATTATTTCTGTACATATATTTTTTCACTTTGTCAATTCGCGCCTTCCACTGCTTCGTCACTTGTCACTTGCGCCATCACCCTTGTTTGTCATGAGCACAATAGTGCACTAAGTTCTTTTGGGTTGTTCTGTCTAAATTGTTGCTTTAAATATATGATGCCATGAGCACTTTCTAAAAACATAGCATGAGTCTCCCTTCTCCGTTTTGTAATGTCTTGTACATGCATTTATACTTGCCTCCCTCAATGATACCATTTGAAACACTGTTGTTAGTTTATTGCATACATACCCAGATCTCAACCTGGTCTATGGGTTATACTCCTGTTGTTTTTTACTACGGTTCTGGTTACTGGCGCACATAGCATTGGCTACAGCACACAGAGACCTCACACTGCCGCACAAAGGCGAAATAAATTAGAAGGATGATTGCTCATGAGTAGTGGATGAAAGACCTTCTATGAGCAGGAAGTAGAAATATTTATCCTCAAGTACTAGCAAATGATGTCCATTATCAAGTGGGTCAAAGAAATCGATGGCTATTCTCTCCCATACATGCTTAGGGGGTTCTAACATATCTAACATATGTTGAGTCATGTTGGTAGAAAGGTAGTTGCATAGTGACAGGCCTTAAGTTCCTCTTCGACTTGCTCATTTAGGTATGAGAACCAAACTCCAACTCGTAGAGCTCTCTTTGTGGCAACTATACCACAATGTCCTTCATGAACCCCTTGAATCTTTCTTTGTAGCAGACTCATCGGATTTAGGATTCTCGACTCTTGTAGCATGACTCCTTCCTGTGTTATTGACAGTTCATCTGTAACATTTTTGTATTTTTGATATTCACCATCACTGGTGAGGGGTTGAGTGTGTTGGTTCCATGACTGATGTGTAATTATATCTTTTAACTTGAGCATCTCACTATCATGTCTTGTGGCAGTGATAATCCGGGCTAATGATACAGCAGATGGTCTATTTGTTTTGACAATGAAATTGACATAGGTCTTGAATGGAGTAACTTGACCTTGTATAGTCACTCTGGAAAAGTAGTCAGCAGGATTCTGATCCTTTCCTGGATGATGCACAATCGTATAGTTGTACTCTTGCAATCGTAATCCCCATCTTTCATTGCGAGGAGGCATCTTGGCTTCCGGATTGCCAAATAAAGTCATAAAAGCTTGATGCTCAGTTACTAATGTAAAACGTTTTCATACAGGACCACATGAAAGTATTTATAAGCCCACACCACAGCTAAACTCTCTGTCTCAGGTGGGGGGGCGTGGCTTGGCCGGCTGCAAGATGGCGGCACTCTTAGTGGGCTCTGCCAGCCACGCGAATAATCCGTCAGAATCCTGCAGATGGTGGCACTTCCACTGCCTACAAGCGGCATCACCTGCTCCGCTAGTGTCTGAGGCACCATCCAGTGCTGCTGCTGATCTCCGGGGTCCAGCGAGGTCTGTAGGCGGCAGCCTGCTCATGACGCCAGGCTTGAGCCTCGTGGGTGTGCAAGGCCCGGCCCTTCTACCGTTGCGGCCTGCTGAGCAGCCTGGTGTCCCGCACCGCCTGAGGGGTTTCCGGAGGATCCAGGATCGCCCTCCCGGTGAGTGCCGCTGTCGCCGGGGCTCTCTACGGCGGGATAGGGGGCCCACGTGTTGTACCGCCCGGCCTGGGCCCTGTGCCTTTCCGGAGCCTTATTCTACTCCCGGTGGTTACGAGCTCCCGGGCCTAGCGAAGTGAGCGGTGTGCCCCCCTCGTTTTCTCAATTTATCTGCCACTGCCCAGTGCATGCCCCTGGCGACATCCCTGCTGTGTTCTGCGGCGAGACTTCACCGCGCATTCACCCCAGCTGCCTGCATCAGCGCTCGAGTGGCGTGGGGTGAGGATCTTGGTGAGGACATTTCCCAAGCTGATTGGCTCTATTGCTGCAACCAGACTAAAAAACTATCTCCCAATTATCGCCTTCGCCTTATATACTTCAAATACTTACACAGGGTATACCGCACCCCCGATCAGCTGTACAAACTGGGACTCATCCCAGACGATAGATGCCTGCTCTACTCTGCCCCTGCTGCAGATTTCGCTCATTTGGCCTGGCTATGCCCTAAAGCATCTGTTTTTTGGCGGGTGGTTTGCACAACTATCTCTGAGATCACCTTGTTGCCGGTTCGACCTGACCCACCGCTATGCCAGCTGGTCTTTGTTAAATTTTGCTTGGATGCCTCTCTCTGACTGATCGCTATGTTGCTCGTTCTTGCGCGGCGTAGGTTGGCCATGTGTTGAGGGCGCAGACCGGCATCTATATTTGCCCAGTGGCTCGAGGATGCCTCTAGATGTCAGACCCTGCTATTGGAATTTGGGGATCTTATGCCTGCTAGATCTCGTCCCCTTGACATATGGGGTCCCTTGGTGACATACCTTCATACCTGTTCTTCTCCTAGTCAGACTGGCTCCCCTGCTGTCCCCGCCGACACTTCGCCAGCGCTGGCCGCCGGGGCTGGTCAGTAGATATCTCCTCTTCTGCCCCCAATGTTCAGGAGTTGGTCCTGCTCTCTCTTCTAAGGTGCTGACATTACACTATCCCTGCTATGTTTGGCTTACTGTTGCGTTCTTCGTATTGTACAGGATAATGTCTTTACTTGATCGGTCTCTTTCCTCTGGTGTTGTGCTATGTAATTGATTCATCATGCATGATGCTCTGACTTGATGCAGATTTGTATTCTGGTTATGCTGAATCTTTCAATAAAGGTTTTTTGGGGGAAAAAAACTCTGTCTCAGGTTATGAGTAAGCATGCTCTGCCTGGGGCAAACTTCTACTGGCCAATGCTACAATAAACCTTCGAGCATTTGGATGTCCACTGTGCTGTGCAAGAATAGCGCATACCCCGACAGGGCTCGCATCAACAACAACCTCTGTATAAAGTTTTGGATTGCAGTAGGACATTTCAGAAGCACTTTCAATGGCTTGTTTGATTTTCTTAGAACGTTTCGTGCATTTTTGCAACCACTGAAATGACTCATTTTTATGGAGCACTTACAAAAGCAAAGTCTCTTATGTATCATGAACAGTAACGGGCCATGACAAGAAACTAACGTAACATAGAAACATCTTGTGGGGGATGCACATTTGATAGTACTTAGACTTTTGCAGAATCAGGTGTCATGCCATTCATCTGAAAGGATATGGCCAAAGAATTTCATCTACATCTTGTGGAACTCTTATTTGTCTACATTTACATTCAAACCTGCATCAGTAAGTCAATTAGATAGTTGTGTGAGAGCTTTATTGTGCTCCTTCTTTGTAGCTCCAAAAATCAATATTTCATCACTATAATTGAATGAATTCACAACAGGTTGTTTGATTTGTCAAATGACGTCTTGGAAAAGTTCTGCAGCTGATGACGCACCAAAACGGAGTCTCTTGTAACAAAACGGAACATGTGTAGAAAGTGTTGTAATGTACCTAGAATCTTCTTCGAGTTCCAACTGATGATAACCTTTATTTAAATCAAGGCAAGATAATACTTTTGCACCATTTAGCTGGGTTATCATGTCAGCAATGTGGACCTGGATGTCGTCCTTGTTTGCCTGACATATGTCCCTACATATGCGTACAGCTCATTCATTGTCCTTTATGGGCATTTCCACTATGTGAAAAAACCCATGGCATGGCTCAATAATGTCATGCTTTAGTAACCATTAAAGTTAAAGTTCTTTTTCAACAGCTTCTTGTTAGTGGAAAGCACTTTGTCAATGTATCTGAGCAACAGGATGTATATCTTCTTTAATATGCCATTTTACTTTCATAGTCTTAAGCTTTCTTAACACATGAAACAATTAAAGGAATTTACTTAATATTTTGGTATGAGCATTCATATTATAATTCACGGAAATCAGTCCCATACCAGTAGCTGCGCTGAAACTGAGCAGACAGCACTTGACGCTGTCCCTTGAAGCACATAGATGGGTGTTTGCACCTTCATTTTCTTGTGTCTCATCATAGCAAAGAAAGAACCGTGACTTTTTTGGGTTTTCAATGCAGCCCATATTCATACTTTTGTTTCAATGACACAGGTTGCGGTAATGGAGACAGTTCATTATATTTCTCTTCAGGCATTATGTTTATTGATATTTCCAAAAAGGGGGGAACCTAGGGCCTTTTGCTCTAGGTCCAGCATACAGGCCCGTGGCTAAAGTATACTACAAGGTGGTATGCAGTTCCTATTGTGAGTCGCAGGTAGTTATATTTGTCTTGAAAGCACACATGTTGGTGTACAATCAGAGTGCAGGAGAAGGATTTCCTCCTTTCGGAAAAAGACTATCAAACACCCAGCCAGCGAGGTGTCTTGCTTCATCATCGGGTCTGCTCCTTATCGGGTCGCAGCTGCAATACCCGATCTGCACCCGTGATGGGGCCCTCGTGGCGGAGATCTTTATTCCTTTTCGCAGTAGGGTGTAGTGCATGTGAGGGCCCTTCGTTAGTGTAGGTGTGGTGATGTGAAGGGATGTGAGATTGAAACAGAAGAAAGTGGTCCACTCAAAACAATTTTAATGAAATGTGGCCACTACCCTGATTAAAAATGAAGAATTTGAATTTGAATTAGAATTTAAAATTATTTATATAGCGCACGTTCACCAGCGGTTTCATGGCGCTAACAACTGACAGATATCAGGGCGGGAGTGGCAGAAACTAAGTTAAAAGGAATCAAGACTGCTGGTAGACTAATTAAAAAATGTAATAAACAAATGAGCTTTGAGCTGTTTCCGGAATTGCGGATAGAGAGTTAAGGCTCTAAGCTCTGGAGGCAGGGAATTCCAAAAGAGTGGAGCAAGGGTCGCAAATTTCGATCCTCCCCATTTCTTCCTCCGGAACCGCGGGACTGTGAGAAGGGATTGAGTGGATGAGCGCAGTTTCCTGGTAGGAACATAGGGGATGATCTCAGATGAGATAAAAGCCGGTGCCGTGCCCAGTCGTGCTTGGAAGGTGATAGAGGCAAGCTTAAACTGGACACGTTCACGGACTGGGAGCCAATGTAGAGACTTGAGGAGGGGAGTGACGTGGTGAGACTTTGGCAATTTAAACACCAGGCGCGCCGCCTGGTTCTGGATCTGCTGCAACCGCCTTAAGCTATATGCAGGTATACTAGCATATAGGGCGTTGCCGTAATCCAGGCGGGAGATGACCATTGCCAGGGTGATCAGTTTCAGAGCGTAAAAAGAAAAAAAACGGGACACCTTGCGTATAGTGCGCAGTGAAAGAAAAGAAGAAGACACCACAGAACTAACCTGGGAGTGAAGGGTGAGCTGAAAATTGAGTTTAATGCCTAATGTTTTTACTGAGGTGGAGGGGACAGGTGGAGAGCCTAGGGAAGGGGGCCAAAACAAAGAAGACCAGGGACTGGATGAACCGCCCGTCAACACCAGCTCAGTCTTGTCTGGGTTGAGTTTCAGATGGTTGTGGTTCATCCAGTCTCGGATATGAATCATAATAGATTGGAAATTAAGGACAGAAGCAGGGGAAGAAGACAGATTAAAGACGAGTTGGAGGTCATTCGCATAATTATATGCGGTGACTTCCATTTGCTGCAGTGAAAAAAATAAGAGGGGCGATGTAAAGGTTAAACAAAAGAGGTGAAAGGGAGGAGCCTTGGGGGACCCCGCACTGAACTTTCCGGAAGTCCGCAGAAAAATCACCCAGGCGGACCGCCTGGGTGCGGTCCCTCAGGAAGGAGGATAACCATACCAGGGCGGTACCCCTGATCCCCGCCGCCTTGACACGGGAAAGTAAGATGGTGTGATCAACCGTGTCAAAGGCGGCTGAGAGATCGAGGAGGACCAAGGCCTGGGTCTGGTTAGTGTCCATTCCCTCCCTGAGGTTGTCAAGGACCGAAAGTACTACGGACTCCGTAGAGTGAGCGGGGCGGAAACCGGCCTGGCGGGGGGCTAAAACCCCATACATCTCCACAAAAGAGCTCAAAGCGCAGGTGACATGGCGCTCGAGCACTTTTGCCAAGAATGGCAGGAGGGAAATAGGGCAATAGTTGGCGGGGACCGAGGGGTCTGCGCCCGGCTTCTTCAGGATGGGGACAATAACTGCTGTTTTAAGTGGGATGGGTACGACACCCTGAGAGAGAGAGCTATTGAGGAGGTGAAGGGGGGGTCTGGATAAGTGGTAAAAATGTGACGGAGGATGTGGGCAGGGCAAGGGTCTAAGGGGGAGCCGGATTTGACTAGGGGGATTATCGAAGTCAGGGATTCCTTGGTCAAGGGAGGGAGGGCACCAAGTTGTCCCTTGGGGGGAGGACACTGAGGATCCACAAAAGTAGGAGAAGGGAGAGGAATGTTGGCTTTGATGGTGGCGATTTTCTGGATGAAGAGGTTGTTAAGGGAGTGACAGAGTTCCTGGGAAGGGGTGGGCTTCAGAGTAGTTCTGTCGGAGAATGCCAGGTTATGCACAATCGAGAAGATTTCCCTTGATTGGTTCTCAGCAGCGAGAACTTTAGAGGAAAAATAGGCTGTTTTCGCCGCCAAGATAGCCTTTTTATATTGGGTCAAGATATTAATGAACTCCAATCGAAGTAAGGGGCAGTAGTTTCTCCTCCAGGCACGCTCTGTTCGGCGTACCGCTAATTTGATGGTCTTGAGATCTTCATTGAACTACAGGTTTGCATCCTTCTCCCGCTTTGAGGTGACCCGCTTCAGGGGGGCAATGGAATCGCAACCTGAAGAGAGCCACTGATCAATGGACGTGACCTGAGAGAGAGTGGATAAACCTTGTAGGGAGGGGTAGGAAGCGGTGAGTAAGGCGGATAAATTGTCGGGGTCTACTCGCCCCCAAGCACGGACCCAGACATTCTTAGGAAGTGGGGGCTTAACCGGGGGATGGGTGGGAAGGGCAAATGAAATCAAATGATGGTCCGACCACGTGCAGGGTGAGATGGATAGGGACTTTACGGGACAATTTAAGGACCAGATCTGGTCTAAGATATGTCCTTTGACATGGGTAGGGGAGTGAATATGGGATATAAAATTGAGAGATTGAAGGGTGTCTGAAAATTCTTTTGAGGAAGGGCATTCTGCGGGGTCTGAAGGCCAAAAAACTGAAATCACCCAAAAGCAAAATGGAGGAGTTATTGACCGTGATCGTGGCCAATACTTCCAGAAAATTGGGGAGAAACAATAAAGAGGATTGAGGGGGGCGATAGATGAGTACGCAGGTGAGAGGGGGCGTAATAGAAGTGGTACGGATAGCCAGGTACTCCGTAGTGGCAATTTCTGGCAGAGAGAGACTTTGAAAAGGGAAGTCAGCTCGAGCGATGACCGCTACGCCGCCCCCAGCCCTACCATTAGGGCGATCCGCGAGTAGAGCATAGTATGGGGCTGGGAGGGTGGCCAATAGAACGGGGAGAGAGTCATCGCAAAACCAGGTTTCTGTTAAAAAGAGAAGGTCTGGTGCATGAAGGTCCAGTAGTACCGACAGTTGGTGCGAGTGGGCTACTGCGGACCGGGTGTTCAGATAGTAGGCCGAAAGGGCTTTAGTGGTTCCAAGGTTGACATCACCCCCAGAGGGGTTAGGGGGAATGTGATGAGGGGGAGGGAGGGCGGAAGAAAGAGCAGGAGACAGACCAAGGGAAGAGATGCGGGAACAGGTAGTGGCGGCTAAAGGCCATGGGCCCTGGAAGCAGCGGAGTTCAGCGGGGGAATAGGTGATGCATTGGGCAGAGTGACGTGCCCCTGGCCCCGGCCGGCCGCGGACGGGCGCAGACGGGCTTGACTTATGTGCGACTTCGGCGCGAAGTCGGCGCTCCCGCTGCTCTCGTCCGCTGCGCTTGCTCCAGGTCGTCTTTTATGTCGACTTGCCGTAAGCCACTAGACCGCTGACCTGCACGGTGGAGAGGCAGGGCGGAAGTGGTGCAGGACCAGGCAGGAAGTGTCGCTCGTGGGCTGACCCTCCACTCAAACGGCACACAGCCGGGGCGGACCGGGGTCGGGAGCGAAAATAATGGAGGTAAGCTGGAATCAATTTGCCAATATTCAGAATGAATATGCAGGCGCAATGTTTTTAATCAGCATAAAAACGATTTTAAAAACACACAGAGTGCGCAACACAGCTCTCAGTCAGCTGGGTTGTGCAAGTTTAAAAATAAATGGAGTCAGCGTAGGAACGCGCAAGTAGCCTGCCCACCGCTGTAATCTGCCACAGTTGTCTGATCGCGGGGTGGAACAGGAAGCAAGATATGCACAAAGATATGTGTACGCCCGCTCTAAGGTTGCGGGATGATACGCATGTTATTGGGATGTGAGGGTCTTTTTTCAAAAGGAGAAAATCCTTCTCCTGCACTCTGATTGTATACCAACATGTGTGCTTTCAAGACATATATAACTACCTGCGACTCACAATAGGAACTGCATACCACCTTGTTGTATACATTATGTTTATTGAAGCACCACTCGCAATGATAAGGAATCGAACATCCATTTATTTTCAATGTAATCTTTGGACAATGCTTATATGACTTTGGTGCTTTATGATGTGGATTTGTCTGAGGATGTCATCTGTTTTCACATGAGGTCAGTCCAACATGCGCAGGTTTATCTGAGGTAAACATTGACATGGCGCAACCATCTGCACTTCCACTCAATATTGAGGCAGATGAACAGTTTGCCGATGATTTAGAAGACAATTAACTTCATTCAGTGTTGATTTGCCTCAACTGATGCCGCCACTTGGCCTTGTGGACGTGCTTCGAAAATTGCATGTGGCAGCCATTTTGTCTTTGCGCCGTGACACACTTACTTTTTCCTTTGCAAACTGTCACAAAATGGTTCTCCTTCCCCCAGCCTTTACATACCTTTGTGAGAACATGGAAACCCACTTCTAAAACATAACTTCTTTTTACATATAGAAATCACTTTGTGTCCTTCTGTTTTTTGCATTGGCTTACTTTCTACGCTCATGACTGACTTATTCGGAGCACCTCCAGCCTCTATGTCAGCAGCATATCTTTCAGCACGCTCCTCAGCTCTGGCAGCCATTAACACTCACTCCAGACTAAGGGTTTCTCTAAGCATTCACCGTGTGAATTAATCTGGCAAGCATCCATCTATAACTCTCAGACGCATAGCTTCTTCAACAATGAATTAATTGAACTTCCAGTGTTTGAAGAGGGTATCGAGACACTCCACAAAGTCATCAATGGTCTCACCAACTCTTTGTTGTCCTTGAGTGAAAATATATCTTTTGTAATCACGATTTGATACTGGAATACATTTGTTATTCAGTGCTTCTTTAATCTGGCGGCCTGTGGTTTCTTCATGAGTTTGCAGCATTTTCTTTATGGCTACTTTAACACCATCACCAGCAAGATTTTTGAGATACTTGATAATCCTTTTATCAGCTTCTTCAAGTGTATCAATGAAATCATCAAACTTTTCTGACTAAGCAGTCTATCTATCGCCAATGTTTGGTGGGGAACTTGAGAGTGGTGTGTTCCTGGATGCTGTTTCTGGCTCAGTATCTCTGAGACCTTGCGCCGTACTGGTTTCAGAATCATCCTTGACAATGACTGGAAACATGACTTTCTTCTAGGTCTCCATTCGAACAACAATCTTTCACTATTTCGGCAATATCAGAAGCTATGATGGTAGTCGTGCAGCTGTTAAACACAACTCATGCCATCTCTGGGTTACAACACGTGTCAATAAGGTTGTATCAACTTTTGATTCCTTTGAGACCTATGAAGTTGTTCTGAGCCTCATTCAGCACCTTTGTGGGCACCCACTTTGGGTATGGACAGCTCTGTAAGGATAATCCCAGGCACTTCTCTGCTTGCTGTTGTAAGATGACTCTCTTTAAAGAATTCAGTACGTCATTTACTTCTTTTTTTTTAACGTCAGTTTATTTTTTCTTCCACTTGGTTGAATCTACCCTCAGCGTTAAACTTCGTATAATGTACAATTCTATCTGGTGTGGTGGCGAGGCGGCGTGGCACTTTCATGTATGGCCTGACGAACAGGTTCTTGCCCAACGACGTGTAGATTCTTTGCACTGTTGTTGTAATCTTCAAGTGCTTCAAAACCGTCTGGAGCTGCACTTTAACTCCACATGCATGAAGCGTTAATTCCGTGCTTCGACAGCGACACGTGGCCCACATGAGCAGTCTGCCTGGACCACTGCAAACTCTCTGGGAGAGCACAGTCATTCCTCAGGTTCCTTATCCCCTCTCTTATTTCCAGTTGTGGCGTCCCCCCACTACTGTCACGAAATTTGAGGCGGCTGCCCTGCGAACTACATGGAGGGGCCTACCCTCCGTACTCAGTCAGGACCTCTCAGGCCAGGGTACAGTGCTGAGGGGGGCCCCTATGCTCATATGCCACAATAGGGTAAAACACGTGTTGGCTAAAATCATTGTCATTCTGAATAATGAAAAAATAAGAACAATAAGGCCCGACTGGAAACATACATCTTTTGGAACATATTTGTTTTTATTTGGTGCACCTTTTTGTTAGAATCTGCTAACTTTGTTTGAAGGAATCCCATACCAGTTTTGGAGGATTCACTCAGTATCGTTTTACAGATACTATAATACCCTTCCAATGTAATAATTTAAAATAGTTTAAAATAAAAATAAATGTTAAAAAAAATTATCTAAAAATAAATCACATTTTATTTTTAAATGTATCTTTGCATGTATACATGTATGTATATAAACATATGGCTGAGATACCCGCCACCCCCTCTCAACACAATCCCCAAGAATTGGGAAACCGGAAACCGTTCTTGAACTTTTGGAAGGCGGGAAGGGAGTCACCCTTCCCGGCCGTATTTATTTAAAATATGAAACAAAATTAAAACATGAAAATAACAGTTTCATATTATGTACAATTTCATTTCCACATTACGATGTTTGGCTAACCTTAACAGATCTCTAATACAAAGGTTCTCCTAGCCGAACTAACATCCTACAAAACATTTGACTTGAAATTGTACATCCTAACGTTAAGGGCCAACGGCAAGGTCGTAACCGGTGTCAGATCCCTAAACCAGAAATACCCCCCTCACTTGTGAGAGGAGTGACCGCACAGAGGCGTACCTCAAGTGCATCTACCAATTTCCCTTTGTACTTGACGGGGGCCCCAATAAACTCGACGCCATTTAACGGTCGTTCGAGGACTCGTGTGAGGTGTCTAAAAGGTAGCGTAAACCCCCTCCCGCACCCCACACAACTTACCCATCTGCCGTCGCAGATGTCCTGGCCCCGGGAAATTCCCCAGGAGGGGCCGTAGCCCCTCCTATCCAGGAAGGGGCCTTGACCACCTTTCCTTTCCTTCCGGCGGCCTCTCCTTAGACAGGACCGCCTCCCCGTTGAGGGGCCAATTGGCCACCTCCCCCGCGCGCTCCCATCCGTAATGGGTGACGCCCCCTCATAGGGATCTTCGAATTACTGCTCACCGATCACGACCTTACCGCCCGACCAAAATAAATACGACAAGTCTAACTAAGTTACTGAGATTACAAAGCAAACATCACTTATTACCAAGCGTGAACACTGCTCAATCCTTGCTCCAAAACTTTATTTGCAAAAATTTACTGAAAATAACCAATCTTTATTGCATCTTAAGAAATTTCACGATATCATCACAACCTGTAAGAAAACAGAGAAAACAAAAAAGATACTATATCAACTGTATTCACAACGAATCGCTGTCCTCAGGGGCTGGTGGGTGGGTCAAAATTGGCTCTTCGTTCCGTCTCGAGCTCACGTGCAGCGGGGAGGTGCAGCTTCAGAGCACAGGAACAAGAGGATGCTTTCTTGGCTTCCGCTCCTTTAATCCGTCTTCAGGGTGGGCGTGAACCCGCCCCCGCCTGCCTCTGAGGGCGTGGCCGGCCGCGTCGGTGTCTAGGCCAGCCCACTCTAGGGCGGGAAAAAGGCGCGCCCCGGCTACGCCGCTTCGGGCATACCAGCCGAGACTCGCCTCCCGCCCAAGATGGCTTCCCGGGGGGATCGAGGTACTCCACCATACGTTCGGGGGGACCGAATGGTCGCCCCTTTCCATATGGCTGAGATACCCGCCACCCCCTCTCAACACAATCCCCAAGAATTGGGAAACCGGAAACCGTTCTTGAACTTTTGGAAGGCGGGAAGGGAGTCACCCTTCCCGGCCGTATTTATTTAAAATATGAAACAAAATTAAAACATGAAAATAACAGTTTCATATTATGTACAATTTCATTTCCACATTACGATGTTTGGCTAACCTTAACAGATCTCTAATACAAAGGTTCTCCTAGCCGAACTAACATCCTACAAAACATTTGACTTGAAATTGTACATCCTAACGTTAAGGGCCAACGGCAAGGTCGTAACCGGTGTCAGATCCCTAAACCAGAAATACCCCCCTCACTTGTGAGAGGAGTGACCGCACAGAGGCGTACCTCAAGTGCATCTACCAATTTCCCTTTGTACTTGACGGGGGCCCCAATAAACTCGACGCCATTTAACGGTCGTTCGAGGACTCGTGTGAGGTGTCTAAAAGGTAGCGTAAACCCCCTCCCGCACCCCACACAACTTACCCATCTGCCGTCGCAGATGTCCTGGCCCCGGGAAATTCCCCAGGAGGGGCCGTAGCCCCTCCTATCCAGGAAGGGGCCTTGACCACCTTTCCTTTCCTTCCGGCGGCCTCTCCTTAGACAGGACCGCCTCCCCGTTGAGGGGCCAATTGGCCACCTCCCCCGCGCGCTCCCATCCGTAATGGGTGACGCCCCCTCATAGGGATCTTCGAATTACTGCTCACCGATCATGACCTTACCGCCACAGGCCGGATAGTTGACCGGCTATCCGGACCCCCCACAATACTCCTGCCTAAAGGTCATGTCCTAACGTCTTTAGCCAGGCTATCAGGTCTCCTATGAGTAACTCGTTCCCCATCCGGGACAAATGAACACCATCCCCCAGATACATACTGTCCCCTTTAATACAACCATGCGAAATAGAATGCAGTGTACTTGAACGGAACAATCTACTCACTTTATTATTAATTTTCCTTACTGAATGATTCAGAGCAGAAACAGAAATAGCCCCCCGCCACACTTTTCGTGGGATCATATGGGACCATGCAATTGTGCACCCTGGAACTCTTCTCGCCAACCAACTTACCGTGGAAAGCATCGCCTCAAGAAGAAGTCGTCTACCAGTGGTCACCAAATCATTGCCCCCAAGATGTACTATGACTACAGACGGCGGTGACCTCGTCCGCCCTAACAAACCCTCGAAAAATGATCGAAACTGGTCAATACAGAGCCCGCCCTTTCCGTAGAAGGACACACTGTACCCGTATTCCCCAGCCACGTGAATCATGTCACCTGCTTTGAATACGTCCGCGGCACGCCTCACGTATGAGTGGCCCACGACCCACACCTCCTTTTTCACAGCCGGTAATGTCTGACCGCTGGCCCCCCGGTGTCGGGTCGACTGCACAGTCCGCCCCGCCTCGTAGGCTTGCGCAACTGAAAATCAAACAAAAACAAGAAGCGTGAGTACATCATTACAGCTTCACAACATGTGCAACCGCACATACCTCTTATAACAGTTCGAGGACCAACGCCCCACACGTTTTACTTGTTCAACATTCAGACCCCTGGCTGTAGCCTCCGTAGCAGCCCCTATCCGAAAGGAATGGGTCCCAAAGTCGCCGGGGTTCAAGCCCGCAGCCGAAATCGACATCGCAAGCACCCGCTGAAACTGAAACCTCGTCAGTGGGGTGGCGTCAGCGTGTCTTAACAAGGTCCCCCCCCATGCTGCCACCCTCTGCGCTAAATATTCCTCTACGCACACAACAGGGCACATGGGAGACCCGGGGATCCTCTGGATGATTACGCAGTCCCCGATTGCACCCTGATCGGATTTGGACCTGACAAACGAGACCGTCATCGTCTCCTCCCTGACCTGAATGTGTTCCCGGCACAGTCCCCCCATTGTATCCTGCTTGTTCTTTGCCACTAATTCGCTTACCCGCATAGCCCCATGGAATGCTAATGCAAATGCGGCTCGGAACAACACTGCTTCGTACTGGGATGAACATGTTACCGGTAGCACGGACAATAACAGGGCCAACCTATCCAGACCTATCGGGTGCCTATCGTCTACTCTGCGACCCTCAAGGCGTTGCCACCCACGTAGCGCTTTCTGCACAACGAAAGACGCTGTCGGGTCCTGGATCCCATGAGCCCTTGCCATAAAGGAAATGGCGGCCCGATGCCTCTGGGCCGTAGCTACTGACTTGCCTGCCTTATGTAAAGAGAGCAGGAATCTCACTACAAACTCTTCCTGACCCCAAAGTTCCCCCCCGGCAGCACCCAAAAAGGCCCAATAGGAACGGAACGCCCCTTCATATGCCTTCCTCGTCCTGGGTGCTAAACTCTCTCCCACGAGGTCTTGTAGTTCGGGGCACCGAGAGACCAGAGAGCTTCGGGAAAGGGTGCCGCCACCGGGTCCGCTGTGGGCAGAAAACCCCAGAAGGCCTGCATACGGAAACGAGAAAGCGCATCAGCCGCTTGGTTCATCACCCCCGGCACGTGTCGCGCCCTAAACAGTACATTCAGTTGCATGCACAACAACACAATTTCCTTGAGCAGTCTCAGAATCAATTTGCATCGTGCTGCCTGACTATTGATACACTCAACCACGGTCATGTTATCAGACCAGAACACCACAGAGTGATCCCTAAACCCTTCTGGCCATGTTTTCAAAGCCACCAGAATAGGGAACAGTTCGAGAAAAGCAATGTTACTCGTCAACCCGCACTCATGCCACCATGACGGCCATTTTTGAGCCGACCATTGTGTACCCAATATGGCGCCAAACCCCATACTCCCCGCCGAGTCTGTCCAAAGCCCCAACTCCTCGGAAGACACCGCTGGTTTGCTCCAGACAATTCGACCATTGAAATCCGCCAGGAATGCAATCCAAATGCGCATGTCCTGGCGAACCTCTGCCGAGAGCCTCGTGCGATGATGTCCTTCCTTCAAGCCGACCATGGATTGTGCAATCGAGCGGGAAAAAGGGCGCGCCATCGGCACTACTCTTAGGGCAAAATTCAACTGACCCACCACCTGTTGCAATTGATGCAAGTTTACTTTCGTTGCACGAATACATGTCTCAAGGGATAACCTGAATTTTAACACTTTTTCCTTGGGTAATCGAAAACAACCTTCCACCGAGTCGAGCTCGATCCCCAGAAACTCGATCGAGGTCGAGGGACCCACAGTCTTACCTGGCGCCAAAGGCACACCGAATTGATTCATTAGGACACAAAATTCTTGTAAAGCCTGTCCACACTCAGCATCCCCGGCTGCCCCCAAAAACAGAAAGTCATCGAGATAGTGCATAACATGTTGAAAACCTGTCTTCCTCGTGAATACCCACTGCAGAAAACAACTGAACTTTTCGAAATAGGCACATGAAATCGAGCATCCCATTGGCATACATCTATCCATGTAATAGCGACCCTGAAACTGAAAACCAAGTAGACGCTGATCGTCTGGGTGTAGCGGGAGCAACCGGAACGCTGACTCGATGTCCGATTTGGCCATCAGCGTCCCGGGCCCCAGGCGATTCAACATGGCAACGGCCTCATCGAAAGATGCGTACCGCACCGAGCATACTTCCGGGTCTATCGCGTCATTCACGGAAAGACCACGTGGGGCTGACAAATTATGTATCAGCCGAAACTCACCCGGGTCCTTCTTGGGGACCACCCCTAGAGGAGAACACACAAAGTTAGCAACCGGTGGCAAATCGAATGGACCGGCGACGCGACCTCGAGTCACCTCTTTTCCAATCTTTACCTGCACCACCGCCGTGTGCTGTAAGACCGACATTTGATTCTTACAGTTTGGTACCCCCTGAAAATCCCCCACTGGGATGCGGAAACCATATGAAAACCCGTTCCGTAACACCCCAGCGGAAGCATGATCCGGGTATTCGCTGAGCCAAGGAATCATTGCCATGGTATCAATCGGGGTCGGTAAAGGCGCCCCTCGGACTATATTAGACCTGTTTGGCGCCTCCCTTACCACCGTTATCACCCGTTTTGGCTCTGCACATGGACTCAGGATGGGATGGCTGCCCGCACCCCCCACACTCATGTCTGAATTTGCATGACCCCTGGGGCCTGGTACATTTGCCTCTGTTAAAATTCCAACAGATCCCCTTTTTACCTGTGTTGCCACTCGGCTTCGAGTGGTACTCGTTACCTGCACCCGTCCGAAAGGGTGTCCCAGAGTTTTGGCGGGAGGATTCCCCCCCGTTACTCCCTACCAATGGCACCTTCAACATCCCTGTACTCTCCATTTTTTGCCAAGACATGGAGTCGTAACAATCCCAAGACAACAATGGGTTGTGTTCTTTAGCTTTTCTAAACAGATTATCATAGCAGAACCACTGATTGCCCCCATATGCCACAGAATACTCCATAATACGCGACTGATAAATGGGTAACTTGGTCAACAACTCAGGCCTGCGCTCACCCATAATGGAAGTAAAAATGCCCCACGTTCTGCCCCAAGTACCAATGGTCTCGTCGACCTTAAAGGCGGCCATTTTAGCGCGCCAAACACTCGGATGCATGAGCTCCTTTTGACTCTTCACATGCTCGATCTCGTAATGGTCGGTAAGCAATGAAAACATGTTTACATATTTATCCGCCCAAATCAATTCCTTGATTTCTTGTGGGACGTGCTAGGCAATCTTCTCCTTTCGAGAAGGTACAGACCCCTCCCCCGCAATCGGCAATGGCCGCTTACCTGAAGTAGACCCCACGCTTGTCGCCGAACTTGGGCCTGCTGTACTTCCAGCCGCCGGAACCTGTGGGGGAACAGAAGATGGCGCCTTCGCAGCCACCCTAGATTCCCGCAGTTGCCTCATTACTGCCCGGGCGTCGTCAGCCGTGGCGCCCTCGCTATCGTTTCCCAACCACGCTGCCAATTGTGCCACTAACTCGGGGGGCATATCCTCCCTGTCCACGGGGGTGACCACCACAGGGATTGGATTCCCCACTTTCGGCACCGGGGTTGGCTCCTCTCGTAGGGTTTCGGGAACCGGGGTCTCTCCCCCAAGTGCTCCCCTTCTGGGCCTCTTGCTCTTTCCACCGGGGATTGTTCCCTGTAAAGGCCGTTTCGGTCCTCCCTCCCCGTCCTTAGCCTCAACCTTTTTCTTCAGATCGGCTATCTCCTTCATGAGCATGCGGAGCATCTCCTCGGTACCGACCCGCTTTCCGACCTTCTTGGGCATTCTCAGACGGGATATCTGTAAGACAAAAGAGAGATTACAACGCTCAAAATTGGCTCTTCGTTCCGTCTCGAGCTCACGTGCAGCGGGGAGGTGCAGCTTCAGAGCACAGGAACAAGAGGATGCTTTCTTGGCTTCCGCTCCTTTTATCCGTCTTCAGGGTGGGCGTGAACCCGCCCCCGCCTGCCTCTGAGGGCGTGGCCGGCCGCGTCGGTGTCTAGGCCAGTCCACTCTAGGGCGGGAAAAAGGCGCGCCCCGGCTACGCCGCTTCGGGCATACCAGCCGAGACTCGCCTCCCGCCCAAGATGGCTTCCCGGGGGGATCGAGGTACTCCACCATACGTTCGGGGGGACCGAATGGTCGCCCCTTTCCATATTTATGGCAACACTTTCAAGATACTAAAAATAAAAGAAACGTCAATTTACTTAGTTATTATTGAAAAATATATAATTACAAAATGGCTGGGAACCTTAAAAAATGACCAGTGCATTTCACCTTCAACTGCACCACATTACCCACCAAGTCTTCTTCCTTGAAAATGTACTTCCCTCGCTTTTTTGGTTTTGATTTTCAAAAATAGAATATCACCTTTTAACTCACCAGTGGTGTGACCATGGTCGCCATAATTTCTTTGCAGTTATAGGTTCATATTCTTAACATTTCATTATATTTCATATATGTTTATGCAATACAAATACACCTGATGCAAATATTTAAATTCCATTATTTGCAACACACTCCTTTTGTTTGTAACTTTCCCCACCGAACTGTTTTTGCATTCATGCCATTCACACTCGACTCAAAGTCACTTCCTCATTTTCCATTTAGATTGCATTGATTCTCCAACTCACAGTGAAATACATTCGGATGGCCCCTCCCAAGTCCATGGCTGCTATGAAAGCAAGTTTATGCACCACCTCTCATGCTGTGGTTAGAATCAATGAGCTATCCATGATGTAACTGCCTTTTTACAAGAAAAGGGACATTTTTCGAAATGCGCCATGTTACATATATGATTTTTGGATAAAGTTGCAAAACCCCATTTGCTAGAGGTAATTTTGCAAAAGGAGGTTCAAAAGTCACTTTATCAGTGGTACAGCTGCCTCATTCATAAGAATGTCAATCAATTTCCTTGTTGCCCATATACTTTTTATACACTCCAAATCTTTGTCATTCCTGATTCAACTGAATAGATAAAATCGTTTTCAAGGTACTAAAGATCTGATTTATAATTTGGTGAATAGAGGAGAGTCAATTGATGTGGTGGAGGAATTTACATCTGCCACCCTCCTTGACTCTGCCTGCCAAAGTGAGAGTCCACTGGCAACCCAGTGGTGAGCCCTATGGATCTGAATGAACAGTCGTCACAGTCTGCCATGACAAAGCCGCCCTTGTTCTCCCTTCGTCTAAGGAGAAGATTCGATCAACCATAAAGGTGATGGTTGATCGAATCGCCGCCAACCTCACCCGATGGCTATCCAACACCGCCGACACCTTAGCTCCACTGAAAAAACGTCAAAGCAAACCTGGCAGCAAGAAAGCCTCATGGTTCAACGATGATCTCAAGAAGTCCAAGAAACTCTGCCGCTCCCTTGAAAAGGCCTGGAAAAAAGACCCAACCACCAGCACCAAGGACGCCTTCAAAAGCGCCACCCGCACTCACCACCAACTGATCCGAAAAGCCAAGAAAACAGCACTCAAGGATCGACTTGACAACAACGCCCACAACAGCAAGGAACTTTTCAACATCGTCAAGGAATTTTCCAATCCCTCGGCCAACTCCAACGACATCACCCCCTCTCAAACCCTCTGCGACTCCCTAGCCTCTTTTTTCCACAACAAGATTGCAGACATCCACAACAGCTTTGACAACCAACCCGGAAACCAACCCACCCTACCATCTGCTGACCATCTTCCCCCCGTGAACACCCTTAACGCCTGGAACCCAATCTCAACTGAGGACACCATCCGCCTGATGAACTCCATCCACTCAGGATCCCCCACAGACCCATGCCCTCACCACATTTTCAACAAAGCAGACTCCGTCATAGCACCGCACCTCCGAGACGTCATCAACTGCTCCCTCAACTCCGCTACCTTCCCAGAAGACTGGAAACACGCTGAACTCACCGCCCTTCTGAAAAAACCAACAGCGGACCCCACCGAACTCAAAAATTACCGCCCCATCTCGCTTCTTCCATTCCCGGCCAAAGTCATCGAGAAAGCCGTCAACAACCAGCTCGCCGCCTTCCTCGAAGCCAACAAATCCCTCGACCCCTCACAATCTGGCTTCCGAGCAAAACACAGCACTGAGACCGCCCTCATCGCAGCAACTGACGACATTCGAACTCTACTGGACAATGGAGACACAGTCGCCATCATCCTCCTCGACCTCTCTGCAGCATTCGATACAGTCTGCCACAGCACCCTTCTACAACGCCTCAATAACATCGGTATCCAAGGAAAAGCACTTGAATGGATCACCTCGTTCCTCACCGGAAGAACCCAGAGAGTCCGCCTTCCTCCATTCAAGTCCGAGGCCTCTGAAGTCATCTGCGGCGTACCTCAAGGATCCTCACTCAGTCCCACCCTCTTCAACGTATACATGAGCCCCCTCGCGGCCATCGCACGCCAACACAACCTCAACATCATCTCTTACGCGGACGACACTCAACTGATCCTTTCTCTCACCAATGACCCCAGCACCGCCAAAACTAACCTACACGAAGGAATGAAAGAAGTTGCCGAATGGATGAAACAAAGCCGTCTGAAACTGAACTCAGACAAAACAGAAGTCCTCATCTTAGGCACATCCCCCTCTGCTTGGGACGACTCCTGGTGGCCGAAAGCCCTCGGAAAAGCACCCATCCCGACAGACCACGCACGGAACCTTGGCGTCATCCTGGATTCTTCACTCTCAATGAACAGACAAGTTAGCGCCGTATCGTCTTCCTGCTTCAACATTCTTCGCATGCTCAGAAAAACTTTTCGCTGGATCCCCTCCGAAACAAGGAAAACAGTCACCCACGCTCTGGTCACGAGCCGACTGGACTACGGAAACACCCTCTACGCAGGTACCACCGCTAAACTCCAGAAGAAACTCCAACGAATCCAAAACGCCTCAGCCAGGCTCATATTAGACATCCCACGCAACGAACACATCTCTGGTCACCTTAAAAACCTCCACTGGCTACCCGTCAATAAAAGGATCACTTTCCGACTGCTTACCCACGCACACAAATCACTCTACGACATCGGACCAGATTGCCTCAACTCTCGACTGTCCTTCTACACCCCCTCCCGCCAACTACGTTCTTCCAGCCAAGCCTTCGCCACTGTACCTCGCATCAACAAGACCACCATGGGAGGCAGATCCTTTTCATACCTGGCTGCTAAAACATGGAACTCACTCCCCGCTTACCTTCGCCTCACCCAGAACCACCTAGCGTTCAGAAAGCAGCTTAAAACATGGATATTTGACAAATAATCCTCCTCCCCTTCCTAAGCGCCTTGAAACCCTCTGGGTATGTAGTGCGCTATACAAATTTTATGACTTGACTTGACTTGACTTGACTTGACTTGACTTGACTGCATTCTGGGAAAACTCCTGTGCTGAATGGCCTTCAGGCATAATTTTTAAAGCAATGTACATTCTTGCTTGCCCCTCACCTTTATAAGAAGGCATATGCAACTTGTTTTTTAATTTATGATCCGGGAGGCACTGTAATTTCATATTCCTAAAACCTCTTGTACCTCATGCTGCCCACTCTCTTTAATTACCCTTAAATCCTAAATCCTAGCAAAGGTTAGCTACTAGATTACTTTCTGGGATATGTTGGGACATGCAGATCAAAACTGGCTTATGCCTTGAAGAGGACCACAACACGGCCTAAGACAGCATCCTGGACCTCCCAAGGGACACAACTTTTTACTATTGGACATGGAGAAGGCCTCACACAGTGTGCATTGGCTATTCATGTTCAAAGTGTTATCCAAAATTAACTTTGGGCCCTGAGGGGGGGAGGGTGCTAGAGGGTGGGCCAGCAAGATGGCTGCACTTCTATTTGTCTGTCCAGGACAACAAACTAGCATTGTCCGGTCTCCTGTTGCCTCTACTACAACCTATGCATGGTCAATGTGGAGGCGGAAAAGTGGTGCAAGGATCCGGAGAAGGCAAAGTCTGCGATCCCAGAGGAGCTGATTGTCGAAAACATCCACCTGCATGGCGGGAATATAAGGAGATGGGCTGGGTTGGGGAGGAGCGCTGCTTCCAGCTCCGTGAATTAGACGCCACATGGGAGGAGGTATGGGCCCTTCAGAACTCCAGAAGTGACACATAGTCCTAGGTGACACCCAGCAGTATGCCGCACCTGGGGGGTAGACCAGCAGTGGTGCAGGAAGGCAAGGGCATGCGGCCGGCGCTGCAGACTTTGGCACGAAGGCTTGGGGGTTGTCCTGGTCAGGAGCCGCCCTCTTAGAGTGGATATAAGCAAAATGGCCCCTCAGGACTCACAGTGGGAACAGATACACAGGTGTTCCACGACTTCCATTAAGCCATGAATGGGGGAGCACAAACCAAAGTAGAAGGCACATCTTTAACCCCCCACCCCTTGCATGGAACATCGCTGGCTCCCTGAGGCCCAGGATTGAGGCAGCATTTCACAAACTCAGCTGAACCCTGTTGGCGGTATTGCACTGTAGCCAACAGGGGTGCCACGTCAGAGTGCCAGGAACAAGTACTACACTGTTGGCCCTAAAAGCAGCTCTTCCCGAAGCTCTGGAAGGAGACGGGAGAAAGCTTGGGACCATTGAATGTACCAAATAGGCATTAACATGCACGTCGGCAGCTGGTTGGGAGATAAGGCCACACATTGCCTGTACAGTTGCTGGGCAAGCGAGGTGAGAGGGCTGGGACACACGGTGATGGATAAAACAGACGGCAGGCAGTAGAAACTGCCATTTGAACCCCACAAGTCAGCGCGAAGACAGAGTCAAGAACCATCCGGGGCCATACCAGACAGGATAGAGGGCGACCAACAGACTGGGGATGAGGACATAAAAACCCTCCTGCTAACGATGAAGCGCAGCCTCACATCGATAGAATCCAAAATGGACTCCATGTGCACCAGTATGGACTTCATAACCCAAAAAATAGAAAACACAACGAAAGATTAGGTGAGGCAGAGCATAGAATATCGGATCTGGATGACTCCACTTCCCAAAGAGGAGAGCAGATGCGTAAAATGGACCACCTCCTGAGGGTCATAGTTGTAAAGAATGAAGATTTGAAGGCAAGGAGGAATTACATAAAAATACTAGGGGTCCCAGAGTCCGCCAACATTGGAAGAATGGAGGAGTATGTGGAGCACATGTTAGTCACTACCTTCTGCTAGGATGCGTTCACCCAGCTACTTGTGGTGGAAAGGGCACATCTCTTGCGGCGTGCCCTCCTTCTGGGTCTACCCCCAGGCCAGGCGCGCAACACCCATTGGACTCACCGGGCTTCAGCCCCCCCCCCGTCGTGTGTGGCAGCCCGGGATGAGACAGATCCCGGGCACACACAGAGCACCCGAACGTTTCACAGGTCGTTACAAGACCATTTAAATGTTAATTAGGCCTTGCAGTTGTTTCACCCCTTCTAAGAGCCCCTGCAGCCCCATGCTGCCTACTGATGAACGGTTCAGCCCCCCCCCCCGAAATTTTTTCTTAGCCCCCCCGAAATTTGGCTCTAGTTGCGCCTCTGCCCCAGGCCCATAGTGGCTGGACTCCTCAACTATTATTTATTTCACTTCTAAAGCGCACTACCCGTACAGTAATGTGGCTCGTCTGCGGGCGAGGTGGCAGTGGACATTCTACTTTGAAGGCCACAACATAACACTGTACCCTGACTTCACCTTAGCAGTACAGGAAGCACTGAAGAAATTCCATCCCGCCAAGAAAAAAACTACAGCTGGCAAACAACAACTACACCATGCTCTACCCAGCCCGGCTCATATAACACACCAACGGAAACAACACTTCTTTACTTTCCTGCAACAAGCGATGGAACTTCTCAAGCGTCTGCCCCGAGTCTTGCCTTGTGCAAGACGCATGCAGCAAGAAAGTAGATCGTCTTGCTCTCTGTTTGAACTGGGATAACAAATCATGATGCCCAGAGGACCATCCATAACTCCCCAGGCAAAAGGCTTCGACACTTCAAGATAAATGCTCCGATGGTCTTCTATTGGACTGAAGAATGACCCTTCAGGAGCACATGGTCACCCGGTGTCACTGCAGGGGACTTTACCAGGTGCTAGATGGCGCCCGATTCAAGGACACTAAAATAAACGTTGCCACTTTATTGAGTAGATCCTAGTTATTCGGGGACCCACACGACTGTCCCGGACACCCCCGTTCTCTTGGGGAGGAACGGTCTTGCACCTTGGTGATAACACCAGGAGATCCCACGCACGAGTCATAGACACATTTCTTACTACTCTGGCTCGTCTTTTCTTTCCTTCTAACTCAATTTCTTCCCCACTGACCTCTGGCTCTGTACACTCTTCTTCAATACTTCTCTATCTGTATCTTACTTTGCTCTCTATTGCTCAATATTATCCTACTGGTAACTCTGCCTGTTCTTTGAAATATATACCTTTAGTATTGCTAATTCAGTTTGAGGATGTACAGCCCTCTATGGGATGTTGAGGGGAGCGGCAAATTGTCTTCGGCAAGTTGGGGGACGCCAAAGTGGGTGTGGGAGAAGAGATATTGCAATGTCAGCGCATTCCACGAGGCTTCAGGCAACTTTATCCATCCACCAAATGCCCTTAAGCTCAGCAACAGGGTTCCAGGACCAACATGCCCAAAAGGTAATGACCCATGTCAGATAAATCATGACACACAAGGATTAACTTCTTAACTTGGAATATTAGGGGGCTGGGAAACTCACTCAAGTGCAGACATGTTCTCGCGTATTTAAACGGGCACAATGTACAAGTAGCGTCAAGAGACTGCTCCTGCTTCAACCCTTGCATTTTGTGCACGCTGGGCTTCACTTAGGTGCTTTTCTTCCAACTCCTCCTATGCAAGAGAGACGGCGATTATCATTCGTAAGGATATCCCTACGTAGCAGTAGGATCCCTATATGACTCGCAAGGGTGGTACAGCATAATGGTGGGCAGACTGCCATCTCAATCTGTCACTATGGTCAACATCGGATCTACCCACGTAATTTGGGGAGGGGATCTAAATCTCTCACTATTGATCCTACTCTTTGCCGGTCACACCACTACACGAATGCACAGCACCAATTGCGACAAATCATGGATGAACATCTTATTCTAGATTGCGGGCGGACGATACATCCAATGGAAGAGGAGGGGACTTGTTACTACTTGATACACTCTAGCTGGTCAAGAATAGACTACTAGCTGGTGTCCAGAGGGTTCCACACTTAGCTCGTAAATGCAAAACATTTAGCACGTGTATACTCTGACCACTCTCCAAAAAGGTCTACCAAACTGCATGGCATTCCCACTGCAGCCACCCCACTTTGGCAAGGCACATGGATTCCCCAGGTAATGCAGCATACTTGGGTTTATCAAGAAGAACCTCATTTGAATGACTACCATAGATATATATTCTACCAATCACATTAAATCTTATGAAAGATTAATGGAACCCTCTTCTATGCATAAATCCCAGTTTGTTCGCGATCTTCGGGTTAGACCTGCTCTAACTCATCAGGTGCCGCAACTCGTGAGAGTTTATTCCCATCAAGGCTAAAGTGACCTAAGGTGAACTAGAGCAGAACGCAATTTCTAATCACTATAGAGGGTTAGTGAATAGGGTCTCGGACCCATTGATGACACAAAGAAGGGTATGGGAAGCCGATCTGGGTGAGATGGATGACTCCCCAGACCTTTGCCTTTACCTCATGCCGGCACCTAATCCAGTTCAAATATCTTCATCGGTTTTCTGATACACCTGCTAGGCTGTGGCACATGGGGAAATCAGATGTAATCCCCAAGCTGGAGCCTTTCTTCATATGGCTTGGTCTAGCCCTTTTGTGCCCAGATACTGGAACACTGTACGCTTGACCCTTGTGTCCATCACTGGTTGAGAAACAGAACTTGAACAAAAATGATGCTATTGAGGATGATACACACATGGGCCCAATTTGACTAAGCCCTTGCATTGCCATTGCATCCCACAAGGTGATGCAAACGCAAGGGTTTACGTAATATTTACTCCGCTACGCAAAGCCACCTTGCGTGGCTTAGGAATTCCAAAGTAACTCAAGGCAGCGCAAACCACTGCCTTGCATTAATCTGTGTTGGGAAGGTATTCAATGTGTGGAGTGTGGGAGTTCCCAAGCACCTACCCATGGATTTTAGTGGATTCCAAGACTTACTAAGGGTAATAAACCTGGGAATTCGTGAAAATGCTCTGCCATCCGAACAGAGGCATAACAAGGAGAAATAGGTTCATTTATCCTTGTGATCTCTTCTTTCTACGTGTTCTGCATTCTACTGCACACATAGAAAGAAGAAAATGCCTCTGAGGATTGTTTTTGTCCAGGAAGATGTCCCTTCTTGCACAAAAACAAACCTGCCTGCAACAAAGGTACCTTTGCAACATGGCACAAGAGTGCCTGTGTTGGCGCCAGGCGGTACTCAGTGCACAAGCGCAGAGAGAGAGAGAGTGCATGAAAGTCCTATATCTTTGTAAATATGGTGCATTCTTGCTCTCTCCATTTGACACAGCACAGCAAGTTGTCTTTCTGCATTGCATTGCATCAGATCTTAGTGTATCTGGGCCCTGGGGGCGGTCCTCACCACATCCTTGCCTTTGTTGCAATAGACCTGCAGGTCATCAAGAGAAATGTGGCCCATCACTGATGATGTGTAGAGGACCCTGAACTGAGTGAATGGACCCGAGATATGGCCCATCACTGATGATGTGTAGAAGACCCTGAACTGAGTGAATGGACCAGAGATGTGGCCCATCACTGATGATGTGTAGAGAACCCTGAACTGAGTGAATGGACCAGAGATGTCGCCCATCACCGATGATGTGTAGAGGCCCCTGAACTGAGTGAATGGACCAAAGATGTCGCCCATCACTGATGTTGTGGAGAGGCCCCTGAACTGAGTGAATGGACCAGAGATGTGGCCCATCACTGATGATCTTTAAAGGACCCTGAACTGAGTGAATGGACCAGAGATGCGGATTGTTGTGCCAAGGCAGAGGAACTGATCTACAGAGCATGAAGCGCACCACACAAACATGTGACAATCTGGGGCCGATTTTGGAGCCGCCCTGACGATGTAATGTCTGTGTAAACACTTATTTGCTATTATTTTGTCTTGTATTCCCCTACCCTGTAGTCCTTAGATCTAATTGCTTTTACATTATTGTACATTGCATTTGTCATAAATAAATCATGATTATAATTCTGAGAGTACTCAGTGCTGCCTGCTTGTTTAAGTTGCTAATGTTGTAAAATCTTATTGAAAAACTTTCAAACATCTGTTGCCGTAGAAGAGCTCACTCACATTTCCCTCACTCAAGTCATTGCCTTCACCCAATCGGGTACCAGTCCCTATATGGGGAAGGGTCAGTATTATTTTGCCCTCGCCCCAATGACTTTGAATTGCCTAGCCTTTAGATAGCCACAGAAGCTAATTTTTAAATGAGAATCAATAATTATAAAAACAATTCAAAAGTGCTTTATTCGAGTATTACTCATAAAAGCAAGACATACAAACATATAATAAAAACCAATTAAATTTACATAGTCAATCAGACAAAGCACATTACACAATTTAAACAATTAAAAACTATTACACAATTTAGGCAATTAAAAACAATGACACATCATATATACAGGTGCAAAAATCGTTACTGTTAAAAAATACCAGAGGGATGATATTCATAATAGCAATATAAAAATCCTCAAGAATTCATTCCATTGAAAGTTCAAAGTTCAAGCCGATGACACATTACATAAGCATAAACAGAGAATAGACAAAAGTCTAGCAGTCTCTGGTCAGCTAAAAGATTTACAGAGAATAAACATTAGTTTAGCAGTCTCTGGCTATTTACTAAGCAGTTACAGAGAATAGACAACTGTCTAGCAGTCTCTGATCAACTTGATGGCGAGTAATTAACTTACCAACAGTCTCTGCCTTAAAACCCACGCCCACCCCAAGTACTTTGCAATTGCAATATTGATCCATTCTTCAGTAGTGGATTTTACAATACGCAGTGCCACCATGCTACTTTTTGTACCTAAATTCCTACACATAGGAGCCAACCAGGCTCGCCTTGGGGCAAAATATACTGGGCAACAAAACAAAAAGTGACCTAGGGTTTCTTTTCCTACCCCACAGGCTGGACAAAATGCTACCCCCCCAGATTTCCATTTAGTTGTTAAATTACGAAGGGGGAGCGAGCCTACCCTCAATTGGAATAGCAATTTCCTGTCCAAGGGGTTCGTTATGTAATCCCAATACTTTTCATAAATGGGGTACATTTTAACTTCTAGGTAACTAGTGGCCATGGTCCCACTGTTAGTATTGAGCATACTCCTATTGGCAACGTATTCCCAAAAAATGTCTTTTAAAACAGACTTAGAAGAAATAAAGCCCCAGCAGGATCGGTCCATAAAGCATGTAGTCCTAAGTTGAACAGTGCAATCTATAGTGTTTTAAACCATCTGATTTTATTATAATGGTCAGCTTTAATAACATCAGTGAACCCTTCCGCATAGTGAGAGAGCTCTGGCGTAGTCCAAAGTCTACGCCAGAATAGTATCGGACGTAGTTTAGCCTTTTCCGTAATTTCTCTTCTACCTAACTCGTAACGCAGGGGCAATAGCGGACTGCTCTGTGGGGTACCTGTCAACGACCTCAAAATTTTATTTTCAGATAGTTGGAGTTCATGGAGGTTTTCGTACCCCCATAACTCCGCACCATACAAAGCAGACCCAATTGCTTTTGCCTCATATATTATCAAGGGTGGTTTGATGGGTTTTGTCAGTGACTTCCTATGCTCCTTGATTATAGTGCCGGCCAGCTGCTTGTGCCTTAATGTAGCAATATTGAGGTGTTGCTGCCACTTATTGTCATTGGAGATCAGGATCCCCAAATAAGTGAAGGATTTTACAACTTCCAGGATGCGACCACTCATGGTAATTTTTGATTTAAAATGTCTATGTGGGTTAAAAGCCATGAGTTTTGTCTTGGACGCGTTCACCTCAAGTCCGTGATCAACACAGAACTCGTCAAATATTGCCAATGCTTTTTGTAAACCACTAGGGGTTTTTGATAAAATTAAGGTGTCATCGGCGAACATTAAAATAGGGACTTTCTCACCAGCAAGAGAAGGGGCATCCACAGCCCAAGATTGCATGCGGGAAACAATACCATTAATAAAAAGGGTAAACAAAGTAGGGGCCATTGAACATCCCTGCCGAACCCCGCGCTCAACAGGAAATTCGGCAGTGTCATTCCCATATCCTCCCCATCGTATCTTGGCATAGTTGCCCTCATGCAGTCGCATAATTAAAATCAACAGATCCCCAGGGACCCCTAGTGTCTCAAGCACTTCCCACAGTTTTGCCCTAGGTACCAGGTCGAAGGCAGCCCGCAAATCAACAAATGCTGCATACAGGCTACCTCCGCCTAGCACCACGGTCTTCCACTGTATCAGTTGGAAACGGAAGACTTGATCCACAGTACTGGTTGCCCTGCGAAATCCAGCCTGGAAGGGGGATAAAATGTTGTATTCATCAGCCCAATCGAGCACTCTATTAACAATTACTCGCCCCACTATTTTCTGAATGGTGTCTATTAAACTAATGGGGCGATAATTACCGGGCTGTGCTCGATCTCCTTTCTTATATATAGGGATGATTACAGCAACCCGCCAGGTTACTGGAATATCTGCCCCTCTGGTGATCAAATTTATCAACAAATGAATATATTTGCACCATCTATCAGTGTCATTCAAAAAAACATCTGCCGGAACCCCATCAATACCAGGGGCCCGCCCACTTTGAACAGTATTAAGGGCAGTAACTATTTCGTTCTTGGTCAAGATGTCATCCTCAGTTGGTAAAAAATGCAGGCATCTTCTATCCACTGCCTGATCTCTGGAGGCATACTGTTCGCTAAAAAACTTAACCCATGCGTCCTGAGGGACATTATTAGTGCTAGCCTCTTCTAACCTGTCGTGTCCCCATTTGACTATATGCCAAAATAACCTGGAGTCCTTTCGATCACTTGCATTTTTTAAATTGTTCCAGTGTGCCTCATCCCAATCTTTTTTCGCTTTTGCTATGCACTGTTTATATTGCTTCCTGGCAGATCTAATAGCCTCTAGATTTTTGTTTTTGATAGCATCACCCAAGGAGGTTCTTGCCAACCTACATTCATGATTGTACCATCGTGCAGGTCTATAGGCACAGATCTTCTTTTTATTTACCGGTTTCAGAAAATGGCCTTTGATTTCATTAAAGAGAACTTCATGGACCTTGGTGACAGTGTTTTTGCTAGGAGGGAGCCCAGCTTCACCCTCAAGGGCCATGATAGCCTTGTCAGTTGCCATGCTTATTTTTTCCAGAACCAGCTGATCTGTTTTAACACTAGTCCACCTCAGCCTGCGTAAGTCATTTGTAGGCACAATCAGCGGGGGTAAGGGATCAACAGAAGCACTAGGAGCAGTAACATCAGACAGCCACCATTTATGGAGAACACAAAGAGGGTTGTGGTCACTCTCAAGCCTTTCCTTAACCTCCATATCAATAATAGATGACCATAGGGACATACTGCATATGACATAGTCAATACGGCTCTTAGATCTTCCATTATTAAAAGTCATGGCTGATACTCTGTCTGACTTAGTACGACCATTCAAAGCCATTAACCCATGTTCAAGGCACATAGCATTCAAACCTAAGATATCCTCGGTCCAGCGAGTTATTGGGGTTAGGTCAAGTGCAGGGATTTCCCAGATCTTATCTTCCTCCGCACCTAAAAAAGCCTCACCAGTATCAAGGGGTTCAAAAGTACGGTTTAGGTCTCCTGCCAATATAATGTTGTTCCCAGAAGAGTGGATATCTAGGTAATTATACAGAGACGATAGGACCACTGATTTACCAGCACTTCCTCCTCTAGCATATAGATTATAAATGTCAATGGAGGTGGATGAGTCCCTCGTAAGTCTAATGAGCTGAATATCTTTATGATTAAGCTCTAGATTTTTTACTAAGATCTTCAGGGACTGACGGACCCGTATAGTGAGTCCTCCCATCGGTCTCCCTTTGGGACCTTTAATGGCCGGTACATAGTAATTCAAATACCCCAAAGCAAAAACAGGATCACAGGCCCATGTTTCTTGAAAAATGCAGACATCATACTTGCTGACAAATACAAACCATTCTCCACAGTCCATTTTGGAACAGAGCCCCGCTACATTCCAAGATAGTAAGTTCCCGGAGGCATACTCCGCACATATTTCAGAACTGTGATCAAGCCCGTTCAAATTTGCATCAACATTAACATTGTCATTTACAATTGGATAAGTTAGTCCTACTGGAGCATCAGGATTACATGACTCATTTGGTGAACCTATAGCTCGACTATGCCCCCCTATTGTGCAAGCGGCTGAAGAATTTTGCAGCAGAGGCATACAATTAGTTATTTGTCAATCACAAGCATCTAGATTGGAAAGAGCAGAAAATCTGTTTTCCAGTCCTAGACCCCACTCAACGGAACCAAAATTCTTACTGCCCCTTTTGGTTACAACGTTCCATTTTGTTCTTAAGGTGCTTGGATTGGGGCCTCTGCCTTTCCGGGGGTAAAAGAAGTCTAGAGTCAATGGAACAATAGAAGTAGATCATCTCTGTGGAGGAAAAATGTTAGGCAAGATGTTTGGTAGAACCTCAGGGTCAGAGAGATTGAGCACAACGCAATCACCCTTGAACTTTTTTTCCCTGTTCCCAATCCACTCCACTCTTCTTGCATTTACCAGTTCTTCAGCTAATTGCTGTTTCCCCCACGGAGATATGGCCATGTTATTAGTTAGCCAAGATAAAGATTTATTTAGAAGTGATGATGTTGTTTCAACTTCACCAGGAGCCAGAGGGGGCACATTTGCTTGTACAAGAACTAATGGCGAAGCTTCCACCACCAGCTCAAATGACCCTTTCGAGGTATTAGGTTCACCATTAAGATGGGCGGAGGGTACAGCACCAAAGGTATTATCCGGTGGGTTTATCAGTGGAGCCACTGGGGGGTTTGGGGCAACAGTAGGTGGCAATTTAATTGATTGAATGTCATTAACCAAAGGTTGAACACTGGACGTAATGACTTCTGGGAGTTTCCCCACTTCACCCAGAGTTTTTCCAAGAAGACCTTCCAGTTTGGTTACCTCAGCGGCTAATTTATCAATTTTGCTTATCAAAGGTTTAACTATCCCTTTGATTTTTGTGTCCATCAAACTGCAAAATTTCTGAAATTGAATATTAGAGAAGGTCACATAGGTTTCCCCAGTCAGATCGTCCTCCTCCTCGTCAGAAATTTTCCTTGGTGGTGTTGCAATTTTATTTTTAGCTGACCTTAATCCCACCCGTTTTTGTATAGCTTTTCTTTTGGCCCCTGTAACCCTCGGTGCCGGAATAGGGACAGTAGAAGGGATGATGGGCTCACAGGTCGTAGGGCTCACAGTCACTACTTCATTATCACTGTTATCTTCAGTACTGGCTACTATGCCACTGGGCTGAATGGTAACAGTGTCCTGAGCGGAAGCATGTGCCACTCCAGAGAGGCTATTGTTTATCAGATCAAAGGAGTCCTCTGTCTCTTTGTCTACTAGTGGAGATTGTGTAGATGAATCCAAGCCCAAAGAAGACCTTCTATCACTATTTATTTTCGCCACTACCTGGACTAAGTAGTTCTCCATAGTGTTAGTGGCTGGTGTTAACTTTCTACCAGGCATGTATGCAGATGGCTTTGGCGCTAAAACAAGACTTAGAAGCTAAATAAGGGGTGAATGTTTTACCTGGAGGTCGATGGATCGGAAGAACTGTGATCGTCTGCAGGCCTGTAGAAGATTGGGCAGAGTTCCTGGCCCAACCCACCCTTGGCCGACCTCGGACGGCCTCAGACGGCCCGCCCTTTGCCCGGGCTTCGCCCCGGGCGTCCCGCGACGCGGGTCTCCTTCCCCCTTTATTCGCCTCTCAGCGCTCTGCTGGCGCGTCTCGTGTCACTTCCGCGCGCCGCCGCGAGGCCTGCCGGGAGTTGAAGTCCCCCCGGAGCGGCGGCGCGGTTTCCAATGCCCAAATGTGACTCTCGGCGGTGGCGGCTTGGGCGTCAGCTCTGGCGCGTTAAATTAGCCTGGAATGACTCTCGGCGGTGGCGGCTGGCAGGTTAGTGCAGACGGGTCCCAGGATGTGACTCTCGGCGGTGGCGGCAGGTAAGTGATCTCCCCCGCTCTGCCGGTCTCCTTCCCCCTTTATTCGCCTCTCAGCGCTCTGCTGGCGCGTCTCGCGTCACTTCCGCGCGCCGCCGCGAGGCCTGCCGGGAGTTGAAGTCCCCCCGGAGCGGCGGCGCGGTTTCCAATGCCCAAATGTGACTCTCGGCGGTGGCGGCTTGGGCGTCAGCTCTGGCGCGTTAAATTAGCCTGGAATGACTCTCGGCGGTGGCGGCTGGCAGGTTAGTGCAGACGGGTCCCAGGATGTGACTCTCGGCGGTGGCGGCAGGTAAGTGATCTCCCCCGCTCTGCCGGTCTCCTTCCCCCTTTATTCGCCTCTCAGCGCTCTGCTGGCGCGTCTCGCGTCACTTCCGCGCGCCGCCGCGAGGCCTGCCGGGAGTTGAAGTCCCCCCGGAGCGGCGGCGCGGTTTCCAATGCCCAAATGTGACTCTCGGCGGTGGCGGCTTGGGCGTCAGCTCTGGCGCGTTAAATTAGCCTGGAATGACTCTCGGCGGTGGCGGCTGGCAGGTTAGTGCAGACGGGTCCCAGGATGTGACTCTCGGCGGTGGCGGCAGGTAAGTGATCTCCCCCGCTCTGCCGGTCTCCTTCCCCCTTTATTCGCCTCTCAGCGCTCTGCTGGCGCGTCTCGCGTCACTTCCGCGCGCCGCCGCGAGGCCTGCCGGGAGTTGAAGTCCCCCCGGAGCGGCGGCGCGGTTTCCAATACCCAAATGTGACTCTCGGCGGTGGCGGCTTGGGCGTCAGCTCTGGCGGGTTAAATTAGCCTGGAATGACTCTCGGCGGTGGCGGCTGGCAGGTTAGTGCAGACGGGTCCCAGGATGTGACTCTCGGCGGTGGCGGCAGGTAATTGATCTCTTATAAAAACGTATTTTACACATGATGTAACCTGCTGAAGAGCCGAGTTTAAATCTTGTTTTGTTTACTCAGTGACATCAGTAAAGCATCATAGAAAGGTGCTCGAGGTGCAGCTCTGTCCCCTCTTTGACTAATATTTCTATTATCTAAGCCTAGTGCGCCCATTACAATAATCAGTGACATATGAAGGATCCCAAAAGTGCAACATTTAGATGCATTATAGCTGAGCTATCCCTTCAGATACAGCTCTTGCACTCTGCACTTACAATACTTTCTTCTCCAATAACATACATCACACAGCCTCGGCTTCAGACTGCAGGGCTCAGATGAACTAGAAATACAGGACATATAGACAGACAGTGGAGCTATCTCACAGGCTACAATGCTGTGGCAGATGGTGCGATTACAGAGTATATAAACACCTCATGCAGCTGTATTGTGTCTGTTGTTGATCATCCTGAGAAGTAAAATAAATAAAAAATTGAGTTTACACAGAGACAGTACGTTTATATTATGGAGGTTTATAAAATAAGTCCTTATTGAGGGCATTCGTGTGAAATGCTGGCTCGACACATAGACCGAGGGTCACTTATGAGGTATTTTCGTAAAGTGTGTGCCACCATCCCGTTTCAACTCAAGGCTGATAGTAATGTGATGTGATGTGATGTGATGTAAAGAGCTTGTGTATGATCACAAAAAAAAATATGCTCCAATGTCAGATTGTTGCCAACTGCTGGGGTTACTGACAACCCTCAGGGCCCTCTTTGGATTGCTAAGTGCACAACTGGTTTACTTAAAACGCAGTCGAGTAAACTATACTACCAAATATGCAGTTATAATGTCATAGCAATATTTCTGTCCATTTAAAAAAAGACAAAGTAGGAAATCCAAGGAGAACAAGCCCTTGAAAGCATAGTCTATAGGTCTCGCATTGCGACAGCGCTTCGCGCTGCGTCACAGGTGCGAGACCTAAAAAGCACTCTATCATACAGAGAATATCAAAGGGGCAATTTAACTTAATTCTGCCACTCTTTGCCAATGTTTTATTTCTAAACATTGTAAAGGCTTGTTGGTGACTACGCACCTGTGAGACCTCTGTGTTACCACCATTTACTTCCCACTACTGGGAACTCCAAGGCTAAACACTGCTTTTTAAAGGCTTTCTGGGGAGAATGCTGGAAAGCACAGGGGCTGCTCTGGTGGGTGGGACTTCTGACCCACCTGCTATAGATATGAAAAAGCAACCCTTTATCCAAGGTAAGAACTCCAAAGCGGCCTCAGCCGGGTTACACAGATTTCACTGGCTATTATGGATCAGCGCTTCCTCCTGCCCAGGGCTTTAAGTGGTCCGGGTCCTGCCAGTGCTCAGCACCGGCAGTTCGAAAAAGCAGGTGCAGAGAGAGGTCTCTATCGGGCTCTCCATTTTTGCTCTCACCCTCAGGGTGAACAAAAGAATCTTAATTCTGCAGCAATACCCTCTTCAATGCATGTAATGTAACTTTCAAAGAGACTAGTTACAGTTCTTTCACAGTCTCATCATGTCAGCACTGAAGCATTTTCAATGTACTATACAATGAAGCCATAGTTGCTTATTCATCTTAGGCAGCTAACAACCATTGACAAAGCCAATAGTCCTGGCTTGTTGTAGGTGTAATGTTAATTGTTGTATTATACATCTGGATGCAATGACAGAAGCAGCAAAAATACAGTTGGGATGCGCACTATCCTAAGCACAGATTTTCAGCTTATGTGTTTTTTTACTCCACGTCCTTAATTACATAGGCCACACCCCTTTGAGAGACGCTCACTGTGACGTAAAGAGACACAGAGCAGAGGATTCCAAACAGAGCCCTGTGCGCGCTCACACTACACTGGTAAAGCGCAGAGTTTGACTTTTTTTTCGGTAAACCAAGCAATTTCACAATTCCCACAACTATGCATTCAGTAGGCATTTAATAATGGCAACATACATATGTTTATTTACTCTATATATGTAAAAACCGAATCTAAATACTTTAAAAAGATCTTGCAATATTAGTTGTTCTACTCTGCTATGATAAATTATGTTTAAACTGGACTATGGGCCATTGTCTGCCGCTTTTTGTCAACATCAGCAGTTTCTCAAGTGTGTTCTAGGTAGTTTAAACAGGATGTAGTTATTATCAAATTAAGAATCTGTGAAGTTTTTACCTTTCATATGTATTAATCACTTACTGTTGCAAAAGGGCTTTTCATCAAAATAAGTAATCGATATTACTAAAACAAACACAAAAGTGGCTTGTATTATTCATTTCTTTTGTGTACAATCAGAGAAAGTTCGGACCAGGTAAAAGTAGTTTTTTTTTGTTTTTTGTTTTTTTTTCAATTCAAAATAAGCTTTATTCGGTTGGGATATACAACTATAAAAGCATAATATATAGCACATGACATACTAAAATACCATGATACAGATCCACATACAATATTAAAACACATACAGTTATCATTTTACAGTATCCGACAGACTATGGTTATCTTCTCTTAAAATAAACAGTAAGCACAGAATAGCATTGCATATTTACATTAGAGGGAACCTTCGTGGGTTTTCAATGACCGGTATATAGTGCGTAAGTTAAAGCAAAACTCCAGATGTAAACAATGGACTCATAGCAGCGTAACCTGATATTGATAGCGATAGCCAAGGATCAACCTGCAAAGGCTTAAAAAGTGCAAAGTGCATAGAAACATAACATAATATTAGTAACTATGAATCATTTCACATGACTATCCTGAAGAGGTTTCAATGCTCTTTTACAGGTTCTTAATCAACAACTAATAGGAAAAAGAGAAAAACTTTGGGAAGACAGCCACTAGATTCAACATCACTGTTCCATTCAACATTAGCCAAACAGTTACAAAAATCTTTCAACCCCATATACAGTAGAAAAAACACATTTTGTGTCGTGAAATATCATTATGTTGTTGATTAGAACATGGATCTAGTCCAACAGATTTACAAAATAAGATAAATATCCACTGTAGGAAATATCAAAATATGCTAATAAGATATTTTTTAAACAGCAACCTCATGGGACCGGCTTTACTAAAGGCTAGTGCTATTCTGTTGGCAATGCAAAGAACAGCCACAAGCAAGTGCAGCAAAATATTTTGCGCCAGAAGTTGAACCATCCACAATGCCAAAACCCCTTTATGTCAACACCATGGTAATGTACTCCAAGGAGTCATGTCTGGGACAGAATAGCGCACAACTCCCAGATTATGGCATGGAGCTGATTTGCATATAGCCAGTGTCTAACCCAGGGTGGTGTGGAGTGCAAAAAAATGATGGATTTAGGCCCAGATCCTTGTACTGGGGTGAATGTATGACATTGTTCTACATTCTGTCCATCAACTGTGTTTTTTGCAATTTTCACCCCGAGTGTGCTGGGTATACTCAGACGTGAGTCCCAGACTCTCCACACCACTGGAGTCAAGCTATCCAGGCTGATGAAGGCTGATAGCCAGAAACCGGTCCTTGGATGCTTGATTCCGGTCTGGGAAAGATATGGCTTGGTAGTTCGGACTGGACTGTTCCCATGAGGCACAGGGTCAGAGCTGATTTGCATATAGCCAGTGTCTAACCCAGGGTGGTGTGGAGTGCAAAAAAACGATGGATTTAGGCCCAGATCCTTGTACTGGGGTGAATGTATGACATTGTTCTACATTCTATCCATCAACTGTGTTTTTTGAAGATGACCACAACACGGCCTAAGACAGCATCCCGGACCTCCCCAGGGACACAACCTTTTACTATTGGACATGGAGAAGGCCTCACACAGTGTGCATTGGCTATTCATGTTCAAAGTGTTATCCAAAATTAACTTTGGGCCCTGGGGTGGGGGGGGGGGGGTGCTAGAGGGTGGGCCAGCAAGATGGCTGCACTTCTATTTGTCTGTCCAGGACAACAAACTAGCATTGTCCGTCCTTCTGTTGCCTCTACTACAACCTATGCATGGTCAATGCGGAGGCAGACAAGCGGTGCAAGGATCCAGAGAAGGCAAAGTCTGCGATCCCAGAGGAGCTGATTGTCGAAAACATCCACCTGCATGGCGGGAATATAAGGAGATGGGCTGGGTTGGGGAGGAGCGCTGCATCCAGCTCCGTGAATTAGACGCCACATGGGAGGAGGTATGGGCCCTTCAGAACTCCAGAAGTGACACATAGTCCTAGGTGACACCCAGCAGGATGCCGCACCTGGGGGGTAGACCAGCAGTGGTGCAGGAAGGCAAGGGCATGCGGCCGGCGCTGCAGACTTTGGCACAGAGGCTTGGGGGTTGTCCTGGTCAGGAGCCGCCCTCTTAGAGTGGACATAAGCAAAATGGCCCCTCATGACTCACAGAGGGAACAGATACACAGGTGTTCCACGACTTCCATTAAGCCATAAATGGGGGAGCACAAACCAAAGTAGAAGGCACATCTTTAACCCCCCACCCCTTGCATGGAACATCGCTGGCTCCCTGAGGCCCAGGAGTGAGGCAGCATTTCACAAACTCAGCTGAACCCTGTTGGCGGTATTGCACTGTAGCCAACAGGGGTGCCACGTCAGAGTGCCAGGAACAAGTACTACACTGTTGGCCCTAAAAGCAGCTCTCGCCGAAGCTCTGGAAGGAGACGGGAGAAAGCTTGGGACCATTGAATGTACCAAATAGGCATTAACATGCACGTGGGCAGCTGGTTGGGAGATAAGGCCACACATTGCCTGTACAGTTGCTGGGCAAGCGAAGTGAGAGGGCTGGGACACACGGTGATGGATAAAACAGACGGCAGGCAGTAGAAACTGCCATTTGAACCCCACAAGTCAGCGCGAAGACAGAGTCAAGAACCATCCGGGGCCATACCAGACAGGACAGAGAGCGACCAACAGACTGGGGATGAGGACATGAAAACCCTCCTGCTAACGATGAAGCGCAGCTTCACATCGATAGAATCCAAAATGGACTCCATGTGCACCTGTATGGACTTCATGACCCAAAAAATAGAAAACACAACGGAAGATTAGGTGAGGCAGAGCATAGAATATCGGATCTGGATGACTCCACTTCCCAAAGAGGAGAGCAGATGCGTAAAATGGACCACCTCCTGAGGGTCATAGCTGTAAAGAATGAAGATTTGAAGGCAAGGTCCAGGAGGAATTACATAAGAATACTAGGGGTCCCAGAGTCCGCCAACATTGGAAGAATGGAGGAGTATGTGGAGCACATGTTAGTCACTACCTTCTGCTAGGATGCGTTCACCCAGCTACTTGTGGTGGAAAGGGCACATCTCTTGCGGCGTGCCCTCCTTCTGGGTCTACCCCCAGGCCCATAGTGGCTACACTCCTCAACTATTATTTATTTATTTCTTTCACTTCTAAAGCGCACTACCCGTACAGTAATGTGGCTCTTCTGCGGGCGAGGTGGCAGTGGACATTCTAATTTGAAGGCCACAACATAACACTGTACCCTGACTTCACCTTAGCAGTACAGGAAGCACTGAAGAAATTCAACCCCGCCAAGAAAAAAACTACAGCTGGCAAACAACAACTACACCATGCTCTACCCAGCCCGGCTCATATAACACACCAACGGAAACAACACTTCTTTACTTTCCTGCAACAAGTGATGGAACTTCTCAAGCGTCTGCCCCGAGTCTTGCCTTGTGCAAGACGCATGCAGCAAGAAAGTTGATCGTCTTGCTCTCTGTTTGAACTGGGATAACAAATCATGATGCCCAGAGGACCATCCATAACTCCCCAGGCAAAAGGCTTTGACACTTCAAGATAAATGCTCCGATGGTCTTCTATTGGACTGAAGAAGGACCCTTCAGGAGCACATGGTCACCCGGTGGCACTGCAGGGGACTTTACCAGGTGCTAGATGGCACCCGATTCAAGGACACTAAAATAAATGCTGCCACTTTAATGGGTAGATCCTAGTTATTTGGGGACCAACTCGACTGTCCCGGACACCCCCGTTCTCTTGGGGAGGAACGGCCTCGCCCCTTGGTGATAACATCAGGAGATCCCTCGCACGAGTCATAGACACATTTCTTACTACTCTGGCTCGTCTTTTCTTTCCTTCTAACTCAATTTCTTCCCCACTGACCTCTGGCTCTGTACACTCTTCTTCAATACTTCTCTATCTGTATCTTACTTTGATCTCTATTGCTCCCACTTATCCTACTGGTAACTCTGCCTGTTCTTTGAAATATATACCTTTAGTATTGCTAATTCAGTTTGAGGATGTACAGCCCTCTATGGGATGTTGAGGGGAGCGGCAAATTGTCTTCGGCAAGTTGGGGGACGCCGAAGTGGGTGTGGGAGAAGAGATATTGCAATGTCAGCGCATTCCACGAGGCTTCAGGCAACTTTATCTATCCACCAAATGCCCTTAAGCTCAGCAACAGGGTTCCAGGACCAACATGCCCAAAAGGTAATGACCCATGTCAGATAAATCATGACACACAAGGATTAACTTCTTAACTTGGAATATTAGGCTGGGAAACTCACGCAAGTGCAGGCATGTTCTCGCGTATTTGAACGGGAACAATGTACAAGTAGCTTTAAGAGACTGCTCCTGCTTCAACCCTTGCATTTGGTGCACGCTGGTCTTCACTTAGGTGCTTTTCTTCCAACTCCTCCTATGCAAGAGAGACAGCGATTATCATTCATAAGCATATCCCTACATAGCAGTAGGATCCCTATATGATTCGCAAGGGTGGTACAGCATAATGGTGGGCAGACTGCCATCTCAATCTGTCACTATGGTCAAATGCTATGGACCCAATACTGACAATGCAGTTTTTTTATCCAACTATGGGGCACAAACTCAACATCGAATCTACCCACATAATTTGGGGAGGGGATCTAAATCTCTCACTATTGATCCTACTCTTGGCCGGTCACACCACTACACGAATGCACAGCACCAATTGCGACAAATCATGGATGAACATCTTATTCTAGATTGCGGGCGGACGATACATCCAATGGAAGAGGAGGGGACTTGTTACTACTTGATACACTCTAGCTGGTCAAGAATAGACTACTAGCTGGTGTCCAGAGGGCTCCACACTTAGCTCGTAAATGCAAAACATTTAGCACGTATATACTCTGACCACTCTCCAAAAGATCTACCAAATTGCATGGCATTCCCACTGCAGCCACCCCACTTTGGCAAGGCACATGGATTCCCCAGGTGATGCAGCATACTTCGGTTTATCAAGAAGAACCTCATTTGAATGACTACCATAGATATATATTCTACCAATCACATTAAATCTTATGAAAGATTAATGGAACCCTCTTCTATGCATAAATCCCAGTTTGTTCGCGATCTTCGGGTAAGACCTGCTCTAACTCATCAGGTGCCGCAACTCGTGAGAGTTTATTCCCATCAAGGCTAAAGTGACCTAAGGTGAACTAGAGCAGAAAGCAATTTCTAATCAGTATAGAGGGTTAGTGAGTAGTGTCCCGGACCCATTGATGACACTAAGGAGGGTAGGCTGTGGCACATGGGAAAATCAGATGTAATCCCCAAGCTCGAGCCTTTCTTCATATGGCTTGGTCTAGTCCTTTTGTGCCCAGATACTGGAACACTGTACGCTTGACCCTTGTGTCCATCACTGGTTGAGAAACAGAACTTGAACAAAAATGATGCTATTGAGGATGATACACACATGGGCCCAATTTGACTAAGCCCTTGCATTGCCATTGCATCCCACAAGGTGATGCAAACGCAAGGGTTTAAGGAATATTTACTCAGCTACGCAAAGCCACCTTGCGTGGCTTAGGAATTCCAAAGTAACTCAAGGCAGCACAAACCACTGCCTTGGATTAATCTGTGTTGGGAAGGTATTCAATGTGTGGAGTGTGGGAGTTCCCAAGCACCTACCCATGGATTTTAGTGGATTCCAAGACTTACTAAGGGTAAAATACCTGGGAACCGTCAAAATGCTCTGCCATCCGAACAGAGGCATAACAAGGAGAAATATGTTTATTTATCCCTGTTATCTCTTCTTTCTAAGTGTTCTGCATTCTGCTGCACACATAGAAAGAAGAAAATGCCTCTGAGGATTGTTTTTGTGCAGGAAGATGTCGCTACTTGCACAAAAACAATCCTGCCTGCAACAAATGTACCTTTGCAACATGGCACAAGAGTGCCTGTGTTGGAGCCAGGCGGTACTCGGTGCACAAACGCAGAGAGAGAGAGTGCATGAAAGTCCTATATCTTTGTAAATATGGTGCATTCTTGCTCTCTCCATTTGACACAGCACAGCAAGTTGTCTGTCTGCATTGCATTGCATCAGATGTTAGTGTATCTGGGCCCTGGGGGCGGTCCTCACCACATCCTTGCCTTTGTTGCAATAGACCTGCAGGTCATCAAGAGAAATGTGGCCCATCACTGATGATGTGTAGAGGACCCTGAACTGAGTGAATGGACCCGAGATATGGCCCATCACTGATGATGTGTAGAAGACCCTGAACTGAGTGAATGGACCAGAGATGTGGCCCATCACTGATGATGTGTAGAGAACCCTGAACTGAGTGAATGGACCAGAGATGTCGCCCATCACCGATGATGTGTAGAGGCCCCTGAACTGAGTGAATGGACCAGAGATGTCGCCCATCACCGATGATGTGTAGAGGACCCTGAACTGAGTGAATGGACCAGAGATGTGGCCCATCACTGATGATGTTTAGAGGACCCTGAACTGAGTGAATGGACCACAGATGTGGATTGTTGTGCCAAGGCAGAGGAACTGATCTACAGAGCATGAAGCGCACCACACAAACATGTGACAATCTGGGGCCGATTTTGGAGCCGCCCTGACGATGTAATGTCTGTGTAAACACTTATTTGCTATTATTTTGTCTTGTATTCCCCTACCCTGTAGCCCTTAGATCTAATTGCTTTTACATTATTGTACATTGCATTTGTCATAAATAAATCATGATTATAATTCTGAGAGTACTCAGTGCTGCCTGCTTGTTTAAGTTGCTAATGTTGTAAAATCTTTTTGAACAACTTTCAAACATCTGTTGCCGTAGAAGAGCTCACTCACATTGCCCTCACTCAAGTCATTGCCTTCACCCACTCAGGTACCAGTCCCTATATGGGGAAGGGTCAGTATTATTTTGCCCTCGCCCCAATGACTTTGAATTGCCTAGCCTTTAGATAGCCACAGAAGCTAATTTTTAAATGAGAATCAATAATTATAAAAACGTATTTTACACATGATGTAACCTGCTGAAGAGCTGAGTTACATGTAGTTTTGTTCACTCAGTAACATCAGTAAAGAATCATAGAAAGGTGCTCGAGGTGCAGCTCTGTCCCCTCTTTGACTAATATTTCTATTATCTAAGCCTAGTGCACCCATTACAATAATCAGTGACATATGAAGGATCCCAAAAGTGCAACATTTAGATGCATTATAGCCAAGCTATCCCTTCAGATACAGCTCTTGCACTCTGCACTTACAATATTTTCTTCTCCAATAACATACATCACACAGCCTCGGCTTCAGACTGCAGAGCTCAGATGAACTAGAAATACAGGACATATAGACAGACAGTGGAGCTATCTCACAGGCTACAATGCTGTGGCAGATGGTGCGATTACAGAGTATATAAACACCTCATGCAGCTGTATTGTGTCTGTTGTTGATCATTCTGAGAAGTAAAATAAATAAAAAATTGAGTTTACACAGAGACAGTACGTTTATATTATGGAGGTTTATAAAATAAGTCCTTATTGAGGGCATTCGTGTGAAATGCTGGCTCGACCCATAGACCGAGGGTCAGTTAAGAGGTATTTTCGTAAAGTGTGTGCCACCATCCCATTTCAACTCAAGGCTGATGGTAATGTGATGTGATGTGATGTAAAGAGCTTGTGTATGATCACAAAAAAAATATGCTCCAATGTCAGATTGTTGCCAACTGCTGGGGTTACTGACAACCCTCAGGGCCCTCTTTGGATTGCTAAGTGCACAACTAGTTTACTTAAAACGCAGTCGAGTAAACTATACTACCAAATATGCAGTTATAATGTCATAGCAATGGGGGCGTGGCTAAGGCGCCGATGTAGGTGGAAGCGGGACTCCGGAGCTCCTCCGTGCCCGCCTCGCACCACTGCATATCCTGAACCCCGGCTCGCACCCAGACCCCTCAAAAATACATAGGAGGGCAACGGGGGCACGCAGGGTGAGTTTGGAGGACTGGGGGCCCCTGTGTACACCCCCACTGGACTTAACAATTCGAGCGCGGCTCCCGGAGTGGAGAGCGCCCAAAATGGCGGCCGCCGTCCTGCCCTGATGTGCCTGGCGGCTGACTCCAGGAGGCGAGGCAGGACCCCCTGATGCGGTGACGACTGACCGCTGGCCGGCGGAGAACCCCCGGAGACCGGACAAAGGTGAGGGGACCGGGCTGGTGCACTCGCGGGTGACGCTGGAGGACGGGAGTCGGCGGCCATGCCTGACCCTAAAATGGCGCCGGCGGAGACCGAGTGACCGCGTTGGCGGCCGGCGACAGAGCCCCTGGAGCTGCGTGGACCACTGGGCCAACGCACAACACACGACCCGACCTCCTGGTGGTTGCGTTGGGGGGTGCGCGAGGACACTGGCCGTCAGGGAGAGCGGGGTCTGAGGGACTGACTGCCCTTCCCCCCCCCCCACCACGAGGCGCCTACCTGGGCTGGGTGGATGTCTGCGGAGCTGTGGGGGCCGAGTGGAGGCCTGGACCTACGAGGGGCACCCGTCCTGATATCCCGGTGACGGTCTTGCCAGGGAGCCTGTGCCACTGTGGATTGGCAACACGCGCACAAGGGGGACGAAGAGGGGAACAGGAGACGAGGTGCTGACTCCCCACCCCTATGAGTCACTGAAGCTCCGGGCGGGAAGAGGTGCCTGCCTGACCGGGGGCGTCCGAGCACAGTGGACCAGGTACTCATCGGTGACTACCCTGCCTTAGCCTTCTAGGTGCCCGGACCAGGGGCACTGGTGCCACACGACGCCGGCGGAGACTGGCCCTTGAACTGGACCCCACGAGACGCAGGCCCAGTGGTCGGAAGGCACGGCGGGCCTGAGGCAGACCAAGGACGGAGAGGGGGAACATCGGTGGCCACCGCAGGGGCGCTTGACGATCACTGCCCGCCAGGATGGTGCGGGGCAACAGCAGGAAGAAAGGCTTCGAGGCCCTGAGACAGGACGACCCGGGGCACCTCGTCGAGGACGACCCGCCGGGGGAAGGGGCCGGGAGCTCGACCCGCCCACGGGATCCCTCTCTGGGGGACATAATGCAGGCGATTGTGGCGTCGCGGGAGGCACTTGAGAAGCGCATGGACACCATAGGGTCGGACCTAATCCTGTTGAAGGACGACCACAGGAAACTGAAGGAGCGGGTGACGACCTCAGAGGTGGCCCTGAAAAACTTGCCAGGGGACGTGGCGGAGCTCAAAACGTCATTGGCGGAAATGGCCCAGAAGGTGCGGGTCCTGGAGCTCCGAGCAGAGGACAGTGAAGGACGGTCTCGGCGCAATAACCTCCGCCTGGTGGGGGTCCCTGAGAACGCAGAGGGGCGGGATGCGGTCACCTACCTGGAGGGCTGGCTGCGATCCGAGGTGGCCCCGGAGGGACTCTCGCCGTTCTTTGCCATTGAGCGCGCACACAGGGTCCCTGCGCGTCCCCCCAAACCGGGGGTGCCTCCGCGCCCGATTGTGCTGCGGCTGCTGCACTTCAGAGACAGAGACCATATACTGCGGAGGGTGAGGGAAATCCCGGACCTGAGAATAGACAACAGTAGGGTCATGGTCTTTCCGGACTTCACCAGAGATGTGCAGAAGCAGCGTGCCTCCTTCCTGGCGGTCAAACGAAAATTGAGATCACTGCACCTGCCCTACGCTATGCTGTTCCCGGCGCGGCTGCGGGTGGTCGATGGGGAACGCACTCACTTTTTCCTGACACCGCAGGAAGCTTGGAGTTGGTTGGACGCGAGAGGGGAACCGGGTACGGGCCCCACGCCGCAGACCCCCCCCAGGAGACACTCCGCGGATGCGACACCGACGCGACGATCTGGCTCCCCAACGGGCTGGCAGCAGGAGCGAGCCAAGGCGGTGCAAGCGGTGGCGGCCATCAGCCAGGGGGACGCCAGCCCCTCCAGCAGCGCATCTGAGCAGTCGAAGGACAGCACTCCCAGCCCTGGCTCCAGCAGTGGGCACGAACATTCTGAGACGGACCTGCCGGTGGTGACTCCCCAGACAGCGGAAGGTATCCTTGGCTGAGACGGTTCGTGAGACTTTGGCCACACAAGTAAGATAATGGGACATGCAGGTGGGGGGGGGGGGGACCGCTTCTGGACGCTCTGCAGTGGGATGCGGATGCCCCCCCGGGACTTCGCACTGGCACCGTGGGGGACGGGGAGAGTCGGGGGGTCTCTCCTGATTGTTGTTAGGGATAGTGGGGCGGGGGCGGGGGGCTTCGGACCTGTCTGGAGCCGGCATCGCTGCCACTCCAGCCCTACTATGTAGTGATACGCTCTTTGATTCTTGAGTTTGGATGGGGTTTCCACGTTGGTTGTCTGTCCGGGGGTGTGGGAGTTGGGGTAGTTTGATTATGCAGGTTGGGGGGGGACGGGGGGGGGGACCTAGGCGTGCTGGGGGGGTTGCCGGGAGAGTGAGTGGAGTGGATGGGGCTTGGCAGACTTCGCCATGGGATCCGACTTAGGCTATAGATGTCTCACATGGAACGTAAGGGGGATGCACTCGATGCACAGGCGTCATAAGATCCACTCCTATCTGGTCAGGCGGGGCATACACATCGCCTTCCTTCAGGAAACCCATCTGCTGGACAAAGAAGGGAGGGCACTGCAGCGGCGCTGGAGGGGGCAGGTCTTTCACACCGGCTACTCCGCTTATGCTAGGGGGGTGGCCATCTGGGTGCGGGCGGGGATTCCCTACCAATGCACACAACAGGTGATTGACCCAGAGGGGAGATACATAATGGTGCGTGGCAAGCTGGACGGGAGGGACCTTAACCTGGGTTGCATATACGCCCCAAATGTGGACCAACCTGCATTCCTCGCACTACTGTCCAATAAACTAGCTCAGTTTCTGGTGGAACCCTTGCTCCTGGGCGGCGACTTTAACAGCGTGGCAGACGTTAACCTGGATATATCCCACCCTCCCCTTCCGAATGCACCAGCTGGTAAACTTGCACTCGCGCGCTCGGCCTGGCAGCGCCGGTGGGGACTGGTTGACTCCTGGAGGGCTAACCACCCGTCGGACAGGGACTACTCCTTCTTCTCTGCTCTCCACGAACTACATGTCCGCATTGACGCCTTCCTATGCTCGCAAGACGTGCACGCGGAGGTGTGCCACAGTGAGTATCTCACGCGCTCGATCTCGGACCACAACCCGCTCCTCGTGCGGCTGCGCTGGTCGCAGCTCCGCCCGAGGATCCCGGCTTGGAAGCTCCGCCCTGAGGCACTGGACGATCAGCTCTTCCGTGCCACGATTGCCTCGGGCATTGAGGCATATTTCCAGGAGAACGTGGGTACGGCGGGGTCAGCCGCGACGGAATGGGACGCCTTCAAATCGGTACTTCGGGGCCAGTGCATTGCAACGGCTTCGGGAGTGCGGAGAACGCTACTGGAAGACATCGAGAAAGAGGACGAGACCCTGCGGAGACTAGAGAGGGCGAGACCTGGGCGGCCGGACACTCACGAGGCCCTGCTGGGGGCGCGAGAGGCGGTGGCGGCGACAGTGGAGCGTCTCCGATGCTTTGACTACAAGGCCTACCTCACGCGAGCGCACTCGGAACGCGACAAATCGGGGGCTCTCCTGGCCTGGCTGGCCAACCCGTCCCGCCGAAGCTCGGTCATTCTTGAGCTCCGAGACCAGGCGGGGGCGGCGAGGTTTGATCAACAGGGAATTAACGCATTGTTTTATGACTACTACACAGAGCTCTACCGCAGCAGGGTCCTCCCGTCGGCGGAGGAGTTTAGGGCCTTTCTGGAGGGTCTTGACCTACCGGTGCTGGAGGAGGGGATCGCAATGCGACTTGGGGACAAGATTGAGGAGAGGGAGGTACGGGTTGCCATCAAGAGCATGGCAAGAAATAAGACGCCGGGCACCGATGGATTCCCGACGGAATTCTATCTCACCTACACGGATCTCCTAGCGCCCCGGCTGACGTGGGTATACAACGAGTCGAGGCGGCTGGGCTGCCTCCCTGCGACCACGAGAGAGGCGCTGATAGTCCCCCTACTGAAGCCGGGTAAGCAGCCATGGGACAGGTCAGCGTATCGCCCACTGTCCATGCTCAACCTGGACTATAAGATTCTGAGCAAGATCTTGGCGACGCGTTTGCTCCCTCACATGCCCATGCTGGTACATGCGGACCAATCGGGCTTCATCCCGGCCCGCAATACAGCGCTTAACGTGCGGCGACTCCTGCACATACTAGAGGCCGACACTTACGACGGGGATGAGGCAGTGGTGTTTGCTGTCGACATGGAGAAGGCCTTCGACAGCCTGGAATGGCCGTATCTCTTCCATGTTTTGCGAGCGCTGGGCCTTGGCGAAGGCTTCGTAGATTGGAAGAGGCTGCTCTATACGAACGCGACGGCAAGGGTCAGGACGGGGAGGATCATTTCTGAGATGTGCGGAGTGGGCAGGGGCACCCGTCAGGGTTGCCCTCTTTCCCCCCTGCTGTTTGCCTTGGCCGTCGAGCCGCTTGCGGCTCGGGCCCGGCTGGGGCAGGCGTATCGGGGCCTGGACGTCTATGGTCAAGACCACCACATCGCACTATACGCAGATGATCTGCTGATGTTCCTGGCGGATTCGACGGACTCCCTGCGAGGAGCTAAGGCCCTCCTGCAATCGCTGGGTAGAATCTCGGGCCTCCGAGTGAACTGGGAGAAGTCCCACCTATTCCCGGCCCGCCCACGGAGGACATGCCCGCAAACTACAGAGGGAGTGACCTGGGAAGAGAGGAGCCTGCGATACCTTGGCACCTCGATCTTCCATGACAGAGCCGATATCCTTGAGGGTAATATTGGTACGGCGATACGGCACACTAGAGAGAATTTCGACTTTTGGGGCACGCTCCCATTGTCACTCATGGGCAGGGTGGCGTTGCTCAAGATGGTAACCCTCCCGCGGCTGCTTTACTTCTTCGGGACCCTCCCGATCTGGATCCCGGCGAGCTACTTTCGGTGGCTGCGATCGATGGTCATCGGCTTCCTGTGGGGGACGGGAAGGCGCAGGGTGGCCCATGCCACGCTTCTCCGCCCTAGGGCGGACGGAGGTCTAGCGGTGCCGGACTACGAGCTCTACTACTTAGCGGCGCAGCTGCAATGGCTGACACAATGGGTGGCTCGGGCCAGGAGGGGGGAGGATGGAGCAGGAGAACCGGCGGGTCCGGTCCAGGTGTTGTCCCGGATTGTCCTGGGACTTCCGATGGGGGATTTCCACCTCACCCAGGAGTTTGCGACGGCCCGGAAATGCTGGAACAGATATCGCCGGAGATGCGGTATTACGGTTCCTTACGCACCAGAGATCCCGCTTAGGCTCTGCGGGGCGCTTCCGCACGGAGGCTCGTGGCGCGGGCTGGACGGCTGGGACCAGCAGGGGCTGTCATCCATAGGTGACCTGTACGAAAATGGAGTGATGTTGCCCTTCGACCTCCTGCAGGACCGCTTCGAACTGGCGGGTGGGGACTTCCTTCTTCATGCGGCCTTAACGGCGGCGATCCGCAAACACTGGGGGGCGGGCATTTCGGAGCCACCATTGTCCCTGGGATGTCAGTACGTCGTGATGATGGCAGGGACGGTCAAAGCGGTCACGTGCCTGACTCGACGCATGGTCTCGGAATCCACCGCTCCGCTGCTGACCCTGAAGACGAAATGGGAAGCCGACCTGGCGACTGAGATCCCCGAAGAGGCCTGGAATGGTATACTGGAGGGGGCCCGGAACGGCACGCGCAACGCAAGGTTCCAGCTGGTGCACTTTTATGTCCTACATAGGGCGTATCTGACCCCTGATAAATTACATAAGTACTTCCCGGCTCACCCAGCGTCTTGTCCGCGCTGCCCGGCGGATCCCGCAGACTTCCGACACATGTTCTGGTCCTGTCCCGAGCTGGGGCCCTTCTGGGAGGAGGTGGTGGAGGTTCTGAGGGAGGTGACGGAGAGGGACCTGCAACTCACCATGGCACATTGCATACTACACTGGTTCCCACACACATCAAAGAACAAAGTCACTAGCAAGTTCCTGGACTTGGGGCTTCTCCTGGCGAAGCGGGCCATTACGTCCCAGTGGAAGGCGTCCCGGGGCCCCGTAGTAGAGCGCTGGAAGGCTGAACTGCTTAAATGGGCTAGATGTGAGGGTGAGCTTCGCCTGCGAGCTGCGCTCAGGATAGACAATGACTTGGCACTGGAGAGAGCCAGGGCGTGGGAGGGGCTGGTCCTAGATCTCACGCTCCTGGACGTGGAGGAGGAGGAATCCCCAGTACATAGCCCGGCTCCAGAGGGACGCCCGCCTGACGGGGGGGCGGCATAGACCCGCTCGGCTATTGCACTGCCCTTGCGTTCCATCGAGATGATTTACGGATGATTGCAGACGGATCCTGGTACCATGCTTCGGGTCTGATCTTGTTGGCAAGGTTGAGAGTTCAATTAGGTGATACTCTGGCACGCCTGGGGGGGTGGGTGGGCTGGGTAGGGGGCAGGGAGAGTTGGGGGGGGGGGAATCCTGGACGGGGAAGGCGGGGTAGGAAAAGTTGAGGGGGCTTAGGGGAAGGGGAGGGGGGTATGTTCACGGGAGTTGCACAGAAACTCTTGGCTTCAACTGGACTTGGGACAGGGGAGAGGGAGTGTTAGGTCCGAAAAGCAGCGCTGCCGTTTCCCATCCACTTGTTGGCTGTAGCCATGCACAGAATGCTCCAGCACAGTTTCCTATGTACCTACGACTTTGCCGCTCGACCTCCGGGGTGCGAGCTGAATGGCTGTGTGATACTGGGGAGTGGGAGCGGAGCTCACACTGAGCATCAAGGGGAATGGTATAAATTGTACTGTATACTTATCTGTCTTTGCTGCAATAAAAAGATATTTACAAAAAAAAAAAAATAATGTCATAGCAATATTTCTGTCCATTTAAAAAAGACAAAGTAGGAAATCCAAGGAGAACAAGCCCTTGAAAGCATAGTCTATAGGTCTTGCATTGCGACAGCGCTTCGCGCTGCGTCGCAGGTGCGAGACCTAAAAAGCACTCTATCATACAGAGAATATCAAAGGGGCAATTTAACTTAATTCTGCCACTCTTTGACAATGTTTTATTTCTAAACATTGTAAAGGCTTGTTGGTGACTACGCACCTGAGAGACCTCTGTGTTACCACCATTTACTTCCCACTACTGGGAACTCCAAGGCTAAACACTGCTTTTTAAAGGCTTTCTGGGGAGAATGCTGGAAAGCACAGGGGCTGCTCTGGGGGGTGGGACTTCTGACCCACCTGCTATAGATATGAAAAAGCAACCCTTTATCCAAGGTAGGAACTCCAAAGCGGCCTCAGCCGGGTTACACAGATTTCACTGGCTATTATGGATCAGCGCTTCCTCCTGCCCAGGGCTTTAAGTGGTCCGGGTCCTGCCAGTGCTCAGCACCGGCAGTTCGAAAAAGCAGGTGCAGAGAGAGGTCTCTATCGGGCTCTCCATTTTTGTTCTCACCCTCAGGGTGAACAAAAAAATCTTAATTCTGCAGCAATACCCTCTTCAATGCCTGTAATGTAACTTTCAAAGAGACTAGTTACAGTTCTTTCACAGTCTCATCATGTCAGCACTGAAGCATTTTCAATGTACTATACAATGAAGCCATAGTTGCTTATTCATCTTATGCAACTAACAACCATTGACAAAGCCAATAGTCCTGGCTTGTTGGCGGTGTAATGTTAATTGTTGTATTATACATCTGGATGCAATGACAGAAGCAGCGAAAAAAGCAGTCAGGATGCGCACGATCCTAAACCCAGATTTTTAGCTTATGTGTTTTTTTTTACTCAACGCCCTTAATTGCATAGGCCGCGCCCCTTTGAGAGACGACCCCCCCCAGTTTTTTCATCCCACCTAAAGCCCTGCTCCTGCCACAGCCACACCTCAGCTACCTGCGCTCAAACTCTGTGACGTAAAGAGACACAGAGCAGAGGATTTCAAACAGAGCCCTGTGCGCACTCACACTACACCAGAAAAGCGCAAAGTTTGACTTTTTTTCGGAAAACAAAGCAATTTCACAATTCCCACATCTATGCACTCAGTAGGCATTTAATAATTAACATATATATGTTTATTTACTCTATATATGTAAAAACCGAATCTAAATACTTTTAAAAGATCTTGCAATATTAGCTGTTCTACTCTGCTGTGATAAATTGTATTTAAACTGGACCATGGGCCATTGTCTTCCGCTTTTTGTCAACATCAGCAGTTCCTCAAGTGTGTTCTAGATAGTTTAAACAGGATGTAGTTATTATCAAATTAAGAATCTGTGAAGTTTTTACCTTTCATATTTATCAATCAATTACTTTTGCGAAAGGGCTTTTAATCAAAATAAATCATCGATATTACTAAAAAAAATCAAAAGTGGCTTGTAATTATTCATTCTTATTGTGTACAATCAGAGAAAGTTTGGGCCAGGTAAAAGTATTTTTTTTTGTGTTTTTTTCAATTCAAAATAAGCTTTATTCGGTTGGGACATACAACCATAAAAGCACAAAATTTAGCGCATGAAATACTAAAATACCATGATACAGAAACACATACAATATTAAAACACATACAGTTATCATTTTACAGTATCCGACAGACTATGGTTATCTTCTCTTAAAATAAACAGTAAGCACAGAATAGCATTGCATATTTACATTAGAGGGAACCTTCGTGGGTTTTCAATGACCGGTATATAGTGCGTAAGTTAAAGCAAAACTCCAGATGTAAACAATGGACTCATAGCAGCGTAACCTGATATTGATAGCGATAGCGAAGGATCAACCTGCAAAGGCTTAAAAAGTACAAAAGCTAAAGTGCAAAGTGCATAGAAACATAACATAATATTAGTAACTATGTATCATTTCACATGACTATCCTGAAGAGGTTTCAATGCTCTTTTACAGGTTCTTAATCAACAACTAATAGGAAAAAGAGAAAAACTTTTTGAAGACAGCCACTAGATTCAACATCACTGTTCAATTCAACATTAGCCAAACAGTTACAAAAATCTTTCAAACCCACATGCAGTAGAAACACATTTTGTGTTATGAAATATCATTATGTTGTTGATTAGAACACGGATCTAGTCCAACAGATTTACAAAATATGATTCATATCCACTCTAGGAAATATCAAAATATGCTAATAAAATATTTTTTAAACAGCAACCTCATGGGACCAGCTTTACTAAAGGTTAGTGCTATTTCTTTGGCAATGCACAGAACAGCCACAAGCAAGTGCAGCAAGATATTTTGCACCAGAAGTTTAACCATCCACATGCCAAAACCCCTTTATGTCAACACCATGGTAATGTACTCCAAGGAGTCATGTCTGGGACAGAATAGCGCACAACTCCCAGATTATGGCTCAAAGCCTGATCTATTAAAGTAGCGTGATCTGGCTTTGCACCAAGAGACTCTAGGGCAAAGCAAGAGGTTAAGTGGTATATCAACCGAGTGATTACATATAGCATGTTCTTTACGCTAAAGCACATATCTTACATAATTGACTCCTGGACAAATGCCTACATATAAGAATTTCCATTGGAGGCTTCCCTTTGCAGATTGCACAAGGCTGAGCTCCACACAGAGAGACCATTTTAGGATGAGTGACACCTAAGACATGATTGGTGGGCAACAGGGTCTAGATCTGGGGCTGCTCGATTGTTTGTCCTTCATGCAACGCAGCACTGCAGTTTGTACCACAGCATTTTGTAAACTGAAGGACAGGAAATATGGACCACACCGTGCACTATGTATGTGTACAAATTAATGTCTGAAATTAAGGGTATAACACGTTACAGCCGGATTTCTGTAGGATGTGACCTAGTCACAGACAAACCAGACACAAGGCACAGTAATCTTTCAGTACAATGTGCTGGAAATAAATTCAGCCCACACTGTTTTAAACTTTTACTTTTTTGTTACTTTACCCCTGACCTACATTTTCTAAAAGAATAGTGGTGTGCAAAATTAGCATAATTTGATGATGCAGAATTACTCAAAATGTCAGCAAAAATTATGCAGTTTCACAAAATGCAAATCCGTCAATTTGCGCTATCTGTTAGCACAAAAGTATCCCTTTTTGGAGTGAGGACACACCTAAATAACAGCACCGTAAACAACAGCTGCTCACATTCTCTTGTTCGCAGGCATTCGCAGTAAATTTTAACTGCAAATTGCAGGTTCAAGTTGCATTTTTACTGCAAATGGCGTGTAATTACGCAAAATGGTGTAAAGGCATAATTTCAGGAATTTGGCATAAGCGTAACATCATATTCGAAAAATTACACAAATTACTATTCTTCTCATGATGATCTTCTCAAGTACGAAAACGCTTTGGTTTGGTTCACTGAATGACAGTGGTACCTGAAGCGATATCCCTTACCTTTTAACTGCTGTTGACATCACAGTGATGACTCTTTGGCCCACTCTTAGCCTCTCCACCAAGAAAGAACATCTGGCTGTTAAAGTACAATCAGTTAAGGGCACAGCTGTAGGAACCTGACTCTGTATATTCTATACCAAAGTAAGGTATAGTGTGCACGGAGACCAGTGGAACCCCAAAGGTAGACAGAGGTATAAGAAGATAATACCTTGCTCTCTATTTGTGGTAGTGTGGGCGAGCAGTAAGGCTTTATCAGAAGGTAGTGTTAAGCATTTATTGTACACACTCAGGCAAGGAATGATGTCACACACTCAAAGACTGAACTCAGACCAATTTGTTTGTATACAAATATTATGTTGTTGTATTTTATTTCTAGAACCAAGCCAGGCCTGGTGCAGGTAAGTGAAATAATACTTTGCAGGAATAATACAGTTGAATGCAGTTGTATGTAATTGGTTTGGATACAGGTAGGTAAATTATTCAGAAACAGTTGAAATTACTTATCAGTTACTTTGCAATCACTGTATGATTACTTTTTAGATTACTTTTCAAATTCCTTTTTCTACTCAGTGTGATATGCCTAGATATCACACTTGGACATTTCCGACATAGAAGGTGGTTAAATCAGTTTTTGTGAACACAGTTTCTTAACCGCTTCGCTGCTGCGGACATTCCGCTGCGGTGTGGCAAAAAATGAAGCGTGCGCAGTTTGGACGGCCACCGGACGTCCTCCACACACGCCCATTGTGACATTGGAAAAGGTTACGTTTTCATACAATTTTCCAACTCCACACTTGAAACATTTTTCGCAGAAAAGCAGTCAATGCAATTCTATGGGAGGAAATGAAGTAATCGGTTTACAAGTAAGTTGTTTGTTTTGGAAGTTGGTTATCTAATGTTAGAACAAGGGTTCCTCCAGGGTGGAAGATGCACTCCAAGAGCACTCTCAGCTGCACTAGGGTGGCCAGGTGCAGAGTGCTCAAGTTATCCAAAGAGGGGTAGGGGCCTACGGTTTATGGCTGCTCACAAGCAGGCCACAAGGTTGTGGGAGCAGAGCTCCTGGAAGTAAGCTCAGGGCAAAGGGTTTCAAGTTAGCACAAAGAGTGCATACACAGCGGCACAAGAACAGCTGGGTAAAGGGTGCTTTTGGCGTCAGGTGCCCTGTTGTTTTCAATGGGGATTCTCTGTTTGCATTGTATCATCAGAATTCCATTAATGCACTCAAACCATCCCAATGCATTTCGGCATTCAAATCATGCCTTCATCTGGGCATAAGTTCTGTTGACAAAGAAGAAAGTAATTGTACTCTAAATAGAGCCCAGGATATTCATTTAAACAAATTAATAAAGTGAACAGTAAGGTGAGGGCGTTGTGACGATAAATCTTGAGTGATACGGAGTGATTTATAACGGTGACTAGTGACGCTATGGGTAACCAAAAATAAGCTGTGCTCTATGAAAATAGTATCATAAACAACCCGCATCAACATGCGTATTTAGTAAGCTCGTTTAAGAAAAAGGGTGTACTGCGTAGCGCGAAACCGCGTCGAAAAGTGATTGAAAAGGTGTGGCTACGAGGAAAACGCATGCATAGCGCTATGGTGTAAATACGAGTGAGCTGATTAAAAAAGTGCAAGCGACCTGCTAGTAACGAACAAAAATTGTGATGGGCGGCTTACCGTGAGCGTGCGGGGAGGATTCTTAGTCGCGGACAAATCTTTATCTGGCCGGGTTCGAGCGTGGTTGTGAGCCGGAAGTATATGTAGTGAAGAGGTTACAGGGAGGCGTGGCGGGGAAATAGTTAAAGGGGCAGTGTGTAAAAAAATTAAAGTGAATAAACACAATACGAGAACTGCTATAATACATTGGGTAGTGAATGAAAGGTGAGATGTGTTAGTATGCGAAAAAAGCCGAACTGTAAGTCGAGGTTAAAAGGCAAACCTGTGGAGAAAAAAAATTATTAATGCAAGTAAACAAATGTCGAATGGGTGAATGACAGTCTAATCTCAGGTACAAAAAAAGGTAATAATGAATATAGAAAATTATGATGAATAAATACAGCGTGTCGGTAATCCAAAAGTGTGCAAGTGAACATGAAGCATGAACAAGAATATAATCAATATAATCAAGAAAATCTCTCAATAGAAGTACAATGGTGTAGGTGGTATTAAGAGCTGACCACTGTGCGTAATTAGGGAGCTGCTAGCTGAAAATTCAGCATATCAAAGGTAACATAAGTATTCCACTCGGTCGTTGAGACCCTGTGGTTTCATGCTGCACAATGTGAAAATCCAGTAATTCTCTCTTCTGAGAAGTTCAATGTTATTGTCTTTGCCTTCTTGTTTACTGATTGTTTCCAAAGCACAGTATCGTAATTGGCTGATGCCATGTCCTGCTTCCAGAAAGTGCTGTGCAACAGTAGATTTGATTTGTTTGGTTCTTATGTTAGACTTGTGTTCATTAAGTCGTACTTTCAGTTTCCACTCGGTTTGTCCAACATAGATTTTGCCACATGGACATTTCAACATGTAGACTGCATTGCTGGTATCACATGTCGCTGTTGCTCTAACCTTGATTTTGTTGCCCTTCATCGGATGATTGATAGTATTCCCTTGGATAACACTATTACAGTGATTGCAATTTCTGCATGGGACTGTTCCTTTGAACTCTGTGGTGGTTTGATGGGGCGTTTTCAAGAGTTCTCCTATGTTTTTAGCTCTGGTGTAAGCAAAGGTGGGATAATTGTCGAAGATTTTATTATAGTCGGGTTCTATCCTTAGAATTTCCCAGTGTTTTCTGATGATCTGCTTGAATCTGTTACTGGCTGTAGAGTATTTGGAAACAACGGTAATTGAATCTCTGTTGGATGTTGTGATGTTGGACAGTAATTCGCTTCTGGATTTGGTTTCGCATCGTTGTTTGGCCTGGTCGAGGACGTGGTGTGGGTACCCTCGGGATTTGAATCTCTGTAAGGTGGTTTGAACCTCTTTTTGAAAGTGGTCGGTGTCAGAAGTAATCCTTTTGGCCCTGATGAGTTGACTGTATGGTAAATGGTTTTTCAGGGGTTGTGGATGAAAGCTAGAGTAGTGTAACGTGTTATTCCAGTCGTTCTTTTTACGGAATAAACTGGTTTTGAATCCTGTGGGAGTGTTAGTGACTTTGACATCGAGGAAAGTTATGGATTCAGTTTGAATTTCATGAGTAAATTGGATGCGCTGATCAATGGTGTTCAATAGAGACAATTGTTGTTGCAAGATGTTGCGTGGGCCCTGCCATATTAAGAAGATGTCATCTATGAATCTTACAAATATTTTCAAGTGATCAGTCCATTCAGTTTTGTTGAGGATATGGTCTTCTTCAAATCTATGCATGAAAATATTTGCGTAGGCCGGAGCCGCCAAATTGCCCATAGATGTTCCCGTCATTTGTTGGTACCAATTGTCTTTCCATGTGAAATAGCGGAAAAATAGTGTAAATTGTAGAAGTTCCATTAGAAAAAGTTTTAGGTCATTGTCCAGGTCTGTTCTCAACAAGCAATATTCAATGGCCTCTATCCCCATGGAGTGCGGGATAGATGTATATAGAGATGATACATCCACAGTGCACAATAGTAGTTGGCTGTGATCTTCTATTTGCACTTGGTTGAGTTTATTGAGAAAGTCTGTTGTATCTCGAATAAATGTTGGCAGGGAGATGCAATGGGCTGTAGATATTCCGAGAGGCTTAAGGATACCATTAAAACCGTCTTTATGTAAAAACGTTCAAAAATTCAAAGACAGATGGTACGCCATCCTTAATAAGTGTAGCCTTGATCTGATACTATTGATAATTGAGGAATTATCCACCATCCTGGAAGAATTATCAACTGAGATCTCCCGAGTCAAGACAGAATTGGAAAGCAGTTACTCCACAGAGGAACTCAATAAAATCATGGAAGACATCAACGCACAACTAGCTAAACACACTGCTGAAGTCAGCGAGCGCAAGATTCGAAAACTAAGAAGGGATACTATAGATTATAAAATGAGAGAGGTATACACGTGGGCAGACATCTACGCCAAACGGCGACAGAATAAACCCTACACCGCCAACACTGAAACTTCATCTTCAGAAGACGACACCACCAACTTACAAGGCAGAAGAACCAGGTTTCCCACACAGAAACCAGCATCCAATGTTCAAGAAACCGCAACAAACTCTGAAATTCCCTCAACATCTGCCAAGCCTTTTTTAGAGGTAGGCCAAGATCAACGCGAAGACCCAGGAGGGCAAAAAGAAAAAACTAAAGAACCTCCACCAACGAGAACGGTAACGAGCAAGAGGGACAAACCGAAAGTGAAGTAACAGATAACCTGGTTATCAACATTTCTGATTATCATTTCAGTAAAATCCAAATAAAAATCCTACAAAAAGGTACCTCATTCATCCCCACGGCTCAAACCAACAGACTAGAATTGGAAATTTCTTTTATAAGCTCATGAGGAAACTTTGTCTAAAGCATTTTTTTCAAAACATCATACAAACATCTACTGACCCTCAGCAAGATCAACTCAGGGGCCTACGTCCCAAAAGTAACTTCTTAGCACCAGTTTCACACAAGACGCTTGATACCTACGAGACTCTTGTCAGAAATGATTTATCCACACTCAATTGCAATCGTCAATCCAAACACAAGAACCTTACCACCAAGGAGATCAACACTCTCAAATCAATCTCCAATAATAACAAAATAACCTGCGTTAAGGCAGACAAGGGTGGAGCTATTGTAATCCTCAATACATCCTACTATGATCAACAAGCATCTCTTCACCTCTCGGACACCAACACATACTTGAAGTTACAAAATAATCCCACCATTCAATTCAAGGAAAGACTAGACAAAACATTGAACACAGCCTTTGAAAATGATGTAATCTCTGATAAAACCATCAAGTACCTCACCACCAAACATCCAAAAAGTCCCAAATTCTTTTTGGTTCCTAAAATACACAAGAACCTCCAAACGCCTCCTTGCAGGCCTATTGTGTCCACATGTGGCAGCATTCACGATCCTGTGGGAAAGTTTTTAGATAAATATCTACAGCCCATTGTCATCTCCCTGCCAACATTTATTCGAGATACAACAGACTTTCTCAATAAACTCAACCAAGTGCAAATAGAAGATCACAGCCAACTACTATTGTGCACTGTGGATGTATCATCTCTATATACATCTATCCCGCACTCCATGGGGATAGAGGCCATTGAATATTGCTTGTTGAGAACAGACCTGGACAATGACCTAAAACTTTTTCTAATGGAACTTCTACAATTTACACTATTTTTCAGCTTTTTCACATGGAAAGACAATTGGTACCAACAAATGACGGGAACATCTATGGGCAATTCGGCAGCACCGGCCTACGTAAATATTTTCATGCTTAGATTTGAAGAAGACCATATCCTCAACAAAACTGAATGGACTGATCACTTGAAAATATTTGTAAGATTCATAGATGACATCTTCTTAATATGGCAGGGCCCACGCAACATCTTGCAACAACAATTGTCTCTATTGAACACCATTGATCAGCGCATCCAATTTACTCATGAAATTCAAACTGAATCCATAACTTTCCTCGATGTCAAAGTCACTAACACTCCCACAGGATTCAAAACCAGTTTATTCCGTAAATAAAACGACAGGAATAACACGTTACACTACTCTAGCTTTCATCCACAACCCCTGAAAAACCATTTACCATACAGTCAACTCATCAGGGCCAAAAGGATTACTTCTGACACCGACCACTTTCAAAAAGAGGTTCAAACCACCTTACAGAGATTCAAATCCCGAGGGTACCCACACCACGTCCTAGACCAGGCCAAACAACGATGCGAAACCAAATCCAGAAGCGAATTACGGTCCAACATCACAACATCCAACAGAGATCCAATTACTGTTGTTTCCAAATACTCTACAGCCAGTAACAAATTCAAGCAGATCATCAGAAAACATTGGGAAAATCTAAGGATAGAACCAGACTTTAATAAAATCTTCGACAATTATCCCACCTTTGCTTACACCAGAGCTAAAAACATAGGAGAACTCTTGAAAATGCCCCATCAAACCACCACCGAGTTCAAAGGAACAGTCCCATGCAAAAATTGCAATCACTGTAATAGTGTTATCCAAGGGAATACTATCAATCATCAGATGAAGGGCAACAAAATCAAGGTTAGAGCAACAGTGACATGTGATACCAGCAATGCAGTCTACATGTTGAAATGTCCATGTGGCAAAATCTATGTTGGACAAACCGAGAGGAAACTGAAAGTACGACTTAATGAACACAAGTCTAACATAAGAACCAAACAAATCAAATCTACTGTTGCACAGCACTTTCTGGAAGCAGGACATGGCATCAGCCAATTACGATACTGTGCTTTGGAAACAATCAGTAAACAAGAAGGCAAAGACAATCACATTGGACTTCTCAGAAGAGAGAATTACTGGATTTTCACATTGTGCAGCATGAAACCACAGGGTCTCAACGACCAAGTGGTATACTTATGTTACCTTTGATATGCTGAATTTTCAGCTAGCAGCTCCCTAATTACGCACAGTGGTCAGCTCTTAATACCACCTACACCATTGTACTTCTATTGAGAGATTTTCTTGATTATATTGATTATATTCTTGTTCATGCTTCATGTTCACTTGCACACTTTTGGATTACCGCCACGCTGTATTTATTCATCATAATTTTCTATATTCATTATTACCTTTTTTTGTACCTGAGATTAGACTGTCATTCACCCATTCGACATTTGTTTACTTGCATTAATAATTTTTTTTCCACAGGTTTGCCTTTTAACCTCGACTTACAGTTCGGCTTTTTTCGCATACTAACACATCTCACCTTTCATTCACTACCCAATGTATTATAGCAGTTCTCGTATTGTGTTTATTCACTTTCATTTTTTTACACACTGCCCCTTTAACTATTGCCCCGCCACGCTTCCTTGTAACCTCTTCACTACATATACTTCCGGCTCACAACCACGCTCGAACCCGGCCAGATAAAGATTTGTCCGCGACTAAGAATCCTCCCCGCACGCTCACGGTAAGCCGCCCATCACAATTTTTGATTGTTACTAGCAGGTCGCTTGCACTTTTTTAATCAGCTCACTCGTATTTACACCATAATCGTTTTCCGCGTAGCCACACCTTTTCAATCACTTTTCGTCGCGGTTTCGCGCTACGCAGTACACCCTTTTTCTTAAACGAGCTTACTAAATACGCATGCTGATGCAGGTTGTTTATGATACTATTTTCATAGAGCACAGCTTATTTTTGGTTACCCATAGCATCACTAGTCACCGTTATAAATCACTCCGTATCACTCAAGATTTATCGTCACAACGCCCTCACCTTACTGTTCACTTTAATAATTTGTTTAAATGAATATCCTGGGCTCTATTTAGAGTACAATTACTTTCTTCTTTGTCAACAGAACTTATCCCCAGATGAAGGCATGATTTGAATGCCGAAATGCATTGGGATGGTTTGAGTGCATTAATGGAATTCTGATGATACAATGGAATATATTCTTGTGAATACAACGAGAAGTAAAACATACGATTAAATACTTGAACATCTCATACGTCTGAATTGTTCTATTCATTTTTCTACTAACATTCAAAGAAACCTTTTCATAAGGACACTTGTGGAACCCGGAGGACATTTCTCAGAGTTGAGAGTGCTACCCCCATGTATTTACTACGCCTCCAGTCAGAAGGCGATTCTCTGGAGTTCCTTACAAACAATATAAAACTAACAAAACAGCTGTGCGCCCAGTAAAAAATCCTTTTGATTCTCTGTTTGCAACAAACACTACAGGCTCGGGGACAGCAATCTACTAGAGGCAACCACTCGTTGGAGAGGTAAGTTGGGATGTCGTGGGATGCCGGGACACTGTTGGTTAGGCCACCAAAGGCTGAGGGAGCATTGGGTGCAGGGGTGTCTTTTGATGCAGTTTTTTTTTTTACTGCCTCCAGTCGTGGTCGGGGGATCTTCCAGAAAGGGGCTGCAGGCGGCATCTGGAGACTCGAGGTAGGTCAGGGATCACCAGATCCCAGTTCAGGATCGCAGGTGGAGACTTCCTCGTGGTGTTGGGACATCCGTACTCAGGCCGTGGGCATCGGATGCAGAGTAGTGCAGAATCACAGATTTGGCTGGAACCAGAGTCTGTTGATGAGCAAATCTGGTGCTCACGGGAGACAAAATCTTTTCAGTCAAGGCAGGGCAGATCCTCCAGGTTCTGGGGGCTGCTGGCTGCAGGGCACGCCAGGATTTCGCTAGAGCAAATCAAGGTCGGGACAAGCTGGAAGGACTGAGGCTAAATCAGTTGGTGTCCTCTTCTTCCTTCAGCATGGCTTTTTGGTCCTTCTTCTTCTTGTCTGAGAAGGTAAGGTTCGTGTTGCCCCTCAATACAAGATTTAGGGCGTTTCAGGTAGGTACAGGTTGGGACTAATGGGTCCCTTCCTTGGGGTGGGTACACCCCCTTTTATGCCACCTTCCAGTGAGAGGGGGACATAAGCCTCACTCTAGTTGGCTGGACCCTCCCATCTTCAAGATGGTGGGGATTGAGAATTATGCTTCCGCTCACCTCCCCCACCTGAGGGGTGGAGTTGGCAAAGGTGTGAATACCTCACCTCCTATCTTGGTATTCACACTGATTCTCCTGCCCAAAGTGGGGGACGGAACTAGTGGGGGCCAGTTGCTGGGGCCTCAAATGGTTGGGTCACCTCACAAAGGCGGCACGTCTTTGAAGCTTCCCCTTCGTGGACCCTTCCCATTCTAGGGAGGAGGCTTGGCACCTCTGCCCAGGATGTGCATTATTTCAGACCCCCAAGAGCAGCAGGCTCTCAACCTAGGAGTCCAGAAACATGTCTGGTTTGGCAGCTGGCAAGCAGCCAGTCAGCCAGTTCACTAGAGTTAGGTCCATTTTCCAGGGGCATCTCTAAGATGCCCTCTGAGTACACTTTTCATTAAATCCCACACTGGCATCAGTGTGGGTTTAATGTGCAGAGAATTTCGATACCAAACTTCCCAGATTTCAGTAAAGCCATTATGGTGCTGCGGAGTTCATAATATCAAACTCCCAGACCATATACTCTTCATGGCTTTAATGCACTTACAATGTCTAAGAATATACTTGGACACTGTAGGGGTACAGGGCACATGCACCTGTGCCATCACCAGTGGCATAGTGCACCCAGCTAGAGTGGTGGCTGACCTATGCCATATGGGCAGTGGGTTGTAGGCATGGCATACAGGGATGTGTGCAATGTCAACTCTTCACTTTTCTCTGCACCACAATACTCAGCCTGCAATGGCAGTGTATGGGTGTTAAGGTACAGGGCCTTTAAGGGTGGAACAATATATGATGCAGCCCTTAGAGGCCTTCTCTGGTCACAGGGCCCTTGGTACCTAGGGTACCTTTTACAAGGGACTTACATGTGGCCAGATAGATGCCAATGTGGGGCTACACCATACAGTTTTAGTTAAAGAACTTAGGCCCTGGGTACCTGGTTAGTAGGGAGCCAGGGCACGCTTAGTCAAAGACCATCAAAAGTGGGACAACAATGCAAAAAGGGGGGCTCTCCAACACCCTCCCCCCAAATGAAAAAGGATGAGACTATCCTTTCCCTAGAGAGTCTTCACTGTCTAAGTGGAAGAACCTGGAAAGTCCACCTGCATTGGCATTGGCAGTCCCAGGTTTATGTCTTACTGTAAAGTCCATTCCCTGTAGGGAGATGGACCACCTCAACAGTCTGGTATTTTCACCTTTCATTTGCATTAGTCATTTGAGAGGTCTGTGGTCAGTTTGAACTGTGAAGTAAGTACCAAACAAGTATGGTCTCAACTTTTTAAGGGACCAAACCACAGCAAAGGCCTATCTCTCAAATGCACTCCAACGCTGCTCCCTGGGGGCTTAACCTCCTGCTTATAAAAGCAACAGGCTGGTTTTGGCTATTATCAATGGTCTGGGATAGGACTGCTTCTATCCCTAGCTCAGAGGCATCGGTCTGCACAATGAACTGCTTGGTGTAGTCTGGAGGTTTGAGAATTGGTGCTGAGCGCATTGCCTCTTTCAGGGTGTCATAAGTCTTTTGACAGCTAACTGTCCAGTTTACCCTTTTGGGCATCTTCTTGGAGGTGAGTTCTGTAAGGGGTGTCACAATGGATCCATACCCTTTCACAAACCTCCTGTAGTACACAGTCAAGCCAAGGAATGCCCTGACTTGGGTCTGGGATGTTGGAGCCTCCCAGTCCAGGCTAGCCTGGATCTTGGATTGTCGTGGTTGCACTTGGCCTCCACCAACAAGGTGGCACAAGTATATAACTGTACCCCGCTCTATCTGGCACTTGGATGCCTTGAATGATAGGCCGGCAGTTTGCAGGGCTTGTAAAACCTTCCCCAGGTGGATCAGGTGATCCTGCCAGGTGGAGCTAAATACAGCAATATCATCAAAATATGCTGCACTAAAGGCTTCCAATACAGCAAGGAATTGGTTCACCAACCTTTGGCAGGTGGAAGGGGCATTCTTTAAACCAAAGAACATAACAGCAAACTGATAATTCTCATCAAGTGTGGAGAATGCGGTTTTATTTTTGGCTCCCGTGGCCATGCCAATATGCAACTAGCCTGCAGTTAAGTCAAAGATACTAAGAAATGTGGCTGCTCCCGATGTATCTATCAACTCATCAGCCCCATGACAGAATTGAGACCTCTGTAGTCCACACAGAACCTCATTTTTCTCTTTCCACCCTGGGTGTCAGGATCACGTAGCCGTGCCTACCTAATTGGTTGCACTACATGTCCCATTAACCCTTGTGTGTGTTCCTGAGGTATAAATAAGGGCGGGACCAGGAGACTTTGTGCGTGATTTTGGTACATTTCCAGTTTCCTGCGTTGGTAGATCATTTCTTGCTGTGTACCTGTCCTTTTCGGAGATTCCTTGGTTACGTGCTGATTCAGCTCGGGTTTCCGAGCGCTGTGCTTGCCTAGTGTCTTTCCTCTTGGCCCCCTTGCTTCCGGGTCGATACTCTTCGTCTCAATGGTCGGCTGGTGAGCTGGCTGATAGCTAGCTGCTTACGGAGTGTGCGGAGGATTTCCAGATGTCCAAAGCGTGAATAAAACGCCTTCTGACTTGTGCTGAACTTTAGTTAAAATATACCGTTGTGGGTCTTTCTACGGCCACGACGGGCCTTCATTTTTGTTTGCCTCGTGAGCGGAGCGCTGTGGCAGTGCTACGAGCTACCGTTACGAAGTCCCACATTAGCTGGGGGGATTTGGAGGTTTCATTGCAAGTGCCAAAGCGGGAAGTAGTGGATGGCTCTACACTTTTCCAGATTTGGAGACTGGTGTTAAAGTACGTTTGTTTCCGTATGCAAAAGGATATATGTGCTGAACTATTACAACGGAAGATAGTAGTAGGAGGCTACATCTTACCGTTTGTTTAACTGTTACTTTGTTACCTTCGGATCGGGTGATGGAACCCTTTTCTGATGACTTTGGATATATGTAAATTTGGAAGGGATAAGGAGCTTCATTTCAGTATGAACATTAATACTAGGGGGTATGTTTTTTTCCACTGATTTGTTCTTAATGAAGTATTTCACGAATACGTATGGGTCTGAGGAATAATCTGTCTTTTCGATCATTAGGGATCAGGAACATGTTCAGTTATATATATATATATATATATATATATATATATATATCTACCTACAGCAGCAGGAGGGCACTTTTGGAGGACCTGAGCCAGGTGAATAGAGAGACATTAGCGAGAATGAAATGAGAGTAGTATTTCCTACATGTAGTATAATCCGGTGTGTTTTCTCTTTCAGCTATTCCTTACCTGCTGTTCCCTTCCGTCCCTCCCTGTTTTCTTTATTTCCCTCGCCCGATCACTCGAACACCCTGTGTATTTATATATCAGGGTGTTGGTGAGGTCAGGAGGTGGAGCCTACATTGCTACAATTGGACCCTGCGGAGTGCACCCTAACAGAATCACGCACCCAAGAATTTCATTCTGCCTGGTCCAGTTGTAGCAAGTATGGCGACCATGGAGGACGTATTACACGCACTAGTCTTGGTACAGCAGGAATTGGCGTCCTCCAAGGCAGAGACAGCTGCTTTGAAGGATAGAGCAGAACAGCTCTCAAAGAATCCCTTTAATGCTTCAGCTGGGATTTCACAAATTCAAGTCACGGTCCCACCCCCCATTCCTTTGGCAAACCCTGAACATTATGCCAGTGACCCTCGTAAGATTCAGGTGTTCCTTACGCAGGTGTTGCTACACTTCTCATGCAAACCTGCTTCATTCCCGACTAACCATTCTCGTGTTGCATTTGCCATATCCTATCTGGTGGGGGATGCAGCGAATTGGGCAGTGCCCTTGGTGAAGAACAATGACGCCATATTGTCTGATTGGTCGGCTTTCAGGGCCGAGTTTGAGAAAGTCTTTGACCCCAGAGCCACTACTTTTAGCGCTGATAAAGAATTAATGGAGTTAAAGCAAGGAAAAGGAGAGTTGATTACTTATCTAACTGCTTTTAATCGTTTGGTAGCAGAGGCCGAGTGGCCGGAAGAGAAGCACAGAGAAGCACATGTCTCTCTTCTATCAGGGTTTAAGGGAGGAACTGAAAGACGTGGTGGCTCAGATTGATCCTCAACCTTCCACGTGTGTGGACATGATTAATTTAGCGCTAAGACTTGATAGCCGGATGGCTGAGAGAGGAGGGGACCGGAGGAAATGGGAGAGGAGCTCATACAGATATGATCGATTCCCACAGCAGAAACTGGTCCTGAACCCATGGAAATAGGCGCCCCTAGAGCACCATTGTCTAGAGAAGAGAGAGAGAGCAGGAGGGTACAGGGTCTATGTATGTACTGTGGCAAGAGGGCCCACTACGTAAGAGAATGCCCTGCTAAATCCAAGGTGCCTAACAATTGGAATAGAAATAAGAGAGTGGCGATTTCCTCGACAGTAAAAGAGTTGGAGAATACCGCTAATGTAAAGCAGAGAGTAGAGGGTTCTGAGGACTGGAAGCTCACTTCTTTGTCCACAAGAGGGATAAGGGAGACGGAGTCACACTTGGTGCTCACTATGATTTTGGAATGTGAGCAGAAGTCCCATCAAGTGCTAGTAATGCTTGATTCCGGGGCGACTGGTCATTTTATTGATGATGGATTGGTATCCCTTTTGGCTTTAACCAGGGTGCCCAGGGTCAACCCGGAGGAGGTATTAGCCGTAGATGGTCAGCCTATCAAATCAGGGCTCATAACAGAAAAGACGGGTGAAGCGGTGGTGTCTATTGAGGTACAAGATGAGAGACACACGGAGGTGCTGGAACTAAATATAACAGATGCACCTCAATATGAGCTTATACTGGGGATGCCATGGTTGAGTTACCACAACCCCTCCATCGATTGGAAAGCTAAGACAGTGCAATTCTTGCCGGAATATTGTCAGGAACATTTCGTTCCATGTGTGGTTTCGCAGGTGGCTGTGTTGGCCAGTCCTTTTCTAGTGGCCACGGCCGCTGAGAAGGAGGTTGTACTCCTGATGGAGTATGTGTCTTATCATGATGTGTTCAGCGAAAGTAAAGCAGAAACATTGCCTCCTCATAGGGAATATGACTGCCGCATAGACCTGGTGGATGGTGCCACTATTCCCTCATGTAGAGTGTATGCCCTGTCTGTTCCCGAACCACCCATTTGAAGGAGTACTTGAACCATCATGTGAGCATAGGTTTCATTAGACCATCCCGCTCCCCTGCAGCCTCTCCTTTGTTTTTCATAGCAAAGGCCAATGGGGATTTGAGGGCATGTGTAGACTACCGCGTCTTGAATAAAAACATCATCCGTAACAGATACCCTCTCCCCCTCATATCGGTTCTGCTTGATCAAGTTAGGGAGGCAAAGATCTATACCCGCTTAGACTTGTGGGTGCTTATCACTTGGTCAGGTTCCGTGAGGGGATGAGTGGAAAACAGCTTTTAAGAAGTGGTATGGTTTGTATGAGTATTTCGTCATGCCCTTTGGACTATGTAATGCCCTGACGGCATTCCAATTTTTCATTAACGACGTACTGAAAGAGTACATAAATTGTTTTGTAGTTGTCTATATTGGCAACATCCTGGTGTATTCTATGGAGGTTTCTAGTCACACAGAACAGGTGTGTAAGGTGGTAGAAGAGTTGAGAGAGCACCAACTGTATGTTAAGTTGAGCAAATGCGAATTTGGGGTGACCGAAGTCGAGTTCCTGGGGGTGATGCTTAGTCCTAAAGGTCTGCAGATGTCAGAGCGCAAGGTGCTAGCGGTTCAGGGATGGCCTACCCCAAAAAATGTTAGAGAAGTCCAGAGTTTTCTGGGCTTCGCTAATTACTATCGCCGCTTCATTCTACACTTCTCACAAGTGGCTGTTCCCATCACCAAGCTGTTGAGGAAGGGGGTGCCTTTTTTTTGGACTAGGGAGGCTGGGGAGGCATTTAAGAGTCTGAAGACCTCGTTCGTCACTGCTCCTGTGCTTTCCCATCCAAATCTGGAACATCCATTTGTAGTAGAGGCTGATGCTTCTGATGAGGCAATAGGGGCTGTACTATCTCAAAGGGACCCAGGTACAGGACAGCTCCATCCAGTAGCTTACTTATCCAGGAAATTAAGTCCTGCTGAGCTCAATTACACAATAGCTGAGAAAGAACTCCTCTACATTAAGAGAGCTTTTCAGAAGTGGAGACAGTATTTGTGGGGGGCCCGTCATACCATCACAGTGTACACCGACCATCGGAACCTACAATATATGTCATCTGCAAGACATCTCACGCAAAGACAAATGCGCTGGATGTTGTTCTTTGCGGAATATGTGTTTGTGGTCACGTTCAGGCCTGGTAGCGAGAATCGCAAGGCAGATGAGTTGTCCAGACAAATACTGCCGGGCCTGCCCAAGAACAAGGATACTCAGGCCATAATTCCAGCAACTAAGGTGGTGTGTGTGGTGAGAGCCGAACACTTCCTAGAGGAGGTGAAGATACATCCATTCCCTGGGGGTTGGAATGCTTGGCAGCTGGTAATCTTGAAAGAACGGTGAGACAGGGGTTGCCTCTCAAGCAGGATCGTTTGTTCTTGCCAACCGTTCAGTTACAGAAAAAGGCTTTTCTTTGGTGCCACGAAGTGCCCTTGGCAGGACATCCTTGCATACGTAAAACTATCACTACGATACAAAGACATTTTTGGTGGGAAACATTGCCCAAGAATGTAACATTGTGGGTATCACTATGTGATGTATGTGCCAGGGCATAAGGAGTGAACACCAGGAAGGCAGGGAAACTCATGCCTATGCCTACCCCTAGTCGACCCTGGCAGAACATTAGTTTGGATTTTGTGTCGGGTTTACCTCCTGATCAGGGATACTCTGCCATTCTAGTGGTTGTAGACAGCCTCACAAAGATGGGGCACTTCATACCGTGCAATAACCTTCCCACGGCAGGACAGACAGCACAATTGTTAGCCAGCAACATCATACGGTTGCATAGAGTGCCAAGAGTAGTTGTCTCAGACCGAGGGCCCCAGTTTATCGCCCGTTTTTGGCGCATGTGGTGTCGCGCTTTGAACATAGAGTCATCTCTCTCCACAAGTTTCGATCCACAGACTGATGGTCAAACAGAGAGGCTAAATCAGACCTTGAAGAAATATCTGAGATGTTATTCGAAAGAGGCTCATGAATCATGGGTTGATTTGTTGTGGATGGCGGAATTGGCCTACAACAATGCATGGCACAGCTTCACTGGTACGTTTCCTTTCAAGGCCGATTTCGGGTATGATGCTACCACCTTGCCCGTAGACATCCCTGAGGACGTGCAGAACCAGCCTTCAGTGAAGGAAAAGGTGCAACTGCTGAGGAAAGTGCACAAGGAAGTGCAAGCGCACTTGATAAAGGCAAAAGAGGTGTACAAGAAGTGGGAAGATCGGCATCGCATGAAGGGTCGCCAGTATGAGGTGGGGGACAGGGTTTGGTTGTCAACAAAAAACATTCATTTCAAATTACGAAGTGTCTTTCACCCCCGTTATATTGGTCCTTACCCAATCGTGAAAAGAATCAATCCAGTGGCCTATAAATTGAAGCTGCCGGGGTCGCTGCGAGTACACCCGGTGTTTCATGTGCAGTTACTAAAATCAGCTTTGACCTCTAGGAGGGTGGCTCCTCCGCCTGTGTTGAGCGATGGAGGGCTTGAATATGAAGTGAAGAGCATCAGGGACTCTAAGTGGCGTAGGGGTGTGCTCTGGTATCTGGTGTCATGGAATGGCTATTCTGCCGAGGACGACTCCTGGGAGCCGGTGACGAATGTCCATGCCCCGAGGGCCATTAGATCCTTTCATAGGAGGTACCCTGCTAAGCCTGGTCCTAGGAGGCGCTAGGGACGGGGACATACTGTCAGGATCACGTAGCCGCGCCTACCTAATTGGTTGAACTACACATCCCATTAACCCGGTGTGTGTTCCTGGGGTATAAATAAGGGCGGGAACAGGAGACTTTATGCGTGATTTTGGTTCATTTCCGGTTTCCTGAGTTTCCTGCGTTGGTGGATGATTTCTTGCTGTGTACCTGTCCTTTTCGTAGATTCCTTGGTTACGTGCTGATTCAGCTCGGGTTTCCGAGCGCTGTGCTTGCCTAGTGCCTTTCCTCTTGGCCCCCTTGCTTCCGGGTCGATACTCTTCGTCTCAATGGTCGGCTGGTGAGCTGTCTGATAGCTAGCTGCTTACGGAGTGTGCGGAGGATTTCCAGACGTCTGAAGCGTGAGTAAAACGCCTTCTGACTTGTGCTGAACTTTAGTTAAAATATACCGTTGTGGGTCTTTCTACGGCCACGACGGGTCTTCATTTTTGTTTGCCTCGTGAGCGGAGCGCTGTCGCAGTGCTACGCGCTACCATTACGAAGTCCCACATGAGCTGGGGGGATTTGGAGGTTTCATTGCAAGTGCCAAAGCGGGAAGTAGTGGATGGCTCTACACTTTTCCGGATTTGGAGACTGGTGTTAAAGTACGTTTGTTTCCGAATGCAAAAGGATATATGTGCTGAACTATTACAACGGAAGATAGTAGTAGGAGGTTACATCTTACCGTTTGTTTGACTGTTACTTTGTTACCTTCGGATCGGGTGATGGAACCCTTTTCTGATGACTTTGGATATATGTAAATTTGGAAGGGATAAGGAGCTTCATTTCAGTATGGACATTAATATTAGGGGGTATGTTTTTTTCCACTGATTTGTTCCTCATGAAGTATTTCACGAATATGTATGGGTCTGAGGAATAATCTGTCTTTTCTATCATTAGGGATCAGCAACGTGTTCAGTTATATATATCTACCTACAGCAGCAGGAGGGCACTTTTGGAGGTCCTGAGCCAGGTGAATAGAGAGACATTAGCAAGAATGAAATGAGAGTAGTATTTCCTACGTGTAGTAAAATCTGGTGTGTTTTCTCTTCCAGCTATCCCTTCCCTGCTGTTCCCTTCCGTCCCTCCCTGTTTTCTTTATTTCCCTCGCCCGATCACTCTAACACCCTGTGTATTTATATATCAGGGTGTTGGTGAGGTCAGGAGGTGGAGCCTACATTGCTACAATTGGACCCTGCGGAGTGCACCCCGACACTGTGGATATTGTTTGGGGACTAGAACCACTGGGCTGGCCCAGGGGCTATCAGAGTTTTCAATAACCCCTAACACTAGCATCTTGCTGAGTTCAGCTTTGATGCTCTCCTTAACTTGATCAGACTGTCGATAGATTTTTGACATGTACACTGTCTCCAGTGTCCACATCCTGGGTACACCAGTGTGTCTGACCAGGGGTCAAGGAGAAAAGCTTAAGATACTGCGGTAAGACTTGCTTGTAGTCAGCCTGCTGTTGAGCAGTAAAGGTGTCTAAATAAACAACTCCATCTACTGACCCGTCTTTGGGGCTATAACAGAGGAGGTCAGGGAGAAGTTCACTCTCTGTCTCCTGATCCTCATCAGTAATCATCAACATGGTGATGTCAGCACTGTCATGGAAATACTTTAGGCGGTTCACATGGATCACCCTTTTGGCAGTCCTGCCTGTGCCCAGGTCAACCAAGTAGGTGACTTCACTTTTCTTCTATAAGATGGGGTAAGGGCCACACCATCTGTCCTGGAGAGCCCTTGGTGCCACTGGCTCCAAAACCCACAGCTTTTGTCCTGGTTGAAATTCTACCAGTGCAGCTTTTTGGTTCTACTAGTGCTTCCAAAGCTTCTGGCTGGCCTCAAGATGTGTGGAAGTTTTTTCCATGTACTCTGCCATTATGGACCTTATTCCTAGTACATAGCCCACAATGTCTTGTTTGCACTCTTGGAGAGGCTTCTCCCAACCCTCTTTTACAAGACAGAGTGGTCCCCCTAACAGATGGCCAAACAGAAGTTCAAAGGGGGAAAACTCTACTACCTTCTGAGGCACTTCTTTGTAGGCGAAAAGCAAGCATGGTAAGAGGACATCCCATCTCCTTTTGAGTTTTTCAGGGAGCCCCATGGTCATGCCTTTCAATGTCTTGTTAACCCTCTCAACAAGACCATTGGTTTGTGTATGATGAGATGTAGTAAACTTGTACTGCAAACGTTGTGAATACGTATTCAATACGTATTCACAACGTATGCACCTGCGGCCATCTTTTCTGTTTAACTTTCAACTTTATCCATGAAAGACATGCACGGCAATAGGGTCCGCGGGCCGCCAATTAAGGCCGGGCGGGCCGTACTATGAGTACCCCTGCTTTAGGGAAATCAGTGTATCTCTCACCATGGTGACACAGGCACCTACATCCCTCAGGGCTTCTATTCTAGTCCCAGTAATCCAGGGTTATTGCAAATACTTCTTTAAGTTGGGTGGCCACACAGCTAAAGTGGCAAACTCAACTGCATCCTCAGAGATTAGAACTGCTTCAGTGTGGACCCTGATTTGCTCTGCGCATACTGTTGATCTCATCTGGAGATTGGATACACCAGTACTAACTGGAGGAGGACCAGGGGGCTTCTTGTTAGGACAAGTAGCATCTCCAGTTAAGTGTCCCAACCTCTTACAATTGGACTGGGAAGAGACTTGCGACCCAGCCTCCTTAGCAGGTTTTAGGGGCCCTTTTGAAGACTCTTGGTTTTTGTCTTTGGTGTTCTCGCACCCCATTCCTCTAGCGAGGTTTGGTAAATCCTTTTTTTCTGGTCACCCCCAGTGGCTGTTTGTGTTACCCTAGTCTTGACCCGTGGTTCTGTGTTCTCTCCCAATTCTTGGGTAGAAATTAGACCTAGGTCTGCCAGATGTTGATGCAACTTCTTATTAGTGCAATTACTCAAAATATGTTCTTTCATAAAACGATTGTAAAATCCTTTGAAATAATGCACATTATTTCCAGTTAACTATCTATCTAGTGTCTTAACTAAGTAGTCTACGAAGTCAATCCAGGACTGGTTTTGGGTTCTGTGAGCCCCCCTCAAACTAATCCTATATTACTCAGTTGTGAGCTCAAAGCCCTCAGAGTTTTCTTCATGAGGCCATAAGACTCAGCATCTACCCCTGTAAGGGTCAGGAGTCTGTCCCTGGAGTTACCAGTGAACAATTCCCAAAGGAGAGCCCCCGCAGTGTGACTTACTCACTTTTCTCATTTCACTCTCTCAAAAGCTGTGAACCATTAGGTGATGTTATCACCTTCCTCACATTTAGGGATAATCCATTTGGGGATTTTGGGATCATAAGGTTTCTCTATGTCTCTATTTATTAAGTTGCTGCCACCATTAATGGGAGCTAAGCCCATCTCTGCTCTTTCTTTTTCTAGAGCCAGGGGTCTGGTCTCTAGGTCTAATCTTTTGGCCAACCTCACTAAGAGATTGGTCTTCTCATTGAGGCTGTCCTCAATGGACTCAGAAGCACCTGACCCACCTGTGTGGGATCTAGGTGCTGTGAGTAATATTCTTGGAATCAGGGGCACAGGGGCCCTGTTCTCCCTAGGAAGTGAGGGGGGTTGGAAGTTATCCTCATCCCCTCCATCCTCTTCCCCATCTGAGAGGTCTTCGCCTTGCTCATAGGAGTGGTCCTTAAAATACCCTGCCAACAGCTCCAGGAGGAATTTTTGGAGGGATGGGACCCCATGGTAATGTTTTTAAGTTTACACAGAGACCTTAACTCCCTGAATTCCAGGTGGATCTAAGAGGTGAGGTTGAGCTCCTCGACCATCTTTTCTATGACATTTGTTATGTTTTTACTAACAGTTGTGTTCTTGTTAAGAGATATTCTAAAATAAACTTCTAACCCCTCTCACCCCTAACTATAGTGAGTTTTTATTTTTCTAAAATTCTAAAGGGACTTCACCAAGAACCTAACAATACTTTTAGTAATTTGGACAAATGTGTCAATTAAAAAAAAATCTGAATTCTAAAGACAATTTAGTTCTGTTGTGTGTTCAGGTGTTGACCAAGTCAGTCCAACAAATTCAAAGTTGTAGACACCACCGCTGGTCCACCAATGTAGGAAGCTGGCTCTGTATATACTATACCAATTAAGGTATAGTGTGTAGTGTACAGAGTCCAGTGGATCCCTAAAGGCTTACAGGGTAAAATTAGATAATACCTTACTCTCTATTAGTGGTAGTGTGGGTGAGCAGTAAAGCTTTATCAGAAGGTAGTATTAAGCATTTATTGTACACACTCAGGCAAGAAAGGATGTCACACACTGAAAGACTGAACTCGGACCAATTTGTTTTGTATAAAAATATTATTTTGTTGTATTTTATTTCTAGAACCAAGCCAGGGTTGGTGCAGGTAAGTGAAATAATACAGTTCAATGAAGTTGTATGCAATTGGTTGGATACAGGTAAGTCAATTATTCAGAAACTGTTGTAATTACTTTTCAGTTACTTTGCAATTACTGTATGATTACTTGTTAGGTTACCTTTCAGATTACTCACAGGGACATTTCCTAAATAAAAGGTGAGTAAATCAGTTTTTGAAAGCACACAGTTTCATACAGTTTCATACAATTTTCCAACTCCACACTTAGAACATTTTTCACAGAAAAGCAATCAATGAAATCTGATAGGAGAAAATGAAGTTATCGGTTTATAGGTAAGTACTGGGTTTTTGGAGTTTGTTTACTGGGGTTAGAACAAGGGTTCCCCCAGGATCAAGGATGCACTCCAAGAACCCCCTCAGCGGCACTAGGGCATCTGGGTGCGGAGTGCTGAGGCACAATGTTATCCATAGGGAGCTAGGAGGCCTCCAGTTGGAGGCTGTTAACGAGCAGGCCACAATGTTGTGGGAGCAAAGCTCCTGAAAGTAAGCTCAGGGCAAAGGGGGGTTCAAGTTAGCACACAGAGTGCGACCACAGCGGCACAGAGGCGGCCGGTTGCTGTTTTGGTATTGGGTGACGTGTTGTTTTCAGTGGGGATTCTCCAGTTGCAACAGACACTGCAGGCTCAGGGACGAAGCTCTTCTGGAGGCGACCACCAGTTGGAGAGGTAATTTTGGATGTTGTGGGATGCCGGAACACCATTGGGTGGGCCATACAAGGCCGGGGGCATCGGGTGCAAGGATGTCTTTTGGCATCAGGTTTTTCTTACTGGCTCTGGTCGCAGAGATCCTCCAGAAAGGGGCTGCAGGCAGCGTCAAGAGACTTGAAAAAGGTCAGGGATCGCCAGATCCCAGGTCAGGATCGCTAGGGGGACCTCCTCGTGGTGTTTGGCCACTTAAACTCGGGCTGTGGGCGTCAGGTGCAGTGTGGTGCAGACTCGTGGATTACTTCTTTTTATTAAATTTTCTGCTCAAGCAAATTGCATCAATAGCATCATTACATACATTCATTGGTACATTGTGGTCTCATTTGCACGTATGTTCTTTTCTAATTACAGCTTTGTGTACATTATATCAGATCATGCCAATAGTTCTTTGAGCTTTTCAGAGGGAGAGTAGTTTTTTCTCAGTACAAGTAATGGAATCCCAGTGCTAATGGCGACAAATAGGTCATCAAGATCACAGCTCTCCCCACGGTTCCGATGGCATACCTTCTATCAACAATCAATACACACATTTCTTATTCGGCGTCCCCTCCCTTCTCAACTACAGTTACACCACTTATGCCTCCGCCCTGCTAGTGCGGAGGAGTGGTCATGCTTGCTTGTTCTGGGTCTTGTGGGTGTGCCAGTAAGTAGCACGTCAAGGGGGCCCAGATATCCTTGGGCCGAGATGCACACAGCAGCAGTTCAGCATATGCAGCTAGGCACTCCTGGCAGGTCACTAAGTCGGCTATTCAATTCTTAAATTTGGGTGCCCGTCCCATCCCCCAGCGGCAGGCCACCCGTCTCTTGGCCATTAGCAGCACAAGTGCAGGATATTTGCAGTGCACCGCCTGCAGAGGTTTAACATAGCCCAGTAGAGCCATCAATGGGGTGGGCGCCACCCAATCGTTGATCATCAATGTCAAGGCGCCAAACACTTGCACCCAATGTGCATTCACCCCGGGACAATCCCAGGCTAGATGCAAAAAACCCGCCCCAGGGGCATGACATCTGTCACACCTGTCTGAGTCCCTTAGGCGGTATTTATGTAACCTAACTGCGGTGTAATATTTTCTATTCAGGAATTTATAGTGGATAATACGGAGCCTGCTGCTGCCCGATATCCTTTCAGTCTGTAAACAGCAAAAATCCCAGTGGTCATCGGTCATCTCGATCCCCAATTCCTCACTCCATCGAGCACGGGAAATCGTGGCCGGTAGTTCTCTCTGTGTGTGGACCACTCTATAAAGCAGCGAGACAAGGCGCTTGGCTGTTACATTCTGCAGCATCATGTGCAGCGGCGCCAAAGTGTGCGGTTCTTTTGGGAAAGACGTGTTGATTTGGCTGCAACCAGAGTCTGTTGGTGAGCAAATCCGGTTCTCACAGGAGACAAAGTCTTTTCAGTGAATGCAAGGCAGGTCTTCCGGGTTCCGGGGAGCCACTGGCTGAAGGACACACTGGGATTCTGCTCGATCAGGTCAAGTTCAGGACAGGCCGGTAGGGCTGGGGCCAAGTCAGTTGGTGTCCTCCTGTTCTTCCTTCAGCACGGCTCTTCGGTTCTTCTTGTCTGAGGAGGCAAGGTTTCGGGTTAGCCCTAAATACTAGATTTATCGGCATTTTAGGGAGGCACAGGTGGGACCAATGGGTCCCTTCCTTGTGGTGGGTGCACCCCCTATTATGTCATGCTCCAGTGGGAGGGAGGCATAAGCCTCACTTTGGTTGGCTGGGTCCCCACATCTTCAAGATGGCACGTACTGAGAGTTGCGCTTCCCCTTGCCGCCCCCACCTGAGGGTTGGCAAAGGGGAGCACACCTCTTTTTCTATCTTGGTTTTCCTGCTGATTCTCCCGCCCAAAGGGGGGTCAGAACTGTTGGGTGCCAGTTGCTGTGGCAGAAAATGCCTGGATCAGCTCACAAAGGTTGCAAGCCTTTGAAGCTTCCCCTTCGTTGACCCTGCCCATCCTGGAAGAGGAGGCTTGGCTCGTCTGCCCAGGATGTTCTTTGTTTTCAGACCCCAAGAGCGGAAGGCTGTCGACCCAGGGCTCCAGAAACACGTCTGGGGGTGGCAGTTGGTCAGCAGCCAGGACACAAGAGTTTGGTAATTTTTCAGGGAGCATCTCTAAGATGCCCTTTAAGTGCATTTTTCATTAAATCCCACACTGGCATCAGTGTTGGTTTTATGTGCTGAGAAGTTAGATACCAGATTTCTCAGATTTCAGTAAAGCCATTACGGTGCTGTGGAGTTCGCAATGACAAACTCCCAGACCATATATTCTTTATGGTTTTACTGCACTTACAATGTCTAAGAACAGACTTAGACACTGCAGGGGTACAGGGTTCATGCACATGTACCCTCACCAGTGGCATAGTACACCCAGCTAGAGGTGTAGATGACTTATGCCATAGCCAGGGGGTTGTAGGCATGGGACACAGGGATGTGTGCCATTTCGGCTCTTCGCTTTTCTCTGCACCAAAACACTCATCCTGCAAAGGCAGTGTGTGGGTGTTAGGGTACAGGACATCTAAGGATGGGACAATAAGTGCTGCAGCCCTAAGAGGTCATCTCTGGTCACAGAGCCCTTGGTACCTAGGGTACCCTTTACAAGATACTTACATGGGGCCAGATAGGTGCCAATTTGAGGGTACACAGTACAGTTTTAGGGGAAATACATAGGCTCTGGGTACAATTTAGCAGGAACCCAGGGAACACTTAGTCAAAGAGCACCAACATCAGGCAAAAAGTTGGGGGCAAGTGCAACCATGCAAAAGGGGCACTTTCCTACAACAACCTCTAAAATATCACAGGAAGTCAAATCAATATGCTCTAATATCACACAATTTCAGGCTTGGCAGCAAATCACAGGAAAGAGGGTGGATATGTCTGGGGACCAACTGAATTGGATCTTTGGCTAGGGACATGTATGATACAATGTGCAGCTTGAGGATTATAACAGATGGGACAGCAACTGCATTCATGGGACTCCTGAGGATGCTGGAGGAAAGGATATTCTAGGTTGTGTCTAAAACCTCTTGCGTTGATAAGTGTCTGAGTGAAAAAAGTAGTCAGTAGAACTCGTTCTACCTTATCCGCTGTCATACACTCTCCTCCCATAGTATAGTTAAGTAACACTCTTCATGAACCCTTCACAACATTTTTAGAATGTGTTAGCATGCCTAGGATTCTTCGGAAACCTTTATCATTTTCTAAAGCCTTAAAACAATATTGAGCTAATTTTTGTTAAGATGTCAAAAAAGAAAGGAAATATGCCATAGGATGTGCAAAATTGTTTTCATTTAATTGAATGGTATGTTGCTTATTATCTGTTTCCTTGCCACATAATTTGACTTCCTTGCCTCATCATTTAGTCAAACCTGGAACATAAATTGTCTTCTACTGCCACATTTTTGAAGATACCTTGAGTGAGCATTCAAGGGCGCCCCCACCAACCTACTCCAATCATCTAAAACACCCTGCCGGACCCCTAGGGACCCCCGTGACTCGACCACAGAGACTCGCCAGAAAAGACAGTGAGCTCCCGTCACAGAACACCAGAGAGACCAAAGCCCCCAAGCCTAGGTTGCACAAACTCTTAAATACTGACACCAAGATCCCAACGCTAAGACCCTCGAGATGGAAAGCCGTAATGTCCCCAGAAGAAGCGACTGATCTAGCCGCAACCTACGACTACCTCCCTACAGACTCCCCCAAATCCAAGATCCATGTGATCGCTGGTTTCAGAAGAGACATCCTCCCCCCGAAACACCCTAGACTCCCTCCCTTCCTCACCACCTTGCCAAGGACCCCCCAGGTAAGATCCACGACAAACAGAAGGTCTTCACCAACTGCATGCTCATTAACTGCAGATCAGCCTCTAGGCATTCAACTGAACTAGCGGAAGCCATCCATATGCAGGACATAGATATTGCGTTCATCACAGAGACATGGCTTAGCGGTCTCTCCACTCCATGCTTAGACATGCTTGTGCCACCAGGTTTCTCCATTATCAACAAAGATAGAAAAGACTAAAGAGGGGGAGGTGTAGCTTTTATACACAGAGACAACATCGTCATCAGAAAATTGGACTCTTGCAAATACAATTCCTTTGAATGTCTTACTGCCAATATCAAGTCTAAGGACAATGGTTCATTCCTCTGCCACCTTCTTTATCACCCCCCAGGTAACACCGCAGCATTCGGGGAGCACATGTCTGACCTGATTGCGCATTACGCACTCGGGGACGTTAACAACATAATTCTTGGTGACCTAAACCTCCGATGGAATGAAGTGAATAACCCAGTAATTCAAACGCTATCCAACCTTCTCAGGGACAATAACCGATCTCAGCACTGCTCAGAAGAAACGCACGATAAAAGAGCAGCCCTAGATGCCATTATCGCTCAACATGATGCAATTACCATTGACCACATACTCCCCGTGGACTTGTCGGCCCATCACATGATTCTATTCCATTTCAACCAAATAATGCTCTCGCAGCCACCCGTACAAGTCCCCCCCCAAATGGGCCAGAAGCCTCACCCAGATCCCCCTTGCCACCCTTGAAGAAGGGATAAGCCGCTCCTACCTAGCGCCGACGCTAGGTAGGAGCGTTGGCGCTAGGTAGGAGAGGTAGGAGACTAACTACTAAGAGCCACTGAAAGACGCTGGAGGAATAATCCTTTGATTATCCTCCGCGACAAAGAACAACATGGCGCTGGCGCTTGATAAGGCCCCACACCACATTTCAAATCCTGGCTAACATTCCACCCCATACAAGAAGCTGAGATAGTCAAACTTATCTCCACCTCCAAACCCTCTTCTCACGCCTGAAGAACCGGGCCTTATGGGCCTGGCGGCGCAGGGCACGCCTTAAATTTTTAGAGTTCACCTGCCTTGTCAGACAGAGACACGAGACACTCTGTTAGGCGTACAAAACCACGTTTATTAGCTGCAGCTAAGCACAGTTGTCCCAGCAGTACTGAGTAGGTTCTCAGGAGACTGCCACTTTATTCCGTGGCGCACAATCTTTTATAGCACACATATTTACAACGTATACTCCCAATACATACAAGGCTAGCCAATAGGAAAAGTTGGAAAACAAGGTATCAAGTGTCCCAAATACGCCCTTCTTTCAGACCCTGTGTTCACCCCTCCCCTCAAGTTAATCAGTGCTAGTGCCTACAAAATGGCGACGGGACACAACAGTCAGTGGTATTGACTACTAGTTGATGGTGATGCAACAGCTGGATGAATGAATTATTAAAGTATTCTGTTCTCCTAATTTGCTCGTGCTATGGGAGTGTATGGAACTGATGCGGGAGGCAGTAGTAGAAAAAGGCAAAGAAACAGAAGTAGAAACAGGTGCTTGCTGCATAGTGTGGACAACCCAACCCACACAAGCCAATACAATACATGAACATATTAAAATACACAAGGTTACGCCACATGGACTAAACAACAGTTTCTTATATCTACTTTTCATTTCTTGCTTTTTATCATTCTTTTTCAATTTAATATCCATTCTCTAAAGCGTTGCTCACGGTAATCTTCCTAGATCACTTAGTTGTGGTTATTGGCCGTCCTATGACACTGCAAGTCCTGCAGACCTACTGTCACTACTCAGGTCACAGCCTAAGACTCCTACCGTGACCCTGCAACTTGATGGATAATGAAAAGAATGTCTCTCAAAAGTGTAACCAGAAAAAGAAAAGAGAAAAAGTTCAAATGTTTTTAATCAGTCTAGGTCTTATATTGTACCGGGTCTTGTCAGGTACCGTTTGCTCTCGAAACAAAGACTCTGAGTTTGCGGTATTCAATCGCAAATGTGATGGTACAGCTTCTTGTAACACGTCGTCGTCTTCTTTTTCAGACCTCGTCCGATCCAAACGTGCACTACTGAAAGGTACAAACCGAGGGACCCTTTCACCCTCACTATCACCTACACCCTTGCGGACCCACTGGTCAAAAGGCAAAGGTACTCTTTTGCAGTGCACGCCATGGATCCAATTCTTCTTTCCGACGACCTTTACTGCTGAACGCGTTACTAGAAGAACTTGCCGAGGCTGCCCCCAACGAGGTTCCAAATTCTTTTTCCTCTGAAAATGCATCAGGCAGACCCAGTCTCCGGGTTGGATGGAGTGACCTGGATCTGTGGAGGCCTCCGGCAAAGCGTTTTGAACTTGTTGATGAAGAACAAGCAATTGGGTGGTGGGGTCATGTAAGTAGTCAATCAACATAGGATATGGAATATCAGAGTACTTTTTAGGTCGAGGGACTCCCCAGACGTTAGCTGGGCGCCCAAAAACGACCTAGTATGGGCTGAGTCCTAAACGGGAATGTACAACTGTCCTCGTAGATAAGAGTGCCAAAGGTAAAGCATCTGGCCAGGCAAGACCCGTGCTGGCCTGAATCTTTGCCAGTTTGAGCTTGAGAGTGCCATTATAGCATTCTACCAAACCTGCCGACTGAGGGTGGTGTGCCGCATGGAATTTCTGCCTAATACCAGGACCCGCACACACCTTCTGCATAATTTGGCCTACAAATTCACTTCCATTGTCACTCCAGACAATTCGCGGCAAACCAAACCTTGGGAAGAATTCCTTCAAGAGGACTTTGGCAGTGGATAAAGCAGTATTATCCTTTAGGGGGTAGGCCTCCATCCATCTGGAAAAGGCACACACCACCACCAGAACATACTTACGGTTATTACAACGTTCCATATGAATGTAATCAATTTGTAATACCTCAAAAGGATGCGTACGGGGAGCAAAATTACCTGCCGGAGTTGGGGTTCCCTTTCCTGGATTATGCATCAAACAAACAACACAATGTTTCACCACATTTTGCGCACATTAAGGGATTCCTTCATTCTGCCATACTGGAGCCAGAAGTTTGCATATCCCCTTCGCACTGATGTGGGCTGGACCAATGTAAATAAACTTTATTGTATAGTTAGTAAAAACCATTACAAAAAGTAGAAAGAGGAGCATTGGTTAAAATAAATTATCAATGTGCATCCATGATTTAGACTTAGTAGCATTAAAAAACAAGATGACATACAAGGAACATCAAGTGCCAAGGCAATTCAATTATATATTGTCCATTTACTTGTTGTGGAACGGTGAGTGAAACTCATCTTCCATTGACTGGCAAAGAAGAAACAGGAGGTTCAAATCTTACGTAACATTAAAAAAGAGAAAACTAAATCTTGTTTACTCTAAAATTAACGGCATATCTAAAATAATTTCAACCTTGTGCGGTAATACCTCTTTTGTTCTCAAAGTTCATGACAAATTTGACTAATCTGCAGATTAATTGTGGATCCGCTGTACACAAGGCTTGTATGACAGCGGAGCGACAGGTACGTACTCTATATTCAATAAACGTTGTCTTTAACCAAACTGATCCATTGCAGGACAGATGCAGAGTAGGTGGATAAAGTCTTGTTTTGCATCGCCACACAGATCACACTCTTTAGTGTCTGGTTTCCTCCAATCCGGTTTTTCTGCATTTGTCGGCAGATTACCCATCCTTAAATTAAGGTATTTCGTTTTGACATATGAGGAAAAGGAAAGCCCAAGATAGGCTGCAGGTTTAAGCACTTTGTATGATTGAATTATCATCCAGGCATGCGCTCGGTAACTGAGGGTTAACTTGTCATTGATTAGCGAGTGCCTGTTTGCAGCCTTTTTAATCGCTAGCTTGAATGATGATACCGGTAACTTAGTTTGCCACAAGGATGTAAGTTCAGTAGTGTCGAGGGATAGTTTTAGATACTTAGCGTAGGGATTTTTTTGCATTGCTTCCCACGTGGCTTGGTTGATTCCTGTTTCCCCGTTCATCCAAATATTGTACCAGAATTTAATGGTCTTGTACTTTTTTTGCAGGTCTTGGGATTGCAGGCCGAACTCCAGTCGGACCTGCGCAGGTGAAGCATTGGACGACACACTAAAAACCCGCTTGTAGACTCTAATTTGGATACGGTCTAGAAGCTGTGCACTTCTGCCATGATGTAACACACTGCCATAGCCTATTGTGGGTAGTAACTTGGCTTTGATGACTGTCAGAAGTGGATTAAAAAACGGGCCTTTTAGCTGTTTGGAAATACTGTTAAACGCATGTAACAGGGCTATTCCTTTTTTTTTCGATGACATCGAAGTGCAGGGAAAAGTTAAGGTGACTGTCCAATTGTATTCCCAGGTACTTGTAATTGCCCACCACTGCCAATTTTTTGTTGTCTATGACGAAAACCGGCAGAGTGTTACGTCGACGTGTCAGTATCATAATATGTTCCATATGAATGTAATCAATTTGTAATACCTCAAAAGGATGCGTAGGGGGAGCAAAATGACCTGCCGGAGTTGGGGTTCCCTTTCCTGGATTATGCATCAAACAAACAACACAATGTTTCACCACATTTTCCGCACATTAAGGGATTCCTTCATTCTGCCATACCAGAGCCAGAAGTTTTCATATCCCTTTCGCACTGATGTGGGCTGGACCATGCGCCATAGTAACTACAGGCAGTACATAGGCGTCTGGTAACAGCCAACGCTGGTGTTCTGACAATTCCGTCCAACACCCTGTCACGTCCAACATTCCCGTACTTTCTCTCCACTTACTCAATTCCTTCTCTGTAGCCTCTTCTTGAATCATTTTCACACTTTCTATTGTGTCCTCACACATTCCTCCTTCTCTGACCCATCTTGCAGGGCCTGCACATACATGCGACTTGTAGCATCTCTCGCTGTTTCTTTCGCTACCTCGTCTGCAAAAGCATTCCCGCGACTCACATCATCAGTGATCCTTTTATGTGCACTACACTTCACTATTGCTATCTGGGTAGGCAAAGCAAGTGATTCAAGAAGGTCAGTTACCAACTGACCATGCTGTATCTTAGTCCCATGGGAAGTAAAGAATCCTCTTTCCTTCCACAAACGACCGAAACTATGAGCCACGCCAAAGGCATATTGGCTATCGGTGTAAACATTCACTCTCTTTACCTTAGCCAACACACACGCTCTCGTCAGTGCAATCATCTCAGCTGCTTAGGTTGAATTCTGTGTAATGCGTGCTGTCTCCACTACTGTATACAAGGTGGTAACAGCATAGGAAGCTTGAAACAAGGCCCATCCACCCATCGGGTCCCATCCGGGTCCACGAGTGGTGTAGCTTTTAAGTCTATTCTGCCTTTCGTTTCCTCCTCTGTATGGGGAAAACAATCATGCTGTTCTTGGGTGTCTTTCTCTTCTGGAATGGGTAACAGTGTTGCTGGATTCAAAGTATTACATCGCTTGATGTGTATATGACTAGCCAAGAGCATCAGCTCGTACCCAGACAAACGGGCACTCGTCAGATGTGTTTTCGTTCTGTTCAAAAGAGTATCCATTGCATGTGGTACCATAACAACAAGAGTGTTATCCAGTACCAATCCAGCAGATTGACGAATAGAGATCGCTGCTGCTGCTGTAGCTCTGAGACAACTAGACAATGCCTTGGCTACTGGATCCAATGTAGCCAAAAAATAGGCACATGGCCGCTGTTTGTCCCCAAATTGTTGCGTTAAAATTGACAACGCACAACCTTCTCTTTCATGCACAAAGAGTGTGAAAGGCTTACTGTAATCCAGAGTACCTAACATAGGAGCAGAACACAAGGCAGTACGTAAGTCAGAAAAACTCTTCTGACATTCGTCAGTCCAAGGAAGAGGTTGGGGTGTGTCTTTCAGAGTAAGTGCCAGCAGAGGTTTAGCCAACAAAGAAAAATTTGGAATCCACTGTCTACAATAAGAGGTAATGCCCAGAAAGGCACTCACCTCCCTTTATGTGGATGGTACAGACATTTGTGCGATTGTTTGACTACGTTCTGGGGTGAATCACCTTCCCTCCTTCGACAAAAGATGACGTAAATAGGTAACCTCTTGGCGGCAATATTGTAGTTTAGAGGGTGACACCTTATGATGCAGGTCAGACAAATGACACAACAGCTAAACAGTAACATTCTTACAAACATCCTCTGAATCAGCAGCAACTAACAAATCGTCCACGTACTGAATAAGAGTAGCACTTGGGGGCAAAGTGAAAGCATCAAGCTGAGATTTCAAAGCCTGACTATAAATGGAGGGACTCTCACAAGAACCTTGAGGTGCACGTTTAAATCGGAACCTTCGGCCTCAGAGAGAGAAGCCAAAAATATCCCTACTCTCCTCAGCAATAGGAATGCTGAAGAAAGCATTTTTGAGGTCAATAACTGAGAACCAAGCAGCTGAAGCAGGTATCATTGTGAGCAAGGCAGTGATATCTGGGACGACAGGAAACTGGGGGACAACAATTTTGTTGACCTCCCGAAGATCGATCACAAAACGATATACAGGAGGCTGAGAAGGATCAGTGCGTTTAAGAACAGGTAGGACAGGACTATTGCAAACATTTCCTCTTGTTTCTTCAACCACACCCTTCTGAACTAGATCATAGATGATAGCCAACAAAGCTCTTTCACCGTTGCTAGAAATCTTATACTGAGGAATGCGTGGTAATTTAACATTAGGCTTGACAGTGACCAGGTAAGGTGGAATTTGGAGCAAACCAACATCATTCGGACCCGTAGCCCAAAGCGTAGCAGGAAGGGAATGCAATTCGGGTGGGAGTTGGTCCTTAGACAAATACATAGGAGAAACCAATTTCTCACCTAGAGTAAGATGTACACCAGAGGGGGAATAATACAATGTTGCATGTAGACGTTTCAATAAGTCCAAACCCAGCAAATTCTCGCCGCAACCAGTCGTTAAAATGAGCGGGCCTCCAAATCATATGGACCAATCGAGATAGGCAAAAGACAAGAAACCGGGTTGCTAACTGGGGCGCCAGAGAATCCTACAGAAACATTTGTTAAGCCAAAGGTGCCCCAGGGAGTTTGGAGTGAATGATAGAACTTCATTGCACCAGTATCCAAAAGGAATGGCTCTGAAACACCCAATGAAACAACATCAACATAAGGCCCATTCTGATCCACTGTAACTGATACGACTCCCTTGCTTTGCCCATGGCTGTCCTAGCTAGTGTGAAAATCCTGATTCTCACTTTCATCACAATAATCGTCATTATAATATTGTGCAGACTGAGTATTCTGCTGGTCAAAATAATTCATAGAATTCGTAGGGGGAAAGGAACGTTGTTCCTGAGACAACGCACCTCGCCCTCTACCCTTGGGTGCTGATTGAAAACCACCACGGCCTCGCGGCCCTGACAATCCACCATTACGCTGCAATAAATCCGAACAACTATTCTTAAAATTACCTTCCTCTTTACAATAGGCACATTGATTAGGACCTAGCAAAGGTTGCGGCACAAAGGGTTCAGGTTTCTGTAACAACCTCTGAAACTGGGGAGGCTGTTGAAATTGGCGCTGAGCAGAACGAGGGTGATAAGCCTGTTGCAAAAGAACCTTCGTTTTTAATTCTTAAGTCTTTTTTCTCGAGTTTACCCTTTTCCTCCTTATCCCTATTCTCGTAATACTGAGCAGTGGCTAATATCTGGGCAGACGAAGAAACAGCCCACGAACTTTCGAAGTCTTTCAATTTATGCGCTAATTCTGGAAGTAAATTAAATACAAATTTATCCACGAATAATCACTGTCCACCCTCAGTACTCATATCTTGACCACTATGGTCGATGAACGTCTCCTCAAAACGGGTAAAGAAATCGGAGACACTCATCTTTCTTCTGTTTACACGCAGCTAGCTTATCCCAATTAACACGTAAGGCAGGCATCATTGTTTTCATTAAAGTGATGATCCTACCAGGCAATTGGGCAATCAAATCATCTGGTTTAGCACCATCTACTTGTACTGCATCCGCGGCAGTTATAGCAGCCCAATTACCGCCTACAGCTTGGTCGTGGTCTTCCCTACGAATCCGAGCCCATAACGCTTGCGGGACTCCCTTTCCCATCAGCATATCAATATCGGCCAAATTCATAATACATGCATCAACAGTCTGGGACAGCTCTTTATAATACTCAGCAGGATTTTTACGAGGGTCCGGTAAAGACTGTTTAAGCGCCAAAACCTCAGATCGTTTCCAAGGGACATGTACCCATATACGGTGAAAATGAGCAGGGACACGCGGAATATTGACTGCCTGTGGAACCTCTTCTCTTCATACTGGAGGAACTTCTCTCATAAAATAATGTTTCACTTTCTGTCTAACTGCAGGATCAGGTTCAAGAAAAGCCTGAGAAGAAAATAAAGACCTGAAAGTGACAAGTGACAGTGAAAAAAACCAAAATCAGCTTCCATCTTTATGCTGATGATACGCAGATCTACCTGGAATCCTCCTCCATCAATGACATCCAAAGACTCAACAACATACTGAGAGACGTCCAACATTGGCTGTTTAGCAACCACCTCAAACTAAATCTGGATAAAACCGAAGTTCTCCTTTCCCCGGACAAAGAGGAGAACCCCTAAATTGCTGAATGGCTAAAAGCCATCGATGCGTTCAATGGGAACCTCACCCTGGGCGACTGTCAAATCTCTAGGTATCACGCTAGACCCAAAACTGGACAGTTGAAGGATAGTTATGTAACAAGAGAATACAAGGATAGAATAGTGAAGGCCAGTCAGATAAGATAAAGTAAGGAAAGAATAGAGGAAACCAAACAGTCAGTCGAGACAGGGATCAATCAACCTAGACATGGATAAGTGGACTCGGCCAGACCCTGACATCGGCTTCGTAAACAAGGGCAGGGGGTTACTTTTTAACAGAAGGGACACGTAGCAGCTGGAAAAGACAAATACACTCCGTTTGCTGTGCTGCCTGAGTGAGGGCAACACAAAATGGCGACGGGACACAAAATGGCGGCCAAATACGGGATGAAGTCAAAACCCGAAGAACCTCAAGCCCTGGACCCTATACCCCCCCAACTGAACAAAAAACTCAAACTCCCCCTAGCACCGCACTGGTGCATGATCATAAACAGCTCCTTGAAAAACGGAGTAGTACCAGATTGCCTTAAAGCAGGGCAAGTCACGCCACTGCTGAAAAAACCCGGCCTTGACATAAAGGATTTGAACAAATTCAGACCCGTCTCTAACCTTCCTCTTCTGTCCAAAACCTTAGAAAGATGCATACTCCAACAACTAACCCAACACCTGGACAACATTGACCTCCTTGACTCCCATCAGTTTGGCTTTAAAAGGACACAGCACTGAAACCGCGATCCTCAACATCATCGACAATATCCATAAATCACTAGACTCAGACCATTGCTGCCTCCTCATCCTCCTAAACCTATCAGCTGCTTTTGACACGGTAGACCACAAACTTCTCATTAAGGGTCTCCAAGAATGAGCCGGTCTTGGAGAGGTGGTCCTCAAATGGTTCTCATCCTTCCTACACAACCGCACCCACAGAATCAAAATCCAAAACTTTACATCCGATCTGCATCCAGTCAACAAGGGAGTCCGGTAGGGTTCAGTGTTCTCCCCACAACTTTTCAACATCTACATGGAACCCCTCACCAAATTACTGAAAAAACCCAAAATCAGCTTCCATCTTTATGCTGATGATACGCAGATCTACCTGGAATCCTCCTCCATCAATGACATCCAAAGACTCAACAACATACTGAGAGACGTCCAACATTGGCTGTTTAGCAACCACCTCAAACTAAATCTGGATAAAACCGAAGTTCTCCTTTCCCCGGACAAAGAGGAGAAACCCTAAATTGCTGAATGGGTAAAAGCCATTGATGCGTTCAATGGGAACCTCACCCTGGCCGACTCTGTCAAATCTCTAGGTATCACGCTAGACCCAAAACTGGACATGACCTCACACATAGAGAACTCAGCCAAGAGCTCCCTCCTCAACCTAAAACTACTATACAAAATAAAAACTTTCATCCCGTCCAACGATCTCAAACAGGCCACCGAAGCACTGGTGTTGTCAAGACTAGACTATGGAAATGCAGTCCTCTCTGGAGTACCAAAATCACATCTTGCCCCCCTCAAAACAACGCTCAATGTGGCAGCCAGAATGGTCACCGGAATCGAGAAATTTGATCACATTTCTCCGGCATTCAGAGAACTTAAATGGCTCCCAGTGGAAATGAGGGCTAGCTTCAGAACAGCCTGCCTCACACACAAAGCCTTGCACACCGGCAAACCCGAATATTTAGCGGCCAAACTCAAAAATGCCGGTCAGACCAGGAACCTCAGAAGCTCGAACTCTCTTCTACTCATCCCGCTGAAAACTCGGAAACAAAAAACTGCGGCTCGATCTTTTGCAGGGAGCGCACCCAAAATCTGGAACTCTATTCCTCCCCACATCAGAACTATTACCTCCTTTCCAAATTTCAAAAGCCAGCTCAAAGCCCTGTTCCTCGACCGCACCCTAGGGAATCGATAGAAGCAGCCAGAGTGGGGAAACAGTCTCCTCTCTCAGATGCGACTCTATGCCCACAAGCCGCACTACGGAACTCGCCGCTAATTGACCTACACCTCTCTGTATTTTGTGATTCTCTACATCATAACTGTTGTAAAGCGCCCCAATACCCTCGGGTCAGTCAAGGGCTATATAAAACTTCTTAAATAAAAAATAAATAAATATTAATTGACACAGCAATGCAGTTTAAGGGGAAACAACTATTACAACGCGGTCTTTACCATGCAATACCTTTACCACACATCCATTACCGTGCAATGTGTTTACCATGCATTGCCTTTACAACGCAAGTCTTTAGCACACATGTACCTTTAACATGCATGCCTTAACCACAAAATAGTAAGTATGTGTCAGGAGAGAGAGAGAGAGAGAAAATTTATTATGGGTATTTTTAGGGGTGGGAAGGGTATTTGGTTGGTAAAGGTATTTTTAGGATAGGGTAAGGGTATTTGGGTCGCATAGGTATTTTAAGGATTTAGGGTGGGTAAGGGTATTTGGGTGGTAAGGCGGATATGATATTTGGGTGGTAAGGGTATTTTTAGAGTTTAGGGTGGGCATATCTAAATTTTTTAAGAACATGACTTTTCTGTTAAAATTAAACTTCCGCATGCTGTGGGCATAACATTACTACAGTTCAGTGTCTGCGAGAACGTAGCTGTTAGCCCAATGCAACACTAGTCACTGACTCATCTAGCCTTCATCTCAAAACTATATTCCATAGTGTAAATTACTATGTAACCAAAGGCAGAGCAACACAAAGGCTCTGAATTTCTGATAGAAGCATTAAAATATAAGAATAGGTATTGTTGGCATTAAGTTATTTGCAGAAAACGATCAGACCAGTTTATGTTGTACCGCGGTGTACAGCACCCTCATTCTTTAATCTTTAATTGCAGGTACGGGTCAAACTGCAATAGTGAAGTAATCTTGGATTCAATACTGCCCAAATTGCTTTTAGCAATGTTTATAAATCCACTAACAATTTTAGACACAAATAGTCTAAATTTAAAAGCTTCATCTAAATAAAGTTTTACCTTAATAAATTGGAAGAATATTACTTTGCATGAAAACAATTTTTAACACCGTATTATGCCGCTTTTCCTGTGAAATATCTGTGCTTTCTGCTGCTAGAATGTGTTCCAGGGTTCAAAGTGTGTTTAAATGCAGTGTGTTTAAGACTGCAGTACCTCCCCCTGTCTACAGGGGCAGAGCTGAGCAGCAATATAAACACATTTATGAAACAGGTCCCATAAGGAATTATTTTTTTTGAAGTTGTGAAAATTGACACAGATGTTCCTGAAGTCATTTTTTAAATCATTTAAAGGACAGAAAATCATCTCAAACTGAATGCCCTAAAGACTGAATTCCTTCTAATAGCTCCACCCGCACAAATCCCCATAATGCAAGATTGGCTCAAACACATTACGGCGCTCAACGTCCAACCCACCATTGTGGACTCTGCAAAGTCACTGGGAATGACTTTGGACAGCAACCTTAACATGCAAAAACATATCAGTAGTGCTACAAAGGGAACCAACTTCCAGATACACACACTGCGGAAAATGAAACCCTTCCTGCCCCCAACGACTTCAAGGAAGCAGTACAAGCTCTAATTATCCCTAGAGTGGAATACGGATGTGTCTCTCTGTGCGGTCTACCCAAAACTTCTACGGCTCCACTACGAGCCTCAATCAATGCAGCAGCAAGACTCATAACTGGTTCTAAACGGAGCTCCCACATATCCCCTGATCTACAACTCCTGAACTGGTTACCCCTGGAAGCCTGAATTAATCTAAAAATAGCATGCATGACCCACAAAGCCATGCATCACAAGGCCCCCAGCTACTTGGCACAGAAGCTGACTGTTAGACGGACCGGGAGGGTTGGCCGAGGATAAGGGGAGAGGTCTCCGGGGAGAGCCGTCTCCAGCGATCGTACAGACAAGTAACTTCCCCCCCACAGACGGACACCACACAAGGTTAAAGTTCAACGAGATTTTATAGGCAATTCTTTACGTTACGATGAGATGGTACAAGGAGGTCTGGACTCAGGGGTCCCCTCGATTCTGGTCTCTGGTTTAGGAAAAGGGTAGCGGGACAGTCTTATCACCAAAAGATGGAAATAGCTCTCAATCCTCGAGCTCGGCGTTCTAGATGATCGGGCCGCGGCGGAGCCAGCAGGTCCCGAGATGGACGAAGGAAGCGACGGTCCGCGGCGGAGCCAGCAGGTCCCGATGAAGATGACGGTTACAAACGGTCCGCGGCCACGCCAGCAGGTCCCGACGACGATGAAGGATATGAAGGTTGCAAAAGGTTGCGGCAGCGCCAGCAGACAAGACGATGGTGCACAAGACAGAGCTACGGCAGCGCCAGTAGTCGTCCAGGATGAGTTCTTCTTTGCGTCTCTCGACTCCAAGATACAACTGCCTTCCTGCTCTGGAGCTGCCCCAGTTATAGGGCTGGTGTGCTTTGATGTCCGGACCCTCGCACTTGGAGGTCGGGAGGTCCGGGATGAGGGAGTCCAGACACCCAGCAGGGGGGTGGAGCCAGCGCCCGGGGAGGCGATGGGCGAGCGGCACTTGGTGGGGGAGAGCCATCGACACCTCTTTCTCCCATTGACTTGCCAAGTAGCCCGCTCACCTCCTGGGTGGATGGTGGTGCCGGGATGTCTGAGGCCGGGCCAGGCCCAGGGTTGAGGTCGATCGGGGGCCAGGCGGCCTCGTGGTGGAGAGTCCAAGATGGCGCCCCAGGATGGGCGCGCGGGCCGGCAGTGGATCGGACCCACGAGGTCGACATACTCGAGGGCAGGGGTCCCTGAGGGGACGGAGGACGTGCAATGGTGGTGTGTGGTATCTGCGTGACCGGGCTCGGGCCTGGTCGGGCTGGGGGGGAGCGGCCTTTCCTGTGGCCTGTCCAACATGCGTCCCCCCCAGCTGAAGGCGGGGAGAGTTACCCATCCTCTTGGGGACTCTCCTCGTCGAGGCGGAAGAACCGGGACAGGCCATCCGCGTTGGCGTGATCTGGCCCAGGCCGGTGTTCAACTGTGAAGTCCATACCTTGTAGGGAGATGGACCAGCGTAGCAACTTTGGGTTTTCCCCCCGCATTTGCATCAGCCACTGCAGGGGTCGGTGGTCGGTCTGCACCCGAAAGTGTGTGCCAAAGAGGTAGGGCCGGAGCTTCTTGAGGGCCCATACCACAGCGAAGGCCTCCCTCTCTATGGTGCTCCAGCGTTGTTCCCGTGGTAGGAGTCGCCTGCTGATGAAGGCCACCGGTTGATCAAGGCCTTCGGTGTTCACTTGAGACAGGACTGCCCCAATGCCATGGTCGGAGGCATCCGTCTGGACGACGAACTCTCGGCTGTAGTCGGGGGCCTGGAGCACAGGGGCGGAACACATGGCGGCTTTCAATTGTTCAAATGCAGCTTGACACTCTGGGGTCCAGTTGACTTTCTTGGGTTGATTTTTTGACGTGAGTTCTGTGAGGGGCCCCACTATGGTCCCATAGTCTTTCACGAACCTTCGGTAATAGCCCGTGAGGCCCAGGAAGGCTCGTACCTCGGTCTGGGTGATGGGGGGCTGCCAGGACTGGATGGCGGCAATTTTTAGCTGCAGAGGGGCCACCAGGCCGCTTCCCACTTGGTGCCCGAGATAGGTTACAGACCCTTGACCAATTTGACATTTGCTGGCCTTGATCGTGAGGCCAGCTTGCTGAAGGGCTTGCAGCACTGCTCGGAGGTGGTGGAGGTGCTCGGACCAATGGTGGCTGTAGACAGCGATGTCGTCTAGGTAGGCGGCGCTGAACCCTTCGAGCCCCGCCAGGACCTGATTGACGAGCCGTTGGAATGTCGCTGGGGCATTCTTCATGCCGAAGGGCATGACTGTGAAATGGTAATGGCCATCGGGGGTGGAAAAGGCAGAACGTTCTTGTGCCCGGGGTGTGAGGCCGATTTGCCAGTAGCCCGCCGTCAGGTCGAAAATACTGAGGTAGCGGGCAGCTCCCATGCGGTCGATTAGTTCATCTGCCCGGGGGATGGGATGTGCGTCTGTTCTGGTGACCGCATTCAAGCCCCGGTAGTCGACGCAGAACCGGAGTTCCGGTGTGGTGCCGGGGGCAGCTGCTTTGGGGACCAGTACCACAGGGCTGGCCCAGGGGCTGTCTGAGGGCTCGATGACCCCGAGCGTGAGCATCTTGGCGACTTCTTCTTGGATGCAGGCCCGTACCCGATCTGGCACGCGGTAGGCCCGGTGGCGGATAGGGGGGCTGTCCCCTGTGTCCACATCGTGCACACACCAGGAAGTGACACCTGGGGTGAGGGAGAACAGGCGGGCGAACTGTGACAGGAGGACTCGACACTCCTGGCGTTGCTCTCTGGTGAGGGCCTCCGAGAGTCGGACCCCATCTACGGAGCCGTCTTGCTCCCGAGTCCGTAGGAGGTCAGGGAGGGGCTCGGAGTCCTCTTCAGCCCCATTGTCTGTGGCCATCAGGAGGCTGAGTTCTGTACGCACAAAGTGGGGTTTCAGTCGGTTAGCGTGGAGGACCCGGAGGGGGTTCCGGGAAGATTCCATGTCGATGAGATAGGTGGCAGGGCCCTTGCGTTCGACTACTTTGAAGGGCCCCGTCCATTTGTCTTGCAGGGCGCAGGGCTCGGTGGGGGACATCACCCATACCTGTTGGCCAGGTTCAAATTCAATGGATGAGGCATTCCGGTCATACCACTTTTTCATGTCCTCTTGACTGGCCTCTAGGTTAGCTTTTGCCAGCTCTCTGAACCGCCGGGTCTGGTTGCGGAGGGTTAGGAGGTACCGGAAGACATCTGGTGGGTTCTTTAGAGGGGGCATCTCCCAGCCTTCTTTGACTAGGCTGAGCGGCCCCCGCACGGGGTGTCCATATAGCAGTTCAAACGGGCTGAAGCCCAGGGACTTCTGGGGGACCTCCCGATATGCGAAGAGGAGGCACGGCAGCAGCACATCCCACTGGCGACGGAGGGGCTCTTCTAACCCCCCGATCATCCCTTTTAGCGTGCGGTTGAACCGCTCAACGAGTCCGTTTCCTTGAGGGTGATAGGGGGTCGTGAATCGGTAGGTAACCCCGCACTGTTGCCAGAGGGATTTCATATATTTAGAAATAAAGTTCGTGCCTCTGTCGCTGACGACTTCTCGGGGGAAGCCCACACGGGAGAAGATCCCCATCAGAGCCCGGCCGACTACCGGGGCTGTCACAGTCCGCAGGGGAACAGCCTCAGGGTAGCGGGTGGCGTGGTCCACTAGCACCAAGATGAATCGATGGCCTTGTTTTGTGCGTGGGTCCAGGGGCCCCACGATGTCTATCCCGACCCTCTCGAACGGGGTGGTGACCACGGGAAAAGGTTGCAGGGGGGCCTTTAGTTTGCGGCCGCTCTTTCCACTGGCTTGGCACGTGGGGCAAGATCGGCAATGCTGGTGTACATCGTTCCTCATTTTGGGCCAGAAGAAGTGGGTCACTAGGCGACTGTAGGTTTTATCTTGACCCAGGTGTCCTGCCAGGGGGACATCGTGGGCCAGGTTTAGCAGAAAGTCTCTGAAACGGAGGGGCACCACTAGTACTCGGCTGGCCCCCAGCTCTGCGATTCTTTGCTCACTGTACAGCAGATCATTGTCCCAGTAGACCCAGTGAGTTCCGGAGGTATCCCCTGCGCTTTGGGCGAGCGCTTGCTGGCGGAGTCCCTCGAGGGAGGGACAGGTCTTCTGTTCTTGGCGAAATTGTTCTTGCGTGGGCCCCCCCTCTTGCGGCCACTGGTCGAGGTTAGCGAGGTCGGAAGTTTGAGCTGGTTCTGGGGGGACGTCATGGTCGGTGGTTTCGGCTGGGGCGACCGGAGGTGGTGGCGCCGGCCAGTCGGGCTCTTCTGGGTGGTGGTTGGCACGGGCGGCCATGGACCGGGTGGTGACGCACGCCCAGTCCGGGACGCCTAACATCCCCAGGTGTTCTCTTCGTTCTACGGCTGCCCATGGGGAGCTTTCCAGGTCATTCCCCAGGAGGCAGTCCACGGGGGCATCGTCTCGGACCGTTACCTTCAACATGCCGGAGACCCCTCCCCATTCAAAGGGGACGCAGGCCATCCGACACAGACTTTCTGAGTTATCGGCTGAGCGTACCGGGCAGAGAATGTTCGGTAGGTACTGTTCTGGGGTCACCAGGTGACAGCGGACGGCTGTCACACTGGCCCCGGTGTCACGAAGGGCTTCGGCCTGGCGTCCATTGATGCTCACCCATTGGCTGTACTTCTGGGTGTTGGCGGGTAGGGGGACCCGCGGGATCATGTCTCTCCCCCCTAAGCAGGCCAGAGCCATGGCGGCTGGTCCCCATTCTTGGTGTTCCTGTTCATACTCCTCTTGTTCCTCTGAGATCTGTTCCTCCCCCAGAGCAGCAGCGGCTACTTGGCGGGGTCTTGGGCTCTGGTACTGGGGGCAGCTGGGGTCGTTTGCATAGTGGCCGACTCGTTGGCATCGATGGCACGTAACATTGGTTCGGTATCCCGGTCGCGCCGGGGTGCTGCCCCGGTTGGCCGGGGGGGTGGTGCTGGCAGAGGGGGCGACCGGAGCGTTGTCTCTTCCGCGTCCTTGGCCTCCTCCTCCTCCTCGGGGACGGTGCTGACCATTGTTGTTCCGGTTCTGTTCGTAGGACCCATTTCGGCCCACTCTGGTGATTTCCCACCGGTCAGCTTCGGCTGCGAGCTGCCGGGGATCCGTTAACTTGCTGTCGAGGAGGTGCTGGCGGAGTTCAATGAAGCAATTGTTCGACAGATGCTCCCATACCATAAGATTGAACAGTTGTTCGTAGGTTGTGACCTTGCTTCCTTTGATCCAGCCCTCGAAGGCTCGACTGAAGTAGTTTACATAGTCCACCCAAGTTGTACCCGGGATGCGGGTGCAGTCTCGGAACCTCTGACGGTACATTTCGGGTGTGAGGCCATAGCGGGTGAGGAGTGCAGCTTTCATATGGTCATAGGAGGTCATCTGGTGGTCCGGGAGCTGTAGCAGGGCGTCGCGGCCCTCATTGAGGAATCTCCCCCATAGACCGGCTCCCCAATCGCTTCTATCGATCCGGTGTGCAGTCATAGCGATTTCATAAGCCTTAAACCATTGCTGGATGTCGTCCTCTCGGAAGTATTCTCGAACGACATCCTTGGGGATGTGTACCTTTTTCTCTGTTGCTCCTGGGGTGTGGGGTTGCCCGGACACCCCTACCTCTTTATTCTGCTTGCGTAGATCGATCTCAGCTAGTTTCCGCTCGTGTTCATACGCCAGTTTCTTTTCCTCGAGCTCCCTTTGTCTCTGTTTCTCCTCTCTTTCTTCTCGGAGACGCAGGTGCTCTAAGTTGATTTTTTGTTCGGCCAGCTTAAGTTCAACGTCCATTTTGAGTCGGGCCATTTCCAGCTCATGTAGTCGGGTTTTTTCTCTTTCCTGGATCTCGTCTTGCGAGAGACCCGTTCTTCGCTCTTCAGGGGCCGTGGTGGTTTTTGCTGCGATGCTTTGATCAGGGGTTCCGGCAGCCCCGGTTTCTGCCCAAGATTCTAGGGCATGCTTAAAATCATCTTTGGTACTTAGTCCGGTGGTAGCGATACCTAGTTCGATACAGAATTGTTTTAGTTCACGATGGCTGTACTCGTCTAATTTCTCCATCTGGAACTTCTCGGTTGCTCCGCTTTCTTTAGTTGTCATCGTGATTTCGTCGCGGGGTGAGCTACTCTCTGTACGATTATGCGGTGATTCGGATCGCGCCGCTGGCCACCAATGTTAGACGGACCGGGAGGGTTGGCCGAGGATAAGGGGAGAGGTCTCCGGGGAGAGCCGTCTCCAGCGATCGTACAGACAAGTAACTTCCCCCCCACAGACGGACACCACACAAGGTTAAAGTTCAACGAGATTTTATAGGCAATTCTTTACGTTACGATGAGATGGTACAAGGAGGTCTGGACTCAGGGGTCCCCTCGATTCTGGTCTCTGGTTTAGGAAAAGGGTAGCGGGACAGTCTTATCACCAAAAGATGGAAATAGCTCTCAATCCTCGAGCTCGGCGTTCTAGATGATCGGGCCGCGGCGGAGCCAGCAGGTCCCGAGATGGACGAAGGAAGCGACGGTCCGCGGCGGAGCCAGCAGGTCCCGATGAAGATGACGGTTACAAACGGTCCGCGGCCACGCCAGCAGGTCCCGACGACGATGAAGGATATGAAGGTTGCAAAAGGTTGCGGCAGCGCCAGCAGACAAGACGGTGGTGCACAAGACAGAGCTACGGCAGCGCCAGTAGTCCGTCCAGGATGAGTTCTTCTTTGCGTCTCTCGACTCCAAGATACAACTGCCTTCCTGCTCTGGAGCTGCCCCAGTTATAGGGCTGGTGTGCTTTGATGTCCGGACCCTCGCACTTGGAGGTCGGGAGGTCCGGGATGAGGGAGTCCAGACACCCAGCAGGGGGGTGGAGCCAGCGCCCGGGGAGGCGATGGGCGAGCGGCACTTGGTGGGGGAGAGCCATCGACACCTCTTTCTCCCATTGACTTGCCAAGTAGCCCGCTCACCTCCTGGGTGGATGGTGGTGCCGGGATGTCTGAGGCCGGGCCAGGCCCAGGGTTGAGGTCGATCGGGGGCCAGGCGGCCTCGTGGTGGAGAGTCCAAGATGGCGCCCCAGGATGGGCGCGCGGGCCGGCAGTGGATCGGACCCACGAGGTCGACATACTCGAGGGCAGGGGTCCCTGAGGGGACGGAGGACGTGCAATGGTGGTGTGTGGTATCTGCGTGACCGGGCTCGGGCCTGGTCGGGCTGGGGGGGAGCGGCCTTTCCTGTGGCCTGTCCAACACTGACTATCTCGTGGGGGGGTCAGATCCTCAAGAAATGCTGAAAAACTACTTCTGCAACATCAAAAATTCAACAAGAAAAAAACATTTAACTGATCCTTCTCTGGGATGGCACCCAGAATCTGGAATGCCTTACCCCCAGAAACCAGACTCAACCCTTCCACGGCCTCATTCAAAAAGGAAGTAAAAGCCATCCTCATGGCCAAATTCACTGAATATGATACATAGAAATAAGCAATCTTGATATTATACTGACCCTTGGTCCCTCACTACGAGATAGACCTATATCGCTTCTTATTTTGTTCGTCCTTGTATAACACGCCACCGTACAGATGTGTGTTATTGTTCTGCTCCTCTTTTTCTTTTATGTATATGTAACATTTAGTGACTGTACAGCGCTCTGATATCCGCAAGGGTCTTGTTCGCGCTCTATAAAACTTTCAAAATAAAATAAAATAAAATAAATATATAGTAAATGTGTGCATTGTGTGTATAGATACACAAGCACAAACTTACAAGGCTATGTTTATATAGCCTTAGCAAAAAGAACGGGAGAAGCATTTGAAATTAATATAAGTTTCCGGCCACTCCACTGAAATCCGGGACATCTAGTCACCCTACCACAAGGATAGTTAAAATACAATAAAATAAACAAACATATACATAAATTCCCGCCCCACCCTGTCTCCCCTCTGCGGCCGACCTCCTCCTGAGTGCTAACATAAAAAGATACATTATTTGTTTCAGTCTTCAGAGTCCCCTGTGAAAGGATAGCATGCATTTCAGTTCTGCTTTTTTCTATTGCCCGACCTTTGTCCCATGAACCGGGAAATTTAAAATAGAGAAAAATGTCGGGACACCGAGGCAGTCCACAGAAAAGCAGGGCGTCTGGCCCCCCCATCTTGTCACCTGCCTGGTGGGTCTTTCCCCCCACACAAATGGGGAGAACGTGCGATAAACATGTCCATCCGTCACCACCGCGCACTGCACTGAGCCGGACCCCCCGTGCACCGGTGGCGACCAATCAAAGGAGGCTGGACCGTGCGTGAGTCTACTCGCACCATCAGCTGCAGCCAATTGGCGCACGCAGGCTTTCAGCCAATCAGGGCGTACGCTGCCTCGAGGGCAAATCTGTGGGTTAAAAAAAAAAGTGATTGACCAATGGGCGGTGAGGGGGCGTGGCTCAAGCTGCGGAAGTAGTAGAGGGCGAGAGTATCACCAGAGGGTGGGAGGGGTTGACAGGGAGGGCGGGGAACCCCCGGGGTACCTGGGGCTAGGCTCAGCAGGAGAGACCCGGGGAGGCCGGAGGGAACCAGTGGAAGGTAGAGAGACACCAGTGACCAGTGGAAGAGGGGTGAGAGGCCAGAGGGCACCAGTGGAAGAGGGGTGGGAGGTCAGAGGGCACAAGTAGAAGAGGAGGGGAGGCTTGAGGGCCCCAGAGAAAGAGGGGCCCCAGTGGAAAGGGGGGGGGGCGGCAAGCCAGGGAGTCCCAGTTAAAGTGGGGGAGGCCAGAGGGCCCCCAGTAGGAGGGGGGCCAGAGGATCCCAGTGGAAGAGACAGGGAGGGAGGAAGGAAGGGCCACTGGCCAGAGAGGCCCCACAGGGAGTAGTTTAGAAGGGGAGCGGCTGGTAGCAGAGAGGGGAGGGCCCAGGGGTGTGGGCTGGGCCGTAGGGAGGAAAGTCCAGAGGCAGCTGGGAGGGGAGGTGATGGAGAGGGGCAGAGGTAGAGGGCTCCTGAGAGAGGACGACTGGTGATAGAGGACAGGACCTGCACACCCACCCACAGAGGGGGCTGCCCCCAGGAGACCGCTGCAGCGTGCCCTCGCCTCCCGAGCATGGAGCTGCGGTGGCCGGTAAGTGCTAAGGGCCCCCGGGCTGAATTGTCTGGGACATGTGAGTGGTGTATGCTGTCTCCATGACAACGGTGGCGCGAGGTCTTATGGGATCTTTCACTTGAGAGAATCTGGCAGCTCGTAGCGCCTAAAAGCTGCAGCCACGCTTTACTGTGTTAGCTGATAGGAGAGGGGCGCCCACAGCTAGTGGGAGCAACCCCCTGACTGTCGATATATCTGAGGGACGGTCTCCTCTTTGGTGAAGGATCTTGTAGCTGCTGATTTACCTGAGGGTGGACTCCTGCCTTTTCGTACAGCTTGGGGATGAATGTGACTGGTGACACACGTTAGAATGGGTGCATGACAGCACCGATCATTGGTGATGGGGCCACACTGATCACTTGCGGTGTGATCGTTTAGACCTGGTTTGGCTTGTTCCTAGGGCTGGTCTGACTCCTGGATACAGCTGCGGGCAGATGCGGCTGGGTCTGGCCCCGTGGTAAGCCACGTGGCTATTGTTGTGCTTTGTGAATGCTCGTCTGTGCGTGGGCGAGACTCGCCGATCTGTGGAATGAACCGTGTCTGTACAAGTGCTGAGCAGAGCGAGTGCTCGCATGTGCCCTTTATTTCTATGAATTGTATTTGGATCACGCTGAACACCTTCCTGCACTCGAGGGTGGGTGTTGGGCACTTGGCCCCGTCATAGACATCCAGGCTTACTTCAATATCTCTTCTTGGTAGGAAAGGGAGTTACTACTCTGTAGAGCAGTATACGTTGAAGAACTGGCTCAGGCATTCATCGTAGGGTGGTGCATTTCTGTGCGACCACTTTTCTTTTCCAGACTGCCTGAGAGTCTTAATCCACTGGCACGAATGAATGAGTCTTAATTGTATGATTACTTAAAATCGTATACGAAAGCGATAGCATAAAAAAGGCAGCATAAGTTATCCCATAAAATGATGCGATATACATTTTTTGAATTGTGGGAGCGTGTGTCTCCAGGCAAAATAACCAGCCTCCGTAGGTGTGCTGTCAAAGGTGGTTGTATGGCGAGCACGGGGTGAGACAGCACTTACTCAAAGCCAAGACTATGAGATGGGTTAAGTTGTACAGGGAGGGTGTCGCCGGTTAGTGTGGCAAATAGAAAGCGGTAGTCTGCCCGGGTCGATGAAAATCTAATGTTAAAATCAACAATTACGTGCTCCGTCTAATTGGCGCATTATGGTGCAAAGGGCCCTGCCAAGAGATTATGAAGGGTGCTCGATGGAAAAACAGGACATTGTGCGGGCCCCTAAAGTGGTACGACCTTTATCCGTGGAAGTGCGTGCCTGACATGTAAGTCCTCAAAATGCATGCTCTGTAAGGTGTTGGTCTATTTGGGGCACGACAGTGAAAAAGGGCCTCGCCAAAGATTATGTGAGGAGCTTGATGGAAATTGAGAACCGTTTGCGTGACCTTAGAATGATCCGTCCTTCATGCAAGTGACATGCCACACTGTATGTTCAATGCCACCACAGTCACACCACTGTCATTTATCTGAGTCCTGAAATCACAACTGTTTTTACACCCGTCAGTTTTCTTTCATTGCAAGGCGTTCGTGTCAGGCAGAAGTTGTTTCTAGCATGGTCTGCTAGGATTTGTGTAAGGTCTTCTTCTTTGTACTGGTCTTTGAATGCAATTTTTATTTATCTAGAACGCTTCCTGCTCAGTTGTTCTCAGTAACTCCGTATCAGTTGGCACCCTGAGCTGCCTCTTCTGTTTCCTCTTTGGGTTCTAGCAGGCAGTGGCATTTTAGAGTTAAGCATACACGTTCGTTCTGTATAGCGTCACCAACTGCTCCATGTGGATACCATTTCCAGTCTTAGATTAGCATTTAATGTCCCAGTGTATTTTGCTCACTGTAGCCTCCACTCCTTTATTTACATTAGATGACTGACACCCCAATAGGTTATCCCCGGTGACATGAAATGTTTGTTAATCTTACGTTTTACAGAGTTAGGGCATGAGCACTCAAGAGTTGAAAAATAGGAAGGTGTAACTAAAGGGAAAATAACAAAAAGAAAGATATTGACAAAAAACTAAACAAAGGAAATGAGAAGAGACTGCAGACTAGAATTGGAACTAGGAAACTAAACAAGGACATTTTGCAAACTGTTAAAAAATGTGTGATCTCTATGGTTTAGGACTATGAAAATTAGCATCCTAGGTGTCTGTTCCTTCTAGAATCAAGACCCTTGGTGCGTGGTAGTGTGCTATGCAAGAACCTTACTGATATATCACAAGAAGGAGGTAAAGGCAAAATAATTTACCTGTTTAAAAGTACCAGAAATGTAGCGAGCATTGGCAAAACCAATAGGTTTCCTCTATGCAAGACCTATTGGCGCTGTCAATGTTTTTGGGCAGATATGGCTAAGGCTGTGTAGCCTCCAAGCAGCTGTTAAGAGGCCAAGAAAGGGGTGGTTATATGCTAAAAACAACACCGACACCAAACGTTATGAGGCCTTTGCAATGGCGCACGTATGCTACAATCAGAGACATACACGGAGCCTGCTCATCATGATAGGGCAAACTTGCACTCTGTGCTTTCCTATCTTCCTGCCGTTTGCAGATCCCACTTATCCAATGCAAGTTTCCACAGTGCCACATGCCATGCTAGCTCCCAAAATGTTCCGAAAGTTGCCCAGTGTATTTTTTCCCCTCAAGGCTGACAACAATTAGAAGCCAGGTCTTCCCAATGGATCAGTTTCGGGAAAATAGAAACACTAACAAGCATTTGCAAAGCAAGTAGGTCTCGCATTTTGAGAGCTATTGGCTTTGGCAATGTGTTTTGCCGATACATGTGGGAAAAAAATGCCGAACTGAAGTGATAAAATGTAAGTGAAGCAATGGCAATGCGCGTGGAAAAAATAATTAAACACCGATCTGAAACAATAGGAAGTGACTTAAATGCCGAAGTGAAATGATAAAAACATAGTCTTAATAGAGGGAGAAGTACAGCACCAGTAGCGGAGGTACATAAATTAAACTAAATTAATTAGCACTTTGTGCTGCAGAAAAGCAAAATGAAGTGATGTCAGACATATGCGGGCCAATTAGGATGCCGCAACAGTGATTGACTATCAAGCCTGCAATTCTAATTGGTGGCGGAGTTCCAAGCCCTTTACTGCATACAGTACCCCGTAGCAGCAACAGCACATGCTCTCTGTTAGACAATACCTAAAAAAGGCTTCTACGAAGTATTGCAAGGCTCCCTGCCCACCGTTAAGGACTTTCAGGCGCCAGCACAAAATGATGCTGATGGTTCTATCCCTATTGCTCTGAGAGGAAAGGGCTACAAGCTCAGTCAACAGCCACGGAGAAACACTTCACAACAAGTTACCTGAAAGTAATTCCTGAGAGGAAAAACACTGTGCTCTTTTAGAAAAAACAGTGACATGACTGAGCCTTTACCATCAGTGGCTCAAAGCTGGGGCAGGTAAGTAACGTTTCATACCTGGGCTTCAACCTGACCAGCAACATGAACTGGAAAGCACACATCAGAAAGGCTATTGAAAAGTTATACAACAATCAATGCCATCCTTTCCGCTTGCTGATCACTTGGAAACAGAAATCCCCCCTGAAAGAAACCTCTGGCAGACTTTGATCATGCTCCTAGCAGACTTCCCACTTTTGGTCTGAATTTTGATGTAGAGTACAGCTCTATTTTAGATTCATGTCTAATGCCATCAATAAAATATGGGTTAAAATGCTGGAAGTCAGACAAAAATCATCTAGGTGATAAAGCCTGGAAGGGTCATTTTGTCTAGATCCAAATTTGCATTGGCCTGTGAAAAGCAAGTGCCACTTCTTGGATTTGCAACGTGGATTGCAGAGCTCAGTGTGAGGTTCATACCACAGTGGGCAAGTTGGAATCCCCTTAATGTACACAATAGTGTCTATCAAGCTAGAGTGCGTGCTGTTCATGCAAGCTTGACCCTAAAAAGTAGCCCCCTCAAGCAAAGCTGTGGAAGAGCAAGTAATTGGGTGATGCTGTATGGGTGGGTTCGAAAGACGAAAAGGAGGGCAGTGTAGCACGCGCTGACCACCTAAAAGCAAGTACTTAAAATTGGCATTGAACACAAATGAAAAGCAGTGGGCAGGCTGTAAGTTCACTGACTGCAAACAAAATGTCTCTAAGAGACCCTGTCTAAGCGAGACCAAAAAAATGTAGGTACTGCATTTTTTTCAGCTCCGACTTACGATTTTCCTGGAAAGTCTGCTCCGGCACAAATGAGTCGGTGATGATCATGGGGCCTGGCCTGCCCAGGCACGCGCCGGGCTTGCCACACATGTGCGGGGGTTGACAACAAATGCATGTTGCAAACACTAAGAGGATACGGCCTTTGGATGAGACTGACAGGCCGACGTATTGCCTTATCTTGAGATTTTGGTACTGAACAAGCATCCAAAACTACATAGTTACGCATTAAAATGGGGCAGAGAATGAAAGCATAATAGCTGCGACCCGGAAAATAGAGTGACAATATAGACAAAATATCGAAGGCAAAGAGCGAGACTGGGCGTAGTGATTTGAATAAGAAAGTGCAGATAGGAGGTCGAGAGGGAAGCGAGGATAAAGAGAGAATTAAAAAGTCAAATATGGTTAGATGAGAGGAGCGTGCAGAAATATGGAAGTGAGCGCGAAGGGAGAGGAAAGGCAAGTGGGATGAGAGAGTGCAAAGCTGAAGGGGGGAGCTGGAAGGGTAGAGAGAAGTGAGATTAGAGGCAGAAGGTCAGGGGTTAACAAGAACACAAATGCACTCCACACCTCACAATGCCACAACTGACAATTCCAATCCAACCCACATAATTCTACTCCACACCCCACATAATTCTACTCCACACCACATATATCCACTCCACTCCACTCCACTCCAACTAAAACACATGGGTAAAAGACAGTCATTTTCATCGGCAATAGCTGTGACGCTTGCAAATGCGAGACCCATTGCATTGCAAATGCTTGTACTTTTTATAACACTGACGCAAAGTTGGCCATGACTGACTTAAAAGATCTTCATCAAAAACCTGCACTGAGTTCAGGGCCGTTTTCAGTTATGCAGCGATATGAAACATTTTTAAAAAAGGGCACATTGTCAAAGGTTTAATAAACTCGTTCAATAATACGTTATTGGAAGAGGAAAATGAAGGTTTGGTTTCTTATATTCCTGCAAGAGGAGTCGTTTCCATCCGCAACCTAACCTCAACACAAAATGTTCCACCTATGGAAATTCATTTTGTATGAACTAAGCAACTGGCATAGATCCTAAAACATTAAGTTAAATGCGAAAGCTTTGTGGGATTAGTACATTTATTTTTAAATGATAATTTTCAGGGCCGTTGTCAAAAGTTCAAGAACCACTTTTATTTCTAAAATTCCTTCAAAATAACAAATTGACGGTGAAGTGTAGAGTTCTTCATCAATGGAAGGCCACAGTACAAAGAGACGCTGAAATGAAATAATGACTCGCTGTTACTTTTATTGTATTTCACGTTTTCTACTACAGGGCTGTATGCGGCCCTGGGGCCGTCTCCGAGAACACACTTTCGGATTCACGGCTAATGGTTAATCCAGATGAAATGTAACGCAGAGGGGAGGGCCTGTGTTTAGGAGTATGTGGGTGTCCAGCAAAAGAGTCGAGACTGTGGACCGAGGCGATGATGCACCGGTGAACTGAACAGGCTGTGCTTTACACAAACATAAACATTCTTCCCTGGGACTTGATGAACATGGTGGATGCGGTTATCAGATACTGGAAGCATCTGAACGCTGGCCTGGATTGGAGGGAACTGAACGTACAGTGGGAAGTCAGCAGAACACGAGTCTGAAGGCCTCCAGATGACGTTATTTGCTGCATTTCACAATGCGTGGAAAGAATGTCTAAAACATATTCTCTTTCTCACAGAAGCCCTCTTCTGTAGCATATGTTGGTCAACATTCATGCGGCCTTTTACAGCGGATTCATTTTCCTTGGGTTTTTCAAAAGAGACCTTTTTAAAAATCTTCTATTCGGCATAATAATCTCCTTAAACTAAATGGCAAAACTATGTGTAGGTCTACATGGCGAAAAATGCGTTACTTTGGAGTAACTAATTATTCCAAAATGCTTCTATTCTTTCATTTATAGATATACACATTGTTTTTCTTCACCAAACTCCTCTCTCGTGAAACCTCAATTTATACCTAATTCTGTATTGAACAGCCTTTTCTTCTCTGCCTGACTCTTCTCTCCAACCCTGTGAAAATGATATTTTTTTTGTGCTTCTGCCACATGGCCCAAAGCTTCCAACGTGCATAGATTTCATAAGGAGGAAATTAATTCACGTTTAAAGTCTGAAATTGAATTGGATTGGGAATGGCATCGTATAATTACTTGGCCTATGGAAATTTGGAATACAATTTGGCCCATATACGTAAAACTGTGCGCACTGCTACTGTCATTCAGTCTATTTTATTTATATTAGGCTACTTGTAATCCCAGGCCCCACACCAGAATTGTATACAAATAGTGACACTTCTGTTGGTCTTATAAACTTGAGAATTGTGGTCTTTTTTGTGTGCTTTTTTACCTGTTCATCTATACATGCAGTTTGCATCCACATTTGGGCTCGGTTTAATCGTTTGTTGAATACCAACACTTCTTTTCCTTTTTTCATGAATATTTTTGGGTAGTATTGTTGACGTTTGGGAAAATTGCCGTTTTGACACTTGTTTATTAGACTTTGATAGATCTTGCTGTTTAACAGATTAATAAAAACTGGAGAATACTTCTAATGCCTTTCAAGCTTGGTAGTATAGGGTTTGCTTTAATCATTAATTTCACATGGTTGGAACATCACCAAATTCTCTTGCCATATCAATACATATTTTTGGTCTTCGTAAACCTCCTATTTGTCTCTGGTTTCTAAAGCCTATGCAGACTATTGTGTTAGGTATAAATAAGTACTCGAGCTACATTGAATGTTTCTCTCTCATACTTAATATTGTATTTGTTTATTGTGTTGATATATATTATACAGTTGTCTACTCTTCAAGATCAACTTTTACTCCTTGCAGTATTGTTAGATTTGTTGCATGTGCTTATCACCAAAAGTGCTTTCGACCCCCAATATTTATAGGCTCTTAGGTGCAAGTGATGTAGCTTAACGGCCACAGCTACCCTACGATCCAGTCTACACCACTCCACTACAATCTATACCACTCCACCCCAATCTGCAACACACTACTGCAATCTCCCGCACTCCAGTCCAATTTACTCCACTGCAATCTACCCCACTATATCCCAACCCACTCTATCCAAAGTTACCCACTCCGCTTCATTCTATTCCTCTCCTCTCCACTCCACTCTACCCCTCTCCTCTCTACCCTAATCCACTCCACTACACTCCAGTGTACCCCACCCATCTCTACCCCACTCCACCCAGTCTACCACAATGCACCCCAGTCCACCCAAACTCAATATACCCTATTGTAATGTACCTCACCCCTCTCGACCTCACTCTACAACTTTCCTCTACCAATTCCAACTCCATCCTATTAGACACCACTCTACCCCACTCCACCCCAATCTATCCCAATATAGCCCACCCAGATCTACACCACTCCACTCAATTCTACCCCACTTCATTCTACTCCAATTTACCCCACTCCACCACACTCCAATCTACCACACTCAACTTCCCTCTGTTCCACCCTACTGTTATGTTATATTAAGCGACCTCTGTATAGCGCATAATCACCAGCGGACACTTAGCGCTCATGAAAGAATTACAGAACCATACCAGCAGCTACCTATCCCAGAGCCTACACGATCAGAGCTCATCTTGTACCCAAGCCTGTGTGAACAAAAATGCATTTAGTTTTTCCTGAATGGAAGGAGAATGGCTTCCCTGCGCAAACTCTCTGGCAACCTATTCCACAGTTGGGGGAATCAGACCTAAGAAAGCTCGTCCACCGATGGTAACTTTGTCAAACCAAGAACAGGACAGGACAGCAGGTTTGCCTCAGACGAACGGAGCTAAAGTCCTAGCTCATATCTCCTTGGGCGATCCTTGATGTAATCCGGTGCCAACCCATAGAAATCTTTGTGTGCAATACATAGGCCCTTAAATCTGACCCTCTGCTTAATTGGTAGCCAGTGCAGTTGTTGCAACAGTGGTGTACCATGTGAAAGTCTTGGGAGCGTGAACATTTATCTTGTTGCATCGTTCATTGCTATTTGAAGCTTACCTAACCGCTTGTCCGGTAGCCCAATGTATGGTGCATTGCCGTAGTCCAATCACAAAACAGTTGGTGCAGTCACCACAGTGCGCTGAGTTGAAAGTGATAGGAGGGGTACCAGTTTCCTGAGTTGCCTCAGAAGGCCCATACAAGTTCCTACCACAGTGGTCAGTTGGTTTGACAGTGTAAGCTTAGCATCCAACTTAATGCCTAAGCTCTTCACGACAGGCACTGGTGTAGGTGTAGCACCAAGCTCTTGTGGCCAAGAGCGATTAGACCAGGGGTTGCCTCCTGTGGTGATGGCTAGCACCTCAGTCTTATCAGTGTTTACTTTAAGTGAGTTTGTCAGTCATCCAGTTCACTGCATACCTTAGGATGTTCTGTACATGTGGCTGTGCTTGAAGAGAGCTGGCAATCTGAAGGATCAATTGAGTGTCATCTGTGTAGTTGAACACTCAACAGTCCATTTGTGCTAATGCTGCCACCAGTCGCTGGAGATAGATGTTAAAAAGCAGTGGGGACAGCACGGATCCCTGTTGAACTCCACAGGACAGTGCGCCCTTACTGGACACACAGCCCCCAGGTGAAACTTTTGTGTCCGGTCCTTCAAGAAAGAGGAAATCCATTAATACGCCACCCCTGAGATTCCAACTTCTGAATACGGACCAACAGTTGAGCATGGTTCACCATTTTCAAACTTGGATGTTCAGTTCAGCAGGATCAGCGCATAAGGCTTCTTCTTATCGGCCGCCAGCCTGAGCTCATCCAGCACCGCGAGTGTCACCAGGTCTATACTGTGGTGGGCCCTAAAACCTGCCTGCCTGCCACACACGAAGCAGCTGATGTTCTTCAAAGAACAGGAAGAGTGTTCTGAGCATACGTTGTTCCACTACTTTGGCCTGGAAGGGGAGCCTAGATACAGGTCGATTATTCTTCAAGTTATTGACGTCTGCCCCGGCTTTCTTTAGTAACTCTACACCACTCCAGTCTATCGTACTCCACTCCAATCTACTTCACTCCAACACTCTACGGTACACCAATCTATCCTAGTGCAAACCAGCCCACCCAAACTCGGCCTACCCCATTTCAATTTACCCCAGCCCTCTGTACCCCACTCCAGTCTACCCCACTCCACTACACTCTGCCACACAACTTCCATCTACCCATGCCCAATCCATTCTATCACACTCCAGTCTACCCTAATCCACTCTTCTCCACTCCAATGTACTTCATTCCACTTTACCCCACTCCAATCTACCCTACCCCCCCTCCAATCTGCCCACTCCACTCTACCCCAATCTTTCCCACTCCAATCGACAACTACTCCACTCTACCATACCCATTCCCTAACCTACCCCACACCACTTACTTTTAGCTACACTGAAAGGCAAACACACTGGTATACAACATGTCTAAAACAAATTGCCAAAACCAATAACTTGCGCATAGGCAAGACCTATTGGCTTAGCAAATGCTTTTTTCCTAAGGTGTACAAAAGGGGGTGGTGATGAACGGAGCATCTGAATCAATCAAACACTCACACCAAGTCAAAAGATCTGGGTTTAATCCATCACCGTTCTTTAGCCCACTCTGCCACCCCAGTTCAGACATGGCTATATGCAAATCAGTCTGACCCTGTGCCTCATGGGAACAGTCCTAAGGTGTGGCAACAGCAGTGAAAACGCCCATTCTTTACAGAACAGGTAGGGCTTGGGCAGAAATGGTGCCATCTCCCTTCCTTCAGAGGAGGAGAGGTATAGCTAAGGTACCATCAGCAAAAGCTTTACTCATCACTGGACCGGTACAAATCGGCCAGCAGCAGTGCAAGCATTGCTTCCGCGCAGAACACGAACAACAATGCAGTAGAAAAGGAAGCTGCTCTGGCTCGCAGAAGGCTGCTAGTGCAATCTTCCATTCCCTGAAGACCAAATTCAGCAGGTCAGACTAGTACAATAATTCAACGCTTGCAGAGCATGTACAGTTAGGACATGAGTGGCATATAGGTTACAGACAGATGCCACTGTTAGGAATGTATAGATGGGTGAGTGAATATGTGAGTTCTGACACCTTCTTCACTCCTCTGATCTTCCAAATCAGAATCCTAGTGGTCCTACTGCTGTCACTGACGCTGCTGCTGTCACTGGCGCTGCTGCTGTTGTCACTGTGATGCTGCTGTCGTCACTGTGATGCTGCTCTCGTCACTGTGATGCTGCTCTCGTCACTGTGATGCTGCTGTCGTCACTGTGATGCTGCTGTCGCTGTCATGCTGCTGTCGCTGTCACTGTCACTGTGATGCTGCTGTCACTGTGATGCTGCTGTCACTGTGATGCTGTCACTGTGATGCTGTCACTGTGATGCTGCTGTCGCTGTCACTGTGATGCTGCTGTCGCTGTCACTGTAATGCTACTGTCGCTGTCACTGTGATGCTGCTGTCGCTGTGATGCTGCTGCCACTCTGATTCTGATGCTGCTGCCACTCTGATTCTGATGCCACTCTGATTCTGATGCTACTGCCACTCTGATTCTGATGCTGCTGCCACTCTGATTCTGATGCTGCTGCTGTTGTCTCTCAAAGAGGCTGTTTGTCACTCTGCTGCCACTCAGAGATGCTAGTGCTGCCACTCAGAGATGCTGCTGCGGCTGCCACTCAGAGATGCTAGTGCTGCCACTCAGAGATGCTACGCTGCTGCTGCTACTCAGAGATGCTGCTGCTGCTATGCTGCTGCTGCTGCCACTCAGAGATGCTGCTGCTGCTGCCACTCAGAGATGCTGCTGCTGCTGCCACTCAGAGATGCTGCTGCTGCTGCCACTCAGAGATGCTGCTGCTGCTGCCACTCAGAGATGCTGCTACTGCTGCCACTCAGATATGCTGCTACTGCTGCCACTCAGAATATGCTGCGGCTGCCACTCAGAAGATGCTGCTGCTGCCACTCAGAAGATGCTGCCACTCAGATGCTGCTTCTGCCACTCAGAGATGCTGCTGCTGCCACTCAGAGATGCTGCTGCTGCCACTCAAAGATCGGCTGCGGCTGCCTCTCAGAGATGCTGCTGCGGCTGCCGCTCAGAGATGCTGCTGCGGCTGCCTCTCAGAGATGCTACTGCTGCTATGCTGCTGCTGCTATGCTGCTACTGCTGCCACTCAAAGATTCTGCCACTCAGAGATGCTGCCACTCAGAATATGCTGCGGCTGCCACTCAGAAGAGGCTGCTGCTGCTACCCAGAAGATTCTGCCACTCAGAGATGCTGCGGCTGCCACTCAGAGATGCTGCGGCTGCCACTCAGAGATGCTGCGGCTGCCACTCAGAATATGCTGCGGCTGCCACTCAGAATATGCTGCGGCTGCCACTCAGAATATGCTGCGGCTGCCACTCAGAATATGCTGCGGCTGCCACTCAGAATATGCTGCGGCTGCCACTCCGAAGATGCTGCGGCTGCCACTCCGAAGATGCTGCGGCTGCCACTCAGAGATGCTGCCACTCAAAGATGCTGCGGCTGCCACTCAAATGTAAATAAAATGTAAATGTACAGGAATTTATATAGCGCAAATCACCGACCGGTTTCTAAGCGCTTGCTTAGGGAACCCGTCCTGGTATTCCCCTGTGAGATAACCCCGGCATGGTATCCGCAAGGTGAAAGCCAGGCATCCCGCCGCGAGGGGCCGTTGTGGAGATTAAGCAAGCTATTGCCCAGAGTCGCAGAGTGTGAACCCGTTAATCGAGTAGGCACCGGAGCGAGAATTGTCGAGTCCATGGACATTTTAGGTCTCAAGACCCCGCCGAGCCGGGAATTGAACCCTGGTCCCGGGCTGACCTCTGCTTCCAGGTCTGCCTCCTCTAACCAGTGAGCCACACTTCTCCAACCAGTGAGCCACACTTCTCCGCTCCACTCAGAATATGCTGCGGCTGCCACTCAGAATATGCTGCGGCTGCCACTCAGAGATGCTGCGGCTGCCACTCAGAGATGCTGCTGCTGCCACTCAGAAATGCTGCTGCTGCCACTCAGAGATGCTGCTGCTGCCACTCGGAGATGCTGCTGCTGCCTCTCGGAGATGCTGCTGCTGCCTCTCAGAGATGCTGCTGCTGCCTCTCAGAGATGCTGCTGCTGCCTCTCAGAGATGCTGCTGCTGCTGCCACTCAGAGATGCTGCTGCTGCCACTCGGAGATGCTGCTGCTGCCTCTCGGAGATGCTGCTGCTGCCTCTCAGAGATGCTGCTGCTGCCTCTCAGAGATGCTGCTGCTGCCTCTCAGAGATGCTGCTGCTGCCTCTCAGAGATGCTGCTGCTGCCTCTCAGAGATGCTGCTGCTGCCATGCTGCTGCTGCCATGCTGCTGCTGCCTCTCAGAGATGCTGCTGCTGCCTCTCAGAGATGCTGCTGCTGCCTCTCAGAGATGCTGCTGCTGCCTCTCAGAGATGCTGCTGCTGCCTCTCAGAGATGCTGCTGCTGCCTCTCAGAGATGCTGCTGCTGCTGCCACTCAGAGATGCTGCTGCTGCCACTCGGAGATGCTGCTGCTGCCTCTCAGAGATGCTGCTGCTGCCTCTCAGAGATGCTGCTGCTGCTGCCACTCAGAGATGCTGCTGCTGCCTCTCAGAGATGCTGCTGCTGCCATGCTGCTGCTGCCATGCTGCTGCTGCCTCTCAGAGATGCTGCTGCTGCCTCTCAGAGATGCTGCTGCTGCCTCTCAGAGATGCTGCTGCTGCCTCTCAGAGATGCTGCTGCTGCCTCTCAGAGATGCTGCTGCTGCCACTCAGAGATGCTGCTGCTGCCACTCGGAGATGCTGCTGCTGCCTCTCAGAGATGCTGCTGCTGCCTCTCAGAGATGCTGCTGCTGCCTCTCAGAGATGCTGCTGCTGCCTCTCAGAGATGCTGCTGCTGCTGCCACTCAGAGATGCTGCTGCTGCCTCTCAGAGATGCTGCTGCTGCTGCCACTCAGAGATGCTGCTGCCTCTCAGAGATGCTACTGCTGCCTCTCAGAGATGCTGCTGCTGCCACTCAGAGATGCTGCTGCTGCCACTCAGAGATGCTGCTGCTGCCACTCAGAAATGCTGCTGCTGCCTCTCAGAGATGCTGCTGCTGCCTCTCAGAGATGCTGCTGCTGCCTCTCAGAGATGCTGCTGCTGCTGCCACTCAGAGATGCTGCTGCTGCCACTCGGAGATGCTGCTGCTGCCACTCGGAGATGCTGCTGCTGCCTCTCGGAGATGCTGCTGCTGCCTCTCAGAGATGCTGCTGCTGCCTCTCGGAGATGCTGCTGCTGCCTCTCGGAGATGCTGCTGCTGCCTCTCAGAGATGCTGCTGCTGCCTCTCAGAGATGCTGCTGCTGCCTCTCAGAGATGCTGCTGCTGCCATGCTGCTGCTGCCTCTCAGAGATGCTGCTGCTGCCTCTCAGAGATGCTGCTGCTGCCTCTCAGAGATGCTGCTGCTGCCTCTCAGAGATGCTGCTGCTGCCTTTCAGAGATGCTGCTGCTGCCTCTCAGAGATGCTGCTGCTGCCTCTCAGAGATGCTGCTGCTGCCTCTCAGAGATGCTGCTGCTGCCTCTCAGAGATGCTGCTGCTGCCTCTCAGAGATGCTGCTGCTGCCTCTCAGAGATGCTGCTGCTGCCTCTCAGAGATGCTGCTGCTGCCTCTCAGAGATGCTGCTGCTGCCTCTCAGAGATGCTGCTGCTGCCTCTCAGAGATGCTGCTGCTGCTGCCTCTCAGAGATGCTGCTGCTACTCAGAGATGCTGCTGCGGCTGCTTCTCAGAGATGCTACTACGCTGCTGCTGCTACTCAGAGATGCTGCTGCTGCTGCTACTCAGAGATGCTGCTGCTGCTATGCTGCTACTGCTGCCACTCAAAGATGCTGCTACTGCTGCCACTCAGAGATGCTGCTACTGCTGCCACTCAGAGATGCTGCTACTGCTGCCACTCAGAGATGCTGCTACTGCTGCCACTCAGAGATGCTGCTACTGCTGCCACTCAGAGATGCTGCTACTGCTGCCACTCAGAGATGCTGCTACTGCTGCCACTCCGAGATGCTGCCACTCAGAGGTGCTGCGGCTGCCACTCGGAGGCGCTGCGGCTGCCACTCGGAGGCGCTGCGGCTGCCACTCTGAGGCGCTGCGGCTGCCACTCGGAGGCGCTGCGGCTGCCACTCTGAGGCGCTGCGGCTGCCACTCTGAGGCGCTGCGGCTGCCACTCAGAAGATGCTGCCACTCGGAGATGCTGCTACTAATGCCACTCCGAGATGCTGCCACTCAGAGGTGCTGCGGCTGCCACTCGGAGGCGCTGCGGCTGCTACTCGGAGGCGCTGCGGCTGCTACTCGGAGGCGCTGCGGCTGCCACTCGGAGGCGCTGCGGCTGCCACTCGGAGGCGCTGCGGCTGCCACTCGGAGGCGCTGCGGCTGCCACTCGGAGGCGCTGCGGCTGCCACTCTGAGGCGCTGCGGCTGCCACTCTGAGGCGCTGCGGCTGCCACTCAGAAGATGCTGCCACTCGGAGATGCTGCTACTAATGCCACTCCGAGATGCTGCCACTCAGAGGTGCTGCGGCTGCCACTCGGAGGCGCTGCGGCTGCTACTCGGAGGCGCTGCGGCTGCTACTCGGAGGCGCTGCGGCTGCCACTCTGAGGCGCTGCGGCTGCCACTCGGAGGCGCTGCGGCTGCCACTCGGAGGCGCTGCGGCTGCCACTTGGAGGCGCTGCGGCTGGCACTCAGAAGATGCTGCCACTCAGAGATGCTGCTGCGGCTGCCACTCAGAGATGCGGCTGCCACTCAGAGATGCTGCGGCTGCCACTCAAATGCTCCTGCTGCTGCGCCCCTGCCCCCTCCCCTTGCCGGTGCTGCTGTGCGGCCCTCCTGCCGGTGCTGCGGTGGGCCCTCCTGTCAGTGGTGTGCTGCGGTCCTCCTGTCGGTGCAGTGCTGCTAGAGGGTGGGAGGGCTGGGCTCTCGGGGGCTGCCCCGCAGTCTTGTTCAGGGGTCCTAACCCTGCCTGGAGTTACTTGTAATGTGTATCTTCAGTCCCCGGCGCTACGTCCCGCATCCGGCGGGCCCGTCTGCTTTTCTTTTCGATAAAGAGTTATTTTAGTGATGTGTAGATACGGCTGGGAGTGAGCGGGGCGCGCAGCCCTGACCCCGCGTATATTCGGAGTTATTTTGAAAGATGGCTCCGTCTTCGTGCGTCTGGCTGCCAAGGTTGCTGTGCGCGCCAGGCCGGGATGAGAGCTCTTCTCCTGGGGCCCCTGACCTGGGGTCCTTTACATGACTCCCCGTCCGTCTGCCGGGCTTCGGGCATCCCTCCCGAGCCCGAGACGAGGACTGCAGTCCGAGAAGCCTGCTCTGGGCGGGCGGCTCTGAACGCAGGACCTGTAGCAGGTACTTACCCCTGGCAGCCTGAAGCCAGCTCAGGGAAAGGATGAGCCTGGGGCCTTTAACAAGAACTTACTCCTCCTGCCTGAGGGGGTGGGGAGGGGTGAATGTAGGGCCTGTAACAAGAACTTACTCCTCCTGCCTGAGGGGGGTAGGGGTGGGTGAATGTAGGGCATGTAACAAGAACTTACTCCTCCTTCCTGAGGGGGGTGGGGGTGGGTGAATGTAGGGCATGTATCAAGAACTTACTCCTCCTGCCTGAGGGTGGGGGTGGATGAATGTAGGGCATGTATCAAGAACTTACTCCTCCTGCCTGAGGGGGTGGGGATGGGTGAATGTAGGGCCTGTAACAAGAACTTACTCCTCCTGCCTGAGGGGGGTAGGGGTGGGTGAATGTAGGGCATGTAACAAGAACTTACTACTCCTGCCTGAGGGGGGTGGGGGTGGGTGAATGTAGGGCATGTATCAAGAACTTACTCCTCCTGCCTGAGGGGGCGGGGGTGGGTGAATGTAGGGCCTGTATCAAGAACTTACTCCTCCTGCCTGAGGGGGGTGGATGAATGTAGGGCATGTATCAAGAACTTACTCCTCCTGCCTGAGGGGGGTGGGGTGGATGAATATAGGGCTTGTATCAAGAACTTACTCCTCCTGCCTGAGGGTGGGGGTGGATGAATGTAGGGCATGTATCAAGAACTTACTCCTCCTGCCTGAGGGTGGGGGGGGGGTAGGGTGGATGAATGTAGGGCCTGTATCAAGAACTTACTCCTCCTGCCTGAGGGGGGGTGGATGAATGTAGAGCATGTATCAAGAACTTACTCCTCCTGCCTGAGGGTGGGGGGTGGATGAATGTAGGGCCTGTATCAAGAACTTACTCCTCCTGCCTGAGGGTGGGGGTGGATGAATGTAGGGCATGTATCAAGAACTTACTCCTCCTGCCTGAGGGGGGGGGGTAGGGTGGATGAATGTAGGGCCTGTAACAAGAACTTACTCCTCCTGCCTGAGGGGGGTGGGGGTGGGTGAATGTAGGGCATGTATCAAGAACTTACTCCTCCTGCCTGAGGGGGCGGGGGTGGGTGAATGTAGGGCCTGTATCAAGAACTTACTCCTCCTGCCTGAGGGGGGGTGGATGAATGTAGGGCATGTATCAAGAACTTACTCCTCCTGCCTGAGGGGGGTGGGGTGGATGAATATAGGGCTTGTATCAAGAACTTACTCCTCCTGCCTGAGGGTGGGGGTGGATGAATGTAGGGCATGTATCAAGAACTTACTCCTCCTGCCTGAGGGTGGGGGGGGGGTAGGGTGGATGAATGTAGGGCCTGTATCAAGAACTTACTCCTCCTGCCTGAGGGGGTGGGGGTGGATGAATGTAGGGCCTGTATCAAGAACTTACTCCTCCTGCCTGAGGGGGGGGTGGATGAATGTAGAGCATGTATCAAGAACTTACTCCTCCTGCCTGAGGGTGGGGGGTGGATGAATGTAGGGCCTGTATCAAGAACTTACTCCTCCTGCCTGAGGGTGGGGGTGGATGAATGTAGGGCATGTATCAAGAACTTACTCCTCCTGCCTGAGGGGGGGGGGTAGGGTGGATGAATGTAGGGCCTGTAACAAGAACTTACTCCTCCTGCCTGAGGGGGGTGGGGGTGGGTGAATGTAGGGCATGTATCAAGAACTTACTCCTCCTGCCTGAGGGGGCGGGGGTGGGTGAATGTAGGGCCTGTATCAAGAACTTACTCCTCCTGCCTGAGGGGGGGTGGATGAATGTAGGGCATGTATCAAGAACTTACTCCTCCTGCCTGAGGGGGGTGGGGTGGATGAATATAGGGCTTGTATCAAGAACTTACTCCTCCTGCCTGAGGGTGGGGGTGGATGAATGTAGGGCATGTATCAAGAACTTACTCCTCCTGCCTGAGGGTGGGGGGGGGGTAGGGTGGATGAATGTAGGGCCTGTATCAAGAACTTACTCCTCCTGCCTGAGGGGGGGGTGGATGAATGTAGAGCATGTATCAAGAACTTACTCCTCCTGCCTGAGGGGGCGGGGGTGGATGAATGTAGGGCATGTATCAAGAACTTACTCCTCCTGCCTGAGGGGGGGTGGATGAATGTAGGGCATGTATCAAGAACTTACTCCTCCTGCCTGAGGGGGGGGGGTGGATGAATGTAGGCCATGTATCAAGAACTTACTCCTCCTGCCTGAGGGGGTGGGGGTGGGTGAATGTAGGGCATGTATCAAGAACTTACTCCTCCTGCCTAAGGGGGGGTGGATGAATGTAGGGCATGTATCAAGAACTTACTACTCCTGCCTGAGGGGGTGGGGGTGGGTGAATATAGGGCTTGTATCAAGAACTTACTCCTCCTGCCTGAGGGTGGGGGTGGATGAATGTAGGGCATGTATCAAGAACTTACTCCTCCTGCCTGAGGGTGGGGGGGGGGTAGGGTGGATGAATGTAGGGCCTGTATCAAGAACTTACTCCTCCTGCCTGAGGGGGGGTGGATGAATGTAGAGCATGTATCAAGAACTTACTCCTCCTGCCTGAGGGTGGGGGGTGGATGAATGTAGGGCCTGTATCAAGAACTTACTCCTCCTGCCTGAGGGTGGGGGTGGATGAATGTAGGCCATGTATCAAGAACTTACTCCTCCTGCCTGAAGGTGGGGGTGGATGAATGTAGGGCATGTATCAAGAACTTACTCCTCCTGCCTGAGGGGGGTGGGTGAATGTAGGGCCTGTAACAAGAACTTACTCCTCCTGCCTGAGGGGGCGGGGGTGGGTGAATGTAGGGCATGTATCAAGAACTTACTCCTCCTGCCTGAGGGGGGTGGGGGTGGGTGAATGTAGGGCCTGTAACAAGAACTTACTCCTCCTGCCTGAGGGGGGGATGGATGAATGTAGGGCATGTATCAATAACTTACTCCTCCTGCCTGAGGGGGGGGGGGGGGTTGAATGTAGGGCATGTATCAAGAACTTACGTCTCCTGCCTGAGGGTGGGGTGGATGAATGTAGGGCATGTATCAAGAACTTACTCCTCCTGCCTGAGGGGGGTGGGGGTGGGTGAATGTAGGGCCTGTAACAAGAACTTACTCCTCCTGCCTGAGGGGGCGGGGGTGGGTGAATGTAGGGCATGTATCAAGAACTTACTCCTCCTGCCTGAGGGGGGATGGATGAATGTAGGGCATGTATCAATAACTTACTCCTCCTGCCTGAGGGTGGGGGTGGATGAATGTAGGGCATGTATCAAGAACTTACTCCTCCTGCCTGAGGGTGGGGTGGATGAATGTAGGGCATGTATCAAGAACTTACTCCTCCTGCCTGAGGGGTGTGGGGGTGGGTGAATGTAGGGCCTGTAACAAGAACTTACTCCTCCTGCCTGAGGGGGCGGGGGTGGGTGAATGTAGGGCATGTATCAAGAACTTACTCCTCCTGCCTGAGGGTTGGGGGGGGTAGGGTGGATGAATGTAGGGCCTGTAACAAGAACTTACTCCTCCTGCCTGAGGGGGGGGGGGGGGTTGAACGTAGGGCATGTATCAAAAACTTACTCCTCCTGCCTGAGGGTGGGGGTGGATGAATGTAGGGCATGTATCAAGAACTTACTCCTCCTGCCTGAGGGGGTGAGGGTGGGTGAATGTAGGGCATGTATCAAGAACTTACTCCTCCTGCCTGAGGGGGTGGGGGTGGGTGAATTTAGGGCATGTATCAATAACTTACTCCTCCTGCCTGAGGGTGGGGGGTGGGTGAATGTAGGGCCTGTATCAAGAACTTACTCCTCCTGCCTGAGGGGGGGGTGGATGAATGTAGGGCATGTATCAAGAACTTACTCCTCCTGCCTGAGGGGGGTGGGGGTGGGAGTGGGTGAATGTAGGGCATGTATCAAGAACTTACTCCTCCTGCCTGAGGGGGTGGGGATGGGTGAATGTAGGGCCTGTATCAAGAACTTACTCCTCCTGCCTGAGGGTGGGGGTGGGTGAATGTAGGGCATGTATCAAGAACTTACTCCTCCTGCCTGAGGGGGGTGGGGGTGGGTGAATGTAGGGCCTGTATCAAGAGCTTACTCCTCCTGCCTGAGGGGGGGGGTGGATGAATGTAGGGCATGTATCAAGAACTTACTCCTCCTGCCTGAGGGGGGGATGGATGAATGTAGGGCATGTATCAAGAACTTACTCCTCCTGCCTGAGGGTGGGGGGGGGGGGGTAGGGTGGATGAATGTAGGGCCTGTAACAAGAACTTACTCCTCCTGCCTGAGGGGGCGGGGGTGGATGAATGTAGGGCATGTATCAAGAACTTACTCCTCCTGCCTGAGGGGGGTGGATGAATGTAGGGCATGTATCAAGAACTTACTCCTCCTGCCTGAGGGGGGGGGGGGGGTTGAACGTACGGCATGTATCAAACACTTACTCCTCCTGCCTGAGGGTGGGGGTGGATGAATGTAGGGCATGTATCAAGAACTTACTCCTCCTGCCTGAGGGGGTGGGGGTGGGTGAATGTAGGGCATGTATCAAGAACTTACTCCTCCTGCCTGAGGGGGTGGGGGTGGGTGAATGTAGGGCATGTATCAATAACTTACTCCTCCTGCCTGAGGGTGGGGGGTGGGTGAATGTAGGGCCTGTATCAAGAACTTACTCCTCCTGCCTGAGGGGGGGGGGGTGGATGAATGTAGGGCATGTATCAAGAACTTACTCCTCCTGCCTGAGGGGGGTGGGGGTGGGGGTGGGTGAATGTAGGGGATGTATCAAGAACTTACTCCTCCTGCCTGAGGGGGTGGGGATGGGTGAATGTAGGGCCTGTATCAAGAACTTACTCCTCCTGCCTGAGGGTGGGGGTGGGTGAATGTAGGGCATGTATCAAGAACTTACTCCTCCTGCCTGAGGGGGGTGGGGGTGGGTGAATGTAGGGCCTGTATCAAGAACTTACTCCTCCTGCCTGAGGGGGGGGGGGTGGATGAATGTAGGGCATGTATCAATAACTTACTCCTCCTGCCTGAGGGGGGTGGGGGTGGGTGAATCTAGGGCATGTATCAAGAACTTACTCCTCCTGCCTGAGGGGGGTGGGGGTGGGTGAATGTAGGGCCTGTATCAATAACTTACTCCTCCTGCCTGAGGGGGGGGGGGTGGATGAATGTAGGGCATGTATCAATAACTTACTCCTCCTGCCTGAGGGGGGTGGGGGTGGGTGAATGTAGGGCATGTATCAAGAACTTACTCCTCCTGCCTGAGGGGGGTGGGGGTGGGTGAATGTAGGGCCTGTATCAAGAACTTACTCCTCCTGCCTGAGGGGGTGGGGGTGGATGAATGTAGGGCATGTAACAAGAACTTACTCCTCCTGCCTGAGGGGGGTGGGAGTGGGTGAATGTAGGGCATGTATCAAGAACTTACTCCTCCTGCCTGAGGGGGTGGGGGTGGATGAATGTAGGGCATGTATCAAGAACTTACTCCTCCTGCCTGAGGGTGGGGGGGGGGTAGGGTGGATGAATGTAGGGCCTGTAACAAGAACTTACTCCTCCTGCCTGAGGGGGGTGGGTGAATGTAGGGCATGTATCAAGAACTTACTCCTCCTGCCTGAGGGGGGTGGGTGAATGTAGGGCATGTATCAAGAACTTACTCCTCCTGCCTGAGGGGGTGGGGGTGGATGAATGTAGGGCATGTATCAAGAACTTACTCCTCCTGCCTGAGGGGGGTGGGGGTGGGTGAATGTAGGGCCTGTATCAATAACTTACTCCTCCTGCCTGAGGGGGGGGGTGGATGAATGTAGGGCATGTATCAATAACTTACTCCTCCTGCCTGAGGGGGGTGGGGGTGGGTGAATGTAGGGCATGTTTCAAGAACTTACTCCTCCTGCCTGAGGGGGGTGGGGGTGGGTGAATGTAGGGCCTGTATCAAGAACTTACTCCTCCTTCCTGAGGGGGTGGGGGTGGGTGAATGTAGGGCATGTATCAAGAACTTACTCCTCCTGCCTGAGGGTGAGGGGGGGGGTAGGGTGGATGAATGTAGGGCATGTAACAAGAACTTACTCCTCCTGCCTGAGGGGGGTGGGAGTGGGTGAATGTAGGGCATGTATCAAGAACTTACTCCTCCTGCCTGAGGGGGTGGGGGTGGATGAATGTAGGGCATGTATCAAGAACTTACTCCTCCTGCCTGAGGGTGGGGGGGGGGTAGGGTGGATGAATGTAGGGCCTGTAACAAGAACTTACTCCTCCTGCCTGAGGGGGGTGGGTGAATGTAGGGCATGTATCAAGAACTTACTCCTCCTGCCTGAGGGGGGTGGGTGAATGTAGGGCATGTATCAAGAACTTACTCCTCCTGCCTGAGGGGGTGGGGGTGGATGAATGTAGGGCATGTATCAAGAACTTACTCCTCCTGCCTGAGGGTGGGGGGGGGTAGGGTGGATGAATGTAGGGCCTGTAACAAGAACTTACTCCTCCTGCCTGAGGGGGGGGGGGTGGATGAATGTAGGGCATGTATCAAGAACTTACTCCTCCTGCCTGAGGGGGGGGGGGGGTGGATGAATGTAGGGCATGTATCAAGAACTTACTCCTCCTGCCTGAGGGAGGGAGTTGAATGTAGGGCATGTATCAAGAACTTACTCCTCCTGCCTGAGGGGGGTGGGGTGAATGAATATAGGGCTTGTATCAAGAACTTACTCCTCCTGCCTGAGGGGGTGGGGTGGATGAATATAGGGCTTGTATCAAGAACTTACTCCTCCTGCCTGAGGGTGGGGGTGGATGAATGTAGGGCCTGTAACAAGAACTTACTCCTCCTGCCTTTAGGGGGAGAGTATGAACGTTGGGCCTGTATCAAGAACGTACTCCTTCTTGCAACCTGAGGGGGCTCTCGAAAGAATTAACGTAGGGCTTGCATCAGGCATTTACTCCTGGCAGCCTGAGAAGATCTGGGAAGGATGAGACACTTACTCCTCCCGGTACCCTCCAGGGGCTCTGGGAAGGATTAACGCTGGGCCTGTATCAGGCATTTACTCCCCCTGTCAGCCGAGGCCAGCTCAGTGAGAGGATGAACATAGAGCCTCTATCAGACACTTACTCCTTCCTCCTCGCAGCCTGAGGGGGCTCTGGGAAAGATGAACGTAAGGCCTGTATCATACACTTTCACAGAGCCCCCTCAGGCTACCAAGGAGAAAGGGTGAACGTAGGGCCTGTATCGGACACCTACCCCTCCCTGCAGCCTGAGGGGGCTCTGGAAGGATGAACGTAAGGCATGTATCAGGCACTTACTCCTCCCAGCAGCATGAGGGAGCACTGGGAAAGGATTAACGTTGGGCCTGTATCAAACACTTACCCCTCCCGGTACCCTCCGGGGGCTCTTGGAAAGATGAACGTAAGGCCTTTATCATGCACTTACTCCCCCTGAAGCTGGAGGGGGCACTGGGAAGGATGAACGCTCGGCCTGTATCAGGCATTTACTCCGCATGGCAGCCTGACGCCAGCTCAGGGAAGGATGAACAGAGTGCCTCTACCAGAGTTACTCCTCCCGGTACCCTCCGGGGCCTCCGGGAAGGATAAACGCTGGGCCTGTATCAGGCATTAGTGCCCACACCGCCATTCACTCTCGCCCACTTGTACATATACACAATTCCTACCCAATGAAACTCTGGAGACATATTTATGGGAAAGAACTGCTGCAGGTTTATTTCATACAACACACGTATGACGTTTTAAGGTGGGTCATCTTACGGGCGATCCAACGCAGGTAGCCCCTCGCTGTCCCGCATGCCTAAGGAGCCATCTTGCACGGCGAGTCGATGCTCTGACGGTGCAGCACATTACCAACTTCGTTATACTCCCGCCCCCCCCTGTCAGGGCGGAGCGGTGTGGCTCACCCCCGGTCGGTTCAGGCCCCCCGACCGCCCGAAGGACTAACGGGGCGCCGTCGCGGTTTCCCGGAACCTCCTTCGGCTCCTGGTCCTTGGCTCAGGCACCCTTACTGTGCCAGGCAGAGGTACCCTTACTGTATCCTTCTGCCGCAGAGGTACCCTTACTGTACCCGTCTGCTTCCAGATCGCCCTGTACTCCGCCACAGCTCTGGAGGAGGCCCCCGTCGCTGACAGAGCCCCCCCACCCACTTAGCTACTTCCCGCCGCTGTTTAGTGCCTCTTGTACGTCCAGGAGGAATATGTTCACTCCCAATCTAGACATGTGTACCCTGTCTTTATCATAGTACCCTTCAGTTTTCTCTTGTATTGGTACTTGCCTAATGAAACCCAGGCCTCTCTTCCCATGAACTTCTGCATGGATCTGTTGACCCCCTTGCGGGAATGTTCTACGGCTACTGGTGATCTAGCCCTGGGAAGGACAACCTTTGAGCCTCAAATTGCTTAATTACATAATGCATACAAAGATTCTCGCATGGTAATGACCCCTTCTGAACAACTGCCTGCACTCGATTATGCTACAAGGGCAGGTCTCAATTCTCGCAGGACTGGTTACCAACAACATTCATTAAGCTTACAGAAAGGCGAGCTCGGCGACCGTGCATAGGAAATAAATTATGTCCTTTTTGTTGGGGTTTAACTGTAAGCTCACCACCAGGTGATCAGTGTCTTACATTTTGCTCTCAGTCTAAACAGGATCAAATTGCAGGAAGGGATGGAAAATTGTTAGTGCGATAATTTCTACGCACGTGTCTTATCTTTCCGGAATCTTCCCCTAAATTGAAATCATTCCCTACTCTATGTCTCTAATTTTTTAAGCAATAGCTTAAGCCTGTAACGCCAGGGTTTATTTCCCAGACACCTCTTCGGTCTAATCTAAAGTCGCATTCCTCCTAACACCTTTGCGAGTTAGAGTAGATTTTAACGTGTCATTCCCTTCGCCTACCCCCAAAATAATTGGGGTACAGTTGACTCCAGGGGTTGTAAGTATTTTCGGTCACCCCAGTTTGAAATTAAACACTCCGAAAATCGCTGGCCCACCTTGAGCTAGCTGCCCCTATCCATGGCTGCCAAGTTTCAACCGCCATGTGTTACCTTTCAATCCTCGCTGTGCACTATGCGCGACCTTTAACAGACTCAGAATGACACATTCTTGCTAGTGGACGCGGGGAGGGGCGCCCCATCGGTGTCGGCTGGAGCTTGCCGGGTGGGACTAAAGCGCTGCCCCGCCCATGTTCCCCTGCGGGTCACGCGGTCAGCGGCATTACTTCTCCTAGAAACCTGAGGCCAGCTCAGGGAGAGGATGAACTGAGTGCCTCTACCAGGCACTTCCTCCTTCCTCCTCGCAGCCTGAGGGGGTTCTGGGAAAGATGAACGTAAGGCATGTATCAGGCACTTACTCCTCCCAGCAGCACGAGGGAGCACTGGTAAATGATTAACGTCGGCCTGTATCAAACACTTACTCCTCCCGGTACCCTCCGAGGGCTCTGGGAAGGATGAACGTAAGGCCTTTATCATGCACTTACTCCCCCTGAAGCTGGTGGGGGCTCTGGGAAGGATGAACGCTGGGCCTGTATCAGGCATTTACTTCTCCTATCAACCTGAGGCCAGCTCAGGGAGAGGATGAACATAGGACCTGTATATGTTTTTAAGAGGATTGACAATAGGTATTTTAGTTTGAGTGTGGCAGAGATATAGTGTATTAGAGTGGTGAGCACCTGTAATGCCTAGAGTAAATTTGAGTGTGTCAGAGGTTTGAGAACCTGAACTGATCTTGAGTGTTTTTGGGGACTAGTGTTTTATATATCATTTTGCATGGGTGTTCTGTCAATTGAGGGTGTGTTGGGCATCCCACACAGTAAACCTGTATCATTATTCCAGGTGATTTTGTGTTTTAAAATTTGTTTTTTTCTACCCTTTCAACGGGGAAAGGGTGGAAGGCAGAGTTGAAGCGAAATGAATGTCTGTTACGTTTGTTGATCTACCCTTCCTACGGAGAAAGGGTGAGGGGCAAGTTTAAGCCAACCCTTGAGAGTTTGAAGATTTGATGTGTGAGTGATATAGTTTTTATTCAATCCTTACCATGGGTTTGTGGTGAAGGGCAGCGATTGAGTCAATTTAGGGGTGTTTCAAATGTTTTTTGGGCCATCCTTCCTATGGGGTAAGGGTAAAGGACAGGTGTTAGTCCATCCCTACTATCGGTTGGGGTGAAGGGCAGCGGTTAAGCCAACTCATGGCTGTTCATGGGGGTTTGATGTTTCTATATATTGAATGTCCGTCAAGAGTTTTCCATCTTTACTTTCGGTTAGGATGAAGGGAAATATTCAGGCCAATCGCTTTTTGCCTTAAGCGTTTTTAGGTCTCGCCTTGGACCGCGCATGCACTTTATCTTTGAGACATTTAAAAGTGGCTTTTAAAAGTGCCACCATAGGCTTTTGCTGGCCTACAGCTTGTGGTCACGAGCTCGTGCACGTACAGAGCTGCAATCTGTGTTTTTATTGCTGTAATCAGGCTCCTCTGCTTGCACCACACCCTTCCTTTTTCCCCCTCCCTCCTGGTCATCTTCATTTGTGTCTTCTAGCTGTGAATCATGCAGCTCTGCTCGCACTCCCCCCTCCCCCTGTTTAATTTGTGTCTTCTATCACTGTGAGTACTCCTGCTTCCACCAGGCACACAAATCACCAGCTGTCAGTACAAGCTTCCACCAGGCACACACACCACCAGCCGTCAGTGCACGCTTCCACCAGGCACACACACCACCAGCCACCAGTGCACGTTTCCACCAGGCACACACACCACCAGCCGTCAGTGCACGCTTCCACCAGGCACACACACCACCAGCCGTCAGTGCACACTTCCACCGGGCACACACACCACCACTCGTCAGTGCACGCTTTCCCCGGGCACACATACCACCAGCCGTCAGTGCACGCTTTCACCAGGCACACACACCACCAGCCGTCAGTGCAGCAGGCAGGATCTTCTCATAGAGTTTCTTGGTAAATATGTGTTCGATGCCCGGGAGGGAGTGGATCGAGTTTCCTTAAACCATGCTGAGTATGCAGGTGAGGGTGAGTCATGCTGCCTGGGGCTCACTCACTCCACACTTGTAAATTGTGCCTGCACCAGGATTTTTCTCATTTGCAAAGTTCGGCGCATGCGCAGAGCTAGGCAGCACCCACACCCCCGGGAATGACTGCTTCCTACAACCAGAATGGAAACAACATTCAGAGCAATGAAAACAAGTTCAATTGATGCAAAGAACTGTTAACAAAAACCATGTCCAGCTATTGTAGATCTGGCAACTTCAATAAAACAGCAACAAAAAACAAACAAGCATTGGCATAGCCAATAGGTCTCGCTTTTTGGACCTTATAAGTATTTAGTTATGCAGCAGAATATCCTTGGTACAACAATATCTACTGTTGTATGGCAAAACACTTATAAGGTCCCAAATGCGAGACCTATTGGCTATGCCAATGCTTGTCTACCCTTACTTTGGGTTAGGTTGAGTGGCAGTAGAAGCCAATGTGTTTTTCTTTTCCCTTGATTTTTCATGATGTTTTTTGTCAGTCCATATGGACGGTTCTCCACTTCAACTCTAGTAGTTGGGGACTCAAGTAGTTGGGATCCTGCTTGCTGTGCTGTCTTTTATGTCCGCGTGGCCAGCTGGCGTTTTTTGTGCTATTAGGGGTTTGATAGAGTTGTTGTGGTGTGGTGGAGTGTATGTGGTTGTTGATGGACCGAAAGGGAGAAGAGGTCTGTGTTCCCATATGTTTGCTTTTTAAAGAAGGGTGATTTGATTGTATTCTTATTTTATGGTTAACTTTGATTCCTTTATTTGCTGTGACAACTTGGATGGTGCTTTCCATGTAATAGTTTGACATGTGGCTTATTCTTTTATGCTTCGTGTGTGAAATGTTTCCATCGTTAATTTTCCCATGCTTCTTTATGATGTCTAGTTTGCTACATTGTAAACGTTCTGGAAATTGATAATATAACAGTATTGGCGACACCTTATGGAATTATTGAAAAATTGCTGCACTTTTTAAAATTTGTAAATATTTTAATTGTTCTATCTTAACTGTGACATCAATTTTTTGTAACTGCACCGCTTAATTATGCATTTTGTGTCCATGTGCTTTTTATGATTCGTTATGAATCGAAATAAAGTTGTTTTGAACTTGAACTACATTGTAAACATGAAAGCAAGATCTTCTGTTGTTATTCTTTGCTTTAGTGAAGCTTGCATGCAAAAGCTTCTATTGTTATCCTTTGTAAAGAAGGGTGATGAGTTATACCTACTGCTCAGCCTGTGTGACTGGGTGTGTTGAATGTTGGTGTGATGATGCTGTGGAATGTTGGATGAGTGTAGATTCAGTTGGAGGATGGGCTGAGCAGCATGACAGCTGCTCCTGGTGGGGCTCTTCTTATGATCTTACTTAATAAACCTACTTACATAATCCGCCTTGGAACTTGACATCCTTTATTACTACAGGCACTTTACTCCTCTCCGCAGCCTGAGGCGAACTCGGGGAAAGGATGAACGTAAGGACTGTATCAGGCACTTTCTCCTCCTGGAAGCTTGAGGGGGCTCGGGGTAGCGACAAATGTAGGGCCTGTATCAGGCACTTACTGCTCCTGGCAGCCTGAGACCGGCTTAGGGAAAGGATGATGATTGTAAGTGTATCGTGCACTTTCCCAGAGCCACCTCAGGCAGCCAGGAGGAGAAAAGATGAACGTTGGGGCTGTATCGGGCACTTTTTCCTCCCAGCAGCCTGAGGGTGCTCTGGAAAAGGATGAATGTAGGGCCTGTATTGGGCACTTACTCCTCGTGGCAGCCTGACATGAGCTCAGGGAAAGGATGAACGTGGGATCTGTAACAGACACTTACTCCTTCCCGCAGCCTTCGAGCAGCTATTGAGGAGGATGAACGTAGGATTTGTAGCAGGCATTTACTCCTCCCGGTAGCCTGAGGCGAACTCTGGGCAAACCTGAATGCAGGGCTTGTGTCAGGCACTTACTCCCCCCGGCAGCCTGAGTGGGCTCTGGGAAAGGATAAAGGATGGGCCTGCATAATGGATTTACTCCTTCCGGCAGCCTGAGGCCGGCTCAGGGAAAGCATGAATGTAATGCTTGCTAGGCGGGGCTTTAAGTGAGATGAAAACAGTGAGGGTCTCTAAATGGGCCGCGTCCTGAGAAAGATCAAACTAGAAACCTTTTCCCAGAGGTATGAACCATTAAATTAAGGTTTTAGCTTAATACTTGGAGATTAAAACCCTGTGCTTTGCACTGTGTGCTACTCAACTTGTAAGGCTTTAGCTATTGCATCCACCCATGGCACACCATAATGTAGAAACAACTAAAAGAAGCCAGTTCTCCTGGATTAGCCATTTATTGTTAGCAGTATTAGATAAACGATTAACAACAATTATTTTTTTGTGAATAATTAGAATTAAAGTGTTTCAATTTTGAAAGTATGAGCATGTGAAAATAAGCACTTAGGTCTGTGAAAGGAGGAGTGGTGTTCAGAGAATCTCAACTACTTCTGTTCTTCCCTTCACACCACTTTGCTCTGCGGTCTCTCTTCTACACCCTTTTTAGGGCCTGCGACAGCACATGTGCTCTTGGTTGTGAGAGAGATTATTTACTACTAGAGGTTTGAAGCCTGTCCGCTACTTCCCATTCGTTGCTGCCTTTTATTTGGACAGCATGTGCAAGCTTCATTTTTTCTGTTTTCATCTGGTGCATTGACCAAGTACATGATTGCTTTATCTTTGTTGCAGTTCTTCCTGTTATCATCTTGATTGAGGTCAGGGCTTTACGTGGAGGGGGGGGGGGGGGGGGGGGGGGCGGTTTATGGAAGATTTCAGATAATGGTAGGACAATAATTGGGAAAGCCAATAGGTCTCGCCTATGTTAAGTAACATTTTCTATATTAAAAGCCATCGCTTTCAGTGCACCAATATTTATAGTTTCCTGACGCTAGGTGATACTCTTTTAGCTAACACTGAGTCCTATAGCCAATGTTTATTTTATGGAGGGCTCGTCGGACTTTTCTTGTATAATGCCAAAGGTTCGAGAGTATATCGCCACATTTTCGTATTTAAATGTCTTCACTTCTTGTCCAAATACTCATTAGTAAATGTTAATTTTGCAAATTGGCAAATATTTGCAACCTGCATTGTGGTGGCACTCTGGCGAGAGATTATTTTTAAACAATGGTAGGACATTAGCATGCGTCCACGCAGCCGAGACATTTGCTGTCGCAAGCAAAAAGTTAAAATGATTTGCTAGATGATCGCTAAAAAAAAGCAGGATGAGAGGAAATATAATACGACCGGGGATCTTCTGGAAAGCCTGGAAGAATGGACTGTCCCAAGGCCACACTGGGCTTCTGAATGAGGCTGATCTTTTAGGTGAGTCAGAGACCTCAACTAAAGATGAAGTACAAAGTTATCATAAATTTCCTTGATGGTTTCCCAAACGAAAGTGGACAATGTGGCACATAAATCAGAAGTAGGTGAAATGAAGAATTCACAGGCACATGGTTGAGATGATTATAAAGATATTTTTTGAAGAGGAGACATTCTTTTTTTAAATCACTTTGCAAGGGCATTTTTTCGAGTAGTGCAAATGCTCTTATAGCATGCACTGCAAATAGATTTATACAGTCTGCGTTGTTGGTTTTGTTATTCTCAATTCACCTGAAAACCACCTGGCAGAAGACACTTTCCTGTTAAATCTACAAGTCATAAAGAAGCATAATATCAAGCGCCTCACCAATGGAGGTGTGATCGTTGTACATGGCTACATTAACACTACACAGAACAGAGGAGCTGAAGCGTGTGTTCATTGCTCCCTAATGGCGGTCTCAGCAGAACGAGTAGGAGCAGCGAACAGTCCCAAGTATCCCAAACTGTGCTGGGTAGTGATCGCTGTTTGGGATGTAGATACACTGGCAAACCCATGTTCTCCTCTTTCTTGACAGGGAAAACTTTGATCTCAGCAGAGTAAATCAGACAACTACGGGAGTAGAGATATTCCAACCCTCGTTCAGGAAATGTGAACTTATTTAGGACAAATGGAGTCCAGCTCAAGGCAAAACAATATTAGGGTAATGGACCTCTGTGAGGGATTGGAAGTTTAGGCCAAAGAAGGCTTTGTTTTGAAGCTGATTAAAACGACATGCATTTATCTGATTGGGGGGTGTACAGGTCCACCTACCAGTGACCGTGACCATCGATTTAACCACAGCGCTGCGTGCAGGATTCCCCTCCTGTGCTGGACCACAATTAAAACGGGTGTGGTCATGACGAGCTCAGCTCGTCATGGGCACACAAGCACTGTGCTGCATGACGAGCTGAGCTCGTCATGAGCATGGAAGGGGTTAACCCCTTCGTTGCTGATGACGAGCTCAGCTCGTCATCAGCCACGGGTGGCGTGTGCTGATGACGAGCTGAGCTCGTCATATAACGCGGTATTTTTTAAAATGCCGCACAGCGCAAAAATCACCACAGCAGCGATGCGGTTAAGAAACCCTCTTACCCTCTCCATAGTAAGTTGGACTATGGTAATGCTCTGTACACTGCTGTCAGTGACCATCTGCTGACTCGACTCCAAGACATTCAAACATCACCGCCAGACTGGTGTGCCACTTACCTCCAAGATCTGCGTCTGTCACATCCTGTGTTTAAAACACTTCATTGTCTGCCTATTTAATAGTGTATCACTTTGAAATTCTCTTGCCATGTTCATAGAACTCTTTATGCCAGAGGGCCCCGGTACCTTCATAGTAGAACTTAGTTTTATGAACCTACCAGGGCCATTGGGTTTCTTGCTCAACAGCGAAACTCTGTTCATGCCAGAGCAGGACTTTAATTGCTTACCTAATTAGCAGCCTGGCACTGGAACAAGATTCCTGTTAATATGAGTGTCACTTATAATTTTGAGGATTTTAAGAAGCTGCCCTATCTTTTATGGGGTGATTGCTGAAAACCAGTTATATCATCAGGCCAGGATACTGCTATCGCCTATGTTCTATCAGTACCATTGCTTGGGAGGCAATGTTAGGTAGGATAGGGTCTCTGGTTATGAGGGGTGGGAGATGGCTGCAGATATGGTACTCTCTTCAGTAATCCTTCCTAAGGCATCTGCCAGTCGTAAGGATCGACCTTCCTGCTAGTTTTCAGAAAGCATCTTAAAACTCCTCTTTTGCAATTCATAAGCTGATGTCTAATGGATGTGAGTCAAATTAAGCTCCATGTCAAGTTACTTACTCTGCGACTACTTGATGAGATGAAGCTTACCTTTTAGCGTTTATTGCATATGTATCACAGCTAATACCTCCTAGTCCATGCGGGCTACATCAGAACTCAAATATATCAACTCCTTGAAACCCCAGAATGTGCAGCTCATGATCAAGACAACAAGAGTCGTACTCCTCCTTGGCATCTCAGCATAGCATTGAGTGCTTCAAGAGCAACAGTTGCAGGAATTATTGCGTTTAACATCGCCTGGACCGTGCTGACAGCCTACCTTGATGGCTTGAAGGCTACAGTTCATTATCGACTCTGTTGCAGAGCTTGGCTGAGGCTTGGATGTGATGTACAGTCAAGAATACAAGGCCTTCATGTGATTTAACTTTATCTAACATCTTTAGGCACCTGCAGCTATCCTGCCCACCTAAAAGTGAGCTGTTTACCTGCCGCCAAAATAAGGCATTAACCAAGGTGAATACAAAGGCAAAAAATATATATTTTATTTCTTCATCAATCCAATGTGATCAGGATCAGATAAAAATACGTGTAGCACCATTTGGTATCCATCCCTCCTAGAGTTCTATAGTTGAGTTTCTGCAATAGCTTCTTGTGCAGCTAGGGAAGGGGAGATAGTACATTGGGCAAGCGAGGGACCACGCTTGGGCCTACTCATGGCCATGTGTATTAAACACACAAAAGGGAGGAACGAATGCTCCCTGTGCCTCAGGATTCAAACTATATCTCACTGACGGCATCAACCAGTCTGGGAGTGCTTGTGTTGTCTTGTGTAGTGGGTCCTCGCTTAGCTGTTCGGGGCTGACTGTTCCCATAAGGAGCAGGGTTTCACGGGCCAGGCATGTCGTGAGTGGCACAGTGCATGAAATAAATGGTTGACAGTGCTCCAGCTGTTTACACCATTTCCAAACATTCCTCCTTCAACGTTTTGTGTATTTAGTGGAGTTATGGTGCCCAACGTTTTAGGATTAGTTTCTTGGGCACCTGTTCTGAGCAGTATAGCCTCAGTCTTAGCTTGGTTACGCTGGATCCAGCTCTTGAGCTTCCAAACCTTGTCATCTGCAAGCCAATTGGTATGGAGCACCAGACCCTGCCTGTGCATGGAGGCAAGTAGTGGGCCGATATAGATGATGCTAAAAGAAGGGTGGGTTTGATCGTTGACCAGGAAAGAAAAAGCTGATGGGAAATTCCTTTCCTTTTTTGCTAAAAATACAATTTCCCGTACGTTCCATCATTAACAGGGAAACGTTTTCATAGAAAGAAATGCATGAAATGTCCAGCTGATACCAGGGGCCATTCACTAAAAATAGACCCAGCACATATTGTGAAAGTGTACTACTCAGTTCTCGGACTAATGATGAATCACTTGGCTATCGGCGCTCTCATTGCAGACTGTTGTGGTGCAGACCTCACCACACACTCCTATCAGTCCTGTCTTATCACTTATGTCAAAGAGCAAAACATGCTCGAGGCAACAACAGAGGTCGCTACAAGTAGTCATCGCTGCTCTACAAGGCGGGGCCACCTCCTCCGCGGTTAAGGGTCTCTATATCTGTACACATATACATGAGGTTTGTGGGTGCCCCACATCCTGTGTAAAATATTCTGCGCTTTGTACACACACATTGTAATGACACTCTTGGAGGCGTCCGTATGGTAATGTTAATGAGTGTTAACCATTCACCACTCGCTCCACAGTCCCCCTGCATCCCCTTACACTCGTCCACCTCACTGAGACCACCAACCTGCAGAGCTCTCTTCTTCCTGCGTGGCACCTTCACGCAAACCTTCTCAGAGCTCTGCCCGAAGATGCTCTTAGAAGAAAACAAATGCTGTCTCCCCCCTCCACCACCCCCCGCTCCGCAGGATGTCCCAAGTGACATCCACATTGAACTCCTACACCAACCACCATGCTGAAGAAACACCACCTCCTCCCCTCTCTTACTGTGCCTCACTGTGCCAGAAGCAGAACTCGCTGCTCCTTCTGAAACTCTTCCACGGACCACCCAACAACCTGAATTCTCATAATCAGCCCCTGGTACCTGATCCCTTCAGCTTCTGAATGGCCTACAGTCACTCCTGCCCTGAACTCTGCTGCATCTTAACATCCCAGTCTGGCCTTCTCTCCAAGGCCAAGTGCTATTTCTAGACTTTGCACTCTGCAGACCCCGCTCTTGCATGAATTCTCTCTGATCGGGACTGGCCTGTCCTTCCTCTCCAGCCCAGTCAGAAACTCTTGAAGCTGCTGTCCATCTCTTCAGTGCCATTTCAGGCTTCTCTAACCTGACCTCGCTCACATACTGTGCAACCGGAGTAGCAGGGACACACCGCTGGCCTGTGCCTCCCCTGCAGTGCTGGGGGCGGATCCCCTCAGGGGACCCTCACAAACGCCAAGGCCAGTGAACATGTATGTGAACCCCATCATGGTACACCACTGCCGAGTAGCATTGTTACACCAAATAGGTCAAGTTCTGGCTTTCGATATTGGACCTCTTCTTTTTTTTTTTTTTGCTTAACCATTTGAACTTCATTTTGACACTTAGCAGAATTCCTTCCGACTGTGTAAAGTTGTGTTCGTTGAGTTTGGGCTGCTTTCCAACATTCTGGAGCTCCTTCGTCATCCAGACTCTGCCTGGAAGTGTTGAATGCCTCCCGAACCGTAAGAAGATGGTGTCCTCGGCTTTGCGGCTGTTGAGGCTGGTCACCTAGAAAGAGTTCATTCTGCCCCATGAGCTCCATCACTGAGAGAACCTTGAGGCGGGACCCCGACACCGGTGGAACAGTAATAGGTCTTGTTTCTTCTGCATGCAGCGCCCTTGTATTTCACCAGTTCTGTAGTTGTTGTCTTCCTTTGGCCTTGTTTGTGTCTCTACTAGTGCAGTTCTTGTTTGCCAGGTTCTCGTACCACTTGTGTAACTTGTTTACACTCCAGCACTGCTCTGTTCTAATGCAGAGGACTTTCCTCCTCTTGGGATATTAGTGTCCAGTCACATGGGCTCGGCCACTTTGCCCACTCTCTCGATGCGCCTCCATCTTAAGAGTTGTCACCACTTGTGGTATTTCCCTGTAGTCTTGTCGGGTCATTCTGTGTGTTGTCTTCAGACCCCGGTGTTTGAGTCAGCAGTGGGCGAAGCGTTTCTCTTTACCCGCCGTTGGTTGTCGGTCCTCCTTGGACTTCTTTTGGTCCTTGGCCGAGTGTCCGCCCTTCTTTCTCTGCTGGATGGTCCCCTATGCACCTGCTTTGAGTCTTTGGGCCATATGTATCAAGCCTTTTGCGATTCGTTAAGGCCGAAATTCGCAGGATTTCTGCCTTAGCGAATCGCAAACAGCCTTTTTACCGATTTTGTAATGTATGTAAAGTTAGCAAAATAAGGAATCGCAAAAAATTGCGATTCTTTATTTTGCTTATGCATTTAAGGAATTGCAATTTTACGATTCCTTAAATGCTATCTATGAAGCTTTTTAGAATTGCGATTTCAGGTTTAGAAATTGCAAATTACCACCAACTTGTAGTTGGTGGTAATTTGCGATTTCTTGTAAATATGCACAATTGTGCATTTGTGAGGGTGGCATATGAAGCACATACATGCCCATTGGGCATGTATGTGCGCCATATGCACACACATGTAATTTACAGGGGTGCAGCAGGGTGTCCTTGAGACACCCCTGCACCCTTGAAATAATCCTCAAATTGCGATTAGCAAATTGCAAATTCGTGAATTGAGAATTATTTCAGTCATTGCTATGGGCCTCCTGGCCCATAGAAATTAATGGGAAATTATTCCTTATTTGCGAATTCGCAAATTGCAAATTCGCAAATAAGGAATGATTGGAAATCGCTAAAAAATACCGATTTTGTACATACATACCATTTAGCGATTTCCAAATAGCGATTCCTTAAAATTCGCTATTTAGAAATCGCAAATGGTGATGATGATACATATGACCCTTGGTGCTTTCCTTATTCTCTGGTGTCTCTTGCTCAAAGCTCTTGGTTTCCATCTTGTATGATTTGGATCTCTAACAGCCCGATTCATTTTTTTTTTTTTCAAATATATTTTTGTTGCAGGAATCAGCCAAAATTACATATCAGATCAGAGACGTATCTGTAAAGGAAAACAGAAGCAATAGACCCCCCGTGGGGAGCACCTCTTGTACACAGCCATTCAGCCCACAACCCGAAGGTCGGGCGGCGCATGCGATGAGTCCTTACATGAGGGTCTGGTAGTCTGCTGGTGTCGATCTGAATCAATGAGCGGTCTTCGTCTACTTTTCTGGTGACATAGGCCTTATAGTCGAAACTTCGCAATCGTTCGACTTCTACAGCTACCGCTTCCCTCGCTGCGGAAGTTCGTTCCTGAAGTTCCAGCTCGCGGAGTTTCCGGTCAGCGTTGGCCAGGTCATCAAGGATGATCCTTCGCATTCCCACCTTCTTAGTTATGCAGTAGCCACTAACCACCACCTTAAAAGCATCCCACTCCGAGGCCCTCGATCCAGCTGTGCCCTCGTTCGTCACAAAATATTCAGCGATTTTGTCCTCTAGGTCCGTCTTGAACACTAGATCCTCCAACATCTCGGGGCGCAGCTTCCAAGTGGGTACGCTAGGGACACCCGGAAACCATCGAAAATCCGCTAACGGAGGGTTGTGGTCAGAGATGGTCCTGGTCAAGTATTCAGACCGCACGGTCGCGGACACTAGTTCCGCCGATCCCAACAGCCCATCTAGTCTCACATGCAGTTCATGCATACCAGAGAAGTATGAGTAGTCCGTCAGCCCCCATTGAGTCTGCCACTCCCTTCTGCCTTTAGCCACCCGTCGGACTGGGGAGTCCGGGAGGGGGGTGTGTGAACGATCAAGATCAATGTCCACCACCGAGTTAAAGTCTCCACCCATCAGGAGGGACCCCGACAGGAAATGGGCCAAGGAGCTTGATAGCGCGGTCAGAAAAGCGAGTTGGTCCACGTTAGGCGCATAAATGCAACAAATGTTCAGAGCCCTACCCCCCAATGGGCCAGAAATCGCCACGTATCGTCCCTCTGGATCCACCACAGATGTGGTAACCTGCAGGGGTACCCCAGCTCGCACCCAGATCAACACCCCTCTCGCATAAGCTGAATATGTGGTGTAGTAAACCTGCCCTCTCCACCTACGCTGTAGCGCCAACCCTTCTGCTTTAGTAAGATGTGTCTCTTGTAGCAGCGCAATCTGCACCCCTCTGCGCACTAGGTAAGCGTGGATCTTGGGCCGTCTGGACATGGTGTGAAGGCCTCGCACATTCCAAGTGATACATTTCAGATTAGTGACATCCGCCATTGTCCCATAGTGTCTCATCTAGGTTCCTCCAGCAATGCTCAGTTATAGTTAGCTTTACAGTCAATTCAACACCAATGGCGGTCTCCCCCCCCCAATAACAACAGAACTTCCCCCTGCCGCGAACTCCCTTCCACCCTCCCCAGAACAGGTCCCAAATAGTACCATCTAGTTCCCATCCAAACCGTACCCTCAGAAAACCCCCCTTTCCCAACTAATCCTACGGTAGCCACCGCAGGTGTGCCTTAAGGGCCGAGTGGGGGTCGAGCGCCGATAAGGGGTCACCGAGTCTCAGGCTGCCGAGACCTGACCGAGCCCCAGATCATGAATATCGGGCATAAAAAAAGGCCACCCCAACCCACCCGGTGATCCATGGCCCAGCAGCGTCCTCCAGAGACCCTCCACCCTTCGCCATACTCCCCCTCCCAAATGGAATCAGCTCACCCGAGTTCATCCCTGCCCATCTAGTAGGCCTTCTGCCGAGTCAGGAGTAATCACAGGTAAGTTCACACTGTCAGTCTCCGAGTCCTCCGTGTCCGATTGGCCCGCATCTCCGCCAGGTTCCGAGTCTTCCGTGATGGGTCCACCCTGGGAGCCAGATAAGTTGGAAACCATCTCCAACACTCCTTGCCGCTCGGCTGCAGTCTCTACCTTCGAGGGTCTGCCCGGTTTACCGCGGCGGCTCCGAAGTCTTTTGGATCTCCGTTGTTGTCCAGCCTCTGACGTCGTTTGAAAGGAGGAACCAAAGCCATCCTTACCAGCCCTGTACAGTTCAAGCCAATTGCAGACGTCCTCCGGATTTTCAAAGAATTTGGTCGTGTCATCAAGGATGATGCGGAGTTTCGCTGGAAAGAGCAGGGAGTACTGGATGCCCTCGCTCCGCAACTCTCGTTTGACCGCTAGGAAAGAGGTCCGCTTGCGCTGGGTCTCATAAGTGTAGTCAGGGAAAATGTTCACTTGACTGTTCTCCACCTGGTACGGGCCTTTGTGGCTGGCGGCATTGAGGAGAAGATCTCTGTCCCGGAAATGTAATAATCGCGCCACCACCGGGCGCCGGGAACCGCCTTGTTGAGGAGGTCTGGCCGGTACCCTGTGTGCCCGCTCCAGGGTGTAAAAGGAGGAGAGCCCTTTGGGTGCCACTTCAGTCCGGAGCCAATTCTCCAGATAGGCCACCATGTCGCCATTTTCAATCTTCTCCGGTAGGCCCACCACACGGATGTTATTCCTCCTGTTACGCCCTTCAGCGTCCTCCGCTCGTCTCTCCAAATCACCGATCCGGGTTAGGGCATCTTTTATCGTAGCGGCCAGGGTCTTTTGCGCTGGTTCCAAGACCCCCATCGAGCTCTCCACTTCCTTGACCCTGTTCGAGAGCTTACCATGGTCTGCGCTGAGAAGGCCCAAACTCGTTGCGACTTGAGCAATGTCCTGGTGTAAGGCCGATCGTGTATCTGCGATCACCTCTAGGATCCTATCAAATTGTTGCTGTAGGTGAGGGCCTCCGGACCTCTCCGGGTCATGTCGGTCGTCTTTATCCGGAGCCTCCGTGTCCGAGACTGCTGGAGTGCCACCTTTAGGTCCCCTTGGTTTCCCCATGGCGGCCATGCTTTGCAGTGGGGGGCTCGACAGACGGCCAGGCAGGGGGGATCTCAGCTGATTGCCTTCCGGTGTACGGCCGTGGTGATATAGGCCTTCTACCGGTCCCAGCGTAGTGGTGCGAAGTTCCCCCACTAGTCAGCCCTCCTGTGGTGAGCCGCAACCGCGTCTCCGGGAGCAACAGAGGGGGGAAGAAGGAGTAATCACCGCCAGGCAACGTAGTCCCGCCGGACCAAGTTAGGCCTCGATCTGCCGCCACCGATGTAGCCGAACCTCCGGCAGGTCATCCGGGTGTTGTATCGCCGCTTGCAATGTCCCCCAGGACCCGGACTCAATGGCGTCGAGCACCCTCCCTGTTAGTTTCAGGATCTAGACGGAGTAAGTTCGTCCGTTTTGGACGGTTCAGCGCCTCCAGCCGCGCCCTCCGGCAGCGAGGGCCCTCGCGACGCCGACAGATTGATCAGCGATCGTCCGGGAGGGTCTTCGGTGTCTGTAATCTCCTGGGCCGTCGGAAGGACCGCCGCCTCTCCGAGGGAAGAGATGGAAAGGAGGCGAGCGCGGAACCGGCGGTCTCTTCCGGGCCGAGATTCTCTCCAGTTCTATCGAGCTGGGACGGGCGCCATCTTGAGCTCTGCTCTGCCTCCTCCGCAACTTCGGTTTTCGTCAAGACCAGTCGGTTTCCGGGGTTCTTCAGGTGCCCCGCCAAGTCGGCCTCACTGCGCTCTTCAGTTTGAGGGGATCAGGGCGCTTAAGACCCTCGGGATTCAGGATAAATGCGGGCTCAGTCTCGGAGCCGAGCTCTCAGGTGACCACCGCCATCAGCGTCCAAACCACGCCCCCTAACAGCCCGATTCATGAAGCTAATTTGCGATCGCAATTGCTGCGAATTGGCAATTGCGATCGCAAATTGAGTAAAAGCTATTCATGACATTGAAAATCGCAAAAGTGCGTAAGCGCTAAATAAAAATAGCGATTTCGCAAATAAATTCGCAGAATCCTGAAACCTGCCCATTTGCGATTTAGAAATAGCGAGAAACCAAGGATTCTGCAAATTCATTTGCGAAGTCGCTAAATAATCGCTATTGCCATTCATGAAATTTCACAGATTGTGAAAAACACGAAAATCGCTATTAGCGACGCGCAATTTAAGGAGAACATAAACCAGGTGGTAACCAGCAAAAAAAAAAAGTTGATTAAAGTTAACTGAATACAGGAACTGGCCTGACCAAACACACTAAAGGACATGCAGCTGGAGACTGAGGACTCTCACAATGCCAGGACTCTACATGGTGGTCAGGCGGCGTAGGCTGCAGCGAGCAGCACAGAACAAGCGTAGGATCCCGGAGCAGATATTCCGGCAGCGGGTCACCCTTCTGGGCCAAACCAGGGAGCAAATCTATGCCAAGTACCGCCTAAGTGGCCCAATGATCATTAAGCTGATCCAGGGCCTAGACCCCCTGCTGCAGCATCCAACAAGGAGAACCAATGCCGTCCCCACCCATGTACAGGTATTGTGCAGCCTGCACCTACTGGCCTCCGGAAGCTTCCAGGGGATAGTTGCTGTCGCTGGAGGCATATCCCAGCCCACCATGTCCCGCTGCCTAAGGAGTGTCCTGGATGCAATGCTGACCCGGCTACACCACTACATTTCATTCCCCACCACCCAACAGGACATAAATGACACCAAGCTGAAATTCTACAACATTGACCATTTTCCGCATGTTATTGGATGCATTGACTGTACTCATATCCACATCTGCCCACCAGCACAAACTGAATACATGTACCGCAACTGCAAGTCCTACCACTCCCTCAATATCCAGATGGTGTGCAACGCAAAGAATTATATCTCGGACATAGTGGCACAATATCCGGGCAGCACACATGACTCCTTCATCTTCCGGCACAGCGGCATTCACACACGACTGGCAAGGGGAGACTTTGGCGAAGGACATCTACTGGCTAAGTACACATGTCCCCAAATACTACACTTTGATCATGTATCTGCGCAGAATAGGCACTCGCCCTGTGCTCATTACCCGCAGGTGACAGCGCCTACGGTCTACGTGAGTACCTCCTCACCCCATACCTCAACCCTGCCACACCACAGCAACGGCGTTACAATGCTGCACACATACGGACAAGAAATTGCATAGATAGGACATTTGGCCTATTGAAGAGCCGTTTCCGCATACTGCACAAGACTGGTGGGTCCATCAAATACACACCTGAGGTCTGCTGCCGCATCGTGGCCGTGTGTGCAATACTCCACAGCATTGCTACCAAGCGCAGGATACCAGTGGAGATATCTGGCAGTGAGTCTGAAGGAGACAACCGGCCGCCTCCACATGTACGTCATGCACGCGGAGAAGATCCTGCTGAAGGACACAGGCGCCGCAACCACATCACTATGAACTATTTCTAGTGCACACATTCCCCTATCGCAACACTGCACCCATGCATGACAAATATAATAATGACATGAGTGTGAATCAAGTTTGACCATTACTCTTTATTGTTTATTCACAATAAATTGGCCTTTAAGTATTCAACTGTCTGATGGAGAGAGTATTGCTCCATACCTCCCCATGCTGGGGTAGGGGGTTTGCAGGGGTTGACTGCATGGCCTCCCTCTGAGTGTCAGAGACCTCACGGTCGGTGACGACGAGACGCCCCAAGTCGTCTCTCCGCATCCTGGGGGACAGTGTTGGCCCTAGTTGCTGATGTTGGCCTGCTGCTGTGGCGACGTGCAGGCATCGGTGTCAAGGATGCACTGCTGTTGGTTGACGCAGCCTAACTTGCGTCGTCAGCCCCCTCTGCTTCTTCATGGGCAGTGGCCTGTCTGCCGAGCACTGCTGCGGTGAGTAGGTCTAGTGACCTGGCCACATCCTGGCAACACTGCACCATCTGAGCCTGCATGGCGAGTGACCTTCGTGCCAACTGAGATGTAGCATTACCAACTACATGATTGGACCTAGTGTAGGCTGACAGGCGGGCCAGTAGTTGGCGGTGGCGTCGACGGGTCATGTCCTGCTGGGCTACAAGCAGCAGGTTGTTTTCACGGACTGCAGCGGTCATCTGGGCTATCTGTTGGCCGTTCGCCTGCATCTGTGTGAGCATTGCTGCCATATGACTCGCCTGTGTGCGATGCACCGCCAGCATGCGGCGTTCGATAGCCAGGCCTGGATCTGGTGTTTCAAGTGCCCTGCCGGTGCCTGCTGGGCCTTGGCGCTGCTGGCGCCTCAGTGCGCTGGTGTGTGACCTGGCACCAGCTGTGCGCCTCGTCTGCCTCCGAGGCGCTGGTGGTGGAGCCTGTACCACTGCTGTGGCTGTTTGCTGGGGGGTTGGCTGCACGGCTGTGGCTGCAGGGGTGGCCCTGTCCACACGGGGTGGTGGTGGTGTTGGTGGTGGTGGGAGCACTGCTGGTGGCTGTGATGGGCCGGGTCGTTGGGAGGACTGGCCCTTACCCTCAGTGTCCTCCTGGCTCTCGGCGATGTGCAGCGCCTCGCTGTCTGTGCTGGCTTGCTCACCTGCACCTGTAATGTGAAAGGGTGCATGATTAAAGTTATGTATCTTGCGCAGGCAATGTTGATACATGCATGCAGCCGTGCTTTCCCTGACTGGCTTTTGGATTTACTTTGCATTGACTGCTCTGGCAGTATTGGGCTAACTGCGGGTACATGATTACACTACAACTTCCGCAATGCAATGGGGCTTTTTTGGTGAGCATGGGCTGCATTGTTGGGGATGTCCTGTTGCTAGCTCAGGACTTAAGGGCATTGTTGGGGGACTGGGTCGCAGTCGCATGGCACTTAACTTCAGGTTGTTGGCTGGGTTGTGATGAGTCCAGCTGAAGGAGCCCCCACGCAGGCTTCTGGCGCAATGGTGTCCTCAATCAGGTCCTCCAATGGGGTGTTCGGTGTGGCTACAGGTTCCCCTCCACCGGTGGCCAGTCACTCCCCAAGCCTCTCAGCAATCCGCTCCTTAGAACGACCTCTCAGGTCGTACCAGCGCTTTTTTAGGTCGTCAATGGAGCGCTGGGTCACACCAACAGAATTGACCTTCGCGCGGATGCGCTGCCAGACCCTGCGCTTCTCTGCCTCTGGCACCCTCCAGGAGTCTTTTCCAAAGAGCCTGGCATGATCCTTGCAGACCCCCTCAATTAGGTGCTCCAGTTCTAATTCTGAAAACTTTATTTTCCTCTTTCTCTCCTGCCCACTGCTCCCTGCTGCATCCTGGGACATCTTGGGATTCTTTTTTTCTGGCTGGGGTGCTGCACAGTGTTGGTTTTGGTGCTCCTCAGTTTCCTGCTGTCACTCCCTGGCTCTGTGTTCTGTTTGTGGGTGTGGTGAGCCTACTTCCTGGTTGTGATGTCATCAGTGGGCTCGAAATGCGACTTCCCGTTTTTGCGATCTCGCAGTTAGCGAGAGCGCAAATAGCGATATCGCAATTTGCGATATCGCAATTTCTGCATAGGAAATTGACGATTCTGCGATTATTTTGCGATTGCGGCAAGATTGCAATCGCCAATTGCGATCTATTGCGAATCGCATTTTTTTATCGCATTTGTACATGAATTCCATTCTGCGATTCTCAAATTGCGATTCGCATTTTTTCGCAATTTGCTAATCGCAGGATGGTACCTTCATGAATCTGGCTGTAAGTGCTGTCCACTCCCCTTCAAACATAAATCTTGTGAATGCATATTTTTGGTAGTGATTAACACGAACAACACAACTAATCGTATATCCCACTGAATTTGTGTTTTTGGACTTGGAGTTATCTGCACGCATCTCAGACTCCTGCTTGATGCATACAGTGAGGATTGAAAAGCTGCCTCCTGCCATCAGCCCTTCTTGGGCAGAAGACCTGTGTCCCCTTCCCTGCATTGCCAGGTTGTACTCTACTTCTCATCCCTCATAGACCTGGCCCCAGCACTTGACTGCAACCCAACGCCCAGGTCATCCAGGCAGTGGGTGCTGTGCAGCACCTGTAGTCCTTTCCCTGGTTGTAAAGGCCTCAAGCTGAGCGCGCTGTGTTAGCTTTTGTAGGGTGAAGAGCTGTGGAAAGGCCTGGCAGCTTACAAAGTACAGCACGAGGAAGGCCCCCCTGTTGGCATGTTCAATCTGCAGTCTCAGAGGCAACCTGTGAGATGCACTCGACAGTACTGTCTGTCCTGCGAGCTCCCTGATGCAGTGTCGGGCAGGTCCTCTGACAGATACTTCCCCTCTCCTCTACACATCTCTTAGAAGCCGGTGCTTTGCACGCAGCACTTGCACTTCTTTCCATTTGTACTTTTATTATCTAAGCAACGACATGATCTGAATGATGTTAAATGCTAAACGCAATCCATGTCGTAAAGAGTTGACATCTACAGTTCTTCAGATGTCAGAAAGGGCTCAGGCTCTGATCAATCTGCACTAAGCACTTACACTTCTTTTCTTTTCCACGTTTTCACAGCAATGAAATGATTTGGATGATGTTAAATGCATAGTCACTGATTCATGATACATTTTTTCTCTAAAGTATACTGCAATATTGCAATATGGTTTTTCACCTGCCCCAAAAAAAGTTTCCCCTGTTCATTGCAAGAGTTTGTGTCTTGTCTCTTGAGAGCATGTCTGGTACGTTCTATCCTGTGCAGACTGACGATGCCCTGCACAGGCTGGCTGTGTTTTGGGGTTGAGTCAGTACGTTGCCATTTTGAGCAGGCTGTCCCAGAGTTGATTTTGTACATTGATACTATGTGCATGTGTCTCAGTAGAGATGATTATGTACGCGGATGCTTTGTGGAGGCTGTCACAGAGCTACTTTTGTGCGTTTGTCATATGCAGGCTGTCTCAGAGGGTTCTTGTACGTCGGTGCCCTGTTCAGGCTGTCTCAGAGGGTTCTTGTACGTCAGTGCCCTGTGCAGGCGTCTCAAAGGGTTCTTGTCCGTCGGTGCCCTGTACAGGTGTCTCGGAGGGTTCTTGTACGTCGGTGCCCTGTTCAGGCTGTCTCAGAGGGTTCTTGTACGTCGGTGCCCTGTTCAGGCTGTCTCAGAGGGTTCTTGTACGTCAGTGCCCTGTGCAGGCGTCTCAAAGGGTTCTTGTACGTCGGTGCCCTGAGCAGACCAGGATGTGTCAGAGGGTTCTTGTATGTCGGTGCCCTGAGCAGACCAGACTGTCTCAGAGGGTTCTTGTCCGTCGGTGCCCTGTACAGGCGTCTCGGAGGGTTCTTGTACGCTGGTGCCCTGTTCAGGCTGTCTCAGAGGGTTCTTGTACATTGGTGCCCTGAGCAGACTAGACTGTCTCAGAGGGTTCTTGTCCGTCGGTGCCCTGTGCAGGCTGTCTCAGAGGGTTCTTGTACGTCAGTGCCCTGTGCAGGCGTCTCAAAGGGTTCTTGTACGTCGGTGCCCTGAGCAGACCAGGATGTCTCAGAGGGTTCTTGTACGTCGGTGCTCTGTGGAGGCTGTCTCAGAGGGTTCTTGTACTTTGGTGCCCTGAGCAGACCAGACTGTCTCAGAGGGTTCTTGTGCGTCGGTGCCATGTGGAGGCTGCCTCAGAGGGTTCTTGTACGTCGGTGCCCTGTTCAGGCTGTCTCAGAGGGTTCTTGTACGTCTGTGCCCGGAGCAGACCAGACTGTCTCAGAGGGTTCTTTTCCGTCGGTGCCCTGTGCCGGCTCTCTCAGAGGGTTCTTGTACGTTGGTGCCCTGTGCAGGCGGTCTCAGAGGGTTCTTGTACATTGGTGCCCAGTGCAGACCAGACTGTCTCAGGTGGTTCTTGTACATTGGTGCACTGTGCAGTCGGTCTCAGAAGGTTCTTGTTTGTCGGTGCCCTGTGCAGGCGTCTCAGAGGGTTCTTGTAAGTCAGTGCCCTGTGCGGGCGTCTCAGAGGGTTCTTCTACATCGGTGCCCTGTGCAGGCGTCTCAGAGGGTTCTTGTCCGTCTGTGCCCTGTGCAGGCGTCTCAGAGGGTTCTTGTACTTCGGTGCCCTGTGCAGGCGTCTCAGAGGGTTCTTGTACTTCGGTGCCCTGCGCAGGCGTCTTAGAGGGTTCTTGTACGTCGGTGTCCTGTTCAGGCTGTCTCAGAGGGTTCTTGTACGTCAGTGCCCTGTGCAGGCTCTCTCAGAGGGTTCTTGTACGTCAGTGCCCTGTGCAGACGTCTCAGAGGGTTCTTGTCCGTCGGCACCCTGTGCAGGGGTCTCAGAGGGTTCTTGTCCGTCGGCACCCTGTGCAGGGGTCTCAGAGGGTTCTTGTACGTCAGTGCCCTGTGCAGGCTCTCTCAGAGGGTTCTTGTACGTCAGTGCCCTGTGCAGGCATCTCAGAGGGTTCTTGTATGTCGATGCCCTGTGTAGGTGGTCTCAGAGGTTCTTGTCTGTCGGTGCCCTGTGCAGGGGTCTCAGAGGGTTCTTGTACTTCGGTGCCCTGTGCAGGCATCTTAGAGGGTTCTTGTCTGTCGGTGCCCTGTGCAGGCATCTCAGAGGGTTCTTGTACGTCAGTGCCCTGTGCAGGCGTGTCGGAGGGTTCTCTTACGTCGGTGCCCTGTTCAGGCTGTCTCAGAGGGTTCTTAAACATTGGTGCCCTGAGCAGACCAGACTGTCTCAGAGGGTTCTTGTCCGTCGGTGCCCTGTGCAGGCTCTCTCAGAGGGTTCTTGTACGTCGGTGCCCTGTGTAGGTGGTCTCAGAGTGAGGAAAAGTAGAAAATGACTCCGTCTCCCCACCAGGGATCTATCCAGCAGTTTGCATAATAAAGCAGCAAAGGAATTGACAGCCAATCTGTAAAATTAAAAGACATCTTTATTATAATTAATTATGAGGCTTCGTCGTCCAACCGTAGTTTTACAGCTGAAAGAGGGAGCCTCCCTGAGCTTTCTCAGGCAGGCCTTTTATACAAAAAGTTTGGCCCTAGGCTCACATTCTTGCTGTGAAACACATCATTGTAGGTCGCTCCCATGGTACCATAACAAAGCAGGCTATAATTATGAATTCCATTCTACTTGCCCAAACTGACCAACCCATCTTCCATCATGAACATATGTCAAACTTCACATATTTTCCTGTGCAGACCGGAGAAACTCACAATAGAACTGGTTTCCTCCCCATCATATAAACGGTCACCTCCCCATTGTAAAAGCCCAGAAGCAGAGAAACAGAGCCAGGTGTGGAAGATAGAAATGTAGGATAAGGGATGCTTGTGGGTCATAAACAGGCATGGCTACTGTATTCGGTCTTCTAATCTTGCTCAGGCCAATGTACACAACAAGTTGCTCAGATCTTTAATATAGATTGACTAGAGGGCATGGACTGGTTTGGTGAGGCCAAAATCACATAGGCAGATTCAGCCTGTTCAGGTCAAATGGGAGTCAGGAAGAACTCAAGCTAAGGGGTACGTGTCCTTTAATACTTGCTCTACCAGAATCATTGGCTCATGTATATGCCTATTTAAAGGGCAACAACTAAAATGGACGCTGTTCACAACCTGGGGCCTGTGGGCTCAGAATGAATTTGCCAACAACTCCTGCATGCATCATTGTATCGTGATGAAAATACACACACAAAGAACCTCAAGAGGTTCTTGTACATTGGTGCCCAGTGCAGACCAGACTGTCTCAGAGGGTTCTTGTCCGTCGGTGCCCTGTGCAGGCGGTCTCAGAGGGTTCTTGTATGTCGGTGCCCTGTGCAGGCGTCTCAGAGGGTTCTTGTACATCGGTTCCCTGTGCAAGCAGTCTCAGAGGGTTCTTGTACATTGGTGCAAGTGCAGACCAGACTGTCTCAGAGGGTTCTTGTACGTTGGTGATCTGTGCAGGCGGTCTCAGAGGGTTCTTGTGCGTCGGTGCCCTGTGCAGGCTGTCTCGGAGTGTTCTTGTGCCGGCTGTCTCGGAGGGTTCTTGTAAGTCGGTACCCTGTGCAGGCTGTCTCGGAGGGTTCTTGTCCATCGGTGCCCTGTGCAGGCATCTCAGAGGGTTCTTGTATGTCGATGCCCTGTGCAGGCATCTCAGAGGGTTCTTGTATGTCGGTGCCCTGTGCAGGCTGTCTCAGAGGGTTCTTGTACGTCGGTGCCCTGTGCAGGCTGTCTCAGAGGGTTCTTGTCCGTTGGTGCTCTGTGCAGGCATCTCAGATGGTTCTTGTGCGTCGGTGCCCTGTGCAGGCTGTCTCGGAGTGTTCTTGTGCCGGCTGTCTCGGAGGGATTTTGTATGTCGGTGCCCTGTGCAGGCGTGTCAGAGGGTTCTTGTCCATCGGTGCCCTGTGCAGGCATCTCAGAGGGTTCTTGTATGTCGATGCCCTGTGCAGGCATCTCAGAGGGTTCTTGTATGTCGGTGCCCTGTGCAGGCTGTCTCAGAGGGTTCTTGTACGTCGGTGCCCTGTGCAGGCTGTCTCAGAGGGTTCTTGTCCGTTGGTGCTCTGTGCAGGCATCTCAGATGGTTCTTGTATGTCGGTGCCCTGTGCAGGCTGTCTCAGAGGGTTCTTATACATCGGTGCCCTGTGCAGGCGTCTCAGAGGGTTCTTGTCCATCGGTGCCCTGTGCAGGCATCTCAGAGGGTTCTTGTACACCGGTGCCCTGTGCAGGCTGTCTCAGAGGGTTCTTGTTTGTCAGGGCCCTGTGCAGGCATCTCGGAGGGTTCTTGTCTGTTGGTGCCCTGTGCAGGCTGTATCGGAGGGTTCTTGCTCGTCGGTGCCCTGTGCAGGCGTCTCAGAGGGATTTTGTATGTCGGTATCCTATGCAGGTGTCTCAGAAGGTTCTTGTACATCGGTGCCCAGTGCAGGTTGTCTCAGAGGGTTCTTGTCAGTCGGTGCCCTGTGCAGGCGTCTCAGAGGGTTCTTGTCCGTCGGTGCCCTGTGCAGGTGTCTCAGAGGGTTCTTGTCCGTCGGTGCCCTGTGCATGCATCTCAGAGGGTTCCTGTACGTCAGTGTCCTGTGCAGGCATCTCAGAGGGTTCTTGTACATCGGTGCCCGGTGCAGGCTGTCTCAGAGGGTTCTTGTACATCGGTGCCCTGTGCAGGCTCTCTCTGAGTTTTCTTGTACGTCGGTGCCCTGTGCAGGCATCTCAGAGGGTTCTTGTCAGTCGGTGCCCTGTGCAGGCGTCTCAGAGGGTTCTTGTACATCGGTGCCCTGTGCAGGCGTCTCAGAGGGTTCTTGTCCGTCGGTGCCCTGTGCATGCATCTCAGAGGGTTCTTGTACGTCGGTGCCCTGTGCATGCATCTCAGAGGGTTCTTGTACGTCGGTGCCCTGTGCAGGCATCTCAGAGGTTTGTTGTACATCGGTGCCCAGTGCAGGCTGTCTCAAAGGATTCTTGTACGTCGGTGCCCGGTGCAGGCTCTCTCGGAGGGTTCTTGTACGTCGATGCCCTTTGCAGGCTGTCTCAGAGGGTTCTTGTACATTGGTGCTCAGTGCAGACCAGACTGTCTCAGAGGGTTCTACTACGTTGGTACCCTATGCAGGCGGTCTCGGAGGTTTCTTGTCTATCGGTGCCCTGTGCAGGCATCTCAGAGGGTTCTTGTATGTCGGCGCCCTGTGCAGGCTGTTTCAGAGGGTTCTTGAACGTCGCTGCCCTGTGCAGACCAGACTGTCTCAGTAGAATTGGTTTAGTCGAGAGTGGCTCTGTTCTGGGTTTCTCTGTTTAGACTGTTTCTGTCCTCTGCAAGACTTGGTGTCCATTGTACAAGCTGTCTCTTTAGAGCACTTCTTTTACCTCTACAACTTGTGTACGCTCCTTTTACATATGTTGTAATTGATTACCATGAGCTGGTTGTTTATGTCTTGTGCTAGTAATGTTTGATCTGCCGTGTGTGCTTCTGGTCTCACCCCTCTCCATCCATCCCACAGTTGCGGTTGTGTCGTTACCACCTGTTGCTGCTTCAGAAGACTCACAGCCAGCGTCCTCTGCCATTGGTGACGTGTCTCAGAGGTGTGGGCTCCCAGTCATTCAGGTAAGATAGCTTCAGTGTAGCTGTCCCTTGAAACATCTGTGCCATGGTGCCTGGTCCACTAGCTGCTCCCATGAGAAACTCGGATACTCTATCTTAATACACTGAAATAACTCTATGATCAGGATCCCCCAGCCCCTCCCGTTGGGGTCCTTGGATGTGGTACATTATTTTCCCACCCACACACCCAAGATGAATGGGAGCTCCCATTATGCCCACCCCGCCTCCTGAAGTGTGAGCTCTCTGTATTGTGACACCCACCTCCCTCCCCCCCCCCACACAAAGTAACAGCTTTTAATGATGGCCTCTGAGTAGAGGATGTTGAAACGCCCTCCCTGTGACAGTTATTCAGAGCCTGGGCCTCAACCCAGTCCACTTGCACTTCAAGTCCATGAATTACTCTGTCCATTCCCCCTCCCACACCCTCACATGATTGGCTTCTTATTACCTCCTTGCCTATCATTCTTCTCCATGAAGAGCTTTATGCAGCTGAAAAGTCCAACATGATTTACATATTCATTTAGGTTATGACATCTTCCACTTACTCTCTCAAACCCTAACTTTCCCTTAGAGCACTTGTATGCACTGTTTCCTTCCCTTGCTTCATTCTTCTCTCCTTTTTCAATCCATCTCTTTGTTCCCTCCTGCTCTCCTTCCCTGTTTCCTGTCTTCAACCTACACCCACTCCAGTTTACCTTTTGCCTCCATCACTCCATCCACTCTTCTCCTCTACCCTTTCTGCTATCCTCTCTCATTTTCCTTTTTATCCTGAGGTTCTCTGTCCCCCTTCCAGTTTTCCCAATGATCATTTGTTTTGGTCTCCACCTCTTTTTGTTCTCAGTTCCACTTGCATGCCCGCTGTCCTTCCCTTTGTCATCTTATCCTTGGCTCAAAGGGACAGCGTTGCCGACAGCAATAGATGGTCCAGGGGGTCTCAGGTCTTCTGTCCTTTTGTATGTATCTATGTGCAGTGGTGTCCGTAGCGTGGTCATCCTTGCACAGCCAGCGCATCTGTGTTCACATGTTATGTTATGTGATCTTGTAGATCTCGCAGCTGCCCTAGCGAAGAGGCGTCCCGGCGCTGATCACCTTAGACTGGTCCTGTCTATGTATCTGTTTGCTGTGGCATCCACGGCTTGCTCATTTCCATTTCCATTTTCCATTTTATTTCATTTGTATCCCGCATAAATCACCCGAAGGTCTCAGAGCGCTAGCAGGCAGAAAGGATCCTCATGACCAACTGATCCAGGAAGTAGGAGGGCTCAACTAGCTAGAAGAGCCAGGTTTTTAGCTATTTTCGAAATTTCATGTGATCAGGCTCTAACCTCAACTGAATGGGGGGAGGGAGTTCCAGGCTTCTGGGGCAGTTTTACTGAAGGCTCTGTCTCCATTTCTGACTGTTCGAACTCTGGGTACAGAGAGAAGGGCTTTGCTAGAAGAGCGTAGCATTCTGCTTGGGACGTGGTTCTTGAGCTTATGTTCGGGATAGACCGGTCCATAACTATTTACAGCTTTATGGACTAGGCAGCATAGTTTGAACTTTATGCATGTTTGTAGGGGGAGCCAGTGCAGAGTCTTGAGGCAGGCTGCTGAAGGGGTACGAGGGGGTAGATCTTGTACTAACCTAGCAGCAGTGTTTTGGAGGACTTGCAGTCGATTCAGTAGTGTTGGGTTGATGGCTGAAAAAAGGGGATTTCCATAGTCCATCCTGTTAACAATGAGTCCCTGGACTAGGGGCATACTTGCTGAAAGTGGGATCCATTTAAAGATCTTCCTCAGGCTGCGCATCTGGCCGTAGCTATTTCCCACTGTTTTCCTGATGTGTTCAAACATGGTCAACTTATCGTCTATTGTTACTCCAAGATTCCTGACAAAGGGCTTGGGGACTGGGCTGGGACCGAGGGAGACTGGCCACCAGTCTGATGACCAAATTTGGTCGGCTTTGCCGAAAAGCATGACCTCAGTCTTTCCAGCGTTCATCATAAGGTAATTTCTGGTCATCCATTCTTGTATATTGATCATACAGTTTTTGAACCTTCTTTTTATATCATCAGGGTTTTGGTTGATGGTGACGAGGATTTGGGTATCGTCAGCATAGGATACGGTTCCAAAACCATGTTCTCTGATGATCTTCGCCAAGGGGGAAACATAAATGTTAAAAAGGGTCGGGCTCAAAATGGATCCCTGTGGGACACCCTTGTCATTTTCGTAGAAAATGGAAGAGTGGGAGCCTAATTGGACCCTGGACCGTCTGTTGCCAAGGTAGCTTGTCAGCCATTGAAGTGCGGCGCCTTCGACACCAACCTCTGCAAGGCTCTCTAACAGAACGAAATGCGAGATGGTGTCGAAGGCCGCAGACAGGTCTAGCAAAATCAGTATAGCCGATTGTTTAGAATCCAAAGACAGTCTTATATTGTCCACGACCTCAAGCAGGGCCGTTTCAGTGCTGTGGAACGCCCTGAAACCGGATTGGGATGGGTCGAGGAGTTTATTGGACTCCAGGTGTGCGATGAGCTGTTTATTAATTAGAGCCTCCATAACTTTTCCAAAGAGTGGTAAAAGGGAAATTGGTCGATAGTTTACAAGTTGATCCGGGTCAGCCGTGGGTTTCTTTAAAATAGGCCTGATTACTGCCTCCTTCCAGTGTTTAGGGACAACACAGTGCTGTAGCGATTGATTGAAAATGTTGGTTAGGATGGGGATCAGAACTGGGGAGATTTTAGATATAACTTGCGGAGAGGCAGGATCTCCCGGGGCTTCAGATTTCATTTTCAACAAGATTTGGTTCACCTCGTTTTCTAACAAGGGTGAGAACTGTTTTAGCGTGGCGGAGTGATTATTGGGGATGTTTTGCCCATTGACGTAAGGGGTGGTGATTTCATCTTTTGTCGTTGACTGGGGAAAACGTTTATGAATGTTAACTTTCTCATGAAAGTAGGAGGCTACAGATTCCACCCAGTCCTTAGTATCGGGGGGCGCCTGCTGCGTTCATGATGGATTAGTGAATTCCTTAACAATGTTAAAGAGTTCTCTTTGTGAGTTGGCTGCTAGAGTAATCCTGTTGCCAAGATAGACTTTTTTTGCCTCAGCAATGTCCTTCAAATACTGCCGATGTGCAGTTTTATATATTTCCCTGTCTTGGACACTTTTTGTGTGTCGCCATTTCCGTTCTGCCATCCTGGTAGAGTATTTTGTTTGCTTCAACTCTGGCGTGAACCAGGGTGAATTGTTTTTCGGAGGTTTGGATTCACGCAAGGGTGCTATGTCATCTAATGCAAGAGTGATAGCCGATTCAAGTTTCATGGCGGCTAGGCTAGGGTTAGTGCATTGGGAAATGGTAGGAGGGGAAAAATTAGCGGCAAAGGCAGACACAGTGATTTTGTTCCATGGCCTGCTCTTTTTCAGCTTGGTCGAGCGAGTTGCCGGGGCCGGAGAACCATTTATAACAAATTTTATAATAAAATGGTCTGTACAAAAGACTGGGTCGGTCTGTGTAATCGTTACCTCTGGAGAGTTGGTACATACAAGGTCAAGAGTATGGCCGGCTACGTGGGTTGGACCTGTAGGAAGTAGGCATAACTGTAATGCCACCAGGCTTATAATTAGGTCTGTAGTGTGAGGATCAATGGTTTGTTCAAGATGGTAATTAACATCTCCTAGTAGAAGAAAGTTTCCCGTAGCAAGGGCATAGGGTGCTATCGCTTCCACTAATTTCTCAGGGAAATGAGCCTTGGATCCAGGGGGCCTATAAATGAGGGCTATCTTCCATGATTCTTTATTGTCCACAGTCATAGTGGCAATGAGCATCTCACCCCAACATTCGAGGTAAGAGTCATTTATATAGACTTTTATAGATGATTTATGGATTATGGCCGTTCCACCCCCTTTTTTATTGCCAGGGCGGTCAAGCCTATGTATTGTGTACGCTGGGGGCAGAGCAACTGCGATGTCTGGCGCGGACGACTCCTGTAGCCAGGTTTCTGTAACAACGCGTCTGGTTTGACAGAGTCCAGGAGCGCCCAGATTTGTAGTGAGTGCTTAGCCATTGATCTAGCATTGCAATAAAGGCAAACTAGGTCGGACTGGGGTTTGGAGATGCGGTCTGTGCGGCAGGTTGTTTGTGTTGGTACTTAACCTACAGTTGATTTTAGTTGAGTGCTGGGGGGCTGGGCTGTACGGATAGGTCGTTTGAGAGGATTGAGATTGTGTAGTTGTATGCTAGTGTACCTATTATTGCCCATTTTACAGTGCTGTCTGAGAAGGCAACGGGCTGGAGTGGCGGATGAAACGGGCAGGATCCCTGGCGTCTGGAGTCGGCCGGGAGCGGACGGGCGCAGACGGGCTTGCCTTTGGCGCGCCTTTGGCGCCTCGTTTGTCCGTGTTGGCTCAGCGCCAAGATATACCTGCTTTCCTATATTTTGCTCTTTATCAAGTTTTATTAACCTATCGTAACACCACAATGTCTTGTCTCTTAGTGGACTTATGACATTATCATTCTCATCCAGCGCATCTGTGTTCACATCACCTTAGACTTGTCCAGTTCTATATATCTGTTTGCAGTGGCATCCATGGCTTGGTCATCCTTGCACAGCCAGCGCATCTGTGTTCACATCACCTTTGACTGGTATCAGTCTAGGCATAACGTTTGTAATTCAAGAGCATCTTGCTCTCCACCATCACCCATACCTAAGGGTCCCCGACAGGTACTGAGCAGCTAGCCTCTTCCATTAGCCCCATGTCTGGAGGTTCTGCCTGTCCACAGCCTGGCCCTGCTTCTCATCAGCCTGCTTGCCTCCTGACTTTTCCTCCTCCCTGTAACAGGTCATCGGGTCGCCCAAACCTGCTGAAGAAGGTGCTGCGAGGCTTGGCCTTGGTGGCTCTGCCTGCATCTGCTGGCGTGTGGTACAGCCTGGCAGAGTCTCACGAGAAGAGGAGGATGAGGATTGTAGTGGAGGGCGTGGGCCGGTTCTGCAGGTAGGTGCACTCTGCCCCTTTCAGTTCGCTGTTCAAAGGTCTCTCTTCTGTCCATGCTGAACTAATCTGTGCATGTCTAAAGATCTTTGAGTAAACCCGATTTCCCCTCACCTCCCCACTGTGGTAAATCGAATATTTTCTCACAATTCATGCAAGAGTAAAATGTTGCTAGGGAGCTCATTGTTGTGGTGGGTTAGGAAAACTTTGAAAATGTGGCTGTTTTATTCTCTGATCACTCGTCTGTCCGTGTTGGCTCAGCGCCAAGATATACCTGCTTTCCTATAGTTTGCTCTTTATCAAGTTTTATTAACCTATCGTAACATCACACAAGTCAGTTATGCTTTTCCATTCTTAGCTAACCTGTTGAATGTGGAATTATGATTGTAAATAGCGAGCAATAGAAGAATGTCTAGGGCTTGTATGAGATGACTGAAAGCTTCAGATGCCCGAGCCTGGCTTTCCAGGGAGAAGCCGAGGGCTCTTCAAAAGGGACCGGTGTTTACCTCCATTTTACATGTGTGTCTTAGGTAGAGCGTGTGATGGGGACGCCCCTATGTCCTTCGCTTTAAGCTGGGCTCGGAGAGGTTTTATTTCCCTAGGCCAGTTCGCGTTGGGCTGAATGTGAATCTGTCTTGCCCATAATCCCTACCGCCACCTCAAGCTGGAAGTCCAGCACAATCGGGCCACTGTTGCCACTGTGGCCTTGCAACACGGGCGCCATTATCCCCACAAAAATAAAAAAGTACTTCCCAATGTGCCATATACGAGTCTTGCCTATGCCTTTGCTTGAATTATGCAGTGCGCCCCAATGGGTGAAATAGAGTGGTGAGGCACTACAGTTTGCCCAACCCTGCTTCCTGCTTCTCTTTGTAGTGTTCTTGGAACTCTTTTAATGCATGGCCCTCCCACGGTGAAGGCCGTTTAGGTCTTACCTGGGACCGCACATGTGCTGTTGTTTGCAAGATCTTTTCTTATCTAAAAAAAAAAGCCTAAAAAAGGGCTCAGAGCCTGCCAATTACTTATCATAGGTTCGCTTCATTGTCACTCATTTGCTTGCTTTTCATTGGTCAGCGCATGTCTGTTTCATTTTCTCTTTTTTGTGTGTTTGTCTCTTCAATGGAGCATGGACCTTGTACTGATTTAATGTCTTATTATCGTTTGGATTGCACTATTTTATTTCTTTTTCTGAAACTCTCCATGTGAGTGCATGTTTTATCCTCAAACCTGGTTACCCTACTCCAAAGACTCCAGCGATGCCCCATATTTGCCCAACAACCTGTGGGGGTGAGCCTTTTCAGGGGCTCACCTTGTGCTGGGGTTCGCCCTTTTTCACACTGGTCCTTCACACTGACAAAGTAGAGATTGGCACGGAAGCTGTAATAAAAAAGAAAGTAGTTTATTAGGACTCGTGAGTGGAACTACATCGATACAGAATGCAATGTATGAGGCAGCACATGGAGTACAGAAACCATGGGCCTTATATTCTTTAGCAAGTGCACTGTAAGCATGGAGGTTCAAAAAGAGGCAGTACAAGTGTACACACAAATAGACTTTTACATACAAGGGTGTATGAGAATCGCTTAGTCAACAGAATGGGAGGAGTTACAATGTTGCTGACATCAGTCAAAATAGCCTGACAGTACAGTGTATAACAGATGCATCCTAGCAACTACCAACCTTTCTGAGCATGCACAGTGCTCAGGCTCAGAGCTGAAGGAGCGAACTATAGATGATGACTCAGGCGTAATAAAGAAGCAGGCAACAGCGAAGACTGGGAAGCACATGGCAAACACATAGCTTAACCAAAATGGGTGCTACAAACAAAATGGCCTCCGCTCATGCTAACAGTAATCTCTGCCAAGTTTCCACAGAAGACCCTTTTAGCATTTGCTTATAAATCTATGATTTAGAAGGAACAAAAAACATCTTGTACATCAATTTGCATTAGTTGATTAACTTCTTGGTTCATTACCTATTGGGCGTTTACATTCTTAACGTTGCGTTTGGTAGGTATACAAGCAGTGATACAGAGGGAACAAAGCATTGGACCACATTGTAGACATAAGCAACATAATTGTAGGATTGCAAAGAAGATGCATAGAATCCTCAACAGTTTCCAGCCCCAGGTAACAACTAGTGTCCATAGCCAACCGGTAAAAATCCATATTCGGGTATCAGGGTGAATCTCCGCAGCGATTATATGCAGTTTAGAGATTGCATCAAAAACTAAAGGGGCGTGATCAGGGATATAAGCACAACAACTGCTCCCGATGAAGCGAAATGCACCACCGAGATCAGCCAACACAACATCAAAGACCATTCTATTTTGGAGCGTCACAATCCTTGCAATTTGCAGTGCTGCAACACATGTTAAGTGTCTAATTTTCCTGCTGTTTAAAACGGCACCAACAAAGAAGAACAATCCCAAATTAAAGTCCATATATTGCTGCAGTGCATTGTCATTCTGATCCATCTCCTCATAATTTAGTGTCCTCTTATATCGGTTCTTAGAAATGTCATTAAACAGTCTATTGTCCCTGTGATAGGATGCAGGAGCCAAAAACACAGGTGGCAACAAAAAGGACACCTAGCAAGTTCCTGACCATCCAATGGGTAGATGGTAGTATCCTTTATATCCACAGATGAAAAAAGTATTGTGGGATGACATAAAGCTACTGTTATTCACCCCAGTAATGTTCAGTACCAGGGTACAGTCGCTCTTCCCCACAGGAATATTTCCAACACTGTTCGCACACAAGTCTGCTCGGGCTCTAGTAACAGCTATAATAGAAAGTCCATTACCCTTGGATGTTCAAGTGTTTGGGAAAACATTGCGCAAGGAGGAGTTTCCTCAGCGATACTCCTCCATCTGCCATACAATTCCTTTTGCCTGTGGATCTCCTTCCTCATGAGGGTAACCCACTTTATTTAGCTGAAAATTCAGTCTCCCTACATCAGCATAGGTGATATTAGCAACTTCAAAAGCCTACAGCAATGCAAACCAAACCTTACAAGATCCATTGTGTGAAAATGGCAGAGGAATGAATGGTGTTCCTCCCTTTTTCTGATGAGCTGGCATCATTCCACGAAGTTCGTAGCATTATGGGTGTGGTGCAACATCTGAATGAATGTATTATTAAGGTAGGACATTCTATGCTGCTGCTCATGATGGGGAAGGGAGAAATAATGGTGCTCAATGGGGGCTGGAGTAGTGGCATTCAGCGCTTGTCGAACAGGAGCCACTTCCTCTACAACCCAAGCTATCGTAGCAATGCTGATGACAACAGAAGTGAGCCCAACAATAAACATGGCCTTTCTGTCACAAACTTTCGCAGTAGTCGATGTCTTCTCCATAGGCATATTTATCTCAACATTGAAACAACAAAGCAGATGGAGCTCTGAAGTCCTGGGCAGCCGTTGGTTTCCTCACTGAGAGTTTAGACGGGTGTCCCTACGAAAAAGATCCACCCCCCCTCCTCGGCTCAGCCTTTCACTAACGCAGGACGGTTGCTAAGCCAGTCTTTTTCAGCATTTAAGTTTCTTTCCGGGGTTGCAGCTGATATCGAGATGCACCGTGGATCGTGTGGTCCGGAAAGACTTCCCTCGGTTCTTCAGGTGATATGGCTTGACCTCTCACTGTGCCCTGGATGTCTCGATGGTTGGTGAGTGCAGCGGGCTCCACCAGGGTTGACGGCACCTTTTTGCAGTGGATGGAATGGATCCAGTTCTTCCGATTGGTCACCCGGACTGCAGTTCTGGTCACTAGGAGCACCTGCTCAGGGCCGCGCCAACTCAGTTTCAGGCTATTCGACCTCTGGAAAACTTTCACTATAACTTGGTCGCCAGGCCGTAGATCATGGCCATCACCCTGCGAACTGTCAGGAAGAGCTTCTCGAACCTGTTGATGACTAGAAAGCAAGCAGTCAGTCAACTGACACAGGTAGTCACTCATCAGAACACAAGGTACATCATGTATAGGGCATGGCTTAGGAATCCCCCAAATGTTCTTTGGACTTCCAAATACCACCTCATACGGTGTGAGGCAAGATCGTGTATGTGGCTCCGATCTAATGGAAAGAAGGGCAAGGGGAAATGCTTCAGGCCATTTCAGAGCTGTGGAAGCCTGGATTTTAGCCAACTTAAGCTTGAGAGTTGAATTGTATCGTTCCACTAACCCTGATGATTGTGGGTGGAAAGCAGCATTGAACTTCTGCTTGATTCCTAATCCTTTCAGGACATACTCAACAACTTGGCCAATGAAATGAGGTCCGTTGTCACTCCACAGGACTCGACAAACGCCAAATCAAGGGAAGAACTCCTTTAGAAGCACCTTTGCTGTAGTAAGAGCTGTATTATCTCTGGTAGCGTATGCCTCAATCCACTTACTAAAGGCACATACCACTACTAGGACCTACTTCAGGTTATTACAGCGTTCTAGCTAGATGTAATCCATTTGCAGAAGCTCAAAAGGTACAGTCAGTGTGGCAACCCCTCCTATTGGAGTTTGTGTTCCTTTTCCAGGATTATACTGGAGAAAAATCAGACAAGTCTGAACTTTTTTTTTTAGCTGTGCCGGAAATTTCTGGATGATCCCACACTTGCATAAGTAGGTTCGCTATTGAGGATGTTCCAATATGTGCCTGCCCCTGTGTCATGGGAATCGTAGGGTGCAAATAGGCTGTGGTCAATCTCCATTTGGTCATGTCTTTATTTCTCCAACAGCCCTCATCATCCAATGTTCCCTCCTTAGACCATAGGTCTAATTCTTCAGCAGAGGCAGATCGCTGCATGTCTAGCACTTCTTGCCTGGCATCATGCCAACGTTCAGCCTGTGACTTTACCACATACATAGATGTAGTGCTTCGCTGCATTGCAGTCTCACGGGCTGTGTGATCTGCAAAGGCATTGCCCTGTCCTATTTTATCAGTCACTTTCTTATGTGCACTGCACTTAACAATCGCTATTTTCTTAGGATATGTCAAAGCCGTAAGGAGATTATGCACTAATTCTCCATGCACTATTTGTGTCCCATGTGATGTAAGATAGCTTCTTTCCTTCCATAGTAGCCCTAAATCGTGAGCCACTCCAAATGCATATCGGCTATCGGTGTAAATGTTAACAGACAAGTCAGTGTTCAGTTCACATGCCCTCATCAGTACTGTCAACTCGGCTACCTGAGCTGACTTCTGTGGGATGCGAGCTGTCTCAACTACCGTCTGAAGTGTTGTGATTGCATATGCAGCTGATGTCGTGCCATCTGGTCATTTCAAACAAGACCCATCAACACACAATTCCCCATCAACACTTGAAAGGGGTGTATCTTGCAGATCAACACAACCCTTTGTCTGTTCGTCAGTTAGGAATATACAGTCATGAGACTCCTTTGACTGAGACTGAATAGCTTAGAATGGCAATAGCATAGCCGGATTAAGAGTCTAACATCTTTTCAAGGTGATTTGAGGGGGCCAAAAGTGTTAATTCATATCCTGTCAAGCGAGCACTAGTTAAATGCTGTGCTTTGGTTTGGTTCAAAAGGGCATCAACTGCATGGGGCACTAACACAAGCAGTGTATGAGACAAAGCTATTCCCTCACTCTGGCGCTATGGACACAGCTGCCACTGCCAAAGAATAAAAACACCCAGGCAAATCATGACAACTGGATCAAAGACAGCTGAAAAATATGCACCTGGACGCTGCTTATCACCGTGTGTTTGGGTTAAGACCAAGAGCGCACAACCGTCCCTCTCGTGTACATAGAGTATGAAGGCCTTAGTGTAGTCTGGGGTGCCTAATACTGGTGCAGAACATAGAGCTTGACGCAACTCTTGGAAAATACTCTGGCATTCAGTAGTCCATGGGAGGGGCATTGGGGTATCTTTGGTCAAAAGCGCCAACAAGGGTTTAACATTGTGAGAAAAGCTAGGGATCCACTGCCTACAGAAAGAAGTCAGGCCAATTAGTGCACGAACATCCTTCTGAGTACGGGGCACAGGTGTGTCTAAAAGAGCCTGAATGAGGTCTGGTGTGAGTGCACGTCCGTCCTTAGACAGGAGGTGACCTAAATAGGTAACCTGCTGTCTACAATATTGCAGTTTCTTTCTAGAAACCTTGTGATGGTGAAATGCAAGAAAGGAAAGCAATGACAGTGTTCCTTCTTCACACTGTTCAGGGGTATCTGCAGCCAACAAGATATCTTCAACATATTGTATGAGAGCCACCCCTTTTGGCACAGGGAAAGAATCCAGCTGCCTATTCAATGCTTGGTTGTAAATGCTAGGAATCTCTGTATACCATTGTGGAGCACTACAGAATCTGAAGGATCGATTATTCAAAGTGAAACCGAACAAATAACTGCTGACAGGATGATTAGGTATCGAGCCATAGTAAGAAGTGTTGTGATGTCAGAGACTACTGGATATTGGAGCACTACAATCTTGTTTACCTCTCGCAAATCAATGATAAACCTGTATATGTTAGTATTGTGGGGACTCTGCTCATAGACAGAACTGTGAACAGAGACCCAGGACCTCAGTGAATTGTGGTGTACCAAAAAACTCACCTCAGTACCTAGAACCCCTAATCGACTAGCATCAGTATCTCATTAGCTCTCCATCCTACAGCAAAGTTACCAATGATTAGACAACCCAGAACATGCGACTTAGGATACACTCAGGAATGGTGGGAATCAAGAACACTCTTTCGTTTTATTCTCATACCAGTCCACAACGTAATTAGAGACACAGAAAAGTTTAAAATGTTTATTTTAACGACGTGCTCTAAGATGCTGTATTTTTGCTAACATAAGCATGCATATGATTGTATAATTTTCAATCAGCATTGTTACAATTCCATAAAACACAAAGGGAGAAATCATATTATAATGATAGTGGAAACAGGTCCTATAGGGCCTTGTTAACCACCCTCCCCTGCTAGGAACTATGTTTTATAATAATAATAATAATAATAGAAGGTCTCTTAGGCTTGAATATGGAACCCCATACCTCCAAGATCAGCGGAAGTGAATCACATCAGGATCAGCAAATCTCTCTCTCTGAAAATGGTTTTTCTCCAAGTGCCAAAAACATGCATGCAATGCAATGTTAAAGGTGCTAGAATTTTAGTTAGCTGCAGCTGTGTTCGTGTTATGTCTAGAGCGGGGGGCGATCAACCTGAATAACAGCATACATTGTTATGGTGACCATGAAGGCTTCTGCACACAAGGTAAAGACAGAGGTCGCGATGTAAGTCTAGGCATGTTAAAAACAAGCCGTTCTCATGCGCGGAGAAATCAAGCAGCCCAACGTACAACAACAGTTATATGTATTGTTGTGTGCAAAAAGTTGCAAAGTGGCAAAATGGCGTTTAACTTCTTATAAGCGTATGCTAACATAGCAATGTGTGCAAGCAAGGTCCCGGCCATAATACACCACCCCCGATCAGAAAACGTACAAGAAGGGAGGCAATTTAGGAACGCAGAGTTCAAGTTCGATTGAGACAGAACCAAGTTCAAAATTTGCCAAAATGGATACTTGGAAGTAGAAATTCCAAAGTAGCAAGGAAGAGAAAAAAACTAAAAAAAATAAGAAGGGGCATTATTTGCCCACGAGGTAAATGGGAACAATTTAGTTAAAAACTTGTTGAGTACAGTACGCATGGAAGCTGGACATATGCCAATTTAATCCAACAGCGTATAGGCCTATTCCGTTGCAACTGCCTCCAAGAGGAAGTCATTGTTATCATCAGAAAACATCTGCCATTCAATTCAATAACATGACGGAACACACATGTTCTTCGATAGCCGGAGCCTCTTGCACCATCAGAGGAAAACTCTGGCGTTCTTTGATGTGTGCCAGAAAGTTATGTGCAGCTGCACATATGTTCCAAATGCCCAGGACTCCATGCGCGGCCGCACAGGCCATAATCACGCCCACAGAACATTCCAACTCATGAGCTACTAAGGGACTCATTAGTTGATCATAATCCGGGTTAGGAGACAACGTATGTCAGAGACACAAATCCAGAGCCCATTCATAAGAACAATCCAGGCAATGGCAAACAGCTTAACGCATGTAAAGTAGGAAAACCGGAAGGATAATCCAAATGCTACACTCAAGGTGGCGAGAGGTAGCGTTCCAGAGTATTCAAGTATCCGGTTGCGAAGCTGGAGCAGCTGCGACAAGTTGTTGTCTGACACAGACTGTGCAGCCATTTTTTAGCATGCAAATCAACAGCAGTACACTGGCAGCCAAGGCGAGAATTAATGGCAAACGACAGAAGATGCTGGAAAAAATAGAACAAAAAAATGCCTGTATATCACCAAATATAGTTTGGAATGAAGTCACAAGACCAGAGCTCACTAGTTTAAACAAATGTGGCAAGCCTGTGGTCGACGAGGCCTTGAATATAGTGTGAATCAAAGCACCGAAATGCCGGGGGAGATCAGTATTTAAAAGGGCATGCACCTCGGTGCTTGTGTTTACCACATGAAGAACAAACGTTTCACGGGAAGAAGTAAGGGCAACATCTTTCTGGGACAATAGAGCCCTTATTCTACTCATCTTGTTGAACTCTGCTTTCAAGGTCGTAATGGAAGGCCAGATGGACACATTGAGCTTCCCATGCGACCGCGGGAAAAGCACATTCATACAGCAGACTACACGTTGGGAGATGGTCACAATGTACATAATCCCTGCCAGCATACGGCAGCAATCTTCATTATTTAAAAGTAAATAGCTACCAACGTGAATGTTGGTGTTATAGCTGGGACTGGATTACCCTTTAAAATGCATGCTAAATTCAGTGCCTGTGTGTTCCACGAGCCGTATAATTGGATGTTCTTGCAAACCAGTGAGTGATCAGGTGTAGAAGTGCACTCTTCTCCCTTTAAATAAACCTCTGTTCAAGGCATATGAGCTGCAGATTACACACTGTGCATAGATGGCCACCTAGTGTTGGCCCGGATGTTTGCTGTTTGTTTTGTTGTAGAAAAGTCTTTGGAAGTCACGGGATGGGTGACTCCTCCTTTGGATGATACTGCGCATGGGCATCGGCTCCATCCCCAGATTGTTTTTTTCCGCCACCGGGCTCGGATGTGTTTCCAGCGCTCCGTGTTGGAACCAATTTCCTTCGGCGCGCAATCCTCACCAACTTACAGAAATTAATTTTCAAGCGCTTTTCCAGTCGACGCTACTCTTCAACACCGAAAACTTCAATTCGGTCATTGTCGACGGCCTTCGAGCCTAACTAGGTATGGCGTGGGATCAAAAAGAGACCTAAGACCAGTTCTTGGTAGATATGGTTTTATTTTTGTACATGACTTTTTATGGCGGGTAGACAGTCTGTCCTTCTGAAAGTCCTTGGTTCCGTGATGGCTTAGGGGGGTGTTTAACTGGATGGGACCGTTGTTTGATATATTCTTCAGTTGGTGGTCCCGGGTTCTATCTTCGGTTTCTCTCTGGGGCCATGACAAACTCCGCCGTGAAAGAAAATCAAAATATATGGTCATGATTTATTTTCTACCTGAGGGAACCCACAGGGGAACCGGGGAGTGCAAGGATTACCAGTGCTCAATTTCTATACTGATATTCACAACGAAAGGCAATAGTGAGTAAAGGTGAGACATCCTTGAGGAGGGGCATGTACACTAGAGTAATGGCAACTACGCTGGAAGGTCAGGGACACACACAAGCAGGTGGAGCCTGCTCCCCGTTTTCTGACCCAGCCCGCCAAACGCTGCCGTACCTGCTGAAGCCACACTCCTCCCTCGGGAGTGTGGCACGGCGAAACACGATGTCGGTGGCCTCCTGGCATACTCGTCCCGACCTCTGGTTCTCCGGATCCTTCTCTGATCGGCTCCCCTCCGCTTGCTCCTCCAGTGGTGACGTCACACGCCAGCACGTGTTCTTCCGGACTTTTACCCTGTAGGAATCCCACGTCGTCATCAGGGGGCAGAGTCACGTCCTCTGGTGTCTTCCCGTTAAAGGAACCGTCATCTTCTCCTATGTTCCACGGCTCGTAATCGCCAGCGTTCTAGTCATGCTGGAAAGGTGGTAGAGAGGGTGGTGAAGATAGGTCACTATGCCACCACTCCGTATCTTTTCCTCCAGGCCACTGCCCATTGTTACATTAGGCCTCGACTCCAGCTCATGGAAAGGACGCCATTTAAAAAGTGTCCTCAATGTGGGTCGAAGTTTCCCCACACCAACCATCATGAAGTGTGTAACCTTTGCCTCTCCCTGGAGCACGAGGCCAGAGACTGTTCCCCTTGTGCCTCTTTCCGCTCCAAGAAGACTATCCGGGACCGAAGAGCGAGGCGAACAATGGCTTGATCTTCAGCTTCGATTCTGGACGACATCTTCGAGGAGGGCGTCAACGTTCCAGAACAACACCACGTCAACAGCAATTTCGAGGCAGAAGACTCCGAAGTCGAGGACATCACTCCAGCACAGCGGGTCGTAAGTAAGACCGTCGACCCTGACCCTTCCTTGACACACCCAAAGAAGGCCCCGGTCACACCCTCGCCCTCGGGCTCGGGTGCACACCAACACACTGCTTCTACTGCCCCACCTTCGGGCCCGGCTAAAAAGCTAATAAATCCTTCAGGCGACTTGGGCTTGAGTCGGCCTTCGCACGGTGCCGGCGCACACTTACCGGCACCGAAAAAGACAACTTCACCGGCCACGCCGACATCCAAACCATCGGCACCGAAACATACCACTACTCCTTCGGCACTGAAACCCAGGTCGGAACCAAGCAAACCCGCTTGGGATTCGAAAAAAAACACCGGACCCGAAAAAAACATCGGATCCAAAAAACATACCGGAGACGAAAAACCCTTGTAACCGAAAAAAGCTTCGGAGCCGAAAAAGACTCCTGCTTCCCGGTTAAAGACATTGCCAAAAAACCAAAACAAACCGCTTCAGTGCCAAAAGGTTCCTCCGCACCAAAAGATCGGTCTCCTGCAGAGGTCGTACTTTATCCAGACCCTGCTCAAAAGACTAGCTAAAGATCCAATCAATTGACCGCTGATTTTGGCATCAAAAAAGCGACCACTGGACACGCCAGCTCCAGCTCAGCATTCAAAGAAGAAGTACATGGCTACCTCTCCCTTAAGACTGCCTTCCCCTTCTCTTTCACCTGTACCGTTACCACATCCTGCCATACCACAACATTCCCCAGTATCCTCTATCATACCAGACGATGACAACAGGGATGATAGCTCTGATGACATGGGGTAACATTCCTGATCCAGCTTCTCCTACAGATTCACCTGACCCGTGGGATGATTATAACACCCCAGATGTCCCAAATGTCCCTCAGGATGACATATACCCCTCAAGACCTTCCTCACCAGAAGACACTATGGGTTTCAATCAATTAATTCACAGGGCTGAGCAATATCATGGGGTAGACATGCATACAGACCCTGTAGATCAAGACTTCTTAATGGATACCTTTGATAGTGCACAAAGGTCCTCATCCCTTTTACCAATGCTTAAAGGAGTGATTAAGCATGCTCCTGAAGTCTTCAAAGACCCAGTCAGTAACCCTCGCATAGAGAAAAAATATAAAGCTGCTCCCTCAGACCCAGCATATTTTAAAGGTCCTGTACCACTAGACTCACTTGTAGTTTCCAATGCACGCAAGAGAGCAAACTCACAAACATCAGGTGAAGCTCCACCACCAGATAAAGAGTCTAAGCTACTTGACGCATCAGGGAAAAGAACGGCGTCTCAAGCAGCAAACATGTGGCGTATCGCCAATACACAGGCATTATTAGCCAGATATGACAGGGCACATTATGACAAATTAGAATCTTTAATGAGGCACCTCCCTAATAAGTACAAGGATAGAGCAAATGAACTTATCCAAGAGGGGAAAAACATTACAAACACCACTATTCGATGTGCACTGGATTCAGCAGATACTGCCTCTAGGGCAGTTAACACCAGCGTCCTAATACGTAGACATGCCTGGCTAGGCATATCAGGGTTCAAACCGGAAGTACAAAGTGCCATTCTTAATTAACCCTTTGATGAGCAACACCTATTCGGACCTAACGTAGATGCATCACTTGAAAAAATGAAAAAGGATACAGGTACCGCCAAATCTATGGGAGCCGTGCAGTCGCAGGCTCCCAGACATTCATTTTGTCTCTCATCCTATCGAGGAGCCACCAGGGGACTCTTCGGACACAGCTTCTACCTCGTGCAAAGCCCCTACACAGTCCACTTACAGCAAGGGCTACCAAAGGGGTGGTTACAGGGGTAACAATAACAAAGGCAGAGGTAAAAATAACAACTCCCGCTCTGCCTCTACCCCTGCCCAATGACTCCCTTCCCCTGTCCCATTACACTCCTGTCGGGGGAAGACTTCAACAATACCTGCCACCTTGGGAAAATATCACATCAGACAGGTGGGTGCTCCAAATAATTCAGTCAGGTTACTGTCTAGAACTAACATCCACCCTCCCCCCCAACATACCACCCAAGCAACGTCCAATGTCGCAAGAACATTTAACACTGCTCAGACAGGAGGTAATATCCTTCCTGCAGAAAAATGCTATAGAAATAGTTCCAGAGCATCAGAAAAACAAAGGAGTATACTCCCTATATTTCCTAATACCAAAGAAGGACGGCTCTTTAAGACCCATCCTAGACCTCAGGCCTCTAAAACATTTACATACAGTCGGACCATTTTCACATGGTCACACTCCAACAAGTCCTTCCACTTTTGGTACTAAACGATTTCCTGGTCACCCTAGATCTCAAGGACGCCTACTTCCATATTCCCATCCACACAGCGCACAGAAAATATCTCCGATTTGTGCTAGACGGGCAGCACTACCAGTTCAAAGTGCTCCCATTTGGAGTCACAACTGCGCAAAAGGTGTTTACCAAATGCCTAGCAGTAGTAGCAGCACACTTAAGAAGACAACATATTCATGTCTTCCCATATCTAGATGACTGGCTCATAAAAGCCAGCTCATACAGCCAGTGTGTACAACACACTCACGCTACTATTCAACTGCTTCACGACTTGGGATTCACAGTAAATCACACCAAATCGCATCTGCAACCCTCGCACATACAACAGTATCACGTCGCTACAATCAATACCCAACTAACACTGGCTTATCCCTCTCCAGCCAGGATAATAAGTGTAAAAACTCTCTCCTAACAAAATTCAAACCGCAACACACGCTACCAGCTCGAGTGTTCATGCAGCTCATAGAAATGATGGCATCTTGCATATTTATAGCACCTCACGCAAGACTGCAAATGCGTCCACTTCAAGAGTGCCTAGTACGCCAGTGGAACCAGGCTCAAGGTCAACAAACAGACTTAGTGTTGGTAGACGGCCGGACTCCTCGTTCTCTGCAATGGTGGAACACCAAAAACCTTTCCTAAGGGCGACCATTTCTAGAGCCAGTTCCTCAAATAATCATGACAGCGGACGCATCGCTCTCCGGCTGGGGAGCTCACCTACTGCATCACACCATGCAAGGCAGGTGGACACCGCAACAGAAGTTACTCCACATCAATCATTTGGAGTTGCTAGCTGGGTTTCTAGCCCTAAAAGCGTTTAGAATGCAAGTGTCAGGCAAAGCTGTCTTAGTCCGCACAGACAATATGACAGCTATGTACTACATAAACAAACAAGGGGGAACACACTCTCTGTAGCACTCTCAGTTAGCACAGCAGATATGGAGATGGGCTATAGCTTTTAAAGATCTTCCTCTTAGCCCAACACGTCCCAGGAGTATAAAACACTATGGCAGATCTGCTAAGTCGACAAACACAGCAGATCCACAAGTGGGAACTTCATCCGTTCTTTCAAATGTGGGGACCACCTCAGATAGACCTCTTTGCCACCCAAGAAAACGCAAAATGCCCAAGCTTTGCCGCCAGATACCCACACCCATTGTCCAAAGGCAATGCGATATGGATGAACTGGTCAAAACTATTTACGTATGCTTTTCCTCCTCTCCCACTACTTCCGTTAGTGGTACGCAAACTAAAACAACATTCCCTGACGCTCATCCTAGTCGCTCCAACTTGGGCCAGACAATCGTGGTACACCACGCTGTTGCAGATGTCTGTAGTACCACACCAAAAACTAAACCTATCTCCACGCCTATTAACACAGAACCGTGGAGAGATCAGACACCCGGACCCAGCTCAGCTCAACCTAGCGATCTGGCTCCTGAGGTCCTAGAGTTTGGTTACCTCAACCTTCCTCCAGAATGCATGAACATTATCAAAGAAGCTAGACGTCCCACTACTAGAGCATGTTATGCTGCTAAGTGGAAAGCACTGTCATATACTGCCAAAACAACCAAATAAATCCCTTAGACGTTTCTATTCAACACATCATAGGATATCTATTACACCTTCAAAAGTGTCATTTATCCTATACGTCTATCAGACTACACCTTGTTGCCATTGCAGCATACTAACAAAACAGACAACATCTATCTCTTTTTTGAGTACCAGCTATAAAAGCTTTCATGGAAGGACTCATAAGAATAAATCCTCCCAGAACGCCACCTGCACTAGTCTGGAACTTAAACGTTGTTCTTCCAAGATTAATGGGTTACCGTTTGAACCATTACATAAATGTGAATTGCAATTCCTAACCCGGAAAGTAGCTTTCCTAGTAGCAATTACTTCTCTCCGAAGGGTTAGTAAACTACAAGCATTTACCATTCAAGAACCTTTTCTGCAAATGCATCGCAACAAAGTGGTTCTTTGTACTAATCCTAAATTCCTTCCTAAAGTCATTTCACCATTCCATGTAAATCAATCAGTTTAGCTGCCCGTATTTTTCGCGCAGCCTCAAACAGTCGCAGAAAGAGCTCTACACACCTTAGATGTCAAAAGAGCATTACTGTACTATATCGAAAGGACACAAACTTTTCGTAAAACAAAACTTTTTGTGTCTTTTTCTCTGCCACATGAAGGCAACCCCATATCAAAATCAGGGATCGCTAGGGGGATTGTTAAATGCATACAAATATGTTACCAGAAAGCCAAACGTACGTTAACAATTCCTCCAAAAGCCCATTCAACAAGGAAGATGGGAACTTCAATGTCATTCTTGGGGAACATTCCCCTAGATCAGTGGTTCCGAAACTTTTGACTCCTGAGGACCCCCATTGAGTCACCACTGGAAGCCGGGGACCCCCAAGCAATTTGTAGGAGTTAAATTTCAAACATTAAAACAGTAATTCGAAAAAAATACACACGTGTGCACACAAAACAAATACTCTAGGTACTAAGGATTTTGGTGCCAGATGTACGACCATTTCATTTAGCGCCTCGCAATTGGCGACACATTGCGAGTGGCAAATTGCAAGTCGCTAAATGAAATGTACACTGTTTGGGATTCCCAATGGGGTCCCCAAATTGTGAGGTTCATTAATATTAATGAGCCTCTCGCAATTTGCGAACCCATTGGGAATGCCAGCCCTCCCAGCGATGGTGGTCTGCAGGCCACCATGTCTCGGACTGCTTTTAAATAAAGCAGTTTAAAAAAAAAAAAATTGCAGCCTGTTTACCATGCATTTAAAAAAAAAAAAAAAAAAAGAAACTTTTTCGTTTCATTTTCTAAGGGCAGGCAGAGGTCCCTGGGACCACTGCCAGACCTTAAAAAAGAATTTTGCATGCATTTGCAAAGAGGAAGGGGTGCCCTGGGGACCCCTTCCCATTTGCGAATGCATTACCATCTACTTGAAGTAGGTGGTAATTGTGACTGTTTTGCGACTGCAAAACATTTGTACATGGTTGGAGACTCGCTATTTGGAAGGGAATACCCCTTTCAAATAGCTAGTTGCAAAACCTATTTAGAAATTCGCAAACAAATTGCGACTCGCGAAATAGGCTATGTGCATGGCCCAATAGGTTTTTGCATGCGCAAACGGGTTCGCGAACCCGTTTGCGCATATAAAAACAGATCGTACATCTGGCCCTTAGTATTTTATATTGAAGTAATAGCCCCTCTGTCACATGTATTTCATTTGTTTTGTAGCATCTCTCATACAATTGTAGGATGTCAGAGCACTTTACATCACCCACATATAGAGACATTGAATCATACATGTAAATCAGTGTGTATATAATGTTTAAAGAGTGCTTGGTCTGGAAAAGCACAAACTCAGGATTCAGAGCATAACACAGTGGCTAGCATTGACTTTAACATTAAAAATGTATTTCCACCCAAATAGATCTTGTTAGCAGCATCAGGATAATGAATAACTGGTACAAAATAGAAGTTACTAACTGGCACCATGCAGTTTACAAGCAGCTCTTTGATGACAGGTTATAGGTCCCTCTGCTACATTACGATTGTCACTTATGATGTGCACAGTAATAAAGGAATCTCTGTGACAAAAGCAGTAACCACGAACCTAGGCACATATAAAATGCTGATTTTTAAGATGCATGTTACACGTTCTTTGCAGTAGGCACATTAACCCTCTGTGCTAAATTAGTTAAATCAAAGCTGCCACTGAACAAACTCTCCTCGCTCTCCAGCAGGTACATTAATCACTGGCATTCTCTTGACACTTTTATTGTTGCTGGAAAGCTGCTAATTATACAAGAAATGTTTCAGTGCTTTTAAAACTGTTGCCTATGGACCCCCTGGGAATGTGTCACGGACCCCTGGGGGTCCGCGGACCACAGTTTGGGAAACACTGCCCTAGATGATATATGCAGAGCAGCTACATGGCTTACACAGCACACATACACAAAGCATTACTTTGCAGATGTGCAAACTAAACAACAAGCCACGGTGGGCCAGGCTGTACTAAAAACACTGTTTCAAACAACTGCAACAGATACTGGTGGTCGCCGCTAGGTGTGGGTACTGCTATACAATCTATGCATAGTGTGTAATCTGCAGCTCATATGCCTCGAACAGAAAATGCTACTTACCAGTATGTATCTGTTCTTGGCATGTAGAGCTGCAGAGTTGCACACGCCCACCCGCCTCCCCGGCTACCTTTATCTGTTCCAGTATTATCTTAATTAGATACAAATCACATGGACATCACTACCTCTTGTACAGCTCCATCACTTCCTTAATGGTAAAAAACAATCTGGGGATGGAGCTGATGTCCATGCGCAGTATCATCCATAGGAGGAGTCACCTATCCCGTGACTTCCAAAGGCTTTTCTACAACAAAACAAACTGCAAACATCCGGGCCCAATACTAGGTGGCCATCTATGCATAGTGTGTAACTCTGCAGCTCTACATGCCAAGAACAGATGCATACTGGTAAGTAGCATTTTCCTTACCCTCCATCGGGCACCTATAGGTAAATGGTAGGGATCAAACTTCATGGAGATAGGCACTTCCCAATGGTTCGTATCTGCCTATGGCATAGTGTTTCATGCATGAACTGAATTTAAAGAGGGTAAAAGGTAATGTTATTAACCCATGAATAAGCCATATAGCTGAATAAGATTCAGCAACAGAAAAAGGTAAAGGTTCCAACTTTTCAATATGCAAAAGTGAGTATGTAGCATCCTTCATAGACCTGAATTGTTGTTTTTCAGTCAAATTAAACTGTAAAAATAGAGAGGATATGTTCATGTAGTCCTATGGAACTTTACCAGCTTTTAAAGTTTGCAAAGTCCAAGCCGACTGCATAATGGAACGTAATAGATTTTGACCATGGTACAAAACAAACACTTCATATCGAACAATATCGGCAACAGATGAAACAATATTATCTAATGTGTAAATTCTATGTCAGGACCGGAGGCTTCAGATTATGCTATATCTTCCTTCGCTTTATTAACATAAAGACTCCACAGCAGCTTAGGAAAAGATATATAATAGTAACAAAATGCTTTCAGACATAAAGCATAGATGGAACGTTCAACAAATCAAACAACAACTCCCGAGAGTCTCTTTGTATAACGACAGTCCATAGTCCTTCCACACTGTCCATCACCGCTATAAATCCGGTCTTCTCTTCCTCTTCCTCCTCTTTCTTCGCTGCTCCCGCAGCCAGATAAGTGCTTTTCATGTTTTTCCTTTCCAATGTTTACTTGATTGTATTGTGTGTACGATCGTTGGGGGACTCATTGCATGGTTTATTCCCTTACAGAGTCCCCGGTCGCGGGAACGCTCTATCGTTCCTACGCGATCTTTCTTTCCCACTTGTGTGCGGTGCGTAAGTAGGCCGCCAGGGGGCGCCCTGACGTCTCGCCGACCCTCTGACGCGCCTCCGCAGTTGCAGGGGCCGCGCCGTGGAGTCTGCTTGCGCAGGAGCCAGCCCTCGCGTACCCCTCTGACACCTGGTGCTCCGGGTCTGTACTTCCCTTCTCCTGACGCCCCGTTGGGGTCTGTATTGCGGCTCCGACCGCGTGAAACACCTCCGGGTGAACTTTGTGCACCTTTCGGCAAGAAGTGTGGCTTAAGCGCGCCTGAGGGGTGCGGAGACCCGGTCCCGGCGAGGAGGGTCGACGCCCTGGGGGATTGGTGCAGCCCACCTGCCAGTCCAGTTGGCACAGAAAAGTGATCGCAGCCAGTTGGCCTGCCCATATCCGAGTTTATCTCGATTGCCGCCCTACAGGGTGCCGATTTTACCCCTGTGCTTCGAGATGGAAGGGGAGTACGAGGAGGATCCCTACCCCTACCTGCAGGACGACGAGTTCTACCAGGCGGTGGACAATTCCATTTACCGCTGCGTGACGGAGGTGGTAGGCCCTATGGAGGATCGCCTCTCCGCCCGCATCGTGGAAGAGTGCGCGAAGCTGGCATCGGTGCACGTGCCTCCGAGCCCCGATCTCCCGGGGACGTCCGGCGGGTTGCCACCCGCCCCGAAGAGGCCTTGTAAGGAAGGGCCGTCGTCGGAGGCCCAAGGAGTGGACAGGGGCGCGTTTGAACGCCTTCGGGACGCCTTTCTGGCCAAAGCAACTGCGGTGCCCACTACCCCCTTGGCGGATCCTAGGGCCTCGGGTGACGTGTCGACAGCCCCCGCTTCCCCTGTGTACGACTCTCCAGACACCGACGACGACGGGGAGTCGACCCGATCTTGGCTTCTGGCGTCCTCTGCCAAGGAGATGCCGAAGGATGAATCGGGCATGCTGGATCCGGACGAGATCGTCCACCCCTGCTCCGCGGCTTGGACGCCGGGAGAGACAGTGGCTAAGTTCGTGGCGGGCAGGCTGCGCAAACCCCTGGAGAAGGAGGCGCGGGGTTGCCTGCGTGGGGAGTGTCCTAGGCCAACCCTGGACGGCAAGGTGGCCATGACGCCGGAACTGGATCCCAAGATGGCCACCTTCCTGGCAAAATTTATGAAGGATCCCAGGAAAGGCATCGATCGCTCCTGGAGGGCCTGCCAGGATAAACTGCTGGATGCGGTTGGACCTGCCACAAAGATCCTCGATATGGCGGAGGAGGCGAAGGTGAATGGCACCGTCATTGCCCCTGAGGTGCTTTCGAATTGGGCCCAGAGGGTGATTGTGTTCCTGGGCAACGCCAACTGCGCACTTTCTACGGAGAGGCGGCGCTCGCTCCTGATCAAATTGGACCCGAAGTTGGGAGACCTGGCCTCGTCGGAGGCGGGTGCGGTGGCCCAAGGGGGCCTCTTTGGCGAGCCCTTCATCAGGGAGCTGGGCAAGTTCGTGAACACGTTCACGTCACTGGATAAGGCCCAGTCCAGCATGAAACGGGTGTTCCATCAGCGTTTCTCCGGAGGGGCCGGTCGCGGTAGGGGCCGCGCGATCGGCCGTGGCCAGCAGACCACCAATAAGGGACAGGGCTCCGGAAGAGGACAATACCAGACCTCTGCCAACTATACCAACTTCTACCCCACCAGAGGGCAGCGCTTCGGCGGCAGAGGGTTCAGAAAGAACTCCGGACAAGGAAATGCCCCCGGTAAGTGTACTTTGTTTGGATCAAGTTCCAATTGGGGGGAGGCTGGCAACCTTTTACGAGGAGTGGGAATTGCTCACTGCCGACGCTTGGGTCTTGCAAACGGTACGTGGTTTCCACATAGAGTTCTACGACCAACCCACGCAAGCGGTGCCCCCGCGCCCTATGGTCTTTTCAGAGTCCGACGCACGGTTAATAGACGGGGAGGTCTCGGACTTGCTCCGCAAAGGGGCCATCCGCCTATCAACGCGCCACCCGCACGGGTTCCTCAGCAACGTCTTCTTGGTGGACAAGACCGATGGGGGCAAGAGACCTGTGATCAATCTCAGGGAATTCAATGGGTGGTTGGTCTACCGACATTTCAAGATGGAGGGTATACACCTCCTTCGAGACGTACTGCTCCCTCGGGACTGGATGGTGAGACTGGATCTCAAGGATGCCTATTTAGTCGTCCCCATCCATCCCCCGCATCGTCGTTTTCTTCAGTTTCTATGGAACGGCAGGGTGTTCGAGTTCACCGCGCTGCCGTTCGGTCTGTCATCGGCTCCCTGGTGCTTCACGAAAGTTCTCCACCCGGTGGTGGAGTTCCTCAGAAGTCAGGGGGTCAGAATGTTGGTGTACTTAGACGACATCCTCCTCATGGGGCAGTGCCCGGAGGTGTTGGCGGGTCATCTTCGGCAGGCCGTAGACCTCCTCCAGAGGCTGGGGTTCGTGATCAACGGCTCCAAGTCAGTTTTGGTTCCTACTCAGAAGATCACCTTCTTGGGTTTCGTGGTGGACTCGGTACAGGCGGTCTTGAGCCTGCCGGGTCGAAAAGTCGCGAAAATTCGACACCTGCTTCGGCAGACGATCGCAAAGGATCGCACTTCCTTGCGCCATATCGCCAAGTCAAGTCAAGTCAAGTCATGAAATTTGTATAGCGCACTACATACCCAGAGGGTTTCAAGGCGCTTAGGAAGGGGAGGAGGATTATTTGTCAAATATCCACGTTTTAAGTTGCTTTCTGAACGCTAGGTGGTTCTGGGTGAGGCGAAGGTAAGCGGGGAGTGAGTTCCATGTTTTAGCAGCTAGGTATGAAAAGGATCTGCCTCCCATGGTGGTCTTGTTGATGCGAGGGACAGTGGCGAGGGCTTGGCTGGAAGAACGTAGTTGGCGGGAGGGGGTGTAGAAGGACAGTCGAGAGTTGAGGCAATCTGGTCCAATGTCGTAGAGAGATTTGTGTGCGTGGGTAAGCAGTCGGAAAGTGATCCTCTTATTGACGGGCAGCCAGTGGAGGTCTTTAAGGTGACCAGAGATGTGTTCGTTGCGTGGGATGTCTAGTATGAGCCTGGCTGAGGCGTTTTGGATTCGTTGGATTTTCTTCTGGAGTTTAGCGGTGGTACCTGCGTAGAGTGTGTTTCCGTAGTCCAGTCGGCTCGTGACCAGAGCGTGGGTGACTGTTTTCCTTGTTTCGGAGGGGATCCAGCGAAATGTTTTTCTGAGCATGCGAAGAATGTTGAAGCAGGAAGAGGATACGGCGTTGACTTGTCTGTTCATTGATAGTGAAGAATCCAGGATGACGCCAAGGTTCCGTGCGTGGTCTGTCGGGATGGGTGCTTTTCCGAGGGCTTCCGGCCACCAGGAGTCGTCCCAAGCAGAGGGGGATGTACCTAAGATGAGGACTTCTGTTTTGTCTGAGTTCAGTTTCAGACGGCTTTGTTTCATCCATTCGGCAACTTCTTTCATTCCTTCGTGAAGGTTAGTTTTGGCGGTGCTGGGGTCATTGGTGAGAGAAAGTATTAGTTGAGTGTCATCCGCGTAAGAGATGATGTTGAGGTTGTGTTGGCGGGCGATGGCCGCGAGGGGGCTCATGTATACGTTGAAGAGGGTGGGGCTAAGTGAGGATCCTTGTGGTACACCGCAGATGACTTCAGTGGCCTCTGACTTGAATGGTGGAAGGCGGACTCTCTGGGTTCTTCCGGTGAGGAACGAGGTGATCCATTCAAGTGCTTTTCCTTGTATTCCGATGTTTCTGAGGCGCTGTAGAAGGGTGCTGTGGCAGACTGTATCGAATGCTGCAGAGAGGTCGAGGAGGATGAGGGCGACTGTGTCTCCATTGTCCAGTAGAGTTCGAATGTCGTCTGTTGCTGCGATGAGGGCGGTCTCAGTGCTGTGTTTTGCTCGGAAGCCAGATTGTGAGGGGTCGAGGGATTTGTTGGCTTCGAGGAAGGCGGCGAGCTGGTTGTTGACGGCTTTCTCGATGACTTTGGCCAGGAAAGGAAGAAGCGAGATGGGGCGGTAATTTTTGAGTTCGGTGGGGTCCGCTGTTGGTTTTTTCAGAAGGGCGGTGAGTTCAGCGTGTTTCCAGTCTTCTGGGAAGGTATCGGAGTTGAAAGAGCAGTTAATAACGTTTCGGAGGTGCGGTGCTATGACGGAGTCTGCTTTGTTGAAGATGTGGTGAGGGCATGGGTCTGTGGGGGATCCTGAGTGGATGGAATTCATCAGGCGGATGTTGTCCTCAGTGGAGATTGGGTTCCAGGCGTTAAGGGTGTTCACGGGGGGAAGAAGGTTAGCAGATGGTAGGGTGGGTTGGTTTCCGGGTTGGTTGTCAAAGCTGTTGTGGATGTCTGCAATCTTGTTGTGGAAAAAAGAGGCTAGGGAGTCGCAGAGGGTTTGAGAGGGGGTGATGTCGTTGGAGTTGGCCGAGGGATTGGAAAATTCCTTGACGATGTTGAAAAGTTCCTTGCTGTTGTGGGCGTTGTTGTCAAGTCGATCCTTGAATGCTGTTTTCTTGGCTTTTCGGATCAGTTGGTGGTGAGTGCGAGTGGCGCTTTTGAAGGCGTCCTTGGTGCTGGTGGTTGGGTCTTTTTTCCAGGTCTTTTCAAGGGAGCGGCAGAGTTTCTTGGACTTCTTGAGATCATCGTTGAACCATGAGGCTTTCTTGCTGCCAGGTTTGCTTTGACGTTTTTTCAGTGGTGCTAAGGTGTCGGCGGTGTTGGATAACCATAGGGTGAGGTTGGCGGCGGCTTCGTTGGTGTTAGAGGAGAGGGCTGGGGAGTTTCGAAGGAGCGATGCGGAGATTTGGTCCGTGGTGATTTTGTTCCAGTTTCTTTGCAGGGTAGGTTGGGAGTGGTTGATGGGTTTCGGCTTGTTGTAGGTGAAGTGAACGCAGCTGTGGTCGGTCCAGAGGAGGTCCGTAGTGTGGCTGAAGGAGATATGGTTGCTGGAGGTGAAGATGGGGTCGAGTGTGTGACCTGCGATGTGGGTGGGGGAAGTGACAAGTTGTTTAAGTCCGAGGTTGGCGAGGTTGTCCACGAGGGTGGCGGTGTTGTGGTCGTTGATCTTTTCGAGGTGAAAGTTGAGGTCTCCCAGAAGGATGTAGTCTTTGGAGGGGAGCGCGTGAGGAGTGATGAAGTCCGTGATGTCTTCACTAAATTTTGCGCGGGGTCCTGGTGGTCTGTAGAGGAGGGTGCCTCTGAGTGTGGTCTTGGGGTCGATGTGGATCTGGAAGTGAAGGTGTTCGGAGTTGGCGAGGTTGGCGTCAGAGCTGGTTGAGATGCGGATTGATTTCTTATGGACGATAGCGATTCCTCCTCCTGTGTGGCTGGTGCGGTCCTTGCGTGTGATCTTATAGTCTTCGGGGATGGCAATGGTGATGTCTGGTGCGGAGGAAGCATTCATCCATGTTTCCGTAAGGAAGGCGATGTCCGGAGAAATGGTGTCTAGTAGGTTCCATAGGTCAATGGCGTGCCTGTGGACTGATCGGGTGTTGAGAAGGATGCATTGTAGGTGGTTGGGGTCGGGAATCTGTGGTGTGGTCGTAGCGGAGATGTTGTCGGTGCCGATGAATTTGCAGGAGAAAGGTCCATGGGTTTGTCCAGGGGCGGCTTGGACGCAGTTGGGAGCGCGACCGGGGTTAAGGGCTAGGAGGGTTGCGGCATCGTAGGTAATGCGGGGGGACTGGGAGGGACGGGGGCCAGGGGGTCTTGCGCTGGGCGCGGTCCAGGCGCGGACGGGCGTAGACGGGCTTACCTTTGGCGCACCTTCGGCGCGGATTGGGCGCGGTCGCTGCGCGTGAACGCTGCACGCGGGAACAACTGTCATATATGGATAGTGGAAGGGGAGGGGCGAGGGCGTCTCAGCTGGGAGGCGGGGCGGGCACACGAGGACTAGCACAACAAACAAAATGGAGGCGGAGGGGGGGGCACAGCGGAGCGCTAGCGGCAAGCGCGTTTACGCAAATCTAAACAGCACAGAAATAATGCACAAAGCGCTACTACAGCAAAGCGCTAAGCCTGTAAACAACACGTGGAAATGCAAGGCAATGTGAATAGCAGTTCAGTGCTACGATACAAATCTAAACAGCACAGAAATAATGCACAAAGCGCTGCTACAGCAAAGCGCTAAGCCTGTAAATAACACGTGGAAATGCAAGGCAATGTGAATAGCAGTTCAGCGCAACGATACCAGCAGTCAGCAGGGACCCTGAGAGCGACCACTCGGCTCGTGGAAGAGGAGTGAGTCACGGCGCCTGAATTGAGGAGAGCGCTATTTCAGGACAGTGGGAGGGCGTCTCAGCTGGGAGGCGGGGCGGGCACACGAGGACTAGCACAAAAAACAAAATGGAGGCGGAGGGGGGGCACAGCGGAGCGCTAGCGGCAAGCGCGTTTAAGCAAATCTAAACAGCACAGAAATAATGCACAAAGCGCTACTACAGCAAAGCGCTAAGCCTGTAAACAACACGTGGAAATGCAAAGCAATGTGAACAGCAGTTCAGTGCTACGATACAAATCTAAACAGCACAGAAATAATGCACAAAGCGCTGCTACAGCAAAGCGCTAAGCCTGTAAATAACACGTGGAAATGCAAGGCAATGTGAATAGCAGTTCAGCGCAACGATACCAGCAGTCAGCAGGGACCCTGGGAGCGACCACTCGGCTCGTGGAAGAGGAGTGAGTCACGGCGCCTGAAGGGAGGAGAGCGCTATTTCAGGACAGTGGGAGGGCGTCTCAGCTGGGAGGCGGGGCGGGCACACGAGGACTAGCACAACAAACAAAATGGAGGCGGAGGGGGGGGGCACAGCGGAGCGCTAGCGGCAAGCGCGTTTAAGCAAATCTAAACAGCACAGAAATAATGCACAAAGCGCTACTACAGCAAAGCGCTAAGCCTGTAAACAACACGTGGAAATGCAAGGCAATGTGAACAGCAGTTCAGCGCTACGATACAAATCTAAACAGCACAGAAATAATGCACAAAGCGCTGCTACAGCAAAGCGCTAAGCCTGTAAATAACACGTGGAAATGCAAGGCAATGTGAATAGCAGTTCAGCGCAATGATACCAGCAGTCAGCAGGGACCCTGGGAGCGACCACTCGGCTCGTGTCGTCCTCCATCCAAGCGATTTTCCCGGGCCCCCTGCATTACAGGGCGCTCCAGCGTCTGAAGGCGCAACACTTGCGTCGTGGGATGAGTTACGATCAGTGGGTTCCCCTCACGAACGAAGTGAAGGAGGAAAAGTCCTGGTGGCTGTCTCACATGGAGGCATGGAATGGTCGGGCGATCTTCGGTTCGGCTCCGGACCTGGTCATAGAGTCCGACGCCAGCAGGTCGGGCTGGGGCGCCCGGTGCGGGGATTTTTCCACCGGCGGCGCCTGGTCTTCAGACGAACAACGGTTGCATATCAATTGTTTGGAGCTCCTGGCGGGCTCCTTCGCAGTCCGTTGTTGGACCAAGGATCCGGTCAAGGCCTGTGTCCTTTTACGGATGGACAACATTTCGGCGGTTCGCTATGTGAACCATCTAGGGCAGCGGTCTTCAATCTGTGGGGCGCGACCCCCAGGGGGGTCGTGGAGTCCTGGGAAGGGGGTCACAGATTCTGCAGAGTGCAGTCATGGCATTGGGCTGATCGAGGGTGCTCATGGCGGAGGCCTAATTCACACCGAGGTGTGAAAAACATCAACGCCTCATTAACAAGTAAAAGGTCTTTTGAAGACCTGTCAAGTACTTGGGTGTGACTGTATGTGTGTCCCTGAAGCTGTTACAGCCCGAGCTGGGGGGAGCTGGGGGAGGGGGCGTGGGGGGGGGAGGGGGTTGGGCTGGGGGAGTGGATGTAGTGTAGCCCTTTGAGTTCAATGGATGTTGCGCACCTGGAGCTGTGAGTCCCGTGACAAGTCCCCCGCCCCCAGCAGGGAGGCACAGAGATGCCCTCCCATGAGTGGAAAAGAAGAAGGAAGATGACGCAGAGAGATACTGATCCCCCCCATGAGAGAGTCACAGAAAAGGTGGGTGGATGAATGATGGGTGGATGGATGGATGAAAGGCTGAAGGATGGATGGATGTGTGAAAAGGTGGGTGGATGAATGATGAGTGGATGGATGAATGAAAGGGTGGATGGATGAAGGATAGATTGGTGAAGGATAGATGTATGGATGGAAGAATGAAAGGGTGGACGGAAGGATGGATGAAAGGGTGGATGGATGAATGATGGATGGATGTGTAAAAAGATGGGTGGATGAATGAAGGGTGAATGGATGGATGAAAGGGTGGATGGATGAAAGATGGATGGATGGATATGTAAAAAGATGGGTGGATGAATGACAAATGAATGGATGGATGAAAGGGTGAATGGATGGATGAAAGGGTGGATGGATGAATGATGGATGTATGGATGGAAGGATGAAAGGGTGGGTGGATGAAGTATTTATGGATGTATGGATGGGAGGATGAAAGGGTGGATGGATGAAGGATGGATGTATGTATGGATGGGAGGATGAAAGGGTGGATGGATGTATGAATGGATAAAAGGTTGCATGGATGAATGATGCATGGATGTGTGAAAAGGTGGGTGGATGAATGATGGGTGGATGGAAGGAAGGGTGGATGGGTAAAGGATGGATGTATGGATGGAAGGATGAAAGAGTGGATGGATGAAGGATGGATGTATGGATGGAAGGATGAAAGGGTGGATGGATGGATGTGTGAAAGTGTGGGTGGATGAATGATGGAGGGATGTGATGAGGTCTAACAGGCGCTTTTATGGTTGTCAAAAGTTGATGACGAGGAGTACCAGTTTCTAGAAACTTTTGTCGGAAGGGGGTCCTTACGCCTAAAAAGGTTTTACAAGGGGGTCTCGGCATCAAAAAGTTTGAAGACCTCTGATCTAGGGGGTCCACAGTCCCGCGCTTTAGCGGACTTGGCGAAGGACTTCTGGGACTATTGCCTGTCGCGTCACATTGCGGTGACGGCGGAATATCTACCGGGCCAGTCCAACCAAGTGGCAGATTGGCACTCCCGGCACCTCAGGGACGCCGGCCAGTGGAAGCTGGATCCGGAGGTCTTCCGGTGGGTCCAAACTCTCTGGGGTCCCTTTTCAGTGGACCTGTTTGCGTCCCGTCTCGACCACCAGCTGCCGCGTTTTTTCAGCTGGAGGCCAGACCCTCTGGCGGAGGCCACGGACGCCTTTCTGCAGGATTGGAGTCGGGAACGGCCGTTTGCGTTTCCCCCGTTCTCCATGATAATGCGGGCGGCGGCCCAAATATGCCGCCAGGGAGCGGAGTTGGTGTTGGTTACACCGCTCTGGAGGTCTCAAGTGTGGTTTCCGGTTCTTCTGGAACTTTCTTGGGATTTTCCAATCCTACTCCCCCTGTTTCCTCTGCTCCTGACAAATCCGGATCGGGAACCGCATCCTCTCATCACGCAGAGCTCTCTCCGCCTCGTGGCATGGAGGCTCTCAGGAGACGCTGGTCGCTCCCAGGCCTTTCGGGGTCGGCTGAGCACTTGCTCTCCGAAGCATGGGCCGATAGTACGACGAAGCGCTACAGATCCGCTTGGCTTAAGTGGATGCGTTGGTGTCTTCGAAGGGATTTGGATCCCTTGGTCGCGGGCCTCGGTCCCGTGCTGAATTTCCTAGCTCACTTAGCCGATAAAGGCTTGGCCTATAGGACGATCAATGCTATTCGATCGGCGATTTCGGCGGGCCATGATAACATCGATGGTCACCCGGTAGGGGATCATCCTTTCGTTTGTCGGCTTCTGCGGGCTATTCGCCTCCTGGACCCAGGTACTCCGTCCTTTGGGACGTCAATTTGGTTCTGAACTTGTTCTTGTCCTGGCCGGCCAACTCTTATCTGTCTCTTAAAGAGCTGTCGGCGAAGTTGGCCATGTTGTTATGTTTGGTTTCTTGCAGACGCGTCTCTGATGTGCGCGCGCTGGATGTCTCTGCACGCATTTTTTCCCCGGATGGGGTTACTTTTACCGTGGGCTGACGCACTAAGACGTCGTTGCGTTCCATTTCTTATCCAGCTTTTCTTGACACTCCTAAGTTGTGTGTTGTGCAATGCCTCAAAGCATATGAAGATATGACCTTGGAGTTGCGCCCTCCGGGCGAGCGTCAATTGCTGATTGCCCTGCGTAAGCCACACAAAGCTGTCTCCTCTCCCACTATTGCTCGGTGGGTGCGGTGGATCATGCAGGAAGCGGGCATCAATACTTCTCTCTTCGGAGCACACTCCGCCAGGGGGGCCATGGCCTCTAAGGCATTCTCGGTGGGTGCTCGCTTGGAGGACCTAATGCGGGCGGCGGATTGGTCCTCGGATTCCACCTTTAAGAGGTTTTATTTTAAGCCGGTGGTGGATTTGGCCCAGTTGGTGGTAAGTAAGCTTTGAACTAGCATAATCTGAAGCCTCCGGTCCTGACATAGAATCGAAATTTGCCTAACTTACGTAACGGTAAGTTTCAATTCTATTAAGGACACGGAGGCGAGGATTATCCCACCCAGGCTACAGTGGTGTCCCTACCCACCCGTATGGCAGTAAGTAAAGCGTTTTCCTTTACATTGTCGGTACTGTACTAGTCAGTGAATGCTCCTCGCCTTATTGTTGCATTCCTGGGCCACCTCGCTGATGCTGTTCTTTTTTCGACAGGCAACGAGGGTGCTAAACAGGATCAATGAGGTTCAAGCGTGATCTGCGCGAAGAAAGAGGAGGAAGAGGAAGAGAAGACCGGATTTATAGCGGTGATGGACAGTGTGGAAGGACTATGGACTGTCGTTATACAAAGAGACTCTCGGGAGTTGTTGTTTGATTTGTTGAACGTTCCATCTATGCTTTATGTCTGAAAGCATTTTGTTACTATTATATATCTTTTCCTAAGCTGCTGTGGAGTCTTTATGTTAATAAAGCGAAGGAAGATATAGCATAATCCTCGCCTCCGTGTCCTTAATAGAATTGAAACTTACCGTTACGTAAGTTAGGCAAATTTCGATTCAGGAAGAAAGGGTATTAATGTTATTAACAACTGCAAGCACTTTTTCTAAATTCGCTGATCAATGGCACGTAATCTAGAAGCAGCTTCCATTTGAGACAGTTTCCAAACCTCGTTGTAAATAGCGTATACCCATCTTTTCGACCTGCCTCCTACAGGGCCTTTAACAAAGTCATTCAAATCAACATTGTCAGTCAGTTTGGACAAATAAAATGTAACTGATGCTAAAGTGGAATGTTTAAGCCAGTTCTGACATAACTTCCCTACTGAATAGGTCGTAACAGAATGGTTGCTTTCAAAACGGGGATCCATCCTAACCTGTTGGCATGAATCTGAACTTTTTTGCCATAATAACCAACCTTGGGGATCCAAGCTGGAAATATTAAAAAAGGAATTTAATAACAGGTACCGCACTTCATCAGTGGATCTATCGGTGTGATTGTACCATGTAGGGTATTCTCCCAAATCAGGAATGGAAGGAGCATTTAATTTTTTAGACGTAGCCAATCCAAAGCAAGTAGTTTGTGAAATAGTGGAATTCAAAAACAACATATGGTTCGGGATGAGACTTGCACGATGCAAAGCCTCAGTGCCTTGCACTTGCCAGCTTTTAGAACCCAAAACAGATTTAAGATCATTAGTACACAGCTCATAGCCCCCTTATTGCTAATTGATCGATAAAGGACTTTGAATACAGTAATTTAGTGTGGGTGAGTCTAACTTTCGAAGAGGACTTAGCAGTCCTCTTAAAATAAAATTCTTCAGGATTGGATTGATTAAAATCATTAAAATAAAAGAGTTTTCGAAATGCCTTCAACGGGAGTTGGCACATTGTTCCCATTCTGTGTAATTAACCACATTTCTAAATGTGTTTGCTTTATGCATAAAATTATTGCCATAATGTTGGTAACAGAATAAGTCTGCATAATTGGCTGAGTCTAAGTACAAATCTTCAGCATCAAAAGCAGCAAAATATTTCAAATCAGAAAATAGAGCTTCTACGGCTTGGACATCCCAATCATCAGAGCGTATGTTTTGTTTTACAACATCCACCATTGAAACATGAAGGCCATTGGGGACATTTCTAACCTCCGTATGGCCGTGTATCTCAAATTTTACAGCATCCCACACAATCCCATCTAACACAGGCCAAGCTGTGATGTTGACAAAAGTCTGGTCCCTCTTCATGATGTGGGGCGAGGAGTGGGGTGCCAAAGTTCCATCAATTAACCTAATTGTAAATCTTTCTTTAACATAATGTCCATTTACAAGACGAAAAAATACAACTACAAATCTAATTGACATGAATAAAAAAATCGAAACTAGCACCAGCCAAATGTAAGTCCGTGGGTGTGAGAAAGTGCCATCTTTCTTGCATGGTATCCCCCACTTTTTGCTCAATTGCTGATGTACTTTGACTGAGTGTGCCCTGGGTTCCTACCAATCAGGTACCCAGGGCCTGTGTTCCTACCCTAAAAACTGCATTGCAGCCTAAACCCAATTGGCATCTCTGGCCACAGGTCAGCCCCTGGTAAATGGTACCTTAGGTACCCAGGGCACTGTGACCAGGGAAGGCCCCTAAGGGCTGCAGCACTTATTGTGCCACCCTTAGAGGCCCTCTACCCTGACACACACACTGCCTTTGCAGGCTGTGTGTCATGGTGCAGAACTAAACAAAGAGTCGACATGGCACACATCCCTGTGTGCCATGCCCACAAACACACTGCCCTGGCATACCTCAGTCACCCCTCTAGCTGGGTGTAGTATGCCAGTGGTGTTGGCACAGATGCATGAGCCCTGTGCCCCTACAGTACTCGGGGACATTCCTGGGCACTGTATGTGCAGTGATGCCATTAAGAGTATATGGTGCTGGAAGGTTTGGGAGGTTGTCATTACGAACTCCACAGCACCATGATGGCTACACTGAGAAGTTTGGTATCAAATTTCTCAGCACATTAAACCCACACTGATGGCAGTGTGGAATTTAATGCCAGAAGCACAACAGAGGGTATCTTAGAGATGGCCCCTGAAACTTAACCAACTCCCAGTGTCGTGACTGCTTGGCTACCGAGGCTGCCAGCACCAGACATGTTTCTGAACCCCTGGGTCGAGGGCTTGCTGCTCTCGGGGGGGCCTGAAACAATGCACATCCTTGGACGAGGTGCCAAGCCTCCTCCCCCAGGATGGGCAGGGGAAGCTTCAAAGGCATGCTGCCTTTATGAACTTAACCAGGCCACTTGCTGTACTCAGCAACTGGCTCCCACCGGTTCTGACCCCCACTCTGGCGGGAAGACAGGCGGGGAAACCCTAAGTGAGGAAAGGGGATGTGCCAGCCTCTGCCAACCCCACCCCTCAGGTGGGAGAGGCGAGGTGAAGCACAACTCCGGGCTCCCGTCATCTTGAGGATGGGGAGAACTACCCAATCAGAGCTAGGCTCCTGCCCCCCTCCCACTGGAGAGTGGCAGGATAGGGGGTGTACTCACCCCAGGATAGAGACCATTGGTCCCTGCCCTTGCCCTACCTGTAACGCCCCATAATGTAGTATTTAGGAGCACCCTGAACCTTCCTTCCTCAGATCCCGATTTTGAAACAAGAACAACAACAAGAAGAAGAAAGAAGGCCTGCTATGTAGCTGCTAACAACTGACTTGGCCCCAGCCCTACAGGCCTGTCGATCCTTGAATCTGCTCCTGCTAAAACCCTGGCGTCTCCAGTGTTCAGCAACTTTGAAAACCCCGGAGGACCTGACAGCCTTGCTCATCTAAAGACTAGGTCTCGCACGAGCAGTGGTACTGCTCAAAAAGCAACAACCCCTGGTGCCAGCCAGGAACCGCAAATCAAGCGCACACTGCACCTGCCGAGCGCGGCCTGCGCCTGAGTGAACAAAGACCGCGAGGACGTCCCACCGGCGATTGTGACAACAAATCCAGTGCCCAAGGACCCTCCTCGAATCTCCTGGCGATGCCTGCAGCCTCACAACAAAGGACCCCTCCAACCGTGACCGGCTGAGGGTAAGATTTCCCGACACACAAAGACACCTCTGCAACCGGCGACCCACGGCCCCCTGTGCCCAACTCCTGGGTGGCTACCTAACCTCCAGCTTCCCAACTTACCTCTTGAAGTGGTGGTCGCGCCTGAAGAATCTCCGTCCCCAAGCCTGCAGCATTTGTTCAACTTCTATTGAAATACATTGGGCGCCCGAAGGCCCAAAAGCACCCTGCAACCAGCCGCCTGAGTGCCACTGGGAGTGCAGCAACTATCCTATCTTACATCCGCACTCGCCCTGTGTAAGTGACCAGGAGCTCAGTTCCCACAGCCGCGTGGTCTGCGTGCTAGCAGCCACCAACCTAAGGCCCCCTAACCTCCATAGGATAACATTGGGCTTACTCACTATGCACCCTGTGCCGCTGAGGATGTAACGACTGTACCTACCTGACCCTGGGAGACCACTGTGTCTACCCCAGAACCTTAACTCTGCCAGCCGAGTACTTACCCAAAGACCGATAACTTGATTTTCTTCATAGGGTAAAGTTGGCTGGGGTTCACTCAGAATTTCTTCTAAGTGTCGAGTTTTGCAACTTTCAAATATTCCTGAAAAATCGTCCGAACAGCAAAAACGAAATTACTCACCTGTTATCAGGAGAGACCCTAGTGCTGGATCTTTGTGCCCAGCACTGACCTTCAAAAGTAATTATAACCGTGATTTACTGTTAACCCAATTTTCCTCCGTAGGAATACATGTCCTGGTTTTTAACAGAATTTCTTTTAAGTGTCGATTTTCAAAACTTACAAATATTCCTTAAATGCCTGTGTAACAAAAACGATTTCCTTCAACTGTTTACAGGAAATGCACCAGGGCTGAATCCAGGATCCAGCCCTGAGTAAGAAAAATATTTGTGAAATGATTTTATTGCATTTACTTAAAAACTCCCATTGAGCTCAATGTTATAATTGTGTTTAACTTGTGTTGCATATTGCAACAACTGAATCTATTGCATTTAAAAGTCTACTGCTATCTGAAAGTATCCAATTGCAACAGCTCATTCTGAGAAAGTATTTGATACCCACTTGTGGTTCTAAAACTACTATATATTTTTATATACAAAACAATTGGCCTAGAGTTCAGTTCTTGAGTGTGTGAGACCATTTGCAGACTGAGGGCCCGATGTAGGTAATTCTAATTTACCACTTCTAAAATACCGAATCATACCGATTCGGTATTTAAGAAGTGGTAAATTAGAGGGGGGGAAATGTAGGTAATTCTGAATCGGGAAATACCGAATCGGTAAGATTCGGTATTTACCGATTCTGTAAATACCGAATCGGTATCCCCCATTGATTCCTATGGGCCTTGAAGCCCATAGGAATCAATGTGGAATACCGAATCGGTATTTACCGATTCGGTAAATTCCGATTGTTGCAAGGGTGCAGGGGGTGTCACTTTGACACCCTCTAGCACCCCAATTCCGGACTTGTGTGCCATATGGCACACAGACATGCCCTAAGGGCATGTCTGGGTGTCACATCGCACAGGTGTGCATGCACAGATGTACATGCACACCTGTATTCGGTATTTTACCACCCAATAGGATTGGGTGGTAAAATACCGATTCTAAAAGGGCCTTTGGGACTCAGAAGAGTCCCACCTACATGTAGATTTACCGAATCGGTAAATATACCGATTCGGTATTTTACCGATTCAGTAAATTTACCGAATCGGTCAAATAGGTCCCCTACATCCACAAATGTATAGGCATTTATATAGCGCACTACTTACCCGGAGGGTCCCAAGGCGCTTCGACCGCTGCGAAACCCTTCCTGGCTTCCCTGAGAGATGGTCCCTTAATGGGTATCTCCAGGGTGAGACCAGGCATCCCCGGCGGTCAGGTGGGGCTGTTAGTGAAGATGAGGCAAGCTAATGCCCAGAGTTGCCGAGTGTGATCGCTGATCAGAGTGGGCACCGAGGCGAGAGAATTATCGAGCCAGCTGACCCTGGTCCAGAAACCTGCCGCGCCGGGAATCGAACCCTGGTCCCGGGCCGTCCTCTGCTCTCGGGTCTGCCGCCTCTAACCAGTGAGCCACACTACCTCACAAAAGCCATTTACCGGTCGGTAACGGCCGAATCGGCTGTTACCGGCCGGTAAATGTCGACCTACATCCGGCCCTGAGTGTGTACAACAAATGCTTTACACTGTCCTCTGATACTGCCTTACTGCTCGACCAAGCTACCACTTTAGAGAGAAAGGTTACATCTAACTTTAGCCTCTGCCATACCTCTTGGTACTGTGGACTGTGTACCTTACTTCGGTCCAGTATATACAGAGCCACTTACTTACAATGGGGATATCAAAAAATGTCTTTTAAACTAAACTGTGAAAATAGAAACTTTTGATGGGGACTTTGATGTTGTAGAGTCGGTGTCAAATTAAAAGCGTGACCGATTAACTGCACTTGTTTTCACATCAGGCAACGACACACATCTGTAGGGTAAGTAGACTCCGTATCATCATTGGGATCACCGCCGGTGGATTCAATAAAGGATTAGTAACTGTATGCATCTCAATGGCAATGTCAGGCCTGTTGGTTGTAGCAAGAGCCAAAACAGAATTTCTCAGCATCGCTGGACAAGAGACCGCTGGTGTCATACTAAGAAGAATTGGCTACTCGCTGTAATTTGACATTGTCATTGGAGATGTACCTATTATCCTTGCGACCAGGAAGTGAGTTAAAATGACTGTTCTTGTACTCTGCACTCCAAGCACAGGAACTGTTGCACGATATGAGGGGCCAAACTCCTTCTTGTTCGCCACCTTCTCATGGACCAGGTCAACGACTCTGGGTAGCCAGCCAACTACCGGAATCTGAAGTGCAGCATCCGTTGTGGAGGGCAAGTATTCCTTTGCAAGACCGTCACAAGTCTTTTGTAGGTTCTGTAATACAGCAGAATGATCATCTACGTCAAAGGGTGCGACAGACGCTGTCATTTCTCAACCCTCAAGGTCCGAAACAAACATTTTGATGCCAAAGAGCATTTCGTATGGGGTCTGCCCACCCAGAGACCTTCTAGGGAGATTATTAAGTGCATGTTGAACGCTATAGAGATGGGCCAGCCAGTTCCTGCCAGTACCTAAAACCATAGCTGTCAAGGATTGCTTTAAGTCACGGTTCATTCGATCCACAAAGCTATTACCCTCAGTTCTGTATGGACATAAAAATTTGACTTGGACCCCCAATGAACTCATGGCATCCTTGTACGCCTTAGAGGCGAAGGCTGGTCCCTGGTCCCGATGAAGGGTGCCACATACAAAAATTCCCACAAAGACACGCAAATCCCTGATGACAGTTCGGGCATCAGCACTCCGTTGCGGCCAGAGCCAAATAAAGCGTGTGCACGAATCCACTGCAACTAAGATGAACTTATACACTGTATCTGAGGAGAAAGGACCGCAGTGATCTAAATAAGCACACCTTAGTGGTTTATTAGATATGTACAACTGTGTCTGGAGCGGGCGCGCAGCAGTTGAAGGTTTCATCTGCTGGCAATTGTCACAAGTAAGAACATAGTCACGCGTTTGTTTGTACAATCCGCGCCACCAATAACGCTGCTGTAAGAGAGATACAGTCGCTGAAACGCCGGCATGTGCCGTGCCCATACCCTCCTGAGCAGCTGTTATCAATGAGTGCCTGTAGTCCATGTTGGGAATCAATCTGTCACCAACGTTGTTAATTCTCACATAGGAAACTTTATCAGGACTTAAATGATTATTTAGAAGGGAATCCTCTAAGGTAATTACCTCCCTTCTCTGTTGCAGCAATGGCTGCCAAGATGTCATCATCAATCTTCCTGTAACTGCTGCTACTAAATATGTTGCTACTGCTGTCTTCGCTGCTTTATCAGCAAGACAGTTACCAACAGCATGTACCCCTACGCACTGGTGACCAAGAGTATGAATCACATACACAAGTGGCAGCCGTTCTTTTAGCTCGGCCACTCGAACCCATAGCATTTTGTGTTTGATCATGCTACCTTTGGAATCACAAAATTCATTTTGAGTCCAAAAAAATAAATTGTCATTATAAGACTGAACACAGTAGTAAGAGTCACTTACAATAAGAGTAGTCACACAAGGGTCAGCATACTCCAGTGCAAGCACCAGAGCACATAAAGTCCCCTAATGTCTCTGTATGCACAACATCGAACTTGAACTCTCCACTCACCATTGTACCCACCACTATTGCGCAGGCCGCTGGATAAGCATGCCTCGATCCGGTTGCGCCGATCTGTCAGTGTAAATGATACAATGGAAATCCTCCAGCGGATGCAAGGTCAGAGGAGCCGGATGAACAAATTCATACTGTAAGTACTCCTGAGTTTGTAAAGAGGAATCAAAAATAAACGTGACATCCGGAGACGTCAAGGATGTGTCCCATTGTATGCAATGAGGATGGAAAGCTTTTGAATTTGGTACACTGGCTTTCGTCACTGCCTCTAGAGCAGGATATGGTGTAACAACCAACATGAGTTTCCCCTGCGACAGCGCTCGTTTCTTTAGAATCGCCATCTGCACTGCAGTCAAATCTTTTTCCAAAGAGGAAAATCGCATTTCAGCCGAAGTGTACACGTGTGGCACTGTCTCCTTCATTAAACGTCAGGTACGTGAAACTCACTGCTCCCAGCACAATTCTTATTACCAGTTTGGTGTGGTTGTCACGAGTCAGTAAGAATTTAGATTCAAGAAGATCAGACTGCAAAGATTGCAGTATAGCTGAATGTTCAGGCAGCCAGCAAGATTTGTTAAAAGTTGGTTGTACCGAGGCAGATAGCAGCTTGATATGCTGGGCATATTAGGGAATGTAAAAACGGGCGAAATTCAGAAAACCCAGTAAAGATTGTAGTTTCTTCAGAGTTGTAGGAGCGTGCAACTGTGCGCATTTCTCCAAGAAGTGAAGGGCTAAAACCTCGACCTTCATTGTTGAGCTCGTAGCCCAAGAACAACACTGTGTACTTTGCAATGTGTAATTTTGCAAAGTTAAATTTCTAACCGAAAAACGCAAACCCACAAATGATGCGGGCAACACGTCACAAATGCGGCCATAATTCTTCTGTGAGATAAATGTCCTCAACGTACGAGCCCGCATCAGGGTCGAGTCCCTCTAAAAGAGAGACAATGCGAGTGGCAAATAGGTCTAGGCTGTTTTTATATCCCATGGCTAATCTTTTTAACTGTTTTTGTTTGCCGCCACAAGTGAACGCTGTCCATTGACTACTAAGAGAGGACAGGGTATGGCTAAAAAAGCCATTGGAAATGTCAAGTCACCTTCAATTAAAAGGACTATCTCATAGGGTCTATCAGGGAAAGCCACTCTAGTGACAGCTGTTTCTACAGTAATGAACGTGTCAGTTGCTGTCGCCTTCAGATACGGACGCAGTGCTTGCTGCACTACTGTAATTTCCGCCACGCTGCCTAGTAGCGTCTGCGCTCATGTTCGGTTCCGAAGCTGTGTTCTCACTATCCATGGCATACCTCGCTGTTAAAGCGGAAAATTTCTATTTCTAAAAACTGGGGGCGTTGACGTTGAAAGTCATCCTGCTTGCCTTTACCTTCCATCTTGGTGGGCTGCTCACGACCTTGGGGGGCACCCCGGCATCTGCAGTGTTCTTCTCCTCTGGTTTGTGAGACCAATGTTTCCTGCAAAGAACGAGGAGAACGTTGATCAGGAACCTGAAATCTATCAGGCAACTTAAAACTAGCGCGGCCTCTCAGTAGACACAGGTATTGGTGTTGCTGGACGGGACCCCTGTTTCTGTTGCTGCTTTCCCTGTGTTTTACTTTTCCAATTCTGTTTTGGAAAAACTGGACGCTCGTCTTTATTAGACTTTGCCGTCTGAGTTTGCTGTTGTGCTGGTGTTTTAGCAAAAGGCGTAACACCCACACTATTGCGCCCAATGGTCTTATAAGCCTCCGCAATGATTTTCGGTAACAGCCGGGGCTTATTGGCATCAGGGACATCGCGTAAAGCATTCGACACCTGGACGTTTACCGCATCCCCCTGAACATTAGCAAGGAAGAGATTGGAAACTACGTCAAACACTCAGTCTCATCCCCAATTCAACAGCCTCCTCTGGGCCGTGTTGATCTTGAACACGTTTGATCATGGAGGGCAGGACAGACATAGACTGTGAGACCTGGGATAAAGTATTTACGACAGTCTATGCAAAGTGCTTCGGCACACAATCTGTTCTATCCGGGACTAAGTCTTTCTGCAAAAAAATGGTCAGAATCCTGTGTTTCTCAACTGGAGTCGTGTTAGGAAATACTGCCTCCTGTTGGTCAAATTTCTCGGCAAGCCAAAAGGGTATATTGTCCTTTTCTTGGGGGCGCTTGCCCATAACCGAATTCACGATGAAGGGACTAATCTTAAACCCAGCCGGGCCAACTGGTTGCACCACATTACCAGGTGGTCCCACCTGGATGTTGCGGGAAACGTATTGCACTAAAGCCCGATGCACTCGCACTATGGAGGCATACAGTACAAGTAACTCAGCTAAGTGACTGTCAGATAACACAGATGCAGTGTAAACCCGGCCAAGTGCCCCAGGAATGGACAAGGGACCCAACCAAACCGCCGTTACTGAGTGAGGAAGGTCACCATCAAACCAAAGTTTGTGCTGCCAAGCTGTGAGAGGAATTTCGTGTGTCCTATATGGTGTATACACATTACGCACGGCTGTGTGAGTATAAACATGTAACATACCACTATCCACATTTACTGCAGGAAAGGTAACCCATGAGTAGAAAAGCTAAAATGGATATGCTGCTTCAGCACTCGCCACAAAAAGCACTGTCATGCCTTCCACGGGTACCCCAAATGCCTGCAAATGATTGCAGACGGGCACCCTACTATGCAGGGCGATATCAATATCACCCATTAGGGCACAGCAGAGAAAAGACCATGCAAATGAATTGTAGCACAAATGGGTTGTAATTCAAAGTATGAACTTTTTTACAATATCGAGCTTGAATAAACCTATAGTTAATCCATATAGGTAGGTTAATCCGTCACAACTTTCATCCAGAAACAGGAGTGAGAGTGTTGTGAACTGTTATAAGCACTACTCGAGAGTCTCAAATATAAGACCACATCGTTAGGTGCGCCATGATACAGGGATTCTGCTCATACACAGAACTGTGCACAGAGGTCCAGGACCTCAGTATATTGTGGTGTACCAAAAAATTCACCACAGTACTTAGAACCCCTAACCGACTAGCATCAGTTTCTCATTAGCTCTCCTTCCTATAGCAAAGTTACCAATGATTAGACAACCCAGAACATGCGACTTAGGATACTCTCAGGAATGTGGGAATCAAGAACACTCTTTCGTTTTATTGTCATACCAGTCCACAAGGTGAGTAATTAGAGACACAGAAAAGTTTAAAATGTTTATTTTAACAACATGCTCTAAAATGCAGTATTTTTGCTAACATAAGCAGGCATATGATTAAAAATAATACGATCAGCATTGTTACAATTCCATAAAACACAAAGGGAAAAATCGTATTATAATGATAGTGGAAACCGGCCCTATAGTGCCTTGTGAACCACCCTCCCCTGCTAGGAACAAGGTTTTATAATATTAATAATAGAAGGTCTCTTAGGCTTGAATGGGGAACTCCGTACCTCCAAGATCAGCAGAAGTGAATCACATCAGGATTAGCAAAGCTCCCTCTCTCTCTGGAAAATGATTTTCTCCAAGTGCCAAAAACATGCATGCAGTGCAGTATTGAAGGTGCTAGAATTTCAGTTAGCTGCAGCTGTGTTTGTGTTGTGTCTAGAGCGGGGGCCCATCAACCTGAATAACAGCATACATTGTTATGGTGACCTTGAAGGCTTCTGCACACAGTTTACAAACAGAGGTCACGATGTAAGTCTAGGGATGTTAACAAAAAAAAGCTGTTCTCATGAATGGAAAAATCAAGCAGCCTAACTTACAACAACAGTTACATGTAGTGTTGTGTTCAAAAATCTGCAAAGTGGAAAAATTGCGTTTAACTTCTAATAAGCTTATGCTAACATTGCAATGTGTGCAAGCAAAGCCCTGGCCATACTACATTAGTATCAGTGTCTTTTTTCAAAATCGGAAGGATAGGACTATTACAAATATTGTAAGGGACTTCTTCTATAACACCTACTGCAATCAAATCTTGAACAATACGTATTAGGGCTCTTCACATTCTCGAGATATTTTATATTGAGGCAGTTGAGGCAATCAAGCGCCCTCCTTCACTTGAATATGAACTAGGGGAATAACCATTTGCCCCACATCAGTATCTGACGTAGCCCACAAGGTACCAGGTAGTGATACCAGAGCAATTTCTTCTTTAAGGAGACGAGATCTTTCAGCGAGAGGGTAATTATCATTTAAAATAACATGCACACCTTCTGGGAAACATCGTATTGTGGCACGAAAATGTTTGAGCATTTGAAGGCCCACAATATTATCCGCTGTGTTAGAGAAAAGCAAGAATGGACATGCAGCAGTGAATTTATCAACATGGAATGCAAGTGGTTGCGACAGTGGGCTAAGGGAAGGTGTCCCATTGAATCCTATTGATATTATTAAGCCAGACAGGGGAGCTTTAGGAACCAATTGTTTAGACCGGGCACTACGGGTAGCTCCTGTGCCAACCAAAAACCGACCAGTAGAACCCAAAACTTTTGCATTAACATAGGGACTCTTCTGATCAACTGGGATTCTACTGATTCCTTACCCCATCCTCTGCATTCATATGCATGGTTAGAATCCTTCAAATCATCAGTCGAATAATCCGACATTTGATATTGATTACACCTGTCAAAAGTATTACAAGAATTTTGAGTATGCTTTACTGCCTCAAACCTTGCACGATTATCCATACATCCCCTATTTCCTGAGTTCCCTGGGCAGCTTCTCATTTGTCTTCTACCACACTGATACTGCTGACCTTGCAAAAGTGGGCACTCAGAGCGCCAATGTCGTATCTCCTTGCAATAAGCACACTGATCAGAAGACCAAGTAGCTTGAGGAAAAGAGGGTGCACCAGGACGAAACATCGCACGTCCGCCTCTTCCACCACCTCTATAAGGTGGACCATAAACCTGAGCTAACATAACTTTTGTTTTTAAATCCTTAGTCTTTTTATCCTCCTTGCCTTTTTCTTCCAATTCCTGACGTTCATAATACTGGGCCATGGTCAAAAGGGAAACTGGGGAAGACCTAGTCCATAAACTCTTGCTGGCCTTTAGGCGACTAGCTATTTCTGGCAACATGTTAGCAACAAATTTGTGGACGAACAGATGCTTGCCTGTTTCATCTGTCAATGACTTCCCACTAAAGTCATGGAATGTCTCCTCAAACCGTGTAAAGAAATCAGAAACTGACTCATCCGCCTTTTGCTTAAAGGATGCTAACATAGTCCAGTCTATCTTTTTAGGAGGAATAAGGGTTTTCAACCTAATTATGATAGCCTTTGGGAGGTCTAATATCACTTGTGGTTTCTGCGCGGGTGCCCTTTCTGCATATTTTCTCCCCATTTCTGTGCAAATATTTGCAAAATTTGTCCTATCATCCACTTTCCGAATCAATCTCCACATATCAGGGGGTAAAATATGCCCAAATAACATGCCAATATTAGGCAAAGTCCTAGTGCAAGAACTAATAGCCTATTTAACTTCTTCATAAAAAGCAGCCAGATTTTTCCACGGGTCAGGCAAAGCAGCTTTAAGCGCCATTACTCCGCTCTACTCCAAGGTGTATAAACCCAATTGTAAAAAAATAGCAGCTGCCTTTTTCTCCTTTCGCAAACAAAATGAATCAGTTCGTAGTTTAACCACACGTCTAATTAAATCGGCCACCTAAGAAGGGAGAAAAAGACTGTCACTCAATTGTTTATGATCACTTTTTATATCCGCACACTCTAATTCGTCAGAATGTTTTTAGAGAACTCCCAATCTCCCAATTACTTCTCCAGTAAATGACTGTGAAATATAACTGCTCTGACTCCGGCCATTGCAGAACATCTGCTATAATGTCTGGAGCAGAGGTGGTACTGCGAGCTGCTTTACGAGCAGTAGATCTAAGAGCGGCTGCACGGTCAGCAGGCAAAATTGAACGAGTGTGTCGTTTATGGCCTAATTCTGTCCCTGTCCGACCTGGCGGAGATTTGGCATAATCAGAATCATCCTCTGGGGCAGAGGGAAAAGTATATGGTGGCGGAGATTGATCTAACAAAATTTAATCATCCTGTGGTTTATTAAGTAGAGGTTAGAGAGGACGCAGGACAGGGTATTTGCCATTTACCTGTAGTCGGCGCTTCCTATACTCTTTTTCTTTTATTTCCTTCATTTCTTTATTTTTCATTTGCTGCTCTTTCAGGTAGATGTTTTTGCGCTGTTCTTTGTCTGCTGAAGCTTGCTCTTTCCTCACTCTCATGCACTTCTTTCACCCACATTCGTACACAATCAAACATATCTGGTCTACTGTTGCGCTTAAACACACACTGTTCCACATACTGAATTTTTCTAATATCGAATGACCCATGTATTGGCCATCGTAAATCAGGATCCTTCCTAGTATATTTATTCCATAGTGCACTATACAATATGGAAGAAATACAATTTTTAATGTACATATCCCTATTTGGTGTCCCCTCGGGGGGGCAGCCGGCTAATTTCGGTCTAAATCCATATTAGTACCTCCAAGAAAGCAACACATCCTTCGAAGCGCGCTTGAAACAGGCATGTCAAAAGTATTATAGTATATATAATATTATAACAAAGTGGTATTTAACACGAATATTGTACCGTTCAAGAATTCCAAAATTCAAGAAAAATCTCCACATTGCCTGCCTATATAAATTGCAATTTAAATATATCCAAACCAAACCAGAATCTTGGCCAAGCAAATCCAAACAAAAAGTGTCGCATTGAGCGACCTTACCAAGCAAAAGTCTCCAGCCTCCAACTGTCAAACTCTGAATCGACCAAATGGTCACTGTAAGTTGAATGCCAAATGTCAGTCGGAGACCGGCACCACCTGGAGGGTCGAATCGGGAAAATCGGAAAAGCACTTCGGCCTGCAAAGACAAGGACCTCCTCATGCAGTGTACATCCTTAGCAAGATTCCAAACCTCTGTCAAGACCACTCCTCGGGCATCTGAGTTGCCGATGAACCCTAGGTTGGGCACCCTTTTGTGGGGGTGAGCCTTTTCAGAGGCTCACCTGGTGCAGGAGTTCGCCCTTTTTCGCACTGGTCCTTTAGACTGACAAAGTAGAGATTGGCACAAAACTGTAATATCAAGAAAGTAGTTTATTAGGACTCGTGAGTGGAACTACATCGATACAGAATGCAATGTATGAGGCAGCACATAGAGTACAGAAACCATGGGCCTTATATACTTTAGCAAGTGCACTGTAAGCATGGAGGTTTAAAAAGAGGCAGTACAAGTGTACACGCAAATAGACGTTTACATACAAGGGTATATGAGAATTGCCTAGTCAACAGAGTGGAAGGAGTTACAATGTTGCTGACATCAGTTAAAATAGCCTGACAGTACAGTGTATAACAGGTGCATCCTAGCAACTACCAACCTTTCTGAGCATGCACAGTGCTCAGGCTCCGAGCTGAAGGAGCGAACTATAGATGATGACTCAGGCGTAATAAAGAAGCAGGCAACAGCGAAGACTGGGAAGCACATGGCAAACACATGGCTTAACCGAAATGGGTGCTACAAACAAAATGGCTTCAGCTCATGCTAACAGTAATCTGACAAGTTTCGACACACCGCCCCTCTCCATATTCCTTATCTCATCCATGTGCTTCTCTCCACCATCTGCATTGCTTTTACACCCCCAGGATCCACTTTCCACTTACTTAGCAAAGTCAATAGGTCTTGCAGCCAAGTCCTTTTGACTTTGCAATCACTCATCTTCTCAGGCATGGAGACCTCAACGTAGAAAGAGGACACACAACCTCTTCCTGTCCGTTTTTAGAGGGGTTAATGGTATTAATGAATAAATATAGCACCAGTGGCATTATTAACCTAGCCATTGTCACCTTGATCAATAATTGTGAGGTGGCCTTCTACTGCTGGGTGTAAGTGATGTCCTCTGTGCAGGGCACGTGCCCCAGGCCTGCTTAATAAGGGTTATGTCCTTGTAGCACGCCTGTGCCATCCCGTGCTCACAAGTCAGCAGCTGAATCAATATAGATGCAAGGAATGAAGCTCGTGTATAAGACCAGGCAGGTTTCCCTATATGCTCCTATGGTGCTTTCCTTCGTCCTCCCTAAATTATTCCATATTGGGTACAAATAAGAGACATCAAAACTCTCTTAATGTACAGCAGCCACTACAGTCATTACCAACGGGTCTGAGGCAAAAATCCTATTAACCATCTTCAAGCGGTTCTTCTGGATTCAGATGCGCCATGTGGGTTTTTGAACTTTGGATTGCGTTTGTTGAGCTGACAAATCAAGGAGAAATGCACTATAATCTTTAAATAAAAATACCAGCCGAAACCAAGAGATAGCGGTTTGAAGGTATGACGAGAATCCACAGGAAATGTTTGTTTGATGTGCGAAGAAACATAAGCCAGCTGCTGGAACCAGTAAGCATTTTTAACTGTCCAAATAGAATTCCCACCATTTTAGTAGCCTGCTTTAGTCGGGTACTAGTTCATCGAGGGGTATTGGTGATCATGTTTAGCTTTTTAGTTTTTTTTATAGTGCAAACTCAGCCCAAGGACATTGGCTTTACATGAGCACCAGACAGTGCTTTAAATGGGCCTCTACTCTCAGGTACTGAGTACCTGCACTTCTTTATTTTGAGAAGGAAACTGCCTACACTTCTCAGCAGAAGTGCAAAACTTTTATTTAGGGAGTACCACCATTCTCAGAAGCAAGCAGGTACTCTGGTATGGGGTACCTGCACTTCTATTTTTCCATTTCGAGCCACTGGCACCTGATCCTATCAGACAAGGTCAGATTCATTTCATTAAGCTAATGGAGATAAGTGATTTGCTCAGATCGCAGGATGTTGAGCAAACCCTGGGAACGGACTGTGTTACCCATGTCCAAAGTCAGCAGCTCCGGCCATTATGACACATCTGCTCCCCTGTTAATGGGCAGGCCTAGGATAGAGGTTATACACTCCCTCCTGAGATTCTGCAAAAGACTGAGTTCACTGTAGATCAAGCATTGGCAAAATTAATAGGTCTTTCCTATGCACGATCTATTGACTTTGTCAGTATGTTTTTTAGGCATGTTGTACAGCAGTGTGGCTGCTCAGCAGCATGGTTAAAAGTAAAAATGAAAAAGCGCTATGATGCGGCATACGTTCACCGTGCTGTAACACTTTTTAAAATTTACTTTCAATCATGCTGCACAGCAGCCATGCTACTGTATAACATAACCAAAAAAATTGACAAGTCACTATATCTTGCATTGGTGAGGTGAGACCTGTTGTCTTTCCCAGTGCTTGTTACACCAGTCAGTGTGCCGTGACCCTTTACAATGGCCAGATCTACAGTAGATGATAGAGGGAGCCTGCAGAAAGATCTTTTAAGAATCCCTCCTATCTTTTCTGCAAAACCACCATGGATTTCCTGCCTTTTTCGGGATCCTATTTTTGCTGGTACTACAACTGCACTGTTAGTCATTTAATGGCGTAGCTAAAGTAGTAGTGGTAAAATCATTTTCACCCAGTTGACTTTTTTAGCTTTCCTCCAAGGACATGGCATGTGGTGTAAAAAAATCAGAAATAGCACAGAAGATAAATGTCATACGTTGGCTGGAGTTGGTATGTACCCCATATAGATGATAAAAATAAATGGCAGCCTGAAAAGGCACTATCCTTTTGCTGGGCTGCCGTTTAAAGACGTTGACACATAGAAAGGCAAAATGCCTCTGTCATATGTGAAAACGTATTTTATATATTAACAGGTCACCCTTAAGACCTGCCTTGTAAGCCCACTGAGCTGGATGCTTAATATTTATGAAAAAATAAAAGTGAAAGGGAATAGTGTTCCCTGAGAAATAAAATAATAATAATAAAAACATTTATAAAGCGCCTGGTTACACTAAAGAACAGTGTGTCCCCGCGCCGAGGAGGCAGTCCACCCGAGCCACTCAAAGCAGACTAACAATGAAGGAGGCAGAGAGTGGGGGCAGGGGTCGGAACTCAGATTTTGTCCTTGGAGAATAGGTAGGTCTTAAGTTTGAGCCGGAACTGAGATTCTGAAGGTTCCATCCGGAGTTCAGTAGGAAGTTTGTTCCATTGTTTGCTGGCTAGATACCTAAAAGAGCGGCCACCCATCCACGCTTTCTGGATCCGAGGTGCCAGAAATTGCATACTACCCATGGATCTCAAAAGGCGTTTGGGGCGATTCATAGTCAGCATCTTTTCATGGTAAACGGGACCTTTGCCCTGTGCAATACGATGGGCCATGCACATGGTTTTAAATAAAATACGTTACCGAATAGGGAGCCAGTGCAAGGTCAGTAAAGCACGTTTCCCAGACGATTTCCTAGGCAAATTCAGGTCTGGCGGCCGCATTTTGGACGCATTGAAGTTGGTGCAAAAGTTTTTTAATTCAAACCACAAAACAGAGAATTCCCATAATCAAGATGGGAAGTAGCCAGGGCATGCACTAATGTTTTCCTAGCTTTGATGGGCAGTTGATCCAAGATTTTACGAAGAACCTTTAGAATTCCATAGCATTTACCTGCCACATTTCCAATGTGTTGAGCATAAGAAAGATTGGTGTCCAAGAGTACGCCCAAGTTCTTCACCGTAGTAGAGGGGGTAGGTGTGGGACCCAGGTCAGAAGGCCACCAGGACGACGTCCAAATAGAAGGTGAGGGGCCAATCACTAGCAGTTCGGTTTTATTCCCGTTGAGGCGGAGGCAGTTGGTATTCATCCAGCATGAAAGTTCCATAAGGCATGCGGAAAAAGTAGCTGCTGTCTCAACTGGGTTATGGGATAGAGTGACCACCAATTGGGTGTCATCGGCATATGACACGATTTCCACCCCATAGGATTCCACCACCCTGGCAAGGGTTTCCATATACAGGTTAAACAACGTGGGGCTGATTGGATACCAAGAGCTATTTTTTACAATTCCGCCTTCGGAGGAACCTTGAACTCATTAAGACATATTTTTCTTGTGTGCCTCAGACAGGTATCCGGGGCAGGGATATCATCGGCCGTACTCTTATGAAGAGCCAGGTATATCCTCTCCACTTTATTCACAAAGTGGTCAGCAATGGATTCACATATCTCTGTGGAAAAGGGGTCTTTGGTCACTGTTCTCATGAGTGACGTTAGCTCCTTATAAATTGAGAAGAGCTCTTTAGAGGAATTCTCAGATGACTCAATCCTCTCTTTAATGAATTTTCTTTTTACCTTCTTAATCAGACTATGGTACTCCCTTAAGCTGTTCCTGTATAGCTCATTACGGGCAGTATCATAGTCTTTACGCCAAGAACGTTCCAGACTTTTACATACAGCTTTGGCTGCACGCAGTTCCTCATTATACTATGGGGCTGACCTGGTCCCACGTACTGGAGCCTTTTGGGTCCATGGTGCCACCTTATCTAATGCGTTAGACACCCATTCCTCATAATTCTTCCATGCTTCCTTAAAAGTCTTACTAAGCGGCGGGATTTCCTGCTTTAAAGCAAGTTCAAACGCTTCATAGCCGAATTTTTTCCAATTCCTACGTTTAGGTAGGGTCGGTCTCTTAAATGTTTCCCCTCTGGGTTTGCCCGTTACCAAGAAAGAAATTAGGTGATGATCTGACCAAGGGATCCTAATAGGGTGAAGCACCTTAATTTGTTCCCAGTTGGAAAAAATGGGATCAAGGAGATGGCCAGCTTGATGAGTTGGCATTCCAAAAGAGAGTTTAAACATCAGTGACTTCAAAGAGGCAATCACTGCTTGTGCCTCCGCGCAGTTTACATCCTCAAAGTGCAGGTTCAAGTCACCTAATACGAGGAATTTACTATAGCGTAATGTTCTAAATTTCAAATGATGTGTTAACTGTGTAGGTTTAGCAAGATATTTTATTAACATGCCTAGGTACATTTTAAAATGATAAATTCTATCTTCGCTTGGGAAAATATTAGCAGGTGAATCAAAGTTATTTTCCCTTTAGGTGTAAAAATCTGCTTTAATGGTGAAGTTGCATTTTTGAAAAGTAACTTAATAAAAATGTACTTTGAGCTGTCAGACCAAAACCGGCTTGGAACATGTTTTGCCACTCACCTCACCTCCAATACATTTGCCTGGAGTTAACAACCATTCTCACTTTAGCACAAAAGGCTGGTCTTTGGGGCAAGGAAGGCAAGGTGTTGCCATCGACTGGCCACTTATCAAGGATTAACCATCTAGGGCGGTCCAGGAATAATTTGCAGTACAAAGGACAACCTTCACACTAGCTCCTTTGATTTGAAGATGCTAAAAAGGGCTGGCATGTGCACACCTATTCATTCCCAGTGCCCTCCTACACTCTCAGGCTCAAATCCCAGCAGGAAGAAAATCATGTTTTTAGCTGCAACACAGGGCAAAACATCTCGTAGAAATAAGCAAGTGGTTTGGGTGAGTTACAAGCACCTGTCTGGTGCAAAATATTGACTTTCCAACCTGGAAGTAGGAGGTCTGAGAACTCTTTACAGTAAAGTAAATAGGGAGTGATGGAAAAGGAGGTGGGCACAGTGCGAGAAAGTAGACAGGATCTGGTGGGGACTATTCTCCATTCTCTGGACTAGTTCATAGAATAAGACCGACACCTCACCGGTGCCACTTCTGATCATTCCTGGGCCTGTAAGGACTACGCCATAAAAAGAAGGTCCTGCTGGAAGAAAGAAGGCTCTAGGATTCCTGAGACCTGCTGGCACCTAGTAGCTTAAACTACGCTCCAACAGTCAGGTGGTTGGTCTTTTCTTTGCCTACTCCAGGGACACACAGTCCAAAAAGACTCTTGACTACAGGAGGGCCCAGCTGACCGCAAAGGATTTGACCCTGCAGAAGCCCTGGCTGTAGAGAGATCAGGCGCCTGGAAGCCTGCCTTCAGAACCCAGCTCCAGGCGTGTCCATGAGGAACTGGGATTACTCATTTTTTTGCCTGAGGAAGACTGGAATAAGGCGCTGTGGCTTGCCAAGGAAAGTGCGCTGAAGGCGGGCAAGTAAGCCAGGTTCTGCCATGCTGAAAGCAGGTTCTGCAGGTCGTTGCTGAAAATGTATCTGGCTTCCTGAAGCCCTGCCCAACTCCAGCCTTGCCTTGCCCTGCGGTAGGATTGTGCCAATCAAAAAAAGTCTCAAGGTGAAACTGTGGTCCTTCTCTCCCAGTAGCAAAGTGACAAAGCGGACATTAAACCCAGTTAGTGTAAAAACCAGAGCAAGAATGTATGCAACTTCGAGGGGCCATCTCTGACTTCAACTTTTAGAACTTTCCCTGCTGGGCAGCTCCAACTTGCAGAAAGTAAAAACGGTGTGACCAATGCTTGCCATTGCAGCCGCCACGTGTCGCTCCTCACATCCCTGCAGCACAGACTAATTAAAACACTGTTCTTGGTCATTCCTGGAAGTCTAAATCCCTGTTCTTACACAGTAACTTATAACGTGCATCGAGTGATACTGTTATTGTCTTTAGATTTATTCACATTACAGAGTATATGACCATAATGATAACACGGCTTTGTATCATTTCCACAAAAGATGCTTGGGGAGTCTGTTTAGTGCAGAGCATTCTCTTGAATTCTGCCCCTGCCCCACGCACCAAGGGTAGGTCCTGTGTGTTCAACCCATTTCCCCTAGAACTCCAAGCCTAAAAGAAGGTAAGGCTGGAGATCGAAAACCTTGAATTCTTTTTTTGTTCTTTGACATTGCTTTTCCTAAATACGTTTGAATGATCTGACTGTAGGAAGTCCCATTCCCCTGAGGGGTTCCCCCACATTTGTGGGTTGAAGCCTAGCAGACAGCACCTCTCTCTGGTCTGCTGAAGACATCTAGGGGACTTTCAGAAAGCTTCCTGGGAATGCATGCCACCATTGCTTACCCCTGGCTTTGTGCTTTGAACTCCCATCTGCTGGCTTTATTTCCGTGGCCCTAGCACGTTTGCTGTATTCTTCCACCAGTGCTCGCTCCCTGTAAACAGGCCTTTAAACCTTGTTCTGATCTGGTCATTGGCGGTGCATTCAGAGACGGAGGTCAAATGTCAGGCTGCGTCTTCCAGGAAGTGAGAGGATTTATGTACTCGGGCTGTGCTGCGGCAATGTTTTTTTTGTTCTAGCTCAAAACAAAACTTAAATGTCTGTAAATTAACTGTGCAGATATTTCAGAATATGGAAAGCACGAATGAAGTATATTATTTTGGAAATTCTGAAGTGTGGTGGGAACAAATAGTTTAGTACAATCCAAGCAAATCCATTTCCTACAGGACGACATTTCCACACATTGTGTGCTTTACACTTTTATCAGTAAAACTATAGGTCTGTGGGGGCGTGGCTTGGCGGGCGAAGATGGCGGTCGCAGCCTTGTAGAGCTCCCGCCGGCCCGGACTTCATCCGATCATTTATCCTGACCCCCGAGCCCACTGTTGGTACCCAGTGATTGCTTTCGACCTGGTGGGGTCTCCTGTCTACTTTGGTGTGCCGATCCTGCATCTCTACCCTTCCTGCGATCGGAGGGAGGCGGCGACGACGTACGGCCTGGTGGCCGGCCGGAGACCGGGGTCCTCGAGTTTCGCGACGCCTGGCGGTGGTAGCGACCTAGCGGGTACGGGTGGCATCCGCCGCGCCGGCCTTGGCTCATCTCATTGACTGCACTCGTCTGAAGGATCGAGACGGTGCCATCGGATCCTGCCCATCGGTTCTTTCCCTGTGTGACCGACGAGCGGAGGCGGCGAGGCGTGGCCCCGCGACAGTCTGGAGGCGGAGGTCCTTGAGCCCCGAGGCGGCCGGTGACGACCTGGCGGACGGCAGTGGCATCGGATCTGTCCCTCCTGGCCTGGCCCGTTGCTGCGGCGGCCCACGGACCACAGACTCACAGCCTCTTCAATTGGTACTTTGGACTGCTGCCCGCGGGGACGAGCGCGGGTGCGGCCTGTCCCGCCTGGGTGACGCCGGGACCTCGATTTTCGTGACGCCCGATCACTGTGGCCGGCCCGCGTTCCTCTCTGGGGCCTCATCTGGGCCGTCCCGCTGGGGACTTGTGACAGTGTCCGAAGGCTCGGAGGTGGTGTCCGCCCTGCCTGGCGTGCGCCATGACCAGGGACAGGGGAGGTGGCCCGCCTAAACATGGCCCTATCGACAAATTCACTGGGCCGAGTGGTGGCGCCGGGGCGGCCGGTGGCAGCGGTGGCCCTGGGCCGGACAATGCAGCTCTACTGGCGGCCATCACCCAGTCCCGAGACACGCTCGATGCCAAGATTGGAGCGGTTGGGGCGGATGTCACGCTCCTGCGCCAAGACCTCCGCAACGCGGTGGAGCGGATTGCTGGGGCTGAGACCCGTATCACGGAGACCGAGGCGGACATTAGTGGCCTAAAGAAGCGGCTGGCGGAGGTGGAGAGCATTCAAAAGACGCTGGCGGCCCGCGTGGAAGATGCAGAAGGGCGCGCGCGGCGCAACAACCTCCGCTTCATCGGTTTTCCTGAACGATGTGAGAAGGACAACATGGAGCGGTTCCTGACCGGGTGGTTGGAGAGCTGGCTCCCCGAAGGGGCACTGTCTACGTGCTTCGTGGTTGAGAGGGCACACAGGGCTCTGACCCAGCGGCCACCGGAAGGCGAGCGCCCACGGCCTGTTATCGCTCGCCTGCTGAACTATCATGACCGAGATGTTATCCTCCGGGAGGCAAGGAACAAGGGCTCCCTCGCCTTCGAGAATCATACTATCATGATTTTCCCGGACTACACGAAGATGGTTCAGCAACAGCGGCAATCTTTCATGAACGCTAAGGCTAAGCTTAGGGGCCTCAAGATTCAATACTCGCTTCTGTATCCGGCTCGCCTGCGAGTCCTATATCAGTCTCGGACCCATTTCTTTGATTCGCCGGAGGAGGTGTTCCGTTGGACAGATGAGGCGGTGCGGCTCAGGCCCCATGCCCAGCCGGGGCTGGATCCAGGCAGGTCCCAGGGTTCGTCGCCGGAGCGGACGGATCGCCCGAACAGGAAGGGCCGACATCGGAGGTCCCGCTCCAAGAAGAGATCGGCCTCTGCCAGCGCGACGCGGTCGGGTGATGCCCGGGACTCGGGGCACTCCGACGCGGGCAGCTGAACGTTGCTGGATCTACACGCACTTTGTATGCTGCATACTGAACTGCCCTGCTTTGGCCGGTGAGACTGTTTCATACTGTCCTTGATGTGCCGGTCGGTTCCCATGTGAAGACTTCAGTTGTGGTCATGGGGATGCAGTGGGGCTTGGGGGGTACCATTTGTGGGCCTCAGACCCTCACGGATGTGAGTGTTGTTGGGGGGGTGGTGTGTGTGTCATTGTGGGGTTGTTGGGATCCATTGGTATGGTGGGTCCTGGGTCCTCTGTTTGGGACCCGGGTCTCTCCATGCCGCGACAGATACTTCAATGTTTTCTGAGGTATTGGGGTGGTGGGTGTGGGGCGTGGGGGGGAGTTTTGGAGTTGTGCTTGTTGGGGGGGCTCCGGGTCGGGAAGGGGGCGCTGTGTTTGCGGGTTGGGGGGGTGGGTCCACACATGTCTGAGGCTTTGATTTTTGTCGGTTTGCGGGTTGCACCAGGGTGGGAGGGAGGGCCGGATTTTGGACTGGGTATTGACAATGGCTGATACTGCGCTTGTGTCTCCTTCGAAAACCCTGCGGGTGGTGACATGGAACGTGCGGGGTATTCTGGATAAGATCAAGCGTGGGGCTGTGCTGCGGTGGGGGAAGAGGGAGATGGTGGATGTACTCCTGCTCCAGGAGACTCATATGCTGGGCTCCAAGGCCCTCAGCCTCCAAAGGTTTGGTTATCAACAGGTGTATCATGCTGGATTTGCGAGGGGTTCACGGGGGGTGGCCATATTGGTACATCGTAGGGTGGCCTATGTTCATGAGAAACAGTGGATTGATCCTCAGGGTAGGTTTGTCTTTATTCAAGGCCTGCTGGGTTCCGAGCCGGTGGTTTTTGGAAGTGTTTACGCCCCTCCCCCCCTGCAATGGGCACTGTCTGAGCGGCTATTTGCGCTGTGGGACGAAATTCCCGAGGTCCTGACCATGGTGGGGGGTGATTGGAATGAGGTCATGGATGTGAGCCTGGACCGCCAGCGGCGAGTGCATGTGGTGCCTGACCCCCCCCCGCGGCTGCTCCCACCCGGTTGTGTGCGACAGTGCGTAGTCTGGGCTGGATTGATGTGTGGCGGCATTTCCATCCCGTGGTGCGGGCCTATACGTATGTATCGGCGGTGCATGGGTCCTTCTCTAGGCTTGACTATTTGTTTGTGCCGGGTGCCTGTCTGAGCCGTATCAGGGATGCAGCGATACTCCCCAGGGGCCTCTCGGATCATTCCCCTGTCCTGGCTACCATGACCCTCCCCTCTAAACGGCAGCCATTTCGATGGCGCATGTCCGCCTGGCAGCTACAGCGGCCGGAATACGTGACGCATATACGCCAAGCGATCGATCATTTTTGGCGCGAGAACTTGGTGGGGGGTGTCGATGCCATTGTTGTGTGGGAAGCGCTAAAGCCTACGATACGGGGCATCGATATAGCTTGGTGTGCGGCCGCTCGGCGGGAGCGTCGGGAGGCCATTGTGACCGCCGCGGCCCGGGTGGAGGACCTAGAACAGCGTAGCCGACTCGGGGGTGACGAGGGCGTTGTGCGACGGCTCCTGCAGGCCCAGCAGACGTATGCCTCGGTCCTATACGAGGAGGCCCGACAGGCGTGGCTCGCCACGCGTAGCAGGGTGTACCAGTGGGGCGATAAGTCCTGCACCATGTTACATTGGCTTTGCCAGGCGACCTTCCAACCCCTAGAACTGCCCGGCCTTGCGGCGGATGACGGGTCGGTCATGTCCGACCCGGGTTTGCTGGCGGCAAGCTTTGCCCGCTACTACGCGGCACAATATGCTCCTCGTGACCCAGTGGTGGAGAGCGACATAGCCTCATATTTGGATGACCTACTCCCACAGGCAGTCCCGGATGAGACTAGAACAGCCCTGGAGGCCCCACTCACTTCCGAGGAACTTGGGGAGGCCCTTGGCCAGCTGAACACGGGGAAGGTGCCCGGCCCGAGCGGTTATCCTGCCGAATTTTATAAGAAGTTCCACGTTCAACTGGGACCCCACTTCCGCAACGCTCTGGAGGCAGCGAGGTCTCGGGGCGAGCTGCCACCTGACTGGCGCCACGCCGAGATTGTGGTCTTTTTGAAGCCGGGCAGGGCGCCGGATCGGCACGACTCTTACAGGCCGATCTCCCTCCTCAACATTGAGGCCAAGGTTTTGGCGAAAGCCCTTGCGAACCGCTTGCTACCCCACATCACCGACCTGGTCCACCCTGATCAGGCCGGGTTCATGCCGCGCAGGGCTACCCGGCATAATATCCGGCGGGCACAGGCAGCGATCGACGCCATGGGAGCCAGGGATGAACAGGCCGCACTCCTTCTTGCGGACATGGACCGGGCCTTCGACTCGGTGAGTTGGACATATTTGTTCACCTTGCTGGCCCGTCTCAATCTAGGGCCTGTCTTCTTGTCCTATATTCGCCTCCTGTACACCAATGTCACGGCCTCGGTCCGTGTCGCCGGTGCGGTCTCTGGGCGCTTCCAAATCGGACGTGGTACACGACAGGGTTGTCCACTGTCCCCCTACTTGTTTGCCCTGGCCATGGAGCCCCTGGCGGCGCGGGTCCGAATGGATGCCCATCTACGTGGCTTTGTCTGGAACGATAACCTAACTGATAGGATTGCACTCTATGCGGACGACGTCCTCCTGTTCCTTACTGATTTGCGGCGCTCGGGTCCCCGAGTCTTGGAGATCATGCGGGGGTTTGGCGAGGTCTCGGGGCTTCATCTTAACCTGTCTAAATCGACCCTATGGGTTCTGCGTGGCGGAATAGTTGCCGACCCTTGGGCCGCCGACTTGCGCGTGGCGACGGACGGCCTGAAATATCTGGGCGTCTTCCTCTCGACCTCGCGAGCTGTGGCCTGGACACGCAGTGTATTACCGGTGTGGGACCGAGTCCAGACCGATGTCAAAACATGGTCCAGGATGCCCCTTACAATCTTTGGGAGGTCGGCCATCTTTAAGATGGTGGCGCTGCCGAGGCTGCTGTACCAACTCCAGAACTTCCCACACCCTATTGGCATGGAGTGGTTCCGTCAGGTGAACTCTGTGCTGAGCCGCTTCCTGTGGGATGGCGGTGCGGCCAGGGTGGCCCTGAGAACGTGCTTCCTATCCACATACTGTGGGGGCTTGGCCACGTCCGACCTCCTCTCCTACTATCAGGCGTCACACCTCCTTGTCCTCAATGACTGGTGGTATGGAGATAGGAGTGATCCGGCCTATGCCCTAGAGAGACACCTCATGGGAGATCGTACGCTCCACACCATTCTTTATTCAGCCCGTATACGCCGTGGGTTGCCGTCGGTAACTAAAGTGGTTTTTGCCGTGTGGCGGCAGTCTCTGCGCCGTATGGGTTGGTGGGGCAAACTGACAGCCGAAACGCCGCTGTGGCACAATGGCATGCTCCCGGAATGGGCGGCTTTGGCCGGGTTTGAGGGCTGGGAGGCTATTGGAATTACACAACTGGGCCAGGTCATATCGGGCACCACCCTCAAGTCCTTTGAGGACCTCCGTGCGGAGTTCCAGATGCCTCACTCCCAGTTCTTCCGCTACCTCCAGCTGAGGCATGCCCTAGCCCCGAGCATCGCCGGCCTCGACTCCCTGCCCGAGTTCAGCCCCATTGAGGCGAAAGTGTTTATGGGAGACTTGGGAGACAAAAAGGTTTCTAGGATCTATCAGTCCCTTGTTACACACTGCTCCTCCACTCTCAGCTCCCTTCGGGAGGCGTGGGAGGTGGATGTGGGCGCCCTGGACGAGGACGATTGGAGGGAGGCGCTGGAGTCCCCACGTGGCACAGCTGTTGCGGTTCGGCTCCGCCTGATACAATTCAAATACCTGCATCGTGCCTATTACACACGTGAACGCTTGTGGAAGGCTGGTTTGATTGCGTCCTCTGAGTGCCTGCGTTGTGGGGAGGTGCCTGGCTCCCTGCTGCATACAGTGTGGTCGTGTGGTCGCCTGGCTGGATTCTGGAGGGGCGTATGGAGTTGCCTGGCTGAGGTCCTGGGATGGGACCTTCCTCGTACCCACCGATTAGGCCTGCTGCACATTATGGAAGGGGTTGGGGGTAACGTGTATAAGCGCCACCTGTTGCTCCTGGGCCTGGTCGTGGCCAAGCGAGACCTGGCTCGGGCCTGGAAATCTGTAAGGGCTCCCCCCCTGTCTGCATGGAAGGCTGGGCTGGACTACTTCATGGGCCTTGAGAAACCAGTCTTTGAGGCGCGGGGTTGCCCGCGCAAACATTTCAAAATCTGGAAGCGGTGGGCCGACTACCGCGGCCTGTCCTTGGAACCCCCAGCGGAACAGGAGGAGGACATTTGATCGCAGTGACATTCCTGGCCCGAATGGCGAAGCCCTGGTTGCATTATACCTGATTCTTTTATGTACACCGTCTTTATGTTGCCTCTGTACATGTGTGGTGGGGGGGGTGTTGGGTAAGGGTGGGGGTGTAGTTGGGGTTGGGGTGGGCAGTTAGGGCGTCTTTAAAGCTGAGCTTCATCATTTGATTCATGGATTACCGAGTATATCACTTTTGCATTGATACTGTTGTGGGGATCTTGGTATGTGAAGATACCACATTCTTGATACTCGTCTGCTCAATAAAATTGGTTATGAAAAAAAAACTATAGGTCTGTGAAAATGTAATGGTCATTTCAATTGAAGATGTGTTCTCTGTAATGGCAGTGCGCTACCACACCATGCATACTACACTTTACGCCATTCCGCTCTGTCCTTACCCCTCCACGCCACTGCACTCCGCTCTGCACCGCTTAACTTAGTGTCTCTCTACTCCACGCTACTGTACTCTACCCCCACACTACTCTACACGGCACTGCACTTTACGACACTCTACTCAATGTCACTGCAATGTACACCGCTTCACACTGCTCTGAAACAATCTACTAGTTCCATTGCATTCCCCTTCACTCTGTTTCACTTTATGCCATTCCATTCTACGTCATGCCATGCAGTCTACCTTGCCCCACTCCACGCCGCTGTACTCTATGCCACTGCACTCTACACCACTCTACACTGCACTGCTCCACTCTATGCCACTGCTCTCAATGCCACTCTACCCTGCATCGCTCCACTCTACACCACTGTACGCCACTCTACACCATAGCAGTCTACGTCCTTTTACTTTGCATCACTCTATGCCACTGCACTCAATGCCACTCTACACTGCACTGCTCCACTCTATACCACTGCACTCAATGCCACTCTACATTGCACTGCTCCACTCTATGCCACTGCACTCAGTGCCACTCTACACTGCTCCACTCTATGCCACTGCACTAAATGCCACTCTACACTGCACTGCTCCACTCTATGCCACTGCACTCAATGCCACTCTACACTGCTCCACTCTATGCCACTGCACTCAATGCCACTCTACACTGCTCCACTCTATGCCACTGCACTCAGTGCCACTCTACACTGCTCCACTCTATGCCACTGCACTAAATGCCACTCTACACTGCACCGCTCCACTCTATGCCACTGCACTCTATGTCACTCTACACTGCACTGCTCCACTCTACGCCACTGCACTCTATGCCACTCTACACTGCTCCACTCTATGCCACTGCACTCAGTGCCACTCTACACTGCTCCACTCTATCCCACTGCACTCAATGCCACTCTACACTGCACTACTCTATGCCACTGCACTCAATGCCACTCTACACTGCTCCACTCTATGCCACTGCACTAAATGCCACTCTACACTGCACCGCTCCACTCTATGCCACTGCACTCAATGCCACTCTACACTGCACTGCTCCACTCTATGCCACTGCACTCAATGCCACTCTACACTGCTCCACTCTATGCCACTGCACTCAGTGCCACTCTGCACTGCACTGCTCCACTCTATGCCACTGCACTCAATGCCACTCTACACTGCACTGCTCCACTCTATGCCACTGCACTCAATGCCACTCTGCACTGCTCCACTCTATGCCACTGCACTCATTGCCACTCTACACTGCTCCACTCTATGCCACTGCACTAAATGCCACTCTACACTGCACCGCTCCACTCTATGCCACTGCACTCAATGCCACTCTACACTGCACTGCTCCACTCTATGCCACTGCACTCAATGCCACTCTGCACTGCTCCACTCTATGCCACTGCACTCAGTGCCACTCTACACTGCTCCACTCTATGCCACTGCACTCAATGCCACTCTACACTGCACTGCTCCACTCTATGCCACTGCACTCAGTGCCACTCTACACTGCTCCACTCTATGCCACTGCACTAAATGCCACTCTACACTGCACCGCTCCACTCTATGCCACTGCACTCAATGCCACTCTACACTGCTCCACTCTATGCCACTGTACTCAATGCCACTCTACACTGCACTGCTCCACTCTATGCCACTGCACTCCGTGCGACTCTACACTGCACCGCTCCACTCTATACCACCGTACTCAGTGCCACTCTACCCTGCCCTGCTCCACTCTATCCTGTGCTGCTCCACTCTATCCTGCGCTGCTCCACTCTATGCCACTGCACTCAGTGCCACTCTACCTTGAACCGCTCCACTATGCCACTGCACTCAATGCCACTCTACCCTGCACTGCTCCACTCTATGCCACTGCACTCAATGCCACTCTACCCTGCACTGCTCCTCTCTATGCCACTGCACTCAATGCCACTCTACCCTGCACCGCTCCACTCTATTCCACTGCACTCAATGCCACTCTACCCTGCACCTCTGCACTCTACCACTGCACTCAATGCCACTCTACCCTGCACTGTTCCACTCTATGCCACTGCACTCAGTGCCACTCTACACCGCTCCACTCTATGCCACTGCACTCAATACCACTCTACACTGCTCCACTCTATGCCTCTGCACTCAATGCCACTCTACACTGCACTGCTCCACTCTATGCCACTGCACTCAGTGCCACTCTACACTGCACTGCTCCACTCTATGCCTCTGCACTCAATGCCACTCTACACTGCACTGCTCCACTCTATGCCACTGCACTCAATGCCAATCTACACTGCTTCACTCTATGCCTCTGCACTCAATGCCACTCTACACTGCACTGCTCCACTCTATGCCACTGCACTCAATGCCACTCTACACTGCTCCACTCTATGCCACTGCACTCAATGCCACTCTGCCCTGCACTGCTCCAATCTATGCCACTGCACTCAATGCCACTCTACACTGCTCCACTCTATGCCACTGCCCTCAATGCCACTCTAACCTGCATCGCCCCACTCTACCACTGCACTCCATGCCACTCTACACTGCACTGCTCCACTCTATGCCACTGCACTCAATGCCACTCTAACCTGCATCGCCCCACTCTACCACTGCACTCAATGCCACTCTACACTGCTCCACTCTATGCCACTGCACTCAGTGCCACTCTGCACTGCACTGCTCCACTCTATGCCACTGCACTCAATGCCACTCTACACTGCACTGCTCCACTCTATGCCACTGCACTCAGTGCCACTCTGCACTGCACTGCTCCACTCTATGCCACTGCACTCAATGCCACTCTACACTGCACCGCTCCACTCTATGCCACTGCACTCCATGCCACTCTACACTGCACTGCTCCACTCTATGCCACTGCACTCAATGCCACTCTAACCTGCATCGCCCCACTCTACCACTGCACTCAATGCCACTCTACACTGCTCCACTCTATGCCACTGCACTCAATGCCACTCTAACCTGCATCGCTCCACTCTACCACTGCACTCAATGCCACTCTACACTGCTCCACTCTATGCCACTGCACTCAATGCCACTCTAACCTGCATCGCCCCACTCTACCACTGCACTCAATGCCACTCTACCCTGCACCCCTCCAATCTATGCCTCTCTACCCTGAAACAATCTACTCTACGCCACTGCACTCTGTGCCACTCTTCTCCATGCCATTGCACTCAAAGCCACTGCAATCTACAATGCTCCACTCTACTGTACGTTTGCACTCTACGGTCTACGCCAATAAACTCTGCATTACTTTACTCAAAACCAATGCACTCCACGCCAATCTACTCTAAGCACTGTTCTTTATGCCACTGTTGTCTAGTCCACTCTAGTCCACTCTGACACTCTACTCCATTAAACTCTACTCCAATCTATGCTGCAACTCTCAACTCCACAACGTTCTACGCAACTCCCTGTACGCCATTCCAAGTCACTTTACCCCACTCTGTTCTACGACACACTGCTCCACTGTACGCCACTCCACTCTACAACACTCTACTCCACTCTGCCATTTCACTCTCCTACACTACTCCACTCTGACACTGTACTCCATGACAATCTACACCAGTATGCTTCACTCTACATTGCAACACTTTACCCTACACTAGTGCACTCAATCCCACTCTACACCATTGCACTCTACGTCACTTTACTTTGCACCACTCTATTCCAACTACATTCTATACTAATGCACTCCACGCCACTGTACTCTGCGACACTCTAGTCTGTAACACTGCAGTCTCTAGCACTGAACTCTACACCACTGCAGTCTACACTGCACCACTCTACTCTACTTCACTGCACTATACACCACTGCACTCTACACCAGTCTACTCTGCACCACTGCACTCTACACCAGTCTACTCTGCACCACTGCACTCTACACCAATCTATTCTGCACCACTGCACTCTACACCAGTCTACTCTGCACCACTCTACGTCACTGCACTCTACGGCCAATGGACTCTACGCCACTTGACTCGAATCAAGTGCACTCTACACCAGTGTGCTCTGCACCACTCTACGTCACTGCACTCTACGGCCAATGGACTTTACACTACTGAACTCGAAACAAGTGCTCTCTACGCCAGTCTACTCTGCTCCACTGTACTTTATGCCATTTCACTCTAGTCTACTCTGACACTGTACTCCAATAAACTCTACGCCACTCTGTCGCTTTGCAAAATTCTACTGCACTCTGTGCCACTCTACGACACTATTCCCCTGTACAGCGCTCTAGGAAACTCTCTTTATGACCATTCATGCCACTTTACTCCACTGTATTCTACTACACACTACTCCACTGCACGCCACTGCACTTAGTGCCACGCTGCTCAACTCTACAACACTCCGCCCTACAAAGAATACAACATGTTACAAAGCATGCTTTTACATTGTGTGCTTTTACAATGCAGTCATTAAAACAACTGCGTTGTTAGTACGCGATACCTTTACATCGCAAGTCATTAGAACGACTTGCTGTAGGGGGCCGCTAGATTTAGGAATAGTAATATTTACTAGTCCTACTCCAGTTTTCGTAACAGCAAGGAAGGTGTTGGATTTCATATCCAATACCTTAGCGTTCCCTACAGCAAGTCGTTCTAACGACTTGCGATGTAAAGGTATTGCATACTAACAACGCGGTCATTGTAACAACCGCATTGTAAAAGCACTGCAATGTGATTTCAGCGTTGCAAACACTGTTTCCCTCTACAACACTCCACTCTATTCCACTCCAACGCGCTGTACTCCACCCAATGACATTCTGCCACTCTACTCCACGGCACTTAAATTTGCTTCACGCCACTCCACTGTAATCTATGCCACTTCACAACTCTATGCCACCCCATGGCACTCCAATATACTCCACTTTAGGACTCTCCACTCACTCTCCTTTACCCCACTGGCTTTTAGCCATGCTGAACTGCAGCCACACAACATGGCTAAAGCATATTGGCAAAGCCAATAGCTCTTGCATGGGTGAGATCTATTGGCTTTGCCAATGCTTTTTTGTTTTCTTTTCCTTGCTTTTGAACCCTTTTCGCAGCTGTGGCTGGCAGAGTAGGCTTTGCACAGCATTTACCGTGATTTAAAATATATCACTCTTCCTTCCAGCTGAGTGCACTTCTAATCTGAGTGCAGTGCTGCTGGGAGATTAGAATTACTATGAAAGTAGCTCTGCGAGCTGCCTGAGCCTGCACAGTGTCATTGGTTCCTGATTGCTTGTGAACTTGGTTTGTACAGCGACAGTATCCCTTCATAGCCTAACATTAGTCATTATGTGTTTGGATAAGGATAGTTGCCCCAACCCAAAAGACTCTTAAAGGTGAATTCCCTTCACCAACTCACATTCAACAGGTAGCCACAGAAAGCCAGGTTGGGGTGTTTGGGAAATCCATTTCCAGTATGGATCCAGACTTGCCGAGAGACCTGTATTCTAAGGTACATTTTACCACAGGGATGTGATTAGTGGCTGGGAGTCCTGCCCTGATCTCCGGTCAGGCCCTGGTAGGGAGCAGTAAACTGTCTTAAAGCAATTTTCTTTGTGTGCTCCGAACCTTGTTCAGCATCAGGCAGCACTGCCTGCCCTTCCGATAGGTGGGCAAAGGATCACTGTCCGAGATGGAGGATTCATTCTTGAATAGTAGTCACTGTTACCCTGGCACTGGGAGGCTGTGGCAGTCGAGACTTCCTTAGCCTGATACAGCTTCTACAGACCTTTGATTACATCACCTTTTAGTAAAACAGGGTTGTGGGTATCCTAAAGACGGCTAGGGATTGGTTTATGGACACCCTGTTGTCGGGTTCTAACTTTACCCATTACTCCACCCTGACGGACCCAATCACTTGCGTGCGCGCCTTAGAGAAAAATATGTTACTGTCCCTTGCAATCTGCCCGTAGTGCCTGTCCTTCAGGTGTACTTTGGCGTCAGGCTGGAGGAGCTCGACGTGTCATGAGACTTGCTGGCTAGGCGTGGTCTTCTCTCTGCTGTGAACCTTGTGACGCGGATACTGTCTGGTAGCTGTCTACTCTTTGAAACACCGGAGGTCCAGAAGTTGGGGTCTTTGGGGTGCTTCACAGCCTGACGTGATACCTGAGAAGCTGCGCCCAAGTAGATGGAGCTCATTAGATCAACAGCTTGCCATAAAATCATCTAGTCATACCAGTTTCTGTTATTAAACCTGTCTTTGCAAGTCCCAGGAGATCTGCAGGCGAGTGTGGAGTGGGAGAGGTAGTGGAGTCACATCAGACCTCTATATATACCACAGTAAACCTTGAAAATGCTGCTCCTGCTCTTCCTGTCCACACCTGGAAGTCTTGCTAGAGGCAGCCAGACGCCTCGCCTCAGGGCACGGAGTCTGGAGGTAGGATCTTGGCAAACCTTGGCCCCGACCTCCAACAGACCGGTTTACTCGTGAGTCAGCCTCGCCTCACAGTACCGAGTCTGGAAGTAGAATCTCGGCTAGCCCTCACCCCAACCGCCAACAGACGGGTTTACTTGCGAGACAGCCTCGCCTCAGAGCACCGAGCCTGGAGGTAGGATCTCCGGAAGCCAAGGCCCCAACCTCAAACACACCTGTTCACTCCCGAGTCCGTCTCGCCTCAGAGCACTGAGTCTGGAGGTAGGATCTCGGCAACCCTTGGCCCCAACCTCCTACAGGCCGGTTTACTCATGAGTCCGCCTCGCCTGAGAGCACGGAGCCTTGAGGTAGGATCTCGGCAAGCCTTGGCCCCAACCTCCTACAGGCCGGTTTGCTCGTGAGTCCGCCTCGCCTCAGAGCACGGAGCCTGGAGGTAGGATCTCGGCAACCCTTGGCCCCAACCTCCTACAGGCCGGTTTACTCATGAGTCCGCCTTGCCTGAGAGCACGGAGCCTGGAGGTAGGATCTCGGCAAGCCTTGGCCCCAACCTCCTACAGGCCGGTTTGCTCGTGAGTCCGCCTCGCCTCAGAGCACGGAGCCTGGAGGTAGGATCTCCGCAAGCCAAAGCCCCAACCTCAAACACACCGGTTCACTCATGAGTCCGCCTCGCCTGAGAGCACGGAGCCTGGAGGTAGGATCTCGGCAAACCTTGGCCCCAACCTCCTACAGGCCGGTTTGCTCGTAAGTCCACCACGCCTGCGCTCAGGCATTATTCAAACCCTTGAGGGGACTAGGGCCTGATTTAGAGTTTGGTGGATGTGACGGATATCCCCTACGCCGCATTAAAAGTTCCATGGGATATAATGCACTTGTCATAAGATGGACGGGGGATCTGTGGTGTTTCTGATGTGTACACATCTGCTGAACTCTAAATCTGACCGCTATTCGTATTTCAGAGATTGTACCTTTCGGAGATGACATTCACCATGTTGACCTCCATATAAACCACAATGACCGACTGTTATTGGAAACCCTTGAAGTTAAAGTTTCACTTCCTATTTTGTAATTCATATGCTTTCTAGACATTATATTTAAACACTTTTTAATTAACATTGAGTTGGGCCTTTACTTTCTTTATCTCTTAACTGTATCGCTGCTGGAGTGGTTGCTTCACGCCCTCACATCTCTTGAAGGAAGTCTTAAGCTTGGCACCATCCTCAGAAGCTACGGAATAAACATCATCTCCTACGCCGACAACGCCCAACTCATCCTCTCCAACGAACCCGACAAGGCCAGGCACAACTTCCACAAAGGCATGAAAGCAGTCGACGACTGGATGAGAGAAAGCTGCCTTCAACTCAACCCAGAAAAGACAGAAGTACTCATCAAGGGCCCTCAACCCAATACATGGAGCAACTCCTGGTGGCCTCCCACCCTTGGAAACCCGCCCACACCCGCCCGCAACCTCGGAATCATCCTGGACCCCGACCTCAGCATGAAGCATCACATCATCTGTCACCTCCACCTGCTTCCACACCCTCCGCACCCTTCGCCTCGAACGCAAGACCTTCCAATGGATCCCCCTCGAACATAGAAGGACCGTCACACACGCCCTCCTCATCAGCTGACTGGACTACGGCAACACGCTCTATGCCAAAATCAACAAAAAACTCACCCGCAAATTACAAAACATCTAGAATGCCGCCGCCATACTGATCCTCGACTTAACCCAACACAGCCACATTTCGCAACACCTACGTACACTGCACTGGCTCCCCATAGAGAAAATAATCACTTTCAAGATCCTCACCCAGGCACAGAAAGCTCTCCACAACACCGGACCAGCCTACCTGAACCAGCGACTAAAACTCCACATACCCCACAGGGCCCCACCATCAGCCCATCTCTCACGCAGAAGTACCCAGCATCAGGAAAACCAGAACAAGAGGATGCTCCTTCTCCTACCTCGCAGACACTGCCTGGAACGCCCTACTTGCCTACATCCGACAAACCTCCTCCCTCCCCTGCTTCATGAAGGAAATGAAGACTTGACTTTTTTAATCTACCTCACCGGCACACGCTACACTCCCACCCAGCGCCTTGAGACCCTAACGGGTGAGTAGCTGCGCTTTATAAACTTTGATTGATTGACTGAGGCCTTGTAAACAGTTGCTTGCCCATGTGAGGTCCCGCTGACCAGGATTCTGCAGGAGCCTCTAAGTCACACGTATTCTAGTCTTTGACTCTCTCTCTTCCTGCCCACCGCTCAGCCTGCCAGAAGGATACCTCGCATTCTTCCAGGAACGAGCTACGAAGAACTAGAAAGCCGCTTGTGACTGGGTGTGAAACCAAAGCACAGTGCAATGGCCAGTTACCTATACGTCTTTTAATGTACTGCCTTGCTAGATCAGTCTTTTTTAAGATCAGCAATATAATTTAACATTGAATAAATTGTGATCGCCTGGGTCGGTCTGGGACAGAAAATAGTCCTCTGCTCTAAAGTGGAAGGGGCCTCATTGGCGAATCCCATTGGAGAGATCTTAGAAAGTGGCCCAGCTTTGCAGATCGGAGCAGTTTTGAACTTGAAAAGACATTGTGTGTTTTGAAAGGAATGCGGCACAGCATGGATGTAAGCTTGTTGCCACCAATGTTTGGGGTAATGTCAGGGAACTCGACAGTAAAAACCGGCCCATCAGACCATAAAGAGGCCCAGAACCCGCCCTAAACACACCACTCTAACCTGTCGGACCAGCCTGACTGGCAGTGACAGATTAGCCTATGGAAGGAGTAGCTGGTTTCGTGACAGAGTGGTGAGGTGGGAGAGATGTATGGGATGGAAGGAGACAGACAGACAAAAAAAATAACGTACCTGCTCTTTAACGATAGCCACTCTGCCGTTCTTCTCCTTCCTGCTGTGTACAATCTTAGACTCTGAGACTCCCCACGGCCAATCCCAGCGCTTCTCTCATGCTGGCCAGCATGAGAGAAGCGCTGAGATTGGGCTGAATGGGCTTTTTTTCTGCTCCAAAGGCGACTTGAAGTCTACACCTGCTGTTCTCTCCACCCGGAAATGCAGCTGGTTGGGGAGATGTCATCGCGCATGGCGGTTTGGCCGTCCTAAGACCGCCGGCCAAACCATCATGCGCACTGACAGCAGTGCTGCCCACCACTCCCTTTCTGCGCCTGTCATGGCAAAGCCCTGACCCGGCTCCGTCCAGAGGAAAAAGAAAATGATAATACTGTTTATTATCATTTTATTTTTCCTCTCCCTCAGCAGGTCAGCAAGTGAGGGCGACGCTCCTCCGCCATAGGAGAGGAGTGCCACTGCCCTATGGTCCAGTCTGACAAGGCCTCGCCCTCCTGTGCATCGACTCAGTGTCACTAGCTGATGCTGGCCTGAGAGGACAGCGCAGAAAGTGTGTACACCAGTCTGGAGTTTACCTCTCTCATAGTAGTAAAACATGTATTTAGAGGTTGAAATCTGGGCAGAAATACTGTAGATGGTTAACTAGGACATAGTTTGGCAAGGAGAGGGCAAGGCAAACCAGCACTGGTAAAGCCAATAGGTCTCACCTCTATAATGTGAGTGCCAAGCTGTTGACCTTGCCAGTGTTTCTAAAGTATTGTTAAATAAAAAACAGTAAAAGACAATCATTTCAAAATAATGGAGGAAGAGCAGATGCATCTTATCTTATTTTAAAACTTCAATTAAATCAATGTGTTCAATCTTTGTAAGTGGCATGGCTTATTTTGAAATACTTTCATCCAGAAAACTCTGAGCAGAATAACTAGGAAATTTCAGAATATAAAAATAACAGTTGCCAAGGCTTATTTTACTTTCACCGGGATTCAGCCATTTGACCCAGAGAGCAGATTTATGGGCCTACAGAAGAAGCTTTATTCTAAGTACACCTTCTGCCTCAAACGGCAGATTAGTGAGTGCAGGAGATGGCCCTGCACCACGCACCATAAAGACTTTGTGCGCCAAACCCTATGCTTTCATGCAGTATGAAGAGTGTAGGAGATCAAACCAGAACAACCTTTACAGTCTCCTCTTCAGCCATACCCCAGCTGAAATATCCCTGCCTGTTACAGTGCTTTTACAGACAAGCTGAAATGGGAGTCTTATTCGATCAACAGCGTTCCAAAAAATCATCTATTCGAGTCAGTGTCCGATATTAAACCTATCCTTGCAAGTGCCAGGAGATCCGCAGGCGATGTGTGGAGCGGGTGAGGTGGCGCAGTCACATCAAACCTCTGTATATACCACATTAGGCCTTGAAGGGGCTGCTCCTGCTCTGCCTGTCCACACCTGGAAGTTTGCTAGAGGCAGCCAGATGCCTCGCCTCAGAGCACTGAGGTGATGGTGTTCCTACATACAAATTTTTCATCTCGGTAGCCGAGATAACGGGCGGAGAGACATACATCGAGTAAATCTCATTTCCATCTGCCTTCTAAAACGACCAGGTTCCTCGCCCTTTCATCACTCGGTTTCATTGAGGTGAATTTTCTGAAGGAAAGCGTGGCTGCATATATCTAAATTGGAAACAAGCTCGTACATCGTGCACATGCATCAATTTCGCTCTAACGAAAAATAGGACAATTCATAGTACCAACTATATTTTGCCTTTTAAAAGTGGAAATATTCTCGCCCATTGCGCATATGAACCAATTGCGCTCCTATGAAAAACAGGATTATCCATAGTACCACAAACATTTTGCCTTTTTAAAGTAATCGCGGCCCACCCAGAATGAACATAAGTAAAGCTATTCATATGCCCATTGTTAGAACTGGCTATTTCTGGTAGGCTAAGGCTGACGCCAAAGCCAGGCAGAAACCACCATTCTAGTCAGGGCAAGGAAGTCACACGCCAAGATAACCCCTGCTCACCCCCTTGGTAGCTTGGCACAAGCAGTAAGGCTAAACTCGGAGGCAATGTGTAAAGCATTTGCGCCAGCACACAACAGCAACAACATACTAGGCACACCACAAAAGGAACTCCACACAAGGATATATTAAAATAAGTTTTGCATTGTCAAAACACATATCAGATAAAAATCACACATGTACATTGTGCCAACTGGCACGGGCAACATTCATAAGGGATTATTTACAAGACAGGGCCACATGGGCCACTGTCAGAATCAGATACAGCACTTTTAGTATAAGGAATAATAAACATACAATGGTAATCAAAAAGATCACAACCAGTATCCACTGGTAACAGGAACCAGGACCTTACTAGGACCACCTGTACTAAAAAGAACAACCACCTAAGAATAAAATACATTTAGGGGTATACACCGGAAAACATTACCCATGATGCATGAAACACATTCAGAGGAGTAATAAAGAGAAACACATGATGCCTAAAACATTCAGAGGTGTTAAGAATAAAGCACATGATGCAATAAAATACGTTCAGGGGTGCAGCGCAAGAAGACACATGATGCCTAAAAACATTCAGAGGTGCCAGAACAACACAATAGCGCAAAAACACACAGTAGGCAATTACTATTAAAAACATAGAAATCACATTGCGCATAACTTACATAAGCCACCACCTGTGGCAGTCCCTAGGCCAACTGGCCTTGTTGGGGCTCAGACGCCCTGAGTCTCAATGTCCGGGCGCGCTGCCATGCAGCGCCAGTCCAAGAACAAGCCTAAACGTAGCAGGTGCCCACTACTTGCTGGGCACCTGAGGACAATCACAAAACCTAAACGGTGCAGCTGCCCACTAATTGCTGGGCAGCTGAGAGTCCAAACTGCGACAGGGTCCTCACTGACTCTTAGGCGCAAACTGCGCCACGCTGGAGCCACACAGGCTCTGGACACCACACAGGACCTAAACGTTGGAGCCACACAGGCTCTGGAAACAACTGTGCCCCCTTTAGCCTCGGGGCTTTACACAAAGAAATGCCCCCTCAGAGCCTTCTCAAGGCTCTACAACGTTGGGGCGACCCGCTGCCAATCGGGGCCACCCAGACTCTGTGCCTCTCAACACAAAATGGGGCGGGGAGCCTCTCGGGGCTCTACACAACGTTGGGGCGACCCACTCTCTCCACGTTGGAGCGGTCCACTGCCACACGGGACCGCTCTTGACCTTGTGCCTCTACCGGCACCGCCAGCCACATCACGGAGCCCCCAGCCCTTTCACTCACCGGGCTGTTCTCGGCGGGGGCTCCTCTCTGCACCGGAGCGGCGGGGCAGGACTTCCGGTCTTCGACGTGCGGTGGGGGTGGGCACCGGCAATGTGCCCCGCGCCCCCTCCGCCATTCCTTAACTCCTCCGGGGCTCCCTCCAGCACACGGGAGCCCCAACGACCAGGCCGCCATGCTCCTTCGTCTCTTCTCTCACCGGGCCGGCAGCATCTTCTGCCGAGCCAGCCAATCCCGTCGCGGCTCCTGTGACGAGCCTCCAGCAGCACCCGGGAGTCAGCCAATGGCAGTGCGGCTCCCGGGACAGGCCAACGATGACGCTCCGCTCCTTCAGCCAATCACGGCGCAATAACATGGATGACGCTGCGCCGCACGGGCCAATCCCGTCGCGGCGTTGGTGAGGGGGCTCGGCTCCTCCAACCAATGGGAGCACGGTGGCTTCGTTCTTCGGCCCCGCAGCTCCGATCAGGACGACACTTTGGGAAGAGGCTTTCTGGCCTCGGGCAGCAGCGGTGATCAGGCGGCAGATGATTTTCGAGGGCGCGGGTCACGGACAGACCGCCCTCTTGGCCTCACAACCGCTCTTGAGTGGATTCCACGAGGGGAAGCACCACAGACCTCCGACCCTCGCCGGGAATGTGCCGATGAGCATACCGATCCCTTCCTACACTCAGCAGTCGAGCACCACACGCTCCAGGTCCAAAACAGCACGCTCTTGCAGTAATTCTTGGCAAAGCTTTAGGAATAAAAGAGGGAGCAGCCTAGCCCCCAGCAGGAAAAGTCCATCAGGAGTCCAGGGGCTGGGCAGGGCTCAGGGATTCCCCTGAGCCCCAGCAGCAGCATGCCCCTGGCAGATTCAAGTTAGAAACAAGAACAAATTGGAAGGGGACACAGCCCCTTCTTATACACAGAAATGTCTTTGAAGTCTTTGTGTAGGCAGTGTGAGAACCAGCTAGAACCGGTTATAGGGAAGTCCTGTTAGTATCAGGAACAGAGGTGACAGTCGCCCAGCGGGGGGTGGAGCCAGCATTGTGGTTTGGCAGGCACAGCCCTTCACTATCAGGTGCCATCTCCTCCCACTTCCCTGGCAGCAGATGCTGCCTTTCATCCATGGGCTGACTCAGATAACCTCCTGGGCTCTCCAGCCCCTGTCACCCTCAAACCAGACAGTCAATCCACAAGCAGGCCCAGGCACTCCTGACCCAGGCTCACCAGCCAATCATACGCCAGACACAAATTACACAAATATGCCAACCTCTAAAAGTCAGCGAAAGGAGGGGTTTGGCCCTGTGGGAAAGAGGGTAGGTAGGGCCTGTTGCAATACCAAAAGGGGGAAATATACCTATGCCTCTATTAACAATTATGAAACAGCACTTAATGCTAAACAAAGGGAAAACCACAATTAATTATTTCACCCAGACATTTAATTTATGTCATTTACTTTTTTGGGTTGCATGTTTAGCATTTAAAGACAAGAAAATACATTATCAACTTCACATTGAGCCAAACATGATTATTTGAAAAAGAAAAAGCGAGAAAAAACAATGTATACAATTAATGTGCAGAAACAAATAAAACATACCATACCAATGTGCATTTAAAAGTATTATCAGTTGTCATTGAACAGTTACCACAAAAATAGTACAAAAAACCACTGTCATCAAGTCATATATTGAATTTCCAGGGGGTAAACCTTATTCATTACCACCCCACATTCCTGTCACAATGTTACTAAAGTTCATGTTATTTAACAACAGGAATGGAGACAAAGCCGATTATTTCCACAAACGAAATGACTTAATGCCGACGCGTTTCGAATCCCAATGTCTTAATCATCGGATTCTCATCAGGGCGGGTGATTTTATCCACGGGTAAGGTTTAAAGAAAAAGAAGGGGAATTATTTAAAGAGAGTCCGCCTCTCATGGATAGTGAAATAGCTTTTTCAATTGAACGCATCCGAAGATGCAGCATACCTTATATGACCAATGATTTTTTGGTCTTAAATTCTCTTTATTGAAATGTCATCAACAACCGTGGGTGTCAAACTGCAGGAGAGCGAGATTGTTATGATCAGTTCTTACATAATAATTGGAGGCTGCCACAAACTGCATGGATAAATTGCAAAGTAGTGGGTTTACCTTCAAATCTGATACATCCGCATAAAACTCGAGAAGCAAAAAAGGGATCGGATTGAAGAGTTTTGGTCCCAATGTCATGTCCTTCTTAAGAATCTACAAAAAGAATTTTAAATTGGTCTTAACGCAGGGACTATTTTGATGAATACCAGAACCCCAGTAAGGAAAACGTTAAGTGGCTTACTTGTTTGTTAGTTTGATCTGTGAAAGAGTGATTGTTTCCGTAAAGTGTCCTGTAAAAAGGAAACGAGGAACAAACCAATAATTGTCGATGTTATTTTATATATAATAATAAACATCAAAAATGCTGCCGGGTTCTAGCTTGCTATAGAACCGCTGGGCGTCTTACCGTTAAGTGGGCCCTTGATGCGGTGGATTTTTGCGCCAGGTATGAAGGAAAGACTTTTTTCAATAGCCGGATTGAATCCTGAAACAGACCAACGTCAGTAAATCAGTTTATTTGGCCCAATGTTCAGACTGAAAACCTCTAAAAAAGTGGCACTTCTAGACTAGACACACTCTTGCCGCATATACCATTTCGCAGCATTCAGTCTCACGAGTTCTCTCATACCAAACTCGCCCCTGCACTCCCCACACATCAGGAACTACCATGGGCATACATATTCCCCATTCATTCCTATGGGAGGGCAGGTCACTCACCACACATACACAGAGAGCTCAAGCACTTTACACTGTACCACAGTGAAAAAGTGCGCAGAGGCCTAAAATCACCAACACTAGGTCACAGAAACAGGCTAGGAAAAAGCAAAAAAAAGTCTCAGGGTGAACCTGCCAAAATGGCCAGGTCCAACACCCATCTACCCTTATTAATTAAAGTCCCCGTTGTTTATCCAATTACTGATGACAGAAATCCTCTTTTACCATCTATACTTTGCCAATCTAATAGTTGTGCAAAAAGACGGTCTCCTGATGACGACAGCAGTACAGAAACGCACGTAGTTCCTATTCTGTCGCTTGCCATCATCAAATCATCATCTTCTCTATATATTAATGCATACTATTCATAAGTATATCGTTTTGGTCTGACTTGAAAAAATATGTACTGAATTATTTATCATGAAGTATGGGTTTGTATGTATAGTATTATATATTATCTGAATCAAAATAGTTGAAGAAAAAGTTTTTACAAAAAAAAGAATGAACTATATCATGAGCTTATAATAAATTAAAGCAAACAAAATAAATATATTTGTCTATAATATTTTGTGGGTTATCTATATATGCTCCTTGACTTTGTGTCCTTTTTGGAAATAAATGTTTGCTATTGCTCTTTTTACCTAATCAGTTCAGTTACTAGTCCCTACGTATAGCAAGCCCATTTGCTTAGTAGGGGTCCCCATGTTATTCTAAAAAATTGGCTACAACCTCCTACAGACCGGTTTACTCTCTAGTCCGCCTCGCCTCAGAGCACTGAGTCTGAGGGTAGGATCTCAGCAAGCCTTGGCCCCAACCTCCTACAGGCCGGTTTACTCTCAAGTCAGCGTTGCCTCAGAGCACTGAGTCTGGAGGTAGGATCTCGGCAAGCCTTGACCCCAACCTCCTACAGGCCAGTTTATTCTAGAGTCCGCCTCGCCTTAAAGCACTGGTGGTAGGATGTGTAGTTTGTTCTGTTATTTTCTTTCCTTGAATCGTTGGTGTTTGCTACAAGTAAGCTTTCGCTGCTTGGGTTCTCTAAAGTAATTTATAAACCCCAACAGAACCAATTGTTTTTGTTTAATACGCATACCCAGGTTCTGAGGGACACCGGGTCGCCCCATTAATGTTGCTAGCTTACAAGAACATGGCATTACAGCTGCCAGCTACCCTCAAGAGCATAGCATTACAGGTGCCAGCTATCTACAAGAACATGGCATTACAGGTGCCAGGTATCTACAAGAGCATGGCATTACAGGTGCCAGCTACTTACAAGAACATGGCATTACAGCTGCCAGCTACCCTCAAGAGCATAGCATTACAGGTGCCAGCTATCTACAAGAGCATGGCATTACAGGTGCCAGCTACTTACAAGAACATGGCATTACAGGTGTCCGCTACCCACTAGAACATGGCATTACAGGTGTCAGCTACCCACTAGAACATGGCATTACAGGTACCAGCTACTTGGAAGAAAATGGTATTACAGATGCCAGCTTCCTTCAAGAACACTGCATTACAGGTGCCAGCTTCCTACAAGAACATGACATTACAGGTACCAGTTACTGACGAGCATGGCATTACATGTGCCAGTTACCGACAAGAGCATGGCATTACAGGTGCCAGTTACCGACGAGCATGGCATTACATGTGCCAGTTACCGACAAGAGCATGGCATTACATGTGCCAGTTACCGACAAGAGCATGGCATTACAGGTGCCAGTCACCACCGAGAGCATGGCATTACAGGTGCCAGCTATGTGCAAGACTTTTTGGGCAGCAGCACATCCTCAGTGGGCTCACAAAGTCGATCACAGGTGGTTCTAGTGCCCTTCTTCCAAGAGCTTCGGAAAAAGCAGCGAGTCTGTAGGTACTTGAAGACATATGGGGTAAAAGGATGTAAACCGAAGTAGTAGCGTTGTCATAATTCCATATAGCTGCATGAAATGAAATGAAATGAAAAGAGATTTATAAAGCGCATGGCTGCCCTCGAGCGTCCCAGCGCTAAAACAAAACACAGGACCAACACCCAAATACAACTGAGGAGGAAGCCTAAAGGGGGAAAAGATACGTTTTCAATGCTTTGCGGAATCTCACTAGATTGGATTCTTTCCGCAGGGCCATCGGTAGAGCATTCCATAGTTGGCCAGCATTAAAAGAGAACCGGCGACCGCCGGACCTCACCTTTTTGGCTCTGGGTATCACCACAAAATTACCATCATCCGAGCGAAGGGCTCGCGTAGGTTTGTAAGGTGTGGTAAATATTTGATTTACCGTCTTAATTTCTATGCAGGTAAGTACTTAAACAAAAATAACTCAATCGGAAAGAAAGAGGCAGAGTCCGTGGTGTTAGAGTTCTTAGGGGTTTTATTCCTTAAAAAGGAATGGGTCAGGTACTGGATATCGGGTTCCTGCCACCACTGGGGTGCAGGAAGGGATAGAGCATACTTTTTTGACATTACATTACTTTTATACTTAATATACACCATAGAAGTCAATGCAGAAGGCGTAACAGCTGAGAGAGACAAGATAAAGATACACACGTGTTGGCAATACGTAAGCAGAAGGCGTGAACTAAGGCGTGCACAGAGGTGTGTTCTAGAAACGTCACATGTAAGTGTCAGAAGTGGGTGGCTCTATGACAGAATAGTGCAGAGTCAGCAGGAATCGGTAGCTAGGATGCGCGCGCAGCTGCATGACATGTGGCTGACGTAAAGTTGGAGGGTGCAGGGGACTTGACATTTACACTAGAGGAAAGAGACAGAAGTCTGGCATGTCAGATCAACTCGTTCCTATATCATATCTGGTATCTGATGTTTGGGAACCATATTATCTAGAAGGAAAAGGTCTCTCGGACAGAAGCTATTCTATACTGACTGTGAGTGCGTGTATAAGCGTCTAGGTGTCTGCATGAGATGCGAGGGGGCATGGGCCTACCATGGTAACGGAGACTATGAATTACTTGGACGGAGACAGTGAGGCCGGGCCCTTTGCTCTGCAGCTGGAAGGATGTTTACTTAAACTAGTAGGCAGGAATGTATTTTTGAGGAGCGGAACAGATAATTCGAAGGTTGACTACAGTCTTGACAGGCAACAGGCTGAGCTAAGCGCCGTGAGCCGCGCAGGGAGTAAGGCAGAGGTCACGGGTACAGAGGCCGACTCAGGCTGAGGCATTTCAGAATCTGAAGGCAGGAAAAGGCTCGATGGCAGAATTCAGGGCCTACTTCGCCTGGGCTGAAAAACGTGTAAAGTACACCATAAAAAGACGTTGGCAAGGCATACTTAGAAACGGAATATTCAACCCGTTCAGGGTGGGTCTGGAAGAGGACATGTTAACGTTGGACGCAAATGTGTTTGCGTCTTCATAGCTGGCACAGGAGGGAAGTTACATGCACTTTAAGTTCGTACATGGAGACAGTGGGGTACACTTTAGGGAACATTTCTTGACCATAAAATTTATATTTCCTCATTCCCTCCTTGTTCCCTACGGACCCTTCATGATATATCGATCCTCATGAACCGATCAGTCTGTTCACGTAACATCATTTGCTCTTCTTTTTTTTTTTTCACGTTTTGCATGAAAACTGGAATGCGGAATACATGACGTGGCGCACAGACCGCAAATCGCTGGCCCACATTGTAAACATAGGCAACAACTGAATACTATGACAAGGGCAATGCCTAGGAAGGATAGGATCTTCCATCCCCAAGCAGTCAATGTTGTCCAGAACCAACCGGACCAAGTCCAGGTGCCTGGATTCTGATGTATCAAACTTGCAATTTTATGAAGACGTGTGATAGCTTTATATACAGTTGGCGCGTTTTCTGGAATGAAAACACAGCAACTTGACCCGATGACCTTACAAGCTCCGCCTCTATCTGCCAAGATGACGTCAATAACGAGACGATTCTGAAGAACAACAACCCGCATGGCGGACTGCTCCTCTGTTAAGTTGCCTAGAGCGGAGGTAGTTTCATTCACTACTGCTTCGAGGGTTCTAGTTAATTTGCGTATCAGTTTACTATTAAAAACAGCACCTAAGTAGGGGAAGAAACCTTTATTAAAGTCTGTATACTGCTTCCATGCCGTTTCAGTATAGTCGACAATCGGGAGATCTCTTCTGAGTCTACTGTTTACTAGATTGGTATTTCTGTGATAATCAGGAGGAGCTAGGAAAACAGGGGGCAGAAGGAAGGCAATGTAACAGGTACCATCCCAATCTAGGGGTAAGCGTATGTATGCGGTATGGCCACAAACAAAGTAGGAATGACGAGTAGCTCTAAATGTAGATCTGCCCTGATCACTGAATTCGACCACAGTGGTACATTTACTATGACCTAAGTGTACTGAACCCTTCTTTCTGAGACATAAATCACCAGTGACTGGTAATACTGACATAGCAGGGAGAACTGGGGCAGCTTCGGATTCAACAGTAAGAATCATTAGGTTAAGTGTGTAATTACCTAAACCATATACTTCATTTTCTAGATCGGTTCCTGTCCTAGTGGGAAGTCCCTTCTTGTCAGGGTAGCAGGCGTTAAGCAAAACTAAGTTCAGGTTTCCCCAAACCCAATTTCCTTCGAAAATAGCAATATCAGAATCTAAAGAATTAATTAATCTAAACCATGCACCACAGGAGCCATTGTGAGTGAACGGGTACGGAAAAAGAGGCAGAACTCCCTTGTATTTCTGGTAGGGAGGGAGTCGGCCACATATCCAACAGTTGGTAGCATTGTTAGTCTGATGGGAGTGATGTAACATACTAATGAATGTATTGTTGCGCAGCGCAAGTCTGTAAGATAACTCATGTAAGGGTAATTCACTAAAAGAATGTTCGGCAGAGACATTGTAAGCAGATTGTGTATGCTTGAAGATAGGGTAATATACAGGCAGCAGTATACTAGCAACGATAATCAGGAGGCTTAGAAAAAACAAAATCAATAATGTCACTATACAGTGACTACGGAGTGATTTACAATATGCACGTTTCTTGAGTCGTCTCTCTCTCTCTATCTCGATCTAGGGGATACATGTCAGAAACTAATTTAACCGATTCACCTAGGGGAGGACTTAAACAATTAAACTGTCTGACTTGCTAGATCGTAATTTAGTTCTGTACTCCTCTTGCGGAGTTTTTTCTCTTTTGGCAACTTTAAAGTCACTAGATTCTAGGCAGTCCTTTGAGGGGGTGGAAGAGTCAGTCTCGGGTAAAAGTTCATTACATTTTTTTATATGACTCGTATGGATCCACCCCTTGCGGCCTTCAACCTTGATAGCGGTCCTCGTGGTCAGAAGGACGAGCTTCGGCTCCTGCCAGCGAGGCTCCAGCGGACTCCTCCTATCGAAGTTGCGGATCAACACCGTGTCCCCTGGACGGACATCGTGCGGCTTTACATCAGTGTTGTCGGGGAAAAGCTGCAGCAACCTGTGAACGACATGATTGGAGTGCAGACATCAAGGAGGCAAGGTAATCTGTCAGCATGTTACAGTCAACATCAGTTATTTTCTTAGGCATGGGCGTCCCCCACATATTTGGTGGCCTGCCAAAAACCACTTCATACGGGGATAGCCCTGATCTTGAATGAGGAACCATCCTCATGTAGAATAATGCAACTGGCAGGGCGACTATCCAGTCGACCCCTTTCTCTTTACAAACTTTAGCAAGACGGGTCTTTAGTGTCTGATTATGCCTTTCTACAAGGCCAGCTGCCTCGGGATGTCGGACGCAATGGAATTTCCACTGATATCCTAGCAGGAGTGATACCTGTTTCATGAGCTCGGACGAGAAAGGCTGTCCGTTATCTGAGTACACGATACGAGGCAAGCCGTACCGTGGGAAGAATTCTCGAACCAGCTGCCTGGCAGTGGTCGGAGCAGTGTAGTCTGGGACTGGATATGCTTCTGTCCAACGGGAAAGTGCACAAACAACTACGAGGACATACTTAAATCCTCGACATCGGTCCATCTGGATATAATCCATCTGGAGGACTTCAAAAGGGTGATCGGGAGGATGAAATCCACCTTGCTCTACAGGGACGCTTTTACCTGGATTGAACTGACAACAGATCATGCAAGTACGCACTTTCTGTTTTGCTGCTGCTCGTAAGTGTTTGTTGTACCAGAGATTCTGTAAACTGTCTAACATGGCTTTTTCTCCTAGGTGGGCGGGACTATGTGCGGTATTTACTATGACTTGAACCATAGAATCGGGGAGAAACCATGTAGATTTTCCCTTCGTCATCCATCCCTGATCTGTCTGGATCCCTCCTAGTTCAGTCCATTTCTTGATTTCATCTGGAGTGGCATGTGTCTGAATATCGATTACATCTAGTGTGGGATCCTTTACAGACATACAATGTGTCGGTACTATAATCTTTGTCACATCAGTTGTCTGGGTGTGAGTCAATGCTGTATGTTTTGCTGTTTGATCTGCCAGGTCATTACCCTGGGAAACGGAGTCTGTAACTTTAGTATGTGCTTTACACTTCATGATGGATATGCCCGAAGGCAGATGTATTGCTTCTAACAGTGCTTGGATGAGGAGGCCGTGTTGAATCTTGGCTCCGTGGGAAGTCAAGAAACCTCGTTCTTGCCATAACATTCCGAAGTCGTGTACGACTCCGAAAGCATAACGAGAATCAGTGTATATGTTAACGTTTCTGTTCTTGGCTAGTATACAGGCTCGGGTCAGAGCGATGAGCTCTGCTGCTTGAGCGGACAGTGTGTCAATACGATGTGTTTCTTTGACTTCGGTTTCAGTGGTTACTGCGTATGCTGCCACTAACTCTCCTGTACTTGTTCTCATGCATGAACCGTCCACATAAAGTGTCAGGTCTGGGTTGGTCAATGGAACATCTGTTAAGTCTCGTCGGGGCTTTGTTACTGCATTAATTATCTCCATACAATCATGCGGGGCTGAATCTGTTATAATCGAGGGTAACAATGTGGCAGGATTTAGAATGTTACAGCGTCTGATTTCTATGTGAGGCTGGAATAGTGTCAATTCATAACCTGTCAATCGTGCTATAGTCAAGTGTTGAGTCTGGGTTCGGTTTAGAAGGACCTCTACAGAATGTGGAACTTGTACTGTTAATGGATGTCCTAATACAATTGAGTCGCTCTGTCTGATTGCTAAGGCTGTCGCTGCAACTGACTTTAAGCACGCAGGGAGTGCCTGGGCTACTGAATCCAATGTACTCGAAAAATAAGCGCAAGGCTTATGTGAACCTGCTTGGTCTTGAGTGAGGACAGACAACGCTGTACCATCACGTTCTGTAACAAAAAGTGTAAAAGGTTTGCTGTAACATGGTGTCGCTAGAACTGGTGCCTGACATAAAGCTTTCTTTAATTCCTCAAAAGCCTGTGTATGTTCCTGAGTCCAAGGAAGGGCAGTCGAAGTCGCTGCCTCCTGTGTTGTCAACTGAATGAGTGGTTTAGCTAGAAATGCATACTGGGGAATCCATTGTCTGCAGTACGAGGTGAGGCCTATAAAGGCCCGCACTTCCTTTTGTGTCTGGGGTTGTGGCATATTTACAATTAACTGGATGCGGTCAGGAGTGAGCTGTCTCCCCACTTTGGACAGCAAGTGACCCAAGTACACAACTTGCTGAACACAGAATTGTAGCTTCGAAGGGGACACCTTGTGTCCCTTGTCGGCCAGAAAATGTAAAACTATCAATGATGCTTGTTCACATTCGGGTTCACTTCGTGCGGTGATCAGCAGATCATCGACGTATTGCAATAAGGCAGTGTTAACTGGCATTTGGATACAATCAAGTTGTCTTTTCAGTGCTTGACTATAGATGCTGGGGCTTTCTGTGAATCCTTGAGGTGCGCGTGAAAATTTGAAACTTCGTCCATTTAAACTGAATCCGAAGAGATATTGGCTCTCCGGATCGATGGGCACACTGAAGAAGGCGTTCTTGAGGTCAATTACAGTAAAGAACTTCGCTTCTGAATCAATAGCAGTCAATAAAGATGAGATGTCGGGAACCACAGGGTACTGTGGAACAATGCATTTATTCAGTTCTCGTAAATCAATCACCAGCCGATATACTGGCGGTGCATTGGGATCAGTACGTTTAAGAATCGGAATGACAGGGGAATTACAGATATTGGAGTCGGTCTCTACGACCACTCCTTGGGCAATAAGCTCTTCAATGATTTCCAGTAAAGCCACGACAGCATCGGGTGGTAACTTGTATTGTCTGATTCGGGGTAAAACAACTCCTGGTTTGAGTGTAACAGGGTATGGTGTAATGTGCATGCAACCTACATCGGTTGGGCCTTGTGCCCACAGGTGTTCTGGTACATTTTTCAATCTGACATCAAAATCTCGTAATACATAGTGACTCTTAAAGTCACGCAGGAAGAGTCTAACTCCTTCCGGAGAACAACATATCACGGCTCCTAGAGCCTTCAGCGTCTTTATTCCTAACAGGTTCTCTGGACATGATTTCGTGAGTAACAAGTCTGTAACACGTGATAATGGACCTACTGCTAGGGGGACGGGTTCTGACACTTCATTTACAATAGGCTTTCCTGAAAAACCAAGGGAAACATTCTGTGAGCCTGAGAGGGGTGCCCCTGGGACTTCATCATGGCTGATTGTTGTGCGACTTGCCCCTGTGTCAATTAAAAACTTTGTCTTTTCCCAATACCTGACTATGTACGTATGGACCCTCTTGATCTACAGGAATCTCGATAAGGGGCAAGCCAACCTCCCTCTCTAGGCTGTTTCATGTGTATCGCTGATAATCGGGATAATCAGATTGGGCATACTGGTACATTTGCTGTGAAACTTGCTGAGTCGCGGCAATGGGCTGTGGCTGTGATACCGCTACGGTCTGGGCGGTGTGTGATGAAGCATGCATAGGCTGTGTGTTCTGTGAAGTCTGTGGCTGGACCTGGTCTTGTCTAGGCTGACGCGGTCTTTCTTTAGTTTTACCTGTCGCTATATTGTGTTTCAGGACTGGACATTCATTTACGTAGTGGCCTGGCTGCTTGCAATAGTTGCATGTCCCTTTAACGGGAGCTGCTGAATTATTTGTCTGCGTCCCACCCTTTTTCTGACCGTCAGCTGGGACTGTCTGGGCAACTAGTATTTTCATTTTCGTGTCTTTCATACGTCTTTGTTCATGTTCTTGTTCCTCTCTAATTCTGTTCTGATGATATTGTAACATTTGTAACATCTGGGATGGCGTATTTGCTTGCCATGTGCTTTCGACTTTATATACACGATTATTAACTTGTGTTAGGGAATTTTCCACTAATTTACTTACAAAAAGGTGTGGGTACGACTCGCTACTTGGTTTCAGGCCACTATTAATAATGAAACATTTCTCGAATCTTGAATAGAAATCACTAGTATCTTCATCGTGTTTCTGTTTACAGGCTGAGATCGCGTCCCAGTCTTCCTTTTTAGTTGTCAATAATCTTGGCAAAACCTGTACTATTAAACCTGGTAATGCTTTAGCTTTCTCCCCAAGGCCTAGCCCTGGAGTACGAATTTTTTCCTCGTCCTCTATTTCAGTCCATATAATCTTTTTCTCTCCCACCTCCCATTCTTTTTCTTTGAGTTTCTCGTAGATGCCTGTAGGCAACAGTACTTTTAACAATTTCATAATATCCGTATATGTTTAGTCTCCCATTAGTAACATATCCTTAAGTTCTCGGTGAAAACCTGCAGGGTCTTTATCGTGACAAGGTACTAGTTTCTTCATTTCTAACAATTCTAACTTTGTCAAAGGTGTGTACACATACACGCGTTTCAGAGTATTATCTGTACCCATGACTGGGTGTACTTCTCGTAAAGGATTCTGTCTGTCCAAATGCTCCAAATGAAACATTTTTCTTTCTGGGGGCGGAGCTGAAACATGTTGTGGGCCTAAGAAGGCGTTATATCTGTGTCGTTGTTCTAGAATTATTTGAATCAACTTGGTACTTAGGCCTCTCCATCTATTCATAAGTAGTGTTTCTAATGTATCAGGTAAAGGACCTGGGTCCGAATGTTCGTTTCTGTATAACGTGAGAAGATGCTGAATCATGTATACACTCGCTAATTTCTGCTCGTCTGGGGAAAGGTTCAGAAATGTCTGTGCTACGGTATCATCATTGTATATGCTAGGATTGTCAGCCCATAACACTGCTGACCGGGCTAGTTCTTGTTCATCCATAGAATTGAGTACATGGTACCCCATTCGTTCTTGAAGCAATTTATCGGTATCTTGAAAGAGATATTCAGAAGAATTCGGTTTTGATATACTAGACAGAAAAACTCTCTTGCTTTCTGGGCGAATACCTTTCCTAAGATAATTTCCCTTACCTACGTACGCTATCGTTTCTTTAGGTTGTTGTTCGGGTTCCTCTCGGTCTTCCTCCCCGGAGGAATCAAGCCTACCCTCGTCTGTTTCCCTTTCTTGTTTCTTTCTTTCATGTATCTCTATTACTTCTTTCCTGATCTTTTTGTACATACTTGCTATACAATTCTGTTTATCGTGTTTTCCCTCGGCTATGTTCTGGCCCCACTTGTTTAGTGCATCCAATTCGTCTTGGTCTACCCCAGGCCGGTCTCGTTCTCTTATTAGACAGTTTATGAAGAATCGTAATATACAACCTTGAGTGTCAGTTTTCTCTTTAATACAGTCAGGATCTTCCCCAGTCTGGATAAAATGGTATATTCTATCTAGATGATCAGTCATTCCTGGGAATAACATTAAGTAATCTGTGACTTTTCGTAAACGAAGGGATGCTAATAACATCCTATCGTCTTTACCGGGTACTGGATCGTATCTGCAAACTGGAAGGGGTTCCTTAAGTATGTCGAAATTTGAAATTCGGGGTGTACGGTTCTTTAATATGTCCCTTATGTTTAACCTATGTTGTGGTGGCGGGGTCTGGTGACCTCCTGTCGCACCTCCAGTGGCGGATGCTTGAGTATGACTTGTCTGTGGGGACTGTGTAAGTAACTGAACTGGGGTTCTTCCAGGGTCAGGCCTAAACGGATTCAGAGTATCCATCTTAGGTGTAGGAAGTGGTGGAGGAATAGGTGGAACAGGATTCCGGACGGGTGAACTTTGTTGTGGTAAGGGCGGGATATGGTCTTGGGGTGGGTTGCCACCTCCGTCACCATCAGTAGGTGGTACCTGGGCAGGTGGATTGGTGTAAGCGGGAGCTACGTCATCTAGATAGGAGGCCAGGAATATGTCTTTTGTAGTCCTGTGAGTTACTTTAGTTGGAACCAATGGCGGTGGCAGATCTTTCGGTATTTCTGAAGTGGCCTCGGGCGAACCCTCGGTCACTAAGTACATGCCATTTACAAGGGTATTTCGCATGCGGTCTACTTGTTCTGCCTTTACTCGGATCCCCTCATTAACTAATTCGTTTTCTCGGACTTTATCCGACTCTTCTCTATGTCTGTCTTCTCTTCGGAGTGCTTTTTCGGCACGTTTATGTGATTCTTCACGCCAAAATTCTATGGCATCTTTCTGAGATTGTCTGGCTTTCTTTTTCCATAGCGCTTCTTCTACTTTCAGGATGCACTCGGCATCCCACGTTCCTGTAACGGGCCATCTGTGTCTTTCTTCTAGGTGCTTAGTATAATCGGCCCATAAATCTAGATACAGTATGGCATCTAAGCCATGCTTATGGTACATAAAATTTCCAGGAGTGTCCCTAGGGGGGATATGAATTTCTTCCTCTAGCATCCCTTTCCTAGTTCCTATCTGTCTTAACTTATTGAAAAGCGGCATCTTGTTACTTAGTGCTGGATACTCGATACTTGTCACTTACTTCTGAACACAGGTGGTTTTTACAAAAACACAGTAATGTACACAAAACAGTCACTCATACCACGACATTAATCACATGAAACATTTTTGGACACATATGACTACCCTTTTACGCTAGATGTACTGCTAAACAGCACAGATACACTGTTGGGGACAGTGCAAGAACTTGTATGCTAGATGTACTGCTAAACAGCACAGATACACTGTCTAAAACAGTGCAGACCGCGTTTGCGTACCCAAACCCGTCTTTACCGAATACATAATAATGTACCCGTCTAGATGCGTCCCCAGCAACGGTACTCACCGGGAAGCACGGAACAGAAGGCCTCGGAAAACTCGACTGGACTGGACCGGACTGGACTCGACTCGACTCGATGCGTGAATACTTCGGAACTTCGGAACTGGTGGGCCTCTTGACACCTCGGACCTTGCTTCTTTCGGCTAGGCTCTGGTCGGGATCCTCCGCACTCCTCACCGCTCGTCTGGGTGCTGATCGCAGTCTCCGTCACCTCCGTAGGCCTGAGGGAGATACAGGAAATCCTGCGGGTACGCGTAGTGTCCGTCACGACTGTGGCAGGGGACCAAAGCTGCAACGCACCAACCGGCGCGTGGGGTGGGGGAGGGGTCCCTGTTCGGGCGCCAGAATAATGTGGTAAATATTTGATTTACCGTCTTAATTTCTATGCAGGTAAGTACTTAAACAAAAATAACTCAATCGGAAAGAAAGAGGCAGAGTCCGTGGTGTTAGAGTTCTTAGGGGTTTTATTCCTTAAAAAGGAATGGGTCAGGTACTGGATATCGGGTTCCTGCCACCACTGGGGTGCAGGAAGGGATAGAGCATACTTTTTTGACATTACATTACTTTTATACTTAATATACACCATAGAAGTCAATGCATAAGGCGTAACAGCTGAGAGAGACAAGATAAAGATACACACGTGTTGGCAATACGTAAGCAGAAGGCGTGAACTAAGGCGTGCACAGAGGTGTGTTCTAGAAACGTCACATGTAAGTGTCAGAAGTGGGTGGCTCTATGACAGAATAGTGCAGAGTCAGCAGGAATCGGTAGCTAGGATGCGCGCGCAGCTGCATGACATGTGGCTGACGTAAAGTTGGAGGGTGCAGGGGACTTGACATTTACACTAGAGGAAAGAGACAGAAGCCTGGCATGTCAGATCAACTCGTTCCTATATCATATCTGGTATCTGATGTTTGGGAACCATATTATCTAGAAGGAAAAGGTCTCTCGGACAGAAGCTATTCTATACTGACTGTGAGTGCGTGTATAAGCGTCTAGGTGTCTGCATGAGATGCGAGGGGGCATGGGCCTACCATGGTAACGGAGACTATGAATTACTTGGACGGAGACAGTGAGGCCGGGCCCTTTGCTCTGCAGCTGGAAGGATGTTTACTTAAACTAGTAGGCAGGAATGTATTTTTGAGGAGCGGAACAGATAATTCGAAGGTTGACTACAGTCTTGACAGGCAACAGGCTGAGCTAAGCGCCGTGAGCCGCGCAGGGAGTAAGGCAGAGGTCACGGGTACAGAGGCCGACTCAGGCTGAGGCATTTCAGAATCTGAAGGCAGGAAAAGGCTCGATGGCAGAATTCAGGGCCTACTTCGCCTGGGCTGAAAAACGTGTAAAGTACACCATAAAAAGACGTTGGCAAGGCATACTTAGAAACGGAATATTCAACCCGTTCAGGGTGGGTCTGGAAGAGGACATGTTAACGTTGGACGCAAATGTGTTTGCGTCTTCATAGCTGGCACAGGAGGGAAGTTACATGCACTTTAAGTTCGTACATGGAGACGGTGGGGTACACGTTAGGGAACATTTCTTGACCATAAAATTTATATTTCCTCAAAGGGCGCACCAGGTCTCTAAGGATTGGAGGGCCTGATCCTTGCAAAGCTTTAAACACGATGCAGAGGGATTTGAATTTTATGCGGGCTCGAATTGGAAGCCAATGCAGGGCCTTAAGAGCAGGCTTAGCTGATGATCTTTTGGCAGTACCAGTGAGCATTCGTGCAGCCGCATTCTGAGCTCTTTGGAGCACATTCAGAGTGGATTCTGGTGAGGCAAGGAATAAGGCATTGCTATAAACCAGCCTTGACATGACTAATCCTTGCACCAGTAGTTTCCGGGAATTTTCAGGGAGTAACGGGAGGATCTTCCGTACTGACCTGAGCAGTCCATAGCAAGTCCCTGCCACTCGTTTAGCTTGAGTGGTCATTGACAGTTCAGGTTCTAGCCAGACCCCTAGACTTTTTATTGCTTCTTTGGGAACTGGGGGGGCACCTAGACTGGCCGGCCACATGGATTTGGGAAGTGTAGTACACAGATTGCCAAGAAGCATTAGCTCCGTTTTCGTCCCGTTTAGTTTAAGCCGGGAGTCCGACATCCATGACATGATGTTAATTAAACATGATGCGAACTTTTCCCCATGGCTTTCCGAGAGGGACAGCGAGACGATCAATTGAGTGTCGTCTGCGTAGGTTGCGATTTTCACCCCGAAGGGTGAAACCACCGCCTCCAGTGGGGCCATGTAGATGTTAAAAAGCGTAGGGCTCAATGAAGAGCCCTGCGGTACTCCACACTGAAGGGTGGTAGGCAGAGATCTCAGATTTCCTTCGCAGACCTGATAAGTCCGGCCACTCAAGTACGACGCGAGCCATTTGAGGGCCGACCCTCTCACTCCAATCTTCCCCAAACGGTTGATCAGGATATTATGATCAACCGTATCAAATGCAGCACTTAGATCCAGGAGGACCACCGCAGCGGATCCTCCCGAATCCAAGATGCATCTGCCTTCCTCCACCATTGCATTCTGGGATCTGTAGTCCTTATAAGTTAAAGAATGAAGTCAGCCAAAACACGCTGCGCAAAAACATTGTTCACTTATGTGTGGTGGGATGTTACATAGAAAAACACAACAGAAGGTAACCTAGCTGGGAAAAAATAGCATGCAATGTCCACCTTATCCTGGATTGAGTTGATAGAAATGTTTTTCAAACAGTGGCTCTGAAGTTGATGGTCCAGGCCTTGGTGTTGATTAAATAGCACGACAAAGCAAGAATGTCTCGCTCTTAAGGTTGCTACCCTTTGTGCTTAAAGATTTCTCCGACCGTATCCGGGGTCTGCAGCTCTGCTCCTTGGTTAATGCTTGGTCAGGCTCCGGGTGATGTTACCTCCCTCGTTTGAACTGGGGCAGAGCTCTGGCCTGCTCTTAATGAGTGAATGAATGACTGGAGATCGTCCCAGCGCAAAGGAAGACAGCCGAAAGGAGAGCATCAACCACCAGACAATTTAAACAAAAGAGTTGTCAGTTGCTTTCGAAATTCGTTTTTTTAGGTCGAGCCTGGGCAGCGCATGCAGTGCTATGTGACGAATGCTGTATTCAGTTATGGACTTAAAGCTCCGCCTATATTTTTTAGTGGCTTGTGTCATTGTCCTTTTGGAAACTGTGGTTTTTCATTGGTCAATAGACTGAGTAGTCCCTCCTTAGTACTGCCTTGTCTCATTGTGTAACCTTCCTTGAGGTCATACTCTGTTACATGTGTTGTTACTCATTAGGCTTTTATTACAGCCTCCGAGCACTATTTGCTTAAGAGGTTTTCTCCTGTCTGCTGTTGCAGGCAGGACAAGCTCTCACCCGTTGCTTTAATTTTGTTTTTCTTCAAAGCTTGGTATGCACCGAACGCGGCCGCATGTTTTGTTTTTGAGTATTTATTAACTTTCTCTTTTTTTAACTGCCCCTTGCCGCACTTTCACTTTAATGGTGGTCACGCCCCTTTTCGTAGACTAGCTGCGTCTAAGGAAAGGGGCGCAGCCTACATTAAAGTAAAACTGCGACATGCTGGCGCTTTTACAAAAAAAAATGTAGTAGTAGTAGTATAAGCTTTATTCGAGATAACTTCTCATAAAAGCACAACATATAATCAAGTACAAGACAGATAAAAACAGTTAATTCATTCATCATATACATATACATATTCTAAAAACAGTTGTGCGAGCTCATACATTACTAAATAAGGATTACACACAAATATAAAACCAGATTGCATTAAAATTGCATTAAAAAACCCTACCTATCAACCTCCGCCTGATTGACCAAGCCCACCCCAAATATTTGGCCACTCCAAGAACAATCGGCTCATCAGTGGATGTACGTAGGATTCTCATAGCCACTACACTGCATCGTGTACCAAGATTTTTGCAAACTGGGATTAGCCATACCCTCCTTGGTAACGAATAAGCATCACAGACAAATAAAAAATGGCCTAGGCTTTCGGTAGCAGCATTGCACGCTGGGCAACATATAGAGGTCGAACTCTGCCATCCTGCAGTTAATATTTTTAAGGGAAGGGATCCAGACCTTAACTGGAAGAATAACTTCCTATCCATTGGGGCAGTAATACTGTCCCAATAGTTTTCTAAGATAGGACAGATTTTGACTTCAAGAAAGCAGCCAGCCATAGAATCAGATCTCGTACCCCTCAAAAGGCTGCTATCTACCCAATCCCAGTATTGGGACTTGAGGGCTTCTTTACTTGGAAAGACTTCCCCCTGGGGATTGGTCCAAAGATTAAAAAGGCCCAGTTTGATTAACATGGCCCTTAAATTTTTTAGCCAGTTGATCTTATGGAAATTGTCTTCCTTGATTATTGCCAAAAATCCATCTGCGTAATGCTTAATCTCTGGAGTTGTCCAAAGACGTCTCCAGTAAAGAATGGGGCGTAATCGCGCTCTATCACTGATTGATCGTCTGCCTAGGTCAAGGAGTAGTGGAATTAGGGGGGTGCTCTGAGGTACACCCGTAATTCCTCTAAGAAACCTATTTTCTGATGTCTGTAAGGTAGATATCTTGTCCCAGGCCCACAACTCTGCACCATATAGGGCCGCACCTAGAGCCTTCGCATCATACACCAATAGGACAGGCTTAATAGGTTTGGTTTTAGATTTTCTATGTTCCCCCCGCAGTGCCCCTGAGATTTGCTGATGTTTTAGTGCAGTTTTTTCCAGGTGATGTGACCAGCCCAAACCATCTGCTATTTGAACCCCTAGGTATGTGAATTCCCTAACCACCTCTAGCTTGGTGTTATTCAGAAATACCCTAGGGTGAGCTTTATGGCGCGGGGAAAAGACCATTAACTTCGTCTTGCCCACATTTACTTCAATGCCGTGCTCTTTACAAAAATCATCAAATATATTTAGGGCACGCTGTAGACCTGCAGGAGTTTTTGACATAATTAGTGTATCGTCAGCGAACATCCGGATCGGGACCCTGACGCCCGCTAACGAAGGTGCATCTACACTAACATCTAACATCCTCCCCACAATCCCATTAATAAATAGTGAGAAAAGTTGGGGTGCCATTGCACAACCTTGGCGGACCCCCCTTTCTACCGGGAAGTCCGATGATGACTCGCCATTCCCACCCCACTGGACCCTGGCAAAATTACATTCATGCAATTGCATGATTAGGGTAAGGAGTTCAGCTGGGAAGGCTAGTTTGTGTAAGACCATCCATAGCTTACCCCTTGGGACCAAATCAAAGGCTGCCCGCAAGTCGACAAATGCAACATACAGGCAGCTTTGCCAAGCAATACCGTCCTCCAGCGCAAAATGGTGAAGCGAAAAACTTGGTCGATTGTACTGGTGGCCTGCCTGAATCCTGCTTGGTAGGGGGAAAGAGCATTATTATCGTCCACCCAGTCCATAAGCTGATTTACAACCATTTTTCCCTTAACTTTTTGTATGGTTGCAATCAAGCTTATTGGCCTGTAGTTAGCTGGGAGAGACCGATCTCCTTTTTTGTAGATGGGTATGATAATGGCACCTTGCCACAGCTCAGGGACCACCCCTCCCTTGGCAATGGCATTACCCAGTAGTAAGACATACCTTGCCCACCTTTTCATGTCATGTTTAAAGACATCCGAGGGTATCCCGTCTAACCCTGGTGCCTACCCCCCTCGAACAGAGCAAATTGCTAGTTCAACTTCCTTAATGGAAAACAGGTTATCAGTAGCAAAAACTGGCGATAACACCTCCCCCATCCCGTCCTCCCGTACTTCTGCATATTGTGGTCTAAAGTACTCCACCCAGGCTTCTTCAGCTACGTTATTGTCAGGCCTATCAGGGGTACCGCCTCTACCCCACTTTATAATCTTCCAAAAAAGCCTGGAGTCCTTACTACTGGAGGCCTCCTTTAGCTCTGCCCAGTGCTCTTCATCCCATTTTCTCTTTGCCTGGAAGATGCTTATATTATAGGATTTTCTGGCTGCACTAATCGCAGCCCTATCTCTTTTTCTAATAGCATGGCCCAGTGCCAATCGAGCTCACCTACACTGGCGGTTAAACCACCTGGCCGCTTTAGGAGGTTTTTTACCTTTAATACTTTGCAGTTGCATAAAGTGTGGACTTAAAAGGAAAAAAAAACTTATTGTGGATATCTGTCATTTCCCTGGAACCAGGGACTGTGGGTTTTGCCTCTTCCATAGAAGTAAGAGCCTTATCAACCTCATCATTGATAGTGGCCATGGATTCTTCATTTGCTAATACACTTGGCCATTTCAGCCTTCGCATGTCGTTGGCCATTACTGGAAATTGGTCATTTCTTGTGTGCATGTTTTGAGGCCCAACACTCAACCATTTATGGGTCACACAAAGGGGATTGTGATCACTTTCCAATCTACCCTTAATGACCATATCAAGAACCCCCTGCCAGAGTGAAAGACTACATATAACATAATCTATTCTGCTCCTACTATGACCATTGTCAAAAGTGCTAACACCCTCTTCGTCCCCTGGTGTCTTCCCATTCAGGGCTCTTAGCTTAGTAAAACTGCGACATGCTGGCGCTTTTACAAAAAAAAATGTTGTTTGTCAAGATGACAAACAAATGCTTCTTTTTGTAAAAGTGCCCCATACCGCACTTTTACTTTAATGGTGGCTGCGCCCCTTTCATAGACACGCAGCCAACATTAAAGACCCCATGGGCGCTTTTACAAACCAGCATTTGCAATGCAATAGGTTTGGCATTCACGAGTTTCGTAAATGCGAGACCTATTGCATGCCAATGCTTGTTGTGGAATGCACCAGTGCTTGACTGCCACAACAGAGCAGGCCTACCACTTCCCTTTGGTGTGAGGAAGGGCAGCCTCCAGCCTGGCTGGGAGTGCAAGGATCTTCTTGGACAGTATTCAAAGATCCTGTTGGAGAGGTGTTAGGATCTTCCTCGTGAAAGTCCAAGCTTTCAAAGGGATCCTGTTTTGGTCGAGCCTAGCGCAGCGCGCATGCACTGCCTAGGTAAAAGCCTTTTGGAAACACTTCAGTTTTCCTTCAAGATCGTGCGTGTGGTGTGCACACGCTATTGACCTTTGCGTTGGGCTTTCAAAATTGAAAGCACGCAATTGGCCAAAGTCGTGTGGATGTCCCAGCTATTTAGGAAATGTTTACTCCCAAAGCGTTTTGCTCTCAGGACCCAGCAGCGGAGTGCAGGCTGCTATCTGTTTTGGGTCAGGTTTCATCCTTTGAACGCTGCTCCTCGTCCCCTACCCCCACCCGCTTCTTCACTCCAGAGGCTTCCCTGGGAACGCGCGCTTCAAAACCATTTCAGCATGTCTGATTGCAGTCGTGTGCGCACGCACACAGTCCTGGCGTTATTCTGCAGCGCTGAACTGTTGGCGCTAGCTTGTTTTCTTTTTAGTTAAGTACTCTCCTGGAGTGTGTGTGTTCTTTTAGCTGCCTTCCCTGTGTGCTTCTCTGCCAACCCAGTCTTTGTGTTGCTGCGTTTCCCCGTATGCTTCCTTTATCCCTCCCTCCCACCCCCGAACACGCCTCCGTCTTGCTCGGTCTCTACGTGTTCTTCTGGGACTTTTAACACCATTTCTGTGTTTCTCTGTCTCGCCATTGGTTGCTCTGTTCCAGTCCCCAGGCTTCATATTGCTTGTCACGCTGTGTGCTTCTGTGCTCCCTCTCCCACCCAGATCTCAATGTTGCTGTCTCACCCTCTGCTTCTCTGCACCCCTCATGTTTCTGTCTCCTGTGCTTCCACCATCACCTCCAGCTTGCTTTGGTTCGCTGTTTCCTTTTGTGCATCCCTCTGCCACTCCTGTGTTTCTTTTTTGTTGCTTCTCAGCGCCTCTGTTACCCATTTTGATTACCCATCCACCTGCGGCTGCCATTTTCCTTCTGTGTTTCTTAAACTCTGGTCAGTAACTAAATATAGAAAACAACACCGGCATTATTTTGTATGTGTGCACATCCATGGAGCTTGCGCTTGCAAAATTATAAGCTAATCTGCATCAAATGCTTTTTTTTTTTTTATTGTTTGGCAATGCTGCTCACCATCAGGGATGCTATACAGAAGGGCAAAAATACATTGGCAAAGCCACAAGGTATGAAAAGCATGACTAATTGGCTTGTCCAGTGTTTGTTTTTAATTCCACTGTTTTAACATAGCCCACAGTCTTCTTGGAGGGTTTAAATAAGCCAAAATTGCTGCTTCTGATTAATGCATATACTGTGTGCATGTGTGACAGCACATGCAAGCACACAACGGCCCCCTTGGAATTAAACTATTGTTAAATGGCCACATTGTGCTCACGTGCGTGCATTCGCTTCCAATGCGTGTGCGATGTCTCTGGTCACTAATGTGACTTTTACTGTCCAACATGGCCATTGAAGAAAGTTAAAATAAAAAGCATTGTTAAAGTCAATATATCAGCACTGGCCTGGAGCCGACCTGTTGGATCTGCCAGTGTTTATAATTAAATGACTGGTGGCCTTTGGTACTTTCAAAAGTAGTGACATAGAAGTGAAAACAGAACTGAGTAATCTTTAAAGCTTTTTGTGGCTTTTGGTGACAAACCTGAATAGTTGCCACGGCACAACAAGCACTTACCATAGTCTCAATGGAGAGAACTACCTAGCAGCTATGCAGTTAGGTTGCCAATGAATAGAAAAGAATATGCAGTTTGTTCACAAATACCTCAATGTAGTTCCTCCATCAGTGAAACATATAAACTCTTCATTATATTTTATGGAGGTTATTTTTCGGTATCAATGTTCATGTGTTTTGGTCATGCTAACATTTCTAACAAAATGACAATACAGGCCAACAAGAGGTGTATAAGAGCAGTAACAAGCTGAGCAATACATCAACTGATATATTCCAGTTCGAAGGCATGTGGGCTGCTGAATTCATATCTGTGCATAGATCGCCGCTTAGTGTTGGGTCCGGATGATTGCATATTGTTGTCCTGGAAGAGTCTTCGAAGTATCACGAGATAGGTGGCTCCTCCCCTGGACTACAGTGCGCATGGGCATCGCCTCCATCCCCAGATAGTTTTTTTCCGCCATTGGGTTCGGATGTGTTTCGGTTCCCTCTGTCGGAATCGATAGTTGTTTAACTTTTCTAACTCGAGACCAAAAGGTCTTTAGGCTTGGCGTCGGTATCGTTTTTCGTTCGGGTTTAACTGTTCTTCAGCTCCGAACTCTTGCTGCCCTTCCGCGTGCTGTCGGCGCGGACGGGCCTACACGACGCTCCAGACATGGAACGAACTCCATTCAAGAGGTGCCCGGTGTGCACCTCAAAGTATTCACACCTCGACGTGCACCCAGTGTGCAACAAATGTCTGTCGCCGGACCATGATGAGGCCAGGTGTATGGCCTGCTCAAAGTTCCGGTGCAAGAAGACTCTCAAGCTTCGTCGGGCCGCTAGACTCCAGGCCCAGTTATCAGCGCCCCCGCCAGACAACATCTTCGAAGAAGACGTTGGAGACGACAATGTCTTTCAAGTTTCGGACTCTAGCCCAGCGTCGGAGGAAGAAAACTACGACGCGGGAGACGAGGAGTTTGATGAAGTTGTCGGTGAGGTAGGGGACGACGATGGGGCCATTGCCACCGTGGAGGATAGCTCAGAGGAGGAGCATCCTCAAACTGACTCAGGGGTCAACCCCCACTATACGGCCCAGGTCGAGGGATCGCCTTCGGGCCTTACCCAAGACCTCGCTAATCGTCCCACGGCCTCGCCTCCGGGCCCGGCCACGGACATTTCTGATGTGCCACTCCCGTTGAAGAAAACGAAAGTGAAACCATCGGGGTCCACACCAACGGTTTCGAAACCGAAAGTGAAAGTCGCACTGGTGGGACAGAAGGCTCCAGAGGCCTCAACGTCTAAGAAATTCAAAATGGCCGACAGCAAGAGCCGCGCCAAGATGGCCGACCCGAAACACCCGGTGTCGAAGGCGAAGACGACCGACGCGGCCGCGTCGGCGCCGAAGGTGGTCGAGGTCGATGACCCGAAGAAGGCTCCGAAGAAGCGTCAGGACGGCGCCGAAGCTCTGGCTGCGCCGACTCCGGCCGTCAAGGCCAAGGATGGTGATGTGTCGGCTCCGAAGACCGTGCCTTCCGCCGACCCGACGCCGGACTCGGGGAAATCGCTCGAGCCGGTCCAGCCCTCCCCGGCCCTAACAAAAAAGGTCATGGAGTCCCTGCAGCGGATTCGGAAGGACGCCGTGGCTCCCGAACCGAAGGATGTGGTGCCGAAGCATACCCCAAAGCCGGCAAAGGCGCTAACGCCTATCCGCTTCACGCTGCCACCGAAGACGACGCCGAAGGCTTTCGCTCCGAAGCATGGGGTCGGGGTGCCTTTGAAGGTGGTGTCGACGCCCAAGGAGTCATTGGTAGGGCCAAAGCCTCGGCTCCAGCCACTCGCAGAGGAGGAGCGTCGAGAGGTTATTATCGACGCCAACACCGGGAAGCTCTCTCTCCTCAAACGAAAGATCACCACGGAGCCGGTGTTGGAACATTATCGTATTCCACTCAAAAACAAGAAGGACTCTGCGGGTACTTCTGCCCCTATAGAGCCTGCATCTCCACATAACTTGGAACTTTCACCGACGCATTCAAACGCTGGGGAAGGTGACGGAGATGAAGAGGACGAGTACAATTATCCAGCCTACTCTGATCCAGAGGAGGTACATGAACCTTGGTCTGCCGGAGCCGACCCTGAGGACCCTCAGTCGGGTCATGAACCGCAGCTTTTTGCAGCAAAGACTTCTCCAACAGAGGACTCTGCAGCCTTCAACGCTCTGATTGAGAGAGCTGCAGCTAATCATGATGTCGACCTACATTCAGATCCTGTGGATGTCGATTTTTTGTTTGACACTTTCTCAGTGGCTGAAAAGTCAGTCAAGACTTTGCCTATGCTCAAGGAAGTGCTGAAGCACGCGCCGGAGGTGTTCAGGGAGCCCACTCGGGCGCGAGTCATCAATCCTCGCATAGACAAAAAATATAAGGCAGCGCCCTCGGATCCAACATACATCAAGGGACACTTGCCGCTGGACTCTTTGGTGGTATCCAACGCACGTAAGCGGGCGAACTCGCAGACCACGGGTGACGCTCCTCCCCCAGACAAAGAGTCAAAAATATTTGAAGCCTCAGGGAAACGAATTGCTGCGCAGGCAGCTAATATTTGGCGCATTTCAAACACGCAGGCCCTACTTGCACGCTACGATAGGGCGCATTACGACACCCTAGAAACACTTCTGCAGCACTTGCCTGATCAGTACAAGGAGGCAGGTGAAATGTTAATTCAGGAGGGGAAGCTGATCACCAACGCTTCCATCAAATGTGCGCTGGACGTGGCTGATACCGCCTCCAGGGCAATCAACACTAGCGTGTTGCTGAGGAGGCATGCTTGGCTTAGAATATCAGGCTTCAAACCTGATAAACAGACGACCATCCTGAACCAGACAGTTAATCCTGACCACCTGTTTGGCCCCGAGGTGGATGCGACACTTGAAAAAATGAAGAAAGACACGGACACTGCTAAGTCTATGGGGGCACTCCAGTCTCAGCAGTTTCGGGGTGGTTCCTTTCGCCGCTCCAATAACAGAGGCACCTCAAGGGGTCAGGCATCGCAATCCACACAGTACTATAAGAGCAACACCCAAACCTCATACACCAACAAAGGTAGAGGTGGTTACAGGGGCAACAACGTTAAAGGCAGGGGACGTGGAAACAACAGCTCCAGGTCCTCCTCCACCAACAAACAGTGACGCCTTGTCACTGCCCCCCGACCACACAACACCGGTCGGGGGGAGACTCCAGCAGTTCCTGCCCGCGTGGAAATCCATCACCACGGACAGGTGGGTCAAATCTCTTATCCAGTACGGTTACTGTCTAGAACTTTCTTCCACTCCACCAAACATACCTCCAAGAAACCGTCCTATGTCCGGCGAGCACTTGCACTTGTTGCAGCAGGAAGTTCAAGTCATGCTGCAAAAAGGGGCAATAGAGCTCGTTCCACTGCCGGAAAGGGGAACAGGAGTTTACTCTCTTTACTTTCTGATCCCCAAAAAGGACGGATCCCTCAGGCCCATCCTGGACCTCAGGCCCCTCAACTGGTACATTCTGTCGGAGCACTTCCATATGCTCACGTTGCAGCAGGTCCTCCCTCTGCTTCAACAGGGGGACTGCCTGGCTACGCTGGATCTCAAGGATGCATACTTTCATATCCCCCTGCATCCTTCCCACAGGAAGTACCTCAGATTCACGATTCAAGACCAGCACTACCAGTTCAGGGTTCTGCCTTTCGGGGTCACCACAGCGCCAAGAGTCTTTACAAAGTGTCTGGCGACTGTGGCAGCACATCTACGGCGCCAGAACGTCCACGTCTACCCCTATCTGGACGACTGGCTCATTCAGGCAAAGTCAGAACAGCAGTGCGCCGACCACGTGTCCCGCACCATTCATCTCCTGCACGATCTGGGATTCTCGCTGAACTATCCGAAATCCCATCTCCAACCTGCCCATATACGGCAGTATCTGGGCGCGACGATAAACACCCTGGCAGCCACTGCGCAGCCAAACTCAGTGAGAATCGCCAGTATCCAAACGCTGATCCAACGATTCAGACCTCAGCACTCGCTTCCAGCGAAAGTGTTCATGCAGTTGATAGGCATGATGGCCTCCTGCATCTCCATCGTCCCGCACGCGAGACTACATATGCGTCCGCTTCAGGAGTGCCTAGCACGTCAGTGGACTCAGGCTCATGGGCAACTGACAGACCTAGTGTTGGTGAGCGGTCGGGCGTACAACTCTCTGCATTGGTGGAATCCACAAAACCTTTGCAAGGGCCGACCGTTCCAGGAGCCTGTGCCACAGATTATCCTGACAACGGACGCTTCTCTCCAGGGATGGGGAGCGCATGTACTCCATTACACAGTGCAGGGACTATGGACACTACAGCAGAGGAAGATGCACATCAACGTTTTGAAACTGATGGCAATCTTCATGGCCTTGAAGGCATTCAAAGTACATCTGTACAACAAGGTCGTGTTGATCCGGACGGACAACATGACGGCCATGTACTACATTCAGAAACAGGGGGGCACACACTCTCCGCAGCTGTCTCATCTGGCTCAGAGCATGTGGAAGTGGGCCATTCAGAGGAACATCTTCCTCATGGCAGAGCATCTCCCGGGCAAAGACAACCAGATGGCGGACCTGCTCAGCAGGCACAGCCACCAAATGCACGAGTGGGAGATACATCCATCAGTACTCCAACCGTACTTCCAAAAGTGGGGTCATCCAGAGATAGACCTGTTCGCCACAAAGGAGAACGCAAAATGCCAAAGCTTCGCCGCCAGGTTCCCACACCCGCAATCGCAGGGCAATGCGATGTGGATGAACTGGTCAGGCAGATTTGCGTACGCTTTTCCCCCACCACCTCTGATACCGCTGGTGGCACGCAAACTCAGGCAGCACTCGATGACTCTCATCCTGGTTGCTCCAACGTGGGCTCGCCAACCATGGTACACCACGTTTCTGGAACTCTCCGTGGTACCGCATCAAAGGCTTCATCTCACCCCCAGCCTTCTGACGCAGAGCCATGCCGACATTCAGCACCCAGATCCGCAACAGCTCAACCTGGCGATCTGGCTCCTGAAGTCCTAGAGTTTGGCTACCTCAATCTTCCCCCCGATTGCATGGACATCATTCGGGAGGCAAGGAAGCCCACTACTCGAGCTTGTTATGCGGCTAAATGGAAGCGGTTTGTCATTTACTGTGTAAACCACGATATTGACCCGCTAGATGCTTCCATTCAGAACATCATTTGTTACCTGTTCCACCTGTACCAATGCAATTTGGCGTATTCTTCCATCTGCATTCACTTGTCTGCAATGGCAGCATACCTCCAGAATAGGCAACACCTATCACTTTTTAAGGTCCCTGCTATCAAGGCTTTTCTGGAGGGACTCAAAAGAGTCATTCCACCACGGACACCACCAGTTCCGGAATGGAACCTCAATGTGGTTCTTACAAGGCTGATGGGTCCTCCCTTTGAGCCACTGCACTCTTGTGAGCTTCAGTTTCTGACTTGGAAGGTTGCTTTCTTAGTAGCGATTACATCGCTAGGGAGGGTTAGTGAGTTGCAGGCGCTCACCATCCAAGAACCTTTCTTCCAAGTACACGCTAACAGGGTGGTGCTCCGCACTAACCCTAAATTCTTACCCAAGGTTGTATCTCAATTCCACATGAACCAGACAATTGAGTTGCCAGTGTTTTTTCAAAACCCAGAGTCGCTGGCGGAGCGGATGCTCCACACCCTTGATGTTAAAAGAGCCTTAATGTACTACATTGACAGGACAAAAGATTTTCGTAAGACCAAGCAACTTTTCGTTGCATTTGCCTCACACCACAAGGGAAACGCTATCTCCAAAGCTGGGATCGCTAGGTGGATCGTGAAATGCATTCAAATCTGTTACGCTAAGGCTAAACGCACTCTCACAATTCCACCAAGAGCCCACTCCACCAGAAAGTTGGGGGCCTCTATGGCTTTCCTAGGTAACATTCCCTTGGAAGATATTTGTAGAGCAGCCACATGGTCTACCACACATACTTTCACTAAACATTACTGTGTAGACGTGCACTCCAAACAGCAGGCAGCTGTTGGTCAGGCTGTTCTCAAAACACTTTTTCAAACTGCTGCAGCTGGCACGGGCGGCTGCCGCTAAAGGAGGGACTGCTATGTATTCTATGCACAGATATGAATTCAGCAGCCCACATGCCTCGAACTGCAAATGCTACTTACCAGTATGCATCTGTTCTTGGCATGTAGGGCTGCTGACATTCATATCGCCCACCCTCCTCCCCGGCGCCTGTAGCAGCTGCAGTATTCATATACATATATATATATGCTCTTAGCATGGGCATCACTCACATACTTCACTCCATCTCTGCCAATGGCTAAAAACAATCTGGGGATGGAGGCGATGCCCATGCGCACTGTAGTCCAGGGGAGGAGCCACCTATCTCGTGATACTTCGAAGACTCTTCCAGGACAACAATATGCAATCATCCGGACCCAACACTAGGCGGCGATCTATGCACAGATATGAATGTCAGCAGCCCTACATGCCAAGAACAGATGCATACTGGTAAGTAGCATTTGCATTTTCTTTTATTAAGAATATATGGCTGCATTTCTAACTACTGCACTACATCACTGACTGATTGACTGTCTATCCCAGACCTTATTTCACAATTTCTCTCTTCCTTATTCCCTCATTCCTCCCTTCCTTATTTGCCTTCGTAATCCCCCTTACTACTTTCCTTCCTTCTTTCCGAACCCTCCCTCCTTTTCCCATTCTTCATTACTTCAACCATCTCTTCCCCCTTCCTCGATTCTTCCGCGCCGCAAACCCTTCCTTCCTATCTGCTTCCAGTGCCCCTTCTGCCTATCACCCTTTCTGCCTCCCTATCTTTCTTCATTACCTCCTTTCCTCCTTCTTGCCCGTCTTAATCCCTCTTTTCACTCCTTAAACATATACCCCCAGTCTTATTTCCTCAAACCTTATTTCAACTTCACTTATTCCAGTCATTCATATCTTGCCCTTCTACCTTTCACTAAGTCCATTCTTTTTTCATTCTTGCTTTCTCTCCTATCCTTTCTTTCCTCTTTCTCTCCCTCACTTCGTCCTTCCTTTCCTCTCATCTTTCCTCCCTTCCTTCTCTTAATTCCTCCCTCCTTTCTTCCCTTCCTTCCTGAGTGTCTCTATCACATTGCTCTTTCACTCAACATCACACAGTTCCATGACACATAATTCAACTCCACACATTTCCATTCCACACTACATAATTCACCAAGAAACCACATAATTCAACTCAAAAACACAATAACATAACACCACATACATTCAATCAAACCAATTCCACATCATGCTTCAAAATTCAACAGCACACCACATAAATAAACTCCACTACATACCATTCCACATCCCAAAATACCAGTCCACATAATTACACGCCATCACACCAACTCCACATAATTCCAATATGCTCCATACCACATAACTACTATCCACATCTTTCATCTGTATACCATGCTACATAATTCCACTACACAGATCCACTCCACACCACACAATTCCACAACTAACAATTCCAAAGCAACTCACATAATTCTACCACACACCACATATATACACTCTACAATCTATAGGTAAAAGACATTATCATGTACAATGCCAACAGCTCTAACTCAAGCAAATTCGAGAGCTGTTGCAGTCCTTTTTAGATCATAAAAGTAAAAAAATATCCTGCGTCATTTCATGTGGTGATGCCTGCATGTGCCTACAAAAGAATGTGGCCAGTCTTGTTTATTACAACTTTTCAGCATGCTGCACAGCAGCCACGCTGCTCTACTACATAGCTTAAAAACAAAGGCCAAGCCAAAACCTCTGTCTAAGCACTTAAAAAGTCCCAAAGGCGAGACCTATTGACTATGTCAATGCTTGTTTCACTGGTAGCCAGTGCCATTGGTTACGGTAGGGGAGACCGAGGTATGTTTGGGGAGTGGCCGGCTTCTGCACCGTCTTGTGCTGCTGTACCAGGTAAAGCCCGGGACCCCTAGGGAAAGAGTATTGGCCTGTGCCAATCTCGAGAGGACCAGTGCCTGGACTACTGACTTCTGAGCCTCTCAGGACAGGAAGTTTAGAAATGTTCTCTCCTGCCATGAAGCGCTCCAGTTCGAGTCCACTGAGGATTGTGGGTGAGGCGCACGACTCCCGGTTCTACTGGGGCAGTGGCTTCCCTTGTCCTGAAGGGCTCCGGGTCTAGTCCACTGAGGATTGTGGGTGAGGCGCACGACCCTCGGTTCTACTGGGGCAGAGGCCTCCCCTGTCCTGAAGGACTCCGGGTCTAGTCCACTGAGGATTGTGGGTGAGGCGCACGACCCTTGGTTCTACTGGGGCAGTGGCCTCTCCTGTCCTGAAGGGCTCCGGGTCTAGTCCACTGAGGATTGTGGGTGAGGCGCACAACCCTTAGTTCTACTGGGGCAGAGGCCTCCCCTGTCCTGAAGGGCTCCGGGTCTAGTCCACTGAGGATTGTGGGTGAGGCGCACGACCCTTGGTTCTACTGGGGCAGAGGCCTCCCCTGTCCTGAAGGGCTCCAGGTCTAGTCCACTGAGGATTGTGGGTGAGGCGCACGACCCTCTGTTCTACTGGGGCAGAGGCCTCCCCTGTCCTGAAGGGCTCCGACCCTCGGTTCTACTGGGGTAGAGGCCTCCCCTGTCCTGAAGGGCTCCGGGTCTAGTCCACTGAGGATTGTGGGTGAGGCGCACGACCCTCGGTTCTACTGGGGCAGAGGCCTCCCCTGTCCTGAAGGGCTCCGGGTCTAGTCCACTGAGGATTGTGGGTGAGGCGCACGACCCTCGGTTCTACTGGGGCAGAGGCCTCCCCTGTCCTGAAGGGCTCCGGGTCTAGTCCACTGAGGATTGTGGGTGAGGCGCACGACCCTCGGTTCTACTGGGGCAGAGGCCTCTCCTGCCCTGAAGGGGTCTGGTCTAGTCCACTGAGGATTGTGGGTGAGGCGCACGACCCCCGGTTCTACTGGGGCAGTGGCCTCTCCTGCCCTGAAGGGCTCTGGGTCTAGTCCACTGAGGATTGTGGGTGAAGCGCACGACCCTCGGTTCTACTGGGGCAGAGGCCTCCCCTGTCCTGAAGGGCTCCGGGTCTAGTCCACTGAGGATTGTGGGTGAGGCGCACGACCCTCGGTTCTACTGGGGCAGAGGCCTCCCCTGTCCTGAAGGGCTCCGGGTCTAGTCCACTGAGGATTGTGGATGAGGCGCACGACCCTCGGTTCTACTGGGGCAGAGGCCTCCCCTGTCCTGAAGGGCTCCGGGTCTAGTGCACTGAAGATTGTGGGTGAGGCGCACGACCCTTTGTTCTACTGGGGCAGTGGCCTCTCCTGTCCTGAAGGGCTCCGGGTCTAGTCCACTGAGGATTGTGGGCGAGGCGCACAACCCTCGGTTCTACTGGGGCAGATGCCTTCCCTGTCCTGAAGGGCTCCAGGTCTAGTCCACTGAGGATTGTGGGTGAGGCGCACGACCCTTGGTTCTACTGGGGCAGTGGCCTCTCCTGCCCTGAAGGGCTCCGGGTCTAGTCCACTGAGGATTGTGGGTGAGGCGCACGACCCTCGGTTCTACTGGGGCAGAGGCCTCCCCTGTCCTGAAGGGCTTCGGGTCTAGTCCACTGAGGATTGTGGGTGAGGCGCACGACCCTCGGTTCTACTCGGGCAGAGGCCTCCCCTGTCCTGAAGGGCTCCGGGTCTAGTCCACTAAGGATTGTGGGTGAGGTGCACGACCCTCTGTTCTACTGGGGCAGAGGGCTCCCCTGTCCTGAATGGCTCCGGGTCTAGTCCACTGAGGTTTGTGGGTAAGGCGCACAACCCTCGGGTCTACTGGGGCAGAGGCCTCCCCTGCCCTGAAGGGCTCCGGGTCTAGTCCACTGAGGATTGTGGGTGAGGCGCACAACCCTCTGTTCTACTGGGGCAGAGGCCTCCCCTGTCCTGAAGGGCTCCGGGTCTAGTCCACTGAGGATTGTGGGTGAGGCGCACGACCTGCTGTTCTACTGGGGCAGAGGCCTCCCCTGTCCTGAAGGGCTCCGGGTCTAGTCCACTGAGGATTGTGGGTGAGACGCACGACCCTTTGTTCTACTGGGGCAGTGGCCTCTCCTGTCCTGAAGGGCTCCGGGTCTAGTCCACTGAGGATTGTGGGTGAGGCGCACGACCCTTGGTTCTACTGGGGCAGTGGCCTCCCCTGTCCTGAAGGGCTCCGGGTCTAGTCCACTGAGGATTGTGAGTGAGGCGCACGACCCTTGGTTCTACTGGGGCAGAGGCCTCTCCTGCCCTGAAGGGCTCCGGGTCTAGTCCACTGAGGATTGTGGGTGAGGCGCACGACCCTCGGTTCTACTGGGGCAGAGGCCTCCCCTGTCCTGAAGGGCTCCTGGTCTAGTCCACTGAGGATTGTGGGTGAGGCGCACGACCCTCTGTTCTACTGGGGCAGAGACCTCCCCTGTCCTGAAGGGCTCCGGGTCTAGTCCACTGAGGATTGTGGGTGAGGCGCACGACCCGCTGTTCTACTGGGGCAGAGGCCTCCCTGTCCTGAAGGGCTCCGGGTCTAGTCCACTGAGGATTGTGGGTGAGGCGCACAACCCTCGGGTCTACTGGGGCAGAGGCCTCTCCTGCCCTGAAGGGCTCCGGGTATAGCCCACTGAGGATTGTGGGTGAGGCGCACGACCCTCGGTTCTACTGGGGCAGAGGCCTCCCCTGTCCTGAAGGGCTCCGCATCCGGTCTGCAGCTGGTCTCCCGGTGAAGGGGACCGACCTCTTCTCAAGTGGGGCGGGTTTGGAGGCTTCCGGATCCAGCCGCTGAAGGACTCTGGGCAAAGGGAGCCGCCCTCTTTTCTCCTGGGGCAGAGGCCTGTCCTGTCCTGAAGGGCTCAGCATCCAGTCCAATGTCCATCTAAAGGCCCTGGGTGTAGAGTTCCCCCCCTCGCCCTGCCAGGGAGGGCCTGGATCCTGCAGGGCTCCAGTTCCAATCCACAGACCCCTCTTTAGGGTGGGTATCTTAAAAGGTGACCTCTCCCTGCCTGGCAGTGCCCGGCCCAGCTCCGGGTTTAGCGCACAGACCCCTCTTTAAGCTGGGCATTGGGTAGAGGGACCCTCTCCCTGCCAGGGAGTGCCCGGCCCTGGAGGGCTGAGGGTCCCTCCACAGACCCCTCTTTAAACTGGGCATTGAATGGAGGGTACCCTCTCCCTGCCATGGAGTGCCCGTCCTGCAGGGAGCAGGTCCAGGCAACATACCCCTCTTTAAGCTGGCATTGGGTGGAGGGTACCCTCTCCCTGCCAGGGAGTGCCAGGCTTTGCAGGGAGCAGGTCCAGGCCACATACCCCTCTTTAAGCTGGCATTGGGTGGAGGGTACCCTCTCCCTGCCATGGAGTGCCCGTCCTGCAGGGAGCAGGTCCAGGCCACATACCCCTCTTTAAGCTGGCATTGGGTGGAGGGTACCCTCTCCCTGCCAGGGAGTGCCAGGCTTTGCAGGGAGCAGGTCCAGGCCACATACCCCTCTTTAAGCTGGCATTGGGTGGAGGGTACCCTCTCCCTGCCTGGCAGTGCCCGGCCCAGCTCCGGGTTTAGTCCACAGACCCCTCTTTAAGCTGGCATTGGGTGGAGGGTACCCTCTCCCTGCCAGGGAGTGCCCGGCCTTGCAGGGCTCCGGATTCAGTCCACAAACCCCTCTTTAAGCTGGCATTGGGTGGAGGGTACCCTCTCCCTGCCATGGAGTGCCCGTCCTGCAGGGAGCAGGTCCAGGCCACATACCCCTCTTTAAGCTGGCATTGGGTGGAGGGTACCCTCTCCCTGCCAGGGAGTGCTAGGCTTTGCAGGGAGCAGGTCCAGGCCACATACCCCTCTTTAAGCTGGCATTGGGTGGATGGTACCCTCTCCCTGCCTGGCAGTGCTCGGCCCAGCTCCGGGTTTAGTCCACAGACCCCTCTTTAAGCTGGCATTGGGTGGAGGGTACCCTCTCCCTGCCAGGGAGTGCCCGGCCTTGCAGGGCTCCGGATTCAGTCCACAAACCCCTCTTTAAGCTGGCATTGGGTGGAGGGTACCCTCTCCCTCCCAGGGAGGGCCAGGCCTTGCAGGGCTCCGGATTCTGTCCACAAACCCCTCTTTAAGCTGGCATTGGGTGGAGGGTACCCTTTCCCTGCCAGGGAGGGCCAGGCCTTGCAGGGCTCCGGATTCAGTCCACAAACCCCTCTTTAAGCTGGCATTGGGTGGAGGGTACCCTCTCCCTGCCAGGGAGTGCCCGGCCTTGCAGGGCTCCGGATTCAGTCCACAAACCCCTCTTTAAGCTGGCATTGGGTGGAGGGTACCCTCTCCCTGCCAGGGAGTGCCAGGCTTTGCAGGGAGTAGGTCCAGGCCACATACCCCTCTTTAAGCTGGCATTGGGTGGAGGGTACCCTCTCCCTGCCAGGGAGTGCCCGGCCTGCAGCCTCGGACTCCTGCTCACTCTTAGAGGCACTTGTCTGTGCCCTCGGGCCCTGCTAGCCCTGGTGCCCGTGGCTTTGAGCCGTGCCCTCTGACCTCGCCACAGGTTCTGAACCCTTGTCCGGAAGTGTTTAAAGCGCCGCCCGCCGCAGATGTTGTTGTTCCTTGTCCTGCAGACGCCTCAAGGTCTGTCCTTGTGCATCACGTTCCCGTAAGAGGGGGGTGGGGGGGGGGGGGGGGGGAGGGCGTTGTGCAACCCGTGGAGGAGGGACGGGGGGGGGGGGCACGAGCGACCTGGACTACTCACAGCATGGGGAGGGAGGGGGGGGGGAATAGACGCTATTCCCCGCACCGGATCCCCTCAGTCACGTGCATGCATCATCAGAGCGGCAGACGCCCATCATGTGACATCGAGTCGGGGCACACTCTGGGGCATGGGTAGCCCCCACTTTTTGCCTGCTTTGGATGTGGTTTGGATTGTGGTGCACAGGGTCCCTGCCAACCGGGGCCCCTGTGCCAGTGCTTCTTCCCTGGCTGAAACGGCTCCACGATTGGCTCTTCAGGCTCTTGTTTCTTGCCTTTGGTATGTGCTTACACTGTATGTTGTATGTTCTTCTACGGTCTGTAGGATGCGATGTATGCTTGCACTGTACATTTGGAACGGGCCTGCACTGTATCCTATAATGCACTTGCACTGCATTTGGTATGTGCGTGCACTGTATGTTGTATGTCATTGTAAGGTCGATGGGATGCGTTGTACACTTGCCCTGTATATTTGGAACAGTCTTGCACTGTAAACACTATCGTACAATGCACTGGCACGGTTTGTGGGATGCGTTGTACACTTGCACAGTATATTTGGAACAGTCTGGCACTGTAAACACTATCTTACAATGCACTGGCACGGTTTGTGGGATGCGTTGTACACTTGCCCTGTATATTTGGAACAGTCTGGCACTGTAAACACTATCTTACAATGCACTTGCACCGTTTGTGGGATGCGTTGTACACTTGCACAGTATATTTGGAACAGTCTGGCACTGTAAACACTATCTTACAATGCACTTGCACCGTTTGTGGGATGCGTTGTACACTTGCACAGTATATTTGGAACAGTCTTGCACTGTAAACACTATCTTACAATGCACTGGCACGGTTTGTGGGATGCGTTGTACACTTGCACAGTATATTTGGAACAGTCTTGCACTGTAAACACTATCTTACAATGCACTGGCACGGTTTGTGGGATGCGTTGTACACTTGCCCTGTATATTTGGAACAGTCTGGCACTGTAAACACTATCTTACAATGCACTTGCACCGTTTGTGGGATGCGTTGTACACTTGCACAGTATATTTGGAACAGTCTGGCACTGTAAACACTATCTTACAATGCACTGGCACGGTTTGTGGGATGCGTTGTACACTTGCCCTGTATATTTGGAACAGTCTTGCACTGTAAACACTATCTTACAATGCACTTGCACCGTTTGTGGGATGCGTTGTTCACTTGCCCTGTATATTTGGAACGGGCCTGCACTGTAAACACTATCTTACAATGCACTGGCACGGTTTGTGGGATGCGTTGTACACTTGCACAGTATATTTGGAACAGTCTTGCACTGTAAACACTATCTTACAATGCACTTGCACCGTTTGTGGGATGCGTTGTACACTTGCCCTGTATATTTGGAACAGTCTTGCACTGTAAACACTATCTTACAATGCACTGGCACGGTTTGTGGGATGCGTTGTACACTTGCACATTATATTTGGAACGGGCCTGCACTGTATACACTATCTTACAATGCACTTGCACCGTTTGTGGGATGCGTTGTACACTTGCCCTGTATATTTGGAACAGTCTTGCACTGTAAACACTATCGTACAATGCACTGGCACGGTTTGTGGGATGCGTTGTACACTTGCACAGTATATTTGGAACAGTCTGGCACTGTAAACACTATCTTACAATGCACTTGCACCGTTTGTGGGATGCGTTGTACACTTGCCCTGTATATTTGGAACAGTCTTGCACTGTAAACACTATCTTACAATGCACTGGCACGGTTTGTGGGATGCGTTGTACACTTGCACAGTATATTTGGAACAGTCTGGCACTGTAAACACTATCTTACAATGCACTTGCACCGTTTGTGGGATGCGTTGTACACTTGCCCTGTATATTTGGAACAGTCTTGCACTGTAAACACTATATTACAATGCACTGGCACGGTTTGTGGGATGCGTTGTACACTTGCACAGTATATTTGGAACAGTCTTGCACTGTAAACACTATCTTACAATGCACTTGCACCGTTTGTGGGATGCGTTGTACACTTGCCCTGTATATACCTGCTCATGGATCCTTCAGTGTAGAGGGGATGGACATCCTGTGTCGGGAAGCATTGCCAGGCATGATTCACCTGCACATGGATCCTCCAGTGTAGAGGGGGATGGACTTCCTGTGTCGGGAAGCATTGCCAGGAATGATTCACCTACTCATGGATCCTTCAGTGTAGAGGGGATGGACAGCCTATGTCTGGAAGCATTGCCAGGCATGATTCACCCTCTCATGGATCCTCCAGTGTAGAGGGGGTGGACATCCTGTGTCGGGAAGCATTGCCAGGCATGATTCATCTGCACATGAATCCTCCAGTGTAGAGGGGATGGAGAGCATGTGTCAGGAAGCATTGCCAGGCATGTTTCACCTGCACATTGATCCTCCAGTGTAGAGGGGGATGGACTTCCTGTGTCGGGAAGCATTGCCAGGAATGATTCACCTGCTCATGGATCCTTCAGTGTAGAGGGGATGGACATCCTGTGTCGGGAAGCATTGCCAGGCATGATTCACCTGCACATGGATACTCCAGTGTAGATGGGATGGACAGCCTGTGTCGGGAAGCATTGCCAGGCATGATTCACCTGCACATGGATCCTTCATTGTAGAGGGGATGGACATCCTGTGTCTGGAAGCATTGCCAGGCATGATTCACCCTCTCATGGAGCCTCCAGTGTAGAGGGGATGGACATCCTGTGTCTGGAAGCATTGCCAGGCATGATTCACCCTCTCATGGAGCCTCCAGTGTAGAGGGAGATGGACATCCTGTGTCGGGAAGCATTGCCAGGCATGATTCACCTGCACATGGATCCTTCAGTGTAGATGGGATGGACAGCCTGTGTCTGGAAGCATTGCCAGGAATGATTCACCTGCTCATGGATCCTTCAGTGTAGATGGGATGGACAGCCTGTATCGGGAAGCATTGCCAGGAATGATTCACCTGCTCATGGATCCTTCAGTGTAGAGGGGATGGACATCCTGTGTCGGGGAAGCATTGCCAGGAATGATTCACCTGCTCATGGATCCTTCAGTGTAGAGGGGATGGACAGCCTATGTCTGGAAGCATTGCCAGGCATGATTCACCCTCTCATGGATCCTCCAGTGTAGAGGGGGTGGACATCCTGTGTCGGGAAGCATTGCCAGGCATGATTCATCTGCACATGAATCCTCCAGTGTAGAGGGGATGGAGAGCATGTGTCAGGAAGCATTGCCAGGCATGATTCACCTGCACATGAATCCTCCAGTGTAGAGGGGATGGACAGCCTGTGTCGGGAAGCATTGCCAGGAATGATTCACCTGCACATGGATCCTCCAGTGTAGAGGGGATGGACATCCTGTGTCGGGAAGCATTGCCTGGCTTGATTCACCTGCACATGGATCCTCCAGTGTAGAGGGGATGGACATCCTGTGTCGGGAAGCATTCCCAGGAATGATTCACCTGCTCATGGATCCTTCAGTGTAGAGGGGATGGACAGCCTGTGTCAGGAAGCATTGCCAGGCATGATTTACCCTCTGGTGGATCCTCCAGTGTAGAGGGGGTGGACATCCTGTGTAGGGAAGCATTGCCAGGCATGATTCACCTGCTCATGGATCCTCCAGTGTAGAGGGGATGGACATCCTGTGTTGGGAAGCATTGACAGGCATGATTCACCTGCACATGGATCCTCCAGTGTAGATGGGATGGACAGCCTGTGTCAGGAAGCTTTGCCAGGAATGATTCACCTGCTCATGGATCCTTCAGTGTAGAGGGGATGGACATCCTGTGTCCGGAAGCATTGCCAGGAATGATTCACCTGCTCATGGATCCTCCAGTGTAGAGGGGATGGACATCCTTTGTTGGGAAGCATTGCCAGGAATGATTCACCTGCTCATGGATCCTCCAGTGTAGAGGGGATGGACATCCTGTGTCGGGAAGCATTGCCTGGCTTGATTCACCTGCACATGAATCCTCCAGTGTAGAGGGGGTGGACATCCTGTGTCGGGAAGCATTGCCAGGCAGGATTCACCTGCTCATGGATCCTCCAGTGTAGAGGGGATGGACATCCTTTGTTGGGAAGCATTGCCAGGAATGATTCACCTGCTCATGGATCCTCCAGTGTAGAGGGGATGGACATCCTGTGTCGGGAAGCATTGCCTGGCTTGATTCACCTGCACATGAATCCTCCAGTGTAGAGGGGGTGGACATCCTGTGTCGGGAAGCAAGGCCAGGCAGGATTCACCTGCTCATGGATCCTCCAGTGTAGAGGGGATGGACATCCTGTGTCGGGAAGCATTGACAGGCATGATTCACCTGCACATGGATCCTCCAGTGTAGATGGGATGGACAGCCTGTGTCGGGAAGCATTGCCAGGCATGATTCACCCTCTCATGGAGCCTCCAGTGTAGAGGGGGTGGAGAGCATGTGCCGTGAAGAATTGGCTGACATGATTCACCTGCACATGGATCCTCCAGTGTAGAGGGGGTGGAGAGCATGTGTCGGGAAGAATTGCCTGACATGATTCACCTGCACAGGGATCCTCCAGTGTAGAGGGAGATGGACATCCTGTGTCGGGAAGCATTGGCAGGCATGATTCACCTGCACATGGATCCTCCAGTGTAGAGGGAGATGGACATCCTGTGTTGGGAAGCATTGCCAGGCATGATTCACCTGCACATGGATCCTCCAGTGTAGAGGGAGATGGACATCCTGTGTCGGGAAGCATTGCCAGGCATGATTCACCTGCACATTGATCCTCCAGTGTAGAGGGGGATGGACTTCCTGTGTCGGGAAGCATTGCCAGGAATGATTCACCTGCACATGGATCCTCCAGTGTAGAGGTGATGGACATCCTGTGTCGGGAAGCATTGCCAGGCATGATTCACCCTCTCATGGATCCCCAGTGTAGAGGGTATGGACATCCTGTGTCGGGAAGCATTGCCAGGATTGATTCACCTGCACATGAATCCTGCAGTGTAGACGGGATGGACATCCTGTGTGGGGAAGCATTGCCAGGAATGATTCACCTGCTCATGAATCCTCCAGTGAGGAGGGGATGGACATCCTGTGTCGGGAAGCATTGCCAGGCATGATTCACCTGCAGATGTATCCTCCAGTGTAGAGGGAGACGGACATCCTGTGTCGGGAAGCATTGCCAGGCATGATTCACCTGCACATGTAATGTTGGCTTCTTATATAGCGCACTAATCACCCCAAAAGGGTCTCAAGGCGCTTGCTTTGGGAACCCGTACTGGTTTTTCCCTGTGAGATAGCCCCTACTGGGCACCCCCAAGGTGAAAGCCAGGCATCCCGCTGCGGGGGCCGTAGTGGAGATTGAGCAAGCTATTGCCCAGAGTTGCAGAGTGAGAGCCCCTGATTTGAGTAGGCACCGAAGCGAGAATTATCGAGTCCGTGGACATTTTGAGCTTAAGACCCTGCCGCGTCGGGAATTGAACCCTGGTCCCGGTCTGACCTCTGCTTCAGGGCCTGCCTCCTCTAATCAGTGAGCCACACTTCCTCCAGTGTAGAGGGAGATGGACATCCTGTGTCGGGAAACATTGCCAGGCATGATTCACCTGCACATGAATCCTCCAGTGTAGAGGGGGTGGACATCCTGTGTCGGGAAGCATTGCCAGGCATGATTCACCCTCTCATGGATCCTCCAGTGTAGAGGGGGTGGACATCCTGTGTCGGGAAGCATTGCCAGGCATGATTCACCCTCTCATGGATCCTCCAGTGTAGAGGGGGTGGACATCCTGTGTCGGGAAGCATTGCTAGGCATGATTCACTTGCTCATGAATCCTCCAGTGTAGAGGGGATGGACAGCCTGTGTCGGGAAGCATTGCTATGCATGATTCACCTGCATATGAATCCTCTGGTGTAGATGGGATGGACAGCCTGTGTCGGGAAGCATTGCCAGGCATGATTCACCCTCTCATGGATACTCCAGTGTAGAGGGGGTGGACATCCTGTGTCGGGAAGCATTGCCAGGAATGATTCACCTGCTCACGGATCCTTCATTGTAGAGGGGATGGACATCCTGTGTCTGGAAGCATTGCCAGGCATGATTCACCCTCTCATGGAGCCTCCAGTGTAGAGGGAGATGGACATCCTGTGTCGGGAAGCATTGCCAGGCATGATTCACCCTCTCATGGAGCCTCCAGTGTAGAGGGGATGGACATCCTGTGTCAGGAAGCATTGCCAGGCATGATTCACCTGCACATGAATCCTCCAGTGTAGAGGGGATGGAGAGCATGTGTCAGGAAGCATTGCCAGGCATGATTCACCTGCACATGGATCCTCCAGTGTAGAGGGGGATGGACAGCCTGTGTCTGCAAGCATTGCCAGGAATGATTCACCTGCTTATGGATCCTTCAGTGTAGATGGGATGGACAGCCTGTGTCGGGAAGCATTGCCAGGAATGATTCACCTGCTCATGGATCTTTCAGTGTAGAGGGGATGGACATCCTGTGTCCGGAAGCATTGCCAGGCATGATTCACCTGCACATGGATCCTCCAGTGTAGAGGGGATGGACAGCGTATGTCTGGAAGCATTGCCAGGCATGATTCACCCTCTCATGGATCCTCCAGTGTAGAGGGGGTGGACATCCTGTGTCGGGAAGCATTGCCAGGCATGATTCACCTGCACATGAATCCTCCAGTGTAGAGGGGATGGAGAGCACGTGTCGGGAAGCATTGCCAGGCATGATTCACCTGCACATGGATCCTCCAGTGTAGAGGGGATGGACATCCTGTGTCGGGAAGCATTGCCTGGCTTGATTCACCTGCACATGGATCCTCCAGTGTAGAGGGAGATGGACATCCTGTGTCGGGAAGCATTGCCAGGCATGATTCACCTGCACATGAATCCTCCAGTGTAGAGGGGGATGGGGAGCGCGTGGCGGGAAGCACTTCCCTGGCATGATAAAAGCCTCTGGGTTCTCCTCCTATGCACGGCTCAACCTCCTTAGTTGTTGCTTGTAGGGCAGGACTCGAGTCCTTTTTGTACAGAAAGTGACGTCGTTGGCTATGTACATATTGAAGTTCCAGCCATGATCATTGTATGTTCAATCTTCTTCTGAAGGGGTTCAGCTGATAATCTATTTCTTTCTGTCCTGCAGGGCCTTGTCCAGTGGGATGCACATCTCTGTAGATTACTGGTGGACGACCCACGTGAGATTACGCGGCATTGATGAGGTATGTAATGGATGGGAGGTACTGGGATGTCTTGCTACTTAAGATGTGCGGAAAAGGCAAAGCATTGTATTATGTAAGATAATTTAGGGTGATTGGTTGATGAATGCCAGAGTATATAAGATATATATATTTGTGGCGGCAGGACAATGTATTTGAGTCTCTCAATCAGTGAATGTGAAGGGCTATACAAGAAGGTCCTTTGATAATTGGGTGAAGAATGTGAGGGACCGGTTACTCTGTCACACGCTTGATTGTTAATCCATCCACCTTATTACAAGTGGGTTTTATTTTACGACACTTGTAACAGAGTGGACAAGATATCTGTCATGTTTGTGAGGGGTAACCTGTTTGTCAAACTCTATCAGGGCCCTAAGAGAGGAGCTAGCTTGTAAGTGGTCATGGCGTCGCTTAAGCCTCACATGTATTAAAAACTTAAAAACATTACAACGCAATATTGAGAAACCTGCATATCTTTCCTGCAAATATTAAGTAAAGAGAGAAGTAAAGGTCAATCTTCTGCCCACGTTGATAAAAGATCTCTGTACATTAGAAATAGAAAACAATTCAACCATATTTTGCCTGAACAGTAAACCTTCACAAATGGCACTATTAGGCGACATTCTGTAGAGCTGATAAAGTTCTGACATGTAAATAATAAGCAATAATCATGAACAAAAAGGAAACCTTAAGATTGATAGTGAAAACTACTAGGAGTGTTGCCTGTTGAAAGCCAAGCATACTGGAATGTTGCACAATCTGTCCTATGGCTGGACCTGAAACCAGATTGAAACCTACAAGCAGATCATTTTCTTGGATATCTTTGTGGTGACGCTTGGAGAGAGCAAGGAGGCCGGAGATGTGAAAGTGGTCCCCGGTAGGAGAGTGGACTAGGAGATGTTTGAGGTGTGCTGCACTGGGGCACTGTGGAAGAAACCAGACAAGGTAGCGGAGCGCTTTGTTACAGGAGCGCGTTGCGTGTTGACCGCTTTTAATTGCATTTTGTGTGCTGAATTTGTGCTGCGCGTAGACAGTTGGGCTTTTTTAAAATTCCCTCTTACCCGCACAATAAATTGTGTCCCCCACCGCCGCTTGGCGGGCTTGGTTCCTGGGGTGGGCGCCATCGTTGAGAGGGGCAGAGCAGCTTCCTTCCGCCAGCGCTTGACTGCGCATGTGTCAGCGAGGGGACGCCTACTAAAGGCGAGTCCCTGGCGTTTTCCAGCAGACAAGGTAGCGGAGCGCTTTGTTACAGGAGCGCGTTGCGTGTTGACCGCTTTTAATTGCATTTTGTGTGCTGAATTTGTGCTGCGCGTAGACAGTTGGGCTTTTTTAAAATTCCCTCTTACCCGCACAATAAATTGTGTCCCCCACCGCCGCTTGGCGGGCTTGGTTCCTGGGGTGGGCGCCATCGTTGAGAGGGGCAGAGCAGCTTCCTTCCGCCAGCGCTTGACTGCGCATGTGTCAGCGAGGGGACGCCTACTAAAGGCGAGTCCCTGGCGTTTTCCAGCAGACAAGGTAGCGGAGCGCTTTGTTACAGGAGCGCGTTGCGTGTTGACCGCTTTTAATTGCATTTTGTGTGCTGAATTTGTGCTGCGCGTAGACAGTTGGGCTTTTTTAAAATTCCCTCTTACCCGCACAATAAATTGTGTCCCCCACCGCCGCTTGGCGGGCTTGGTTCCTGGGGTGGGCGCCATCGTTGAGAGGGGCAGAGCAGCTTCCTTCCGCCAGCGCTTGACTGCGCATGTGTCAGCGAGGGGACGCCTACTAAATGCTCCTCCCTTCCGTAGCGGGATCGCAGAGCGGGCTCGTCCTCGCGTGGCCGGAGTCTTGCCAGAGTCCTGCCCATCTGCGCCCGTCCGCGACAGGACGTGCTGGACGTGGCTGGACTCTGACCCCCCTCCTGGCCGTACTCCTGTTCATCATGCGGTGCTACACCAGAGACAGTCTGGCTGCCATCAACCGGTCCTGGGTGACCTGTACTGCACCTCGGGTGGATCCCTTATGCGGCCCGTTTTCGTGCGGTTGCGGATGTTTTACCCTGTCTGCCCCCGTAAGTAGGAACTGCAGGGAGGCCACCCGTGCGGCCATTAGCCCACAGCCTTTTATCACTTTATGGAATCTCAATGCCAGGTCGCTTGTTAGGCATCATCTAGATATTCGCGATCTGCTAGATGAGGAGTTGCCTGACCTATTCTGCGTGATGGAGACCTGGTTGCAGGATGCCGACACGGCCGTTGTCAATGTGGCCTTCCCGCCGGAATACTCGGTATTCACTTTAAACCGAGCTTCTAGAGGCGGAGGAATAGCTCTTGCTGTTAAATCCTGCTATTCTTGCACGTGGCATGGTCAAAAAATCCCGGGTTGCGAAAGTGCAATGTTCAAGGTAGCTATTACACCTAACTTCACCCTGTCGGGGCTATTGATTTATCGGCCCCCGGGGAGCGAAGTGGCCTTTAGAGCGGCGCTACCTGACGCCATTAGTGAACTGGCTACGGGGTGCTCCAATTTTTCCATCATTGGAGATTTAAATCTGCACTTTGACAACTTAACCAGCCCCTCGGTGTCCAGTTTTGTGGCAGATCTTGAGGCGCTCCAGCTGATTCAGCTGGTGGCACAGCCCACCCATTCAGGGGGTCATACCCTTGATCCGTTTTTCACTAATCTTACGGAAGCCTGCATTACCAGCTACACGCCCCTAGCATGGACTGATCATTACTTGATACAGATCCATTGCCCTACTCCGGCTATTCAACCTAAGCCAGTGGTGTGCTCGATTCCAAGACGACGCTGGAACAAACTTAAGCTGGACGAGTTTTTCCACCTCCTATCGGCTGACCCATTTGTCATCACGGGGTCGCCTGATCAGGTCTATGACAGGTTTTGCAATTGGGTATCCAGGGCTTTGGACACTCTTATTCCCTTGGTAGGCTGCAAAACTGGGACTGGTAAAGCCAGCCCCTGGTATGACGACTCACTGCGTGCACTGAAGGTCTCTTGTAGGCGTGCAGAGCGGGTTTGGCGTAAAGCCTATAACAGCACGAAGAAAGTCCTCTACCTGTCTACTGTGAAAGTGTATCACCGGGCGGTATGCAGAACTCGTGCCGCATTTTATGCTGCACAATTCAGGACTAGTTCGAACCCGTCTAAGGCTATTTTTAAGGTATTGAAAGACCTTACTGCCAAAAAGGTAACAACGACGTACCAGAGCTCTGTTGAGCACTGTGAAAAATTGGCAGAGTTCTTCCTGGAAAAGGTGAATGCCATTTATCGGGCCTTTCCTTTGGCCACTCCCTCGGCTAATCCATCTCCTAAGCCGCTACCATCTGAGGGATTGTGTTAGACGGACCGGGAGGGTCGGCCGAGGATAAGGGGAGAGGTCTCCGGGGAGAGCCGTCTCCAGCGATCGTACAGACAAGTAACTTCCCCCCCCCCCACAGACGGACACCACACAAGGGTAAAGTTCAACGAGACTTTATAGGCAATTCTTTAAGTACGATGGAATGGTACAAGGAGGTCTGGACTCAGGGGTCCCCTCGATTCTGGTCTCTGGTTTGGGAAAAGGGTAGCGGGACAGTCTTGTTACCAAAAAGGTGGAAATAGCTCTCAATCCTCGAGCTCGGCGTTCTAGATGATCGGGCCGCGGCGGAGCCAGCAGGTCCCGAGATGGACGAAGGAAACGACGGTCCGCGGCGGAGCCAGCAGGTCCCGATGAGATGATGGTTACAAACGGTCCGCGGCCACGCCAGCAGGTCCCGACGACGATGAAGGATCGGAAGGTTTACGAAGGTTGCGGCAGCGCCAGCAGGCAAGACGAAGGTGCACAAGGCAGAGCTACGGCAGCGCCAGTAGTCCGTCAAGGATGAGTTCTTCTTTGCGTCTCTCGACTCCAAGATACAACTGCCTTCCTGCTCTGGAGCTGCCCCAGTTATAGGGCTGATGTTCTTTGATGTCCGGACCCTCGCACCTGGAGGTCGGGAGGTCCGGGATGAGGGAGTCCAGACACCCAGCAGGGGGGTGGAGCCAGCGCCCGGGGAGGCGATGGGCGAGCGGCATTTGGCGGGGGAGAGCCATCGACACCTCTTTCTCCCATTGACTTGCCAAGTAGCCCGCTCACCTCCTGGGTGGATGGTGGTGCCGGGATGTCTGAGGCCTGGCTAGGCCCAGGGTTGAGGTCGATCGGGGGCCAGGCGGCCTCGTGGTGGAGTGTCCAAGATGGCGCCCCGGATGGGCGCGCGGGCCAGCAGTGGATCGGGCCCACGAGGTCGATATGTTCGAAGGCAGGGGTCCCTGAGGGGACGGAGGACGTGCAATGGTGGTGTGTGGTACTTGCGTGACCGGGCTCGGGCCTGGTCGGGCCGGGGGAGAGCGGCCCTTCATGTGGCCTGTCCAACAGATTGCATTCCTTTCCTATTTTAACATCTGATAGCCTAGACACATTGGCCCGTCAAGTGAAGTCTGGGTCCCCAGAGGATCCACTTTGCCCAGATGTGTTCAAAGACCTAGCGGTACATGATATCTCACCGCTATGCTCTCTGATCAACTCGTCATTAACAACTGGCGAGGTTCCACTGAAGTGGAAGCGAGCCATGGTTCGGCCTATCCTCAAGAAACCCAGCCTGGACGGCAGCAAGCCTGAGAGCTATCGGCCGATTTCACTCTTGCCGTGGCCGGCCAAGGTTACAGAGGCGCATGTAAATGCTGTCCTCTCGGAACATCTCCGCCGGGCAGATATCCTCGACGCGACGCAGAATGGGTTTAGGGCTGGTCATAGCACAGAGACGGCTCTGCTTTATATGGTGGAGCACCTTCGCTCCGTGCTTGACGCGGGACAAACGGCAGCGCTTGTGCTATTAGATCTGAGCGCTGCCTTTGACACCGTCTCGCACCCGATCCTTCTGCGGCGCCTAGAGGAGGCTGGTGTCACCGGTATCGCTCTCCAGTGGTTCCGGTCGTTTTTAGCCAACCGGGCCTTTAGCGTGACCGTCCCACCTTACCAGTCCAAATTCCATCCATTGAACCTGGGGGTCCCCCAAGGCTCCTCGCTGAGTCCTACGTTGTTTAATCTATACGTAAGGCCGCTAGCTGAGGTTGTCAGGCAATGGGGTATGACGATGGTGTCATACGCCGATGACACCCAGCTAGCGGTTACGATCAGCGGGGATGCCGAAGTCGATGCCCCCAGGTTTCAACAAGGACTGCGGGCGGTCGCCAGCTGGATGACGTCCAACTGTCTCCAGCTGAACGCTAGTAAGACCGAGGTCATGGTCTTTGGCAGACAGCCGGATCTTTGGGGAGAGAGATGGTGGCCTGGGGATTTGGGTCCTGCTCCCATCCCAGTCGCCGAGCTTAAGAACCTCGGGGTCTGGCTGGACCCTTCCCTTACGTTTGTGTGTCATACCAAACGCACGGCGGCCTGCTGCTTTGGCATCCTGCGCGGGCTCCGTCCAGTGCTTAAGTTCTTCGATGCCCCCACCAGGCAACTCATGATCCAAGCCACTGTCATCTCCAGGCTGGATTATGCGAGTTCCTTACTGGTTGGTCTGAATCAGGCGGAGATTGGGCGTCTACAACGGATTCAGAACGCCGCAGCAAGAGCGGTGGTAGGCCTCCCAAGATTCTGCCCTACCTCCAGTACCCTGCGGTCACTGCATTGGCTCCCGGTGGCCCAGCGGATTCAGTTCAAGGTCCTCTGTGTCGCCTATAAAATTCTGAAGGGGTCCCCAGCAATGATTCTTATGGCCCTCCTCGCTCATTACACCCCAGCTCGACTCTTAAGATCTGCGGACCTAGAACTGGCTGTTGTGCCGCGCTTCAAGCGGAGTAGAGCTGGAGGACGTTCGTTCCGAGTGCGCGCAGCGGACCTGTGGAACTCCCTGCCCCCGGCGATTCGTGCTATGAGGGATTTGCTTTCCTTTCGCCGTGCGGTGAAAACCTTTTTATTTCCTTAGTTCGTTTACACTGTTTGTCTATTGTTTAGTTGTGTTGTGCAGCTGCCTTGTCGGGCGCCAGGACGCTCCTTAGCTGGAGCATCTGTGCGCCAAATAAAAACGCATAACATAACATAACATAACATATTATGAGGAGGTATGTTGGTAAAAGCCCTTAGTGGGCGAGAAATGCTTAGGTAAGCTCTTTGACAAGAGCAGGAGGAATCTGGTCATCGGAGACAGGTGAAAGAGCTCTACACTGTCGGTCTCAGTGTGAGATGAAGAAGGCTGACCAAATGTAATGAATGAGAGGGGACGCGGGAGGGCGGAAGATGTAACTGTGTGAAAGATGAGCAATAGTACAGTGGATGAAGTAGTTATGTGAAGGGATAATGAATGTGAAGGGACAATGGAGGATGGGACTGTGTGAAACATGGGCAATGGGACACTGGATGAAGTAATCCTGTGAAGGTGTTGCCTTTTTATTTTTTTTATTTTTACACAAGTGTTGTGATTAGAGCTCTAGTAGATTGGAGGAGGAGGTATTGGTGGGTGAGTGGGTGGGTGTCTGTGTGTTTGTGTCAGATGAATGTGCAAGTGAGACAGTGGGCACCTCTAGTGATGTGGTGTGGATGAAGTAAAGTGATAGGAGGAGGTATAGTGATTTGAGGTGGATGAACTTGGTAATAGGAGGAATATGTAGCGCCATTGATTGGGTGAGATGATGGGTGAAAGAATGCGAGATGCCATAGGGAATAGACGTGATGGGTTATTTGAGAATGAAAGACGTGTATGTCAGTGCATTTTTGTATGGACTGTTTATATAGCGCAAGCCTATCAAAAAACCAGGAGAAGCGCTGTCCCAGGTCATAGGTGATGGAATAAGCTACGGCATGAAGAGGTGAGTGCTGAGAGGCAAAGTGATGTTACATGTCTGATGGCAGCTGACAGATGTGAGGTGAGTCCACATATTGAAACTTCTGTCTCCTGCTGCGGTGCCTCTTCCTGGAGAATGGAGCTGCTTGTGACTGTTCTGTGTTCTTCTGTAATTGGGTGGGTTGGTTTGTGTTGTTGACTTCATGGCACATAGTCAGCGTTTTTGCAGTCTGTGAAGTTTGTCTTAGGTGTAGGAGACCCCCATGTACAAGGGTAAACCCTGGCTCTTCCTTCTCTCTGGGTAGAACAGCCTGGATTACAAACAGCAGATGTCGGCCTGCCACCAGCGGGCTGCAGATACCTTGGTGGATGGAGCTGTTCGCAACGGAGGGCTCTACGTGAAGCTTGGACAAGGGCTTTGTGCCTTCAACCACCTGCTGCCTCCAGAGTACACCAGCACCCTGCGTGTGCTAGAGGACCGCGCTCTGAACCGCCGGTACAAGGAGGTGAGTGCAACCTTTTTCAACCTCAGTTTAGTGTGAACAACCTGTGCAGTGAGGGGACATTGTAACGTCAGGGGCTAGCTACCCATCGTGCGATTTCTTGATTACTGGCTCACGGGGGCCTGGGCAGTTAGACGACATCTCTGAAAGGCTGGTATCCCATCTGAAAGAATAGTGAGTGAAGCCTCGGACCTCTCTGCCGAATGCATGGATCTCATCTGACACAAATGCAAAAAGAGGTCTGAACTGGTGTGGTGAAGTGAGCTAAAGAACGATGATGGATTCAACCCAGATCTGTGACTGGGCGAGAGTGTCTGAAAAGTTTCAGCGCTCCATCCATCATCTCCTTGTGTTTGCTTTGTTCGCCCTAACTTGGCAGGGTATGCCCAGACGTGGATCCCTTGCTCACTTTGCCACTGGATTCAAGCTAGCCTGGCTGATGAAAGGTGTTACCCCGAAACCGGTCATCTGAAGCTTGTTTCCGGTCCAGGGAAGACATGACTTGGCAGTTCGGGCTGGACTGTTCCCATGAGGCACAGGGTTAGACTGATTTGCATATGGCTGGGTCTGAACTGGGGTGGCACAGTGTGCTAAGAACAATGATGGATTTAACACAGATCTGTGAGCGGGTATGAGTGTCTGAAAAATGTCAGCTCTCTGTCCATCAACTCCTTGTGTTTACTTTGTTCACCCTAAGTTGGCAGGGTATGCCAGATGTGGGTCCCTTGATCACTTTGCCACTGGATTCAAGCTAGCCTGGCTGATAGGGTGTGTTACCCTGAAACTCGTCTCAGGATGCTTGTTTCCGGTCCAGGGAAGACCTGGCTTGGCAGTTAGGGCTGGACTGTTCCCATGAGTAACAGGGTCAAGACTGATTTGCATATAGCTGTGTCTGAACTGAGGTGGTTAAGTGAGCTAAAGAACGATGATGGATTCAACCTAGATCTGTCACTAGGGGTGAGTGTCCGAAAAGTTTCAGCGCTCCATTCATCACTCCTTGTGTTTGCTTTGTTTGCCCTAAAAGGGCAGGGTATACCCAGACGTTGGTCCCTTGCTCACTTTGCCACTGGATTCAAGCTAACCTGGCAGATTCAGGGTGTTACCCCAAAACCGGTCCCAGGATGCTTGTTTCTGGTCCAGGGAAGACCTGGTTTGGCAGTTCGGGCTGGACTGTTCCCATGAGGAACAGGGTCAAGACTGAATTGCATATAGCTGGACCTGAACTGGGGTGGCGAAGTGAGCTAAAGAGCGATGGTGGATTCAACCCAGATTTGTGACTGGGGGTGAGTGTAGCTCTCCGTCCATCATCTCCTTGTGTTTGCTCCCATCTGACACAAAGCCAGCTGCTGACAGTCAGATGGTGAAAATGCAGTGAATTTGTTCTATGTGCTTCACACAGCTAATGCAATTCGGCTCGTAGCATAACCAGGATTTCTGTGGAATACTTATCACTCAGTCTATTTCTCATTAAACTACATGTGTAAATAAACATAGTTCTTTCAGAAGGCCTGTGCCCTCTCTTTATGAGCCTGACATCTACTTGTGCCAACAGAGAGAACACTGTCTGTCTATAGACCCAGGATGCAGTGGCTTCATTCTCCTGCTCTCTTTTCTCTCCATTTCCCGTTCTGCCCACTCCTATTCAGTTCATCCCTCATGCTGCCAGCTTGTTCGATTCCATGGCGGCTGCGAGTTGTGGTAGAAGGTAGTGGCATGTTTCACGCCCTAAGCAAACACAAAGAGATGATTGCTGAAACTTTTCAGACACTCACCCCAGCCATATTGTAAAGTGGAGAGACCAGGGGAAGTGGGTAGTGTTTTTTCCATCATAACATAAGGTGCTGTCCACTCTATTTAAAAAAGAAACCAGACTGACCCCTCTTGTGAGCAATCATTAATCCAATGAGGTCACTGCATTTTCCAGGCGCTGTACTCTGCAGTGCCCTTCAGAAACACGTCTGATTCTAGGAATAATTTCCGAAATCTTTTGTCTGACTTCTGTTAGGAGCTGGAACATCCCAGTCCCTTCTTACTGGGTATATGCTTGGGACTGCTCATTATTCCGAAGAATATTTCTGTAGTAGGGGATTTCTGTGTATAGTCATAATCTAGTGAATAGTCCCGCCTATGTGCGTGGACCCCGGAGCAATCAAAAATAATCTCTTAAATTGTCAAAAAATGCAGAACTGCAAAGACACTTAAGAGAGAATTTAAAGACAGATAATGCAGCCTATATCCACAGGCTACACTGTCCAGTACTTCAACTAGAAATTCCACCAAAAAAAACACACAAACAGCACAGCTTGCCCAGTTTCCTCACAGAGAAAACTTGCCTCTACCAGCAAAAGCCTCTGGAATGATAGAGAGGAAGGTATGGACAGACAAGCCCCATAGGCTGCCATTATGTGGCTCAAATAGGATACTGTGCCTTTAAGAAAACTTTCCAGAACTCTCTCAGTATCCCAGAATGCACTGCAGGTCCTTTTTACTTTCAGTTCTTTTTTTCCGGCTCCTGCAAGCAGGACCCTGGAGCATTGAGCTCCCTTTCAAGGGTTTATTTGGTGATTTTCTCACTTTTTCTTGTGGGCGGTGCTTGTTGTTAAGTACTAAGCCTTTTTTCTTCACTGTATTGTCAAAATGCCTGGCTTATTTGACAATTGCCCAGAGTGTGATAAAAAAAGGCCAAATCCGACCCACATGGAGTGTGCATCGTCTGCCTCACCTCTTCTCATGCCCCAGAGGAGTGTGAAATCTGCAAAACCTTCTCTGCCAGGACCCTGAGAGAGAGGATGAAGATCAGGCTACAAGGCCTCGAGGACAGACGTCAGAAGGCATAATTTGGGTCAGGGCATGCTTCATCTGCCCATGCTGAGGCCTCTGGGGGGCTCCCGAGTGGCAGGAAGTCCAGCAAGCATCCCCATACTCCGCCAGCGTCGCCTGCGGCGTCGAGGGGGATGACAACGGTCTGTTCCCCATCTCCCCGTGGCTCTGGGGAGAGCGGGTTCAGCGTCGAGGGAGCTGAACAGACCACCGTTGACAGCATCGTCGTCCACATCGTCAACGTCATCGGCGTCAAGAAAAGGCCCGGCGTCGGCGCTCGCCGTTGAGGCGACACCGCCGTTCACCGTCGGCGAAGAGGAGAAGATCGGCGTCGAGGGGATCCTCGCTGTCAAGGAGGCGTTCGAGTTCGCCGTCGTGGAGGCGTTCGCCGTAGAGGAGGCGTTCGCCATCGAGGAGGCGCCACTGGTCGACGTCGAGAAGACGTTCCTTGACGTCGAGGCGGCGTTCTTTGACACCAAGGAAGCGAAGGAGGAGTCCTGACACTCGGAGGTCGCCGATTGGTTCGCCATCGTCGCCAAGGAAGAAGACAAAGTCACCGGGCTCGGTGTACTCAGTTGTGTATACGCCTACTAAACCTAGGTCGCCTTCCCCTCCTCCTTTGCCGAAGGGTCCGCCTCCGCGGAACCCCACCCCGCCTCCACCACCGCCTCGTGGGCCGGCTCCTCGTCAGTCACCGCCGCCTCAACTTCCACCGCCTCTTCCCTCCGTTCCTCCACCTGTGCCTCCACCCAGGACGACCTCGTTGCCACGTTATCCAATGCCTCCTAAGGGGACCCCTCAGCCGAGGGTCCCGGCCAGGCCGACATCACCTGCTCCTGCGAGGCCTGCGGATCGGCCAAGGCCGAGAAGATCGCACTCCCGCTCCGGCCGGAGAGGGAGGTCGCGGAGTCGTGGCCGGTCGTCATCTCGATCTAGACGACGCCACAGGAGGCGCAGATCCAGATCCCGCACAGGCTCTTCCACCAGGGATTATTCACTGACGCTGTCGGAGTCTCCAGGGACGAGGGTGTCGCCCGTTGACGATATCGTCTCCTTCCAGGAAGTGCTGTTGAGGGGTGCGGCTAAGCTAGGTATCATGGTGACGGTGCCAACACCTACGACGTCTGTGATCTTCGAGATGTTTCACAAGAAGCATTTCTCTCAACCGCTGCTGCCGTTGGTACCTGAGGTTCCGTGACGATTTGAACCCGTGTTTTCAAGTTTGTCGGAAATACATAATATTAGTATCGGCGAACCGCAAATGATCCATTTAGCATATCCTGGTGTTTTCGCTACGATACGAGCAAGAGCACTCCTGTTATGAACACATTTCTGATCTACCCACGGCATCCATCTTAGATCATGTCCGCCATTTTGTGTTTCTTGCCCTCACATATGCAATAACCTCTGATCACTTCATTTCGATTAAGGACACGTAGCCTTAGCCGGAGATTCACCTCTTTCATGACACGTGTGCCTTAAACCAGATCACGCTGTAGCTGTATGACTCGACAAAGGCTGCCTCCTCTGCCCGAGGCCAGCCCACCTGAACTGGTTCTCGTGTCCATTGTCCTGATCATGATTAGGCGGCCGAAGCCGGTAGCCTTGCCCATTTACAACCCACAAACATCTCTTATCCCGCTTTTCTATCTCTTGCACCTGGCTCTGCTCCTTTCCTTCTGGGCCTTTATTAGGGGGAGGTAACGAACTTTACGATGAGGCGGTCCGGCTCTTGAATGCAATATTGACAAGGGATTGTGATGAACTAGTGGGAACCCCTCTTCGTGATGTTTGGCATCAGATATTATCGACAGTTCCTGTGTAACGCCAAATATTTATTGTTTAAGACACAAAGGTTTAGGAATGTACTGACATGTGAAATATTTGCCTGAAGCACAATTTTTAGTATATAAGGAGCAACCCTCAATGTACAAATCGAACAGGCTCCTAGTCTCTGCCCGTGTGTAGATTCTGTGACTTCTGTGTCCCTGCAGTAATAAACCTTTGGTCTTTGACGCCACCATCGAGAAGCCCGTGTTTCTGTTCATTTGCGCACCAAGGCAGGTGGAACTCCGGGGTCTTTGGGTGTTGTTCCCTGACACCTCTGGACGGAACCAAAAAGTCCAGAACTCCAATTGGCGCCCAACGTGGGGCGACGTCATTCGGTACCGGTCCAAAAGCCTGAAGAGTTCGAGGAGCTTCGTGTGAAGATTTCCGAGGGAGGCGCCCCACTTCATCGATCCCGGCATATCGCAAAAGTGGCCCGAAGTTCTCTTCCACGAGGGTTCCCGTTCAGGACGGCTGCAGTGGGCCGTTGCCTTGACCGTCGCCCTGTCTTGGACCCGAGGTGCAGCCCTCAGTACAGCGAAACGTGACGGGTTTCTCCTTGGTGACGTCTTCAGTGCCTCAGTTAAGTATTTAGTGATAGCTAGCTGGTTACTTTGTGAGGATTGTTAAAATCCTTGATCGGTTCTTGGTTTGGTTTGGTTTCGTAAGATTATCACTAGTTGTTCTGGTTACGATAATCTATTTGGTTCAGTTTGGGTATCGATACATTAGTTTGGTTTTGGTAGGCCTAAGTTCTTGGTTCGAGTGCACATATTTGTTCCGTGTTTTGTTTGTTTTGTGTTCCAGACTGAAAATGGTAAGTCGGAAAATGTTGTCTTGTTTTGGTTGCAACCATGACTCACGATTGGAGGATTCCTGTCTGGTTCCTCCGATTGGGACTCCCCTATATGACTTGTACTGTAAACATGGTGTGGGTCCTATATCTTATAATGAGGTGTGGGTCCGTTACTGTAAGAAGGATGGTGTCCTTAGTTGGCCACTACATGGTAGTTTTGAACCCGAGATTCTTGATAATTTAGAAGCGAAATTGTTTAGGAAGAAAGCCCGGCCGGCAATGTTTGATTCTTTCCGTTATTGGCGAAAAGAGTCCAAACAGAGAGAAATAAAAAGGTTGAAGAGAGAACAGAAAGAGAAAGAAGAGCTAACTCTAGAGCAAGCAACTAAACAGTTGCAGGATAATGAGTGCGAAAAAGCCATAGATGTAGCAATTAGAGAGCATAATTTAGCGATTGACAAGTGCTACCCTGCCTTGCCATCGAAAACAGCTAAGATACTGGAGGATTCCGAAAACGATCCTCTGTTGTCTTATCTGTTACGGTCACCTCCACCGTACGCACAAGGTGCTACGGCCCAACTTGTACCGAATGTCCAATTGCCGGTTGCTGGACAACCTGGTGTTCTTGTTCCTCAGAATCTAGTTCCTGTACCTCCTGTGGTTAATGTGAATATTCCTACGGCTCCTCCTCTTCTTGGGTTGCCGTCCTCTATACCTGTATCTGTCTCGCTTACACCTACTACATCACAAACTATTTTTCTCGATACTCCTACTGCTTCGCAATCTGTTCCTACCTCTACTGTGTTCTCTACGTCTGCGAGTGTGTTAACTCCACTTTCTGTACGTCGGAAAATAACTGATTCTGTTGCTAATATACTGTCTCCTTTATATAAATCTTTAATTAAGACTCCTACTTCTGATTCAGTTCAGAGACGTAGTCAGCTACCAAGTACTGAAGAACGGGGAGTTTTAGATTCCACGGCTCTCAGATGGATTACGAAAGTTAGAAGATATAGTACGAGAGATGTACTAGATACGTTTATGCAGTGGAAGGAACCAACGCAACGGTACGTCTTTGATGAGATGTGCTCGTTGTTACGTGAGGAAATAAAGGAAGATGATGTTGAATCAGACTTGGAGGATTTAATTAAAATTCAAAAAGAGTTTGCTGCAGGAATGATAGTGGGTGATAATATAAAAGAAGCGATGGAACTCATTTTGAGTTTTAGGAATGATCCATCTCTTCGTTCGCCGAGAGATTTAGAGAAAGGTAAAATGAAGCCAAGTCGCCAATATCCTATGAGGGAGGTTCCTCCAATCTGGCGCGAAGCAATACAACGTGATGATAATGCGGGTATTGCAGCTGCTCCAGCACAGTTCCAACGAGTGTGGATACACATTCCATGGAAGCGAGCTGAAGTGCTAGCGGTGAAACAGGCCTTGCCAGATCCGCGTAAAAATCCAGCTGGATATTACAAGGAATTAACACAGACAGTTGAGGCTTGTATAATGAACTTAGCGGACATCGATATGTTATTTGGTAATGTAGTTCCACAACCAGTGTGGGCTAAAATTCGTAGGGAGGATCATCAAGCAGCCTTAGGTGGTGATTGGGCAGCTATCACTGCAGCGGATGGTCAGCAAACGGGTGGTGCAAAACCCGAACCACTAATTGCTAATCTTCCAGGTAGAATAATTGACTTAATGAAGACTCTGATGCCTGCGTTGCGTGTTAATTGGGATAAATTATCCGCATGCAAGCAAAAGAAAGATGAAAGTGTCTCCGACTTCTTCACGAGGTTCGAAGAGACTTTTGTAGATCATAGTGGTCAGGATATGAGCACTGAAGGAGGACAGAGACTGTTTGTCGATAAATTTGTGCATAATTTGTTACCTGAATTATGCAATAAATTAAAGGATTCAGAAAGTGCGTGGGCTGTTTCTACAACTGCGCAAATACTTGCGACTGCACAGTACTACGAAAATAGGGATAAAGAGGAAAAGGAAAAATCAGAGAAGAAAACGAAAGATTTAAAGACTAAAGTTCTTTTACAGCAGGCGTATCCGCCTCGCACGAATCAGACTAATATGCAGCAGAATTCGTATCAGAGGACAGATTATAGTTCAACCAGACCTCAATATCAGTGGAATCAGTGTGCGTACTGTAAGAAAGAGGGTCACTACAAAAATGAATGTCCAATCTTAGCGCAAAATAATGCAGCAGCAGCTCAGAGAGGTCGTGGTGGTTTTGCGCAGAATTCTAGAGGTCGAGGGCGAGGTGCTATGCCTCCGCAAACGAATGATCGTCCCTCCAATCACTTTGATCAACGAAATGTACAGTCAGCTCAACAAAATAGATCTCAGCAATATCTTGTTGAAGATTATTGTGAAGTGGATGAGGGATTTCAGCAAAATGGGTACTAGGACAGCCATGGACAAAGAGAGGGAGTAGTATCAGTTCCAGTGGATCAGAGTGGGCCTTATGTCGCAGGTATAGTCGAACCGTTTCTGTTGGATACTGGTGCCGCAAAAAGTTCTATCATTCATGCGAAACTCCCTGGCGCACCTTTGTCCGGCTCAACAAATGTGTCCGTAGGTTTTTCAGGCGCCCCTGTTTACAACCCGATATCTGGTCCTTTGTCTATTTCTGTTGGACCGTGTCAATTGAAAGCACCCTTGATTTTGACGACGGGTTGTAATGAAAATCTGCTTGGTTTAGACTTGTTAAAACGACTATATGCGACATTGTACTGTTCTCCGGAAGGGGTACAGCTTACGTTGGGTAAAAGAATCACCTCTCCGATGTACTTGTCAATGGACGCACTCCCGCCAGAGCTGCGCTCACTCCCTGATTCTCTTTGGGCGACTGGTCCTAATGATGTAGGCCTTTTAGAAATACCACCGTATGTAGTAACTTTGAAAGCAAATGTAAAATTTCCAAGAATTCCCCAATATAAAATATCCAGTGAAGGAGAACGTGCACTTTTATTGATTGTGCAAGATTTGATTAAGAAAGGTGTGGTTGAAGAAACTCGAGGAAATGTTTGTAATAGTCCTGTATTACCGATTCTGAAACGAACTGATCCTACGAAACCTCCAGTGTACAGGTTTGTCATAGACCTTAGAGAAGTTAATAAGATTGTGGTTCCGCAGTTTCCTGTGGTTCCAGACATTACTGCATTGTTAACATTGATTCCTGCTACAGCCACTTGGTTCTCAGTCATCGACTTGAAGAATGCCTTTTTCAGCATTCCGATAGCCGAGGAAAGCAGAGATATTTTTGGCTTCTGTCTAGGAGGTCGAAGTTTCAGATTTAAACGCGCTCCACAGGGCTACTGTGAAAGTCCATCTATTTATAGTCAAGCATTAAAAAGCTAGCTAGATTCTTTTGTCCTTCCTCCAAGTTCTGCCCTAGTACAGTACGTAGACGATCTTTTAGTGGCTGCCGATGACAAGGAAACTTGCAAAGCAGCTACAGTTTCGTTATTACATCATTTGTCTGATTTGAATCACAAGGTGTCACCTTCCAAGATGCAATACTGCTGCCAAGAAGTGACCTACCTAGGTCATCTCTTGTCAAAGGAGGGAAGGAAGTTGACCCCAGAAAGAATAAAAGCAATTACGCAAATGAGTGTTCCACGCACACAGAGAGAAGTACGTGCCTTTTTAGGTATTACCTCCTACTGTAGGCAGTGGATTCCAAATTTTTCTCTTTTAGCGAAACCATTGGTAGCTTTGACTGGAAAAAATGTTCCGAGTCCGGTGCCATGGTCTGATGAATGTCAAGAGAGTTTTACTGAATTACGAAAAGCCTTGTGTTCAGCTCCTGTATTGGGTACACCTGATTACAGTAAGCCATTCACGCTCTACGTTCACGAAAGGGAAGGTTGCGCGTTGAGTGTCCTGACACAGAAGTTTGGTGATAAACAACGCCCTTGTGCGTATTTCTCATCAACATTAGATCCGGTAGCTAGAGCGTTGCCTAGTTGCTTGAGAGCTACAGCAGCAGCTGCGGCTTCCATTCGGCAATCTGCTGGTTTGGTGATGAACAACATGCTAGTGGTCATGGTTCCTCATGCAGTGGATACACTCATGAACCGAACGAAGACACAACACCTTACTAGTGCGAGATTATCTGGTTATGAGCTGACATTACTAGCGAGTCATATTCAGATCAAAAGATGTAATGTATTGAATCCAGCAACGCTGTTGCCGACTGATCAAGAGTCGAGTGATTCTGAGCCACATGACTGTTTTTTTAAAACGGAGGAAGAGACAAAAGGACGCATCGATTTGAAAGATACTCCGTTATCCGATCCGGATGGTACGCTGTATGTGGACGGGTCATGTTTTAAATTGGAGAATGGTGATGTGACTGCTGCTTACGCGGTAACGACGTTGAAGACGATTGTGGAGACTGCAAGAGTGAGTCAGAATTCTGCCCAAGCTGCAGAATTAATAGCTCTAACGAGAGCATGTGTTTTAGCTGAGGGAAAGAGAGTGAATGTGTTCACAGATAGTCAGTACGCATTTGGCGTGGCCCATAGTTTTGGCCGGTTGTGGAGAGAAAGAGGTTTCATTACGTCCCATGGGACTAAGATTCAACATGGTCAGCTAGTTAACGACTTGTTGGAATCTCTAACCTTGCCGACTGAAGTTGCAATTGTAAAGTGCAGTGCTCATAAAGCAATCACGGATGATGTTGGACGTGGGAATGCTTTTGCTGATGAAATTGCTAAACAGACAGCTAGAGACATGATGAGTAGAATGTATGTTGCAACGTCTGCAAGATGGATCGCTGAGTCTGGGATGTGTGAGGATACAATGGAAAGTGTGAAAGAGATTCAGAGAGAAGCAACTGAGGAAGAGAAACGTGTATGGAGAGAGAGTACGGGCAAGTTGGACTCGAATGGATGTTGGATTGATTTGACAGAGCAGCAGCGTTGGATGTTGCCGGATGCGTATGTGCTTGCAGTAGTGACAATGGCGCACGGAGTAGCGCATATAAGTTCTAAAGGGATATGTAAGATGTTGGCTCCGGTCTGGAAGAATGAGGGAATAAGTAAGTGTGCAGAGAGAGTGGTGAAAAATTGTATGGTGTGCCTGATGCATAATCCTGGCAAGGGAACTCCAACTCCAGCTGGTCATTTCGCTCCTCCTTCCTGCCCCTTTGAAGTGATTCAGTTAGACTTCATTCACATGGAACGCTGTAATAATTTAAAATATGTCCTAGTGGTGGTTTGTGCTTTTTCCAGGTGGATAGAAGCATACCCACTGAAGGACAATACTGCCTTATCAACTGCCAAAATTCTTCTCAAAGAATATTTCCCTAGATTTGGAATGCCACGGATTGTATGGTCAGATAACGGAAGTGAGTTTATAGGGAAAGTTATGCAGAGTGTATGTGCAGGCCTAGGTTTGAAACAGAAATTTCACAGTGCGAACCATCCCCAGTCAGCTGGTTTAGTGGAGGGTTACAATGGCACCCTCAAGCTGAAGATAGCTAAAATACAAGCATCCACAGGTTTAGCCTGGCCAGATGCACTGCCTTTGGCTCTGTTATCCACAAGAGCGACTGTACATTCTCGAGTAGGGCTTAGCCCTTATGAGATTGTATTTGGTCGTCCTGCCAATATTTGGGGGGTGCCAAGGCCAAGGGAGTTCAGACAGCTAGAATATCCTATGTTGATAGACTACCTTTACGACTTGACTGCTAAATTAAGTCTTATTCATCAACAGGTCTTTGATGCATTGCCAAAACCTCCGGAGAGTCCAGGGCATCAGCTGAAACCAGGAGACCTGGTTGTCATCAAGAACTTCGCGAGAACGAAGAACCTTCAACCAAGATTTGTGGGGCCCTTTCAGATCTTACTGACAACGAGGACAGCCGTTCGTGTAGCTGGCCGCAAACACTGGGTACACGCGTCACATGTAAAGCGTGTACCCTTGCCGCTACCCTACGACAACTGGGTGAAAAAGGGAATTGGTGCCTCCGAAACTGAAAGCACACCGAAGTTCCTTCCTTTCAGCGATGCCGAATTGATTACTGATGCTCCAAAATCTGACTCTCCTCCTGAAAAGACTCTTTTGAACACTGAACATTTGTCTCCAGCATCAGAAGAAACTTTGCTATCTGCGAACTTAAACACTGCAACAGCTGCTAGTGATACACTATTTTCCGATCAGACAATACCTGCGAAGCAGAGATACAACCTGAGAAAACGTAAAATGGACAAATAAAGCAGGCAACTGCATATTGTGATTTTGATATATTGAACCTTTGACGTATTGAACATTTGCCTTCAGCCAGGAAGTTTGCTATTGTTTATTGTTTTTTTAAATTGCCTTACCGTCTGGGTAGCCGTAGGGTCGTGGCTGTGTGCCTAGTTTGAATTTGCAGGGGTCTGACACAAGGTCGATCTTTCTGTTGGTTCTGGGAACTCCCAGGGCTGACAGAGGCATTTTCATCTACGTACACATCATCAGTGGTCGCGAGCGGTTTGTAGAAGATGGAGCTTCCTGCGCTGCAACGAGAAAATGTGATTTATGTTCGCAGAAATAGACTTTACAGAATTCTTCGTAGCAAATGCTTTTTGATGCAATGTGCCATTACATTTTTTATTATTTTAGCAACATTGGTGGGTGGAATCGTCTTTAGTATAAATCTGATTTTTGTGCCAGTTACTACAGTACCTCCCCTTGATCCTGCCATTTCTACTGTTTCTTCTATACATTCTTTTCACTCGTTTCCTGAACATGAGCAAGCTCGACGCACAGAGTTCATTAACAACACTTTTGTACAGCTCTTGCACCAACACCAACTGGTAGTTAACACTACAGACTGCTGGGTGTGTGGCTTGATACCCCACACTATGGATAAAGGTATTCCCTATCTGGTTTTGCCTTTCAGCTACAATGGATCATTTCAGGCCCTTCAAACCATTTTTGCTTATGCCCTTGAGACCTATCCTCCACGTCCACCACGTTCCACTAAATATAACTCTGCCAACAAAGCTTTAGTCCAGGGAATTATTGACATGATCAAGGACGTCAATAATACTCCATCTTACCCTAGAGACGAACTGCGAGTGTATTTAAGTTGGAATACTTCAGAGTATCGCCTTAGTTTAGGAGAAAGCAAGCGTAAAAGCTCAACTCCAATCTGGGTCGTACCTCACCGAGGTCAGGTCTGTTTGCAAGGTAATGGGAGAAATCCGAGAGCTCAGCTAGGGAGGAGTGAGTGCGTTGAGACTTATGTGTTTCCGGCTAACTCTTCCCCTGCCTTCCTTACTGCTAGGGGTACCTATTTCATTTGTCGAGACCGAGCTTATACATGGTTGCCTGCCGACTTTTCAGGTTCATGCTATATTGCTCGACTGTTGCCTCCAACATACACTGCTTCATCTGATTACCACAGAACCAGAATAGCGAGAGGTGTCTTCAGCAAGGAAGATACTGCTGGTCAGGAAGCTGGAGACTTCTTCAAAGGCTTCCTTCCGTTCTGGGGACCTATGGCCAATAGTAGAAACATACGTCAGCTAACACGGGTAGTTGAATCTACTATCACCGAAACTGCTGGTGCCCTTAGCAACTTGACAGCTGAGCTTCAGGCGGATAGACTCATGACGTTGCAGAACCGTATGGTTCTAGATGTTATACTTGCAGATCGAGGTGGGGTATGCAGAATGATCCAATCGAGCTGCTGTGTCTTTATTCCTAATAATGCTCCAACAGTCTATGAGGCGATCTCTAAGCTACACAAGATTTCCGACTCTATACATGTAGACAAGGGAAACTGGTCCTTTATGGAGTGGTTTTGGACTCTGATCTCAGCGTGGGGATGGAAGGTTCTAATGGTCATCGGTGTCATCTTAGTATTCCTATTCTCATGCTGCCTGATTATCCAGTGTGGTCCTGCTCTGTGTAGTTTTTGCGCTACAACTTGTCTCAGAAAACCACCTGTGTTTGGAGAAAAGGCACGAGAAAGGATGATGATACAACAACATGTCACTGACCTGATGAGTATAGAACTAGACTCTGATATAGACTGAGTAATTGCCTATGTAAGGGCAAAAGGAGGGTCTGAGGTTCCGTGACGATTTGAACCCGTGTTTTCAAGTTTGTCGGAAATACATAATATTAGTATCGGCGAACCGCAAATGATCCATTTAGCATATCCTGGTGTTTTCGCTACGATACGAGCAAGAGCACTCCTGTTATGAACACATTTCTGATCTACCCACGGCATCCATCTTAGATCATGTCCGCCATTTTGTGTTTCTTGCCCTCACATATGCAATAACCTCTGATCACTTCATTTCGATTAAGGACACGTAGCCTTAGCCGGAGATTCACCTCTTTCATGACACGTGTGCCTTAAACCAGATCACGCTGTAGCTGTATGACTCGACAAAGGCTGCCTCCTCTGCCCGAGGCCAGCCCACCTGAACTGGTTCTCGTGTCCATTGTCCTGATCATGATTAGGCGGCCGAAGCCGGTAGCCTTGCCCATTTACAACCCACAAACATCTCTTATCCCGCTTTTCTATCTCTTGCACCTGGCTCTGCTCCTTTCCTTCTCGGCCTTTATTAGGGGGGAGGTAACGAACTTTACGATGAGGCGGTCCGGCTCTTGAATGCAATATTGACAAGGGATTGTGATGAACTAGTGGGAACCCCTCTTCGTGATGTTTGGCATCAGATATTATCGACAGTTCCTGTGTAACGCCAAATATTTATTGTTTAAGACACAAAGGTTTAGGAATGTACTGACATGTGAAATATTTGCCTGAAGCACAATTTTTAGTATATAAGGAGCAACCCTCAATGTACAAATCGAACAGGCTCCTAGTCTCTGCCCGTGTGTAGATTCTGTGACTTCTGTGTCCCTGCAGTAATAAACCTTTGGTCTTTGACGCCACCATCGAGAAGCCCGTGTTTCTGTTCATTTGCGCACCAAGGCAGGTGGAACTCCGGGGTCTTTGGGTGTTGTTCCCTGACACCTCTGGACGGAACCAAAAAGTCCAGAACTCCATACCCGGATTGGAGGAGCCCGCCAAGGAGTTATTTCTCAGTCCGGCGGTGACGAAGGCAGCTCCCTCCAGGCTCCGCAAGAAATACCGGGCTCCGGAATCTGACCCGGCTTTCCTTCGAATGGACCCAACACCAGACTCCGTTATATTGACAGCGGCTAAGAAGCATCATGCCACTACTCCTCCTTCGACCGTGCCGCCTGATAAGGACAGCCGTTGGCTGGATTCGGCGGGCAGAAAGGTCTGTGGGACGGCATCTACCACCATGAAGGCTGCAAGTTCCGAGGCTCTGCGGGGGCGATATGAACCTGCCCTATGGGAGTCCCTCCAGCAGTACGCTGAGCTCCTCCCTAGTGACAAGAAAGAGGACTTTCTGGAGATATTAAATGAGGGGATGATGGTGTCGAACCACATAATCAGCGCGGCTGCTGATGTATCTCTTCGGGCGGCGCACGGATACTGCCACGGCATCAATCAATGGCGTCACGCTTGGCTTCGCCTCACCTCACTCAAACCGGAGGCGCAACAGCGGTTGGCCAACCTGCCTTTCTTGGGGGAAACCCTGTTCGGCAAGCATGCGGACGATGATTCAATATGGCCATTTGAATCTACCCGAAGATTGTATGGACATACTGAAGGAGGCTAAGCGACCTTCCACTAGGACTTCTTATGCTTACAAGTGAAAGAGATTCTGCATCTGGTGCAAGTCCAAGAACTATGACCCTACGACGTGTAAGGAGGATGTCATTCTTCCTTATCTTCTACATTTGGCGCAGTCTGGCCTTAATTTTCATTCCATTAAGGTTCATCTCGCTGCATTGACTGCCTACAGAAAATGCCCTTCACAGACTTCCTTCTACCAGATCCCTGTGATCAAAGATTTTTTGGAAGGCTTGAAGAAAGTATTCCCTCCTGTCCGGCTTCCTTCGCCTTCATGGGAATTGAATGTGGTGCTGTCCAGATTGATGAAGGAGCCTTTTGAACCTATTCATAAGGCTTCGTTGCAGCACCTGTCCTGGGAGACGGCGATCCTCGTGGCCATTACATCGGCCGGCAGGGTGAGTGAAATTCAGGCGTTGTGTTGCCAAGAACCTTATACTGTATTTTATGCTGCTAAGGTTGTTAAGCGTACTCTCCCTAAATTTCTTCCCAAGGTTATTTCTGATTTTCATGTCAACCAGACCATAACTTTGCCTACGTTTTTTCAGAATCCTTCATCTCCAGCGGAAAGGTCATTACATTCCCTTGATGTTAGGAGGGTGTTGAAATTTTATCTTTATAAAACCAAAGATGTTCGTAGGTCAGACCAATTGTTTATCAATTATGGATCAGTCAGGACCGGTCTTGCTACCTCTAAACAGTCCATTTCTAGGTGGATTGTGTCCTGTATACAATTGTGTTACCAAAAGGCTAATAAGACCTTAGGAGGTAAACCTAAGGCTCATTAAACCAAGGGCAAAGCTGCCACGACTGCTTTGCTACGTAATGTTCCAATTGCAGAAATCTGCAAGGCGGCCACTTGGAAGTCGGTCCATACCTTTGCTAAGCATTACTGTCTGGACACTGATGCCAGGACAGACTCAGATTGGGCAGGCTTCGCTGCGAAATCTGTTCGCACAATAGTGGTGTTATGTCTTTTTCTCCACCGCCGCTTTGGTGTGGGGATGGGCTTGCCATTCTATTCACTAGATTATGACTATAGACAGAGATCCCCTACTACAGAAGGAGTAGTTTCTGTCCTGTAACTCCAGTTCTGTAGTAGGGGTATCTCTGTTATAGTCATAAGCGCCCGCCCTCCTCCCCGGTGGAGTAAGATATTCATGTAAGGAATGCTACAGGTCTGGCGTGTTACGCCTTCAAAAAGAACTGAAAGTAAAAGGGACCTGCTGGGCATTCTGGGATACTGAGAGAGTTCTGGAAAGTTTTCTTAAAGGCACAGTATCCTATTTGAGCCACATAATGGCAGCCTATGGGGCTTGTCTGTCCATACCTTCCTCTCTGTCATTCCAGAGGCTTTTGCTGGTAGAGGCAAGTTTTCTCTGTGAGGAAACTGGGCAAGCTGTGCTGTTTGTGTGGTTTTTTTGGTGGAATTTCTAGTTGAAGTACTGGACAGTGTAGCCTGTGGATATAGGCTGCATTATCTGTCTTTAAATTCTCTCTTAAGTGTCTTTGCAGTTCTGCATTTTTTGACAATTCAAGAGATTATTTTTGATTGCTCCGGGGTCCACGCACATGGGCGGGACTATTCACTAGATTATGACTATAACCGAGATACCCCTACTACAGAACTGGAGTTACAGGACAGAAACTACTCCTTCTTTAGCCCTCCATCATATAATACAAAGTTGTTTGGGCATTTAGGTCAGGTTTACTATGGCTGTACCATCATCACATAATACCAAACCGGTTGGATGAATATTTGATTGGAAGGATGGGCATGGGTTGTACTAAAGTTTAATGCCCTACTCAAAATAGGTTAAGTCCACTTGTGTGCACACGGGTGTAGAGTTTAAAGAACTATACTCCACTAACCCTTAATCTCCACACATTCAGGGCCACATGGCATTTACTAGCCCTTGTCCTTGCCTCGGTTTCCATTCTAGTGCTGACAGATGTCCACCTGGCAGTTCCGGTTGGACTGTTTCCATGAGGAGGAGTGTCCGAGCTGATACGCCTCTGTCTGGAGAGTCACAGTGGGCGAGAAACGATGAGTCGGAATGACACCCAGAACGCTGCCAGTAGTATATTTACAAGCATTCTTCCACTCGCCTTTTGTGCATTTGATATAACCCCTTAAGAAGCCATGGGGATACCAGATGTAGGTCCCTTGCTTGCTGAGTCACAATGTAAGAAATTGGATTATTATTTGGAATGGGTTACTACCGACCTCAAGAAATAATCACAACCCACGTCAGGGTGTGGATAAAAAGTCACTCAACTAACCTGAACTCAACCCACTGGTAACTATGGCACAGAGCAGACATGCTTTATCGAGAGGCAACGTGTAAAGTATTTAAGCAGTACCAAAATAGTAATATAGATGAAATGCAGAACAATTAAAAATCCCAAGCCGAGTTGGAAAAATAGAGTCAAATTTAATAAAGAAAATGATACCAAAATGACAAGAATCCAATAAAGAGAACCAGAGACATGCACTTTCAAAGTCTTAAGTAGGAATAATGCCAAGCGGCACAAAGGGCTAATGATAGTCATAGTTCTGGGACCTAGGCTATATTAGAGACTTCTTGTGATGGAGCGTGGGTCGGATTCACCAACCAGATTCGTCCTGGTCAATGATTGTATCTACTGACTTTGTCCTTTAAATCCCATCCCACCACAGGAGTACACTGTCAAAGCCTTTAGGACCTCAAGGGAGGCACTTACAGACTCACAGGGTGTCAGGCAGAGGCCACATAAGGGTCTAGCCCAGGTCCAGTGTCCACTGTTCAGCTGGGCATTTGCAGAAAAACAGCCTCTTGTAGTGTATTGCGTTCCTGTATCTTTAATAGGAGGTCAGTCTTATCACCCTTGGAACTTACTTCTTTGTCCTTAGTACAAGAGGAAGCACGTTCAGTCCTTCAGGGCTCCTCTCAGGCCACATAAAACAAGATCAGTCCTCTTCTGTTCTTTTTCAGGTCAAACAGTGTTCTGAAGTGGGTGTCTAGAGATGCTACATTTGTGCCTGGCATTAGTTAGTGGGCGGGACTGACTCCTGTGCAAGCCCTAACCAATGCAGTAAAAGTTCCTGGGCCAACCCTCTCCCCTTTGGGCATTTTCAAGATGGTAAAATCTTTGGCCACACTAATATTGGGCTCTGAGGGCTGGGTGTGTGTGGTAGGGGGAAGTTTCTTTCGTAATCCTAGTGTGCTCTCATATCAAAATCCTGTTTGAAGCAACCACTGTACCCCACAAAAAACAGAGGCATACCGTCCGGTACAGCAACCAGTTAGTGGACACACAAGAATCATTTTGTCATTATTTTCACGTCCTTTCAAGGGTGCCTTGACAGAAGTCCAGTGAGACAAAGCAGGTCCTTCAGCAACCAGACAGTTGACTCACAAGAATTCTCATTAGCAATCTCAAAATGCACAGTTCTAACGCCATTGAAAATATAGGGTCCAGCAGGGTGAAAAATATAGAGTGACCATCCGGAAAAGGTGGATTTCCTTCACTCCCTTGTGAGGCCTACTAAAACAGAAACCAGCCTGGGTTTGATTATCTTCCCTTCTGGAAGGGATCTCGGCTGGCAGTTTGGAATAGATAAGGAGCATTGTTGGTACTGATTAGCATAAGTTGATACTGTGTAGAGTGGCAAAGCGTGCATAAAATAATAGGTTGGGATACTACCCAGAGTGATTGCCAGCAGTTTAGTCTCTTTACAGACATTTCCTGCATCATCATTTTTGTGTTAAATGAACTGTGAACAGTAATAGTATGAATAGGGCCAGCCTTCCAAATCAGCACTATGGGGTTGTAGGAGCTAAATGACTCTGCAATGTATGATCCACTTGGACTTTTTATGTGGGTTTTATGTCTGTGTGTAGGAAATAGTGGACATCACCTGCATCCTGATCACATACGCTTATCGGACCTTTTCAGGCCAGTGTTGTGCATAAGCGTCTTCTGCTGAACCTAGCCTGCATAGAAGTGATGGTGATCCCATTGTGCCATGAAATCAATCTTCCACTCTTTTTCATATTCTCTAAAACTGGAAGTCTCTACTCTGTGCAGGTGGATGAACTGTTCATGGAGGACTTTAACATGACTGCGGCAGAACTATTCAAGGAGTTTGACTATCAGCCTTTAGCAGCGGCCAGCTTGGCACAGGTGCATAAGGCCAAGCTGGAGGATGGAACGCCTGTGGCTGTGAAGGTGAGCGAGAGGCAAATGCACTGGAGAAACAGAGCCTTTATGTCATGCTGAGTCATTGCACAGGTTTAAAAAAATATATAATTTATTGGATTGCTGCTCACCAAATCGAACACATTAAACAATGCACACACTGTCTACCCCGTTAGCCCCCCTACCTCCACCCGGGGTGTTCTACCAGCCTCCCACGCCTCTGAATTGCTGAACTGGGAAACGCAAACCACAGTAGTGCCATGCCTCAAGCACTCATCAGGAACCCCCTCCAAGGGTCCACACGGTCCACCCTGGCATGGCATCATCTGAATCATCAAGAAGTCTGTGATACCCCCTCCATGAATCCCCAGGCTTAGTCAAATTTGCTAGGGCAAGCGCGACCTTCGTACACCACTCACTACGTCTCCATACACCTGTTAATTTCTTCCCGCCACATAAGGCTCATTGGTGTCTGCACCCTCCCCCCATGTCGTAGCCAGATCCTTCTTCGCCTCAACAAAGGCCAGTGCACAAAGAAGCAATTTCTTTTGCAGAATATCCGCGTCCTTAGGTATGCCCAAAAGATAAATTGTGGTATCCTGGGTATGGCTACATTCATCACTGCCTCCATTTTAGAAATGATGTGCTCCTAATACACGCTTACTGTGTGGCAGCTTCGTATCGTATGGAAAAACATACCCTCCCCTACACCACAGCGGAGGCACATGGGCTGACTCCTGTCCCCGTTTTAAATAGTCTGGGACAGTGATAACAGAATCTATGCAGGATCTTAAACTGGATCAGCCTCAATTGAGTTCTTAAAGCAACTTCTCTGGGGTGCGTTAAGGCCGCCTCCCAATCAGTATCTTTCAGGCATCCCAACTCTGCTTCCCACTTTCCTCAGATCTTCCCTAGATGGTATGGTGCATTATTAATCATGGTGCTGTATAGCTGGGAGATAGCTTTGTAGGGAAGTGCATTTCCAAGAACCCAGGCCTCCTGATGGGAGTGTTTAGGGAGTCACATGCCCTGGATCACCTCAGCTCTCAAGACATGTGCTACTGGCATGTATTCGAACAGTTGGGTAGTCGTGGGGAGTATTCCTGCTGTAAAGATTCAAACGTCTTGACCTCCACTGCGTCCAAAATGTCCCCGATATTTTCAATCCCAATCTGTTCCCATCTGCCGAAGACCTAGAGTTTGCTAGTTTCTGACAGCAGCATACCCCGCCATAGAGCGGTCGCCAAAGTTTTCCTTTCTACCCTATCACTGCAGTGGCTTCATCTCATGCTCTCAGGGAAACCAAGAGTCTGCTCTGGAAGGCTCCTCCACTCCGCCTTCCCTTACACATAATGAAGGAATGTTTGCTGCCACTTCACGTCTCTCAATCCTATAAATCAGATCATCTTAAGGCCCCAGTTGTTAATGACCTGTAAGTGTGCTGCCCTGTGGTACGCCCTCATGTTGGGAAGTGGCAAACCTTCTTTGTAAACTGACCTGTACAATGTCTTTAAGGCAATTTGTGGGGTACCGCTGTCCGAGAATAGAGTGCCAATAGATTTGTCTAGTCAGTCAAAGTAGATGTCTGGCACCGGGAATGGCTTATTCTGCAGCACATTAAGTATTTTGGGCAAGGTAACCATTTTGTAGAGGGCAGCTTTGCCCTTTAGCGTCAACTGAAGCACGTGCCTCTGGTCCATATCCCTGTGGAAATCAGAGAGAGGCCGGTCCAGGGTAAGTTCCAGAAAACGCTCTCTGGTTGGGCTAACCTCTATACCAAGATATTTAAAGCCAGAGGTTGTCACTTGGCAAACACCCGTCACCCCAGTCAGATCCACCCAGTCTCTGAATTGGTAAATAACGGATTCCTCCCAGTTTAGGCGATAGTGTACATTGGTCTCAAACGGGTGATACACTGACTGGGTTGCCTGTATCGACCATTCGGGTTAACGAGAAATATCAGCGCGTAATCTGCATATAATGTTATTTTCACTGGGGAATTTGTTATTCTGTGAAACCCTATTATGTCCACCCAGCACCGCACCCAGCGGCTCCTGCGAAGAGGAGGGGGCACAGTGGACATCCCTGTCTCGTACCCCTTACTGAGAGCAAAGGAGTCCAGATCACCCCAATCACCCACAGTGCTGCAGTAGGCACCCACTGGCAGAACCAGGGTCTAAAACCAAACCTCTGCAAAGTAAATACAGGTACCTCCAATCTATGGAGTCAAATGCCTTTTCGGCAAATTTATGATTGTGGTAGTAGTTTAGCTCTCTCTGTCCTCTCAGCACACACCTAGGAAGTATTGCAGACTGTATTGTGCTTTTACGAGAAATGGTTGAATAAAGCCTCTTTGAATTGTATTGCAGACTCCACCACAGGAACTCGCTGTGAGTGTGCTTTGCCCTCTGGGAGTGCTTAAAACGATTCGGGTGTCAGCTTTTGCAGATTAAGATGGTTGCCTGTAGTTAGCGTAGAATCCCCTAAGAATTAAATAGTGAAGCCTGAAATACCATCCTGTAACTCAGTCAGGAAACCTTGGATGCTGACCAATTGGGGTCCATGGTTTTGGACATGAACATTGGGAGAGAATGGGGTATCTAGTTAGGCCAATGTGTAGGTTGGAAGACTAGGCAGAGACTGAAGTATAGTTCTTTGTGAAGGGTCAAAGATACTTTAAAATCACTAAACTAGTCTTTACACTCCCGTCTGATGCCATAAGCAGAACTTGCATATGCTCTTGATGTGGTAGTGCTACAGAGACACAGCTCCCTGTACCCAGGCACCATTGGCCTGTATACTAGTGGTTGAATTACTACGGTAAAATCTCGGAGTTATACATCTGCTCTCCATTAAAAACTAATACGTCTTAGCAGTTAGAATCTGACAGCTATTCCCTCTCTGTTATAGTGCTGTTCTACCCAGTGCCAATGATGAGTACTACAAAATAAATTGTAAATGGTTCTCAGTTTTTGATCACATGCTTTTCTCTTCACTCCCAGGTTCAGTACATCGATTTACGAGATCGCTTTGATGGAGACATTCGAACGCTGGAACTCCTATTGCAGCTTATAGAGTTTATGCACCCAAGCTTCGGCTTCAGCTGGGTCCTTAAGGTAAGTCCTCTTCCTAGCTTTCAACATAGACGGGTTTTTATGGTAGGGCCCATTCCTAGATTTCATCACAGCTGAGTCCACCAGGTAGGACCTTTCCTAGCTTTCATCACAACTGCTTCCTTAAGGAGGGCCCTTTCCTAGCTTTCTTCACAGCTAGGTCCATAAGGAAGGGCCTTTCCTAGCTTTCATCACAGCTGAGTCCATAAGGTAGGGCCTTTCCTAGCTTTCATCACAGCTGGGTCATTAAGGTGGGGCCCATTCCTAGTTACATGACAGCTGGATCCTTCTAGGGGGTCTTTCTAGCATGCCTCATTGTGTGGTCCTAGAGTTTATTGCCTGCCTAGTATATCTCCCGCCTGAATCCTAGAGGTACATTACCTTCACAGCAAACCTTGCTGCTCAGTTCTTGGAGTAGGGTCCTTTAAGTATGGCCTCTCTTAGTGTGCATCTCGGCTGGGTCTATGTGGTACAGCTTGCTGTTAGCGTGCATGACAGCTGGGTTAGCAAGGTCTACCTAGCATGTTCTAGTATTCTAGGTAGGGGATGCCTTAGCATGCCTCAGCTCCTTCTTCATATACTATGGGCTTAATTACGATCTTGCCAGATGGGATACTCTGTCCGGAACCCAGTAGTTCCATAGGATATAATGGAATGTAATACGGCAGATGTTATATCGATCACGTTTGTAACAGAATGTTCGAGGCATATGGGCCTCAGTTCACACACTAGTGCATAGATCGCCATCTGGTGGTGGGCCCGTATGATTACACTTTGTTGTTGTCCTGAAGGAGTCTTTGTATGGTAGATGACTCCTCCCCTGGAACATAGCGCGCATGGGCATCGACTCCATCTTCAGATTGTTTTTTTCCGCCATCGGGCTTGGATGTGTTTGTCGCTCTGTCCTGTTACCGATCTCCTTTTGACTCCTATTCCTTGATTTCTACCTCCGGTATCGTTTTCGATTGCGCTTTCCTTCATACTCGTGTCGAAAAATCCTGCACTGCTCGATTCCGCTGATCGTCGGGCCGTTGGGCCCAACTGCGCCATTGGGCCTTCAGCTCATGGAAAGAACACCCTTCAAGAAGTGCCCTCAAGGACACAAATTTCGCCACTACAGGAGGTGTGCAATCTGTGCTTGTCCCCAGAGCACGAGAGCCGAGATTGCCAGTCCTGCGCTTCGTTCCGGTCCAAGAAATCTATCGGGGACCGTCTAGCTCAAAGAGTCATGCCGCAATCCTCTTCATTGACACCAGATCTCATCATAGATGAAACTCCGGTCGATCTAGAGTCCGAAGAACAACAGCAGGAAGATGTCGTCGCTTCCGAAGCAGAGGATTCAGCTTCTGGAGCCAAAGAACAAGCAGACGATGACGATCCCATTACAGCTGGTCAACAGGTCGTGAGTACAAACGTTAACCCTGCTCACACCCCCATACCGGGCCAGGCTTCGGTTTCACCTTCGCCTTCGGGTCCAGGTGCCCACGACACCCCGCCTCCGGGCCCGGCAACAAAAACTACCAAAAAGCCTTTAGGCGTCTTGGGCTCGAGTCAGCCTGTTGGTCCAGAGAAACGAAAAGTCCTTTAACCAAAACTAACTCCGGCACCGAAGCAAGCCTGGGTACCCAAATTGGTCGAGCTGAAAACAAGCTCCGCACTGAAACCAATTTCCACACCGAAAACTATTGAACCAAAAACAACTCTGGTACAGAAACCAATCCAACCAAAGGCCACTTCGGCACAGAAACACAATTCGGCACCTAAAGTAGTCAACCCGAAACACAGTTCGGAACCAATAACTCCGGAACTAAAAACATCCGGTCCGAACAAAAAAACATGAGCCGAAGAAAGTCTTCGGAACTGAAACCAAATCTGCTCCAAAGACTGTAATATATGCTGCTAAACCTTCTAAACAACTCTGCCCCAAGCAAGACAAGTTGGTGCCGAAAAAGGATGTTTCTACAGAAGAGCTCTTACATCCAGATCCAAAACAAAAGACTCTTCTTATTCATCGAAATACTAGACATGTCATTACTATGCCTGCTAAAAGAAAACAGGACCCTCCCCCCACACCTCCAGTCCCTCTCGAAAAGCATGCTCAAACTTCTCCTATCAGGGTACCTTCACCACTTCCACAGACTTTGACATTTCCCCTGCACATTCACCATTCATCCCACACAGCCGTGCACCAGCAGATGATGAGGATGATTACACAGGGTGGATAGAAGATGAGCAACCCCTAGATGACCCAGATAATATTCCTGGACCATCAGATGATCCTTGGGAAGATAATAATGCACCAGATCTACCGCAAGATGATGCATACCCTTCTAGGCCATCTCCTCCAGATGACACTATAGGGTTCACACTACTCATTCATAGAGCAGCAACTTTTCATGGGGTTGATCTACACACTGATCCAGTGGAGGACGACTTCTTTATGGACACATTATTACCATCAAGCAAAACCACAACCATTTTACCAATGCTTAAAGGGGTCGTAAAATACCCACCTGAGGTATTTAAAGACCCTGTGTGGGCCAGGGTAAGTAATCCCAGGTTAGAGAAAAAGTACAAAGCCACTCCAGCTGACCCAGCCTATATCAAAGGCCAGCTACCGTTAGACTCATTAGTGGTCTGAAACGCCAGAAAAGGAGCTAATTCACAGACATCAGGGGATACTCCACCCCCTGACAAAGAGTCCAAACTTTTAGATGCTTCAGGCAAACGCATGACATCTCAGGCGGCCAACGTCTGGAGAATTGCCAACACCCAAGCTCTCTTTGCAAGGTATGATAGGGCTCACTATTATGAGCTTGGAACCCTTATGCAACATTTGCCAGACAAATATAAGACCAGGGCTTCTGACTTAATACAAGAGGGTAAGGTAATCCCTAATACTTCCATCCGTTGCGCTTTGGATGCTGCTGATACAGCCTCAAAGGCAATAAATACTGGCATACTGTTACGTAGGCATGCCTGGCTGCACATTTATGGTTTTAAACCAGAGGTACCAACCAGTAATCTTAATCAACCTTTTGACCAGCAGCATCGTTTTGGTCCTATAGTCGATACTTCACTAGAAAAAATGAAGAAGGATACTGACACTGCAGAGTCCATGAGAGCTTTACAAACTCAGACTCCCAGAGCGTCCTTTTGTCACTCCTCTTACAGGGGCGCCTCCAGAAACTTTCCAACAGATACCGCCTCCTCTTCTCACAAAGCACCCACCCAATCCTCGCCCAATAGAGGTTATTACAGAGGGGGATACAGAGGCAACAGCACTAAAGGTAGAGGCAGAGGTAACAACACCCTTACTGCCTCCACTCCCAAACCGTGACTTCCCTCCCCTTCCCCAGACCATTCCACTCCTGTCGGGGGGAGATTACAACAGTTCCTACTTGTCTGGAATTCCATCACAACAGACAGGTGGGTGCGACAAATAGTTCAGTCAGGTTATTGCCTGGAGTTGACTTTCACTCCTCCAACAATACCATCCAGACAGCGTCCCATGTCACAAGAACATCTCACACTCCTAAAACAAGAATTTGCCATTTTACTACAGAAAAATGCAATCGAGCCAGTTCCAGTACACCATCAAAACACAGGAGTTTATTCCCTATATTTCCTTATTCCCAAAAAAGACGGCTCCCTCAGACCTATATTAGACCTGAGACCCATAAATCTTTACATACAATCCGACCACTTCCATATGGTCACATTACAGCAGGTCCTTCCTCTGTTAAAACAAGACGACTTACTTGCTACCCTAGATTTCAAGGACGCCTACTTCCACATTCCCAACCATCAAGCTCACAGAAAATACCTTTGATTTGTACTGGACGGTCAGCATTACCAATTTAAGGTCCTTCCTTTTGGAGTAACTACAGCACCTCAAAGTTGCACAAATTGTCTTGCCGTAGTAGCAGCACACTTGAGAAGGGAGAACATCCATGTCTTCCCATATCTTGACGACTGGCTAATAAAAGCCAAGTCCTACCACCAGTGCGTGCAGCACACGCACAGACCATTCACCTGTTACAGAAGCTCGGATTCACTATAAACCAGACAAAGTCACATCTCCAACCATCCCTGTCTCAACAGTATCTAGGTGCCACAATAGATACCTCCAAAGCACTTGCATCCCCCAATCCAGCAAGGATACAAAGTATGCAAGCCTTTATACAAAAATTCCAACGCAACACTCACTACCAGCTCGAGTGTTCATGCATCTAATTGGAATGATGAAGTCTTGCATCTTCGTAGTACCGCACGCATGACTCAAATGCGCCCCCTGCAAGAGTGCTTAGCAAGCCAATGGAAGCAGGCTCAAGGTCAATTAACAGATCTGGTGGTGGTGGACGACCGGACCCATCACTCTCTGCAGTGGTGGAACACCAAAAACCTTTTCAAAGGACGGCCGTTCATAGAGCTAGTTCCACAGGTGGTGCGAACCACGGATGCATCCCTCACCGGCTGGGGAGCTCATTTGGCACAGCACTCAGTACAGGGCAGGTGGACACCGCAGCAAAAGCTACTCCATATAAACAATCTGGGGCTGCTAGCCATTTTACTAGCTCTAAAATCTTTCCAACATTACCTATGAGGCAAGGCTGTGTTAGTCTGAACTACAATATGACAGCCATGCACTATATTCAAAAACAGGGAGGAACACGCTCCTTACAGCTCTCCCGGCTGGTGCAGAGCATATGGAGGTGGGCTAGTCCTCAAAGCCTTCCTATTGGCAGAACATCTACCAGGAGTTCACAATCAGGTTGCGGATCTGTTAAGTCATCAGAGACGATAGATTCACGAGTGGGAACTTAATCCACAAGTTCTTTAAACTTTCTTTCAACAATGGGGACCGCCAGAAATCGATCTGTTCGCCACACACCTCAACTCCAAATGCCCAAGCTTCGCCGCCCGGTATCCACACCCATTGTCCAAAGGCAATGCGATATGGATGAGTTGGTCAGACAGATTTGCGTACGCTTTTCTGCCTCTCCCACTCATTCCATTAGTGGTGCGCAAGCTGCAGCAACACTCCCTCACATTGATTCTCATTGCACCAACCTGGGCAAGACGACCATGGTACACCACACTACTAGAACTCTCAGTGGAACCACATCAGAAACTGAAACTCTCTCCACACCTGCTAATACAGAGCCATGGAGAGATCATGCATCCAGTTCCCATGCAGCTCAACCTAGCGATTTGGCTCCTGAGGTCTTAGAATTTGGATATCTCAATCTCCCACCTGATTGCATGAATGTTATCAAAGAAGCTAGACGTCCCGCCACTAGGGCATGCTATGCAGCCAGGTGGAAAAGGTTTGTTATATATTGCACCAATAATAACTTTAACCCACTGGATGTTTCCATCCAAAATATCATATGCTGCTTGCTACATCTACAAAGATGCAATTTAGCATATTTCTCAATCGTGTTTCATCTTGCTACTATATCAGCTTACCTTCAAAACAGACAACATCTGTCATTATTCAGAGTTCCTGCCATCAAAGCCTTCATGGAAGGCCTCAAAAGAATAATTCCTCCCAGGGTACCACCCTCCCCTGTATGGAATCTAAACATTGTTCTCACTAGGCTTATGGGTCCTCCATTTGAACCCTTGCATAAGTGTGACTTACAATTTTTCATGTAAAGTTGCTTTTTTATTGCTATTACTTCACTCAGAAGAGTAAGTGAGATCCAGACATTAAGAATTCAGGAACCATTCTTGTAACTCCATCACAACAAGGTGGTCCTAAAGACAAATCCCAAATTCCTTCCAAAAGTCATTTCACCGTTCCATCTCACTCATTCTATTGAGTTGCCAGATGCTTCTCTCAACCTCAAACAGTTGCTGAAAGAGCTCTCCATACATTAAATGTCAAAAGAGCTCTCCTCTACTATATTGTTAGGAAAAGCCATTTCGTAAAACAAAACAGCTTTTTGTGTCCTTTTCTCCTCCACATAAAGGTAATCCAATCTCAAAAACTGGGATTGCAAGATGGATTGTTATATTCATTCAAATTTGCTACCAAAAAGCAAAACGCACTATGTCCATTCCCCCTAGGGCTTATTCCACCTGTAAATTAGGGGCATCTATGACATTTTTAGGAAACATTCCCTTAGATGATATCTGCAAAGCAGCCACATGGTCTACACCACGTACATTCACAAAGCACTACTCTGTAGATGTGCAAGTAAAACAACCAGCTAGTGTGGGCCAGGCTGTTCTCAAGACATAATTTCAAACTTCTGCAACAGATACTGGTGGTCGCCGCTAAGGGAGAGAACTGCTATGCAATCAATGCACTAGTGTTTGATCTGCAGCCCATATGCCTCGAACGGAAAATGCTACTTACCAGTATGCATCTGTTCTTGGCATGTAAGGCTGCAGATTCACACAAGCCCACCCGCCTCCCCGGCTACCTCTATCTGTTCCAGTATTATCTTAATTAGATACTCTATATATGGACATCTCTTTCTGTTCTCACACAACTCCATCATTTTCCCTAAATGGCGAAAAACATTCTGAAGATGGAGTCGATGCCCATGCGCACTATGCTCCAGGGGAGGAGTCATCTACCATACAAAGGCTCTTCCAGGACAACAACAAAGTGTAATCATCCGGGCCCACCACCAGATGGCGATCTATACACTAGTGTGTGAATCTGCAGCCATACATGCCAAGAACAGATGCATACTGGTAAGTAGCATTTTCCACCCCATCCGCCAAGATCGTAATCGGGCCCTAATTCTTGTATAAGGTACGAAAATCTGTGAAAGAGATCCTGGGGATGAATGAAGTTAACATATTTGAATGGGAACCTGCCTTGGTCGTGATCCCTTCTGCCTCCTTTGCTGTGGATGGATCTTACAAGTTTCATATACAATGTGGTTTGGGCCCCATATAGATTCTAATACGTCAGCTAACCTGCTCAGCAAAGGAGGGAACAGTCGAGCTTGGAGTCCAGGGCTATCCTCCCTCTAAAGTGATAGGTACCCCATGTGAGAAAGTGGCCTTATATATACTGGACTATAATGAAGTACAGTGTGTATAGAGTCCACCAACCCCAGAGGTATAACAGAAGTTAAAGTCAGATCTGACCTTACTCTCCAAAGTGGTAGCTTGGTCGAGCAGTAAAGCAGTGTAAAGCATTTGTTGTACACACTCAGTCAGCAAAAGGTTTCACACACTCAAGAACTGAACTCTAGGCCAATTGTTGTTATATCCTCGGATATTGTTGTTTTATTTTTAGAACCAACAGTTATAAAAATATACTTTTCAAGTGATGAGTACTCTCAGGTAATACTTTGCAAAGGAGCAATAAAGTTTGTGCACACAGTAAATACAGAATAGGTAGTAAGCAACACAATCCTCCAACACAATGGGTTTTCTACATATAATTACAGTAGATTACTTTATGGATTTCTTTGGAGGTTCCAGGACTGAGTCTTAGATTCAGTCCTGGGGTCTAAGCTGAAACCAGATTCGCAAAAACGTTTTAGTTACTGTAGTGAATTTTCATGAATATAAAGCCATTTTAAAAGTTCACACTTAGAAACTTTTCCATGTAAATCTCACAATGTTATTCAACGGGAGGAAATTCAGGTTGCAGGTAAAGTACGATCGCTTTACTTTTGTAACCCAGCACTGCTCTCCTAGGGCCAGCTCTGGGGGTTTAACTCAAAACCGGTAGGTAATTGCGTTTCAGTATTTCGTATGATATTTAAAGAATATTTGCAGTTTTCAAAAGTAGACAGAAGAAATTTCATAGAAAAGCAGGCAATGGGTTCCTATGGAGAAAATACAGATTACTAGTAAACCCACTAGGGATTACTTTTGAGATTCAGTACTGGGCTGAAAGGTACTGTACTGGCTTCTCCCCTGATCCCGGGTGAGTACTTCGGAATTCGGGTTTTGGCTGATTTTATAGGAAGATTTTCAGTTTTCAAAACTTCACACTTAAAAAATTTTCGAGTCAAAATGGGTCAATGTTATCCAATGGCAGGTAAGTGAATTACCGGTTTCCAGGTGAGTACTTGGTTGTTGAAGTTAAGGTTCTGGGCATAGACTCAGGGGTCCCCCAGGGTCCGGTAAGTACAGCTAGATCGGGCCCAGCGGCACAAGGCGGCCGGGTGCAGAGGTAGGTAGGCCCAATGATATCCAATTAGGGAAAGGGGGCCTTCGGTTGGTGGCTGCTGGCTAGCAGGCCACGCGGCTCGGGGAGCTGGGCTCCTGGTTACTTGCTCAGGGCAAGGGAGGAAGTAGGATAGGACAAAGAGGTCACAGTCAGCGGCACTCGGGCGGCTGGGTGCAGGGTGCTTTTGAGCCGTCGGGCGCTCAATGTTATCCAATGAGGATCTTGAAAAGGGAACAAAGGCTGCAGGCTCGGGGACGGAGACTCTCAAGGGGCGACCAGCACTTCGAGAGGGGAGTTGGGATCTTGGAGCACAGGTAGGTACCCCAAGGGGAGGCACAGGGGGCTGGGGCGTCTTTGGGTGTCGGAAAAGCTAACCCTCAGCTGGTCGCGGTTGGGGGGGCCCCTGGTTCTGAGTCTGCGGGCGTCGGCTGGTTCGTCGAGGAGGGTCTTTGGGCACTGGACTTCGGGTCCCAGTCGCCGGGGGGACGTCCTCGTGGTTCGGGTTGGCCTGGCCCGTGCTCGGCTGGTGCAGATTGGGCTGGTCCGGAGCTTCCTGGTGGGCACCAGGTGGGTTGTTGCAGCAGAGCCTCTGCTGATGGGAGTCCAATCTTCGAGAGGGTCAAGGCAGGCAGTTCCTCTGGGTGTCCCAAGGTTGCTGTCCGCGAAGGTCGCCGGGATTAGGCAGGAGCAGGTTCCAGGATCAACAGGCCGGTAGGGCTGGGGCCAAGTCAGTTGTTGCAGTCCTGTTGTTAGCAGCTGCGCGGCGGGTCTTATTCTTCTTGATCTTCTTTCTTCTTTTAGATATCGGGATCTGAGGGAGGAAGGTTCAGGGTGCCCCCAAATACTAAATTTAGGGGTGTTACAGGTAGGCTAAGGGTAGGGACCAATGGGTCCCTGTCCTGGGGTGAGGACACCCCCTAGCCTGCTCCTCTCCTGTGGGAGGGGGACAGGAGCCTAGCTGGGATTGGGCAGGGCTCCCCATCTACAAGATGGCCGGAGCCCGGGTCGTGCTTCACCTCGCCTCCACCTGAGGGGAGGAGTTGGAATAGGTTGGCACACCCTCCTTCCTGACGTAGTTTTCCCGCCAGCCTTCCTGCCAGAGTGGGGGTAGAACGGGTGGAGGGCTAGTTGCTGGGTACAGCAAATGGTCTGGAGAAGCTCTCAGAGGCGGTATGCCTTTGAAGCTTCCACCTGTCCATCCTGGGGGAGGAGACATAGCCCCTCGCCCAGGATGTGCATTGTTGCAGGCCCAGGAGAGCGGGAGGCTCTCCACCCAGGGGCCCAGCAACATGTCTGCTGTGTGGCAGTCTCTGCAGCCACTCAGCCCAGACGTGGATTGTAGGTTCAGGTTTTGGAGGGCATCTCTGAGATGCCCTCTCGTGCATCTTACATTAAATCCCACACTGGCATCAGTGCGGGTTTAATGTGCTGAGAAGTTTGGTACCAAACTTGTCAGTCTTCAGTGTAGCCATTATGGTGCTGTGGAGTTCGTAATGACAACCTCCCAGCACCATATACTCTTAAATGGCATCCCTGCACTTACAGTGCCCAGGAATGGCCCTGGGTACTGTAGGGGCACAGGGCTCATGCACCTGTGCCCTCACCTCTGGCACAGGGCACCCAGCTAGAGGGGTGACTGAAGTATGCCAGGGCAGTGGGGTCTTTGGGCATGGCACCAGGGATGTGTGTCATGTCGACTCTTGTTTTAGTTCTGCACTTAGGCACTCAGCCTGCAAAGGCAGTGTGTACCCACAGGGTACAGGGCCCCTGAGGGTGGCACAATAAGTGCTGCAACCCTCAGGGGTCTTCTCTGGTCACATGCCCTGGGTACCTAGGGTACCATTTACTAGGGGCGGACAGATGGCCAGAGATGCCAATTGGGTATTTTGTTTCAGCATAGCTTTTCTTTTTCGGGAAGGAACACAGGCCCTGGGTACCTGATTGGCAGGGACCCAGGGCACACTCAGTCAAAGCACATCAGCAGTTCAGAAAAAAGTGGGGATATACCAAGGCAAGAAAGATGGCACTTTCTCACACCCCATCACGAATACTTTTTTAGGAACAGATGGATGGATGTAAGAGGCATCCAAACCAAGAAATCCGGAATGGGGATCCTTATTTTTGGTCGTATATTTATTGTGAATGTACCATAAGTTATTAATTTGGCGTTGTACAAGAGATTGTACTGTTAAACTTAATTGCTGTAAAGCAATTACTTTAATATATCGGGTGTTCTACAGATTACAATGTGATTTTAATAAACAAGATCTCTAATAAGAATTTCTTAATGATCCATACAATAAAATGAATCACGTCACAGTAGAACCAACACGTTTAGCAATGCCTGTCACTTTAAAAAGGCTGTAAACACAAGAGCAACCATTCCGAACTATTCATATTTAACATAATATTTCTTATTTATAACTGCAAGAGAGCACCAAAAAGAAATGGTAACACATAATAATTTATTGCACTAAGTTTAGCGTTCCTTAAGAAGTTCAAGGCATCATAATACATTTTTTGGGAGACTTGATAGCCGCAGTCGTCTAAGGATTAATTAATAGTGATGTACTGTCAATTTTTTGTTTAATTTGTTAATGTTAAAAGGAAATTGAAAATAAGAGGACTTTATAGTAACTGAATTTGCCTCAGATTTGTACCCAGTGGTTTAAACATCGGGACATGTGTAGCTAACCTTCTTTGAGGTCTCAAAATTCCTGATTTACATCGGGACATTTGCGGCAGCAAAAAAGTTTTTTTTAAATGTACAAAAGTGACATTGAGATTCGGTAATCTGTTACTGAATCGCAATTTGGGTTTGTGAATTGGTATTTGGAAGGGGCATGTTTAGGGCGTCTCTTTCTAATACCGATTCGCAGTGCCCTGTGTGCATGTTTTGTGAAAATATTACGGTCGCAAAGCATTTATTTTTTACTGAAACCACAAGGATGGTGGTAACCATTTGCAAAACGTAAGGGCCCCCAAAGGACCCCTTCTTCTTTAAGAATGTTTAAACAAATCATTTTTAAGAGCAGGCAAAAGTCCAAGGGACCAAAACCCAGTCTTCAAAAATGGAACCTCAAAGCTTCATTTTTTTTTTCCTTTAGGAAAAATGGGCTGTATTGATTTTTTAAAAAAAAGTTTGGTTTAATAAAAAACAATCACGGGCATGGTGGTCTGCTGACCTCAGCAGGCTGCCATCCCAGTGATGGCCGCGATTCCTAATGGGTCGCAAATTGCCACGTACCTCTTTAATATTCATGAGGTAGACCAATTAAGACCTTCTTAAAGAATCTCTAAATGAAACTCAATGGGTTCCATTCATTAGGATTTTCAATTTCCTAATTGCGATTTGGAATTCCTAAAATTTGTACAAATGACTCTTGGTGTTTTCTGGATGAAAAGTGAAACAAGAGTGTAGTCATAATTAAATGTTATTGACGGAGAAATAATATATGTGACAATGTATTACAGTGTGTAACATGGTCTCTAATTCATTGACAGACTTTTACACGTGTAATTATTTTATTCTAATGTTCAATCATAGTGCAGTGTTATCAACTAAGTAAATGTTGAAGAACAAGTATGATAATGTGCGCCAATGTGATTACAAGTATTTTTTAAATGACACGTTTTGATACCTAAATTTGTAAATACTTTGGACCAAGTACTCATAAATGTAATCACTCCATGTGTCACATTTATTTTTTGTGGTGAGGCGCATTGGATTGAACAGATTTTTGTTGCTTATTTTGTCTGTTTTTTTTCTTCCTTTTAATGATACATTTTTATGGTCAACACGTTTTGGCCCTTAGTAATTGCTTGTTGGAACCTGGCTGATGAGAAAGTATCTGTAGCTTTCTGCTGAAACTGCGTCTAAGGAATGAACAGTGATTGGACTCATTTTTTTGGGATTAGTTACTTGCATCATTTCTGCTATAATTTTCATTGAGTGTACAGTCATCATTTGTGAACATCAGGCCTGTCTTCCTTTAGAGTATTTTGTTGATAGAACAAAGGAAGCTTTAAATTGTGCTTTTGTTGTGGTCGTGCACCTTCAGGAGCCTTCTGCACATTGCTAGTCTTGGTTTGAGGCGTGGGAACTCTTCAGCCTTGGGATTTCGAAGACAACCAAAGACTCTACTGGTTGGATTGTGTCTTTTTTTAGGTCGAGCTGACCTGGCATTCAATGCGAAAGCATTGAATGCTGTCAGCAAGACAACTATTGTTACCCGTATTTGGGAATGTGGACAGCAGTCAGACGCGCACCTGTTCATTGCCAGTTTTGACCGCGGGAGCGCGCTGCTTGCTGTGTGTGCAGTGTCAGTTTTGCTTTTCATTAGTTTCGTTTTCCCAAGGCTTGCTTTGAACGAACACGCTTGCTGTGAGCATTATCTGTAAATCGTGCTTTTAAATAACATGCTCGCTGTTAGCAGTATTTCCAAAGCAGGCTTTAAATTATTATTTCCCAACTGCCTCGTAATTAACATGTTCATTATTTATAAATGCGCTTTAATGTACAGCAAGCCACATGCAATATAACTTTTTTTTAATGCGCACGTGAGCTCCAAGTGCTGCGCGCTTTCCATGTACAGCATGCTTCACCCCACTTACCAGCACTTGTGGGGACTTGTGCTGCTACTCGGCTGTTCTCCGACGTCAGCTGGTCACTGCAGCAACAAGCGGGGCTCCGTCTTGCTCACAGGAGCCCCGCATGAAATATTGCTTTGGCCGCACCATGTGGCATTCACCACCTAAGTGTCCCCACTAAATCCGCGAGACCCCAATCCCATCGCCCATCCTATCCCCCGGCTCGGGCAGACCCCAATCACCCTATCTTCCGGCTCGCGCGCAGCCCTTCTCTGGCTCGTGCGCAGCCCTTCTCTGGCTCGCGCGCAGCCCTTCTCCGGCTGTCTCCCCCCGCGGGCGTGCCCCCAAGTCATGTGGTGGTCGCGCGCGGCCCCGCTTCCTTCTGGGAATGTGAACCAGTAGTTCCTGTTAGTGGAGGCAGGAAAGAGGCTGTGCTGGGGTCCGTCGCAGGAGAAGGGGCTCTTCCTCCACCATGGGCAACCACGGACAAACCCGCTCTGCCCCCGAGGCTGCTATGCACCTCCCCCTTCCCAGGTAAGACAGAGTTTACTGCGGGCACGCACTGGCCCTTTAAGGATGCATTGTGCGCCATGGAGTGTTTCAGTCTGAGGCAGGACGTTTTGTTTGCACTTTGCTGTTGATGAAGCTTAACTGTCAGCTGATAATAGACCGTGAGAGTTGCGTTTACGCAGCCCCATTTATTCAGTCAGCTGCACTGTTAAAGCGGCTGCGGGAACGTGCAGTTCCGCTTTCCCCGAACTCGCTTATAGCTCCTGGTAAAGAAGCGAGGGGGGTATGGTCCTGTGCAGGTAGCGTCTTGGGCTACGCCTTCCAGCAAACAGCAGTGGCTAAACTGCTTGTAATAATCAACGCATCAGCATCTGGAGTTGGGCGGGGGCACTTTCAATGCTGTAGTCTCCAGTGTAGAACGGAAAGTTGGGGCAAAGGTACAGGGGTTACCCTTTGCCAGTGCATACTCTTCTCAGGACCTGTGACTATTGTGCCTGACTAGTGGGCCCCTGGGCAACTCACACAGAGTCAAATCTGTGTGCATGTTGCCTGCTGCACGAACCACACCGGTGCCCTCTAACAACCACTACCTTTTATTTGACTGTGGAATGTGTTACATTATCTTTTACGCGAAGCGCTGTCTCTGCCTCCTATCCTAAGTAAAACATCTTTACGTACCAAGATGCTGCTCTGAAAGAGACAGCAGTGCCAAGAATAGAGACTGCTAACCCTTTGTATATTATATTCTTGGGATCTCCTCGAGTATCAAGTCTGATATAGTCCTTTTTGCTTGGCAGATTGATGACGACGCCCTGTTTCTTAAGGGACGTGCTGAATTAATTAATTCGCTAATCACGTGAACCAGGACTTGTAGAAATCTACTCCTACCATCTTCCTGCCCCTCGGAGATGTGGCATGTTATGAATATAAGGCGGCTTATTTGGGGGCTGTGTGGTTAAAAATCAGTGGCAAGGGCTTGCAAACATGGCGGTGCGCAGGAGTGCTCTCTGCTGCAGGCACGGGTCCACACTTACCATACAGCATACCGTGACTCTCTCTCCCACACCCTGACTCTCTCTCCCACACCCTGACTCTCTCTCCCACACCCTGACTCTCTCTCCCACACCCTGACTCACTCTCCCACTCCCTGACTCACTCTCCCACTCCCTGACTCACTCTCCCACTCCCTGACTCACTCTCCCACTCCCTGACTCACTCTCCCACTCCCTGACTCACTCTCCCACTCCCTGACTCACTCTCCCACTCCCTGACTCACTCTCCCACTCCCTGACTGACTCTCCCACTCCCTGACTCACTCTCCCACTCCCTGACTCACTCTCCCACTCCCTGACTCACTCTCCCACTCCCTGACTCACTCTCCCACTCCCTGACTCACTCTCCCACTCCCTGACTCACTCTCCCACTCCCTGACTGACTCTCCCACTCCCTGACTGACTCTCCCACTCCCTGACTGACTCTCCCACTCCCTGACTGACTCTCCCACTCCCTGACTGACTCTCCCACTCCCTGACTGACTCTCCCACTCCCTGACTGACTCTCCCACTCCCTGACTGACTCTCCCACTCCCTGACGGACTCTCCCACTCCCTGACGGACTCTCCCACTCCCTGACTGACTCACTCTCAACACAACACATATTGCATTACAAATGCGATAGGTATCACATTTGCGAAAGTTTAAGCTATTGGCATTGTAAATAACAATGCTATTAATTTATCCACTTTCAAAACCAACACATAAATAAAAAAGTTGTCATTTACGATACCAATAGCTCAAACTTCCCTAATGCGAGACCTATTGCATTGCAAATGCTTGTTACCCAATGTCTTGGAGAACTGAAACTTGGTGACTCGTTGTCTCATGATGTCTCGCTGTCTCTCTGTAGGACCTAAAGGGCACGCTGGCGCAAGAACTGGACTTTGAGAACGAAGGTCGTAACTCCGAACGGTGTGCCAAGGACCTGAAGGGATTCCAGTACATTCTTATACCCAAGGTTTATTGGAAGAAAACCAGCAAGGTATGAAGTGCCCAGAACAGTGACCTCAGCAAGCCGTGGTACTGAGGGGGAGATTCTAGAGGGAAAAGGGCACTTGGCGGGGCCAGTATACAAGGCTGAGGTATAACCTCTCAAAGGCCCTTAGTGATGACAATTAGAGGGGGACTCTCCAGCGAGGTGGAGACACTCATAAGAGGAGTGCATTCGGGGAGCCCGAAATACTGATAGTGAAGGGAGACTTGCAAAGTCTGGGCGTGTGGTATGATCACTGAGGTGTGGGTGCATCCTGGTGTAAGAGGATTTACCAGCAGTGAGGTTACAGTACAGCCTGTCAGGAGAGTGGTGTAATCATTGAGAGTAGTGAAGATGAAGTGAAGGACATGACTCACAAGTGCAGTTCTGTCAGAGAGTTGAGGCTGCTGGCTGTTGGTGATTAACTGGCTTAGATCTGGAAACTTACAAGCACTTTTTATGCCTTTGCTCAGCAGCAGAGGGGCATTCTAAGTCCTATTGCAGAGTATTTTAGTATTTGTGGGTTCAGAAGGCTGAAGGATGCACTATATTTGCTATTGTAAGGCGAGATTAATGTGTAAGTACAGTGCGTTTTATATTATTATCAAATAAGAAGTGGACCTAGTGATTAACATTTTTCTGTTTTTTAGTATTGGCCAATTTACTACCAATTGTGATTTTATATTTTTATGTTGCACTTTTGATTCTATTGCAACATAATGGCTTACTGTACTTTACACAAAGAACTGTCACATTTCATAGCATCATTGAGTCTCTTGTCTGCTGATTATTCTGTGACCCGAAAGACAGCTAAACAAAACTGTAGTGTAAGGTGTTTCGAAATTCACCCTTCCTTTTGCCTCTTGTTGTCATTTTGCATGCTGGAAAATTGTAAAGCCAGGCTTGATAACTTTTCTGTGACATCAGCAAGAAGAGAGTGAATAAAGAGATACCTCTTTCATTTTTAAAGAGAAACCAGAATAGTTCCTCTTGGCTTCGTGAACCAAGTTGGGAGTGTCTACATCTTCCCATCATGGTCTTAAAACTGTCGCTAAGACACAATGCAGCTTTCAACCAAGCCCTTTACTACATTAATAAAATACTTTACCTCCTTCAACTTCTCTTCTGTTTACTTCTCACAGAGGGTGCTCACTGCGGACTACTACGAAGGTTGCAAAGCCAACAGCGTGGAGGGAATCCGAGCCCAGGGACTCACCCTTGGAGATGTAAGTGGACAGTATTCAATTCTTTCTGAACCCTTTTCATCCAGAACACACCAAGAGTCATATGTACCAATTTTAGGGATTCCAAATCGCAATTAGGAAATTGAAAATCCTAATGAATGGAACCCATTGAGTTTCATTTAGAGATTCTTTAAGAAGGGCTTAATTGGTCTACCTCATGAATATTAATGAGGTACGTGGCAATTTGCGACCCATTAGGAATCGCGGCCATCACTCGGATGGCAGCCTGCTGAGGTCAGCAGACCACCATGCCAGTGATTGTTTTTTATTAAACCAAACTTTTTAAAAAAAATAAATACAGCCCATTTTTCCTAAAGGTAAAAAAAAAATGAAGCGTTTTGGTTTCATTTTTAAAGACTGGGTAGTGGTCCTTTGGACTTTTGCCTGCTCTTAAAAATGATTTGTTTAAACATTCTTAAAGAGGAAGGGGTCCTTTGGGGGCCCTTACCTTTTGCAAATGGTTGCCACCAATGCATGGATGATGTGGAGGGAAACAGGAAGTAATGTGCCCCTGTACTCTTTATAGACAACACAACAGACACTGGGAGAAATACCTCATCAAATGGATGCTCATTGGGTCACTCAATCCCCAGTCAGGTAGTAATTAAAAATACCACGCTGTCCTGATGGTGCTACCCCTGCAAAAATAAAGAAAACAACATTCGCTCTTCCTTCAAAATGCTGATAACAAGAAGCTTTACATTTTTAGTAAAACGATGTGCATGGACCTTCCCTGGTTCATTTTCTTGCAGTTGATGGATATCACTTGTTGAGTACTTCTGTGCCAATCACTTGTAGAACTCTCTCTCTAGTCACTGTAGATTGTGAGTGCCTGCTTCTGTGGTTGAGGGCTGCGAATGTAACAGAAATATCCAAACCCACCTACAAATCAGAAAGGATCCGATAACCCACCTCTTCAGAAAACACTACCTGTTCATGTGATGGCTTTCATCATCCTCAGATAACCTCCCTCATGAACAATTGTAAATTATAAGTTGGGACTCCTGCCTTCATACATGGCCATTTGCCCTTTAGCTATATTTGCGCTCTACAAATACCTGTGCAACCAATCAATAGCTACTTGTATACTGCAACTCCTCACCTGTGAGGGTATCCAGGCACTGGATTGGCTCAGTCAAAAAGCCTGCTTTGGAGTCTCTTCCTGAAGTCCGCTTGAGAGGTTGATGTACGGAGGTGGATGGAGAGGCCGTTCCAGGACTTTGCGGCGAGGCAGGAGAAGGAACGGCCTCCTCTGTGGCTTCAGTGGATGCACTGTGTCTGTGAGGTTAGCGGATCAAAGGATTCTGGATGGTTGGTGGAAAGTCAGTTTGTGGTTGATGTATGCTGGCCGTAGGTCCTGGAGGGCTTTGAAGGCGCGAGCCAATATCTTGAATTGGCATCCTTGCTGGACGGGGAGCCAGTGAGCTTCATGAGATGTAGGAAGATGTGGGTCCATTTGGGCAGGTTGAGGATGAGTCTTGCTGCTGAGTTCTGTATCGTCTGTAGTCTCTTCATGAGTTTGATGGTGGGTCCTGTGTACAGTGCGTTGCGTAGTCCAGATGACTGGTGACAAGGGCTTAAGTGACTGGTTTCCATGTGCTGATGGGGAGCAATTTGAGGATTCTTCGGAGCAAGCAGTGTGTGTTGGAGCAGGCAGAGGAGACTGTGTTTATCTGCTGCTTCATGGTGAGCTTACTATCCAGGATGTTGCAGAGATTGTGGTCATGGTCTGTCAATGTGGGCATGGGTCTGAGTTTGGTGGGTCACAAGGGGTCGTTCCAAGGGGAAGTGTTGTTGCCAAAGATCAGTATTTCGGTCTTGTCAGTGTTGAGCTTTAGGCAGTTGGTCTTCATCCAGTCGGCGGCGTTCTTCATGCAATTGTGGAAATTGGCCTTTCTGGTGTTGGGGTCTGCAGAGAGCTAGAGGATGAGCTGTGTGTCGTCTGTATAGGATATAATGTTGAGGTTGTTGGTTCTGACGATGTCGGCTAGGGGTGTCATGTAGGTGTTGAAGAGGGTGGGGTTGAGGGATGAGCCTTGAGGGATGCCGCAGATGGTGCTCTAGAGTTCAGAGGCAAAGGGTGGTAGACAGGTTCTCAGTGTTCCATCTGACGGTGTTTCTCTGGATTCTGATGTGGTGTAGTCTCTAGATGAGAGTGTGGTGGAAACCTGTGTCGAACTCTGCAGAGCAGTCGAGAAGGATCGTGGCTGCTGACTCTCCTCAGTCGGGAAGGATGCAGATGTCATTCTTTGGCGGCGATCCGGGCAGTCTCAGTGCTTTTCTTGGCGTGGAAACCAGATTGGGAGGCGTTAAACCAGTTGTTTTTGTCCAGGGGGGTTCGGGCAGCAGCTGGTTGATGGCCTACTCAAGGACTTTGGTGGGGTAACAGTAGCAGCAAGATGGGGTGGTAGTTCTGGAATTCGCTGGGGTCTGTGGAGGGTTTCTTGACTTCAGAGAGTTACCAGGCATCAGGGAAAGTTGCTGTGGCGATGGATGTGTTGGGGATGGTGGTGAGTTGGATGCAGATGTCTTTGCCTCCAAGTTGAAGAGGGGGTGGGGGCAAGGCTCGGAGGGTGCCCCTGAGTGGATGGAGTTCATGATGGCTGCAGTGTTCTGAGCAGTGAGCTGTTGCCATATTGTGAGAGGCTGAGCAGGGGAGGCTTGCATCGTGTGGGGAGGATGTGGAAGTCCATGGGTTGTGGCTCAAAGTTCTTGTAGATGGTGGATATATTGTTGTGAAAGTGGTCCGCTAGAGCGTTGTATTGTTCCTGTGAGGGAGGGATGGTGTTCTCTGTGGTCATAGGGTAGTAGCCCTATGACCATGTTGAAGAGTTCCTTGGATACCCATACATTTATACAAACATTTGATTGGTCAAAGGGCTATAGAGGTGAGCATTGCTTCAAAGATGTTGTGCCATCTGTACTTTTAACACAGGTATTGTAAGATGAAGGAACAGCATATAATTCAGATCAAGTGAGGGGAATGATTGAGCACTTGTAGGGAGTTCTCACAAAAGAGGAAGTGAAATATAAATCTGCACAGCGTGGGCTTTCCACCCCCAGTCCCAGTTAGACCAGTAATCTCAGGAAAATATGTATTGTGCTCCAGGCTAGGTGAATGTATAGGCTTTCACCCACAAAACATCATGAAGGACTTTCCAGGCTACATTTGTGACACTAAAGATATTTTACTAAAACTACAGGGCATTCCGTGGCAAACAGATTATGCTGCAGTTATTATTGCAGTGGTGAGCCTCTGTATTTACTTCAGAGGAGGAGCTCGTTTCTATATGCAGAGTAAAAATACAGGTTAAAGCTTTAAGTCAAACCAGTAAAATTGCAATTAAAACATGGCTGCGATTCCACTCACTAGATAATCAATGAGAAACAGAGCAGGACTCTTGTGTTACTACATGCATAATGTTCTTCTGATGTGATGTCACTGCTTCTGCAGACGACAAGGCGTTCTGTTGCTTCTTATCATGTCTCTTCCTTTGGCGTCACTACTTGTGATGTCATTTTTTGTGATGTCACATCTTGGTATTTTTCTTCATTTGACATCACTCCCTAGGAAAAGAGGTACACGCTTGCTTCTTAAGCCCTCTCTTCAGTCCTCCACCACCCAGGATGATATTGTCCCTGTGATCTACTCTGCAATGTCTTTGTGTTCTCCCCTCTGTGGTTTTCACCCCTAGAAGGTTTCTTTACCCAATAAATATTTCTCCTCTTGCTCACCCCACTTTTAGATTGTCTGTTCTCTTTCTCTTACTGTGGTCTCGTCCTCTGAAATGTATCTTTGTTTCCCTCCATTGCAATTTCTCCTCCGTTACTTCCTGTGTGGTCTCTCTTGCTACACTTGGCTCTCTATTGCACTCCTTGTGGTTTCCTCTATCAGAATGTCTCCTCTTTTGCTCTCTGCATGGTTTTGCCCTCTGATGTCGCTTCTTTTGCGGTTCTTGTATCAGATGTCTCCTACTCTCTGCTGGAAGTATGTCTCTTCTCTTGCAGACGGCGGAGAAGCTGATCCGAGTGTTTGCTGAGCAGATCTTTTACACAGGCTTCATCCATGCTGACCCGCACCCTGGGAATGGTAAGAGCTCATCTGCTGGTAGAGGTACCGATAGAAGCTGCTGGGCTGCAACGCCCTGGGATTGCTGGCTGGTGGCCAGTGCTGGCCAGTGCTAGCTCGACGCAATTGCTGGTTTGTAGTACATCCAAGCTCTGGATTTCTTATTGTGTTCAGTCTTTTAGTAAGGAGTCATTCTATAATCATTCTTCACCCAACAAAACATCTTCATTCTACTTTAATTTTGATTCTTGCGAAACATTGGGAAAACTGAGGAACACCAGGGCTCAGGGGACAAGGGACTATCACGACTGGAGCAACGTGTCAATCTTGTTCCTCAGGACTTGGAGCAGGAGGCTAGGAGTGTTGGGTTCAGAGATGAAAGGATGACCAAATCTAGAGCACATGGACTCATGGAGCCTGATTCTAGGCTGGTGTATATGGAACCTGATTCTATCTGGAACTTGAGCACAGCATAACTGGTGTGCTCCAGGACAAAAGGATCTGTACGTCTGGGATATCAGATGATGCCAGCAGATCCAGTGAATGGGTCCGCACACCAGGTGACTCAGTCCAGGTTTTAATAGATGACGATTTAAATTCTTGCTGTGGTTTTCACACACTTACCTATACACTCTGGTGCAACCTACTGTCTTGTGAGTTAGGTTATTACTCCGTGTAGTACTCTGAAGCAATAATAATCTGGGAACTCGGCCTCTGCACGAGTATTTTTCCCTAGGCCATAGAAAGACTATGTGCACGTTCAAGAAAGGACTCCTCGCCATAGACGTGGCGAGAGTCCCTGTATAATACCTTGATATTGCAGGCTGGCCTCCTCATAGAATTGGAAAACATAGGATATGGATGCATGTAAAAGCTTTTAAACTAAAGTTTCCCTTTACATGGAAAATGTTTTATATGTCATAAAAAAACTAGGCAGGAAGTTTCCCATCAATAGATATGTAGAAGACCCGTTGTGAAAGGGGAGTTTGCAGTGGGGTGCTAGGTTCATGGTTGTGGTTTCCAGGGTGTTGGTAGCTTAGTGCTGGTGATGCTACTTTAGTTTGGTTAACTTCAGATGTCCTCATACTGTAGGATTAACTGTTTGTTCCATCTTATTGAATCTTTCTGCTTTTGTTTTCAGTGCTAGTGAAGAAGGGACCAGACGGGAAGGCCCAGTTGATCCTGCTGGACCACGGACTCTACGAGTTCCTGAGTGAGAAGTAAGAGTGCTACTCTCAGTTTGATAGTTTCAGGCCCTGATTCTGTGTCTCCATAAGGTATTCTGTGTGTATTGTAGGCTGTTTAAAACCTCATCCGTGGTGCAGCAGTAGCTCTTAAATCTTGGTTACCCTTTTCATTTCTAGCCACGCACATTGTCAGCATTCACCATTGGGACAGGGCATTGTGTGGGGAGGTAAAGCTTCTTAGCACATAGCGCATAGGAGGCACTTTTCTCACTGGGAATAGAATTAATTGGCTATTAACATAATATGACAATCATCTTCATTTGTTGAAAAACCATAGCGCATCATGACACTACAAAGCCTCTCCAGTCTTATTTTTTAGTCTAGTGATGTGAGAGTAGAAGTTGCCTACTCCTGTGAGATGATTACTTAATCTGTTGTGCCTGGAAGTAAAAGAGAAGTATTTGATATTTGATGTTAATTTCTCCCATTTTAGCTCTGGCTTTCCCAGTTCTCTTGCAACTGTTCAGACATTACCAGGGTCTTAACCATCTGAAAGATCAGGAGGATAAAAAGAGGAACATTTATGGGACTTTAATATATTTTCTTATGTATTCTTGACATAACTGCCTATTCCTCATTTTGTGATTCCTCATCTTGTCAATTTTCCCAGACACCAAACTAGATCTGGAAATTCTTGCAATACTTCTGGACGTGACGGCATATAAGCAACTCCCATGCCCGCTACTGGCAGTTCCTCTTTTTTTCCATTCCCCTGAACCTGTGTCCAGTACTCCACCTACTAAATTTGATTGTTTTACTGATTTTCGTGTCCAAATCCTTTAGGCAGTGTACAGGGATGTTGCGTCTTAAAATGACGAGGCTCAAGCTGAGTCGCATGTGTTGCAAACAAATGTTGGTCACGGACTCACTCAGCCTCTGTCTTTGGTACCTCTTCACTAATCATGACTCTAGGTACAGGTGCTCCCTGATTCACCTGAGGGTAAGTTGTCAAACTAATTTGCCAAGCCAGAAAAGCAGAATTGTTCCCCCTTCGGATCATGCAGGCGCTACTGTTCACCCTCTTCAGGTAGTCCAGGGTGAAGTTGAATGACCAGTGACAGAGAAAGAGCCTGCTCTAGGGAGAGGTCACAAAGTTGAAGTTCTAAACACGCATCTTCAGCTTCACCAGTGACTCTGATTAAATCTAGACCTGATGCCCCTGAGCTTCCCAGGCCTTGACTCCTCAAAGTCAGACTCCAAAAGGTCATGCTACTGGTCCCAGATCGCTCTGATGTGCCTTCGGGCCCCACACATCTTTTGGGGCCTCCATTTGGACTACTGTGGATGGACCCCCCCAGCACTGACTCACCGTAAACAAATTCTGCCCACTCCATCTTTGACACTGGGCTGTGTCTCTACTTATTTGCAGTCGGCCCCACCCATAATTTCTTCATTGGCATCGTCCCCGTTTCCAGAGGCGTTGTACGAGGTCCAACTCACACTAATTTAGGACCCGGCACTGGCTTCAGAAAGGGCTCGCCTTCTATTGCACTACACAATCAACAAATCGGGTGGTGGAAGACTCTTTCCTCTGGCTCAGCAGCAGTATTTTCAGAGGATGGAGGCTCTGACTCTAATTCTTTGCAAATACTTTGAGCATGTTTCATATGATGAATACGGTGACAAAGTTGCTACCTCTTCATTATAAATTTGTCTGCTTATTTCTGACTTTAAAAACCCCAATGACACGGTTCCTTCACCAAAAGAAGAGACTGCTTCTTGTGTGGTGGTGCTCCATGGGGGCTGCAGAAGCCCTAGATTTGCAGCTTCCATGGAGGTAATTAAAACTTATTTCAGAACTGAATTCTGCAGCCTGAGTTTCCACTTCAAAATCTTGCTGCCCTTAAATGAGCCACCGTTTCAGAACCCTTGCTGCCATTAAATTAGGTCCTTTCTGATTCTTCTGTGTCTGCCTGATCAAAACCTTGTTTAATCTTGCCAGTGAGCTGGCCAAATGCCAGACAGTACATCCGATGCCGGGTGACCAGATATTCCTAGCGCAACATCATCCGAAAAGCCTAGTGGTTTAGGCCTCCAAAAAGTGACGTTTTTTCTTCGACCCCTCTGGCAGGGAGTCTAGGCTGGTAAATGTAATGGGCAAAAAACTTCTCATCGCCAGCCCGGCGCTGTACTTCTTGAATTTAGTTAGCTTCCTGACTTATTATACACACACTCTTTGTGACATCGAATGCAAGGTTTGGCCTGCATTGCCACAGGATTTCCACAGAACCTTTGCTCAAATAGTGCAAGATGGCCAAGATGCTGCTAAAAACATAGTATGATCTGGCCTAAACACCACTGAGTCTTGCTGTAGCCATGGTGTCTTGCTGTAGCCATGGTGTCTTGCTGTAGCCATGGTGTCTTGCTGTAGTCATGGTGTCTTGCTGTAGTCATGGTGTCTTGCTGTAGGCATGGTGGCCTGCTGTAGCCATGGTGGCTTGCTGTAGCCATGGTGTCTTACTGTAGCCATGGTGTCTTACTGTAGACATGGTGTCTTGCTGTAGGCATGGTGTCTTGCTGTAGTCATGGTGTCTTGCTGTAGTCATGGTGTCTTGCTGTAGTCATGGTGTCTTGCTGTAGGCATGATGGCTTGCTGTAGCCATGGTGGCTTGCTGTAGCCATCAGTGTCCTGATCAAAGGCGGTGTTTGGATGTGCTTCACCTGGTTTACCATAAGCATCCAAACTTCTCTCCTTGATATGCAATTTAGAAAGCAGATGCAGCTCTCAAGACCTCTAAGGAGAGCAGAGTTACGGCTCACTCCCTGGGGATGCTTTCTCCTGCTTGCCAATTCCACCAGTAAAGCAGGACAGGAAATGTAGAGGGGATTTGAGTTACCTTGCCAAGTGTCCGAGACAGTCTTCACAGCAACAAGTAGGAGGTCAAATTCGACATAGATTACCCTGTGGTACTCCATTACATCAGTCCAGTGGGTCCTTCAGGTTTTTCAGGGTGGTTATTCCGTTCCCTTTCAGGACCCGTCTCCCTTATTCTCCAGTTTTTGCTCAGTCGTCAGTGAGTCATGCAATTTCTCCACAGAGACGTGCTGATTTGAAAACCAAGGGTGCAATCGAGATTGTCCCCGAGAGGAGAGGAAATTGGAATGCTTCCTGTATCCCAACAGAGTCATGGGGCTAAGACTAATCCTAGATCTCAGGCTGCAAAGCAAAAGTTTGAAATGAGGACTCTTGCACAGGTTCTGTTGGATTTAGGGTGCAAAGATTATTTGGCGTCAGGATCTAAGGACTGCATGGTGTCTTTTGACTTGCAAGATGCATACTTTTATGTACCGATCATTCAGTCCCATAGGAAGTATTTTTGCTTCGTAATGGGATCAGATCACTTCCAAGTCTCTGCCCTAACCTTTGGCCTGGCATCAGCCGCTCAAGTCTTTATGAAGGTCATGTCTGTGGTTGTGGACCATCTTTACAGTCAGAGGTACTTGTATTACTGTACTGTGAAAGCTGGATGTTGAAAGTGAGCTCACGTCAAACCACTTTCAGAAAACAGTGTTGTCCACACTGGTATGTTCCATCAACAAACCCTAATCTCATCTTCTTTCATCCCGGAGGCTGTCCATCAATGGGGCCTTTCTGGACATGGTAGCTCTAATGGCTTATCCACCACGGCAGCAAGGTCCGGGACATTCATGCTGTGACCCCTATGTTTCAAGCTTGGTCTTCTGATGTTATGCTCGTTGGCCCATGGGAGTCCTTGCATGAAACCTGCATCTGCGGTGGCTCCAGCAATGCTGATGCCTTTCGGATAGAATACACATCTCTGATGAAGCAGTCCAGGACCTCCAGTGGTGGATGACTGACACCAACCTAACGTGGCAGACACTTCTCCCCATCTACTGTGGAGGTCACAGTGGGGACAGATCTATCGGCTGTTAGCTGGGGAAGTCACCTCGATAAGGTTAAGATCCGAGGATTCTGGTCGCTGATGGCGTAGTGCCAAAACATAATATGTTTGGGCCATTGCATCATCTGACATGCCCTCAAGGCTTTCCTGCCTTCCATGAAGTGCTGTTCGATCCAGATGCTGACATACAACTTGATTGTCTTGTGTACTGCAACAGGCAGGACAATGTGGGGCCTCATGCTCTTTCTATGAAGACTTTAAGACTGTGGAAGTGAATGACGACCTCGCCCCTCTGAGGACCCCGCCTAGTAGACCCGGCAGCAAGAAAGCCCCATGGTTCACCGACTAACTCAAGAGCTCCAAGAAGAACTGCAGAGCCCTCGAGAAAGCCTGGCGCAGAGACCCAACACCAGACAACATGACCACCCTCAAGCTCGCCACCCGAAAACACAACCAACTGATCCACTCCACCAAGAAAACTGCATTCAAGGATCGACTGGACAACAACGCACACAACAGCAAGGAACTCTTCAACATCGTTAAAGAGCACTCCAACCCCAACGCCGGAAACAACGACATCACCCCATCACAAGACCTCTGCAACTCCCTCGCCTCCTACTTCCACAACAAGATCGCAGACATACACAACTGCTTCAGCGCACAACCAACGCACCCCACGACCGCACCTACACCCCCCACCACCACCCTCCTCGTCTGGACCCCGATCAGCACCGAAGACACCATCCGCACGATGAACTCCATCCACTCCGGATCTCCAACCGACCCCTGCCCTCACCACGTCTTCAACAAGGCCGACTCTGTCATCGCACCCCATCTGCGGGACATCATCAACACCTCCTTCGACACCGCGACCTTCCCGGAGAGCTGGAAGCACGCCGAACTCAGCGTTCTATTTGAGAAACCTTCAGCGGACCCCACCGAACTCAAAAAGTACCGCCCCATCTCGCTCCTCCCGTTTCCGGCCAAAGTCATCGAGAAGACCGTCAACAAGCAGCTGGCCGCTTTCCTCGAGACGAACGGATCCCTCGACCTCTCGCAGTCTGGCTTCCGGGCCAACCACAGCACCGAGACCGCCCTCATCGCAGCCACCGATGGCATCCGAGCCTTGCTCGACAACGGAGAAACAGCGGCTCTCATCCTCCTGGATCTCTCCGCGGCTTTCGACACTGTCTGCCACCGCACCCTAGTACAGCGCCTCTGCAACATCCGAATCCAGGAGAAGGCACTAGAATGGATCATCTCCTTCCTCACCGGAAGGACACAGAGAGTCCGCCTCCCCCCGTTCTGATCAGAAGCCACTGAAGTCATCTGCGGCGTTCCTCAAGGCTCCTCGCTCAGCCCCACCCTCTTCAATGTCTACATGAGCCCCCTCGCGGCACGCCAACACAACCTCAACATCATCTCCTACGCCGACGACACCCATCTGATCCTCTCCCTCACCAACGACCCCGCCACCGCCAGAGCCAACCTGCACGAGGGGATGAAAGACGTAGCCGAGTGGATGAAGAACAGCCGCCTGAAACTGAACTCAGACAAGACGGAAGTCCTCATCCTGGGCTCCTCACCCTCCGCCTGGGACGACTCCTGGTGGCCCCCCGCCCTGGGCAGCGCACCCAAACCAACAGACCACGCACGCAACCTGGGCTTCATGCTGGACTCCTCCCTCTCCATGACCAGACAAGTCAACGCCGTCTCCTCGTCGTGCTTCAACATCCTGCGCATGCTACGTAAGATCTTCCGGTGGATCCCCACCGAGACCAGGAAGACGGTCACCCAGGCCCTCGTCACTAGCCGACTGGACTACGGCAACTCCCTCTACTCCGGAACCACTGCCAAACTCCAGAAGAGACTCCAGCGGATCCAGAACGCCTCAGCAAGACTCATCCTCGACATCCCCCGACACAGCCACATCTCCGGACACCTGAGAGACCTGCACTGGCTCCCGGTCAACAAGAGCATCACCTTCCGGCTCCTCACCCACGCACACAAAGCCTTACATAACCAAGGTCCAGGATACCTCAACAGCCGCCTCAACTTCTACAATCCCACACGCCAGCTTCGATCGACCGGCCACGCCCTCGCCGCCGTCCCCCACATCCGAAGAGCCACCACAGGAGGAAGGTCCTTCTCCTACCTGGCCGCCAAGACTTGGAACTCCCTCCCGACCCACCTCCGCCTGACCCAATACCACCTCGCCTTCAGGAAACAGCTCAAGACCTGGCTGTTCGAGCAGTAGCGGACCCCCACTCCCCAAGCGCCTTGAGACCCTCCGGGTGAGTAGTGCGCTATATAAATGCACTGATTGATTGATTGATTGACCCTTCACGAGATCTCCCTGTCAATAGCCTGGCAGGATCCCTCAACATCAGGATAGATGAACTCCTCATGCACTATCTTGCTGATCATAGGTGGTAACTGCACCTTGAGGTGCGACAGGGCATCTTCACCCAGTGGGGGGTCTCCTGGTCAAATTCTCGTTCAACTCTGTCTGCGAGATGCCATAGGCCTTTGCTGGGTTACTCTGAATTCAAAACACAACATCTATTATGGAAATTTTAGTGGTTCAGGCCTCCAAAAGTACAGTTAACCTGAGCGTCTTTCCTTCATCCTCCCTGGACAGGTAATATAAATAGATAAACTTGAAGTTTCCCCCACGAGGGTCATTAAATGCGATCTGTCTTCGGTCTCATGTATGCCATTCCACCTCTGCCGCTCATGCAGCAGGTTTTCAACAATAGGCAGGACCGAGCACAGCTGATCCTAGTGTTTAAAAGGGATCCCACATATGTCCCCTCCTATTCTCTTCAGCATATCTCAGTGGGGCTGTAATTTGTTTCTAGTATTTCTCATGTGTGCGCCTTTCGAGCTTCTTCACAACTGCACTAATTACAATCACTTCTGCATGGTGTGTCAGTGAGTTACAAGCATTGGCAGCAAAGCCTCCATTTGGTACCTTTTTCTGACAAATTGGTACTTATGCAAACATGCATATTTTCTTTTGAAAATGGTGTCATCATTTCATGTGGAGCAGTCCAGCATTATTTCTTTCTCTGCTACATCCCTGTAAGTAGGAGAGGCTACACTGATGCATCCAGGACAACCTTAGTGTTTAAATTAATAAGACCAAGTAGCACTGGGTGCATGATAATTTTGTATTGGAATAGTCAATACAAAGAAATAAAGGTGGCTCAAAGTAGACCTTAAAAGGGTGGATTGTCTGTATACCTTGGCGAAGAAGGACCTTCCCGGTGGTCTAAGGACTCATTCTACTACAGTAAAAGTGGCAACTACCGCCCTAGACGTGAGTGTACCTGCTTTGGGCATCTGCCAGACGACACATGGGCATCTATCTATAGCAGTTATTAAAATATAGATTTCCAAGTCTACAGAGGGCCTTTTTTGCCCACTCAAATCGGCATGACTTCCTTGTGTAAAGTCAATTCTTCAGATCCAACTCCTGGCATTGCCTATTATTAATTCACAAATGACTTTTACGATTAGAAGTATCCATCAGAAGAAGTTAATTACCATAGAAAGGTGTTTCCTGATCTTAACTTCGGATTGCTCACCTCCAGCTTACTTCTGTTTTGTGCAGTGGAACTTTGGGAGCTAGCAAGGATCCTAGCAAGATTTTCACACTGCGAGTTTCTTACAATCTGTCATTCATGCTCAGTGTCTTAAGGTGTGGGGAAATAGTAATTAAACTGCCATCTTCCCATAGGGTGGCACCTATATGCAGCTGTATGTCGTCATGTCTGTGAGTGGGATGGAGTCTGAAAAGAGGCTGATGGTGCCACCTGCATGTGCGCAGCAGCTGTTTCAAGAGTTTCTGCGTACATTTGGGCCCCTGGAGGGATTCACAAGGTGAAGAATCACAAGTTAGATAGGACTATACAGCAGAAAGAGCATTAGCGAGAGTTAGCAACTTATTGATCCACAATTGGTTGAGACACTGGCAAAATATGCCTTCTCTCCTAAACAAATTAGAGAGCCCCAGGCAATTTTCAACCAACTTATGTAACACATCTGTCTCCACAGGGATCGCACTGCCCTATGCAAGCTTTGGAGAGCAATAATTCTGCGTGACGATGCTGCCATGAGGCTACATTCAAATCAATTGGGTGTGAAAGGTGAGATTAAAAATAGCATCAGCGCCATCCTTGTCCTCTACTGCGTCTTCTTCTTTCAATTCCTTCTTATGTCATAATGGACACCTGCTCCTATCTATCTGTTGCCCCTTTCTCAGCTGCATAGTATACAGGACATTTGGGAACCCCTCTTATGGTCACATCTTCTGTCATGCCTTCTACACACCCAGCACCCCTTCTTGACTCCCAGGACATGTGTCAGTCTCAATGTCACCTAAAACTCTGTGTCCGCTTCTTCTCCCATTCCTCCTCCTCCTCCTTCCATAAGACACAAATGTATCCTGCTTAAGGTCATTGTTGGACCTGGCCCCTTCTGCAGGGTAATCCCCCAAACCTTTTGCCTTTTTCCTCCTATTTTTATAACCCTTTATTTTGTTGACTTTAGGGTTCTGGGCACTTTACCACTGCTAACCAGTGCTAAAGTGTATACGCTTTCTGTCTAAATTGTATTGATGATTGGTTTATCCGTGATTCGGTATGTTTGATTTAATATGATCCTTGTAAAGTGCACCAGTGTGCCCAGGGCCTGTAAATCAAATGCTGCTGGTGGGCCTGCAGCAATGATTGTTCCACGCACATGAGTAGCCCTGCAAACATGTCTCAGACCTGCCACTGCAGTGTTGGTGTGTGCAGTTTTAAATTGCCTTTTCGACCTGGCAAGTGCACCCACTTGCCAGGCCCAAACCTTCCCTTTTATTACATGTAAAGGTAGGCCCAGGGTAGCCCCATGGACAGGGTGTAGTGTTTAAAAGGTAGGTCGTGCTGTTGTGTTTTACATGTCCTAATTGTGAATTACTGCTAATTTTGTTTTTCACTATTGCAAGTACTCTTTCTCCCATAGGGTAACATGAGGGTCGCCGTGAAATATCTTTTAAGTGTAATTTCTCATTAGGAGGTGATAGGGATTTGGAGTTTGGGGTCTCTGGGCTCACAATGTAGAAGTACATCTTTTGGTGAAGATGTTTTTTTTAATTGCGTGTTTAAAAATGTCACTTTTAGAAAGGTTCTGCCGGTCTCTAGAATCCACGTCTGGGTTAGGATGCCAGTGGGGCTCTTGTGCATTCACTCTAGAAAGTCGCACAAAGGGAGCTGAGGTGTGCCTTGCACATCCTGATGGGTCATCACCAGGCTGATGGGCCTTCCTGAGATAGATTGGTGGGAGGAGTTGTCACTGACACCTGAATAGGGCTGTGCCTGTCCTCACACAAGGTTGTCTCCAAACCCCCTGTAGTGTGTCCGGAGCCAGCTCAGGGAAAGGTAGGGTCTTGTGCACTACAAAGACTTTCCTTTGAGTTTTTCCTACTTCAAAGGGAGAAAGTGGTATAAGTATTGAACCTCTGACATGCTAAAATCAGAACACTTCTGGACTAAAGGACTTTCTGCCAGGATGAAAAGCTGGATGCTGTAGGAGGAATTGATACTTTGCCTGTTGCTTTGTTGTGCTGCTTGCTGCTTCTGTCCTGAAAGTGAAAGGGCTGGGCTTTGCTTTCTGTATCCTGCTTCCAAGGTTCTCTAAGGGCTTATGTGTGCTTGCCTCCTGTTAAGAAGTCACAGGACCATCAAAGACTCGACCTACCAGTGCCTACCCTCTTCTGCTGATAATCTTGACTAGCTAAGTAGTGCAAAATCCAGTACCAGGGCCCTTGGAAGTAGTATCTGTTGAACTGAAGGAGAAAATCCAACGCATCGACTTCCAGCTTCTGTTTTTTGTCGACTCGTCGCTCCAAACTTCGATGAATTGCTTCTGCCAGCACTGGAGTATGGTTCCCGATCTGCGCATCAACCTCCGCTTTCACCGCTGGCCCCAGCGTATCAAAAGAACCAACGCAGCGCGTGAGAAGAACCGCTGTAGCGTGTGTTTCAAGCACTGCATCACCGAAGTCTGTAACGCACTGCTCCAACTCAGACGCATTGCCTGCTTTGCAGTTGTGGAATCAACACAGCGGGTCTGGATTTTCGATGTATCGTCCCTGGGTGCAGATTTCTTTATTGACGTTGCCCAGCAGTTAGGAACCGAGGCTGCGTGAACAGATATCGACGCATCGCCTGCCCTTCCAGTAAGGAACCAACACCTCATCTCCCCTGACAGTTAGGAACCAACACATCCACTTCCCTGGGAATAAGGAACCAATGCATCTTTTTGATTTTCCAGTGCCTCGCCTCCCCTGCGCCTCGCACTGTCATTGAATTTTAACGCAACCAAGTTACTTTGTGGTAAAAGTGACTATCCTATGGACTACATATGCTTAACCTTTGAAATGTGATATTTTACTTGTGTATGTTGTATTTTTGTCGTTTGGTCTTGTTTTATTCAGATAAATATTGGTTATTTTTCAAAACTAGTATGGACTCATTTTGTAGTGTTTTCACTGTTTAACCGTGTGTGTATGTACAAATGCTTTAAACATTGCCTCTGAGATAAGCCTGACTGCTCGTCCCAAGCTCCCAAGGGGATGAGCAGGGGTTATCCTAGCTGTGTAACTCCTTTACCCTGACTAGAATAAGGGGTCCCTACTTGGACAGGGTGCAAGCCACTGCTAACTAGAGTCCCGTTTCTAACAGTCATCAATTATAATAATTTATTTTTTTGTGTAAGTGCTGTAACTGAAAGATATTGATGCTGCCCAATTTGTGATCCAAATGTATGCAACCCTGAAAGATGGAATCTGTAGTCTCTTTCCTCGGATTCGTGCTCTTGACCTTTGGAAATCCACATTTCCCTGCGTTAAGTGTTCAGTTCACTGAGCCATCCTTCCTTCTCCTGTCCCTTCAGACCAGTGCTGCTGGAACAATTTTCAGACTGTGGGTGCTGCCTTCATGTTACATCACTGAACTCCTAGAGATTGTGAAAAATCCAAGCGCCATACAAAGATTGAGTGTAGCAAATGAGCCCATTCACGGTAAGGGTGTAGTATGTAGCTGGTGCTGCGTTTGGAGCACCCAGTTGCAAACATATTCTAAAGCATGGTGTGGTATGACCTGAAATCCTCTATTCTCCACCATCAGACTGTATGAGTACTCCAATAAGAAGTTTGTCTCTCACCCAGCAGGCCTTTGGCTTCAGGGATAGGTTAAATGATCAGAGAGTAGAGTGCCAGGCATCGTTAGTCACTCTACCCATTGTAAAATTAAGATGCATTATACCATTGACCCTGACCAGTGCCACCGGTTCTGTGTATACCAGGACGACCCATACCTGAAATTCATAGCTAAAGCTCATCTGCACCTGTGCTGCCGGGAGAAAGTCATCCTGTTGACCTTAAGGCCTTTTCTGCATCTAAAGTCAATTGAAATGACTCCGCCTTTGCCCATTTCTGGTCCAGAAAGGTGAGGAGCCTTCTGAGATTGTCTGGTGGATCTCGGGCTTAACCCCAAGTGAATCGGATGCAGCACGGTGGAGATCAGCAGCAACAGGTTTTTGGATCAGGACCTTGGTCTTCTTGGGTCAATTTTATTCTGTCATTAAGACGTTCTACCCATCAAGTTCTCCTGATAGACAGTGAGGCCAGCCACAGAGCCCTTCCGCCATCCAGGACAACTCTTGCCACTTCTAACCTTGTACTTTATGACCACTATGCACTGTTTCTTCTCATATTAGCCAGTATTTATTTAGAAAGTTTTATATAGCGCGAACAAGATCCCGTTGGATATCAGAGCGCTTTACAATAGGTTGGAAGATAGAAAATGAAATGTACACAGCAATTGTGAAAATATAATAAACAGTGATACACGTATAGAGTATAATATTATACAGAAGAGACGATCCGTGACTGTTAGTTGTGCCATGGAGATGGAAACCTTATTCTGCCTACCATAGGTACGCTAATCGTCCAGCACTTGTGCACAGCTCCGGTCACCTCTTTTCCTTTCATCCAGCAGCAGTGGAATGACCCATTGCAACCCCTTTTCCATGATCTGCCACGGTTTTCTCTAGTTTTAATGGTTCAATCTGCAAGCCCTCCTAAGTACCTAAGAACAAGTCAGTCACCATCGATCACTCGAACATAAAATGCCCACAATATTCCTGAATGACAGCCACATGTCCTTCAGGATCACCCCAACCCTACTTTAGTTTATCAAAGAGCTGAACATGGTCCTCTTTAAAGAGCACTGTGTCATGACAAAGAAGGAACCGTCCTTTTCAGGTCCTAGAACCCATTTGCCCCTCCAATAGCTCATTGATTGTATCTTTTTCTTCGACCATTCGCAGTGCTCTGCTGATTTTCGCTCTACACAGACCACAAACCTACTCTTCACTTACCCACCCTTCTTTTCACCGTCTTCATATCCGTGCAGGAGACCTCTCTACAAGCTTGCTTTTTCCTGCTCTGTCCTTTAAATAAGGACCTGATATGGTGCCCCATGTAATACACTCTGTATTTCTTACCACAGATTACTTTCTCTTCTGTGAAATCTTGATGCAGCGGCCCATCAGCATGAAGGACTTGACACTCTCCAATGTCCTGACACGTGAAGAGACCAAGTACATGCAGGCCATGGCTGCGGAGCACTTCGACAGGATCATGCAGGTCCTGAAGGACCTTCCAAGGCCCATGCTGCTGGTCTTCCGAAACATCAATACTGTGCGTAGCATCAACATCACGCTGGGGGCTCCTGTGGACAGATACTTCATCATGGCAAAGAGGTGAGTCTGCCTCAGGTTTCACAGAAGAGGGGGAATTTTACCCGGACAGTCCATTCCTGAATTAGGGTTTGAACAAAATGGGGTTCTGTCAAGAAAGGACAACTTATCAGATGTTGGATTGTGGGCTTGAAAACCAGTGAGCCACTGACTTAGGAGTGATGGTTGTGTAGGAGGTGTAGTGTACTGGTGGGGTGAGCATGATGTGAACGGTAGTGTAGAATCCTTGATGCGTTGGCTGTTCGTCAACAGGTGATGTAGTGAGAGGATGGGGTACGATCCTTACCTCATTGAAAGTACAATGAGCAGATGGTGTTAAGTTACATACTCCTAGTGATCGAGTGGGGCATAGTGCTTCATGGGTTGGAGTATGGGTAAGCGGTCAGACAGCAGTCATTGGGTGGTGTCGAATCCTTAATGCTTCGTCTGAGCAGCATACACATCGTGGCAGGTTCCATGATTGTTGAACTTCAGTCAGCAGGTGGTGTAAAATCATTGATCTGTTTGTAGTGCTATGATGTTTTGATCATGTGCTGTAGAGCCAGTGAATAGGTAGGAAAGAATCTTTAGTGGGCTGGAAGTGCATTGAGGAAGTACTGTAGAGTCTTTCATTGATTGGTTGTACAATGAGGAGTTAGCTGTGTTGTGAATGGATGGTGTAGAATATGTGATGAGTTGAACCATCGATCAGCTGGCCGTGAAATCTTTGAGGGATTGAAATGTATTACAAGGGGACAGCAAAGTCTGTGATGTGTTGTACTTCCAGTGAATGTGGGCTGTAGAGACTGACGGTCTGGACGTTCAGTACATGCATGGTATAAAATCAGTGATCTGTTGGTCGAGGAGTGATGGGATGAACCTGGGTAGAATTCTTTATAATCTGGAGGTGAGATGGAATGTGCTGCACATCTGGTGAATGGATATGACTGAATCTTTGATGGGCTGTGACGTGTGGTGTAGATTCCTTATGGATTGTCCACGCAACAAACCGGTTTTATAGAATCCGCAAAGAGCTGTCCATCCACTGAAAGGGTGGAACAGAATCTTTGAGGATGGAGGTTTAATGAATGTAATGAATTGGAGGTGCCATGAGCAGAGCTCTGTGCAATCCAGGACTGGTCTCAAGTCTGGGGAATCGCTAGCCAAAAATCCTGAACATCTCTTTACTTTTCCTTTCAGTGCTGTCAGAGGCTGGAGTAGGCTTGTCGGGGAGAAAATGCCTGGCGCCGGCATCTTCCGTTTGTTCAGGATGGTGTGGGAGAGTCTGAAGTTTGAATTCGCATTGAGGTAAGAGTCATGTGTGAATAACTCTCCTTGGGACCACCTGAATCAAATGAACTTTATTCACCTGTAACCATACATCAGATAATCCTGGTACCCTCAGCTGAAGGATCATACAGAGGGCCTGAGTATTGGAGTATTTCCCTTGCAGCAATAACTCCTGGAGAAGTCCTTCAATTCGCAGTTATAAGCCTTTCCAGGCCCAGAGTTGCCAGGTCTGAAAATTCCTGATGAGACTACCATGGTTCTAGAGATACTGGGCTTGTCTTTGATGCTGCAGGAGTATCAGGTGTGGGCATCAATGCAGTCCAGCATCCCGGGGGCAGCACACAGGGCTCCCCTTGGACAGACAGAAACATGGCCCACCCGCACCGCCGTTCTCCCAACCATCTGGTATAGGCCCGATATCTCCGGGCCGAAGTTGTTAGTCCCCATTCTTGGGGGGCTTTGGGGGTGACTTAGAGCCAGAATCTCAGATTCCAGCCAAGATGTGTCCCTGCACCACATTCAAAGTCAAAAAGTCAAAGTCAAAGTCAAAAAGTTTTATTTGTATCGGTACTCGCACCACATTCCAGCCTCGTCTTCTCTGGCCTCAGTATTTCAGCTATTGGCTCTTGCTGTTTAAAGGAACAAGCATTCCGAGGCAGATAGGAGTTATCACATGGCTTTAGATAATAATTACTTTGAGTGGATACCTTCTTATTGTACTGTCATCTTATGAACTAGATCCATGTGTTGTCTGGCAACTAAAATGTTTGCATAGGAGTTTCACAGCAGCTGCATCCTCTTTATTGTTCTATCTTCTTTCATGGCAGAAGTGACACCTTTCTTAAATATATAGTTAATCTTGTTCTGACATCTCCTGGGAGCCTAGGTAACTTTTTTAGATGCATTTTGAACTTCTTTGTTTTGTTGCATTCAAATGATGCAAGTTGGATTCAGATCTGCAATGCCGGAGTATGTAGTGTCCTGGTTGGGAGGCGTGACATCAGCAAATGCAGCTCTTTACAGTTCACGTACTCCACTGCCGTCTGCTAAAGGATTTTTAAAGTTTCCGAATCTGTCGTCTGACTTAGATGAAGGGGCTGGTCTCGAGCACTACTTAAAGAATACACTGAAGTCGCGAAGGTCAGGGAAGACTGTAGTGTAGTTCCTATATCCCTGATAGGATCTGCGCATTGGAATAATATACACTATAGTTTTGACATAGGACTGAGGTCAGTATGTCTCTATCGAGTACATTAAACTTAATTACTTGTGTGTGCCAGCTAACTCAGAGGTCACTAAAACTTTCTTGAATGCACAAAAAGGGATTCGTTTCTGTCAACCGCATAAACATTCCCTTAGACTCAGAATAATATCTTCAGAGTTGTGGAAACAATAGATAACCGTTTCACTCAGTCAATCGTGCATGCTTCATTTCTACAGAGTTGCATAGAAATAGAGAGACTGGCGTTTTCAATAAAAAGGGTTTATTGAACCTTCTTTCTCATGCAAGAGATATGAACTGCTACAATCCTAAGACAGAATGCGAAGTATTATGTGTACAGCGTAAACAGTAATATAAAATAATACTGTAATAGCATTGTCTGTTGTTATGACATATATAAAAATACATACATAAATAACACAGGCTAAAATACTCAACTAGTGCTTCTAAAATAATCCTACCCCAGTGTACCTAACTTAAGTCTAGTACGAGGGAAGAAGTAGGTGCTGTTTTAGCTATAGTCTAGTTTAGTTTAGCCAAGAATTGCCAAAGGTTTCTCTAGGTTCTAATCAGCTCCATACCTTAGAATGAGAGAGGTTGGTATCTCTTTCCCAGGACTCGATTCTCGAACACCCCGCAAGGGAAGTCAGAAACCCTGGAACTGTATTCTCGGCAAGGAGGATGACAGCGTCTGGTCAGTGTGTCAGTTGGGGGAGATGACTTCCTTCGGGACTTGCTGTGGCGAGTCGCGTCAAACTCGTTTTGACGTAGATGAACGCATGTAAGTAGCCATGCCTGTATTTGGTTAGCATGGACAATGCCTAAATAAGGACTGGATTTCTATGCCTACATAAGGGCAATGTAAAATGTACCTATATAAGTGCATGAATCGGGTAATTCATACGGAATCTAAATCGATAGACAACAAGGCTGTGTTTGAAACCACAGACTGCAGAGCAATAAAGTTCCATGCTCGACAAAATGGCACCACTGAGCCAAGAGCCAGACAAGCTGGAACAAAGATCTCCTCTCATTTTCATGCGCGGGATCCTCAGCTGTATTGGAGAAGTTAGCGTGAACCAACAAAAGGTTTGGCTAATCTGCAGTAAGGCCAAGCCTTATAAACTAAGAAACAACAACCAATTGCCAATACTGCAATTTACTCATATCATAAATGAACCATGAAGAACAGACTCAAACTGATTCTTCAAATAAATTATTCATTTGAATTAATCCGTTTATTTCAGATAAGGAATCACAACACATTATTTGGACAACAACTTTTTCTTCATTATCAAAAATGGTATTAAGTCCACAGGAGAGAGAAAGGAAAAGAATCCTACTTAAAAACGTTTGCACTCGCTTATAACTAACGTTCTATCAAACATTCACTCATAAATCCTCATTCATACTCATATGTACAATTCTTTCAGACATTGTGAAAGGAGTTGGGAAGGAAAAAAGGGGGGGGAATCAAAAAATGACAGTAACTCTATTTAACACAACTAGTGTTAGTCAAATGGTACATTTGGAGCGAACTTTCAAAGAAACAGTCACGAATTTGTACAATAGGCCATCTAAACATACAAAAAGATTCAAAAGTTTTTTAAAGCATTTACACAATTGGCCTAACACGGTGGTGGTCGACGCGTTTCGAGTTCCTTGGAAGAGGAACTCTCTTTAGGACCTCAGGATGGTTCTCAAATTTCACATGTTTTTCTGTTGAGGCCATTCGTTTTGAATTGTGTATGCTGTTTTCCCGTAGGGGGCTTCAGTTGTTTGTTAGCTCAATGCTTGATCCAGTGAGTTCCTTGAGGGCCGCTTTATTGTGATCACTTCTTTATTTTAGTGGTTGATTGTGACTTAGATCTTACGTATTAATCAGCGTGTTTCCTGCTCGTCTCTCTCCAATCCGTTTTTTGCAGTATTGGCAATTGGTTGTTGTTTCTTAGTTTTGTAGAAGTTGGCACTGCCCTCTTCTGAAATTGTATAAATTTGAACATTAGTAAAACTTCACTTCCCTTGACATCTGTTCTGACCAACCTTACCTTCAGTAGGGACCCAAAATCCACGCATTGCAGACAAAATCCTTTCGCTCTCTGTTGTGTTGAAATGTCAGCCTTGAGAAACACTGAAAAACTCACACCATGATATTTACGCCCAGCAAGACTAGATCTTCCTTCCAGTGCCACTAGGACGCCATAAAATCTGAGCACCGAAGCCTCTTCAATAAACGGCTCAACTGACTCACCCCTTGGCAGTGCCGTGGTCCACAATAAACACCCCTGGGAGTGGGCTTTGGACCTTCCTTGTTGCTTGACACTAGTCCGGCACAGTAGGCACTGATGAAGACTGTGGCTCCTGTCCTTAGTACGCCAGCGGAGCTGAGACCACATGAGTTTATGTTCCTTATGTTGTTGAGGGTGTTAAAAACGTTCTTAAGAAGTGTAGTGATTGTCTCCTGCCTCAAATATTATTTTTTTTTTTTTTAGTCTTGGCAGATTCCCTAATATGTTTGACACATTAGGAGGATGATGAAGAAAAAAGGAAACTGCATAAAGCACATTACTGCCTGTAGCATCATTTTTAGGGACTATAATGAAGATTTAAAAAATTCGAGGAATGTTGGACTGCACTATGTGCTGGGTTGACTTAGTCTACATTCAACTCTCTGTGCCTAGTTTGAGCCCTCTGGCAGTTGTAGCCAGGACCCCTTGCACACATTTCTGTGCCATCCTTAGGGTCAACCAGTGCACAGGCTTATAGAAATACTTTAGAAGGATCGCATGTGTGAGCTGGGGCTGCTCCAAAGTAAATAAAAAAGGAGGGCTGAGGGTGAAATGTTTATGGGTGAAAAAGACATCAGTAACACCATATGCAGTTACCCTCTAGACATGGTGCTGATATAGTGGCAGGCATCAACTTTAAGGGGAGTTTGTATAGAAATTTGAGACTGAAGGTCAACCTGACTGATGTGTAAAAGGTGGTGGTGCTCGCGCCCTGTCTTCTGGTTCGGCGGCCCTACATAAAGAACAATACGAAATCCATGATACAACCTCCTTCCTTAACACCAAGAAAGTATTTTTACCTGTTTGGGTTTAACTGCAACAGAGGCTTAGGCAAGAAACTTACCTGGATGCAATGTTAAATGACTCACTCCCACCCCCATTCATTGTGAATTTCTTGGTCTGAGTGTGGTCTAAATCAGTAAAGAGGAAAAACAGTATTCCATGCACTATGTGAAAACTGCACTAGACTAAATAAAATAAGGACTGCAACAATTGAGACGGTACACAGTTCTCTCCCTACACATGATAACTGTTGTAAATATGTAAAACATTTGCAAGGGTGTATGAGGCCCTTTGAGAGATGTGATGCACGGCTTGGGGCATTCTTGAATGGGGTCACGATCTCTTTGGTGGACCAAAAGGAAAGCCTAGACGATGGATGACTGGAAGAATTACAGGAGGCCCTCCAAGACATGGCTCATGGGAAGTGCCCGTGACCAGACTGCCTCCCACTAGAATATTACCAGACATACTCCGCCTATTTACTCCCTAATTTCCTGAAAAACTCCCTAGGAGGCAAAATCGAGCGGTACCCTACCAATCCACACGCGAGAAGCTTTGATAATAATGCTTCTTAAGCCTGGTAAAGACCAGAGGGACCACAGGTCATACCAACCATTATCCATGGTTAATGTGGACGTCTGTGGCCCGCGAAAGCTCTTGGAATGCGTCTGGGCCATGTAGTCACACACTTGGTGCATAATGACCGGTGTGGATTTATGTCAGGGTGGAGCACCCATGTGAACTTACTGTGGCTTTCTCATGTAATACATTCCACCCAGGAAGTGGTGGGATAGGCAGCATTGGTTACCCTGGACATTGAGAAAGCATTTGCTACTCTCTCCTGGGAGTATCCGTGGCAAGTGCTGCAGAGGATGGAGTTGGATCCAGGGTACTTGTCCTGGGTGTGCCTCCTATACACGGAACCCACGGCAATGGTATGTACTAGACAGGTGGTATCTGAAGTGTTTAGCATAGACAGATGAACGAGGCGGGGATACCCACTGTCCCCACTCCTCTTTACACTGGCCATGGCGCCATTGGAGGTGTACTTATGGAGTGAGCTCAAGAAGTGAGTAATAAGAGTGGAGGACATGACTCGTATACTGTCGATGTACGCGGGCGAAACCCTTCTATATGTGACCGACCCGGAAAAGTCAGTGTTGCGCCTTCTGCACCTTATAGATGACTTTAAGAGGGTGTTGGACCTGCACGTCAGCAGGCATAAGGCGGTGCTCTTTCCCCTGCCGTTCTTGTCTTACCAAGAGGCGGCTTGCCTTCTGGAGCTGGGGCTGGCCTGGGAGACGGTGCAGTTACGCTTTTTTGGGATACAGATAACGCATGACCAACAACTGCAGTACAAGTTAAATATGGGCCCGCTGGTGGACGTTCTCACTGCCTCTGTTAAATCTTGGAACACCCTGCCACTGTCTGTCATAGGCAGAGTGGCAATTAGCAAGATGGTTTTACTGCCCAGGTGTCTATACACTATGCAAAACACGTTTTGCATCCTGCCGAACTCCCTATTCATAGACAAAAACTAAATGCCAACTACACAATTACTTTAACTCCTCTTATTTTGAGGAAGAACCAAGTAAAACTCCTGGGTTCATCTGGGTATAGTGCTATTACCCTTTTTCTTTATTATTTTCAATTTTTTCTATTTCATGTATGAAAAGGACACTTCTTCATATTTTTTGTTCACACATAAAAACAATTATTCACAACACAAAACATTTTTGAAACATACATACACCAAATTGTATATACACAATTATTTGCTTTGATATATACACAAAATTATCTTGCAAAGACAAGAGTTACGATATGGGCTCAAGATTAGAATAGACAATTAATGAAAGTCAAAAAATTTATAAACAACAACTTAATGTGATTAGCTATTCATTTCACAAACATAGACCATAAATTAATTCCTTTAGTCTATTAGCAAACTGCTGTCTACTCTCTTTTACGCCAACGCGTTTCGAATCCGGTATGTCCACTCAACGGATTCTCATCAGGGCTCTGCCTTTATAGAATGGATCTAAAAAATGTATAAAACAAAGCTTGTTTTAGCTTCTTTATCTTTAATTACTCTGCTTTCAACTATGCATTATCAATGTCACTCATATTACCTGTTTACCAGCAGTCGCCGGTCCGCAGGTAGAGTGTTGTTCTTGACTGAATTCCTTTCACTTTATATCTACAAGTGAATAAGGGCATTATGACTTTTTCTGTTTGACTGGCAGAATGACAAAGGGCACATGTCTCCTAGACATACCTTGAGGGATCGAGTCTTTGTCCCTTCAATGTCGTCAATTTTATTTTCCGGTATTGTAGGTTGGTTACAGCCTGCAATTAATGAAGCATTTAATTTAGACCATTGTGTGCACAGAACAGAAAGAGAGAGCGCTCCCTGCTCTAGAAGGCGTACCTGTTTGGATTCGCTCCTTGCTTCGGCTGTGTGTGTTCTATTTTCTTAGCGGTAAGCGATTGCCTTGCGCATATCGATTTCGGCTTGTGCGTCGTCAGTCGTCTCCCTACAGGAATTTAGAGTTGGTTTTAGCTAACCATCAAACCAAGCCGTGTGGAGCAGCACTCGATAATTATATCGCTGGACTTACTTACTATTGCGGCCACACCCGGTGACTGGATCTCAGTCTCTGGATACATCGGCCATCATGGAACAGTGTTTTAAGGCTTCCATATCGACAATATTTTCGGCGGCCAGCTTATAGTGGGTTTGTATGCGAAAGGATGATATGTTCGATGCGCAAAGAAGGTGAATTTACGTTTAAATTAGAAGAACTATTTATTTACATCAGCGTTTTTCACCACTTTTGCGTTGATCTTGTCTCATTTACAGAATTAAATACTGGAGTCAATAGTACGAATGTAGTGTTACCCTGTATCTACAGTCTGGATATTTCAGATAATGAATTGAGGCCAGTAAGTGCACTATTGAATTTAAGTATCAAGTACGCCTCTTTTTGTAGCAGAATTTTATCGGGGTCCATGGGTCTGGATTGTTGCAATACATACAGAACTGACCATTTGAGGTCATTTTCAGTATGTTTATTTTCAATAAAGTGCTCCACCATAGGGGCGGTTAGCACCTTATTCTTCATTCTTGATTTGTGTTGAGTTATGCGCGTATTTACTTGCTGCGTTGTTTTACCTATGTAAATTTTTGCGCATGGACAAATAATTACATACACTACATTGCGTGTCTTACAGTTTGAAAAACTCAAATGTTTCCACTTTGTGCTTCCATGTTGAAATTCCTTCCCTTCTACAGTCGTCCCACATGCCGCGCAGGACCCACACTTATGGTGTCCCTCAATGGGTTTTAATCCCCATTGCGACAACAAGTCACTCTTGGGTTTTGGTAATGCAATGTCTGCCCGTACTATTTGTTGTCCAATGCTTTTATTTTTCCTGTACACAAAAAGCGGACGTGGGAAAGGACAATCCAGATTTTCTAGTAAGTGCCAATTTTTTAACACAACCTGTCTCAGTTTATTAGTATCAGGCCCGAATGTGGTAACACAGACCAATCTGTCCAGTTCTATTTTAGGTTTAGTCTGTAACAAGCATTCGCGAGGCGTGCAACGCGCCCGCTTGAATGAGTTTTTTTACCAATTTTTTAGGGTATCCTCTGTTTTCTAATTCGTTACAGAATGTGTCAGCATGTCTTTCGTATTCCGACAGCTCCGTACAGTTTCTCCTGATACGGAGTAATTGGCCATAAGGTAAATTGGCCTTCAGATTCCTGGGGTGGGCACTTTGATGGTGTAACATCAAGACATTAAATTCTCGATGGAGTACAGTGACACTAAAATGACGTTCCTTGATGTGGAAATTACATGCATAGAGGGAAGGCTTGTCTCTTCTCTACATAGAAAGCAGACTGATAAAAACACAATGTTACACCATCAAAGAAAATAGAACACACACAGCCGAAGCAGGGAGCAAATCCAAACAGGTACGCCTTCTAGAGCAGGGAGCGCTCTCTCTTTCTGTTCTGTGCACACAATGGTCTAAATTAAATGCTTCATTAATTGCAGGCTGTAACCAACCTACAATTCCGGAAAATAAAATTGACGACATTAAAGGGACAAAGACTCGATCCCTCAAGGTATGTCTAGGAGACATGTGCCCCTATTCTGCCAGTCAAACAGAAAAAGTCATAATGCCCTTATTCACTTGTAGATATAAAGTGAAAGGAATTCAGTCAAGAACAACACTCTACCTGCGGACCGGCGACTGCTGGTAAACAGGTAATATGAGTGACATTGATAATGCACAGTTGAAAGCAGAGTAATTAAAGATAAAGAAGCTAAAACAAGCTTTGTTTTATACATTTTTTAGATACATTCTATAAAGGCAGAGCCCTGATGAGAATCCGTTGAGTGGACATACCGGATTCGAAACGCGTTGGCGTAAAAGAGAGTAGACAGCAGTTTGCTAATAGACTAAAGGAATCAACTTATGGTCTATGTTTGTGAAATGAATAGCTAATCACATTAAGTTGTTGTTTATTAATTTTTTGACTTTCATTAATTGTCTATTCTAATCTTGAGCCCATATCATAACTCTTGTCTTTGCAAGATAATTTTGTGTATATATCAAAGCAAATAATTGTGTATATACGATTTGGTGTATGTATGTTTAAAAAATGTTTTGTGCTGTGAATAATTGTTTTTATGTGTTCACAAAAAATATGAAGAAGTGTCCTTTTCATACATGAAATAGAAAAAAATTAAAATAATAAAGAAAAAGGGTAATAGCACTATACCCAGATGAACCCAGGAGTTTTACTTGGTTCTTTCTCAAAATAAGAGGAGTTAAAGTAATTGTGTAGTTGGCATTTAGTTTTTGTCTAAGTATATCTTATGGTCCAGCCGAGCACACGTCCCAGGACCTGACTCCCCAAATTTTTCGAACTCCCTATTCAGGCAGCTCAATGAGCTGTTGTTCTTGGTGTGGGTGGACAAACGTAGCTGGGTCCGGCTGAAGGTCCTAACACTGGACCTAACAGACGGGGGATTGGGGCTCCTGGATCTCCAGTTTTATCTTCTAACTGGACTCCTCCAGAATGCAGCGCTGTGGTGTAAGGATGGCCCTGTTTGGGAGATGAAACTCCTGGAGGTACTGGTGCCCGATGAAAACCTCCCAAAACATCTTATGGGGGTCGTAGGGTGCCGGTAAGCAATCCCTTCATAGTGACCCAGGTTGCACAGGCATGCAAAAAAGCGTTCATATGTTTTTAAATGCGTGCTTTGCGCGAACTTTTTCCCATTTGGTGGCTGCAACCCTATTTGCATATTCGCGCCTCTAGGGGTGGCTGGAGGCTGTCAGAGGGTGTGAGACCTGTTTTTGAAAGGCTTTTTTGTGACGTAAGCAAGGGTGCTTTTTGGAGTAGGACCGGGGCAATTTCTACAATACGCGAGTGTGTCCCCTACTACTTGTGAGATATGGACGGGTTTCCCAGAGGAACCCAGTGATTCCGAGGTCCTGACTGTGAAGCTGGATCCGGGTTCCAGCAGGGGTCTTTTTCCCGGTTGAACGCTCCCTCAAGGGGGATAGATAGGTGGACCTAACGTCCACTCGCGACAACTAGAATGGAGACCTCCATGTCTCACTCACGGATGGAGAATGGAAGCGCGCTAGAGAACAGGTGCAAGCTGGCACTGTTCTATTACCTCCATAGGGCTTACCTGATGCCGCAGCGGCTACATAGGGGTTTTCCGGCACGATGGCAGGCTGTGCACGAAGCAACGACACCCTGGCTGATTTTATTCATGTAACTTTGCGATACCGTTAGTAAAGAGCCTTCTGGGTAGGGGAGCAGCGAGAGATAAACCTGATAACAAGGAGTCAGGGCTGAACTGCCTATCCAGCATTGTCCACTGGGCCTCTTGCTGCTCCCTGGGGAGGGGAGGAAAGTGGGATATAGGTTTGCCCAGCTGGGGCTAGTGCTTTCCAGGCATAGAATCACTATTCATTCGGCACGTTCAGCACTCTGACGCAGGGCAAATGTAGAACCAATCTGTCGGAACGGGGGGTGGCTGAAGAATGTAGGTGCAAAAAGATGAGCATGGAGGAAAGAGTGGCAGGAGAAGATGAATCAGCACCGGAGTCGCATGTGGCTGCAATGGTGCCCCCCCCTCCTCTCAACAGATGGTGGTGGCAGGCCCGGAAGTGCCCTAGCATGGTTGAGAAGCTAACCCCCTCCCGGCCCTCCCCCGAATAATATTGTTGGAGCTTTGTGACAGGGACCAAGGACGTTGTGGCTGAGAGTAAATGGTGGGTCCCTCCCCTGACAATCTGTTTATAGATGTGAGCCTTCAAGTTTTCACACGTACGCAGGCCTAGCTCCCTCCCACTCCCTTCCCACACAGGACTCAATACTGCTTATATTGATTATTTCTTTTAGAGATCCTCTGTGAGTTGGAGAGACCCTGTGCTTTCAAGTATGTTTTCTATTAGTGTTACTGGTCTCAACCTGGTAAGTTTTGTACTGTATTTTTTGATTATTGCAAAATGCTGATAAAGAAATTTGGAAATCAAGCCAAACCCAACTCACTTCCCACTTGCTGTAAGACTGGGTTAATGAGCAATTATTGCTCCAGTCCTAGGCAGCAACTGTTTCATAGTGGGCTAGATAGGTGCATGCCAACATTTATGTAGGGAGATACTTATGCATGCCCTGTATGTTTGAGTTTAGTTGTTTGACTCTGTCCTACAAGCTACTATATACCATCCTACCTTAAAAGTTTCCTACAAGGACCACCTCTGTGCCCTTATTTATCAACCAGGTGAGTTGTTTGCAGAAGTAAGTATTGGTTCTAGAATTGATGATCCACAAAAGAGAAACAGGTTGTGGTGCGTGCTGTAGAATTCAGAGAAGCAGCTGTTGGGGTGGGAACTGCTGATGCTCAGTGCAGTTTAAACTAGTCTGATTGTCAGGGACCAGGGCTGTGATGAAGGAGAACTGTGCTGTATCATCACTGGTACTTTAATCTGGTGTTCCTTTGTCCTCACCAATTACATTGTACTAGTTGTGCTTGGACAAACCAAATCAGCTACTCTACCATATTTACTTAAGGACTTGGTTCACAAAAACCTGTGCATATGCTGCTGTTGTCCTCCGGGATATCCTGCTGTTTGGCTACCTTGAATCCACCATGATTGTTAAGTCTCTCATTTCTGACCTAATGCCATCATCAACCTCTGGAGGCCTGTTCTGAATACCATCACTACAATTCATATCTATATTTGTCTTGCTGGCCTCTCTTAGCCAATGTTCCTCTGCCCTGATTTCTGAACAGTCCACTCCTCTCAGCCCTGCTGCTCCATCAACGTGACACAGCTCTTCTCCCAACCTCAGCTCTCTCACTGCTCCTGAGCCCTGACTTCAGCATTGCCTGTTCTTCTAAGCCTGGACATTCGCTCTGTCTGCGCTCCCCAGGTCTAACCTCAGCTCTTTTATTGTAGCTTTATCCGTACTCAGCAACTCCATCTGTGTTCATGTTCTTTGTCTACTCTGCTTGTCCTTAACATGCCCCACTCAGTGCTCAGCAGTACTTGTTCTTGACCTCTAACTTCTTTGCTGTCTCTATTTAAATAACCCTATTTTTCTCCTAGGTTAGAGATCCTCACCATGAAGATGACGGCCACGCTTCTTCAACTTCTGGCTTACTCTGGTTTAGTCGTCCACAGTGAGCAGATCCAGGAATACCTGCAATCGTAGCTGAAAGTCGGCGGAGACAAAGGGGCTCTGAGGAGCTCACTGAACTTGTGTCTGGGCAAAAAAATGGACTTGAGGGGTTCTCTGACCTCACACTGTTAAAGTTTCAAGTTGTATATCCTCCACTTGGAAGCCAGCATAGTGGAGTTTGGCTTTCATGCTGGACAATAAAAGGGTTTATTGTCTTACAACACCTAAGCCATTTCTTGCCTTTTAACCTTGTGGCGATTTATTTTTGTACTTGAGCAGCAGTGAATATGTGGAATGGAACAAGGTTAGAATGATAACCAAGGAGAGAGGACGTGATCACTGGAAGTAATGGAGTATTGCGATAGACCCGGACTTCTTGAAACATGGTGTTTGTGGCAGTCCCTAAAACAATACTGGCAAGGAGCACTGGTCAGGCTACATCTCTCCCTTTTTTAAGTAGCACTATTTGTTCTTTCATCCCAGAGGAAGAGCTATTAAGTCAAGGAGAGAGGGTCAAATGAATACATATGGAACAGCAAGGTAGATGCCACAGAGACCTAAGTCCCTCAGCACAACACTCTGAACCAAAGTAAATTAGAGCAACAACTATTTATTTGAGTGTTTGTTAAGTGCCCAACAAGCCCATTTATGGCCACTCTGCAATTCTAGGGACATGTCTGACTTCTATAACACCTCTCATTCGCTCAGAAATCATATGTTCTACAGCAGTTGGTCATCGCTGCACAAGGCTTTTAGCAACTTGTGATGCATGGGGCTTTGGCCCTTTTCTGAATGGATGAGGAGGTGTGAGGGTGGTCATGACGTAAACCGAATGCCACAAATAATTGCATGAACGTGATGTTTTCAACGTTTCTTGAAGCTCTGAGTTGGCCGAGCCCTGCCCACAGCTGTCGGGTTGTTCCAACAGATTGATCCCACCACATTAATGTTTTTTTTTTCTATTGAATATAGGCCATCAGATCGGTATGGTATTTCTCGATCTGAGGGCCCTTGTTGACGTGGTGAGGGGCGAGTTTCTAACTACTTCCTCGTTTAATGCACATTATGCTTCAAAAATGATGCAATTGTAAAAAGAACAATTGATAGGCTTAATGCTGAACAATGCCAAACATTCACCTCCAGTACAGAGATCTGGGCCTAAATCCATAGTTTTTTTGCTCGCCATTCCAGTTTGGACCCAGCCATATGCAAATGAGTCTTGACCTTGCTTCCCATGGGAATAGTCCAGCTGTAACTGCTAGGCTACGTCCTCCCTGGACCGGACACAAAAATGTATGCAAAGCACCTTAAGGTTATGTCTTTGCTACTCTGGGGGCCAATGGCGATACTTAAGGTTGGAGTTTTATAGCTTTTCACATTAAGGAATTGTCTGGCAGCTTGATTCTGAAGTTGTAGTGTTCGTGGCATGTGTGGCTATAGATACATATGCTCAGCATACGTCCGCCATCTAGTGTTGGGTCCGGATGTGTGCAAGTTGTTTTTCTTCAAAGAAGTCTTTCGCGCATGGGCATTGACTCCATTGTTGGATTGTTTTCTTTCCGCCATTGGATTCAGACCTGATTTGTGGTGATCTGGTTCGAGACCGCCTTCGGTCCGCTGCTCATTTTGTACCTCATCGGTATTGTTTCTGTTGTGTTTTACATCCTTACATCCAGAAATTTAGAGATCTTCAGCAAGTCGATTCAACGTGCTCCCATCACAGCCTTCGGGCCTCCTCTAGATTTCAACCAGCTTTGATCGAGATTGCGCTGCTAATGCAACAAACTCCATTTTGATTTTGCCCTAGCAGCCACGCGAAGTACCCAAGAACTGACCTCCATTAGGTTTCCAACTTATGTCTGTATCCAGACCATCATGAAGCGTGTTGATCCTTTTGATCATAAAAGTCATTACGGACCATTGGGCGCATCACAGAGAAATTCAGCATATAGGGGTTGAAGAGACACCGGACATCTTCGGGCAAGATGTCGAATAGGAAGAGCTTCATGAGGCCTCTGTAGCTCAGGAAGAGGCATTTTCCATCCATGACTCCGAATTGGGCTTTGCCTTGAATTCAAGGATACACGATCCTGCTTCAGGCTAGTGAATAGTGAGTAACCCTGCCCCTGTTCCACCTCCCCAAAAATATTTGGTTTTGACCGATTCTTCGGCTACCAGGCCACCACTGCCAGAAGACCATGATAGGCACCAATCATCCCCTGCTACGGAGGCCGTGCCCTCAGCTTTCGCACCAAAAGCCAAGCTGAAAAAGATGGCTCCCGCACCGAGCTGATCGGACTCTGCACCGAGCAGACCACATGCCTGTTCGACTGCGAGCACCCCACTTCCACTTCCTTCGGATCTGACCACCTCTAATCTGAAAAAGAATACTGCTTCGGCAACAAAACCTTTGGCTTCCCCATCAAAATTGATCATGCAGGAGTGGCTCAATCGAAGCAGAAAAAGCTACATATACAACCTCGAACTGGATTTGTTTTAGCTCAGCCTGTGCACTCGGCATCCAGATCATCTAAGCTTCAGCTTTCCTTTGCAGAGGCCATAGATGTACCAGTACCTGCTAAAAAGGACAACATTGCAGCCTGTCCTTTGCCTCCTCCTCTTCCTCCTTCACGAGCATCACCACCATCTCCACCACATCATTCACAGGGTGAGCCAGAAGATTTCACACCACAAGGGTCTCTTGAGTCTCCTACCGATGATCAGGTGCCAGGAGAGAATTCATATCCACAGCCCATAGATCCCTGGGATAATTATGGTGTTGATCCCCTGGGTGATACTGACCCAGATCTTTACCCGCCCAGAACATCACTCCTGATGAGGCCTCATCTTTCCAAGACTTCATCACTAGGGCAGCAGCCTAACACCATGTTCCCCTAGACAAAGACCCTATAGAGGATGATTTCCTTTTTGAAACCTTGTTCAATATGCATAGAGCAGGTCAATACCTGTCTATGCTTAAAGGTATGCTTAGACATGTTGACAACATTTTCAAGGAACCAGTGTGCGCACAAGCATAAACACGTCCAGGGTCGACAAAGTATAAGCATGCACCCTCTGACCCAATTTACATCAAAGGTCAACTATCCCAGAGTCATTAGTTGTATCTAATGCCCATTAAAGAGTCAATTCTCAGTCCTCCGGGGATGCTGCTCCACCTGATAAGGAATCCTAACTTATTGATGCTTCAAGGAAGCAGGTGGCAGCTCAATCCTCCAATCATTGGTGGATGGCTAACACTCAAACCCTGTTAGCAAGATAACACAGGGCACATTGGGATGAAATGGAGGAACTCCCCCAATATTTTCCAGAAGAATATAAAATAAAGAGGGACATGAGATTGTCAATGAGGGAACGTTAATCTCTAACAATTCAATTAAATGTGCCCTAGACTCTCTTGTTAGCGGTCAGAAACATCACGATGCGGTGGAAATCCCCGAGGGGGCCAAGGGTGGAGGCTTGGCGATTGGATGTAGCAAAATGGGGTAGAATAGAATGTGGAGCCCTTAGGAAAGAGGAGGAAGGCGGGAGGCGAAAAATCCCGATGGCACTAGACTGGGAGGTCATGCTGTTAGAGCTGGAGGATATAGACCGGCCCCAGTCCCAGGACACCTGAGTGTTTTAGAGGCCCAGAGGGTACACTGTAGTTTGTTCAGGACACTGAGGCGGGATGGAGTGGGTCGAAGGTACTTCTGCTACATAGTCCAGACAGTGAACGGATGGCGCTGGGGAGCTGAGATCGAACACAAACAAGATGAGAGAGTAACCACCGGGGTTCATGGGGTGGGGGTGGGATAGTTGGGGAGCGAGAGGGAGGGTCTACAGAAGTATCCTGATCAAAACAGAAACATTTCCTACTGTATGCCACTGTGGATGGATCCGAACTAGGGGACGGGGCTCCGCCCCCCTATCTCTAGAATCGGAGAAAAATGAAAAACGTGATGTATTGCATATCTGATGTGGATTCTATATGCTATTGTGACGAATATACATTCACAAATAAAGTTCTTTTAAAAACAACACAAGTGTTTTGTTGCCTAGAGATGCTTGGCCAAGTATCTCTGGTTTCAAGCCCTAAGTGCAACACTGTTGGATTTAACTTTTGAAAAAGAGCCTTTATTTAGTGCCCAGGTTGACCAAGCATTAGAAAAAATGAAAAAGGACACACAGTATCTAATATCACTGGGGGGGCGATACATACCCCTGCTTCATGTGGCTCTTTTCAATGTCACTTCTGCTAGCAGGGTGCCAAAACAACACCACTTGATGCCTCTACCTCCTCCTACAGGCAACACAAACCTCCCCCTCGAGGGGCTACTATAGGTGCTCATATAGAGGAAATAATTTAAAAGGTAGAGGAAAGGGTGCAAAAACCTAGCCTGCCTCAGCACGTAGAGGACTGAGATGGCCCCTATGATGACGCATGTCACCATGGGGAAACCCTGGTGAGTGAGGGGACTCAGGAAAGAAAACGTTTTCTTTCTGACATTGTGTTTCCAACTCCATTGAGTTTTGTGAAATCCGTTTTTCAAGGCTAGGTTTTTGTTCCCGAAATTTTGGGATATTCAGGTCTAAATTAACTATTGGAAGGTGAGCCTAGCCGTTTACCTCTATCTCCCCCCTTCTTTAAATAGAGGTAGGGGTGCCTCAACACGTTCTGCCCCCCTACGTCAAAGCAGTGACTCTCTGCTTATTGCCCCGACCACTTTCAGTGGACGACTACATTTCTTCTCTGCCTGGAAAACCATTACATCAGATCAATGGGCGATGGACATACAGCATCGTTATTGTCTGTAGCTCATAACCACACCTCCAAACATTCCACCTTAAAGACTTAATCTTTCCATAGAACATCAAAATCTGCTCAAACAGGAAGTGGAGGCTCTCTTGCTCAAAAGAGCCATAGAGCCAGTCGTAATTCAACATCAAGGTATAGGAGTGTAGTCCCTATACTTTCTAATCCCCAAAAAAGGCTGCTCACTATGGCCTATTTTGGATCTCAGGCCTTTAAATCATTACATACTACCAGAAAACCTCCATGTGATCCCTCTTCTAGATGTAATTCCACTGCTTCAAATAGGCAACTTTGTCACCATTAGACTTGAAGGATGCTTACTTCCACATCCAAATCCACCCAGCTCATCGCAAATGCCTCAGGTTTGTTATAGCTAATATGTATTATCAGTTCAAAGGCCTAACATTCGTAGTCACTACCACACCAAGGGTCTAAATCACTGGGTCAGCTACAAGACCTAGTGTTGGTGGACAGCCGCACTCATTACACTTCCGAGTGATGGAACACAGAAAATTTGTCAAAAGGGCGGCCATTCCTCGACCTTGTTCCCCAGATCATACTTGCAGGAGATGCATCCCTTACAGTATGGGGTGCTCACCTTCAGAATCTCACGGTTCAGAGTCTCTGGGATACCAGTTACTAAGGTCTCCACATCAACCCCCTCAAGCTTCAAGATGTTCACCTAGCATTGAAAGCATTTCTAACTCACCTGGCAGGAAATGTTGTCTTGTCAGGACGGACAACATGACAACTATGCACTGTTTATAAAAAGAGGAGGGGACACACTCTACAGTTATCACGCCTATTTTTGATGATTTGCTAGCTGAACACCTCCCAGGGATTAACAACCCCTTTGCCAACGATTCCAGCAGGATGTGAGGATTCCACCCACAAGTTCTTTCTCTCATACTTTCACAAGTGGGGTTTCCACTGATAGATCTATTTACAACGGCAGACAACACAAAATCCCCAGACTTCACCTCCAGGTTACCACACCCACTATCCAAAGGCAGTGCTCTATACTGGTCAGGGAAATTTGCCTATATTTTCCCATCTCTCCCTCTTCTGTTTGTGGTTCAAAGGCTCCAGCAGACGTCTCTCACCTTCATTCCAGTAGCTCCCACATTTGGCACATCAAACATGGTTCACAACACTGCTTGATCTCTCTGCAGTTCCCCCCCAGCTTACCTTCAACCCGGACCTTTTCACTCAGAACCATGGAGAAACCGGGTACCCAAATCCAAAAGGGTTCAATCGTGCGATTTGGCTCTTGAGGTCAAAGCTTATTCTTCCTCCTGAATGTATGACCATTCTTAAAGAAACACATGAACCTACAACTAGAGTAGGTTACCCTGCGAAGAGGAAAATGTTTGTTGTTTACTGCCAGTAAACAAATTAATCCATTTGATGCATCTGTGCAAAACATTGTATGCTACCTACTTCATTTGCAAACCACGGGCCCGGCTTACACTTCAATACGTGTACATTTAGCCGCAGTTGCTGTTAACCTACAAAACAGGCAGCATGTATCCTTGTTTAAGGTACCAGTCATTAAGGCATTCATGGAAAGCCTTAAAAGAATAATTCCACCTGCAGTTCCACTTGCACCAGCATGGAATCTCAATATAGTACTTACCAGATTTATGCTCCCACCATTTGAACCATTGCAAAATTGCTCCATACCATTCTTGTCTTGGAAAGTTGCTTTTTTATTTTTAGGAACCATTACCTCACTTCAACGTGCCAGTGAGCTCCAGGCATTATTTTTAGAAGAACCTTTCTTACAATTTCACAAAGATAGGGTAATCCATTAGACCAACTCTAAATTCCTTCCAAAAAAAGTGCAACCTTTTCACCTCAATCAGTCAGTTAATTTACCTGTTTTCTTTCCACAACCTGATTCAGTTGCGGAAAGGGCTCTGCATTTGTTGGATCTCAAAAGAGTGCTAATGTACTATATTGACAGAAGTAAAGAGTTCTGTAAAACTAAAGAACTTTTTTTGCTTTTTCACCCTGCCCATATCTAAAATTGGCATCTCTAGAAGGATAGTTACATGAATATAAACATTTTATGCCTAAGCTGAAAGAACTTTACCAACACCCCCTAAAGCACTCTCTCCTCATAATATAGGGGCTTCCATAGCTTTCCTGGGCAATAGTCAAATAGCTGATATTTGTAAGGTAGCTACATGGTCTATACCACACACTTTCACTAAACATTATTATGTGGCTGTTTTAGCACGCTAACAAGCCAATGTAGGACAGGTAGTGCTAAATACATACTCTCTTTCAGACAACTGCAATACCACAGGATAGCCACCGCTTTTGGGGAGGGACTGCTTTACAGTCCATGATGAGCATGTGTATCTACAGCCACACATGCCTCGATTGGAATATGTTACTTACCCTTTAACCATCTGTGTGTGGCATGTAGTGTTGTGGATTCACATGCGCTCACCCTCCTCCCTGGACACCTGTGGCTGTTGCCGTTCCTTTACACTATTTCATTTGCATGGACTTCTCTTTTCTGATACTGACTTTTACTCCATTCTCACCTGCCTGAGGGAAAACAACCTAACAATGGAGTTGATGACCATGCGCGTTATCACCAAGCGGAAGAGTCACTTTGTCTTGTGACTTGAAAAACGTCTTCGAAAAAAACAACTTGCACACATCAGGACCCAACCATAGATGGGGTAAGTATGCCACAAACAGATGCATACAGGGTAAGTAACATATTCCTTCTTGGAGATTCTTTTTGGGCCTCTACGTACACTCATTATTAGTTGGCCCTGATTAGTTTGTAGGTTTGTGCTGCTGACAGCAGTGCTGATTTAATTGTAAGGTCAATGTCCAACCTGAAGTGAAGGGTTTGACTTGCAAAGGTGGTGTTGTGGTTGCTTATGTGACTTCAGTCCCGTTGAATTGATTCACATTCTTCTTATTCACCTTCAATAGAATTTTGGGATTTGAGTCCTTTAAACAGGAGTTGCCTTTCACCCATAAGTAGACGTGCCTACTGCAGTTGTTGCTGTTTCCTTAACGCTCTGCAGTTTCCATGCCTCAGATTTAGTGGAGTATCTTCAGCATGTTTCTCCAACTGGAGTTGGTGTTCAAAGATCCAGATTGCCTCTGTTCTTATAAAAATGTTTATTAATAATGGAGGAGCAGCAGGCGACTGTGCAAGAGATGTTCTTTGTTAAGGACCTCAGGGGAGCAGACCCTGACCTGGTTCTCACAGCTTGTCTGAAAATATCAGATCCACTTCATAGCTGTGCTTGTTACAAGAGCCCGCTTTTCACGTTAGTCCAAGGTATCTCATCGACCACCATATCAAACGCCTCAGATAAAACACATTGGGGAGGTAGCTGCCATTCAGCGATCAATAAAGGGGGATATTGGGGGAGGTGAGGTGGCGCCTTCTCTGATGTCAACCAGGGTCGTCTCGCTGGCCCAATCTGAACTTACATCTGAGTGGTGGTTGTGTAGCATATGGTGCGGTGGGACATACTAAAGCAGTCTTCTATTTTTGTCTTCAGAGATTTTGTTGATGAACAGTAATTTAGACATTGTGTTGTATCTGGATGTTTCTTCCAGGTTTGCTACTGGTAAGTGGAGTTCGCCTCAGATGTTTAAGTGCATGAGGAACAGAGCCATGGGTAACTGCGGTGCTAATCAAATCATTAATAACTGGGCTAAATGTATTGATGTGAGGGTATGGGGCATCGTGTAAGCTGGAGGCCTTCAATATGTCTTGCGTGTTGATTACCCAGAGATGTGGCTATGGGCTTCAGTGCCCCCAGAGAAGGCTAGCTTGCATTGGGGGAGTGAATTGTTTGCTTGGATAAAGGCTCATTTGTTGCTCACAGAAAGTTAAGTAGGGCATTGCCTAGCTGTGGATTTTCCAGCAAGGGCTTTCTGAGTGTCTGGATCTGTGAGCTTGTGATACATTTTAAATTATTCCCTTATTTGGAAAGTGAAATGTGTTTTTGACTTTTATATTGCTGTATGGTAAACTGGACTGTCTATTTTGCATCGAGTCCTGTTTTCATCTGACTTACATTTCAAACAGCGGCATTCAGGGGTTCCTTCATTGTCCTTTAGTTTGCCAGTTCCAAGTGAATCATGTGTTGCCAAATGTCCGATATTAATGTTACCTCCCATAGGTAAGGAATATCATATTACAAAAGAATATTAGTGTGTAAGATGACAAGTACTGAATCAATGTCTGCCTTCTTTGGTTGTGTTTCTATTGCTGTGCATATTTTTGGGGGATTTCGCTTGGCTTCCTGGGCATGCAGAAACAGGAGGTGCCCCTTCCACTGCAAGCTCCTTGTGGGCCATTGAGATGGGGGTGAACCTCAACCGGCCCCGGTATGAGGAGGCGTGTGTACTGGTGCCTAGAGAGAGATGAAGTGTGGTGGAGAGACATGACTGAGAATTCTAGAGGTGGCTATGGCAACTTTATTTAATTATTTATTTATTTAGAATCCTTGTATAGCGCTAGCTGGACCCGAGGGTATCGGAACGCTTCACAGCAAGTACAATTATGAGCACTCTTGGCACAGACAAAATCCGCAACTTACAAACTTAAGAGCATTATAGACATAATTACAATACAGATCTTGTGATCGAACAAGAGGGGTGAGGCTGAGAGGTGTCATGAAGAGGAGTTAGGTTGCTGATAACGAGTGAGGTGTCTATCAAACGGGACGCGGGACAGCGGGAAATCCCGTCGATTTTAGTTTTAAGATAACTAGATAAATGGTTGAGGGGGCTAGAAAGGGCAACTGACTATGCCAGTGGAGATATAGAAATGTTAAAATGGAGAGCAGGAATGATCTCTTAGGCACCCCACACAGGGGGCAGGTAACAATCCGGGTTCTCCAATTGGAATGAATATATTCAATTGAGTGCCAGATTACAGATCCAGAGGCCTGCGAAAGGGGAGTCATATGAGAGACTGTGTTGAAGGCAAGCTGCAGAGAGATTTAAACTGAGTAGGACAGTCAACCCACCCTGATCCAAGATCATTCTGATATCATCTGCCTTGACCACTATGGCATCATTCATGCTATAATGGAGTCTGAAGCCCAACTGTGAGGAATCCAGCAGATTGTCTTTTAGATAGGCTGATAATTGCTGATTGACAGCTTTTTCTATGACTTTAGATGAAATTGGCAGCAAAGAATTGGACAATACAGCAAAGTGACATTGAACGAAGGGGCCCAATGTGTGGATCCGGGACAAACCAAGTCTTCAGGAGAAAACCTCTCTGAGAAGGCATGCTCAGCCTCCTCCTGAGAGGACTCACACCCATGATGTGAATACCCCCTTCTAGGAGCCTTTTAGATCTCTTGTTGCTAAGAGGCCGCCAGTGTCTACCGGAATCCTTGCCTAACCCCTAACAGTCCGAGCCACAGGAATGTAATTCCCCTTCATCTGAATTATCATCCTGAAGCGTGACCTGAAATCTGTCCTAGTCTATCATTACAGCCCTGAAACACCCTCCTCTCTCCCCCCACTTCCCCCACATTCCCCCCACCGAACCAATTTTGTCTGGACGTAGCTTGAATAAAGCATGCAGCTTCCCTAGTATTTCTCCAAGCAATGAATGATTTGCCTACCTTGAGGCCTTGAGTGGCCAGTGGACACAGGACCTTCGTTATCGACTTCACACGGAGGTATGGTTGAATCCACGTTTTCCTACATGGGTATAAAATGTGGGAGTGATCCTAAATTGGACTCAAGATAGTGATGATGGCCTTTTAGAATAAGGCCTGAACAGCAGCATCGATAGCTGTTATTCAACAAAATAATGATTCTCTTCTTCTTCAGTCCAACTCTGGAGAGTGCTTCTTTGTGCTGTGCCAGTCATGGCCAGACTAGCTCTGACGAGACCCTCTAACTTGGCTAGAATTGACAGTGAATAGGTATTCAACCATTTGATACATGGGGTTACTGCCCAAAATCACTTCAGGGAAGGATTGGTTGGTGACCACTCACCCCAGGCAGCTGCTTCTGCTAAGCATGAGGATAAAACCCTCACTATTTGAAAAAGCTGCATCTGACTAGCCAGATCAGCCTCTCAAGCATCTGATGGACGTGAGAGTGCTGAAGAATGAGACACTATCCTGATTGGCCTCTCCAGCGCCTTATTGGGTGATAGAACTAGAAGTCCTCATGAGCGAGAGACACTAGCCAGATCGGCCTCTCCAGTGCCTCATTGGAAGATGGGAGTATGCGTCCTGAAGAGCAAGAGACACTAGCTAGATCTGCCTCTACAGGGTCTGATTGAAAGATGGAACTATGCGTCCTGAAGAGCAGGATGAAGGAAAGGGTGTTTCTGTTGCAGTAACCCCCCCACTTTCTACCAGACTACTGATGCACTTTTTCGTGGCGTGCCCTGGGTCCCTACCTATCAGGTTCCCAGGGCCTGTGTTCTTTCCCCCAAACTAAACCCAATTGGCATCTCTGGCCACAGGTCAGCCCCTGGTAAATGGTACCACAGGTACCCCGGGCACTGTGACCAGAGAAAGCCTCTAAGGGCTACAGCACTTATTGTGCCACCCTTAGGGGCCCTGTACCACCACACTCACACACTGCCTTTGCAGGCTGAGTGTCCTGGTGCAGAACAAAGTGAAGAGTCGACATGGCACACATCCCTGTGTGCCATGCCTACAACCCACTGCCTTGTCATAGATTAGTCACCCCTCTAGTTGAGTGTACTACACCAGTGGTGAGGGTACAGGTGCATGAGCCCTGTACCCCTACAGTGTCTAAGTCCGTTCTTAGACATTGTAAGTGCAGTGCTGCCATTAAGAGTATATGGTACTGGGAGTTTGTCATTACGAACTCCACAGCACTATAATGGCTACACTGAAAACTGAGATGTTTGGTATCAAACTTCTCAGCACATTAAACCCACACTGATGCCAGTGTGGGATTTAATAAAAAATGCACACAAGAGGGCATCTCAGAGATGCCCCCTGAAAACTAACCCACCTCTAGTGTCCCGACTGAGTGGCTGCTTAGGCTGCCATCGACAGACATGTTTCTGGACCCCTGGGTCAAGAGCCTGCTGCTCTCGGGGGGCTTGAAACGATGCACATCCTGGGATGAGGTGCCAAGACTCCTCCCCCAGGATGGGCAGGGTTCACGAAGGGGAAGCTTCAAAGGCATGCCGCCTTTGTGATCTTCCCCAGACCACTTTCTGCTTTCAGCAACTGATCCCCACTGGTTCCGCCCTCCACTTTGGGTGGGAGAACCGGCAGGGAAAAACGAGTGAAGAAGAGAGATGTGCCCACCTCTACCAACTCCACCCCTCAGGTGGGGGAGGCGAGGTGAAGCACCACTCAGAGTCCCCCCCATTTTGAGGATGGGGGGACCCAAACAACCAGGGACAGGCTCATGCCCCCCTCCTGCTTGAGAGAGGCATAATAGGGGGTGTACTCACCCCAGGAAGGGACCTATTGCCCCCTGCCCTCCACCTACCTATAAAGCCTCGAAATCTAATATTTAGGGGGCACCCTGAGCCTCTCTTCCGCAGATCAGGCCTGACAACGCGAATTAAAGAAGAACGACCGAACAGCCGTGCAGCCAGCTAACAAGAGGAAGACGCCCACTGACTTGGCCCCCAGCCCTACTGGCTTATCTCCCCGCGAACCTGCTCCTGCAAAATCCCGGTGTGTCCTGCAGCCAGCAACCTCAAAAACCTCAGAGGTCCTGCCTGCCTTCACTTCCAAAGACTACTTCTCCTGTGAACACAGTATTTGTTCAACTGCAACCTCTGGCAGCAGCCGGAGACCGTGAATCTGCCCCACTCTGCTCCCGCCGTCCATGGCCCGTGCTTGTGTGGGCAAACACCACAAGGAGGTCACCACGGCGATCCTGAACTAAGGTCCGGCAACCCCTGACCTGCCTCCAGCCGACGCCTGCTGCCTAAATTCAGAAGGCCCCCCCTAACCGCGACCCTGAGCTGGTAAGAAGATCTGACCCAAAAATGCATCCCTGCACCTTACGCCCCACTGCCTTGTGTACCCAAACCGACGGTGCCTTGCCAACCCCTAACTTCCCAACTTACCTCTTGAAGTGGTGGTCGCACCCAGAAGCCCTTCATCTCCCTGCCTGCAGTGCGTTTTCAAACTGGAGGTTCTCCATTGAAAACAGGGCACCCGACCTCGAAACAGCACCCTGTACCCGGCCGCCCTAGTGCTGCTAAGGGTGAACCTTTGGTGCTACTTTATTTCCCCATTTTCCCTGAGTTAAAGTCTGGAGCTTTGCTCCCACAACCCTGTGGCCTGCTTGCCAGCAGCGACCAACTGGAGGCCCCCAATCCACTGTTGGATAACATTGGACCTCAACACTCTGCACCCGGCTGCCCTAGTGCCGCTGAGGGGGTAACAAGAGTGCATCACTGACCCTGGGGGAGCCCTGACTCTAACCCCAGAACCTTAACTCTCACAGTCGATAACTTACCTTTGAACCGATAACCTGGTTTTCCTCCATAGGATTACATTGACAAATATTCTTCCAAAAAGTTTCTAAGTGTGACCTTTTGGAATCTAAAAATATTCTTTAAAAATTGCACGAATAACCAAAACGTATTTACTTACCTGTTTGCAGGAAATGTCCCAGTGCTGAATTTAGGTATCCAGCACTGAGTTAGAAAAGTAACATAAAAAGTAACTTACCTGTAATTTACTGAAAAAGTCTATTCATTTCAATGTACTGTATTTGCTAAGTATTGCAACGTAGTGCATCCCCTGTAAATCAAACAAAATACAATTCCTATTGCATTTTTAAACCCCTGTAAATCAAACAAAATACAATTCCTATTGCATTTTCAAACTGTTCTACAATAAGCAACTTATTACTGAAAAGTATTTAATGCTTATCTGTGCCAGGCTTGGTTGGTTCTAAAAATAAACCTGTAATTTACTGAAAAAGTCTATTCATTTCAATGTACTGTATTTGCTAAGTATTGCAACGTAGTGCATCCCCTGTAAATCAAACAAAATACAATTCCTATTGCATTTTTAAACCCCTGTAAATCAAACAAAATACAATTCCTATTGCATTTTCAAACTGTTCTACAATAAGCAACTTATTACTGAAAAGTATTTAATGCTTATCTGTGCCAGGCTTGGTTGGTTCTAAAAATAAAACAAAAGTATATTTTTTTATACAAAAACAATTGGTGTAAAGTTCAGTCCTTGAGTGTGTGAATTCATTTGCTGACTACGTGTGTACATCAAATGCTTAACACTGTCCTCTAATACTGCCTGACCACTCTACCATAAATAGAGAGAAAGGTTCTATCAAACTTTAACTTCTGCCTACCTCCGGGGTACCTGGACTCTATACACCCTAGACCTCATTTTGGTGTAGTATATATAGAGCAAGTTTGCTACATGAGACACTAGCCAAAGCGGCCTCCCCCGCGCCTGATAAGAAGATGGAACTGTGTGTCCTGAGAGCGAGAGGCACCAGCCAGATCAGGCTCTGCAGCTCCTCATTGAAAGATGGAACTATGCGTCCTTAGAGCGAGAAACACTAGCCAGATCGGGTTCTACAGCGTCTGATTGAAAGATGGAACTATGCGTCCTGAAAAGTGAGACACAAGCCAGATCAGCCTCTCCAGCGTCTGATTGGAAGATTGAAGTTTAAGTGCTGAAGAGCCAGAGACATTAGCCAGATCGGCCTCTCTAGCTCCTGAATGAAAGACAGAAGTATGTGTCTGTTGTAATCAAGATAAGTAGTCCAGGTCAGTTTCCAAGTAGATTTATTATAAGTTAGGTGTTACAAGGATGAGAGCCTAGACAATCTGGCGCCTTTGTAGAAGCTAACGTTGCTCTCTCCAGTTTCTCCTTCCCTTTAAATTCCTTAATGAAATGGTAGGAAAGGTGCCTATTTTGGGGAACTGGGAAATACAAGTAGCAGAAGTCCCTCTGCAGGATTGTTGTCATTATAACAGCCTTTCAGTATGGAGATATGCTGCAGCTTTCAAGCAAAAGAGAAGAGTGTTCCTGTTCACTGATCTGGTGAACCCATTGGTCTGAGAAATTCTCTCTACACCGTGAACGAAATCATGACACCATCTCTTTTGGGGAAAGATGAAATCCTTAATGTGGCAGGAAAGACAATCCAGTATGCAGTTTTCCTCTGAGAGCTCCTCGCACTGTTTCTGGGTGGCGAGGGTCTGGGAGTAGATGAACGCTGCAGTATACCGGTTACTGCAGCCTGACATTTCTTCTGTACTGTTTATGGGAATGTCCATAAGCCTGCTCCGAGCATCCACTAAGGAGCCATAGGGTCTTGTCTGTGCAGGCCTACAGATAGCCGCACTACTTCTCCTATGTTGCTCATAAAGCTTGGAACAACCTGCCTCTACACATAAGAGCTTGCTCCGCACTTCTTGAATTCCGCAAGAAGATGAAGACCTGGCTTTTCGAGAAGTTCCACTAGGCCCTAGGTGTGCCTAGGCTCTGGCTTGCTCAGTGCCAGGATACCCTCCAGGGTGATAGTACGCTCTACAAATCTGCTTAACATAGTACCTCTCGAGTAATCTACCCTAAGAACTGTTTCAGGAATAGTTCTGATGATGTTCTTTCATGAATCTAGAACCGGACGGGGAACTCAAAGCAGCCCTGGCAATTTTTCAGACTAGCCCAGAAGGAGGATATGGGGAGCGCAAGTGTGAAGCACTTGCTACTGGGGGCTGATATTGCAGCACTGCTGGAAAACCGGCCCCTAGTAACAAAACCAGCCCCCACCCTTCCAGCCTCCCGGAGGAATGCCTAATGCCCAGTACGACCAAATTTACCTATATGGACTAGGGGTCTACCATAATCAAGGCCACACCTATGGTCCATTCACCCTTGTTTTTAACCAGTGCAGACCGGACAAGTAATAAAATATTTGAAAGTCACGGGCTTGCACTTTTTAATTATATTTTTTTCTATTCTTTTGCACTCACTTAGCTTAATTTGGCTTCACTAAAACACCTTCAACACACACTAAACCAGCTCCGCTGTAACACAGGCGTTGAAGCACACTGGAAAGACATTAGGTCTTTCCAGTGGGAACCCAGTGATGAAGCACGTCACCACTAGGTTGGTGAGTGAGGGTTCTTAAAAATTTCTTTTGTGGTGTCCCTCCCCTTGGAGTTTTTCATTTTCCTTTTCTTTTCTTTTTAGACACTTTACTATGAAGTTGTCCTTTATTGTGTTGTCACTCTTCTGTTGTTTAAAAATAGTAAGATAAGGGGTGTGAGAGTGTACATCTAAACCCTTTCTCTCTTGTTGTTCTTGGCTAATGCCCAGTACGGCCATGGATGTGTACATTTTATTCATAATAGACTGTGAAAAAGTATCACCATGCACTCACAGGTCCAAAACTTCCAGGAACAAGCACTTTCCTACTCACTTTCTAAGCAGCTCTCTCACATGGTGCACGCGTTCAGAAACGCAGTCAGTCGGTTTCGTAATCTAGATGCTCCTTTCTGCACGTCTCGAGAATTAGAACTCTTCTCCCATGTTAGTATGACTGGTTCAAGACTCGAATGACTGCGACAAAACCACCAGGATTTCAAGAAAAAGGTTTATTCCCAATTGAGAGATAGTACAAGTTGAAATTTTCTGCTGCTTTTTTTTTCACTCTAGGAAAGAGGGTTTTAAGGAGTTGATCCTTTTTTTTTTTTTTAGCTGTCCACATCTTGTGTAAAAATTAAAAGCACCATCACGGAGTCCAAACTAGGCCAAGGTTTGTCCGACAGCAGGACACTGACAACTTCTGGAAGACGTTCATTAGTTGCAAGAGCTAACATTTGTAGTACCTGGTATAAAGGCTTAGTAGCATGATTCTCAATTTGCAGAGGCCATGGAGGAGAGCAGCCTAATTATAGCCATCAATAGAACAGGGACACATGGCCCAGTCCAGGAGCTAGAGAGAAAGCACAGTGTAGATTAAACCTCCACTGTAGACTAAGAGCCTCTCCGAAAACTCCCTCTCACTACTTCTTAGAGTAGATCCCTTTTTGTTAATTCCTGATAGATAATCTGCTGGGGAGATCCACTATTGTGTCCTCTTCAACTACTAGATGAGTTGCTGAACTCGAGTTGCTTGGCTTGTGGCCGATTCCCATGGCGCTGCTATTTCCTTGCCAAAGATCTAGGACCCCACTGCTCCATCTGTTCACACAGAACTTGATTGAAGCAATGTTGGTCAAAATGTGAACTTGTTTCCCGTGAAGCTGTGGCAGCAATATTCTCAACTGGAGCTCGACTGCTCTCTGCTCAAGGAAGTAGATGCAGCACATTCTTTTCTGAGACAGTAGTGCATTGAATATTAGAGTTCCCAATGGAACACCCCAGCCTTGGAGCGCCTGTGAATACTATGCACTGCCATCAGAGGATGTCAAAGATACCGGACACCATGAATTGTTTTACTGATCTGGCTATCTTCTCGTGGGTTGCAGTCCAGTCTTTCTCGCAGAGACATCTACGACAACTTCAACGACAACAACACACACAACTCCCACCACCCAGAAACCTACGTTAGACAGCTGGACAGTCCTCACTACCAAAGACACTCTGAAGACCATGAAGTCAATCTACTCTGCGGCCCCCACGGACCCTTGCCTCCACCACATCTTCAACAGAGCCACCAACACCATCACACCCATGCTCCAGCACACCATCCACACCATCCACTGCTCTCTGGCAACCGCATCTTTCCCCGAGGACTGAAAACACGCCGAAATCAACCCCTTCCTGAAGAAACCCTCGGTTGACCCCACCAACCTCAAAAACTACAGACCCATCTGCCTGCTCCCGTTCCCGGCGAAAGTCATCGAGAAAGCCATCAACAACCAACTCGCCACATTCATCGAAGAGCACGGCATCCTCGACTCCTCCCAATCCGGTTTCAGAAAAAAACCACAGTACGGAATGCGCCCTCCTCGCCGCAACAGATGACATCCACACTCTACTGGACAAAGGAGAAACAGTAGCCCTCATCCTCCTAGACCTCTTGGCGGCCTTCAACACGGTTTCCCACCACACTCTAATATGCAGACTTCACAACGCAGGGATCCAGGACAAGGCCCTCAACTGGATCAGATCCTTCCTCTCCGGCAGAACACAGCGAGTCAGACTCCCCACCCCCCCTTTTCTATCACACAGTACACCAACAACCTGCTCTGTCCCTCAGGGGTCCTCCCTCGGCACGACGCTCTTCAACGTCTACATGGCGCTGCTCGCCCACATCGTCAAAACCTACGGACTCAACATCGTGTCATACGCAGATGACACCCAACTCATCCTCTCCTTTGCCAACTAACCCGACACCAACAGACACAATATTCGAGCAGGCATGGAAGCCGTCGCCAAATGGATGAAAAGCAGTTGACAGCTAAACACCAACAAGACGGAAATTCTCATCACGGGACCCAACCCCATCGCTTGGAACGACACATGGTGGCCCGCTGCCCGTGGAAGCCCACCCACCCCAACAGACCACGCATGCAACCTGGAAATCATCCTGGACTCCGAGCTCACAATGGACTGCCAGATCAACGCAGTCACATCCTCCTGCCTCCACACACTCTGCCTCCTACATAAGACCTTCAAATGGATCCCCCTTGAACACAGAAAAACAGTCACTTGCACCCTGATCACCAGCGAACTGGATTACGGCAATGCACTCTACGCCGGGATAAACAAGAATCTCACCCGCAATCTACAGAACATCCAGAACGCTGCTGCAAGACTGGTCCTCAACCTGCCTAAACACAGCCACATCTCCCAGTACCTACGCACACTACACTGGCTCCCCATCGAGGCAAGTATCACCTTCAAGATGCTCAACGAGGCACACAAAGCTCTCCACAACACCGGACCAGCATACCTGAGCAGTCAACTCCAATTCCACGCTCCCCAGAGAACCCTGCGATCAGCCCAGCTCTCCTACGCCGTGGTCCCACACACCAGAAAAACCAGATCGGGAGGCTGCTCCTTCTCCTCCCTAGTGGCCAAAGCCTAGGGCATTCCACCTCAGGCAGACAGCGGAGCTTCCCATCTTCGTAAGGAACCTCAAGACCTGGCTCTTCGACGACCCCCCTCCCTGATGGACTGAAGCCTGCAACCCCCCCCCCCCACCCCCCAACCAGAGCGCCTTGAGACCCTTACGGGTGAGTAGTTGTTCTTAACAAACTCCTGATTGATTGATTGATTGAGAGACAGCTCTAAGGTAAGCTAATGCGTCGCAGATGGTCCCTCTGAGAGGATTTATCTGGGCTACAACATTTTTTTCGCGTTAATTGAAAATCCACGTTCATGCGAAAGGATGATTGAAGTACTGTTCTGCGTAGTTGTGCCTAGCACTGAGCTTTTAGCAGCCATTTGTTTACATAGGTGTGCACATGAGTACCCTGGTGGTGCAAATGGACTATCACTTGAGCTTTCCTCTTGGTGAAAACTTGGGGAGTGGATGCCACGCCAAAGGGATGCACTGCAACTGCAGTGCTGACTCCCCATAACAAATCAGAGAAATAGCTTGTGCTGTTTACAGTTAGAGCTTGGAAGCAGGAGTGTTGTTGGTCTGGAGAGACTACCCAGTGCCTGCTCCTGTAAAGCTTGAACCATCTGATACAGTATCGCTATCTTGAATGTTTCTTTCTTTAGGTAATTGTTTAACCCGTTAACCGCGGCGGTAATTCCGCCGCGGTGCAGGGGTTTCTGTGCGCGGCGGGGCTGCGTCGGCCATTGGCCGACGGCAGCACTGGGGAGGTAGTGCTGCCGTCGGACACCACGGCAGCAATTAAAGGGTTAAACAATCTGATCTTCAGAATTAGAAGAAAACCTACTCCCTTCTCGGATGTTAAGAAAAACCTGAAGTAATATCCCTTTCCTGTTTCTGAGGGCGAGACCAACTCTATTGCTCCTTTGATTAAGAGTACTTCAATCTCCTTCACCAACACATTTATGTGTCTGAGAGGCAGAGTGGGGATAGGTGGGGTTTTCTTTAGAAACTGGAGCGCATAACCTAAAGAAACAATCTGCAGGACCCATCAGTAGTTTGACCGTTGGTCAAACTGTGGGTATAAGAACACGTTACTTAGTTTTGGTAATGCTCTTTCTGGTGAATATTCTTATGACAGATTGCTCACATTCTGAATACTATCAGAAGCCAGACTAATTTCAAGGTTTTCCCAAGCAACTGCCCCCATGCGCTGCAGTGCCAATGGAATCTATGGCGACCTTGTACTGCCTCCGGAAGTGACTGCTTGAAGTCATATATAGGCCCCACCCGTGTTAGAAACTGAGTTGCTGGTTGACTGGGTTATGAGCTGTAGTCATCCTAGTCGGGGTAAGAAGCAGGCAAACCCTAAATTAACCTGTGCTTACCCTCTGGTAGCTTGGCACATAGCAAGCAGTCAGGTTTAACTTAGAGGCAATATGAAAAGTATTTGTGCAACACTTCTAACAGTAAAACTGTGACAACACCACAAAAATACATTCCTCTCCAGGTTAGAAAAATAGAGCTTCATTTAATAACTAAAACAAGACCAAAACTACAAAAATCTAATAAGTAGAACTTGAAGTATGAATTTTTACAGAATACACTGTAAAATAGAGCTTAGAGGCATATAACAATTATTTGGGATGTCCGGTCAGGTCCGCCTGGGACAAAGTCAAACGTTCAGGCCTATTTCGATGGAGCGCTGGCAAGTTACAGGGGCCCAGTTAGACCCGCTGAACCAAAGTACCTTAATCCTGGTTGCAAAGCACTTGCATGGATACAAAAAAATGTGTTACCTACTCTGTCATGCATCAGTTACAAAAGTGCGGCGAGGCTGCGGTGCAAGGACATGATGTTGCGACGTCTAGGATTCTGTAGACGGGGCTTGCAATGCGAATTCTGGTGTTGGGTGTTGAGGATGCGAGGTGATGCATCGGTTCTGGCTGGCGGTGAAGCTGTGATGCAGTGATCTGTTGTCGACGAGGGATGCGAGAATCTTGCGCCGGGTAAAGCGGCGTGCAACAGCAGTTTTGAAGGCTATGCATCCGTCCCAGATGCAGGAGGCTACGGCAATGCAGGTCTTCTGCGATTCGTTCAATCTTCGCAACAGCGGTGATGCGTTGGTTCTGCTCGAAGTTGTACTGTTCAGCTGAGGAGATGCATTGGTTCTGCTCTGAGATGTGTCACTTAGCAGAAGATGTTTTGGTACCGCATTGAAGGCCAACTTTCAAGGGCCCAGGCCTGGGGTGGCAGCACTTGGCAGGGCAGACTCACAGATGACAGAGTCTAGGTGCAGAAACAGGTTAGTTGGAAGTATTTTATGTCCATGATACATCAGATCAGCATGCTAGCCCCTATAGTCACTCTGGGTTCAAGTTTTGCATGCCTAGTCCTTCTCGTATAGGCATGAGGGCTGCAGGCCTGCAAAGCAGGAGTCCAACAAAGCAGCAGCCTAACGGAGTGGCAGTCTATTCAGCAGCGCAGCAGTCTTTCCTAGCAGAGTCTTCACAGGTCCAGAAGTGTACTGAAGTGGTGGTGTACAAGGTCAAGTACATATACCCAGTTGTGCCTTTCAAGTGGGCAAGACTTCAAAGACATGCCTTTGAAGTGCACAGAGGTCCTCCATTCCTGAGCAGGCTCCAGACTCACTACAGTGGGTTATGCAGCAATTTGTTTAGAGACAGGACACAGCTTATTTAGGTGAGGCTGGGTCCAACTACCTCCTCCCATTCTGCCAGGATAGGATGGCCTATCAACTCACACCTAAGCTCCCAGGGGGAATACATAAAGCCCAACTGTCACTCACCCCAGACATGTGATCAGAGACCGACATCAGGCACCAAGTTGTGGAAGTTGGCTGAGATCACTGTTAGCATGAGCTGAAGCCATTTTGTTCTTGGCAGCCATTTTAGTTAACCATGTGTTTGCCATGTGCTTTTTCCGTCTTCACTGTTGCCTACCCTTGTCAGAATCACTGTCTATAATTAAGTCCTGCAGCACTGAGCCTGAGCACTGCATATGCTCAGAAAGGCCTGTAGCTGCCAATGCACCTGTCTTTGTATGTAACTGTCAGGCTATTCTTACTGATGTAAGCAGTTTAGTCTCCCCTCCCACTTTCTTCACTAAGTGTTTTCTGTTAGTCCCGATTTGTGAATAGCTATTCTTGTGTACACTTGTACCGCCTTCTTTTAATCTCCTGTGCTTACTCAGCTACAAAGTGGGTATAAAAGACCCACAGTTTCTGTACTCCCTTGTACTACCTCCTACATTGCCTGAGGGTTCTGTATAGATGTTGTTCCACTCATGAGGTTTAATAAACTATTGTTTTGATATTACAGCTTCCGTGCCAATCTCTATTTGTTGGTCCAAGGACTAGTGTGCAAGGAAGGGCGCACCCCTGCACCGGTAGGCCTCGGTAAGGCCCACCTCTACAAATTGGTGCATCAACGTGGGGCTTCTCAGCGACTCGGATGCCCAAAGGAGTGGTCTCGATGGAGGATTGGAATCTCGTTGCGGATGTACACATGCATGAGGTGACCCTTGTCCTGGCAGGCCAAAGTGTTTTTCCGATTTTCCCGATTTTACCCTCCAGGTGGTGCCGGTCCCCGACTGAGATCCCTTTGGCGTTCATCTGGCAGAGACCATTAGGTCGATTCAGAGCTAGGCAGTTGAAGGCTGGAGACTTTTGCTTGGTTAGGTCGTTTGATGAAACTCTTCTGGTTTGTTTGGCCAAAATCTTGGATTTATTTGGGTATATATAAATTTTAATTTATATAGACCGGTAATGAGGAGATTTTTCTCTAAATTTTGAAGTCTTGAACGGCACTAATTGTGTTAAGTGTCACTTTAGTATAATATTATATATGCTATAATATTGACATGCCTGTTTCTAGCACACTTCGTAGAATGTGTTGCTTTCTTGGAGGTACCAATATGGATCTAGAACAGGGTCAGCCGGCTCCCCCTGAGGGAATGCCAAATAGGTATATATGTACATTATGTACAATAAAAACGGTATTTCTTCCATAATGTATAGCGTACAATGGAATAAATACATCAAAAATGATCCTGTTTGTGGTGGCCTATAAATGGATCATTTGATCTAAGGAAAATTCAGTATGTGGAACAATGTGTGTTTAAGCGCAAAAGTAGACAAGATTTGTTTGTGTACGAATGTGGGAGAAAGAAGCGCATGAAGGAGCAAGCTTTAGCAGAAAAAAAACTGCGAAAAAATATTTATGCAAAAGCGCTGGAGATGAAAAATAAAGAAATGAAAGAAATAAAAGAGTGAGAGGGTAGGGAGCATCGTTTACAGGTAAATGGCCAATACCCTTTCCGACGCCCCCTTTCTCCTCTACTTAATAAACCACAGGATGATTCAATTCGATTAGATCCCTCTCCACCTCCATATACTTTTCCCTCTGCCCCTAGGGTTGATTCTGATGATAACAAATCTTTCTCAGATTAGGAAAAGACAGAATCAGATGCTAAATGACAGACTCACTCCTTTCTGACAGCTGACTGTGCGGCCACTCTTAGATCTACTGCTCGTAAAGCAAGTCATGGTGACACTTCTGCTCCAGACCTTATAGCAAGTGTTCAGCAATGGACGGAGTTAGAGTAGTTATATTTTACAGAGTCGTTTACTGGAGAAGTTATTGAAAGGTTCAAGAAACATTCCAAAGAATTAGAGCCTGTTGATACAAAAACTGATCATAAACGATTGAGTGACGGACTTTTTCTCCCTTCCCAGGTGGCCGATTTAATTAGACGTGTGGTTAAACTATGAGCTGATGCATTCCGTTTGCGAGAGGAGAAAAAGGCAGCTACTACAGCTGAACAAACAGTTCATACCCCCGTGCAACGGGATGACGATCCAGGGACAGATAAGGATATTGTAGTTCATGGGAAACCAATGCGTGAAGCTGCGCCTTTGTATGTTCCCCCTAGGGGTGGGGGAACAAGTGATCATAAAGATTCAACTGATGCGAAGGTATATTTTATTTACAATTGGGTCTATACACCTTGGAGTCGAGCGGATGTCACAGCGCTTAAAGCTGCTTTGCCTAGCCCACGGAAAAATTCAGCTACTTTTTATAAAGAAGTTGAAGGAGCTATTAGTTCTTGTACTATGACTTTGTCTGATATTGACATGTTTTTTGGGCTTATCTTACTCCCTGATATGTGGAGATCTATTCGTAAAGTAGATGATTATGCAGCTTTTGGAGATATTTGGAAGGAACTAGGGAGGCAAGATGCAGAAAGGGAAACCGCACAGAAACCGCAACACGAAATTTTAGACCACCCAAAGGCTGTAATAGTTAAATTGAAAACTCTCATTCCTCCTAAAAAGATAGATTGGACTATGTTGGCATCCTGTAAGCAAAAAGCAGATGAGTCGGTTTCTGATTTCTTTACACGTTTTGAGGAGACATTCCACAACTTTAGTGACCAGTCATTGACAGATGACACGGGCAGGCATCTGTTTGTCGACAAATTTGTCGCAAACATGTTGCCGGGAATAGCTAGTCGCCTAAAGGCCAGCTAGAGTTCATGGACTACGTCTTCCCCAGTCTCTCTTTTGACTATGGCTCAGTATTATGGAGAAGTGTGGCTCACTGGTTAGAGCAGGCAGACCCTGAAGCAGAGGTCAGACCCGGGACCAGGGTTCAATTCCCGACGCGGCAGGGTCTTGAGCTCAAATGTCCATGGACTCGATAATTCTCGCTTCGGTGCCTGACCTAATCATGGGTTCACACTCTGCAACTCTGGGCATTAAGCTTGCTTAATCTCCACAACGGCCCCCCGCGGCTGGATGCCTGGCTTTCACCTTGGGGATGCCCTGTAGGGGCTATCTCACAGGGAAAAGCCAGGACGGGTTCCCAAGGCAAGCGCGGAGATACCCCTTCGGGGGTCGATTCTGGCGCTATATAAGAAACATAATAATAATAATAATTATGAATGACAGAAATTGGAAGCGAGGGGCAACAAGGATAAAAAGGCTAAGGATTTAAAAACAAAGGTTATGTTAGCTCAGGTCTATGGTCCATCCTATAGAGGTGGTGGCAGAAGCGGGCGTGTGATGTATCGCCCTGGCGCACCCTCTTTCCCCCGAGCTACTCTGTCTTCTGATTAGTGTGCTTATTAGATAGGACATTGGGCTGTTGAATATTGAATGTCCACTTTTGCGTAGCCAGCAGTTCCAGCGTGGTAGAGGACAAATGAGATGAAGGATTCTGCTTATGCATAGGAATGCCTAGGATGGGGTAAGGAATCAGTTGACGTCCCAGTAGATCAGAAGGGTCCCTATGTTAACGTACACGTTTTGGGTTCTACTGATCGGTTTTTGGTTGACACAGGAGCTACTCGTAGCGCCCTGTCTAAACAATTGGTTCCTAGGGCTTCCCTGTCTGGCTTAACAATTACATCAATAGGATTTGATGGGACACCTTCCCTTAGCCCACTGTCACAACCACTTGCATTTCAGGTTGATACATTTTCTGCTGCATGTCCATTTTTGCTTTCCCCTAACACGCCAGACAATATTGTGGGTCTCGATATTTTCAAACATTTTCGTGCTATGATACGTTATTCCCCAGAAGGAGTGCGTGTTATTTTGAATGATAACTATCCTATGATTGAGAAGTCTTGTCTTATTAGAGAAGATATTGCCTTGGCATCACTCCCTAGTACTTTGTGGGCTACATCAGACACGGATGTGGGGCGAATGGTTATTCCACCAGTTCACATTCAGTGAAGGAGGGCACTCCATTACCCCGACTGCCTCAATATAAAATATCTCGAGAAGGTGAAGAGGCACTAATACGTATTGTTCAAGATCTGATTACAGCAGTAGTAGTGGAAGAAGTCCCTTACAACATTTGTAATAGTCCTATCCTTCCCATTCTGAAGAAAAATACTGATACTAAAATATACAGGTTTATCATTGATTTGCGAGAGGTTAATAAGATCGTAGTGCCCCAATACCCGGTAGTCTCTGACATCTCCACACTCCTTACCATGGTTCCTCCAACTGCAACTACATTTACTGTGATTGATTTGAAGAACGCTTTCTTCTCGATGACTATTCATCTTGACAGCCGATATTTTGTTCGGCTTCACTTTGAATAATCAATCCTCCACAGTGGTATACAGAGAGTCCTAGTATTTACAGCCAAGCATTGAAAGGACAGCTTGATTCTTTCCCTGTGTCAACAGGGATGGCTCTTATACAATATGTTGATGACATCTTGTTGGCAGATGATACCCTGAGCAGTGTGAAGAAGGAACACTGTCATAGCTTTCCTTTCTTGTGTCACACCATCACAAGGTTTCCCAGAAGAAATTGCAATTTAATTTTGTAGACAGCAGGTTACCTATTTAGGTCACCTCCTGTCTAAGGAGGGATGTGCACTCACGCCAGTCCGCATTCAAGCTATTTTAGACACGCCTGTGTCCCGTACTCAGAAGGAAGTTCGTGCACTGATTGGCCTTACCTCTTTTTGTAGGCAGTGGATCTTTAGCTTTTCACATATTATTAAAACTTTGTTGGCCCTTTTGACTAAAGACACTCCAATGCCCCTTCCAATGCTTACTGAATGCCTGAATGCTTTCCAACAGTTGCGTCAAGTCCTATGTTCTGCACCAGTATTAGGCACCCCAGACTACACTAAGGCTTACACACTATGTACACGAGAGGAATGGTTGTGCTCTCTCAGTTTTAGTACAGACACACGGTGACAAGCAGCATCCTTGTGCATATTTTTCAGCTGTCCTCAATCCAGTCGCTAGTGCTTTGCCTGGGTGTTTTCGCTCTTTTGCAGCGGCAGCTGTGTCTATACGTCAGAGTGAGGGGATAGTCTTGTCACATAGATTGCTTGTGTTAGTACCCCATGCAGTTGATGCCCTTTTGAACGAAACCAAAACGCAGCATTTAACTAGCGCTCGCTTGACAGGATATGAATTGACACTTTTGGTCCCTCATATCACTTTGAAAAGATGTTCAACTCTTAATCCAGCTACTCTGTTGCCATACCCAGCTACTCCATCTCAGTCACAAGAGTCTCATGACTGTATATTCCTTACTGAGGAACAGACAAAGGGTCGTGTTGACCTGCAAGATCAGCCCCTTTCAAATGTTGATGGGGAATTATGGGTTGATGGGGCCTGTTTGAAATTACCGGATGGCACGACATCAGCTGCATATGCAATTACAACGCTTCAGATCGTAGTTGTCGCATTCCACAGAAGTCAGCTCAAGCAGCTGAGCTGATAGCATTAACGAGGGCTTGTGAACTTAGTACTGACTTGTCTGTTAACATCTATACCGATAGCCGCTAATCCTTCGGGTGGCTCACGATTTTGGGTTACTCTGGAAGGAAAGAGGCTTTCTTACATCACATGGGACGCAAATAGTGCATGGAGAATTAGTGCATAATCTCCTGACTGCCTTTACATACCCTAAGAAAATAGCGATTGTTAAGTGTAGCGCACACAAGAAAGTGACAGATAAAATAGGACAGGGCAATGCCTTCACAGAGCCCGCAAAACTGCAATGCAGCGAAGCACCACATCTATGTACGTGGTGAAGTCACAGGCTGAACGTTGGCATGATGCCAGGCAGGAAGTGCTCGATATGCAGCAATCTGCCTCTGTAGATAAACTTGAGCAATGGTCTAAGGAGGGAACATTGGATGATGAGGGCTGTTGGAGAAATAAAGACATTACTAGGTGGAGACCGCCCGTAGCCTATATACATCCTATGATTCACATGGCACGTGGGCCGGCACATGTTGGAGCATCCTCAATACGAAGTTGCTTGCATCCAGAAATTGCCGGCACAGCTAAAAAGATAGTGCAGTCCTGCTTAATTTGTCTCCAGTATAATCCTGGAAAAGGAACACAAACTCCAACAGGAGGTTTTGCTACACCAACTGCACCTTTTGAGGTTCTGCAAATGGATTACATCCAGCTTGAATGCTGTAATATTCTAAAGTATGTTCTAGTAGTGGTATGTGCCTTCAGTAAGTGGATAGAGGCGTACTCTACGAAAGACAATACAGCTCTTACTACAGCAAAGGTGCTTTTAAAGGAGTTCTTCCGTAGATTCGGTGTTTGCAGACTTTTGTGGAATGACAACAGACCCCATTTCATTGGGCAAGTTGTTGAGTATGTCTTGAAAGGATTGGGGATTAAGCAGAAGTTTCATGCTTCCTTCAACCCAAATCAGCAGGGCTAGTGGAACAATGCAATTCTACCCTCAAACTTGAGTTGACTAAAATCCAGGCTTCCATTTTTCTGAAATGGTCTGATGCACTACCCTTGGCATTACTGTTCATTAGACGGAAAATTGTAATAAACTTTTTGACATATACAGTGAATGAGCAGATCCTTTCGTTGGCACTGAAAGAAAAATCAATTACTTTCAACAGTTCTAACCCCTTCAACTTTCAAATAAGGTCTGATATCTCACATGTGACAGCTAATAGACAATGGGAGCTTGGGAAAAGGCTGGACGAGTTGAATGGATTGGGGGTAAGGGCACAACTAAAGTTTCCTGCGCCCCTCAGGGTGATGTGGAACAACCACATGCATCTGGTTAAAACAGGGGAGGAGGCAGACACTCTAATCAAGAAGATTAGGAAGGAACAGGGATCAAAGTGTAGTGAATAGAGACTCTGCCTTGTTTTTTTGTTCTTTGCCCTTCTTCTTTTCTTTCTTCATATGCTTAAAGCCCAATACGCCGCTCAGATCGGTTGACAGCTGCACTAAAATCATGATAAAAAGATGAATTTCAGGACCATGTATATTTAAAAAAAAAAAAAGTATTGCATCCTGGAGAGGAAGTTGAGTCAAATAGGCATAGCCTATTGGAAGGGAGGGTTTCTCATGGAGGGGATGGGCACAAGGAGGGATGGCTAGAGGGGGGTTTGCAGGGGGAGCACTTGGGTGGGGAGCATAGGGAAAAAATCAAAAAATATACTCATCTCACTAGAATCAAGAATTTAAGCCTGTTAGGAATTACAAAGAATGATCGGAGACCAAAGTTTGGAGAATAAACAGACCATTTCCACAAATTTTTTTAACTTGGAGACTCATTCTTAAATATTTGGAACTATCGAATGCTCAGATTTGTTTATTACAGGAGACACACTTAAGCCTAATTGAAAGTCGTTTAGTATTTTCTAGGACCAAATGGATAAAACATTTTGAGGTATCACAACAGACAGGACATAATAGAGGTGTGGCTATACTAGTTAAACATGGTATTTCCTGCGTGATAAGGGGAGTTCAAACAGATACCTCTGGAAGATGGATAGTAGTAAAAATGGTATTGAATAATATAGATATAATATGTGCCTCCTTTTATGGCCCTAACGTCGACGATTCTTCCTATCTTGTGAAATTACAATCTATACTGATGCTGGAGGCGCCACCTTACATTTTGGGGGGTGATTTTAATGTGTTATTGGATCCCATTAAAGACAGGTCAAATGTGAGTAAGTACATAGGTGCACCAAAAATACGGCGTGCATTGCGAAATATGATCCATGACCTAGACCTGGAGGATGTGTGGAGAGCTAAGCAGGGTATGCACCAGGGGTTCACATTCTACAGTAAAAAGTCCAAACACACTTCAAGGATAGACTATGTCTTTATAGATAGACATTCCATAATAGATATCAAGAAGATGGTGGTCAAGCCTAGCCTCTTGTCGGATCATGCTCCCCTACAGTTTGTATATCAGAAAAGTAAATTGCAGACGCAGTCCGGATGGACGTTAAAGAGGGCCATGCTTTTAAACCCGGATATAATCGGCTCTATTCAGGCTTTCACTTTAGAATTCTTTTTATTTAATATGGAGTCCACAACCTTAGATTATATCTGGGATGCCTATAAGGCTGGGTTAAGAGGAAGGCTTCACGGTATTATATGCGCTAAGAACAGATTGGAAGCAGGGATACTGAAGGAAATTGAGGACAGAATTGGACAGCTGGAACTTGAGAGGATCAATGTACATAACATAGAACAGGAAAGATTCCTCCAGATTGAACAGCAATTAGATTTAGCAAGACAAACATACAGAGGGAAATTAGATACGAAATGTAAAGCCCAATGGGACTCTAGTAGGATGGATAACTTTGAATATGGAGAGAAGGCAGGAGCCTTACTGGCTTGGAAATCAAGAACCGACCGGGCTAGGAATGACATCAAAAAATTAATAATAAATAGCAATGGGGAAACATCGAGCAATATAGAAGATATGCAAAGATGCCTCCTATCGTTATATTCAGATCTGTATAGAGCGGACGTTAATCTGCCCTCTGAAGCTATACGTACGTGGTTGGAAAGTAAAAATCTGCCAAAACTGTCTGAGGAGGGTAGGAATAGCCTGGATGCACCTATTACAGAAGGAGATAGCTGTACAGATAAGGAAATTAAAAAATAAAAAAGCAGCTGGCACAGATGCACTCCCAAGTGAAGTGTATAAACATCTGATAGATGAAATGTGCCCTGTATTGGGAACCATTTTTAATTCTGTGTATTTACCTACAGGTAGAATCCCCAATTCATGGAAGGAAGCCATTATTGTTTTGATCTCGAAGCCCGGAAAAGACCCTTTAAAGGCTGTTTTATATCGGCCAATCTCCCTGCTAAATGCAGATTACAAAATTATTATGGGCATTTTGGCGGAGAGATTGGCTAAATTGACACCTAAATTGAAACACGCAGATCAGAAGGGGTTCGTGGCTGGGAGACATATCGAAGACCAAATACACCTCTTATTGGGGAACAGACTTATCGGTAGAAAAAATGGAACCCTTGGCCATTGTAGCTCTGGACACGGCCATGCCATTCGATAAAGTCTGCTGGAAATACCTGTGGGAAGTGCTAGAGATAATGGGGTTTGGCCCAGTATTTATTCATACCTTAAAAAATTGCTATAAGGGTGCCTCTGCACGGATTCTCCTAAATGGTACATTAACATCGACCTTTAACATACAGCAGGGAACCAGACAGGGGTGCCCTATCGCTCCATTATTGTTCAATATATATATTGAACCTTTTGCCCAAGCAATTAGGCTTGATACTACTATAATTCCTTTTCAGTCAGGTCTGTATAGCTCTAAGTTGGCCCTGTATGCAGATGACCTGATTATATATACAAGAGACCCAGGTACAGCCATCCCTCGGATAGAGGAGCTGTCAGCAGAATTTGGGGCTATATCAGGTTATAAGGCTAATAAATCTAAGACGGAGGTCATGTTTTGGAACGTAGATCAATGGTATGGCACTGAGAGTTTGGAGTTTAGATATTTGGGAATATATATTGTGAGGGAATTGGATCGAATACTTAAGTTAAATTTGGATAGAATAACTAGGGAAATGGACCGTTTGTTTGGCAGATGGAAAAATCTCCCATTGACAATCTATGGGAAGGTGAATTTAGTGAAAATGGTCATCCTCCCCAAGTTCACCTATCTGTTTTCAACAATACCGCTAGCATTTCCAAAGAATGACATAAATAAAATACAGAGTAAAATAGGAGGTTTTGTGTGGGGGGACAAAGGGGTGCGGTGCGCCTGACCTGGAAGAAACTCAGAAGAAGGTTGTTAAAAGGTGGGTTAGCTCTTCCCGATATCAGTCTTTACGTAGTGGCATTCCCATTTAAGAGCTTACGTATGCTACTTACCAAACCAGAGGATTCGTCATGGGGTAGATTCCTGGGAGAATTGGTGAGAGTGGAAGGGGGAAATGAGGCCTTTATGTATAAATTTGGATCTCCGAGATTCTTCAAACGGGTTCGGTTAAAGTTATTAAAAACAGCCCTAGAGACATGGTATAGGGTAGGGTAAGCAGTGGGATTGGGTATTATTCAGATTCAGCTCCAGTGTGGGATTGATCCGGTACCCCGGAAAGTCTGAAAGATGCCTTGGCAATACCAATAAAAAGGGCAGGGATTACGATCTGGAAAGAGTTAATGGATGAGAAAGGGATACACCCATGGGAGTACTTGAGGGTAAAGGTGGGGACAGATTTATCTAGATTTATCTATCTTCAAATGGTCTCATGGCATACAGCAGAACATGAGGAGATCAGAAGCAATGAGGAATTGGAAAGGTTAAGCCAATCCACCATTCCAATTAAAAAAGAAATCTCTGTATGGTATCAACTTCTACTTAAGGCTGAAGATAATGGAACACCCCCGGCAGAGGGGGTTTGGAATAATTCCTCCATGGCATTGCAGGCTGAGGGCAGGCTCGAACCATCTTTGAAGACATTGTACAAAATTATAAAGCCTGCTTGTCTGAAAAAGAATCATTTCTTCGTGGTCAAAAGGCTTTACTATACTCCTTATAAAATCGCGAAATGTGCCCCCTCACCGACACCAAAATGCTCGAGATGTCAGGTACTGTTGGCAGATGACATTCACATGTTTTCCGATTGTAAAGAGCTGGAATCTTTCTGGAAAGAGGTGGGGGAAATACTGTTTGTTGTTTTTAAAACCAGGGTTGAAGTTAACACCTCTTTGATCATATTCGGGGATGACGGTCTATTCTATTGGACTGCCTCATGGCAGGAAAAAGGGCTGCTATTGTATATGATCTTACTGGCAAGGACGGAAATATGTAGGAGATGGAAAGACCGCCTTCCTCCAAGAAGTGAGGACTGGTTGAAAGCATCTTTTAACATGGCCCGGCTGGAATACCAGAGGGCAGACGACAAGCCATCTAACATCTGGCACTCTCTAATGAGATGGGGTATAAATCTAAGAATGATCCAGTCGCTCCAATGATTACACCATGTCCCCGGTACTAAAGGGCAAGAGGTCCGGTGACCCAAGTTAAGGGTGGTCAGCCAAGTGGCCCATAGGAAGAGATTATGGCTGTAAAAGTTCCAAAAAGACTTGACACAGTGAGATGAGGAGTAAAAAAAAAAAAAAATGTTTAAATTACTGTTAATTAGATCGGTGCCACATACAAGATCTGGCCTTACTCCGTATGAGGTGGTATTTGGAAGGCCCATGAATATTTGGGGGATTCCTAAGCCACGCCCCATACATGACGTACCTTGTATCTAGATGAATGACTACCTATCACAGTTGACTAATAGCTTGCTTTCTATTCACCAACAGGTTCAAGAAGCTCTTCCTGACAGGTCGCGAGGTGATGGTCATGATCTTCGGCCCGGTGACCAAGTGATGGTCAAAGTTTTCCAGAGGGCGAATAGCCTGGAGCCCAGATGGCGAGGTCCTGAGCAGGTGCTTTTGGCAACGAGAACTGCAGTCCGAGTGACCAATCGGAAGAATTGAGTGCACTCCACCCACTGCATGAGAGTGCAGCCTGCCCTGGTGGAACCTGCTGCACTCACAGACCATCGACCGATCTTGGACACAGAGAGAGGCCAAGCCACATCACCTGAAGAACCTGAGGAAGTCTTCACGGACCACACGATCCCTGGTGCATCTCGATATCAGCTGCGGCCCCGGAGAGAAACTGCATTGTTGAAAAAGACTGGTTGAGCAACCGTCCTGGGTTAGTGTGAGACTGAGCTGAAGAGAGGGAGGGGGATCCTTTGCTTAGTGACACCCGTCTTAACCCTCAGTGAAGAAACCAACGGCTGCCCAGGACTTTAGAGCTCCATCTGTTTTGTTATTTCAACAACGAGATAAATATGCATATCGAGAAGACATCCACTGCTGCGAGAATCTGCGATAAGAAGAGTATGTGCATAGTTGGGTGTATTGTCACTGTGATCATTATGGCAGTAATAACTTGGGTTGTAGAGGAAGTGGCTCCTGCTCGACGAATAATGACTGCCACTTCAGCCAGCAACTATTGAGCACCACTACTTTACTCTCCCTTATCATGAGCAGAAGCATAGATAGTCTTATCTCAACAACATGTTCATCCAGATGTTGCACCACACACACAACGCTACGAAAATTACCGACTGTTGGGTGTGTGGAATGAGCCAGCTCATCAGAAAAAAAGGAGGAACACCTTTCATTCCTCTGCCATTTTCACACACTGGTTCTTGTAGGGCTTGTTTTGCACTGCTCTGGGCTACCCATGTTCCCAACATTACTGATTTTGGTGTGGGAAATTTGAACTACCAGCTGAATAAAGTGTGCTGTCTTGATCAGGAAGAAGATCCGCAGGCTAAAGGAACTGTATGGGAGATGGACGAGTATCGCAGAGGTAATTCCTCTACACACTATGTTTTTCCGAATACTCGAACTGCTAAGGGTAATGGAACATTTGTTATAGCTGTTACTAGGGCTCGAGCAGACTTGTGTGTGAACAGTGTTGGCAGAAATCCCGTAGGGAAAAGCGATTGTACCTTGGTTTTAAATATTACTGGAGTAAATAACAGCAGTTTTACATCATCACATAATACATATTTTATGTGCGGAAATAAGGGATATTACAATTTACTCTTTGGCTGGTCCGGTACTTATTTTGTGTCCTTTTTGTTGGCACCTGTGTTTTTGGCACCTGCCTCATATCATAAGGACTACAAACTGTTTAATGACATTTCCAAAAAACAGATTTAAGAGGACAACAAGTCTTCAGCTAATGCTAAAATGGTCTGTGGAAGTTGGCAGAGATCACTGAAGCCATTTTGTTCTTGGCAGCCATTTCAGTTAACTATGTGCTCGCCATGGGCTTCTTCCGTCTTCACTGTTGCCTACCCTTGTGCTTTGCTAGAATCACTGTCTATAATTAACTCCTGCGTCCTGAGCCTGAGCACTGCGCATGCTCAGAAAGGCCTGTAGCTGCCAATGCACCTGTCCTAGTATGTAACTGTCAGGCTATTCTTACTGATGTAAGCAGTTTAGTCTCCCCTCCCACTTTGTTGACTAAGTATTTTCTGTTATTTCCTATATGTGAATAGCTATTCTTGTGTACACTTGTACCACCTCCTTTTGAGCTCCTGTGCTTACTCAGCTACAAAGTGAGTATAAAAGACCCACAGTCTCTGTACTCTCTTATACTACCTCATACATTGCCTGAGGGTTCTGTATAGATGTAGTTCCACTCATGAGGTTTAATAAATTATTGTTTTGATATTACAGCTTCCGTGCCAATCTCTATTTGTTGGTCCAAGGACTAGTGCGCAAAGAAGGGCGAACCTCTGCACCGGTAGGCCTCAGTAAGGCCCACCTACACAAAGTGGCTTAAGTAAGAAAAGGCCAACTTTCTAAAAGTGGCAATTTTAGAATTGCAATTTAAAATCTAAAATTATGGTGAAGTTGGATTTTAAATTGTGATTCCAGGGACACCAAACTTGAAAAGTCTGTACCCCTCAGAAACAGGAATTGCACTTATAAAATGTGGTAAGGTAATCCCAATGTTATCTTGTGAGAGGAGTAGGCTTTGCAGTAGTGAAAAATGAATTTGAGGTTTTTTACTACCAGGACAGGTAAAACTGAAACGTATATACCCTGCCTTTAAAATTCAGTGCATCCTAATCTCTGGATTGTCCAGGGCTTACCTTAGGGGTGACTTATGTATAACAAGCATTTGCAATTCAATCAGTCTTGCATTTGCTAGAGTTAGAGCTATTGGCGTTGTGAATGACAATGTCTTTTACCGATATGTTTTGGTTTGGATTGGATGTATGTAGCTTCAGGAAAACTTATGTGGGTTAAATTGAAATGGTTAGTGCAACTGTCTGGTGTATAGTGAATTGTGTGACATGGTGAATAGATAGGGGTGAGAGATGCACAGAATAGATAGAAATGGAGATAGAGAGGGATAGGTAGTTTGTGCGAGAAATGGTGAATGAACTTCAGACAGAGGAGCAGAAAGAATGTGTGAGAAAGAGAGAAAGAAGGGGAGAGCAGGACACAGACGCATAAAGAGGGTGTACCTGTGTATTCAGAAGGTACGCCATGAAGAGGAGGAGACCGTGGGTTTGATGGAGACAATTTTTGAAAAGGCACAGGAAATAAACTATGCTTGAAGACTTGAAGTGAACCAATATGTTAGAGGAGCAAGAGAGGGATGTACGAGAAAATGAGAGGGACAGGGATAGGTGGGAGGGGAACTCGGAGGGAGGAGTGAAAGGTGGACCATGCACAGCACAAGGAGATACAAGAAAGTAGAATGTGTTAGCAGGCAATATAGAGAGGAGATGGAGTGTGAGGTAGGGCAGTGGAATTGTGAGTGGAACGCCATTTGTAAAGGTAGACTGGTCACCTTTCTGTTACTTATTGCTACATTCGGTTGTTAAACTAATGAGGTGCAACCAATTCCCAGACAGTCTTAACAAGTGTAAAAATGTCAAAGTAATTATTATAACCCCAAAAAAGTGCCACATAATGCAGCATAATTTGGCACAATTTACTCAACCCGGCTGCATAATTTTCCCTTATCCTGCTGCATAATTCTAGTGGCCCTGCTATTATTATTGTTATCATTATTATAATTAGATGTTGCTAACATCAACCCTCTCCTCATCACATTCTGTTTTTCTTCATGTGGTTTTCTGTCTAATGTACCACTATTTTGAGATGGTCTTGCTCACATATCGTATGTTAGTCCAGAAGCTCGACTGAGCTCCAGAAACCCAAGATTTCACCAGATGTGGGCCTCTGTATAGGGATAATATACAGAAGCATCTCTAAACTATAGTCCGCTTTTCACATATCAATTTCTATGTGGGTAGAGTATGTAAAAAAAAACCGCCTTTGTACTACCCAGCTGCGGGGTGACTTGGCTCCCTGAGCTTACTCCCTCATTCCCCTCCTACCTATGTAACCTATTGGCTCCCAAAGTGATTCTCTTCCCATTTCGAGCCTTCCAGGATTTGAGGGAGTGGAGAAGTCACTGAACTGCTTCAGACTGGCATGCTGTCTCCTATGAGAAGAGTAAGGGAGTCTCGGGCCAGACGATGCTAATGAAAGTGGAGCGATACATCAGCTGAGCTGCCATCGGTCAGATGTGAGGGTCAAACCATTGGAAGCTAAGCACCAATGAGCAAAAGACGGATCTCTGGCACATCCAGAGGCTGTGTTCTTGCAGTGGCTATTGGGCAGTGAATTTCCGCTTCCTGGTCACCGCGCTCTGGTGACCGCGTTCTCTCCTCCCTGACTCTGCGTGTACTCTTCATCAGGAGGAGCACGTGAGACCTCCGACAGCGGCCATCCTCTCGCGAACGCCCCATAGCGATAGATCACCGTGGATGTTGGCGCGTTTCAAAGTTTCTCTAATAAATAAAACAAGCATTTGCAATGCAATAGGTCTCGCATGTACGCGAGTTGCAGCTATTGACATTACAAATAACAATGCCTTTTATTTTTGTTTGTTTTTAAAACAGAAATAAAAAGCATTGTCATTTACAATGCCAATATCTTAAATTCACGTAATTGCAAGACCTATTGCATTGCAAATGCTTGTTTTCGAGTACGACAGAGGAATATTTTTTGGATGGTAGTGAGAAAATCAATGCACAATGATGACGTTTCACAAACTATTTCAAATTATTTCAACCTTGCAGTCCACTGTTCGAGAAAGCAGCAGACCTCGCTGTGGTGCTTGTGATGGGCCACCTAGTTCAGTTAGCAGGTGCTAGCGATGTCAGTATTAATTCTCTAAAGACTATTTGCAGCATTTAACATGAGTGACCCTGCTAGCCTTAATGATATAAATGTAGTCAGTGAAGTGTAAAAATGTTCCTTTTTTTCAGGCAGTGCTAACAGGTGGTATCGAGCACCCATTCCCCCCAAACTAAAGCAATTGCCAAGGAACAGCACCCGCTCTCCTGGTCTGTTCAAAGCATACATTGAGCCATTCGGCAAAATAAGGTCTTCTACTTTACAATTGAGTGACAACATGGAATTTTCAGCATTAACTTTGGGTACTCAGATGTTGAACTGGAGACTGATTCAGGGGGGAAAAAGTCTGAACTGAGATAAGTTGGGAATGTTTGTGGGGGCATTGCCAAGTTTACAGCTTCAATGTTTGGCCTGCAACTATGAGCCTTGACCTTAACCAATGGACTTGCTTTGTAATGTGGGCCTTAAACCTAACAGACTGCGATTAACTTAGCTGCTATTTGTTATCTGTACATCTTGTAAATTATTCATCTATCTAATGAAGGGTTACATTTGACACTGGGTACTACAGTAGGCTTCTGTCTCCATGATTGTAATTCACTATTTTCGGTATTAATAAAACATTGTGGCAAAGTATGATATGCAAAACACAGCCACCCTGAGTGATCTTAAGTGCATATTTCTTCTAAGGGATATCCACTCTGAGGTCTTACCTCCCATTAGCTTTCCATTGTAGGCTAACATGCAGCTCCTCATATTCCCAAGATTAGGCTAGTTATGTGGGCGCCACTAAATTGACCCGCTCAAATGCCCCACACTGAATAAAGGCCTGATGATAGGAAGACGTTTTTTCTCTACCCTTGCTTCATTATTGATCAAGCGTGTTTTATTCGAGAGCTACCTCTCACATAGAAAAGTTAACTCGTTACGCAGACTGCTTTTATGAGGACCTTTCTCCTTAAAGTGAGTGTTCTCTAAAAATGCCCAAAACTTTCATCAAACCAATCTAAAACAACGCAGGAATGTGACGTGAGAAGCGGAAAGCTACCAAAGTTTTTTCGGAATTAAAATGTTACAATTTACGCAATCGCTTGGGGTATGGCATATGTGGTGGCAGCAGCAGCAATGTTTTTTTCTATTTACTAATAAATATGACACAAAATGTTGAAAATAATTTAACAAAATTAACTGAAAAACGTTTCAAATAAGCCTGAACACTAATACCTAAGCTCCCCGCACCATTTAATACCGCAGGATCCTGACCTATGTGATGCCTTGGAGTAAACGCATTAGTCACACAAAGTAATGATAGTTTGCTGCCACTGCATCGCAAAACTATACATGCAACATCACATGGTTTGAAAATATCATCACCAGGCTACGAATCTTTTGCTGTTGCGCTAATAACTAACTTCATTTTGGGACTCAAAGCCGCTATGATTTAAAGGTTAATTCGTAGAGGTCTGAAAAAAACATTTAGTGCGTGCGTTCCTGATTACTGTGTGTTTATTGTAAATTAATACTTGTATAGCGCACTACTCACCCGCAAGGGTCTCAAGGCGCTTGTACGAACACCGCTGTGGAACCCATCCTGGCTTTCCCTGTGAGGCGTCCACTCCTGGGCACCCCCAAGGTGGAGGCCAGGCATCCTTAGCGTTGTGGGGGCCGTTGTGGAGATTAAGCAAGCTATTGCCCAGAGTTGCAGAGTGGGACTCCATGATTGGAAAAGGCACCGAGGCGAGAATTATCAGGTCCGTGGAATTTTTGAGCCCAAGACCCGCCGAGGCGGGGAATTGAACCCTGGTTCCAGGTCTGACCTCTGCATCAGGGTCTGCTGCTCTAACCATTGAGCCACACTTCTCCACTGTTTAATACATGCCTGTACTTTTTATCTTTCTCAATCTGTGTGGTTGCACTCGGCCATGATTGCCTTGGGTTTGGGACTTAATGTACTTTTTATTTTTAAAAGGCACATCGTTGTTTTCCAACTTCAGTCTAGTCAACACTCCATGGGGTGTGTTTGAATGAAGTGAATTGATGAAGATTAAAACGAGAGGGGATGGGAAATATAGAAGTTAGAAAACTGGAAGATTTGAAGCAGCTGGTGAAGGAAGACGATAAGGGGCTGCATAAGCTTGAATAGGGGAAATCAAGGTTCTTAAGGGGAGCCGGTGCACAAAATGAAAATGATTTACGTGAGCCAGAATTAAAACAAGAAGTAATAATAAGGGAAATTTATAAAGCGCCTAAGCACAGATGGCGTGTCCCTGCGCTGTGGCGAGTGGAATCAGCAGAGTCGTATCGCAAGGTCAGCCCGGCTTACTGCGTGTAGAGGTGGGTTTTTAACTTCTTCCTGAAGCCAAGTTCAGTTGGCTCCAGGCGAAGGTCCAGTGGCAAGGCATTCCAGCTTTTCGCGGCCAGGTATCTAAAAGACCTACCTCCCATGCGTGCCTTTTTTATCCTGGGGACCTTTAGTAGCCCTACGCAGGAGGATCGCAGAGCGCGCGCTGGCGCGTACCGGGTGATCAAACCCTGAAGCGGAGCTGGTGCCTTACCACCCAAGATGCGGTGGCATGTGCAAAGGGCCTTAAACTCGACCCTGCTCCTTAGTGGGAGCCAATGAAGGGCCTGAAGGGCTGCCTTGGACGCTGATCTCTTGGGGAATTTCAGTATCAGGCGGACCGCTGCATTCTGCAGCACCTGGAGGCGGTTGATAGCCTTACTGGTGGCTCCCAGATAAAGCAGATTGCCATAGTCCAGGCGCGATGTGACGAGGGCATGCACCAGCGTCCTGCGGGCTGATGTGGGGAGAAGATCTAATACCTTCCGCAGGCTTTTTAGGATGCTGAAGCAAACCCCCACCTCACGGCCTATCTGAGGTCCAAAAGACAGGTCCGCGTCAAGCCACACTCCCAGGTTTCTGGCTTCTTGACAGGGTATAGGGACCTCCCCTAGACATGATGGCCACCATGCCGATGACCAAACAGACGGGCTCCCCCCACCACGAGCACCTCAGTGTTGCTGCCATTTAGCTTAAGACAGTTGGTGGACATCCAGGTCGCCAGTTCCTGCATGTAGGCCCTGAATCTGTCCACCGCAAGACCGGGCGCGCGCGAAAGGGAGATGACCAACTGCGTGTCATCGGCATAGGACACTATGTGCAGACCATGGCTTTCAGCAATGGGCGCCACCGGGGAAACATAGAGATTAAATAGGGTTGGGCTCAGGGACGAGCCCTGAGGCACGCCCTGGCCCAAGCCAATCTCCCTAGAGTAACAGTCTCCCTGGCGAACCTGAAAGCCTCTCCCTGTCAGGAAGGACTGGATCCATTCAAGTGCAGCTCCTGATATCCCACCGTCATTCAGACACTGTAGCAAGGTGGTGTCAGCTAGTGTCGAATGCTGAACTTAGATCCAGTAGGATGAGAGACATAGTCTGGCCCTCATCCACCCCCTGATGTAAGGTCTCCACTGCCATCAGAAGCGCTGATTCAGTTGAGTGGCGGGGACGGAAACCAAACTGGGTCTCGTGCAGGAGGGCAGCCTCTTCCACGAAATCCATCAGTTGTGTGTTTACCGTTTTCTCTGCCACTTTAACCAAGTAGGGTAAGAGGGAGATTGGCCGGAGATTCTCCAATTTTCCGAAGCTGATGTTAGGCTTCTTTTGAAGAGGTAGCACCACCGCCTGTTTCCAGTCTCTGGGCACAGTCTTGGTCCTGAAGGAGACGTCCAAAAGATGTCTAATGTACGGTTCCAACACTGGCAAGCTGTCGGCTAGCCGTTTAGGCGTGGTGGGGTCCCTAGGGGAGCCTGATTTAACAGACCCACAGATCTTCAAGAGAGTCTCCGGGGATGGGGTGACGAAGTTGGTCAGGATGTGTCGACCCCCCCATTCCCTCGGGGTTTCCACAAACTCCGACCCTGCGGTAGGATGGCTAGGGAAGGCCGAGTATATCTTCGCTACTTTTTCGGCAAAGAAGTCCACAATCCTATTACAGGATTCCACTGAACAATCATCTGGTGCAGTGGAGGGCATCCCACCGAAAGAGTTTTATATAGCAAAAACAGTCCCATCGTGGAATTCCCAGCTTCCATAATCCTAGTGGCATAGTGTGCCGCTTTGGACTTCCTAATTAGCCCATGATAGGCGCGCCTCTCAGTTAGATAGATCTCCTTGGCATCCGTGGCAAAAGCCCCTCGCAACTGCCTTTCAGCCCGCTTCAGTGCTGCTTTAGCGACTCGAAGCTCATCACTATACCACGGGGCTGTTTTTTGAGTGCGGCCTCCCAATTTTGCAAGGGAGAGTGGGCCGTGCAGTCAAGTGCCTCGGTGATGCGTTTACAGAGGTTGATATTAGCTGTATCCGCGTCATCCCCCCCCGGGGCTCCCCCTCTAATAAGTGCCGCACTAAACTTAGCCTGGGAGAAGGAGGCCCATCTCCGCCTAGGGTGGTACAGTGGCGCTGGCTCCGGTAATCTAACCCCCGGGATGCGTATGGAAAAAGGTACCAGGTGATGATCCGACCAGGGAATAGGAATGGGAGTCAGGGCGTTTACTTCCCCCCAGTTGACGAATATGGGGTCTATCTAGCAGGTGGCCCAGCTGGTGAGTGGGGCCACTTACTATCTGATTCAACTGAAGGGCCCCCAACGCCTGGCAGAAGTCCATGGCTGCTTTGTCTGTGGAGTCAGCCAGGTGCATGTTGAGGTCCCCCAGTACCAGGAACTTGTCCCTGCGCTGCGCAGCCTCAATAACGCCTTCTACCAGGCTCTCCCCAAACCTGGCCATAGGGCCAGGGGGTCTGTAGATCAGAAGACCCTTCATCGTGTAGCCGTAATTTACCTTAATGGTAAAGCTACCCGCCTCGCTGTCCATGTTGGGGGAGTAGTCTAAGTGGCACCGTAGGCGTTGCTTGGCTACAATAGCAATGCCCCCTCCTCTTCCTGTGGGTCTATCCTGCCTAAGCATTGTGTAGCCTTCTGGTAACGCCTCCAGAACATCAGAGGCTGAGCACTCGTCTAACCAGGTCTCTGTGAGAAACACAAGATCCCACTGCTTCTCAGTGAGTAGATCGTATAGATCCAGCTTGTGTTTCCGCAGGGAGCGTACATTTAGCAGACCGCAGGCCAGGTTGTGGTGCCTGCTACCCACATCCCTGTCCAAGTTGTAGGAAAAGTGGCAGTGCTCACAGCCCGTATTCTCCTCCACTCTCATACTGTGTAAACAGGGGCTGGAGGTGGCACTGCGGAGAGCCATCAGCTCCCTTCTACTGCATTGTAAGTGCCCCCCCGTAGGGCATAAGCTCCGGCCCTGGCCCGCGTACGATCGCGGACGGGCGCAGACGGGCTTGACTTAAGCACGACTTTGGCGCGCCTTCGTCACGCCCGCTGCGCTCGTCCACTGCGCTGCCGGAAAGGCATCCGCCTTTTATCCCCCCCCCCCAGCGTCAGCAACACTAGAGCGCTGCCCATCCTCCCCTGCTCGCCGGAAGTGGCTTGCTCGGACCTTCCCCGCCCTCTGCTCGAACGGTGCTAAGCACCGGCGTCAGAACTAGGCGGGAAGGAGGAAACCAGCCAAGCCCTTCTGCGTGATGTTACTGCCCCTGCGCCTGCCTACAGGTAAAATTTCAGCAGTGCACAGTGCCCTCAACAAAAGTTATGTGTCACCGTAATGACAGCAACCCTAGGAAGCCAAGCGCTCACCTCCTAATGCCCCAGTGCTATTAAAATCAGTTTAAAAATGCTCGTAGTCAGCTTTTTAAAAAATCAGCAGCACACGCGCTGAAATTCGTGCCGTCAAAGCAGCAGGGACACTGCCACTGTCCACTCACCGCCACCAGGGCCCGTAGTCCAGTGCCTTTTATCTCCCCCCAGCTACAGCAAAACTAGAGCGCTGGCCGTCCTCTCCTGCGTGCCGGAAGTGGCTTGCTCAGACCTTCCCCGCCCTCTGCTCGAACGGTGCTAATCACCGGCGTCAGAACGAGGCGGGAAGGAGGAAACGAGCCAAGCCCTTCTGCGTGATGTTACTACCCCTGCGCCTGCCTACAGGTAAAATTTCAGCAGTGCACAGTGCCCTCAACAAAAGTTACGTGTCACCATAATGACAGCAACCAGAGGAAGCCAAGCGCTCACCTCCTAATTCCCCAGTGCTGTTAAAATCAGTTTAAAAATGCTCGTAGTCAGCTTTTTAAAACATCAGCAGCAAACGCGCTGAAATTCGCGCCGTCAAAGCAGCAGGGACACTGCCACTGTCCACTCACCGCCACCAGGGCCCGTAGTCCAGTGCCTTTTATCTCCCCCCAGCGTCAGCAACACTAGAGCGCTGCCTGTCCTCCCCTGCGCGCCGGAAGTGGCTTGCTCTGACCTTCCCCGCCCTCTGCTCAAACGGTGCTAATCACCGGCGTCAGAACGAGGCGGGAAGTGTCTACCAATATGCAGATGCTTATTCTATGAAGGGGAGGAGGTTGGAAGGGCTCTGATGACGGATGACAGAGGGGGGAGGAAGGCTATTATTTTATTTTTAACCACACATTACTCGATAGGAAATAGCAACTTTAAAAAAAAACCTGCAGTAAATTATAATATTGTTTTAAAGAAGGAAATCTTTGCGTAGATAATTACAGTAATAATGACAGGCGAGCCCCTACCCTCAGTGCACATCTGCTTTGGGTTCCTTAACATTGCCGAGAGCCACAGAGATCTTTACTGGCCCGGACTTGTTTAGACTGCCTGACTCAGCTTTTCATCTTAGTATGTACTTTGCATTACGTGATTGTATTATTATTTCTGCAGCCATTTACAGAGAGATGAGTCCATCCACACTAGCTATACATAACACTGACAACAATACTCGCTGCTGCTGGAAAAGATGCCATCTTGCATGCAGAGTCCACTAAACGTCAGGGACGTTGTCTGTATTAGTTTCTTTGGAACAGAAGCTTTAATTTTAAGGGCATTAAAACGCGGAGGTTGAATTGGAAATGGCAACAGTATAAGTGATAAGCAGGACTCAAGAAATGTTTCCAAGTTATTTGCTACCCATTTAAACGCACGTCTTTTCACAGCATTTCGGGTAACTGACACCAATAGGCCATGGGCCTAGCAATGTGACTGCATTTGGCCAATTACATGCTGTCTTTGTTAAAAAGCGTAAACAAGCGTGGCCCAAAAGGAAAAGCACATGCACAAGCGTGTGCGATTCCTAGGCCAGTTTTCAAACCCCCTACAGGAGGTCTCTTGCTGCGCGAACACTGCTGCGCACTGCAATGCTGGGCGCGAGACCTAAAACTCAAGCACCCAGAAAAGGGAGAGGAGCAGGGATGAGGGAGGTGGCCATCACGGACAACGAGAGGGGGGTGGGAGCGGGGAATTTACAGCATGGACAGCATGAGGAGGGGAGGAAGGGCTAAAGGCAACACGGAAAACAGAACACAAGCAGGAAACTAACAAAAACACAAGCATTTGCAATGCAATAGGTCTCGCATTTATGCGATTTTGAGCTATTGAAATTGCAAATGACAATGCCTTTAAATTTTGTTTTCGTTTTTAAAACATAAATAAAAGGCATTGTGATTTACAATGCCAGTAGCTTAAACTTACGTAAATGCGAAACCTATTGCATTGCAAATGCTTGTTTTATTTCTAATTGCTCTTGGACACGGAGGGCAAGCTCTATGTTTTTTGGAGATATGGCTCAAAACCATACTGCAGGGGGAGAGGGGACCTTACTCTAATGAGAATTGTACCTAAGTAGGCAGTCGGCAAAATGCCCACAGGCACATTAATCCTTTAAGGTATTTTGATTTAAAGTGTGACTATGTAGACAAAAGTCACAACTCTTCAGCAAGTGCATTAGCCGCCATAATTATCTTATTATTAATATTACCAATGTATTATTAGCTGGAATTCGTGGAAAAAAATGATTTTTGGACGGGAGCAGGGCATAAAAAATTGTGGTACCAGTTCAGTAACTAAGCCAGCCCTGTTTGTCTAGCTTCTCTTTATTATCCCGCAGGCCTGGCTGCTTCTGTCTTCCTGTTTTGCAAACATTACTGTATGCTTGTTTAAAATGTGTACGATGCCCGGAGGAGTATTCCCAGCATACAGGGACACAGCAGGTATGTCTTTCCCACGCTAATTAAAATTCACCAGTTCAGCTTTTTCTGAGCACTTTGGATATGCTCAGATGGCGCAGCACCCGGGCTCGAGTCGGGGTACCACGCGGGTGGATGGCGTCCCCTCGCTTATTTTAACGGAGCACGATAACTGGAGCAAATAGAGCCACACATTCACTCTTTGGCCTCTCTGGGGCGAGATCGTAGCTCATTTAGAATGCTGCTCACGCGCTGGCTTCTCTGATGCAATCGCATTAAGGGGTTAGCGAGGGGAGGCAATGAGTTTGATGGTGCAAGCCACCTTTCTTGACATCACTTCCTGTCATAATGTCAGCGTCCCTCCACTTCTTTTTTTTTAGGACTAGTGCCCTGGGCAGCACCCTAGCTGGACTTGCGGAGGGAAACATCTCTCAACTTTGTGTGGAAATACCTAATTCCCAGGCTGGGCCATACTAACCACACATCTATGATTTCAAATACTGTGTGTTTTCTTGCTACTCTGTTGTATGTTTTTGGATGTGTGTGGCTCACACATTCCTTTAATGGTGCTCCCAGGTTGTAGTGGCGAGTAGCAGGCCGGCTTGACATGAGTTGTAAGGCGATACCAAAGGGGATGATGGACGGAGTGTTTGAGCAAATCAAACACTCACCCCCCCAGTCAACTGATCTGGGTTTAATCCATCAGCGTTCTTTAGCCCACTCTGCCACCCCAGTTCAGACATGGCCATATGCAAATCAGTCTGACCCTGTGCCTCATGGGAACAGTCCAGCCCGGACTGCCAAGCCATGTCTTCCCTGGACCGGAAACAAGCATCCTGGCACAAGTTTCGGGTTCATAACCCTCATCAGCCAGGCGAATATGAAGCCAGTGGTAAAGTGAGCAATGGGCCCACGTCTGGGCATACCCTGCCAACGCAGGGCGAACAAAGCGATACCAAAGGGGATGATGGCTTGGCAGTTCGGGCTGGACTGTTCCCATGAGGCACAGGGTCAGACTGATTTGCATCGCTTTGACATGCGTTGTAGGCGTTGGATTTTTGTCCTTGAACATTTGAAAACATCAGAAAGTTTTGTAAGGAAACAGACCAAATGAAGACATTCCATAACAAGCATTGTCAATGCAAATTGGTCTGACTTTTAAAGGGAAGTGCCTGCGCAGTCAACAAGGGCTTAGGCATTCAATAAGTCATCCTGCATGCACTCTGCCACTCAGCACTCATGCGTCCTTTCATCCACCCACTGACTCATTCGTGCATTCACCTATTTATACAACCACAATAGACTCGCACACAATCATATGCAAGAGAAAAGAATACACTGGGAGGGGGAAACATCTCTTAACTTTTTGTGGAAATACCTAAGCCCTAGGCGTGGCCTTACTCAGCACACATCTGTGATTTATGGGGGGGGTGCGCCGTCACCCGAGCTCAGGCATGTGATACTTCTCCCAGGAGACAGAATAAATCAGCATAAGGCTGGTAACAATTCCAAGGCTGGACCGGACACAAACTCGGACTTGCAGAGAATTCTCATTATTACGGAAATGAAGTCTCAAGAGACCTGCCCGAACACGGAACCCTTTTTGCTGTCCAGGAGCTGTTGATTTTCACATTGTGCCCAGACCATCATCGATGGCTGCGCTCGTTTCATGTGAATCTTCATGGGCATCCAGTAGGGGTCGCCCGCGTGAAATATGCAGCTTCGCCTAAAGCAAGTAGTGAAGGAGCTTGTCGGCCCATGGGCCTGATTCAGGGGTCGTGGCATCTAGGAGGGGGGGGGGGGGGGGGTGGGGGGGGGGGGGCTTGAAAATAACATTACTAAATAAACACTTGCCGGACCCTCGCTCCGGATGTCTTCTTTGTCCACTGGGGCAATACTGTACGTCTGAGCTATTGGCGTATCCACCACTTAAAATGTACTTTCATGTTTCACTATACTAATGCAGCACTAATCCTCTATGGGTCCCGGAGGAGCGTGTTACTCGCCGAAAAAGCGCTTCGACGCCTCGTCAGGGGTAGTAAGCGCTATATAAATGCAATTACGATACAAAACAGTACATAATAATGCAACGCCAATAGCTCTTACTTCAGTAAAGCAAAACCTATTGCATTGCATAGGGCGCCTGGGCGCTTGTTTTCAGAGGCAGCACCGGAGCAATAAAAGCAACCACTCGGGGGCACAATGTGTATAATGTGCTGCATTGAGGCGGGTGCGGGGCCTGTGGCGTGTCAGGACTAGAACCAACACGTGGGTGAGGGGTATTAAATGAGGGACATAGAGGCAGTTACACAGTTAGCCGGAAAGACCCCGAGCGGTCTTCCGCCTTATTTATTTATACCCCGGCGCGAGCCCGCCCCGGGGTATGCGTGCATGTGTGTAATGGACACAATGTATGGGAGAGCCCGAGTGGCTCTCTACATCCCTCCTTCAATTTAGTTCTGTTCTTGCCGCAACCACATAGTCCCGATTCATGGGGATGCCCAGGCAAAATCTCTCAGATGCTGGTTGGGTCTCGGGTTAGGCCTCAGACTGTACCGTTGGTTCCGGGCACATGGCGTCCCCACAACCCCAGCCGGGGTTGTCTCTGCATTCTCGCCGATGATGGTCGCTCTGGGTCGATTGCTTTCAGCAGTGAGATTCTGCGGTGTAATTCTGGGTGGACTCTCTCCTCTTTGTCTGGTCACAGGTGGTCTTGGCACGCTCCCGCCTAGATCCAAGCCTCCATCATCCACAGCCTCTGGTCTTTCCTCGGTTTGGTGGTCTCCAATTGCCTCAATTACTTTCTTAAAGCATGACACATTCCGCGTCACTACTTGTCCATTTCGCTTTGCCGTCACCATTGTTCCTTGGACCTTGTCCACTCTCCACACTTCCGACTCGTACGGTGTGCGGAACTTCCATCCTGGGTGGCGATCTCGCACTACAACCATGTCCCCTTCTTTCAGAGAGGGCTCCTTTGCGTGACGATGCTCGCTCGCCTTCATGTTGGTGTTTTGCCTCCGGGCTTGAATGGTCGCGGCATCCCTCTCTTCCGGCACCCAGGTGCTGTCGGTCGGGATGCTGTCACGGGGTGCTCTTTTGAACAACACATAGGCAGGAGCACATTTTATAGTGCTGTGAGGCGTCTGTCGGTAGGCTCCTAGAAATTGATCGAGGGCTATTTCCGGATCCTCCCCATTGTCCACCGCAATCCTCAGTGCTCTGTTAAGTGTCCGCATCAGTCTTTCAACTTCCCCGTTTGCCTGGGGCCACAGCGGGGTGATTTTTCTATGCTTGATCCGGAGGCTCTCAAGGTAGGTTTGAAATTCTCTCCCTTGAAAAGGAGGTCCGTTGTCGGACTTGATTTCATCCGGGAGTCCCATGGTTGCAAAGACGCGGCTCTGTACTCTTTTGACTTGTGGAAACGCAGTTGAAGATATGACTTCTACTATCGGAAACTTTGAAAACGAATCAACAAGGACTAACATATGTCTGCCATCAGGGAAACTACCAAAGTCTATGCTGAGGTGTGTCCAGGGCGTCTGAGGCGCCTCCTCCGTGATCACTGGTGCTGGGGCCGGATCACTGCCCATGATTGTGCAGGCATGGCAAGAGCGTATCATGGCGTCTACTTGGCTGTCCATGGCGGGGAACCACACTTTGCTCCAAAGGCGTGCTTTTGTCTTGGCCGTGCCCTGGTGGCCTACGTGGGCTAGACTTAGTGCTCTCTGTTGGAGAATCTCCGGCATGACAATGAGGTGTCCCCGGAGGATGATTCCTTCATCGCCCACGCTCAGTTCACTGCGTATCTGCCACAGTTGTTGTCGCGCGTGGCTCACCTCCAGCCGGAGGCTCGATGCACCATCAAGGAAATGGGCCCAGCGGTTTCCTTCTAGAGCCTGGCGAACTCTCACCAGCGTCTCATCCGTGGCGGTCGCTTCTCCGATTTCTTTTAGTGACATATTCTCCGGGCATGCAGCTTGCGAGACCATATGGACAAACTCTTCGGCTTCCACGCCTTCTTCTCTTGGCGGATACTGGCTGACGACATCGGGGTGTCGGGACAGGTAGTCGGCCGGGTTGTGCGCCCCGGGTCGGAACACAATTCTAAAGTTGTAACCCTGTAGCTGAACGGCCCAGCGTTCGATGCGTGGGGGTGCCAGCCGGGACGACCCTACAAACAGTGGCAACAGCGGCTTGTGGTCTGTCACCCCTGTGAATTCCTGCCCGCACAGGTAAAGGTGGAAATGTTGGCATGCCCATTTGATGGCCAGGGCTTCTCTTTCGATCTGTGCATACCTGGTTTCTGTGTCCGACAGCGCCTTACTGGCATATGCGACTGGTTTCCACTCTTCGGGTCCGTACTCTTGCAGAAGCACAGCTCCCAGGCCCACGGGTCTGGCGTCGATGATCAGTTCTGTCCTGCGTCGGGGTTGGAAGTATGCCATGACGGTGTCATCGAGGAGACTGGCCTTGATGGTTTGGAAAGCCTTGTTGGCGGTTCCTGTCCAATCCCACTTGTGGTCTGCTCTGGTGAGAGCTCTGAGGGGCTCTACAAGCGCGGCCAAGTTGGGTATAAACCGACCACAGTAAGTGGCCATGCCCAGGAAACTGCGCACCTCGGTAGGGTTTCTTGGAGTGCTTGCTGCCTTGATTGCCTCTGCCTTTTTGGGATCCACTCTCAGACCTTCCCTCGTGAAGGTGTAGCCAAAAAAATCTATTGATTCCTGGTAGAAGGAGCATTTTGCCCGGTGTAGGGTCAGTCCGCTGTCCACAAGTCTTTGGAGTGTGGCCCTCAGATGGGCATGATGCTCTTCGAGGGTTGCTGAGTAGACTAGTATATCATCGCTGAGGTTGATTACTCCGCTTAGTCCGGATAGTACTTCTCGTATGGCATTTTGGAAGACTTCCGCCGCTGAGGAGACTCCAAAGCTTAGCCGTTTGTAGCGTCGCAGTCCCACGTGGGTCAAGAAGGTGGTGATATATCTGCTGGCTGGTTCCAACTCGAGCTTGTGGTATCCAGAGTTGAGGTCTAATTTTGAGAACCACTTCGCCCCATTCAGATCAGCCACTATATCATCCATAGTAGTGGCAACCTCATGTCCACGCATAACCGGATTGCCCCTGGTTGCTTTGGTTTTGGTGCGACCACCAGTGGGGAAACCCAGGGTGTCGGGCCCGACACCTTTTCGATGACGTCAAGGTCTTCTAGCTTCCTGAGTTCTTCCTCGACTTGTGGCCTTAAGTTGAAGGGCACTCTCCTGTGTCGGAGTGCTACCGGCCGGACGGACGTGTCTATGTGTAACTTGAACTTCCGTCCTTTGAGTTTTCCTAGGCCTTGAAACAACTCTGGAAAATCCTTCAGCATGAAGTCTGCATGCGCCTGATGCACCTAATTGGCAAAGAACACCAGGCCAAGGTCCTCTGCCGTGTGGCAGCTCAGAAGTGTGCCCTTTTTTCCCTCGGTGATGTGGAACCTCGTTTCCGTGGAATACTCGCCATTGACAACCGTCGTTTGGATCACCCCTCTTAGCGGTAGTGGTTCCGTGCCTCCGTAGGTGTAGATCCTCGCAGTGGAGGGTGTCAGCAGGGCTTGGGAGACATCTTCTCGTATTGATCGGAATCCATAACATTCACGGATGCCCCAGTGTCTATCAGGGCTTTAACTTCGGTGCCTTCTACCGCTATGGAGCACATGGGCGGCGGTCTTCTCCTCGTGGATGCTCTGCTTACGTAAGAGACCACGTACACCTCATCGTCCTCATCGTCTTCATACCTCGGTCGTCTTTCTTGAGCCTGGTGGTCCGGAGGAGGAGGTTCGTGGTCGAGCGACAGCTGTCGGATGCGCTGCGTCACTGCCCGGGCTCTCGGACCGGCTGGCTTGAATTTTCCTCCCCGACAGACAGCGGTTCAAACGGTTCAAAATGGTTCAAACGCCCGCACTTGAGACATTCCTTTCGCGCCACATGTGGCGGCTGCTGGGTGGTCTTCCCCACAGTATCCGCATTGACTTCCTCTGGACTGGGCACCTCGTGGGCGAGTTGCAGGGAATCTTCTCTGGATTGCGTCAACTTTCTCTTCTTTGATCGGCGTTGTCCTCGCAGTAGCCGGGGCAATCACCGGCGTGCGTAACGCCGCCTCCATCTCTTCCGCCCTCGCCTCGGACAGCTAATGTGACCTTGTTAGGATCAATATTTCATCTAGCGATATGCCCGGTTGGCGGAGCATGAGCTTTCGCAGCAGCTTTGACTTGCAACCAACTATGATTTGGTCCTGGATCTCCTCCCGTGGGTTGGTAAACGGGCAGGTGCTTGCGAGCCGGCGGAGTACATGTCAACCGACTCTGACTCCGTCTGCCAAGCTCGTTTGAATTTAAACTTTTCAAAATCATTATTGAGTTGGGGATCAAAGTGCGCGTTCAAGGCTGCAACCGCAGCGTCGTAGTCGTGCTCGGGTCCTGTGTTGGGGAGTGATTCGAATAGTTCATACATTTCTGGCCCACCATATAAGATGAGGAGCGACCTTTTCACCGTTCCATCCGTCTCCCTTGTGCCTTTAAAGTAGAGGTTGAGCCTCCCAACCCACGCCTTCCATCTCAGCGCCGCCGTTGCTGGGTCTGCTGCCTCGCTAAATGGTGGATTGGGCGCTGCGCCAGAGTGTAGGTGGGTGGGCGTCGCTTGCATGGGGACTCCGGCTTGGATCTGGGCCTGTGGCTGCGGCGCAACTACCACTGGTGGAGGCACGAGTGCCGGAGGTGGGTTTTGGCCTGCCCCATCTTGGACCGCTCCTGGCGCCACTATAGACATTATACAGTCCTCTTCTCACCCTTCTGGAGCTTTCCGGTGTTATGTTTCTGTGTGTTAGGGTTCTTTCACTGTCCCGTGGTCCCTTCAGGGTAGTGAACCTTCCTTTGTGTTTCTGCTGCTTGGCTTTGCCTATGCTTGTTGTAACTTGTCCCGCAAGAGGTGTGAGGCGTGTTTCTTTTTCCTCTGGGCCGTGTGTGTCAGAGACAGAACGCTCAGTTGCACAGGAGTGTGTCAGGGCCTTTGCTTGTGCTTGATTGATCAATGTCACTCTCCTTCCGACACCCGGGCCGCGATCGCGTGATGCAGGGCTGGGGGAGTGTCTCAGGCCTCGGTGAGCGCCTTCCAAGCTTGCAGCTGCTGCGGTGACGGCTGGGAGCTGGTCCTGGGCCTCGCGGAGACCACGTGGTGTAGCCGCGTAGGACACGCTGGATTCTTTCCCTGGGGCACACGCCTCGGCGCGGGAGGAGCTTTCCCTCGGGGCACACGCTTCGGCGCTGGAGGAGGGAGGGACACGCAGGGGTGTTGCGCTGGCGGGGCAGAGGTGGACTCACCCGCAGGTCTTGCCAGGAAGCACCCAGACTCCACGCGAGTCCCGAACGGCTGAAGGCGCTCCCTCCGGGGAGGTGCGTGGGCGGGCCTCGGGAGCCGGGACAGGACGGCACAGCAAACGCGGGTGGGCTCCGCGACTGGAAGCAGGCAGCGCGGTGCCACCGACAGAGGCAGCTCGGCACGCGTGAAGGTAGGCCGGCCTCGTCGCCAATGTGGCGTGTCAGGACTAGGCCCAACACGTTGGTGAGGGGTATTAAATGAGGGACACAGAGGCAGTTACACAGTTAGCCGGAAAGACCCCGAGCGGTCTTCCGCCTTGTTTATTTATACCCCGGCATGAGCCCGCCCCGGGGTATGCGTGCGTGCGTGTGTGTAATGGACACAATGTATGGGAGAGCCCGAGTGGCTCTCTACAGGGCCTACGTTCGAGTAAAAATAGATCTGGCTGCTGTAAGGATAATTAAGGACAACCAGTGGAAGCGGGTTTCAAAGCGTTTTTTGTAAATATAAAGCGTGACCTAAAGACAGGGGAGCCAGGGCCACTGCCATACTTAATGCGCGGCATGGCACCCTGGTAAAAAAAAAAACAAGCATTGGCATAACCAATAGGTCTCGCCTTTGGGACCTTATAAGTGTTTAGCCATGCAACATTTGATGTTGTTGCAGAAATGATATTGTGCTGCATAACTAAATACTTACAAGGTCCCAAAAGCGACACACATTGGCTGTGCCAATGCTTGGTAAGAGGGGTGAGAGAGTCAGACGGGAGGTATAGACAGTCAGAGAGGCGGCACCCAAGTAGAAGAGTTTGTGTGAGAAGTGAGACAAACAGAGGACTGAAGTGCGGAGAAAAGTGTGAGTTGGGCAGAGAGCTGACGTTAAGAGGGGGGAAATGTATAAATGTAGAGGTAGGAACAGAGAGTGTTGAGAATATGAGAGAGGTACAAGCAAGGCAGGATAGAGGAAGTTGTATGAAAAGATTTATTTATTTCATTTATAAAGTTTTATATAGTGCAAACTTGACCCCGAAGGATATCAGAGCGCTTTACAGTTAAAATGAGGGGAGGAAAAAGATCATAACCAGACTACAATGGGTAAGCTAATGAGCTTAAAAACATATAGTGCAAACATAACAGATTCTATATAATTCTGGGGTAACGTAGGGTGGGCTACTCAATGGTAAAATGACATCAAGGGAGTGACGAAACATAATGAGATGAGGTAGACACAAGAAAGGTAGACAGTTGAGACAAAGATATGGTAGGCAGAGACATGCGGAGAGAGAGGTGAGGTAAGTAAGAAGCGACAGAAATTTTATTTTTTTAAATTTAGCTGCCCAAGGGCCAAAGTTGGCCCCGGACCGGCATGCTCAGCTGTTACATTTTAAAAGAATCTGTTTTATGGTCACCATTATCACTTCTTCAGGACACTCTTCCACCTCCTGGAAGGTGGTGCCCTGGGCATTTGTCCAAGCCTCAAAACGGCTCTGGTTGTAAACTATACGTATGACACAGGGAGTGGGTTTTAAATTCACTATAGTCTTCTACTGCGTCTCAATGTGGCAGCAACCCAAAAAATTGAATTTGTCCGTGCTAATGGATAATAACACTCTATGGCGCGAAGTATCCCTCACTGGCTCAAAGATGGATTTGTCTCCAAAATGAGCACCAAAGAAAATAGTGAGAGCGCCAAAAGTCAGAAACATCATGTAGTACTCGCTGCTAAACCCTCAGAGGCTCTGATCCATTCTGGATTTTTAAAATAACCACAGACTATGCAAATGAGTTCCACGGCCTATGCAAATAAGTTCCCTTTAGATTTGCTATACGTTCTCATGTGAACTTCAAGCCAGTCGTGATTTTTCAAGCTCTACAACCATGCCTGCTGGGACTCGTCGTTTACGTTCACGTCCTTTAAGCTGCAGATTACTTCACGGTCTTTGCTAAAAAATAAATAAATAAGGAGTGGCTACTATTATCTTTATTTCCTCGGGCCAGTGGGACATCGACACATTCAATATCCCCAGTTCCTCCTCAAACACAAACTAATTAGCACATTTTCAGAAAAGTGCATGTGTGTGCTTTTTAGGAGATAGTTAAAATGGGGTAGGTTAAGCCATCACATTTAACAGTGCGCGTTGGAAAATAAACAGATGCTCGGCGCTTAACAACCACTGGACCGAGTCAAAGCGCTGCGGGAGAATGGGATAAGTAAAAGGTACGCATGGGTATGTTTTCGGGGTTCCCTGTCCCGTGCTCTGGCGCGGTGCGTGCACAGTTCCATTTGATGAAATGACTTTCATCGCGCCAAGAAGAGAAATGCCAATCTGGTTGAGCTGTTAGCCCTCAAATGTGAGTAACCACCCTGAGCCGAACACTAAAAGGCATCACAATCAACTTCAGTACGTATTTGAAAGTTATTGAAATGCTTTTACATATTACGATTGGTGTGATGTGTTGTGTGGGCGAATTTTAAGCTTTTGTTCCTTACTGAAGGTTATTGAAGATGGGAAGCCTGTTATAGCCTTCTTTACCGAAAGTGCGGGATGTACGTATTCGGCCTGTAAGAAAGTGAATTAATAAAGAAACGTACAACATACTGAATCCTTTCCAGGAATGGTACACAACAAACCATTTCCAGGATGGGGAAACAGTTGCCGCAAACAAATGTAAACATACACATCATGATTACACTGTTCACATTGTCAGAGAACATGCATGTTTTGGTACAAGGAGACACAATTCAATTCAATTCAAAATTTCTTTATTCGACTGAAGGTAAAATCAGTCATAAAAGTACATAGAAAAAGAAAAGTAACACATATGTGAACAATTCAACGTTTAAAAACAGTTAGATATAAAACAGTAAATTGCGATATACCCTATCTCAGCTCATACAGAAGCGGCAGTACAGTTCATTAAGATACTTATTAACCTTCCATACTTTTCCTAAATCTCAGGGCTGTTTTTAAAAAATTGATTACATATAAAGTGCTTTCACAGTGCAACATTTTAAGATAAATCAGTGCGGGCCTTATTTGCACGAAATTCAGTTTTTTAAGGAGGGGTTTTAAAAACATTTTTCGAGGTACGGTATAGTATGGGCATAAAAATAAAAAGTGCGCCAGATCTTGCGGAGACTTATTGTCGCAGCCGCAAGCTGGCAGCACTTGCCCCCTATGGGCTCCACTGGGCACGGCTAGTAACAGATGAAAAAGGTCAAAACGAAATCTAGTCATTAAAAAGCGCTCATATCTGGAGATAGTCCAGGATAAATATGGTTCTATTTGAATACATGTTTTGGATAAAATATGGTTCAACACACTGCCCTTCTTCAGTTCAGTCTCTTCCCTCGCCAACTGACGGTTCATTAGAAAAGAAGTCTTTACAGATGTTACATCATACTTTGTTACTGACTCTGGTGCTGAGAAGAGGTCCAATCTGCCCAGGTTTTGAAGACAGTCTCGAATGTACTTTATCCAGGGTATCTTTAGTTTCCCATCCCATGTGAGTGCTTCAGATAAAATGTTCTGAGTGAAAGGTATTTCGTTGTTCAGCCAACTATTTAGCCAACACAAGAGGGGGTTTACTGCAATTTTATCCTCTAAGTGTGGCATGCCCAGTTCCTCGTGGATGGAGAAGTTGGCCGTACTTTTCGGTAAACATAAGATTTGTTTTAAAAAGTTATTTTCTGTGATTATTAGGTCAGGCACTGGTAAAAACCCCCAGAGGTCACTCCCATAGCAGGCAACTGATATGCTCTTGGCTTGGTATAATTTCATTAACGCAGCCACGGGTGTGTTGCCCATTTTGCGAGCAAAGTCAGTTATTGCCGCGTTGGTCCTTACCAAGTCTCCTCTCTTTTTCTTTAATGCTGGTCCCCATGTAAGTTTACTGTCGAACAGTACGCCAAGGTAGGAAAAAGATGTTGTGTAGGGTATTTTTTCCCCATTAACAGATAAAGGGTAAATCTTCTTGGACCCATGTCCTACCTTCATGATGAATGATTTGGCGTTGGTAATACAGAGGCCTCGAGAGTTCATAAAATGAAAAAAGGAATCCAGTAAAATTTGGAGGCCAAGTGCAGTTCTTGAGATGAGGACGGCGTCGTCAGCATAGAGAAGGACGGGGACGCCCCTTTTACCTATGTATGGGTAATCCGTGTTTGTTCCTAAAAGATGCTCCTCTAAATTATTAATGTATAAGTTAAAAAGAAAAGGCGCTAAAATACAGCCCTGTCTGACCCCCGATTTATTTTAAAGTCTTTGGTCACTTTTAGGTCTTTAGTGTATCGCACATTCGCTTCTGTATTGCTGTGAAGATCGGCCAAGAAATTGATTACGTTTTTTTCAAGGAGACACACTTACACTATCCACATGCCTGTTATGGTGAATGCGGGCAGCGTAATCGGCAGTACCACCCAGGCAGGCATTTTGGATACGGGCATCCGGGAGGGATGCTTTGGCACGGGAGGCCGGGGCCTCTAGGTGTGGCCCTGAGTGTAGCAGGCCAGCTTTGGTGCAGCAGCTCCCCAGTAAAACAAATCCAGGAGTGGTGCGTGCGCGCAGACTTCACTTTTCAAGCACTGCACTCGTGCTTGTGGCGCGTCACTGCTCGCTCCGCAAAGTGGATGCCACCACAAGCACGAGTGCAGTGCTTGAAAAGTGAAGATCGATGGCTAAAGGCCCTCCTATCCAGCGCATGCGCGCTGCATAGGCGAGACCTAACTAGCAGGGAGGGGCTCTGGAAAAGAGGTTTCACGTGAGGCTCTTTAAATTTCAAGTGAACGTGCTTGTTGTACTCGTTTGTGTAATGAAGGGAGACCACTTCCTGGGAGATCAGGGAAGCAAAAGGGAGGAAGGGGTTAAGCGTGGGTGACTCGGTGAGGGAAACCAAGATAAACCTTCTAAAACAAGCTATTACCAATGCACGAACGCAGCAGAATGTTTATTTTTGCATTGCGCTTTCACTTTAACAATAGCAGTTAAAGTGAAAACGCGATTCAAAAATAAACAGGCGGCTGCCTTTGCCGAAGCTGAATATAAAGGCGCCGCACTGATAATGTATGCAAGGTGATGGCGGGAGGGAAGTGCATGGAACTAAACAGGTGCACATCAGGTAGGAAGGAGAAAGCCCTTTTCAGAAATAAAGTATTATATAACATACAATTTAGAGCGCATAGCCCTGCTGCCGCCATTGTCCCCATCAGTGTCCATTGAACAAAAAATAGTGCTCACCCACCAGATAAAGCCCACTGTGTAATGCTGCAAGGAAACCATTCAGACGGGATGGGCGGGGCCAAAAGGAGACAGGGCGGTAACAAAGAAGCCTCATTTTTAATCGGAGGCCAGCGTTTAGCATAAATGACGACGCCAGCCAATGAAAATGATGGGCGAAGCTTCAAGTCCCCTTCAGAAATCTTATTGATTACAAGACGCCTCGCACAGCGGGGATCGCATGCGCGAGACATAAAAAGCAGATGCAAAGGAAAAAGTAGTGTACCAACACTAAAGTATATGGCAGATCGTGCAATAATCCATGTAACAGGGTCAATCTCCTGGGCAGGAACAATACAGGCAAAAGGTGGGGTTAACGTATAGCATTTACCAAAGTAATTTTGAAGGGCAGGCCATGGTACGAATGAAAGTAATGGGCATGGTGAAACCCCACTGAAGTAGATACAGCATGTTGAGAGTGTTATATTGTAATAGGGCTCTTCCAGCCAGGCTGGGATGACGCTTTCATGTGATGTATTCAGTGTTCCATATTGTTGTCATCTGCTGTGGGATCTGTGACAGTTGGCCCAGCTGCGTCTGGCAGGGATCGTTTGGGGTTTTCTCTGACGATTAAACTACTTGGTGAAGATTTACATGAAGTTGTGTCTTAGTCTGAATCACAACAGAGAGATCACACATGCGTGCTGCATAGGCTTGACCTATAAAAAAGGGAAGGTTTGGGCCTGGCAAGAGGTTTATCTTGCCAGGTTGAAAGGGCAGTGTTAACTGCACACATAGGCTCTTCAACAGTAGGCCTGCGCCATGGTTAGAGGCCCACTAGTAGCATTTAATTTGCAAGCTCTGGCACATATAATGAACTTTGTGAAACCATGACGCCCCTTCTTCTTGTGCTTCTTAGAAGACCTCAAAGTATGGGGAGTTAGTGACTTCGGCAGAGCCCAAGCAGTGGCGTTGCTATGTCTTAGACCGCCCATGGCGGGCCCTGCGTATGCCGCCCACGGCAGCCCGATGATCTGTTCACAGAGGGGGGTGTGTGTGTCAAGTCATGCGGCCGCGACGGCCACAGGTAAGAGCAGGGGAGGGGCTGCCGCTTGTCTTCACCCAAAACTCGTGCCGCCTGGGGCAGCCCACCCCCACTAGCTACACCACGGAGTCTGAGACTTCCGATGACCCCTCTTCTGCTATTTAGCTTTTATCATAAACAACTTGGCCTCCTTCTCTTTAAGAGCCAAAAGGCGAGGACTCCACAGGCAGATGTATCAATCAGATGTGCATGCCCTTTAACACTGGTTAGCAGTGGTAAAATGCTCAGAGTCCCAAGGCCAGCAGACACAAAGTTGGGGGTCAGACCAACTTAAGGCCATCGGGTCTAACAACCCCGAAGTGCTGGCATCAGTTTATCCTTAACAGTTCTGTGCGTTCAGGCGTGGCTCAACCATGACGGATTGGAGCAGACAGTGTGCCCGATCTAACTTGGGGCCTTATTAACAGTCACAGGAGTCAATTTTCTAGAACATGATGGAGGGAGGATGGTGAAGAATCTGCATTAAGGAGATTTGAGTGTAGGACCCTGCCCTGTTGCTGAGACAAGAGGTCCTCCCAAAGCGGGAGATGGACCGGGGGGCAAATTCCCAGGCTTGACATGTCTGGGTGCCACACTCTCGTGGTCCAACCCAGAGCTATCAAGATGATCGGAGCCCAGTCTTTCCAGACCTTTTTCAAACATCGAGGCCGGACAGGCAGTGGTGGAAAAGCATACAGGAGACTATGCCCCACGTAGTCAAACTACACTGTGCAGTAATAATCCCTTATGCCAGGCTGGGCAAAGATGTTCTGAGCCACGTTCAGCTGTAGACGCCATTCCTTGCATGCCACCCGCCGTCTGCTGAGCGGGTCTATCCTGGTATAGCCAGATAATCTCCTGACAGTTCAGCAATGTCAAAAGGTGCAGCCTCTCCTGGCCCAAAGTCCAAGATCTAACATTGCCTTGTTTGTTGCTCTACCAAAGTCCTCCTGTTCATTAGGATCTGCAGAGGCCTCCCCTTGATAGATAGGAGAGAGGCTTTTAGAGCCAACCGAATTGCTAAAGGTCCTCGGCTGCCTCTTTTGCGATACAGATGCTGTCTAATAGGAAGTCCCTGGTAGTATACGGACTGAAAGTGGAGGCTCCACTGCAAGGCCAGCAAGTGCCAGTGGGCACAAGAAGGATGCATAAGGCTAGAAGCACCAAAGAGGGTTAGGAGAATCAAACTCTGGAGATGGGCCGTGATGGACAGTGGCAAGCAAGCCTTTAGCAGCCAGTCGTTGATATGCAGGAATAAGTGAATTCCTGATTCACTGCAAAGGGCTGTGACCAACCGCCATACCTTTTGTACACATCCGAGGGACAACAGTGAGGAAGAGGGTAGAATTGTAATTGGATTTATATAGCGCGTACTACTACTGACGAGGCATCAAATTGCTTTAAGTTGAGTCGCAGGCTACTCCGTAACCCAAGGCAAGTGGTTAGTTCAATATTTATTGATGGTTATTAGGGTTAGTCATGTGCTCTCAAGAAAAATTGCATGCATTTACTCCAGTTACTTTAGGATCTATCAATGCCAGGTAGGTGTGATTATTGGTAGGGGCTGTGTGGTTTCAGGTGAATGGTCAGTAGGATGGATAGGCTGGTGGAAATTAGGTAATGTTAGGTTGCAGGGTAGTGATGTAAAGAGGAGAGGTTGTGATGGATTTATTTAGTTAGCAGCCAATTGCAGAATTACAATATGGTTGGATGCAGAGGAGCATGAGAGTAAGAGGAGGGTATACTCAAAAATAGAAAGCACGCGGAGGATGGGAGGTGAGACGAGGGAAACTGAAGAAATAACTGGATAGAATCAAGGGAGAGTAAATCAATGTCATTTTTTCATGCAGTGTTGATGAGTATAGGGGGGAAAGGCTTTCTGAGTTAACAAGTAGTCAAGGAAAGTAAGCTGCAGAAAGAACCAACATTATACATAGTTCTCCATATCCGAGAAAGACAGCTTAAACTTGTGATTCCAAGTTTATACATTATTTGAACATTTGGAGTCCTAGCTGATGTGTGCCAAGCCTAGGACAACCCTCTTAAGCATAGTCTTAAGTGTTCTAACCTTGGTACAGGGTCTGTACGCTGCACAAGGGAAGATTACTCAGAAAAAAGTTCTTATTAAAATGTCTTCCTTCACTATTCTGTAAATAGAAGGCTTTCTTCACTCACTTGCTAAAAAAAATTGTTTTTCATCACTGGCTGAGATGCAATTTGTTGATATTATGACCCACTAAGTACCGAAGTCGGCATCTGTGGGACAAGATGATGTGGAGATGATGGCCAAGTTACTTTTATTCGGTAACTCTCATTTTGGTGGATACCCATCTTCGGAATAATCCCCAGGTGCCAGACTGAATCCAGACCTTTTCACAGCAGTGCTCCTGGGTTCTGCGAGGTGGCACCATGCCGCTCCTCATTACGTTCTGAGGTGACGAAGCTACAGATAATCATCATATCTGCGCTTTAACATCTTGTTACTTTATTTCGGTGTCTTCTGTCGTGGATCCGGAGTTACCTTTCCTTTTTTCATCGGTGGACTCATTTTTCCAAATTGCATCACAAATATTGCAAGGGAACAATTTCCCACCAAAGACTACAGGGTGCAAACCGTGCCCAATGTGGGAAAGAGATATTGGTGATAGACCTGCAAGAATGCCTTCAGTCGTGGATCCAGAGCTCCCATTTCATCGGGAGACTAATTTGTTCCAATTTGCTTTCCCACTGTGAAAGGGAACCATGCCCCACCAAAGACTACAGGGTTCAAGCCGTTCACTGTTGGTAACAGATGTTAGTGATGGACCTGCACACGGTGTGCCTTGGGTGTACATTTTGCAAATATGGGTACAGACTGGCGTTCGTATAGTTTCGGGTGAGGGAGTACATTTTCCAGATCTTCTTCATGATGACCATCATGTGCTATATTTTAGAGCCCTTGAATTGCATTTACGTTTGAGCCGCAACAGGCCTCCAACCTCGGGTAGTACAGGCTTTGGGGGAGAGGCTGGAGGATCATCCAAGGTTAGTGAGTGCGCTTTGAATATTTCAGAGCGAAACATACGCAGTGAGCATGTCTGGAGTCAGGATCCGAGCAGAAGCAACTGGGACCAATGCGGTTTTGGAGGCATAGGCCGGCACTGGCATTGAGCCGATCAAGAGGATAAGTCAGCACCAAGGAAGGACCAAGGAAGGACCCACAGGCAGATGTCCAAGTGGGGGCTCTGGTGGCTCCATGGAACTCGAAGGTGCTCTAGAGGGAGTTGGCATTGCCTTACAAATCGGCAGTATGCCCTCTGAGGGCCTCTGTGTGCTGCTAGGTCAATGACATCTTGGAAAACCCTGGGTGTGCCAGGACCAGCCTTGTCATGGACGATTAGTAGGACAACGCCTGTGGAGTTGCATTCTTAGAATGATGCGTCTTTTTCCCTGCAAGGGAGTGACGAGAGGAAGATGCTAGACCTTTTTGAGTTTATGAAATGATTTGGACTCACTTGGGGCATATTATTGAGGAAATATAAATTTTTGGTCAAGTTATGTTCCCTATCGTGTACCCCACCGTCTCCATGTACGAGCTTAAAGTGCATGTAACTTCCCTCCTGTGCCAGCTATGAAGACGCAAATACATTTGCGTCCAACGTTAACATGTCCTCTTTCAGACCCACCCAAAATGGGTTGAATAGTCCGTTCCTAAGCATGCCATGCCAACGTCTTTTTGTGGTGTACTCTACACGTTTTTCAGCTCTGGCGAAGCAGGCCCTGAATTCTGCCATCGAGCCTTTTTTCTGCTTTCTGACTCTGAAAAGCCTCAGCCCAGGCTGTCTCTGTACCCGTGACCTCTGCCTTACTCCTTGCGCGGCTCACCGCGTTTAGCTCAGCCCGCTGCCTGCCAAGACTGAATTCAACCTTCGAGTTATCTGTTTTCCTCTCCGAAAATGCATTCCTGCCTACTAGTTTAAGTAAACATCCCCCCAGCTGCAGAGCGAAGGGCCTGGCCTTACTGTCTCCGTGCAAGTGATTCATAGCCTCTGTTACCATGGAAGGCCCATGCCCCCCTCGCATCTCATGCAGACACCTAGACGCTTATACACGCACTCACAGTCAGTATAGAATAGCTTCTGCCCCAGAGACCTTTCCGCCCAGATAGTATGGTTCCCAAACATCAGATATCAGATATGATAGAGGTACGAGTTGATCTGACATGCCAGACTTCTGTCTCTTTCCGCCACTGTAAATGTCAGGTCCCCTGCACCCTCCAGTTTCACGTCAATCACACGTCATGCAGCTGCGCGCGCATCCAGGCCTCAGATTTCTGCTGACATTGCAAGATTCTGCTTTTTGTTACCACCCACTTATGACACCTACTTATGACGTTTCTAGCACACACCTCTATGTTCACGCCTAGTTCACGCCTTCTAATTACGTATTATTACCACGTGTGTGTTTTATCTTGTTTCTCTCAGCTGTTACGCCTACTATATTGGTTTCTATAATGTAACTCAAGTATATAAGCTATGTATTGTCAATAAAATATTGCTCTATCCCTTCCTGCACCCCAGTGGTGGCAGGAACAAGATATCCGGTCATGACCATTCCTCTTTAAGGAATAAAACCCCTAAGAACTCTAACACCACGGACTCTGCCTTTTTCTTTCCGATTGAGTTAATATTGATTAAGTACTTACCTGCATAGAAATTAGGACGGTAAATCAAATATTTACCACATTATTTTGGCGCCCGAACAGGGACCCCTCCCCCACCTCACGCGCCGGTTGGTGCGTTGCAAGCTCTGTCCCCTGCCATCAGTTAGACGGAAACTACGCGTGCTGGCAGGATTTCCTGTATCTCCCTCTGGCCCACGGAGGCGACGAAGACTGCAATCAGCACCCAGACGAGGCGGTGAGGAGCGCGGAGGATCCCGACCAGAGCCTAGCCGAAAGAAGCAAGGTCCGAGGTGTCAAGAGGCCCACCAGTTTTCCGAAGTATCAACGTGACGAGTCGAGTCGAGTCCGGTCCGGTCCAGTCCAGTCGAGTTTTCCGAGGCCTTCTGTTTTCCGTGCTTCCCGGTGAGTACCATTGCTGGGACGTATCTAGACGGGTTTGGGTACACAAATTCGGTCTGCACTGTTTTAGACAGTGTATCTGTACTGTTTAGCAGTATATCAGTTATCCTAGTTCTTGCACTGTTCTCAGCAGTGTATCTGTGCTGTTTAGCAGTACATCCAGTATAGGGGGTAGTCATATATGTTTCAAATGTCTTTTTATGTGTTCAATGTCGTGGTATGAGTGACTGTTTCTAATGTGCATTACTGTGTTCTTGTGTAATTAATTGTGTTCAGAGTCAGAATTAAACAGCTAGGATTGAGCATTCAGTACTAAATAGACAAGATGCCGTTTTTCAATAAGTTAAAACAGATAGGAACTAGAAAAGGGATACTAGAGGAAGAAATTCCTATCCCCCCTAGGGACACTCCTGGAAACTTCATGTATCAGAAACATGGCATAGACGCCATATTGTATCTAGATTTATGGGCCGATTATACTAAGCATCTAGACGAAAGACACAGATGGCCTGTTACCGGAACATGGGATGCCGAGTGCATCATGAAGGTAGAAGAAGCATTATGGAAAAAGAAAGCCAGACAATCTCAGAAAGACGCCATCGAATTTTGGCGTAAAGAATCACATAAACGTGCTGAAAAAGCACTCCGTAGAGAAGACAGACATAGAGAAGAATCAGATAAAGCCCGAGAAAACGAATTAGTTACTGAGGGGATTCGAGTAAAATCAGAACAAGTAGACCGCGCACGAAACAATCTTGTAAATGGTATGTACTTAGTAGCCGAAGGTACGCCTGAGGCCACTTCAGAAATGCCGAAAAATCTGCCACCACCATTGGTTCCAATTAAAGTAAACCACAGGACTACTAAAGACATCTTTCTGAATTCCTATCTAAATGATGTAGCACCCGCTTACACAAATCCACGTGCCCTCGTCCCGCCTACTGACGGTGACGGAGATGGCAACACGCCTCCAGATCGCACCCCGCCATTACCGCAACAAGTTCCCCCTGACCGACAGCCTATCGTTCCTCCACCTCCACCACTTCCCTCACCTAAGGTTAAAATACCGAATCCGCTTGCGCCCGATCCTACTAAAAGACAAGTTCAAGTACAGATACAGACTCCACAGAGAGATAATGCTCAAGCCTCCGCCTCAGGAGGTGCGACCAGGGGTTACTAGACCCCGCCAGCAACACACAGATTAAACCTTAGGGACATGCAGAAGCCTTTTTCATTCCAATCACCCCGTCTCGACATACTCAAAGAACCGCTTCAAGTTTGCAGATACGATCCAGTACCCGGTAAAGACGATAGGATGTTGATGGCATCGCTACGTTTACGACAAGCTACAGATTACCTAGTGGTATTCTCAGGAATGAAAGAGCACCTAGATAGGATATATCATTTTGTCCGGACGGGGGAAAACCCTGAAAGTATTAAGGAAGCCATGGCACATCAGAAAGTCGACACTCAAGCATATATACTACGTTTTTTCATAAATTGCTTTATAAGAGAACGAGACAGGCCTGAGACAGAACAGGAAGAAATGGATGCCCTAACAAAGTGGGGTCAAAATATAGCCGAAGGAAAGCATGATAAACAGAATTGCATAGCCAGTATGTACAGGAAAATAAGAAGTGCAGTAATAGAAGTACACGAGAATGAGAAAGAAGAAGCTTCCTCTGAAGAGGAGGAAGGACCTGGAGAACCAGAAAAGACTACAGACATGATAGCGTATGTAGGTAAAGGAACTTATCTTAGGAAAGGCATTCGTCCAGAAAGCAAGAGGGTCTTCCTCTCTGGCATAACAAAACCGAATTCTCCCGAACATCAGTTTCAGGAGACTGATAAAATGCTTCGAGAACGAATGGGGTACCATGTATTAAATTCTATGGATGAACAAGAACTAGCCCGGTCAGCCGTATTATGGGCTGACAATCCGAACATATACCATGATGACACAGTAGCGCAGACATTTCTGAACCTTTCCCCAAACGAGCAGAAATTAGCAGGTGTATACATGATTCAGCACCTTCTCACGTTATTCAGATATCAACATTCTGACCCAGGTCCCTTACACGATACATTAGAAGCACTATTCATGGATAGATGGAGAGGCCTAAGTACCAAGTTAATTCAAATAATTCTAGAACAACGGCACAGATATAACACGTTCTTAAGCTCCGAATACGTTCCCGCTCCGCCCCCAGAAAGAAAGATGTTTCACATGGAGCGTCTGCATGGCATCGAAAGTCAGAATCCCTTACGAGAAGTACACCCAGTCATGGGTCCTGATAACGCCCTGAAACGTGTGTATGTACACACACCTCTGACCAAGTTAGAACTATTGGAAATGAAGAAACTAGTACCGTGTCACGATAAAGACCCTGCAGGTTTTCACAGAGAACTTAAAGACATGTTACTAATGGGAGATTACACATATGAAGATATTATGAAAATGTTAAAGGTACTGCTGCCCACGGGCATCTACGAGAAACTGAAGGAAAGAGAATGGGAGGTGGGAGATAAAAAGATTGTGTGGACAGAAATAGAGGACGAGGAGAAACTTCGTACCCCTGGGCTAGGCCTTGGGGAGAAAACTAAAGCATTACCAGGTTTAATAGTACAGGTTCTGCCAAGATTACTGACAACTAGAAAGGAAGACTGGGACGCAATTTCGGCCTGTAAACAGAAACACGATGAAGATACTAGTGACTTCTATTCAAGATTCGAGAAATGTTTTATTATCAATAGTGGCCTTAAGCCAAGTAGCGAGTCATACCCGCATCTTTTTGTATCAAAATTAGTCGAGAATTCCCTGCCACTAGTCAAGAACCGCGTGTACAAAGTTGAAAGTACTTGGCAAGCAAATACGCCATCTCAGATGTTATAGATGTTACAATACCATCAGAACAGAATTAGAGAAGAACAGGATCAGGAACAGAAACGTATGAAAGACACGAAAATGAAAATGTTAGTGGCCCAGTCGGTTCCAGCCGACGGCCAGAGAAAGGGTACGACCCAGACAGGTCATGCCGCAGCTCCCGTTAAAGGGACATGCAATTATTGTAAGCAGCCAGGTCACTACGTACATGAATGCCCAGTTCTGAAACATAATATCTCGACAGGTAAAACTAAAGAAAGACCGCATCCACCTAGACAAAATCAGAATCAGCAACAGACTTCACAGAATATACAGCCCATGCAGAATACACAGCCTATGCATGCTTCACCACATGCAGCACAGACAGTAGCGGTACCACAGAGACAGTCCCAGCCACAGCCCATTGCCGCGACTCAGCAAGTCTCGCAGCAGATGTACCAGTATGCCCAATCTGATTACCCCGATTATCCACGATACACATGAAACAGCCTAGAGAGGGAGGGTGGCTTGCCTCTTATTGAAATTCCTGTAGATCAAGAGGGTCCTTATGTACACAGTCAAGTATTAGGAAAAGACAGAAAGTTTTTAATTGACACAGGGGCAAGTCGCACCACAATCAGCCATGATGAAGTCCCAGGGGCACCCCTCTCAGGCTCACAGAATGTTTCCCTTGGTTTTTCAGGACAGCCTATTGTAAATGAGGTATCGGAACCAGTCCCCCTGGCTGTGGGTCCATTATCACGTGTTACAGACTTGTTACTTACGAAATCTTGTCCAGAAAATCTGTTAGGAATAAAAACATTGAAGGCTCTAGGAGCCGTGATCTGCTGTTCTCCGGAAGGAGTTAGACTTTTCTTGAGAGACTTTAAGGGTCATTATGTATTACGAGAGTTTGATGTCAGATTGAAAAATGTACCGGATCACTTATGGGCAAAAGGCCCAACTGACGTAGGTTGTATGCACATTACACCATACCGTGTTACACTCAAACAAGGTGTTGTTCTACCCAGAATCAGACAATACAAGTTACCACCCGATGCTGTAGTGGCTTTACTGGAAATCATTGAAGAGCTCATTGCCCAAGGAGTGGTCGTAGAGACCGACTCCAATATCTGTAATTCTCCTATCATTCCGATTCTTAAACGTACTGATCCCAATGCACCGCCAGTATATCGGCTGGTGATTGATTTAAGAGAACTGAATAAATGTATTGTTCCACAGTACCCTGTGGTTCCCGACATCTCTTCCCTATTGACTGCTATTGATTCAGAAGCAACGTTCTTTACTGTAATTGACCTCAAGAACGCCTTCTTCAGTGTACCTATTGACCCGGAGAGCCAATATATCTTCGGATTCAGTTTAAATGGACGAAGTTTCAAATTTTCACGCGCACCTCAAGGATTCACAGAAAGCCCCAGCATCTATAGCCAAGCACTGAAAAGACAACTTGATTGTATCATAATGCCAGTTAACACTGCCTTACTGCAATACGTCGATGATCTGCTGATCACCGCACGAAGTGAGCCCGAATGTGAACAAGCATCACTGACAGTTTTACATTTTCTGGCCGACAAGGGACACAAGGTGTCTCCTTCGAAGCTACAATTCTGTGTTCAGCAAGTTGTGTACTTGGGTCACTTGCTGTCCAAAGTGGGGAGACAGCTCACTCCCGATCGCATTCAGTTAATTGCAAATATGCCACAACCCCAGACACAAAAGGAAGTGCGGGCCTTTATAGGCCTCACCTCGTACTGCAGACAATGGATTCCTCAGTATGCATTTCTAGCTAAACCTCTGATTCAGTTAACAACACAGGAGGCAGCGACTTCGACTGCCCTCCCTTGGACTCAGGAACATACACAGGCTTTTGAGGAATTAAAGAAAGCTTTATGTCAAGCACCAGTTCTAGCGACACCATGTTACAGCAAGCCTTTTACACTTTTTGTTACAGAACGTGATGGTACAGCGTTGTCTGTCCTCACTCAAGACCAAGCAGGTGCACATAAGCCTTGCGCTTATTTTTCAAGTACATTGGATTCAGTAGCCCAGGCACTCCCTGCGTGCTTGAAGTCAGTAGCAGCAACAGCACTAGCAATCAGACAGAGCGACTCAATTGTTTTAGGACATCAATTAACAGTACAAGTTCCACATTCTGTAGAGGTTCTTTTAAACAGAACTCAGACTCAGCACTTGACTATAGCACGACTGACAGGTTATGAATTGACACTATTCCAGCCACACATAGAAATCAGACGCTGCAGCATTCTGAATCCCGCAACATTGTTACCTACAATTATGGCAGATCCAGCCCCGCATGATTGTATAGAGATCATTAATGCAGTAACAAAGCCTCGACGAGACTTAACAGATGTCCCACTGACAAATCCAGACCTGACACTTTACGTGGATGGTTCATGTATGAGAACAAGTACAGGAGAACTAGTGGCCGCGTATGCAGTGACCACTGAAACTGAAGTTAAAGAAACACATCGTATTGACACACTGTCTGCTCAAGCGGCGGAGCTCATCGCTCTGACCCGAGCTTGTATACTAGCCAAGAACAGAAATGTTAACATATACACTGATTCCCGTTATGCGTTCGGAGTCGTACACAACTTCGGAATGTTATGGCAAGAACGAGGTTTCTTGACCTCTCATGGTGCCAAGATACAACACGGTCCCCTCATTCAAGCACTGTTAGAAGCAATACATCTGCCCTCAGGCATATCCGTCATGAAGTGTAAAGCACATACTAAAGTTACGGATTCTGTTTCCCAGGGTAATGACCTGGCAGACCAGACAGCAAAACATACAGCATTGACTCACACCCAGACTACCGATGTGACAAAGACAATAGTTCCAACACAGTGTATGTCAGTCAGGGATCCCACCCTAGATGTAATCAATATCCAGACACATGCTACTTCAGATGAAATAAAGAAATGGACTGAACTAGGAGGGATCCAGACAGATCAAGGATGGGTCACGAAGGGAAAATCTACATGGTTTCTCCCCGACTCAATGGTTCAAATCATGATAAATACAGCACATAGTCCGGCACATCTAGGAGAGAAAGCTATGTTAGACAGTTTACAGAATCTCTGGTACAACAAACACTTACGAGCAGCAGCGAAACAGAAAGTGCGTACTTGCATGATCTGTTGTCAGTTCAATCCCGGTAAAAGCGTTCCTGTAGAGCAAGGTGGATTCCATCCTCCCGATCACCCTTTTGAAGTCCTCCAGATGGATTATATCCGGAGGGACCGTTGTCGAGGATTCAAATATGTCCTCGTAGTTGTTTGTGCACTTTCCCGTTGGACCGAAGCATATCCAGTCCCAGATTACACTGCCCCGACCACTGCCAAGCAGCTGGTTCGAGAATTCTTCCCACGGTACGGCTTGCCTCGTATCGTGTACTCAGATAACGGACAGCCGTTCTCATCCGAACTTATGAAGCATGTTTCCCTTCTGTTAGGATATCAGTGGAGATTCCATTGTGTCCGACATCCCGAAGCCGCAGGCCTTGTAGAAAGGCATAATCAGACACTAAAGACCCGCCTTGCCAAAGTTTGTAAAGAGAAAGGGGTCGACTGGATAGTCGCCCTGCCAGTTGCATTATTCTATATGAGAATGGTTGCCCATTCGAGATCAGGACTATCCCCGTACGAAGTGGTCTTTGGTAGACCACCGAATATGTGGGGGACGCCCATGCCTAAGAAAATTACTGATGTCGATTGTAATATGCTGACAGATTACCTTGCCTCCTTGATGTCTGCACTCCAATCATGTCGTTCACAGGTTGCTGCAGCCTTCCCTGACAACACTGATGTAAAGCCACACGATGTCCGACCAGGAGACATTGTCCTGATTAGGAACTTCGACAGGAAAAGTCCGCTGGAGCCCCGCTGGAAAGAGCCGAAGACCGTCCTTCTTACTACGAAGACCGCGATCAAGGTGGAAGGCAGAAAGGGGTGGATCCATACGAGTCATATTAAAAAGTGCAACGAACTGAAACCAGACCCTGACTCGTCCACCCCCTCCAAAGACTGTATCAAACCTAGTGACTTTAAGGTTCCCGAACGAGAGAAAACTCCCCAAGAGGAGTATAGATTGAAACTTCGATCTAGCAAGTCAGACAGTTTAATTGTTTAAGTCCTCCCCTAGGTGAATCGGTTAAATAGTTTCTGACATGTATCCCCTAGATCGAGATAGAGAGAGAGAGAGACAATTCAAGAAACGTGCATATTGTAAATCACTTCGTAGTCACTGTATAGTGACTTTATTGATTATGTTCTTTTTAAGTCTCCTGATTATTGTTGCTAGTATATTGCTTCCCATATACTACCCTATCTTCAAACGTGAACAATCTGCTTTCAATGTTTCTGCTGAACATTCTTTTAGTGAATTACCTCCCCATGAACTTTCTTACAGACTCGCGCTGCGCAACAACACATTCATTAGTATGTTACACCATTCCCATCAGACTAACAATGCTACAAACTGTTGGATATGTGGCCGACTCCCTCCCTACCAGAAATACAAGGGAGTTCTGCCCCTCTTTCCGTACCCGTTCACTCATAATGGCTCCTGTGGTGCATGGTTTAGAATAATCAATTCCTTAGATCCTGATATTGCTGTTTTTAAAGGGAGCTGGGTTTGGGGAAACTTGAACTTAGTTCTGCTTAATGCCTGTTACCCTGACAAGAAGGGACTCCCCACTAGAGTAGGAACTGATCTAGAAAATGAAGTATATGGATTAGGTAATTATACAATTAACCTTATGATTCTCACTGTTGAATCCGAAGCCGCACCAGCTCTCCCTGCTATGTCAGTACTACCAGTCACAGGTGACTTATGTGTCAGAAAGAAGGGTTCAGTACACTTAGGTCATAGTAAATGTACTACCGTGGTCGAATTCAGTGATCATGGCAAGTCCTCCTTTAAAGCTACTCGTCATTCCTACTTTGTTTGTGGTTATACCGCATACATACGCTTACCTCCAGACTGGGATGGTACCTGTTACATTGCCTTCCTTCTGCCACCTGTTTTCCTAGCCCCTCCTGATTATCACAGAAATACAAATCTAGTAAAGAGTAGACTCAGAAGAGATCTCCCGATTGTCGACTATACTGAAACGGCATGGGAGCAATACACAGATTTCAATAAGGGATTCTTTTTCTTCACAGGCCCCGTCCAAAACAGTAAATTAATACGTAGATTAACCAGAACACTCGAAGCAGTAGTAAATGAAACTGCCTCCGCTCTAGGTAACTTAACAGAGGAACAGTCTGCTATGCGGATTGTTGTTCTTCAGAATTGTCTTGTTATTGACGTCATCTTGGCAGATAGAGGTGGAGCCTGTAAGGTCATCGGGTCAAGTTGCTGTGTTTTCATTCCAGAAAACGCGCCAACTGTCTACAAAGCTATTACACGTCTTCATAAGATTGCAAGTTCGATACATCAGAATCCAGGCACCTGGACTTGGTCCGGTTGGTTCTGGACAACGTTAACCGCTTGGGGATGGAAGATCCTATCCTTCCTAGGCATTGCCCTTGTCATAGTATTCAGTTGTTGCCTGTGCCTACAGTGTGGGCCAGCGATTTGTGGACTGTGCGCCACATCGTGCATTGAACATTCCAGTTTTCTCTCAAACCGACAACGGAAGAGAGACGAGCAAATGATGTTGCAAGAGCAGACTGATCGATTCATGAGGATCGAGATATCATGAAGGGTCCGTAGGGAACAAGGAGGGAATGAGGAAATATACATTTTTGGTCAAGTTATGTTCCCTCTTGTGTACCCCACCGTCTCCATGTACGAGCTTAAAGTGCATGTAACTTCCCTCCTGTGCCAGCTATGAAGACGCAAATACATTTGCGTCCAACGTTAACATGTCCTCTTTCAGACCCACCCAAAATGGGTTGAATAGTCCGTTCCTAAGCATGCCATGCCAACGTCTTTTTGTGGTGTACTCTACACGTTTTTCAGCTCTGGCGAAGCAGGCCCTGAATTCTGCCATCGAGCCTTTTTTCTGCTTTCTGACTCTGAAAAGCCTCAGCCCAGGCTGTCTCTGTACCCGTGACCTCTGCCTTACTCCTTGCGCGGCTCACCGCGTTTAGCTCAGCCCGCTGCCTGCCAAGACTGAATTCAACCTTCGAGTTATCTGATTTCCTCTCCGAAAATGCATTCCTGCCTACTAGTTTAAGTAAACATCCCCCCAGCTGCAGAGCGAAGGGCCTGGCCTTACTGTCTCCGTGCAAGTGATTCATAGCCTCTGTTACCATGGAAGGCCCATGCCCCCCTCGCATCTCATGCAGACACCTAGACGCTTATACACGCACTCACAGTCAGTATAGAATAGCTTCTGCCCCAGAGACCTTTCCGCCCAGATAGTATGGTTCCCAAACATCAGATATCAGATATGATAGAGGTACGAGTTGATCTGACATGCCAGACTTCTGTCTCTTTCCGCCACTGTAAATGTCAGGTCCCCTGCACCCTCCAGTTTCACGTCAATCACACGTCATGCAGCTGCGCGCGCATCCAGGCCTCAGATTTCTGCTGACATTGCAAGATTCTGCTTTTTGTTACCACCCACTTATGACACCTACTTATGACGTTTCTAGCACACACCTCTATGTTCACGCCTAGTTCACGCCTTCTAATTACGTATTATTACCACGTGTGTGTTTTATCTTGTTTCTCTCAGCTGTTACGCCTACTATATTGGTTTCTATAATGTAACTCAAGTATATAAGCTATGTATTGTCAATAAAATATTGCTCTATCCCTTCCTGCACCCCAGTGGTGGCAGGAACAAGATATCCGGTCATGACCATTCCTTTTTAAGGAATAAAACCCCTAAGAACTCTAACACCACGGACTCTGCCTTTTTCTTTCCGATTGAGTTATTATTGATTAAGTACTTACCTGCATAGAAATTAGGACGGTAAATCAAATATTTACCACATTATCAAGGAGGCAAAATGAAATTATCGCCGCATTTTCGGCCGAAAAGCGGCTATAATTTCATCGCCTTATCAGCAAAGGCATGCTATCGCGTGTTTTGCTGATTTTGCGAGCCTTTCAACAACGCCCAGCTTTGCATCTCTAATGAGATGCAAAGTGGGTGTTCCAGAGCAAAATAATAGGAGAAATGTCAAGCTGCACGCTGACAAGCAGAGCGTTAGGAAAAGTAGCGCTAACCACAGTTAAGGCTACTTTCCTAACACCTACTTCTGACATGATTTAGCCATGTAATCCAATGGGAGGTGGATTACATGGCTAAGATTACCCTGCCCTATCAACAAGGTTATCACCATTTTCAATGGAATATCACTGGAAAACCAGCGATATTCAACTGAAAACGGCGATAATTCCCATTATCGCTGGGATTTTTATCTCCATGGCGTTAAGTGTTGTTAATACAGGATGTACGTTGTTACAACGCATGCTTTTACAACGCATGCCTTTACGACGCAACTTTTACAACGCAAGTCATTACAATGACTTGCGTTAGGGAAGCTGGATAGTGAATAGTTTAATTTACTATTCCAACTCCAGTCCCCGTGGATAGTAGGGAAGGTGTTGGATAGTAAATTAAAACTATTCCCTATCCTAGAGCACCCCCCAGCGCAAGTTGTTGTAATGACTTGCGTTGTAATGGTTGCGTCGTAAAGCTACTTCGTTGTAAAAGTTGCATTGTAAACGCTGTTCCCCGTTAATACAACGCTAACATGAAGATTATCGCCAGTGATAGATTTTCTTGCCCCCTGATGTCTTGGAGAAGGATTGGGTGCATGAAAAGCCCCGTGAGCAGGAGAGGGTCCATTGATGCGAGTGAGATCCCCCTGCTTTTGTGTTCTATGACAAAGTTTCACTTCCTGCTCCGGGTTTGCCTTTGGGTGCATCAAGGAGCTTTATTCAATGACTTCAAGACATGATCAGAATTAGAACACAACAGGCAAATAATGTGAGTGTCTGTGACCAACGTCATCCTGGAGATGGCGACGCTGAGGTTCAGTGTGAATAAAAATTTGGTAAAGCCATTGTGGTGCAGAATGATGTTTGGTCAGAATTTAATTTTCTATTTTAGACACTGAAGCTCAAGATTGAGATATTTTCAGAGCTCCTTGCTATTGGGCAGCAAAAGCCCCAGATTGCTTTGGACAGCTAGATGCAAGCTAAGATCTCTGAGAAGAGCAACGATTCAGGCTGGTATACATTCAAAGCAACAACTGGCGAGTCTGTGCTTTATCTCTGTAGCATAAGGGGCATGCGCAGTTGCGACAAATCCGTCGAAGGCATGTCCAGTAGGGAATCCGTCAAAGGCATGTCCAGTAGGGACAGATCCCCTCACAGGAAAGAAACCTGGATTGTGGAGCAGTATGAAGACCACTAGCATTTTGGAAACTGACCACTGGACTTGAATCTCTATTCCTTGGGCAGAAGATGATCTACTTTGTTCAACCTCATTATTACCTTGAGGCATGGGCACAGGAAATCCTACGGCGGCGTAGTCTGCACCAAATGAATTATGGAACTGAATAAAGTTTTATGGCCTTGAAATAGGGACTTGAGGAGTTTGTCATCCTGAAGCTGATATGGGCTTTAACACAGAAACTGGGAAAAATCTCAATTGCAGGGGCTTCAGGGGCAGCTTTACTATCTGTGCAGGTGAGTTCACTGGCTTTGATGCTGAAAGGGGGACAAGACCAAAGTTGCTGGCAGATTGTGCCGAAGCTGCTGCGCATACGGTGGGTTAGACGGGGATGCCAGAGGGTTGAGAGGCAAAGATAACTAGCATATCCTTCTAGGAGGCTTTAATCTACTCATGCGAGAATACAGAAGGCGGACAGCTGTCCTAGTTGATCTGTAGAAACATAGGCTCCAATTCAGACAATGTATAGGTTCCTCTTCATACCAAGAACAGGAACGTGAACGTCCTTTTTGCGTTTCCAGTGTCACCTCTTAGAAGATTTTATAGTGTTCTAGTGCTGATATTAGTAGATCTTGATTTTATAAATGATACAAGAAGCTGATCGTCCCGCTCCACAGTGGCTTCAGGTAAGTCCGAGTTCCGAGAGACCATAACAAATCATGCAATGCTACCAGGAAACAGAGGATCTGTGAGCAACGTGGGTCAGCAGACACATGGCTTAAAGCCCAAAGACAAGGTGGATCTCAGGATCTCAGGTGGCTCTCAGCATACCCAAAGCCAGGACACCATCATACTGAAGACTAAGAAGGAAGAGAAAGGGAGAAAAAGAAAAAACACAAGACAACAGCCTTTTCCATCTATGCACACAGGATCTGGAACATCCCAGTATCCACCAGGATGGCCTCAACTTAGGAAACAAGTGAAGACTCACCTCCTCATAGAACAGTACATCATCATGCACCAACAATACACAAGAGAAACAGCCTTTACAACGATGCCTTTACTACACATGGTAAGTATTGGTAGATAGTTGTTTTTCTTCGAATTAGTCTCGTAAGTCACAAGGCATAATTGCTCCCCCATTGCTGGTAATGGGCATAAGCTCCATTCTTGTTTTTGTTTTGCACGGAGGGTTAGGAAGGTAATGGAGCATAGAGATGCATAAAAAGATGACCATGTGAAGGAAGATAAAGGATGACAGATGCACCATTGAAAAAGCTTCCGGGAGGAGGGTGGGTGCATGTGAATCTACAGCACTACATGCCACAAACAGATGACTACACGCCAACACTTTCCATTTGTGGTATGTGTAGCTATGGATACAAATGCTCTGCACAACTTTAAAGCAGCCCTCCCTAAAGCAGTGGCTAGCCACAGAAGATTGTGGAAGTGTATGTAGCTTGTTGGCAAGCTAAGACATCCACTCGGAAATGTTTGGTAAGTGCGTGGAATAGAACACTTAGCTGATTTGCAGATGTCAGCTATGGGAAAGTTACCCAAGAAAGCCATATAAGCTCCTTCTTTGCAGTTTGAGTGAACTCTGAGAGAGAGATAGGCACAGGTCTTTTAGCTTTGGCATAACATGTCTACATGCTTTTGACCATCTATAGCTGACTATAAGTGCTTTAGAGAGAGCATGCCCCTTGTGTGGATTGGAAAGAGAGACAACGTTGTGCTGTGTCTTACAGAATGGCTTTGTCCTGTCGATATAATACATGAAAACTCCTGACATTTAATGTACAAAGAGCTCATTCTGCTACGGATTGTAAATGTGGGAAGACAACTGGGAGTTCTATGGTTCGATCAAGGTGGAAACTACAGGCCACTTTAGGAAGGAATGTAGGGTTTGTACTTAGGACTACCCTATTGTTGTAAACTTGGAAAAAAGGTTCCTCTAGAATAAGAGCCTGAAGCTCACAGACACACAAGAGGGAAGAGATGGCTTCTAGGAAATCTACCTTCCAGGAAAGAAACTATAAAGCACAAAAGTGGAGAGGGTCTAAAGCTGGGCCCGTAAGCCTCATCAGACAATGTTGAGGTTCCACACAGGGGCATGCGGCACATCTTGTGGAATAATCCTTGGGAGCACTTCCTTGATAACAGAAACCCTGAAAGGTGTTCTCTGTTTAGAATGTAAGCGGCAACAGCAGCTCAGTGAAGTCTCATAGAAATAGAAGCATGGCTTGAATTCTGCAAGTAATGCAGATAACAGACAATGACTTGAACTGCTGCTTTGAGTGGGTCACTATGTCCAGGAAGACAGTAATACACAAACTGTTTCCATTTGGCTGCACGACTCTGGATGTGGGAAGAACACAGGGAGTTCTATTGTTTGATTGACTTGAAAACTACAAACTACCTAAGGTCGGAATTTAGGGTTGGTTCTAAGAACCACTATATTGTGATGCACCTGAATGAGTGCTTCATCCAGAGGGAGAAATGCAAAACGAACAATTGACGTACAGAATGCAGAACACCGTCATACATTCACACCAGTACAGAGATCTGGGCCTAAATCCATTGTTTTTTTGCTCACCATGCCACTCCAGTTTAGACCCAGCCTTATGAAAATCAGTCTTGACTCTGCACCCAATGGGAACAGCCCAGCCTGAATTGCCAGGCCAGGTCCTCCCTGGACTGGAAACAAGCATCCTAGGACCGGTTTTGGGGTTTAACCCCTCAACAGCCAGGATAGCTTGACTCCAGTGGCATGGAGAGCACAGGACCCACGTCTGGGCATACCTGTCCCTCTTAGGGTGACAAATGTGTGGTGAATGTTTTGATTTGTTCTGCATTCCGTCCATCAATGCTGTGTCTTTTGCTTTCTCGCCCTAAGTTCGCCGGGTAAGCCCAGACGTGGGTCCCAGGCTCACTGTGCCACTGGATTCAAACTATCCTGGCCGATGAGGTGAAACCCCGAAACTGATCCTAGGATGCTTGCTTCCGGTCCAGGGAGGACCTGGCTTGGCAGTTCGAGCTGGACTGTTCCCATGAGGCCCTGTGTCTAGACTGAATTGCATATGGCCAGGTCTAAACTGGAGTGGCATGGTGAGCAAAAGAATGATGGATTTAACCCAGATCTCTTGACTGGGGTGTGAATATTTTGATTTGTTCTGTATTCCGTCCATCAATTGTGTGTCTTTTGCTTTCTCATCCAGGGTGAGAGCGTGTATTTTACTTACACACTTTAGGGACGTAATAGCCACAAGGAAAGCCACATTCCAAGAAAGAAACTGCAATGGGCAAGAGTGAAGTGGCTCAAAAGGAGGGCCCATTAGCCTAGTGAGTACAATGTTGAGGTTCCACACAGGAACAGGGGGAGCCCGTAGTGGAATAATCAAGTTTGAGCCCTTGAAAGCTTTAATGATTGGGATCCTAAAAAGTGAAGTGTGTTGCCTATTTTGGAAGGTAAGCTGCCACAGAAGTCACATGGAGTCTGATAGAAGCGTAGGGAAGGCCCAACGTCTGTTAGTGAAGAAGGTAACAATGTCCTTTGCAGAGGCTGTGAGAGGGTCAACATATCTAGGGAGACAGCAGTGGGCAAACCATTTCCACTTAGCATCGTAGCACGCTCTAATTGACGGCCAGGAATGTATTAAATTAACGGATGTGCCCTGTAATGTTTTGCCCCACTCCAAGTACCCATGGCTATTGCAGAAAACTGGAGGTAGTGTATGTGTGTCTGTTTCCCGCCCTTCCTGTTTTTACTGGTAGAACATGATAGTTGTGTTGTCTGTGTGGATCAGAACTACCTTCCGTGATGAGGGGAAGGAATGCCCTGAGGGCCCATTGAATAGCTAGCAATTCCAGGAGACTGATGTGCAAACCCTGGTGTGCATTAGCCCATATTAATTGAATAGTGAGGTCCTGTAGATGTGCACCCAACCCGGTACGAGAGGTGTCCATAGTGGCGGTCTCCTGTGGACTGGGTTGAGGAACGACAGTCCCTGCAACAGATTGTTTGCAATCCACCACTGCAGAGAGTGATGAATACGGCTCCAAACCAACACTAGAGCTTCCCAATGATCCTCAACTTGAGACCACTGAGCTGTTGTGACAGATGTATGTGTAACGTGGCGAAATGAACTATGGCAATGCAGGATGCTATCATACCAACTTGGCAAACACAACTAGATGATGGATGGATGAATCATTTAACCACTCACTCTAGTCAAGAGATTTGGGTTAAATCCATCGTTCTTTTCTCACTACGCCACCACAGTTTAGACCCAGCCATATGCAAATAAGTCTTGACCCTGCTTCTCATGGGAACAGTCCAGCCCGAACAGCCAGCCCCTCCCTGGACAAGAAACAAGTATCCTTAGACCAGTTTTCAGGGGCATCACCCCATATCAGCTAGGGTAGCTTGAACCCATTTGCATGGAGAGCAAGGGACCTATGTCTGGACATACCCCTGGCCACTTAGGGCAAACAATGCAATCATCCCAACTTGGCGCATTGCTGTCCTGATCATTACTTGGCAATCTGGCTGGAAAAGAGGCAGCAGCATTTGGAACATTTGCACCCTTGCAGGGCTGGGAAAGGCTTTCCCTACATGGGAGTCGAAAAAGGCCCTGAAAAAGGGTTGCACTTGGAGTGGCTGGGGATGAGATTTGGTCACAATGATTGTGAAGCCTAGGCTGTGAGGAAACTGTCTGTATAGTGGCACTGATCGTTAATGGTGCTCTTGGTCAGCCAATCATCCGGTCACGGTAACACTTGGATGTCGCTCAGTCAGACGTGTGCGGTTACCATCGCTAGGCACTTGGTAAACACTCGGGGGGGGGGCGTGGTGACCTCAAAAGGTAGCACTTTGGACTGATAATGAAGACCACACACCACTAATCGTAAACATTTTTGATGCCCCGGGTGGATGGGTTTATGGGAAGTAGGCATCCATCAGATTGAGGTCAGTTATGAAGTTGCCTTGCTGCAGCAGCGGGATGACAGCCTGGAGTGCACTCATGTGGAGGTGCACTGACAGGATGTACTTGTTGAGAGGCCTGAGGGAACCACCTTTTTTGGGATTAAAAATTAAAGGGAGTAGATTCAACCCCCCCCCCCTTAACCCCCCCCCCCCAACCACCCACAATGTTGAGCTCTATAGCTCCCTTGGAAAGTAATAATAATAATAATAATAAATCATTTGTAGAGCGCCTGGCTACACAAAAAACTGGGTGTCCCAGCGCTAACTGCTGATAGATTTCAGAATTCAAGAGGCAGCTGTGGAGAAGCTCAGGAGGTGTTACATGTTGGGAAACAAAAGCGTTTTAAGTTTTCCCCGAAATCTCAATTCAGATGGTTCCATCCGCAAATGGAGCGGGAGCGCATTCCAATGTTTGGAGGCTAGGTACCTAAAGGCGCTGCCACCCATTCTGGCCCTGAGAATGAGAGGAAGTTTAAATAACATCGTACCGGATGATCTTAAGTTCCGAGTAGGGCGATGTATTGTGAGTAGGTTTTTTAAGTAGTCAGGGCCTTTGCCCTGAGCGATGCGATGTGCATAGCAGAGGATTTTAAATTTGATCCTCTCCCTAACCGGGAGCCAGTTAAGTTTGGCCAGGGCGGTCTTTGCGGAAGCTCTACGTGAGAGTCCGAGTACGAGGCGTGCAGCGGCATTCTGCACACACTGGAGTTGGTGTAGACCCTTTTGACTGAGCCCTATCAGCAGGGCATTCCCATAATCAAGATGGGGGGTCACCAGTGCGTGCACAATTGTTTTTCTGGCTCTGGTAGGAAGGAGATCTAATATCTTTCGGAGAACCCTCAGTATGCCAAAACACCTTCCCGTTACCCTGCTGACATGGGTCTTGCCAGAGAGATCAGAATCCAGCATAACCCCAAGGTTTCTTACCGACTCCACAGGAATGGGGGGACTTCCTAGTTCGATAGGCCACCATGAGCGAGACCAAGCTGATACTGCTCTCCCGATCACCAGTAGTTCAGTCTTTTCGCCATTTAGACGCAGGCAGTTGTTGTTCATCCAGACTGCTACTGCTGTAATACAGTTCGAGAAATTGATGGCGTCTTCTTTATGGTCGGGAGTAAGCTTAAACACCAGCTGGGTGTCGTCTGCGTAGCTGCCAATGCCCACCCCGAAACCCTCCACAATGTGAGCCAGGGGTTCCATATAGATGTTGAACGTAGGGCTCAAACTTGAGCCCCGAGGAACCCCATGGCTCACCTCCCGGAGGGAGGATCTAAAGGGTGGGAGCTGCAGCTGAAAGCTTCTGTCGGCCAAGAAGGAACGCAGCCAGGCAAGTGCTGGACCTGTTACCCCCATGTCCGAAAGACGAGACAGCAGCGTTGTGTGCAGCACGGTGTCAAATGCTGCACTAAGGTCTAATAAGACCAACGCTGCTGTCTCACCTTCATCCACTATCTGCCTAAGACGCTCAGTGGAGTATAGAACGGCCGACTCAGTGGAGTAGCCCGCTCTAAATCCCGATTGTGAGGGGTGGAGGAGGGCTTCTACCTCCAAATACTCCATGAGCTGTCTGTTAGCAATCTTTTCTATTCTTTTAGCGCAGAATGGGAGGAGGGAGATGGGGCAGAGATTTTGGAGCTGAGAAATGGGAATATTGGGCTTCTTTTTTAGTGGTATAACTTGAGCAGTTTTCCACGCCTCCGGTACGTAACATTCCTGAAATGACCGTGTCACCATGTGACTGATATGGTCAATTAATATATTTTCCATAACTCCCTTGCACCGAACCGGTGGACAGGCGTCGCAGGGGGAGCCGGATTGTATACTATTAATAATACCTAAAAGTTCATGTCTTTCAGGAGTTTTAAAGCTTGTAAGAAGGGATTTCTGTGTGGAGATGGTTCTAGTGTCCTCACTGTTACTTAAAAGATTTTTATTGTCTACAAAGGTGGCATGAATTTTGTCCACCTTATCTACAAAGAAATCAGCTACAAGATCACATGTCTCAGTTGAGTAAGTGTCTTGAGCCTCGAGTCTCGATGGAATCGTGAGTTCTTTGTAGATACTGAATAGTTCTCTGGTGGGGTTATCTGCTAGCTCGATTCTGCTTTTAAAGTGGAGACTTTTCTCAAGTCTAACCAATTTCTGGTACTTTTTTAGCTCCGTTTTGTAGCATGATTTGAGTTCAGGAGCATAGCTCTTCCTCCATCTCCGCTTTATAGTTTTACATTGAGCTTTGGCCAATCTAAGTTTTTCTGAAAACCACGGGGCAGTTCTGGATTGTCTTACCGGTGGTTTAAGCGTCCAAGGAGCGACCTTGTCTAATGCTTTCGACATCCACTTCTCATAGCTATCCCATGCCTCCTGTAAGGTGTTACCTAGTGTCAGGGGATGCTCTGATAATGCACTATTGAACAATTCTGGGGTGAATTTTTTTCCAGATTCGACGTTTCTGTGATAGGGGTTTTTTGGATATAATTCCTAGGGGTTCGTCTTCTATTTCAAATGGAACAATACTGTGATCCGACCAGATCAATGGGATCGGGGGTAGGGCCATGATGCCTTCCCAATTCGAAAAAATAGGGTCCAAAAGATGGCCTAGCTGATGTGTGGGGGCTGTAGAAAGCAGCCTGATTCCCACAGAGTTCAGTGCAGCAGCCACCGTTTGTGCCTCTCTGCAGTTTGTATCTTCAAAGTGAAGATTTAAATCACCTAGGATAACAAACTTTTTATATCTAACTGCTAATTGAGTAGTTAATTCAATGAGTTGATTACCAAACTGAGCAGCGGCCCCTGGTGGGCGATATATCAGTAACCCAGTGACCACGTTTTTGGGGCCAGTTTTTATGGTAAAAAGGCCACTTTCACTATTAGGTAGGGTGGTTTTAAGTAGAGTGCACTCCAGTTCTGATTTATAAATTAATGCTAACCCTCCTCGCTGTTTTTGTCTATCTAGTCTAAGTAGACTATAACTAGGGGGGACAGCTTTGAGGATGTCCGGGGAGGATGTTTCTTCTAGCCATGTCTCAGTAAGAAACATGGCGTCCAGGTCTTTGTTTGCCAGTAGGTCGTATATCTCAACTATGTTTAATCATAGACCTACAATTCAGTAGTATCATCTTTAACTTGGCTTCTTCCCTCACCATCTTGCTTACTATTGGCAACATCTAATTACATGTCTTGCAGTAGGGGGGTAAATGGTCAGACCGAAGGGTATGTAAACAGCTATATTTCGGGGTCTGGCAGATTAATAACAGGTCTGCATATGGATCTCCTTCTGAATGGGACACTGATGCACTGATGTTCCGGGGACGGTGGATGTTTGGTGGTATTTGTGTGAGCACTAAACAGTACTCCTGTATGATGTCTAGAGCCCACGGGTCGAAAGTGATTTCCTGCCATTGCTGCATGAAACCCTGCAATCTTCCCTCAACAGGTGCTGTTTAGTCAGGGGGAGGGCTAGAGAATCACTGTTTTGGGCGGTAGCCTGCACCCTTTCCTCTGCTCCTGCCATTGTTTCCATTTCATTTTAATCTCCCTAGTAGTAACCCTCGGAGGGAGTCTGCTGCTCTCGTCTGGGAAAGGTGTTCGAAGTTTCTGGCGTGCCGGTTTCTGCTGTGCTGTAATACTGTCCGTGGTGAAAACAGCCACTGGCGTCTGGTGTTTGGAAGGTCCTCATAGCTTTGGCCGTGTCGTTCTTTTCTAGCATCTGATCGACTGGGGGTCCAAAGAGATGCTATCCGTCAATGGACATGTTTAGGAGGTTTGTATCTCTGGCTTAAAGCCGGAAATGCGCGGCCATGCATGGCAGCGTAGGAGGGCACTTGTATTAATGCAACGAGCATCTGTGTCTGCAGCATTTAGGGCGCATAATATAATGGGCTACCTATCAGTAGGATGCTTATTCCCCCCTATATGAACACTTCCTGGTCCCGGAACAAGAATTCTCTATTTTCACCAAACCCGAATGGTGAAACCCTTCTCTGGCTGTCTACTTTAGGTTGCCCTCCTTAGGACTGAGACACCTGTGACTAGCTTGTAAATTAAACACGCCTCTTGAATATCTAATTTCCTGCCTGCTCTGGTGCCAAATGGGCCTCAGGATAGGTGGTAGTGTTCCCAAGGTCTGGGGGGAAGCCATTGTCGCATATCAAAGGCAGCAGAGGCTTTGAAGCCTCAGACCTTGAGATGCTAAATTCACAAGTCATTCTCCTGGAGGAGGTGCGATCTCCTTACACCGGGCAGGCATTGTTCCTGGCCTCAGAGTATGGGCTCTTACCTGCTGTGGTGGCAGGCTGGACGATAACCGTCAGCCAACACACTAAGTGACTAGTAGGGATACAGGAAGCACCACTAAGGTGCCCTCTGGGTGCAGGTCTTCATACATATGATACTGGTATCATTTATTAAGACAAGATGTTTGATACCAAACATCAGTATTTTCAGTGAAGCCATTGTGGAGCCAGGTAACTTGTAATGACCAGTGCCCAGTACATACCTTTAAAATGACTTCCTGATCACCTACAATGTCCATCAATGGAGCTAGACATCAAGGGGGCATATCTGCTCAAGCAGATGTGACCACACATGTAATATAATGCACCCTGACTTAGGGCTCTAAAGCCTGCTGTAGGGGTGACTTGTTTAGAGTACATGCCCTGTATATAGAGTAGGCAATGACGTGTTTTCGGAATGTTTTGTACCATTTCACGCAGCCTGCAATGGCAGTATGCATGCAGTTTGAGTGTGTGTTCCTTTGGAAGGCTAATATATGCTACAGCCAATGACCCTCTTTAGGACCCATGCCATGGGTACCTGGAGTACGATTTACCAGGGACTTAAAAGGTTGCCCAAGTCCTTGCCAATTGGGTTACAATTAAGCATTTGTCTTGTTTTTAGGGAAAGAGCACTAGAACTGGGCCCAGGTTAGCTGGGACCCAGTGAACTACCGAACAATTTCTATAGGAGTGAGCAAGAAGTGGGGGTGACCATGTCTAAAAGAGGCACTTTCCTGCAGCCGCATGGTTTGCAACTGGCATTGTTTCTCCTACTCTCCCGATCCAAGGGGGTGTCATCCCGTGCCCTGAGAATTGGTACGTTTTCTAGATGTGTGGACCTCTAGGGAATCAGGGGTTCATTGGCCTCTGATGTAAGGTGGATCAGAGGGAGAAGTCTTAATCTTCTGGTCCACCCTAGGCATAACCACGCTCGGCTTCACGGGCTCCTTAAAGATGTGTCCAACACGTTTAAGCATGCATTTTGACATGGGAAGGTACTGGAGGGACCGCTGTGTAAAGAAGAGGGTTTCCATGAGGCATTCTTGCTCCTCATTCTGGACATGCAGCTCCACCTTGTGAAAGGTGGCCCTTTGTGTAAGACCTCGAAGAATGACCTAGTTTTAGGACACCCCCGCGCCGCACGGCCACCAGCTGCGGCGTGCGCCTCCCCGTCCTCTCTGCCCCGCTGCCCCGGCTGCCGGCGAGTGACCACGCCCCTCTGCATCTCGCAGCGCGATCCGTGGCCGCCCGACCTGCCCCTGCTGGTTATATCTTGGTCTTGACCTTGCTTAAGGTTCTGTACTGCCTGGTTGTTGTATTTTATTTCTGTTTTTCTGCTGTTTTAAACCCCCCTTCGTCATCCCTCCCCGCTTCCCGCCACCGCCGCTAAACCCCACCCATTTTCTCTTCTGTACCCTCCCCGCTCCCGCCTCCCAGCTGCTCCGCCCCCCGCGCACTTCGCCATACATGGCGACTGTGCGAACGTGCAGCGGTCACGCGCAGCGTGCGCGCCGTTTGTGCGCCGAAGGCGTGCCAAAGGTAAGCCCGTCTACGCCCGTCCGTGCCTGGACCGCGCCCAGTGCCAGGACCCCTGGCCCACGAAGACCCCGACCGACCCGCCTGACGTACACCGCCGCCACCCTCATCGCACTCAACACCGGCCGAGTCCCGGGATGCTGCAGAGCCACCCCACGACGCGTCCACGGACCCTTCAGCTGCAACACCTGCAAGTTCACCTGCATCCGGACCTGCCCGACACCAGGACCTGCACCCGCCAAGCCGAACACCAGCAGCAACCACCTCAAGTGCATCCTGCTCAACACCCGCTCCGTCCACAGACACGCCATCGAACTCTGGAACCTCCTAGACGCCACAGCCCCTGGCGTTGCCTTCATCACGGAGACCTGGATGACCGCCTCCTCAGCGCCCGACATCGCCATCGCCATCCCAGAAGGCTACAAGATCACCCGGAGGGACCGCAACGCCAACCAGGTGGGAGGAGGCATCGCCATCATCCACAAGAACACCATCCGCATCACGACCAGCACCAACAACACCCCACCCTCCGCCGAACACCTGCATTTCCAGATCCACACCGACCCGAATACCACCCTCAGAGGCACCCTGATCTACCGACCTCCGGGACCACGCTCTCAATTCAGCGAGGACATCGCCGACTTCGTCAGCCCGCACGCCCTCCCCTCCGCTGACTACATCCTCCTGGGGGACTTCAACTTCCACCTGGAGAACAACAACGACTACAACACCAGCACCCTGCTCGACAACCTCACCAACCTTGGACTCAAGCAGCTGGTGCCCACCCCCACCCACCTCGCCGGACACACACTCGACACCATCTTCTCATCCAGCAAAGACATCGCCTTCAGCCACGCCACAGAACTCGACTGGACGGACCACAGATGCATCCACTTCACCTTCAGAAGAACGACGATCCACCACCACCACCAACAGGTTGCTCGAAGAAGCTGGACCAAGATCACAACAGACCAGCTCGCCGCTTCCCTGAGCCAGCACCCTCCGGCCAGCTCAGCAAACCCCAGCCAGGCCGCCGACAACCTCACAAAGTGGATCAGCAACTGCGCGGACGAACTCGCCCCTCTGAGGATCCCGCCCAGCAGACCCGGAAACAAGAGAGCCCCATGGTTCACCGACGAACTCAAGAGCTCCAAGAAGAACTGCCGAGCCCTCGAGAAAGCCTGGAGAAAGGAACCCACGCCGGACAACAGGACCACCCTGAAGCTCGCCACCCGGAAACACCACCAACTGATCCGCACCGCCAAGAAAACGGCTTTCAAGAACCAACTGGACAACAACGCACACAACTGCAAGGAACTCTTCAACATCGTGAAAGAGCTCTCCAACCCCAACGCCGGAAACAACGACATCACCCCATCACAAGACCTCTGCAACTCCCTCGCCTCCTACTTCCACAACAAGATCGCGGACATACACAACAGCTTCAGCACCCAACCGACGCACGCCACGACCGCAGCAACGCCACCCACGACCGCAGCAACGCCACCCACAACCACCCTCCGCGCCTGGACCCCGGTCAACACCGAAGACACTGTCCGCATGATGAACTCCGTCCACTCCGGATCTCCGACCGACCCCTGCCCTCACCACGTCTTCAACAAAGCCGACGCTGTCATCGCACCCCACCTGCGGGACATCATCAACACCTCATTCGACACCGCCACCTTCCCCGAGAGCTGGAAGCACGCCGAACTCAGCGCTCTACTCAAGAAACCTACAGCAGACCCCACCGAACTCAAGAATTACCGCCCCATCTCTCTACTCCCGTTTCCAGCCAAAGTAATCGAAAAGACCGTCAACAAACAGCTGGCCGCCTTCCTCGAGACGAATGGATCCCTCGACCCATCACAGTCCGGATTCCGTGCCAACCACAGCACCGAGACAGCCCTCATCGCCGCCACTGACGACATCCGAGCCCTGATGGACAACGGAGAAACAGCGGCCCTCATCCTCCTAGACCTTTCCGCGGCTTTCGACACGGTCTGCCACCGCACCCTAGTGCAGCGCCTCAGCAACGTCGGAATCCAGGAGAAGGCACTAGAATGGATCGTCTCCTTCCTCGACGGAAGAACACAAAGAGTCCGCCTACCACCGTACAAATCAGAGGCCACCGAAGTCATCTGCGGCGTCCCTCAAGGATCCTCGCTGAGCCCTACTCTCTTCAACGTCTACATGAGCCCCCTCGCGGCCATCGCACGCCAACACAGCCTCAACATAATCTCCTACGCCGACGACACCCAGCTGATCCTCTCCCTGACCAACGACCCCGCCGCCGCCAGAGCCAACCTGCACGAAGGGATGAAAGAGGTAGCCGAGTGGATGACGACGAGCCGCCTGAAACTGAACTCAGATAAGACGGAGGTCCTCATCCTGGGCTCCTCACCCTCCGCCCGGGACGACTCCTGGTGGCCCCCCGCCCTGGGCACCGCACCCAAACCGACGGACCACGCACGCAACCTGGGGTTCATCCTGGACTCCTCCCTCTCCATGACCAGGCAAGTCAACGCCGTCTCCTCGTCGTGCTTCAACATCCTGCGCATGCTGCGGAAGATCTTCTGGTGGATCCCCACTGAGACCAGGAAGACCGTCACCCAGGCCCTCGTCACCAGCCGACTGGACTACGGCAACGCACTCTACGCCGGAACCACCGCCAAAATCCAGAAGAGACTCCAGCGCATCCAGAACGCCTCAGCCAGACTCATCCTCGACATCCCACGACACAGCCACATCTCCGGACACCTTAGAGACCTACACTGGCTCCCGGTCAACAAGAGAATCACCTTCTGCCTCCTTACCCACGCACACAAAGCTCTCCACGATCAAGGCCCGAGCTACCTCAACAACCGCATCAACTTCTACGCTCCCAAACGCCACCTCCGATCTGCCAGCCACGCCCTCGCCGCCGTCCCACGCATCCGCAGAGCCACCACAGGAGGAAGGTCCTTCTCCTACCTGGCCGCCAAGACCTGGAACTCCCTCCCGGCCGACCTGCGCCTGACCCAAGACCACCTCTCCTTCAGGAAGAAGCTCAAGACCTGGCTGTTCGAGCAGTAGCGGCACCCCCCACCCCCCCCCAAGCGCCTCGAGACCCTATGGGTAGGTAGTGCGCTCTATAAATGTCTTTGATTGATTGATTGAATGAGGTAGTATCATCTGGGGCATGGCTTCGCTGATATAGGTCAAGGCCAGGGTCAGCTGGGGGCTCCATATCATAATGGTCCCTGGGGTCAGGGGCTTGGGGTTCGTACGGCGGGTCAATAGGGGTCATAACAAAAGCCTGGGCTATCCCCTACCCCAATTGTAGATAGCCCTGTGGTGAGTGTGGCTGAGAGACCACACACAGCAGTGCAGATGCTGGAAAAAATGGTGGGGGGAGAGGAGGAGGATGAGAAGGAAAAGGAATCAGTGGAGAGGTGCCTCTGTCATGAAGCTGCGGCTTCTTATGCATCAGGTCCAAAGGAGAGTTGATGGTCCCTTCAAAAGTCAATTTCCTCTTATGAGGAACAGAGTATTTGGGCTGCTGTGGAGGCTTGGCCATGATGTGACTGGTGCCAGGCTGAATGTAGAATCTTTTTTGCCTGGTGTTGAGCTGTTCTTGGACCTGCTGGAGGATTGATTGGTCTAAGTCTTCAGAGGCAGCAGAGGACGCTGCTGTAGACTGCAGCCTGGAGGGAGCTAAAAAGGGTTGATGACCTCAGGGTGGCTAAGTGTGATTCAGCTCAGTCGGTCTCGGCTCAGAGTGCTTCGGGTCAGGATGCCTCTGCTCCAAAATGTTTGGCCACGAATGTCTCAGCTCCAGTGAAACCTTAGAGGGAGTCCTCGGATGCAGATAAGCAGTGGCAGATGCACAAGGTTTTGAGGAAAACTTCAGCGCCACTTGTGACAAGGACATTGGGTCCAGCTTGGAAGTTCAGTGCAAAACATGGCCATGAGGCAGTGACAGAACAGAGGACTCTGATGAATCAAAGGAGCTTGAAACTGATAGGGAAAATGCTACTTACCAGTATGCATCTGTTCTTGGCATGTAGAGCTGCCGAGTTGTACACTATGCATAGATCGCCAGCAGTGTCTCCCCTAGCAGTGGTCACCTGCATCGGTTGCCGTGGTTTAAAACAGTGCTTTAAGAACAGCCTGGCCGACAGAAGCTTGTTGCTTAGCCTGCACGTCATCACAATAGGGTTTGGTGAAGGTGTGTGTGTAGCCTTTGTTGCTGCTTTACATAGGTCATCTAAAGGAAACAGTGGGAGTGGCGCAAAAGCGTACGCAAATCTGCCTGACCAGTTCATCCATACTGCATTGCCTTTGGACAACAGGTGTTCAAACCTGGCGGCGAAGGTTGGGTATTTTGCGTTTGACTCTCCGGTAACCGCTTTTGGTACCGACTTCTTGGGGTCCGAACGGGATTTGGATTTCTGCTCCGAGGCCTTAGGAGGTGGTTTGGGGTCCTTTGGCTTGGCTATGGGGATGGAAATCTTTTTCGGTTCCGAAGGCTTTGGATCCAATGGTTTCTCTTTCGGCGTGGAGGTGGTTGGTGCCGACTTCTTTTTCTGAGTAGGCTGCTCTTCCCATCTTCGGTGCCGAAGGCACCTGCGGGACATTGATATGCGGTTTGCTCGGTCCCGAGCTACTGCAAGGCCTGTCCGTTATCTTCGGAGACGGGCCCGAGGGTGGGGCTTCTGAAGCTTGTTTTCGATCTCGACTGGGGCCAGCAGGCGAAGTCTTGACCAGCGCCTCCTTTTTTTGGGTGGAGTTGGGGTAGGGGCAGTTGAACTTACTCGTTGAGCAGGAGTGATGCTGTCATCTGAATCGTCTGCTTCGAACACGATTTCCAGGTCCTTAGAATCCGCCTCCAGGACATCGGGGCCTTCGCCGAAGATGTATCCTGGTGCTGGAGCTGCTCGCTGCGCCATTATGTTTCGTCGGGCCCGGCGATCACGGATGATTTTCTTGGATCGAAAAGAGGCGCAGGCCTGGCAATTGTTCTCATCGTGCTCGGGCGAGACACACAGGTTACAGACCTTGTGATGGCCACTGTGTGGGAATTTCGCTCCACACTGGGGCCATTTTTTGAATGGAGTCCTTTCCATGAGCTATGGGCCCGAATGGCGTCAATAGGCCCAGCGGCCCGCCGCGACGACCGGAATAGAGTATTTGAGATGCGCGTCGAAGATCACGCGATCGAAAGCAATACCGTCGAGTTGTAGATAGTTTGCGCATCGAAAAGGTTTCGAAAATACGGTGCCGAACTGGAGCGCAAAAGTTACATCCGAACCCAATGGCGGAAAAAAACAATCTAAGGATGTAGTCTATGCCCATGCGCACTATCTTCCAAGGGAGGAGTCACCTATCTTGTGACTACAAGACTCTTCCAAGACAACAACAAAGTGCAAGCATCCGAGCCCAACACCAGAAGGCGATCTATGCATAGTGTACAATCAGCAGCTCATATGCCTTGAACATATATATATATATATATATAAAAACTGCATCATATCCTGGCATAGGTATATAGATGACCTATTTATCCTATGGAAAGGTCCTAAATCCCAAGCAGAGGCATACATTGAAGAATTAAACAGGAACCCACTTAATCTCCACTTCAGTGGACAGATGAGCCAAGGAGAGGTATCCTTTCATTGCTTTATGTTTTCTGTTTGTTTCTAAATTTTCAATTGTGACGATGAACTGACTTTTATTAATAGCTATATTGTCCATGAGGGTTGTGGCACGTTGCAAAGACTATGAATGGTTTATGCCCATCCAGGGCGTGATAAAATGAAGACATATGGGGATCATGTGCTTTGTGTAGATATTGTAGCCATCACGGCTTTTGTGAGTATTATTATCTAATGATTACACTAAGCCTATACATCTGTATACTTGAACCCATTCTAAGATGGCGGATGCCGATTGTATTTGAGTTTATTTCAATTTATGTTTGCCCATCCAGGGCGTGATTTAGTACTACACATGAAAATCATTTGCATTGTGTGTAGATTGTAGCCATATTGGGCTCTGTTGCATTCGAATATTGATTTATGCGCTATTGTTAACATAAACGTTTAACACAATGCTTTCATATCCACTCTAAGATGGCGGATGCCGATTCTAATTTGAGTCCTATCTTTATGTTGATTACTCGCGCTACGCGAATGTTTAAATGAATGATGATTGGAACTTCCCACTGTCTCATTACTGACGAAGGCCGAGTGCCGAAAGCGCTTTTTGTGAGATTAAAATTTTGTGAATCCTATCTTTGGAGTGCTGCCTCCTGTTTCCCGAGCATTGCGGGGAGGGACTGTTGGAGCGGATATTGTTGTCGGGTGCACCCCCGACTGGCAGGCACCCGCCTCTGAGTGCTACAGGCTGGTGCGAGTGGAGCTGTCATATATATATATATATATATATATATATATATATATATACACATATATATATATATATATATATAAAAAAACTGCATCATATCCTGGCATAGGTATATAGATGACCTATTTATCCTATGGAAAGGTCCTAAATCCCAAGCAGAGGCATACATTGAAGAATTAAACAGGAACTCACTTAAATCCACTTCAGTGGACAGATGAGCCAAGGAGAGGTATCCTTTCAAGATCTTAAAGTGTTTATTCGAGATGGCAAGATTTGCACAACTTTGCTTAGAAAGTTAAGAGCTGGAAATGCGATTTTAGAGGCGAACAGCAGTCACCAAAAGAGTTTAAAAAATAGCATACCATATGGTGAACTGCTTCGCCTAAAAAGAAACTGTTCAAATAACGACAATTTTGAAATCACAGCAATAGATGCCATCGATAGGTTTCAAGGAGAGGATACAAACATGACCTGCTGACCAAAACATTTGAGAAAGTAAATAAAATTCCACGCAGATGCTTACTGAAGGAAAAGGAGAACCTTCCCAGTGTGAGAATGATCCTTGCAGATTTATCACTACTTTCTCTAGCGAAGCGGAGGCTTTCAGAGAAATTTTATACAGTAATTGGCATATCCTAGAAACAGACCTGGTAATTGGTAAGGAATTACCGAAACATCCTCAGGTAACCTTTAGACGTAGCAGGTCACTTAAAGATTATCTAGTTAAGAGCCATTACGAACCAGTCCCCTTTGTCCCTAGATTGAGCACCTTGACAGGATTCTTTCCCTGTTCTAAATGTAAAGCATGCAGAAGTAGTGCCAAAGTTCTATCTTATCAGGTTCCGGGTCTGAAAGGCACGAAGAAAATTAATAAATTCTTAACGTGCAATACACCATATTGTGTTTACTGCCTGGTATGTCCATGTATGAAAATTTACATAGGCAGCACAATACATCCTACCAACTGTAGAATCCTGGAGCATGCTCGTGCAATTGAAAGCAAGGATTCCTCATACCCGGTAGCGAGGCACTTTTCTGAATTTCATAATAGTGATCGCACTCTTCTTAAATTTTTCTGTATCGACCATGTTCCTATGAGCGAGCGTGGCAGTAACAGGGAATTGAGATTGCGTAGACTCGAATCAAGATACATAATCGATCTACACACAAACATCCCATTTGGTTTAAATACCGAAGAACTGTCAATACATTTGGCTTAAGCATGTTTTGAAATAACTGGAGTAGGAAGCTAGTGAATTCCTTTGATGTACTGTAGATGAACTTGTATAATATTGGCATTAGGGTCTCCTTTTGGACTAATACAGAACTGACTGTTAATTGTGATTATGACTTTACATTCTCTGATCAATGAAGACACCATTGATTTCCCAATGAAATTATTTAATTGAAAATTTCTTTAAGTAATGAGTTTGCCCATCCAGGGCTCAATTATGTAAATAGTATAAGGACATAAGGTGGAATGAACTGCTATCAGATAATCATAAGAATTTTATTTTTGATAAAATAATGTTGATTCATAAAGCCCATACAGGGCAGAATTGTGGTGCGCCATTGATTTGATATATATATCAAATACCAAAACGAATCAATATAATTTGATTAAAACATTGTGTATATAATTGTTACTTATATAAATAGTGTATATATCTACATTCTAAGGTGGCGCTTGAAATGATGCAGAGTAGCAGTGCACTTTCTATGTTTACGGAAGGCCTCGAGTAAACAACGCGAGAAGTTGGTAAATAAAATGGCGGTTGTTTAATTTACGTTTGATACAGTGGAAAAAGGCACGTATGCCGAAACGCGTCCTGTTTGTGTGCAAATAAACAGAGGATTTGCAAAACTGACCACACAAGTGCGGCCATTTCTTCTGTTTGGGGGAAAACTTTGGAGCTGATATATATACATACATACATACACCTATACAGATAGAGAGGGGTTTTACTTACCTTATTATACTTACCATACATGGTAAAGGTATATGCGTGGTAAAGGGTGTGTGGAGAAGGCATGTGCTGTAACATCATATAACCATCCACAAACCAGCGACCTCTCATATCACTGGTTGACTTTGTGCTCGTCTTTGATCCTGTAAAGCACTTCCCTGCCTTTGGCTTGGTTCACACTATAGAAATAGAAATACCATAGATATACCACATACATACATACCTAAGGGAGGAGTTACCTCCCCTTTTGCACAGGGCAGAGAAACACAGAACTGATGTAAGAATGTTCCAGGCGTTGGATCCGGTATGTAAAGCTTGAAAAAACAGGAACTGAGGTCAGTGAGATTTGGTGCTTTTTGTGGTGCTGTTGGAGTTGCTTTATTCCCAAGTTGACACTGAAGAGTGCCCCATGGTGTCCAGGTGGCTTATTGCAAGGCCATGATTTCAGATCCAGTCTTGTGGCTGGAGACAAGGTTCATGAAATAAAACTGTGGGAAGGGATTGGGGGTTCATAACTGGCTGACCAGTTTTACTAAGATTGCAACTTGTGCATAAGATCTCATTAACAAATGCAAAAAACCAATGAGAATCCATTCTAGAACACAGATCTGTTACCAACACATTACATGCAGTGCTCCGCAGCACACACAAATATTCAAAGCTATTTTCTGATGACTAGTGACTAGATGATTGCAAACAGATCTCTGTAGTAAGTGCATGAAACACAGGTCTGATTTAGAGTTTGTCGGATTGGTGCTGTCACAACATGATGGATATCGCATGTGTTTTATTATAAGTGCTTTAAGATCGAATGCACTTGTAATAACGAGGAAAGGATGTCCATTGAGTTGCGAAAAAGTAAGCTGACCACCAAACCCCTACTCAGGGTCCTGGTCTCAATATCAGGGCTATATTGTGAGGCTGGCTATAAACAGATCTCTGCAACAACTGACCCAAACTCTTTTCCTATCTGAAAATGCTACCTGCCTAGGATTAACAAGATCAGCCAAAACAAATATTTTGTTAGACACCTATGGGCTGGATCTCAAATCATTTTCGGTCAGTACTTTTACCCACTCTTTCTAGTACAGATTAAGCACAATTGAAGAGAAAACAACATGTAAAACAAAACCCAACAACACATCATCAAGCCAACACTACAGCACAACACACAAGTATTGGCCAAGCCAATCGGTTTGGTAGCTTGTTTTGTCCATGTTTTTTGTAAAACAATATTGTTGAGGGGAGCTGCTCGGTACTCAAAAGAAGAAATTGTCTGAAATCAACATTTTGGGGGGTCTTAGACAACACCTATTGTCATAGTAATCTCTGGCACTGAGGGAAACTACTTAGTGTTTGTGTTACTAGCAAAAGCAGAACGCTGTCACTCACAGTGAAGTTAGCCAATGATTGCAGTCGCTGACTTCACTGCCTCACGCGGCAGACTATAGTTGGAAGTGGAAAAGCGGGAATGACCATAGCAGACAACTGGATGGATGAAGAGGGCTTTCTGAAAGCCTCTATTATTAAGTACATTATATATACATGTATTGGTACAATCAAAAGGTATCGTCTAACACCAGAACAAAAAAGCGCAAAACAAGAAACAACAATGTAGAACACGGAAACAGCTCACCAGAGTACACCAACACGACATAGTAATGAAAAGCATCTGTAGAACAATAAAACCTCAAGGCAACAACACATCAAGAAGACAACACCACAGCAAACACTCAAAAGAACACATGCTAAAGGCAACACAACACGACAAACACAACATAAGGTAGCAGAAGACAATGCAGTACATAACATACTAACACATCATGGATTTACTTATGATTGAAAAGGAGGACTACTCTGAAGTGGTGTTAGATATATCTGTATGAAAGGTCTGTTTTATATCTAACTAGACGTGGAAAGAAACAGGATCATGGACTTTCTCACTTAGGTCAACTTATAGTGTGAAAGGCCCACAGCAAGGGAAAGTGCTGAGAGATGGATATCAGAAGGGTGGACACGGCATGGTTGTTCATAGTCTCCCATGCTGTTTGGTGTCTAAGAGAACCCATTGCATGCCCATTGTGCACTGCCATGACACTACAGGGCACACAAATTGGACTAACAAATCAAATTGAAAGGAATATGCTACTTACCAGTATGCATCTGTTCTTGCCATCTAGGGCTGCTGACATTCATATCTGTGCATAGATCGCCGCCTAGTGTTGGGTCCGGAAGATTGCACCTTATTGTCCTGGAAGAGTCTTCAAAGTATCACGAGATAGGTGACTCCTACCCTGGACTACAGTGCGCATGGGCATCTTCTCCATCCTCAGATTGTTTTTCGCCATTGTGGCAGAGATGGAGATAGTAAATTAAGAAATGTCCATGCAAAAGATAATGCTGCAGCTGCAACAGGCACAGGGGAGGAGGGTAGGCGATATGAATGTCAGCAGCCCTACATGCCAAGAACAGATGCATACTGGTAAGTAGCATATTCCGTTCGAGGCATGTGGGCTGCTGAATTCATATCTGTGCATAGACTGTATAGCAGTGTCTCCTCTAGCGGTGGTTACCTGTGCCAGCTGCAGCAGTTTGAAAGAGAGTTTTGAGGACAGCCTTGCTGCTTTGCTTGCACGTCTACACAGTAGTGTTTTGTGAAAGTGTGTATAGTAGTCCATGTGGCTGCTCTACATATGTCTTCAAGAGGGAAATTTCCTAGGAAAGCCATGGATGCCCCCATTTTGCGCGTAGAGTGTGCTCTCGGGGGGACAGTTAACGTGCGTTTAGCCTTTTGATAACCTATTTGAATGCATTTAACGATCCATCTGGCTATTCCTGACTTTGACATTGGATTTCCTTTATGTTGTGGTGAAAAGGCAACAAATAATTGCTTTGTTTTCCTAAATGATTTCGTTCTGTCCACATAATAAAGCAGAGCTCTCTTTACATCCAGTGTGTGTAGGGCTCTTTCAGCTACTGTGGATTTTGGAAGAACACTGGCAGTTCTATTGATTGATTAATATGGAAATTGGATATACCTTTGGCATAAACATAGGATTTGTTCTAAAAACTACCCTGTTAGCATGTACTTGCATGAAGGCTTCTTGAATTGTTAGTGCGTGTAACTCGCCTGAGTGAGGTAATGTCAATCAAGAATGCCACCTTCCACGTTAGGAATTGCAGTTCGCATGAGTGTAGAGGTTCGAAAGGAGGTCCCATAAGTCTGGTGAGTACTATATTTAGATTCCAGACTGGGGAAGGTGGGTGTCTTGGAGGGATCACCCTTTTAAGACCCTCCATAAAAGCCTTGATTGCTGGTACTCTAAACAGTGACAGGTGTTGCCTGTTTTGAAGGTATGCTGCTATAGCAGCGAGGTGTAGTCTTATGGAAGAGTATGCTAGGTTACATCTTTGAAGATGCAGCAAGTAACATATAATGTTCTGTATGAAAGCATCTAATGGGTTGATTTGGTTATTGTTGCAGTAAATAACAAATCTCTCCCATTTCGCTGCATAGCACGCTCTCGTCTTGCCTCCTTAATGATGTTCATGCAGTCTGGAGGTAAGTTAAGGTATCCGAACTCCAAGACCTCAGGAGCCAGATAGCTAGGTTCATCTGATTCGGATCTGGGTGTCTGATTTCTCCATGGGTCTGAGTTAGAAGATGGGGTGTGAGGCACAGCCTTTGATGAGGAACTATTGAAAGCTCCAGGAACGTTGTGTACCATGGCTGTCTCGCCCATGTGGGAGCAACTAGGATCAGTTTTAGTGACTGTTGCCGCAGTTTGCATGCCACCAGCGGAATCAGTGGTGCTGGGGGAAAAGCGTACGCAAATCTGCCTGACCAGTTCATCCATATCGCATTGCCTTGTGACAACGGATGTGGGAACCTGGCGGCAAAGTACTGGCATTTTGAGTTTTCCTTTGTGGCAAACAGGTCTATCTCTGGGTGCCCCCACTGCCTGAAGAATGGTTGGAGAACTTAAGGGTGAATCTCCCATTCGTGTAGCTGCTGGCTGTGCCTGCTGAACAGGTCTGCTATTCGATTGTCTTTCCCTGGGAGATGTTCTGCAAGGAGAAAGATGTCTTTTGGAATTACCCACTTCCATATGCTCTGTGCTAAGTGGGACAGTTGTGGAGAGTGTGTTCCTCCCTGTTTCTGGATATAGTACATTGCTGTCATGTTGTCCGTCCGGATCAACACAGTACAGCATAAGGAAGTATAGGGAGTATACTTCTGTCCCTTGGTGTTGGAAAGGGACTGGCTCTATGGCCCTCTTTTCCAGCATGCATTTCACCTCTTGTTGTAGCAAGGTGATGTGTTCTTTGGACATAGGACGGTGTCTGAGTGGTATGTTTGGTGGAGTAGAAGTGAGTTCTAGGCAATAACCATACTGGATAATTTGTCTCACCCACCTATCCGTGGTAATTGCGTTCCAGACAGGTAGGAATTATTGGAGTCTGCCTCCGACCGGTGTTGGGTGGTCTGGAGGTAGCGTGATAAAGTCACAGTTTTGTGGCAGTGGAGGCTCCGGTGTTATTGCCTCCACAGCCTCTTCCCTTGTTATTGTTGCCCCTATAACCTTCTCTGTTGGAGTTCTTGTTAACCACATCAATGCTAAAGTAATTCTCCTTCAGTGCTGAAAGTGCTTGATACCCATTGTTCATGACGAGCTCAGCTCGTCATGAGCACACAAGCAGTGTACTGCATGACGAGCTGAGCTCGTCATGAGCATGGAAGGGGTTAAAGGAACCTTGGGTGTTGCCTTAGTATGTAGATGATGTCTGTGAAGTATTACCCCGTGTAGCTGCTCTATATGATGAGCGTCGAAAGGAACCTCTGTGTTGTTGAAACTGCAATGCACCCATTGATTTTGCAGTGTCCTTCATTTTATCTAAAATGGTGTCGACTGCAGGGCCGTTAAGGAAGTCTTGATTGACTGGCTGGTTAAGAATGGTGGACTGCACCTCATTCTTAAAGCCTGAAATACGCAGCCATGCATGGCGTCGTAGTAAAACGCTAGTGTTAATGGACCTGGCTGCAGTGTCAGCTGCGTCAAGAGCACATTTGAGGGAGGCATTTTTAATACATTTTCCCTCCTATATAAGGTCATTGGCTTGGGCTTTGAAAGGCTCAGGCAGGTATTGCATTAAGGCTTCAAGCTGGTCATAGTGTGCCCTATCATAACGAGCTAGTAGAGCTTGTGTATTTGCAATTCTCCAATAATTGGAGGCCTGTGATGCTACCCTTTTACCCGAGGCCTCTAGTATTTTGGACTCTTTATCAGGAGGAGCCTCTCCTGTCGTCTGTGAGTTGGCCCTTTTCCGTGCATTAGCCATTACCAGTGAGTCTAATGGTAACTGACCTCTGATATAGGTAGGGTCTGTAGGGGCTGCTCTATATTTCTTTTCAATCCTGGGATTGACTACGCGTGCCCTGGCTGTATCTTTAAATATATCAGGCGAGTGTTTTAATACCCCTTTTAGCATAGGAAGGGTCCTGACATTTTTCTCAGAAATAGGGAATGTGTCAAATAGAAAGTCTTCTTCTATAGGGTCATTGTGCATATCTACGTTGTGGTACTGCGCTGCCCTATCTATTAGCTGGTTGAAGACAATGGTGTCGTCAGTAGGTGACGGCTTTGTTGGGTTTGAGGAGACGTCAGGGATGGGATACGTGCCATATGGATCAGTTGGCTCTGCCCATGGTTCGTTTTGAGGGTTAGGATCCTCTGGGTAGTTATAATCATATTGAGGATCTTCCCCTGTGTCGCCCTCATTGTCCCCAGACTGAGAATGAGAGTAAGGAGCAAAAGGCGTAGTAGGATAGAAAGGAATGAAGGGTCTAGAGGGAGAAGTCCCAAACTCCTCCTCCTTTAGAGGAATGGGGGTATGAGAGCCTGTGTCCAATGGTCTCTTCTTCCGGTGTAGGATTGTGACTTTACCAGTCTCAGGATTTATATATATATTTTTGCCGGGTCGTCTGATGGATCTAGATGGAAGAGTTCTTCTTCCACTGTCCGTGGCTGTGGCTTAGTCTGTTGTGGATCGACTATTGCTTCCGGGTCGACAACCTCTCTTGGTTCGACGACTTTCAGTGCCTTATTGGTTTTGCTCGGTTCGGCCCCCTTGTTCGGGTCGACGAGTGATTGCGGATCGACCGGGTGCTTAGGGTCGATACGCTTCTTGTGCTCGACAGGCTTTTTCGGTTGACTGTCCTTTGTCGAGTCTATGTCTTTTTTTGGATCGACCAGTCTTTTTGGAGCACTTGTCCTTGGTTCGGTAGCCTTATCCGGCTGGACCACAGGCTTCGGTACGGCGCCCTTTGCGTTAGCGACCTTCTTCGGGTCGACTGCCTTCGGCAGCGCGACCTTTTTTGGCTCTACGGCCTTCTTTGGGTCGGCGCCCTTTGGTTCAGCGACCTTCTTTGACTCGACGGCCTTCTTCGGTTCAGCGCTTTTTGGCTCGATGGCCTTCTTTGGTTCAGCGCCTTTTGGCTCAACGGCCTTCTTCGTGTCGATGCTCTTAGGCTGTACGGCTTTTTTCGGTTCGACGCCCTTCAGGTCGACAACCTTTTTGGGTTCTAGAACCTTCTTAGGGATAATGTTACTTGGCCCTGGGGTCTCTGAAGGCTTAGTCTTTGGTTTTGGAGCCAAGCCGGACGGCGGGGCTGCGGAATGTTTCTTTGGATCTTGGCTAAGGCCTTTAGGCGATGCCTCGATCGGTGCCTTCGGTTACGGGATAATCTGTGTCGGGGGCAGTGTACTCACGATTTGCCCCGGTGGGATCTCGTCATCGGAGTCCGATTGGTCCTCGACGGTGACGATCTCTAGATCCGAATCTGCCGCTTCTGAAAGTTCTTGGTCATCATCAAAGATGTTGTCTGGTTCCGGAGCCTGTCGCTGCATCTCTTGCCTAGCGGCCCTTCGAATCCGGATGATTTTCTTCAAACAGAATTGGGCACAGGCTGGGCAGGTTTCTTCCCTATCGTCTGGTGATAGGCACTTGTTGCATACTGACTGTCAGTATGCGGGAACTTGGAGTGGCATTGTGGGCACCTTTTGAACGGCTCCTTTCCATCGACAGCAGGCCCACGCAGCATCGAAAAGGCCCAACGGCCCGCGTCGACGACCGGTCCGGGATGGAAAGTTCGATCGAGTCAATAAGCATCCGAGCGAGAACAATATCGTCGAAGTCGAAGGCTTTTTGGCCTTTAGAAAAGTTTAGTTTCGATTCCGAAGGTGGAGTATAGGAATAACATCCGAACCCAATGGCGGAAAAAACGAATCTGAAGATGGAGAAGATGCCCATGCACACTGTAGTCCAGGGGAGGATTCACCTATCTCGTGATACTTCGGAAACTCTTCCAGGACAACAAGGTGCAATCATCCGGACACAACACTAGGCGGCGATCTATGCACAGATATGAATTCAGCAGCCCACATGCCTCGAACATATAGTGTTCTACCGGGAAAAAAAAGCACTTACTAAACAATTTAGGGAGCGTTTTGGAATTAGAAGTCATAGATCTTTTTGCTGGGCGGTCTTAGACAGACGCTGGCGTTCTCCCAGACTTGATTGGGGGTGAAGCGGGAGATAAGGCACTTAAGAGGTAATGGATAAATATAAGCTCAATATGAGGAAAGCACCGACAGGCATTACAAGCATTGTAGGAGTTAGGACGAGACTGAAGGTTTCAATTGTGGGAAGAAGATCACCAGTAAAAAAGTAATTTCTTCCTCTGCGTCCCTTTATGCTGAAATATTTGGTGTACCCTTTGCCAGGTGTCATGCTCCGTGACCTAGACAAACTAATGGGCTCCATGATTTGGGCTTGAAAATGTTGGGAGTTAAATTGGAAACACAAACTCCTGTGTATAAGTGGGGCTTAGTCTCTCAGATCCATCTTACAATATGCGGACACATAATTGCAACATACTGTGCACTTGGTTGATAACAATAACTGGAAGAATGATTAGCTGGAACGTACCCAACAGATGCTCTAAGTGAGGCCTTCATGATGAGCAGTAATATACCATAACACTTCCTATATCTATTTAGCCAGGCGGGAAGAATTTGGGAAAGGGTGGTCAAAACAATCCTACAAAGGCTCCCGGTTGATCTGATACTCCACTGTTGTAAATTAAGCCACTGTGAGATATTAACAAGTATACGTCAATGGATACATGGTGGGGGCACAAGAGGGTGCTGGACAATGAGAGAATTATTCCTAAGTGATAGATTTTGTACATTTGACCAAGCACCAATTTCTACACCACACATGATTGGCGCAGGTAACCAGAGAGCTCTGAATCAATTCCGTGAAGTGCATGGAGAGACAATAATAATGATAAAGATCCTTAATATGGCAGGAGGCAGAAAACAAAATATATATATATATATATATATATATATATATATATATATATATATATATATATATATATATATATATATATATATCACTGATAGAAGACAGAAGTGGGGATACAGAATGAGCAAGTAAGATATACACACACGAGTGCCCAGAGCCTGTGAATTCTGAATACTGGTGGAAAGCCACAGAAAGAGTTAAATGAATATCACCGAATGCAAGTTTCAAATTAATTAATTTCCATTATCTCCACAAAATCGACCTTCCCCCGAAAAAACAAAACTACCTAGAATTTACCCAGGCAGAAGATCTGCATGTAGTAGGCGAAGAACACTTGGGACAGAGTTCCTTCGGGTCAGGGATGGCCCGTGGGTGGCAGGATTCTGGGATAAAGTGGTGGAGAGCTTTCAAGCAATAACAGGGAATGGCCAGCAATATCCTCAATCAATGTTTATTGGGGATATTTCAAATGAAGAAAAATTAGAAGATGAAAGGGAGGTTGTCCACTATGGGCATGGTCCTAACCAAAAGGCGCCTAGATATATATTACATAAGCCCCATAGCCCAGAAATTCAAGGTATGGAAGAAGGACCCATAGGGCCGAACACCATATGAACAACTTTAAAACCTCAAGGAGAGAAAACAAATAAATGGAAGCGTTAGCAGACTGGGGAAGCAAAACTGATAGACCCTCCCACCCTCCAAATAACAGAGTGCTTTACTACATGGAGAAAATATACCCAACATATTTATATATATATATATATAAATGTGTATACATGTAACCCCAATTTGAAATATGCAATTATGTGTACGCTCAACAAGTCTAGGGAGTGAAAAATGACATGCTTTACGTAGCATATTCTACGTGTTGTTCTGTTTCAATGCAAGTGTAATTAGTCACTTAAAAACATTTAAGTTGGGGGCGTGGCCAAGATGGCGGCTTAGCAAGACGTGCTTTCCGTAGGCTCCCCGTCCCCGTCCCCCAAACCGGGTCTAAAAGCAGACCGTCTCATCTTTTAGCACCGGAGCTGACACCTGCAGGCGCAGGAGACTCCCCAGCAGTGATCGGGAACTCCGGCGGACTTTGGGGACGGAGCAGAGACCGACATGGCGGAGCCGCCGGCGGAGACCATTGGAGAAGCGGGAGGCTGTGATCCAGCGCATCGGCGAGGGAAGCAAGCGATTCCCTGCCTCGAGCTCTTGGACTGTGTGGCAGCTTTGAGGGCCTCCTCGGCTGGTGCGGGGAGACGCTCGCTGGGACGCACCAGTGGAACTTGCAGGGACGACCCGAGGAGGAGGCGCTCACAGGGCCGGCTCTGGAAGACACTCGAGGCCCCGGCTTGGGCCTACCCGGCAGCGAAGGTGCTTCCGAAGGTGAGCGAGGCGGCATAGCACGGCCAGGGAGTGCACACCCGGGGACTCCTATCGGGACCTCTGGCACCCAACGACCCTGTCAGGCGTGGCGGAGACCCAGGGCTGCACGTCCAAGCAACTCAGACAACGCCATAAGGCCTACCGCAGCGGGCCACCGGCCGAAGCAAGGGCGCCACCTCTGCGGTTGCCCGAGAATGGCGGCTTGGGGCACTGATCGGACCCCCAAGGAGGACGCGTAGCTAAAGGCGATTGTGACGACCCCGAGTGGGGCCCTACGGGGGAACTGTCGTGTTGGGAAGTGAATTTAGGGGGAATCTGCCGAATCCCTGAAGCGGCGCAAATCAAGACCAGGCTCAATTGCTGGAAACGGCGAGAGGAGCGAACGTGACCACAGAGCCGCGTGAGAGCTGACTGCCACGAAGCGCCACGATCCAGTGTGGCTCAGGTCCCGGACCCGGGAGGAGCTCGACTCACGACGGCGGGGACCGTGCTGCGGAGCACCCCCCGACCCCCCTCCGGTTCTACCATCGCAACACAGCAGGGTTCCAGCTAGGAGGACGGAAGGCAGACTTCCTCCAATCGCAAAGGGAATCGCACCATAACCGAACTGTGGGCAAAGGCCCTCCTAAAGCCGACAAAAGCCCTGACAAACCAGCTCAGGCTCCCCCACTGTTTGACCCGGCCTCGTGGCGTGGTCCCACTCCTCCCGCATGGCGGGCCCTGGACGACATCGACCCCTGTCCTCTGGCCTGAAGCTACCCCCTCCAACCTTCATGAGAGCCGCCACTCATGACGACCCCCGGCTCGCCCCCACCAAAACATGGCGACCCCTACTCGCCCCACGCTGCTGGTCCGACCCCTATCCCGGGCAACCCTCTCAGGCCCGACTCCATCTTGGGCCTTCCCCGTCCGGGCCCCGTGGCCTCGGCCCGACCTCGACCCCAGCAAAGCCCAGACATCGAGGCACCGAGATCCGACCAGGTGGTAAAACGGCCACTTAACGGATCAAGGAGGAGGAGAGTTTCGATGGCCCTCCAGCCGTCCCCGGACGCCTGGTTTCGATCGCCCTCCGGCCTCCCTGGGCGCTGGCTCCACCCTCCTGCTGGGTGTCTGGACACTCTCATCCCGGCCCCTCTGACCCCCAGGTGCGAGGGTCCGGACATCAAAGGACTCCAGACCTATATCTGGGGCAGCTCTTAAATGGGTCGGGAGTTGTATCCTGGAGTCGAGAGCCCGGCAGGGTGAACCGCGGCTGACCCTGAGACGAACTCACTACGGCACCCTGAACCCTATTCGGAGCCCTGCTGGCGCTGCCGCGGACCGACCTCGCTGAACCATCTTCAGAGCCCTGCTGGTGCTGCCGTGGCCCGACCTCGCTGAACCCTCTTCGGAGCCCTGCTGGCGCTGCCGCGGCCCGACCTCGCTGAACCATCTTCGGAGCCCTGCTGGCGCTGCCGCGGCCCGACCTCGCTGAACCATCTTTGGAGCCCTGCTGGCGCTGCCGCGGCCCGACCTCGCTGAACCATCTTCGGAGCCCTGCTGGCGCTGCCGCGGACCGACCTCGCTGAACCATCTTCGGAGCCCTGCTGGTGCTGCCGTGGCCCGACCTCGCTGAACCCTCTTCGGAGCCCTGCTGGCGCTGCCGCGGACCGACCTCGCTGAACCATCTTCGGAGCCCTGCTGGCGCTGCCGCGGCCCGACCTCGCTGAACCATCTTTGGAGCCCTGCTGGCGCTGCCGCGGCCCGACCTCGCTGAACCATCTTCGGAGCCCTGCTGGCGCTGCCGCGGCCCAATCTCGCTGAACCATCTTCGGAGCCCTGCTGGCGCTGCCGCGGCCCGACCTCGCTGAACCATCTTCGGAGCCCTGCTGGCGCTGCCGCGGCCCGACCCAGAGGAACCCCCCAGCTCGAGGATTGAGAGCTGAGCGCAGGGTATCCCTGTACCAGGCTGGTACCAAGACTGTCCCGCTAACCCCTTCCCACAGTTACCGAGACCTTAAGGATCCCTCGATCCAGTTGTACATATATTGCGAAGATAACCTGCCTTGATTACTGATAAAGACGTTAAGAATCTCCTTGTGTGGTGTCCATTTGTAGTGGTGTGATTACTCGCCTGTACGATCTTAGGAGAGGAACCTCGCCCGGAGGCCTCTCGACGGCACTCGGCCAACTCCAGAAGGAGAGGTGGGTCTCGGGGTGGTCGGGCAGACAACCTCGGCCTTCCCCCTAGGATCTCCTTTCTAACAACCACCTAAAGAGAATGATCACGGCGAGGGGGAGGCCGCTGCGACCAAGGCATTTATGGAGACCCTCTTCGCCTCTCTCAAAGAGGACTTCCAAACCCTGCGACAAGAAATGGCGGGAGAATTTAAGGAGCTGCGCCGAGACTTTGATGACTTGGGGGAAAAAGTGTCTGCCACTGAACTCGAGGGACAAGCAAGGAGCGAGGAAGTGGAATTTTTGAGACAAGAAATTATCAGACTCAATGATCAACAAACTGACCTCCAATCACACACGGAGGATCTTGAAAACCGCTCGAGGTGCAATAATATCAGGGTCCGGAATGTGCCGTCCAAAGCAGAGGGGGACGATTTGGCAGGATATTTGCAAGCCCTGTTCCGATCAGTACTGGACGAGAGCGAGGACTTCGAAATTCGCATCGATAGAGCCCACCGCGTGGGCCCAGCTCGCCGAGCTCAGGGTCTCCCACCGGACATTCTGGCTTTCCTGCCAGATTACCCCCTCAAGGAAAGGATTTTAAAAGCGGCGCGGCTTAAACAACCTCTTCGCTTCCAGGGCCACGAGGTGGAACTTTTCCAGGACCTTTCGGCAATCACCCTGCAAAAGCGGAGATCATTTAAAATGGCCACCACCTTCCTCCACAAAGAGGGGGTCCCGTACTCATGGGGCACCCCTTTAGACTGATCTTTAAATGGAATGGGGTGCTCCATCAACTGCGATCCCTGAAGGATACGTGTAGCCTACTGGGCATACCGCAAGAGGAGGACCGAACAGATGAAGAGGAGGGGGGACATTCATCGGGGGCCCCGTCCGGATCCCTTCGGACACATGACGACGGCTGGCAAAAGGTGAGAAGAGGACGTCCCTCCTGGAAACACCTCAAGCCGAACCTGGAAACAATGTAAAAACCTAGTCTAGATACTCCCCCCTTCCCCACCTTACTTACCAGGAGTATCTTGAATCTCTTCTACAGCGCAAAGATGCTCCTTGGAGTGCAGCCTGCACTTTACAAAAACCCCATTACATTACATTACATTACAATACATTACAATACATGGGCCTACTGGACACTTGGCGAACCCTATACCCACTCACGCGCGACTACTCCTTTTCACACGTACACCAGACGTACTCTCGGCTAGATTACATTTTTCTGAGTCAATCCCTGCGGGGTAACCTTCAGGATGCCAAGATACTTCCCATCTCGGTATCCGACCACGGTATGTTCACAGTGTGCCTCTCATGGTTGGGTAATGCCCCGAAGCCAGCCCGTTGGTACTTCCCGGAGGCTCTGACGAGGGATAAGGAATCAATGACACTGTTGAGGGAGGCTATCGCCGAATTCTTTACCCTCAATACTCCAGATGCGACCTCTGAATACAACACGTGGGACGCATTCAAGGCGGTATTGCGCGGTAAATGCATTTCGCTCAACTCAGCCCTGAGTAAACACCGGGCGAAAGAAAGGGAGGGCTTAGAGGAGGAGCTGGAGAAGGCAGAACAAGCCCACAAACTTAAACCCACTAGGCAGACACTACGCACACTCACGGCACTCAGGGGTAAGTTACGTGCCATATATAACAACAGGGCAGAATTCACCCGTCTTAAACTACGCAATCTATCCTACACTCAGGGCAACAAAGTAGGGAAACACCTTGCTAGACAATTGAAGGACAAACGGGAAAGGGAATACATAGGGGGACTTCAAGACGGGGCAGGGAACATACTCCATAGGGACGAGGATAAGGCAGGACTCTTTGAATCCTTTTACTGTTCGCTGTACTCAGCTGACGCTCTCGACACGGACCACCAACAGGCCTTCCTCAAGGATCTCCCAATTCCGCAAGTCACCCCAGAGTGGAATGAGACCCTCACAGCGCCTATTACCCTTGAGGAAGTACAAACAGCTATTAAAGCACTGAAACCCCATAAGGCACCAGGTACGGATGGGTACACAGCAGTCTTTTATAAGACCTTTGCGGGGGACATTAGCCATCACCTGGTCCGGCTCTTCAATCAGATGGCCCTAGACGGCGACACCCCTGCCTCTATGACGGAGGCGGTGATCACTGTAATCCCTAAACCTGGAAAGGACGCCACTTGCTGTTCTTCCTACCGGCCCATTGCCCTCCTGAACATCGACGCAAAGCTGTACTCCTCCATTCTGGCCAGGCGACTGACGGACCTTATGCCACTCATCATCCATCCCTACCAGTCGGGCTTTATTAAAGGGCGCCAAACACATGACAACACCCACCGTATCGTCCATTTAATCGAAAAAGCCAACAAAGTTAACATTCCTGCAGTATTAGTCGGTCTAGATGCTGAAAAAGCATTTTATCGAGTCGATTGGCAGTTTTTATGGGCCACATTGGTGAGATTTGGCTTCTCCCCCACGTTCATAACAATTCCAGGCCAATTATAGACATCCTAATTCCAAAGTCTCTGTCAATGGCGTGCAATCTTCTTTATTCTGCCATTCCAGGGGGACCAGAAAGGGCTGCCCCATGTCCTCCATGTTATTCGCCCTTAGCATAGAACCCCTAGCTATAGCAGTAAGGGAGCACCAGGGAATTGAGGGTCTCCCCTTCACTGGGGAGTCCCATAAAATTTCCCTCTTCGCGGACGTCCTTCTCTCCTTGTCAAATCCGATAGGCTCACTCCCACACCTACAGGAAGTTCTCAGTTTCTTCGAGTTGGCAGCAGGCTTCAAGGTTAACCTGAGTAAATCCCATATACTCAACCTAACCCTCTCGTACATGGAGTCCTTACAACTCCAGTCTCTAACGCCGTTGGCGTGGGCGCCCTCCTCCATACAATACCTAGGGGTACAACTCACGCCCACATTGGAGAAATTGTATTCAGGCAATTTTCCCCCTATCCTCGTCCGCATTCAAACAGAGCTTACAAGATGGAAGCCGCTCTTTCTCTCCTGGCTGGGACATATACACGCTATAAAGATGACACTCCTCCCCAAATTACTATACCTATTTCAGGCGCTCCCCATACAACTAGACGAGGACTTCTTTAGGCGCACGAAAACAATGATACTGCGCTTTATTTGGCAGGGGGGCGGGGGCGGGCCCGTCTCGCCTTCTCCATACTTCGACGGCCGCAAAGGGAGGGAGGAGCAGGGCTTCCTGATCTCAAACATTATTATAAAGCGGCCCAATTGCGCATCTTAGTCGAATGGACGCAGATGGAGTCGGAAAAGCATTGGCTCCACATGGACCGCAGCGTAGCAGGCAGGACGATATGGGACTTGATTTGGCGTGCGAAGGATAGGCCCCCAAACGCATACCTCAGCACCCCAACACGCACTACTCTTAAGGTGTGGGATGCTGTAGCTATAAGGGAGGGTTGGACATCTTTCCCCTCACCACTGACACCTCTTCATTTCTCCTCCCACTTCCCCCCTGCACTTGTAGAGGGACCATTTAACGCCTGGAGAGAGGGAGGTTGCCTCGCATTGACAACTTATTCCACAACTATGACCCACTTACCTTTGAGAACGGCACAAGAGAATATGCGGTGGGGGACCGTGATCGGTATCATCATGCAAAACTGTTACATTGGGCCCTAGACCCCCGGATCAGGGAGGGAGCCACTAGACCTCTCACTAAACTTGAATTACTCCTCCTTAAAACTAAATCCATGAAGGGTGCTATTTCGGCGCTATACAAGCTCCTACTCTCCACAGAAACCAGCCCCCGTCCAAGATATCAGGCCTGGTGGGAGGGGATGGCCCAACGCGACATTTCAGAGGACGACTGGAGCCACCTATGGTCAGATGTCCTTAAGTTTAACCAATCTACAGCTCTGAGAGAAGCCCACCTGAAAGTAATGATGCACTAGTATTTATACCCGTCCAAACTAGCTAAAATATTTCCCGGCACATCGGATCGATGCTGGAGGGGATGTGGCCTCCTGGGGGATTTCCAACACATCTGGTGGGACTGCCCCTCCATTCGGCCATTTTGGGAGGAGATCCTGGCGCAGATAAAATCCATCCTGGGGTATCCCGTCCCAACCTCCATAACCGAGGCTCTACTTGGCATTAGAGACCCTACACTAGAACATCAAACCAGGGCCGACAAGAGAATCATGTGGCTATGTATGGGGCTGCTAAACTGGCTGTAGCGGCAGCGTGGAAGAAGAAGGAAGCACCGGCGATATCCCTGTGGCACTCCCGCCTGTGGCAATTACTGAGCTTGGAACATATGTCCGACATAGCCCGCGAGGATTTCAAGAACTTTGAATTTCGTTGGGGTCCCTTGGTCATCTTCCTTTCGAAGGGCCTGCCATCGGCGGTATGCCCTTCCACGATCAGGGCCCTTCATCTATTCCAAATCTAAGATTCACCCTACGGTAGGACACCCTATTGTGCCGCAACACCACCACTGGGGAGGGTGGGAGGAGTTTGGGGGTAGGGGGGAAGAGTTGGGGTCTTTTTTCCTTTGTTTTCGCTCTTTTCTATTATTTGACTCGTGATGCACTACCCACTGACGATCTCCCTCGAGCTCCTTGGGGGTCATGGCGTGCCGGTGGCACAAACTGGCTCTTTGGTGAAGAAGGGAGCATAGAAGGAAGAAGGAGTGAAGAGACGCTCAGAGACATGATAGTATTCTTACTGATGGTTCCCTATAAGGGACGTGACAATTGCTCCCCATATGCCCCAACACCGACACCTCCAAATGTGATATGGTCTGAGAATGGGTACACGGTAGCTAAGGGGCACTCCGATTTACTGTTTGCCAGCGATGTAACTGTTGTGATTTGCACTTCGGAGAGCCCCTGCGAGGGCATTTGGGCGGATTGTGCCTTGAGTCGTGTTTTGGAAACCACAATAAAAACTATTTTGACAAAAAAAAAACATTTAAGTTAATATGTAAAAAAAATACACCAAAGCAACACAACAAACACCATTACAACACACTACCCAATAGAATAAAACACAATTCAGCAACATACTATATTCCAACAAATCAACACAATAACACCACAGCCCATGCCAATACAACACAAAGATTGTGTGATGGAGAACAAACTGCAATAAGTGAAAAGGGCTCCGGAAGTGATCATGAAATGACCAAGGATGCGAACAAGGGGACAACAGCACACATTCTTGCAGTTCCACAAATTAAGGCAATGGGAAGGGGCTCGAACATCTCCAACCTTCTCAAAAAGCGGTGTCAACCTTGTCAGCAGCACTTCTACCCTTCTTTAAGGGCAGTCACCACATCAATTAGGTGTTGCCGGGGCTGGAAGAAGCTTGCATGTCAGCAGCCGATCTGTCACCCCTCTTGGCCTTCACGCATCTGATCATAGATGATTTGAGGTGGTATTCAAAGGGGGGCAGACTAAACATGCTTCACTGCTACATCTTAATTAGAACGTAGCATAATGAAGTCATTACTCTTACTTATAGGTGTACGGTCATGTGTTCTGATCTCCAAAACCACAGACACCCACAATGTCCTGCTCACTGTGCAGTGCGACTCAACAAATTTGCTTTGTTCCCTATACTCTTGATGCAAAAGAAAACCAGGACACAAGAAATACATTTACATTTTCTTTTCATTTTACATTTTGCTTACAAATATTCTTGGAGATCTTCATAAAAAACCTGATAAGATTAGAAACAAAACAACACAGACATATAAACTGTACAAGGGGGCAGAAATCCACAGCCTTCACTTCCGGGAGAAGCCTGCAGACCCTGCCATGGGCAGCAGGAAATAGGCGGCAGCGTTGGCTCCTCTGTCAACGAGGATACCATTCCTTCTTCAAAAGTGAGCCGTCACTCGGTCAATATCTAATAAGTCATCCAGGATCTGGAGAGAGAAAGAAAGCAAACTCGTGGTCAGATGGAAGAAGGAGAAGAGGCAAACTGGTTGACCACCAGAAGAAGGAGAAAAGGCAGTGGCGAACCTTTCAAGAATCAGAAAAATAACTTTGTGGTGTTGGACTGCCAGCACCACGCACACCAAGTCATCAGGGGACCCTTGCTGTGTTGTGTTTGGATGGTGCGGGACACCATTACTTGAGTTTGTGTGGGATCTGTGTTGTGTGGTGGGCCACACTCTTGTTTGAGTTTGGGTGGGACTCTTTTGTTGTCTCTGGAAGATAAGGCACAACACTGTTTGAGTGGGACCCTTGCTGTGTTGAGTTTGGATTGTAGGACACACCACTGCTTGAGTTTAGGTAGGACCTGTGTTGTGTCTGGATGGTGGGCACACTATTGCTCGAGTCTGGGTGGGACCCTTGTTGGTTATGGATGGTGGGCACACCATTGCTCGAGTTTGAGTGGGACCCTTGTAGGTTATGGATGGTGGGCACACCATTGCTTGAGTTTAGGTAGGACCTGTGTTGTGTCTGGATGGTAAGGCACACTAGTACTCGAGTCTGGGTGGGACCCTTGTTGGTTATGGATGGTGGGCACACAATTGCTTGAGTTTGAGTGGGACCTGTGTTCTGTCTGGATGGTGGGCACACCATTGCTTGAGTTTTGGTGGGAACCTTGTTGTGTATGAATTGTGAGACACACCATTGCTTAACCCGTTCTATGCTCATGACGGAGCCGCTCCGTCATGAGCCTCGGTTGAGCTCTGCTCATGACGGAGCGGTTCGGTCATGGCCCGCTTGGCGTGCCTGCGTGGCGCGAATTTCGCGTCTGCACGGCGTGTTCCATTGAGCGGGCGCGTTCGTGACGGAACCGCTCCATCACGAGCACAGCTCAACCGCGGCTCGTGACGGAGCCGCTCCGTCACGAGCCGCGGTTGAGCTGTGCTTGTGATGGAGCGGTTCCGTCACGAACGCGCCCGCTCAATGGAACACGCCGTGCAGACGCGAAATTCGCATGCGAGCGCCGCGCGGCCGCCCCACCCCCTTAGCGCTGCGACGGAATTCCTGCCGCAGCGAAGGGGTTAAGGTAGGGTACAACCTTTGATTTGGGATGGTGAGGCACATCACTACTTGTGTATGGGCAGTACTCTTGTTGTGTTGTGTCTGTACTGGGGTGGCAGAGTGGGCTAAAGAACGGTGATGGATTAAACCCAGATCTTTTTACTGGGTGTGAGTGTTTGATTGATTCAGATGCTCCGTCCATCACCACCCCCTTTTGTACCGTGTCTGTATAATAAAGCACGTCATTGCTTGATTGGGACCCTTGTTGCGTTTGGAGGGTGGGGCACACTATTGCTTGAGTTTAGGTTGGACCTGTGTTCTGTCTGGATGGGGAGGCACACCATTGCTCGAGTTTGGGTGGGACCCTTGTGTTGTGTCTGATCATGCACACCATTGCTCGAGTTTGGGGGTGACCCTTGTGTTATATCTGGATAGTGGGCATACCCTTGCTTGTGTTTGGGTTGGACCCTTGTGTCGTGTATGGATGGTGGGCACACCATTGCTTGAGTTTGGGTGGGACCCTTGTTGTGTTGTGTCTGATCATGCACACCATTGTTCGAGTTTGGGTGTGACCCTTGTGTTGTATCTGGATAGTGGGCATTCCATTGCTTGAGTTTAAGTGAGTCCGGTGTTCTGTCTGGATGGGAAGGCACACAATTGCTTTTGTTAGGGTGGGACCCTTGTTGTGTTGTGCCTGAATGGTGTAACACACCATTGCTTGTGTTTGGGATGGACCCTTGTGTCGTGTATGGATGATGAGGCACACCATTGCTTGAGTTTGGGTACGACCCTTGTTTTAGGATGGTGAGGCACATCCCTACTTGTGTTTGGGCGGGACTCTTGTTGTGTTGTGTCTGGATTGTGGGGCACACCATTGCTTGTGTTTGGGTTGGACCCTTGTGTCGTGTAGGACCCTTGTAGTGTTGGGTCTGATCAGGCACACCATTGCTCGAGTTTGGGTACGACCCTTGTTTTAGGATGGTGAGGCACATCCCTGCTTGTGTTTGGGCGGGACTTTTGTTGTGTTGTGTCTGGATGGTGAGGCACATCACTACTTGTGTTTGGGCAGGACTTTTGTTGTGTTGTGTCTGGATGGTGAGGCTTTGGAACAAGGCTTTTCACAATTTTGTTTAACTGGAAACTCAGCAGCTGGTGCTTATTAGCACTGAGTTGTCTAGTGTCAAACCCAGAAGACCTGAAGAGAGAAAGACCTATCAAGGCAAGCTTGGCGTTTTGTACTATGCGTGTCTGATATACCTGTGGCTTTAACTAATACTTAATAAACACTGTAATGAAAACAATGTCTCAAAGTCCTCCATGTCCACTTGAATACAGACCTATGGAGAAACTAGACACAAGATAGAAAACTTAAAGCATAAATACAATAGAAATGATTAGTCTTATTATGATCTCTGAATGTGCTAGCGCCTTCTGTATTCAACATGATCATATTTGTACCAGATTGTTTGGCTTACCTGTAAATAAAAGCTCTAGTCTTCTTTGGAGCTACTACACTGCCTGGGCATTTATAAAGAGTGCTATATACAGTGTCGCAATGATTCTGAGTTACTAACCCCAAAGCTCCCACCGTGAGGTTTGACTGTTCAACTTGACTACCACTTGAGAGTCAGATGACTAGATGGAATCTTGTTTGTCCACTTGAAGCACCACAGAAATAATGGCCCGTTGACTGACCTAAGAAGAGTGTGCCCCATGTGGATCCAGTGATCACACATCTTCATCAATCAGTATTTGCAGCCTTAGCTCCAGGGGAATTTGCTTGTAACCCCACGGAGGGCTGCTTTTTTACCACAGTCTAGCACATTTTAATACATAATACTATCCATCTCAAGACAGTTCTCTTCTGCACTACCTTGTTCCTCTTTGACCCTGAGAAACTCACAAAGATCTAATCGCCATCCCTGGTGCGATCTATATAAAAACTGAGGGCTCTCTTGGGATCTCAACGATGCAACCTCTCGTCCTCTTTTGAGGGGTGGAAAAAAAAAACGCCAGAAGGGTGACAGCCTGTCCGACATGAAGGATTATGTTACTTATCTTGTAAGCATCTGTTCGTGGCATGTAATGCTGTAGATTCACATGCTCTGCATACCCCTGCCATCTAGTGTTGGATTCGGAGTTGTGCAACTTGTTTTTCTTTGAAGAAGTCATGAGGTAGAGTGGCTCCTCCTCTATTGTGATACTGCACATGGGCATCCACTCCTTGTTAGTTTTCCCAAAGGCGGGCGAGAAAAGGATTGCGAGTAAAGTGTCAGTAAATAGATGCCCATGCTAAAAGAATTTTGTAAAGTATAACTGCGATGGCTACAAGTGTCTGGGGAGGAGGGGCACATGTGAATCTGCAGCACTATGTGCCACAAACAGATGCTTACAGGGTAAGTAACAATCCATTCTATGGCATGTGTGGCTGTAGATACATATGCTCTGCATAGACTGGAAAGCAGTCCCTCCTAAGAAGCAGTGGCTAGCCTGTGAGAGGTGCAGACGTTTGAAAAAGTGTATGTAGCACTGCCTGACCTAAATTGGCTTGTTGGGGTGGTAACACATCTACACCATAGTGTTTAGTAAATGTATGTGGTGTAAGCCATGTTGTTGCTTTACAAATTTCAGCTATGGGGAGATTTCCTAAAAATGCCATTGTTGCCCCCTTCTTACGAGTAACGAGCTCTGGGAGTGATGGGTAAAGCTCTTTTAGTGTTATTGTAGCAAGTCTGAATGCATTTTACTATTCCTCTGTCTATGCCGGATTTGGACATAGGGTTACCTTCATGTGGTGGTGAAAAAGCTACAAACAGTTGTTTTGTTTTCCTGACAGGTGTTTGTGTCGATGGGAGGCTATAGCCGCTTTTCCGGATATTGGAAGGCTATATTATACAGTGCATATTGCCAGGATGAATCGGAGTTCCCTCTATCAAGAGTTATTCTGAAAACCTGAAGATGCAAATTCATTTAGCAAAAAATGGTTGGCTTGGCTGTTCTATACCACTACTGTGTGAAGAGAATTTTGTGATCAAGAATATGATGTACTTCAAATGTTACTTCTGCCAAAGTTGAAGACAACTTGTTTTGTGTCTGAACAAGGACAGGCGATAATAAAAGAATTTTGCATGGACACTTAAGATGGAAGAGTGTGGTTTTTAGTGCATAACCTAATGTGTGACTAGTCCCTGAAAGGAAAACGGGGATCTGGAAACTAGCGCCAGGCATTTCTCTAAATTTCCTCTGCTGTCGATATACATACATATATACAGGTATATATTGTTATTGCCCTGCACATTTCAGATTCCTTAAAGGCCTCTCTTCCTTGATCCAGGATGCTTGATAGGTACTGGGTTCTACTTTGGAAAGGTAATAGTGTTTCTAAGAGGAAACATGCCTGATGTTTTTATTTCTTCCAGTTGCACCCAGTGTTTGTCTGCAGCTCTCTTCATTAACGGACTGCACATTCCAATTGTTGTCCAGAGGCAATGGCCTTAACGGTTACGTGTCTATTCCTTCTTTTTGGGAATTATTTTTGATGTCCTGCCACCGAGTCTCCATATATTCAGGGTCCTCTGTTTCCAGGGACACGCCGAGGGTTTCTAGATCCCCCTCTTCAAAGAATAATTCTGGTTCCTCCTTTTCTTCCTGTGACTCTGGTGCTACTGGGGGCTCTGGCTCCTCTGTGTCTTGATTCAATGGAGTTTTTTCTGGTAAAGTTTTCGGCGAAATTCAAAGTTCTTGAAGAGATGCGGTAGATTTCTCTTGTATAATCGCAGCCATTTCGGCCTTGAGATGCCACTTCTGCTCCATTTCAGCAACTCGCTCTTCAACGTCGAGAGTAGGGGTAGATTTACTCTTCGACCTAGAGACTTCCTTCATCGGGTTATCACTCCACTCTTTTTTCTGTACCTCTCGACAGCGATTGCCACCAGCCGGTGGTGGCCTTGCTGTGGGACCAAAGGGGTTCTTTCAGCCTTTTCTTGCCTTTCGTCTGCGAGACTTTCAACACAAGTTTGTTGTATGAGACACTCCCCCAGTATGTTTTTTTCTATGTTACCTGGGAACGTTTTTCTTTGTGCCTTTGTTGCTCCTTCTCGACGTCTATGACCCTCGTTTCGGCGTCTGAGCTTCACCTTCGGTCATTTCTGGAAGGTTAATCTACCACAAACTCCAGGTCTCACAGCAAATTAGTTTCTTTCTGCCCCTGCATGGTGTAGCATGCTTGCCTCTGTTTTTCTCTTGTCTTCTTAGTCTTCGGCTTGAAGTCTGTGCAGTCGTCACAGTTGTCGCTCTTGTGGTCCAGCGGAAGGCAAAGGTTGCACACTTGATTGCTGTCCTTTTGTGTAAATTCATGATGGCATTCAGGCAGAATTGGAAGGGTGTTGTCTCCATATCAAGCAGAACAAGGTCCACCCTGCCTGGACATTCTCCGGTTTCCCTTCACGTGTAGATTTGATTCATTCTTATGCGGTACTTTGTTCCTGTACTTTGTCGATTAACTTTTGTTCAAACGCCTTCTTTTAGCAAATTTGAGAGCCTTCAGCAATGCTTCCTGATCCAACGGCAAAAAAAAGCATCTGAAGATGGTGACTATGCGTGTGAGCTTCTGGGGAGGGCGTATGACATCAGGAAAGGCTGTATTAGGCACCAAATGGTGGGACAGTCTATGCCCAACAACACACACAAAAAAATTAAAAGAAATATTAATACAGTGGAGAATTCTGGATACCTTTCGGACCCAACCACTAGATGGTGGAATGATGCACAGCATGTGAATCCCGAAAAGGTTCAAGCTGGAAAATGGTATCTATGTCAAGGGAGCCAGTGCATGGAGATGCGCCGGAACCGAAGTCGGTGAGGAACCCAAAGCAGGTTAGTGAGGAAGAGACAGCAGAGAGGACGAACACTCTGGCAGGACCCCAACTAGAGCCCTCTGTTGCTCCTTGGGCCCAAAGGGAATTGGAAGCATGCCAAATATGCACGGAATGGTGCCCCTAAAGGACTCGATCAGCTGAACAGCACAAGACGACCCAGAAGTTTGGGTTGCATCAGGAACAGAGTCTGAATCAGCTTGTCACAAGTTTGGGCATGTCAAGGTTGAACATCAACACCCTTGTGCCCCCCCTGTGGAGTCAGAGAATGGCTGAAAATTTTGTGCTTCTGCTTTGAATTTGCCAAAGACTTCTACGAAGATCTGCTGTGGGAACAAATTCAGGGGTGGAAAAGGCACCTTACTTTCTACTTTGACCCGTCATGGCATAAAGACTTCTGATGTTTGGTGCCTTGAGGCCCCGTATGGTCTTGTCACAGGCCCTAGAGCCATGTTTGGATTTCAAGCACTACAGACATACCTCGAGGAGATCTGGCACTGACCTTTGTTTGTGTAAGTCCCTACAAGGTTTAATCCCTGTTGTTTTGGGAGGTGACCTATTTCATTCCACACACTGGCAAAAATAAAACTTTGAGTAAAAAAAAAACGGTTAAAAAGTAGAGGAATACAGCTCCGGATCTGTGTCTGAAGGCACGGAAAGAAAGAACAGACATCAATGAACCTGGGTGATGCTTACATGCAGCCCCTTTCGTCACTTCCAGAGCAGAACGGCAGAGGTGCTGAGCTGCACTACTTCACCTACCGACATGCAGGAGTACTGCTTTCAAGTTTCTGGATCTAGATGTTCGCAAATTCAGAGATAATGCCCAAAATGGAGAAGCATTTTCTAAGATGAAAGCAAGGTGTAAGAAGAGTACTATTAGAATGTTGTGGACTTTAGCTATGGGGGTAGTAGGGAACATCACCATAAGAAGAGGGCATGGGGTGGTTCTTCAGTCTCCTGCCCAGGCAACAGAGCCAGTTTTACTGACTGCAGGGACCATATGCAACTTGTTTCAATTCAATTTGGAGTTCACATAACCAGGAAAGCCAATCTTTCACTGTGCTTTCTTCCCACGCATACACTGCTGTGCAGTCACTGGAAAGTGAGGCAAAAATAACACTACTGAAGTTAGCATATCATCACATGTGCACTTTTATCTTTTGATGGAAGGTTAAAGGGCTAGTTATCCGAACTCCCATGTCCAAACTCTGTTTGCACAACAACATTTGATGTCTCTTGGATGTTTACATGGTCACATCCTCTCCATCTGTGACAAGTGAGCCTCAGGGGTCAAAAACACAAATAAACAGACCGTTGCAATGTTACTGCTTTGTGATTCTGGAAGAATTTTCACTGCTCTGGCCAGAACATATTTAATCTCTCAAGCTGTCCACTACCTACTGCCCCCGCCCCCCATACTCCACACCAAGAACCAAACAGTCCAGTTCAAAGTGCAGTGGTACACCTAAAAAAGAGATTAATAAGCCCTGCTTGTACAACTCAAAAAGCAGTTATATAACACCAATGCAACATGAGGTTAAACAGTGTCACCTTTCGTACCTCAGATTAGGAAAGCCCATCAAGGTCTGTGAGCTCTGTTTGAGCAGGGCATTGTACAACAAAACCAGTTGCTGAATCAAATTTCAACAGGTTCATTAATCCTTCCATAACATTAACTCAAACCCACCTCCTCTGTCCAGCCCTAACTTAACTTGAGAGTTAAACTCTCAATCTCCGCTTCCCTTGGCCTCAAGTGCATTTGTCCCCGTTCCAGCTGAAGATTAATTCTAGAAATACTAGTCAACTGAATGCATTATACTGCCAATGTGGGATTCTGCGTTTTCTGTGCAGGACTCACTATGTCGGGGGTAGTTCCAATTTTCTTGGCAAGCTCGGTGCGCTCCATCGTGCTCAAATACAAGTATCGGTTTAGGAGTTCCCCGTCCAAAATATTTCGCACTGCGTTCTGCAGAATGCGTCGGTCCATGTGAAGCATTCTGGAAAAAACACAGACATACTACTGTTAAATTGAAATAGACACAGAAGGGCTTCATTTACACTGAAATAGATCGCAAGAGACTGCCAGTAGATTAAAAAACACATAAAGACACCCTTCACATTGGAAAAGATACACAAAGACTGCCTTTAAAATGAAACACACAGAAGGACTGTATTTACATTGATACCATGTTCCTCATCCTCATCTGTGCCCAACATTTCCTCGCAATCCTTTAACTTCCCCACTCAATCTTTACCCCAAACTGACTTGCACTGCTTATGTTTTCTACTCTTCTTCCTGTATGTATCCCTTGCAAATTCTTGCTACCTGGACTGCTTGCTTGTTGTTTTTTTCTGTGCATCCTTCTCTGCTCTTGCCTGCTGTCGAGTCTTGGTATACCTTCCCTGTTCTTGCCTCTCTGTATCCTTGACTTTTTTGCCTCCATGTATCTCTTGCCTGCTGTTGTCTCTGTAACTTTTCCTATTCTTGCCGCTCTGTATCCTTCCCTTTTTTTGCGTTCAACTATCTCTTGCCTGCTGTTGTCTCTGTAGCTTTCCCTGCTCTTTCTGCCTAGATCTCTTAGCCAGCTCCTCTCTCACTACATATTAAAAATGTCATTAGACTTGAATCCCATCCTGTAGGAAGCTGGCTCTGTATATACTAAACCTAAGTGAGGTATAGTATACACAGAGTCCAGTGGAAGGTAGGCAGAGGTAAATATAGATAGCACCTTACTCTCTATTTGTGGTAGTGTGGGCGAGCAGTAAGGCTTTATCAGAGGGTAGTGTTAAGCATTTGTTTTACACACTCAATCAGCAAATGATTGTAACACACTCAAAGACTGAACTCGGTCCAATTTTGTTTGTATAAAAACATTCTTTTAGTTATTTTATTATTCTAGAACCAAGCAAGCCTGGCACAGGTAAGTGATTTATACTTTGCAGTAATAATACAGTTTGAATTGCAGTTATATATATACACACGTTGGTTTGATTACAGTAGAATCACTGGTAATGCAATGCTTTGAAATATAGTACATACACTTTGTATAGACTTTTCAATAGGATGTCTTGTAGATTACTTTACAGATTACTTTTCTTACAGGCTAGTATACCTGGATATAGTTTTAGAGACTTTTATAGCCGTTCCATCTCCAGATGTAGAACTTTTTCATAGAAAAACAGTAAATGTTATACTATGGGAGGAAATAGTGTTATCGGTCAACAGGTAAGTACTTTGTTGTGGGAGTTGGGTTTCTGGGGTTAGACTCAGGCGTACCCCAGGGTCAAGGATGCAGTCTTGTTACAGCCTCAGCGGCACTAGGACGACCGGGTGCAGAGTGCTGAGACCTAATGTAATCCAATGGGGGACAGGGGGTCTCCGGTTGGTGGCTGCTTACGAGCAGGCCACAAGGTTGTGGGAGGAAAGCTCCTGGACTTAAGCTCAGGGCAAATGGGGGTTCAAGATAGCACCAAAGGTACACCCTCAGAGGCACTAGGGCGGCGGGGTGCTGGGTGCTGGTTTGTTTTCGGGTGTGGGGAGACTCCGGTTTGCAAACACAATGCAAGCTTGGGACGAAGGTCTTCTGGGTGCGACCATCACTTGGAGAGGTAAGTTGGGATGCTGGGGGTTGGTAAGACACTGTCGGTTGGGCCACCCAAGGCCATGGGGTGTCGGGTGCAGGGGTGCCTTTTAGGGTCGGATCTTCTTACCAGCTCCTGTTCGCGGTTGGGGGGAACTTCTGGATTTAGGCTGCAGGTGTTGGCTGGAGGCTTGAGGCAGGTCAGGGATCACTGGATCTCGGGTCAGGATTGGCGGGGAGACCTCCTCGTGGGATTGGGCCACTCAAACTCAGGCCGTGGGCATTGGGTGCAGACTTGGGATTTTGTCGCGAGCTGATATGAATTCAGCAGCCCACATGCCTCGAATATCCGGTGTTCACGGGAAACAAAGTCTTTTCTTTGGAAGGCAGGGCAGGTCCTCGGGGTTCTTGAGGCTGCTGGCTGCAGGACACAGTGGAGTTTTACTTCTGCAGGTGTGAGGTGGGGACAGGCCAGAAGAGCTGGGGCCAAGTCAGTGGGAGTTCACCTCTTAGCTTTGGCATGGCTGTTCTGTCCTCCTCCTTTTCTTCTTTTAGTTTCTTGTCTGAGGAGGCAAGGTTCAGGCGTGCCCCTAAATACTAGATTTAGGTGTGTTACAGGTAAGTAAAAGGTTGGGACCAATGGGCCTCTTCCTTGGGGTGGGTACACCTCCAGTGGGTAGGGGGCATATGCCTCACTCTGGTTGGCTGGGTCCCCCCATGTGCAAGATGGCAGGGACTGAGAGTTGTGCTTCACATTGCATCCCCCACCTGAGGTGTGGGGTTGGCAGACCTCCCTTCTTCACTTGGTTTTCCTGACGGTTCTCCCGTCCAAAGTAGGGGTCAGAATCGGTGGTGACCAGTTGCTGGAAGCAGCAAAAGGCCTGGGGAAGCTCACAAAGGTGGCAAGCCTTTGAAGCTTCCACTTCCTGGACTCAGCCCATCGTGGGAGAGGAGGCTTCGGCACCTCATCCCAGGATGTGAATTGTTTCAGACCCCCGAGAGCAGCAGGCGCTTGACCAAGGGGTCCAGAAACATGTCTGGTGGTGGCAGCTGGGGAGCAGGCACTCAGCCTGGACACTAGTGTTAGTTCTTTTTTCAGGGGGCATCTCTAAGATGCCCTCTGTGTGCATTTTTCATTATATCCCACACTGGCATCAGTGTGGGTGTAATGTGCTGAGAAGTTTGATACCAAACTTCTCAGTTTTCATTAAAGCAATTATGGTACTGTGGAGTTCGTAATGACAGACTCCCAGCATCACATACTCTATATGGCATTACTGCACTTACAATGTCTAAGAATGGGCTTAGACACTGTAGGGGTACAGGGCTCATGCACCTGTATCCTCACCACTGGTATAGTGCACCCAGCTAGAGGGGTGGCTGATCTATGCCTGGGTTTGTAGGCATGGGACACAAGGATGTGTTCCATGTCGACTCTTCACTTTGTTCTGCACCAGAATATGCAGCCTGCAAAGACAGCGTGTGAGTGAAAGGTACAGGGCCTCTAAGGGTCACAGTGCCCCGAGTACCTGTGGTACCATTTACTAGGGACTAACCTGTGGCCAGAGAGTTCCAATCGGGTTTGGTCTTAAGGAATATGCTACTTACCAGTATGCATCTGTTCTTGGCATGTAGGGCTGCTGACATTCATATCTGTGCATAGATCGCCGCCTAGTGTTGGGTCCGGATGATTGCACATTGTTGTCCTGGAAGAGTCTTCGAAGTATCACAAGATAGGTGGCTCCTCCCCTGGACTACAGTGCGCATGGGCATCCTCTCCATCCTTAAATTGTTTTTCGCCATTGTGGCAGAGATGGAGTGTTTTACAGTAAGAGATGTCCATGCAAGAAAGCGTGAGTTAGAATGAATGCTACAGCTGCGACAGGCACCGGGGAGGAGGGTGGGTGATATGAATGTCTGCAGCCCTACATGCCAAGAACAGATGCATACTGGTAAGTAGGATATTCCGTTCGAGGCATGTGGGCTGCTGAATTCATATCTGTGCATAGAATGTATAGCAGTCTCTCCCTTAGCGGTGGCTACCTATGCCAGCTGCAGCAGTCTGAAACAGAGTTTCTAGAACAGCCTGTCCTACAGCAGCTTGCTGTTTTGAGTGTACATCAACACAATAGTGTTTTGTGAAAGTATGTATGGTTGTCCATGTGGCTGCTTTACATATTTCTTCTAGAGGAATGTTTCCTAGGAAAGCCATGGATGCCCCCATTTTGCGAGTAGAATGCGCTCTTGGGGGAACTGTTATAGTGCGTTTTGCCTTAGGATAACATATTTGAATGCACTTAACTATCCATCTGGCTAGTCCAGATTTAGAAATGGGGTTTCCTTTGTGTTGTGGTGAAAAAGCAACAAACAACTGTTTTGCCTTCCTGAAATCTTTTGTCCTGTCTATGTAATATAGGAGAGCCCTCTTAACATCTAGTGTGTGTAGAGCCCTTTCAGGAACTGACTGTGGGTTTGGGAAGAACACTGGAAGTTCTATTGTTTGATTGATGTGGAAGTGTGATACCAATTTTGACATGAATTTAGGGTTTGTCCTAAGCACGACCCTATTTGCGTGAATTTGGAAGAATGGTTCTTGAATAGTTAGGGCTTGCAGCTAGCTAACTCTTCTAAGCGAAGTAATCGCTACGGGAAAAGCCACTTTCCATGTTAAAAATTGTATTTCACACGAGTGTAAAGGTTCAAAAGGTGGTCCCATTAGTCTGGTTAAAACAACGTTTAGGTTCCAGACAGGTGAAGGTGGGTGTCTTGGGGGGATCACTCGTTTGAGCCGCTCCATGAATGCTTTAATTGCAGGCACTCTGAATAGCGAAAGGTGTTGCCTGTTCTGAAGGTAAGCTGCTGTGGCAGCTAAGTGTATCCTAATGGATGTATAGGCTAATTTGCAGCGGTGTAGGTGCAAAAGATAGCATATGATATTTTGAGTTGATGCGTCTAGTGGGTTTATGTCATTGTTGTTACAGTAAATGACAAAACGTTTCCACTTTGCCGCATAGCATGCTCTTGTGGTAGGTCTTCTTGCCTCTTTGATAATTTTCATGCAGTCAGGAGGTAAGTTTAGGTAGCCAAACTCTATGACTTCAGGAGCCAGATTGCAAGGTTCAGCTGCTGCGGATCTGGGTGCTGAATGTCTCCATGGCTCTGCGTTAAGAGACTGGGTGTTAGTTTTAGTCTTAGTCTTTGATGAGGCACCACGGAAAGTTCTAGGAACGTGGTGTACCACGGTTGCCTCGCCCATTTTGGAGCAACCAGGATTAGCATCATGGAGTGTTGCCGTAGTTTGCGTGCCACTAGCGGTATCAGCGGTGCTGGTGGAAAAGCGTAGGCAAATTTGCCTGACCAGTTCATCCATATCGCATTGCCCTGAGACTGCGGGTGTGGGAACCTTGCGGCGAAGTACTGGCATTTTGCGTTTTCTTTTGTGGCGAACAGGTCTATCTCTGGTTGTCCCCACTGTTGGAAGTATGGTTGAAGCACTGTGGGATGAATTTCCCACTCGTGCATCTGTTGGCTGTGTCTGCTGAGCAGATCCGCTATCTGATTGTCCTTGCCTGGGAGGTGTTCTGCCATGAGAAAAATGTTTCTTTGAATGGCCCACTTCCACATGCTCTGAGCTAGATGTGACAGCTGTGGAAAGTGTGTTCCTCCCTGTTTCTGTATGTAGTACATCGCAGTCATGTTGTCCGTCCGGACCAACACGGTCTTGTTGCAGAGATGTACTTTGAAAGCTTTCATTGCCATACAAATTGCCATCAGTTCCAGTAGGTTGATGTGCATTTTCTTTTGCTGCGTGGTCAATAAGCCTTGCACTGTGTGGTTGAGGACATGGGCTCCCCACCCTATCAGGGATGCGTCCGTCGTTAAGACTATTTGTCGTACAGGCTCTTGGAACAGTCGTCCCTTGCAAAGGTTTTGTGGATTCCACCAATGCAGAGAGTTGTATGCACGACTGGTCACCAACACTAGGTCGCTTAATTGTCCTTGAGCCTGATTCCACTGACGTACTAGGCACTCCTGCAGCGGACGCATGTGTAGTCTTGCGTGAGGGACTATGAAAATGCATGAGGCCATCATGCCTATTAGCTGCATACACACTCTGGCTGGGAGCGAGTGTTGTAGCCTGAACCTTTGGATTAGCGTCTGAATTATTTATTTTTATTTATTTTCAAAGTTTTATATAGCGCGAACATGATCTTTGCAGATATCAGAGCGCTTTATAGAAACATGGGGTAAGGGAAACAAGGGAGTGGGTAAATAAACTTTTGGGTACAAAATAGTAGTAGGTAGTAGGTGAGTAGCAAAATAGGATAGCAATCAGATAAAACAAAAAGTTAGACAGTTAGACCATCAGATAAACAAATAATACAAAGTCGGTGCAATGTGTTCGATATATCCAAAAAAGAGTTCAAGTGAATTTAGCCATAAGGATGGCTTTTACTTCTTTCTTAAAAAGTGCAGTGGAGGAGATAACCCTTGTTTCGGGAGGGAGTGCGTTCCAGATCCTGGGTGCCATTCCAGAGAAGGAGCGTTTATATGTTTATTCCTTCCGGAATGTTCGCGGTTTCAGGAGGAGATTTTTTGTGCTTCTGGTGGATCTCGAGCCCCCTGATATAGTCAGCTTTTGAGTGAGGTAGTTGGGTGACTTGTGGTGTACAGCCATGTGAGTCATACAAGCGATTTTCAGCTGTATCCTGGCTTCAAAAGGCAGCCAGTTCAGGGATTTTAAGTCAGGGGAAATATGCGAATGTTTTTTTGATCCAGTGATAAGTCTCGCTGCAGCGTTCAAGGAGGCTCTTAGGGGTGCGGTTGTTGATAGGGGAGTCCGCAGAGGGCGACGATTCCGTAGTCTATGCGTGGGATGACTAGGGCTTGTACTGCAGTTTGGAAGTCCTTAGCTGGGAGGAAGGGTTTAAGTTTCCTCAAAGTGATGATTTGGAAATAAGCTCCCCTAGTTGCTTTGCTGATATGCTGCTGCATGTTGATATTGGTGTCAAGTGTGATGCCTAGGGATTTCGCGGAGTCCACGATAGTGGGTTGGACATCGAGTGCAGTTAGGTGCTTGAGCCAGGTTTGGGTGGTGGAGATTTTCGCAGGAGGTGAGATCAGAAGGAACTCAGTTTTCAGAGCATTTAGTTTGAGGTGATTATCGGCCAACCATGATTGGGTGTTTCTGAGCGTATAGTTCAGAAGTTTGATGTCTTCCGGGGATTGTAGTTTGAGATAGAGTTGAGTGTCATCGTCGTACATGTGAAAGTGTACATTAGATGCTTGTAACAAAGTGGTGAGTGGTTCCATGACTAGATTGAACTAAGTAGGGGATAGGGAAGATCCTTGTGGGACGCCTAATGATACCGGCACAGATGGGGATAACACGCTGTTGATCTTGAACTTTTGAGACCGGTTATGTAGAAAGGAAGTGAACCACTTGAGAACAGTCCCGGATAGACCCATTCTGGTGCTTAACAGCTCAAGTAGATTCTCATGTTTGACGGTGTCAAATGCTGAGGAGAGATCAAGTAGGATGAGGAGGCAGGTGTCGTTATGATCTAGGATGTGGAGGGCGTCATCAATTATGTGTGTCATAGCCGTTTCCGTACTGTGTCTTGCTCGGAAGCCTGACTGATGAGGGTTGAGGAGGTCAAACTGATCGATGTGTTTTGTCAGTTAGAGTTGTACGCATTTTTCCAGCAGTTTGGCCAGGGTGGGGATATTGGTGATAGGGCGGTAATTGTTTAGGTCAGCAGGGTCAGCTGTAGGTTTCTTGAGTATAGGCGTGACTTGTCCCACCTTGAGGGAGTCAGGGATGAGGCCTTGTTGAAGGGAGCTGTTAATGATTTTAGTCCAAAGTGGGAGGAGCAGGGGGATGAAGTCTTTTACAGCATTAGCAGGTAAGGGGTCTGTGAGGTGATTAGAGCGTTTCAAGGTGCCGAGCAGTTTGTTAATTGTTTCTTCTGAGTAGGTGTCGAAGGAAGACCAGGCCCCGTTGTTTTTAGGTTGAGTGGAAGTTATGCTGTTGGGGCTGGAGTAGCGGCTTACATCATTGAGGAGATCGTTTCTTATGTTATCAGTCTTTAGCTCAAAGAAAGCAGAGAAGTCTTCACAGGATGGTATATCGCCTGTTGTGCTATTTGATTGTAGAGGTTGTTCCTTGGTTTGAGTTTTGATTAGTTCAAACAGTTTTCTTGGTCGGTTTTTTTGCTTGATCGAGCTGGAGGCTGAAGAAATCTGTTTTTGAGCGCTTGATTTTCCTAAAGTAGGCGTTTCTCTTTTTCTTAAGAGTTTTAAGGTGCAGTGCTGAGGGGTCTGATCTCCAGGTGCGCTCTGCCATTCGCATGGCACGCCTATCTTCGTTGAGTCTACCATCATACCAGGGGTTAGAGTTCTTGGTGGAGACTCTCTTCAGTTTCAGGGGGGCGGCTTCATTGATTATTGAGGTCATAGAGTTGAGGTAGAGGTTGGTCAGAGATTGTACGTCTGAGGCGCCAGTAGGGGGAAGGAGGAGATTGCAGCTGTGGGAAGGTAAGGAGTTGGGGTCGAGTTTCTTTAGGTCCCTTTTCCAAATCTTGGATTTGGTGGGTTGAGCCGGGTTAAGTTTAACTTTTTCGTTGATGAAGAATGTGATAATGTGGTGGTCTGACCAGTCACAGGGTTGGATTGCCCCCAGTTGGGTGGAGTCCTCTTTGGCGATGATAAGGTCGAGGATAGAGCCTTTGTCATGGGTCGGGCTGTTGCAGATTTGGGTGAGGTCAAGCGCGTTGAGGAAAGTTTTAAAACTATTCACCACCGCGTCATTGTGATCGTTCCAGTGAAGATTGAGGTCACCCAGGTAGATTTGAGTGTTCTGCCGTCCGGAATTAGTTGAGATCGTGTCCATGAGTTGTTGGGTGAAGGTGAGGTTGTCCCCGGGTGGGTGGTAGATGACATGTAGAGAGCATACAGGTTTTCCCTCGCTGGTGACATCGAGGCAGATGAGTTCACAGGAGGTGAGGGAGGGAGAAGTGGCTTTAGTAACAGAGAGGTTGCTCCTAAAAATGCATGCGATTCCCCCGCCCATCTTGCCGATCCTATCAAGTCTAATGATGTGGTAGTTGGGGGGGACTAAAATGTCCATTATAGGTGTAGAAGATTCAGTAAGCCAGGTTTCGGTCAGAATGGCTAGGTCAAGGTCCATTTTTATGATGAGATCCGCGATGTCGGAGGAGTGTCTAGGGGCCGATCAGTAGTTGAGTAGTATGCATTTGAGTCGGGGAGTGAAAAGGGTGGAAGATGGTTCTAGAGAGAGGGGGACTTTTCTAAGGTTATTGGGGATGGAGCTTCTGTTGTTTTGTGTGGGGGGCCTAAGGGGATTTGAGTTGTTTGAGAATTTGGTTGTGCTTTCCTTGCCAGAGTGTCTATAGTCGCTACCAGGTATTGTTGTACGCGGGCCGGCTGAAGATGGGACTTTGGATAGTTCAGCGAGAAACCTAAACTGTGCAGGAGGTGAATAGTGCGTGACATGTGGCTGGCACATTGCTGGGCTGACTGTGCTTGTATCAGCCAGTCATCCAGATACGGATAGACATGAATATGCTGTCTTCTTAGATGTGCAGCTACTGTCGCTAGGCACTTGGTGAAAACTCTTGGGGCTGTTGTCACCCCAAAAGGAAGGACTTTGAATTGGTAGTGCTGATTTTGTATTGTAAACCTGAGATATTTCCTGTGTGCTGGGTGTACTGGTATATGGAAATATGCGTCTTTGAGGTCTAGTGTTGAGAGGAAGTCTCCTTGACGCAACAGTGGTAGCACTTGCTGTAGAGTGAGCATGTGGAAATGCTCTGATAAAATGTATTAGTTTAGGGGCCTGAGGTCCAAAATTGGTCTGAGAGACCCGTCCTTTTTGGGGATTAGAAAATACAGTGAGTACACCCCTGTACCCTGGTGTTCTAAGGGTACCAGTTCTATGGCCCCTTTTTGTAGCATGCTGATGACTTCCTGCTGCAATAAGTGTAGGTGTTCTGCGGACATAGGACGGTGTCTTGGGGGAATGTTGGGTGGTGTGGAGGTCAATTCTAGGCAATAGCCATGCTGTATAATTTGCCTTACCCACTTGTCTGTGGTTATGTTTTTCCAGACTTGCAGGAACTGCTTTAATCTTCAGCCGACCGGTGTTACATGGTCTGGGGGTAGTGACAGAAAGTCACTGTTTGGTATTGGTAGAGGATCTGGTGGTGTTATTCCCTCGTCCTCTAGCCCTTGCTGTTATTGCCACGGTATCCACCTCTACTGTTCTTGTTGTAGGTGTTTTGCGTGTTCCCCTTGTTGTATGAGGTTTGCTGTGTTGAGCCTGCTCTTGCAGCTCCTCTGTTGCCAGAGCGACGAAAGGAGCCACCTCTGTATTGTTGTGAGTGCAAGGCTCCCAAAGACTTGGCAGTCTCGGTATCCTTCTTCATTTTGTCTAGTATTGTGTCCACATTAGGGCCAAACAAATAATCAGGGTTCACGGGTTGATTGAGTAAAGTGCTCGGAACCTCATTTTTAAACCCAGATATGCAGAGCCACGCATGTCGTCTAAGCATGAGACTAGTATTGATAGCCCTGGCTGCTGTGTCTGCCGCATCTAGCGCACACTTGGTGGAGGCGTTAGATATGAGCTTTCCCTCTTGTATTAGGTATTCTGCCTGTTCCTTATAGAGGTCAGGCAGATGCTGGAGAATCTGCTCTAGTGTGTCGTAATGGGCCCTGTCATACCTGGCTAACAGGGCTTGTGTGTTTGAAATTTTCCATATGTTAGCTGCTTGAGCAGCAACCCTTTTGCCCGAGGCCTCCAGAATCTTAGACTCCTTGTCTGGAGGTGGAGCCTCGCCAGTAGTCTGCGAGTTTGCACGTTTGCGTGCATTGGATACTACCAAAGAGTCCAAAGGTAGCTGTCCCTTAATGTAGGTAGGGTCCACTGGGGCTGGCCTATATTTCTTCTCTATCCTGGGGTTAATGACTCGTGCCCTGGTTGGTTCCTTAAATATATCCCCTGTGTGTTTAAGCACCCCCTTTAACATTGGCAATGTTTTCACTGATCTTTCAGAGGTGTTGAAAGTATCAAAAAGGAAGTCTTCCTCAATGGGATCTGCATGCATCTCCACATGGTGGTTGTATGCTGCTCTTTCTAGCAATGCATTGAAAGCGGCTGTGTCCTCTGTAGGCAAAGTTTTTACAGAGTATGCAGTATTGTCTTGCATGGGCTGAGAGTCTACAGGATCTACAGGGTCAGACCATTGTTGAGTTTGGTTGTCCTGGTCAATGTCCACAGGATAATTATAAAGTTCATTATCCTCATATTCCACCTCCTCATCTGTGTGTGTGGGAATATGTATAAGTCTCTTGCACATGTGGTCTGATAGGCTCAAAGAGAGTAGGAGATGTAGAAGAGTCTCTTTTCTTCTTTAGTGGTATTTTATAGGTTTCAACGTAAGTGTCTGGTCTGATTTTCCTTTTTAATAGGGTAACTCTGCCAGTATCGGGGTCGACGTACAGCTTTGATGGTTCTTCTGTCGAGGGCTCTTGCTCTTCATGTGCTTGAGCTCTCTTCCCCGTTATTGCCTTCTTTGTTGGCGTCGGGTCGATATCAGTTGTTGGTTCGACCGTTTTTTGCCTCATGTGCGTTGGAAGTCCAAATTTTATCGGTCCGAGGGACTTTTGTGCCTCCACAGTCTTTTTCGGCTGGATGAATTTCTTCGGTGCCGAAATTGTTATTGATCCGACCGTTTTCTTTGGTTCGATAATCACTTTTTGGCCTTGCGTCATCTTCAAAGCCTGCTGCTTCGGAGCAATGACTTGTTGCCTCGACTCGACGGACCCCTTCGCCTCGATCCTTGCCTTCGGGTCGAGTGTCTTTGTTTGCACCGTCTTTGGCTTGTCGACTTTCTGCTTCGGATCGACAAGCATCTTCTTTATGTTGCCTGGCGTCGACATCGATCTTGTCGGTTCGACAGCCTTCAGCTTAGGCATGTCTCTGGGTGTACTTGCTCTCGGCTCGACAACCCTCATATGCGACCCAGCCGGGTCGACGGCCATTTTGTTTTTGGTCGGCGCCGATGGATCCGCACCTCTCGGTCCGAAGACTGTAAAGTCTATCAGTTTCAGTTTTGCTTCCTTCACTTTCTGGAATCGTAATGTTGCAGAGGTGGCTCTTGTCTTATATTCTTAGCCGGGCTGAATTGCAGGGGTATAGAATCTATGTTAGGATCTTGGCTAAGGCCTTGCGGCGATGCCTCGACCTGAGCCTCTGGAAGCGTATCAGTAACAGTACTGGGCTCCGTACTCACGGTTGGCCCTGTGTCCTCGCCGGAGTCGTCCTCGACGGCTCCTATGCCTGGATCGTCGTCCCCTACCTCGACGATGCCGTCTTCTTCGTCGACGTAGTAGCTTGAGTCATGTTTCGACCCCTGCTCCGACTGTTGGTCTGAGTCTTCAGCTTCGACGACTTCTTCGTCGTCTTCAAAGGTGTTCTCCGGCTCAGGCGCTGGCTTCTGCATCGTCTGCCTCGCTGCTCTTCGGAGCCGAAGTGTCTTCTTCGATCGAAACTGCGCACAAGCTAAGCAGTCGGCTTCATTGTGTTCCGGAGATAAACACTTGTTACACACAGGGTGTTTATCTATGTGTGGGAATTTCGAGTTACAGTTGGGGCATCTTTTGAATGGACTTCGTTCCATCGACGATCGGCCCTTTGGTGTCGAAAAGGCCACGCAGCCCGATTCGACGTTCCGAGTAGAAACTACAGAAATAAAGTTATCGGTACCGATCGCAATAACAATGCCGACGCCCCCGAAGGCCTTTTGGCCTTTTAGAAAAGTTTGTTATCGATTACGAACTCAGAGTTGGAAATCACATCCGAACCCAATGGCGGAAAAAAACAATCTAAGGATGGAGAGTATGCCCATGCGCACTGTAGTCCAGGGGAGGAGCCACCTATCTCGTGATTCTTCGAAGACTCTTCCAGGTCAACAATGTGCAATCATCCTGACCCAACACTAGGCGGCGATCTAAGCACAGATATGAATTCAGCAGCCCACATGCCTCGAACATGCAGTTTCAGGGAAAGAACATAGGCAATGGGTACCTGATTGGCAGAAACCCAGGGCACACTCAGTCAAAGTACATCAGCAGTTCAGCAAAAAGTGAGGTCAACCATGCAGAAAGAGGGCACTTCCTTACACATCTCTCCTACTTGACACTCGCAGTCCTGAAGCATATTTTTCAGGTTACCCATTAAAGCAGATTCGTAAGTCCCATCCCTTCTAATGGACACCCGCTGTCACGAAACAAAATTAGCAGGTTACTAATTACAATAGACCTGGGTGCCCCTTCCCTTCTCCTCATCACCTGCAGTCCAGAAGCACAATTAGCACGTTACGCATTACATCCTCCTAGACAGCCACTGTCAGGATATCAATTACAGCAGACACACAAATGCCAACCCTCCTCTGTGAGCATCCACTATCCAGTAGCAGTTAGCTGGTTACCCATTACAGCAAATTTGCGAGTCCTCTCACTCCTCCTTGAAACGTGCAATCCAGATGCATGGTTAGCAGGTTACCATTCACAATAGACCGATGATCTCCAGCCCTTCTCCTGGACACCCGACGTCTAGTAGTATGGTTAGCAGGTTACTGTAATTTTTATGTTCTTTACCTGAATGCTCTAGGATTCAGCCCAGCGTGATGTGGTAACATGGTAGTCAGGGCATTTTGTAACATAAGCAGTCGTCGGTACGTCTTCTCCTGCATGGGTAGGAGCAGCCCCACACCTCCATCCAGAGTAGCTGTGAACAAAGATTGAAGTAAGGCATACTGGAGACATCACACCAGGCTGCCACAGGACTGCTCTGGATAAACAGAGGACTAGAGAGAGCAAGAGGTACAGAGCAAACAAATTGATGAAAGGTGGCAAGAGACTCAGTTTTACAATGGCGGACTAGTGAATAAAAACTGTACATAAAAACTGTACATTTTAATGTATAAAAGCGGTTTACTGTAATGGAGAAAATGGCAAAGCTTTAACGATGATAGGATACACACTAAGCACCCAATCTATATAGATAGAAATGGCACAAAACGCAGTCATGAGAATAAGACTTTACAGTGATGAAGAAACCAACAAGGCGCTTCACGCACGAGGACAAGAGAGCCATACTCTCCATATGTGGATACGTGAGAAAAGCAATATAAAAGTGGAGAAGACAGGCAGACCTTGGCAAGCATGGAGAACACAAGGTAGAACTGTCAGAGTGGGAAAAAACAGCAAGAGCTTGATAAACAGAGAAGAACAGTGGGGTTTGCAGAGGTGGACAAGCAAGGCAAAGCTGCACATAAGAGACATTGATTTTTAGAAAAGTGAAAGAGACAAGCTGAGCTTTCCTTACATGGATATACAGCGACAGCATTTGACATGTGTGGAAGAGATGTAGTGGCTTGTGAGAATGGAGAAGAAAAGCTCAGCTTCACCGTGAACATGAAGCAGAGAACCATGAAAGTGGAGAAGAGAAGCATAGTTTTACAGATTTGAGTATTAGGCAACCCCTCACGAAAGACAGAGCTAAGTGGGGAGATTAACAAAATCAGAGAAAAGAGGAGGAGCTTCACAAAACTGGATGAGAGGCAGACGTTACAGAAGCTGACAAGACCAACACAAAACAACCAAATCAAATCAAAGTCCTTTGCACACCTTTGTAAAGATGTGCCCCCCCCTGCCCTTGCCCTTGCAATTTCTGGACAGGTTAGTGACTTACCCCTGTAAGCTTGCCAATCATGCAAAAACATGTGGACGAACCAGATGACACAAGGTGGCAGAAGTTTAAGAAGTGATCGAACCAGTGATGTGGAACATCAAATCTGATGGGCAGTCGTAGCCAGGGCATCAGAAACAAACATGTCACAGCAAAGATATCAAATTAATCTATACTGCAAAGCTCTGCCCCTCTGCCACCTGATCAACCTTCAGAGCCACCTAACCTTTCCTCGCCTCTCCAGTCTTTACCCCTGGAGAAGAACCATGTAGAAACACATACAGACCAAATCACTACCAGAATGGACCAGAATGGACGTCCAGAAACTCCAGCCATTACCCAATAGCAAAGAGGCAGAAATGCTGTACACAAAACATTGCCAGGCTGCACCTCCGTCACAACAAGCTGGCCCGAGTTACACTAAAAGACCTACAGAACATCCACTATCTGTAGTAATAAGAATTCTCCCTCCTTAAACTTCTCACAGGTCCATAATGGGCTGCAGGGAAGGATCTTCATTAACAACCCCCCTAATCCGTGATGCAAAGAAGACAGGTACCAACACTCCCAAACTTCCAACAGCAGCTTTGGCGACAAAGGGTCACGGAGTAGCAAGGAGTTTGACAGACCTCAGAGAATCAGATAGCAGGAAATACTTCCCACACCCAGATGTACAACAGGAAAAGACTTACCGAACCACGTTATTTGCTTGTTCTCCCAGACAATAGACTTTTTGCTGGGCCCCTCTAAGGCTCCCCGACAAGGTGTTCTCCAGAAGGCGTTGACGTGTGAACCAACATGGAAATCCACTCTTCTCAGGAGGCGCAGCCCTCCAAAACTCTCCTTAGCTGGAAAGCAAACAATCTGCATTACAGACCAGGTACTTGGACATTTCAAACGTAGCAGTAGATCCAGGGTTTAACAACAAGACAGCCTTTGCTACGAATTCCTCTGTGGCACCGGATTCTCAAGAGGTCAATCATTGACTACGATAGAGGATAACTTTAAAGCAAAGTGGCTGTGATGTCACTGGTCTCAAGCGTGCAGATGGAAAGTAGTCTCATGGATTAATGAGGAGTTTGGCGAAATCTGGGAAGGTCTCCAAAAAACCGTAGTGATCCAGCTGTATTTACACTACAGCACTCTATCTACAAAAACCAAGCAGATCATAGAAACACCTGGGACCGACATATGAGCCCAAAAACTAGAACAGTCGGTTACTGCAATGCACAAGATTTCTGAGAAAACTGGCACTATGACCAATATTATTGCTCAGGGTTTTGTTCGGGTTGCAGGATCTTTGGCGAACTAAAGTCCAAGATCTATAGCAAAAGAATTTCTTCTGCAGAACAGTCTAAAATGTAGACAAGGAATACAAACGTCTGGACTCTGGGACCAACTGTTCTCTTGGATCAATTAGTCTGAAGGCCAAAATAAACCAGGTAAACCATTAAAATCTAGAAACGCAAAATCCAAAATAAGAAGGACGCTGCCCAGTGAAGTCAGTTATGATGAGTACTGGGCTCCAACGCAGCCCTGCATCTGCTCCTGTTTCAAAGGTAGATGACAACAACTCATGACACAAGGGATGAGTGAGTTTCTCCAATGCAGGGTAAACTTACTCTGGACATAAAGAATCGGCTGGTGACCTCCTCCACCAATGGAGTAATTAATTGAAGATCTGGTGAAGTCAATGGTAACTGAGTCAGGTCACTGGTTTATGGTTAAAAGCACAGTCCACAGTCAAATGGAATCCTGGGGCCAGTCGAGGACACAGCTAGTCCCTATGCTCTTGAATAGGACTGATTGAAACAGTGGCTAGCGTCCACTAGTCAATACCCATGGGTGCCTTCTTCTTTAGGAGCCTGCATTTTACTTCACTGTCAAAGTATCCTCCATTATCACAGTAAACAATCACTGACTCAAGGAGGCAACTGCAGTTCAAAGCATCATGGGTAGTGGAGGCTCCTGGAGCCTTAAAGGAACAGCAGCCTATCTTCTCAGGTTTACAACCATTAGGTGGTTACTTAGCTTCTGGCTCTTTACATTCCTGATACTGTAATGTAGTGAAACAGCCTTTTTCAAGTACACGAGACTACATTTCAGAGAGATTTTGCCATTGATAGGTTTCTAAAGGGCGCTGCTCATCAGATGGACAATGGCACAGTTCATACATTGAATAAGAATTGTTCCAGCTCCACACATGCAGATGGAAATTAGTCTAATGTTTAGGACAAGTGTCTCCTAGAGGTAGTTTGGGAGCCACTGGTAGCTCACCAGTACCTTGGAAGTAGCTTACAGAAATGCAGTCCTCTACAGTATGTAATTCAGAGAGTTTAGCCACATTGAAGAAAACAGCCTTTATACATCTCCGAATCCTTAGAGTGGTAGTCAGCCAAACCAATGTGAGAGCCACGTTACATTCAAACACAGACTGTATCAGCCTGTGGGACTTGCAACATGACTACCTGTCTCCACTCTCAACTTTGATAAGTCACATGGCGATCTGTCACTTTTCAAGGCAAACTCCATAAGTCATACAGCGTGTGTACAAAAGATAAGATGTTCCTGGAGTGTTTTTACCCAAAATCAAGAGTGCATATTTGATAGTAAAATGTGTATTTTGATAAAGTGATATGCTGATGTTAAAATAATAAAATTATTGAAAACTCAAAACATTTTGAAAGCTGTTCTTTGAATGATAATTCATTGTGTGTTTGGGAGAATTATAGCTGTTTGTATTTCCTTCGTACCAGCAGACAGCTGCTGCTGTGGCTGTATTTCAGCAGTCATGTAAAGGCCTTTCATGTTGCTAAAGCTTTTTCTGACATTGATATTGATATCCCACTCTTAAGCATTGGCATAGTCTGTGTTTGATCACAAAATCGAATTTTAAATATTGTTCTCCCAAGATATTGTATCCAGAATATCGACAACCACAGCATCATTGAGGTACATTTTTATAAGTATAGCTATATTTTTAACACCATGTCTGTTTATCCTGAGATATATCTATATATATCTTACATATCTCTTCAAGGTACGTAGAAAGGGATCTAAGAATAGTAAATCTATAATTTGTAGGTGGGTAAATTTTTATTGCACACTTTATATTCAAAATCAATACAAATCATAAAGAAACGCTTAATACATAATGTTAATGATTAACTAAAATTTCCACAAATATATTAATTGATATTCCTTTTAAAATTCCAATCAAGTGATTTTCCTATTGCTTTGTTTAAAATATCTCAAATATATTATTATTGGTAAATCAACCAATCACTAAAATTCCATCTAAATCCCACAAATAAGTTCATTAATACTGCTTTAAAATTCACTAAAGTATATTGTTGCTAATAAATCTTTAAGCTGCATCTGAAATCTACACTTTCGCCCTTTTAAAATTCCTTCTGTACATTAACACAATCTGACATAGGAAGATAGATTATTTCTACTAATTCTTAAAATTCTTTAGACACAGCCCCGCCAGTGAGATACATTTTATCGTACACTCTATCAGTTTGTTCGTACAGCAAAATAGTAATCTGTTGCTTCTTTAAGTGTTCTAATACCTGCTTCCCTAAACAGCGGTTTCAGGTGCTCATTTCTTATATCCTGTAGAGAAGTACACAGGCACAGGATGCAATCGATTCTTTCAGGGTATGAATTATAAAAACGACATTGATTGTTTTGGTTCCCAGTATTATTCCAGCATCACTCGAACCACATCAGTGGGATGTACAAGACCCAAAAGCACAGAAAAGCCTTTTTCACCCTCCGTTTGGATTAGAATTCAGATATGCTTGCCATTTGCTTTTCTCAGAATGTTTCATGAGTGTAGTGAAAGTTCTTCTTTGCTGCTACAACTAGATTTGTTTCATATCCTAATGATCTCATCTTCCCTTTTATTAACTTCCCTTTTATGAGTGTTCCGTGCTCAGGACGGCTCCCGGGCGCCATGAGTCACGTCAGTCATGTGCTTATGACGTCCGGGAGCCGTCTGAACGTTGCCGCTCCGCCCACGTGCGATTAATTCCCCGCCTGTACGGGCGAAGTAATCAGTGTGCGGAGTTTGGACGACTCCCGGCCGGCATGAGCACATGACTAACCGTGACTCATGACGTCCGGGAGCCGTCCTGAGTACCGCGTGCTTTCCCCCCTCTCGCACCGTGGAAAAATTAACCCCGCAGCCAAGGGGTTAAGGTCTTTCTAGTCAGCTTTGGGATTGGAGCTAAAGTTTTCATTGTAGGCAACTGAAAAATTCTTAAAATCAGCTCTAATTAAGTTCTCATGTCTTGTGGAATTTTGACTTGCGATCTGAACATCATCTGCGCCAGCTTGTCACCTATGTACTACGTGCACGGCAGCTATTCTAGGTCACCTATGTACTACGTGCACGGCAGCTATTCTAGGTCACCTATGTATTACGTGCATGGCAGCCATTTTAGGTATCATGGTCTCCCTGTCCGCGATCGATCGCCAGCACGTCCCTCTGACCCGGCAAGCATCCTCCGCGCACCCCGGCTCCCCCTCCCTCCTCCTCCTTACGAGCAGGACCCTTCTGCATGACCCTGTCCTTGGGAGTCACGCTAGCGCCTGACCAACACCTCCTCTCCTCCCATGAATGCCCCTCTGTTGACAAACCTCCCTCCTGCGCTGGATTGTCCACGCGGCATGAATACCACTCCATTGATAGCCCCTCACCCCGTGTCCGACTGTCCACACAGGTCCGAGGCCATTGCCTAAGCCGGGAGATATCATTTACTGCCCTATATTGTATGAGGTCGCTCTCCTTCAAAGGGCCCTCTATTGATCCAGGCCTCCCCACCCCCTGTGATATGATCAGGCGCACACATCCTAAGACTCGACGGAACACTCAGCTGCGTGATGGCCCCCTCCTCTTATCAGCAGGTTGAGAAACTCTATTGTGAAGATATATGGGGGTGGGATTGACACTAGGATTACGGGGATGTCTTTTTCTTGCCTCACAAGGATCTGATTGTATCAAGAGAAGGTCACATGCCATGAACCAGTGTATAAGAGGCCAGGCCTCCGAGAGGCTGTTAGAGCACCTCAACATGATACCTTGTTGTCTGATCTGATGTGTTCTGCTCCGTCGGAATAAACTTCTGTTTCCTGCCTTCTGGTCTCCGGCGCCTGCCTCATTGCTTGGTAATCTTGAATGGTACAAGGGCGGTTAGCGCCGGGCAAATCCTGAGAAAGGTCCTAGCCCTACCTTTTTCTACAAATTGGCGTCCCAAAGCGTGGGGCCCATCAGCGACACGTGGATCCAGTGGGAGAGGTCCCGATGACAGAGTGAACGACTGCAACGATCGGGAAGAGCTCGTGTCCGATAGACCCTCGTCTGACAGCCGATCATCCGACCTTCACTAGTTCTGAACAGACCTCTCTCGAGTGATCTACGGTCCTGACTGGGAACCATCAGGAGTGCCGCGAACAACACGAAGGAGAGAGGACGATCGGGCGCTGGATCCAGAGGACAGGAAACCGTCCATGCGGTCCGGGTAAGGTCGTGTAAACACGACGAATTGAGGAAATTGTTTTTGGATAATACTAGTATTACGCTTTGTTGAAACCCTCTGGAGATTCACTGTCTGCAAACGGGGAAAAGCAAACAGGCTCTCTCTTTGCAAGCAGTGAAGGATAGGTAACGCAGACTTTTGTCCCCATTGTAATCCGTCGTACCTATCTTCCTCCCCCACTGTTTCCCGAACTATCGTTCGTGGATTATTGTCTGGAGATTCTTTGTCTGCAAACAGGGGAGAACAAGGCCTCTCTTTGCAGGTAGAGAAAGAGTGGGTAACGATAATTTTTCGTGCCCACTTATTCTCCCCACTGGATTGTTTGATTGGCCGATTATTCGGTATTGATTCTTTTGAGGTATTCACGGCCTCCAAACAACGTAGAATAGAAATATTCTGTCTAGTCTTTGTCCGCCGTGATAAGATAGGTAGTGCAGACTTTTGTCCCCGTTGTAATCCGTCATGCCTGTCTTCTCCCCACTGGTTGGTAGCCTGTTTAGCCCGGACCGCTTATTAGAGATGAACCATCCAGCTCCACTGGAGGGCACCCCTAATAAGGACATGTTCACTAAGTATGGACTAGTCGCTATAGCTTACACTAAACTATGGCATAAATATACGAAAAAGAACCTTGAAAGTCAGTGGCCACTGATAGGTTCCTTTGACGAAAATAAAATAAAAACATTAGAAATAGCGCTCCAGAAGAATAAGACCACGCCCACTATGCTCGACAGTATCGGCATGTGGCGCAAAGAAACGGAACAACGAAAGAAAAGAGAGGAAGCAAAAATAGGGAAAGAATTACGAAAGGCAGCCCACCTAGCCGCAAAGCAACTAGAAGAAGAAATAAAAGAAAGAAAGGAAACTATGCAAAACCAAGAATTAGGGTCGACAGGCCAATGTCCTGTTAGGACCCCCTCTGCGCTCTACCCTGAATTGCCCTCCAAACAACGAGCGAACGACCAGCTACTACTAGGTCCCCCAACCATCTACATGCCCCCTCCATATGCCCCCTGCCGACAAAACTTCCACGCTCCGAGTGTGAGCGAAAGCGATCTCAGCGCTAGTGCACCAGCCCTCACGGCCTTTGCACCAGCCACATTAACAACCTCATCAGACGACCCCGAGTCTAGCAAACAATCATCGGCCAGATTAAATAGATTAAGCAAAGATGAGCGGGATGGGATCGACAAAATAGCAAAGACCTTGGTAGAACGAAGGGAGAGCGAAGAGTACACGATGAACATATATAATTCACATGCCGAAAGCCACAGACGGCATTTTATTTTGCGATTCAGCTACCACACCCTGAACGCGTATGAAGATAGGTATCAGAGCAAGGGTCCCGCTAAATTAACAACGCTGTATAGGAAAATTGATGTTGGAGATGGGACTGAACGTGAGGCGACGGAGCTCTTCATGCAAATGCTTGAGGTCTTCCGCCACCTCACAGAACAGAAACCAGAAGCCAAGGTTACGGTCCCTGAAACAACCTCGGCAGAAGTAGCCAATACTATGATGCCTATCAGAGAAGCGGCTCCTTACTGGATCCCGCCACGGGGCCAGGGAACGAGCGATGATATTAACAATGAAAATGCAAAAGGAAGGGTTGTGTACAATTGGGTTTACCAACCATGGGACCGACAAGATATCCTAACCTTTAAGCAAACCCTGCCCGACTTAAGAAAGAACCCGACAGCATTTTATACCGAATTGGGTACAGCCTTGGGTTCAACAATAATGACTATAGCAGATATTGACTTGTTCTTTGGGCTATGTCTGCCAGCTGACGTGTGGAAGCAAATCCGGAAGGCTGACCACACGGATCTGTTTGGACATACCTGGGACCAACTCGGTAAACTAGACAGACAGCGAGAGCCAGGGAGTAAACCAGTGAAGGACATACTGGAACTCCCAGATAAAATAGTTCAGAAATTAAAAACACTGGTCCCGGAAAGAAAAGTAGATTGGTCGATAGTCACGGCCTGTCGACAGAAACCCCAGGAAGATGTGTCAGAATACTTCTCCCGATTTGAGACAGTGTTCTCCGACTACAGTGGCCAGGACATGACCACCGCAACCGGACAGCACCTGTTTGTGCAAAATTATGTAAAAGGACTAACTCAAGAAGTCTCCCAAAAACTACAGACAAGTGAGAGCAGTTGGGGGGGCCTCCAAAACCGCAGCTATCCTTCAGATGGCTCAGTATTACGAGCACCAAAAGAATGAGAATGATAGGGCGTCCGAGAAAAAGAAGAAAGATTTGAAGGAGAGGGTAATGATAGCCCATATACAGGGTATAGCTCTAGGACGGGAACATCAAAGGGGGAACTACCAATCGAACGCCCCCAGAGATCTACCTCCTAAGGATCACACCCCGACATCTCACACTGGAAGGAGAGATATTAGCAATGACCAATGCGCCTTCTGCAAAGGGTTCGGCCATTGGAAGACCCAGTGTCCGGTTTTGCTAGAGATGAATAGAAATAGGGATTCCAGGGATGTGGCAGGTGGTCCGAGGAATAGAGTACAGGGACGAGGGAACTCCAACGACACTAGCAATGACAGATCAGGAAGACTGAATACATTTGACCGTCCTCGACAGAATCAATATCAGCTATCCGAAGGTGAAAATGCCCCCGATTTTGCATAGGACTGCCAGGGGCAAGGGAGGGATCCAGTCGAGCTCTGTGTTGACCAGCAAGGTCCTTATGTCACCGCTAAGGTCTTGGGTACAGAGTCTCCATTCTTGGTAGACACTGGGGCGACACGTAGTGTGTTATCAAAGCGACTGATTCCAAGGGCACCCTTGTCTGGCTCACACATAACGTCGATAGGTTTCGATGGGACGCCCTCCACTAACCCCCTGTCCGTACCTATTACCTTTGACCTAGAAAGCAACACTGCTGACGCGACATTTCTACTCTCCTCCAACTCCCCTGACGCCATTATGGGCATTGACTTACTGAAGCATTTTCGAGCTACCATTAGGTGTTCCCCAGATGGAATACGAGTCATCCTGTACGACAACCCAGACATGCCCAGGTCCCGTCCCCCACGACACATGTGCCCCATAACTGACGCTGACATGTCCTTGCTTGACGCCCTGCCCCCGTACCTGTGGGCCAAAAACGACTCTGATGTGGGGCGAATGATGATTGACCCTATCCACATAACTGTACGACAGGACGCTATGCTCCCGAAACTCCCGCAATATCGGATATCCCCAGAGGGTGAGAAGGCACTGGTAGCGATCATTCAGTCTCTGGTAGATGCAGGAGTGGTTGAAGAAGTGGTTAGCAACGTCTGCAACAGCCCAATCCTACCTATTGTTAAGAAACAAGGTGAAGGAGGTGAGAAAGCGTACCGCTTCATCATCGACTTACGAGAGATTAACAAAGTGGTTGTACCCCAATATCCTGTGGTCTCTGATATCACCACCATTCTGACCCTCATCCCGTCCACTGCCACCACCTTCTCTGTTATCGACCTTAAAAATGCATTTTTCTCTATCCCCATCCATCCAGACAGCCGTTATCTTTTCGGCTTCACTTTAAAATCTCGCTCGTACCGATTCTGTAGAGCTCCCCAGGGGTACACTGAAAGTCCCAGCATTTACAGCCAGGCCCTCAAAAGACAGCTGGATGCTTTCCAGCTACCAGAGGGAGTGGTGTTGATCCAATATGTCGATGATATCCTTTTGGCGGCCGACACCACCCCGCTGGCAACGACAGCCACCGTCCAACTCCTACACTTCCTTGCAGAAAATGGCCATAAAGTCTCCAAAAAGAAACTACAGTTCTGCCAGCCACAAGTAACTTACCTAGGCCATCTTCTGTCCAAGGAAGGGAGGAAACTTACCCCTGACCGAATCCAAACTATCCTAGACACCCCCATCCCAAAAACGCAAAAGCAGGTCCGCTCTTTGGTTGGCCTAACCTCTTTTTGCAGACAGTGGTTGCCTAATTACAGCCTCATTGTGAAACCGTTACTTGCCCTGCTGACCAAAGATGTCCCCTCCCCGCTTCCTTGGACCACTGAGTGTCAAGCCTCCTTTAAGGAATTACGGGATGCACTCTGCTCAGCACCCGTCCTCGGAACACCGGATTACTCCAAACCCTTCTCCCTCTTCACCCACGAAAGGGAGGGATGCGCATTGTCTGTCCTGACTCAATCGATTGGCCCTAAGCAGCGCCCTTGTGCCTACTTCTCCGCCACTCTTGATCCTGTAGCCAGAGCCTTACCTGCCTGCCTTCGAGCAGTAGCTGCCGCCGCTGTCTCCATCCGTCAGAGCGAGGGAATCGTACTTTCCAACTCCCTCACTGTATTAGTGCCCCATGCAGTTGACACCCTTTTGAACCAGACAAAGACCCAACACCTGACTAGCGCACGACTGACAGGGTACGAGTTGACTCTGCCTGCACCCCACATCACACTTAAGAGATGCACGACTTTGAATCCTGCCACATTGTTACCCTTGCCTGAAAACGACCCCGACGTTCCTCCCATACACGACTGTGTGACCCTCACAGACGAACAGACTAGGAGTAGGGTTGACCTCCGAGACACTGCTTTTCCTGATCCCGATGGAGAGCTATGGGTAGACGGCTCATGCATCAAACTCCCAGATGGCACCACTTCAGCTGCCTATGCAGTAACGACAGCCCAAACAGTAGTTGAGACAGCCTGCATCACACAACGATCTGCCCAGGCAGCGGAGCTGATAGCCCTCACCCGAGCATGCATCATAGCCGCAGGGACCACCGCGAACGTATATACGGACAGCCAGTATGCCTTCGGAGTGGTCCACCATTTTGGGCTCCTGTGGAGGGAGAGGGGATTCCTGACGTCCCACGGCACCCCAATCCTCCACGGAGATTTAGTGTCCGCTCTGATTGAGGCAGTTCTCCTCCCCAAACGATTAGCGGTGATCAAATGTCAGGCACACAAAAGAGTGACAGACTTAGTCGGACAAGGGAATGCATTAGCCGACATCACTGCACGAACCACAGCTGAGAATAGGACAGTGACACGCATATATGTGACTAGGTCACAAGCAGAAAAATGGAGTGACACAAGGGAAATGATCAGAGACATACAGTCGGCCAGCACCCCTCACGAATTGACTAAATGGGCAAGGGTGGGTTTGAAGGACGAAGAGGGTTGCTGGCGAACAAAAGATGCAAACAAATGGTTGCTGCCCGACTCATATCTGATTCCCATACTGACAATGGCTCACTCCCCCGCACACATAGGATCTGCACCCATGATCGAACTCATTTCCAAAGTCTGGCACAACGACAGAATCCCCGACTCAGCCAGACGCCTAGTTCAGCAGTGCCTCATCTGTCTGCAACACAACCCCGGGAAAGGGACTGTAGTACCCCGGGGAGGGTTCGGGACCCCCAATCACCCCTTTGAAGTCCTTCAGATGGATTACATCCAACTAGAGAGATGCCAAAACCTGAAGTATGTACTAGTCATTGTGTGTGCCTTCAGCAAATGGGTGGAAGCCTATCCAACCCGTGACAACACTGCCATGACTACTGCCAAAGTACTACTGAAGGAATTCTTCCCTCGCTATGGCCTTTGTCGGATTTTATGGAGCGACAATGGCCCCCATTTCATAGCTGAGGTTATCCAATTAATCCTAAAAGGGTTGGGGGTGAAGCAACGATTTCATGCGGTCTTCCACCCCCAATCCGCTGGTCTAGTGGAACGCCATAATGCCACCCTGAAGCTGAAACTGGCAAAAATAGTGGCCACCACTGGACTTAACTGGCCGGATGCCCTCCCACTGGCCTTGATATCAATGCGCTCCACTCCCACCAAGCACCATTTGACCCCCTACGAGGTCGTGTTTGGGCGTCCGATGAATCTCTGGACTGCTCCCAAACCGACCTCCATTCATGACGTCCCGGACGTCCTACTATCTGATTATTTGTGCAAGTTAACTAAAACGTTGTCTGTCATCCATCAACAGGTGCAGCAGGCTATCCCCGATGCTTCCAGGGGCCCCGGCCATGACATCCAACCGGGAGATTTCGTGCTGATACGAAATTTCCAGCGAACCAAGAGTCTGGAACCTCGGTGGACGGGCCCCTGGCAAGTGCTGATCACCACCCGAACGGCGCTCCGAGTGGAGGGGAAGAGGCATTGGCTGCATGCGCACCATTGCCGAAAAGTCTCTGCAAACCTGGCCACGACAGAAAACGTCAGCACCCAAGAAGAGCTCCTGAGCAAAGACCGACCGATATTGGACTGTTATCCCGATACTGGGGCACTCGAACTTGCAAAATTCTCCGACCCCACTGTGCCATCCAGAGAAGGGTATTTCCTGCGTCGAAAGGGGGGAGTTTCGGCTAAGTAGGCCACGGACTAAGTTAAATCTCAGAACGGTGACCTAAACACAATCAAAGGTTGCCGGGAGAGAAGCTAAACGAAGTCTGTGGTTCTGCCCGCTACCGAGCTCCCTTGAAGGTGATGGAAGCGCCAGATAAGAAGATGATGGAAGCGCCAGATAAGAAGATGATGGAAGCAACAGGAAATACCCAGTATAGAAATCCAAAGACTGACAACTTGCACAAATCAAAGACAATCGCACTCTTCATTGTCTTCCTCTTCTGCCTCCTCCTCATGACCTCCTTCTGGATTCTGGAAGAAAGCACACCGGCTCATGAGGCATTGCTACCTACCGTGCAGCCGACCCCCCTGAAGGAGCATCACCTAATCTCTCTGTCGCCTCAGCTCCGAGAAAGGCGCAGGGAATTCTGGAACAATTCCTTTGTGCAACTGTTGCACCAACACAACATTGCTGCCAATGCTACGAACTGTTGGATCTGCGGGTTGCTCCCGCATGCCACCGGACACTCTATTCCCTTCATCCCTTCACCCTTCTCAGTTCACGGCTCTTGCCTCGCCTGGCTGATCCTCATGCAAGAGAGCCACAAGGATAACGCCACCTCTGGCCAGACAGTGTCACATTTCTACTCTGAGTTCTGGCTGAACAGAACTGGAAAGACTCCTGCTGCCCTGTGTCCTGCACTCACAGGCGCCACCTTCATCAAAAACATTCCAGCCAAAGAACGAGTCGAAGTACAGGTGCTCCACAATCCAGCCAGAACCACCTTTTCTCATCTACAAAAACAAACTACCGCAACACTGACTGTGGCTCTGTCTGTCATCAATGTCACAGGTCTTGTGTGTCTCGAAGGCCATGGAACGCAGCTGGTGGGTCACAGCGCCTGCCAGACCACCAGAACATTGGACTCAGCTGACCCTCCTTCCTTTGTTGCTTCTCCAAACATGTACTTTGTATGTGGCACCAAGGCCTACACCTGGCTCCCGAAGGGTTGGAAGGGTACCTGTTACATTGCCTTCGTTCTCCCACCCACGTATGTAGCCCCTGCCAACCATCACAGGCAGAGGCGTGCAGACGACCTTGGGCAAGCCGACTCCACCGGAGCACAGTTCCTAGATGCAGCAAAGGGACTTGTTCCTCTGTGGGGCCCAATGGCAAACAGCCGTGCTATCCGGCACCTGACCCAGGCAGTAGAAACAACGATCAACATCACTGCCGGTATCCTCGCCAACAACACTGCAGAACTTCAGGCGGTCCGCCTCGTGACCCTCCAAAATAGACTTGTCCTAGACGTGGTCCTAGCCGACCGAGGAGGAGCATGCCGCATCATCGGATCCAGCTGCTGCACATACGTGCCTGACAACTCGCCTTCAGTCTACAAAGCCATTGAACACCTCCACAGACTTTCCTCAGAGGTTCACCAAGAACAAGAAGGATGGTCGCTTGGGAACTGGTTTTGGGACACCTTGAAGAATTGGGGTTGGAAGTTGTTTTCCTTTGTGTTGATACCTGTTGTGATCTTATGTGGGTGTTGTTTAGGTATCCAATGTCTGCCACCCTTGTGCGGCCTTGTTTCTAACTGTATGTGCCCAAAGACTTTGGACTTCCGAAATGAGCACATGAGCCCCCTCTATGAAGTAGAAATACGTGGCCTTATGGGGATAAATCCAAACTGACAAGTTGGCGAGATATGTTAAAAGGGAGGACTGTGGAATTTTGACTTGCGATCTGAACATCATCTGCGCCAGCTTGTCACCTATTTACTACGTGCACGGCAGCTATTCTAGGTCACCTATGTACTACGTGCACGGCAGCTATTCTAGGTCACCTATGTATTACGTGCATGGCAGCCATTTTAGGTATCATGGTCTCCCTGTCCGCGATCGATCGCCAGCACGTCCCTCTGACCCGGCAAGCATCCTCCGCGCACCCCGGCTCCCCCTCCCTCCTCCTCCTTACGAGCAGGACCCTTCTGCATGACCCTGTCCTTGGGAGTCACGCTAGCGCCTGACCAACACCTCCTCTCCTCCCATGAATGCCCCTCTGTTGACAAACCTCCCTCCTGCGCTGGATTGTCCACGCGGCATGAATACCACTCCATTGATAGCCCCTCACCCCGTGTCCGACTGTCCACACAGGTCCGAGGCCATTGCCTAAGCCGGGAGATATCATTTACTGCCCTATATTGTATGAGGTCGCTCTCCTTCAAAGGGCCCTCTATTGATCCAGGCCTCCCCACCCCCTGTGATATGATCAGGCGCACACATCCTAAGACTCGACGGAACACTCAGCTGCGTGATGGCCCCCTCCTCTTATCAGCAGGTTGAGAAACTCTATTGTGAAGATATATGGGGGTGGGATTGACACTAGGATTACGGGGATGTCTTTTTCTTGCCTCACAAGGATCTGATTGTATCAAGAGAAGGTCACATGCCATGAACCAGTGTATAAGAGGCCAGGCCTCCGAGAGGCTGTTAGAGCACCTCGACATGATACCTTGTTGTCTGATCTGATGTGTTCTGCTCCGTCGGAATAAACTTCTGTTTCCTGCCTTCTGGTCTCCGGCGCCTGCCTCATTGCTTGGTAATCTTGAATGGTACAAGGGCGGTTAGCGCCGGGCAAATCCTGAGAAAGGTCCTAGCCCTACCTTTTTCTACAGTCTATCACACTTGTTCTGGGATTTGTTTTTCCAGAACTTCTCTAATAAGGCCCTTGTATCTCACAATCACACAGATAAACTATATTTATCTATGGACGAGTACTTTAACGATTTTCTGCAATTGATACTCTGGATACAAAATTTTGGTTGATGTTATTTTTCCACTCAATATCATGGCATACATCCGGGTGGGCACTATTGCAACAATGATCAAAGCCATTAGTAGAGCAGGACTATTTCTGTAATTGATCAGTGTAAGAAACTGGCTCTATATATACTACACCAAAAGAACAACTTACTTACCTTCGGTAACGCTTTTTCTGGTGGACACAGTATCTACCTGTGGATTTCTCACCTTATGAATATCCCCTGCGCCAGCATTCCACTGAATTTTTTCCTAGCTCTCCACGCCGACGTCACAATGCCACGGCTCCGCTCGCAACTCCGCATGACGTCACCGGAGCCATTTGAGAGCCTCGTCGGCGTGATGACGTCAGTTCCACCCATTTTTTCCGTGCCTCCGAGGCGAAAAGGTGGATTGACAATAGATTCAAAGTATACACAGTACACAATATTCAAACAAACACACATAGTGTAAAATCAAAACTAAAGCCCTAGAATAAAAGCATTTCCTATAAATGTACAGATAGAAGATACAATGTAAAACAAAATGTCAAACAAAGCAACCTTTAGGGTATACAAGGGTGGACAACGGGGAGGAGGGTGGGTCAGTAAGGAATCCACAGGCAGATACTGTATTAACCAGAAAAAGCATTACCGAAGGTAAGTAACTTATTCTTCTGATGGATACATCTGCCTGTGGATTCTTCACCTTTTGAATAGATTTCCACAGCTGTCCCACTCCCAGAGCAGGCTGTCCACCCTTCTATACCAAAAAGTCATGCAGGACAGAGCGCACAAAATGGCCCTCCCTCCTCATTACGGAGTCCAAGCAATAATGCTATGCGAAAGTGTGGAGGGAGGCCCAAGTCGCTGCCTTACAAATGTCCACTACAGGTACACCTTTGGCCAAAGCAGAAGTTGACGACTTGGCTCGTGTAGAAAGAGCCTTAATGCCTACAGGAGGCTCCTTACCAGCCAGGGCGTAGCAGATCTTGATGCACAAGATGATCCACCTGGATAGTGCGCACTTGTGCACAGCCTTGCCCTGCATACGTCCAATGTAGCCCACAAAGAGCTGATCATCCACTCTCTCCTCCTCCTTGGCAGTGTGAGGGGGAGGAAAGAACAAAGGAAGAGTAATGGACTGCCCTAGATGGACGGGAGTAACCACCGTAGGCAGAAGAGCATCCTTTCAGCATGTATGGTTAAAAACAGGGGGTTTGAACTAAGAGCCTGAAGCTCACTCACCCTCCTTGCAGAGGTAATAGCCACAAGAAAGACTGTTTTAAAAGACAAAAGCCTCAAAGGACAACTATGTAAGAGATCGAATGGAGAACCCATCAACAAAGTTAAAACAAGATTCAAATCTCATTGAGGCATAACAACATGTGTAGGTGGAAACCTATAAGTGAGGCCTTTAATAAACCTCAAAACAATGGGAGATTTAAATAAAGACGGCTGATCCGGCAAACAAAGAAAGGCCGAACGAGCCGGCCAATATCCCTTAACCGTGGCCACAGCACAGCCTTGCTGAGCAAAGAAAAGAGAAAACTGAAGAACATCTGACAAGTGGACCTTTAAAGGATCAATGGATCTCTTTCCACACCATTTAACAAATCTAGACCATCTATAAGAGTAAATAGACTTAGTGGAGTGTCGCCTGGATGATAAGATAACATCCACTACATACGGCAGGAGAGAGAAAGAACTCAGGTTGCCCCGTTCAATCTCCAGGCATGAGGATGCAGACTCTGGAGAGGGAGGCATAGAACCTGCCCCTGGAGGTCTGCCCTGAGAGGGAGATGGAGCGGCGGGTGCGATGAGAGGTGAAGTAGATCTGTGTACCACACCCTCCTTGGCCAATCCGAGGCGATCAATATGACTTGGGCCCGGTCTTGGCGAATCTTCCTCAGAACCCGAGTAATCAAGGGTATGGGAGGAAAAGCATAAAGGAGTTGCGAGCTCCAATTCAATTGAAACGTGTCCCCCAACGCTCCCTGCACCAGATACTGAAGTCTGCAGAACAACGGACTCCTCAGTGGCAAACCGGTCCAACCGAGAAGTCCCACACATCTGTAAGATAGGATGGACCACCTCTGGATGAAGCCTCCACTTGCGATCAGCAGAGTAACGCCAACTGAGTCTGTCCGCACAAACATGTAGCACACAGGCCAGATGATTTGCAAATACACAAATCTGATGGTTCTGTGCACAGGGCCAGAGCCGTAGAGCCTCTCGACAGACGATATGACCCTACACCTCCCTGCTTGTTGATGTACCACATCGCGGTAGTGTTGTCCGTCAGGACCTAAACCAACTGACCGCGAAGGGAAGGAAAGAAAGCCTTTAGTGCCAAACGTATGGCCCGCAATTCCAGAAGGTTTATGTGAAGCAACCTTTCTTCTGGAGACCAAAGACCTTTGACCTCCAGATCCTTCAGATGAGCCCCCCGCCCTAGAGTAGAGGCATGCGTGATCACTGTGGTCACTGGAGGAGGAGACTGAAAGGGCTTCCCTTGAGCTATGTTGCCGTGCACTCCACCAAGTCAGCTCCGAAGCAGCTTCTCTGGAAATCCTGAATGTCTCCCTGAGATCTCCGTTGTGTTGATACCACTGCCTGCGGAGGTACCACTGGAGAGCCCTCATGTGCCAGCGCGCATGACTGACCAACAGTATGTAGGAAGCGAACAGACCGAGCAGGCGAAGGACCTTCAGAACCGAACAACCGCTCCATTGTGAAACAAAGGGATCATCCCCTGAATGTCGAGAATTCTTTGAGGAGGAGGAAATGCTCGACACACAGTAATATCCAGTACTGCCCCTATGAACAGCTTGTGCTGAGAGGGCACCAGGTGAGATTGGGGTACATTTATTGAAAAACCCAAGTTGAACAACAGTCGAGTTGTTACATGCAGATAATAAAGCACTAACTCTGGTGACTGCTTTGAGCAGCCAGTCGTCCAGCTAAGGGAACACTGGGATCCCTGATCTTCTGAGATGAGGGGCCACCACTGCCATCACCTTTGTGAAGACTCGAGGTGCAGTAGTAAGACCAAACAGCAGGACCGCAAACTGGTAGTGCTGCAACCCCACCGTAAAACGGAGATACTTCCTGTGCGACTTCAGGATAGGAATGTGAAAATACGCGTCCTGTAAATCTATCAACACCATCCAGTCCATTCGCTGCAGCGCCAAAAGAACCTGCACAAGGGTCAACATCTTGAATTTCTCCTGTTTGAGGTACAAATTCAAGATCCCGAGGTCCAGGATCGGATGTAACCTGCCATCCTTCTTGGGGATCAGGAAATACTGAGAGTAGCATCCCTGACCCCTCTCCTGCTCCGGGACCACCTCTATCGCACCTTTCTGTAAGAGCTTAAGGACTTCCTTCTGTAGGAGAAGTAAATGGTCCTCTGAACAAAAACCTTGGCGAGGGTACAGTGGAGGAACTTCCTGAAAGGGAAGGGCGTACCCATTCTCTACAAGGTTTAAAATCCAAAGGTCTGATGTGACCGATTTCCAACCCTGTAGAAAATGAGACAACCGACCCCCTATGGGACCTACATGATCCAGGATGGGGGATTTAGGGCTGCTTTCCTGTGTTACCAGGGGGAGCAGGGGAGGTAGAGGAGGAGGAGAGATTGTGGGTAGACCCACATTGGCAACCCTTGGCTCTTCCTCTATAGGACTTATAGAGCAGATTGTGCTACTGCTGCTGAGGTTGTCGCAAGCTACGAAAGGAAGACCTTCCAAATCCACAATATTTTTTATATACAAAACCCCTTGACTGGGTTTGCAGTCCCAAAGACTTTGCCATAGCCCTGCTATCTTTAAACCTTTGAAGGGCAGAATCTACCTTCTCCCCGAAAAGCTTTGATCCATTAAAAGGCAAATCAAGAAGTGTAGCTTGAACATCCGGGGAAAAACCAGAGGATCTAAGCCAAGCTTGCCTCCTGGTAGCAATGGAGAAACCCATAACTCTGGCCACCCAATCAGCTGTATCCAGGCTGGATTAAATAACCTGTCTAGCAGTAGTCTGAGCATCTGACAGAACCTCCATAAAATGTCCCCGCTCCTCATCAGGTAACTTGGTTGCCAATTGCTTAGCCGAGTCTATCAAGGCATGTATATAACATCCCAACAAACAGGTAGCATTGGTAGATTTAAGAGCCATGCTGGAAGATGAAAAGACCGACTGTTGCTACACTTGCCACGGAGTACTGCTGCTGCTTGCCGCCAGAGGAGGAAAAGGAGGACTTCAGCCAAAGACTCGCCGCACCCGCTGCGCGGGTGCCGCTTCGCTTCTCCAAACTCCGGGAAGGCGCTGGATTACTGAACACAGAGAGCAGCGTTCGATGTCTCTTTTGCCCTGGGGTAACGGAGGCGTTTAGAAGGACTGCGAGAGAAACTGCAGGGACTCCGTTTACCAGGAGCCCCTGCTTCACCTTTCTCACCAGGTGTGCGTTGCCGGGACAGCCCCGCCCCCTGCACCGAGCGGGTCATCAAAGCCTGCAGAGCCCCATAATCAGTGGGAGAACTGACTGTTGCTACACTTGCCACGGAGTACCGCTGCTGCTTGCCGCCAGGAGGAGGACTTCAGCCCACCACTCGCCGCACCCGCTGTGCGGGTGCCGCTTCGCTCCTCCAAACTCCGGGAAGGCGCTGGATTACTGAACGCAGAGAGCAGCGTTCGATGTCTCTTTTGTCCTGGGGTAACAGAGGCGTTTAGAAGTACTGCGAGAGAAACTGCAGGGGCTCCGTTTACCAGGAGCCCCTGCTTCACCTTTCTCACTAGGTGTGCGTTGCCTGGACAGCCCCGCCCCCTGCACCGAGCGTGTCTATATAACAGTTCCGGGTTACCGCTGCGCAGGAGAGTCGCCGGGCTAAGACCGGACAAAGGGCGTCAAAGGCCGGCACAGGCCGGGCTGGGCCACCCCCCTAATATTCTTGATGGGACATTGACTGAATGTTCAACCTGGGTACGAACTAAGTAAGGTGACATTATACTGTTATTGTGACAAAGTTTTAAACTTTATTATTGTTTAATATCCGTTAATCACCTTACTTAAGGGCTGTACAACAGGCACTTAGCGTTTGATCATAAATTGTGGTAGAAACAATGAGCCCCTGGAAAAAAACTTTGGCTGGAGGGTCTGTCCAAGGGACCTTGGATTTATTCATAAGCAGGGCCACGAGTGCCTTAGAACGGGAAATAGCTCTCACGAAAAGCCGCTTATCCATTGAGCTCTTGTATAACAAGCGCTCGTCCCTAGGCCTCACACAGCACACTATCACTCCCCCGAACACACTTATAGAAACGGACTCCTTGGGAGATATCGGTATTTCGCCACAACTACTAGACCATAGTGTTCCTATCAACACCAGTAGTGATGATTCGTATGTTGAAAGCCCTATGCTTACTAATACTAATACCGATACACACCCCAAGTCAACCACTATGCCTATCTCTCAAATTCACTGGGCCCCACACAAACAAATAAAAGGAAACGATGGGGAAACAGGCAAAAGGGCAGGTGCGCCAAGTCGTCAAAAAAGGCACCTACAGCTATAAGCCCTCTTAAAGGTTCAGCCACTAACTTAACCCAACCAAAATGCCCTCCCCCCGCCCCCCACTGATGTTCATTCAAAATTACTTGAAAATATTGAACATCTAATTAGATCTCTTATATTACCCCTACTGGAGCGGGTCAAAAAAATTAATGTACAGCTGGGGAGCATGGAGGAGGAAATCAAACTAAACACAAAAACCCTACATGAATTGGCAGCTCCTAAAGTAAAACCCATTTCGAAAATGCCAATTTCTGATGGGCAATACATTAATCAGGGAGCAGGCAATGGCATTACACCACAGACTCAGCAAGTCCACCCCCCCCTCCCCAAACCAATCAGTACACACACGAAAGATGGAGAAGGGAGGGAAGGAGGACAAAAAAAGCCGATAAATTGTGCCCCAGACAGTAAACTTGGGAAACCCGCTAGATCCCCAGATAGGGACAAGCAGGGTATCTTTCGTAGAGTAGACTTACCACCTGAATCAGCTGCCTACGTTATAGTCCTTACTGGAGTCTCAAAATTACCAGATGGAAGGGAAGAAGGGCACCGTGAACGTAAAAACAAGGTTGTCCATTGGCTCACACATAACAGGCCTTTACCGCCCAACATAAATGGAGAGATTTTACATGGGTTGGGTGGGCCAGAGGCCAAAAGATGTACAAGGGGATGTGGTTGTTGTAAAATTCAGGGACCGTAGGGCTATTGCGTACTTAAAAGACTGGTACTTGGAGAGCGGAAGGGGGAGAATATCTACCAAGGACCTAACATACTTCTACCCCCAATATCAGATGATTAACACACAAGTCCCAAGGCCTCATCCCGAAAGGGGGGTACGAGTCCCAGGATTTGACATTTTGACATCAAACCGTTTTGCTTCACTGTCCGGACTAGAATGGGTGGATTGACGCACAAACAGGTTAGCTGGTAAACAACAAGTGCTCGGAGGATCTGACTTATCAAAAATGATCAAGGGAATTCATGACTGGGCTAATAAAACCCCTAGGAATGACAGAACAGGGGGAAACGGGAACGGAACTGATGCCCAATACAGTATGACACAAGTAGACACTGGGAGGGTTTTAGGTACAGATAATTCTAGAATAGAACATAGAACAAATTATTCTGCATTCATTAGGACGAAAGCCATTTCCTCGAATGCCCACATAGGGAGGTATCCACAAACTAATGAGTCCTCTAGTAATAATGAATCTGCCCAACTATTGGTGTCCTGGAACATAGCAGGACTAAAGAACAAAATGGTATCCCCGGAGTGGTCAACCTTTATTGACAAGTATACCGTAATAATACTCCAGGAGACCTGGCAGATGACACCCCAGTTTAGGCAGGGTTATTTGAATTTCTTTATACCTGCAACACAAAACAAAAGTGGCAGGCCTATGGGCGGCCTGACCACTTGGATAAAGCAGGATGGAAGGTATAAAATCAAACAAATAAAATCAAATTGCAGTGATATTCTTATTGTAAAACTAGAATCTCCTGATTCTAGAGATTTAATTGTTTTTAACGTCTACGCCCGGGGAAAACCAGGAGGCAAACCGTCCGAGACAGTCACCCAGCTGGGCCTACACCTGGACACATTCAATGGCAAGGCAAAGAATAGAATAGAATAGAAGGTGATTTATAGAGCGCATGGCTGCCCGAGAGCGTCCCAGCGCTGACTGAAATCCAGAGGGAGGGTCAGGCGGGGGTATGAAGAGGTCATGGGAACAGCCATGTCTTCAGGGATTTACGGAATGACATGAGATTAGGCTGGGCCCGGAGGTCCGGTGGGAGAGTATTCCACATCTTAGATGCCTGATATGAGAACTGCCGACCTCCACAGCGTGTTCTCTTAATCCTGGGTATTTGGGTCAAATGGGCGTTGGTTGAACGAAGGGTTCTCTTAGTCGTATAGGGTGTCACGAGATCTTTAAGGACAGGGGGGGCTTTTCCATGCAAGATTTTGTGAGTAAGGCACATGGCTTTGAATTGGACCCTTTGCTCCACCGGAAGCCAATGGAGTTCTTTGAGTGCAGGTTTAGCCGAGCAGCGTTTTTTTGTGCCTGTAAGGATTCGGGCGGCCGCATTTTGCACTACCTGTAGCCTAGATATGACTTTTTTGGGGGAGCCGAGGTATAAGGCATTGCCGTAGTCGAGTCTTGACAGTATGAGACCAAAGCATGTGCCTGCGGTTTTCCTGGCCTGCGTGTTGAGGGTGAGCTTGTCGTCCAGCCAAATCCCCAGGCTCTTAATATCAGTTTTGGGGATTGGTGGTGGGCCCATGCTGGAAGGCCACAGGGACTCCGGGCGGAAGAGGGACTGGTTGCCCAACACCATTAGCTCGGTTTTATCCCCATTGAGCTTTAAGTGGGAGTCGCTCATCCAGTTGACTATCTCCTCCAGGCAGGAGTACAGATCGACGGAGGGGAGTTCTGACTGGCTGAGGGAGACGACCAGCTGAGTGTCGTCCGCGTAGGTCAGGAGTTTAATGCCATAGGGGACGACAATTTGTTCCAGAGGAGCCATGTATACGTTGAAGAGTGTAGGGCTCAGTGAAGAGCCCTGAGGCACTCCGCAACGTATCGGGGTTTCCCTGGAGATGCAATCTCCCTCCGCCACCTGAAAGGAGCGGTTATGGAGGAAGCAAACTGGTAGCCGGTGATTTTAATAGTTCGTTTGAGCCCCTGGATAAATTTGATATCGAACTAACCGAGGCAGAAGATCGTAGTTGGCAGATCCCTGAATTAACTATCCCTCCCAATAAAAAAGTGGACACAGGCTGCTCTTCAGCTTAAAGCCCTAAGTCTCGAACAGAGCCTCAGAGCAGTAAATGGCAGGTCAAATGCAGATAAAGAGGGAAGACCTACCTTTGACAATGGACTGAGTACCAGTCGGATAGTCTATATCCTAGTTAATTTAGAATTTTGGTCATCTATACGTGACATGACTATTATAAAAAGAATAGAGAGTGATCATAACCCTCTTAGTTTAGAGCTAGTACTATCCAAAGCCAAGGTAGATGTAGCTTGTCCGGTTAATATAGATATTTTTCCCACAAATGAGACCAGAAGATTAAAATGGGCTGAGTGTCTTCTTAACAGGAATATATCACTGAAATGGACAAGCTAGTAGCAAGTGCTACTGCAGATCTCGAGGGATGTATATCCGATGATGCTTTCATGTCCAAGGTTGTTCCAATTCACATCACACTTTTTACAAATCTTAGTAAATATTTCATTAAAGAAGTAACTGGACCACGACGTCAGGATAGAAAGAGGCCAGAATCTTTGTATGGAAAAAGCTGCAGGGTTGCATATAAGACACTAGCTGTAGCGATTAGGTCGAAAAATAGAGATTCTATACAAGAGGCTAGACGAAACTACAAAATGACCCAGCAGAAAGCTAAAAAATCCTGGGATGAAAAATACTGGGTAGAACTTTTCGAAGCGAGTAAAATGAGAAATGTGACAAGTTTTTGAGACCTAGTAAAATGGGGCAAAGGGTGTCACAGGGCCCACGCACAAAACCATGTTGCTCCTGAAGTGTGGGCATCGCACTTCAGGACTCAGTTTGCACACACTGACTGGGAAAAAGGGGCTAGTAGAGATATCTCCCCCAACTGTGTAATTGTCACCCTACTGCAATTTAGCCTGAAAGAAGTTGAATATGCTCTAACTACTATCCCCAAAGGAAGAGCCCCGGGGCCGGACATGATACCCGCGGACCTCTTCCTGCATGGTAGAGAGGTTTGGGCACCGTATATTCAGCTACTAGCAAATGTCATTGCTAAAGGCTCCCCAATTCCAGATATCTGGAAGTGAGCCGAAATAATCACGATTTTTAAAAAGGGAGACCGTGCAGACCCTGCAAACTACAGGCCAATTAGACTGATAGCCTGCATTCAGAAGGTGGTGGCCAGGCTTGTGCTTTTTAGGATTCAGAGTTGGATAGAAGATGCGGAGGTCATGTCAGCATTGCAAGCCGGTTTTCGCCCATTTACGAGCACTGTGGACCAGGTCTTCAGATTTGCCACTATTTACTGGAAATGGGTAGTTTTAGGGGGAGGCACACTCTATGCAGCCTTTGTCGATTTGAAATCGGCTTTCGACTTAGTGCCACGCACCAGGCTGTGGAGAGTTCTCCAGGAGCAAGGCATGCCACTGGAACTTCTCGCCCTCTTAGTAAAATTTCACGAAAACAACTATGCACAGGTCAAATGGGGGGAGTTAGGCCAGGTCACTGACAAATTCCCTACTGAGAGAGGAGTAAGACAAGGGTGTGTCTTGGCACCGACATTGTTCACACTCTACATCAACAGGGTTATTGAATACTTCAAAGACTCACCTACTGATGCCCCTAAGTTAAATGGAGTCCCAATACCCCTGCTGATGTTTGCCGACGACACCCTTTTAATTTCCAAAACACAACAAGGGCTCCAGAGAGCAATAGGGTGTTTCGAGGCCTTTTGTACAGATTATGGCTTAACCATTAATGTTTCAAAAACAAAATTTATGGTTATGCATAGACACAAGACCGTGAAAGGAAGGGTGTTAATGAACGGAGAGCTCCTTGAACAGACCCAGTGTTTTAGCTATCTTGGAATTACTTTGGGGTCTAGACTGGAATGGAAACCACACTTGAATTATTTAACTACCAAACATGCACAGCTGGCAGGAGTGCTCCTAAGAGAATTACGATCCTCGCCCACGCAACTAATAGCCCCGGCCCTAAAAATATATGACACTAAAATAAAGGCCTCTGTGCTATATGGGGCAGAATTATGGGGGGTGTTTAACATCTCAGCCCTGACAAAAGCTCAGAAAAAGTTCATGAGGGGCCTGGCAAGGCTTCCCCTATCCACACCGTTGATACCTCTTTACTTAGACCTGGGCTGTCAGAGAATTCAGGATGTTGAACGTTTCAGATCGATCGCATATTGGCGGAGGATCTGGGTTACCCCTGAACTTTCTCATTATGCTCAAGCCCTACTAGAAACCAGAGACTTGGACAAAGGGAATAGAATACCCTGGTTCAGAGAAGTCAGGCTGACTTATAAAGCAATGGGACTGGGGGATTCTTGGGACAATCCATCACAAAATCCATTCCCATCACGCAAAACCCTAAAAGAGCTTTACTGGTCCATGGTAATACAAAGAGAGTTCCAAAAATGTACTGCCCCATCAATAACAAGGGATTTTTTGGAGCACAAACATACACCGGTCTATGAACTATACTGGGATGTTATCACTATCCCAGAAGACAGGAAATGGTTCCATCAGTCCAAGGTGGGAACCCTCCCAATTAATAAATTTACCAGTAAATGGACAACTAACAACAATGATGTCCTTTGCCCCTTCTGCACTACACAATTGGAAAGTATAGCTCACGTCCTCTTTATATGCCCTGAGTATAAATTTCCACGCTGAGTCCAATATGCATTCAGAAAGGCATCAAAAGAGGTACCGAAGCGCTTAGGATATTAAGAACAGATGGTTCTGAAAGCCTGGTAATCGCCGTGGCCAAATTTTTAAAATGGATGTGGGTAATTCGCAGGAACAAACTAAAATTACTGAACACTCCATCAGTTTAATCCGGTTTTAAATTCCGATTGTAAATAATTGGAAATATACTGAAATGGTGTGTTTTTTTTTTAATTCTGGTTTTATAATATGTATTCTTTTAATTAAAAGTGTATGGAATAATCAATGGACTGAATCAACAAAGTAGTGTCAATGAGAAAATCACTTGAATCCTGTAAAACCAACAGATGAAATAATCATTCCCTGTCGCACTATGGATTTGACGCTCTGATTTTAATTTTAATTTTATTCTTGTGTTTTTTTTTATATATTTATGTTGTCTTTTATGACTTGTAGTCGAAATAAAGACTTATTTGAATTGAATTGACTTTCTTAGCAGACAGCTCCAGTTTCTTAGAGTCCCTGTCAGCAGGAGCCTGGGGAAAAGCCCTCGAAGACTGTTTAGAGTAGGACGCCTGTATCACCAAAATTTCTGGAGAACGATAAGAAGTCAAAGTCAGTCAGACAGAGAGTGGATCCCCTGGAGCAGACCTTCATCTTCTTGCCACTGATTTAGACACAGCAGGAGAAGAGAGTGGTTTCTGCCGTACCTCAAGAATAGCCTCGGTCAAGGCTTCATTAAAAGGCAACAAGGGCTCAACTATAGAAGAAGGCGAATATAAAACTTAAGTGAGCAAACGTGGCCTATACTCAGCAATTGGTAACTGTAAGTCCAAAAGCTCTGCTGCCTTTCTTATAACAGTATGGTATGGGGCTACCTCTTGAGGTGGAGAAGCCCTTGAGGAAGAAAGCTCCCACTCAGGAGAAGTGTCCAGCCCACTTGCGTCCTGTAAACCTTCAAAATCATCCACTGGTTTATCTATCTCACCCTCTTCAAGCTCCTGTCTCTGATACTGTTCTTCCTTCAGCAGTCCCTCCTTGATAGAAACCTAGGAATCGGCGTCTGCGGCGCCACATGCGGCACCGAAATCTCTAGAGCCGGCGTGAAGGAGGATCCGAAAGCTGAATCGGTGCCGTACGAGGCCGAGAGGACAGTCCACCAGACGGCGCCGGGAATTCCATGAACGGCGTAAAAACCCTCGGAGCCGGAAACTGCCATGATGGCGCCATCGGCATGAAAGGCGCAAAGAGTGCCTGGGCATAGTGCTGAGGCACACCCAAGTTGAAGGCCAGCGCACCCAGGATTTGACCCAGAATCCAAAAGAGGAGCATCTGGCGTCGGAACAGCTGGATCCACCGGAGCCACGGAATCGACCTTGTGCACCAGAGAAGCAGGAGAAGGATCAACCTGGACTGGTAACCCTTCCGAATTCGGCAAACTCCTCAGCGCCGGAGTGCCTTATGAAGAAGGTCATCTCTCCGGAGTCACATTGAGGAGAAGGCAACACAAGTTCTTTTTGACGAAGTCGAGGGGCCGGCGAAGGCGAGCCCATAGCCTTACCCTTCGACAAACGGCGCCGAGATCCAAGTCTTCTCTTCTTTTTGTGCTTCCTCAACTTCGACGAATGAGAAGCCGACGACATCGACTTAGTTCTTTTTCTGCCTCTTCCTTCCTTCTTTGCCTTAGCCATAAAGAGCTTAGGTTCCCGTTGTTTAGGAGCCTTGGGGTTCATCTTCCTGCAACTTGTACAGTCGTCCACGTCATGATCAGACAAACACCATTAGCAGTCATCATGGGGGTCATTGATGGCAATGTGACCCCCACACTCCCTGCAGGGCTTGAATCCAGACTTAATTGAAGACAACATCCTAAAAGCAACAGTTTAAAGATAAAGTAACAACAAAGTATCTAGACAATATGGACAGAGCCAGAAAAACGTTACGCATCGACGACACGGAAAGAAGGGAAATGACGTCATCACGCCGACGAGGCTCTCTTATGGCTCCAGTGACGTTATGCGGAGTCACGAGCGGAGCCGTGGCACTGTGACGTCCTCGTCTGCATAGAGAGCTAGGAAAAAATTCTGCGGAATGCTGGAGCAGGGGATATTCATAAAGTGAGGAATCCCCAGGCAGATGTATCCATCAGAATATGTTAATACCAACTTCTGGGGGTCTTCTCAAGCCTTACAATGGAGAAGAATTCAATCATGTAAAGCTATCAAAAGAAATGAAGACGCCTTGAAAGTATTAATCACTGGAGATGGTGGCAGTGGGGTGTGGGTCAAAATGTGCCGGGAAAGAGGCAATGACGTGATTTTGGCAGATCACTGAGAAGAAGCCTCTGCCCTACAACTGTGATTGCTGGTGGAAAAGCAACAATGGCTAAAGTGAGCAGAAGCATACCTCACCTTCCATCCCCAGAAGAACAGGCTGGGTTGATGCACCTGTTACCCTCCAGCTCCAGAAGAACAGGCCGGGGTGAGGAACACTTCACCCTCCAGCTCCGGACCAACAGGCTGGTTGATGCACACTTCACCCTCCAGCTACGGAACAACAGGCTGGTTGATGCACACTTCACCCTCCATCTCCAGTAGTACAGGTTAAATTGAAGCACACTTCACCCTCCATTTCCAGAAAAACAGGTTAAATTGAAGCACACTTCACCCTCCATTTCCAGAAGAACAGGCCGGGTTGATGCACACTTCACCCTCCATCTCCAGAAGAACAAGCTGGGTTGATGCACACTTCACCCTCCATCTCCAGAATAACAAGCTGGGTTGATGCACACTTCACCCTCCATCTCCAGAAGAACAGGCTGGGTTGATGCACACTTCACCCTCCATCTCCAGAAGAACAGGCTGAGCTGATGCACATTTCACCCTCCATCTCCAGAAGAACAGGCTGGGTTGATGCACACTTCACCCTCCACCTCCAGAAGAACAGGCCGGGTTGATGCACACTTCACCCTCCATCTCCAGAAGAACAGGCTGGGTTGATGCAAACGTCACCCTCCATCTCCAGCAGACCAGGCTGGGCTGATGCACATTTCACCCTCCATCGCCAGAAGAACAGGCTGGGTTGATGCACACTTCACCCTCCATCTCCAGAAGAACAGGCTGGGTTGATGGACACTTCACCCTCCATCTCCAGAAGAACAGGCCGGTTTGATGCACACTTCACCCTCCAGCTCCAGAATAACAGGCTGGTTGATGCACACTTCACCCTCCATCTCCAGAAGAACAGGTTAAATTGAAGCTAACTTCACCCTCCATCTCCAAAACAGGCTGGGTTGATGCACACTTCACCCTCCATCTCCAGAAGAACAGGCCGGGTTGATGCACACTTCACCCTCCAGCTCCGGAACAACAGGCTGATTGATGCACACTTCACCCTCCATCTCCAGTAGTACAGGTTAAATTGAATCACACTTCACCCTCCATCTCCAGAAGAACAGGTTAAATTGAAGCACACTTCACCCTCCATTTCCAGAAGAACAGGCCGGGTTGATGCACACTTCACCCTTCATCTCCAGAAGAACAAGCTGGGTTGATGCACACTTCACCCTCCATCTCCAGAAGAACAGGCTGAGCTGATGCACATTTCACCCTCCATCTCCAGAAGAACAGGCTGGGTTGATGCACACTTCACCCTCCATCTCCAGAAGAACAGGCCGGGTTGATGCACACTTCACCGTCCATCTCCAGAAGAACAGGCTGGGTTGATGCAAACGTCACCCTCCTTCTCCGGCAGAACAGGCTGGGCTGATGCACATTTCACCCTCCATCGCCAGAAGAACAGGCTGGGTTGATGCACACTTCACCCTCCATCTCCAGAAGAACAGGCTGGGTTGATGGACACTTCACCCTCCATCTCCAGAAGAACAGGCCGGTTTGATGCACACTTCACCCTCCAGCTCCAGAATAACAGGCTGGTTGATGCACACTTCACCCTCCATCTCCAGAAGAACAGGTTAAATTGAAGCAAACTTCACCCTTCATCTCCAAAACAGGCTGGGTTGATGCACACTTCACCCTCCATGTGAGAAGTTGGCCTGATATGTAGTGTTTCCAATTCTGGAACCACTTGGTATCAGTCCAAACAAACCCCAAAGATGTCTGGTTGTAAGTCAACCTTGTTAGACAAGCTATCCTAGTGGTAGCATGGACTAAGCAGCCTTAAAGGCTAAACTTAAGAGGTCGTGTTAAGCGAGCTGTTTTACCACATACAATCCTGCAATCAAATGAAAGGACACCACACAAGTATATATTATAAAATGTGTAGGAGAGTAGGGTCTGCTATCCTATGGTCACCCCAATTTTTGCTTTTTGCTTTACTGGTTTTCGACTTACTGAGGCTGTGGGCCTGCTAATCAGACCCCCAGCCTGCTGTTCTCTCTCTAAATTTATAATACATGTGCTATAGGTACATACCACAATTGGAAATGGACTCCTTGTCAGCCCCTGTACCATGCACTATAGGTGCTCAGGGCATAGGTGCCACCAAGGCCTACCAGGGGCTGAAGCATAGCTTTTGCCACCCCTGGCTGGTTCTTAAATTGACACAACTGGCTGATCACTCAGCTGGGGCAAGTGGGTGTAATCACCCCTTGCTTAGATATAGTATCCCTATATCTAAACCTATATCTGGACACATATAAACCTGTGAGTCACTCCTACGGAAGGCCTCATCAATCCTGGAGGCAGAGTGCGTGGTTTTATGTGAGATAGAGCTCTGGCATGAGCTGAGCCTGTCTGCAGCTGTCGGGAACAACTCCCTAAGCTGATCCAGGATAATGCCATACCATATACTCTTAAGCGCCTTATAATCCTTTCGGTTATATAGCAACTTTGGTTTGGCTTTATCAAAACATGTCGTGTAAGGTGTCATACGAATTGGAATACTACCCCCTCGCCAGTTCTGGCGACGGGGGTAGCATTCCACCCTTCTAGAGGGATAAGACATGTTACTTTACTGAAACGCGGTTGATTTAAAATGAGCCTCAGATCCACAAAATGGATGCCTCTGCCACAGACACGGGTCTGGCCTCCTGCTGCTGACCGAAACTCAGCAAATGGTGGCCTGGACAAAGGGTTTCCTGTCGCAGGGCGGTGTCAAACCACCCCAGACAGGAGATAGTGGATTGTAGCAGGGAGGTTTCAAAGGAACCAGACACTGCCTGGGGAGCACAAGGCTGCCCCTTGCATAATCCAGCCAAACCGGTTCTGGGGCATCCCAGCCCCCGTCCCAGCGCGGCCTGGATCAAAGGAAAGGGGTGTAACCACCCCCTTCCTGGGTCCCACCCATAGGAGGGGACCTAGCAGGATGTCCAGCCCACCAGATTCGAATAAGAGTGGGAGCAGTGCCAATGCAACTCAGATCATCCTGAAGAAACATAAGAAACGAATTCTGGACCCTTCGACATTCTACTCAACATAGAAGACTGAAGAATCTCCCTTGTGGTCAAGGAGTGACCACCCTGTGCAAACAGGCACCATCCAGCCCTCGACCCTTGCTTTGTTGCAGTTCCCGCCGGAACTCGAGCAACAGAGATCGACGAGATCAAGCTTGCCTGCCTTCTCCCAGCCCGATCCACAGTCCCTGCAGAGCTGAGACCAGTGGAGGCGACCGGAAGCGTGGGGCACGCCATCTTGAAAAGGCCACGAGACGCTGACCGTGCAGCCCACGAGTGACCCTCGAAGCTGTACACCGGGGTTTGAGAAGCCCCCACCCCGAGCTACACTTGCACCAAAGCTACCCCCTCCACACTCGAAGAGTGCTGCGTGGGGCGCTTCTGCTCGTGTTGGCTCGACGCGTTGGCCCGGTCACTTGCCAGCTGGCTTGTGGCCCCCGTGCCGACGAAAACTTGAATACGACTTGCTTTTCTGGTTGCTCCAGATCTGCACCAGCTCCTGTGAAAAGGAGCCCCCACTCTGACCCTCCTGGTTCGAGTGAGAAGCAATCTCCCGGTTCCGCGTGGATTGCTTTTGCCAAGTGCTGTTTGCTGCAATCTTGAAGCCGACGGTGCTGACGGCGAGAGCCTACGTGGGACAGATCGTGACCTGCTCCTGGACGTCGCAGATGCCCCAGAGCCCACGTGACAGCGGAGAGAAGCCTCTCGACAACCACCTGATTGCGCCCGACATTGCCTGGTTCCGTCCTGGTTCCACCCTGGTCACTGCTGAGTGACCCAGACTCTGTCCCCTCTGCTTTCAGGTACTTCTCGACTTCGATCCACCCTTGGATCACACCGGACACTTCTGCTTCACATCGCCTGCAGCTTCTTCAGCTCCAAGCACCAAGAGCCTGCGTGTCAAAACCTGACGCCACTTCGACCCTGTGCACCCACTTCCTGTGGGTGAGGTAACATTGTAACGCCGGTGTTCCCACACTGGTACACACCTCTAGGGTCTGTGTCTTAAGTTTTGTTCCCCTAAGTTCAGCGGAAGTATCTTTAAACTCACTTTGTGTAACTTTTACGCACCATTGACATTGCATTGGTGCAAGCCGCACTTTCCGTGCTGCACCCGAATTCCGTGGGCTACTCCCGACTTCAGCATTGCTAGTCCTGACTGCTCCCAGCGATTCTCTAGGCCCTAGGCCTAACCACTGTTCGATTGGTATCTCTTATACCACTTTTTTAGTATATGGTTTGAGTGACCACCGGCCCTCATCCAAAATTGTGCAACTTTGTATGTTATACTGTGCTTTTGATTTAACGCTTGTGCCCCTTTCCTCATAAAGAGTACTGGGGATTATTTTAGAAATAAACACATATATTTTTATAATATATACTTGTGTGGTGTCCTTTCATTTGATTGCAGGATTGTATGTGGTAAAACAGCTCGCTTAACACGACCTCTTAAGTTTAGCCTTTAAGGCTGCTTAGTCCATGCTACCACTAGGATAGCTTGTCTAACAAGGTTGACTTACAACCAGACATCTTTGGGGTTTGTTTGGACTGATACCAAGTGGTTCCAGAATTGGAAACACTACATATCAGGCCAACTTCTCACACACCATCTCCAGAATAACAGGCCGGGTTGATGCACACTTCATCCTCCATCTCCAGAAGAACAGGCCGGGTTGATGCACACTTCATCCTCCATCTCCAGAAGAACAGGCCGGGTTGATGCACACTTCATCCTCCATCTCCAGAAGAACAGGCTGGATTGATGCACACTTCATCCTCCATCTCCAGAAGAACAGGCCGGGTCGATGCACATTTCACCCTCCTTCTCCAGAAGAACAAGCTGGGTTGATGCACACTTCACCCTCCATCTCCAGAAGAACAGGCCGGGTTGATGCACACTTCATCCTCCTTCTCCAGAAGAACAGGCTGGCTTGATGCACACTTCACCCTCCAGCTCCAGAAGAACAGACTGGCTTGATGCACACTTCTCCCTCTATTACTAGAAGTGTAGACTGGCTTGATGCACACTCTCTCATACATCGCTAGAATAAGAAGCAGATAGAAGCCCATGTCCTCCTCCATCACTAGAAGAGGCTGTGTGTTGCACATTGCTCCCTCTATCACTAGAAGAGTAGACTGGCTTGATGCACACACTCATACATCAAAAGAAGAAGTAGGGTTGATGCTCACTTCCCGCTTCATCACTAGAAGAGGCTGGGTTGAAGCACACTTCTCCTGCCACCAATGGGGCTAGGCTATGTTTTCCTTGTCGTTGAATAGATGGACCTGTCGAGTGCATGCTCCTTGTATATCTTGGATCTCGACCATGCTAGGTATGCACACCCATTTCAATCTGCTGAATGAATTTACAAAATAATCTTTCATAGTCACACCTCATAGGTCCAGATTAACAACACTCTCAGTGGTCAGCTACCCGGAGAGCAGCGCGCTTCCTTTTAGAAATAGGCAGAACATATACACCTTCCACCCCATGACAATACCACCCATGTAGTGCTCTCACCTTCTGGTAAGTACATGTACACTATGAGGTTTCGATCCCGGTCTGACACTAAGAAGAGAAAGAGAACAGGCATTAGCGAACGGTGACCCACAACTCATGGCAGAAGATTAAGCCCCAAGCGGAGGTGAACCGTGGTGTCCACAGGGTATGCTGCAGCCTCACCTAAAAAGCCCAGCTGCGAGTTGTCAACCATAAACTCAACACTATAGACCTCCAATGGCTTCACGTCCTGCAGAGAGAGAGAGAAAGGGCGGAAGTCAAGGACGCTTTAGTCAAGAACATCTTCCTGAGACATCAAGCAGGCTCTCAGACCACTATAATATCGGCATTAAAAACAGGAGAACATTTCATCCAACACACAATGAGCGCTTTATCATCAGAGACAAGCTGCAATGTCAGTCACCTCATTTTAAAACTCTTTTATACTGACAGCCAGGTGTTTTTGTTTTCCTAACATAACAGTTCCATCAAACACAAACAAAACAGGATCCAGAAAGTTTCCAGTAATCTTTTCAAAAGCAAGATTTCCACAGATTCCATTAACGAGTAACTCAGTGTCACATCCCGTGGCGCAGAACAAACTCTCGCTCCAAGGCAGTAGTCCTTATGTTGAACTTTGGATGACCGCTCTCATCATTCTGTATCTTTGACAGATCAAAGGAGTTATTACAATGATTTAAATCCCTCATCCAAACCACTTTGACACCAACAGGGCAAAGCCAGCCTTGAAACTGGACTGCTGCAATTCTGTTTGCTGCTGTTGGACCTACATATGCATTGGTTAATGCTCCATTCTTAGATTTTTGATGGGCAAAGTAACACCAGGCAACACTGTACAAGTATTTTTGGAAGATATTAAACCAAATCAAAACCATAACAAATGAATTCAAATTGGAATCTCTGACCCTATTGTTCAGAGATGCTGGAGAAGATTCTGCGTACCCGCTCACCTCCCCAGCCGATAAACTCACACTAGGCTCATTCATGGAAAACTACCAGGCCCTCCTCCCCTGAACCAGCGGTGGCTAAACAGTGGACGACTCACACAATGAAAAAGTTAATGGCAAACCGTAAGAGATAGAAGGGGAAATTTATAAAGCGTGTAAATTCACTTCCCTGCTTATATAAAGAATGATGGCTGGCACAGAGGAGGGGCTAGCCATGTGTCAATGGTGTTGCATAGATCGGCAATCTGCTGACCTAGCTTCCTTCTGAAACAGCGTAATCCAACAATGGAGTAAGTGTTTGAACACATGTTCTAAGACAGCTGTTAAAAGCTGCCCTTCATAGTCACATAATAAAAAGATGGATATGATTGTACACACTTAACAAATACAGATCTATTCATGTGTCTTCAGTAATTCAAAAATAAACAGATGGAAATCTGAAATGTGACCTCCGTTTTAAAAACCTTATAGAAAATAACAAACGTAACCACACTCCATTTCCTTCCACATTTGTTTAGCCACCCACATATCCACACACTGCCCTTTTCCCGGCCCCATGCTTACGCCAGGACATAAGGCTGTCAGGAGCAGCACCAGGCTTGATCTCACAAGAGAGAGATGCCCTGAAATACACAAAAAGAAGTGTGCGTTCCATGTGCTGATCCTCTGATCTCTTTGAAAACAGACTTCCGTGACAGGCACCAAACACTTCAGCTTAGCTCTCATAAGATGTGTGCAATTTATAAAGTATAAGGTTTCTTTGCTTCCCTCTCAGATCAGGTGATCTTCCAAAGTTAGTAAAGAAGGGGTCAAAACAGGCATCATCTTCAACTCAGTAGACATACCTACTCAGGTGGCTCACTGATGGGTCACGCAGTTGACATGAAAGGTGATGTAATCATCTTATCTGAGTAATGATTTCACTGGATTAAAAGAAGGATGGGAAGAGTGAGAGAAGAGCACATACCCGGCTGACAAGGGACAAAGTCTTGCTCTCCTCTTGGTAGCGCAGGAGAGAGATGCTCTTCAGGACATCAGCAGCCAGGATGAAGTTCTTCACGCTGATCATCTGGTGGATGTAGAGCTGGGTGTCGATAAAGGCCATCCCAGTCAGGTCATTCGCTTTCAAACTCCAGAGGAAGATCTAGCAGATGAAACAGAAGAAAACTGCAGTGGAGTACAGGACCAGACAAAATAGTATGTATGATAACTGTGCTGCTGGCACATGTCTCAGATCTGAACTGCTGTGTGTGTGCAACTTAATCTTCAACTTTGATAAGTCTGCTGTCTGTATACTACTTCAATCCTCTGAATAGAAGAGAATAGTCAAATGTGAAACCCTGCTACCCGTATACAACTCAACCTTCACCTGTGACAGAATGCTGTCTGTATATCTCTTAGCTCCTCTGCATACAAGTCAATCTTCAAATGTGAAACCCTGCTACATGTATATAACTCAGTCTTCACCTGTGATAGTCTGCTGTCTGTAAACCTCTCCAATCCTCTGCATACAAGAGAAAAGTCAAATGTGAAACCCTGCTACCTGTATATAAAACTTAGTCTTCACCAGTGATAGCATGCTGTCTGTATACCTCTTCAATCGTCTGCATACAAGAGCATAGTCAGATGTGAAACGCTGCTACCCGTATACAAGTCAATCTTCACCTGTGACAGTCTGCTTTCTGTATACCTCTTCAATCCTCTGAATATAAGTCAATCTTCAAATGTGAACACCTGTAAATAAGGAATATGCTACTTACCAGTATGCATCTATTCTTGGCATGTAGGGCTGCTGACATTCATATCTGTGCATAGAACGCCGCCTAGGGTTGGGTCCGGATGATTGCACATTTTTGTCCTGGAAAAGTCTTCGAAGTATCACAAGATAGGTGGCTCCTCCCTTGGACTACAGTGCGCATGGGCATCCTCTCCAGCCTTAGATTGTTTTTCGCCATTGTGGCCGAGATGGAGTATAGTACAGTAAGAGATGGCCATGCAAAGAGTGAATGCTACAGCTGCGACAGGCACCAGGGAGGCAGGTGGGCGATATGAATGTCAACAGCCCTACATGCCAAGAACAGATGCATACTGGTAAGTAGCATATTCCGTTCGAGGCATGTGGGCTGCTGAATTCATATCTGTGCATAGAATGTATAGCAGTATCTCCCCTAGCGGTGGTTGCCTGTGCCAGCTGCAGCAGTCTGAAAAAGAGTTTTGAGAACAGCCTGTCCTACAGCAGCTTGCTGTTTGGAATGTACATCTACACAATAGTGTTTGGTAAATGTATGTATGGTTGATCATGTGGCTGCTCTACAAATTTCATGTAAAGGAATATTTCCTAGGAAAGCCATGGATGCCCCTAGTTTGCGTGTAGAATGCGCCCTAGGGGGAACTGTTATGGTGCGTTTTGCCTTTAAATAACATATCTGAATGCACTTAACGATCCATCTGGCTATACCTGATTTTGAAATAGGGTTGCCTTTGTGTTGCAGTGAGAAAGCAACAAACAACTGTTTTGTTTTGCGAAATGCCTTAGTTCTATCTATATAGTATAGCAGAGCTCTTTTGACATCTAGAGTATGTAAGGCCCTTTCAGCAACTGTCTGTGGATTTTGAAAGAACACTGGCAGTCCTATTGTTTGATTTATATGAAAATGGGATACCACTTTTGGCATAAATTTAGGGTTTGTTCTGAGAACGACTTTATTCCCATGTACTTGAATGAATGGTTCTCCGGCCTAACAGGGAATCTGTCCCGTGAGCTATCTATTAGATCGTTAAAGTCGCCCCCCATTAGGAGTGTCGCCTCAAGCAATGTCAACAGAAATGACGTAAGGGCGGAGTGAGATTGTGCATGGACCGCAGGTGGTATGTAGACAGAGACCAAATTGAATAAGCGCCCCTCCCACTGACAAGTCAGCGCAGCGAAGCGGCCATATTCGTCAACTCGTGTTTGCTGCACCACCAGTGGGAAGTTTTTCTTAATAAGAATGCCCGTGCCCCTGGAGCCCGAGGAAAAGTCTGCATGGTATCCCCCATCTGTCCATAGCTCGAACCGCTGACCCAACCAGGTGTGTCTCTTGAGTCACAGTTTTTGGTGAGACACCACTGACAGTTCTAGGAAGGTTGTGTACCATGGTTGCCTCGCCCATGTGGGAGCAACTAGGATTAGCGTCAGTGAATGTTGGCGCATTTTGCGTGCCACTAGCGGTATTAATGAAGCTGGTGGAAAAGCGTACGCAAATTTACCTGACCAGTTCATCCATATCGCATTGCCCTGCGACTGCGGATGTGGGAACCTGGCGGCAAAGTACTGGCATTTTGCGTTTTTGCTTGTGGCAAACAGATCTATCTCCGGTTGTCCCCACTGCCAGAAGAATTGTCGGAGCACATTGGGGTGAATCTCCTATTCGTGCATCTGTTGACTGTGCCTGCTGAGCAGGTCGGCTATTTGATTGTTCTTGCCTGGGAGGTGTTCTGCCATGAGAAACATGTTCCTCTGAAGAGCCCATTTCCACACACTTTGAGCTAGATGCGATAGTTGTGGGGAATATGTTCCTCCCTGTTTTTGAATATAATACATAGCTGTCATATTGTCCGACCGGATCAACACAGTCTTGTTGCGTAAGTGTTTTTTTTTAACGCTTTTAGTGCTAGAAAGACCGCCATCAACTCTAGTAGGTTGATGTGCATCTTTTTCTGTTGTGTAGTCCATAGACACTGGACTGTGTAATGCAGCACATGGGCTCCCCAGCCTATCAGGGATGCGTCCGCCGTCATCACTATTTGTGGGACAGTCGTCCTTTGCAAAGGTTTTGTGGATTCCACCAATGCAGAGAGTTGTTTGCCCGACTGGTCACCAACACTAGGTCTTTTAATTGTCCCTGAGCCTGGCTCCCCTGCCTTGCTAGGCACTCCTGTAGCGGATGCATGTGTAGTCTGGCATGAGGGACTATGAATATGCACGAGGCCATCATGCCTATGAACACTCGAGCTGGCAATGAGTGTTGTGGTTTGAAACTTTGGATTAACGTGTGCATTCCGTTGATCCGTGCTGTGTTTGGATATGCCTTTGCTGCTAGTGTATCTATTGTAGCTCCCAGGTACTGTTGTACGTTGGAGGGTGTAGGTGTGACTTTGGGTAGTTCAGCGAGAAACCTAGACTGTGCAGGAGATGAATGGTCTTTGACATGTGGCTGGCACATTGCTGGGCCGATGGCGCTTGTATTAGCCAATCGTCCAGATATGGGTACACATGAATGTGTTGTCTCCTGAGATGCGCCGCCACTGTTGCTAGGCATTTTGTGAACACCCGTGGAGCTGTTGTTACACCGAATGGTAGGACTTTGAACTGGTAGTGTTGTCCTTGAATTGTAAACCTGCGATACTTTCTGTGAGCAGGGCGTATTGGTATACGAAAGTATGAATCTTTGAGGTCTAGACTTGAAAGGAAGTCTCCCTGCCGCAGCAGTGGTAAGACTTGTTGTAGAGTGAGCATGTGAAAATGCTCTGATAAAATGTACTGGTTGAGGGGCCTGAGGTCCAATATTGGTCTGAGAGACCCATCCTTTTTGGGAATGAGGAAGAATAGTGAGTATACTCCTGTTACTTGATGTTTTAATGGGACTGGTTCTATTGCCCCCTTTTGCAGCATAATGTTATATGTTCCTTTGACATTGGACGGTGTACGGGTGGGATGTTGGGTGTTGTGGATGTGAGTTCTAGGCAATAGTCATGTTGGATAATTTGCCTGACCCACTTGTCTGTAGTGATGTTTAGCCAGACTGGTAGGAACTGTTGTAGTCTTCCCCCGACTGGTGTTGTATGGTCTGGGGGTTGTGCCAAGAAGTCACCGTTTGGTATTAGTGGAGGATCTATTGGCATTGACTCCGCGCCCTCTGCCCTTGTTATTATTTCCTCGGTATCCACCACGATTTGTGTTTTTATTGTATGTGGATTGCGTATTACTTTTGTATGTGGAGGATTGCTGCGATGTATTACCTTGCGCTCCTCCTTTGTAGTTGGAGTGACAAAAGGAGCCTCTGAGTTGTTGTGACTGAAGAGACCCCCATTGACTTTGCAGTCTCTGTGTTCTTTTTCATTTTGTCCAGAATTGAGTCAACTGCTGGACCAAATAAAAAATCTGGATTGATTGGCTGGTTAAGAATTGTGGCCTGGACCTCACTCTTAAATCCAGATATGCGAAGCCATGCGTGTCTCCTAAGCAGTACGCTTGTGTTGATAGATCTGGCAGCTGTGTCTGCCGCGTCTAGAGCACGCTTAATGGAGGCATTGGTGTTGAACTTTCCCTCCTGTACAAGTTCATCGGCCTGCTCTTTGAAAGGCTCAGGTAAGTGTTGGAGAAGCGCTTCAAAGTGGTCATAGTGCGCTCTGTCGTATCTAGCCAACAAGGCTTGGGTATTAGCAATTCTCCATGGGTTTGCTGCTTGAGCAGCTACTCTCTTGTCTGATGCTTCTAAAATCTTTGACTCCTTATCAGGAGGAGGAGACTCTCCAGTAGTTTGAGAATTAGCACGCTTACGTGCTTTGGAGATCACCAGTGAGTCCAAAGGCAGTTGTCCCCTGATGTAAGTAGGGTCTAATGGTGCAGCCCTATACTTTTTTTCAATCCTAGCGTTGATGACACGTGCCCTAGCAGTGTCTTTGAATATGTAATTTGCGTGCTTTAGGACCCCTTTTAACATGGGAAGTGTTTTGACACTTTTTCCTGATGTTGCAAGCGTATCAAACAGAAAGTCTTCCTCTATAGGATCTTCATGCATTTCTACATTATGGTAGAGCGCTGCTCTATCTAATAATCAGTTGAATGCCACCTTGTCTTCTGTAAGTGATGGTCTAGCTGGGTATGCAGGTGTGTCTGTAATGGTCTTGAGCCTCATCAGGTTCTGGGTCATCCCCCCGTGGTTGTGAGATGGGGTCTACATCTGGGTTTTGTGGATATCCAAAATTAGCATCTGTGTCCTAATCTACATCTGGCTCGTAGTCAGAGCGTGTAGGTGAGTATGGTGCATATGGAGTAGTAGGCATAGCTGGATAGATAGGCTCGAAAAGAATAGGAGAGGTTGCACAGTCTCTTTTCTTTTTGAGTGGAATAGTAGAAAAGTCTTCAGCAGGCGCTGGTCTTTTCTTCCTTTTGTAAATAGTCACTTTCCCAGTATTTGGGTCAATATATAGTTTAGACTGATCTCCAGTAGAGGGGTCTGGATGGATGATCTCCTCTTCCACAGTCTTTTGCCTTTGCGCAGCTTTTTTCGGTTTGACCTTTTTCGGTTCAATGCCTTTTTTTGGGTCGACCGGTTTCGGTGCCTAGATCAGCTTTAGAGGCTTTATGGGCAGTGTCTTTCCGATAGGATTTCACAGGTTGTACCACTTTTTTTGGGCCGATTGGTTTTGTTGGTTCGATAACCTTTATCGGGTGTCTTGGCTTGTTCGGCTGTAGAGGTGTCCTCTGAGCCTGTGGCTTCGGCTCGATGCCCTTCTTCGAATCGATGGGCTTCGGCTCGACTGTTCTTGGTTGGTCTACTTTTAGTTTCGCTTTCGGTTTGACGACCGTCTTGGGCGTAGCCCTTTTAGTTTCGTAGACAACTTTTTGTCCCTTTTCGGCTGTCGAACTTGATTTGTTCGAGTCGACGGGCCTTGGCTTCGAAGGTTTATATGGAACGCTGGCCTATGGCAAGGACGCCCATTGTGTTTACCACTTTCAGTTCGACAACGTTCGGTCCGAAGACTGTCGTGCCGATGACTTTCGGTTTCGGTCGAACCGCTCTTGGATTACGTGTCTCAGAAGGCTCTTTCTGTATATTCTTAGCCGGGCTGTATTGCGGGGCTATAGAATCAGTTTTTAGATTTTGGCTAAGGCCTGTTGGCGATGCCTCGACCTGAGTTTCTGATAATGGCGTAGTGTCTGTGTGGGGCGGTGTACTCACGGTTCGCCCCCCGTTGTCATCGGAGTCGTCTTCGACAGCTACGATGTCTTGGTCGTATTCCTCGACCTCGACGATTTTTTCTTCCTCGCCGATATAATATTCAGAGTCGTGCTCGGAGTCTTGATCCTCTTCTTGATCAGAGTCTTCGACGTCACCTAGTTGTTCCTCGTCGTCGAAGATATTCTCGGGCTCCGGTGCCGACCTCTGCATCTCTTGCCTTGCCGCCCACCGATTCCGGATCGTCTTCTTGGACCGCAACTGGGCCCAAGCTAGGCAATCGCCTTCATTATGATCTGGCGATAAACATTTGTTGCATACAGGATGCTTATCTGTATGCGGAAACTTTGAGTTGCACTGCGGGCAATATTTGAATGGACTTCGTTCCATCGACCGTCGGTCCAGGTGGCGTCGAGAAGGCCAAACGGCCAGATTCGACGACCCGAGTGCAAGTAGATTGCGAAGAAAGCTTTTCGGTACCGATCGAAAACAATACTGACGAATCCGAAGGCCTTTTGGCCTTTTAGATAAGTTTATTTCAATTCCGAACTTGGAGTACAGGAAAATGCATCCGAACCCGATGGCGGAAAAAAAACAATCTAAGGATGGAGAGGATGCCCATGCGCACTGTAGTCCAAGGGAGGAGCCACCTATCTCGTGATACTTCGAAGACTCTTCCAGGACAACAATGTGCAATCATCCAGACCCAACACTAGGTGGCGATCTATGCACAGATATGAATTAAGCAGCCCACATGCCTCAAACCTCCATTCTCATTTGTGATGTACTGCTACCAGCACAGGCCTCACTCCTCATCTGCGTCACTGTATAACATCAGTTATGGTGGATAGGTAGCCGGTAACCCGAGCACACCTCTGTCCAGATTTCTCATCTCAGCATGGAGCTCGCTCCTTTGCTGCGATCTTGTAATGCATATATTTCACAGTCCTTAGAACAAACACTCTTATTTACATACACTTCACGCTTCATTGGAAGCCCCCACACCCTCTGTATGAACTTCTGCTGTCAGTACAATGTAACCCTAACCGACTAAAGTAATGTAGTGCGTAGACCAGGTTATGTCTGACACGTTGCCTCTGAAAACTCATACTATTCACTCTGTGCACCTCAATCTAAACATGAGGCCTCAATCCACTACTGCGATGCTGAGCCCTCTAAAGACTGCGATAGCCCCTGGGATTGTGTAAGTAATATCTCTGTACAGCTCATTAATAGAATAACATGCCTCTGCTGTAGGGGGTCATCCAAACTGCACCGTAGAACACCTTACTCCACCACGATGGGCATCTGCTATTCCTGTGCTGTGAACACTGACCTGTTACACCGGTGACTTCCTTCTTCGTTACTCCAGGCACGTCACTAAGCAGCTATAACGCTATCTGTTTCTCCAAAGATGTGTATGCCCACTCATCTCATACTTATGGTTTCCCGGACTATTCAGGGAATGCAGCCCTCTGAACAAAGGTGACCACCTAGAGGCTACTATTGACACGGTCTCCAGTTCTAATCTTTTTAACTACAAAACACTGATTTCAGGTATGTTACTTTAATTAGTTCAATGGAAGCAAAGCAAGACTATAAAAGCCAGAATGCATTTGATTAGCACACAAAATACAAGTACTGGAAAGAGTTCATAATGACCTGGAGGAGGTGGTCCCCCTATTCAGGGTCCCTCAATGCAGACCCGCAGCTCCCCTGTTATATCAGTACTGTGTTATTTCTTTTAACCACAGCTGCCCTCCTAGTTTACAGCTGTGATTCAGTTATTCAGGTTCCCTCTTTCACCAGTGCTATGATCCCACTAACCGTAGTTCCACTATTAGACTATTGCTGTAATCCCACTACCCATAGTTCCACTATTAGTCAACTGCTGTGATCCCACTACCCATAGTTCCACTATTGGTCTACTGCTGTGATCCCACTACCCATAGTTCCACTATTAGTCTACTGCTGCGATCCCACTACCATAGTCCCATTATTGGTCTACTGCTGTGATCCCACTAACCATAGTTCCACTATTGGTCTACTGCTGTGATCCCACTACCCATAGTTCCACTATTAGTCTACTGCTGCAATCCCACTACCATAGTTCCACTATTAGTCTACTGCTGCGATCCCACTACCATAGTCCCATTATTGGTCTACTGTTGTGATCCCACTAACCATAGTTCCACTATTAGTCTACTGCTGTGATCCCACTACCCATAGTTCCACTATTAGTCTACTGCTGGGATCCCACTACCATAGTTCCACTATTAGTCTACTGCTGCGATCCCACTACCCATAGTTCCATTATTGGTCTACTGCTGCGATCCCGCTACCCATAGTTCCATTATTAGTCTACTGCTGCGATCCCACTACCCACAGTTCCACTATTGGTCTACTGCTTCGATCCAGATACCCATAGTTCCACTATTGGTCTACTGCTGTGATCCCACTACCCACAGTTCCACTATTGGTCTACTGTTGTGATCCCACTACCCGTACTTCCACTATTGGTCTACTGCTGTGATCCCACTACCCATAGTTCCACTATTAGTCTACTGCTGCGATCCCACTACCCATAGTTCCCCTATTAGTCTACTGCTGCGATCCCACTATCCGTAGTTCCACTATTAGTCTACTGCTGCGGTCCCACTATCCGTAGTTCCACTATTAGTCTACTGCTGCGATCCCGCTACCAGTAGTTCCACTATTGGTCTACTGCTGCGATCCCACTACCCACAGTTCCACTATTAGTCTACTGCTGCGATCCCGCTACCAGTAGTTCCACTATTGGTCTACTGCTGCGATCCCACTACCCACAGTTCACTATTAGTCTACTGCTGCGATCCCACTACCCATAGTTCCCATATTAGTCTACTGCTGCAATCCCACTATCCGTAGTTCCACTATTAGTCTACTGCTGCAATCCCACTATCCGTAGTTCCACTATTAGTCTACTGCTGCAATCCCGCTACCAGTAGTTCCACTATTGGTCTACTGCTGCGATCCCGCTACCCATAGTTCCACTAATAGTCTAATGCTGCGATCCCACTACCCATAGTTCCACTATTAGTCTACCGCTGTGATCCCACTACCCGTAGTTCCACTATTAGTATACTGCTGCGATCCAGATACCCGTAGTTCCACTATTGGTCTACTGCTGCGATCCCACTACCCACAGTTCCACTATTACTCTACTGCTGCAATCCCGCTACCCGTAGTTCTACTATTGGTCTTCTGCTGCGATCTATTGGAAATGAAATAGATCTCGCATTTCTTTAAGTTAGAGCTTTTGGTTTTGCTAATGGTATTGTATTTTAGCCATGTGTTATTGAGTGTATGTATGTGATGTGTACACTAAAGTGGTGTTTGCCTTTTGATTCTCTAAGTGGTGGCTATGTAAGATCAAAGTACCTATGAGAAAAATCTGTAGGAGAAGCCGTGCTTGTTTCTACTAACTACCCATAGAGGAATTTTTGAGGGGCTTCCAGCTCCACTTTTGAGCCCCCAGTACAAGCATTTTGATGGAAACAACAGGCAAAAATCCAGGTTTCAAAAACTAAGCCTAACATTTTGGATTAATAGCAGTAACGTCAATATAATTGATTTATTTTAAAGTACTCTGTAGATTGTATTCAGTGCATTTTGGAATGTGATTAGTACATTTTAAAAGTGGGCTTTGGCAGTCTTTGCCATTTTGTGGTGCCGGCAGCCAGCTTCTAAGAAGAAAACGATCGAACCCGTTACTTCTTATTTTCACACATGTAGAGCGCAATGTTACCATAACAGAGTTGTAAAGCTCCCTGTTCGAGCTTTGAGGTGTTAGTCCAGCACAGGGCTTCCAGGTGCTATGTGTGGGTTCGCTCACACCTCATGGTGCTGTCAAAATACGGTGCCTGGCAGGCTGTACAGTGTTTTCAGGAGCTGTACTTCGGAGCTGGGTCCTTTTAAGGCTCTGAGGCGCTAAGTGGAGGTGCTTCCAAGTTTCACAAGGATTCCAGGCACTGTGGGCGAAGCACTTACACACTTTGAGAAGTTGCAAGTTGCTTCGAGGCGCTATTCACAAGTGCCTCTGGTCTGTGTAAACTTCCAAGTGTTGCCTGCGTGTTCAAGGGCCGTGTAGCGGCTTCAAGGTGCTCTTTTTATGCCCTGTGCTGCTTGTCTCTAGTAGTGAACAAAAAAGAAAGAATTGCTAACCCCCACTCTATTTTTTTGTCTCTAGATTTAAGAACACACAAAGAAAATATCTTTTGTTTGTAGGGGTTATTTTATTTAAACCCTTTTGAAATTTTTCAAATTTTTGTATGTTTTCATGGGTGAGAAAGATACTTATATACAACGTTTATACATATATACAAAACTACTACATAACAAACATATATACAAATATGAACAGTTTATATACAGTCTTCCTTTTCAAAAGTGGCGGTTTTTCACAAATAATTAATCTTTGCGAAATTTCTTTTCCACTAAAATAACCACAAAGTGAAATAGCTGCAAAAACGGCAACAAATTACTTTAAGAAAGATCAAGAAACAACTTTGAAAACAAAATCAAAGTGATCAACAATAAATTCTTGTTAACTTTCTTTTCGTGCCTGCCGACGCGTTTCGAATCTGGAGTTAAGTTACAGATTCTCATCAGGGCTCTTTCAATGTGGGTAATCTAAACATAAAATGCAAAGGAAGACCATTCAGTAACTACATCTATTAAAGTATTACTCCCCCTTTGGAAGTTAGATGTCACACAGCAATTTACCTTTAGTAATGGGCGACGCGGTCCCGCGGGTCCATTTATTCTAATGAGGTTAGTGAAATCCTGAGTCTTTTAATGCCAATGTAGACCTAGTGTGTAGAGTAGGGGATATTTACTATTTCATCAGGGAACAAAACAACCATATGGGTTCGTAAACATAAAGGCTCTAGGTTCATACCTATTACGGTGTTGTCAGTGAGGAGGAATTCAATTGTTTTTAATTTCGCAGTTCGAACCAATCCGGGGGTTCTAGGTGGGGCTCCAAATGAATCTGCAAAGCACAAACAGTGATGCTGGTGAAAGCCCAGTATTTTTTGGTGCCGTACAAATTCGCCTTTGTATCTGAAAACAGGACGTACCTGTATTATTCTCATTTAGTGCGGAGATCGCGGTTAGCCTTCTCCGTGTATTGCACACCCGCAGTTTTGGCTTGGTAGTTTGGTCTGCCCTATTCCCATGATGCACTGGGCCAGGGTCAGACTAATTTGCATGTAGCCAGGTTCTGAGCTGGGATGGTGCAGTGAGCTAAAAAACGGTGATGGATTAAGCCCTGATCTTTGGACTGGGTAAGAGTGGTCTGCTTAATTCAGACACTCCGTTCATCACCACCCCCTTTTCTGAATCGTTTTTGTCCACCATAAGTGTGGAAGGGTATACTCAGATGTGAGTCCCTTGCTCATTGCACCATCAGGATTCAAGCAAGCCGGGCCGAAGACGGCTGAAATGCCAGAAACCGGTCCCCGGAAGCTTGTTTCCTTCCCAGTATAAGAATTGGCTTGGTAGTTTGGTCTGCCCTGTTCCCATGATGCACTGGGCCAGGGTCAGACTAATTAGCATGTAGCCAGGTTCTGAGCTGGGAATGTGCAGGGAGCTAAAAAACGGTGATGGATTAAGCCCTGATCTTTGGACTGGGTAAGAGTGGTCTGCTTAATTCAGACACTCCGTTCATCACCACCCCCTTTTCTGAATCGTTTTTGTCCACCATAAGTGTGGAAGGGTATACTCAGATGTGAGTCCCTTGCCCATTGCACCATCAGGATTCAAGCAAGCCGGGCCGAAGACGGCTGAAATGCCAGAAACCGGTCCCCGGAAGCTTGTTTCCTTCCCAGTATAAGAATTGGCTTGGTAGTTTGGTCTGCCCTGTTCCCATGATGCACTGGGCCAGGGTCAGACTAATTAGCATGTAGCCAGGTTCTGAGCTGGGATGGTGCAGTGAGCTAAAAAACGGTGATGGATTAAGCCCTGATCTTTGGACTGGGTAAGAGTGGTCTGCTTAATTCAGACACTCTGTTCATCACCACCCCCTTTTCTGAATCGTTTTTGTCCACCATAAGTGTGGAAGGGTATACTCAGATGTGAGTCCCTTGCTCATTGCACCATCAGGATTCAAGCAAGCCGGGCCAAAGACGGCTGAAATGCCAGAAACCGGTCCCCGGAAGCTTGTTTCCTTCCCAGTATAAGAATTGGCTTGGTAGTTTGGACTGCCCTGTTCCCATGATGCACTGGGCCAGGGTCAGACTAATTTGCATGTAGCCAGGTTCTGAGCTGGGATGGTGCAGTGAGCTAAAAAACGGTGATGGATTAAGCCCTGATCTTTGGACTGGGTAAGAGTGGTCTGCTTAATTCAGACACTCTGTTCATCACCACCCCCTTTTCTGAACTGTTTTAAAAAAAACACGCATGCAAAGCATAATCACGGAACCCAAAAGGAAAAGCACACGCACGAGCGTGTGCGATTCCAGGGTCCGTTTTCAGACCCCGGACAAAAGGGCTCGCCTGCTCGAGCACTGCTGCACAGTGCATCATGAGGGGCAAGCCCTGAAAAGAGTGTGCTTCGATACAATTTTGTTTCTGTCCAAATACTCATTCACCATACTCGAAAAACTGTGGACCATTAACACTGCAACTGGTGGCTAGTGAAGTGAGAGATTGTGCCTGCTGTGTATTGCTCAATGAGAAGTTCTCTCCAGAGCCCGGAGAAGCCTACAGACTCCAAAGGCCAGCCAATCGGCCTCATGTTCGCAGCACACTGGGAAACAACGGCTTACTAAGTCTGCTGGGGCAGGTTGGCAGCCCATAGTCTTCAAGTCACTATAACGCCATAGTGCAGAACAACAGAGTTGCACCAGAGTTCGCTGAACCTGGGAGTGCTGTTGGAGGGCTCCTGGGACCCTAAGAGGGTGAGTTATCGACTCAGAAAGGATTAACTAGTGACAGCAACACCAAGCAACTGGTAGTTTGGTGGTTGCGACTGGACATTGGCCAGACTGGAGAGTACCTTGTGAGATGTTGACCCTGTAACCAGGACCCCTACACCATCTTTGTGTACTGAGGAGTGTTGACCGCGTCCCATCGACAGCATTCTTGGAGCATCTTCAGCATCCGTAACCCCTTGCATCAGGACCACTCCATAGGAATCCATTGCAAGGCGGATAAAATACCTGGAACTGCTTGAGGACTGCTTCTTTTGAGGAAGTAACTGCTTCTGAGGACATTGTTGGTCCCCTAGACTAGCTCCCTGCCGGAGTTGGTCCACCCAAGTAAAATTAACCAACTGCTTTGATAATTTCCTCAAAAACGTTTCTGAGTGTGCAATCTGTTGAAAATGCCAACGCTTTTACGCAGTTGAGTGAAATGTATTGATTTATTATTTCTTGTAAATTCCATATCTACGAATCCCTCTGTTCGACCTTTTTTGTTTGGTTGTCCAATTCTTTTAAAAATACAGTCTATTTTTATGAATTGGTGTCGGATTTCTTGAGTATTGTGTTGATTTCTTTTTCAAGTGCTTTGGTGCAGTTTAAATGCTGTAAACTACTTCCTCTGAGCAAGCCTTGCTGCTCAGTGCCACAGCCGCCCCGGGCTGAGCTGAAGGTTCCACAAATGAAGCCTAAGGGTCATGAAGGGGTTAGAGAGAGTATTACACGGTGAGTTCGCACAACCAAGCTATATAATACACCCCATTTCCTCACAAGGTAGTATCACCATTTCACCACAATCTTTCTTGAACGTTAGAGTCATTGGTGTGCATCACACCTTGACCTCTAATAAGATCATCCTGAAGATTCTCAAACTTACATGAAGCAGTCAGTTTTTAGTACAGGTTATTCGAACAGCCACAATTCTCAATGGTTCCCAGAGGACCTTGGTTATGATGGAAAAAAAGAAAACGGTCAATAGAAATGCACGCTGGGGCTTGCCTGAGATCAAGGGCAACTTCAAGTGTGGCAACTGCGTGTCATGTGCCTTCACTCACAATACAACAACATTTGAACACAAAAACATCAAACATACACTGGATTTCTTTGCCGATTGCAACACAAGAAATTTAATATATTTCATATTCTGCCCCTGTCAACTACCTTATATTGGACAGACACAACAACCGATAAAAGCTAGGATTAGTTATCACCGTAGCTGCATCAGACACTCTGTAGTTATCGCCCCATTAGTCAGCCACTTCACCGAAAAAAAACACACAGCAGATGACATAAGGTGGCAAGTCATAGACAGAGCCTCCATCCCAGAAAGAGGAGATCTTACACAAATTCTCCAACGACTAGAATGTCGTTGGATAGAACGTACTGATTCGATAGCGTAAGGATTGAATACAGCGGAGGAGTGGCGAGGATTTGTCCCTACACTGAGTAACTAACCTCATTAGATCTCAACTAGTTGTATAATTAGACAGCACTGTGCTAATTTTTCCCACACATGTAAATTTACCCATAGCTGGGTAAAACACAAACATGGCAAGTATAATACTGAAAATGGCATGCCAGTGGAAACAGGGGGTATATTGAACATAACTCCTTGCTAGTACTACTGGTGTATAACACATAGGCTTCACCACCGGGGTTGGTTAGAAAACACAATACAGGGCACTGGATTGTAACAAAATTTGTAGGAACTCCGCCATACTTGTATAGAGTTGTAACCGGCTGTCATGTCACAATTATGCTAAACTAAAAATCAGATTGAGCAGACAGTCTTCCGGATATTAGAATAATTGTTCATACCGGTTAAACATTCTGCATGCAATCACTACAATACATATCCAATAAAGCAATTGTTGAATAAGGAAAGCGAAACAAACCAATGTAAGCATTTCGGTATGTCGTAAACAATAAGCCCAAATAAGATGAAGAAATTGTACATATTAACAGAATTACATGAGCATTGTATATGATATTACTATCACTTACAGTTGTAAAGTCTTGTGCACTGAGAGGATCGTCTTACATTTGATATAACAATGTTTAGAACCTGAAATCCTGGTCCACGTTGGTGGAATTGTAATGCTGGTGGCCTACTGAGGCGGGGACTGCAATCGGCTTCCGAATCGGTGGATCCTGAGCGAAGTTACGTCGAGCTGAACTCCGCTCCGTGACGGTGCCATTGTCCCTCCGGACCTCGTCACTTCGTCACTTCGCACGATCGAACTGCGTAGTGCCCGCCTGCTGCCTTCGTTGGTGAAGACACTGCGCTCCTGCTTGAGCCCTCGTCTCCCTGGTCTTGATTTCTTGATCCGTCTGCCTCTTGGCTGTGGACCCAGAACTGTTGCCACCTTGCCTTTGTTCTCCCGTACCCATCATGGCGGGCAGAGGTGATCCGGACAGGGCATCGAATAAAGGTGGTCGGGGCAAGTCGCAAACACAGAACAATCGCATGGAGCGATATGTGAATCTCAAGTCGCCACCTGCATCTGGGGCCGTCTCTAAAGGGACCCCATCGACTAGCCCGCCGGATGGATCGGAACCCACCCTCGTGGACATCATGGGTGCCATTACTAGCCTCCGTGCCGACATGCAGCAGCAGCACGAGACCCTGACTCATAAAGTGGACTCCATGGCTATTGATATCACCCTCATCAGGGCCGACTTGGGCAAGACCAACAAGCGTGTAAAAGCCCTCGACATCAAGACCGCCAGCCTGACCTCGGACGTTTCCGAGCTACAGACTGAGGTCCGCAATCTGCGGTCAACTGCTGATCTATTCTCAAGGCGGCTGGAGGACTTTGAGGGGCGAGCCAGGCGGCAGAACGTCCGCATAGTAGGGGTACCGGAGGGGTCCGAGAATGACGCAGCTGACCTATTTGTGGAGGACTTGGTCAAGTCTCATCTGGCGCCCACTGGACTGAGCAATTTTTTCTCAGTGGAGCGAGCCCACCGTGTACCGGGGGGCCCGCCGAAAACGGGAGCGTCGCCGCGACCGATTGTGGCGCGCCTACTCAACTTCAGAGACCGAGACGCGATCCTCCAAGCCTCCAGATCGCATGGACCACTTCACTACCAAAATGCGGAGGTGCACTTCTACCCGGACTTCACCAGGCTGGTACAACGTCAGCGACTGAGCTACGCGGGGGTGAAAAGACGCCTCAGAGACATGGGTCTCAAGTACTCCATGATGTTCCCTGCGAAACTCCGTGTTGAACACAAGGGACGTGCCCTCTTTTTTGACTATCCTGAAAATGTCAGTGAATGGCTGGACACTGTTTCGCCGACGCGTGATGAGCAAGAGGATGAAGTTGGAGGCGCCTCGGGCGGAGCGGAGCGCAAGAATGAACTAGGGGCTGATGCTACCCCCGCCTCGAATGACCGCCGGACTGGTTTTTTGTTCCTTAATATTCTCTCCTTCATTTACATGGTGGGTGGCGGGACGATTTCACGGGGATTCCTTACTCCTCTGTGTCTCTTGTAGAGTAGTTAATGGGGCGACAGGCACACTGCTGGTTGGGGGGGCTTTTTAGTCTAATGCAGGGGTGCAGGGTGGGGGGTTTGTTGGGTACAGTTATGCTTTGTGTTGTTTTTTCCTTTCCTTCCCTTGTGTGGCAATGGGACATTGGTGCTTCTGAACTGTTCTTGATGCGGGTGTCTTTGGGTGTTGGGTGGGGCGGGCAGCGGGGGGATGGGGGGTAGGATGTTAAGAATTCTCAGTTGGAATGTCAACGGGTTGGGTGACCGAATCAAGAGAGGGGTGGTGATACAACTGATTAAACGGCATATGCCAGATATTGTCCTTCTTCAGGAAACACACTTGGTGGGCAACGCCTGTAAGGCTCTGAACCGTAAGGGATATAAAATGGTGGCACACTCGGGGTTCTCTTCCGGCTCCCGGGGGGCGGGCATTCTCGTGCGCGCGTCCCTTCCCCTGGAGATAGAGACCACTTTGATTGATGATAGGGGGCGGTACGCCGCCGTGGCTGGTAGGTGGGAAGGGCGTTCCCTCGCGTTGTTTTCTGTGTATGTCCCCCCGGGGCTCTAATCTAGTACCTTTCATGACCTTGGTGGTGCCATCTTGTCTATGCCGGCTGGCCGTTTGATAGTGGGGGGTGACTTTAATTCAGTTTGCTCCGGTCTGCTTGATCGCCAACCGCCCCGCGACCTACGTAGCCCGCAGATGTGGCTGCCATCCTTTCTTGAGTCCATGGGGCTGGTGGACGGGTGGCGACTTCTGCATCCCACGCTTCGTCAATTTTCCTTCCTATCGGGTGCACACGGGAGTCTTTCGCGCATCGACTATGTCCTCACATTGGCTACGGATGCACTGGCCGTTTCCGAAGCCCGCTTTCTGGCGAGGGGTATTTCCGATCACTCCCCGTTATGGGTCTCCTTTGACTTTGGGGTGGTCCTGTCGGAACGACCGGCAGCGGTCAATCCGTGGTATTTCCGGAATTTCAAAACCCGTTCCCTCCTGGCCAAAGCCATTGATCTTTACTTCTCCGAGAACGTGGGCTCGGTGAGGTCGGCCGTTACACTCTGGGAAGCCTTCAAGACGGTGCTCCGTGGCGAGGCCCAGGCGCTCATCGCTGAGACCCGCCGGACTAGGGATTCTGGCATGCTGGTTGTCGAGCAGGAAGTACTGCGACTCGAGGCCCAGTTGGGGCCCGAGCCGGACCCCTCTGTCCTTCATTCCCTCTCGCTGAAACAAGCGGAGTATCACGCCCTGGCCACTAATGCCGCTCTCGTCCTGGCCAAGGAGCAGAGGGGCCGCATCTACGACGTGGGCGATAAGGCCGGGAAGTTGTTGGCTTGGCTTGACAGACGGGAGATGGCCAGCCGTGTGGTGCCCGAACTCCTCGGTGACGACGGTGTGGTCCTTACGGATCCTAGCGCTATTGTTGACTCATTTGCTGGCTACTTTCAGGGGGTCTACGAGTCTGCCTCGGACTGTTCGGAGGCGGACTCGTCGGCCTTCCTCTCGGATATTGACCTGCCCTGCCTTTCCGAGGAAGAGAGAGAGGACCTGGATAGGGACATCATCGCTGACGAGATTGACCTTGCGATCCGCTCCCTAAGGACCGGAAAGGCCTCCGGGCCTAACGGCATACCGGTGGAACTGTACAAAATCCGTTCGGACGCGATTTCCCCGCACCTCCGTAGAATGTTCTTGGAGTCCTTTGAGAGAGGCTCTCTCCCCCTGGATCAACGACTAGCTACCATCGTGGTCATCCACAAGGAGGGTAAGCCGCGGGACGTCTGTCGATCGTACCGTCCTATCTCTCTCCTTAACGTGGAGCCCAAGGTCCTCGCCAAGCTGCTTGCCAACCGCTTGATTGGCGTCATCAGCGACCTCGTGCACCCCGACCAGTCGGGATTCATCCCCCACCGAAACACTGCCCTCAACTTACGTCGCCTCCATGGTGTCATGGCCAGGGCCCACACTCTCGAAGAGCCGGCTGTCCTAGCGTCTCTTGACGCCACTATGGCCTTCGACTCGCTCGAATGGCCATACCTCTGGGCGGTGCTGACCAAACTCGGGTTCGGGCCTGTCTTTGTGAGCTGGGTGAAGCTCTTGTATGCTGACCCGATGGCCAACGTTGCGGTCAACGGTCGCCTCTCGGCGCCGTTTCCCCTACGTCGGGGTACTAGACAGGGTTGCCCCCTGTCCCCCCCTTCTGTTTGCCTTGGCCCTTGAACCACTTGCAGCTTTATTGCGTGCGCATCCTGACCTACGAGGCATTACATGGGCCCCTGGCTTTGAGGACAGGGTCTCCCTGTATGCCGATGATATTCTGCTTTATCTGACTTCCCCCTGCAGGTCCCTCATTGTGGCCTGTGATGTGATCAGACTTTTTGGGCGGTACTCTGGTCTGATTATCAACTGGGCCAAGTCCTCCCTGTATGTCCTCAAGGGGGATACTCCGCGTCTCCCCAGGGGCTGCGGTATTCAGATTGCCACGCGCGGCTTCAAGTACCTGGGCATTTACATTTCTGGTAATCCCAAGTTGAGGCATGACAACAACCTGCTTCCTCCTCTTCAGCGGTTACGACGTGACGTGGACAGCTGGCGTAAACTGCCGCTCTCCCTTCTTGGCCGTGCCGCTCTATTCAAGATGATGGCCCTGCCCAGGTTCCTATACGCGCTCCAAAACGCTCAGGACCCGGTCCCGGCGCGCTACTTTCGTGATCTCGAGGGCCTTCTCCGGACCCTCCTGTGGGACGGTCGACCCCGCGTTGCCTTTCACAAACTCACACTCCCCTGGTACGACGGGGGCATCGCCCTCCCAGATGTGCGCCGTTACTATTGGTCTTCGCAGCTAGCCGCCCTCAACCACGGCTTCTACGGCCCAGTGGAGAGCCCCGGCTATGCCATGGATAGATGGCTGATGGGCGATGGTAACTATTATCGGGCCCTATACTCGAAGTCCTTTGACCGACGGTTGACGGGCCCCACCCGTACGGCGGTCCGCACTTGGCGAGCGGTTACTAAGGCACAAGGGTGGCAGAGCAGACTCACGAGGTTCACTCCCCTCTTTGACTCCGACATCCTGGGTAGACTATGGCACACCAAGGGATTTGATAGGTGGGACCTTATCGGCATCAGCAGGGTTGACGATATGCTCTCCAAGGGCTCGATTAAGACCTTCCCCCAGTTACAAACTGAATACCAGCTGGGCGCGACGGAGTTTTTTCGCTACGCTCAACTGCGACATGCGCTGCTCTCGGCCTCTCCGCCGGACGGCGTCATTCCCGAGAGTTCCCCACTGGAAGACAGGATACTAGATGGGCACATGCCGGACAGCGCAATCTCCCTCTCATATAAAAAATTAATCAATGCACGCACGGACCTCCTCCTTAGCTTGAGAGACCAGTGGGTGGCGGATGGCCTTGAATTGGACGATGAGGATTGGCAGGGCGCAGTTTCCTCCCCTAAGGAGGTTGCCATTTCTTCCCGTCTTCGCCTCGTGCAATTTAAGATCTTGCACCGGGTATATATGACAGGGCCCCGATTGATGCACATGGGTTTCTCGCCTGACGGCCTCTGTCGCAGGGGCTGTGGAGCTCTTGCCACTTTTCTGCACATCCTCTGGGACTGCCCGGTGATCGCCTCCTACTGGAGAAGAGTGCACCGCGTTATGGAGGAGGTGACTGGCGTGGCTGCCCGCGCTGAGGCCCGTCGGTGCCTTCTGAACGTATGGGAGCCTTCCGACCATAACGTTGCACAGACTAGGTGGGTTACCCTTGGGAACATGGTAGCTAAGAGGGACATAGCCCAGAGGTGGGGTGCGGCCGAGGCCCCCCTGCTGGTACAGTGGAAGGCCAACATGGACTGGTGCATGTTCAGGGAGAAGACAGTCTATGTGGCCAGAGGGAGGCCTCGAACTTGGACTAAAATTTGGGGAGCATGGAATGAATACAGGGGAGATGTGTGCTTACCGCCTGAACCAATCAGCCAGCATGATGATGTTTCTCCCTAGCCTGTGACGCCAACTGAGCTCTATTGTACTATATTCTCCTGTCACCTTCCCCCTCCCTCCTCCTTCCCATTCTGTCACTTATCCTTGATGCGCGTTTTCCTGCCTCTTTCCCTACCCATCCCTGACACCCAGCGTCACGCTATTCACACTGCCACTTTCGCGCCCGCGGGCGCCTTGTTGTTGTATTCATTTAATATAAAATCAACCTTCGACGATTATGTTTCAATTGTTTGACACTACTTCTCTCCTTTTATTCCTGCTGCCTTGCCTCCGGGATGTCAGGCTGAATAGCTGTGTGTTCTGATTCAATAAAGGTTTTCAAAAAATTAAAAAAAAAAAAAAACAATGTTTAGAACACGTAATTTAGTGGCTTGACGTCAAGTACCATTAATGGATTATCGTATGGTGTGCCACACTGTCATCTCAACCTATACAGCCACTCTAGGTACAACTGTCAATCGTGTACCCTGAACGCCTCATCACACATGTATTATGAATGCTATATATTATGTTTTTGACTGTGTAAATAATGCGGAATAACTGTCCTGAGGTACAATTCCATACAATGGGCTATCGCAAAGTGGGTGAGCCCACTATACCCACCAAAACGCACACCGTAGGCAATAGGAACACCTATCGTCTTGGCACTTATATGAACAAGACATAGCACAGACCATGTCAACGGCATCACTGTCCTTTAACATAATGGGTGTCGGACACAAATAAGCGTGCATTAAAACTAGGACACCCGGCCAGTCTCCACACTCACCAGAATCATCAAATTAATTACGGTATTAATGTCCGCAATCGATAAATAATATCCACGCACAATACATGCCCTATAGAACTTGGATGGGCAGTACACACGTGTCAGGCAGCAGTCTGTTTTTTTGTTTTCATTACTGATAACTGAAATACAGATCTCATCCGCTGATCACAGTCGGGTCTGAACATAGACTTTTGGCGGGAAGGCAGGCCTTTATAAATCCAGAGCAAGCATTGACCCCTTGTCATCGTACCTGAGCAGACACACGCTGTCCTGCTACTTGGAAGGATTGCCACAGGCTGCAGTTGATTCATTCTCCATAAGAGGTAAGCGGGCACACGCCCTGTGCTTCAATGCGATCAGCGCGGTGCTATATCACATTTTCCCTGAGCGCACATTTTTTAATGCATTGACCTCTTCGTTTGGCACCAAAGTGAGAATATTCTCACCCTCCATATGAAAAATGTATGGCCTCGTCGTGATTGACAACAGAAGGAATAGCCTGCTTCCATGCATGCGCTCAGAAACGGATCTCGGTAAGCGCTGAGCCTTTATTAAATATATGTTCACCCCATTACAAGTGTCCCCGTACTATTACCAATGCACATGCTCCCTCCCTCTCTTTACATACCCGTCTTGACAGCTCTTTGATCGTGCCATCATCCACACACATGGATCCTTACATTGTGCGCATTCACGTAATAGCCGTCTCCCCACCCACCTCACACTTGGGGTAAGTTCCAGGTCTGTTCCAAGTTGCAATACTATGTCATGCCTCCAACCCCCACTTTTTGAATGCTAATTACTCATTTTTCTCACGTGTGTAGCTCCCGGCTGGGACCCATGTGAGTATCCCTTTCTTATCCTTTGCACTGTGCCACACCCTCCACACGAGCCGGTCCATTACCCTTCAGGTACTATACAAACAAAACCTTAGTTTCACCACATAATACCAGTTGCTTAAAATGAGCCACATACGGACATTATCCCTCATCTTTTCATAGGTGTCCCTACGATCATAGGTCCTGAAGAACAAGTTACTTACCTTCGGTAACGATATATCTGTAAGAAACATTAGTTAGTGTTAGATTCCTTACCTTAGAATATCCCCAGGCGTCAGTCTGGATCCGGAAACTTTTGGTTAGCAGTACCCCTGCGCGTCGGTAGGCGTCGTCTGCAGGCGTCCCCTGCGGCTCCGCGTCCGTCGTCGGCGTCGTGCGCCGTGATGACGTCGCTGGAGTACATAGACGCCGCCTCCGCGCGCTGACGTCAGTTCTTTGCACACAGCATTTCCGCGCCAGGAGACGCAGAGCCATGAGAGAACCAACACTGGTGCCATGTAAAAACTAGGGCCCTGAAAGGGATGACCTTAACCCTAGGTATCAGTTCGCAGAACGGGGAGGATGGGTGGGTTCGGTAAGGAATCTAACACTAACTAATGTTTCTTACAGGTATATCGTTACCGAAGGTAAGTAACTTGTTCATCTGAAAGAAACACGTTAGTGTTAGATTCCTTACCTTAGAATACATACCCCAGCAATACCAACCCCGGTGGTGGGTCTGCGAACCAATACAACTACACCAGAAAGTCCTGGAGGACAGAACGGCCAAAGAAGCCATCCCTCCGGACTTGACTGTCCAGGCAGTAGTGCCTCGCAAAGGTGTGCAGCGAGGCCCACGTAGCCGCTTGGCAAATGTCCTGCAAGGGGACTCCCCGGCCCAGGGCAGTGGTAGCCGCCGTGGCCCGAGTGGAATGGGCCCTCAGCCCAACAGGAGGCTCCTTCCGAGCCAAAGAGTAGCACGCTTTGATGCAGAGGACGACCCATCGAGAGATGGTTCGTTTACAGACCGCCCGTCCCTTCTTCGCACCCACGTAGCCAACAAACAGTTGGTCATCCACCCGGAACTGGCGTGTGCGATCCATGTAAAATGAAAGCGCACGTTTTGGGTCCAGACGATGGAGCCGCTCTTCATCCTTTGAAGGATGCGGAGGCGGGAAGAAGGAAGGGAGGGTGATGGACTGCCCGATGTGAAAGGCCGAAACAACCTTGGGCAGGAAAGAAGGTCTAGTCCTCAGAACCACCTTATCAGGATGAATGGACAGGAAAGGAGGTTGGACAGAAAGAGCCTGGAGCTCACTCACTCTCCTGGCAGAGGTGATGGCAACCAGGAAAGCCGTCTTTAAAGTCAGGAGACGGAGAGGACAAGAATGAAGGGGCTCAAAGGGAGCACACATTAGAAAGGTCAGAACCAGGTTCAAATCCCACTGAGGCATCACAAACGGAACAGGTGGAAACATGTGAGTGATGCCTTTCAAGAATCGAGTTACAATCGGGGATTTGAACAAAGAAGGCTGATCAGGAAGCCTCAAAAAGGCTGAAAGGGCAGAAAGGTAGCCCTTGATAGTGCCCAGAGCAGAGCCCTGCTGGGCAAGAGAAAGAAGAAACAGAAGAACCTCCGAAAGAGGGGCAGAAAGAGGATCCACAGCCTTTGCTGTGCACCATGCCACAAATCTGTTCCACCGACAGGCGTATACCGACTTAGTGGAGGGACGCCTGGCTGCCAGAATAACATCACAGACTTCAGGAGGCAAGTCAAATGGCCTCAACTGCCGCCGCTCAATCTCCAAGCATGGAGGTGGAGACTGGACAGGTTCGGGTGGAGGACCGTCCCCTGCTGCTGCGACAGAAGGTCCTCCTGAAGGGGCAGGCGGATCGGGGGACCGACTGACATGCTGAGTAGCTCGGGATACCAATACCTTCGAGCCCAGTCCGGAGCCACAAGGATAACTTGGGCCCGGTCGCGCCTGATCTTCTTCAGCACTCTGGGCAGAAGTGGTATAGGCGGAAAGGCGTATAACAGACCGCAACTCCACTCGCGCCGAAAGGCGTCGCCGTGCGAGTGCCGTCTTGGAAACTCCAACGCGCAGAACTGATGACATTGCGCGTTCTCTTCTGTGGCGAATAGATCTAACCAAGGCTCTCCCCATTGCAGAAAGATGCCTTGCGCCACGTCCGAGTTCAGACGCCATTCGTGATCCATCGAGCACCGACGGCTGAGTTCGTCCGCCCTGGGGTTCAGAGAACCTGCCAGGTGTTGAACCGTCAGAGTCACGCCCTGACGTTCCAGCCATTGCCAGAGGCGCAGAGCCTCCTGGCAAAGGGTCCACGACCCCACTCCGCCCTGTTTGTTGCAGTACCACATGGCGGTGGTGTTGTCGGTGAACACCTGCACTACACTCCCGTTGACAAAGGGGAGGAATGCCTTCAGTGCCAGACGAATCGCCCGCAGCTCCAACAGGTTGATATGGAGCCGGGACTCCGCCGGAGACCAGATGCCTCTGATCTCTGCCTCTCCCAAGTGGCCACCCCAGCCCTGGAGGGACGCGTCCGTCACGACAACGTGCTCCGGTTGGGGAAGGGAGAGGGACTTGCCCCTGACCCAATCGCGGTCCGTAAGCCACCACTGCAGTTGTCTCGCAATGCCCTCCGAGATCAAGACGTGGTCGGACAAGTTGCCCTGATGCTGGGCCCACTGAAACTTCAGGTCCCACTGCAGAGCCCGCATCCGCCACCGAGCGTGATGCACCAGAAGGATGCAGGAAGCCATCAGTCCCAGCAGCCGCAGCGTCAACCTGACCGAAACCCGGGATAGCGGCTGAAAGATGGGAATCAAAGCCTGAATATCCCGAACCCGCCGTTCCGGAGGATAAACCCGAAACTGCGCCGAGTCCAGAACCGCTCCGATGAAAAGGAGCTTTTGAGAGGGACACAGGTGTGATTTCGGCACATTGATGGAGAACCCCAGGTCGTGCAAGAGGTCTGCCGTCATCTGAAGGTGGTGGACGACTGTCTGGGGCGAGCCCGCCTTCAACAAACAGTCGTCTAGGTAGGGGAAGACTGAAACCCCCAACCTGCGCAGATGGGCTGCGACCACCGCCATCACCTTTGTGAACACCCGTGGGGCGCTGGTAAGGCCGAAGGGAAGCACGATAAACTGAAAATGCTCCTGGCCTACCGTGAACCGCAGGTAACGCCGGTGGGCCGGCAGGACGGGGATGTGAAAATAGGCGTCCTGCAAGTCCAACGCTACCATCCAGTCTTGTGGGTCTAGAGCAGCCAAGACCTGAGCTAACGTCAACATCTTGAACTTCTCCTTCCGGAGGAAGCCGTTGACGTTCCTTAGATCCAAGATAGGACGTAGGCCCCCCTTGTCCTTCTTGGGCACCAGAAAGTAGTGGGAATAACAACCACGCCCTACTTCTGGCCCAGGAACGCGCTCGATGGCCCCCTTGGCCAAGAGGGCCGTAACTTCCTCCTGCAGAAGTGTCAAGTGGTCCCCCGACACACGGTGGTTCTGCGGTGGCATGGCTGGAGGAGAGGTCTCGAAGGGGAGGGAGTAGCCCCTTCGGACGATTTGCAGCACCCACCTGTCCGAAGTGATCGTGCGCCAGTGAGCGTGGTGATGGCGAACCCTGCCACCCACTGGCGTCACATGGGGCCGAAAGCACGGACTAGGAGGATTTTGGGGTAGATGCTGCGGGGGAAGGTGTGGTCTGACCCCGCCGTTGTCCCCGACCGCCACCACGGCGGTTTCCACGGCCGCCACCGCGTTGGAAGGATTGTTGCGGCGCGTGGCTGGCAGCACGTGTGGGGGCGCCCCTTCCTTGGCCACGAAAGGGATGAAACGAACCCGGTTGCTGACGCTGGGTCGAGAGACCCAAGGACTTGGCCGTGACCCTGGAGTCCTTGAAGCGTTCCAGCGCGTGGTCCGCTTTGTCACCGAACAGGTGACAGCCATCAAACGGCATGTCCATCAGGGTATTCTGGACATCTGCCGAAAAATTGGCGGATCTCAGCCAGGCGTGGCGACGAATCGCCACCGTCGTAGACATAGCTCTGCCCAGCGAGTCGGTCGTATCAAGACCACACCGAATTGAATATTTCGCTGCATCTCGGCCCTCAGCCACAGCCTGACCGAGCTTTGCCCGCACCTCCATGGGGCATTCTGGCAGCAGTTCCGCGACCGTATCCCACACAGAGTGGGTGTAGCGGCCCAAGAGGCAGGCGGTGTTGCAAGACCGCAGGCCCAAACTAATGGACGAGAAGACCTTTTTGCCAAACTGGTCATACCTCTTGGATTCCCGGTCGGGCGGGGCCGACGGGAATGCGGACTGGGAGGTCGAGGCCTGGATCACCAGGCTCTCAGGAGTGGGGTGGGTAGACAGGTACTTGGGGTCGTCCGGACAAGGACGGTGGCGCCTGGCCACGTTCCGATCAACAGGCGCACCTGAAGCGGGCCTGGACCACGTGCCCAACAGAACGTCAGACAAGGCTTCATTAAACGGCAGCAGTGGCTCCAGTGGGCATGACTGCGGTTTGAAGACCTCGGTGAGGATGTTAGGCCTCACGGCCGCGACGGGGAGCTCAAGGTGTAAGGCCTTGGCAGCCCTCATCAGCACCACAGAATAGGCAGCTCCCTCCACCGATGCCACGGTTGGAGGAGAGATCAAACCAGGGTTAGGAGAGTCGTCCAAACCACTGGCATCCCCCAAGTCACCTGTCCAGTCCGGGTCATACTGACACTCGCGAGCCAGAGGGTCCTCGGACCCCTCCCAACCTTCACCGTACTCCTCATCCTCTCCGTATTCGGAGTCAATGATGAAGACCGGCTCCTCGGGGTTCATGGGCCCCATCGGCGCCGGGACCGGCGTCGAGCGACGCCCGTCCGGCGCCGCGTCCGGCGTCGGAGAAGGTAAGGGGACGGCGCCGCCCGGAGCCGGCGCCGGAACCCCACCGCCGGCCGGAACCGGCAGCGGAGAACCGGCGCCGCCCGGGGGCGGCGTCGGGGGTAACCCCGATGGCAACGGCGCCGGGGAGGCCGGAAGACCAGCCGGCGCCGATCCCGAAGGCCCCTGCGGCGCCGGGGTCGGAGCCGTCGGCGGCGCCGGAGCACCCGACGGCGCCGAGGCAGGGACACCCGAACCGCTAGGGCCCCCAGACGGTAGCACTGGGCCCGAAGGCGCCGTAGGCCCCGTCGGAGAAGCGAGCGCCCTCATGGCCATGAGGAACGCCTCGATCTCCTCAGGCGTCGCGCCATGCCCAGGGACCGGAGGGTATGAGGCAGGCCGCGCCGGCGACTCTCGCGGAGCCGCGGGGTTGGGGTCACCCGAGCCCCCGGCCGCATCGCGCGAGCGTCGGGGGGAGTCGGGGGTACGATGACGACGCCCCGACTTCTTGTGCTTCTTACCTGACGAGCCTGACGAGTGGTGTCGACTTGCGGAGCGCCCGGCGCGGCTCCGCGACCGCTCCCTCGAACGCTCTCTCGACCTCCGGCCGGACCGGGACCGCTCCCGGTCCCGACGTGGGGCCGACACCCGGAGCTCCAGTAGCTTGCGGGACCGCTCCCGCCTAGCCTTGTTGGTAAGGGCCCGGCAGTCGACGCAGGAGTCCACGTCGTGGTCAGGGCCCAGACACCGGAGGCAGAGGCGGTGATGGTCTGTGACCGACATCGTGCGCTCACAGTCATCGCAATTCTTAAACCCAGGCATCCTATCAGGCACAGTAGAGGAAAAAACAATCGAAAAACTTGGTCAAAGACCGGAGTACTGCTCTTCAGATCTGCGTCCACTGGCGCGGAAAAAAGAAGAACTGACGTCAGCGCGCGGAGGCGGCGTCTATGTACTCCAGCGACGTCATCACGGCGCACGACGCCGACGACGGACGCGGAGCCACAGGGGACGCCTGCAGACGACGCCTACCGACGCGCAGGGGTACTGCTACGCAAAAGTTTCCGGATCCAGACTGACGCCTGGGGATATTCTAAGGTAAGGAATCTAACACTAACGTGTTTCTTTCAGATGAGACCCTACACTGCACACAGGGTTGAAACGCCTTCGACAAATTGCATAAACGAACCATTGTTCCCCAGCACGGATCACTGTATCTAGCGCTGTATACTGTACATTTATATGTAAATGGTTGTTTATAGGAAGCATTGGAAACCTTGTATATATTTCACATATATCTCACTAATTTTCTAGGTTCCGTTTTTCACTGGGACTCCTTTCACTCAGAACTATAGGTTCAAATGTATTACTTTGTAACAGTATTTCATTTCAAGGATTATATAAATATTTTTGATTCAAAAATAAATCAGAGGTGTATTTGCTTCCTTCCCGCTCCAATATCACTATAACCCTATATATTGCCATTGTGCTCATATACATTGAGATTTCTTCATTAAGTGTCCACAGGAGTCTCTGTTATTTGATAATAAGTTTATTACCCCGGTTCCGCGTGAGTAGGGTTCCCTTGTTCCTGTATTAGTACAATTAGAATGAAACACAACAGCCTCCAAGACACTTGGTAGGCACTTGGTAGGCAAGAGGCAAAATGGAGGAAAATTCCACAAGGCCTCCTTGCAAGAGAGGCAACATCGTTCTTTCATAAAACAAAGACTAAACATCACATCACAGAAGGGGGCGCTAGAGGGCGCGCACACGGAATGGCTGCCTAGCTGAGTAGCTCCCGTTCCTTGGCTCATTATCCTTCAAATATCCTCTGCCACTGGAGAGTAAACCTTTCAATGTTGCTTACCATCTGATGCAGCAAGTTGCCCTCTGCACTCGACCCGAAGCTTGGGCCACTGGCGCAATCTGGGCCGGTGAAATCGGCGCTTGAAAATCTGCCGACGGTGCCCTCGAGGACTGCAGGGTGAGGAGGTTGGCTGCCGGGGGCTACGCGAGGCCGGTGCTTGCCACGAGGCTGCAGGCCCAACTCGCGCCCTTGGTCTCGGTGCCTGGGACGTGCCTGGCTCCGGTCCCTTTCGCCGGCGCGGGCTGCGGACAACTCCGGGGGCTGCCTGTTACCCAAGTGGGCCTGCCCCGTGTCCGCGGCTCATCGCCGGCGGGCTCATCGCCTGGGGGGCGCGCCTTCCACCCTTGCGCGGCCCGGGCTGTGGGACGGCCCTCGGGGAGGGCGCCGAGGCTGCCGCCGTGAAACTCGGAGACACGGAGCAGAGTCGGACGGTTGCAGTTCCCGCCGCTACGCTATACGAGGTGAGGGGTGCTTAGGACTGGCGGCGACCCGGTTGGCCGGTGGTCGGTGGGGAGTCGAGGCGCAATCCCCCGGGACCCTTTCTATAAGTGACTTTACCGCGTTTGCCGTGTCTGCTCACCTCCTGGCCCTTTGGATGCACTCGGGCCCTTTGAACACTTGGTAACTCACCGGCCACCCAACACTGCGGTCGCTACCACGGCGTCCTGCTGCGGCAATCTGGGTTTAGTGCCAAAGACTGCGCTGACTACATTTTCGCGCCAAAGTGGTTACAGAGCCTACCACTGACCTATCTGCACGCTAACAGCAACACATATAGCTCACTGCCATGGACTCGAAGACTGGGCTGCCACATAGCGCTACTAGGATCAGAGCAAACCGCACACAGCGCACTATTGGTCAATAACCACTGTTGACGGCTACCTGTGCCTACCCCCAACACGATTTAGCACCGCGCATACAGGCTGGTGATTCGGGCTCCCCATGGTGCTGTCCTCGATCGCCGCAAAAATCGTTTCCAGCATTAAGAACCACTGAGTGGGTTGGCGAAGGGACATCTGTCTCGGAAGGTGGCTGCTGTCCTCGCTTTATCACCCCACACCTAGAACCTTGCGGAGCTGCGGGAGTGGAACGTGGAGTGACGGGCGGAGAGCGACCAGAGAGCAAGATGGTGCGTCCTGAAAACCGCCAGACAAAAATAAGCTTTGATTGTGCAAAAAGAGGTACAAAATCGCTGCCTGCTGATCCAGGGCCCAGTGATGCAAATTCGACTGCCATTGCTTCTCCCGCCAAGGAACTTGATCTGCACCACCTGTTCCAAGAGATGAGGCAGGGGTTCGCCACTGTGGTGGAAAAAGTTGACGGGATGACATCTAGGCTGGACGCCTTGGTACATAAGGTGGACCGGCACAAAGAATGGATAACGTCAACGGAACAGCGAATCTCGGACAATGACGACATCACTTCATCCCATACCACGCAATTGGCCCGCATGGACAACCTGCTTCGACTTATAGCAGCTAAGAATGAGGACTTGGAAGCCCGTAGCCGATGCAACAACATACGCGTCACGGGTATTCCAAAATCCACAGACACGGGCAAAAAGGAACTTTATGTTGAGAAGCTCCTCAAAGGATCGGTGGGGGAGAATGCGTTCTCACCTCAATTCATTATCGAGAGAGCGCACAGATCATTGGCTCCTGTTCCCAAGCCCGGAATGCCGCCTAGGCCGATTATTGCTAAATTACTGAACTATCGCGACCGGGATGTGGCACTGAGGGCAGCCCGGACTCAACAAACCCTGCATTACAATGGAATCACATTCTCCATATATCCTGATTTCACCCCACTAGTGCAGAAGGAGCAACGCAAATACATACCTGTGAAGAAGAAACTACGAGAGGCCCAGTTGGAGTATGCCCTACTCTACCCGGCAAAGCGACGAGTCACTCATTAGGGGAAGCATCGCTTTTTCACAAATCCCCAAAAAGCTGAACATTTTCTGAAAACAATTCGCGAGGCCCGGAGGGGTGGCCGTGATGCTGAAGCGGACCCGGAAGAAGAAGACCCATCCTCAGCAGCGGATGAACATTGATCACATGAAATCGACACAACCAGACTTTCTGTCACTTTGCACTGCTGTACCCGGCCCTTGCTTCGGGAATGCGGAGGACTTGGACGTTCTGCCGTAGAACAGGACTGGCTGATCTCTCCAGTGGTAATGTACTCCAAGGACCACTATCCCTGCCCTGGCCTCCACCGAGGGCGGTACAGTATGGGGGGCCATCGGCGGGAGAAGTGGCTGTGCGCCCTTGATGTTGCTTCCCTCACGGGTGCTCCCCATGCATAATGTTAAGATGTTGAAGTTGAGGGGGGGGGGGGGGGGGGGGGGGGGGAGAGAAAAGGGGGGGGGGGGACGGCAGCTGCTAGCATGATTGGGATGCTGTGGTGGGAGGGGGGATGGGCTGGTTTGGGGGGGACTTTTTACACTTGGAGTGGATGGTCGAGTTACAAAATGCCATGATAACCTATATCGTCTGAGTAGAGCAGATACTGCTGCATCACGAATAACAAGACTGGTTAAATTGATGTCTCTCTGCCTATGGCAGACTTAAGAACTGATGCAAAACTGAACTGCATGTCATGGAATGATAGAGGGCTTAATAATGCCCAAAAATGTCGAAATGTGATTGCTTATCTCAACAGACACCATGTCCATGTTGCCATGTTGCAGGAAACTCGCTTGTCACCACAGGTGCGGGCCACCTTTGCGAGCAAATGGGCTGGAGTCCGTACATTCTCCTCTTATTCCACATACGCAAGGGGAGTCACCATTCTCCTTAGGCACACAGTGCCGTTCCATAAGTGCGGGGATTTGATAGACAGTGAAGGACGTTACACTCTACTGTGGGGGCGACTGGGTCGTGACACATATACATTCATTAATTGCTATGCTCCTAGCCTGGATGTGCCTGCTTTCTTTACTACACTCTGGGGCAAAATCATGGATGTAGGGTCTAGCCATGTTATTTGGGGGGGGGGGACTTTAATCTGGCATTGATACCACAATTGGATAGAGCGGATGGGGCGAGCCACTACAAGCCTAGGGCTAGGGAGGCGCTGGAAGGCGTGATCACTGAAGGCAGACTGGTGGACATATGGCGATACCTACACTCTAACGGGAGGGAAGGCACACACTTCACCTCGCAGACGGGCACATGGGCACGATTGGATTATTTTTTTCTTACCAAAGAGATAAATACAGGGGGTTTTGAGGGTGACACATTTGCCAAGAACATATTCTGACCATAGCCCCGTACTGATGCATTGCAAATGCTACTTACCAGTATGCATCTGTTCTTGGCATGTAGGGCTGCTGACATTCATATCTGTGCATAGATCGCCACCTAGTGTTGGGTCCGGATGATTGCACATTGTTGTCCTGGAAGAGTCTTCGAAGTATCACGAGATAGGTGGCTCCTCCCCTGGACTACAGTGCGCATGGGCATCGCCTCCATCCCCAGATTGTTTTTAGCCATTGGCAGAGATGGAGTGAAGAATGTGAGTGATGGCCATGCTATGAGCATATGTGTATATATGAATGAACACTGCAGCTGCTACGGGCGCCGGGGAGGAGGGTGGGCGATATGAATGTCAGCAGCCCTACATGCCAAGAACAGATGCATACTGGTAAGTAGCATTTGCAGTTCGAGGCATGTGGGCTGCTGAATTCATATCTGTGCATAGAATACATAGCAGTCCCTCCATTATCGGCGGTCGCCCGTGCCAGCTGCAGCAGTTTGAAAAAGCGTTTTTAGAACAGCCTGACCAACAGCTGCCTGCTGTTTGGAATGCACGTCTACACAGTAGTGTTTAGTGAAAGTATGTGTGGTAGACCATGTGGCTGCTCTACAGATATCTTCTAAGGGAATGTTACCTAGGAAAGCCATAGAGGCCCCTAACTTCCTGGTGGAGTGGGCCCTCGGTGGGATAGTGAGAGTGCGCTTAGCTTTAGCATAACAGATCTGAATGCACTTTACTATCCATCTAGCAATCCCCGCTTTGGAGATAGCGTTTCCCTTGTGGTGTGTGGCAAAAGCAACAAAAAGTTGTTTGGTTTTGCGGAAATCTTTCGTCCTGTCTACATAGTACATTAAAGCCTGTTTCACATCAAGGGTATGGAGCATGCGCTCCGCCAGCGTCTCTGGGTTTTGGAAAAACACCGGCAATTCAATTGTTTGATTCATGTGGAATTGTGATACCACTTTGGGTAGGAATTTAGGGTTAGTGCGGAGCACCACCCTGTTAGCATGTACCTGGAAGAAAGGTTCTTGGATGGTGAGCGCCTGCAGCTCGCTAACCCTCCGTAGCGATGTAATTGCTACTAAGAACGCAACCTTCCAAGTCAGAAACTGAAGCTCACAAGAGTGCAGTGGCTCAAAGGGAGGACCCATCAGCCTCGTAAGAACCACATTGAGGTTCCATTCTGGAGCTGGTGGGGTCCTTGGTGGAATGACCCTTTTGAGTCCTTCCAGAAAGGCCTTGATAGCAGGGACCTTAAAGAGTGACCGGTGCTGCCTATTCTGGAGGTATGCTGCCATAGCAGACAGGTGAATGCGGATGGAAGAGTACGCTAGATTGCATCGATACAGGTGAAAAAGGTAACAGATGATGTTTTGAATGGAAGCATCTAGCGGGTCAATATCGTGGTTAGCACAGTAGATGACAAATCTCTTCCATTTAGCCGCATAACAAGCTCTAGTAGTGGGCTTCCTTGCCTCCCGAATGATGTCCATGCAATCGGGAGGAAGATTGAGGTAGCCAAACTCTAGGACTTCAGGAGCCAGATCGCCAGGTTGAGCTGTTGCGGATCTGGGTGCTGAATGTCGCCATGGCTCTGCGTCAGAAGGCTGGGAGTGAGATGAAGCCTTTGATGAGGTACCACGGAGAGTTCGAGAAACGTGGTGTACCATGGTTGGCGAGCCCACGTTGGAGCAACCAGGATGAGAGTCATCGAGTGCTGCCTGAGCTTGCGTGCCACCAGCGGTATCAGAGGTGCTGGGGGAAAAGCGTACGCAAATCTGCCTGACCAGTTCATCCACATCGCATTGCCCTGTGATTGCGGGTGTGGGAACCTGGCGGCGAAGCTTTGGCATTTTGCGTTCTCCTTTGTGGCGAATAGGTCTATCTCTGGATGACCCCACCTTTGGAAGTACGGTTGGAGTACTGATGGATGTATCTCCCACTCGTGCATCTGATGGCTGTGCCTGCTGAGCAGGTCCGCCATTTGATTGTCTTTGCCCGGGAGATGCTCTGCCATGAGGAAGATGTTCCTCTGAATGGCCCACTTCCACATGCTCTGAGCCAGATGAGACAGCTGTGGAGAGTGTGTGCCTCCCTGTTTCAGAATGTAGTACATGGCTGTCATGTTGTCCGTCCGGATCAACACGACTTTGTTGCACAGATGTACTTTGAACGCCTTTAAAGCCATGAAGATTGCCATCAGTTCCAACACATTGATGTGCATCTTCCTTTGCTGTAGTGTCCATAGTCCCTGCACCGTGTAGTGGAGTACATGCGCTCCCCATCCCTGGAGAGAGGCGTCCGTTGTCAGGATAATCTGTGGGACAGGCTCTTGGAATGGTCGGCCCTTGCAAAGGTTTTGTGGATTCCACCAATGCAGAGAGTTGTACGCCCGACCGCTCACCAACACTAGGTCTGTCAGTTGCCCATGAGCCTGAGTCCACTGACGTGCCAGGCACTCCTGAAGCGGACGCATATGTAGTCTCGCGTGCGGGACAATGGAGATGCAGGAGGCCATCATGCCTATCAACTGCATGAACACCCTCGCTGGAAGCGAGTGTTGGGGTCTGAATCGTTGGATCAGCGCCTGGATACTGGCGATTCTCACTGAATTTGGCTGCGCAGTGGCTGCCAGAGTGTCGATTGTCGCGCCCAGATACTGTCGCACGTGGGCGGGCTGGAGATGGGACTTTGGGTAGTTCAGAGAGAATCCCAGATCGTGCAGGAGATGAATGGTGCGTGACACGTGGTCGACGCACTGCTGTTCTGTCCTTGCTTGAATGAGCCAGTCGTCCAGGTAGGGAAAGACGTGGACGTGCTGGCGACGGAGATGCGCCGCCACGGTCGCCAGGCATTTTGTAAATACCCTTGGTGCTGTGGTGACCCCGAACGGCAGAACCTTGAACTGGTAATGCTGGTTTAAGATTGTGAATCTGAGATACTTCCTGTGTGAAGGATGCAGGGGGATATGAAAATATGCATCCTTCAGATCCAGTGTAGCCAGGAAGTCCCCCTGTTGAAGCAGGGGAAGCACCTGCTGCAACGTGAGCATATGGAAGTGCTCCGAGAGGATGTACCAGTTCAGGGGCCTGAGGTCCAGGATCGGTCTGAGGGACCCGTCCTTTTTGGGGATGAGAAAATAGAGGGAGTAAACCCCTGTTCCCTGTTCTTGCAATGGAACGAGCTCTATCGCCCCTTTTTGCAGCATGAGTAGAGCTTCTTGCTGCAACAAGGTCAAGTGCTCGCTGGACATAGGACGGTTTCTTGGCGGTATGTCCGGTGGAATGGACGTAAGCTCTAGACAGTACCCGTACTGGATAAGAGACCTCACCCACCTGTCTGTGGTGATGGACTCCCACGCCGGCAGGAACTGCTGGAGTCTCCCCCCGACTGGTGTTGTGTGGTCGGGGGGCAGTGACAAGACGTCACTGCTTGTTGGTGGTGGTGGACCTGGAGCCATTGTTTCCACGTCCCCTGCCCTTGACATTATTGCCTCTGTAACCACCTCTGCCCTTGTTGTTAAACGAGGCTTGGGTGTTACCCTTGTAATATTGTGTGGATTGGGATGCCTGTCCTCTTGAGGTGCCTTTTGAATTTGAGCGGCGAAAGGAGCCACCCCGAAACTGCTGACTTTGTAAAGCCCCCATTGACTTGGCAGTTTCCTGGTCTTTTTTCATTTTTTCCAGGGAGGCATCCACTTCAGGGCCAAACAGATGGTCTGGATTGACTGTTTGGTTTAGTATAGTAGTCTGGATGTCGGGTTTGAACCCCGAAATCCTAAGCCAGGCATGGCGTCTAAGCAACACGCTTGTATTGATAGCCCTGGAGGCCGTGTCTGCCACATCCAGTGCACATTTGATGGATGCGTTAGTAATGAGTTTACCCTCCTGAATAAGCATCTCCCCTGCCTCCTTGTATTGGTCAGGTAGGTGTTGTAGGATGGCCTCAAGTGTGTCATAATGTGCCCTATCATAACGTGCGAGCAGGGCTTGGGTGTTAGAAATCTTCCAGATGTTAGCTGCCTGTGCAGCGATCCTTTTGCCTGAGGCTTCGAAGATTTTCGACTCTTTATCTGGGGGAGGAGCGTCACCAGTTGTTTGAGAGTTTGCCCTCTTCCGAGCGTTGGAAACGACCAAGGAGTCCAATGGCAAGTGTCCCTTGATATACGTTGGATCTGTGGGTGCTGCCCGATATTTCCTGTCGATCCGAGGGTTGACCACACGCGCCCGTGTGGGTTCCCTGAAGACCTCTGCGGCATGCTTGAGCACCCCCTTAAGCATCGGCAGCGTTTTGACCGACTTTTCAGCCACCGAGAAGGTGTCGAACAAGAAGTCCACATCCACGGGGTCGGAGTGTAGTTCGACGTCGTGGTTGGCCGCAGCTCTCTCTATCAGTGCATTGAAGGCCGCCGAGTCTTCTGTAGGGGACGTCTTGGCGGCGAAAAGCTGAGTGTCCTGACCCGACTGCGGGTCCTCGTTGTCGGCCCCGGTGGTCCAGGGCACAGGCTCCTCCTCCGGATCCGAGTACGCCGGATAGGTGTACTCGGGATCCTCCTCGTCGGCATCGACTGCGACTGAATGCGCCGGCGAGTGCCCCAGGGCCTGGGGGGACACAGGTTCCACCATAGCCGAAGATCCCGCAGAGTCCTTTTTGTTTTTAAGAGGGATCTTAAAGGGTTCCAACGCCGGCTCCGTCGTGATCTTCCTCTTGAGGAGCGACAGTTTTCCGGTGTTGGCGTCGATGAACACCGCACGACGTTCCTCGACCGCAAGTGACTGGAGTCGAGGCTTTGGCACCGCTGAGGCAGCTTTGGGTGTCGATGGTTCCTTAGCGGGTCCGCCCGGCTTCGGCGCGAAGGCCTTCGGCGCCGACTTGGGCGGGAGAGTGAAACGGATAGGCTTGTGGCCCGTGGTAGTCTGAGGCGCCACAGTGTCCTGAGCGGGAACCACCCCGGCTTTTCGAATCCGCTGCAAGGATTCCGCCACCTTCTTTGTGAAGGCTGGAGAGGGCTGGACTGGCTCGAGCGAATCCTCATCCTCGAGATCCACAACGACAGAGGGCACTTTCTTCGGTGCCGGCGGCCCATGCCCATCGGCGTCGTCGCCCTGACGTTTCTTCGGAGCCGTCTTCGGGTCCACGACCCCTTTCGGCGCCGATGCAGCCGCATCTGAGATCTTCGCCTTCGGCGCCGACCCGGATGGTTTCGGGTCGGCCATTTTGGCGCGACGCTTCTGGTCGGCCATTTTGGATGCCTTTGTATTTGACGCCTCCAGAACCTTCATCACCTGCGCCACTTTCGGTTTCGGTTTCGGATCCGATGGCGCGTGACCAGTTGGCTTCACTTTCGGTTTTATCAACTGAAGTGATGGTTCCGAAATGTCCGTGACCGGGCCCGGAGGCGGGGACGTAGGACTTATAGTGAGATCTTGGGTAAGGCCCGAAGGCGATCCCTCGACCTGGGCCGTTTGAAGGGGTATAACCCCTGAGTCTGGTTGGGGATGCTCCTCCTCTGAGCTATCCCCCATCGTGGCACAAGCCTGATCGTCGTCCCCTACCTCGTCGGAGACTTCGTCAAAGTCCTCCTCACCCGCGTCGTAGGTCTCCTCATCGTACACGGGACCGGAGTCCGAGTCTTGCGCGTCGTCTTCTACCTCGACAGATTCCTGGAAAATGTCTTCTGGAGGGGGCGCCGCAGCCGATAGTTGAGCCTGGAGTCGATTGGCCCGGCGAATTTTCAGTGTCTTCTTGCTCCGGAATCTCGAACACGCCATGCAGGTGTCCTCGCGGTGATCCGGCGACAAGCAGGTATTGCACACAGGGTGCACGTCGAGGTGCGAATATTTTGAGTGGCACAGCGGACACTTTTTAAATGGAGTCCGCTCCATGGCTAGAGGTGTAATGTAGGCCCGTCCGCGCCGAAGGCACGTGGAAGGGCAGCAAGAGATCGGAGCTGAGAGTCAGAAAGAAAACCCGCACGCAACTATACCGACGCCCAGCCTAAAGACCTTTTGGTCTCGAGTAGAAATAGAACAACTATCGGTTCCGACAGAGGGAACCGAAACACATCCGAACCCAATGGCGGAAAAAAACAATCTGGGGATGGAGGCGATGCCCATGCGCACTGTAGTCCAGGGGAGGAGCCACCTATCTCGTGATACTTCGAAGACTCTTCCAGGACAACAATGTGCAATCATCCGGACCCAACACTAGGTGGCGATCTATGCACAGATATGAATTCAGCAGCCCACATGCCTCGAACATACGCATTCCTGGATGGGATAGCCCTAGGCCGCAATGGAGACTACAACCTAAGGCACTATTAGACAACCTGTTCCGCGTTGAGCTGGGAGAGGAAATAGCCGCTTTCTTTCCCAGGAACAAGGGAACAGTAGACTCGGTCGAACACATCTGGGAGGCCTTTAAAGTCACCATAAGAGGATACTGCATATCCCAAAGTTTTGGGGTTCTACGGGACATTCAGAACACTATTCACACATTAGACAGGGAACTTAGAGCTCTGGAACTCCAAATGGTGGCAGACCGACAGTCCTGACATACACGCGGAGTTTAGAGACAAATTGTCAAAATACGAAGAAGAGGCTAATAGAGAAGCTAAATTCCGGGGAAAACATTGGCAGGCTAGAAAATACTGCGAGGGAGACAGACCGGGAAGGGTGCTTGCGGTGCTTACACGAGCTCCACGAGATTGCAACACCATACTGGAACTCACTGACTGTCAAGGGCACACAATCAGGGACTCGGATGCATTGTTCGATGCCTTTACTTCTCACTACCATACACTCTACACCACTGACACTGCAGCCGATATACCTTACGCTGACTTCCTGTGTGATGTAGCACTTTGCTGGCTCAGTGTCGGCGATAGAACCTTTCTAGCACCCCCCTTCGAGCTAGATGAAATCCGCGAGGCCATCATGTCACTAAAGAATGGTAAGGCACCTGGTCTTGATGGCATCCCCGCCGAATTTTATAAAGCATACATAGACATCATGGCCCCCGTCCTCCGAGAGGTCTACGAGGAGTCGCTGAGCGATGGCATCCTCCCTGGCTCCATGCGGGAGGTAGTCATTACCTCGCTCTTGAAACCCGGCAAGGATCCTAGCTCCTGCAGTTCTTACCGCCCGCTTTCCCTCTTAAACTGCGATGTCTAGATCCTCGCGAAAGTCTTGGCTACTCGGCTATCCCTTCTTATGACCAGGATTGTATTGCCTGATCAATCTGGATTTGTTTCGGGTCGGTCTACCTCTCATAACCTACGCACTTTGTTCTCTCTGCTTCGCACGGTTCACCCTGACTTACCAGTAGCTGCTGTCTTCCTAGATGCCACCAAGGCATTCGACTCGGTTGAATGGCCTTACTTATTCTCAGTCCTAGCTAGCATGGGATTCCCAAAACTCTTCATCTCCTGGGTCCAACTACTCTACACGCAACCAAAGACGAAAGTCCTTATTAACGGTCGCCTTTCGAACTCCATCGACATCACCAGAGGCACACGTCAGGGGTGCCCATTATCTCCACTCTTGTTTGCGATAGCGGTCGAGCCCCTTGCCTGTAGACTCCGTCAGCTGCATCGAGAAGGAGCGATACAATGCCTTCAGCGTCAAATTGATGTGTCTTTATACGCTGACGACATTACGCTCTATATCAAACATCCCGACCTGAACCTCAATCCCCTACTAGAGAATTTGTTGTATTCGGAAGGATGTCAGGAGTGCACATAAATTGGTCCAAGTCGCAATTCTACTCCCTCACTGATGCGGTTACCGACTTTCCCCTTGACTACCCACTTGAGTGGTGTCGGACGGATCTCCGATACATCGGTATACAAATCTCTTGTGATAGAGATGAAACGTTGCGCTCCAACTATGGAGTAGCAATCACGAAGCTTACCGCTGCAGTGGACCGCTGGATTACCCTGCCGCTGTCCATGGCTGGCAGGGCGCCCCTCATCAAAACGGTGGTGCTTCCCAGATTCCTATACCTCTTTCTCAATATTCCCTATTTTCCGGGAGCTTTTTTCTTTAAAACCTTGAAATCGGAACTGTGTCGGTTATTCTGGGGGGGGGCAAGAGCCCACGGTTGAAATGGTCCACGCTGATCCTGCCATATGACAAAGGAGGCTTCGATGTCCCTGACTTTGAAGCTTATTATCAATGCGCGCAGGTGCATTATGCTGATCACTGGCTGGTTCCCTCACCCTTCATGCCTCAACTTGCGGTGGAGGATTGGATCGATCATCCCATTCCGCTTAATGGCCATTGCCCGGAATCATGAATACTGACACCGAATACTTCTGTTTCCTGTACACTAGATGCATGGCGCTGCATAGCCAGGAGAATGTCCGGCCACCTACCGTACTCACCTAAACTGCCGCTGACGTTTCACCCTAACCTTGCCTTACTGCAGGAACGGGGCTTTCGCACGCTTTGTGAAAGAGTGCAGGTTACCTGCTTGAGCGATCTATTCTCGAACGGTCAGTTCAAATCTGCTGAGCTGTTCTTTGCCTCCCAGGATCGCACCCCGCTCGATGTTTTTTACTACCTACGCCTACGCCTAGGGATGAAGGACATCTTGCCGGAGTTCCCCGACGAACCTGAAATCCTTCCCCCACTTCATTTTTTGCTGTGCTCACAAGAAGGGGCACACTTAGTCTCTGGCCTTTATCGCCAGCTCAGGACTACCGCTCCGATGCCTGAGGCGGGAGCTCAGGCACATTGGAGTACGGACCTGGCCGTTGAGCTCACTGACGAACAATGGCAATATTGCTGCTCCCTTACGGCTCGCATATCAGCCAGTAGCAAACTCAAGATAATACACTACAAATTCCTGCAGCGACTGTATTATACCCCGGTAAGAAAACACAGGTTTGGGTTTGCTGACAGCGACCGATGCGAGCCCTGCCGTGCCGAGCATGCGGGCTTCCTGCATCTTGCGTGGGGATGCCCTCTTGTACATCTCTACTGGCAACAGGTGACTGACGCTCTCACTGCAATGACAAGAGAAACCATATCTATGGAGCCATTATTCATGCTACTTGGGCATACACCACACATCCCAAAATCCTGCAAAAAATTCGTAGATACTGCATTGCTCTTGGCAAAGCGACGAGTGGCGTGTCGTTGGGGCAGAGGCAGAGCACCTAAATTGAAGGATTGGTTGGCGGACATGACTTACTGTCAGGAACAGCACATCACCTTTACTGAATTGTTGCCGATCCCGAACCGACCTAAAGATATTTGGGGTCCGCTGGTCGGCTACCTACTTGCCCAGGCAGATGACAGCGATGTTCCTGAGGGAGGACATACTAGCGAATAGCAAAACTGCTAACACTCAGAGATAAGACACAATGCCTGTCGGCACATACACATCTCACCTCCTACGTACCCGGTGCGCTACCCCATAGAACACGCTGTAGATCACTACCTTGCACAGAACACCTCCACATACTATCAATGGACATTGTACTCCCAGACATTGCCGCTGGGCCCTTGCCCACTATGTGGCTCCGCCGCTCTGCTTACACCATATACCCGCATCTCCGCACTCGACGATACTCCATGACACCACACACGGTGCTCATCCTCATGACGAATGTATATCCCCATGACTACTAATATATCAATGCATAATAACGAAAGATCATCGATACATAAGCTACTCTGTTGACTTGGACCTCCACCTCCAAGTGTGTTTACAAGGCCTCACAGTTTTGTTTAAAGTTGGAAACTGATAAAAACGAAAAAAATTGTTCTACTGCAGCGAATTCTCAGGTATATTTTTTGCACTAGATACAGGACACCTATTAAATGATAATATTGTACGCCACCGGGCCTCCGGGATGCCGGTCAAAAGGCTGTGTCACACTATCCACAACATTTTTACTGATACGAATAACACGCTGCCGGCCTCCGGGTTATAGGCGCATAAAGCAGTGTACTGTATGAACCATGCAATAAAGCAGTTTTGAACACTAAAAAAACAAACAAAAAAAAAAACCATCACATCACAGAAGCCTGGAAACCTGCTGCGATTAACATCCTGCTCAAGAAGCAATCGCCTGACCCAAACCAAAAGAGCAACTTCTGAACGATCTCCCAGCTTCCCTACCCAGCCAAAGTGATAGCGGATGCCATCAACAGGCAACTCTCAAACCACCTCGAACTACACCACGGACTGGTTCACCACTGTACTATTATTACAAACCACGAAAGCATTGCTAGAAAGGATACATGTGCTGGATACAGAAGGACATACCAAAAGAAGTAAACAGGGCAATAGGGGATAATTCACTTACCTTTTGCCCAATGGCAGACACCAGGTATCCATTGCAGTGGCACAGCGCCGTCACCGGGCCCTTCTGCTCCTTCTCATACAGTACTTTGAACTTGTTCTTTGTCAGAGGCTGTCCCGGCTCTGGAACAACTTCAATAATGTCCATAATGAGAATCTTGGAGAAGAGTAAAGAAAATATTGAAACAGCCAGCCAAGAGGAATATGAAGGAAAAAGAAGATGATATCAGAACATACAAAGTGATAGGATGAATATATAAAGTACCGGAGAGCTTATGTAGGTGCTGCCGGCTTTTTGTAAATTACAGAAGAAATAGTGTAGTCTTGAAAGGAGTTTCATTTACAGACCAGCTTGAGGAGTAACCACAGGAAATTTATTTTACAAGAAAGCTTATGCAGGATTTTAAAAATAGGAGGACTGGGACACTGCAAACATCTTGCCCAAGAACCAAAAAACGAGAAAGCAGTAATGACAAACATGTTTCAAATAGGGAACTCACAGCCATCAGTTATTATGCAGCCATAAGGCCGCAAAAACGTCAATGACTTGAAAAAACGAACACCCCAGAGTGAGAGGATTTTCATCTTTCAGTTTTTAATTTTGGTCATGTGGTATTTAAATTTCTGTAGTGACAGCGCTGTAGTAATTAGACCATACAACAAGTAACTTAACAGCTATGAGTTTTATTTCAAAATAGCCATAACATGTCCTCTTGTAATACAGCTCTCTGTGTGAAGGTTGCACGTCACATGCACCGAGTGCAACTCAGAAGCAACAATAAAAGAAAAAATAAACTCAACCCGTCACATTAAAGTCTTAATATGCACTTTAGAAGTTGCATGCATTTGTGAAATATGTACCGCAGAAACAAAATATTACTTCCCCTCGAACCATCTGTCTGATTCACATGCTCCGCATACTTCCACCATCTAGCGTTGGGTTCAAATGTTTGCAAGTTGTTTCTCTTTTAAGAAGATTATTGAGTGACAAGGTACTCTAAGATTCCACCATTAGTTAGCAATGTGCATGCATGCCCACCTCATGTTAGATTATTTTTCTCACAGACAGTGATAGTAAGTATGCAGTGGTGGGTGTGCGGAGTATGGTGCGCCATGTGTATTGTGAGGGTATTTTAACAGGAGGGATCTGCTAGCAGAGCCACACGTTGTCTGGGAGGAGGGTGGCACATGTGAATCTACAAAAAACACAGTTGATGGACAGAATGCAGAACAATGTCTTACATTCACCCCAGTACAAAGATCTGGGCCTAAATCCATCGTTTTTTTGCACTCCACACCACCCTAGGTCAGACAATGGCTATATGCAAATTAGCCTTGACCCTGTGCCTCATGGGAACAATCCAGCCCGAACTACCAAGCCATGTCTTTCCCAGACCGGAATCAAGCATCCAAGGACCGGTTTCTGGCTATCAGCCTTCTTCAGCCTGGATAGCTTGACTCCAGTGATGTGGAGAGCCTGGGACTCACGTCTGAGCATACCCAACCCACTCGGGGTGAAAATTGCAACAAACACAGTAGATGGACAGAATGCAGAACAATGTCTTACATTCACCCCAGTACAAAGATCTGGGCCTAAATCCATCGTTTTTTGCACTCCACACCCTAGGTCAGACAATGGCTATATGCAAATCAGCCTTGACCCTGTGCCTCATGGGAACAGTCCAGCCCGAACTACCAAGCCATGTCTTTCCCAGACCGGAATCAAGCATCCAAGGACCGGTTTCTGGCTATAAGCCTTCTTCAGCCTGGATAGCTTGACTCCAGTGATGTGGAGAGCCTGGGACTCACATCTGAGCATACCCAGCCCACTCGGGGTGAAAATTGCAAAAAACACAGTTGATGGACAGAATGCAGAACAATGTCTTACATTCACCCCAGTACAAAGATCTGGGCCTAAATCCATCGTTTTTTTTGCACTCCACACCACCCTAGGTCAGACAATGGCTATATGCAAATCAGCCTTGACCCTGTGCCTCATGGGGACAATCCAGCCCGAACTACCAAGCCATGTCTTTCCCAGACCGGAATCAAGCATCCAAGGACCGGTTTCTAGCTATCAGCCTTCTTCAGCCTGGATAGCTTGACTCCAGTGATGTGGAGAGCCTGGGACTCACGTCTGAGCATACCCAGCCCACTCGGGGTGAAAATTGCAAAAAACACAGTTGATGGACAGAATGCAGAACAATGTCTTACATTCACCCCAGTACAAAGATCTGGGCCTAAATCCATCGTTTTTATGCACTCCACACCACCCTAGGTCAGACAATGGCTATATGCAAATCAGCCTTGACCCTGTGTCTCATAGGAACAGTCCAGTCCGAACTACCAAGCCATGTCTTTCCCAGACCGGAATCAAGCATCCAAGGACTGGTTTCTGGCTATCAGCCTTCTTCAGCCTGGATAGCTGGACTCCAGTGATGTGGAGAGCCTGGGACTCACGTCTGAGCATACCCAGCCCACTCGGGGTGAAAATTGCAAAAAACAGAGTTGATGAACAGAATGCAGAACAATGTCTTACATTCACCCCAGTACAAAGATCTGGGCCTAAATCCATCGTTTTTTTGCACTCCACACCACCCTAGGTCAGACAATGGCTATATGCAAATCAGCCTTGACCCTGTGCCTCATGGGAACAGTCCAGCCCGAACTACCTGTGAATCTACAGCACTACACATTACGAACAGATGCCGGAGGGTAAGTAACATTTTCTGTTTGTAGCATGTGTTGCTATAGATGCACATGTCTGTATATAGTAAAGCAAAATGCCCTGCAAACAAGTTGACATGTGGATGATGCAGATGTCTGAAATAAAGCCCTTAGGACTGTCTGGCAAACCATAGCCTGCTGGCAGGCTAAGATAGCCACACAATAGTGCTTAGTGACTGCATGAGGGGTTGACCAAGTAGCGGCATTCCATATGCCAGCTAGCTGGATATTACCAGGGAAGGCCATAGTCACTGCTTTCTTGCATGTAGAGTGCACCCTGGGGTGACAGGGAAGGCTTTGGGGTTTATGATAGCAGGCTTGGATACAATTGACTATCTATCTGGCAATATTGGTCTTCGAAATAGGCTGGCCAATGTGTGGTGTTTTAAGGCTACAAACGATGATCGGACATGCGGAAGGGCATGCCCTGTCGATGTATGAGAGCCCATTTAACATCTAAAGTATGAACAGCTCTCTCCAGTACAGATGCTGGTTAAGGAAAAAAGACTGGCAGCCCTATAGTCTGATTGAGGTGGAAAGGTGAAACCACTTTGGGGTGTCCCTGTGAAATTAAATGAAGGGTTCGTCGAATGAGAGGGCCTGCAACTGCGTCTGAGGGTGATTATGGCTTCGAAGAAAGCTACATTTCATGATAGGAATTGCGAAGGGCAAGAATGCAAGAGCTCAAAGAGAGGGCCTGTGAGCTTGGTAAGGACCTAACACAACGTTTATTTGTAAAAAAAAAAAAAAGCAAATTAGCAGAAGGGTATCTCAGTGCTGAATATCATGTTTAGTGTTGAGCCTCTATACAGAGCCAGGGGGGACTCCGGGAGGTTTGACTCTCAGGAGTCTTTGATTACTGGGATGCGAAGGAAGGAGGCAGGAGTGATCCCGGTTTTGTATATGTGAAGCAATAAAAACTAGATACAGCTATAAAGAAGTGTAGACGAGGCGCAACCTTTGCAGATGGTGGAAAGAATAAATTATATCCTAGACACTAGCCTTAAGAGTATCCAGGTAATTCGAGATGCAATAGTATACAAACCTTTTCCACTTTGCAGCCTAGCAGGCGCACTTGGTAGACCCACAAAACTCACGCAGGATGTACATGCACTACTGAGGGAGCCAAAGGTATCCGAACTCTAGGACCTCAGATGCTAGAGCACTAGACTGAGCTGCCTGGGGTCTGGGGGACTAACCTGCCCTTGGTTCCGTGTGAGAAGGTCGAGACCGTGGGGAGCTTCTTCTGGGGTGTGATGGACATCTTAAGGAGTGTCTAGTATCAAGGCTGTCTGGCTCATGAGGGGGGCACAAGGATAGGTGTTAGGGGTGTTAGTTGCATCTACCGTAACACAAATGGAAGGAGTGGGAGAAGTGAAAAGTGTAGGCAAAGATCCCTGCCCCCTTCATCCGTACCGCACTGTATATGTAAATGGTCGTTTATATGAAGCATTGGAAACCTTGTATATATTTCACATATATGTCACTAATTTTCTAGGTTCAGTTTTTCACTGGGACTCCTTTCACTCAGAACTATAGGTTCAAATGTATTACCATTTTAAGATATACAGTGGACATTAGTCATTACGAGATGTCTAACTATAAGATGGCTGCACTGAATCTGGTCATGTTTGGTATCAAACATGTTGGAATCATACCCAAACATCCATGGACTGTGGCAACCTGGAGGCGAAGTTTGGGCCTTTTGCATTTTTTGGGGTAGCAAATAAGTGTAACCTCTAGTAGGACTTGGAGGTGGAGTTCCTACTCAAGCACTTATTGATGCATCCTGTTGAGCGGGTCTGCCAGATTGTTGTCCCTCCCAGAAAGTTCTTCGCCAAAGGTGTATGTGGTGGCACACAGCCCAAACCCAGGTCTCCTATATTTGCGCTGAGAGCAGGGGAGCGTGCGTGGAACCCTGCTTCTGACCGTAGTACATGGTGGTTCATGTTGTCTTTCTTGATAAGGGCTTCCATTACCTTAGAATAATCTTAAGAACGCCTACAGAACGAAGCATATGGGCAGCAGCTCGCAATACTCGATATGCTTGCCCTAGTGATGGGGGGTGGGGGGGGCGGCAAACCCCCTGTATTGTCATATGGCCAAGAAGTGCCACTCAATTACTCTTGTCCCCTCAGCTGGCGGGAGCAGACTGCAGGTTTATCTTTCAGTGTGCCCAAATCCTCACCATTGGTTACCATAGAGTTTATTTTCTAACCCTTTTATGCCTATGAGTGTGATAGGAGTCAGTATGTCAGTGGGTCATTTAAATGCAGCAATTGCAAATCTCACAAGGTTAATGGAAAGGTAGCAGTCTTAGGCTATCATAGCATTGCACATGTATGAATGGCACTCACCCTGCCCCGACAGGTGACCTCCTCCCCCTGCATCAGGCAGGTGCCAGCAGCAATGTAGCCTTTCAAGCCCGACACAGTCTCCTCAGTCTTTAGGGCCACCGTCTTCATGCAGGTCATGTGCTCCCACTCTTCCAAATCAATCCTAAGCAGATAAGGAGACAGTGACAGTAGAATAATGCACACAGTGACAGGACGGCTCACAAAGCGATAGCCACAAAAGCGCAGAAATGACACCTTTGTTGTCAGGAAATCCTGGGTGTGAAAATTATGTTTTGAACTTTTATGGGGACAAAAAATTCTCTGGCATTGTAGGGATCGAAGAAATGATTTTGGGTACAGAAGTAGGAGGTTGGAATAGGCAATCAGGTTAATTTGGGACCTCAACAGTGGCAAAAGACGTAGTAAGAGTGCCTGCTTCCGTGGATGTGGTAAGTGGGGAAGAGATCACTACCGTGGCCTAGGTCGAGGGGCATGGGAGGGTCAGATCTTGTGTGATTCATCAAGTGGTGTTGATAAGTTTAAGAATGCTTTGTCACCAAGTTTACTAGTTCAAGGCAGGTAACCAAATGTTCAGTGAGGTGGAATGTATACCACACTAGGACCTTCTGAACCTGCCATGTGAACATCAGTAGGGAATGTGTTGGCGAGAAGCAGCAGTGGGGTATCAGTCGAAAGAGCCTGCTGGAGGGAGGAGCCGCCCACAAGGGGTTATAAGCCTGTGTGGGGCAAATTCATCTGTCTACTGGAGGTGACGGGAAGGAGGATATTGCAAGAGTTTGGCACTGGACCTTGTTTGAGTTAAGTGTACTCCCAGGTACCGGTATCAGACTGCTGTTCTTCTTAAGATTCATCATGACAGCTGCAGCTGATGAGACCAGGGCATAAAACTGAGACTGTTTTATTGCACAGTTCTTTGACATTCCTTTTATTTCAAAGTCAGTGTTACTAGTGAACTAGCATTTCTGTGCATGGATCATCACAGTGACATTCTAGTGGGACTTGTAGCACTGGTCTAAGCTGCCTGTGCACCATGGTGAGGTGCATTAAGCAGTTCAACGTTGAAGGAAGAATACACATGGATGGAAGGGCAGTGTTGGAGATATGCTGGTAGAAGATAAACGTGCTGCTACGACTGGAGTCAGTTAATTATCGGTGTAACAGCAGATGCAAAAAGAAGCTGGGAGCTTGTTGATGTCAGAAAGATGATGCTATGTCAAATGACACCTCTGCAGTGTAGTGTGCAAGCACTGCACAGCACGTCCTGTGCATTGCCTGGTTTCGTTTTTGCTTCCTGGAGGAAAGCATTAGTGTCGGAAAGAAGGATCTGCTTTCATGGTTACCTCCACTTTTTCCTGGTTTCACAATGTTTTTGACTTAGCCTGCTGAGTTACTGCTAATCAGGACCTCAGCATCTGTGCTCTGTCCACTAAATGTGTTCTGGTAAGTACTGTGGTACCTCCACAATTGGATACTTGTATAAGTCCCTAGTATATGGTAACAAGGTACCCAGGGCATAGGTACACCAGGGATCTCCCATAAACTGCAGCATGTATTGTGACACCTATGGGAGTTCACTTAAAATGTGACTACAGGCCTGCAATTTCAGTCTGTGTGAGATGGTGTGTGCACCCCTCACAACAGATATAGGTTTCCTTATAACTGAGGTCACTGCACTTAAAACCTGTAAGTCACCCCTATGGCAGGCTCTTCAGTCTAGAGGGCAGGTTGCCTAGTTACACATGTGAGGGTTCCCTGCATCAACAGGACACCCCTACAAACCCGGAGTCGATTCTCCAGGCTTTTAAAGTACAGTCAACCATTTTAACATACACAGTGGACATCAGTCATTACGAGATGTCTAACTATAAGATGGCTGCACTGCATCTGGTCATGTTTGGTATCAAACATGTTGGAATCATACCCAAACATCGTTTCTAGAAGTATAAATCCCATTTACTGGGGCGGGAGGCGCTCCTTTGGGGACCCCCCTGTAAGCCCGGTAACAGCCTTTCCTGGAATGCCAGCAAGCTAATGCTGCTGCCGACCAGACACACGGTTCTGCCCTCCTGCTGCTGACCTGAGCTCGAGCAGGAGAAGGCAGAACAATAGGTTTCCTCTTACAGGGAGATGTGACCGCCTTCCAGACAGGAATTAGTGTATTGGGCTGGGGTGGGGGCGCTTTTCTAGCGCCACCAGACTGCTTTGAAGGGCACATTTGGTGCATACTCGGGTCTAAGCCAGTTAAAGAAGCTTGCATACTCCGGTCTAAACCAGTTAAGGAACCTTTGGTTCCCACTCTGGTGCGAAACTGGACAAAGGACAGGGGAGTATCCTCCCCTATGTCCAGCCCCTCCTTTGGGAAGGATTCACAGCGTGCTGAAACATCAAATATGGCTCTTGTGCAGAGTATGGAAAAATCTGACATGTGTCGAGTGGAAGGAAGGTGCCACTTTGTGTTGCTTGGAAGAAGGCATCACTGAGTGTGGAGTGGAAAGGAGGTGTCACTACGTCATATGGATTGAAAGTGTTGAGTGGAAAGAACAGTGTGACTGTGTTGATTGGAAGGAAAGGGGAAGCAATGTGCCACTTTTTGAGGAGTGGAAAGAAGTATTTAAATGGTATTAAATTGCCGTGGTACATGGAGGACCGAGGAAGATCTCCATCAGTGTGTGGTGAACGAGGGCCTCAGATGGTATTAACAAATTAATAAAAGATCTTGGAATCGATCAAGAAGATGCCAACTAGTGTCTCTGTTGGCAGAGGAGGGGAGAGAGAGAGAGAGCTTTCCTAACACTAAAAAAGAAACAGCTGTGCTCTTGTTCCTTCACTTGCTGCTGTTAGAAAAGAGGGGGCTCTCAAACTTCGAGTTAGGGAGAGCACCGTCTTTTCTGTCGGAGCTGGTGACTAGATACGGGCGGTTGCAGGAGGAGAGGGGCTAGAGTTTGTGTTTTCGCTGCACTGGCAAATGGAGAAAGGAGCTCTCATTTGGAGCTTGAGTGTGAGGAACATTCTAGTCCAGCAAAAGGATGTAGAGAGGGGTCTATCTACAATGAAAACTGGACAGGGAACAAGTGGAAGGAGGGGCTCTCACCTTGTGTTAGGTATCATCTCCCAGCTCACTGGCGAGATTAGCTGGATAGAGAAGGTCTCTTGCATTGCAGGTAAGTACCGATCATCTGGAAAAGCAAAAAAGAGCAATTAAAACACTGACATGTGCATTATGCAAAAAGTCTGTATTTGAGTATTGCAAAGCGTTTGATAGTGATGTTGCAAATGTTGTGAATTATAAGTATAATTGATGGCCATCCTCAGAAGGCACGATTATGCTTCAAAGGTATGCCATTAACTCCCTCATCTGAAGGTGAATGACCACTTTAAAATGCATCTATTTGGTACACATATGCTCCCTTCGATTGACAAAATAAGCTTCCCGGCCCTAAGCTGCTAGAATACTCTATTCTTCCAAAGGACTACTTGCCCCATTAATTTTTTCAAATGTTGTTGTTCTTGGTTGCTATTTTGCTCAGCTTAACTGTATGCGAAGAAATAGGCCCCGTAGCTAAGCTGTTGTATTCCCTTCTCAGGATCCATCTCTACTCTCAGGCCTAAGGCACATGGGTCGTGATTTCTAGAGACAAAAGAAATTTACATAGGTGGCGTTAAATAAGGAATATGTTACTTACCCGGTAAGCATCGGTTTGTGGCACGAAGTGCTGCAGTTTCATATGCTCTGCATATTCCCACCCTCTAGACTTGGATGGGCACAACTTGTTTTTTTTTCGTAGAAGTCTTTCAAGCCACGAGGTATAGTGACTCCTTCTAGTACTGATACTGCGCATGGCCAACAGCTTCATTGTTAAACTGTTTTCTGTACGGCGGGATAGGATAAAGATGAAGCATAAAAAAAGAAGGCGATGACCATGCAAAAAGAGAAAAAGGCATTTGCAACAAGTAGAAGCATCCGGAAAGGAGGGTGGTCGCATGTGAATCTACAGTACTACATGCCACGAACAGATGCTTACAGGGAAGTACCATATTCTCTTTGTAGCATGTGTAGCTGTAGATACACATGCTCTCAGAAGACTATAAAATAGTGCGACCGTAAGTAGTGGCTAGCCAGAGGATGTTACAGAAGACTGAAAAAGCATACATAAGACAGCCTGGCCAAACTTTGCTTGTTGGCGTGCTTAAACTTCCATTAACCCAAAGACTACAGAGCACAATAGATACAGAACAATAAAGTGTATTCTTTATTTTATAACTTTAGGCTTAAATCATAGATCCCGAATTTCTGAATAAGGAAGCTTTACCCTTGTAATGTGGCATGGTTCATCGTGGGCCTCCTAACCCTAATCTGGTAAGATGGTACTACCAAGTCGGACTCAACCATGCGTTGGGAGAAGAGTTCTTGATAAAGGAAAATGCTACTTACCAGAATGCATCTGTTCTTGGCATGTAGAGCTGCAGAGTTGTTCACTTTTGCATAGATCGCAATCTGGTGTCGGGCTTGGATGTTTGCATGTTGTTTTTGTCTTTGAAGAAGTCTTGTAGTCACAAGGCTGGTGACTCCTACTTTGGCTCCATAGTTAGTTTGTTTTTTCCTCCATCGTTAGTTTGTTTTTTCCACTAGGGTTAGATGGAGTAGTGAGAAATAGAAAGATGTCCATGGGTGATGGATCTAAGTAAGATAATACTGGAACAGATAGAGGTATGAGGGGAGGCAGGTGGGCATGTAGAACTCTGCAGCTCTACATGCCAAGAACAGATGCATACTGGTAAGTAGCATTTTCCGTTCGAGGCATATGAGCTGCAGATTGTACACTTTGCATAGACTATACAGCAGTTACCTCTTTAGCGGTGGCTACCTGTATCTATTGCAGTAGTTTGAAATAGTGTTTTTAGTACAGCCTGGCCTATACTAGCTTGTTGTTTTGCCTACACATCTACACAATAGTGTTTTGTGAAGGTATGTGGTGTAGCCCAAGTTGCTGCTTTGAATTTGTTGATTTTGTTGTGCGTGCAATAAATGACAAATTGTTTCCATTTTGCCGCATAGCATGCCCTTGTTGTAGGGCGTCTGGCATCTTTGATAATGTTCATACAGTCTGGTGGAAGATTAAGGTAGCCAAACTCTAAGATTTCAGGAGTCAGATCGCAAGGTTGAGTTGATTGGGATCTGGGTGCCTTATCTCTCCATGGTTCTGAGTAATAGGTTTGGGTGAGACATGTAGCTTTTGATGTGGTACTACTGATAGTTCCAATAGAGTTGTGAACCTTGGTTGTCTTGCCCATGTTGGAGCAACTAGGATCATTGTGAGGGAGTGTTGAGAGTTTCTTCACCACTAACGGAACGAGTGGGAGAGGCGGAAAAGCGTAAGCAAATTTGTCTGAACAATTCATCCATAGCGCATTGCCTTTAGACAATGGGTGTGGATACCTGGATACGAAGCTTATGCATTTTGCGTTTTCGTATCTGGCAAACAGATCTATTCCTGGGTGTTGCCACATGCGAAACAATAGAAGAAGAACTTGATGATTAAGTTCCCATTCATGGATCTGTTGTGCTGGACAGTTAAGCAGATCCGCTATTTGATTGTGTACCCCTGGTAGATGTTCTGCCAGGAGGTATATTTTTTTGCCGAATGGCTCATCTCCATATGCTTTGGGCTAGGTGTGATAGCTATAGGGAGCATGTCCCCCCTTGCTTTTGTATGTAATACATTGCTGTCATGTTGTCTATACGAATCAGGACAGCTTTGCCCAGAAGGTGAGGTTGAAAGGATTTCAACGCTCGGAAGATTGCTAACAATTCCAAGTAGTTGATGTGAAATAGTTTTTGCTGGGGGTTCCAGATACCTTGAATGGTATGGGTTTGAAGATGAGCTCCCCAGCCGGTGAGCGGTGCATCTGTTGTTAGCACTATCTGTGGAACTGACTCGAGGAACAACCGCCCTTTGGAAAGGTTCTGTGTGTTTCACCATTGCAGAGAGTGATGGGTGCGGTCGTCCACCAACACCAGATATGTTAGCTGACCTTGAGCCTGGTTCCACTGATGTTCTAGGCACTTTTGTAATGGACGCATTTGTAGTCTTGCATGAAGAACGAGAAAAATGCAAGAGGCCATCATCCCCATTAGTTTCATGAACACTCATGCTGGTAGTTGAGTGTTGTGGCTGAAATCTTTGAGCTGGTGCTTGTATAGCTATTATCCTGACTTGGTTGGGATATGCTAGGGCTGTGGAAGCATTTAGTGTAGCTCCAAGATATTGTTGTATTCTGGAGGGTTTGAGATGGGATTGCCCAGATTTACTGTGAGTCCGAGACTGTGAAGTAGTTGTATTGTACTGAGTGTGTGTTTTTAACACAGCTGTTGTGGAATTTTGCTTTTATTAGCCAGTTGTCCAGATAAGGGAAGACATGAATCTGTCTGCTCAAATGGGCTACCACCACTGCGAGGCACTTGGTGAAAACCCTGGGTGCGGAGGAAGCGTTCATCCATGTTTCCGTAAGGAAGGCGATGTCCGGAGATATGGTGTCTAGTAGATTCCATAGGTCAATGGCGTGCCTGTGGACCGATCGGGTGTTGAGAAGGATGCATTGTAGGTGGTTGGGGTCGGGAATCTGAGGTGTGGTCGTAACGGAGATGTTGTCGGAGCCGCTGAATTTGCAGGAGTAGCAGGAGAAAGGTCCATGGGTGCGTCCAGGAGCGGCTTGGACGCAGTTGGGGGCGCGACCGGGGTTAAGGGCTAGGAGGGAGGCGGCATCGTAGGTAATGCGGGAAGGCTGGGCAGCGCGAGGGGCAGGGGGGCTGGCGCTGGGCGCGGTCCAGGCGCGGACGGGCGTAGACGGGCTTACCTTTCAATGACTGGTTTGACTCGAAAAATCTTCTAAGTGTGAAGTTTTGAAATTTTAAAATATTCATCTAAAATCAGCCGAATAACGAATTCCGAAGTACTCCACTGTGAGCAGGAGAGTAGCCAGTACTGTACCTTTTAGCCGTGTTCGGAACCGCAAAAGTAATCATAACCGTGTTTACTAGTAATCTAAATTTCTTCCATATGAAACCATTGACTGTTTTTCTGTGAAATGTCTTCTGTCTACTTTTGAAAATTACAAATATTCCTTAAAAATAGTACCAACTACTAAAACGTAATTACTTACCTGTCTTAGGTAGAGACCCCAGTGCTGGACCTAGGAGCCCAGTACTGGATTACAAAAGTACCTGTGACTTGAATTTCCTGCCATAGGATAACATTGCTAGTTTTTCACTGAAAAGTTTGTGTGAACTTTTAAAATACCATTTCATTCTTTAAAAATCATTGCAATAACCAAAACGTTTTTACTAAACTGTTTTCAGCTTAGAACCCGGGACTGAATCTAAGATCCAGTCCTGGAGTTACAAAAGTAATCTATAAAGTAATCACCTGCATTTGTGTAGAATAACCCATTGAGCTCAATGTTAAATTGTGTTTAGAATTGTTTTGCCTACTGCAACCATTGTACCTATTGTGTTCACAAAGTTTATTGCTTCTTTGCAAAGTAATTACATGAGAGTACTCATGTCGAGAAAAGTATATTTTGAGACCTGTTGGTTGTAAAAATAAAACTACTATATCTTTGGATATAAAAACAATTGGCCTAGAGTTCAATTCTTGAGTGTGTGAAACCTTTTGCTGACTGAGTGTGTACAACAAATGCTTTATACTGTCCTCTGGTACTGCCTTACTGCTCGACCAAGATAACACTTTAGAGAGTAAGGTCAGATCTGACTTTAACCTCTGTTATACTTCTGGGGATTGTGGACTTTATACACACTGTACCTTACTTTGGTTCAGTATATATAGAGCCACCTTCTCACACCCTAGCTCTAACTGGGTCTTTAAACACCTCAGGGGCGTGTCTAAGAAGCCCTTTAAGCATTGGCAAGACATGAGTAGATTTTTGTGGCTGGTCAAAAGTTTCCAGAAGAAAGTCCTCTTCTACAGGGTCTGAGTGTAGTTTGACTTTATGGTATGTTGCAGCCCTATTAATTAATTGGGCAATACCCACATTGTCATCTGGCGGAGATGGTTTTGAGGGATAGAAGTACGGATCATTATTTAGATCAGGATCTGTACTATAGTCATGCCATGGGTCTGGTTCCTGTGGCGGATCATCAGGATCCTCAGTGTCTAATGGCACTATATCTCCATCTTCTTGCCCATGTGCATCATCACTATCCTGTGGTTGTGTAGAATGTGGTGGAGAAATTAGCAAATTAGGGTTAATTGGTGGAGGGGGTGAAGGTGGTGGTGAAGTATTAGTAGCCATATGTATTTTCTTTAGAGGAACTGGTGCAAGTGGTAAATGTTCTGGTTTCTTCTTTGTAGGCAGCTTGGTAACCATCTGACCAGACTTTGGATGCATTAAGATGGTGGTTTGCTTTGGATCGGGGAGAAAAAGTTCTGCGGCATCAACAGTTTTCTTTCGTGTGGAAAATTTCTCCTTAGAAACTGTTTTTGGCTGTTTAGTGACAGTGTACGGTATGGAAGCTTTCCCTGGCTCCGAGACCTTAGGTGTGGGTTGTTTCGGTTCCGGAGGTGTTTGTTTAGGAGACTTAGTTACAGGAAGCTTGTCTTTTAATATTTTCGGCTCTGAGGTCTTCGGCGCGGAGGACTTATCCAGCTGCTTTGGTGCTGAGATCTTCTCCGGCTGCTTCGGTGCAGAGAGCTTTTCTGGCTGCTTCGGTGCAGAGAGCTTTTCTGGCTGCTTGGGTGCAGAGGTCTTCTCCGGCTGCTTCGGTGCGGTGAGCTTTTCGGGCTGCTTCGGTGCCGAGGTCTTCTCCGGCTGCTTTAGTGCTGAAGATGGCTTTTAGGGAACGGGGATTCTAGCTCGAGCCGGAAGGCTTTTGTTTGTCTTCAGCGCCGGGCCAGAAGGCGGGGCACTCAAAGTTTTTGTATGGAATAGACCTGAGCGCGAAGGTGTCCCCGGAGCCTTTGTTATGGGCTTGGGTAAGTCGGGGGTCTCAGTACTCACGTCCCTTTGAGCCGGGGTGATGTCATCTTTGGCATCGGAGACGTCTACTTCAGAGTCTGAGACCTGTTCTTTCTGTTTTGGTTCCGGAAGGCTTTCGGGGCCTGTATGGAAGATGCCCGAATGGAGCCTGTGCCTAGCGACATCTCGTGGAGTCGAGCTCGACGATCCCGGATGGTTTTCTTGGACTTGAAGGATAAACAAGCCTCACAGTCATCGTCGCGGTGTTCTGGAGAGAGGCACAGATTACAAACAGGATGGAGGTCTGAGTGTGGGAATTTAGCACTACACTGAGGACATTTATTAAAGGGAGTCTGTTCCATTGACGTCCGTCTTTACCGGTGCGTGTAGGCCTAACGGCCCTCGTCGAAGTTCGTAGGCGTCAAAGTTTTTCAAAAGCTTTAGTCAATGGTGCGCGTCAAAAGAAACGCGATCGGGGGGCGTGGCCAAGATGGCGACGGAGTAGGACGTGCCTGCGAGCTCCTCCGGCGCCCCGAGCCCTTCATCGCCTTGTATAGCTGTCCTGGGGCGATCTTTGCTCCGGAATCGACTTTCTTGGGGTTACTGAGGTGCCCCGAATGCTTTTGAGCCTTTTCCAGACGAGCTACGACCAAGACCGGCGGACTTAGCCGAGGTGTTGAGGCGGCGACGCACATGCGCTAGTGCGGCCTACACTGCATCGCCCGGAGAGCATCGGCTGCCATTACCCGGGGGACCCTGGGCCACAGCGACTTGCGGAGAGGAGCGATCGCACTGCAGGATCCCTTGACTGGGGCCGTCACAAACTTAATCTACCCCCCTGTGGCTCATCTTGGCTCACATCGTCTGGACGGAGGTGGCGAGGAGGCGCCGACCTGTCTGGCGGCTGCTGGACAGCGCAGAGAGACGAGAGGAGAGGAGGTGCTGATCCGATCCTACCCCTTATAGCCCGGGGGCGACTCAGCGGACATTGAGTGTGCACGGCGACTGCTATCCTCTGATAGCTCCGGCCTCCCGGTGACAGCGGAGCGGAGGTCCCGGGGGGTGCGAGGGAGCGTGGCCTGATATCCCGGGGCGCTCCTAGTGATCGCGGAATGCGCGGGGGCTAGCCAAGGCTCCTCATCATGACGACGAGGAACTGCATGAACAGGCCTGGGAAGGACGGCCCTGGGAAGGGTCCATCCGGATCGTCCCCCAGCTCCAGCAAATCCCCTGCGAAGGAAGACGGGGATGGCCCGGTCACAAAGGCCTTCCTGATCAAACTTTTTGCGTCCATTAAGGACGACATCACGGAGCTGAAGTCACAGCTGGCCTCCGATCTGCGCGAGGTCCGCCGAGATGTGGATGGCATTGGAGAACGGGTAGCGACCCTGGAGGAGCACGATCTAGGCCTTACTGGTGACGTCCACCAGTTACAGCAGGATATGCTCAGGCTCCGGGAGCAGAACTTAGACCTTCAGGCCCACTGCAAAGATTTGGAAAATCGGTCCCGCCGCAATAACATTCGAATCCGAGCTGTACCCTGGGAAGTAGAAGGTGAAAGCTTGCGGGAGTATGTGGAGGCCCTTTTCCTGCAGGTTCTAGCAGAGGCGGCCCTCTCGGAGATCCGCATGGACAGAGTGCATCGAGTTGGGCTGCCACGTGGCGCGCGCTCGCCGCCGCCGGACATTTTAGTTTGTGTCCACGACTTTCAATTAAAAGAGAGGATCCTTCGAAAAGCCAGGGATAGCAACAACCTGCCGTTTCGGGGACACAGCCCCAGCTCTTTCAGGACTTGGCGGCCTCCACATTGCATTAGCGGCGGGACTTCCGCCCGGTCACAGCTTTCCTGCGGGACCACGGGGTGTCCTACTCCTGGGGCCACCCCTTTCGGCTCATCTTTAGATAGCAGAACAGACTGGTGCAAATACGATCCCTGGCGGCTGCCAGGGAACTTCTGGGCATGGAAGAGGAGGCCGCGTCGGCTGGCGCCAGCGCTTCCCCAAGAAGACGAGGCCGTTCCCGCTCCCCGGCATGGCAGAGAGTGGGCCGCCTTGGTGTGGCGGAGGGTCCGGCTCCCTCGGCGAGCCAAAGTGAGAGAGGAGAGGTCCTTGCCTCGGTGTCTTTGGTGACTGATTCGGGGCGGATAGACAGCTCTTCGGCAGCCTAGGCTCCCCCAACGGCGGCCCGTTGGGCCAGAGGCGCTCTACCACCTCAGGTACATTAAGGGACCATGCTCCATTGGAGGGTTACCCCGACCCTGAACTCGACAGGGGCATTACCCGGGTCTTCTACCCCCGACCCTTATGGTCATGTCCGGCTGCTTCTTTTCTTGGTATATTTGTTCTCTTTCCGGTTCTGGAACTGTTTTTTCTACTTAACGTCTTGGGGCTCCTTTGGATTGGGGGGGGTTGTTTTGGATTGGGCTCAGTGGTGGTAGCGGTGGATCTTGTGTGATTGCGGGTGTGGTCGGGTTGTTTATGGCACTACAGGGGGCACTATGTAGAGCGGGTGTGGGAGGGAAATGTCTAAATGATGCCTGTTACGATAGGTTCCTGGAATGTGAAAGGCCTTAATTCCCCCCAAAAGCGTCAGAAGGTGTGGAAATACATTATAGATCATCATCTGGATGTGGTGGGACTGCAGGAGACTCATTTGGCCCGCAGGGACGAAACCAGGTTTAAGAATAGGCAATACCCACTGATATACAGGTCTTCTGCCGCCACTAAGCATCGGGGGGTGGCACTTCTGTTCCGCTCTACACTGCAATTTCAACCCATGGGGGTGCGTAGCGACAAGGAGGGTAGATGGCTGATGGTGAAGGGGATGCTCCTGGGCAAGCTTAGCACGTGGGTGGTTCTCTATGCGCCGAACACGGGCCAAAATGGGTTCCTTGAGGCTTTCATGCGGGAGGTGGGGGATGTTGGGGAGGGTGCTTTGATAGTGATGGGGGACTTCAATTTGGTGTGGGACAAAGGCCTGGATTGCTCGCACCAACAGAGGACGGAGGCGGGCCTCTTCTACCCCGAGTTGCGGGATGCTATGGACAGTCTGGGTCTCATTGATGGCTTGTGCGCCCTCCACCCTCACACTAGAGTCTACACGTTCTTCTCCCATGTTCACCACACGTATTCGCGTCTCGATCACATCTTTCTGAACCAGTCATTACAGGGGGACCTGCGGGAAAGTAGGATATTCGCGCTCTCTGTATCAGATCACAGCCTCTTGGCAGTATGCCTGACTTGGGCCCCGGGGACGTCCCCCCACCGCAAATGGTACTTCCCTGTCTCACTTACACGAGATCAGGAGTCGTGCACTAAACTCAGGACGGCCATTGGTGAATTCTTTGAGTTTAATAAAGAAGGGGACACCTCTGTTTTCACCCAATGGGACGCCTTTAAGGCGACGACACCGGGCACGTGCATTGCGCTGAACTCCGCCCTGAACAAACTTAGGCGTGAGGAAAGGGAGGCGCTGGAGGCGGAGCTGGCGACACTTGAAACTGCACACAAGCAGAATCCTTCTCGAAGGACGCTCCGTCCGCTTGCAGCAGTGTGGGGTAAACTCAGGGCCCACTATAATAAATCGGGCGGAGTATACCCTCCTGCGCTTACGACGTCTTTCTTACGCACAAGGCAATAAAGTGGGGAAACATCTGGCTCGACAGCTTCGCGATAAGCGTGAGAGAGAAAATGTGGGTGGCATCCGGGCGCCCTCGGGCGCCTTGGAGCATCAAAACGCGGCCAAGGCGGAGCTCTTTGGCAAATTCTATGCCGCCCTGTACTCGGCGGATAGCTTGGTGCCGGAAGATCAAGAGGAGTACCTGAGGGCTCATCCGCTTCCGCAGGTTTCCAAGGAGTGGAATGACCTTTTGGAGGCCCCCTTTACTAGGGAGGAGGTGTTGGCCGCAATTAAGTCCCTTAAACCGCTTAAGGCGCCTGGCCCAGATGGCTTCACGGCACCCTTCTATCAGACCTTTGCCTCTGAGCTGGGGGACTTCCTCGTGACCCTTTTTAATGGCATGAGGGAGGCGGGCCAGACTACGGGCTCCATGGCAGAGGCGATGATTTCGATTATCCCCAAAGCCGGGAAGGACCCCTCGAAGTGCGAGTCATACCGGCCCATAGCTCTACTGAATGTGGATGCTAAATTATACTCCTTCATCTTGGCGGCACGGCTCCAGGACCTTATGCCTGCCCTTATCCATCCCGATCAATCGGGATTTATAAAGGGTCGCCAGACCCACGACAACACCTGAAGGCTGATTCACTTGATCGAGAAAGCCAATCGCTTCAAGATCCCGGCGGTCTTGGTGGGCCTTGACGCTGAAAAAGCGTTCGATCGGGTACACTGGAACTTTCTCTTTGGTACGCTGGCGGCATTTGGCTTTTCCCCAAAATTCATAGATATGCTTCGGGCCAACTACCACAGTCCTCGATCAAGGGTCATGGTTAATGGCCATGTCTCACCCTTCTTTGCACACTCCCGGGGTACGCGGCAGGGCTGTCCCCTATCTCCGCTACTTTTTGCGCTCAGCATTGAACCCCTAGCCCTTAGGGTGCGGGAGGACCCGGACATCAGTGGTCTCCCCTTCTCGGGAGAGCAACATAAAATCTCCCTTTTTGCTGATGACGTTCTATTGTCACTAGCGGACCCGGAAAACTCCCTTCCGCGGGTACAGGAGGTACTCTCTCAGTTTGAAGCTGTGGCGGGTTTTCGGGTCAACCCTACCAAGTCATACATCCTTAACCTCACGCTACCATCTGCTGAGGTGGACCGTATCCGGCCGCTCATGCCCCTGTCATGGGCCAGCTCCTCTTTACAGTACCTCGGGTCCGGCTGACCTCGTCCGTCACCACTCTGTATGCGAACCAACTTCCCACCTTTGCTGGCCCAGATACAGACTGAGCTTAATCGGTGGAAGCCCATGTTCATTTCTTGGCTGGGCCGCGTCCATGCTGTCAAAATGACGATGCTCCCTAAGCTCCTATACCTGTTTCAAGCGCTTCCCAATGCTTTAGATGGGGGCTTTTTTAGGCGTGTTAAGACCATGATCCTACACTACATTTGGCAAGGGGGTCGCGCTAGACTTTCCTTTCTCACGCTGCGACGGCCTTTGAAGAAAGGTGGGGTCGGCCTCCCAGATATGCATCTCTATTATAAGGCGGCGCAACTCCGAGTGCTGGTCGAGTGAATCCAGATGGAATCGGAGAAGCACTGGCTGCATATGGATAGGAGTGTGGCGGGGAGGTCGATATGGGACCTGGTCTGGAAGGCGAAGGGGGATCGCCCTCGGAACGCCTATATTAGCACGCCTACGAGTACCACCCTGAAGGTCTGGGACTCGGTTTCTAGCGATGAGAGGTGGACTTCCTTCCCGTCCCCCTTCACCCCTATACATTTTAACCCGGCCTTTCCACCGGCTCTCATGGAGGGCCCATTTGATGGGTGGAGAGCGGGGGGGTGTTACGCGCTCACGCACCTGTTTCATGGTTATGAGCCACTTACCTTCCACATTGCATGCGTGATTATGCGGTGTTACCGTCCGAGCGTTACCGACATGCTCAAATGCTACACTGGGCATTGTCGCCGGAGGTGCGAGATGCAGCGAAAAGGCCTCCCACAGATTTCGAATCCTTTATCACCTGCACCACGTCCATGAGAGGGGTGATCTCCTTCCTCTATGACCTTCTGCTGGCCACAGCTATCTCGCCTCGCCCTAGATACATGAGTTTGTGGGAAGAGCACTTGGGTCGGGATATCTCTGACGAGGAGTGGACTCACCTCTGGCGTGACCTGCACAGATTTAATCATTCCATTGACCTTAGGGAGGCCCACATGAAAACGACGTTGGACTGGTATCTTTACCCAGCCCAGTTGAAAAAGATCTTTCCCTCTACGTCGGATAGATGTTGGCGAGGTTGTGGTCTCTTGGGGGATTTTCGCCATATTTGGTGGGACTGCCCTGTCATTCGCCCCTACTGGGAGGAGATACTGTCCCAAATCAAGGATGTGTTGGGTTACCCGGTTCCTGACTCGATAGGCTTCGTTCTCTTGGGTCTCCGTGATCCGCTCCTGGAGCATCAGACTAAAGCGGATAAACAAATCCTTTGGCTCTGCATGCGTGCGGCCAAGCTGACCTTGGCGGCGGCTTGGACAAAGAAGGAGGCCCCTGCACTTTCCCTCTGGTATGCTAGGTTGTGGAAACTTCTGAGTATGGAACGTATGGCGGATGTTTTCAGAGGAGATTTCAAAAACTTCATCTTCAGATGGGGTCCGCTAGTCCGCTTCCTTTCTCAAGGTTTACCGTCAGCGGTCTGCCCGCCCACTTTACGTGCACTCCATTTGTTCCAAGTGTGAGAGATTGGTCGGATGTGTGCCTGTTACTTGGCTGCCACCACCAGGGGGGGGGGTGTTGGAGGGTTGCAGGAGTTTGGGGGGAGGGTGTTTTGTTTTGCCTATCTCTGTGGGTGTTGGGTCTTTGTGTTTCACCTCGCTGCATTGTTTTCTTATGGCCGAGAAACGAGGAGGCGCAAATTAGACTGATCAGATGAGTCCCAGGCTTGGGCGGCTTTTGCCTGGCGCCACTGCGAACAGATGCCTTTCTATGGACTCCCCGCTGGGGGCAACATTGTTGGCTGGCGGACTTTGAGAATCATCCTGGCTGGGGTGGCCGTGTTGTCCAATCTTCAGCAATATTAAACTCATATGCCATGTAGAGTCAGCTCCTGCGAGGGCTCTTGTCGCATTTACTGTGTTTCTATCCTTCCCTTACCTCCCTTTCTCTTCCTTCTTGTACTTCCAATAAAAATATCTTTAACAAAAAAAAAAAAAGAAACGCGATCGTGACAATACTGTCGGCTAACTGTGATTGCGCGCCGAAAGTGGATTCGATAACAACACCGACCGGGAGCGCAGCAAGTCACACCCGAACCCGATGGCGGAAAAAAACAAATGACGGAGCCGAAGCCCATGTGCACTGTCGACCAAAGGAGGAGTCCCCAACCTTGTGACTACAAGACTTCTTCGAAGACAAAAACAACATGCAAACATCCGAGCCCAACACCAGATGGTGATCTATGCAAAAGTGTACAATCTACAGCTCATATGCATATAACACAAGGTTTAGGCAACGGGAGGGACAAACTGAACCTAGAGGACCAAAAGCAAATAAAGCCAGGAAACAGAAAGCCAGAAAATGTGAGTTACAAACCACAAAGCCGGTAATCAACAGGCGGAATATATTCTGAGGTTAACTTTCTAAAAACTGCTCCAAGATGTCTTTAGCAAACCAGACAGCTCCATTACCTAGTAGGTTGTGACCTAAAAATAATCTGAAGCCTTAGTCCCACAAAAGTGGAATGTAGCCTACTCTTGAGGAATTTGGTTGCAGCAGACACACCCATCTCCAAAATGAGAAGAAAAAAAAAAGAAGGGGTAAAACAAGTAAAACTTTCCAGCTCCAACAACTGGATGGCAGAATATGCACTGCATATGAATCTAGAACAGATTCATGCTGTAGACATGCATTTTCCTTTCAGTGTGCCATGGCAACCAAGCTCAGGTGACTTTCACTGTGACTTAAGTGTATGCTTTCCTCTCAACACAAAGCATGGGATGCTGGGGACAGAAGGGAGTCCATCTTCTCTGTTGAAGGTGTGCAGTCTTGGCCCTGCCTTTGGGTCATTTCATTGTTCAGATGTTGCCCTAGCTAAATCACAGGCTCCGCTGCTGGAAATAGAGTGGCCAAGATCCAGTAGAAGGAAAGCCCTTCCGTTTTCTTGCTCTAGAGTTATAATTAAAGACTGGTAGATGTACTTGGCTTCAGAAAGAAATCTATAGCAATACATTTGAGTTTCATGCCAGTTGAGGAGGGGTATACAGAGAGAAGGGAGGGCAGCAGCAATGTCTTCCTGAACAAGTACTTTCTCTCCTAAGGGCAACACATAACCAGCGGGGACTGCAATAAAGTTCACACATGTAGCTAAGCACTCTCCTGCATACACGCAATCAGTCAGGGGGCAAGAAGAGGCAGGGTCGTGTCAGACTTCATAGCTTTACACAAAGAGACAGAAGGCACTGCGGGTCAAGTGCGCAGGTTTGTGACCCACTACTACAATCAACTTCCACCAACGGTAGTGCCATGGCCCGGACATGTGGACCACAGTCACCTATGTTAAAGGAGTGCCATTTTGGGTGGACTGCCGTCACCCAACACAGTCTAGTACTCTGTTGATGGGTAGCATACCAAAGTCGCATAGAGGTACTTGTCAGGAGATTTACAAAATGGGTCTCCCACACAAGAAAACGTGAAGTCCACACAAACACAGAGCAGGTTACAAAAACTTCAGCAGAGGGAGAGATAGCAAAGCTCCTAGTAATATTCGGCAAGTGCTCTGGAGCCCCGTGAAAACATTACACAGAAAGGGGGTCCCAAAACACAAAAGAGTCACAGGCATCATGTCACAAGAGCATTATTAAACATGCTGAAAGTTCCCGGGCAGGCGAGGGCTGATGGTGGATTTGTGAGGAAGGGAAGCAACACTAAGAGATCGACTGGCAGGGAAACTGATGGTTACCACCACTACAACTGGGGAACTCATTATTTGCTGCCTGATTCTCAAAACGTCTGACAGGGAGACATCTCTAAAAAAGACACTCTAGCAAAAGGTGATCAGACGCTTCCAATACATAAGTTAAGGACATCTGTGCACAACACTCAGCTGCAAGAGGCATGACTAACTGGAGACTCAAAAGCAAACACTCAGCTGGGCGCATGCAAACTATCCTGGAGAATTAGGTTACCAAAACAAATGAGACAGAATTGTACTATCTGAGTTACAGAAAGTAAGCGGATCTGTATGCCCATCTCACGCCAAAGTACGTGACATTCAACTCTGTACCAGCAAATACACATCATCATGTCTCAAGGTCTCTCACCTTTCTCGATGGTCTCAAACTCCTTCTCCTCTCCGGTCATCTTAGGTATCCGTGTACACACTTCGTTTACACTTGTCGCCACAGCATATACCTGCACAGGGAACAGGCATGCCTTTGTAAATGTGCAACCAATTGGGAGTCTCCTCTCTTAAGTACAAACTAGAATAGGAAGGTTTGAACACAAGTGGAACATTGGAGTTTAACAGAGAAAGCTTTATATCGGGGTCTATAGTGGGAGCTAAACACTGGGAGCTAGTATCCAAGCTGTGTATACTGGCACCTATAACAGAGCTGCACACCAAGGGGTCTAGTATCTGAGCTGCAATCACAGAAGCCTCTTTTAAGAAATGCACACACTGTGGTCAACTATCAGAGCTGCACACACTGCAGTCTAGTATCAGCTCTGCACACACTGTGGTTAATGATCAGAGTTGCACACACCATGGTCGTGTACCAGAGCTGCACACACCAGGACCTTGCATGACACCAGGATCTTGTATCAGAGCTGCACACACTAGGGACTACTATCATAGCTGCACTCACAGAGGCCCAGTTGAAGAAATGTTCACACTGCAGTCTAGTATCAGAGCTGCCCACACTGCGGTCTAGTATCAGAGCTGCACACACTGGTTAATGATCAGAGTTGCACACACCATGGTCTTGTACCAGAGCTGCACACACTGTGGTTAATGATCAGAGTTGCACACACCATGGTCTTGTACCAGAGCTGCACACACTGTGGTTAATGATCAGAGTTGCACACAGCATGGTCTAGTATCAGAGCTGCACACACTGTGGTTAATGATCAGAGTTGCACACACTGTGGTTAATGATCAGAGTTGCACACACCATGGTCTTGTACCAGAGCTGCACACACCAGGACCTTGCATGACACCAGGATCTTGTATCAGAGCTGCACACACTAGGGACTACTATCATAGCTGCACTCACAGAGGCCCAGTTGAAGAAATGTTCACACTGCAGTCTAGTATCAGAGCTGCCCACACTGTGGTCTAGTATCAGAGCTTCCCACACACTGTGGTTAATGATCAGAGTTGCACACACCATGGTCTTGTATCAGAAATGCACACACTGTGGTCTAGTATCAGAGCTGCCCACACACTGCGGTCTAGTATCAGAGCTGCACACACACTGCGGTCTAGTATCAGAGCTGCACACACTGGTTAATGATCAGAGTTGCACACACCATGGTCTAGTATCAGAGCTGCCCACACACTGTGGTTAATGATCAGAGTTGCACACACCATGGTCTTGTATCAGAGCTGCCCACACACTGTGGTTAATGATCAGAGTTGCACACACCATGGTCTAGTATCAGAGCTGCACACACTGTGGTTAATGATCAGAGTTGCACACACCATGGTCTTGTATCAGAGCTGCCCACACACTGTGGTTAATGATCAGAGTTGCACACACCATGGTCTAGTATCAGAGCTGCACACACACTGCGGTCTAGTATCAGAGCTGCCCACACACTGTGGTTAATGATCAGAGTTGCACACACACTGCGGTCTAGTATCAGAGCTGCACACACACTGCGGTCTAGTATCAGAGCTGCCCACACACTGTGGTTAATGATCAGAGTTGCACACACCATGGTCTAGTATCAGAGCTGCACACACTGTGGTTAATGATCAGAGTTGCACACACCATGGTCTAGTATCAGAGCTGCACACACACTGCGGTCTAGTATCAGAGCTGCCCACACACTGTGGTTAATGATCAGAGTTGCACACACCATGGTCTAGTATCAGAGCTGCACACACTGTGGTTAATGATCAGAGTTGCACACACCATGGTCTAGTATCAGAGCTGCACACACACTGCGGTCTAGTATCAGAGCTGCCCACACACTGTGGTTAATGATCAGAGTTGCACACACCATGGTCTAGTATCAGAGCTGCACACACCATGGTCTAGTATCAGAGCTGCACACACACTGCGGTCTAGTATCAGAGCTGCACACACCATGGTCTAGTATCAGAGCTGCACACACTGTGGTTAATGATCAGAGTTGCACACACCATGGTCTAGTATCAGAGCTGCACACACTGTGGTTAATGATCAGAGTTGCACACACCATGGTCTAGTATCAGAGCTGCACACACTGTGGTTAATGATCAGAGTTGCACACACCATGGTCTAGTATCAGAGCTGCACACACCATGGTCTAGTATCAGAGCTGCACACACACTGCGGTCTAGTATCAGAGCTGCACACACCATGGTCTAGTATCAGAGCTGCACACACTGTGGTTAATGATCAGAGTTGCACACACCATGGTCTAGTATCAGAGCTGCACACACTGTGGTTAATGATCAGAGTTGCACACACCATGGTCTAGTATCAGAGCTGCACACACTGTGGTTAATGATCAGAGTTGCACACACCATGGTCTAGTATCAGAGCTGCACACACTGTGGTTAATGATCAGAGTTGCACACACCATGGTCTAGTATCAGAGCTGCACACACTGTGGTTAATGATCAGAGTTGCACACACCATGGTCTAGTATCAGAGCTGCACACACACTGTGGTTAATGATCAGAGTTGCACACACCATGGTCTAGTATCAGAGCTGCACACACCATGGTCTAGTATCAGAGCTGCCCACACACTGTGGTTAATGACCAGAGTTGCACACACCATGGTCTTGTACCAGAGCTGCACACACCAGGACCTTGTATCAGAGCTGCACACACTGGTTAATGATCAGAGTTGCACACACCATGGTCTTGTACCAGAGCTGCACACACTGTGGTTAATGATCAGAGTTGCACACACTGTGGTCTAGTATCAGAGCTGCCCACACTGTGGTCTAGTATCAGAGCTGCACACACTGTGGTTAATGATCAGAGTTGCACACACCATGGTCTAGTATCAGAGCTGCACACACTGTGGTTAATGATCAGAGTTCCACACACCATGGTCTTGTACCAGAGCTGCACACACTGTGGTTAATGATCAGAGTTGCACACACCATGGTCTTGTACCAGAGCTGCACACACCAGGACCTTGCATGACACCAGGATCTTGTATCAGAGCTGCACACACTAGGGACTACTATCATAGCTGCACTCACAGAGGCCCAGTTGAAGAAATGTTCCCACTGCGGTCTAGTATCAGAGCTGCCCACACTGTGGTCTAGTATCAGAGCTGCCCACACACTGTGGTTAATGATCAGAGCTGCCCACACACTGGTTAATGATCAGAGTTGCACACACCATGGTCTAGTATCAGAGCTGCACACACACTGGTTAATGATCAGAGTTGCACACACCATGGTCTAGTATCAGAGCTGCACACACTGTGGTTAATGATCAGAGTTGCACACACCATGGTCTAGTATCAGAGCTGCACACACTGGTTAATGATCAGAGTTGCACACACCATGGTCTAGTATCAGAGCTGCCCACACTGTGGTCTTGTACCAGAGCTGCACACACTGTGGTTAATGATCAGAGTTGCACACACTGCGGTCTAGTATCAGAGCTGCACACACTGTGGTTAATGATCAGAGTTGCACACACCATGGTCTTGTATCAGAGCTGCCCACACACTGGTTAATGATCAGAGTTGCACACACCATGGTCTAGTATCAGAGCTGCACACACTGTGGTTAATGATCAGAGTTGCACACACCATGGTCTTGTATCAGAGCGGCCCACACACTGGTTAATGATCAGAGTTGCACACACCATGGTCTTGTACCAGAGCTGCACACACCAGGACCTTGTACCAGAGCTGCACACACTGTGGTTAATGATCAGAGTTGCACACACTGCGGTCTAGTATCAGAGCTGCACACACTGGTTAATGATCAGAGTTGCACACACCATGGTCTTGTACCAGAGCTGCACACACTGTGGTTAATGATCAGAGTTGCACACACCATGGTCTAGTATCAGAGCTGCACACACTGTGGTTAATGATCAGAGTTGCACACACCATGGTCTAGTATCAGAGCTGCACACACTGTGGTTAATGATCAGAGTTGCACACACCATGGTCTAGTATCAGAGCTGCACACACACTGTGGTCTAGTATCAGAGCTGCACACACTGCGGTCTAGTATCAGAGCTGCACACACACTGTGGTTAATGATCAGAGTTGCACACACCATGGTCTTGTACCAGAGCTGCACACACTGTGGTTAATGATCAGAGTTGCACACACCATGGTCTTGTACCAGAGCTGCACACACCAGGACCTTGTACCAGAGCTGCACACACTGTGGTTAATGATCAGAGTTGCACACACCATGGTCTAGTATCAGAGCTGCCCACACTGTGGTCTTGTACCAGAGCTGCACACACTGTGGTTAATGATCAGAGTTGCACACACTGCGGTCTAGTATCAGAGCTGCACACACTGTGGTTAATGATCAGAGTTGCACACACCATGGTCTTGTATCAGAGCTGCCCACACACTGGTTAATGATCAGAGTTGCACACACCATGGTCTTGTATCAGAGCTGCACACACTGTGGTTAATGATCAGAGTTGCACACACCATGGTCTTGTATCAGAGCTGCCCACACACTGGTTAATGATCAGAGTTGCACACACCATGGTCTTGTACCAGAGCTGCACACACCAGGACCTTGTACCAGAGCTGCACACACTGTGGTTAATGATCAGAGTTGCACACACCATGGTCTAGTATCAGAGCTGCACACACTGTGGTTAATGATCAGAGTTGCACACACCATGGTCTAGTATCAGAGCTGCACACACACTGTGGTCTAGTATCAGAGCTGCACACACTGCGGTCTAGTATCAGAGCTGCACACACACTGTGGTTAATGATCAGAGTTGCACACACCATGGTCTTGTACCAGAGCTGCACACACTGTGGTTAATGATCAGAGTTGCACACACTGTGGTTAATGATCAGAGTTGCACACACCATGGTCTTGTACCAGAGCTGCCCACACACTGTGGTTAATGATCAGAGTTGCACACACCATGGTCTAGTATCAGAGCTGCCCACACTGTGGTCTAGTATCAGAGCTGCCCACACACTGTGGTTAATGATCAGAGTTGCACACACCATGGTCTAGTATCAGAGCTGCACACACTGTGGTTAATGATCAGAGTTGCACACACCATGGTCTTGTACCAGAGCTGCACACACTGTGGTTAATGATCAGAGTTGCACACACCATGGTCTTGTACCAGAGCTGCACACACCAGGACCTTGTATCAGAGCTGCCCACACTGGTTAATGATCAGAGTTGCACACACCATGGTCTTGTACCAGAGCTGCCCACACACTGTGGTTAATGATCAGAATTGCACACACCATGGTCTTGTACCAGAGCTGCACACACCAGGACCTTGTATCAGAGCTGCACACACTGGTTAATGATCAGAGTTGCACACACCATGGTCTAGTATCAGAGCTGCACACACTGTGGTTAATGATCAGAGTTGCACACACCATGGTCTTGTACCAGAGCTGCACACACCAGGACCTTGCATGACACCAGGATCTTGTATCAGAGCTGCACACACTAGGGACTACTATCATAGCTGCACTCACAGAGGCCCAGTTGAAGAAATGTTCACACTGCAGTCTAGTATCAGAGCTGCCCACACTGCGGTCTAGTATCAGAGCTGCACACACTGGTTAATGATCAGAGTTGCACACACCATGGTCTTGTACCAGAGCTGCACACACTGTGGTTTATGATCAGAGTTGCACACACTGCGGTCTAGTATCAGAGCTGCACACACTGTGGTTAATGATCAGAGTTGCACACACCATGGTCTTGTATCAGAGCTGCCCACACACTGGTTAATGATCAGAGTTGCACACACCATGGTCTAGTATCAGAGCTGCACACACTGTGGTTAATGATCAGAGTTGCACACACCATGGTCTTGTATCAGAGCTGCCCACACACTGGTTAATGATCAGAGTTGCACACACCATGGTCTTGTACCAGAGCTGCACACACCAGGACCTTGTACCAGAGCTGCACACACTGTGGTTAATGATCAGAGTTGCACACACCATGGTCTAGTATCAGAGCTGCACACACTGTGGTTAATGATCAGAGTTGCACACACCATGGTCTAGTATCAGAGCTGCACACACACTGTGGTCTAGTATCAGAGCTGCACACACTGCGGTCTAGTATCAGAGCTGCACACACACTGTGGTTAATGATCAGAGTTGCACACACCATGGTCTTGTACCAGAGCTGCACACACTGTGGTTAATGATCAGAGTTGCACACACTGTGGTTAATGATCAGAGTTGCACACACCATGGTCTTGTACCAGAGCTGCCCACACACTGTGGTTAATGATCAGAGTTGCACACACCATGGTCTAGTATCAGAGCTGCCCACACTGTGGTCTAGTATCAGAGCTGCCCACACACTGTGGTTAATGATCAGAGTTGCACACACCATGGTCTAGTATCAGAGCTGCACACACTGTGGTTAATGATCAGAGTTGCACACACCATGGTCTTGTACCAGAGCTGCACACACTGTGGTTAATGATCAGAGTTGCACACACCATGGTCTTGTACCAGAGCTGCACACACCAGGACCTTGTATCAGAGCTGCCCACACTGGTTAATGATCAGAGTTGCACACACCATGGTCTTGTACCAGAGCTGCCCACACACTGTGGTTAATGATCAGAGTTGCACACACCATGGTCTTGTACCAGAGCTGCACACACCAGGACCTTGTATCAGAGCTGCACACACTGGTTAATGATCAGAGTTGCACACACCATGGTCTAGTATCAGAGCTGCACACACTGTGGTTAATGATCAGAGTTGCACACACCATGGTCTTGTACCAGAGCTGCACACACTGTGTTTAATGATCAGAGTTGCACACACCATGGTCTAGTACCAGAGCTGCACACACACTGTGGTTAATGATCAGAGTTGCACACACCATGGTCTAGTATGATCTAGCGCCCTGTTTAAGATTACTATCAGTCCTCAGTTCACGCTGTCTGGGATGGTAGTGTACCGCCCTCCTGGCAGCGATGTAGCTTTCAGAGGAGCTTTCCCCGAGGCAGTGAGTACGCTAGCTAGTGATTGCGCTAATTTCTGCATCATAGGTGACCTCAACCTCCATTTTGACATCCAACAGACCGCGGCCATCAGTGGTTTCCTGGCGGATATGGAGGCCCTTCAGCTGACCCAACTTGTCACTCAACCCACGCACGTGGCAGGGCACATCTTGGACCCATTTTTCACCAACTTATCGGATGTCCAAGTTCTGGCTATTTCTCCAGTGTGTTGGACTGACCACTTTTTGGTGTCCATGTGGCTACCTCTCCCCGTAACTCCCACTATTCCACCTCCAAAGTGGGTTCCGCGGCGGCATTGGAATAAGCTCAGGCTTGAGGACCTTCATTGCATCATGGCCGAAGAGCCACTTGGCCCTCTGTCTGACGCCAGTCTGGGCTACGACCAATTTTGCAGCTGGATCACTAAGGCGCTTGACAGATTGGTACCTGTTATCGCAAGTAAATCCAGCTCTAGGCAGTCGAGCCCTTGGTACGACAGTGCTCTCCGCGCTCTGAAGGGCTCGTGTAGGCGGGCAGAAAGGGAGTGGCGGAAGGCGTACGATACCGTTAAAAAAACGCGTACTTGGCCTCTGTTAAGCTCTATCATCGAGCTATTTGTAGAGCCCGCGCGGCGTTCTACGCAATGGAATTCCGTAATAGCCATAACCCCTCGAAGACCATCTTTAAAGCTTTAAAAGATTTGATGGCTAAGAGAGCGGCTCCGCCTGTGGATGGTTCTACCTCTCAGTGTGAGATTTTGGCCGCTTTCTTTTTGGAGAAAGTTAAGAACATTTATCTGTCGTTTCCCAGCACGACATTACCACTTTCTCCTTGGAACGACCTCTGCAGCCGCCCGGTATTACATTCTCTCCCTACTCTCTCTTGGGATGGGTTTGTCAAGCTGGCACAACGAGTCAAGTCCAGCTCCCCGGCGGACCCACTCAGACCTGCTCTCTTTAGAGATCCGTCTTTTCAGGGGCGCACGGTAGTGTGTTCATTAATCAATCTTTCCCTGACTTCAGGCACTGTTCCGGCCAAGTGGAAGCAGGCGGTGGTTTCCCCGATCCTGAAAAAACCATCATTGGATCCTCTAAAACCAGAAAACTATCGCCCGATTTCATTGCTTCCCTGGCCGGCCAAAGTCATGGAGGCCCATGTCAACCTAGCCTTATCTGAGCATCTGGCCCTGGCCAAAGTCCTCGATCCCACGCAGAATGGGTTCCGTGCTGGGCACAGCACGGAGACCGCCCTTCTGGCTATGGTAGAACATCTGCGGAGTGTGTTGGATGCAGGTCAAACGGCAGCGCTTATTTTATTAGATCTTAGCGCTGCCTTTGACACAGTGTCCCATCGCATCCTTCTACACCGCCTGGAGGACATTGGCATCTGTGGCCCCGCTCTGCAGTGGTTCCGTTCCTTCCTCAGCGATCGCTCCTTCTGCGTTGCCACCCCTCCTTTTCAGTCCAAATTCCATCAGTTGGACCTGGGGGTTCCCCAGGGCTCCTCGCTGAGTCCCACGCTTTTCAATCTCTACGTGCGGCCGCTGGCTGATGTCGCCAGGCAGTGGGGCCTTACTATGGTCTCATATGCCGACGACACACAGCTAGCGGTCACGATCAGCGGGGATGCCGAACTGGATGCCCCCAGGTTCCGAGACGGGCTGAGAGAGGTGGCCAGCTGGATGAATAACAACTGTCTCCAGCTGAACGCGAAAAAAACTGAGGTGATGATCGTGGGAAGAGGAACGGACTGCTGGGGGGACAGTTGGTGGCCTCAGGAGCTTGGGCCTGCCCCCATACCGGTGATGGAGCTCAGAAACCTGGGAGTATGGCTCGACCACACCTTATGTTTTACCACCCACACTAAGATAGTGGCAGCATGCTGCTTTGGTGTTCTGCGTGGACTGAGGCCGGTGCTTAAATTTTTCGATGCCCCGACGAGACAGTTGGTCATCCAAGCGACGATCATCTCCCGGCTGGACTACGCCAGCTCGCTCCTGCTGGGAGCTAACCAATCTGAGATCGTTCGCCTGCAGCGCGTCCAGAACGCGGCTGCGAGAGCAGTGGTGGGCCTGCCGAGGTCCTGTCCCACGTCCAATACTCTGCGGTCCCTACACTGGTTACCAGTGAAAAGCCGAATCCAGTTTAAGGTACTCAGCCTCGCCTTTAAAATTTTAAAAGGATCGGCACCTGAGATCCTCAATAATCTTCTATCCCCTTATGTCCCGACTCGCTCCCTTAGATCTCTTGGGAAATCCCTTGCGGTTACCCCGCGTTTCAGGCTTAGCCGGATGGGCGGGCGCTCCTTCCGTGTGAGAGCTGCGGCTCTCTGGAATTCTCTTCCTTTGGAAATCCGCCTCTTAGAGGATCTACTAGCATTTCGCAGGGCTGTGAAAACCTACCTGTTTTAAACTTTTTATGTTGATTTTCACTTTCTTCCTCGCGTTGTGTTATGTTCACCTTTTTCCATGCGCCAGGACGCTCCTTCGCTGGAGCAGCTGTGCGCAAAATAAATGTAGCTAACATAACATAACATAACATCAGAGCTGCCCACACTGTGGTTAATGATCAGAGCTGCACACACTAGGGACTACTATCATAGCTGCACTCACAGAGGCCTAGTAGAAGAAATGTTCACACTGCGGTCTAGTATCAGAGCTGCCCACACTGTGGTCTAGTATCAGAGCTGCCCACACTGTGGTCTAGTATCAGAGCTGCCCACACACTGCGGTCTAGTATCAGAGCTGCACACACTGGTTAATGATCAGAGTTGCACACACCATGGTCTTGTACCAGAGCTGCACACACCAGGACCTTGCATGACACCAGGATCTTGTATCAGAGCTGCACACACTAGGGACTACTATCATAGCTGCACTCACAGAGGCCCAGTTGAAGAAATGTTCACACTGCAGTCTAGTATCAGAGCTGCCCACACTGCGGTCTAGTATCAGAGCTGCACACACTGGTTAATGATCAGAGTTGCACACACCATGGTCTTGTTGATGTAAATAATTAATTTACTCTCTTAATTTCTATGCAGGTAAGTACTTAATCAATAATAACTCAATCGGAATGAAGGAAAACAGAGTCCGTGGTGTAAGAGTTTCTAAGGGTTTTATTCCTCATAAAGGAATCAGGATATCATGTTCTGACCACCACACAGGGTGTCAGAAGGGATAGATGAGCGCGCCGACGTTTATTGACAATACATAGCTTATATACTTGATTTACATCATAATGTTCAATGTAAGAGGCGTAACAGCTGAGAGAAGACAAGATAACAGTATACACGTGGTGCTAGTACATCATCAAGAGGCGTAAGCTAGGCGTAACTAGGCGTGTGTGCTAGAAACGTCACTGATAGGTGACGCAAGTGGGTGGCACCAAGGGGTGGTGCTAACAGAATGTTGCAATGTCAGCAGAAATCGGAAGCTTGGATGCGTGCGCAGCTGCATGACGTGTGATAGACGGGGTGATAGACGGGGTGCAGGGGACTTGACATTTACACTGACGGGAAGAGACAGAAGTCTGGCATGTCAGATCAACTTGTACTTCTATCATATCTGATATCTGATGTTTAGGAACTAAGCTATCTGGGCAGAAAGGTCTCTAGAGCAGAAGCTATTCTATACTTGCTGTGAGTGCGTGTATAAGCGCCTGAGTGTCTGTATGAGAAGCGTGGGGGCATGGGGCCTTCCATGGAAGCATGGCAACAGAGGCTATGAATTACTTGCATAAAGACAGGTCGGCCCTTTAGCCCTGTAGCTGAGGAAGGATGTTTACTGAAGCTAGCAGGCTGGAATGTATCTTCGGGGAGGAAAACAGATAACTCGAAGGTTATAGTCAATCTTGGCAGGCAGCAGGCTGAGCTGAGCACGGAGGGCCGCGCTAGAAGTAAGTCAGAGTTCACGGGTACGGGGGCTGCTTGGGCAGAGGCCCTCGCAGTCAGAAGTCAGAGAAGAGGCTCGGTGGCAGAGATTCAGGGCCTACTTTCAGTCAGGCTGAAAAACGTAGGAGTACACTTCAAAAAGACGTTGGCATAGCATACTTAGGAACGGACCATCAAACCCATTCATGGTGGGTCTGAAAGAGGACAAGTTAACGTTGGACGCAAATGTATTTGCGTCTTCATAGCTGGTACAGGAGGGAAGTTACATGCACTTTTAACTCGTACATGGAGTCGGTGGGGTACTCGCTAGGGAACACAACATGACCATAGAATTTATATTACCTCATTCCCTCCTTGTTCCCTACGGACCCTTCATGATATATCGATCCTCATAAATCGATCGGTTTGTTCTTGTAACATTATATGTTCGTCTTTCTTTCTTTGACTGTTTGAGAGGCAACTGGAATGCTCAATGCAGGATGTGGCACACAGTCCACATATCGCTGGCCCACACTGCAGGCATAGGCAACAACTGAATACTATAACAAGACCAATGCCTAGGAAGGATAAGATCTTCCATCCCCAAGCTGTTAACGTAGTCCAGAACCAACCGGACCAAGTCCAGGTGCCTGGATTCTGATGTATCTGATTTGCAATTTTATGTAAACGGGTGATAGCTTGATAGACAGATGGTGCATTTTGTGGAATGAAAACACAGCAACTTGACCCGATGACCTTACAGGCTCCACCTCTATCTGCCAAGATGACGTCAATCACAAGACGATTTTGAAGGACAACAGTCCGTATAGCGGACTGCTCCTCTGTTAGGTTACCTAGAGCGGAGGCAGTTTCGTTCACTACTGCTTCAAGTGTTCTCGTTAATCTGCGTATTAATTTACTGTTTTGGACAGGACCTAGGAAGAAAAAGAATCCTTTATTGAAATCAGTGTACTGTTCCCATGCCGTTTCTGTGTAGTCGACAAGGGGAATATCTCTTTTGGGTCTATTCGGTGCTAGATTCGTGTTTCTATGGTAATCAGGGGGAGCTAGAAAAACAGGTGGCAGAAGGAATGCAATGTAACAGGTACCATCCCAATCTGGGGGCAAACGTATGTATGCGGTATGACCACAAACAAAGTAGGAATGACTGGTAGCTTTAAAAGACGATTTACCATGGTCACTGAACTCGACCACAGTAGTGCATTTACTATGACCTAAGTGTACTGAACCTTTCTTGCTAACACATAATTCACCTGTGACTGGTAACACTAACATATGGGGCAAAACTGGAGCAGTTTCAGATTCAACAGTGAGGATCATAAGGCTAATTGTGTAATTACCTAATCCATATACTTCATTTTCTAGATCAGTTCCTATTCGAGTGGGAAGTCCCTCTTTATCAGGATAACAGACGTTGAGCAGGACTAAGTTCAAGTTTCCCCAAACCCAACCCCCATCGAAAACAGCAATATCAGGATCTAAAGAGTTAATTATTTTAAACCATGCTCCACAAGAGCCATTGTGAGTGAATGGGTACGGAAAGAGAGGCAGAGCTCCCTTGTAATTCTGGTAGGGAGGGAGTCGGCCACATATCCAACAGTCTGTAGCATTACTTGTCTGATGGGAATGGTGTAACATACTAATGAATGTATTGTTGCGCAGCGCAAGTCTGTAAGAGAGTTCATGTGCAGGAAGTTCACTAAAAGTGTGTTCAGCAGAGACATTGTAAGCAGATTGTTCACGCCTGAAAATAGGCCAGTACATAGGAAGCAGAATGCTGGTAATAATAATTAGAATGCTCAGAATAAACATGATTATTAGTGTCACTATGCAGTGACTACGAAGTGATTTGCAATATGTTCTTCTCTTTTCCTCTCTCTCTCTAACTCGATCTAGGGGATACATATCAGAAACTATTTAACCGATTCACCTAGGGGAGGACTTAAACAATTAAACTGTCTGACTTGCTAGATCGAAGCTTCATACGGAAAAGTTCTTGAGGAGTCTTTTCTCTTTTAGGCACAGTAACGTCTTGTGCTTCAACACAGTCTTTGGTGGGGGTGGACGAGTCAGCGTCCTGTTTCAGTCCGTTTTTTAGTTCATTGCATAGCTTGATGTGACTCGTGTGGACCCACCCCTTTCTCCCCTCGATTTTCACGGCGGTCCTGGTGGTAAGCAGAACGGTCTTCGGAGACTTCCAGCGGGGCTCCAGCGGACTTTTCCGGTCGAAGTTCCTGACGAGTACCAGGTCCCCTGGACGGACCTCATGCGCCTTTACATCGGTGTTGTCAGGGAAGGCTGCGGCAACCTGTGAACGACATGATTGGAGTGCAGACATCAAGGAGGCAAGGTAATCTGTCAACATGTTACAATCAACATCAGTGATCTTTTTCGGAACGGGCGTCCCCCACATATTCGGCGGTCTTCCAAAGACCACTTCGTACGGGGATAGCCCTGATCTTGAGTGGGCGACCATTCTCATGTAGAATAGTGCCACGGGCAGGGCGACTATCCAGTCGACCCCTTTTTCCTGACAGATCTTGGCAAGACGGATTTTTAGTGTCTGATTATGCCTTTCTACAAGGCCAGCTGCTTCGGGATGTCGGACACAGTGGAACCTCCACTGATATCCTAGCAAGAGGGAAACTTGTTTCATCAGCTCGGACGAGAACGGCTGTCCGTTATCTGAATACACGACACGGGGCAAACCGTACCGTGGGAAGAATTCACGAACCAACTGTCTGGCTGTGGTCGGAGCAGTGTAGTCTGGGACTGGGTATGCTTCGGTCCAGCGGGACAGAGCACAAACGATTACAAGAACATACTTAAATCCTCTACAGCTATTCATCTGGATATAATCCATCTGGAGGACTTCAAAAGGGTGATCGGGAGGATGGAATCCACCTTGCTCAACAGGGACGCTTTTACCTGGATTGAACTGACAACAGATCATGCAAGTACGCACTTTCTGTTTTGCTGCTGCTCGTAAGTGTTTGTTGTACCAGAGATTCTGTAAACTGTCTAACATGGCTTTCTCTCCAAGATGGGCAGGACTATGTGCTGTATTTATCATGACTTGAACCATTGAGTCGGGGAGAAACCATATAGATTTTCCCTTCGTCACCCAACCTTGGTCTGTCTGAATCCCTCCTAGTTCAGTCCATTTCTTTATCTCCTCTGGAGTAGCATGTGTCTGGATGTCAATTACGTCTAGGGCGGGATCTCTAACTGTCATACACTGTGTTTGTACTATTGTCTTTGTCACATCAGTAGTCTGGGTGTGAGTCAATGCTGTATGTTTTGCTGTCTGGTCTGCCAGGTCGTTACCCTGGGAAACAGAATCTGTGACTTTAGTATGTGCCTTACACTTCATGACTGATATGCCCGAGGGCAAATGTATTGCTTCTAACAGTGCTTGAATGAGGGGGCCATGTTGGATCTTGGCCCCGTGGGAAGTCAGAAAACCTCGTTCTTGCCAGAGGACTCCGAAGTCGTGCACAACTCCGAAGGCATAGCGGGAATCTGTGTATATGTTAACATTTCTGTTCTTGGCTAGAATACAAGCTCGGGTCAGAGCGATGAGCTCTGCTGCTTGAGCAGACAGGGTGTCAATACGATGTGTTTCTTTAATTTCAGTTTCAGTGGTCACGGCGTACGCGGCCACTAATTCTCCTGTACTTGTTCTCATGCATGAACCATCCACATAAAGTGTCAGGTCTGGATTTGTCAATGGGACATCTGTTAAGTCTCGTCTAGGCTTAGTTACTGCATTAATTATTTCTATACAATCATGCGGAGCTGGATCTGTCGTAACTGTAGGTAACAGTGTTGCTGGGTTCAGGATGCTGCAACGTCTGATTTCTATGTGTGGCTGGAATAGTGTTAATTCATAACCTGTCAGTCGTGCTATAGTTAAGTGTTGAGTCTGGGTTCTGTTTAACAAAACCTCTACAGAATGTGGTACTTGAACTGTTAACTGATGACCTAAAACAATTGAATCACTTTGTCTTATTGCTAACGCTGTTGCTGCTACTGACTTTAAGCACGCAGGGAGTGCTTGAGCTACTGAATCCAATGTACTAGAAAAATAAGCACAAGGCTTATGTGAACCTGCTTGGTCTTGAGTGAGGACAGACAACGCTGTGCCTTCACGTTCTGTAACAAAAAGTGTAAACGGTTTGTTGTAACATGGTGTCGCTAAAACTGGTGCTTGGCATAAAACTTTCTTTAATTCTTCAAAAGCTTGTGTGTGTTCCTGAGTCCAAGGGAGGACAGTCGAAGTTGCTGCCTCCTGTGTCGTTAACTGGATGAGTGGTTTAGCTAAAAATGCATACTGGGGAATCCATTGTCTGCAGTACGAGGTGAGGCCTATGAAGGCCCGCACTTCCTTTTGTGTCTTGGGTTGCGGCATGTTCACAATTAACTGAATGCGATCGGGAGTGAGCTGTCTCCCCACTTTGGACAGTAAGTGACCCAAGTACACAACTTGCTGAGCACAGAATTGTAGCTTCGAAGGAGACACCTTGTGTCCCTTGTCAGCCAGGAAATGTAAAACTGTCAGTGATGCTTTTTCACATTCGGGCTCACTTCGTGCGGTGATCAGCAGATCATCGACGTATTGTAGTAAAGCGGTGTTAACTGGCATTTGAATACAATCTAGTTGTCTTTTCAGTGCTTGACTATAGATGCTGGGGCTTTCTGTAAATCCTTGAGGTGCGCGCGAAAATTTGAAACTGCGTCCATTTAAACAGAATCCGAAGAGATATTGGCTCTCGGGATCAATAGGCACGCTGAAGAAGGCGTTCTTGAGATCAATTACAGTAAAGAACGTTGCTTCTGAATCAATAGCAGTCAATAGAGATGATATATCGGGGACCACAGGATACTGTGGGATAATGCATTTATTCAATTCTCGAAGATCAATCACCAGCCGATATACTGGCGGTGCATTGGGATCAGTACGTTTAAGAATCGGAATTATGGGTGAATTACAGATATTGGAGTCGGTTTCGACGACCACTCCTTGGGCAATGAGCTCTTCAATGATTTTCAGTAAAGCCGCTACAGCATCGGGTGGTAACTTGTATTGTCTGATTCTGGGTAATACAACACCTGCCTTGAGGGTAACGCGGTATGGTGTAATGTGCATACATCCTACATCAGTTGGGCCTTTTGCCCACAAGTAATCAGGTACATTTTTCAATCTGACGTCAAACTCACGAAGAACGTAATGACCCTTGAAATCCCGTAGAAAGAGTCTAACCCCCTCCGGGGAGCAACATATTATAGCTCCTAGAGCCTTCAGTGTTTTAATTCCTAACAGATTTTCCGGACATGATTTTGTTAGTAATAGGTCTGTAACGCGTGATAACGGACCCACAGCCAGGGGAACTGGTTCTGATACTTCATTTACAATAGGCTGTCCTGAAAACCCAAGGGAAACATTTTGTGAGCCTGAGAGGGGTGCCCCTGGAACTTCGTCATGACTTATTGTAGTGCGACTTGCCCCTGTGTCAATTAAAAACTTTCTATCTTTCCCCAATACTTGACTATGTACATAAGGACCTTCTTGATCTACAGGAATCTCGATAAGAGGCAAGCCACCTTCCCTCTCTAGGCTGTTTCATGTATATCGGGAATATTCGGGGTAAGCAGACTGGGCATACTGGTACATCTGTTGTGAGACTTGTTGAGTTGCAGCAATGGGCTGTGGCTGTGGTACTGCTACGGTCTGTGCTGTCTGTGCAGATGCATGCATGGGCTGTGTATTCTGTGTAGACTGATGCTGGTTATGGTCTTGTCTAGGAGGATGCGGTCTCTCTTTAGTTTTTCCTGTCGCTATGTTATGTTTCAGAACTGCGCATTCGTGTACGTAGTGACCTGGCTGCTTGCAATAATTGCATGTCCCTTTCACAGGAGCTGCAGTGTGACTTGTCTGGGTCGTACCTTTTCTGTGACTGTCGGATGGAACCGTCTGGGCTACTAACATTTTCATTTTCGTGTCTTTCATGCGCTTCTGTTCCTGGTCTTGTTCTTCCCTAATTCTATTCTGGTGATATTGTAACATTTGTAACATCTGGGATGGCGTATTTGCTTGCCATGTACTCTCGACTTTATACACTCTATTTTTAACTAACGGTAGGGAATTCTCGACTAACTTTGATACGAAAAGATGTGGGTACGACTCGCTACTTGGCTGGAGGCCACTATTGATAATAAAACATTTCTCGAATCTAGAATAAAAGTCGCTAGTATCTTCATCATGTTTCTGTTTACAGGACGAGATTGCGTCCCAATCCTCCTTTCTAGTTGTCAATAATCTGGGCAGGACCTGTACTATTAAACCTGGTAATGCTTTAGTTTTGTCCCCAAGGCCTAACCCTGGAACCCGTTTCTTTTCTTCATCCTCTATTTCTGCCCAGGCAATCTTTGCGTCTCCCACCTCCCAGTCCTTTTCCTTTAATTTCTCGAATATGCCCGTAGGCAATAATACTTTCAACATTTTCATGATATCATCATATGTGTAGTCCCCCATCAGTAACATGTCTTTGAGCTCTCTATGAAAACCTGCAGGGTCTTTATCATGGCACGGTACTAATTTCTTCATTTCTAACAGTTCTAACTTAGTCAGAGGCGTGTGTACATACACGCGTTTCAAAATTTTATCCTCACCCATAACAGGGTGCACTTCTCGCAAGGGGTTCTGACTTTCTATACCACTCCCGCACTGCATATGGTACATTTTCCTTTCTGGGGGTGGGGCGGGAACATATTCAGGACTTACAAAGGTATCATATCTGCGTCGTTGTTCTAGAATTATTTGAACTAATTTAGTACTTAGGCCTCTCCATCTATCCATCAGTAGTGCTTCTAGTGTCTCATGTAAGGGACCTGGATCGGAATAATGTTTTCTGTATTTGATGAGAAGGTGTTGAATCATATATACCCCTGCTAATTTCTGTTCGTCGGGGGAGAGGTTCAGAAATGTCTGTGCTACCGTGTCATCATTATATATGTTTGCATTTTCGGCCCATGATACCGCTGATCGGGCTAGTTCTTGTTCATCCATAGAATTGAGTACATGGTACCCAACTCGATCTCGAAGCCGTTTATCAGTTTCCTGGAACTGATGCTCAGCAGAATTCGGATTCGTTAAGGCAGAGAAGAAAACTCTCTTGCTTTCTGGACGGATACCCTTCCTAAGGTAGTTTCCCCTACCTACATATGCTATAGTACTTGTAGTTGGTTCTGGTTCTTCAGATTCTTCTTCCTCCTCGGAGGGAGCCTTTTCTTTCTCTTTCTCGTGTACTGCTATCACTGCTTTCTTAATCTTTTTATACATGGCCTCTATGCAATTTTGTCTGTCATGTTTTCCGTCGGCTATATTTTGACCCCACTTGTTCAATGCATCTAATTCACTCTGCTCTGTTCCGGGCCTGTCTCGTTCTCTTATTAGACAATTTATGAAAAATCGTAGTATCAGTGCTTGCATGGTAACTTTCTGTTTCTCCAGGGCATCCTTAATACTGTCGGGGTCCTTTCCCGTTTGAACGAACTCATATATTCTATCTAGGTGCTCCTTCATTCCTGCATAACATAACAAACTATCAGTAGCAGATCTTAACCGTAAAGACGCTAATACCATTAAGTCGTCCTGTCCAGGTTCTGGATCGTATCTACAAACTGACATATTTTCTTTTAGTGCATCTAGACGGGATGAATTAGAAGAACGGGGGGATCTGTACGTAAGAGGACTCTGCATACCTCTGAGATTTAATCTGTGAGTCGGTGGCGGGGTCTGGAGACCCGCGGTCGCACCTTCTGAAGCGGAAGCTTGAGCATTATCTCTGTGTGTAGTCAGTATCTGAATTTGTCTTTTAGTAGGATCTGATTGAAGTGGTTTCGGTAACTCAGTTTTAGGTGAGGGAAGTGGCGGAGCTGGCGGAACGGAACTAGTCTTTTTCGGTGTTGGCTGAGAGTGATCTTGGGGGGCAGTACCACCCCCGGCCCCGTCAGTAGGCAGGGCACGAACAGGCAGATTGGTGTAAGCTGGCGCTACATCTTCGAGATATGAATTTAGGAATATGTCTTTAGTAGTCTTATGCATTACTTTAGTTGGAACTAATGGTGACGGCAAATTTTTCGGTATTTCTGAAATGGCGTCAGGGGTACCATCGGCCAAAAGATACATGTTGTTCACTTTGCTATTTTGGATACGGTCTATTTGTTCTACTTTTACTCGAATTCCCTCAGTAACTAATTCGTTTTCTTGGGCTTTTTCTGATTCTTTAAGCCTGTCTTCTCTACGGAGTGCTCTATCAGCACGCTTACGTGATTCCTTACGCCAAAATTCTATGGCGTCTTTCTGAGATTGTCTAGCTTTCTTTTTCCGTAATATTTCTTCTACCTTTATGATGCACTCGGCATCCCATGTTCCGTTAACTGGCCATCGGTATCTTTCCTCTAGGTGCTTGGTATAATCGGTCCATAACTCTAGATACAGGATGGCGTCTATGCCATGTTTATTATACATAAAATTACCTGGAGTGTCCCTAGGGGGGATTGGAATCTCTTCCTCTAACATCCCTTTCCTAGTTCCTATCTGCTTTAATTTGTTGAAAAACGGCATTGTGCCTACTTGATACTGGAATGCTTGATCCTTGATACTTAATGTCAACTGTAACTATTTATACAAAAACACAATAATGCACAAAAACAATCACATTCATACCACGACATTAATCACATGAAACATTTAAAGACATAGCTAACTTCCCCCTAGTCTGAATGTACCGCTCAACGATACAGATACACTGCTGTAACAGTGCAGAAATTCGGAATACTTTATATACTGCTAAACAGTACAGATACACTGCCTAAAAACAGTGCAGACCGGACTTGCGTACCCAAACCCGTCTAGATACGACCCAGCAATGGTACTCACCGGGAAGCACGGAAAACAGAAGGCCTCGGAAAACTCGACTGGACTCGACTCGGAACTTCGGAAAACTTCGGAAAACTTCGGAAAACTTCGGAAAACTTCGGAAAACTGGTGGGCCTCTTCACACCTCGGACCTTGCTTCCTTCGGCTGGGCTCTGGTCGGGATCCTCCGCACTCCTCACCGCCTCGTCTGGGCACTGATCGCAGTCTTCGTCACCTCCGTGTGTCAGAGGGGAATGCAGGAAATCCTGCCAGTACACGTGTTGTCCGTCTAACTGATGGCAGGGGACACGGATTGCAACGCACCTTCCGGCGCGTGAGGTGGGGGAGGGGTCCCTATTCGGGCGCCAAAATGATGTAAATAATTAATTTACTCTCTTAATTTCTATGCAGGTAAGTACTTAATCAATAATAACTCAATCGGAATGAAGGAAAACAGAGTCCGTGGTGTAAGAGTTTCTAAGGGTTTTATTCCTCATAAAGGAATCAGGATATCATGTTCTGACCACCACACAGGGTGTCAGAAGGGATAGATGAGCGCGCCGACGTTTATTGACAATACATAGCTTATATACTTGATTTACATCATAATGTTCAATGTAAGAGGCGTAACAGCTGAGAGAAGACAAGATAACAGTATACACGTGGTGCTAGTACATCATCAAGAGGCGTAAGCTAGGCGTAACTAGGCGTGTGTGCTAGAAACGTCACTGATAGGTGACGCAAGTGGGTGGCACCAAGGGGTGGTGCTAACAGAATGTTGCAATGTCAGCAGAAATCGGAAGCTTGGATGCGTGCGCAGCTGCATGACGTGTGATAGACGGGGTGATAGACGGGGTGCAGGGGACTTGACATTTACACTGACGGGAAGAGACAGAAGTCTGGCATGTCAGATCAACTTGTACTTCTATCATATCTGATATCTGATGTTTAGGAACTAAGCTATCTGGGCAGAAAGGTCTCTAGAGCAGAAGCTATTCTATACTTGCTGTGAGTGCGTGTATAAGCGCCTGAGTGTCTGTATGAGAAGCGTGGGGGCATGGGGCCTTCCATGGAAGCATGGCAACAGAGGCTATGAATTACTTGCATAAAGACAGGTCGGCCCTTTAGCCCTGTAGCTGAGGAAGGATGTTTACTGAAGCTAGCAGGCTGGAATGTATCTTCGGGGAGGAAAACAGATAACTCGAAGGTTATAGTCAATCTTGGCAGGCAGCAGGCTGAGCTGAGCACGGAGGGCCGCGCTAGAAGTAAGTCAGAGTTCACGGGTACGGGGGCTGCTTGGGCAGAGGCCCTCGCAGTCAGAAGTCAGAGAAGAGGCTCGGTGGCAGAGATTCAGGGCCTACTTTCAGTCAGGCTGAAAAACGTAGGAGTACACTTCAAAAAGACGTTGGCATAGCATACTTAGGAACGGACCATCAAACCCATTCATGGTGGGTCTGAAAGAGGACAAGTTAACGTTGGACGCAAATGTATTTGCGTCTTCATAGCTGGTACAGGAGGGAAGTTACATGCACTTTTAACTCGTACATGGAGTCGGTGGGGTACTCGCTAGGGAACACAACATGACCATAGAATTTATATTACCTCATTGTACCAGAGCTGCACACACTGTGGTTAATGATCAGAGTTGCAAACACCATGGTCTTGTATCAGAGCTGCCCACACACTGTGGTTAATGATCAGAGTTGCACACACCATGGTCTAGTATCAGAGCTGCACACACACTGCGGTCTAGTATCAGAGCTGCCCACACTGTGGTTAATGATCAGAGTTGCACACACCATGGTCTAGTATCAGAGCTGCCCACACACTGCGGTCTAGTATCAGAGCTGCACACACTGGTTAATGATCAGAGTTGCACACACCATGGTCTTGTACCAGAGCTGCACACACTGTGGTTAATGATCAGAGTTGCACACACCATGGTCTTGTACCAGAGCTGCACACACTGTGGTTAATGATCAGAGTTGCACACACCATGGTCTAGTATCAGAGCTGCCCACACACTGTGGTTAATGATCAGAGTTGCACACACTGCGGTCTAGAATCAGAGCTGGCCACACACTGCGGTCTAGAATCAGAGCTGCCCACACACTGCGGTATAGAATCAGAGCTGCCCTCACACTGCGGTCTAGAATCAGAGCTGCCCACACACTGCGGCCTAGAATCAGAGCTGCCCTCACACTGCGGCCTAGAATCAGAGGTGCCCACACACTGCGGCCTAGAATCAGAGCTGCCCTCACACTGCGGTCTAGTATCAGAGCTGCCCACACACTGTGGTTAATGATCAGAGTTGCACACACCATGGTCTTGTACCAGAGCTGCACACACTCTGCCGTCTCAAATCCGAGCTGCACGCACTGCGGTCTCGAATTAGAGCTGCACGCACTGTGGTCTCGAATCCGAGCAGCACGCACTGCAGTCTTGAATCAGAGCTGAAAGCACTGCAGTCTCTTATCAGAGCTGCCCACACTGCGGTTTAGTAATAACACTGAAGAAAACTGCGGTCTAGAATCAGAGCTGCCCACACACTGCGGTCTAGAATCAGAGCTGCCTACACACTGTAGTCTAGAATCAGAGCTGGCCACACACTGCGGTCTAGAATCAGAGCTGGCCTCACACTGCAGTCTAGAATCAGAGCTGCCCACACACTGCGGTCTAGTATCACAGCTGCACACACTGCACTCTAGTATCAGAGTGGCACACACTGCGGTCTAGTATCAGAGCTGCCCACACACTGCGGTCTAGTATCAGAGCTGCACACACTGCGGTCTAGAATCAGAGCTGGCCACACACTGCGGTCTAGAATCAGAGCTGCCCACACACTGCGGTATAGAATCAGAGCTGCCCTCACACTGCGGTCTAGAATCAGAGCTGCCCACACACTGCGGCCTAGAATCAGAGCTGCCCACACACTGCGGCCTAGAATCAGAGCTGCCCACACACTGCGGCCTAGAATCAGAGCTGCCCTCACACTGCGGTCTAGAATCAGAGCTGCCCACACACTGCGGCCTAGAATCAGAGCTGCCCACACACTGCGGCCTAGAATCAGAGCTGCCCTTACACCGCGGTCTAGAATCAGAGCTGCCCACACACTGCGGCCTAGAATCAGAGCTGCCCTCACACTGCGGTCTAGAATCAGAGCTGCCCACACACTGCGGTATAGAATCAGAGCTGCCCTCACACTGCGGTCTAGAATCAGAGCTGCCCACACACTGCAGTCTAGAATCAGAGATGCCCTCACACTGCGGTATAGAATCAGAGCTGCCCTCACACTGCGGAATAGAATCAGAGCTGCCCAAACCCTGCGGTCTAGAATCGGAGCTGCCCTCACACTGCGGTATAGAATCAGAGCTGCCCAAACCCTGCGGTCTAGAATCAGAGCTGCACACACACTGCGGTCTAGAATCAGAGCTGCACACACACTGCGGTCTAGAATCAGAGGTGCCCACACACTGCGGTCTAGAATCAGAGCTGCCACACACTGCGGTCTAGAATCAGAGCTGCCCACACACTGCGGCCTAGAATCAGAGCTGCCCAAACACTGCAGTCTAGAATCAGAGCTGCACACACTGCGGCCTAGAATCAGAGCTGCCCTCACACTGCGGTATAGAATCAGAGCTGCCCAAACACTGCGGTCTAGAATCAGAGCTGCCCAAACACTGCGGTCTAGAATCAGAGCTGTCCACACAATGCGGTCTGGTATCAGAGATGCACACACACACTGCAATCAAGAATCAGAGATGCACACACACTGTGGTCTAGAATCTAAGCTACCCGTAGTGCAGTCTAGTATCAGAGCTGCACACACTGCTGTCTAGTATCAGAGCTGCACACACTGTGGTCTAGTATCAGAGCTGCACACACTGCGGTCTAGTATCAGAGCTGCACACACTGTGGTCTAGTATCAGAGCTGCCCACACACTGCAGTCTAGAGTCAGAGCTGCACACACACACTGCGGTCAAGTATCACAGCTGCACACACTGCACTCTAGTATCAGAGTGGCACACACTGCGGTCTAGTATCAGAGCTGCACACACTGCGGTCTAGAATCAGAGCTGCCCACACACTGCGGTCTAGAATCAGAGCTGCCCACACACTGCGGTCTAGAATCAGAGCTGCCCACACACTGCGGTATAGAATCAGAGCTGCCCACACACTGCGGCCTAGAATCAGAGCTGCCCACACACTGCGGCCTAGAATCAGAGCTGCCCAAACCCTGCGGTCTAGAATCAGAGCTGCCCACACACTGCAGTCTAGAATCAGAGCTGCACACACTGCGGTCTAGAATCAGAGCTGCCCACACAATGCGGTCTGGTATCAGAGATGCACACTGTAGGAAGGTACCTCCTGACTATGGTTGCCCCCAACTTTTTGCCCTGTGTTTTAGCTGGTTTTGGACATAGTCGACCTGGGACCCTGCCAATCAGGACCCCAGGCCTACTGCTCTCTCTTTAAAATGGATTCCATGTACCCTAGGTATATTTCCAATTGGTACTGGGCCACCTTATCAGACCCTGTAACTCAGGGCATAGGTGTACCCAGGGCTGCCAGGGGCTGCAGCATGTATTATGCCACCCCTGGCTGGCCTCCTAAATTTGACACAACTGGCTGCATGACAGCTGGGGCAAAGTTGTGTAATCACCCTTTGCTGTAGGTATAGTATACCTATACCTAACCCTAAAATGGACACACAGATCCCTATCAGTCACTCCTATGGCAGGCCTTAACAATCCTGAAGGCAGAGTGCTTGGAATCGTGTGAGATGGTGCTCTGGCATGAGCTGAGCCTGTCTGCAGCTTGCGGAACCAAGTCCTAATAGCTGTTCCACGATATCGCATACCATATACTCTTAAGTGCATTATGATCCTCGCGGTTAAATGCTAACTTTGGTATTGCTTTATCAAAACATGTCGAGTAAGGTGTCATACGAATTGGAATACTAACCCCTCGCCAATTCTGGCGACGGGGTTAGCATTCCACCCTTCTAGAGGGACACGACATGTATGTAACTGTGAACCCCGGTTAAAGTTAACTAAAGCCTCAGCTCCACAAAATGGATGCTGCCACCACAGACACGAGTCTGACCCCCTGCAGCTGGGAGTCCTTCCAGCGAGGGGAGCCTGGACAAAGGGTTTCCTGTCCGGGGCGGTGCTAGCACCATCCCAGACATGGTTTTGTGTATCCTGGGTAGGCAGGGCTTTACAGGAAAGTGACTGCTGAGTGGCACCCCGGTGCTCACTACGCATAGGCCGGTCTGAACCAGTTCCAGGGGCACACCAGCCCCTGGCCTGGGGAAGTCCGGCATGGCAGAGGGGTGTAACCACCCCCCTCCTAGTTCCACCCATAGGCAGGACCTAGTCACCGGGTCAGCCCTCTTTTTTAGTATAAGATGGGAGCGGGCCCCCTGTTAAAATTAGATCATCTTTGGAATCAAGACACGACTTTCTTCGAAAGGACTTCCCGATTTCTTCTTCAAGATTCTCCCTTGTGGCTAAGGAGTAGTCACCCTGCATCAAGCGGGCACCATCCTAAAGAACACTGCGGTCTGCTGCAAGTCCTTCATCACGAATCCGACGACCCAGCTCGACGAGACCAGGCTTCCCTGGCACCTCTGACCTCTACTCACCTCTACAGCCAAGCTGAGAACCGTGAGTGCGACGAGACCTCGAGGGACCGACGAACGCCAAGACTGAACGACATCTTTACTACAAGCCCACCGTGTCCTCCACGGGTGAGTGCTTTGGGGTCCGAGAAGCCCCGACCCTGCGCAGCTCCAGCACCCAAGGTCAGCCTCCCTGCATCTCCACGATCTGCGTGGGGCCCTTCTGCTGTTTGCTGTGCACCGCGTTGTTTGGCTACTAGCCGGCTGGCTTGTGGCCTTCTGAACGACGCCCGACGACATCACTGCTGCTGGTCTGGTTGCTCCAGACTGGCCCTTGCTTCCTTCTTCAAGAGAGGCACCCCGGACCCTCCTGGTCCACTCCAGACGCCATTTTGAGTCCACCGCGTGGGCTTGAATTTGCCAAGGCTTTGTTGCCCAATCCTGGGTCCAGCGACGCCGACAGCTTCTATCTTCGTGGGACAGCTCGATCCTCCTTCCTGGTCGCCGACAACGCCTCCTGGTCCGTGTGATCTCTGAGCCCAGCGTCACCCACTCACCTAGTCGAGGTGGCTACCATCCGGTGCCCTCCTGGTGCCCACTGACTACTGGCTAGTAGTCTCGAACTTGGTCCCCTCTGCTTTCAGGTGTCATCTTCCATCGATCCAGGCTTGGATCCACCGAACTTTCTTCACTGGTCGCCTGCCAGCAACTTCTTTCTTCCAGGCTCCTGGTCCGTCAACGAGGATTCCCGACGTCTTTTGAGTCCTATGCAGCTGCAGCCCCTGGGCTAGGTAACTTCGGCATTTCGGTGCCCCAGCATAGCCTCACTATCCAAGGGTCAGAATCTACTTTCGTTTTCTCCCTACCAGGTCGGGTTCGCCCGAGAACACTAACTTTGCAATTCCTAGCTACCATAGACTTTGTCCCGCATCTCGCGTGAGAGTGCACACACTGCACCCGAGTCCCCTGGGTCTCCTAGAAGTAATCTAACGATTCTATAGTCAAGTCCTAGCGATTCCAAATGCTATTAGTACTGTACTTACCTGCTAGTAATTTCGCATTCCACTTTTCAAGTATATGGTTTTCCGTGCCCCTCGGGCATTTGTATATACTGTGCTAACTTAAGTATTTTTGTAAGAGTTTTGGTTTGTGCTTAGTACCCTGTCCTCATAAAGAGTACAGGGCTGTTGTGATCTTTAATAAATAACTGTTTATTTTCATAACACTTGTGTGGTGTCCTTTCACTTGGTGTTCAAGGGGTATATGTGGTATAACAGCTGGCTTAACACGCCCTCTCGAGTCTTTAGCCTTAGACTGCTCGTATCCACGCTACTAGGATAGCTGGTCTATAAGGTTGACTTACAATCAATCATCAATAAGGGTTGCTGGACTGATACATAGTGTTCACTAGAATAGTGAGCACTGCATATCAGGCCACCTTCTCACACACACACACACTGCAATCAAGAATCAGAGATGCACACACACTGTGGTCTAGAATCTAAGCTACCCGTAGTGCAGTCTAGTATCAGAGCTGCACACACTGCTGTCTAGTATCAGAGCTGCACACACTGCGGTCTAGTATCAGAGCTGCACACACTGTGGTCTAGTATCAGAGCTTCCCACACACCATGGTCTAGTATCAGAGCTGCCCACACACTGCAGTCTAGTATCAGAGCTGCCCACACACTGCAGTCTAGTATGAGAGCTGCACACACACACTGCGGTCAAGTATCAGAGCTGCACACACTGCAGTCTAGTATCAGAGCTGCACACACTGCGGTCTAGTATCAGAGCTGCACACACTGCGGTCTAGTATGAGAGCTGCCCACACACTGCAGTCTAGTATGAGAGCTGCACACACACACTGCGGTTAAGTATCAGAGCTGCACACACTGCAGTCTAGTATCAGAGTGGCACACACTGCGGTCTAGTATCAGAGCTGCACACACTGCGGTCTAGAATCAGAGCTGCCCACACACTGCGGTCTAGAATCAGAGCTGGCCACACACTGCGGTCTAGAATCAGAGCTGCCCACACACTGCGGTCTAGAATCAGAGCTGGCCACACACTGCGGTCTAGAATCAGAGCTGCCCACACACTGCAGTCTAGAATCAGAGCTGCCCACATACTGCGGTCTAGAATCAGAGCTGCCCTCACACTGTGGTATAGAATCAGAGCTGGCCACACACTGCGGTCTAGAATCAGAGCTGGCCTCACACTGCAGTCTAGAATCAGAGCTGGCCACACACTGCAGTCTAGAATCAGAGCTGGCCACACACTGCGGTCTAGAATCAGAGCTGCACACACACTGCAGTCTAGAATCAGAGCTGCCCTCACACTGCAGTCTAGAATCAGAGCTGCCCTCACACTGCGGTATAGAATCAGAGCTGCCCAAACCCTGCGGTCTAGAATCTTAGCTGTCCACACACTGCGGTCTAGTATCAGAGATGCACACACACTGCAATCAAGAATCAGAGATGCACACACACTGTGGTCTAGAATCTAAGCTACCCGTAGTGCAGTTTAGTATCAGAGCTGCACACACTGCTGTCAAGTATCAGAGCTGCACACACTGCGGTCAAGTATCAGAGCTGCACACACTGCAGTCTAGTATCAGAGCTGCACACACTGCGGTCTAGAATCAGAGCTGTCCACACACTGCGGTCTAGTATCAGAGATGCACACACACACTGCAATCAAGAATCAGAGATGCACACACACTGTGGTCTAGAATCTAAGCTACCCGTAGTGCAGTCTAGTATCAGAGCTGCACACACTGCTGTCTAGTATCAGAGCTGCACACACTGTGGTCTAGTATCAGAGCTGCACACACTGCGGTCTAGTATCACAGCTGCACACACTGTGGTCTAGTATCAGAGCTGCACACACTGCGGTCTAGTATCAGAGCTGCACACACTGTGGTCTAGTATCAGAGCTGCACACACTGTGGTCTAGTATCAGAGCTGCACACACTGCGGTCTAGTATCAGAGCTGCACACACTGTGGTCTAGTATCAGAGCTGCCCACACACTGCAGTCTAGAGTCAGAGCTGCACACACACACTGCGGTCAAGTATCAGAGCTGCACACACTGCAGTCTAGTATCAGAGTGGCACACACTGCGGTCTAGTATCAGAGCTGCACACACTGCGGTCTAGAATTAGAGCTGCCCACACACTGCGGTCTAGAATCAGAGCTGCCCACACACTGCGGTCTAGAATCAGAACTGCCCACACACTGCGGTCTAGTATCAGAGCTGCACACTGCGGTCTAGAATCAGAGCTGTCCACACACTGCGGTCTAGAATCAGAGCTGCCCACACACTGCGGCCTAGAATCAGAGCTGCCCTCACACTGCGGTCTAGAATCAGAGCTGCCCACACACTGCGGTATAGAATCAGAGCTGCCCACACACTGCGGTCTAGAATCAGAGCTGCCCACACACTGCGGCCTAGAATCAGAGCTGCCCTCACACTGCAGTCTAGTATGAGAGCTGCACACACACACTGCGGTCAAGTATCAGAGCTGCACACACTGCAGTCTAGTATCAGAGTGGCACACACTGCGGTCTAGTATCAGAGCTGCACACACTGCGGTCTAGTATCAGAGCTGCACACACTGCGGTCTAGAATCAGAGCTGCCCACACACTGCGGTCTAGAATCAGAGCTGCCCACACACTGCGGTCTAGAATCAGAACTGCCCACACACTGCGGTCTAGTATCAGAGCTGCACACACTGCGGTCTAGAATCAGAGCTGTCCACACACTGCGGTCTAGTATCAGAGATGCACACACACACTGCAATCAAGAATCAGAGATGCACACACTCTGTGGTCTAGAATCTAAGCTACCCGTAGTGCAGTTTAGTATCAGAGCTGCACACACTGCTGTCTAGTATCAGAGCTGCACACACTGCAGTCAAGTATCAGAGCTGCACACACTGCAGTCTAGTATCAGAGCTGCACACACTGCGGTCTAGAATCAGAGCTGTCCACACACTGCGGTCTAGTATCAGAGATGCACACACACACTGCAATCAAGAATCAGAGATGCACACACACTGTGGTCTAGAATCTAAGCTACCCGTAGTGCAGTTTAGTATCAGAGCTGCACACACTGCTGTCTAGTATCAGAGCTGCACACACTGCGGTCTAGTATCAGAGAATCACACACACACTGCAATCAAGAATCAGAGATGCACGCACACTGTGGTCTAGAATCTAAGCTACCCGTAGTGCAGTTTAGTATCAGAGCTGCACACACTGCAGTCTAGTATCAGAGCTGCACACACTGCTGTCTAGTATCAGAGCTGCACACACTGCTGTCTAGTATCAGAGCTGCACACACTGCTGTCTAGTATCAGAGCTGCACACACTGCAATCTAGTATCAGAGCTGCACACACACACTGCGGTCAAGTATCAGAGCTGCACACACTGCAGTCTAGTATCAGAGCTGCACACACTGCAGTCTAGTATCAGAGCTGCACACACTGCGGTCTAGTTTCAGAGCTGCACACACTGCGGTCTAGTTTCAGAGCTGCACACACTGCGGTCTAGTTTCAGAGCTGCCCACACTGCGGTCTAGTATCAGAGCTGCCCACACACTGCGGTCTAGTTTCAGAGCTGCACACACTGCGGTCGAGTTTAAGAGCTGCACACACTGCGGTCTAGTTTCCGAGCTGCCCACACCTTCTGGTCTAGTATCAGAGCTTCACACACAGACTCTGATCTAGTATTAGGGCTGAAAACTGCGGTCGCGGATCAGAGCTGCACACACTGCAGTCTCTAATCAGATCTGCACACAGTCTAGTGCAGGGAATGCACACATGGTGGTCCGGTATCAGTGAGGCACACTGAGATCTAATTTCAGATCCACACACTCTGGGGACTTGTGTCAGAGCTGCACACCGTATAATCTAGTTTTGGTCATTTCCAACAATTATTTGGTTTGTCAATTACGACGACCATGTCCAATCTGAAACGGCTTAAAGGGTCTTCATTAGGATGGTGCAATGATAGAGCATAAGCAAAATGTATTTTCAGGACAGTCAACGTGCTACTTAGTTTAATGTGCACAGAAATAATTTGGGGTTCATTGAATAAGGTAAAAAATGCAATACTTGAAGCGTTAGGAGGATTCACGGTCACAATAAACGTGTGTACACTGGGATGGTCGAAGAACTGAGCAGCATGAGTCTGAAGCCAGTAAATAGTGATTCATAGCAGACTGTTTACGGTCAGTCAGTCAGTGTCTGCATCTAGACTGAACTTACAATTATCGCACAACCAATAAAAACTCTAACCATCCAATCCGCATGAGATCACACTATATCATGCAGTACTTACATTGCAGCACTTACCTTGGACTCCACATGATAACAAACATAGTGCACCGTGCAACGCAGTGGAATCTTCCGAACAGGCCAGGGGGCATCGTAGGATAGGTACGCAGGCAGCACACTAATCCGCAACTCACCCTGAAAGGCAACATTAGTTACTCAGCACAATCAAATGCCCTCTGTAGTGAACAATACATAAATACCTGTTTTGTCACAAGATTCCATTCACAAATAGGCACAAAACTTCGCACATTCACTGGCCATCTTTAAACAATCTGAAGGTGGTGTCGGTCAGAATTCTGTAGTAGCCTTTACAGCAGTGCGATTCTTTATTGGGTTGTACCATGTTTGAATAGGTAACGTTTAAAGGTTTAAATGATTCCCATCCTACAGATAGGAAAGGTGGGCGTCTACATGAGGTAACCAAAGAGGGTCTATAGTGCAAGAGAAAGCTGGGTGCACTCTGGGCAGCTCTAACATAACCCCAGTCCAGAGTGCTCCATGTGCCCCTAAGATCAAATCCTGTCTGGGTCCTGGATGACAGGCAGCAGTGTCAAGCGCTGAATCTGGCCAGACATTATTCAGCGGCTGACAAGGTCTAATGCAAACAGGTCAGTATGAATAATGCAAAACACTTAGATATACATGGACTGTCAGAGGGATGTCAGGAAGAGCAAAACAAAGGCTTATTTTTTAATTGGCATCAAAAGAGAATTAGTCACTAAGTGGATTCTGTGCCCTGCGGGATCTGCAGATCAGAGCTACAGAACAATGGGGACCAAATGCGCTGCTATGAGAAGACGTCCAGAGCACCTACATCTGGTTGTCCAGTTTATACTGACAGAGACCACAAACCAGGATAATAGCATAAGCGACACCGGAAAGAGGGTAAAAAAGGATGGAAACTTCAATCCTTCAATTAAGATCTGAACAAGAAGATTTCCGATTTTTTCTGAAGTGTGTGATGGGGGTTAGATGTCTGGAGGAAGAGTATCCCCTGACTTCGGAATACTTGAGAAACAAAGCTAGTGAAAGAGTTCTAGCCTCTTTGTCCTGTTGGGGTCTTGATCGTTTTTGATTCATGAATTACCTATGTAAGAAAGGTTTCGAAGGCCAGGTAGGTAATGCAACAGATTAGAAACCGGACACATGGATGGAATGTAAGCAACTTGAGAGCATACAGAAGGGGAGTGATATCAACTGACCGATGAGCAGAAGAGATGCGGGGTGGAGGATGACTTCTAAGGGGCCAATGATGACAGATGTAGACCCACCTTCCATCACATGGTTCAAAACCCTTAAGACCAAAGTGCTGTGCAAGATGGATGACCTGGCGGCTGATCGATTCTTGGTAGACGTGTAAATGGGTGATGCAACTGTGAAGCCACCAGAGATATTGTGATCCAGATTGAATGAGCAGTGAGTGAGGCATGGAAGGGGGGCTGTCTGGCATTGAAAATGTTGAAGAATAAGCAAGGTTTAATCAGTAGCATTTGTTTCAGGGATTATCCAAGCAGAATGTGAAGCATTCATGAAAACCAAACTTCACAATCAGCCAGATAGGCACATAAAACTTTGGAACTTTTTCATATAAACCAAACTATTCCTGAACATCTATCAAACTATTACAACTCACACAACTGAAACACATCATTAATACCGCTAGTGGTTTGTTAATCAGGGGCTCGTATGATACACCTAGAAAAGCCGTTAGGGCTGGGTAAGGGTGAGAGAATAAACCTGGGATAACAAGGGCCGCGCAACCAAGGTTGGAAACACTAGAAATACCCAAAACAAAAGGGTATGAGACAGGTCTATCATGACATTCAATTCAGCTGGCTACTTGCACGGTTAGCATGACTTTCAAAGCATCGCACACCTGACCTCTGCAGCAGAAATGGAGTCAAGAGACAACAGGTAAGCAGACGAAGGCAATTAACAAGAAATGCCAACCCGAAAGAAATGAACTAAGAGGCTACAAGTCACAGCTTCCAATGCCATCTCTTCTTCCTCACTAGCAAGCCCCTACCATGTACAAATCCAAAATGTGAACAGCAATCCTGGCTCTGCCCTAACCAAAACGCTACTGTCAACTTTCACCCTTAACGTAGGAATTATTTTCTAACTGCATTTGTTCTATTTTGGTAGTAGTTCAAAACGAATTAAATGAACAAAAAAAAAGTTTACAGAAGAATTTAAAATATTTGTTATAAATGTAAGTTAAAGTTTACTCAGTATTTAGTTCATTAAAATGAATGTACAAACATAGTGTTGTAATAAACTGTTTTTTATAGTTTGCTTCATTGTTACATTATTTTCAAAACACCCAAATATGGTACCATTTTGAACGTACTCATTTTATTAGCATTATTACTTTTTTAAATTTAAATAACAAATGTAATAAATTCAAACATATTACATTGTTCTGCACAAACGCGGCAAACCGTTCTCCCTTTTAGCTGAATTACGGCACTTCAAGTTCTTCTCTTGGGTAAAATTTCAAACTTTATTTCACTTTTCAGTCAGAACATTTAAAATAACTGTAAAAGTATTTACTTACTTCATTTTTAAGTTCAAATACATCAGCCAAAGACACAGTTTAGACAATGGAAATGAGTTGAATCATAGGATTTGCGTAATTGTGTGCACTAATTGGCCAAGGTGTATGCATAGCTCAGGTTACTACAAAACACCTTAGTCAACCGAGCTCATTTATGTGGGAAGGAAAATTTTATTTACCGGGTAACCACCTGTTTGTATTGTGCTGTGCTGTAGATTCACACGCAAAGGAGCCACACTAGGCTTTATTGGTAGTATCCCTCTCACAGACATCTGTAATAATGCGACTTAGTAATTGACACACGCACGACCACTAAGCACTACTGTGCAGATGTATACTGATGTGTCAATAGGTGCTAGTTGTCAAGCGGTATTAAGAAAATGTTTTTAAAACTCTGCATCATCAGCTAGCCAGCCAACACTTTCAAGGCTGACTGCTTTATAATCCATGCAGAGAATGTGTATCCACAGCCACACATGCTACAAACATAAAATATTACATACCCTTAGACCATATGTTTGCATTGTATAGTGCTGTTGATTTGTATGTGTCTGCCCCTACCGATGAAATCTACAGATGTTTACAGATGTGTTCCATCTCTTTACTGTTCTCACTTTCTTATGCACAGCACACACTGTTTTCACAATGCACTCAACTTATACTACTCGCCCGCTGTGCAGGGAAGAACACATCGGAGTCAGAGCCGCTGTGCTGGTGCAGTCTGGATCAAGGGGGGAGCCACAACGGGTCTTGTGACTCGAACTTCTTTGAAGAAAAACATGTTACAAATATCCGGGTACAACACAAGATAGCAGGAGTATGAAGAGACTGTGTATCACAGCCACGCTGGTTACAATCACCTATGACCTCGATAATATAAGAGAGCAGCATGCTCTTAGCACTCGCCCAGAGATCCACAGACCACATGAATCCGGTCAGGCAACGAAGACTCTCTCTCTCTCTTCTAAGGTAGATGCACTGAGCACCACTGACTTGTGTCACAATATTCAAACATTAGAAGACTATTCAGTTTGGAGTATGCTCTGTTTCAATAATTATTACCTAAAGTTGAAGCAACAGAAATGGCAGATAGCATTCTATTTTTAATAAAATCCAACAACAAACGCCATCTTTTACTGGTGTGCACTGCCTACTATAAGCTGCGTCCTCAAGTATATATATTTATACCATATCACATCGGTCTATTACCTGTCGGTTGAAATATAGGAATCCTTTGGGGCAGTTGACGTTGTGAAAAGGAGCAAAGGACTCTATAGAGCCATCCAGTGTCATGGGATGCAGCCGCAAAGCACCTCGGCTCGTAACCAGGAGCCAGTGAGGAGAGGGCCCACAGATGAACACCTATAAAACACAGGAACCACGTTAGTATCACAGTAAATCTAACCTTTCCACACACCTCACCTGTCTTAATTGCTTGCTGCTCCTTCACTCTCAGGTTTTCAGCCACACAGATATGTTTAACTGGTTCTCAACTTGATAAAGGGGAATGATTCGAGCACATCAATTTATGAAAGGTCCAATGTAGGTGAACTGCAGATATTAAAAAAGCATTGCGGATACACTGTTTTTTAAAGCAAAGAATTAAAGGAAGGCCTTTAGCAAAATCTTTAAAATATAGGTAACAGTGTAGTCCGGGTCAACTCCACAATGAAGTGGAACGTTCCTACAAAAGATTCTCAGTAAGCAATACAGCATCAATGGACACAAACAACAACATAGTCAAACACTTGGGAGGTTGACCAGCTCTAATGCAACACCGTACATCATACTGTACATTCGTAGTCAGCCTCCAAACGTGTAAGATGCCCTAATGTACATGTGAACCACACGTGTCTAGTCTGTACTCCATCACTGACCTTAGCCTTATTACAGGGAAGCATCATGAACTCAGGAAATGCACAGACGTGCAAGTGAGCAGTTGCGTTCGGGTGGCCAATGTATGGGAGCAGAGCCATGGGCCTTGTAATCCAAGGAATCTAGTTAGGCGTTTAGCCAGGGCTACTGCGGGCATCTCAATTTTCAAAAGCCATTTTCCTGATGGGGAAACATCATCTAAAAGTCTTACGTTATGTGTCTATGTCTAAAGAGGGATATGTTGTTTCTCTAAGTTGGAAATTTAATGCGAGTTTATCTTGATTACAAGAAACTAGATTAGTCTGAGATCAGTTTATCACAAGTTGTGAATATACACAACAAAGGTAGAATCACTCACTGTGACATCAAATCAATGGTGTCACCAATACACAAGTAACAACTGGCCCCAAGGAGAAAGTGTTTGGTGTCTGTTTCCTCACCACAGGGGCAGGGATGTGGGTCTTTGACCTTTACGTATCACGCTTTCTCAGCATGTAAACCTTTGCAGTGCAGTTGCTTTCTTAAGAATGTGGAAATGATGGCACTTCCTTCCATCAATATCCAACATGGCAGTCCACCCACTTCTCATCTAAACTGTCCTCTCAAACCATCATGTTTGTGTTGAAACTACTGCTTGGTTTGGAAACAAATGAGCAGGATTTGGGAATATTAAATGGATATTAAAAATAGAAGACAGTAGAGAGGAGTTGGCATAACGGCTAGGGTGGTCGACCTTGAATCTGGGGAGCTGGGTTCGAGTTTTGGCAACAACCCTGAACATCCTGTGATTGTGGGCAAATCACCTAATCTCCCCCTGCCTAACTAAACAAGCATTTGCAATGCAATAGGTCTCGCATTTTCGCGGTTTTGAGCTATTGTCATTGCAAATGACAATGCCTTTTATATATGTTTTGAAAACATGCAAGCTGTGCGTAAACACTCACTTTGTACTTACAGTCCTTGCTTACAAGAAGCAAGGCTGGCAGTAAAAGTGGTTCGGTTACGGCCAGCCTTGCTTCTCATAAGCAATGACTAGAAGTTCAAAGTGTGTGCTTACGCACTGCTTGCAGGTTTAAAAAACATTTTAATAAAAGCCATTGTCATTTATAATGCCAATAGCTCAAACTCTAGCAAATGCGAGACCTATTGCATTGCAAATGCTTGTTTTCTTTACTTTTAGCCATGTTGCAACATGGCTAAGACACTTAGGCAAAGCCAACAGTTCTCACATAGAGAGGACCTATTGGCTTTGTCAGCTGATTCACCCTTCACAGAGCGGTATTTTTTTAATGCTCCGTGCAATGGATGAATTGCAGCTGGAAAGGACATGCTACATGAGGACCATCAGGGTCTCTTGAAAGCACGATTACCGCTGGCAAAAAGATCACAAGTTGTAATGAAGGGAATGGGGAGTTTAGAAGACCATATGTGTTTATGTATAAGTAGTTGTATGTGATTGAAAAATAAAACAACACACAAGGGCATGGACACTTTCGTTCCAAAGAGATAGAATTGAATTATAAACCGTGAACCTTCCGGAATTCAAATGTTGGTGTTTGAATTGAAAATGATTTTGTTGTAGGTACCATTTTAGCTAATTGATATTGATTTACGGTCAACTGCTGTATTGTCAATACATTTTAAAATAACATCACAAAATGTATTTTGCCCACTTGTGCTCTATTCCTGATGTTCAGAGCAAAGTGGTTAATTGTGACTAACGCGCAATATAAACATTTCAATATTCAACACCTATTGAATGAGCTAGATGTCTTTTGATGGTGCCTGAGAGCCCCTCTTTCCAAATATATCTGAATGCATTTTTATTACATTTTCTAAAAGACAAGTTGGCTGCTGTCCCTAAGCTAGACCCACCAGCAGCCCTGCTGCTGGGGTCCACCACAATAGATGCTTCACCCGGAGCATTTACAGCTAAAGTTGTCCCTCTGAGGGGGAGGAAGACTGCCAATGAAGCGTGCATACTGCCCTGAATCCAAGACAAGAGTCTTCTCTGGGACCTGGGGCACACCAGCTCGCCTCCTAAGATAGACTTTTGCTGCTGACACTGGAGTGAAACCTTTAAGTGACCAGGACACGCAGCCCTGCCTCTTCCCTGCAGCTGTCCCCAAAAGGTGGCGTGATTGCTGGTCACGGTCGGGTGAGTCCGGCTCTGAGCACGGCTTCACTCCACTCTATACGGCTCCTTCTGGGCATGGGGAGTCTAAAACATACTACAGCAGGCAGGGATGGGGACAGCAAGAAGGGGTCTGCTGGGAAACATGCAGCAATCAGGGACGGAGGTAGCAGACAGGAGTCTGCTGGGAAACATGCAGCAAGCAGGACAAAGACAGCAGGCAAGGGTCTGCTAGGAAGGAAGCATAAAGCAGGGACGGAGAGCGGCAGGGAGGGGCGGCTGGGAAACATGCAGCAAGTGTGAGAAAGTGACATCTTTCTTGCCTTGGTATGCCCCCACTTTTTTCTGACTGCTGATGTGCTTGACTGAGTGTGCCCTGGACTCCTGCCAACCGAGTACCCAGGGTCTGTGTCCTTTCCCTAAAACTGTGTTGAAACTGAAACCCAATTGGCATCTCTGGCCACCTGTCAGCCCCATGTAAATGGTACCCTAAGTACCTAGGGCATGGTGACCAGAGGAGACCCCTTAGGGCTGCAGCACTTATTGTGCCACCCTTAGGTGCCCTGTACCCTGGCACCTGCGCACTGCCTTTGCAGGCTGAGTGCCTAAGTACAGAACTAAACAAAGAGTTGACATGGCACACATCCTTGTGTGCCATGCCCACAAACCCACTGCCCTGGCATACATCAGTCACCCCTCTAGCTGGGCGCCCTATGCCAGTGGTGAGGGCACAGGTGCATGAACCCGGTGCCCCTACAGTACCCAGGACCATTCCTGGGCACTGTAAGTGCAGTGATGCCATTAAGAGTACATGGTTCTGGGAGGTCGACATTACGAACTCCATAGCACCATAATGGCTACAATGAAGACTGACAAGTTTGGTATCAAACTTCTCAGCACATTAAATCCACACTGATGCCAGTGTGGGATTTAATGAGAAATGCACCACAGAGGGCATCTTAGAGATGCCCCTCGAAACCTAACCACAATCCACGTCTGGGCTGAGTGGCTGTAAAGGCTGCCACACAGCAGACATATTGCTAGACCCCTGGGTGGAGAGCCCGCCGCTCTCCTGGGCCTGCAACAATGCACATCCTATTGGTCCCTGCCCTTGCCCTACCTGTAACGCCTCTAAAATAAGTATTTAGGGGGTCCCTGAACCTTCCTTCCTTAGATCCAGACAAGAAAACAAGAAAGAAGACCAGGAGGAAGAAGACCCGCCGTGCAGCTGCTAACAACAGGACGACAACAACTGACTTGGCCCCAGCCCTACCGGCCCAGTCGATCCTGGAACCTGCTCCTGCCTAAATCCCGGCGACTCCTGCGGACAGCAACCTTGGGACACTCAGAGGACCTGCCTGCCTTGACCCTCTTACAGTCTGGGACTCCCATAAGCAGAGGCTCTGCTGCAACAACCCCCCTGGTGCCAGCCAGGAAGCTCCGGACCAGCCCACTCTGCACCTGCCGAGCCCGGCCCATGCCCGAGCGATCCAAGACCACGAGGACGTCCCCCAGGCGACTGGGACCCGAAGTCCAGTGTCCAAAGACCCTCCTCTACGAACCAGACGACGCCTGCAGACTCAGAACCAGGGGCCACTCCAACTGCGACCAGCTGAGGGTAAGTTTTTCCGACATTCAAAGACACCCCTGCACCAGACGCCCTACAGTCCCCTGCGCCTTCCTCTGGGGTACCTACCTGTGCTTCAAGATCTCAACTTACCTCTCGAAGTGCTGGTCCCCCCTGGAGAGTCTCCGTCCCCGAGCCTGCAGCCTTTGTTCCCTTTTTACCTTTCCCATTGGATAACATTGAGCGCCCGACGGCTCAAAAGCACCCTGCACCCAGCCGCCAGAGTACCGCTGGCAGTGCCACCTTTGCCCTATCCTGCTTCCCCCTTTGCCCTGAGCAAGTGACCAGGAGCCCATCCACAGCCGCGTGGGCTGCTAGCCAGCAGCCACCAACCGGAGGCCCCCTGTCCCTCATTGGATAACCTTGGGCCTAACTACCTCTGCACCCGGCCGCCCCTGCCCCGCTGAGGGTGAACCAACTGTACCTACCTGACCTTTAGGGGACCCCTGAGTGCCCAGAACCATAACTTCACCAGAAACAAACTCACCTGGAAACCGGTAACTCACTTACCTGCCATTGGATAACAGACTGGTTTGACTCGAAAAATCTTCTAAGTGTAAAGTTTTGGAAACTTAAAATATTCATATAAAAGCAACCGAACTCCGAATTCCAAAGTACTTCCCTGTGATCAGTAGAGAAGCTAGTACTGTACCTTGTAGCCCAGTACTCAACCACAAAAGTAATCCTTACCGGGTTTACTAGTGACCTGAATTTTCTCCATAGGAATCCATTGTCTGCTTTTCTATGTAATTTCTTCTTAGTGTGTACTTTTGAAAACTTTAAATATTCTTTAAAAATCATACGAAATACTGAAACAAAATTACTTACCTGTTTTAAGTTCAGACCCCAGTGCTGGACCCAGGAGCCCAGTACTGGATTACCAAAGTAACAAAATCGTACCTTACCTGCAACCTGAATTTTCTCCCATTGGATAACATTGCCATTTTTCTGTTGAAAAGTTTCTAAGTGTGAACTTTAAAAATTGCTTTATATTCCTGAAAAATCACTGCAGTAACTAAAACGTTTTTACAAAACAGTTTTCAGCTTAGACCCCAGGACTGAATCTAGGAGCCAGTTCTGGAACTACCAAAATAATCTACAAAGTAATCAACTGTGTTTATATAAGAAAATCCACTGAGCTCAATGCTAAATTGTGTGTAGAATTGTGTTGCCTACTGCAACCGCTGTACCTATTGTGTTTACAAAGTGTATTGCCTTTCTGCAAAGTACTCATCTGAGACCTCTCATATTGAGAACAGTATATTTTGATACCTGTTGGTTCTGGAAATAAAACAACTATATCTTGGAATCAGCTCCCTGATGTTATCCGTCTGGAAGTTAATCATCTTCTCTTTCGCAAGCATCTTAAAACACTCCTGTTTTCCTGAGCCCCTCTAGTCATACAGTTCTGGGCATTGTCTATGGTGCTGGAAGGCCTCTGGTAGCCATGCGCTTTATAAATGAGTTATTCATATAAAAACAATTGGCCTGGAGTTCAGTCTTTGAGTGTGTGAAACCTTTTGCTGACTGTGTACAACAAATGCTTTACACTTCTTCTGGTACTGCCTTACTGCTCGACCAAGCTACCACTCTAGAGACTAAGGTCACATCTGCCTTTAACCTCTGTTATACCTCAGGAGTTTGTGGACTCTATACACACTGTACATTATTCTGGCCAGTATATATAGAGACACTTTCTCACAGCAAGCAGGGACGGAGACAGCAGGCAGGCAGGGGTCTGCTGGAAAACAGAAAGCAAGCTGGGACGGAGGCAGAGGTCTGCTTCGAAACACGCAACAAGCAGAAAAAGAGGGAGAAGGCAGGGGTCTGCTGGGAAATATGCAGCTAGAAAGGACATTAATGCGTAGGGCAAAACAAACTGAATTAAAACTACAACATCAAGGGGAATCTACATTAATGCTACGGCAAAACAAATGAAAGCATCAATAAAAGCGGACTTGCCAAGATGATCTGGAGCCGACGGTGGGAGGGAGGGAAAGTGAAAGTGCGCTATGCACGTGTTGTGCTCAAACACCGCGAGCCGTACACGTGCACATTGCCTGTCTGGGAGCGTGCACATCTCCTGTCTCCCGTCCGAAAAGAAAATCGACAACAATAGATCTTGCCAAGGCGAGCAGCGCATGCGCTGAGTCGCTAGGCGAGACCTAAAAATGAATGTGTCAATATGTAATACAACTGGTGCTATGTAAAGCGATCTGATACCCGATACCTTCGGGTCAAGTTTGCGCTATATAAAACTCCGTAAGATTAAAATAAAAAAGTATATTAAGAGTTCAGAAGACGCAAACATCTGCCTACTGGAAGAAAGGGTAAACAATTTAAGAACAGTTAGTCTTGGGCTATAGTTAAAAGGCGAGAGGCATAACTAACTATAAGAGATGCTGCTGTCATGGGGCAACAAAGGGGTTGAAATAGGGTATATGGTGGTGGAGAGGTTCAGCTTCTGCGGCCAGGTTAAACTTTAGTTAGGGGATGTTGTGCAACAACCACCCTTTAACACCCAATAAATAAATAAAATCAGCAAAAACTCACGTTTTGAGATGTACTATTACATAAAATGTAATTGAAGTGTCTCCTCTCTCACATCTAACACACTAATAATTAATCTAGTCCCATCTGTAACAAGCAACATTACTCACCCTTTCAGTACACCCAAGCAAACACGACTTCTTTACCAGTGTGTTTCAACATGCAACAAAACTCTTTGCTAACAGATTACCATTATAGGTCCGAAACCCATTCTGACCTATAATGGGCTCATATTTGGCATGCTTTTTTACCAATACCCAGCACACTCACCCCTGAATACCCATGAATATCCTCGAAGTATCGGAAGCGCGCCACCCTTCCTCTTGCTGGAGCAGTCTCCTCTGTCGTCATGGCACTCTCAGCCTTCTTCTTAGATTGCTTGGTCTTCTTTTCCCGGAAATTAATGTTGTGAGGGACCTAGAAGCAGAAAGGATTGTGAATAAGAGGCACAGGGCATCTTGAGAGGAACATACATAGGAGTGCCTCCACGTAAAAGATATGTAGCATTAAAAAGATGCAACTGGCAATAGGGGAAATTAGTAACAACCTACTCTATTAGGTAACCATAAAGATCTAATCTCCCGGGGCCGGAGAGGAGGAGCAGTCCCAATTGTAACAGATACTAAAGACTCTTAAGGCTTGTCAAAGGGAGAAGAATAACACTTAAACTTTCTCTTGAACTGGAAAGTTAGAGTAGAGGGCTGCTGCTGGAATACTGTGAATCCTCTTGGATGACAAAATGTTCCTCACGGTTGGAGTTGCAGGGAAAAGCTAAATTTTGATGCGTATCTAATGTTGTATTGTGGTGGCCATAACTTCACTACCAATAATAAACAACAGAAGATGCACGTGCTGCTAATGACTTGCCTACCTTATTTTTGGTTAAACGTCAGAGATGAAACAAATGTTTATAATGACCACAATGTGTCATTTATTTATTTTATTTCAAATTAGAATTATTTTATTGTTATCTCAAAAGAAATTAGATTTTTTCAAGTTCATTATTTAAGACCTTATGTACAACAACAAATGGCATATATTCAAGATAAGCAATTTTTTTACAAATAGAAAAATTAGGACACTTTGGACAACACAAATAACACACGATCAGTCATACAACTCTCAAACCACGCTATTTACACTATGTATACAAACACATCAAGTCAAGTCAAGTCAAGTCATAAAATTTATATAGCGCACTACATACCCAGAGGGTTTCAAGGCGCTTAGGAAGGGGAGGAGGATTATTTGTCAAATATCCACGTTTTAAGCTGCTTTCTGAACGCTAGGTGATTCTGGGTGAGGCGAAGGTAAGCGGGGAGTGAGTTCCATGTTTTGGCAGCCAGGTATGAGAAGGATCTGCCTCCCATGGTGGTCTTGTTGATGCGAGGTACAGTGGCGAAGGCTTGGCTGGAAGAGCGAAGTTGGCGGGAGGGGGTGTAGAAGGACAGTCGAGAGTTGAGGCAATCTGGTCCGATGTCGTAGAGTGATTTGTGTGCGTGGGTAAGCAGACGGAAAGTAATCCTCTTATTGACGGGTAGCCAGTGGAGGTCTTTAAGGTGACCAGAGATGTGTTCGTTGCGTGGGATGTCTAATATGAGCCTGGCTGAGGCGTTTTGGATTCGTTGTAGTTTCTTCTGGAGTTTAGCGGTGGTACCTGCGTAGAGGGTGTTTCCATAGTCCAGTCGGCTCGTGACTAGAGCGTGGGTGACTGTTTTCCTTGTTTCGGAGGGGATCCAGCGAAATGTTTTTCTGAGCATGCGAAGAATGTTAAAGCAGGAAGAGGATACGGCGCTGACTTGTCTGTTCATTGAGAGTGAAGAATCCAGGATGACGCCAAGGTTCCGTGCGTGGTCTGTCGGGATGGGTGCATTTCCGAGGGCTTCCGGCCACCAGGAGTCGTCCCATGCAGAGGGGGATTTACCTAAGATGAGGACTTCTGTTTTATCTGAGTTCAGTTTCAGACGGCTTTGTTTCATCCATTCGGCGACTTCTTTCATTCCTTCGTGTAGGTTAGTTTTGGCGGTGCTGGGGTCCTTGGTGAGAGATAGGATCAGTTGAGTGTCATCCGCGTAAGAGATGATGTTGAGGTTGTGTTGGCGGGCGATGGCCGCGAGGGGGCTCATGTATACGTTGAAGAGGGTGGGACTGAGTGAGGATCCTTGTGGTACGCCGCAGATGATTTCAGAGGCCTCGGACTTGAATGGTGGGAGGCGGACTCTCTGGGTTCTTCCGGTGAGGAACGAGGTGATCCATTCCAGTGCCTTTCCTTGGATTCCGATGTTTCTGAGGCGTTGTAAAAGGGTGCTGTGGCAGACTGTGTCGAAGGCTGCAGAGAGGTCGAGGAGGATGAGGGCGACTGTGTCTCCATTGTCCAGTAGAGTTCGAATGTCGTCTGTTGCTGCGATGAGGGCGGTCTCAGTGCTGTGTTTGGCTCGGAAGACAGATTGAAACAAGAAACAATATGAATTATTTCAACAATGTAATCACTTAGATTTACAAGGAAGCCAAAAACATTTGTATTTTGTCAAAAAAACCGTTTGAGAATTTTATCACAGTTTTGTTTTTCAGTTTTAGGCTTATAAAGTCTACGCGTTTCGAACTCAAACAAATTAGTGAGTTCTCGTCAGGACCAAGGTCTCTCAGTCAATTGGAGACGAGAATAAAGTGTGGACGTGTCCGGGAAAATCAACCATATAGTCAAAGCGAGTCTGAATCCCACGTTTTAATGTGAGGTCCGCCTGGTGGGCGCTGTCTATCTTGAAAACAATGAATGGATCTTTGTTGCCGGGATAGCCGTCAGCGATAATGTTTCTCAAGTGGGGCACATCAGTGCGGAGCAGAATTTCGTTGCCTCTGCCGGGCGTCCTCAATGCGCAATACTTCCGGGTCCGCAAAGGATCCTGGGAGCCGTCACTTAACTTCACAACCAGCAAATTCAGAATGAAGGCCATCTTGATGGAATCTCTGGGCAAAGTGACGAGTTTGCTCTCTGCTTGAATGCTTGGGAAGCCCGCTGAAGCCTCAGTCAGTACCAAAACATTTACCCTTTCATCCACAATCATATAAATGGCCAAATTTCCTTTTTGGGGGGAATTTCTGGAGGCTGAAGTAGGGGCTTCTCTTCAATCAGTCTAGTCAGTGGTTGTTTCATCTTTTAGAGCAGTGTTTCCCAAACTGGGGTCCGTGGACCCCCAGGGGTCCCTGACACAATCCCAGGGGGTACTCAGGCAGCAGCTTTAAAAGCACTCGAAAATTCTTTGTAGAATTAGCAGTTTGAGCAACAATAAAAGTGACAAGATAACACCAGTGATTACTGTACCTGCTGGAGAGAGATAAGAGTTTTGTCCAGTGGCAGGTTTGTCTCATCAAATGTAGCACAGAGGGTTAATAAGCCTGCTGCTAAGAACATGTACCGTACATTTTAAAAAACAGAATTGTATGTGCATAGGTCAGTGCATTACTTCTTTTGTCACAGAGATTATTTCGTCACTCTCAGCTCATAAGAGACAATCATAATGTAGCACAGTGACTGTAAACTGTCATCAAAGAGCTGCTTACACACTGAATGGTACAAGTTAGTAGCTTATGTTTTTTCCAAGTCTTTCATTATCCTGATGCTGCTAAAGGGGTTTATTTGGGTGGAAATACATTTTTATTGTTAAAGTCAATGCTTACCACTGTGTGGGGGTCTGAATCCTGAGTTTGTGCTTTTCCAGACAAAGTACTCTTTACAAATTCCTACCAGTATGAATGACATGTGAATCCTACACCTGTAGTCCCCTTTGCCTTATGTAACATTTTCTCTACATTGATTTACAAGTATGATTCATCGTCTCTATATGTGTGTGATGTAAAGTGCTCTGACATCCTCCAATGGTAATGAGAGATGCTATAAAATATATGAAATACATGTGACAGATGTGCTATGGAGAAATGAGAGGCACTGGAGAAGGGTGATAATAAGGGAATCATTGAAGAACCCCAACAAAGTTTCTTGTATCTTTTAATATTTGAAATTTAAATCGTACAAATTGCTGGGGGTCCCCGGGTTCCAGTTGTGAGTCAATGGGGGTCCTCCGAAGTCAAAAGTTTGAGAACCACTGTTTTAGAGCAAAATAAAAATCTCTCTCAATATCTCAATGTTGTTGCAAAACAATTGAGGAATATTCTTGGGATGAAGGTAACAGAAACAATCCAACTACACAAATAAATAATCTTCATCCACGGGTTTGTCACGATTAAATAGGAATTGCTTGTTGTTCATAAACAATTAGTAATAGCTAAAAAGGAATCAAACCTCTCACTAGCCATGCTGCTCATGACCAACTGGAACTCAGCTTTAGCAGCTTTGAGAGCAAAAGTCCCTGGGAGAATGCCTTAATGCAGCCCGAAGACGGTAAGCTACAACTGGAGTTATCCTTAGAAGTGGTGGATATTGAGGAATAGCAAAGAACTCTGTCAGGAATGTCTTTCTGCTGGACAGGTGGTGGAAACTCTGAGGCTTGATGCTTCCGGGGGAAAATGATATCCAAACCACTCTACCACTATGACTACAACACGCTTGTGTATTGAATGCATGTGCTTTGATACTACTAAATGTGAACTGTTCGACCGAGGATTGCCAACGTAACCTTAGGAAATAAATCAAGTATGTGAATTAAATAAAGAAGCGACAGTAACCATTAACAGGGATTTCTTTGCAAATCTGTTGTCAGGATTTACCATGTTTTTCTCAGCTCGTTGTCGAGTCCAAGACCATGGTCTCAGAGCAGTTAGTCGAAAAGAGATGTTAGTTGGGAAAAAGTTCATATAGCAAAGAAAAGATTTCCACTGGGCTAAAAGACAGACAGTTCAAACACTATGCTTTTTCGACCAAGTAAAGCAACTATAGCAATGTTTTAATAATGTACGCGGTAACCAGGGAGTGCTGAACATTCATTTGCCACAAATGTAGCAAATGCCAAAATGCTACAGAAAAACAAGCATTTACAATGCAACGGTCTCGCCTTTGCAAAAGTTAGAGCTATTGGCATTGTAAATGACAATTTTTTTTATTTCAAGTGTTGATTTTGAAAACAGATAACTAAATGGCATTGTCATTTACAATGCCAATAGCTTAATCTCTCGCAAATGCGACACCTATTGCATTTGCACCTACACACACAGCCACACACACAGAACCCCACACACAGAGCCGCACACACACACACAGAGCCCCACACACACAGAGACACACACACAGAGCCACACACTCACACAGAGCTACACACAACCAGGGGCAGAGGCAAGAAAAGCGAGCACAACCAGGGAACAGACGCAAGAAAAAAACAAACACAACCAGAAAATCCGAGTCCTATTGCATTTGCACCCACACACACACACACACAGAGCCACACACACACAGAGCCACACACACACACAGAGCCACACACATACAGAGCCACACACACACAGCCACACATACACACACAGAGTTACTTGTTTCAATTACGAAAGCATAAATTACTGGCACTATCAGAAAAGGTTTCACCCTTGCAGGGGCGTAGCATCCATCGGTGCAAGTGGTGCAATGGCACCGGGAGACAGAGGCCTGAAGGTTTGCGGCCTCTTGGTGCACCCAGGCCCACCAGTTATGCCCAGTTTTACAGGCTGGACTTGTTGCTAGAGCTGCATGCGTTTTGTAAGCTCACATATCATTGGCTACAAAGAGGTGCCCGGAGGATGGGAATGTACCGGAAGATAATCTGCTCAGACTCTCAGAGCGTTAGTGGCGCAGCCTGGAAGCAGTTCTTCGGCGCAGCCCTGTATTTAAACTTTCTCCTTCATTCATTCATTCAATCATTCTTGATATGCTGGAGCATTTCATGTGTAAAGGGCGACTTCAATGCGCTTCCGTCATGGAAGCTCACTAGTCAAGATGTAGTGCACCACAACCCCACCCTCAGCTATTAGCCGTCCCCTAGTGCACTAAAAGGCCCCATGAATCTCAATAATGCCATGCAGTGCGCATCGTCTGCGTGCAGGGAGTGGGCCACTGTACATCAGCGCTAAGAAGCAGAGTCAATGCGCCTTGCTCTCAACAGGTAATGTACTAGAAGCGTCAACTGCAATCAACCCCAACTAGAACGTGCTGTATGCGTCTTCTCACCACAGTGAAGTGTCACAACCTAACACTGTGCATGCAGACACAGTGAGTGTAGTGGAATGCTGCTAGGCACCTCCAGTGCACCTCGAACATGACATGCAGAACACTGCCTCACAGAAGAAGGAACAAACACAATTTAACTCCATTCATGCAGACACTGAGTGTAGTGAAAGGCTCCTAGGCGCCTCCAGTGCACCACATCCAGGCATACAAACACCGTGATTGTAGTGGAATGCTGCTAGGCGCAACCAATGCACCTCAGCCAGGCATGCAGACACAGTGAGTGTAGACTCGTTTAAATGCCTCTACATTAATTATTCTCTTCAGACAGCACGTGTGGAACAGCGAGGCGCCTCCAGTGCACCACATCCAGGCATACAAACACTGTGATTGTAGTGGAATGCTGCTAGGCGCAACCAATGCACCTCAGCCAGGCATGCAGACACAGTGAGTGTAGACTCGTTTAAATGCCTCTACATTAATTATTCCCTCAGACAGCACGTGTGGAACAGCGAGTTACCATACCTCGTTGCACACTCCTCCGGCTGGGAGCTCAGTCAATGAGTACCCTGCACACTCCTCTGCCCTGGGATCTCAGTCACTGAGTACCCTGCACCCTCCTCCGCCTTGGGATTTCAGTCACTGAGTACCCTGCACCCTCCTCCGCCTTGGGATTTCAGTCACTGAGTACTCTGCACACTCCTCCGCCCTGGGATCTTAGTCACTGAGTACCCAGCAACCTCCTCCGACCTGGGAGCTCAGTCACTGAGTACCCTGCACACTCCTCCGCCCTGGGAGCTCAGTCACTGAGTACCCTGCACACTCCTCCGCCCTGGGAGCTCAGTCACTGAGTACCCTGCACACTCCCTGCTTCCGCCCTGGGAGCTCAGTCACTGAGTACCCTGCACACTCCTCCGCCCTGGGAGCTCAGTCACTGAGTACCCTGCACACTCCTCCGCCCTGGGAGCTCAGTCACTGAGTACCCTGCACACTCTTCCGCCCTGGGAGCTCAGTCACTGAGTACCCTGCACACTCCTCCGCCCTGGGAGCTCAGTCACTGAGTACCCTGCACACTCCCTGCACACTCCTCCGCCCTGGGAGCTCAGTCACTGAGTACCCTGCACACTCCTCCGCCCTGGGAGCTCAGTCACTGAGTACCCTGCACACTCCTCCGCCCTGGGAGCTCAGTCACTGAGTACCCTGCACACTCCTCCGCCCTGGGAGCTCAGTCACTGAGTACCCTGCACACTCCTCCGCCCTGGGAGCTCAGTCACTGAGTACCCTGCACACTCCGAGCTCAGTCACTGAGTACCCTGCACACTCCTCCGCCCTGGGAGCTCAGTCACTGAGTACCCTGCACACTCCTCCGCCCTGGGAGCTCAGTCACTGAGTACCCTGCACACTCCTCCGCCCTGGGAGCTCAGTCACTGAGTACCCTGCACACTCCTCCGCCCTGGGAGCTCAGTCACTGAGTACCCTGCACACTCCTCCGCCCTGGGAGCTCAGTCACTGAGTACCCTGCAAACTCCCTGAACACTCCTCCGCCCTGGGAGCCTAGTCACTGAGTACCCTGCACACTCCTCCGACCTGGGAGCTCAGTCACCGAGTACCCTGCACACTCCTCCGCCCTGGGAGCTCAGTCACTGAGTACCCTGCCAGGCCTCGTTGCACTCACTGGCTCAGCCCTGCCCAGGGCCTACCCGCCGCTGCCAGCACTCTGCTCCTGTTGAGGTCGGCGGAGACCACTTTGATGAGCCGATGCTTGGGGGACACAAACCTCCCCTCGGGGCCCAGGCTCCTGGAGGGGGGACTCATGGCCCTCCGGGGCCCCCTCCTCACGGAGGGGGGGGCTCGCAGTCCTCGTAGGGGTCCTCAAAGTCCAAGCTCTTCTGGGCTCGGTAGGCCCTCAGGATCTCACTCTCCGTGTAGACGGGCTTGGGGGGCTGCGGGGGAGACCTCCTGCTCCCCAGACTCAAGTAGTCCCTCAGCCACTTGCTTCAACCTCGTGGCGCAAAGGTCACCGGGTTCAGAGAGAAAGAGGGGGGCAATATAAGGGGGGGGCAGTGGGGTGGGCACTCTAAGCTTCTCACAGGGCAAGGCCAAGAGTCACTCACAAGAGAGTGACTGACCCCCCATCCATCCCTGCGACTTCCCAACCTCCAGTTTCCAACAACATGTATACCACGCCCATTCTCCCACGCGCCCAAAAGCGGTCCTGTTCAAACGCAGCGCTGCATTCGAAGTGCACAGCTACAGCTTGCAGAGCAAAACATGCACCTGTTGTTGTGCAATGTTATACTCCCTATGTACACAATGCCATTGGCTTCATAGAATTGTATTTACTGGTCGTCCGGATGCGCCTTAAAACCGGTCCTTGTGAGCGCTTTACAAACATAAAAGGTACAAATCCTTATGGCTGAAGCCAGCGGCTTTCTTTGTGAAAACAACACTCTGGGTGAGTAAGGTTTCTCACAGTGAATGCAGAAAGTGGCAAACTTGGAACAAATCGTCCAGTTTAGGAGGCCCGGGAAACTCAATCCGTCAGGTTTAATCCGGCCCCACTGGGACGTGTAGGGTTTATTCAGAAGGTTCACGTCTGTGCCCAGCTGGCCTTTGCACCGGTGACCCTGGGCAATTCTCCCAGTGTCACACGAACTCCAAATCTAATTTCAGTGCCAGCATGGGGGGCTTTCAGCGAGAGCCCGGCTCTGGAAGTCCAACAGAGTGTCCGCCACCCCTCCGGCGAGGAGAACGGATCTGCTAAGAAATTACCAGGCGAAGAAACAATGCGGTAGCGCAGTGGGTTACTGCGCCTGCTGCAGAGGTGCTGATGCAACCGCAGATTGGAATCCGATCCAACTTTTTATTCTGCGGCGGCCCACAAAGCGCTAAAGTGCCTTTCGGGGCCTTGAGATACCGTCCTGTTGGCGCTATATAAATTGTTTCAAAGTAGCTGGTCGTCTGCCTCAGGATCTGTTTCCGACCTGGAAGCTGTGTAAAGTGCCGCAGGCTGTGGTTTCTCTGCTCTTTCTTGCTCAGAGGATGGATGGTGGCGGTGGGGGGAGGGGGTGGCGCTGAAGATGCCCCCGGCCCCTGGAGTCCTCAGTTAGCCAGCTGCAGGAGAGATAAGACACGGAGCGGCGTCTGCGCAGCGCACAAAGGCAGGGGATGAAGGCTGTCCCCTGGGGGCCCCACCTGTAGGCAGCTGGAGGGAGGGAGGGTCAGTCGCTGCTGAGGGGGTGCAGTAGCAGCTCTGGGGGGTCTGAGCAAAGCAGCATCCCTCCCGGCCAAGCTCCGGAGACAGCAGCTTCTCTTGGACCGGCGGCTGGGAATGGATGGATGGGCAGAGGGGAGGGGAAGATGAAAGAGGCCGGGCATGGGCGGGGGAAGGCAGGCGAGACACAGAGCACACAGTGAGAGAGGGGAGGCGCTGGGGGCGAGGGAGCTGAGAAGAGGAGGAACCTAGGAAGAAGTTTGAGGGGGGGGTAACATTGGGGTGGCTGTGAGAAAGGAGGACAGCACAAATAAATCTAGAATTAACAAGCATTGGAAATGCAATAGGGCTCGCATTAGAAGAGTTGGAGCTATTGGTCTTGTTAATCTAATAATTTTTTAAGTATTAATTTTGTTATTGTAAATATCAATATCTATAGAATTTGCAAATGTGACACCTATAGCATTATTTAACATTTTTGTGTCATTTGTAATAAAGCTTGAAACATTGAGAGAACATATTTGAACAAGTGATGCTGTGGTGGTGCTGAGTGATGCTGTGGTTGCTCTCAGTGATGGTGTGGCTGCGCTGAGTGATGCTATGGCTGCGCTGAGTGATGCTGTGGCTGCGCTGAGTGATGCTGTAGCTGCGCTGAGTGATGCTGTGGTTGCGCTGAGTGATGCTGTAGTTGCGCTGAGTGATGCTGAGGTTGCGCTGAGTGATGCTGTGGTTGCGCCGAGTGATGCTGTGGTTGCGCCGAGTGATGTTGTGGTTGCGCCGAGTGATGCTGTGGTTGCACTGAGTGATGCTGTGGTTGCATTCTGCCCAAAAAAAACCATCCTGTCCCAAAAAAAACCACGGTTTTCCGCATCGCAGACACTTAGGAAACAAGTATAGTGTATTTCAACACCATGCTATGTGAAATATTCCTTACCAGGAGCTGCGACAAGAATAACCCAATGTTCCAAAGGAGTAGTTAAGCACGACCCTACAAATGTAATATGTAAATGTAAAAGCATTCTGGAAATTGTACAGTATTCACGTCTGGTCAGAAGGCCTGGTTCTAGTAATCTTCTTAATGAGTTACATATCCTTCTATTTGAAATAATTTACTATCCTCTTTGTGGCAGTTTTGAAAATAAAGTCTGTTAGGGATATCCTAAAGGAAAACATTTAGTTGACTTAATTTGCAGCGTGACTTCCATTTCAAAAAGGGCTGTAAGCACCAGAGCAAAGAAAGAAACGCTGAAGCTGTTGCTGTGGAAATCCATGTTTGGTCTTCAAAATGCAAGAGTGCCTTGAATCATTTGTAATGAAGATGTTTGTGTGTGGGGAGATCATGGTGGAAGGGGGAACGGTTGGGTCGTTCCAGCTAATGGCAGAGTATACATTTGACATTTATGGAGGACATACTGGTCTGAGGCAATTTCTGTCTACTTGTGCAAGTATTCCCTCAACTAGGATGCTGTTGCACTTCATAAATGAAGCAGCCTGATCCAGATGGAAAAAAGATGAAAAGTGTGCTAGCTGCAGCTGTTAGATAACTCCTGACTGACTCACTCTGCAAGTTCAACATACACATTGCAATGTTTAAAGAGGGAGTCATGGGCGACTGTTTGCGACGATTAGAGCCCCAGCAATGCCAATGTTCGTGACAGAAAGTTTGTGCCGAGTGTGTCAATACAAGAACTGCAGCTGTGGCCCAGCTTTGATGGAAATGCTCTAATGAACTATTGGCTTTTCACGATGACGTGAAGAATCACGTTTATATATAAGCGAATTACAGAGTGAGAGAGCAAAAGGACGGACTTCAAAGAGCAAACCGAGAGGGTGAAACGGTAGTCAAAGAAAGAGGACCAGTGTTAAACTCTAAATCGCCGATAGAGTGTCAAAAACATGAAGGAAGGACCATAGAGAGCTCCCGATTTGAAACAAAACTTTTTTTCCAAACATGCGAGTAACCAAGCCGGTGGCTATATGTATGCAGTGTTCATCTCGAAACAGTAGCGGATGAAGTCAGAATAGAATAAGAAACAAGCTGTCGGCATTGCTGGGGTGGGGAGGGGGGGGGCAGACGGGGAGCAGTAACCTTTGATGTCTTTTTATTTATTTATGCGATTTTATATAGCGCGGACTTTACCCGAAGGTGTCAGATCGCTTCACAACAGGACCAGTAATGATACAAGATTAAACAATTACAAATGAACAAGTTACAAAAGCAAACGTTAAGTTACATGGATCAAAAGTGACAATAGTGAGCAACCAAAATACATGAGGTAGCAATCGGTACATTACAGGAGAAATTTGCAGCGTGACTTCCTTTTCAAAAGTGGCTGTAAGCACCAGAGCAAAGAAAGAAACGCTGAAGCTGTTGCTGTGGAAATCCATGTTTGTAGAAGCGAGGCAAGGCCTGCGGCCGTGAATAAGTCACGGCGGGGGGTGGGGCAGCTGAAGCCTTTGATGTGGCAAATGCTGCTGGCAGGGGGAAGCCTGTGGGGAAATGCCCGTGCTTGTTCAGTCATGTGATTGTCCTTTATCGTGAACTGTTGGAAATCCGCCTGAGAGGAGAAAAGTACTGGTTCAGCGACATTAAGACTCACCCATTTTTTCTATTTCTGCGAAATAGAAAAGGGGCGAGCCCTAAAAAACAAACAAGACGTAGCAAAAGGTACATTGCAGGAGGAATAGACTGGGACCTCGGCGAGAGGGAGGGTGTGGGGGGCGGGACTTAAAAAAAGAGACAGAAACGCCCACGGATCGCATCAAGTCGGGGAAAAGAGTAATTGACACACATCTCTTCCAATGGCTAGCCTCCATTTACGAAGCTAGCCAATGGAAGAGAGAGGCGGGACAAAGCCCCGTACTGCTAAACAAAAGATTTCGCCTGCGAAACACTGCTGTGCAGTGGACGCCAGGCGAAACCTAATCACATGGGCCACCATGAGCAACTCCTTACTGGTGACATTTAGAGGGACTGCAAGCAGTCGGCCTTCCTAATCGCCTCAAAAGGACTGCTGCTGGGGAGGGAGGGGGTGGGGATGTAAAGCCTTACCTTCTTGAATCGGACCTTCAGATTCCCCTGCCCGAGCTGGGAGTCGTGGGAGAATGCTTCATACAGCAGGAGCTCCTGCTCAACGTGGACCTGGGAACAGAGCAAAGAGTGAGCACGATATATCCATCCTAACTGCACCAAATATTTTGAGCAAGCAGAATTCATAAACAAGAGTAAGTGTAATGAGATATACAGAGGGAAACAAAGTATCTCAATACATCACACACTGCACTGGAGGAACCAATAAAACAAGCTCGTTATTAACACAGTAAGAGGAAACAAGGGGTGAAATAACAAATATTGTGTGGGCATTGACTGGGCGACCCACTTGGTCTGCCTGTGGGTTAAATGGACTAGGGATGGTTGTGAGAAAGTGGCTCTATATATACAGGACCAAAGTAAGGTACAGGTAGAGTCCACAATCCCCAGAGGTATAACAGAGGTTAAAGTCAGGTCTGGCCTTACTCTCTGAAGTGGTAGCTTGGTCGAGCAGTAAGGCAGTACCAGAGGACAGTGTAAGCATTTGTTGTACACACTCATTCAGCAAAAGGTTTCACACACTCAAGAACTGAACTCCAGGTCAATTGTTTTTATACCAAAAGACATAGTTGTTTTATTTTTTTAGAAACAACAGGTATCAAAATATACTTTTCTCAAAATGAGTGATCTCAGGTAGTTATTTTGCAGAAAGGCAATAAACTTTGTAAGCACAATGGGTACAGTGGTTGCAATAGGCAACACAATTCTAAACACAATTTAACATTGAACTCAATGGGTTTTTCTACATAAATGCAGCTGATTACTTTATAGTTTACTTTTGTATCTCCAGGGCTAGATCCTAGATTCAGTCCTGGGGTCTAAGCTGAAAACAGTTTGGTAAAAACGTTTTGGTTATTGCAGTGATTTTTAAAGACTATAAAGGTATTTAAAAAGTTGACACTTAGAACATTTCAGTGAAAAACTAGCAATGTTATCCTATGGGAGGAAATTCAAGTCACAGGTAAAGTAGGTTCTCGTTACTTTTGTAACCCAGGACTGGACTCCTAGGTTCAGTACTGGGGCCTCTACCTAAGACAGATAAGTAATTACGTTTTAGTAGTTGGTACAATTTTTAAGGATTATTTGTAGTTTGCAAAAATAGACACTTAGAAGAATTTTCACAGAAAAGCAGTCATATGGTTTCCTATGGAAGAAATTTAGGTTACTAGTAAACACGGTTATGATTACTTTTGCGGTTCAGTACTGGACTAAAAGGTACTCTCCTGATCACAGGTGAGTACTTCGGAATTCGTTATTCAGCAGATTTTAGACGAATATTTAACAGTTTTAAAACTGCACACTTAAAAGAAATTTCAAGTGAAACCAGTCAATGTTAGCTTTTGGAAGAGTCATCAGCTTTTAGGTAAGTACTTGACTGGCAGAGTTAAGGTTCTGGGCATAGACTCAGGGATCCCCCAGGGTCAGGTAGGTACAGTTAGGAACACCGTCAGCGGCACAGGGGCAGCCGGGTGCAGAGGTAGTTAGGCCCAATGTTATCCAATGAGAGGCAGGGAGCCTAGGGTTGGTGGCTACTGGCTATCAGGCAACGCGGCTGTGGGAGCTTGGCTGCTGGTCACTTGCTAAGGGCAAATAGGGAAGTAGAATAGGACAAAGGTTGCACTGCCAGAGGCACTTGGGCAGCTGGGTGCAGGGTGCTTTTGAGCCGTCGGGCGCTCAATGTTATTCAATGAGGAACTTGAAAAGGGAATAAAGGCTGCAGGCTCAAGGACGGAGGATTTTCTGGAGCGACCAACACTTCGAGGGGTAAGTTGGGATCTTGGAGGATAGGTAGACACTCAGGAGTTGGGCACAGGGGGCGCCGGGTGCAGGGGTGTCTTTGGAGGTCGGGAAACCTTACCACCTGCTGGTCGCGGTCGGAGGGGTCCTTTGTCTTGAGGCTGCAGGCGTCGTCGGGGTCGTCGAGGAGGGTCCTTGGACACTGGATTCCAGGTCAGAATCGCCAGGGGGACGCCCTCAGGGTCTTGATTCACTCCAGCATCGGCCAGGCTCGGCGGGTGCAGAGTGTGCAGGGTTCACGGTTCCGGGATGATGCCAGGGCTTGTTACTTGCTTTGAGCAGTACAACTGCTTGTGGGAGACCCAGGTAGTCAGTCACAAGGCAGTCAGGTCCTCGGGCGTTTTTGAGGTTACTGACCACTGGAGACTCCGGGTTTAGCAGGAGCAGGTTCCAGGGTCGACAGGCCGGTAGACGTTCTTAAGACGGCTGTCTCAGGACTAAATGAATTTATTCCATGGGAAAATGCGATTCATTAAGTATATTCTTTTTTGCCAACACCTTTTGAGTGTCTTATGATTAGCGTTTGTTGATGAGTATATATATTCGCCTAGTGCTGTTTCTTATGGCGTTATATTGAACTTTTTAGTCAGAATTTCACTGCCTCTTTTTTATCTTCCTTTATTTTTCTCTTTTTATCACCCCTATTTATAGAATCGTTTTTCTGGTATATCTTTAAAGTGCAGCGTTCTTCTTTATCACTTACTGGAAATTTCCGACTTGGTTTGTTATTTTAAAAAATTATTTTCCTTCTAGCCCGCTTTCGATGGCCACTTCCTACATTCGAAGTCTATCGCCGAGCTATATACTATAATAGCGGCTTCATTTTCCCTATCTCCACTTTTGACTCGATAGAGGTTACCGCTCTAGCGCTGGGTGTGTCTAATCTTATCTTACTCAGGTGCGACACATTATACCGCCTCCGCGTTATTTATGCGCGTCTGAGCTCAAACGTACTTTTCCCTTTTCGGTTTGGATGGTGACCCGTTTTGCCCACATCCCGAGATCTTCGACTTATCCGGAAAGTAAGTTTCTTATTTGTGGACAAGCCCTTATTTTAACTACTTTCATCCCCTTGGCCGGTGGGTTATATTGTTCGTTTCATATTTGTGCAGGACTATCCTTGAAGCGCAACTTCCTCTCCCATCCGGCTGGGTCCTGTGGGTGTAGTGTTTATCGGCACTCCGACACTCTTTGCATCTCTGGATTCATCCGAAGGTAAACGTTATTAAATGTTCCTCCGGCCTTTAGCTATACGTTTGTAGCTGTTGTTAATATAACATATTGGAGACATGTGCGTAGGAACTATTCTCTGGTCGACGGCCACCATTTAAACAAGAGCCATAAGTTTTTTGTAATTCCGCTTGGCTTGTGATTTGGCTCCTGCTTAGCTCGTCCCTTTTGCATATACTTTTAAATATAGGCGATTCTATATTCCTTGTCCTCCTTTATTTTAGAATATCTCTTGTAAAAATGCGGTTTGGTTGGCCATAGATATCAGGATGGCTACGCTTTCATCTGTCACTTCTAACATCGCTCCCCCAAACACTCAGGTGAGCATTTTCTGCCGGCTGGCTACTGTTGTTCGGCTATAACTTAACATTAAAGTGTATAGATTTTTGTATGTGTATAGATTAGTGAGTGGGTACCTTCCTTTGAGAGATGAATTTTCTATAGCCTTTCCACCGAGTTGTTTCGCCTTTATTGTGACCCTTCGATATGGTTGTCGCTATTTCAGAAATTTCAGAGCATTCTTGCATTTTATAGTCACTTATATCTCTCCTTTTCCCTATATTCATTTCAGAGAGATCTCTATGTCTGTCGCCATCTAATGTGGAACCTGCTGTTATCTGCTCTGAAGGGTTTACATGGCTGATTATTTTCGTCCCTCCGGTATGTATACCTTTAGTCTTGCCGATTTCGACACTGAAATATCAGGCCTATCAAAAGAAAAAACCTCCCCACACCCATCCCTCCCCTTCCCATCTTTCTTTCTCCCCTCCACTCCCCCTTTCTTTCCCCCCCCACACCCCCCTCCCGTTCTCTCTTCCCCCCCCCCCCCTTGGGATAACTGAAACGGGCTTTGGCCTATCCCATCATTTGCAAGTTACCCCTACATAGTATAAGATATTCCTTGCTCCCAATTAGATAGTTGTCTTTTCGGATGTATGTGAACTGGGTGTAGTAAGACTTTATTATGTTTTTGTTTTACTCCATGTATAGACCATATCCATTTCCCCTTTTAAATAATTCCCCTCCCTTTACAGCATTTTGGATTTTTGTTTGATTCATTCTTTTTTTGCCCACAGATACGTTGGGATATGTTGGTGTTTGCCCAGAAACTTTGTAATTGAGTTACATCTCACCCCTTTGATATTTGGAGGATTTTCCCAGCCTTACATACTTGAATGACTGGCGCCCTGATGAAGGAATTCCCCACTGTGGCATTTTTCCGAAACGCGCGTCAGCGCTTTCTTTTGTCTGGTTGCTGAGAATGTGTGTGTAGTTTGCTGTACCCTGGTGGATGTGCTGTTTTATGAATGTGTAGATGTTAGATTGTATGAGTGAATTATGTACATAAAATGTTTTTACTGTCCTTTTTTGTTCTGGGCTGACATTATATGAATTATATATGTCGATATATTTACTGAAGTAATGAATCTCTTTTTTACAAATATATATACACCTGACAATAAAATGATCTAATATCACCAACTGTTCTGTGGGCAATTGTGTACGCTGCTTTCTCCCTTGGTTTAATCTTTTTAGGCTCCACTTTTTCCTCAGAATGAGAGGCCTTTCTCTTTTTAGGTGTTAGGTTAGAAGATTCCTCCCCAGAATCTGAGTCTGATGCGCCTTCTTCTTTGGAAGCCACAACAGCAAACGAGCCTCTCTGTCTCTCAGAGTTTTAGCAGAGAAGGTTCTACAATATTTACAATCCTTGGCCACATGCTTAGGATGAAGACAATATAGGAAGTCCTTGTGAGGATCTTCAGAGAAAAGCCTGGCCTTTCCACAGGATCTGCAAGGCCTGAAAAGCCTCTTTTTAGAGCTTTCAGCCATTATGAAGAAAATAGGTACACACAATACCTTAATCCAGAAGAAAAGACAGTAGAAGTAAAAAGGTCAATAGTTCACTCAGGAACAGCAAACTGAGCAGAGCTCAGAAAGACTCTGTAGTATTCACTGTTTTGTGCCTTCCTGGCACCTGTAGTTAGAACCCTTGTGTTCTTATGTTCTATGGCTTTGTAGTAGAATGTTGCCTTCTGGCAGTTGATAGCTTTGCCTGCTGCCTGTCGCTGTGCTTCTCCTAAGCTGAATAAACTTGATCTACAAACTAACCTATTGTCCATCCAACTTCAATACTACAAATTTGTTGGCGACGATGCTGCTTAGGAGAAGGTAAAAGAACCTGCCTTACCTCGTTTCTCCTCGTATTCCTGTGGTGTGTACACTGTGGATCGAGTGTACTTGAAGAGCAGCTGTTCGACTCCCTGGTGAAGATCATCAGCGAGATAAGTGGTCCGCTTTCCTTCTGCGCGAATTTAATTAACTTTAGGCGCATTAATCGGCTTAATCGGCTTAATTCACAAGTGCGCGACGTCATTGGTGTCAGCGCGAGATTGTCTAGTGAGGAAGCTGCAGCGTCATTTCCAGCGCGAGCGCGCCACGTCATATCAGCGCGAGGAAGTCTGACGCGTCTCCATGGCAATCCAGGACAATCGTCTGACGTGAACCTGACGCGTCTCCCTGACAACGCGTCTCCGCGTCCGTTCGCGCTTTACCATTCTGAAGTCTCCGTAAGCGGCGTCTCCATGGCAATCAATAACAATCGCCTGACGTGAACCAGACGCGTCTCCCTGACAACGCGTCTCTGAGCCTGTTCGCGCTTTGCCATCCTGTAGCCTCTGAAGGCGGTCTGCGTCATTCACTTGCTGGCACCACTTCCATTGGGAACAATAACACTTGAACATAAAGAAAAGTATCTTTTACACTGACATTGCTGAACATAGCATAAGGAAAAGTGTCATTGATCAACAGTGCACAGTCATTATTTTTCCAAAGGGAAGGTGTTCGTTGTCTTCCAAATCTACACGAAGGTGCCATCTAGTGGTGGAAAAATTATCACATGGTCCTTTCTCAAGGAAAATCCATTTTTTTTGCATACTGAACTACTTTTGCACAGCGACAGAGTCCTTAAAGAGGGAATTTTCCAATCTTTTCCAGTATGCAATCTGTTTCTCCTCCTCCTCCTTTTCTCGAGACCCCAGGCAATCCTCCCATAATCTGGAGAAAATGGTTTGATGCCTTTGAGACTTATTTGGGGGCTATAGTTGCGTCCAGATATCGCGCAGAAAGGAAGAAGTGTCTTCTACTGCATTCCTTGGGTTTCGAGGGAAGAGAAATCTTCAAGCATTTACCTCCCTTAGTAAGGAACAACGCTGAAGAAGATGTAGACGAATACACAGAGACTAGATTAAGGCTTGAGTTACGGTTCGATGTCAAGCCAAGTCTTGTTGTTATAAGACACAAATTTTTCAAAAGAGAACAATTATCTGGGGAGGATGTTGAGACGTACGTTTCTTGCCTAAGACAACTAAGTGCTGAATGTGAATTTGAAGGTTTTCGAGAGCAATTAATTAGGGATCAATATGTTTGTAAGTGCTCCGATAAGTCTATTCAGCAGAAGCTTCTAACTTTGGGCAATCCCACACTTGAAGAGACTATTCGTATGGCCAAGAGTATAGAGCTGTCAAAAAAAGAAGTAAAGGAACTTGAAAAGAAATGCGATGAGGGAGTTTCGATAGTTAGAACCAAGGAGAACAAAGACAGTAAAGTGGTTGGCAGTCAACGTTTTGATAGAAACAACACTCCTGGTTCTCAACGTTTTGAGAGAAATGCTTTTTCAAGAAATGACATTTGTTACAGATGTGGAAATCCTTCCCATAATAAAAACAACAAGTTTTGCCCTGCCAGGAACTCTACTTGTCGGAACTGTGGGAAGTTTGGGCACTTCGCAAAAATTTGCCAAATCTCTAAACAGGGAAATTCTACCTTCAGCAACAAGTCTCAGAGTCTGAGTACCGTCAACACTATTGGGAATGTCTCAGAGTCCTATGGAAATACCGATGATGACTCCGACTCTATGAATGGCATCCAAGATGACCTCAGAGACATGGTTGTAGTAGTACGAGACGATGGGGTCATTATTGGGGATCCATCTGACTGTGTTGATCCTCTCGAAGAGTTTGGTGTGGGTGACAAGATAATTACCCTATTAGTGGACTCTGGAGCTAGAGTAACTATGATTACACAAAAATTGTTTGATGTAACTTGGCCTGAAAGGAACCTCCTACCTCCTGACAGGACCCCTGTTTCTTATGAAGGGCGTAGAATTGCTCTCCTGGGGTTTTTTGAAGACATTATTCAGTTCAGGGGAAGGAGGATCTTTGGTAAAGTGTACGTTTCATTGAAGGGCTTAAACATTTTGGGTTGGTTCCACCAGGGTTTGTTCAAGATGATCCTTAGACCAGGGTACAAAGAACAGATCAGTATTGAGGAATCTTGTGATAATGTAGAGAGTTTAGCTGTTATTGTTTCAGGTGACAATATTGAGAGTTTAATTTCCAGATTCCCAAGAGTCTTCGGGAATGGCCTTGGCATCATCAAGGGTTTCAACCACGAAATTAGAGTAAAGGATGGTGCCATCCCCGTAAAACATAAGGTGAGGAGTGTTCCTTTCAGCGTGAGGGATGATTTAGAAAAGGAGTTGATGGGTCTATGCAGAAAAGGAGTCATAGAACCCATTGAGTCGTCCTTGTGGTTGTCTCCTCTTGTTGTCGCCAGAAAAAGGAATGGGGATTTGTGAGTCTGTGTGGATTTGCGCAGTCTCAATAAGAACATCTGGATTGATTCACACCCCTTACCAAAAATAACAGATTTGTTGTCCCTTACCAGGGGGGCAAGGTGGTACACTAAGCTGGACTTGGCCTCCGCTTACCACCAGGTGGTGTTGAGTCAATCTTCTAGACACCTGACTGCATTTGTCTCCCCCTTTGGCAGTTTTCAGTACTGTAGGATGCCGTTTGGCCTTGCGTCAGCGGCCGCAGTTTTCCAAAGGTTGATGAGTCAGATGTTTAGGGACACTCCTGGAGTGATTGTCTTCCAGGATGATGTTTTGATTTTTGGCGAGAACAAGGCGGATCATGACTTTTCCTTAAATCAGGTCCTGGAAATCATGCAAGAAAAGGGTATTGTTTTAAAGAAAGAGAAATGTGTTTTCTTAAAAGAAAAGATGGAATTTTTGGGTCATGTTGTTTCTCATGCAGGTGTGGAACCACGTCCTGGTTTAGTGAAAGCCATTGTTGATGCTCCTCCACCTGCCGACAAGTCTGGACTAAAATCTTTCATTGGTCTCAGTGAATTTTACTCTAGATTCATCAAAGACTACGCGTCAAAGGTTCAACCTTTGACCAACATGTTAAAGAAAAGTGTGCCTTTCGTTTGGGATGAAAATTGCCAAGAAATTTTCAAGTGGATCAAATCTCAGCTTGTTGGGGAGAGTATTCTCAAACCCTTTGATCCCAACAAGGAGTGTGTCGTGACTGTTGATGCGAGTGGGTTTGGACTTGGGGCTGTTCTTACTCAGAGGAATGGACAAGTTGACAACACCATCGCATATGCCTCAAGGGTACTGCGTGGAGCAGAAGTTAACTTCTCTGTTATTGAGAAAGAGCTTTTGGCCTGTTGGTGGGCGGTCAGGAAGTTCAATCCTTATCTCTGGGGTAGTCATTTCACTATTCGTACCGATCACAGTCCCCTAGTTTCTATTTTGTCCGGGGAAAAAATTAAGGAGCACACCCCTAGAATTGCGAGGCTGTCCACTAAGCTTCTTCAGTATGATTTTAAGGTTGTTTATCTGCCAGGCTCAAAGAATGTCAGAGCCGACTATTTTTCTCGTTTTCCTTTAACCGATAATGACTCCGAGGTTGAAAAAGATGAAGACCTTGAGGATTGTTTTGTTGCGGGTCTGGATCTTGAAGGCATGTGTGCAATCAGTGAGGGTGAGTGGAAAAAAGAGTTATTGAAGGATGCGGTTCTCCTACAGGTTGTCGACTATCTGAAGTCTGGTTGGCCCAAAGAGAAGAATGTTACTGGGCTTTTCCAAACTTTTGTCAAGGTTGCCGACGAGCTCACTGTTGAAGATGGCATTCTCATGCGGTGTGGGAGGCTTATTCCTCCTGAGAGCTTGCGGAAGCGTCTGGTGGATGGTGCACATGAAGGGCATTTAGGGAAGACTTTCACCAAACGTAGGTTGAGAGATGTGTTCTGGTGGCCACAGATGGACGTGTGCGTTGATTCTCTGGTTGACAACTGTGTAATTTGTAAGTCCTCAGATAAAAGTCATAAGGTTAGGTCTCCCCCTATGGAGCCCGTTCAACTTCCGGAAAGGGCGTGGGAAAAGATTGGGGTTGATCTGGTCGGTCCTTTTTACCTTTTACCTTCTTGTTCCCGTTTTGCCATTGTTGCCATTGATTACTACTCCAAATGGCCGGAAATTCGCTTCGTCAGTGAAGCCTCCTCTGCTAGTGTAATTTCTTTTTTGAAAGACATCTTCTTGAGAGAGGGGTTTCCTTCTGTTGTCATGACTGACAATGGTGTCCAATTTGTCAGTTGTGAGTTTGAATCCTTCCTCAAACAAGGTGGTGTGACACATAAGAAAAGTTCCCTTTACCACCCCCAGGCCAATGGCCTCGTTGAGAGGATGAACCGTGTTCTCAACAACTGCATCCAGTGGGCCATTGCTAGCAAGTATGTGGTTGAGAATGCTGTGCGTTCCATGTTATGGTTTTATCGTACAACAGCTCATTCTTCTACTGGGGTCTCCCCTTTTGAGCTCCTGAGGGGTAGAAAACCCTCCACCAAAATTTGTCCGGGTTGGATGTCCAAGTGGGTAAAAATGAATGTTATGGATGGAGTTGATGTTTTTGTCAGAGACAATGTTTCTGAAGCTCAGAAGAAGCAGAAAACATATTTTGATGAAAGGAAGAGATCTGTTGCCCATGACATCTGTGTTGGTGATGTGGTTCGAATTAAAAATCCTGTTCATGTCACCAAAGGTAGGAGCAAATTCTCTCAACCAGTTGTAGTTGACAAGGTCTGTGGAAATGCTGTACGTGTGAATAATAAGGATTGGTGGAACATCTGCAAAATTGTTAAAATTAGTAGTGATGATGCTTACACTGGTGTTTCTCAGCCCAATCCCAGCTCTGTTTCAAGTGACAAACGTTTTGGTACTGTTGCTATTAATGGTAATGGCAGAAATGTTGTTGATGCTTCTGTTCCTGGACCTCGCAGGAGTCATAGAGTGTGTAAGGTTCCTGCCAGGTTCAGATAACCTGTTGCTTCTGTTTTCTCCTTCACTTCCAGTTGTGCTTTCTTCTTTCTCCTATTCTCGTTCTAATTTTCTGGCTACTTCTCTCCTCTTTTCTTTTTCTTCTTCTGTTCTTTTCTTTTCTTTTCTCCCCTCCTTCTCCTAGTACGAACGCTTCTTCTTTTGTTTTACTGAAAAGAGGATAATGTAGTATTCACTGTTTTGTGCCTTCCTGGCACCTGTAGCTAGAACCCTTGTGTTCTTATGTTCTATGGCTTTATAGCAGAATGTTGCCTTCTGGCAGTTGATAGCTTTGCCTGCTGCCTGTCGCTGTGCTTCTCCTAAGCTGAATAAACTTGATCTACAAACTAACCTATTGTCCATCCAACTTCAATACTACAGACTCCTTCCTCACACGAAGGCGGTTGGAAATCTGAGGCAGGAAGCTTCTGCTGGGGAGTGTGAGGGCAGGGCAGCAATGCTGATTGGCTAACTTATGGACCAAACAATGAGGAGGTCTGGTTACCAAATACTTCAGTCCCTATGGGCTTTTCTACGCAGTTTTTCTTCTCTATGATACTGCTTTGGTCATTCTGTTACCGTGAGACTCCCACCATGACGACGGGGAAGATACAAGCATGTGAATCTATGAAAGATGTAATACTGGAGAAGTTGTATTGTCTGCACCAGTTTGTTTGGAGCCCCCCTCTATAGAAGGAGCGACGAAAGGAACCTCTAGTTTGTGTGGCCTGTGAAGCTCCCATAGATTTGGCGGTGTTTGTACCCTTCTTCATTTTTTCAAGTGATGAGTCTACTTCTGGACCGAACAATTGGTTTTGATTAAAGGGTTGATTTAAAATGGTAGTTTGCACTTCATGTTTAAACCCTGAAATGCGTAGCCACGCATGTCTTTTAAGTACGACACTAGTATTTACAGCTCTAGATGCAGTATCTGCTACATCTAGTGCGCACTTGATTGAGGCATTAGAAATAAGCTTGCCTTCTTCTATAAGATCAGTTGCCTGTGTTTTATATTGGTCAGGTAGATGTTCTAGCAGTTTTTCTAACTGATCATAATGAGCCCTATCATATCGTGAAAGGAGGGCTTGTGTATTAGCTATACCCCATATGTTGGTAGCTTGTGCAGCTATTCTTTTGCCTGAGGCATCTATGACCTTGGATTCCTTGTCAGGTGGGGGTGCCTCACCTGAAGTTTGCGAGTTTGCTCTCTTCCTAGCATTTGACACAACTAGTGAATCTTTTTTTTTGGAAAACCTTTATTTGTAGAAAAAAGTACACCGCTATTCAGCCATACATCCCGGAGGCCAGGCAGCATTGAGGCAGCAGGAAAGGTCGTGTACAATACCATAAGCAGGAGCAATCAGGTTTAATTTTAAATAACATCAAACTCAGAAATAAATAAACCGTGAGGTAGGAAGGCCTAAAAAGGCCAAGAGAAAGAGGTGTGCGGTAAGCACGAAAGAAAAAGGAAGAGAGAGAGGGTAGGCTGAGGACAATACAGATACAGCGGACTTGTGTAGCGGGAGGAGGTCGGGGGCTGCACACCCAAGGCAGCACACTGAGAATGACAACGGCGAGTCACGTGGGAAGTAGCACAGCAGGATAAGCAATCTGGAACCACAGGTAGGGGGCATTACGGGGAAAGCTGGACCTCGGAATCAAGTTCCACGGGGGGGTCGCAAATGTCACCTCTATGAGAGTTCCAGGCACCCCACACAGACCTCCACATTTTAGGTTTGCCCCTGGCCACATACACCGTCTTCTCACGCAGCATGCACCAGTCCATATTGGTTTCCCATAGGCTGAGCGAGGGAGGAGCAGGCGCACCCCATTTCTGGGCGATGTCTCTTTTGGCCACCATGTTGCCCAAGGTGACCCAACGGGTCTGCGCAACGCTATAATCAGTCGGGCCCCAAATGTTGAGGAGGCATCTCCGGGCTTCTGCCGGCAGGGCCACACCAGTCACTTCTTTCATCACATCGTGCACACGTGTCCAATACCGGGCCACACCAGGACATTCCCATATGATGTGTAGGAAGGTCCCAAGCATACCACACCCCCGCCGGCACATGCCATCCGTAGACAGTCCCATATGTATAAGTCTGGGGCCAGTGACATACACCCTGTGCAATATCTTCAGCTGCACCAGGTGGAGCCGTGCCGATATGGCCACCTCTCTAGGTGAGGAGACCGCCGATTGCCACTCTTCGTCATCCACCTCTATGCCGTCATGCACCCAGAGCTCTCTCAATCGTATCAACAAATCAACTCTCACATTAATAAGTTTTTTATACGTTAGGGAGATAGCGCTGTCCGGCATATGACCGTCCAGCACCCGATCTTCCAGGGGAGATGATTCGGGGATCGCCTCCCCCTCCGATACATAGGGGGAGAGGGCATGACTAAGCTGGGCGTGTCGGAAGTATTCCGTTGCCGCCAGTTGGAACTCAGATTGCAACATCTCAAACGACTTGACCCGTCCCCTGGCCACCATGTCCCCAACCTTGGATATCCCAATGGTGTCCCACCTGTCGAAGCCCTTAGTATGCCACAGCTTCCCCAGTACGTCTGAATCAAACAGCGGGGTGGCCATGGTAACCCTGTTTTGCCAGCCCAAAGTTTTAGTGACTGCGCGCCATATATGCACCATCGTCTTAGTGGGACCTGTTAGCTTCCGATCCAGAGACCTGGAGTATAACACTCTATAGTAGTTCCCATCTCCACGAGCCACCGATCCATAGGGTAGCCCGGGTTGATCGCCGGGCCGTAGAGGCCATGATTAATTGCCGCGAGCTGGGACGCCCAGTAGTAGCGCCTCACATCAGGCAGGGCAATGCCCCCATCGTAACTTGGTATAGTCAGCTTAGTCAGCCAGCGAGATACGTGGCCTACCATCCCACAGCAACGCTCGCTGCAGGGATTCGATATCCGCAAAGTATTTCGCTGGTACGGGATCCTGAGTATTCTGCAGGGCATACAGGAAGCGAGGCAACGCCATCATTTTAAACAGGGCAGCTCTACCCATCAGAGAGATCGGCAACTTTTTCCAGCCCTCGACGTCTCGGCGCAGCCGCTCCAATGGTGGAAGGAGGTTGTGCGAGTATCGGGCTCGGGAGTCCCGCGACACGTAAATGCCCAAATACCGAAAGCCTTGCTGGGCTACCTGTATTGAGCACCCACGGGGGAGGCGCGGCGTATCTCCGGACAGTACATACAACGAGGACTTAGTCCAGTTGATTACTAGGCCCGAGTGGGCCCCGAAGGTCCCCAAGAGGTCGAAGGCCACTATGAGCGAGTGGCAGGGAGAGGTAAGGTACAAAAGGATGTCGTCCGCGTAGAGCGACACCCGGTCTTCGAAACCCGGGGACCACGTTATCCCTGAGATATCGGGGTGCGTTCTGATCCAGGCCGCCAGAGGCTCAAGTGCCAGGGCGAACAGGAGCGGGGAAAGCGGGCAACCTTGTCTAGTGCCCCTGTGCAGCGCAAAAGAGGCCGACAGCCGACCATTAACCGCCACATTGGCCAGTGGAGCAGAATACAGTAGTCGGACCCAGCCGATGAAAGCGGGTCCAAACCCCAACTTGGCCAGAACTGCCCACAGGTAGTTCCACTCCAACGAGTCGAAGGCCATAGTGGCGTCGAGAGAGGCGAGGACAGTAGGTTCACGAAGCAGATGTATGCGTGCCATTACTGCGTGAAGCCGTCTCAGGTTGAGCGCCGTATTCCGGTGCGGTATGAAGCCGGACTGGTCTGGGTGGACCAGGTCCGAAATCACTCCCACCAACCGGTTAGCCAATAGCTTGGCCAGAATCTTGGGTTCGGCGTTTAAGAGGGAGATGGGTCGGTAGGATCGGCAAAGATCTCGCGGCTTCCCCTCCTTGTGTATCACCACAATGGTGGCCAGCCGCTGGTCGGGGGGGGGGGGGAGTTCTCCCGCCTCCCGGGCCTCAAGGAACATGTTCAACAGAGGTGCGGCAAGCGCGTCGGCTCTGAGTTTGTAAAGCTCAACCGGGATGCCGTTGGGCCCCGGCGCTTTGCCCGAGCGCAGTGATTTAATAGCCAAGGCCATCTCATCTACCGTCAGGTCCCGATCCATGTCGTCACGCTCGAGATCCGAGAGGCAGGGAAGCTCAATGTCCTCCAAGAAGGAAGCCGACGCGGACTCCGGAAGGGGGTCCACAGAGGCGTAAACCTCCTCGAAGTAGTCTGCGAAGGACCCAACTATAGCCGCCGGGTCTGTTAAGGATAGGCCATCCGCACTCACCAACTCCGGGACCACCCAAGACGCGAGTTCCCTTCTATCTAGCCACGCCAGGAGCTTGCCAGCCTTGTCTCCCGCATCGTATATCCTGCCTTGTTGCTCCCTGCTCAGGGCTTTCGCCGCATCGGTGGCGGTCGCCCGGAGCTCAGACTGCTTGAGGGAGAGAGCGTGGAGTAGTTCGGGGGATGGGCCCAGCGCCAGCTGGGAGTTTAACTCAGCAAGGTCGGATTCCAGTCGAACTACGTCCTCGTCCCGCCGGCGGCGGACCTCCGCAATCAAGGAGAAGGCCTCGCCGCGAAGCACGGCTTTGAAGGCCTCCCAAAGTGAGACGGCTGAATCAACCGAGCCTGCATTCTCGACAAAGTACCGATCCATAGCCTTAGCCAGGAGCGACCTGGTCTTCGGGTCGCGAAAGTACCAAGGGTTAATGGGAGCCACCCGCGAGGACGCGGGGATCTGAAAGTCAAAGGAAACCCAAACTGGGGAGTGATCCGAAATGCCCCTAGCCAGAAGACGCGCGGTGGACAGGGACTGCGCCTGGGCAGCCGGGGTGAGGACGTAGTCTAGTCTAGAAAGGCTACCATGGGCGCCGGAGAGGAACGTTTACTGTCTCTGGGAGGGGTGCAACAGACGCCAGCAATCAACCATCCCCATGGAACTCAGAAAATCAGACAGCCAGAACTGGGAAGGACGCAGGTCTCTGGATGAGAAGCGGTCCAGGCTCCCGGAAACGACAGAGTTAAAGTCACCACCCACAAGTAACAGTCCCTCGGGGAGACCTAAAATGGCGCCAGCTAGATCCCTGAAAGTAGTCTCCTGTAGCCCCGGGGGAATATAAACCGAAACCAAAACTAGCGTACGGCCCTCCCATTTGCCCACCACAGCCACATATCTGCCTCTCTCATCCGCAAGCACCGACTCCACCTCCAACGGGAGGGACATGCGCACCATGATGCCCACCCCTCGTGATCCCGAGGAGAACCCCGAGTGTGCCACCATTTTGAAACCACGTCTACTCAAAGCTTTACAAGTGTGCCCCACTAGGTGGGTTTCCTGCAGAAAAACCACATCAGGCGAACAACGTTTGAGCATCTGCAACACAACACCCCTCTTAATGCGGTCCCCCAACCCGTTGACATTCCAGCTTAACAAGTTAAGAGATCTACCCCCCATCGTCAAGGACGCTCCGCCCCCTCCCCCCCACCCGCAATGGCGCCCACAACAACAACATAGCAGCGCAATGAATCCTCAGCCAGGACAAAGAATAAGACAAGGAAAGAAGTTGAAAAAACACACCCCAACTACCCACCACCCTGCACCCCTGCATTAGACTATAATCCACCCCAACTAGCAGTGTGCCTGTCGCCCCTTAACTAATCTACAAGAAGCCCACAGAGGAGAAAGGAGACTTCCTATCACCCCCCGTCATCCCCCATATTATTGACAAAACGAGTCAAACCAATAGCAGCAGTGTCTTAAGTTGAAGTCCCATACGGCTACTCAGCTCACGGAAAGTCAAACGAGGAACAATCATTCCTGCGCTTCCGCGCCCCCGGTGGTCTCCTCCGTCTGGTCAGCCGGTTCGCGTCGTTCCTGGGGCAGGGTATCCAGCCAGTGCCCCACCTCATCCGGAAAGTCAAAAAACAAGGTCCGGTGGTCACGTTCAATGCGGAGCTTGGCGGGGTAGAGCATGGAGTACCGCAGGCCCATTTCTCTCAGTCTCCGTTTCACCCCGGTAAAGCTCTGACGTTTTTTCTGCACGGCCTGAGTGAAATCCGGAAAGAAGTTCACGTCAGAGTTCTGGAAGCGCAGAGGGCCCGCGGTCCTCGATGCCTGCAGGATAGCGTCTCTGTCCCTAAAGTTAAAGAGCCGTGCGATGATAGGGCGAGGGGAAGCGCCCGACTTCGGCGGTCCCCCCGGTATCCTGTGGGCCCGTTCCACCGAAAAGAACTTACTCAGGCCCCCCGGCGCCAAGTTCTTAAGCACCAGGTCCTCCACGAAAAGTTCAGCCGAGTCCTCTTCGGCCTTCTCCGGTACCCCAGTAATGCGGACGTTCTGGCGCCGCGCACGGCCTTCGAACTCGTCCAGTTGGCGCGCCAGCATTCCGTTCGCCAACTTCAGGTCACGCACCTCCGTCTGAATATCAGACACATCAGTGACCAGGCTAGTCGTCTTGAGATCCAACGACTTCACCCGGTCATTGGTTTTCCCGAGGTCAGTCCTGATGAGGTTCAACTCAATCTTCAGGGAGTCGACCTTGCTGGACAGTTCCTCTCGGGGAGTGTGCATCTCCGTCTGTACTCCCGTGATCGCGCCCATGACGTCCCGTAGCGTTATTTCAGAATCGTCCGGTGATCCATCCCTTTTCGAGTCTTTAGTGCGGCCCGCCTGTACCGGCGAGCCCTTCGACTGGGAAAATCGCTCCGGAATAGTGGACTGGGACTGGGACGGTTTTCTGTTGACCCGCTGGGACTTGCCTTTGTCCAGGTCTCCTCTGCCCGCCATGTTGGCACTCCCAGGCCGGACGGTCAACAGGGGCAAAGAGGCCTCGTGGAAGGTGCGCCACACACACGATGATGTTGCCAGGGTCCGGTACTTAGGCCGAGTAGCAGGGCGTGCAGATACCAGAGTTGCTCATCGGGGGGACAAAGCGCAGACAAAGAGGCGCCCGTGTGGAAGCACCGCTGCACCCCTCGACGATGACGCGGGCGGAGCCTCCGGGGTCCGTCAAGCTAACTAAGTCCAGGAATGTCCGATTTTCATTCCGAAAGCGGGCGCCGCATCAGGACCCACTTAGCGGTCGATTCCCACTATCGTGGGACAGGATAGGTAGCAGGATTATTGCGGAGGATCGGGAGGTCTTCGGAGCTCCGAGCTCACGCGGCCATCTTGATCGCCGGCGAAGCTCCTCCCCCACAACTAGTGAATCTTAATGGTAGTTGTCCTTTAATGTAGGCTGGGTCTGCAGGTGCAGGCCTATATTTTTTCTCAATTCTAGGGTTTAAAATTCTAGTACGTACAGGGTCTTTAAAAATTTCTGGAGCATGTTTGATGACCCTTTTAATCATAGGAAGAATTTGAACAGACCTCTGCGATTGTTCAAATGTGTCTAATAGAAAATCTTCCTCTGCCTCGTCAGAATGCATAGTGGCTCCATGGTAAATGGCAGCTCTGTTCAATAGGTGCCCAAAGCCAATGTTATCTTCTGGGGGAGAAGGTTTTGATGGGTATGACTGTGGATCAGGAATATCTGGTATATCCTGTGGGTTAGGGTACTCCCAGTCTGTATCATCTGTAGGGTATGGGAAAGGCTCATCTGTGTCTATCTCTGTTCCTAAATTATACTCATCATCATTTTGAGGTGAGTGTGAAGATAAAAGAGGAGAATGTGAAGGAGACATCTGTGGTGAATTGTTAAGAGGAGCAGGAGATGAAGAAAATGGAAGTATAGGGGAAGAAGGGTGCATAGGGATGTGGCAGAGTCCTTCTTGGCAGGAACCACAGGTGTGGATGTTTCATCTGCCTTCCTCTTCTTGTGTGGTGTAGTGGACACCTGACCTGTCTTTGGGTCAATGTAGATCTTCTTTTGCAGAGATCCTGGCTGGAAGAGTTCTTCTCCTTGTGGAACCTTTGTCGGCGCCGATTTTATCGGTACCAGACGAGGTTGTTGCTTGTCTTTAGCCTTAGGAGTTGTTACAGTGTCCTTTGGCGTAGTTTTCGACACCGAAGTTGTTGCTTTCGGTGTTGTAGGATGTTTTGAGGTCTTGGACGCGTCGGAATAAGGCCTTGTCGGTTTCGGCACCGAAGACTATGTCTTCAGAGTGGAAGCGGGTCTCGTCGGCTTTGAGGCGTCGGACGCTGGCTTCGTACCCTTGACTTCTTTCGGTTTCGGTGCCGAGGGAGCTGGTGGAATCGGCACGTGCGGCTTGCTAGGTACCGAGCTACCGGAAGGCTTAGTTAGTTTCTTCTTAGCCGGGCTCGATGGTGGGGCTGTCAAAGTGGTTTTTCGGTTGCGACTGGGCCCCAGAGGTGGAGTGTTGACCTTTGCCTTCAATCTGGGTGCTGTGTGTGGTGCAGGGGCAGTAGTACTCACGCGCTGACCCGATGGAATGGAGTCATCTGAGTCGTCTGCCTCTGATATGATCTGGAGATCATCAGAATCTTCTTCGGGAACAAGCGGAACCTCCTTGTCAAAGATATCCACCGGTTCCGGAGCTGATCTCTGCATGTCGTGTCGACGGGCCCTCCGATCTCTGATGGTTTTCTTGAATTGAAAGGACGTGCAGGCTGTACAGCTGGTTTCGTCGTGTTCAGGCGATAAGCACAGATTGCAGACCTCGTGGTGGTCACGGTGTGAAAACTTTGCTCCAGACCCGGGACATGAGGTGTAGGCCTCACGGCCCGCGTCGACGACCGTAATCAATCTGATGGAGTCGAAACGCTGTTAGTCGATGTCGAAAGTAGTTTGGTAAGTTTTAAGGACGTTTTTTTGCGCTTCAAAGTGCTTAAAAAGTCTATTTCTAGCCGGAGCGGAAAACTTTCATCCGAACCCAGTGGCGGAAAAAAACATCTTTTTTTCTTTCTTTCTACTATCTCCATCATTTCCCATCATGGCGAAAAACAATCTAAGGATGGAGCCGATGCCCATGCGCACGATCGTCCAAGGGAGGAGTCACCTAACTTGTGACTACAAAGACTTCTTCCAAGACGACAACAACATGCAATCATCCGAGCCCAACACCAGGTGACGATCTAATGCTAAGTGTACAATCTGCAGCTCATATGCCTCGAACATATGTTTTAAAATAAAAATACTGTTCATTTTGAAAAATCTGCATTATTTTCGGGCCAGTTCAATGTTATCCTATGGGGAAAACAATTTGCGGTTAATCAGATAAGTACAGAACTTACAGTTTCAGTCTTTGGGACCAAAGGCCAGCCATGGGCAAGGAGTAGGTAAGTACCACTACCAGGCACAGGGCGGCCGGGAGCAGAGGTCAAAATCGCCTGGGGGCGGGGAAGGGATAGACGGGGAGGGAGGGGGGGGGGGGGGGTTGGGGGTTTGGCATGGCACACAAGCAGCACCAAACATACACCACCAGCGGCACAGGGGTGACCGGGTGCAAACAGCATCAAGCGCCCAATGCAATCCCATGGAGTTTCTTCGTTTTGTAAACAGGCAGCAGGCGTTGAACCTGGGGGTCCAGGCAGAACATCAGCAACAGCTCAGGTAAGATGCGTTGTTGGGGGTCTCAGGGGCACCGCTGGTTGAGCTCACCAAAGTCAATGGACTGCGGAACCAGGGGAGCCTTTAGACATTGGAAATCTTACCAGGCCGGTCGCAGTGGGGGGGACCCCTCAGATTCACTCTGCAGGTGCCGTCAGGGTGGGCGGGGAGGGGGTCAGCACAAACTGGATTCGGAGTCCTAGTCGCTGGGGAGACTTCACTGGGAAGTTTGGTGACTCAGGCCGTGGACGTCGGGTGCAGAGTTAACACAAGTCGCAGATCCACCTGGATCCGGAGTCTCAGTTGTTGGTTTCTTCTGGACAGGTCCGCTGTCCATGGGAGATTGAAGTCTTTGTTGAAGGCTGCAGTCCTCCCAGGGATTACAAAGGTTGCTTGCTGGTCGCAGGTCCGTCAAAGGGAGACAGGCCAGTAGGACAGGGTCCAAGTCAGTCATCATCTTCAGTCTTCTCTGCAAGGTTGTCTTCTTTCTTCATTGCAGATCTAGCTTCCATGTCTTGAGGAGCCACTTAAATACTACATTAAGGAGTATTGTAGGGGAGTAGCAGGTAGGGCCAATGGGCGCCTTACCTGGGGTGAGCTACCCTCTTGAGGGAGGGGGCATATACATAGCACTGATTGGAAGGATCTCCCAATCTTCAAGATGGCGGGGACTGAAAGATGTGCTTCACCTCGCCTCTCCCACCTTAGGGGTGGAGTTGGTTGAGGTGGGCACACCTCCTAATCTCCCAAGTGTGACCGCTGGTTTTCCCGCCCAAAGTGGAGAGCAGAGGCTGGGGGTCACATTACAAAGGCGGCACTGGCCCCTCATGGGGGAAGACACCTCTACCCAGGGTGTGCATGGTTTCTGGTCCCAGAGAGCAGGGTCTCTCTACCCAGGGGTCCAGAAATAGGTCTGGAGGTGGATGGCTGCCTAAAGCCAGTCAATCCCCGCACCAGGGTCGGTAGGTTTTCAAGGGGCACCTCCAAGGTGCCCTCCGAGTACATGTTTTAATAAATCTCACACTCAAACCACACCTATGACGCAGTAAGTGTTTTCTGGTACAGTTTTTTTAAACTTTAAGCTTTCTTATCTCTGGTTCCCCTTATTTCATTATGGTGCAATTTTATTTATTAAAATGTAATCTATTTCCTTTTAATTGGTTTATTACTTTTCTTGAGTTGTGACTTTATTACTAAAAAGGTACCGCATAAATACTTTATACATTGTCTGCAAGTGACGCCAGTCAGCTCTGTGCCACAACCATTAGGGTTACAGCTCAGGATAATTTAGCGGCTGTGATGGTTCATCCTGGCAAAATGATAATCCACTTTCATACAGAGTAAAAAAAAACAAATCTGGAAATGAATTTGAAATCTTGTACAGGAATGCAACATTGTAAGCAGGCCCAACTTACCAGAAGATACGGCCGAGTCTGACGGTTCCCCAGGGCCACCAGAAGCACCTCTTTCACTAGCGGCATCTCCCCCTGCCGCATAACTTCCTCCTTCTTGCTGTCACCCTGTGCAGAAGCTTGTCCAAACGAACTGTCCACAAGCACCCTCTGACCCATGGGGAAGTTCTTCACTAGAAAGACCAAGCGCCATTCGGGCAACTGATAGATCTGACGCATACATGAAAATGAAAGGTAAATATTTAGACAAAATACAGGGCATTTAATGATTTACAAAACAACTCAAAATTGTTCCTGAGAGGACAACCCCTAATTGATCTACATGTAAGTTCAAGGGAAGAGTGAACAAGCTGGTGCAAAGATCAGTAACTTAAACAAGTATCCACTGGAGGAAAAGAGAGACCAGGATGGGGCGTATTCCGATTCCAATAAAGAATGGAAACACTCGAAAAAGCGATTCTTTTCAGGTAAAGAGCCCTGTTCGAAAGAGTGGTGTCGCTAACATGGAAGAGGAAAGAGGTGTTCAGAGGTCACTGAAGAGCATACTCGCCTTGAGGCTTGTTGAGCTAATGTACAATTACCAGCTCTTATATCAGTGCCTGTTGCTGAGTCTAACCCGTACAGATCATAATAAGACAATGATTATCGTATGACCCTGATAGATGGATCTCTGGTAACTTCTTACTGCTTCAGCAGGTCATGGCTGCACCTGTGTCGTGTTCCAGCTAAAGGTACCACTGTCAAGTGGCATGGATTTAGCAGGAAGCACCAGTACTTTTATCATCACTTGAATTACATCATCGGACAAGCACAATGTTCTAAAACCTGTGTGCCCTTCAAGCATATCATTATGCTAAATTCACTAAGGTAAGAAGTATGCTTAGAATGCAAGTTATCTAAACCTTTGAACATCCCTGATTATTTTCACTAATTGCAAATGTAAGAATAACCAGTGGAAGGGCTCTGACTCCATAGGAGACCTGTGCCATAGCTCTTGTTGAAGCAATGTATCTAAGAGATTTTAATAAGATCTGCTCTATTTAGCAAGGGTCGCTATGTGCGGATTCAGCGCTTGGAGATCTACAGACTGTTCAAACGATGCAGTGTCACCACTGAATCATGGGGTCATTTTCCTGTAACTGCCTTGGGCACCAGTCGTCACAAATGCCTTGATACACACCAAGTAGTCCTTTTATTGAACCTAAAAAACTGCACATAACGACAAAATAAACTGAACAGCTTCAAGTTAAACCAGACTACCACAAAGTTTTTGCCAGGACAGCCAGAACCACAGCACATGTCCTCCCTCGAGCAGAAAAGCTTCTGCTTTCACCCAAAACCACACCGCGTATCCTCTCTGCAGCAATAGAGCTTCAGCTTTCACCTTTCACCAACAAACTCTCGCCCTGCATATTCAAATCCTCACCACTGAAAACATTTAGATATAAGTATAACTCATTAACCACAAAGGTTAAGGCTGCATGATTCGCATAATGAAGAGTGGGCGTCTTCAGTTAGAAACAGGTGCTCAGAAAGGTACTCTGCTGAACATTAACCCCTTCGACGCTCATGCGGAGCTCAGCTCGTCATGAGGTACACCTCTCGTACACTCATGACGAGCTGAGCTCGTCATGAACGCATAGGTTTCCGTTTGCGGTCAGCGCACCGCTGAAATCCTGCACGCAGCGATGAGGTTAAAAACTGAAGAATGCAACAGAATAGGAAGCATTTCTTGACAAGAGGAGGAGAATTCTTACCTCCATTATGCCTGTTTCCCGCACCAATACACACCAGTGGGTGATCTCCAGTTTGGAATGGACCGGTTCTTTGTCATTTAAAGGGAAGCTGCTCCGCCGGGGTTCCTCCCTGCCTGGGCTCTGGATTGTGGTGTTGTCCCCATACAGCATCTCCTCTTCATCATCAACAGTGTTACTAGATTTATACAAGAGAATGTGGGAACAGAAACTCAGTTTTTATCAATCACTTTTGAGCATGGTCAGAGCAGCAACCTTGTGAATATACTGAAGTGTGATACATTCAGCCTACAAATGTCTCTTGAATGCTCTTACAGTGGATCAATACAAGTGTGCATAAAATGGGGGTCAGAGCATGCATTCCCACTCTTTCGCCCAGAAACTAATTGACTAATGTGCAGATGAGTTACAGAAAACTGGGCTGAGACACCACACACGCGACAGGCTTAAAGCAGGCTCTGGGGCCTCACAAGCCTAGGACTCCAAATACCTCCAACTCACATACCCCAAAAGCTTCAGATCTACTAGACATCTCGGGGCTATGATGTATTACATATTTGAGGGCTCTGGCTTACCACACACTTTAGACTCTGGCCAATCAAATACTTGAAGGAGCCTTTCTAGCACATACCTCAGGTCCAGGACTGCAGGTTCCCCATCCGGATGGATTTTTGAGAGCGACTCGTCTTTAGGAGTGGCAGAACGCGCCTCCGTTGTAAACATGCCACTGATATCACGATAAACACACAGTGCAATCACCTTTGATTGCTATAACAGAGAGAGAACATTCAGTTAGGACTTTACTAGATCCATATTAATGGCCTTAATCTCACACACAGAAAGACAAAAAGAACTGGAAGCACAATCTGAGGATTGCAAAGCGGAGATAAGGAAGAGCTCTAGATATATGAACGGACAGAATTACATGCAAGACATCAAACAGAAAACAGGTACCAAAGGCTATGCGTGAAACACAGATACACGCAAACATACACACCTCTGACCGATGATAGACTGACATTCAGAACATATGTTGGCTGCCCACACCCCAGAGCTTTGTAAGAGCAAAAACCTTTATGTGTTGGTATGTTGTATATCACTGATAACTCTTTATTAAATGCATACATTTAATTGTGATAGACTATAACAAGTGACTAAGGAGCCTATGGGACATACATAGTGTCTAAAAATAGGGAGGACTTGATACACCAGGAGTCATTTACTGTTTAGCAAATCCTAGGCCAGAGACACTAGTACATTCTAACAGAATATTGTGGCCATCTCTGGCATAGGGGTGGCCCTCTGGCATAGTGCTGGACCTTCTATAATGTCATTTATCCCCAATGAGCAAGTTACTTTCCTTCTGTAACACCTTATCTAGTAGAGACTCTATCTAGCCACAGATTCCTTGCCATAGAATTTCCCAAAGCACTAGACTGGATACAGACATTTTTCTTGAGCAGTACCCCCGTGCGCCGGTAAGTGGCGTCGTTTGGCTTCACGTCGCATCGTCGGTGCCACCCCAATGCGCTGACATTAGTTTACATTTGCGACTTTCCACACCAGGAACGCGGACAATAAGTTTGTGGAACTAGGGCCTTAGAAAGTGAATAGCCCTGCACCTAGAAATCTGTTCGCAGAGCGGGGAGGATGGGTGGGATAGTCTCTACCACATAAGGCTTCACTGGAGGAAAGCAATTTGTTCATCTAATAGAGACTTTAGTCGCAGTTTCCTTACCTTAGAATGAAATGAAATTTAACAAAATTAAATGATATAAATTTGTCAAGCGCAACAATGCCCAAAGGAGTCAAGGTGCTGAATGCGGATACCGAGAGTACATCAGCCCAATACCCCGATTACAGCGAGAAAAGACATGTTTTTAAGGCCTTCATAAAATGAGCATACAGTTTTAATACCAGTTAAATGGAGGGGCAGGGAATTCAAGAACTTGGCAGCTGCAACCGAAAATGCTTTGCCTCCCCATCTCTTCCTCCGAACTTTGTGAATGACAACTAGGTTGTGAGCTGCCGATCGGAGAAGTCTGCAAGGAGAGTACCATTGCTTTATGAACAATACACATGGCTTCCAATGTGACCTGCTTCTGTATTGGAAGCCAGTGAAGTTCACGCAATGCTTTTGAGACTGATATATTTCAGAATATCTAATGTCAGCCTTGTCACCACATTTTGCTCCAGTTTGGCTAGAGTGGTCTTATTAGCATCTAAAGAGTGTGTGTTACAATGGATAGTCCAGGATGAGAATAGTGCTAAGGTCACCTGTTTCCTTGCAGGGGAGGAGATCAAAGGAAACATCTTTTGGAAGGTTCTAAGGATCCAAAAACAGGTCGCCACGGTATGACTGACTTGAAGGTCAAAAAATAGGTCATGCTCAATAACTCCTAGGTTTTTAGCAGAGTTTGTAGAGGTGGATAACGTCTCCCCAAACCACCTGGCCACCAATTCTGTTTCCATCCAGGTGATTGGCTCCCAAACATCAACACCTCCGTTTTCTCGCCATACAACTTAAGGAAATTCTTGCCCATCCATGAGGCCTTCGCCTTCATGCAGTTGTTGAAGTTGGCTGCTGCAGTATCCGAGCCCTCTGAAATAGACACGATGATCGGTGTGTCGTCGACGTAAGACTCAGCCTGGAGCCCAAGGATCAGATAAGTCTGGCCAAGGGAGAGATGTAGAAGTTGAAAAGCGTAGGGCTCAGGTAGGACCCCTGAAGTACCTCACATGGCAAGGAGAAGGGGTCAGATGTACACTCGTTTATGATCACCATCTGGGATCTGTCAAGTCAGAAATGAAGTGAGCAATTTCAAGGCCAGATCCCCTTTACCCAAGGCCTGCAAATGGTGGTGGAGATGATGCCAAAGACCGTGGACAGATCCAAAAGGATCAGAGCGGCAGCCTGGCCTGCATCCAGAAGACACCTGATACTGTCTGCTGCGGAAATAAGGGCAGTTTCTGTGCCATGATGGCTTCTAAAACAGAGCTGGGAGCTGTTCAGCAGTCCCTGCTGCTCCATGTGCGCCATCAGGTGATGGTTAAGATGCTTCTCAAAGATCTTGGCCGGAATAGGAAGCAGGGAGATAGGACGGTAGTTATTCAGATCACTGGAGTCAAGATTGGGTTTCTTGCAAAGAGGGTTGCCCGCTGCCTCTTTCCACAGCCGTGGATAGCACCCTGAAGTAATTGCTTTATGCATGATAGCAGTTAGAGGGGGAACTATTGGGCCCACTGTCAGTTGGAGAATCTAAGGGGGTGGACACGGATCTAACAGAGATCCCGATTTCAAGTTCATGAGGTTAGTCTCCATTTGATATAAGGTCAGAAGGGGGAACCCTGACAGATTCTGGATGTACCTCCTCCGCCTCACAGGTTACTAAGCAGCTCTGCTACCATGAGATGAGGCAGTAATGCAAGAGTCTGAAAGGTCCTCTTGATTAGCCAGTACAAATCCTTTGTAGACATTAGTAACCTTAAAATGGAAGAATCAGGCCAACTTGTTAAAGAGCTCAGTTGCGTCCTCAATTTCCAAAGAAACTGGAGGAGACGCAACCTGGTGGATAAGTACAAAAAGCACTTTAGAGGAGCTTGCGGATTCAATTTCCTTCGTACAAAAGATACTTTCTACTCTAATGGTCTTTTTATACTCTCTAATGGCCTTCTTATATAAAATTCTGCCTTAGTCCTAATGTAGTTTCCTTATGCATCTGTCACATCCTTACATCAATTGAGATATCTGTGATATCTCGGGCTGGTATTCATCAGGGTCCAGTGACCCCTTCCAATCCTCCCTAAGTTCTAGCCCCTAGGAATAGGGCACATGACCCGGCCTGGAAGGAATACCTCCCATCGGCGTTGGAAAATGCCCATCGACTTCGTGTCAGAGTCAGGAATGAGTATGTGGGAGCGGCGGCACTGGGGAAGACCGCAATGGTACTGGCGCTGGGGAAGGTCAGGACGGCTCAGTCTGGATCTTTCCATGTATCCAAGGGGCCAAACTGCCCCCGGGAGCAAGCCTGCTGGTGGAAAACTGGTAGGAGCCTCTCCTGAACCCGCATGGCCCAAGGGCTCAAATATGAGGTAGGGGCCTCTCCTGAACCCGCAGGGCCCAAGGGCCAAAATAGGAGGTGCAGGGCCTCATCAAACTCATGGAGGGGCGGAGGGTGGGGTTATTTGGTCCGGCTCCAGGAAAATTGGGGCAGTGCGGAGTCGGTCATGGCCCAGACTTACTTGGTGATATTGAAAGCTCCTACAGTGGCCACGGAGGTAGCAAAAGTGACATTGCGGCTGCCGTGGGTTAGCAGGAAGGCCGGGGGAGCGCTATAGACCTGCTGTCTTTAACTCGCTCTGATCCAAGGTACCACAGAAAAAGTCAATGTGAGTCAGTAGCAGACATCTATTTGAAACTTGAATATTTTGGAAGTGACATAGTCTCTTGCACTCTAATAAAGTTTTGAAAGTCAAAATAACGGCCTCAAAAAAGATGAGGAGAAACTCCAGATCAGGATCTCTTTACTTGGAGAAAAAGGAACTGATCCTAGCGTGCATGGGTGGTGCTGATATAGATCCATGAACGTTGTAGATTATTTATGCTTTAATATATAACTTCTGAGCCTAGAAGTCTGGACTACGTGCCATCAATCTCAGTCTGAGACAGGTAATTGGGAGGGAAAGCTCAAGGAAGTATTTGTAAGGGAACACTATGTAAATCACAGACACAGATCAGCACTAGAAGGTGGCTCTTCCTTTTTTTTTTTATACCAAAGTCCTGCTAACCCTGACACAGGAAGTGAGTTGTCAGACCAAGAACAAAGGCAGCAGGGTCTTCTTGGAGAGACTAACTGGCTTTTTGGGAAGCAAGCTTTCACATGCAGGGGAACCCCATTAGGGCCATGGTCTACAATACATACTCTGCAAATCCATGAACACAAATATTCTGCTACTGGTTTCATAACAGTTTGGGTGGTGGGCCCAAAGTAGGGTCTGACCTTTTGAACTAACTCCATGCCCAAGGTTATAACGTTGTCTTCTGTATGTGTTTCTTTACAGAGAAAATACACTACATTGCCTGAGTTTTTCTAATATTTATTTTACACTAAAACCTTTGTAAAGTAATTTAAAACAAATCTACTTAAGAGTCTTTGGTTATTACAGAGTACTGGTTCACCTAAATGATATCATGAAAGTGTGTTTTTCACACAATCAGGGTTGTTTGTTCTTTACTGCAGATCAGAAGTAGCAGTAACTGGATCGTCACAATTGTGCGGCTTACACAGAGTCAATTGTACAAGGTACCCATCACAGCCGCAGCTATCAACCTGGGGTGGGGGGATTAGGGGGCACATTTACCCCAGCCTATAAATAGAACCCCAAAAGGGATGTGATGTGTTCTTGTTCCACATTACACAACATAGAAGATAATCCTTGTAGAACTAGACTTACGGCCTGGATAGGTGGTTTTTGCATGGTCAGACGGTGAGTCTTCCCTCCGTACGAGTCACTCTTCAGCACTAACATAGTGATCTGACCCTCAGCACTCAACATTACGACGTAAGGATCAGCCACAGAGCAGTGCACAATGGGAGATCCCAAGTCTACTGGGACGAAGTGCAGCTGGTTTACTGCAAAAGTCAAAAAGAAAAGTGGTCAGCTAATAGTCACTGCAAAAGCTCTGATAAAGCACTTCAGACCGTGGACAAACAATGTGTGACAGGGTACAAACCTGGGTCAGGAAAACAGAAAAAATAAAAATCACATAATAGACATGGCAGAAGCAATCCGTTCAAGTTGCTTAGTTGCGCGTTAAAAATCGTTTTTCATTTCATTTCATTTCAAGTAAAATAAAAATTACTAGCCTGTAGCAATGGTTCTCTAGTATGCTACCTTTTAAGAGCCTGCAGAGTATCCACAGTTCATTGGGATATAGGTTTTTGTTGTTGATTTTTTTTAAGGAGCAGTGTTGCAAGTTTATATTCACATTATGATTTGATCACATTCAGCAAGCATTATGACAAGAGAAGAGTTGCAGAATCACATTTACGAACACCTGAGAATCTTGAAACCCCTCCAGCAAGGAACAGTAACTAACCAAAAAAGGCAGCTGTCAGAAGACCTATGGGGACATAATCATGGCTGCGTATACAGATTCTATCTTTGAACATGCTAGCGTTCAAAGTATGGAAAGTACTGCCTACAAGAGATCATCGTGTTACAACAGAACCTAGTTTTATTTATTGAATTGTTTAGTGCATTTTTATAAAGCGCGGACATTACCCGAAGGTGTCAGTGCACTGTACAATAGAGCTAGTTACGTTACAAGAGAAAAGTGGTACAAAATAGAACATAACAAAGACTAAAAATGAAGGGTACACAAACACAAAATCCAACAAAGCACGCAGGGGCGAGGAATGTACAGGAAACAATATAAATTTACAATGAAGAGCAAATTTCCAAGATGCCCGGAGTAGTAAAGTAAAAGTGTCTTTGGAAGAGAAGAGATTTGAGATTAGCTTTGAAGATCCGGGTAGAGGAGGTGGCACGGAGCAATGGGGGAAGTGAGTTGTACCCAGTATCATCCTCCACTCATAGCCTTCAAGATAACGGGGTGGATACTGATGGAGATCACCCAAAGGTGTCTCATGGAAGAAGCTCGAGAAAGGACTTGCGTGCTTTGAATTGGATCATGTGAAAATAAGTAAATCATTTAAATAAAATGAGCTCAAAATTTAAGAAAGCGAAAATCCAGATTTAGTGGTAATGTATAGTGATAAAGAAGAATACAGAGTTAGGATAAAGGTTCGGGTTATGGGTTAAGTTAGCAGGCTAGGATAACAATTAAGTCTTAAGATGAGTTCAAGACTAGTGTCAGTGACTAGGGTATGGGTTTAGGTTAACACCTTCCGTGCGGGGCACATTCCCCCGCTGTGCTGGGAGGAGAGGGGGGCGCGCACAGTGCCCCGTGCTCAAGACGAGCTCAGCTCGTCATGCAGCACGGTGGTTGTGTGCTCATGACGAGCTGAGCTCGTCATGACCAGACCCGTTTCCTTAGAACGCTTGCACAGCAGGGAAATTAGCCCAGCCAGCGTGCGAGCGCTCTAACGGTCATGACGAGCTTGGCTCGTCATGAGCACACGAGCACCGTGGCTCATGACGAGCTGACCTCGTCATGAGAGTCGAAGGGGTTAAGAGATAAGATTGAAGTTTTGGACAAGGATGTGTTTTGGGATAGATGGTTGGTGTTAGGTTAGGGCCAGCATTTTGGCATGCGTTTTGTATTCATGGAGTTATTTACAATTGGCTCAATGTTACTTTTAAAAATTGCCAAAATGATTTTTTCAATGAGTATTTGTCAATATTGTAGCTTTGTGTTACAGCACTCTTTTCTTTCACATAGCTACATCTTGAACAAATTAACAGTCAGGACTGAACATGTGCTGCAACCACTAAAAAGCCCTCTTAAATTCAGAACTCACAAGCAGGAAACAAAATGTTAAAACTAACTGGAGTGTATTCTGGAGTGCCCATATTTTTCATGGATCACGACAAAACAAACTGTAATGAATATACGTCCATGTCATGTATGTATATGTATGTATGTATGTATTTATGTATGAAGAGCTCTTTGCCCTTCCATCCGATTGGTCACTTGTTCTTTACTAGGTTTACTGCTGCTAGTGCAATGATTGGCTGCATTCTGCGTGTGGCGACAACATGCTCCGTGAGGCCTTGGTCGATTGATGTAACGACTGAAGGATTGAATCGCAAAGGAGGACTCACATGAGGAGCCAGTTCCTTGTTTCTTGAACCTCTAAGCCGGTAGGCGACACGGCGGCTTATTGAGGTTTTTTAGAATTACGTGTCCAACCTAGATGCTGTGGCGAAGAGTCTGGCCCTGAAGAATCTGCCTAAAAAATATGTGAGGCAGAGAAACATGTTGGCATTTGGTAATGGTATGCATGAATAGCACCCTACCTTATTTTTACTCTTGATCGGTTTCACTTGGTAAAAAAATAAAGTTGTTGTGAGTTGAGTGAACCCTTCAATTTTAATCACTTATTGCCACAACGTGGAGTGTGATTTGTTGTCACTTCACTGCACGCACTTTTATACACTTATTTTCTTTTGGACACTTTTTCTTTGGGCAAAATGACCGCCAATGATGAGAAAAAATGGCTTATCTGGTGAGGACCTGCCAGTTAACCTGTTGGTCGTGCGCCCGTGAGGGGGCAGTTTGCCTTTTCACATTTTTTCACAATGGTTGTGTGTATGGGACTGTAAGAAAGAAGATTCTAATGAGTAAATGTTTTAGGAGTCCCACATTTCTTTAAAACTGTCAGCAAAGTTTAAAAGGGGTTTTTATGTAAGATATTTGAAATCTGTTAGAAAATTAAGTTGAGTGAGGGTTATGAAGAAAACTACAAAGCCTCACATGGACTACAAATAGAAATACAATAGAAGAGATTTCTGTAGTCACAGGAGCCTGGTCAATTTTGTTTTAATGCATTCGGGTAGGCCACTGTTCCAACCTACGACTTATACATTTTATTGTATTGTTTTATACATTGCATTCCATTTGCATTTACCTCATTCAGTCTACTTCTTTTACTTAGTACATTAATTAAATTATAGGTTGAGTCAAAGAAGATAAAAATACTGTGAGAAATGGCTAAGTAACTTACAGCAGAATGCAAATGCTACTTACCAGTATGCATCTGTTCTTGGCATGTAGGGCTGCTGATATTCATATCTGTGCATAGTCCGCCACCTAGTGTTGGGTCCGGATGATTGCACATTGTTGTCCTGGAAGAGTCTTCGAAGTATCACGAGATAGGTGGCTCCTCCCCTGGACTACAGTGCGCATGGGCATCGCCTCCATCCCCAGATTGTTTTTAGCCATTGGCAGAGATGGAGTGAAGAAAGTGAGTGATGACCATGCTATGAGCATATGTGTATATGAATGAATACTGCAGCTGCTACAGGCGCCGGGGAGGAGGGTGGGCGATATGAATATCAGCAGCCCTACATGCCAAGAACAGATGCATACTGGTAAGTAGCATTTGCAGTTCGAGGCATGTGGGCTGCTGAATTCATATCTGTGCATAGAATACATAGCAGTCCCTCCATTAACAGCGGCCGCCCGTGCCAGCTGCAGCAGTTTGAAAAAGCGTTTTTAGAACAGCCTGACCAACAGCTGCCTGCTGTCTGGAATGCACGTCTACACAGTAGTGCTTAGTGAAGGTATGTGTGGTAGACCATGTGGCTGCTCTACAGATGTCTTCCAAGGGAATGTTACCTAGGAAGGCCATAGAGGCCCCCAACTTCCTAGTGGAGTGGGCCCTTGGTGGGATAGTAAGAGTGCGCTTAGCTTTAGCATAACAGATCTGAATGCACTTTACTATCCATCTAGCAATCCCCGCTTTGGAGATTGCATTTCCCTTGTGTTGTGTGGCAAAAGCAACAAAGAGTTGTTTGGTTTTGCGGAAATCTTTTGTCCTGTCCACATAATACATCAAGGCCCTTTTCACATCAAGAGTGTGGAGCATGCGCTCCGCCAGCGTCTCTGGGTTTTGGAAAAACACTGGCAATTCAATTGTCTGGTTCATGTGGAACTGTGAGACTACTTTGGGTAAGAATTTAGGGTTAGTGCGGAGCACCACCCTGTTAGCATGTATTTGGAAGAAAGGTTCTTGGATGGTGAGCGCCTGCAGCTCGCTCACCCTCCGCAGCGATGTAATTGCTACTAGGAACGCAACCTTCCAAGTCAAGAACTGGAGCTCACAAGAGTGCAGTGGCTCAAAGGGAGGACCCATCAGCCTTGTAAGAACCACATTGAGGTTCCATTCTGGAGCTGGTGGGGTCCTTGGTGGAATGACCCTTTTGAGTCCTTCCAGAAAGGCCTTGATAGCAGGGACCTTAAAGAGTGACAGGTGCTGCCTATTCTGGAGGTATGCTGCCATGGCAGACAGGTGAATGCGGATGGAAGAGTACGCTAGATTACATCGATACAGGTGAAGGAGGTAACATATGATGTTCTGAATGGAAGCATCTAGCGGGTCAATGCTGTGGTTCGCACAGTAGATGACAAACCTCTTCCATTTAGCCGCATAACAAGCTCTCGTAGTGGGCTTCCTTGCCTCCCGAATGATGTCCATACAATCGGGGGGAAGATTGAGGTAGCCAAACTCTAGGACTTCAGGAGCCAGATCGCCAGGTTGAGCTGTTGCGGATCTGGGTGCTGAATGTCGCCATGGCTCTGCGTCAGAAGGCTGGGAGTGAGATGAAGCCTCTGATGCGGTACCACGGAGAGTTCCAGAAACGTGGTGTACCATGGTTGGCGAGCCCACGTTGGAGCAACCAGGATGAGCGTCATCGAGTGTTGCCTGAGCTTGCGTGCCACCAGCGGTATCAGAGGCGCTGGTGGAAAAGCGTACGCAAATCTGCCTGACCAGTTCATCCACATCGCATTGCCCTGTGATTGGGGGTGTGGGAACCTGGCGGCGAAGCTTTGGCATTTTGCGTTCTCCTTTGTGGCGAACAGGTCTATCTCTGGATGACCCCACCTTTGGAAGTACGGTTGGAGTACTGATGGATGTATCTCCCACTCGTGCATCTGATGGCTGTGCCTGCTGAGCAGATCTGCCATTTGATTGTCCTTGCCCGGGAGATGCTCTGCCATGAGGAAGATGTTCCTCTGAATGGCCCACTTCCACATGCTCTGAGCCAGGTGAGACAGCTGTGGAGAGTGTGTACCTCCCTGCTTCTGGATGTAGTACATGGCCGTCATGTTGTCCGTCCGGATCAACACGACCTTGTTGCACAGATGTACTTTGAACGCCTTTAGGGCCATGAAGATTGCCATCAGTTCCAACACATTGATGTGCATCTTCCTTTGCTGAAGTGTCCACAGTCCCTGCACAGTGTAGTGGAGTACATGCGCTCCCCATCCCTGGAGAGAGGCGTCCGTCGTCAGGATGATCTGTGGGACAGGCTCCTGGAATGGTCGGCCCTTGCAAAGGTTTTGTGGATTCCACCAATGCAGAGAGTTGTATGCCCGACCGCTCACCAACACTAGGTCTGTCAGTCGCCCATGAGCCTGAGTCCACTGACGTGCAAGGCACTCCTGAAGCGGACGCATATGTAGTCTCGCGTGCGGGACAATGGAGATGCAGGAGGCCATCATGCCTATCAACTGCATGAACACCCTCGCTGGAAGCGAGTGTTGGGGTCTGAATCGTTGGATCAGCGCCTGGATACTGGCGATTCTCACTGAATTTGGCTGCGCAGTGGCTGCCAGAGTGTTGATAGTCGCGCCCAGATACTGTCGCATGTGGGCGGGCTGGAGATGGGACTTTGGGTAGTTCAGAGAGAATCCCAGATCGTGCAGGAGGTGAATGGTGCGTGACACGTGGTCTACGCACTGCTGTTCCGTCTTTGCCTGAATAAGCCAATCGTCCAGGTATGGAAAGACATGGACGTGCTGGCGACGGAGATGCGCCGCCACCGTCGCTAGGCATTTTGTAAAAACTCTTGGTGCCGTGGTGACCCCGAACGGCAGGACCCTGAACTGGTAGTGCTGGTCTAAAATCTTGAATCTGAGAAACCTTCTGTGGGAAGGATGCAGGGGAATATGAAAATAGGCATCCTTCAGATCCAGCGTCGCTAGGAAGTCCCCCTGTTGAAGCAGGGGAAGCACCTGCTGCAATGTGAGCATATGGAAGTGCTCCGAGTTGATGTACCAGTTCAGTGGCCTGAGGTCCAGGATCGGCCTGAGTGATCCGTCCTTTTTGGGGATTAGGAAATACAGGGAGTAAACCCCCGTTCCCCGTTCTTGCAATGGAACGAGCTCTATTGCCCCTTTTTGCAGCATGACCAGAACTTCTTGCTGCAACAAGGTCAAGTGCTCGTCGGACATAGCACGGCTTCTTGGCGGTATGTCTGGTGGAATAGATGTAAGTTCTAGACAGTACCCGTACTGGACAAGAGACCTCACCCACCTGTCCGTGGTGATGGATCTCCACGCCGGCAGGAACTGTTGGAGTCTCCCCCCGACAGGTGTCGTGTGATCGGGGGGAAGTGACAAGACGTCACTGCTTGTTGGTGGTGGTGGACCTGGATGCATTGTTTCCACGTCCCCTGCCTTTGATATTGTTGCCTCTGTAGCCACCCCTGCCCTTGTTGTTGTTATACGAGGACTGGGAGCCACCCTTGTAGTATTGCGTGGATTGGGATGCCTGGCCCCTTGAGGTGCCTCTTGAGTTGGAGCGGCGAAAAGAACCACCCCGAAACTGCTGGCTTTGTAAAGCTCCCATAGATTTGGCAGTTTCAGTATCTTTTTTCATTTTTTCTAGGGAGGCATCCACCTCTGGGCCGAACAGATGGTCAGGATTCACTGTCTGCCCCAATATTGTGGTCTGTATGTCGGGTTTGAACCCTGAAATACGAAGCCAGCCATGACGTCTAAGTAAAACACTTGTATTGATGGCCCTTGAGGCAGTGTCAGCTACATCTAGGGCACACTTGATGGACGCATTTGTAATGAGTTTACCCTCCTGAATGAGCATCTCCCCCGCCTCCTTATACTGGTTAGGCAAGTGTTGAAGGATGGCCTCTAATGTGTCATAATGGGCCCTATCATAACGTGCGAGCAGGGCTTGAGTGTTAGAGATCCTCCAGATGTTTGCTGCCTGTGCAGCAATGCGTTTGCCTGATGCCTCAAAGATTTTGGACTCTTTGTCAGGGGGAGGAGCGTCACCAGTTGTTTGCGAATTTGCCCTTTTTCGAGCGTTGGAAACCACCAGGGAGTCCAATGGCAAGTGTCCCTTAATATAAGTGGGATCCGTGGGCGCCGCTTTATACTTCCTGTCGATGCGAGGATTGACCACCCGCGCCCGGGTGGGCTCCTTGAACACCTCCTGTGCATGCTTTAGCACTCCTTTAAGCATTGGAAGCGTCTTGACTTGCTTTTCGGCGACTGAGAAGGTGTCGACCAAAAAGTCCGCATCCACTGGATCCGAGTGGAGCTCGACGTCATGGTTCGCCGCAGCTCTCTCTATCAGTGCATTGAATGCCGCCGAGTCCTCCGTCGGGGACGTCTTTGCGGCGAAAAGTTGAGTGTCTTGCCCCGACTGCGGGTCGTTTGCGTCGTCGCCTGCTGTCCAGGGCACCTGCTCCTCGTCCGGATCCGAGTACGCAGGATAGGTGTACTCGGCCTCTTCCTCGTCGACGTCAGGCACGGGGGAATGGGCCGGCGAGTGTTCCAGGGCTTGTGGAGACAGTGGTTCCATCAGAGCCGAAGAGTCCGCAGAGTACTTTTTGCTCTTGAGTGGAATCTTAAAAGGTTCCAAGGTCGGCTCCGATGTAATCTTCCTCTTGAGGAGCGACAATTTTCCCGTGTTGGCGTCGATGTGCACCTCACGACGTTCTTCCGCCGCGAGCGGCTGGAGCCGAAGCTTCGACACCACCAAGGCAGCCTTCGGCGACAAGATGTCCTGAGAGTGTCCGCCCTGCTTAGGCGCGAAGGCTTTCGGCGCCGACTTGGGAGGAAGGGTAAAACGAATGGGCGTTTGCCCCTTGGCAGGCTTCGTCGTGGGCCTAGGCCCGCAGGGTCCTGGCTGGGAACCACAGACTGCTGGATCCGCCGTAAGGATTCTCCCACCTTCTTGGTAAGGGACGCCGAGGGCTCAAACGACTCGAGCGACTCTTCGTCTTCGAGAGCGTGTTCGACGGTAAGCCTCTTCTTCGGCGCCGACGCCCCATGGCCTGGCGCACTGTCGGCGTGACGCTTTTTAGAAGCCGTCTTCGGGTCCGCGACCCCTTTCGGTGCCGACGCAGCCGCGTCGGATGCCTTCACCTTCGGCGCCGACCCAGATGGCTTTGGGTCGGCCACTTTTGCGCGGCTCCTCTGGTCAGCCATTTTGGCGTGGCTCTTCAAGTCGGCCATTTTGGGTTTCGTGGAAGTTGACGCCTCCAGAACCTTTTTCACCAGCGCCACTTTTGGTTTCGGTTTCGCATCCGAGGGTGCGAGACCAGTTGGCTTCACTTTCGGTTTCTTGTGAGAAATGTCCGTGACCGGGCCCGGAGGCGGGGACGTAGGACTGGTCGTTAGATCTTGGGTAAGGCCCGAAGGCGATCCCTCGACCTGGGCCGTATAACGGGGAGTAACCCCGGAGTCTTGTTGGGGATGCTCTTCGTCCGAGCTATCACCCATTGCGGGACAAGCCCGGTCGTCGTCCCCTACCTCGTCGGAGACTTCGTCATAGGCCTCATCACCCGCGTCGCCGGTCTCTTCTTCGGACGCGGGGCCGGAGTCCGATTCCTGTACGTCGTCTTCTCCCTCAACCGATTCCTGGAAGATATCATCAGGTGGGGGTGCCGAAGCCGACAATTGAGCCTGGAGCCGATTAGCCCGGCGAATCTTCAAAGTTTTCTTGCTCCTAAATTTGGAACACGCCATGCAAGTGTCCTCACGATGATCCGGTGACAAGCATGTATTGCACACGGGGTGCACGTCAAGGTGAGAATACTTTGAGTGACACAGCGGACACTTTTTGAATGGCGTCCGCTCCATAGCAAGAGTGTAGTGTAGGCCCGTCCGCGTCGAAGCACGTGGAGGGGCAGTAGGAGATCGGAGCTGAGAGTCAGTAAGTAAACCCGAACGCAACAATACCGACGCCCAGCCTAAAGACCTTTTGGTCTCGAGAAAAGTAGAACAAACTATCGGTCCCGAGAGAGGGTACCGAAACACATCCGAACCCGATGGCGGAAAAAAACAATCTGGGGATGGAGGCGATGCCCATGCGCACTGTAGTCCAGGGGAGGAGCCACCTATCTCGTGATACTTCGAAGACTCTTCCAGGACAACAATGTGCAATCATCCGGACCCAACACTAGGTGGCGGACTATGCACAGATATGAATTCAGCAGCCCACATGCCTCGAACACAGGAAAATGGGCAGAAACAGGAAAATGGACTGCACTACACCTAGGAGGTGAATGTATTGAATCTTTTACGGTAAACCAGATGCATATATTTTGTACATTTACCACATTAGCACTTTATCTTTAAAAAAAAAATATAAAGTGAGCTAAGAAAATAGTAAAATATTGGTAGATGGATGAGTAATGTATGTAGACTATTGGATAAGTCAGATACATGCGGAACTCAATACCTTTTATTGCTTGTACTGAACCGGACTGTTGCAAGTTTGATGCTAAGTATCAAATACTGAAATTTGTAACTGCGGATAATTTTAAATGATATAAGGTATGATCGCACTTTTATTGTAATCATATGATTAATACAATAAAGTATTTACTACTACTGCTTCTACTCTTTCGAGCAGCTAAATCACTTTGAAAAAAATCCATGCTGCAGAATTTCACCGGTTCCTCTATTTGGGAGATCCTGCACACCACACCAGATTGCTCTACCTCACGGATTGTGCCTCTCGTACCATCCCAGGATCCTTCTCCTGCAATCCAGCTTTCTCACAACGCAGCAGGTGGTGCTCATTCAGAAATCCTGCCGCATGCCACGATGGAGTAATCCCTTTCAGACATCCGGACTTCTGACATATCAGGCTCCTCTACTTCTGAGATCTTTTCTCTTACTGACATCCTGACTCTCCACACAACACCACGTCCCCGCCTTCTGAAATCTTGCCTTCCATATCATGTCAGATTCTTCTTATTCTGCAGTACCACCTCTGCTTTCAAAGGCTGGTTCCTTTCAGGACGTTATCCGGCCACCCTGCCCTCCACCACGAACACACATCCTCTGAACATAACCTCGGCTGCTTTGCTGTAGGGCACTCACCTCCTTCCAGTAGCCGGATGCCGAGTGGTGACACCTGCACAATATACTTCTTATCACCAATGTTGCCTGCAAAAACTGTGGGTCCCTGGGTGGTAAAGCCGCTTGTATCCAGCTCCATGATTTCCTGCCCCGTCTGTAAGACCTAACCAGCAGAAAGCAGACAAGAGTTAGCTTAACCTGCACTACTGTCCAAGTCAAGGACTTGCTGCACACCGATAACCTTGTGAATAAATGACTACGCTCACTTAAAAGCACATGCTACTGACCTAACCGCTCCAAGACACTTTGCTACTAGACACAATCAGATCCTCTGTGCATGAATAAACAGGTAAATATGAGTGCAGTAGAATCGCTGCACACCACCATTTAAGAAACAAAAAGACAAATAGGGTCATCTAATACTGCAAAAAGAGTTCTTGCTGATTAAAGGCAGCAACATCTTATGTGGAGCCAACAGTGCACTGCATTCTTAGGTCCTACGGTAAATAAAACAAATATAACCCAGTTAAATTATACAACTATGAAAAGATTTTTCGATTCACAAGGACATTAATATGTTTAACCAAGGCCTGAACTGACTTCCAAGAACGAATCTGGAAAGCACTGGGAGAACTCATGCACACATGACACTCATGCTTTACGGATACCTTTGGAAGGACTTGTATTCTGCATCACACAAGAGGAAGAGATTACATTTACCTTTTAGATTCCTAACAGAGCAAATGATCTGGACACAAAATAGAGAACCATGCCAAGTACAGTTTAACAATGGGGTTGTTTCACAGCACCAAATAACAATTTCATAAGTATAAAGACCACTTCCATATGGTGGAAGTAGGAAAGTAGCCTTTTTTGACATGGTCACCCCCACATTTTGCCTGGTAACTGATGTGGCTTTGACTGGAGCTGCCCTGGGTTCCTGCTAACCATGTCCCCGGTGCCAGAGAGCTTTTCCAAAACTGTACAATTGTTTTCCCCAATTGGCAAAACCTTTAGCCTCCTTCTTTGAGTCCATAGTAAATGGTAACCCTGGTACCTAAGGCCTGAGGTACAAAAGAGGGTCCCTAAGGGCAGCAGTATGAATCGGGCCCCCCAAAGGGACCCAGAACCATGCACATGCAGGGCCGCTACCGCAAGCTGCTTGTCTTGGTGCAGACAAAAGTGAAAACACAACATGTCACAAATCCCTGTGCATAAGCGGATATGCCCCTGTGCTTGTCAGTCCTATTACTGCCAGTAGAAGTGACGAGGGAAGTCTTTTGAGATGTGCTTGACACTGGTGAAATCTAGTTCCCCAGCTGTGAGAAAGTGCCCTCTTTCTGCATGGCAACCCCCACTTTTTGCTGAACTGCTGATGTACTTTGACTGACTGTGCCCTGTTCTCCTGCCCACCAGGTGCCCATGGCCTGTGTTCTTTCCCTAAACCTGCATTATAGCAAAACCCAATTGGCATCTCTGGCCACAGGTCAGTCCCTGGTAAATGGTACCACAAGTACTGGGGGCTAGTGACCAGGGAAGATCTCTAAGGGCTGCAGCAAATATTGTGCCCCCCATAGAGCCCCTGTACCATTACACTCACACACTGCTTTTGCAGGCTGCGTGTTTTGGTGCAGAACAAAGTGAAGAGTCGACATGGCACATATCCCTGTGTGCCGTACCTACAACCCAGTGCCCTGGCATAGATCAGTCAACCCTCTGAGTGCCCTATACCACTGGTATAGTGCCCTATACCAGTGGTGTAAACACACACTGATGCCAGTGTGGGATTTAATGAAAAATGCACACAGAGGGTATCTTAGAGATGCCCCCTGAAAAACGACATAACACTAGTGTCCAAGCTGAGTGGCTGCGTTCAGCTGCCACCACCAGCATGTTTCTGAACCCCTGGGTCGAGAGCCTGCTGTTCTCAGGGGCCTGAAACAATGCACATGCTAGGACGACATGCCAAGCCTGCTCCCCCAGGCTGGGCAGGGTTCACAAAGGGCAAGCTTCAAAGACTTGTGCCTTTGTGAGCTTCCTCAGACCACTTGCTGCTAATATTGTCTTAAATGCTAGGAATCTCAAGGGACAAATATGCAGGGGTTCAAAGGGAGACCCCATCAAAAAAGTAAGAATTAAATCCTAATCCCACTGAGGCATGATAAGGGGAGTGGGAGGAAAACCTATTGGTGAGACCCTTAATTAATCTCATGAATGTGGGAGATTTAAATAAAGAGGGTTGGTCTGGTAAGCAGAGGAAAGCTGACAAAGCAGACCAGTACCCTTTAACCGTAGCTACTGCACAACCCTGTTGTGCCAGGGAAGGAGAGAATGGAGAATATCAGACAAATGGGTTCATAAGTGATCAACTGATCTCTCTCCACACTATTTTACAAGCCTGGCCCACCTACTGGAATAGACAGATTTGTTAGAGTGTGTAGGAGGGTGGATACCCGACTATGGTTGCCCCCAACTTTTTGCCTGGTGTTTTGCTGATTTTTGAATTTGAATTTAAAAATATTTATACAGCGCACTTTTACCCAGCGGTTTCATGGCGCTATTAGTGAAACAGTGGACGGTAGCAGCTGGAGGAATTTAAGCAGTGTAAGCTTGCCTAAAAAGGAAGGTTTTGAGGTCCTTCCGAAACTGAAGGTAGGAAGGTGAAGTACGCAGGGCAGCCGGGAGGGAGTTACAGAAAGCTGGAGCCAAGAAAGCGAACCTTGCTCCACCAGCCTTCTGTTTTTTAAAACGGGGGATGGCTAGGAGGGCAAATGAGTGGAGCGAAGTTCTCTGCCTGGAAGGTAGGGCTTATTGACAGAGCATATGAATTCGGGAGCAGTGCCCGATCTGGCCTGGTAAGTGAGGCAGCCAAGTTTGAAAAGGGCACGCTCTTTCACAGGAAGCCAATGTAGTGCTTTGAGCAGTGGGGTGGCCCGATGGTGTTTAGGTAGGCCATGGATCAGGCGGGCAGCCTGATTCTGTACCAGCTGCAAGCGGTGGATCGCACAGGCAGGAGCCCCATTGTAGATTATGTTGCCATAGTCTATACGGGATAGTACCATGGCCAGCACGATTATTTTTAAAGCAGAGGGGGAAAAAAAACGGGAGACTTTCCTGATTATTCTGAGGGAAAAGAAACAAGAGGAGACCACAGAACCAACTTGTGAATGAACAGTGAGTTGTGGGTTTAGGAGGATCCCAAGGGTTTTTACTTTGGGTACAGGGAGTGGAGGGACACCAAGGGATGGGGGCCAGAAGGAGGGGGACCACGGACTGCAACCACCTCCGGTCAGGAACAGCTCGGTCTTGTCCAGGTTGAGTTTGAGGTGGTTGCAGTTCATCCAGTCCTGAATGAACGTCATAACTGTCTGGACATTCTGGGCGGATGAAGATGAGTGGGACAGGTTGAAAATTAGCTGGAGGTCATCTGCGTAGTTGAACACGGTGACCTCCAGCTGCTGTAACATAAAAATGAGGGGGAAGATGTATAAATTAAACAGAAGAGGGGAAAGTGATGAGCCCTGGGAGACCCCGCACTCTACCTTGCAGGAGGCCGCGGCGAAGCCAGCCAGGTGGACCGCTTGAGCTCTCCCAGCGAGGAAGGACTCAAGCCATGAGAAGGCCGAGCCCTCTATGCCCGCCGCCCTGACACGGTTGAGGAGGATGGAGTGGTCCACCGTGTCAAAAGCTTAGTTGACCTGGGACCCTGCTATTCAGGGCCCCAGGCCTACTGCTCTCTCTGTAAAATGGATTCCATGTACCTTAGGTACATATCTAATTGGAAACTGAGTCACCTTATCAGTCCCTGTACAGTGTACCTTAGGTACCCAGGGCATAGGTGTACCCAGGGCCTACAGCATGTATTATGCCACCCCTGGCTGGCCATCTAAATCTGACACAACTGGCTGCACGACAGCTGGGGCAAGGTGGTGTAATCACCCTTTGCTTTAGATATAGTATACCTATATCTAACCCTAAAATGGACACATGTATTCCTATCAGTCACTCCTATGGCAGCCCTTAACAATCCTGAAGGCAGAGTGCTTGGAATCATGTGAGATGGTGCTCTGGCATGAGCTGAGCCTGTTTGCAGCTTGCGGAACCAAGTCCCAATAGCTGTGCCATGATAACGCGTACCATATACTCTTAAGTGCGTTATAATCCTCGCGGTTATTTGCCAACTCTGGTATCGCTTTATCAAAACATATCGAGTAAGGTGTCATACGAATTGGAATACTAACCCCTCGCCAATTCTGGCGACGGGGTAAGCATTCCACCCTTCTAGAGGGACACGACATGTATGTAACTGTGAACCCCGGTTAAAGTTAACTCAAGCCTCAGCATCACAAAATGGATGCTGCCACCACAGACACAAGTCTGACCTCCTGCTGCTGGGAGTCCTTCCAGCGAGGAGAGCTTGGACAAAGGGTTTCCTGTCAGGGGCGGTGCTAGCACCAACCCAGACAGGGTTTTGTGTATCCTAGGTAGGCAGGGCTGAATAGGAAGGTGACTGCAATTGGCACCCCGGTGCTCACTGTGCATATGCCGGCTTGAACCAGTTCCAGGGGCACACCAGCCCCTGAGCTGGGGAAAGTCCGGACAGGGGAGAGGGGTGTAACCACCCCCATTCCTGGTCCCACCCATGGGCAGGACCTAGTCGCGTACAAGCCCCTTTCTTTAGAATAAAGGTAGGAGCGGGGACCCTTCCAGATTAGATCATCTTTGAATCCTGAAACTACTTTCTACGAAAGGAACTCAAGACTTCTTCTCAAGATTTCTCCCTTGTGACTAAGGAGTAGTCACCCTGCAGAAGCAGGCACCAACTAAGTATCTTGCGGTTTGCTGAAACGTCCTTCCTCCGGAACCAGACTGACCAGCACGACGAGACCCGGACTCCCTGCCCTCTCTGACCTCAACCTGCCTCTACAGCACAGCTGAGAATCGTGGGTGCGACGAGACCAGAGGACCCGGCTATCAACGGAACCAGCACGACACTGAACCAGCACAACACTGAACCAGCACGACCACGAAGGACTCTCGAGTGGGTGCACTGGGGTAAGAGAAGCCCCAACCCCAAGCAGCACGAGCACCGAAGTCCAGCCCCCCAGCATCCTCCAGATCTGCGTGGGGCCCTTTTGCCTCTGCGTTGTCCGGTCACTTGCCCGTTGGCTAGTGACCCTCTAGACGACGTCCTACGTTTGTTACACCGCTGGTCTAGCTCCTCTAGACTGGCCCTAGTCTCCTCCTGAAGGGGACCTTCCTCGGACCCTCCTGGTCCACTCCAGACGCCATTTTGTGTCGCCACGTGGGCTTGCCTTAGCCAAGGCTTGTTGCCTCCTTCACCGGATCCAGCATCGCCAGCAGCAGACATCCGACGTGGGACAGCTCGCAGACCTCCAGCCTGGTCGACATCAGCGCCCTGGTCCGTGCAGCAGCAGAATCCAGTGTCACCTCTTCACCTGGCTGAAGTGACCTCGTCCAGTGCCATCCTGGTGCCCACCTAATCACTGGCTAGTGATTCAGAACTCGGTCCCCTCTGCTTACAGGTACTCTTCTTCACTGATCCATCCCTGGATCAGCCCGGAACATCTTCACTGGTCGCCTGCCAGCAACTTCCACTTCAGGCTCCTGGTTCGTCAACGAGGATTCCCGACGACACTTGAACCCTATGCAGCTGCAGCCCCTGGGCTACGTAAACCGAGTACCATGGTGCTCCAGCGTAGATCCACTCTCTAAGTGTCTAGATCCACTTTCGTTTTTGACCTACCTAGTCGGGTTCGCCCGAGAACACTAACTTTGCATTTACTAGTATCCATAGACTTTGTCCCGCATTACGCGTGAGAGTTTCCAACCTGCACACGACGTCCCTAGGCCTCCTGCTTCTAATCTAAGGGTTCAGCATTGTAGGCCCAGCGGTTCTAAAGCCTCTGAGAGTAGTACTTACCTGCTAGTAATTTCGCATTCCACTTCCATAGTATATGGTTTTTCGTGCCCCTCGGGTATTTGTGTAAATTGTGCGACTTTCAGTATTTCTTTAAGAGTTTTGTATTGTGCTTAGCGCCCTGTCCTCATAAAGAGTCCAGGGTTGTTGTGTTATAAATAAATATCCTTTTATTTTCATAACAACTTGTGTGGTGTCCTTTCACTTGGTGTTCAAGGGGTATATGTGATGGTAAAACAGCTGGCTTAACACGCCCTCTAGAGTTTAGCCTAAAGACTGCTCTTGTCCATGCTACTAGGATAGCTGGTCTATAAGGTTGACTTACAACCAAGTCAAGTCAAGTCAAGTCAAGTCAAGAAATTTATATAGCGCGCTACATACCCAGAGGGTCTCAAAGCGCTTGAGGAAGGGTTGGGAATTAATTGTCGAATATCCAGGTTTTAAGTTGTTTTCTGAATGTAGGGTGGTTCTGAGTGAGGCGAAGGTGAGTGGGAAGTGAGTTCCAGGTTTTAGCTGCCAGGTAGGAGAATGATCTGCCTCCCATGGTGGTTTTGTTGATACGGGGTACAGTTGCAAGGGCTTGGTTGGAGGATCGAAGGTGGCGGGAGGGGGTGTAGAAGGAAAATCGTGAGTTGAGGCATTCGGGTCCAAGTTCATAGAGTGCTTTGTGTGCGTGGGTTAGGAGGCGGAAAGTAATCCTCTTGTTAACGGGGAGCCAGTGGAGGTTTTTCAGGTGTCCAGAGATGTGGTCTTTGCGCGGGATGTCTAATATGAGTCTGGCTGATGCGTTCTGGATGCGTTGGAGTTTTTTCTGGAGTTTTGCGGTGGTACCGGCGTATAGGGTGTTGCCGTAGTCCAGGCGGCTCGTGACCAGTGCGTGGGTGACCGTTTTTCTAGTTTCAGTGGGGATCCAGCGAAATGTTTTTTTGAGCATGCGAAGAATATTGAAGCAAGAAGATGAGACGGCGTTGACTTGTTTGTTCATAGGGAGTGAGGAGTCCAGGATGACACCTAAGTTCCGTGCGTGGTCCGTCGGGATGGGTGCTTTTCCAAGGGACTCTGGCCACCAGGAGTCATCCCAGGCGGAGGAGGAGGTGCCTAGGATAAGGACTTCAGTTTTGTCTGAGTTCAGTTTCAGACGGCTGTGCTTCATCCACTCGGCTACTTCTTTCATTCCTTCATGTAGGTTGGTTTTAATACATAGTGATCACTAGAATAGTGAGCACTGTATATCAGGCCAACTTCTCACAGAGTGTCTTCTGGCAGATGAAATAACATCCACCGCATGCGGTGGGAGAGAGAAAGAGTTCAGGTTGCTCTGTTCAATCTCCAGGCATGAAGGTGCAGGTTCTGGGGATGGGGGTGTAGAACATGTCCCTGCAACTGCAAGAGGAGGTCTGCCCTGAGAGGGAGACGGAGCGGAGGGTGAGAGGAGAGATAAATGAGGTCTGGGTACCACACACTTCACAGCCAATCTGGGAGCGATCAATATGACTTGGGCCCGGTCTTGGCAAATCTTCCTTAGAACTCGAGGAATCAAGGGTATGAGAGGAAACACAAAGAATATCTGAGCCCCAATCTAACTGAAACGCACCCCCAACGCTCCCTGCATCGGATACTGGAGACTCCAAATCAATGGGCAGTGTGCGTTCTCGTGAGTGGCGAACAGGTCCACCCAAGGAAAACCCTCACATTCTGAAAACGTGATGAACCACCTATGGATGGTGACACCACTCATGATTGGCTGAATACAGCCGACTGAGACAGTCAGCAGGCACATTCAGCACTCCGGCCAGATGATTCGCAATCACACAAACCTGATGGTCCTCAGCCCAGAACCAAAGTCGCAGAGCTTCTCTGCAAAGACTATACAACCCTACTTCTCCCTGTTTGTTGATGTACCATATCGCTGTAGTGTTGTTCGTCAGGACCTGAACTGACTGAATGTGAAGGGGAGGAAGGAAAGCCTTGAGAGCCAAATGTATTGCCTGCAATTCCAGAAGATTGATGTGAAACAATCTTTACACTGGAGACCAAAGGCCTTTGACCTCCAGATCCCCCAGATGAGCTTCCCACCCTGTGTGGAGGCATCCATTATAATTATCGCCACCGTAGAAGGAGGTTGAAATGGCTTCCCTTGGGACAGGTTGCCTGAAACACTCCACTATAACAGCTCTGCTGCAGTGTTTCTGGAGATTCTGACCACCTCCTCGAGATCTCTGGTGTGTTGAAACCACTGTCTGCGGAGGCACCACTGGAGGGCTCTCATATGCCAGTGTGCATGGTTGACCAACAGTATGCAAGAAGACCTTCTGGACTGCAACAGCTGCTCCATTCTGAAACAGTGGAATGATAGCCTGGATGTCTTTAATCCTCTGCAGAGGCTGGAAGGCATGACTCACAGTAGTGTCCAGTACTGCCCCTACTAACAGGTTGTGCTGACAGGGCACCAGGTGAGATTTGGGAACATTTATCAAAAAACTCAAGTTCAACAACAGATGCGTTGTTATTTGGAAATGATGCAGCACCATCTCTGGTGACTTTGCTTTGAGCAGCCAGTCGTCCAGAAAGGTAAAAAAGGAATCCCCAATCTTCTGAGATGTGCTGCTACTACCGTCATCACCTTTGTGAAGACCCGCGGTGCAGGTAGTTAGACCAAACGGAAGGACCGCATACTGGTATTGTTGAGATCTCACTGTGAAAGGAGATACTTCCGATGCTTCTTCAGGATGGGTATGTGAAAATACGCATCCTGCGAATCGATAAACACCATTTAATCTTCCTGCTGCAGCGCCAGAAGAACCTGAGCCAAGGCCAACATCTTGTATTTCTCCTGTTTGAGGTACAAATTCAAAACCCTGAAGTCTAGGATCAGCCTCAATCAACCATCCTTTTTAGGAATCAGGAAGTACCAGGAGTAGCATCCATGACCCCTTTCCTGCTCTGAACAACCTCGATCGCCCCTTTCTGCTGCAAAGATAGTACCTTCTGTTGTAGAAGCAACAAATGGTCCTCTGAGCACCAGTCCTGGCGAGGAGGAAAAGGAGGGGGAAACTCCCGGAAGAGAAGGGCATATCTATTTTCTACGAGATCCAAAACCCAGAGATCTGAAGTAACAGACCTCAAATTTCAAAGAAAATGGGAAACCCGTCCTCCCACAGGACCAACATGTTCTAGGATGGAGGATGAAGAGCTGCTTTCCTGCGGAACCAGTTGGAGGGGCAGGAAAGGAGAAGGAGACTTGCTGCAGAGCTTTGCCTTGCAGACAACCTCTGAGGAACATTTTATGTAGTCCTTCTTGAGGTCTTTCAGGTTAGGAAAGTGAAGTGATTGCCATTAGTTGGACGAAGGTCATCTACTAAAATTGAAAGACTGGGCTGATGGTGGAGCCTCTCCTTCCATGGCAATGCTTTTGCTTCTGCTATTATTGGTGCTGGTGAGGCTGGCATGAACATTGAGGGCACTTAACCCTCTGCGCTGGTACTAACAGCAGTCCTTGTGCTACTAGTGGGACCTGCTAAAACTCTCAAGTTCCTCTCATCCAACAGTTTACAGCATTTCGGTTGTGATGCTGATCCGCAGCATCTCCTCCTGTAGGCTGCCTGAACGAAGCAGAGCCCGATAGTTGCAGATTTAGCATCTTTAAATGTGCTTTAGGTTTTAAAGTTTTTCGGCACATACACGCTGATCATCCTAGAATGATCCTGTGGCAATACCCATGCTTGTGAATATCTAGTGGTGGGAGTCCTCTTTGGTAACTTTACAGAAACCCTTCCTTTGTCTGTCTGCCTATTGTAGTATGGACTCCCATAGGGCTCGTTTATACCTTTCAAGATTTGTTATGGCACTCGCAGCTTTGAAGCTGTACTGCACATATTGTTCCCAGTAGCACTGTTTTGGTTTTTCTATCTGGGGGAGCATATGTCTCAAGCGCTAACAGATGCCGCTTTCGACCTGCCAACACCATGATGAATCCGTCTTTGGCACTAGGTGTAGAAAAGCCATATCTTGCTCCAGAATGCTGCATTTTCTCAACAGCATCAGTTTTCATCACTGCTAATGTACAAACTTTCTTCTTCGATAACTTCAACAGTCCTAAGACCAGGGACGTAATAAAACGTGAGGGGGGCTCCCCTGCAAGATATGCTGAAGGGGCCCCTAACACTCACAACAGTAGGGACTTAGAGGACCCCTCCAGTATGCGCACGACTGGGCCCCCGCAGGGGCTGAGGGGTCCTTTGTTACACCCCTGCATGAGACTTGAGGTGACAGGTGTGGTTGCAGTCCTCGGTAGGAGCATCTCCAAAATAACCAACACTGCTTTGTACACAGAGTTTAGATTCACCGCTCGACGATATTTACTGGATGGTGGTAACATCATCGACCATTAAGACTACATGGTGAGTCTGTGATGGAAGTTGGTCATCAGCACATTTAGCACTGAAAAGAGATGGGGTTCTCTTGTGTTTAAGGACAATGAAACAGATCTAGTTGGTGTCAGTTTCCCAGCAGGCAGCCTCCCTCCTTAGAGACAGTCTCCTCCACTGAAGGTGTCAAAGTTGAGTAGATGGACATTGATCTGTCGAGTGAAAAGCCAGCGCCGAGAGACTTGACGCCTAATAGTAGGACATCAACAAGGTTGGCGAGACTGGGAGACGAGAAAGTGTCTTGAAGTCAGCAACTTTGTTAACAGTGATGGTTCGATGTCAGCTTCAAGATGGATCCTGCTTTCGAAGGTTAGGGTTAAACCTTTACCGGATAATGATCGCGAGTGTTGAAAATGTTGACGTTTTTTCTACCCTGCTTCCTGGATTTTCCTCTCCTTTGATCTCCTTCATTGGGAGTCCTTTGGAGCGGAGGGCTTAATCATGCATTCTCCTCTGGAGGCTCTTGCACTTCTGTTATTGCACTTGGCTCTGGCGACATGTAATTTTCCTCTCAGGCCTTTCATTTTTTTAGAGTGTTTCGGGCATCTTTGTACAAAATTCACATTCTGATGAAGCAGGAATCTGAGTGGCACACTGCATAGACCTGGTGGGGTAAGACGAAACTCATTCCTCCCACACGAAATTGAGGAAAAGTGAAGGCCTTCTAAGGACTCTCAGGGGGAGAAAAAGTTTGACTGAAGAGGTTAGCTAGCATGACAACACACTGACACACCGCACAGAGAGTAACAGAGCTTCTGTCTGCCCATGTAGGCAGCACTGGTGCATTAATTGACAGCTTCCGCTCCACAGAGTGCTCTTACCATGGTGGAGTCATCTCGGCTGAGAATCAGGAATCCGTGCCTCTTGCTCTCATCCAGTCCCTCAGAAGTGCCACTTTCTTTCTCACTTTCGGACTTTCGTTGCTGTGAAGAGAAAAATGCCAACCAACTCATTCAGTGTGCAACTTTTTAAATTCCACACAATTTTTCAACCATACCTACCTGTTTTTCTTATTTTCGGTTTCCCTCCTATGATACTTCTATATGAGAGAGAGTGCACTGAGCATCACGCCAGGGCCTGAGTGAAGCCCCAGCCCAGGCGCTAGGTGGTAAGACTTGATCAATCCCTTTGTTACGCTCACCTGCCCTGTTACTTTGCCACAAGGTTTGTTGCATGTGTGATGTATATAAAAATCATATATACAGAATAATCCCACAATTACCCAATTGGTTTTGTAGGATTGTTGATAGAGAATTGGTTGGTTGTTGTCCTATCTTTGCATGTGGTATAAATGGCTAACACTGTATAATATCCTTTACAGGAAACTACCAGTGGATCCCTACTTTGAATTTATACTTAGGTCACTGGTTTTGAATCTTGGTATAGTTTACAATTCCAATTATCACTTTGAGCACTTAAGCAGGAGCACATGTTACACAGGACCTGAGGAATAGCTCAACAACTCTGAGAGCCAAAGGCAGAAACATGTCAACCAACTTTTTTGAAGAAATCAAGCATGCATGAGTAATCCCGTTTGGCACTCTGCCTGGTTTTAATCCTGACCCAAAGACACATGAATAAATTGTTTTGCGCATCTTAGAGCCAGTTTTAAATTACACACCCTTCACTCACGCCCTGCTTCACTCACCATTTCTTGTTCATTTAAAAAGGTATTTATCATACCTCTGAAAACATCAGTGAGCTTCTTTCTCTAGTGAGAGGGTTGGAGTCATCACTGTGCAAGAAGGTTCCCAATGATGAAGCATGCCACCTTAGGCGAGTGAGGGAGTTTGTACTTAAAAGGGAATACCCCACATCATTTAGGACTACCAATTATCTTTCTCTCTCTCTCTCCCTCCTTAGATCCAGGTGTTTATTTGTGGTTGACATAAGTATTAGGGAGTCAGCTCCTGCTGGTTTTTAAATCTCCCTTGTGCTTTTGTTAGGAAGATTAAAGAATACATGGATCTAGAAGTGAATATTAGACAGGACAATCATGTTAGACAGGACAATCACCTGTTTGCCATCACAATACATTTATAGAAGTCTAAAACATTTAGAAGCAAATAAACATAAATGGAGTGTGATTTCCTTATTACTTTATTTTTTGGCAACACTTGAATAAAAGCTCGAGATCAGATCCAACAAAATGGGGCTGCCTGGAGCCTCTGAAACAAACAATAAACAACGCAGGAACCTACCTCATCCTTCTTTGAGGAGATCACTGTCCACATGTCATGGCAGCCCGGGAGTTCAAAGGTGGTGACCACCTGGGGCCGGATACTTTTCTGAGAAGGAGACAGACACATACAAATTATCAGAGTTCCTGTCAAATGAGAAAGATGTCAGAAGTGAAGGTGGTCAATGAGGCACTTCCCAGTAATAAAGCTCGTTTGTCGTGAGCGTCATACGAGGTGTGGAAAGGAGACGATTGCCTGGAGACTGGTGATAGGGTCTTTAAACTTTATTTTATTTTAAAGCTTTTTCTGCAAGGGCTTCATCCTAATGTCATCAAGCCTAGAAGCATGGCATCCCCCGAATGAGAGCCCTTGGAAGCCACATCAGTTTGCTTTTATTAGTAGAATGTGGCACAGACAGACCGATTATATCCCTCAATACTACTTGTTACCAGAGTCACAGACCCCAGGTGGGACTCTGCTCCAGCAACTACGATGCATAAACAGGTTCCACGAAGAACTGCAGCTCAGTTGACTATGTCGCAGACACAGATTCCGGGTGGGAGTGTGGGTTAGTTGACAACCCCAGATACACAGATACAGGGTGGGATGGTGCCTCCGCTGAAAACACTGCATATGAAGATTCCGGGTGGGACTGTGGCTCAGTTGACTATGCCGCATACAGAGATTCCGGGTGGGACTGTGGGTCAGTTGACTATGCCGCATACACAGATTCCGGGTGGGACTGTGGCTCAGTTGACTATGCCGCATACACAGATTTCGGGTGGGACTGTGGGTCAGTTGACTATGCCGCATAAACGGATACTGGGGGGGACTGTGGGTTAGTTGACTACGCTGCGTACACAGATTCTGGGTGGGAATGTGCTTCAGTTGACTATGCTGCATACACAGATTCTGGGTGGGACTGTGGCTCAGTTGACTATGCCGCATACACAGATTGCGGGTGGGCCTGTGGGTCAGTTGACTATGCCGCATACACAGATTCCGGGTGGGACTGTGGCTCAGTTGACTATGCCGCATACACAGATTTCGGGTAGGACTGTGGGTCAGTTGACTATGCCGCATACACAGATTCCGGGTGGGACTGTGGCTCAGTTGACTATGCCGCATACACAGATTTCGGGTGGGACTGTGGGTCAGTTGACTATGCCGCATAAACGGATACTGGGGGGGGGACTGTTGGTTAGTTGACTACGCTGCATACACAGATTCTGGGTGGGAATGTGCTTCAGTTGACTATGCTGCATACACAGATTCTGGGTGGGACTGTGCCTCAGCTACATACACAGATTCCAGGTGGGCGTGTGCACCAGTTGATTATGCTGCATACACAAATTCCTGGTGGGACTATGTCTCAGCTGACTATGCTAAATACACAGATTCCGGGTGGGACTGTGTCTCAGCTGACTATGCTACATACACAGATTCCGGGTGGGACTATGTCTCAGCTGACTATGCTACATACACAGATTCCGGGAGGGACTGTGTCTCAGCTGCCTATGCTACATACACAGATTCCAGGTAGGACTGTGTCTCAGCTGACTATGCTACATACACAGATTCCGGGTGGGACTGTGCCTCAGCTGACTATGCTACATACACAGATTCCGGGTGGGACTGTGCCTCAGCTGACTATGCTACATACACAGATTCCGGGTGGGACTGTGTCTCAGCTGACTATGCTACATACACAGATTCCAGGTAGGACTGTCTCTCAGCTGATTATGCTACATACACAGATTCCCGGTGGGACAGTGCACTAGTTGACTATGCCGCATACACAGTTTCCAGGTAGGACTGTTCCCTAGCTGACTATGCTACATACACAGATTCTAGGTGGGAATGTGTCTCAGCTGACTATGCTACATACACAGATTCCGTGTGGGACTGTGGCTCAGTCGATTATACTGTATACATAGATTCCGGGTGGGACTGTGGCTCAGTTGACTATGCCGCATACACAGATTCCGGGTGGGACTGTGGGTGAGTTGACTACGCTGCATACACAGATTCTGGGTGGGAATGTGCTTCAGTTGACTATGCTGCATACACAGATTCTGGGTGGGACTGTGCCTCAGCTACATACACAGATTCCAGGTGGGACTGTGCACCAGTTGATTAGGCTGCATACACAAATTCCTGGTGGGACTGTGTCTCAGCTGACTATGCTACATACACAGATTCCGGGTGGGACTGTGTCTCAGCTAACTATGCTACATACACAGATTCCGGGTGGGACTATGTCTCAGCTGACTATGCTACATACACAGATTCCGGGTGGGACTGTGCCTCAGCTGACTATGCTACATACACAGATTCCGGGTGGGACTGTGTCTCAGCTGACTATGCTACATACACAGATTCCGGGTGGGACTGTGTCTCAGCTAACTATGCTACATACACAGATTCCGGGTGGGACTATGTCTCAGCTGACTATGCTACATACACAGATTCCGGGTGGGACTGTGCCTCAGCTGACTATGCTACATACACAGATTCCGGGTGGGACTGTGCCTCAGCTGACTATGCTACATACACAGATTCCGGGTGGGACTGTGTCTCAGCTAACTATGCTACATACACAGATTCCGGGTGGGACTGTGCCTCAGCTGACTATGCTACATACACAGATTCCGGGTGGGACTGTGTCTCAGCTGACTAAGCTACATATACAGATTCCAGGTAGGACTGTCTCTCAGCTGATTATGCTACATACACAGATTCCGGGTGGGATAGTGCACTAGTTGATTATGCTGCATACACAGTTTCCAGGTGGGACTGTTCCCTAGCTGACTATGCTACATACACAGATTCCTGGTGGGAATGTGGCTCAGCTGACTATGCTACATACACAGATTCCGGGTGGGACTGTGGCTCAGTTGACTATGCCGCATACACAGATTCCGGGTGGGACTGTGGGTCAGTTGACTACGCCGCAGAAACAGATCCCAGGTGGGACTGTGGGTTAATTGACTACGTTGCATAAACAGATTCCGGGTGGGACTGTGGGTCAGTTGACTACGCCGCATGTACAGATACTGGGTGGGACTGTGGGTTAGTTGACTATGCTGCATACTCAGATTCTGTGTGGGAATGTGCTTCAGTTGACTATGCTGCATACACAGATTCCAGGTGTGACTGTGCACCAGTTGATTATGCTGCATACACAGTTTCCAGGTGGGACTGTTCCTTAGCTGACTATACTACATACACAGATTCCAGGTGGGACTGTGTCTCAGCTGACTATGCTACATACACAGATTACTGGTGGGACCGTGGCTCAGCTGACTAACGCTACTCACACAGATTCCGGGTGGGACTGTAGCTCAGTCGATTATACTGTATACATAGATTCCGGGTAGGACTGTGCCTCAGTCAATTATACCGCATCCATAGATTCCGGGTGGGACTGTTCCCTAGCTGACTACGCTGCATACACAGATTTGTGGTGGGACTGTGCCCTAGCTGACTACACTGAATACAAAGTGTGGGACTGTGCCTCAGCTGACCATGCTGAATATAGATTCCAGGTGGGACTGTGCCTCAGCTGATATTACATATGCTACATACACAGATTCCGGTTGGGACTGTGCCTCAGGGGACTATGCTGAATATAGGTTCCAGGTGGGACTGTGCCTCAGCTGTCCACACTGCACACATAGATTCCAGGTGGGACTGTGGGTTAGTTGTCTACTCTCCATATACGGATCCTAGCTGGGATTATTGCTCAATCCACGCAGCATACACAGATGCCAGGTGCGACCTACTCCGCTGACTACATAGCACACGCAGGACACGGCAGGGACTATGGCTCAGCTGACTGCACACTAAGACTGAAGGTAGGATAATGGCACAGATGCTTTATATCAAGCTGTCTACAAGTAGCTGCAATGGTCTCTGAAGCCTCTCTCGTTTACCTTGGCTGACGCTGAAGAACTGGTACCAGAACTGAGACAGATACCGAGCTGACACAGGCCTTTGATAAGTGTCAAGTCCATGCTCTTCAGCAACTGTACCTCTGCCCCAACATCACTGTTTTCATTATGTAACTAACAGCATCAGGACATGTTACCCCAAGCCAAAGAATTCCCCCTGGGACCCTCGTTCTTGAGCTCCACTAGACTGAAAAAATTACCACTAACCCACAGTGTATGTCAGTCTCCCTCACCCAACCCTGTCTCCGTTTGGAAGTAAAAAAATCTGTGACAGGCTTAACCCGAGTCTCTTCAAGAGGGTAGTACAAACAGTACCCAACACCTCACCATTCTTTATGGGCAGCTGGAAGGCTCTTAAGGTGGTTAGGTGGCGAACTGTTGAGACAAGCACCCTCGGCACGGTTTTGTGAACCTGTACCAACATGCTGCTGTATGTTTTTGGGCAGGCCTGAGTTTTTCCCCAAGAGCCTTTACCCCCATACAAACTCGCTGCATGCGCTTCCCTGTTGCTTATTTTTGTAGGCAACATCAAACCTGGGTTCCGATGTCACAAGAACACACAAGGAGAAACCTTCCTGGGGTAAATAATTGGATACGCCCTCTCAATCATGCCTATCTGAATAAGATGCAGTGGCAGCAAGATGTGAGGTGTGCGCTAAAAGCAACCTCACCGGGGATAACAAGAAGATGGCGAGTCCTTACCTGCAGCACAGACAGCGCACCGTTCTTCCCGAAGCCAGAACAAACAACTATTTCCAAATCAGGCTCAATGCTGTCCTGAAACTGCAGAAGGAAAATGTGATGATTATTAGACCACCACGGAGTAAGGTAGAGAAAAGTACCAGTAAATGGCTGAGAGAGCGAAAGGAAAAATGTATGGGAAGGAGGGGGGAAAAGAAGCTAGAGCGATGCGCCAGAGAGGAAGGGAGAGCGATGCGCCAGAGAGGAAGGTTGAGCGATGCGCCAGAGAGGAAGGGAGAGCGGTGCGCCAGAGAGGAAGGGAGAGCGGTGCGCCAGAGAGGAAGGGAGAGCGGTGCGCCAGAGAGGAAGGGAGAGCGGTGCGCCAGAGAGGAAGGGAGAGCGGTGCGCCAGAGAGGAAGGGAGAGCGGTGCGCCAGAGAGGAAGGGAGAGCGGTGCGCCATAAAGGAAGGCAGACTGATGCGCCAGAAAGGAGGGCAAAGCGGTGCGCCAGAGAGGAAGGCAGAGCGATGCGCCAGAGAGGAAGGCAGAGCGATACGCCAGAGAGGAAGGCAAAGCGATGCGCCAGAGAGGAAGGCAGAGCGATGCGCCAGAGAGGAAGGCAGAGCGATGCGCCAGAGAGGAAGGCAGAGCGATGCGCCAGAGAGGAAGGCAAAGCGATGCGCCAGAGAGGAAGGCAGAGCAATGAGCCAGAGAGGAAGGCAGAGCAATGCGCCAGAGAGGAAGGCAGAGCAATGCGCCAGAGAGGAAGGCAGAGCGATGCGCCAGAGAGGAAGGCAGAGCAATGCGCCAGAGAGGAAGGCAGAGCAATGCGCCAGAGAGGAAGGCAGAGCGATGAGCCAGAGAGGAAGGCAGAGCGATGCGCCAGAGAGGAAGGCAGAACGATGCGCCAGAGAGGAAGGCAGAGCGATGCGCCAGAGAGGAAGGCAGAGCGATGCGCCAGAGAGGAAGGCAGAGCGATGCGCCAGAGAGGAAGGGAGAGCGATGCGCCAGAGAAAGGCAGAGCGATGCGCCAGAGAGGAAGGGAGAGCGGTGCGCCACAGAGGAAGGGAGAGCGGTGCGCCACAGAGGAAGGGAGAGCGGTGCGCCACAGAGGAAGGGAGAGCGGTGCGCCACAGAGGAAGGGAGAGCGGTGCGCCATAAAGGAAGGCAGAACGGTGCGCCAGAAAGGAAAGCCAGCGCGATGCGCCAGAGAGGAAGGCTGACCGATGCGCCAGAGAGGAAGGCAGAGCGATGCGCCAGAGAGGAAGGCAGAGCGATGCGCCAGAGAGGAAGGCAGAGCGATGCGCCAGAGAGGAAGGCAGAGCGATGCGCCAGAGAGGAAGGCAGAGCGATGCGCCAGAGAGGAAGGCAGAGCGATGCGCCAGAGAGGAAGGCAGAGCGATGCGCCAGAGAGGAAGGCAGAGCGATGCGCCAGAGAGGAAGGCAGAGCGATGCGCCAGAGAGGAAGGCAGAGCGATGCGCCAGAGAGGAAGGCAGAGCGATGCGCCAGAGAGGAAGGCAGAGCGATGCGCCAGAGAGGAAGGCAGAGCGATGCGCCAGAGAGGAAGGCAGAGCGATGCGCCAGAGAGGAAGGCAGAGCGATGCGCCAGAGAGGAAGGCAGAGCGATGCGCCAGAGAGGAAGGCAGAGCGATGCGCCAGAGAGGAAGGCAGAGCGATGCGCCAGAGAGGAAGGCAGAGCGATGCGCCAGAGAGGAAGGCAGAGCGATGCGCCAGAGAGGAAGGCAGAGCGATGCGCCAGAGAGAAAGGCAGAGCGATGCGCCAGAGAGGAAGGCAGAGCGATGCGCCAGAGAGGAAGGCAGAGCGATGCGCCAGAGAGGAAGGCAGAGCGATGCGCCAGAGAGGAAGGCAGAGCGATGCGTCAGAGAGGAAGGCAGAGCGATGCATCAGAGAGGAAGGGAGAGCAATGAGCCAGGGAGGAAGGGAGAGCGATGCGTCAGAGAGGAAGGCAGAGCGATGCGCCAGAGAGAAAGGGAGAGCAATGAGCCAGGGAGGAAGGGAGAGCAATGTGCCAGAGAGGAAGGGAGAGCGGTACATCAGGGATAAAGGGGAAAATTGCTCAAAGATGGAAGGAGAGGAAGATACCAGAGATGAATTGAAATGACAGACATGCATCGGACAAAGGAAGAAAAGTCAGAAATGCACCATAGATAGAGGGGACTGGAGCACTTTTGTACAGCGATTTATACAACTAAAATCTGAAAACACAGCTGTGGGTCCCTTTCTCCATGCACACAAAATGCAACCCTGTGTAGACCTTAGCTTCCCGCAGGCACTTGCTTATCTATCTCTGTTGGATAAGGGAGGGGTTCTCTGCATTTACAAATGATAGTAAATATCACCAGAGTAAGTAACCTGTGCTTACTCCGTAAGCCAGGCCTCCACCCCCGAGAATGATAGGAAAAATGCTAAGTATTTCCAGTGAAACAGTGAAAAACAACACTTACTTCTTCAGAAAGAAAGGCTGGTTCACCCATGGACGCGTTGGTGCATGGACCAATGTTCAGGATGCTATCACAAACCTTTAAAATAAATTTTCACAAAATAACTAACATTTCAGGGTATGCCTTCAACAGCAAAATATCAACACCTCAAATTCCTTTTCAGCGCTTCTAGTTGTTGCAGATACAACAGGGACATGCTAGGATATTTAACATGTGGGTCCGCCTTCACAAAACAAGACAGTATTTCAGAATGCAAAGCCATTCAAGTTCTTGTTTCAGCACTATAAAAAACCTCTCAATAAATAACTGGTCTTACTTTTCTCAAGTTTAATGGTTATCAATATCCACAAAAATAAGCTCTAACGAAGTAAAGTCAATTTGCAACATTGTTATAGTGGGACCATTGCATGCACACTGAGGTTGTGAAGACACGGAGGACAAGCGAGTTCACCCCTTAAGCGCTAGACTGAAGCTTTGAAATGTGCTCTTGGAGGGAGTTGTGGGAAGAACTACGGTTTTCAGACACCACAGAGTAGAACTACCTTCAGTTTACTCAGACCTTAAAGGCTTAGGGCTTAGGCCATAAACAAAAGCCGCATTGCTCATCCCTCAAAATCAGCTAAGTACTCGAAATGTAGAGCTTTGAAGGGATGCTCCAATCTGAACATTCCATATTTCGGTTAGGAGACACTCTGTCTCACAAGAGTTTAGGGTTTCTACAGGCTAGTGACAGAATTATGAGAATGAATTTGTATAGGCTCTGCAAAAACATAAATTACATAGGATTGGTTCTGGCACAAGCTCACACCGGTTGTGTTTTAAAGAGAGAGTAACCGCTGAAATTATGTAATTACGTCCAGGATCTTAATATTGTGGTGAGGAACATTAGGATGTTTGGATTCTGTGTCCCATAAGGGGTTAGAGAGGGAAAGGTAGAATGCTGGTTCTCTCTCACGTTTATAAATGTCTTAATAGTATTTTAATAGTAATCACTGTTGTGTGCATCAGGAATTCAGAATTAAACTCTGTGGAATTTGTATGTGAAACATTTGGGGATTGATCTCCTCTGATACAGAGTATGTGTGCATTTGAATATTTTTGGAAAGTAGGAAGTTTGCTAGAAAATAGTCTCTCAAAGTGAGTTCCAGCACACCGTGGATATGGTGCGTGTGTCCACATTAGTCATGTAGCAGCCAAATTATCTTACTGTACTCTGAAATCTATGGAGAGGACTTAAAAAACTGTTGCTCTTTCATTTCAATTAAAGTCTGCTGACAAGAACACGATCTCTAATATTGGAGTTGGTGAAGAGGAAACGCACGTTTCCATGGGGTTTTTCATATGGAACATTGTTAGAAACTATTTCAAGCCCCACACTAAGTCTTTTAAACATTTGCATAACATGTGGAGGTACTTTAAATGGTATGTCACCATCATAGCACTTAAGCATGAAGTATTGTGGAGAGAAGAAAGCAGAAATATTTTGCATATTTATTATTTCAGACCCTAGGTATGGTCTGCCACAGCAGATCTATCAGTCATGTAGATTCCTTGAAAATTAACTAGATAACCTCTATTTAGCACTTCCAGTTACCCATACCCAGTTAAGCCGAGTGAGAGATTTGCAGACAGGCCAGTTAGAGTACATTGCCGAAACCATGCCTTCATGAACAATCTACAAGTATAAATGCTCGGATTTGGGAAAAGTACTTTCTTGCATTGAAGACACCTTCATCTGCAGAAACTATTTCAAGGGGATTGTCTCCACTAAACCTACAGATGGCAATGCAAACCCAGTCAGTTCCTGGGTTTTAACCGAGCATTGATTTGGGTGGACATATGGTGGGCCATACCTATCAGGACTTCGAATTTGAGCTTGACCTCTTAATTGATGTTTCCGAAGTCTATCCTCCCTGCTTGATTCCTCTCTAGTCCTTGCTTTGTTGAAGATGGTTTTGACTGAACAGATTGCAGTGAAAGACTCTGCTGAGGACTGTGCTGTTTTCCAGAATTTAAATACTGTTTTATCTAACTTGATTGCCTTGGAAAGTTTTGTGTGCTCACCTAATACCAAAGACGAGGTCAGGGGCCCAACTGGGACATCTCTGTGTTAAATATGTTGTCATGAATGAAATTCACCTTTGAGGATACGCTGTCGGCATTATTACTCCTAAATAGATAACAGGCCAAACTGATCGAACTATTATTAATGAGATCACTATGACAATCTCCCGGACTTATAGGTCGCTGGTGCACAACTCTTCTGACTCTCCCTCCCACCTGAGTATGACGTGGGAGAGAGACCTTCAGGCCATGACTGAAGAGGACTAGAGGGGAGCAAGAGCATCCACTACAGCAGCTGTTATTGCCTAACAGTATAGAAGTATAGTACAGAAATATTTAGATCACACATGCCGAACTTGGCAGACTGTGGAGGATGGGGCTGGTGGATTTCTCTCTCTAAGATGCTAGTGACAGGAGGGGGGCCTTCTACACAGAGTCTGGAGCTGTGATGTGGTGGCCAGGTTTTGGTAAGAGGTGCTCTCCATGCTCAGAGAAGTAATGGGTTGGCAGATACCACAAGACCCCAAATTGTTCCTGCTGCATATTAACATTGTAATCGGTACAGGTGTTTTTGTGTATCGGGCTTCTGGTGGCTAAACAGAACATTGCCCATAACTTGAAAGATCCAGATCCCTGTCGTTAAAGGGGTGGAACACAGAGCTAGACTGATGTACGAGCCTTATTGATGTGAGAACCTCATTGATTCTCTTTGGCATTTTCCAGACCATAGAAGGAAAAGTTCCCTTAGGACGAACAATAAATGTGGAGAAAGAATCTCTGTTAACAATGGTATGCATTGCATGTAGGTTAACACCTCTCCTAGTTGTCCAGGCTTGCCATGGTCTAGATGGAGGGGCCTAAATAACTCTTAGACGTCAGAGCAACAACAATCCTTAGGTAGAAGGGCAGCCCTAAAGTGCAGGTCTTGTGATTTTGACTGTCTAAAAGTTTAAAACAATCAATAATTCCTTGACTAAGTATAATGATAAATAAGATCTATTCTTTTCAAAGGACCTGTATCACAAGGACTAGACCAACCTTCGGGCAGCCTAGGCACCTTGGTGCAAGTTACCGCTATAAGAAATAGTATTCGCTAGTTACTGAATGCAAGTGGGTGTTAGCAGTGTGCCCTGAGTGTATGCAGCCTTGGGCACTGTAGGAAGGTAGGATCCTTCTAGCATGGTTAGCCCCACTTTTTGCCTGGTGTCTGTATTTTTGACTGGTCTGACTGGGATCCTGCTAATCAGGACTTCAGTTACTGTGCTTCTTCCTAAATTGGACTATGGTAAGTACTTTGGTACCTTCCTAATTGGCTACTGGTGTACCCTTCTAAGTCCCTAGTGTATGGTACTAAGGTACCCAGGGCTTAGGTACTGCAGTGGTCATGTATTGTGCCACCCCTGAGAGACCACTCAAACTGTGAGTCAAAATGTCACCCAGGCAGGGTGACATGCCAACCTGCACTGCCTGGGGGTATAGGCAAGTCACCCCAATAGCAGGCCTAAGGTGAGGGCATATTTGCATGAGCAGATATTCCCCTACAATAAGAGTCCATTCCTTGATATTGTAAGTGCCGGTGAAGCCATCTAGTTTCACAGCAGCATGATGGCTCCACTGAACACAGGAGTGTTTGGTACCAAACTACTCCTCTCAATAAATCTGCATTGAGGCCAGAGTGAGATTTACTGTACCAAGTACCCAGAGGGCACCTCAGAGGTGCCCCCTAAAAATCTACTAACCCTGGTATAGTCTCTCAACACCTGTAGGCAGCCAGCCACCACCAGACACTTTTCTCGACCCTTCGCTGGAGAGCCCCTGCTCTCGGGGACTAGAAACAATGCACATCCTGGGCAGAGGCGTTACACCTCCTCCACCAAGATGGGCCAGTGCTCGAAGGGGGAAACTTTAGAGGTCTGCTGCCTTTGTAATGCAGCCCCCAGCCTTTGCTGCCATCAGCAGATGGCAGCCACCGATTTGGGTGAGAAAACTGCCAGGAAAACTTAGAAGAATAGGAGGTGAGCCCACCTCTACCAACTCCACCACGGGGTAGGGGCGGTGAGGTAAAGCACATCTTTCAGTCCTGCCATCTTGAAGATGGGGGAACCCCTCCAATCAGGTCTAGGCCAATCTAGGACTCAGATCTGCGATGATCTAAGAAGAAAGAAGACATCCATGCAGAGAAGACTGAGGACCATTCGCTTTGCCAAAAGCGGTCTTCCGAAACTGGAGAATTCCTAGATGGAGCTGTCGCAGTGTCCACCTTTATGGCCTGTAGGTAGTCATTGAGGTGCTTCTCGAATAAAGAGTCACCGTCAAAGGGCATATCAAGGATCTTAGTTTCAGCTTCTGGCCGGAATGATGTGGCCTTGAGCCAACCCAGCGCCGAAGGAAGCTGATCCTGCTTGAAGTCTATGGATGAAATATCCACTGCACAGTCAATTTCAGAAACTGTCTTTTCGCCTTCCTGCAAAATGTGTGTAGCTTCAGCTTTTTTGTCTTTAGCAAGAAATCCAGATATGTGGCGATTTCCTAACACATCTGGCGATATTATCACCTCAGACAGCTGTCCCCGACATAAATGTGAATCTCTTTCCAATAATATCTTGTCACCTGCCTTCCTTGTTAGGTGAAGAGATTGGGGTGGAAGGATTTTTAGACCTGCGCTGTGCAGCCTGAGTAATGACTGAACCAGGCCTTGGGTGTCCGATCAAACAGGCAGGTGAGTCTTCTGCCGCTTTATATTTGTCATCTATCCTCGGGAGAACGACAGACAGTCTCCGACGTTAATAAGCAAAGGTGATAACAGCACAGCGAATATTCACATACATATAACAATACTAGATCTAGAGATCAGTAAATAAAGAGACATGCTAGTCATTCAGACCAGCTAGGTTTTAAGAGCTTTTCTAAGTGAGATGTTGAATGCAGCTCAAGCGGCACACCATACCGCGTTTTGAACACTTTGCTTAAGATCAACAAACCCACAAGGTGGCTGAGATTCTCCTTACAATCTCAGAAGCAGACAGCAGTCAATCTAAGGGGTTGCACTGTTGACTATCGCGTGAAGAGCAGCTGAATGAAAAATGGACATAAATTATGCAGGTCCTTAAAACAGCCGCAAAGTCATCAGAACTTCAAGTGGTTGTGTTCACAAAGTTATTGCAAACTACTAAGATGTCCAAAAAATAAAGTACTGCATAGCAGAGTAAGCAAATCACCTGCGGCATTTTAACCAGAAGCAATTGTTGGGTGACTGTGCCTACAAGACCCAAGTACAGGACATTAGAATAATCATGAGGTGAGCTCACCACTGCCTGGAGTATTTGATAGTGCATTATCTGGAACAAAGGGCTGGACGGTCTTGAGACTCCAGAGATGACAAGCATTTACAATGCAATAGGTCTCGCCTTCGCAAAAGTTAGAGCTATTGGCAGTGTAAATGACAACCGTTTTATTGAGGTGTTGGTTTTGAAAACAGATAAATAAATGGCATTGTCATTTACAATGCCAATAGCTTAATCTCTCGGCAATGCGAGACACATTGTATTTGCAATGCAATAGGTCTCGTATTTACGGGAGTTAGAGCTATTGACATTGCAAACAACAATGTGTTTTATTTAGGTTTCAAATACCAAAACACAAATAAAAGGTCTGTCACACTGCAGTCTCTCACACACTGCTGTCTCTCTTACACACACTGCTGTCTCTCTCGCACTGCTGTCTCTCACACCCCATGCTCTCCCTAGAACACACACACTGCTGTCTCGCACACTGCTGTTGCTCTCACACAAACTGCTGTCACTCAAACGCGCGCACACACACACACACACTGCAGTTATCAATTTGGCCAATTCTCTCTAGTTTAATCAGGATTCCCCGCCCTACCCATCAGATGGAAGAACATTATAAACTCCTCCCTTGTCAAAGGCACTATTCACACCTCCCTAAAAATTGGAATAATCTGCTCAATTCTCAAACACCCTAAGGCGAATCCTAGCAGCAACAAAAAAGCATCATCCCATTGTTGCTCTAGTGTTTGTAGTGACAAAAACTAAGACTACTGGAATTTCTGTAATCCAGCTCCAAAAAAGCAATACAGAAAAAGAACACCTTCTACGCCTTTGCTCGGAGTGGAACTTTTGCATTAGACAACTAACTTTACCATCTGCTGAAATAAAATAAATTTTAAGACCAGCTAAAACGAACTAAATCAAACAAGGTGTTCACCAGCAAAGACATTTTAAAACAAGTCACACAAGCCCCAGTAATATCAAGTCTTGAAATTGGAACTCCAATCTGTATCTCTGTTTCCCTGATAATTTGGCCAATCCCAGTAGTACTTGATGAAATCACAAGCTCTGGAACTTAACAGCTTTCATTATCATTCAAAAAAGTTCCGAGTAGCTGCGTGGTTTATTTTGTATGTATTCTTGTAGACAGTTAAACTAACATACACTTTGCAAACTTTCATGTAACTTTGACACACACGAGAGTGAAAAGACGTTGCTACTTTCTTTATTAAACAGTTAAAAAAGGCTCGAAGTAGAAACATTTGCGTGCCAGAGACTCAACGTGAATATTTACGTAGGCATCTCTTTTGCGAACAAAATTATTTTCTGCATTTCACTCAGGGGGCACTGGTCTATAGAGTCCATAATCGGACACTGGATTTTTCTCTTGAGGAACAGTTTTTTTACACGCCGATGTGGATTTGTAAATAATGGACAGATATCCAGCAATCATGCAGTGCAGGCTCTGAGCTAATACAATGAACTCTGCATATTACGGGGCTTTATGTGGCGCGCAGCACTGCCTATCGGGCACATAATGAGTAGTACCTTTCTGGGCACCTTGCTCTAGGACGTTAACCACATGCGCGCTGTGCTTATTCTGCTGCTATGCTGACTTTTTTAAAAACCCATTGTTCATGACGAGCTGGGCTCGTCATCAGTGTTTGAGGAGGCTACACCATGACGAGCCCAGCTCGTCATCAGCCTCGAAGGGGTTAATCGACCCTACCGCCAGCCGTGTGGCGATGAGTGCAAGTTCGAAAATACTGCGGAAAAGCTTAAAGAGCCTGTCCAAGTGATATAAATATAGTGCAGCCCCTCTCAGCCTACCAGAACTGCAGCGTCTAGGACAAAAGGTCACGCAGAGGTCAGGGACGGCACGTGGGGTAGCCGTGTCACTTGCTTAGACTGTGTTGGTGCACTTAAAAGTGGTCTATACAGTGTGCATTAGTCGTGCATCATTTAAGTAGAGCAACACACAAGGCACTGGAGATCGAGGTTTTCAATTTTTGACTGAAGTTACTTGTAGTGAAATTAGACATATTTTTGTAAATGTGCAAATTATTTTTCTCTGTAATGATTTTTTATTGCAAGGAAAAAAAAATCAAGCTGGCAGGTGGCTAATTCAGGGAGAAATATCTCATTTGAGGAGAGACCATCTATCGGGGCATTTACTACAGGGAACTGTTTTCTCAACAAAATCACACTTTGTCCAACATTTCATATTACAGGAAATTGAAATAAAATCCACACGTTTTACGTTAAGTGAAATCCGGGAATTATAGAGGATTATGCTAGAGTAATAAAAATTTTACAAGGGCTTACCATTTTTGCTATAATGCAACTATACAAACACAACAAATCGCAACAAAACAAACAGCAGGGCACTGGAAAGTACTGTGAATTATGGCGAAAAGTAAACACTGAACGCAGCATAATAAGCGAGGCCTGTCCCTTGGACTGAGAGGCTTATGGACTGTGTCATACTCCAAATAAAACATTGATGACACATGTGGGTTCATTCTGCCTTCAGACAAAACGCTAATAAATAACATTTGGGTAATACAATGAATACGGGTGTGGGTGGTGGGCTGGGATGCAGAGCAAACGAAAGCGAGAAACAGGAGTGAAGGAATAATGAAAATATGGGATAACACAGAGGAATGAATAGAGCAAGTAATAGCCGTTCTAATGACTTACCACTGCTGAACCGCAATTACAATGCTCCGACAGCGGAAGCAAAAAATTCCTTGGGGCGGGACTTCAGTCTTTGGAATCCCGCGCACGCGCCCACGGAGAAGCAGTGCTGGTGACGCGGGGCCGAGGGAGAGCCCCGCGGAGGCTGCAAGAATGACGGTAAGTGGGGGGCGCTTGCATGTATGCGGCGGGCGGGGGCGGCACTTGCATGTATACGGCGGGGGGCGCTTCTATGTATGCGGCGGCGGCCAGGGGGAGGGGGGCCCGCTTCTATGTATGCGGCGGCGGTGGGAGGGGTCCTTCTATGTATGCGGCGGAGGTGGAGGGGGGGCTTCTATGTATGCGGCGGCTGGCGGCCTTCTATGTAGGCGGTGGGGCGGAGGGCGCTTCTATGTATGCGGCGGGGGGGGGCACTTCTATGTATGCAGCGTTCGGGGGGGGGAGGGGGGAAGGGAGCCTCTGTATGTGTGTAGGTGCGTTCCTGTGTGTGTGTGTGCCTTCCTGCCTGCGGTGTGTGTGTTCAGTGTGCCTTTCTTTGCATGGGAATACGAGGGACGGCGACGTGCGTGCTCACGAGGTAGAATCCCCGGCAGGAGACGCTCGTGACAGTCTGCTGTCCACATTCCCCCAAAAGTGATTACATTAGTTGTCTCGCTGGACGCAAAAGCTTTGCTTTTGCTTTCGTCTAGCGAGACCTAAAAAAAGCAAGTTATAGAGACGCTAACCACCTGAGGCTTAAAGGAAAGCTCATCATCAAACGTAGGCATTCAGTTTCAAACAACCGTGTGACATTCAGTTTGAGACTTCTGTGAGACAGGAGCGAAAATTGCTGCGTGCAAGATCGGTTTTCCCATCCAACCTGGGGGTTTGGCCTGCTCGCCTCCACGCTCCTCACCTCTCCTGCTCCTGAGCCTCCTGCTGCCTGAGCACATCGCCGCTGAGAGCCGACGCCGATTGCAGCACCCCAGCCGCCGCAGGGCCGCCCGCTTAGCCTGCTCCCGTTTTCCCGCCGCTGCCTGCCTGCGGCCCCGCCCCCACGCCAGACGATTGGCTACCACGATCCCGCCTCCCAGCTGACCCTCCCTTCTTATGACGCCCCCTCAGCGACCACGCAGCGGACGCGCGCAGCGAGAGCACCGACTGAGCGCCGAAGGTGCGCCAAAGGTAAGCCCGTCTGCCCCTGGACCGCGCCCAGTGCAAGGACCCCTGGCCCCCGCAGACTCCAGCCCTCCTGCCGGACCTACGACGCCACCGAACTCTACGCACTCAACGCCGGCCGAACCCCGGGTTGCTACCGAGCCACCCCGAGACGCACCCACGGACCCTTCTGCTGCCACTCCTGCAAGTTCACCTGCATCCGGACCTGCACTACTCCTGCACCTACCAAGACTAAGACGAGCAACAGCAGCAGCCACCTAAAGTGCATCCTGCTCAACACCCGCTCCGTCCACAGACACGCCATCGAGCTCTGGAACCTGCTCGACACTACTTCACCAGACGTCGCCTTCCTCACGGAAACCTGGATGAACGCCTCTTCAGCGCCCGACATCGCCATCGCCATCCCAGACGGCTATAAGATCATCCAAAGGGACCGCATCAACCAGACCGGAGGAGGCATCGCCATCATCCACAGGAACACCATCCGCATCACGACCAACACCGACGACACCCTCGCACCCGCCGAGCACCTGCACTTCCAGGTCCACATCAACCCCAAGACCACCCTCAGAGGCACCCTCATCTACAGACCCCCGGGACCACGCACACAATTCAGCGAAGACATCGCCGACTTAATCAGCCCACACGCCCTCCCCTCCGCTGACTACATCCTCCTCGGAGACCTCAACTTCCACCTGGAGAACAACAACGACCGCAACACAACCACCCTGCTGGACAACCTCGCGAACCTCGGACTCAAGCAGCTGGTGACAACCCCCACCCACTACGCCGGACACACACTCGACCCAGTCTTCTCATCCAGCAAGGACATCGCCTTCAGCCACGCCACCGGACTCCACTGGACGGACCACAGCTGCGTCCACTTCAGCTTCAAAAGGACCACGATCCATCAACAGGTTGCACGCAGAAGCTGGAACAAGATCACAGCCGACCAGCTCGCGACTTCCCTGAGCAAGAACCCACCCACCAGCGCAACGAACCCCAGCCAAGCGGCCACCAACCTCACGAAATGGATCAGCGACTGCGCAGACGACCTGGCCCCCCTGAGGACCCCGTCTAGCAGACCCGGCAGCAAGAAAGCCCCATGGTTCACCGACGAACTCAAGAGCTCCAAGAAGAACTGCCGAGCCCTCGAGAAAACCTGGCGCAGAGACCCAACACCTGACAACATGACTGCCCTCAAGCTCGCCACCCGAAAACACCACCAACTCATCCACGCAACCAAGAAAACTGCATTCAAGGAACGACTGGACAACAACGCACACAACAGCAAGGAACTCTTCAACATCGTCAAAGAGCTCTCCAACCCCAACGCCGGAAACAACGACATCACCCCTTCGCAAGACCTCTGCAACTCCCTCGCCTCCTACTTCCACAACAAGATCGCGGACATACACAACAGCTTCAGCACTCAACTGACGCACGCCACGACCGAACCACCGCCCCCCACCACCACCCTCCGCGCCTGGACCCCGATCAGCACCGAAGATACCGTCCGCACGATGAACTCCATCCACTCCGGATCTCCGACCGACCCCTGCCCTCACCACGTCTTCAACAAGGCCGACGTGGTCATCGCACCCCACCTGCGGAACATCATCAACACCTCCTTCGACACCGCGACCTTCCCGGAGAGCTAGAAGCACGCCGAACTCAGCGCTCTACTAAAGAAGCCATCAGCCGACCCCAGCGACCTCAAGAACTACCGCCCCATCTCGCTGCTCCCGTTCCCTGCAAAAGTCATCGAGAAGACCGTCAACAAGCAGCTGGCCGCCTTCCTCGAGACGAACGGATCCCTCGACCTCTCGCAGTCTGGCTTCCGAGCCAACCACAGCACCAAGACCGCCCTGATCGCAGCCACTGATGACATCCGAGCACTGCTTGACAACGGAGAAACATCGGCCCTCATCCTCCTAGACCTCTCCGCGGCCTTCGACACTGTCTGCCACCGTACACTAGTGCAGCGACTCAGCAACGTCGGAATCTAGGAGAAGGCATGGGAATGGATCATCTCCTTCCTCGCCGGAAGGACACAGAGAGTCCGCCTCCCCCCCGTTCAGATCTGAAGCCACCAAAGTCATCTGCGGCGTTCCTCAAGGGTCCTCGATCAGTCCAACCCTCTTCAACGTCTACATGAGCCCCCTCGCAGACATCGCACGCCAGCACAACCTCAACATCATCTCCTACGCCGACGACACCCAGCTGATCCTCTCCCTCACCAACGACCCCGCCACCGCCAGAGCCAACCTTCACGAAGGGATGAAAGAGGTAGCCGAATGGATGAAGAACAGTCGCCTGAAACTGAACTCGGACAAGACGGAAGTCCTCATCCTGGGATCCTCACCCTCCGCCTGGGACGACTCCTGGTGGCCCCCCGCCCTAGGCAGCGCACCCCAACCAACAGACCACGCACGCAACCTGGGCTTCATCCTGGACTCCTCCCTCTCCATGACCAGACAAGTCAACGCCGTCTCCTCGTCGTGCTTCAACATCCTGCGCATGCTACGTAAGATCTTCCGGTGGATCCCCACCGAGACCAGGAAGACGGTCACCCAGGCCCTCGTCACCAGCCGGCTGGACTACGGCAACTCCCTCTACGCCGGAACCACCGTCAAACTCCAGAAGAGACTCCAGCGGATCCAGAACGCCTCAGCACGACTCATCCTGGACATCCCCCGTTGCAGCCACATCTCCGGACACCTGAGAGACCTGCACTGGCTCCCGGTCAACAAGAGAATCACCTTCCGTCTCCTCACCCACGCACACAAAGCCCTACACAACCAAGGCCCAGGATACCTCAACAGCCGCCTCAACTTCTACGCTCCCAAACGCCAGCTTCAATCGACCGGCCACGCCCTCGCCACCGTCCCCCGCATCCGAAGAGCCACCACAGGGGGACGGTCCTTCTCCTACCTCGCCACCAAGACATGGAACTCCCTCCCGACCCACCTCCGCCAGACCCAGGACCACCTCGCCTTCAGGAAACATCTCAAGACCTGGCTGTTTGAGCAGTAGCGGACGCCCCTCCCCTAGCGCCTTGAGACCCTCTGGGTGAGTAGTGCGCTATATAAATGCCTTGATTGATTGATTGATTGACCTCAAAGTGACGTGGGTTTCATCAGTGTAACACATCAAAGTCCGGTTGAACGACAAAATTAATCTGGCTTACGGAGCCACATTATGGTTGAAAAGAGCTGGGTTCAGGGAAGATCTTTGTGGTACTGCACAAATCAAAAGCATAAAAGAGGTTGGCATAATGAACAATTGACTGCAGTCCCAATGATAAAATGAAATAAATTTTAAAGCTACCTTTAATTCCACACCATTGCAATATATAAATCATCAGGGACATGCTGAAGAAGGCCACAGAGAAGTCGAGAAGAAGCCATGCTACTTTGCCACATTGGCGGAGTGTCGTTTATAGTTTTTCTTTTTTCAGTTTTATTTAACAGAACATTGCAGTGGTGAGAGTAACAGGTACAAACCACAGTGAGACTGTCCCTCGAGTACAACAGACGGCTATATATAGAATCAATATCAGGGCCAATAGGAAATCAAAACAGATGCTCATCGCTCCATCCCAAAACCTAAACACGCACATCCACACCCTTCTCACGGAGCCTGCTCAAGTGTGTCATTTATAATTAATGCTGAACAGTTACTTTGGTGCCATGGTCCGGCCTGATGCCTGCTTATACAGAAGGACACCTGCGCAGTAACCTCTGTCTCTTGTGATATGATGGAAGGGAGATGGCTCTAAAGTTACTCATGACAAAGGTATCCAAGAAAGGCTTTCAGGAATGAAATAATGCAAGCCTTGTTCCAGTCCTGAAGGATAAATGCGCTCAAGAAAGACAAATTTACTAGATTACATTGTAAGATGGCCACATGCACTCGGATGAACCAAAGTTAACTATTTTTATAAGCAAAAAGGTCTGCTCAAATGGCACACAGAAAAACTCATTAAGCATCCAAGTCCTACATTCGTCTGGTACTTTGGAAATAATTTTCTGATGTTTCAATTGTCCAATAGCTTACTTTAGTTAGGAGAAGGTGTAAAATTCCTTGGATTTTGTCTACGAACAATTAATATGTCATCTACAGCCAACAAAGCATGAAGTGGATGTTTCCAGGGGATAAAAAGGGGGCAGAAAAGCAGGTTGGGAATTCAGATCAAATAGTTCAACGTTCACACATTTATGCTGGGGAGATGTTACTGCTATGCCCTCATAAGCATAAAGACACCAGACATTACCTCGAAGGAATATGTGGACAGCTGGGTTCCAGACTGTGCCTCGTTGCCGTACACTTCAATCTCGTCAACTTCATCCAGCGTGGCTTTCCCGCCTGCATCAGAACAGAAAGAGAACCAATGAGGACTGATGAGGTAAACTATACCAAAAAGGCAGAGGTTCAGAGCGCACAGGAGATGCATCTCAAGGTCAGTTAAGAGGATGAAAATGTGACCAACAAGCGAACAAGATACTGATTGAACACTAGGAAAACAGGTGCAGTAAGATACTGGTGGCAGAACTGTGGCTGGTTACAATTGACAAGTGCTGCTGAACTCCAGTAGCAAAATAGAATGATCATATATTGTGAGGAAGTGCAATCTTTCTTGCATGGTATGCCCCCACTTTTTGCTGAATTGCTGATGTGCTTTGACTGAGTGTGCCCTGGGCTCCTGCCAATCAGGTGCCCAGGGCCTATGTTCCTTCCCTAAAACTGTATTGAAGCTAAAGCCCAATTGGCATCTCTGGCCACATGTCAGCCCCTGGTAAATGGTACCATTGGTACCCCGGGCATTGTGACCAGAGAAGACCGCTTAGGGCTGCAGTACTTGTAGTGCCACCCTTAGGGGCCCTGCACCCTGACACACACACACACACACACACTGCCTTTGCAGGCTAAGTGTCCTGGTGCAGAACTAAACAAAGAGTTGAGATGGCACACATCCCTGTGTGCCAGGCCCACAATCCCACTGCCCTGGCATACATCCGTCACCCCTCTAGCTGGGTGCCCTATGCCAGTGGCGTGGGCACAGGTACATGAGCCCTGTGCCCCTACAGTACCCAGGGCCATTCCTGGGCACTGTAAGTGCAGTGATGCCATTAAGAGTATATGGTGCTGGGAGGTTGTCATTACGAACTCCACAGCACCATAATGGCTACACTGAAGACTGACAAGTTTGATATTAAACTTCTCAGCACATTAAACCCACACTGATGCCAGTGTAGGATTTAATGTACAATGCACGACAGAGGGCATCTTAGAGATGCCCCCTGAAACCTAACCTACAATCCACGTCTTGTCTGAGAGGCTGCCTCACAGCAGACATGTTGCTGGACCCCTGGGTGGAGAGCCCCCCGCTCTCCAGGCCCTGCAACAGTGCACATCCTGGGCGAGTTGCTAGGTTTCCTCCCCCAGGATGGGCAGGGGGAAGCTTTAAAGGCATTCCGCCTTTGTGAGCTTCTCCAGGCCACTTGATGTACTCAGCAAACTGGCCCCCACCAGTTCCGACCCCACTCTGGCGGGAAACCCTACATCAGGAGAGGGGGTGTGCCAGCCTGTGCAAATCCACCCCTCAGGTGGAGGAGGCGAGGTGAAGCACGACTCTGGGCTACCGTCATCTTGAGGATGGGGAGCCCTACCCCACTCACAGCTAGGCTCCTGCCCACCCTCCAACAGGAGAGGAGCAGGTTAGGGGGTGTGCCCACCCCAGGGACCGATTGGTCCTTGCCCTCACCCTACCTGTAACACCCCTAAATGTAGTATTTACGGGCACCCTGAACCTTCCTTCCTGAGATCCCGATTTCGAAACAGGAAAGAAGACCAAGAAGAAGAAGACCTGCCGTGCAGCTGCTAACAAGAGAACAACACCTACTGACTTGGCACCAGCCCTACTTGCCTCTTGATCCTTGAACCTGCTAAATCCTGGCGTCTCCTGCGGACAGCAACCTCGAGAACCGCGGAGGACCTGCCTGCCTTGACTCTGTTAGAGACTGGGACTCCCATGAGCAGTGGTTCTGCTCAAACAGAAATACCCCTGATGCCAGCCAGGAACTGCGAACCCAGCCCACTCTGTACCCGCCAAGCCCGGCCTGTGCACAAGCGGACCAAGACCCCGAGGACGTCCCCCCGGCGATTCTGACCTGGAATCCAGTGCCCAAGGACCCTCCTTGACGACCCAGACGACACCTGCAGCCTCAGAACCAGGGACTCCCAACGGTGACCAGCAGAGGGTAAGATTTCTCGACACCAAAAGACACCCCTGCACCCGGCGCCCCACCGGCCCCTTGTGCCCAACTCCGGGGTGCCTACCTATCCTCCAAGATCCCAACTTACCCCTTGAAGTGTTGATCGCTCCAGAAGATCCTCCGTACCCGAACCTGCAGCCTTTGTTCACTCTCCAAGATCTCCATTGAATAACATTGAGCGCCCGACGGCTCAAAAGCACCCTGCACCCAGCCGCCCGAGTGTCCCTGGCAGTGTGACCTTTGCCCTACCTACTTCCCCATTTGCCCTGAGCAAGTGACCAGGAGCCCAGCTCCCACAGCCGCGTGGCCTGCTAGCATGCAGCCACCAACCGAAGGCCCCTGCCTCGCATTGGATAACACTGGGCCTAACTACCTCTGCACCCCTGTGCCGCTGAGTATGTACCAACCGTACCTACCTGACCCTGGGGGACCCCTGGGTCTATGCCCAGAACCATAACTCTGCCAGTACTTACCTAAAAGCCGATAACTCACTTTTCTTCCATAGGCTAACATTGACTGGTTTCACTTGGAAGTGTGGAATTTTGGAACTTTAAAATATTCACCTAAAATCAGCCGGACAACGAATTCCGATTTACTCACCTGTCATCAGGAGAGACCTCAGTGCTGCATCTTTTAGTGCAAAAAAACGATGGATTTGGGCCCAGATCTTTTGACTGGGGGAATGTGTGACATTGATCCACATTCGGTCCATCACTTGTTGTTTTTGCAATTGCCGCCCTAAGTGCGCTGGGGATGCCCAGACGTGGGTCCCAGGCACTCCACACCACTTGGAGTCAAGCTAGCCGGGCTGATGAGAGGTGTTACCTCGAAACCGGTCCGGTCCTCGGATGCTTGATTCCGTTCTGGGAAGGACATGGCTTTTGTAGTTCGGACTGGACTGTTCCCATGGGGCAACAGGGTCAGAGCTGATTTGCATATCGCCATTGTCTAACCCAGGGTGGTGTGGAGTGCAAAAAAACGATGGATTTGGGCCCAGATCTTTTGACTGGGGGAATGTGTGACATTGATCCACATTCGGTCCATCACTTGTTGTTTTTGCAATTGCCGCCCTAAGTGCGCTGGGGATGCCCAGACGTGGGTCCCAGGCACTCCACACCACTTGGAGTCAAGCTAGCCGGGCTGATGAGAGGTGTTACCTCGAAACCGGTCCGGTCCTCGGATGCTTGATTCCGTTCTGGGAAGGACATGGCTTTTGTAGTTCGGACTGGACTGTTCCCATGGGGCAACAGGGTCAGAGCTGATTTGCATATCGCCATTGTCTAACCCAGGGTGGTGTGGAGTGCAAAAAAACGATGGATTTGGGCCCAGATCTTTTGACTGGGGGAATGTGTGACATTGATCCACATTCGGTCCATCACTTGTTGTTTTTGCAATTGCCGCCCTAAGTGCGCTGGGGATGCCCAGACGTGGGTCCCAGGCACTCCACACCACTTGGAGTCAAGCTAGCCGGGCTGATGAGAGGTGTTACCTCGAAACCGGTCCGGTCCTCGGATGCTTGATTCCGTTCTGGGAAGGACATGGCTTTTGTACTTCGGACTGGACTGTTCCCATGGGGCAACAGGGTCAGAGCTGATTTGCATATCGCCATTGTCTAACCCAGGGTGGTGTGGAGTGCAAAAAAACGATGGATTTGGGCCCAGATCTTTTGACTGGGGGAATGTGTGACATTGATCCACATTCGGTCCATCACTTGTTGTTTTTGCAATTGCCGCCCTAAGTGCGCTGGGGATGCCCAGACGTGGGTCCCAGGCACTCCACACCACTTGGAGTCAAGCTAGCCGGGCTGATGAGAGGTGTTACCTCGAAACCGGTCCGGTCCTCGGATGCTTGATTCCGTTCTGGGAAGGACATGGCTTTTGTAGTTCGGACTGGACTGTTCCCATGGGGCAACAGGGTCAGAGCTGATTTGCATATCGCCATTGTCTAACCCAGGGTGGTGTGGAGTGCAAAAAAACGATGGATTTGGGCCCAGATCTTTTGACTGGGGGAATGTGTGACATTGATCCACATTCGGTCCATCACTTGTTGTTTTTGCAATTGCCGCCCTAAGTGCGCTGGGGATGCCCAGACGTGGGTCCCAGGCACTCCACACCACTTGGAGTCAAGCTAGCCGGGCTGATGAGAGGTGTTACCTCGAAACCGGTCCGGTCCTCGGATGCTTGATTCCGTTCTGGGAAGGACATGGCTTTTGTAGTTCGGACTGGACTGTTCCCATGGGGCAACAGGGTCAGAGCTGATTTGCATATCGCCATTGTCTAACCCAGGGTGGTGTGGAGTGCAAAAAAACGATGGATTTGGGCCCAGATCTTTTGACTGGGGGAATGTGTGACATTGATCCACATTCGGTCCATCACTTGTTGTTTTTGCAATTGCCGCCCTAAGTGCGCTGGGGATGCCCAGACGTGGGTCCCAGGCACTCCACACCACTTGGAGTCAAGCTAGCCGGGCTGATGAGAGGTGTTACCTCGAAACCGGTCCGGTCCTCGGATGCTTGATTCCGTTCTGGGAAGGACATGGCTTTTGTAGTTCGGACTGGACTGTTCCCATGGGGCAACAGGGTCAGAGCTGATTTGCATATCGCCATTGTCTAACCCAGGGTGGTGTGGAGTGCAAAAAAACAATGGATTTGGGCCCAGATCTTTTGACTGGGGGAATGTGTGACATTGATCCACATTCGGTCCATCACTTGTTGTTTTTGCAATTGCCGCCCTAAGTGCGCTGGGGATGCCCAGACGTGGGTCCCAGGCACTCCACACCACTTGGAGTCAAGCTAGCCGGGCTGATGAGAGGTGTTACCTCGAAACCGGTCCGGTCCTCGGATGCTTGATTCCGTTCTGGGAAGGACATGGCTTTTGTAGTTCGGACTGGACTGTTCCCATGGGGCAACAGGGTCAGAGCTGATTTGCATATCGCCATTGTCTAACCCAGGGTGGTGTGGAGTGCAAAAAAACGATGGATTTGGGCCCAGATCTTTTGACTGGGGGAATGTGTGACATTGATCCACATTCGGTCCATCACTTGTTGTTTTTGCATCTTTTAGCCCAGCACAAACCCTGAAAAGTAATTTTAACCGTACTTACCAGTAACCTGAATTTTCTCCCATAGGAAACCATTGACTGTTTTTCTGTGAAATTTCTTTTAAGTGTTGATTTTTGCAAACTACAAATATTCTTTAAAAATCGTACCAACTACCAAAACGTAATTGCTTACCTGTTTTAGATAGATGTCCCAGTACTAAACCTAGGAGTCCAGAACTGGATTACAAAAGTAACGTGAACATACTTTACCTGCGAATTGAACATAGGTAGTTTCAACTGAGAAATACAATAATATTCCTTAAAAATCGCTACTATAATCAAAACGCTTTTACTTAATTTTTGTACCATGACTGAATCTAGGATCCAGTCTTGTGGTTATAAAAGTAATCTACAAATTAATTAATTGCATTTAACAGAAAATTCCCATTGAGCTCAATGTTGTATTGTGTTTGAAATTGTGTTGCCTATTGCAACAAACGGTAACTATTGCATTCAAAAAGTCTATTGCCAGCTTGATAAATATTTAACTAAAGTAATTCATTCTGAGAAAGTATATTTTGATACCTGTTGGCTCTCAAATAAAACAAATATATATTTTGATATAAAACAATTGGTCTAGAGTTCAGTTATTGAGTGTGTGAGACCATTTGCTGACTACGTTTGTTCAACAAATGCTTTACACTGTCCTCTGATACTGCCTTACTGCTGGACCAAGCTACCACTTTAGAGAGTAAGGTTATATCCAACTTTAGCCTCTGCCAAACCTCTGGGGACTGGGGACTCTATACACACTGTACCTCACTTTGGTCCAGTATATATAGAGCCACTTTCTTACATATATTCTACTGGGCTGCAAGGTGGGAGGATTTCCTGCATCTTGTTAACCAGTCCTGTATCGTTTGTTATCCACGGACAGTTATTCTAGGCATTTATGAGGACATGCAAGTGAAACATGAGCGCTCGTCATCACTGGAGATGGGGCAGTAGCCCTTGGACTCCATGGTAACCTCACCTGAGTAGGTCCTAGACTGAATACCAAAACCTCAGGCTCTGTATATAGTCAACGCCAACCTGTAGGCTGTTTGTGGCCCCCATCTGCTCCACTCCCGCCCGTCAGAATAGGCTCTGTTTATTAACCCTCAACCAGCGCATAGAGCATACTGTAGATCTGGGAAGAAGCCAAATGCGGTCTTTTATGCTTAGCAGTAAGGGCAGTTTCGCTTTGATGTGGGTACATTATTCCAACTTCCCGGTTTTACTTTTTGGTTCACGAAGGAAAAATAATACAGTAAGACATGGTTGGATTGAGCTTCACCTCGCCATCCCACTCCTGCACTCAATCATTTCATAAGCTTCCCTTGATAAGCATTCTAGAAATAGATGTGATGTTTTCAGCAGTAGCTAAGGGAAACCGCTAGTCACTTCACCCTTTGAAAAGGAGTGCAGCCTTCCTGGAGTCACTGTGCCCACATCATGCAGTATATGCTACAGTCGAGGCACATTGTTCTACATTTTCAAAGATGTGATCAGACAACAGTGCAGCTGGATTACAAAAACTTCAATGACTGTTCAGGAAGCAGTGGTAAAATGGGCATGGCTTGTGCAACCTTGGGGGTCGTCCCGGCGAGCCTTAAGAGTGTGACATTATCTAAAGAACTGTTCCACCAGCAAAATGTTTGGTTCTAATGGTAAGAGGAGGTTAAGGGTGCATTACACAAACCTGGGGACCTGATCATAAAGGGTGAAACCTCATTGCTTTCCAGAAGTCATTGTGGGGTTGTGATAAAGTGCCCTCTTTCTTGCATGGTTGCCCCCACTTTTTGCTGAATTCCTGATGTTATTTCACTGAGTATGCCCTGGGCTCCTGCTAATCAGGTTCCCAGGGCCTATGTTCCTTCCCTAAAACTGCATTGAAGGCTAAACCCATTAGGCACCTCTGGCCACGTCAACCCCTGGTAAATGGTACCATAGGTACCCAGAGCACTGTGACCAGAGAAGGCCTTCAAGGGCTGCAGCACTTATTGTGCCACCCCTAGAGGCCCTGTACCCTGACACTCACACTCTGCCTTTGCAGGCTGCCTGCCTTGGTGCAGAACAAAGTGAAGAGTTGGCATGGCACACATCCATGTGTGAACACAAGGAGATGATGGACGGAGCACTGAAACTTTTCAGACACACACTCCCAGTCACAAATCTGGGTTGAATCCATCATCGTTCTTTAGCTCACTTCGCCACTTAGTTCAGACTCAGCTATATGCAAATCAGTTTTGACGCTTTCCTCATGGGAATAGTCCAGCACAAACTGCCAAGCCAGGTCTTCCCTGAACAGGAAACAAGCACCCTGGGACCGGTTTTGGGCTAACAGCCCTCATCAGCCAGGCTAGCTTGAATCCAGTGGCAAAGTGAGCAAGGGACCCACGTCTGGGCATACCCTGCCAACTTAGGGCGAACAAAGCAAACACAAGGAGATAATGGACAAGGGAAATGAAACTTTTCAGACACTCACCCCCAGTCTCAGATATGGGTTGAATCCATCATCGTTCTTTAGCTCACTTCCCCACCTCAGTTCAGACTCTGCTATATGCAAATCAGTCTAACCCTGTGCCTCATGGGAACAGTCCAGCCTGACCTGAAAAGCCAGGTCTTCCCTGTACCGGAAACAAGAATTAGTTTTACACATCCCTGTGCGCCATGCCCACAAACCACTGCCCTGGCATACATCAGTCACCACTCTAGCTGGGTGCCCTATGCCAGTAGTGAGGGTACAGGTGCATGAGCCCTGTACCTCTAAAGTACCCAGGTCCATTCCTCGGCACTGTAAGTGCAGTGCTGCCATTAAGAGTATATGGCGCTGGGAGTGTGCCATTATGAACTCCACAGCACCATAATGGCTATACTGAAGACTGGGAAGTTTGGTATCAAACTTCTCATCACATTAAACCCACAGTGATGCCAGTGTGGGATTTAATGTAAAATGCACCTCAGAGGGCATCTTAGAGATGCCCCCTGAAACTTGACCAACTCCTAGTGACCTGATTGAGTGGCTGCCTGGGCTACCACCACCAGACATGTTTCTGGGCCCTTGGGTCGAGAGCTTGCTGCTCTTGGGGGCCTGAAAAAATGCACATCCTGGGACGAGGTGCCAAGCCTCCTCCCCCAGGATGGGCAGGGTTCACGAAGGAGAGGCTTCAAAGGCATGCCGCATTTGTCAGCCTCTCCAGACCATTTGCTGCTTTCAGCAACTGGTCCCCACTGGTTCTACCCCCCACTTTGGGCGTGAGAACCGGCGGGAAAAACAAGTTAGGAATAGAGGTGTGTCCACCTCTGTCATCTACACCCCTAAGGTGGGGGAGGCGAGGTGAAGCATAAACCTCGAGTCCCTGCCATCTTGAGGATGGGGGGCCCAGCCAACCAGGGACAGGTTCCTGCCCCTTCCCTGGATATAGCAGAATAAGGGGTGTACCCATCCCAGGGAAGGGACCCATTGGTCCCTGCCCTTTACCTACCTGTAACACCCCTAAATTTAGTATTTAGGTGTCACCCTGAACCTTCCTTCATCAGATCCAGCAACTACAAAAAAAGGAGAGAAGGACGAGAAGCTGTGCAGAGCTAACAAGAGGACGACGCCCACTGACTTGGCCACAGCCCTATCTACCCTCGAACCTGCTCCTGCGAAATCCTGGCGTGTCCAGCCGCCATCAACCTCACAAACCCCAGAGGACCTGCCTGCCTTCACTTTCATGACTGTTTGCCCCGTGAACACCGGACGTATTTAAACTGCAGCTTCTGGTGCCAGCCAGGACCCGCAAATCCAGCCCACTCTGCACCCGCCAAACCCAGCCCGAGCTCGAGTGCAAATACCACGAGGAGGCCCCCCCGGCGATCCGGACCTAAAGCCTCCAGACAACGTCTGCAGCCTCAATCTAGAGGACCCCCTGTAAGAAACAGGCTCTATATATACTGCATCAAAGTGATGTACAGTGTGTGTATAGAGTTTCCAGAGGTTTGGCAGAGGTTAAAGTTAGATAGACCCTTACTCTTTAAAGTGGTAGCTTGGACGAGAAGTCAGGCAGTATCAGAGGACAGTGTTAAGGATTTGATGTACACTCAGTCAGCAAATGAAGTCACACACTCAAGAACTGACCTCTAGGCTAATTGCTTTTGCATAAAAAAATATATTGTTGTTTTATTTTCTAGATCCAGGCAAGCCTGGCACAGGTAAGCATAAAAATACTTTTCAGTAGTAAATTACTTGTAGGACCACAGTTCAAAATTGCAGTGTAACTTGTACTGATTTTGATTACAGTTTTAAGTAAGCAGTTTGCAACACATTGCAGGTATAGTACATTCGAATGAATGGGCTTATTAAGTAAAATGCAGTTAATTATTTTTCAGATTACTTTTTCAAACACAGGACTGAATCCTAGATTCAGCCCAGGGACATTTCCTGAAAACAGGTGAGTAAATGCGTTTTAGTTAGAGGTACGATTTTTAAAGAATATTATTGCATTTCAAAAGTTGACACCAATGTTATCCTATGGGAGGAAATTCACTTAGCAGATAAGTTATGTTAACAATACTTTTTATTACTCGGTGCTAGATACCTAGATTCAGCTCTGGGATATTTCCTGAAAACAGTTCAGAAAATGCGTTTTGGTTAATCGGCTGATTTTTAAGGAATATTTGTAATTTTCAAAAAGTCGACACTTTGAAACTTTGCGTCAATGTTATTCTATGAGGAAAAAAAGGTTATCGGGTTCCAGGTAGGTAATGGGTCTTTGAAATTAGGGTTCTGGGATTAGACTCGGGGGTCTCACAGGGTCAGTGATGCACTGTTGTTGCACCCTCAGCGGCACTAGGGCGGTCGGGTGCAGAGTGTTGAGGCCCAATGTTATCCTATGGAGGATAGGGGGACTCCAGTTGGTGGCTGCTGGCAGTAAGGTTCTATCTAACTTTAACCTCAGCCTACCTCTGGAGACCCTTGGACTCTATACGCCCTGTACCTCACTTTGGTGCGGTATATATATATATAGAGCCAGTTTCTTACAGGGGCCACATGCCTGTCATTCTTACAACCAGCAAAAGTACTGCAAGCAATGCTGCTCCATATAAGATTCTACGTGCAAGGGGCCCAACTGTGGAGGTAATCCAGCTCAAATTACATTCTCCATTGCAGAAAAGGAACAAACTACACCTGCATATGTACTTCTTGCAAATGTGATGTATAGAAGTGGGTTTCCTGGGGCACAATTTGGGTTCAGTGGGACCCTGGACTTCTGGGGCACTGATGCAGTATCTTTAGTGGTCAAAGCTAAAGATGGTACTTGACGGTCGTCGATCTGCTTGCATACACTGATTTGATGCCAGTTGTGTGTTATTGTTTATGATGTATAAACTGAAAATAAAGTAAAAAAAACAAAAATGGTACTTGACTGTCAGGCCTATATCGTACCCTTTACATAATCACTTCAAACGTTAGCTCTTGTGGGTAGGGCTCCTGACTGTGAAAAGGATCTAGCTAGCAACTGAAGACTAGATTGTGTTCATAATTGCTAGACCTTCAGAGTGCAGAAGTGTGCTCGGAGTGTAACTCCAACTCCTCTAGACACAAATGCAAACTGACAAACAGGAATCCATGTGAAACACAGAGGCATCTCCAGTTCCTTAGTTTAACAGCCCATCCACTATCTGTTGACAACCACCTCCTGTGATCAGTGCAGGTCACAAGGAGATGTAATAAATCTCCAAGATATAAACAAAATCCACCCACCATTGCGGCCCTCACTTCGGATACTCAGTTTTTCCAGCCACTAAGCTATTAATACAGTTTTTCAGAATTGATTAAGAGGGCTCAGCTGTGGAGGACAAACTGATTTTTTTAAAAATCCACATTTATTACTTTCAACACCGTGGATACTGACCCGTGCGGCCAGACTGCTTTACGTCCATGCGTTTTTTTTTGTTTGGTGGCTCCTCCTGCAAGGAAAGAGGACTATTATTTCTTACACAATGACATGGTGAAAAGATCATCAAGAGATTAGCGATCTAACTAGAATATCCAAATTACAGTTGCAACCGCAGATTATGCCATTTTGTAGCAATGTCAATAATAGGCGCATCTGTTCGTCAACTAAACTTTACTCATTGCACCAACTTTTGAGGGAAGAACGGGTGATTTGGTCAACAAGAGATCCTAACCTGAGATACACAGCATACTTCACAGCCTCAGAAATAAGCACCTGGCTTACTGACCCGGCCCACGCATGACCAATCTGCTGCTCCTATATTTCTCGTCTTAGTTAGCGGAGCACAAAGATGCACAGGCTACAGGTACTCTGATGTGCAATAGGGCACACAGACAGCAGATAAAGCAGAGTGGCTGTATCAAACAATATAAAGCCCTTGACTCAACCAGCTCCATGCGTAAATGATTATACAGGATTTACATTTACTTCGTATGCATCTGTTTTCACAGCATCTCAAACAGAAATGCTGTTAACATGTTCAATTAAATGTGATAACGGAGTATAGTCATGAAAGGTGTGAGTGAATCACCACACGAGAATCAGAACAGTCACACTCATAAATTCAGTGATATTTAAGTACTAACACAAGATTAGCCTGCATCCCACTGAAGAGCAACTGCCCTCTGATCCTTACCTCTTAGTTCGGATTCTTGCCGGCTCATATTACACCTGTGCCCCCAGACCATTACCCCTTTGTTTGTATGCATGGCTGCCCCTATCGCAGCTGCTTACAAGTGAAGATCAACTTCCCTGGATACTCAACCCTTCCTTCACATTATTGTCTGCTCATATTACACATGCGCCCCTAGTGAAGAGCTGCCCCAGTTCATTACTTATTGTTTTCATTGCTGTTTGCTGGGATTATGCTTGCTTCCCAGTGAGAGAACTGCCCTGGATCCGTACCTCTTTCTTTGCATTCTTGTCTGCTCATATTACCCATGCTCCCTAGAGAAGAACTGCCCCAGTTCAGTACATATTGTTTTTATTCTTGTTTGCTGGTATTACGCTTGCTCCCCCAGAGAAGAACTAACCAAGGTCATTACTCCTTTGCATCAGTGTCTGCTCATGTTACGCCTGCTTCCTAGTGAAGATAGGGGTTCCCTGGATCTCTACCCCTTTGATGACGCACCTAGATACTCATATTGCACCTGCATGCAAATACAATCAAATGTACTGAATCCTTACCCCTTTGTTTGCATCTTTGGCGGCTGGAGGTTGCGATTCTTGCAGTTTCTCTGTGTATTTCAGGAGGAGAGAGTTTCCCAAACGAGAGCCCAAGAACAAATATCCTGGCTCCATTGTGATCATCTGAGGGAAAAACACAAGAAATTAGCAATGGAGGAGGAGGAGTGCCCAACTCATAACAAAGTAAGCACATTGGATGTCTATGCCTACTAAAATCCCAAACAAAACAAAATGTCAGGTCATGACTCACTCCATAAGAGGCAACAAAGCACCACCCCATTCCACACTCAAGAACCACCTTAACCTAGCCCCTTCCTCATGTCCAGTCAATGCTCTATAACACACCGAAAGGTGTAGGAAAGTGTATTTTAGAAGGTGGCATGTGCTCAGTGAGAAAAAACTGCCCTCACTCGCAAAATTGTGACATGCTTTATCAGTGGACTTGCTTACTAACACCCCTGCGCAGACCAATGCCTGGGGTGGAGCAAAAGGGAAGGGAAAACAATATAAACACGACAAAGACACACACTTTCTGCGGCTCCTGCACCAAAACAACCTGTAGTTGAATATATTTACATTCGGTGACACAAACCAGGATTTCGCTATGAGAAACAGTTAGATTCAATTTTTAAAAGATGTTTTCGAAATGTCCCGTTACCAATTAGGTAGGCAATGCCAGTGAAACTTGATGCGTTTTCCACCTGGATAAAATAAATGTAATCGGCACACCAGAAGCAGGCCGCATTTATTTTTATCCAATCCTGTTTGGAGTATCATTAGTAATAAACCAATCACTCCCTTGACACCCTGGTTAAAATATCAAAGTTTGCCCGCCTGAGCTCAGGTGTGTTCAGCGTCCGGAGGAAGGCCGCCTCACCAGGCAACACTTCTGTTTTACGCTCAAGCGAAGCCCTGCCCGGCAGCTCACTGGTGTCAGCAGCGTGCTGTGGTGTTTAATAAAACACACACTGAGGCTCCAGGGCAGGGCTGTGCTTCTGGACGGGCCTGGGGCGACACAAACACGACGTAAATAAAGAAAAACAACTATAATCTCAGGAAGGTACAAACGTGGTCAGTTATATGGTGTGCGCACGCTTGTCTGAGAGAATGCGTTTATGTATTTCAATGTGCACATTTATTCTAGTTTATAATGTATTTCATTTTCATCAGTTTTTCTTCTTTCCTCTGTATAGTTGTTTTTGAGTGTGATTTTCCAACACAAAGGTGCGTGCAAACCAGTACAATTAACCCATATAGCATGAGTGTGTAGGCCTTTGCGTAGACGTCACCGCTGATTTTGGACAGCTAACGTGTTGTGTGTGTGGCGACGCGTCTTCAGCAGTACTGCGAGTGCCTGCCACGCTGAGCCCCTGTAGAGCTGCGATACTACTCTGCTGATTCTCTTAGATCTGACGGCCGCCTTCGATACCCTGTCTCCCTCTGTTTTAACATCTCGTCTGAGGGAGATAGGGGTAGATGGTTCGGCCTTGAGCCTTTTGGCTTCATTTCTGAATCAGAGGTAGCAACGGGTCAAGCTAGGAGACTTTTTATCTCCTCCCACTCCTGTGCAATGTGGGGTCCCTCAAGGGTCGGCATTAAGTCCGACCCTGTTTAACATCTATGTGGCCCCACTTACCAGGTTGGTGAGATCATCTGGGATGGAGATAGTCTCCTATGCGGATGATACACAGATCTTAGCGTCCCTCCCCCGTTCGGTGCCCGCCCCCATACATCACTTTAGAAGTTGTATGGAGGCGGTTGCTGGGTGGATGATTAACAACTCACTCAAACTGAACGGGGAGAAGACAGAAGTTCTGGTGTTTGGTGGCAATGTCAATATCTGGACCGCTGAATGGTGGCCTCCCTCGCTGGGGACCTGTCCCACTCCTACAGAGTCTGCTAAGAACCTGGGAGTTATTGTGGACCGGGACCTCTCAATGGTACAGCAGGTAAATAGAACAGTAGCTACCTGTTGGGGCAGCATTAAAGTAATCCGTAAAATCAAGCATTACCTGTCTCCGCAGGCTCGTAAGCAGGTCGTTGTTGCATGGTGGCCTCACGGCTTGATTATTGCAGCGTCTTCAGACAGTACAGAATGCGGTGGCTAAATTTGTTCTGGACGCTCCTAGACTATCTTCCGCCACGGCCGCCAGAAGAACTCTACACTGGCTCCCTATTGAGTCTAGGATTGCCTTCAAGACTCTGTGCCTGACTTACGGGGCGCTCTCTGGTAAGGGGGCTGAGTGCGTGAGGAAGTTGCTCCATCCTTACGCTCCGGAGAGAACCCTCCGATCCTCATCCAAGAATTTGCTGGTAGTCCCCAGTGTTCGTCGAACCAAATGGGGTGGGAGGGCCTTCTCTGTTGTAGCCTCTAAACTGTGGAATAGCTTGCCACAAGGAATCAAAACACAGCCTTCAGTCCAGAACTTTCGGAAGGCCTTAAAAACGTGGTTCTTCTCCGAAGCCTACCCGTAGTGCTTGTTATCTGACCATTTTATGATATTGTTTTTAGGCGCCTTGATGCCTCCGGGCTTATTTGAGCGATATAAGACTATTACCATTACCATTATTATAGTCGGCATTCATGAAAAACCTGAGGTGAAATAGAGCCTGCCGTATAATTACAGCAAATCAGTTGTAAATTAAGGTTACGCTGTTCAAATGAGCGACAGTATAATATTTAGTTCTGATTTTATCTACATCAAAACATCAGAAAAAAAACAAAGCAAGATAACCAGCGCAACCATCTGTTTCCAATTAACACGACCGCGAGCGCGATAATTGGAAACAGATGGCTCTGCAGCTCGCTCCCGAGCACCGTAGGCCAGGAGACAGAGAAGGCGGGACGTGGACCAATTGCGTGCTATCTTTCTTAGAAAGATGCATGCAAAGACCAATTGCGGTGGATAAAAAAAAAAGCACACGCACAAGCGTGTGTTTAGAGTTTAAACGCCCTTACTAAAAGCCTTGCAGAGCAGCGCATGGGCGCTGGCTAAGGCGAGACCTACAAAGGTACTCTTCCCAACTGTGACAGGAGCGCCTACAGATAGTGCTAAGGACTTTGTTGTATCAACCGTGCACTCCCAGATAGCGTCCAGAGTGGTCAGCAGTTACAACCCTGTAATTCCTGGGTTCAGAGGCAGGCCATTGCCTTCTGAGCCAGGGATGCTAACTCTTCCAAGCAAGGATGGGTATTCCAGCTCTGGAGGTGCGACGAGTGGCAGAATTGGTATTAAGCCAGCTGTAGCTCAGGTAGCCTCAGGTACATTTATATAAAGTTTATTTTCCAATAAATGTATCCAAAAATCCAATTTCACGATGAACGCAGATTTTGAGGCAAGGTAGATATAAATTTAAATACTTTACTCACACTTAGACCCGACTTCTGGAGGATGTAGAAATCCCTATACAGTGGAACAGTTTTTAAGCCTTCAGTAACAGGGAGAGCACACTTTAACGTATACAGTGTGCCACATTTTTATAAATTAGTCAACCTCCCATGTGGGCTTACAAGGCCAAATTTAAGAGCAAATCGTTAACAAATAAAAACAGGTTTCCTACATGGCAAAGGAACTTTTCTGACATGTATTACTGAGACTGTTACTGCGGACCTTTCAAGATTGAACCCCGCCATAGCTATGCTGCTGGAAGACACATTTTTGTCATATATATGGTTGGTTTAAATACACGCTGCAGCCCGAATCATATTTAACAGACATGCCATTGGTGCGTATACTGCACCATCTACCATGAAGGCTGTTGCGTCTTCTCCTACATCACTCATGAAGCTACGCCGCTGTAGTACATTCGACACCTCGTCAGAGGTACCAAGCGCTATACAAATGCAATTACAATACAATACATAAGAGCTTTCTCCTCATTTCCTGTATTCGGCAAGAAGTTTAAGACCTGGCTTTGGAGTACTTTTAATAGACTGTAGGCACTGTTAGGCCCGTACCTTCTCAGAGCCGGGACAACCTCCTGGGTGGGCTCTAAATCTGGGTAACCCAAAACAATATGACCTTGCAGAAAGGTTAAACAGGCCAAAATCGCCCTGCTACACTGTAGCTACATTGTAGCAGGGCGATGACATTCCTTATAGACAGGTATGGGCCCCCTAGATCCCTAGGACACAAATTGCACTTCACTGCTAAAGCCCGACAAGGCTGGAACGGGTCTGTGGATGTTAATTATCCTGTTCAGAGAATAAAGAACATGATAACTTCCCAGTGTGATGCCCTAAATGAGCGAGGTAGTTCAATATGTGGGGATCCATAGCTCAATTGCTTGGAACTGGAGCTGCACGTCCTAGATGAGGCTTATTAAGGTTATAACAAATATGGGGGCTGCTTGTTCTTTGTTCAGAGAGGATGTAATGGGGCAGTTCTAACTTGAAAGTTCTTATTGGAGCAGTACCTGGGCAGATAAGCATCAGGTTGCTCCCTGTCTGATGTGGCACAGTGAGTGGACAAAAAGATTTCTACTTGCACACTAAATATCAGTTGCTGAGATTAATTTAACTATTCGACCCATCTTTTTGATTTTTCTTTGGGTGTAAATTATACATCTCAACATTGAATTGGACAATACACTAGGCACTTACAAACTGTACACAGAGCAATCACTGTAAATTAATTGTAATTCACCCATCATGAAGACGGAGGATAAAGATGCAGCAGAGGTTACGTACACAAGTCGTGAGGACGCTGGCAGCAGCCTTGTCAAAGTGAAAGGAGCGTACACTTCTCATGCCATCTGTGATGAGTGTTAAGACATAGCTGTGGAGAAAGAGAGAGAGAGAAGGCAAGATTAAAAGAAAGTGAGCAGGTATTTCAAGATTGCAAAAAGATGAATGCAACTGCTGTTCAAGTTACCAGAGACAAATTTTACCTGCAGCTCATGACAATGGGCCCAGTAAACCCTTAAATAGTTTGCTATACTTAGGTCATTGTTGTGCAACACATTGGCTCAGGAATACGCTCCTGTGGCCTTGAAATCTAACTTCCTTCCTCCACGACTTGTACCACCTCCTTTTTTTAAAAACAGTTTTCATCTATTTTGTAATAAAGTGACGTATAACCCAGCACATTTCAAAAGTGCGAGCATGAGTTGTGACAATCTCAATTTGGATTACATGTGTATACACACTCTATTTATTGATGGTTCCACCACATACTCCATATCTTGTACCATTTTATACAAGCACCCCCTTGATGTGTACACATATTCCACATGTTGTGCCATTTCTTAGGCGTCCCCCTGATTTGTATATATAAATATTCTATATATTGTCCTCTTGATTTGTACACATTCGATATTTTGTGCTATTTCTACAAGCACCCCCTTGATTGGCACACCTATTCTCTGCATAAGCACAGTAATCCATACCTTGAGCCCATTCTTTCAGCGTGGGACTAGGGGCATTAGACAATCTGTTTTAGCTACAAGTAAACTCAGCTTGTATCCCTCTTTTGTTACAACTGTACTTCGGTTTATTTTCCCAAACACTCCAAGAAGTGCTCAATAGCCAACTTTATATTGATAAATGGGTTGTTAGGGGTTAAGTTAGGTTTTGTACAGTCAATTATAAACTGTATGCAAGATATTTAATGACAAATAAATGAATTAAAGGGACTGGCAATGCTTAAATGCTATGGACAAACCAAGCTCTTTCCTGCTTTGGTAACTTGTACATGCACTGAAAGCACTATGATGATCAAAATAATAACAATGTGTTTACATATAGTGCTTTATCCTGCAATTCTTCAGTTTCCCATTACTATAAACACCAGATATTACTACTGCCAAATTAATGGTATTAAGTTCACCAACCTCACAAGGAAGAAAGAAAGAATTGGTTTGCCAGGACTAGAACTTGTGACCTTCAGATTACTGCAGAGGTAAATGATGATCAATAACTTACACAGAAACCTTCCTTAAGACAAGTTAAGCCCACAGGATAAAAGGCACAAAGGTGAACAGACAATTTGATATTCCTATCAACACTTTAACCATCTACAGGGTTGTATACAACTGTAATGAAAATCCTCGAATTTGAATGTTGACAGCTCTATGTCACAGATTATCCTCCAAATCCCATCCTCTTTAGCAAGTCAAAGTATACCCTTACATTTCGCCTCCCTTCAGGGAAATCACCATTTTGTCATAGGAGATGAAGGTCGCTGTGCAGCAGTCGAGAGAAAACCGAATCCCCTCTTGCAATTCTGTAAAAAGGGAAAAGTAACATATGCAGTTAGGAGTGGAGCGATAAAGACTACGGTGAAGAATCCCCATCCCAACATCTCTTGCTTTCAGTTAACAAACATATGCAATATGGTTTCAACACACCATTTATACAACAAAGACTCCTCTACTTCAGCCACAAGCCCTTAAACCAAAACTGTAAGCAAGCGCTGTTCCAAGCGACTGTCCTGGTCATTCCCAAAAATTTCAAATCACAAAACACACAACGACAGCAGTAAATGATTTCCCCGAAATTGTTAGGAAGGGCACAATTGCCGAAGACAGCATAGGATCTTAGCAATTACGAACCCTGCTTTTGTTTTTCTAAAACTCGTAGTTTGTGACTGCAAAAACCCTTTGTAGATATGGCCAATTAGTTTCCTATACCTGCCCACTAAAATTTGAATTTTAACCTCAAAGGATAGATAGAGTCAGGAAATTAGGGATTCCCTACATCCTTGTGGCTCACTGGTTAGAGGCGGCAGACCCGAGAGCAGAGGACGGCCCGGGACCAGGGTTCGATTCCCGGCGCGGCACGTTTCTGGACCAGGGTCAGCAGACTCGATAATTCTCTCGCCTCGGTGCCCACTCTGATCAGCGATCACACTCGGCAACTCTGGGCATTAGCTTGCCTCATCTTCACTAACGGCCCCACCAGACCGCCGGGGATGCCTGGCCTCACCCTGGAGATACCCATTAAGGGACCATCTCTCAGGGAAGCCAGGAAGGGTTTCGCAGCGGTCGAAGCGCCTTGGGACCCCCCGGGTAAGTAGTGCGCTATATAAATGCCTATACATACATACATACATGTATCAACAGAAAATACAGCACCCATGAGCAACGCTTACTTTATCAACCAGAGTGTGCATTCGCCACCAGAAATGCCTGCATCAACTTCGGGAGTGAGGATCAATTTGAGTGTGCATTGTCCACCCGCAACAGCTACTTCACATGAGACGAAAGAGCATCAGTTGTCGAAGCTCACTTCATCCAGCATCAATGCCTCCATCACCCCAGAACAGTGTGCTTCAGCTGCCAGGATGTGTACCGTCCCCAAAAAGAACAGCTGGACCTCCGGTGGCAACTGCATCACCAGTCGGACCTAGCTTCATTTGTCAGATCAAGTGTCATTCGTCACATCAAGTTTTACTCATCAATGTGCATGAGCATTTAGAATAGGCGTCAAACACCACAGCATGCATGTAAAACATTGTCTACCCATCACAACAGCAACATCAGGATTATCAACTTTTAAGTCACACAGAGCTATTGCCCTCGAATAATTTATCGCCACCATTCAAATCCTCCTCCAGTGGCCTGCACAAGCACTCATTGGTTGCTTACTCAATGGAAAAGCTGTTGTCCCAATTGTCATGCTATTAAGAGACACTCCATAGGGTGGGATGCTCTGGTTCAGGTAAAGCAGGGAATTCACAGCAAACACTACAACACCACCTGAAAAAGATAAGGAGAAAAGTGAGAAACTGTGATAAGCCAACTCTGATCAATTAATGAGATACAGAAGAGGGACCGGGAAAATAGAAGCAAGTGTTATCCAAGGGGAAAAAACTGGTAGAGAGATGGAAGGAAGCAGAAGACAGGTGCGACCATGAAGGGGTCTTAGGCCCCTTAATTGATTCAGCAGCTTATCTTAAGCTGAATAATCAGACCCTGGAACTTTTGCCTATAAAACGCCTTTGACTTTATCATCTTTTTATACCCAGATCTTGTCTCCTACCAAGGGACACTCACCGATGGGCTTCGGCACTGCTAGGACCTGGGTGCAGTCGAAAGGCAGATTGCTCAAGGACCAAATGACTGGGTGGACCTTCTGCATGATGTTCAAAGAGATGGCCACAATGCTGCAGGTGTCCTGGCGCACCGCTACCCGTCTGTGAAAAAAGAAACAGAAACTCATGAGTAACACATTGAAAAGATTCCCCGGACTAACCTACTCATAGGTTGTGAAGCAGGGATAAGAATGCTATCTGAATGCTTTTGATATACTATACACAGGGAATAAACCTTTCAGGAAACGCAGATATCCTGACAGATCACAAGGAGCCACTGGTATTCCCTCAACACAGATCTGTATTAGTGCTTTCCCCTCCATACTGTGCGTGCAATAGAACTTTACTCACCAAAAAAATCCAAGCTGAAAGTAAAGTTATAGTTAGGTGACGGTCAGTGACACATTAAAGTTTTGAACAAAACAAAGAAAAACACAGACATCCACCAGTTATAGTTAGCTAACTTCCACCACTGCCATGCAGTGCTTATGACCTCACATATTACATCACTTATGACATGTTCCATGTCATCATTTATGGCACGGTACTGAATACGGCCCTGGGGGTTGGCTCTCCATGATTCTAATTAATGAATGCAGATCAGCAACAATTTTAGGTTCCCGATTCCGTGTGATGGCAGCATTTTTTTGCCAGTTTTATTTTTTTGTGCCCCTGGGGGGGCCTTTGGGGAGGGGGGGGATTTCTAGCCTGATTCCTGCTGAAGCGAGAGCGCCCAAGGGAAATAAAGCTCCCTGAACCAATCAGAATTGTTAAATTGGCACTCCCACAAGAGTTTCTCGAGCCTCTCGCTGACTCAACCACCCAGATATACAATTATGTTCAAGCTTAATTTCTCAAAAGCTACTAAATAAATTTACACCAAATCACAACAAGCATTGACATAGCCAAATAGGTCTCGCTTTTGGGACCTTATAAGTATTTAGTTATGCAGCACAAAATCCTTGGTGCAATAACATCAGCTTTTGCATGGGTAAAAACATATAAGGTCCCAAAGGCGAGACCTATTGGCTATGCTAGCGAGAGTAATAAAAGAAAAGGAAGAGAAAAGGTTAAACAGGGAGAGATTAAAGAAGAGTCAAAGACTAAGAGGGAAGAGCCCAGAAACTAATTGGAGTGGATAGGATGGGGTAGAGAGAGTAGAGGGGTAAAGAAAGAGTGAAATGGAGTGAAACAGAGAGAGATGGAGAAAGAGTAGGAGAATGTGTCAGCAAAAAAAGGGAAAGGCGTATAAAGGGTGAGAGAGTAGGTGGAAGAATGAGAAACCAAAGAGAGAGGGAATGGACAGAAAGACATGTAGAGATACGCAAAAGAGAAAGGAAACAAGCATTTGCAATGCAATAGGTCTCGCTTTAGGAAAGTTTGAGCTATTGGTCTTGTAAATGACAATTTTTGTATTTATGTGTTGGTTTTGAAAATAGCTAAATTAATAGCTTTGTCATTTACAATGCCAATAGTTATAACTTTAGCAAATGTGACACCTATAGCATTTGCAATGCTACATGTTTTGTATTTACGTGACTTAGATGTATTGATATTACAAATTACAATGGCTTTTAATTTTTATAAATAATTAATTCTTAAATAAAAGTGATAGTAATTTATAATGGCAATAGCTTAAACTTTTGTAAATAACTTTTGTGAAGATTATGTTCCGTGTATTTTACTGTGACGAAAATTCAAGAACAGAAGTGAAATATTAACATCTTTTTGTGACATTTGTAACAAAGCTTGAAACATTGAGAGAACATATTTGAACCAGTTGTTGAATTGTTGCGGAGATTGATTCTGGGGTGGCGCTGAGTGATGCTGTGGTGGTGCTGAGTGGTGCTGTGGTGTTGCTGAGTGGTGCTGTGGTGGTGCTGAGTGATACTTGGATGGTGCTGAGTGATACTGGGATGGTGCTGAGTGATGCTGTGGTGGTGCTGAGTGATGCTGTGGTGGTGCTGAGTGATGCTGTGGTGGTGCTGAGTGATGCTGTGGTGGTGCTGAGTGATGCTGATGAGTGGTGCTGTGGTGGTTCTGAGTGATACTGGGGTGGTGCTGAGTGATGCTGTGGTGGTGCGGAGTGATGCTGTGGTGGTGCTGAGTGATGCTGGGGTGGTGCTGAGTGATGCTGTGGTGATGCTGAGTGGTACTGGGGTGATGCTGAGTGGTACTGGGGTGGTGCTGAGTGGTACTGGGGTGGTGCTGAGTGGTACTGGGGTGGTGCTGAGTGGTGCTGAGTGATACTGGGGTGGTGCTGGGATGGTGCTGAGTGGTGCTGAGTGATGCTGTGGTGGTGCTGAGTGATGCTGTGGTGGTGCTGAGTGATGCTGTGGTGGCGCTGAGTGATGCTGTGGTGGCACTGAGTGATGCTGTGGTGGCGCTGAGTGATGCTGTGGTGGCGCTGAGTGATGCTGTGGTGGCACTGAGTGATGCTGTGGTGGCGCTGAGTGATGCTGTGGTGGCGCTGAGTGATGCTGTGGTGGTGCTGAGTGATGCTGTGGTGATGCTGAGTGATGCTGTGGTGATGCTGAGTGATGCTGTGGTGGTGCTGAGTGATGCTGATGAGTGGTGCTGTGGTGGTTCTGAGTGATACTGGGGTGGTGCTGAGTGATGCTGTGGTGGTGCTGAGTGATGCTGTGGTGGTGCTGAGTGATGCTGTGGTGGTGCTGAGTGGTGCTGAGTGATACTGGGGTGGTGCTGAGTGGTGCTGGGCTGGTGCTGTGGTGGTGCTGAATGGTGCTGTGGTGGTGCTGAGTGATGCTGGGGTGGCGCTGAGTGGTGTTGTGGTGGCGCTGAGTGATAATGTGATGGTGCTGAGTGATAATGTGGTGGTGCTGAGTGATAATGTGGTGGTGCTGAGTGATAATGTGGTGGTGCTGAGTGATGCTGGGGTAGCGCTGAGTGATGCTGGGGTAGCGCTGAGTAATGCTGGGGTAGCGCTGAGTAATGCTGGGGTAGCGCTGAGTGATGATGTGGTGATGCAGAGGGCAGAAAGGCACAAAAAGCGACTCTAACAGAGGGCAGAAGAGCAGAAAAACAAGGGAAAAACGAGTCTAACAGAGGGCATAAGGGCAAAAAAAAACGAGTCTAACAGGGGGCAGAAAGGCACAACAAGCATTTACAATGCAATAGGTCTCGCAGCATTAAAGTTTTGAGTTATTGGCATTGTGTATGACAATGCGTTGCATACATTATTAGCAAACTTTGAATTGGTGAGCAGTGAGAGTGTGTGCAAGAGTATGCTGTTCGTGAAAGCAGTGCGGTAGAGAGTGCAGGAATTTGGATGACCTGAACAATGTGGATGATGTACCTCACGCACGGGGCTGACGCAGTTATTATTCACACAGCTCTGATGATGCACCTTAGGCACAGGCTCACAGCTGTTATTATTCACACAGCTCTGATGATGCACCTTAGGCACGGGCTCACAGCTGTTATTATTCACACAGCTCTGATGATGCACCTCACGCACGGGGCTGCTGCAGTTATTATTCACACAGCTCTGATGATGCACCTCAGGCACGGGCTCACAGCTGTTATTATTCACACAGCTCTGATGATGCACCTCAGGCACGGGGCTGCTGCAGTTATTATTCACGCAGCTCTGATGATGCACCTTAGGCACAGGCTCACAGCTGTTATTCACACAGCTCTGATGCACCTCACGCACGGGGCTGCTGCAGTTATTATTCACACAGCTCTGATGATGCACCTCACGCACAGGGCTGCTGCAGTTATTATTCACACAGCTCTGATGATGCACCTTAGGCACGGGCTCACAGCTGTTATAATTCACACAGCTCTGATGATGCACCTCAGGCACGGAGCTGACAGTTATTATTCACATAGCTCTGATGATGCACCTCACGCACGGGCTCACAGCTGTGTTATTATTCACACACCTCTGATGATGCACCTCCGGCACTGGCTCACAGCTGTTATTATTCACACAGCTCTGATGATGCACCTCACACACGGGGCTCACAGCTGTTCTTATTCACACAGCTCTGATGATGCACCTCCGACACTGGCTCACAGCTGTTATTATGCACACAGCTCTGATGATGCACCTCAAGCACAGGCTCACAGCTGTTATTATTCACACAGCTCTGATGATGCACCTCAGCACGGGGCTCATAGCTGTTATTATTCACACAGCTCTGATGGTGCACCTCACGCACGGGGCTGACGCAGTTATTATTCACACAGCTCTGATGATGCACCTCACGCACGGGGCTGACGCCTCCTGTAAGTGCCTGTATTTCTGAGCCTCCCTTGAAACTCGAAAGAGAGGCAAATAAGTGATGCACCTCACGCACAGGCTCACAGCTGTTATTATTCACACAGCTCTGATGATGCACCTCAGGCACGGGGCTGACAGTTATTATTCACATAGCTCTGATGATGCACCTCACGCACGGGATCACAGCTGTTATTATTCACACAACTTTGATGATGCATCTCACGCACGGGGCTGACGCAGTTATTATTCACACAGCTCTGATGATGCACCTCAGGCACGGGCTCACAGCTGTTATTATTCACACAGCTCTGATGATGCACCTCACGCACGGGGTTGATGCAATTATTCACACAGCTCTGATGATGCACTTCTGGGGCCTACAACAAGACTATTTTACCGAAAGTGTTACTTATGTATTCCTTTATGCTTATCTCTCTACCCTGGTTGTATTACACTCAAGATCTGTTATTAGGCCCTTTGCATTTTTGCTAATAAATGATATTAACTATTGAGCTTGTCAGGAAATACTTCATGGGTGGGTATTGCCCCCTGCTCCTATGGCAAACCTGTTTTTGTTTAAATCTGTTTTATTGTTTTTCAAATAATACACAAACAGTCATGTTACAAAAAGTGTTAGCATTGTTTGTATACTATATTTTGTTGGATGATCGTTATATATGCAAAGTTACGAACAACGCCATGATATAATCATTAACAGTGTACCACTGGTATGTATGAAAAGTTCCCATTAGTGATCGCTGGCAAATGTTCCAGGATTCACAAACTTGTAATTACAGATCTAAACTGCGTTTGCTTCAAACAAACGTAATATAACAAAAACTGTATATAAGGCTGCCTAAAACGCATTTGTCACGTCGACAGATCTCATCTCTCCAATGGTACGTGCATTATATATATTCATCTAAGTGAGTGCAGGTAGCCATTTAGGAATCTCTCTCTCAGTTTTACGATGGGGTGTCCTATTAATGTTAGCTCCCTGAAAAACATGAACGTGGGGGGTGTAGGAAGGTGGATATCTGACTATGGTTACCCCCAAACTTTTTGCCTGGTGTTTAGATGGTTTTTGACATAGTTGGCCTGGGATCCTGCTATTCAGGGCCCCAGGCTAATTGCTCTCTCCTTAAAATGGACTCCATGTACCTTAGGTGCATACACAATTCGAACTGGTTCACCGTATAGGTCCCTGTAACAGTGTACTCCAGGTACCCAGGGCATAGGTGTATCCAAGGCCTACCAGGGGCTGCAGCATATATTGTGCCACCCCTGGCCTGGCCTCCATATTTGACACAACTGGCTGATCACTCAGATGGGGTAAATTGGTGTAATCACTTCTTGCTTAGATATAGTATACCTATATCTAACCTAACTGGACACATGGTAACCTATAAGCCACTCCTATGGAAGGCCTCTGCAATCCTGGAGGCAGAGTGCGTGGTTTCATGTGAGATGGTGCTCTAGCATGAGCTGAGCCTGTCTGCAGCTGTCGGGAACAACTCCCTTAGCTGTTCCGGGATATTGCCATACCATATACTCTTAAGTGGATTATAATCCTCGTGGTTATATGCTAACTTTGGTTTGGCTTTATCAAAACATGTCGAGTAAGGTGTCATACGATTTGGAATACTATCCCCTCGACAGTTCTGTCGACGGGGATAGTATTCCACCCTTCTAGAGGGACACGACATGTACATAACCTGAACCCCCGTTAAAGTTAAACTCGAGCCTCAGCATCACAAAATGCATGCTGTCACCACAGACACAAGTCTGACCTCCTGCTGCTGGGAGTTCTTCCAGCGAGGGAGGCTTGGACAAAGGGTTTACTGCCTTGGGAGGTGCGAGCACCACCCCAGGCAGGATTTTGTGTATTGGGTAGGACAGGGCTGAATAGAATCAGACATGCCCGGGGCACACAAGGTGTCCTCGTGCATAAGCCAGTCCAAACCGGTGCTGGGACTTTCCATCCCCAATCCTGGCGCGGAGATGGACAAAGGAAAGGGGGTGTAACCGCCCCCCTTCCTGGTCCCACCCAGAGGAGGGACCTAGCAGGTGATCCACCCCTCAGATTGGGAATAAGAGTGGGAGCAGTGCCATAGCACCTCAGATCATCCTGAATCAACTTGAAACTAAGAAGACGACTGGACTTCGACATTCTGCTGCACAGAAGACTGAAGAGCATCTCCGTGGTGGCCTAGGAGTGGCCACCCTGTGAACACAGGCACCATCCATCAACTCGACGTCTGCTTTGCCGCCGCTTCCTGCTGGAGCCCGAGCCCAGAGCCTGACGAGACCCAGACTCCCAGACTTCTCTCAACCCGTTCCACAGTCCCTGCAAAGAAGGGACCCGTGGAGGCAGGGGACCGGACATCTCGAAAGACCCCCGAGAAGCTGACTGCGCAGCACCCGAGGCACCCTCGATGCTGTGCTTTGGGGTTTGAGAAGCCCCACCACCGAGCAGCCCTTGCACCGAAGATCAGCCCTCCAGCATCTCCACGATCTGCGTGGGGCCCTTTTGCATCGTGCCACTCGACGCGCCATCCCGGCCACTTGCCACGTGGTCAGCGGCCATCTTGGTGACGAAACCTACAATTTACACTGCGGGTCTGGTTGCTCCAGACTTGCCCTCGCTCCTGTAAAAAGGAGCACCCGCTCTGACCTTGCTGGTCCGAGTGATAAGCTTTTTCCACTTCCTGCGTGGCTTGCATTAGCCAAGGCCTGTTTGCTCCAATCAAGTTGCCGACACCGCCATCAGCTAGAGCCTTCGTGGGAAAGCTCGTGATCGACTCCTGGACGTCCTCGACCTCTTCGTGTCCACGTGGCTGAGGAGACAAGCTGCACCTCATCGCCTGTTTGCACCCGACATCGCCTGGTTCCATCCTGGTTCCACGGTAGTCACTGGCTAGTGACTTTGAACATTGTCCCCTCTTCTTTCAGGTCTTCACCACTTCAGATCCACCCTTGGATCCACCGGAACTCTTCTCGTCGCCTGCAGCATCTTCAGCTCCAAGCACCATCGACCTGCGTGACGAAACCCGACACTACTTCGCACCTGTGCACCCGCTTCCTGTGGGTGAGGTAACTCAGCAACGCCAGTGTTCCTACACTGGTACACACCTCTAGTGCCTAGGTCTAAAGTCTTGTCCTTCTAGGTCAGCAGGAAGGTTCCTTAAACACTACTTTTATAACTTTTACGCACCATTGACATTACATTGGTATTTGCGGGCCTTTCCCGACTTCTTCACTGTTAGTCCCGAACAGCTCCAGCGATTACCAAGGCCCTAGGCCTACTTCCTTTCAGCTAGGTGGTTCTCAAACCACTATTTTAGTATATGGTTTAGATGGCCCCTAGGGCTCATCCATATTGTGCAACTTTTGTGTATTTAAACTGTGTTTTGTTTTAACGCATTTGCTTCTGTGCTCATAAAGAGTATAGGGGATTTGTAGTAAATAAATATATATATATATGTTCAATATATCTGTGTGGTGTCCTTTCATTTGGTATTCAAGGGGATTGTGTATGGTAAAACAGCTTGCTTCACATGCCTTTACAGAGTTTAGCCTAAGACTGCTTTGTCCACGCTACTAGGATAGCTGGTCTATAAGGTTGACTTACAACCAATCATCATAAGGGTTGCTTGGCATGGTACAAGGTGATCTTTAGAACTAGTGAGCATCATATACCAGGCCAACATCTCACAGGGGGTCATCCGTTTAATCAAAACCCATTAATACAGCGTTGCTTTAATTTTACAAATATTAGAGCAGCTCTAATTGCAAATGCTCTTTGTCAAGGAAAAGGTTTGTCGTATATTCACCATAAACAATAAAAGCTACGAACGCATGACATCAGGGAAGCATAATTTGTTTAGATCTACTCTTTTCACACATGCAACAGCTTTAAGATGTCGCCAGTTAAACAAAATAAAAATAGGTGATGACAGCCCGTTAAGTTTAGCGGCAGCAGTACCTCATTTTGCAGCAAATGTGTAACTGCAACATTAAAAGCAAGAAACAAACAACAAGCAAACTCACCGCCGCAGCCCAGCTTCAACAGGAAGCCTGGCAACCTTTGTTGGGGCGGGGCCGGACAAATACAGGAAGCATACGGGAGCCTACCCCGCCGCGCTCCTGTGCCCGCCGGAAGATTTGCGTCTCAGCTAGCGGGGCTCCCGTGCTCGTGGAGAGCCCCGCAGCCCCCGCCTGCTGCCCAGAATGACCCGGTGGCTGTCGAGGGACACGCGAGAAGAACATGGTGAGTGGGGTGTGAGGGGGATGTGTGCGCGCGTATGTCTGTGTGCGCGCGTATGTCTGTGTGTGCGCGTGTGTCTGTGTGTGCGCGTGTGTCTGTGTGTGCACGTGTGTGTGTGTGTGCACGTGTGTGTGTGTGTGCACGTGTGTGTGTGTGTGCACGTGTGTGTGTGTGTGCGACGGTGGGGGTGGGAGGGGTTCTCTGTATGTATGTGTGTGTGCGTGCATGGGCGCTCGTGTGTGTGTGTGTGTCTGTGTATGCGCATGCGTGTGTCATGTTGGAGCTTTCCAGGAGAGGAGACACAGCACACAGCGAGCACGTGTGCGTGGCCCGCTCAATTTCGAGCACGGGCCAGCTCCTGTCCCCTCTTCTGGAAAGAACAATCCCTAACAATAGGTCTCTGGCGAGACCGCGCTTCGCGCGGTTAAACGCCACGAGACCTAAAACACAAGTCTAACAGAGGGCAGAAAGGCACAACAAGCACAAGTGTGAAACTACAGCATTGCGCCCAAGCTATATTAAAGACACTTTTCAAGAAAGCTTGACATCTCAAACTATTATGTAATCTTTAGAACAGAGCAACTGTTAAGACAGTTCTACAAACCACATAAATTTGTACGACAATCTTGCATAATTCATCCGCTTGTATGCAGAAATTTCACCTGTTCACACATCAGCAATCTAGTTCCAAGTAGCCACGGTTTAAGAATGCATTGAGGAGATTAGGTTTAGTGCCACCTGTGAAACCCATAAACTCTTGTGTCAACTGATCAGGCCTCGGCCTTACCCAGTCAGATTGTGTGATCTTGGGAAATCACTTTTTCAACTCCTAGATAATTAACTGCTGAGGAGTCTGTTTTATCAACGGAGTTATTCATCCCCTGGTGCTCCACTCCACAACTCTTTGGTTAAAATAAGGACCACTTAGCTGTTGTACTATGCAATATGTTGTTATTAATATGAATATTAAGGCTGACCGTACGGGGTTCACTTAAGTACAGAAGTTTTTTCTATTATTACTACATGCATCACAATTCTAACAGCCATTCTAAAACGTAAGAAGAAATGCCCAAATAACTACACATTACCACTTAAAATGGCGATTCTATTACAGAAAAAGTGTTTTGGGACAAAATGTGACTAGTAAATGTCTCTGAAAACATGCGAACTACAAGTAGCACATTAATACAAACCACAGCACTATTTCTGGTGTTTAATGCGTTGCATTCAACGAGTTGTAAGCATGATAGCCAAATAAATTCAGAAGAGAGCCTTTGAGTGCTATCCACACACAGAGCAGGTGATAGATTGCGCGCAAAGCCTTTATTGCCTGTCCTTCCCATTCCATATTTTATAACAATTTACATTAATGAAACGTTAATAAAACGAGATGCTCTCGGTTCCAGGCCGGGTCTGCTGGAAGGCCCGTGCTCCAGGCCGAGGCGTTAATCTATGGGCTGGCCGATATCCGCCGCATAGACTCGCACTCTGGCCGCTCTACGTACGGTGCTGTGAGAGAGGCGGTCTAGTCGGAGTGGGCTGGAGCGAGCGCGTGTCTGCGTGGTTCCACAACGGGGGAAATATCTACCTGTGAGTGATATAAAAATATATTTTTTTTTGTTTGTTTTATAAAGCGCAAACTCGATGGTATCAGAGCGCTTTAAATGGCGGACACGTTTTTTCTTTTTTTTTTAAGCTATGGGTATATTGAGTGATTTACCCAGAACCACAGGATGTTTGAGCCTTCCTGCCAGTCTCGAACCTGGGTCCCCAGCTTTCAGGTCGGCCGCTCTAGCCGTTAAGCCACACCCTCTGCCTTCAGCATTGATCCCCAGCAGAGCACTTCCTCTCTCTGGCGAGCTCGTCTATTGAATGCACATTAGCGTTTGCAACTGGCACAGTTCGCGAATTAAACTGAGTCAAATCTTGCAACTTTTAATTATATTTAAATGAGTAATGGGTGCCACGGTATTAGTCAAAGGTTTAGAAAGGAAAACAAAAATGATAGCGGACTATGTTTATGAGAGAGCACAGGCTGACATGGAATACTACTTGCAGAAAATGTAAAACTTTCAAGAGGGCTGGTAGTTGCTAGCAGCTTAACGCCTTAGGACAGATTCTAACATGCTGAACCCGCATATGCTCCTCTCAATCACCAGATGTGAACATGAAACCAGCTCCAAATCCTGGAGCAGCATCAAGTGAAACCAAGTTTAACACACTGGGAGGGGGAAGGAGAAATGCGAGACACGGCCTGGCGGCCGTGAAAGGGAAAGTACCGCCGGCCGTGGGCAGTGAATAATTAGGGGAGGAGAAATGCCTGAGGCCGAGCGCACGCTGGGGGAAGCTTCAGGGGAAGCAAAAGATGGCTGGCTTTGATGTGGCGATGCGAGGCAGGCAGGCGGATAGAAGCGCGTGCATGGGACACATGCACTTCTGGAAATCCGCATTTTTTGAGAGCTTAGCTTAGCTCTTAGTTTAGCCCCAATAGGTTTCGAGTTATAAATAATTCGACCTAAAAAACAGAGACAACATGTATAAGTAAAAGTGGAGACATTTAATTATATTTTACCTAAGAATAAAAATAAACTGATAGAAGCATGCGACTCCAAGTGCAGAAGAGTTCCTTGTACAGTGACGTAAAATTAATAATTGTTTTACTCAGTTGCTGAAGTAGAATTAGTGAGCACATGCACAGGGCGAGCAGACAGATAAGGTGCCAGTGAGAAAGAACTAGAAACAAAGTGCTCAGTAAATGATTAGGAGGGAAGGAGCGAGGGGTTAGTAGGGAAAGGAGACACGAGTGGAAGGGTGGGGTGGGAGAGCATGAGTGTGTGTGAGGACAGTAAAAAATAATATGATATGAGAGACAGAAAGCAGCCTGTCTGAATATGGGCTTGACTTCCCTCTCCCTAATCATAGGTTTACTCGTAGACAAAACTCCTTCCCTCTCCCATTCACTCACTCACTTCAGGCCAAGTCGTCCCCTTGCTCTGTCCCTCTCTGTGAAGTCCCAGAGGCAGAGTCAGATATCACTCCTCTGACAGCAACGTATCCGAAGAGCACTTATTTCTTTCCGAAGAGCACTTATTTCTTTCAGAGAGGGAGAGAGCCTGCTTTGCAGAAACTTCACTGCTCCAGAGTCTTTTTCGATATAAAAAAAATTCAGATGACATTTGAAAGCACTTTTTGATGACTGATGTGCAGGGCGCTCAGGTTGTAGCGATAGGAAGCAATATTGCGATAATTGCATAAGGTTGATATTGTAAGTACGTCCTCTTGTGTAATTCAACAACAGCATTTTTCTCAAAAAGTTCCAATTTAAAACATAGGGCATTAAATTCAAAACGTGTTGTCAATGTTTAGAGCCAGTACAAACGGGGAGACAGTGCCTACGGGTCAAGTGCATGGCGATCAATGCGCTATGCAAAAACACTTTAACAAAACGCCACTTATTGGGGGTGAAGTCGCCCTCTGTTGTGGCAGTAGCAGCAGGGCGCCAGATAACAGAGGCGGTGGCAGGCCACAGTGCCCTTTTCTTAACACCCTGCCACCAACGCAAACAAACTGAGATCGACGCCAACTCTGCACTGGCCGCGAAAAGAGAGACAACAAGGAAGTGAGGAGAAAGAGCAAGATAATAGGAGACAAACATAGCAGCTAACGGGGAGGAAGCAAGGAAAAACCGGGAAGCAAGGGAGTGCCTGGAGGAAACTGAGAGGGGAGAAAAGGCTAAGAAAGGACCCAAAAAAGAGAGGATGAGTTAGCGAGAGTGAAAAAGACTTTTCAAAAAACCCGAAAACAAAAGTGGTGTTTTTGGACGAACGAAAGGTAATAAACATGGAACTACAGCAAAAAAGAAAATGAAAGGCTGAAGCCTGTAGAGAGAGAAGGAGAAACTCGTGGAACTGGGAATTGCTGAAACTCTGTAGGAAGAAAAACACAGAGAGCGATAATAACAAGACGGCAAAAGTGAAACGAGGGGTGCGCGCACGCACGTCAACAAACACGCGAGTGGTGCGCGCGCAGCAGCGCCAAAAGTGAAAGTTATCAGTTTTAGATGGCGCCTCCGGCACTGAAAGCTGGCAGCTGCGCACGTTCACGTTAACGCAAGCTTTAGGCCAGCAAAAGCCGGTGTGTAGCACTTTGAAAACGCACTTACTAAATGTCTCGTCTAAGACTGCGCATGCGCTGCATCAGGCGAGACCTAAAAAGCACAATTTGCGGACCAAGGTCTAGCTTCCTGCCAAATTTGGTATAACCCATTCAGTAGTTTTAGCTGCGGCCTATCTTTAAGGAGTCTATAGAAAATGCATTGGGACTTCACATGTTGGGAACCCTCCCCACCCTATCTCGGCCCCTGCTTGATGGATCACCACAGGAACTTTCCATGCACAAACTAGTCAAAATGTAGCACCTTTTTGGAAAGTTCAGTGGAGATTCGTCAGATGGGGCCAGAGTTATTAGCAACATGCAAATGCTTTTCCTAAGGAACAGCTGATCTAACTAGGTATTTATTAAGCTAGATGTTCACAGGAACAAACAAACCCCCTTAATGCAGCTTTGTTGAGTCGGTGTGCATTCACAGCACACAAGGCCTTGCTGCATTAATGGGCCACAAACAGACACAGATCTGTAGTTCAGCAAGTTAGTTATTTATGGGCCAAGAAGCCCTTAATAAAAGATCTGTCATACAGCCACGAATTCATGGGCCACAAAGTCAGTAAGCAGAGATTTGTTGTACAGTCCGCTATGTAAGTCAATAAGGTTTTGATATCCAGCCAGACATACATAGGCCATGAAACCAGTCAAAGATTTGCTGCACAGCCAAATATTCTTTTGCACAGCCAGGCGCTCATGGGCCACAAAGGCAATTAATAAAGATTTTTTGTATAGCAAACATACAGTGGTCACACAGTTAGTGAACACTTTGTTGTAGGACTAGGCTAGAGGTGCACAATATCTACCCTAACCATGCACACTCAAAGGCATCTCATGTGACCCAAAGGGGTTGCTGCCGTTGGCTACACGTGGATGCTCAGCTTACTTTTGTCAGCTGCATCACAGTACTGGAGAGTTGTAGGTCCATCATGGAGTGACCTTGCTATTTCTACACGTGAGAAACTGAAAAGAAAACATTTGCATAAAGCAGAGGCCACAAGTAGGACAGGGTTAGTTTAACAAATGTATTTTAAGGTGCACAAATGTCGAGGTCTGGTGGGTTCAGAGAGAATGAGTATTGTGGGCTTGATGGAATGTATTTAAGGTACATACCCGGGCCAGGTCTGGTTGGGTTCGAAGAGGATGAGCAGGGTAGGCTCGTAATAGCCATACAGGAACTTCATGTCAATGATGTTGAGCAGCTTCTCATCCAGTTCTCGCACATCAATAATATAGCTGGGAAGAAAGCTTGATTTCTGGCTGTGAAGATGAAAATTCAATATAATAAGTAAGACACTCGAGAAACAGAGATCTTACAAAGTACGTGCTGTGAGCTGGTTCCTTCATTAAACAGGGAAAGCGTGAATGGCAACTACGTAATCCTCTAAAAGTACTTTGTGTGTGACTACGCACCTATGTGCTGTGGCATCTTGTGGGTCCTGCTAAAATTACTACGCAGGTAACTGCTGCACTAAGGTGAGTGAGCAACTCTTGGGCTAAGTTGGGTTCCTATGGAAATCATTTGCATATTCTAGCACCTTGTACATAATCCTGAGTCTTCTCTCTCGATCCTTTCCAAGCTGCAGCTATACTCTCTAATGGCAACAGCATAAACTGACAGTAGACAACTGACTTGGAGTGGGGTACCGTAAAAAATTCTTTACACAAAGCACAACAAGTCTCTGCCCATGAAGTGGTGCTCAGACCAGCACAGCAACACACAGTTGGCTTAAACACAGCAGGAGGAGGAGCAGAACAAGGCTTTTCGAGCCAAGAGTAAAAAAAAGCAGGGCGAGACAAGAAGAAAAGGATCTGAGGCAGAACTCGGTGGAACTGACTTCAGAGGTCAGGTAGTTTCACTGAATACATGACTCTGCCACGGGAGTGTTGTTGCACACTTATGCAAAGGCCAGGGGTCTGCTTTTAATACTGTCTCATTTATTATCTAGAGCATAGATTCAGATCATAGTCAATGAGGACAAGTAACAACATCACTGAGGAGAACACAAATTCAGGATACTGTCATACTTTTCTCCCATGACTCCCTCGTGTTCATCTGATACAGTCTCTCTCCGGAAAGGCAGGACCACCAGTCTGGTGCCATATATCAGCATGACCGCACAGCGTCCATCGGGGTCCACACGTACTTTGGGGATGTGGACATTCTGCACAAAGCCATCCTACGTGAAAAGCAAGGGTAAAGATGAATGCAAGTTTTTAATCTCAATTACTCTACCCCTCCCTCATCCCCACAAATGAGACAATATCAACAAATCAAACACTTTCACTTCAGAACAAACTGTGGCCCCAGTCAGACACAGGGCTTCTCCTTACACAAAAAATGTCCCAAAGCCTACCCGCCCTCAACGTTAGAGAATTTTGTGGTTAGGTCATCTTTCTACAGGACCATGTTGGCCACCAGAGAGAAATCTGATGAGAAAATCAATCACTCCATGGACAGGAGGTTCTCAATGCTGAGCAGGTAACAACAGCACACCTAAACACAAGCTATAACAGCCTCCTACTACTGTATATGCAGTGTAAAATCAGAGTCCATGACAAGGGAGGGGGGACAGGAATCAATCAGAGTCACAGAGAGGAGAAGTGTAGGTACACTCAGAGGAGTCCGGATCAGGAAAAGTTCACTGGGTGCCAGGAAAGGAGGGTCAAATACAAACACCCAGGTCTTGGAATTCATGACAACTTGTTGGGATGGTGAGGGCATAATCAGAGCAAGAAAGAAATAAGCCCTGCTGAGGGGTGGCATATTTGAACAGTTATGATGAGGAAGTACTCTCAGAAGCATTGTGTACCCGCGAGGCATATGTAAGCATAACCATCAGGGTTGAGATAAAGCACAAATGATGGGGAAGTGGATAATAAGTGTGTGGATTATCGATACATCAGCACTAGGAGGAGGACACAGCTCACTGGGGCACACGAATGAAGGCACTCGGAGTTCAGCATTCAGAACGATCAAAGAGTGGCAACAAGAAAGGTCACTCATATCGAGAATGTGAAAGTGTCTGAAAACACAAAGCAGTTTTGGTTTTGGACTAAATCAGAATTGGACTGGGGTCATAAAGGATTTCAACACAATAGAATCCTCCATGGAATGCTATGAGCATAACAGCAAATATAAAATGCTGAGACTACAGAAATTAAGATCGATTTTGTAGTGTCCTATGTAGAAAGACGCCAGGATGTATATTTAAGGCTTCTTTTTTCAGTCTCCAGTTCAGGTTACATCAATCTATTTATTTATTTATTTTTATTTATTTTTAACACTTGTAAAGCGCTGCTTATACCCTTGGGCGTCAAGGCGCTGAAACCTATATTAAAGAAGAAATGGGGGATGAGAGAATGAACAGGTTTGATGGATGAGAAAAACAAGATTACTGAGAGAAAAGCCAGGTTTTCAGAAGTTTACGGAACTGGAACAGAGTAACACTTTGTCTGATGTTGAGAGGCAAGGTGTTCCAGAGTCTGGGGGCCGCCACCAAAAAGCGTCGGTCACCCCAGGACACTGTTTTGGTACGAGGGACAACCAGTTGGTTGAGAGTGGCTGATCGTAAAGCTCTTGTAGGTTTGTAGAGTTGAAGTTGGTCTCTTAGAAAGTGTGGTCCTTGATTATTGATTGATTTGAAGACTATACAAAGTGCTTTGAAGTGAATTCTTTTTTGTACAGTCAGCCAATGAAGATCTTTTATGTTTTTGGCAATGGGTTCGAACTTTGTTTTGCCGGTAATGAGGCGGGCTGCTGCATTTTGTATAGTTTGAAGTTTTGTAGTTACTCGGATTTGCGCATTGAGAAATAAACCATTACAATAATCCAGGGATGAGAGGACAAGGGCAGAAACTAGTGTCTTAATAGCAGAGTCAGGAAGGAAAGGACGTATTTTGCGAATCATTTTTAGCTTTAAGTGCGCTGTGGATACTGTCTTATTGGCGTGATTCATGAAATTAAGTCCATCATCAAAGATAACACCCAAATTCCTGACCTTCGAGGTCGGCGTGGGAGGAATGCCGACGGTCTCTGGCCACCAACAGGTGGACCAGGCTGGGGAGAGTGGACCAAAAATGAGTACCTCAGTTTTTTCTGAGTTTAACTTTAAGCAGTTTGTCGCCATCCAATCTCCTATATCTAGGAGCCCTTTCTTAAATTTTTCAGCTACTTGCTCTCCGTCACCTTTGATCGCCAACACTAGTTGGGTGTCGTCGGCGTACGAGGTAAGGCTCATCCCATGAGCTTTGATGGTCTTGGCTAGGTCCGACACGTAGATGTTAAAAAGTGTCGGACTAAGGGATGAGCCTTGAGGGACTCCGCAGGGGGCGGAGAGTTGGGCTGATTGAAAGGGTCCTAGGATGCCCACCTGCGTTCTGTTGGCAAGGAAAGAGGCTATTAAGTTTTTGGTAGTATGACAGATGCCAAATCCTTGGACACGGTCGACCAAGATGTTGTGGTCGACCGTGTCGAAAGCCGCTGATAAGTCTAGCAGGACCAGTATGGCAGTGCCACCCTGGTCCCTGATAACCCTGATATCATCAGCGGCTTTGATCAAGGCTGTCTCGGTCCCGTGATATTTTCGGAACCCAAACTGCGTGTTATCAAGAAGCTGGTGTACTTCAATAAACTCAGAAATCTGGGTATTCATGATCTTTTCAATTGTCTTTGCCATGAAGGGTAGACTAGCAATTGGTCGGTAATTTTTTAGCTCACTTTTGTCGAGCGAGGGTTTTTTTAACAGAGGTTTTAGTAGTGTGTTTTTGAGCGGATTCGGGTAATAACCTGACCGCAATATTAAATTGCAGACCTGTGTGAGTGCCGGTATGATGACGTCTAAAACTGGTCTGAGGACAGATAGAGGGCAAGGGTCTAAGGGTGAACCTGATTTGATGGTCAGTAGTGTATTTTTTATTTGATCCTGGGTGACTGGTTGAAAGCACGGGAAGGCATTGACTGGGGAGGAAGTGACGGATGAAGTTAAGACCGGAGGTGATTTGGAGGAAAATGCTTGGTAAATGTCATCTACTTTAGTGTAGAAAAAAGATGCAAGAGAGTCACACAAAGATTGTGACGGAGGGGGCGTGAGGTCCGGGGAATTGACTGATAGAGCTTTGGTGATAGAGAATAGTTGTTTACTGGAATTCCTCGCCTTCTCAATTTGGTCAGTGTAGTATTCTCTTTTAGCTACTGCTATCATGTTTTTATATAGTGCTAAGGATTCCTTGTAAGCAGACTTACTACCGGCATCATAGTCTTTTCTCCAGGTTCTTTCCTTGCTGCGGTTTATCTGTTTTTGTGTCCTAAGTTTATCGTTATACCAAGGAGCGGTGGGTTTAGCTCTATTACTAGAGTGTTCCTTGGAAGGGGCTGATTGATGTGTTGCCTGGCCAATCCAGTCATATAATTGCTGGAGAGCTAGATTGGGGTCTGAAGCGAACTCTGGGCAGGTTTGTATGAGTGTGAGCTTCAGGTTTTCTAGATTTATATTTTTCCAGTCTTTAAACGATAGTTTAGGTACAGGTTGGGAGTTGTTGTTACCATGATTGCTAGTAGCAATATTGGCAAAGATTGCAAAGTGATCTGTCCACGGCATGGGCAAAATATTAGTGATTTGCAGTCCTTCTAAATTGGAAAAGATGGGGTCCAAAATGTGGCCTGCTTGGTGAGTGGCGGATGTAACAAGCTGTTTTAGCCCTAGATTGCCTAAATCAGTAGTAAGGGCAACAGAGTCGGCTAGGTGATCCAGATCTAAATGAAAGTTCAGGTCGCCGAGAACGGTGAAGCTGCTTTCTGTGGCTACAGATTCCATTATGGTATTTATGTTAGACAAAAAGGTAGTTTTTGATCCCGGGGACCGATATATTAATATACCCTTAAAATTGGATGAAGGGGAGATATTGATAGAAAATTGCATGGCCTCACAGGCGGTGGAGGGAATAGAGTTTGTTCTAACAGGGTATAAATCTCTGGCGATTATAGCGAGCCCACCCCCTCTTTGTTTTGGCCTGTCCTGACAATATGCCTTGAATCCCGGTGGCACAGCGATGACCAAATCTGGCTGTGAGGAATCATCTGTCCAAGTTTCGGTAATGAACAAAATATCGAGAGAGTGGTCGGTAATCAGATCAGATATTTCCTGCCTGTGCTTACCGAGTGAACGCGCATTTATGAGGGCTATAGAAGTAATAGCACCTGCATCTTGGTTAATTAGAGTGCCGTTAATTTGTTGGGGAGGTAGTAGAGGGATAGTGTGAAGACAGTGAGGGCAGGTGGTGGCCATGTCTTTATGAATCTCTGAGGGATTGATTTTTAAACATTTGGACGTATTAAGGGGACGAAAGGCATGTAGGTTGTGGCAGGAGTATGTTATAGAATTCCCTGATAGATTTAGGGCAGGATTTATGGCCCTGGGCCCGGTCCCGGCGCGGACGGGCGCAGACGGGCTTGCCTCTGGCGCGCCTCCGGCGCGCCGCCGGCGCGCCCGCTGCGCCCGCCCGCTGCGCGGACGGGAAATCACTTTACTTTTATGCATTGAAAGGGCGGGAGGGGGGGAGTGCTGGATCGACTAGAGCGCAGCCCTTCCCAGCTCAATGATGGCGTGTGAGGCAGGAGTAGTCACGTGACCGCGACCAAAAGGGCAGCGCTGTTGGGGGTGAAGCTGCAGTCGCGCAATGCAGCGCGCGATCAATTTCAGAAAGGTGAGCACAAAAATAGCCACCAGCAATGTATTTAAAAATACATCTCACAATTATAGCCCTATGCGCGGACAATAACAAACAGCTGATAATGCAGTATACACGGGTTAAAAATCAGAGGATAGAAAAGAGAATCCCCCGGCTTCCGCCTCAGGGGAGAACAATATTAAAATACAGGTTTACCGATAGTGAGAGAGAACGCCCCTTAAATAAACACAGAGGGCGGGAGCGCTGGATCGACTAGAGCGCAGCCCTTCCCTGCTCAATGATGGCGTGTGAGGCAGGAGTAGTCACGTGACCGCGACCAAAAGGGCAGCGCTGTTGGGGGTGAAGCTGCAGTCGCGCAATGCAGCGCGCGATCAATTTCAGAAAGGTGAGCACAAAAATTAGCCACCAGCAATGTATTTAAAAATACATCTCACAATTATAGCCCTATGCGCGGACAATAACAAACAGCTGATAATGCAGTATACACGGGTTAAAAATCAGAGGATAGAAAAGAGAATCCCCCGGCTTCCGCCTCAGGGGAGAACAATATTAAAATACAGGTTTTCTAGACTCCAGCCAGCCTAGTGTGGTACCAGTCCCACCAGGAGCAGCCTCCCTAACTGCTCAGCCCATCTCTAATTGCCAACACTCATCCACTCAGACACCCAGGCATTCCACGCATCACAGGCACACCAACATTCTATGACCAACTCACACTCTGGCTGAGCAGCTAGAGGCAGCAGGGCTGGAATACATGTTATACAAATAAGTAGGGTATAACATTATCCCTTTTTCCTTAAACAAAAGCAAAAAGGAAACATGAGAACTATACACAGGTAAAGTAATGGAACGAATCTCAAAGATGCAGCCAAAGGACAGAGCATCAAAGAAGATAGAACTATAAAAACAAGAAAGGATGGTTACAATACAGCATCATAAGGTTGAGCAACAATATCTACCAACGTCCTCCATGCAAAAATATGAAAACTATTTGAAGAGTGAGCAAATAGTACAATCCTGTAGGAATATAAAATGTAACATTTGAAGTAAATACTGTAAGCAAATGCATACAGACGCAAAGGACAACACACCCTGCAACTACAATCCCAAAAACAAGCACTGGCGTTGCCAATAGGTCTCGCAGTAGGAAAGTTGGAGCTATTGGTTTTGTAAATGACAAAGCCCTTTATGTATTTAAAATGATAACCAAAGTGAAAGGCATTGTTATTTGCAATTGTAATGGCTCCAACTGTCGTACTGCGAGACCTATTGGCAACGTGAGTGGTTTTTCGTGTGTGAGTGGCGTTGTGTGTGTGAGTGGCGTTGTGTGTGTGAGTGGCGTTGCGTGCGTGAGTGGCGTTGCGTGCGTGAGTGGCGTTGCGTGCGTGAGTGGCGTTGCGTGCGTGAGTGGCGTTGCGTGCGTGAGTGGCGTTGCGTGCGTGAGTGGCGTTGCGTGCGTGAGTGGCGTTGCGTGTGTGAGTGGCGTTGCGTAGTTGCGTGGCGTTGCGTAGTTGCGTGGCGTTGCGTAGTTGCGTGGCGTTGCGTAGTTGCGTGGCGTTGCGTAGTTGCGTGGCGTTGCGTAGTTGCGTGGCGTTGCGTAGTTGCGTGGCGTTGCGTAGTTGCGTGGCGTTGCGTAGTTGCGTGGCGTTGCGTAGTTGCGTGGCGTTGCGTAGTTGAGTGGCGTTGCGTAGAGTGGCGTTGCGTAGAGTGGCGTTGCGTAGAGTGGCGTTGCGTAGAGTGGCGTTGCGTAGAGTGGCGTTGCGTAGAGTGGCGTTGCGTAGAGTGGCGTTGCGTAGAGTGGCGTTGCGTAGTTGAGTGGCGTTGCGTAGTTGAGTGGCGTTGCGTAGTTGAGTGGCGTTGCGTAGTTGAGTGGCGTTGCGTAGTTGAGTGGCGTTGCGTAGTTGAGTGGCGTTGCGAAGTTGAGTGGCGTTGCGGAGTTGAGTGGCGTTGCGTAGTTGAGTGGCGTTGCGTAGTTGAGTGGCGTTGCGTAGTTGAGTGGCGTTGCGAAGTTGAGTGGCGTTGCGGAGTTGAGTGGCGTTGCGTAGTTGAGTGGCGTTGCGTAGTTGAGTGGCGTTGCGTAGTTGAGTGGCGTTGCGTAGTTGAGTGGCGTTGCGAAGTTGAGTGACGTTGCGAAGTTGAGTGGCATTGCGTAGTTGAGTGGCGTTACGTAGTTGAGTGGCGTTGCGTAGATGAGTGGCGTTGCGTAGATGAGTGGCGTTGCCTAGATGAGTGGCGTTGCGTAGATGAGTGGCGTTGCGTAGATGAGTGGCGTTGCGTAGATGAGTGGCGTTGCGTAGTTGCGTGGCGTTGCGTAGTTGCGTGGCGTTGCGTAGTTGCGTGGCGTTGCGTAGTTGCGTGGCGTTGCGTAGTTGCGTGGCGTTGCGTAGTTGCGTGGCGTTGCGTAGTTGCGTGGCGTTGCGTAGTTGAGTGGCGTTGCGCAGTTGAGTGGCGTTGCGTAGGTGAGTGGCGTTGCGTAGGTGAGTGGCGTTGCGTGGGTGAGTGGCGTTGCGTAGTTGAGTGGCGTTGCATGTGTGAGTGGCGTTGCATGTGTGAGTGGCGTTGCATGTGTGAGTGGCGTTGCATGTGTGAGTGGCGTTGCATGTGTGAGTGGCGTTGCATGTGTGCGTAGTTGAGTGGCGTTGCGTAGGTGAGTGGCGTTGCGTAGTTGAGTGGCGTTGCGTGGGTGAGTGGCGTTGCGTAGTTGAGTGGCGTTGCATGTGTGAGTGGCGTTGCATGTGTGAGTGGCGTTGCATGTGTGAGTGGCGTTGCATGTGTGAGTGGCGTTGCATGTGTGAGTGGCGTTGCATGTGTGAGTGGCGTTGCATGTGTGCGTAGTTGAGTGGCGTTGCGTAGTTGAGTGGCGTTGCGTAGTTGAGTGGCGTTGCGTGGTTGAGTGGCGTTGCGTAGTTGAGTGGCGTTGCGTAGTTGAGTGGCGTTGCATGTGTGAGTGGCGTTGTATGTGTGAGTGGCGTTGCATGTGTGAGTGGCGTTGCATGTGTGAGTGGCGTTGCATGTGTGAGTGGCGTTGCATGTGTGAGTGGCGTTGCATGTGTGAGTGGCGTTGCATGTGTGAGTGGCGTTGCATGTGTGAGTGGCGTTGCATGTGTGAGTGGCGTTGCATGTGTGCGTAGTTGAGTGGCGTTGCGTAGTTGAGTGGCGTTGCGTAGTTGAGTGGCGTTGCGTGGTTGAGTGGCGTTGCATGTGTGAGTGGCGTTGCATGTGAGTGGCGTTGCATGTGTGCGTAGTTGAGTGGCGTTGCGTAGTTGAGTGGCGTTGCGTGGTTGAGTGGCGTTGCGTAGTTGAGTGGCGTTGCATGTGTGAGTGGCGTTGTATGTGTGAGTGGCGTTGCATGTGTGAGTGGCGTTGCATGTGTGAGTGGCGTTGCATGTGTGAGTGGCGTTGCATGTGTGAGTGGCGTTGCATGTGTGAGTGGCGTTGCATGTGTGAGTGGCGTTGCATGTGTGAGTGGCGTTGCATGTGTGCGTAGTTGAGTGGCGTTGCGTAGTTGAGTGGCGTTGCGTGGTTGAGTGGCGTTGCATGTGTGAGTGGCGTTGCATGTGTGAGTGGCGTTGCATGTGTGAGTGGCGTTGCATGTGTGAGTGGCGTTGCATGTGTGAGTGGCGTTGCATGTGTGCGTAGTTGAGTGGCGTTGCGTAGTTGAGTGGCGTTGCGTGGTTGAGTGGCGTTGCATGTGAGTGGCGTTGCGTAGAGTGGCGTTGCGTAGAGTGGCGTTGCGTAGAGTGGCGTTGCGTAGAGTGGCGTTGCGTAGAGTGGCGTTGCGTAGAGTGGCGTTGCGTAGAGTGGCGTTGCGTAGAGTGGCGTTGCGTAGAGTGGCGTTGCGTAGAGTGGCGTTGCGTAGAGTGGCGTTGCGTAGAGTGGCGTTGCGTAGAGTGGCGTTGCGTAGAGTGGCGTTGCGTAGAGTGGCGTTGCGTAGAGTGGCGTTGCGTAGAGTGGCGTTGCGTAGTTGCGTGGCGTTGCGTAGTTGCGTGGCGTTGCGTAGTTGCGTGGCGTTGCGTAGTTGCGTGGCGTTGCGTAGTTGCGTGGCATTGCGTAGTAATAACAAACAGCTGATAATGCAGTATACACGGGTTAAAAATCAGAGGATAGAAAAGAGAATCCCCCGGCTTCCGCCTCAGGGGAGAACAATATTAAAATACAGGTTTTCTAGACTCCAGCCAGCCTAGTGTGGTACCAGTCCCACCAGGAGCAGCCTCCCTAACTGCTCAGCCCATCTCTAATTGCCAACACTCATCCACTCAGACACCCAGGCATTCCACGCATCACAGGCACACCAACATTCTATGACCAACTCACACTCTGGCTGAGCAGCTAGAGGCAGCAGGGCTGGAATACATGTTATACAAATAAGTAGGGTATAACATTATCCCTTTTTCCTTAAACAAAAGCAAAAAGGAAACATGAGAACTATACACAGGTAAAGTAATGGAACGAATCTCAAAGATGCAGCCAAAGGACAGAGCATCAAAGAAGATAGAACTATAAAAACAAGAAAGGATGGTTACAATACAGCATCATAAGGTTGAGCAACAATATCTACCAACGTCCTCCATGCAAAAATATGAAAACTATTTGAAGAGTGAGCAAATAGTACAATCCTGTAGGAATATAAAATGTAACATTTGAAGTAAATACTGTAAGCAAATGCATACAGACGCAAAGGACAACACACCCTGCAACTACAATCCCAAAAACAAGCACTGGCGTTGCCAATAGGTCTCGCAGTAGGAAAGTTGGAGCTATTGGTTTTGTAAATGACAAAGCCCTTTATGTATTTAAAATGATAACCAAAGTGAAAGGCATTGTTATTTGCAATTGTAATGGCTCCAACTGTCGTACTGCGAGACCTATTGGCAACGTGAGTGGTTTTTCGTGTGTGAGTGGCGTTGTGTGTGTGAGTGGCGTTGGGTGTGTGAGTGGCGTTGTGTGTGTGAGTGGCGTTGCGTGCGTGAGTGGCGTTGCGTGCGTGAGTGGCGTTGCGTGCGTGAGTGGCGTTGCGTGCGTGAGTGGCGTTGCGTGCGTGAGTGGCGTTGCGTGCGTGAGTGGCGTTGCGTGAGTGGCGTTGCGTGTGTGAGTGGCGTTGCGTGTGTGAGTGGCGTTGCGTAGTTGCGTGGCGTTGCGTAGTTGCGTGGCGTTGCGTAGTTGCGTGGCGTTGCGTAGTTGCGTGACGTTGCGTAGTTGCGTGGCGTTGCGTAGTTGCGTGGCGTTGCGTAGTTGCGTGGCGTTGCGTAGTTGCGTGGCGTTGCGTAGTTGCGTGGCGTTGCGTAGTTGCGTGGCGTTGCGTAGTTGCGTGGCGTTGCGTAGTTGCGTGGCGTTGCGTAGTTGCGTGGCGTTGCGTAGATGAGTGGCGTTGCGTAGATGAGTGGCGTTGCGTAGAGTGGCGTTGCGTAGAGTGGCGTTGCGTAGAGTGGCGTTGCGTAGAGTGGCGTTGCGTAGTTGAGTGGCGTTGCGTAGTTGAGTGGCGTTGCGAAGTTGAGTGGCGTTGCGGAGTTGAGTGGCGTTGCGTAGTTGAGTGGCGTTGCATAGTTGAGTGGCGTTGCGTAGTTGAGTGGCGTTGCGTAGTTGAGTGGCGTTGCGTAGTTGAGTGGCGTTGCGTAGTTGAGTGGCGTTGCGTAGTTGAGTGGCGTTGCGAAGTTGAGTGACGTTGCGAAGTTGAGTGGCATTGCGTAGTTGAGTGGCGTTACGTAGTTGAGTGGCGTTGCGTAGATGAGTGGCGTTGCGTAGATGAGTGGCGTTGCCTAGATGAGTGGCGTTGCGTAGATGAGTGGCGTTGCGTAGATGAGTGGCGTTGCGTAGATGAGTGGCGTTGCGTAGTTGCGTGGCGTTGCGTAGTTGCGTGGCGTTGCGTAGTTGCGTGGCGTTGCGTAGTTGCGTGGCGTTGCGTAGTTGCGTGGCGTTGCGTAGTTGCGTGGCGTTGCGTAGTTGCGTGGCGTTGCGTAGTTGCGTGGCGTTGCGTAGTTGAGTGGCGTTGCGCAGTTGAGTGGCGTTGCGTAGGTGAGTGGCGTTGCGTAGTTGAGTGGCGTTGCGTGGGTGAGTGGCGTTGCGTAGTTGAGTGGCGTTGCATGTGAGTGGCGTTGCATGTGTGAGTGGCGTTGCATGTGTGAGTGGCGTTGCATGTGTGAGTGGCGTTGCATGTGTGAGTGGCGTTGCATGTGTGCGTAGTTGAGTGGCGTTGCGTAGGTGAGTGGCGTTGCGTAGTTGAGTAGCGTTGCGTGGGTGAGTGGCGTTGCGTAGTTGAGTGGCGTTGCATGTGTGAGTGGCGTTGCATGTGTGAGTGGCGTTGCATGTGTGAGTGGCGTTGCATGTGTGAGTGGCGTTGCATGTGTGAGTGGCGTTGCATGTGTGAGTGGCGTTGCATGTGTGAGTGGCGTTGCATGTGTGAGTGGCGTTGCATGTGTGAGTGGCGTTGCATGTGTGAGTGGCGTTGCATGTGTGAGTGGCGTTGCATGTGTGCGTAGTTGAGTGGCGTTGCGTAGTTGAGTGGCGTTGCGTAGTTGAGTGGCGTTGCGTGGTTGAGTGGCGTTGCGTAGTTGAGTGGCGTTGTATGTGTGAGTGGCGTTGCATGTGTGAGTGGCGTTGCATGTGTGAGTGGCGTTGTATGTGTGAGTGGCGTTGCATGTGTGAGTGGCGTTGCATGTGTGAGTGGCGTTGCATGTGTGAGTGGCGTTGCATGTGTGAGTGGCGTTGCATGTGTGAGTGGCGTTGCATGTGTGAGTGGCGTTGCATGTGTGAGTGGCGTTGCATGTGTGCGTAGTTGAGTGGCGTTGCGTAGTTGAGTGGCGTTGCGTAGTTGAGTGGCGTTGCGTGGTTGAGTGGCGTTGCATGTGTGAGTGGCGTTGCATGTGAGTGGCGTTGCATGTGTGCGTAGTTGAGTGGCGTTGCGTAGTTGAGTGGCGTTGCGTGGTTGAGTGGCGTTGCGTAGTTGAGTGGCGTTGCATGTGTGAGTGGCGTTGTATGTGTGAGTGGCGTTGTATGTGTGAGTGGCGTTGCATGTGTGAGTGGCGTTGCATGTGTGAGTGGCGTTGCATGTGTGAGTGGCGTTGCATGTGTGAGTGGCGTTGCATGTGTGAGTGGCGTTGCATGTGTGAGTGGCGTTGCATGTGTGAGTGGCGTTGCATGTGTGCGTAGTTGAGTGGCGTTGCGTAGTTGAGTGGCGTTGCGTGGTTGAGTGGCGTTGCATGTGAGTGGCGTTGCGTGTGTGAGTGGCGTTGCGTAGAGTGGCGTTGCGTAGAGTGGCGTTGCGTAGAGTGGCGTTGCGTAGAGTGGCGTTGCGTAGAGTGGCGTTGCGTAGAGTGGCGTTGCGTAGAGTGGCGTTGCGTAGAGTGGCGTTGCGTAGAGTGGCGTTGCGTAGAGTGGCGTTGCGTAGAGTGGCGTTGCGTAGAGTGGCGTTGCGTAGAGTGGCGTTGCGTAGTTGCGTGGCGTTGCGTAGTTGCGTGGCGTTGCGTAGTTGCGTGGCATTGCGTAGTAATAACAAACAGCTGATAATGCAGTATACACGGGTTAAAAATCAGAGGATAGAAAAGAGAATCCCCCGGCTTCCGCCTCAGGGGAGAACAATATTAAAATACAGGTTTTCTAGACTCCAGCCAGCCTAGTGTGGTACCAGTCCCACCAGGAGCAGCCTCCCTAACTGCTCAGCCCATCTCTAATTGCCAACACTCATCCACTCAGACACCCAGGCATTCCACGCATCACAGGCACACCAACATTCTATGACCAACTCACACTCTGGCTGAGCAGCTAGAGGCAGCAGGGCTGGAATACATGTTATACAAATAAGTAGGGTATAACATTATCCCTTTTTCCTTAAACAAAAGCAAAAAGGAAACATGAGAACTATACACAGGTAAAGTAATGGAACGAATCTCAAAGATGCAGCCAAAGGACAGAGCATCAAAGAAGATAGAACTATAAAAACAAGAAAGGATGGTTACAATACAGCATCATAAGGTTGAGCAACAATATCTACCAACGTCCTCCATGCAAAAATATGAAAACTATTTGAAGAGTGAGCAAATAGTACAATCCTGTAGGAATATAAAATGTAACATTTGAAGTAAATACTGTAAGCAAATGCATACAGACGCAAAGGACAACACACCCTGCAACTACAATCCCAAAAACAAGCACTGGCGTTGCCAATAGGTCTCGCAGTAGGAAAGTTGGAGCTATTGGTTTTGTAAATGACAAAGCCCTTTATGTATTTAAAATGATAACCAAAGTGAAAGGCATTGTTATTTGCAATTGTAATGGCTCCAACTGTCGTACTGCGAGACCTATTGGCAACGTGAGTGGTTTTTCGTGTGTGAGTGGCGTTGTGTGTGTGAGTGGCGTTGTGTGTGTGAGTGGCGTTGCGTGCGTGAGTGGCGTTGCGTGCGTGAGTGGCGTTGCGTGCGTGAGTGGCGTTGCGTGCGTGAGTGGCGTTGCGTGCGTGAGTGGCGTTGCGTGCGTGAGTGGCGTTGCGTGTGTGAGTGGCGTTGCGTGTGTGAGTGGTGTTGCGTAGTTGCGTGGCGTTGCGTAGTTGCGTGGCGTTGCGTAGTTGCGTGGCGTTGCGTAGTTGCGTGGCGTTGCGTAGTTGCGTGGCGTTGCGTAGTTGCGTGGCGTTGCGTAGTTGAGTGGCGTTGCGTAGATGAGTGGCGTTGCGTAGATGAGTGGCGTTGCGTAGATGAGTGGCGTTGCGTAGAGTGGCGTTGCGTAGAGTGGCGTTGCGTAGAGTGGCGTTGCGTAGAGTGGCGTTGCGTAGTTGAGTGGCGTTGCGTAGTTGAGTGGCGTTGCGAAGTTGAGTGGCGTTGCGGAGTTGAGTGGCGTTGCGTAGTTGAGTGGCGTTGCGTAGTTGAGTGGCGTTGCGTAGTTGAGTGGCGTTGCGTAGTTGAGTGGCGTTGCGAAGTTGAGTGACGTTGCGAAGTTGAGTGGCATTGCGTAGTTGAGTGGCGTTACGTAGTTGAGTGGCGTTGCGTAGATGAGTGGCGTTGCCTAGATGAGTGGCGTTGCCTAGATGAGTGGCGTTGCCTAGATGAGTGGCGTTGCGTAGATGAGTGGCGTTGCGTAGATGAGTGGCGTTGCGTAGTTGCGTGGCGTTGCGTAGTTGCGTGGCGTTGCGTAGTTGCGTGGCGTTGCGCAGTTGAGTGGCGTTGCGTAGGTGAGTGGCGTTGCGTAGTTGAGCGGCGTTGCGTGGGTGAGTGGCGTTGCGTAGTTGAGTGGCGTTGCATGTGTGAGTGGCGTTGTATGTGTGAGTGGCGTTGCATGTGTGAGTGGCGTTGCATGTGTGAGTGGCGTTGCATGTGTGAGTGGCGTTGCATGTGTGAGTGGCGTTGCATGTGTGAGTGGCGTTGCATGTGTGAGTGGCGTTGCATGTGTGAGTGGCGTTGCATGTGTGAGTGGCGTTGCATGTGTGAGTGGCGTTGCATGTGTGCGTAGTTGAGTGGCGTTGCGTAGTTGAGTGGCGTTGCGTGGTTGAGTGGCGTTGCGTGGTTGAGTGGCGTTGCGTAGTTGAGTGGCGTTGCATGTGTGAGTGGCGTTGTATGTGTGAGTGGCGTTGCATGTGTGAGTGGCGTTGCATGTGTGAGTGGCGTTGCATGTGTGAGTGGCGTTGCATGTGTGAGTGGCGTTGCATGTGTGAGTGGCGTTGCATGTGTGAGTGGCGTTGCATGTGTGAGTGGCGTTGCATGTGTGAGTGGCGTTGCATGTGTGAGTGGCGTTGCATGTGTGAGTGGCGTTGCATGTGTGAGTGGCGTTGCATGTGTGCGTAGTTGAGTGGCGTTGCGTAGTTGAGTGGCGTTGCGTGGTTGAGTGGCGTTGCATGTGAGTGGCGTTGCGTGTGTGAGTGGCGTTGCGTAGAGTGGCGTTGCGTAGAGTGGCGTTGCGTAGAGTGGCGTTGCGTAGAGTGGCGTTGCGTAGAGTGGCGTTGCGTAGAGTGGCGTTGCGTAGAGTGGCGTTGCGTAGAGTGGCGTTGCGTAGAGTGGCGTTGCGTAGAGTGGCGTTGCGTAGAGTGGCGTTGCGTAGTTGCGTGGCGATGCGTAGTTGCGTGGCGTTGCGTAGTTGCGTGGCGTTGCGTAGTTGCGTGGCGTTGCGTAGTTGCGTGGCGTTACGTAGTTGAGTGGCGTTGCGTAGTTGAGTGGCGTTGCGTAGATGAGTGGCGTTGCGTAGATGAGTGGCGTTGCCTAGATGAGTGGCGTTGCCTAGATGAGTGGCGTTGCGTAGATGAGTGGCGTTGCGTAGATGAGTGGCGTTGCGTAGTTGCGTGGCGTTGCGTAGTTGAGTGGCGTTGCGTAGTTGAGTGGCGTTGCGTAGTTGAGTGGCGTTGCGTAGTTGAGTGGCGTTGCGTAGTTGCGTGGCGTTGCGTAGTTGCGTGGCGTTGCATAGTTGCGTGGCGTTGCATAGTTGCGTGGCGTTGCATAGTTGCGTGGCGTTGCGTAGTTGCGTGGCGTTGCGTAGTTGCGTGGCGTTGAGTGGCGTTGCGTAGTTGAGTGGCGTTGCGTAGTTGAGTGGCGTTGCGTAGTTGAGTGGCGTTGCGTAGATGTGTGGCGTTGCGTAGGTGAGTGGCGTTGCGTAGGTGAGTGGCGTTGCGTAGGTGAGTGGCGTTGCGTAGTTGAGTGGCGTTGCGTGGCGTTGCGTAGTTGCGTGGCGTTGCGTAGTTGAGTGGCGTTGCGTAGTTGAGTGGCGTTGCATGTGTGAGTGGCGTTGCATGTGTGAGTGGCGTTGCATGTGTGAGTGGCGTTGCATGTGTGAGTGGCGTTGCATGTGTGAGTGGCGTTGCATGTGTGAGTGGCGTTGCATGTGTGAGTGGCGTTGCATGTGTGAGTGGCGTTGCATGTGTGAGTGGCGTTGCATGTGTGCGTAGTTGAGTGGCGTTGCGTAGTTGAGTGGCGTTGCGTGGTTGAGTGGCGTTGCGTAGTTGAGTGGCGTTGTATGTGTGAGTGGCGTTGCATGTGTGAGTGGCGTTGCATGTGTGAGTGGCGTTGCATGTGTGAGTGGCGTTGCATGTGTGAGTGGCGTTGCATGTGTGAGTGGCGTTGCATGTGTGAGTGGCGTTGCATGTGTGAGTGGCGTTGCATGTGTGAGTGGCGTTGCATGTGTGAGTGGCGTTGCATGTGTGCGTAGTTGAGTGGCGTTGCGTAGTTGAGTGGCGTTGCGTGGTTGAGTGGCGTTGCATTTGAGTGGCGTTGCGTGTGTGAGTGGCGTTGCGTAGAGTGGCGTTGCGTAGAGTGGCGTTGCGTAGAGTGGCGTTGCGTAGAGTGGCGTTGCGTAGAGTGGCGTTGCGTAGAGTGGCGTTGCGTAGAGTGGCGTTGCGTAGTTGCGTGGCGTTGGGTAGTTGAGTGGCGTTGGGTAGTTGAGTGGCGTTGCGTAGATGAGTGGCGTTGCGTAGATGAGTGGCGTTGCGTAGATGAGTGGCGTTGCGTAGATGAGTGGCGTTGGGTAGTTGAGTGGCGTTGCGTAGTTGAGTGGCGTTGGGTAGTTGAGTGGCGTTGGGTAGTTGAGTGGCGTTGCGTAGATGAGTGGCGTTGCGTAGATGAGTGGCGTTGCGTAGATGAGTGGCGTTGCGTAGATGAGTGGCGTTGCGTAGATGAGTGGCGTTGCGTAGATGAGTGGCGTTGCGTAGTTGCGTGGCGTTGCGTAGTTGAGTGGCGTTGCGTAGTTGAGTGGCGTTGCGTAGTTGAGTGGCGTTGCGTAGTTGAGTGGCGTTGCGTAGTTGCGTGGCGTTGCGTAGTTGCGTGGCGTTGCATAGTTGCGTGGCGTTGCGTAGTTGCGTGGCGTTGCGTAGTTGCGTGGCGTTGCGTAGTTGCGTGGCGTTGCGTAGTTGCGTGGCGTTGAGTGGCGTTGCATAGTTGAGTGGCGTTGCGTAGTTGAGTGGCGTTGCGTAGTTGAGTGGCGTTGCGTAGATGTGTGGCGTTGCGTAGGTGAGTGGCGTTGCGTAGGTGAGTGGCGTTGCGTAGGTGAGTGGCGTTGCGTAGTTGAGTGGCGTTGCGTGGCGTTGCGTAGTTGCGTGGCGTTGCGTGGGTGAGTGGCGTTGCGTAGTTGAGTGGCGTTGCATGTGTGAGTGGCGTTGCATGTGTGAGTGGCGTTGCATGTGTGAGTGGCGTTGCATGTGTGAGTGGCGTTGCATGTGTGAGTGGCGTTGCATGTGTGAGTGGCGTTGCATGTGTGAGTGGCGTTGCATGTGTGAGTGGCGTTGCATGTGTGCGTAGTTGAGTGGCGTTGCGTAGTTGAGTGGCGTTGCGTGGTTGAGTGGCGTTGCGTAGTTGAGTGGCGTTGTATGTGTGAGTGGCGTTGCATGTGTGAGTGGCGTTGCATGTGTGAGTGGCGTTGCATGTGTGAGTGGCGTTGCATGTGTGAGTGGCGTTGCATGTGTGAGTGGCGTTGCATGTGTGAGTGGCGTTGCATGTGTGAGTGGCGTTGCATGTGTGAGTGGCGTTGCATGTGTGAGTGGCGTTGCATGTGTGAGTGGCGTTGCATGTGTGCGTAGTTGAGTGGCGTTGCGTAGTTGAGTGGCGTTGCGTGGTTGAGTGGCGTTGCATTTGAGTGGCGTTGCGTGTGTGAGTGGCGTTGCGTAGAGTGGCGTTGCGTAGAGTGGCGTTGCGTAGAGTGGCGTTGCGTAGAGTGGCGTTGCGTAGAGTGGCGTTGCGTAGAGTGGCGTTGCGTAGAGTGGCGTTGCGTAGAGTGGCGTTGCGTAGAGTGGCGTTGCGTAGAGTGGCGTTGCGTAGTTGCGTGGCGTTGCGTAGATGAGTGGCGTTGCGTAGTTGCGTGGCGTTGCGTAGTTGAGTGGCGTTGCGTAGTTGAGTGGCGTTGCGTAGTTGAGTGGCGTTGCGTAGTTGAGTGGCGTTGCGTAGTTGCGTGGCGTTGCGTAGTTGCGTGGCGTTGCATAGTTGCGTGGCGTTGCATAGTTGCGTGGCGTTGCGTAGTTGCGTGGCGTTGCGTAGTTGCGTGGCGTTGCGTAGTTGCGTGGCGTTGAGTGGCGTTGCGTAGTTGAGTGGCGTTGCGTAGTTGAGTGGCGTTGCGTAGTTGAGTGGCGTTGCGTAGATGTGTGGCGTTGCGTAGGTGAGTGGCGTTGCGTAGGTGAGTGGCGTTGCGTAGGTGAGTGGCGTTGCGTAGTTGAGTGGCGTTGCGTGGCGTTGCGTAGTTGCGTGGCGTTGCGTAGTTGAGTGGCGTTGCGTAGTTGAGTGGCGTTGCGTAGTTGAGTGGCGTTGCGTAGTTGAGTGGCGTTGCGTAGTTGAGTGGCGTTGCGTAGTTGAGTGGCGTTGCGTAGTTGAGTGGCGTTGCGTAGTTGAGTGGCGTTGCGTAGTTGCGTGGCGTTGCGTAGTTGCGTGGCGTAGAGTGGCGTTGCGTAGTTGAGTGGCGTTGCGTAGTTGAGTGGCGTTGCGTAGTTGAGTGGCGTTGCGTAGTTGAGTGGCGTTGCGTAGATGTGTGGCGTTGCGTAGATGAGTGGCGTTGCGTAGATGAGTGGCGTTGCGTAGGTGAGTGGCGTTGCGTAGTTGAGTGGCGTTGCGTAGATGTGTGGCGTTGCGTAGATGAGTGGCGTTGCGTAGGTGAGTGGCGTTGCGTAGGTGAGTGGCGTTGCGTAGTTGAGTGGCGTTGCGTAGTTGAGTGGCGTTGCGTAGTTGTGGCGTTGCGTAGTTGCGTGGCGTTGCGTAGATGAGTGGCGTTGCGTAGATGAGTGGCGTTGCGTAGGTGAGTGGCGTTGCGTAGGTGAGTGGCGTTGCGTAGTTGAGTGGCGTTGCGTGGCGTTGCGTAGTTGCGTGGCGTTGCGTAGTTGCGTGGCGTTGCGTAGTTGAGTGGCGTTGCGTAGTTGAGTGGCGTTGCGTAGTTGAGTGGCGTTGCGTAGTTGCGTGGCGTTGCGTAGTTGCGTGGCGTTGCGTAGTTGCGTGGCGTTGAGTGGCGTTGCGTAGTTGAGTGGCGTTGCGTAGTTGAGTGGCGTTGCGTAGTTGAGTGGCGTTGCGTAGTTGAGTGGCGTTGCGTAGTTGAGTGGCGTTGCGTAGATGTGTGGCGTTGCGTAGATGAGTGGCGTTGCGTAGGTGAGTGGCGTTGCGTAGGTGAGTGGCGTTGCGTAGTTGAGTGGCGTTGCGTAGTTGAGTGGCGTGGTGTTGCGTAGTTGTGGCGTTGCGTAGTTGCGTGGCGTTGCGTAGTTGCGTGGCGTTGCGTAGTTGCGTGGCGTTGCGTAGTTGCGTGGCGTTGCGTAGTTGCGTGGCGTAGTTGAGTGGCGTTGCGTAGTTGAGTGGCGTTGCGTAGTTGCGTGGCGTTGCGTAGTTGCGTGGCGTTGCGTGGTTGAGTGGCGTTGCGTGGTTGAGTGGCGTTGCATGTGTGAGTGGCGTTGCATGTGTGCGTAGTTGAGTGGGGTTGCATGTGTGAGTGGCGTTGCATGTGTGAGCGTTGCGTGGTGTTGCGTAGTTGCGTGGCGTTGCGTAGTTGCGTGGCGTAGTTGAGGGGCGTTGCGTGGTTGAGTGGCGTTGCGTGGTTGAGTGGCGTTGCATGTTGAGTGGCGTTGCATGTGTGTGTGAGTGGCGTTGCATGTGTGAGTAGCGTTGCGTGGTTGAGTGGCGTTGCATGTTGAGTGGCGTTGCATGTGTGTGTGGAGTTGCATGGTTGAGTGGCGTTGCATGGTTGAGTGGCGTTGCATGGTTGAGTGGCGTTGCGTGGCTGCGTGGCGTTGCGTGGCTGCGTGGCTTTGCATGTGTCAGAGGCTAAATGTAGCACAGGGAGACCTCCAGCGGTAAGACAATCAAAAACAACTTAGAAAACATTTCACAGTATGAAGAGATCAAACTCATGAACGAGCGTGATACACCTCAGCTAAAAATCATGATAAATAACAACACACATTAGAAGTGAAACTGCAAGTACAGAAGGACCAGCTTTGCTTGTTTAAAACTCCCACTTCAGGCAGATGAGTGTAATGTGTAAAGCGTCTTGTGCACATGAGCAGATCGGAGTCTGGAAGCAAATACAAACAAGAGGAATGACTGAGGCACGTTGGTGTGAAGCACATCAAAGGGCTTCTCCTCCCCTAATTAGGTGAGGAGAAGCCGGTCGGGAAACTGAAAGTACGGCCGGCCTGCAGCCGGCCATGAATAATTAGGGGAGGAGAAGCCCTTTGATGTGCTGGGCTGGCTGGCCCTGAATGCGCGTGCATGTTATCACGTGGTTCACGGGCACTGCATGAAAACCGCGGGGCTGAAAGCCCTTTGGTTTGAAGAGAAAATAGCCGACTTGAATTCTCCCCATTTCCCATTCCTTCGGAATGGTAAAGGCGAGACCTAATAAGGAAACAAAATGTGTATGGGTCGTCACCCATAGAAACACCCGTTTAGGAATGTACCTTGGTACTGCGCGCAACTTTAAATGGAAACGAAGTCCATTTCCCAACCCAGTGTAAGATTTAACCGAGGTACATATGTATGGGTAACTAACCATGAAACATAAAGACGTCATTAGAATGTGCAAGAGAAGATACAATCTTAAGCTTATACTAAACATGCACAAAATTGTGTCATCACAACAACAAAAAACCTAAAAATTACAATATCCATAGGACACTACTGAACTGTGCCCATGCCGGTAAACGATGTCTCGCCCGAGTTGTGGTAAGAAAACACTTTCCCTGCACAAGGAAGAAAAAAACACAACACAAACCAAATATCTAGACATGTTTCTTTCACACCTGTGTGCTAAGTCTCACACAAGATTTCTACAAACAATGAGTAAACAATGGGAATAATGAAAGAAATGCAAAACCACCAATGAAGAGCTGTAAAGTGCACACAGGTGCATTTCAATATACACCCTGGTTACATTACACTAAATCAGTCTCGTGAGAATGAACTAAATGCCCCATAGCAATGCCTAACAGTGCGACCTGTAAGTAGAATTTATTAACACAGAACACGGTAATATGGTAAATAAACTAGGCATTACGAAATGGTTACTATATGATGGATCTAGTCCCCAAAAACAGATCTTCTGTAAAATGAACCCATCCTCGTCGCCAAAAATATAGACTCCAGCCAGCATAGTGTGATACCAGCCCCACCAGGAGCAGCCTCCCTAGCTGCTCAGCCCATCTCTAATTGCCAACACTCATCCACTCAGACACCCAGGCATTCCACGCAACACAGGCACACCAACATTCTAAGACCAACTCACACTCTGGCTGAGCAGCTATAGGCAGCAGGGCTGGAGTACATGTTATACAAATAAGTAGGGTATAACAGATTTGCCTGCAGTCTTTGTTTTATTTCACAAACCAAGTTGTATTTGCTTGCAAGGCATTAAACGCTTATAAAATACAGCATTTAAAAAGAGCCAATAAATGTACCGAAAGAGACAATATAATTATAGAGCGAAAATTGAGAGACAGACCAGCAAAACAAATCTAACATACAAAAGTACACTGCATTTCTAACAATAATGCTAACACTGGGTATTTCAGCACAGGTCCATATTCAACTACAGTGGACAAAATTCTGCCAGTGATGTAAAGTTGTCATCAGTAAATGTTTTCGTTGGCTCTTCCAGCGTTTCAAAATGCCCTTTTTAGGGCTCGCCTACTAGACAGCACATTGGTGGTCTAAAGGAAGACATTTTATTCGTTTTTAGTGAGCTTAGACACCGCCCATTTCTTATCAATGGTTGGCTCCATTCTCCCTCTCACTTTCTTGCTTCTCATTTGTCAGTGTGTGTGGGCTTTCCTCCCACTTCTTGCGTTTGTCCCTCCCCTGAAGCATGGATGCATTACTTTGTCCTTACACTTCTCGCTTTTTCAGGCACTACTTTTTTCTTTTTGTTAATGTCTTCGAGAGTTCATGTTTTCCAGTTGTCTACTTCGTGTACCCTCCCCTTCACGCTGTCCTCGCCCTTGTGCGATGCTCCGGTGTTGCTTTCTCGCCATTGTGCTTCTCCCCCCACCTCCATGTTCTGTTCTCTATTGTTTACCACAGCAAACATACCTTTCTCCCTTTCTTCCCTCCTCGCTCCGTTTGTGTTGTTTTTCCCTTTGCATGCCCCCTTCCGTCTGTCTTCTATGACGCTTCGCCCCCACCCAGCCCCCACGATGCTTCTGCCACACCCACTTTTTATGATGTTTCTCCCTCCACCCGCCCATCTGGTGCTTCTCCCCTTTCCTGTGCACAGTCGGAATGCCTACTCCTTTTCATCCCCAAAAAAAAGTGTGTCCAATTGTTCTTTTTGCTTTTCAGGGATAGCTGTCTTCATTAAATATTACACTTCACCATGCTGTTTGAAGTGTTTCCTCTTTACCTAAAGTGTTACACTACAAAAAAAGCTTCCTACAAGCTTTTGCACCTGGGCTCTCATCCTGTCCTTGGTGTCGCGTTTCATCCTGCCTGCTTGCTCTCCATCTTACTTCTCTCACCACACACTTTACTTTTACATTTTCCAAAAACCTAACCCCAGCTTTGGAATTCTTATTGGGAAAAAATAATAAAACTTTGGGAATGTTTGGAGGTCGATTGCCATTTTTGATGGTGACATTTGTCAAACTTTTCAACATTGACAGGAACTGCTGTGACGGCTGTTACTGCCAATGTGTGGCGTGTCTGTGGGTCTAGCTGACACTTGGTGGGCGGGATGTCCGGCAGTGTGACGGAGTGAAGTACTCCTTCGCCCTGACGGACATTTAACTATCCACCAAACTCTAAATCAGGGCTTTAGTCTCCAACATATACCAGCTTAACAAGTCACTTAACTGAGAGCCAGCTCTCTTGAATGCACTGAAGGCTTCCTCTGTGAGCTTATTAGGTGGCTCATATATTTCACAATCTTCCCAGTCATAGGAAATATTACTTAGAAGTCACCTGCCTACTTGTTAACCCCACAAGCTCTTGCAGGGGGCTTCACATATCTGGGGGGCTGCAGATGGGTCCTCAAAGTCAGTAAGGTTACAAACATTCTAAATATCTTTTTAATTGCAGTCTCCTTGCTTTTTCTCCTGTTTTTTTAGTCTTCTTGCCGCTCTTGCCTGCCAACTTTTTCCTGCCTAGCCCCATCCACCAACTCCCAACACCCTTCCATCCTCCCAGAACCTACTTAATAGGGCCACAGAGCATCCCCGTAGAGCAGGCCCCACGCCCAGCTCTCCATGTGCTGCTGTATCGCTCTTACTACTGTTTTTTCCTTGCTTTTTGAGTGCGTTCTTTGCCTGTTCCTCTTTTTCACTGCTTCCTCCTTACTTTTCCTGTTTTATTAGTGCCTCCTCCTTACTTTTTCCTTGTTTTCCCTGCTCTCCTCCATTTCTTGAGTGCCTTTTGCTTGCTTTTTCCTCTTTTTCACTGCTTTCTTCTTGTTTTTTCCCCTCATTGATGCTCATGCCTGCCACCTTTTTCCCGACTTTGCACATCCTGCCCCCACCTACCAGGGCCTGCTTAATGGAGGCCACAGCAAGACCCCATGTAGAAGGCCCCAGGCCCAGCTCTTCCCATGTTGCTGCTTCGCTCTTACTCCTGTCTTCTCCTTGTTTTCACTGCTTTCTCCTCATTCCTTCCCTCATTACCGCTCCTGCCTGCCGTCTTTTTCTTGCCTAGCCACGCCATTGCCTCTCAGCAGCCCACCCTCATCCCAGGATGTACTTAAATTGAGGCCACAGTGCGACCCCATTGAGAAGGCCACAGACTCAGCTCTGCCTGTGCTGCTTCATCTCTCTTGCTGCCATCTTTTCCATTGATTTTTCCCCACTTTTTGAGTGCCATGTCCTTGCTTTTCCCTAATTTTGACTGCTTTCTCCTTGCTTTTCCCCCCGTTTTGAGTGTTTTCTCCTTGCTTTCTTTTTCATTGCTTTCTCCTTGTTTTCTTTACTCTGGCCAAACTAATGCCGGCTTCGTCCACCAGAGATCTATGCCACACTGACTGCTGAATGCTTCATAACAACTGACTACAGCAGCTTTTCCTCACCACAGATTCTTGCAGTAACCACTGGACCCGCTCTGGACTATCTTCCAGAGACTACTTTACGCAATTACTTCTCACACTTCCAGACAACAGATGCATCCTTAACCTGATTAATTCAGGGACCCTGCACATCTATATCTGGGATTCCTGTCACATACTACGCCACTGTTATAAAAAAAAAAGAGTAACCTGGTCCTGATGAAGATCTGAACACTCCAACAGGCCGAAATACCGTTGACTAACAGCGAAAACCTCGGTGCTAGCTCCTCGCGGATACCCACCTTGACTTTACCTGAATATATTGTCATTCATTGTTTGGGTATCTTTACTATGTAAATTTCACCACCAATTGTCTTTTTGTTGCGCCCTTTCACGTCGCTGTACATACTTCCCCACGTGTCACTTGTGCCATCACCATTTCACGAGCACTTGTGCACAGTATCCCACAAGTTACATGGCATTTAATGTAACGCAGTGCTGTTCTTCTACATGTCAGAAAATATGAAGTTATTTATAACAAATATATAGGATTACAGGAACTCAATTTTATGTTGTCAAATTGCACTTTTGTCTCCCTGGTTTCTCCTTCTGCTCCCAACAACTAATTGTGCTGCTTTAAATCGTCCACAATCTCCCAGCGCCCAAGGCCTACCTTAATGGAGGCCGCAGTGTAACCCCATTGAGCAGGCCCCAGGCTCAGCTCTTCTGTGCTCATTCTTCGCTCTTGCTTCTGACTTTTCCTTGCCTTTTCCCTTCTTTTTGAGTGTTTTCTCCTTGCTTTCCCCTCATGGTCATTGCTTTGTGGTGGTTCTTCCCTTGTTGCTGCTTCTGCCTTCTGTCTTTTTTCCAACCTAGCCCCGCCCACTGCCCCCCAGAGACTTTCCCTCCTACAAAAACCTACTTAATGGAGGCCGCAGTGCGACTCCATTGAGCAGGCACTAGGCCCAGCTCTCCAAGTGCTGCTGCATCGCTCTTGCTCCTATCTTCTCCTTGCTTTTCCCTTGTTTTCACTGCTTTCTGCCTTTCTTTTCCCCCCTATTTTGGAGTGCCTTCTCCAAACTTTCCCTTTGTTTTCATTGCTTTCTCATATTCCCTGCCTGTTTCAGTGACTTCTCCTTGTTTTCCCCTCGTTGAAAAAAAACCGAAAAACAGTTAGAAACTCCTGTGCCTTGCACGCTTTATAAATCCTTGACTGATCGACGGATTGATTTTCCCAAGCCTAAGGGGATTGTGGCAAAGATGGCGAGTATGTTAATTTTGGTCTGTGTGGCTACGATGCCCTTTGAGGAAATCAGCACGCAGTGTCCCCTGCACTCCATTTACTCTGACATTCTGAGAGCAGAGATAAATTAAGAAGAACCCCTAGACCACACAGTATTTTGTAGGGAGAGGAAATCTCCCATCCACCTACAAGTAGCTGACAAATCAAAGAACTGATCATAAGAAATGGCCATGGACACATTGTGGCTGTTCCTGTTTGAGAGAACATCGGTGAGAAAGAACTGAGAGAACAGGGGTGAAGAGGTTCTCTATAGAGCACAAAAAGGGTAAAACTCTGGAAGTAATAAAGTAATTTCCAAGCAGATGATGTTTGCACTTGCAGGCGCTTGTCGAGCATTATGGAACACCTCTGCGCACACCAGACTTTTGCCCCCACTCCTGGAATTCACAAAAGAGCAAGAGACCCTTTTCTTCAAAGAATGCCATATTGATCATGGATAAAGACCCTTCAATCTTCTAAGACCGGGCAAAAGGATCACTGCCACCCTAAGCCCTCTAACTTTTGTATATAATCTTGTATTATTCTACCCCCCTCCCTCTCACAATCAGATCTAATCCCATCAATTATTTGCGCAATGCTCTATTGCTCCCCGAGAATGTTTGCGCTACAGGAATAGTAATACATACCCGTAGCTCCGGCTCTTCAAAGTAATGGAGGGACAGCGTTTTTAGGTCATGGGTGCCTGGGTCATACTCCACCACACAGAGCTGTAACAGATAGAAGGCATTAGAATGGAGGGGGGCAGAAGAAGTCAAAACAGGGAACAAGAATGGCACGCTGAGTTTAAGGAGTCACACTGGGGCCATGCATTGCATGTGGAGCATGGGGACACACGAAAATAAATTAACATTTAATAAGTGGAGAATTCAGAGGAACAATTACTGATTTATAACGTGCCTGTCGTTTCACAGAACTAGGAACGATTAGAAAGAGGGGGGGCAAGATGGACAGAAAACAAAGGGGAAAAAACACCATGAGTGGGTAGTCCCAGAAAGTGCACAATCGTGACTGCAATGTTTTGATTTAGGTCCACTGAACAGTCCTTAAAGGGTCCCAAAGAACAGCACCTCTCTCTTCCCATGAACAAATTGAAGGGGATTGGAGTAGCTTGACCAAGACTGGAGTCAAGCTGAGGAAACCTGCAATACTGTCAGAAAGAATACTCTTCAAACGGAGACAGAATGGAGGCCACCGGTAGACCAGACCGGTACCTCTGCACCCAGAAGGTGTAAAGTACCAGGGGGCACTTAACTGGCACTTGTAGCAGAGTGTGAACTACAAACCAGTGTAATTTATACACTAAAGTGGTTTGGAGTTTATTTAAATGATGCCTATGACTTCATTACTTTTGTTGGCAGTCATAAATACAGTCATAAGAATAAAGGGATGAGCTCAGTCAAGACTGATCTCTAGGAAACGGGGAGGGACCTCGAAAGCCAAAACGACCAATAGGGAGTGCACACTGAGGGACATAATAAGATTCAGCCAGAGTGAAGAATAGTTGACAAGCAGGAACCAAAAACGTCCCAGAGTACCTTAGCATCCTTGAAGCTCAGCAGCAATGCGTCTCTCTTGCCTCCCGCTAGCTGGACGCTAGCCATAGACATGATATTTCCAAAGAAAGAGAAATTTGCTTGCAGCTCCAGCTTCTCCTTGTGCCCTTTATTTTCTGAACAAAAAAGAGAAGTTAGTTTCGGAATGCACAGTAAGGGCACTGCCGGAGAGTGCAACACAAGATTTAAAGTAAGCTTTAAAAAAACAACAGATAACTGGACACTGAAAGAGAAACTCTAAAGGAGGGAGATTACAGAAGGAGACAAAAAGAAATGCTCAAGCAGTGACCGGTGTGAAAGCAAACACTGCGCAGAAAGAAACAGATCTGAAGACAGTCATGCACTAGGGTTCCCTTCAGTTAGTAGAAAACTGTGCCCCCTTAGGAATGCGGAGACTGGATTGAGACCAGGTAGCTGAACCTAGCATAAGCCAGGTGACCATTAGTTTGACAGGTGGATGGAGACCTCAAGATCATCAGTGTCAGAAATCAGCAGGAGGCTTAGTGAGGCACCCCTAAGCAAAGCATCGGACTAGGTGTGGGGGCAACTAAACTATTCAAACACAGGGGCACAATCCTATTCCCCACTAGAGGCGAGAGATCACAGGACACCTGTAGGAGAGGTCCAAGCAAAGCAGTGAAAGGAAAGCAGGAGTCAAAGCAAAGGCGGGTGGGTTATCCAAGGGCAAGTCGCATGGGCAAACAGATCCAGCAGTCCCCAACCTCCTCCCACACTCCAAGGAACACAGCCCCCCTGTTATTACCTGTACTTTTATCTCCTTTGCTGGAGCTCTGGAAGGAAACAAAAAAATTAGCATGAGCAGAACATACTCTGCAAATGGAAAAAGCATTTTAACAGCAACGGCAGTGTTTAGTGCCTTGTCTGACTGGTTCAGTCTTATTCAAGGCCCAGTCATAAAATACCATAACATTGTCAACTCAAAATATATCAGTGAGAGATCACCTTATACCAGAAGCTTCCTGGTTATGTGCAAAGTTTGTGTAGAAGGAGCAGTGGTGAAAGCTCCCTGCAGAGGCACTAGGAAACAGCACCATCAAAAAAACTATTGGAGAGCCTGAAAACATCAAATGAAACACTTGGTCACAAAGCGGCCTTCATGAGCTAGTCAATATGTACTTGGCCTTAGACTGATGATTAACTGTAGCCAAAGATCATTCTTTACAGACAAATGCAAAAATGTGTCAGTACACTGAGTGTTCCTGATGTACAAAGCAGATAGATTTTACCTGCAATGCCTGCCCTAGGAACTCCAGAAGACCAAGAACAACCAATACCCACACATAAGATGTCTGCCACAGGGACACAGCTGCTGTGATGCAAGGGGAGCTATGAAACATTGACATCCTGCCTGACACAGTTTTCTCACCTTTTAAATGAGATCATGAAAGTCTTCCTGCAAAAGAAAGATTTGGGTTTCACCGCTCAGAAAAGCGGATTCATCAGGTAGGATCCTATTAAGCAAAACGCACATGCTCATATCAGCAGTGCAGGAGAACCTCCTCAGAGGGGAAAGAGCTGGGATTCCCCACAGCCTTTTTATACAAGCATCTCTGATGATATTGGTAGCCAATCGTGCATGGATCCCTCATCGTATACCCATCACCAACCACAGATCCACAGGCTATATGAGCTAAAAACCTCACCCCTTTGGGCCAGGACTATGGACTTCATATAGCTCCTACACCCCTTCCCCATCACAAGAAAATCTAGGTGCGCCTGAACTTCTTGGATAGGCAAAAGCCTCAGCAAAGAAAGAAAAATGATACCTCAACATCATGGTTCAGACGATACACATAGAGCTGGGAGGTTCCGGACACAACCAGGTTCCGCTCAGAGTTGTTGAAAAAGTTGCAGTATATGGAGAACTCTACCCCGGTGGGTGGGTGAGCCTGTCGGTAAACTGCATACATCTTGGGAGGTGGCTGTGCCAAGGAGCCCGAACCAGAGGGAAAGCCAGGTCACCTGGGAAATAAAACGACAAGTAGAATTCACATCAATGCAGGACATAAGTTGTCAAATTTGGATCGCCTCATGTTCTAGCTGGCCATCATGTGTGTACATACCAATGAGTATGCACCATTGTAGATACCAAATGTATTTCGCGTCAGCAGCACACTCATCTGTGGTATGGATTCCATTTTACGTATGCTCCAGCTGAGAACTCTACTGCTGTGTAAGCACATACATGCACAAGCATTCACACAGAAATATACCTCACCCTACACGTGAACACGATACATTAGATGGGCAATTATCACAACTGAAAAATCAACAACTAAGAAACAAGAACTCAGATGGAAATTTGCCCCTTTCTAAAAACTGGACTCCCTTGTATATCAGACGTACACACACCCAGTACAGAGCTGGACAACATTCTACATATTTACAGGCTGACAGTCTTGATTCCAAAGATATATTTACCACAACTAAGCATTCTAGTAGCTTGGAAACCATCTTTAAATGTACTATGAAAGTGAAGTCCAGGCATTTGGATGATGAAATAGAGGTACAGTTTGTATTCTTGAAATCATAATCATAAAACGCATAACAAAAAAGTAACCGTTTTTCAGCACGTTATCTGTGCCTTGAATCATCGCACTAGCAAAGAAGACTGGACTAGGGAAGATAAACGTTCATGAATACAAAGAGAAGGGAAGTGCTGTGTGCTGAAGAAGCTTGTCCAAAAGACTTGCACAATGCACTAAGGTCAAACTTTATTTTCGTATGGTGATCTGTTGGAACTTAATGGACTTAACACAAGAGGCAAGGGAATGTTTTACTGCAGAGCAATTGGTGGAAGGAAGGGAAATACCCATGACATTTAAAGGCCTATATTAATTCTACCCCTATTAGGGTAGATATGTTTGTTACAATTGACAGCACCAGATCAGAGCTTTTCGGTACACTCTGCTACAATAACCTAGGAGGTTCAGCCAGTAATGATGTAAGTTAAAATTGCAAGCGCTGGTATAAACTCATTTGAAGGTGGTAAGAGTACTGCAACAATGATTTGAAAGTCAGGTATGTGAGCAGAGCTCATGAAAGCAATTAGAACAGGCTCCTTCGGTAGTGACTTGAGAGTTCTTTCAAGGTTATTGTTCTCAGATTTCTGCATGATAAAGGAAGGCACTTGATGTTGGACTATGGGGTTCAAATTAAGGTACTTAGAATGTGTTTTTTACAGGATGTGTGAAACTGCCCTTCATGCTGCCTCAGTCTTCCAATCCTGTGAAGGCCCAAAAGGCAAGTAGGGGTCTCTGATGTCCATGCAAGACTCAATCACGAGGCTGTATGTCCACTTAAGAAGGGGTAAACATGTGAATGTTCCGAGTTGCAGGTAGATCACGTACCGTCCTGCGATACTCCAAATATAACTATGTTAGGTCAGCAGTTAAAAGGCCTAATAGATTCTATTAGGGGGTGGTGGTGGAATCTGGAGAGTAGCATATGTGAGGGCACGCATGGAGAAGGGGAAAACAGCAGCACAGACTAGTGATAACCTTGTTGAGCAGCTTACAACTTTAGGGGCAACATGCAATCAGGGATGAGGCCACAAAATGGGTATTCCCACCTCATGCACCCACTCTCTTGCCGGACTCAGTTGTGACATACTACTCAGATTTATCAGAAAGACCTAGTAGACATATCATGGACTGAAGATAAAAAGGCAAAGATTCCACTAACAATAAACAGCCAATATCAAAGATTAGCAGTGAAGTGTCCTGGTCAAGAAGTAACACTTTGGGCAAACTCCCTATTACACAACCGGTTTACAATTGTGGCTTGGGTTAACTAGGGTACTACCAACATTTGTCCAACCAACACCCTCCTCTTCCTTCTACCATAATAACACTCACGCACAACACATACACTGCATGGCGCCACACTTTTTAACTCTTGCAACAAACCAGTCTAAGACAATCACTCTTACCTCCACTTCATTCCCTCCTACACACAACATACCCGCTACTCAAACACATCACCACCCCCTCTACCTTAGACCCTCCTCTCACAAACAACACTAAACAAACAAATCCATTGCATGAAACAAATACACCAGCAGCCCTTTTCACTACTCATCAAAAACAAAACATATCACGCACACCAGCACAACAAGCTCTTCAAAGCTCAACACCTCATAATACTTACCATCACAAAATACAAACATACACCCGCCTTTCAAACCGCACAAAGGAACAAACTCCAATGCCAAGCATTCTCTCTTCCACCACACATAACACAGATACAGCAACTCTCTTCTAACCGCCTCTCATCCATTGGACAATTTAGAACCTTACTACATGACCCACACGCTGCACCACCACCCTTGACTCAAACACCTTCTGACCTAAACACATGCAAACAATATAAGCAACATGCCACACCTCACAACTTAACTTCCCCATGTCTACGGCACAACAATGTTACACTACGAAAACGACACAGCACACCAACTCACTCTCAAACACCATCTCCACTACATGCAGACCTGTCAAAATGGCTTCTTAGCAGGCTGGATGAGGTACATGATGCAGAACAGCTACACGGCTGCTATCCTAAGACAGCTAATGCCAGAACTAAAAACACACCTGCTACAAACACACACAATACTGATCACTCTTCTACAAAACACAGTCTCACTACCACCAAAGGCCATTCTCTAAACTGTCTACTAATAATCGCATGATCCCTCTCTAAAAACAAACAACCCATCTATGACCTTCTCACAGATACAAAACCAGACATACTATTCATAACTGAATCATGGATGGGAGACAATATAGCTCCAGTGCTGCATGAAACCGTTCCTCTAGGCTTTCAAACGATCACCCCAAATCGTATAGGCAAAAAAGGAGGTGGTCTAGCTGTTGTGTTTAGGCAAACATTACATATCACTAAAGTTGACAACATCTCCATACTGGATCGCGTCCTACTGTCAAAACAAACAAAACTAATGTCATCCATACCCCACCTTTCTCGTTCAAACCATTCTCAACAAAAGCATGGATCCCTCAAGGCTCTATCACCTCGCCCATGCTTTTCAACATCTTCATGAAGTCATTGCCGGAACTGATCAATCAATATCACCTCACGTGCTATAACTTTGCAGATTACAAGCAAATACTCTTTCAACTGGAATGCCCCAAAGACATTAGAAAATCCCCAATTTTCAGTTGCCTCAGAGCCGTGGATCAGTGGATGACCAGGAGCCATTCAAATTGAATGCTTCCTAAATGGAAATACTCACGTGTGGCGATTGGAAACATTATGACCCGCTTGCCGCCTGGCTTGATGAACTGGAATCACCCCCTAAAGTAGCGAAGGAAGTAAGAAACCTCGGAATGACCCTGGACTCAAAGCTGTCGATGAATGCCCAAGTGGACATACTAGCAAGATCAAGCTTTGTCACTATAAAAACGCTGCGAATAATTTTCTCTCATTTGGGATTTTCAAACAAAGTTCAAGCTACCAACTCCCTTGTTCTGTCCAAACTCGATTACACCAATAGCCTCTACCACGGATCACTTTTAATGACTATGAAAAGACTACAATGGATTCAGAACTCGGCTGCCAGACTACTCTTGCATATCAAACCGCGAGACCACATGTCACCTGCCTTGAATGCCCTGCATTGGTTACTAGTTGCCAGAAGATCCACGTTCAAGCTACTGCGTATCACCCACAAAGCAATACATGGAATGGGATAGCTCTTCATCAGGAATAAAATCACCAAGCACATTCCACAAAGGAACCTCAGCTCTAAAGGGGCCTCTTGCCTCAAAATTTCCAATACACTACCCTAATTCTCATCCAATACTTCTCTCAGTATATTTGCAAGCCCAACTTTATGACTCATCTCAAACTTCTTTCTATTACTCTTTCCAATGCACTACACTCTCTCTCACCCTACGCAAATATCAATATATCTCCTACATCCACTTTCTACTTTATCCTAATCCCCATACCAATAATATGATCCCCAAAATAACCCTTTCTAGACTCTCTTTTACTCTACACCACCTTGCATCATCTGACACCTTTTACTATACTGATCCCCCAAAACAAACCTTTTTAAACTCTTACCTCTGACCCTTCCCCTCCAAAAACCCTTTTTACTCATCTGACTGCTATGACCTAAAAAAAAAAAAAAATAACAAAAAAGACTCCTTCACTCTTCTATCCCTCCGCTATCCTTTTCCATTAAAATACCAGACTAACATGTTCACTTCTCAAATTCCATATTCCACTATACTAATTCACCACTAATCCTTTATGGGTTCCAGAGTAGCGTGCTACTCGCCAATAAACCATTTCAACACCCCATCAGGGTTACAAGCGCTATACAAATGCAAAACCTTTTCCCATTTTCTACCCCTCTCCAACCCTTCTCAAACAAAATTAACTGACTAAAATATCCACAGTTCAAATTAATTTCATGTTTCACCATACTAATTCAACACTAATCCTTATGAGTTCCAGAGTAGCGTGCTGGTCGCCAAAAAAGCGCTTCAAAACCCCATCAGGGGTAGCAAGCGCTATATAAATACAAACCTCTTACCCTCTTCTATCCAGTCACCTACCCTTCTCTATCCAAATAACTGAATAACATATTCACCACTCAAACTACTTCATATTTTACTATACTAATTTTCAACACTAATCCTTTATGGGTTCCGGAGTAGCGTGCTACGCGCCAGAAAAGCGCTTCAACACCCATCAGGGGTAAGAGGTGCTATATGAATGCAAACCTTCCTTCCCCTTCTATCCCTCCGCTATCCTTCTCATTCCAAATAACTGACTAATATCCACCACTCAAATTACTTTCATATTTCACCATACTAATTCACCACTAATCCATTATGGGTTTCCGGAGTAGGGTGCTTCAACACCCCATCAGGGGTAATAGGCGCTATATAAGTACAAACCTTTTTTCCTCTTCTATCCTACTGCTATCCTTCCGAATCCAAATAACTGACTAAACTATCCACCACTTAAAATGTACTTGCATGTTTCACTATACTAATTCAACACTAATCCTCTATGGGTCCCGGAGTAGCGTGCTACTCGCCAAAAAAGCGATTTGATGCTTTGTCAGGGGTAGTAACCGCTATACAAATGCAATTACAATACAACTCTTGTGTCCGCTCAATCTGGTACAGCATCTGGAACAAACATTGGCAATCACTCACAGAACCCTCTGCCTTTGTAGCACACTTAGCGCTTTGTGGCAGATATATAATAGCATCCCTATCTCGAGACCCAAGATCCCGACCCCCACGCACTATAGCTTTAGGTTGTACCTTTCTGTAATAACATAATTTTCTCAACATAATCTCTATAAGTTACACATTCTTAATGTTTTATTTCGACACCAGAATGTAAATTTTAGACATTGCTCATCACAAAAACAAAGCGTTATTCATAAAATTATAATCACATTTCATTTCACACGTTTTATACATAAAGAAATTAATTTCCACAATTTCTTCTGTGATTCCTTTTAGATGCTCAATGCATTTTGGATCATACTAGACCCTTCATCGGGAGCCTGTTTCATCTAAAAAACAACAATGCAACACAATCATCAGCAACCTCCCCATGCTGAAGAATTCAAAACAGTATTTACAATGATTATAAATCTGAATGCTATTTACTGTGTCTATAGTTCCATATTGTGGGTGTTATGAAAAAGCCCTTTTCCACACCATAGTGCACAAAACAAAATAAAACAAGCATTTGCAATGCAATAGGTCTCGCATTAGGAAAGTTTGAGCTATTAGTATTGTAAATGACAAATTTTTTATTTATGTGTTGGTTTTTGAGAATAGCGAAATGAATAGCTTTGTCATTTATAATGCCAATAGTTTTAACTTTCTCAAATGTGACATCTTTAGCATTTGTAATGTGAGTAGGGGTGTGCGAAACTTGTGTAATTTCCATTTGTGTACTGTCACGAAATGGAGATCTGGTATATAGAGCTAAATTTTTATGCAGAATGCACCTCTGGGTGGTGTTTTTCGCACAAAAAAGTAAACGGCAACAAATATAAATGTACAAACAACAGCACTACACGTTCGGGTAGTTCGAGTGGCTCCCGTGATCACATGATAAGATTGCCACCCGAATAGCATTTAATTAAGCAATCAGTCATAAAGCTTAATTTTTGAAATCTTATCACACGAAGGATGACGCCAAGTTCCAGAAATTACGCTTACGTAACAAAAACAAAAATCACACAGGTCCAATTAAAATGATTGAAACAACACATTGAACTACCAGGTTGATATATAAGCACGACATAGTACTGAGAACCTTTCCAAATGTAACACATTATTAACAAAGCCTCAATTGTCAATGCATTTCAAATGTTTGCCGTATGGGCCCGGTGTATGACGTCAAAGAGGAGGTCCGAACCTCCATTCCCGAAGGAGTGCTTTTGTGCTTTGATTGCAGGCCGGCGTCAGCCCAAACCCATAAACGGAAGGACGTTCATTGATTCCGCAGCAAGTGTAGACACTCACCGAACTTGTAGCGTGACCTAAACGGTGGTAGGACCGACTAGAGGAGAGATAGCCAAAAAACGGTCTGGTCTGCGCTCGCGGCGACAGGCTGATCCGTACGCGCAAGAGGAGGGCTTTACGACGGCGCTAATAGGGGAAGCCAGGGCGCCCGGGACTCAACAGACTGTAGAGAAACAGAGGGGGACGGCAGGCGGCGTAGAAGGTGGAGCGCTCGTGACGTGAAACTACCCGCGTGGCTCGCGGCGGCTGATCGTGCTACAGAAGTTGCAGTGGGCAGAACATATCAGGACAATCCTTTCAGAGAGCCTTCCAACTACAGCTGGGGAGCGCGCGCACATGTTCCAGGCAGCGACTGAGGCTGGCGCGCACCGCCTCCCTGTGCCATGTCGTGCGCCGCGGGTCTCGTCCCCTTTTCCTCTTCCCAGTGTGTGCACCGCGGGGGCCTGTTTCCTATGCTGGGGGCCTGCAACCGCCGCTCCCTGCGATGTTGGCGGAGGCTGGCGTAAGTACCGATTGTATGGCAGATCTCCCGATGCATGGGGCATGGGTGTGTCTGTGTGTCTGTGCGTGCGGGGGGGGGGGGGAGCGGCGGCGTGTGTATGCATGCGTGTCTGTATGTGTGTGTGTGGTGGGGGGCGGCAGCGTGTGGACGTGTGCCTGTGTGGTCTGTGTGCAGGGGTGTGGAGGATGGCTGTGTGCGCACCGGAATGTGAGGTCAAATCTGCGCTCGTGCCACTCTCGTGTCCACATTCCCAAATACGGGCAACATTAGGTCTCGAGCAGACACTGCTCGACCTAAAAATCATGCTATTGCTTACTTGGTCCTCACTTCAAAAGCTTTCTGTTTATTCTGGAAAAAGACCAAAGCATGTCAGCACCTGCTTTTCTATACTTAACAGTGACCTTTCGGATGCTCCAAATAACCAACTCTAGTCTTACCGATTCGAAACAATGCCCTCTGTTACCCGGTGTATTCCAAAACGCCGGTCTCCCCCAGAGGTCTGATCAAACTAACAGGAACACCTGCATGAAACACAAACGTGCCAAAACTTAAATCTCCAGTAAATCACTGCACCACAAGTTAGTCTTTACTCTCCCTTCGGAAGTGTACTTACAAAAGAAGTTCCTCGCTGCTATGATCAAATCCTCGCCACCATGCTCGCTATTACAGTTTTCACAGACGATTCCGAATCGCGACTCATATGCACCATGAAAACAAACGGCGGACTAACAACGGCCGCCATGTTGGAATAATAAAATCGATCTCGGAAGAGGAATAAACACTAAATCCTTACTTGTAGTCAACTAAGCCACATATTTACACTCAAAGCTATACAAGGCCCAGATCATCCTTACTAAAACTAAAAAAACAACAATGGTATTACAACTCACTCCAAACTGCTAATTCGACCTAAATGTGAGCGCCATATTGGAAGTAGTCAAACGAGGTGGTTAATATCACGGGGTCCTTACTCTCTAAAAATAAATAATGAAAATGAAACTTTGAAATGAAAATAAAGGAGTGGAATATTGTGTGGAAAAGGTCATACATTCTAGTAAAAAGATGAACACAATGTTAGGAACTTGCTGTCATTAGACAAATATGATGGTCAACATTCAGTGATCAAAGCATGTGCACGTATCCAACAGTTACCACATTACAGTCTCCTCCTGACTGTGGAGGGATGTACCGCTACCTGCTTGAACTCTCAATAAATACGGTTTTAAAAAAAAAACAGTTACCACATTGCCTCAATTACAGAAAACATGCAAAATCTATTCTTTAATTTAACCCTTTCGGATCCTGAGTGCCCAATTTTTTTATCCAGAATATTTCTCTCTGGAGGAGGGATCGAGTTCGATCCGTGGCCTCAGAATGAGAAACTTGTTCAAGAACGGAAAATTGTATCTGAGATATGGTGTGTCTTTCTTGAATCCAATGAGATGCTAGACTACTCTTCATGTTTTTGTTCCTAATAGTACTTTTATGTTCAGAAATTTGCACTTTGAGTTTTCTTTCTGTTTTGCCTACGTATAATTTCCCGCAGGGACATTTGATGTAATAAATCAAGTTACTGGAGTTACAATTAGTGTTATGATATAATTTAATCTCTTTGCCAGATAAGGGATGATGTAGGCTTCCTCCTACGATGACGTTATTACAATGTACACAATTGGTACATTTCCTCATTCCTCTGTGTGATGTAGGATCTGTTTTTCTGGAAGGAGATTTCAAAATTTCTTTTAAGTTTTTTGACCTCGTGAAGGCAAATAGTGGTCTTACGCTGAACAATCCTTGGAAATCATTATTTATTTTTAGAGAGTAAGGACCCTGTGATATTAACCATCTCGTTTGACTACTTCCAATATGGCGCTCACATTTAGGTCGGTTTAGCAGCTTGGAGTGAGTTGTAATACCATTGTTGTTTTTTTAGTTTTAGTAAGGATGATCTGGGCCTCGTATATCTTTGAGTGTAAATATGTGGCTTAGTTGACTACAAGTGAGGATTTAGTGTTTATTCATCTTCCGAGATCGATTTTATTATTCCAACATGGCGGCCGTTGTTAGTACGCCGTTTGTTTTTATGGTGCATATGAGTCGCGATTCTGAATTGTCTGTGAAAACTGTAATAGCGAGCATGGTGGCGAGAATTTGATCACAGCAGCGAGGAACTTCTTTTGTAAGTACACTGCCGAAGGGAGAGTAAAGACTAACTTGTGGTGCGGTGATTTACTGGAGATTTAGGTTTTGGCACTTTGTGTTTCATGCAGGTGTTCCTATTAGTTTGATCAGACCTCCGGGGGAGACCGGTGTTTTGGAATACACCGGGTGACAGAGGGCATTGATTTGAATCGGTAAGACTAGAGTTGGTTATTTGGAGCATCCGAAAGGTCACTGTTAAGTATAGAAAAGCAGGTGCTGACATGCTTTGGTCTTTTTCCAGAACAAACAGAAAGCTTTTGAAGTGAGGACCAAGTAAGCATTAACATGATTTTTTTATTTTGTTTTGAGCACTATGGTATGGAAAAGGGCTTTTTCATAACACCCACAATATGGAACTATCGACACAGTAAATAGCATTCAGATTTATAATCATTGTAAATACTGTTTTGAGTTCTTCAGCATGGGGAGGTTGCTGATGATTGTGTTGCATTGTTGTTTTTTAGATGAAACTGGCTACCGATGAAGGGTCTAGTATGACCCGAAATGCATTGAGCATCTAAAAGGAATCACAGCAGAAATTGTGGAAATTAATTTCTTTATGTATAAAACGTGTGAAATGAAATGCGATTATAATTTTATGAATAACGCTTTCTTTTCGTGATGAGCAATGTCTAAAATTTACATTCTGGTGTCGAAATAAAACATTAAGAATGTGCAACTTATAGAGATTATGTTGAGAAAATTATGTTATTACAGAAAGGTACAACCTAAAGCTATAGTGCGTGGGGTTCGGGATCTTGGGTCTCGAGATAGGGAGGTTCATAGTAAGGCACGGGTAAGACAACCGCGCTACCCCTGCAGCACGCTGATAGAATCAGATTGATTAAACAAAAAGTTTAAACAAATACTCAGAAAAATAGGAAGAAAGGAGTGCATCTCCGTCAAAGTTTCAAGATATATAATAGCAACCAATAGCATGCACTCAGACAAGTATTCAACACGAAGTATGCACAGATTCAGTAACTCCAAAGTCAAAAAGCAGATGCTGTATTCCTAAACCTTTGTTCATTCTTTATTCAGTATTCTAGTCAATAATTATTCGACCAGCTAGACAGCCAACATGTTTCATTCAAAGCATGAAACTTCTTCATGGCTGTGAAGAACATGTGTATATGATAATTATGTGTACTAAACAGCATAAATTGTGGTAGTAAAACCATACCCACGACTATACTTACTAAAAAACTCAAATTCTTCATACAAATAAAAACATAATCATGGTACATCAGCTATAAGTTAGGTAGGAGTTCATTTTTTTACTTTTAACTTCTAAAACAAATGGGATAAAAGGGATGTTGTACATATACATGCATCTCCTAACACATCTACAGGAGGAAAAATGAATAATTCTTAATTTCACAGTAACTTATATGATCTTTATTTATCCTATAATGCACATGTTGATGTCATAATAGACACTAGAATTGGTTGGCGACATCGCTAATAAGCATAAGGTTAGCAGATTGGAAGGAGAGAGGCCTCTTATCTGATACGAAACATAGACATTGCATATCTCAAGTCACCAAATAAATAAATAAATATCATCGTTGCATTTGCAGCTTTCCCACAATTCACAAAAAAAGTTTTGTTCCCAGCAGGGAGACCTAAGACTTAAGGAATTACTCCTCCCACCGAATACCCATCTTTGTATGTGGACAAGGTTTTTAGTTAAACACTTTATTCGCCTTTATATGGAACAGTAAGGATTAACTGAACACAGCATCTGCATGAGGCTTATAAGGAGGGATGTAGTACTTCCTACTGTAGGACACTGTGTCAGGCTCCAGGTTGCCCCCTCTAATACCAACTCTTTACATAGGTTAGTATGAGAGGGAGCATACCTAGGGTGCATCGACTGCAGGATGGATGGACCACATCTGTGCCTAGGGCCATTACACAGAAGATGACGTTATAGTTATCTGGAAAGGGACAGTTAACGAACAGTTTCATGAATCTCTGAAACAAACCCCCTTCAGTGTGTCATTAACGATGCAACCTCCCAATGAAATATTGAATTTTTAAATGTATTCCATTGATGTTCGCCCAGCAACATACCGGTGACCGTGTGTGTCCTGAAATAAATAGGAAGCACTCTGCACAATGACAAGCCAGAAGCTTTGCAAGACAACATGCTTCACATTTATGAGAGATGCCAACTCTACCTCGAAAGCAACTCAGTTTCAGGAGAGAAGAGACTGCGCTCCAGCTTCAACTCGGATTTGACATAGCTCGGGTTTTATCCCAGCCTACTTTTACCGCTCCATAAACATCTATAACCCCGCCAACCAACAAACCCCATCCACACGCACCTCTCGACAGGCACTCCTCAAGGCGACTACGAGGGACCCTTTAGCCCCGCCACTTCCGGACTACCTGCCTCACTTTCAATGGCGGTGCGTTTCTAGCCTCACTCTGAGGTCTCTTCCCTGCCTCACTTCTAATGGCGGTGTGTTCCTAGCCTCGCTCTGAGGTTTCTTCGTTGCACTAACGGAATTGGAGCGGGACTGGGCCTAGTAACCCGAGAGGTTACTTAGGTCTCCTTTTACCAGGGGTCGGACCCCGAAAAATATGGATACCTATGAGAGGTCTAGTTACTGTCATGGCCCGAATATCTAGTAAACACGGAAATAGGACTTCTGCATTACTCATCGTATCAGACTCTCGGTGGAGTGGCCATCTTGGATTGGGACACAGTGCTGGAAGACACGAGCGATAGAAACCCACCCGTCTTGTAGAATTGCCTTTGTATAGGCTGCATTTGAGTCTGTCGCTTAATCGGTTCAGGAGCGTGATGTCCCAATGTAGTTTTGCCGTTTATTTATTAAAACGTGTAACGTTCGTATTATCCATCATCTACCGCTACCCTCTTTAAAGATGTGCACCGCTGAGTTATATACGCTTTAGTTTTACATGTGCATGTGACAAGGGTTGTTGCAACGTCACACCGCAAAGGAGGTGACACGCGAGGTCAAGGTTTTCTCCATGGTAATGCAAAAGAAATAATGAAAGCGCCCGTGCATGGTATGCACATGGTATGCACATGGCATCCCGTGAACCAGGCGCCATGGCGAACAAGCATTTGCAATACAATAGGTCTCGCATTTGCAAGAGTTTGAGCTATTGGCATTGTAAATTATAATGCCTTTTATTTATCTGTTTTAAATCCAACACATAAATAAAAGGCATTGCCATTTACTATGCCAATAGCTCGGTGTATGTGTTATAGGCATTCTGGTATTCGTAGTCCTGTTAAAAAAGCAGCTGCACATCAGAATTCAAACAAATAAATAAAAAGGTATTGATAGAGGGGCGTAAACATGGACTTTGGAAAACTTGAGAGTCGTTTCTGGTCCGGCAGAAATTACGACGTTGTGTCTAAATGCACTGATGACAAGGCGAACAGAGGCCTTACAAGTTGCTGTTATACTTTGCTAAGAGCTCCCAGGTACTGGTGGATGAACATTGGGCAGCCTTATAACAGCACTGAAAGTACCTGTACAAAGACTTCAGTAGTCCTAGAGGCGACTCGTAGCCAACGCCTGGTCATTTAGCTAATAACAAGAAGCATGCTGGGAGTTGTATGCTCATACCTGTCATGGAAAAAGTGAAACTACAAATTCACTTATAGTTGCTGGTGATGGGTGTAAAGACAGGGCATGAAAAAAGTCGCGCTCACGACAGCTAAGAGAAACAGAATACCTAACATAAGACAACAAACAGCATTGCTGGAATGCGTGTGCCCAGCAAACTGACCATGGGGTAAAAAGAGAACACAAGAATAAACGCAAGGGAATCAGCTGAAATGAAAGCACAACAGTGAAGGGAAAACAAAACAACAAAAGCCTCCGTTTGCTGTGAAGGAGCCGTGTTCAGATGCCAGCAGCTCCGTCTGTGAACCACAGCTCAACGCCCTCTAGCTTCTAACTGCTACAACAAGGGAACTTTCAGTCAATGGATTTAAACGAGCCGATTCTGTAAGTGTATTTCCCACTGTATAAATACACACAAAGCAGCCAGCATTGGCTTTTCCACCTTCTCTGCCCCGCATGTACCACTGACTGCCTGTGTGCACTGAGTAAACCCCACTGACAGTGGTTTCTCCTCCCACCCAAGGCTACGCTCGCAAGGACGGGTGCAGCAGCCCTCACTGCAGGCAATCTACATGAACATCTGCAGGCTGCGAAGACTGCCGACATCCTATGAACTGCGATTCTAAGCTGGCCTTTTTACCAAATGACTACTGTAAACAAACAAATATAGTAAACTTGTAGGAGAGTAGGATCTGCTTACTATAGTTACCCCCACTTTTTGTTGGTGTTTCACAGTTTTTCGACTTTAGTCTGGCTGGGGCCCTGCTATCCAGGACCTCAGACTAGCTGCTTTCTCTCTTAAATGATTGTCTGTACATTAGGTACACTCCAGTTTGGTTACTGGGGTACCCTTGTGTGTCCCTAGTATATGGTACCTTAGGTACCAAGGGCATAGGTACCCCAGAGGCCTACCAGGGGCTGCAGCATGTATTATACCCCCGGGAAGCCTTCCAAAATGACACCACAGGACTGCTACTGCAGCCTGGGTAAGGTGGTGCATGCACACATTACTAAGATATAGGCTACCTATATCTATCTTTAATCACTGACACATATAAACCTATCAGTCACTCCTATGGCAGGCCTTATCAATCCTGAAGGCAGAGTGCTTGGTTTTTTGTGAGAGGGTACCCATGCATTAGCGGGACCCCTCTGCAGCTTTCAGAACCTATTCTCTGATGCTGTTCTGTGATGCAGCCAGACCATATACTCTTAAGTGCATTATAACCTTGCAGGAAATGCTAACTTTGGAATGGCTGCATGGAAACATGTCTTGTTTGGAATCCTAGCCCCCGCCAGTCCTGGCGGTGGGGGTAGAATTCCACCCTTCTAGAGGGAGAGACATGTAAACACTGGTCTGCCAGGTAATGTTTTAAAAGAGCCCCAGCATCACAAAATGGATGCTGCAGCCACAGACACGCGTCTGACCTCCTGCTGCTGGACGAAACTCCGGCAGGGGAGGCCTGGACAATAGGTTTCCTGTCACAGGGAGGTGTAACCACCTCCCAGACAGGCTTTAGTGTATTAGGGCTGGGTGGGTGCACTCTGAGAGTGCCAGAAAGTCTGCACTGGGGGCACATTTGTTGTCCCTGTGCATAGGCCAGTTCAAACCGGTAGCAGGGACACTCAGCCCCTGCTCTGGCGTGAAACTGGACAAAGGAAATGGTGTAGCCATCCCCCCTTTCCAAACACTCCTGAAGAACCGTTTTTACCCACTTGCTGGGTCTCAGCGGCGGGGGAACGGCCCAAGTCTTCCATACCCTTCTTATATAGAAAAAGGAGACACAGGAGCCTTCGTCTGCAGGAGGAACCAAGTTTTATTCGAATAGCCCGGGCTATGGGACAGAGTCCCAAACTCGTAGAAACAAGACAGAGGAGGCTGCTGCTTTACCCCGCAGCTTACAGGCTTTCTATACATATTTCCCCCCTTAAGAAACCAGTTTGGAAGGGGGTGGGCGCCTCCGAGTCAGGACGCAGTTACGCCATTCTTTGTTCAGGTTGGATGGTACTGCAGCAGATGGTGTAATAGATTACAGACAGATCTTGTAAAACAGGAGTTGTACGAAGAAACAGACAGACCTTGCAAAACAGGATATGCATGAAAGAACAGGTTCTGGGACAGTGGCTTGACCAAGTCTTGCAAAACAGGATGGGTGCGTGCAGGAGTTCAGTCCGAGGGTAGTGAGGCCAATTGTTTGTTCCCCTTTTTCGAAATTGGCTCAACCACAAGGAGCAGGAATGGCAGAGTGGTCGTGACAGCTAGAATATCATCAGACATCAGCAGAAATGACCAGAAGGGTCGCGCAGAGGTGTTTGACACGAAATGGCAATGCAAAAACAATGGAGTTATGACACAAAATAAATGGCAACAAGAAGAACACTTTTCGTCAGACCTTCCTTTTGCCATTGAGTGGCAATAATCTAGGAAACGTCGATATTCATGAGATCATCTGTTTCTTGTTGGAGCATCATCTTCATATTGGTGTCGTGAATGTTAGAAGGTTGAGGCTTGAGAGCCTGAACACACGTTTCACAGAGCATTGGCAGGCACTGAATGCACAAACAGCAGGAGACTAGGACAGCTACTCCCAAGGCAAGGAAGATGTGGACCCTCCATCCCCATTGGGAAATGAGGCCCCAGATCCAGCCTGTGAGGGACCAGTTGCCTTCATCCTGATGAATTTCAGAGGAAAGGTGATGCAGACGTTGGATGGCATCATATACTGTGGGTGCGTGATCTGGAATATACACACAGCAGCTGGAGCTAATCAATTTACACACACCACCACGATCAGCGAGGATGATGTCAAGGACCATACGATTTTGAAGGGCTACAACGCTGTCCGCTTGTAGTTCTGCAGTGATGTTGGAGAGGGCATGTGGTCGCGTCTCTCCTGAACACCTTTCCCTGAGGCCACTCCCTAACCCTAAGTGCAGCCCCAGACTTTGGTATTTGGCTTCAAGGGTTTCTTTATTGTTAGGTCTGAGTCTCGTTTTCTTTTTGAGCCTCTTGGGTATCTTTTTGGGTTGGGTCCAAACACAAACAAACAAAGCTAAATGAAAAATATGGGCGGATAGAGTCTCTTCCCCGGTGGGCTTTCACAAGGGTTCTCTCCAGTTTCTTTTCTTCAACTGGAGACTTGCAGGTACCCAAAAATAATAAAGAAAATAAAAATGGGGGTTAGGTTCTTGTCCTTTAGAACAACAGTTAGAAATGAGGGGAGGGGTAGTGCCTTCACCGGGTCCCTAACGTGATGTGCCTAAGTGAGGGAAACTTCTTGGTGAGCTTGAGTGGCCCCCAACCCGCTCCTACAGACCCCGAAAAATCCCCGGGCATGCAGACTGTACTTGCCTGCTACCACGACCCACTTGGCCGTGGCTGTGAGAGACTCCGACTCCATCTGGTGTTGAGGGTCAAAGTCCTGGGCGCGTTGCTCCAAGAGTGGTACTCGGGTCCCGGTGGCGGTTCGCTGTCCTCTCTGTCTCCCGGTGCTGGTTCGCCGTCCTCTCTGCCTCCCGCTGGTTCACAGATGTTGGGTAAGCCACTGTCCTCTGCTCCTGCCTCGCGTTGCGTGCCAGATGGATCCGCCGCTTCCCCGCAGTCCACGTCTTCACTATCCGATGAATGCCGCGCTCCAGGGCCTCCGGCTATTTCAGCTGTTGCCCCTTTGGTTTCTCTGTCAGCTGCTGGGCCGCTAACCGCACTTCCGGTTGCGTCGTCGACAGCGGCCATCTTGGGTTGGTCGGGTGTATCTTGTGGGGATACGAAACCCTCACAGGGCACCAGCTGTTTCAGTGATGGTGGCCTCAAGGACCCTGGTCAGTCCTCTCATAGCCCAACTGTTTACCATGGGGCCCCAGAATGGGAGGAAACCCTTAAAGAAGTCCCCAACTTCCTGGCCTACTGTATCCTCAGCCGATATGACACCCCTACATGAGCGGCGCAAAGCGCCCTTTATCAACAGGTGGTAATCTCCATGGGTAGAATAAGTTGGTGGAAGGAGGAAGGCCAGATAGCAGGTACCAGACCAGTTACGGGGGAGCCAAGTGTACGCCGCTGTACCACAGATGAAGTAAGTGTTGGGGGACGCCACCAACTTTGGAGGAGATGTAGAGTTTAAAGTTTTAATGATGTCACAGAGACTAGTACCAACTTTCTTAGTTCCTAAGCCATGGATGCAGACACAGCCCCTCACATTTATAACATTCAGAGTGTTTCATACATCAAGTAGTAGCCTTCTGGCGTGAAATTTGGTAAATGTTTGTCGAGAAGTTGCGTTAAATACCACCATCTCACCGAGTTCATCCGTTGGTAATAGCAATGTTGATGAGCCAGTCGGGCAAAAAAGGGGTGTTGGTGTTGCCAGACCTGTTTCGCCAGAAGACATCTCGAAATGTTCCAAGGACATACTGGAGGTTTCTGGTGGGCTAGTTGGCCCCCAGGGACCCCCAGTATTCAAGGGGAATTAGTTCCCCCTCTGCAAACACGCCAGGGGGCTGCGTTGCAGAGAGGTGTAATGTGGCCATACCCCTTTTTACACCTCTCTGCAACGCAACCCCCGGCGCATACTGGAGGTTCCTGGTGGGCTAGTAGGCCCCAGGGACCCCCAGAATTCTAGGGGAATTAGTTCCCCCTCTGCAAACGCGTCAGGGCGCTGCGTTGCAGAGACGTGTAAAGAGGTCACGCCCCTTTTTACACCTCTCTGCAACGCAGCCCCCTGGCGCATACTGGAGGTTCCTGGTGGGCTAGTTGGCCCCCAGGGACCCCCAGTATTCAAGGGGAATTAGTTCCCCCTCTGCAAACGCGCCAGGGGGCTGCCCTGCAGAGACGTGTAAAGAGGCCACGTCCCTTTTTACACCTCTCTGCAATGCAGCCCCCTGGCGCATACTGGAGGTTCCTGGTGGGATAGTTGGCCCCCAGGGACCCCAGTATTCAAGGGGAATAAGTTCCCCCTCTGCAAGCAAGCCAGGGGACTGCGTTGCAGAGAGGTGTAATGAGGCCGGGCCCCTTTTTACAACTCTCTGCAATGCAGCCCCCTGGCGCATACTGGAGGTTCCTGGTGGGCTAGTTGGCCCCCATGGACCCCCAGTATTCAAGGGGAATTAGTTCCCCCTCTGCAAACGCGCCAGGGGGCTGCATTGCAAAGAGGTGTCATGAGGCCACGCCCCTTCTTACACCTCTCTGCAAGGCAGCCCCCTGGCGCATAGTGGAGGTTACTGACCCCCTAGGCCTGCTCAGGGGGTCCCTCAAGTACCCCCAAGGCTCCCCCCCCAAAATGAAGGCACCACTGGCGCGTTCACAGAGGGGAAACTAATTCCCATTGAATACTGGGGGTAGCCCACCAGGAACCTCCAGTATACACCAGGGGGCTGTCTTGCAGAGACGTGTAAAGAGGCCACACCCCTTTTTACACCTCTCTGTGACGCAGCCCCCTGGTGCATACTGGAGGCTCCTGGTGGATTAGTTGGCCCCCAGGGACCCCCAGTATTCAAGGGGAATTAGTTCTTTCTCTGCAAACGTTTCAGGGGGCTGCGTTACAGAGAGGTGTAATGAGGCCAGGCCCTTTTTTACACCTCTCTGCATTGCAGCCCCCTGGCGCATACTGGAGGTTCCTGGTGGGCTAGTTGGCCCCCGGGGACCCCCAGTATGCAAGGGGACTTAATCCCCCAACTAAGAACGCGCTACGAGGTGTGTTTGCACAGTGGTGAAGGTAGGGGGCGGGGCCTGACGTGATATGTGTGCAAACATGCCCTGTGGCACGTTTTAAGTTGGGGAATTAATTCCTCTTCAATCCAGAGGTCCCCTACGGGCCCACTAGCCCACCGGGTACCTCCAGTAAGCACCACGGAGCTGCGTTGCGTTGCAGAGTGTTGTAAAAAGGGGGCGTTGCCTCTGAACACCTCTCTGCAACGCAGCTCCCTGGCGCATACTGGAGGTACCTGGTGGGCTAGTTGGCCCACAGGGGACCTCAAGATTGAAAAGGAATGAATTCCCCAACTTAAAATGCGCCACAGGACATGCTTGCACACATGTCACCCCAGGGCCCGCCCTCTTCCTTCACTTTTGAGCAAAATATTCCTCTAAAATCAGGTGAACAACGAATTCCAATTTACTCACCTGTTATCAGGAGAGACCTAAGTGCAACATCTTTCAGCCCACTACTGATCCTGAAAAGTAATTCTAACCATACTTACAGTAACTTGAATTTCCTTCCATAGGCTAACATTAACTGGATTCAGTTGGAAATTTTTCTAAGTGTGGAGTTTTGGAACTTTAAATAATTCCTCAAAAATCAGCCGAACTACGAATTCCGATTTACTCACCTGTTATCAGGAGAGACCTCAGTGCTGCATCTTTCAGCCCTGTACTGATCCTGAAAAGTAATTTTAACTGTACTCACCAGTAACTGAACTTTTCTTCCATAGGATATCATTACCTGCTATATAAAAAATATATAAATAAAAAATATATAAAATACAATTTTTTAATACAATTTTAATATTTTTAAACACATCTTTTTTTTAAATTTATATTAAAAATATGTAATGTAATTAAAAAAAGATCTAAAAATAAATAATTTAAACAATGTAGTAAATCAGTATAAAAAATATAACAATTAATACATTTAAAAATGATCATTTACAAAATCTTTGAAATTCACTGAAAAAAACCATAGGTTTCAGCCATGTTATAGTTAGGAATTAGCATTTAAAAACCTTAGAAATTCACTGAAAAAACCATAGGTTTCACACATGTTATAGTTAGGAATTAGCATTTAAAAAATCTTAGAAATTCATTGAAAAAAAACGTAGGTTTCATACATGTTATAGTTAGCTGTACATTTCACTCATACAAAACCATTGAAATTCCCCCGTTATAGTTAGTTCAGCTAACTATAACTCGCGCGCCCGCAATGCACTGCTGATGACGTCACATATTACATCACTCATAACATGGTCAGTGACATCACTCATGACATCACAGATGACATCTCAAATGACATCACTGATGCCAAATCCCGGGGTCATTTTTAAAACAATAGTGTGGGGGGGGGGGGGTCCCAATCCCTACACACTGCCCCGGGGACTGCCACCCTCCTGGGCTGTAACTTAATATATGCAGGGGGGCTCACGGCCCCCCCGCAGCCCCGGGGACTACCACCCCCCAGGGCTTGTTTAAAAAGAGTGGGGAGCTCTCAGGCCCCCCAGGCCTGGGGACCGCCACCCCCGGGGCTTTTAAAATATTAGCTGGGGTGGCTCCGAGGCCCCCCCAGCCCCGGGGATTGCCACCCCCCGGAGCTCAAATTTAATATATGTGGGGGCTCACGGGGCCCCCTGCAGCCCCGGGGACTGCCACCCCCCTGGGCTATTTTGAAATGGGTGGGGGGCTCTCAGGCCGCCCCAGCCCCGGGGACCGCCACACCCTGGGGGCTCGAAGTTAATGTATGCGGGGGCTCATGGGGCCCCCCCGCAGCCCCAGGGACCACCACCCCCGGGGCTATTTTGAAATGGGTGGGGGGCTCTGTGGCCCCCCTAGCCCCGGGGACCACCACCCCTCGGGGCTTCTAAAGAATGTGGGAGGGGGCCACGCGGCCCCCCCACCTGGAGCCCTCGATGGCCCTGGGGACCGCCACCCCCCAGGGCCAGCTCCTGCAGTGTCCTGGGGTGCCCACCCCGGGACACTGCTGTTTGCAATGGCAGAGAGGGAGCCAACTAGCCCACCAAGTACCTATAGTATGCGCCAGGGGGCTGCGCTACAGAGAGGTGTTCTGAGGCCACGCCCCTTTTTTACAACACTCTGCAACGCAGCTCCGTGGCGCTTACTGGAGGTAGCTGGTGGGCTAGTTGCACCCCAGGGACCCTCAGTATTCAAGGGGAGTTAATCCCCCAACTTAAAATGCGCTACGGGGCGCGTTTGCACAGTGGTGAAGGGAGGTGGCTGGGCCTGAGTTCACATGTGTGCAAACACGCCCTGTGGTGCGGTTTAAGTTGGGGAATTAATTCCTTGTCAATACTGAGGGTCCCTCTGAATACCTCTCTGCAATGCAGCCCCCTGGCGCATACTAGAGGCACCTGGTGGGCTAGTTGGCCCCCAGGGACCCTCAGTATTGACAAGGAATTAATTCCCCAACTTAAACAGCACGACAGGGCTTGTTTGCACACATGTCACCTCAGGCCCGCCCCCTTCCTTCACCATTGTACAAATATTCCTCTAAAATCAGCCGAAGTACGAATTCCGATTTACTCACCTGTTATCAGGAGAGAACCCATTGCGGCATCTTTTAACGAAGAACTGACCCTGAAAAGTAATTCTAAGCGTACTTACAGTAACTTGTATTTCCTTCCATAGGAATCCATTTTTTTTCGGGTGTAAAGACTCGCATAAAAAGATTTGTGAGGTTGCTTATTGTCCAAGCGTCCCGAGGTTGAGGCTAACAGCAAGATAGGTACACATCTAGGAGCGGGGTCAGCCAGCCAAGCCAGTAAGGTGCCCACCATATTCCGTTCCGCCTGCGCACGGGCCAAATAAGCTCTATGGTCGAAACAGCGTAAGCGCTCTATTACCACCGCTACCGCCTCCTTTCGGGATTGAACCACGTCACGCGTCCCAGAGCCATCAGAATGAGCTCTCTCTGCTTCTCGTAGGGCCAATTCGCCCGCCTCAACTTCCTGCAATAGCAGCTTCCTTACTCCCACCCACTTGGCAATGCAGATCCCTCGGACCACCGCTTTGAAAGCATCCCATTCTGGTGCCGTCGTCGTGGCGGAACCCCTGTTCTCCGTGAATTAGTGCTCCACCCCCTCCCTCAACTCTGCGCGAAAGGCCTGATCCTCCAACATCTGCGGACGCAATCTCCAGGTCGGGACCCTAGGGCGCTCCGCCACCCAACAGAAACTCACCAAAAGCGGATTATGATCCGATATGGTGCGCAATAAATACTCGCAACCAACCACCAGTGAAACTAGGCCGGTGCTACACAAAATGGCGTCCAACCGCACATGCAAGTCATGTAAGGCAGAGAAATACGAGTAATCTCTATCGACCGGGTGCTGCGCTCGCCAAATATCGATAAATCCCCAATTATCCTGCCACTGAGCCCGAACCTTGGCCAGTCTATTAATCAGAGCTTTGGGTAGTGGAGGATGGGATCTGTCCATAGTTACATCGATAACTGAGTTAAAGTCTCCCCCCATCAGCTCTGGTGTCGAAAAATATTCCGCGAGGGCAGACGACAAAGACTGCAGTAGGGGCGCCAGTTCTACATTAGGAGCGTAGACACTACAGAGGGTCACCTCCCGCCCATAAAGACGACCTCTAACAGCTACATAGCGGCCACCGGGACTATCAACTGATCAATCATCTGAAAGGGAACCCCGCCCTAATCCAGATCAGGACTTCCCGCGCAAAGGCTGAGTAAGTGGTGTAATAAAGCTGACCCAGCCATCTATGCTGCAGCGCTAGCCCCTCTGTCTTGGTCAAATGAGTCTCCTGTAGGAAAGCCACCTGCACGCCCCTACGCGCTAAATAGGAGTGAACTTTGTACCTATGCTGCATGGAGTGCAACCCTCGAACATTCCAGGTCACGCATTTCACATCAGGTAACGGAACCATAACATCGATGCAAAATCCACACAAAACAGTCCTCCCCCCTGGTTGCCAGGTGTGGACCTATTATACAAATGCACAACACTCAATAGCTTCTCATTCTCGATTAATCGCGCCACCAGGTAATGTACCCCAAACAAACCAACCCCGTCCCCAAACATTTCCATCCCACCCACTGTATCATCAACCCCCCCAAGAACAGGCACCAACATAGTGAATCCCATCCAAACTACCCAACTATGTGCCTCGGCTAAGCTAAGGCAAACTAACTAAGACCATCCGGTGGGGGTTGGATAGAGCCTAGGGAATAACCTACAACAAGTTAGAGTCGCAACCATTGCCCGTCCCGGAATTCCCCAGAAATGCAATACCCCACCAGAGCCCCCCGGAGCCCCCCACCAACATTATTGCCTCCCTCACCCCAATCAAACCCAGCCCAAACTCTCAGCCCTCCGCGCATCCAATGCACTATCAGAGTCCCCAGCGAAGACAATCATCACAATCTATTCAGCCATATCAGAACTTCCAACCCCAAGAAAAAATAGCACAAAGTCTACTCATCCAGCAGTCCATCCGCTGTTCTAGGGGTAACCAGCGGTAGGTGTGCATCGTCCAACGCAGAGGACTCTGCCTCCGAGTGGATCTTGTTACTTCCTAGTTCCGAAGCCGTGGGCGAGGTCCTCAGCAGTTCTCCTGAGATTGCCGTTACTGCGTCTAGTTCTCCCTTGCGCTCCATCGCCATATGTGAGGTCGACGGGTTCCGTAGCCCCCGCCGTCGGTGCCGCAGCCGTTGCGATCTGCGAGGTTGAGAAACATCAGCCTACTCCTGTGCCTCCACTTCTTGGCCATCCTTGCCAGCCCTGTAAGACTTTAGCCAATCCCATGCTTCCTCCGGTGTGTCATGAAAGCAGGTCTTTCCATCCAGCACGATGCGCTACTTGGCCGGGAAGAATAAAGAGTATTGGATCCCTTCTGCATGCAAATCTTTCTTAACAGCCTGGAAGGACATGCGGCGCCACTGGGTGTCTAGCGAATAATCTGGGAAGTGAGTAACACTGCCGTTGTCAACCTGGAAGGGGCCATCACTACGGGCCTTCCGAAGAAGCAAATCACAGTCCCGAAAATGTAGGAGCCGCGCCACCACCGGCCGCGGGGGGCGCCCCTGCTGTGGAGGCCTAGCAGGGACACGATGAGTCCGCTCCAAGGTGTAGAAGCTCAACAGTCCTTCAGGGGCCACCACAGGTTTGAGCCAAGTTTCCAGATAGCTCACCATGTCCGACCCTTCAATCTTTTCTGGCAGCCCCACCACTCGAATGTTGTTCCACGGGTTCCTGCCTTCCGCGTCCTCTGCTCGCCGTTCCAGCACCGTTAGACGATCCAGGACACCTGCCATCATCGCGGACAGCGCGGTCTGAACAGGCTCAATCTCTTGAAGCTTAGTTTCTGCTTGTTTCACCCGATCAGATAGTTTTGAGTGGTCAGCTCGCAGCAAGCCCAGTCCCGTCGCCACCTGCGCAATGTCCTGCTGGAGGGCGACTCGAGTGTCCACAATGGCTGCCAGAATTTTATCCAGTTGGAGTTGGAGCCCCGGAACTTGCGGCAGATCCTGCTCATCCCTATTCTCCTGTGGCGGGAATTCGGCATCAGAGGGCTACGGATCTTCCTCCTTCTGTTCCCTGGGCTTGCCCATGGCTGCAATCTTCAGAGCACTCTGATACCGTGTTGAGGACCCCCTCGAATTTCTCGAAGCTATTCCAAAGGTCAGCACCCAGGTCCGGGGACTCCGGTAGATGTCCCCCGTCACTCTGCGTGGTTGTGAGTGGCCCACCTCTCACCACATGGTCAACGGGCTCGGCCGCTTCCCCACAATATCCATATCAGCCCAGAGCGGGCAACAGTGATCAGGGTCCGCAGTCAATGCTCTCTCCCAGCCCAGAGCGGTGTTCAGCCGTGGTTCGGAGCGCATTCAAGGAAAGACCCGTTCCAAGTATGGTGTCCAGGCGGGGCTACGCGTGGTCGCGCTGGATCCCCCCCATTCAGGGCCTCAGTTTCCGTGATCCGCCGCCGCCCTCACTAAGCTCCTTCGATGGACCACCAGGCAAGGGCGCCCCTGGTTCACCTCGATCTCGCACAAGGGAAAAAGCAGAGGTCCACAACCCGTCACCGTGCTTCGGTAAACAATCTGTGGCCCCCAAGTCTATCCTTCCGCTCCCGCAACACCAGATGCAGCAGCCACACCTTTACTGCTTCGCTCCAGGGTGCAAGGCGCCCAGCAATGCGCCACCAGGTCGTCGTCTGCTCCGCCGCCCAGCGGTCCTTTAAAGGGAGGGCTCCGCCATCTTGATTGCCGCCCTATAGTCTGTGCAGTCTCGGGGCCCACTCCAAAGCTGCCACGGACTCCTCCGCTGCCCACCAGGATCCCACAGACCCAGCAGGCCCCCGGTCCGCAGTCTTCACGGGCGCGTAGAGGGGTTGAGGGGAGCTAGCTCCAGCATCCGCCGATCTCCGGCCTCCAGCAAGGTCCTCCGCCGCGGCACCACTGGCAGTGTCCAGCGCCCACGTCTCTGCCCCTACTCAGTCCGGGGATGACGCCGCTCGCTCCTCTAGGTAGGCCGCGCAGGGGGAGTCGGTGGGACTCCGCAAACAGGATGTTTTCGGGGATCGGGCGTGGAGCTCAGTGCTCACGCAGCCTCTCCCATCGGCTCCCAAGCCACGCCCCATTCCATAGGAATACATTGTGTGGTTTTCAGCAGAAAAGGTTCTAAGTGTTGATTTTTGAAACATACAAATATTCCTATAAAATCAGCCGAACTGATGACATCATCCATGTGACAAACTGATACACCTCATCATACAGTAGCATAACCTTTCAACACTCATTATAAAATATGGAGTACCATATTTGAAACCATTGACACACCAATACAAGTTTCTAAAAACCCACTTAGTGATTCCTACATCTACACACACATCTAAACACTTACGTATACATTCAGTCACATATGCTAACAAAGATCAATAGAATACTATTAAATATACTTATACACCTACATCAACATTACACACCTGCACACATCCTACTCACTTATGCAGACAATTGATCATACTTATATTCACTGGATGATGCCATCAGTGATGTCATTTGAGATGTCATCAGTGATGTCATCAGTGATCTCACTAACCATGTCATGAATGATGTTATGTGTGACATCATCAGCAGTGGATTGCGGGCGCGCGAGTTATAGTTAGTAAAACTAACTATAACAGGAAATTCAATGGTTTTATACAAGTGAAATGTACAGCTAACTTTAACACCCCTAAAACATACGTTTTGTTCAGTGAATTTCTAAGGTTTTTTTAAATGCTAATTCCTAATAATAACATGTCTGAAACCCATGGTTTTTTCAGTGAATATATATATATTCAGGCTCCATGTGCATCAGGAACGAGGCACTCCAGGACGCGTGCTATCCTGCGGCGATCCTTACCGCTAAAAATGGCAGCTTAAAATGCACCAGTAATGGAGAAAGTAAGCACTCTCGGGTAGCGTATTGAAGGATCTTTATTTCATGAACAAACGCGTTTCGGCGGTCTTTCTTTTTCTGTGTTGCTGACACGCCGCAGGCAGCCATCTTTTAATCAGTTACACTTCCGGCACAGCGGAGAGATAGAGCACTGGATGGTCCCACAAATAATGATGCAAACATTCCGCCATCTTTGAACTCGCTTTTGCATCTCAGGTACAAACACAAATGCTGTAACCCATAAATATTGCAACATTCATTTACATTTCAATTGCGCAGAAATATTTTAAATTCACACAGCAAATTTTTAGGTGTTGCACTTGGTCATATTTTATGCTTTTTGTTATCCTGTCATAATTTGACTAAGTTTCAGTTTATAGTGCTTGTGCTATGTACGAGGGAACGTTTATATTCAGTTCCTCGTGTAAAACATGAGGAACTGAATATAAACATTTCCTTGTACATAGCGCAAGCACTATAAACTTCATCATTATTTGTGAGTCCATCCAGTGCTCTGTCTCTTCTCTGTGCCGGAAGTATAACTGATTAAAAGACGGCTACCTGCGGTGTGTCGGCAACACCGAAGAAGGCTAAGCAGTTTGCCAGGGTCGGCTTCGGTTTACAGTCCGGCCTTATATGGGAGTTGACTATGAAGAAGTAATTGTCCTGGGGGTAGATCATAGTCCGCAACTAGTTGGCCAAATGCAAGGAGCTGACGAGTGAGAAAAAGGTCTCCTGTTGTGAGAAATGAGTGCTCCTTCCAGGGGCTTAGTTGCATCGGTTGAAGGCCCCAGGAAATTTAGGATGTCTGACCAGGGTCAATGCAGGAGCGTATACCGGGGTTGTCGAGGACATGCGATGTACTTTGGTCATGCAAGCCCGAGCCACTACCACCTGTAGGCACACACACATTTGTGCACATATATATGATTATATGACAAATTTATATTTTTCGGGAGGGTTTACCCCTTCACTCCCCCTTGGGTTTTTCGTTTTTCTGTTTTGGGTAGTAACCCTCTTCTTTTAAACCCCTTTCTCTCCCTTTAACGCTATCCTAAAAACCCCTTATTACTACTCGCTGCTGAACGCTAAAACCCCCTTTCATCCTTTTACCTCTAACCACATCTGTAGCTTCTCAAGAACTTAGGCATACATAACAATTTAACACAGAACAGTGTTACACCGTCTCCACATAACAGACTAGGATTCTTAAGAAATCCTCCTCCTCAGGCGTTCAAAAAAAGTGCTCCACAGGTGTGTATGGAATGTTAAAGTCCTTTGACCAAATAATGCACTACAAAAGAGGCCTGCCAGGGTCTTACACTTTCAAATTGGCAATGATCCAAAAACAAACTATTACCACATAATACACCTGACAGAAATCATTTCTAATGAAATACAAGAATAATAACCTCCCACCTTCTCTTTGATCACCATGAATTCAAGACCCATACAGGACACCCAGACCCCAAATGTAAAAGCAAGTTGTCTTACTGCTATTAACGTAAGTGTCCCTACTCATGAAACACTCTCTTACTGTTAGTCTGCAACACCATGTTACACAAATACATAAAATACAAATGGATGGCAGATTGACAGGGAAGGAATCCAATATTCTAGCTTCTGAAAGATTGGGGGAGGTGGGGGAGCCTAAAAAGCCATGTGGATGGAGTTGAAGTCTGCATCTCAAAGGAATCCCATGTTCTCTTGGTAGGAGAATCCTATGGCCTGGAAGCATTGTGGGGCAGGCTCATGTGTAGACTACTTATCAATGAGATCTAGGGATCCAGAGGTAGCACCTCCGTTTGGGCAGTGTGAAGCTTCAAGCTGAGGGTCCTCATCGACTTAACTACATTGTTCCGAAACTCTGGCAAAGTCGTAAAGCTGTCGTATCACCAATAGCTTTTGGCCTCTCACAGCCTGATGCTGCAGAGTTTAAAAGAACAGAAGCTCTTCATGTGCAGGAGACATAAAATGTAAATGTCAAGTATTTGTAAAGCGCCAACAATTACCCAAAGGTGTCAAGGCGCTGGGGGCCGTCAGGAAGATTAAGCGACCTATTGCCCAAAGTCACATGGTGCTGAGCAGACCATGATCCCAAGCGTTCAGCATCAGACACCCTGGCCGCTGCGAAACACCAACCTAGGACTTACAGAAGAAGAGCCACAACTCAACATAAACATTACAAAAGTTAAAAAGACCATTGTGAAAATAAATATATCTGTTATTGTGCAGAAGAACACACAACACAGGTAGCATTAAACTGCTTTTAGAAAAATATGTCCACTCTATACCAACAAAAAGCGAAAACAACATAAAGTTGTTGCAAAAATGTTGAAACCAGTCCCACACTGCAAAAAGCTGCTGCTGGAACAGGGTCACACAGATTAATGCGGAGTCATGCGGGTCCAACTTGCTGTGACAGCAGCCCCTAGCCTGCCACCCACCCTGCTGTGAAAGCAGCCCCTAGCCTGCAGCCCACCCTGCTCTGACAGCAGCCCTTAGCCTGCAGCCCACCCTGCTCTGACAGCAGCCCTTAGCCTGCAGCCCACCCTGCTCTGACAGCAGCCCCTAGCCTGCAGCCCACCCTGCCGTGACAGCAGCCCCTATTCTGCAGCCCACCCTGCTGTGACAGCAGCCCCTAGCCTGCAGCCCACCCTTCTGTGAAAGCAGCCCTTAGCCTGCAGCCCACCCTGCTGTGACAGCAGCGCCTAGCCTGCAGCCCACCCTGCTGTGACAGCAGCCCCTAGCCTGCAGCCCACCCTGCTGTGAACGCAGCCCCTAGCCTGCAACCCACCCTGCTGTGAACGCAGCCCCTAGCCTGCAGCCCACCCTGCTGTGAACGCAGCCCCTAGCCTGCAGCCCACCCTGCTGTGAACGCAGCCCCTAGCCTGCAGCCCACCCTGCTGTGAACGCAGCCCCTAGCCTGCAGCCCACCCTGCGCTGACAGCAGCCCCTAGCCTGCAGCCCACCCTGCTGTGACAGCAGCCCCTAGCCTGCAGCCCACCCTGCTGTGACAGCAGCCCCTAGCCTGCAGCCCACCCTGCTGTGAAAGCAGCCCTTAGCGTGCAGCCCACCCTGCTATGAACGCAGCTCCTAGCCTGCAGCCCACCCTGCTCTGACAGCAGCCCTTAGCCTGCAGCCCACCCTGCTCTGACAGCAGCCCTTAGCCTGCAGCCCACCCTGCTCTGACAGCAGCCCCTAGACTGCAGCCCACCCTGCCGTGACAGCAGCCCCTATTCTGCAGCCCACCCTGCTGTGACAGCAGCCCCTAGCCTGCAGCCCACCCTTCTGTGAAAGCAGCCCTTAGCCTGCAGCCCACCCTGCTGTGACAGCAGCACCTAGCCTGCAGCCCACCCTGCTGTGACAGCAGCCCCTAGCCTGCAGCCCACCCTGCTGTGAACGCAGCCCCTAGCCTGCAGCCCACCCTGCTGTGAACGCAGCCCCTAGCCTGCAACCCACCCTGCTGTGAACGCAGCCCCTAGCCTGAAGCCCACCCTGCTGTGAACGCAGCCCCTAGCCTGCAGCCCACCCTGCTGTGAACGCAGCCCCTAGCCTGCAGCCCACCCTGCTGTGAACGCAGCCCCTAGCCTGCAACCCACCCTGCTGTGACAGCAGCCCTTAGCCTGCAGCCCACCCTGCTCCGACAGCAGCCCTTAGCCTGCAGCCCACCCTGCTCCGACAGCAGCCCTTAGCCTGCAGCCCACCCTGCTGTGAACGCAGCCCCTAGCTTGCAGCCCACCCTGCTGTGACAGCAGCCCTTAGCCTGCAGCCCACCCTGCTCCGACAGCAGCCCTTAGCCTGCAGCCCACCCTGCTGTGACAGCAGCCCCTAGACTTCAGCCCATCCTGCTATGACAGCAGCCCCTAGCCTGCAGCCCACCCTGCTGTGAACGCAGCCCCTAGCCTGCAGCCCACCCTGCTGTGAACGCAGCCCCTAGCCTGCAGCCCACCCTGCTGTGAACGCAGCCCCTAGCCTGCAGCCCACCCTGCGCTGACAGCAGCCCCTAGCCTGCAGCCCACCCTGCTGTGACAGCAGCCCCTAGCCTGCAGCCCACCCTGCTGTGACAGCAGCCCCTAGCCTGCAGCCCACCCTGCTGTTAAAGCAGCCTCTAGCTTGCAGCCCACCCTGCTCTGACAGCAGCCCCTAGCCTGCAGCCCACCCTGCTGTGACAGCAGCCCCTAGCCTGCAGCCCACCCTGCTGTGACAGCAGCCCCTAGCCTGCAGCCCACCCTGCTGTTAAAGCAGCCTCTAGCTTGCAGCCCGCCCTGCTGTGACAGCAGCCCTTAGCCTGCAGCCCACCCTGCTGTGACAGCAGCCCCTAGATTACAGCCCACCCTGCTGTGACAGCAGACCCTATTCTGCAGCCCACCCTGCAGTGACAGCAGCCCTTAGCCTGCAGCCCACCCTGCTGTGACAGCAGCACCTAGCCTGCAGCCCACCCTGCTGTGAAAGCAGCCCTTAGCCTGCAGCCCACCCTGCCGTGACAGCAGCCCCTAGCCTGCAGCCCACCCTGCTGTGAAAGCAGCCCATAGCCTGCAGCCCACCCTCCTGTGAAAACAGTCCCCATCCTGCAGCCCGTAGCCTGCAGCCCACCCTGCTGTGACAGCAGCCCCTAGCCTGCAGCCCACCCTGCTGTGACAGCAGCCCCTAGCCTGCAGCCCACCCTGCTGTGAAAGCAGCCCTTAGCATGCAGCCCACCCTGCTATGAACGCAGCTACTAGCCTGCAGCCCACCCTGCTGTGAACGCAGCCCCTAGCCTGCAGCCCACCCTGCTCTGACAGCAGCCCTTAGCCTGCAGCCCACCCTGCTCTGACAGCAGCCCTTAGCCTGCAGCCCACCCTGCTCTGACAGCAGCCCCTAGCCTGCAGCCCACCCTGCTGTGACAGCAGCCCCTAGCCTGCAGCCCACCCTGCTCTGACAGCAGCCCTTAGCCTGCAGCCCACCCTGCTCTGACAGCAGCCCTTAGCCTGCAGCCCACCCTGCTCTGACAGCAGCCCCTAGCCTGCAGCCCACCCTGCCGTGACAGCAGCCCCTATTCTGCAGCCCACCCTGCTGTGACAGCAGCCCCTAGCCTGCAGCCCACCCTTCTGTGAAAGCAGCCCTTAGCCTGCAGCCCACCCTGCTGTGACAGCAGCACCTAGCCTGCAGCCCACCCTGCTGTGACAGCAGCCCCTAGCCTGCAGCCCACCCTGCTGTGAACGCAGCCCCTAACCTGCAGCCCACCCTGCTGTGAACGCAGCCCCTAGCCTGCAACCCACCCTGCTGTGAACGCAGCCTCTAGCCTGCCGCCCACCCTGCTGTGAACGCAGCCCCTAGCCTGCAGCCCACCCTGCTGTGAACGCAGCCCCTAGCCTGCAACCCACCCTGCTGTGACAGCAGCCCTTAGCCCGCAGCCCACCCTGCTCCGACAGCAGCCCTTAGCCTGCAGCCCACCCTGCTGTGAACGCAGCCCCTAGCCTGCAGCCCACCCTGCTGTGAACGCAGCCCCTAGCCTGCAACCCACCCTGCTGTGACAGCAGCCCTTAGCCTGCAGCCCACCCTGCTCTGACAGCAGCCCTTAGCCTGCAGCCCACCCTGCTGTGAACGCAGCCCCTAGCTTGCAGCCCACCCTGCTGTGACAGCAGCCCTTAGCCTGCAGCCCACCCTGCTCCGACAGCAGCCCTTAGCCTGCAGCCCACCCTGCTGTGACAGCAGCCCCTAGACTTCAGCCCATCCTGCTATGACAGCGGCCCCTAGCCTGCAGCCCACCCTGCTGTGACAGCAGCCCCTAGCCTGCAGCCCACCCTGCTGTGACAGCAGCCCCTAGCCTGCAGCCCACCCTGCTGTTAAAGCAGCCTCTAGCTTGCAGCCCACCCTGCTCTGACAGCAGCCCCTAGCCTGCAGCCCACCCTGCTGTGACAGCAGCCCCTAGCCTGCAGCCCACCTTGCTGTGACAGCAGCCCCTAGCCTGCAGCCCACCCTGCTGTTAAAGCAGCCTCTAGCTTGCAGCCCGCCCTGCTGTGACAGCAGCCCTTAGCCTGCAGCCCACCCTGCTGTGACAGCAGCCCCTAGCCTGCAGCCCACCCTGCTGTGACAGCAGCACCTAGCCTGCAGCCCACCCTGCTGTGACAGCAGCCATTACCCTGCAGCCCACCCTGCTGTGACAGCAGCCCTTAGCCTGCAGCCCACCCTGCTGTGAAAGCAGCCCTTAGCCGGCAGCCCACCCTGCTATGACAGCAGCCCCTAGCCTGCAGCCCACCCTGCTGTGAAAGCAGCCCCTAGCCTGCAATCCACCCTGCTGTGAAAGCAGCCCTTAGCTTGCCGCCCACCCTGCTGTGAAAGCAGCCCTTAGCCTGCAGCCCACCCTGCCGTGAAAGCAGCCCCTAGCTTGCAGCCCACCCTGCTGTAAAAGCAGCCCTTAGCCTGCCCCCACCCTGCTGTGAAAGCAGCCCCTAGACTGCAGCCCACCCTGCTGTGAAAGCAGCCCTTAGCCTGCAGCCCACCCTGCTGTGACAGCAGCCCTTAGCCTGCAGCCCACCCTGCTGTGAAAGCAGCCCCTAGACTGCAGCCCACCCTGCTGTGAAAGCAGCCCTTAGCCTGCAGCCCACCCTGCTGTGACAGCAGCCCCTAGCCTGCAGCCCACCCTGCTGTGACAGCAGCCCCTAGCCTGCAACCCACCCTGCTGTGAAAGCAGCCCCTAGACTGCAGCCCACCCTGCTGTGAAAGCAGCCCTTAGCCTGCAGCCCACCCTGCTGTGACAGCAGCCCCTAGCCTGCAGCCCACCCTGCTGTGACAGCAGCCCCTAGCCTGCAGCCCACCCTGCTGTGACAGCAGCCCCTAGCCTGCAGCCCACCCTGCTGTGAAAGCAGCCCCTGGAGTCAAGCTAGCCGGGCTGATGAGAGGTGTTACCTCGAAACCGGTCCGGTCCTCGGATGCTTGATTCCGGTCTGGGAAAGATATGGCTGTGTAGTTCGGACTGGACTGTTCCCAAGGGGCACAGGGTCAGAGCTGATTTGCATAAAGCCATTATCTAACCCAGGGTGGTGTGGAGTGCAAAAAACGATGGATTTAGGCCCAGATCCTTGTACTGGGGTGAATGTAAGACATTGATCTACATTCTGTCCATCAAATTGTTTTTTGTAATTTTCTCCCTGAGTGTACTGGGGTAGCTCAGACGTGGGTCCCAGAGCCTCCACACCACTGGAGTCAAGCTAGCCGGGCTGATGAGAGGTGTTACCTCGAAACCGGTCCGGTCCTCGGATGCTTGATTCCGGTCTGGGAAAGATATGGCTGTGTAGTTCGGACTGGACTGTTCCCAAGGGGCACAGGGTCAGAGCTGATTTGCATAAAGCCATTATCTAACCCAGGGTGGTGTGGAGTGCAAAAACCGATGGATTTAGGCCCAGATCCTTGTGGGGTGAATGTAAGACATTGATCTACATTCTGTCCATCAAATTGTTTTTTGTAATTTTCTCCGTGAAAGCAGCCCCTAGCCTACAGCCCACCCTGCCATGACAGCAGTCCCTAGCCTGCAGCCCACCCTCCTGTGAAAGCAGTCCCTAGCCTGCAGCCCACCCTGCTCTGAAATAAAAGCAGCTTGTAGCCTTCAGCCCACCCTGCTGTGAAAGCAGCCCCTAGCCTGCAGTTCACCAAAAAATACCAACATTGCTAAATGGCCAGTCATTAGTTAAACAAACGCTAAAACAGGCACTCCCTCCTCTGAGCCTTTGTCCCTGGACGCATAGTTTGCGACTCAAACTTGAACAGAGAGTACACAGACTGACATTTTAAAATTCTGGTGGCAAATTTAAAAAGTCTCTCAAAAGTCCTAAACTGGCTAGAAAGGACTATTGGACCAAGTCAACGACCCTACAAAAGACTTGCTACAACCATAAGTCACACAGTCGACATCATCCAACACCACCAACCACCAGCATCACACTGCTGAAAAGCAGACAAGACAAGTACTCCCAGGAAACTCTCAGCCAATCAGCACCAAGAGCATGGAACAGGATTCCCACAGAATGAAGAACAACAAGCTCATACACTATCTTCACCAGAGGAGTTGATGAATACCTGTACAGCAACTCACTCCTCTCAGCAATACCATGAGGGCAAGCCCACTCTCATTTTTTACTAGCAAGCAAACAAACATGACCTGGGCGCTACATAGCAAATCAGGACTAATGGAGTAGAAAGAACAGTTTTACTAGTGTCCTGTGGGATTCATTTGTAGAGTTAACATTTATAACCTGTGCCTGCACAAATGAATCACTTTACTTTGGTGTATCTTTTGCTTAAATAAAGTCATTTAGGGCTTGCCCAAAGAATAAAGTAATGGACTTGCACTTTGTGACTATGTGAGGCATGTTCCTGTGTGCTCTCAGGAAGTTACAGTGGGGCCCTCTGGGTCCTTTCTGTTGTAATATATATGAGTATTGTCCTCTGGCGAGTTCTGGTGTGAGGATTCTAGAGGGGAAAATTGTAGTGACGGTCTAATCTTTTAAGCGGAGCACGCCACAACCGGAACCGGAAGTGCGGCCAATTGCTGCGGCCGCGATTCCGATCGGAAAAGTCGCGTTTTCCCCGGCGTTTCGATAAATAAATCTTATAAATCAAGTGGAAGGCTCAGTGTGCTTATTTGGGGTAAAGGCCCTCTTACAATTGGCGACGAGGCCCGGTTCAACAAGAGAAAAAAAAAAAAAAAAAAAAAGAAAGAAAGAAAACTATCCCCATACAGAGCGCGGTGGAGGGAGCCCCGTGAAGCAAACGAGGGACACAGGACACAGGACTAGAAGAGCAAAGGAGAGCACGATCACCTCAGTGCTGACATTGAAGGAAATTATGGGTGAGAGCGAGACAGCCACTTAGAGGGCCCAAGACACAGGCTAGGAGCACAAGGCATGGCAGCGGAAGAAGCGAACAAGGAGCACGACCAGCATTCACGCAACCAGTGGCAAAGGGCAGACAGGGAACACTTAACAGGTCCAAAGACCACAAGGAGGCACCCGGGACGACTAGGAAGAATCTTCGCAATCCTGGACCTCGCCAGCACTTCAGGCAGCGAAAATGGTAGCCCAAAGCCCAAATTAGAACAGGAGGAGAGACAGGCGCCAGGAAGCCCGCCCAGCAGTAGCGCGCCGCCAAACCAGAATCAACGAGAAGCAGGGAAAATGAGCGCTCAATCCTCCTCCCTCACCAACCTGGTCCCATTCCTACCCAAGAGAGGCGAACCAACAATGCCGTGGGAGGCCTGGAAAAGGTATTTTTTGAACTACTTATCAGCCCTGGAAGAGGAAAGCGAGGCGGAATATTCAAGCTCAAGGAGGAAGAAAATACTTTTGCACAACCTGGGACCAGAAGGCATTAGAGTATACGACAACCTGGTGAAGAAGACCAGACCAGCAGCGGACACAGACGAGTTCCAACATGCCATAGATGACCTGGACATGCATTATCGTCCAGTAGTGTGCGTAGCCATTGATCGATGCAATTTCTTCCAAAGAAAACAAGGAGGAGGGGAGACAATCGATTAATACATGGCAGCCTTACAGAAGTTGGCGCTGATGTGCAAGTTTGGGACATTACATGACGAACTAGTGAGGGATCAAATAATTATGCACACATCCAACCCAGCCATACAGGAAAAACTGTGGGTGAATGGTGATGCGCCACTCAAAAAAGTTTGGGCGTTGGTGAAAAAGGCCGAACTATCAAAAAGGTGTGCGGAAGCCACAAGGAAAGACACCATCAGTAAGACAACAGTATGCAAGGTCACAGAAGGGAACAGGCCGGACAAGAACAAACAGGCAGGACCAACGAGAAGGGAAATTAATCAGTAATGTGTACCATAAGCCAACCAACAGGAACAACTTGCTCTCATTCAAGAGCTTTCATCCCCGTTCGCTCCGTGAAAACTTGCCCTACGGGCAATTCCTGCAACTCCGCCGGAACTGCTCTCAAATATCGGACTATAAAAAAGAAGCCGATGCTCTTAGTGAAAAATTGAGCCAGCGGGATTATCCTAAAAGGGTAATAAATAAGGCCTGCAAAAGGGCAAGAAACTGTAACAGAGAAGCCCTCTTGGAAACTAACACGAAAGAAAGAGTTGAGAAAAGTATCTGCGTTACAACATTCAACACAGCATCTGATCATATGAAGAAGATCATACAGAAGAACTGGGGGATCTTAAAATCCAATGGGCTGAATCAACCCTTACTCCTTTTCTCGTTTAAGAAAAGTGCCAGCATAAAAGATATGATAGTGCACACACGGCCTAGAAACATGGAAGAAACAGCGTTACCTTTAGAGAGAACTTGGGCGCTACCACCAGTAGAAGGCCACTATGCTTGTGGCTACTGCAAAGCCTGTCCTTACTCTATGAATGGAAGAGAAATTGACATTGGCCTGAAAACACCTTGGGAGAGAAGAAAACACACGTCATGTAACACGGAAAACGTAATTTATCTCCTGAAGTGCCCTTGTAATATGTTATACGTGGGCATGACCACAAGGAAAGCCAAGACCCGTATCCTAGAACACATGAGTACGATCAGGTGCGGAAAAACCAACACCAGAATGACAGCACACTACCAGGAGAAAGGCCACAATGAGAAGGATCTCCAATGGACGGTATTAGACAAACCGCACATACCAGCTGGCACGAGGAACGTGGGCGAAGTTTTGATGTTAAGAGAACAACGGTGGGTGGAACGATTACGCAGTAGTACAACAGGTCTGAATGATCAAATACCCTGGTTCCAATTATATGGCATGTTGACAAGATAAAATGAGTAAAGGGGGTTATTGTGACGAAATATAACCATGTATACATGGCCTATTGACTCACGGTATCCAGTAGAATGAAGGATCCTGATCTCACACTGAACATAGGATGACAATACATTGAGCTATAAACACTACCCTCACTAGAATTGTGCTTTCCTTTCACCCTCCTTATACTTGGCTAAAAGGTTCATAAAATTAGCATCTGAGGAGGGCGAAAATTCAATTATGTATTCCACAACCAATCCGCTTTTTTATGAAAAACATCATGAAAGATATTTTGATCTGGGTGTTTGGTTGATAATAGAGTTAATTTAAAGTAGATATGCAGCCCGTGTACAAAAAACAGCATTATTATGCAAAGATGAGCCTACATGCATCCCGATACTTGATCTATATAACATCGTTGCTGGTATTTACCGTTCTGTCTGATTTCTCTACATCTGACCCTAATGTCATGGAAAACAAATGATTACAACACTGTGACGTTAGTAACATAATACATTTGCAGTAATCGTGAGAGGGCATTACTCAAGTGAACCACGACATTTACTCTTCTAAGATGGCGCCCGCGTAACATGGAATAACATAGCGAGCGCAGATAGTCCTGTAACTATGTTTAGTAACATCCAGGAAGTAGGACCGACACGTGGGTTAGTGAAAATGGAGTATTTAGAAACGGCGTTTCTTGCACACACTGCATCGGCGGTGGACTGCAAAAGTGGGAGCATAGCCCAGTTGTTCTCTTGTGACTAGTAAGTGTATACTCGGGAGTAAGGGACCGCGTGTAAACCTAATGTTAACAATTGAGGGGACATAAGAATGATTATAAACAAAATCTTGAGCTTTATTTTTTTAACCCGCTCTTTAATATCTACAGTGTGACGGCGAGAGAACCTGCCCCACACAGTCCCGGGTTAAGAGCAGTTCTCTTAAACTCGTGTAAGTAAGAACCCATATGTGTTTTTTTGACATAATATATGGAAGAAATGTTTTTGCGAGTTCTGTGGCATCATGTGTGTTTTGTTAAGCCACATTTTTTAAGTGTGTGCGAAAACCTTGGTGGATGGTACACAAAGGGTTTTTATTGGCTGCGTGAAAGTGAGAAGATGATGTGAGACTCCTTGAAAAACTAGTAGAGTGAGAAACAAAGATACCCTGATGGCTAGATGTACACTCATGGAGTACTTTATGCGTGTTTACTTCCTTAGGTATCTGTTTCCCCACAGAAATTCAGGCGAGGGGGACAAACAAGGTGGAACAGATTTGTCCATTTTGAAAAATTTAATTAAGGTAATATTCACCCGAATTGGGGGAGGATTGGAGAACAGGGACCAACACCCTGATGAAAGCCTAAAGCCATCCAGTTGGAGGCACTCAAAGAGGCAGAAACATGTTGGTAGAAGCAGAGGGGATCAAGGGACCATAATTTCCCTATATATACCCCCATTATCTCATTTTAATCCAGACAGAGTTTTCCCTATAGAATAAAGTAGAAACTGGGAAACCTCTAGTCTGTTTTACTTTTCTTTTACTGCTTAGTTTGGTCCTGTCAGTGTGGGAAAGAAGTAATCCCGCCATATATGTTTTGTATGTTTTCCTTTCCATTTAATGTTGCAAGTGTCTTGTGTGCATTATCACCCTCACTTTTTTATTTTACTACCCTTACCACCTGTCTTCGTCAAAAAAATCTTACGCTCCACCTAGAGTGTTGGTCTGCGCCTAGGTGTCTAATGCGGCCCAATGATGAAGCATGACACCGCAAGGTGTGTGAGGGCAGTTTTAAGACACCTGCGGACCTCCCTCTGGTGTTTCTAGTGAGTCTTGTGTGTCATTATTTATGTTACTTTGGGAACTTGATCTGTTACCACTTTAAATACAGACGAGGTCCAATATTGATGCAGTATAGGTTTCTCTGCTACGTGGGCTTGATATATGAATAAGGGAATTAGAGAAACTATTATCCCTTGTCTCTCTTTTGTGATTACTAGGACCAACCAGAACCCAATACCAGAAGAAATACCCGCAGAAGGCGGGAGGAGTACAAAAGACCAAATGGGAGAGAAAGGAAAATTGCTACAGATGCGGGAGCTTCTCACGTGCCGGCAATGACAAGGTCTGCCCAGCCTTCAGGGCCAAATGCACGTATTGTGGGATCTTTGGTCTCTACGAAAAGGTGTGTCGGCGTAGACCCCGAAGATCCGAAGTTAAATATGTAGACCAGGCCAGTGATGAAGAAGAAGAAGCTCCGGCAGAAGAAGACGAAGGAGAAGAAGTATTATGCATAGATGACCAGGTCCTGGGAATATATTGCAACGGATCCAACAAACCAGTACTAAAAATGAACATTGGTGGAGTGGCAATTGACATTGTTGCAGACTCAGGGTCCCCTTACACAATAGTGCAAAGAAAAGTGTGGGAGAAGGAGTTCCAGGACGAGATAAAAGAGGACCTAATCCCTCCAGACATTCGTCCCGTCACATACACAGGGGAAAGGATTCAGATGGGAGGGTACTGCCCGCTCCTATTCGAGTTCAATGGACGCCAAGCGAAGTGCAAGCAGTCCGTAATCGAGAAGGGACCATCCGTGCTAGTATGGAAGGATCAAGGAGTACTAGGCATAAAGCTCAACCCAGGAGCCGTGGAAAAAGTGTTACTAACAGACACAGAGCAAGGGTATGAAGGTGAAGCATGGAGGAGAGAATACCCGGAAGTGTTTAAAGGGACGATAGGGAAGTTGACCAAGTTCACGCTTAAGATATGTTTGAAGGAAGGAGCCTGTGCGGTGAGCCACAAAGTCCGGACCATCCCGTTCCGCAGCCGAGAAGCAGTGCAAGAGGAGCTGAGACGCCCGGAAAGGTGTGGAATAATAGAAGCCATAGAGAGTGCTGAATGGTTGTCCCCTCTTGTGGTAGCACAAAAGCCAAATGGAAAGGTGCGCCTGTGCGTGGACCTCAGGGAACTGAACAAGAACATATGGGTAGACAAGTTCCCCTTACCCAGAATAAACGAGATGCTGGCAAGAACGAAGGGGATAAAGTGGTTTTCCACAGTGGATCTATCATTAGCGTACCATCAAATTGTGCTGCACCCAGCGAGTAGCCACCTCACTTCATTCATAACACCGTTCGGATGCTACAAATTTGTAAGGATGCCGTTTGGGCTGGCATCTGCCGCGGCAGTATTCCAGAAATAATTAATGTACAAGTTGTTCCAAAAGGAGGAGGGAGTACAATACTTCCAAGACGACATTCTCATAATGGGGAAGCCGAAAACAGACCATAACGAAAAACTGTGTGCGGTGCTGTCAATATTGGAGAGGAATGGGCTCACAGCAGAGTGGGAGAAATTTAGATTTGGAGTGAGATCGGTAACCTACTTGGGTCATGAAATCAGTGAAAGGGGGATAGAACCCAAAAGAGCCAATGTCACGGCGATAAAGGATGCACAGACACCCACCAAGAAGGAGGACATCAGGTCATTCTTGGGAATGGCTGAATTTTACAGCAAGTTCATCTCACATTTTGCATCCAAAACCCATCACCTCAGACAGCTCCTCAAAGAAAAGAACGGGTTGAAGTGGGAGAACGAAGAACAAAAAGAATTTGAGGCCTTAAAAAGCGAAATCAGCAAAGCAGTACCCCTCAAAGGTTTTGACCAAACAGCCCTGTCAATACTGACCACGGATGCAAGCGACAAGGGCCTAGGAGCAGTGTTGATGCAGAGGTCCAAGGAAGGAGAGATCTCCACAGTCAGTTTTGCATCAAGATCGCTAGCACCCAATGAAGAGAAATTTAGTGTGATAGAGAAAGAAATGCTAGCAGCAGTGTGGACCATGGAACGATTCAGACAATTCCTGTGGGGGTGGCGTTTCTTGCTGCATGCAGACCACAAACCCCTTGTAAAGGTACTCACCTCCAGCAGACATGCGCATGCCACTCCACGCATTGCGAAGATGACTCTGAGATTGCTGGACTACGTATACGACGTAGAATATATTCCCGGGGACGAGAACAGAGTAGCCGATTTCTTAAGTGGAGCGGCGGCGATGGAAAAGGCGGAGGACCAGGAACCTTCGGGATGGGAAGATTATATGGTGGCAGTGACGCAAGACCACGAGCAGGTGATAAGTGAACAGGAGTGGAGAGAGGCATACAACCAGGATAAAATCTTAGAAGCAGTGAAAGGGTATGTGACACATGGTTGGCCAGATAAACGCCATCTAGACAGCTAGCTAAGGAAATACTGGAAAGTGCTAGACGAATTATCAATTGGGGAAAACCCTGTGTTTCTATTGAGAGGAGTCATCTCTCCCCAGAAGTTAGTGGAACATCTCGTATCAATCCTCCACGAGGGACATCTGGGTATAATGAAGACAAAGGCCCTAGCAAAGCAAGCATACTGGTGGCCGGCGATGGACACTCAGGTCGAAAGAATGTGAGGATGTGTGAATCATGCAGCCGAGCGGACAAATCACAAACCATGATACGACCACCGTTTCAATCGAGTAATAATTGGGTCGATCCAGGCGGCAATCAGCGCAGGACTGGAAGAAGGAGCTGCCGAAAATGTTATGGGCATACCGCATCACCCCGGCCAGTACAGGTTACAGCCCCTTCAAAGTACTACGAGGAAGAGACCCCTTCACAAAAGATAATCTAGCCTGGAAACACCTGATTGTACAGAGCAAGTGGTCCCCAGCAGTGGTGAGAAGGAACATGGAAAGGGCGCAGGCCCTGTACACGGAACACTGCAACAAGAGGCGAAGTGTACGCGATGTAGCCTGGGAGAAAGGAGAATGGGTGAGAGTAAAGGTGGCAGTTATGATGAGGAAGGGCGAGAGCAAGTTCACACCACCCCTACAAGTGATAGAGCCATACACCAGATCGGCTCTCCTCAGCGACGGCAAGGTGTGGGCACCAGACAGGATGGCGAAATGCAACAAGATTCTTAAGGGGGAGATGCCAGGGGAAGTGAGACCCCATGACGACGAAGTGAGCGAAGAACAGGAGGAAGGAAGGACTGAGGAAGTGTCCGGAGCAGAAGTGTGGGGACGAGTGGAGGACGATGAAGAACCCGTCCGAGGAGAAGAAAGAGGATCGGCCGAAGGGAACGATGCCCCAGTAACAAGGGACCAAGGAAGGGAAAGAAGATGCCCTGGACAAGGACCCGTGAGTGACAAAGAAAGTGGAAGACGGGGTACCCCAGGTAGACCGCTGAATGAAAACCTAGAACGGGAACCTACAAGGACCAAGTCGGGCAGAGCTGTGAGGATCCCGAAGAGATATGAAGAGTTCTGTATGGAAACCAAATAAGACTGTTCAAATTTAAGCGGGTAACCCTGTGGAGTTGCTGAGACTTTGCAGCCTGGGACAGTTTTGTTAAACGTTATAAGGGGGGAGATATGTTAAGCGGCGGACGCCGCAACCGGAACCGGAAGTGCGGCCATTTTGTTGCGGCAGCGATTCCGATCGGAAAGGTTGCGTTATCCCCGGCGCTCTGATAAATAAATCCTATATATCAAGTGGAAGGCTCAGAGTGCTTATTTGGGGTAAAGGCACTCTTACAAAAGTCAGGTTCAGAGGAGGAGATATGCCAGGGGTCTTTTCAGCTGTACTTCTTGTTATGAATAAGACCTGAAGTCAACCTCATAAAGTGTTGAGTAGACTTTAAAATTTTCAATGAGCGAATCTCATCTCCAGGCTGCAATAACTAAATTACCCCTTATTTTGGCAAAATATCAAAAGCAAATGGCAAAATCAACTAGATTACATCTCCCATTTTGTTTCCCAACAGTACTTTTGGTGCAGAAAATCCTAGTATCGGCCGCTAAATGATACTACTGGAAAAGCAGATGCATATAAAATCAAAATTTGGGGCTGCACCCAAAGGAAGTCCAAAATTCAAAGGTATTTGTTCCTATATCTTCTTTATTCTTCAACGTCATATCCATAATTTATTTTTACAGTCTCAGCCAACGTGTTTCGTTTGTACAATGACCTTCTTCAGGATGATTCATTTAACTGATGTTTATTTCTCCATTGATCCAATATGTTTGATGAGAATGGGCATTTTATTGTATTGTATTGTAAATGAATTTATATAGCGCTTACTACCCCTGACGAGGCGTCTAAGCCCTTTTTCGGGACCCATAGAGGATTAGTGTTGAATTAGTATAGTGAAACATGCAATTACATTTTAAGTGGTGAATAGGTTAGTCTGTTATTTGGTTTTGGAATGATAGCAGAAGGATAGAGGAGGACAAAGGTTTGTATTTATATAGCGCTTGTTGACACACGCTATTCAGAAATCCTATACAAGATTAGTGGTGAATTAATATGGTGAAATATGAAGTAATTTCAGTGGTGGATATTAGTCAGTTACTTGGAGTGAGAAGGATAGCGGAGGGATAAAAGGGGAAAAAAGATTTTCATTCATATAGCACTTGTTACCCCTTATGGGTGTTGAAGTGCTTTTCTGGCGAGTAGCACGCCACTCCGGAATCCATAAAGGATTAGTGTTAAAAATTAGTATAGTATAAATATGAAGTAATTTGAGTAGTAGATATGTTATTCAGTTATTTGGGTAGTATATTAGTAAAGTTGAATATGGAATTTTGAGAAGTGAACATGTTAGTCTGTTAATTTTGATTGAAATGTATAGTGGAGGGATAAAAGAGTGAGGGCCAGATGTAGGAGCCCTAATACCGGTCGGAAACGGCAGATTTCGGCCGTTTCCGACCAGTATTAGGGTTTTCAGATGTAGGGGGCTGAAAAATACAGAATCAGTATATTTACTGATTCAGTAAAATTACAGATTCAGTAAATTACCGAATCGGTAAATATACCGATTCTGTAATTACAAATGTAGGTGGCACAGTTTACAGGGCCACAGGCCCTTAAGAGTCGGTATTTTCATACACAATCCTATTGTGTGGTAAAATACCGAATTCAGGTGTGCATGCACATCTGTGCATGCACACCTGTGCAATGTGACACACAGACATGCCCTTAGGGCATGTATGTGTATCACATTGCACACAAGCCTGTATTTGGGGTGCTAGAGGGTGTCAAAGTGACACCCCCTGCACCCTTGCTGGAATCGGTATTTACCGAATCGGTAAATACCGATTCAGTAATGCCCATTGATTCCTATGGGCTTCAATGCCCATAGGAATTAATGGGCATTACCGAATCGGTATTTACAGAATCGGTATTTACAGAATCGGTAAATACCGAATCTTAACGATTCAGTATTTACCGATTCTGTAATACCTACATCCCCCCCTCTATTTTACCAATTCTTAAATACCGAATCGGTAAAATTCGGTATTTAAGAAGTGGTAAAATGAAATTACCTACATCTAGGCCTGAAAGGTTTCTTTTTTTAGGTCTTAGCAGTAGGAGGAGGCTTTTGGATGAGTAAAAAGGAGTTTTGGAGGGGAGGAGTCAGAAGTACACTTCATAATGTACTCCATCCTCTTGATATGTCAATCCCAAATAATCATCATGATGCACTCATTGCTTCAGCTCAAGATGCGATAACTGATTGCCACTTCAGGATGTGTGTCAACATGGGGGTACAATGAGTCTGGAGCACGTGCAAACCTCCTCCTCCACTTCTGAGCTTAACTCTGACACTTTTGAACATCGTTCTGGTCCCCCGTTACCAGACTTGTAATGGGGTATGGCTTTGAAGTGTTTTCTAATGCAAACAACACTAAATTATTATTCCATTGATGCTGGATTTATTTATTTAATTTGAAAGTTTTATATAACGTGGACATGACCAGCAAGGGTATCAGAGCGCTTTACAGTTTATGCATCAAGAAGAGTACAAGCAAACAGAACAGAATCAACAAAAACGACAAATTCACAGTCTAAAAAATGTCCGAGCATTCTCGTGAGCCTGGTAGCTAGGCCACAAATTAACGTGTCTGGCCCCAGAATCAGATGGAGAGGCCAGACTGCGGCAAAAATGTCTTCATCTGGAGCCCTTTCACTACTTTTTTAAGAGGGCTGTGGAAGGGTTCACCCTGACTTCGGGGGGGATGGGAGTTCCAGATCCTCGGTGCCATACCTGAAAAGGCTCGATTTTAGGTCTTTTTTTTCTTGAATTTTTGTGGTTTGAGCACTAGCGTGCTGGCGCTTCTGGAGGCTCGGGAACCGCATGAGCGCTCCAGTTTCTGTGCGAGGTACAGTGGGGTCTTGAAGTGGATGGCTTTGTGTGCCAGGCATGTTTGGATGATAAACAGATGAGACTCAGTTTCATTCAGTGTGTGATATGACATCAGTTATTAGTTGGATGTCTCAAAATCATTTGAGGTTAAACTCCAACACACTGGAATTAGTGATCTATGGCCCGAATCTTCAACTCTGGACAAAATACTGATGTCAAAGTGAGCTAGCCCCGCCATGTCCGACTGAATCAGTACACAACATAGGAGTCATATCTGCCTCCCAGCTATCCTTCCTACCGCAGGGTCAGATGGTCACCAAGACCTGTTTTAGTGTATTAAGAACTTTAAGTAAGGTATTTCTATTTTTACCTTTTTCAGACAGGAAAAAAATCAGTCCGGGCGCTGGTCACTTCAAGGTTCACAGTCCAAGTCTTCAGGTAAGTCGAAGCTGCAGCAAACCAAGCAAAACTTGTACCTGGTGCACGCCCTTTTTTCTGAAGTTGTGAGGACATAAAAGTGCCTCTCTGTCACGCTTCTGGTCCCCTGCTAAGGAGGCGACTCCACAGCTGATCCCGTTGCACCCCAAATTTCCTGGGCAGTTAGCAATGTTGAAATAGGTTGAGGCTTTCAGAGAGAATCTTTAGCACCCTTCCGGTTCCCTCTGGCATGCCTTCGGGTCCCATCGATTCACCTAGGTCTTCAGTCGGGTTACCACCAGTGGGTCCACCCTCTGCGTTGTCTGTGCCTCCTTCACCAGTTTTGATTTCAAATTCATCTCAGCAGCCGACTCAAATCTGGCAGCAAGATCCACCCTGGTTCTTCTTCGGCAAAGCAGGCCCAGCTGTCAGAGGAGGACGCTGTACCTATGTGCTTGTCCTCATAACCCAATTCGCTTTGACTGCAACCAAGGTTGCATCCCGGGACAGTTCCAGTGCACCCAGTTCCTGTTCATTCTGATTTTAGCAAAACATTGCATTTACATCGGACCAACCGTCAAGCACTCCAGCACCTTTTTGGATCAGAATCTGGCCGCTTTGGGCGACAATGGGGATAAACTACTCCCACGCCGGAATCAACAATCACTCCTTCGCAAACTCCAAACCGTCCCAAACGCTGCAGCCAGACTCATCCTCAGCATCCCATAACACAACCACATCACCCAACACCTCTGCACCTCCACTGGCTCCCCTTCAAAAAGAGAGTCACCTTCAAGCTGCACACACACGCCTACAAAGCCCTTCTCAATACCGGACCCTAATACCTCAACAAAAGAATCTCCTTCCATGTCCCCAAGAGAAACCTCTGCTCCACCGTCCAAGCCATTGCCAAGATCCCCCGCATCCACGAAGCCAGAACGGGGAGCGATCCTTCTCCTACATCCCGGCCAAAACCTGGATCAAACTCCCCCCTCTGCATCAGACGAAGCCCTACACAGCAAGCCTTCAGAAAAGACCTCAAGACCTGGCTCTTCGGATGACCTCAGAGCTGCCCGTCCCCCTCTGCCCCCCTCCCTCCAGTGCCTTGAGACCCTCATGGGTGAGTGGTGCGCTCTAAAGAACCCTGATTGATTGATTGATAGGTTGAGTTACTCTAATGCCTTATGTTAGGGATCTCCAAAAACTCACCGACTTCATACTGTTCAAAATACCAAAGCCAGGTTGCTACTCAATATTCCTAAACACTGCTCAGTTTTTGCCAAACTGAAGGACCTCCAATCTCTAAGCACATTCAACTCAAAATGTTATCTCCTATCCACAGAACTTTTAATAGGGTGCCCGATAGGTCTGCAGAATATGTTTTCATTTTACAATCCATCCAAACATGCGAGCTCTATGAATGCATTCATTTTGCAACCACCCAGATTTTGTTTTGTTAGATCAGTTGGCAGCTCTGCCATTTTTGTGGCAACTACATTTTGGAATGGCGCTGTTGGCCCTTCGTTCGACTACAGATTGGTCCTTCTGCCTTTAAGGGCTCAAAACTTGGGTTTTCAAGCAGGCTTTTAATTAGCCAGTGTTCTTATTCCATCTCTCCCTTTGGTTTATTTGTTTCTGATATTAGAGGATTTTCATTCAAGTAAAAGTGCCTAGAAACTCTTCTTTAACCATATGTGCCTTCCCTCTGAACACAACCTACACGGTCAAATGCATGTTTGCCTTATACTCTATTCATGTATTTCTGTAAATTTCTCATAACCACAGCTGCACTGGGAATGTAAACCAGCCCTGCCATTTACTCAGACTGCCCCCGGGGGTGCTGGTGGAACCACTACTGCTGCTGCTGCTTTTGTTATAGGGGGCCGATATTGCAGCGCTGTTGCAAAATCGGCCCCCAGTAACAAAGACACCCCCCACCAGTCTAAAACCAGCTCTTACCCTTCCGGCCCACCGGGAAAATGCCCGATGCCTGCTACGGCCAGTCTGGCCCTGCCAGGGCTGGACTGGGAACCATAACCGGACCTGTCAAAGTGCTCGGCTGGCCTCCTGGAGTGTTGGGAGTGCGGCCGAGCTGTTTCAAGGCAGGTTTGGCACAATTTTGTTACAGGGGCTGATATTGAGCTATGCTGCTAAAATGGCCCTGTAACAAAAATGGCCCCCCAGCGGCCCAAAACCAGCCCTTACCCTGGCGGCCCACCGGGGAAGTGCTCGCTACGGCCAGTCCTGCCCTGTATGAAGCCCTAAACAACTTTGGCCCCATCAACTTCCACAAACAAACCAGACACCTACACTCAGCAGGTCTCCTACTTATACATATCCCCGAATACACAGATCAGAGCCAGTGGTCGTGCCTCCTCCTACCTCACAGCCAAAGCCTGGAACGAACTTACCCTGCACATCAGAGCTTCCTCAGTTCTTGAATTTCATAAGAAACTGAAGACCTGGCTCTTAAGGTATGCAGGACTCAGTCTTGGCTGACACAGTTCCTGCTTTCAGTGCCAGGATTCATGTCAAGTGAGCTGTGCGCTGTACAAATACACTTAACAGAACATGTTGAGCAAGTTGGATCCCCAGTTCTGAAAGGCATTTTTCTACAATTTATAATATTTTATAAAACATTTGTCTGTGATAAATATATTTTAGCCCCCATTTACCTAACAGTATTTTCTTTCATGTATGAGATTATTTAGAATTACAATCAAAGTGAAAATAAAGAGAACATAGATTGTTTTATGCCAGAATAAAATGATTTCCCCCTACAGCGATGATGGTTCTATGATGTGGAAATGTGAATAATGAGAATTCCTGGTCATTCAAAGTGTCCCATCTTAGTGAAATAAACAATAACTACTAAAAGAGTAGTACAGCCATGAGAAGGAGGATTTTCAGACTATAAAATCCACTGAAATCATATTCCATGGTTGGTGAGGAATAGGAAGCGGCTGTAACTCTCCTGCTGTTGACATTTGAGACGCTTTGGCTTCTGCACATACTACTCAGCTTTCAATATATTTGAAGTGATGTCCAGAGCCACTGAAATTGTGACATTTTGCGGCTGTGGTGTTTTCCACACAGTTATAGATTTGCCGCATTTGCCACATAATCCATCATCAGCTTCATAAGTGTATGTGACACTGGAAAAAGTGTGACCAATACTTCTGCAGGTGCCACAGAAATGGGTGAAAATGGCGTCTGTAAAGTCTGTAAGACACTGGAAAGGGCGAGACTGATACTTCTGCAGATGACACAAAAGTGGTTGAAGATGAAGTCTGTGAGACCCTGGGAAGCCGGTTCTGCATATACTATACCAAAGTGAGGCATAGTGTGCACAGAGTCCAGTGGGTCCTCAAAGGTAGGCAGAGGTAAAGTAGATAGCACCTTACTCTCTATTTGTGGTAGTGTGGTCGAGCAGTAAGGCAGCATCAGAGGACAGTGTTAAGCATTTGTTGTACACACTCAGTCAGCAAATGAATTCACACACTCAAAGACTGAACTTCAGACCTTTTGTCATTGTATAAAAATATTTTTTTAGTTATTTTATTTCCTAGAACCAAGCAAGACTGCACAGGTAAGTGATAAATACTTAGCAGTAAATATACAGTTGTAGTACAGTTTGGATTGTAATTGTATAGGCACTTTTTTGACTTTCAGTATTGATACTAATAATGCAATGCTTTTCAGAATACAGTACATATACTTAGGTAAGTTACTTTTGAGATGACTTTTCTCACAATATACCTGGATACTGCTGTGGGACATTTCCTGGAAACAGGTAGGTAAAATCGTTTTTGTTATGTATTACAATTTTAAAGAACTTCTTTAGGTTTTGAAACTCCACACTTTTCCCCAAAAAAACCTGTCAATGTTATCCTATGGAGGAAAATAGTGTTGTCGGTTTTAGGGTAAGTATTCGGCAGCGGGACTTGAGGTTCTGGGGGTAGACTCAGGGCCACCCAGGGTCAGGGATGCACTCTTGTTACACCCTCAGCAGCAGTAGGGCGGCCGGGTGCAGAGAACTGAGGCCCAATGGGGGATAGGGGGCCTCCGGTTGGGGGCTGCTGACGGCCAGGCCACTTGGTTGTGGGAGCAAAGCTCCTGGACTTTAGCTCAGGGCAAATGGGGAAACAAAGTGGCACCAAAGGTGCAACCTCAGCAGCACTAGGGCGGCCGGGTGCATGGTGCTGTTTTGACGATGGGCGCCCTGTTGTTTGCAATGGAGAATCTCCGGTTTGCAATGGCACTACAGGCTCGGGGACAAAGGTCTTCTGGGTGCAACCACCACTTCAAGAGGTAAGTTTAGATGTTGGGGGTTGGTTAGGCACCATCAGTTGGGCCACACAAGGCTGTGGGGAGTCGGTGCAGGGGTGCCTTTTAGGGTCGGATCTTCTTACCAGCTCCTGGTCACAATTGGGGGGACCTTCTGGTTTGAGGCTGCAGGCGTCGGCTGGAGGCTTGAGGCAGGTCAGGGGTCACTGGATCTTGGGTTGAGATCATTGGGGGGGACCTCCTCTTGGTGTTGGGTCACTCGAACTCAGGCCGTGGGTGTCGGGTGCAGGATGATGCAGATCCGCGGATCCTTACGGAACTGGAGTCTGTTGTTTGAACAAATCCGTTGTTCACAGGAGACACAGTCTTTGTGGTTGAAGGCAGGGAGGTCCTCCGGGGTCTTCGAGGTTGTTGGCTGCAGGACACACTGGGTTTTGCAGGAGCAGTTTCGAGGTGGAGACTGGCCGGTAGGGCTGGGGCCAAGTCAGTGGGCATCTGCCTCTTGTTAGCTTCGGTACAGCTGTACAGTCCTTCTTTTCTTGTTGCAGGATCTTGTTTGACGAAGCAAGGTTCAGGGTTGCCCCGAAATACTTGACTTAGGGGCGTTAGATGTAGGTAAAAAGGTTGGGACCAATGGGTCCCTTCCCTGGGGTGGGAACACCCCAGATTATGCCACCCTCCAGTGAGAGGGGGGCATAAGCCTTTCCCTGGATGGCTGAATCCCGCCATCTGCAAGATGGCGGGGACTGCGAGATGTGCTTCACCTCGCCTCCTCCACCTGAGGAGTGGAGTTGGCATAGGTGGGCACACCTCTCTTCCTGACTAGTATTTCCCACCGGTTCTCCCAACCAAAGTGGGGTTCAGATCCAGTTGGGACCAGTTGCTGAAAATAGCAAGTGGCCTGGGGAAGCTCACAAAGGCGGCATGCCTTTGAAGCATCCCCTTTGAGGAAGCTGCCCATCCTGTGGAAGGGGGCTTGGCACCTCGTCCCTGGATGTGCATGGTTTCAGGCCCCCGAGAGCAGCAGACTCTCGACCCATGGGTCCAGAAACATGTCTGGTGGTGACAGCTGAAAGCAGCCGCTCAGCCTGGACACTAGTGGTGGGTTAGTTTACATGAGGCATCTCTAAGATGCCCTCTGTGTGCAATTGTTGTTAAATCGCACACTTGCATCAGTGTGGGTTTAATGTGCTGAGAGGTTTGATACCAAACTTCCCAGTTTTCAGTGTAGCCATTATGGTGCTGTGGAGTTCGTAATGACAAACTCCTAGCACTATATACTCTTAATGGCAGCACTGCACTTACAATGTCTAAGAATGGACTAAGACACTGTAGGGGTACAGGGCTCATGCACCTGTACCCTCATCACTGGTATAGGGCACCCAGCTAGAGGGGTGACTGATCTATGCCAGGTCAGTGGGATGTAGGCATGGCACATAGGAATGTGTGCCATGTTGACTCTTCACTTTGTTCTGCACCAAGACGCAGCCTGCAAAGGCAGTGTGTGAATGTAATGTTACAGGACCTCTAAGGGTGGCACAATAAGTGCTGCAGCCCTTAGAGGCCTTCCTGGGTCACAGTGTCCTGCGTACCTGTGGTACCATTTACCAGGGGCTGACCTGTGGCCAGAGATGCCAATGGGTTGGGGATTCAATACAGTTTTAGGTAAAGAACATAGGCCCTGGGTACCTGGTTAGCAGGCGCCCAAGGCACACTCAGTCAAAGCACATCAGCAGTTCAGCAGAAAATGGGGGCAACCATGCAGAAAGAGGGCACTTGCTCACAGTGAAGCAGACCCCATGTCTGCGTCAGAAGTGTGGAGTTTCTTCAGACTTGCCACGTACTGCGAAAGATTCATTCCAAAGTTACCTACCCTTGCTGGCTCTCTGAGAGAACTCACCAAGATGTCAGGGACATGGTGCAAGGGTAATAAGGAGGAACAGGTATTCCGCAGCATAAAAGAAGCTTTCCTACAAGAAACAAGGTTGGCGTACTTCGACCTGGCAAAGAATCGGAGCTGATTATTGATGCCAGCCCCATTGGGCTAGCTGCCATGACGGTAGGGCACACTGGGCAGAATGACTGCAACCTATGGCCTTTGGCAGTGGAACAGTCATAAGCACAGAGAAACACTATGCTCACATTGAAAAAAAGAGGTACTAACCACACACACTTTCATCTCTATCTGTAGGGACGCCCATGTTCAATGGAACCACAGATCATAAGCCTATGATTACCCTGTTTGCAGGGTTGATGCCTCACTCACCACCGAGAACCAACACGTGGGTTCTCCAGCTGCCAAAACTACCAGTGTACTCTTGGTGACAAGTCTGGGTGCACTAATCCAGCAGACTATATACCCCAACACCCTCAGAAGGAAGAGGGCTCCGATAGTGCGAGTAAGGGGGGCGAGAGTGGGTGGCATCCGTAAGTTGCCCTCAGATGCTCAGTCTGCAAGAAATAGCAGACACCACTGAAGCGGACTCGTTTCTTCAATGCCCCCACGTCACTCTTGAATCACGCCAATGGGAAGGCTTGCTGAGAAATGTGCACGGCTGTGATGCAGCCAGCAGGAAAGGATTCCCGGCCCTCTGGAGAGGGCGGGATGAGCTCAGTGTCACAGTTGATGACGTCCTCCTCCAGGGCTACCGGATAATCATCCCTCGCGCTCTCAAAAAACACCCACTAGGATTTGCCCACATATGGCACCAAGAGGCTGTAGCCTTACTTATGGCAAGAGCGGTCAACCTCGAAGCTGGGGAACCAGGTTTGAGTCTTGACAATGACGCTCAACATCCTGTGATTCTGGGCAAATCACGTAATCTCCCCGTGCCTAACAAAAATGAATGTGTGTCCAGCTGTAATGAAACTGGTGCTATATAAAGCGCACTGATACCCAATCTTTCAAGACTAGTTCACGCTATATAAAACTAAAAAAAAAGAGGTGAAGAAGACGAAAGCTAGAGTACGAGGCAAAGGATATTTTTGGAGGATAACCCCACACAATCCTCAGGTGGACGGTGAGGTCGAGAGACTAACGTGCACCCGAAATAAAGCCATCAGAATTGGTCCAGAGCATCTTCAAGGCATTGGAGAGGTGATCAATAAATCTGTTTAGATGTATCAATGCACGCCTCATTGCACCTCCAAGAGGTCGCCAGCAGACGTCATGGTCAGGCGGGCCACTGTTGGTGTCGTTCCTCATGCGCAAACATGGCAGCCTCCCCAAACGGACCCAACATCCAGGCAAGCAAGGAGAAGACAGAGACCTCCAGTACCACTGCAGAGCGACGAGCAAGAGTCAAGCATTGGCATCGGGGACTGGGCACAACCACCGTGGAGGGGGTAGTTCTGCCCCCGCAACAAGGCATCCTGATAAAAGCAGGGAGAGAAAATGATTGAGTGACCCGGAGAGTGTCAGCATTCAGGAAGTGGCGATCAGGTGCCAGGTGGCATAGTAGCAGGCCTAGCCCTCCGGAAGGGTTTGCTGAGTGGGCAAGGCCGAACTGTCCGGACAGGGCATTAGGCATTTCCCCAAGAGGGTGGGGGGTGCTTTTGTTACTGGGGACCAGTTTTGTAGCAGTGCAGCAGTTTTAAAAGCATTGCAAAGTTCTTTGTTTATCAAACAGTTTCAGACAGCAGTAGAAGTGCCAAGATAACTCTGGTGATTAACTATACCTGCTGATCTGACTTTTGCCTAGTGGCAGTTTCATCTAAGGTAGCGCAGAGGGTTAATATGCCTGTCACAGAGCATGTACTATGCAGATCATATAACAGTATTTTATGTTCATAGCTCAGTGGGTTGCTGCTTTTGTCACAGAGAGCCTTTTATTACTGTGCAGTTGATAAATTACAATCATAATTTAGGGTAGAACGTTATGTTTTTTTCCCCAGTCTTACCGTATCCAAATTTTGCAAAAAGGGTTTGTTTGGGTAGAAATAAATTCTTATTAGTAAAGTCAACCCTAAGCACTGTGTTACATTCTTGATCCTAGGGTTGTGCTTCTCCAGATCGAGCACTCTTATAAAAGGCCTACCAGTATGGATGACGTGAATCCTACACCTTGTAGTCCCCTTTGTCTTATCAAACATTTTCTATACACTGACTCATTGTGTCTGCATGTGTACGTGTTGTAAAATGCTTCAACACCCTACACTGGTATGAGAGGCGCTATAAAACAAATGAAATACATGTGAGAGGGGCTTTGGAGAGATGAGGGGCACTGTTGGATGGTGATAGAGAGAGAAATATTGAAGAGCCCCAGTAAATACTGCAAGGTTGTCCTTTACTATGCTTTAAAAACGAATAGAACTGAATATATAATGAAACAACACTTTTCCCCAAATTTTCTTGGGGGGAAGAACCCCTCTCAAGCATCCGGGGCTGACAAAATTCACCAGAGCTTCTTTGGGTTCCCATTTCGGGTCTGTGAGTGGGGTGAAAATACGAGTGAGGTGCTTGAACCCCAGAACCATGCCCTGCCTGGGTCACCTCTGAGCGACGCCATCTCCAATCAAGTGGCCTGTGCCCGTGCTGAGAGACTTGCGCATCACCTCAGACCTCACCCCCGGCACCGCAGACTGCGAGCCTGGGCCAGGCTAGACCCCAGCACCATTAATCCATGTTAGGGCCGGACGTCATCTGTTGTTTCTTTTCACCACTGTTTGTTGAGCTAAAGGTGAGTTTTGGAGGAATGCAGTCCGCTGCGTGATACCCCCATGTATGTCCTAAGGATGCGCATCCACGCACTGAGGATTGAATAAAGTTAACTCGACCCTTCGCTCGAGCAGCAGGTTGTTAAACCCAGGGCTTTAAGTGGGCCGGGTCTCAACGGTGCTGAGCACCGACAGTTTTTAAAAGGGGGCCTTGAAACGGGTCACTCTCAGGTTCTGGTTTTTTTCGGACTGGTGTGACTGCAGGCACATCGATGTGCGCTGCTCACACTGCTCACTTCCCACTAGTAGAGAAGTTACGTATGACGTCATGTCAGGTGAGCCTTGTAGGGGAAGGGAAATCCCGTCTCTTTTTGAAACTCAGGAGCAGCCACCTTGTCGTGGTGTCACCAGGGCTTCAAGTGGAAGCTTTTCAATATTATATACAAGCCATAGTTGCTGCTTATATATCTTATACAACTAACAACCATTGACAAAGCCAATAGTACTGACTTGTTGTAGGTATGATTTTACTTGTATCATATATCTGGATGCAATGACAGAAACAGCAAAATACAAGTCTGGCAGCACACTATGCTAAGCACTGATTTTTTAGCTTGTATGTTTTTAGGCAACACCCTTAATTAAATTGACCACGCTCCTTTGAAAGACCTTCCAGTTTTTTCATCCCACTTAAAGCCCTGGTTAAACCCACAGCTCCGTGTCTGGCTCGGGTCTGTCCCGTGGGTCGGAACGAGGCCGCAGCTGACCGCACAGACACGAGTGGGTCAGTGCTCCCCTGCACAGTGAGGGTGGGCTCCTGGCGCCTGGCAGCAGATGGCTCGCGTAGAAAATACAGTAGGATGACCAGATGTCCCGGATGTGCCCGGACTGTCCCGGTTTTTGACCAGCCATTCCGGCAGATTTTAGCAAATTTCCTGTCCCGGTTTTTAGAGAAGGTCGACTGAAAACGGTAGGAGGTTTTTTTTATGTTTTACAAAGCCGGGATAGTTATCAGTTGTTTCAAGAAAGCAATTTAATTAACAAGAAAGCTACTGGGTTTAAAAAATTGCATTTTTATATATGTTCTAACTGCCTGTTCTGTAATTCTCTGCTGAGGAGCACCGTCATTCTGTCCCCTCGCTTGAAGTAAAATTGTAGTCCTTCTATTAAGTGAAATGCCCCGTTTTTTGGCTTCAAAATTCTGGTCACCCTAAATTACAGGCCACTTTCCTTAACAGTCAAGTGAACACAACTTCAAAGGCTCTGGTGTGTTTTTAGGGCGAGGTACTATCCGGTTCGTCAGAACCGGAAGTAGCAAGTCTTATGTTTCTTAGTAGGGCTTCTTCATCCCGCCTCTCATTTTGGCTCTCTCCCATTGGCTGGCTTCCTAAACGGAGGCCAGCCATTGGAGGAAAGAGCCGTCCCTCCAAATAGGCTCCGTCCTTTTCGGATTTGGAGGTGTGTTTCTTGCTGTTCTTTCCACTTTTTTCCACGCCTCTTTTGAACAGCAGGAACACGCCCCCAAATCCGAAAAATCTCCGAGCTTGAAATCGCCATTTTGTTTTTTTTGCCGAGGCTGGCACCATCTCTCGAACTGAATGTTCTAATATCAGAATGTAGGGAACACTTGATCCAGACGCCGTAGACCGCTGGCAGCTTGGGGATTCTAGTACAATAGGATCTAGACGTTCGCATCGTATACACCATACACGAACGTCCTACACGGCAAGCGTGAGATCTAAACGTTATGTACATAACGGGCGGTCTAAACGCCGGAAGGCATGAAGAAAAGTAGGTATACACGTTCGTAAGACAACAAATGTTCTATTTGCCGTGTGACGCCCTATCGTGTGCCTGATCACTTAACAAAGGGGGGGTGTAGGCGGCCTCTCTTCGGGGGTTCCCCTGCTGGATTCTATGCACGCTGTCTGTGTGTCTGCTCTTTCCGGTACCGTACACTGTAGACGTGTAGCCTTTTCTTTTCTCCTTCCTTCGTGTGCCTAGATTGTGCTTTCTCGGAAGTGGTGGCGAGGAGGCCATGTGCATGGCTGTCAGCGGTGGGGGCGGCGGATTCCGCGGACCGGCACATGGGGCGCCTTGTTTGTCTGTCTGGGTGTCGTGTGTCACCAAACCAGGGCGGAAACTACCGCCGAGGAGAGCGCACGGGTGGAGACTAAATGCCCCACTACGCTTACTTTTAATTGCACCCCAGGAGGAGGGCCCCTATTAGACAGAGGCGGGGGTTTGCGACTGCAGCGATCAGCCCGCGGTTTGAAATTTTGGTGGGACGGCGCGGGCTTTGTGAAGCCGCTCGAATCGAGGTTCACCCCTCAACTTTAAAGCGAGCTTTTATTAAACTATTGTAAGCAGATTAAACCATTTCTACACGAGCCCTAATCACCCACGGCTGTAGCTTTATCCTCAAACTCCCTACACCCAGGATGAGTTGTCCCAGCAGTTTACATTTTGGGATATATTTTTGTAACGCCCCCGCCGCCCCCTTTGTTGGGACCATCATTGCATCACCCAATGTACCTTTCTCAGTATATTTTACCACTTATACCGGTCACACTGTCCATTCTGCGCACCTCCCAACCTCTTGAGTTTACAAAAAAATTGTCACTCCGGTTTTGGAGGGCGATCCAATTGGCAGAGTATCGATCAGCACGCCACAGGCGCTAACAGGTTACTCTGTACAGCGAGTACCAACGCTACTGTATTTCAATGTTATGCTCCGAATGCAGATGGCTAATAGGGTATCGGACATTTCGCTTGTTTGGAGGGTGCCCATTAGACCAGTAAGGGTGGGTTGAGAAGTCCAAGGAGACCGGGCTTTTGTGTTGACCCACCTTGAGTAAATCTGAGGACCAAGTACCTTCAACTGAATAAAGGCAGAACGAGCATTAGGGCCAGTGGATGGCCAGGAGTCTTTCCTTATTTGTATAGATTTTCCTTAATGTTGTTCTACGCAGGGCTTTAAGTGGGCAGGGTCCTGCGGGTGCAAGCAGGTGCTGAGATGGGTCTCTATCGGGCTCTCCCTTTTTGCATCCACCCTCGGGTTGGAAAAAAAAACTCTTCTCTGCAGCAGTGCCACTCCTATATCTTTGATGTAACTTTAAAGAGACTCGTTAGAGTTGTTTCACAGTCTCATCATTTCAGAACGGAACCATTTTCAATAGTCTATACAACGAAGCCGTAGTTGTTGCTTATTTAACTTGTACTACTAACATTCATTGACTAAGCGAATAGTTCTGGCTTGTTGTAGGTATAATGATACTTGTTTTATTATATATCTGGATGCAATGACAAGCAGCAAAATACCATTCGGGCAGCACACTATGCTAAGCAGTTTTTAGTTTGTATTTGTAAGCCACGCCCATAATTCCATAGGCTACGCCCCTTTGAGGGACCCCCAATTTTTTAATCTCACTTAGTCCTGGTAACCTATTCTGATTCCAGTCTTCGGTGTGTTGTTCTCCCCCCCCCCCCCTTCCCCCTCCAGGGCATTATTCTAGTTTTTAATCTGCCCTTGAGGGACTGCGTACTATAATTTAAGCGGTTACATCCGATAGCGTACGAAACAGTCAGCCTGCCACTGCACAGGAATGTCAACCTGCAAAGGCCTGTATTATCGGATAATCGTATGTCGAGTAGTTGGTGTAATGGCTACCAGCAGGTGTCAGAGCGTGCAGATGAAATACTGTCGCATCGTGCCCTCCCCTCTACCCAGCTGGGCATCGCAAATGGTTAGGCACCTGCTGCTATGCAGACTCATTTTAGACGCCCCATGACCACCTGCGATATTAGTTTTCCACTTTTTATTCTCTGAAAAGGCAAAGCGTTTTTTAACAAGTGAAGGGACACCTGATATGATGCGTAATTTATCCAGGTGAGGCCAGGTCGATAGCATGTCTACTTAAAACATGTTATAAGAAATGCATTTTATTCAAATTCATTATAAGCATGTGCACAAAGCTCACACTTCAAAGTGTGGAGTGCAGAGTGTTGTGGAGTGCAGTGGAGTGTTGTGGAGTGCAGTGGAGTGCAGTGGAGTGGAGTGCAGTGGAGTGCAGTGGAGTGCAGTGGAGTAGAGTGCAGTAGAGTGCAGAGTGCTGCAGAGTGCAGAGTGCTGCAGAGTGCTGTGTGCTGTTGAGTGTGTCTGTGAGGGTGGCTCTGTGTAGGGAATGTAAATTGATGATTTAAAAAAAAAAAAAAAATGTCATGAGCAATGCCAATAGCTCTACCTTTAATGATGCCGAGCCCATTGCATTGTAAATGCTTGTTAGTCTCGCCTTGTTCTACAAAATGACATATCTCTGGCGGAGAGCGGGCTCAGACACCTTGGCACACACTGGCATAGCTGCACAGATTGCTCACGTGTGACTAATTTCAGTGTAACTGACCCTGTGCGAGGCTTGACTGTTTTTTTAATTTTTTTATTTCAAAGTATTTTATTGATTTGTTTTATATTCAAAGATATTAGCATTTCTGTTACAAGGTTATCCATTCGGAGTTTTTTGGCTCTTGGACGTCTCTCTGTGGTTTTTCGCACCCAGTGCACATGAGCAGCGCCGGATCTTGCTCTTTTCTGTCACTAGGTGGCGCACGAGGACAATCCAACAATGCAGCAGAGTTTAAACGGACCAGGCCATTTATTCTGTCCTAATGCGTCCTTGTTTTATGGCTTTATTATCTGAAATAAACTCGTCTGGTTGAATGCTGCGACAGTGTGGTCAGAAGGATGTTAAATGTTAATGCATGTGCTTGAGAGTCTCGCCTAGTTGCATGTAATTGTTGACTGTATCTTTCCCACCATGCTTCCTTTGTCAAGGTCGATGCCTGCAGCGTTTGCCAATGGACTTCTTGGGGACATTCTGAAAGCTGACCTAGGAATGCACTATACTGGTTGCTTACCACTGGCTTTGTGATTTGTACCTCACATTTGCTTGCTTTCTATTTACTGGCTGTATTTGTTTTACGCTGTCCGCTATGTCTTCGTCCTTCCAGAGGAATTTTCCTTAGAATATTTACATAGAGGCTGTTTATCAATGCTCCTTGTATTCTTCCACCAGTGCTCGCTTTCGGTACATAGGCCTTTACATGTTGTTCTTATCTTGTCACAATTGCTATACATTCAAAGACAGAGGTTAAATGTCTGGCTCTGTCTTCTGAGGGAGCGTGGTGTTTCCTTTTCTTTCTCTGACTTCAAGGAGAGGCTTTATCTGGGGGGTGTGAAAGGGGATGAGTTTTTACCCTTTCATTCTGTGTAGTTTTCCCAATTTTTTTCATTCGCTGACCTTACCGCTGTTGCAGATTCCGGGTTTTGTTGGCATGTGACACCTTTGGGTAGGGTGCACCCTGCAAGTTTATTTTACTTACTTACTAAAGGCTCTTTTTCCTAGCACTCACCAAAGTTTAAATGTCTATTAATGAACTGTGGGAATATGTCAGAATATATCAGAATTATCAAAGCACAGATGAAGCACTCTTTTTGTAATTCTGAGGTGTGCAGGAAACAAATATTGGAATACAATAAAATTAAATCTGTAGACTAGGTGATGCCATTTGCATACATTGTTTGTGCATTGTCATGCATACTCCACTCTACGCCACCACACGCTACAACACTTTACTTCACTCTCTGCCACTCCACCCCACTGTACAACTCTCCACTCTATCTCACTCTACTCCACACTACTCCACTAGAGGCCACTTTACGCCTCTCTATCATACTCCATTCTATGCCACTCTGCCACTCTATGCCCCTCCACTCCATGACACATGGCACTTGTCTCTACTCCATGCCACCCCACAACCCTCCACTGCATGGCACTTGTCTCTACTCCCTGCCATTCAACAACCCTCCATTCCACTCTACGCCAATCCACGACACCGCTCTACAACACTTCACTCTCCTCTATGCTACTAACATTTACCAATGCTGAACAGCAGTCATGTTGGTGTACAAAATGGCGAAAACACATTGGCAAAGCCAATAGCTCTTGCATTGGCGAGACCTATTGGCTTTGACCATGCTTGTTTTCTTTAGATAGGATAGGAAGGTGTGAACCCTGCAGGGATTCAGTCTTTGGATCGACTCTGCTTAACCCATCCTGGGACCGATGAGAGGTGGGTATGGAGCCTTCCTAGGTCATGTGGCCTTACCTGGGAAGGTGGTGTCTGGGAGTGAAGAAAAAGGTACGTTTTATCACATACAGGTGCAGGAAGGTAAGTATTCCTGCAGAGCCACAGCCGCAAGGCAATGAGTGCTGGCGGCATGTGCAGGGCTCGATGGTGAGCAGCCCCTGTGCACGAGCCACCTTTCATTTTCTTTCATGGGCCAATGAGTGTATGCCAGAGCATATCATCAGCGAGTGCTGGCGAGGTAAGTATTCCATGCAAATTCAAGGTGATTTTTGCCTGTGATTATTCAATGATGGGGAAACACACAAAAACAAGAATCATATAAGATTCCACTTCTTCTTGCTGTGCTACTGACACCGCCTCTGCACCTAGGGAGAGGCATAGGAGGCTGGAGAATTACTCTGAGGACAATTTTGAGGCAAGAATAAGGAGCATTGATCCTAGAGACTGTGTCTTTCATTCATACTCCAGCTCCTGCTTCTAGAAGTGGGATCAGGATGATCCATCCTCCTCAGGGACTGGTGAAGATGTGAGTCTATTGCCTCAGTCCAAAGGGAGAGCTCTATTGATAAAGACAGGATGCCTGGTCTTCAATGCAGAACCCACCAAAATATGGAGCTGATGAATTATCTAGCACTTCATGTGAGCCCATGTTTGGGTGATTTCAGGGGGCCTCCCACTACATCAAACTGTGTTGGAGGTAATTAAAAAAGCGTGGTGGGACCAGGAAAAGAATAACGTCCCATACGTGTGTCCAACTCTATCCATGCAGATGGATAAGCTGCATATTGTGGAGTGAGTCTCACTGCACTCTCGGTTGACTGGCTTGGTAGGGCGAAGCTGTCAGGTTTGACCAATCTAAACCCTCATGTCCCTTTCTGTTTGGTTCTTGGCGAAGGAAGAGGGTTCTAAACTACCCCTGAGCCGATTTTCACTTTAAAAGTTTCCCGCATTTCCCCCCTGCCGCAGTCTGTAATGGCGGCCGTTCGGGCTATGTTCCCTATGAGGTTAGCGTTCTAGTGTTCAGGCAGTCTTAGGTGTTCGCGCTCGCGCTCCAACGGCCGTTTTGGAACGTTCGGACGTGTTCACGCCCGCGCTTCAATTTTCCTTCAGAAATTCAGTCAGGGGAGGCTAGGCTTCGTGTCTCCGCCGGACTCCTTCAGCAGCAGAGTATCTTTTGAAGCTAGAACAAGCGGTTCGCCTCTCCTTACTCAAGTCCTACTCTGAACACTCTGGCATACTCGTGAGTAATTCGAGTGAGAGTGTCTCATCTTTTTTCTCACAAGTAAGTGCAATTTCGCCTTGAATTCAGCGCGCCTTGTATTTTCGTTCAACATTCATTGGAGAATTCTCTGCAGTTTTCAGTTTAGCTTGCTTCATTGTTTTGACTCTGACCTTTTAGGAGGGTTGTTTCGAGTTAGCTCTTAGTCAAAGCTATTTAGCAGTTTGGAGTTCTTCGTGGGACATTATAACATTGATGCAGCCTTGCAGAGTCAGTTCTTTTTTCAGGCAGCTCCAGTATTAAAAACTTTGTTCCACCTACAAGCGCAAGTCCTTTGTTTGAACTAAAGCAAACAACTTGCATTGGAATGCTATCTAATAGCGCTGAGTTTTCTTTCAGGTTATAAGCACAATAAGACCCAACATCAAGACTAAAGACTGAAGATAGACTCCTTAAAGGGGTCCTCGGCACCGGGCCTTGATGGCTTCACGGCCGATTTTTATCAGGAATATAAGGAAGAACTAGTGCCCATACTGGACTCTGGTGTTCTTCCACCGACGCTTCGCAAGGCGGTCATAGTTTTGTTGCCCAAACCGGGACGCGACCCCACAATCTGCAGCTCTTATCGCCCACTTTCACTTCTCAACCTGGACTATAAGATCTTGGCCAAAGCGCTGGCGATGCAGTTAGCATTGCTAGTTAACACCATTATATCACCAGCTCAATCGGGCATTGTCCCTCAGCGGTCGACATCACTGAACCTTTGCACGATTTTTTCGGTTCTACACAGAATTGATCCAGCCACCCCTGCTGCTGCGGTTTTTCTAGACACAGAAAAAGCTTTTGACACATTGGAATGGCCTTTTTTTCTGGATGTGATGCGCAGGATGGGCATGCCCGCGATGTTTGTCGCGACAGTAGAGCTGCTGTACACTGCTCCCGCGGCTCGCATTCGCCTAAACGGCACCATTTCCGACAAATTCACTCTCTCAAGAGGTACCCGCCAGGTATGCCCCTTGTCTCCCTTGCTCTTTATTTTGGCAATGGACCCCTTGGTGCAACACTTACAGGAAAAACATCTCCACAGAGGGCTGCAGTTTCGCATGGGCCCTCTCTTGGTTTCGCTCTAGGCGGACGACATGGTCTTGTATGTCCGTACTCCTGAGACCAACCTGCAACCCCTGCTATCTGAGGTTGAACGCTTTGGCGCCTACTCGGGCCTTAGAGTTAATTGGCATAAGTCACAATTGTTTCCCCTCACCCCTGCAACCGCGCAATGGCCCTGCTCCCTCCCATTGGAGTGGTGTGAAGAGTCTATTAAGTACCTGGGGATACATATACACCTTGACACTGTGTCCATTATCCGCTTGAACTATGGACGCGCCCTCGACTTCCTGGAGGATAACACCGATAGGTGGCTCCGTCTCCCTTTGTCCACGGCCGGGCGCATTGCCATTGTTAAGATGGTCATTCTCCCCCGGTTTTTGTACCTTTTTTCAATAATATTCCGATTCCTCTTCCCAAGGTTTTTTTCACACAATTGCGCACAGCCTTGCTTAGATTGGTATTGGGGGGGGAAACGCCCACGACAAGCCTGGCGCAAGCTAACACTCCCTTATGAGCGGGGTGGCTTTGGGGTCCCGGATTTCTACCTCTACTACCTAGTCGCCCAGTGTTCCTACTCTCACTCTTGGTATCATCCGGATGCCAGGATCCCACATTTGCGGCCCGAGGCCGACGCGGCGCTTCCGGTGAGCCTCGCAACTATTCTCCCCAAGGGCCTCCCCCGGGAATCACGGGACATACTCCCACTCACCACCACAACTTGGGCTTGGGACAAACTCAGGCGCTTGGTTGGCGCGGACATGCTCTACTCTTCCGCCCTCCCGCTGCCTAACGCCCACTGGCTCCCTATCACGGGCGAAATGGTGGTAAGCAGAACGCTGTCGAAATTCCAGCTGCACACGATTGGCGATCTATTCCCCAATGGCCACGTTTTCACAATTACTGAAGGCCCCCGCTTCACTGATCGTACATTTATGGACACATTTATACTTACAAGACTACGGGCACTGTTGAGGGCTACTTTCAATACATTCCCTCTCCTGCCGGATGATACCCCTGCCCTTACATCATACAGAACACGTCGGGGGCCCACATGGTGTCCAAACTTTACTAACTGTGCTTGGGTTCACTTCCCTCGTCGGATGAGGCGGTTCGCACCGCTTGGGAACTCGACATAGGCACACAGATCACGGATGACCAATGGGAGGCGTGTTGTCTTATGACCAGGGAAGTCTCCATGAATAGCAAGCACAAACTTATACATTTTAAATTCCTTCGGAGACTGTACCACACACCTGCACTTTCACACAGGATTGACCCCACCAGACCCCATAACTGCCCTAAATGCAACGCCCCTCAGGCTGACTTTGCACACCTTTCCTGGACCTGCCCGAATTTGTACACCTACTGGGTTGAGGTACACAGAGTTCTGGGTGCAATACTGGATCTATCACTGACTGTCACGCCTGAGATCGCCCTGCTGGGCTGTGTGTCCAATTTTCCTCGCAAAACTCGCAAGCTGGCGGCAATTTGCTTCTTGCTAGCCAAAAGAGAAGGGGCGCTGCTTTGGTGCTCACGTTGCCCTCCTACAGTCGCGTCGTGGCTCAGAAGCGTGGCGTACTGTTGTGTAAACAGCGTGGAGTATTCGGAACAGCTTCCGACATCCTCCCGCCCCTTGGATATCTGGGGTCCATACCGCCAATATCTAGCTGGGAGGGCGGAGATAGCACCCTCTCAATCCCTACATCCCAACACTCCGACCGGGGTGGGTTAGACTATGGCCCGTCCTTTCTTGTTCCCGCGCTGGTGATAGCCTCGCTGCGGCACACTCCTTTTTCTGGTGTGCGGTGGCTGGGTTCTTGTGGCCCAGAGGCCCCTCGTCCCTCATGGCGCTGGAGCCCTTTTTTCCCTGTTGCTACGGGCTGTGGTGCTGTGATGGATTTGGCTAGTGGTCTGTTCTGCCCTCAACCGCGTGTGTTGGCTCTTGATGGTTACTTGCTCCCTTGAAAGGTGCCGTCACATATGGTCTGCTTTTTTGCTCTAAAGTGGTTGTTGCCAATAGTACTGTGCATTGTCATACTGCCTGAATTGAAGTGCTTCTCTCGCAAAACGATCGAATTGTCTTCTGTTTATTTTTCCCCTTTTTTTGTTCTTTTGCTTTGCTCTTTTATGTACAAATGTGTTGTTATATATTCATTCCTGTTGCTTTATCAGAAAAAATGTACACTGCTGTATACATGCTATCCTACTATGAGTCCATATGAACACCTCCATGTACATTCTGTTCATGTTATCAATACCACTTGCTTTTTCCCTGTACATGGTATGTATTGGCTTGTTGACACTGCGGATTTCTTTACTTGCCTCAATAAAGTGTTTTAAAAAAAAAAAGACTGAAGGCGTTTATGTGGCAGTATTTTTTCATCTTCATAACTACAGTGTATGTAACAATATATATATTTTTTACTTACCAACGTTATTTGACCTCTGCCACCTAATAAGAAAGTCAGATATTAACAAGGTCTATATTTTACTGACTTCATCTTTTAAACGCAACCGCATAACAAGAGAGAAGCTAATCACTGCGGAGGTTAAGGTAGGAGGAGACACAATAGGGTTGAGGGTTAGCAGTTGTGGAGGCATTGGTAGTTGAGGAATGTGTTAATGTTGTGTTTTGTGTTTCAGATGCCTTGCTGAGTAGGAAAGAATTCCTAAGCAGAAGAGTGAAGAGGCATAGCAGTGGAGTCTCTCTTTTATCCCATCCCCCTTTCCTCCTCTCTACTGGGAGTGGATTTGAATATCCGTTCTCAGTGGGGTGTGGGATTTGGGGAAAAGTCATCTCCTGTGGAAGATCAGGTTTAAGGTGCATCATAATTGACAAAAGCACTTCCAGAGAAGAGAATCTCCATATGTATAAAAGCATTGACTAAGCCTCAAAAAAGAGTTATGTGGAGTTCTTAGCCATGATATCTAGCATTTATGGGGCCCACAGTCCATGCTTAATTTGAGCCAGTGAGTTCCGGTGCTTCTCAACACCGGGACATATGACAGTCTGCCACTTGGTGGCGCTGTATATCTAATTTAGAGATGAGGATGATAGCTGTGGATTTATTCAATATACAGTTACCTCTGATGAGGGCCTTGGCACTTTTTTTTAAACAAATTATGCCTTGGCCCACTAAAGTCAATCTCTCATATCGGATTTTAGTTTGCTTTTCAAAACTATTCAGGAGGGGTCATAATGCTATACTTTATTGGAAACTATGTTGAAACCGGTATAGTTTCAATTGACATCTCTTTCGATGTGCTGCATGCCTTGGCTTTGGCAAACAGTGCTACTATGGCCGTCAGAAGGACTCTACGGGGATACCTTGCCGCTTGTTCGTCAGGCAGCAGCTTTTCGGCGCCAGCAGATCTGTCTTCCTTTTCATCTGCAACTCGCGAACCCGCTCCGTGGGTCCCGCATCGTGAGGACAGCCAACGAAGACCCTCTTGGATTTAAAGGGCTTTAAAGGGGGTTTTGACTTTGAATCTTGCAGGGCTGCGAGCAGGCGGAGGCGCAGGACTACGAGTCCCAGGAGCGCCCGCCCGCCCTCACTGCAAACACCTGGGCAGCTCTCCCTGCAGGTCCCTCCTTCCCCTTTGGATCGTATAAGTTTAATGGTGTAGCCCCGCTGCGCGGGAGCAGCCCGGGACAAGGGCGGGACCGTCTGTGGCCGTCCGGGGCCGACGGAGGCTGGGCTGGGCCCACTCCCTGACATTTTGATTACGGACTAGCTAAGGTACTGTGTTATAAGAGGAAAATTTCGTGGACTACTGATATTGTTTATTACTGAACTGTGCTGCGCTGGTCCACTAGCTGTTTGTACCCCCCACTCTTCTCCTGGTTACCAGACGGGGGTCAGTTTGAAGAGGGTTTTTTGAGCCTTCACTGAATCGCCCAGGAACTCGGATTAGTAGGAGGGGTTAATGTTTGAGAATAGGACCAGTCTTAGCCTACATGGTTTTTATTAGGTTTCTGTTGAATGATTTCGCCTTGTAGGTGATTCACCTGAGATTAACACGGACTGATCTTAGTCTACTTTTTGAGATTAACCCATATTTGAACCTTAGCATTCATCTGTAATTGTTTTAGGACTTTGAATTTATTGAAGCAAGAATTTGTTTATGCTGTTTGGTATTGTTGTATTCTTTGTCTTGTTAGACTTGCGGTCTGTCCTCATCACCCTATTTCACTTAAGTAGTTTTTGATCTTTGATACCATCTTTACTCTCTTATAAATATGTCTAAAAAATTGGCCCCTGTTACCCCAGCACCACTCAAAACCTTAGACTCCTTCTTAGTCCAAGTGGTTAAAAAAATAAATAATGATAGAAGGGAATCCTTAGGTTTGAGCCAATCACCCATTTTGCTCCCACTGAGTCCCGATCCTAGTGCACAAACGCCTGGTACATCATTACTTGATCCTACAATTCACATACCTGACACTAATTCATTAGACATTGGCATAGATGATGGAAATTCCGACCTGTTAGCTGATCAGTCAACTAATGTAGTGTCTGATTCTGAGCAACAGCAAAATACTGTTGCGGAAATTCCTTCACCTTCATCGCCTGTTATGAGACCTGTGAGAAATTGTAGAAAAGCTCAAGCTAAACGGGGGGGAAACAGCTAGGAAGGAAAAAGATTGCCTCACCCCCTAGACATAAAGGGAATAATGTGGAGCGCGAAGATGCTGATGAGCTCAGACAAATCATCGACGATGACCTATTTAATAGGATCTCGGACATGATAGATAATAAAATTAAGACCATTATCAAGCCACTTATCGGGAAGATCGATAAATTAACTGCAGAAGTAAAAAAGATGGGTGGGTTGCAAAGTAAGTTGGTTAATGACTTGGAGAATTTAGCCGTTCAAGTTATTAAACCAGTCGTTATCGTGGAGGAGGATCCGGGTGCAGATACAGGCCCTATGGAAGCTCAACAGCCCACCCCGGAAGGCCAATTACCACCACCTGTGCCCACCCAGGACACAATAAGAGAGCCCCCCACTTTACAACCTGTGGCGCCAGCCCCATCGTATTTAGGGGATGATTCTTCTCAATTTATTATGGAAGCCTCACCATTAGTCCTGGTATTGGCGAACGTTCCTGTCTTATCTCAGGATCAAAGAGAATCCGCTCAAGGACTAAAAGACAAAGCTTTATATTGGCTCACCAATAATATGCGTATGGCAGATCAGGGAGTTGACCAGTTAGCGGGGGAAATTGTCATGACAAGGAGGGTATCATGGATTGGGAATAAGACTAAGAAGTTTAAAGGGGACTGCGTAGTTTTAAATTTTGCTAGTGCAGAAGTACTCCCTAACATTCTCGCTAATATCCTCCCACCCCAACGTAGAACTGGATCCATAATCCCCCTTACCCTGAAATTCTTTTATAATGAGAATCAGATGGCGACCTCCTCCAACATCTCCAGGCCTAGAAGGAACGCTAGAGTTGCTCACTGGGGCGGGGAAACCAGACCCAGACTTAACAATGATTTTCACCCCATGACTAGTCGTGGGATAGGGCAACACAACTTCCCGAACGGGCCAATGGCCAGAACATCAGGGCTATTTTGGCCCAACATAAATAGGTGGGGCCCAAATACCCCGGGTTATGATAATAGAGGCCAGGGAAACGGGTTTATGACCAGGCAGGGGAACGAACATTTCTTGATGCGACCTAATACTCCTCAGCCTATGTGGAATTCAGCAGCAAACGGATGGGGTCAGGTGTCTACCCCGTTTGATTGGGGACTGGGAATGGGGAACAGATACGGAGTTTTGTCCGGCCTAAATGACTGCGACTGACATATAGAGGTTACAAACCAGGGGAAAGAGTCCATAGTTCAACAACTGGATCAGATCAATCCACGCATCAATGGCCTAGAGCCCGATGAGTCTATTCCTCAGTCAGTGCACGAAGACCGAATTACATCTGGGCATGATCATCCCATATCCTTGCCATATCTGCCTGATCATAGCTCGATCCAGGGCCAGGGCTGTGTTAACCCACGTAGTGTATTGAATGAGGGATTTAATGAACTAACCCAAATACCGCGAGAGCCTGAAGTGGCATTGGTGCGGCACCCAGAAACTAAGACATCTATAGATTCCTGTAGATTAATAAGCTGGAACATAGCAGGGCTAAATGGTAAGCGTCAGGATAAAGCCTGGTCACGCTTTGTTCTAGGCCACCACATTATTGCCCTTCAGGAAACTTGGGACATTTCAGACAATCAGTGGTGGGATGGGTTTATTAGTTTTACTAAAGCAGCCGTTTACAGTCGCATGGGGAGGGCCAAGGGAGGCCTTTTATTCCTGTTTTCCTTAGATCTAAAGGGAAGTTGTAGGCAGATTAGCACCGACTCCCCTAATATCTTGATGGTTGAAAGAGTGATTAAAAACACTAGTAGGACTATTTATATAAATTTCTATAATTCAGGGAATAGTGATTATAGAGGCCGTAATATTACCGATCTAGATAGTATTTTAAATTTGGTCAGTCAGAATAATACGTTTGACACAGACTATATCTTATTAGGTGATTTTAATATTCATCCGTGCAATCTAAATTGCAGGAGTAGCAGTATTGAAGGGGATGATGGACCTGAGGGACCTTATTTTGAACATACCACAGGGGGAGAGGAGCTGGAAGATTTTGTTGCCAACTTTGACCTATATGAACCAGATGGTGGTATAAGATTACCAACCTTTACTGGCATCCCTTATGGTACAATCATAGATTACATTTTTGTATCACTAGGCATCCTTAACCGGGTTATCGTCTATCACACCACACAATCACATTTTAGTGATCATAATCCGGTAGAACTAGAAGTGGCGTGGGGAGGCAACATGGGACCATCCCCATTGAAAGTAATTGCCCACCCCCTGAGGACTACTGACCAAGGTAGACGCATGAAATGGGCAAAGGTGGTTCCGGAAAAATTTTACGCTGAAAATTTTTCAAAGATTAAGGGGCAGGTTGAGGTTTGTAATAATCCTTGTGCACAGGGTCAAGAAGTTGTAGAGGCGTTCGAGGTAATATGTGGGCAGGTGTCACAGGACCTTTTAGCAAAGACAAAAAAAGGAATCCCAGGAAATAAGCGCTGGTTCGATTCAGCATGCTCAAAAGCACATAGACTACTACTGGCAGCCCTAAAAAACACTCCCAGGGCAAAAGATGAGATTACCAGACTCAGGAAAACTTATAAATTAGCAATAAAAAAACGAAAGGATACTATCAAACAAGAAGCATGGGAGGGCCTCCTTTCGGCGGCAGTCCTGAAGGATAGTAAAAAATTCTGGGACATCATCAAACAGCCCTTTTTCTCAGACGACAATAATGATTCTATGGACTGCGTTATTCCTGATGAAAAGTGGCTATCTCACTTTAAAAATGTCTATGGGGACACTGTTGATGCAACTAAAGATGTCCTGCCGACAAGCCCAGTCATCCGCCCCATCATCTTTAATCGAGATGAGGTGGAAAAAGCTATTATGTCCACCACAAAGCACAAGGCACATGGCCCTGACGGTGTGCCTGCCGACTTTTTTTATGTACTCCCCAAAATTGTGGGCTGAAGTTTTGGCAAACGTGTTCAATGCAGTTAATGGTAATCCTGTTCCTGCATCATGGAATACCTCCACCATAGTTCCCATCTTTAAAAAAGGTCAGCGGGATGATCCAGGCTGTTATAGGCCTATATCCCTCCTGGATTCAACAGTAAAAATTTTAGGAAGAGTTCTTCTATCCAGGTTGAGGGAAAACGTTGAGGGTTGTGGTGGTTTGTCCGAAATCCAATACGGATTTAGGGAAAGAAAGGGGACTATTGAACAGTGCGTCAACTTGCATTTGCTCATCTCCAAATACACTGTAGCCAAGGAGGGGTCTGTGTATCTTGCATTCATGGACCTCTCCTCGGCATTTGACCTGGTCAATAGGACAAAGTTGTGGTCTATTCTGCGGGAGATGGGTATTGATGAGGCATTGGTCACCTTTATGGCCTCCCTGCACCAAGAACTCTTCTCAAGTGTACGTGTGACAAATGAGGGTAGGCGCACCGCTCTCTTTAGATCATTGAGGGGTGTGCGGCAGGGCTGCATTTTAGCCCCCTTGCTCTTTACCATCTACATCAATGGCCTGGGCGCACACCTATGGGGGCAGGAAGCCGACGTCCCGCGTGTAGGAGCAATAAAGATCCCGGCGCTCCTATATGCGGACGACGCCGTGCTGATCGCCCGCACGGGAGTTGGCCTTCAGCGCCTTTTAAACGCCTTTGGTTCATTTATGGAGCAATTAGATCTTAAAATAAATGTTGCCAAGTCACACACAATGGTGGTGGGTCTAGAGTGTAGCAGGAAGAGAAACAAAACATTTACATGCAGGGGGGACATGGTCTCTAGGGTATCCACATTCCCATATCTGGGCATACTGTTTGACCAGAAAGGGTCCTGGGGTCCACAGGTTAGAGCTAAGAGGTTGGCCGTCATTCGATCATCATCAGCACTCTTGAGCTTTGCTGGTAGGCTGGGGGCCAGGCCTATGGAAGCCATACTAAAAATCTATAATAGTAAATCTGTGGCCATTGCATTATATGGTTCCGCATTGTGGGGATATGCAAATGTGGAACCAATCCAGAGAGCGGAGAATGGATTTATTAGAACCCTACTCTGTACCTCAGTCGACCCCAACGTATTCTATCCACAAAGAAGTTGGCTTACAGTTTCTTTCCGATAAGTTGAGTATGGCCCCTTTGATTTTTTGGCTAAAAATGTGGATGAATGAAGAACTCCCATTGAATCATAAAATCATGTCCGATGTCCTGTCCCTTGATAAATCCAACAAGATTCCTTGGCTGGCCTATTTGGCCAGGGCTTTTTTAGACCTAGGCCGCCCGGAGCTTTTTACCTCCCCGGAGATTATTAGGATCCAAGACCTTGACTTTGTAAAAAAGTCTTTCATGGGAAGGAAGGAGGCATGCCGTGAAGAACGTGAACTAGTAAAACCGGCAGTGAGGGATCATTGCTTGTTGGTCAGCTCGCCATCACTCGCACCTTATCTTGGTTTAGTCACAATCCCCTTCCACAGGTTTCTTTTAACCAAATTTAGATTTAATTTGCTGCATTTTTACTTAGGTTCTTTTAACAATTGGCAGAAGCCAGATTTAGCCCCGCCCTGTAGCTGTGACCAGTTCTCAGCACAAGATACAATGCATTTTGTTATGTTTTGTGGGTTGTACTTAGAGCCAAGGAAAAAATTCTTGTTGCCAATTCTTAAAGAAGCCGGCTTCACTCAGGTGAGACCGGCTTTGCTCTTCTTACAATTACTACTGAATCCCCACATTACTTTTTGCGTTGCTAAATTTCTGGTAGCCGCCTCAAGGGCGAAAGATGCCTGTCAAGATTAGTTACCTATGCCAAACTTCCTTTTTTAACCGTTTGTTACAATTTTAAAATTTGTTGTTATTACTTAATACTATGTGTATTATGGAAAATTTTGTATGAAATGTATTTTATCCTTTCTCTCTTTGTATGGTTTTTAAATAAGCCGAATAAAGATATTTTGACTGACTGACTGACTCTACGGGAGGACTGGCATACTCGATCCTGCTTAGAAGAATGCTGTGCCTCGAATGCCTTTTGAAGGAGCTAAGTTGTTTGCATCAGAAATAGAGGGAAAAGCTGCACCAGCTGTTTAAAGAGAAGGTGCATTTTCTTCTAGGGGATACTCATCAATAGTCATAAGCACTGAATAAACCCCTCCCATGTGCAGGACACCAGAGCATATACAAAAATATATGTGTATGTTTAGGTAAAAAAGTACAGAGTACCTGCAAAAACATACAAGTATTCTTTGGTAAATGTGCAGCCTATTATACCTCCAAATAGGCTCATATGCCAACATTGCATGGTATTTACATGTGAGATTTTCTTTGAATGAAAAACCCATGTAATTTTGGCATATTATCCTATTTGAGGTTTATATTGTTTATTTATGTATACACAAATTTTTTGGAGGTACTTTTTTTTTACCCAAACATACATATACATATGTATTTTTGTATATGCTCCGGGGTCCCGAACGTGGGCGGGGATTATTCAGTGCTTATGGCTTTGATGGATATACCCCTGGATGAGAACTAGGATTACAGGTAAGTAACTTAACCTTCCTCTTCATTTCGACATCCTTCGGGTTCTTCTGGTACTTTTGTACAAACATCTGCTAAAGCCTAGATCATCAGGCATCTAAAAGATCTTAAGGTCAGCAGCAGTCTTCATTCACCAGGAAACAACCAAGCTGGACTTATAAATAAAACACTTGAACAAAAGGGAGAGCCACATTCACCAGTGAAGACACAGCTGTCCCGTAGTTGGCCTCGACAAGCTAGTTGGAGGAAGAATGTAACCTTCCAAGAATGTGCAGGTAGTTCCTACTTCAGACATGTGATGAGGATCCAATGATGGAGCATGCTGCAGGTAGTACCTGTTGATGAGGATCCAATGAAGGAGCGTGCCGCAGGTGACACCTGTGGATGAGGATCCAATGATGGAGCGTGCTGCAGGTGGCACCTGTGGATGAGAATCCAATGATGGAGCATGTCGCAGGTGGCAGCTGTGGATGAGGATCCAATGATGGAGCGTGCCGCAGGTGGCTCCTGTGGATGAGGTTCCAATGATGGAGCGTGCTGTAGGTGGCACCTGAGGATTTGAATTTAAATGTATTTATTGAGCGCTCGTTCACCAGGTGGTTTCATGGCGCTGTTGATGAGGAATCCTGAGTTAGATGGTGGAGCGATTTAGATTTTAAAAGCCTGTGAAATCAGTAGTTTTCAGGGTGCTGCGAAACTCCAGGTAGGATGGTATTGATCTCAGTAGGAGAGGTAGAGGGTTCCAAAATTGCGGGGATAGGACGGAGAACTTAGAGCCTCCCATTCTACTCTTCTTGAACCTGGGCACCACCAAGAGGGACAAAGAGGAGGAGCGCAGTTGTCTGCTGGGGATGTAGGGTTCGATTTTGGATTTTATAAAAGACGGGGCTGTTCCCGCAAGGGCCAGGATGAGGATCCAATGATGAAGCATGCCGCAGGTGGTACCTGAGGATGAGGATTTTTTATTTATTTATTTTAAAGGTTTCATATAGCGCTGGCTAGACCTGGAGTTATCAGAGCGCTTTACATGAGCATCAGATCATATTTACAGGGTACATGGTTTCAAAGGTTACACAGTTATTCGAGCATGGCAACATGGGCAAGATAAACAATAAGAACAAATACGTTAGAGGAAAAGCAGGCAAGGGGAAAGATTTAGGGGAGGGGGGAAGGAGCTGGGGAAGTAGACTGGTAATGAAGGCGGGAAAGGGGAGGGTGAAGGACACTGCATGGAAAGAGGAGGGGAAGGGCGACGGGGACACAAACCGGTAGACGAGTCAATGCAACATCCAAAGTTCAGTAAGCTGAGATCCCAGGGGAAGTGGTATCACTTCCCTATCTCTGTTGCGGGAGGCTCCCTTTTACGCAGTGGACTCTCTCAGAGGGGTCTCTGAGACTCCCATGGCCTACATACTGGATCCTTCCCCAAAAAGCGGAGAGGGAGTGCTTTGGCAAGGGGTGCCATACCATACATCAGCTGTGAGTGGCTCCCTTGGCACAGTGGACTCTCTCAGCGGGTACGCTGAGACTCCAGAGTTTAAATATTGGATCTTTTCCCAACAAGGGGAGAAGGAGTGCTTAGTCAAAGGGCACAAAGGACAGGGGGATAGGCAGACTAGAAGGCAAGGTGAAAGATTCAGGGGAGAGTGGATAGGAGCTAGGGAGGTAGACAAAGGGAGCAAGAGTACTAAATGGGAACAAATTTAATTAATGAGTTATTATAGCGCTGGCTAGACCCGATGGAATCAGAGCGCTTTACATGAGTGATAATAATGTTGCAAATTACATCAGATAAAAGATACATAAGTTTCGAGAAAAGCATTTAAAGAACATAGGGAACAGGGTGAATGGAGCAGGAAGGGTAATGGGAGAGGGTAACAGGGTAGGAGGAAGACAGGATGTAGAGATGAGGGGAAAATCTGCCCAAGGTCCGGCTGGGTAGGTGACGGCAGAGAGGGGGGAGTCCACAACCCATCTTCTCTTTAGCTTTATGGTAACTCCACTGGGCATCAGCCAAATGGCTCAGGTCTCCACAGTCAGGGGTAAGTTCCGCAGGTTCAAAGTCCTGGTGAGTAGGCAGTTTAGGGGATAGGTTCCAGGTCTGGTCAATATTCAATTGTCCCAGGGAAGTAAAACGATGTGTAGGGGACCACTATGGAAGCCATCTTGGGGTCAGGCAGGGGACTGTACTGTACACTGGTGGCCATCCTAAGGATAGGCATCAGGCAGTTAAAGTCAATATCCAGGAGAGCGGCTGCCAGAAAATAACAAATCCAGCGTGCACACACCATCACATGCACAGACATGCATAAATACACACCAATGTGAGCACACACTCATATGCGCACTGTCGCACATAGCCAGAAACATCCAAGAACACAAGCACACAAAATCCAATTCTGTAATGCAAAAGCACCCAAATACATTCACACGCAAGCACCATCACATGCACAAGCACACACAAATGCGCTCACTCTCATATACACGCAGACAAGCACGTACAGAAACTCATGCTCCAGAACAAAAATATGCAAGGACGTACACACAGATACATGGGCACACACACACACACCATCATGCACAAGCACACAACAAATGTGCGCACACACTCATACGTGAACAGAGGGCGCACACAGAAACATCCACAAGCACACATACAATCCCATGCTCTAACACAAAAACACTCAAATACATGCACACACCATCACACGCACAGACATAAGTACACATACATAAACATCTGCGTGCACAAACACAAGCACACATAGAATCACATGTTCTAATACAAAAACACCCAAATATATGTCAACACCATCACACACACAGACATACACAAGCACACATAAATGTGAACATAGTCTTTCATACACGCACATGCGCACACACACACACACGTGCGCCTGTGGGGAGGCCTAGATCAGCTCGTGCTGGCAGTCGAATGAGGGGCCTGGTGTAATCGTAGACTGAGGATTGTTGCGGGTCACGCGGTCTTTCGCAAGGCACACTAGAGACTCGTGGCCTCCATCTCCAGCATCAGTTCAGCTCTCCCTCCTGTACAGATAGGCGGCCCCTCAGACTTTGCCCCCTATCACCAGCACGGAGGAGCTTGAGGAGAATATCTCGTTGGTCAGCTGGGTATTCCCCCAAAGTAAATGCCAGGCCAGCGTGGCTGTTGTTGCTAAGCCAGGTCCAGGTTCAGGCAGGATCGCCAATGGTGGGCAGGCCCCCACTCACCGGTGACCCAGATGTCCAATGCGGTGCTTACGGGGAGGTCTGCAACTGTGTTGGGCGCGGACTCCTGCACCAGGACAGACAGGCTAGTAGTCTGGTTGCTCTCTTGGGCCCTGTGGGTGGCACTCACATGTCCCAAGCCTAGAGGCCTTCAGAGCGCGTACCCGTCCAGGGTAGCGGAGGGCTCAAAATGGCGGGCAAACTGTAGGCTTCCAGCAGAGCCGTCACTGCATCCCCGCACCGCCAAGGAGGCTCTCTAGCTGCAGGCCACTTGAATGCCAGTGGTCTCAAGTGGTCTCAGTAGATCTGACGGACATAGTTACCTCAGAAATCCCACCCCTTAGTGGCCAAATACCTCAAATTCTTCATCCTGACGTTATACCCCAACCACTCACCTTAATTTTGTTACTTTGGTGGTCCTGAAGAAGGTGGTTACAAACTGTCAATATCCACCGAAACGTGCGTTGACCTTTCTGTGATATACCCAGAACGCAACACGGTCACGAAGACTGTAATACATCTGTCTTTTGAGTGACCATCAAGTGTGATCTTGGAAGGGTAGGATACATTGTGTGGTATGAGTGAGTATGTATGTGTGTGTGAGAGGCTAGTATGTTAATGTGGTCAATTTGTAGGGGTCATAAAAAGTCACATGAATGACAACGTTCACACATAATGTTTTTCTTAACAAAAAAAATGGTGTAATATTTAAAAGAAAAATGAAATTTATTTGGGATATAATTAATGTTTTTCGACTTTTCTGATACAAATAATGAAACAATTATTTTTTAACAAAATAAATCTTTTGATAAAATAGTAAATTGCTGGTGCATTATGTCTCATGTAGGTAGGCGAATAGAGCTGGTATGAGCCTTGATAAAAGAAATATAGGTCAAGTGGGAGGTTTTGATAATGATTTTGGTTGTTTGTTGTCCCCCTTTTCTCCCAGACATACAATTAAAAAGTCAGAGGGAGGTCCCTGATCAGTGCACCTGCTTTGCATCTGCGGCGAACTGAAGGATGAACGGATCCAACTGCTCAAAACTCAGTTTAAGTCAAGAGGGATCCGCATGCGGAGACAGGCAGTGCTGGCCTGCTTCAACGCAGAGGATCCGCAGCTCAATTGTAGGCTGGTAAAATGTCTCGACACTGGCAGAAAATAAAATGCCAAGCGCCAGCAAATACACCCCACCATCAGAGTTTGCAGCTGTTACAGATGCAAGCACCCTCTAATCTGCAATCTACAATTGGGTTCACAACCACCACACTTTATACCCTGTGATCCGGCCTCTAACTCTAAACCCCTCCACGGTCAGGTCAATAGGAGGCTCACTACTTCCTCTAAGGAATGCACCTCACGTTTGCACCTTCTATTATGCAGAGAAGGATTGGAACATTGACAAATCGGCTCCCTTGTAATGTAACGGTTGCTCAATATGCTTTTATTGTTCTGCGGTTTTATGTATTTTCAGCATTTTTCTTAGCTTTTTAAATTTGGCTGTATTGCACTGGTTTTCATTAACCATTAACTATGCAAACATACAACTCTAATTTACTTACACTAATTCAGCTGGACGAGGAGCCTACTATTGGGAAACTGCGTTTACAACACTGCCATCACATTGCGTTATTGTTACAACGGGGTCGTTACAATGACCGCATTGTTAGAATGCGATACCTTTCCATCCCAAGTCATTATATCGACTTACTGTAGGGGGCGCTCTAATCTAAGGAATAGTATCATTTACTATTCCAGTGCCTTCCCTATTGTTGCTCTGGCTGGAGTTAAACTAGTAAATTATACTATTCCTAAATCCGGAGCACCCCCGACAGCAAGTCGATCTAATGACTTGCGATGTAAAGGTATTGTGTTCGAACAACGTGGTCGTTGTAACGACCGTGTTGTAATAGAATGCATTGTAATAGCATGCGCTGTAACATGCTATATTCCTACTATTGACTTGAGAAATGCTAGGACCCTGCAACTTATCTTTTAGTTCTAAGAGATCACGACGGAAAAGGTTAACCGTCCTTTAATCTGGGAGGCTGAGGGTTTCCCTTACAAAGCCTCTCACTCCTCTGTTTTTGTCAAGCACAGGAAGCTTCTACACCAGATTCTTAGATGTTGAGGATCATCAGAGAGCGGCATCAGATAGAGTTATTCAAGACACCACTAGAGACTGGGGCCATACCCACGCCATGCCCTCACAGCCAGGTCAAGAAAGAAGCAATGCAGGTTGCAATGCTTTCCTTGATGCTGAAGAGTGTAGTGGTCAGGGCTCGAGTCGGGGTACCACGCGGGTGGACGGCGTCCCCCCCACTTATTTTACCGGGGGGACACCGTCCTCCCTGCCAAAGAGCTGACCTTCACTCTTTGGCCTCTCTGGGTCGAGGAGCTCGGCACCTTTTGTGAAGTCACTTCCTGTCGTGATGTCACTTCCGGTGACGGCGTCCCCCCACCTCTTTTTTTACGACTTGTGCCCTGGTAGTGGTCCTCGTCAGCAAGCGATGGGGGAGAGGTATCTATTCAATCCACAGTAGGGTTCAGATTAGTGATAGACCTTCGGAGTGCGAAGAGATCAATCCTTTCAATAGAAGGTGGATTCAGGATAACACTGGAGCTTACGGATTCCTTTGTTCACATTCCATTATGGCTTGGTCATCTAAGATTCCTGCAGTTCAATCTCCTGGAAAAGTATTACAAGTACCGGGTTCTGCCCTTTGTCATCCGATCAGCCCCCAAGGTATTCACAAAGGTGATGGCTCTACTAGTATCATCATTACATCTATGGGGATGAATATTTCCCCCACTCTAGGTGATTGGATCCCTCATGCTCCTTCAAAAGAAGAAGCAGAGCGTGGTCTTCAACCTGTGGAAAGTGTCGTCAACAGCCCTGCTTGCTCAATCCTCTTTTGACGTGCAAATTAGAGCCTTTCCAAGACACAATTGTCTAAAGAGCTCATGTCAGTGCACCTATGGGGATGATGTTAAAGCACTAGCTTGTCTATGGCCAAGGGCACTTGTGCAAAGGCATTTTCCATGCTCCTAGCACCCTAGGCAAGTCTACATCCCAGAACCTTTCGGCTCCTCTTCTGCAGGGAAATTCTGGTTACCCATCAGATTGCCTTGCATCTGTAGAAGAGGATGAACCCAGAGTATCAAGAAAAAGGATTCACCCTTTGTCCTGCTGAGAGTGGTGATGATGGATTCCAGTTCAAAGGTGTAGTGTGCAGCATTGATAGACATGTTGATTCAGTTTATGTGGAACTTCAAGACAAAGCAGAACTCTTCAAATAGAGCGTAGTTGCCGGCGGTGTATTGTGCTTTAATCCAATTTCAAGTCAGTGTACAACATCATCATGTTTGGAACAGACTATCTGGTGATTTTGTATCACATAAACTGACGAGGGAACAACATCTAGAACCCTCAATATGGTGGCCATGAAGACTTGGATATGAGCATAGTGACAACTCCTATCACTCAAGGCTATTCATATGGAGGAAAATAAAATGTAATGACAATTTAAGCAGGGGTTTTCTAACCTAATATGTCTTTGTCCCCAAAGACCTTCAAATCTCTTAACAGGAAACTTGGGAGACCATTTCTACATCTTTTTGTCTTTACCAAGAACTCTAAACTTACCTGATTCTGTCCAGGGTTTCTGGTTTCAGGAACTTGGGGAATGGAGGCTCTCTCTATACACTGGTCTTTTTGACTCCTTCAACTTCTTCTAAATATGCAAGAAGGGGCAACCAAGGTGCTAAGTGTTCCTCTGTTCTGCTCTTGCAAGTTCTGGTTTCCTTTCTTGCAATCTATGGCTCAGTCTCCTTTCGGGATCCTGCTGACATTTTTTTCCTCTTCGAGCACCCAGGTGTATTCAACTTTGACTGCTGTCAACATCAATCTGGAAGCTGAAAAGGTTGGACTTTAAACCAGAGTAAATCCACGGCACTTAACTGAGGCTATTTATGAGTTTAGTCACCCTACCACTTGAAAGGCCTACTCCAAGCATTGGAAAACCTATCAGCACTGGTATACTCTGAAATCCATGTCACAGATTTGATGTAACATTTCCTCTGCTCTCGAATTTGTGTGTGAAGACATTAAGAAGAATTTAGCTTTTCGTGAACCTTGAGGTGGTTTCAGGAATGATGAACCTTTTGGCTGTTGAAAGGGTGTTCTACTGCCAGACCTTTAGTAGATCTTTGTTACCTCCTTGGGGTGTGCCGCTGGTCCCTAAATGTCTGCAGCATTGTTAATTTCAACATTTTGAACTCAGTGAAGTTGAAATTCTGGACAATAAAGGTTGTACTTCTAATAGCGATAACACCTGGTAGGAGAGTTGGTGAACTTGGTGCTCTGTTGTGTAAACATCCTTTGCGTAGAGCTTCGGAAAATTGTATGATATTGAAACATGATACTTCTTTCCTTCCTAAGGTTACTTCTGTAGATCAGGGGGTTATGGTTCCAGTATTTTTCTCTTAGATCGATTCCAATCTGTGGGAAGTCTGAGAATTTATTTGTGACATTTGGAGGTTCTGGTCAAGGTTGGAAAGCCTCAATCATATCAATCAGAAAATGGGTCCCTTCTACTACTTCTATGGCTCACTCTTTATTGGATACTCCTGTTCTAGGTAATATATAGAAGGTGACTAGAGCTGTTGCTGCTTACATTCAGGGAATTTCTCTGCCACAAGTTTGTCATGCGGCTACTTGGGCCTCCTTATACATTTTCAGTAAAAACATTGTTGTATCCAAGAAAAAGGGTTGGGAGGCAATTCTTTTGATCTTAGTGTATTGATTACTAATATGCTTTAATGTACTGGGCTTTTGATTTACTGCACTAATTACATTCTTGTTCAGCATAGATAAGTGTCTATGGGACTCATTCATGATTTATTCTAGAAATGACTGGCAGAAAGAAGAGGGATGTAGGGATCGTGCCCCAGGTCCTTACCAGCATTCTTCATTATCCTTAGTCCTACTCGCCCTCATCACAGTCTTTGACTACCACTACCCCTTTTACTATTGACCTTCATATGGCTTGATAAAATCAGGAAATACAATGAGGAGGCTATGAACTTAAGGTACCCGCATGTGTGGGTGGAGTATGTGATCACCTCAAAAAGTAACGATTAGTAGGATTAATGTAAATGAAGATTACTAGTAAGCGCCTGGGGCATTAGATGTAAATGAGTCTCAAAACAAGGGCATTGGGGGACCCAGCTCTTCCCTTGCACCTCTGACCATCTGACACTCTCTCATGCACAAACAAGCCCCAAAAATCCTCTCCCATTTCCCTCTCGCTCCACTACACTCTTCTTTCATTCAGACAGGCTGGGTCTGGTGACTTAGTGGCCTAATGCATCCACTGTAGAGGCCAGAGTTTGACCTTATGGTCACAGGTTCAAATCCCGGTGGGTACACTCAGCCTTTCGTCCTCCTGAAGTTGATAAAATAAGTACTATTGAGTTGGGTAACAATAAACATTTGTTATTCAGCGCCAGGATACCCTTCTGGGTGAACGTACGCTTTACAAATACACATTATGTTATTCTACCAGAACCCGCCTTTTTACAGGAAGGGCGATGTAAGTTGAGGGAAATAGGAAAAAAAACACCTCAGGTTTCACGAAAGACAGGTAACCTCAAGGTTCCCCTCTCTGAACCCTGTACTCTTTGTGGCTGTTTGAAGGTTATTGTCCCCTTAGTGTTTGTATGGAAGCCATAGCGACATTACTCATAGGTGTAGAATGTCTAACCAGTGAGGAATTGGGAGCACTTGCTTTCATGTCAGGGGCACTGGAGAGTGAGAAGGCAGTGAGGTATCCCTGAGCTGATGGGCAGGGGAATCAGTGGGAAGGTGAGATATCCACAGGTCTCAACTTTCAACAAACAGCTCATTCAGGGTCTCTGTAGGGGAACCCGCATAGAAGCCTGATCCATGCATGCAGAAGTGAGGTTGGTGACAAAGGACACAGTAATCAAATAAATATAATGTTTATTTTCATTGTTTGAATACTGATCACACTGGCTCATTAAGAGTGGACAGGATGAATACACAGTATTTCCATCATTGTCAAGTGTCTGTAGTCTGTTTCTATTGGCCGATTTAAGTCACTGAGTGAGATACATACTTTTCTCCATTTGTTTTTGGAGCATCTCCAAGTACACAACCAGACCAGGGGCATCAAAATGTTTTGCAATAAAGAGTATTAGTTAAACCCTCCTTACCTGAGAATGAGGTGCTAAAAATTGAGAAACCATGAGACTATGACAACAAAGCTTGTTACTGATTGGTTGGCTTGGAGAACATCAAAGCATGTTACCGGTTGGTTGACTAGAAGAATGAGATTGAAGCTTGTTACCGGTTGGTTGGCCAGAAGACCAACATTGAAGCTTGTTACCGGTTGGTTGGCTAGGGCAACAACATCTAAGCTTGTTACTGGTTAGTTGGCTAGGAGAATGATGGACCTATTGATGTTCGCTCATACGGGCCAGGTCAGAGATGCTTGCAAGCCACAGCCAACACTGGGCAAACCTTGCAAGAAGTGGAGGAATGTGCTACAGCCATATTTTTCGTCTAGTGTTGACCAGAACTGGCCCTGGACTGTGACTGTTCACACATAAAGGGTATTTTCCCAACTTCACTAGTCCTTCTTTAGGCTGAACGCTTCTCTCAGTCGTGGAGTATTAAGGCTTTCGGAAACCTCAAGAGATGTGGTATCTGCTACGTACACTTACCCATCCGTTTCCAATCACTCCTGGGATCAGGCGAATCATAGAGCCTGCTCTTTCCCATCTGCAGACTCCAACTGTCTAGAGATGGTGTTGGCCAACATTGGCCAGGATGGCCGGATACACATCGGATTTCATAGATGCTCCCATGAGATAAGTTTACATAGTAATAGGTAGCATCTAAATAGTCCATGGGTATCATTGAAATATTTGTTGTGAATCCAGTCCTCCTGTTCCAATGTTGGACATCCCTAATTTAGACGATGCCCAACACCCCATGTTTTTCATTATTGTAAATGTTTGTGTCCCGCGTACATCTGGGTTGCAGGATTATTAGCAGATTTTCAGGATACCACATAAAATATATTCATATAAAATGTATCTAAATTGAAATAATTTATATAGTTAGACGTTAGCCTGAACTCAGGGCTAGATGTAAATCTCCCGCACCTAAAATGGACACCCGTTTATGTGGATTCAGTTTCTGCAGGAATACCTTCACGATCAGGAGATCCAGCTGTTTCTTCTGAAGTTGGGGTAATATCTCTCTAAATGATCTGCTCTTATCCTGCTTGTGCTTTGCTATCCACTAACAACCCCCAAGTCCTGGAGGATGTTTAAGCTTTCCCCTCCCCAGACATCTCCTGAGTTCAGCTGATACCGTACCTCCTACAGATTCTTTAGGCACCAAGCCTGGGTTTAATCAGTGCTTGCTCATTGCCAAGCTTTCCTTCACAACCTGAATGTCAAGGGTTGTGACCTTGGCTTCCTTACAGATTATCCTCACTGTTCTTGACATATGACATCTCACCTTACTTCTGCTGCTTCCAGATCTCTGAGCAGTGAAACAATCATGCAAGGAATCATAGTAATTTGGGGATTGGGCTTCCATCAGCTTCATTGCACCCCACGGAGTCCCTCGGCCGGATCGGATGAGATGGCCCAAACTACCTCGGTGGATCCTCAACCCCTGATCCGTCTTTGCCTTTAGTGATGTAAACAATACAGCAGACAAACCTCTGCCTGAGCTTCATCATGGGCAATACAGCATCTCATGAAGTGATAAATATGAAAACATCTCCTAGCAAGCGCCTTTATCGCTTGACCAATTAGAACAGGAAGAGCCCCATTGGCTGGTCCAGAGCGCCAACAGTATCACTTCTGTGATGTAACAGAAGTCAGCTACTCTGTGTCTTGTCTTTAATATGTCATAAGGAAGCTTGCCAATTGCCTGTTTCCTAAAGTATTTACCTCAGGAAGCAACATGGTCATGTGTCTGACCAGGACCAGAGAAGGAAATACATTCTACCTTATCCAGGGGATACCCATGCAAGCTGTGGGCCTCGCGACAGCTGAAGCGGATCTACCGGATATTGTGGTTTACCATACAGTACATTCTGAGGCAGCAGGACAGCAGATGGAGCCAACATCGGAAAACCCTTGATGGCCTATTGACCAACCTTGAAAATTCTCCAGCATGCCCAGCAGTCAAATATTCTAGTAAAGTTTGTGGTGACGGCTTCCCGGTCTACAGACCTACCACTTCTCTGCTCTTGCAACTGATGAACATCAAGTAGAAACAAAACGACTGCGCGGAGGCTTGGTCTTCCATTTCACTAGGCGCAGGAGGAGTGCATAGTGTCTGCTTGAGTTCATGGCATGTCATGCTTTACCTTTCGCCTTTGTTAATCAGTACCAGGCTCATCTCCCATGGGATGCATGAACCTCTACCCATAGTTCCAGAACCAACTGGCAGCTGCATCTAGATAGGTATTTTAAGTTGGTAGCACCTTGACACAGCTGAGGTTTTAACTTCAACCCTTTGGTACAGTGAGTAGACAGGAGGTAGGTTCTGCAGTGTGTTGGAGACCATAGACTTCTCCACCCTCTGTAGTTGAACTTGTGCAACTTCACAGCCCATGGGGGGCCCTGGTGTAGACTGCAGGTATTTTTCTCTACCCCTCATATCTTCACACAGTAAGAGAATGTAGGTGCTCAGCACCACCACAAAGAACTTTGTATGACTACTTCTCATTCACAGTATTGGCTTCTGATTCAAGAGGTGCATGCTCAGTTTTACCGTACAAGACTTCCAGTGCTGGCTTCTGGTACAGGACTCACAGTTCATCAAATCTTCAAGTACTGGTTATCTATCAGCACCTTATACCCAGGTCGAGTTAGGCAGGACTAACCATGCGCCAACAAATGTTGACGGCATACTATCATCCTGAGGGTTGCGTCCATCTCAAGGGAGTTGACCCCTGATTCCTTCATCCTTGCGGAACATCTGAATGTCGTCTCCCGGTCCGTCTCTGATGTTCTCGGTACTGCTACATGCATCTCATCTCTAAGAATTTACTGGCTAAGGCTTTCAGTCACATACTGAAGGTTTCTGAGATAACTTCATTCTTAAAAGCTTCTATTGAAAACTCTCAACTTCTTTCATAATTCCTTAAAATACTGGATATTGCTAATCGGATCTTTGGGCTCATGGATGCAATATTTGACCTCCCCAAAACTGTATACCTCAAAATTAACACAATTTCAGGGGGCAATGCTTGAGCCTAATTTTACATGGTTAAGAAGCTCCTTAACACACACACACACACGCTTACTTCATAAGATTTCATATGACACAGGCATGGTTCCATCCTCTCCCAGGTTAAGCCACCATTGCGGCACTGTCCAGCAGCACCAGGGAAGCTGCGGCTACCTGGCTGAGTGGTTTATCATGTGGCATTTTCAGAGCTTCTAAACTGTCTGATGCATAAAGTGTGTGTTGTGTCCGCACCGCCCCCGCCCCCCCTGTAATTTCAACTTGCACATGATGGACAAAGTTCCGATGAGGCAAGCCAATGAGAATCCCACAAGAGACGAACTGTGCATTGACATGGCCATCTTTGGGGTTAAGGACACCAACATAGGTTCACAAATTGATTCTGGGGTCAAGCCACTGTGTTCCTCTTGTAGAGCGAACGTTGCGCATCAGGATCCCACGTTGTCTTGAAAGGGAAACACAAGGGCAGGGACGATAACGAGGGCTTTCTATCCAGGTAGAGGTGGTACAATGTTACATTTATGGAGTAACGGATGTTGGCCTGGATCTCATGTGGCCATATATGGAACATCCATGCGGAGGATGGACCCCTAATGTATATATTTCGAGGCATTCACTCTTGACCATGTAGTCCCATGGTAATTGCCTACTGGCCGGGGAAACATAGTGGGTGCGGGTCCTGCGTGTCTTTCAGGGGATGTCCCGAAGGAAGGACAGGGTCTGAGGTTTCAGAGTTCAGGCATCGGCGGTACACCATATAGTCAGGCCAGATTACTTCCCCTTTAGAGGTAATGGCATGGAGCATGATTGTGTGGCTTTCATTGGGGGATCCTGGGAAAGTCTGAGGACAGTTAAGTGCATGCATTGGAGGTAGTCTTGGGTGGTCACACTTCAATGTCCTCTTCGTAGACCGTATAGCTGGGGACCAGCCTCGCCGCCACTGGAGTGAGAGTGCAGAATCCTATAGTTCGTTAGTGGGGTTACACCTCAATGCCTCCCCGGTAGAGTGACTGACAAGGCTCCTTCCTTGCTACCATGGGGTGTCAGAGGCGGAAGGCAAAGTCAAAGCGTTTGTTAGTTGGGCTCACAGTGTGATGACACCCTCGATGATCCTGCATTGGCATCAAAGGGATGTCACAAGTGAAAGCAGCATCCTAGAGTTCATTGGAGGGGGTCATACCGCGATGTCCTCTTCGTAGATTGATAGCAGCAGCAGGATGGCCCAGCCCAGCAGCAGACCCAGGTTGTGCAGGAAGAAGAGGAGCCAAGGTCTTTTGTCCTTCACATTCATCATGGCTGGCAGCTGGGGAGAAAGGGAGACAGGGGTTAGGAACAGTCCTCTCGTGTGCATTCAAATGCAAAAACAGCATGGTGACTTCAGCAGGGACTTTGGAACCAAGAAAGCCAGCCTCAGGTGTACACTCAGGTGTAAACATATGAAGATGACCTGAAAGAGGGGCTCCTAGACAAAGGAAGCGGGAGCCAGGAGGGCACTCTGCTGCAAACACATCAAGGTGACCATAAGCGGGGGTTTCTGGACCAAGGAAGCAGGCTTCGGTGTGCACGCGGGGGCAAACTGATCACAGTGACCTCAAGCGGGGGCTTCTGGACCAAGGATGCAGGCTTCAGGTGTACAGGCAGGTGTAAACATCAAGGTGACCTGAAAGGGGGGCTTCTGGAACAAGGAAGCTGGAGTCAGGTGTGCACTATGGTGCAAACAGATCGAGGTGACCTCAAGCGGGGGTTTCTGGACCAAGAAGAAGGCCCCAGGTGTGCACTCTGGTACACAGATCAAGGTGACCTCAATAGGGGACTTCTGGACCAAGGAAGCAGGCTTTGGGGGTGCACTCTGGTGCAAACTGATCACAGTGACCTCAAGCGGGGGCTTCTGGCCCAAGGAAGCAGGCCTCAGGTGTGCACTCAGGTGCAAATAGAACAAGATGTCCTCAAGCAGGGGCTTTGGACCAAGGAAGCAGGCCTCTGGTGTAAATAGATCAAGGTGACCTCAAGAGGGGTCTTCTGGACTTAAAAAGCAGCCCTCAGGTGTACACTCAGGTGCAAACTAATCCAAGTGACCTCAAGTGAGGGCTTTGTGAGAAAGAAAGCAAACCTAAATGTGCACTCTAGTGGAAACATATCATGGTGACCTCAAATAGGGGTTTTCCGGACTGGAGGGTACATAGGAGGTAGGTGAACTCAATGGAAAGACACAGGCCCAGGAGGAGGAAGAGGGAGAACCAACAGAAGAGTGAGCAGGATAGAGATGCCAAACAAACAGAAGACATGGTAGGAGAGACAGGGCAGTCAACAAAGAGAGAGCAGAGCTGTGGAGAGAGGGCACATGAACCAGCCAGATCTGTAAAGAAAGTGAGAGGACAATTGCAGAAAGAAAGAGATTGAAAAGAAACACATGAAGTTCACAAATAACAACCAATGCAAAATGTAATACAGCAGAAGAGAGCGTTAGTAGTGTCAAAAGGAAAGGGGCATGATAGGCAGAAATGCAAGAGAGCGAGGAAAAGAAGCACCCAACGATATGGAGAGAAAGAGACAACAAACAAGAAGAGACACCAGAGAGAAAGTAAATACATGAAGCAACAACCAATAGGTGACCAGTTGCATCTCCCAAAGGCCGCAACAGGCGACAAACACAGCAGTATTACTGCTTTGACAGATATTACAGAATTGCCATGTGACCGCCCTGCCTTGCGCTCTACCGTGAAGTTCAGACTTTGCAAGTAAAGGTCCCTCCAAGCAGCCACAGAATTTGCTTTTCCGCCTTTTTAGGGGTTTGTGATCTATTTGGACAGTTTACTACGGCAACCTGCGTCCCACAGAAGATACCTTGTGACTAGACCGTGCTCACACCTGTTCTAGTCCAAGCACTTGTCTATATTGTTCACATACATACACATAAATACCTACACATGCAGTATAAGTAAGTCACCCCTACAGCAGGCCTTACCACTGTAAGGCAGGGTGCACTATACTACATGTGAGGGCATAACTGAATGAGCGGAAATGCCCCGTACTGGTCAGTTCCATTACTGCCAGTACAGGTGATCAGAGAAACCATTATAATAGCATGTGCTGGACACTGGTGAAAAAAAGTTCCCCAACTACATGATTACTTCTTTCAAAATAGGGTTGTTTGGTATCAAACATCTTGTATTAATAAACCTGCGCTGATGCCAGTGTTGGATTGAGTAATACATGCACCTTAGAAGTGTCCCCTGAAAACTTACAGCCACTGGTGTGCTTGATGATTGGTTCTAGCCAACCTGCCACTAGAGACAAGTGCCTGACCCACAAGGGTGAGTGTCTCTGCTCTCTGGGGGCCATAAAACAAGCCTGCTCTGGCAGAGAGTGCTGTGCACCCATGCCCACAGGATGACCTGCGGATTAGCATTCCAAAGCCGGGGAGCTTCAAGGAGGCCCACTGCCTTTGGTATGTGAATCTGGCTTATCTCACAGGAGGAGGAACCACCCCCTTTGTCCAGAGCCCTTTGGCACCTAGTCTGGTCCGACAATTAGCTAAGCAAGACAGGCGTGTCCACCGTCAGGCAAGTACCACTCCTGAACTGGGTTACCTGAAGTGGATATGACTTTTCAGAAGCGACTATATTGGTGATAGCAAATTTAGGATCTCTGGGACTGGGTTAAGTCCACTTCCCCTGGAAATGGCCATATAGGGGGGTGTAGTGATCTCAGGGGTATGTAGCCCATTGGCTACTACCCTATACTCCCCTAACACCCACTAATTTCTGTATTTAGGGAAGCCCTGGCACCAGAAAATCAGATGATTCTGACCAAAAGAAGAAGAAGAAGGGCTGAAGAGCCGCGAAAGCAAGACCTACAGAAGGCACAACTGATTCGGCACCAACCCTGCTGGCCTGTTCGCCCATTCTCAACAATTGCAACAAAATCATCTTGCCCTGCAAGCTGCTGATCCTCCAAATGTAAATGTACAAGTAAATGTACAAGTATTTATATAGCGCAAACCACCCACATCGCAGGCATCTAAGCGCTTGCTTAGGGAACCCGTCCTGGTATTCCCCTGTGAGATAACCCTGGCAGGGTATCCACAAGGTGAAAGCCAGGCATCCCGCCGCGAGGGGCCGTTGTGGAGATTAAGCAAGCTATTGCCCAGAGTCGCAGAGTGTGAACCCGTGAGTCGAGTAGGCACCGGAGCGAGAATTATCGAGTCCGTGGAATTATTGAGCCCAAGCCCCGTCGAGGCGGGGAATTGAACCCTGGTCCAGGGCCGATCTCAGCTTCTGGGTCTGCCGCCTCTAACCCCTGAGCCACACTTCTCCACTCCAAAGCTTGTGAAGAATGCCAGCACTTCTTCAAAGACTCAGGAACTCCTGTGGAGCAGCGGAGCTGCTTTCCTGCATCCTGCAGGCACCCCAAAGAAGACTGAGACTCTGGAACTGCAAAAACCCAACTCAGCAAAGCACCACTGCAGCCGCGCTTCCTAGCCTAGACAAAGCCCACCTGGGACTTGCCCACTGTAGACTTACCGACGCCATCTGCAGGCTCTGTTTCCAGGCCCCTTCTACAAGTGCTCCCAGTGACAAAAATTTGGTGCCTAAAGACATCTCTGCACCCGTTGCCCTTGGCCCCTGTAGAAGAGGACCACAGGCGTCCCCTTGTCCCTGAGCAACACAAGAGCTGAGTCAAGCAAAATATACAGAGCCTCAGTAAGGACCTATATTTCTTTTTAACATTGAATGAATCTAATCGTTTTTTAAGAGAGATGCCAAAGAGAGAAACTGTAAGGTATTATTCAAAACAAATTTATTAATATTTTCACATTTTTATAAAAAGGAATTTTTTAGACATATTTTTTCAACTAAATTGTTGAGGCTCTGTATATTTTGCTTGACTTGTCTCTCCCCCCTCGGGACCTGAAATTACCAGGGAGAACTCTTTCTCACTTTACAACACAAGAGCTGAGCCAACTTGTTGATTCAGCCCGACTGGTCCTCCAGTTTGAGCCTACAGCTTCCCTTCTAACAGACCGATCTCCCTAAAATTGAATGGGGTACCCAATGTTGTGAGGCACCTCTGCACCTGGCTGCCACTGCTGTCCGAAGCGTACTGCTGGTGCTGCCTTGGTCCTTGCCCACACTCATCTTAAGTCCAGAAGATTGGTCCCATAAGTTTCTGTTGAGTACGCGAATGCAATACATGTTTTTCCTCCAGACGTTACCAATACCAGGAAGTGCTTCAATTATGATTTGAAGTATCAAAAGCACCCAATGCTGAAAAGCACACATCTACACCCAGATGTCCAGATACTTCCTGAGGTGAGCAAGCCCCTGTCCAATCGTGGGCAAACCCCTGGACCCTGGTTTTGGTATAACTCATAAAGGGCTGCCTTCCTACTCATATATACTACACATATATAAGCATATGTACATTCACACTTGCAAACATACATACACACATAAACACATATGTACATGCACGTATACACAGATATACACATTTGTTCATACACACATATACATATGTACATACATACACACATAAGCATGTGTGGCTATCCACGTATGATTAATATAACTGATATTTTGTTTGTAAAACTCAACCCATGATTTTTGAAAATGATCACTGGATTTGAAGATATCCTCTGCGGATTTACTAAAGAAGGTCAAGATCTGAAAGTGGAGAGAGAGGTGGGAAAAGTCACAGTAAAGAGAACCGAGGAGAGAGTGAAACCAGGGGAGGCCAAGGGAGGGAAAAGTTAGAGAGTGAATAGAGATAAGAGAGTGGAAAGGACTGGTTAGGCTGGAGATGGGGAGAAGATCACACTAGGATGAACAGGGTACATGATGACGTAGAGAGGTGGAAGAGAGTCTCCTTGGTGTGGGAAGGAGGGACCCTTCCTGGTGGAGACTGTGGAACTCTCACCATGTCTGCCAAGGCTACGTAGAGGAAGAGCCCAGTTGCCACAGTGAAGATCCAGCGCTCCACCTCCTCGTTCGCTGAGATGGAAAGTGCGATGTACAGCCCGATGAAGGATGTGAGGGCGCTGCCGAAGTTCAGTAGGAGCGCCATCTTGACGCTGAGTCCAGAGTGCAGCAAGGCAGCAAAGTCACCTGTTGGCAGAGAAAACGGCAAGGTTAGAAGGTTGGGGCGACATTCTCAGCTCAATGAAGTGTACATGGACCCCACACTTTTAGAGTTCACAGGGTGGACGATGATTGGACCTAGCACTCATCAAGCAGAATATTGACAAGGCAAGTGGTTGTTAGCAGTGATCGCATCCAGTTAAGGTGTCACTTTTCGTTGCACTTCCGGCACCAGAAGTCCAACATTCACAATTGAGATATTAAAACCCCTCACAACTGATGGGAGAAAGCTAGGGAGGTCTGATTTAGGGACGACATGAAGTTTCCCCTAATAGGGCATGGGGACAGGTTTGGCCATGCTCACAGTGAAAGTATATGACACCCCCTAGATTACACTGAGTGGTGGGTAGAAAGCAAACCTCAGAGCACCAGTACTCGCATGGAATCAGTGGTAAACTAAAGTTAGGCTTTGCAAGCTCCATGAAATGGAGAATTTGTACAGGTAGCAGGTCACCGGGCACAAAGTAAGAGTTCCCATTAGTAGAACCTACATTGTGCTTTGGTTTGGACTCTACAGGTACAAGGATTTGCCACTTAGACCCATTCTCTTCAGTTAGCTTCATGGTTACTGGACAAGAAACCTTCTTATACCTTCTTTGTCATTGATTAGGGATAAACTGTGGATGTACTAATCTCATGGTGCAACCCGTGGCACACCACTGCCATGGAAGAGGCAAAACCCCTCACTCAAACCAGTGCTTCTTACGGAACTCCATGGCCACTGGGCAGTACCCTTGTACACCTTCTGGTGTAAGTGGCTGGTGAATAATTAAATTGTAGACATACCCAGCTCATGAGGCAGCTCATGGCACACCACCGCCACGGAAGTGGCAAGACCCGTCCGCCAGGAGGTGGAAAAGGCTGCACCCATTGCCAGTCCATCTGCAAAGTTATGGATAGCATCCCCGATGGTGATCATGTAAGGGATCATCCGTAGTTCTACAGAGGGAGAAAAAGAGTGAGGGTTAGTACACCGGGGTCTTTGAGTCATGTTCAATTTATTACATTCAGTGTAGGATTTTGGTACCCTTGAAGAGCATGACCGCTACTGCAGTATCAACCATCCAGGCAGTGAAATTTAACCCCTTGTATTAAACCATAATAAGGAGCTGATCAGCATGAAACACAGGAGTTGATGAAGTCCTTTGAGTACATATAAACTTTCCTGTTTCATTTTCTATTGGTTGTGAATTCCCTTGGGTATTTTTCAGTTTTTTCCAATCTTTTAATTTCTTTAAAAATATCAGTGGTTATCCAGTACGCAGTATGTGATTGGATCACAGTTGGATAAACGCATTATATTTTTTGCCAGGATATCAGGAACTGGGGGTTTGGTGTACTCGTGGTTTGAACTAGAGATTATTAAAAGGGATATCGGAACCAAATTACAGTAATTCGCAGGTATTGATATTGTATCTAAAAGATCCTGGATGACAGCGAATTAGAGGAGCTTTTTATGTTATTGTTTGGACACGAAGATCATACTTTTTGCTTGATGATAAAGACGGCCTTATACTAGAAGCCCTGATGATGTTCCGGATGGGGACGAAACGTGTTGGCTGTTAATTTGTTAATTTTGGTTTTATGTGATATAAATTATTGTGTCTTCTGGAAGCTGACTGAATTGAACACATGTTTCGGAATAAAGAAAACTCAATGCTAATCTTCGCTTGTTTTGAGGAACATTTATATAAATTGTTGACTTTCTAAAACGTAATAGGAAACTGTAATATCTTTGTATTTGATTTCGCATACTCTCTTCAATCTCCAGTTTCTTCAATAGTTTTTGAGGTTATGGCGGTGTACCTTGGGGAGGTGAGTGTGTGCACAGATTCTGATCAGGTTTTGAGATTACTTGTGTGGGATTCACCCCTTGGGTGCACATCAAGAGACCCTACACCGTCACATTTTGTTTCAATTCATGTTTATTCTTTGTTGCTTCACACATTATCATGGTGATGGTGGTTTTCAAGTGCGTAATTGCCTTTCTTCCTTCATTTGTTGCTGGAGTCAATTATACCTGCATTCATCCCTGCTTCTAACTCCCTTTGTGCCCTATAATTGGATTTGCTTTTCCAAGTAACTTTTCATTATTTCTCTAACCTCCCTGCTCATCTAATTTACAGCACTCAGATCCCTCTTTCCAGCCTTCTGTTCCCACCCCATGTCAAAGGATGTGCAAGAATGGACATACGTTTGCACACCATTAAGATTTGATTGTAGGACATAAGTCTAATGGTAGGTATTTGACACACATTCCTACTGCTCTGCTATTCAGAACAATGGCAAATATTTGCTGAATTAATGTTCTAGTTAGGACATGCTACATTTACAGCTTGGTGTTCTGTGTTCAATTATTGCAAGCAATGTCAGTCCTCCTGTTCTTCTTGACATAGAATTGGCTAATAAATGTATTATTGCTGTCTTATCTGGGCCTATTCCCTCTCTACTTTGTCATAGGGGAGAAGCCTGCTAGGACGTTATCATGCACACTTGAGACTTTGATGACAATAAATTGTTCTGCTGCAAGAAGCAGGAGCTATGGTAGTAAAGACGTTTCATCACCAGCAGGATACAGTGGGATGTTTGTGTGCAGTTCATAATAGGAATTAAGTTTATTATACCTTGCTGGTCCATGTCTATGGGGGTTTCCTTCAGGACCTCTAAGGATTGATTTTAATCAAGCATTTTGGTAGGAATTTGCTTTATGAAATCAGCGTATGTGTTTGGTGGGGGGGTGTTCCTTTCGGCCATTTGTGACAGTTTCAAAAGTTACTATACTTGTGCATTCTGTACAGTGTGCACTACTATAGTGAACTTTTCATCTTGGGGTGAAGAACGAGTGAAGTTGAATATGTTTTCATTAAATGAGTTCAATGTGTTTTGTACAGGTGATGTTGCCAAGTGTCATGGTTTGTGTTGGCCCTTGGGCATGGCTTGTGCATTTAACAAGATGGCGGCCGATCTGTGAGCTCTGTCGCGCTACAAAGCTAATTCTTCTGGTTTTAATGCTTTTTGGGCCACACTTTTACTCCCTTAACTGTCTTCTATTTCCTTGAAGGTTCTGCTTTTTGGAGAATCCTCTTCATGTTTGGCTGAGGTGAATTATATGCCGTCTGCCAAAGTTCATTTGCCGATTCAGAAAAGGGGGTGGTGATGGACAGAGTATCTGAGTTAAACAGAACACTCATACCCAGTCAACAGATCAGGGCTTGATCCATCACCGTTTTTTAGCTCACTGCACCATCCCAGCTCAGAACCTGGCTATATGCAAATTAGTCTGTCCCTGGCCCAGTGCATCATGGGAACAGGGCAGACCAAACTACCAAGCCAATTCTTATACTGGGAAGGAAACAAGCTTACGGGGACCGGTTTCTGGCATTACAGCCGTCTTCGGCCCGGCTTGCTTGAATCCTGATGGTGCAATGAGCAAGGGACTCACATCTGAGTATACCCTTCCACGCTTATGGTGGACAAAACGATTCAGAAAAGGGGGTGGTGCTGGACAGAGTATCTGAGTTAAACAGAACACTCATACCCAGTCAACAGATCAGGGCTTGATCCATCACCGTTTTTTAGCTCACTGCACCATCCCAGCTCAGAACCTGGCTATATGCAAATTAGTCTGTCCCTGGCCCAGTGCATCATGGGAACAGGGCAGACCAAACTACCAAGCCAATTCTTATACTGGGAAGGAAACAAGCTTCCGGGGACCGCTTTCTGGCATTACAGCCGTCTTCGGCCCGGCTTGCTTGAATCCTGATGGTGCAATGAGCAAGGGACTCACATCTGAGTATACCCTTCCACGCTTATGGTGGACAAAACGATTCAGAAAAGGGGGTGGTGATGGACAGAGTATCTGAGTTAAACAGAACACTCATACCCAGTCAACAGATCAGGGCTTGATCCATCACCGTTTTTTAGCTCACTGCACCATCCCAGCTCAGAACCTGGCTATATGCAAATTAGTCTGTCCCTGGCCCAGTGCATCATGGGAACAGGGCAGACCAAACTACAAATTAAATTCTTATACTGGGAAGGAAACAAGCTTCCGGGGACCGGTTTCTGGCATTACAGCCGTCTTCGGCCCGTCTTGCTTGAATCCTGATGGTGCAATGAGCAAGGGACTCACATCTGAGTATACCCTTCCACGCTTATGGTGGACAAAACGATTCAGAAAAGGGGGTGGTGATGGACAGAGTATCTGAGTTAAACAGAACACTCACCCCCTTTTCTGAAAAGTTCATTTGCCAGCATGACGCCGTCATTTTGTGCTACACCCTTTTATTTATTTTTCACTTCAAGGCAGTGATTAATATATAATTTCTCACTTTGAATCACTGATATTTGATATCTCCCACTGTAGTTCTGCAAATACTTTTTGGCTATTTAAGGTACTTTTATTGATCTTGCTTATCTTTACCTCAACTGGCCTCATTGTAATATTTTTCTTTTGACCGAGAATGACATTTCCTGTGGCATAACACTGTGGTTGCTTTTCAGCGTTTTTGACATATTTTTTGCCCATTTTATTTCTACACTTTCAGTTTTAATATTATTTTTGCACCTCTCATATTTCTGCTTAGTTTATGGTGAGAACAACTTTTTTGGGGAGGCAACTGAGCAACAAAAATCAATCAACTAATAGCTAATCTCACTCTCAGTTGCTCTAAACCAACGTCTGCTGGAACAAAACCTAAAAGGGCCAAAAATGGCTCTCCATTTCCTATATCCACGTCTAGTAGTACAATTTTAAACACCATTTTGGATGAAGTAAGAGAGGTGCAACCTGTCATGCATGCCACCAATGAAACGTTACAACAAACTGAGGATAGAAGAACTTTTATGGAAAACAGGATGGTTTAAATGACACAACACGTGAGTTTTGCAAAAGTTGCAGCTGTGAAGATTCCCACGCTTGAACAAGAAATGTTTAAACTTAAGCTCCATAAAGAGGATTTGGAAAACAGGAATATTCATAATAATTTGCGCTTGCATGGTTTACCAGAAGGCATTGAGGCTCCCAACCTTCTCGATGTCAATCTTAAAGAAATTAATTTCTGAGCTTTTAAAAATCTCTAAGCCACCTCCTATTAACTTATAAAGTGTTCATCATCTAGGGAAACAAAATCATCACTCTTTAAAATGCATTGATATTTTATTTCTGAAGTTAACTTACTTGCTATGTGTTTTGAGAATGACTGAGCACTAAAAGAAAATCCCGATGTATTTCAGGCATGGCCCTTCCTAAAGGGAATGTTATTCTGAAATGTGTGCAAACAGCGGTGCCTCTCGAGCGGCGTGCACAGGGTTGGCCATGAACAAATGTTTATAGTAACGCAGCGTGAAATAGAAGTTTGCTATCTATAATCCTGAGGAATGGCCATGCCCAAAATGCATTGGGTTCATGAGATTCCCAGATTATTTGTATGAAATCATATGATGACACTACATGATATTCTATAGTACAAATACTCTGGCTGCTGTTGTGCTATTGTATAGGTACTCTAGCTTTTAGTCATCACTAGTTGAAGTACTCTGGGTTGTGGTCTGCTATAGTAGAGATACTCTAGCTTGTGGTCAGCACTAGATGAAATGCTCTACTCTGTGCTCTGTTATAGTAGAGATACTCTGGCTCTTGGTCGGCAGTAGTTATCATACTCTAGCTTGGGGTCAGCAGTAATTGAGATTCTCTAGCATGTGTTGTGCACTAGTAGAAATACTCTGGTTTGTATTTAGTAATAGTGTGCATACTTTGGTTTGTGATGAGCCATAGCTGAAATACTCTGGCGTATGTATAGTAATAACAGATTTGCCCTGGCTTGCGGTCAACACTAGTTGAGATACTTTAGCTTGTGTTCTCCTACAGTAGAAATTCTCTAGCTTGTTGTCAGCACAAATTGAAATATTCTGGCTTGTGGTCTACAATAGTAGAGATGCTCTAGCTTATAATAATAATAATAAAGAGATTTATAAAGCGCCTGGTGACGCCATCTCGGCGTGTCCCCGCGCTACGGAGAAAGGAATCGCTCAGAAAGCAGGAAACTCCTCTGTTCAGGCTGTGTAGTTAAAGATTATACAGATGGGTCTTAAGAAGTTTTCTGACCTTGACTTCAGATCCTTCTAATCTTAGGCTGATCGGGAGTCTGTTCCAGTTGCTGGCTGCCAACAGTCTGAAAGAGCGACCACCCAATTTAGCTCTTTTTACGAGGGGGATTTTTAGTAGACCCGCTCCTACTGAGCGTAGTGCTCTTGCTGGCTCATAAATGTGTACCAGGTCATGAAGATAGGATGGTGCTTTATGCCATATAATCCTGTGGCATATTAAGAGTGCTTTATTTATCACTCTCTTTCTGACCGGTAGCCAGTGTAGCGCTGCAAGAGCTGGTTTAGAGGCTGCCCTTTTAGGAAGTCTCAGCACCAGACGGGCGGCTGTATTTTGAAGGACTTGCAATCGCCCTAAGCTTTTTTCAGTGGTGCCTAAGAGCAGAACATTTCCGTAGTCCATACGGGACGTGACCAGAGCTTGTGTCATGGTACGTCGAGCCTCCAGCGGGAGTAAGTCCAATGTGTGATTGAGAGTTTTCAGTATCCCAAAACACTTTCCCACTAGACAGTTGACGTGGCCCTCATAGGATAGCTTGGGATCAACCCATATTCCCAGGTTCTTTGCCTCCTTACAGGGAGTGGGTGTGGGGCCTAGACATGTTGGCCACCAGTCCATTGTCTAGCTTGAATTGCTCCCTCCAATCACCATAACCTCCGTCTTGGAGCCGTTGAGCTTTAGACAGTGCGAGTTCACCCATCCCGCTAAAGCCTGCATACAGGCCTTGAAGTTGGATGCGGCTGTAGCGGGGGCTTGGGACAGGGAGATCAGCAGTTGGGTGTCATCAGTGTAGGAGACTAACTCCACTCCATACGCTTGCACCACTTCTGCCAAGGGGGCCATATACAGATTAAACAAGCTTGGGCTCAAAGCTGAGCCCCGGGGCACCCCTTGTTCTAGTGCTATGGCAGAAGATTTAGAGGAGCCCCTTTGGACCTGGAAACTTCGGTCAGTAAGGAATGCTTTCAGCCAGCTTAGCGCGGACTCTGTGACCCCTGCTTTGTTGACACTGTAGCAAGATGGAATGAGCTACAGTGTCAAACGCCGCACTGAGGTCGAGCATTATCAGTGCCATGGTATGTCCGGAGTCTGCCCCTTGCCGCAGGGTCTCGGTTGCTCTCAACAGGGCCGTCTCCTTAGAGAAACCCGGTCGGAAACCTGATTGAGAGGAGTGCAGGAGGTTATTATTCTCTAAGTGGGCCATTAGTCGTATGTTGGCCACTTTCTCTGTCACTTTGGCCAGGTATGGTAGTAAGGAGATAGGTCTTAAGTTTTCGAGAACTTCAAGGCTAACATTTGGTTTCTTTTTAATGGGAAGAACTATTGCTTTCTTCCAGTCATCCGGGTGGTCACCACATGTTGAAATACTCTGCCCTCTGTTTTGATTTAATAGAGATTCTCTGGCTTGCGGTCAGCACTAGTTGAGATACTCTGACCTGTGTCCTGCAGTAGTATAGATGCTCGAGCTTGTGGTCAGCACTAGTTGAAATACTCTGACCTGTGTCCTGCAATAGTATAGATACTCAAGCTTGTCGTCAACACTAGTTGGTGTACTCTGTCCTATGTTCTGCTATAGCCGAGATACTCTGGCTTGTGGTTGGGACTTGTTGAGATTCTCTGCCCTGTGCTCTGCTGTAGTCTAAATACTCTGTCCTGTGTTCTGCTGTAGTAGAGATACTCTGGCTGGTGGTCGGGATTAGTTGAGATACTCTGCCCTATGCTCTGCTATAGTAGAAAAACTCTGGCTTGTGGTCGGCAAAGAATTGAGCTACTATGTCCTTGCTCTGCTGTAGTAGAGATACTCTGTCTTGTGGTTGGCACTAGTTGATATAATTTGCCCTGTGTTTTACTGTTGTAGAGATATCTGGCTGGTGGTCAGGATTAGTTGAGATTCCCGGCCCTGTGCTCTGCTGTAGTTGAGATACTCTGGCTTGTGGTTAGTAGTAATAGAGATACTTTAGGTTGTGGTCAGCGCCAGTTGAAGTACTCTGCTCTATGTTCTGCTATAGTATAGATACTCTGGCCTGTGGTCAGCACCAGTTGAGATACTCTGACTTGTGGTCAGTAGTAGTACAGATACTCGAGTTCAGTGATACTCGACTTATGGCCCAGGTGCCGCATGCGGCCCTCCTGACCTTTATATGCGTTCCCTGAGCAGCAGGAGCCCTGGGCTGTTTGCTCCACTCAGCACTAACATTAAAAATGTTTTAAATATACAGCAAGCACTTATTTAAAGGTTAATTGCAGTTAAGCAAAAGGAAGTAACTAGGACCTTAACTTTAGAAACACCGTTATTTTTAATGACATCAAACATGTAAAAATACAATAGTCTTTTTGAAATTCAAAAAGTGTATTTCATTGACCTGTAGAACTATTTCACCTTAGTAAATCAAATTAAAGCAGTGGATTCAGAAAAATATTTTTCAAGTGATAGTTTTCAAACATGTATTTAGAAACGTTCATGCTCCCCCCTTCTCACAACAACAATGCTACTAGTGATTAGATGCAAGCACAGGAGATTATTTTGTCCAGCACAAGTTCTGAAGTCTGGTATTTCGAGTTCCTCTTATATGTGATAATGAAGAAAAAGGAGGGAAATTGAAATAAAACAATTGCCCAGGGTCACACAGTTTGGTCAAGTGGAGAAGCCGGGATTCATCCCCGGTTTTCTGGTTTCACATTGTCCAATTGAGTTCAACCATTAGATATACACACTTTGCTTCCCCAACACCCACTTTAAATTCCCCTCCCACACTGGCATCAGTGTGGCCCTCGGTCACACCAAAGACCAAAGTTTGGGACCCCTGGAAAATGTTTGTGAGTACCCATGCTCCAGCTTGTGTTCAACTCTAGTTGAGATTCTCTGCCCTGCGCTCTGCTGTAGTAGAGATACTTAGGCCTGTGTTCTGCAGTAGTAAACATATTCTGGCTTGTGTTTAGTATTAGTTGAGACAGTTTGACTTGGGCTGAGCAATAGCTGAACTACTGTGGCATAAGTTCAGCAATAGTAGATACACTCTGGATAGTGTTCTTCAATAATAGTAGTTCTCTGAATTGTGTACAGCAATAGTGAAGTTTTGCCTGTTGTTGAATAGTTAAGAGTATCACTGCCTGAATGTATGACTGAGCTGTACTTGGGATGTGAAAACACCTACCTCGGCTGCGCTTGGTCCTGGTTGGTTTTGGGCTCTCTGCATCATCTGTGTTGACCTGCAGAAAGAATAAGTGCAGTTATCTTCTGCCCATTGGGAGAATTCCATCTATTCATTCGCTCATCAATTTATAACCAGAAGCCTCCCTTCCCCATAACTGTCTAAGGGTCTTCTACAATGACAGATCATTTCAGATTACTCTCCGATCTCCTTTCCAGTAGCTGAGTAATCTGAGACCAACTTTATTTCCTAGTATATCTGACTCTCAGTGGCTGAGTAATCTAAGATGTGTCAGTCTCCTCACACATCTCACTCTCAGGGACCTCTGTAATGTGAGTCCATCCTAAGTCGATCTAACATCTCACTGTTGGGGGCATCTGTAATATGAGACTTTCTCAGTTCTTCTGCATCTCACTATCAAGGCCCTCAGTAATGTGAGACTGCCTCAGGTTACTATTAAATCTCACTCTCAGCGGCCTCTGTATGTAATCTGATACATCTCAAGTTCCATATGTAGTTTATTCTTATGGGCCAATGTAAGTTGTTAGCGCATGTCACTCCGAGGGGCGTCTATAATCTGAGACCATCTCAAGTTGTTAGCGCATGTCACTCTGAGGGGCGTCTATAATCTGAGACCATATCAAGTTCCGTGCACATGTCACTCCTAGGGACGTCTATAATCTGAGACCATCTCAAATTGTTAGTGCATGTCACTCTGAGGGGTGTCTATAATCTGAGACCATCTCAAGTTGTTAGCGCATGTCACACTGAGGGGCGTCTATAATCTGAGACCATCTCAAGTTGTTAGCGCCTGTCACTCTAGAGGCGTCTATAATCTGAGACCATCTCAAATTGTTAGTGCATGTCACTCTGAGGGGTGTCTATAATCTGAGACCATCTCAAGTTGTTAGCGCTTGTCACTCTGAGGGGTGTCTATAATCTGAGACCATCTCAAGTTGTTAGCGCATGTCACTCTGAGGGGCGTCTATAATCTGAGACCATCTCAAGTTGTTAGCGCATGTCACACTGAGGGGCGTCTATAATCTGAGACCATCTCAAGTTGTTAGCGCCTGTCACTCTAGAGGCGTCTATAATCTGAGACCATCTCAAATTGTTAGCGCATGTCACTCTGAGGGGTGTCTATAATCTGAGACCATCTCAAGTTGTTAGCGCATGTCACTCTGAGGGGTGTCTATAATCTGAGACCATCTCAAATTGTTAGCGCATGTCACTCTGAGGGGTGTCTATAATCTGAGACCATCTCAAGTTGTTAGCGCATGTCACTCTGAGGGGCGTCTATAATCTGAGACCATCTCAAGTTGTTAGCGCATGTCACTCTGAGGGGCGTCTATAATCTGAGACCATCTCAAGTTGTTAGCGCATGTCACTCTGAGGGGGGTCTATAATCTGAGACCATCTCAAGTTGTTAGCGCATGTCACTCTGAGGGGCGTCTATAATCTGAGACCATCTCAAATTGTTAGCGCATGTCACTCTGAGTGGCGTCTATAATCTGAGACCATCTCAAGTTGTTAGCGCATGTCACTCTGAGGGGCGTCTATAATCTGAGACCATCTCAAGTTGTTAGCGCATGTCACTCTGAGGGGTCTCGGTAATTTGAGGGCGTTTTAGGACAATTGTACATCTCTCCTGTCTATGCATTTTTCATAAGCCTCCCATGCTTTGCATGTCTCATTGACCTCTAATCGCTCTTTATCCTTCACAGACCGGTCACATCTGTGGCTCTTTCTTGGCCTATCATATCTGTGCCTTCCCACCTGACTTTCCTGCATGTAAAGTGTGGTCATCTTACACCATGACAAAGAGTGAAAGCTTTTATAAGTAGCACTAATTCTTAGACTCCTTGCCTCTAAGCACTCTATGAAGCTTCACATGCAGGGGTATTTTCAAATGCACTCCAGTTGTAGGTCCACCACAGTAGCCTTTCCAATCCAAGACTTCTTCAGGTACCTCTCATTTTTAGGGCTGACTCATACACTCCTTAGGATGAGGTTTGCAGCTCAACCACTAAACTAGACCTCTCATGATGAATTACCTGACAGGGTTTGCCCCTTGCTAATGGTTAGTTGCCTTAGGCACTTACTCCACAGGGATATTTTAGAACATGTCATATCCAGCGTTCTTCTCTACATATCATATCTCCAGCTTTCTCCATTGGTCCCATGAACCTAGGGCTATCTCAGAGTCCTCATCCTCTTCCCTGTGACCAAGTTTAAAGTCTTTCATTTCCAAGGCCCCTTAATCACGCTTCATGCCTGCGGTGCCTCGAAGGCCTCCGGCAGCTACAGATACCTCTAGCTTCTCTAGCACATCTCACCTCTGCCAGTACCTCAAAGGCCTTTTGTTGCCAAGGCCCCCTGAGACATGCCTCACGTCTGGGGTGTCAGAGGCCTCTCAGATCCAGTCACAAACCTCTCCAGCCTGGGACTGTCGTCTGAGGTGACAAGGCAGTGTCTACTCACCAGGTCTGCCTGTGAGGTGGACTGCTGCTGCTTCTTCTTCTTCCTCTCCTCCTGGTAGGCCTGCAGAGACACCCCATGACTGTGACCCCCGCCTTCTCCATCCTCATCCTAGGAAAGAAGTCAACAGTTACTTCACCTTGAATCCAACATGACTACAGAAGGTCCTGTGTGAGGGAGCAAGAAGCTTTCTTTATCAGCACAAGTCATGTTATCCACCCAAGACGTTTGATCCATGAGAACATTACAGTAATGAAATCACAAGGCCGGAAGTGATATGACTGACCTTCTTGAGAGAATCTGCCACATGAGTGAAAGAAATAAGATGTATGCACAGTTTGACTAAAGCAGATAAAAGGCTATTTTAATCGCAATGTAAACTTGATGTTTCAAGGTTTTGTCATTAACCCTCAGGGCCTGGTGCACTGTGAGTGGATACAGCCTTGATATACTAACGCTAGTCAGTGTCTGCATGCTGACCTGCCAGCTAGAGGCAAGTGCTATTTACCCTGACTCCTCCCACCACATGCCAGGGGCAGCTCATCGTGCGTGGGCACCATCATATGGCAGGGCCACATGCAATGTGCCTGGTCACTGCCTGGGCTAGTTGATGTGTCTGGAAGCTGACATATGCTAGAGAGAGGTTGCTCTGCCATTATATGCCCTGGTGCTGCCACAGATTCATTGTGAGTGCCTAGTGGCACTTACATGACCTGGCGCTGCCATAAAACATGGGGAGTAGTTGGTGGCATTTATATGCCCTGGCGCTACCATAGAATCTTGGGGTACTTGGTGGCACTTATATGCCCTGGCGCTGCCACAGAGTCATGGGGGTTACTTGGTGGCACTTATATGCCCTGGTGCTGCTGCAGAATCATGGTGAGCACTTGGTGGCACTTATGTACCCTGGCGCTGCCACAGATTCACGAGGAGAATCCTGGGGGGTACTCGGGAGCACTTAAATGTCCTGGTGCTGCTGCCACAGAGTGGCTTTGAGTACTTGGTGGCACCTACAAAAACGGCACCTATATGCCCTGGGCCTGCCACAGAATCAAGGTGGGGGGGGCACTTCGTCACACTATTATGCCCTAGTGCTGCCACAGAATCATGGTGAGCACTTGGTGGAACTTATATGCCCTGGCGCTGCCACAGAATCATGAGGAGCACTTGGTGGCATTTATATGCCCTGGAGCTGCCACAGAATCATAGGGAGCACTTGGTGGCACTTATATGCCCTGGCGCTGCCACAGATTTATGGGGAGCACTTGGTGGCATTTAATGCCCTGGCACTGCCACAGAATCATGGAGAGTACTTGGTGGCGCTTATATACCCTGGCGCTGCCACCGAATCATGGGGAGCACGTAGTGGCACTTATATGCCCTGATGCTGCTGCAGAATAATGGGCAGGACTTGGTGGCACTTATATGCCCTGGTGTTGTCACAGAATTATGGGGAGCACTTGGTGGAACTTATATGCCCTGGCGCTGCCACAGAATCATGAGGAGCACTTGGTGGCATTTATATGCCCTGGAGCTGCCACAGAATCATAGGGAGCACTTGGTGGCATTTATATGCCCTGGCGCTGCCACAGATTTATGGGGAGCACTTGGTGGCATTTAATGCCCTGGCACTGCCACAGAATCATGGAGAGTACTTGGTGGCGCTTATATACCCTGGCGCTGCCACAGAATCATGGGGAGCACGTAGTGGCACTTATATGCCCTGATGCTGCTGCAGAATAATGGGCAGGACTTGGTGGCACTTATATGCCCTGGTGTTGTCACAGCATTATGGGGAGCATTAGTGACACTTATATGCTGTGGTGCTGCCACAGAATCATAGGGAGTACTTGGTGGCACTTAGATGCCCTGGTGCTGCTGCAGAATAATGGGGAGCCCTTGGGGGCACTTATATGCCCTTGCTCTGCCACAGAATCATGGGGAGCACTTGGTGGCACTTATATGCCCTAGTGGTACCACAGAATCATGGGGAGCACTTGGTGGCATTTAAATGCCCTGGCGGTGCCACAGAATCATGGGGGGTACTTGGTGGCACTTATATGCCCTAGCGGTGCCACAGAGTCATGGGGGGGTACTTGGTGGCACTTATATGCCCTGGCGCTGCCACAGAATCATGGTAAGCCTTTGGTGGCATTCGTTATGTGTTAAGGCACTGCTAGGGCGCTTGCCAAGGGCTGCTTTGAGAAGTCACATGGATGGTGATAGATACTAGTTAAGTATGTTGTAGCCACAATCTATTTCCATGTCTTCCTTTCTCTTTTTGGAATAGTTTGCAACTTTACACAGCACATTGATGACATGCACCTCTCTCTCTCTGCTAAGAAGCCACAAACCATTCTTCAAAATATTGGCCAACCTTAGCCTATCCAACGGTTGTATGACGGAACCACGGATGCCTTATCCACGGCTAGCTTTACAACGTGGCAATACAATGAACGTGTCGTTACCAGGCGTTCTTTTAGCACACAAGTCGTTACAACGACTTGCCTTAGTGTAGCACTTGTTTTTGGAATAGTATCATTTACTACTCTAAGTCCAGTCTGTGTAACAGTAGGGAAGGTGTTGGACTTAAAATCCAACACCAGTCCAACAACACGCTCCCTAATGCAAGTCGCTGTAACGGCTTGCTTGCTAAAGGAACACTTGGCAACGACTCATTCATTGTGGTACCCGCTTTGTAAAGGCACTGCGTGGTTCTGACTGTGTGGTAAAGCATTTTTCCCTTTATATTTGGCAAGCCAAGGACCTCTGACTCCATACTGCACCCAGAGATCTTGTTTCACTAAGACAAGTTGGATGGATAACACATACCCCCACATCATAGCAAAGACCCCCAGTCCCACTCATGATTCACTGACCTCACTGTCACGGTACAGACAGATGTCAAACATCTTCTCCATCCAGAAGAATGCGTAGATCCCACCAAGCACAACCAACAACTTCCATGTGTGGGACCTGTCCTCGGCACCATGGTCGTGGTGGGCTTCTTCTCCGGAGTGGCTGTGCAAGCCCAGGAACTGCAAAGACAGGCAGAGAAGCACATAAGAGCAAGCATCTCCTCTTGTAGTTGCTGCCTATATGCAAGGAGGGCAAGACTGCGGGGACACAGGAACACTGGCAGCAATCGCACCAGCGTAAGTATGGTTAGATCACAGTTTCAGTATCTCCTCTTATAGCTGTTGCCTCCCTGCAAGGACGGCGTGACTGTGGGGACACAGGGACACTGGCTGCAGTAGCGCTAGCGTAGTTATGGTTAGGTCAGAGTTTAAGCATCTCCTCTTATAGCTGTTGCCTCTATGCAAGGACGACAGGAACACTGGCAGCAATAGTGCCAGCGTAGGTATGGTTAGGTCAGAGTTTCAGCATCTCCTCTTGTAGCTGCTGCCTCCCTGCAAGTATGGCGAGACTGTGGGGACACAGGCTCACTGGCAGCAGTAGTGCCAGCGTAGATATGGTTAGGTCAGAGTTTCAGTATCTCCTCTTATAGCTGCTGCCTCCCTGCAAGTATGGCGAGACTGTGGGGACACAGGAACACTGGCAGCAGTAGCGCCAGCGTAGTTATGGTTAGATCACAGTTTCAATATCTCCTCTTATAGCTGTTGCCTCCCTGCAAGGACGGCGTGACTGTGGGGACACAGGAACACTGGCTGCAGTAGCGCTAGCGTAGTTATGGTTAGGTCAGAGTTTAAGCATCTTCTCTTATAGCTGTTGCCTCTGTGCAAGAATGACGAGACTGTGGTGACACAGGAACACTGGCAGCAGTAGCGCCAGCGTAGTTATGGTTAGATCACAGTTTCAATATCTCCTCTTATAGCTGTTGCCTCCCTGCAAGGACGGCGTGACTGTGGAGACACAGGAACACTGGCAGCAATTGCGCCAGCGTAGTCATGGTTAGGTCAGAGTTTCAGCAACTCCTCTTATAGCTGATGCCTCCCTGCAAGGATTGCGAGACTGTGGGGACACAGACACATTGGCAGCAGTAGCGTTAGCGTAGTTATGGTTAGGTCAGAGTTTCAGTATCTCCTCTTATAGCTGTTGCCTCCGTGCAAGGACGGCGTGACTGTGGGGACACAGGAACACTGGCTGCAGTAGCGCCAGCTTAGTTATGGTTAGGTCAGAGTTTAAGCATCTCCTCTTATAGCTGCTGCCTCCCTGCAAGTATAGCGAGACTGTGGGGACACAGGCTCACTGGCAGCAGTAGCGCTAGCATAGTTATGGTTAGGTCAAAGTTTAAGCATCTCCTCTTATAGCTGCTGCCTCCCTGCAAGTATGGCGAGACTGTGGGGACACAGGCTCACTGGCAGCAGTAGCGCTAGCGTAGTTATGGTTAGGTCAGAGTTTAAGCATCTCCTCCTATAGCTGTTGCCTCCGTGCAAGGACGGCGTGACCGTGGGGGCACAGGAACACTGGCTGCAGTAGCGCCAGCGTAGTTATGGTTAGGTCAGAGTTTAAGCATCTCCTCTTATAGCTGCTGCCTCCCTGCATGTATGGCGAGACTGTGGGGACACAGGCTCACTGGCAGCAGTAGCGCTAGCATAGTTATGGATAGGTCAGAGTTTCAGTATCACCTCTTATAGCTGCTGCCTCCCTGTAAATATGGCGAGACTGTGGGGGCACAGGCTCACTGGCAGCAGTAGCGCTAGCGTAGTTATGGTTAGGTCAGAGTTTCAGTATCTCTTCTTATAGCTGTTGCCTCTGTGCAAGGACGGCGTGACCGTGGGGGCACAGGAACACTGGCTGCAGTAGCTCCAGCGTAGTTATGGTTAGGTCAGAGTTTTGTTTTTTTAAAAATCTTTTTATTGAAACAAAACAGCTCCATGAAAAGACACACCAGGTAGTAGTGAGAAAGCAGTGGTATGTACACATTAGATGAGTATAGTACAGCAGCCATTAATGGGCAATAAAACAGTCTACCCCCGGGTCATGCCCCAACAGAATATAAGTGGGTCAACTAATCCGCTCCTCCCTCTCCTTCAATCCTCCCCTCCCCGGCCATGACCCACACCCCTACCTCCCTCGTCCCCCTTCCCCCGGTGATGTGATCAGACCCTGCTACCCGCCAAGGCCCGAGGCATCCCAGGGAGAGGTTGTGTCAACGGTATGTAGTTCGTGGTACCCCCTTGGGGGGAACTCCTATGGTGATGCATCCGGGGTATCCATCCAGACTCCTCTATATCTCCTCCAAGCCTGCCATATCTTTTCCCATTTTTTGGGGCACCCCCTACTATTATAGATGACTTTCTCTGCCCTCTGACACCAGTCTATATCCAGTTCCCACTCCTCAATTGTCGGAATTAAGTCACTCCCCCAGGCTCTTGCGATGTTTCTTTTGGCTACCATACTCGCAAAGGCCAACCATATCTTGTCTCCTTTAGGCCATGTAATGTCCCCCGTGACACCCAAAACGTGCCACCTAGCCTCCAGCGGTACCTCCGCCCCCACTACCTCCTCCATTATGTCCTTCAGCCTCACCCAATATGTGCAGATTTTAGGGCAGTCCCACAGGATGTGGAAGAATGTCCCCTCTTCCCCACATCCTCTCAGGCAGAAGTGTGATGTTGTGTATCCCATCTTAAATTGTGCCGTTCGTGGAGTGTAGGACCTGTGGAGGTTGCGCAACTGCACCAACCTGAATCGAGCTCGAATCACCACCTCCCTATGACACTGCAGGGCCTCATTCCAGTCGTCGTCCTCTAGTAAGCCAAGGTTGGATTCCCACTTCTCCCTCAGTGACCATAGGATATGAGGAACATTATTAATGAGCTTTTTGTAAATGAGTGATATGGCCTTATCACTCATGGGGTCTAACAGTAGCCTGTCCTCGAGAGGGGCATAGTCAGGGACCTGATCCCCCTGTGTCAGATGTCTATATAGGGCTTGTTTAAATTGCTGATAGTGCAGGAATTCGCCATCCCCCCATTTGGAAGTCCGACTGGAGAGTTGTGAACTCCACAACCTGCCCCCTTCTCCAGGCGTCCCCCTTGCGGCTGGGGTCCCGCCAAGACATAGCCCAGGGATTTTCTCCAGTTGATACTATATCCGAAGTATTCCCCGAACGTGCGTAACGCGACCATCAGTCGCTGTATGGAGTCTGACGGCCGCTGGGTGTAGAGCAATATGTCATCAGCATATAGCGATATGCGTTCCTCCCATCCGCCTCCCATATCTATGCCCCACACCCCAGGGTCCGTCCTCACCCAGTACGCCAGCGGCTCCAATGCCAGGGCAAAGTGGGTCGGGGACAGGGGGCATCCCTGTCTGGTGCCGCGCCCCAGTTGAAATTCCCGCAACATAGTCCCGTTGACCCGAACCCTCGCCAGTGGTCCTGTGTATAGTAGCTTCACCCAGGAGCAGAACTTGTCCCCGAAGCCCAGCCTCTCCAAGACTGCATAGATGTATCGCCACTCGATACTGTCAAAGGCCATGTGGGCTTCGAGAGAGAGCAGAGACGCAGGCACCCCCTGACGAGCAGACACGGTCTGCAGGACCCCGAATAGACTGCGCAGGTTCAGTCTTGTGCTCCTGTGGGGCATAAAGCCCGACTGGTCCGGATGAACCAGCGACTGGATCACCGCACCCAGGCGCGTGGCCAGGATCTTCCCCAAGACCTTCGCTTCGTAATTAAGGAGGGAGATGGGCCGGTATGAACTGCAGTCCCCTTGTGGTTTCCCCGCTTTATGGATCACAACGATCGTGGCCAACCGTAGGTCCCTCGGGAGCTGCCCAGTCTCCCGCGCCTCGAGGAACATGCTGCACAAGTGGGGCACCGTGAGGCTAGCCACACATCCAAATGCTTCCGCTGGGAACCCGTTGGGTCCGGGGGCTTTCCCTGTTTGCAGGTCCCCCATGGCTTCCTCCACTTCCTTGACCGTAATATCTGAGTGTAGCAGATCCTTGTCTGCAGGTTCCAGTACCAGGAGCTGCAGGGGGGCCAGGAAATCACTATACTCCTGCTCGCCCCTCGCCGCGTGCGACCGATAGACTTCCTCATAATATCTCGCGAAGTCTTCCGCGATTGCCGTGTTTGTGTTGCTCACTGACCCATCCGATCGCTCTATCCTCGGCACCCAACTACGGTCTCGGTCTCTCTTTTCCAACCAGGCGATCATTTTATTCGCCTTGTCTCCTAGGTCGTACACCTTCCGCTGGGTGGCTAATGCGTGCAATCTCGCCTGTTCCGTCAGGATATCCCGTATTTCTTTACTCAAGAGGCAGGCTATCTTGATCCTGATCCCTGCCCCGTTTTCCAGAGCCAGAAGCTCCGATTCCAGTTGTTCCACCTGCGCATGCCTGTCCTTATGCCGCCGCCCTACCTCAGCCTATACAAAGTCTCTGGCTACAGTCTTGTATGCCTCCCACACTAAACCAGGGAGTCCACCGAGCCTACATTGTCTTCAAAATATAGAGTGACCCTCTCCCTGAACCTCTCCTGAAAATCTCTGTCCTTAAATATAAAGGAGTCAAGCCTGGGCGGAGCGCTCCAGTCCCGCTTGGGCCCCATCAACTGAACCCCCTCTGGCGCATGGTCAGAGATCCCTCTGGCCTTGTGGTGTCCATCACGGAACAGGTTCATGCCGTCTGCCTGTGTAACTATGTAATCGATCCTAGAAGAGGACCCATGGGCTGCGGAGACGTGTGTGTACTGTCTCATGTGCGAGTTATGTGTTCTCCACAAGTCCATCAGACCCAGTGCCTGCACAAAATCCCTGAGGTGGCTCACCCCTCCCCTACCCAGTGTAGACGATGACCTATCTAGTTCCCTGTCCATCACATTGTTCATGTCCCCTCCTATGACCAGCATACCCTGAGGCATTTGCAGCAGAAGCTTCCCCACATCAGGAAGCGTGGACGCATGCAGTTATGGAGGTACATATAGTGAGCAGATGTTTAAGGTGCGGCCCTCCCACTGCACAGACAGTGCCACATATCGGCCTAAGGGGTCCGACCAGCATCGCCCCAGGACCAATGGTAAGGAGTTCTTAATGAGCATGCCCACTCCCCTAGATCCAGATGTGAAGCCCGAGTGAGCACGGAGGGTGTAACCAAATCTAGGGCCTTGCAGTGGTTTCCTAGCAGATGCGTCTCCTGTAGGAGGACAACATCTGGAGCATGTCTGCGGAGGTACTGCAGCACCACAGTGCGTTTGATCTTATTCTGCAGGCCGTTCACATTCCAGGATAGGACGTCTATGTGCTGCGCTTTATATGTGTGTGGCCCTGCCATTGTCTCTGTTGAGTCGAATGAGTAGTGCCCACTTCTCCCCCCCTCCCCCTTCCCACCCGTCCCCTGTGTGTGTAGATGGAGTCAACGCCTTCAAACAATGCAAAGATAGAAAATAACAACCAAAACTTTCCCCCCTTCCCCCTCCTGAACAACCCCCCCCTCACTGTTACCCTGCTACTCCGGCCAACCATGCCAGACATCCCCAACAAGCAGAGCGCCTGTAGCCCTCAAAACGATAAACTCAGGGGTGAGCAGTGCAACCAAGTTCAGCATCCAGGGCTCCCCCCTGACCCCTCTTCATAGTCTAATAAGCAGTCCGACGTGCATCCCAGGCTATTCCAGTGTCATGTTTTAAAGTAAGGTCCTCCCATGCCACAAGTTTTGCCTCCCGGCCAGACTGACAGCTAGCAATATGTTCAAGTACCTGTGCGGGCTATCCATCAATTCTTGTAGAACCCACTATGCAGGCCGAAGCCTCCCCCCATACATAGCCAGCCCACAGTGCCGGCAATCATAGTTACCCTCAACATTGCAAGGTTGCAAGATCCTACCAGTACGAGTCCATATAGTCCACTTCCTCACTCCAGGTCCAGTGACGCAGAGAGGCTGTGGGTCCTCCGTGTAGCCTGTTGGTGCTGGCTCTCCTGTTGCCATCGCGCCCTCCCTGTGGACCCCACCGACGAGGCCGGAGACCGGGGGGCCACGCTCCTCCAGCTCCCCTCCCGGTCCGGGCCCCCCGCTGTTGATGGTGCCCTTCCAGCTAGTTATGGACTTCCTACGGGGTATTGAAGAAGACGAATTTCCCCTCCACCAAGACCTTCAACGGCGCCGGGATGAACATCATGTAGCGGAGGCCATGCTCTCGAAGTCTCCTCTTGACAGCGTCAAACGATCTGCGCTCCTGCTGGACTTTGAGCGTAAAATCAGAGAAGAAGCGTATCGTAGCATCCTCCACTCGCAGATTGCCGAATTGTCTCGCCGCCTGTAGGATTGCACCCCTGTCCTGATAGTTCAGTATCCGCAAGATGATGGTTCTCGGCGGGACCCCAGGGCACGGCAGCGGGATCGGCGCCCTGTGCGCTTGTTCCATGACGAAGAGCTTAGACAGTCTCTTGGGTTTCAGGGTGTTCAAGATGAGATCCTCCAGGAACAGCTCTATTCAAGCCCCTTCCATTTTTTCCGGCACACCTACCATCCTGAGGTTGTTCCTTCGGGCTCTTCCTTCCTGATCCTCCAGTCGTGCCGCCATTTGCCTCTGTTGGTGCGTGAGCTGCTGGACCTGTTGCTGCAGCGCTTTGGTGGTCCCTTGAAGGTCCGTAATGGCGGCAGCGTTCTGCGTAGCTTTTTCAGATGTTTTGTTCAGGTCCGCCCGCTGAAGCGTCAACTCCATGGACATTTTGTCTATCTTAGACTCCAGTGTGGTGCCCAGTGACTGTATGGCCTGCATGATGGAGGAGAGAGACGGCTCCCCGGGCTCTTCAGATGACCCGGGGTGGGGCAGACCACTACCGCACGGGTCCGCCGTGTAATTGTCCATAGTGTTGGACTGGGTCGTCGTAGATTTCTTGTTCCTCATGGCCGCTGAATATAGCACGCGGCAACCTTCGGGTCCTCCGCCGGTCACTCGTACCCGGTCGTTCCGGAGAGGAGCAGGATCGATCCTCCTTAGCCCAACACTGCTCGTGCACCCGGGCTCGGATCAGTCGCCCCCCCCCGGGCACCTCCTCGCCGCCGCCGCGGGTCTCCCACTGTGCCCCGTTGTCCTGGGGTCTCGCGCTAGAGTAGTAGGCCTCGCCGCCCTATGGTCGTTCCTCGTGGCCGGCTAAGTCCGGTCTTCACGCCCCTCTCCCACTGCAAGGTGGGGGGAGCAGCTGGTGACACTCCCTCTGGGCAGGGGAGAAAGCAAAGTCCACACCACTCCTGGACACCCCAGCGCAGAGCGGCACTCCTCGCCTCCTCCCCGCGCACTCGCTGCGGCTCACCCGGTACCTGAGGCCAGCGTTGCTTCACAAGGCCCCCACCATGCAGGTTGCGTCAGGCACTCAATTATCAGTCACCAGCCTCTGGGGTCCTGGGTTCGGATTGTATTCCCCCTTTACAGCCCCTCCAGGCAGGATATCACAGAGGCCCCGGCCGGTGTGGGCACGTCTCCCAATGCGCGAGGTCTAGGTGCCTCACCGTTGCCCCCCGCTGGCTGCGCGGGGCCGTATTCCACGTCCCCGCTCCCCCGATGGAGAAGGGGGGGGGGGAGTCCACGTCTGCTGCCTCTGGTCCGGGAAGGGAGGAGAAGGCCTCAGTTTGCCTCGCGCAAGGGCCCCCCGGGGTCGGGTGCCACGGAGGCCGCCACCTCGCCCCCTTGCCTCGGCTCGCTGGTCACCCGAGGCCGGTACTGCAGAGGCGGGTCTTTCCTGCACAGGCCGCACACATCCGTCCTCGTTTCTCCGCCACCCGGGGTCTGCCCGAGACCGGGAAGGCAGCGGCAGGCGTCGGAAGGGCATATCTCCCCGATGCCAGCACGGGACGTCGTCTGACTGCTGGAAAACTTGCGGATTTTAGGGGTTCTCGGGTTCACCACTGGAGGGCCGCAGATCTATGCGGCCATCTTGGTCGCTGCCAGGCCACGCCCCGGTTAGGTCAGAGTTCAAGCATCTCCTCTTATAGATGTTGCCTCTATGCAAGGACGACAGGAACACTGGCAGCAATAGTGCCAGCGTAGGTATGGTTAGGTCAGAGTATCAGTATCTCCTCTAATAGCTGCTGCCTCCCTGCAAGTATGGCGAGACTGTGGGGACACAGGCTTACTGGCAGCAGTAGCGCCAGCGTAGATATGGTTAGGTCAGAGTTTCAGTATCCCCTCTTATAGCTGTTGCCTCCGTGCAAGGACGGCGTGACTGTGGGGACACAGGAACACTGGCTGCAGTAGCGCCAACGTAGTTATGGTTAGGTCAGAGTTTAAGCATCTCCTCTTATAGCTGTTGCCTCCGTGCAAGGACGGTGAGACTGTGGAGACACAGGCTCACTGGCAGCAGTAGCGCTAGCGTTGTTATGGTTAGGTCAGACTTTAAGCATCTCCTCTTATAGGTGTTGCCTCCGTGCAAGGACGGTGAGACTGTGGAGACACAGCAACACTGGCAGCAGTAGCGCTAGCATAGTTATGGTTAGGTCAGAGTTTCCATGGAAACGCATTTTTTGTTTTCTTGATGACTTTGGCACCATTAGTTGAATTTGTAGAAAACCTTCCAAAAAACAACCCTCCGCTTTGGGTTCCTCCAGGAAAGTTTCATGCAAATTCATCAAGCAGAGCCATGAAAAGTGGGATGGAGCCCAAAGTGTAATTTCCCTTTTTAATTAATTACCAGACAATTCTTTGCTCTTCTATACAGAATTTGGCATGAAGGTAGATTGTGTTCACGGGTTGTGTTTTTGATGGTTTGTTGTAAATCTGTTCAGTAGGTTTTGAGAAATTATCATTTAAATAAGTGGTTGGTTTTACATGAATAGGTTAGTTCTTAGGGCCGTTAATTTGTGGAACCCGCTGCAGATCTGCAAATCAAGGAAGATTCCCATCTCGATTCAACAAATTGAAGGCGCCCCATTGGACTCGGGAGCTTTTTCTCTCTTTGTGCGCTGCAGCTCTGCGAATCTGTGGTGGGCTCTGTGAATCCACTGCATTCTTACGGACTGACTTTTACTGGAATATTTCTGTTGCAGCCGCCATTACCAACAGGGTACAGCGCGCAGCATGATGGGAACAAATAACAGAAAAAGTCCTATTTTGGGGAAGCTCTAAGTGGCCCCACCCGCATTAAAATAAAAAATAAAAAAATAGTTTTTGGGCAGGATTATGGGAGCCTGGACCTTCCCTGCGTTTTGCAGCATTTGTGAAGTATCTTGTCTACTAAACTCTAAGGGCCTCATTTATAATATTTTGACGCATGGCAGCGTAGCAAGCCTTCATGCTGCGCTGCCGTGCGCCAGCAGAAAAGGTAAGGAATGTGCTGTATCTTCAAGATACGGCGTATTCCTGTCCTTCTCCCCAGCGCTATTGTGCAAGGATGTCTGCATTGTAAGGGTGAATGTTTTTGTGCAGGAAGGGACACAAGAGGTATTTTTCTCTTTCCGATTCCTAGGCCGACTCAGGGGAGGCATAAGGTAGGCTAATACCTTTATTTATCCTCGTTTTTTCTTTTTCTATGTGTTCTGCACACATAGAAAAAGAAAAAACGAGGAGAAATAAAGGTATTAGCCTACCTTACGCCTCCCCTGAGTCGGCCTAGGAATCTGACGCATCCCCAGGTTTACAAAACCTTATAAATTTGGGAATGCGTGAGGTACTATGGATGTTGCATGGGAACACCCACAGCAAGAGCCATGGAACACCCCTTTCACACAGAGTGATGCGTGAAAGGGTGCCATATTTACAAGGCCACGAAAAGCCACACAGGCTAGCCTGAAGTGGCGTTGTAAATATGGGCAGGCATACTGCGCCGCTGGTGCATCAAAGAAAAGTGACGCACCATAGGTGAGTGGGCTTGTAAGTACGCCCCTAAAACTGGCCCATTGTTTCAACCGGCTTTCCATATTTACCCTTCCAAAGATAGCATCAGTTTTTGCTGATGCCAAAGGCACGGATTTCTATTTAGAGAAGTTATATTGACTCATTTTGTAATACTGTACTCTGTGTACAGATAATTACATAACACACCTCCTTAGAGTAGAGGGAAAAAGTGGAGCACAGAGGGGTTAGACTATGATGTTGGAAAGAGTGGGGCCCCTTGGCACAGAGAGATCTCCCTGGAAGGAATAGTTAAAGAAGATGGAAAGCGGTTGGTGCTAAAATGCAGAAACTAAAACACAGAGCACTATAAACCATGAGACAAACATTTAGTAAAATGTAAATGTTGGGCCTGCTAGACAGAGGTATTCCCAACCATAAACATGCATCCAAAAATACCTCTATTTACATCTGCCAGGAGTTCACATTGGAATTCTTGGCAGGTGCAAACAGATTTACCACTGTGGATTCTTCTCCTGCAAGCTTGGATGGATTTGCAGTGGTAAACCCCTTCATGGGCAGGGGAGCTGGTGTTACACTGAGTGGCCACCCTTGTACGTGTGTGATGTGGGCATTCACCAACTCAGATCCTATAAAAATTCAGGGATGAAGTTCTAGGTTAGAGAGAGAATTGGCACCAGGGTTATCGAAGAAGTGGTCGCGCCAGGTAACAGTACTCGCCTTCCATGCCGACGACACAGAGAAGAAGTAGCATTCAGCAGGTAGGAGTTTGTATACAGTTCCACAGTGGAGGATGGGCAGCCTTAAAAAGTCATTCATATATCTAATAGTACACCACCTGTTCCTAACCTGCCTTCACAGGCGCACAATTACACCTGCTTTGTGAACGGCTCAAAAGTGTAGAAGTAAGTGCAGACTGGGCCGTACAAGTTTTTTTTTACCATTTTCTTTGTGAATCCGCCCTGTAGAATATAAACTACTGTTTTGGTAAAAACGCAAATTAGATTGTACGCTTGAGTTCTACATTTAAATCTTCAAAGCACATATGCTAGTATTGTCTATGATAGGCACACATTCCAGTGAATAACATTGGAGAAAAAAAGAGTGTGTTATTGAGAAAAAAGGCAAGAGGGAACAGGGGGTTGGCACAGAAAAACAAATATCGAAAGATCTACCCTATGATTTAATTTTACATTTGTAGCACATGAATTATTCACTAATCAATATAAAACGTCGTTCAAAACTTGAATTGGTTAATAAAATGAATGCATATGGATTATTTTTAACCCATTGATAATTTAATTCAATAAAATAAATGCATTTAAAATCATAATAAAGATTTTAAAGGAAGTATTGAAATATTCAGAATTTGAAATACTATTCAATTACTATTCATATAACCCATTAATATTGTTCGACTACAATTTTTTTAAATGTGTTATGACAAACAGAAAATATATCATTGATACTTTTTTTTATAGGGTTAGGCATTGGATTCATAAGCTTTTAAAAATGAAAAATTATCAAATACAATATTTAAAATGAAATATGACTAAGCTAGAATGATTATAAAATAACATATTTTTAATGAAAAATTTACATGGCATCAGCGGAGATGTGGTAAACCAGCCTTACCTGTGGGATGAGGTGGAGTATGGCGTCTCCGGTCAGAGACCCCACAGCCAGGCTGACGAAGAGCTGAATAATGTACTGGTAGGCGGCAGTGCAGGCGGAACACAGCAGAACCACAATCCCGAAGACCGCGCAGAGGCAGACCACCAAGTTGGCAATACTGGCATAGATGTATTCTGTCCGGGGAGAGAGAACATGGCGTTACTGTTGGACAATAAGCCACCTGCTTTGGTCTGTGCTTATTCCAGCGACCAGCTTTAGGACAGGCCAGGTCCAAAGGGAGGTCCAGTGTGAGAGAAGTCTACAGTGGGAGAGGCGGGATGGTGATGCGACAGAAGGTGGAGGTGTGGAGTCGCGACACTAAGAAGAAGCCAGAAGTGAGTAGGGTTGCACCAGAAGACCATGAGTGTGGTGGCCAGCTGTGGTACATACTGACCCCCATGGGAATTCACATACCAGCAGGCAAACATGAAAGGTTGGGTAAAGAATACATCAAGACATCCTGGGATTTACCATACACACACATATGTTGGCGTGGGGGATGTGAGGTGTATGACCGCAACACCACCACTCTTCCCTGAGCCAGCACCCTCCCGCCAGCTCAGCGAACCCCAGCCAGGCCGCCGACAACCTCACGAAGTGGATCAGCAACTGCTCGCCCCACTGAGGACCCCGCCCAGCAGACCCGGCAGCAAGAAGGCCCCATGGTTCACCGACGAACTCAAGAGCTCCAAGAAGAACTGCCGAGCCCTCGAGAAAGCCTGGAGAAGGGAGCCAACACCGGACAACATAACCACCCTCAAGCTTGCCACCCGGAAGCACCACCAACTGATCCGTGCCACCAAGAAAACTGCATTCAAGGACCGGCTGGACAACAACGCACACAACAGCAAGGAACTCTTCAACATCGTGAAAGAGCTCTCCAACCCCAACGCCGGAAACAACGACATCACCCCATCGCAAGAACTCTGCAACTCCCTCGCCTCCTACTTCCACAACAAGATCGCGGACATACACAACAGCTTCAACACCCAACCGACGAACGCCACGTCCGACACGACCGAACCACCGCCCCCCACCACCACCCTCCGCGCCTGGACTCCGATCAGCACCGAAGACACCGTCCACATGATGAACTCCATCCACTCCGGATCTCCGACCGACCCCTGCCCTCACCACGTCTTCAACAAGGCCGACGCTGTCATCGCACCCCACCTGCGGGACATCATCAACACCTCCTTCACCACCGCCACCTTCCCTGAGAGCTGGAAGCACGCCGAACTCAGCGCTCTACTCAAGAAACCAACAGCGGACCCCACCGAACTCAAGAATTACCGCCCCATCTCGCTGCTCCCGTTTCCGGCCAAAGTCATCGAGAAGACCGTCAACAGGCAACTGGCCGCCTTCCTCGAGACGAACGGATCCCTCGACCCCTCACAGTCTGGCTTCCGAGCCAACCACAGCACCGAGACCGCCCTCATCGCTGCCACCGATGACATCCGAACCCTGATGGACAACGGAGAAACAGCGGCCCTCATCCTCCTAGACCTCTCCGCGGCCTTCGACACCTTCTGCCACCGCACCCTAGTGCAGCGCCTCTACAACGTCGGAATCCAGGAGAAGGCACTGGAATGGATCATCTCCTTCCGCGACGGAAGGACCCAGAGAGTCCGCCTACCACCGTACAAATCAAAGGCCACCGAAGTCATCTGCGGCGTACCCCAAGGATCCTCGCTGAGCCCAACCCTCTTCAACGTCTACATGAGCCCCCTCGCGGCCATCGCACGCCAACACAACCTGAACATCATCTCCTACGCCGACGATACCCAGCTGATCCTCTCCCTGACCAACGACCCCGCCGCCGCCAGAGCCAACCTTCACTAAGGAATGAAAGAGGTAGCCGAGTGGATGTCGACCAGCCGCCTGAAGCTGAACTCGGACAAGACGGAAGTCCTCATCCTGGGATCCTCGCCCTCCGCCTGGGACGACTCCTGGTGGCCCCCCGCCCTGGGAACCGCACCCAAACCGACAGACCACGCACGCAACCTGGGCTTCATCCTGGACTCCTCCCTCTCCATGACCAAGCAAGTCAACGCCGACTCCTCGTCGTGCTTCAACATCCTGCGCATGCTACGGAAGATCTTCCGGTGGATCCCCACCTAGACCAGGAAGACTGTCACCCAGGCACTCGTCACCAGTCGACTGGACTACGGCAACGCCCTCTACGTCGGAACCACCGCCAAGCTCCAGAAGAGACTCCAACGGATCCAGAACGCCTCAGCCAGACTCATCCTCGACGTCCCACGACACAGCCACATCTCCGGACACTTAAGAGACCTGCACTGGCTCCCGGTCAACAAGAGAATCACCTTCCGTCTCCTCACCCACGCACACAAAGCCCTTCACGATCAAGGCCCGAGCTACCTCAACAACCGCATCAACTTCTACGCTCCCAAACGACACCTCCGATCAGCCAGCCACGCCCTCGCCGCCGTCCCCCGCATCCGAAGAACGACAACAGGAGGAAGGTCCTTCTCCTACCTGGCCGCCAAGACCTGGAACTCCCTCCCGACCAACCTGCGCCTGACCCAAGACCACCTCGCCTTCAGGAAGAAGCTCAAGACCTGGCTGTTCGGGTAGTAGCAGCACCCCCCCCCCCCCTAGCGCCTTGAGACCCTCCGGGTAAGTAGAGCGCTCTATAAATATCTATGATTGATTGATTGATTGTATTTGAGCTTATATAGCGCACAGCTACCCGCAGTGGGTTTCCCGGCGCTTGCTTAGGGAACCCGTCCTGGTATTCCCCTGAGAGATAACCCCGGCAGGGTATCCACAAGGTGAAAGCCAGGCATCCCGCCGCGAGGGGCTGTTGTGGAGATTAAGCAAGCTATTGCCCAGAGTCGCAGAGTGTGAACCCGTGAGTCGAGAAGGCACCGGAGCAAGAATTATCGAGTCCGTGGAATTTTTAGCCCAAGACCCGCCGAGGCGGGGAATTGAACCCTGGTCCAGGGCCGATCTCAGCTTCCGGGTCTGCCGCCTCTAACCCCTGAGCCACACTTCTCCTGAGGTGTTTCTTAGCGGTATTACCTGTGAAAACGCACTAAGCGGTTCTCTTCTTTTTCAGGGTATTAATTTACACGGGGCCTGGATGGTTCCACTACCAACTTATCCTGTCACCTGCAAGGCTCACCAGCTGCAGTGATTGATCCAATTTCTGGACAACTTTCAAATGGAAGTTACCTCATGTTGAACGATCACAGCCGCTGTGGCATGATTGCCAGGTATCCCATATCTAGTGACAATTACATCCATGGTCACTTACTGTATGCAAGTACTGTTTCCACAAATAGACACAGTCAGGGAGTTGCCTTTGTGGCCTTCACTGAACATCTCTTATATACCAATTGATACTCTAAGCAGAATCTTACACCATCACTGACTTACTCTACTCTAGTCAAAGGGTCCCACCTCTACATCTACAGTATCTGTTCAGCAAGTAGAGCATGCTGTTACCAGCTGGCAGCAAAATGTTGGGGTCATATTTACAAGCCTCTATGCGTTGCTCTTGCACCGGGCAGCATGGAGCAAGAGCGACGCCACTTCAAAATGAGATTTATGAAGCCACGCAAGGCCACCTTGCGTGTCCTTCAGTGGCTTCATAAATCTCGAGTAAGGTAACGCAGCACAAATCGCTGCTTTGCTTTACTTTGCTCCAGGGAGGCGTTTCCTTGGGTGTTGCAAGGGTGTTACCATGTAACTCCCAAAGCTTTTCATGCAATCCCAGATTTACCAGAAGGGGTGAACCGGGAAATGTGCCAAAAAGATACGCCTCCCCAAGTGAGACATAACGAAGAGAAATATCTTTATTTCTCCTTGGTTTTTTGTCTTTCCATGTGTGCTGCATTCATTCTGTAGAATACATATAAAGAGGTAAAAGCCTTAGGGGAGTGTTTTTATGCAGGAAGGTGCCCATTCCTGCACAAAAACAATCCTTACAATGATGGCACCCTTGCACCATGGAGCAAGGGTGCCTGTGTTGGCGTCAGGCTGCTAAAAGTGCACCAGCAGAGAGGAAAAGGCAGGAATGGGACGCATTGACTAAAATATGACGCATTTCTGCCCTTTCCCTGTCATGCAGTGCAGCAAGATGACTTTCTGCGCTGCACTCTGTGACTTGGCCATGAAAATGACCCTTGGTGCTCAAATGTATGATCCAAGAAAGGCCAGTCCTCTACATATGATGTATCAAGTTGAAATTGCAAGATCTGAGGAACATTTGGGTCCCTTTGCTCCTGCACCTTAGATGTGTTGAGACTGGCAACCTTGTTGCAATGTCACCCAACCTGCCCTTTTAGTTTAAGAGGAGGTATCAGCTCTTGAAAAAGGTGCAAATAAAATCTGAATCCAAAGCCTTTTGCATTTCCAAAAGGTCACATGTCCACAATATGTTGGAGAACCAGGATGCACCTAACATGTTGCAAGGAGGCCTTGAGTTCCAGTGACGACCACCGGCCTCCCCGTCTCCTTGGTTCACAGAAGACATGGTGTCCTGGCTTCCTGTGTGGATCACTGTCTCTCTTCTTCTTTGTTGCAGGTCTTGCTGGCCAGCAAGGCCAGACCCAGCTTTCTTGCTTGAGCATCTGGGGGCTGCTGCTGAACCGCCAATAATGTTTTGAGGGTGGCAAAGCGGACATATGAGCCAGTAGATCCCAGCTGGTGATTCAAGGAGAGCCGCAGAGGCTGCGAGGAGTGGCCTGGCTGGAAGAACATCGAGTGGAAAAGAAACCGTGGCAATGGTGGAAGAAGATGGTGTCTGTCCCCAGCGTCCACCTTGTAGGTGGTAACCCAAAGTACAAGACTCGTGAGTAGGCAACAGGCACTGAACTAGACTTTACAGCTGCATCTGGTTGCAATATTGGCTATTTTCCAATGTTTGGGGTCTGTGTCTCTTAGGAGTGAACCCAGAGTAAAGAGTCTTCTATATTTTTTTCTGGAACATGACTTTGGGATCTTGGAAGTTGTATTGACTCTCGTGATAAAGTCATCTGCTTTACCTCTTGACATTTGTCTCCTGTGGGACTTATGAAATGTTCCATGGGGTACACATTATTATTATTACTATTATTATTATAAGGTCTTGTAAAGCGCATGGCGACCCAGAAAGGGTTTCCCATCGCTTGGACAAAAAGTAGGAGCTGGCAGAAAGAGAAAGGATCAGAACAACCAGGTTTTAAGATGTTTGCAGAAAGTGGTCTGTTAATGGCATCTTCTGAGGGTGGCCCAAAGCTGAGGGTCCAAGTGTAAGAAGGAGTGAACACCCATGCGGCCTAGTTTCACTTTGGTAACCCTACAAAGGTACTGGTTGCATGACCGACGGTAGCAAGTTGGCTTTTATGGTGCCACCAGATTTTGTAAATAAAGTGGACCAGCATTAAACCTGGCTTTTTGCATATAGCATAGGGCTTTGAGCTGTATTCGTTTGTCCACCATAATCCAGTGAACTTTGCGAAGAAGGCAAGACACCGAGGTATGTTTGGGAAGATGATATGGGAGCCTGGCAGAGGAGTTCTGAATGACTTTCATGCATCTAACAGAAGCCTTGCGTGCCCTTAAGGCCTCAATAATACATATAAATCTGCCATTATTTTTTACTTTATTCAGTGTTGTGATTTTTTCAGTTTGACTTTGGTAGAAGAACATAAGTTCGCATTTATTGAGGATTCTTTATATCCCTCTTAGCCCTGGATTTTACTGGATCACAGAGAAGTGTGGGGAAACAATCCTTGTGGATTTTTGCCTCATGCCTTGCTTTGCAGAATGGTGTGGATGCTTTTGAGGCCTGCATGCCATGTGTGTATGAACACCACAGAAAATAGCAGAGCTAATATTGGATGCTAATGGAATGAGCCCAATCAAAGATGGAGGTTTAAGCCGGTTCCAGGCGAAAGGTCATCTCGTGGTGTCGGCCTTTCTCTAGTAAATCATGGCGACACTGTTGTTCCTGATAGCTATTAGGTATAGCTCAAACTTTGCAGTGCTGCTGCCTTTTGCTTGCTATGCATTTCCCGTTCTACTGCTGTCTGGTTCTTTCACTGTTGATGTTCAACTACATCAACTACAGACCTGCTTCCTGGCCTCTCAGTGGAACTGGTGTCTCGGATGAGGAATGGACACCTGCTTCCTGGCCTCTCTGGAGAGCTGGTGGCTTGGTTGAGGAATGAACACCTGCTTCCTGACCTCTCTTTAGAGCTGGTGGCTTGGATGGGAAATGGGACACCTGCTTCCTGGCCTCTCTTCAGAGCTGGTATCTTGGATGAGGAATGGACATCTGCTTCCTGGCCTCTCTGGAGAGCTGGTGTCTTGGATGAGCAACAGGACACCTGCTTCCTGGACTCTCTAGAGCTGGTGTCTTGGATGAGCAATGGGACACCCGCTTCCTGGCCTCTCTGGAGAGCTGATGTCTTGGATGGGAAATGAGACACCTGCTTCCTGACCTCTCCGGAGAGCTGGTGTCTTGGATGAGGAATGAACACCTGCTTCCTGGACTCTCTGGAGCCCTGGTGTCTTGGATGAGGAATGGACACCTGCTTCCTGGCCTCTCTGGAGAGCTGATGTCTTGGATGAAGAAGGAACACCTGCTTCTTGGACTCTCTGGAGAGCTAGTGTCTTGGATGAGCAATGGGACACCTGCTTCCTGGCTTCTCCGTACAGCTGGTGTCTTGGATGAGCAATGGCACATCTGCTTCTCGGACTCTATGGAGAGCTGGTGTCTTGGATGGGAAATGGGACACCTGCTTCCTGGACTCTCTGGAGACCTGGTGTTTTGGATGAGGAATGGACACCTGCTTCCTGGACTCTCTGGAGACCTGGTGTCTTGGATGGGAAATGGGACACCTGCTTCCTAGCCTCTCTGGAGACCTGGTGTCTTGGATGGGAAATGGGACACCTGCTTCCTGACCTCTCAGGAGACCTGGTGTCTTGGATGAGGAATGGACACCTGCTTCCTGACCTCTCTGGAGAGCTGGTGTCTTGGATGAGCAATGGGACACCTGCTTCCTGACCTCTCTGGAGAACTGGTGTCTTGGATGAGGAATGGACACCTGCTTCCTGTCCTCTCTGGAGACCTGGTGTCTTGGATGAGCAATGGGACACCTGCTTCCTGACCTCTCTGGAGAGCTGGTGTCTTGGATGAGGAATGGACACCTGCGTCCTGCACTCTTTAGAACCTGTGTCTTGGATGAGCAATGGAACATTTGCTTCTCGGACTTTCTGAAGAGCTGGTTTCTTGGATAAGCGATGGGACACCTACTTACTGACCTCTCCGGAGAGCAGATATCTTCGATGGTTGGGAGGACAATCACCATATTCAGTTCTTAGACTCAGATGATTCTGCTAAGGCCTCAAATGCATGTGTGAACCATTGAGATCGACTTGGACTCTGAAAAGTGAAGGTCTTGGATGGCAGTGAGCATCACTGGGCCCCTGTATTCCGTGAATATGCATCACCTTGAATGCCTGAAACTGCGGACTGTTGGTGTTTTTGATTTTTGTGCTCCTGTGATTGATATTCCCCGGAGTTTCACATGTGAGTACCATTTTCAGATATTGGGTTCCCTGCAGTGCTAAGGTATCGTGTGATTGAGCCAGTCACCAGGTGCAACAGAGTATGGAACAAGTGATAACATAGTGACATGCAAAGGGGTAAAGAGAAAGGGGAAGAGCAATGGGAAAGATGGAATTCTAGAAGCGAGGGAGTTAGAAGAAGAGGTGTGACTTATCTAGCGGATAACTAGCTAGTAAAGCAGTAAAGCTCCCTTCAGACAAGGAGCAGGGGTGGGTATCTGGAAGGGCAGAAGAGTCCTGTGCTTGGTTGGGACCTTGCACCCGGGGTACACTCACTCTCTGCAGTGGTCAGCTTGCCGCTGGATGGGGGGACCTTGTGCACCTGGGTGCAGGCTGCACTGAGCTGCTGCTGGAGCAGGGCTGGACTGAGCCGGGTGAAGTCTGCAGGTGAGACCCCTGTGGCGTTGCTGATGCTGTAGATCTTCAGGATGTTAGCAGGGCTGAAACATGCCTGTAAAGAACAGAAAGACATGTTAAGCAGTGACCACTGTGTGTGTGTGTAGCCCAAGCATAGTCAGCATGAAGAACAACTTGTAGCAGCATTGAACCCAGCATCAGGATCCCAGACCATCAGGCAGTGACCACCCTCAGCCACAGTGGGCCTGATTCCCAGAACTAATCTGAGACAAAATCCTAAACTTACTACTTTTGGTATTCACAGAATGCACTTACTACTTTTGGTTAAATTTAGTACTTTTGGCTTAACATATTACTTTTGGTATTCATAGAAGACGCTGACTGAAGAATGCACGGAGCACCCGGACCCGGAACAGGGCAAGGCGCCGCCGACTGAAGCCTGCATGGAGCATCGGGACCCGGAACAGGGCAAGGCGCCGCCGACTGAAGCCTGCACGGAGCATCGAGACCCGGAACAGGGCAAGGTGCAGCCGACTGAAGCCTGCACGGAGCATCGAGACCCGGAACAGGGCAAGGTGCAGCCGACTGAAGCCTGCATGGAGCATCAGGGTCCTGAACAGGGTAAGGTGCAGCCGACTGAAGCCTTCACGGAGCATCAGGGTCCTGAACAGGGCAAGGCACCACTGACTGAAGAATGCACAGAGCATCGGGACCTGGAACAGGGCAAGGCGCCCCCGACTGAAGCCTGCACGGAGCATTGGGATCCTGAACAGGTCAAGGTGCAGCCGACTGAAGCCAGCATGGAGCATCGGGATCCGGAACAGGGCAAGGTGCAGCCGACTGAAGCCTGCACGGAGCATCAGGGTCCTGAACAGGGTAAGGTGCAGCTGACTGAAGCCAGCATGGAGCATCGGGATCCGGAACAGGGCAAGGTGCAGCCGACTGAAGCCAGCATGGAGCATCGGGATCCGGAACAGGGCAAGGTGCAGCCGACTGAAGCCTGCACGGAGCATCAGGGTCCTGAACAGGGTAAGGTGCAGCCGACTGAAGCCTGCACGGAGCGTCAGGGTACTGAACTTGGTAAGGTGCAGCTGACTGAAGCCTGCATGGAGCATCGGGACCCGGAACAAGGCAAAGTGCTGCTGATTGAAGCCTGCACGGAGCATCGGGATCCTGAACAGGGCAAGGCACCACTGACTGAAGAATGCACGGAACATCGGGACCAGAACAGGGTAAGGTGCAGCCGACTGAAGCCTGCACCGAGCATCGGGACCCGGAACAAGGCAAAGTGCTGCTGATTGAAGCCTGCACGGAGCATCGGGATCCTGAACAGGGCAAGGCACCACTGACTGAAGAATGCACTGAGCATCGGGATCCTGAACAGGGCAAGGCGCAGCCAATTGAATCCTGCACGGAGCATCAGGGTCCTGAACAGGGTAAGGTGCAGCCGACTGAAGCCTGCACGGAGCATCAGGGTCCTGAACAGGGTAAGGCGCAGCTGACTGAAGCCTGCACAGAGCATCGGGATCTTGAACAGGGCAAGGCGCACCCAATTGAATCCTGCACGGAGCATCAGGGTCCTGAACAGGGTAAGGTGCAGCCGACTGAAGCCTGCATGGAGCATCGGGACCTGGAACAAGGCAAAGTGCTGCTGATTGAGGCCTGCACGTAGAATTGGGACCTGGAACAGGACAAGGTGCAGCCGACTGAAGCCTGCATGGAGCATTGGGACCCGGAACAAGGCAAAGTGCTGCTAATTGAAGCCTGCACGGAGAATTGGGACCTGGAACAGGGCAAGGTGCAGCCGACTGAAGCCTGCACGGAGAATTGGGACCTGGAACAGGGCAAGGCGCAGCCGACTGAAGCCTGCATGGAGCATCGGGATCCAGAACAGGGCAAGGTGCAGCCGACTGAAGCCTGCACTGAGCATCGGGATCCAGAACAGGGCAAGGCGCAGCCGACTGAAGCCTGCACGGAGCATTGGAACCCGGAACAAGGCAAAGTGCTGCTGACTAAAGCCTGCATGGAGCATCAGGGTCCTGAACAGGGTACGGTGCAGCCGACTGAAGCCTGCATGGAGCATCGGGATCCAGAACAGGGCAAGGTGCAGCCGACTGAAGCCTGCACGGAGCATCAGGGTCCTGAACAGGGTAAGGCGCAGCTGATTGAAGCCTGCACAGAGCATCAGGGTCCTGAACAGGGCAAGGCGCAGCCGACTGAAGCCAGCACGGAGCATCAGGGTCCTGAACAGGGTAAGGTGCAGCTGATTGAAGCCTGCACGGAGCATCGGGGTCCTGAACAGGGTAAGGCGCAGCTGACTGAAGCCTGCACGGAGCATCAGGGTCCTGAACAGGGTAAGGTGCAGCCGACTGAAGCCTGCACGGAGCATCAGGGTCCTGAACAGGGTAAGGTGCAGCCGACTGAAGCCTGCATGGAGCATCGGGACCTGAACAGGGTAAGGTGCAGCCGACTGAAGCCTGCACGGAGCATCAGGGTCCTGAACAGGGTAAGGTGCAGCCGACTGAAGCCTGCACGGAGCATCAGGGTCCTGAACAGGGTAAGGTGCAGCCGACTGAAGCCTGCATGGAGCATCGGGACCTGAACAGGGTAAGGTGCAGCCGACTGAAGCCTGCATGGAGCATCGGGACCTGAACAGGGTAAGCTGCAGCCGACTGAAGCCTGCATGGAGCATCAGGGTCCTGAACAGGGTAAGGTGCAGCCGACTGAAGCCTGCACGGAGCATCAGGGTCCTGAACAGGGTAAGGTGCAGCCGACTGAAGCCTGCACGGAGCATCGGGACCTGAACAGGGTAAGGTGCAGCCGACTGAAGCCTGCACGGAGCATCAGGGTCCTAAACAGGGTAAGGTGCAGCCGACTGAAGCCTGCATGGAGCATCGGGACCTGAACAGGGTAAGGTGCAGCCGACTGAAGCCTGCATGGAGCATCGGGACCTGAACAGGGTAAGGTGCAGCCGACTGAAGCCTGCATGGAGCATCAGGGTCCTGAACAGGGTAAGGTGCAGCCTACTGAAGCCTGCATGGAGCATCAGGACCTGAACAGGGTAAGGTGCAGCCGACTTAGGCCTGCATGGAGCATCGGGACCTGAACAGGGTAAGGTGCAGCCGACTGAAGCCTGCACGGAGCATCAGGGTCCTGAACAGGGTACGGTGCAGCCGACTGTAGCCTGCATGGAGCATCAGGGTCCTGAACAGGGTAAGGTGCAGCCTACTGAAGCCTGCATGGAGCATCGGGACCTGAACAGGGTAAGGTGCAGCCGACTTAGGCCTGCATGGAGCATCGGGACCTGAACAGGGTAAGGTGCTGCCGACTGAAGCCTGCATGGAGCATCAGGGTCCTGAACAGGGTAAGGCGCAGCCTACTTAAGCCTGCATGGAGCATCGGGACCTGAACAGGGTAAGGTGCAGCCGACTGAAGCCTGCACGGAGCATCAGGGTCCTGAACAGGGTACGGTGCAGCCTACTGAAGCCTGCATGGAGCATCGGGACCTGAACTGGGTAAGGTGCAGCCGACTTAGGCCTACATGGAGCATCGGGACCTGAACAGGGTAAGGTGCAGCCGACTGAAGCCTGCATGGAGCATCAGGGTCCTGAACAGGGTAAGGTGCAGCCTACTGAAGCCTGCATGGAGCATCGGCACCTGAACAGGGTAAGGTGCAGCCGACTTAGGCCTGCATGGAGCATCGGGACCTGAACAGGGTAAGGTGCAGCCGACTGAAGCCTGCACGGAGCATCAGGGTCCTGAACAGGGTACGGTGCAGCCGACTGAAGCCTGCATGGAGCATCAGGGTCCTGAACAGGGTAAGGTGCAGCCGACTGAAGCCGGCACGGAGCATCAGGGTCCTGAACAGGGTAAGGTGCAGCCGACTTAGGCCTGCATGGAGCATCGGGACCTGAACAGGGTAAGGTGCAGCCGACTGAAGCCTGCACGGAGCATCAGGGTCCTGAACAGGGTAAGGTGCAGCCGACTGAAGCCTGCATGGAGCATCAGGGTCCTGAACAGGGTAAGGTGCAGCCGACTTAGGCCTGCATGGAGCATCGGGACCTGAACAGGGTAAGGTGCAGCCGACTGAAGCCTGCACGGAGCATCAGGGTCCTGAACAGGGTAAGGTGCAGCCTACTGAAGCCTGCATGGAGCATCGGGACCTGAACAGGGTAAGGTGCAGCCGACTTAGGCCTGCATGGAGCATCGGGACCTGAACAGGGTAAGGTGCAGCCGACTAAAGCCTGCACGGAGCATCAGGGTCCTGAACAGGGTAAGGTGCAGCCGACTTAGGCCTGCATGGAGCATCGGGACCTGAACAGGGTAAGGTGCAGCCGACTGAAGCCTGCACGGAGCATCAGGGTCCTGAACAGGGTACGGTGCAGCCGACTGAAGCCTGCATGGAGCATCAGGGTCCTGAACAGGGTAAGGTGCAGCTGACTGAAGCTTGCATGGAGCATCGGGACCTGAACAGGGTACGGTGCAGCCGACTGAAGCCTGCATGGAGCATCATGGTCCTGAACAGGGTAAGGTGCAGCTGACTGAAGCCTGCATGGAGGTTGCCTTGATGGCGTGAGTCACCCAAGAGGCACAGGCACTATTCATCCCGGCTGACTTGAAAGGATCCATCCACTAAGGAGTTTTGTGTGAACACAGGGTGTTTTGCCTTTTTATTTTAACTGCCCTCTTTTTACTTTAAGTAAAGAATTCCTGATATAGAAATACACCTGAATGAACACTGAGTTTATTGAGTGGGATCACTTGCGCCGAACAGATGCAGAGTTCCAAATCCTTTCCCGTGCTCTGAAGACTTCCTTGGTCCTTGGAATGTCCATCGTACAAAGGCAGTAACACTAGTATTGGGGCACAGTGACACCCAGTCATCAAAGGCAGACATGCCAAAGCTCAGGAACACTGACTGCCCCAGGACAATCTACTGGGGACGCCTGGACCGAACCGCAATGCTGGCCATTTAGTATTGTGCAGCAATGGGAAAGGGTCAGATGTATTTTCGGGCAGTGAGGGGTTGTGTTTATGTGTCAGGGGGTGTAACCTTCAAAATTTCTTTAGGATCGTGAGTAAGCTGTTTTGTTCTGTGCAGTGGTTTGTTCTATTTGGGGTAGATGGGCATTTGATATCTTGCTTTGAATCTGATGTTTACTAATTTAACAACAAGTCACACATATCTCTCAATACTTCATAAGGATTCATACAATCAACACCAACTAATTATTAGATGGTCCCATGGACAGAATGTGTTCAAATTTCATTTGCATCAAAGTTGTGGAGAAAAGAAGAGGAGGGAATAGTTTATGAGTGAGCCTTGAGACTTTAAACATGACCTGCAACAGTACTCATATCTAGGAAGCTTCAGGGTGGAAACATACAATTTAGAGCTTACCAGCTTCTGGCTTCTTACCGTGTCTGGGCTGAGCTCGTGTGCATGGGGCTCCTCTGCTCTGTCGATACTGCGTTGGTGGCGCGCTGGTGTAGCAGCCGTGTTGTGCTCATGGCCTTCATGGTCATGGTCATGTTCATGGCCATCATCATGGGCGTGGTCATGGGCGTGATCATGTTCATCCTCATGGGTATGGCCACTCGAGTGGTCGTGGCCATCAGCGTGCACATGGTTGTGATCTTCAGTGTGAGCATGACCATCCTCTTGGGTGTGGGTCGCCGGGTCATATAAGTTCAAGGTCTTCATGATCATTCCCAGCTCTGTAATACAAGAACCCAAGAACACTGGTGATTCCTTCTGGCTCTGGCATACTTGTATGTAGTATCTGCCATTACCTAAATTAGTGGCTTGGCTCCCATCTTCCCTGGAACATTAGGCTCCAGGGCATCCTTTACCCTCTTCTGCCATGGTAGATGATATGTTCCTTCATCTGATGCCAGTACAGGTTAAGTGCTCCCATTTCTACTGCCAGGACAGGTTCCAATGCTCCCTTCTCTGGTGTCAGCGCAGACGTGAATGCAGCCCTGTTTTGGGCCAGGTCAAATGTGCGCCTCCACCTTCTTTGGTGCTATGAAAGGTGTGTGTGCACCGTTCTCTAGTGCTAGAATGGGTGTACATGCTCCCTTCTGTACTGCCAGAGCAGGTGTTATAGCTTCCATCTCTACTGCCAGGGCATGTGGAAGTGCCCCCTTCTGTACTGCCAGGGAAAGTGTATGTGCTCCCTTGTCTGGTGCCAGGGCAGGTGTAAGTGCTACCCTGTCTTGTGTCAGTGTAGATATATGTCTTTCCTTCTCTAGTGTCAGGTCATTTGCAAGTGCTTCTTTCTCTATTCTCAGGTCAGGTGTAAGTGCTCCCTTCTATTATGCCAGAGAAGTACTTCCATCTCATGTCATTGCAGATATATGTCCTTCTTTATCTAGTGCCAGGATAGGTGTAAGTGCTCCCTGCTCCACTGCCAGGAAAGATTTAATTGCTCCCTTCTCTTCTGCCAGTGAAGGTGTAAGTGCTCCCTTCTCTTCTGCCAGTGAAGGTGTAAGTGCTCCCTTCTCTACTGCCAGGGAAAGTGTAAGTGCTCCCTTCTATACTGCCAGGGAAGGTGTAAGTGCTCCCTTCTATACTGCCTGGGAAGATGTAGGTGCTCCCTTCTCTACTGCCAGTGAAGGTGTAAGTGCTCCCATCTCTACTGCCAGGGCAGGTGTAAGTGCTAGATGCTCACTAAATAAGCTACCGAGAATCTTTTTAATGTATCCCTCCCAACACTACTCAGTACAAGTATTGGACATACGCGAAAATGTAACAGATTGTCATCGCACACCCCCAGGTGTCATGCTTCATCACAGGACAAACCACACTCTCCAAAAACCTTGTTTAATGGAGAGCATGCCTTCACCTGGGGTCATGGAGGTACTTCTAACTAAGAATGGGCCCATGATTTAAATATAATTTATTTGCTCGACCTGACACTTGGTGTTCAAATCAATTGTGGAGATAAGGGGATTTAGTATCCTATCACCACTGGTATCGTCAACATGTTTCAGCCTTGTAGCTCAATTAAGTCCATGGCTTTCTTCAGGACAGGGATACGGGATCCTAGTATGGCAACCATGCATTCAGCATTGCCTCTGAGAAAGAGTGAGCTGTGTCTACCTCTTAACTAGTCTGGCTCTCAAATACCCCAATGTTGGGTCTTCTATGCCCCATGGAAGAAGGGCACAGGGGCCCCTATATTCACACTTTTGTCACGATGTGTCCCTTACGGTGAACCAAGATGAGTCTGCTCCTTCCCCCCTAAGTTGTAAGTGCTCCCTTCTATACTGCCAGGGAAAGTGTAGGTGCTCCCTTCTATACTGCCAGGTGTGGTGTAAGTGCTCCCTTCTCTTCTGCCAGGGAATGTGTAAATTCTCCCTTCTCTACTGTAACTGAACGTGTAAGTGCTCCCTTCTATACTGCCAGGTAACGTGTAAATGCTCCCTTCTCTACTGCCATGCAACCTGTATGTGCTTTCTTCTGTACTGCCAGGGAATGTGTAAGTGCTTCATTCTCTACTGCCAGGGTAGGTGTAAGTGCTCCCTTCTATACTGTCAGGGAAGGTGCAAGTGCTTCCTTCTCTACTGCCAGGAAAGGTGTAAGTGCTCCTTCTATACTGCCAGGGAAGATGTAAGTGCTTGCTTCTCTACTGCCAGGGAATGTGTAAGTGCTCCCGTCTATACTGCCAGGGAATGTGTAAGTGCTTCCTTCTCTACTGCCAGTACATCTGTAAGTGCTCCCTTCTATACTGTCAGGGAAGGTGCAAGTGCTTCCTTCTCTACTGCCAGGAAAGGTGTAAGTGCTTCCTTCTCTACTGTAAGTGAATGTGTAAGTGCTCCCTTCTATACTGCCAGGTAACGTATAAATGCTCCCTTCTCTACTGCCCTTCTATACTGCCATGCAACGTGTATGTGCTTTCTTCTGTACTGCCAGGGATTATGTAAGTGCTTCCTTCTCTAATGCCAGGGAAGGTGTAAGTGTTCCCTTCTATACTGTCAGGGAAGGTGCAAGTGCTTCCTTCTCTACTGCCAGGACAGGTGTAAGTGCTTGCTTCTCTATTGCCAGGGAATGTGTAAGTGCTCCAGTCTCTACTACCAGGGAATGTATTTATTTCTTTAACTTGTATGGCGCAACAGCTACCCTGAGGGTTTCTCGGCCCCTATAGTTACTGCCAGGGAAGGTGCAAGTGCTTCCTTCTCTACTGCCAGTAAAGGTTTAAGTGCTCCCTTTAATACTGCCTGGGAAGGTGTAAGTGCTTCCTTCTCTACTGCCAGCGAAGGTATATGTGCTCTCTTCTATACTGCCAGGGAAGGTGTAAGTGCTCCCTAATATACTGCAAGGGAAGGTGAAAGAGCTGCCTTTTATAATGCCAGGAAAGGTGTAAGTGCTCTGTTGTCTGGTACTAAGGCAAGTGTATGTCCTTCCTTCTCTGGGGCTAGGATGGGTGTAGGTGCCCCCAGCTCTGGTATAAAGACAGGTTTAAGTGCTCCCTTGTCTTGTGCCAGGGCAGGATTAAGCGTACCCTTCTCTATTACTAGGGCAGGTGTTAGCGACCACGTGGCTGGTGGCAGGGCCAGTGTAAGCCCTTCTTGCTCTGGTGCTGGGACAGGTGTATGTGCTATCTTCTCTGGTGCTGCCACAGATGTGAGTAATCCCTTCTCTATTTCAGGATAGGTGTAAGAGCTGCCTTCTCTGGTGCCAGGGTAGGTTTAAGTGCTCCCTTTTCTGATGCTAAGACTGGTGTAAATGCTCCCTTGTCTCATGCCAGAGCAGGTTTAAGTGATGTATTCGTTACTGGCAGGGCAGGTGTAAGTGCATCCTTCTCTGGGGCTAGGATAGGTTTAAGTGTTCAATTGCAGTATAGGTAAACATTGTCCTATCTCTGATGCCAAGGCAGGTGTAACTCCTCCCTGCTCTATTGTCAGGACAGTTGTAAGTCCTCCCTTCTCTGGTGCCCGGGCAGCTGCAAGTGCTTTCTTCTCCGGTGTAAGGGTAGTTGTAAATGTTATCTTTTCTGGTGCCAGGGCAGTTATTAGTGAACCCTTGTCGGGTGCGTCTTTCTCTAGTGGGTTCCACATCTGTTGCTAGGTCTTAGCTCTTCCTTTTATTGAGCCAGGGCAGGTGTAAGTGCCTCCTTGTCTTGGCCAGGGTAGGTGTAAGTGCTTCCATGTCTGGTTCCAGGGTGGTTTTAGGTGCTTCCTGGTCAACTGCCAGTGCAGGTATTAGTGCTTCTTTGTCTTTTGCCAGGGCATTTATAGGTGTCCCCTTACTGTTTTAGTGCAGGTTTAAGTACTCCCTTATCTGGTGCTAGGAAAGATGATAGTGCCTTTTGAGTGGCGAAAGGGCAGGTGTACGTACTCCCATCTCTAGTGCCAGGGAAAGTTTCAGTGTGCCCTTGTCAACTGCCAGGTTTAAGCGCCCCTTAGCTTTTGCCAGGGCATGCTTAAGTGTTCCTATCCCCACTCCAGGGGCATGTGCAAGTGCCCCCTTGTCACCTCTGGTTCCACTATCCGTATGTGAAGGTGAGAGCTTGTACAATGTCATATCGGAGTATCAGGATTGTCTTCTAAATCCACATGGAAGACCTATTTACCTGCAGAGAACCTCTTCTTTGAAGCTCAGATTAAATATGGAGAGGAGATCACTTTACATTTCCTCTTTGGACAAAACATTTACTCCAGTCTTTTCTTACACTGCATCGTCTAGTCTTCTCAAGGTGGAAATGGCCTTTCACAATGTTTGTGAGAACCTACATCCTTAAAGATGGTAGAGAGTAGCGTGCTAATTGCCGTAAAGCACTTCAACACCCTGTAAGGGTTACTAAGCACCATGTAAATCAAATTACAATACAATGCATTGCAATAAGATCTGCCTCATTGGCAGATGTTTCACTATCATAAGTGGACTTTATCCTAACATATTAGATTTATTGTAACTCTGTCAACCACAATGTGCATTTTAGAATCATAAATGCCTCTTTTAAACACCTAAGCTACCAAAACCTTTGGAAATCAGGTCAACTGAGAACACACAGACTTAAGTAGGTCGACATACAGAATACGTTTAGTGTACATTAAATATATGGCCGTCGATGTAGAAATGGCTTCATGAAACAAGTATTCGTCGTCTGTGGTGTTTGAAGCAATTTGTTTACAAAACTGGGCAACAGAAAGATTTGTCATTTCAGTCTAAAATCATTGCAGATCCATATATATGTAAATGAATTGGAGAGATATGGAAAACGTATAAGAGAATAAACAATTAATAGCGAAAATTATCATAATTTTGATTGATGGTTTGAAGAAAATACGGTCTCTGACAAATTCCACCATTATCCAAGAAAATATTGCAGGAGAGAAGATTTATAATTCAAGCATAAGACATTCACACCCGTGGCGAGAGCAGGAATCTGTACTCACAGGACTGCAATGAGTGGTAAATCAGGAAACAGTTATTAGGCTATCTCACATACAGATAAAGTAGGGATACATTCTTAGAAGATCTGATCCAAGCATACATCATGAATCAAGTCTTAGAACTTCTCACCCAGGGATAGAGCAGGGATGAACCCTTACAACATCTCAACCAGTAATGAAGCAGGGAAAAAGGATTGGAGGATGCCATCCATGGGTAGAGCACGGATCACCCTAACAACATCTCAACCAGTAATGAAGCAGGGAAAAAGGATTGGAGGATCCCACCCATGGATAGAGCACGGATCAACCTTTACAACATCTCGATCAGTAATGAAGCAGGGAAAAAGGATTGGAGGATGCCACCCATGGGTAGAGCACGGATCACCCTAACAACATTTCAACCAGTAATGAAGCAGGGGAAAAGGATTGGAGGATCCCACCCATGGATAGAGCACGGATACACCCTTACAACATCTCGATCAGTAATAAAGTAGGGATAGAGGATTGGAGAATCTCACCCGCGGATAGAGCAGGGATCCAACCTTAGTGGATCTCATCCATGTCTAGAGCAGGAACTAATGCTTAAAAGATCACAACCATTAATTATGCAGGGACTGAAGACTGGAGGATCTCATCCACGGATAGAGCAGAGATCACTTTTCAGAGGATCTAGTCCATGTCTAGAGCAGGAATCAATGCTTTAAAGATTTCAAGCAATACTGAAGCAGGGGCAGAGAATTGGAGGATCTCACCTGCAGATAGAGCAGGGATCAAGACTTAGAGGATCTCATCATTGGAGAGAGCAGGAATCAATCCTTAAAGGATCTCAAGCAAATAACCAAGCAGGGATAGAGAATTAGAGGATCTCACCCATGGATAGAGCAGGGATCCACACTTAAACATCTCAACCAGTAATGAAGCAGGGATAGAGGATTGGAGGATCCCACCTATGGATAGAGCACGGATCACCCTTACAACATGTCAACCAGTATGGAAGCAGAGAAAGAGGATTGGAGGATCCCACCCATGGATAGAGCAAGGATCAACCCTTACAATATCTTAACCAGTAATGAAGCAGGGATAGAGGATTGGAGCATCCCACCTATGGATAGAGCAGGGATCCACCCTTACAACATCTCAACCAGTAATGAAGCAGGGATAGAGGATTAGAGGATTCCACCCATGAATAGAGCAGGAATCAACCCTTACAAAATCTCAACCAGTAATGAAGCAGGGATAGAGGATTGGAGGATCCCGTCCATGGATAGAGCAATGATCATCTCTTACAACAGCTCAACCAGTAATGAAGCCGGGATAAAGGTTTGGAGGATCTCATCCATGGGTAGGATACAGATTCACCCGTAAACATCTCAACCAGTAATGAAGCAGGGATAGAGAATTTGAGGATCCCACCCATGGGTAGAACCCGGATCCACCCTTAAACATCTAAACCAGTAATGAAGCAGGGATAGAGGATTGGAGGATCCCACCCATGGGTAGAACCCGGATCCATCCTTAAACATCTCAACCAGTAATGAAGCAGGGAGAAAGGATTGGAGGGCCCCACCCATGGATAGAGCAAGGATCAACTCTTAAAACATCTCAACCAGTAATGAAGCAGGGATTAAGGATTGGAAGATCCCACCCATGGATAGAGCAACGATTAACCCCTACAACATCTCAACCAGTAATGAAGCAAGGATAGAGGATTAGAGGACCTCACCCATGGATAGAGCAAAGATCAACCCTCACAACATCTCAGCCAGTAATGAAGCAGGGATGGAGCATTGGAGGATTCCACCCATGGATAGAGCAAGGATCAACGCTTACAACATCTCAACCTGTAATAAAGCAGGTATAGAAGACTGGAGGATCCCACCCATGGATAGAGCACGGATCCACCCTTACAACATCTCAACCAGTAATGAAGCCGGGAAAAAGGATTGTAGGATCCCACCCATGGATAGAGGATGGCTCACCCCTTACAACATCTCAACCAGTAATGAAGCTGGGATGGAGGATTGGAGGATCCCACCCATGGATAGAGCAAGGATCACCCTAACAACATCTCAACCAGTAATGAAGCAGGGATAGAGGATTGGAAGATCCCACCCATGGATAGAGCAAGGATCAACCCTTACAACATCTCAACCAGTAATGAAGCAGGGATAGGGGATTGGAGGATTCCACCCATGGATAGAGCAAGGATCAACCCTTACAACATCTTAACCAGTAATGAAGCAGGGATAGAGGTTTGGAGGACCTCCCCCATGGATAGAGCAAGGATCAACCCTCACAACATCTTAAAGAGTAATGAAGCAGGGAAAAGGGATTGGAGCATGGATAGAGCATGAATCAACCCTTACAACATCTCAACCATTAATGAAGCAGGGATGGAGGATTCCACCCAAGGATATAGCAAAGGACATCTCAACCAGTAATGAAGCAGGGATAGAGGATTGAATGATCTCATCCATGTATAGAGCATGGATCCACCCTTACAACATCTCAACCAGTAATGAAGCAGGGATAGAGGATTGAAGGATCTCATCCATGGATAGAGCAGGAATTAATACTTACAGGATTGCAACCAGAAGTAAAGCAGGAATAGAGGATTCTAGGGCAGCTCACCCAGGATTTTAAAAGTGATCCTTATTTAGGAATTGTCACTCAAGTACAGAGAAATGATTAAAGCCTTCGAGAATCTCCTCGAGGGATAGAGGAAGAAGTAAGTCATAGAGCGTCTTATCCAGGTTTGACCCAGAATTGACGGTTCTTTCCAAAAGCCACCTGGTGCCTTTACTGAATCAACACTAGGCTGAAATTCCACATATTAAGAGAAAGGCATTGGTTCTGAACAAAACATATTTTAAAATAGTTTGACATTCAGGAATGTTTGCAGTGAGAGTAAAGTTGTGCGGGTCTGATGGCCCCATGCTGTGAATGATCCTGGAAGGGGTATTAACCCATATTTTAGCAACTGGAAATAACCAAGGAAAGCCTCATGAACACCACAACCAGTCACAGGTTGACCACCATAATATAGCGCGGAAGAAGACCCCCAACCTACTGCAGTGGTACCCGTAGCAAGGACCCTCTGCCAAACACAAGTAGGGGCACATAATAGGTCTGAAGTACTGTTAACAAAAGGGTGGGAGGACGTATAGACACACTTAAATGATTTAAGTTATTTTCAGGAGTATGGAATTTAGCACATTATGGGCAGATTGAGAAGTGGTGTCTGATAGAAAACACAGAGGGGCCAATTCACAGAACTATCAGAGACAAAATCCTAAACTTACTACTTTTGGTATTCACAGAAGGCATTAAGTAGTAGTAAAGTTAGGATTTTGTCTTAAATTAGGATTTTGTCTTAAGTTAAGATTTTCTTTTAAATTAAACTTAAGTTAAATTTAAGTTTGTCTTAAATTTTGGTCTTAAAATAAAATCCTAATTTAAGACAAAATCCAAACTTTACAACTACTAAATGCCTTCTGTGGATACCAAAAGTAGTAAGTTTAAGGTTTTGTCTCAGATTTGCTCTGTCAATCGGCCCCAGAGTGGGTAAAAAAGTGGTGACTTCAAAACATAGCACAGCAGAGCTATGAGCTGTTTCTAATCTGTCCCCCAACATCTTGTAAGATAGTGTGCCTGCATTTTGTACATACAGCTGTGAATGCTGCCTCATCTTCTAGGCGCTGTTGTTATGTCCAACCCCTTCATTTCCCATGAAACACTGGAAGGAAAGGCTGGTTAACTTTCACATAATCTGAGGTTTGCTGGGTCCTGCTTGCCCCAAACTGTACAATTATGTTAGGATGGGAGCGGATTTTGGGTGGAGGACAGATGTGGCAGAAGGGGGCGTCATGATACTCACCCTCAGTGGTCAAGTTCCTGGAAGCATTGCCGAATTTATTAAAGATATACTCCACGAAGAAGTCCGGTGACGGCAGAGGGGTCAAGCAACTCCCCTCCAGGACATGTTTAATGATCAGACCCGATACCAGGCTGATGGCTTCATGGCCGGTGCTCTCTCCTTCGACGCCAGCCTCCTCCAACAGCTGGTGAGAGGTGATGCAATTCTGGGGGTGACAGTGACATTGTTAGATCAGACGTCATTCTATACTCCCTACATAGAAAAAGAATACACCATGGCCTACAATACACATACTGACACCCCATGACCTACCATGTACCTGCCAACACCGAATATGGTAGTCGGTGGTTGCACTTGGCACTGCTTCAGTAACTAGTCGCCGGAGTCAGGTGTTCTGGTTTAACTGCCTAAGCCAGTGCCAGTACTTTGAAAGTGACATTGGCATGTCTGGGTTACCATTCAGCAGTGGTTGGCGGTATTTTTATTGGTATTTTGTTGGCCATGTTATGATTGGCAGTAGCCCCACAAAGTATGTTGGGAGAGCCATGATGAGGTTGGCTTTTTTTGTTTTTGCTAACTCTTACGTTGGGAAGGTGTGGTGAAAAAATAGAAAGTAGCTCATAGAGTGTCGGGAAGAGAGCGAGAGACAGAGTCAAAGCGAAAGAGATTGAAAGAGAGAACACAGTGAGTCGCGGACAGTGAGAGAGAGATGTGTAGGCTGAAATAGACAGATACAGAGCGGACAAAGGGAGCTAGAATCCCCTATTGGATGCTGACCTCTCCTGGCCCATCATCCCATGCACCTCAGTTCTGCCCTTTCTTTATTACATGCATCTCACTCCATCTCATTGGATTCGGGTTTATGATGGGCTTCAATACTTTCCAGAAGCTCTGCCTGGTGATCTGTGATAGTTCTTAGCTGTGCCCTTCCAGCATGCTTCATTTACCCTTGCTAGATGCTGAACCCACCTTCCCTGTTACCCCACACACCTCAGATCTATACCTCTGTTTCATTGGGTTTACAATGTTCTTAGATTGCTCCTAGAAGGCACATCACTTGGTCATTCTTGGTTCCTAGTTGTGTCCTTCCACCCTGTTTGATTGACCCCCGCTCCCATTGAATGCTGACCCACCTGCCCCACCGCATGCACACTTCAGGATCTGTCCTTGCTCTGGTACTTGCCCCTTACCTCTGTCTCGTTGGGTTTATTATGCTCTTCGGTTCCTCCTAGAAGACACATCACTTGGTCTTGGATGTGTCCTGCCCTGTTTCATTGGCCACTGCTGGACCCCCTACCCTGTTGCTTACCCCTCACGCATCAGGGTCTGTCCACCCTCTGGTGCTTGCCCCTTACCTCTGTCTCGTTGGGTTTATAATGTCCTGCTATTCCTTCTAGAAGTTCCATCACGATGTCTTCGATGGGTTCCTCGCCATGCTCTTCCTCCATCTTGGCGGTGGCATTGACCCAGGTACCGTTCTTCACAGCCAGGCAGGTGCCGGTTGGGTCAGTCAGGTAAAGTAACACACCAGGGACCACCCGGAAGAAATCGGACACAGTCAGGTTGGCGTTGCCGGTATCTTCTTTACCCACAAACTGGAAGACGTGTCGGACTGTGATGCACTGAAGGACACAAGGAGAGAGGCTGGTCAAATAGCATTGTGTATGATGGAAGTGACGTCATCGGTGTGGACCTCATAACAGATGTTCATCATCATAATGACATTTTGACCCTCCGACGACAATGAGACTTTTCCACTAGGTGTCAGTGCACAACATTGTGTGTTCTGACTGCCATTTGCTAAGCTTGTGCAAAGGCTTGTCCCCTTTGCAATTCAAGTCCTGTACGGCTTTGGTCTTCAAACACTTATTATTATTATTATTACATTTCTTATATAGCGCCAGAATCGACCCCCGAAGGGGTATCTCCCCGCTTGCCTTGGGAACCCGTCCTGGTTTTTCCCTGTTAGATAGCCCCTACAGGGCATCCCCAAGGTGAAAGCCAGGCATCCCGCCGCGGGGGGGGGGGGAGAGGGGGGGGGGGGCGTTGTGGAGATTAAGCAAGCTTAAAGCCCAGAGTTGCAGAGTGTGAACCCATGATTAGGTCAGGCACCGAAGCGAGAATTATCGAGTCCGTGGACATTTGAGCTCAACACCCTGCCGCGTCGGGAATCGAACCCTGGTCCCGGGTCTGACCTCTGCTTCAGGGTCTGCCTGCTCTAACCAGTGAGCCACACTTCTCCACTTGTATGGCTAGTCCACCCCTTGAGCCTATGAAATTAATATGCGCCCCTCTTTTCCATCCCACAAGGGGCGTACACTTCTAAAATGTTTAAACTGTTTGTCAGTTCCTTCACTGGCCTCCAGTCCCCCTCTTTTGGGGGTCTTATACCATACACACATCAGCCTGCCCCTAGGTGCCAGAGACCTCCAGCTGCCCAACCAGAGCGGGTCATGCCTAAACCCTTGGTCTTGTCCACCCTCAGCTGTCCCTCAGAGACGCTCAGCGGCCCACCCATCCAGTCACCAAAGCCATCTTCCTGGCTCTCAGAGGAGGACTCTCGCGTCTAGTTCTCAGCTGGCTGGCTCTCAGAACCCGTCACCTTTGCCTGCCCTTAGACCAGGGTTCTTCAATCTGTGGGGCGCGCCCCCCTGGGGGGGCGCAGCACCATCCCAGGGGGGCGAGCGCTCCACTCCGATCTTCCCTTTGTGCCCCTTTGTCTGGGTGATTCTCCCAGGAGGGGGCCAATTCCCGGAGTCGACAGCTTCGGCTGCAGTGCAGGCAAGTAGTCTCCTCTGCTAAAAATAAAAGCAAACAAACAGACACGCTTTCAGCTTTAGCAGAGGAGACCCCTTGCCTCCCACTGCAGCTGAAGCTGTCGACTCCGTGAATTGGCCGTGCAGGATAGAAGGCCACAGCGTGCTTGCAGCAGGAGTTGTGACCACAAGGCGGCCCTTTACCGAATTGCTGCAATGAGCCTTGCAAAGTAAGTGTGTGCCCCAGTGCCCCCTGAAGTGTGTATAGTCTCTCCTTGCTATTTGGTTGGCAATGGTATTGGTTTTAAATTAGCAGTTGTAGTGCGCTCATGATCGCCTGCCTGCCAGGGCCCTCTAGCAGAAGTTCACACAGTACGTGACAGGAGCCTGCCAGCGGCGTCTCGCAAAGCAGCATTGGATAGCTCTCTGCGACAGCCCTGCTGTGGTGTGAATCGTGCGTCCGAGGTAAGGGGGAGGCGGCGGAACAGTGTTTGATTATTTTTGGGTGTCTGAGTCGAGGAGTAATGTTAAATTAACACTGCTTTCTATGAGTGACCTATGTGCCTCAGCTGCCTAGTGCTCAGCTACTTTTCCACGAGTCCGCTGTGTTGACTCTCTTAATTTTAAATGTAGGCACCTTATCTGTGCTGCTGTTTGCAGGGCTGGGCAGGTAGCGCAAACTGCTTTTGGGATATTCATAATTTTTATCAGGGTTGAGGAGATTTGTTTTAATAGACTACAGTGCCATGGCTGCCAGCTCACATTGACTGCCGGTGAGCCTTGTTCAGTGTCTGTCTGTGGTGGTGTCCACGAGTCAGCTGACTGTTTCACTTAATTTTTGGGGCAGCTGACAGGTGTGTTGTTGAGGAGCATCAGCTATAGCTACAGCCGAAGGTAGTAGGGACAGGTGAACATAGGATTGTGCCTATTACAGATTTAAAACTGGAGTTAATTGCCATGTTTTATGTTGCTTATGTGCTATAGTCCTTGTGTGCTGTGTTTCTATGTGTGACCTTTCAATTCTTGAGTTATGGCACTTTCACAGTTAATAGAATAAAGCAGTTATGTACATGCAACATAGTTTATTTAAGTAATGCTTCGCCTAAATGCAATGTGATGCTCTAGAGTGGATGTTGAAACACCAGTGTTGTTTATGCAACATTTACAATGAATAATGCATATAAACAGTGTCATGCCATCCTCACAATCACTCTGTTAAGCCTGTGTCCGCCGTTTTAACCTTTTACCTGCTTGATACATACATGAGCATGTTTAGATGTAAAAGTTTTGGCGATCTAACACTTTAGGGCCAGAGACCAGGAAAGCTTGCTATGGGGTGGTATACGCTGCCTATAATCAGTTCTGTGCGGGCCCCTGTGCTCATATCTGCTACCTCTGACTGGCTGGGAGGGAAAAAGAACAATTGGAGTACAGGGAGATAGGGCTTACCAGTCTGACCTCTGGTACCATGGTCAAACAAAGCATAACCTGATGCTTAAAGCCTGTCATGTTAAATTTTGCTCGCGAGAAAGTGTCACTCACAGTCGTTGAATGTCACTCATAATTACACTGAAATTATGAAAATGTCACTCATAAGCAATCTGAAACCTTGGCAGCTATGAGGGGGGTGGGAGTGAGGGGGAGGGGCGGGAGTCCTTCCGTTATTTTGGGAAGGGAGGGAGAGGTTGCCATCCGGGTTTGGGCCATGAATCGGGACGGTGGGCTCTGGTCTGCGGTCATCAACTCATGAGGATCTTTGTGTGGGGCACCGAAGTGTCTGTGTTCAGGGATGTTGGTCTGCAGATTCGAATTTGAATCCTCAAATGTGTGAGGGATGTCGGGTGGAGTCGGCCACCAGACGTCAGTTATGTTGCCATGTGGGTGAATAGATGTATGGGTGGAGTGGTGTATGTATGGGTGGAGTGATGGGTGGAATGGTGGATGTGTGGGTGACAGGGTGGATGGATGAGTGAGGGGATGGATGAATGGGTGAAGGGGTGGATGGATGGTGGGAGAGAGGATGGATGCATGAGTAGAGGGATGGATGGGAGTGGATGGATGTGTGTATGGTTGGAAGGGTAGATGGATGGGTGGAGGGATGGATGGATCAGTGAAATGGTGGATGGATCAATGGGGGGTGGATGGTGGACGAGTCGGTGGGTGGATGGATGAGAGAGGTAATGGATGGATTGATGTATTGATGGGTGAAGGGGTGAATGAATGAATGGATGGATGAGTGAAGGGGTGGATGTGGGGATGGATGGGTGATTGAGGAGGGTGGATGGACGGGGGGTGGATGGAGGAGTGAAGGGGTGGGTGAGAGGTCAATAGATGGATTCATGAGTGGATGAGTGGATGGATGAGTGGGTGGATGAGTGGGTGGATGGGTGAAGGGTGGATGGAGGGATGGGTGGCTGGGTGAGGGGGGAATGGAGAGAGAGGGGGAGGATGGATGGATGAGTGAGAACATGGATGAATGATTGACAGAGTGGATGGGCAGGTGTGTCCATGGATGGGAGAGGAGCATGGAGATGGATGGGTCAGAGAGTGCATGCATGAGTGGGGGGAGGGTGGAGAGCGGGAGGGATGGATGGGTGGGTGGATGGATGAGTGGGGGGTTGAGTGGGTGGACGGATGAGTGACTGGGTGGATGGATGAGTAGGTGGGGGGATGGCTGGATGGGTGAGAGGGTGGGTGGTTGAATGGATGAGTGAGTGGATGGATGGGTGGAGGAGTGGATGTATAGGTGGAAGAGTGGATGGATGAATGGAGGAGTGGTTGGATGAGTGGGAGGATAGCTTGGGTGAAGGGGTGAATGGTTGGATGGATGAGTGGGTGGATGGATGGGTGGAAGAGTGGATGGATTGGTGAGGGGATGGATTGGGTGAAGGGATGGATGGATGAAGGATGGATGGGTGAGGGGATGTATGGAGGGATGGATGGTGGATGGGTTTGCAAGTGGTTGAAGGGGGTTGGATGTGGATGGGGCACAGATGGAGGGACAGCATGAATGGTGGGGGAGTTGGTGGATGACAAGGTGTACATGATGGATGGGGAGTGTTGTGATGACTTCCTTTGCCTTGGAGGATTGTGTTTTGAGCTGTGTGGTACACCTCTGTCGTTTCGCCACACCCACTCATAGGCCTGCAGATTGCTAGGCACTCTTGTTGTGTTGAGCATTGTTTGCCGGATATGGCCCGTGGTGTGCGCGTTGCTGTCGATCATGTGGTGTGCCAGATTCCCGAGGTTTCTGTCGGGTGGTGGGGGGGGCCAACATCTGGGGGAATTCAGCTGGGGGGGCTCAACCTGGAAAAGTTTGAATACCTCTGCCTTAGACTCTGTTTTCGGAAGCCTCTCTGCTGGCTCTAGAAGCCTGTCACCTATACCTGCCCTCAGACTCTGGCACCAGCAATGCACAGATCCGCACTGGGAGCTGTAAGAATCTCTCAGCCTCTTCTCTGTGGTTCTTGTAGTCCTTGGAATAACTTCCACTAGTCCCCAGACCCATATTCTGCAACAGCCGGCACATCCTCAGGCCAGTTGAGAACCCTTGTTCCTCTCAATTCACGGTGCATCCAGACTCTTCAATACATGTCACTCATTTGCAGCTCCTACACTTCGCTAAACTGCAGCTCCTGCACTTCACTGATCTGCAGCTCCCGCCTTCACTAATCTGCAGCCCTTATACTTCACCAATGCGCAGCTCCTGTACTTCACTAATCTGCAGTTCCTTCAGGTCACTAATCTTCAGCTCATGCACTTCAATCATCTTCTGCTGCTGCACTTCACTAATCTGCAGTTCCTTCAGTTCACTAAACTGCAGCTCGTGCACTTCAATCATCTTCTGCTCCTGCACTTCACTAATCTGCAGTTCCTTCAGGTCACTAAGCTGCAGCTCATGCACTTCAATCATCTTCTGCTCCTGCACTTCACTAATCTGCAGCTCATGCACTTCAATCATCTGCCGCTCCCGCGCTTCACTTATCTGCCGCCCTTAGACTTCACTAATGCGCAGCTCCTGTACTTCACTAATCTGCAGTTCCTTCAGGTCACTAATCTGCAGCTCATACACTTCAATCATCTGCCGCTCCCGCGCTTCACTTATCTGCAGCCCTTATACTTCACCAATGCGCAGCTCCTGTACTTCAATAATCTGCAGTTCCTTCAATTCATTAATCTGCAGCTCATGCACTTCAATCATCTTCTGCTCCTGCACTTCTCTAATCTGCAGCTCTTTCAGTTCACTAATCTGCAGCCCATGCACTTCAATTATCTGCCGCTCCCGCGCTTCACTTATCTGCAGCCCTTATACTTCACCAATGCACAGCTCCTGTACTTCACTAATCTGCAGCTCTTTCAATTCCCTAATCAGCAGCCCATGCACTTCAATCATCTGCCGATCCCGCGCTTCACTTATCTGCAGCCCTTATACTTCACCAATGTGCAGCTCCTGTACTTCCATAATCTGAAGTTCCTTCAGGTCACTAATCTGCAGCTCATGCACTTCAATCATCTGCAGCTTTATCAGTTCACTAATCTGCAGCCCATGCACTTCAATCATCTGCCTCTCCCGCGCTTACTTATCTGCAGCCCTTATACTTCACCAATGCGCAGCTCCTGTACTTCACTAATCTGCAGTTCCTTCAATTCACTAATCTGTGGCTCCTGCACTTCACTGATCTGCAATCCGTGCACTTCACTGATCTGCAGCTCAGGCACTTCACTAATATGCAGCTCCTGCACTTCTATAATCTCCAGCTCTTTCAGTTAATTAAACTGTGGCTCCTACACTTCAATCATCTGCCACTCCAGCACTTCTCTAATCTGCAGGTCTTTCAGTTCATTAATCTGCAGCTCCTGCACTTCACTAATCTGCAGTTCCTTCGGTTCATTAATCTGTGGCTCCTGCACTTCACTAATCTGCAGCTCCAGCACTTCACTAATCTTCAACTCTTTCAGTTAATTAATCTGCAGCTTGTGCACTTCAATCATCTGCCGCTCCTGAATTTCCTTTATCTACAGTAACATCTTTCCTTCAGGCAAAAAAACTGACAATAAGCCCTGTCAATTTCACTGATCTTGAGAACATACAATAACACACACTCCCGCATATACAGGGGCAGATTTACAAGCCCCTTGCGCCACTTTTGCGTCACTTTTCCCTTGTTAAAGGTGACGCAAAAGTGGCGCAAGGGGCTTGTAAATCTGCCCCACAGTTTCTATTTTTTTTTACATTCTACTAGTTGGCACATTTGGCTTGAACAGCAATGTGCACAGCTGTCGTTTAAACTACAGGTCGCAGGTTGAATCCTAGGATGATAGCTCAGTGGGTTTACATGACCTATGCAGAGGGTCTAGAGCAGACAGAATGTAGGTCAGCTGATTTCTACCTTGCTTTTATTCCACACATACTTTTTCCCTTCTCCTTTGTAGATTGCAGATCTCTCTACATTTAGTGAAGTGAGAGAACAGAGTACTTCTTTGACCAGTTTGAAAGAGGGCACAAAAAAGGTCAAAATGAGATGTAAACACAGGGGAAACCGAGTAGGGGCTTTTCTGACCCAGAAATACAAATACAATTACTTCAAGTCCCTTGGGACCTTTAAAGGTAAATATACCATTTGTGAAGTGTTTGGGTTTTACCCAGTTTCTTCTTTCTATGACTTTGTGATGGAACTACTGCTGGAGGTTTCCTTGACATTGTTTGCCATTTCTCTAGTCCTGGTGTTTTCAGATATTAAATATGTGCCCTCTTTCTGCAGTCACTGGACTCACCTCTGAACATGGGGGGAGTAAAGAGAGCTCAGAAACAGTCCTGCTAAACCAATGTTCTTGTGACTTGTCCCTCCTACAGTACGAGACTGTTCTAAGGTAACTATAACTGGCGACCCCACCACGAAAAATTATCTCATCAATAATTTAACTGCAAATGTAATTAATTATGCATAGAAGATGTCATGAGTGATGTATGATGTGAGGTCATTTGGATTGTGTGGCGAGGGTGAGTTATAGTTACCTGAGAGCATGAGTTATAGTTATTTGAGATAAGTATAACAGGTGAATTTCTGTGGCTTCTAGAGTTTAAAACATTACCTTTTCACCTTACTATAACGTTATTTTAACCTTTGTTTTTTCCAGTGAATTTCTAGTTTGTTTTTTTAAACGTAATACGTAAAGCCAATCCAACCCTGCTCTTCGAGAGGGGGTTGGTCACAGGGCCAGCCCCTCCTTCTCCCCACCCAACGCCATATATTTAAAGTAGACCTATCATCTTTCTCCCAAAATTAGCAAGTATTTTAATCAAGTGAGTATTTCAATAATACACACAATACAATGTTTATAATTATTGATTACTTTAAAAATAATACATTTTTATTTAACTACTTGTCTGTGATTCTTTCTTTTAACATAGTTTTCGTTATTGTAATTTTGGGGTAGAAAATGTGAAAATAAGGAGTACTCTGAAATACCCTATTCTTTCTTGAAAAAGACAAAAAACATCTTGCTTTCACTTTTTAACATTTTACACCCAAAACAAGACTACAAATAAAAACATCCACATACAGGCCTTGCAGTTTATGAGATATGCCGTTTCACATAAACTACACACAGCCTCTAGGTGTCACTGGAATCCCAGCTGTAGAGTGAAAACTGCAGCCTGGGAAATGCTTTTAAAAGAAACAGTGAGTTCTCCTGGGGTCATGGTGTTAATGACCCAGGAGACGTTTTTTTTTCAAGTGTTGCTGGTGGGCTGCAGAACTCCCTGTAGCCCCCCTGCACCAGAAAACAGTTGAAGATGTCTCTGCTCCTTCTAGGCATATCACCAAAACAAAAACTAGCTAAGTAGCCCTCCCGGGGCATTGTAGGGAGGTCCTTGAAGGAGCAGTGCCTAATAAAGGAGCGGCTGTGGACGCTCATTTATTATTAATTAAAAAGATTGTTTACATTTTGTTTGTGGGTGTGCCGGTCCCACCAGGGACACCCATAGTTTTATTTATTTTAGAAGGGGCAATGGGGGTGAGCCTCAGGACATCCGTTGCCCCACCAGCTCCCTGATCCTGCCATAGCTGGCCTTTTTTTGGTAAAGTGGCTTGCCCTGGTGCCCAGACAGGGCATGCCACAACTTGTGCACTTTTTTATTTGAAATGAGATGCCCCGGTGCCCACTACGGGCTGACTGTTCATTATTTTTGGGGGCTATGGCTCCGGTGGCATTTTCTTTTCTTTTTTAAGAAAATATGGTGTGCCCGGTAAACACCTGGGGCACGCCACATACTTTTTTTTTTAGAGGGATGCTGCGATGCCCACCCGGTGCACCCATAGCCTGTCCTGCGTTGGGGGCTGAGGGCCCTTGCAGCCCCACCGGCTCCCATGCTTGCACCCATCAAGGTTGCAGTGTGAACCGATATTGCTTAAACTCCTCTGAAGTAGTTTTCTCTGGCTCCAATTTGGGTGGTGTAATGGAAAGTATTTCCCTGCGCGAAAGTGCTGGCATGGAAATGCTTTGTTCGCTCACTGGGTGGGAGCAGCTTTGTGCTCACGCCCAGAGAGAGACCCTTGCATTTGCCTGCTCGCACTCAAGGGCAGGGAAATAGGGGGATGGGGTCTCATGGGAGCCCTCCTGCACTGGGGAGGGGGCCGCCATCCCCCTCCCATTCAGTTAACCTTCCTACCCTGGGATGGGGTCCCAGGAGCTTCTCCTGGCCTGTGGAGGTGCGGTTCGGGCACCCACCACTTCAATTTATTCAATGGCACCACGGTCCCCTGGGGCCTCTCCTAGCCCCGGGTAGTTGGGCCGCCTGGCCCTCCTCCCCATTAATGTAATTACCGGACCCTGGGTATGGTGTCCCTAGGGCCACGTGGAGGCTTGGAGAGGGGGGCCATGCAAACACATCTCCCCTCCAAGGAATGGTGCTCTTCTCCCCTTGCACTGGCCCACCCAAGGGGTCTATTTACAATTTTGTGGGAGCCAGCATGTTTAAAAAAAGAATTCTGTGGATTTGCGGATTCATAGCTAAATTTAAAAAAAAATTTTTGGTGCCCAGGCGACGTCCCTCTGGGACCCCACCACCAGTCCTAGGGTGTCAGGTATCTGTACCCTACCACCTTCTATCTTTTTAGGTCTCGCGCCTAGCGTTGCAGTGCGCTGCACTGAACTGCACGCGCAGCACAAGACATTTAGTAGGTAAAAATGGGGTTTCAGAAGCTGACCTATGACTGGCACACGTACAAGAGTGCGCTTTTCCTTTTGGGGCACGTTATTGGCCTTTGCGTGCTTGTTTTTTACAAAGTCAGCACGCAATACGCCAAAGGCGGGCGCATTGCTCCGCCCATGGCCTATTAGTGTCTATTACGCGCACCGGCTGTCATGTGGTTTCAACTATCGTGCCCAGACAAGGGCAGGATAATTGAAACCACATGGCTCGCAGTGGCGCGCACACCACTCGCGAGTTTCATTTTTTTGGATCCATTTCACAGGGAAGCATGGTGCAGTAGCATGAGCCATATTAAGACTGCAGAGCTGTGTACAAGTTTGAGGGTAGTGACAGTAAATGTAAGTTGGGTGACTTCTGAGAGGGAGTGTGGGCTATTTCGTATGTCATGCATGACTCGACGCCTCACCACAAATAGTAAGTGTTATGTAAATGCAATTAAAACTGTGAGTGCAGCTGGAATTGTGCGACACACCGGTTCCTATTGTTTGATCTTTTTGGAGATGCATTGATTTCAGTGTTTCTTTGCCTCCTATTCCATTGGTCTCGGACACTTCATTAGCCCGAATGTGCCTCATCTAGTTTCTTGCTGGCACGCTTTCTGTTCTCTGATTCTTAACACCTCATCCTCTGTCCTCACAGTGAGGTGCTGTGCTACAGGCGGGGTGGACTGGAGCAGAAGCCTTTTACCAATGTAAATCAGTGACCACATCAGATATGCAGCTGGCCATGGACCTTATACTCGGTGACTGTAACAGAGACTAGTGCTCCTGACAACAATGAGAATAGCGTTGATGATACCAATGGGATTAGTGCCGATGCCAACAATGAGAATAGCGCTGATGCTTACAATGGGACCAAGTGCTTATGCCAACAATGAGAATATCGCTAATGATAACAATGGGACTAGAGCCCATGACAACAACGAAAATAGCGCTGATAATACCATTTCTCGGTCGTCTGAGGGATGTGGGACTAGGGGGTGTGGCTCTGTCCTGGATGGAGAGTTTTCTCTCAGGCCGCTCTCAAGAAGTCAGGTTGGGCTCCCATAAGTCCATCTCTAGGGAGCTCACCAAGGGAGTGCCACAGGGCTCATGCCTAAGCCCCGCATTATTCAATGTGTACGTGGCCCCCCTGGCTGACTTAGTGAGATCCTTTGGGTTCACCCCGGTGTCATATGACGACGACACCCAACTTCTGTTCCCTTTTAAAACCTTTACACCTGCACTAAAAAAATCTTTTGCAGATGGAATGAGGGCAGTGTCAGAGTGGATGGCCAAGAACTGCCTACAGTGTAATGTAGGTAAAACGGAAGTACTGTTGTTTGGGGAGGCAGTGACACTATGGTCCCCCGAATGGTGGCCCTTGGAACTGGGACCTGTTCCCAGTCCCAAACAGACCGTTACAAACTTGGGAGTGCTATTAGACCAAGCACTTACATTAAAAGATCATGTAAACCAAGTTGCCGGCACTTGCTTCAGGGCCATTGGACTGCTGAGAAGGGTTTTTCCATACTTACCTGATAGACATAGGAAGACCTTGGTCCAGGCTTTAGTCATTAGCAGATTGGACTATTGCAATGGTCTTCTCTTATCAACCAATGAAGAACAACTTAACAAACTGCAAATAGTCCAAAACACTGCGGCAAGACTAGTCCTCAACGCTCCACCTAGGACTCCCTCCCGCCCCCTATTGGCTAAACTACACTGGCTCCCAGTGCGGCAACGCATTAAGTTTAAAATCCTATGTACCATCCTTAAATGTCTGACAGGTACGGGGCCCAAGTACCTCACAAAAGCCTTCTCACCCTATGTCCCAGGGCACTCCTTACGCTCCAGTAACATCCAGCTACTACAGGTACCCAGAATAGAAAATCTAGGCAGGGAGGTCGTGCCCTTGCTCACACTGGACCTGTCCTCTGGAACTCTTTGCCCCAGACATTGAAACAAATTACCAACCACCTAACCTTCCGAAAAACCCTTTAAACCCATCTTTTCATAAACATTTAAAAACCACTTATTCAATCCAATCAGTCACTTCTTGAACATGGACCAGCACAATCTGTTTCCTCCTACTGGCAAAGCGCGGAGATACCCCTCCGGGGGTCGAATCAGGCGCTCTACAAGAACATAAAATAAAATAAATAAATTGGGACTCGTGCTGATGCCAACAATGAGAACAGCTCTGATGATACCATTGGGACTAGTGCTGATGCCAACAATGAGAACAGCACTGATAACCATGGGACTAGTGCCGATGCCAACAATGAGAACAGCTCTGATGATACCAATGGGACTAGTGCTGATGCCATCAATGAGAACAGCTCTGATGATACCATTGGGACTAGTGCTGATGCCAACAATGAGAACAGCACTGATAACCCTGGGACTAGTGCCCATGACAACAATGAGAATAGCGCTGATGATACTAATGGGACTAGTGCCAATGCCAACAATGAGAATAGCACTGATGATACCAATGTGACTAGTGCCCATGACAACAATGAGAATAGCGCTGATGATACTAATGGGACTAGTGCCGATGCCAACAATGAGAACAGCTCTGATGATACCAATGGGACTAGTGCTGATGCCATCAATGAGAACAGCTCTGATGATACCATTGGGACTAGTGCCCATGACAACAATGAGAACAGCACTGATAACCCTGGGACTAGTGCCCATGACAACAATGAGAATAGCGCTGATGATACCAATGTGACTAGTGCCCATGACAACAATGAGAACAGCTCTGATGATACCATTGGGACTAGTGCTGATGCCATCAATGAGAACAGCACTGATAACCCTGGGACTAGTGCCCATGACAACAATGAGAATAGCGCTGATGATACTAATGGGACTAGTGCCGATGCCAACAATGAGAACAGCTCTGATGATACCAATGGGACTAGTGCTGATGCCATCAATGAGAACAGCACTGATAACCATGGGACTAGTGCCCATGACAACAATGAGAATAGCGCTGATGATACCAATGGGACTAGTGCTGATGCCATCAATGAGAACAGCACTGATAACCATGGGACTAGTGCCCATGACAACAATGAGAATAGCGCTGATGATACTAATGGGACTAGTGCCGATGCCAACAATGAGAACAGCTCTGATGATACCAATGGGATTAGTGCCCATGACAACAATGAGAACAGCTCTGATGATACCATTGGGACTAGTGCTGATGCCAACAATGAGAATAGCGCTGATGATACCAATGGGACTAGTGCCGATGCCAACAATGAGAACAGCTCTGATGATACCATTGGGACTAGTGCTGATGCCAACAATGAGAATAGCGCTGATAACCATGGGACTAGTGCCCATGACAACAATGAGAATAGCGCTGATGATACCATTGGGACTAGTGCTGATGCCAACAATGAGAACAGCTCTGATGATACCATTGGGACTAGTGCTGATGCCATCAATGAGAACAGCACTGATAACCATGGGACTAGTGCCCATGACAACAATGAGAATAGCGCTGATGATACCATTGGGACTAGTGCTGATGCCAACAATGAGAACAGCTCTGATGATACCATTGGGACTAGTGCTGATGCCATCAATGAGAACAGCACTGATAACCATGGGACTAGTGCCCATGACAACAATGAGAATAGCACTGATGATACCAATGTGACTAGTGCCCATGACAACAATGAGAACAGCTCTGATGATACCATTGGGACTAGTGCTGATGCCATCAATGAGAACAGCACTGATAACCATGGGACTAGTGCCCATGACAACAATGAGAATAGCACTGATGATACCAATGTGACTAGTGCCCATGACAACAATGAGAATAGCGCTGATGATACCATTGGGACTAGTGCTGATGCCATCAATGAGAACAGCACTGATAACCCTGGGACTAGTGCCCATGACAACAATGAGAATAGCGCTGATGATACCATTGGGACTAGTGCTGATGCCAACAATGAGAACAGCGCTGATGATACCATTGGGACTAGTGCTGATGCCAACAATGAGAACAGCACTGATAACCATGGGACTAGTGCCCATGACAACAATGAGAATAGCGCTGATGATACCATTGGGACTAGTGCTGATGCCAACAATGAGAACAGCACTGATAACCCTGGGACTAGTGCCCATGACAACAATGAGAATAGCGCTGATGATAGCATTGGGACTAGTGCTGATGCCAACAATGAGAACAGCACTGATAACCCTGGGACTAGTGCCCATGACAACAATGAGAATAGCGCTGATGATACCATTGGGACTAGTGCTGATGCCAACAATGAGAACAGCGCTGATGATACCATTGGGACTAGTGCTGATGCCAACAATGAGAACAGCGCTGATGATACCATTGGGACTAGTGCTGATGCCAACAATGAGAACAGCACTGATAACCATGGGACTAGTGCCGATGCCAACAATGAGAACAGCACTGATAACCCTGGGACTAGTGCCCATGACAACAATGAGAATAGCGCTGATGATACCATTGGGACTAGTGCTGATGCCAACAATGAGAACAGCGCTGATGATACCATTGGGACTAGTGCTGATGCCAACAATGAGAACAGCGCTGACGATACCATTGGGACTAGTGCTGATGCCAACAATGAGAACAGCACTGATAACCCTGGGACTAGTGCCCATGACAACAATGAGAATAGCGCTGATGATACCATTGGGACTAGTGCTGATGCCAACAATGAGAACAGCGCTGATGATACCATTGGGACTAGTGCTGATGCCAACAATGAGAACAGCACTGATAACCCTGGGACTAGTGCCCATGACAACAATGAGAATAGCGCTGATGATACCATTGGGACTAGTGCTCCTGACAACAATGAGAATAGCGTTGATGATACTAATGGGACTAGTGGTGATGATAACAATGAAAATAGCTTAGATGGTAACAGTGGGACTAGTGCTAACGAGAACAGTGAGAATAGTGCTGATGACAACACTAATGACAACAACGAAAATAGCGCTGATGATAACACTGAGACTAGTGCTGATGACAACGAGACTAGTGCCGATGACATGAGACTAGTGCCTTTGACAACAATAAGAATAGCGCTGATAACAGGACTAGTGCATATAGCAAAACTGCATGATTAAGAGACTGTTACTCAGGGACCTCACTGCTCATTCATAGGAGACCCAGTCCTGGACTCACATGCCCCTCATCAGTGTGCACACTGGTCTTTAACCATATTGCTGCAACAGAGTCTAACACATTATTACAGGTTAATATGCTCCTTGTTAGGCCTCCTGACTCCTGCCATTGGGATTTAAGTTCTGCCACTATGTTTATTATAATTCCAGTGCTGGAGCATTGTGCTTTTGGTAACACTTAGCCATCTCGTGCTTTACCTGTACAGGTTTGTTTTTGTGAGTAACGTTAAAAGAGCCAGAATGTGCTGTGGAAAGGGATTTCCGGTAACAACAAGCATTTGCTAAGCAATTGGTCTCGCATTTAAGCAAGTTTGACCTATTGGCATTGTATATGACAATGCTTTTATTTATGTTTCAAAAACCAAAACATAAATAAAAGGTAATGTAATTTACAATAAAAATAGCTCAACCTCTCGCAAATGTGAGACCAGTTGCATTGCAAATGCTTGTTTGTTTACTTTTTGAACTTTTCTCAGGACTTGGGCCTGAGCCCTGAGTCGTATATTGGCTGCTACCACTCTTTTGACCACTTGAGGTGGTGGCAGCACATCAGATCTCATCTATAGAACTGTCAGAATTTTCAGGGGCTTTGTGTCCCTAGATATACATAACTTTTGAGCATTAAATGCACTCTACACCAGTCCACTCAACTTTATGCCACTCCAGTATATGCCACTCTATGCGACTCCACACTATGTCACTCCAATAGATGACACTCTGCCACTCCGCTCTTTACTCCACTCTTTGCCATTCCACTCTTCGACACTTCACACCACTCGTCCCTACAACATTAACTATTAGCCATGCTGAACAGCAGCCACGCTGGAGTACAACGTGGCTAAAACACATTGGCAAAGCCAATAGCTCTGGCGTAGGTGAGAGTTATTGGCTTTGCCAATGCTTGTTGAAAGTGTGGCAGTGGCGCATGCACTACTGCTCCTCCCATGTTTCTTACACATCGCACTCGCAGTACTTGGCGTTCTTGTGACCTAGCTAATGAGGGGCGTGGCTCAAAACATGTAGACACCTAAATGCGGCTCAGCTCCCATTTGCCATACAAGTTTGGAAGACGCAATAGTTCAGCCTTTTAGAGCACAGACCTCTTTGCTTTGCCAATGCTTAGTAAAGTCAATTTACAATACAAAGTGGCACTAAAGCAAAGATGGTTTACAAATGATAACAAGCGTAATATTTACTTATGTAAAATATGCAATGTATGTACAGTAACATATTTCTAAAACCATTTGCGAAGTCAACAGGTCCCAAAGGCCTTACCTATTGGTTTTGCCAATGCTTGTTAATTACTCCCGGGTCACAGACCCGGCAGGACTCACTCCACTAGCAAGGCGAGGGAAGCTGTCCCCCCTCATCCCCTTGCATTCAGATGGTCTGAGCTTGAGAGCCTCCCTGTTCCTACTCTGGCTTCCCTCCCTCACCGCCAGGGACCGCCTGTACTCATTACAGCAGTAATAGCCCTGTAATTGCTGCTGTTCCTGCCAGTCCCGCCCAGTTCATCACCGTTTGTGGTTGTTTCACGCTGAGTGTATAAACCTAGCTCTAAAAATACAAAGAGCTCGATTCACAAAGGGAAACTGAGACGAAAGTCTAACTTTACGACTTTTGGTATTCACAAACGGAATTTATTAGTAGTAAATCCCATTTATGACTTCTGACTGAAAGTCCTAAAGGTGTCTCATTTTACCTTTGTGAATTGGACCCAAAGTGTTCTTTCTGTTCATGCTGTGCTTCAGGGGGGCTCAGTGACTTTAACGGTCACTTTCATCCTCGAACGCGGGCACACACACATGCACGCACACTTTACACACTTCACAAGCACAAGTGCGGAACACCTACTGATGTGTAAAGTGTCTGTCTTGGTATGAATACACCCCAGCCGCACTGCGGTACACAGGCACTCTACACAGATATTAAACACAATCTATACAGAGGCATTGTGGGTAAGCAACACACACGCAGGCATATCTCACACAGTCACTGCACGCAAATATTACACAAATCAAATATAAAGAGTCACTGCATGCAGACATTACAGGGGGATATTACACGGACACATTCACTGTTATCAAATATTACACAAATCAGATATAAAAAGAGTCACTGAATGCAGACATTACAGGGGGATATTACACAGACACAGTCACTGTTCTCAAATATTACACAAATCAGTGTGGAGAAGTGTGGCTCAATGGTTAGAGCGGCAGACCCTGATGCAGAGGTCTAGCCCGGGTTCAGGGTTCAATTCCCCGCCTCAACGGGTTTTGGGCTCAAAATTCCATGGGCCTGATAATTCTCGCCTCTGTGCCTATTCCTATCATGGAGTCCCACTCTGCAACTCTGGGCAATAGTTTGCTTAATCTCCACAACGGCCCCCACAAGGCTAAGGATGCCTGGCCTCCACCTTGGGGGTGCCCAGGAGTGGACGCCTCACAGGGAAAGCCAGGATGGGTTCCACAGCGGTATTCGTACAAGCGCCTTGAGACCCTTGCAGGTGAGTAGTGTGCTATACAAGTATCCATTTACATTTACATATATAAAAAGAGTCACTGCATGCAGACATTACAGGTGGATATTACACGGACACAGTCACTGTGCACAACTATTACACAAACTATAAAGAGAGTCACTGTGGGCAGAGAGACTCAAGCAATCTACACAGATATTACACAACTATACTATAAAGAGAATCACTGCTCGCAGATATTACACAGACAAAGGCACTCTACACAGTTATTACACAAATAAACCATAAAGGGAGTCATTGCACTAAGCAGACCTTACATAGGTCACTCTTTAGTGACTTCAAAGTGAGGGAATTTATGTGACCATCCTGCTGAATATCCATGTAAAAGGAGAGGGTGTAGGATGTGTTTTTTCTTTCTAGCTCACTCAAAAAAAGAAACTGAGCTGATGTTTCAGAATATACCAGAATTAGTACAAATGTAGCCTTTTTTGTAATTTTGAAGTGTGGTGAAAACAAATATTTGAATACATATAACTGTATGTGTAATAACACATTTGCACACATTATTGTTAGTGTGCAGTAAAAGGGACACATCCTTTACAACGCAACTTTTACAACGCAAACCATTACAACGCATTGCGCTGGGGGGCGCTCTAGGATAGGGAATAGGTTTAATTTACTGTCCAACACCTTCTCTACTATCCACGGGGACTGGAGTTGGAATAGTAAATTAAACTATTCACTATCCAGCGCCCCAAAGCACTATGCGTTGTAATGGTATGCGTTGTAAAAACTGCGTTGTAAAAGCATGCGATGTAAAAGCATGCGTTGTAATGTCGTACATCCGCAGTAAAACCGTATTTCAGTGCAAAGGTGATGGTCATTTGAATTGATTTTTTTTTCTGTAATGGCAGTGGGCTACCACACCATGCAAACACCACTCTAAGCCACTCCACTCTATGTCCTTCCACTCTCCGACATGCCACTCTACTCTATGACACACCACTCCACTCTACACCCTTTCAGTCTAAGACTTTATGCCATGCCACTCGATTCCACACAACTCCATGACACAACACAACATGCCACTCAACTCTACATCCCCCACTCTACATCCCTCTACTCCACACCATTTATGCCACTCCACTCCGATCTAATCTACCCCACTCCAATCAAATGTATCCCAATCTACCCCACCCTACTACACTTTTATACAATCTACCCCACCCTACTCCACTTTTATACAATCTACTCCAGTCCAATTTACCCCATTCCACTCCAATTTACTCCACTCCATTCCAATCTACCCTACCCAAGTTTACCCACCCTAATCTACCCCACCACACTCCAATTCACCCCACTTCAATCTACCCTAATTCAGTCTACTCCACTCTAACCCAATCATCCCCGCTCCACCCCAGTCTACAGCACTCCACTTAAATCTACCCAACTTTGCTTCAGTCTACCCTACACCAAACCAATCTACCTCACTCCATTGTATTCCAATCCACCTCTCTCCAGAATACCCCAATCCAACCCACTCCACGCCATTCTACCCAACTCCAAACTAATCTACCACACTCCACTCTACTCCATGCCACCCCATTGTACGCCAGTCCAATTTACCCCACGCCATTTTACCCGCTTTAGTCCAAACTCTACTCCAATCTATCCTATTCCTCTCTACTCAAATCTACCCACTTCACTCCAATCTACCCCACTCATAAAATCTGCCCCACTCATAAAATCTACCCCAATCCAGTCTACCACAATCTACCCCCACTGCTATCTATATCATTCCAATCTACCTCACTCCACTCCAATCTACCATTTCACCCCAATCTACCCTACCATAATCCACCCAATATATCTCACTCCAATCTACCCCACTTTACTCTAACCCACCCCACCCTAATATACAACATTCCACTCCACTCTAATCTACCTCAATATATCCCACTCCACTCTACCCAAACCACCTCACTCCACGTCACCCCAATTCAATCTACCCCATTCCCACACTCCAATCTACCCCATGCCATCCCAATCCACCACACCCCCCAATCTGCCACATTCCACTCCAATCTACCCCACTCAACCCCACTACAAGCTACCTCACCCCTCTCCAATCTACCACACCAATCTACACAACTGCCCCACTCCACTAAAACTCTACTCCACTCTATCCCCACTCCACTGAACGCCATTCTACCCCACTCCACTCCACTAAAACTCTACTCCACTCTATCCCCACTCCACTGAACGCCATTCTACCCCACTCCACTCCACTAAAACTCTACTCCACTGAACGCCAATCTACCCCACTCTATCCCAATCTACCCTACTCTATTGTAAACCACCTCACCCCACTCCATGCCACCAGCCTTTAGCCATGCTGAACAGCAGCCACACTGGTGTGCTTAATGGCTAAAACCCATTGCCAAAGCCAATAGCCCTCGCATGGGTGAGACCTATTGGCATTGCCAATGCTTGTTCCCTGCTTATGTTCCATATCTCCCATCTTTATCGTTCTTTCTTTCAATCTTTCTGTTTTTTTCCACTCGCTCTTGCTTCCTTTTGTTATTTCTTTCGTTCTTTCCCAGTTTACTTCCTTATTTTTTCTTTTAAGTTCTCCCACTCATGTTATTTTTCTGGATATTTTCGCTTTTTTCTCCAGACTTTTTATGCTACTTGCTTATCATTTGTCTTCTTATTTCTTTCATTGTTTCTATGTTTCTTTTCTCCTTTAGGTCCTTCTTTAGCCTCCTTTGGCTCTTGCGTTATTTTCTTCCACCTCTACTCTTTCTTTGCCCCTTTATTATCCTTTCTTTCCCTCCTTGCCTCACCTCTTTAACTTTTCTCTCTGTCCCGCTCGCTCTTCCTCTCTTTTCCCCTCCCCCTCTCTCTCTTCCTCGTCTCTCCTCTTAGTCTCTCCTGCTCTCTCTTCCTCTTCCGTCCTCCCTGTCTCCCTCTCTCTCTTCCTCGTCTCTCCTCCTAGTCTCTCCTGCTCTCTCTCTCTTCCACTTCCGTCCTCCCTGTCTCCCTCTCTCTCTCTTCCTCGTCTCTCCTCTTAGTCTCTCCTGCTCTCTCTTCCTCTTCCGTCCTCCCTGTCTCCCTCTCTCTCTTCCTCGTCTCTCCTCTTAGTCTCTCCTGCTCTCTCTTCCTCTGCCGTCCTCCCTGTCTCCCTCTCTCTCTTCCTCGTCTCTCCTCTTAGTCTCTCCTGCTCTCTCTTCCTCTTCCGTCCTCCCTGTCTCCCTCTCTCTCTTCCTCGTCTCTCCTCTTAGTCTCTCCTGCTCCCTCTTCCTCTTCCGTCCTCCCTGTCTCCCTCTCTCTCTTCCTCGTCTCTCCGCTTAGTCTCTCCTGCTCTCTCTTCCTCTTCCGTCCTCCCTGCCTCCCTCTCTCTCTTCCTCGTCTCTCCTCTTAGTCTCTCCTGCTCTCTCTCTCTTCCACTTCCGTCCTCCCTGTCTCCCTCTCTCTCTCTTCCTCGTCTCTCCTCTTAGTCTCTCCTGCTCTCTCTTCCTCTTCCGTCCTCCCTGTCTCCCTCTCTCTCTTCCTCGTCTCTCCTCTTAGTCTCTCCTGCTCTCTCTTCCTCTGCCGTCCTCCCTGTCTCCCTCTCTCTCTTCCTCGTCTCTCCTCTTAGTCTCTCCTGCTCTCTCTTCCTCTTCCGTCCTCCCTGTCTCCCTCTCTCTCTTCCTCGTCTCTCCTCTTAGTCTCTCCTGCTCCCTCTTCCTCTTCCGTCCTCCCTGTCTCCCTCTCTCTCTTCCTCGTCTCTCCGCTTAGTCTCTCCTGCTCTCTCTTCCTCTTCCGTCCTCCCTGTCTCCCTCTCTCTCTTCCTCGTCTCTCCTCTTAGTCTCTCCTGCTCTCTCTACTCTTCCTCTTCCGTCCTCCCTGTCTCCCTCTCTCTCTTCCTCGTCTCTCCTCTTAGTCTCTCCTGCTCTCTCTACTCTTCCTCTTCCGTCCTCCCTGTCTCCCTCTCTCTCTTCCTCGTCTCTCCTCTTAGTCTCTCCTGCTCTCCCTTCCTCTTCCGTCCTCCCTGTCTCCCTCTCTCTCTTCCTCGTCTCTCCTCCTAGTCTCTCCTGCTCTCTCTTCTTCCTCTTCCGTCCTCCCTGCCTCCCTCTCTCTCTTCCTCGTCTCTCCTCTTAGTCTCTCCTGCTCTCTCTACTCTTCCTCATCCGTCCTCCCTGTCTCCCTCTCTCTCTTCCTCGTCTCTCCTCTTAGTCTCTCCTGCTCTCCCTTCCTCTTCCGTCCTCCCTGTCTCCCTCTCTCTCTTCCTCGTCTCTCCTCCTCGTCTCTCCTGCTCTCTCTTCTTCCTCTTCCGTCCTCCCTGCCTCCCTCTCTCTCTTCCTCGTCTCTCCTCTTAGTCTCTCCTGCTCTCTCTACTCTTCCTCATCCGTCCTCCCTGTCTCCCTCTCTCTCTTCCTCGTCTCTCCTCTTAGTCTCTCCTGCTCTCCCTTCCTCTTCCGTCCTCCCTGTCTCCCTCTCTCTCTTCCTCGTCTCTCCTCCTAGTCTCTCCTGCTCTCTCTTCTTCCTCTTCCGTCCTCCCTGCCTCCCTCTCTCTCTTCCTCGTCTCTCCTCTTAGTCTCTCCTGCTCTCTCTTCCTCTTCCGTCCTCCCTGCCTCCCTCTCTCTCTTCCTCGTCTCTCCTCTTAGTCTCTCCTGCTCTCTCTTCCTCTTCCGTCCTCCCTGTCTCCCTCTCTCTCCTCCTCGTCTCTCCTCTTAGTCTCTCCTGCTCTCTCTACTCTTCCTCTTCCGTCCTCCCTGTCTCCCTCTCTCTCTTCCTCGTCTCTCCGCTTAGTCTCTCCTGCTCTCTCTTCTTCCTCTTCCGTCCTCCCTGTCTCCCTCTCTCTCTTCCTCGTCTCTCCTCTTAGTCTCTCCTGCTCTCCCTTCCTCTTCCGTCCTCCCTGTCTCCCTCTCTCTCTTCCTCGTCTCTCCTCCTAGTCTCTCCTGCTCTCTCTTCTTCCTCTTCCGTCCTCCCTGCCTCCCTCTCTCTCTTCCTCGTCTCTCCTCTTAGTCTCTCCTGCTCTCTCTTCCTCTTCCGTCCTCCCTGTCTCCCTCTCTCTCTTCCTCGTCTCTCCTCTTAGTCTCTCCTGCTCTCTCTTCCTCTGCCGTCCTCCCTGTCTCCCTCTCTCTCTTCCTCGTCTCTCCTCTTAGTCTCTCCTGCTCTCTCTACTCTTCCTCTTCCGTCCTCCCTGTCTCCCTCTCTCTCTTCCTCGTCTCTCCTCTTAGTCTCTCCTGCTCTCTCTCTCTTCCTCTTCCGTCCTCCCTGTCTCCCTCTCTCTCTTCCCTCTTCTTCTCCCTCCAGCCTGGCCCATCGCCGCAGGGACCAGGGCTGGGGATTCCCCTTCATTAGTCTGACTGTTCCTGCTCGGAGCGGGAGCCGCTTCTTCCCTCAGTCACAGCTTCCTCCTTCCTTTCCCGAGTCCTTTCCTTGTTCTTCTATCACAAGGCTTTACATCGTCCCCTGTGCACAGCTCCTGTACACCAGCAGCAGGATACAGCTCGAGTACACTAGCACCTGTATGCAGCTCCTGTAACCATCACCTGTATCCCTTCTCCTGTACACAGCTCCTGTACACCAGCACCTGTATCTCCTCGCCTGTGCACAGCTCCTGTACACCAGCACCTGTATCTCCTCGCCTGTGCACAGCTCCTGTACACCAGCATCTCCTCGCCTGTGCACAGCTCCTGTACACCAGCACCTGTATCTCCTCGCCTGTGCACAGCTCCTGTACACCAGCACCTGTATCTCCTCGCCTGTGCACAGCTCCTGTACACCAGCACCTGCACATAGCTCCTGTGTGACAGTACCTATACCTCGTCTCCTGTAGACAACACATGTACACCAACACCTGTATCTCGTCCCCTGTGCACAGCTCCTGTATACCAGCACCTGTACCTCATCTCCCGTACAGAGCGTGTGTGCATCGCACCTGCACATAGCTCCTGTGTGACAGTACCTATACCTCGTCTCCTGTAGACAACACATGTACACCAGCACCTGTATCTCGTCCCCTGTGCACAGCTCTTGTATACTAGCACCTCTATGTAGCTCCTGTACACCAGCACCAGTACCTCGCCTCCTGAACACAGATCTTGTACGCCAGCTCCTGTACACAGCACCTGTACCTCATCACCTGTACAGAGCTTGTGTGCATCAGCCTCTGCACGCAGCTCCTGTATAACAGCACCTATACCTGGTCTTCTGTACACAGCACAGGTAAACCAGCACCTGTATACAGCTCGTGTACACCAGCACCAGTACCTCAGCTGTACAGAGCGTGTGTGCATCAGCACCTCCTGTATAACATCATCTATACCTCGTCTCCTGTATACAGCTCATGTACACCAGCACCTGTACCTTATCTCCTGTACAGAGCTTGTATGCATCAGCACCTTCTAGCACCTCCTATATAACAGCATCTAAACCTCGTCTCCTGTATACAGCTCGTGTACACCAGCGCCTGTACCTCGTCTTCTGTGCACAGCTCATGTACACCCCCATCCATACACGACTCCTGTATGCCAGCATCCGAATCTTTCCCCCTGTAAACAGCTCGTGCACACTAGCTCCCATGCACCTTCCTCGGCATCTCATGCCCTGTACACCTGCTCCTGTACATGTACCCCACCTCCTGAAGCCCCCCTCCTGTGCAGCAGAACTGGGCACAAGCTTCTGGTATGCACCTATTCTTGTACAACATGTCTTTAGCACTGTCTCCTGTGCACCAACTTCTATACTGCAGCCCTTGGTCGCCAACTCCTGTAGACCAGATCCTGTATACCATCTCCTGAGCCCCAGCTCATGTACAGACCACTGTCTATATCCCTCTTCCCAGGGTGTGGCCACCTCCAGGCTCCACAGCTGCCTCCCTCACAGTCCAGATGTTTTGCCCCAGAACCCCCCCTCTGGCCTCTTGTCCATGGATGGGGTTCCCTCTACCCTGGTGTGAACTTCCCTGGTCTCCTCCGGTGTTACCACTCCCCCTATCCTTGAATGGGGGGCCCACTCACCTATGGTGGTCCTTGATGCTGATAGGGGTGCCCTGCCTTCCGGTGTGAGCCTCCCAGTGCTCCCCAGTCTGTGCCCCTCACGACCCCTGGTCCGTGGCTCTCGTCCTGTGATTGGGGGTGCCCTGTCTTCTGGTGTGGCACTGACTGTGGAACCCTGGGAGACTCACCCAGAAGACAGGGTACCCCGAATCACAGGACAAGAGCCACAGACCAGGGATGTGAGGGGTACTTACACCCACTGGTCTGTGGCTCTGGATGGGGGTGCCCTGTCTCTTGTCTTTGGATGGGGGGGCCCTGTCTCTTGTCTTTGGATGAGGTGCACTGTCTCTTGTCTTTGGATGGGGTGCCCTGTCTCTTGTCTCGGGAGGGGGTGCCCTGTCTCTTGTCTTTGGATGGGGTGCCCTGTCTCTTGTCTCGGGGGGGTGGGGGGGGGGGGGGTGCCCTGTCTCTTGTCTTTGGATGGGGGTGCCCTTTCTCTGGTCTTTGGATGGGGGTGCCCTGTTTCTTGTCTTGGGGTGGGGGTGCCCTGTCCTGAGTTGTGTGCTCCCCAGGGGTCCCCAGTCAGTGCCCCCACCCCCCCTGGTCTGAAGTCCTTGGATGGTGTGCCCTGTCTCTTCCCCCCCCCCCTCCCCTGTCTCCTTGGATGGTCCTTCCTGTGCCCTGCAGCCAGCCGCCGCTCCCTCAGGACTCTGCCCTCCTCCTGCCCCATGCCTGCCAGCAGCGCTTGCACCTTGCCCTCCCCGGCCCCCGCCCGGCTCCCTTTTGCTCCCGGTGCCCTGGGAGGCTGGCGGGCCGGGTCCCTACCTTTCCACACGGCTCCTCGGCGCACTGCACACGGCTCTCCAAGACACTTAAAAAGGCGCTCACGCCGCCGCGGTCCAAGAGGCCTTCTTCTGGCGCCAAAAGAGCCACCACCTGCCCGTAGACGTCGAGCTCAGAGGCCCTGCGGCCTAGCTGCCCCCGGCAGACCACCAGGCCGAGGAGCAGCAGGGCCAGGGGCCGCAGCTTGCTCAGGGGGGACATGCTGGGGTCTCAGGTGGCTTCCACAGGCAGGCCTGGCTGGAGTCTTGGCTCTTGTTGGTGGTGTCCAGCTGTCTGTGGTGAACTGGTGGCTCAGGGTGCAGGCTCTTCAGTGCCGGCCCGTCTCACCCCTCATTGGCTGGGGCTCAGATTGAGTCAGGTTAACCATTGAGGGAGCTCGGGCAGGAGGTGCAGATCCGCTCCCTGATAGAAGTGAGCAGGCATCTCCCATGGAGCTCGCCTGGAGACACTGGTGACCCCTCCTGCTGCTGCGTAACAGGACCTGGGCCGGCTCTACTCCTGTCGGGCAGGTATTTTCAGTCAGCACAAAGTGCCAGAGATGCTGCCTCCCTGCACAAGGGAGGTGTCCCAGTCTGCTCCAGGGCCCGTCCTCTCTGGGCAAGGCTGAGAGGGCCTGGCGCTGGCACCTGACACCCGCCCAGGTGCGCTCACAGGCCAGGGAGACTATTGTGGGAGCAAATACGGAACTGGGGGTGAAGGAGGGTGCCCATGTGCGCCACGGGGACCACTGGGCACAAGAGATGAGCCAGAGTGTCTGCTGGTGCAGCTCAGTGGTCACTGGGCAGAGGAGATTAACCACAGTATCCTGTGGAGAGGCGCAGGGGTCACTGGGGAGAGGAGAAGAGCCAGAGTGTCCTGTGGAGAGGCGCAGGGGTCACTGGGGAGAGGAGAAGAGCCAGAGTGTCCGGTGGAGAGGCGCAGGGGTCACTGGGGAGAGGAGAAGGGCCAGATTGTCCTGTGGAGAGGCACAGTGGTCACTGGGGAGAGGAGATTAACCAGAATGTGCTGTGGAGAGGCGCAGGGGTCACTGGGCAGAGGAGAAGGGCCACAGTGTCATGAAAAGAGGCGTAGGAATCACTGGGAAGATGAGAAGGGCCACAGTGTCCTGTGGAGAGGCGCAGGGGTCACTGGGGAGAGGAGAAGGGTCGCAGTGTCCTGTGGGGAGGCGCAGGGGTCACTGGGCAGAGGAGAAAGGCCACAGTGTCATGAAAAGTGGCGCAGGAATCACTGGGCAGAGGAGAAGGGCCACAGTGTACTGCGGAGAGGTGCAGGGGTCACTGGGCAGAGGAGAAGGGTCACAGTGTCCTGTGGAGAGGCGCAGGGGTCACTGGGCAGAGGAGAAAGGCCACAGTGTACTGTGGAGAGGTGCAGGGGTCACTGGGCAGAGGAGAAGGACCACAGTGTCCTGTGGAGAGGCGCATGAATCACTGGGCATATGAGAAGGGTTGCAGTGTCCTGTGGAGAGGCGCAGGGGTCACAGGGCAGAGGAGAAGGGTCACAGTGTCCTGTGGAGAGGCGTAGGAATCACTGGGCAGATGAGAAGGGCCACAGTGTCCTGTGGAGAGGCGCAGGGGTCACAGGGCAGAGGAGAAGGGTCGGAGTGTCCTGTGGAGAGGCGCAGGGGTCACTGGGGAGAGGAGAAGGGCCACAGTGTCCTGTGGAGTGGCGCAGGGGTCACTGGGCAGATGAGAAGGGCCACAGTGTCCTGTGGAGAGGCGCAGGGGTCACTGGGCAGATGAGAAGGGCCACAGTGTCCTGTGGAGAGGCGCAGGGGTCACTGGGCAGAGGAGAAGGGCCACAGTGTCATGAAAAGAGGCGCAGGAATCACTGGGCAGAGGAGAAGGGCCACAGTGTACTGTGGAGAGGCGCAGGGGTCACTGGGCAGAGGAGAAGGGCCAGAGTGTCCTGTAAAGATGTGCAGGGGTCACTGGGCAGAGGAGAAGGGTTGCAGTGTCCTGTGGAGAGGCGCAGGGGTCACAGGGCAGAGGAGAAGGGTCGCAGTGTCCTGTGGAGAGGCGCAGGAGTCACTGGGCAGAGGAGGAAGGCCACAGTGTCATGAAAAGAGGCGCAGGAATCACTGGGCAGAGGAGAAGGGTCGCAGTGTCCTGTGGAGAGGCGCATGAATCACTGGGCAGATGAGAAAGGCCACAGTGTCATGAAAAGAGGCATAGGAATCACTGGGCAGACGAGAAGGGCCACAGTGTCCTGTGGGGAGGCGCAGAGGTCCCTGGGGAGAGGAGAAGGGCCACTGTGTCCTGTGGAGAGGCGCATGAATCACTGGGCAGAGGAGAAGGGCCACAGTATCCCGTGGAGAGGCGCAGGGGTCCCTGGGAAGAGGAGAAGGGCCGCAGTGTCCTGTGGAGAGGCGCAGGGCTCACTGTGCAGTGGAGAAGGGCCGCAGTGTCCTGTGGAGAGGCGCAGGGCTCACTGTGCAGTGGAGAAGGGCCAGAGTGTCCTGTTAAGAGGCGCAGGGGTCACTGGGCAGAGGAGAAGGGTCGCAGTGTCCTGTGGAGAGGTGCAGGGGTCACTGGGCAGAGGAGAAGGGTCGCAGTGTCCTGTGGAGAGGTGCAGGGGTCACTGGGCAGAGGAGAAGGGTCGCAGTGTCCTGTGTAGAGGCGCAGGGGTCACTGGGGAGAGGAGAAGGGCCACAGTGTACTGTGGAGGAGGGCAGGGGTCCCTGGGCAGAGGAGAAGGGCCATAGTGTCCTGTGGAGAGGCGTAGGGGTCACTGGGCAGAGGAGAAGGGCCACAGTGTCCTGTGGAGAGGCGCAGGGGTCACTGGGCAGAGGAGAAGGGTTGCAGTGTCCTGTGGAGAGGCGCAGGGGTCACAGGGCAGAGGAGAAGGGTCACAGTGTCCTGTGGAGAGGCGCAGGGGTCACTGGGCAGAGGAGAAGGGCCAGAGTGTCCTGTGGAGAGGCGCAGGGGTCACTGGGGAGAGAAGAAGGGCCACAATGTCCTTTGGAGAGGCGCATGAATCACTGGGCAGAGGAGAAGGGCCACAGTGTCCTGTGGAGTGGCGCAGGGGTCACTGGGAAGAGGAGAAGGGCCACAGTGTCCTGTGGAGAGGCGCAGGGGTCACTGGGGAGAGGAGAAGGACCACAGTGTCCTGTGGAGAGGCGCAGGGGCCACTGAGGAGAGGAGAAGGGCCAAAGTGTCCTGTGGAGAGGCGCAGGGGTCACTGGGGAGAGGAGAAGGACCACAGTGTCCTGTGGAGAAGGACAGGGGTCACTGAGGAGAGAAGGGCCACAGTGTCCTGTGGAGAGGCGCAGGGGTCACTGGGGAGAGGATAAGGACCACAGTGTCCTGTGGAGAAGGGCAGGGGTCACTGAGGAGAGAAGGGCCACAGTGTCCTGTGGAGAGGCGCAGGGGCCACTGAGGAGAGGAGAAGGGCCACAGTGTCCTGTGGAGAGGCGCAGGGGCCACTGGGGAGAGGAGAAGGACCACAGTGTCCAGTGGAGAGGCGCAGGGGTCACTGGGGAGAGGAGAAGGACCACAGTGTCCTGTGGAGAGGCGCAGGGGTCACTGGGGAGAGGAGAAGGGTCAGGGTGCAATAGTTTGGCACACAAGCCCTTGCCCTACAAAGCCCAGGAAAGGGCGGCCGATCCTTGCGTCTCAAAGGCTCAAAACTGTGGAACGACCCAGACCCCCAGATCAGGAATGAACCAAACTACATCTGATTCAGGAAGCTTCTTAGGACTGAACTCTTCAAGAAATCCTTTGCCTAGGCCCACTCTCTTGGGTGTCCCATGGTAGAATTCATGTTGTTGGGGTCCCCTCGTCCTGCCTGAGTCTAGGGGGGCTGTCTGCTGCGCACTGTTGTTCCACTTCTGGTGTCTGTAGAAAAGCGCTTTGAGGTTATTGAAAGATGCCAGTGGGCGCCTCCCAAAAAGATGAAATAATCTGTTTTCTTTGCCGATGTATCCCATGTAAACCACCGAGGCTGCACTGGCCATGAGGACTCGGAGGGCCCGATTCACAGAACTAACTTAAGACAAAATCCTAAACTTACTACCACTTTGGTATTCACAAAAGGCACTTACTCATTCGGTAGTCACTAACTTTAGGACTCCTAAATGCCTTCTGTGAATACTGAAAGTCTTAAAGTTATGATTTTTCTCAATTTAGGAGTCCTAAAGTTAGGACTCCTAACTTTACTACTCCTAAAGTGAGAAAAGTCTTTCGCTATTCACAGAAAACATTTAGGAGTCCTAAAGTTGGGATTTTGTCTTAAGTTAGGATTTTGTCTTAAGTTAAACTAAAAACAAACTTAATTTAAACTTAAGTTTAACTTAAGACAAAATCCTAATTTAACACAACATCCTAATTTAAGACAAAATCCTAATTTAAGACAAAAGCCTAACTTAGGACGAAATTCTAACTTAAGACAAAATTCTAATTTAAGACAAAATCCTAACTTAAGACTACTAAATGCCTTCTGTGAATACCAAAAGTAGTAAGTTTAGAATTTTGTTGTGTTATTTCTGTGAATCGGGCCCAAGGTGTGGGGGTAGTTTGGGGGTGAATGAATCGTCTTCTACCCAGTCTGGCAACAGCCCTCGGCGAACACACACCATGTTCTCAAAGATACTTATACACCTTCTGCAGAGCCCCTGGATGCCCTCACAGGGTGATCAGCACGCTATAAAACACAAATAACGTAACCTAACATAACATAATGTAAAAATAATAACATAGTGGTCTTCAAACTTTTTAATGCCTCTCCCCCCCCACCAGTGAAAAAAAATCATTGGGCATTCCCCCTCAAAATTTTTCACAATTATTCTGTTAAACTGGTAATGTTTTTTTCTCCAACAGAATTAATTGGGTTTTTGCAATAACGCGAGGCCATTACGGCCTGCATATTTAGGTAGCAAATGATAGGGTTAATTTAAGCTCACAAAAAAATACGTTCTCAAGAAAGTAGAGGGTGGTTGAAGGAAAATACTTTTTTTAGGACGAGAACCCTCACTCACCCGAAGGTGACGTGCTTCATCGTGGGGCTCCCTCCTCACACCGGACATGCAAGGTCCCAGGTGTGGGCTACAACTCTCCACCAAGAGGAAATTAATGGAGAGGGGCTGAGGTGTTTTCAATGGGGGAGGCCAATGAGATGAGTGAGTAAGGAGCAGAGTGCAGGAAAAGTTAGTGTCTAAAACTGCCTCATGGGATTCTATACATTTATTCAATGGTACCCTTGGACAGGATTAAAAGAAAAAGAGGACTAGGGGTTTATAGCAAATATACCCCTTCTAGATGTCAACATGTTTCTGCCCTTATTTGACTCCAACCGGAGTTCATGGGCAATTTTCAGGACTAATGAACAAAGCAAGTCACTTTGCATTCAATTGTACCAGGATTATATTTGCTCTAAACCCCTAGTCCTCTTTTTCTTTAAATCCTGTCTAAGGGTACCATTGAATAACCTTATAGGGTTAGAAAAACAAACGAACAACCCCCACCCCAATACTTCAGAGAACAAGAAGTATCTATCGGTATGAAGGCTTCCCCAAACCCCAACAGGGGCTTGGGAGAGGAAATCCCCAATGAATCCCCTTGTCCTTTACCCAACTCACCGTTGTGCTAGAGCAACAAATGTGTTGTACTCTAGGCACGCAGTCCAATAGTTAGTGCCCTTTCTTCTGCAAGTAGATAGTCCAGGTATGTGGTCATGGCGGAGAAGGGTGACCGCTGCGTGCAGCACTGCAATCACAAGCGACTAGTGCTCATCATGTGGACACATATTCCATCAGGATCGATTACGATGCTTTGTCGTGGATTTCTTGGGATGATTACGCCGGTCACTCTGGGATGAGTTAGAGACGATGCGGGGTGGAGTAGTGGGCTTCAGGGATACCGATTCATCTGTCCATTTAAATACCTTTCAGGAGTGTCGAAGAAGAAAGTCTGTGAATTAGAGACCACTCTTGGATGGGCCAAATACAGCAGCATGCATTACATTTTAAGCTCTCTAGACCTCTGTTTATCCGCCACAATGGATTGCCTCTGTTGTTGGACCATCTGCATAAAGTCCGGAAATATCTTTATGATGATCTATCCCCTACCTTACCAGACTGCATCCTAGTCACTCCATTCCAACCTGCCTTACCAGAGTGCGTCCTACTCACAACATTCCAACCTCCCTTACCAGAGTGCGCCCTACTCACAACATTCCAACCTCCCTTACCAGACTGCATCCTACTCACAACATTCCAACCTGCCTTACCAGACTGAGTCCTTCTCACAACATTCCAACCTGCCTTACCAGACTGCGTCCTAATCACAACATTCCAACCTGCCTTACCAGACTGCGTCCTACTCACAACATTCCTACTTACCTTACCAGACTGCGTCCTAATCACAACATTCCAACCTGCCTTACCAGACTGAGTCCTACTCACAGCATTCCAACTTGCATAACCAGACTGGGTCCTACTCACAACATTCAAATCTGCCTTACCAGACTGCGTCCTATTCACAACATTCCAACCTCCCTTACCAGACTGCATCCTACTCACAACATTCCAACCTGCCTTACCAGACTGCGTCCTACTCACAACATTCCAACCTCCCTTACCAGACTGCATCCTACTCACAACATTCCAACTTGCCTTACCAGACTGCGTCCTAATCACAACATTCCAACCTGCCTTACCAGACTGCGTCCTACTCACAACATTCCTACTTACCTTACCAGACTGCGTCCTAATCACAACATTCCAACCTGCCTTACCAGACTGAGTCCTACTCACAGCATTCCAACTTGCATAGCCAGACTGGGTCCTACTCACAACATTCAAATCTGCCTTACCAGACTGCGTCCTACTCACAACATTCCAACCTCCATTACCAGACTGCATCCTACTCACAACATTCCAACCTGCCTTACCAGACTGCGTCCTACTCACAACATTCCAACCTCCCTTACCAGACTGCATCCTACTCACAACATTCCAACTTGCCTTACCAGACTGCGTCCTAATCACAACATTCCAACCTGCCTTACCAGACTGCGTCCTACTCACAACATTCCAACTTGCCTTACCAGACTGGGTTCTACTCACAACATTCAAATCTGCCTTACCAGACTGGGGCCTAGTCGCAACATTCCAACCTGACTTACCAGACTGAGTCCTACTCACAACATTCCAACGGGCTTTAGCAGACTGCATCCTACTCACAACATTCCAACCTGCCTTAGCAGACTGCGTCCTACTCACAACATTCCAACTTGCCTTACCAGACTGCGTCCTAATCACAACATTCCAACCTGCCTTACCAGACTGCGTCCTTCTCACAACATTCATATCTGCCTTACCAGATTGCGTCCTACTCACAACATTCATATCTGCCTTACCAGACTACGTCCTACTCACAACATTCTGACCTCCCTTACCAGACTGCATCCTACTCACAACATTCCAACCGGCCTTACCAGACTGCGTCCTACTCACAACATTCCAACCTGCCTTACCAGACTGCGTCTTACTCACTACATTCCAACTTGCCTTACCAGACTGCGTCCTAATCACAACATTCCAACCTGCCTTACCAGACTGCGTCCTACTCACAACATTCCATCTTGCCTTACCAGACTGGGTCCTACTCACAATATTCAAATCTGCCTTACCATACTGGGTTCTAGTCGCAACATTCCAACCTGACTTACCAGACTGCGTCCTACTCACAACATTCCAACGAGCCTTAGCAGACTGCGTCCTTCTCACAACATTCAAATCTGCCTTACCAGACTGAGTCATAGTTGCAACATTCCAACCTGCCTTACCAGACTGCGTCCTACTCACAACATTCCAACCTGCCTTATCAGACTGCGTCCTACTCACAACATTCAAATCTGCCTTACCAGACTGGGTCATAGTCGCAACATTCCAACCTGCCTTACCAGACTGCATCCTACTCACAACATTCCAACCTGCCTTACCGGACTGTGTCCTACTCACAACATTCCAACCTGCCTTACCAGACTGCGTCCTACTCACAACATTCCAACCTGCCTTAGTAGACTGCATCCTACTTACAACATTCCAACCTGCCTTACCAGACTGCATCCTACTTACAACATTCCAACCTGCCTTACCAGACTGCGTCCTACTCACAATATTCCAACCTGCCTTACCAGACTGCGTTCTACTCACAACATTCCAACGTGCCTTACCAGACTGTGTCCTACTCACACCATTCCAACCTGCCTTTCCAGACTACGTCCTACTCACAACATTCCAACCTGCCTTACCAGACTGCGTCCTACTCACAACATTCCAACCTGCCTTACCAGAATGCGTCCTACTCACAACATTCCAACCTGCCTTAGCAGACTGTGTCCTACTCACAACATTCCAACCTCTCTTAGTAGACTGCGTCCTACTCACAAAATTCTAACCTGCCTTACCAGACTGCGTCCTACTCACAACATTCCAACCTGCCTTACCAGACTGCGTCCTACTCACAACATTCCAACCTGCCTTACCAGACTGCGTCCTACTCACAACATTCCAACCTGCCTTAGCAGACTGTGTCCTACTCACAACATTCCAACCTGCCTTAGTAGACTGCGTCCAACTCACAAAATTCTAACCTGCGTTACCAGACTGCGTCCTACTCACAACATTCTGACCTGACGCCATCCCCTACATGGCATACTGAGATGCCTTACCAGACTGCATCCTAGTCACAACATGTTGACCTGCCTTACCAGACTTACCTATTCACAACATTCGACTTACCTTATCAGACTGCGTCTAAGTCCCAACATTCTGACCTGCCTTACCTGACTATGCCCTATAAATGACAATCCAACCTGCCTGACATGACTCCGTCCAATATACGACATTGAACCTCCCTTACCAGTCTCCAGCACCTTTACGGCATTTCAGCAGCCTTACCAGACCGCGCCCTAGTCACGGCATTCCCATCATCGCTACCTGACATTGGGACCTGCCTTACCTGAGGGCGGAGAGATTGAATGTTCACAAACACACTTGTCTGACTTCCATGAGTACAGACTGTACTGAGGCCAGGCGTAACGATGTGAGGGGAGCATACAGCACAGCATGAGTAGCAGCCGCTACCCCTTACGCTGATGAGAAAACACTGTCCTGAGGCTAGGAGTGACCGTGGGACCTGCCTTACCTGAGGGCGGAGAGATTGAATGTCCACAAACACACTTGTCTGACTTCCATGAGTACAGACTGTACTGAGGCCAGGCGTAACGATCTGAGGGGAGCATACAGCACAGCATGTGTAGCAGCCGCTACCCCTTACGCTGATGAGAAAACACTGTCCTGAGGTTAGGAGTGACGGTGCGAGGGGAGCATACGGCACAGCATGAACAGCAGTAACTACCCCTTACGCTGATGAGTAAACACTGTCCTGAGGCTAGGAGTGACGGTGCGAGGGGAGCATAGGGCAGGGTATGAGTAGCAGTCGCTACCCCTTACGCTGATGAGTAAACACTGTCCTGAGGCTAGGAGTGACGGTGCGAGGGGAGCATAGGGCACAGCATGAGTAGCAGTCGCTACCCCTTATGCTGATGAGTAAACACTGGCCTGAGGCTAGGAGTGACGGTGCAAGGGGAGCAAAGGGCACAGCATGAGTACCAGCCGCTACCCCTTACGCTGATGAGTAAACACTGTCCTGAGGCTAGGAGTGACGGTGCGAGGGGAGCAAAGGGCACAGCATGAGTACCAGCCGCTACCCCTTACGCTGATGAGTAAACACTGTCCTGAGGCTAGGAGTGCCGGTGCGAGGGGAGCGTAGGGCACAGCATGAGTAGCAGTCGCTACCCCTTACGCTGATTAGTAAACACTGTCTTGAGGCTAGGAGTGACGTGCGAGGGGAGCATAGGGCACAGCATGAGTAGCAGTCGCTACCCCTTACGCTGATGAGAAAACACTGACCTGAGGCTAGGAGTGACGGTGCGAGGAGAGCATAGGGCACAGCATGAGTACCAGCCGCTACCCCTTACGCTGATGACTAAACACTGTCCTGAAGCTAGGAGTGACGGTGCGAGGGGAGCATAGGGCACAGCATGAGTAGCAGCCGCTACCCCTTACGCTGATGAGTAAACACTGTCCTGAGGCTAGGAGTGACGGTGCGAGGGGAGCATAGGGCACAGCATGAGTACCAGCCGCTACCCCTTACGCTGATGAGTAAACACTGTCCTGAGGCTAGGAGTGACGGTGCGAGGGGAGCATAGGGCAGGGTATGAGTAGCAGCCGCTACCCCTTATGCTGATGAGTAAACACTGTCCTGAGGCTAGGAGTTACGGTGCGAGGGGAGCATAGGGCAGGGTATGAGTAGCAGCCGCTACCCCTTACGCTGATGAGTAAACACTGTCCTGAGGCTAGGAGTGATGGTGAGAGGGGAGCATAGGGCAGGGTATGAGTAGCAGCCGCTACCCCTTACGCTGATGAGAAAACACTGTCCTGAGGCTAGGAGTGACAGTGCGAGGAGAGCATAGGGCACAGCATGAGTACCAGCCGCTACCCCTTACGCTGATGAGTAAACACTGTCCTGAAGCTAGGAGTGACGGTGCGAGGGGAGCATAGGGCACAGCATGAGTAGCAGTCGCTACCCCTTACGCTGATGAGTAAACACTGTCCTGAGGCTAGGAGTGATGGTGCGAGGGGAGCATAGGGCAGGGTATGAGTAGCAGCCGCTACCCCTTACGCTGATGAGTAAACACTGTCCTGAGGCTAGGAGTGACGGTGCGAGGGGAGCATAGGGCACAGCATGAGTACCAGCCGCTACCCCTTATGCTGATGAGTAAACACTGTCCTGAAGCTAGGAGTGACAGTGCGAGGGGAGCATAGGGCACAGCATGAGTAGCAGTCGCTACCCCTTACGCTGATGAGTAAACACTGTCCTGAGGCTAGGAGTGATGGTGCGAGGGGAGCATAGAGCAGGGTATGAGTAGCAGCCGCTACCCCTTACGCTGATGAGTAAACACTGTCCTGAGGCTAGGAGTGACGGTGCGAGGAGAGCATAGGGCACAGCATGAGTACCAGCCGCTACCCCTTACGCTGATGAGTAAACACTGTCCTGAGGCTAGGAGTGACGGTGCGAGGGGAGCATAGGGCACAGCATGAGTACCAGCCGCTACCCCTTACGCTGATGAGTAAACACTGTCCTGAGGCTAGGAGTGACGGTGCGAGGGGAGCATAGGGCAGGGTATGAGTAGCAGCCGCTACCCCTTATGCTGATGAGTAAACACTGTCCTGAGGCTAGGAGTTACGGTGCGAGGGGAGCATAGGGCAGGGTATGAGTAGCAGCTGCTACCCCTCGCTGACTTCCATGATTTAACACTGTATTTTTCTAGGAGGTCTTGCAGAGTACCCTTCTTTCAAGCAGGAGCCTCAGGTCATAATCAGGCCTGACCCTCCATTGGGACCCACTCACAGAGGACTCCTGCATGGACCTGGCACCCCGGGGGTCTCAGGGTGAGGTCCCTTACCCCAGGGGTCTCAGCTGAGGTCCCTCACACCAGGGGTCTCAGGCTGAGGTCCCTCACCCGGGGGTCTCAGGCTGAGGTCCCCCCTGACCCTCCACTGGGACCCACTCACAGAGGACACCTGCATGGACCTGGCACCCCAGGGGTCTCAGGCTGAGGTCCCTCCTGACCCTCCACTGGGACCCACTCACAGAGGACACCTGCATGGACCTGGCACCCCTGGGGTCTCAGGCTGAGGTCCCTCCTGACCCTCCACTGGGACCCACTTAAGAGGAGACCTACAGGGACCTGGCACCCGGGGGTCTCAGGCTGAGGTCCCTCCTGACCCTCCACTGGGACCCACTTAAGAGGAGACCTACAGGGACCTGGCACCCCAGGGGTCTCAGGCTGAGGTCCCTCCTGACCCTCCACTGGGACCCACTCACAGAGGACACCTGCATGGACCTCGCACCCCTGGGGTCTTAGGCTGAGGTCCCTCCTGACCCTCCACTGGGACCCACTCACAGAGGACACCTGCATGGACCTGGCACCCCGGGGGTCTCAGGCTGAAGTCCCTCCTGACCCTCCACTGGGACCCACTCACAGAGGACACCCGCATTGACCTGGCAACCCAGGGGTCTCAGGCTGAGGTCCCTCCTGACCCTCCACTGGGACCCACACACAGAGGACACCTGCATGGACCTGGCACCCCAGGGGTCTCAGGCTGAGGTCCCTCCTGACCCTCTATTGGGACCCACTCACAGAGGACACCTGCATGGACCTGGCACCCGGGGGTCTCAGGCTGAGGTCCCTCCTGACCCTCCACTGGGACCCACTCACAGAGGACACCTGCATGGACCTGGCACCCCAGGGGTCTCAGGCTGAGGTCCCTCCTGACCCTCCACTGGGACCCACTCACAGAGGACACCTGCATGGACCTGGCACCCCAGGGGTCTCAGGCTGAGGTCCCTCCTGACCCTCCACTGGGACCCACTCACAGAGGACACCTGCATGGACCTGGCACCCGGGGGTCTCAGGCTGAGGTCCCTCCTGACTCTCCACTGGGACCCACTCACAGAGGACACCTGCATGGACCTGGCACCCCGGGGGTCTCAGGCTGAAGTCCCTCCTGACCCTCCACTGGGACCCACTCACAGAGGACACCTGCATGGACCTGGCACCCCGGAGGTCTCAGGCTGAGGTCCTTCCTGACCCTCCACTGGGACCCACTCACAGAGGACACCTGCATGAACCTGGCACCCCAGGGGTCTCAGGCTGAGGTCCCTCCTGACCCTCTATTGGGACCCACTCACAGAGGACACCTGCATGGACCTGGCACCCCAGGGGTCTCAGGCTGAGGTCCCTCCTGACCCTCCACTGGGACCCACTTAAGAGGAGACCTACAGGGACCTGGCACCCCGGGGGTCTCAGGCTGAGGTCCCTCCTGACCCTCTATTGGGACCCACTCACAGAGGACACCTGCATGGACCTGGCACCCCAGGGGTCTCAGGCTGGGGTCCCTCCTGACCCTCTATTGGGACCCACTCACAGAGGACTCCTGCATGAACCTGGCGCCCCAGGGGTCTCAGGCTGAGGTCCCTCCTGACCCTCCACTGGGACCCACTCACAGAGGACACCTGCATGGACCTGGCACCCCGGGGGTCTCAGGCTGAGGTCCCTCCTGACCCTCCACTGGGACAACTCACAGAGGACACCTGCATGGACCTGGCACCCCTGGGGTCTCAGGCTGAGGTCCCTCCTGACCCTCCACTGGGACCCACTTAAGAGGAGACCTACAGGGACCTGGCACCCCGGGGGTCTCAGGCTGAGGTCCCTCCTGACCATCTATTGGGACCCACTCACAGAGGACTCCTGCATGAACCTGGCGCCCCAGGGGTCTCAGGCTGAGGTCCCTCCTGACCCTCCACTGGGACCCACTCACAGAGGACACCTGCATGGACCTGGCACCCCGGGGGTCTCAGGCTGAGGTCCCTCCTGACCCTCCACTGGGACAATTCACAGAGGACACCTGCATGGACCTGGCACCCCTGGGGTCTCAGGCTGAGGTCCCTCCTGACCCTCCACAGGGACCCACTTAAGAGGAGACCTACAGGGACCTGGCACCCCGGGGGTCTCAGGCTGAAGTCCCTCCTGACCCTCCACTGGGACCCACTCACAGAGGACACCTGCATGGACCTCGCACCCCTGGGGTCTTAGGCTGAGGTCCCTCCTGACCCTCCATTGGGAACAACTCACAGAGGACACCTGCATGGACCTGGCACCCCAGGGGTCTCAGGCTGAGGTCCCTCCTGACCCTCTACTGGGACCCACTCACAGAGGACACCTGCATGGACCTGGCACCCCGGGGGTCTCAGGCTGAGGTCCCTCCTGACCCTCCACTGGGACCCACTCACAGAGGACACCTGCATGGACCTGGCACCCCGGGGGTCTCAGGCTGAAGTCCCTCCTGACCCCCTATTGGGACCCACTCACAGAGGACACCTGCATGGACCTGGCACCCCAGGGGTCTCAGGCTGAGGTCCCTCCTGACCCTCCACTGGGACCCACTCACAGAGGACGCCTGAATGGACCTGGCACCCCAGGGGTCTCAGGCTGAGGTCCCTCCTGACCCTCCACTGGGACCCACTCACAGAGGACACCTGAATGGACCTGGCACCCCAGGGGTCTCAGGCTGAGGTCCCTCCTGACCCTCCACTGGGACCCACTCACAGAGGACACCTGCATGGACCTGGCACCCGGGGGTCTCAGGCTGAGGTCCATCCTGACTCTCCACTGGGACCCACTCACAGAGGACACCTGCATGGACCTGGCACCCCAGGGGTCTCAGGCTGAGGTCCCTCCTGACCCTCTATTGGGACCCACTCACAGAGGACACCTGCATGGACCTGGCACCCCAGGGGTCTCAGGCTGAGGTCCCTCCTGACCCTCCACTGGGACCCACTTAAGAGGAGACCTACAGGGACCTGGCACCCCGGGGGTCTCAGGCTGAGGTCCCTCCTGACCCTCTATTGGGACCCACTCACAGAGGACTCCTGCATGAACCTGGCGCCCCAGGGGTCTCAGGCTGAGGTCCCTCCTGACCTTCCACTGGGACCCACTCACAGAGGACACCCACATTGACCTGGCAACCCAGGGGGTCACAGGCTGAGGTCCCTCCTGACCCTCCACTGGGACCCACTTAAGAGGAGACCTACAGGGACCTGGCACCCCGGGGGTCTCAGGCTGAGGTCCCTCCTGACCCTCTACTGGGACCCACTCAGAGAGGACACCTGCATGGACCTGGCACTCCAGGGGTCTCAGGCTGAGGTCCCTCCTGACCCTCTACTGGGACCCACTCAGAGAGGACACCTGCATGGACCTGGCACTCCAGGGGTCTCAGGCTGAGGTCCCTCCTGACCCTCCACTGGGACCCACTCACAGAGGACACCTGCATGGACCTGGCAACCCAGGGGTCTCGGGCTGAGGTCCCTCCTGACCCTCCACTGGGACCCACTCACAGAGGACACCTGCATGGACCTGGCACCCGGGGGGTCTCAGGCTGAGGTCCCTTACCCCAGGGGTCTCAGGCTGAGGTCCCTCCTGACCCTCCACTGGGACCCACTTAAGAGGAGACCTACAGGGACCTGGCACCCCAGGGGTCTCAGGCTGAGGTCCCTCCAGACCCTCCACTGGGACCCACTCACAGAGGACACCTGCATGGACCTGGCACCCGGGGGTCTCAGGCTGAGGTCCCTCCTGACCCTCCACTGGGACCCACTCACAGAGGACACCTGCATGGACCTGGCGCCCCAGGGGTCTCAGGCTGAGGTCCCTCCTGACCCTCTATTGGGACCCACTCACAGAGGACACCTGCATGGACCTGGCACCCCAGGGGTCTCAGGCTGAGGTCCCTCCTGACCCTCTATTGGGACCCACTCACAGAGGACACCTGCATGGACCTGGCACCCCGGGGGTCTCAGGCTGAAGTCCCTCCTGACCCTCCACTGGGACCCACTCACAGAGGACACCTGCATGAACCTGGCACCCCAGGGGTCTCAGGCTGAGGTCCCTCCTGACCCTCTATTGGGACCCACTCACAGAGGACACCTGCATGGACCTGGCACCCGGGGGTCTCAGGCTGAGGTCCCTCCTGACTCTCCACTGGGACCCACTCACCGAGGACACCTGCATGAACCTGGCACCCCAGGGGTCTCAGGCTGAGGTCCCTCCTGACCCTCTATTGGGACCCACTCACAGAGGACACCTGCATGGACCTGGCACCCCAGGGGTCCCAGGCTGCGGTCCCTCCTGACCCTCCACTGGGACCCACTTAAGAGGAGACCTACAGGGACCTGGCACCCCGGGGGTCTCAGGCTGAGGTCCCTCCTGACCCTCCACTGGGACCCACTCACAGAGGACACCTGCATGGACCTGGCACCCCGGGGGTCTTAGGCTGAGGTCCCTCCTGACCCTCCACTGGGACCCACTCACAGAGGACACCTGCATGGACCTGGCACCCCGGGGGTCTCAGGCTGGAGTCCCTCCTGACCCTCCACTGGGACCCACTCACAGAGGACACCTGCATGGACCTGGCACCCCAGGGGTCTCAGGCTGAGGTCCCTCCTGACCCTCCACTGGGACCCACTTAAGAGGAGACCTACAGGGACCTGGCACCCGGGGGTCTCAGGCTGAGGTCCCTCCTGACCCTCCACTGGGACCCACTCACAGAGGACACCTGCATGGACCTGGCACCCCAGGGGTCTCAGGCTGAGGTCCCTCCTGACCCTCTATTGGGACCCACTCACAGAGGACGCCTGCATGGACCTGGCACCCCAGGGGTCTCAGGCTGAGGTCCCTCCTGACCCTCCACTGGGACCCACTTAAGAGGAGACCTACAGGGACCTGGCACCCCGGGGGTCTCAGGCTGAGGTCCTTCCTGACCCTCTATTGGGACCCACTCACAGAGGAGACCTACAGGGACCTGGCACCCGGGGGTCTCAGGCTGAGGTCCCTCCTGACCCTCCACTGGGACCCACTCACAGAGGACACCTGCATGGACCTGGCACCCCAGGGGTCTCAGGCTGAGGTCCCTCCTGACCCTCCACTGGGACCCACTCACAGAGGACACCCGCATTGACCTGGCAACCCAGGGGTCTCAGGCTGAGGTCCCTCCTGACCCTCCACTGGGACCCACACACAGAGGACACCTGCATGGACCTGGCACCCCAGGGGTCTCAGGCTGAGGTCCCTCCTGACCCTCTATTGGGACCCACTCACAGAGGACACCTGCATGGACCTGGCACCCGGGGGTCTCAGGCTGAGGTCCCTCCTGACCCTCCACTGGGACCCACTCACAGAGGACACCTGCATGGACCTGGCACCCCAGGGGTCTCAGGCTGAGGTCCCTCCTGACCCTCCACTGGGACCCACTCACAGAGGACACCTGCATGGACCTGGCACCCCAGGGGTCTCAGGCTGAGGTCCCTCCTGACCCTCCACTGGGACCCACTCACAGAGGACACCTGCATGGACCTGGCACCCGGGGGTCTCAGGCTGAGGTCCCTCCTGACTCTCCACTGGGACCCACTCACAGAGGACACCTGCATGGACCTGGCACCCCGGGGGTCTCAGGCTGAAGTCCCTCCTGACCCTCCACTGGGACCCACTCACAGAGGACACCTGCATGGACCTGGCACCCCGGAGGTCTCAGGCTGAGGTCCTTCCTGACCCTCCACTGGGACCCACTCACAGAGGACACCTGCATGAACCTTGCACCCCAGGGGTCTCAGGCTGAGGTCCCTCCTGACCCTCTATTGGGACCCACTCACAGAGGACACCTGCATGGACCTGGCACCCCAGGGGTCTCAGGCTGAGGTCCCTCCTGACCCTCCACTGGGACCCACTTAAGAGGAGACCTACAGGGACCTGGCACCCCGGGGGTCTCAGGCTGAGGTCCCTCCTGACCCTCTATTGGGACCCACTCACAGAGGACACCTGCATGGACCTGGCACCCCAGGGGTCTCAGGCTGGGGTCCCTCCTGACCCTCTATTGGGACCCACTCACAGAGGACTCCTGCATGAACCTGGCGCCCCAGGGGTCTCAGGCTGAGGTCCCTCCTGACCCTCCACTGGGACCCACTCACAGAGGACACCTGCATGGACCTGGCACCCCGGGGGTCTCAGGCTGAGGTCCCTCCTGACCCTCCACTGGGACAACTCACAGAGGACACCTGCATGGACCTGGCACCCCTGGGGTCTCAGGCTGAGGTCCCTCCTGACCCTCCACTGGGACCCACTTAAGAGGAGACCTACAGGGACCTGGCACCCCGGGGGTCTCAGGCTGAGGTCCCTCCTGACCCTCTATTGGGACCCACTCACAGAGGACTCCTGCATGAACCTGGCGCCCCAGGGGTCTCAGGCTGAGGTCCCTCCTGACCCTCCACTGGGACCCACTCACAGAGGACACCTGCATGGACCTGGCACCCCGGGGGTCTCAGGCTGAGGTCCCTCCTGACCCTCCACTGGGACAATTCACAGAGGACACCTGCATGGACCTGGCACCCCTGGGGTCTCAGGCTGAGGTCCCTCCTGACCCTCTATTGGGACCCACTCACAGAGGACACCTGCATGGACCTGGCACCCGGGGGTCTCAGGCTGAGGTCCCTCCTGACTCTCCACTGGGACCCACTCACCGAGGACACCTGCATGAACCTGGCACCCCAGGGGTCTCAGGCTGAGGTCCCTCCTGACCCTCTATTGGGACCCACTCACAGAGGACACCTGCATGGACCTGGCACCCCAGGGGTCCCAGGCTGCGGTCCCTCCTGACCCTCCACTGGGACCCACTTAAGAGGAGACCTACAGGGACCTGGCACCCCGGGGGTCTCAGGCTGAGGTCCCTCCTGACCCTCCACTGGGACCCACTCACAGAGGACACCTGCATGGACCTGGCACCCCGGGGGTCTTAGGCTGAGGTCCCTCCTGACCCTCCACTGGGACCCACTCACAGAGGACACCTGCATGGACCTGGCACCCCGGGGGTCTCAGGCTGGAGTCCCTCCTGACCCTCCACTGGGACCCACTCACAGAGGACACCTGCATGGACCTGGCACCCCAGGGGTCTCAGGCTGAGGTCCCTCCTGACCCTCCACTGGGACCCACTTAAGAGGAGACCTACAGGGACCTGGCACCCGGGGGTCTCAGGCTGAGGTCCCTCCTGACCCTCCACTGGGACCCACTCACAGAGGACACCTGCATGGACCTGGCACCCCAGGGGTCTCAGGCTGAGGTCCCTCCTGACCCTCTATTGGGACCCACTCACAGAGGACGCCTGCATGGACCTGGCACCCCAGGGGTCTCAGGCTGAGGTCCCTCCTGACCCTCCACTGGGACCCACTTAAGAGGAGACCTACAGGGACCTGGCACCCCGGGGGTCTCAGGCTGAGGTCCTTCCTGACCCTCTATTGGGACCCACTCACAGAGGAGACCTACAGGGACCTGGCACCCGGGGGTCTCAGGCTGAGGTCCCTCCTGACCCTCCACTGGGACCCACTCACAGAGGACACCTGCATGGACCTGGCACCCCAGGGGTCTCAGGCTGAGGTCCCTCCTGACCCTCCACTGGGACCCACTCACAGAGGACACCCGCATTGACCTGGCAACCCAGGGGTCTCAGGCTGAGGTCCCTCCTGACCCTCCACTGGGACCCACACACAGAGGACACCTGCATGGACCTGGCACCCCAGGGGTCTCAGGCTGAGGTCCCTCCTGACCCTCTATTGGGACCCACTCACAGAGGACACCTGCATGGACCTGGCACCCGGGGGTCTCAGGCTGAGGTCCCTCCTGACCCTCCACTGGGACCCACTCACAGAGGACACCTGCATGGACCTGGCACCCCAGGGGTCTCAGGCTGAGGTCCCTCCTGACCCTCCACTGGGACCCACTCACAGAGGACACCTGCATGGACCTGGCACCCCAGGGGTCTCAGGCTGAGGTCCCTCCTGACCCTCCACTGGGACCCACTCACAGAGGACACCTGCATGGACCTGGCACCCGGGGGTCTCAGGCTGAGGTCCCTCCTGACTCTCCACTGGGACCCACTCACAGAGGACACCTGCATGGACCTGGCACCCCGGGGGTCTCAGGCTGAAGTCCCTCCTGACCCTCCACTGGGACCCACTCACAGAGGACACCTGCATGGACCTGGCACCCCGGAGGTCTCAGGCTGAGGTCCTTCCTGACCCTCCACTGGGACCCACTCACAGAGGACACCTGCATGAACCTGGCACCCCAGGGGTCTCAGGCTGAGGTCCCTCCTGACCCTCTATTGGGACCCACTCACAGAGGACACCTGCATGGACCTGGCACCCCAGGGGTCTCAGGCTGAGGTCCCTCCTGACCCTCCACTGGGACCCACTTAAGAGGAGACCTACAGGGACCTGGCACCCCGGGGGTCTCAGGCTGAGGTCCCTCCTGACCCTCTATTGGGACCCACTCACAGAGGACACCTGCATGGACCTGGCACCCCAGGGGTCTCAGGCTGGGGTCCCTCCTGACCCTCTATTGGGACCCACTCACAGAGGACTCCTGCATGAACCTGGCGCCCCAGGGGTCTCAGGCTGAGGTCCCTCCTGACCCTCCACTGGGACCCACTCACAGAGGACACCTGCATGGACCTGGCACCCCGGGGGTCTCAGGCTGAGGTCCCTCCTGACCCTCCACTGGGACAACTCACAGAGGACACCTGCATGGACCTGGCACCCCTGGGGTCTCAGGCTGAGGTCCCTCCTGACCCTCCACTGGGACCCACTTAAGAGGAGACCTACAGGGACCTGGCACCCCGGGGGTCTCAGGCTGAGGTCCCTCCTGACCCTCTATTGGGACCCACTCACAGAGGACTCCTGCATGAACCTGGCGCCCCAGGGGTCTCAGGCTGAGGTCCCTCCTGACCCTCCACTGGGACCCACTCACAGAGGACACCTGCATGGACCTGGCACCCCGGGGGTCTCAGGCTGAGGTCCCTCCTGACCCTCCACTGGGACAATTCACAGAGGACACCTGCATGGACCTGGCACCCCTGGGGTCTCAGGCTGAGGTCCCTCCTGACCCTCCACAGGGACCCACTTAAGAGGAGACCTACAGGGACCTGGCACCCCGGGGGTCTCAGACTGAAGTCCCTCCTGACCCTCCACTGGGACCCACTCACAGAGGACACCTGCATGGACCTCGCACCCCTGGGGTCTTAGGCTGAGGTCCCTCCTGACCCTCCATTGGGAACAACTCACAGAGGACACCTGCATGGACCTGGCACCCCAGGGGTCTCAGGCTGAGGTCCCTCCTGACCCTCTACTGGGACCCACTCACAGAGGACACCTGCATGGACCTGGCACCCCGGGGGTCTCAGGCTGAGGTCCCTCCTGACCCTCCACTGGGACCCACTCACAGAGGACACCTGCATGGACCTGGCACCCCGGGGGTCTCAGGCTGAAGTCCCTCCTGACCCCCTATTGGGACCCACTCACAGAGGACACCTGCATGGACCTGGCACCCCAGGGGTCTCAGGCTGAGGTCCCTCCTGACCCTCCACTGGGACCCACTCACAGAGGACGCCTGAATGGACCTGGCACCCCAGGGGTCTCAGGCTGAGGTCCCTCCTGACCCTCCACTGGGACCCACTCACAGAGGACACCTGAATGGACCTGGCACCCCAGGGGTCTCAGGCTGAGGTCCCTCCTGACCCTCCACTGGGACCCACTCACAGAGGACACCTGCAAGGACCTGGCACCCGGGGGTCTCAGGCTGAGGTCCATCCTGACTCTCCACTGGGACCCACTCACAGAGGACACCTGCATGGACCTGGCACCCCAGGGGTCTCAGGCTGAGGTCCCTCCTGACCCTCTATTGGGACCCACTCACAGAGGACACCTGCATGGACCTGGCACCCCAGGGGTCTCAGGCTGAGGTCCCTCCTGACCCTCCACTGGGACCCACTTAAGAGGAGACCTACAGGGACCTGGCACCCCGGGGGTCTCAGGCTGACGTCCCTCCTGACCCTCTATTGGGACCCACTCACAGAGGACTCCTGCATGAACCTGGCGCCCCAGGGGTCTCAGGCTGAGGTCCCTCCTGACCCTCCACTGGGACCCACTCACAGAGGACACCCGCATTGACCTGGCAACCCAGGGGGTCACAGGCTGAGGTCCCTCCTGACCCTCCACTGGGACCCACTTAAGAGGAGACCTACAGGGACCTGGCACCCTGGGGGTCTCAGGCTGAGGTCCCTCCTGACCCTCTACTGGGACCCACTCAGAGAGGACACCTGCATGGACCTGGCACTCCAGGGGTCTCAGGCTGAGGTCCCTCCTGACCCTCTACTGGGACCCACTCAGAGAGGACACCTGCATGGACCTGGCACTCGAGGGGTCTCAGGCTGAGGTCCCTCCTGACCCTCCACTGGGACCCACTCACAGAGGACACCTGCATGGACCTGGCAACCCAGGGGTCTCGGGCTGAGGTCCCTCCTGACCCTCCACTGGGACCCACTCACAGAGGACACCTGCATGGACCTGGCACCCGGGGGGTCTCAGGCTGAGGTCCCTTACCCCAGGGGTCTCAGGCTGAGGTCCCTCCTGACCCTCCACTGGGACCCACTTAAGAGGAGACCTACAGGGACCTGGCACCCCAGGGGTCTCAGGCTGAGGTCCCTCCAGACCCTCCACTGGGACCCACTCACAGAGGACACCTGCATGGACCTGGCACCCGGGGGTCTCAGGCTGAGGTCCCTCCTGACCCTCCACTGGGACCCACTCACAGAGGACACCTGCATGGACCTGGCGCCCCAGGGGTCTCAGGCTGAGGTCCCTCCTGACCCTCTATTGGGACCCACTCACAGAGGACACCTGCATGGACCTGGCACCCCAGGGGTCTCAGGCTGAGGTCCCTCCTGACCCTCTATTGGGACCCACTCACAGAGGACACCTGCATGGACCTGGCACCCCGGGGGTCTCAGGCTGAAGTCCCTCCTGACCCTCCACTGGGACCCACTCACAGAGGACACCTGCATGAACCTGGCACCCCTGGGGTCTCAGGCTGAGGTCCCTCCTGACCCTCTATTGGGACCCACTCACAGAGGACACCTGCATGGACCTGGCACCCGGGGGTCTCAGGCTGAGGTCCCTCCTGACTCTCCACTGGGACCCACTCACAGAGGACACCTGCATGAACCTGGCACCCCAGGGGTCTCAGGCTGAGGTCCCTCCTGACCCTCTATTGGGACCCACTCACAGAGGACACCTGCATGGACCTGGCACCCCAGGGGTCTCAGGCTGCGGTCCGTCCTGACCCTCCACTGGGACCCACTTAAGAGGAGACCTACAGGGACCTGGCACCCCGGGGGTCTCAGGCTGAGGTCCCTCCTGACCCTCCACTGGGACCCACTCACAGAGGACACCTGCATGGACCTGGCACCCCGGGGGTCTTAGGCTGAGGTCCCTCCTGACCCTCCACTGGGACCCACTCACAGAGGACACCTGCATGGACCTGGCACCCCGGGGGTCTCAGGCTGGAGTCCCTCCTGACCCTCCACTGGGACCCACTCACAGAGGACACCTGCATGGACCTGGCACCCCAGGGGTCTCAGGCTGAGGTCCCTCCTGACCCTCCACTGGGACCCACTTAAGAGGAGACCTACAGGGACCTGGCACCCGGGGGTCTCAGGCTGAGGTCCCTCCTGACCCTCCACTGGGACCCACTCACAGAGGACACCTGCATGGACCTGGCACCCCAGGGGTCTCAGGCTGAGGTCCCTCCTGACCCTCTATTTGGACCCACTCACAGAGGACGCCTGCATGGACCTGGCACCCCAGGGGTCTCAGGCTGAGGTCCCTCCTGACCCTCCACTGGGACCCACTTAAGAGGAGACCTACAGGGACCTGGCACCCCGGGGGTCTCAGGCTGAGGTCCTTCCTGACCCTCTATTGGGACCCACTCACAGAGGAGACCTACAGGGACCTGGCACCCGGGGGTCTCAGGCTGAGGTCCCTCCTGACCCTCCACTGGGACCCACTCACAGAGGACACCTGCATGGACCTGGCACCCCAGGGGTCTCAGGCTGAGGTCCCTCCTGACCCTCCACTGGGACCCACTCACAGAGGACACCCGCATTGACCTGGCAACCCAGGGGTCTCAGGCTGAGGTCCCTCCTGACACTCCACTGGGACCCACTTAAGAGGATACCTACAGGGATCTGGCACCCCGGAGGTCTCAGGCTGAGGTCCTTTACCCAAGGGGTCTCAGGCTGAGGTCCCTTACCCCAGGGAACTCAAGTTGAGGTCCCTCACCCCAGGGGTCTCAAGCTGAGTTCCCTCACCCCAGGGGTCTCAGGCTGAGGTCCCTTTATCTCAGGGAGTTCCCTCACTCCAGGGCAGGCTGAGGTCCTGCCTTCAGGGCTTGGGTCGGAGCTGGGACATCTACATGCAAGTTGTGGTCTCAGGTCTGGGGTCACCCACGTGACCCTGCACGCAAAGGACCTCAGTGTCACATCCTGGCCTGGGATGAGGGGCTAAGCGGGGCCACTCACACAAGGCAAGACCCTGTATCCAAATTATCTCAGTTGCACCTCTTGACCTCAGGCCTAGGGTCAGAGCAAGGTCACCCTACATGTGACCCTGCATTGGAAGGATCTCAGGCACTGGTCCTGGCCTCAGGTCTGGGTTTGAGGGGGGTCGCCCACATGTGACCCGACACCCTAAGCATCTCAGGCGCAGGTCCTGGCTTCAAGTCTGGGGTTCAGGGTAGTCACCCACATGTGACCCGACACCCCAAGAATCCCAGGCGCAGGTCCTAGCTTCAAGTCTGGGGTTCAGGGTAGTCACCCACATGTGACCCGACACCCTAAGAATCTCAGGCGCAGGTCCTAGCTTCAAGTCTGGGGTTCAGGGTAGTCACCCACATGTGACCCGACACCCCAAGAATCTCAGGCGCAGGTTCTGGCTGCAAGCCTGGGGTTGAGGGGGATCAGCCACATGTGATCCGACACTGGAAGGATCTCAGGCGCAGGCCTGGCCGCAGGTCTAGGGCTGATGGCGGGGGGGGGGTCATCCACATGTTACCCAGCACTGGAAATAACTCAGTCGGAGGCCCTGACCTCAGGTCTGGGGTTCAGGGTAGTCACCCACATGTGACCCGACACCCTAAGAATCTCAGGCACAGACCCTGGCTTCAAGCCTAGGGTTGAGGGGGCTCATCCACATGTGACCTGACACCCTAAGAATCTCAGTCGCAGGTCCTGGCCTCAGGTCTGGGGTTGAGGGGGATCAGGCACATGTGACCCGACACTGAAAGGATCTCAGGCGCAGGCCCTGGCCTCAGGTCTGGGGTTGAGGGAAGTCATACACATGCAACCCTGACCCTAAGGATCTCAGGTGCAGGTCCTGACCTCAGGCCTAGGGTTGAGTGGGGTCACCCACATGTGACCCTGTACCCATACTTTCTCCGGTGCTGCTCCTGGCCTCTGGTCTGGGGTTGAGGGGGGTCACCCACATGTGACCCGACACCCTAAGAATCTCAGTCGCAGGTCCTGGCCTCAGGTCTGGGGTTGAAGGGGATCAGCCACATGTGACCCGACACTGGAAGGATCTCAGGCGCAGGCCCTGGCCTCAGGTCTGGGGTTGAGGGAAGTCATACACATGCGACCCTAACCCTAAGGATCTCAGGTGCAGGTCCTGACCTCAGGCCTAGGGTTGAGTGGGGTCACCCACATGTGACCCTGTACCCATAGTTTCTCAGGTGCTGCTCCTGGCCTCAGGTCTTGGGTTGAGATGGGTCACCCACATGTGACCCGACACCTTAAGAATCTGAGGCGCAAGTCCTGGCTTCAAGCCTGGGGTTAAGAGGGGTCATCCACATGTGACCCGACACTGGAACGATCTCAGGCGCATGTCCTGGCCTCAGGTCTGGGGTTGAGGGGGGTCATCCACATGTGACCCGCCACCCTGAGAATCTCAGGCACAGGTCCTGGCTTCAGGCCTGGTGTTGGGGGGGGGGTCATCCACATGTGACCGACACTGGAAATATCTCCGGCGCAGGCCCAAGCCTCAGGTCTGGGGTTGAGGGGGGGTCAACCACATGTGACCAGACACCCTGAGAATCTCAGGCGCAGTTCCTGGCTACAGGCCTGGGATTTAGGGGGATCACCCACATGTTACCCGACACTGGAAGGATCTTAGGCGCAGGCCCTTGCCTCAGGTCTGGGGTTGAGGGGGGGTCATCCACATGTGACCCGACACCTTAAGAATCTCAGGCGCAGGCCCAAGCCTCAGGTCTGGGGTTCAGGGTAGTCACCCACATGTAACCCGACACCCTAAGAATCTCAGGAGCAGGTCCTAGCTTCAGGCCTGGGGTTGAGGGGGATCATCCACATGTGACCGACACTGGAAGGATCTCAGGTGCAGGTCCTGGCCTCAGGTCTGGGGTTGAGGTAAGTCATACACATGCGACCCTAACCCTAAGGATCTCAGGTGCAGGTCCTGAGCTCAGGCCTAGGGTTGAGTGGGGTCACCCACATGTGACTCTGTACCCATACTTTCTCGGGTGCTGCACCTGGCCTCAGGTCTGGGGTTGAGGGGGGTCACCCACATGTGACCCGACACCCTAAGAATCTCGGGTTGCAGGTCCTAGCTTTAAGTCTGGGGTTCAGGATAGTCACGCACATGTGACCGGGCATCCTAAGAATCTCAGGCGCAGGTCCTGGCTTTAAGCCTGGGGTTGAGGGGGGTCATCCACATGTGCCCCGACACTGGAATGATCTCAGGCGCAGGGCCTGGCCTCAGGTCTTGTGTTTAGGGGGGTCATCCACATGTGACCCGACAGCCTGAGAATCTCAGGCGCAGGTCCTGGCTTCAGGCCTGGTGTTGTGGGTGGTCATTCCCATGTGACCCGACACTGTAAATATCTCAGTTGCAGGCCCTGACCTCAGGTCTGGGGTTCAGGGTAGTCACCCACATGTGACCCGACACCCTAAGAATCTCAGGCACAGGTCCTGGCTTCCAGCCTGGGGTTGAGGGGGATAATCCACATGTGACCCTACACTGGAAGGATCTCAGGTGCAGGTCCTGGCCTCAGGTCTGGGGTTGAGGGAAGTCATACACATGTGACCTGACACTGGAACGATCTCAGGCACAGGTCCTGGCCTCAGATCTGGGGTTGAGGGGGGGTCATCCACATTTGACCCGACACCCTGAGAATCTCAGGCGCAGGTCCTGGCTTCAGGCCTGGTGTTGGTGGGGGCGTCATCCACATGTGACCCGACACTGGAAGGATCACAGGTGCAGGTCCTGGCCTCTGGGGTTGAGCGAAGTCATACACGTGTGACCCGACACCCTGAGAATCTCAGGCACAGGTCCTGACCTCTGGCCTAGGGTTGACTGGGGTCACCCACATGTGACCCTGTTCCCATACTTTCTCAGGTGCTGCTCCTGGCCTCAGGTCTGGGGTTGAGGGGGGGTCACCCACATGTGACCCGACACCTTAAGAATCTCAGGCGCGGGTCCTAGCTTCAAGTCTGGGGTTCAGGATAGTCACCCACATATGACCGGGCACCCTAAGAATCTCAGGCGCAGGTCCTGGCTTCAATCCTGGGATTGAGGGGGGGGGGTCATACACATGTGCCCCTACACTGGAAGGATCTCAGGCGCAGGCCCTGGCCTCAGGTCTGGGGTTTGGTGGGGTCATCCACATGTGACCCGATACCCTGAGAATCTCAGGCGCAGGTCCTGGCTTCAGGCCTGGTGTTGGGGGGATCATCCACATGTGACTCGACACTGGAATATCTCAGTCGCAGGCCCTGACCTCAGGTCTGGGGTTCAGGGTAGTCACCCACATGTAACCCGACACCCTAAGAAACTCAAGCGCAGGTCCTGGCTTCTGACTCGAGGTTGAGGGGGATCATCCACATGTGACCCGACACTGGAGGGATCTCAGGTGCAGGTCCTGGCCTCAGGTCTGGGGTTTGAGGGAAGTCATACACATGTGACCCGACACTGGAACGATCTCAGGCGCAGGTCCTGGCCTCAGATCTGGGGTTGAGGGGGGGTCATCCACATTTGACCCGACACCCTGAGAATCTCAGGCGCAGGTCCTGGCCTCAGGTCTGGGGTTGAGGGGGGGGTCACCCACATGTGACCCGACACCTTAAGAATCTCAGGCGCGGGTCCTAGCTTCAAGCCTGGGGTTCAGAGTAGTCACCCACATGTGACCCGACACCTTAAGAATCTCAGGCGCAAGTCCTGGCTTCAAGCCTGGGGTTGAGGGGGGTCATCCACAGGTGACCGGACACTGGAACGATCTCAGGCGCAGGTCCTGGCCTCAGGTCTGGGGTTGAGGGAACTCATACACATGTGACCCGACACCCTGAGAATCTCAGGCGCATGTCCTGACCTCAGGCCTAGGGTTGAGTGGGGTCACCCACATGTGACCCTGTACCCATACTTTCTCAGGTGCTGCTCCTGGCCTCAGGTCTGGAGTCGAGGGGGGTCACCCACATGTTACCCGACACCTTAAGAATCTCAGGCGCAGGTCCTGGTTTCAAGCCTGTAGTTCAGGGTAGTCACCCACATGTGACCCGACACCCTAAGAATCTCAAAGCGAAACAAAAGGGGATGATGGACGGAGCGTTTGAGCAAATCAATCACTCACCCCCAGTCAACTGATCTGGTTTTAATCCATCACCATTCTGTAGTTCACTCAGCCACCCCAGTTCAGACATGGCCATATGCAAATCAGTCTTGACCCTGTGCCTCATGGGAACAGTCCAGCCTGAACTGCCAAGCCATGTCTTCCCTGGACCGGAAACAAGCTTCCGGGGATCGATTTCTGGCATTTCAGCCGTCTTCGGCCCGGCTATCTTGAATCCAGTGGCCAGGTGAGCAAGGGACTCACGTCTGAGCATAGCCTGCCAACTTAGGGTGAACAAGGTGATACAAAAGGGGATGATGGACGGAGCGTTTGAGCAACTCAAACACTCACACCCAGTCAACTGATCTGGGTTTAATCCATCACCATTCTTTAGTTCACTCAGCCACCCCAGTCCAGACATGGCCATATGTAAATCAGTCTTGACCCTGTGCCTCATGGGAACAGTCCAGCCCGAACTGCCAAGCCATATCTTCCCTGGACCGGAAACAAGCTTCCTGGGAGCGGTTTCGGATTCATAATCCTCATCAGCCAGTTTATCTTGAATCCAGTATGTTTCATCTGGGGTGGCTGAGTGAGCTAAAGAATGGTGATGGATTAAACCCAGATCAGTTGACTGGGGGTGAGTGATTGATTTTCTCAAACGCTCCGTCCATCATCCCCTTTTGAATCACCTTAAGAATATCAGGCGCAAGTCCTGGGGGGGGAGTCAACCAAATGTGACCGGACAACCTGAGAATTTCAGGCGCAGGTCCTGGCTACAGGCCTGAGATTTAGGGGGGTCACCCACATGTGACCCGACACTGGAAGGATCTCAGGCGTAGGCCCTGACCCCGGGGCTAAGGTCTGTGTCGGGGGGAGGGAGGGGGGGGGAGAGATCCTCCCAGACCCTCATGGAACATTTGTCTGCAGAGGGCTGAGGCGAGCTCCAGTGCTGAGGTCTGGGTGGAGTCTCTTGGGCTGCACCTCACCGCAAGGTGTGATTTGAAGCCTGTATAAGTAACATGTCTGAAGCCACAAATGAACACCTGCAGCTGGAGTGACATCACCTGATTACCCCCCCCCCCCACACCTCCCCCGGCACGCATTCAGGCTCACACCTACAAGGCCCGCAGCCACCCCAGGCCTTCAATACTCTCAGCCGCTCTTTGGCTTCTGCAAAACTACGCACTCTTCAGAGTCGGGGAGGGGGAGGTGTGCTCAGTCTGGACCGCAGCCCCTCAGCAGGCTGGCTACCGGGCCCTCTAAGGGCTGCCAGCGCCTCTGCTGCCGCCTGACGCCTCCAAGCAGGGCCGCAGCTTAGTCAGTGAGATCTGGGAGGTGAATCTCAACTTTCTCAACTAAAAAAGCAGTGGGCCACAGGGTGAATGTGTGAATTGATCAAAATTCAGGATGGACTGTTCCCACAAGGAGCAGGGTCAATACTGATCTGCATTAGGGGGTCCTCTGGGGATGATTTGGGGTTCAGCGGACCAGTACTCTTTTGCAAGAGTCTGCCAAACCCAAGGTTCACCTGGGAGGACCGCAAGTTTTATGCTGAACGAGTCAAATTTACTCTGCCAGCCTAAAACTTCCTTTCACAGCCCAGTGGAGTAGATGCTATCAGAAGTAAGCCGTACAGAAGGGGGTGGTGATGGACTGATAATCTGAATCAATCAAACACTCACACCCAGTCAAAAGATGTGGGTTTAATCCATCACCGTTCTTTAGCCCACTCTGCCTCCCCAGTTCAGACATGGCTATATGCAAATCAGTCTGACCCTGTGCCTCATGGGAACAGTCCAGCCCGAACTGCCAAGCCATGTCTTCCCTGGACCGGAAACAAGCTTCGGAGGACCGGTTTCTGGCATTCCAGCCGTCTTCAGCCCTGTTTAGAGTGGACAGTCGGTAACTGCCAGGTTCATCCTGGCGATGAGGAACAGTAAAAAAGGAAAAAGTACAGATGACCCTCATGTTGTAGGCTAGTGTGGGGGCCATTAGGTTTTTTATTGTGCAACTCCCGCTTTGAAAGTTTGTTTTTGAAAAATAAAAAACAGGGAAAGTTTGATGGCTAGCGCTTATGTTTGAGGTAGTCACTATTCCTATATTGACAGGAACCGCCATGATGGCTGTTCCTGCCAATGTATAGGGATGTCCGCCGGACTGGCCGATATCGCTAAACATAGCGGGTGTAGTGAAGGCAGTAAAGTCCTCCTCCCTGTTTGCCTTTACTGCATCTGTTAAATCATGAATCAGGTCCTCCGTCTAGAGGGCAGTGGGTGAAAATCTGTGGTTTGGAATACTACACCAAGGGATTGCCAGTGGTTAGACTATTTGCAAGCACCTGTGCCATCACCTTTTCGGAGTTTGATTGACAGTAGTATGCCTGGAAACCCTAGCCTGCCGTAACTTTCCAAGCCTACTACCTCCTTTGCTTGTGAATTCTAAAAAGTAGTACATTTGCATCCATTCTCATCTATGGGTGTAGATTTGCTACTTTTTCGGTAAACCGGTCACCAAGGGGCATATTTACAAAGAAGTGGCGCAACTCAGCGTAGCAAGCAGAATGGCTGCACTGCGTTGTGTCACTTTGAAGAGTGCAAAACTGTGCCATATCTTTAAAGAAAGGGCACCGTTCTGCTCTCTCCGTGCGCTGGCGCACTTTGAGCTGCCCAGTGCCAACGCAGTCATCATTAGTAGTGCAGGGTTGTCTGCGTGATGGTCAGGAAGGGCTACCTTCCTGCACTAAAACTATCCTAGGAGGCATTTACAGCTTTGTATCTATGCTGCAAAATGCAGTACACAAGCAAAGCGAAAATAGCAAGGAGAAATAAATAGATGTCTCTCCCTTATGCTAGCCTCAAGTAGGCGAACCATTTGAGTTCAAACCAATGTCTAAAACTCTTTGTAAATATGGGTTTGCATCACAATCCATAGAACACCCATGCATGACCCATAGAACACCTACCTGATACTAAGTAACACAAGACAGCGCAATGAGCTGCTGTGCGTTATTTATTCTTACAAAGCTATGTAAATCGACATTTGTGTGGCTTTGTAAATACCAACAAAGAGTTTGCATTGTGGCTGTGTCAAAAAGTGGCACAACCAAAAAGAAAATCTTTGTGAATCTGGGCCTAAATATATTTAAGTTCCTGATCCACAAAATTGACAAGTTAAAACCTCTCAGTGAAATCAGGATGGCAAGAAAAAAGACACAACATAACAGACCTGATTTAGGGCCCCCAGACCCAACCACCAAGTCAAAAGTGTATTTATATGAGGGATGTCACAGCACAAACCTGGAGTTCTGGACTTTTTGGTTCCGTCCAGAGGTGTCAGGGAACAACACCCGAAGACCCCGGAGTTCCACCTGCCTTGGTGCACAAATAAACAGAAACACGGGCTTCTCGATGGTGGCGTCAAAGACCAAAGGTTTATTACTGCAGGGACACAGAAGTCACAGAAACCACGCAAGGGCAGTGTCTAGGAGCCTGTTCGATTTGTACAAAGAGGGTTGCTCCTTATATACTAAAAATTGGGCTTCAGGCAAATTCTTCACATGTTAGTACATTCCCAAACCTTTGTGTCCTAAACAATAAATATTTGGCGTTGCACAGGAATCGTCGACAATATCTGATGTCAAAACATTACGAACGAGGGGTTCCCACTTTTCCATCATAATCTCATGTCAACTTTTCATTCAAGACCCGGACCGCCTCATCATAAATTTCGTTACCTCCCCCTAATAAAGGCCCAGAAGGAAAGGAGCAGAGCCAGGTGCAGAAGATAGAAAAGCAGGATAAGGGATGTTTGTGGGTTGTAAATGGGCAAGGCTACCAGCTTCGGCCGCCTAATCATGATCAGGCCAACGACCACGAGAACCAGTATAGCAGGACTAGCCTCGGGCAGAGGAGGCAGCCTTTGTCGAGTCATGCAGCTACAGCGTGTTCTGTTTCAAGGTGCACGTGTCACTAAAGAGGTGAATCGCCGGCTAAGGCTACGTGTCCTTAATTGAAATGAAGTGATCAGAGGTTATTGCGTATGTGAGGGCAAGAAACACAAAATGGCTGCCATGATCTAAGATGGATGCCATGGGTAGATCAGAAATGTGTTTGTAACAGGAGTACTCTTGCTCGTAGCATAGCGAAAACACCAGGATATGCTAAATGGATCATTTGCGGTTCGCTGATACCAATATTATTTATTTCCGACAATATTGAAAACACGGGTTCAAATTGTCACGGAACCTCAGACCCTCCTTTTGCCCTTACATAGGCAATTACTCAGTCTATGTCAGAGTCTAATTCTATGCTCATCAGGTCAGTGACATGTTGTTGTATCATCATCCTTTCTTGTGCCTTTTCTCCAAACGCAGGTGGTTTTCTAAAACAGGTTGCAGCACAAAGACTACACAAAGCTGGACCACACTGGATAATCAGGCAACATGAGAATAGGAATACTAAGATGACACCAATGACCATTAGAACCTTCCATCCCCACGCTGATATCAGAGTCCAAAACCACTCCGTGAAGGACCAGTTTCCCTTGTCTACGTGTATAGAGTCGGAAATCTTGTGTAGCTTCGAGATCGCCTCATAGACTGTTGGAGCATTATTAGGAATAAAGACACAGCAGCTCGATTGGATCATTCTGCATACCCCACCTCGGTCTGCAAGTATTACGTCTAGAACCATACGGTTCTGCAACATCATGAGTCTATCCGCCTGAAGCTCAGCTGTCAAATTGCTAAGGGCACCAGCAGTTTCGGTGATAGTAGATTCAACTACCCGTGTTAGCTGACGTATGTTTCTACTATTGGCCATAGGTCCCCAGAACGGAAGGAAACCTTTGAAGAAGTCTCCAGCTTCCTGACCAGCGGTATCTTCCTTGCTGAAGACACCTCTCGCTACTCTGGTCTTGTGATAATCGGATGAACAGCAGTGTATGTTGGAGGCAACAGCCGAGCAATATAACATGAACCTGAAAAGTCAGCAGGCAACCATGTATACGCTCTGTCTAGACAGATGAAGTAAGTACCCCTAGCAGTAAGTAAAGCAGGGGAAGAGTTAGCCGGAAACACGTAAGTCTCTACGCACTCACTCCTCCCTAGCTGAGCTCTCGGATTTCTTCCATTACCTTGCAAACAGACCTGACCTCGGTGAGGTACGACCCAGATTGGAGTTGAGCTTTTACGCTTGCTTTCTCCCAAACTAAGGCGATACTCTGAAGAGTTCCAACTCAAATATACCCGCAATTCGTCTCTAGGGTAAGATGTAGTGTTATTGACGTCCTTGATCATGTCAATAATTCCCTGGACTAAAGCTTTGTTGGCAGAGTTATATTTAGTGGAACGTGGTGGACGCGGAGGATAGGTTTCAAGGGCATAAGCAAAGATGGTTTGAAGGGCCTGAAATGATCCATTATAGCTGAAAGGCAAAACCAGATAGGGAATACCTTTATCCATAGTGTGGGGTATCAAGCCACACACCCAGCAGTCTGTAGTGTTAACTACCAGTTGGTGTTGGTGCAAGAGCTGTACAAAAGTGTTATTGATAAATTCTGAGCGTCGAGCTTGCTCATGTTCAGGAAACGAGTGAAAAGAGTGCATAGAAGAAACAGTAGAAGTAGCAGGATCAAGGGGAGGTACTGTAGTTACTGGTACAAAGATCAAATTTATACCAAAGACGATTCCACCCACCAACGTTATTAAAACAATTAGAAATGTAATAGCACATTGCATCAGGAAACATTTACTATGAAGAATTCTGTAAAGTCTGTTTCTGCGAACATAAATCACATTTTCTCGTTGCAGTGCAGGAAGCTCCATCTTCTACAATCCGCTCGCGACCACTGATGATGTGTACGTAGATGAAAATGCCTCTATCAGCCCTGGGAGTTCCCAGAACCAACAGAAAGATCGACCTTGTGTCAGACCCCTGCAAATTCAACTAGGCACACAGCCACGACCCTACGGCTACCCAGACGGCAAGGCAATTTTAAAAACAATAAAACAATAGCAAACTTCCTGGCTGAAGGCAAAAGTTCAAAATTTCAAAATATCACAATAGGCAGTTGCCTGCTTTATTTGTCCATATTACGAGGTCGTAGGTTATATCTTTGCTTTGCGGGAACTGTTTGATCAGCAAATAACGTATCACTAGTAGCTGTTGCAGTGTTCAGGTTCGCAGATGACAGAGTTTTTTCTGATGCAGAGGACAAATGTTCAGAGTTCAGAGGAGTCTTTTCAGGAGGAGAGTCAGAGTTCAGAGTGTCGGTAATCAATTCGGCATCGCTGAAAGGGATGAACTTTGGCGTTTGTTCAAATTCGGAGGCACCAATTCCCTTCTTCACCCAGTCGTCGTAAGGAAGTGGTAAAGGTACACGTTTGACATGAGATGCATGAATCCAGTGCTTGCGACCAGCTACACGAACAGCGGTTCTCGTCGCAAGCAGCACCTGGAAGGGGCCAACAAACTTCGGTTGAAGGTTCTTTGTCCTCGCAAAGTTTCTGACCACAACGTGGTCGCCGGGTTTTAGCTGATGCCCTGGACTCTCCGGAGGCTTTGGCAATGCATCGAAAACCTGTTGGTGAATAAGACTCAATTTAGCAGTCAAGTCGTAAAGGTAATCGATCAACATAGGATATTCTAGGGAACAAAACTCCTTTGGCCTAGGCACACCCCAAATATTTGCCGGACGGCCAAAAACAATTTCATAGGGGCTAAGCCCCACTCTAGAATGTACAGTTGCTCTCGTAGATAACAAAGCCAAAGGTAATGCATCTGGCCAGGATAAACCCGTGGATGCCTGTATTTTAGCTAGTTTTAGTTTGAGGGTGCCATTGTAACCCTCAACTAAACCAGCAGACTGGGGATGGTTTGCACTGTGGAACTTCTGTTTGATGCCCAGACCGGCACACACACTCTGCATAACTTTCCCTATAAACTCACTTCCGTTATCTGACCATACAATCCGTGGCATTCCATATCTAGGGAAATATTCCTTGAGAAGAATTTTGGCAGTTGATAGGGCAGTATTGTCCATTAGTGGATATGCTTCGATCCATCTGGAAAAAGCACAGACTACCACCAGGACGTATTTTAAATTATTACAGCGATCCATGTGTATGAAATCTAGCTGAATCACTTCAAAGGGGCAAGAAGGAGGAGCGAAGTGACCAGCAGGAGTTGGAGTTCCCTTGCCAGGATTATGCATCAGGCATACCATACAATTTTTCACCACTCTCTCTGCACATTTACTAATCCCATCATTCTTCCAGACTGGAGCCAACATCTTACAGATTCCTTTAGAACTTATATGCGCTACTCCATGCGCCATTGTCACCACTGCAAGCACATACGCATCAGGCAACATCCAACGCTGTTGTTCCGACAAGTCAATCCAACACCCACTCGAATCCAACTTGCCCGTACTTTCTCTCCATACACGTTTCTCCTCCTCAGTTGCCTCTTTCTGAATCTCTTTCACACTTTCCACTGTATCTTCACACATTCCAGATTCAGAAACCCATCTTGCAGACGTAGCAACATACATTCTACTCATCATGTCTCTAGCTGTCTGTTTAGCAGTTTCATCAGCAAAAGCATTCCCACGACCAACATCATCCGTGATTGCTTTATGAGCACTGCATTTTACAATTGCAACTTCAGTCGGCAAGGTTAGAGATTCCAACAAGTCGTTAACTAGCTGACCATGTTGAATCTTAGTCCCATGGGACGTAATGAAACCTCTTTCTTTCCACAAACGGCCAAAACTATGGGCCACGCCAAATGCGTACTGACTATCTGTGAACACATTCACTCTCTTTCCCTTAGCTAAAACACACGCTCTTGTTAGAGCTATTAATTCTGCAGCTTGGGCAGAATTCTGACTCACTCTTGCAGTCTCCACAATCGTTCTCAAAGTCGTTACCGCATAAGCAGCAGTCACATCACCATTCTCCAATTTAAAACATGACCCATCCACATACAACGTGCCATCTGGATCTAACAATGGGGTGTCTTTTAAATCAATTCGTCCTTTTGTCTCTTCCTCTGTTCTAAAACAACAATCATGGGGCTCGGAATCACTCGACTCTTGATTAGCCGGCAACAATGTTGCTGGATTCAATACATTACATCTTTTGATCTGAATATGACTCGCTAGCAATGTCAGCTCGTAACCAGATAATCTTGCACTGGTAAGGTGTTGTGTCTTGGTTCGGTTCATAAGTGTATCAACAGCATGAGGAACCATAACCACTAGCATGTTGTTCATCACCAAACCAGCAGATTGTCGAATGGAAGCCGCAGCTGCCGCTGTAGCTCTCAAACAACTAGGTAACGCTCTAGCTACTGGATCCAATGTTGATGAAAAATACGCACAAGGGCGTTGTTTATCACCAAATTTCTGTGTCAGAACACTCAACGCGCAACCTTCTCTTTCGTGAACATAGAGCGTGAATGGCTTGCTGTAATCAGGTGTACCCAATACAGGAGCTGAACATAATGCTTTTCGTAACTCAGAAAAACTCTCTTGACATTCATCAGACCATGGCACCGGACTCGGAACATTTTTCCCAGTCAAAGCTACCAATGGTTTCGCTAAAAGAGAAAAATTTGGGATCCATTGCCTACAGTAAGAGGTAATACCTAGAAAGGCACGTACTTCTCTCTGTGTGCGGGGAACACTCATCTGTGTAATTGCTTTTATTCTCTCTGGGGTCAACTTCCTTCCCTCCTTTGACAAGAGATGACCTAGGTAGGTCACTTCTTGGCAGCAGTATTGCATTTTCGAAGGTGACACCTTGTGATTCAAATTGGACAAATGATGCAATAACGAAATCGTAGCTGCTTTGCAAGTTTCCTTGTCATCGGCAGCCACTAAAAGATCGTCTACATACTGCACTAGGGCAGAACCTTGAGGAAGGACAAAGGAATCCAACTGACTTTTTAACGCTTGACTATAAATAGATGGGCTCTCACAATAGCCTTGTGGAGCGCGTTTAAACCTGAAGCTTCGACCTCCTAGACAGAAGCCGAAAATATCTCTGCTTTCTTCGGCTATCGGAATGCTGAAAAAGGCATTTTTCAAGTCGATGACTGAAAACCATGTGGCTGTAGCAGGAATCAATGTTAACAAGGCAGTGATGTCTGGAACCACAGGAAACTGCGGGACCACAATCTTATTAACCTCCCTGAGATCAATGACAAACCTATATACTGGAGGTTTCGTAGGATCAGTTCGTTTCAAAATCGGTAATACAGGACTGTTACAGACATTTCCTCTAGTTTCTTCAACCACACCTTTCTTAATCAAATCTTGCACAATCAGTAAAAGTGCACGTTCACCTTCACTAGAAATTTTATATTGAGGAATTCGTGGAAATTTTATATTTGCTTTCAAAGTGACTACATATGGTGGTATTTCCAAAAGGCCTACATCATTAGGACCAGTCGCCCAAAGAGTATCAGGGAGTGAACGCAGCTCTGGCGGGAGTGCATCCATTGACAAGTACATCGGAGAGGTGATTCTTTTGCCCAATGTAAGCTGTACTCCTTCCGGAGAACAATACAATGTCGCATATAGGCGTTTTAACAAGTCTAAACCAAGCAGATTTTCATTACAACCCGTCGTCAAAATCAAGGGTGCTTTCAATTGACACGGTCCAACAGAGATAGACAAAGGACCAGATATGGGGTTGTAAACAGGGGCGCCTGAAAAACCTACAGAAACATTTGTTAAGCCGGACAAAGGTGCGCCAGGGAGTTTCGCATGAATGATAGAACTTTTTGCGGCACCAGTATCCAACAGAAACGGTTCGACTACACCTGATGTTGCTACTGCGACATAAGGCCCACTCTGATCCACTGGAACTGATACTACTCCCTCTCTCTGTCCATGGCTGTCCTAGTACCCATTTTGCTGAAATCCCTCATCTACTTCACAATAGTCTTCAACATGATACTGTTGAGATCTGTTTTGCTGGGAAGACTGTCCATTTCGTTGATCAAAGTGATTGGAAGGGCGATCATTCGTCTGTGGAGGCATAGCACCTCGCCCTCTACCTCTAGAATTTTGCACAAAACCACCACGACCTCTCTGAGCTGCTGCTGCATTATTTTGCGCTAAGATCGGACACTCATTTTTGTAGTGAACTTCTTTCTTACAGTATGCACACTGGTTCCACTGATATTGAGGCCTAGGTGAGCTATAATCTGTCCTCTGATACGAACCTTGCTGCGTATTAGTCTGATTCGTGCGAGGCGGATACGCCTGCTGCAAAAGAACTTTAGTCTTTAAATCCTTCGTTTTCTTGTCTGATTTCTCTTTCTCTTCTTTATCTCTATTTTCATAATACTGTGCAGTTGCAAGTATTTGCGCAGTTGTAGAGACAGCCCACGCACTTTCAGAATCTTTTAATTTATTGCATAGTTCGGGTAACAAATTATGTACGAATTTATCGACAAACAATCTCTGTCCTCCTTCTGTGCTCATATCCTGACCACTATGATCTACAAAAGTCTCTTCGAACCTCGTGAAGAAGTCGGAGACACTTTCGTCTTTCTTCTGCCTGCATGCGGACAACTTGTCCCAGTTAACACGCAATGCGGGCATCAGAGTCTTCATCAAGTCGATTATTCTACCTGGAAGATCAGCAATTAGAGGTTCGGGTTTGGAACCACCTATTTGCTGACCATCTGCGGCAATGATAGCTGCCCAATCACCACCTAGGGCAACTGGATGATTCTCCTTACGTATTTTAGCCCAAATTGGCTGTGGAACTACATTACCAAATAACATGTCAATGTCCGCCAAATTCATTATGCAAGCCTCAACTGTTTGTGTTAATTCCTTATAGTATCCGGCAGGATTTTTACGCGGGTCTGGCAAGGCCTGCTTCACTGCTAGTACTTCGGCTCGCTTCCATGGAATGTGTATCCACACTCTCTGGAATTGCGCCGGAGCGGCTAAAATACCATTCGGTGCGTCAGCTTCCACAGCTTCGCGCCAAATTGGAGGAACCTCCCTCATTGGATATTGGCGATTTAGCTTCGTACTACTTTTCTCTAAGTCTCTCGGAGAGCGAAGTGATGGATCATTCCTATAACTTAAAATCAGTTCCATCGCTTCTTTTATATTTTGACCTACAATCATTCCTGCAGCAAACTCTTTTTGAACATTAATTAATTCTTCTAGGTTCGATTCAGAATCATTTTCTTCTAATTCATCACGCAACAGGGAGCACATCTCGTCAAAAACATATCGTTGCGTTGGTTCCTTCCACTGCATAAAAGTATCTAGTACATCTCTCGTGCTATATCTCCTACTCTTCGAAATCCATCTGAGAGCCGTGGAATCCAAGATTCCCCGTTCCTCAGTACTTGGGAGCTGACTGCGCCTTTGCACAGAATCAGAAGTAGGAGTCTTAATTAAAGTTTTATAGAGAGGAGACAGAATGCTGGAAACAGAATCAGTAATTTTTCGACGAACAGAAAGCGGAGTCAACATACTCGCAGATGTGGAAAACACAGTAGTAGTTGGAATAGATAGCGGGACAGTAGGAGTATCGAGGAAGATAGTTTGTGGAATAGTAGGTGTAAGCGACACAGGTATAGGTAGAGAAGTCGGCAACCCAGGAAGAGGAGGTGCCGAAGGTACATTCACATTAACCACAGGAGGTACAGGAACTTGATTCTGAGGGGCAGGAGCAGGAATACCAGGTTGTCCAGCAACCGGCAATTGAACATTCTGTACGGGTGGAGCCACAATACCCTGTGCATACGGTGGGGGTGACTGTAACAGGTAAGACAACAGAGGATCGTTTTCGGGATCCTCTAGTATCTTAGTTGTACTCGATGGCAAGGCAGGATAGCACTTGTCGATCGCTAAATTATGCTCTCTAATGGCCACCTCTACGGCCTTCTCACATTCGTTGACTTGCAGCTGTTTAGCCGCTTGTTCTAAAGTCAATTCTTCTTGCTCTTTCTGTTCTTTTTTCAACCTCTTGATTTCTCTCTGTTTGGATTCTTTTCGCCAGTAACGGAAAGAATCAAACATTGCCGGCCGGGCTTTCTTCCTAAACAATTTCGCTTCTAAATTGTCAAGAATTTCTGGTTCAAAACTACCATGTAGTGGCCAACTAAGGACACCATCCTTTTCAGTGTATCGGACCCACACCTCATTATAAGATATAGGACCCACCCCATGCTTACAGTACAGATCATATAGGGGAGTCCCAATCGGAGGAACCAGACAAGAGTCCTCCAATCGTGAATCACTGTTGCAACCGAAACATGACAACATACAATTTCTCCGACTTACCATTTTTCAGTCCGGAACACAGAACAAACAAAACACGAAACAAATATGCGCACCTGAACCAAGAACTTAGGCCTACCAAAAGCGAACTGATGTATCGATACCCAAACTAAACCAAATAGATTATCGTAACCAGAATAACCAGTGATAATCTTACGAAACAAAACCAAACCAAGAACCAAAAAAAAAATATTCTAACAACCCTCACGAATTAACCAGCTAGCAACCACTAAATACTTAACTGAGGCACTGAAGACGTCACCAAGGAGAAACCCGTCACGTTTCGCCGTACTAAGGACTGCACCTCGGGTCCAAGACAGGGCGACGGTCAAGGCAACGGCCCACTGCAGCCGTCCGAACGGGAACCCTCGTGGAAGAGAACTTCGGGCCACTTTTGCGATATGCCGGGATCGATGAAGTGGGGCGCCTCCCTCAGGAATCTTCACACGAAGCTTCTCGAACTCTTCAGGCTTTTGGACCGGTACCGAATGACGTCGCCCCACGTTGGGCGCCAATTGGAGTTCTGGACTTTTTGGTTCCGTCCAGAGGTGTCAGGGAACAACACCCGAAGACCCCGGAGTTCCACCTGCCTTGGTGCACAAATAAACAGAAACACGGGCTTCTCGATGGTGGCGTCAAAGACCAAAGGTTTATTACTGCAGGGACACAGAAGTCACAGAAACCACGCAAGGGCAGTGTCTAGGAGCCTGTTCGATTTGTACAAAGAGGGTTGCTCCTTATATACTAAAAATTGGGCTTCAGGCAAATTCTTCACATGTTAGTACATTCCCAAACCTTTGTGTCCTAAACAATAAATATTTGGCGTTGCACAGGAATCGTCGACAATATCTGATGTCAAAACATTACGAACGAGGGGTTCCCACTTTTCCATCATAATCTCATGTCAACTTTTCATTCAAGACCCGGACCGCCTCATCGTAAATTTCGTTACCTCCCCCTAATAAAGGCCCAGAAGGAAAGGAGCAGAGCCAGGTGCAGAAGATAGAAAAGCAGGATAAGGGATGTTTGTGGGTTGTAAATGGGCAAGGCTACCAGCTTCGGCCGCCTAATCATGATCAGGCCAACGACCACGAGAACCAGTATAGCAGGACTAGCCTCGGGCAGAGGAGGCAGCCTTTGTCGAGTCATGCAGCTACAGCGTGTTCTGTTTCAAGGTGCACGTGTCACTAAAGAGGTGAATCGCCGGCTAAGGCTACGTGTCCTTAATTGAAATGAAGTGATCAGAGGTTATTGCGTATGTGAGGGCAAGAAACACAAAATGGCTGCCATGATCTAAGATGGATGCCATGGGTAGATCAGAAATGTGTTTGTAACAGGAGTACTCTTGCTCGTAGCATAGCGAAAACACCAGGATATGCTAAATGGATCATTTGCGGTTCGCTGATACCAATATTATGTATTTCCGACAATATTGAAAACACGGGTTCAAATTGTCACGGAACCTCAAACACCCCCCACCCCACCCCAAAGGTACTCCCTCTTCCAAGAAAAAAGATGACCCCGCACCAAGATACATATGTATATGATGTATGTCAATATTGTAATACACAGAATACTCAAAGAACAGTACAGTGTTACAGTAGATAACTTCCCCAAGATAAGTAATTCCAAAGTCTTGATTGAAGGTTTATTACACTCTTTATTGTTCATCAATTCATTAAAAGATTACAGAATTGCCTGTCGCCAACGCGTTTCATCCCACCAGGGACATCTTCAGGGCTTAATTTGTAATATTCTGATCAATGATCACATCAACCTTCATAGGGTATCTGCACCAATTGGAGTCATATATTATTCTCAAGTTATCTTGGCTTTTGTAAAAAACTTCAGTCTGTCAAACACAGGGGATGTCCCTCCTGCTCCAAGTGTTTTGTTATCGTCTTCTAACCGTGGTCCAGTCCAGTGATAAGCATTCAGGCGTCCGTTGTCACCCGATACCACATCGAACTCCGGTCCTGTTACCTCTTCCTCCAAGGCTCCTCCAGTGACTACTGATCCCTCCCCTGACACCCAGCTCTCCTGCTGTCTTCTGACCCCTTCACGACCCCACCACCAACTACTGAGCCCTCCACTGACCACAGGCCACTGTGCTGTCTTCTGACCCCTTCACCACCCCTCTAATGACCACCAGCTCCTCCACTGACTGCTGACCCCTCTACAGCAGCCCCAATGGATCCTGACCACTCCACTGACTAGTGGCCCCACTATAACACCTCCAGTGACCACCGACTTCTTCTCTGATTACTGACTCCTCAATTAATCCAATTATGACCCTTCCACTGACTACCATATTCCCTGCTAATGAACAGCCCCTCTGCTGCTGTTAACCCCTCCATGACTCCTCCAGTGACTACCAACTCCTTCACCGGTTACTGACTCTTCTAACCACTACCAACCCCTGTGCTGGGTATAGGCCCTGTCACAATCCCTCCTGTGACTGCAGGCTCCCCACCAACCTCCTCCCCAACCCCTCCAAGGTCTCCACGTCCTCGTCAATGACTACTTACCTCTACACGTATGACCCCTGTACTGGCAGCGTGTGCATCAATGACACCTCCAATGATGACCAAATTCTCTACTGCCTACTGACCCCTCCAATGATTGCTGACCACTCCACTGACTACCAACACCTCTACTGGCTAGCGCCCCCTCTCCTGGCCATTGACCCCTGTTGGGGCAAGGTATATCACATGTTGCTCTGCCTTAAGGGTCTCACTGCTCGGGTATCTGGTACCATGAGTTTTATTTTGGTTTTAGCAACACATTAATCTAATCGTGTCCACATAGGTCTCGGCCCACCCCTGACAATGGGCCCGATTCACACAACTAACTTACGACAATATCCTAAACTTACTACCATTTTGGTATTCACAGAAGGTACTTACTCATTTCGGTATTCACAGAAGTTAGGACTCCTAAACTGAGGAAAATCCTAACTTTAAGACTTTCAGTATTCACAGAAGGCATTTAGGAGTCTTAAAGTTAGGACCCCTAACTTCTGTAAATACCGAAATGAGTAAGTGCCTTCTGGGAATACCAAATTGGTAGTAAGTTTAGGATTTTGTCTTAAGTTAGTTCTGTGAATCGGGCCCTGCATGAGGTCCTGGACCTGTCCTGTGATCTGAAAAGCTTCACCAAACATGGCATTGTAGTGTTGAGACGACCACAATCACCGTCCTGAGTATTGCACATAAGGCAGTGGCGGATCATACCATGCTTTGAGATTGCTTGTATGACCAGACCCTTCTATCTGAGTCGTTGACAGTGTGACCTACAGGTTCCTCTTGTGTAAAGATCTGATGTCATGTAACTGAAAAGAACCTGCACTGACATCATGGGTGTATGTAGAGTACGCATGTCATGTATGTGGCTCATGTTCAGTAGGAGAACTCTGTGTTTCAGTGAGCTGAGTACTGAAGCCAATGGGATCCATTTTGGTTGCCCCTGGTTTACCCTGGTATTAGATGGAGGATAAGGACAGCTTCCTCTAGACAGTTGAAGTACATTCTCTGCATTTCTGTAGCTCAAGGGTGGAGATCAAGACACTGATGTGAGAAGGATTGAGGCAAGGCTAACTTTAGACATTCAGGGCCCGATTCACCAAGGTAAACTTAGACCAAAAGCCTAAGTTCAGGACTTTCAGTATTCACAAAGGTGAGTTACGAGTGGTATCTTCACGTTTGCACACTGGCGCAATTTCCGCACCCAGAATGGAATCTCCTCCCCCAGATTGGAATCTCTACCCCCGGATTGGAATCTCCACACTAGGGGTGGGTATTCCGCCCCACGTGCGGAAACTGCACCCCAAGTGTGGGCCTGAAGATACTGATTGTAACTCACCTTTGTGAATACCGAAAGTCGTAAATGAATCGGGCCCTCACAGAGAATGTTTGTTAGCAAGAGGCAATTGATTACTTTTTCTTGATAGTAGGGTTGAGGGGAGATTCTGTTGTGCACCCTGACAAAGTTTCTAGGTCAAGCCTTCCCTTTAGTTTATCCCTGAATACTGCTTCAGTGAGGCTGATGACAGTCAGGTGCAGAGAACTTACACTTCATTGTGCGCATGTTGTGAGTGCTTCCATTAAGACACAGCTGCAGTTCTAACTGCTCTAAACAAAGGCTGTGCCTGGACAGCAGCCCATGAACAGCAGATGCAAAGAGGTGCACCTCAAAAAAGTTCTGAAATTTGAGATAGTGGATTCAGATCCACTGTCTGGAATGTACAGAAGTAGAACCCACACCATCCCACTTTGTTCCCGTTCCAAGTCCAAAGAAGGGAGTGCCCCACAAGGTACTCAAAAGGCCGCAGTGTGGTCAGGGCTGGTTCCAGTTTCATAACCAGCTTCTCAGAGGATCAGAGGAGACATTACCTGAAGTCTGCATTTTCTGTTGGAGGAGACTAGGTTATGCCAAGTTCTTAGAGGCCAGGCTGCATACCGAGAGAGTGAAGGAGTCTGCATGGCCCTACAGCAGGAAAGACTGTTCAGGAGCAGAGGCCCAGTGTGTCCATAGAGCAAGCAGCTTTCCTGAGATCAAAGTCAGGAGTGACTTGTGATGCAGAGACCTTCCCTCGGACTCTCAGAAAGGTTCCTGGCGTGAACCACAAAAGACACGGGGCCACATGTATCCACATTCTGATTTTCTGCAAATCGCAATTAGGTAATCGGTATTACAAATGTATGAAACTCACCCTAGGGGGTTGCAAACCGACCTACCTCATTAATATTAATGAGGTAGTGTTAGAAATGGGGAAGCCAATTCTACGGGGGTAGCATGGAGCAGAGCGGGCAGGCCAAACTCCTGAGGACATGTGTGAAGCATCCACGCAGTACCCACAGACGACACACCAGGCACACCACAAAAAGGACACGACACCGGCTTGGATGTAAAAGAATAACTCATGTATTGTCTCCAACGTGCAAAAGCAAAGCACAGTAATCACAATAGGGCGCCAACGGGCGCCAGGGCAATGTATTCAAGGGGGATTATTTACAGGGGTAATGGGAAAAACAAGTGAAAGGTGAGTCCATTAGTTTCCAGGCTGAAATAAAAAGAGCGTTATCAATTGGCATGAAACGTCAGGGTCAGTATTGCAGGAAAAACGCAGGCATTAATCCTTGGCATAACCTTAGCAGTAGGCTTTAAGCATAAAGTAAAACATTAGGCATAAACACAGCATGACTTGCATTAGCACCTCCTGCAAAAGGGAACAATAGTCACTCAATATTAACATCAGGCCTAGGCAGCATCATGGGGCAGGAAACACCTGAGCACAAAGAAAGGGCATAAAACCTCAGGCTGACACTCTTCCGGGGGCACCTGAGGGGAATCATCAACACCTGGTGCCTGGCATAACACAGTAGGCATAATGCAGCATGGCTTTGGGCATACCCCAGGCAGAAATCCCCCCGCATAACCCCACTGACAAAGGCCACTTTCGCCAGGCGTAAGGCACAGCATGCAGGTCACTAGCATCTCCTGCCAAAAAGAAAAGAACAATGGTGTGCCAGGCAGGGGAACATGGGGGCCTAATCACAGTAGCCGGGCATACTAGGGTAGCTTCCTGAGACCCAAACACATGGTCAACTCTTTTAAACACAACGTTAGGCTAGACATCACCCTCTTAGCAGAGGGGCCTAGGGCAGAGGTAAACCTCCTCCCACAGTCACAGGGGGTAATGGGCCTCTCTAACTGGCCCAGTCCGAAGGGGCCCCTGACTCCACGGGGCCCCAACGTTGCAGGTGCCCGCTGCCAGACGGGGCACCTGGGAAAGCAACATAGTCCCCGGGCGCGGGCACCGAACCTGTGCCCCGACACCCCCCTCCACCAACAGGTCCCCACTCATCGGGACTCTCCTAGGATGTCCGGACCGGCGGGGTGGCTCCTGGCATCCTTGCGGGCAGGGAGGGCACCGACAATGTGCCCCGGCAGTCTCTGCCCGCTCCTCTCCTCAAACGGGGGCTCGGTATTCGCTGCAGGGCTCACTCACCACCTGGAGCCCTGCAGACGTCAGGCGGCTCTCTTCCTTGGCTTCCGACCGCCGCCCCCACACCCGCGGGGCTCTCCTCACCTCACGAGGGCCCCGCTGACGCCACAACTCCTCCCCTCTTCACCCGGGCTCCCTCTTGGGACCCGGGCTTAGGTTGGCTACATCCTGCTTCCTCCGCGGCGGGGCAGGCCTTCCGGGGGACGCTCCCGCCAGCACCAATCCCTGTGCGGCTCCCCTCACGTCCCGGGGAAGCCGGCGTGGGACCCTGTGCAACTCTCCAGTGCGGGGTAGGCTCCCACCGCAGTATCCCACGGCACTCCTCAGGGCCAAGGCGCCCGTATGCAGATCCCTGGGCCGCGGCGGTGAGTTCAGACAGCGATCAGCGGTGGGCTCCCTCTTTCTTCACTCAGTACACAAGCGCCGCCATCACACGGGGTAGGCACCCGTTTCCTCACTTTCTTCTGGCGACCCCCGGCGGCGGCGGCGGTGATCTTCCCTTGGTGCCAGTTCGGGGTGGGCACCCGCGGAGAAATCCGCATCGAACGGGGTAGGCACACGCTATGTTTTAAATTTGCATAAAAGCACCAAAACGCGGGGTAGGCTCCCACAGCGCCTCACTTTGGCAGACAGCAGCTCGTCCTCACACGGGGTAGGCTCCCGCAGCGCTTTCCAGGAGGCACAGCACTTCAAAGGGGCACAGCGCTTAGAAGGCCCAGTTCAGAGGTCAGGTGGGCACAGTTCCCTTAACACAGTGCTGTAGGATTATGCAGTGTAGCGCTTAGCAGGCACACAGTGCAAGAGGGGGGGACAGTCCCAGCAGCAAGCCCCAGGGTAACACTTCTCATCTCCTGGGTGGTGGGGGTCCAGTCCAAGGTGCTCCTTCCCTTTCAGGCGCTTCTGGCCGCAGCGCTTGCGTGGTGCAGGGTCCCGGCACTTCAGGGACCTAGGAGGGTCCTCCTTCTTCAGGGGGCCGGGGGACAGAGCAGCAGGCACTACTGGGCCAGGTCAACAGTCAGTGGGGGCTTCATCAAAACAGGGCGGTAGGCTGACACCATCCTCCACTGCAGCGTGGACCTTCTTCTGAACAGCAGCCTGAACTCCTGAAGTGGGGCTTCCACTAGCCCTGGGGACAGTAGAGGGGTGATGGATGGGTGCAGGGTCCAGCACACAGGCCCAAGTGGCGGTATCCCCTGGCAGCAGGTCCCCTCACATCCCTCTTTTTTATGCCCTCCTCACCCCACCTCCCAGACAGTGCCAGCAGCTTCTGGAATTCTCTGGGGAGCTGGTTTAAACTGGCTCATGGGGAGGAGTAGAGCACTCTGGGTGCCAGGCTTTCCCTCCAAATGCTGGGGTGGATGGGTAACTAACATCTAGACCACTAACCTACTGCAGTCAGGTGGCACAACGCAAAGCCATGGCATCCATTTTAAAGGCAGCCTTCCATCAGGGTACATTTGCACAATGGATGGGGTTAATAAGTGCACACACCATTGCGTGACATTTTCACATTAAACAGAGCATCTCAAACCACGCATGGCCTATACAGTGTTCTTTACCATGGGGGAGACATTCTAAATTAGGGGGGCGAAAGGCGAAAAAGTTTGGGGAAAAGGGCCAAGTCCAACAGGTAGATTGTAATTTGCGACCCCCTAGGACTCGCTAAAATCATGGAGATGGTGACCTGCTGGGGTCAGCAGGCCCCCAATGTCCAGGATTGCTTTTATATAAAGCAATTCTTTTTTCTAAATGCAGCCCGTTTTCCTTAAAGGAAAACAGGTTGCGTTTAAAAATAGAAAGAAATGAGAGTTTACTTTTTATCTTTTAATAGTGGTCTGTGGGACCACTGCCTGCTCTTAAAAAATTTTTTTGCCACCATTCACAAATGGAAAGGGGTCCTTTGCTGCCTGCTTCTCATTTGCGAATGGGTTAACACCAACTTGAGGTGGGAGTAAATTGCGAATGTTGTGTGACCTAATTCGTGGGCACAAAACATTCAAAAATGCCACTGCAATTCGCTATTTGGAAGGGACGCCCTAAACACGCCCCTTCCAAATACCCAATAGCTAATCCATTTTGTGATTCGGTAATAAGTTCCTGAATCACAAAAAAGGGTTTGATACATGTAAAAAATACTTCTTTTCCAGGGGTATCCTCATCAAAGTCATAAGCACATAAATATTCCCGCCCATATGCGAGACCCCAGAAAACATATATCATATATATGTAGCTCTACATATATGTATATATACATATATAAAAACACACTCACAATGTAGTCCTCTCTGGAAAAGCTGAACAATTCTGCAAAAGACTTCTTTGCACATAAACATTCCAATAAAAGCAGGGAGAAAGAAAAAAAAACCTTTGAAAACTGCTTTATTACACAGTAGAAAAGGTAATCCTGCAAAGAAAATGAAAGCATTGTCAGCACATAGGCTGCATTGTAGGGAAAACCATACAGTAGAACGCTGAACAGCCAACTCATATAGAAAGTAACAGACAAACTGGCACTGTCCCTTTAAGGCAGCCACGACCCCTAGATCCCATCATGCCTCAGGGGCGACAGTTAGGTCAGTTTTTCTTTGCGGATAACCGCAGACCATTTCTTTAAAAATCATACATATATTTCACATAACTACTTGCCCGGGGAGGCGGTGGGTTGCTTATGACTTTGATGAGGATACCCCTGGAAGAGAACTAGGATTACAGGTAAGTAACTAATTCCAGGTGATCCTCATTAATAGTCATAAGCACATGAATAGAATAGCAAGCCAACCCCTCATCCGGCGGGCAAGTAGACTGGAAACTATGCAGACATCAGAAAACAACCCGCCGTTAGGCGAGCAGAGACTCAGAGCCTTCAACACTTAAACAGATTCCGCAAGGAGGCCTGGCCCACTTGGGTATCTGCTCTGGAGTCTGATTCTAGACAGTAATGTCTGGTAAATGTGTGAACCGATTTCCAAGTTGCCTCTTTGCAAATCTCGGCCATCGGTACATTATGTAAAAAAGCCACTGTTGCCGCTTTGCCCCTAGTTGAATGAGCCTTAGGGGTAGCGAGCAAAGGTTTATTTGCCAATTGGTAAGATAACTTTATACACGAGACTATCCATCTAGCGATGGTCCGTTTGGAAGCACCAAAACCTGTTCTGACCGAACCGTAGTTTACAAACAACTGGTCAGATTTTCTATCAGATTTTGTGGCTTCTAAGTAAAATTTGAGAACCCTCTTTAAATCCAGCGAATGCAAAGCTCTCTCATCTGGAGTCGTAGGGTTTGAAAAAAAAGAGGGCAAAGAGATGGACTGATTTACATGGAACTCCAACACTACTTTAGGTAGAAAAGAAGGGTGGGTCCGCATAACCCTTCTATTATGGTGGAATACTGTATAGGGTTCTATAGATGACAAAGCCTGAATTTCGCTAACTCTGCGTGCAGAGGTATCTGAAAGAGACACGTTAGTGATAGATTCCTTACCTTAGAATATCCCCAGGCGTCAGACTGGATCCGGAAATTTTTGCGTAGCAGTACCCTTGCACGTCGGTAGGCGTCGTCTGCGGCTCCGTGTCCGTTGTCCGCGTCGTGGGGGCCTTGATGACGTCGTCGGAGTACTTAGACGCCGCCTCCGGGTGCTGACGTCAGTTCTTCTTTTTTCCGCGCCAGCAAGCACAGATCTGGAAAAAGCAGTACTTCTAGTCACTTTTTGACTAACTTTTTGGATAATTTTTGATCATCTTTTCGAAGTCGTACTTTCCAGGACAGGTGTTGCAGAGATGCTTTATGGATGGGCTCAAACAGATGGCCCATGAGCTTGGACAATACCAAATTCAGCTCCCAAGGTGGAGAGGGAGGTCTCACAGGAGGGTAAACCTTCTTTAGCCCCTGTAGGAAATCCTTAACCACCTGAAGCTGCAAAAATTAAGGTTGGTTAGGAGACTTGTGATAAGCCATAATGGCTGCCAAATGTACCTTTATAGAAGAGTACCTTAAACCCGACTTGGCCAAATAGAGTAAGTACAGTAGTATGACTTTGTGGTAAATATATTTTACCTATGCATTTTTCCGTATAATTATCAATACAAGACAGCTCATTTAAATGAGAGGCAGAGTCCGTGGTATCTGAGTCATACGGGCTTTAATGGAATTATCCTCAAGGATGGAGCATCATGTTCCGTCACCTCTAAGGTTCAGGAAGGGACAGTCAACAGTTTTATTAACATTACACATTATATATAGTAAAACTTTACAATTGAATCCAATACAGTAGGCGTAACAGGTGAAAAGAGAGAGATAAGAACACATGTGCGTAAGAGGAGGCGTGAAAAGAGGCGTACGCAGGGGCGTGCACTGTACATGTCAGAGAAACGTCACAAAATACGTCACAGGTGGGTGGGTACATAGAGAAAAGTTGCAGAATCAGCAGAAACCCTTCCCCTGTATGCGCACGCAACTAGTATGACGTGAAACTGGGGGCTTTGACTTTAGCACTAGTGGAGGAGACTGGTGTCTGGAGTGTCAGGGCAACCTGTACCTATAGCATATCTGGTATCTGATGTTTGGTGGATGTAATGTCTGGAGTAAAAGGTCTCTCGGGCAGGGGCCATTCAATACTGAATGCTAGTGCATGCATACGTGTCTTGGTGCAATGCGCGGAGCCATAGGCCTACCATGGTAACGGGTTCAGTAAATCACTTGCAAGGAGGACAGGAAGGCCGGGCCCTTTGCTCTGCAGCCGGGAATATGTTTACCCATTTCACTAGACTGGAATGTGTTTTCGAGGAGGCTGAGCAGATACCTGTAGGCAAAACATGAATTTGGCAGGCAGTCCAGGCCGAGCCGGGCACCGCTGCGCTTGCAGGAAGTAAGGCAGGGGTCAGGGATGCGTACAGCTTTCGGAGACAGGAGAGATGAGGCAGAGAGGCCTCGTTTAAGGGCCTAGCTTGACTGGGCCAGGAAAACGTGGAGAAAACGTGTGCAAATTTCAGAAGTGCACCATATAAAGACGGTGGCACCGTATGCCAAAGAACATAATTAACGGGATTTCTTGGTATGGTTGGATAGCTAACATGTTAAGGATGGACGCAAATGTATTTGCGTCTTTCTAGCATGTATAGAACAGAAGCTACACGACATACATGGAACATGGGTGCATGGATAGGGTGCGAGTGGGGGTACACATTAGCTACCTGGAAATTTCTATTACCTCATTCCCTCCTTGGACCCTACTACACCCTTCAGGATATGTCTATATTCATGAGACCATCTATCTGTTCATAAAGCATCATGTGTTCATCTTTCTTTATTCGAGAGCGGGAACGTGTACTTGGATGGGGAATACAGGCTGTGGCGCACAAGCCGCAAATCGCTGGCCTACATTGCAGACAGAGACAACAACTGAATACTATGGCCAATATTATTCCTAGGAACGATAGCAATTTCCATCCCCATGCGGATATCACACTCCAGAACCAACAGGACCAAGTCCAGGAGCCTGGATTCTGGTGCATCTGATGGGCTATTTCATGAAGCCGAGTTATAGCCTTATACACGGATGGCGCGTTATTTGGAATAAACACGCAACAACTGGATCCGATGACTCTACAAGCCCCGCCCCTATCTGCCAAGATGACGTCAAGGACAAGGCGATTTTGAAGAACAACAAGTCTCGTAGCAGACTGTTCCTCGGTCAGGTTACCTAAAGCAGAAGCAGTCTCATTCACTACTGCTTCTAATGTTCTGGTCAATTTACGAATTAGTTTACTATTTGAGACAGTGCCTATGAATGGAAAGAATCCTTTATTGAAATCTATATATTGTTCTAATGTAGTTTCAGTCTGATCGACAATCGGGATCTTGATCTCCCTTCTATGTCTTACATGAACGAGGTGTGGATTTCTGTGATAATCAGGCGGGGCTAGGAAAACAGGTGGCAATAGGAACGCAATATAGCACGTCCCATCCCAATCAGGGGGCAGATGAACATAAGCTGTATGTCCACAAATAAAATATGAATGGCGAGAGGCTTTGAAAGTAGACTTTCCTTTGTCACTGAATTCGACCACAGTATTACAATCACTGTGTCCTAAATGTACTGAGCCATTCTTTCTGACGCATAATTCACCCCTCACTGGCAAAACTGTAATGAACGGCAAGTTCGAATTAGTCTCGGACTGGACGTTCAGGATCATGAGGTTGAGGGAGAAGTTACCTAATGCATACACTTCATTTTCTAGATCGGTCCCTGTCCTTTGTGGGAGACCGTCTGCATCTGGGAAACATGCTTTATTCATGACTGTATTCAGGTTTCCCCATATCCAATTGCCTTGGGAAACTTTGGACTTACTATCTAGGGAGGACATTAAAGAAAACCATGCACCACACGAACCATTATGTGTGAACGGGTAAGGAAAGAGAGGCAGAGCTCCCTTGTACTTCTGATAGGGAGGGAGTCGGCCACATACCCAGCAATTTGTGGCATTGCTGGTCTGGTGAGTGTGATGTAACATACGAATGAATGTATTATTGCGCATTGCTAATCGATAGGATAACTCGTGGGGAGGTAGGTCGCTGAAAGTGTGCTCCATAGTGTCATTAGAGGAAACATGTACATGTGAATCAAGAGGGAAAAAAACGTGTAACATTAAACTTATACAGATTATCGGAAGACTCAGAAGGAACATTGAGATCAAGGCAATTATGCATCCGCTGTGCAAAACTTTACAGTGCTTTTTCCTTTTCTCGTTGCGCCTATCTCTCTGACTACTGGGGTCTATTCTATACATGTCAGAAACCTGTCTAACCGCTTCACCCGAGGGGGACTTAAACAATTAAACGCTGTCTGACTTACTAGACCTCAGCTTCGCACGATACTCCTCTTGGGGAGTTTTCTCTAGCAGGGGGAGTTTAGAATCAGTCTCTGAAAATGGGCAGTCCTTAATTGGCAGGTCTGGACACAGTCCGTGAATTTTTTTTTATATGGCTGGAGTGCACCCAGCCTTTCCTGCCCTCCAATTTCACTGCAGTTCTTGTAGATAATAAAACCAGTTTGGGCTGCTTCCATCTAGGTTCCAGCGGACTCTTCCGGTCGAAATTCCGTACGAGGACCAAATCACCTGGGCGGACTTCATGTGGCTTTACTTGGGTGTTGTCCGGGAAGGCAGCCGCGACCTGTGAACGACAAGATTGTAGTGCAGACATCAAGGAGGCCAGGTAATCTGTCAGCATACAACTGTCAACATCAGTGATTCTACGAGGCATAGGCGTCCCCCACATATTCGGAGGCCTACCGAAGACCACCTCATACGGGGATAGCCCTGTCCTGGAATGAGCTACCATTCGCATGTAAAAGAGTGCAACTGGCAAGGCAACTATCCAATCTACACCTTTCTCGGTACATATTTTTGCAAGACGGGTTTTCAGGGTCTGATTATGTCTCTCTACGAGACCTGCGGCTTCAGGATGTCGGACACAGTGGAACTTCCATTGGTAACCTAACAGGAGTGACACCTGCTTCATAAGCTCGGACGAGAATGGCTGTCCATTATCAGAGTACACGACACGGGGCAAACCGTACCGCGGGAAAAATTCACGAACCAGCTGTTTGGCAGTGGTCGGGGCAGTGTAATCTGGGACTGGATATGCTTCTGTCCATCGGGAGAGAGCACATACAACTACGAGGACATACTTAAATCCTCGACATCGGTCCATCTGGATATAATCCATCTGGAGGACTTCAAAAGGATGGTCAGGAGGATGAAATCCGCCCTGTTCCACGGGGACACCTTTTCCTGGATTGAACTGACAACAGATCATGCAAGTACGTACTTTCTGTTTTGCGGCTGCTCGTAAATGTTTGTTGTACCAGAGATTCTGTAAGCTGTCTAACATGGCTTTCTCTCCTAAGTGTGCTGGACTATGTGCTGTGTTAATGATTATTTGAACCATTGAGTCGGGGAGGAACCATGTGGCTCTTCCCTTCGTCATCCATCCCTGATCTGTATGGATCCCTCCTTGTTCAGTCCATTTCTTGATTTCGTCTGATGTAGCATGTGTCTGTATGTCGAGTACATCGAGAATGGGATCCTTAACTGTCAGGCAATGTGTCAGCGTAGTCGGATCAATCTGTGTCATGTCAGTCGGAATACCTGTCTGAGCTGTGAGTTTGGCTGTACGATCTGCCAGGTCGTTGCCCTGGGAAATTCTGTCAGTGACATTGGTATGTGCTTTGCATTTCATAATGGCTATGGCTGTAGGCAAGTGTATTGCTTCTAACAGGGCTTGGATAAGGGGACCATGTTGGATCTTAGTACCGTGAGAAGTTAGAAAACCTCTCTCTTCCCAAAGGACTCTGAAGTCGTGAACGACTCCGAATGCATATTGTGAATCAGTGTATATGTTTACTTTCTTGTTCTTGGCTAATATACAGGCTTGGGTCAGAGCTATGAGCTCTGCTGCCTGAGCAGACAGTGTGTCAATGCGATGTGTATCTAGAATTTCAGTTTCTGTGGTCACTGCGTAGGCGGCCACTAACGCTCCTGTGTTTGTTCTCATACATGAACCATCCACATAAAGTGTCAGGTCTGGATCGGGTAATGCAATGTCTGTCAAGTCTTGTCGGGGCTTTGTTACTGTATTAATGACTTCTATACAGTCATGTGGTGCTGGATCTGTTGTACTCGAGGGCAACAATGTGGCAGGATTAAGTATGTTGCAGCGTCTGATTTCTATGTGTGGCTGGAACAGTGTCAATTCATAACCTGTCAGTCGTGCTATGGTCAAGTGCTGAGTCTGGGTTCGGTTCAGAAGTACTTCCACAGAATGTGGAACCTGTACTGTCAAGGGATGTCCTAACACTATTGAGTCACTTTGTCTGATAGCTAGAGCTGTCCCTGCAACCGATTTCAAGCACGCAGGCAGAGCCTGGGCTACTGGATCCAATGTACTAGAAAAATAAGCACAAGGCTTATGGTGTCCTGCTTGATCTTGTGTGAGGACGGACAACGCTGTGCCATCGCGTTCTGTGACAAAAAGCGTAAAAGGTTTGCTGTAACATGGTGTCGCTAAAACTGGTGCTTGACATAAAGCTTTCTTCAAATCATTAAAAGCTTGTGTATGTTCCTGAGTCCAAGGGAGGACAGTCGAAGTCGCTGCCTCCTGTGTTGTCAACTGTATGAGCGGCTTGGCTAAAAATGCATATTGGGGAATCCATTGTCTGCAGTACGAAGTGAGGCCAATAAAAGCCCGTACTTCCTTTTGAGTCTTGGGTTGTGGCAGATGTGCAATTAACTGGATACGGTCTGGTGTCAGCTGTCTACCCCTCTTGGACAGCAAGTGCCCAAGGTATACCACTTGCTGGGCACAGAATTGGAGCTTCGAAGGGGACACCTTGTGCCCCTTTTCGGCAAGAAAAAACAAGACTGTCAGTGAAGCACATTCGCAATCACGTTCAGTCCGTGCTGTGGTCAGTAGATCATCAACATACTGTAGTAGAGCAGTGTCAGTAGGCATGTGAATACTGTCTAGTTGTCGTTTCAGGGCTTGACTGTAAATACTAGGACTTTCCGTGAACCCTTGAGGTGCACGTGCAAATTTAAAACTTCAGCCATTTAATGAGAATCCGAATAAATATTGGCTTTCCGGATGGATGGGGACACTAAAGAAGGCGTTCTTGAGGTCAATTACAGTAATGAACGCCGCTTCAGAATCAATGGCAGTCAGTAGTGACAAAATATCTGGGACCACTGGGTACTGTGGTACTATGCATTTGTTGAGTTCTCGAAGATCGATCACCAGCCGATAGACTGGAGGTGCATTTGGGTCAGTTCGTTTAAGAATCGGAATGATTGGAGAATTACATACATTGGAGTCAGTTTCTACAACAACTCCTTGGGTTATGAGTTCGTCAATAATTTTCAACAAGGCTGCTACAGCCTCGGGGGGCAATTTGTATTGTCGGATTCGGGGCAGTACAACACCTTGCTTGAGTGTGACACGATAGGGAGTAATGTGCATACAACCTACATCAGTTGGACCTTGCGCCCATAAATGCTGTGGAACATTTTTCAATCTGACATCAAAATCTCTCAACACATAGTGACCCTTAAAGTCACGCAGGAACAATCTCACTCCTTCCGGAGAACAACATATAACTGCTCCTAGAGCTTTCAGTGTTTTAATACCAAGCAGGTTTTCAGGGCATGATTTCGTGAGCAATAAATCTGTAGTACGGGACAATGGACCAACTGCAAGGGGGACTGGCTGTGATACTTCGTTAACAATAGGTTTTCCTGAAAATCCAAGGGAAACATTCTGTGAGCCTGAGAGGGGTGCCCCTGGAACCTCGTCATGACTAATGGTAGTTCTGCTCGCCCCCGTGTCAATCAAACATTTTCTGTCTTTCCCTAATACCTGACTATGTACATAGGGACCATCTTGATCTACAGGAACCTCGATAAGGGGCAAGCCAACCTCCCTCTCTAGGCTGTTTCATGTGTACTGCTGATAATCGGGGTAATCTGACTGTGCATACTGGTACATTTGTTACGTGACATGTTGAGTGGCGGCAATGGGTTGGGGTTGAGGTACAGCTACTGTCTGTTGCTGTACATGCTGTGGAGGTTGCGGATTCTGTGGAATATTCTGTTGAACGTGTTCTGGTCTGGGCGGACGTGGTCTTTCTTGTTTTGCCGGTAGCGATATTATGTCTGAGAATGGCACAATCACTTATGAAGTGACCTGGCTGCTTGCAATAATTGCAATTCCCTTTAACAGGACCTGTAGAATGACTAGTCTGTGTGTTCTGCGTGTTACCCCTCTTCTGACCATCTGCTGGAACAGACTGGGCAACTAGTACTTTCATTTTCGTGTCTTTCATGCGTCTCTGTTCATGATCGTGTTCCTCTCTAATTCTATTCTGGTGGTACTGTAACATCTGCAACATTTGGGAAGGCGTGTTAGCTTGCCATGTACTTTCGACTTTTAACACTCTGTTTTTAACCTGGGGTAAAGAATTCTCGACTAGTTTGGTCACAAAAAGATGTGGGAATGACTCGCTACTTGTTTTCAGGCCACTATTAATAATGAAACATTTCTCGAATCTCGAATAAAAATCACTAGTGTCTTCGTCTTGTTTTTGTTTGCAGGCTGAGATCTCATCCCAGTCTTCCTTTTTAACTGTCAATAATAGAGGCAAAACCTGTACTAATAATCTGGTAGTGCTTTAGTTTTCTCCCCAAGACCTACACCTGGGGTACGTCTATTTTCCTCGTCTTCTAATTCAGTCCAAATAATCTTTTTATCTCCCACCTCCCATTCCTTTTCTTTCAGTTTTTCGTAAATCCCTGATGGCAACAATACTTTTAGCATTTTAAGAATGTCGGAATATGTGTAATCTCCCATAAGTAACATGTCTTTTAATTCACGGTGAAATCCTGCAGGGTCTTTATCATGACAAGGTACAATTTTCTTCATTTCCAATAATTCCATTTTAGTCAAAGGAGTGTATACGAATACGCGTTCAAGAGTATTATCTGGCTTCCGAATCGGATGTACTTCTCGTAAGGGGTTCTGTCTATCTAGGTGATATGGCTGTCTTACTGGGGGTGGAACGGAAACAAGACGTGGAGTCAGGAAAGTTCTGTATTTATGACGTTGTTCTAGGATAATATCAATTAAATCAGTACCTAGGCCTCTCCATCTTCTCAGGAGTAGGTCTTGCAATAAATTATACAATGGACCTGGATCGGATTGCTGATTTTCATATAGAGTAATGAGATGTTGGGTCATGTATATACCAGCTAGTCGCTGTTCTTCTGGAGTAAGGCTTAAAAATGTTTGCACTACTAAATCATCTTTATATATACTGTCATCCCCGGCCCATTGGACTGCTGACTGTGCTAGTTCCTGATCACGTAAGGTATTGAGTTCATGATAACCTATTCTTTCTTTCAATATTTTATCAGTAACTTGAAAAACATGTTCAAGAGAACATTGCTCTGGTATCGGGGAAAGGAAACGTTTCTTATTTTCTAGACGAATCGGTCTGTCAAAAAGTCTATCAGAAGAATACTGTTTAGGGAGTTTCACTCTACTTACGTACGCTATTGTATCCTGATTCTCTACTGGATTATCTATTTCCTCCTCCTCCGAGGATTCATTCTTGTCTGACTCGGCTTCAGCCTTCTGTCTTGTATGTATTGCTACTATTTCTTTACGAATCTTTCTGGACATGGCATCTATACAGGTTTGTTTATCATGTTTACAGTCTGCAATATTTTGACTCCATTTCGTCAGGACATCCATCTCTTCTTGGACAACACCTGTCTGATCTTGTTCCCTTATCAAACAATTAATCAAGAATCATAATAGTAAACCTTGTGTCTCAACTTTCTGATATGCCATGGCTTCTCGTATACATTCTGGCCTCTCCCCCATTCTAATAAAATGATATATGTTGTCTAGATGTTCTGGCATTTCTGGTAATAACATCAGATAATCTGTAACACGTCGTAATCGTAACGAGGCTAACATCATATCTCCTTTCTTGCCAGGTACTGGATCATATCTACAATCCGTAAGATACTGTTTAAGTTTTTCATGAGGCATCGCTTTCGGAGTACGCTGTGTTGCTAATTCTCTCATTGTCACTCGATGTAATTGTGGCGGGGTGTGAAGTTGGCCTCCTACGGCACCTCCTGAAGCAGAACCATGAGCATGACTTGACGTCATGGGGTGTGGGAAAGGTACATGTAACGGGGACTGACTCTGGGTCGCATCTGTCGCAAAAGGATTGTGAGGACCAGTAGTAGGGGGACCAGTGGCACCAGCAGTAGAAGGGGAAGTGACAGCAGGTGCGGGAAGTGAATCTTGGCGTGGAGGGGTCGTGGCTTGATCAGCCGGATCATGCTGCGGTACATTATTAGCGGGTTGTACGGGTATATTGGTATATGCGGGAGCTACATCGTCTAAATAGGAAGAAAGGAAAATGTCTGCTGCGGTCTTTTTGTGACGGAGTTTAGTCGGAACCAATGGTGGTGGCAAGTTACGGGTACTTCCGGGGTCGCCTTGGGCAGGCCCTCGGCCAGAACTGGATACATGCCTGTAATGAGTGCATTTCTTTGGCGGTCTAATTGTTCTAATCTGACCTGTTCTCCTTCTTCTAGTAACTCTTTTTCTCTGGCTTTTTCGGATTCTTCTCTACTTCTCTCGGCTTTTCTGATTTCTTTTTCTGTTCGTCTATGTGATTCTTTACGCCACAATTCTATGGCATCTTTCTGAGATTGTCTGGCTTTCTTTTTCCATAATGCTTCTTCTACTCTCATGATGCAATCTGCATCCCATGTCCCTGAGGCAGGCCATCTAAACTTTTCTTCCAGATTCTTGGTGTACTCCACCCATAAGTCTAAATACAGCACAGCATCTAAGCCGTGTTTGTGGTACATAAAATATCCTGGAGTGTCCCTAGGCGGGACAGGAACTGCTTCTTCGAGTATCCCTTTCCTAGTACCTATCTGACGTAATTTTGAAAACAGCGGCATGACTAGAGTGATTCGGATGTGAACACAATAAACACAGTAATAGACAGTAAACAATCATTCATACCACGACATCGAAACACATTAAAACATGTCGGACTGAAATTTCCTGAAACACAGAAAACACATATTCTGGAAAATTCTCGAGAAAATACTGAATTACTAGATGCACTGCTGAAACAGTACAGACCGGTCTCATAAAGAGACACGTCAGACCGCATCCACCTAAGTGAACACGTCAGGACCAGATTGTGTACCCAAATCTGTCTTTACCGAGCACAAATTAATGAACCCGTCTAGATGCGTTCCCAACAACGGTACTCACCGGGAAGCAAGAAACTGAAGGCCTCGGAAACTGGACTGGACTGCGTCAGGTGATGATTCTCCTACACATGCGCTTCGGAACAGGTGGGCCTCCGGACACCTCGGACCTTGCTCTCTCGACTTAGGGCTCTGGTCGGGATCCTCCGCATTCCTCACCGCCTCGTCTGGACGCCGGACCGCAGTCTCCGTCTCCCTCGTGGACCCGAGGGAAGATAGCGGGAAAACCCGCAAACGTGCACGGTTTCCGTCGGGGTTGTAGAAGGGGCCAAAGGCCGCGTGACTTCACCGGCGAGTGGGGAAGGGGGGTCCCTGTTCGGGCGCCAAATTATGTGGTAAATATATTTTACCTATGCATTTTTCCGTATAATTATCAATACAAGACAGCTCATTTAAATGAGAGGCAGAGTCCGTGGTATCTGAGTCATACGGGCTTTAATGGAATTATCCTCAAGGATGGAGCATCATGTTCCGTCACCTCTAAGGTTCAGGAAGGGACAGTCAACAGTTTTATTAACATTACACATTATATATAGTAAAACTTTACAATTGAATCCAATTCAGTAGGCGTAACAGGTGAAAAGAGAGAGATAAGAACACATGTGCGTAAGAGGAGGCGTGAAAAGAGGCGTACGCAGGGGCGTGCACTGTACATGTCAGAGAAAAGTCACAAAATACGTCACAGGTGGGTGGGTACATAGAGAAAAGTTGCAGAATCAGCAGAAACCCTTCCCCTGTATGCGCACGCAACTAGTATGACGTGAAACTGGGGGCTTTGACTTTAGCCCTAGTGGAGGAGACTGGTGTCTGGAGTGTCAGGGCAACCTGTACCTATAGCATATCTGGTATCTGATGTTTGGTGGATGTAATGTCTGGAGTAAAAGGTCTCTCGGGCAGGGGCCATTCAATACTGAATGCTAGTGCATGCATACGTGTCTTGGTGCAATGCGCGGAGCCATAGGCCTACCATGGTAACGGGTTCAGTAAATCACTTGCAAGGAGGACAGGAAGGCCGGGCCCTTTGCTCTGCAGCCGGGAATATGTTTACCCATTTCACTAGACTGGAATGTGTTTTCGAGGAGGCTGAGCAGATACCTGTAGGCAAAACATGAATTTGGCAGGCAGTCCAGGCCGAGCCGGGCACCGCTGCGCTTGCAGGAAGTAAGGCAGGGGTCAGGGATGCGTACAGCTTTCGGAGACAGGAGAGATGAGGCAGAGAGGCCTCGTTTAAGGGCCTAGCTCGACTGGGCCAGGAAAACGTGGAGAAAACGTGTGCGAATTTCAGAAGTGCACCATATAAAGACGGTGGCACCGTATGCCAAAGAACATAATTAACGGGATTTCTTGGTATGGTTGGATAGCTAACATGTTAAGGATGGACGCAAATGTATTTGCGTCTTTCTAGCATGTATAGAACAGAAGCTACACGACATACATGGAACATGGGTGCATGGATAGGGTGCGAGTGGGGGTACACATTAGCTACCTGGAAATTTCTATTACCTCAACTTCCTCTTGACCAGTAGTTGAGCTCCAACCCTTTTGAACACACCACAGATAAAACCTCTTCCACTTCATAGAGTATGAGGTTCGTGTGGAAGGCCTCTTTGACTCCTTTAGAATGTCCATGCAGTCTGCAGGAAGATTTAGGTGTCCATACTGCAGGACCGCAGGAGCCATGCTGTCAGGCTGAGGGAGGGGAGGCTCGGATGGAAGATCTCCCCCCCCCATCTTGGAAAGAAGGTCCGGCCTGCATGGAAGTCTCCGATGCGGGCGAATTGACAATTGCAGGAGATTCGGGTACCACCACTGGTGAGGCCAATCCGGTGCTATTAGTATAATTTCCATCCTAGATCTGAGAAGCTTCGCCACCACCTTCGGAATGAGGGGGAGGGGTGGAAAGGCGTATGCAAACGTCCCTGACCAACTGAACAAAAGTGCATTCCCCCTCATTCCTGGCCGGAAGGACTTGGATGTGAAGGCGTGGCCTTTCTGTTGTCTTCGTCTGCGAAGAGGTCGATGCTGGGATGACCCCACTGCTGGAAAATGTCGTCCACTACGTCGTCATTGAGCACCCAGTCCTCTTGCTCTTGGAAATGATGACTTAGGGAGTCTGCCTGAATATTCTGCTCTCCCGGCAGATGGACTGCCGTGATCGATAGGTTCCTAGTTAGCAGACAGTGCCAAATCGCTTGAGCCTCGAGAGACAAAGGACGAGATCGTGTTCCACCTTGCTTGTTTAAATAGTACATGGTGGTTGTGTTGTCTGTTTGAACCAAAATTGAGTCTGACTGAAGGGCTGGTTCAAAAGCCTTGAGGGCCAGGTGGACTGCCCGCAGTTCGAGCATGTTGATATGGTAAGTCTGCTCTTGGGGGTCCATCTCCCCTGAGTTTGAAGAGGCCCCAGATGTGCCCCCCAGCCTTGAAGAGAGGCATCTGTGATCAAGGATTGTACAGGCGTAGGCTGATGAAATGGAACTCCACCATGAGATTCTGAGAGCGTATCCGCCAGAGGATGGACTTCCTCGCAATGGGGGATAGAAGAATCCGGTCATTCCACTGACCTGAAGCCTGACTCCATTTGTCTTCCAGGTCCTGCTGAAGTGGACTCATCCTCAACCTGGCATTGGATATGAGAAAAATGCAGGAGGCCATTGAACCCAGCAGAGAAGACACCTGCCTCACCGATGGCTGCGGAGTTTGAAGAATCATGTTTCCTTTGATCTTCATTGATGATAGTCTTTCCGCCGAAGGAAACACTTTTCCTTGGACGCAGTCAATAGTGGCCCCCAGATAGTGGATAGATTGGGTCGGTAGCAGGACTGACTTGTCCAGATTCACTTGAAGGCTCAAACGATGAAGAAGGCTTAGAGACACGTGAAGATGCTCCTGTACCAGACGAGGGGATGATTCTTTTAGTACCTAATCGTCCAGGTATGGGTATACGTGTACGCCTTGACGATGTAAGTATGCTGCTACTACCGCTATGCACTTTGTGAATACCCTTGGGGCTGACTTGAGGCCGAACAGCAAGACTTTGAACTGGTAATGATCTTTCCCTACCGTGAAACGTAGAAACTTGCGATGCCGTGCCGTGATTGGGATGTGGAAGTATGCATCCTTAAGATCAACTGAGCACATCCAATCGCCTGTCTTCAGGTGAGGGAAAATCTGATGGAGAGACAGCATCCGGAATTTTTCTTTTTTGATGCATCTGTTTAGAAGACGCAGATCCAAGATGGGTCTGAATTTGCCTTGCTGGTCTTTCTTCCGGACCAGGAAGTATCTGGAATAGATGCCTTTTCCTCTTTGTAGTGACGGGACCACTTCTATTGCTTGCTTTTTTAGAAGGGTCGCCACTTCCAGATGCAAAAGGTCCAGATGACGTCTGGATTTTATCGGAGGACAGTCTTTTGGAGCTTTGCAAAAACGTAGTGCATAGCCATTGAATAGTATATTGTGCACCCACTGATCTGAGCATAGTGCATTATACTTCCTCCGACTGGAGTGCACAACGGTGCTGAAGGAAGCATTGACTCATTGCTTCCCTCTTGCTTTGGGTGTGGAAGAGGATTGCTGCTGGTGTCCTCCTCTTCCTCTGGAAGATCGCTGGCCTTGATATTGGGATTTCCCCTGCTTATTTTGGGAACATTGAGGGGTTTGAACACTTTGCGATTGTACGGCTTGAAACGCTTCCCGGCTGGGACTACAACTGCGGGGGTGACTGCTTTGTTGTTCTTGGACAGCATCTGCTGTGGTGACTGTTGTCCCGAATGGACTGCAACTGATGTAGTGATTGTGTTGGCCAATTTGAGGCAGCAACTGCTGTGGTGATTGTGACGGTTTGGTCGAGACCAGAAATCGAGGCCGAAATGTCAAGAGCAAAGTGGAATTTTTTATATCTAACTCCCCTTAGAAGTTCCTTGATTATATATAGACCTTCAAGGTGCACACATGTGAAGTTAAGAATGTTAAATCTATACTCCCTCTATATGCGCTTACCTTTCAATATTCTGATACCACAATATTCCTATGCTCAATATTCCATTGTAGAATCAGCAATTTGCGTGGATAGCAGGGTTCAGCGAGGGCTTTTTTACAAGGACCATGAGAGCCGACTTCCAGTTAGGAGGAACAGTAGCAGCATGAACAGAGGCATTTCCAAGTTTCATGAGCAAATGAAGAATAGTATTGACCAAAACGCTGATGATAGAAGGGCGGGCAAAGATCGAGTGGGTATCCAGACTTGTGACTGGTCAGCAAGCTAGCTAAGGAGTCAGTGGAAAGAAAAGGGAACTGTGAGAGGAGGGAAGGAGGAATGAGTGAAGGAGGGCTAAGAAGGGCAGTGGAGGTAGGGATGGGTGAACCCACAGGAGTAGAGGCGAGTGACAAGAGAGAGAATGAAGTGGAAGAAGGCAGGTCAGGATAAAGAAAAGAGCATTTGAGAAATTGACGGTGATTTTAGAGATTTGTTGAAAAAGAGTTCTAAGAGAAGCTTGTTGAATTTCTCTAAAGGAGGAATGGAGAGATTCGTACAGCAGCAGAGGAAAAGATTATGGACACTACTGAAAATCTCTTTAGTGTAGCTACTGGCAGATTCTATTTTAGTGTAGTAGTAGAAAGGAGTACACTTGACCGCCTTTTTAAAAATAATTAAGTTTGGTGAGGTAAAGCATTTGGTTAGCAGGATGACAGTTCAGCCACCATAGGCACTCCAGGTGTTTGCAGTGGTGTTTATCACCGGTGACTTCCTTGGTGGACCAGGAAGCTGAAGGTCATCCCTGAATGGAGGGTGCCTGCTTGAGAGGAATAGCGGTAAGGATCCAAGAGCTGAAACTGGAGGCGGCTTCGCCAACTGGGCTCTCAGGGCAGCACATAAGATGCATTTTGGAGTCCGCAAGATTAAGAGAAGTCCATCTGTGAGACGTGGTCGGGAGGAGAGAGGGAAGGAGGATTAAGCACGATAAAAGGGGTAACCAAAGCTGTCAAAATGGGAGGCAAGCAATGTCAAAAGAGTTGTCAATAAATAAATAACGAAGTTCAGTGCCATGTTTGGGACCGGAGAGGAGACAAAGTAATCCAACTTTGAGGCAATCCTGAGACGTATTAAGTAATCACACTTTGAGGCAATCCTGATACCAATTTACTCCCACTTTGAGGCAATCCTGGAAATGATTAAGTAATCCCGCTTTGACGTAATCCTAAAAAAGATTAAAATTAATCCCACTTTGAGATAATCCTGAGAATGATTAAATAATCCCAATTTGAGATAATCCTGAGAATGCTTAAATAATCCCACTTTAAGGTCATCTTTAGAATGATTAAGTAATCCAACTTTGAGGCAATCCTGAGATTTATTAAGTACTCCCACTTTGAGGCAATCCTGAGAATGAGTAAGTAATCCCACTTTGAAGCAATCCTGAGACATATTAAGCAATCGCTCTTGAGGCAATCCTGAGAATGAGTAAGTAATCCCACTTTGAAGCAATCCTGAGACATATTAAGTAATCCCACGTTGAGGCAATCCTGAGAATGAGTAAGTAATCCCACGTTGAGGCAATCCTGAGAATGAGTAAGTAATCCCACTTTGAGGCAATCCTGAGATTTATTAGGTAATCCCACTTTGAGGCAATCCTGAGATTTATTAAATAATCCCACGTTGAGGCAATCCTGAGAATGAGTAAGTAATCCCACTTTGAGGCAATCCTGAGATTTATTAGGTAATCCCACTTTGAGGCAATCCTGAGATTTATTAAGTAATCCCACGTTGAGGCAATCCTGAGAATGAGTAAGTAATCCCACTTTGAGGCAATCCTGAGATTTATTAGGTAATCCCACTTTGACGCAATCCTGAGACATATTAAGTAATCCCACGTTGAGGCAATCCTGAGAATGAGTAAGTAATCCCACTTTGAGGCAATCCTGAGATTTATTAGGTAATCCCACTTTGAGGCAATCCTGAGATTTATTAAGTAATCCCACTTTGGGGTAATCCTGATAATGATTAAGTAATCCCACCTGTAGGCAAACCTGAGATTTATTAAGCAAACACACTTTGAGGCAATCCTGGGATTTATTCAGTTATTCGACTTTGAGGTAATCCTGGGATACAGGTTGATTGTGTAGTCCAAGAAAGGGAGTGGAAGAAGTGTCCATAGACTCATGATATAGAATCATGACATACTAATCACAGCCATGTCAGTAGAATACTACCTTGGCAGGGCTGAGTGCAGGAATATTCGGGCACCATATTCTAAAACTAACTCTGGCCCGTACAGATGCAGTGACCATATGTAGGCACCAGGGTCTCCCTGTCTCCTTTTTAGATCTGGCTTTAGCCACAACCTTTTGACTTTTGTAAATGTATTTATGGATAACATCATAGGGGCTTACAGCCCGCCCTCTTCCTCCACTGGTCTGTTGTTGTGTCATTGACATTTTTAATTCTGCCCACTGCAGCATAGAACCTGAGGCCCTGGGTCAGCCCACTTCAGCCATTGGCTAACTTCACTGTGAGTGACAGCATTCTGACCTTTCTCTAGAAACACATCCATGCTTAAAGTAGTTGCCAGGGACTATTACGGCAATGTGTGTTTTTTGAGACCCAAGTTTTTTTGCTTTTATCCAAATTGTTTTGTGATAGATGAGGGTCCAGCAGCTTTATCAACAATGCCATAACATAACAAAACAAGCATTAACAAAAGCAAAAGTCTTAAAACTAACTCCAGACCTATTAGCTTTGCAAATGCTTGTTGGACATACAGTCAGGAACAGTGCAAGAGTTTTGTGCACCAAGCAAAATAACATTTTGTTTGCTGGAATGCTCCCTATAAACGATTTTGTTTAAATGTGTTATTTTCTGTGCTGTAATTTGGTGTCACCACTTGGTGGCACCATAGTGCTGCTGCCTTACCCCACCTCCCCCTTTATGGATGCATTGGCCCTGATCGGAGTGTTATGCACTCATAATATGTATTTAACTGTGCACTTGTATTAAATATTTTTTAACGATGCACTTTTATCTGACTTTGCACTCGTGTATTTCTGTATACACTTGTATAATGTATTTCACTATTCATTTCCATATTGTACTACACAAGGCACTCATATTATGTATTTCACTATGCTCTGATATTATGTATGTCATTATGCACTCGTGTTAGGTATTTCATTATGCACTCGTGTTAGGTATTTCACTATGCACTTGTGTTATAAATTTCACTGTGTGCTCGTATTATGTATCTCAATATGCACTTATATTAAGTGTTTTCTATGCACTTATATCATGTACTTTTCTATGAACTTCTTTAATATATTTCATAATTCACTTCTATAATATATTTTACTATGCATTGGTATACTGTATTGAAATGTATTTCATATTATGTATTTCAATTCAATTCATAGAGTCTTTATTTCAATTCTAAAATCATAAAAGACAATCCAGCAATAAAATGAATCCGGTAAAACACATTAGAATAAAAGTTAAAATATACACAAACAACCCTGAAACATGTATTAAACTACAAGTCAAGACTCACTATTTAAAAATCATGGTTAGTAGACCGACAATAGGTAAAATAAAACACTCAGCATCTTTGATTTCATACAATAGAAAAGATTTAAAAAGCAATTCACACTACCCCAGAGCTGAATTCAGAATGAAAAGACATATCTTTAGGCCCTAAGTTTGTTGGCCCGGAGCCTCCATACCCACCCAAGAACTTTAGCGGTGGCAATAACAAAGGCCTATTGGGGGCATGACTGTAGGATCCTCAAGGCTTCACCTGCAACTCTTGTGCAGAGGACAAGACATATAGGTTTAAGCCATTTCCTCCTCGAGACACTGTAAGCCGAACAAGCAAATAGAATGTGGGAAATAGTTTCAGGGTAGGCCTGACACAACGGGCATAGGTCCGAAGTGGACCTAAGCTATCTGCTTGTGAAGGCTCTTGTGGGTAAGGAACCAACCCTAAACTGATGATAGAGCTTCCTATCCAGTGGTTTTAAAATGAGATCCCAGTAGGGGTCAAACACAGGTTCATGCTTGACGTATAGGAAGTCTCTAGTCAGGGAAGGCCAAATTGTGCTAGAAAAGCGTTTCTCTAGCACAAACCTCATGTAAATGGCCTTGAACTCCTTTTTAGAGGGAAAAGGAGTTGAGTCAGGATGATCCCACAAGGTACCTAGCCTCTGAGCAATAAGGGTGTCTCTGATATATTGAAGCCATTTGATCTTCGAAATTATCCCAACCCCCTAAAATCCAAAAAGGGCTCTAGCATAAAGATCAAGTTCAGGGGTGGCCCACAGCCTTCTCCAGAGAGCTAAAGGCCTGAATCTGGCTAGGTCCACAATATGGTGACAGCCCAAATCCAAAAATAGGGGGACCAGGGGGGAAGATTGCGGCAACCCTGTTAAAACCCTTATACATTTATTTTGGGCTGTGGCCAGACAAGTTAAATCCTCATGCCCCCATAATTCAGCACCATATAAAACGGCGCGTACCACCTTGGTGTTATATATTGTAAGTGCAGGGGCGATGGGTTTAGTATATGACAGCCTGAGTTCTTTGAATAGGGCCCCAGCAAGTTGAGAATGCTTCAGAGCAAGCACGTCAATTTGCGGTTTCCAATGCAGGTTTATATTTAAAGCTATACCCAAATAAGTGAACACATCTGTCTGATCTAGGGCAACATCATTCATGTGGACCTTACCCCTGACAACTTTTGATTTGTGAAGAACCATAAATTTCGTCTTGTCCATGTTAACATCTAGCTCATGATCTCGGCAAAACTCCTCAAAACGTGACAAGGCCACCTGTAACCCAGATTGGGTCTTGGATAATATTAGGGGGTCGTCCGCGAACATGAGAAGGGGGAATTTCATTCCCCCTAGCATAGGAGCATCGGTAGGACATGTGGAATAATATTGAACTACCCTGTTAATAAATAGGGAAAACGAGGTAGGCGCAAAGACGCATCCTTGACGCACACCCTTTTCCACTGGAAATTTATCAGTGACCTCTCCGTGTGAGCCCCATCTAACCTGGGCATAGTTGGAATCATGGAGCTTCTCTTCCAGGGGATCCTCATCAATAGTCATAAGCACTGAATATTCCCTCCCATGTGAGGGACCCCGGAAATCAATATAAAAATATATATGCAAAAACACATATATCTCGCTCCACATATATGTACGTACATATATTATTTTTCTCACACCAATGCAGCCCCAAAACTGAGGCTAAACAATGTAAATACATGTACGTTTACTGCAATTAGTAAGGAAACAAAAAACACATTAGGTCAAATATTCCTTGAACTTTGTGTTTTAATGAGTTAAACCACTCATAAATCCTGAAAATTGCCAATAAATAGACATTGTTAGCCCTCAGGCTGCATTGTAAAACAATAGCATAGAAAATGAAACCATTTTCAACAAAAACTGGCACCGTACCTGTAAGGCAACCATGACCCCAAGCTTCCCATCATGCCTCAGGGGTGACAGTTAGGTCAGTTGTTCTTTCCGGCTCCTTCAGTCAGGACCCTGGTGAAACAGCTCCCTTTCTTTTTGGCTTTCTGTCAAAAAATATACCAGTTTATCTAAATTTTTTAAATTCACTCGACGTCTTTTGGACTTAGGGTGCTACCTTTTTTAGGCTTAAAAAAGGTAATTTTTTTGTCAATATGCCTTCCCTCTTTGACAAATGCCCTTCATGTGGAAGGAAAATGGCCAAGACTGACACTCATCCAGTGTGTATCCTGTGCCTACCAGACTCTCATTCTTCAAAATCCTGTGAACATTGCCAGGTTTTATCGACCAGAACTCTCAAAGACAGAGAGAGAATTCGTGTTTATGGACTTTCTGAGAGAGGAAGATCTCCCAAGAAGCAGAAAAGTCACAGGACGCGGTCGACGTCGAGAGGAATCCCGACTTGTTCAGCTTCGGCGTCGGGGTCGGCGTCGTAGAAGCAGTCGACGGCGACAAAGAAGACGTCTTCAGCGTCGAAAAGAAAGGTACCTCCGCTACAGACAGCGTTGAGGGATAGGTCGCCGTTGAAGCAGAGGAGCTCGACGGCGAGCCAACCGGCGTCGAAGGAGCATCGGCGTGCTGTGACGTCGAGGCATTCTCCGTCGACGCCTGGCCACCGGCGTTCGGCGTCGAGACAACCTCCGTCGACGACTAGTCATGGTCGTTCGACGTCGGGGGAGCCTATGTCGACGATCAGACATCGTCGATCGACGTCAAAGCAGCCCACGTTGACCCCCAGTCAACGGCGTTCGACGTCGAGGCAACCTCCGTCGCAGTCAGCCCAGGAGCATTCAACGTCGAGGCATCCTCCGTCGTCGCCAGATCATCGGCGTTCGACGTCGAAGCGGCCTCTGTCGTCATCTGGCAGACAACCTTCAACGTCGAGACGTTCTCCGTCGAGGGACAGTCATCGGCACTCGAGGTTGAGGGAACATTCGACGTCGGAGCAGCGGCACTCGATGTCGGAGCATCCTTCTCCGTCACACAGGAGATCGGTGTCGAGGAGATCACGGTCGACGTCGAGAGGGCGTTCATCTACTCGGCGTTCGGCGTCGAAGCAGCCACTGTGGACCGGTCAGCAGAGATCCAGGGAACGGGGTGACTCGAATTCAGGGAATGTCTCCCCTACAAGAACACAGGGAAGATCACCCTTGAGGGAGAGTCAATCATTGGACCAGCCTCAGGCCCTGATGTCTCAGCAGGGTTCCCCAAGATCAGCATCGGCTGCGGAGGTGGAACAATCCCCGATACAGGATCCTCCCAGTAAAAGGAGAAGAGTCTCGGATGAGAGAGGTCGGTCGAGGTCTTCCTCTAGACGGTCTCTGGTGAGCCTGTCCTCATCCTCCTTGGCATCTCGCAGTGACAGATCTTCGGATGGGGAAGTCAGCTCCTCGGAAAGGGAGAGGTTCAAGTCTCCTGCAAGGTCGCAGCAGGAACAAGCGGATCAGCCTCCTCCGACACGTTCACCAATGAGAGATCGCCCCCAGAAGTCTCCTTCTGTTCGTCTTTCCCCAAGGTGGTACAGACCTCTTCACCACTGGGCCAAGGACAAGGAGACGGAGGACCGTTTGAGGGCTTATCGAGAACAAGCCTCCCGCCACAAAGAGCGGTCTCGCTCTAGAGTGCACTCAAGTAAGAGAAGATCTAGCCACAGGGAGTGGTCTCGTTCTAGAGTGCGCTCAAGTAGGAGAAGATCTAGGTCCAGGAGCAGAAGGCGAACTCATAGATCTTCAAGTTCTTCGAGGTCACACTCTCAAAGGGATTACTCTCAGACTCTAACAGACAGCCCACAATCGAGAATATCTCCAACTGAGGATATTTTCTCGTTCCAAGACATATTGGGCAGGGGAGCCCTGAAACTGGGAGTTCCTATGACAGCTTCGCAGGTCAAGACGACGATCATCTTTGAAACCCTGCAGCACAGATCGGCACCCAAACCTTTGCTGCCGTTGGTCCCGGGTATCATGGATCCGGTGAATGAGGTCTTCCTGACTCCGGCTACGGTGAAGTCAGTTCCAGCGAGGATTCTTAAGAAATATCGCTCTCCTGAAGATGATCCCCTGTTCCTCAAGTCCGACCCACCACCAGATTCAGTAATCATTGCGGCGGCTAAAAAACCCAATGCGGTGGCCTCCTCATCCACGGTACTGCCGGATAAGGACAGCAAGTTACAAGACTCAAGGGGGAGAAGAGTGTGTAACACCTCAGCCTCTTTCTTCAAGGTCGCCAAAGCTGAAGCTCTGCTGGGCAGATACGATAGATCTCTGTGGGACTCGCTTCAGAGGTTTTCTGCAAAACTTCCTCAGGAAGATAGAAAGGACTTTGAGGAGATTCTGATGGAGGGCAGTCAAGTCTCCAATCAGATTATAGGGGTGGCGGCAGATGCAGCTACTCTGGCTGCGCATGGATATGCGCATGAAATCACAGCGAGGAGATCCTCATGGTTGCGCCTAACAGCATTAAAACCTGAGGCTCAAGCCAGAATCCTAAACCTTCCTTTTTCGGGCACATCTCTCTTTGGGGCGAGTGCTGATGAAGAGATGCAACGGATGAAGACGGAGTTAGACACCCTTAAAGCCGTGGGTCTTGAAAAGAAAAAGGAATTCCGGAAGAAGTTCCGTTCTGACAACAAGGGCTCTTCGAAGCAGAGGGTTCAAACCCATCACTGGCAGAAGGGCCAGAACCAGCAAGGCCAACAAAAATCGCAATATAGAGGCAAGCGCAATTCCAAAGGAAGTGTGAATCAGCGCCAAGGCAACAACTTCAGTAAGCCTCAGCAGAAACAATGAGTCTTCACTTCCCCCAGCGCCGTTGTCCACTCCAGTGGGGGGAAGCATTGCACATCACAAGACAGAGTGGCAGGCAATTACAAAAGATCAATGGGTGTTGTCTACGCTGCAGAATAGGTACTGTCTTCGTTTTCATCGTCTACCTCCATCCGTTCCTCCGATGCCAACGTCAAGCCACCATCTACAACTGCTAAAGAAAGAAGTAGCGACACTCTTCGAAAAATCAGCCATTGAGAGGGTGCCGGTGGTTCAAAGGGGGAAAGGAGTCTATTCGAGGTATTTTCTGGTCAGAAAAAAGGGCCAGAAGGCGGAATACAGGCCCATTCTGGACCTGAGAACACTCAATCTACATGTCAGAAAAGAAAAGTGTTGCATGTTGGCGCTTCATCAAATATATCCACATCTCAGGAAGGGGGATTTGATGTGTTCGCTGGACCTTCAAGATGCATACTTTCATGTCCCGATACGGCTCAATCACAGGAGATTCCTTCGGTTCCGGGTGGGCACCGCCCACTACCAGTTCAAAGTCCTACCGTTTGGGTTGAAGTCGGCCCCCAGGGTGTTCACGAAGTGTGTCCCAGTGGTGGCGGCAGCTCTACGCCGCAGGGGGGTCTTCGTATACCCATACCTAGACGATTGGCTGTTGAAAGGTCCTTCTCCAGGCAACGTAAGGAATCAATTCCAGACCTGCATAGAGCTCTGTCAGCGGCTAGGCCTACATGTCAACTACAGCAAGTCTGTCTCCCAACCCACTCAGAAGATTCACTTCCTAGGAGCTCTGCTAGACTCCGAAGTAGGAAAAGTGTTTCCTTCGGAGGAGAGACAGTTGTCTATAACGCTCAAGCGCCAGCAAGTTCTTCGCAGCAGGACTCAGAAAGTGCGAAAAATAGCCTCCCTCTTAGGGTCGATGGCTTCATGAATCTTCTTGGTACCGAACGCCAGACTTCGGATGCGTCCTCCTCTTCAGCAGGATCTGGAGGACAAATGAGACCAGCAATCAGCTCGCTGGAACGATCAGATCACTTAGTCAGAGGTAGCTCGAGCTTCCATCCCGTGGTGGACAAAGAAGCAGAACATGCAGGTGGGAGTTCTCTTCCATCAACCTCCTCCTGTACAAACGATAATCACAGACGCGTCTTTACAAGGCTGGGGAGCGCACATGGGGCCTCTCCAAGTGCAGGGTCTGTGGTCTTCCAAAGAAAGCCCCTACCACATCAACTTGCTGGAATTGAGAGTAGTCCACCTGGCCCTCAAAGCGTTCCTTCCCTCGCTTCAGGAGGCAGCGGTTCTAGTACAAACGGACAACACCACCACGATGTACTACTTGAACAAGCAGGGAGGAACACGCTCAAGGACTCTATCACTAGAAGCTCAGCGCATCTGGCATTGGCTTCTGGCTCGCAAGTTGTCTGTTCAAGCAGTCCACCTCCCAGGAGAGCAGAATGTGAGGGCGGACGCTCTAAGTTGGCACTTCGAAGACAGAGAGGACTGGGTTCTCATCGACGAAGTGCTAGAAGATATTTTCCAGTCTTGGGGTCGTCCTTCCATAGACCTTTTCGCGGACGACGTAAACAGCAAATGTCCAAGCTTCGCCTCAAGGTTCTACCGACCAGGAACGAGAGGGAATGCTCTTTTGATCGACTGGTCAGGGGAATTTGTGTACGCCTTTCCACCCCTTCCACTGATCCCGAAGGTGGTGAGCAAATTGAACCACGCATGCACAACAATGATCCTGATTGCCCCCGACTGGCCGAGACAATGGTCGTACACGGATCTGCTTCACCTGTCAGTGTCTCCTCACAAGAGGCTTCCATGCAGGCTAGACCTGTTATCGAAGATGAACAGGAGGATTCACCATCCCAACCTTCCGTCACTGAGCTTGGCAGCATGGCTCCTGAGGTCATTCAATACGGCCATCTAGCACTGCCACAAGACTGCATGTCCATTCTGAGAGAAGCACGACGTCCTTCCACAAGACACTCTCACGCATGCAAGTGGAAGCGGTTCTATATGTGGTGCTTGCAGAATGGTCATAATCCGGTGAAAGGTCAGGAAGAAGCAGTTCTTCCCTACTTGTTGTACCTGGCTAAAGCAGGGTTGAAGTTTAATTCCATTAAGGTGCATTTAGCTGCTATAACAGCTTATAGGCGATCACCTACACAAACCTCTTTTTTTCCAGTTGCCAGCGATAAAAGATTTCCTGCAGGGTCTGAAAAAGGTGTACCCTCCAGTACGTCCTCCTTCTCCTCCCTGGGAGCTGAACCTAGTACTATCAAAGTTGATGGGTCCTCCTTTTGAGCCCATTCATAAAGCTACTTTACAGCATATTTCCTGGAAAGCGGATTTTTTGGTAGCGATTACGTCAGCCCGTAGGGTGAGCGAGATTCAAGCTCTCTGTACCAAGGAACCATATACAGTGTTTCATTGGAATAGAGTGGTGCTGAGAACGCACCCTTCGTTCCTGCCGAAAGTGGTATCAGATTTTCATGTTAATCAATCGATTTCTCTGCCCACTTTCTTTCCCAATTCCTCTATTCCAGCTGAGAGGGCTTTACACTCTTTGGACCTGAAAAGGGTTTTAAAATGCTATCTAGACAGGTTCAAGTCTATTCGACATTCTGATCAGTTATTTATTAACAATGGATCAATCAGAACTGGCCATGCAGCGACGAAACATTCCATTTCCAGATAGATCGTTTCGTGTATCAAACTTGCTTACCAATTGGCACAAAAACCTCTGGGGGTTACCCCTAAAGCGCATTCCACTAGAGGTAGAGCTGCAACGGCGGCTTTCCTGCATAATGTGCCCATGTTTGAGATTTGTAGGTCTGTCCATACATTTACCAGACATTACGTCTAGATTCTGACACAAGAGCAGATACCCGGGTGGGTCAGGCCTCCCTGAGGAATCTGTTTAGCAGCTGAGTTATTGGCTGTTATGATATGGCTGGGTCATGTACTTCTCATTTACCTGTAGGTGGTTGATGGGCTTGCTATTCTATTCAGTGCTTATGACTATGGATGAGGATCCCCTGGAAGAGAAGGATAAGTTACTTACCTATAATCCTAGTTCTCTTCCAGGGGTATCCTCATCAAAGTCATAAGCAACCCACCCGCCTCCCCAGGTGAATGAGATTCGGTACTATTACAATCCTATGGTTGAGCCCTGTCTTCAGGGTTATGCAAAGAACAACTGACCTAACTGTCACCCCTGAGGCATGATGGGAAGCCTGGGGTCATGGCTGCCTTAAAGGCACGGTGCCAGTTTTTGTTGAAAATGGTTTCATTTTCTATGCTATTGTTTTACAATGCAGCCTGAGGGCTAACAATGTCTATTTATTAGCAATTTTCAGGTTTTTGAGTGGTTTTACTCATTAAAACACAAAGTTCAAGGAATATTTGACCTAATGTGTTTTTTGTTTCCTTACTAATTGCAGTACACATACATGTATTTACATTGTTTAGCCTCAGTTTTGGGTCTGCATTGGTGTGAGAAAAATAATATATGTACGTACATGTGTGTGGAGCGAGATATATGTGTTTTTACATATATTTTTTTATATTGTTTTCCGGGGTCCCGCACATGGGCGGGAATATACAGTGCTTATGACTTTGATGAGGATACCCCTGCAAGAGAACTAGGATTACAGGTAAGTAACTTATCCTTAACTAACATCGATAAAAGCACCAGGGGCATTCCCACTTCAAGAAAGGCTCTCCACATTTTGCTACGTGGGACAAGGTCAAAAGCTGATTTTATATCAATAAATACAGTGTAAAGCGTGCCACCACCTACGAGGACAACCCTCCAATATATCATCACAAACCTCAGGACCTGGTCGATTGTACTAGTGGGGGGCTGAAACCCTGCCTGCATGGGTGATAGAATCTTAGCATCCTCTACCCAGGATTGAATCCGGCGTAGGACTAATCTGGAATTTTTTTTTGTTTACAAGTCTAACAAGCTAATAGGCCAGTAACTTCCTGGCTGCGCTCGGTCCCCCTTTTTATATACCGAATTATTACCACTCCAGACCATGTGGCGAGATTATACGCACCGCTAGCTATAGAGTTGGCCAGGAAAGTAATCTAGAGCACCCAGTTGTCCTTATCGTGGATGAATAAATCAGCAGGCACACAATCCGGTCCCGGGGCCCTGCCTCTAGGAACAAGAGAAAACAGTCTCAACCTCAGAGTTGGTGAATACAAGAGCTGGAATTGGGCTGGATATTTTAAATCCATCTAAATTAGTGTTAGTGATGGAAAATGAGCCGTGAAATATTCAGCCCACTGAACTGGCGGGACATGATTAATTGCTTTAAAGAGCGTCCCGTCGCTCCCCTGTTTCACCAACCGCCAAAAGTAGGACAAGTTCTTCTCTTTGCTTGCATGGAGAAGATCATTCCAGCGATCCTCATCCCATTCTTTTTTGGCCTTAAACTGGGTAGCCTGGTAATTGACCCTAGCGGCCTTCACCTCATTCATACCTTTGGATCTGATGGCCCTGGAAAACTTACGGTGAGCATCTCTGCAGTATTTGTTAATCCATGAGGCCTTTACCGCCCTAGCCTCCACCTTTTTGTTAGTTCTTTTAACAAAAAAATGTTTTAGATTAAGAAACAAGTCACAGGGGCGTGGCCTAGTCACCGAGCGAGATGGCCGCCTAGAGTGTTTCCTATACTGCACCGGGACGCTCTTTTTCCATCAAATGCGCATTCCAGCACTATTTCCGACTTCTGCCTCCTGCATTATGTGTCGGAAAGTATTCAGCACATTGTGAGCTCTCTTAAACTCAGCGTCCGTCTGTCTACTTGCTGATCCTCCCGGCCGTTTGTTCTCATCATGACGAACGCCGCTGCAGCCATTTCAGACGCGCGCGTCTGATTCTGCTGATTTATGGCCCCTAATTAAGCCACCTTTCCACAGGCCAGGAACTCCCAAGTCTGCTTTTAATCACGATTTCGGTGATTTACTGCAGAGGAATCGTCCTTTTCAACCGCTACCCTTTCTGCCTTCACAGAGGGATGATGCAAGTTACCTCACAGTGTCGCAATTGTCGAGGTACTGGTTTTCAAATACTTAATTAATGGCCTTTACAGACTTGTCCTTCATTTTTATGAGCCTATATTTTGTGAATACACTTTTTTCTGGAGTCTTTTTGAACCAATTTTTGCCATCTTATGCAATAGGATATTTAAGGTTTTTTCTGTGCTTCATGTTACTTATTTCCATCATTTTGCCAGGACTGCATTGGTTTGCTTATGCCTTTTTTCTGACATGAATCTGTGCCTATTGACTTTTCAATTTTGCTCTGAATATTTGAAATTTTCAGAACAATTACTGATTCCTACAGTCCTATTCTACTATCATATTTGTGCTGATCAACATGGACGCTGCGCTTTAAATATATTTTCTTCTGAAATCTTTTTGGGAGCATTTCCTATTATAATATGCAAGAATCTATATGATGTTTTTCGGCGCTTCAGACCATCACCCTCTATTGTTTTGCCAGGATTGCATTGGTTTATATGTGTTCTGCCTCTGAGCTATATCTTTGCATATTGTTTTTTCGAAATTTTCTCTGAATGTTTGCAACTTGGTAATACTACGCTTATATGAGGTAGTTGTTCTTGGCTCTCATTTGCTGCATATCAACGTCCTGGAAGCAATCTGTCTCCTACGGTTCGGTTGCGCAAGCCAAAATTTGTTTTTGCACCTTCTACAGAGATCCGGGTAACTTCATCTTTACATTCCTCTACTGCTGTAACATCAATGGCTGGCGCTGCACCTAATCGCTCTTCTGCTTCCCGTGCTATTTCTAACAAATCCTCTCCTCCTACTACAACCAAACGTTTAAAGCACGATCCTCCTTCTCCCGATAAGTCTTCCTCTCCTATCTCTATGGAGCTCATATTGGAGGAAATATATGCTTTCTGTCCATTTATAGAGGAAACTAATAAAGACATGCAACTTTTGAAAGAAAAATTGTCGTCTATGGACACCCGGATTACTTCTGTGGAGCAGCAGGTGTTGGAGATACCAACCAATTCTCAACACATCTCCTCTCTGGAAAAGTCAGTTCTCTCTCTTCAACAGCATACTGAGGACTTAGAAAATAGAAATAGAAGAAATAATCTCCGTATTTACGGTCTGCCGGAATCCCAGGAAGGTGTTGACTCTGTGACCTTTTTCACATCCTTCCTCCCAAAGATTTTGGACATGCCATCTACTACTTCTCTCAGTATTCAACGAGCCCATAGACTTGGTCCTCGCTCATCCACCTTAACGAAACCCTGCGGAGTCATCATTCTCTTTTTGAAATTTACAGATCTGCTCTCAGTTCTCTCAGCGGCTAGATCTAAGAGGCAAGTTTCCTGGCTTGGTCAGAGTGTCTTCCTATCTCAGGATGTTTCAAATGCCACTGCTTCAAGAAGAAAATAATTTCTATCTCTCCGCCCTTCTTTGCGTTTCCTTGGAGCTCCCTATGGTTTGTTTTATCCATGCATCTTCAAGGTCACCCACCAAAACCGAACAGGGACTTTTCAGGATCCTGGAGAACTTAAGAACTTTATTCCTATTCAGTCTAAGTCTGGCATGGATACCTCTACTCCTCCTACTGGCTAAAGGATTTGTCGTTAATTTTTTCAGTCTTCTGGTTGCGTTAATGTTGTGGTTTTGAACTTAAATGTATTATCTACATTTTCGTATTTGATGTTATATTTTTTGGGTTTGTTGTTTACTTGCTACCATATTCCTCATATTTCTTTTATGTTAACATTTGTTCTTCTCCTTCCCTCACATAGACTCACGTCGTTTACCCTTTACTTCCTGTGGCTTCCTCACCATACTCTTTGACGTCCTGGTGTAGTTGGATTTCTACTCTTCGCACGGTCCTTCTTGTTAAGTGTCTACACTACCTCGTCTTTTCTTTGTATTTTCCCTTCAGGTATGTTTTTACAGTTGTCCCCTTGGATATGTACTGTCTCTTCTCTTTCCTCTTCATCTTTATCCTTGCACTCTTCTTTCTCTCCCCCCTCTTTCAACCCTATCCTCTTTTTGAAATTTTACATGCCTTTCTTTTCTTTTCCTCTTTTTCTCTTTTTTCGGCTATATGATGTATACATATTGTTTTGCATTATTTGATATTATCAACCTTACCTTATTTAATATTTAGAGTTTTTTCTTGGAATGTAAAAGGTTTTATTAATCCTATTAAACGGCAGTAGATTTGGCTTCCTATACCCCTGATATAGTCCTTCTACAAGAAACTCACCTTATTGAGATTGAATTCCTTAAGTTAAAAAGAAATTGGGTTGGTGCAGTTTTATTTTCCCCTTCTAATAACAAGAAAAATGGAGTTGCCATTTTATTTCATAAAAGATTGAAATGTAAAGTGTTGTCAGAAGAAAAAGATACTGATGGTAGATGGATCCTAGCTAATTTACTAATTAATTCAATACCTTTAACCATTTTTAATGTTTATGGTCCCACCCAACCGGATTATTCCTTTTGGCCTTTAATTACGAGCAAATGCACTCAACATAAAGATGACTTATTCCTCTTAGGTGGTGACAGTAATCAGATTATGGATCCATTTCTTGACCGCAAATCCACTGCTCACTTTATTCCTCACAAATCACATAAACATTTTCTAGATACCATTTTACAATCACATCTTATTGATTCTTGGAGACTCTTACATCCAGATACTTTGGACTATTCTTTCTTTTCACCTCCTCATGCCTCTTTCTCTCGACTAGACTATATTTTTCTTTCTCAATCCTTATCTCAAAACTTACTATCTTCCTCGCTTGAACCTATAGTTATTTCTGACCATGCTCCCGTTGTAGCAGAACTTGATTTGCTCCCACCTCACCCCAAACAATCTCGTTGGTGTTTTAATTGCTCTCTTCTCTCTGACCCCAATTTTTCTTCCTCTTTTCGCTCCTTTACTAATGAATTCTTTCAAGTTAACTCTGACCCAACCATTTCTCCTTATATACTCTGGGATTCCTTTAAAGCTACTGCAAGGGGATTCATCATTGATTTTGTTTCCAAAAAAAAGAAGCAGTTTCTTCAGAAACTTAAACTTTCTCTTGCACATTTAAAACGATTGGAGCATCAATTTTATACGTCCTCCAATAAATGCATGTCGCCGGAGCTTATACGGGCAAAAATTAATTTTAATAAACTCACTACTGATAATGCATCTTCCATTCTTCTCCGAAGTAGCGCGTGCTACTATGGTGGTTGCAACAAATCTGGTAAACTTTTGGCTAACTATCTTAAATCTCGTAAAGAGCGCACCTGTATAGACTCCATTTATTCTTCAGACGATATCCTTTTGCATACAGATAGAGATATACTACATCAATTCCAATTGTTTTACCAGCAGCTGTACACTCCAGAATCTCCTCCTACTGCTTCTCTTATTCAGTCTTACTTTGAGAAAATAGCCAAGCCTACTACTTCCCATCTCAATTTTCCCGAACTTGAAATTGATCTTTCATTGCATGAACTTTCTACGGCTCTTTCTTCCCTTACTAAAGGTAAAACACCTGGCCCTGATGGTTTTCCTGTTGAATTTTATTTGCACTTCTCTGACCTCTTATTACCTCAACTCCTGTCACTTTTTCAATAAATGTATTCCTCTGGCAAAGCTGAAGGCTCCTTTCAGGATGCTACCATCTGCCTGATTCTTAAAGAAGGCTGTGAGCCCAAATTCTGTAAAAACTACCGCCCAATCTCCTTAGTTAACCCCTTCGATGCTGATGACAAGCTCAGCTCGTCATCAGCCATGGGTGACGTGTGCGGATGACGAGCTGAGCTCGTCATGTAACGCGGTTATTCGAAAACAGCCGCACAGCGCAAAAATAACCGCAGCAGCGATGCGGTTAATGTGGATTATAAACTATTTGCTAAATTAATTGCTCTACGTTTGGATCCCTTTTTGCCTCATCTTATTGGTAAAGAGCAGTGTGGTTTTGTTAAGGGTAGACTCACCTCCGATAATTCCTGGCTCTTTCTTAATGTTTTAAATAAGGCCTCTTCTTTCTCCGTTCCTTTAGCTGCCATTTCTGTTGATGCAGAAAAGGCCTTTGATAGAGTGGACTGGTCCTTTTTGTTTGCTTCATTACGTTGGCATGGTTTTGGCCCCAAATTCATTTCTCTCATATCTTTATTATACTCTGCACCCAGAGCTTCGGTTGTTGTGAATGGTCAACTTTCTTCATCTTTTCACCTTCAAAGAGGTGTACGTCAAGGTTGCCCTCTTTCCACACTTCTTTTTATTCTAGCTCTTGAACTGTTTCTGTCTTCCATTCGAAATAATAAATCCATCTTTGGTTTCCCCTATGGTGTTGATCAATTAAAGCTTTCTGCATATGCGGATGATATTCTTTTGTTTATTTCCAACCCAGAATTGTCCATCCCTCCTTTATTTTCCGAATTTGAAGCTTTTTCCCGTGTCTCAGGTTATAAGATTAACTCCGATAAAACGGAAATTCTCCTTTTGACCAAAACTTGTCTTTCCCATATGTTCTCCTCAACTGGCTTCGCTTGGAACAGCACAAAGATTACATATCTTGGTATTTGGTTTTCCACTTCTATTTCCTCTTCCATCAATTTAACTATGTCCACAGTTTTATCCCGACTTGATCAATTATTTTCCTCTTGGAATCCTCTTTTCCTTTCCTGGTGGGGTCGACTTGATTCTATCAAAATTATGGTTGCCCTTATTCTTATTTATATATTTTCCATGTTACCTGTCCATATCCCTGCTCTCTATTTCAAGCACATCGATTCCTCCCTTCCAAAATTCCTTTGGAAAAATAAAAAAGCTCTTGTTGCTCTCCATAAGTCCAAATCGAATGGTGGTGTTAATTTTCCAGATTTTCTTATATTTCATAAATCCTTCTCTCTACGACAAGCTTCCCGCTGGCTTTCTTCGGATCCCTTCCCTTTTTCTCCTCTTTGGCCTAATATTGAACTGAACTTATTACTACCCTTTTCCTTTGAGGAAATACTGGGATTCTCTACCAAAACTCCTTATACTTTGCTTCCTCTGTTTAAATATACTTCTTCTCTTCTCAAACCTCTGATCTTTTTACATAACATCTCGCGGGAATCATTTCCAAATATTCCCATTTGGTATAATTCTCTTATACTTTTTAATAAAAGGCTCATTTGTTGGACATCTTGGAGATTAAGAGGTATCATATGGGTCAATCACCTCTTCGATGGTGCCTCACCTCGATCTTTTCCCCAATTTCAACTTCAGCTCAGATGGCCTCACTCTTTTCTACACAAATTTACTATTCTTATGGAGCTAATTCTTGATCGTTATTATTCTCTTCCTTCCTTGACATCACCAACTCCCAAATCCCCTCTGCTTGTTGTTCTTTCTACCCTTCCTAAAGCATCTCTCATTTATAAATGTTTTTCCTCTCCTAACCCAGACCGTACCAAACTAAAGTGGAACTTTCTTGGGAGAGGGATTTGGAGTGTACCTGGTCTGTTACTCTTTGGAACAAGCTCTGGTCTAGAACTTTGAAAATCTCTCGTTCTGCCTCTCTCACTCAATCTTTATTTTTTCTATATCACAGACTTTATTTCTCTCCTCTTTCTCTATCCTGTTTTACTTCTTCCTCCAATTCTAAATGCTGGACCTGTGTCTCTTTAAATGATGATCTCTTTCATCTATTCTTCATCGGTCTTGCTGTATCTGTTTTTTGGAAAAGGGTTTGGTCTTATCTTTCTCGCATTTTCACACTTTCTATTCCTTTTTCAACCATTCATCTTTTTCTGGGCAGTCTTTCAGAATTTTTAGCTCTTCCTCTACACTCACATGGTCTTCATGATCTTATGCTTGTACTCGCATTCCAACACATTTCTTCGAATTGGAAATCACTCACAAACATTTCAATACAAAATTGGTGGAACTCCTTATGCCATTTTCATAGGCTTGATGTTGCCTTTGCTTCTTCCTGCAAGCCAAAACGCAATGTGGATCTTTATTGGTTACCACTCACCACATACCTGGACCAATTAGCCCGTAAGAAACCCACCCCTACCACTGCAGAGAACTTTAAACCCCCTTGAAGGATTTATACTCTCTCCGTTTAGCTAATTTTTGCTAATTTTGTGCTAATTTGATGCAATTTTCCTATACTGTAATGTTTTTTATATAATGTGTACTTTGTATGGTCGATTGTTTCTATTCATAGCTTTATTTGCTGTCGTTCATTATAACATTATCCTGTTATAACATTACTATCTGAAAGAAACACGTTAGTGTTAGATTCCTTACCTTAGAATATCCCCAGGCGTCAGTCTGGATCCGGAAACTTTTGCGTAGCAGTACCCCTGCGCGTCGGTAGGCGTCGTCTGCAGGCGTCCCCTGCGGCTCCGCGTCCGTCGTCGGCGTCGTGCGCCGTGATGACGTCGCTGGAGTATATAGACGCCGCCTCCGCGCGCTGACGTCAGTTCTTCTTTTTTCCGCGCCAGTGGACGCAGATCTGAAGAGCAGTACTCGGTCTTTTGACCAAGTTTTTCGATAGTTATTCCTCTCTTTGTGCCTGATAGGATGCCTGGGTTCAAGCACTGTGATGACTGTGAGCGCACGATGTCGGTCACAGACCATCACCGCCTCTGTCTCCGGTGTCTGGGCCCCGACCACGACGTGGACTCCTGCGTCGACTGCCGGGCCCTCACCAACAAGGCTAGGCGGGAGCGGTCCCGCAAGCTACTGGAGCTCCGGGTGTCGGCCCCAGGTCGGGACCGGGAGCGGTCCCGGTCCGGCCGGAGGTCGAGAGAGCGTTCGAGGGAGCGGTCGCGGAGCCGCGCCGAGCGTTCCGGAAGTCGTCACCACTCGTCAGGCTCATCAGGTAGGAAGCACAAGAAGTCGGGGCGTCGTCATCGTACCCCCGACTCCCCCCGACGCTCGCGTGATGCGGCCGGGGGCTCGGGTGACCCCAACCCCGCGGCTCCGCGAGAGTCGCCGGCGCGGCCTGCCTCATACCCTCCGGTCCCTGGGCACGGCGCGACGCCTGAGGAGATCGAGGCGTTCCTCATGGCCATGAGGGCGCTCGGTTCTCCGACGGGGCCTACGGTGCCTTCGGGCCCAGTGCTACCGTCTGGGGGCCCTGGCGGTTCGGGTGTCCCTGCCTCGGCGCCGCCGACGGCTCCGGCCCCGGCGCCGCCGACGGCTCCGACCCCGGCGCCGCAAGGGCCTTCGGGTTCGACGCCGGCTGGCCTTCCGGCCTCTCCGGCGTCGTTACCATCGGGGTTACCCCCGGCGCCGTCCCCGCGCGGCGCCGGTTCTCCGGTGCCGGCTCCGGCCGGCAGCGGGGTTCCGACGCCGGCTCCGGGCGGCGCCGTCCCCTTACCTTCACCGACGCCGGACGCGGAGCCGGACGGGCGTCGCTCGACGCCGGTTCCGGCGCCGATGGGGCCCTTGAACCCCGAGGAGCCGGTCTACATCGTTGACTCCGAATACGGAGAAGATGAAGAGTTCGGTGAAGGTTGGGAGGGGTCCGAGGACCCTCTGTCACGCGAGTGCCAGTATGACCCGGACTGGACAGGTGACTTGGGGGATGCCAGTGGTCTGGACGACTCTCCTAACCCTGGTTTGATCTCTCCTCCTTCCGTGGCATCGGTGGAGGGAGCTGCATATTCTGTGGTGCTGATGAGGGCTGCCAAGGCCTTACACCTTGAGCTCCCCGTCGCGGCCGTGAGGCCTAACATCCTCACCGAGGTTTTCAAACCGCAGTCATGCCCACAGGAGCCACTGCTGCCGTTTAATGAAGCCTTGTCAGACGTTCTGTTGGGCACTTGGTCCAGGCCCGCTTCAGGTCCGCCTGTTGATCGGAACGTGGCCAGGCGCCACCGTCCTTGTCCGGACGACCCCAAGTTCCTGTCTACCCACCCCACTCCTGAGAGTCTGGTGATCCAGGCCTCGACCTCCCAGTCCGCATTCCCGTCGGTCCCGCCCGACCGGGAATCCAAGAGGTATGACCAATTTGGCAAGAAGGTCTTCTCGTCCATTAGTTTGGGCCTGCGGTCTTGCAACACCGCTTGCCTCTTGGGCCGCTACACCCACTCTGTGTGGGATACGGTCGCGGAACTGCTGCCAGAATGCCCCATGGAGGTGCGGGCAAAACTCGGTCAGGCTGTGGCTGAGGGCCGAGATGCAGCGAAATATTCGATACGGTGTGGTCTTGATACGACCGACTCGCTGGGCAGAGCTATGTCAACGACGGTGGCGATTCGTCGCCACGCCTGGCTGAGATCCGCCAATTTTTCGGCAGATGTCCAGAATACCTTGATGGACATGCCGTTCGATGGCTGTCACCTCTTCGGTGACAAGGCGGACCACGCGCTGGAACGCTTCAAGGACTCCAGGGTCACGGCCAAGTCCTTGGGTCTCTCGACCCAGCGTCAGCAAACGGGTTCGTTTCGTCCCTTTCGTGGCCAAGGAAGGGGCGCCCCCACACGTGCTGCCAGCCACGCGCCGCAACAATCCTTTCAACGCGGTGGCGGCCGTGGAAACCGCCGTGGTGGCGGTCGGGGACAACGGCGGGGTCAGACCACACCTTCCCCCGCAGCATCTACCCCAAAATCCTCCTAGTCCATGCTTTCGGCCCCATGTGACACCAGTGGGTGGCAGGGTTCGCCATCACCACGCTCACTGGCGCACGATCACTTCGGACAGGTGGGTGCTGCAAATCGTCCGAAGGGGCTACTCCCTCCCCTTCGAGACCTCTCCTCCAGCCATGCCACCGCAGAACCACCGTGTGTCGGGGGACCACTTGACACTTCTGCAGGAGGAAGTTACGGCCCTCTTGGCCAAGGGGGCCATCGAGCGCGTTCCTGGGCCAGAAGTAGGGCGTGGTTGTTATTCCCACTACTTTCTGGTGCCCAAGAAGGACAAGGGGGGCCTACGTCCTATCTTGGATCTAAGGAACGTCAACGGCTTCCTCCGGAAGGAGAAGTTCAAGATGTTGACGTTAGCTCAGGTCTTGGCTGCTCTAGACCCACAAGACTGGATGGTAGCGTTGGACTTGCAGGACGCCTATTTTCGCATCCCCGTCCTGCCGGCCCACCGGCGTTACCTGCGGTTCACGGTAGGCCAGGAGCATTTTCAGTTTATCGTGCTTCCCTTCGGCCTTACCAGCGCCCCACGGTTGTTCACAAAGGTGATGGCGGTGGTCGCAGCCCATCTGCGCAGGTTGGGGGTTTCAGTCTTCCCCTACCTAGACGACTGGTTGTTGAAGGCGGGCTCGCCCCAGACAGTCGTCCACCACCTTCAGATGACGGCAGACCTCTTGCACGACCTGGGGTTCTCCATCAATGTGCCGAAATCACACCTGTGTCCCTCTCAAAAGCTCCTTTTCATCGTAGCGGTTCTGGACTCGGCGCAGTTCCGGGTTTATCCTCCGGAACGGCGGGTTCGGGATATTCAGGCTTTGATTCCCATCTTTCAGCCGCTATCCCGGGTTTCGGTCAGGTTGACGCTGCGGCTGCTGGGACTGATGGCTTCCTGCATCCTTCTGGTGCATCACGCCCGGTGGCGGATGCGGGCTCTGCAGTGGGACCTGAAGTTTCAGTGGGCCCAGCATCAGGGCAACTTGTCCGACCACGTCTTGATCTCGGAGGGCACTGCGAGACAACTGCAGTGGTGGCTTACGGACTGCGATTGGGTCAAGGGCAAGTCCCTCTCCCTTCCCCAACCGGAGCACGTTGTCGTGACGGACGCGTCCCTCCAGGGCTGGGGTGGCCACTTGGGAGAGGCAGAGATCAGAGGCATCTGGTCTCCGGCGGAGTCCCGGCTCCATATCAACCTGTTGGAGCTGCGGGCGATTCGTCTGGCACTGAAGGCATTCCTCCCCTTTGTCAACGGGAGTGTAGTGCAGGTGTTCACCGACAACACCACCGCCATGTGGTACTGCAACAAACAGGGCGGTGTGGGGTCGTGGACCCTTTGCCAGGAGGCTCTGCGCCTCTGGCAATGGCTGGAACGTCAGGGCGTGACTCTGACGGTTCAACACCTGGCAGGTTCTCTGAACGCCAGGGCGGACGAACTCAGCCGTCGGTGCTCGATGGATCACGAATGGCGTCTGAACTCGGACGTGGCGCAAGGCATCTTTCTGCAATGGGGAGAGCCTTGGTTAGATCTATTCGCCACCGAAGAGAACGCGCAATGTCATCAGTTCTGCGCGTTGGAGTTTCCAAGACGGCACTCGCACGGCGACGCCTTTCGGCGCGAGTGGAGTTGCGGTCTGTTATACGCCTTTCCGCCTATACCACTTCTGCCCAGAGTGCTGAAGAAGATCAGGCGCGACCGGGCCCAAGTTATCCTTGTGGCTCCGGACTGGGCTCGAAGATACTGGTATCCCGAGCTACTCAGCATGTCAGTCGGTCCCCCGATCCGCCTGCCCCTTCAGGAGGACCTTCTGTCGCAGCAGCAGGGGACGGTCCACCACCCGAACCTGTCCAGTCTCCACCTCCATGCTTGGAGATTGAGCGGCGGCAGTTGAGGCCATTTGACTTGCCTCCTGAAGTCTGTGATGTTATTCTGGCAGCCAGGCGTCCCTCCACTAAGTCGGTATACGCCTGTCGGTGGAACAGATTTGTGGCATGGTGCACAGCAAAGGCTGTGGATCCTCTTTCTGCCCCTCTTTCGGAGGTTCTTCTGTTTCTTCTTTCTCTCGCCCAGCAGGGCTCTGCTCTGGGCACTGTCAAGGGCTAGCTTTCTGCCCTTTCAGCCTTTTTGAGGCTTCCTGATCAGCCTTCTTTGTTCAAATCCCCGATTGTAACTCGATTCTTGAAAGGCATCACTCACATGTTTCCACCTGTTCCGTTTGTGATGCCTCAGTGGGATTTGAACCTGGTTCTAACTTTTCTGATGTGTGCTCCCTTTGAGCCCCTTCATTCTTGCCCTCTCCGTCTCCTGACTTTAAAGACGGCTTTCCTGGTTGCCATCACCTCTGCCAGGAGAGTAAGTGAGCTCCAGGCTCTTTCTGTCCAACCTCCTTTTCTGTCCATTCATCCTGACAAGGTGGTTCTGAGGACTAGACCTTCTTTCCTGCCCAAGGTTGTTTCGGCCTTTCACATCGGGCAGTCCATCACCCTCCCTTCCTTCTTCCCGCCTCCGCATCCTTCAAAGGATGAAGAGCGGCTCCATCGTCTGGACCCAAAACGTGCGCTTTCATTTTACATGGATTGCACACGGTGGATGACCAACTGTTTGTTGGCTACGTGGGTGCGAAGAAGGGACGGGCGGTCTGTAAACGGACCATCTCTCGATGGGTCGTTCTCTGCATCAAAGCGTGCTACTCTTTGGCTCGGAAGGAGCCTCCTGTTGGGCTGAGGGCCCATTCCACTCGGGCCACGGCGGCTACCACTGCCCTGGGCCGGGGAGTCCCCTTGCAGGACATTTGCCAAGCGGCTACGTGGGCCTCGCTGCACACCTTTGCGAGGCACTACTGCCTGGACAATCAAGTCCGGAGGGATGGCTTCTTTGGCCGTTCTGTCCTCCAGGACTTTCTGGTGTAGTATTGTATTGGTTCGCAGACCCACCACCGGGGTTGGTATTGCTGGGGTATGTATTCTAAGGTAAGGAATCTAACACTAACGTGTTTCTTTCAGATGAACAAGTTACTTACCTTCGGTAACGATATATCTGTAAGAAACATTAGTTAGTGTTAGATTCCTTACCGAACCCACCCATCCTCCCCGTTCTGCGAACTGATACCTAGGGTTAAGGACATCCCTTTCAGGGCCCTAGTTTTTACATGGCACCAGTGTTGGTTCTCTCATGGCTCTGCGTCTCCTGGCGCGGAAAAGCTGTGTACAAAGAACTGACGTCAGCGCGCGGAGGCGGCGTCTATATACTCCAGCGACGTCATCACGGCGCACGACGCCGACGACGGACGCGGAGCCGCAGGGAACGCCTGCAGACGACGCCTACCGACGCGCAGGGGTACTGCTACGCAAAAGTTTCCGGATCCAGACTGACGCCTGGAGATATTCTAAGGTAAGGAATCTAACACTAACTAATGTTTCTTACAGATATATCGTTACCGAAGGTAAGTAACTTGTTCCTCTCTTCCCCTCCTCCCCCCTCTCCTCTTGCCTTAAAATCCAATAAAATGCTTTTGTTTCTCAGTTATGACATTAGCAATGACATTACTTTAGATTTTGGTTTGCATTTTCTCTCCTTGCTGATGTCTTTTGTTGTTTATCATTTTTACTGTTCAATAAAGCTTTCAAACATAAAAGAAACAAGTCACAATGAACCTGAAGGGAAATTAAATCAATGTCCGCCTGTGTAGGGCAGCTTTGAAAAAGGTTGATAGATTGTGTAACCAGGTCCTTCATTACAGCAAGATCCCCTTCATTGTCAGCAAGCCTTGGCCATCTAACTCTCCTCAGGTCATTAGATAAAGAAATTTCTCGCAAAGTGTTGGACTTGGCCCTTTCCCCCAAAAATTTTTCGCTTTTTGCCCCCCTAATTTCAGGATGTCTCCCCCATGGTAAAGGTCACTGTATAGGCCATGTGTGGTTTGAGATGACCTGTGTAATGTGTAATGCCATGCAATAGTGTGTGCACTGATTTAACCCCCATTGTAAACATGCACCCCAATGAAATGCTGTATCTGAAATGGCTGCCATGGCTGGGCGTTGTGCCACCTGACTGCAGTAGGTTAGCGGTCTAGACATTAGGTACCAGGACACCCCAGCATTTGGAGGCAAAGCCTGCTCCCAGGGTGCTCTACTCCTCCCCCTGAGCCAGTTTAAACCAGTTTGCCACAGAATTCCAGAAGCAGCTGGCACTGTCTGGGAGGTGGGGTGAGGAGGGTATAAATAAGGGGGATGTGCCACCAAGTGCAGAGACAGAGCTGGGACAGGAACGTGAGGGGACCTGCTGCCAGGGTAGACCGCCACTTCGGCCTGTGTGCTGGACCCTGCACCCATCCATCACCCCTCTACTGTCCCCAGGCCTAGTGGAAGCCCCACTTCCGGAGTTCAGGCTGCTGTTCAGGAGGAGGGCCACGCTACAGTGGTGGATGGTGTCAGCCTACCGCCCTGTTTTGATAAAGCCCATGCTGGCTGTTGACCTGGCCCAGTAGTTCCTGATGCTCTGTCCCCCGGCCCCCAGAAGCACCTAGAAGGGAAGGAGCATCTTGAACCCCCCCAGGAGGTGGGGAGTGTTACCCTGGGGCTTTCTGCTGGGACTGTCCGCCCCCTTTCGCTGTGTGCCTAGAAGCGCTGTGTGCCTAGAAGCGCTGTGCTGCCTGCCAAGCGCTATAATTTTGAAGCTGTGTGCCTAGAAGCGCTGGGCTGCAGAAGTACTGTGTAGCCCAAGAAGGAACTGTGGAGCTGAATAGCGCTGCGGGTGCCTACCCCTAGTGTTTGCGCCCTTTTGCTGAGTGGAAACGCTGCGGGTGCCTACCCCGCATTTTGGCGCCTCTGTGCAGATCTGATTTAAGGCGGGAGCCTATCCCGCGCTTTTCCCCCAATCACCGCCGCAGCCCGGTACCTGTAAAGCACTGTGGAGAAGAGAAGCGCAAGCTGGGCAATTCACCGCCGCGGCCCCCCACTGCTTGCCGAGGCGTAAACCTGTGGACCGCTGTGAAGGCGCTGCACCGGAACGCGCCTGACGTCGAGTCTCACTGCTGCCGCCCAGGGATTGCTGGCGCTGCCTCGCGCTGCCCGGAGGCCTTCTGTCACCGCTGTGACCCGGCGCAGGACTCTGGCAGACCCCGCTGCTGTCTGTGTCGCCCCGGCGTCCCCCGGAGCCAGGAGGGGGTGCTGCATCGCGTTGCTGGGCCACGCTGGATCCAGTGAGGCGTGAGCACTCCCCTCACGTGACGGGGGCTCCCGGCCGCGTCATTGGCCGCGCCCCTGCCTCGCAACGATTGGCCTGCCCGGCCGCACCCCGGGAAAGCGGTCCCTGATTGGGACTGACGGCCGAGGGAGGAACAAGGAAGCCTCATTGTGGGGGCTCCGAGAGGAGAGGAAGCCCCCTGCCTCTCCCAGACCGACCGAGAAGCAGGAAGAGGCCCGAGAAGGACCGGGAAGCCTCGGAAGACCTGGAGGGACCTGGATGAGGCCGCCAGGAAGCTGTGGGTGCTTGCGGGGATCCCGCGTGGAACAGGGAAGCCCCGCGCCCGCCGGCAGCTACAAGAGAGGAGTCACCTTGAGGAGCCCTGTGAGTGGGGCTCAACTAGGGGGTGGAGAGGGCAGCGGGGCACACTGTCGGTGCTCACCCCCCCCCCCTTCGTTTGGACACTGTAATTGGGACCCGTGGGCCCTGGTTGCATACAGAAGACCCCTGGACTGGGCAAAAGCCCCCAGTGAGAGTTGGATGACTGTTTGGGTTAGCAGAGTAACCCCTGGTTAGGGGATTGTCCTTGTTACGCTGCCCTCACGAAGGAGCTAGGGGACCCTACTTTAGTGGTTCCCCTGAGGTCCCAAATGATTACTGAAGCCTGCCTAAGGAAAGGTTGCCTGTCTCTCCACAAGTGGGTTTTACTCCTGCCTAAAGAAATGGTTCTGCCCCTGGCCTCTTTATAGTGACAGGTGGTCTGATGTCTAAAGGAAGGTTACTGCACGTGTTTCTATGAAGGAGTATTACGTGAGTCCCAAGGCTAATGCCCCTGAGGCCTACCGTTTTCCTAGGATGGATTCCGGCCTCATGATTTAGGCCTGCTCCGCCCTATGCCAGATGTTGGTGCTAGGTGCGTAGGGTTCTTTTCACAGGGGACGCTGATGCAGGCCATACTGTGTGTTATGCCTAATGTTTATCTTTATGCAGAGTGCTGGCTGTTATATGCATACTGATGTTTTACGCTAACTGAGGTTGCTTTATGTCTTCTTTTTCCCTACAGCCTGGACACTAATGGACTTACTTACCTTTTTCTTGCCTTTCCCATTTTCCTTGTTAATAATCCCCCTGGTATCCATTGCCCTGGTGCCAGTTGGCGCTCTATTGTGATTACTGTGCATTACTGTGTTTTCCCTTTGCAGGTTGGACCTAATACAAAAGTTCTTCTTTTTCCAACCATAAGCGGTGTCGAGTCTATTTTGTGGTGTGCCTGGTGTGTCGTCCGTGCATACTGCGTGGATGCTTCACACATGTCCTCAGGAGTTTGGCCTGCCCGCTTTGCTCCGTGCTACCCCCCGTAAATAGGTAACCCCATTTCTAACGCAAAGGCTCACCATCTGGCTCTGTTCAGTAGTTATAAGATGTCAAGGCCTTAATTAGGAGGATCAGTGGGTCATGGTCGCTTTCCGGCCGGGCCTGAACCTTCATATCCATTAACGAGTTCCAGCATTCAACGTTTAAAAAAATAGTCTATGCGACTGCTCCTGCCACCATAGTTATAGGTGGGAACACCCATCCTATCCAAATCAGTCCTCCCATTAACGGTACGCACACCCCTTTCCAGGCACAGCCCTTTAAGTTGAAGGGCAGCTTCTGTCCCTTTTCTGACTGGGCACAGATCGAAACACGGGATTCCCCACTGCTTATCCTCATCTATACAGAGGTTGCAATCCTCTGAGTCCAGGGGTTCGAAGGTGCAATTAAAGTCACCCATAATTATTAAACTGCACCCTTGCCTCTGGTGCTCTATAAGGCTATCCAGGAGAGCGACGGTCTCTGATCGCTTCCCTCCCGGAAGGCCTCTAGCATACACATTAAAAACCAGGATTGCCGGGGCATAATTTACCCGAAGCAGTAGGGCCAAGATGTCAAGGCTGTCAGTGGTGACCTCCACGACTGTTAACCCCCTTTTCTGTCTCACCCAGCAAATAAGTCCACCAGAAGGTCTACCTCTCCGCCCCCCTATCGCTGGCTTCGAAAACAATTTAAAAGATGGGATGGTGGACCTGGTCCACAGACCAGGCTCCTGAAATGCCAGAAGGTCAAATTGTTCAACAAACCCAGCCCATTCCTCCAGTACAATTTTAGTTTGTAACCCTGCATTATTCCAGGAACTAACTGTCATTTAGGGCAGGGGGTTGTCTGACCTTAAACACCCTGGGGGAAAGGGGGGTTATAGTACCTTCTCCACCTGGGGACCACACCCCAAAGCAGGCTGAATAAGAGTATGGCCTGAGGGGTACTAACTGACCTGTTTTACCCGCACTTCCCTGCAGTGTTTATCAGAAAGAGAACAGTCTCTACCTTCTTCCATCCCTAGAGAGATATATCTGGGTCGAGTGGGGAGATCCGGTAATTTACAAGTGGAGAGGTTAGATCCCGGGTCTTTCGTAACCCCAAGAGGACAAAACCCTTTGGGGGCACTAATATTGGGGCTCGACAGTCAGTCAATGTCTTCAAGAGAGGCAAGTGCCTTAAATCAATTAAAAAGGAGGAGGGGGTGATTGCTTTGACCAAACAGCTGCAAGGGCCTCCGCTTCCCATCATAACTAGGATCGGGTGAAAGACGGTAAAAATACCCCAGGGGAAGTACAGAAATACCTTCTCGCGCATAAGCAACCCCTGCCCTCTCCAAAATTTGCTGGACCAAACCAGGGGATCCGAAGCTTAAAACCACACAGTCACCCCAAAGCATCTTATGCACTTTTCCGACCCAGGGGACTCGACGGACTATTTTAAACTCTTTGAACAATGGGTTGGTAAGCCCCGTCCTTGAACTCAATGGGTGTAAAACCTTATTTCTTAGAGCCATCAGTTACAGATGGCGCCAACTTCTGGACATTGCCCAGGACTATGGTATAAGGGGTGGCTTCCGGAGGAAGGCGAAGGAAGGAGGGCTCCTTTGAAGCAACGAGGGGACCCAATGGAATGGAAGGAAGTGATCGTGGAACCAATGAGGCGGATTGCGGCCCCATAAGAGAGGACCCCCCCTTGCACAAAACTGGGACTAGATGACTAGGATCCAAATCTTGAGCAATGGTAGTTCGTTCGTCCGGGACTTCCCCTCTTACTGGCTGATCGCCACCTCTCTTATTCAAAGCCCCGCACCCTCCTACTAGCTGTACTGCGGCTTGAGTGAGGGAAGGAGGAGAGGAAATTGTTACAATGTAGAAATATTCAGGAAGTCAGGATGTAGATTCTAAGTATATCTTTATTTGTAGAAAAGTTACAGGAAGCTTAAGGTGAGCCAAGATGGTAAATAGGCTATAAAGTACACCCCACCAGGAGCAGGTTATCCTTCCTGCTCAGCCTGCTGTGATCAACTGCCTAACCCCCGCACCTAACTTTCTATGAAGTCATCACATTCTATAGGCAACTAGGCTGAACAGGAAGAAAGAGCAAAGGAAGAAGAAGAGCGGGAAATAACCTCACAACAGAAACCTTTTCCAATGTGCCCAGTCTATTTTCAATCTGGCTCAATTTGAGTGTCAGGGGTGCAAGGAGATCAGCCGTGCCGGGCATCAGTTGTTTATATAGGGACTCCTCGAGCATGTTCAGGGGACTACTAGCCACCATGCCAGATTCATTAAAAGGATTGTAACCCTCCTGCTACCTCTGAGCTGCTTTCCGTTTCGATCCTGCTGTAGACTGTAGAGTAGTCTTAGGTGGACCCCGACCTTTTCTTTTCTTCAATCGGGGTTCTCCATATCCAGCCGGCAGCACTTTTTTGCCTCGTGTGGTAACCATGGCTGGGCTTGATTTGTTGGCTGGAGGGGGTGCGAATTCTACTAATATCGCGGAAACACTACTTAGCTGGCTTATGGCAGTAGGGGGAGGCGAGGGTGGGGGGCCCGAACAGGTTGCCACTACCTGAGGGCTAACTCTCGGATTTGGAATTTGAGGTATGGGTTCTAAGGAGAGCCTACGCTCAGTTATCTGAATCTCATGCCTCAGGACTGATTCTGCCCTAGACAGGAAGCCATCACGCGTGCCCACGACACCCCCTCCCACTCCTAATTTGCGTTTATAAGAGGGCCCCTGCCCCACCGAAGACATTGCCCCTAGACAATGAGGAAATACCATTCCCAAGCACCAAGAAGATAGCAAGAAACAAGAGATCAGAAGTCTCTCAGCCCAACCCTACCAATCTCGTGGAGGAATTATGTATTACACTGGGCGCCTATATTACGTATGTCATTATGCACTCAAATTAGGCATTTCTATATGCACTTGTATTATATAATTAACTATGTGCTTGTATTTCACTTTACAGTTGTACTATGGATTTCTCTGTTTCTATACTGCATTTCATGATCCATGGGTCTTATTTATGTGACTATTCATCCACATAATGTATTTCACCATGTGTTTGTGCTGTATTTCACTGTGTTTGCGATGCATTTTACTATGTGTTTGTGCTGTATTTTACTATGTGTGTGTGCTGTGTTTCACTATGTGTTTGTGCTGTATTTCACTATGTGTGTGGGCTTTATTTCACTATGTGTGTGTGCTGTATTTCACTATGTGTTTGAGCTGTATTTCACTATGTGTGTATGCTGTATTTCACTATGTGTGTATGCTGTATTTCACTATGTGTTTGTGCTGTATTTCACTATGTGTGTGTGCTGTATTTCACTATGTGTGTGTGCTGTGTTTCACTATGTGTTTGTGCTGTATTTCACTATGTGTGTGGGCTTTATTTCACTATGTGTGTGTGCTGTATTTCACTATGTGTTTGAGCTGTATTTCACTATGTGTGTATGCTGTATTTCACTATGTGTGTATGCTGTATTTCACTATGTGTTTGTGCTGTATTTCACTATGTGTGTGTGCTGTATTTCACTATGTGTGTGTGCTGTATTTCACTATGTGTTTGTGCTGTATTTCACTATGTGTGTGTGCTGTATTTCACTATGTGTTTGCGTTGTATTTCACTGTGCGCTCCTGTCGTGAATTTGTGATAGTCGGCATAGATAGTGCTCCCTGAGACACTTTTCCGTCTATGGATCTCCAAGGTCTGCTCTTGTCAGTGCCTGCCCAGAAGTGCAACCCTGATTGTGTAAGGACTTGACAAAACAAGCACTACATTAGATTTTATCACACATGGAAATGTGAAAGAATATGCCTATATATTTGTTTTGTAAAGCACTATGTTGTGGCTGGACTCCACTTTGTTGCAGATGCCGTTCCTTCTGTCTTCACGATAGAGGGGGCCTCCCCCCTCTCAGCAGGCGAGGTGAGATTTAACTAGCCCATGCATGTATCATGGCAGCGACTCGGGTCAGGGGCACCGTAACCTGGTGACTCTGCCTTTCAACATTCAGTGGGGGTGACATATATCAGATATGTCGTTGGTTCTTTCCGTCTTCGCGATAGGGTGGGACCTCACCCACCTCCCCCTTAGCAGGCGAGATGAGATTTGACAAGCAGCACATGCATGTTTCTTGGCCACGACTCGGGTCAGGGGCACCCTAACCTGGTGGCTCCGCCTTTCAGCATTCAGAGGGTGTGTGACAGACACAGGAGGTGGCGCGGTTCTTTCTGTCGTCTGGAGGGGGCCTCCCTCACCTGCCCCTTAGCAGGTGCGGTGAGACTTAACAAGCCCTTTAATGACACACCGCCAGCCTCATCCGGGTCTCAGGGCCACCGCAACCTGGTGGCTCCGCCTATCAGCATTCAAGGCCAGGTGGCAGTTGTGGCGCCAGGAGAATGAGGAAACAATGCTGCTTTGTCGTCAGGTGAAAAAAACACTCTGTTCAGTAGCAATGACCCGGAGTGTCTGCTGCCTCGTGTCGTTTGAGTGTTTGTGGGGCGTGAAGGCTTCGGGGACTGAGTGCTCCCTCCTGACCTAAGGAAGTAATGAACCTTGCGTGCCCGGGATCCCGCCAGCGAGACCCTTTGACTGCTGTCGTGGTAGTGAAACACAGCACTCCTCACGGCCTGGGCCCTGGTGACACTGCACCTGCTGCACCACTGACAGCTAAGCCCCTGGCCAAAGGCCCATGTCGGTCGGCTGTCTCGCAGGCTGTCTAGTGTCTGCTGCTGTGGAACTCACTCACCACCCAGGGGCGTCGTCGCCCGAGGCAAACATGGAACTTGCCACCATGTTCTTTAGGTTTTGTTCAGTGAGTTGATACAGCACAGACCTAGCTCCTAGAAACGGTTGGGCGCTTCACAGCATCGTGCTGCGGCATGGCGCTTCAAACAAGAGGCGCTGTATGAAGAAGGGTCTAGTGAAGTAGTGTGGCTCACTGGTTAGAGGCGGCAGACCCGAGAGCAGAGGACGGCCCGGGACCAGGGTTCGATTCCCGGCGCGGCAGGTTTCTGGACCAGGGTCAGCGGACTCGATAATTCTCTCGCCTCGGTGCCCACTCTGATCAGCGATCACACTCGGCAACTCTGGGCATTAGCTTGCCTCATCTTCACTAACGGCCCCACCAGACCGCCGGGGATGCCTGGTCTCACCCTGGAGATACCCATTAAGGGACCATCTCTCAGGGAAGCCAGGAAGGGTTTCGCAGCGGTCGAAGCGCCTTGGGACCCTACGGGTAAGTAGTGCGCTATATAAATGCCAATACATACAGTGCTTGGCTGAGACCAGGACACAGAACCAGGATGTGACAACAAGAGGAATGATGAATGCTTGAATGAACCTCAGCCCCTGGTGCTCAGTCGGGGACTCATTCCAAGGCATCAGTAGTGGCAGGCCAGATCTCCAGGGTGGAGGGAATTCAGAGGCAACTGGGTAATCACTCACTGTGACCTATTGCAGGTAGCCCGGCAACCAGATACTGCTGCGTGAATTGCCAACAAACAGCCCTTAGGGGTGAGCGTAACTAGCGTAATTCATTGTAGCGTAATTACTCCGATCACCAGGAACTACTGCGAGATTACACATAACACAGCGAGAAGGGTAATTCTGCATAGCGCTTTTTCTTAGGACAGAAGTGCCCCCTTGCATCCAAAGTAGACACAAGGATGGATTTTGCACTGTATAATACCTCAAAATGCAGTGAAGCGTAGGAAGTGTGAGCAGCTGCTTGCTAAATGTGCTCTCGTTACAAGATTTCTACCACAATTTACTCTCAATTGTGCGAGCAGAAGTAATCGCATATTAATAGGTAATTCTGCGTCAAAGAGTAACGCAGAATTACCAACATTACTCTGGCGATACCAGTGTCATTGAATTCCTCCCAGGCCTTCTCTTTAGGGCTCCCCTACCTGAGTCGATAGGCGAAAACATCTTGCGGCCCATACCAATGCTTAAAGGGAACTTAGACCCCGCCTTTGGTTTTTCATTGGCTGGCTTTATTGTCACTCTCATCTGCTTGCTTTTTATTCAATGGTTTACCCTCCACTTCCTGTTTTTGTCCCTGCCTTGGAGCACACCCTCTTTACATCCTTTTGTTTAGCTGACTTGTATCCTTCCTCTGCTCTCATTTAGGAAACTATTTTGTTTTCATAAGCTATCCATTCAATCTTTATTTCGGCCATTGGCCATCAAAGATATACAATAAAACATATGTAATCACTATAAAATCAACATACATAATCAATCAATACATTTTTTATACGATGTAAAACCTTAAGATTACATACTGATAAAATTGCATTAAAAAACTATAGACCTTTTTTCATAAGCACTCCGTGAAAGCGCATGTGTTTTCTTTCCCTCTCTTGTGTCCGATTCACATACCCCACCCCAGTTGCCTCCCCCTCATCCTCACCTATGTTGGTCCTCTATCCCCTGTGATCCTTCAAATAGGTGTTTTAAATGAACTTGACTTTTTTTTTGTTGAGTCTGCCAGCTGCCATTGGGTACTGGGCCACTCGGCATTCTAAAAAGCGACTTTTGGTGCCACTGTTGGTCCATCGCCCCACGACCACTCAACATTGCTCTCGTCACGTACCGTCGCCACCTGCTACTCACATGCTCCCGCACCCCATACAATCGTTTCAATATTTTTTATATTTAAATTTTCTTAAAAGGCCTGGAATCTGCCATTTGCTGCTGGGCAACTCCTCTAGCCGAAAATAATATCATTACATTTTTTATTTACCGATCTCAGTGGCTTCAGCCATCTTGGATTGGTAAATAAAGGAAAAATGGCATCCATGTCATTCCGTATGTGCCCAGATGCATGGTGGCACATACCCATGCATACATCATCATACATGTTCATGCTACAGAATGATGCGGACAGCAGCAGGTGCTGCATCATTACGTCATGTGGTTTTATTTGCTGCTGCTGCACAGTATCAGAAAAAGGCGTGACCTATTGGCTTTGTCAATGCTTGTTAGTCTTTGCCTTTCAAGGTGTATTGAGGTCAGTCAGTCAAAGCTTACTCTTGAAGCGTGGTATACTGCAAGAAATACGGATGGGTCAAATAGTGAGAATTAACAAGGGCGTAACCACGGCCCTCGCAACCCCTGCGACGCCGAAGGGCCACCAACCCTTTAATGGGCTTCCAGATCCTTCAGACGGGCCCAATTCTGCCCATGGCCCTTAAATATCTGTTCGGTATGGGTGACCTAGGGTCCTCTCTACACATTCTACAAGGAGGCCCAGCATTTTACATTGAGCCTCTGAGAATTAGGGAATCCAGTCTTCGCTGACGGAACATACAGTGGCCGTGAACGACTCAAGTCGGAGTAGTGCAGAATGTTAGGTGGAGGTAGAGACTTCCCCGGATCACCAACAGATCCCTCCTCAAAGCTCAGGTGAAGTTGATGTCATCAGGTTTGGAGGGCTCTGGCGGGCTGCAGACAGTGGTCGCTCCAAGGTAGGTTCCTTCCTCAAGTTCTCCTCTGCAGGTAACCTGCCCTCGTTCTTGACCTTGAGACACAAGGCAGCTTCACTACTTCTCAAGTAGCCCAGCCCTCATGTTCCCTGCCTCTGTTATATCCCTCTGTCTTGTGAGGGAATTACTAGGGTGTAACTCCATCCTAAACACACCATGGCTAGCATGATCAGCGTCGCCAACTGGATGCAAAATAACGGCCTTAGGCTCAACATAGACGTTTCTTGGTGGCCTGCTGAACGAGGACCATCATCCACTCCCACAGACCACGCTCAGAACCTTGATATCATCCTGGACTGCAAACGTTTTTTTTAAAAACTTTATTGTGCATTTAAATACGGTTACACTCACGGGCCTACAACCACAACCACTGCTAGCAAAAGTAGAAGCAATCAGTGTATACCACAGCTCCTTCGCCGACATCCCAGAGGTCCGGCAGCAATGCAGGATAAGATTCGTAGCAACACAGAATGGAACCATGATAAAATAGTATTTTGTTTTTTATAAAAAGAAAAACAAAGAAAAGAGAACAAACAAGTCTCAAGGCCTAAGACATTGTATACGAAGTTGTGCTCGTACGGGAGGGACCTTCAAATGCAAAGTTGAGCAAATTAATAGGTGGTGGAGGGAGTCAGGGGGGCCAGTGGGGAAGTCAGAAATTAGGTACAAAAGTAAACTAAACATGGAATGTCGGATCAGGGGGAGAAGGAGGTGTCTGAATTGTCCTCGAACGGGGGAGTGCATATGTTCCCTCGATAGGCGTTCCACTGGCTCCAGATTCTAGTCCGCGCCCCAGGCTTGCCCCTAGCCAAATACACAGTCTTCTCTCTAAACTACACCAATCCATATTCTCCTTCCATACTGATACAGTGGGCGGCCGTCGGGAACCCCGCAACTGCGCAATGTCTCTCTTGGCGATCATGTTCCCGAGGGTCGCCCACCGAGTCTGAGCAACGTTGTAATTATTCGGCTCCCACACATTCAACAGACATCGCCGGCCCTCAGGCAGCAGAGCAACTCCGGTGACACACTCCATCACTGCATGCACTCGATTACAAAACGCGGCCACCTCTGGGCATTCCCAAATAGTATGGAGGAAAGTAGCACTCATTCCACAGCCACGCTTACATAACCCATCAGCATAAAAACCCATGGAGACCAGACGAGGACCGGTGACATACACACGATGGAGAATCTTAAGTTGAACGAGACGGAGACGGGCAGGAATGGCCACCTCCTTAGGTGAAGACAATGCACACTGCCAGACTTCATCGTCCAGTTCCAGCCCGTCCCCAGTCCGGTCAAGACTTCCCTAAGACGTACAAGGAGATCTGCCCGATTATTGATCAATTTCTTATATATTAGTGAAATCGTACTATCAGGCAGATGACCATCAAGTACACGATCTTCCAGCGGGGAGGACTCAGGGATATTGGCATCGACGGCGAAGACCGAGGTCAAGGCATGATGAACCTGTGAATATCTAAAAAACTCCCTGTCACTCAGCTCATATTCATTCTGCAATGTCTCAAAAGTCTTAACAGAAACCTTAGCCCAGAGGTCGCCCACTCTGCTAATACCAATCATATCCCATTTCTCAAAACCTTTCGTTGTCCAGAGGCATCCCAATCTCTCTGACGCATACAAAGGAGTTGCGCGTGTCAATCGATCCTTCCAACCCAGGGCAGCATTTTCATCACACCAGACTCATACGGCAATCTTAGTAGGACCTGTTAGATTTCTCCCTGCCACCTTAGAGTAGAGCGCCCTGTTGTAATTCCCACCCGGCAACTGATACTTGTCCATCTCAAATGCAGGATTTGGGCTGGGTGCATACATTGCGTGATTAATCGCGCTCAACTGAGAGGCCCAATAATACCACCTGATATCTGGGAGCGCCATGCCCCCGTCATGCCAGGGGAGGGTTAGCTCAGCGAGAGCGATTCTTGCACGTCCGTCCCAGATAAGCCGCCTCTGTAAGCTCTCCACCTCCCAGAAATAGCTTGCCGGGATGATATCAAGTGAATTCTGGAGTGCGTACAGAAAACGTGGCAGGGACATCATTTCAAAAAGCGCGGCACGACCGAGCGGCGACAGTGGCAATCTACACCATCGAACAACGTCGAGCTTCAACCTCTGGAGAGAGGGGAGCAAATTGCGTTCATAGCGAACAGCAGGGTCCAATGATATAAAAATCCCCAAATATTTGAATCCCGTCTGCGAGACCTGGATGGGAAATCTACGAGGCAAGGAGGGAAGACCACCCGAAATTACATAGACACAGGATTTAGTCCAATAAATAACTAGACTTGAGTTCTTGCCAAACGAGGTGAGAACATCGAACAAAACATTAAGCGATTTTCGGGGGGAGGTAAGGTATAATAGGATATCGTCAGCATAAAGCGAGATCAAAATCTGGAGTCCACTGAATACCCTTTATCGAAGGCTCCCATCGGAGCCAAGCTGCCAGAGGCTCTAAGGCAAGCGCAAAAAGCAGGGGAGACAACGGGCACCCCTGTCTCGTACGCCTCTCAAGAGTAAAGGAATCAGATACTCGGCCATTAACGACCACCTGAGCCAGCGGTTCCTCGTATAGAAGTTTCACCCACCCGATAAACTCAGAACCGAAGCCAAATTTCGCGAGGGCGGCCCAGAGATAAGGCCATTCTATAGTATCAAAGGCCATCGTGGCGTCCAAGGAAGCCAAGATGGCCGGCTCTTGAAGAGACCCCGCCCTCGCGAGAACACCATGCAAACGCCGCAAGTTGAGTGCGGTGTTACGATGCGGGATAAAACCAGATTGGTCCGGATGGATCAGGTCACCAATCACCATAATCAGCCGATTAGCCAGAACTTTAGCTAGGATTTTAGGTTCAGCGTTCAACAGGGAGATGGGCCTGTACAAGGAGCAGCGATCCCGAGGCTTGCCCACCTTAGGAATTACCACAATTATAGCTAAATGCTGATCACAAGGGAGGGCGCCAAGGTCTTGCGACTCCAGGAACATATCTTGGAGATACGGGGTGACTTTATCAGGGCGCAATTTGTATAATTCGATGGGTAGACCGTTCGGGCCCATTGCCATGCCAGAGCGAACGGAACGAATAGCGATTGCAATCTCATCCGCAGACAATGGAGCATCCATTAGGTCTCGGTCAATCTCTGATGGGCATGGCAGTGCAATATCGCGTAGCAACAAATGAGAGTCTTCCTCATCTCTATCAGAGACCGGGGAATACACTGTACGAAAATAGTCCGCAAAACACTCCACTATCTCGCTCGGATCAGTCACATAATCTCCATTCAAATTCTGAATTTAACGGGGACCACACGATTCGCCCTTTCTTTCTTGTCAAGCCACGCAATCAATTTACCCGCCTTGTCCCCAACATCCTACAATCTGCCCTGTTGCTCCCTGTGCATTATTTTGGCAGCATCCGTGACAAGGGACCTATGATCCAGCTGTTTCAAACCAAGGGCGTGGAGTTTATCATGGGTAACGCCTGATTATAAGTCACTCTCCAGCTCGACTATTTCTGCCTCAAGATGCACAATTTCTTGATTCTTAGTTTTCTTGGCTTCAGAAATTAAGGATAAGGCATGCCCACGAATGACAGTCTTGAAGGCTTTCCATAGTGACACAGATGAGGACACAGACCCCTCGTTTTCGAGGAAATAGTGATCTAGGGACTTTATCAAACTAGCACGGGTCTTGGGATTACGTAAGTACCAGGGGTTTATGGGAGCGACTCACCCCGTACTGCACACTCCAGTATCCATACAAAGCCATAATGGGGAATGGTCTGAGATGCCCCGGGCAAGGTGTCTGATCTCTCTGACAGAAGGGGACTGTGCAGCCGTCATGAGAACGTAATCAAGTCTGGAGAGACTTCCATGGGCCCCAGAGTGAAAAGTGTATTGTCTCTGTGTTGGATGCATCAACCTCCAGCAGTCGACCAAACCAAAAGTCTCCAAAAATCCACTAAGCCATGACTGGGACTTGGGAAGATCTCTGGGGGGGTGACGGTCCACAGTACCAGAAACAACAGAATTAAAGTCCCCACCCATAACCAAAGTACCATCAGGGAGTCCCAGCGTTACTCGCCCAATGTCTCAACCCACTACCCCCCATCCCAACAAGTAATGCAGAACCCACCCTAAAAAGAGCACAGTATTCGAATCATGGAAAGAAACAATACGTTGCCTTAAAAAAGGAAAACAAACCCACAAACACCCCCCCACCCTCAACCAACTCCCATTACAACTCCCCCCCACCCTGCACCCCTGCATTAGACTAGAAAGCCACCCCAACTTGCAGTGTGCCTGTCGCCCTACCATTACCCCAATCTACAAAAAGACCCTGGAGGAGGAAAGAGACCCACCACCCCGCCACCCTCGGGTACACAACAATAAAATACAACAACAGTGAAATTATAGAACCCAGCTGCGCAAAGTCAAGTGTTCGGAAATCAGGGACCGAGTCGTCACTTCTGTTCTGGCTCACCACCCTCGGCGCCACCAGGGCGCTCAGTTCGGTCGTTCCGGGCTGGCAGAGAATCCAGCCAGTCACTCACATTCTCTGGCCGTTCAAAGAAAAATGTCCGGTCCTCGTACTCAAGACGAAGTCTGGTAGGAAACAGCATAGCATATTTCAGGCCCAAGTCTCGGAGTCTTCCCTTCACACCCTGAAAACCCATTCTTTGCCTCTGGACGAGCTCAGTGAAGTCCGGGTAAAAGTTTACTGTAGCGTTTTCGAATTTTACCGGGCCGCTCACCCTCGAAGCCTGCAGAATAGCATCCCGGTCTCTGAAATGAAAGAGCTTGGCAATGATAGGCCTCGGAGGGGCGCCCGGCCTCAGCATTCCACCCAGAACACGGTGGGCACGCTCCACTGCAAAGAACTTGCTCAGTCCTGTAGGGGCAAGATGGTTCAGAACGAGGTTCTCCACCAGGAGGTCCATCGAAGGATTCTCTGGGTTTTCCGGGACACCTATGACGCGGATGTTGTTGCGTCTTGCCCTATTCTCAAAATCCTCCAGCCGATGAAACATGAGATCGTTGGTTGATTTCAGGTTGCCGATTTCGGTTTGAAGTTCCGACACATCGGCCGTGAGGCTAGAAGTCTTCAAATCCAACGATTTCACCTTCTCGTTAGTTTTAGACAAATCGGCTCGGATCAAGGTGACATCGATGGCAACCGTGTCGATTTTATGAGCTGGAGCCTCATACTGCTGGCCAATGGTCTCCTTCATGTTGGCAATGGCGCTCATGACGTCTTGAAGAGACAGTTCAGTAGGCACGGTTGAATCTTCCTTGGCGTCCTCCGGGGTATGGCTGGCGCCACCAGGGGATCCTTTAGATTGGGTATACTGATCCATGATATTGGTTTGGACCAGTCCCCCGCGAATGGGCGCCTTGGTTTTCCGTTCATAGGTGTCGGCCCTAGCCGCCATACTGGAAGATACGCCCCGGAGGGGCCCGTGAGATCTGGTGAAAATAGCTGTCTACAGGCAAGTCACCAAAAGTCTACAAAAGCAGGCTCGTGTGGCCAAGGTGAAGACGCAGTTCGACACGAACGCGTAGAGGATAGAAGGCACACACTGATAAGACAGAGCCTGGATGGATCTCCGACAGAACGGAACTGTCCTGCAATCAGACAATGCCAGGACCCAAAAGTGAAACCAAAAAGTTGATGCAGGGCTACTGGGGGAAGACCTCTCAGCCGTTGTTGTTCAACTTCGTCCCGGCGTGCCAACTTGTCAAGTCCCCGGCTTACCGCAAGGTGGACCTCAAAAGTTCGGATCAACGTAACTTCGGTTCCCAAAGTCCAAATCAAAATTTTCAAAGAGCAAAAGTATCAGCTGAGGTTCATCTTCAATAACCCATCTGAAAAATCAGGATAGCGTCAGGATAATTTGCGAAGAGTGGCGAGGGTCCCGGGAGCTCTGTGCTCACGCGGCCATCTCGGATGCTCGCGTAGCTCCTCCCCACTGGACTGCAAACTTACCATGAAAAGCTATATCAATACAATCTTCCCAGCCTACTCCCTCGCTCTCCGTATGCTCCGAAAGATCTTCTATTGGCTCCTGAGAGCACCAGTTTCACTGTCACTCAAGCCCTCGTCACTAGCCGCCTAGACTACAGCAACACACATTACACAGGAATTACCTTTCACCTTCTGAAGAGATTTCAGACCATACAGAACTCAGTGGCCAGACTCATTCTCGACCACTCCAGACAGTCCCCCATGACGGCACACCTCAGGGAACCCCACTGGCTCCCTGTCCACTACAGATTTCAATTCAAGATGCTTGATCCATGCTTACAAAGCCCAAGCCCTGCCCCATTACCTGAACATGGTGACATCACAATAATGATACATTTTGCACCCGGCCAACTGGCCAGTCACCCGACCATGGTGACATCACAATGATTACTCTCGCACCAGGCCAACTGGCCAGTCACCCGACCATGGTGACATCACAATGATTACTCTCGCACCAGGTAAACTGCCCAATCACCTGACCATGGAGAAATCACAATATTGATTCATCGTGCACTGGGCCAGCTGCCCAGTCACCAAACCTTGGTGACATCACAATAATGATTAGTCAATGCCTCACTCCCTACACCGCTAAAATTTTGGAAAGAGAAATAACTGACACAGGATTCAGACTACTGTGAGCAACAGAATCTGCTCTGGCTAACATCAGAGAAGACTTGCTAGTGACCCAAGATGGACACCAAAAGACTGCGCTGCTGCTCCTCGATCTTTCAGCAGTCTATGATACGGTTAGACGTTCTGTCAAAGACATTTATGGAATGGGGTAGAGTTTCAGAACTGGACTGAGAAATGATACGTCATCAAGTACATATTGGGCCACCCACAATCCTCTGACAAAGAGCCAAGTGGAGTCTCCCAGGGGCACTCCCTCCCGTCTCTGATTTTCACCCGCTATGTGCTCCCCAGGCACAAGTACTTGATCAGATTCACATCTGCCCTGCCGTGCTCCCTTCATCCTAGGCTACCTGAGTGACTCCAAGGGTCACTTGGCGGACCTCCTGTTCTGGCTTAGCGGGACACAAACAGCTCTAGAGGCCTCCCTGCAACTGCCCAACTAAACTGCTGCAATTGGACCTGCCTGAGTCCTGCTGGCTTCTTCTAGAATGAGTTCCTGATCTCCAAGAGGGGCCTCCCCAGGTCTTGGACTCTTAGCTCGTATCAGGAGAACTCCTTCTTCTGAAGGTTCCATCAAAACCGGCCCAAAGCGATGCAAAGCCTCATCACACAGCTGAAGAGCCTCATTGGAACCAACGCTGAGCGGCACAAAGCCTCGCCGCACAGCTGAAAGCCTCATCGGAACTGATGCCGAACAACACAAAGCCATACAAAGCAATGCACACAGACCTCGGACCAAGGACATAAGGTGTAACACCCTACGGGACAAACTTGCTCCTGCGCCTGGCCTGCGCTCCATCTCAGTCAGCCTTAACTTGTGACTTCGTCCCAGCCCAGCACTGCCATATACCTAGAGTCAGTTCTTTCTGCTTCTTGGTGCAATTTTTCTTTAACCTTTAAAACACAATAGCTCTGGTTCTACTGATCGGAGTTTTATTGTTCTGGTGCCATTTATTGCATTAAAATGTAATCTATTTTCCTAAGTTGGTTTTGGATTTTTCTTATGATGTATTTTTACTTTATTACTGTTTATGTGCTGCATAAATACTTTACATATTTTCTTTAAGTTAAGCATGACTGCTTTGTGCCAAGTTACCAGTGGTTAATATAGTGACTTTTGTGGTTTACTCTGACCAAGATTGTGGTTGTTGCCTGAGGTGGGCTTCCACGTCCCTCAACGAATAACCCAATTGACTACAGGCATCAGCTCTCAGCTTTTACTGCGAAGAAAATACTTTCAGCTGGACACAGCTGTTACAAACCCTATTGATGGGCCATTGGATAGGATCTGTACTGGCTTTTCATAAAAAACGATTCTCCAGGTTACAAGTATAATAAAACGCAGCTGCTAGCATGTGCTTGCAAATATACAGACCCAATCATGCTTTGAAGACTCTTCATTGCCTTCTAGTGGAATACAGAATCATAATTAAAAAAAACAGAGATGAAATTTACTAAAATGTGATGCAACAAATGGTACCGTAGTGTTGTGAGTGCCAGTAGTGGCTGCTATGGGGCAGTAGCAGCGGGGCAGGGAGTGGGGGGGAGAAAAAAATTAAATGAAAATTTCACTTACCTGCTGGACGCCGCCTCTCCTCCGTCCTCTTCAGTCGACACAGGCAGTACACAGGCTCCCAGACTCCCCTAATCCAATCACAACGCTGCTGTCATCTGCATGGCAGCAGCATCATAACTGGTCTGAGCGGCCTGGTTCAGCGCTCGGACAGGTAGTGGGAGCCTATGCATGTTCGCCACCCGGCTGTGCTATACAGCTGGGTGGACAGCATGTTGAGTGCTCATGTCTGTTTTGCCGGCCCAAGATGGCTGGCCAAACGGTCATGCGGACATCGAAAGTGCCCGCTGCTCCTCCCCCTGCTCTGTGGCCAGCCCAAACCTGCCCCGCACCTAAAAGAAACACAACAGAGCCAGTGCTGAAAAAAAAGGGATAATAACATGGTTTTATCGTCATTTTCTTTTTCCTGGGGAGCGACGCTCCTCTGCCTTGGCGCAGGAGTCGCCACTGGTGAGCGTGCCGCTTTGATTTACGTGTATGTTTGATTAATTAAATCAATTAAAACAGTACATATTTTTTTAACGTCATACAATTCAGCACAACAACCAATGTTTCTGTGCTGCATTGTGTCAAAGGGAGAGTAAAAAACTGTGCCATATCTGCTAAGATATGTGTGTTTTTCTATCCCCCTGCCCTAGTGAACACTTTAGGCTGCCATGCTCCAACACACATACCCTGAACCATAGTACATTCTGTTATGCATAGGGTTTCTACTTGAAGAGAGCGTTCCAGAACAAAAACTGTATGCAGAACACATATAAAGTATGGCGTAATTAAAACCTTTCTCCTCTGTTATGCCTGTTTTGAGGAGGCGTAAGGTTTTAGCGTAAGTCCCTGTATACTATTGTTAGCAGTTAGGGATTTGCATCAAAACCCATGACGCCCATGTAACACCCAGGGAAAATGAAACTTCGAAACAGATCAGTGCAGAGCCTCGCTCCGCATTCGAAGTACCTGAAATTTACAAAACTCTGGAAATCCAGATTATTAAGTTTTTGACTTGATTTCCTTCTTTCCAAGAGAAGCTGCAGAAGGATGCAAGCTTCGGAACTAGTTCTCTTAATCAAATGACCCACAAACTCCTTATTCCTTGCATCACTATTTATTCAATTCTTCAAGCTTTTTTTGCCCTCTCGCAAGGGACCAAAGAAACATGCTGTGCTATACAAAGCTCCTGAATAAATGAATGAATGAATCAATACATGCATACACAATCTAACATGCAAACATTATGGCACACATGCCCTTGGCATGCCTATAAGAGGAGACTCGTGGTCAGCATAGAGGTGGTTTTGCTAAGGATAAGATGTCTTTAGCGTTTGCCACTGAAGTGGCAGAGATGGGCTGCAGCTTGAATGAAATGATGTTCTCGGATGGAGGGTCTGCAGTTTTCCTAATTCATGGTCCTTATGTCCTTCTGCCTGCAACTGGTCTCTTCAGTCTGTTGATGGAGAGGGGTCTTGGTGTCATGATGATGGATGTTCTTGTGTATGTTTGGCACAGGCTGGGCCACTTGGCCCAAAGAAATGCTTCAAATTCTGAAATAACATGCCAGAGGTCTGTGGGGCTGGAGTACAGACCAGGTTACATTTTAATTAGGGTTACCAGATTACATCATCTCATGGACCATGCAGTGCACCAGTCCTGGGTCTTGTTTATCTATTGGATTCTGGGAGTTGTAGTCTTGGTTAGCTTCAGCTTATCCATTATTTGACTAAAAAGCCCAGGACTGCAACATTGTGTCCGTGAGGACAAGAGTCACCCTGTAACCTCAGGTCACAGGTACATGTGTGAAGGCAACAGTCCTTGGTGGAGAACAAAATGAAAGGTCATTCTTCACTGTATCAGGCACCAGCGCTAGAAATGGAAACATAGGGCATGGTTTAGTTCTCGGCGGATTACTTACTCCGTCACAGCGGTGATGCATATCCGGTCAGCCAAAATCGAAATCCCGTTGGATATAATGGGATTTATATTTTGGAGGACATGTCACCGTTGTGACAGAGTAATCTGTCTGCTGAGCTCTAAATCAGGTCTATAATGTGGAAACTCACAAATTGTGTGCAGGTGAACATTGACAGGAAAGGAGCGGAGCCATGAGGAGAGAAATCTTGAGGACCAGATTCAGAGATCAATAGTTTATAGTGTGCCGGGACCCATGCATTATTTTGGCAACAAGCAATCAGGAAAACATGATGAGCGAGCTGTCCCACTTATTATTAGCTTGTAAGCATATTATATGGTAGTATGCTTATGAGCAAGTACAATAGCACTGCCTGCTACTTAGGACACCTGCTACAGAGCTCTATCCTACCGAGCAAGATTCAGAGCTTAATCTTAGTAAGAAACCTGAGGGGGTTAATTCACTTGCTGGCGAGATCTTGGAGTAATCTGTTGTCACAGGTTAGAATTATCAATGTAAGAAATTGGGTTATTAGTTGGTGGGGGTAAGTACCTCCTCAAGCAATATTCACAATCCATGTCAGGGTAAACCACTAAAGACACCAAATAAACCTTAGCTCAACCCCCTGAAGTTATGGCACAGAACAGACAGGCTTAACTTAGAGGCACTGTGTAAAGTATTTATGCAGTACTAAATCCGTAATAAAGTGGAAATACCAAACAATAAAAATCCCCAAATAAAATATGAAAATAGAACACGATTTAATAAACAAAATAGAAACAAAATGACAGTGATCCAATATGCAGAACTAGCGATATGAATTTTTAAGCTTTTAAGTCAAAATAGCTCTAAGAAGCACAAAGTGCCAATGATAGTCAATGGTCATGGCAGAAAAAGACCTAGGCACAATTTGAGGCTGCCCAGCATGGACTGTGGGTCAAATACACTAATCAGGTTCATCCTGGTAAAAGATTTTACCTTATATCTTTAGTCCTTTAAGTCCCATTCCACCACAGGAGTACACTTCTAAATCCCTTTGGACCTCAGAGGAGGCACTTAGAGACTAGCACGAAATTTGGACTGACAGACTGGTGAGTCGAGAGACCCAGGACAACATGGGGGCGTTCTGAGAAATACATGACCTACTGGAGTGTTGCATATCATAGCATACACCCATATTACCGAGCTGACCACTAGCAGTAAAAGATAAGAAAGATTTAAACAGAATCATGTTGGTTAAAGAACTTCTTTGGATTTACTTAGTGTCCATTTTACGTCCCCCTTTTTCCGTCTCGTCGCTAAATCCACTGGATACCTTTACTAACAAGCTTATACGTCTGTCTATTTATTCATCGGGAAACCAGTGTTATTAGAGTTAATCTGAAGATTTGCCCTGAGGAAGCCCGCAACGGGCGAAACGCGTTGGCTGTCTCTTTGATCATCCTGTACTAAGAATATTGGCTGTCTATTTTAACATCTTGTATTAAGAGGACATATTAAAAAAGGAGTTTTTCATATCAATGAAGGACACATGTCTCGTTTTGATGAATTGAAGCATTGCATAATAACCTTTATTGCTGCCTCTCTATTTGCTTGTTGTGCACTTAGAGACTCAAAGGGTGGCAGCCGGAGTCAGTCCAGGTCTAGTTGCCACTGATTCCACTGGGCAGTTGCATGAAAGTGAAAGGCCTCTTGGAGCATGTTGTAACCCTGTAGCTTGAGCAGAGGGTCAAACTCATGACCCTAGGAGCCCACATCTTTGTAATAGATACAAGAGAGAGCAGGCCCAATCCTCCAGGATTCTTTTCAGCTTGCAGACATCAGGTTCAGCCTCTTCTGATCTTCCTCATGTCCAGGAGTGTTCTGAAGTGGAAGCCCGGAGATGCCACATTTATGCCTGACACAAGCTAGTGGATGGGAATGACTTGGGATGACCAAACTAATGGGTAAAACGCTCCTGGGGCTAACCCTGCCCACTGTGGGCATTTTGAAGATGCCTGAAGGCTTCGGCCACATACAACTTGGTTTCTGAGGGCTGAGTGTGTATGGGAAATGTACTCTGTTACTCCTCATGTCCTCCCACATCTAACACTACAATCCACTTTTAGGTATTTCCTGCACCTCCAACAAATTCAGAGACAGACGTCTGGTAGAACAAAAGCTGAGTTCAGCAACCAGACAGTGGATACACACAAATCGTTTTTGTGTCTTGTTTTCCCCTTAGATGTGCACCCCACATGTTACACATAATCTGAGGCAATAGGGTGCCTGTTGCTTATGATTGGACTGTGGCAAAAATAAAAGTATACATAATAAGAAATAAAGAACAACTTGTGGACTTCTTCTATTTCATGATGATGGCTATTGCCTAAAATACAGACTTGGACTGACTTGGGAAGTGCCTCGGCATATGTGCAACACATTTTGGGATCTCATAGGGGATTGTTATCTCCTTGGAGAGCCAGTTTGGTCTTCCAAAGGCGGAGGGAGGCCTAATGCCTGGAGAGCAACGAAATACATAAAAGTATTGAGAAGTACTTTCCGACAAATGGTGTGGATAGATGTGCATTCGCAGTTTTGGCGATTCTGCCTTGGTCTTCTGTGTAGTAACCCAAATGATAAGTGCAAACCCAAATGACCTATCAAACAGGCCATGACACTGTAATGTAAAAAGAGGCCCACTGTGATTCGGGTCTGACTGTCTTAGGGACAAAGGAAAGGCCATGCAAAAGTGTCAGCTAATATTTGCCTACGACAAGGATGGCCTATTTGAAGTGCAAACCAAGTGTCATATGCAAAACCCCAGCAGACCAGTCAAGCAGGATACCACATTCAAGCAGAAATTGACACTTTAATGTAAAAAAAATATCCTCCCAGGATCCCTTGCATATTCTGTCAGGTTCAGATGGGTCATCTCTGCCCATTCAGGTCGTTCTATTGTTTATTCTTGGGAGCAAGTTCATACCTCCGTCACACCTATTTAAATTCTGATTACTGGCTGGTTGAAGTGGGAGAGCAAAAATGAAGATTTTGCTTCCAGGCACTTCAGGCAGGGCAAAGCTGTCTTTCTAAAAGTTACTTTTCCATAATATTTAGAGAAAATTATACTTCACCGTCGAATTGGATTTTTTTTTTTTGAAAACCTTTATTTATCATAAACATAGTACACAGCGTCTGCCTACAACCACTGCGGGCCGGCCGCTATGACAATATACAACCTTCCAAGGTACCTTGCGCTGCAATAGATGACAAAAATAACAACACTACGATAGACTGGCAAGGAGCCACAGGAAAAGGATTTCATTTTGTAATTTTGACGAATCGTCCTAAAGTCAGACCGGGTAGCTGAGAGGGCGTACCACATAAAAGGATATCCACAAGTGAAACATCGTTATCAAAATACTGGCGTAAGTCATTACAATAAGGATACACAAGCACCGAAGTACATGTCGCCCCAGTTAGCGCCCGCCCAGTCAATATATCACATCAGGAGTTGTAATCTAGCTTGTCTACGGTATAATAGGATATAAGAGGGATCATTCTATAGCAGCGATGAAAGGATCCGACGACGTACAAAAAGGCACTTATTACATGGGAAAATTCGTAACAGGAAATGCGCCCTCAAACAGTAGTATAAGAGGGAAGGAAAAGCAGGATATGTAATCATTCAGTGACTATGCATTAAAATCGATATCTTGGTCGTAGAATCAATAAACCATGCGATAAAGACATAGACGCAAAGCGCAAAAATCGTCCCGGAGAGAACCAAACCCAACCCCCCATCTGACCCGAGATATATGAGAAAGAAGAAGAGAAACAAGAGAAAGAACAAGAAGAAAAGGCCATAGAAACAAAAAAAGAAACGAAAATCAAGCCCCAACCCCCCCACCCTGCACGTCGAAGAGGCTACGGCCCCCCCCCCCCCTACTAACGTGCCTGTCGCCCCAAGAATACCCACATAAGGGAAAAGACGGGGGAAAGTCAACACAACCAGACTCCCGCCCCACCCCATTCGCACAAAGCAGCTCAGGCTCGATCACAAACAGACCAACAGGTTGACAAGCAATGGCGGCGTCGTAGTATAGTTCAGCAAAGCGTCCACATCATAATGGGTGACCGGGCATCCGTCCTGCAATATATAGAGGAAGAGTTCACCCCTGTCCCAACTTGACCCTTCCGTCAATACGTAGCCACTGGAAGTTTGCAATGGGGCACCGCCCCAGACGAATAGGGTGGCCAGGCAGGTAGAACAAAAGCAACTCTGTGAGAGACCCCAGAAGCAAGGGACTGAGAAGTAATCTCTTCCGGACCTGTAGGCACAAGAACAGGGCTCCGGGCAAATCCCTCAGAGTGCGACCCAGTAGGGGCAGCACAAGATGGCTGGGTGGTGGAAAAGGCCCATGAAGGCAATCCGCACGTGTTGCAGCACTAGGCCCCGATGTCACATTCACGCGGCCGGTTAAGTTGGATCTGTGACCAACATCATCCAGGGCCCTCCACGGCACCACCTGTTGACACGTAGCAGGTGCACTCAGTGGCGGCAGAGATCCGCTCACGACACCACTTCTCCCGGGATCGCCGGAGCCTTCTTCCCACGGCTGGATGATAATAGCGTCCAGGCGCCGTCCAAGGTCCCTGGCCCCATCCACCCAGGTAAGACGCAGGGAGCTCAGAGCAGCAATGAGGTCTCGAGCCGTAGGTTCCATCCTGCTTAGCCAATATAAACTCACTCGCACTCTGGGCATCTTCTTCCCCGGCCAGTGTCAGTAGCCCTCACCGCACCACCCAGCCAAAAAGCTGGTATAAAATCCACCAGAGCGAATTGGATTTTTAATAACTATTACAAATCGGTGTTTATTTTAATAGCTAGTCTTATTCAAGAGTTACATAGAAGTAGTTAATATTGCATCCCAGTATTTTCCTATGGAACAACCAGCCTTGCTACAGTGAAAATAGATTTCATAGTATATTCATTATAGGTACATGTTTGACATTAAACTTTTGCATGTCCTATATTTAAATACCATTCACCCTGCCTTATGGGCAATGAGGCCTACTTAGGGTTGACTTATAAATATTTAATAGGAAGATGTGGGCCTATCAAAAGCGGTTATTTTTTCAAGTTTGATTTGCAGTTAAAATCTGCAGAGCCATGCTCCTAGTGGCAGGCCGCACCCATGTTTACAGTGTCACTGTAGTGACCTGCACAATGAGTGCTGCAGTCCACTTGTGGAATTCAACTTACAGGACTCTGGCTACCCCTTGGTACCATATACTAGGGACTTATCGGTAAGTTAAATGTGCCAATCAGTGATATGCCAATTTCATGTCTGAAGGGGTAGCAGAGGACTTTCGTGATGATTATCAGGGGTAAAGTGCACAGAGTTCTACAGCCAGCAAAAACAGCCAAGGAAAAGATCTAGGGGAATACCATATAAAAGATGGCACTTTCCATCAATCATAACATTGGTCAGAGAGTAAATGTGCCTGCTTCAGAACATGGAACGTCCATGTGCAGGACACATATGTGTATTCCAACAGGGCAATTCAGCAGGGTTATGCATTTTTATCGGGAGATCCTCAAGTAACCTGCAGTTGTCAAGTTGCAACCCAGTCAGTGTATCTATGTTTGTACAGAGCACACATATACTTGCATATCTTATGTACATACATACTTTGAAAAAGTCAAAAACACTTTCAAACCTCATTTTATCTCTTGGTCACTTGCGAAGTGGCTTTATTGGTGTGTACTTGTTTCCCCTGTTAAGCTACAGGGTCAGGCAAAACTTATGAAGTTCCAGTTCTTCATCACTGGATTTCCAACTGTTCTCATTACGGCACAACTTGGCAAAAAGATTCACACATTGTCCATGGAGAGAGGCATTTGTAGCTGGTCTGTGCTGAGTATGAATGGGTGCAGCTGAATATGCCCTGGTGTCGCAACTCTAAACCAGGATACAATGGGACCATTTGCTGGGTGTGGCCCAAAATCTGGTTCAAGCATAGCGGGTGGAATAGGAATCAGGCAGGTTCCCACTTAATGCCATCACTGCCAGGAAGTTCACATTTATAAAAAAACACAACAATGTAATGCCTGAAGTTTTACCAAGCTATCAATGGAGCTCATGATGGCCCTGTGGATGCCACGCCCACACACTTTGTTCAGATTGAGTCCAGATGGCGTCTACAATGCGAAGCTGTAAATCTCTGTAAATACGTGTAATACATGTATATAATGTTCTGTGTGAGATTGTATACTATCCTCCAACTACTATATCAACACAAACAGATGTCGCTATGACCTCCACATCACCAGCACACCCAATCCTGTTCCCATGCAGGCTGCCCAAAAAATGTGACTGTATGCCCCAGGTTACAGCAGGATTTTGGGGAAAATTATCAAGGACAGCGTTACAAATTATCGCCGGTTTAGCAGCAGACAACTGCTGCTAAAGAGGTGATAATGGGCTTAATATATGCCCTTCAGAATTCCAATAGAAGTCCATGTTCTGGTGTGAACTTGGGCTTCTATTGGAATTCTCCAGGGCATATTATCAAGCCCATTATCGCCACTTTAGCAGCAGTTTTCTGCAGCTAAACTGGCGATAATTTTAACGCCGTCCTTGATAATATGCCCCTTAGTGATTTATTGCAGGATTCTGGCATCCTGTGATTCGAGGATCTAAAGATCCCAGGCTTTGATGATCTAATGCAGGATTCGAGGATCCCACTGTCTATAAAAGCCACACCCGGGCGTGGTCAGGTGCCTAGCTTTCGTCCCTGTTGATAAGAGGAAGCCTCTGCTTGGGCTCAGCTCTGCGCCTGGGTTCCTACCTCTCCAGTTGAGATCATCCTCAAGCCAGACGTTGAGAATATTTTCCCAGACGCTTCCTGCTTGGGGCACTTTTTAAAATGTCTCCTGTAGCGTCGCCTCAAAGACTTTCCAGGCATCCTTAACATGATAGGATCTCTGCCAGAGCTGTCTTCAGAGGCCTATGGTTAGTGATAGCTGGGGAGAGTTAGTATTACTGGTTTGAACTGCAGGAGTCCTGCTTAGGCCCCTGTAGAGCCTTCTGCATCTGCCCACTGGGATTCTGTCACACCCTCAAGTTGTGCTGTAACAACTGTATCTTGTGCCTCCCCAGTGTTGTATTCAGATCCTGTGCGAACCTTGGGGCAGATTTACTACTTCTGGCGCATCTGTGCTAATCAGCAGGGATGCGCCAGAAGAGTTGCGACGCATCTGCCCACCCGTGCGCCACCAGTGATGCACCGCATTTACAATGCGGCGCACCGTGGCGCACGGATGGGCAGATGCGTGTCGTATCCCCCGGGGGAAAGGCGGCGCATTGCTGAAGTTGCATTGCAAGCGCAACGCAGCTCCAGCAAGGCTCAGGGTGCCCCTATCCCTAACATGCTGCGTCAATCCTTACACCTGCTTCAAGCAGGTGCAGGGTTTTGATGCAGCATGGCCTTAAAAGTGTGTAGGAGAGTAGGGTCTGCTATCCTATGGTCACCCCAATTTTTGCTTTTTGCTTCACTGGTTTTCGACTTACTGAGTCTGTGGGCCTGCTAATCAGACCCCCAGCCTGCTGTTCTCTCTCTAAATTTATAATACATGTGCTATAGTTACATACCACAATTGGAAATGGACTCCTTGTCAGTCCCTGTACCATGCACTATAGGTGCTCAGGGCATAGGTGCCACCAAGGCCTACCAGGGGCTGAAGCATAGCTTTTGCCACCCCTGGCTGGTTCTTAAATTGACACAACTGGCTGATCACTCAGCTGGGGCAAGTGGGTGTAATCACCCCTTGCTTAGATATAGTATCCCTATATCTAAACCTATATCTGGACACATATAAACCAGTGAGTCACTCCTATGGAAGGCCTCATCAATCCTGGAGGCAGAGTGCGTGGTTTTATGTGAGATGGAGCTCTGGCATGAGCTGAGCCTGTCTGCAGCTGTCGGGAACAAATCCCTAAGCTGATCCGGGATAATGCCATACCATATACTCTTAAGCGCCTTATAATCCTCGCGGTTATATAGCAACTTTGGTTTGGCTTTATCAAAACATGTCGTGTAAGGTGTCATACGAATTGGAATACTACCCCCTCGCCAGTTCTGGCGACGGGGGTAGCATTCCACCCTTCTAGAGGGATAAGACATGCTACTTTACTGAAACGCGGTTGATTTAAAATGAGCCTCAGATCCACAAAATGGATGCCTCTGCCACAGACACGGGTCTGGCCTCCTGCTGCTGACCGAAACTCAGCAAATGGTGGCCTGGACAAAGGGTTTCCTGTCGCAGGGCGGTGTCAAACCACCCCAGACAGGAGATAGTGGATTGTAGCAGGGAGGTTTCAAAGAAACCAGACACTGCCTGGGGAGCACAAGGCTGCCCCTTGCATAATCCGGCCAAACCGGTTCTGGGGCATCCCAGCCCCAGTCCCAGCGCGGCCTGGATCAAAGGAAAGGGGTGTAACCACCCCCTTCCTGGGTCCCACCCATAGGAGGGGACCTAGCAGGATGTCCAGCCCACCAGATTCGAATAAGAGTGGGAGCAGTGCCAATGCAACTCAGATCATCCTGAAGAAACATAAGAAACAAATTCTGGACCCTTCGACATTCTACTCAACATAGAAGACTGAAGAATCTCCCTTGTGGTCAAGGAGTGACCACCCTGTGCAAACAGGCACCATCCAGCCCTCGACCCTTGCTTTGTTGCAGTTCCCGCCGGAACTCGAGCGACAGAGATCGACGAGATCAAGCTTGCCTGCCTTCTCCCAGCCCGATCCACAGTCCCTGCAGAGCTGAGGCCCGTGGAGGCGACCGGAAGCGTGGGGCACGCCATCTTGAAAAGGCCACGAGACGCTGACCGTGCAGCCCACGAGTGACCCTCGAAGCTGTACACCGGGGTTTGAGAAGCCCCCACCCCGAGCTACACTTGCACAAAAGCTACCCCCTCCACACTCGACGAGTGCTGCTTGTGTTGGCTCGACGCGTTGGCCCGGTCACTTGCCAGCTGGCTTGTGGCCCTTGTGCCAACGAAAACTTGAATATGACTTGCTTTTCTGGTTGCTCCAGATCTGCACCAGCTCCTGTGAAAAGGAGCCCCCACTCTGACCCTCCTGGTTTGAGTGAGAAGCAATCTCCCGGTTCCGCATGGATTGCTTTTGCCAAGTGCTGTTTGCTGCAATCTTGAAGCCGATGGTGCTGACGGCGAGAGCCTGCGTGGGACAGATCGTGACCTGCTCCTGAACGTCACAGATGCCCCAGAGCCCACGTGACAGCGGAGAGAAGCCTCTCAACAACCATCTGATTGCGCCCGACATTGCCTGGTTCCGTCCTGGTTCCACCCTGGTCACTGCTGAGTGACCCAGACTCTGTCCCTTCTGCTTTCAGATACATCTCGACTTCGATCCGCCCTTGGATCACACCGGACACTTCTGCTTCCCATCGCCTGCAGCTTCTTCAGCTCCAAGCACCAAGAGCCTGCGTGTCAAAACCCGACGCCACTTCGACCCTGTGCACCCACTTCCTGTGGGTGAGGTAACATTGCAACCCGGTGTTCCTACACTGGTCCACACCTCTAGGGTCTGTGTCTTAAGTTTTGTTCCTCTAGGTTCAGCGGAAGTATCTTTAAACTCACTTTGTGTAACTTTTACGCACCATTGACATTGCATTGGTGCAAGCCGCACTTTCCGTGCTGCACCCGAATTCCGTGGGCTACTCCCGACTTCAGCATTGCTAGTCCTGACTGCTCCCAGCGATTCTCTAGGCCCTAGGCCTATCCACTGCTCGATTGGTATCTCTTATACCATTTTTTTAGTATATGGTTTGAGTGGCCACCGGCCCTCATCCAAAATTGTGCAACTTTGTATGTTATACTGTGCTTTTGATTTAACGCTTGTGCCCCTTTGCTCATAAAGAGTACTGGGGATTAATTTAGAAATAAACACATATATTTTTATAATATATACTTGTGTGGTGTCCTTTCATTTGGTATTACAGGATTGTATGTGGTAAAACAGCTCGCTTAACACGACCTCTTAAGTTAAGCCTTTAAGGCTGCTTAGTCCATGCTACCACTAGGATAGCTTGTCTAACAAGGTTGACTTACAACCAGACATCTTTGGGGTTTGTTTGGACTGATACCAAGTGGTTCCAGAATTGGAAACACTCCATATCAGGCCAACTTCTCACATTGGTGTGCAGCGGTGCGGATTTGAGCTTGCTGTTTGTTTTACCATTGCAATCTTTATACCAAATTGAAAGATCACATCAAGTACCTTAGGTACATATAACATCAAAAGCTTAGCATATTAAGTTCTACTGAATTTAGTAGTTGTAGATTAAAGGGATTAGCACACCCTGACTACAACTCACTAGCAAGGTACAGTTGGAAAACACTTAGTGTAGGTAAGTGCACCACTTACACCTCACTAGCAGTCATGTCTGATACAGGTGGAGCCTCAGGCTCTGCTCCTGTAGCAGTTGACCCTACCAAGGCAACTTCCAGATATGAAAACCTTAGCCACAAAGACTTGGGTGCCTTGTGCACAGCAAGAGGGCTAAAAAGGGCAGAGGCCCTACCATTCCTTCCCTGATAGCTATCCTGGAAAAGGATGACTTAGATAATGTGAGTCAGGCTCCCTTAGATTCAGGTTAGGGGGTGAACTCCCCTGAGAATGAGGATCTTCCAGAAGAAGAAGAGGAGGAGGAAGAGGAAGGCTCAGAGATAGAGGAGCCTGAAGATCAGGATCAGAGGGTGACCCAGGTACAGATTGGCAGGCTTAACCAGACCAATCTAGACCTACATGGGAATGGAGAGGGCCAGCACCTCACCAGATCTCATAACTTAATTCTCCCAGGCAACAGGAGGGTGAGACCTCCATCAGGGGACTCTCATGTTTCTAGTGTCTCAAGAGAATCTCAAAGGGGAATGGCTTCCCCCCAGAGGAAAGAGCATAGGGCCAGGATGAGGGCTGTCCAACTCCAGATAGAGAGGGAAGAGATAGCCTTGGCTCAAGCTAAACTTGCTTTAGCAAGAGAAAGAAAATTGTGTGGCTTAGATGCCACTGGTGGCAGCAAAGTTCCTAAAGAAAAAGACAGGGCCTATGATAATAGAAACCTGACAAAATTGTGCCCCCCTACAAGGAAGGGGGTGACATCCACAAATGGATGACTGCTCTTGAGAGGGCCTGCATGGTACAGCAGGTCCCTGAGGATCAGTGGGCAGCAATTTTATGGTACTCCTTTTCTGAGAAAGGGAGGGATAGACTCCTCACTGTTAGACCTGAGGATGCCAAAAACTACTCTGTCCTGAAGAGTGCTCTTATTGAAGGGTTTGGCCTAACCACTGAGCAATACAGGTTGTTGTTCAGAGACACCCAAAAAGCACAGACTCAGGACTGGACTGATTTTGGTGATTGTGCCACTAAGGCTCTGGAGGGTTGGCTGCAGGGAAGTAAAGTATCAGACTATACAGGATTGTACAATCTTATAAGGAGAGAGCAGATCCTTAATAACTGTCAGAACCAGCTGTTGCATCAATACCTTATTGACTCTGATTTGACCTCTCCCCAAGAATTGGGAAAGAAGGCAGACAAATGGGTCAGAACAAGGATTAAGCAAAAACCCCAGAACCAGGGTGACCAGAAGAAAACAGACCAGAGGGTGGGAATCAGAAAGATAAAAAAAAGGACCAGAAGTCTTCAGGCCCCCAAACTAGTAATAAGGAGGGTGGTTCCCAAAATGAGAAAAAGAAAAAGAAGAATGATGGCCCAAAGAAACCTTGGTGTAATACCTGCAAATCAGTTTCACACTGGGGCAGTGAATGCACTAAGAAAAATCCAGTTCCTGCCACTGCAGCTCCTAAAGCAACTGCACCCCCTAGTACAGTCAGCAGTGGTAGTGCACAACCTAAGGGGATAGTAGGGTTAACCTTGGGTACTGAGGTGGAATCTGGCCTAGTCAGAATCCCCACACAGGCAGTTCTCCTATATGATGTGGACTTATCCTTGACCACTGCAGTAAGCCTCAGTAACCTGGGCAAATATAGGCAGACTCCCTTAATCAATGAGAAACTGGCTCAGGCCTACAGGGACACTTGTGCCAGTGTCACTATGGTGACACCAGACTTTGTGGACCCTGGTCAGATTGTACAAGGTGAAAGTTACCTAGTGACCAATGCAAGCAACTTTTATTTATTTTTATTTTTATTTTAGCGATTTGTAAAGCGCCTGGTGACCCGAGGGCATCCCCGCGCTATAATATTTATGGAGACCAGAGGACAAAAAAGGAGGGGCTTTATTTAGGGAACAACAGCGTTTTTAGTTTTTTCCTAAAAATCAAATGATTGGGTTCCAGCCGAAGGGTGCGGGGGAGTGCATTCCATCTGGTGGATGCTTTAATGGAAAAGCGACGGCCGCCAGTACGTGTCTTCCTGTGTCTGGGGACATTGGCCAGGTCCTCAATCTCCGAACGAAGGGACCTGGGAGCTTTGTAGGGAGTAACCAGGTCTCTCAGAATAGCAGGACCAGAACCATTAAGCAGTTTGTGTGCAGTGCACAGGGCCTTACATTCGACCCTTTGGCGTATTGGAAGCCAATGTAGAGCCTGAATTGCTGGTTTGGCTGATACTCTGGAAGGGAGATTGAAAAGTAACCGGGCGGCTGCGTTCTGCGTGCGTTGGAGTTTAGCCATGGTAGCTTCAGGAGCTCCGAGGTAAACCAACTCCACTACTTCACATAGTGTGGCTGTTGTGAACTTCTCCTGGGGAGGGGTAGATGGCCTAAAGAAAGTTGTTGTGAGTGCAGACCTCCCAGTAGACTGTCTGTTAGGAAATGATCTTGAAAGCTCAGTTTGGTCAGAAGTGGAGTACAGGACTCATGCAGAAATGCTAGGGATTTCAGCTCCTGTCCTTGCAGTGACAAGGTCTCAGGCTAAGAAGTGCCTTTCTGAACCAGTGGTGGATCTTGAAACATTAGACCAACCACAACCCAAGAGAAGGAGCAAGAGGGTTAAGGCTGTGCCTTCCCACTTGCCCCAGGTTGAGGATCAAGTTTCACAGGAAACTGATTCTGCAGTCCAAGAGGAGACTGTCTCTGAGGAGCTTGAACCTGGCCAGGTTGAGTTTCTGGGGACAGGGGGACCCTCAAGGGCAGACCTGGGGCAGGCCCAATTAGATTGCCCTTCACTTGAACCCCTCCGACAGCAAGCTGCTGCTGAGGCTGCAGGGAATGCTCAAGGTGCCCTTAAAGTTTATTGGGATGAAGGACTCCTTTATTCAGAGGCTAGAGACCCCAAGCCTGGCACAACCAGGAGGTTGGTTATACCTTTGAAGTTTAGGGGTTTCCTTCTCACCTTGGCCCATGATATTCCCCTTGCAGGACACTTAGGCCAGAATAAGACTTGGGACAGGCTTGTTCCACACTTTCACTGGCCTCACATGTCAGAAAATGTCAAGGAGTTTTGTCGCTCCTGTGTCACTTGCCAAGCCAGTGGTAAGTCAGGTGGCACAACAAAGGCCCCCCTGATACCACTACCTGTGGTGGGGGTACCCTTTGAAAGAGTTGGAATAGATATTGTGGGTCCCATGGATCCTCAAACAGCATCTGGGCACAGATTTATACTGGTGGTAGTGGATCATGCCACCAGGTACCCAGAGGCAATTCCCCTGAGGACCACCACAGCACCTGTGGTGGCAAAAGCCCTCATTGCAGTTTTCTCAAGAGTGGGCTTTCCAAAGGAGGTTCTTTCAGACAGAGGTACCAACTTTATGTCTGGATACTTAAAAGCAATGTGGAAAGAGTGTGGAGTAAACTATAAGTTTACCACACCCTACCATCCACAGTGCAATGGGCTTGTTGAAAGGTTCAACAAGACCCTAAAGGGAATGATAAAAGGTTTACCAGAGAAGCTTAGGCGGAAATGGGACATCCTTTTACCCTGCTTGCTCTTTGCTTACAGAGAGGTCCCACAGAAGGGGGTTGGCTACAGCCCTTTTGAACTTTTGTTTGGCCACCCTGTGAGGGGTCCATTGTGTTTGGTGAAGGAAGGATGGGAGTTACCTCTCAAAAAGCCTAAGCTAGATATTGTGGACTATGTACTTGGTCTCCGCTCCAGGATGGCTGAGCATATGGAGAGAGCATCCAAAAACCTGGAGGCCAGTCAAGAATTACAGAAAGCTTGGCATGACCAAAAGGCTGTTCTGGTTGAGTTCCAGCCAGGGCAGAAGGTGTGGGTGTTGGACCCAGTGGGCCCAGCAGCTCTCCAGGACAAATGGACTGGACCCTACCCTATCATTGAGAAAAAGGGAGAAGTCACCTATGTGGTTGACTTTGGCACCCCTAGGAGCCCCCACAGGGTGCTCCATGTAAACCGTTTGAAAGCATTTGTTGACAGGGAGGACATGAGTCTCCTCATGGCCACAGATGGGGATCAGGAGGAAGAGAGTGACCCTCTCCCAGACCTGCTTTCTCAGAACCCTGATGATGGTTCAGTTGATGGAGTAGCCTTGGCAGGCAGCCTCACTGAGCAGCAACAGGTGGACTGCAGACAGGTGTTGCAGGCCCACAGACATATGTTTTCACTCACACCCAGCCAGACTAATTGGTGCACCCATGAGGTGGGCACTGGTGACAGTCTGCCTGTGAAGAATAAGATCTACAGGCAGCCTGACCATGTCAGGGATTGTATAAAGGCTGAGGTGCAAAAGATGTTGGAGCTTGGAGTGATTGAGCCATCAGAGAGCCCATGGGCTAGCCCAGAGGTCCTTGTGCCAAAACCTCATACCAAAGATGGGAAGAGAGAAATGAGGTTTTGTGTGGACTACAGAGGTCTCAATGCTGTCACTAGGACAGATGCACATCCCATTCCAAGAGCAGATGAGCTCATTGATAAATTGGCTTCTGCCAAGTTTCTGAGCACATTTGATTTGACAGCTGGCTACTGGCAGATCAGACTAGCTGAAGAGTCAAAAGCCAAAACAGCATTCTCTACCCCTAGTGGACATTATCAGTTTGTGGTAATGCCCTTTGGTTTGAAGAATGCACCTGCCACCTTCCAAAGGCTGGTGAACCAAGTCCTTGCTGGGTTGGATGACTTTTGTGCAGCATATCTAGATGATATTGCTGTCTTTAGCTCCACCTGGGAGGATCACCTGATCCACCTGAAGAAGGTTCTGGAGGCCCTGCAAAAGGCAGGCCTGACTATCAAGGCTACCAAGTGCCAGATAGGGCAAAGTAAGGTTGTATACCTGGGCCACCTAGTAGGTGGGGGTCAGGTTCAACCACTGGAGAGCAAGATCCAGACCATACAGGACTGGGCTCCTCCAACTACCCAGACACAAGTCAGAGCCTTCTTGGGCCTGACTGGGTAATACAGAAAATTTGTAAAGAACTATGGGTCCATTGTGACACCATTGAATGACTTGACATCCAAGAAGATGCCCAAAAAGGTTCAGTGGACAGTTAGCTGTCAAAAGGCATTTGATGACCTGAAGAAGGCCATGTGCTCTGCACCTATCCTGAAGAGTCCTGACTACTCCAAACAGTTCATTGTACAGACAGATGCTTCTGAGTTGGGGGTGGGAGCTGTGCTCTCACAACTTAATCAAGATGGTCAAGACCAGCCCATTGCTTTTATTAGCAGAAGGCTGACCCCCAGGGAGAAACGTTGGTCAGCTATTGAGAGGGAGGCCTTTGCTGTGGTTTGGGCCCTGAAGAAGTTGAGGTTATACTTGTTTGGTACTCACTTCCTAATTCAGACAGACCATAAGCCCCTCTTGTGGCTAAATCAGATGAAGGGTGAAAATCCCAAACTGCCCAGGTGGTCCATTTCCCTACAGGGGATGGACTTTACAGTGGAGCACCGCCCAGGGACTGACCATGGTAATGCAGATGGTCTCTCCAGGTACTTCCACTTAGAACATGAAGGCTTATCTGGTCACGGTTAAGTTTAATGTCCCTGCGTTTGGGGGGGGTGGGGGTTGTGTAGGAGAGTAGGGTCTGCTATCCTATGGTCACCCCAATTTTTGCTTTTTGCTTCACTGGTTTTCGACTTACTGAGGCTGTGGGCCTGCTAATCAGACCCCCAGCCTGCTGTTCTCTCTCTAAATTTATAATACATGTGCTATAGGTACATACCACAATTGGAAATGGACTCCTTGTCAGCCCCTGTACCATGCACTATAGGTGCTCAGGGCATAGGTGCCACCAAGGCCTACCAGGGGCTGAAGCATAGCTTTTGCCACCCCTGGCTGGTTCTTAAATTGACACAACTGGCTGATCACTCAGCTGGGGCAAGTGGGTGTAATCACCCCTTGCTTAGATATAGTATCCCTATATCTAAACCTATATCTGGACACATATAAACCTGTGAGTCACTCCTATGGAAGGCCTCATCAATCCTGGAGGCAGAGTGCGTGGTTTTATGTGAGATGGAGCTCTGGCATGAGCTGAGCCTGTCTGCAGCTGTCGGGAACAAATCCCTAAGCTGATCCGGGATAATGCCATACCATATACTCTTAAGCGCCTTATAATCCTCGCGGTTATATAGCAACTTTGGTTTGGCTTTATCAAAACATGTCATGTAAGGTATCATACGAATTGGAATACTACCCCCTCGCCAGTTCTGGCGACGGGGGTAGCATTCCACCCTTCTAGAGGGATAAGACATGTTACTTTACTGAAACGCGGTTGATTTAAAATGAGCCTCAGATCCACAAAATGGATGCCTCTGCCACAGACACGGGTCTGGCCTCCTGCTGCTGACCGAAACTCAGCAAATGGTGGCCTGGACAAAGGGTTTCCTGTCGCAGGGCGGTGTCAAACCACCCCAGACAGGAGATAGTGGATTGTAGCAGGGAGGTTTCAAAGAAACCAGACACTGCCTGGGGAGCACAAGGCTGCCCCTTGCATAATCCAGCCAAACCGGTTCTGGGGCATCCCAGCCCCAGTCCCAGCGTGGCCTGGATCAAAGGAAAGGGGTGTAACCACCCCCTTCCTGGGTCCCACCCATAGGAGGGGACCTAGCAGGATGTCCAGCCCACCAGATTTGAATAAGAGTGGGAGCAGTGCCAATGCAACTCAGATCATCCTGAAGAAACATAAGAAACTAATTCTGGACCCTTCGACATTCTACTCAACATAGAAGACTGAAGAATCTCCCTTGTGGTCAAGGAGTGACCACCCAGTGCAAACAGGCACCATCCAGCCCTCGACCCTTGCTTTGTTGCAGTTCCCGCCAGAACTCGAGCGACAGAGATCGACGAGATCAAGCTTGCCTGCCTTCTGCCAGCCCGATGCACAGTCCCTGCAGAGCTGAGACCTGTGGAGGCGACCGGAAGCGGGGGGCACGCCATCTTGAAAAGGCCACGAGATGCTGACCGTGCAGCCCACGAGTGACCCTCGAAGCTGTACACGGGGGTTTGAGAAGCCCCTACCCCGAGCTACACTTGCACCAAAGCTACCCCCTCCACACTCGACGAGTGCTGCGTGGGGCCCTTCTGCTTGTGTTGGCTCGACGCGTTGGCCCGGTCACTTGCCAGCTGGCTTGTGGCCTTTGTGCCGACGAAAACTTGAATACAACTTGCTTTTCTGGTTGCTCCAGATCTGCACCAGCTCCTGTCAAAAGGAGCCCCCACTCTGACCCTCCTGGTTTGAGTGAGAAGCAATCTCCCGGTTCCGCGTGGATTGCTTTTGCCAAGTGCTGTTTGCTGCAATCTTGAAGCCGACGGTGCTGACGGCGAGAGCCTGCGTGGGACAGATCGTGACCTGCTCCTGGATGTCGCAGTTGCCCCAGAGCCCACGTGACAGCGGAGAGAAGCCTCTCAACAACCATCTGATTGCGCCCGACATTGTCTGGTTCCGTCCTGGTTCCCCCCTGGTCACTGCTGAGTGACCCAGACTCTGTCCCTTCTGCTTTCAGATACATCTCGACTTCGATCCGCCCTTGGATCACACCGGACACTTCTGCTTCCCATCGCCTGCAGCTTCTTCAGCTCCAAGCACCAAGAGCATGCGTGTCAAAACCCGACGCCACTTCGACCCTGTGCACCCACTTCCTGTGGGTGAGGTAACATTGCAACGCCGGTGTTCCTACACTGGTCCACACCTCTAGGGTCTGTGTCTTAAGTTTTGTTCCTCTAGGTTCAGCGGAAGTATCTTTAAACTCACTTTGTGTAACTTTTACGCACCATTGACATTGCATTGGTGCAAGCCGCACTTTCTGTGCTGCACCCGAATTCCGTGGGCTACTCCAGACTTCAGCATTGCTAGTCCTGACTGCTCCCAGTGATTCTCTAGGCCCTAGGCCTAACCACTGCTCGATTGGTATCTATTATACCATTTTTTTAGTATATGGTTTGAGTGGCCACCGGCCCTCATCCAAAATTGTGCAACTTTGTATGTTATACTGTGCTTTTGATTTAACGCTTGTGCCCCTTTGCTCATAAAGAGTACTGGGGATTAATTTAGAAATAAACACATATATTTTTATAATATATACTTGTGTGGTGTCCTTTCATTTGGTATTACAGGATTGTATGTGGTAAAACAGCTCGCTTAACACGACCTCTTAAGTTAAGCCTTTAAGGCTGCTTAGTCCATGCTACCACTAGGATAGCTTGTCTAACAAGGTTGACTTACAACCAGACATCTTTGGGGTTTGTTTGGACTGATACCAAGTGGTTCCAGAATTGGAAACACTCCATATCAGGCCAACTTCTCACAAAGTGACTGAGTGAAATCTTGTAGATTTCACTCAGCCACTTTTAGGAGGCGTTCCTGCGCCGGAACGCCACCCCCCGGCGCAGGAACGCTCAGATGTGGCGCAAGGCTTTACAACGTGATGCATCTCCCAGATGCGTAATGTTGTAAATAACCCGCAGCATGGCGCTGGCATTGCGCCGCCGCTGCGTCACAAAAGTGACACAACAGCAGCGCAAATCAGGCGTAAGGGGCTTGTAAATTTGCCCCCTTGTTTCTGACGATGTCTGAAGTTATGGAGCATTAATTATTGCTAAAGGACATCGGAATAAGACCGGCCACATGACAATTCTTTTGGTCCTAACTAGATAACACTACAGTGCCCTTGATGTTGAATGTTTACTATAGTGCATCAGACACTAAAGTAAATCTTGTGTATATTTCATTTCCTGTAGAATGTTACCATGCAGGTGAAATCCATGTCAATGAAAAGAACAGTGTATTTTAAGTTGATGTAGAGCAGGGAGTAACAGTGGGCTCATGTTCTGGTGAGTATTAAAAAAAAGCCATCCCTTGTGAGAGACTGCAGAAAAGCTGTGAGACCCTCCATCCGATGAGACGAGCTCTGAACTACACACTGACAATGTCTCTTGGGTGCCTTCTCTTGTATCCTTGTCGCCTTTCCTCAGTGTCCCCATCAGCACAGAGCACAGCCCTGGATGTGTTCAGCACTGTCAATGGGAAAGGAGACCAGTGGGTTCCACATTGACCCCGCAGCAACATTTGAATTAACAGGTTAATGGTAACTTGAGTCTGACAGTATCAACGCTCCAATTCAGAACCATAGACCCATTTGAGCCCACCCCCAGACAAGGAAAGAATCCTATGAGGCCTTGAATGGCAGAATGTAGCGCCTTGAGACTCTCACGGGTGAGTAGTGCGCTTTACAAACCCTTGATTGATAGATTGAATGGCGATTGGAAGAGTAACTGAGCTGGTTTCGGACTTAGGGGTAGATTATGTTGGCGGTGAATCCGCATCCTCCGGGCCGGGGGAAGCCACAGCCAGCCCGAAGGATGTGGATTCACCGCCGCGGACATTGCAAACACCCTCCGCGACATTAGGATGCCGGTGGGATCAGCAGCAGACGGCAAGTCTGTCCGCCGCTGATCCGCGGTGAATGCACGCAAATATGGTGGCGGTGGCTGCAAGACACCGCCAGCCATATTAGGTTGCAGGCTGAAACATGCTTTTCCACTGCGGCTTTTTTGCTGTGGAAAAGCATGTGGTCTTTTGTGTTTGGGGGCCCGTTGTGGGCCCCCAGGGTGTCGTGGGTGGGGGGTGCACATGGGGGATACCTATGGTACCCCCCTGCATTTACATGCACAAAGCGCCAGGCACCACGCGGTCCCTGGCGCTTTGTGCATGGTTGGCGGTCACATCCTAATTGGTATGGAGGGGCCGCCGCTGCCCCTGCGGACGGTGCCTCCACCTCGGGAGTGGCGGACGGACGCAGGTCCCCCCGCCATCCTAATAGGCCTCAGAGTTAGGAGACTGGGAGAGTTCGACACAATTGTACAAATGGTTCACCAGTTTAAGTTTCTATTGTGACAGGGAAACTGAGATCTAGTTTCTCAGCATCATATCAGGAAGTATGTAACTTTGCTGCTGCAAGAGGGAACCCTGGCTCTTTCTCAACATCTGACTCTGTTTGCCTTTCAGAATGCCCTGCCGGAACCTGTCTTGCAACAAATAAAGGAAAGGGTTTTTCCCTGTTGGCATCATTACAAAAGAATGCAAATGTCATAAGCATGTCTAAATAGTGGATTAGCATGAACGTAAAGATAGATTTGAGCCGGGTTGAGGAATGGGGCGGGGAACCAGATCTCAGAGGAGTATGAGCAGGGTGCAGAGCCAGGGATCGAAGGGTGGTCATAAATGAGGAGCAGAACCAGACCCAAGAGGAGCATGACAAGGGCATAGATCAAGGAATCTACAGCAGGTTGGAGTCCAGAAGCCAAGGGAGCAAAGGGCTTCTGAGCTGGTACACGCTGGCATACACTGGTAACTACCCTATCACAAACTATGTAGACTACTGGCTTTAGGTTATTCTAACTTAATACCTAGGAAGTCTAGGAAGAGCTTAAGTGCTGTAGTACATAATAAGAACCCTGTGAATCTTGTCTTACCTGCATCACCCTGACCTGACTATTTTACCTGGGGAGTGGAGAGCCTCACTGACCAGCCCCCAAGGCAGGGCCCTCATTTTGTTCAGCTCTATATGTCAAATGAAGCACCTGAAATTCTATCTGCTCTTTGCTGGTAAAAAAAATCATCATTTTTTTTAATTTGAATATTATTCTGGTATCCATGTCATGTAATTTGGGAGGTCTGAAGACTGATGAAGCATTGCATATACTATGTGGTCCAGCCTTGATGGAGCCATTGCACTGAGCAGAGGCAGCCACTCAAGAGAATCAAGGAATGAGTAGTAGCCACAGTAGGGTCCCAGGAGTAGTAGCTCTGCATGGACACCAAAATGACTTCCTGGATCTCCATACCCCATGATAGTATCTGAGGCTGCTGCTACCCCTGGTACGCTCCTCCGTAAGCATCAGAGCCTTCTTGTGTACCAATGTGTCCCTACCAAGGGCAGCATGGAGCTGCTGAGGAGGCGATGCGAATGGCTGTACCATGAAGGTCCTGGCGTCACTTGCTGAGAATTGTCTGCCATGTAGGGGATATGCCACAATGTGGCTGCTCCTTCCCCCCATGACCCTGCTCTACTTTAGTTAAAAGGACATGATGGTGGACTGTGTCAAAGGCTGCTGACTAGCATAATCAAATCAAACTGCTGACTGTCCCTGTCTCTCTCTTCTAGAAGTTTATCTTTAATGTCAGCCAGATCAAACTCTGTGCCGCGCCCTGGTGAAAGTCTGCTTTGCTGCTGTCCTTATATTTGCCACTGACCGTTAACCACACCTTTTGGCATGCTTCCTAGGAAGAAGGGGCAGCCAATGCGTACGTGCTTTGGCGTAGAAACCACCCTCTCCCAGTTATTGATTAACTGTCTTGCCACCCAGAGCGGCCATAAATGGTGCAGGTACCGTGAGCGCCAACACAAGACGCAGGTGTGATGGAAATGGCGCTTCTTGGGTGGCGAATCTCCTTACCCGGTGGAGACACCAGCTCTGAGGTGTAGAACTCTTCGGTGGAGGGGCAGAAGTGGAGATTGAAAACTCGCTCTCCAGTCCTTAGCTGGGTCCTCAACTGCAGCCTGGCTGCTGAAGCCTGCACAGAAAGGTCTGTGTTATTAACACCCTTCTCTATAACTATATGGCACATGCCACAAGTGTGTCTTAGCAGCAGCCCGCTTCAAGTCCCTGCACAGGAGTGTCTGTGTTATGAACACCCTTCTCTACAACTATGTAGCACACGCCACATGTGTGTCTCAACAGCAGCTTGGCTGCTGAACGCTACACCCAGAAAGGTCTGTGTTATTAACACCCTTCTCTATAAATATGTGGCCCATGCCACAAGTGTGTCTTAGCCTGCTGAGCCCTGCACGGAAAGGTCTGTGTTATTAACATCCTACTCTATAACTATGTAGCACACGCCACAAGTGTGCCTTAGCAGCAGCCTGGCTGCTGAAGCCTGCACAGAAAGGTCTGTGTTATTAACATCCTACTCTATAACTATGTAGCACACGCCATATGTGTGTCTTAGCAGCAGCCCGCTTCAAGTCTCTGCACAGGAGTGTCTGTGTTATGAACACCCTTCTCTACAACTATGTAGCACACGCCACATGTGTGTCTCAACAGCAGCTTGGCTGCTGAACCCTACACCCAGAAAGGTCTGTGTTATTAACACCCTTCTCTATAAATATGTGGCACATGACACAAGTGTGCCTTAGCAGCAGCCTGGCTGCTGAAGCCTGCACAGAAAGGTCTGTGTTATTAACATCCTACTCTATAACTATGTAGCACACGCCACATGTGTGTCTTAGCAGCAGCCCGCTTCAAGTCCCTGCACAGGAGTGTCTGTGTTATGAACACCCTTCTCTACAACTATGTAGCACACGCCACATGTGTGTCTCAACAGCAGCTTGGCTGCTGAACGCTACACCCAGAAAGGTCTGTGTTATTAACACCCTTCTCTATAAATATGTGGCACATGACACAAGTGTGCCTTAGCAGCAGCCTGGCTGCTGAACCCTGCACAGAAAGGTCTGTGTTATTAACATCCTACTCTATAACTATGTAGCACACGCCACATGTGTGTCTTAGCAGCAGCCCGCTTCAAGTCCCTGCACAGGAGTGTCTGTGTTATGAACACCCTTCTCTACAACTATGTAGCACACACCACATGTGTGTCTCAACAGCAGCTTGGCTGCTGAACGCTACACCCAGAAAGGTCTGTGTTATTAACACCCTTCTCTATAAATATGTGGCACATGACACAAGTGTGCCTTAGCAGCAGCCTGGCTGCTGAAGCCTGCACAGAAAGGTCTGTGTTATTAACATCCTACTCTATAACTATGTAGCACACGCCACATGTGTGTCTTAGCAGCAGCCCGCTTCAAGTCCCTGCACAGGAGTATCTGTGTTATGAACACCCTTCTCTACAACTATGTAGCACACGCCACATGTGTGTCTCAACAGCAGCTTGGCTGCTGAACGCTACACCCAGAAAGGTCTGTGTTATTAACACCCTTCTCTATAAATATGTGGCACATGACACAAGTGTGCCTTAGCAGCTGCCTGGCTGCTGAAGCCTGCACAGAAAGGTCTGTGTTATTAACATCCTACTCTATAACTATGTAGCACACGCCACATGTGTGTCTTAGCAGCAGCCCGCTTCAAGTCCCTGCACAGGAGTATCTGTGTTATGAACACCCTTCTCTACAACTATGTAGCACACGCCACATGTGTGTCTCAACAGCAGCTTGGCTGCTGAACGCTACACCCAGAAAGGTCTGTGTTATTAACACCCTTCTCTATAAATATGTGGCACATGACACAAGTGTGCCTTAGCAGCTGCCTGGCTGCTGAAGCCTGCACAGAAAGGTCTGTGTTATTAACATCCTACTCTGTAACTATGTAGCACACGCCACATGTGTGTCTTAGCAGCAGCCCGCTTCAAGTCCCTGCACAGGAGTGTCTGTGTTATGAACACCCTTCTCTACAACTATGTTGCACACGCCACATGTGTGTCTCAACAGCAGCTTGGCTGCTGAACGCTACACCCAGAATGGTCTGTGTTATTAACACCCGTCTCTATAAATATGTGGCACATGACACAAGTGTGCCTTAGCAGCAGCCTGGCTGCTGAAGCCTGCACAGAAAGGTCTGTGTTATTGACTTATTGACACCCTTCTCTATAACTATGTAGCACACGCCACAAGTGTGTCTCAGCAGCAGCCTGTTTCAAGTCCCTGCACAGGAGTGTCTGTGTTATGAACACCCTTCTTTATAACTATGTAGCACACGCCGCATGTGTGTCTCAGCAGCAGCCTGCTTCAAGTCCCTGCACAGGAGTGTCTGTGTTATGAACACCCTTCTCTATAAGTATGTAGTACACGCCACAAGTGTGTGTCAGCAGCAGCCTGCTGCTACCCCATGCAGAGGAGTGTCTGTGTTATGAACACCCTTCTCTATAAGTATGTGGTACACGCCACAAGTGTGTCTCAGCAGCAGCCTGCTGCTACCCCATGCACAGGAGTGTCTGCGTTATAAACACCCTTCTCTATAAGTATGTAGTACACGCCACATGTGTGTCTCAGCAGCAGCTTGCCTGCTGAACGCTACACCCAGAAAGGTCTGTGTTATTAACACCCTTCTCTATAAATATGTGGCACATGATACAAGTGTGCCTTAGCAGCAGCCTGGCTGCTGAAGCCTGCACAGAAAGGTCTGTGTTATTAACATCCTTCTCTATAACTATGTAGCACATGCCACAAGTGTGTCTCAGCAGCAGCCCGCTTCAAGTCCCTGCACAGGAGTGTCTGTGTTATGAACACCCTTCTCTATAACTATGTAGCACACGCCACATGTGTGTCTCAGCAGCAGCTTGGCTGCTGAACGCTACACCCAGAAAGGTCTGTGTTATTAACACCCTTCTCTATAAATATGTGGCACATGATACAAGTGTGCCTTAGCAGCAGCCTGGCTGCTGAAGCCTGCACAGAAAGGTCTGTGTTATTAACACCCTTCTCTATAACTATGTAGCACACGCCACAAGTGTGTCTCAGCAGCAGCCTGCTTCAAGTCCCTGCACAGGAGTGTCTGTGTTATGAACACCCTTCTTTATAACTATGTAGCACACGCCGCATGTGTGTCTCAGCAGCAGCCTGCTTCAAGTCCCTGCACAGGAGTGTCTGTGTTATGAACACCCTTCTCTATAACTATGTAGCACATGCCACAAGGGTGTCTCAGCAGCAGCCTGGCTGCTGAACCCTGTGCAGAAATGTTTGTGTTATAAATAACCCCTTTGTAACTATGTAGCGCACTCAACAAGTGTGTCTCTGCTGCAGCCTCATCACTGAACACCGCACCGAAGTGTCTGTATTATATAATGTCAATGTTGATAAAATCGGTGCCATGTTTATAGTGATATATTCGTATATAAGAGCGAAGTCGCATTTCTATTTTCAAATTCACGGCCATGAACTCTTCATCAACCCCCACTCTGAAAATGCGTGGTCAGGAAGGTGCTGAGACCTAAGCCGGAGGTTACTGATTGACAGGTCACAGGTGGCGTGGCACGTAGCCGATAGACAAACATGTGAACAGGAAACTCAGATCGATTCCTCAGATAAGTACAGTGACACCACGATAGTCCAGGGAGATTGGCCCCAATAAAGCACAAATGGCCAGAGGGGAGCACGCATTCCCAAAAACACCAAAAAGTCAGATGCCACATGAAGTTAGGAACACCCAGCTAATCAGGAGACAGCACACACTGTGATCATGCGCCCCTCATGCCAGACATCTGGACATGTTTCCCACTGCCCCCCATTGTGTCCATGTAAGGGCGAGGTTCACCTGCATTTGTTATAAGGTGCCTTATTTATGACTCCAAAGTCAAGTCCTGCACTCTTTTGCCAAAAAGGATATCAGGAAACCCTTTATGACACCCAAAGAAATGTATAAAACCCTGTTCAGATTGATTGTACTTTGAGACAGTCCTCATACCAGTTTCTGTAACTGCGGTCTCGGCCCAAGTGTATTATTAATCTGTTCCTGTTTTGCCAAACACCTCTTGTTTTTTGTTTTTTCAAGGTAATTTCATATCAAAGCAGCAATACACCCCCTATAACTATGTAACACAAACATCAAGTGTTCTGCAGCTGCAGCCTGGCTACTGAACACTGTACAGAAGTGTCTGTATTATATTCACTCCCTCTATAACTATGTAGTGCACGCAACCAGGAGAGGCATTGACCTAACGGCTAGAGCGGTCGACCTCGAATCTGGGGAGCCGGGTTCGAGTCTCGGCAGTGACGCTGACCATCCTGTGATTCTGGACAAATCAGTTAATCTCCCTGTACCTAACAAAAATGAATGTGTCCACATGTAAAGCAACTGGTGCTATGTAAAGCGCTCTGATACCCGATACCTTTGGGTCAAGTTTGCGCTATATAAAACTCTGTAAAAAAGAAACTGTGTGCCTGAGCAGCAGTCTGGCTGCAGAACACTGCACAGAAGTGTTCATGTCCCCCTCTATACCTATGTAGCACACACGTGACAAATGTGCCTCATCAGTAGCCTGGCTGTTGAACACAACACAGAAGTGTCTGAGTTATAAACACCCCCCTCTATAACTATGTAGCACATGCCACAAGTGTGGCTCTGCACAGAAGTGTCCATGTTATAAATACCCCCCTCTATAACTATGTAGCACACATGACAAGTGTGTCTCAGCAGCAGCCTGGCTGCTGAACACCGCACAGATGTGTCTGTGTTATAAATGGTTGACTGATAGAATATCAATTCCCAAAATATCCCCATAGTGAAATATCGATGCAAAAATAACGATGTCAAGATCGATGTAAAAAATATAGATGTACAAAATATCGATTTTTTTAATGGAAATAAAAATTAATGTTAAATGTATTAAAAATAAAATTAACTTAAAAAAATATTTAGATTTATTATATATTTTTCCTTTAAAACAATACATTTTAATTTATTTTATAAATATATAAAAATTTACAAATAAATATGTATATATTTATATACACTTATAACATAAAATCTAATACAAAACATTATATTATAAATTAAAACATTACAATATTTAATAGTCTTTAAAATTACATTTTACACTCCATTGAGTGCAACAGTAGGAAGAGTGTTGGATAGCGGAGTGGTAAAAATTACTATTGCCACTTCAGTGAGTGCAGCAGTAGGGAAAGTGTTAGATAGTGGAGGGGTGAACCTTAATATTCTCACTCCAGTGAGTGCAAAAGTAGAGAAAATGTTGGATAGCGGAGGGGTAAAAAGTTACGATTCCCACTCCAGGGGGTGCAACAGCAGGGAAAGTGTTGTATAGGGGATGGGTAAAAATTACTATTCCCACTCCAGTGAGTGCAATAGTCGGGAAAGTGTTGGATAGCGGAGAGGTAAAACTTAATATCCACAGTCCAGTAAGTACAATAGTAAAGAAACTGTTGGATAGCAGAGGGGTAAATATTACTATTCCCACTCCAATAGTTGCAACAGTAGGGAAAGTGTTAGATAGCGGAAGAGTAAAACTTAATATTCCCACTCCATTGAATGCAACAGTAGGGAAAATGTTGGATAGTGGAGGGGTAAAAATGAGTATGCCCACCTCAATGGGTGCAACAGTAGGGAAAGTATTGGATAGCGGAGGGGTAAAGATTACTATTTCCACTCCAGTGAGTGCAACAGTAGGGAAAGTGTTTGATATCGAAGGGGTAAAACTTAATACTCCCTCTCCAGTGAGTGCAACAGTAGGGAAAGTGTTGGATAGCAGAGGAGTAAAACTTAATATTCCTTCTCCAGTGAGTGCAACAGTAGGGAAAATGTTGGATAGCGGAGGGTTAAAGATGACTGTTCCCACTCCAGTGAGTGCAACAGTAGGGAAAGTGTTGGATAGCAGAAGGGTAAAACGTAATATTCTCACTCCAGTGAGTGCAATAGTAGGGAAAGTGTTGGATAGCGGAGGGGTAAAAATGACTATTCCCAAACCAGTAAGCACAATAGTAAAGAAAATGTTGGATAGGGGAGGGGTAAAATTACTATTCCCACTCCAGTGAGTGCAACCGTAGCGAAAGTGTTGGATAGCAGAGGGGTAAAATGTAATATTCTCACTCCAGTGAGTGCAACAGTAGGGAAAATGTTGGATAGCGAAGGGGTAAAAAATGACTATTCCCCCTCCAGTGGGTGCAACAGTAGGGAAAGTGTTGGATAGGGGAGGGGTAAAAATTACTATTCCCACTCCAGTGATTGCAATAGTAGGGAAAGTGTTGGATAGCGAAGAGGCAAAACTTAATATCTCCAGTCCAGTAAGTACAATAGTAAAGTAATTGTTGGATAGCGGAGGGGTAAAAATTACTAATCCCACTCCAGTGAGTGCAACAGTAGGGAAAGTGTTGGATAGCAGAGGGGTAAAACGTAATATTCTCACTCCAGTGAGTGCAATAGTAGGGAAAGTGTTGGATAGCAGAGGGGGAAAAATGACTATTCCCAAACCAGTAAGCACAATAGTAAAGAAAATGTTGAATAGGGGAGGGGTAAAATTACTATTCACACTCCAGTGAGTGCAACCGTAGCAAAAGTGTTGGATAGCAGAGGGATAAAATGTAATATTCTCACTCCAGTGAGTGCAACAGTAGGGAAAATGTTGGATAGGGAAGGGGTAAAAAATGACTATTCCCCCTCCAGTGGGTGCAACAGTAGGGAAAGTGTTGGATAGGGAAGGGGTAAAAATTACTATTCCCACTCCAGTGATTGCAATAGTAGGGAAAGTGTTGGATAGCGAAGAGGTAAAACTTAATATCTCCAGTCCAGTAAGTACAATAGTAAAGGAAATGTTGGATAGCGGAGGGGTAAAAATTACTAATCCCACTCCAGTGAGTGCAACAGTAGGGAAAATGTTGGATAGCGGAGGAGTGAAACTTTATATACCCACTCCAATGGTTGCAACAGTAGGGAAAATGTTGGATAGCGGAGGGGTAAAGATGACTGTTCCAACTCCAGTGAGTTCAACAGTAGGGAAAGTGTTGGATAGCTGAGGGGTAAAACGTAATATTCTCACCCCAGTGAGTACAACAGTAGGGAAAGTGTTGGATAGCGGTGGGGTAAAATGTAATATTCCCACTCCAGTGGGTGTAATAGTAGAGAAAATGCTGGATAGCGCAGGGGTAAAACTTAATATTCCCACTCCAGTGGGGGCAACTGTAGGGAAAATGTTGCTTAGCGGAGGGGTAAAAATTACTATTCCCACTCTCTTGGGTGCAACAGTAGGGAAAGTGTTGGTTGGGTGAGGGGTAAAAATGAATATGCCCACTCCAGTGGATGCAACAGTAGAGAAAGTGTTGGATAGGGGGGGGGTAAACATTAACACTTACACTGGAGTCAGTTCAAAATTAAAAACAAACAAATTTACAACAACACAAAAGATTTAAAAAAATGTTTTAAATATTACAAAAGATAGAAACAGATTTGACTGAAAAAAGATCTAACAAATACCTAGAGAGATTATTTACAAAAATACAAAAATAATTTAAAAACAAAAAACTATTTTTAATAAGAAAATGTTTTTATAAACAAAACATTATTTATTACATAAATGTAATATTTTTTATTTCCTACCCTATAACACCACACAATTCACAACCCACATTTAACTTTATTTAAAATGTACCTCCATTATTAACATAATGAATTATCAATTAAACAAATATTATTAATTTAGTTAAAAACGTACTTACTCCCCAAACGTTATCCCTATAAAAACAAAACACATACAAAATAACAATAAAGACTTACCATAAATGTTTATCAATAGATAAATGAATATTAGAAAATCCACGAATTATTAATTTATTAAACATAAATTACATTCCACCCTGTACCCAATAAACACAACCCACTCCTAAAAATAATTACACAGTTTCTATAACTAATTTTACATTAATACATTATTATCAAATAACAAAAACTTATTCATTATTTTAAAAGAATTTACTTCCCATCCGTTACCACTATAAACCCCACAACTTACATCAAAAATTAATTGCACAGTTGCCATATTTTCATTTTAATTAATTAATTAATTAGTATTAATTAACAAAACAAACTAAATTATTTATAAATGAATTACTTCCCTCCCATTCTCCTAAAAACCTCATGAACCACTCCTAAAAAAGATACAATTAAAATAATGAATTACAAAATAATTAATTATTAATAATTAACAACCAATTAAAAATATTTAATAATAGAATAACTCCCGCAATTAGCACTATAAAATATAAATTAAACAAATATTAATACATCAAAAATATTAATACATTTATTATAATTAAATAACTTCCCACCCAACTTCCCACCCTATTCCGATATAAACCCACGACCCGCTCCTAAAAATAATGACACATTTGACATAATTGCCAATTAATTCATTAATAATAATTCACAGGCAATTCATTAATAATTATTCATGAAATAATTCATACAATAAACTCTATAAATTCTAAATTAAATAAATGCTAATACATAAAAAATATAATTAATTTATTATAATTCAATTACTTCCCATCCTATTCCCCTGTAAACCCACAATCTGCTTCAGAACTTAAAAACACAACATTTAATTAAGATAACATTAATAACTACCAAAAATGTAACACATATATTAAAAAACAAAACAAATTCCTATACAAAAAAATAGATCACATACTTTTAAAATACATAACACTAATTAAAACGTCGATATTTTAAACAACTATATTTTTGCAAACGATATTAACAACTTTGATATTTCCAAAAATGATATTTCTTACCTGCAAGTCGATATTCTTGACCACAATAATCTTCCTGTCGATATTTCTGTATCACGATATTTTAAAATCGAGATTTGTGTATATTGACATTTTAAACTCGATATTCTTTCTGTGCACCGTTATTAACACCCTTTTCTATAACTATGTATCACACGCCACTATTGTGTGTCTCAACGGCAGCCTCACTACTGAACACTGCGCAGAGGTGGCTCTGTTATCTCCCAACGACTCTACAAGCCAGCAAATTCATAATCCTTAACCACCCAAACATACAACACTTCTTTATTTCCACACGGAGCATGGACTTACATCGTGCATGAGTGTTATATCTTTTATATATTAAAAAATAAAATATTAGACCACAGCTTTTTTGTACTCCCAAGAGCACCAAATATCTGTTATTTTTCGTTCATGTTTTGTGCATTGATAATTATTTAGCAAACATATATATTTTTTGCGATATTACAACACATTTTCAAATGAGGATCAACCGTGGTAGGCATTCAGTCTTTAATCCAAGTTCCCTGTGGTGTAAGAGAGTGTCTAAGTCCCCACTGAAGGTATTCTGGCCACAGTCACTATAATGAGTGCATTCCCTGTAGGCCACTGAAGATGCTGTCTAATGAAAGCTTAATGTACCCTTTAGTATTGATAAAAAGAGCAAACAACATGAAGCACGAATTTGGAGACTTTACACATTGCACACATGAGATAGAAATGCATTGAAAAATGAGCTTAGAGTAGCAGAAGCGTCATAAAATAGTGCTTTATAAAATAAAGAGACGTAAACATGCACATTTTATACACTTACATATAAAATGTTGAGAGAAAAAGTTATGGCCTGATGTCATAAAAGTACTATAGGTAAATAACACTAGTGAAGAAAATGTGATGGTATAGACTCTAAAATTCATGTAAGAAGCTTGAAAATTCAGGTGAAGATATTAGAAGTGCTATAGATGATTAAATAATAGAAACGATAAAGAAAAACATGAAGATTTCATGTAATAGATAACTTTTGCAGTAATTGAGTATACCTAGGAATTATGTAGATACATGGGAATTAACACTGATTTATGAAATTACATTGATTTCAAATGAGTGTAATGGTGTTTATGAAATAATAATGTGAATCTGAAATCGAGCAATGCTTGATGCCAGAATGACTGCTTTAAACATGTTATGAGCTATAACAATGGACTACTGATATTATAATTTGGCATTTTTCCATGCTTACAGAGTGAACATTCCTATGGACAATATGTGATTCGATTGTTATGAGAATATTGAGACCCTGAGACTTATGCTAACCATAGCATGTGTGTTACTATTATGTTTCTTTTCAGCAGTAGATATCGACACATACTTTTCTATTCTCTTGGAGTGCATGGGAGTATTCGTTGAAGTGTCTACTTTCTGAATGAGTTAATTCTACATCCTGGACTTCTAATGTCTTTCGATGGCGGTGTGACACCACCTGACTTGAACATTTGTAAGAAATCTTATAAAAAATGAAACCAGGAGGAGCAATCTATCTCTCTATCTCTCGCCCCCTTACCTTTTTGAGATACCCACTTTGCTTTCTGATGCTGCCTGATCTTTGAGGATTCAATACCTCTACCTTGCTCTAGGGGGGCGCTGGATGTTGAAATTGTATAATTTACGATTCCAACTCCAGTCTGTGCAACAGTAGGGAAGGTGTTGGATGTTAAATCCAACATCTTCTGCCCCGCTGCGAGTCATTGTTCCGTCTTGTGGAGTAATGGTATGCGTTGTTACAACGCAATCGTTGTAACAACCGCGTTGTACTTTCATGCGTTTTTCCGGATTAGTGGTAAACAAATTGCTGAACCAGAACTGATCTTGAGATAGACTCTCTCTTTTCGCCAATGGACAATGCCCGTCCAGACTTTAAATTCCCATCCGTGGATTTGAGTAGTCCTACCTTGTTAGATTTGTAGGATTATCCTTCTAAATAATGGTAGTCAGGTTATGTACCTCTGTATTTTAAACTCTGACTCTTTCGCATAAATGCTAAAAGTTTTGATTAAAGCGATTGTTTTACTAACTGACATACCGAAAAGGTAATTGAATTTAATGGATTTTGGATCTCTAATACAATAACTTTAACAAAATCTGATCTGTGACTTTTATTTGTGTCAATGTTATATCATTGAACTGTGCAACCGTTTGGAGTAAGGGGCAAGGGGCCAATTGAGGAAGTGCGGAAATTTCTTGGATAATCTATGGAAATTCACCCCGCCTATCATCTAAAAAAGGTCCATGGAGGATTGAGAGATAAAATGTAGTTCAGCATACTCTAATCGTAGGAGGGCCCAGTGCGGTTGGAGTATTGAGAAAAGGTTTTATGCTTCTGCACAAACTACAAGCAGTTTATTATTGGTAGTGCAGAAACCAGATCCTCAAGTTTACTTCCAGATGCCCCAGAACCCCTCACTGTACCAGAATTAGCAAAACGACAATATGATCCATGATCAGACACCTTCAGGTGGTCAAAACTCTTCTGCCAGGCTCCTGTTCCGGCATCCCAAACATTCTTCTGAGCCTGGTCTCCTCCATGACCTTCATTGGCTCACAGTAGACAAACTCATCAATTTTAAGGCACTTTGATACATGTATAAAATCAACTCACGCTCAGGGGCGCAGTACAAAATCTAGCCACTCCTACCACACTCTGCGTTCAAACAACCAAGCTCTTTTCACAATTCTCAGAATTAGGTGCACCCGGACGGGTGGCCGCACCTTCGTGTCTCTGGGCCCCAAGTTATGGAACACACTCCCGGAATCTCTGAGATCTTGCACACCTCAAATCACCTTCCGCAAGGAGCTGAAAAGTTGGTATTTTAAAGTATCCTTCCTAAACTGTCTTGCCTGTCCACTAAGCACTGGGACACCCACTGTGTAGGTATGTGCTATACAAGATCATAATAATAATAATAATAATGATGATAATATTAAAAATAATAATTATTATAATGATAATAATAATAATAATCCTAATAATACATATAATAATAGTAATATTAATAGTAATAATCTTAATACTAATAATAATATTAACGATAATAATAATAATAACAATAATAATGCTGATATTAATAATAATAGTGATAATAATAATGATAATAATAGTCCTAATAATGATAATAATACGAATAATGATAATAATAATGATAATACTTATACTATTAATAATAATGATAATGATAATAATAATAATAACGCGAATAATAATAATGATAATAATAATAATAATAACGATAATAATAATGAAAATAATAATGATACTAATAATGATAATAATAATGTTAATAATAATAATAATGATAATAATGATACTGATAATAATAATAATGTTAATAATAATAACGATAATAATAATGAAAATACTAATGATACTAATAATGATAATAATAATGTTAATAATAATAATAATGATAATAATGATACTGATAATAATAATGATAATAATAATAATAACGATAATAATAATGAAAATAATAATGATACTAATAATGATAATAATAATGTTAATAATATTAATAATGATAATAATGATACTGATAATAATAATAATAAAGGTTAATAATAATAATAATGATAATAATGATACTGATAATAATAATATTGATAATAATAATGTTATGTTATGTTATGTTATAATGCATTTAATATAGCGCAACGGCTACTCAACAAGAGTGTCCCGGCGCTTTCCACTTGCAGCTCAAAGTAAAAATAACACAACAAAGCTAAAACAGAATTAGAAACAAAAAAGAACATAAAAAGCCCACAGATTAAAAAGCCAAGTCTTCAGGCTCTTCCTGAACTGGAGCAGATTGGCAGTGCTGCGGAGCGTAAGTGGAAGCGAGTTCCACAGCTGGGGAGCTTTGCAGCTGAAAGAACGCCCCCCTGCGCGGGCCTTCCTCACCCGCGGGACCACCGCTGTGAACAGGGATTCCGACCGCAGGGAGCGGGTTGGACAATAGAAGGCTAGTCTCCGCCTCAAATATCCGGCACCTGAGCCAAACAGAGCTTTGTGCATCAGCGTCAGGGACTTGAGCATGATCCGCTTCCGGATCGGCAGCCAATGGAGCGTCTGTAACAGGCCAGACGCTCGAGTTCGTCTGCGCAAGCCGAAAATCGCCCGAGCGGCGTAGTTCTGCGCCACCTGCAGGCGCTGGACCAGATAGTCAGGAAGGCCGAGAAAAAGGGCATTGGCGTAATCTAGCCTTGATCCAATAAGCGCCTGCACAGTAATACGCCTGTGCTCCACCGACAGAAGGGGCAGGAATTTGCGAAGCATTTTCAAAATTCCATAGCAGGTGCCAGCCAGACCAAGGATATGCGTTCTCAGCGACAGCTGGTTGTCTAGCTTGACTCCCAGATTTTTAGCAACCAAAGATGATTGTGCGGGAGGACACATATCGGTCGGCCACCAGTGCTGCCACTCAGGATCGGTGACGCACCCGAAGAATAAGACCTCAGACTTGCTCGAGTTAGCCTTCAAACTGTTTCACTGGAACCAGTCGAAGACCATTCTCAAACAGCCCCGGATCCTCTCTCCATCGAACTCCTGGTCCTTACCGCACGTGAAGAGGAGTTGCGTATTGTCGGCGTAGGACACGATCTGGGCCCCATGTGCCTCCACCGCAGCCGCCAAAGGGGACATAAAGATGTTAAACAGCGTGGGGCTCAACACAGAACCCTGTGGAACCCCAACTCCCAGTGGCGGCATCTCGGCAGAGCTCTGGGAAACCCAGACCGTCTGGCGGCGGCCCTCAAGGAAGGATGTGAACCATTTGAGCACCGTCCCCCTGAGGCCGATGTCATGGAGCCTAGCTAGAAGCGCCTCATGAGGGACGGTGTCGAAGGCCGCCGGCAGGTCTAACATGACCAACATGGCCCTACCGCCGACATCCAGGGTCTCCCTGATGATCTCAGTGACCTCCAACAAAGCCGTTTCCGTACTAAGGTTAGGACGGAATCCGGATTGGGAGGGATGGAGCAGATTGTTAGCTTCCAAAAAGCTCGACAGGACGCCATGAACATGTTTTTCGGTGATCTTAGCTAGAGCCGGGAGAAGTGAAATTGGCCTATAATTGGCCAAGGCCTCGGCGTCAAGACCCGGTTTTTTCAGGAGGGGGATCACCATCGCTCTTTTCCAAGAGCTAGGGACCCTCCCCTCCCTGAGGGAGGCATTGAGGATGGGGTTGACCAGCGGGGTAACCACCGCCGATACCCAGGCCAAGAATTTGGCAGGGCAGGGGTCAAGTGGCGAGCCAGATTTAAGATTGGCCAGCAGCAGCCTGGACGCATCGCTGGAAACGGCTGGAAAATCAGACAACACCGCCACAGGCGTGTGCGGTGGTCCGCAGCCCGCCCCCAAGGCGCCGCTTCCCTCCTCCAGCCTCTCCACGAAGGAGGCCTGAATCGCCTTGATCTTGTTGGTAAAGAAGCTCGCAAGATCACATGCCCACGCATCCGAAGATGCTAGTGGGGGCGAGTAGGAACTGGGGGTCGTGAACTCCTTCACAATGGTGAAGATCTCCTTACAGGAGTTCGCAGAAGCCTCAATCCTCCTGGCCAGGTACTCCGTCTTAGCTCCCAGGATGTCCCTGTGGTAGGCCTTCACAGCCGCCCTATAGGCGAGTTTCGCCCCCCCGTCGTACCGAAGGCGCCAGGTCCTCTCGGCCACCTTACATTGGCTGCGAGCCACACGAAGCGCCTCCGTAAACCACGGCGCAGATTGCCGTATCGCCGCGGACCGGGGGGCTGCCCTAGGGGCAAGATCCTTCAACCTTTCAATCAGCCAGAGCTGTAGAGCCTCGGTGTCTCTTTCCAGATCACCTGAAAGGTGGCAAGGGTGGTCCACAAGCGCCTGCTCCAGCATGTCGGGCGTCACTCTATGCAACGCTCTCGAGGCTGGTCTAGGCAGCACAGGGGCGCTATTATCCGGCCGCCCATTCTCCGGCACGGAAAATCTAATCAGCCTGTGATCCGTCCAGAGCACCGGCAGGGTATCGACCTCCACGATCGGGACTGACGAGAACACCTGATCCAGGGTATGCCCTTTCTCATGTGTTGGACCTGACACAAACGGTACAAGGCCCAGCGGAGATGTAATATCCAGCAATTTGATAGCGTCCGGGTCATCCGTCACATCGAGGTGGAAATTGAAGTCACCTGCCACAACGCAGTGCTGTGTAGACAGCGCTAGCTCAGAAATAACTGTCTGCAGGTCCTCCAGGTAGGAACCCACAGCCCTGGTGGCCTATATATCAGCAGCCCCTTCAGAGCTTGACCCGGGGACAGCCTCAGCGTAAAGGCAAGCGACTCTGAGCTCCCAATGGAGTTCAGGGGAAGCACGGAGCAGGAAACGCTCTTTTTCACCACTACTGCCACTCCCCCGCCCCTTCCATTCACTCTATCCTGCCGGAAAATGTTATACGCCGGAGGGATGGCTGAAAAAATGTCCGGATTGGACGCCTCTCCCAACCAGGTTTCTGTCAATAAAAGACATAAGGGATTTTCCCTAACGAGGAGATCGTATATATGCAGGGCATGGCAGCCTACAGACCTCGTATTGAGCAGCAGGCACAGATGTTTCACACCAGCCGTAACTGGGCGGGGGACATTGGCATATGTCCAGGAAGGCATCCAGCCACAGCCCGGACAACGCCGTTTACCCTTAAAACGCCCCGGGAAAATGGAGCGACAAGAACAAGAATGGCTCCGCATATCCCGCAACATCGCCGAGGAGTAGCAAATCATCCTTGCCTGGGTCTAGCCGGGCCGCCGTCCCCCGCCGCCCCGGCGCCTCCGGGACGCTGACGGGCGCAGACGGGCAGGACTCCGGCACGACTCAGGCTAAGCGAAGGCGTCCACCTGCGCGTCACGCTGCGCGTGAGGGAGCGACTTTAAATAGGCGCTCCAGTCAGCCCTGAGCGCGCGAGTCCGCTCCAAGATGGCGGCCGCCGCCGGCTGAAGTGCCCCAAACGAAGATGGCGCCCAAAATTCCCCCAGGACCCGGACCCACCAAAGTGGTGGTGCTTTGCAGGCACAAGAAGCCGTTTTTTATGTGCAGTAAGGGGAAGGAGGGCCGCGAGCTGCAGGCGAGAAGCCTAAAAACAGGGGTAAGTAAAATGCAAAAATTAACCAAAATGGAAAAACAGGGAAGCCTTAAAATACTCAGCGCTAGAGCCAGCGCGAGCGCAGCAATGTGGTAGATGGTAGAGACCACCTTCACGCAAAGGACCGCCTTAAATAGGCGCTCCAGTCAGCCCTGAGCGCGCGAGTCCGCTCCAAGATGGCGGCCGCCGCCGGCTGAAGTGCCCCAAACGAAGATGGCGCCCAAAATTCCCCCAGGACCCGGACCCACAAAAGTGGTGGTGCTTTGCAGGCACAAGAAGCCGTTTTTTATGTGCAGTAAGGGGAAGGAGGGCCGCGAGCTGCAGGCGAGAAGCCTAAAAACAGGGGTAAGTAAAATGCAAAAATGAACCAAAATGGAAAAACAAGGAAGCCTTAAAATACTCAGCGCTAGAGCCAGCGCGAGCGCAGCAATGTGGTGGATGGTAGAGGCCACCTTCACGCAAAGGACCGCCTTAAATAGGCGCTCCAGTCAGCCCTGAGCGCGCGAGTCCGCTCCAAGATGGCGGCCGCCGCCGGCTGAAGTGCCCCAAACGAAGATGGCGCCCAAAATTCCCCCAGGACCCGGACCCACCAAAGTGGTGGTGCTTTGCAGGCACAAGAAGCCGTTTTTTATGTGCAGTAAGGGGAAGGAGGTCCGCGAGCTGCAGGCGAGAAGCCTAAAAACAGGGGTAAGTAAAATGCAAAAACGAACCAAAATGGAAAAACAGGGAAGCCTTAAAATACTCAGCGCTAGAGCCAGCGCGAGCGCAGCAATGTGGTGGATGGTAGAGACCACCTTCACGCAAAGGACCGCCTTAAATAGGCGCTCCAGTCAGCCCTGAGCGCGCGAGTCCGCTCCAAGATGGCGGCCGCCGCCGGCTGAAGTGCCCCAAACGAAGATGGCGCCCAAAATTCCCCCAGGACCCGGACCCACCAAAGTGGTGGTGCTTTGCAGGCACAAGAAGCCGTTTTTTATGTGCAGTAAGGGGAAGGAGGTCCGCGAGCTGCAGGCGAGAAGCCTAAAAACAGGGGTAAGTAAAATGCAAAAACGAACCAAAATGGAAAAACAGGGAAGCCTTAAAATACTCAGCGCTAGAGCCAGCGCGAGCGCAGCAATGTGGTGGATGGTAGAGACCACCTTCACGCAAAGGACCGCCTTAAATAGGCGCTCCAGTCAGCCCTGAGCGCGCGAGTCCGCTCCAAGATGGCGGCCGCCGCCGGCTGAAGTGCCCCAAACGAAGATGGCGCCCAAAATTCCCCCAGGACCCGGACCCACCAAAGTGGTGGTGCTTTGCAGGCACAAGAAGCCGTTTTTTATGTGCAGTAAGGGGAAGGAGGTCCGCGAGCTGCAGGCGAGAAGCCTAAAAACAGGGGTAAGTAAAATGCAAAAACGAACCAAAATGGAAAAACAGGGAAGCCTTAAAATACTCAGCGCTAGAGCCAGCGCGAGCGCAGCAATGTGGTGGATAATAATAATAATCTGTTCCAAAGGTTGGCAGAAAGTAACAAGGAGCCGAATCCTCCGTTTACCAATCTTATAGAGAGGAAATTTACGAGGCTGGAAGTTGATATCTGCTCCCCTCGTTCCGACAGGGCCTCTCTCTGCTCGTGGACACTTTGGATCTGATTTCTGTACTACCAATAATATAACACTTGTAGTACTCCATGGGGGATTACACTGGGACCCCCTATGCAGGAGGATCCAGATCCGTTTGTTGTCTATATTGAATAAATTGGCCACAAGTTAAAGACAGAGTGTGCACTTGGAGCCCAGCCGGGAAACCCATGATGACATTGTGGCATCTGTGATTAAAACATTTTTGACGAGTTTTTGTTTTCTAAAATGACGAAGGTGGTGTGAAGCAATTCTACTTCCACCGAAACGCCGCGTCAACAGACTTTTTAATAAATGTGTTGTTGCAAATGGAAAATGATTGATGTTATTGAATACTATATGAATGCAATAGATGTTTTTATTTATTGAATGTGTTTTTAACATGTGCAATGGTGTATTTTTCACTACAAATAAAAAACATTTTCTTAGAACTATAGAGAGACAGGAAATGATTTTATAATGTTGGTGAATGTTTAAAATGACTACTAATTTGGCTATGTATTGATCTGCTGAATTATGTTTCATGGGGCAAGTGGAGCACAAAGGGAAAATTGATTTTCCCTTGTTTCTGCTTGATAAACCCACATACACACATACCTACATACCAACCTCTTCTGTACCAGGAACCGAAAGCGACTCTTGGCATGCGGCTTATATTTGCTCGCTCGGCTCTTGACTTCAGAGACTGGATCTAAGGACATTGTATGTACCCAAGCATTACAAACAGAGGGAGCCCTGCCCTAGTCTTCGAGGTGTAGTGACAGAGTTGAGGGGAGCTCAGGGCAGTGGTTTAAGGAAGCCTGGGAGGACAGAACTTATCTCTTGTTCTCACCTTACTGCCCCCTACCCTTGCCCTCTGCCCCTTCCAATCTTCACCAGTATACTCTTGAATGCATGTTTACAATGCCTTGATAGATTAGTTCTATTTAAAACCACATGCTGACCTCCTCAGTTACAGAAATCCATAAGCATCCCTTGGCACATGCTTAGATTTGCTCACTATGGCTATATTTATTTACCCTGCTCTCGTTTTCACAGACAGAATCTAACTAGTCAGGACATTGCGGGAATAGGGGGTGCGCAGGCCTACCTTTGAGGACCGGCTGGGTGAGGCGATGAGTAGGGCATAGCAAACTCTACATTATGAGTTGTTCAAATATTGTGAAGCTGGTCCATTTAGACCAGATTGACAAAGAGCTTATTACGCTGAGGTTCAAATTGTTTAAATCATCCCAATAAAATCTAAATTTTATATAGTCCATGTAGAGCTGTAGACCGTGAATAGTTGTGCTGTTTTGTTATGCAGCATTATGGTGTGGCAGATGGCGTGGTAGTATGCTTGCTTACTCAGGAAGTCTCACCGTTGTAATTATTTCTGAAGAAGTCCTAAAAGGAGGGACGAAACGTGTTGGCAGTTGTTGGATGCCTCTTTGTACACAAAAATACTTGAAAAATGGATAAAGGATTGTTTTTAAAGAAAACTTCATGTCTTTGAAGAAACCAATTCACAGAATATGGAAAAATCTGTCAAGACTTTGTCGCCTACATTTTTGGGGAGAAAACTGGAACACCATATCAATCAATCAATCAATCAAAGAAATTTATAGAGCGCACTACTTACCCGTAGGGTCCCAAGGCGCTTAGGGGGCGGGGGGGGGTGCCGTTACTGCTCGAACAGCCAGGTCTTGAGTTTCTTCCTGAAGGCGAGGTGGTCTTGGGTCAGGCGCAGGTCGGCCGGGAGGGAGTTCCAGGTCTTGGCGGCCAGGTAGGAGAAGGACCTTCCTCCTGTTGTCGCTCTACGGATGCGTGGGACGGCGGCGAGGGCGTGGCTGGCTGATCGGAGGTGGCGTTTGGGAGCGTAGAAGTTGATTCGGTTGTTGAGGTTGCTCGGGCCTTGATCGTGTAGGGCTTTGTGTGCGTAGGTGAGGAGCCGGAAGGTGATTCTTTTGTTGACGGGGAGCCAGTGCAGGTCTCTCAGGTGTCCGGAGATGTGGCTGTTTCGTGGGATGTCGAGGATGAGTCTGGCTGAGGCGTTCTCGATCCGTTGGAGTCTCTTCTGGAGCTTGGCGGTGGTTCCGGCGTAGAGGGCGTTGCCGTAGTCCAGTCGGCTGGTGACGAGGGCCTGGGTGACGGTCTTCCTGGTCTCCGTGGGGATCCACCAGAAGATCTTCCGAAGCATGCGCAGGATGTTGAAGCACGACGAGGAGACGGCGTTGACTTGCCTGGTCATGGAGAGGGAGGAGTCCAGGATGAAGCCCAGGTTGCGTGCGTGGTTCGTCGGTTTGGGTGCGGTGCCCAGGGCGGGGGGCCACCAGGAGTCGTCCCAGGCAGAGGGCGAGGAGCCCAGGATGAGGACCTCCGTCCTGTCTGAGTTCAGTTTCAGGCGGCTGGTCGTCATCCACTCGGCTACCTCTTTCATCCCTTCGTGCAGGTTGGCTCTGGCGGCGGCGGGGTCGTTGGTCAGGGAGAGGATCAGCTGGGTGTCGTCGGCGTAGGAGATTATGTTGAGGTTGTGTTGGCGTGCGATGGCCGCGAGGGGGCTCATGTAGACGTTGAAGAGGGTAGGGCTCAGCGAGGATCCTTGAGGGACGCCGCAGATGACTTCGGTGGCCTCTGACTTGTACGGTGGTAGGCGGACTCTCTGCGTTCTTCCGTCGAAGAAGGAGACGATCCATTCCAGTGCCTTCTCCTGGATTCCGATGTTGCTGAGGCGCTGCACTAGGGTGCGGTGGCAGACCGTGTCGAAAGCTGCGGAGAGGTCTAGGAGGATGAGGGCTGCTGTTTCTCCGTTGTCCATCAGGGCTCGGATGTCGTCGGTGGCGGCGATGAGGGCGGTCTCGGTGCTGTGGTTGGCTCGGAAGCCGGACTGTGAGGGGTCGAGGGATCCGTTCGTCTCGAGGAAGGCGGCCAGCTGTTTGTTGACGGTCTTCTCGATGACTTTGGCTGGAAACGGGAGTAGCGAGATGGGGCGGTAATTCTTGAGTTCGGTGGGGTCTGCTGTGGGTTTCTTGAGTAGAGCGCTGAGTTCGGCGTGCTTCCAGCTCTCGGGGAAGGTGTCGGTGTCGAAGGAGGTGTTGATAATGTCCCGCAGGTGGGGTGCGATGATAGCGTCGGCTTTGTTGAAGACGTGGTGAGGGCAGGGGTCGGTCGGAGATCCGGAGTGGACGGAGTTCATCATGCGGACGGTGTCTTCTGTGCTGATCGGAGTCCAGGCTTGGAGGGTGGTGGTGGGCGGCGTTGCTGTGGTCGAGGCGTGGGTTGGTTGAGTGCTGAAGCTGTTGTGTATGTCCGCGATCTTGCTGTGGAAGTAGGAGGCGAGGGAGTTGCAGAGGTCTTGCGATGGGGTGATGTCGTTGTTTCCGGCGTTGGGGTTGGAGAGCTCTTTCACGATGTTGAAGAGTTCCTTGCAGTTGTGTGCGTTGTTGTCCAGTCGGTTCTTGAAGGCCGTTTTCTTGGCGGCGCGGATCAGTTGGTGGTGCTTCCGGGTGGCGAGCTTGAGGGTGGTCCTGTTGTCCGGTGTGGGCTCCTTTCTCCAGACTTTCTCGAGGGCTCTGCAGTTCTTCTTGGAGCTCTTGAGTTCGTCGGTAAACCATGGGGCTTTCTTGCTGCCGGGTCTGCTGGGCGGGGTCTTCATAGGGGCGAGTTCGTCCGCGCAGTTGCTGATCCACTTCGTGAGGTTGTCGGCGGCCTGGCTGGGGTTCGCTGAGCTGGCCGGTGGGTGCTGGCTCAGGGAGGCGGCGAGCTGGTCGGCGGTGATCTTGTTCCAGCTTCTACGGGCAACCTGTTGCTGGTGGTGGTGGGTCGTGGTTCTTTCGAAGGTGAAGTGGACACAGCTGTGGTCCGTCCAGTGTAGTTCTGTGGCGTGGCTGAAGGCGATGTCTTTGCTGGATGAGAAGACGGCGTCGAGTGTGTGTCCGGCGAGGTGGGTGGGGGTGCTCACCAGTTGCTTGAGTCCAAGGTTGGCGAGGTTGTCGAGCAGGTGCTGGTGTTGCGGTCGTTGTTGTTCTCCAGGTGGAAGTTGAGGTCCCCCAGGAGGATGTAGTCAGCGGAGGGGAGGGCGTGCGGGCTGATGAATTCGGCGATGTCCTCGCTGAATTGAGTGCGTGGCCCCGGGGGTCGGTAGATCAGGGTGCCTCTGAGGGTGGTCTTCGGGTCGGTCTGGATCTGGAAATGCAGGTGTTCGGCGGTGGTTAGGGTGTTGTCGGTGCTGGTCGTGATACGGATGGTGTTCCTGTGGATGATGGCGATGCCTCCTCCCACCTGGTTGGTGGTGCGGTCCCTCCGGGTGATCTTGTAGCCCTCTGGGATGGCGATGGCGATGTCGGGTGCTGAAGAGGCGTTCATCCAGGTCTCCGTGAGGAAGGCGACGTCAGGGGCTGTGGTGTCTAGGAGGTTCCAGAGTTCGATGGCGTGTCTGTGGACGGAGCGGGTGTTGAGCAGGATGCACTTGAGGTGGTTGCTGCTGGTGTTCGGCTTGGCAGGTGCTGGTGCAGGGCAGGTCCGGATGCAGGTGAACTTGCAGGCGTGACAGCTGAAGGGTCCGTGGGAGCGACGGGGGGTGGCTCGGTAGCATCCTGGGATTCGGCCGGTGTTGAGTGCGTTGAGGGTGGCGGCGGTGTACGTCATGCGGGTGGGCGGGGGTCCTCGTGGGCCAGGGGTCCTGGCACTGGGCGCGGTCCAGGCGCGGACGGGCGCAGACGGGCTTACCTTTGGCGCGCCTTCGGCGCACAAACGGCACGCCCGCTGCGCGTGACCGCTGCGCGTTCGCACGGTCGCCATATATGGCGAAGTGCGCGGGTGGGCGGAGCAGCTGGGAGGCGGGAGCGGGGAGGGTACAGAAAGAAAAGGGGCGGGGTTAGCGGTGATGGCGGGAAGCGGGGAGCGGGGAGGGATGCGACGTGGGCGGCAGAAAGGACGGCAAAAAAAGGCACAAATGGGGCAAAATATACTATACAACAGTAAAACTTACTAATCACATTGACAAAACAGAGACAGGGACACAGGGCAGGAAGTTAGCACAGACCACGCCGCTCAATGGCAGGGGGCGTGGTCACGCGCCGGGGCAGCGAGGCACAAGGAGAGGAGGCACACGCAGCAGCTGGTGGCCGTGCGGCGCGGGGGTGTCCTAGAACTAGGTCACACTCACCTGCGTCGCACGGTCGCCATATATGGCCAAGTGCGCGGGTGGGCGGAGCAGCTGGGAGGCGGGAGCGGGGAGGGTACAGAAAGAAAAGGGGCGGGGTTAGCGGTGATGGCGGGAGGCGGGAAGCGGGGAGCGGGGAGGGATGCGACGGGGGCGGCAGAAAGGACGGCAAAAAAGGCACAAATGGGGCAAAATATACTATACAACAGTAAAACTTACTAATCACATTGACAAAACAGAGACAGGGACACAGGGCAGGAAGTTAGCACAGACCACGCCGCTCGATGGCAGGGGGCGTGGTCACGCGGCGGAGCCGGGGCAGCGAGGCACAAGGAGAGGAGGCACACGCAGCAGCTGGTGGCCGTGCGGCGCGGGGGTGTCCTAGAACTAGGTCTAGAGACCCAGCCTGCCAGGCAGGGATCCCACTGATGATAGCTCACCTTCATGGACATGGACATGCTTTCCTTACTATTTAATGCCCAGCGAGCTGCCATGTTGATGGGGCCCACCAGGATTTCTCTTTTGTTTTTCAGCAACAACATCCTTCCAAAGCGAGAATTTGCTGCTGAAAAAAATCCACAATGCACAGGAAATTGTTTTCCCTGTAAGACATGGACATATTTAAGTCTCGGCTTGACAGCGTAAAACGTGATATATTCTATCTGTGGGCTTGCAGGACGCCCATCTCCTACCATTAGTAAACTTCAAATTCGTAGTCATTTACTTTGATGCCATGCTTCATGGCACGTGGACATCATGCCCTCTCTCTTGTGTTTGGCCCTCCCATAGCTCATGGATCAAGCACATGTCTCCTTACACTGCTCCTGGTCCGTTGAGCATTTTTGTCCCTTGTTTTCAAGCACTCCATAGGAGTACTTGTGTTTTCAGGCCGTCTCCTTTGTACACATACCACTAAAATGCATGCATGTGTGCATAAACAAATGCAGTTCTTAAAAAGTTGTTAAAACATGAGTAGCACTTGTTTATTTTTATGCAGTTCTGACCTCGGCCAGACAGCACGCTCCCTGGCAGCTCCGCCGGTAGTCTCCCGCTACTCCCAGCCCAGCAGCAGAGTTCGAGCCTTGCGCCCAACTCTACCACAGGTTTTTGCTCTGCCTCTTTGGTTTTAACGCTCTGATAGCGCGTGTTCTGTGCTGTGACTCTGTGTTCTTTTTTTAGGGGCTCTACCCCATCTGCCTCATTGTTTAGCGCCATAGCGCCTTGCCGCCTTGCCGCCTCCCGCCTGAGCCCCGGTGATTTTCCCCATAGCCCCGCCCACACCAGTCTCCCACCCGCCTCCTCCTCTAGCCCGCCCCCCTCCCCTTTATTACGGCGACCGCTGAGCGGTCGCGACGTTAGCACGCCAATGGCGCACCAAAGGCAAGCCCGTCCGAGCCCGTCCGCGCCCGTCCGCGCCCGTCCGCGCCTGCACCGCACCCAGCGCCAGAACCCCTGGACCCTGCACATGCCATGAGGCCAGACTCCGTTACGACGCCAACACCCTTCTCGCTCTCAACACCGGCCGAGACCACCACTGCTTCCAGGCCACCCCGAAACGCACCCGGGGACCCTTCTCCTGCCACATCTGCATTTCACCTGTGACAGGACCACCAAACCCCCAAGGACCGGACCCAACCACCTCCGCTGCATCTTCCTCAACACCCATTCCGCACGCAAACATGTTGTCGAGCTCTGGAACCTGATCGACACCTCCGCCCCAGACGTTGCCTTTCTGACCGAGACCTGGTGGAACGAAGCCTCAGCACCTGACATTGCCATAGCCATCCCGGACAGCTACAAGATCTCCCGCAAAGACCGCACCAACGGAATCGGAGGAGGAGTAGCCATCGTCCACAAGTCCACCCTCCAGGTTCACACCATCGCAGACGACCGCCTCGACTCCGCCGAACACATTCACTTCCGGATCCACACCAACCCCAACACCACCCTCTGAGGAACTCTCGTCTACAGACCTCCCGGACCCAGAGTCTTCTTCAGCGACTCCGTCGCCAACTTCGCCAGCACCCACGCTCTCACCTCCACAGACTACATCCTCCTTGGAGACCTGAACTTTCACCTCGAGAACAACAACGACGCCAACACCGCCACTCTGATCAACAACCTCGCCAACCTTGGCCTTCGACAACTCATCCACGAACCCACCCACGCAGCCGGCCACACTCTCGACCCCGTCTTCTCCACAAGCACCCACATAGCCTTCAACCACACCACGGAACTCCACTGGACTGACCACCGATGCATCCACTTCACCTTCAAGAAACCAACCACGCACCACCACACCCAACAGCTCCCCCGGCGCTGCTGGAGCAAAGTCACCGAAGACCATCTGACCTCCACCCTCGCCGAGGACCCACCCACCGTCCCTACCGACACACACGCCACCGCCCGAAACTTCAGACAGTGGATCGACAACTGCACCAACACCCTTGCCCGCTCAAGAAACCCTCCACCAACAATTCCAGCAGGAAAGCCGCCTAGTTCACCGAAGAACTCAATTTCTCCAAACGCACATGCCGGAAGCTGGAGAAGAAATGGCTCCCCGACAGCCACTCAGCCCACAAAGACACCATCTGCAGACATCACCACCTCATCAGAACAGCTAAGAGATCTTCCTTCAAAGCCCGCCTGGACAACAATGCACACGACAGCAAAGAACTTTTCATCATAGTGAAAGAACTCTCCAACCCCACCGCCAACACCAATGACGTCCCGCCCTCGCAAGATCTGTGCGACTCACTGGCCACCTTCTTCCACCGTAAGATCGCTGACATTCACGACAGCTTCAACACCCCATCCACCCGGACCGCCACTGATCCCACCCCGACGTCCACCAACCTCAGCATCTCCTAGCTGACATCCTGGTACAACGTCAACGACGACGAGACACGCAAGGTCATGAACTCCAACCACTTAGGATCTCCGTCAGACCCATGCCCGCACCACGTTTTCAACAAAGCAGACGCAACCATCGCACCCCAACTACAGAAGGTCATCAACATCTCCTTCGACACAGCGACATTTCCGGAAAGTTGGAAGCACGCCGAAATCAACACCCTCCTCAAGAAGCCCAAGGCAGACCCAAAGACCTCAAGAACTTCCAGCCCATCTCCCTGCTCCCCTTCCCGGCGAAGGTCATCGAGAAAATCGCCAACTCACAGCTGACCTGCTACCTCGAGGACAACATCCTAGTCCCATCCCAGTCCGGATTCAGATGGAACCACAGCACCGAGACAGCCCCCATCGCCGCCACAGACGAAATCAGGCGCCAAGTAGACAACGGCGAAACCTCAGCCCTCATCCTCTAGGACCTGTCAGCAGCCTTCGACACGGTCTGCCACCGCACACTAAGAACACGCCTCCAAGAAGCCGGAATCTAGAAGAAGGCCCTGGAATGGACCACGTCCTTCCTCTCTAGCAGAACACAGCGAGTCTGCCACCGGCATCACCTGCTGCGTCCCCCAGGGCTCATCCCTCACCCCGACCCCGTTCAACGTCTACATGGCCCCCCTCGCACAAGTGACCCGCCAGCACGACCTGAACATCATCTCTTACGCTGACAAGACCCAGCTCATCCTCTCCCTCACCAAGGACCCTCACACCGCCAAAACAAACCTCCACAAGGGAATGAAGGCTGTCGCCGACTGGATGAGGAACAGCCACCTGAAACTGAACTCAGACAAGGCGGAGGTCCTCATCCTCGGCCCCAACCCCTCTGCGTGGGACGACTCCTGGTGGCCAACCACACTGGGAACAGCACCAGCACCCACAGACCACGCACGCAACCTAGAATTCATCCTCGACTCATCACTCTCCATGTCAAAGCAAGTCAACGCCATCTCCTCCTCCTGCTACAACACCCTCCACATGCTTCGCAGGATCTACAAGTGGATCCCGACCGAAACCAGAAGAACGGTGACCCAAACTCTCGTCAGCAGCAGGCTGGACTACGGCAACACACTCTACGCAGGAATCCTGGCCAAACACCTACAACGACTACAACGCATCCAAAACGCCTCCGCCCGACTGATCCTTAACGTGCCCCGCCGCAACCACATCACCTCCCACCTCAGAGACCTGCACTGGCTCCCCGTCAACAAGAGGATCACCTCCAAGCTCCTCACCCACGCACGCAAAGCTCTCCACAACACCAGACCAGCCTACCTGAACAACAGACTCAACTTCTACACCCCCGCCCGCCAGCTCCGCTCCGCCAGCCTCGCCCTTGCCGCCGTCCCACGCATACAACAAACATCCTCTGGCGGCAGATGCTTCTCCTTCCTCGCCGCTAAGACCTGGAACTCCCTCCCCACCCATCTACGGCAGACCCAAGACCTGCTGACCTTCAGAAGGCTCCTCAAGACCTGGCTCTTCGGGCAGTAGCAGCTCCCCCCCCCAGCGCCTTGAGACCCTTGCGGGTATGTAGTGCGCTTTACAAGTTTGTTTGATTGATTGATTGATTGATTGATGATCCGATGGTATTGGAGTGATTCATACATCATCCGATTTTGCCACAGCACAAACACAAGTCGATAGTACTGGAGCGCTTTAACTGCTCACCAGTTACATTACACACTGCCACATTCACTTTTTCAGTGATCCTGCTTCAATTAGGTACCCCGAGATTCGAACCTGGTTCCTCAGTTCCCCTGTTGGCAGCTCTGGCCATTACACCACATCCTTGCTTCACTTCAAAGCTCCTCAACTGTTTCCACTATCACTTCCAATTTTGTTCAGCAAGACCTGGTCAACAGTGAGCAAGCATTGGCAAGGCCAATACATCTGGGCAATGCCCAAGCTATTGGCCTTGTCAACGTGAATGTGTTTTACTCATGTTCTCTAGCAGCACATCTGCTGTTTAGCATGGCTGAAAGTCACTGAAAAAGCTCAATGATGTGATCAGCGCAGGCCTTGTCCTATCGCTTTTCTGTGTTAGGAGGGGCAGGACAGTAAACTCAACATGAGGGCGAAGAGACTCGGCGTCGGCTCAACATCCTTTGTCCTGGGCTTTTAGTGACTTTCAGCCATGCTGAACAGCTGATGTACTGCTAGGTAACATGGCTAAAAAACATTCACATTGACATGGCCAGTTAATATTTCAGGCATTGACAAGGTAGAAAATATAACAAGTATTGTCAACACCAAGACCTATTGGCTTTGCCAATGCTTGTTATATATTCTCACTTGGGATCGCCATGCATTGCATGAACAATCATTGGCCTTAGGTCTGCCCAAAAACTTAAGTCTTTTTATTTATTCCCCCATCGAGCCGTCACAGCCCCGCAAAGGTAGGCTAGGACACTCGGCCAGCACAGGAACTGACGTCATGTAAGTGCCTTGCTTTATTGAAGGGGTTTATGCACCTGCAGCACAGGGACAGTGAGGACAATTTACAAGCCTGCAGTAAGGGCAGGTTCTTGCTAATATTTGTCAGGGTGTTAGTGGGTTCAATGCCCACTAACACATATCCCCATGCCTTCCAGACATGTGGGCGGAGCCAGAAATATTGTATGGCTTGGTGTAACCTAACCTTTCAGTTGTTGTGTTCAACATATTAATATTCCCCCTAGAACATTTTAAACATAGATCTATATCGCAGCTGCATAAATCAGCCGCAAGAATCTGGAGGCCATGTTACACGTACGTCAATTGAGCATATCTTCGAAGTGCCCTGCACTAAAAGCTGTGTGTACAGACAGGGCATGGCTGCTAGAATTATGCAGCAATGCAGAACAACATTATGCAACAGGGCTAGGAGCCTTTTCCTGCAATTAAATTCTAATTCTCTTGCACATTCTGGTTCATGGTTATCTAATTTTTATATTTTGACATGCTTAGGTAGTGACACACACAACAAACAACACAGTTATGAAAGGAAAGCTTGAATTAGTCCCATCCGCTGGGCCGCCGCCCAAACCATCGGTTTTCACCCACCAGGCCACCGTAGTCTTATGCCAATCCATAGTACTGCCCCTGCTCTTCATGGGAACAGTCCATTCTGAAGTGCCAATCCAGGAGCCTTCCAACAGTGCTTTATTTGTAAAAAAAAAAAAAAAAAAGGAAGTGCCTGGGCCCTCATACTAGCGAGGCGCTGATCGTTCCCTTCTTAAATCTAGGGAAGCAGGTATGGGACAAGACGGCATATCGACCTCTGTCGATGCTTAATCTTGATTATAAAATCCTGAGTAAGATAATGGCCACTTGCCTATTACCGCATATGACGGGTTTCATACACTCAGATCAAGCCGGCTTCATACCGACACGCAATACGGCAATGAATGTACGAAGGTTGCTACGAGTGATGAGAGCGCACTCTGATTGTAAAGAAGAGGCTACTATCCTAACAATTGACATCGAAAAGGCTTTTGATAGTTTTGAATGGCAATACTTATTTAGTGTGATGCGAGCCTTCAGGCTAGGACAGGAGTTTGTAGCATGGGCTGCTCTGTTGTATAGAGACTCCACTGTAGTGTAGTTTTTATATTCCCAATAGGCTCTGCGCATTGGAATAACATATACTATAGTTTAGACGTAGGACTGAGGTCGACTAGGTCTCTATCATATATATTAAACTTAGTTGTGAGTGCCAGCTAGCTCAGAGGTCACTAGAAACTTTCTCAAGTAAAGAAGAAGGGATTCGTTTCTGACAACCACGTAAACATGACAACTTTGTTTCCCAAGAATAAGAAATCAATCTCTAGAGTCGGGGAAACAATAGATAGCTATTTTACTCAGTCAATCGTGCATGCTTCGATTCACCAGAGGTGCTGAGAAAATAGAGAGACGGGCTTTTTCAATAATAGGTATTTATTGAACAGTCTTCTTTCTCAAGCATGGGAAATGTACTGCTACAATCGTAATACTGGTTATAAAGTACAGGGCATATAATCCGAAAAGTTTTATAAAGTAGTACTGTAAAAGCATGATATGGTTTCTAAGCCATAAGTTTCCTAAAACATATAAAATACATACAGTAATAAAATAATGACTAAAAGTACTCAACTGGTGCTTCTAAAATATGCCTACCCCGGTGTACCTAACCTAAGTCTAGTACAAGGGAAGAAGTAAGTGAGGAGTAGCTTAAGTTTAGCATTTCTCTGCCCAGAATCTATCCAATAATTCTCTAAGGGTCTAATCAGCTCCGTACCTTGGTTTTAGAATGAAGGAGGTCTTGTATCTCTCTCTCAGGACTTGATTTCCCAGCAACCCACAAGGGTAGCCTGGAAACACTGGAGCTGGATTTCTCGGCAGGAGAAAAGACAGCGTCTCTCAGTGCGTCAGCTGGAAGGTCGGCTTCCTTCGGCACTTGCTGTTGCAGGGCGTCGGGCAAGTAGTTAGTCGATCTGCTCCAAACCACTGTGTGTTTGTCCGGGCAAATGTAGGCATATTTATACCTTCAAAGTGCTGAGTTTGATGTATGATTGGACTTAATAACGTCACTCAAATACCCAGTTTTGTGAAAACTCCATGATTTCCTAGATAAATTAGTATTCAGGCGAGGGGAAGTCCCTAGCTGCTGAAGGCGGGTTTTTCTAAGAAATCGTTGTTGATTCTCGGAACTTAGTGGAAGTAGCCATGCCGTATTTGGGCTGCATAGGCTCAGTCTAAATATGGTAATGATTTCTATGCCTATATAAGGATCGGGTAATTTATATCTATATAAGGGCATGAATCTGGAAAATTACACTAGGGTCCTAGATTCATTTACAACACACAGCTCGGGTCCGGACAGGTAAACTTATATCAGACAGGTACATGGTGGAAAGAGTAACGAGACAGGTGGGGCCCGCTATCGCCCTTCTTGTTTGCAATAGCGATGGAGCCACTAGGATCCAAAGCTAGGACTAGAAATGGTACTGCGGACTAAATATATAGGGACGCGTCCACCACATAACCCTATATACAGATGTTCTGATTTTGTTCCTCAGCAGCACAGGAACAGACCTCGAGGGAGCCAAAGACCTGCTGTTGGCCTCGGAGAGAGTGGCAGATCTCAAGGTGACCTGGCATAAGTCCTGTTTATTTCCCATCATGCAGGGACGGGAAAAAACCACAAACAGTGGAGGGAATTGAATGGGAGGGGAGATGCATCCCGTATCTAGGAGTGCAAATATACCATGATAAAGCAGATCTCTTAGAGGGAAATGTGGGAAAGGACATACAGGGGACAACTGCCAGCTTTGACCTTTAGGAGCACACACCCCTGTCATTACTGGGTAGGGCTTCCCTGCTAAAGATGATAACCCTCCCGAGGCTCTTATATGTGTTTGGGGTGTTACCGGTGTGGATCCCTGCGGAGAAGTTTCAGCAGCTTCGGATGTTGTTGATGGAATTCCTGTGGGGGCAGGGGCGTAACACAAGCCCCCGCGGTGCGGGGAGCCCCAAGCTCCAGAGGGCCGCCTCGGCACTGCACTCCGGCCAGAGAGCTCCTAATTGAGCCCGGAGGGGGCCCCTCTGCGTACCGCGCAGGGAGGCCCCCTCCATTTTTGTTACGCCAGTGTGTGGAGGACTGGGTGGGGGTGAGTGACCTTAAAAACCTTGATGCGCCCCGGAGCGGACGGGGAATAGCGGGCCAGGCTTTGAATATTACTATATTGCAGCTCAACTGGAATGGCTACCAAAACGGGTAGCTTGCCAGCTTCGCGGTACAGTGCAGCAGGGTGATGGGTGCCCTGACATATCTCCTGACTAGAATAGTGCTGCGACTACCTGTACCAGAAAGAGATATGTCAGCAGAACTGCGGGTAGCCCATAAGTGTTGGGTTCGCAGTTTACAGGGGGCTAAAATGAGGCGCCCTTACGCGCCGGAGATACCTTTGAAAAATTGTATGCAACTACGTCATGGGCAGATTGGAGGAGGCTAGAGTTGTGGGAGGAGGCTGGAGTACTTACTATGGGGCAGGTAAATGCGGATAGTATGTTGTTACCGTTCAATACATTTAGTGAGAAAAACAAGATACCTGGGGGCGACTTTTTGCTTCACGGCCACAATCCGTAAGCATTGGGGGAGTGTCCTGACTGAACTTCCTTTAAATGAAGGGTGTCAATATGTGGTGTCATGGCAGGGTCATTTAAAGCGGTTACCTGTTTATACAGAAGGCTGAGCAGAGCGACGCTTCGACCGCTTCAGGGGCTGCAGCAGACGTGGAAGGAGCATTTTGGGGAGCCCATAGAGGACACAGTGTGGGCAGAGCTCACAGAGAGGGCTAGTAAGGTTTCCAGACATGCTATATTCCAGCTGGTATATGTGTATGTCTTCCACAGAGCGTACCTCACTCCTGGGCGCCTTAACAAGTATTTTAATATGGTAACGGCGGCTTGCCCCAGATGTGGAGAAATGGGCACAGAGTTCCTTTACATGTTTTGAAATTGCCCAGAGATAGGACATTTCTGGAGAGAGGGGAAGGAGGCGTTAGCCGAAATTACTGAAAAGGAGGTGCACTTGAATCCAGGACCTTGCCTACTTCAGAGGTTCCCACACACCGCCAGGAATAAAATCATTAGTACGTGTCAAGACCTGGGACTGACGCTAGCGCAGCGGGATATCACAAGTCATTGGAAGGCGAGGGGAGGACAGAGCATAGGCGGGTGGAGAAGAGAGTTCTTCCTTCAGATGGAACTCCTGGGCCTGTCCCCTTGGGTCCGGGGAACTGGCTATCGGGCAGACAACAGCCCCCGGTTGTGCAGTGGTCCTCAGATTACTCTGCGGAATCTGTGGGACTGAAACAACAAGTGGGTCAACTGCTCCCAATTTTACACAAAATGACACACGGGTATGTGGATTTCCAGGCTGCCTTTTCTGAAATGGTTGGGTCCATTTCTTTTTCATGTGTCCTTCACAGGCTGTCTTCCAGATTCACCCATTGTCTTCAGTAATGCTCCGTACAGTAGGGCTGTCTCCAGGCCGGAGTAACCACAACGGAGGCACAAAGAGGTGTGAGCTGTCTGAACCTGGAGCATTGACCAACCACATCTTCCAGGGACAGATAGAGAGACAAAGGGCTGCTCCCCTCACTAGACCAGACTGTGGCCTAACAACTAGAGTGGTCGACTTCAAAGCTGGGGATCCGGGTTCAAGTCTCTGGCAAGGACGCTCAACATCCTGTAATTCTGTGCAAATCACTCAATCTCCCTGTGCCAACAACAACAAAAAAAATTTTGTGTTCATCTGTAACACAAATGAGGCACACATAAAGCGCCCTGATACCTTTGGGTCTAGTTCACACTATATAAAACAGTTGCTGCAGTCCCACCCTTTACCCATGCCATCCACCAAATGTCAGTTCCAGGAAGAGTCATCATCAGCTCGCTGTACCAGAAAGGACCGAATTGAACTTCTAAGGGAAGCCTGTGTCCTCTTTCCCCACTTCAGTTTCTGAGGGCCATCTATCCAGACTCAGGAAGGTCAGCAATGCACTACCACTGTCTGGGAAAGCAACCTCACCTTTGTCTTGTGCACAGGAACAGGTCAAGGGCCTCCGCAGTGGACCCACAGGCCTGTGTCACTCTGGTTCACTCATTCACACATTGTCAAGTGCACAGGAGTCTGAGTCAAAGACTCGGGGTTCACTGCGAGCAGCATCATGTTTGGCGGGTGGCCCAGTAGGCTTCCACCCACACTACACGGGTAAAAAGGCCTGGTCAGACTATAATCACTACAAAATACGGTACGCTTCTACCACCTCGCCACGCGTGTGACATGGATGTATGACGTTACAATGCATACATTCACAACGCATACCTTTATAACGCATTTTTTACAACGCAACATCCATTACAACGCATGCCATTACAACGAATTTTTGAAAACTACCTTTACAACGCATTCCATTACATCGCATACTACCATTACAACACATACGATTACAACGCATAACATTACATTGCATGTAAGGTAAGTATTGGATAGTGCAGGGGTAAAAATTACTATTCTAACTCCAGGGGGTGCAACAGTAGGGTAAGTGTTGGATAGTGTAGGGGTAAAAATTACTAGTCTAAATCCAGGGGGGTGCAATAGTAGGGTAAGTGCTGGATAGTGTAGGGGTAAAAATTACTATTCTAACTCCAGGGGGTGCAATAGTAGGGTAAGTGTGTGTAGAGTTCTTAGAGTGTTAGACTTATTAGAGCATTAGTCTTATGTTAGTTTGTATTCTATTACTCACACGTGCTTTGTGTTCTTACCTGTACTCGCGCATCTCTTGAAGAATGTTTATCTTCAAGAGATGCATTTCTCGTGGCATCTCTCACCAGTAGTTTCCAACTGTGGCTCTGCTGATTTATACAGTTGGAGGTTGCTGTGTGCGGACGTGCTCCTGTGGATACGCTGATTACTTGGAATAAACACCCTGTTATTCAACTATTTCGTCTTCTGCCTGTTCCTGCTTGTCAGCGATCCATCTTCTTCACATTTGGCGACGAGGGACTCTTTTCAACAAAAACAGCGTATCACCTATCTTGCACGATCTGGAAATAAGCTCACTCATTTCTCCAAGGCTACCCTTAATCTTTTTTTCCTGAAAATCCGCTTTCAATCGACTACTTCCATAAGAAATTGGATATTTTAATCCTTTTCCTGGATTAACTTGTTCATCCGCGTTTCCCTCTATGACGTGAGCGAGATCTGAGCAAGATCATAATCTCGTCTCGAGCATACGTCATCACGCGCATGCGTGCAGAAACGTAGCCACGCTTGGAGGCCATCTTGGATTTTCAGAGTCAGAGTTACCTTGGTAACCATTTACCGATCGGAAGGGAAATAACCGATCGCATGTTTACAGAGCCTTAACAGTGAGCGGTTTGAAAGGATTTTGGTAAATATAAAGCGTTTTACTCAAGTTTTATCCCTTATTGAGGAACTTTGAAAATGTAAGTATTTTTAAGCGAAGTTTATTTAAAAAAAAATATATATAGGAGTATTTCACATATTCTTGCTGTCTCTAGTTAAAGACTTCGATAACTTTATTTTAAAATAAGGCAGAATGGCTACAAATCAGCAAATTGTGACTTTAAATTATTTTTTACCAGTCCCTGGGAAGCCAAAAGAACCATGGAGACTTTGGTTTAAAAATTTTGAAAGCTACTTGGTTGCCATAGGAGCGGATGAGTACTCCGCAAAGAGGAAAATGGCAATTCTTTACAGTAATTTAGGCAAAGAAGGAAGACAAATTTTTAACAATCTACCTAATCCACTTCCAGCTTCTGGTAGTGGTGATGAAATGAATGAATATGCTGCTGAAATTTTAAAGTTGAATAGAAAGTTTCTTGAACAGCCCAGTGTCATTCTTGAACGATTTAATTTTATGAAAAGACGTCAGGAACAAGATGAAACAGTAGAAGAGTTCATTTCTGCGCTAAGGAATCTTGCGGCAGAGTGCAATTTTGGGGCACACTTGGACACGGTCCTAAGAGACCAATTTGTGTACAATTGCTGCCACAAAAAGATACAAGAAAGAATATTAAGTTGCAGAGACCCTTCCTTATCTGAGGTTTTAGAGATGGCTAAAGGGATTGAGAGGTCAATTGTATCTTCAAGTGCATTACTGAAAACATTTCATCATTTCATCAATCTGACTTGAGTGTAAATGCAGTTTATTCAAGAAATAGGCCCTTTCAGAGACCATTTCAGAGGAGAACAAATGCATTTTGTTTTCGGTGTGGATCTAAAACACACTTGGGTAACAGTCCTGTGTGTCCAGCTCAAGGGAAAAAGTGTACATTTTGTCAAAGGAATGGGCATTTTCAATCTGTTTGTCGGAACAGAAAAGGTTTTCAAATTAATAATATTTCTTCCTTTACAGGTGAAGACTCTGATGTTCAAATTATTGACTCTGAAATGAAAAATGCCACCATTAGTTCTGCTGACATTGGTACTTCTCAAGGAACTCAACAGAGAAGTTTAGTTAAAAAGGAAATTCTTTCTATTCACTTGGTTTCCATTTTAATGGTTGATTCCATTGGTTTGGAACGAGTGAAAGATCCTACTTGTCAGGTGATTGTTGATCACATAGCAATAGATAATGGCAGATTCAGGTGCCCCCATGACAATTATAACTGTTACTTTGTTCAATACCCACTGGTCTTCTAGAATTACACTTGAATCTTTGGACCTTATACCAAAGGGGTATGGGGGAAAACACATTGAAATGTGGGGATTCTTCATTACCAGTGTAACTTGTTTGGGCAGAAGTATTTTTACAAAAGTGTATGTTGCCACTGATGGGAAATGGATTGTGGGGTGGCAAGACCTTGCCAAAATGGGTCTCAAACTGGTTCCTGGTTCCCTGTACAGATTAATGAACAAAGTAATTTTTGTTCAGTTAATTGTGTTGATGTGGGAATTGTTAACAAAATTGTTTCTGAGTTTCCAGAAGTTTTTAATGATTCTGTTGGCATGATCAAAAACTATGAACATCGTATTCGCCTTAAGCCCAATGCAGTCCCTGTTATACATAAGTTGAGGAATGTACCTCTTAGTGTGAGAGAAGACTTGAAGAAAGTCTTAATGAAAATGGTAGATGAAGGAATAATTGAAGCTGTAGACACATCTTTGTGGGTCAGTCCGATTGTTGTCGTGAAGAAAAAAGACTCTAGCATTCGTTTGTGTGCTGACCTTAGGTCATTAAATCAAAACCTTTTAATTGACTGTTATCCTTTGCCAAGGATACAGGAGCTCCTCACTGGAATTGCGGAGTCCAAATTATTTACTCTTTTGGATTTGAGGAGTGCATATCACCAAATCCCTCTGACAAAATGTTCAGCGGAGCTCATCACTTTTATAACACCTTTTGGGGCCTTCAAATACTTGAGGCTTCCTTTCGGATTGGCGAGTGCCGCGAGTGTTTTTCAAAAATTTATGGACAGTGTTTTGTGTAATGTTAAGGGTGTCCAGGCGTATCAGGACGACGTCTTGATTCATTCGAAGAGTGTTGATGAGCATATTAGGGATCTACGAATTGTTCTGACACGTTTCAGAGATGTTGGAATTACACTTGGTGAAAAGAAATGTAAATTTTTTGTACAGGAATTGGACTATTTGGGTCATTCGATTTCTACCATGGGTATTAAACCCAAACTCTCACTTACCCAAGCTATTTCAAATGTACCTGTACCAGTCAATAAGGATGCTTTGAGATCGTTTCTCGGTCTCACTGAGTATTATTCTAGATTCGTCATGAACTATTCCCAGTTGTTTCAACCCCTTAGGATGTTAATTAAAAAAGATATTGCATTTTTGTGGAATGCGGAAGCGGATTTAGCCTTTTATTTATTTTTATTTATTTGCATGTTTTTATGGCGCTGCGAATCGACTCCCGGAGGAGTATCTCCGCGCCTTTGGCAGCAACTAAAGAGCAGCAACTCGTCATGATCCAATTCAGAGCCCTTAACCAGCTAATGATTGAAAAAGGAAAGTTTTAAGTTTCTTCCTAAAAGGGAGATGTTCCCTGCATACCCTGATTTCCTTAGGGAGTTGATTCCACAACTTCGGGCCGGCTACAGAAAGGGCCCTACCCCCCTTTCTAGCTTTCAATGCCCTAGGAACACATAACAATTCCTGATCTCCTGATCTCAAAGATCTAGATGGAACATAAGGGATGAACTTTTCAGTGAGGTAGCCAGGACCATTACCCATAAGGCATTTATGGATGACGCAGCAGATCTTAAACATCACCCTCTGCCTTACCGGAAGCCAATGCAGTTTGGCCAACAATGGTTTTGAGGGAGTACGAGGCGGGGCATTTAAAACTAGTCGTGCGGCAGTGTTTTGCACAACTTGTAATCTATCCAAAATACCCTCATTAGCACCCAGCAACAGACCATTGCAATAGTCCAGCCTACTTAACACTAGTGACTGGACCAACGTTCTCCTGGTGAAATCTGGTAGCAGAGGGAATACTTTCCTGAGAAGACCAATTACATGAAAACATGAACCCACTACTTGATTGGTTTGTTGTATTAGGGTGAGCTCATGATCCAGTTTCACTCCTAGATCTTTAACCGCCGTTTTGGGCTCAGGGACGGGGCCAAGATCTTGAGGCCACCAGTCAGGAGTCCATAGACGTTTGGCCTCTCCGAAGAGCATCACCTCGGTCTTGGAGACGTTGCACTGCAAAAAATTGGCTGCCATCCAGCGTGCTACCTCCTTCATCCCCCGGGAAAAGGAGTCACGCACCTCAGGAGTCATGATTTTAAAAGGGAAGAGGAGTTGTGTATCATCTGCGTATGATACTGGAATGAACCCGTGGGATCTCATGATGTTAGCTAGGGGTGCCACGTAGATATTAAATAACGTGGGGCTCAAACACGAGCCCTGTGGCACCCCCTTTGAGATCACCACCTCCTCAGATTGGTATGGTCCCAAAATGACTCTCTGGGTGCGTTCACTGAAGAAACTCCTTAGCCAGGCCAGAGCCTTGCCTTCCAGACCGATGTCAACTAGTCTGGAGGTCATGGTTTCATGTGACACAGTGTCAAACGCCGCTGACAAATCCAGAAGCACCAGGACAACGGAGTAACCCCTGTCCTGTAACATCTGGAGATTGTCAGCGACGGACAGCAAGGCGGTCTCCGTACTGTGCCTTGGCCTGAAACCCGACTGAGAGGGGTCGAGTCCACCCGTTTGTTCAATAAATTTTGACAAATACTGATTCACATATCTCTCAGCAAGCTTCCCTATAAAAGGGAGAAGAGAGATCGGTCTCAGATTTGACAAATCCGACCAGGGGATTGAATAGTTTTTGCGAAGAGGTCTGACCTGAGCCTGTTTCCAGGCTGAAGGGACTTCCCCCGTACACAAAGATAAATTAACTATATGTCGCATTCCAGCCCCCAGATCATCAAGCAGAAGTGGCATAATACGTGCTGGAATGATGTCTGTTGGGCACCCACTTTTTGTTTGCCCAACAAGAGCAGTCAGCTCTTCAATGGAGATGGGTGGGAAGACGGCAAGTTTTTTGGCCTCATTATCTGTGGTCATAGTATGCGACCGGACTCCACAGTCCGTTGCAACTGGATAGTTGGAAATGGAATTGGACGCAAGTATTTTATTATATATAGCGTCGATTTTCCTGACAAAGAACTGTGAAATATTGTCACAAAGTTCTTGGGATTCGATCCCCTCAGTGTCACAGGCGGTAGGTTTAGTAAACGTCTGTAGGATGTTATACAGGGTTTTTGCGTTAGAACCCGCAGCAGATAATTGGACTGCTATATGTTGTTTCCTAGCAGCGCGGATTGCTTTATGGTAGATTTTAGATGACCTCATAAAGTCCTGCTTATCATCTGCCTTGTGTGTAGTTCTCCATTTTTTCTCCAACTTTCTCATGGTCTGTTTTAGTTGTCTAAGATCCCCAGTGTACCAAACTTCTTGTTTAGGAGCTGGGCGGGGTTTATAAGTTTTCAGCGGGACCACACAATTTATAGTTCTTGACGTAGCTTCACTAAATGCGCTTAAGGCTAAGGTAGCGTTATCTCCGCAATCTTCCCAAATGGGCTCAGAGTAATTGTCCCTAAAGTCTGCAGGGACTAGTTTATTCCAGGGCCTTCTGACATTGGCCATCGGCCTATGAAAGGCTTTGACTTTGTAATTGGTACGAGTGTAAAACGTAATAACCGAGTGGTCTGTCCAATCCACTTGGCAGGGATCGAGACAGTTAATGGATGTTGAATTACATAGTACTAAATCAAGAGTATGGCCAGCAGAATGAGTTGGCCCCTGATTCATTTTGTTCAGCCCAAGTGTGGCCAAATCCGTTAGCAAAGTCTGTGCATCAATACATGTGGTGATCTCACTGTGGATATTAAAATCCCCCACCAGAATGAACTCAGAGTTGACTTGCATGTGAGCTGCCAAAATTTCCATTAATTTGATGGAAAAGGTCCCACATGGGCCAGGAGGTCGATACACAAGTGCACCCTTCCTGGTTTCCTTAGAGGTGGAATTGATCGAAAAAATCATAAGTTCCATTTCCGGGGTGCACACGGTTTCAATGACAGCAACCTTCAGCTCTTGTTTAAACACAATAGCCAGTCCACCTCCCGTTTTGTTTGGACGATCCAGCCTTACTATTTTGTACCCAGTCGGGACCCCCAGCGTTATGGCAGGGATTGTATGAGGCTTCAACCAGGTCTCAGTTAAGAAACACAGATGAGGTCTCTCCGATGTAATGAGGTCCCACACCTGTGTTGCATGAGAGACAAGGGAGCGAACATTGCACAAAAGGTTCTTACATGCTAGGGGCAGATCTTTAGGTACGCTAGTAGGCTGAGTTACGGGGTTAGGACTCCGCACTGAACAGGCAGGCTTAAGGTGATGTACAGTGAAGACCGCAGTGCTGGTGAATTGCGAGTGACAACCCAGACACGAAAAAGGTCCCCCCACACTGGATCGAGTCCAGTAGGGGCACAGTGTGGTAACATACCTGCCTATTTCCAATAGAATCTGACGTGAATAAGCCTGAGTCGCAACGTGACTCTTCTCCGTTACGAGGGTACAGGATGCCATAGCCCCTTGCCCCTAGCCCCGTCCTGTCGCGGACGGGCGCAGACGGGCTGGTCTTTGGCTCGTCTTAGGCGCAGGATTAGGCGCCACACTGCGCGTCAACACTGCGCGTTGAGACGCCGAGGTGCTTTATATCCCTCGAGTTAGGGGAGAGCTGGAGCGCTAACCGCTCGCTTCCCAGGAAGTTCCTGCCTCTGTCTCTGCTCCGCCTTCCCCACCCGTGATTGGCTGAGGGTCTGGGAGGGCGTGCAGGCACAGGGCAAACAGCAAGTGCGTGTGAGTATGCGGACCAATTTTAAAACTAAATCATGCAAGTGCAACACTACAACAGAGTGCCACACATGCAACAGAATATTTTGCCCCTTTTTAAAACACACAAATCAGTGACACAATTAAAATTCTGCACGAGCTCACAGGAGCCGGTTTTGAGCAATATTAAAACAAGAGGAGCAGAATGCTCGCAGATGGCGCCAAAACGGAGTCAGGGAAAGCTGCCACCGTCCCCCTTACCGCAAAGTCGGCCTCCGCCTCGCTGACTTTATATCCCTCGAGTTAGGGGAGAGCTGGAGCGCTAACCGCTCGCTTCCCAGGAAGTTCCTGCCTCTGTCTCTGCTCCGCCTTCCCCACCCGTGATTGGCTGAGGGTCTGGGAGGGCGTGCAGGCACAGGGCAAACAGCAAGTGCGTGTGAGTATGCGGACCAATTTTAAAACTAAATCATGCAAGTGCAACACTACAACAGAGTGCCACACATGCAACAGAATATTTTGCCCCTTTTTAAAACACACAAATCAGTGACACAATTAAAATTCTGCACGAGCTCACAGGAGCCGGTTTTGAGCAATATTAAAACAAGAGGAGCAGAATGCTCGCAGATGGCGCCAAAACGGAGTCAGGGAAAGCTGCCACCGTCCCCCTTACCGCAAAGTCGGCCTCCGCCTCGCTGACTTTATATCCCTCGAGTTAGGGGAGAGCTGGAGCGCTAACCGCTCGCTTCCCAGGAAGTTCCTGCCTCTGTCTCTGCTCCGCCTTCCCCACCCGTGATTGGCTGAGGGTCTGGGAGGGCGTGCAGGCACAGGGCAAACAGCAAGTGCGTGTGAGTATGCGGACCAATTTTAAAACTAAATCATGCAAGTGCAACACTACAACAGAGTGCCACACATGCAACAGAATATTTTGCCCCTTTTTAAAACACACAAATCAGTGACACAATTAAAATTCTGCACGAGCTCACAGGAGCCGGTTTTGAGCAATATTAAAACAAGAGGAGCAGAATGCTCGCAGATGGCGCCAAAACGGAGTCAGGGAAAGCTGCCACCGTCCCCCTTACCGCAAAGTCGGCCTCCGCCTCGCTGACTTTATATCCCTCGAGTTAGGGGAGAGCTGGAGCGCTAACCGCTCGCTTCCCAGGAAGTTCCTGCCTCTGTCTCTGCTCCGCCTTCCCCACCCGTGATTGGCTGAGGGTCTGGGAGGGCGTGCAGGCACAGGGCAAACAGCAAGTGCGTGTGAGTATGCGGACCAATTTTAAAACTAAATCATGCAAGTGCAACACTACAACAGAGTGCCACACATGCAACAGAATATTTTGCCCCTTTTTAAAACACACAAATCAGTGACACAATTAAAATTCTGCACGAGCTCACAGGAGCCGGTTTTGAGCAATATTAAAACAAGAGGAGCAGAATGCTCGCAGATGGCGCCAAAACGGAGTCAGGGAAAGCTGCCACCGTCCCCCTTACCGCCTTCAATAACATTAAGAAGGTAATTGTGAATTCGCCTGCACTATCATCTTTTACACCAGGTCTGAAGTGTGGTATTTATGTGGATGCAAGTCAGAAAGGCCTTGGCTCCATTCTTTGTCAGTGGAATGGTTCTTTGGAACATACCAGTGGGTTTGCTTCTAGGTCACTTAACAGTGCTGAGTGCAATTATAGCACCATTGAAAAAGAGGCTCTTGGTTGTGCGTGGGCAGTCGAAAAGTTTAAGGTCTACATTTGGGGTTCTCACTTTTTGCTCTATACTGATCATAAGCCCTTGTTACATCTTTTGAACGGAAATGGCACTGGAAAAGTCTCTTCGAGGTTGGTAAGAATTCTTTCCAAGTTACATGAGTTTAACTTTAGCATTCACCACATTGCTGGAGGTAAAAACATGAGAGCTGATGCTCTTTCGAGGTTGCCTTTAGAGAATAATGATATTGTTCTCGAGGATGACGTTGAATGTGTTGTAGCCTCTTTAGAAGACTTGGTATTTTCTCCACTCTCTATTTCTGAGGAGGATTGGTTTAAATGCTATTCTGATGATGAAGTTCTTGTGGCTGTGAAGAATTTGATAGTTTCAGGTTGGCCCAGGATACGTTCCCTTCCTGCCCCTTTGAAGTCTTTTGCGCAGGTATCTGGGGATTTGACAATTATTAATGGAATTATTTTTAGGGGGGATCAGTGTGTTCCTCCTTTAGCTTTGCGTAAGAAGTTATTTTTTGCAGCTCACCAGGGTCATTTAGGTGTCGGTGAGACGTCACGTAAGTTGAAGGAACACTTCTGGTGGCCTGCCATGGAGAGAAATGTAAATGAATGGATTGATGCTTGTAGTACTTGTTTAGTGTCAGATAAACACTGGAAGTTACAGAATTTACCACTACACAATGTTCCTGTCCCTGAAGATTCCTGGGTCAAGTTGGCCATTGATTTTTCCGGTCCGTTTGAGATTCTCTCACAATCTCAGCGGTACATAGTTTCAATTGTGTATTATCATTCAAAGTGGTTTGATTTTGATTTTTGTACAAATCCAGATTCAGTGTCAGCAATACGTTTCTTGAAACGAGTTTTTAGGATGGAAGGTCCTCCAAGGGAAATCGTTAGTGACAATGGTTCACATTTCTGTTCTGGTGTTATGGAAGAGTTTTTGAAGGGGTTTGATGTGAAACATTTAAAAGTTGCTCTTTATTCTCCCGCCTCAAATGGTTTGATTGAGCGTATGAACAGGTTTTTGAAGGAGGGCATCCAGACTGCTACTTCTTGTAGTATGAATGTTGAGGATTTTCTAAGGGAAAAGGTTTGGGCATACTTAGTTACCCCTCATTCCACTACGGGTATATCCCCTTTCAGGCTATTGAAAAAGAGGAATCCACATGGTATTCTCTGTCCATCCTGGATTAAGGATTTGGCTTCAGAAAATACTGAATGTATAGCCTGTTCAGACAAATTAGTTGTTAAAAGTAATGTTGATAAACAACAGGCGGTGCAAAAGCGGAATTTTGATTCTAAAGTAATTTCAACTCCTGAAACATTTGCTGTAGGTGATTGGGTCATGTTGAAGACTATGGATAGAGTGAGGAAGGGTTTGTCAAAGTTTTCACTTCCAACTCAGGTCCTCAAAGTAAGCATGGGCGAATTTTGCGAATCTCGCGTTCGCGAATTTTGCGGATTTGCGAACTCGCAATCCGCAAAATCCGCGAATTCTCGCGAATTTGCGGATTTTTTTTTTTTGTGTTTGCGCGGGTTTCTGCCAGTTCGTGAGGGTTTTGTACAATGTCGCAAATTGCGAACTTACCTGTCGGGTCGCAAGTTTCGCGAACTTGTTGTTTCTACGTGTCCAGCCTGTTCTTCATCACTGCCACTCTCTGTCACCACTGCCACTCTCTGACTACTCATGCCACCCTCTGGCCCACCCATGCCACCCTCTGTTTCATCACAGCACCCTCTGGTTGTCCAGTCAGTGTACATTATTGTGGCAACGCAAGCACACCTTCCCTGCCTCAAGTGACCTGAATTAATTTGGGGCTGATTAATGTGTCACAGAATATTTTTTTAGCTGGCACCTGCTTCCTTAGTGCTTCCTGATTAGTGATCTTTTGCACTTGCTAAGTGCTTTCATTGTTGCAAAATTAGTTACAACACCTGCCCTGCCCCAACTGACAATAATGAATTAGGGGCTGATTAATGGATTTGAACTTCCAGCCTGGCTCCTGCTTGTCTCCCTTAGCTGTAATTCAGGACCTTTGTGGCATATGTGTAACTATTCTGAGGTTCAGAGCAGGGTCACATAATAGTTGCAACTGGCAACTGAACTCTGGAGGGGCCCCTCAGGAAGCACTACAGGAAATGGCTACTAATGATGAGCCTGAACTTTTGTAAGTAGTTTCAGTTTTGCTAAGATTGTATTTCTGCAATTTTGCACTTATTCGCGGGGCGCGAAGTTGTACTGGGAAGCCGCGAACTCACGCGAACAGTGCGAGCAAAATCCGCTGCTCGCGGATTTGCGGATTTTGCGGGAGATTCGCGAATCTCGCGGATTGCGAATTTACCGAAAATCCGCAAAATCCGCGAGCGAAACGGATTTTCCGCCTATGCTTACCTCAAAGTATCCAAAGGATCTCTGTTCTTAGATAAAAGAGGGTGGCGTAACAAACGTTCTCTTGTAAAGTTAACATCTGAACAGGCTAGGATAGTTCTTAGAACTAAGCATGGGGATGAGAGCCCCTCCTGTTCCTTTCATGATTTCCCAACTCAGCTGGAAGCTCCAGTTTCTAATGATGTTTCTTTACCTAATCAAGAAGCTCCAGTTTTAAATGATGTTTCTTCATCTACTCATGATGTCTTGCGTCAAGTTTCTTTTCCTTCTCAAGACACCTTAGAAAATGCTGAAACTTCATGTTCTTCCTTTTCATCTCCCTCTTCTGATTTGTCATCTAGATCTCATAGGAATTGCTAATTTCCTTCACATTTTAGAGATTTTTATTTGAGTTAAGTTTCCTTGTAATTTCTTCTTTCTTTATTTTGTGGGGAGGGAGGAGATGTAGAGTTCTTAGAGTGTTAGACTTATTAGAGTATTAGTCTTATGTTAGTTTGTATTCTATTACTCACACGTGCTTTGTGTTCTTACCTGTACTCGCGCATCTCTTGAAGAATGTTTATCTTCAAGAGATGCATTTCTCGTGGCATCTCTCACCAGTAGTTTCCAACTGTGGCTCTGCTGATTTATACAGTTGGAGGTTGCTGTGTGCGGACGTGCTCCTGTGGATACGCTGATTAATTGGAATAAAAACCCTGTTATTCAACTATTTCGTCTTCTGCCTGTTCCTGCTTTCCAGCGATCCATCTGCTTCACAGTGTTGGATAGTGTAGGGGTAAAAATTACTATTCTCCAGGGGGTGCAACAGTAGGGTAAGTGTTGGATAGTGTAAGGGTACTATGTGTTGTAATGCTATGCGTTGTAATGGTATGCATTGTAATGACTGCGTTGTAATGACATGCGTTGTAGTGGTATGTGTTGTCGTGTCATGCGTTGTAATGGTTGCGTTTGAATGGCATGCGTTGTAAAAGTTTCGTTGTAATGGTAGTGCGTTGTAAAAGGTGCGTTGTAAAGGTTGTTTCTCGTGTGACATCTGTGACGGGGCAGTGGTCCTAGTGTCACCCTTGGGTCCAGGACAGGGCCAGAGCTTCTCGGAAGTCAAGGACAGGCCTAGGTGTGTGTAGTATGCTGCTCAGCCAGGATGTGTGTAATTTAGAATGTTGAATGTTAGAATGTTGGTATGATTGAATCAGTTGCTGAATCGACTGAGCAGAGCACTGGCTGCTCCTGGTGGGGCTCTCTTCCTGAATACTACTGGAATAAATACAACATTGAATTCACAAAGAATGGACTACCCTCATGTATTGTCCATTACAGTGTGGTAAACATACCTTTCTTCTATGTTCATTTTAGAGTTAGAATGCTTGATGTCATTTGGTGTTGTATCATCACCTTAGAATTGTTGTATGTAATATGGAACTTGCTGAGGCTCGAGCTTTGGTTTGAATGCCAGAGAAGAGGTTGGAGCTGATCTGACAGGACGCCTGAGTTTGTGCACCAGTGGATCTTACTTTGGCTAGGCTACCTGTGTCACTATCCTCAAGTGGTTGAGGAAGATCATATGGATGCTCCCTCACGATACACAAAAAACCGTAGTCCAGGCACTAATAACATCTAGACTGGACTACGGCAACGTTCTTTCTCTGGCTGCCTGCAAGGAAGTAACTCGGAAACTTCAGATGGTGACATAGCGGTTAGGCTATTGTGCAAACTTCCTAGTAAATCTTCGACATCGACTTCCTTGCGTAACCTTCATTGGCTCCGCATCGAAAGTCGTTCAAAGTTCAAGGCTCTGTGCTTTATGCACAGAATTAACTCTGGTAGGGCTCCATCATATCTTAGAACATTAGTTCACCATTATTGTCCTTCTCGTGTCCTCCGTTCCTCTAACCAGCATAAGTTTCAGGTACCCAGGATTAAACGAGCCAGAATGAGTGGACGCTCATTCTCTTACCTAGCTCCATCCCTCTGGAATTCTCTTCCACTTCACCTGCGTACAGAACCTAATTACCTTAAATTTCGTAAGGATTTGAAGACCTGGTTATTTAACCAATAGATTGTCCAATCTTTTGTTGCTGAATCTCTTGTGCTGCTCCCCTGTTTCTCATCTTGTCCCTAGCGCCGGGAAACCTCCGGGTAGCTGTGCGCTTTATACATTTAAATATAATAATAATAATAATAATAATAATAATTACTTTGGCACTTAAATAAACATTTCCCTTAATTGCGACTCCCTCGCTTCTTACACTAGGCCTTCGCACACATCGGATTAGTGTGAGGCTGGGGCCAACATCCAAAAACCACGATAACAGATACTCGCAGTTCGGGCACCCCGGGGACATGGCAACGCGCCCGGCACAGCGCTGCCAACAATAAGTCAGTTGCCTTCACAAACACACAATAAGTCTCACTGTAAACAAATATGGCACTCATTTAAAGGTTAGCTGTTCTTTAAAATGTTCACTTCCCTATTGGGGACAACTGCTGCTGTGTGGACATGTTTTGTTTTTGTGCTGTGTTCTTTTAGCCTGGTCTTCTCTTTAACCCCTACTGTAGTGTTGAATCAAAAGTCTTTGACTAAACATTACACAATGTCTCCAGGCACCGGCTGATCCCAACACGTGGGTATTGTGAATATTGTGACCCAGATCCCAGCAGTGACATGTTCCTTCCTTGTCCACATCTCCGAAGCTTCCAATGGAGTTTACTTTCATCAAGTGTTCCCTTCTATGATGACAGCAACTATTATTACATGTAATATTTATGTAAATTAGGTGCTTGCCTAAAGTACACCCAGGTATGTGAGTAGTTTCCATCTCACAAACATTCCTTTGGTACTCGAGTATAAAGTACTCTTGACCTAATCTATAAGCATGTGTACCATCCACTTAACTGCGTCTATTCTTCAAACCCAGGTGTGTGTACTGTATGCAATGAGTACAATACGCATAGGAAGAAAGACTAAGGCATCCTTTTCCAAATGCACACTCTCCTCTCTCGCCCTCTGCCTCTCCCTTAGCATCAGACAAAATGGGCACTTCATTGATAACCAACCTACACAGAGGGACAGTGTGCTCCAACCATCTGCGGCATTCTCGCCAACATGCTCCCCCCAAACACAAGGGGTAGTAGGGACCGCCTACCACTTAAGAATGTCTTATGCGTCATCACTGCTGCACAAAAACAGATGGCATGAGAGAAGGTAGACAACCTGGCGTCCTCCCATTACTGGTTACCATGACCCAGCTGGGGGAACCTCTGTGCCTGTTTGCCTGCTGGTCGTGTTGCCTCTGGTGGTCCTTGCCCTCGGCCAGTGAGAGCAGACCCCTTAACGACCTGTTTGCCTGCTGGTCGTGTGCCTCTGGTGGTGGGTGGTCCTCGCCCTCGGCCAGTGAGAGAAGACCCCTTAATAACCTGTTTGCCTGCTGGTGGTGTTGCCTCATGGTGGTCCTCGCCCTCGGCCAGTGAGAGCAGACCCCTTAACGACCTGTTTGCCTGCTGGTCGTGTTGCCTCATGGTGGTCCTCGCCCTCGGCCAGTGAGAGCAGACCCCTTAACGACCTGTTTGCCTGCTGGTCGTGTTGCCTCATGGTGGTCCTCGCCCTCGGCCAGTGAGAGCAGACCCCTTAACGACCTGTTAGCCTGCTGGTCGTGTGCCTCTGGTGGTGGGTGGTCCTCGCCCTCGGCCAGTGAGAGAAGACCCCTTAATAACCTGTTTGCCTGCTGGTCGTGTTGCCTCTGATGGTCCTCGCCTTCGGCCAGTGAGAGAAGACCCCTTAATAGCCTGTTTGCCTGCTGGTCGTGTTGCCTCTGATGGTCCTCGCCTTCGGCCAGTGAGAGAAGACCCCTTAATAACCTGTGTGCCTGCTGGTCGTGTTGCCTCTGGTGGTCCTCGCCCTCGGCCAGTGAGAGCAGACCCCTTAACGACCTGTTTACCTGCTGGTCGTGTTGCCCCTGGTGGTGGGTGGTCCTCGCCCTCGGCCAGTGAGAGAAGACCCCTTAATAACCTGTTTGCCTGCTGGTCGTGTTGCCTCATTTTTTTTTTTTTTTTGAAGACGTTTATTATTGTTCAAAAGTGCAGTGCATATAGCAAAGCCTACAACCCTGTGGGCTGGCTGCAACAAGTCGGTGGATCGTTGGGGCAAAGGTTTACAGGGGAAGGCGCTCTGCAGTATTTTACTCGTCTTCTGGTGTGCTAAACCACGGGTATTTTATTCATATCAGTCTTGTTCAGCACACAATCATCTCTATAAGTGACGTCTCATTTTACATTTTTACTATAAATAAACCTTTAACTCTGCAAACAAGAACAAAGCAGTTCGCATCGGCGTGTCCCAGTGTTTCTGTTGTAGCAGCGCTGCGTCGTGCCCCTTCGGCATGCATAGCACCAATGACCCTTTGAACGGTGCAATGTGCACTGAGAGTGTGTTAGTGGAGCGGGGGGTCAATGGTGTGCATGTGCAGATAGCTGTAGAACTGGTGAGGGACAGCCTTGGTGAGCGGTGGTGCCTCACCGACTGTCGGTTCAGTGTGCGGTGTGTGCGGCAAACAGATGAAATGCCCTAGTTGTAGTTTCGGCGGACGCTGCCCGCGCCCGGGCTCGCTGCTGAGTGCTCGGCTAGTGGCATCCTTCTATCGTAGTGTGATAGTGGGTATAATTGCAGCTGGGAAGAACAGGAGTCTGAAACCGTAAACGTGTGAGTATGGAAGGGGTAAAGAAGAGGGGGGGGGAGTGTACTCGTGGGGGCGGTGTCAGGGGTGTGGTGCTGAGGGCAAGAGTCGGGTCAGTGTACGCTAGAGAGCCCTCGTGTGGGTGGCTGGCTGTGTCCGTGACCTGCGCGTCTAAGGGCCGGTGTTACTCTCTGGGGGGGGGGTGCGGTGTGCGGCCCTGCCTATGGTGCCGTCACCCCTGGGGCGCCCGCCCATCTCAGCTGTCTCTGCGTGAGCCCCCTGGCCTCGCCCTCCCCCTGTAGGGACCCCAGGATGTCATCCCAGAGTTGCGCGATCGGGAACTGCCTCAAACCCGCTATCTCCTCCCCGCGCAGCGCCGTGCCCTCTGCTCTGGCCCAATTAGTAAAGGATGCATACCAGTGTGCGGGGGTTGGTGGTTCCCTGCTCTTCCAGTGCCAAGTGAGCAGTCGCTTAGCCGTAATGAGGCCCAGATCCCAGAACCGGGGTTGCGTTTTATTTTGTTTAGTCCTTTTGTATAACCCAAGAACGCATGCCTACCATGTGTCAGGTAGTCCCGGGCCTGTGCTGTGTGTCAGGAGTGACGTCACCTCCCCCCAGTATGTGGACAGAGATGGGCAGTTCCAGAGCATGTGCAGGATGTCCGCACCTAGCAGGTCGCATCTGGGACAGGCGGCAGTGTCGGTCGCGAAGTATTTGTTTATTCTGTCTGGTGATAAGTACGCCTGGTGCAATATATACAATTGAATGGTTCGGAAACGGGAGTTGCGTGGGATGTTCACAGGGCTGGCCAGGACCAGGTTCCATTCCTTATCCGTCCAATCCCTCCCACGGTGGGCTGCCCATTTGTACCTGATCGGCTGTGTGGGCCTCTGAGTGTGCATGAGTAGTGCCTGCGCCAGCCAGTGTATAATGTGTGAGCCTCTGCCCATAACATGCAGGTACTGAATTAGGTGATGGATCGGTGGCTCCTCCTGGATATCCCCCCAGGATTCCGTATACGCCCTCACCACTGACGCGTGGAGCAGGAATTGCCCTGCCGGCAGACCCGTGCCCTCCGATAGCTCCGCAAAGGGAAGCAGGGACCCGTCCGCGTACAGGTCGCCCATTGTCTCCACTCCGGCAGTAGTCCAGAGCTCCATGTTGCGTGGTGTCACCATCCCACTCCTCCGGGGGGTGCCCATCAGGGGGAGGGCAGGGGCATACGGCCTGACAGTCTGTGTCAGCTTCAGGCTACGGATGAAGCATTTACGGGCTACGGCCATGTGCAGGGGCAGAGGGCGGGGTCCCTTGGTCAGCAGATGAAACAGGGCGCACACCTGTGGGTGTGTCCACTGGTAATCTGCGTTGGCGGTGTCGTCGAGGTGTGAGTCGCTGAGCCAATACGTCACCCATTGCAGTTGCGCAGCCAGGTAGTACAGCTCCATGTTGGGGACTGCCAGCCCTCCCTCTGCTGTCGGGGAGTACAGCTTCGCCAGAGCCACTCGTGGGCACCCCGTGTTCCAGATTAAGCCGCGGAGCATCGATTCCAGTTCGCGGAAGATCCTCGTGGGGACATACAGTGGGATATTCGCAAAGTGGTAGAGTAGCCTGGGTAGCGCTATCATTTTAGACAGTGCAATCCGGCTGGGCACGTTCAATGGCAAGGTCTTCCAGAAGGTCATCTGGGCCCGCAACGAGGAGATAGCGCGCACTAGATTGCCCTCCAGTATGTTCTGCGGGTCTCTATAGATGTGTAGCCCGAGGTACTTGAACGTAGTCGGGTACCAAGCAAGCCGAGCGCCTCCAAGGTGCACGTCGCACTCCTCCAGGTCCGGGCTGAATGAGTATACCCCGGACTTGGTCCAATTGACCCTGAGGCCCGACACTTCCTCTAAGGTCCGGAAAATGTCCGACAGCGTGGCGGGCACCGCGGTGAGGTCTCGCACATAGAGTAGTAGGTCATCCGCGTAGAGCGAGACCGTGTGTATCCCATCAGCCAGCGGGATCCCCCATTCCGCTCCCTTGTCCCGCAGTAGAGCTGCCAGGGGCTCGATGGCCAGAGAGAAAAGGAGGGGCGACAGGGGGCAACCTTGTCTGGTGCCTCTGCGTACCCGCACCGTCTCCGACAGCAGCCTACCCATCCGCACTCGGACGCTAGGCCTCTGGTAAAGTAGCCCGACCATTTCCGCAAAGGCATCCCCTACGCCAAATTGGTCCAGCACCGCTCCTAAGAACGGCCACTCCACCGAGTCAAAGGCCTTCTCTAGGTCCAAGACGAGGCACCCCGATCTCGGCCAGTGTAGTGTGGCCGCTTCCTGAACCCGGAAGAGGCGACGCAGGTTACGAGAATTGCTCCTCGCCGGCATGAACCCGTTTTGGTCTGTATGTACCAGGGCCGGGACTTCCAAGGCCAGGCGGCGGGCCAACAGGGAGGTGAAGATTTTGTAGTCTGTATTCAACATGGCTAAAGGCCTGTAGGACCCCATGCACATACCATCCCTGCCTGGCTTCAATAGCGAAACCAGGTTTGCCTCGTTGAGCGAGTCTGGGAGCGCCGAGTCCTCAATTGCGTTTTCGTACAGCTTGAGCATCTCTGGGATCAGTGTGTCCGAGCAAGCCTTAAAGAATTCGGCGGGTAGGCCATCTGGGCCGGGGGACTTGCCATTGGACAGTGCGAAAATGGCCTTGCGCATTTCTTCTTGAGTGAATGGTTCTCCTAGATCCCCCTGTTGTGTGTCCGTTAGTGAAGGCAGTTGAATGTCTTCAAGGTAATCCGCAGTGGTGGCCGCGGAGACCCTCAGTTGTGACTTGTACAGGGCCTGGTAGTGCCCCACAAACGCCTGATGTATCTTGCTTTGTGTGTACACTATCTCCCCCTCAGCTGTGCGGATAGCGGACACTGGCTCCGTGCGGGTCTCTTGTTTGACCAGCCAAGCCAGTAGTCTCCCTGGCTTGTCACTGTGTTGGTGTACTCGCGCAGAGTGGGCCGCAAAATTAATGTGCCTCAGTCTTTCCAGTAGCGCCGCATGTTCCTCGCGGGCCTCCCGCAGCCGGTCACCCGCGCCAACCACCGCCTCCCGCTCCCAACGGAGTAAGTCCGCTTCCACCCTGCACAAGTCTGCCTCCAGTTTCTTCTGTATACTTCCCTGCGTACCCAGGCAGTGACCCCGTATCACCACTTTGAAGGCGTCCCATTCCACTCTCGGGGAGGACGCTGTGCCCGAGTTGTCAGTGAAGTGTGCTACGCGGGCCTGCAGGGAGTCTCTAAAGGGGGCGTCGAGTAGCATAGCAGGTTGTAGTCGCCATGTAGGGATGGGTGGGTGTGGGCGTTCCCAAGCTACGGCCAACGTGTGTAGGTTGTGGTCCGAGTGTGTCCGGCCGAGGTATTGGGACTCAGTAATGTGCGGCAGCATTTCCGTTGACACCATGTACCTGTCTAGGCGGACGTGCAGCGCGTGTGCCCCCCAGTAGTAAGAGTATATCCTGGTGTCTGGGTTGTGCGCGCGCCATGCATCTTTCAGGTCCCACTGTGCCGCCCACCGTGTGAGTGCCTTCGCGGCCCCCAAGGATGTGGCGTCTGGCCTGGGCGGGGCCGAGCGGTCCAGCACAGGGTCCAGCACCGTGTTGTAGTCACCTCCCAGTACCCAGGGGACACCGTGCCAGGGCGCCAGTTTCTCCGAAAGGTGTATCAGGAAGCTTCCCTGGTCTGTGTTCGGAGAGTAAATGGACGCCAGGACTACTGGCTGCCCGTCCATGCGACCCTTCACCAGGACATACCTCCCCCCCTGGTCCGTGAGAACTTCCGACATTGTGAAGGGGGTGCCCGGCCTGACCTACAGTAGTGTCCCACGGGCAAACGAGGAGCATTCAGTGGCGTACAATTGACCCCTCCACCTGCGCCGCAGTGCAGCCACCTCCGCCCCACATAGGTGTGTCTCCTGCAGGAGTGCAATCTGTACTTGCTGTCTTTTCAGGTAGGAGTATATTTGGTATCTGCGCGCAGGTGTGTGCATACCTCTGATGTTCCAAGTACATATCATATCGGTGCGTACTCCTCCCCAACAGTCTTACAAACAGCAGCTCCACCAAGGGCCCTCTCATCGCTATTCTCAGCATTCCCGTATCCACCCCCCACAGTACACTCAGCAATATTCAGGAAAACGTTAGGTAGGGGAAAAACAAATAACAACAGTAACCAATTGTGGGTGAGTCCCACTAAAATACCAAAAGGGCAGTGGCGAAACGGGCCACCGTCCATTATCTCAATTGAGAGGGACAACCGTTTTAGTCTAAGGGGCAGTGTGCATAAGCACAGCCGTGGCAAGGAGGATGTTAAGTCAGTTAAGGGAATCAAGTTCCATCCCCGAGCCTCATGTTACAGGCTGTTGCTGGCCACCGTCTGCGTTCCGGTGTACGTTGCCATTCTATTCGTGGGGGGCCCCGCTTGTGTGAGTCCCGGCAGGAGGGGGGCAGAGATGTGGTATGATGTGAGCCCTTAGTCCCTGTCAGGAAAGGCTCCCCCCCCTCCCGGGTCCGCACCTGGAGGCGGTTAAGGATGAGTACAGGTCAAGAGGTAACCCCACCATCACCATCCCCGCCGGCCACCAGTGCCGCTAAGGCAGTACTCACTGTTCCTGATGTCCACTGTCCAATCGGCAGGCAGGGGGGAGAAGAGTGCGCCCCCAGCAGTGCCTGGCGTCAGCTGCGCCTCAGCGTCCAGTTGGCCTTTGCCGCCTCCCCCCTGCCTTGACGGATATGTCACAGATACCTCCTGTGGAGTTAGTGGATCAAGTCAGAGGTTTGCGGCGTGATGACTGGCAGGTCTACAGAGATCTGTGAGTTCGGGATCCCATATATGGCCTCATCTTCATCGCTGGGCACTGTCTGTTGGCCTTCTTCGAGGTTCGTTTCCTGTGAAGGCGGATTGCTGAGCTGGGAAACCCTCCGGAGCGCATTGCGTTGTTCCTGGAGCATCTGGTCCAACGGGGGGGAGTGTCGCGACCCTTCCTCCGTCCGCTGGGACTGTTGAGTCCTGTGTCTGCGGCGGCGCCGTGGGCCGCGCGCCCTGGACCTCATCTCGCCTCCTCGAGGGTGTTTGGGTGCCGTGTCGTGCCTCCGTCCAGCCACTCGCTGACCTCCCCAGGGGTTCCGAAGAAGTAGGTGCTGTCCCCCGCCACCACTCTCAGTTTTGCAGGGAAGAGCAGGGAGTATTTGAGGCCTGTGGTGCGTAGCCTCCTCTTAACTTCCATGAAGTCGTGTCTTTGGCGTTGCACCTGGATGGTGTAGTCGGGGAAAAACATGATCGACGCATTGTCTATGCGTATTTCTCCCATTCGCCTCGTTTCCCGCAGCACTGTGTCCCGGTCCCTGTAGTTCAGTATCCTGAAGAGCAGTGGTCTTAGGTTAGCGCCGGTGGTGTAGGGCCTTGTCGGCACTCGGTGCGCACGTTCCACGACAAAGTGGGGCGATAGTGTGCCCTCAGGTAGCAGGGCCCGTAGCCAGTCTTCCACATGCTGTGCGGGGTGGTTCCCTTCCCATTTTTCCGGGACGCCCACGAGCCTGATGTTGTTGCGTCTCGCCCTCCCTTCCGCATCCTCGGCTCTATCTTCCAGGAACTCTACTCTATTCAGGAGATCCTGCACTTGCCTGTCCGTCTGGGTGACCTTGGGCTCAATCTCCTTCACCGCGCCCTCCAGGATCTTGGTCCGGTCGGACAGCTTCCTGTGGTCGTCCCGCAGGAGGGTCAGGTCCACAGCAACACCATCTATTTTAGACTCCAGGGAGGTTCTGGTCTGCTGTAGTGACTGTTCCATGCGCTCTACGGCCGCCAGCACACTGTCTAGCCTCGTGGCCAATTGTTCAGCGGCCATTTTATTGAGCAGTTTGTCCGTTTTCCCCTTTTGTGGGGCCCCACCAGTCCCGGTGCGGGTCCGCACCCCTCCGGACATGTGCGGGGCGCACGTCCAGCAGAGTCTCTGCCTTCGCCGCTCCGGTGGCACCACCGGGACCACACCCCTCCCGGGCCGGGGGCCCGTCGGCCTGAAGTCTCCCCTTCAATCGTTGCCGTTGTCTTCGCGTCCGGGGGGGGGTCAGGCGGGTCCTCTCCCCCCCGCGGCGCGGCACCGCCATGCTGCCCCAGGCACAGCGGGGGCCGGTGAGGCGTGCGTGGTGCGGGGGTCCAGGGAGTCCGAGTGTCTCGTGCTTGGTCGGCCACTCTGTCCTGGCCTGGTCCCCCCTACTCGTGTGTCTCGCTGCCCCCTAAACAGTCTCCACCTGCGTGGGGGGGGGGGCCCGCAGGCGGGCTCGGCCACAAATGTCTCCCCGTGTGTCCTCGCTGCAGGGGGGGGCATCTGTTCCGTGGTCAGCAGCAGAGCGCCGACCTGGCCAGGGGCTCAGGCCCGCGGCTGCAGGCTTGGGGGTGGCCTCTCCGTGCCGGTTCTCCTGCGCCTGGCTGGGTGTCTTGGACTCACCGGGTGGCGCCAGGTGCTGCGTGGCGTCCCGGGGGAGGGCCTCCGGTCACTCCCGCTCCTCACCGGGGTCGGTCTCCGCTCCTCGGCCGCTCCAGGTGCGCCGGCAGGAAGCCCGGCCGGTCCTCTCCCTTTGTGGGGCTGCAGTCTCGTGGGGGCCGCGATGGGGGTGCTGGGCTTCCGTCCTCCGCTGGTCAGGCCAGTTGCTAGCGCCTTGCGGTGGGGCAGGGCAGCCTCCGAGCCCCCGGTGGTCGCTCCCGGTGCGGCAGCAGTCAGCTAGCGGCCCTCAGGCAGTGCGGCGCGGCCTGTGAATCGGGGCCTATGCGCTGGGCCCAAGCCTCGGTCTCCCGTGACCACACCGCCGATCAGGGGGCCTCCAGGCCCGCAGGAGGGTCCCAGGACAGGTCGGGGTCCGGCCCGTCGGAGCCCCGGGTTGAAGGTCGGCCAGATTGCCGAGGCACGCTCCGTGGACGTCCGCCTGCAGTTTCCGGCGGCCGCGGTGAAATTTGGCGGAGAATCGGCTCGGGGAAGGGGAGCTTAGCACGGAGCTCTACCCAAGCGCGTCCTCCGCCATTGCGTGCTTAGCCACGCCCCTGCTGGTCGTGTTGCCTCATGGTGGTCCTTGCCCTCGGCCAGTGAGAGCAGACCCCTTAACGGCCTGTTTGCCTGCTGGTCGTGTTGCCTCTGGTGGTCCTCGCCCTCGGCCAGTGAGAGCAGACCCCTTAACGACCTGTTTGCCTGCTGGTCGTGTTGCCTCTGGTGGTGGGTGGTCCTCGCCCTCGGCCAGTGAGAGAAGACCCCTTAATAACCTGTGTGCCTGCTGGTCGTGTTGCCTCTGGTGGTCCTCGCCCTCGGCCAGTGAGAGCAGACCCCTTAACGACCTGTGTGCCTGCTGGTCGTGTTGTGTCTGGTGGTGGGTGGTCCTCGCCCTCGGCCAGTGAGAGCGGACCCCTTAACGACCTGTTTGCCTGCTGGTCGTGTTGTCCCTTCCAAGAGTCTGTTGTGTGAGTGCTGCCTCGCCACAGATCTCGGGTGGTTGATGAGGTCCTCGTCCTCTCACTCTGAGGCAGAGACCCCTGGAGGGCCTGTTTACCTGCTGATTGATTTGTCCCTTCCAAGAGCCTGTTGTAGTGAGTGTTGTCTCTCCATCGATCTCTGGTGATCGATGGTCCTCTCCCTCTGAAGGACAGACCCCGGGTGGGCTTGTTTACCTGCTGGTGGTTTTGTCCCTTCAAGAGTCTGTTGTGGTGAGCGGCACAGACCCCTAAAAGACCCATTTTACACCTGGGTCTATAGCCTGCACTCAATAAGGTTTCTGCGTAGGGGTTTTTAGTATTCAGAAAAATTGGCGCACAACATGAAGTGGTGAGAGTAAAAAAGGTACAAAATTGAGGACGGTGCTACTAGGTCAGGGGAACCCAAACCCCCTGAAAAAGAGTAGGCCCAGGCCAACCCTATATATTGTAAACACAAAGTCCTGAGCACACGTCAAGTTAATTATTTCAAAACACATGTACTGTGCAATTTTCCTAGTTTCAACATACATACCAGGAATAAGAAAACAAGATCGACAAGACAGTAGTTGATTTTTTCTTTTATGTGATTGTGGTCCTCCTTCAAGAGGAGATCCCCAGAAGAAACCAGCCGACACGTGTTTCGTCCGCCGGTAGTAACTCGTGACTCTTCAGGGCTGGGGGTGATACAAACAAAAAGCTGTGTTAGTAGAGCCTCGAGGAGGGTTGAGACAGTGAAAAGGGAATCAACACTCATCAACAAAGAACGTCAAGTTCAAACAAAACAACCAGTAAGGATCATTATGGACTATACTGAAATGAGCCTATGTGTCAAAAAGAGCATCAACAAACATTGGAGTGTCCTTCTCGCTGATAGATCCCTAACTCCTTTGCTGCGGCGGCTATTCCGCCGCAGCGCTAGTGGGTAGGGAGGGCCGCGTGGCGCTCCCGTACTCGTAAAGGAACCGCTCCGTCACGAGCCTCGGGCGCGCTGTGCTTGTGACGGAGCGGTTCCGTCACGGCTCCGCCCGCTCAATAGAACGCGCCACGCAGGCGCGAAATCAGCGCCGCACAGGCGCGCCAAGCGGGCCGTGACGGAACCGCTCCGTCACCAGCACAGCACGACTGAGGCTGGTGACGGAGCGGTTCCGTCACCAGCGCTGAAGGGGTTAAAGGAGGTAATCACAACAAGACCTCAGATTACCTTTCGTTGTGGTAAGAACCTGAAGAATAGATTGAGCCCCTGAGTTCCACATGTCACAAGAACTGACACATGGCTCACTGAACGGTCCAAAGGCTTCTTCAAATGTGGATGCTGTGGAATGTGTAAATGGGCCAAGCATGGAACCAAAAACTTCTCAGGATTCAACAAACATACCATCAACCGTCGACCGTCAACTACTGTCTTGTCGCTCTTGTTTTCTTATTCCTGTTATGTATGTTGAAACAGGAAAATTGCACTGTACATGTGCTTTGAAATAATTAACTTGACCTGTGCTCAGGACTTTGTGTTTATACTATAACCTGCACTCAAGCCTCTTAAGGATTGGGCTCAGGGTATCCTTCCGCGGGGTGGGGTGATGGGCGTATACACCTGTTTATCCTCAATGTCTTCAACCACAGAGGAGCAGGGTGATGCCTCTGTGGTGGAGTGCAAGCACAAGGAGCCCAGAAACCCCTCCCTTGCCGCACTCCTACTGGTCGAGGGCTGGCTACAGTTGGGTAAAAACATCCTCAACCTACTGGACTGCAAAGATGAGAAGCAGTGTAAAATGTAAAATGTAAATGTAAATTGATATTTGTATAGCACACTACTCACCCGCAAGGGTCTCTAGGCGCTTGTACGAATACCGCTGTGGAACCCATCCTGGCTTTCCCTATGAGGCGTCCACTCCTGGGCACCCCCAAGGTGGAGGCCAGGCATCCTTAGCGTTGTGGGGGCCGTTGTGGAGATTAAGAAAGCTTTTGCCCAGAGTTGCAGAGTGGGACTCCATGATTGGAATAGGCACCCAGGCGAGAATTAGAAGGTGCGTGGAATTTTGAGCCCAAGACCCGCCGAGGCGGGGAATTGAACCCTGGTCCCGGAATAGACCTCTGCATCAGGGTCTGCCGCTCTAACCATTGAGCCACACGAAGGAGCCTGATGCAAAGATGGAGGTAGCATCAACACCTTCTTGCATCAGCTGAAGGACCCGAGGGCAGGGTGAGCACCCAGCCCTCTGAGACCTCAACATTGACATATTGTGCAGGAGGAGACCACAGAGAGACCAAAGCACCTGCTGTAGCATCCAACACCACCAACACAGATGAGAAGGAACCTGCAACAAGGAGCTTCAACAAAGGTGAGGGCAACTCAGATCCAGGACAGCCCTGCGTATTCTGGGATGTACCAAGAGAGTAAATAGTACACGCCCAATCAAGAGACAATTGCCACATAGCCGCCTAGACTAGAGGTGAAAAGATACATTTAAAATTTTACAGAGATGGCGTTGAGAGATCCCCCTGGGGATGATTTGTTGCGCCTTATAAAAGATTAAATAATATTAATAATAATGGCCAGCCTGACAACCAACCCCACGTTGAGGTCTCTCTCCATCCCTAAGTATAACTGTGTCATCAAGATTTGACTAGATTGTCTGGTCTGACTCATTCTTCCACTAAACACTGCTGGAATCTGAGATACAAAGAACACTCCTAAAATCTGAGATACAGAGAACACTCCTGAAATCTGAGATACAAGGAATATTCCTGGATTCTGGGATACAAAGATTACTCCTGAGATCTGAGAAACAAGGAACACTCTTCAAATCTGAAATACACAAACAACACTTCTGGAATATGAGATGCAAGGAACACTCCTGGAATGTGAGATACAAGGAACACTCCTGGATTCTAGGATACAAAGAACATTCCTGAAATCTTGGATACAAAGAACACTCCTGAAATCTGAGATACAAGGAAACATGAGAACCGCTGCAGACATGCCTAATGGAGACCGTGTTCTCCTTCAGAGTGAAGCAGGGGTGGGTGCAGAGAGGGGGCGGGGAGCAGCTATCTATGGAGAGGTGTCTCTCAAGCACACAGTGTAGGCACCTCGCCTTCTTCATGCAAACACCTGGTTACACTGGGCTCAACAGGTCCAGACTCAGTATTCTCAGGGAGAAGTGTGGCTCACTGGTTAGAGGAGGCAGACCTGGAAGCAGAGGTCAGCCCGGGACCAGGGTTCAATTCCTGGCTCGGCGGGGTCTTGAGTCCTAAAATGTCCACGGACTCGACAATTCTCGCTCCGGTGCCTACTCGATTCACGGGTTCACACTCTGCGACTCTGGGCAATAGCTTGCTTAATCTCCACAACGGCCCCTCGCGGCGGGATGCCTGGCTTTCACCTTGCGGATACCCTGCCGGGGTTATCTCACAGGTTAATACCAGGACGGGTTCCCTAAGCAAGCGCTTAGATACCGGGTTGGTGATTTGCACTATATAAATACATGTACATTTACATTAACCCTGCCTGAGGTCTACTGGAGATGAGGGTATGTGCCCGCCTTTCTGGAGGAAATTATCCATTCAGCCCTTCTCTCTCGACCCAACGCCCAAAAGACCCCCCTGATGAGGGATTTCAGTCTGGCACTCGCCAGGAGATCAGTGCCCCTCACTCCAGGTCAGACCAGTTTTGGCCCCCAGAGCCACTTATGCAGCCTGCCAGTCCGCAAAGTGAGAACAACAGACTAGGGTTGCGCCAAGCATGCCGTGGGCTTAGTTCACAAGAATGGAACAGTCTGTGCACTTCCTCAGTCCTGCCAGAGACGCTGCAGGGAAAAGTATATATTTGTTCTGAGAAGCCAGAGAAAACCACAAGGATATACTTTTACAAATCTTTAGTAATCACTAGGCTGCACCATGGGAGGTGGCAAGCAGCCACAGATAATGAAAACATCAGCAGAAGCGAATATTAGAACTATAAACAGATACGCAGTGATGCCAGGTCTGGTGCCAGGTGCCAGGGCAGGGTAAGGGGCATCTTTGAACAATGCCCAAGATGGGCGGTTGAAGTACCGCGCAGGTCACTAGAGGGCGTTGTCAACAGCCCCTAAAGTTAGGACTCCTAACTTCTGTGAATACCGAAATGAGTAAGTGCCTTCTGTGAATACCGAAATGAGTAAGTGCCTTCTGTGAATACTGAAATGAGTAAGTGCCCTCTGTGAATACCAAAATGAGTAAGTGCCTTCTGTGAATACCGAAATGAGTAAGTGCCTTCTGTGAATACCGAAATGAGTAAGTGCCTTCCGTGAATACCAAAATGAGTAAGTGTCTTCTGTGACTACTAAAATCGTAGTAAGTTTAGGATTTTTTCTTAAGTTAGTTCTGTGAATCGGGCCCGATGTCTCGAGGTAACATAATATAATGCTGACGCATAATCTAAACTTAGTGATATCTCTTAAAGGTACCTTGTCACCTCACTCTTCAGAGATCAGGCACAGCCACTACATTTCAGTGCCTGGGCCTGGCTCCTGCCCCACAGGTGCAAAGGCGACCCCTTCTGCCACGCCTGGGACCCCAGAGTATTTCACTTGCCTTCAGGGCCAGGGCTAGGAGCAGTTACACAATGCTTGCCGCTTTGGTGGTGAACTGGGGCTGCCCACAGGCCTGCCAAGCTTTCCTTCACTGCTAAATCCAGTAATCTCTCAGCAGCACTGTAAATCCGCACTTTAATCCAGCCATTAGCCTGACACAATAGTGGAATCTAAGACGAGTATTTATCAAAGCAGATAAGGCTCCTGGAAGATTTTTAGCAGAAGCTTGTTTACATAGAGAGCCGCTGTCAACAGTTCATTGCTTCTGGCCATACAGCAAGTGCGTCACTAGTTGCCAGGGGCACACGTGACGAGCATAGAGCTTGTGTATCCGGGTCTGGTGGCTCAGTGGACTAATGCCTCCACTGCAGGGGCCTGTGTTCGACCTCATGGTCACAGGTTCAAATCTTGGTGGGTCCACTCAGCCTTTCATCCATCTGAGGTCGATAAAATGAGTACCATTGAGTTGGGTAACAAGAAACATCTGTTATTCAGCGCCAAGATACCCAAGGGTGAACGTGCGCTTTACAAATACACGTTATGTTATGTATCCACACTGTACATAAATATATGTTCAAAGGGATCCACACGTTAATTGGAAGGGCTTGTAGGGACTAGTAGGCCTCTATCTATCCCAAGGTTCTGTTTGCTGAGGTATGTACCTCTTGGAGACGGTCTTGCCTTGATGACTGGACCAGAGGAGGCCGACCAGTGGGTGAAAGGGTAACCAACTGGCATGGGTGCACATTCAGGATGGTCAGTGTAAAAAGTCAGGACAAAGGGTCAAATTTCAAGACAAAAATTCAGGACAGAAGGCCAAAATTCAGGGCAAAATTTTGGGACAAAACATGCGTTTTACAGACATATCAGAGGAAGTGGCACAATAATATATAAGTGAGTAAATAGACAACCAAAATAAATACAAGTCAAAATAAGTTGATATAAGTATGAGACAATCATACACTTGCAGGTTGGCAAAACAACATCAGGCCCTTTCTGCAATCAAGATTTGAGCTAATGTAACAATATAATTGAATAGTATTTTTTTGTTTGTATTTTGGAAAACTGACTTTTAAATGTACAGTGAAAACGATGTTATTTTATTTTTATTTTCTCCAGCATGGCCCCAAGACAAAAACAGAATGCCTTGCCCTAGACTGATGCAGGAGAACGCACCCCACATGCTGTCACTACAATTGGCCCCATTGTCATTCTATAAGTGCTAATCAGCTGCAGTCTCAGAATGACAATGGGCCTTTCCACAGTCTGTGCGAGGTCCGGGAGGGGCCGCTGCAGGCCGACGCGTCCCCGCCCATTTCTCAGAACGTTCCACACTGGCGCGGAACATTCAGCGCAGCCAATGGGTTAAAAGATAAGAGCGAGAGGTCCCAAGTGAAATCTTTTAAACTCATGGGGCCTCTTGCAGGGAAAAACAGCATTCCTTACTGAAATTTCCCGTTTCGATTTTAGTATGATGTCTGTAAGGCGTCCGTAATTTGGGGACCCCAAATTACAGATGCCTTGTGGACATCATACTAAAATAACAGACGGTCCATGAAATTTACTTACGGTTGGTCACCCTAGTGCTGGGTTCCCCAAACCGGTCCTGGAGGGCCGGATCCATGCCACATTTTTAAAATAACTACATGTATCTAAATGGGGATATACACAAAATCTGGCATGGATCCGGCCCTCCAGGACTGGTTTGGAGAACCCTGCGTGGGTGCTGCACGGTACCTGAGATGACAGTTCAGACACAGAACCATACAGGATGGACTTGTGTGACCGTGTAGCAGTCCAAAACCCACCGCACATGACAGGGTAACTCGCTGCTCCCAGAGATGAAGCCTCCTCAACTACAAACATGGCTGACAATTACTCAGAGCCAGTCGTAAGGCCAGAACCGGCTTTAGAGCTGTGGCTCCCAGTGTGACAACCATTTTTGGCACACCCACACCCCATGACTGCCTCCTCGGATTCTCTCCCTAGCACAGGGCAAAATTGCCCCTCATCTCTCCAATCATAAGTTATTGCTAAACACAGCGCTCCCCCTGGGGTCAGCACCTCCCTCAACAGGTCAGCACCCAGTGCGGACGCACCGGTCGCACTGCCCTAAAGCCAGCCGTGTGTAAACCTTTGGTGGTAGCTTCTGAGTTCACCTTCATCAAGATTTTTCCCTAAAGCCTCCAAATAAGTTCTTCCTCTGATTTCAGTCTTTGATCCCCAATTCTCTGTCACTTTTCTCTAGTTGTCATCTCTCGTCTTTCCTAGACTAACCTAACTGGCCGAAATTCAGGGTGATTGTTGGGGAGCTGGGTTGGGGATAGAGTTTGCAGAGATGTGCCTTGTGTACTGATACCGATAGGAGGTTCAACACACCGAATGACCACGTGTTGTCTGCAGCAGCTCAGGCTGGTGGAGTTGTTCATCCTTCCCATGTTGTTACTTGTACCAGTCCAGCACCAGATCTGGTTAACTTTATGCCCCTGATCCTGCAAGGATTGATGTAAGTGTCTATGACAGTTCTATCTCCTCTGCCAGGGGAGATTGTGTGTTGTGAACACAACTGTATCCCTGACTGTACACACCTACACATGGTAGACAAGTATTTCGAAAGGTTCCATCTTTGGGAAAAAGGTGCTCCAATTAAACCCTAACAACCCATCTATGATGAACCAGCCTTCGACCGAACCCTTGCCGCGACATTCTCAGAGTTAGGAATGTCTAACTATCTTGGGCAGAGAGCCGGTAATCTTGGCTCAAACCTCTGCACTGGAAATGCATTAGCAGCACTACGCATTTGTGTAGATCTCGAGGTAGTTGATGTCTGCCGGAATGCCAGTCCTACACAATGCGCATGGTGCATTGGACCAATATCACACCAGGTGTGTTACTGATTTGTATGGATACTTACAGAAAGGAATCCTAACAATCAGTGTGGTCCAAGAATGCTATTGGAGCATTCACCCCTTAATTGGATATACTTAAAGCGGTAATCAGGTTTGGTATCTGCGGACCACCGCACTTCAGGACACTGGACATAGGCAGATAATGCAAGATAACATCACATTGTTTTTTACACCAATGTGGCGTCCACTTCTTCTCTGTGTGAGAGTCCTTCAAACTGCAAATCTGAGGGAGATGTCCTACTATTGTCATAGGTGAACCAAGTCACAAGACCGTGAATGTATAACCCTACATATTACTCCTAGACACTTTGTTCATTGCGATATAGCACCGGAAGCAACATAATCGTTGCCCTTATGAGACAATATTTTAATATAACTGCTGGAGTATGCCTGGACACTGTAAGGAAAGATAAACCTAGGATACACTTGGAGAGAAACATGTCTGCTAAAGACTAATTAAACAATACATTTGAAGGTAGCACTCAGGAGGAGAGAAAAGATCCTGGTCTTCGGGAGGTCAAGGGAAAGGTAACTGAGTGAGACCTGAGAACAGAACAGATGAGGAGAAAAACATGAAACCAGAAAGGAATAGGAATTCAGAAGGTGCCTTTTGAGAAGCACTTTCAGCTCCCTGAGGGTGGTGAGAAGGCTTGGAGGGAAAGAGTTCCAGATTCCGGTCGCACTGCTGGCAAAATCTTGTGCCATTTACCTTCTGTCTTGAATGTAGGGGTGTGTGGGAGCAGGGTTGAGGTTCTTCAAAGATTCCAGGGACCGCCTGATATTTGTATTTTAGAGGGGGAGGAGGTATGTAGGACCTTGTGCATAATTCCTTCAGTCTTTTAGAAAGTCCTGGCTTCACTGAGGAGCCAACCAAGCATGAAAGTACAGGAACAGTATAGTCAGACTTTGTAGGCCCAGGAACACAGTGAACCTATGTGGGACTGCATTTGGAAGGGTCCGTTGAGTTTTAGGGAGACCTCTCTGTAGAGAGTTCCCAAAGTCGATCCGTAAAAGCACTAGAGGCTGATCGAGACATTTCAGATCGAATGATCTGACGGATCCCCCTAAAGAAGGCTCAGCTGAAAGCGTGCCCTTTTGGATATCATTCATTTCATTTAGGTTTATTCGGTTCATATTATACAAATGACCATAAAAGCATACAGGCAAAAACATATAATTAGGTGACGATATACAGATAAAAACAAGATACAAAATGTAAAATATCATACTTTTCCAAGAATGAATGGATTTACATAGAAAAGTAGCAGTAAAAAAACATTTATCAGGAGAATTCACATTATAAATCAACTTCATTGCCTCCTCAACATTATAGATACCATTTTTTATAAACATTGGTTTCAGGTAGGCCACCCTAAGATTCATGAAAAGGGTGCAGATTAACATAAAGTGCAGTGTGCTTTGTTTTGAATGTCCATCACATGGACAAGGACCAACAGGGTGCTTCTTAAGATGAGGAAAAGCCACCAAATGGTGAGCCAGTCCAAATCTAAGTCTCGTAAGAACAAACCTGTGGGCTGGTCTAGTTACCTCGCTCAAGTATAGTTGAAAGCCTTCATAGTCGATGTATTTGTTATAGAGGTTAGGTGCGTGCACTATTGGATATCATATTGATTTAAATTTACAGATTAAGTCTATTGACAACAATGATTTGGAGGTGTCCACGACAGAGGGATTGTTTCCAATGCTGCAATCAATTAATCAATCAATAGATTTGTATAGCACTACTTGTCACCCGTGAGGGTATGGGACTTTGCACACTCTAGGAGTTAGGCCAGGATTGTACTGATAAGCTCGGGTGAGTTGGCTACGTGAGCGGAAACTCAGTTTTGATGCCCTTGAGTTGCAGAAGGTCTGAAGTCAGCCTGATCTGCCCGCTGCAGAATTGTGTCCAAAAGTCGAACAATCTCAGGAGAGGAAATCTTGAGATTGGCTTGCATGTCCTCAGCATACTGGTGATAAGAGACTCCTGAACTGTTCAGTAGTACACACAGAAGTTGAAACAAGCATTTGCAATGCAATAGGTCTCGCATTTACGAGAGTTTAAGCTATTGGCATTGTAAATGACAATGCCTTTTATTTACGTGTCGTTTTTAAAACAGATAAATAAAAGGCTCTGTCATTTACAATGCAAATAGCTCCAACTCTCAAATCTGAGGCCTATTGCATTTCAAATGTATCTGGCACCTGTGCCATAAAAATAAACAAAAAGGGTTAGGAGACCGTGCTCGTCACAGTATAATGTACATTGATGTCATATCATTCCACCCCTTCCACTAAGACACAGATCCATGCATTTGCCACTTTTTCTCTGAAAACATAACTTCTACTATAACCCCATAGTTTCTGGCCTCTAGGTCTAATTGAATTCCCAGAGAAGGTTTTGAAAAATTAATTACAGGTGAGTAACTGGTCCTTTCACCAGCTCCTCCCCACCCTAGCTCGGCTCTCAGACTTTGTATCTGAGAAGCATTACACGAGGAGCACATCGAACATGATTAATTGTTCTAGTGTTTTTAAATGTTGCCTGCTGAGCTGCATCACATATAATTAGCTCTATTTATTTTGTTGCCATTTCCGTCTGTATTTATCCATATTTATTTGTTGCAAATTTTATGTGTATTCATCCATATTTATTTTTGATTTGTGGAAAAATTAATCTGAAATTAGTATATTTCCACATTTATTTAACTGATAGATATGCACTTTTGCTTGAATGTCTGCCAGATTTCATTGCTGTGAACACCCGCAGACAATAAATCAGTGACTTATTTGAAAATATGCAGATTTCAGTATCAAACTTGTGCAGATCTACGGCTGTTAAAGCCTCTTTACTATAAGTCCTTTCTATTTTAACTATCTTATCTATTAATCCACACATCTATTGGCCTGGGAGTTATGGCATACAATATTTAGAATTACTCAAAAAGCAACCCAATTTCCATTTTTATCCACATTTAAAAATAAATACAGACCAGAAAATTGTTTTCTGTCTGTATTTATCTGTAAAAATGGCGGAAGCCGGTAGCGCGACCTGTTCATTTTTAAAATTTGAGTGTCACGTAATTGTGTTTTTTTTAACTCACCGATCTTCCTCTCCTGGCATCATTTCAGGGCATTAGCTCGCTCCTGACCAGCCCGCGCAGCGGATCTTAGCGCTGCCGCGGAAGCATTTCAAACAAACTTCTTGCCGCCATTACCGGCGATCCTTGAGGCCACTCCCCTGTCCTGAGGCCATGTCCCCCTCCGAGACCACATAAAAGACGCTGATTGCAAGCGCCTTCAAGAATCACTTATCTCCTGAGGCGGAAGCCGGGAGCGCGACCTGTTCATTTTTAAAATTTGAGTGTCACGTAATTGTGTGTTTTTTAACTCACCTATCTTCCTCTCCTGGCATCATTTCAGGGCATTAGCTCACTCCTGACCAGCATGCGCAGCGGATCTTAGCGCTGCCACGGAAGCATTTCAAACAAACTTCTTGCCGCCATTACTGGCGATCCTTGAGGCCACGCCCCTTTCCTGAGGCCTTGCCCCCCCCCCCCCCGCCGAGACCACATAAAAGACGCTGACTTTAAGCGCCTTCAAGAATCACTTATCTCCTGAGGCGGAAGCCGGGAGCGCGACCTGTTCAATTTTTAAATTTGAGTCTCACGTAATTGTGTGTGTTTTTAACTCACCTATCTTCCTCTCCTGGCATCATTTTAGGGCATTAGCTCGCTCCTGACCAGCCCGCGCAGCGGATCTTAGCGCTGCCGCGGAAGCATTTCAAACAAACTTCTTGCCGCCATTACCGGCGATACTTGAGGCCACGCCCCTTTCCTGAGGCCTTGCCCCCCCGCCGAGACCACATAAAAGACGCTGACTTTAAGCGCCTTCAAGAATCACTTATCTCCTGAGGCGGAAGCCAGGAGCGCGACCTGTTCAATTTTAAAATTTGAGTGTCACGTAATTGTGTGTTTTTTAACTCACCTTTCTTCCTCTCCTGGCATCATTTCAGGGCATTAGCTCGCTCCTGACCAGCATGCGCAGCGGATCTTAGCGCTGCCACGGAAGCATTTCAAACAAACTTCTTGCCGCCATTACCGGCGATCCTTGAGGCCACGCCCCTTTCCTGAGGCCACCCCCCCCGCCGAGACCACATAAAAGACGCTGACTGCAAGCGCCTTCAAGAATCACTTATCTCCTGAGGCGGAAGCCGGGAGCGCGACCTGTTCATTTTTAAAATTTGAGTGTCACGTAATTGTGTGTTTTTTAACTCACCTATCTTCGTCTCCTGGCATCATTTCAGGGCATTAGCTCGCTCCTGACCAGCCCGCGCAGCGGATCTTAGCGCTGCCACGGAAGCATTTCAAACAAACTTCTTGCCGCCATTACCGGCGATCCTTGAGGCAACGCCCCTTTCCTGAGGCCACGCCCCCCTACCGCCATCTACCCTCCCTTTAAATCATGTGCATCTTCCGGACGCGCAGCGGACGAGCGCAGCGGGCGCGCCGTCTGCGCGCCTAAGGCAAGCCCGTCTGCGACCGAACGGGGCTCGGGGCTGGACCCCTTCACTCATCTGTACCCTCGGACATGACGGTAACAGGAACTCCCAGGCATAGGACATACTATACTAGACAAAAACTACTATCTCTACGCCCAAAACTTAAAAACAACTGCTACCACACCTTGCAGGCCGACTCCTTACCTGTCTTCTGCGAGACCTGTAAGTACACTCCTCCACTTAAGAAGAAAAATAAAAGGGAGACAGCTAAATTAAAAATGTTGCTGCTTAATTGCAGATCCATGAAGAAGCACAAAACAGAGATTTATGATTTACTAACGGAAAGCAGTCCTGATGTACTATTTCTAACCGAGACGTGGCTAGACGATGCTTCATCGCCTGAAGCTCTCAAAGCCACTCCTCAAGGATACTGCCTACTCAGATTAGATAGACCGAAACAGAGAGGTGGGGGGTTAGCTCTCATCTATAAAACTGAGTTAGAGTGCACCTTACTGAAGGCTACGCTACCTAATAGCGAAAGCAGCTTTTTCACTATAAAAGCAGGATCCAAAAACATCATCAATGGACTACTTATATACCGCCTGCCTGGATGGGCCGTACAATTCGGCGAACATATCACCGAACTGATAACCCAACCGGCACTCCGGTACAAAAATTTCTCATCTTAGGTGACCTAAACCTTCACTTTGAAAATACGGATTGTAAGGAGGCTCAGACTGTGGCAGAAGCACTGAAATCTCTAGAACTTAACCTGCAATCCAGATCCCCCTCGCACCAGCTAGGGCCTATTCTGGACCCCATCTTTGCTAACTGGGAGGGTGTCAACGTCTCCTCCCCGATCAGAACTATCTGGTCTGATCACTTCATCATACCGTTTGAAATAGAAGGCATCCCTCCCGATAACAGAACTAATAATCCCTTACCCCAGAAACGCAGAGACTGGAAAAAATTAGAGCGGGAGACATTTAAGCTTACCCTACTTGAGACACCACCGCCCCCTAGCAACACATTGCAAGAGGCGTGGAACAATTATGAAAGTGGATGTCCAATGCTTTAGACAAGATAGCTCCTTGGACACTCAAAACTCCCGCAAGATTGACCAAAACCGCCCCCTGGTTCTCTCAAGAACTCAAAGAAGCTAAAGCAAAATGCAAAAATTTGGAAAGACAATGGAGGAAAAGCTACAATCTAGAAAGTAAGTCACACTATAGAACAGAACTAAAAAAATATCACAAATTAGTAAGAGCAGCAAAAAGTGCCTACTTTAAAAATAGAATAGAATCTGCCGACAACCCCACTAGAGAACTCTTTGCCATTTACAAAGAGTTAACGGTCCCGACCAGACTCGAAGCGCAAGACACCTACTCCAGCAAGCTATGTGATTCCATAGCTGATCATTTTGTCAGCAAGGTCGACAAAATATATGACACCTTCAATGACGGAGCTGATTCCCCTAGAACACAGACGGTAGTCAAAGACAACTCCACAGTTAAATCCCGCCTGACATGCTTCAAAGTACCGGAAAGACAGGAACTGTTGAACATTGTTCAAAGCATACAGTCTGGCTCCCCCCGTGACGTGTGCCCCCCCAACCGCTGTAAAGGAGTCTTGGAGAGTATGATCGATCAGATCACTCATATCATCACCCTTTCTCTCCAAGAATGCCATGTTCTTGACACGTGGAAAACAGCCCAGGTCATCCCTCTGAAAAAAAAACTAATGTCCACATCTCCCAACTTCAAAATCTTTGGCCTATCTCCCTTCTTCCCTTCTGTGCTAAAATAGTAGAAAAAGTGGTCAACGGGCAGCTCATAAAATACCTGGAAGAAAACTCTCTCCTCCACCCTACTCAATCCGGGTTCAAAGCCGGCTACTCGACTGAATCCGCCGTCCTCTATTCCATTGAGTGCCTTAGACAGATGGTGGACGAAGGACAGACAGCAGCGTTGGTTTTACTAGACCTCAGTGCAGCATTCGACACCATGCTGCACACAACGCTGCTGTCTCGCCTCGCTGATATGGGATTGAAGGGACCTGCCCTTGCCTGGTTAAAATCTTTTCTGGCCAACAGAAGCTTCCATATGCACTGTCCACCTTTCACATCCTCACCCCGGAACCTGAGACATGGGGTTCCACAGGGCTCCAGCTTAAGCCCTACCCTGTTCAACCTTTATATGGAACCCCTGGCTCACATAGTTGAAGCTTTCGGGGTGGATATTGTTACCTATGCCGACGACACCCAACTGATGATCAAGCTGACACTTGACCATACGGAAGATAAAATAGAGAGCTGAGAGGCAACAATATACGGTACAGTACATAGATCAAGCGGTTTTCCAAGGAGTATTCATATATGTTCACAAAAAAGAGTAGCGGTCCTTCAGATTATTCTTCAAAGAATTTTTTAATGCAGTCTTCAAACACAATCTTGACAGAGATGACAGCCAACGCGTTTCGCCCAAATTGGGCTTCCTCAGGGCAAAATAGTATTTTGAATGTCAACGGGACTTCAGTGTGATGTCTCACGGAGGGCGAGCCTGATTTGCGGGTGTCGAATTAACGCTGTCTAAAAGTGAAGAGGTCCACACGCTTTCTATCTAAAGATGGATGCCAGTATACATTGAACATGAACACGGTGCTGACGCAAAAATTTGCTTTCAGATGAATCTTTCTCTAATGCTTATAATGGTCAGGTCTGAATCAGTAATACATCATTTTCCGGGTGGACACTATGATAGGTGTAACTGGATGTAACAAGTTATGTTGCAGAGCGCAATGGAGCCATCCAGCACCCGGTTCCGAATCTTCGTAGGGGTCGGTCTTGCAGAGAAACCGCACGAAAATACCGACCCCCTACGAAGATTCGGAACCGGGTGCTGGATGGCTCCATCGCGCTCTGCAACATAACTTGTTACATCCAGTGACACCTTGTTAGAACCGGCTGTCTCTAGTTGGCAGAGGTATACACTTCTGACAAATAGGGACACACCTTTTCTAGTCAGGGCAAGGGGATCACACCCTTTGATAACCCCTGCTCACCCCCTTGGTAGCTTGGCAGAGCAGACAGGCTTATCTCAGAGGCTGTGCGTTAAGCATTTATGACCACATACAGTAATAAAGTGAATACACTACAAATGGACACGACACAGTAGTATTATAAAAATAAGTATTTTTATATAAGGCTTAGCACAAGACCAAATAACGACAAAGAATATGCACAATCTTAATAAATACTCTTGGAAGGGAAAATAATAGTTCAAGTGTAGTTTCTTCTTTAGCACAAAGTCTTTAGTAACAAAAGCAACTCTTCTTCTTTAAGACACAGTTCTTGGCAACAATGTAACTCACACGGGAGTCACACGACGTTGAGGTGAAGTTAATCCAAAGGTTCGGCGTCGACCGCGAGGAGCGCTACGTCGAGCCTGGAGTCACACGGACCCCCCCAACAACACAGTACCTTAGGAAAAGGAAGCACACGATGATCAGCGGCGTCGAGCAATCTGGCGTTGCGTCTTCGGTGTCGATCAGGCCTCAGTAGTCGTCGATGTCGATGATGCTGTTACAAGAGTGAGCAGCGCTCACGGCGTCGAGAGGGCACGAAGTCGATGCGATCAGCAGCGGTGCAGACATGAGGTCCCTTGGAGCTGGAGCCAAGCTCACTACTCACTGGTGTTGCTGCTGGCGTCGATCAGGCCCGGCGGCTGACGTCGAGGAAGCGGGACACTGGAGCCGTTACTCACGATGTCGAGCTGGATACGGCGACGTCCGTCGGCGTCGAGATTGCTGGTTTCTTTCAGAGGTTCTGGATTCACAGGTTCCAGCAAATAGCACTTTAAGCAGATGAAGTCCTTTAGCCCTGTCTTCTAGTCCTTGGAGATTTTCTCAGCAAAGCGTGAGAGTACACACACAGTTCCTCTCTCCTGGTTCCTTAGCAAAAATAAAGAAGCAATGCAGGATTCCCCCCAGCAAACAGCACACTGGCAAAAGGGGTAGGCAAGTCCTTGGATCAGCAGGCTTCTTGTCCTTGGTTTCAGGGTTCCTTGTCAGAAGTGATCTAAATTCTTGGTTCAGGGGTCCTTCTCTTATACCCCTTTTTGGCTTTGATCCCTTTGTCCATGCAGGGGGATGTCCCAACATCCTGGGTCTGTAGTGGGTGGAGCCGGGCAGAGGCACCTGGCCTATTCACTGAGCAGGGCTGGGTCCTCAGACGCCCAGCAGGAGGTGGAGCCAGCATTGTCACTGGCAGGAGCAGAGCTATCGGCCTCCTGGTAGGAGGTGGGGCTGTGATCGTCCATGGCAGGCACAGAGCCATCAGTCGCTTGGCAGGAGGTGGAGCCAGCATTGTATCAGGCAGGGCAGGCTATCAGCAACTACTCTCCCCCTACTCTCAACGTAAATGTCCCACTCATCCCACACTGACTCATTCAGACCTCTGGAGCCACCCAGCTCCTGTCACACACACACCAAACCAGCAGAAACCAGAAACGGTTAGGCGAGAAAATAAACTCTTTCTAAAAGTGCTATTTTCAAACCCAGAGTCCAAAAACCATCCACACCAACGGATGCGTAATTAAACCCCGAGTTCAGGGATACCAAACTCGACATTGCACCATGCTCCCCGAGCCAGCTAGGATTATAGCATTAATAATCCCGGCAGCCAATTCTAACTAATGGAGAGCAGGTTACCTCGCAACAGTGAAAAACGAATATGGCAGTAATTCACTACCAGGACATGCCAACTTGGTCAGGCCTGTCCTACCTTATACTTACAACGCACCCTGCCCGTGGGCCTACCATAGGGGTGACTAACGTGAAGTTAAGGGAAGGTTTAGGGACTGGCAAGTAGGTGTACTTGCGCAGTCAGCGTGACAGTACTAGACTGCACGGGGGTCTGGCAATGGCAGACCCTCAGACATACTTTTACTAGGCCGCTCCTGTGGGTGGCACAACACGTGCTGCAAGCCCACGAGCAGCATTTGTATTTACAAGCCCTGGCACTCCTGGTGCACTAGACTAGGGACTGACAGTAAATCAAATAAGCCAAACATGGAATTCAATCGATACAGTAATTTAACATAGGGAGCACTTGCACTGTGGCACTGATCAGCAGTGGCACAGTGCCCAAAGCATATACCAGCAAAACATCGTAAAACAGGGGAGGCAAACAGAAAAAAATGGAGGAGAGACTCAAGCCAATGATGTCAGGTCTAACACGTGTCCCCTCCAGCTGAAATGTGGGGAGAACTACCCTTGACCTAGGGAGTCCTCATCCTCATCACTAAGGCGGAAAAATCTGGACAGACCATCAGCATTGGCGTGATCTGTACCAGGGCAGTGTTCCACCGTAAAGTCCATCCCCTGTAGGGAAATGGACCACCTCAACAGTTTCGGATTCTCACCCCTCATCTGCATCAACCATCTGAGGGGCCTGTGGTCTGTCTGAACCCGGAAGTGAGTCCCAAACAGGTAGGGTCTTAGCTTCTTCAGCACCCAGACCACAGCAAATGCTTCTCGCTCTATCGCACTCCACCTCGTTTCCCTGGGAAGTAACCTCCTTTGTTTGTTTGTTTCTTCTGTAGAAATGGTGGGAACATCAGTATTACGAATCCCTGTTGGTTCTCTTTCTCCATACGATATACTTCTCCTTGCTTTTCCCTCACTTTCACAATGTCTGCCTTGCTTTTCCCCTATTTGTTTGAGTGCATTCTCCTTGCTTTTCCCTTGTTATCACTGCTTTCTTCCTGCTTTTCCATTTTTGGAGTGCCTTCTCCTCTTGTTACCTCCTTTTAAGTGTTTCCTCCTCACCCCCCCCCACATTTTTTGAGAGGCTTCTTCTTGCTTTTCCCAAATTTTTCACCGCTTTCTCATGTTTTACCTCCATTTTTTGCAAGCCTTTTCCATGCTTTTCCCTCATTTTTCAATCTTGATATTCCCCCGATTTTTGAGTGCCAAGTCCTTGCTTTTCCCTTGCTCTCACTGCTTTCTCCTTGTTTTCCTTATTTCTTGTGTGACTTCTACTTGCCTTTCCCTCACTTTTGCTGTTTCTCCTCGCTTATTCTCGTTTTTTTAGTGCCTTTTCCTTTCTTTTCACTCATTTTTCACTGTATTCTCCTAGTTTTATCCCGTTTTTAGGTTTCGCCTATTATCATTCGCTTGCGAATGTAATAGGCGAGAATTCAAGTGCTCCATCGACTCGTCAAATCACTGCGGTTTTTTCACAGTGCATGTGAATCACGTGACCACAAAAGCGGGTCACGTGACCACACAAGCACGCGCATCTCCCTAATCCGCCTGCCACACTTCTCCTCCCCTCGCTCGCATTCCCGCCCCCCCACCAGGCTCTCCCGCCCCCATTTGGCTTCCCTCCGCGCATCTCCCTAATCCGCCTGCCACACTTCTCCTCCCCTCGCTCGCATTCCCGCCCCCCCACCAGGCAACCAATCAGAATTAAGTAGCTGAGTTACGGGACGGGACGGTGGTTCTAAATCACAATATTTTGAGTCATAATAAAGAAATGTATGTTCTCCTTCCAGTCAAGCCTTTATATGAGATTTGCAACAATTGTCAATTTCTTTTGTTTATGATTATATTTTGAGTGACTATTAGTCACACTGTTCGGCTCACGTGTTTAATAATCTGTTTTTACTAAAACAATGTCGAAGATTCTAAAGGCGGGTGTTATTTTTAAACAATAACCGAGAAGGCCTCCCTGGGATGCCAACTCGTGCCCCCATATATCAGCAGTCAATAGTCTGTAAAATAACCAAATCTACCGATCACACACAATTATTACTGGGCTGTATGGTTCAAATAATTTTGCATTTTTTTTTCTTCAAGTAAGGTGCATGACTTATGAGTGTATTTTTTTTATTTAAAAGCATTTACTGTAGATGTACAAGGAAATATTCTTAATGTGTGCCGAGGAGCTTTGCATTTATAATGACATTTTTAGCGAGTTGACACTGTGCTGGTAATGTTCCCAGCAGTCCGATGTCAGCAGCACACTGCTAGTTTTGTGCTCGTGCACACAAAGGGCCCATGTGCCGAACACATGCCCCTGTCTGTGGCTCCTGCAGCCGCTCGCAGATGCCCCTGTATTCTAAGCCATTCTAGCACTCACGTGAAATGTTTCTGCAGCTCGACTCCCCCACCCCGTCTGTTTGGTTTCACATTTGCACGTCTCCTATGCTGCGATTACCAGTGGTTCTCAGGGCCAGCCTGACCTAACCCCAAGCGCCTGAACACCTCCTTGTGGTGGGAAACGGAATGGCCGCTGGAGTGATAATGAAAGTCGGCTTTCTCACGGCACCGTGGTCTTGAGAACGTCACAGGAGTTTATATGTTTTTATTTGTGCACTTTAATATAAGTCAAACGCAAGCCAACAGTATTGGATGCATGAGCACCTGTTACATTACACGAGGTCACATTCATTTTTTTAGGCACATGGAGATTAAGTGATTTGCTCAGAATAATTCTGGTGGAAAATCCTGCTTCCTATGGCGAGCTCGCGCTGCAATGTACATGGGAGTGTTTTACATCTCCAATGTATACCAAAAACATTACATCTATGTCTCATGAACACGTTGTATACAGAAACATTTTTTTATCCCTGCTGTAGGCTTTAAATCATTTAGGTAGGAATCCAAATGGTAGATACACCCATTGGCTTTGCCAGTGATTGGAACAAGTAAACTGGATTACTATCATGAATTTAAAAAAAACAGGACTATGTGTCTAAAAATCCGTCTCCCCTACTGGTTCTCGTACAGAACGTTTAAAGGGTTCGTCTAGAATTTTAACTGCATAGAAAAATAAAAGCGTGCCAAAGGACGACTCGTTCGCAGTGGGCACAGGAGGAGCCTTCTTTAACAAGCACTGGCGTTGCCAATAGGTTTCGCATTTGGAAAGTTGGAGCTATTGGTTTTGTAGATGACATTTTATATTTATATATCGTTATTGCCATTGTCAATAACAATATATAAATATAAAATGTCATTTACAAAACCAACAGCTCCAACTTTCCAAATGCGAAACCTATTGGCAACAATTTGAGAAAGATAATATGTAGCAAACCAGTGATAATTATATCGCCCTTATATCGACCTTAATTCAAATGCTATGTGATAGACAATAATAATTCATTGAGACAGTAATATATCAAAATTATTTGATTATTTTATTTTTCATTCTATTTATTTACTTTTTGTATTTTTTGATGTTTGAAAAAAATCTTTATCATTTTTTTTCCTTTTGCTCACTTAGTTCATAAAAGACATGTGTAATTCATATAAATAACATTTAGTGACATACAATACACATATTGACAAAAAACAAGGCAATTTCAACATAAATACAAAAAAAGTGCTATACGATATATTCAGTCGGTGGAAAGATTTTGTGAAGAAGGCAAATGCGGTAGAATGGAACACAACACGTTTCGGCCAAAGGCCTTCGTCAGGTGACCGTCATTCGTATCTTACATATAGACTGGTGTACAACATAAACCTACACAGAGAGGAGTAAAAAACATATAGAGTGCAAATATAAATATTTGTAAATCAATGATATATATAAACTGTCTAAGCATATACTGCAAGGTCGAGAAAAAGATATCTTTTTATCAACTTTATATTAATTTAGGGTCGGTTGTTCTCTATTTCATAATGCAGCTGCATTTTTTATATATAGAGCATACTAGCAAAAATAGGTCACATTTACTACATGATATCTTTGTGAGCTCATTCATTACATTATCAAAAACAGTCATTTGTAGCATTTCTTTTGAAACATTCTAAATTATTTCATCCCTTTCTTAGCCTTATTTCAGTTGGACTATATTTCTTCTGCATTATCTTATATTTCTCATCATAAAGATAGATGATAGAACAGCGGTGGAAAAATGGGGTTTAAGAGATGTTCAGAGAAAAGTAGAGTAGAGGGTAGTGTTCTAGATGTTAGTGAATTACTGGTATAGAACTACTTATTTACTAACTTTAACTTATTTTGATGAAGCGTAGACTTTGATTTTTTCAAGAGAACTGATTGATTATTTTTAGTGTCTATAGAATATCGTTGAGATATGTATACCACTGAAAAGACAAATACGATCTTATTTAGATACCAAAAGAATTTTTTGGAAACTTTATTAACACAAAATTGTGTTCATATATGTGGAAATACCTGGTATTTTTTTCTTCTCTCTCTTTGAGTGCCCCTTGTAGTCTATAGTTGTGCACAAGGCTGATTTTTACAGAAAGTGAAGGTCATAGACACCTTAATACATATTGTCCTCCAGTACGCATCCACGTAATAATCTAAAATCGAAACAGCGTTTTAATTATATAATTTGAAAATGGTAGTGTCTTTAAGCAAAAACAAAGGTACTCTCAACTAATTAGTTATTAATCCTTATGTTCCGATATTTAGTTTTAGTACTACATGGTAGTCTGCATTTTATTTCTAAATGACATTTTTCATAGTTGTTTCTGGTTACTTGCTCCTTATTTTGTCACTTATTCTCCATATACCACGATGGGCATAGAGGTACCGGTTCTACTTGTTAGTATAGACAGACACATAGGGTTTTGATTTCCTACCTCAGTTCAGGTGCCGGGAAAATAATTATTTTGCGCAGTAATTATATCGTCCTTGATTTGCTCTGTTTAGGTTAAAACTTCTATTGTTCCTCATTACTTGGGGGAATCCATGTCATTCTTTTATTTCCTGAAATATTATTAGAATGCGCAATCACATACCATTATTAAATACGGCGTGATGTCTTATTTTTATTGCTTATCTTGTCGTTCTCATTTTACCTTTTATTTAGTGGAGAAAGTCCTGGTCTTTCTTGGTAATCTGTGCAGAATAAGGGGTCTAGAATAACGGACAAGACACAAGAGTGTAACGTTATTAAACCTCTTGCTTGCTTATGCAGTTTTTTAGATATAGACGGTTTCTAAAATGTAGCCTATCCTTCAGCGAGTAGACATACCTTCAATCTGATAATGCTTCTCCGTAACGGGGGGTCTGCTGGTTTTCACTTCCGCGGGTGCCGGCGTAGAACTGTGTTGAAAAACGCCCACTATTTATAGGTCAAGCATGTGTTACAGATTGACATTAAAGGTTTTCAGCTGATCCTCTATTCCAATTGTCCTAGTTTTATGACGTATCTTATAGTCGACAAGCTACCTATGTTAATATTGTTCAGTGAAAAATGAAAAAAGGACTAATTGTAGTTCCGATGACTTTGTGACTCTAATAAAGCGCGAAGAGAGACTTCCGGGATTTGTTCCTCCGATGTTAGTCTAATGAGGTAGAATACACTTTAAACCATTATTGTGTATCCCTTGCCAAAAATTAACGCGTAAACCTATTGGCAACTCCAGTGCTTGTTGACTTCTGTCTCCTTGCTTTACCCTCGTTTTCACTGCTTCCTTCTTGCCTTTTCTCCTGTTTTTTTGGGTGCTTTATCCTTGCTTTTCTCCTGTTTTTACTGCTTTCTAAATGCTTTTACCCGTTTTTTCAGTGCCGTTTCCTTGCTTTCCACTGCTTTCTCCCTGCTTTACCCTGTTTTTTGAGTGCCTTCTCTTTGCTTTTTCCTGCTTTCTCCTTGCTTTTACCCCCTTTTTTGAGTTTCTTTCCCTTGCTTTTACCTTGTTTTCACTGCTTCCTCTTTGTTTTTCCCTCATTGAGATTGAGTGAACAGGTCACCATGAAGGAGTCAGCAACTCCAGTGCCTTGAGAGCCTCCCAGGTGATTTGCCGCATGTCATAAATCCATGATTGGTTTATTCTCTTAAGTAACCTCGATTGATCTTTTGGAAGCATGTTTTTCTAAATAGACTTCCTCCCATGTATTCACCTTGCCGAGTTTATTATCCATTGTATCTCTTTTTCTTTTTTTAATTTCTCTATGATTGATTTCCTTGGTATACTCATCCAAATTCTTGCTAATAATCTTCCGATGCTTTCTTTAGTTCATCATGTTCCAGTCTTTGATGAAATTTCAGGGTTCAATGTTGCAATTTCCTCATCTAGGCTCTTGAGATAATCAGAACATTTGATGATTAGAACATTTGCTAATGAGAACATTTGATAATGAGAATATTTGATAATTATAACATTTGATCATTAGAACATTTGAATTAAAAAAAATATATTTTTATTAGAGTTTTCAACAAAACATCAATTAAAACCCATATCAATGAGTCACAGTGGCTTCAGGAAACAGCAATGATCACGAAACAGTATACCGCCTGCTTTCCTCCCTTCCAAGAAGGGAAAATAATAAAAATGTTTATAAGATACATCAATATACGTGTTCAAAACATAAGATATGTGGCGGAGGTATGGAGCAGCACGGATCAGAGTCCAGAAAGGTCTTCTGCAACAATTAAGCATCCAATAAAAGAAAATACAAACTCCTTCCCCCACCCTCCCTCTCAACCCATCCCTGTCCCCGGTGTGTCTTGTGCCGCAGCACGCTAACAATAACTAAAAAGTCTGTGCGACTCATGGGTCAGCTATACATACCAGAAGTGTATTAAAGTCAGTGAGGCTCAGCAGTCCCCCAGTCAAGAACGCTATAGACAGCACAATTCACCCAAGCTTGATTAGAACATTTGATGATTAGAACATTTGATAATGAGAACATTTGACGAATAGAACATTTGATAATGAGAACATTTGATGATTAGAACATTTGATGATGAGAACATTTGATGATTAGAACATTTGATAATGAGAACATTTGATGATTAGAACATTTGATAATGAGAACATTTGATGATTAGAACATTTGATAATGAGAACATTTGATGATTAGAACATTTGATAATGAGAACATTTGATGATTAGAACATTTGATAATGAGCACATTTGACGAATAGAACATTTGATAATGAGAACATTTGATGATTAGAACATTTGATAATGAGAACATTTGATGATTAGAACATTTGATAATGAGAACATTTGACGAATAGAACATTTGATAACGAGAACATTTGACGAATAGAACATTTGATGATTATAACATTTGATGATTATAACATTTGATGATTAGAACATTTGATAATGAGAACATTTGATGATTAGAACATTTGATAATGAGAACATTTGACGAATAGAACATTTGATAATGAGAACATTTGATGATTAGAACATTTGATAATGAGAACATTTGATGATTAGAACATTTGATAATGAGAACATTTGATGATTAGAACATTTGATAATGAGAACATTTGACGAATAGAACATTTGATGATTATAACATTTGATGATTATAACATTTGATGATTCTAACATTTGATGATTAAAACATTTGATGAGTATAACATTTGATAATGAGAACATTTACTAATGAGAACATTTGATGATTATAACATTTGATAATGAGAACATTTGATAATTATAACATTTGGTGATTATAACATTTGATGAGTATAACATTTGATAATGAGAACATTTACTAATGAGAACATTTGATGATTATAACATTTGATAATGAGAACATTTAATAATGAGAACATTTGATGATTAGAACATTTGATAATGAGAACATTTGCTAATGAGAACATTTGATAATGAGAACATTTGATCATTTGAACATTTGATCATTAGAACATATCTAACTTATCAGCGGCTTTTAACACGGTCGACCACGCCACACTAATCGACCGTGTCTCAAACATGGGCATCAAACTAAAGGCCAAAGAAGTATTAGCTTCATTTCTGTCCAACCGCACACAACTAGTGAGTCTTGGCGATTACAAGTCCTCTCCTTTCACCCTCCTGTGTGGTGTGCCACAAGGATCTTCTTTGAGTCCGACACTGTTTAATATCTATGTGTCGGACCTGGCCAAGGTCATCAAGGCCCATGGGATGGGACTGACATCATACGCCGATTACACACAGCTGGTGCTCTCAATTAACAACGATGGAGGAGCAATTGCGGCCAGCTTCTAAGATGGAATGCTCACCATCAGCTCCTGGATGGCTAATAACTGCTTAAAGTTAAACTTCGACAAAACGGAGGTCCTGATTTTTGGCAATTACACGCAGTATGGTCCCCTACTTGGTGGCCCACCCCCAGTATCGATAGTAGGAAATCTAGGGGTTATGTTCGATGACAAACTGGCCTTCACAGCACACGCCAACACCATCATCTCGTCATCCTTATACACCCTCAGAATGATTAAAAAACTCCTATCCTTTCTCCCGTCAAGTGCAGGAAAAACCCTGGTCAGCACCCTAGTTATGTCTAAAATTGACTATTGCAACGGCCTGTTCATTAACGCTCAGAAAAAGATCACCAACAAACTACTGATGGTGCAGAATGCTGCAGCTAGATTAATAACAGGTACCCCCAAGTATAAACCAATCTCATTGGTGGTTCGGAAATTGCACTGGCTACCCATAACAAGCTGTATCAAATTCAAAGCCCTCTGTATTGCATTCAAGGCCATTCACAATACCGGACCGGACTTTCTGAAGAAAGACTTCTAAGCTCCTCACCGACGCACACAAAGCACTCCACAACGCCGGACCAGCCTCCCTGAACAGCAGACTCAGCTTCCACACCCCCACCCGCCAGCTCCGCTCCGCCAGCCTCGCCCTGGCCACTGTCCCCCGCATCCAACGAACGACCTCTGGCGGTAGATCCTTCTCCTACCTTGCCGCACCACACCCTCCCTACCCACATACGGCAGACCCAAGACCCACTCGACTCGCCTTCAGAAGACCTGGCTCTTCGAGCAGTAGCAGCACTCCCCCCTCCCCTCAGCGCCTTGAGACCCTCACGGGTAAGTAGCGCGCTTTACAAGTGCTCTGATTGATTGATTGATTGATTGATTGATTGATTGTTTACGTGCCAAATAGAACCTTAGGTTCCTCAATGGCCAACCTCCTGACAGTCCTCCGCACAAAAAAGGTCTCCTGGGGTGACAAAAGATGCACTGTCGCCACCGCCAAACTATGGAACACCCTCCCTCAGCAAATCAAATCCTGCCCAACTCTACCTGCTTTCAGGAAACTAATCAAAACCTGGTTCTTCAACCAATAAGCCCCATACAATCTGACTACATCCTCTTTTCAGTCCTCAGCGCCGAGACACCCACAGGTATTTGCACGCTCTACAAATTGCTTAAATAAATAAATAAAATAAACATTTGATCATTCTTCAATGATCGGAAGATTCAAATCCAACAAACATGTATTCGAACAGCGCAGCATTTCTCTATGAACGCCCCAGTTGTTTTAGCCAAGGTTGGCTTTAATGCATCGCTAAGGCTTCTCGGTATCCGTTTTGCTTTCTGATCTTGTATTAACAACACAGCATGTAAGCACTGATTAATTTCTCTGTGCTTTAAATGCTCCAACAATATGATATGTAGAGTGACGTTTTGCATATATTTCTAAAGTTTCCTTCTGCGTACATGCTAATGTAGTGGCGCTATTTTTGGAAATTAGGGCAACTACCTGAGCATATACGGAGAAGGAAGAAGTTGAAATATATGCATTAATTAAAGAAGCTACGCAATCAGGCTCATCAAAAGGAAACCTAAGTCAACACATCAGTGAGTTGGAGTATTTAATGCAGAGAGGCCGTGCAAAGACTAGTGTTCATGGAAGCCGCCCTAACCGCAAGTGTCTAACATTCTTGTGAGGGGTAAACAAATGTCTGCATCTCTTTCCCTAAACTGAGCCCTCTCTTCCTTCTCTGACTTACGACTTCAGGGGCTCTCCGAAGGAACACACTAGTGATACCCCGCAGTGCATGAAGATTCTTGTGTGCCAGTAGGCTGTGCAAGTGTGGTGGCTAGACAGAAGTGTTCCCCAAAACCAGTTGTGTGAGGCAAGGGTTCTGCGTGTGCCACCGTCCTGTTGACCCATGTGAAGGACAGCCCAAGGTGAAGCATCTTTGTACGCAGATGGACACCTATAAAGGCCTACAACCCATGAGTACTCAAGGTAGACCTCATAATGTAGCAAAAGCAGAGGTTCTGTGATTGGGGCAAGGAAAGATAGATGTAAATGTTCACCTGACTCTCTAGGGTCGTGTATTCTTATTTGGGCACGCTATTCTCTAAAACCGGGAATAATAATAATAGCGACATTTATAAAGCGCAAACAGCTACCTCAAACAGAGGTGTCCCGGCGCTCTAGCCGGAAACAAACCAAGGGGCATATTACCAAGGGCCTTATCGCCGCTTTAGCAGGAATTTTTCCTGCTAAAGCGGCGATAATTTTATCGCCCTATTACCTAGCTGTCGCTAACACCAGTTAGCGACAGCTAGTAGGAGATAGCGATCATCTTGGGACCCACTTTGCATGTCAGCAATAATTATCGCTAATGACATGCAAAGTGGGCGTGCCAAGAAGTTAGCGACTGGAAACAGTCGCTAACATCGCTATCTCCTATTACCTACTTTTGGAAATATTCGCGCTAAGCGCGAATATCTCCAAAAGCTAACGCCTGCCCAGAGTAGTTCTTAGCCATGTTATCCAATGGTAGGTGGATAACATGGCTAAGAGCATTAGCTCGGTAATGCATGAATATCACTAACTTTTCAGCAATATTCATGCATTTCGACCGATTTTTACCGCTTAGGAGATAAACCTTGATAATAGCAAGGTTTCTAAGCGATAAAAATAGGCGAAGCTCGGCGATAAAATTATAGCCGCTAACCAAGCTTAGCGATAATTATCGCTTATTCTTTGTAATATGCTCCTAAATGCTTCTTGAACATTGTCAATTAGGCATGAGTACATCTGAACAGCCTAAGCAGGCTTTACTTTTAGCTTGGCTAACAGCAGCCATAGCCGCCCTCTCAAAAGCAGGCGTCATCGATGGCAGTGAAGCTTCGCTGTACATGGGAGCCGTCAAACTGGAGGTGATTCTAAACACCATCCTTGAACACATATTAAGATGTGGTACCAGGAGATTGTTAGAATATCGTCTGACATAAATATTGTGTCCTAAATACCATTTACTAAATATCCATCCATCGAAATTAACAGCTGAAAATCTACACCCAATCAGGTGATACCTTTGTAAACAATATTCAGTGTCAGTAAGGCAGGAGGTGGGCAAAGCTTCTTGATGAAAGGGTGATGCTTACGAATGTTCCCAGGGCTCACTTCCAGCATAGGATTAATTCACACTTCTAGTTGCACATGCAAATTCAACTTAGATGCACAAGTGGTTATTTCACAAGTGTAAATCTGTGTGTGTGGTCCACAAAATGTCAATCACCAAGGCGACAGGGGACCAGACAATCATGACCTAAATAGCGTCTGACATAAGTATAGTGTCCTGTGTATTGTTTATGTCAAATGATAATTTTGTTTCTGACATGCAGCCTCATAAGACTTATAATGAGACTTCCGAGCTGGTACTAGAAACCAATTTTGTACTGATGATTCCTCTCAGAAAAATATTGTAAATGCCTTGTGTTTTGAGATTTTAGAAAGGACAAGGGCTGGTGCTTAAATGAGAATTTGAGTAAAGTTCCTTTCAGGTCTCACCTGAGACAGCACGCGCACTGTTGAATATAGCACATTTTGTTTACATACAAGAGGCATAGACCCTGCCCATTAATTACCATTGGTTGGCCTCATTGTTACTCTTGTTTCCTGTCTTCTTATTGGTCAGTCCATGCCGGTTTTACTTTCGCTTCACGTTTGTTGGTCTCTTCAATGTAGCATGTTGTACCACGTGCTGCATCCTGTCAGAGGCCACTGTCCTTCCACAGGGTGTGCACTTTCTGAGGCCCTTTTTTCACTTTTAGTTGTAGCATTCTATAAGAGTGCATTTGTGTTGTTGCTCCTGTGTAGTTGCCCTGTTTTCATTGCTTGCCCTGTCCCATCTCGTGTTGTCGTTTGACCTGTTACCACCTCACCCCCTGTCTTTCTTGTGGACTCCCGCCCCCTCATTGTTGGCCCATTGTTGTTGCTTGCCTTTCCCCCCCCCCCCCATGTTATTGCTTGAACAGGTTCCCCTCTCCTTCCCCCTGATGTTGCTTCCCATTTCCCCCACACTGATCCCCGTCCCTCTTCCCCTCTCATTGATTGTCCTGTGCACCTGTCCCTTCCAACTATTGTTTCTTGCCTTGAACCCCTCCTCCATTGTTGCTTGCGCCCTCTCACGAGAAACAAAAGCGATATGAAGTGGCCAGCCCTGGCTGGGTCATACTGCTTTTTATGATTTTCCTTTACAGCGCTTGTGCTGTTCTTGCAAAATCTCTTTTCAATAAAAACAATCTTAAAAGGGTCTTTGAGCCCGTCCATTACTTACCTTTATTTTCCATTGGTTGGCTCCCACGTCACTTTCATTTCCTTGCTTACTATTCTTGCCACAGAGCTTGGACCAAGTATTCCTTCCTGTGGCCAGTGGGCTTCCACTGGCTACAAGCTCCTGCAGGTACTCTTTTTAAAAACACTTTTGGCATACACTAGTTGTTTTTAAGCCACTCTCCTCTTGTTTTAAACCACCACCACCCACCCACTCGCTGCTGTTGGTTTTAACCAACTCCCCACTGCTTTTAACCCACCTCCTCCTCCTCCTGCTTCCTGTTGCTTCACCCACCCCCTTTGTAGCCACCTCCCTGGTCATTCCTCGATTCGCCCATCCTCCTCCCCGTGTCCATTTAATCTCCATTCATGCTTTCCTTTGTAGTTTTTCATAGCGGGAACTCGATCCAAAGGAAATGAGGCACTTAAATGCTTAACATGAGCACCAGTTACATAACACAACGGCACATTCATTTTTTTGTTTTAAGGCACAGGGAGATTAAGTGATTTCCCCAAAATCACAGGATGTTGATCCGACGACAATACTCCTACCTGGTTACCCTGTTCCAAGGTTGCGGTCACTGTTGTGCAGCATGGCTAAAAAGTACATCCAGTTTTTTCTTTACGTGAAGCCATGCTGGATGGCAGCCAACGCTGCTGTTCAACATATCTAGAAAACATTGACAAAGCCAATAGATCTTGCATAGACAAAACCTATTGGCTTTGCCAATGTTTGTTTTCCTCAGCAATGGCTAAGTCAATAGTTCTCACATATGTGTTTTTTTGCCATGTTATACAGCAGCGCAGATGCTGATCAGCATGCTTTAAAAGTTTAAAACAGGCCTGTTGGCTTTGCCAATGCCTGTTGGAAATTTGGAGTTCCTAAGAGTTGTGGATTACAATGTCAGATAGCTCTGGGATGCAATTCCTTCTAAACATTTCCATATATGCTTCATTTTAAGACACAGAGAGCCACGAAGGCACCTTTACTTGGTGTGATAGTAATCATTAAATATGTGTGTGGGGCATCACCCATCACAACTGCGGAAAAATAACAGCTTTGTGCAACATTGCCCATCACACATGCAGATAATAACCGCTTTGTGCAACATCACCCATCACACCTGCAGAAAATAACCGCTTTGTGCAACATCACCCATCACACCTGCAGATAATAACCGCTTTGTGCAACATCATCCATCACACCTGCAGATAATAACCGCTTTGTGCAACATCACCCATCACACCTGCAGATAATAACCGCTTTGTGCAACATCACCCATCACACCTGCAGACAATAACACCTTTGTGCAGCATCACTCATCACACCTGCAGAAAATAACCGCTTTGTGCAACATCACCCATCACACCTGCAGATAATAACCGCTTTGTGCAACATCACCCATCACACCTGCAGATAATAACCGCTTTGTGCAACATCACCCATCACACCTGCAGATAATAACCGCTTTGTGCAACATCACCCATCACACCTGCAGAAAACAACAGCTGTGTGCAATATCATCCATCACACCCACAGAAAACAGATGTGTGCAACATTGCCACCACGCCAGCAGAAAATAACAGTTGTGTGAAAAATAACCCATCACACCTACAGAAAGTAACAGCTGTGTGAAACATCACCCATCACGCCCACAGAAAACAGATGTGTGCAACATCACCAACACACCAGCAGAAAATAACAGTTGTGTGCAACATCACCCATCAAACCTGCAGAAAGTAACAGCTGCGTGCAGCATCACCCATCACACTCCCAGAAAACAGATGTGTGCAACATTGCCATCACGCCTGCAGAAAATAACAGTTGTGTGCAACATCATCCATCACACCTACAGAAAGTAACAGCTGGGTGTAACATTACCCATCACCTGTGTGCAACATCGCCAAAACACCTGTAGAAAAATACACTTGTGTGTAACATCACCCATCACACCTGCAGAAAATAACAGTTGTGTGCAACATTTCCCATCACACCTTCAGAAAATAACAGCGGTGTGCAATATCACCCATCACGCTCAAAGAACACAGATGCGCGCGGCATTCCCATCACACCCGCAGAAAATAACACCTGCGTGCAACATAACCCATCACACCTACAGAAAATAACATTTGTGTACAACATCACCCATAACACCTGCAGAAAATACCAGCTGAGTGCTACATACCCATCACACTCACAGAAAATAAAAGCTGTGTGCAGCATCACCCATCACACCTCCAGAAAATAACACCCGAGTGTAACATCACCCATCACGCCGAATGAAAACAGATGTGTACAATATCGCAATCCCACCTATAAAAAATAACAGCTGTGTGCAACATCACCCATCACTCCCACAGAAAACAGGTGTGTGCAACATCACATATCACACCCACGGAAAACAGATGTGTGCAACATCACCCACAGAAATAACAGCTGTGTGCATCATCACCCATCATGCCCACAGGAAACAGAACAGTGCAACATCACCCATCACACCCGCAGAAAATAACAGTTGTGTGCAACATCACCCATCACGCCCACAGAAAACAGATGTGTGCAACATCACCCATCATGAATGCAGAAAAAACAGTTGTGTGCAATATCGCCCATCACACCTGCAGAAAATAACACCTGTGTGTAATATCACACATTACACCCTCAGAAAACAGATGTGGGCAACATCACCCATCACACCTACAGAAAATAACAACTGTGTGCAATATCACACATCACACCTGCATAAAATAACACCTTTGTGCAGCATCACCCATCACACCAGCAGAAAATAACAGCTGTGTGACATCACCCATCACACCTGCAGAAAGTAACAGCTGTGTGCAGCATCACCCATCACACCCCTATAAAATAACACATGTGTGCCAACATCACCCATCACATCAGCAGAAAATAACAGCTGTGTGTCAACATCACCCATCATACCTGCAGAAAATAACACCTGTGTGCAACATCACCCATCACACCTGCAGAAAATAACAGCTGTGTGCCAACATCACCCATCGCACCTGCCGAAAATGACAGTTGTGTGCAGCATCAACCATCACACCCACAGAAAACAGAACAGTACAACATCACCCATCACTCTTGCAGAAAATAACACCTGTGTGTAACATCACCCATCACACCTGCAGACAATAACAGTTGTGTGCAACATCACCCATCTCACCTACAGAAAGTAACAGATGTGTGAAACATCACCCATCACGCCCACAGAAAACAGATGTGTGCAACATCACCAACACACCTGCAGAAAATAACACTTGTGTGTAACATCACCCATCACACCTTCAGAAAATAACACCTGTGTGTAACATTACCCATCACACCCACAGAAAACATGTGTGCAACATCGCCATCACACCTGTAGAAAATAACACGTGTGTAACATCACCCATCACACCTGCAGAAAATAACAGTTGTGTGTAACATTACTCATCACACCTGCAGAAAATAACAGCTGTGTGCAATATCACCCATCACGCCCAAAGAACACTGATGTGCGTGACATTCTCATCACACCCGTAGAAAATAACACCTGTGTGCAACATCACCCATCACACCTACAGAAAATAACAGTTGTGTACAACATCACCCTTCACACTTGCCGAAAATAACACCTGTGTGTAACATCACCCATCACACCTACAGACAATAACAGTTGTGTGCAACATCACCCATCACACCTACAGAAAACCGATGTGTGCAATATCACCAACACACCTACAGAAAATAACACCCATTTGTAACATCATCCATCACACCCACAGAAAACATATGTGTGCAACATCGCCATCACACCTGTAGAAAATAACACTTGTGTGTAACATCACCCATCACACTTCATAACTGAGCTCTATGCTACGTGTCTGGTAATAGACAAAGAAGGACACCGCAGTGCCCAGTGGGAGGGATGCATAGACTAACAGCAGGACCCCCCTGCGCGGTGTCTGTGTCACAGCACAGGCTCAGTCTTTGGGGACTCCTCAGCACTGTGCACAGGACACAACGTGTAATCAAAGATGACACAACGGTTAGTTGTAATACACTAATCCCCTTAATAAAGTCTGCATTACAGAGCAATAAAGAACCTGGATTAACTATCTCCACAATCCTCTTATTGGGGATTACCTGCCCATCACCCCTCTCCCCGCCCACTTCTGGTCTGCCAGACATTTTATAATACAAAACAAATAAATAATAAAATCACTGATTTAGCTGAGACTTTCTACAAGGCATCAGCCCCAGTGTGTTTAGGTCTCGCAGCGCTTACTCTGTCTCTTCGAAACACGCTGTATTCAGGTTATGCGCCTTAAGTTCCGCCCATGTTCTGCACATGTTTTTAAGTGGCTCCTTTTGATGGAGCAAGGATTCGCACGTAAAGCGACTTGCTCTCACTCATGAACCTCGCCTAATGTATAATCATATTAATCCCACTGTCCGTCATTTATTTAGCATTTTCCCCAACACGCGGGTGTCCATGAGAAGCTTGCCTGTGTGTTTTTTTCATCCTCACAATGCTTGCACTAAGGAAACGGCTTCTTTTGCAGAAATCCAGTCTGCGCATGCGTCGGTCATACCCATGTGATGTGACGCACTCGCATTTTGGAGGGATTGTATTGCTCATGCGCACTGATGCAAATATGGCCGCTTGTCTCTCACCACGCTCTCAGCTTGCTACCGCTGCTTTCGCCTATCTGTCTTTTCGCACTAAACTTTAATACTATAGATGTTATAAAATAAGGGGTGTGTTAAAATCTATAACGGTATACAGTGTGATTAGTTTTATGTATGATTCTAATTTGTTCTCGCTTACTTTTCATGTACCGCGTCTCTGGGGGCTGGGGCACACATGAGCTACGCCATGATGAAGCTCCTCTGAAACCTGTCATGTGACCTGGGAGAAACCTCACTGCGCAGAAGCTAAAACAAGCCAGCTGGCTCCTGAAGCCCGATGCGCCTGGGAACCCTCTCCAGGAGACTGAATTCTACCTTGAGCGAAGCAACACTGTTGCTATATGCTATGCACTTGTATTGTCTTCTGTATTCCTATGCCTGGGAACGTGAACCCAAGGGGCGGGTATGCAAAAATTATTATTAATGATGTGAACACTGAATTCTAGGAGGCGACAATGACCAAATCACCTCTCCTGACCAATTATAATGTGGGAAATTGTCACTTGCAACATTAGTGGGTGGTCTAAGGGTCCCCAAACCGTATAATTGTCCTAGTGTAGCATAGAGAAATTGTCCGACTTGTCCGAGTAGCAGACCTGTCACTGACCCTACGAACTCTATAGGTGCTCAATCTAGAGTGCTGCGGAGCACTCTGTCCATGCTTTCCACAATCTCCTAGGGGTGGAAATAGTCCTAAGTGCTGGCGAAGCACTTTGCTGGGGAAATTCGAAAACCCAATCGGGGTTACTGGCGGATTACTTGCAGAGAGGGGTAACGCAGGCGTTGCATCCGAAGCTGTGGGTGTTGGTCGTACCTTGGTGAGCCCAGCCCTGACCCAAACCTGAGGGGTATCCTGTCCTGACTGTCCGTGAGCTGTACCTGCTCGCATTCTGGTATTCCATTCCTTGGGGGTCCTTGTCCCCGTCTTTCCAAACTGACCAGTGGCCAGGGTTAGTCCTCATTCCTAATTAGGTAATTATCAATCTGTGGGTTTACGTCTTTCTATCACTCTCTCTTCTTTTCTTAATAAAGCACTCTTGCCTGTGATATTGCCCTATTGCCTTGAAAGCAACTTATATGCAATTGTTTATTAGAATTGTTCCACTTTTCCCTACCCGTAGGACATTATTAAATTGTCGTATTATAGTAGTATGTTCCATTTTTCCCCTTTCCCTTAGCATGATTGCAGTGAAATTCAGTAAGAATAGAATAACTAGCCTAGTTAAGTACTCATCTTAGGTACTGTTTCATGTCCCTTGCCCTAGTTTAAGTTTGCGGTGAATAGCCCATTACTTGTCAGTGTTCTCAATTGTTCTAATGGTACTTGCCCTAATCCATAGTTACATTGTGGTATTAATTATAACACTTGATGTGTTATTGTGTATTTGGCTTGTCATCTTGGCATATTCATTCTGAAATCTTTCGATAAAACTTTAAACTCATCAGGTGTCTGTGGTCATTTCACAATATATATAGTGTGGATAAAGGTATTTTGGTTTATAAAGTGCAATTTTTCCTAGGAACCCTGTCACCTATTCCCTGCTAGCTCTTGATCCGCCAGGAGTAATGTGCCTGTGGTAAGTCAGGCACATGATCAGCAGTGGTGTGAAGTCACCCCCCGAATTACTCATAGTGGCGTGCAAGAAATCACCCGGTTCACGCAAACTCAGTCCTCGTACTCACGCCAGGGCCCAGTGCGTGGGGAAAATTGGTAAACTTGTGACCCGGGTGACCTGCGCGCTCTATCAGTAATTTTCTGGTAGCAGAGGCATTGTTAGGACTAGTTAAAATAGGTAGACGGGACAATTGATAAACAAACCGTGAAAAATAAAATGTGCTGCTGATTTTTCTATTGCATTGATTCAAATATTTTGCCATGTTTTAAGGTTTTTTATGTAAATGTATATGATTTTTGCATTGCTGCTATATGTGTTATATGTCGTATTAACAAAGAACTGTTTGTAAGCGTTCAGTGTAGTCCGAATCCCCGGGGAAGTATATAGCTAACGGTGAGTAGAATCCGGTTAGCTGGCAAGGTCACTTGTCTAGAGTCATTAGTGCAGGGTTAGGAATACCTGGAAGCACTAATTAGGATCTTTTTGCATCTGTATAATTGATAGCCGCGAGTCCTTTGTATAAAACTTCCCTTGTGATATCACCTAGTAAGGGTCACATGTGGGAGGAGTAATAGGGTCTCCGAGGCTTGACTGGTAAGTAACATAGTCCGCTGGTGAAATCCTGGCTCAGTATATATCCTGGAAAGAAGTGGATGAGTCAGAAGAATAACAGGGTCTGTATTGCTCGTGTGTGAGGTTAGGCAAAGAAGTCTATCCGGAGTGAATGAAAAGTAGACAGAAGTGGTTTACTTGTAGTGAAAGAAAATGTTTCTACCTATTTAGAACACTCAGACACAGTGGCAATCGTTGTGTGTTGTTAACTAAGATTTGCACTCGCACTTTAGGAAAAGTTAAAAGTTTCCGTTACCTTGTGAAGGAGGGAGTCGGTCGGAAGACTGCTCTGACGTCACTCCGTGCCGCGCTGGTATTGGTCAAGACAGCGGGTGTGTAGTGAAGCTGAATTTGTAAGGGAGGGGTGAGTGCCGGAGCGTGAGACCTGGTCTCGCGAAAGGCCGCGCACCCATTGGACTAGGATTTTTGTATCCGCAGTGTTGATTGGTTTCTACAAAATAAAAGTCGCGCTAGCATTGGAAGTACAAAGGTAAACAAAATTAATCAGGCCGAGTTAGAAGCGAGCCTGGAAAGGCATATGTGGTATCCTGAGTTCTTACCTAATCCACAAAACTCAGGCTTCTATAAGGAACAGATTATACGAGGTAGACCGCACATGATGTATGGAATAAAAAGAAAAATGTCATTTGCCGACAAGGTAAAGAATTTTTTTAAAACAGACAAGCCCATTAGAACGAGGGAGGGTGTGATCATTCCTCCACCGAATACTCCTGCTTCCTTCATGATGTTTGAAAAGGGGTACCATACCTGTGTATGGCTAGAGAATTGGGCAAAGTATACTGCAGATGACGGAGTCCTAGCATTTCCTATTGATGGTACGTTTAATGGCAGAATCCTGTTTAACTTGAGGACCCGCATGAATGAATTACATCCCAGACCCAGATTAACCCAGTACGAGGCTCTAGAAGAATGGGAAATTGAGGCTTTGGAGAGAGATAGACCCCGGATGGACAAGGGAGTGAGCAAATGGTATCCGAGGGTCCATAGAGAAACCAAAGAGCAGAAAATGAAACATTGGAGACAAAGTATGATGGTGGAGGGTTTGTTTCCAATGATGGGGGTATTAGAACAAGGGAAAGGAAAAAGTAAAGAAAAAACCCATCACTTAATGCCCGTAGGGGACTCAGAAGATGAGCACCTAGAAGATTTGTTGATGAAAAACCCACCTCCCTATGTAGCAGAGTCAGAGCCTTTAAGTTCACCAAACCCGTTTGCCAAATATCCCAGATGTCGGAGGGATAGCGAGACAGATGGAACGGGTACGGATAGTAAAACCAGTGAAGGGGATGGGTTTTGCAGACCTAAATCCACGGTCCCGAATTATCAGCCGTTTGGAGAAGGCCCACCTCGATTGGTTACTCCGACTGCCCCAAGTATTTACCCTCCCTTGGTACCCCAAGTATTGCATGACAAATCCGCTGAAAAGGCTTTGCGAGAACAAGAGAAGGAAGCCCTGGCTAGACAGCGAGATGATTTAGTCCGGACCATAGCCCAGATACATCCCCATCCAGATTCCCTGACTATCCCAGTAACCATTGGACCCGCTATTCCTCTTTATAGGGACAACCTGGCTAGTCCTCGTCCTCCCGTCATGACCCCAAACATGCCAACTCCTAGCATTCCACTCCCGAGAAAAGAAGTGCTCATAGATGATGATCAAGAAAGTGAGTGCGAATCAGTGGTCCTGATGGATATGCCCATTAGGGAACCTAGAACTAGCATGCCGGGGGCAAGAAGTCAGATTAGGGCAAAAGAGGTTCTGATTGAAAGTGCGTCTGGGGTTAGGAGTGCCACAGTAGTATCCCCAGAAGAAGTAGACAGATGGACCAAAGAGTTGGAGTAAGAGACCACTCCCCAACCCAAACCATTAGAGATCTATAAACTAAGAATAGAAATAGAAGAAATGATGGCTGGAAATGTAGGATTAGACCGTTTAAACTCCTTCAGCGAAGAAGAGTTACTGTTCATCAGTAAAAACCTTACCCGGAACGCTAGATTGCTCCATGAGAGACTGATGGACACAGCCACAGAAATGGGAATAGATGTCAGTCGCTCCAAAATCCTTCAGAAACCCTACAGAGTAGATTTTTCGGACAAAGACTTAGAGAGCTTGAATGTGGTAGGAAAACAGATCCAGATAAAAGAATTATTAAAACTCTTACAGAAATGGGGGGATGTAGGGAAATGGAGAACCCGGTGGGCAAAGAAAAAGGAAGACAGCAGGGCAAAATCCCAGGCTTCAGAATATGTGCTGAAAGAAGTAACTCCCGCAGAAAAATTGCGTCCCATGAGAGAGGTCCCGGGGGGAAAATATGTCCATGTCCCTTGGTCCCGACAGGATATTGTGTCATTTACTAATGACTTCCCGAAATTACGGGAGAAACCAGTCGACTGGTACAGACAGGTTGAACGCTTCATAAAGGTTCAGAAATGTCTTTTGAAAGACCTGGATGGGTTTTTCTACATTGTGGTTCCTGTAGATTTGTGGACCGACTGCAAAATTGAAATTGATTGGCCTAGTGAGGAATATGCGAGAGACGAAAAAACAGGAGCTCCCGCACCTGAAGTAATGAGGAAGTATGAGCAAGTCATACAATACCTCAAGAAAAAGGTACCCGCAAAGGAAACCGATTGGACCAGGATAGATAGAACTACCCAAGAGCGAGACAAATCTGTCCACTCCTTTTATGAAAGGTTGCTGCAAGTGTTTAAAACTTACAGTGGAATCGATAATGTGGACATGAAGGACATGACCCATTTCAGTTACAGATTCGTGCTGGGATTGAGGCCTGAAATATCCCAATGGATACGAGATAATAAAATCAGTTGGCAGGGAAAGCCTATAGATGATGTCCTTAAGTAAGGAGAAGTGTGGCTCAGGGGTTAGAGGCGGCAGACCCGGAAGCTGAGATCGGTCCTGGACCAGGGTTCAATTCCCCGCCTCGGCGGGTCTTGGGCTCAAAAATTCCACGGACTTGATTATTCTCGTTCCAGTGCCAACTCGACTCACAGGTTCACACTCTGCGACTCTGGGCAATAGCTTGCTTAATCTCCACTACGGCCCCTCGTGGCGGGATGCCTGGCTTTCACCTTGTGGATACCCTGCTGGTGTTATCTCACAGGGGAATACCAGGACGGGTTCCCAAGGCAAGCGCCTTGATGCCTTCGGGTGATACGTGCGCTATATAAATCGCAATACATTTACATTTACGCAAAATACTGCGAAGATGAGATCGAGAATAAAAAGAAAGCCCTCAAGGAGAAGGTTATGTGGGCACAAGTGAAATTGGCTGAACAGCAAGAAAAGCAGTTAAGTAAATTGAATTCTAATAATAATGCCCAAAGTACCAATGCTGGGGGAGGAGGGAAGCCCCGTGCAAAAATGAGTCGGGAAGAAGCTATGAAAAAGTTTCCTTGCCACGGGTGCGGCCAGATAGGGCATTGGAGAGACGAGTGTCCACACCTACAGGCCGGTAATGCCCCTATAAATGGTTTAAATCCACAGGTGCAGAAAAAGGGGACAAGAAAGAACCAGCAACAGGTAAAGCTACCTCCAGTACCTCGCGCTCCTAGACAGAATTATAAGAATCAGGGCCAGCAGAATGAAAGGGCGGAAATATGGGAAGGAGAGAATGAGAGAAATGCAGCAATCCCACAGTATTTGTTGAATGATTCTTTCCTCTGTGATGATCAAGATTGACGGGGCCTGAGAGGGGAGGACAAGGAGTGCGTGCTTGGCACCTCCTTACCGGTAGACCAGATTGGACCATACATTGAAGGAAAGGTTGAGGGAAAAGACGTCACCTTTCTGTTGGACACTGGTGCTACCCGGTCCACTGTGAGAACAGTGGATGTTCCTAACCTACCCCTCTCGGGAGAAGCCATCCAAGTAGTAGGTGTCTCCAATCAAATAATAAGTACTCCAGTGACTGAACCTATGGAAATATCCATAGGAAATTTTAAAGAAATGCACAGATTTGTGGTCTGTGATTCCAGTCCTGTGAACCTGTTAGGGCGTGATTTGTTGTGCAAAATGAACTGCACCATCTTTTGCTCACCAAAAGGCGTCGAAATTCAGACCCCCGATGAAGATGGCTTGTATAAACTGATGTTAGTGAGACCCGACTCTGATATTAGACCCTTGTCCGTTGAAGACTTACCTGAAGAGCTCCAGTTAAGAGTGGTGCCTGAAGTATGGGATTTCACGGGAAAAGATGTAGGCTTAATGGCAAATGTGGACCCAGTCAAAATAGTGATAAAAACAAATGCTGTATACCCCAGAACAAGACAGTACAAAATGAGTGCAGAAGTAAAAGCAGGAGTCGCAGTTGAAATTACCAGATTGCTCGAAGCATACATCATACAAGAAGTAATGAGCAGTCCCTGCAACTCACCCATCATTGGGATTAAAAAACCTAGTGGAAAGTACCGAGTAGTGCAGGACCTGCGCAAGGTAAACCAAATTGTTGTACCTTGCTGTCCCATTGTGCCCAACCCTGCAGTGATCCTATATCAGATTCCTTGGAATGCGGAATGGTTCACTGTCATTGACTTGTGCCACGCATTCTTTTCCATCCCATTGCATCCAGAAAGCAAGTTCCTTTTTAGTTTTGAATTTGACAGCCATATCTATGTCTGGAATCGTGTCCCTCAAGGGTACACTGAAAGTCCATCGATTTTCAACCAGATCCTAAAGAAATGCCTTGAATCTCTAATACTGCCCAGAGAGTCCGTTTTGGTACAGTACATAGACGACCTTTTAGTGGCATCCAAAACTCAAACTGACTGTGTCACCGACACCATCGCCTTGCTGAATCACTTAGGAAAGGGAGGACATAAAGTATCCCCTGACAAGTTACAGTTCTGTAAAAACTCAGTAAAATATCTGGGGCACCAGATGGAGAAAGGGATCCGAAAAGTCACCACAGAAAGGATCAAGATAATTAAAGCAATGGACCTACCCCGAACTCAGAAAGAGGTGAGGATGTTTCTAGGAGTTGTGGGGTACCGCAGGCAGTGGATTGTGGGATTCGCAACTCTAGCCAAACCTTTGATAAAAATGACCAAGAAGGGAGTAGAAGACCCAGTCAGTTGGGACAGTGAAAGCATGTCCGCTTGGGTAACATTGCGAAATTGTCTATGTACCGCTCCTGCCTTGGGTATGCCTGACTATTCCAAGCGCTTTGAACTGTTCTGTGACACCAGAGAAAATTGTGCGCTCTCAGTCCTGACCCAGGAGCATGGGCTGGTCAGGCGTCCCGTGGCCTATTTCCCGGCCACTCTAGATACGGTGGCTGCTGGATTGCCCGGATGCCTGAAGGCAGTAGCTGCTACTTGCGTCAGTCTAGAACAGAGTGAGAATATTGTCATGGGACATCCTGTCACTGTATATGTTCCACATTCTGTTGTAATTCTACTGACAAGAACCAAGACCCAGTATCTCACACCTAGTAGGCTGACTAAGTATGAGAGAATTTTGATTGGTGCTGAGAATGTAACAATTTCTCGGTGCAATGTCTTAAACCCCGCAACTCTGTTACCTGTTCCTCTGGATGTAGACGCCGAGGATGAAATGGAACATAACTGCATTGATCTAACAGAATTCAGCACTAAGCCCCGTCCTGACATCCGAGAGGTAGCATTGCTTGATGGGGATCTTACAATCTTTGTGGACGGCTCATGTTTAAGACATGAGAGTGGAGGTCTGTGTGCTGCCTATGCTGTAGTCACATTGACAAACACCATAGAAGCCTCTTACCTATGCGAGGTGAAATCTGCACAAGTAGCAGAGCTCATCTGATTGACAAGAGCCTGTAGGAGGGGTAAAAACAAAAGAATAACTGTTTATACCGACAGTCAGTACTGTTATGGGGTTGTTCATGACTTCGGCCAACTATGGTTACAAAGAGAATTCATGACTTCCTCAGGTACCCCTATCAGAAACGGAAAGGTGGTACAAGAATTACTGGAAGCTATTCAATTGCCCAAAGAATTGGCTGTGGTCAAGTGTGCGGCTCACAGATCCGGAAATGATGATGTGACAGCCGGGAACAGATACGCTGACCAAATCGCACAGTTTTGTGCCCGACACCAAATGTCCCTCCAAATTGGGTTATGGGGTGGACACAGCTGCCAACTGATGTTGTTTGATAATGTGTAAACGTGGCATGAATTAAAATACTTACAACAATCAACAGACAGGGAAGAAAAAGGCAGATGGAGTGAGAATGAATGCAAAGTGAGGAATGACGGTGTGGTGGTAAACCCAACTGGAGTGCCTGTGCTGCCCGACAGCCTGATAGATCCCATGGTCAGGATGATACATGAACCAACACATATGGGAAGGGACGCAATGTGTCATGTGTTTGACAAGGTGTTCTACAATTCAAAGTTCAGGAACCAAGCGGAAAGGTTTTGCCAGAGGTGTCTAGTGTGTCAGCAATTTAATGCAGGAAAGAGGACTGTAGTAGAACAAAAAACCATCGGAAAGGCCGTAGGTCCCTTTGTCAGGATGCAGGCGGACTTTATAACAATGCCCAGATGCAAGGGATATAGGTATGTCCTGGTCATAGTGTGCCTGTTTTCCCGGTGGGTGGAGGCCTACCCAGCAAAGAAAAATGACGCCTTAACTGTAGCCAAATTATTGCTCAGGGAGTTGATACCTAGGTTTGGAATTCCTGAGACGATTGAAACAGACCAAGGTGGGCATTTTGCCAACGAGGTCCTAGAAGAGCTCTGTAAGGCCTTTAAAATGAAGCAAAGACTGCACTGTGCCTACCATCCCGAGGCGTCTGGGGTGGTTGAACAGATAAATGGCACGATCAAGTCCAGATTGGCGAAGATGTGTGATTCCACCAAAATGAACTGGACAGAAGCTTTGCCCCTTGTGCTGATGAGTCTGAGAAGTATTCCGAATCGAAAAACAGGTCTGAGCCCCCATGAGGTACTAATGGGGAGAGTGATGCGACAAGCATGGGTACCTGGACACAAACTGCTAAGCATTACTTATGATTTGGTGCTAGAATACTGCAAGCAACTGGGTGACCAAGTGCGTTCTCTCTCCCACCAGATTGGAGAGACAGCTGACGACTGGCCCAAGACTCCAGCACATAAGCTACAACCAGGTGATTGGGTGGTGTTACAGAAACATACCCGGAAGAGTTGCCTTGGACCAAAGTGGGGAAAGCCAAGACAAGTGATCCTTGTCACCACTACTGCTGTAAAGTGTGCTGGTGTACCGAAGTGGATCCATGCCAGCCACACAAAGCGGGTAACCGGAGAAAACGCGACTGAAGCTGAAGGCAGCACCGCTGAGGAGACTCCCGAAGAGAGTCCGGATCTCGCTGACATCGAACTGCCGAGCACAAGTCGAGACGTTGAGTGGTACCCTGCCGACGACCAGGTTCATGATCCAATACGAACCAGGAAATATTCCTACCTAGACAGTGAGTGGGATAGTCCAGGTGAGACAGAACTAGAGGACGAAGGTCAGGTCAACGAGACTCACATCACACCTGATCAGGAAATAGGCCAAGTAGGGACAGATCAAGACAGCGACACTCCTCCCGAGACTCCGGAGTCTGGAAAGGGACAGATAGTGGTCAAAGTTGAAGTTCATGCGGAAGAAAATGAAGGGAACGAAGTGCATGAACCAGAGCAGATAGAAATAGACGAACGTGTTCAGGAATCAGAATCCAGTTCACCTGAAAGCAAAGAAAACATACAAAGCGAACCTGAACAGGGCCAGCTTGAGGACCAGGCAGAAGAAATAGATGAAAGACCTGGAACTAGTCAGACAGGAAGGGAAATAGACTCTGTCAAACCCAAAGAAAAAATAAAAAGAGTGCACGAGGAAGGCCAAGTGTCCTCGACCACTGAAAGTCACAGAAGCAAAAGTACACCCAGGTACGTCAAAAGGCTAAGACTCCGAATAAAAACAGTCGAGGAAAAACTGAAAGACCGTAAGAGGGCTGAAAGTGAAAGAAAAGCAGCCCGAGGCAAGTCTCTGAGAAAGAGCGACAGAGTGAAGAAACAGAACAGACTGTATCGGAGCCCCGAATGGACATACTTGGTGCTGGAAGAATTTGATGAGCCCAATCGCAGTGGCAAAAGTGACGAAGAGTCCGTTACTGATCGGAGCTCTGACGAAGACCCTCCTTGAGACAAAACCGAGTGAAGCCTTGGTGTGAGGAGACAAAGAGGGGTTGCCCAAGCCACCTGTAAGCTAAAATGTCTGATTCAAGCGTAGCCGGAAGGTCCAGATTTGGGTGTTGTAAAACTTGCTGTAAGATATGCTTATGTAGTGTAGCTATGTTAATAGTGATGTGGATAGGACTAACAGTTTTTATTCCTTTTATGATAAGTAAAGATCCTAACTTGTCCCCTACTGAACCTGAGGTAATAGACACAGACGTTGTACAGACTGCAGAAACACCACGAAGCTTAGAACGACGTGACAACTCAGTTAGTCTAAGACACACACGACCAAAATTAGAAGCATCAGATGAGGGTGGACTGCACTTTCACAAGATGAAAAACAGGACGCATTTAAATGTTTTCGCTAACCTGTTAGTGCATTATGTAGAAGCTATGGAAATAGAAGATTGTTATGTCTGCATGAAGCTACCCACTTCTGTAGCTGAAGGTGTGACATATCACCACTTACCCCTAACCTACGGAATCTCCTGTAGTATATTGGCAAGCTTGTTTTATAGAAGCACTCTGTAGTACTACTATACAAATGCTGACGTAGTCTTTTCCGAACTCCCTATTAGGGGACACCTGAACCTTGTACATATTAGAAGCGAGGTAACCCGGTATATGGGAGAATATTTCCTGACTATAGGTGACATAGACTTAAATGAAGCACGACAGGCTAATCTGACCTGTTCCTTGCAAGAGCAGGAAAAGATGTTCATAAAAATGGCAGACAGAAGGAGGGAAAAGTTTCAGAAAAAGGCAAATGACGAAAAGGATAGAGTCCCTAGGTGGGCAGAACATATGGATAACACCTCGCAAGGCGAAGCTAATCCTGCTTTGTTGCTGGATTTTGAACGGAAAGGAAAACTTTGTCTCCATAGAGAAAGGACAGAATATTATAACAATGTATTCATTGGTTCCAGCGAGTGTGAACATAATTATAAGGTAATTGGAGGTTGGGGTTTCAAAAATGGGTCAGAACCTGTGTTTCCCGGAATATATTATATATGTGGGAACAAGGCTTATTTTAAATTGCCGGATCACTGGTATGGAAGCTGCTACTTTGGCATTGTTTTCCCGAAAATATACCATGTGAATAATGCTGCTGGAAGCAATGATGAAGACACTAATGGCTTAGTGCATAGTAAACGTGAGAGTGTAGGAGAAATCATAGGTGATATCTTTAGTGCACTGATACCTGGAATGGGGGTAGTTCTGAACACACACAGAATCTGCAAATTGTCTACAGTAGTGGATCGGTTATCTACTGACACTGCTGCTGGATTCCTGCTGGTCAATACTGAGATGGTTGCGATCAGATCAATGGTTTTGCAGAATTGCCTTGCTCTTGATACCTTATTGGCAAAAGAGGGCGGAGTCTGCAGGATGCTGAAGGCGCAACATTGTTGCACCTACATACCTGACAAAAGTATCGAACTTAAAAGATATGTGAAGAACATAACTAATTTGGAAAAAGAACTCAAACCATTGGAGGATGATAGTGCCTGGACGAGACTGACTGGAGGTCTCTCCTCTATAGGTAGTTGGTTCTCTAACTTAGGTAGAAATCTTCTGTGGAAAATACTGATGCCAATATTTGGAATAGGTGTGGTTGCACTGATCATATTCATCTGCTGTAAATGTCAAAATTGTAAAAAGAAGTACACTGTGAATAAGAGAGGAGTAAAGAGAAATATTGATGAGTTAGAATTAGAGGAATTGAGGAATCAAATCTACAAAAAGGCAAAGAATCACCACTCTCATAGAGAAGCCGAAAGAAAAATCAACAATAAGTTTGTTGAAATCGAGATGAATGATATGGAAGAATGAAAGTTGGCATCTGTTTCCTTTGTAGTGATGATAGTAAATATCATCAAAGAGGGGATTGATGGAGCAAGGATTCGCACGTAAAGCGACTTGCTCTCACTCATGAACCTCGCCTAATGTATAATCATATTAATCCCACTGTCCGTCATTTATTTAGCATTTTCCCCAACACGCGGGTGTCCCCGAGAGGCTTGCCTGTGTGTTTTTTTCATCCTCACAATGCTTGCACTAAGGAAATGGCTTCTTTTGCAGAAATCCAGTCTGCGCATGCGTCGGTCATACCCATGTGATGTGACGCACTCGCATTTTGGAGGGATTGTATTGCTCATGCGCACTGATGCAAATATGGCCGCTTGTCTCTCACCACGCTCTAAGCTTGCTACCGCTGCTTTCGCCTATCTGTCTTTTCGCACTAAACTTTAATACTATAGATGTTATAAAATAAGGGGTGTGTTAAAATCTATAACGGTATACAGTGTGATTAGTTTTATGTATGATTCTAATTTGTTCTCGCTTACTTTTCATGTACCGCGTCTCTGGGGGCTGGGGCACACATGAGCTACGCCATGATGAAGCTCCTCTGAAACCTGTCATGTGACCTGGGAGAAACCTCACTGCGCAGAAGCTAAAACAAGCCAGCTGGCTCCTGAAGCCCGATGCGCCTGGGAACCCTCTCCAGGAGACTGAATTCTACCTTGAGCGAAGCAACACTGTTGCTATATGCTATGCACTTGTATTGTCTTCTGTATTCCTATGCCTGGGAACGTGAACCCAAGGGGCGGGTATGCAAAAATTATTATTAATGATGTGAACACTGAATTCTAGGAGGCGACAATGACCAAATCACCTCTCCTGACCAATCATAATGTGGGAAATTGTCACTTGCAACATTAGTGGGTGGTCTAAGGGTCCCCAAACCGTATAATTGTCCTAGTGTAGCATAGAGAAATTGTCCGACTTGTCCGAGTAGCAGACCTGTCACTGACCCTACGAACTCTATAGGTGCTCAATCTAGAGTGCTGCGGAGCACTCTGTCCATGCTTTCCACAATCTCCTAGGGGTGGAAATAGTCCTAAGTGCTGGTGAAGCACTTTGCTGGGGAAATTCGAAAACCCAATCGGGGTTACTGGCGGATTACTTGCAGAGAGGGGTAACGCAGGCGTTGCATCCGAAGCTGTGGGTGTTGGTCGTACCTTGGTGAGCCCAGCCCTGACCCAACCTGAGGGGTATCCTGTCCTGACTGTCCGTGAGCTGTACCTGCTCGCATTCTGGTATTCCATTCCTTGAGGGTCCTTGTCCCCGTCTTTCCAAACTGACCCGTGGCCAGGCTTAGTCCTCATTCCTAATTAGGTAATTATCAATCTGTGGGTTTACGTCTTTCTATCACTCTCTCTTCTTTTCTTAATAAAGCACTCTTGCCTGTGATATTGCCCTATTGCCTTGAAAGCAACTTATATGCAATTGTTTATTAGAATTGTTCCACTTTTCCCTACCCGTAGGACATTATTAAATTGTCGTATTATAGTAGTATGTTCCATTTTTCCCCTTTCCCTTAGCATGATTGCAGTGAAATTCAGTAAGAATAGAATAACTAGCCTAGTTAAGTACTCATCTTAGGTCCTGTTTCATGTCCCTTGCCCTAGTTTAAGTTTGCGGTGAATAGCCCATTACTTGTCAGTGTTCTCAATTGTTCTAATGGTACTTGCCCTAATCCATAGTTACATTGTGGTATTAATTATAACACTTGATGTGTTATTGTGTATTTGGCTTGTCATCTTGGCATATTCATTCTGAAATCTTTCGATAAAACTTTAAACTCATCAGGTGTCTGTGGTCATTTCACAATATATATAGTGTGGATAAAGGTATTTTGGTTTATAAAGTGCAATTTTTCCTAGGAACCCTGTCACCTATTCCCTGCTAGCTCCTGATCCGCCAGGAGTAATGTGCCTGTGGTAAGTCAGGCACATGATCAGCAGTGGCGTGAAGTCACCCCCCGAATTACTCATAGTGGCGTGCAAGAAATCACCCGGTTCATGCAAACTCAGTCCTCGTACTCACGCCAGGGCCCAGTGCGTGGGGAAAATTGGTAAACTTGTGACCCGGGTGACCTGCGCGCTCTATCACTTTCACTGTCTTTTATAAATGCTTCTTTTTCATTGGTTAATTTCTTTTGTAGTCCCTCCTTAGACCCTCCTTTTCTACTGTTGTAACCTCCCATAAGGGCTACCCCTTTTACATGTCACCTTACTCAGGACATATTATTTACTGTTTCAGAGGACTCTTTTGTTAATCCCTTTTTGGTCATAGCTGCAGCTGCAGGCTCAACGGCTACAGATTTCCCCAACACTACTAACCCCTACATGTTGTTCTTCTAATTTTTCTTCTAATTTTGGTGTGTTTTGTTATGGTTTCCATTGCATTAGTATACACTGCTCTGTAAAAGGACGTGCAAGGCAACAATATATATATTTTTGCTGCGCGGTACACTGCGCTTGATTTTAAACAATGGCGGCTGCACGTCTTGATGCAAGACGACACCAGCCTTCCGGGCAGGGTGCACACGCTGCATAGTATTGCTAAACACCATAGCCCTGTGTCTCATTCACTGTTTGAAGTGACCTTCGTTGCCAACCTGTTGTTTCCAGCAAAGTGAACACAATCACCCATCTCCTGGCAAACCAGTCCCCAACCAGTGGTCGAAGTGGGGAAAAGAAAGTAGGGGAACTGTGGGCGGAGAATCAGGGGGCGGTAATAACCCGAGGATTGGATCAGTGGGCGGAGCCAGAGGTGTGGCTAGAAACAGCAAAACATACCAATTTTTAGTACGTTTGGCATTTCACTGACCAGTTACAGCTTCTAACGTTAATTAATTCAAACAATGGATAAACATGTTTATTTGAGGTTTAATATACAAGTTGTTTAAAATAAAATAAATTTACAATGTGGGTCTAGTTTCCCATCACAGAATGTCCCAAATATGCTTATAAGTGAAATTATAAGCCATTTGTCTCCGAGCCATTCAGTTTCTTTCATCAGCACTTCTTCTTTCTTTTTCTAAAAGTTTCTGAACATAAAATTCAGGTTTAAATTCTGGCAGGAGGCCCCACGATTTTTATGAGCATTATAGAAGACAGGCTGTTGATTGATATTCTGATTCACAGTGGTGTGAACACATCATTCATTACATTAAAACCCCGTTCACATTCAGCAGTGGAGGTACAAAAAGTGTCTATAATGCGCACTAATGGTTTCAGGCTTTCAGTGCTGAAATTTCTATTTTGTTTGTACTCTCCAAAACCAATGATGTACTGCCTGGTATCAAATACATGCAACCTGCTGCAAAACCGGTCTCCAGTTACAAAACCAATCTTCAACGCAACGCCCACCGCAACACCTCCCATGCGCACAGAAAGGCAACACAGCAGTATGTGCTGCATTGCATTGCTCCATATTCATGAAGCCATTCAAAGGCATGCAAAGTGGCTTTACGTGACTTTCAAAATATGACTTGGAGTTTCGCGTTGTGCACGTACTACGTTGCATGGTGCAAGCATGACACAAGGCTCTTGTAAACATGCCCCATAGTAGGTGTACTTGCAAATCCTGCATTGCCAATCCCTGGTGAGTTGCATTAGTACTGCTGGAACAAGACCAATGGAGGCACCAATGGCTGAGGCAGACTGGCCTCAAGGGTCCTGCGACCTCCGAGACAGAGTCACTGTCGCTCTAGGGTGTGCTGCTTCATAGGCCTGCCCCAAGACTGGAGGTGAACTTCAGGATGGATTGTGGTGGACAGGGCTTCAAGGTTAACCAACACTGGCCACTGGTAGGGTCCACCTGCTGGTGCTAAGAGACCAGGGCGTCTATGGTTTAGTAGGGCCTTCTACGGTCTGGTAGGGGAATGTGCTCCCTCAGGAGAGTGGTCTGGTGGACTAGTCATGAAGGCTGAACCAGGTTCACCAGTTCCAAATTCGGTATCTCTGACCATAGTGTCCCATCCAATCCCCCCCGGACACCCATCTGCCCCTCTAAGTGAAACTCTCATTGTCTTCAGCTACAACCCAATTCTGCCCCATTATAAACACCTGGATATGTCTCAATTCAAATTATGCACTTCCTAAATAAAAAGTAACAACATCTGGAAAAAACAAACACTCCTAGTGAATGAAGGATTTTGTAAAGCGTGTGAAATATAAGCAGGAACGACATGTTACCTAAATGCTTTTACTCTCATTGTTTAAATATCAATGAGTATTTTTGTCTCAACATTGAGGACATGAATACATGGCTCCTCCTGTACACATGTGTTAAGCAGGGCTCAGAAGAGAAAGGGACTTTTCAGGAGAATCTGATTTGACTCACGGAGACCCTAAAGGGCTCCTTCATATTCATGTCAACCAGCTAGCTGCTCAAACATAGTATAGAACATGTGTAATCAAGTATCTTGCAAAGGATACCTTTTGAATTGTCCTGCTTGGCCAACTCTTCAACTCACAAAAAACGAGAGAGCTTGACAGTAAAAGCCAAAATTATATTTTCATTCAGGAAGTGAACAAAAAGCAGTCACCCACTGAGCTAGGCACATAAAATATTGCCTTTGATATGCATTGTACACGTTCTTCGCAGCATGCGTATTAACCCTCTGTGCTACCTTAGATGAGTCAAAACACCGATTAGACAAAACTCCCCTCCCATCTCTCTCCAGCAGGTACATTGAGCACCAGAGTTCTCTTGGCACTATTATTGTTGCCCAAAACCTGCTGAATATTCAAGGAACTTTGCAGTGTTTTTAAAACTCCTGCACTGCTACAAAACTGGCCCCCTCAAACTAAACCGGCCCCTACCCTTCCAGTCACCCGAAGAAATGCCTGATGCCTGGAACGGCCAGTCCGGCCTAGTTACTGTAAAGCCTTTTTCAATGCAATACTGCAGATATGCATTGGTTACTTTATCTTTATGCATTAAATAATATGAAGTTTCTAAATGTTTTGCGTATTTCACAGAAACAAACACAATTTTTTTTGGTTCCTATAAAATATGGGCTTAATCAGCATTAATTAATTATTGACAGCTGCAAACTACTGTCCCAGCTTTACCCTTACCCATTCTCTAACCGCATCGCTGCTGCAGTGATTTTCGTACTGTGCGGCATTTTTAAAAATACTGCGTTACATGACGAGCTCAGCTCGTCATCAGCACACGCCACCCGTGGCTGATGACGAGCTGAGCTCGTCATCAGCAGCGAAGGGGTTAATTAGAACTTTGGAACATTAAATACATTCCTGCCGGGGGGCATGGCCAAGCAGCATGGCCGACAGGACGTGAGCTCCTTCGGCTCCCAACAGGCCAGCGCTGAAATCCTGCATTTAATACTTTATTGGGGATCTCGGACCGAGTGCACGGGATCTAGGAGTCCCTGAGACCTAGGAGCACATCCTGTTCGGTGGTTATCCCACCCGGTGGACGGCAGACAGCTGTGGTGGCCCGGGGCATGGAACGTCTGGGACGGATTGACGAGAGGCCGGGGCTGTGGCCTACACCGGCGTGGAGGAGGCGGCCCGTGATCCAGGTGCCCTCTGCGGCCGGCCCTGGAAGAAGCATTGGGGAAAAAGTGGCGGGGTCAGGTGTTCCACTCCTCGTTTTACACATATGCCAGGGGGGTCCTGATATGGGTGGCACCCGGGTTCCCATTTACTGTCCAATATGTAGAAGCGGACATACACGGGAGGTACCTGCTTCTCCGGCCGAAACTAGATGGTAGGGACATCACCATACTAAACTTGTATGCACCCAACACAGATGATCCTGTCTTTTTCCAGACACTTCAGAAGGTTTTGATCCCAGACCTGGAGGCACCGGTGCTTTGGTTTGGAGATTTTAACTGTGTCCTTGATCCCAACCTAGACAGGTTCCTGCCCTGAGCTGGCACAAAACCACGAATGACAGCAAAGCTTAGGGAGGTCATGGGGAAAATAGGAGCTCTTGATGTTTGGCACCAGAGAAACCCGACCCAGAAGGTGTACACCTGTTTTTCTTCCACTCACAATACACATAGACGCTTGGATAGGGTGCTAGTGGCGAACGCAGAGTCACACATGTCACTTGAGGTTACCCACCAGGCGCGTTTCTTATAAGATCATTCCCCGGTGGCGTGCGTGGTGAATTGGGGGGCTCCGGTTTCCCGCCCCCGGACCTGGAGGTTGCCGGCAGATGTCTTTCAGGACCAGGTGGGGAAATGTCATATAGTGGACCTCAACTGGGAGGGGAGGGGGGACGCACTTTGGCCACTAGATGGGACGCCTTGAAGGCAGTGGTGAGAGGGGCATGCATGAGCCTCACCTACGGGGTTCGGAGACAGCTCCACCGGGAATTACGAGATGCGGAGGGTAGTTCTTTAGGCTTCCAAACCTCGAAGGCTCCTGATGCTTTACCGCAGGAGGAGGAACAGAATGCTCGGTCTCACATTCATGATATCTTAGAAGGGCTTGACAGATATAACCTCGGCCAATATAGACAGCGCCTTCATAGGGAGATCGATAAATCAGGTCGCCTTCTGGCCTGGATCCTTCGTCGAGAGCAGGCCCCGGAGAGTATTGTGGCCCTGCGGGAGCCTACAGGAGGTGTGGTCCCCTCAGAAGTGGGCATCCTGTGAGTACTCCAGTCTCACCTACAGCGGATATATGCCACAGACCCCGCCATTACCGAGGCCTCTTATCTCCCTTACCTTCAAGGGTTGACCCTGCAGTCTCTTACCAAAGCAGCACAGGAGGAGTTAGATGAAGCCCTGATGCTGGCTGAGGTGCGTTCTGCATTGTGCTGCCTACTGCGAGCTAAGTCCCTGAGGAGCGATGTATTCTCTCCTGAATTTTATCAGGCATTCGAGGGTACACTTTCCCGCCTCCTCTTGCAGGTATTTCTCGAGGCGTTTGAACACGAGACTCTCCCACTGAGTATGACACAGGGGGAAATACGTATGATCCTGAAACCGGGGGGACACGCTTGACCCTTCGTCGTATTGTCCGATTACGATGATCAGCACGGACGTGAAGATTTTGCCCAAGCTACTAGCCACGTGCTTGGTGCCATATATGTCTCACCTAGTCCATGAAGACCAGTGCGGGTTTATTCCAGGATGCAAGACAGCCATGAATCTGCGGCGGTTGAATCACATTATGCATGAGGTACGTGGCAGGGAGGAGCAGATGGTTCTGGTGTTGGTCGACCTTGCTAAAGCGTTTGATACTGTCGATTGGAGGTATCTACTAGAGGTCCTCCAGGCAGTGGGGTTGGGCCCCAACTTTTGTCGCTGGATTCACCTTCTATATACGGCCCCTCGTGCCAGGGTGAGACTCGGAGGAGTGGCGACTGGGACAGGGGACACACCAGGGGTGTCCCCTCTCGCCGCTCCTGTTTGCCCAGGCAATAGAGCCCTTCGCTGTCCGAGTCCGCACGGAGATGGACAGTGGGGCATTAAGGTGGGGGACACATGCAATGTCATCTCTTTATATGCGGATGACGCATTTGACAGCTCCACGGGAGGCACTGCCGATATTGCTGCGCCACCTGGATCGGTTCGGCGAGGCATCCGGGTTGAGACTTAACCGCGGCAAGTCTTTGACCTTCCCGCTTGCCAGACCTCGGGCTACGTTGGGAGCAGGAGGGGTCCGTTATCTCGGAATACAGGTGGCTCCTATGGACTCACAGCAGCTGGTCCGGAATATGGATTGGACACTCAAGTCCTTTCAGCAGTCTGTGTCCTTTTGGAATTCTTTGCCACTTTCTTTGATGGGACGGCTGGCCGTCGCCAAGATGGTAATGCTTCCCAGGACGCTATATGTCCTCCAGAATTCACTGTGTTCTCTTCCCGCATGAGTCTTTCGCACTCTTAACATGCTGCTCACGTCCCTGCTCCTGACGGGCCGGCCCAGCAGGGTAGCACTCCACACTGTCATTCGCAGCTACGAGGAGGGAGGTCTGGAAGCGCCACGCTTCGACTTATATTATTAAGCGGCGCAACTACAGCCTGCGGCCCAGTGGTTCACAGACGCAGATAACTGGGAGACGCGCCTTTTGTCGGGCAGGGCGGACATCCAGGGGCTGCAGGTCGTACTGATGCAGGGCAGGGGAGCGGACGAGACTCTTCCCTATGTTATGCGTCACACCGCGGGAATCTGGCAGCGGTTTGTTGAGAGGGTCTTGCGGAGGATGCCCTTTCATAGGGAGCTACCGGTCTGGATACTGGCCCCTTTCGTTGCCATGGAGAAACACATGTCGTTCCACTCTTGGCGGGAAGGGGGTTGCGGGGTACTAGCTGATCTGGTGGAGAAGTGTGGCTCACTGGTTAGAGGAGGCATACCCTGAAGCAGAAGTCAAACCCAGGACCAGGGTTCAATTCCCGACGCGGCAGGGTCTTAAGCCCAATTGTCCACGGACTCGATAATTCTCGCTTCGGTGCCCACTCTAATCACGGGTTCACAATATGCAACTCTGGGCATTAAGCTTGCTTAATCTCCACAACGGCCCCTCCGCGACGGGATGCCTGGCTTTCACCTTGGGGATGCCCAGTACGGGTTATCTCACAGGGAAAAGCCAGGACGGGTTCCCAATGCAAGCGCCAAGATGCCCTAGGGTAAGTCGAGCGCTATATAAGAACACACATACATACATACATACATACATACGTACATACATACATACATACATCTCTACCCCAACGAGTCCTTGCTGACTTATGAGCAGGCGGAGGAGGCCTTTGGCCTTGGGAGAGGGCAATACCTGCACTATCGGGGACTGCAGGATGTGGTGAAGGTGACCTGGCCTCAGTGCCCGGACGCACCACCAATGACCCACACCTTAGACATTCTTCTTTCCTGCGGCAGGGGGCATAGACTAACCTCTCTGCTGTATACAGCTATGAAACAGGACTCCACAGCACCGGTGCCGCCGTCCTGGGTGGCATGGGAGGCGTATCTCGGTACTGCGCTGGAACAGGGGCAGCAGAAGCGTATAGGGTCCCTTACGCGCAAGGTATCGTGCAATGCACGGTTCAAATTGATACACTTTAACTTCCTACACCGCACCTACCTGACTCCGGTCTCGTTGAAGCGCATCTCTGGGGACAGGGGAGACAGCTGCCCCAGATGTAGTGCAGAGGGAGCGGGCTTCTTACACTTGGCCTGGGACTGCCCTTTGATCAGGAGTTTCTGGGAAGGGGATGGTAGATCGTGTAGTCGCCACTACAGGCCTTCAGATAGCAATGAACCCCTTGCATTGTTTACTGGCGTTAGTCCCCAGGCCCAAGAAAAGGAAGCTCCCCTATAAACTTTTACAATTGATGTTGGTGCTTGTCAGGCGCAGGGTGGCGATCACTTGGATGGGACAGAGGGCTCCGGAGGTACCCACCTGGCTTAAAGATGTTAGAGAGTGGTACCTGGCTGAGGAAACTCACATGCAACTTACTCGGAGAGACGAGAAACTGCAGGACGATTTACTCGCCTGCCGAATCATGTGTGCCTGGGGACTGATGGAGAGGGGGCGGTCTTCACAGAGCGAGTCTGATGAGGCAAGTGACGAGATGTGCGCGCCAGTGGGGTCAGGATCTGATGGTGGGGGAGGGGGGCACCACTAGAGTTATCTATCACCGGGAGTCGTGCTGTGCTTGGCTGCTTCCTCACAATGTTATTTATTTGCCTGCTAGTCTATTGTCCCTCATGTGTCCGTACCTCTCTGGATGATACCTGCGTTCCTTAGTGCCATAATGAGGTTGTCGAACTGTGTACATGCGTTGTAGCAATGGCAATTGTTTTTTTTTGTATATGTTACATAAACTGAAAAAAAAAAAATTCTTCCATCTGTATGATGCACGTTCTTTGGAGCAGGCATATTATCCCTGTGCGCCACATTAGATGAGTCAAAACTCAAAACTGCCATCAAACAAAACTCCAATCTCTCTCCAGCAGGAAGATAAACAATCTTAAGACTTTTATTGTTGCAGAAAAATGACTGGGTTTACAAGGAACTCTGCAGTGATTTGTGCGTTTTTTTAAAGTGAGTCATTATGCTGCACCACTCAACGGTGAGTGTTTAACTCATGGAACCACCATGCCCGAATATCAGCACCTAAAACCACCGGCACAAATTAAGCACTTGCTGCAGGCTTCATCATGAGCTGCAAAGAATGGAGCGGAGTTTCACTCCCAACGGACGCACAGCATTTTACATGATTCACTCACAAAATATTTGACAACTTGTCCAATTTAACCCAGTTTTATTCCAAATATCGTTTTTTTTAAACTCTTGCTTTTGTCACCTGTGGGGCTCTGTTTAGTATACGAATGTTTGTACAGCAACAAATATGCCCATCCAGGCCTTTTTCTAAAACATGGCATAGACGTAAAACATCTTTGATGATAAATTAATTTTTACCCAATGCATTTCGAGCTTATTTAAGCCCTTCTTCAGGGGTTCACTACAAATGTTAAAACAGATTACATTAACTTACATTCTCAAATCTGTGTACACACATTTAAAACTAACAGCAAGCAAAACATACCCAATTAAACTGTTGACTGACGTTTTCCCGCTAAACGCACATCTCAACAAAATCAAAATGTGCCCAGAACCTTCTCTCACAATGGACAATGCCCTCCCATGTTTCACCTCCATATACCTCCATAATCTGGTAATCCCCGTTACCCCAAAACACAACCTGTCTCCATAAACCAAACGCTCATAACCATCATCCCTACCTTCCTCGAGTTACCGAATCCTTTTGCCAGCGTCTCGTTCCCTCAACACGAACAATGGTATATTCATTGCCTACTTGCTCCTATTTCAAATAAGGACTCATAGCTCCACCCCTCAATGTACACCAATCCCATGAGACACGTTAATCACTACCCCATCCTTCCGAACTCCAACTCCCATCAGGCACTCTGTGATTTGTGAATGTAAATTAATGTCATCTGTTTTAACATTTGTAGGGAACCCCTGAAGAAGGGCTTAAATAAGCCAGAAATGCATTGGGTAAAAAGAAATTCATCATGTTTTACATGTATGCCATGCTTCAGAAAAAGGCCTGGATGGGCATATTTGTTGTAGTAGAAACAGCGAGCGCGGACGGAGCTAGAAGAAATCACCGCTGCTGGGCGATCCTTGTATTCATTACAAGCTTTTGAAAGAACACATCCAGACCTTGAATTGCCTGAAGCTGTGCCATGCGAGTGGATTGCATCATTGTTGAGCATCCTCACGATTGAATTGATTGCATTAAATCGAGCAACTTCCATGACTTAAGACACACCCAATAGTGGACCCCGTGCCTGCCATATACCAACCAGTGGCTCTGCATAAACCCCACCTGGGTGCGCCTATCTGGGCACCCTTCGAGGCTGTCCGCCCCCCACCCCCCTTTCCCAGTCCTGATGAAGACCCGCACTGACCCTTTAAGAGGGCTTATCCAGGGTTGAAACGTTGACACTCGAATCCTTTGGACCAGCTGTGAGGACTCTGTGAGAAGACCAACGGATGTGGTCCTCAGAAGTTCCTAAAAACCGTGTGCTACTGGCCGTTTTCCCCTCCTACTTTCCCCTCCCTGTCCCCTTTTAAGCACCATTGTTTATTTGACACCTTCACAAATATCACTGAGCACTAAATGTCACCTTTCTTCACATTTGATGCGCCATTTTGTACTTTGTACAGCCTTTTCTTAATTGAAATCAGGGTAATTGTAAATGAAAATAATTTATAAAAGTGTTTTGATTTGCTCCAGATGGTTTGGATTTACATTCTTTTTTTCTAGATGAACTCACTTCAAAATGTATATATTCTTTCTTCTTTGATGAAATCGCTTCAAAATGTATATATTGTTTAGTATTCAGAACAACTTAAAGAAATAGTAGATACCCGACAGAACCATTTGTATACTTTATACTTCCGCCCAGGTTCTGAGGGATACTGGGTTACCCCATTGTGACTTACCACATGTGACAAAAGCAAAAGTTTTTGAGATATTTGGAATAAAACAGGATTCATTTTGGACAAGTTGTCAAGTATTTTGTGAGTGAATCACGTAGAAGGCTGTGTGTTTGTTGGGAGTTCAACATCGCTCGATTCTTTGAAGAATACATACCTATGTGGTACTTAGGCAGACCACATGATCGGGCTGCACGCGAAAGGATTACAGAAGGAATAAACAAAAGATTGACATGGAAGCAACAGGTGTGCATGTGGCTACCTTTAGAAATTGAATTCATCATGAACTGAGCAGGGACAGCGCAGTCACTTTACTGGCTGTCTTGAGCGCAGAGGCTCAGGTGTGAAACACTATGGACCAGGCCTCGGGACCCTCCGACTGGTAGAAAAATAACATTTTATGTTTAGCTGATTTATCAGTGCAAATTTGGATTTGTAACTGATCGTCAGTGCAACTATCACTGTAAAATGTTATCAAAACCTGTACACAATTGTACAGCAGGTTAATTACATATGATTTTGCACTTGACTTGTTTCTCAATAAAGGTCCACCTATGTGCCCCTCTCTACCTGAGTAAATGCGCTCTTCCGTATCTGTGAAACCTTTGTAGTAGGGTGTGCCACGCATGGCTTCCACCTTGTAACCAACACAAAGTGCACTGAAACAGCTAACAGGCACTATGGACAGTATTTCTAAGGTGTCAACATACCTCAGTGAATTAATACTAGTCATTGACGTCTCATGTGTATGGATCATGCTGGCAAAACAAATTAATCCTTCCCAGTTAGGATTTTTCTCAGTTTATGAGTAGTAAAGTTAGGACTCCTAAGTTTAGGACTTTCGGTATTCACAGAAGGCATTTAGGAGTCCTAAAGTTAGGAGTCCTAACTTCTGTGAATACCAAAATGAGTAAGTGACTTCTGTGAATACCAAAATGGTAGTAAATTTAGGATTTTGTCTTAAATTAGTTCTGTGAATCGGGCCCATACTTAGGACATGTATGCGCTCGGCACTGCACAGAAACATCACACACAAAACAATACACCGAAGGGCTTAAGTGGGATAAAAAAAGTGGGTGGCCTCTAAATACAGTACGGCCAAAGAGGCGTGGCCAGGAGTCCCTTACAAGGGGCGTGGCCTATGTAATTAAGGGCATGGCCTAAATCACATGAATGTAGCCTCCTGTGACTCACTACTTCTAGAAGTGAACATGGTGGAGGTAGCAGATGTATCTCTAATATGCACATTACATATGAACTCATGGACATTGAATCATGCATACCTGCAAAATTGCAAGTCATGTTTCCACTTAAACTATCCAGAGTTCTCCTCTCTATGTAATGATGCAAAACTACAGTTGTACAAGCACAAAATCACAAGCAGGAGTGCGTATGTACCTCTGGACTGAGATAGAACAAGGGTTGACAAAGCCAGTAGGTTAGGGTTTAATGTGTTAATGCACGTGCATGCATTGCCAGCACATTCAAGCAAGACAAAGAACCAGAAGGCTCCCTTTCCTTGGCTGCAGTCCTGTTTTTGTTTCTATGTCAAATGTAGTTAGTGACAGCAGCTGCTCCAGTAAAGTGGATGTTTGCTGTTTTTTCAATGAAACGCACTCATTTTATCGTTCTTTTAAAAAAAAAACAGTATTATAAAACCTGCTGGCAGGCTTATTCAAGTAAGCAGGATATATAACTGTAGATGCCACTGGAGCAACTCTAGCCGCTCCACATCATAACATTTCGAGCTGGCGTCAATCTGAAATAAACCGCCACAGAATGAAATAGGAATGCAAATCTGTGGCGCTCCCGAGGAAATCATTAAGATTGGCATTGCCTCTTGAACAAGTACCTAGAAACCGCCGCTAGCTGGAGTGTGAGAAGTTTTCTTGGGGCGGTGTTGCGTTCCATTCAGTGAATGTGCAGTAAATAGGGGCGAGCAGATGCTTTAAAAATGTTTTCTGCTCAGCCCAGGCGAGGTGTCAGCACAGGCTTTGAAGATCTTGTTCGCCGGTTAGCAGGAAACGCAACAGCGGAAAAGAGGAAGTGGCTGGGGGGATTAGCAGGAAGCCGGAAATTGTTAGTGAAAGAGGATATCAGGAAGTGGTTCAGGTTGGTAGAAGTCGCTGAAGGACAAAGCGGCACGTAGTTAGGAGGACATTGGATGGATTTAACTTGGAGCAGTGAGAGATTAGGGCTGTGGTTGGCGGGAAGCGCTGTGGTTTGGGAGTTGGAAACTGAATACGCACCACGTAAGCAGATGTATAAAGGCGCTCTTCTGAAAAAAATAGAATTGAGGAGCTATGGAGGCGGATTGAGGTAGCAACACACACTTGTTAAAGTACTGGGCATACTGGAAAGAGGTGTGGGGTATGCTGGTAAGAGGTATAGTGCAGATATGCACCAGAAAGTTATGGGGGCATGGTAGGCTGGTAATAAAGTTGATGCCAATCTGCAGGCAGACTAAAGTAAAAGGGAAAAGTGCAGGGCTGTGTGCAACATGGCGTCTGAGTACAGAGGCGAGCTGATCAGAATTGTCTGCGAGTGAAGTTTGGTTTTGGATGGGGGAAGGAAAGGGAGGAGTGGCCAGTAAACAAGCTAACAGCACACCCTCATACGTCATGGCAAAGAAAGATGGCATCGGCCTGTCCAAATGGGCCGTCCGGAAAATGGACAGGGCGGTAACAAAGAAGCCCGATTTCCAATGAGATACCAGCGTTTACCCAAAACAATGAAGGCAGCCAATGGCAAAGGGGGGGGGGACTTCAAGTCCCCTTCCGAAACTGTATTGATACCAAAAGTCTTCGCATGGAGAGTGCAGTGCATGTGCGCTGCTAACGTCAGGCGAGACCTAAAAAAGGACATTGAATTCTATTATTGCATCTCTGTATTGGACCTATTGTCAGAAGCATGGCCACTCTGTCATGGTCCCCTCTGTCACCTCACCCCAGCTTCCCGGGCACCCACACAGCCACACTCGAGTACTTCACAGGTGTTTAAAAGACCATTTACTTATTACTGAGGCTTTATTGTGAATTGCCCGGCCCCCATAGAGCAGGGTGTCTTGGAGTCCGCGCTGCTGTGGCGGTGTTTGTTGACACTCTTTAAAAAAATATTTTTTAAACACAGGTACAATGTCTGCAAGGCCCAGGAGCCGCTAAGGAAGGCTTGCCAGGCCGCTGGCAGACAGCGGGCTGTACTATGAGTACCCGTGCCTTAGTGCCAACATGTTTCAGTCCTATGATGGCCCATTGGTCCAGGACTTTCTTCAGGGCGAGTCAAAAGATATCCTCCCTGGGTGTCAGTAGGAAGGGGAGTCCCTATCCTGTTTTAAAATTAAGGGCAGATAGCTGCTCCTTAGAATGTGACCAGAGATAATTTTATTTAGTTTTTTTCTTTTTACTCCATCCCTCTTTGGGAGAGAACACGATTCACTGGGGACTTCGGTATGCTTGGGGAGCCCTATAGTCAAACAGCCTCCAAGGGTCCTGCCTCATATCACCAGATATAGGATACTTCACCACAAACGTGACAGATATTCCTTTCGCTGTATCGCAAGTGCCACAGGATATAATGGAATTGTAATTTAGCTGACAGGATATCTGTCATACTTGTGACGGAGTTAACCTGTCTGCCAAGATTGTAATCAGGACCTCACTTACATTGAGGAAATACGTTTGATTACTAGAAACAATATTATCGCTGGACTGATAATGGCACAGTGTGCCCTACATATACTACTGGCCGTATCATGATGGCACAGTGCCCTACATATACTACTGGCTGTATCATGATGGCACAGTGCCCTACATATAAAACTGGCCGTATCATGATGGCACAGTGCACCCTACGTATACTACGGGCCATATCATGATGGCAGAGTGCACCCTATGTATACTATAGGGCATATCATGATGGCACAGTGCCCTACATATACAACTGGCCATATCATGATGGCACAGTGCCCTACATATACTACTGGCCGTACCTTGATGGCACAGTGCCCTACATATACTGCTGGCCGTATCATGATGGCACAGTGCACCCTACGTATACTACGGGCTGCATCATGATGGCACAGTGCCCTTTATATACAACTGGCCATGTCATGATGGCACAGTGCCCTACATATACTACTGGCTGTACCATGATGGCACAGTGCCTTACATATACTGCTGGCCGTATCATGATGGCGCTGTGCACCCTACGTATACTACGGGCCATATCATGATGGCAGAGTGCACCCTATGTATACTATGGGCCATATCATGATGGCACAGTGCCCTACTTATAGCACAGGCTTTATCATGATGGCACAGTGCCCTACATATACTACTGGCCGTATCATGATGGCACAGTGCACCCTATGTATACTACGGGCCATATCATGATGGCACAGTGCACCCTTTGTATACTACGGGCCATATCATGATGGCACAATGCACCCTACATATACTACTGGTAGTATCATGATGGCACAGTGCCCTACATATACTACTGGCCCAATCATGATGGCACAGTCTACTCTACTTATACTACAGGCTTTATCATGATGGCACAGTGCCCTACATATACTACTGGCCGTACCATGATGGCAGAGTGCCCTACATAAACTGCTGGCCATATCATGATGGCACAGTGCACCCTACGCATACTTCGGGCCGTATCATGATGGCACAGTGCCCTACATATACTACTGGCCGTATCATGATGGCACAGTTCCCTACATATACTACGGGCTGCATCATGATGGCACAGTGCACCCTACGTATACTACGGGCTGTATCAGGATGCCACAGTTCCCTATATATACTACTGGCCATATCATGATGGCACAGTGCCCTACATGTACTACTGGCCATACCATGATGGCACAGTGCCCTACACACAGTGCACCCTATGTATACTATGGGCTGTATCATGATGGCACAGTGCCCTACATATACTACTGGCCGTATCATGATGGCACAGTTCCCTACATATACTACGGGCTGCATCATGATGGCACAGTGCCCTACATATACTACTGGCCGTATCATGATGGCACAGTTCCCTACATATACTACGGGCTGCATCATGATGGCACAGTGCACCCTACGTATACTACGGGCTGTATCAGGATGCCACAGTTCCCTATATATACTACTGGCCATATCATGATGGCACAGTGCCCTACATGTACTACTGGCCATATCATGATGGCACAGTGCCCTACATGTACTACTGGCCATATCATGATGGCACAGTGCCCTACACACAGTGCTCACATATACTACTGGCCGTATCATGATGGCACAGTTCCCTACATATACTACTGGCCGTATCATAATGGCACAGTGCCCTACATATACTACTGGCCGTATCATCATGGCACAGTGCCCCCTACTTTTAGTATGGGCTGTATCATGATGGCACAGTGCACCCTACGTATACTACTGGCCGTATCATGATGGCACAGTGCCCTACATATACTACTGGCCGTATCATAATGGCACAGTGCCCGACATATACTACTGGCCGTATCATGGCACAGTGCCCCCTACTTATAGTATGGGCTGTATCATGATGGCACAGTGCACCCTACGTATACTACTGGCCGTATCATGATGGCACAGTGCCCTACATATACTACTGTCCATATCATGATGGCACCGTGCCCTACATATACTACTGTTATATTTCATAAACAAGGGTACCCAAAGGTGCAATAAGCTAGGGACCTTGGGTGCTTATGTATTAACAAAAACAATGTCCCTAGACCAGAGAACAATGACTTCCAATAAATATAGACTCAATAGTTCTACATCCAACGTCCAGCCGGACAGTTTAATTTCCAATATAAAAGGTGCATAAAAATCAGGTGTGATACAAGTGGGACACCAGCCGGGCCCAACTAACACACACAAGAAGGAAACAGACAAGAGAAGGTAGGCAAATTAAGGCAGTCTGAATATCATAAATCATACACAGACAATCCAAAATACACACTTATGCAAATAATAATTTCAAAGGTAAATAAGCATTTGGTGTATAAAAGTCGACAACATTTCGAACCGTATTATGATACAAGGTTCATCCTCAGGACAACACAAGATTGCCAAACACTTATATATACAGAATGCCCATAAGGGGAGCACCGGATAAGACTCAATGGTGCACGAATTATTAAGAAATGGCAGCTCCCGATAGCCGCAGTTGCGTGGCTCAGGTACCGGGCGATTCAGAATTTGAATAGAAATGGGACCTCAATCATCATGATGGTATATTGCGCCCCACATATACAACAGGCTGTGTCATAATGACAGTGCCCGACGTATACTACCGGCTATAGCATGATAACACACAGCGCTCTATGTATACTACGGGCCAGATCATGAATGCACATATATACTATGGGCCATATCATGGTGGCACAGTGTGTCATATGTATACTACTGGTCGTATCATGATGGCACAGTGCCCTACGTATACTATGGTCTGTATCATGATGGCACAGTGCGCCCTACGTACACTAACGGCCATATCATAATGGCACAGTGTGACCTATGTATAATAAGGTCTACATCATGATACTACAGTGACCTGTGTATACTACTGGCCCTATCATGATGGCACATTGTGCCCCACATAACCTACAGGCTGTATCATAATGACACAGTGCCCGACGTATACTACCGGCTATATCATGATAACACACAGCGCTCTAGGTATACTATGGGCCATATCATGATGGCACAGTGCGCCGTATATATACTACTGGCCGTATCATGATGACACAGTGCACCCTACATATACTACTGGCTGTATCATGATGGCACAGTGCGCTCTACATATACTACTGGCTGTATCACGATGGCACAGTGCGCTCTACATATACTACTGGCTGTATCATGATGGCACAGTGCCCTACATATACTACTGGCTGCATCATGATGGTACAGTGCGCTCTACATATACTACTGGCTGTATCATGATGGCACAGTGCACCTTATGTCTACTACGGGCCATATCATGATGGGACAGTGCCCTACATATACTACTGGCCGTATCATGATGACACAGTGCACCCTACATATACTACTGGCTGTATCATGATGGCACAGTGCGCTCTACATATACTACTGGCTGTATCACGATGGCACAGTGCGCTCTACATATACTACTGGCTGTATCACGATGGCACAGTGCGCTCTACATATACTACTGGCTGTATCATGATGGCACAGTGCCCTACATATACTACCGGCTGTATCATGATGGCACAGTGCGCTCTACATATACTACTGGCTGTATCATGATGGCACAGTGCGCCTTATGTCTACTACGGGCCATATCATGATGGGACAGTGCGCTCTACATATACTACTGGCTGTATCACGATGGCACAGTGCACCCTACATATACTACTGGCTGTATCATGATGGCACAGTGCGCTCTACATATACTACTGGCTGTATCACGATGGCACAGTGCGCTCTACATATACTACTGGCTGTATCATGATGGCACAGTGCCCTACATATACTACCGGCTGTATCATGATGGCACAGTGCGCTCTACATATACTACTGGCTGTATCATGATGGCACAGTGCGCCTTATGTCTACTACGGGCCATATCATGATGGGACAGTGCGCTCTACATATACTACTGGCTGTATCACGATGGCACAGTGCACCCTACATATACTACTGGCTGTATCACGATGGCACAGTGCGCTCTACATATACTACTGGCTGTATCACGATGGCACAGTGCGCTCTACATATACTACTGGCTGTATCACGATGGCACAGTGCGCTCTACATATACTACTGGCTGTATCATGATGGCACAGTGCGCCTTATGTCTACTACGGGCCATATCATGATGGCACAGTGCGCCCTATTACACTACGGCCCATATCGCGATGGTCCTGTGCAGAGCCAAGTGCCTGGTTTTGTGCACGTGAGGTATCTAAAATTCCAATATATGAATGGGAATTTCTCCGAGTTAAAGCATGCACTTTATACAGAACAGTGACCAGGAATCGCCTTTCTCTGTTTCTGAATTGTTCGGCCTTAAATTCATGCATTAACTTGGTGAAATTCGAGTTATATGTTTGAAGTTTGGACACCTCACTTTCAAAAAAGTTCTGTTGTGCTCATCACGATAAAACTGAAACGCAAGTTATAACTTAGTTCCCGACTTACTACCTATGCAACCAAGGTTAAGCAACCCCGTCCATGAGAGGGCCAGAGGAGGCCTTTCACAAGCAGATGTGAGAATCTCACTGCTAAAGGGCTAAGATAATACTCTTTGGATAAACAAGGGACATGTGAAAAAGATATTTGAACGGACGGTCAGTAGGCTTTTGGGGTGCCTGGGCCAGGGAGTCATTCTTCCCAGTAGGCCTGTGGCCACCCTCGCAGGCGCATGCGCATCAGGGCGCAAGTATGCAGAATTGCAGCCCCCGTTATGGAGTTAAGGCTCAGGGCGTAGGGAGGGCCCGGGGGAAAATATACGTCCGATAAGCTGTACCCCCTATGCAGGCCTACTCCAGTGGAGTCTTTGTTGTTTTAACGGGATCTGGGGCCTCCAGTCATTGACCCTGCCATAGGCTCTAGCGAGGACACACAGAAAGCAATATATACACGTTTAGATTACGATAGGAATTTGTATGTATTAGTAACATGTTAAGGTTAGTCGAGTGACCTTGTGTATCGATCAAGGTATGCGGACTTTCTGCATAATTGTACATAATGTAAATGTATCAATGTTTTAATTATGTAATAAATACGGCCGGGGGTTACTCCCCCTAATCCTAAAGAGTGTGGTCTGAAATGCTTGCCTTGGAGGAGGCAGGGTGTCCTCGTTCAAGGGCGGTCTTGGGTCTTAACGAAAAGGGGACGTAGGCAGTACCAGACCATAGTGAGAATCTCACTGCTAAAGGGCTAAGGTAATGGTCTTTGGATAAACAAAGGACATGTGAAAAAGATATTTAACCAAACATTGGGAGCAGCAAGATGGAAAATGTCTGCAGAAGGACTGACAAAACCCCACATTGTGCGGTTCCCTTTCTCTGAGCCCCCAGAGGCGTGTGTGATTTAAGTGGAGCTCACGAGCTGAGGCCTTTTCTATGCGCTTCAAATCTTGATGAGCAAAGAAATCCAGTTAAAGGAATGAAACTGATGTGCGGAGGATCACACAGTGCGGGGAGGCAGGGAACAGCTGTGATCATAGTGAGGGTCGCCTCTTTGCACTGGTGACACTTGCATGGCTCAGCTGTAACTTCTCTCACGGTTTTCAACACAAGAACTGACAAAGCCAATCGGTCTCGCCAACGCCAGAGCTCTTGGTTTTGTCAATGTTTTTTAGCAGTGTCACTGCTGTGCAGCATGGCTGAAAGTAAACAAGAAAAGAAGCACCATGTTGTGGTCAGCGCCGGGCAGGTCATACCACTTTTTTTCTTTTTACTTTCACCCATGCTGATCATTAACTTCGCTGCTGTGCCATCAGCACATTAACAAACCAATAACTTTTGCACACTCGACCTATTGGCTTTGCCAATCTAGTTAACTTGGCAGTCCAGACTCTGCTTTCCTTAATAATCATTTAGGAGCATTATTAGTGTTAGGCGACTTTGAAACCATTTCTTCTTCTATTACATATTTTAAATTTACATTTATATTACAAAGGCAATACTTCCATGCTTTGCTGATTTCTTCCAGTTGTTTACTATCCTTGGCATAAAAATACCAGCCATGCTGGTAAATTACTGGGCAGGAGGCCACCCGTGCCCAGCCTGCCACCCTCAGTGAGAAGGGCTGACTCGGCCCCCCAGGAGGGTGCCAGGCAGACTCTCCTTGAGCCACAGCCCAGGTGATTATCACAGGCGGTGCCAGGGCCTAAAATCAGCAGCAGCCCCTCCCAGCTAAGTATGGAGTGTAATGTGCACCTGCCCAGTGGGGCCTTGTGGTGAGACTAAGTGTAGGCGAGGGTGGGGTGAGAGGAGCGGGGGCAGTGTGTGTGAAGAGAGCAAGGATGAGGAAACAGAGAGTAAACAAGAGAGAAGACAGACCACGAGAGTGCAGCCTGACGCACTCTGAGAGTAAACAAGAGTGAAGACAGACCACAAGAGTGCAGCATGAAGCACACTGAGTGTAAACAAGAGTGAAGACAGACCAAAAGAGTGCAGCATGAAGCACACTGAGTGTAAACAAGAGTGAAGACAGACCAAAAGAGTGCAGCATGAAGCACACTGAGTGTAAACAAGAGTGAAGACAGACCAAAAGAGTGCAGACTGACGCACACTGAGAGTAAACAAGAGTGAAGACAGACCACAAGAGTGCAGCCTAACGCAGACTGAGAGTAAACAAGAGTGAAGACAGACCACGAGAGTGCAGCCTGAAGCACACTGAGAGTAAACAAGAGTGAAGACAGACCACGAGAGTGCAGCCTGACGCAGACTGAGAGTAAACAAGAGTGAAGACAGACCACAAGAGTGCAGCATGAAGCACACTGAGTGTAAACAAGAGTGAAGACAGACCAAAAGAGTGCAGACTGACGCACACTGAGAGTAAACAAGAGTGAAGACAGACCACAAGAGTGCAGCCTAACGCAGACTGAGAGTAAACAAGAGTGAAGACAGACCACGAGAGTGCAGCCTGAAGCACACTGAGAGTAAACAAGAGAGAAGACAGACCACGAGAGTGCAGCCTGACGCACACTGAGAGTAAACACGAGTGAAGACAGACCACGAGAGTGCAGACTGACGCACACTGAGAGTAAACAAGAGTGAAGACAGACCACGAGAGTGCAGCCTGACGCACACTGAGAGTAAAGAAGAGTGAAGACTGACCATGAGAGTGCAGCCTGACGCACACAGAGAGTAAACAAGACTGAAGACAGACCACAAGAGTGCAGCCTGACCCACAGTGAGAGTAAACAAGAGTGAAGATAGACCACAAGAGTGCAGCCTGACGCACACTGAGAGCAAACAAGAGTGAAGACAGACCACGAGAGTGCAGCCTGATGCACACTGAGAGTAAAGAAGAGTGAAGACTGACCATGAGAGTGCAGCCTGACGCACACAGAGAGTAAACAAGACTGAAGACAGACCACAAGAGTGCAGCCTGACCCACAGTGAGAGTAAACAAGAGTGAAGATAGACCACAAGAGTGCAGCCTGACGCACACTGAGAGCAAACAAGAGTGAAGACAGACCACGAGAGTGCAGCCTGGCGCACACTGAGAGTAAAGAAGAGTGAAGACTGACCATGAGAGTGCAGCCTGACGCACACTGAGAGTAAACAAGAGTGAAGACAGACCACGAGAGTGCAGCCTGACGCACACTGAGAGTAAAGAAGAGTGAAGACTGACCATGAGAGTGCAGCCTGACGCACACAGAGAGTAAACAAGACTGAAGACAGACCACAAGAGTGCAGCCTGACCCACAGTGAGAGTAAACAAGAGTGAAGATAGACCACAAGAGTGCAGCCTGACGCACACTGAGAGCAAACAAGAGTGAAGACAGACCACGAGAGTGCAGCCTGGCGCACACAGAGAGTAAACAAGAGTGAAGACAAACCAGGAGAGTGTAGCCTGATGCACACTGGGAGTAAACAAAAGAGAAGGCTGACCACGAGAGTGCAGCCTGACACACACAGAGAGTAAACAAGAGTGAAGACAGACCACGAGAGTGCAGTCTGGCGCACACTGAGAGTATACAAGAGTGAAACAGACCACGAGAGTGCAGCCTGACGCAAACTGAGAGTAAACAAGAGAGAAGACAGACCACGAGAGTGCAGCCTGACGCACACTGAGAGTAAACAAGAGTGAAGACAGACCACGAGAGTGCAGCCTGACGCACAGTTAGAGTAAACAAGACTGAAGACAGACCACGAGAGTGCAGCCTGACGCACACTGAGAGTAAACAAGAGGGAAGACTGACCACGAGAGTACAGCCTGAAGCACACTGAGAGTATACAAGACTGAAGACAGACCACGAGAGTGCAGCCTGACGCACACTGAGAGTAAACAAGAGGGAAGACAGACCACGAGAGTGCAGTCTGGCGCACACTGAGAGTATACAAGAGTGAAACAGACCACGAGAGTGCAGCCTGACGCAAACTGAGAGTAAACAAGAGAGAAGACAGACCACGAGAGTGCAGCCTGACGCACAGTTAGAGTAAACAAGAGAGAAGACAGACCACGAGAGTGCAGCCTGACGCACACTGAGAGTAAACAAGAGGGAAGACTGACCACGAGAGTACAGCCTGACGCACAGTGAGAGTAAACAAGAGTGAAGACAGACCACGAGAGTGCAGCCTGACGCACACTGAGAGTAAACAAGAGTGAAGACAGACCACGAGAGTGCAGCCTGACGCACACTGGAAGTAAACAAGAGTGAAGATAGACCACAAGAGTGCAGCCTGACACACACTGAGAGTAAACAAGAGTGAAGACAGACCAGGAGAGTGCAGCCTGACGCACACTGAGAGTAAACAAGAGTAAAAACAGACCACAAGAGTGCAGCCTGACGCACGCTGACAGTAAACAAGAGTGAAGACAGACCACGTGAGTGCAGCCTGACGCACACTGAGAGTAAAGAAGAGTAAAGACAGACCACGAGAGTGCAGCCTGACGCACACTGAGAGGAAAAACGAGTAAAGAAATACCACGAGAGTGCAGTCTGACGCACACTAATGACGTCAGGAATGCTCTACGGGGAGGGAAAGGTTGCCAACTCTCCAACATGAATAGGCAACAGTGTCTGGAAAAGAACAATTCTGCAATAGTAGGTGCCAGGTAGACACTTCCTGGGTCACAGCCCAGGTGCTCATCACTGGGTTTGCCAGGGCCTAACATTAGTACCGGCCCCTTCCAGCTAAGTATGGAGTGTAATGTGCAGCTGCACAGCGGGGCCTGTGTGGTGAGATTAATTGTAGGTGAGGGTGAGAGTGAGGTGAGAGGAGCGGGGACAGTGTGTGTGAAAGGGCAAGGATGAGGATACAGAAAGTAAACAACAGTGAAGACAGACCACAAGCGTGCAGTCTGACGCACACTGAGAGTAAACAAGAGTGAAGACAGACCATGAGAGTGCAGCCTGACGCACACTGACAGTAAACAAGAGTGAAGACAGACCACGAGAGTGCAGTCTTGACGCACCCTGAAGATGTCGGCAATGATCCACTGTGCAGTAAAGGTCGCCAACTCTCCAACACCAGTAGGTGAGGAAAAGAACACATCTGCACCAGTAGACAACAAACAGCAGGAGGGAAGGAATACATCTGAACCGGTAGACTACAACATGAGGAAAAGAACACATCTGCACTGATAGACAACAGCAGGAGGGAAATAATACATCTGAACCAGTAGACTACAACATGAGAAAAGAACACTTCTGCAGCAATAAAAAACAGTGCGATGAAAAGACCACTTCTGCACCAATAGAAACAGTGTGAGGAAAAGAACACCTCTGCACCAATAGAAAACAGTGTGAGGAAAAGACCACTTCTGCACCAATAGAAACTGTGTGACGAAAATACTACTTCTGCACCAATAGAAAACAGTGTGAGGAAAAGAACACCTCTGCACAAATAGAAACAGTGTGACCAAAAGACCACTTCTGAACCAATAGAAAACAGTGTGACCAAAAGGCCACTTCTGAACCAATAGAAAACAGTGTGACCAAAAGACCACTTCTGAACCAATAGAAAACAGTGTGACGAAAAGACCACTTCTGAACCAATAGAAACAGTGTGACGAAAATACTACTTCTGCACCAATAGACAACAGTGTGAGGAAAAGAACACCTCTGCACAAATAGAAACAGTGTGACAAAAAGACCACTTCTGAACCAATAGACAATGTCCAAGGGACTCACCAAGTGCAGAAGAGTCAGAACAGGCCTCGGGCACTCAGGGGAGCCCACTGAGGCAAAGGAATATCCTTGAGAGGACCCACAGGCGAAGGCACAGGAGTCGCATGAGGACCTCAGGCAGCTCATGAAAGATGGAGGCCCACGGAGCAGAGGATGCAGCGAGGGCACTGATCTTCAAGGGATGAGCTTCTTGTAGCCTGAAGATCTCTGAAGTGCAGAGCCAACAAGCCTTGGCAATGGCAAATCGACGTGATGCACAAGGGTTTGGACCCAGCGGCTCCGACAAGGGATACTGTCCTCAAAACTGCAGAGAAGACAGGCCGGCCTCTAGGAATCTGCAAAACTACCACTATATCGCTGGGCCTCTGGAAGCCCCTAGGACGACAGGAGCAGCAAAAGGGTCAGCTTCATTGCGATGCCTGCAGATGCAGGGGAGTGACTCCTTCACTTGAGGGAGATTACTTTGGGTGTCTTTGATGCCCAAAGGTCTTCTGGAGAACCTGGATGAAGCACAGACACAGACGATGAAGAAGACTTGAAGAACAGTGAGACCAGGAGCAGCAGGAGTCTTCCTTGATGCAGTATCAGGTCCAGTCGAAATTCAATAATGTCCGAGTGTCCAGATGGTCAAAGAGTGTCTTGGTTTCAGGGGTGAGTCTTGTTCCATGACGAATCAGAGGACCCACCAACAGGGAAGCCCTTGGTATCCTAGGGAAATGGTTGGAACGGCTCGGGGTTCGCTCCCAGAGGAGGGGCTGAACAGAGGGGAGGATACTCCTCTTTCCTTTGTCCAGTTTTGTGCCAGAGCCCGTTTTAAGGGTTCCTAAACTGGCTCAATCGGAGTACACAAGGAGGGCACCAAATGTGCCCTTCAAAGCAGTGTGCTGGTTTTGCAAAGTACCCCACCCCAGATCAATACACTAACTCTTGTCTAGGAGGTGATCACACCTCCCTGCAAAAGGTAACTTATTGTTCTGCCTTTCCCTGCTTGAGCTCAGCTCAGCAGCAGGAGGGCAGAATCATGTCTGTAGTTGGCAGCAATACTCTGCTGTTACAGGGAGTACAAGGGGTTCCCTAACGAGCCCCCCAGTACATGGGAATCATACTTCCAGCACCAGAATCATCAGTGTTGGGGTATGATTCCAACATGTTTGATACAAAACATGACCAGGTTCAGTGCAGCTATTATATAGTTAGGAAAGTTGTAATGGCTGATGTGTACTATATACCATAAAATGGTGGACTGCACTTACAAAGCCTGGAGAATCGACTCCAGGGTTTGTAGTGGTGTCCAGCTCTTGCAGGGGTACCCTCACACTTGTAACCAAGCACTTTGCCTTCATGACAGAAGGGCCTACCATAGGGGTGACTTATAGGTTTTCAAGTGCAGTGACCTCAGATATAAGGAAACATATCTGTTGTGAGAGGTGCAAGAACTATCTCACACAGGCTGCAATGGCTGGTCTGTAGTCAGAGCTTAAGTGGACTCCCATGTGTGGCACAATACACGATGCAGCCCATGGGAGTCCCCCTGGTGCACCTATGCCCTGTGTACCTCAGCACAATATACTAGGGACTTATAAGGGTACACCAGTAGTCAATTGTGGATGGATCAATGTACTTACCAGTGCCAATTTAGGGGGTTCTGGGGTCCTGATTTATAGGATCCAAGCAGACTACAGTCAAAACACAGCTGGCAAAAAGTGGGCGTAACCATGAAAGCAGATTTGATTTTCCTAGAGTTGTTTTGTAGGCTAGGCATCAAATTTAAATGTTATCCTTGCCTTATTAAGAGGTCAGTGTAACTTGATGGGAATTAGAGGAATGTGATTGAATTTCAGTTTTAAAGACATACATCTAGTTTGGCATGTAGGACAGTTTTCAGTCCAGTCATGACTGTATTTTGAGTAGAAAGGAGGCTAGAACGGCTTAATCTTTTCAAGACCCAGAGGTAATAGTTTGTCACCTTAAAGATTTTGTTTATACGGAGGAGTCAAACGTGATGATGAGCGATGAAACAGTGGATGAGATTGATGGGAAGTCAGCAATGTGTATGTGTGTGTAAATGTATAGGCATTTATATAGCGCACTACTTACCCGTAGGGTCCCAAGGCGCTTCGACCGCTGCGAAACCCTTCCTGGCTTCCCTGAGAGATGGTCCCTTAATGGGTACCTCCAGGGTGAGACCAGGCATCCCCGGCGGTCTGGTGGGGCCGTTAGTGAAGATGAGGCAAGCTAATGCCCAGAGTTGCCGAGTGTGATCGCTGATCAGAGTGGGCACCGAGGCGAGAGAATTATCGAGTCCGCTGACTCTGGTCCAGAAACCTGCCGCGCCAGGAATCGAACCCTGGTCCCGGGCCGTCCTCTGCTCTCGGGTCTGCCGCCTCTAACCAGTGAGCTACACTACTTCACTGTATGAGTCTATGGGCGTTTGCATTTCATAGTCCGCTTACAAAATCCTGGCTGACGTGCGGATCTATTTCCCCCCCAGGCATGCAGGAGGGTTTCTGGCTTCTCTGGACATGTTCCATTTGAGGTATGTGCTGAATTTCACAGCTCTAGGTGACCTTAACATACATGTGTACGTATCTTCTGACCCGCATGGTCAACTTCTTTTGGAGTATATGTAAACTTGGGATATTTCACAGTTTGTGACTCAGCCCACTTGCATCGCGGGTCACACCTTAGACACCATTTTTTCTAAAACTCAAGTTTCAGTACTCGACATTAGTCCCCAGGCTTGGTCGGACCATGCTCTCATTCACTTCCATTGGTCACTGGACCTCGTCCCTCAAGGATGTGGGTTTCACTGTCCTCTATCACATTGTAATTGAGCCACTGTCTCTTCTACAGAGTTTATTCTTGCCTTGAGCACGCCCTCCTCACCTGTGACAGAGGACACGGAGGCCAACAGTCAATCGGTCGACTCCTGGTTTACACAGGTGGCTCACCACATTGTACCTATTAAACACAGGTATGTTGATTTCTCAGGAAAAATACAGTCAACCCCTTGGGTTAGTGAGGAGCTTAAAGTGCTTTGTAAGCACTGTAAGAAAATGGAAACTGATTGGAGGCTTCATTACCTTTATAATGACAAAGAGCTCTACAAGAAGGCTCTAAATGTCTACCTTCGTGCAATTAAGAAAGCTCAGTCAGATTTTTTTACAGATTAGATTGACATGTCTCAAAACAAGTCCGGGGAGATATTTAGAATCATCAAAAAGTTTATGCACCCAGAAGCCTTGGTTCAGCCTTTAAAACCTCTCTTAATTTATGTACCCAATTGCCCAACTTCATTGACACTAAAATCCAAACCAATTTGGAGTCTTTACGTCTGACTGATGCTGCCTTGATGAGGATCAGTGGCCACCTTGCACTGCAGGTAGAAATAGTGCCCTCTCACGGCCAATTGCTACAAGAATTTGTCTTGACTTCACTTGAGGAGTCCGCTCAGGCCTTGAGTGCCTGCAAATCAGGGTCGCCAGATGACCCCGGTCCTCCTCACATTCTTGCCGCCAATTGTATGGCCATCAACCCCGCTCTAAATCAGTCAATTCGTTGGCCACAGTTCCCAGTGGGTGGAAGCAGGCCAAGTTGAAACCCTCGGCAGACAAGACCTTTCTTGCCATTTCCGTCCCATTTCTCTACTATCATTCTTTACCAAGATTTTAGAGAAGCTCATAGACAAGAAGCTCTCTGCTTTTAGGGAACAAAGTGCGCTTCTTCGCCCTACCCAGTCGGGCTGCTGCCCGAGTTTTAGCACAGAGACCACACTGGTAGAGGTCTCAGATAGTATTAGGCTAGAGGTAGATCAAGGGAAGCAGGTGGCACTGATCCTCCTTGATCCATCTGTGGCCTTTGACCTTTTCTCACATTCAACACTGCTGCAGCACCTCGAAACCATAGGGGTCTGCGGTTCTGCTGTGGCATGGTTCTGTTCCTTTTGGACAGACAGGTGCCAGTCAGTCTGGATGGTCCCATTTGGCTCGGATCCTGAACCATTAGGTTATGGGGTCCCTCAGGCGTCTGCACTGAGTCCCACATTGTTTTTTTTATGTAGATATGAGCCTTTTGGCACCCATGATTGAATCCTTTGGCGCACAGACAATATCTTATGCACTTGATATGCAACTGATCCTCAGCCTTAACAGAAATTCATCTAATGTACGGCATAACTTCCAGACCTGCTTGACGTCTGTGTTTCAGTGGCTGTGCGATAGTGGCCTCCAATGTAATACTAACAAGACTGAAATTCTTCTCTATGAGCCCCCCCCCCCGCCCAGCTGAGACAATGACCATCGGCCCAAGGATTTCCCCCACCACCTCTCCCTACCATGGTAAAATTCCATATTAGTGCTTCTTCTTTCGCCCCCCTGGTGGGGGGTGGGGGTACGAGGCACTTGCTTTGCCCTGCTGAAAATTTAAAGGTTCCTCCTTCCGCAGTAGAGAACAGTGATCCTAGTCTTTATTTATTTATTTATTTATTTATTTATTTATTTATTTATATAGCACGCTTCTACCAGAGTGCTTGATCACCTCAAGCCTGGATTATGCTGACTCTCTGCACTGGGGCCTACATGCCTATATCCTGAGGAGACTACAGCTGGTGCAGAATGCTGTTGCCACGCTTCTATTACGCCTTCCCAAGAGAGCCCACATTCAGCCAGGCCTAAAGGAACTGCACTGGTTGCCTATGAAAATGTGTGAGGTTCAAAGGTTTGGTTCTGGCACACAGAGCTTTTTTTACCACAAAGGACATCAGTAATTGTCAACAGATTCAGACCTGACTAACCAGCTCGCTCTCTTCGGTCATCCACAAAAGTCGAGCGGTAGCTCCATCTCTTATCTGGCCGCCAGGAAGTTAATTACCCATCCTGTTCAGCTTCCAGAGACATTCTGACCTTTAATAGACTTCTTAAGACCTGGCTCTTTGATTCTGCCTTTTAGTAGCTCTGTTGTTCAGGGATCAGACTTGCTACTTAGCGCGGGACACTCTAAAGAGTAGCTGTTGCGCTTTACAAATCTTTCAATAACAATAATATAAATTTTTTTTTTGTAACATCATTTTTATTGCAGTACCAAAACATTGTGTATACATTGCAGTGATAAATATTAAAACAATGCAGTGTTGTGGTGCACATTTGTCCAAGAGACACTGCTACACAGCCTGTATGCCCACATCCAGAAGGCCGGACGGCGACGGCAATATGTCCATCTTCTGCATCTTCTCCCAATTCACGTTGGCTGAAACCATAGGATAACGTGGACCGCTTTTGAATTTTCAACCCGCCCCTCCCCCTGTCAACAACCCCCCCGAACTCCCCAAACCCCCCCCCCCCCCCCCATGGCTGCGCTATAGTAGAGTACTAGAGAGTGTAAGTTCCGGTATGTGCAAGGAGGAATGTAACATTTGCTAAGAATGTGCTCCCGGTGTGCTAGTGGGGTCATCTATATCAGAGTCCGTGTTTTCGCCCTCATCCTCTCCAGTGCCATCTCGGAGTGCCTGCACTAGTGTCTCCCACGCCGTCGCCCTTTCCAAGGCCTTCTCATCCGCAGCCCTTCTAGCTAGTTGGTATCGCAAAGTGCTTTCGCTCGCCGCCCACTTTGGACATTTGTTGTACCAACGCTTATATGTGGGCCCCCTTTTAGATTTCCAATTCCTGGTGATTTCCCTCTTAGCTAATATCAACCCCATATCTATAAACTTGCTGGTCGTCTTATTTTTGGGCGTGTGTGGAAACCAGTGCAGCACTCCCACTGCTTTAGTATATTGTAACTCCCTGTCCGTGGCGTTGTTCAGTGCCTCCCCAATCTCTCGCCAATAATCCCTCAGTTGGGGGCAATCCCATAACATATGACCCAGATCCGCCTCCAGTGTATTACATCTAGGGCAGGCCGCCTGTATCCATATCATGGCGCCCCTTGCAAAGGCCGAGTACGTTGTATTGAACAGCTGCCCCCTCCATCTTCTCTGTAGCGTCATTCCCTCCAGTTTCGTGAGGTGTGTCTCCTGAAGAAATGCTATGTGCATCTCCCAGCGTGTTAGGTAGGCATGGACCTTGTGTCTACGCACCATGGTATGCAGACCCAGCACGTTCCAGGTCACACATTTTAAAGCCCCCGTATTAGCCATAGCCCCCTGCATCCCCGAACACAACGACGATAATATTCAGCCATGCGCCTACGCCAACATACTTCTGACCCCCCCACCCTCTCCCAACAACTGAACCCCACACCCCACCAACCCCAACCTGAGTCTCCCAAACTACTCTTGGTTCCCACCCCCCCAGGACAGGCCCCGTCTCGGCCAGATGAGAACCCATCCAAACTATTGCAACTGGGCAAGCCTCCCTCAAATAAGCACACTATAATTCGCAGTCTCCACTGCAATGACCTTAGGGGCCAGTAGGGCGCGGTCCGATTCCGAAGGAGTTCGTCACACAAGATTGGCCCCGTGTATCCCGCCCCTCAACCCCCCTATGATCACTCACGAGGTTCCATAGTTCTGTTTAATTGCCCATGGCATCTACGGGCATGGCATCCCAGTACCAGTCTACCAAACCGTTCTCCAAAGCACTTCCCTCAGGCTTCAACGATCTCTCCTGATGTCTGTGGCGTCACAATAGGGCCTCTGGCGCCACCAAGTTCCGAAAGGTCCGTTTCCGACCCCGTACCCTGTTCCTCAGAGTCTGTGCCTTTGCGGGACTGGCTCCGTACCATCCCTGAGAGATTCACCACCGCTTGCAGAGCGGCCCTTCGCTCCTCCCCCGTCTGTGACACTGATGGTTTTCCAGACCTGTGCCGGTGTTTCCGAATCCGTTGCGATTTTCTGGTCGGCTCTTCCCTCTGTGCTTCTTCCGCCCTGAATCTGGCCCCATCCGTTCCGGCTTTATAAGTGTCCCACCATGCCCAAGCGTCTGCCGAGGTAGTGAAGAAGAGCGTTTTATCATCCACCACAATTCTTAGCTTCGCTGGGAAGAGGAGGGAGTACTTAATACCCTCCACACGAGTTCTCGTTTAATCGCGAGGAAACTAGCTCTGAGTTTCTGTGTCTCGAAAGTGTAATCCGGGAACAGGGTGACCTTGTTGTTGCCAACCTGGAAGGGGCCTACCTCCCTGGCTCTCTGAAGTAACTAGTCCCGGTCTTTATAATGTAGAAGTTTGATCACAACAGGGCGAGGGGGCAGGCCAGGGGCCGGCGGTCGGGCTGGGACTCTGTGGGTTCGCTCCAGGGAAAAGAAGGTGGAGAGCCCCTCCGGTGCCACTTCAGCACGGAGCCATTGATCGAGGTAGCCTACCATATCATCGCCCTCTGATTTTTCCGGAAGGCCTACCAGGCGAACGTTGTTGCGCCTACTCCGGTTTTCAGCGTCCTCCGCTCGCCTCTCCAGTGCCTTTATCCTGTCCAGAGCATCCTCCATCCGGCCTTCCATTGACTTGTGCGCCAGGGCCAGTTCTTGCAGGGTTATCTCCGCGCTCTTGACCCTGTCCTGTTTATCATGCTCGGCTTTCAGGAGCCCCAGGCCTGTCGCTACCTGGGCAATGTCCTGCTGTAGAGAGTCCTTCGTGGCTGAAATAGCCTCCAGAATGCGGTCTTGCATATGTTGGAGGTCAGTGTGGCCATGGTCCGCCCCGTCCATCGTTTCAGGTCCAGCCGCTCCGTCCCCCTTCGCCTTTATCTTCCCCATCTTGGTGTGATCGAGCCAGGGGCAAGAGGAATCCCAACTATCGGCGCCAGCAGCCGTAGGCCTCGGCAGCCTCGGCAGCCCGATCGGCCACAATGTTCGGCCTACTTCCAATCTCCGGTCCGCCCGTCAGTAGTTCAGGACCCTTCACTCCGGACAGTTCCCTAAGGCAGCAAAGACTGGAGACTCGGAACGCGCCTAGGGCACCGAACACTGTGCAGGCCCCTCGTACGGGGTGGGTCAGCTCCCTTTCAGACAAAGCGCTGTCGATGGGGCCTCCATCACCTCGGCCCGCACACAGAGACTGTAATGGTCGATTCACGGGGCTGCCGTCATTTTAGGTCCGCCCCGATGAACTCCCCCACTCCACCATCGAAACTTCACCAAGGTGGGAAGGAGGGCCACTTGAGCCACCTCACAGGACCGAGGCCGATCTTCCGATCTAGCAATCACCGCTGGTACTGGAGCTCTAAAGGTGCAGATCAGCAGGCCACCTTTGTTCTCTGCGTCGCCAGCTCAGGCCTCGGGCCGCCATCTTGGATCGAAGCTTTCCGTTCCGTCGGTACTTGTTAAGTTCGATTTTCTGGAAGATAAACTGTCGGAGACTACAAACCCAGGACGCCAATGCCTCCGTGACGCCTTCAGCCAATAAATTTTCCAATTACTGTTGGAATTCGTGCGATTTAGCAGGATTAAATCTGGGATCGGGCGCGGAGCTCCGGGCTCACGCTGCCTACCTCCTCGGCATCCAAGCCACGCCCCCCAATAACAATAATATTAATGTGTAATTGTTTCAGCAAGTTAGGGTTGAAAGACTTTTTGTCCTAAGAGAAGAACAGGATGAATTATATATTTGTGGATTTAGAATAAAGAAGTTCTTTAAATGTTGTAAATGTTTACAAGTACAGAAAGAGCATTTCCAGTGAGGAATACTTGTTAAGGTAGATTGGGTGTCGTCTAGGTATTGTTGGATGGAGACATCTCTTTCCACCAGTTACATAAGTTGGTGACCATGGGCCCTAATGCAAACACATAAAATGAGACTCCCTCCACCAGATAGCATTCCAAATCCTCAGCCAACCTTGCTACTCTTTAACCTTCCTCAGAATTTTACACATGTCTGTCTGTCACAGGAGGTGACAGCAGTGACATACCTTTACTTAAGATTAGATATTATAAATGTCACTGCCAGCTCATCACATTGTCTTTACTATTTGTGTTCATAATGGCTCAAGTTAGCACAAACGGCAAAAAATTGGAACGCTCTCCCTAGGCATATTCGGACTGAACCTTGCTATCTGAAATTCCGAAAGTTGCTTAAAACTTTTCTTTTTCCTAAAACCCCTTAAATTTCGGTTCCTTTTGAGTTTTCTGTTATTTGTTAGGCAGCGCTGGGAGGCTCTTGGGCAGCCATGCGCTTTACAAATCAAATTTCATTTCATTTCATTTCATATACAAGCCCTATTAATTAAAACATAATTTCACATTCTGTTACAGTCCAAACATAGTACCCCCCCCCCCAGAGTACCCAACCATAGTATGTATGTGCTGTGGTTCTAGATTCTTATATGAATGATCGTCTGCCTAGGTTTACGCGACCCAAAGGAGAGTAGTAGTGCACTTTTTTTCCCAGTGTTGACAGTGACGCTGTAAAGCACATATGTTCTCATTTTCCACAGTGATACTGTAAAGTTTACATTTGCCATTGTCAGTTAACCTTTTGTGGTGCACTTCATTGCTTTTTCTTTGTGTAGGCAAAACTACCCGCTTTTCACCAGCATTCAGTTATCTGCACAGTTTAGAGGAAGTGATATGTTTGTTTAAAAACAATACTTTGTGTTGTGCGACAGTTCCTTCTCAAACAAACTCATATTTTCTTTCTCGATTCCAAGACAATGGAAGTCATTTCCCTTGATACTTCTAAGGGTTTCCCTTACTCGTTTCTGTTTATGTCTGAATAATGCTGTGTTTAATGAGAGAAAAAGACAAGATCTTCACTACAGCCAGGGCGAGGGTAAAGCATTTCACGCTAATTCTGGTACCCCTCCCCTCCACTCTATGTAGTGTGATCCCGGACACGTTCTTCAATCTAACTTAGCTTCAGGCACTGCTTAACTCTTAGAGAGTGGCTACTAAGAGGCAAATATAAAGTGTCTTTTAGCCCCCCTTTCCTACAGTCGGTAGGCTTCATTGTCACCCTTTTTTCTTCCTTTTCATTAATGAGTGCATCTCTAAGCAAGACAGCTTCACTTTTTCTCCATGTTTTTGCTTTCTTCCCTGAAGCATGGCCCAAGTACTGTTTCTCAATGTCTTCTTATCTCACCTTCCCCTACAAACAATGTTCCTGTACTCCAAAGCTGGTAAAAAAACAAATACAATTCTTTCTCTTCCTGCTGCGTGATCCCCCTATTCACACTTCCCAAAAGTTGCAGGTATATATAGATATGGTAATAACTCATCGTAAACTTAATATACATTATTTGTCGCACAAGACACAACAAATCATCAGCCTAAGTGCAGCACACACGTTCTACATAGACGTGGTTGAATGCACGAGACCATCAAGTACTGCAGCCAAAAATAAGAATGTATTCGGTTGTATCTATAAGGCACTATTCCATGAAATATGAGAAATAGTGTCTCCAAGCAATCAAAACTTGCATCTAAATTCTGTAACCTTTGGGCAAATATTGTCCTCAAAGAGGCCCGGCACCAAGAATCCTCCCGCTCACATCCCAATATTGTCAATGTTATCAGACAAAGGGTGTGTTTTTCCTCTGCTCTTCTTAACCTAAAATCAAATACACTAACCATGCACACGCTTCGGGAAAATAATTATTCCCCAAAGATGACTTCACTGTTAATACACAACTCTACAAATGTCACTTTTAATAAATCATCATAGTCTTGAGCAAGGCCTCCATGCCTTTAATCATTCACCTCTAAGGGACCTACATTAATTTTTCAATACCATGAGGCCCACTCCTGTATTAAATTAACATTGGGAATTCCTTTCAAGCTGTAATTCCTTGTTACAAAGGAGCAGCTGTGTCATGTTTTATATCTTTGGAATGGCAATGATAAATCCTATCTACTTGTAAGGTTGGATTTCACATTACTATTTTAGATATGCCACTTTTAGAAAGTGTACATTTCTCTGCTCTTACAGCTCTGTGTGCCTGCAGCCTGTCTCCAGTACACTCCAATATTAGTCCAATTACATTTGAAGGTTTAGGAATGTCCCCAAGAGCATTCAGTTTATTCTCCCTTTTTTTCATCCAACCTTTGTCTGCTTGGTGCATCAAGAAGTAAGATTTAAAAACATGTTTTTTCACATTTGGTCTAATTGCTTTGTGAATGCAAATAACAATTACTTGCAAACTGTGACTACATGCCTGCCTTTATCAATGCTTCACTACAAAACTACGCAATTGTATTTGTTTAACAGAGCGTACAGCTCTGAGACAATGGGCGATTTGCGTAGGGTCAAAGGAGAGACCAAGAAGTTGTCCTTGTCCCTCCCAGAAATATAGTGTTGCCGATGCCCCTGTCTGCACCAATAGACAACAGATTGAGGAAAAGAACACCTCAAACCCAGTGCGCCACTTTTGCGTCACTTTTCCCATGTTAAAAGTGACGCAAGGAACTTGTAAATAAGCCCCAAGGTGATGAAAATAACACCTCTACACCGATAGACAGCAGCATGAGTAACAGAACATGTTTCCACCAATAGGCAACAGTGTAAGGAAAATAACACCTCTGCATCAGTAGACAGCACCACAAGGAAAAAAACATCTGTGCACCAATAGACAGCAGTGTGAGAAAATCACTCCTTTGCACAGATAGACAGCAATGGGAGGAAAAGAACACCTCTGCACCTATAGAAAACAGCGTGAGGAACATAACAACTCCTAACCATTAAACAACAGTGTGAGTAAAACAAGACCTCCACACCAGTAAAAAACAGATTGAGGGAAAGAACGCCTCCTCATCAATAAACAACAGTACAAGGAAAAGAATACCTCTGTACCAACAGACCAATAGTGTGAGGAAAGGAACACATCTGTGCCAACAGAACCATGTCCGGACAAGAACACACCTGCACCAACAGACAACAGTGTCAAGAAAAGAATACATCTGCGCAAAAACACAAGAATGTGAAAAATATACTTCTGCACCAATTTACCAGTTTGTGAGGAAACTATTGCCCATTTCCTCCTCACCTCACCACATTGATCTGACTCCTCATAAAATGAATCTCCACACCAGAATCTGCAGTGCATCTGTCCTTCACATGGATGTGTGTAGATGTGTGTGTGTCTGTGTAATTTGTGTGTGGGTATAACTATACTGTATGGTATATGCATTTATTTATGCACATGTTTATGCATGTGTCTTTGTGTGAGCATTTGACAAGTCTGTGACTGAGTGTCCGGTTTCCTTTTTGATAATCTTCAATACCCCTGGTCCTGCTCATCCTCATCTCGGGCATTACTTGTGAGGGTGAATCCCACCTCGAGGTAGGGAATGCTATAATTGAAGCCCTGACCCTTCCTCGCTGGGTACCATAAATGGACCATCATTCCCAGCATCCTTCTAATGCACCAAGCCTACAATTTTTTTTTCTTTTTAAAAGTTTTAAATAGCGTTAGCTTGACCAGTAGGTATCAGAGCGCTTTACATACACACTGTAAAAAAAACAGACGGAAATTGCATTACATAGTAGGCAGGCAGTAAGAAAGCAAAACAGGGATAAAAAAATACAGCATGAAAAATAAGGTGGTTAACACAGTCCGGTCACCAACTATCCTTGAATGTCAAGAGAGAGGAGTAAACTCGGATATTGAAGTCTAGGTTAGTTGACGTTGGTCAGGAAAGTATTTGTTAAGGATTGGGAGTTTCAGATCCCTTTTGAAACAGGAGAAGGAGGGGTTGCATCTGTGGACTCTAGGGATAGCGTTCCACATCCTGGGAGCGTTGCCAGAAAACGATCGGTATTGTGTGGTTTTCTTTTTCAGTTTTGGAGGAATAAGAAGGAGTGAGCTGGAGCTTCTCAGAGTTCTGGATTGACCTGCTCTTACCAGTTTGTTGTTCAGGTAGTTAGGGGCCGGAGAGTGAAGGGTTTTGTGTGTGATGCTTGCCAGTTTGTAAATACACCTCCCTTCCATGGGAAGCCAGTTGAGGGAGTTGAGAACTGGTGTGATATGTTAAATTTTTTTTACTCCAGATAAGAGTCGAGCGGCCATGTTCAACACTGCCCTTAGAGGGGCTAGGTGAGCTTTTGTAGTCCCTGTTAGGATGGCGTTCCCGTAGAAGATTTTAGAGAGAACTTGGGATTGGACTACTGTCTTGAGGTCATCGTGGAGTAGGAAAGGTTTCAATTTCTTGAGGTGTTTTAGAGAGAAAGGAGCACTTATTGCAGAGTTTTTGATCTGGACCTCCATAGATAAGTTCTTGTCAAGGGTGATGCCTAGAGACTTAACTGAGTCGGATAGGACGATGGGGCAGTTTAGGGGGACCAGATTCTTGAGCCACTCTTGGACTGGACGATGGTTGCTTTTTGGAGAGAATAGGATTAGTTCTGTTTTATCTGGGTTGAGCTTTAAGTGGTTAACTTTGAACCAAGTTTGGATCTCGGTTAGAGTGGCATTGATGTGTCGGATGTTGCTGGGAGACTTGATTTTGAAATAGATTTAGGTGTCATCAGCGTAAAGGTGGTAATTCACTCCAGCTTTTTTTAAGATGATTGCGAGGGGTTCCATGAAGAGATTGAAGAGGGACGGGGAGAGGATCGAGCCTAGCGGGACCCCAAGTGTGACTTTTGTTGGATTTGAGAGACAGGAGTTGATTTTAATTTGTTGCGAGCGGTGTTGAAGCAATAAGGTGAACCATTTTAGTACTGGGCCATTGATGCCAGAGCGCTCCGACAAGGTCTCCAGAAGCGCTGGATGATTTACTGTGTCGAATGGCGCAGATAGGTCAATAAGGATGAATAGGCAGGCATCACCTTCATCTAAAGCCTTGTGAATATCGTCAGAGACGTTGAGCATAGCTGTTTCCGTGCTACAGCCTTTCCTGAATCCTGATTGAAAGGTGTCGAGGAGGTTGAACTCATCAATGTGTTTGTTGAGTTGGTGGAGAACGCATTTCTCCAATGTTTTTGCAAGGAACGGGAGGTTGGAGATAGGTCTGAGGTTGTTAAGATCATTAGGGTCGGCCCCTGGTTTCTTGAGAATGGGTGTGATTTGTCCAAGTTGAAGGGAGTCTGGGACACAGACTGAGGTGAGAGAGGCGTTGATGATTTTTGTCCAGAAAGGGGAAATGGTGGAGTTCTTTTGTAATTGTGGGTGGGATGGGACCCTTAGTGTGGGGGGAAGGTTTTAGGTTATAAATTATACTGAAGACCTAATTTTCCGACATTAGCTCAAAGTCAGACCAATGTGCATTGTTTTTTAGCTGGAGGCAGGCCTGCTTGTCCTTGTTAAGAACTCTTTCTGAATGGTCAAGGGTGGTTAAAGGGGGCAGGTTAAGAGGGAAGGAGGGTTAGCGGTTTGAATGTAGGATTGATTAATTTTTGAGACTTTATTAGTGAAGAAGGTGGCAATTTCTTCACATCGCTCATTGGTGGCTTTGATTTCTTGAGAGGGAGTGCAGTTTGTTAGTTCTCTCGGTCTATTTTTTGTCAGATCTAGTTGGCTGCGGAAGAAAGACGGAGTAACAACCTATCTCCTCGGGTCTTATCGATGTACTAAGAGCCTAAATTGGATCAAGAAAGTGTGTGATCTATATCAAAAATCACTCATTTACAAAACGTGTTTGTTCATAGATAATAAGAATCTTTTTAGTAATCATGGGAATTTATCCCTTAAGGACTAGAACCCTCACTCACCCATGGGTGACATGCTTCATCATTTGGGTTCCTCCTTACCAGTAGGAAAACCTGGTCCTACTGGGAGCTACGACTTCCAAACTTTAACGAAGGAGCTCAGAGATGTTTTATTTAGTATGTTATTGGGGAGAATAATAAATCCCATATGTGAGCTTGTGGGGTAGCAAGGGTGCAGTGCAATGATAAGGTGAAAAACATATATGTTAAGGTAAGTGTATTAAAACTGTCTAGGTTGATGCACAAAAACGATTTTATTCACGTGCTCAAACGGACAGGGTTAAAAAGCAAGGCAAACAAGTAGTATAGATTTAAAACTACTTATCTTACAAGGTCGACATGTTTCAGCCATATGATCAAAGACTAGTATCGGTGGCTTTCTTCAGGACCTACATAAAAAAGGTGTATTTTTGCTACTGCTGATATATTGTGTAAAGTAAAAGTAATGATACTAAACCAGTATTCCTGTGGCGTGATATCAGGTAATACAGGAAATATCTGAAATAAATGAGAGAAAAGAGAAAGGAAATACACACAGATCCTTTTTAAAAGTACTCTGGGTCTGACGTAATCAACTGTCACTCAATAGTCATATGAGTATTTCATAGATAGTACTGGACTTATCCTCGAAAGTTGGATATTAAACCTCACCTCAACCTGGCAAACAGCTCAGGGAAGGAGGCCCCGCTCTGCAGAAAAAAATTTGGGGAAAGAAACCATCTATTAGACCCAGCAAATTATGCGGTAAATGAAATACTACTGCATACTTAAAAAAGTGCCAAGATATCATGCATCGTGAAACCTCCATAGAGGTCATGTAGGAAAAAGCCTACCTATCTCTACATAGGCTGATAATTGAATACTGTCCTGCATAATATGTACTATCATCATCATCAAAGCTTTATTTCGATATAAATATACCTTTAAAGCATTTTACAGATTATATAAAAAAAGCACCATTTCTAATAATTGCACAAAGAAATCAGAATAAAAATCTTAAAAAACATCTCTCAAGGGATGCAAATTACTTTACAGAACAGTGGAATACCTAATCTAAGTTTAGGACAATTCGTAAGTTACATTCCTGAGAAATTCATTTGACATAAACATTCCATTAATAAATAACAGCTCAAAAGGATAAAAACCCACATGGGAAGTTAAAAGGGAATTAAACTATCTCAGCTTTGATGGAATTTAAAAACAAATTTAATAAGAATCTTCAGCCTGGTCATAGTATGAACGATAAACAGACAAAATATCGAGTACAAAATATAGGCTAGACAGAATATCGAATGGACATCAAAAATATTGTTTTGAAGGTAAGTAATGTAATATCGAATTTTAAAATATAGATAGTCACAATATCGAAGTACATAATATAGGTTAATAAAAATATCAAACATTTAATAAAATCAAATTTTTTATAGTGTATTCTATGTGTTAAAAGTGTTTATTTATGTTATAATGTAATTTAATTAATGAATTTAATGTGATTTAAATTTTGCGTAATTTAATTCTGTAGCGGGTAGTGGGTTTATAGGGGAATAGGGTGGGAAATAATTTAATTATAATTAATTAAATATGTAAATGTATTTATTGGTATTTCTTTATAATTAATTGTTAATTAATTTTTATTTTGTAATTAATTAAATTTTAATTGCCAATTAATTTTATTTAATTGATTAATTGATAATTATGTTAATTTAACTAATTTAATTTCTGTAGCGGGTTGTGGGTTTATAGGGGAATAGGGTGGGAAGTAATTTAATTATAATTAATTAAATATGTTAATTTATGTAGTGTTATTTATTTATAATTAATTGTTAAATAATTGTTATTTGGTAAATCATTACATTTTAATTGAGAATTATTTTATTAAATTGATTAATTGATAATTATGTTAACTTTACTAATTTCTTTTCTGTAGTGGTTTGTGGGTTTATAGGGGAATAGGGTGGGAAGTAATTTAATTATAACTAATTACATATGTTAATTTTTTGTGGTATTTATTAGATTTTAATTGTTAAGTAACTTTTTAATTACTAATTATTTAATTGTTAATTTGTAATTAATTAGTATTAATAGATAAGTAATTGTAATGATTAATTTAAATTTGTATTTGTAATTAATTAATTATTATATTATATTAAATTGGTAATTACTTTTAATTAATTTTTTTATAGATATTAATATATATATATTTTTAAATAATATATGAAGTATCTACTTTCCCTACTGTTGCACTCACTGGAGTGGGAATAGTAATTTTTACCCCTATGCTATCCAACGCTTTCTCTACTGTTGCACTCTCTGGAGTGGGAATAGTAATTTTTACCCCTACGCTATCCAACGCTTTCCCTACTGTTGCACTCTCTGGAGTGGGAATAGTAATTTTTACCCCTACGCTATCCAACCCTGTCCCTACTGTTGCACTCTCTGGAGTGGGAATAGTAATTTTTACCTCTACGCTATCCAACGCCTTACCTACTGTTGCACTTTCTGGAGTGGGAATAGTAATTTTTACCCCTACGCTATCCAACGCTTTCCCTACTGTTGCACTCTTAGGAGTGGGAATAGTAATTTTTACCCCTACGCTATCCAACGCTTTCCCTACTGTTGCACTCTCTGGAGTGGGAATAGTAATTTTTACCCCTACGCTATCCAACCCTTTCTCTACTGTTGCACTCTCTGGAGTGGGAATAGTAATTTTTACCCCTACGCTATCCAACCCTTCCTCTACTGTTGCACTCTCTGGAGTGGGAATAGTAATTTGTACCCCTACGCTATCCAACGCTTTCCCTACTGTTGCACTCTCTGGAGTGGGAATAGTAATTTTTACCTCTATGCTATCCAACGCCTTACCTACTGTTGCACTTTCTGGAGTGGGAATAGTAATTTTTACCCCTACGCTATCCAACGCTTTCCCTACTGTTGCACTCTCTGGAGTTGGAATAGTAATTTGTACCCCTACGCTATCCAACGCTTTCCCTACTGTTGCACTCTCTGAAGTGGAAATAGTAATTTTTACCTCTACGCTATCCAACGCCTTACCTACTGTTGCACTTTCTGGAGTGGGAATAGTAATTTTTACCCCTACGCTATCCAATGCGTTCCCTACTGTTGCACTCTTTGGAGTGGGAATAGTAATTTTTACCCCTACGCTATCCAACGCTTTCTCTACTGTTGCACTCTCTGGAGTGGGAATAGTAATTTATACCCCTACGCTATCCAACGCTTTCCCTACTGTTGCACTCTCTGGAGTGGGAATAGTAATTTTTACCCCTACGCTATCCAACCCTTTCCCTACTGTTGCACTCTCTGGAGTGGGAATAGTAATTTTTACCTCTACGCTATCCAACGCCTTACCTACTGTTGCACTTTCTGGAGTGGGAATAGTAATTTATACCCCTACGCTATCCAACGCTTTCCCTACTGTTGCACTCTTTGGAGTGGGAATAGTAATTTCTACCCCTACGCTATCCAACGCTTTCCCTACTGTTGCACTCTCTGGAGTGGGAATAGTAATTTTTACCCCTACGCTATCCAACCCTTTCTCTACTGTTTCACTCTCTGGAGTGGGAATAGTAATTTTTACCCCTACGCTATCCAACACTTTCTCTACTGTTGCACTCTCTGGAGTGGGAATAGTAATTTGTACCCCTATGCTATCCAACGCTTTCCCTACTGTTGCACTCTCTGGAGAGGGAATAGTAATTTTTACCTCTATGCTATCCAACGCCTTACCTACTGTTGCACTTTCTGGAGTGGGAATAGTAATTTTTACCCCTACGCTATCCAACGCTTTCCCTACTGTTGCACTCTCTGGAGTTGGAATAGTAATTTGTACCCCTACGCTATCCAACGCTTTCCCTACTGTTGCACTCTCTGGAGTGGAAATAGTAATTTTTACCTCTACGCTATCCAACGCCTTACCTACTGTTGCACTTTCTGGAGTAGGAATAGTAATTTTTACCCCTACGCTATCCAACGCTTTCCCTACTGTTGCACTCTTTGGAGTGGGAATAGTAATTTTTACCCCTATGCTATCCAACGCTTTCCCTACTGTTGCACTCTCTGGAGTGGGAATAGTAATTTTTACCCCTATGCTATCCAACGCTTTCTCTACTGTTGCACTCTCTGGAGTGGGAATAGTAATTTTTACCCCTACGCTATCCAACGCTTTCCCTACTGTTGCACTCTCTGGAGTGGGAATAGTAATTTTTACCCTTACGCTATCCAACCCTTTCCCTACTGTTGCACTCTCTGGAGTGGGTATAGTAATTTTTACCTCTACGCTATCCAACACCTTACCTACTGTTGCACTTTCTGGAGTGAGAATAGTAATTTTTACCCCTACGCTATCCAACGCTTTCCCTACTGTTGCACTCTTAGGAGTGGGAATAGTAATTTTTACCCCTACGCTATCCAACGCTTTCCCTACTGTTGCACTCTCTGGAGTGGGAATAGTAATTTTTACCCCTACGCTATCCAACCCTGTCCCTACTGTTGCACTCTCTGGAGTGGGAATAGTAATTTTTACCTCTACGCTATCCAACGCCTTACCTACTGTTGCACTTTCTGGAGTGGGAATAGTAATTTTTACCCCTACGCTATCCAACGCTTTCCCTACTGTTGCACTCCTAGGAGTGGGAATAGTAATTTTTACCCCTACGCTATCCAACGCTTTCCCTACTGTTGCACTCTCTGGAGTGGGAATAGTAATTTTTACCCCTACGCTATCCAACCCTTTCTCTACTGTTGCACTCTCTGGAGTGGGAATAGTAATTTTTACCCCTACGCTATCCAACCCTTCCTCTACTGTTGCACTCTCTGGAGTGGGAATAGTAATTTGTACCCCTACGCTATCCAACGCTTTCCCTACTGTTGCACTCTCTGGAGTGGGAATAGTAATTTTTACCCCTACGCTATCCAACGCTTTCCCTACTGTTGCACTCTTTGGAGTGGGAATAGTAATTTTTACCCCTATGCTATCCAACGCTTTCCCTACTGTTGCACTCTCTGGAGTGGGAATAGTAATTTTTACCCCTACGCTATCCAACAATTTCCCTACTGTTGCACTCACTGGAGTGGGAATAGTCATTTTTACCCCTACGCTATCCAACGCTTTCTCTACTGTTGCACTCTCTAGAGTGGGAATAGTAATTTTTACCCCTACGCTATCCAACGCTTTCCCTACTGTTGCACTCTCTGGAGTGGGAATAGTAATTTTTACCCCTACGCTATCCAACCCTTTCCCTACTGTTGCACTCTCTGGAGTGGGAATAGTAATTTTTACCTCTACGCTATCCAACGCCTTACCTACTGTTGCACTTTCTGGAGTGGGAATAGTAATTTTTACCCCTACGCTATCCAACGCTTTCCCTACTGTTGCACTCTCTGGATTGGGAATAGTAATTTTTACCCCTATGCTATCCAACCCTTTCTCTACTGTTGCACTCTCTGGAGTGGGAATAGTAATTTTTACCCCTACGCTATCCAACCCTTTCTCTACTGTTGCACTCTCTGGAGTGGGAATAGTAATTAGTACCCCTACGCTATTCAACGCTTTCCCTACTGTTGCACTCTCTGGAGTGGGAATAGTAATTTTTACCTCTATGCTATCCAACGCCTTACCTACTGTTGCACTTTCTGGAGTGGGAATAGTAATTTTTACCCCTACGCTATCCAACGCTTTCCCTACTGTTGCACTCTTTGGAGTGGGAATAGTAATTTCTACCCCTATGCTATCCAACGCTTTCCCTACTGTTGCACTCTCTGGAGTGGGAATATTAATTTTTACCCCTACGCTATCCAACCCTTTCTCTACTGTTTTACTCTCTGGAGTGGGAATAGTAATTTTTACCCCTACGCTATCCAACGCTTTCCCTACTGTTGCACTCTCTGGAGAGGGAATAGTAATTTTTACCTCTATGCTATCCAACGCCTTACCTACTGTTGCACTTTCTGGAGTGGGAATAGTAATTTTTACCCCTACGCTGTCCAACGCTTTCCCTACTGTTGCACTCTCTGGAGTTTGAATAGTAATTTGTACCCCTACGCTATCCAACGCTTTCCCTACTGTTGCACTCTCTGGAGTGGAAATAGTAATTTTTACCTCTACGCTATCCAACGCCTTACCTACTGTTGCACTTTCTGGAGTGGGAATAGTAATTTTTACCCCTACGCTATCCAACGCTTTCCCTACTGTTGCACTCTTTGGAGTGGGAATAGTAATTTTTAGCCCTATGCTATCCAACGCTTTCCCTACTGTTGCACTCTCTGGAGTGGGAATAGTAATTTTTACCCCTACGCTATCCAACAATTTCCCTACTGTTGCACTGACTGGAGTGGGAATAGTCATTTTTACCCCTACGCTATCCAACGCTTTCTCTACTGTTGCACTCTCTGGAGTGGGAATAGTAATTTTTACCCCTACGCTATCCAACGCTTTCCCTACTGTTGCACTCTCTGGAGTGGGAATAGTAATTTTTACCTCTACGCTATCCAACGCCTTACCTACTGTTGCACTTTCTGGAGTGGGAATAGTAATTTTTACCCCTACGCTATCCAACGCTTTCCCTACTGTTGCACTCTTTGGAGTGGGAATAGTAATTTTTACCCCTACGCTATCCAACGCTTTCCCTACTGTTGCACTCTCTGGAGTGGGAATAGTAACTTTTACCCCTACGCTATCCAACCCTTTCTCTACTGTTGCACTCTCTGGAGTGGGAATAGTAATTTTTACCCCTACGCCATCCAACCCTTTCTCTACTGTTGCACTCTCTGGAGTGGGAATAGTAATTTGTACCCCTACGCTATCCAACGCTTTCCCTACTGTTGCACTCTCTGGAGTGGGAATAGTAATTTTTACCTCTATGCTATCCAACGCCTTACCTACTGTTGCACTTTCTGGAGTGGGAATAGTAATTTTTACCCCTACGCTATCCAACGCTTTCCCTACTGTTGCACTCTCTGGAGTTGGAATAGTAATTTTTACCCCTACGCTATCCAACGCTTTCCCTACTGTTGCACTCTCTGGAGTGGAAATAGTAATTTTTACCTCTATGCTATCCAACGCCTTACCTACTGTTGCACTTTCTGGAGTGGGAATAGTAATTTATACCCCTACGCTATCCAACGCTTTCCCTACTGTTGCACTCTCTGGAGTGGGAATAGTAATTTTTACCCCTAAGCTATCCAACAATTTCCCTACTGTTGCACTCTCTGGAGTGGGAATAGTAATTTTTACCCCTACGCTATCCAATCCTTTCTCTACTGTTGCACTCTCTGGAGTGGGAATAGTAATTTTTACCCCTACGCTATCCAACCCTTTCTCTACTGTTGCACTCTCTGGAGTGGGAATATTAATTAGTACCCGTACGCTATCCAACGCTTTCCGTACTATTGCACTCTCTGGAGTGGGAATAGTAATTTTTACCTCTACACTATCCAATGCTTTCCCTACTGTTGCACTCTTTGGAGTGGGAATAGTAATTTTTACCCCTACGCTATCCAACGCTTTCCCTACTGTTGCACTCTCTGGAGTGGGAATAGTAATTTTTACCCCTACGCTATCCAACCCTTTCTCTACTGTTGCACTCTCTGGAGTGGGAATAGTAATTTTTACCCCTACGCTATCGAACCCTTTCTCTACTGTTGCACTCTCTGGAGTGGGAATAGTAATTTGTACCCCTACGCTATCCAACGCTTTCCCTACTGTCGCACTCTCTGGAGTGGGAATAGTAATTTTTACCTCTATGCTATCCAACGCCTTACCTACTGTTGCACTTTCTGGAGTGGGAATAGTAATTTTTACCCCTACGCTATCCAACGCTTTCCCTACTGTTGCACTCTCTGGAGTGGGAATAGTAATTTGTACCCCTACGCTATCCAACGCTTTCCCTACTGTTGCACTCTCTGGAGTGGAAATAGTAATTTTTACCTCTACGCTATCCAACGCCTTACCTACTGTTGCACTTTCTGGAGTGGGAATAGTACTTTTTACCCCTACGCTATCCAACGCTTTCCCTACTGTTGCACTCTTTGGAGTGGGAATAGTAATTTTTACCCCTACGCTATCCAACGCTTTCCCTACTGTTGCACTCTCTGGAGTGGGAATAGTAATTTTTACCCCTAAGCTATCCAACAATTTCCCTACTGTTGCACTCTCTGGAGTGGGAATAGTAATTTTTACCCCTACGCTATCCAATCCTTTCTCTACTGTTGCACTCTCTGGAGTGGGAATAGTAATTTTTACCCCTACGCTATCCAACCCTTTCTCTACTGTTGCACTCTCTGGAGTGGGAATATTAATTAGTACCCGTACGCTATCCAACGCTTTCCCTACTATTGCACTCTCTGGAGTGGGAATAGAAATTTTTACCTCTACGCTATCCAACACCTTATCTACTGTTGCACTCGCTGGAGTGGGAATAGTAATTTTTACACTTCTGCTATCCTACGGTAATAATATTGGATATTTTTTAATTATATTATGTTACTATATATATATGTTTTAACAAATATGATTGTAAAAAAAATGTTTAAACTTTCATTAATTATTTAATTATTATAAGATAATTTGAGTATTTTTAAGTATATTTTAGTATTTAATTTTAATATTAATTTAATTTAACATTGTTTTTAATAAGGTCGATATTTTTATAAACTATATTTTTGTAAACTATATTTTTTACTTGATATTTTTGTACTTACCTGTTTGTAGATACAAAGTCGATATTCTGTCTGTCGATATTTTTTGCAACAATATTTTTGCTAGTCGATATTATGTCCCTCGATATTATGTCAGTGATCCAGTATGAACAGTGCTATAAACCATATGACTGGTATGAAATGGTCCATCTGGAGTCATCTGATAATATGGTATTTTCTCATTGAGCCTCATTCTGAGAAAGATTATACAATATAGTATATACTCTTACATAGTCAGAAATCTGTAAATATCCTTTATGTTGCAGGAACAAAGGAGAGATATGCCATAGTGAGAGGTAACGTTTAAACTTTTTTACCAAAAGGTCAGGATCCCAATAGCCCATCATCCTCCTTACCTCTCCGTCGGTACCTCGTGGCAGCTGTAGAGTCTGCCTCGGGAGGTATTGCCATGACCGACTAAGGTGCTTTTATAGTGTCTTCTAAAACAAACTTCGCCTCCCGCGTTAGCTGTGGGCCCCTTTAGGTGGCTATCCCATAGCCTGCATGGAAATCAAGAGCCACCATGCGTAGTGCGAAGACACTGTTTATCGCGCATGTGCGGAAGCCTCCTTTTGAAACCCCCCACTGGAAAAGCGTGTGCGGTATCGCGCAGCCACACTCCTTCCAGTCCAATACCAAGCGTCTACACAACCACTATAGCGCACCTCGGCAATGCAAGCAAGAAACGTCTACATCTACACATGACCTGGGCCTCTGGAAAGTGCGGCGCACATGCGCGACAAAGAGACACTTGAAGTCTGCGCATGTTGTTGACGCTAATCTACCTACTGTCACCCTCGTGCACAGATGATGCTGAGTCAAGATCTAGGCATCTGACGTAGAAAATAATAATAAATATGTATGCCATCCAACTATTGTAGTTGTCACAGTTTTGTTTCTGCATTTCTTATGTCATAATTATATAGGGTAGAGATATTTAACTTATTATTTATTATTATTATTATTATTATTTTATTTTTGTAAAGCGCGTAGTCACCCAGAGGTATCCCAGCGCTAGGGACCCTAATTCTGAAGTACGGTGGGCCAGGGACCAAGAAAAAAAGGAGGAGGTGGGGGGGGGGGGACAAAGATTCAGAATAAGGAGAGGGCAAACAAATATGATTAGGGAAAGAGATGAGTCTTTAGCTGCTTCCTGAAGCGCAGATATTGTGGTTCAAGTCGCAGGTCACGAGGGAGCGAATTCCAGAGACGTGCAGCCTGGACCGAAAAACGTCTTCCTCCTGATCGGGCTTTCTTGAATCTTGGGGCGTTAATTAAGTTTTCTGCGTCTGAGCGGATGGATCTTGTAGATTTATAGGGGGTGATGAATTTGCTAAGGACTGGGGGGCCTTGATTGTGCAGTGATTTGTAGACAAGGCACAAGGCCTTGAATTTAACTCGCTCCCTTATCGGGAGCCAATGGAGGAGTTTGGGAGCAGGTTTAGCCGAGGTTCTGGCCGGGGTGTTTGTGATAATCCGGGCAGCGGTGTTCTGGATTCTCTGAAGCTTGTTGAGGGTCGCTTCAGGAGCGCCCAGATAAATCACATTACTGTAATCCAACCTCGATATTATAAGGCCTTGGATTAACAGTTTTTGGGACTTGGGGGGTAGGAGGGGCAGGACTTTCCTCAGAGTTTTTAGGAGACCAACGCAGGTCCCGGCTACCTTCTTTGCTTGAATATTGAATGAAAGATCAGAGTCGATCCAAACACCCAGACTTTTTACCTCTGTTTTTAGTTCAGGGGGAGGGCCCAGACAGGCTGGCCAGATGTCCGGGGAAAGTGAGATTCCTTTTGGACCAAGCAGAAGGACCTCGGTTTTCGTCCCATTTAGCTTAAGGGCTGATCTATTCATCCAGCGGTGGACCTGCGTAAGGCAGTTGAATAGGTCAGCTGTGTGTTGTCTGGGGTGGGACAGAGACACCACTAGTTGCGTGTCGTCAGCGTAGCTGACGACGCTCACTCCGAATGGGGTGATAACCTCCTCCAATGTGGACATATAGATATTAAATAATGTGGGGCTCAGGGAGGAGCCCTGAGGCACACCACATTGGAGGGGCATTTCGGAGGAGCGGGCGTTCTTCTCCCAGATCTGGTAGGTCCGTTGGGCCAAAAAGGATGAAAGCCAGGACAGGGCTGTACCTTCCACGCCAACTCTTTTAAGTCTTTCAATGAGGAGTTGGTGGTCAACGGTGTTGAACGCCGCACTAAGGAAGAACCCCAAAATTAGTTAAGGGGTATATGTATTTTTCATGTAGATTTAGACTAATCACAATGTGGTGCTTCAATTATCCTCAGCCAGAAATAGACGTGTCATAGGTATTCTGGCGAAAAAGCACTTCCTGTGACTCTCTAAATTTGGATGGTGTATCAAGGTTCCTAAAATGCAAGCAGGATATGTGAAATCATCATGGGCTTAGTGTCAACAAGAAAGATTATTATAAGGTTAGCCATGGTATTTCATCATTGAGTCCATTGATGTCAGTCTTCAATTTGAAAATCCAACGTTGTTCACGCCGCAGCAGGAATTTGGGCGCATCAATGATATGCGACGGAATTCAGGGTTGTTCCAAAACGATCCACCTCAGCTCAGTTTCCACATGATTGTTGTCCAAAAAAAGATTAGTCAGTTTTGTGGATCGTTTCTTGCACCTTATTGTGCTCTTATGTTCTTGTATTCTTACTTTGATCTTTCGTGTGGTCGTGCCAACATATCGGAGTTTACAGGGGCACCAGATCAAATATATTAATTTCTCACTATTGCAGTTGGTATGCTTTAGGATATTCCAAGGTCTCTCTGTTCCTATATCGATCAGTGTCGTCTTTTCCGTTTGTGGGCATGCCGCACATGTACCACATGGAAAATGGCTGGTGACCGGCGGAAGACTCCATAGGGAAGTTTGACACTCATTTGACTTGTTTTATTTTGGTCGGGTATGGACCAATTTGTCCCTAATATTTGCACTTCTTTTATATGCAAACATCGGGATCTCTAGTTTGTTATTCCCTGTATTTAATATCTTCCAGTGGTGTGTAATACTTTTCTTGATTTTATTGTAATAGCCTGAAAAGATATTTACAAAGGTAAGTCTGGTGTTTCTTTCTTTTTCTGCTGGAACCTCCAGAAGAGCCTCTCTATTATTGTTTGCTGCTCTTTTCTTTGACCTCTGAATTATAGGTGCAGGATAATTCTTTTCTTTGAGGTCGCTTGCCAAAGCGTTGGCATGTTCGTTGCATTTTTCAATGGAGTTGCAATTTCGTCTAACTCTGAGAAACTGCCCGAAGGGCAGATTCTCACGTAACGCCTTAGGGTGGTAGCTTTGGTATGGCAACAACGAATTACAAGCCGTTGGTTTTCTATATAGCTCTGTAGCTAGACCATCGTCTTCGGGGAAAATCTTGACATCTAAAAATGAAAGGTTTTCTTTGGAAGACTCCAACGTGAATTTCAGGAAGGCATTTTCCTCATTAGGCCATATATGGAAGGCAGTTAAAGTGTTCAGATCGCCTCTCCATACGACAAAAATGTCATCAATATACCTCTTCTAGACACGAATGTGTCAGAAAAAGGGGTTGTTGTCATTTAGAACCTCCGTTTGTTCAAATTTGTGGACGTTACTGCGGAAGAAAGACGCCTTTTCACCTAAAATTAGTTTTTTGTATGCATGCCGAGCAGATCTAAGTTGTGCTAGGTGTAAGGTTGAGGGGTTTAGTCTCCAAGACCTTTCTGTTTCTCTGAGTTGACGCCTTTCCAGCTAAAGGCTGGCTCTGTCAAGAGAGCATGGGCGGGTCAGAATGCCTGAGATGAGAAAAAATGTCAATAGAAAACATTAAGATCACCAGTTTTTGGGGCCCTACCTCCACCTCCCTCATTCTCACCTTAGTCTTTACTTTTGATGAAAATAAAATCCATGACGGACTCCAGATGACCATAGTAAAGTTCACCTAACTCAAAGGCACTTATTGCAACGCCATGTGACTTTATTATCACAGAGATAATTGCCGACAACCCTTGCACCAAATGTTCTACCATCATTTTTCAGATGCATAGGTCTGTAATGATGAACAAAAGTGTGGGATGACGTCCAGGTAACCGCCCTGCATTTCTTCGCTTAGGGGCAACTCATGTGGCAATCCTACCCCTAGTATATGTGCCTTATGTTCCCATCGGATGAGGCACTGCAACTAGATATGGTAATACAGGACCTTAACCATCTACTACTCATCACTGACGAAGCTTACCGACCTTGACGTGCTGTTCAAATAGTCAAATATATATGATCAGACAATCAAATAGGAAGAAATGTATTCAAATAAATTAGAAGTGTTTGTTTTACATCTAGCAAATCTGACTTTAGCTCATCGGCATAGTAAGAGATGGAAAGAAAACTGGAAACGCCAGGTGCTGTGCTCTGTTATGTTATGTTATATGGGTATTTATTATGCGCACAACTACTCATGAGTATCCTGGCGCGAAGCATCTGTGTTTCATGGAAGCAACTTTAGGGGTGAAGCTTCAGTCTGGATGTAAAATCACCATATTTTCTTAGAACATTCTAAAGATGTGCAACACATTAGAACGGTGTGTTCCACAATCCTACATAGTTAAAAATGCCCACTACAGAAAGGGGCTCAAAAGCAAGTATTTGTAAGGCTTTCAATGTTGAAGGTAGAACCGAGGGAGGAGAGAAGGGGCGGGCTACAAGACCTTTCCACAAGACCATTGGCTTGTGGGTGATACGGGGTAGTAAACTTGTAAGACACACCACATTCATTCCTCATTACTTTTAGGTAGAAAGACCTGAAGTTACCACCTCTGTCTCAAACCAACAAACTTAAAAATACTTATGAGGGCCCTGGCACCTGCTGAGGTGTAGATATCATAGCCATACGCCCGCGTAGGTGTGGATATCATAGCCTTCTCAGGTATGGATATCATGCCAGTATCCCTAAGCAGGTGTGAATAGCATAGATATATACCCGTGCAGGTGTGGATATCACAGCCATACGCCCGCGCAGGTGTGAATATAATGGCTTGCTCAGTTGTGGCTATCAGAGCCATCATAGTCTGTGCAGGTGTGGATATTATAGCCATATGACCTGCACGTTTTGTGACTTTTCCCCTTACGAAATGCCAAAGGCAGTTTGGCACCAGAGTCGGCCAGGCCTTTTATTCCAGCGGGCATTCCACCATGGTCTGGGAGACCAGTTTGAAAGCCGAGGCCCACACCTGGTGCCTCCGTCACTTGACCCAGCTCCCTGAGTTTAATTGCAGGAGGAGATACAGAAAGACAGGGAGGGTGGTTGGAGGTAGAAAGAAATTGATCAGAGAGGGAGAAGAGAGAGTGAGAATAGATGGATGCAAAGAGGAAGATGGCACATGGAGACAAATGGAGTGGTGCTGGTTTGAGTGTTTTTGCCACGGTTGCTTTCGGCTCGCGGTCCGGCCCGGCCTTGCACTTGAATAGTGACCCACTTCTCTTTCTGGGACACAGATACTGTAAGGACAAAGGCAGGGCTTTGAATGAGATACTCAGAGGGTTCACAAAGGCAGATATTCCCCAGTGAAACCACACATCAATACTACCGTCCCTTGGGCTGGTAATGACATCTTTAGCTGCATAATGAGTTTACACAGGCGCTGTTTACGTCTACTCAGCCCCAGTCTTGGCCGCGTGCCATTGCGTAAAGCCAACACGCCCTGTTGCCTTACTTCATAGGCGTGTGCTACACTTCTACCAATGCAGTGCCTCACCTCTGGGCACCGTGCCCACTCCTCAGAGGAACCCCTGTGTTCTGCAGAAGACCCACACTCTAGGCCAATTGAAAGTGCAGTGGCAGAGCAGTGAGGGGCATAATTGTTACCGCTACACCAAGGTCTCCAGGTTATTCTGTAATAAGAGCTACTTATGTTCAATGAAAATCATCCCGGGCTACTATTATTAGTGTGGTAATAGCGATCACATCAGACAGGATTTTGTCAGAGGCTTCCCATGCAAGGATTCCAAAAGTGAGTACCCCAGTGCATCAGGCAGGGTTGTGCCTGGGAATCTGAAAATGGGTTTATCAACGTTAATACAGCGTTAATACACGACAGCCATAGCTGCAATGCTCCTACCACCACGGTTATAGTTTTAGAGATAAGTCCCACCAATGCCTCATGATTCATCACTCAAATATCAGCTTTCAATATGTTTTTTAAATTCAGCCACTTGTGTACAACCATCAGCTAAGCTATGAGTTCTGAAAATAGACACATTTTCGCCACAAATACAAGCTTTTCAATTTAGAGATACATTTATTAATCCAATCATGCGAAATTTTCTTCTTTAGTAGTCTGGGCTGGGCAGCTCCAGTAGCTACCAGCTACTGGTTTCAAGAGCCTGCTCTGCACTGAAAATTGAAACCCACATGATCTGATTGGTCTTTAGCGCTCAGTGGGCCTCCAGTCCTTGTTTGATTGGTTGGTTGCCAATAACTCTAATCAATCACTGTATACTAACGAGCCCCCCACCTTACATGGCAAGAAGGACAAAAGCAGGGCCTGCAAGAGAACAAATAGTAAAAGGGGGTCCAAAGTGTGCGGATCTGGGGGCTGATGCATTCTACACTCCCTCTATCTGCTGCAAAAACTCCCAAAGTAACATTCTAGTAGGGCTCAGGCCTGAGTCCCTGCGATGGGCACTCTTTGCCAGTGGTTGAAAGGGGAATGTAAAAGTGCTGGCACTAACTATCCCGGGTGAAAATTGCAAAAAACACAGTTGATGGACAGAATGCAGAACAATGTCTTACATTCACCCCAGTACAAAGATCTGGGCCTAAATCCATCGTTTTTTTGCACTCCACGCCACCCTAGGTCAGACAATGGCTATATGCAAATCAGCCTCGACCCTGTGCCTCATGGGAACAGTCCAGCCCGAACTACCAAGCCATGTCTTTCCCAGACCGGAATCTAGCATCCAAGGACCGGTTTTTGGCTATCAGCCTTCTTCAGCCTGGATAGCTTGACTCCAGTGATGGGGAGAGCCTGGGACTCACGTCTGAGCATACCCAGCCCACTCGGGGTGAAAATTGCAAAAAACACAGTTGATGGAGAGAATGCAGAACAATGTCTTACATTCACCCCAGTACAAAGATCTGGCTGCTGAGAAGATTTTTTATTTATTTACTTTATTTTATGCGATTTTCTAAGGCGCGAACGTTACCCGAAGGTGTCAGAGCTCTTTACATAAGAACCCGTTGCGATACATAAGGATTTAGAATTACATAAAAGATACAAACAGAAAAAATTGCAAATGTACAAGGTGTAAAGTCACACAAGTCAAGTCAAGTCAAGAGATTTATATAGCGCACTACATACCCAGAGGGTCTCAAGGCGCTTGAGGAGGGTGAGGAGTTACTTGTCGAATATCCAGGTTTTAAGTTGCTTTCTGAATGTAAGGTGGTTCTGAGTGAGGCGAAGGTGAGTGGGAAGTGAGTTCCAGGTTTTAGCTGCCAGGTAGGAGAAGGATCTGCCTCCCATGGTGGTTTTGTTGATGCGAGGTACAGTTGCAAGGGCTTGGTTGGAGGATCGTAGGTGTCGGGAAGGGGTGTAGAAGGAAAGTCGTGAGTTGAGGCATTCGGGTCCAAGTTCGTAGAGTGCTTTGTGTGCGTGGGTTAGGAGGCGGAAAGTAATCCTCTTGTTAACGGGGAGCCAGTGGAGGTTTTTCAGGTGTCCGGAGATGTGGTCTTTACGCGGGATGTCTAGTATGAGTCTGGCTGACGCGTTCTGGATGCGTTGGAGTTTTTTCTGGAGTTTTGCGGTGGTACCAGCGTATAGGGTGTTTCCGTAGTCCAGGCGACTCGTGACCAATGCGTGGGTGACCGTTTTTCTAGTTTCGGTGGGGATCCAGCGGAATGTTTTTTTGAGCATGCGAAGAATATTGAAGCAAGAAGATGAGACGGCGTTGACTTGTCTGTTCATAGAAAGTGAGGAGTCCAGGATGACACCTAAGTTCCGTGCGTGGTCCGTCGGGATAAGTGCTTTTCCAAGGGCCTCTGGCCACCAAGAGTCATCCCAGGCGGAGGGGGAGGTACCAAGGATGAGGACTTCAGTTTTGTCGGAGTTCAGTTTTAGACGGCTGTGCTTCATCCACTCGGCTACTTCTTTCATTCCTTCATGTAGATTGGTTTTGGCGGTGTTGGGGTCTTTGGTGAGTGATAGTATCAGTTGGGTGTCATCAGCGTATGAGATGATGTTGAGGTTGTGTTGGCGTGCGATGGCCGCGAGGGGGCTCATATATACGTTGAAGAGGGTGGGACTGAGTGAAGATCCTTGTGGCACGCCGCAGATGACTTCTGTAGCTTTTGATTTGAATGGTGGAAGGCGAACTCTCTGAGTTCTTCTGGCAAGGAACGAGGTGATCCATTCCAGTGCTTTTCCTTGGATTCCGATGTTTCTGAGGCGTTGTGTTAAGGTGCTATGACAAACTGTGTCAAAGGCTGCGGAGAGGTCGAGGAGGATGAGGGCGACTGTGTCTCCGTTGTCTAGCAGAGTTCGAATGTCGTCAGTTGTCTCAGTGCTGTGTTTGGCTCAGAAGCCGGACTGTGAGGAGTCGAGGGACTTGTTGGTTTCGAGGAAGGCGGCGAGTTGGTTGTTGACAGCTTTCTCGATGACTTTGGCCAGGAATGGAAGGAGCGAGATGGGGCGGTAGTTTTTGAGTTCGGTGGGGTCAGCTGTAGGTTTCTTCAGAAGGGCGCCGAGTTCGGCATGTTTCCAACTTTCCGGGAAGATAGCGGAGTTGAGGGAGCAGTTGATGACGTCTCGGAGGTGCGGTGCTATAATGGAGTCTGCTTTGTTAAAGATGTGGTGAGGGCAAGGGTCTGTGGGGGATCCTGAGTGGATGGAGTTCATCAGGCGGATTGTGTCCTCAGTGGAGATTGGGTTCCAGTCGTTGAGGATGTTCAAGGGGGGTGGGGGTCCTGCAGAGGGTTGGGTGGGTTGGTCTTCGGGTCGGTTGTCGAAACTGTTGTGGATTTCTGCAATCTTGTTGTGGAAGAATGAGGCTAGGGAGTCGCAGAGGGCTTGAGAGGGGGTGATGTCGTTGGAGTTGGCTGAGGGGTTGGTAAATTCCTTGACGATGTTGAATAATTCCTTGCTGTTGTGGGCGTTGTTATCTAGTCGGTCCTTGAAAGCGTCTTTCTTGGCGGTCCTGATCAGTTGGTGGTGTATACGGGTGGCGTTTTTGAAGGCGTCCTTGGTGCTGGTGTTTGGGTCTTTTTTCCAGGCCTTCTCAAGGGAGCGACAGAGTTTCTTAGATTTCTTAAGATCATCGTTGAACCAGGAGGCCTTCTTGCTGCCTAGATTGATTTGACGTTTTTTCAACGGTGCTAGGATGTCGGCGCTGTTGGATAGCCATTGGGTGAGGTTAATGGCTGCTTGGTCGGGGTTTGTGGAGTGGGCAGGGGGGCTTTGAAGAAGCGATGAAGAGATCTAGTCGATGGTGATTTTGTTCCAGTTTCTTCGCAGAGTGGGTTGAGGATAGTTGTTGGTTGTGGTCTTGTTGTAGGTAAAGTGAACGCAGCTGTGGTCCGTCCAGAGACTGCGCATGCCCAGAAGAGACACCCATAGGAAATGAGACATCTGGGGCCTTGTCTGGTACCTCTACTGAAATAGGACGAGTTTGAGACAACAATAGCAAAAATAGAGGTGTTTGACAAAACCTGAAATTAATTGGGAGATGTTACTTGGCACTGGGAGGCGGTTGTTGACAAGCCGCGGCACAGCTGCTGGCTTTGTGACTAAGAAACTCTGGAGAACAGTGGTGTTATTAGTGTCATTACAACAAATTAAATGCCAGTCATTTGTGTTCCATAACTTCAGTCTCCCTTTCTCCCAAGTGTTGTGTGTATACTGTGTTACTGCGCTCACACTGCTCTGCAAGCCGCAGGCGGCATCGGTGTAACAGCCTATAATGATTTATGAATCAGAATAGTAATTCTAAAAGGGCGTCAAGCATTGTGCATGTGTGTATTAAATTGAGGAAGACTAGGAAAGTGGGACTCCTTTGCTGTAATCCCAGCTTCACCCATATGAACAAATTGTGTGACCCTGGGCAATTTTCTATGCCTACGAAAGCCTCTGTTCTGAGGCAATAGGTGGAAGCAGTATTTCACTGCACAGAAGGTGCGGTATTAGAAAAGTCACACTTGTACACTTGAAGAAAACGTCTAGGAATTCTGCAGGAAGGGCAGAGAATTGGCCACCAGTGAACATTCTCTACCATAAATCTATATGGACACAGGAAATTTCACTGGGGGGGCTCCTACAGGGCACAAGTCCTAAAAAAAGAAGTGGGGTGACGCTGACGTCATGAGAGGAAGTGACGTCACGAAAGATGGCTTGCACCATCAGACTCATTGCCTCCCTTCGCTCATCCCATAGATGCGATTGCATCAGAGAAGCCAGTGCGTGAGCAGCGTTCTGAATGAGCTCCGATCTCGCCCCAGAGAGGCCAAAGAGTGAATGTGTGGCTCTATTTGCATTTGTTCCAGCTATCAAGCTCCCGGTAAAATAAGTGGGGGGACACCGCCCATCCACGTGGTATCCCGACTCGAGTCCTGGGCCCCTTTCACTCTTCACCTATCACACTCTATAACTCTTGGCCAACCTAAGAGGGCTACCTCCTGGTTCCGTGAGACTAAAAATATTGACGTTGGTTCCCTCTGTGAATCAGCTTTGCTATCACTTCCAAGGCTAGACCCGAACCTAGATGTTAACGAGCTCACCTCTCAATGCCTCACAGTCCTTGCAGTCGAAATCAATAACGTCGCTCCTCTCCAAAGCAAAAAGAAAAGGCCCACTCCCTCAGCACCGTGGTTCAACAAATCCCTCTATGAAGAATGGAAGCACCTAAGATTCCTGGAGAAACAATGGAGGCAAGCGCCCTCCACCGATAATTTGGCCACGCTTCGTTCAGCAAGATCCAAGTACCACAAGCACATCTTCCTTGGGAAAGCGTTGCACTTCAGAACCCTCCTTGACTCAGCTAAAAATAGACCCAAAAAACTATTCGATCTCATCAAGATTCCCAACTGCTCTCCCCCAACCTCCAAGTTGGAGGATTCTACGAAGACAGCAGCATATTTTGTTATATTCTTTGACGAAAAAGTGAAATCACTTGTGCATCAGGTCGTTCATCCTACCCCTCCAGAGGAGCGCAAATCCTTAGCCGTTTGGCAGAACTTTGACCCCCGTCTCTGAAGATGCCCTCCTCAAGTGCATCAGCGAAACAAAGCCCTCCAACCATTCCCTTGACCCCATCCCTAGTGCCATAGCCATTTACTTCTTTACCCATTCCCTTTCCTATTGGGCCACTCTGGTCAACCTCTCCCTCTCTCAAGGCTCCCTTCCTGTCTCCTTCAAAACTGGGCAGGTCACCCCTCTGCTTAAAAATCCCACTGCTGATGCGAATGACCTCAATAACTTCTGCCCCATCACTAACCTACCCTATCTTGCGAAGATCACAGAAAGATGTGTAGCAAAACAACTCTCTCGTCATATCAAGGACAATGACCTTCTTGATAATTTTCAGGCCGGCTTCATCCAAAACTGCAGCACTGAAACAGCCCTGCTGCAAGTGATTGATGACACGCTGCAGATACTCGACTCGGAGGGAGGGTCTTGTCTTCTAATTCTCCTTGACCTTTTTTGCAGCCTTTGACACTGTCAATCACAACACTCTCCTCAACACTCTTCAACAGAGAATGGGCATGGTGGGCACTGTGCTTAAAGGGTTTGCATCCTTCCTCTCTGATAGATCCCAAATGATCAAAATAGCGAACAGTCTTTCATCTCCTTTGGTGGTAGGTCAAGGTGGTCCTCAAGGCTCTATACTTGCACCCACATTGTTCAACCTCTACTTAGAACCACTGAGAAATCTCCTAAGTAAATCTGGGATCCACTATCGTCTCTATGCAGACGACACTCAAATCTACCTTAAGGTTGCCTCCACTCACGATCTCTCCATCCTAAGCTCTACTCTCGACTCCATTCAAAACTGGATGTCAACTCATCAACTGATTCTGAATCCTGCCAAAACTGAATTCCTCCTCCTCTCCTCCTCACTTTCTCCTCCCCGGTTCAATCACGGATGGATCAGATGAATCTACTTAACAATAAACTCATCATTGTCGACAGCGCAAAATCCCTTGGTGTCATACTCAACAAAAAACTCAATCTAATCTCCCACATCAATTCTGTTGCAAAGTCTGCACGATACCAACTGCGCCTTCTTTGGGGAATTTGTCACTTCTTCTCGGAGCAAGACCTTAAAACTCTAGTCCAATCGCTGGTCCTCTCCAGACTGGACTACTGTAATTCTCTTCTTACTGGTCTCCCCAAACCCCACCTGTCCCCCCTTAAATCTGTTTTCCATTCAGCAGCTCGTTTCATTTATGGGGCTAAAAGAAGCGACCACATCACACCCTTGTTATCCACCCTCCGCTGGCTTCCCATCGAGGCAAGATCTATCTACAAGACTGCCTGTATCACCCACAAAGCCTTGCACTCCTCCTCTCCTAGCTACCTGGCGAATAAACTGAAACTCTCTGGAGGCTCTAGACCATCACGTAATGCGGAAAATCTACTGCTTGAACCTCCCACTTTCAAGGAGGAAAGATCGATGGCCCAATCTTTTTCAGGCAACGCAGTGAGAATCTGGAACTCACTTCCGCCTCAGCTCGGACCACCACCTCCTCCCAGGACTTCAAAACTAACCTCAAAGTTCTCCTCCTTCAAAGACACTTCCAAATATAATGCTCGCCCTCTCTATTATCTGAAGGAAGACCTTCCATTATAGGAAATTCTATTATCCATGACTATGGAAGTGCCTTCCCAGTGTGTTCTTGTGGTTTGAGTGGTGTTGAGTGGTCTGCCCTTTTTTTCAAGTATTATCCTTCTACCTGTGTCTGGTACTCTTTTGTAACATGCACATGTCACTTTTGTCTTGTAACACACTGTTTGCTACCTCTCACATTTTGTTTGCTTTTGATACTTGCACAAGTGCCACCATTGCCTACGTAACGTTTGTTCTTGTGCTGGAGTGTCTGCCATTTATTGCAGCCCTATACCTCTACTTGTGCTTTGTACGCCTTTGTAACTTCCACACACGTCACTTTTTCCTCCTGTAATGCACCGTTTGCTACCTCTTATATTTTGTTTTCTCACAATTGTCACTTTTACCTCATGTAACTTAAAGTTTGCTTTTGTAATTTGTTCACTTGTCATTTTCTCCTCATGTAACCTTAACGCTTCTATTGTGAAGCGCTCTGACACCTTCGGGTAAAGTCGCTATGTAAAAAATGCATAAAATAAATAAATACATAAATAAATATGGATTTAGGTTCAGGCCGTTAGTGATGCACTATCCGGTAGAATACACAAGTGGCCATACTGACTCCACCCTCCTGTCTCCCTGGCTCCACCCCTGCCTCACTGACTCACTCCGCCCCTCCCCTCAGGGCGCTAGACCCGGGACCCACTGAAACCACAGGGGGTGGGGCAGGCTTGGGGAACGCCACCCTGTCAACTGATGAGTCGTATTTCGTTATCAATGCCTTTTAGGTTCAATTATTGGGGTGAGCGGCGCCTGTTTTCTGTACGTGATCCAGGTGGGTGCAAAGCAATTATCTCTCCAGTAGCGCCAAAACACCTCGTGGCAGTCTTCTGGGAGCTTTACAGAGACGACCCAAATGCATTCCTGTGCCTTCCAGCCTGGAGGTGTGACCTTTTCACCCCCCCCCCCCGTAGGGCTTTGTTTTGCATTGTTCTGCCCCCCTTTGCTGTACCTGATAGGTGCATATGTCACCCTGAGGCAGAACGCACAGAGATGGGGCGTTTCTGGAAACTCCAAGGTTTCACCAGCCGCGGCATCACTTTGCAAGTCAGAGAGAGCAAGTGTACACGTCACAGCCCCAGCTGCGGAACAGGTCCAGCTCTGGGCCGTCAGCCGTCCTCCCCATGTCCTGGCCGCGCCCGTATCCTGACCCTAATTGCCTCTTAGTACATTTTGATTAAGCAATTTGCATACCAACCCAATTATGCTGCTCTATAAACACATGTAACAATCAAAACGCCAAACCTCATGCATAAAAAGTCCGTCAAACAATTCAACAGGAATAGGTTTAAACAAATCTTTAAATTGTATTAATCACTTCTGCAAAACAGTGGCTGTAATATAATGAGAATCTAATCAATTGTATATCCTCGATTGTCGGATTAACACTTCTTTTCACTACTCAGTGAAGGGCAGAAGGATCGTATGTTGGTAAAGTGAAACAGGCTAGTCATGTCCGTTGAACACTTTCTTTGTGTGTTTCAACAATTTTATAATCGAATCGACCAATTTCAAGTCCTGCCTTGCAGACACAAAGAAAGCATAAAAGCCCACAAATCAATAAAAATTTGAATATTAACATCATGGATCTACAGTAGAAATCTGGAACGCTTGGCCAATTCTGCTCAGCCACAGTCAGACATTCCATTATTACTGCAATATTTAACCAAGTTAAGAAAAAAACAAGGTAACAAAATATAAGCAGCCAAGAGACAGAGCCCCTCAACTACAGGATCTAAAATTGTGTTGGTCACTTCTACTAAACAGTGGTTGTAATATTACCAATATTGAATCAATATCACTGCATCTTTTCTTGGGCAAAACACAGAGTCCCTCAGGACACAATATATTTTTATTTATTTGCGATGAACGATTTTATTGTCTCTTTCATGAACTTGACAATACGAATATTTATTTTATGTGCATTGTTTTGCAACAGAGAGAAAGGACTTCTTCACTGTATTTAATTCCACATTTGCTATTGATTGGTCTTAAGAATGAGATTTGTAGAACTTTCCGCCTGGACCGATTGGTAATAGACCTACGAGGATTCAGAGCGACAGATCTTTATCTTAAGGGCATTTTTGCTAATTATTCAAAAAGATCAACTTGATGCAGACGAAAAGGTGGGAATTCTCAACATATATAAGACTCAAGGCTATGTTTGAACAGATAAAGATTTTAGTTTTAGCCTGTACAAAGTGTCTCTTAAAGAAACATGTACACCAACTACCTGTAACCATGGCAACACCAACCAAGCTTGGCTGGTACCCTGTAACGGTAAAGCGATTGTACTTGCCTGTCAAATTTCATAAAAATATTTTGAAATAATTTTTTTTTAAAAAGAAGATAACAATGTGAAGCTATTTATTAAGGATGCCCCGATCTTATGTTTTCTAGTTTGATGATATCTGCCCGGATACTTACTTTTTTGTGATTTCCTTAATTATAGTTGTTATTACTCTTAAGGCAGATCTGGAGAGGACCAGAACGTTTCTGGGTCCTTCTTCTTCAAATGTACCAGTAAAATGGCCTTAGTGCCCTGCGACAGCGTAGTAACTTTCTTCCATAGCAATGTGCCTTTGACACAGCGAGGGCTTTAAGAGGGCCGGGTCTCACTGGGTCTGAGGACTGGCAGTTTTTTAAAGGAGGCCTTGAGACGGGTTTCTATCGGGCTCTGTTTTGTGCCCGGGCACAGGCGGTCCGTTTTTTCCGGACTGTAGTGACCTGCGGCACAATGTGCGCTGCTCACACTGCTCACTTCTCACTAGTGTGCGCTGCTCACACTGCTCACTTCTCACTGGTGTGCGCTGCTCACACTGCTCACATCCCACTAGTGTGCGCTGCTCACAGTGCTCACTTCTCACTTGTGTGCGCTGCTCTCACTGTTCACTTCTCACTAGTGTGCGCTGCTCTCACTGCTCACTTTTCACTAGAGTGCTCTGCTCACACTGCTCACTTCTCACTAGTGTGCGCTGCTCTCACTGCTCACTTCTCACTAGTGTGCGCTGCTCTCACTGCTCACTTCTCACTAGAGTGCTCTGCTCACACTGCTCACTTCTCACTAGTGTGCGCTGCTCTCACTGCTCACTTCTCACTAGAGTGCTCTGCTCACACTGCTCACTTCTCACTAGTGTGAGCTGCTCACACTGCTCACTTTTCACTAGTGTGCGCTGCTCACACCACTCACTTCTCACTAGTGTGCGCTGCTCACACTGCTCACTTCTCACTAGTGTGCACTACTCACGCTGCTCACTTCTCACTAGTGTGCGCTGCTCACACTGCTCACTTCTCACTAGTGTGCACTACTCACGCTGCTCACTTCTCACTAGTGTGCGCATGCTCACACTGCTCACTAGTGTGCGCTGCTCACACTGCTCACTTCTCATTAGTGTGCTCTGCTCACACTGCTCACTTCTCACTAGTGTGCGCTGCTCTCACTGCTCACTTCTCACTAGAGTGCTCTGCTCACACTGCTCATTTCTCACTAGTGTGAGCTGCTCACACTGCTCACTTCTCACTAGTGTGCGCTGCTCTCACTGCTCACTTCTCACTAGAGTGCTCTGCTCACACTGCTCACTTCTCACTAGTGTGAGCTGCTCACACTGCTCACTTTTCACTAGTGTGCGCTGCTCACACCGCTCACTTCTAACTAGTGTGCGCTGCTCACACTGCTCACTTCTCACTAGTGTGCGCTGCTCTCACTGCTCACTTCTCACTAGAGTGCTCTGCTCACACTGCTCATTTCTCACTAGTGTGAGCTGCTCACACTGCTCACTTCTCACTAGTGTGCGCTGCTCTCACTGCTCACTTCTCACTAGAGTGCTCTGCTCACACTGCTCACTTCTCACTAGTGTGAGCTGCTCACACTGCTCACTTTTCACTAGTGTGCGCTGCTCACACTGCTCACTTCTCACTAGTGTGCGCTGCTCACACTGCTCACTTCTCACTAGTGTGCGCTACTCACACTGCTCACTTTTCACTAGTGTGAGCTGCTCACACTGCTCACTTCTCACTAGTGTGCGCTGCTCACTGCTCACTTCTCACTAGAGTGCTCTGCTCACACTGCTCACTTCTCACTAGTGCGAGCTGCTCACACTGCTCACTTCTCACTAGTGTGCACTCCTCACTTTTCACTAGTGTGAGCTGCTCACACTGCTCACTTCTCATTACTCACACTGCTCACTTCTCACTAGTGTGCGCTGCTCTCACTGCTCACTTCTCACTAGAGTGCTCTGCTCACACTGCTCACTTCTCACTAGTGCGAGCTGCTCACTTCTCACTAGTGTGCTCTGCTCACACTGCTCACTTTTCACTAGTGTGAGCTGCTCACACTGCTCACTTCTCACTAGTGTGCGCTGCTGACACTGCTCACTTTTCACTAGTGTGAGCTGCTCACACTGCTCACTTCTCACTAGTGTGCGCTGCTGACACTGCTCACTTTTCACTAGTGTGAGCTGCTCACACTGCTCACTTCTCACTAGTGTGCGCTGCTCACACTGCTCACTTCTCACTAGTGCAGCAGTTACGGCATGACGTCATGCCAGGTGAGCGGTGAAGGGGAAGGGAAATCCTTTAAAGAGTCATTTTCTAAGACTAAGGCTCTTCTTACCAGTGGTGGAATTTCAACCAAATCGGTAACTCTGGGTGGGATTCGGCCACAGTGCTTAATTTGAGCCGGTTGTTTCTGGTGCTCGGCACCAGCATTCCATTCTTAGTACCGCCGCTTGTGATAGTCTGCCACATGGCGGCCCTATCTGATAAATTTGGGTATGAGCACAACAGTTCATTAATTTATTATGCATTAACAATCACTAATAGCTTCCACCCAAGCCGTTCTTATAGCTTCGGGGGGCCTGGAATAGTCTGAATTGGCACACTTGTATGAGTGTGATGGTCAGTGGTTGTGTTGGTACTGTAATTGGCAGCGCTGGCAGGGGCAATGGGTGGTGCAAGTTGCTGTGTCCTCCTGATGTGGGCCCTGCCAGGGCTTTAAGTGGGCCGGGTCTCACCAGGTCGGAGCACCGGCTTTTTTTTTAAGGGGGCCTCAAAACGGGTCTCTATCAGGCTCTGTTTCGGGCCCTGGCACAGGTGGTACGTTTTGTTTTCCGGACTGCAGTGACAGCAGGCGTATCGATGTCCGCTGCTCACACTGCTCACCTCTCACCAGTGGAGCAGTTACGGCATCACATCATGCCAGGTGAGCCTTGTAGGGGAAGGGAAATCAATTACAGAGTCATTTTCTCTCTGGATTTCCCTTCTTTTTTTAAATCTCAGGAGCAGCAACATTGTTGTGGTGTCACCAGGGCTTTAAGTGGAAGTGTTTTCAATATTATACACAAGCCATAGTTGCTGCTTATTTGTCTTATGCAACTAACAACCATTGACAAAGCCAATAGTCCTGACTTGTTGTAGGTATAATGTTACTTGTTGTATCATATATCTGGATGCAATAACAGGAACAGCAAAATACAAGTCGGGCGGCACACTGTGCTACGCACAGATTTTTAGCGTCAGTGTTTTTAAGTCACGACCTAATTACATTGACCACGCCCCTTTGAGAGACCCCCCCCAGTTTTTTCATCCCACTTAAAGCCCTGGTCACAGTACACTCAGTAGCTCGCTTCAACTCTTATTGACGTAGCTGATATTCTTACTTGGAGTCTTAATACAGTACAATGTGGAGTTGTGACCTAACATTGACGGTCTAACATCTCCTTCTCTTTATGACTGTAGACAAGAGCACAGAGTAACAACAGGGCGAGAACTCTGGATTCAAATACTTTTAGCAGATATTAGCTTCATGAAGCTAAGATTTGACTTTTAGAAAGAGCCCAAGCGAACGATCACCGGGCCAGTGTAGCGAATGACCACGAATAGCTTTAAATACATCTACTGTGGAGTCAACCCTCACCTACAGCCATCGGCCAACCACATAATATATATCTTGTCCAGCACCAAAAGGCATCCCCTTGGTTTTGCAATGGTTCCTATTTCCTGTATTTATTTTCTTGTATTGACCGAGGGAGGTTGTCGCCCCTTTGCAGACCGATGGGTGTCTGATCTAGAAGTGTAACACCGCCCCGGTAAGCCAACACATGGACAAGAGTGCTGTCCAGGCGTGGTGGAAAACTGCTTGCGTTGGCCATAATGGTAACTAGATCAGCAAAGTACACATTAAAAAGGTGGGGAGCAAGGATGCACTCCAGTTTAAACCACTGTAAGTGCCAGAAGCTAAAGATTCCACCCATGGAAGCAGTCTTAATACAATTTTGAGGGAACCAGACGTCTGCGTTTGCACAGAGGGCTTCACATTTTGGCCAATAACTACCTGGAAATAGCAATACATACCAATTTGTCATCTGACAATTTCTTGTGGAAGGTTACACACAGAAATAATATCGATAACGCAGAACTTACTATTACAACAACTACTTTGAAACACCGGTTTATACCAAATCACCGGCTTTTACAAATTCTTTCTGACGCTCACTAGCACATACAGATTAGACACCAACAACACACATTTTATTATCAATACACTGTGCCTTCATCGCTGCTTTCAAATTTGGCTTGAAGTTTCATTAATACCATCAGCAGATGCAGACTTTGATTAAGCCCTACAGAAATCCCATGGGGGATGAAACGCGTTGGCAAGCAATTGTGTGGAGCTTTTAAAAGAATAAAGGGTTTTTCAACAAAAGAATTATATTGACTACAATCAAGAAACACGACCATCTGTTATTTTCATCTGGGAAGCTATTTATCAATATACTGTTCTATTGTTTAAATAGGATGCACTGGGATATCCATATATAAGGGTACTTGTTTTTCTAGGGTGCAGGGTCAACCTTTGGTCTTAATAGTTGACTGTATCTGACGTGAGTTGGATTAACGCTGTGACATTATCAACAGTTAAGACGTCTTTGATGAATCCAGTCAGAACAGGTATATTAATCCCTCTATCCAGTCCTCCCGGCCTGAAAAGAGAGTTTTAGCAAATAATTTAGATTTAACATGCACTAGAGTTGTTTATTGATTGTCGCCCAGTTTGGTCTATCACCATTCGCCTCTGTTTGAACCAGTATACTGCCTTGTCAAGGTGATGGTGCAAAGAGTTCCAGACCATCTTTAAAAAGAGGCAATAGTTTTGAGTCTGAAAGAGCGGATGATGCTTCGAAGGAGCTCTGGGTGTCCCTTTGGCTTCAGATGTTCAAGTAGCTCTGGCTTTCGATTAGATCGACAATGAGTTACATCAACCACTCTTGCGCCAGGCCAGAGGCAGGTTTTGCCCTTACGAATGGCGCATCCCTGGGAGAACCATATAACTCAGTCACATGCACTGACCAGGTCTTCACCCTCATATTTCTGTTGGACTGTCCCAAGCTCACCGGTGACCAGGCCTTCCTGCGATGGTTTTGCTTAGATGCTTCCCACTGGTGTTCCTGATGGACTCTTCTTGCGCAGGCAGCTATGGCTTAAGACTTCAATCAATCAAGGATTTATAGAGCGCGGCAAATCACCCGTGAGGGTCTCAGTGTGCTGGAGATGCTAACTGCTTTTTTTGTGAAAAAGAGGGGAAAGTAAGGAGAAGACACTCAAAAAACAGGAAAACACAAGGAGAATGCAATGCAATTGATGGGAAACCAAAGAAGTGGGAAGAAGGTGATGAGGAGGGGGAGAAAAAGGGAGCTGAAACTCAAGGATTCTGTGTGATAGAAGAATATAAACAGATAATAGACTACTAAACATTACTAGTTAAATAATCATCCAAAAGTAAAACTAGATATATTCAAAGCAATTGCATTAGGAAAAATTGCCCTCATTACGATGGCCATCGTATCGAGATGTAGACTGCCTGACATGTAGCCGGAGGCTCCACCAGCCTTATTACGATCCAACGTCGGTAAAGGTGGTTGGAAACATAGTAACACTGGCCTATGCACACGCTATTCTCATCATTACTTGTAATATAGTATACAATTAGTGGCACAATTATAGGTAAAATTATGCAGTGTGACGAGCTCTTTATCCCAATGACAGTAGTCGAATGATGCTCTTTTGTTCTTTAATTTGATGGATTGCCCAGCCAACACGTGTTTCGTCGTGGGTGATTGCCCAATCGACTTCTTCGGGGCTGTATAACGAATGATGAATTTCTTATTGTTCTCCCCGCCGGTTCTACTTCCATTCCAGCCGCTTGTCCGTCAAATCCTGGTCTCTATCTTCCCATTTCGTTTTAACATGAATGATCTTGGAGGAGTTCCAAAGAAACCCAAAAGAGCTTAAGGAACATTTGAGGCAACATTTGGTGTATGGGAGAATCTCAGGCTTGTCAGGAATACTTTTATGTCCAGAAACTGATGGAAAGATGTTATTTCAGTAAGAAGGGCAGGCATAGTGCTATCTGGGTTTCAAATGAAGAAACATATATCATCCGCTCAGACAGCAAGTTTCAATTGCTTATCTCCATAAGAAAAAGAAGAAATCGAGGAACTATGGCAAATGCAAGAAAGAAAAGGTTCCAGTGCCAACATAAATTATAGGGGCGATAAAGGGCAACCTTAGTGAACCCCTACCTCCGGTGTAAAGTAAAATATGCAGAGGTTTGTCCATTAACCAGAACTGAGGCTGTAGGGGAAACATACAATAAAGGAATCAGAGATATGCGTTAAGGACCAAAGCCATGCCATCTTAGAGAATGAATCGAGAAATGCCAATGAATCCTATCAAAAGCCTTCTCTGTGTTAACTTTAATTGCAGCTAGAAGAATTTTAAGAGAAGAAGCCTTACCTAGTACATTAAAGAACAAACTGGCATTATCAGAGGTGAACCTTACCTTTACAAATCCCACCTGTTCCTTATAGATCAATTTTTGTAGCAGAAGATCGATTCGCAAAGCTAATACCTTAACAAACATCTTGCAATCGACATTTATGAGAGAAACAGTACAGTACTTTTAACAGAACTTATGGTCTTTCTCCTCCGTTGCAATACAACAAATAGAAGTATCTTGAAATGTACTGGTTTACATGCCAGAAGTGGAAAATAATGAAAACCCCATAACATTTTGGATAATGATACATGAGAAAAATGAGTAAAAAATTAAACCGTAAATTCATAAGGACCTAGGGACTTACCCTTTTTAAGAAGTGAAAGTGCATTAAATGCCTCTGTCAAGAAAATTTCTGTACCAAAAGCAGAAAAATCAATTTAGGTAATTATCTGGTTTTGGGGAGAATAACATTTCAAATAAGTAGTAAGCGATGACTCAGTGAGGGATGAATTCCTTTAGAATAAAGATCAAAATAAAATTCCTTAAATACTTGCAAAATATCAGCATATCTTTATGAAGTACCTCCTGCATCAGTACACATAGAATCAATAGGGTACATGTGTTCCTTTATTTGTTTATTTGATGAGTTTTATATAGCTTTGGCTAGACCCGGAGGTATCAGGGCGCTTTACATGAGGTTCCACATTGTTACAAAGTTACATCCCTTAAAAGTTACATATGTAGCTAGAAACATTTAAAGAGCATAGAAGACTAGATAAATGGAGCGTAGAGGGAAAGGGGGTAAGGTAAAATGGCAGGAGGGAGATACAGCGGAGAGACGAAGGAAAGTTTGCCCAAAGTCCGGCTGGGTAGGTGGTGGCTGAGGGGGAAGTCCACAGCCAATCTCCTCTATAGCTATCAGGTATCTCCACCGGGCATTGGCCAAAATGCTAGGTCTCAACGGACGGTGGCAAGTTCTCAGATTCTTTGTCCTGAGCTTATTGAAATTAATCCGCTCTTTGAGCAATTAGTGTTACATAGGCCCCACGTAGCATCCTTGTGTACAGGTGCCCCTCCGATCATTTGTGCAACCCTTCATGGGTAAAGGGTTTACCTCAGGTCACCATTTTGAGGTCAGGGGTGCTGTGTCGAAGTTACATTTTAATCAAAAGAGCCCCCCCAGTGATAAGGCAGTCGAGGCGCCCCCAAAATCCCCCGGTCCCGCTCACCGAGATGAGCAGCTTCCACTCTTAACTCACCGGTTCAGGGCACGTTCAGGAGCTTTCAAAAGCCTCGGGCGCAGGGCTCCCGACTATGGCATTGAATGTGCCTGCCACCTCCATCAATCACCCACTGTGGCTGCACCAAGTTCTCCGGATCTGCCGAAATGCTGACTCTTCAGGGAGGCGCAGGGAGTTCCATTAAGGAACCTTTTCAAAGGTACGCCCGTGTCGCAGCTCATTTCTGTTACCGGCCGTCTCCGTCCACAGGCGCCATTTTGCTGCAGTCAGTATTCTCTGCGTGCCTCGTTATTTTTTACCGGACGACAACTTCTCCACTCCTGGGCTAGACTTTTCCAACCCGTTCTCTTTCCCATGCCGTCAGGGACATGTCGGTGTCTTGCAGCACTGCATCGGCTTCAACTGCAAGAAACAGCACTGTGGCGGTGGAGCCAGTGTGGGTTACATCCACCCGGCCATCTTGGAGGACTGTCTTCTCTCACGGAGCCTCAGAGAGTCACAAAAAGGGGTCTTTTCCTAATGTGGACAGTGCTCGTTCAGCCTCCACTGGATCGGTCCCAGTTTCGCAGCCGCTGTCTCCGGTTTTGCTAGATATTTGGGAGCATATGCGCTCAGGACGCTGATGCAGCCCTTTCCTTTACTTTAAGTTAGTTAGCCAAAGCGTCCCAACTTTGTTATTGGCCTCATAAAATCTAGCCCTGCTCTTAAGTAAGATAGAAGAAGAAGATTGGCACGTAGATATCCTATTAAATTGGAATTTGGCCGATAGTAATTGTTTGAGGTTTTCTTTGGTCTTAGCAGCATAAAATTGGCATTCTAGCTTCTTGATGGAGGAAACCAGATTTTGAGCACCTTATCCTGGGCCTTTCTTTTCCGGTATACATAATTTACGATAAACCCCGCAACCGTTACCTTGAAGGTTTCCCACAAGAGGTGCAAGATATGTTAGAAGTGTCATTAACCTCAAAGAATTCAGAAAGACAAAGACTATGATAAACCCCCTACCCGATGCCTTAAAGGTGTCCCACAAGAGGTGAGTGGATACTTTAGATGTGTCATTAATCCAAAAGAATTAAAAAAGAATGAGAAAATGGAAGAGACAAGGGGGATCAAATCCAAATCAGATATCAATGTGGCACCATCTGAAAGAACCATAGGATGAATAGTAGTAGAAGTCAGGCATTGGATAGAGGTTTACTCAAAAAATTGAAATCAAGAGAGCGACCCATGAGCAGGAGAATAAAATGTATAGTCTTTGAGAGTAGAGGGCACAACCTCCAGGCGTCTAATAAGGCTCCTTTATAGAACAACATTGTTATGCATCTTGTCTGGTACAAACAGTAGTCCTTTCAAAATGCCAATTGTGCATGCAGGGGATCCTAGGCAGTGATGGGGTTCCCGTATTTGCTAATGGTTAAAATACTTACCAGTAATCCCATTACTCTGAGTCCCACCATCCCTGTTCTGATATTTACAATGCACAAATGCCTCATGATAGATTAATGTAGGCAAGATCATTATTAGAGGAACCCAATACCCGGAACCCCAACCTTTGTCCAATGGAACTCTATCAATGAATCAATCAATCAGGGGATTTGTAAAGTGCACTACTTACCCGCTAGGGTCTCAAGGCGCTGAGGGTGGGGGGGGGGGAGTAGCTGCAGCTAGTGGTCGAAGAGCCTGGTCTTGAGCAGTCTTCTGAAGGCCGGGAGGTCTGCTGTCTGTCGTAGGTGGAGGGGGAGGGTGTTCCAGGTCTTGACGGCGCTGTGGGAGAAGGATCTGCCGCCGGAAGTGGTTCTGTGGATGTGCGGGACGGCGGCCAGGGACAAGTCGGCGGCGCGGAGTTTCCTGTTGGGGGCGTAGAAGGAGAGTCGGCTGTTGAGATAGGCTGGGCCGGTCTTGTGGAGTGCCTTGTGTGCGTGGATCATGAGTTTGAATGTGATTCTTCTGTCGACGGGGAGCCAGTGCAGGTCTCTCAGGTGTGGGGTGATGCGGTCTCGGCGTGGGACGTCAAAGATCAGGCGTGCGGAGGTGTTCTGGATTCTTTGGAGTCTGTTGATGAGTTTGGATGGGGCTCTGGCGTAGAGGGCGTTTCCATACCCACCCCTCATGCGCTTCCTGATCAACAGAGCTTTAGAAATCCCTTATTCAATCCCATACAGGTGCAAGCTCTCCAGGAAGGGACAGCGGCAGGGAGGGATGTAACAATCAGGACAAGAAGGACCAGAGGATGGGAGGGGTGTAGTGATCAGAGCAACGAGGAACAAAGGGAGGGCGGTTGCAACCATTAGAGCAGGGAAGACTGGACTCTGAGCAATGTACCTGCTGGTAAATAATGTAATCATTACAACTTCCTGTCCTTCCCTCTTCAGCTCATTGTGAAACCAGGAAATGTACAAGCTATACAATTAAGGATAACTGGATAATTATACCAAACACCAATAAAGCTGGCACACTAAAAAAGGAATATTAAATATGGAAACAGATCTCTCTGCTTTTTTCTTCATAGCAGAAACTACTTGGAGAGAAAAACCACCATCCGACTGACCAACCTCTCAAAGTATGCTATGTTTAAGAAAGATTGAAGGAGTTTACTAGGCCGCTGCCCTGAAAATCTCCCAAAAAGATGGAATTCAATCCAAGAGGCAGACATAGCCATTGTGGTCGAGCCCTGCACCACTGGGAACCCCCATTGTATGCTGTAAACATCAGTAATTGCAGGATTTAGCCAATAGCTAATCTTTGAGTAATAGGGTTAGACCCTGTCTCCGCTGAACTAAAATAGACAAAAAGAGCATCTGTAAGAAGAAACTATTTCCAAATAAATCAACAGAACTCTTCTCAAATCTAAGGAGAGAAGAGGAATCTCATCTTGACAAATTGGGGAATGATAAAACTCTGGTAAGATCATTTCCTGATTCAGAGAAGGAATCTTTGGCACAAAAGAGGGGCCAGGCCTCACGACTACTTTGTCAGCTAACATTCTGAGGTAATGATGCTTATAACATAGAGCCCCTAACTCTCCTAATGTCTAAGGTATTGTGATAGGCTCACGGAACAACATGTTTGAAATCCACAGACTGAAGAGGTTCAAAAGGGGGATCTTTAAGGACATCCAGAATAGGTAAAGATCCCAAGCGGATGCTAAAGGACTTGTCACAGGTCAGGCTTTAGAAAACCTCTAAGGAAGTGAAAACCAAAACACTCACAATTGTGAAGGCCTCCACAGTTCTGACTAAATGCTTTAAAGGCTGCCCACTGAGTTTTTAAAGTAGTCACTTTCAATCTTGCAGGAAGGACAAAACCTGGACACCTTGACAAAAGAAGAGATTAAATCCTGCCCCAAACATCATTTCTTAATTGATTCTCTGTCATGAGAAAAGACTCAAAGAGTTGGCTATTTCCTGGGAACTTGAACAACAACTTCTAGGTCTGTAAACAATGTCTTTTTTGTAGCCCAATCCACTCAACTTCCAAGCCATTAAAGGTACGCGAAGAAGAGAGCCATGAGACGTATCTGGAAAGCTATGGAGAGTGAACCAGTGGCAGGACTCACTCTGGACAACGCTTCCTCTCAGTTATCAGAACATGTCAGGATGAGAGGGACCAGTAGGAAGCAATCAAAATAACTCTAACTTCCTCATCCTGGTTAGAAGCTTCATCATGAAAGGAAATAGAGGTAAGGCATCAGGTATCCCTTGAGACCAAGGACAGGAAACAGCATCCAGACCCCAAGCCTTTTCTTCCTTTACCCTTGAACACAACTTGGTAAGCAGAGCATTTCTCTGAAGGACAAAGCATACATCACAGGGGTTCCCCATTCTTGACAAATCTCTGCAAACAGGAGAGGATTTGGCTGATGGTTCTGTGGAGAGGGAAAACCCTGCTTAACTCATCTGCTATCCTGTTCTCTATTCCCTGGGTGTAAATTGCAGAAAGAGACATCAGGTGAATCCCTGGCCCTTGAAGAATTGCTTGGCATGGCCTTGATGATGTCACATGAGACATCAGAAAGAAATCCTGCTTGTTCTTTCATGTATATCAACAATTCTGAGCCGTCATCTCCTTCCTGCGCTGCAATGACCCAGCATTCAAAGTCCTTTACAAGAGGTTGTGTCGCTTACAGCACCATCGGTGCCTTCCCACAATGCTATGTTGTTGCCAGCAAGGGATTTCCGTAGTGTCTCTCTTCTTATCCACAGGACCAGAAGGTATGCAATCATACGACTGCTTGAAGTACGCGTGATCAATGTAGCCAGAATTCAATCAGTTTAGTGCACCCTATGGACCCCTTGGTACCAATGCATTGCCAATCGCGCTTGTCATAATCAGCAAACGCGTGCAACCTTGTGAAGGGGACCATGTGCCTATACCTCGCTGCCCCTCCTGTTGCAACATCCCACCGACTGAAATGAACAGTCAACCACCATCCCAGCCATTCTGCTAAGTGGGAGAGATGACCGGCCAGCGGGTACTCCGATGAGCAGAACTTTGGTATTGTTCAGAAGGGGGAGGACCACCTCCTGCATGGGACTTCAGAAATCTGCTTCCGGTTAGTAGGGTTGCACATTGTATAAGACTGCGAGTTGGCACCAAGCTGTCTTTCCAAAGTGAGTTTTGAAGGATAGGTCTGACTCAATAGAACTGGTGATTAGGCTGAGTCGAGGGGAGACTCCCCCGTATTTGCGTGTTAATGGGTCAGTCATGGAGGTGGGCTTGTTTGTTGCTGTCATCTGTCTTGGTGATGTTTATCTCTAGATAAGTGCCTGGCATCAATCTTTGTTAAAAGGTACATACTATAGTTGGATCTCATCTAAGATACTCCTAGCTTTTTGAAATAGACCTGCTCTTTGCTGTTCTTCCGAAGAAGTGTCGGCTACAGGCATTGGATGGAAGGGAATTGGCTGTGCTGAATATAGTCTCTTGGATTGCACCCCTGGGCACCCGTGGATTGCACCCCTGGGAATTGGTAAGCAGGAATACAAAAGGGCATCATAGCTGCTACCTTGCAAACACTTCATCCGAACATAATGTGAATCATGAGACGAAAGATGACCTCACAGGAGTTGGCAAGGCTGATTCTGCCTGGGGTGCAATTGTTATTTTTGGTGCCAACGCTTATTATGTGTTTGCAAAACGCTGTGTGGAACAATAGTCAGTGTATGCCTCTGTCCTAAACCATACCTTGTCAACAAAAAAATCTGAGAAAGTGGTTTCTTGCGATATAGACCCTGCAATGTGTATATAAATGGCTGATGTCTCTAGCTACTAATGCTGCCTTCCATGGAGGACTTTCTGCTCCTCAGATCCTTCTAAAGACGTGGTTTGGGAATTTAAGAGATCTGCTGCCTGTAACGCGGCGTAACCAGTTCCGCTACTTTTAATTTTCTATTTAAATTAAGATCATGGCACCTGGCCAGCTTGCTACTTCCTGTTGCAAAAGATGGGCAGCTTTGCCAACGACAACATCGAGAGCTGAAGATCAGTATTATGAGAACCAGCTGCTGGCCCAGGTGGTACACTGGAAATCCCTGGGTTAAGATGTTTCCTAGCAGTGCCCAGGCACCAATAACTGCACGCCCTCTTCTGGGAATGAGCTCCCGTACAGCGGCCCTGTGACTTGGAGTCAACCCAGAGCATCACGTCTCTCCGTTGACTAGGAGAGCTTCGGAGCCAGATATTTTTTGGATGTATCCCTTCTAATCCGCGAGAGTCCAGGTGTCTGGTTACGAAGATGGCAAGGGCAACATTCACCACACCCATGGCCCATCTGTAGACAAATAATTTAGGAGCGGAAGTAGGGGGGGTTTAGCTCCCACCTGATATTGCTTTGGGATTAAAGGTCCTAAATAAGGCCACGTGAACCTACTGAGCAGTTCATGGGCTGTAACATGTAGACCACAGAGGCAAATTGTTACAAATAGGCTGAGGGCCCTGAGAGTGGGTCCAGCAACAATATGAGTGGGTGAGGTGGGGTCAGGGCGGCTGAGCCCGGGGAGCCTGCTGCGTGAAATCAAAAATGCCCTGAAGCCTTGCCACTTCCATCTTTTGAACATGGTCAAGGACCACGCCATTCTCAGACAGGTGAGTGGCTGCACAGGTGGTACCAAGCACAAGAGAGAACCTCTAACTCTAGAGGCTGAGGAGAAGTTGGGCAACAACATCGAGCCTGGGGCCAGCGACGACTAGACCCTTTCCCACCCCATGTTGCACAGCTCCCCAGAGGCGGGACATTGACTCCTGATTGCCCACTATGGGCAAGGGTAAGCAAACCCATAGTCCTACAAAGGCAGGATCAATACATTTACTAAATCCATTAGAGAATTTCTTGGCAACCACCAACAGCTGAGAACCCCTCAACCATACCTACTTTATCTTGCAGACTATTCAGGACTTAAGGCTATTCCTGAAGGGGTAGATTGGGAAGCTCAGCCTCAACCTCTTCCTATTCCACCAGGATCTGTGAAACGCTGTAGACAGGGTCAAGGAAGCAGAAGAACACATATCATCCACAGAGCATTCGATTTGGGAATTCCAGGCTAAGATCACCGACCTCCAAAAGACAGTACGCCTTGTTGACCTGCACCCTCCAAACCCCTGTGCCAGCTGCCATGCCCTCTTAACCCTGTGCCACCTAGTTCAGGCTCCAACCACCTGTGCCAGCTGCCATGCCCTCCAATCCCGGTGCCACCTAGTGCACCTCCAACCCCGTGTGCCACATGCCATGCTCTCCAACTCCTGTGCCACCTAGTGCACCCTCCACCCCCCTGTGCCAGCTGCCATGCCCTTCAAACCCTGTGCCACCTAGTGCACCCTCCAACCCCCTGTGCCAGCTGCCAAGCCCTCCAAACCTTGTGCCACCTAGTGCACCCTCCTACTCCCTGTGCCAGCTGCCATGCCCTCCAAACCCTGTGCCACCTACTTCACCCTCCACCCCCCTGTGCCAGCAGCCATACCCTCCAAACCCTGTGCCACCTACTGCACCCTCCAACCCCCTGTGCCAGCTGCCATGCCCTCCAAACCCTGTAACACCTAATGCACCCACCAACTCCATGTGCCAGTTGCCATGCCCTCCAAACCCTGTGCCACAGAGTGCACCCTCCAACCCCCTGTGCCAGCTGTCATGCCCTCCAAACCCAGTGCCACAGAGTGCACCCTCCAACCTCCTGTGCCAGCTGTCATGCCCTCCAAACCCTGTGCCGCCTAGTGCACCCTCCACCCCCCTGTGCCAGCTGCCATGCCCTTCAAACCCTGTGCCACCTAGTGCACCCTCCAACCCCCTGTGCCAGCTGCCAAGCCCTCCAAACCCTGTGCCACCTAGTGTACCCTCCTACTCCCTGTGCCAGCTGCCATGCCCTCCAAACCCTGTGCCACCTACTTCACCCTCCACCCCCCTGTGCCAGCAGCCATACCCTCCAAACCCTGTGCCACCTACTGCACCCTCCAACCCCCTGTGCCAGCTGCCATGCCCTCCAAACCCTGTAACACCTAATGCACCCACCAACTCCATGTGCCAGTTGCCATGCCCTCCAAACCCTGTGCCACAGAGTGCACCCTCCAACCCCCTGTGCCAGCTGTCATGCCCTCCAAACCCAGTGCCACAGAGTGCACCCTCCAACCTCCTGTGCCAGCTGCCATGCCCTCCAAACCCTGTGCCACCTACCATCTCTCTGATACCCAAACAAAGGTGTTGCCTCTGCTTCAATTTAAGTTGCGGTCTCAGTTTCAAATTCCCCTCCCTCTGGCCATTGCTCTAAGGCCCAAAGCACAGCGGGCACAGCAAGTGTGCCCTGGGCCTCTAATGCAAGCAGGAAAAGAGAATAAAACAGCCATAGTTGGGGTTTAGTTGCCCCTCACACCCCTGGGCCCGGGTGCCAATGCAACTGCAGCACCAGTGATACCAACAGCTCTGCGAAGCAGGCTGTGAGCTTTACCCACTCCACTGGGCCTGTGACACAAGGCAGGCTGTGAGAAAATGGAGTTCTGTTGCAGTATCCCCCCCCACGCACACACACTTTTTGCCTGACTTTTGATGCAACTTTGACTATAGAGTACTGGGTCCCTGCTGTGATCTTTCCCTAAAATGGTTCCACAGTTGGCCCTTCAGGCCCCCTGTAAGTCCCTAGTAAATGGTACCTGGCTACCTAGGGCATTGGGATCGAAGAGGGTCCCCTAGGGACCCCTCACTAAGGCCATGCAGACCGCCACTGCAGCATGCATGCTCTAGTGCAGGCAAAAGGAAAAAGTCGACATGGAACACTGCCTGTGTACCATGCCATCTAGCACTGCCTAAGGTATAGGTAAGTCACCCCTCTAGCAGGCCTTAAAAAACACCCTAAGGCTGGGTGCACTGTATCTCAGGTGGACAATATATTTAAGTCTGTTCTTATTTATTGTAAGTGCCAGGGAAGCCATAGAGAGTACATGGGCTGGAAACTCGACAGCTCAAGTTCCCCAGCACCATGATGGCTTCTCTCAAAACAGGAGTGCTTGGTACCAAACTACTCCTCTCAATACACCCACAGTGATGCCAGTGTGGGATTTATTGAAACGTGTACTCAGAGTGCACCTCAGAGGTGCACCCTGAAAATCTACTAACCCTGGTGTGGTCACAGACTAACTTTATACAGCCTGCCACCACCACACATGTTTCTGAACCCCTGGGTCGAGAGTCTCCACTCTCGAACCAGAAACAAAGCACATCCTAGGTGGTGGTGCCACACCTCCTCCCCCAGGAAAGGCACAGTGCTCGAGAGGTAAGCTTCAAAGGCCTGCCCAACTTTGTACTGTTGCTAGCAGCAGATTGCCCCCAGTTTACACCCCCACTTTGGACAGGAAAATCATTGGGGAAAACTAGGAAGAAAAGGATGTGTGCCCATCCCTAAGGTGTAGGAGGCGAAGGGAAGCACATCTTTCAGTCCCCGCCATCTTGAAGATGGGGGACTCCTCCAATCAGGGCTAGGACTTTGCCCCCTCCCACAGGAGGGTGGCATAATTGAGCGTGTAGACACCCTAGGTAAGATACACATTGGCCCTATCTGTCACTCCCTTAAAACACCCCTAAATCTTGTATTTAGGTGGCTCCCCCCAGACACTGAAACTAATTCCAGCCAACCTAAGAAGAAAAAAGAAGAAGAAGACACCTTGCAGAAGAAGACTGAAACTGCCCACTGACTTGGCCCCATTCCTACCAGCCTGTCTGCTCCCCTCGAAAATCCTGCAAAGAAGCAACACCTGCCCGGCAGTCAGCGAACTCCACAAACCCTGGGAGGACTCATGAGGACAGCTCGTATGTCTACAAAGAATAAACCAAGGACACTGGTGCCCTCCGGATCAACGAATCTTGACCACTCGGCACCTGACGCCTCCGGCCTGTTTCCAGGTGGCCCACAAATCCAGAAAGGGTTCCCCAGTGATTCTGAGTCCTTGTCCAGCATTGGCTGGCCCCTTCTGGACTCCACGACGACACCTGCAGTGTGAATCAAAAGGGTCACCCCGACTGGCTTGGTAAGAAAGCCCATTGTCAAAGTACAACCATCCACCTGAAACCCCTGGGCCTTGGGAGCTTAACCTACGGTGTCCCTATGGCCTACAATATCTCCCCTTACGTCTGCCGTCACTGGTCTCATGCATGTAGCCTCCAGTTCGTCGCCTGCAGCCTGTCTTCAAAATCCAAATTCCTCAATTGGAAAGCATTGGGCACCCTACTCTGTATTTGCACTTTCTACCCAGCTGCACCTGTGCTGCTGGGGGTGTATGTTTGGTGCTGCTCGAAGGCATCCCCTGTGCTTGCTCTGACCTCTGAAGCTTGACCCCTCCAACCAATTTGCTTACCTGCAAGCAGCGTGGCTTCAAGCACCCACAGTCTCTATTGAATCGCATTGGCCCTGTCTCTGAATTTGACCTCTGCCCCTGTGCCACTGGTGTTGCACACTTAGTGCTTACCTGACCCTTGCTCTCTGCTGACCTTAAACCCCAAAGATTGGAACTGTAAGTAGGGTACTTACCCGTGAAACCGCATTGTTGTTTTCCTCCATAGGTTAACATTGAGCTGTTTCAAAATTGCACTGTGTCGACTTTTGAAAGACAAGAGTATTTTTCCTAAAAAGCATACTTACATTTTTGGGAAGATCTTGGGGCCAGATTCACAGGACTCACCTAGGACAAAATCTTAAACTTAAACTTACTACCATTTTGGTATTCACAGAAGGCACTTACTTATTTCGGTATTCACAGAAATTAGGACTCCTAAAGTTAGGAGTCCTAACTTTACTACTCCTAAACTGGGAAAAATCCTAACTTTAAGAATTTCGCTATTCACAGAAGGTATTTAGGAGTCCTAAAATTTGGGCTCCTAACTTCTGTGAATACCGAAATGAGTAAGTGCCTTCTATGAATACCAACATGGTAGTAAGTTTAGGATTTTGTCTTAAGTTAGTTCTGTGAATCGGGCCCTCTGTCTTAAAATTAAAACACAAACAAAGCTTATTTTTACAAAACTGTTGTGGATCTCTTTTTTGAGTTGTGTGTCAGTTATTGGTCAATGTATGTGCAATAAATGTCATACTACTACTCATAGAGCATTTTGGGTTTACATTGAGGGCTGTGCACTTCTGGGGGGATCTCTGGACACTGTGCACAATATAACCACCTAGTGGTTGATCATATACAAAGACAGCTTCCTACACAGGCATGCTGCCCCACATCTCGTCCCCTCCTGTTATCGGATACCCGATTCAGGTCAAGTTTGCACTATATAAAACTCCGTAAAACAAAATAAAAAAATAAAAAATGGATCTTGCTCCTTTCCTGTTTCCTCTCATACACAGGGGACCGGAGGATCAGGGCTCTCTATCTGAATGCAACCCTGCCCGCCTCCTCCCCGCCTACCCCGGAACTCGCCAATTCACAAAAACAGCCATGCCTTGAAGATTAAGGCTCACCTTGAAATTTGTTCTTCTGAGAGATAATGTGACAGTGTCACCAGCAGAGTTCTGGATTGTGTCCTTTTAATAGCCAATTATAAAAATGTTTCTAGGTATAGTCTGATTACTTATCACAAAGTGCTTTCTGTCACAGGCTGGGACCTTGTAGCACTATAAATACATAACCCACTATTTCCCACTGTGCTAACTAGGATTCAATTATGTGACTCTCTGGGCACACACAGACATCTGCAGTGGTCGCATTAGCTAACTGAGGTTTTACAACTTGGAGAGAGAAGGAGAGGCAATCTCTACAGATTTCTCAAGACACGTTTAAAGCCTATGTGGAAAGGCAGTTCATGAAGAAGCGGGTAACTTTTAAGGTATGCTGCTCCGAATATGGTGGAAAGTGTAGACAGATGCCAGTATGAAAACAAGAGTGGATTGGAATAGAAATCATATAACTTGACTTGTAGATAATGTTACAAATTCCATATTAAACACATCACAAGAGCGGTCTTTGAAAACCTATATCGAGAAGAATGTACCTGCGATACCGTTAAATTAAAGGGCTGGCTGGAAAGTCGACAATAGAATAAACTGGACCTTGAAGAGCAGCTGGCATTGAGCCCAGCACTTAATGAAGAAGAAATGCACACATCGCTAAACAGACGTAAGAAAGAGAAAGTACCTGGACCGGAAGCTATCCCAGTTGATCTATATGTTAATTTAAGGGAAACAAAAGTTTGGAAGACACCCTTCAATGAAACTCTGGGTGGAGATATTCAACTTCTCACATCATGGCATTGAGCGCCAATTAACCTAATTTTAAAACCAAATAAACCACCCAACGGATGTGAGTCATACCGACCCTATCTTTTTTATGCATTATCCATGTGTACATTTTGAGTCATTTTTGTATCATTATATATATAAGGAATTGTATTTTAATGTTCGCTTGTATGATTTGTACTTTCAAATCGAATAAAAGCTTATGACTTGACTTGACTTGTGAGTCATACCGACCAATCTCCCTTTTAAATTGCTGCCATTATGCAAAGTGATTGCCTCAACAAATACAGAGGCTGGTGTAAGATCAGAAAGACTTTATGCTAGGGTGGTATCTCCATGAATTAACGTACACCCTAATGAACCATAGATTTGGTAACTTCTCACTCGATGTCCCTAACGGGGATAACATTTGAAGCTGCTAAGGCATTTAATCAAGACAATTAGTTTTATTAGAAAAGAAGTATTAAAGCGTCTGGGACTTGGAGACACTTTTTGTAAAGTTGTAGAATTGATTTACAACTCCTCCTAAGCTAGTATTCTGCAACTCCACGAAAGCTAGCATTCTACAACTCCCTGAAATTTAATATTCTACAACTCCCCAAAGGCTAGTATTCTACAACTCCGGGAAAGCTACCATTCTATACCTCCCCGAAAGCTAGTATTCTACAACTCCCTGAAAGCTAGATTTCTACAACTCCCGAAAGCTAGGATTATACATAATTTCCTGAAAGCTAGTATTCTACAACTCCCGAAAGCTAGTATTCTACAATACCCTGCAAGATAGCATTCTGCAACTCCTCAAAAGCTAGTATTCTACAACTGCCCGAAAGCTAGCATTCTACAACTGCACAAACGATGGCATTCTACAACTTCCCGAAAGCTAGTGTTTTACAACTCCCCAAAAGCTAGCATTCTACAACTCCCCAAAAGCTAGCATTCTACATAACCCCCCGAAAGCAAGTATTCTACAACTCCTCAAAAGCCAGTATTCTACAACTCTCCAAAATCTAGAATTCTACAACGCCGAAAACTAGTATTCTACAACTCCCCGAAAGCTAGTACTCTACAACACCTAAAGCTAACATTCTACAACTCCCCAAAAGGTAGTATTCTACAACTCCGCGAAGGCTTGTATTCTACAACTTCCTGAAAGCTAGTATTCTACAGCTCCCTAAAGCTAGTATTCTACAAATCCACAAAAGCTTGCATTCTTCAACTCCCCGAAAGCTAGAATTCTAGAACTCACAGAAAGCTTGTATTCTACAACTCCCCAAAAACTAGCATTCTACAATTCCCCGAAAGATAGTATTATACAACTCCCCAAAAGCTAGCATTCTTCAAGTCCCCGAAAGCTAGTATTCTACAACTCCTCGAAAGCTAGTATTCTACAACTCCCCAAAAGCTAGCATTCTTCAACTCCCGAATGCTAGTATTCTACAACTCCCTTAAAGCTAATATACTACAACTCCCAAAAAGGTAGCATTTTGCAACTCCCCAAAAGCTAGTATTCTACAACTCCCCGAAATGTTAATGTTATTTGGAATTTATAAAGCGCGAACTGCCGCTCCGAAAGGAGCATCCTAGCGCTACGGAGCGAGATAGTCAACAGAAGTGAGAGCAAGATGGCAGCCAATACAAAAGCATCTGACAGATTGAATAGCCAGGTTTTAAGTTGATTACGAAAAGGGGCTTCTCGATTTAGTAGCCTTAACTCCCTTGGCATCCCATTCCAAGCCTTGGAAACCAGGACGCTGAAGGTTTACCCCTTTAGTTTTATAGTGAAAAGTGTGAATGTTAATTAGGTTACAACCTGCTAATCTCAGAACTCTGTTGGGACTGTAGCGTGACTATCTTTTTGAGAGATACTTAGGGCTGAAACAGCTACCTGCTAAACTCCTTGCTTGATGGTCAAAGGATAGAGACGAATCAAAAAGGATGCCCAAATTCCTGGCCGTTTCCACCGAACTGGGAGGCGGGGTGGCTCCCTTAGGCCACCATTCGTTGGGGCTAAAATTGAAATTTTTCCCAATGGGCAATATGTCTGTTTTACTAGAGTTACTTTTAAGACAATTGTCATTCATCCATTGGAAGACATCAGTAAGGCAATTCTGAAGGTTTTGTTCGGCCATTCTGGAATTTTTGTCAAGGGATACAATCAATTGGGTATCATCAGCATATGATGTTACCATTATCCCATATGATTAAATTAAATAGATAAGGGGCGCCATATAAATATTAAAGAGTAAGGGACTCAGGATGGAACCCTGGGTAACTCCTGAGATGACACTCTTCTCCTTCAAGAGAAAAGGCCCCAAAGAGATGGTTTGAGTTCTCTCTGACAGGAAAGATCTTATCCAGTTAAGGGCCCCATCTGTTATTCCACTTAGTCTCAGCCTATCAAGAAGGATTTTATGAGAGATGGTATTGAACGCCGCCGATAAATCAAGAAGAATCAAGACGGCGTTCTTCACTTCATCCTGTAATTTTTGGATGGCATCCGTTAGTTCCATGAGGGCCGTTTCCGTGGAGTTCTTTGGTCGAAAACCTGATTGGTGAGAATGTAGGATATTATGTGTTTCCACAAAATTCATCAATTCTTGATGGACCATATGCTCGGTAATCTTACCGAGGACTGGAAGAAGAGATATGGGACGAAGATTAGAAAGGTCTGAGTGGTTTTTATTTCTCTTTTTTATCAGGGGTTTGATTATGGCTTTTTTCCAATCCACAGGAACAATCCCGGAACTGAGTGATTCGTTCACTATTTGATTTATTATAGGATTCACGACATCCACTATCTGATGAAGAATGTAGGGAGGACAAGCATCAGATGGGGATCCTGATTTACAGGACATAATGACCTCATGGGTTTGTGCGAGGGTTACAGGCTTAAACATGCTAATGGTATTCGGCAAGGAGGGACAAGGGCATTTGTATTCTCTATGATGGAGTGCGCAGTGGGTAAAAATTAATCCTGTAATCATTTTATTTTGTCATCAAAGTAATCTGCGATCTGATCGCAGAGACTTTGGGACAGAGGAATTTCTTGTTTCAAAGCTGTCGGATGGGTGAACGATTTTACTATGGAAAAAACAGTTTTTTGTCTTTGTTGGGCTTCCCTAATGAGTTTTGTGTAGTAATCCCTTTTAATATTTGCAAAATAAATGTTCCTGTATTTTATATAAAGGATTTTTGCAGTTGGGTCGTAATTTTTCCTCCAGTTTCTTTCCCCTTTTTTGCGCTGAAGATATGCTTCGGCTAGGGGCTTCGTATACCACGGGGCAATTAACTTTTTGGATTTCTCCTCATTTTTGACAGAACATTTCGGTGGGGCAAGATTATTGCTTGCGAGCTGGATCCAAGGGTGGAAGGTTTTGGAATCTTGCACCACTTCTCCGGAAAGACTAGGGACCTGTGACTGGGCTGAAGATTTAAGCTGACTATTTTTCGCAATCAATGCCCAATTTTGGCTGGTAAAAGAAGGCAGAGTAATTTTTGCTATTTTCTGAGGGTGACACATGTTTACATTAAATGGAATAAAACAGTGATCAGTCCAGATTTGAGGGATTGGTAGATGAGAAACTAAATTAGGGAAGTTAGAACATATCCCATCAAGTGTACGGCCGGCTTGATGTGTTGTATTTGTTACTTTTTGAGACAGGCCGAATATTTCGAGTGTCTGGAGGAAGTTAGAGACCTGTGGGTTTGTTTTGGATTCCAATTGTAAATTAAAATCTCCAAGGAGCGTGAAGTAGGGATAACTCACAAGCAGCTGCCTCAGAGCTTCACCCAGAGATTCAAGAAACACCGTCGGACTGCCCGGGGGACAGTATATTAGGCCTCCTGTGTAGGACAAAGAGGCGTTAATCCTGATGGAGCTATCATTATACAACTCCCCGAAAGCTAACATTCTACAACTCCCCAAAAGCTAGTATTCTATAACTCTCCAAAAGCTAGTATTATAGAACTCACAGAAAGCTAGTATTCTACAACTTCCCAAAAGCTAGTATTATACAACTCCCCAAAAGCTAGCATTCTTCAAGTCCCCGAAAGCTAGTATTCTACAACTCCCCAAAAGCTAACATTGTACAACTCCCTGAAAGTTAGTATTCTACAACTCCCCAAAAGCCAGCATTCTTCAACTCCCCGAAAGCTAGTATTCTAGAACTTACCGAAAGCTAGTATTCTACAGCTCCCCAAAAGATAGTATTCTACAACTGGCCAAAAGGTAACATTCTACAACTCCCCAAAAGCTAGTATTCTACAACTCCCCGAAAGCTAGCATTCTACAACTCCCCAAAAGCTAGCATTCTACAACTCCCCGAAAGCTAACATTCTACAAATCTCCAAAACTAGTATTCTACAACTCCCCAAAAGCTAGCATTCTTCAACTCCCCGAAAGCTAGTATTCTAGAACTCACCGAAAGCTAGTATTCTACAACTCCCCGAAAACTAGCATTCTACAACTCCCCAAAAGCTAGTTTTATACAACTCCCCAAAAGCTAGCATTCTTCAAGTCCTCGAAAGCTAGTTTTCTACAACTCCCCCAAAGCTAGCATTCTACAACTCCCTGAAAGTTAGTTTTCTACAACTCCCCTAAAGCTAGCATTCTTCAACTCCCCGAAAGCTAGTATTCTACAATTCCCCAAAAGCTAACATTCTACAACTCCCCAAAAGGTAACACTCTACAACACCCCAAAAGGTAGTATTCTACAACTCCCCGAAAGATAGTATTCTACAACTCCCCGAAAGCTAGCATTCTACAACTCCCCGAAAGCTAACATTCTACAACTCCCCAAAAGCTAGTATTCTACAACTCCCCAAAAGCTAGCATTCTTCAACTCCCCGAAAGCTAGCATTCTAGAACTCATCGAAAGCTAGTATTCTACTGATCCCCGAAAGATAGAATTCTACAAGTCCCCGAAAGCTAGTATTAATGATAATCTGACTGCTGAAGTAAGGATAATGAGAGGGACTAGGCAACACTGCCCTCTCTCCCTCTTATTAAACCTCTATATAGAGCTGTTTACACAGAGCCTTAGACACATAGGAGTATCGTCCCTTTCTTATGCATTGGTTTTACTACAAAATACATTTACGCAGATGATCTCTTTCTCTATAAGTCATAAGTCAGCATCACTCTCACACACATACAACAGGAAATATTAAACTTAGGCTTCATTTCAGAGCATCAAGGGAATAAGGTTAAGGCGGAGATAATGACCTGGAACTGTAACAGGGATGGTGGAGGGAAGAAAGAAGCCATTAAATACCTAGGCTTAAATGTAGCTAAGAACTTGGAATAATTAACTGAGACTTAGCTAATTAGAGTTATTAATGAAAGCAAAGGACTGTTGAAAAAGTAAAAGAACTTACCCGTGGCATATTATGACAGCAGCAACTTTGTCATGCTGATGATCCAACCAAGTTTACCAATGTGTTCGATAATATTCCTCTAACTTTCAACAAAAAAAGATGCAAGAAGATATCAACAGTTTTATATGGAGTTCCAAGGGGTTAGAATCTCAAGGAAAAGAAGCTAATGAAGTATTTCGGGGTTCCCAAGGCCTACACGCTCCAGAGATTACCCACTAACACAAGAACTGTTGGCACGGAAACTGTAAAATGCAAAGAACAAGTTTATTAAGACCCCATGGGGTGGTGGTACACTCAAACAGCACCCTTCGGTAATGCAAGAGGTATCACACCGAACACCGGTGTGACCCCGTTTATATACAATTTTGGGGCAATAAAAGTTTAGGCGGCACAAGTTAAGACACAGTTTTAGAGACATATATGGTCATGTTTTGGAATACTGCCAGCTCATTGGAGAGTTTCAAACCCGCTGGTCAGTTAGCAGCACATTCCTGGAGGTTTACGGGTCAGTGAGAACTGCGCATGTGTGGCTTGACCAGTACTAAAAATAGCCTGTTACTGGGCAGATGAGAGTGGTCAGTGGAACGGACAAAGGACTAAAGGGCGCGTCGGCCACGAGGCCGCTCATGGTCTAAGATGGCCGCTACAACATTCAAAATGGCGTTTGTCGTATATAGCCAAGCTAAGGAGGACAACGTGTAGATTCGGCTAATCGCTAATCAAAAACGGGCCAACTACGACAGACGACCCTTTTAGCGTTTAGCTGAATCTACCTCATAATGAACATAGTCTGGATGTTCGTCCTCGATGTCTATTAACATAATTTGTGTCACCTCTTTGTGTAGCATTATTTTGTCATGGGCAAGAGCTCGCCTCGATGGTAAGCAAACTGATAGACACATTGAACATAAGGCAGGGCCACATTGGATACATAAGCATATGAAGAACATTGCTCCCACAAGTATACAGAGAATGGTCAACAGTTTCCAGCCCCAAGTTGCAATCATGGACCAGAACCATCCAGAAAGTGTCCAAGTTCCATTGTCCGGGTGTATTTCGGCAGCGATTTTATGCAGCTTGGAAATCGCATCATATACAGATGGAGAATTATCAGGTACGTAAACACAACAGCTGCTTCCGATGATTCTACATGCCCCCCCACGATCAGCCAAAACAACGTCCAGCACCATCCGGTTTTGGAGGGTGACAATTCTGGAAATCTGCAGTTCTTCAGTAATATTCCCCAGAGCAATGGCAGTGTCATTCGCAACAGCCTCAACAACGCGAGTCAGCCGTCTAATTTTCCGGCTGTTCAATGCAGCCCCCACAAAGGAGAATAGTCCCAGATTGAAATCCACATACTGTTGTAATGCAGTGTCCGTTTGATCAATGTCCTCTAGGGCAACAGTTCGTTTAACTCTGTTCAAAACAAAATCGTGGTACAGAGTATAGTCGTTGTGGTACATTGGAGGGGCAATAAACACAGGAGGTAGCACAAACGATACGTAGCACGTGCCCAACCACCCTACTGGAAGCTGATGGTACCCTTTCGTTCCACAAATGAAGTAGGTGTTTCGAGATGCAACAAATGAAATGCCATTCGGGCTATCAAACGTAAGAGTAATATTACATTCGCTTTTCCCCACTGCAATCGTGCCTTTGTTTCTGATGCATAAATCGGCTTTTGTGGCAATGACATTTATGACATGAGCACTAGATACATTCACATTTCGCTGATTGCTATATATTCGTGGAGCAGATACATTATCAGGCCTGTACTCTTCCCATTCAAAACGTGTACCCTCAGCCCGGGGAAACCCATCCTTGTCATGGGAGCATACTTTATTCAAACGGAAAAGCACCCCCCCTTTTGTTGGCCATCTCAAAGTAAAGAGGAGGGTGTACCAGGCGTTGCATGACCCATTGTGCGAAAACGGGAGCGGAATAAGTGGGGTGCCCCCTCTCTTCTGGTGCCCAGGCAACATCCCACACACCCAGCAGTTAGAGGTATTGGTCATATTATGTGTGTGATGAAGAATCTGAATAAAGCTGTTATTTAAATACGTTTGGCGATGGCGCTCTTCATGGAATGGCAATGTAAAATGAAAGTGTTCAGACGGTGCCGGGGTAGTCGGCAGCAAATGTTCACGTACAGGCACCACGAGTTCGACTACCCAGGCCATAACAGCAATCACCACAATGGTCAAGACAAAGAGAAAGGCACCCAATATTTTCTTATCACGAGATGCGTTTGGTGCCATTGTTCAAGGAAGTTTATACAAAGTCTCAAGTTGCACAAATTGTTCACAAGACTTTCACAAATTGTCTCAGATACACATGCGTGTATACCTAAAAAAAAGAAAAATGCGGTGCTGAACTCCGAGGTAGCCGTTGTTTTCTTCTCCGGGCCAAGACGGGTGTCTCTACTCTAGCAGAACTGATCCCCCCCCCTTGGAATTCCCGGTTTCCGTTTCACAAACCTGGAGCGGTAACCAACCAGTCTAAAAAATGGAACAAAAAAAAAATCTTCTTATCGCGGTCGTAGATTATAGCGCTCTCTTCCAGTAGCAGATTGGTCCGGGAAGGCTCCCTCCACTTCGGCCGACGTCACAGCTGGACTCTTTTCCTTCTCCAAGATCTCCTTGTAATCAGTCAGCACAGCAGGAGTCACCAGATCCGGAGAGACTCGGCGACAATGTGTCGAATGCACCCACCGCTTCCTGTTGGTCACTCGTACTGCGGTGCGGGTTGCCAGGAGGACCTGCTCGGGGCCCTTCCACCTGGGCTCCAAACTGCTTGCTCTTTCAAACGAACGGACCATCACATGGTCCCCAGGGCGAAGATCGTGGCCTTCTCCAGTGGAGTTATCAGGGAGCGCTTCTCGAACCTGTTGATGAATAGAGAGTAAATCATTTGTTAATCGTGCCAAATAATCATTCATCATAACACAAGGCACATCATGTATTAATCGCGGCTTGGGCACCCCCCAAATATTCATAGGCCGGCCAAACACCACCTCATAGGGCGTAAGGCCGGTTCGTGAGTGGGGTACTGATCTAAGGGAGAGCAGTGCTAGCGGCAACGCATCTGGCCACTTCAATGATGTAGACGCCACAATCTTAGCCAGCTTAAGTTTCAACGTTGCATTATACCGCTCGACCAAACCTGCTGACTGAGGGTGGAATACAGCGTGGAACTTTTGCTGAATCCCCAACCCCTTCAGTACATATTCCACAATCTTTCCAACAAAATGGGGCCCATTATCGCTCCACAAAACTTTGCAAACTCCAAAGCGAGGAAAGAATTCCTTAAGCAACACCTTAGCTGTTGTCAAAGCCGTATTGTCTTTCGTGGGGTAGGCCTCAACCCATTTACTAAAAGCACACACCACCACTAGGACGTACTTCAGGTTGTTGCAGCGCTCAAGTTGGATGTAATCCATTTGAAGCACTTCAAACGGTGCAGAAGGTGGAACGAACCCTCCTTTCGGAGTATGGGTCCCCTTTCCAGGATTGTGTTGCAAGCATACCAGGCAGGTCTCCACTACTCTCTTTGCAGTGTTCGCAATCTCGGGATGCTCCCAAACTCGTTGTAAAAGCCGAGTAATTGCAAGAGCTCCCACATGGGCCAGTCCATGTGTCATCTGGACCATCGCCTGCAAGTAAGCCGCAGGCAATTTCCACTTCTCCATGTCTTTGCTTCTCCAACAACCCTCGTCATCTAGTACCCCATCTACTGCCCAAGCCGCAAGTTCAGATTCTGTAGCTGATTTTTGAATGTCCCGTATCTCTGCTCTGGCATCACTCCATCTCTCAGCCTGTGATTGTACCACATACATAGGGGAGCTAGTTCGGGACATAGCCGTCTGCCTTGCTATGCTGTCTGCAAAGGCAATTCCTTGACCCACTTTATCCGTGATCTTTTTATGGGCACTACACTTCACTATCGCTACTTTCTTGGGGCAAAGCAACGCATTTAGGAGATCACGCACTAACTCTCCGTGCATAATGTGCTCCCCGTGTGACGTCAGAAACCCACGTTCCCTCCAGAGGAGCCCGAAGTCATGGGCCACTCCAAAGGCGTACCGGCTGTCCGTGTATATGTTCACACATAGGCCAGCACTCAATTCGCAGGCTCTTGTTAAGGCTATCAGCTCCGCTGCCTGAGCCGATTTTTGTGGTATTCTAGCTGTTTCTACCACCGTCTTAAGAGTCGTGATCGCATATGCTGCGGAAGTCGTACCATCTGGCAGCCTTAAACACGATCCATCAACCCACAATTCCCCATCCACGTCAGGAAGTGGCACATCCTGCAAGTCAACACGACCCTTTGTCTGTTCCTCAGTCAGAAAAACACAATCATGATGTTTTTCTTCCTGACCCTCCTCGGCCGGATAGGGCAATAAAGTCGCGGGGTTCAAAGTAGCGCATCTTTTCAATGTTATGTGTGGCGCTAAGAGTGTCAGCTCGTATCCTGTAAGTCGTGCACTCGTGAGGTATTGGGTCTTGGTTTGGTTTAACAGGGCATCTACTGCATGAGGAACTAACACCAACAATTTGTGTGATAACACTATGCCCTCACTCTGTCGTATGGCTACTGCTGTTGCCGCTACCGCTCGAAAACACCCAGGCAACCCTCGTGCTACAGGATCCAAAATAGCAGAGAAGTATGCACATGGTCTCTGCTTATCCCCATGCAACTGCACTAACACTGACAACGCACACCCGTCATTCTCGTGTACGTACAATGTGAAAAGTTTCGTGTAGTCTGGTGTTCCTAACACGGGTGCGGAACAAAGGGCCTGTCTCAACTGCTCAAAGGCTTTCTGACATTCGTCTGTCCACTCAAGAGGCATCGGTGTAGTTTTGGACAATAATGCTAGCAAAGGTTTTATGATGTGTGAAAAACCCATGATCCATTGCCTACAAAAAGATGTCAACCCTATGAAGGCACGCACATCTCTCTGCGTGCGGGGGACTGGTGTATCTAAAATTGCCTGAATTCGATCAGATGTTAATGCCCGCCCCTCCTTAGACAACAGATGACCGAGGTAGGTCACCTGGGGTCTACAGTATTGAAGCTTTTTCTTGGAAACCTTGTGATTGTGTTGTGCCAAAAAGGAGAGCAATGCAAGCGTACTCTGTTCACATTGTGCATAGGAGTCGGCGGCAAGCAGAAGGTCATCCACGTACTGGATGAGCGTTACGCCAGACTGCAATTTAAAGGAATCTAGTTGACGTTTCAAAGCCTGGCTATAGATGCTAGGGCTTTCGGTATATCCTTGGGGAACACGACAAAATCTATACGATTTATTATTGAGCGTAAAACCAAACAGATATCTACTATCTGGATGAACAGGGATAGAAAAGAACGCATTCTTTAAGTCAATAACGCTAAAAGTGGTGGCTGTCGGTGGAACCAAAGTAAGCAAAGTCGTGATATCAGACACCAATGGGTATTGTGGAATGACAATTTTATTTATTTCACGCAAATCAATAATAAATCGATAGATCTTGCCATCCGAGTCTCTCTTAAGAATCGGTAGAATAGGGCTGTTACAGACATTATAAGGGACCTCCTCCACCACCCCCGCAGAGATCAAATCCTGAACAATATGTATCAATGCAAGTTCTCCTTCCTTCGAAATCTTATACTGTGGCACTCGTGGTAGAGGGGCCCCTTCCTTAACAGTAATGTGTATTGGTGGAATGCGCATCTCTCCCACATCCGTATCTGATGTCGCCCACAACGTGTGCGGCAGAGAGGCCAAAGCGGGGATATCTAAAATGACACAAAATCTGTCAGGGTCAGGGCAATCATCAGGGTCAGGGTAGTTGTCATTCAGAATAACCCGCACTCCCTCTGGAGCGCAGCGTATTGTTGCTCGAAAATATTTAAGCAAGTCAATGCCCAGGATGTTATCTGGGGTATGGGGTGATAACAGAAATTGGCCAAAACTAAAGTATTTGTCAATGCATAGTGCAAGGGGCTTGGACAATGGGCTGGGGGAGGGTGTGCCATCAAACCCTACACACGTAATCATTTCGCCAGACAGGGGAGCCCTTGGAACCAAATTTTTCGACAGGGCGCTACGAGTAGCTCCAGTATCGACAAGAAATTGATCAGTAGAACCCAAAATACCCGCTGTTACATATGGACCTTGCTGATCTACTGGCACTTCAACTGATTCCTTACCCCATCCTACGCAATCCTATGCATGCACGTAATCCTGATGTTCCACATTCTCTCCTTCCGAAATCTGATATTGATTCCGTCTATCAAACGTATTTCGTTCGTCCTGGCCACGGCCCCTCTCCTCAACCTGTCTACGATCACCTCCGCCACCTCTCGTTCCAGTATAACCTCCTCTTGACCTTCCACTACCTCGACCACGCTGACTACGCTGTTCGCGAAGTACCGGACAATCTTCGGCCCAATGCCCAAACTCCTTACAATAAGCACACTGATCCTCCGCAATGTCCGTACGACCATACGATGCATTTCCCCCACCGCGTCTACCTCTATCATTCCCTCTACCCTGTGTTCCCCGAACCTGTGCCAACATCACCTTCGTTTTCAATTCCTTCGTCTTTTTCTCTACACTTTCTTTAGCTTCCACCTCCTGCCGCTCATAATACTGAGCCATAGTTAACAAGGACGCAGGGGTCGCCGTGGCCCAGGAACTTTCACTCGATTTCAATCGCTTAGCAATCTCTGGTAGGAGATTAGCTACATACTTATCTACAAACAGATGCCGACCCGTATCGTCTGTTAAAGATTGACCACTGTAATCATGAAAGGCCTCCTCGAAACGTGTAAAGAAATCAGAGACCGTTTCATCGGGTTTCTGCTTGCACGACGTTAACATGGTCCAATCAATCTTTTTGGCGGGAACAAGCGTTTTCAATTTATGCAAAATAGCTGCCGGAAGGTCTAAAATTAGCGGACAAGGCTTACATGCCGGTTCCCTATCTAAATCTGCAGCGTTTATTTCTTTCCAGGTCCCCCCCAAGATCGTTTCATCATTAGTCTTACGAATTTGCCTCCACATATCAGGTGGTAAAATTAGCCCAAAAAACAAATCTATATCTACAAGAGTCATCACACAAGACGATATAGCCCCTTCCACCCCTTCATAAAATGCCGCCGGATTCTTCCGAAGATCAGGTAAAGAATTTTTCAAGGCCATCACATCCGCTCTATTCCAGGGCGTATATACCCAATTATACACAAAATACCCCTTCGCATCCTTCGACAACTTATCATCATCCGTACCTTCCCCCTTTGGCGGGACATACAAAGGCGCAGCTTCACGCATAGGCATAACATGCAACGCAGAACTCTTATCTGAACCACGGAGAGAACACTCCTTAGCCCGCCCATTTTTCTCCGATTCGGACTCCTTTTGCCTCCGCTTCCGTTCCTCCCGCAATTGGGTTGTCTCATCCCGCAGCTTGATCAATTGCTTGAACAGGTCGTCAACATCTGAAAGATCAAAATCACCTTTAGCTAAATTTTCACGGTACACCGACAACACTTTTGGCTCTAACGTATCAGAAAGATCTCGATATGCGCTTACAACCTCATCAGCCAAGGAAGACAAAAAATACATTACTTCAAGATCCGTCCACCCTGCTTTCTCTGATATCAATTGATCCTGAGTAACACTATGCTTATTCACTTTGCGAGCCCAACTACGTAAGTGAGCGGACCTCTCCGCAGTAAACCTGAGAGCCGATACCCCCTTCTTGCCCGACTTATCCCGTTCGTCATCATCAGAATCCACAGCTGGAGCCGTCGGCGTAACGTACGGAGGCGGTGACCGATCTAACAAAGAAAAATCATCAACTTCATTATTAAGGACAGGATAAAGTGGCCGGCGAATAGGAAACTGACCAGCAGTTTGCAAATTACGTTCCCGTTCCTCCCTTTCTTTCTTCTCCTGAGCCTCCTTCTCCTCAAGCTGTAAAGCCTTATCCCGAGCAGCCTTGCGCTGCTCTTTGTCCGCCAAGGCAACCTCACGCTTCATTCGCTCACGCGCCGCTTTCTCCCACATTCGCACACAATCAAACATGTTTTGTCTAGACCTGCGTTGAAACATACATTGCTCTACAAATTGGATTTTACTCAAATCGTATGACCCGTGTAGGGGCCATTGCAATTCGGGATCGGCCTTAGTGTACTTATGCCATAATTTACTGTACATAATGGGTGGAAGGCCAAATTTAATATACATATCCCTATTTGGTGTTCCCTCTGGGGGAGCCGGCTGTGATTCCGCTAACCTAATTGAGGTACCATCTCCTAAACAACACATTCCCCGTAGTGTACTGAAAACAGGCATGTTCAAAGAGTATCACGAAAGCGCGACACCGGACAAAATGGCACTTACAGTCCTCCACACGATCGTGCCGCTCAAAGGAAAAAAACAAAGTTAGAGAAACATCTCTACATGCCTGCCTATGTGAAGTGCACTACACATATAAGTTCAAAGATCACAAATTCACAATGTTAGCTAACTCAAACCAAAGTTCATAGAATTCGGCAAGCGTCCTCGCCGATCACCAAGCACAAATCTTCAGTAAGCGTCCGAAGACTACCTTACCGAACACAAGTCATAGAGCTTCGGTAAGCGTCCAAAGACTACCTTACCGACCACAAAGCTTACCAAATTCCCAAAGGTCCAGGTTCCAACTGCCAAGGTCTTGTAAGCCAAATCAGCCAAACGGCACTCTCTCGGCGATGCAGACACTTCGGAAACTCAGTCGGAGACCGGCGCCACCTGGAAGGTCAGATCGGAAGGAAAGGAAAAACACCGTGGCAGCCAAGACTCGGGTCACTCGTGGCAGCGCGCGTCCATGGCGAGTTTCCAAGCCTTCGTCACGACCTCTCCTTCGGGCATCCGAGTCGCCGATGAGTCCCTTCGTGGTCGCCAATTGAAGTATTTCGGGGTTCCCAAGGCCTACACGCTCCAGAGATTACCCACTAACACAAGAACTGTTGGCACGGAAACTGTAAAATGCAAAGAACAAGTTTATTAAGACCCCATGGGGTGGTGGTACACTCAAACAGCACCCTTCGGTAATGCAAGAGGTATCACACCGAACACCGGTGTGACCCCGTTTATATACAATTTTGGGGCAATAAAAGTTTAGGCGGCACAAGTTAAGACACAGTTTTAGAGACATATATGGTCATGTTTTGGAATACTGCCAGCTCATTGGAGAGTTTCAAACCCGCTGGTCAGTTAGCAGCACATTCCTGGAGGTTTACGGGTCAGTGAGAACTGCGCATGTGTGGCTTGACCAGTACTAAAAATAGCCTGTTGCTGGGCAGATGAGAGTGGTCAGTGGAACGGACAAAGGACTAAAGGGCGCGTCGGCCACGAGGCCGCTCATGGTCTAAGATGGCCGCTACAACATTCAAAATGGCGTTTGTCGTATATAGCCAAGCTAAGGAGGACAACGTGTAGATTCGGCTAATCGCTAATCAAAAACGGGCCAACTACGACACTAATGAAAGGGGGCTCAGATTTGCCGGACTTACAGTTGTACTATTGGACCTTTCAGTTGAAGAATAGAAGGTAGTTGATTGCAAAGCCAGACTGAAGTCCAATTGGAAAACTATTGGAGATCATGACTGGGGATCTAACTGTATCAAGTTTTCTCTATACGTTTGGAGCCCCTCGATTCTTCAAAAAAGTTAGACTCACGACCCCACAGGCAGCGGTTAAACTACAGTATGAAATTAGAATAAATTTAGGAATCCCATATTGCAGCATTCTTGCCCAAACTGGGACACACCAGGGTCTCCAGAGTGTCTATATTACAGGCTGTGTAATCCCATTAGGAAGGGTAAAGTTAGGAGTTTGAGAGATTTATTATCTGAAGGGAAACCCCTTACCTGGGAACACTGCAGAGAAAGAAGAAAAGTACTCGTCAATGCAGAGAAAGAACAAAAGTACGCGTCAATGCAGAGAAGGAAGATAAGTACGCGTCAATGCAGAGAAAGAACAAAAGTACGCGTCAATGCAGAGAAAAAATAAAAGTACGCGTCAATGCAGAGAAAGAACAAAAGTACGCGTCAATGCAGAGAAAGAACAAAAGTACGCGTCAATGCAGAGAAAAAATAAAAGTACGCGTCAATGCAGAGAAAGAACAAAAGTACGCGTCAATGCAGAGAAAGAACAAAAGTACGCGTCAATGCAGAGAAAGAACAAAAGTACGCGTCAATGCAGAGAAAGAACCAAAGTGCGCATCAATGCAGAGAAAGAACAAAAGTACGCGTCAATGCAGAGAAAGAACAAACGTACGCGTCAATGCAGAGAAAGAACAAAAGTATGCGTCAATGCAGAGAAAGAACCAAAGTACGCGTCGCTCGGTGCAAGTGACGTGGATAAAGGGCCAAGATTGGACTGAGAGCCCCCTCGCAGGTGGAACATGAGTTACAGATTATCCAACCTAAGAAAAAAGAAGCTCCCATCTGGCAGTGCCAGCCAGGCTCTGCTGCAGACAAGAAAGCCAAGGCTTTGCATGGTATCTGGGAGAAGGGCTTCGCTTATGCAAAGAGGGAGAATTGATGGCAAGTATCCTTGACATTGTTAAAAAGGCCCTGTCAAATCTGTTGCACTGAGAAGGAACCACCTCTTTACTCTTCACAGATGCTACAGGACTCTTGGAGATGGTGAAGTTTAATAGCAATATGGAGTGTAAATACAGAAGATGTGGTGTGAACAAGGCCAATGATATTCACATGCTTTTGAACTGTCTGCACTTGACTCCCTTTTGGCAAGTTGTGGGTAAGGTTTTAACATCAATGTTTGATTGCAAGATCTCAGTATTCTTTGATATTAAATCTAATAACTTGAAAGAGAATGTCTTAAATCAGAGAAAACTATTCTTTTATTTGATGTTGTTGGCAGGAAGGGAAATCTGTAATAATAGATACAACCCGATGCTCCGACAATAGCAGGCTGGCTGGCCTCTACTAGACATGAGTGTATTTTGGACAGATGAATGTTAAATCCCAAAGAGAAAGGTTTTGAGTGTTGTTTGAGAACTGGTAGAATAGAAATGGGCCATGTGAACTGGTCTGATGATTACTCCTGGGGTCATCTACAATGAGAGACCAGGAACCTACAAATTGAATAAGTGAACCATACAAACTGATGTAATCTGGGATCAAAACATCTGTGGAGATGGTTTTGTACACTCTGAGGGTCATAGGGACAGCTTTGGTGATATGAGGACAGGGAAAAATATATATATATTTTGACTTTCTTTTATCAACTGCATTTTAAAACATATAGAATTGTATCAAATACATTTGCAAGATTATACTGTAAAACAAAGTGATTCATACCTCTTAACATGAAAGGCCAGGGAGGGCAGGCTTTTCTTGCTCACTTGCTCAGCTCAATTATGGGCTTTCAGTAAAATATTTTTCAGGGCTCTTAGTCTAATCGTGCTGTCTGCCTTCCAAAACAAGTTCCTGCCTTATCATAAACAGCGACAAAAGACTATGCACTCTAGCCACCGAAAGCTGTTACCAATCAAAGGTGTGATACCTCTCACAGGGCAGCTTTAAGGAAGGGGTCAGGGGAAAGCAGGAGCTGCAAGGGTTGAAAGGACATGTGTTACACGTGCATTTTCAGTGCTTTGGAGGCTTGCCAAGTGGCCTTTAAACAGAAGCCTGTGATATGGCTCCCGGAAGCCACTTGTGTTGTGTTACAATGCGCACATCGCTCTGCAGTCTGGACCCGTGGCCTCGGGGGCATCTCTCATGGCCCTTGTTGTCGGCCTGTGATTGATCATCAGTTCAGCATTTCAAGACTTGAAACTCCACCTGCAGGTGGTAAACTAGCTCTGACCCTCAGGGCAATAAGAAGGTTACACACCCCTACCACTACCTGTACCTTACCAAGCTCACAAATGCATTGTCAGCAGTGCTTAAAATGGGCAGGTGCTGTCCGGTACTGAGTTCCTGTACTTCTTTAACTTGAAAAGGAGAGTACTGGCACTTCCCGGGAGCAAACAGGTGTTCTAAATAGTGAGCACCTGCACTTCTATATATCCCTTTAAATCCCTGATTGTCAGAGGAGCAAAGGCAGAGCGTGGGTGGGCAGGACCTGGGACGGTGATGAGGGAGTCTTGGATTTGGAGCCTTCAGGATCAGTGTTCGGTAATCTAGGCACTAGAGCATTGTCCACCTTTGTCATAGCGGTCCGGACTCCCTGAGAATGTACCATGCAGCACAGACGTCTGCCATGCATCGAGCGAAGCACCAGCCGTGCAGCATTCGAACCAGACAACGGAGAGATGGCAAGGGCAACCGGTGGTGTCTCCAGAAGCGATTTTCGGGTTGGGGGGCACACATAGAGCTACAGTCAAAGCCGGGGGGCAACCTACAAAGAGCAATCATAAAGTGTGTGTGTTTGTACATCTATCTATCTATCTATCTATCTATCTATCTATCTATCTATCTATCTATCTATCTATCTATCTATCTATCTATCTATCTATCTATCTATCTATCTATAAATATATATATTCACTGGGGGAAAAAAACATTAAAGTGATGTTTTAGCAGGTCAAAATGTCACTCATATCATTTATGTACAAAGAAAATACTGAAATTCACAATTTATAGCTTACTGAACTAACTACAATGCGTGCCCCTGCCATGCCCTGCTTATAATCACACATATCACAGGCCAAAGATTGTCTGCAGTAAAGGCTTGGCAACTGATGCCTGGTTAATTGCCACATGAGTTTAGTGATTCACAAAGTGCTTGCTACAGAGCCAATGCCGTGCGTAGGAGGACCTTGGGCGCCTAAGGGAGCCTGCGTGTGTGAATGGTAATTTATGGTTTACATGATTCTGTGATATATAGTACTTAGGGGTCTATTAGGATGGCGGACGCAGTGCCAACTGCCGGACTGGCAGTGGACATCCGCCCGCAATCGCAACCTAGAACACCGCTGGTCCCATTAGCATGGCAGTGAGATTTTCCGCCGTTGCCAGTCCATACGCCTGCCTAGCGGGTGGATCTGAACCGCTACAATAGTGTCAGTGCAGGGCTATGCTCCGCTGGCGGTAGCTAGCCTTTTCGCGGCGTTGGGACCGCCATGGAAAGGCATGCGGAGAATGTCTCCGGGGGCCCATTACGGGCCCCCTATGTGTTGGGAGCGGTGTGTGGGCGCACTGGGGAGGTACTGAGTTCCCCAGTCATGTAATTTTTCATAATGTGAGGTTGCCAATCACATTGCTTGGTCCAATGGGCCCGACCAATACGATTCATTTTTTGTGGATTTTGTCTTGTGAGAGTCCGGCGGGAGTCCTGCAGGAGTCAAGCTGCAACTCTTATCTATCCATTTTCAACGTAATGTCTCTAAAATGGTTGAACATAATTACAGCAAATAATGAAAAGTATGCTTTCAGAGTAAATAACTTGCTTTCTCCCAAATTCGGTGTCATTCTGTTCATCCGATCAACCTCTTGACTTTGCGGGTCATATGAAGTCTTTAATAGGGCGTTCCTGTTAAGGTGAATTTATTTATAAAGTTTTATATAGTGCGAGCATGACCCTTGCGAGTATTGAAGTGCTTTACAATGTTCAAGGTGACATGTATAAAAATAACAACATCATCAAGGAGGGGCCTGGTATGGGGAAATCTCCTCGAGAGAACACCTTAGGTCCCAGACGAACAACAACCCCCCAAAACACAATTAAGAACAGAGGGGGATATTAACACCAGAACATGGACTTCTATTGGAATTCTCAAGGGCATATTATCAAGCCCATTATCGCCGCTTTAGCGGCAGTTTTCTGCCGCTAAACCGGCGCTAATTTGTAACGCCGTTCTTGATAATATGCCCCATAGTCTGAGAGAAATAAGCAAGCCTGCAGACGAAGGAATAAATCTTGTCCTGGGGTATAGTCCATGCATTCCACGGCAGAAATGTGTTCATTAGCATCCTTTTGTCTTCTTTCTCGAATGAAGATGTTGAGGGGTTCATTCTGATTTCAGTCAATAGTGCGTTAGAGGTTCTAGGAGCAATACCTTAAAAGGCTCGGTTATATGTTTTTTTTTTATAGCATTTTTGTGGTTTTAGCAGTAGGGAACTAGTGCTTCTAGATACTCTGACACCACCAGATAGCTCTTGTTTTTTGTGCCAGGTATCTCGGGGTGTTGAAGTGGAGGGCCTTATGGGTCATGCAGCCAATTTTCACATGAATCCTCGCCTCGCATGGAAGCCCATTTAAAGGTTTCAGGTTAGGAGTGATGTGATTGTTTCTTTTTGATCCTGTGACGAGCCTTGCAGCAGAGTTAATAGAGCCCCTTAGTGGCGCCAAATTAGATCTGGTTAGGTCGCAGAGGGTTGCACTCCTATGGTCCAACCTGGGAATCACTGGGGCTTGAACAGGGGACTTGATATAATCTGGGGCTAGGAAGGGTCTTATTGTTCTTAAAATGTTCATGTTAAAGTTTGCTCCTTTGGTGTCAGAGCTGATATGCTCCTGCATGTTCAGATTCTTGTGCAGCGTTACTCTCAGAGATCTCGTTGACTTTATAATGTGTGGGATCCAATTGAGCGCTGTTAGGTGTTTTAGAGTATAAACTAATTTTTTCAATCAATCACTGTATTTGTAAAGCGCGCTACATACCCGTGAGGGTCCCAAGGAGCTGTGAGGGGGTGGGGGGGGGGCGGGGGGCGGGGGCTGCTACTGATGGAAGAGCCAGGGCTTGAGAAGTCTTCTGAAGGCCAGCAGGTCCTGGGTCTGTCGTAGGCTGGTCGGGAGAGAGTTCCAGGTCTTGGTGGCGAGGTAGGAGAAGGATCTGCCACCGGCTGTGTTTTTCCAGATACGGGGAACTGTGGCGAGGGTGAGGGTCGCAGAGCGGAGGTTGCGGGTGGGGGTGTGGAAGCTGAGTTGGTTGTTGAGGTATATTGGTCCGGTTTTGTGTAGTGCTTTGTGTGCGTGGGTGAGGAGTTTGAAGGTGATTCTCTTGTTGATGGGGAGCCAGTGTAGGCTTCTCAGGTGGGGTGTGATGTGGCTGCGTCGGGGGACGTCGAGGATCATTCGTGCCGAGGCGTTCTGGATTCGTTGTAGTCGTCTCAGGAGCTTGGTTGTTGTTCCTGAGTAGAGGGCATTCCAGTAGTCGAGTCTGCCGGTGATGAGGGCCTGGGTGACGGGTTTTCTCGTGTCGGAAGGGATCCATTTGAAGATCCTGCGGAGCATCCGGAGGGTGTTGAAGCAGGACGGGGAGACGGCGTTGACTTGCTTGGTCATGGAGAGGGTGGAGTCGAGGATGAACCCCAGGTTGCGTGCGTGGTCGGTGGGTTCCCGGGCTGTGCCTAGCGAGGTGGGCCACCAGGAGTCATCCCAGGCTGATGGGGTGGGTCCGAGGATGAGGACCTCCATCTTGTCTGAGTTCAGCTTCAGTCTGCTGTCTTTCATCCTTCATTTCTCTGTGAAGGTTGGCTTTGGCGGTGAGGGGGTCTTCGGTGAGGGATAAGATCAGCTGGGTGTTGTCGGCGTAGGAGATGATGTTGAGGTTGTGCTGTCATGCGACGTGGGCGAGAGGTGCCATGTAGATGTTGAACAACGTCGGGATGAGGGAGGATCCCTGTGGGACGCCGCAGATGATCTTGGTGGTTTTTGAGCGGAAGGGTGGGAGACGGACGCTCTGGGTTCTGCCGGAGAGGAAGGATGTGGTCCAGGCCAGGGTCTTCTCTTGAATTCCGTCATCATGGAGGCGCGCTGATAGGGTGCGTTGGTAGACTGTGTCGAAGGCAGCTGACAGGTCCAAGAGAATAAGGGCGGCTGTTTCTCCTTCGTCCATCAGGATCCTGATGTCTTCGGTGGCGGCGATGATGGCGGTCTCAGTGCTGTGGTTGCTTCGGAAGCCAGTTTGGGAGGGGTCCAGAATGTTGTTGTCTTCAAGGTAGCGGGTTAGCTGTTTGTTGACAATATTCTCTGTCATTTTTGCCGGGAACGGAAGCAGGGAGATGGGCCGGAAGTTCTTGAGGTCTTTGGGGTCCGCCTTGGGTTTCTTCAGAAGGGCGTTGATCTCGGCGTGTTTCCAGCTTACCGGGAAGGATGCTGTCTCGAAGGAGATGTTGATTGTTTTCCGGAGGTGGGATGCGATGGTTGTGCTGGCAATGTTGAAAACGTGGTGAGGGCATGGGTCGGATGGGGATCCGGAGTGGATGGAGTTCATGGTTTTGATCGTGTCTTCGTCACTGACGTTGGACCAGGCGGTCAGGCGACTGGTGTGGGTGCGGGTCGCGGGGATGGTGGTCTTGGTGGTGGGTGCGGGGGTGACGTAGTTGAAGCTGTCGTGGATGTCGGTGATTTTGCTGTGAAAGAAGGTGGCCAGGGAGTCGCACAGGTCTTGTGAGGGTGGAATGTCGTTAGTGTTGGAGCTGGGGTTGGAGAGTTCTTTCACGATGCTGAAGAGCTCTTTGGTGTTGTTGTCTAGGCGGTCCTTGAAGGCGGTCCTTTTGGCGGTCCTGATGAGTTGGTGGTGTCTGCGGGTGGCGTTCTTGTCGGCTGTGAGGCTGTGTGGTGAGCGGTCGCAGAGCCATTTCTTCTCTAGCTTCCGACATGTGTGCTTAGAGGTCAGGAGGTCTTCGGTAAACCAGGCAGCTTTCTTGTTGGTGTGGTTGGTTATGGAGATCTTGGGAGGCGCGAGGGTGTTGGCGCAGTCGTTGATCAATTGTTTAAGGTTGGTGGTGGCGGAGTCAGCGTTGATGGGGTGGGCGGGTGGTCTCAGGGCGAGGGTGGTGGTCAGCTGATCCTTGGTGACCTTGCCCCAGCGGCGGCGTGGCAGCTGTTGGGTGCGGTGGTGTGTGGTGGGTTTCCTGAAGGTGAAGTGAACGCATCTGTGGTCGGTCCAGTGGGGTACGATGGTGCGGTTGAAGGAGACGTGGGGGCTTGCGGAGAAGATGGGGTCCAGCGTGTGTCCAGTGGCGTGGGTGGGTGTTGTCACGATCTGCTTGAGTCAGAGGTTGGCGAGATTGTCGATCAGGGTGGTGGAGTTGGCGTCGTTGTTGTTCTCGAGGTGGAAGTTCAGGTCCCCGAGGAGGATGTAGTCTGTGGAGGCGAGGGCGTGGGTGCTGACAAGGTCGGCGATGGTGTCGCTGAAATATGGTTGTGGTCCGGGTGGTCTGTAGACGAGTGTTCCTCTGAGGGTCGAGTTGGGGTCGGTGTGAATCTGGAAGTGCATGTGCTCGGCGGTGGTGAGGATGTCGTTGGTGTTGGTCGAGACTCTGAGGGTGTCTTTGTGGACGATGGCGATTCCCCCTCCAACTCGGTTGGCGCGGTCTCTGCGGGAGATCTTGTAGCCCTGTGGGATGGCTATGGCGATGTCTGGTGCTGAGGTGGCGTTCAGCCAGGTCTCCGTCAGGAAGGCGATGTCGGGAGCGGTGGAGTCTAGGAGGTCCCAGAGTTCAATGGCGTGCTTGCGGGCGGAGCTGGTGTTGAGGAGGATGCATCTGAGGTGGTTGGGTTCTCTGGTTGGTGGTTTGGCGGGCTGGATGCTGGTTTATCTGCAGTTCCGGCAGGTGAAAGGCCCCTGGGTGTGCTTCGGGAAGGCCTGGCAGCAGGGGTGGTATCGTCCGGGGTTGAGTGCGTGGAGGGTGTTGGAGTCGTAGCGCATTCTGGTGTTGCGGGGGGCGCGGGGTGCAGGGGTGCGGTCCAGGCATGGACGGGCGCAGACGGGCTTGCCTTTGGCGCTCCAGCGGCTCGCCCGCTGCACGCGTCTGCTGCGCATTCCCGCTGCGTCCTCCATAAGAGGCGAAGTGGGAGGGAGGAGCAGCTGGGAGGCGGGAGCTGGCGGCCAATGGGTGAGGGCACGGGAAACAAAAGGCAAAAGGGGGCGGGCCACAGGGGAGCAGCGGCGGGAAGCGGGGGGGGGCACAGAGGGCAGTGGCGCAAAAAGGGACGCCTAAGAACAGAAAGACCAAAAAATAGAAAAATACAATTGAGAAGTTGGGGCACACCAGCGGCGAACCTGCGGCAGCAGTGGGATAGAGACACGGGCACCCAGGAGGAGCCGTGCGGTGTGGGGAGCGACCCGAGGTCAGGTCACACTCACTGGCATGCTGCGACCTCCATAAGAGGCCAAGTGGGAGGGAGGAGCAGCTGGTAGGCGGGAGCGGGCGGCCAATGAGCGAGGGCACGGGACACAAAAGGCAAAAGGGGGCGGGCCGCAGGGGAACAGCGGCGGGGAGCGGGGGGCACAGAGGGCAGTGGCGAACCCTCGGCAAATGCAGCAGTGGGATAGAGACACGGGCACCCAGGAGGAGCAGTGCGGCGTGGGGAGCGACCCGAGGTCAGGCCTTTTTTTGAGAGTGTTTAAGGGTATGGAAGGAGGTGAACCACTTAAAGTCGATGGAGACATTTTGTTGGTTAGGTGGGTAAATACCAGTAAAAAGAGATTAATATCAACTAAATGATATGGGCTGCTTGACAGATTTGCTGTGTCCAACATGTGGTCAAAGATTATGTCCTTTATCATGTGATTGGTGATAGAGTCTACAAGCCCTGTAGGATTCTGTCACAATGATTTGATGACCTCATCAGTGATGCTATTTAATATGTCATGGGTGATGTAATATGTCATGTTATAAGAGGTGCATAGCAGGGGTGCAAGAATGGGTCAATAAGCTGTTATTTGTTTTGCAATAGTGCATACAAGTATGCCCAAGAAGCAGGCAGGGTTATAGATGCCTGGTGAGGTTCATACGTTTAGGTGACTTCAGTGCATGGCGCAAATGTCACATGGGTAGAAACATGGATAGAGTAGTTACTGACTTTGATTCATGGTGAAATGAGGAACAACTCTATCAAGTTTTCGTAAATTGTGGAATGAAAAATATAGAATTCACAAAAACGTTTTATAATGCTCTATATGAAAGTTTACTGTGAACAGTTTTCGGTGATGCGTTTAAGAAAAGGATGCCATCTGATTGAAGTGTCACTCTTAAATCAATGCATCAAGCGGGCGCCCTCGGTACCCCGAGTTGGTATCCTTTTCACCCATATCACAATGGTTTCTTCCAGGGGCGTGACTTCGGAGATGCTTGAGGTGTGATACCCCCCAAATAAATGCTTTCTTGGCTTGGTAGTCAGGCCTGGGGTCACTGAGTTGGGTCTGCTGTCTGTGTTGGTTTTTCTCGCCATCCTGATTTCACCAGGATGTTGCTAGAGACAACAAGAGGCCTCTGGAGCTTGAAGTCTGGTATACGGATGGGCTTAGACAGTGGACTTGCAGTGGAATGTGGAGTACAGCTTGTGTAGACCTGGAGTAAGGAAGGCTACAATTCTGCATATCTGTGCACAGTACATGTTCATGGTGAATGTGTCGATCACACCGTGCTTATCCCTGGGATAAAGAACAGCTAATGTTTGGAGACATCTAGGCAGTGCTTAATTTGAGCTGGTAGTTTCCAGTGCTCAGCACTGGCATTTAATTGTCAACACTGGCGTTTGTGACAGGCTGCCACAAGGTGGCGCTGACTGACTAATTTAGAGATGACACAACAACAGTTAATTATTAATTCAATATACATAAAGATGACTATTATCTCCACCCTAACACATTCCTATAGCTGCGAGACCTAAAATATTCCGAACTGTCACACTTGTAGGGTGTGACGCTTAGTAGTTGTGTTGCTGCCATCACAGGGAGCACTGGCGGGGCAATGTGTGGTGCAAGCTGTAGTAGCCTCCTGACAAGAGCCCTGGCACTTATTTTTTTACAAATTAAGCACTGCATCTACGTGACACAGGGCCAGATTTAATCGCCCTGTCTTTATACATCAGGACTTAGGCAGAAGTTTGAAGAACTTATCCGTACCTGCCCCAGCGTATTATACAATACCTATTACCTCTCGAAGTCCTGGGGCTTCAAATCTTCAGTCGCACTAAAATCATTGCGTGCACTCATAAAAACTAAAGGGTTAAGGATAATGCACGTCACAACCTTCTATCGTAAATGATTCAAGTATATTTATATGTGGGTTCCTGAAGTATGTTTGTTTGATGGATTGGGGACTTACATATATCCCATGTACCAAAAAGATAGAACATCTGCAGTCCTAGAAGTACTCTGTGATTGGCTGCAAATTTGCTATTTTTTGGAATTCACAATCTTTGCAGTATTAGCCTTGTAAGACAGCACCGGTCTCATGTTTCCAGGCTCACTACTGGCCATCAAACACTAGGCCTGTCAGTTTCATTTAAATTACTCAGGTAAAATTCACATCCTATTGGGAGTTTTGGGTTACGCTTTTTACGGGAAATTACTGAAATGATGCCATTATGCCACTTTGCGTATTTACACACAATACAAGTAACAGTTTTAAAGACAATGCACCATTCCTGATAAAAATTCATCACAAATGTGCACGAACAACAGAACGCGAGTGTCTGTTGTTCACGATGCTTTAGTTTGCACTATTGTTTCACCCACTCTAGACAGAGGGTCCCCTAATGCGGATCAGTCCTGACCCTGCTCTCATGGAAACAGTCGGTGCCGAACCTTGGGTGTCTCACCCCTCCACACTGCAGTGCACTGCTGTTTTATTTGGGAAATTTGAGATTCACACCCCCCGAATCTCACTGACTCAGTGACACCCCTGCTTTCCTCCTATATCCCATTGGATCTCTGCCCAGCTACAAGGCGAGAGCTGTTTTTTCCCCAGCTGGACTCCAACCACAGGCCCTCCTTGTCCGGCGGGACTTCCCTCTGGAGTGAGGCGGATCTCCTGTGATCGAGGTGATCACTCGTTGCAAGGCAGAGCTATTGGGAGTGCCCAGGTGCCATCGTCAAGCAGGAGGTTGGCATCAATGAACTAATAAACAAGGGGTGAACCAATACCAGTGAGTGGTTATATGTCAAAAGTACACAGGCATTTACCACGCATGTCTTAACAATGTGATCCAAACCACATATGCATCTTTGCAATGCATTCCTTTACCACACAAGTCATTACATCAACTTGTCTTAGGGAAAGCGCTAGACTTCAAATAGTATATTTTGCTATTCCAACACCAGTCTACGCAACAGTGGGGAAAGTGTTTTACTTAAAATCCAACATCAGTCCAAGAATGCTCTCTTTAATGCAAGTCGCTGTAACGACTTTCATGGTATGAGTTGTAACGATGCATTAGTGTTTCGGACCACATTGTTAAGGCTCATCGTGATCCGAGCCACGATGTAAAGGCTGTTTCCCCCAGCGAGTAAGGGTCCAATATGCTCCTTCATCCACAAACACCCTTATTGTACATTCACGCTCGGCAAAAAAACACAATAATAATTCTAAACACTCATTAAGACACCCAGAGAGCATGGGGACTCCTTTTCCAAGGGGCCGAAGTGCAAATCTCACTCTACGTTTAGAGGACAGGCTCTTCAGCGCCTTGAGGCATCTTCTGTTGAGCAGCACTGTATAAATTCCATTCAGTCCTGTAGCACTGACCACCACACACGTGGCCAAGAATGCCAGTACATGGTGAGCACAAGGCATTTTCTTTCTTGGCGGTCTCTTGGGATTCTGTCCAGTGCTCCATCTTGCTGTTGGCACGGTTGAACCCCAAGCAATTTAATTAACAGGTATGATGCTGGTTCGAAAAATCACAATGTATTTATTTTCTTAGTGCCTCTTCTGTGTTTCTGTGTTGATGAGGGCTGTCATTCGGTGCCAGTTCGTTGATGCAAAATTATAGTCCTTCCTCTATTTTTGCGGAATGTCCTGATTTTTGGGTCAGGATATCTGGTCACCCTAATGAATGTGTCTTTGTGTAATGTAACTGTTGCTAATGTAAAGCACTCCAATACCTTCGGGTCGAATTTGTGCTGTATAAAACTACACAATAAAACCTTGTGGAGAATGGCGGGAGCGACTGCGGGCAAGTAGACGTACAACAGAGGGTGCTAGGGAGAGGCTGGGGGCAAGCACACAGACAATGGAGGGTGGACGGGAGCAGGCAGATGGACAGTGGAAGATCCCCTGGTTGGCCAAGAAACACAGGATGTGAGGCATCCATTCCTCCCATTCACCAGAGCTAATCTGGGGGATGGGAGATTGCAGCCTTGTCGAGGGACCTCACATACATGCCTTCTCCTAACTCCCATAAAAGGCAACCTATAATTTCCCCCCGTTCTAAGACTTACTAGGAGTGGCAGAAAACCAATTGATAGTGAATAGGAGACATGCATATCACCGAGGGATTTAGGGGCATATTACCAACAAGTAGCGATATTTATCGCTAAATAGGCTTAGCCACGATTTTTTTATCGCTGCCTATCGCCGGAATTTATCGCTGAGATAACGTGCTATTAGCAACATTTATCTCCAAAGCGATAAATTTTCCGGCGATAGTGCGAAATGCGTGAATATCGCTGAGAATACAGCGATATTCATGCATTAGCGACGAAATGCTGTTAGCCATGTTATCCACCTCCCATTGGATAACATGGCTAAGAACTGGTCCGGGCAGGTGTTAGTATTTGGAGCTATTCGCGCTTAGCGCGAATATTTCCATCGCTACAACTGCCTTGCTAATAGGCGATAGCGACGTTAGCGACTGCTTTCAGTCACTAACAGGTTGGGTACGCCCACTTTGCATTTCATTAGCGATAAATATCGCTGACATGCAGAGCGGGCCCCAAACCGGTCGCTATCGCCTACAAGCTGCCGCTAACTGCAGTTAGCTACAGCTTGCTAATGGGGCGATAGAATTATCGCCGCTTAGCGGCCGAAAACGGCCGCTAAAGCAGCAATAAGTCACTATCGCCACCCTTGATAATATGCCCCACAATCTTTTGAGCAGTTGAAAGCAGATGTTGGTATTTCTGAGAGGGAGAAGCAGAGATACATGCAGGCAAGTCACTGGGTGAAGAATCCTTCTATGACCCCTCATGTGGATAGACCTCCTGCTACTTCAGAAAAGTGGGTTATCGCCAGGGCCACTGGAATGATGCGGCAGGAGAGGGCCAAATTATGCAGCAGGGATGAGTAAATTATGTGATAAGAAAAGGCAAATTATGCAGCATAATGCAGCACATTTTGTAAAAGTACACACTGGAACCGACCTAAGTACTAATAAAATACTGATTCTTGTAGGTCGCATTATGAATGAGGTAGGTTGCAAATTGTGACCCAAAAGGTATCGCAGTCCTCACGGGGATGGTGGCCTGCTCAGGTCAACAGACCACCATGCCTGAGGTTGCTTTGAAATAAAGCAATTTTTTCAAATGCATCCCATTTTCCTTAAAGGAAAACGGGATGCATTTAAAAGAAATGGATAGTGTACGTTTCATTTTTTAAGAGTAGAGAGTGGTCCGTCGGACCACTTCTTACTCTTAAAAAATATTTTTGTCAACAATCAGAAAGGTAAAGTTGTCCATTGGGACCACTTCCCGCTTGCAAATGGCTTACCACCTCCTTTGAGGACATGGTAAAAGAATAAAGATTTGCGACCACAATTCGGTCACAAAACAGTGATACATATCTGTTCAATTCAGTGTTTGATGCCCTTAACACGCCCCTTACAAATTTCGAAGCGGAAATTAGGCGCAAACCTAAATTGTGATTTGGTAACATGTTGCTGAGCTGCAATTTTGTTTTGGACATAGGAAAAGGCATTATTGAGGTCGATAATGGCCCGATTCTGGGTTCGGACCCTGTGCGGCAACAGAAAATCTTCACACAGCTGGCCTTGGTTGTTTAGTTGTAGTGTAAAAGTAACTGAGCCCCTGTGGCACTTGTGGTAAACAACAGGACCTACCATGGCTCCTGCCCATACCACAGACTGCCCAGGACACAGAGCAAGGGCTTCACAGCTTTCAGATTGGCTAGCCTCATCCTGAATGTCTGTTGTGTAACCAAACCAATGCCCACCTTTCACCCTGCAAGGTTCTCTTGTCACCTAGTGGCACTGATTCACTACTTCCTTGTGCAGTAACCTCTGAGAGTGCCTCTTTCTCCTGATGTTCTTCTGTGTGCTTTGCCCATACCTTCTGAAAGTTGTACCCTTGCACTGTCTTCTCTCGATAACATATCTACAGTATGTCTTATCTCAGTCTTTTTCCTGTGTGACTCTGGCCGCAGTCAGCCCTTCTTCACCCCACAGCCACCCCTTCTTCACTTTGTTTTTCGAGAAATACTTCCCTGTCCTCTTCAGTTCACTTTCGTGACTATTAAACAAATATTTAAAGATGCCTTTTTCTGTGACCTGCTTGGAGAACTCGTGTTCCTGCATTCCTTTAATATTACAGTCATTTAATAAGTAATCCATATGTAAATATAGCACTGAAAAGGCAAGTGTTTAAATTGTTTAATCTTCTAAATCAAAGAGCACTGCATGAAAACCTATCAGTGTGTCAATCTACATGTTTCGAACAGGATCAACGTTTATACTGGTCTTCATCTGGGCGCTGTAGCTGTTTATGCATTTCCTTTGTCGCCGCTCCTGGTGTTATCAGTGTTAGTTTAAGCAGATTGCATCTCATCTTGGAGATAGCTGAATGCTTTTTGAAATGGCAGCACTTGCTGGAGATGAGATAAGGGTGTTTGTCATTTGTGGCACTGTTTATGCTACTTTACTGAGTATACATGATTTCTCTTCTAGATTACAGCTCGTCTTTGTGCTGTCAGTGGGAATGAAGACAACTGCAGATTGAAGAAGAACACAGAGTGTAAATCAGAGTGTGTGCATGTGTGGGCGTCCATTAGGATTCAAACACACAAAAGCTAACACCATCACCATTGGCAGAAATCTACAGCTAAGGAAAATGGACAAGCTGGGAGGGCAGCGTTGGGCCAGGACCAGAGGGCATGTGCTCAAAGAAAAAAGAAGGATAACTTCCTGCTCCTCTAGAAACTCACAAGACCCAGTGCACCGGCTGCCTGTACTTTATGGAACCATTCGGTTTATTCCAAGAGATCCATGGCTTCATTTACACAGCGGAGTGCCTACAACCATTGGCCGGCAGTGTATGTCCAGAGATTTTTATTTATTTATTTATTTATGCATTTTTATATAGCGCTGACTTTACCCGAAGGCGTCAGAGCGCTTCACAATAGGAACAGAAATGAAATATAGTGAGAAACATTACAAAAGAACAGATTTTAAAAGCATACGTTACGTTACATAAGGTAATAGTGACAATTGTGAGCAAACAAAATACATGAGGTAGTAAAAATTGTGAGCAGCCAAAAATACATGAGGTAGTAAAGGTAATAGTGACAATTGTGAGCAAACAAAGTACATGAGGTAGTAAAAATTGTGAGCAACCAAAAATACATGAGGTAGTAAAAAGTGCCGAGAGGAAAAAGTGACAAGTGTGCAGTTACAAGAGAAAACAAAGTATAATTTGAGGTATAATACTGCAATAAGTGCTAGACACTCAGGCACAAGAACAAGCGTTACGTAGGCAAAGGTGGCACTTGTGCAAGTATCAAAGGTAAAAACATGTGAGAGGTATCAAACCGTGTGTTACAAGGGCAAAGTGGTGTGTGCATGTTACAAAAGGGCACCAAACACAAGTTCATGGAAAATACTGCAAAAAGGCAGACACTCCAACCACAGGAATACACTGGGAAGGCACTTCCATGGTCATGGAAAGTAGAAATTATCAGTAGTGGGAAGTCTTCCTCCAAATAACAAGAGGACGTGAATTACTTTTGGAGGTGTCTCTGGAGGAGGAGAACTTTGAGGTCCCTTTTGAAGGCCTGGGAGGAGGCGGTGGTCCGGAGCTGAGGCGGAAAGGAGTTCCAGATTCTCACTGCGTTGCCAGAAAAGGATTGGGCCATTGTTCTTTCCTTCTTGAAAGTGGGAGGTTCAAGCAGTAGATTCTCCGCATTGCGGGAAGGTCTAGAGCCTCCACAGAGTTTCAGTTTATTCGCCAGGTAGCGGGGAGAGGAGGAGTGCAAGGCTTTGTGGGTGATACAAGCGGTCTTGTAGATAGCTCTAGCCTCGAAGGGAAGCCAGCGGAAGGTGGATAACATCGGTGTGATGTGATCGCTTCTTTTGGCCCCATAAATGAAACGAGCTGCTGAATGGAAGACAGACTTAAGTGGGGACAGGTCAGATTTGGGGAGGCCAGTAAGAAGAGAATTGCAGTAGTCGAGTCTGGAGAGGACCAGCGATTGCACCAGGGTTATAAGGTCCTGCTCCGGGAAGAAGCGACGGATTCCCCAAAGAAGGCGCAGTTGGTAACGAGCAGATTTTGCAATAGAATTGATGTGGGGAGTTAGATAGAGTTTTTTGTCTAGAATGACACCAAGGGATTTTGCGCTGTCGACAATGATGGGTTTATTGTTTAGTAGATTCATCTGATCCATCCATGATTGAACCGGGGGAGGAGAGAGTGAGGAGGAGAAGAGGGGGAATTCAGTTTTGGAGGGATTCAGAATCAATTGATGAGTTGACATCCAGTTTTGAATGGAGTCAAGAGTAGATCTTAGGATGGAGAGATCATGAGTGGAGGCAACCTTGAGGTAGAGTTGAGTGTCGTCTGCATAGAGATGATAGTGAATCCCGGATTTGCTTAGGAGGTTTCCCAGTGGTTCTAAGTAGAGATTGAACAATGTGGGTGCAAGTATAGAGCCTTGGGGAACACCTTGACCCACAGCCACAGGAGAAGAAAGACTGTTCGCTATTTTGATCATTTGAGATCTGTCAGAGAGGAAGGATGCAAACCATTTAAGCACAGTGCCCTCCATGCCCATTCTCTGTTGAAGAATATTGAGTAGGGTGTTGTGATTGACAGTGTCGAAGGCTGCAGAAAGGTCAAGGAGAATTAGCAGACAGGACCCCCCCGAGTCGAGTATCCTCGGCGCGTCATCAATCACTTGCAGCAGGGCTGTTTCAGTGTTGCAGTTTTGGATGAAGCCGGACTGACAATTGTCAAGAAGATCATTGTCCTAGATATTACGAGAGAGTTGTTTTGCTACACATCTTTCTGTGATCTTCGCAAGAAAGGGTAAGTTAGTGATGGGGCGGAAGTTGTTGAGGTCAGACGCATCAGCAGTGGGCTTTTTAAGCAGAGGGGTGACCTGCCCAGTTTTGAAGGAGACAGGAAGGGAGCCTTGAGAGAGGGAGAGGTTGACCAGAGTGGTCCAATAGGAAAGGTTCATCCCTTAGTCCGACACTATTTAATATATATGTGTCGGACCTCGCTAACACCATCAAAGCGCACGGGATGAACCTTACCTCATATGCGGATGATACACAGCTGATACTGGCTGTCAGAAACGATGGGGAAACAGTGGCGGAAAATTTCAAGACAGGTATGCTGGCCATTGGGAAATGGATGTCTGCAAACTGTCTGAAATTAAATTCTGACAAAACCGAGGTGGTCACTTTTGGCCACCTCAGCCCTAGCTGGTCCCCAACTTGGTGGCCATCATCTTTTGGAGCCGCACCCATACCAGTCACGAAAGTGAGAAATCTGGGGGTCATCTTTGATGACAAGTTAAGTTTCATGGCTCACGCCAATCAGACGGCCTCCACGGCATTCTACAAACTACGTCTGGTTAGGAAGATCCTTCCTTTTCTTCCTACCAATGTGGGTAAGACACTGGTTAGCGCCTTGGTTCTATCAGCATTGGACTATTGCAATGGCTTGTTTGCAAATGCACAAGTCAGGATAATTAAGAAACTACAAACGATCCAAAATGCGGCAGCCAGACTCCTCCTTAACATCCCCAAATTTAAACCAATACAAGAATCTCTGAGGAGTCTTCATTGGCTTCCTGTCAGGAATCGAATTAAATTTAAGACGTTATGTATCGTCTACAAGGCACTACACCATCAAGCACCTCAATTCCTGCGCGACCATCTTGTCCCATACACTCCCACTCGAATGTTACGATCAGCAGGACAGAACGACTTGGTAGTGCCACGGACCAGGCTGGTCAACTGGGGAGACAGACGTTTCCTAGTTGCCGCCCCAAGATTGTGGAATTCTCTTCCACAAATCATAAGATCAAGTCCAAATCTAATGTCCTTCAGGAAGAAACTGAAGACTTGGCTATTTAACATCTGAAACATCCCCAATATCATATAGGTGAGTAATACAGTACAGCGCCGAGACGCCTGCGGGCATTTGTTTGCGCTTAATAAATCCTAAAAATAAAATAAATAAATAAATAAAAATAAATAAGGGAATGGGTATAGAAGTCAATGGCAATGGCACTGGGGATAGGGTCAAGAGAATGGTTGGAGGGCTTTGTTTCGCGTATGCACTTGAGAAGGGCATCTTCAGAGATGGGGGTCAAAGCTCTGCGAAATGGCTAAGGATTTGCGCTCCTCTGGAGGTGTAGGATGAGCGACCTGATCCACAAGTGATTACACTTTTCCATCGACCTATGTCAGCTTTGTGTCGACCACCCTTGGACTGGCAGCGATAATAGGATTGTGTTATACAAAATCAAAAAAATACAACCTTGGAGAAAAAAGAAACAACACCGAGATCATACCACCCCCCTCACCCAATCCCAGCACCAGTCGCCAACTCTTCTAAGCCATATGAAAACGGCTGCCTGTACTTTAGAGGCTACATACCTATGAGAGACAGGAGCCATCTCTTCCGCTCGGTTACTGTGTGTGTCAGGAATCTTGTCATCTGCCACCACAAACACGGCTTGTAATCGAGCAATATGGTCAAGGGAATCTGCTACTGTGCATGTAAGCGCTGGCTTCACGCGGAGTCACCCTTCCCATGTGTACGCCATCGACACATCGCCTATGTAAGCATTCTCTATGACTGAGTCTGGATACTCTGCATGTAACCACTTACTCTGCCCAGGGTCATCCTTGTGGTGTGTACGCCATTGATACATCACGTATGTAAGTATTGTCTTCAAGTAATTCTGCATACATTGCATGTAAGCAGTTACTTCACCCTCGATCAGCCTTCCTATGTGTATGTGGGTCACATATCACGTATGTAAGCATTCTTTTTAGAGGAGTCTATATACTCTGCATGTAAACACTTACCTCACCCATGGCACCTTTCTAGTGTCTATGCCATCAACAATTCACATATGTAAGCACTCTCTCCTATTGAGTCCGGATCCTCTGCATGTAAGCATTTGCTTCTCCCAGTGTCATCCATGTAGCGTGTATGCTGTTCATACAATATGAATGTGAGCATTCTCGCCCACTGAGCCTGCAGTCTCTTCATGTAAGGGCTTGTTTATCCAGAGTCACCCTTCCAGTGTGGATGCTGTCCACAGATCACATATGTAAGCATTCTCTCCAAGAGTCTGGATACTCTGCATGTAAGCACTTGCTCCTCCCAGGGTCATCCTTGTAGTGTGTATGCTGTTCATACATCAAGTGTTTAAGCATGCTCTCCTACTGAGTCTGGATACTCTGCATGTAAGCACTTGCTCCTCCCAGGGTCATCCTTCCAGGGTGGATGCTGTGTAGGCCTGGGTGGAGATCGCAGAGTTCTGCTATGCAGAACCCTGTGAAGTGACAAAAAAACTCTACCAAGCTACAGAGAGTAACTGATGTGGGAGCACACTGCTTCACCTCCCAGCAAAGTCGCCCCTAGGCATCGTGGTAGATGCAGTTCGGTTCGTCAAGCGAGTACACTTGGAAAGTCTTTTGAGTGTTTCACCAGGTGGGTGCAGATTAGTGCTGGCCATCTCTGGACACGTGTTTCTGGATTATTATCCGGATACGGCAGCCTGCTCAGCAAACCCAAATAATGCATAATCTCTGCTGATGACATATAATAATGTAGAAACACGTGTCCAGAGATGGCCAGCACTAATCTGCACCCACCTGGTGAAACACTCTGAAGACTTTGCAAGTGTACTCGCTTGTCCGACTGCATCTACCATGATTCTTAGGGGCGACCCTGCTGCGAGGTGAAGCAGTGTGCTCCCACACCAATTTTCTACTTTAAGCTACAGAGAGTTCCGTGAGCGGCGGAGTGCATTACCTCACGCTGTGCTCACTGGCTATTTGTCCATGTGCAGTGCAAGAAGGCGCTTCTTCTTTCTGCCGTTCAAGTAGATCTTCTACTCGAGTGGCAGCTTTCTTAACACGAACGGAAGGTTTCTCAATGCGAGCGTTAGCGACCATCCGTGACCATCTCATTGAAAAATCTCGCTAGGAAGCGGTCTAGTGATGGCTTTTCCTTGCTCACACTAGCCAACTTACCGTTGGCGAGCGAGAGCAAGGAAACACCTCCGTTCCGCTATGCGGAGTGGAGTTTTTTGGAAGATCTGGCATCTGTGAGGCCATGGAGTATGAACGTTTGAACAGTAGTTCTGAAGTTGCTTTCTGGAAGAAACTGATTCACTTTCTTTAGAAGATAGCTTGTACAGGCCATCTTGTTTTTTTTTGTCAATGTGTTCCTTGAGAGCGAGGTTGTGTGTCCAGGGTGAATATAAGCGACTTGCCATTCAGTGAAAGTCGTGAAGCTGCTTGTCACTAATCCAGGTTTGTATTGTTACTAGTTTGTTGTTCTTGGCAAATAACAAGAATTCTGTCTTGGTTGGGTTGAGCTCCAGGTAGGTGCTGGACATCCAGGTTTGGATAATATGCAGGCAGCATTTGAGGATTTGGATGTCTCACTCAGAGGAGACTTTCCAGTAGAGTTGTGTGTCATTGGCTTGCTGGTGAATCTTGATGCTGTTATCCATGAGTTGTGCAAAAGAAACAATTGATGGACAGAATGCTGGACAATGCAAACATTCACCCCCAGGCACAAGGATCTGGGTTTAATCCATCATTCTTTTGCTCACTACACCACCCCAGTTTGGACCCAGTCATATGCAAATCAGTCTTGACCCTGTTCTTTATGGGATCCTTCCAGCCCGAACTGCCAAGCCAGGTCCTCCCTGGAACGGAAACAAGCATCCTGGGACTGGTTTCGGGGCATCACCCCTCATCAGCCAGGCTAGCTTGAATCCAGTGGTGCAGTGAGCACAGCCCCACGTCTGGGCATACCCTTACCACTTGGGGTGACAAATGCAAAAGAAACAATTGATGGACCGAATGCTGGACAATGCAAACATCCACCCCTAGTCACATGGATCTGGGTTTAATCCATCATTCTTTTGCTCACCACACCACCCCAGTTAGGACCCAGCCATATGCAAATCAGTCTGACCCTGCTCCTTATGGGAACAAGCCAGCCCGAACTGCCAAGCCAGATACTCCCTGGACCTGAAACAAGCATCCTGTGGCATGGGCAGCAAAAAAACAATGGATTCAGGCCCAGATCTCTGTACTGGGTGAATGTGTGACATTGTTCTGCATTCTGTCCATCAATTGCTGTGTTTGCATTTGTCACACAAAGTGGAATGTGTATGCCGAGACGTGGGTTCTGTGCTCTCCATTCCACTGGAGTCAAGCTATTCTGGCTGATGAGGGTTGAAACCCCGAAACCGGTCCTAGGATGCATGTTTCCAGTCCAGGGAGGACCTGGCCTGGCAGTTCGGGCTGGACTGTTCTCATTGGGCGCAGGGTCAAGTCTGATTTGCATATGGCTAGGTTCAAACTGAAATGGCATGGGAAGCAAAAAGCAAAAAAACGATGGATTTAGGGCCAGATCTCTGTACTGGGGTGAATGTATGACATTGTTCTGCATTCTGTCCATTAATTGTTGCTTTTGCATTTGTCACCCCGAGTGGGACGGGTATGCCCAGACGTGGGTCCCGTGCTCTCCATGCCACTGGAGTCAAGCTATCCTTCCTGATGAGGGCTGAAAGCCCGAAACCGGCCCTAGGATGCTTGTTTCTGTTCCAGGGAGGACCTGGCCTGGCAGTTCGCGCTGGACTGTTCCCATGAGGCACAGGGTCAAGGCTGATTTGCATATGGCCATGTCTGAACTGGGGTGGTGTGGAGTGCAAAAAAACGATGGATTTAGGCCCAGATCTCTGTACTGGGTGAATGTGTGACATTGTTCTGCATTCTGTCCATCAATTGCTGTGTTTGCATTTGTCACACAAAGTGGAATGTGTATGCCGAGACGTGGGTTCTGTGCTCTCCATTCCACTGGAGTCAAGCTATTCTGGCTGATGAGGGTTGAAACCCCGAAACCGGTCCTAGGATGCATGTTTCCAGTCCAGGGAGGACCTGGCCTGGCAGTTCGGGCTGGACTGTTCTCATTGGGCGCAGGGTCAAGTCTGATTTGCATATGGCTAGGTTCAAACTGAAATGGCATGGGAAGCAAAAAGCAAAAAAACGATGGATTTAGGGCCAGATCTCTGTACTGGGGTGAATGTATGACATTGTTCTGCATTCTGTCCATTAATTGTTGCTTTTGCATTTGTCACCCCGAGTGGGACGGGTATGCCCAGACGTGGGTCCCGTGCTCTCCATGCCACTGGAGTCAAGCTATCCTTCCTGATGAGGGCTGAAAGCCCGAAACCGGCCCTAGGATGCTTGTTTCTGTTCCAGGGAGGACCTGGCCTGGCAGTTCGCGCTGGACTGTTCCCATGAGGCACAGGGTCAAGGCTGATTTGCATATGGCCATGTCTGAACTGGGGTGGTGTGGAGTGCAAAAAAACGATGGATTTAGGCCCAGATCTCTGTACTGGGTGAATGTGCGACATTGTTCTGCATTCTGTCCATCAATTGTTGATTTTGTAGCTATCCATGAGTAGAGCACCCAGCAGCTTCAGGTAGAGGTTGAAGATGAACAGACAGGGACAGTATGGACTCATAGGGGACCCTGCAGAGAAGAGGGATGTTTAGGGACCCTCAGATGTTCATGTGAACAAACTGGTGTCGGTGGAAATTTAGAAGGAAAACCAGTGATGGACATTACTCGTGAATCCCATTCCAGACGCCGGGGTGCGTATGATGGTGGGATAATTGACTACCCTATCCTGTTCACCATTCCCTGGGTTTACTGCTATCCAACATATTTCTACTGTGTACAATTGGCCGCGGACACTGAGAATTGCAGGAAAGAACATTGCTCTAATTGGATCCGAAATTCAGGTTAAAGCTTTCTGACATTCAGCTTCAACAATTACTCCTTCGGTCTGATTCCTTGATAGCTTCATTCATGACTTGACTAGACTACACTGTGCTCAGCAAAGAGGTGGTCTGCCCTTCCGCTTCTCACCTACCTGTAACATATCACATTACTACCATTTTGGTATTCACAGAAGGCTCTTACTCATTTCGCTATTTCGGTACACAGGAATACAGTCAAAACCTTCAGTGCGACCTCAACAGATGTCGGCGACTCTGCACCGACTCCAACCAAGCGGCAGCTGCCACCTCAGCGGTACTCCCATGTGAAACCTGCAGAACCTAGCATACCCCCACCATGGACAAGACGCGGCATCACATAAAAGGAACCAACATCCATCGTGGAGGGGTAGCACATGAGGCTCACAAGACCACAGTCTGTCAAGTAAAGCTACAATATCAAGCGCTGAGTACACATATTTTGCTGTTATATTAGGCGCTGCTCCAGTAAACCGCGCCCACGTCACCCTTATCTTCTCTTTCTAACAATGGAACAGGCTGCCTAGACACATGAAATGGCAGGTCATAAAATTACTAATTACAAGCAGAAGAAAGAAATGGCCCAGGGTAATGCTTGTTCAAGATCTCTTTTGTTGCTCTTCAGCACGCGGACGCTAGGTAGGGTGAGCTTGTCTCTGTCTACACTCGTTTCGGAAACCTAAAGGGTGTAATTCGATAATATTGTTTGCCATCATGAGGGTATAAATTTACTGAAATTAGGTATTACTTGCAAAGTTGCTCCGAAGAGAATCCCCCCAAATATGCTTTGCTCAGGGCCTTAAAAATCCTCAAAATGGCAGCGGCCCTAGTTGGCAGCAAAGAGGCAGGGCCTGTGCCTGGAAGCTTCCAGAAGCTCGTGCTGGGAGTCAAGGCGGAGCCTGCGCCTGGAAGCTTCCAGTAGCATATGCTGGGGCTCAAGGGGGGGCTGCATCTAGAAGCTGCCAGAAGCAGTGCTGAGGGCCAAGGCGGAGCCTGCACCAGGAAGCTTCCAGAAGCACATGCTGAGGGTCAAGGCGGGGCCTGCGCCAGGAAACTTCCAGAAGCACGTGCTGAGGGCCAAGGTGGAGCCTGCGCCAGGAAGCTTCCAGAAGCGCGTGCTGGGGTTCAAGGCGGGGCCTGCGCTTGGAAGTTTACAGAAGCACGCGCTGAGGGTCAAGGCGGGGCCTGCGCTTGGAAGTTTACAGAAGCACGTGCTGAGGGTTAAGGCGGGGCCTGCGCCAGGAAGCTTCCAGAAGCACGTGCTGAGGGCCAAGGTGGAGCCTGCGCCAGGAAGCTTCCAGAAGCACGTGCTGGGGGTCAAGGCGGGGCCTCCGCTTGGAAGTTTACAGAAGCACGTGCTGAGAGTCAAGGCGGGGCCTGCGCTTGGAAGTTTACAGAAGCACGTGCTGAGGGTCAAGGCGGGGCCTGCGCCAGGAAGCTTCCAGAAGCGCGTGCTGGGTCAAGGCGGGGTGCACCAGGCAGCTTCCAGAAGCACGTGCTGGGGTCAAGGCGGGGCCTGCGCTTGGAAATTTACAGAAGCACGCTCTGTGGATCAAAGGCCAGTGAAAGCACATGCTCAGCATTCAGAGCCTCTTGGCAGCCAGTACAGGGCGCCATAAAAAGGGATCGTAAAAGCAGACTGCACAATAACGGTTTACAGCGCTCGATTAGCAAGAAAAACATTGCCCAACTCTGACGATTAGGTACGGAGAAAGGGTAAAGTAACTAGGAAGCAGATCAGGGCAACAAAGACTCGACTCGAGCCGGAAACAGACAAATGGAGACAGAGCTGCTAGAATTAAAATACAATTAAACAACAGGGGGTGGTGATGGACAGAGTTTCTGAATTAAGCAGAATACTCTCACCCAGTCAAGAGATCAGGGCTTGATCCAACACCGTTTTTTAGCTCACTGCACCATCCCAGCTCAGAACCTGGCTATATGCAAATTAGTCTGTCCCTGGCCCAGTGCATCATGGGAACAGGGCAGACCAAACTACCAAGCCAATTCTTTCACTGGGAAGGAAACAAGCTTCCGGGGACCGGTTTCTGGCATTACAGCCGTCTTCGGCCCGGCTTGCTTGAATCCTGATGGTGCAATGAGCAAGGGACTCACGTCTGAGTATACCCTTTCACGCTTATGGTGGACAAAATATTTAAACAACAGGGGGTGGTGATGGACAGAGTTTCTGAATTAAGCAGAATACTCTCACCCAGTCAAGAGATCAGGGCTTGATCCAACACCGTTTTTTAGCTCACTGCACCATCCCAGCTCAGAACCTGGCTATATAGAATTAAAAGACAAGCATTGGCAAAGCCAATAGGTCTTGTTTACTTGTGGTGTTGGCTTTGTCAGCGTACGTCACATTGGGCCCGATTCACAGAACTAACTTAAGACAAAATCCTAAACTTACTACCATTTTGGTATTCACAGAAGGCACTTCCTCATTTCGGTATTCACAGAAGTTACTTATGTGAATACCCAAAGTCTTCAAGTTAGGATTTTTCTCAGTTTAGGAGTAGTAAAGTTAGGACTCCTAACTTTAGGACTCCTAAACTGAGAAAATCCTAACTTTAATACTTTCGGTATTCACAGAAGACATTTAGGAGTCCTAAAGTTAGGAGTCCTAAATTAGGAGCAGCTCCAGTGCCTACTCATGTTGTGAAAAACTTAGGGATTAAATTAGATCAGTCCCTAACAATGAGAGATCATATCGCCACCACAACCAGTTCTTGCTATTATAGCTTGCGTCTATTGCAAAAAAATCCTCCCCTTCATGCCTACCGATCATCGTAAAACCTTGATCCAAGCTATGGTCATTAGTCAGTAGGACTATGGAAACGCATTACTGGCAGGGGCAGGAGAAACCCTATTGGATAAGCTGCAGGTGATTCAGAACACTGCAGCCAGGATGGTGCTGAACCGCCCAGGGGGCTCCGCATCGATGCCCCTCTTGCAAGAACTCCACTGGCTAGCAGTGAGAAAGAGATCTTTTTTTAAGATCTGCTGTCTCACCTACACAGCACTTAATGGAAGAGGTCCTAAATACCTCCAAAAAGACTGGTCAAACATCTACCTAACAGGAACCTGAGGTCTGGAACATGTGGTCTACTACAAGTTCCAAGTATAAGGCTATGTCGCTCCGGAGCGAAAGCCTTCTCATATCTAGCGCCAAGATACTGGAATGAGTTACCAGATCCCCTTCAGAAATTTGAAAATTATGGTACATTTAGGAAACAGCTAAAAGCCTTTCTCTTTTAATTCACTTGGTCGCTTTCAATTACGGGAACAGTTCTAGTTAAGCGCTGAGATGCCCCCGGGTGATTCGAGCGCTATAGAAGAACATATAACATAACATAACATAACATTTACTACTCCTAAACTGAGAAAAATCCTAACTTTAATACTTTTGGTATTCACAGAAGGCATTTAGGAGTCCTAAAGTCAAGACTCCTAACTTCTGTGAATACCGAAATGAGTAAGTGCCTTCTGTGAATACCAAAATGAGTAAGTGCCTTCTGTGAATACCAAAATGAGTAAGTGCCTTCTGTGAATACCAAAATGAGTAAGTAAGTGCCTTCTGTGAATACCAAAATGAGTAAGTGCCTTCTGTGAATACCAAAATGGTAGTAAGTTTAGGATTTTGTCTTCAGTTAGTTCTGTGAATCGGGCCTATAGTAACGTAACTACCACACGTTTCCATACATGTATTTGTTGATGTTTACATACTTTCTATGTGTGTGCACTGGAGCAAACATCTTGAGTATACATTACATGATTCAAACACACAGTTTTTTTTAGATGTTACAAATTCTAAAGATAAAATTGAAAAACACTTCCACACAACATGAGGGGCTACAAATCTGTTACGCTTTAGATATGTGGCAAGGAAATGGACATATGTAGTGTAGTTGCATTTACAAATGCTTTCTACCCTCGACAAGACGTCAAAGCGCTTTACTCCGGGCAGCGCACTGCTCTAAAACCTGGGGTTTTTGATTATTGGTTATTGTTGGTTATCCGGATTAACCATGTGCTATGAAGGAAACCACGCCACACATTTACTGCAGTTTCATCAGGGTAGATTGTATTGATAGGAGTTTGGTGTGATCGTTAGGGGAGTGTGATTTCATGCAGACTTTAGTTGTCATGAGTTCATGCAGTCACTAGGTGGGGTTTGTGAGTTCATACACTCAGTTGGGGGTATGTGAGTGTGCAGTCATGAGTTGGGAGTATGTGAGTTTATGCAGTCATTAGTCAGGAGTATGTGATTTCATGCAGTTTATAGCTGGGCGGAATGTGAGTTCATGTCGTCATTAGTTAGCGTATGTGAGTTTGTGCAGTCATTAGTTGGGGTAATTGAGTTCATGCAGTCATTAGTTGGGGTGTGTGAGTTCATGCAGTAATTAGTTGGGGTATGTGAGCATGCAGTCATTAGTTGGGGTATGTGAGCATGCAGTCATTAGTTGGGGTATGTGAGTTCATGCAGTAATTAGTTGGGGTATGTAAGTTTGTCCGTCATTAGTTGGGGTATGTGAGTTCATGCAGTAATTAGTTGGGGTATGCAAGTTCATCCATCATTAGTTGGGGTATGTGAGTTCATGTAGTCATTAGCTGGGGTATGTGAGTCCATGCAGTCATTAGTGGGGGGTATTTAAGCATGTGTTCATTTGTTGAGGGTATGTGAGTCCATGCAGTTATTATTTGGGGTATGTGAGTTCATGCAGTCATTAGTTGGGGTATGTGAGTTAATGCAGTCTTTATTTGGGGTATGTGAGTTCATGCAGTCATTAGTTGGGGTATGTGAGTTCATGCAGTCATTAGCTGGGGTATGTGAGTCCATGCAGTCATTAGTGGGGGTATTTAAGCATGTGTTCATTTGTTGGGGGTATGTGAGTTTATGCAGTCATTAGTTGTGGTATGTGAGTTCATGCAGTCATTAGCTGGGGTATGTAAGTCCATCCAGTCATTAGTAAGGGTATTTAAGCATGTGTTCATTTGTTGGGGGTATGTGGGTTCATGCAGTCATTAGTTGGGGTATGTGAGTTCATCCAGCCATTAGTTGGGGTATGTGAGTCCATGCAGTCATTAGTGGGGGGTATTTAAGCATGTGTTCATTTGTTGGGGGTATGTGAGTTCATGCAGTCATTAGTTGGGGTATGTGAGTTCATGCAGTCATTAGTGGGGGGTATTTAAGCATGTGTTCATTTGTTAAGGGTATGTGAGTTCATGCATTCATTAGTTGGGGTATGTGAGTTCAAACAGTTATTATTGGGGGTATGTGAGCATGCAGTCATTAGCTGGGGTATGCGAGTCCGTGCAGTCAATAGTTGGGGGTATGTGATTCATGCAGTTTTTACCTGGGTGTAATGTGAGTACATGCTTTCATTAGTGGGGGTGTATTTAAGCATGCTGACATTAGTTGGGGTATGTGAGTTCATGCAGTCATTAGCTGGGGGTATTTAAGCATGTGTTCATTTTTTGGGGGTATGTGAGTTCATGCAGTCATTAGTTGGGGTATGTGAGTTCATGCAGTCATTAGCTGGGGTGTGTGAGTCCATGCAGTCATTAGTGGGGGGTATTTAAGCATGTGCTCATTTGTTGGGGGTATGTGAGTTCATGCAGTCATTAGTTGAGGTATGTGAGTTCATGCAGTCATTAGTTGGGGCATGTGAGTACATGCAGTCATTAGTTGGGGGTATGTGAGCATGCAGGCATTAGCAGGGGTATGTGACTCCGTGCAGTCAATAGTTGGGGGTATGTGATTCATGCAGTTTTTAACTGGGCAGAATGTGAGTACATGCTTTCATTAGTGGGGGGGTATTTAAGCATACTGACATTAGTTGGGGTATGTGGGTTCATGCAGTCATTAGTTGGGGTATTTAAGAGTGTGGTCATTAGCTGGAGTATGTGAGTTGTGCAGTCATTAGTTAGGGTATGTGAGTTTGTAAAGTTATTAGTTGGGGTATGTGAATTAATGCAGTCATTAGTGGGTGGTATGTGAGTCTGTCATTAGTTTAGGAATGTGAGTTCATGCAGTCATTAGTTGGTGTATGTGAGTTCATGCAGTCATTAGTTGGGGTATGTGAGTTCATGCAGTCATTGGTTTGGGTATGTGAGTTCATGCAGTCATTAGTTGGGGTATGTGAGTTCATCATTAGTTGGAGTATGTGAGTTCATGAAGTCATTAGTTGAGGGTCAGTGGGATTATTATGTGAGCTATTGGAGATTAAGCATTGTTAGTTTGTGGGGTGTGATGTTCACAGACAGGGAGGTTGTGATCTTTGAAACGAGGCGTGGGCAATTTGCTTGAAATACAATAATAGAGATAAAAGCAAACCAGCATTGGACTTGGAACAGGCCGTGCACAAAGAGAAGGCATGCAGAGGGAGGAGGCATGTAGAGAGTCATTTTAAACAAGCAGTGGACCTGGAGCAGGCCGAAATCAGAGAGCAGGCATGCAGAGGATGGAGAGCATGCAGAGGGTCTTTTTAAACAATCATTAGTTGGAAGGGCTAGTGCATTTTAAACAAGCATTAGTTGAAAGGGTTAGTCCATTATGTGTGTTATACCATAAGGGGCACTTGAACTGTTTTGCTGTGCTCTGGGGTGTTTTGCCCTTCACCGAGGTGCGGTGATAGTGAGTTTTGGGCATGAAAGGGGGCCCAGGGGTCGTTGGCGATTGGCTGTGTTGCTGTGGGGGCCCGCCCGATGCGACTGGAGTGGCTTCTCCTGGCCTGGTGCGACAGCCCAGTATGTGCGAGCAACCTAGGTCGTGGTGACTGGGCGACAATCCTGACACCCGACAACACTGGAGCCCGGGCCCGATCGTCATGTCAGTGGGTGAGATTTGACCTTAACTATACGAGGCTGCATAGGAACATGCTGGTCCGATTGCTTGCTGCTCGTTATCTGGGGACTGTGAAACGGACAATCAGCGTTCAACTGTTGTACCTGGGGGCTGCATGGAATAGCTGGACTGCGACGAATAATTGCCTGTGGTGCTCGCTGGGCTTGTGGTGGGCCTTGTATCCTGGAGTGATTGCTTGACTGCCTGTCGGGGCTCCTGCCTAGAGCGGTTGAGTTCAGGCATCATGGCTGGGTGCTGAAAGCCACTTGACCTCAATATTAGCTTAAAGAGCCCGAGGTATGGATGGATGGGAAGCCTCATTGCGGGGTGCAGTGGTCATAGCTGTCTTACTGGTAAACACTGCAGGAGACTGCCCTCACCCTGAGCACTAACTCGAATTGCTGAACAGTGTATATAAAGTGGGGTTACTGCCCGCTCCCTGGGCACACAGCTGCATCAACATCTCTCCTGCTCCAGGGACAGACACATCTCCCTAGGTACTGCATATAGGGTTACGTACTCGTTGCACTGCTGGTGCGTTTGGGACGCACCAACGATAACAAGATGGGGAAGCCAGACAAAACACAGTCAAAGCTACAATTCGACCAGCGTGAATCCTCCAGATTAAAAGAGGAAGAAGCAGACACAGAGCTGGTGGAGCAAGGTGCCTCTGGATCAGAGTTGGGGGTGACCTATGCCGTATTCTCGAGACTATGCAGCAAAGTCTCTAAGCGATTGATGGGAAAATTGACTCTCTTTCTCTTACCGCATCGACCGCATGTCGGAGCGCTTAGATAAGCATGCTGAGAAAATTGATATGGTCGAGAGGAGGGTCTTAGAAGTTGAGGATCAGAATGTGGACCTCACAAGAGCCCAGAAACAAATGGGGAAACTAATGGAGTCATTACATTCTAAGGCTGAAGACCTTGAAGCACGGTCTAGGTGCAATAATTTGAGCATTGTGGGGCTGCCAGAATCCACCTTAACTGGTAACATGGAGCTCTTTGTGAAGAATCTACTTGTGACCCTGCTGGTCCACTCTAAGGCACAGTCCAATAAGCAAGTGCAACCGGAAGGCCAAGAAGATGGTCACTCCGCTGGACCGCTGGTCCAACAGGACTGATGCTTACCTGCTCTGATCGCTTTGATCATATATAGTGGCAACAAACCTGGTCAGACAATGGGGTATTTAAGTGCTGCCCATACATACTTAAGCGGATAGATACAGGGTAGTTGCTGTTCTCTACGGATGGGACTGTAATTTCTGATCAAACAGTGAAGGGAAGCTAGAGTTGTAGCCCCAAATAAATTGTATGGCACTTTCACCTTATAGTTCCGTGTTCAGGGGTTATATATTGGACCATGCTCAATAGATGTAGGCCATGGATTAATATATAAGTTGTAACAATAGTTGTGATAGTGTTAGGCTTTGGAGCGGGTTGTAGGGCAATCACCGCCTTCATGTGTAATACACATTGTTTTGGAAGGGACTGTTCGGAGATTCGACGAGGGGGTCAGAGTGAGGGATTCGTGTTGTCATGTCAAATGTTGGGGGACATGACGTGGGTAAGGGAGCAAGGAATAACAGATTTGCCATCATTAAACAGCAGTAGCCTTGATGATATTTCCAGAAATAACCAATAAAGTAAAACAATCTCTCGATTTTTCATTGCACTCCATGAGTATGGGCAGGGAGCATGATAGGACGGCTGGGCAGGGAGATCACGCAATAAATCTTTTAACATTGAACATTAGGGGTTTACATGAGTAGCGGAAAATACGCAAATTGTTTTTTTTATTTACTCAGGCATCACATAGATGTGGCAGTCCTGCAGGAAACTCACCTCACACCTAATTTGGGGTTGATATCACAGAGAAGACTGAGTGTTTATGGCCCTCCTGAGGAGGAAGCCGGGAGGTTGTGTTGCTCTGTTTTAAACTTTTACTTGTAAATTGTTTGCCTGTGTAATACGGCGCTTTTTAAACTTACTCGCAACATTTCCTAAAATTGCTTGATTGAATAAGCTTTCACCGCTGACTTCTTCCCCCTCCTTCCCGCTGCCCTGGGCCACTCCCAGCCAGTATTGACGCTGTGGAGTTGGTCCCAGGCACAGACTTGCGGTGGCCATATTGTGTGTGGCTCTAATCTTCGCGCTCTAGTTGCGCATAAAAGGGTCTCCCTCTGACCCAGCGCTCGATTGACTGAGTGTTTGTGGCCATCCTGAGGCGGAAGCCGGGAGGTTGTGTTGCTCTGTTTTAAACTTTTACTTGTAAATTGTTTGCCTGTGTAATACGGCGCTTTTTACACTTACTCGCAACATTTCCTAAAATTGCTTGATTGAAAAAGCTTTCACCGCTGACTTCTTCCCCCTCCTTCCCGCTGCCCTGGGCCACTCTCAGCCGAGTATTGACGCTGTGGAGTTGGTCCCAGGCACAGACTTGCGGCGGCCATATTGTGTGTGGCTCTAATCTTCGCGCTCTAGTTGCGCATAAAAGGGGCTCCCTCTGACCCAGCGCTCGATTGACTGAGTGTTTGTGGCCCTCCTGAGGCAGAAGCCGGGAGGTTGTGTTGCTCTGTTTTAAACTTTACTTGTAAATTGTTTGCCTGTGTAATACGGCGCTTTTTAAACTTACTCGCAACATTTCCTAAAATTGCTTGATTGAATAAGCTTTCACCGCTGACTTCTTCTTCCTCCTTCCCGCTGCCCTGGGCCACTCCCAGCCGAGTATTGACGCTGTGGAGTTGGTCCCAGGCACAGACTTGCGGCGGCCATATTGTGTGTGGCTCTAATCTTCACGCTCTAGTTGCGCATAAAAGGGGCTCCCTCTGACCCAGCGCTTGATTGACTGAGTGTTTGTGGCCCTCCTGAGGCGGAAGCCGGGAGGTTGTGTTGCTCTGTTTTAAACTTTACTTGTAAATTGTTTGACTGTGTAATACAGCGCTTTTTAAACTTACTCGCAACATTGCCTAAAATTACTTGATTGAATAAGCTTTCACCGCTGACTTCTTCCCCCTCCTTCCCGCTGCCCTGGGCCACTCTCAGCCGAGTATTGACGCTGTGGAGTTGGTCCCAGGCACAGACTTGCGGCGGCCATATTGTGTGTGGCTCTAATCTTCGCGCTCTAGTTGCGCATAAAAGGGGCTCCCTCTGACCCAGCGCTCGATTGACTGAGTGTTTGTGGCCCTCCTAAGGCAGAAGCCGGGAGGTTGTGTTGCTCTGTTTTAAACTTTACTTGTAAATTGTTTGCCTGTGTAATACAGCGCTTTTTAAACTTACTCACAACATTTCCGAAAATTGCTTGATTGAATAAGCTTTCACCGCTGACTTCTTCTTCCTCCTTCCCGCTGCCCTGGGCCACTCCCAGCCGAGTATTGACGCTGTGGAGTTGGTCCCAGGCACAGACTTGCGGCGGCCATATTGTGTGTGGCTCTAATCTTCGCGCTCTAGTTGCGCATAAAAGGGGACGTCCATGCCTCCGCGCAGCGGACGCGTTCAGCGGTCGCGCCGGACCTGTGCCGAGTCGTGCCAGAGTCCTGCCCGTCTGCACCCGTCCGCGGCCGGACGGGCCCAGGGGCTAGGGATACTGCCACTCTCCTTACTTAATCTCCCACTGCCCTCAGGAAATTACAATCCGCACACTGCGTTCTCCCTCCAGCAAGCCGAGACCGTTCCTCCTCATGTGGCATTGCGCGTAAAACTTCACCCCCACGCCACAGCTGCAAGCCCCCAGCCTGCCCCAGCACTACTGAGACGCATATCGGTGTATTATATTTAAATACACGTTCATTTGTAAAACACCAGGCCGACCTTTTTCTACTCCTCACTGATGAAAGACCTGACCTTCTCCTACTTACTGAGACCTGGCTGACTGACGATTCTCTCCCTGATATCTTGGCAGCATTGCCCCCCGACTACTACATGCTTTATATGAACCGACCCTCTGGTCGGGCTGGCGGAGGGGTGGCAGCTGTCATTCGAAAGGAGTTCAAATTCATTTCCACGTCCTCTTTTATCCTCGCTGATGTGGACAACCTCATCATCAGCTTGGAAACAGGAGAGGGCGCTCTTACCCTTATCGTTCTCTATCGCCCCCCCCCCACCCCATGCCTCTGTTCCCCGTCGCCTTCAGCGAACAACTAGCCAACCTGATCACTTCTTCTGCCCGAGTCGCTGTCCTTGGCGATTTCAACTACTGGTACAACGATTGCGACACTGGCCCTCATGCGGCTGAGCTGTTCGAAGTCCTCACCAACCTCAACTTGACCCAACTCGTCACTTCTCCCACCGACACCAGGGGCCATATACTAGACCATATCTGGACCCACAACCTCACGCTCTCCTGTCCCGTGATCACTCCCTGTATCTGGTTGGATCATTATATGATCGACACCGTGATCACTGTCAGGGGTCGGATAAAGGTCCCTCCACTTACAGGTGGGGCTGGCCGCAAATGGAGCGCCCTTGATTCTCAAGGCTTTCTTTCGTTCCTGGCTGATACTCGCCCTCTGCCGCGCAGCGCCGCGACTGTCCACATACTGGAGGAGGACTTCTCTAGTTGGATCACCAAGGCCAGCGACCAATTCGCCCCCCTCTCCAGATACCCTCGCTCCAGGCACAGTAAATCACACAGGTGGTTTAATACCACCCTGAAAACTCAGCAACTTGAATTACGCCAGATGGAACGTAGGTGGAGACGCAACTACTCGCCCACCGACAGAGAATTATACGTTATTGCTTGTAAAAAATACAAAAGTGCAATATTAGCAGCAAAATCCTCACATATCTCTGAAAGGATTCTCACCACCCCTAATAAGTCCAAGGAGATCTTTACAGTTATTGAACGAGCTTACGTCCGACGCTAGTACCCTCCCTTCTCAGACCCCCACCCAAGAGTCCTGCAATGCCCTAAACAGCTTCTTCATCGATAAGATCACTAAAATTAAGAATACTATCCCCCCTGCCCCCCTGCTGTCATATCAGCTTCCTCCTCCGGAAACCCCCTCTCATTACTAAGCTTCCCTACCCTTGATTCTAACATTTTAGCCAAACTCGTTGCTCGAGTCAAATCAGGCTCGCCCAACGACTGTTGTCCCCCCTCTGTGTTTCACGACATCTGCCTGGCTCTACCGGACTGCATTCTTCCCCTGTTAAACACCTCCCTTGAGACGGGCACGGTGCCCAACTCCTTCAAGGAGGCAGTTCTGGTGCCTCTGCTAAAAAAACCTGGTGTCGACCCAGAGGACCTTGCCAACTATCGGCCTATCTCCCTTCTGCCCTACCTATCCAAACTTTTGGAGGCACACGTCACCAGTTGCCTCTCTCAATTCATCGAGTGTTCCAACTACCTCGAACCCAACCAAGCCGCTTTCAGACCAGCCCACTCCACCGAGGCTGTGATCCTCGCAGTCATGGATTCCTTAAGGGATAATGCCGACAAAGGGGCACCTCAAGCGCTCGTCCTATTAGATCTGTCAGCGGCGTTCGACACGGTGGACCATAACATCCTTCTCCACCGTGTCGAGCAGGCCGGCATCCAGGGTCTGGCCTCTGCCTGGCTCAAATCTTTCTTGTCGGGCAGAACCCAGGCGGTCCGCTTAGGCCCCTTCACGGCCGCCAAGGTGCCATCTACCTGCGGAGTGCCTCAGGGATCTTCCCTGTCCCCTCTGCTTTTCAATCTTTATCTCCAACCACTCATTCACTCCCTGAAGAGGTGGGACATCACCGTCTTCAACTATGCAGACGATCTACAAATCATCTTCCCTCTCAACACTCCCAATGCAGCCATTGACTGTCAAGCGGTGATGCTACACATCCAACAATGGATGAACCTTAACCAGCTCAAGCTGAACCCGGGGAAAACAGAGCTAATTCTCCCGAGCAACAGCCCCACCTACTGGGGTACACAGTTCTGGCCGGTGGAGCTTGGCCCTCTACCTGCTCCGGCCAAGTCAGCAAAAAGTCTTGGGGTCATTATCGACACAGAGCTTTCCCTCAAGCCCCAGGTGGGTGCTGTCGTGTCATCATGCATGTTCCAGCTCAGAAAAATCAGGAAAGTCTCTCACCTCCTCACACCTGAGGCTCTGATACAAGTCCTGATTGCCCTGGTGCTTTCCCGCCTGGATTTTTCAAACTCTCTGTACCATGGCCTACCCAAATACCTTCTTCATAGGCTCCAAATAGTACAGAACCAGGCGGCCAGACTGGCCTACAAGACCCGAAGTGGCAGTCCGCGAAGCCATTACTCCGCAAACTCCATTGGCTGCTGGTTGAACGGAGGGCTGCATTAAAGATGGGCTGCCTGGCATTTAAAGCTGTCTCTGGGACCTCCCCCGCCTTTCTCAAATCCCTGGTCACCCCCTATAGTCCGGTACGTAATCTACGGTCCTCTCATCACCAGCTTTTAGTTACCCCCCCCCAATTAAGCTTAAAAAATTCGGCGGCCGCAGATTCGCTCACTTAGCCCCCAACCTTTGGAACCCGCTGCCCCTCCCGTTGAAATCTTCTAACTCTCTTCTGGAATTTAGAAAACTCCTGAATACTTTCCTTTTTATACAGTCTGGCTAGACCCCCGTGCCTACATCTCCCAGCACTCAATCAGCGCCAGGAAACTTATGGTGACAGAGCGCTATATAAAACGCCCTTAAGATAAGATAAGATAAGATAAGATAAGATAAGGGTACATGCATAGTGGCTGGTTTCACTTCCCACGAGCGTGGAGTGTTGGTTTGGGTTTGACAGGGGACTAATATCAAAATAGATGCAGTTAATTATGACCCTGGGGGAGATATGTTGTTGTTTGCTGTCGTAAGGGTAACCAGGACAAGTGGGTGGTAGGAACATATGGGCCAAATTATGACGACCCTCAATTGTATTGCTCTTTACACAATAAACTCTCTACATACCCGCAAATGACCATGTTATGGGAGGGGTGATTTTAATTGCGTGCAAGCTCCAGCACTCAACCGATCAAGAGCTCCTCTATGTAGACCCTCATCGCCTGCTAAGGCTATTGTGCCAATTGCGGACGCTGACAGATTAGTGGATGTATGGCCACATTGCACACCACTAGGCAGAGAGTACACACATTACTCATCAGTACATGACATTCATACGTGTATAAAATATTGGTTTGCCTCCTGAGACCTAACCCCCTTCATTATAGAGTGTGTACATTTGCCACGCACATACTCAGATCATTCCCCAGTAAAACTGAAGCTGAAGATTTTCAAACTCCAACCTAGAGTTAGGTTGTGGCACTTGCCCCAATATTTGTTACTGGACACAGGGCCCGATTCACAGAACTAACTTAAGAAAAAATCCTAAACTTACTACCATTTTGGTATTCACAGAAGGCACTTACTCATTTCGGTATTCACAGAAGTTAGGAGTCCTAACTTTAGGACTCCTAAACGCCTTCTGTGAATACCGAAAGTCTTAAAGTTAGGATTTTTCTCAGTTTAGGAGATGTAAAAATAGGAATCCTAACTTTACAGCTGTTAGTTCACGGAAGGAAGAATACTGACAAAAATAAGCACAGGAGAGCCTGGGTTCAACTATTGTGGCAGCGGGTTTGTCAAGAACACCTCAGAGGAACCTGTCCGCACGTTCCGGGGCTCTATCGCGATTCATGAACTTTTTCAATTAGCTGCAGCAACTCCATGAGCTGAGGGGTGTTGCTGTTCTCGTCCTACGAGTGTGTGCAGCCAGCTGATTCCGACCCCTGGATTTTGCCTGGATTTTGCCTGCTTCTCGCGGCCCCCGCTCCGCGGGTGCTGCTCGTGTGGGAGAGACCTTGCAGGTGATCGTGGGGAGGAGGAGGAGACCAACACTGGACCCCAGAGGGACTGCGAGGACCAGCGGGCAGTTCGTTGTTAATCTGCCACAGCTGGTCCTCTTCCCGCCCCTACCTCCCGGCCCCATAAACGCTCCGTTGGAAGTGACTTGGTTGGATTTGCCATTTTAACAGAGGGGTGTTGCTGTTCTCGTCCTACGAGTGTGTGCAGCCAGCTGATTCCGACCCCTGGATTTTGCCCGGATTTTGCCTGCTTCTCGCGGCCCCCGCTCCACGGGAGCCGCTCGTGTGGGAGAGATCTTGCAGGTGATCGTGGGGAGGAGGAGGTGACCAACACCGGACCCCAGCGGGACTGCGAGGACCAGCGGGCAGTGCGTTGTTAATCTGCCACAGCTTGTCCTCTTCCCGCACCCACCTCCTCTACTACATAATCGCCCTGGGCTGCACTCACGTGGGCCGCGCTCGGGACTGAGCGCGGGGCTAAGCCCGGACAAAGGTCGGGCCCTCTGAGGCCCTCCGAGGACTGTAGAGACTGGACTGGCTTTGGCCCCTAGCAGGTCTTATAATTTTATGTCCGTTATTCTGCAAGTAAATTGCCATTATTTTGTATAGGACCGTTTATGACCCCTCTTTATATTTAGCTGGGCCACACTGCTCTTAGCAACATTGAGGCTCTTGCTTCTTATGTGGTTTAAATTTGTTTGTGTTTCTTGTTGACAGTCGCTATTGTTTCTTTTAAAAAAGTCATGTCCACCCATGAAACCCGCAGTCAGGCTGCGGCAGGAGCAAAAAACAAAACCAAAAAACTTACTAGGACCTTAGATAATTTTATTTTACGTACAAACACCTTAATTGACGAGGGTATTGTCCTCATGACAAGGAGGGTTTCCCAAGACCTTCTACATGCCAAAAGGTCGTCACTAGGGAGTATAGCCTCGGCACGCACTCCATCCAAAGCCTTGAGTAATTCTGATCCACTCCTGACGCTAGCTGTCCCTGTGTCTCTCAATACTATTGGGTCCCATTTACCCCGTATAGGCCCATCTCCTGCGCCCTTATTATTATCATCTTTAACATCACCCCCCCCCCTTGTTAACAACTTATTAGTAACATCTGCTATTGTTCACAGAGTGAACACTCAAACCGAAGGGGGCACAGTGGAAGGTGTAACTCTCACTCCTGACCAAACATCCCCTCATGTGACCAGCGTAATTACAACTAACCAAGACATGTTGGGTTGTTCGGGAAATGTGGCTTGCGCTAGTAGCAGCACTGAGGAGGGGAGGGTTTCCATGGGAGCCCCAGTCGGCAGAGAAAAGGCACAACACGAATCTCACCCCCTGCCAATGGGTATTCCAGATGTTACAGTTTCAAACATTAGTCTGGTCAGTATCCTTGACAATAGTAGCCCTGATGAATCTTTAGAAGACTTAGAGGACCAGAATGCTCCACTCTTAGATTCCCTAACGGTCCTTATTAGGTCTTTACTTTTGCCCCTGGAGACTAGACTCCAAGGTATAGAACATCAACTTCAGGCCCTTCGTCAGGAACGAAATCCCAAGGGGGAAAATAACGTACAAGGGGCCTCCGATACTCCAGTCCCAACTGGTAAACCTTCATCCCTGGCTAAGACTCAACCTGTAGGGCCTAACCCCACCTCCAACAAACGCCCTCCTAAAACCCCCATCCAAAAGGGAAATAAAGATCGTTCTATCCAGCCAGCTCCCATTGTCTCTACAAAACCCCAGAAAGCAACCGGCTCTACTATTCTAGCCTCTAATCCTCCACCATCTCAGTTAGAGAAACCCAGGGTACGGCGGAATATTGAATTACCACCTGACGCCTGCCCTTATGTGCTAGTTTTAACAGGCGTCCCGGAGCTTGCACCTGCCACTTCTGAACCCTTTTGGGCACTTAAAAATAAAGTTTGCCATTGGCTAGATAGAAACTTTCCTTCTCCTCCTAATATTAACAATAAAATGCTTATGGTGGAGAGAGCCCCATGGGTAGGAGAGAATAAGAAAAGTCTACAGGGAGACTGTGTCGATATTACATTTGAAGACCCACGATTAGTGGAGTATATTTGCTCTGGGTCCCGATGTAAAAACAATTCAACGATCAAGGTTAAGCCCCTGTCATATTTCTATATGTCCCCGGAACATTATGATAATAGGTGGAGTTGGTTGAGGGCCCCTAACCATGATAGAGGTAGGATGAGACCCGAACACCTGGGGAGGCAGTACCCTTGTAATTGGGGCTGAGATGATAACGGAGGTTGGAATGTAATACGAAAAGGGGCAGGGAGGCCCTTCATTGGTGGTAATCGGTTTAATGAGGAATGGCTGGGCCTCCAGCTTAATTATCCTATCCCTTGTTACAATCGCTTCAGTGGTCTGGAGGGAGTTGATTGACTCCCACCGCAGTCTTCTGAACGAACTGGAAAGAGAGAAGTGGCAGTCACCCCTGGGGAACAATCTAATTTAGCCATGGATGGCACAGTTAACTCAGGATTCATTAGTGAAGGTACAGGAGAACTGGAACCTAGCACTCTAGTTGTAACAAGGGAACCTTCCGCAGCCTCAACTTCCTTTAACATTTTGTCATGGAACATAGCAGGATTAAAGAAAAATCTTGCCAACCCAGATTGGAATGACTTTATTAATACTTTCCATATATGTATGTTCCAAGAAACCTGGTGTCTCTCCCCGCAATATAAAAATGGTTATTCAACCTTTTTTATTCCTGCAGTTTCGGTGGGGAAAGGTCGCCCGTCTGGTGGCCTACTTATATGGGTGAAGGTGACTTTGAATTGTGCTGTTATCTCCCACAAAATTGATTCTAACGACATTCTGCACATCACTCTTAAGGGTCAGTCTGGGGGTTTTACTTTTGAACTTTTTTGTATTTATGCTAGAGGCCTTCAGGACGGGCTTTCCTCCCCAACAATAGAGCTGCTAGATGTGAGGTTATCACACCTTCCTCCCAGATCCAAAATATTGGTAGGGGGGGATTTTAATTGTACTTATGAAACCTAGACGATGAAGAGGTATTGGGTTTCAACTCAGAGGATTGGAGACAGACCATACCTCCCTTAACTCTCACACCCATTAAGAAATGGACAGCCAGAGCAATCCAGATGAATGCTCTGGTATTAGAACATAACTTACGGCGGCTCTTAATGGACGGACTACGTCGGATCGCGATGGGGCAATGACCTACAATAGGCTAGGTTGCCCATCTCGAATTGACTATATTCTTTTAGATGGTACACAGTCAAAATATCGAGTTAGAAATATCGATGTACCAAAATATCGTGTCAATAATATCGAAGGTGCAGAATATCGAAGACAAGAATATCGTTGGACAGAATATAGACCCTAAGGTAAGTAATATCGAAATACTTAATATCGATGTAAGTAATATAGAAGTTAGTAATATCGATAGCATATATTTCGATGTTACTAATTTCGATTACACTAATATCGATATTTGTATTATTTCTGTTGTATTTTATTATGTATGTGTTAAATGTTTTACTTAAGTAATTAAAATAAGTACTATTATATGTGTATTATATATATATATTAATAAATGTATTTATAAGTTAATTATATGTTTTAGTACCGGAGCGGGTTTTGGGTTTATAGGGGAATAGGGTGGGAAGTAATTTAATTATGTTAAATTGATTAATAATTAGTAGTTATTATCAATTAATTATAAATAATTGGTAATTAAATTTAATTAATTGGTTAATCATTTTAATTAATTGATTAATTGATAAATATGTTTTATAGCGGGTTGTGGGTTTATAGGGGAATAGGGTGGGAAGTAATTTAACTATGTTAAATTGATTAATAATTAGTAGTTAATATTAATTAATTATAAATAATTGGTAATTAAATTTAATTAATTGGTTAATCATTTTAATTAATTGATTAATTGATAAATATGTTTTATAGCGGGTTGTGGGTTTATAGGGGAATATGGTGGAAGTAATGTAAATGTAATTAAGTAAAAAAAAATCTAAATGATTGTTTTGTAAATAATATAATTGTTAAATAATTAGTAAATGGTAATAAAATATTATAAAATGGTATTGTTAAATATTTATTTTTGCTTAAATATATTTAGGTTCTCATGTTTTTTTAATATTATGTATAGGTTTTGTATAAGGTTTAAATTATTTCAATACTTTATATCATTATTTAAATAAAAAGATTTTATTTATAAGTATGTTATTTTAACCCCTACGCTATCCAACATTTTCCCTACTGTTGCATTCTCTGGAGTTGGAATAGTAATTGTTACCCCTACGCTATCCAACACTTTCCCTAATGTTGTACTCTCTGGAGTGGGAATAGTAATTTTTACCCCTACGCTATCCAATGCTTTCCCTACTGTTGCACTCTCTGGAGTGTGAACAGTAATTTTTACCCCTACGCTATCCAACGCTTTCCCTACTGTTGCACTCTCTTGTGTGGGAATAGTAATTTATACTCCTACGCTATCCAACGCTTTCTCTACTGATGCACTCTCTGGAGTGGGAATAGTAATTTTTACCCCTACGCTATCCAACGCTTTCCCTACTGTTGCACTCTCTGGAGTGGGAATAGTAATTTTTACCTCTACCCTATCCAACGCTTTCCCTACTGTTGCACTCTCTGGAGTGGGAATAATAATTTTTACCCCTACGCTATCCAATGCTTTCCCTACTGTTGCACTCTCTGGAGTGGGAATAGTAATTTTTACCCCTACGCTATCCAACGCTTTCCCTACTGTTGCACTCTCAGGAGTGGGAATAGTAATTTATACTCCTATGCTACCCAACGCTTTCCCTACTGTTGCACGCTCTGGAGTTGGAATAGTAATTGTTACCCCTACGCTATCTAACGCTTTCCCTACTGTTGTACTCTCTGGAGTGGGAATAGTAATTTTTACCCCTACGCTATCCAACGCTTTCCCTACTGTTGCACTCTCTGGAGTGGGAATAGTAATTTTTACTCCTACGCTATCCAACGCTTTCCCTATTGATGCACTCTCTGGAGTGGGAATAGTAATTTTTACTCCTACGCTATCCAACGCTTTCCCTACTGTTGCACTCTCTGAAGTGGGAATAGTAATTTTTACCTCTACCCTATCCAGCGCTTTCCCTACTGTTGCACTCTCTGGAGTGGGAATAGTAATTTTTACTCCTACGCTATCCAATGCTTTCCCTACTGTTGCACTCTCTGGAGTGGAAATAGTAATTTTTACCCCTACGCTATCCAACGTTTTCCCTACTGTTGCACTCTCTGGAGTGGGAATAGTAATTTTTACCCCTATGCTATCCAACGCTTTCCCTACTGTTGCACTCTCTGGAGTGGGAATAGTAATTTTTACTCCTACGCTATCCAATGCTTTCCCTACTGTTGCACTCTCTGGAGTTGGAATAGTAATTTTTACCCCTACACTATCCAATGCTTCCCCTACTGTTGCACTCTCTGGAGTGGGAATAGTAATTTTGACCACTACTCTATCCAACGCTTTCCCTACTGTTGCACTCTCTGGAGTGGGAATAGTAATTTTTACCCCTACGCTATCCAATGCTTTCCCTACTTTTGCACTCTCTGGAGTGGGAATAGTAAGTTTTACTCCTACGCTATCCAACGCTTTCCCTACTGTTGCATTATCTGGAGTGGGAATAGTAATTTTTACCTCTACGCTATCCAAAGCTTTCCCTACTGTTGCACTCTCTGGAGTGGGAATAGTAATTTTTACCCCTACGGTATCCAACATTTTATATAATTAATTGTAAAAATATTAAAAGTATGTTTAATTTTTTATGTTTTGTACATTTTATTTATGTTATTGTTTTATGTTTGTAAATGTATTAGTAAATTAGAATATATTTTAATAATTTATAAGTTATTAAAATAATTATTACAACATATTGTTCAAAACATATATATTATATATTTACAGTATATATTTAATTAATATATTATTATTATATATGTATTATTTATTACGTTTAAACATTATTAGATACTTTTAACTATGTATATTATATTTATTAGTGTTATTTAATTTATTTTACAATTATATTTTAAAAGAAAAAAAAACGATATTTTTAACATCGATATTTTTAACATCTATATTATTTTTTCGATATTTTTGTACTTACCATGTTGTAGATAGCATGTCGATATTCTTGCCCTCGATATTTTAGACTCGATATTTCTGTAGGTCGATATTTTGGAGGTCGAAATTTTGTCAGTGATCCCTTTTAGTTATACAATCATGGGCTGACCTAATTGATATGGAGGTTAGGCAGTCTTCAGATAGTGACCACAATCCATTATGTATGGAAATCCATTGGGTAAAAGGGATTGATACAAGTGGAAAACCAGAGATGATTACCAAAGAAGTTTTCCCTACAAATGATAATCGGAAATTAAAATGGAATGTGGTCAAGTTTGATGAGGAGAAACTCCAAAGTATCAAAGAGTTAGTCTCAGTAGAAACCAGCAGCCTCACTGCCTTGGTTTCAGCAACATTTAACCATGCTGGACGTAGCCTGCTAGTCTCCTATAAAAACCTAATAACTAAACTAGGAGTTTTTTTCTGTAAGAAGCCCCGGGTGAAATCACGGTTCAACCGTGAATCCTCTAAGAGCAACCCCTGGCATACGGCAAATTGTGGGGAAAAAAAGGAAAGCAATTACTCTAGCGATAAAAAGCAAGGACCCTGCGGCTGTCCGAGTGGTCAGAAAGGAGTACTCCGATAGTATAACATTAGCAAAGAAAGATTGGGAGGAGGAGCACTGGCAGCAGCTTAAGGCCGCAGCCGGTGGGAAAAACTCCATTATTTTCTGGAAATTGATTAATGCTCTTGACAGAAGGGGGGCAGAACCAATTCTAAACCATATAACTGAACAGCAATGGTATTCCCATTTTTTTAATTTATATTGTGAGGACAGTCTGAAAAGCTCGACAATATCCCCAGCTTTAGAACCTCAAAGTAAGTTTTGTATGAAGCCAGGTTCTAAGGTAGACCCATTCTCCCAGCGAGAAGTTCAGGATGCCATCTCAAAAATATTACCAGGGAAGGCGGCCGGACCAGATGGCCTCCCGGGGGATTTGCTACTGCATGATCCTAAACTATGGGCAGACTTCATAGCATGTTTGATGAATTTGATCCAGCATGGTCATCCTGTCCCAGAATCTTGGAAGGGCGCAGAGGTTATTACCATATACAAGAAGGGTGAAAGAGATGACCCTGCCAACTACAGACCAATAAGTCTAATAGATACCATCCAAAAGGTAGTTGGCAGGGTCATCATAAATTGTACCGAAGCCTGGCTTGTGGACAAGTACATTTTGTCCCACTTCCAGGCTGGGTTCAGGCGCAATGTCGGTGCAATGGGCCAGGTCTTTCGATTCTGTGCAGTCTGTTGGAAGTCAGTATCAATCGCCAAGGGTAGTCTATACTTGGCTTTCATAGACTTGAAAACAGCATTCAATGTTATTCCACGCGCCAAACTCTGGTCAGTCCTATTTGATATGGGTTTCCCCAGCTATTTGCTGCAGCTTATTATTAAACTCCACGAAGGAAACTATGCAAGGATTCGCTGGGGAAGTCAGGGCCAACTGACAGAGAGGGTACCGGTCAACAGAGGAGTGAGGCAGGGATGTGTGATGGCTCCAACCCTGTTCTCCCTTTTTATAAATGGGGTGGTGGACCATTTGAGGGAGGACCCCGCTGATGCCCCCTTCCTTGCAGGCGAGAAAACACCTACACTCCTCTTCGCAGACGATACCCTCCTGATGTCCAAAACCCCTATCGGTTTGCAAAAACTGCTCGATCGTTTTTGTATTTTCTGTAAAGATCGAGGATTGACGGTAAATACCACCAAAACAAAGCTGATGGTATTGTCCGCCAATAAAAAACATAGGAAGGTTAACCTCTCGTTGAGCGGCACACCCCTTGAGGTGGTGGATGAATTCGATTATCTCGGAGTGAGACTTAGCAATAATATGAGTTGGAATTCCCATATCTCTAAAATGGTTTTAAACCTTAAAAGGGTCTCTGGAGTGATATTAAAGAATTAGCGGCTCTCTATTAGCAGACCCATAGCCCCTGTCTTAGCAGTCTATGAGGGGAAAGCGCTAGCAGCGGCAGTATATGGCTCCGAACTTTGGGGTGCGGAGAACACCAAAGCATTGGCAGTGGCTGAAAACAAGTTTATAAGAGACATAGTCTCGCTGCCTTTATCGAACCCTTTGAAACCATTATTTTTAGATTTGGGCAAAAGAACGATCACTGACTTAGTCCAAATTCGCCCCTTGTTATATTGGGTGCGGCTTAGAAGGACCCCCGAACTATCCAATTATGCATTAGTGTTGGATGAGCTAATTAGTTTGAATGTAGCCAATAAAATAAAATGGCTCAACAATTTAAAGAAGTTGGTGGTATGTATAGGTCTGGGTGATTGTTGGACCTCCCAAACCCCCCCGTCAAAACAAATTGTTAAAAAACTTTATTGGGATTGGGTTGAGGCAAAGGAATTAAAGAACCCAAACTGGGGCTCCCTGACGAATAACTTCCTTGACCACAAGCCCCTCAGGAAGCTAGAGTCATTTTTGGACTTTATTCAGACCCCCTGTGATAGAACTTTGGTTTCTGAAATTAAGATATGGTATCCTCCCCCTCAATTCGATTAAGGAAGGGTGGAAGGGAAGGAGGGAATCTGACCTAAAATGTCCAGGCTGTTCTTGCCCGAAAGAATCTCTTGACCATTTTTTGTTTGCATGTGTTTCATACAAACAGACAAGAGCAAAATGGCTGAAACCTGTTTGTAGGGAGCTAGGAGTCAGGGACCACAGATCAGCAATGCGTATCATTTTAACCAACACTTCTTCCATGTATATTGTTTGTGGGGTAGCCAAATATCTGGCGAGTGCTTGGTTTACCAGGTCGAAGTTGCTACCCAATGTTTGATCAGTTCATCTAGGAAAAGAACCTTTTATCACGTCCATTTTTAACTTTTTTTATGGATTTGTAATACTTGTAATATTGTCTTATGTATTTTGTATGCTTGAATGTTTGTACTTTTATGAAATATTTTCGAATAAAGTATTACAACAACAACGTAAGTGCCTTCTGTGAATACCAAAATGAGTAAGGGCCTTCTGTGAATACCAAAATGGTACTAAGTTTCGGATTTGTCTTAAGTTAGTTCTGTGAATCTGGCCCAGAGTGTTTAAAGAAAAGTTTGGCAAAGGAAATAGATCATTATTTCTCTACTAATTTAGGCAGTGTTCCCAACATGGCTACTATATGGGAGGCATTCAAGGTCTATATCTGAGAGGTGGTTATTTTGAAGCACGCTGGGGTGCATCAGAGGACGGTTACAAAATTTAGCGATTGACCTGGCTGAGCTAGAACATGCATCCACTGTTTAGGCTTCCCCTGGGGTGTTGGCCCAGATAAGGGACAGAATTGATGAATATAATGAGGTAGCCCAAACAGAAGAAGTCCATTTGGGGAAATATGCCACCGCGAAAGTATATGGGGAGGGTGAGAGACCAAGCGCCACATTAGCTGCATTAACACAACCTTCAGGATGTATGAATGAGGTACTGGAGCTGTGGGATGGCAACAGTACATTAATAAATGGTGCAGCACAGATAGCAGACAGAATCCACAATTATTTATTACACAGATCTCTATACCCCACGTCCAATAAATGCAGAGGCTGCTGAGGACTACCTAGTGTAGCAATGAAGTGGCTGTCTAACTTCCACAGGGAACAGTTGACGGCACCAAAGTCCAACCGAGATAACAGCAGCCCTGAAAACTATGTCCAATCATAAAGCTTCTGGTTCAGATAGACTAACAGCTGCCTTCTACAAGGCCTATCAGGATTAATTGGTTCTGCATTTGGTAAACCTATTTAAGGAAATGGCGACTGATGGAATTATGCCCCCAAGTACGCGCAAAGCTATCCTGATTTCTTTATTGAAAAAGAATAGGCCTCCAGAACATTGCTCCTCATGTAGACCGCTATCTCTGCTCAACACTGACACCAAGCTCTTCGCCAAAATGTTGGCAAACTGACTAGCCCCCCTACTCCCGATAGGGGTGGCTCCGGTGTAGTCAGGGTTTATCCCCACCTGATCACTCTCAAATAACGTGTGTACATTGTTTAGTGCCATCACACTCATTGATCCTGCGGAGCGGGCCGCAGCAGTAGTTCTCGAAAGCCGAAAAGGCTTTCAACTCAGTCGAGTGGAGCTTTCTAAGGGAAGTGTTGAGGTGAGTGGGGTGGGGGAGGTGTTTATGAAATTAGTGGACGCGTTATATGCTGAGCCAACCATGCGTGTCCATGTGAATGGTTTGCTTTCAGCCCCAATACCGATTGCAAGTGGTACCAGACAAGGGTGCCCACTCTCCCCCTTGTTATATGCATTAACAGCAGAACCGCTAGTGTGCGCCGACGTGAATACCATGGGCACCGCGGACTACAAATTCCACATTACAATTTAATCATTACCGTTACGCAAATGATATGGTATTGTATGTGCATAACCCAGAGAAGAACCTATCACCAACTTCTACAGGGGCTGGAGCGTTTTGGGTGCAACTCCAGCCTGCGTATAAACTGGAGCAAATCGCTTGCATTCCCTTTAACTGGCAACACTTGTGGAAAAGTCAGTCCATATGACAACCGATGCCCAGGCTGCTGGCGCAAGGCGCCTCTTAGTTCCCATTTTGAATAGTTACCAAACAAAGAGACGAGCGCTGGAAGTAGGGACACAAGAACAGAGTTTATTTCTCATGAGGAGAGCCTGTCATTTCAGACACGAAACAAGGTGTCATCGGGAGGTGCTCTAACAAGTGCTCTGAGACATCGCCTTTTATACCTTACAAAACACTCCTTATTACAATAATGACATTGTGAAACAAGGAAAAGAAATCCCCGTAATCCTCGTGTCAATCCCACCCCACATGTATCCACAATAGAGGCCCTTGAACTGCCGATAAGAGGAGGGGGCAATCACGCAGCTGAGTGTTCCGCTGATTCTTAGGATGTGTGCGCCTGATCGTATCCCAGGGGGGTGGGGAGGCCAGGATCAATAGTGGGTCCTTTGAAGAGGAGTGACTCCATACAATGGAGTGCAATAAAACTGCATCTCTCGGCTTAGGCAATGGCCTCGGACCTGTGTGGACAATCGGACTCGGTGGAAGGGGTCATCAAAGGAGAGGTATTCATGCCGCGTGGACAATCAAGTGCAGAGGGAGAGTTTACCAACAGAGGGGTATTCATAAAAGGAAAGGAGGTGTTGGTCAGGCGCGAGCATGACTCCCAAGGACAGAGTCGCACAGAGAGAGAGGTCTTATGACCCGTGCATGAGAGAGCGGGGGCAGTCAGGCACAGCTGGGGGGGGTTATGTCAGCTGAGGCGAAGGATGCTTCTTCAAGAGGAAATGGGGGGGTTTACGTGGGTCAAGCAGGAGGGTTGCTTTTCGGAGCAGGGTCGCGCAGAGGGAGAGGGTTTTATGGTCTATGCATGTGAGAGGGGGAGGTGTTCGAATACGCGCAGGAGGCAAGCCGGGGATTCCAATGAGCGGGCAAAAGGCCATGGTGCCTAAAATGGCTGTCATGTACATATGGGCAAGGGCTTTTACTGGCGGAATGATGCGGTCAATGTTTCACGGTATTCATGGTGCCTACAGGGAGGGGAATGGAAAAAGGCAAATGAACGCCGCTTATGTACATTAATTTTTCTAATTTCCACACACTTTCCCGAACCAGACATATTACCCCATCACATGGACAATGGATCCAATTAGTTACTTAGGAATTCAAATACATAGGGACCCCGCTGTTGTAATCCATGAGAACTACAGTTGAGCTTTACAGAAGCTCTCGGAGTCCGTCGAGAAATAGATTCGATTGCCGTTGTCACTACTGGGGCGGATCTCGCTCATGAAAATCATTGTGCTTCCACGCTTTCATGATGCATATCCTGGTGATTAGTATCACTGTCCTGGTGCATATCATGGTGATTAGTATCACTGCCCTGGTGCATATCCTGGTGATTAGTATCACTGCCCTGGTGCGTATCCTGGTGATTAGTATCACTGCCCTGGTGCATAATCTGGTGATTAGTATCACTGCCCTGGTGCATAATCTGGTGATTAGTATCACTGCTCTGGTGCATAATCTGGTGATAAATATAACTGCCCTGGTGCTAATCCTGGTGATTGATATCATTGCCATGATGCATATCCTGGTGATTAGTATCACTGCCCTGTTGCATATCCTGGTGATTAGTATCACTGCCCTGGTGCATGATCTGGTGATTAGTATCACTGCCCTGGTGCATATCCTGGTGATTAGTATCACTGCCCTGGTGCATATCCTGGTGATTAGAATCACTGCCCTGGTGCATAATCTGGTGGTTAGTATCACTGCCCTGTTGCATATCGTGGTGATTGGTATCACAGCCCTGGTGCATATCCTGGTGATTAGTATCACTGCCCTGGTGCATGATCTGGTGATTAGTATCACTGTCCTGGTGCATATCCTGGTGATTAGTATCACTACCCTGGTGCATAATCTGGTGATTAGTATCACTGCCCTGGTGCATATCCTGGTGATTAGTTTCACAGCCCTGGTGCATATATCCTGGTGATTAGAATCACTGCCCTGGTGCATAATCTGGTGGTTAGTATCACTGCTCTGGTGCAAATACTTTTGATTAGTATCACTGCCCTGGTGCATAATCTGGTGGTTAGTATCACTGCCCTGTTGCATATCCTTGTGATTGGTATCACTGCCCTGGTGCATATCCTGGTGATTAGTATCACTGCCCTGGTGCATGATCTTGCACTTAGTATCAATGCCCTGGTGCATATCCTGGTGATTAGTATCACTGCCCTGGTGCATAATCTGGTGATTAGTATCACTGCCGTGGTGCATATCCTGGTGATTAGTATCACTGCCCTGGTGCATAATCTGGTGATTAGTATCACTGCCATGGTGCATATCCTGGTGATTAGTATCACTGCCCTGGTGCATGATCTGGTGATTAGTATCACTGTCCTGGTGCATATCCTGATGATTAGTATCACTACCCTGGTGCATAATCTGGTGATTAGTATCACTGCCCTGGTGCATATCCTGGTGATTAGTATCACAGCCCTGGTGCATATATCCTGGTGATTTGAATCACTGTCCTGGTGCATAATCTGGTGGTTAGTATCACTGCTCTGGTGCAAATCCTTTTGATTAGTATCACTGCCCTGGTGCATAATCTGGTGGTTAGTATCACTGCCCTGTTGCATATCCTGGTGATTGGTATCACTGCCCTGGTGCATATACTGGTGATTAGTATCACTGCCCTTGTGCATGATCTGGCACTTAGTATCAATGCCCTGGTGCATATCCTGGTGATTAGTATCACTGTCCTGGTGCATAATCTGGTGATTAGTATCACTGCCGTGGTGCATATCCTGGTGATTAGTATCACAGCCCTGGTGCATATCCTGGTGATTAGAATCATGCCCTGGAGCATAATCTGGTGGTTAGTATCACTGCTCTGGTGTATATCCTGGTGATTAGTATCACTGCCCTGGTGCATAATCTGGTGATTAGTATCACTGCCCTGGTGCATATTCTAGTGATTAGTTTCACTGTCCTGGTGCATATCCTGGTGATTAGAATCACTGCCCTGGTGCATAATATTGTGGTTAGTATCACTGCCCTGGTGCATATCCTGGTGATTAGTATCACTGCCCTGGTGCATAATCTGGTGATTAGTATCACTGCCCTGGTTTATATCCTGGTGATTAGTATAACTGCCCTGGTTTATATCCTGGTGATTGGTATAACTGCCTTGGTGCATAATCTGGTGATTAGCATCACTGCCCTGGTTCATATCCTGGTGATTAGTATCACTGCCCTGGTGCATATCCTGGTGATTAGTATTACTGCCCTGGTGCATATCCTGGTGATTCGTATCACTGCCCTGTTGCATAATCTGGTGATTAGTATCACTGCTCTGGTGCATAATCTGGTGATACATATAACTGCCCTGGTGCTAATCCTGGTGATTGGTATCATTGCCATGATGCATATCCTGGTGATTAGTATCACTGCCCTTGTGCATAATCCGGTGATTATTATCACTGCTCTGGTGCCTATCCTGGTGATTAGTATCACTGCCCTGGTGCGTACTCTTGTGATTAGTGTCACTGCCTTGGTGCATATCCTGGTAATTAGCATCCCTTCTTTGGTCCACGCCCCAGTGATCAGTATCATTTCTAGAGGGCCTGTCCTTAGTATGTCCTGGTGATTACTACCACTGCCGTGGTGCATAACATTGTCACTAGTATCGCTGCTCTATTGCAGACTGGGATGATCAGTTTTGTGAGCCAGTTCTGGGGGAGTAACCCGAGCTGAGCATATGTTTATCTCATTATACAGGGTTCAGATGTCATTGACTGGATTACAAGTGCCTCTATACCAAGGTACCCCTAAACTCCCCTAAACTCCACCAATCTACGTTCCCGACCACCTGCATGTGAAATTCACTGTGTGTGTCCTTGTGTCTAACTGGGTGTGTGTGTGAATGTGTGTGTATGAGAGAGAGAGAGGCAGAGAGAGAGAGAGACAGAGAGAGAGAGAGAGAGAGAGAGAGACAGAGAGAGAGAGAGACAAAGAGAGACGGAGAGAGGAAGAGAGACAGAGAGAGAGACAGAGAGAGAGAGAGAGAGACAAAGAGAGACAGAGAGAGAAAGAGAGACAGAGAGAGAGAGAGAGAGACAGAGAGAGAGAGAGAGAGAGACAGAGAGAGAGAGACAGAGAGAGAGAGAGAGAGACAGAGAGACAAAGAGAGACAGAGAGAGGAAGAGAGACAGAGAGAGAGAGACAGAGAGAGAGAGAGACAAAGAGAGACAGAGAGAGAGAGAGAGAGAGAGAGACAGAGAGAGAGAGAGAGAGAGAGAGAGAGAGACAGAGAGAGAGAGAGAGACAGAGAGAGAGCTTGGTTGTTACTTCTGGACTCCAGAGGCTGGGTGCTACTGCAAAGGACTTTCGGTGCCAAGAAACGCCTTTTTTGACTTTGCCTCTCGGCGGTGGCACCCAGTCAAGGCTCACTCTCACGAGATGATGTAAATGTACAAACTTGGATAAAGTCAACACTTCTATAACACAGGGCACGAGAACGGGAATGACCAGTCAGTGCAAGTTCAGAAATAGAACGTGTGTTTACATAAGTTATTTAAGGAAAAGATCCACACCCACTATTTATTTAACGTAGGAACAGAACAGATCAAACGACTTATTTATTAAAGGCACTTGAGTTAAGGATTGCACAGACTCATGGAGGCCTGGCATTTCTTCATAGTTCTTTATTCTTGTTGTACACAGTGTTCAGCAAATGTAGCCAACACATTCCGTCCCTTTCCAGGGACTTCCCCAGGCTAGAAAAACACAGACAATACACGTCATTTAAAACCATAACATTTACAAACATACATCTGAAAATCTGAGCCTTTAGCTCAAAGTTATTATCCAATAGTTCATTTGTGTAACGTAGTGAGTATGTGTACTCAAAACAATCCCTAAGACATTGTCCAAAAAGAAGCTTTCAAACAAGCATTATCATCAGCAAATCAATTTACACTCAATTTACTAATATCATCCTTTTTTTTAAAAAGAGAGCTGTGCAATTTTGACCTCATTAGGAAATCTATATAATTCCTTTCTGTTTTGTTGCAAATTAAGTAGAAGAGCCATGCTTCTAACATTCGTTATGATCAGTCGGTAAATAATAATATGTATTTCATTCTTAGTAGTTGCTAACCTGATTAATTTAAGAGCGATATAGGCATTAACATAATGTACAATACAAACGTGATAAAGTGTATACATGGTGGTATATTTTGCTTAAATCGATAGTTAATTTAAATTAAAAAAATTAGAATTTTTTTTTTAAAGAGAACAGAGGTCAAGAAGGGTGAGGAAAGTAAGGGGACAAAGGAGAGTTACGTATTATATGAAATAAAATTGTCAGATCCTATTTCAATATCTTTTACATTCTCATACAATTTGTAAGGCGGGATGTCGCTAAGAGATTAACTCAATTTATCCGGCCATCTATTCAACGGTTAGTTTTTCCAGGTTACAAGTATTAAATGTAATTTATCTATCATGATTTCCTTATTATTTACTTTATTGCTATAGAGGGGAGTCAAGAATAGTTCACATCACATGTCAACCATCAACTATATTATCTTGGCCCTTATAACATTATTTCCCTCATAACATCTATTCGTATTGCGATTTTCCAATTTAAAGGAAGACCTGCAAGTACTGCAGGACCATATATTACAGATGTGTTAACCCCTCTGTACATTGTCTTAAATGGTCAATACCTTGCACTATTCTAACATACCTTAATCAGTAAGCTCAGAGTCTCCGTAATTTTGGAGGAATGTTCGCGGTTACGAAGTAATACAGTCTTAGCCCATGTCGGCAGTCAAATCTAGTGTAATCATAGAGATTATGTAAAAGTATTAGTTTTACCAACTCTGTCTTTACTGTACAACTACTAAGTAAATTCAATTCTACAATCCCAAATGTAGGCAGATGGCTCAACTAAAGCAGCCACATGTAAACATGTCAATGACATGAAGAGCTCAGTCCAAGCGTTTATAATTTTTGCCCCTTCTAGTTCTCGATCACGACATAAAGCAAAGCCAGCTGACTGCTTATGCCCCCATAAACTAGTACAATTTTTAACATTGTTCCACAAACGGTTACTTTTCCAACTCTCGACAATTGTCATGATGTTTCTATCACATAGTTGTCCGAGTCATATTGAGAATGTGATTTTAACGTGACCCCTACTCCTTACTCTGGTAGCAACGGCTGATATTTCACACCCTCCACAGGAATTATGTCCAAAACCGACTCATAGTTGTATTTCATTTGTATAGAGTGCCATGTTTTGCTAATGTGCGTTGTGACCATAACACCCATTTTCTACCTTTACCCAGCCAGAGCGGCCATCTTTAAATGGGTATGAAACATCTAATTCAATATAGCCTCTGACTTCTATGGCTGACCATGCCCCCAAAGCGTTAGGTACTATAAGGCCAATAAATTAATACAATATCAATTCTTCCAAATCAGTAAACTTTGACTGTGAATAAAATATTTCATGACTATTCTCACTGTTATAACACGCCTTAAAGGAACATCATGGGTCACCATCATGGGTTGCCAGTGTGCGCCATTAATGTGATGTCACTGGCTACCTCTCAACATCAAGGCAGCCATCTTTAAATAGGTTTGAAGCGTCTGGTTCTATACAGCCTCTGACTTTTATGGCTAACAGTACACCCAAACTATTAGGTACTATAGGGTAAATAAATCAATCCTTCCAAATGAGTAAACTTAGACTGTAAATAACTTATTTCATGACTAAATTCGTAGTTGTGACCTGCTTTAACATTGCAACGTGGATCGTCAGGGAGCGTCATTAATGTAATACCATGGGCAACCTCTCAACATTAAGGTAGCCATCTTGCATGAGGTACAAGTGTTGTTGTTATTTTTCACACCAGAGTTTCAGTGACAAATGTTAAACATACCTTATCCAGATGGAAGATCATTATATAACCTTATTACATAAATGATTAGTGTGAACTTCACAATCTTCAATTCAATATAAATTAGCAAATAATAATTGACATTAACCCTCCTAATCCTCTCTGCCAATTATGAAATGGGCTGCTACAAAAAGAAGAAAATTCCCTTCTTTAAAAGTCTGAACATCATTGCTATAGGGTTGATAATTACGTACTAACAGCTTTATCTTATTACAGAAAGTGATGGAACACCGAATTGCTATTGAGCTTCATATGTACCGTTCTCAGACTACATATTCCTCTTGCTTCTGCCTGTCGTAGTAACAGTTCCCTATTGCACCCCTTTCACATATTGGTATCTGTTCTATGGCATGAGACCAAATTTGACTTTTTTTTTAGGATGGTCCCAATGACCATGCACAGCCATAGGATTCCTTTCATTACAGTGTTTAATGGCTCTCACATGCTCCTGAATACGTGTTTTCAAACAGCGTACACTACTTCCTATGTTATAATTTGTCAATCCAGTCACGGGTGCCTGGACCACAGGCATGCTCCACCTTATACAAACCCATGAAAAGGTTTGCATAAGATGGAGCAAACCTAGAACCCATGACTGTTCCCTGCTTCTGTAAATACCATGTTCCATTTTATAGAAAAACATTTTTTGTCAGTACAATCTTCACCTTCTTAAGTAACAACAACGTGTGTTCCAGATGACTAGCACTACATTTGTATAGAAAAAAAATCTCAAAGCTTCCAGTCCGCAATCCATGTGTATGCAAATATACAGACTTTTGACATCCAATGTGACAAACAATAGTTCCTCACTGTCCCAATGGAAGTCCTCCGGTTTGCACAACACATCCGTACTATCTCTCAAGTAAGATGGAAGGTTCCCCATATTAGGTTGTAGGAAACATCTATGTGTTCTGCCAAACTTTTAGTGGGACCTCAGTTGCCTGAAATAATTGGCCGTCCAGGAAGGTGTTGTAGTGTTTTATGGATTTTTAGCAGAACATATATGCACGGATATCTCAAATGTTGCGCCTGTTGTTATTTATTTTATTTATTTATTTTGAAAGTTTTATATAGCGCGAACAAGATCTTTGCAGATATCAGAGCGCTTTACAGGACAAGGGGGTGATAGAGTAATAGAATGTAATAGTTGAGGTAGTTAGGTACAAGGTGCATAGTTACATAGGTAGGTCAAAAATACAAGAGGTAGGTCACAGGTGAGGTAGTGTCGGTACAAGGTGCATAGTCAAACAGTTGCGCCAATAATATAAAAGTACAAAAATAAGGAGCATATACTTGTTTAAGCGTGCTTAAAATGCTTTTGGAGATAGCAAAAAGGTAGGCATAGTTGAGGTAGGTGAGTGCAGGGTGTATAGTCACACAGGAGCATCAGTAGTACAAGAGTAGGGATAGTTGAGGTGGTGTAGGTACAGTGTGCAAAGTCAGACAGGTGCGTCATCAATATAGAAATATACAAAGAGGGAACGTATACAATCAGATAAGTCGATAATACAAGTAATACAAATAGACCAAGGGGTCAGGCAGGTAGTACAGAGTGGATTCATGAGAAATACAGAATAATAGATCATGTGTATTTAGCCATGAGGATCGCTTTTACTTCTTTCTTAAAAAGTTTGTAGGAGGAGATGAGCCGGGTTTCAGGAGGGAGTGAGTTCCAGATCCTGGGTGCCATTCCTGAAAAGGAGCGCTTATAGTTTTTTTCCTTCCGAAATCTTCGAGGCTTCAGCAGAAGATTGTTTGTGCTTCTAGTAGTTCTAGAGCCACCAGAAATTGACAGCTTTTGAGTGAGGTAGGCGGGTGAGTTCATGTGTACAGCCTTGTGCGTCATGCAGGCAATTTTCAGATGTATTCTGGCTTCAAAAGGAAGCCAGTTCAGGGATTTAAAGTCAGGGGAAATACGCAAGTGTTTTTTTGAGCCAGTGATGAGTCTCGCTGCAGCGTTAAGGGACGCTCTTAGGGGTGCCGTTGTAGTTAGGGGGAGCCCGCAGAGGACGGTGCTACCGTATTCTATGTGCGGGATGACTATAGATTGTACTGCAGTTTGGAAGTCTTTGGCTGGAAGGAAGGGTTTAAGTTTTCTCAAGGTATTGATTTGGTAGTTCGCTCCTTTGGTTGCCTTGCTGATGTGCTGCTGCATGTTGAGATTGGCGTCAAGTGTTATGCCTAAAGATTTTGCTGAGTCTACAATGGTAGGTTGTACATTTAGATCCGTTAAGTGCTTAAGCCATGTTTGAGCCGTAGAGATTTTTGTGGGAGGTGAGATCAGGAGGAACTCAGTCTTCAGCGCATTGAGTTTGAGGTGATTCTCGGCAAGCCAGGATTGGGTGTTTCTGATCGTGGTGTTCAGAAGCATGATGTCCTTGGGAGATTGTATTTTGAGATAAAGTTGGGTGTCGTCGGCATACATGTGAAAGTGAACATTGGATGTTTGTAGCAAAGTAGTGATGATGGAGTGGAAGTTTGCGCCTAATGCAAACTGCTCTGTATGTGAACCTTGAGTAAACTTGTAATGATACTAAACAACCCTGTTCGTCATTAATATTCCACTTTTCCAGTACACGCGGGTGTCCTAGAGATGCTTGCCTATGTGTTTACTAACAGTAACACCGCTTGCATATTATAAAATGGCCGCTTCGCAGGAATTCAGTCTGCGCATGCGTCGGTCATACCCATGTGATATGACGCACTCGCAGATTTGGAGGGAAAGAGTCCGCTCATGCGCATTGTAGCTGACCTGCCCGCTTGTTCTAACCATACTCTGCGCTTGTCAATGCTGCTTCGCATTTCTGTCTATTCTCGCACTAATTATTAATCGCTATAGTTATTATAAGGTAAGGGGTGCAGAGTAGGAAATCATGGTGTACAGTGTGTTCTGTTTTGCTGTGATATTAATTTGTTTTCGCTTACTTTTCATGTACTGCACCGACATTGGCCTGGGTATGCGAACCCGACTCCATATTGTAACCCGTTCCGACCCTGTCACGTGATGAGGGAAAACCCACACTGCGCAGAAGCAAATCTCAGCCAGCTGGCTCCTGAAGCAAGATGCGCCTGAGAACCTACCTTGGTCCTCGTCAAAGATGCTGACAGTCACCTTGAACCATGCAACAATGTATTAAACTATTGTGTACACCCATTGTTTTTCCTATTCCTATGCCTGGGAACATGCACGTAAGGGGGGCGGGTATTAAAATTAATATTCATTGTGAGAACGTAGAATTTAGGAGGTAAAGGTGACCTAATCATTTCTCCTGACCAATCATAAGTCAGGACCCCGTTATTGGCAACATTTGCGGGTGGGCTGGGAACCCCGGAAGAGTATATCTAGCCTAGTCAGTTAGGGAGAAATTGTCCGACTTGTCCTAGTAGCAGACCTGTCACTGACCCCACGACTCTATAGGTGATTGATACAGAGAGCTGCGGAGCCCTCTGTCCGAATTTTCCACAAACTCCAAGGGGTGGAAATAGTCTTAAGTGCTGGCGAAGCACTTTGGCTGGGGATTCGAGAACCCAATCGGGGTTATTGGCGGATTCCGTGCAATGAGGGGGTAACGCAGGCGTTGCATCCGAAGCTGTGGGGGTTGGTCGTGCCCTCTTGTGAGCCCAGTCCTGACCCAGAACCTGAGGGGTATCCTGTCCTGGTTTCCGTGAGCTGCTACCTGCTTACCTACTGGTATCCTAAATCTTTGAGGGTCCTTGTCCTCGTCCTTCCCGAAACTGACCCGTGGCCAGGGTTGGTCTTCATTCTTGCCTAGGTAAATATTACCTGTGGGTGTCCGTCATTCTATCCCTTTCCTTCTGCTCTTAATAAAGCCTCTATGCACATGATTTTTGCTCTGTTCTTTCCGCTGGTGCATTTGCAAACTGTTTATTAGTATGTTCCTATTTTTCCCTTCCCTTAGGATGTATTTGAACTGTTTCTTTTGAATTATTAAAGTGTGGTGAACTTTAGAAGTTGCAAATAGACTTTAGCTAGACAGAATAGGATTAGGGCTGAATTACATATAGGCTGTAGAATTCACTGACTGATGTGGTTTTGAACTTGCCGTCCCTAGTTTAAGCCTAAACTGAAATAGCATGTTCCCTGTTACTCATACCTTTAGAAAACTCCGTTTACCCTAAATGGTGTTAGCCTTCTTGCATAGCTACTTCATCTTTTTGATTCTGCTTATTGATGTTTTTTATCAGCATCTGTCTCATAATCTTGTCACTTTAAATTGATATATAAAAACCCTTAAAACGCCTCAGGTGTCTGTGGTCATTCTAAAAGGTATATCAAATGTTGATTGTATATATAAAGTGGTGTATTTTGAAGTGTTATCACCTACCCTCAAGCTCCTGATCCATCAGGAGGAGTAAGTACCTGTGGTAAGTCAGGTATCCTGTTAGAAGTGTCACAGGAGACACACACACAATACTGATAGTAGCGTGTAAAATCACCCGACTTGTAAATTGGGGTTTAGGAACGCATACATGGGCCCAAGTGCGCGATAATCTGGCAGTCTGTAGGGCCGGGTGACCTAGTCAAGTCAAGTCAAGTCATAGAATTTATATAGCGCACTACATACCCAGAGGGTTTCAAGGCGCTTAGGAAGGGGAGGAGGATTACTTGTCAAATATCCACGTTTTAAGTTGCTTTCTGAATGCTACCTGCGCGCTCAATCAGTATTTCTGGTAGCAAGAAGATGGTTAGGACTAGTTAGGATAGGTAGATAGGAGAGTTATTATTGAACCGTGAGAAATAAAATGTGCTGCTAAAAATTATTATATGCTGCTATCACAGATTGCTGGTTTATATGAATGTCATAGAATAAGTTTGATATATTGCATGCATTTTTTTTTTAATATATTACTAACCAATTGTGAGTAAATGTTTTATGTTGTGGGGATCCCCGGGGAAACAGAAATAGCAGGTGGTGAGCAGAATCCACTTGGCTGTAAGGTCACTGGCAAAGGGAGAGATTAGTGCATGGTTAGGCAGAACTGGAAGCGCTAATCAGGGTTTTTTTCTTCTTTTTATCTGAAGTGTGTATGTTAGCTATCAGGACCGTGGTGAAACTCCCGTTGTGATATCACCTAGTAAGGGTCACAGACGGCAGGAATAATAGGTTCTTGGAGCTTGAGTGGTAGCAGCGGAGAGCATTGGTGAAAATTTGACTTAGTATATATCCCGGAAAGAAGTGGATTAGTCAAAAGAGTAGCAGGTTCTCTATTTGCTTGTGTGAAAAGGATAGGCGGAAGGGATCTATCCATTGTGAATGAAAAGTAGACAGAAGTGGTTTACTTGCAGTAAAAGAAAGACTCTTTTCCTTTCTAAGACCCTTTGGCATAGTGGCGGTCGTTTTACTTTGTTAGCTAAAATTTGTACGCGCACTTTAGGAAAAATTCAAAGTTTTCGTTACCTTGTGAAGGAGGGAGTCAGTCGCAAGACCGCGCTGACGTCACTCCGTGCCGCGCTGGTATTGGAGGAGCCAGCGAATACAATGAGAAAATAGAATTGTAAGGGAGGGGTGAGCGCCGCAGAGTGAGACCGCGTTTCACGAAGGGGCCGCGCATCCATTGGTCAACCGATTTTGAAATCTCTGTACTGATTGGTTGACGGGAGCTGAAAGACGTATTTGCATTGGAAGCACAAAAGTAAACAAAAATTTTCCAAACCGAGCTTGTAGGTTGTGTCGAGAGGTGTATGTGGTATCCTGAATTTTTGCCTGATCCCAGAAATCTAGGGTGTCATAGGGAATTGATGAGAAGAGGCAGACCCCACAATATGTACGGAGTTAAGAGAAAAATGTCCTTCGCTGAAAAGATAAGGAACTGTTTCAAAAAAGATAAGCCCATTCGAACTAGGGAAGGAGTAATCATTCCACCCCCAGATACTCCCGCTTCATTCATGATGTTTGAAAAGGGGTACCATACCTGTGTGTGGTTAGAGAATTGGGTAAAATACACGGAAGAGGATGGAGTCCTAGCTTTTCCCCTCAATGGTACCTTTAATGGTAGAATCTTGTTTAATCTGAGAACCCGAATGGACGAATTACACCCCCGACCCAGACTGACACAGTATGAAGCTTTAGAGGAATGGGAAATTGAGGCTCTAGAGCGAGACAGGCCCCGAATGGACAAGGGAGTGAGCAAATGGTATCCTAAATTACACAAAGAGACTAAGGAACAAAAGATGAAACGGTGGAGACAGAATATGATGGTTGAAGGGCTGTTCCCGATGTTTGGGGTAACTGAGCAAACAGGTGGGAAAAAGACAGAGAAGAGTCGACCTTTAATAGCCATGGGGGACTCGGAGGATGAATACCTGGAGGATTTGTTGATGAAAAATCCACCTCCTTATGCCGAAGCTTCAGGAACTTTAAGTTCGAAAAATCCTTTTCTCCACCATGCTAGGAGTAGGAGGGCGAGTGAGACAGATCTGGCTGGTATCTGCAGTAAATCCAGCAATAGTGATGAATTTTGTAGACCTAGTAATGCAGTCCCAAATTACCGACCTTTTGGTGAGGATAGACCGGGGTCAGCCATTCCCACTGCCCCAAGTATTTACCCTCCTTTGGTGCCTCAAATACTGCATGATAACTCAGCAGAAAGGGTCTTGCAAGAAAGGGAGAAAGATGCCCTGATTAAACAAAGGAATGAACTGATTCAAACTATAGCTCAGATACATCCCAGCCCGGATGCTCTGACGATCCCTGTGACTATTGGTCCTGCTATACCCCTTTATGGGGATAAGCAGACTAGTCCTAAAGCTCCAATCCTTACTCCAATGTCAGTTCCCCCAAGAAAGGAGCCACTTGTTATTGATGACCAGGCAAGCGAGTGTGAGTCTGTAGTCTCTCTAATGGATCTGCCCATAAGAGAGCCCAGTACCAGTGGGTCTAGGTCAGGGAGTCAGACCAAAGCCAAAGAAGTCCTCATAGAAACTACATCAGGAATCCGGAGTGCAACGGTGGTGACTCCAGAGGAGCTGGATAGATGGACTAAAGAAATGGATTGAGAACCTTCCTTGCCCAAACCTTTGGACATTTACAGATTGAGGATAGAGATAGAGGAGTTAATGGCAGGGAATGTGGGATTAGACAGGCTAAACACCCTTAGCGAAGAAGAGTTGCTGTTTATCAGTAAAAGCCTTACCCGAAATACTAGAGTACTCCATGAAAAACTAATGGATGCGGCTGCAGACATGGGAATTGATGTAAGTCGATCCAAAGTCCTACAGAAACCGTATAGGGCAGAATTTTCAGACAAGGATTTAGAAAATATGAATGTGTCAGGAAAAAGAACCCAGATAAAGGAATTGTTGAGTGTGTTGCAGAAATGGGGAGATCTGGACAAGTGGAAAACTAGGTGGGCTAAGAAAAAGGAGGAATGTAGGACCAAGCCCAAAGCTTCTGAGTTCGTACTAAAAGAAGTAGGTCAAGCAGAAAAACTGTGTCCCATGAGGGAGGTGCCAGGGGGAAAATATGTACATGTCCCGTAGTCCCGCCATGGCATTGTGTCATTTACCAATGATTTCCCAAAATTAAGGGAGAAGCCCGTGGAGTGGTATAGGCAGGTAGAGCGATTTGTGAAGGTCCAGAAATGCCTTTTAAAAGATCTGGATGGGTTCTTTGACATTGTGGTTCCAGTAGATTTATGGACCGATTGCAAAATAGAGATTGATTGGCCCAGTGAAGAATATCAAAGGGACCCACAAACTGGAGCCCCTTCTTCAGAAGTGATGAGAAAATATGACCAAGTCATACAATTTTTAAAGAAAAGGGTACCAGCAAAAGAAACTGATTGGACCCGAATCGATAGAACCACCCAGGACCACAACGAAACAGTCCATTCATATTATGAGAGGCTATTGCAGGTATTCAAGACCTACAGTGGCATCGATAATATTGAAATGAAAGACATGACTCATTTTATTTATCGATTCGTGCTAGGGCTAAAACCAGAAATATCCCAGTGGATTAGAGATAATAAAATCTGTTGGCAGGGAAAGCCTATAGACGATGTTCTCAAGTACGCTAAGTACTGTGAGGATGAAATGGAGAACAAGAAAAAGGCCCTGAAGGAAAAGGTGATGTGGGCACAGGTTAAATTGGCTGAGCAACAAGAAAAACAATTGAGTAAAATGAATAGCAATGCTTCAAACAATAACTCGGGAGGGGGAGGGAAGCCTCGAGTTAAGATGAGCAAAGAAGAGGCTAAAAAGAAGTTCCCCTGTCACAGGTGTGGGCAGATAGGGCATTGGAGAGACGAGTGTCCTCATTTGCAAGCTGGTAACGCCCCCATAAATGGTTTAAATCCACAGGTGCAGAAAGAGGGGCCACGAAAGAATCAGCAACAGGTAAATCTACCTCCATTACCTAGAGCTCCTAGACCTAATTATAAGAATCAGGCCCTACAGAATGAGAGGGCTGAAGTGTGGGAGGGACAGAATGAGAGAAATCAGGCAACCTCACAGTTCCTGTTAAATGATACATTCCTCTGTGATGATCAATACTGACGGGGCCTGAGGGGGGAGGAAGGGGAGTGCGTGCTTGGCGCATCCCTACCGGTAGACCAGTCAGGGCCATACATTGAAGGAAAGGTTGAAGGAAATGATGTCACCTTTCTGTTGGACACTGGTGCTACTCATTCGACTGTGAGAACAGCGGACGTTCCTAACCTACCCCTCTCGGGAGAAGCAATTCAAGTAGTGGGCGTATCAAACCAGATAATTAGCACTCCTGTAACTGAACCTATGGAGATTTCTATAGGGAATTTCAAAGATTTGTGGTTTGCGATTCCAGTCCTGTGAATTTACTGGGACGTGATTTGTTGTGCAAAATGAATTGTACCATCTTTTGCACGCCAAGAGGTGTTGAGATTCAGACCCCAGATGAGGATGGCCTGTACAAGCTAATGCTGTTAAGGCCTAATACTGAAGCCAAGCCCATAACAATTCTTGATTTACCTGAAGAGCTCCAGCAAAAGGTGATACCAGAAGTATGGGATTTTACTGGGAAAGATGTAGGATTAATGGCAAATGTGGACCCAGTTAGAATAGCCATCAAACCTAATGCTACCTACCCAAAAACAAAACAGTATAAAATGAGTGCAGAAGTGAAAGCTGGAGTTGCACTTGAAATAAACAGATTATTAGAGGCAGACATAATTCAAGAGGTGTTGAGCAGTCCCTGTAACTCGCCCATAATTGGAATTAAAAAGCCTAGTGGAAAATACAGGGTAGTGCAGGACTTGCGAAAGGTAAACCAGATTGTTGTACCTTGCTGTCCCATTGTGCCAAACCCTGCTGTGATCTTGTATCAGATTCCCTGGAATGCGGAGTGGTTTACAGTCATAGACTTGTGTCATGCATTCTTCTCCATCCCATTGCATCCAGAAAGCAAGTTTCTTTTCTCTTTTGAGTTTGACAGTCATATATATGTCTGGAATCGTGTCCCCCAGGGGTACACAGAAAGCCCCTCAATCTTTAATCAGATCTTAAAAAGATGTCTTGAATCTTTAGTGCTCCCAAAGAAGTCTGTCCTGGTCCAGTACATAGACGACCTATTGGTGGCGTCTAAAAATCAAAGCAACTGTGTTACTGATACCATTGCTCTGCTGAATCACCTGGGCAGAGGTGGACACAAGGTATCTCCTGACAAATTGCAGTTCTGTCAGACTTCAGTAAAATATCTCGGACACCAGATCGAGAAAGGTGTCCGAAGAGTCACCTCAGAGAGAATCAGAATAATTCGGGATATGGAACTGCCCAGAACTCAGAGGGACGTTAGAATGTTCCTCGGAGTTGTGGGATATTGCAGACAATGGATTGTGGGATTGTGGGATTTGCGGTACTTGCCAAACCTTTGATAAAAATGACAAAGAAAGGGGCAGACGATCCATTCACCTGGGACGATGAAAGCATGACTGCCTGGATAAAATTGCGAAATTGTCTGTGCTCTGCTCCTGCATTGGGAATGCCTGACTATCCCAAGAACTTAGAATTATTCTGTGATACACGAGACAATTGTGCACTCTCAGTCTTGACCCAAGAGCATGGTCTGACTAGACGTCCTGTGGCCTACTTTTCAGCCACACTGGACCCAGTGGCTGCTGGGCTTCCGGGGTGTCTGAAAGCAGTGGCTGCCACATGTACCAGTCTGGAACAGAGTGAGAACATTGTCATGGGACATCCTGTAACAGTTTATGTTCCTCATTCAGTTGTGATTCTGCTAACACATACCAAAACTCAATATCTCACCCCTAGTCGGCTGACTAAGTATGAGAGAATTCTTATTGGTGCAGAAAATGTAATAATTTCCCGATGCAACATCCTGAACCCAGCAACGCTATTGCCCCTTGCCCAAGATACAGGAGCAGAAGGTGAATTCGAACATAATTGCATTGATCTGACTGAGTTTAGTACTAAACCTCGTCCTGACATAAAAGAATTGGCCCTTATCAATGTTCACATAGTGATGTTTGTGGATGGCTCTTGCCTGAGGCATGAGGATGGTGGACTGAGTGCTGCCTATGCTGTAGTCACTCTGGAAACAACCATAGAGGCATCCTATTTGAGTGAAGTTAAATCTGCCCAAGTGGCCGAGCTCATAGCATTGGCCAGAGCTTGCAAACATGGGAAGGGCAAGCGAGTAACCGTATATACTGACAGTCAATATGGATATGGGGTTGTTCATGACTTCGGCCAACTATGGCTGCAAAGAGAATTCATGACTTCCTCAGGTACCCCCATCAGAAATGGAAAGGTGGTGCAAAACCTATTGGAAGCAATCCAATTGCCCAAAGAATTGGCAGTGGTCAAATGTGCTGCTCACCAATCTGGAAAGGATGAAGTGGCAGCCGGAAACAGGTATGCTGACCAAATTGCCCAGTACTGTGCACGATACAAAATGTCCCTAAAAATCCAATTGTGGGGCGGAAACAGCTGCCAACTTATGGTGTTTGAGAATGTATCTTCCTGGAAGGAACTGAGAGAGTTGCAACAGGTAGCAACCGAGGGGGAAAAACTAAGATGGGAGACTGAGGAATGTCAACTCAGAGAAAGGGATGGTATCATAGTGAGTAAAGATGGTATGCCTGTGTTGCCAGACTGTATGGCTGACCCAATGGTTCGGATGATTCATGGAGACACTCATGTTGGAAGGGATGGAATGTGCCGTGTGTTTGATAAATTGTTCTACAATTCAAAGTTCAGGAATATCGCGGAAAAGTTCTGCCAGAGGTGCCTGGTGTGTCAGCAGTTCAATGCAGGAAAGAGGACTGTGGTAGAGCAAAGCACCATTGTAAGGTCAGACGGCCCCTTTGTCAGATTACAGGCAGATTTCATACAATTGCCCATGTGTATAGGATACAGATATGTCCTAGTGATAGTTTACCTATTCTCAAGATGGGTGGAAGCTTACCCGGCCAAAAGAAATGATGCCATTACTGTGGCAAAATTGTTACTCAGAGAGCTGATCCCTAGATTTGGTTTCCCAGAGACTATTGAAACAGACCAGGGTGGGCATTTTACTGGGGACGTCCTGAAGGAACTCTATGCAGCGTTCAAAATTGAGCCTAAACTACATTGTGCATATCATCCAGAGGCTTCTGGAATAGTGGAACAAATAAATGGCACTATCAAATCAAGATTGGCAAAAATGTGTGATACCACTAAATTGAACTGGATAGAAGCCCTGCCTCTTGTCTTGATGGGATTAAGGAGCATCCCGAGCAGGAAAACAGGCCTGAGCCCCCATGAGGTACTAATGGGAAGAGTGATGCGACAGGCATGGGTACCTGGACACAAACTGCTGAGTATTTCTGATGATTTGGTGCTAGAATACTGCAGGCAGCTGGGTGACCAAGTGCGTTCTATCTCTCACCAGATTGGAGAGACTGCTGATGAATGGCCAACCACTCCAGTCCATAAAATCAGACCTGGAGATTGGGTGGTATTGAAGAAACACACCCGGAAGAGTTGCCTTGGACCAAAGTGGGGGAAAAAGAGGCAAGTGATCCTTGTAACTACCACAGCTGTAAAGTGTGCTGGAGTGCCAAAGTGGATTCATGCCAGCCACACTAAGAAGGTAGCCAAGGAGGAGACGGCTGAAGCTGAGGGTGATGCAGCTGAAGAGACTCCAGACGAGGGTCCAGATCTAGCTGATGTGATACAAACCGGCACCGGCCAAGACGAGTGGTTTCCAGCAGATGACCTGATTCTTGATCCAATAAGAACCAGAAAATATTCCTACTTAGATAGAGAGTGGGATAGTGAAGGTGAGACAGGACTAGCAGGGGAAGGTCAGGTCAGCGAGAATCACATCAGACCTGATCAGGAAATAGGCCAAGTAGGGACAGACCAAGTCATCGACACTCCTCCAGAGACTCCAGAAGCTGGAAAGGGACAGATAGTGGTCAAAGTTGAAGTTCATGCGGAAGAAAATCAAGGGGTCGAAGTGCATGAACAGGAACAGATAGAAACAGACGAACGTGTTCAGAAACCAGAGTCCAAGCTGGTTGAAAATCAAGATCAAATACAGACCATACCTGAACAAGGCCAGCTTAGGAACCAGGCAGAAGAAACTGATGAAAGACCTGACCTAGTCAGACAGGAAAGGAAAAAGACAATGCCAATACAATAGTGCCACACCAAAGTGAAAACAGGGGAATTCACGAGGACGGCCAAGTGTCCTCAACCACTAAGAGGCCTAGAAAGCAGGCGAGACCAAGATATATAAAGAGACTGAAACTAAGACTGAAAACTGTAGAAGAAAAATTAGAAGACCGAAAAAAGGCTGCAAGTGAAAGACAAAGAGACGAGGTTCAGCAAAGTAGACGCAGTATCAGGTTTAAGAAAGCAAACAAGAACTATCGAAGTCCTGAATGGACCTTTTTGGTGTTGGAAGAAATTGACGACCCTGAAGAAAGTGACCGCAGTGATCACGATTCTGTTGAGGATCACAGCTCTGAGGTAGAAGACCCACCCTGAAAGGTGAAACTGCGTTAGCCTCTTGAACCGAAACAAAGAGGGATTAAAAAGTCCCAGGAACAAAAATGTCTGATGCAAGTGTAAATAGGAGACCAAAAGGGAATTGTTGCAAAACTTGCTGTAAAATATGCCTATGCAGTGTAGCAATAGTTATAATAATCTGGATAGGACTAACTGTCGTTATACCTTTTATGATAAGTAAAGACCCTAACCTGTACCCTACTAAACCAATGAACCCAGATCCAGAAGTTGTACATACTGAAGACACGCCACTAAGTGTAGAAAGACATGACAACTCTGTTAGCCTAAGACAAACACGACATGACTTAGAAGCACCAGATGAGGATGGACTGCATTTTCACCACATGAGAAATCGATCACATTTAAATGTCTTTGCAATTCTTTTAGTGCATTACGTAGAAGCTATGGAAATAGAAGATTGTTATGTCTGCATGAAGCTACCTACTTCTGTAGCTGAAGGCGTGACTTATCACCATTTGCCCCTGACTTATGGGATTTCCTGTAGTATATTAGCAAGCTTGTTTTATAGAAGCACATTACAGTACTACTATTCAAACACTGACGTGATTTTTTCTGAACTACCTGTTCGAGGGAACCTAAACGTTGTGCATATTAAAAGCGAGGTAACTAGATACATGGGAGAATACTTCCTGACTATAGGAGACATAGACTTACATGAAGCTCGAAGAGATAATTTGACTTGCTCATTACGGGAGCAAGAAAAGATGTTTTTAAAGATGGCAGAAAAGAGAAGGGAGAGTTTCCAAAGAAAGGCTAATGATAAGAAACAGAAAACTCCTAAATGGGCTGAAAACATGGAAGACACCTCAAATGGCGATGCGAATCCTGCGATGTTGTTGGATTTTGAACGAAAGGGGAAACTTTGTCTTCATAGAGAAAAGACTAGTTATTATAACAATGTATTCATCGGTTCCAGCGAATGCGACCATAATTACAAGGTAATTGGAGGTTGGGGTTTCAAAAATGGGTCAGAACCTCTGTTTCCTGGAATTTATTATATATGTGGGAACAAGGCTTATTTCAAATTACCAGATCACTGGTATGGGAGCTGCTACTTTGGCATTATCTTCCCGAAAATATACCATGTGAATAACGCTGCTGGAAGCAATGAAGACACTAATGGCTTAATGCGTGGAAAACGTGAGAGTGTAGGAGAAATTATAGGTGATATTTTTAGTGCACTGATACCTGGAATGGGGGTAGTTCTGAATACTCACCGTATCTGCAAATTATCCACGGTAGTGGATCGGTTATCAACTGACACTGCTGCTGGATTCCTGCTGGTCAATACTGAAATGGTTGCGATCAGATCAATGGTTTTGCAAAATCGCCTTGCTCTTGATACCTTATTGGCAAAGGAGGGCGGAGTCTGTAGAATGCTGAAGGCGCAACATTGTTGCACTTACATTCCAGATAAAAGCGTGGAAATTAAAAAATATGTGCAAAATATATCTAATTTGGAAAGAGAACTCAAACCATTGGAGGTTGACAGTGCCTGGAAGAGACTGACTGATGGTCTCTCTTCCGTAGGTAGTTGGTTCACTAGTGTAGGCCGTAGTCTAGTAGGTAAAATACTGATGCCAATAGCTGGAATAAGTTTAATTGTGTTTATTATAATAATCTGCTGCAAATGTCAGAAATGCCGAAAAAGGTACACTGTAAATAGGAGGGGAATGAAACGGAATGTGGATGAACTCGAATTAGAAGAATTAAGGAGTCAGATCTATAAGAAAGCGAGAGAATCCCACCCAAATAAAGCTACAGACAAACGGCATAATAATAAGTTTGTGGAAATTGAAATGAGTGAGATGTAAATTGAAGTTGGCATCTGTTTCCCATTAATAGTGATGATAGTAAATATCATCAAAGAGAGGATTGATGGAGTGGAAGTTTGCGCCTAATGCAAACTGCTCTGTATGTGAACCTCGAGTAAACTTGTAATGATACTAAACAACCCTGTTCGTCATTAATATTCCACTTTTCCAGTACACGCGGGTGTCCTAGAGATGCTTGAATATGTGTTTACTAACAGTAACACCACTTGCATATTATAAAATGGCCGCTTCGCAGAAATTCAGTCTGCGCATGCGTCGGTCATACCCATGGGATATGACGCACTCGCAGATTTGGAGGGAAAGAGTCCGCTCATGCGCATTGTAGCTGACCTGCCCGCTTGTTCTAACCATACTCTGCGCTTGCCAATGCTGCTTCGCATTTCTGTCTATTCTCGCACTAATTATTAATCGCTATAGTTATTATAAGGTAAGGGGTGCAGAGTAGGAAATCATGGTGTACAGTGTGTTCTGTTTTGCTGTGATATTAATTTGTTTTCGCTTACTTTTCATGTACTGCACCGACATTGGCCTGGGTATGCGAACCCGACTCCATATTGTAACCCGTTCCGACCATGTCACGTGATGAGGGAAAACCCACACTGCGCAGAAGCAAATCTCAGCCAGCTGGCTCCTGAAGCAGGATGCGCCTGAGAACCTAACTTGGTCCTCGTCAAAGATGCTGTCAGTCACCTTGAACCATGCAACAATGTATCAAACTATTGTGTACACCCATTGTTTTTCATATTCCTATGCCTGGGAACATGCACGTAAGGGGGCGGGTATTAAAAATTAATATTCATTGTGAGAACGTAGAATTTAGGAGGTAAAGGTGACCTAATCATTTCTCCTGACCAATCATAAGTCAGGACCCCGTTATTGGCAACATTTGCGGGTGGGCTGGGAACCCCGGAAGAGTATATCTAGCCTAGTCAGTTAGGGAGAAATTGTCCGACTTGTCCGAGTAGCAGACCTGTCACTGACTCCACGACTCTATAGGTGATTGATACAGAGAGCTGCGGAGCCCTCTGTCCGAATTTTCCACAAACTCCAAGGGGTGGAAAAAGTCTTAAGTGCTGGCGAAGCACTTTGGCTGGGGATTCGAGAACCCAATCGGGGTTATTGGCGGATTCCGTGCAGTGAGGGGGTAACGCAGGCGTTGCATCCGAAGCTGTGGGGGTTGGTCGTGCCCTCTTGTGAGCCCAGTCCTGACCCAGAACCTGAGGGGTATCCTGTCCTGGTTTCCGTGAGCTGCTACCTGCTCACCTACTGGTATCCTAAATCTTTGAGGGTCCTTGTCCTCGTCCTTCCCGAAACTGACCCGTGGCCAGGGTTGGTCTTCATTCTTGCCTAGGTAAATATTACCTGTGGGTGTCCGTCATTCTATCCCTTTCCTTCTGCTCTTAATAAAGCCTCTATGCACATGATTTTTGCTCTGTTCTTTCCGCTGGTGCATTTGCAAACTGTTTATTAGTATGTTCCTATTTTTCCCTTCGCTTAGGATGTATTTGATCTGTTTCTTTTGAATTATTAAAGTGTGGTGAACTTTAGAAGTTGCAAATAGACTTTAGCTAGACAGAATAGGATTAGGGCTGAATTACATATAGGCTGTAGAATTCACTGACTGATGTGGTTTTGAACTTGCCGTCCCTAGTTTAAGCCTAAACTGAAATAGCATGTTCCCTGTTACCCATACCTTTAGAAAACTCCGTTTACCCTAAATGGTGTTAGCCTTCTTGCATAGCTACTTCATCTTTTTGATTCTGCTTATTGATGTTTTTATCAGCATCTGTCTCATAATCTTGTCACTTTAAATTGATATATAAAAACCCTTAAAACGCCTCAGGTGTCTGTGGTCATTCTAAAAGGTATATCAAATGTTGATTGTATATATAAAGTGGTGTATTTTGAAGTGTTATCACCTACCCTCGAGCTCCTGATCCATCAGGAGGAGTAAGTACCTGTGGTAAGTCAGGTATCCTGTTAGAAGTGTCACAGGAGACACACACACAATACTGATAGTAGCGTGTAAAATCACCCAACTTGTAAATTGGGGTTTAGGAACGCATACATGGGCCCATGTGCGTGATAATCTGGCAGTCTGTAGGGCCGGGTGACCTGCGCGCTCAATCGGTATTTCTGGTAGCAAGAAGATGGTTAGGACTAGTTAGGATAGGTAGATAGGAGAGTTATTATTGAACCGTGAGAAATAAAATGTGCTGCTAAAAATTATTATATGCTGCTATCAAAGATTGCTGGTTTATATGAATGTCATAGAATAAGTTTGATATATTGCATGCATTTTTTTTAAATATATTACTAACCAATTGTGAGTAAATGTTTTATGTTGTGGGGATCCCCCGGGGAAACAGAAATAGCAGGTGGTGAGCAGAATCCACTTGGCTGTAAGGTCACTGGCAAAGGGAGAGATTAGTGCATGGTTAGGCAGAACTGGAAGCGCTAATCAGGGTTTTTTTCTTCTTTTTATCTGAAGTGTGTATGTTAGCTATCAGGACCGTGGTGAAACTCCCGTTGTGATATCACCTAGTAAGGGTCACAGACGGCAGGAGTAATAGGTTCTTGGAGCTTGAGTGGTAGCAGCGGAGAGCATTGGTGAAAATTTGACTTAGTATATATCCCGGAAAGAAGTGGATTAGTCAAAAGAGTAGCAGGTTCTCTATTTGCTTGTGTGAAAAGGATAGGTGGAAGGGATCTATCCATTGTGAATGAAAAGTAGACAGAAGTGGTTTACTTGCAGTAAAAGAAAGACTCTTTTCCTTTCTAAGACCCTTTGGCATAGTGGCTGTCGTTTTACTTTGTTAGCTAAAATTTGTTCGCGCACTTTAGGAAAAATTCAAAGTTTTCGTTACCTTGTGAAGGAGGGAGTCAGTCGCAAGACCGCGCTGACGTCACTCCGTGCAGCGCTGGTATTGGAGGAGCCAGCGAATACAAGGAGAAGATAGAATTGTAAGGGAGGGGTGAGCGCCGCAGAGTGAGACCGCGTTTCACGAAGGGGCCGCGCATCCATTGGTCAACCGATTTTGAAATCTCTGTACTGATTGGTTGACGGGAGCTGAAAGACGTATTTGCATTGGAAGCACAAAAGTAAACAAAAATTTTCCAAACCGAGCTTGTAGGTTGTGTCGAGAGGTGTATGTGGTATCCTGAATTTTTGCCTGATCCCAGAAATCTAGGGTGTCATAGGGAATTGATGAGAAGAGGCAGACCCCACAATATGTACGGAGTTAAGAGAAAAATGTCCTTCGCTGAAAAGATAAGGAACTGTTTCAAAAAAGATAAGCCCATTCGAACTAGGGAAGGAGTAATCATTCCACCCCCTGATACTCCCGCTTCATTCATGATGTTTGAAAAGGGGTACCATACCTGTGTGTCGTTAGAGAATTGGGTAAAATACACGGAAGAGGATGGAGTCCTAGCTTTTCCCCTCAATGGTACCTTTAATGGTAGAATCTTGTTTAATCTGAGAACCCGAATGGACGAATTTCACCCCCGACCCAGACTGACACAGTATGAAGCTTTAGAGGAATGGGAAATTGAGGCTCTAGAGCGAGACAGGCCCCGAATGGACAAGGGAGTGAGCAAATGGTATCCTAAATTACACAAAGAGACTAAGGAACAAAAGATGAAACGGTGGAGACAGAATATGATGGTTGAAGGGCTGTTCCCGATGTTTGGGGTAACTGAGCAAACAGGTGGGAAAAAGACAGAGAAGAGTCGACCTTTAATAGCCATGGGGGACTCGGAAGATGAATACCTGGAGGATTTGTTGATGAAAAATCCACCTCCTTATGCCGAAGCTTCAGGAACTTTAAGTTCGAAAAATCCTTTTCTCCACCATGCTAGGAGTAGGAGGGTGAGTGAGACAGATCTGGCTGGTATCTGCAGTAAATCCAGCAATAGTGATGAATTTTGTAGACCTAGTAATGCAGTCCCAAATTACCGACCTTTTGGTGAGGATAGACCGGGGTCAGCCATTCCCACTGCCCCAAGTATTTACCCTCCTTTGGTGCCTCAAATACTGCATGATAACTCAGCAGAAAGGGTCTTGCAAGAAAGGGAGAAAGATGCCCTGATTAAACAAAGGAATGAACTGATTCAAACTATAGCTCAGATACATCCCAGCCCGGATGCTCCGACGATCCCTGTGACTATTGGTCCTGCTATACCCCTTTATGGGGATAAGCAGACTAGTCCTAAAGCTCCAATCCTTACTCCAATGTCAGTTCCCCCAAGAAAGGAGCCACTTGTTATTGATGACCAGGCAAGCGAGTGTGAGTCTGTAGTCTCTCTAATGGATCTGCCCATAAGAGAGCCCAGTACCAGTGGGTCTAGGTCAGGGAGTCAGACCAAAGCCAAAGAAGTCCTCATAGAAACTACATCAGGAATCCGGAGTGCAACGGTGGTGACTCCAGAGGAGCTGGATAGATGGACTAAAGAAATGGATCGAGAACCTTCCTTGCCCAAACCTTTGGACATTTACAGATTGAGGATAGAGATAGAGGAGTTAATGGCAGGGAATGTGGGATTAGACAGGCTAAACACCCTTAGCGAAGAAGAGTTGCTGTTTATCAGTAAAAGCCTTACCCGAAATACTAGAGTACTCCATGAAAAACTAATGGATGCGGCCGCAGACATGGGAATTGATGTAAGTCGATCCAAAGTCCTACAGAAACCGTATAGGGCAGAATTTTCAGACAAGGATTTAGAAAATATGAGTGTGTCAGGAAAAAGAACCCAGATAAAGGAATTGTTGAGTGTGTTGCAGAAATGGGGAGATCTGGACAAGTGGAAAACTAGGTGGGCTAAGAAAAATGAGGAATGTAGGACCAAGCCCAAAGCTTCTGAGTTCGTACTAAAAGAAGTAGGTCAAGCAGAAAAACTGTGTCCCATGAGGGAGGTGCCAGGGGGAAAATATGTACATGTCCCGTAGTCCCTGCGTGAAGAGGAAAATACACTTGATGATATAACTAGGGAACAGAACAATATGTAAAGCACAAAAACCAATTTGTAAAACACAAAAACCAATTAAAAATTCACAAGTTCGATTTATTAATGAAATTACATTATCATTATTTAAAAACACAATCAATACAATGTTACTATAAAAATACACAGAATAATGTATAAAAGAAATCTTCGTGACACAATTATACAAGAAACTTCATAAAAAACATAGGTGGCAAACAATCAAAAGTATCGACGCGTGTTTCGGCGTTAACAGAACGCCTTCATCAGGAGCTTCATTCAATCTGTAAGACATATTTTAAAAAAAATTAGAGACAGCTCAAGGTCATCAATAAATCATAACAGACAATCAATAGTATAGAACATTTCATTGTGCTTACATAACAAGAAAATCCCTACAATGTGCAGCCACCAATTGTGGCTACAACTGATACAGACTAATTCATATATATTTGAGCAGTAATTCAACCCATCAATGTAAAAAAGGGGGGTATTGTTAAGTATAGATGACAGCAGAATGTCTGTCAACTGAAAACCAACAGTCATAGAATGTATGTTGTTTATTGTACTTAGAGGAATTCCATCTGTTAGGGGGTATTCAACTGGACAGGACCTCTTGTCTATCATCTTACCTAGTGAACACAAGATATTAATTCTGCAGAAAATCCGACATCTGTTTTCTTGGCGGTACTCTATCTCGCCTGGCTAACAGTCTTGGTCTGAAAAAGATTTATTTGTTAACCATATGTACCACTCTAATCACTATTCGATTGTACAAATCAATTTTTTAGAGAGGAATGGAATCAATTTAATCCACTTCTAAATACTAGTTTTTTATTGCTAAGTTTTATGGTTTCCTGCTTATTTCACACGAGTTAGATTCATGGGTGCCCCATATTATTTTGTCCCCCATTTTACAGAATTAATTATAAGGATATGCGAAAAAGGATATACACTAATATGTCAAATTTTTTTTAGAAAAAAAGAGGGGGGGGGGTACCTAGTAGAGGGAGATCGACTGAACCCTCGCATTAAAAAATGGGTATTTAAATTTGCAACATGAAGAGAGCGACATGATTCCTATTGCTATTACTTAGCAGTTTATATTATCCTAGATCTAATGAGAACGCCTGATATTGCATATGTGTTGCAGGCAAGCAGTCACATAATTCCTATATCTATGGCAAAAGGATATCGAAAATCTATCCTACATGAAGCAAATTGTCGCATATACCACCCATATATCTGAGATGAAAAAAATGCTCACCATGTCTATTAAAATGTCTGTCGATATCGAAGCAATCACCACCCAGAAATCTTGTGTAATGCCGGTGTGGTTTCAACGTGCTAAAGATAAAGGGCGCATAACATTACTATCGAGCAAGTCATTGGTGGTAAACAACTTTAAAGCAGCCTCATAGCTTGCTTACCGAAAACAAAAGAGGGGCGAGCCGTGGCTTCAACCTGTCGAGAGCCAAATGGGTCACAGTCTGTGGTATTTGTCTGGCGTCTCGCAGCCGTTGGTGTACGTGCGTTTGTTCCTAGGAGGGTTATAAAGCGTGAAAGATTGTTGTAGTACAAGCTATTCCTGCGGCTAATGTAGCTCATCTAGCAAGTAAAATGTATGCTGCCTCATAGTCAGCTTACCAGGAAATAAAAAGATAACGAGCCGTAACTTCAACCCGTAAGACGCCAAGGATATTTCAGTATTTTCGTTTTTTTTTTAACCTGCGTCTCACAGCCGTTGGCTTGCACGTACTTCTTCCTAAGGCAAATTCAAAAACCGGACTAAATTATTTAAGTTCGCTGCGCCGGCACATTAAGCCAAGCAATAACAAGGCGGCAGCGCACATCCCAGTCAAATGCTTACCGAACAAAGGTTGGGTCCGGTCCGTGACTACAACCCGCGGGCGCCGCGCCAGTGATCTCGATCAGCGTCCCGCAGCCGTTGGAAAAGGATGGTTGACCAGCCAGGAGGGCTGTCCTGCTTTAAATACCCGGAAATGGGTTTGGCCACAGTTCTTAAAGGGCAAGTGACCATTACCTTGCTACACTCGGGTCTTCCGGTAGCAATGTCTAAATGTGATTCGTGGCTCCCCGGTGGTCCCATGGCAACCAAATAGAGGTTGGCAAGGTGTTATCTATGAAACTCCACTATTGATGGGTATTCCAATCAATGAACAATAATCAATGCGTTCAATGATAAAATGAGAGTCAACATTAATATTTAATTTTTTAAAGATAACCTGATCGGAAGCAGTTTTGTATTGCAATGCGGACATGTTTGCAAACAATGACTATCACTCGGTCCAATATGAACCCTCTTGGATTTGACAAATATTACGTATGCATTTATACAAGGATGTGTGGCTACATTGTTGGTAGAGACCCCAGCTAGTGAGCCGTGGTAAATACAAACAGTGAATGAATGTGGATAGACATTATTATGCAGGAATTAACCTAATCAAAATAAGTATTATTATAAGAAACTATGACGTGTTGAATGGGGTTTACAATCCCACAGCCAATAATTTTTAAGGCGGACCTAATTGTTCATGTACACATAGTTCGTGTGAGCACAGTGAAAAGGATTTGTTGGGAACATGAGACAGGTTTGTGGAGTCTGAAGACTGGGCTTCGAAAAAAATATACAGTGGGACCTAAAAGATGGCATTCTCCCACGGAATCTCATTATTCAAACCCTTTTTGTAAGTATTCAGAACAAATATCCAAAAAACTTCGCGTTTTTTTCGAATAGCACATCCACCTTTATTGTCAGCAAGCTTAATTTTTTCTAGCACTCTCCAGTGAATGTCGTCTGGTTTGTGCTGTGCCTCTAAGAAATGTTTAACTAGAGGTGCATTCAGTTTCTTAGTGTTGATGGCAGATCTGTGCTCTGTCAGGCGTGTTTGAATTGACCTGCATGTTTCGCCTACATAACCCATTCCACACGGGCAGTTAATGAAATAGACCACATTCGCGGTTTTACAATTCCACAAGTCGGTCGCTTTGAAGGTGGAGCCATTGTGTGTAAATGATTCCCCTGAGATGATGGTTTTGCAAGATTTACAAGTGGAGCAAGGAACCGTACCCCTAACGGGCAGGTTCGTCAATATTGCTCTCTGGATTTGGGGGACGTTAGGCAGCTTCTGATTAAATTTGGAATGGACTATTTTGTCCTTTAAATTCCGATTTCTCCTGTGGGCAAATAGGGGTTTCGCCAAGGTGGATGTGGAGGACGGATTGCAATTTAAGATGTGCCAATTTGCGTTGACTATTTGTCTTATGCGCTCGTTCATCGTCGAGTGAGTGGTCACACAAACGATGCGGTCCTTAGCCTGTTTTTCCTTGGGGACTAGCAGGGCGTCACGGTCAAAGTACCTTGCGCGTTTATAGGAGTCTCTTATTAGTCTGTGGGGGTAACCTCGATCCAGAAATTTTCTGCGCATGATTGCAGATTGCCTGTCGTAATCCACTAGATTCGTACAGTTCCTGCGGACCCTAAGGAACTGTGAGAAAGGGATACTCTCTCGTTGGCATTTGGGATGGAAACTGCTGAAATGCAGGAGAGTATTCCGGGCAGTTTCCTTCACAAATAGATCTACCTCCAATTTATTGTTTTTGACTCTGATAAGGAGATCTAAAAATTCGACTTGGTATTCATCGTGATGGGCTGTGAATCTCAAATTTGCGTTAGTTAGGTTGATCCATTCCAAGAACTCAAGGAGAGTGTCTTTCCCATTGGTCCAGATAAAAAAGATGTCATCGATGTATCTGGACCAATGGGAAATTGACTCAAAAAACGGGGCTATTTCATTGTATATGAAGTTCTCTTCGAAATAAGACATATAGATGTTGGCTATAGAAGGAGCGACTGACGCTCCCATGCTGACACCTCTCAGCTGGCGATAGATATTGCTGCCAAATTCGAATACATTCTCAGTGAGAACTATGAAAAGGCAGTCTATAAGGAACTGTTTAGGACAAGCAATGTTCTGAGTATCTATGAACCAATCTGTCGCTCTGATTGCTTCATCTAGTGGTATGTTACTGTAAAGGGATTCGATATCCATCGTTACAAGTATATCTCTCCCTGTTATGAAGTCTAAATTCTCCACAGTATTAATCATATGGCAAGTGTCTTTGATATATGATTTGATTTTGGGGATATGGGGTCTTAAAAAATGATCGACAAATTTAGAAAGTGGTTCTGTCGGAGTACCAATCGTTGATACTATCGGTCTATATGGAGGGTTTTTTTTATCCTTGTGTATTTTAGGAAGACCATAAATACATGCAGTCTTCATTTTGTTGGTATTCAAAAATTCATGTTCCTTTTTATTGATGTCACCATTAGAGAGGGCATCATTTGTTAAGGTGCCAATTTTTTTAATTATAGTATTGGTTGGATTGCAATTTATCTGTAAATAGGTAGAACTATCACTCAACATTCTTAACATGTTTACTTCATAGTCACTGGAGTCAAGGACTACGATACCACCTCCCTTGTCTGCTCCTTTGATCGTGAGATCTTTATTATTCATCAAGTCTTTTAAGGCTAGTGATTGCTGATGGTTTAAATTATATTTAGGTTTTGGAATAAATTCCAAAGATTTTTCTAATTTTTTCATAACTACTAGCTCAAAAGCTGCTACTTCAGGCCCCAGCTGCTCCAAACCTGGGGTGAAGGTGGAGGTGGGTGAGATTTCATTTTTCTCTTGGGTTATAGAATCATCTATATTATTCTCTTTATCTTGAAAAAACTTTCTTAATCTAATTTTTCTGAATAGGGCAATTATATCCCGGTGGAGTTCAAAGGTGTTCACAAAGGAGTGCGGTACAAATGAGAGCCCTTTAGCTAGTAGAGCTTCACTAGAATTATCCAGTCTATTAGAAGACAGATTGAAAATTGGAATTATATCCCCTGACCCCAATACTGTCTGTTGCGAGTCTCTCTGATGAATTGGGGTTCTTGCTGTTGATGTTGTTGGTGTTGTTGGTACTGTTGGTGTTGTAAATGTTGCTGATGCTGTACTTGATGTGTGTGTTGATTTGTTTGGAAGTTCCCTCTCGATTGTCCCTGGTTCTGGAATCTCACCCTGGGGCGACCGCGTCGAGGCCCCCTGTTTGATAAAAAAGGACGTCGTTGGGACCTAGAGTTGGGATATGAGAACCCACCATCTGACTCATAGTATACATTGCTCTGGCCTTCGCCTTCTGAGTCTGATGAATCAGTAAAGTTGTTGATTCTCTGTTGAGCATTGCCAGACTCATTAGTGTAGTGGTTCTGTTGATAAAAGTCAGTATGGAGATAGGGATATGCAACCTCTTCTGAATAAAATCTTTTATCCTTGTTAAGTTTGTCCGTTTTCCGTTTATTCAGGTAATTACTAAATGATTCTAGATCTTTATTATATTCTTCAATCTTTTTAATGGCATCATCCACTCCTGTAAGCTGTTTCAATTTTTCTTCTAACTCGTCTATCTCTTTCTTTATTTCTAGGGCTAGTTCCTTTGAGGTTGCCACTATTAATATCATCAGGTCACGTGAACAGCGGTTTGCTATGAAACTCCACTTTTCCAAAAACGGTCTATGGTGCACGAAAAGACCTGGTATATTTCGTACCCTTAGGCCGTTCGGAATAACTCCTGATTTTAGATAAGCTATCATGAATTCCCCATGGGCTTCCATGCGGATTAATTTTTTCTTGAGGTCTAATAGTTTCTTACCTTCATCCTGTCCTCTAACTGATGAGTTAGTATTATTGGTGGGAATCGATGTACCAACTAAAGTTTCGAATTCCTCATCCGTAAATCCGAAAGTTTTCATGTTGGCCATCCCTGCTGGAAGTGGGAAGGAAACAGGATGGGATGAATAGCGGAAATATTATATTTTACTGCTCAAATATAGTACAATCAAATAGCAAACCTTGGATTGAAAAGAGAACTCGGCCCTGCACAGACAAGCTGTGGGAAAATCAATGTGAACAACAAGGACCCCCTGTTCAAATACTAAATTTGTAATACAGGGAAATAGATAATGCGTGAAGAGGAAAATACACTTGATGATATAACTAGGGAACAGAACAATATGTAAAGCACAAAAACCAATTTGTAAAACACAAAAACCAATTAAAAATTCACAAGTTCGATTTATTAATGAAATTACATTATCATTATTTAAAAACACAATCAATACAATGTTACTATAAAAATACACAGAATAATGTATAAAAGAAATCTTCGTGACACAATTATACAAGAAACTTCATAAAAAACATAGGAGGCAAACAATCAAAATTATCGACGCGCGTTTCGGCGTTTACAGAACGCCTTCATCAGGAGCCACATTCAATCTGTAAGACATATTTTTAAAAAAATTAGAGACAGCTCAAGGGCATCAATAAATCATAACAGACAATCAATAGTATAGAACATTTCATTGTGCTTACATAACAAGAAAATCCCTACAATGTGCAGCCACCAATTGTGGCTACAACTGATACAGACTAATTCATATATATTTGAGCAGTAATTCAACCCATCAATGTAAAAAAGGGGGGTATTGTTAAGTATAGATGACAGCAGAATGTCTGTCAACTGAAAACCAACAGTCATAGAATGTATGTTGTTTATTGTACTTAGAGGAATTCCATCTGTTAGGGGGTATTCAACTGGACAGGACCTCTTGTCTATCATCTTACCTAGCGAACACAAGATAGGTGTTCCCTATTAATTCTGCAGAAAATCCGACATCATGTCCCGTAGTCCCGCCATGGCATTGTGTCATTTACCAATGATTTCCCAAAATTAAGGGAGAAGCCCGTGGAGTGGTATAGGCAGGTAGAGCGATTTGTGAAGGTCCAGAAATGCCTTTTAAAAGATCTGGATGGGTTCTTTGACATTGTGGTTCCGGTAGATTTATGGACCGATTGCAAAATAGAGATTGATTGGCCCAGTGAAGAATATCAAAGGGACCCACAAACTGGAGCCCCTTCTTCAGAAGTGATGAGAAAATATGACCAAGTCATACAATTTTTAAAGAAAAGGGTACCAGCAAAAGAAACTGATTGGACCCGAATCGATAGAACCACCCAGGACCACAACGAAACAGTCCATTCATATTATGAGAGGCTATTGCAGGTATTCAAGACCTACAGTGGCATCGATAATATTGAAATGAAAGACATGACTCATTTTATTTATCGATTCGTGCTAGGGCTAAAACCAGAAATATCCCAGTGGATTAGAGATAATAAAATCTGTTGGCAGGGAAAGCCTATAGACGATGTTCTCAAGTACGCTAAGTACTGTGAGGATGAAATGGAGAACAAGAAAAAGGCCCTGAAGGAAAAGGTGATGTGGGCACAGGTTAAATTGGCTGAGCAACAAGAAAAACAATTGAGTAAAATGAATAGCAATGCTTCAAACAATAACTCGGGAGGGGGAGGGAAGCCTCGAGTTAAGATGAGCAAAGAAGAGGCTAAAAAGAAGTTCCCCTGTCACGGGTGTGGGCAGATAGGGCATTGGAGAGACGAGTGTCCTCATTTGCAAGCTGGTAACGCCCCCATAAATGGTTTAAATCCACAGGTGCAGAAAGAGGGGCCACGAAAGAATCAGCAACAGGTAAATCTACCTCCATTACCTAGAGCTCCTAGACCTAATTATAAGAATCAGGCCCTACAGAATGAGAGGGCTGAAGTGTGGGAGGGACAGAATGAGAGAAATCAGGCAACCTCACAGTTCCTGTTAAATGATACATTCCTCTGTGATGATCAATACTGACGGGGCCTGAGGGGGGAGGAAGGGGAGTGCGTGCTTGGCGCATCCCTACCGGTAGACCAGTCAGGGCCATACATTGAAGGAAAGGTTGAAGGAAATGATGTCACCTTTCTGTTGGACACTGGTGCTACCCATTCGACTGTGAGAACAGCGGACGTTCCTAACCTACCCCTCTCGGGAGAAGCAATTCAAGTAGTGGGCGTATCAAACCAGATAATTAGCACTCCTGTAACTGAACCTATGGAGATTTCTATAGGGAATTTCAAAGAAATGCACAGATTTGTGGTTTGCGATTCCAGTCCTGTGAATTTACTGGGACGTGATTTGTTGTGCAAAATGAATTGTACCATCTTTTGCACGCCAAGAGGTGTTGAGATTCAGACCCCAGATGAGGATGGCCTGTACAAGCTAATGCTGTTAAGGCCTAATACTGAAGCCAAGCCCATAACAATTCTTGATTTACCTGAAGAGCTCCAGCAAAAGGTGATACCAGAAGTATGGGATTTTACTGGGAAAGATGTAGGATTAATGGCAAATGTGGACCCAGTTAGAATAGCCATCAAACCTAATGCTACCTACCCAAAAACAAAACAGTATAAAATGAGTGCAGAAGTGAAAGCTGGAGTTGCACTTGAAATAAACAGATTATTAGAGGCAGACATAATTCAAGAGGTGTTGAGCAGTCCCTGTAACTCGCCCATAATTGGAATTAAAAAGCCTAGTGGAAAATACAGGGTAGTGCAGGACTTGCGAAAGGTAAACCAGATTGTTGTACCTTGTTGTCCCATTGTGCCAAACCCTGCTGTGATCTTGTATCAGATTCCCTGGAATGCGGAGTGGTTTACAGTCATAGACTTGTGTCATGCATTCTTCTCCATCCCATTGCATCCAGAAAGCAAGTTTCTTTTCTCTTTTGAGTTTGACAGTCATATATATGTCTGGAATTGTGTCCCCCAGGGGTACACAGAAAGCCCCTCAATCTTTAATCAGATCTTAAAAAGATGTCTTGAATCTTTAGTGCTCCCAAAGAAGTCTGTCCTGGTCCAGTACATAGACGACCTATTGGTGGCGTCTAAAAGTCAAAGCAACTGTGTTACTGATACCATTGCTCTGCTGAATCACCTGGGCAGAGGTGGACACAAGGTATCTCCTGACAAATTGCAGTTCTGTCAGACTTCAGTAAAATATCTCGGACACCAGATCGAGAAAGGTGTCCGAAGAGTCACCTCAGAGAGAATCAGAATAATTCGGGATATGGAACTGCCCAGAACTCAGAGGGACGTTAGAATGTTCCTCGGAGTTGTGGGATATTGCAGACAATGGATTGTGGGATTTGCGGTACTTGCCAAACCTTTGATAAAAATGACAAAGAAAGGGGCAGACGATCCATTCACCTGGGACGATGAAAGCATGACTGCCTGGATAAAATTGCGAAATTGTCTGTGCTCTGCTCCTGCATTGGGAATGCCTGACTATTCCAAGAACTTAGAATTATTCTGTGATACACGAGACAATTGTGCACTCTCAGTCTTGACCCAAGAGCATGGTCTGACTAGACGTCCTGTGGCCTACTTTTCAGCCACACTGGACCCAGTGGCTGCTGGGCTTCCGGGGTGTCTGAAAGCAGTGGCTGCCACATGCACCAGTCTGGAACAGAGTGAGAACATTGTCATGGGACATCCTGTAACAGTTTATGTTCCTCATTCAGTTGTGATTCTGCTAACACGTACCAAAACTCAATATCTCACCCCTAGTCGGCTGACTAAGTATGAGAGAATTCTTATTGGTGCAGAAAATGTAATAATTTCCCGATGCAACATCCTGAACCCAGCAACGCTATTGCCCCTTGCCCAAGATACAGGAGCAGAAGGTGAATTCGAACATAATTGCATTGATCTGACTGAGTTTAGTACTAAACCTCGTCCTGACATAAAAGAATTGGCCCTTATCAATGTTCACATAGTGATGTTTGTGGATGGCTCTTGCCTGAGGCATGAGGATGGTGGACTGAGTGCTGCCTATGCTGTAGTCACTCTGGAAACAACCATAGAGGCATCCTATTTGAGTGAAGTTAAATCTGCCCAAGTGGCCGAGCTCATAGCATTGGCCAGAGCTTGCAAACATGGGAAGGGCAAGCGAGTAACCGTATATACTGACAGTCAATATGGATATGGGGTTGTTCATGACTTCGGCCAACTATGGCTGCAAAGAGAATTCATGACTTCCTCAGGTACCCCCATCAGAAATGGAAAGGTGGTGCAAAACCTATTGGAAGCAATCCAATTGCCCAAAGAATTGGCAGTGGTAAAATGTGCTGCTCACCAATCTGGAAAGGATGAAGTGGCAGCCGGAAACAGGTATGCTGACCAAATTGCCCAGTACTGTGCACGATACAAAATGTCCCTAAAAATCCAATTATGGGGCGGAAACAGCTGCCAACTTATGGTGTTTGAGAATGTATCTTCCTGGAAGGAACTGAGAGAGTTGCAACAGGTAGCAACCGAGGGGGAAAAACTAAGATGGGTGACTGAGGAATGTCAACTCAGAGAAAGGGATGGTATCACAGTGAGTAAAGATGGTATGCCTGTGTTGCCAGACTGTATGGCTGACCCAATGGTTCGGATGATTCATGGAGACACTCATGTTGGAAGGAATGGAATGTGCCGTGTGTTTGATAAAGTGTTCTACAATTCAAAGTTCAGGAATATCGCGGAAAAGTTCTGCCAGAGGTGCCTGGTGTGTCAGCAGTTCAATGCAGGAAAGAGGACTGTGGTAGAGCAAAGCACCATTGTAAGGTCAGACGGCCCCTTTTCAGATTACAGGCAGATTTCATACAATTGCCCATGTGTATAGGATACAGATATGTCCTAGTGATAGTTTACCTATTCTCAAGATGGGTGGAAGCTTACCCGGCCAAAAGAAATGATGCCATTACTGTGGCAAAATTGTTACTCAGAGAGCTGATCCCTAGATTTGGTTTCCCAGAGACTATTGAAACAGACCAGGGTGGGCATTTTACTGGGGACGTCCTTAAGGAACTCTATGCAGCGTTCAAAATTGAGCCTAAACTACATTGTGCATATCATCCAGAGGCTTCTGGAATAGTGGAACAAATAAATGGCACTATAAAGTCAAGGTTGGCAAAAATGTGTGATACCACTAAATTGAACTGGATAGAAGCCCTGCCTCTTGTCTTGATGGGATTAAGGAGCATCCCGAGCAGGAAAACAGGCCTGAGCCCCCATGAGGTACTAATGGGAAGAGTGATGCGACAGGCATGGGTACCTGGACACAAACTGCTGAGTATTTCTGATGATTTGGTGCTAGAATACTGCAGGCAGCTGGGTGACCAAGTGCGTTCTATCTCTCACCAGATTGGAGAGACTGCTGTCGAATGGCCAACCACTCCAGTCCATAAAATCAGACCTGGAGATTGGGTGGTATTGAAGAAACACACCCGGAAGAGTTGCCTTGGACCAAAGTGGGGGAAAAAGAGGCAAGTGATCCTTGTAACTACCACAGCTGTAAAGTGTGCTGGAGTGCCAAAGTGGATTCATGCCAGCCACACTAAGAAGGTAGCCAAGGAGGAGACGGCTGAAGCTGAGGGTGATGCAGCTGAAGAGACTCCAGAAGAGGGTCCAGATCTAGCTGATGTGATACAAACCGGCACCGGCCAAGACGAGTGGTTTCCAGCAGATGACCTGATTCTTGATCCAATAAGAACCAGAAAATATTCCTACTTAGATAGAGAGTGGGATAGTGAAGGTGAGACAGGACTAGCAGGGGAAGGTCAGGTCAGCGAGAATCACATCAGACCTGATCAGGAAATAGGCCAAGTAGGGACAGACCAAGTCATCGACACTCCTCCAGAGACTCCAGAAGCTGGAAAGGGACAGATAGTGGTCAAAGTTGAAGTTCATGCGGAAGAAAATCAAGGGGTCGAAGTGCATGAACAGGAACAGATAGAAACAGACGAACGTGTTCAGGAACCAGAGTCCAAGCTGGTTGAAAATCAAGATCAAATACAGACCATACCTGAACAAGGCCAGCTTAGGAACCAGGCAGAAGAAACTGATGAAAGACCTGGACCTAGTCAGACAGGAAAGGAAAAAGACAATGCCAATACAATAGTGCTACACCAAAGTGAAAACAGGGGAATTCACGAGGACGGCCAAGTGTCCTCAACCACTAAGAGGCCTAGAAAGCAGGCGAGACCAAGATATATAAAGAGACTGAAACTAAGACTGAAAACTGTAGAAGAAAAATTAGAAGACCGAAAAAAGGCTGCAAGTGAAAGACAAAGAGACGAGGTTCAGCAAAGTAGACGCAGCATCAGGTTTAAGAAAGCAAACAAGAACTATCGAAGTCCTGAATGGACCTTTTTGGTGTTGGAAGAAATTGACGACCCTGAAGAAAGTGACCGCAGTGATCACGATTCTGTTGAGGATCACAGCTCTGAGGTAGAAGACCCACCCTGAAAGGTGACACTGCGTTAGCCTCTTGAACCGAAACAAAGAGGGATTAAAAAGTCCCAGGAACAAAAATGTCTGATGCAAGTGTAAATGGGAGACCAAAAGGGAATTGTTGCAAAACTTGCTGTAAAATATGCCTATGCAGTATAGCAATAGTTATAATAATCTGGATAGGACTAACTGTCGTTATACCTTTTATGATAAGTAAAGACCCTAACCTGTACCCTACTAAACCAATGAACCCAGATCCAGAAGTTGTACATACTGAAGAAACGCCACGAAGTGTAGAAAGACATGACAACTCAGTTAGCCTAAGACAAACACGACATGACTTAGAAGCACCAGATGAGGATGGACTACATTTTCACCACATGAGAAATCGTTCACATTTAAATGTCTTTGCAAATCTTTTAGTGCATTATGTAGAAGCTATGGAAATAGAAGATTGTTATGTCTGCATGAAGCTACCTACTTCTGTAGCTGAAGGCATGACTTATCACCATTTGCCCCTGACTTATGGGATTTCCTGTAGTATATTAGCAAGCTTGTTTTATAGAAGCACATTACAGTACTATTATTCAAACACTGACGTGATTTTTTCTGAACTACCTGTTCGAGGGAACCTAAACGTTGTGCATATTAAAAGCGAGGTAACTAGATACATGGGAGAATACTTCCTGACTATAGGTGACATAGACTTACATGAAGCTCGAAGAGATAATTTGACTTGCTCATTACGGGAGCAAGAAAAGATGTTTTTAAAGATGGCAGAAAAGAGAAGGGAGAGTTTCCAAAGAAAGGCTAATGATAAGAAACAGAAAACTCCTAAATGGGCTGAAAACATGGAAGACACCTCAAATGGCGATGCGAATCCTGCGATGTTGTTGGATTTTGAACGAAAGGGGAAACTTTGTCTTCATAGAGAAAAGACTAGTTATTATAACAATGTATTCATCGGTTCCAGCGAATGCGACCATAATTACAAGGTAATTGGAGGTTGGGGTTTCAAAAATGGGTCAGAACCTCTGTTTCCTGGAATTTATTATATATGTGGGAACAAGGCTTATTTCAAATTACCAGATCACTGGTATGGGAGCTGCTACTTTGGCATTATCTTCCCGAAAATATACCATGTGAATAACGCTGCTGGAAGCAATGAAGACACTAATGGCTTAATGCGTGGAAAACGTGAGAGTGTAGGAGAAATTATAGGTGATATTTTTAGTGCACTGATACCTGGAATGGGGGTAGTTCTGAATACTCACCGTATCTGCAAATTATCCACGGTAGTGGATCGGTTATCAACTGACACTGCTGCTGGATTCCTGCTGGTCAATACTGAAATGGTTGCGATCAGATCAATGGTTTTGCAAAATCGCCTTGCTCTTGATACCTTATTGGCAAAGGAGGGCGGAGTCTGTAGAATGCTGAAGGCGCAACATTGTTGCACTTACATTCCAGATAAAAGCGTGGAAATTAAAAAATATGTGCAAAATATATCTAATTTGGAAAGAGAACTCAAACCATTGGAGGTTGACAGTGCCTGGAAGAGACTGACTGATGGTCTCTCTTCCGTAGGTAGTTGGTTCACTAGTGTAGGCCATAGTCTAGTAGGTAAAATACTGATGCCAATAGCTGGAATAAGTTTAATTGTGTTTATTATAATAATCTGCTGCAAATGTCAGAAATGCCGAAAAAGGTACACTGTAAATAGGAGGGGAATGAAACGGAATGTGGATGAACTCGAATTAGAAGAATTAAGGAGTCAGATCTATAAGAAAGCGAGAGAATCCCACCCAAATAAAGCTACAGACAAACGGCATAATAATAAGTTTGTGGAAATTGAAATGAGTGAGATGTAAATTGAAGTTGGCATCTGTTTCCCATTTATAGTGATGATAGTAAATATCATCAAAGAGAGGATTGATGGAGTGGAAGTTTGCGCCTAATGCAAACTGCTCTGTATGTGAACCTCGAGTAAACTTGTAATGATACTAAACAACCCTGTTCGTCATTAATATTCCACTTTTCCAGTACACGCGGGTGTCCTAGAGATGCTTGCCTATGTGTTTACTAACAGTAACACCGCTTGCATATTATAAAATGGCCGCTTCGCAGAAATTCAGTCTGCGCATGCGTCGGTCATACCCATGGGATATGACGCACTCGCAGATTTGGAGGGAAAGAGTCCGCTCATGCGCATTGTAGCTGACCTGCCCGCTTGTTCTAACCATACTCTGCGCTTGCCAATGCTGCTTCGCATTTCTGTCTATTCTCACACTAATTATTAATCGCTATAGTTATTATAAGGTAAGGGGTGCAGAGTAGGAAATCATGGTGTACAGTGTGTTCTGTTTTGCTGTGATATTAATTTGTTTTCGCTTACTTTTCATGTACTGCACCGACATTGGCCTGGGTATGCGAACCCGACTCCATATTGTAACCCGTTCCGACCCTGTCACGTGATGAGGGAAAACCCACACTGCGCAGAAGCAAATCTCAGCCAGCTGGCTCCTGAAGCAAGATGCGCCTGAGAACCTACCTTGGTCCTCGTCAAAGATGCTGACAGTCACCTTGAACCATGCAACAATGTATTAAACTATTGTGTACACCCATTGTTTTTCCTATTCCTATGCCTGGGAACATGCACGTAAGGGGGGCGGGTATTAAAAATTAATATTCATTGTGAGAACGTAGAATTTAGGAGGTAAAGGTGACCTAATCATTTCTCCTGACCAATCATAAGTCAGGACCCCGTTATTGGCAACATTTGCGGGTGGGCTGGGAACCCCGGAAGAGTATATCTAGCCTAGTCAGTTAGGGAGAAATTGTCCGACTTGTCCTAGTAGCAGACCTGTCACTGACCCCACGACTCTATAGGTGATTGATACAGAGAGCTGCGGAGCCCTCTGTCCGAATTTTCCACAAACTCCAAGGGGTGGAAATAGTCTTAAGTGCTGGCGAAGCACTTTGGCTGGGGATTCGAGAACCCAATCGGGGTTATTGGCGGATTCCGTGCAATGAGGGGGTAACGCAGGCGTTGCATCCGAAGCTGTGGGGGTTGGTCGTGCCCTCTTGTGAGCCCAGTCCTGACCCAGAACCTGAGGGGTATCCTGTCCTGGTTTCCGTGAGCTGCTACCTGCTTACCTACTGGTATCCTAAATCTTTGAGGGTCCTTGTCCTCGTCCTTCCCGAAACTGACCCGTGGCCAGGGTTGGTCTTCATTCTTGCCTAGGTAAATATTACCTGTGGGTGTCCGTCATTCTATCCCTTTCCTTCTGCTCTTAATAAAGCCTCTATGCACATGATTTTTGCTCTGTTCTTTCCGCTGGTGCATTTGCAAACTGTTTATTAGTATGTTCCTATTTTTCCCTTCCCTTAGGATGTATTTGAACTGTTTCTTTTGAATTATTAAAGTGTGGTGAACTTTAGAAGTTGCAAATAGACTTTAGCTAGACAGAATAGGATTAGGGCTGAATTACATATAGGCTGTAGAATTCACTGACTGATGTGGTTTTGAACTTGCCGTCCCTAGTTTAAGCCTAAACTGAAATAGCATGTTCCCTGTTACTCATACCTTTAGAAAACTCTGTTTACCCTAAATGGTGTTAGCCTTCTTGCATAGCTACTTCATCTTTTTGATTCTGCTTATTGATGTTTTTTATCAGCATCTGTCTCATAATCTTGTCACTTTAAATTGATATATAAAAACCCTTAAAACGCCTCAGGTGTCTGTGGTCATTCTAAAAGGTATATCAAATGTTGATTGTTTAAATAAAGTGGTGTATTTTGAAGTGTTATCACCTACCCTCGAGCTCCTGATCCATCAGGAGGAGTAAGCACCTGTGGTAAGTCAGGTATCCTGTTAGAAGTGTCACAGGAGACACACACACAATACTGATAGTAGCGTGTAAAATCACCCGACTTGTAAATTGGGGTTTAGGAACGCATACATGGGCCCATGTGCGTGATAATCTGGCAGTCTGTAGGGCCGGGTGACCTGCGCGCTCAATCAGTATTTCTGGTAGCAAGAAGATGGTTAGGACTAGTTAGGATAGGTAGATAGGAGAGTTATTATTGAACCGTGAGAAATAAAATGTGCTGCTAAAAATTATTATATGCTGCTATCAAAGATTGCTGGTTTATATGAATGTCATAGAATAAGTTTGATATATTGCATGCATTTTTTTTTATTTTTTAATATATTACTAACCAATTGTGAGTAAATGTTTTATGTTGTGGGGATCCCCGGGGAAACAGAAATAGCAGGTGGTGAGCAGAATCCACTTGGCTGTAAGGTCACTGGCAAAGGGAGAGATTAGTGCATGGTTAGGCAGAACTGGAAGCGCTAATCAGGGTTTTTTTCTTCTTTTTATCTGAAGTGTGTATGTTAGCTATCAGGACCGTGGTGAAACTCCCGTTGTGATATCACCTAGTAAGGGTCACAGACGGCAGGAATAATAGGTTCTTGGAGCTTGAGTGGTAGCAGCGGAGAGCATTGGTGAAAATTTGACTTAGTATATATCCCGGAAAGAAGTGGATTAGTCAAAAGAGTAGCAGGTTCTCTATTTGCTTGTGTGAAAAGGATAGGCGGAAGGGATCTATCCATTGTGAATGAAAAGTAGACAGAAGTGGTTTACTTGCAGTAAAAGAAAGACTCTTTTCCTTTCTAAGACCCTTTGGCATAGTGGCGATCATTTTACTTTGTTAGCTAAAATTTGTACGCGCACTTTAGGAAAAATTCAAAGTTTTCGTTACCTTGTGAAGGAGGGAGTCAGTCGCAAGACCGCGCTGACGTCACTCCGTGCCGCGCTGGTATTGGAGGAGCCAGCGAATACAAGGAGAAGATAGAATTGTAAGGGAGGGGTGAGCGCCGCAGAGTGAGACCGCGTTTCACGAAGGGGCCGCGCATCCATTGGTCAACCGATTTTGAAATCTCTGTACTGATTGGTTGACGGGAGCTGAAAGACGTATTTGCATTGGAAGCACAAAAGTAAACAAAAATTTTCCAAACCGAGCTTGTAGGTTGTGTCGAGAGGTGTATGTGGTATCCTGAATTTTTGCCTGATCCCAGAAATCTAGGGTGTCATAGGGAATTGATGAGAAGAGGCAGACCCCACAATATGTACGGAGTTAAGAGAAAAATGTCCTTCGCTGAAAAGATAAGGAACTGTTTCAAAAAAGATAAGCCCATTCGAACTAGGGAAGGAGTAATCATTCCACCCCCTGATACTCCCGCTTCATTCATGATGTTTGAAAAGGGGTACCATACCTGTGTGTGGTTAGAGAATTGGGTAAAATACACGGAAGAGGATGGAGTCCTAGCTTTTCCCCTCAATGGTACCTTTAATGGTAGAATCTTGTTTAATCTGAGAACCCGAATGGACGAATTACACCCCCGACCCAGACTGACACAGTATGAAGCTTTAGAGGAATGGGAAATTGAGGCTCTAGAGCGAGACAGGCCCCGAATGGACAAGGGAGTGAGCAAATGGTATCCTAAATTACACAAAGAGACTAAGGAACAAAAGATGAAACGGTGGAGACAGAATATGATGGTTGAAGGGCTGTTCCCGATGTTTGGGGTAACTGAGCAAACAGGTGAGAAAAAGACAGAGAAGAGTCGACCTTTAATAGCCATGGGGGACTCGGAGGATGAATACCTGGAGGATTTGTTGATGACAAATCCACCTCCTTATGCCGAAGCTTCAGGAACTTTAAGTTCGAAAAATCCTTTTCTCCACCATGCTAGGAGTAGGAGGGCGAGTGAGACAGATCTGGCTGGTATCTGCAGTAAATCCAGCAATAGTGATGAATTTTGTAGACCTAGTAATGCAGTCCCAAATTACCGACCTTTTGGTGAGGATAGACCGGGGTCAGCCATTCCCACTGCCCCAAGTATTTACCCTCCTTTGGTGCCTCAAATACTGCATGATAACTCAGCAGAAAGGGTCTTGCAAGAAAGGGAGAAAGATGCCCTGATTAAACAAAGGAATGAACTGATTCAAACTATAGCTCAGATACATCCCAGCCCGGATGCTCTGACGATCCCTGTGACTATTGGTCCTGCTATACCCCTTTATGGGGATAAGCAGACTAGTCCTAAAGCTCCAATCCTTACTCCAATGTCAGTTCCCCCAAGAAAGGAGCCACTTGTTATTGATGACCAGGCAAGCGAGTGTGAGTCTGTAGTCTCTCTAATGGATCTGCCCATAAGAGAGCCCAGTACCAGTGGGTCTAGGTCAGGGAGTCAGACCAAAGCCAAAGAAGTCCTCATAGAAACTACATCAGGAATCCGGAGTGCAACGGTGGTGACTCCAGAGGAGCTGGATAGATGGACTAAAGAAATGGATCGAGAACCTTCCTTGCCCAAACTTTTGGACATTTACAGATTGAGGATAGAGATAGAGGAGTTAATGGCAGGGAATGTGGGATTAGACAGGCTAAACACCCTTAGCGAAGAAGAGTTGCTGTTTATCAGTAAAAGCCTTACCCGAAATACTAGAGTACTCCATGAAAAACTAATGGATGCGGCTGCAGACATGGGAATTGATGTAAGTCGATCCAAAGTCCTACAGAAACCGTATAGGGCAGAATTTTCAGACAAGGATTTAGAAAATATGAATGTGTCAGGAAAAAGAACCCAGATAAAGGAATTGTTGAGTGTGTTGCAGAAATGGGGAGATCTGGACAAGTGGAAAACTAGGTGGGCTAAGAAAAAGGAGGAATGTAGGACCAAGCCCAAAGCTTCTGAGTTCGTACTAAAAGAAGTAGGTCAAGCAGAAAAACTGTGTCCCATGAGGGAGGTGCCAGGGGGAAAATATGTACATGTCCCGTAGTCCCGCCATGGCATTGTGTCATTTACCAATGATTTCCCAAAATTAAGGGAGAAGCCCGTGGAGTGGTATAGGCAGGTAGAGCGATTTGTGAAGGTCCAGAAATGCCTTTTAAAAGATCTGGATGGGTTCTTTGACATTGTGGTTCCGGTAGATTTATGGACCGATTGCAAAATAGAGATTGATTGGCCCAGTGAAGAATATCAAAGGGACCCACAAACTGGAGCCCCTTCTTCAGAAGTGATGAGAAAATATGACCAAGTCATACAATTTTTAAAGAAAAGGGTACCAGCAAAAGAAACTGATTTGACCCGAATCGATAGAACCACCCAGGACCACAACGAAACAGTCCATTCATATTATGAGAGGCTATTGCAGGTATTCAAGACCTACAGTGGCATCGATAATATTGAAATGAAAGACATGACTCATTTTATTTATCGATTCGTGCTAGGGCTAAAACCAGAAATATCCCAGTGGATTAGAGATAATAAAATCTGTTGGCAGGGAAAGCCTATAGACGATGTTCTCAAGTACGCTAAGTACTGTGAGGATGAAATGGAGAACAAGAAAAAGGCCCTGAAGGAAAAGGTGATGTGGGCACAGGTTAAATTGGCTGAGCAACAAGAAAAACAATTGAGTAAAATGAATAGCAATGCTTCAAACAATAACTCGGGAGGGGGAGGGAAGCCTCGAGTTAAGATGAGCAAAGAAGAGGCTAAAAAGAAGTTCCCCTGTCACGGGTGTGGGCAGATAGGGCATTGGAGAGACGAGTGTCCTCATTTGCAAGCTGGTAACGCCCCCATAAATGGTTTAAATCCACAGGTGCAGAAAGAGGGGCAATGAAAGAATCAGCAACAGGTAAATCTACCTCCATTACCTAGAGCTCCTAGACCTAATTATAAGAATCAGGCCCTACAGAATGAGAGGGCTGAAGTGTGGGAGGGACAGAATGAGAGAAATCAGGCAACCTCACAGTTCCTGTTAAATGATACATTCCTCTGTGATGATCAATACTGACGGGGCCTGAGGGGGGAGGAAGGGGAGTGCGTGCTTGGCGCATCCCTACCGGTAGACCAGTCAGGGCCATACATTGAAGGAAAGGTTGAAGGAAATGATGTCACCTTTCTGTTGGACACTGGTGCTACCCATTCGACTGTGAGAACAGCGGATGTTCCTAACCTACCCCTCTCGGGAGAAGCAATTCAAGTAGTGGGCGTATCAAACCAGATAATTAGCACTCCTGTAACTGAACCTATGGAGATTTCTATAGGGAATTTCAAAGAAATGCACAGATTTGTGGTTTGCGATTCCAGTCCTGTGAATTTACTGGGACGTGATTTGTTGTGCAAAATGAATTGTACCATCTTTTGCACGCCAAGAGGTGTTGAGATTCAGACCCCAGATGAGGATGGCCTGTACAAGCTAATGCTGTTAAGGCCTAATACTGAAGCCAAGCCCATAACAATTCTTGATTTACCTGAAGAGCTCCAGCAAAAGGTGATACCAGAAGTATGGGATTTTACTGGGAAAGATGTAGGATTAATGGCAAATGTGGACCCAGTTAGAATAGCCATCAAACCTAATGCTACCTACCCAAAAACAAAACAGTATAAAATTAGTGCAGAAGTGAAAGCTGGAGTTGCACTTGAAATAAACAGATTATTAGAGGCAGACATAATTCAAGAGGTGTTGAGCAGTCCCTGTAACTCGCCCATAATTGGAATTAAAAAGCCTAGTGGAAAATACAGGGTAGTGCAGGACTTGCGAAAGGTAAACCAGATTGTTGTACCTTGCTGTCCCATTGTGCCAAACCCTGCTGTGATCTTGTATCAGATTCCCTGGAATGCGGAGTGGTTTACAGTCATAGACTTGTGTCATGCATTCTTCTCCATCCCATTGCATCCAGAAAGCAAGTTTCTTTTCTCTTTTGAGTTTGACAGTCATATATATGTCTGGAATCGTGTCCCCCAGGGGTACACAGAAAGCCCCTCAATCTTTAATCAGATCTTAAAAAGATGTCTTGAATCTTTAGTGCTCCCAAAGAAGTCTGTCCTGGTCCAGTACATAGACGACCTATTGGTGGCGTCTAAAAGTCAAAGCAACTGTGTTACTGATACCATTGCTCTGCTGAATCACCTGGGCAGAGGTGGACACAAGGTATCTCCTGACAAATTGCAGTTCTGTCAGACTTCAGTAAAATATCTCGGACACCAGATCGAGAAAGGTGTCCGAAGAGTCACCTCAGAGAGAATCAGAATAATTCGGGATATGGAACTGCCCAGAACTCAGAGGGACGTTAGAATGTTCCTCGGAGTTGTGGGATATTGCAGACAATGGATTGTGGGATTTGCGGTACTTGCCAAACCTTTGATAAAAATGACAAAGAAAGGGGCAGACGATCCATTCACCTGGGACGATGAAAGCATGACTGCCTGGATAAAATTGCGAAATTGTCTGTGCTCTGCTCCTGCATTGGGAATGCCTGACTATTCCAAGAACTTAGAATTATTCTGTGATACACGAGACAATTGTGCACTCTCAGTCTTGACCCAAGAGCATGGTCTGACTAGACGTCCTGTGGCCTACTTTTCAGCCACACTGGACCCAGTGGCTGCTGGGCTTCCGGGATGTCTGAAAGCAGTGGCTGCCACATGCACCAGTCTGGAACAGAGTGAGAACATTGTCATGGGACATCCTGTAACAGTTTATGTTCCTCATTCAGTTGTGATTCTGCTAACACGTACCAAAACTCAATATCTCACCCCTAGTCGGCTGACTAAGTATGAGAGAATTCTTATTGGTGCAGAAAATGTAATAATTTCCCGATGCAACATCCTGAACCCAGCAACGCTATTGCCCCTTGCCCAAGATACAGGAGCAGAAGGTGAATTCGAACATAATTGCATTGATCTGACTGAGTTTAGTACTAAACCTCGTCCTGACATAAAAGAATTGGCCCTTATCAATGTTCACATAGTGATGTTTGTGGATGGCTCTTGCCTGAGGCATGAGGATGGTGGACTGAGTGCTGCCTATGCTGTAGTCACTCTGGAAACAACCATAGAGGCATCCTATTTGAGTGAAGTTAAATCTGCCCAAGTGGCCGAGCTCATAGCATTGGCCAGAGCTTGCAAACATGGGAAGGGCAAGCGAGTAACCGTATATACTGACAGTCAATATGGATATGGGGTTGTTCATGACTTCGGCCAACTATGGCTGCAAAGAGAATTCATGACTTCCTCAGGTACCCCCATCAGAAATGGAAAGGTGGTGCAAAACCTATTGGAAGCAATCCAATTGCCCAAAGAATTGGCAGTGGTCAAATGTGCTGCTCACCAATCTGGAAAGGATGAAGTGGCAGCCGGAAACAGGTATGCTGACCAAATTGCCCAGTACTGTGCACGATACAAAATGTCCCTAAAAATCCAATTATGGGGCGGAAACAGCTGCCAACTTATGGTGTTTGAGAATGTATCTTCCTGGAAGGAACTGAGAGAGCTGCAACAGGTAGCAACCGAGGGGGAAAAACTAAGATGGGAGACTGAGGAATGTCAACTCAGAGAAAGGGATGGTATCATAGTGAGTAAAGATGGTATGCCTGTGTTGCCAGACTGTATGGCTGACCCAATGGTTCGGATGATTCATGGAGACACTCATGTTGGAAGGGATGGAATGTGCCGTGTGTTTGATAAAGTGTTCTACAATTCAAAGTTCAGGAATATCGCGGAAAAGTTCTGCCAGAGGTGCCTGGTGTGTCAGCAGTTCAATGCAGGAAAGAGGACTGTGGTAGAGCAAAGCACCATTGTAAGGTCAGACGGCCCCTTTTCAGATTACAGGCAGATTTCATACAATTGCCCATGTGTATAGGATACAGATATGTCCTAGTGATAGTTTACCTATTCTCAAGATGGGTGGAAGCTTACCCGGCCAAAAGAAATGATGCCATTACTGTGGCAAAATTGTTACTCAGAGAGCTGATCCCTAGATTTGGTTTCCCAGAGACTATTGAAACAGACCAGGGTGGGCATTTTACTGGGGACGTCCTTAAGGAACTCTATGCAGCGTTCAAAATTGAGCCTAAACTACATTGTGCATATCATCCAGAGGCTTCTGGAATAGTGGAACAAATAAATGGCACTATCAAATCAAGATTGGCAAAAATGTGTGATACCACTAAATTGAACTGGATAGAAGCCCTGCCTCTTGTCTTGATGGGATTAAGGAGCATCCCGAGCAGGAAAACAGGCCTGAGCCCCCATGAGGTACTAATGGGAAGAGTGATGCGACAGGCATGGGTACCTGGACACAAACTGCTGAGTATTTCTGATGATTTGGTGCTAGAATACTGCAGGCAGCTGGGTGACCAAGTGCGTTCTATCTCTCACCAGATTGGAGAGACTGCTGATGAATGGCCAACCACTCCAGTCCATAAAATCAGACCTGGAGATTGGGTGGTATTGAAGAAACACACCCGGAAGAGTTGCCTTGGACCAAAGTGGGGGAAAAAGAGGAAAGTGATCCTTGTAACTACCACAGCTGTAAAGTGTGCTGGAGTGCCAAAGTGGATTCATGCCAGCCACACTAAGAAGGTAGCCAAGGAGGAGACGGCTGAAGCTGAGGGTGATGCAGCTGAAGAGACTCCAGAAGAGGGTCCAGATCTAGCTGATGTGATACAAACCGGCACCGGCCAAGACGAGTGGTTTCCAGCAGATGACCTGATTCTTGATCCAATAAGAACCAGAAAATATTCCTACTTAGATAGAGAGTGGGATAGTGAGGGTGAGACAGGACTAGCAGGGGAAGGTCAGGACAGCGAGAATCACATCAGACCTGATCAGGAAATAGGCCAAGTAGGGACAGACCAAGTCATCGACACTCCTCCAGAGACTCCAGAAGCTGGAAAGGGACAGATAGTGGTCAAAGTTGAAGTTCATGCGGAAGAAAATCAAGGGGTCGAAGTGCATGAACAGGAACAGATAGAAACAGACGAACGTGTTCAGAAACCAGAGTCCAAGCTGGTTGAAAATCAAGATCAAATACAGACCATACCTGAACAAGGCCAGCTTAGGAACCAGGCAGAAGAAACTGATGAAAGACCTGACCTAGTCAGACAGGAAAGGAAAAAGACAATGCCAATACAATAGTGCCACACCAAAGTGAAAACAGGGGAATTCACGAGGACGGCCAAGTGTCCTCAACCACTAAGAGGCCTAGAAAGCAGGCGAGACCAAGATATATAAAGAGACTGAAACTAAGACTGAAAACTGTAGAAGAAAAATTAGAAGACCGAAAAAAGGCTGCAAGTGAAAGACAAAGAGACAAGGTTCAGCAAAGTAGACGCAGTATCAGGTTTAAGAAAGCAAACAAGAACTATCGAAGTCCTGAATGGACCTTTTTGGTGTTGGAAGAAATTGACGACCCTGAAGAAAGTGACCGCAGTGATCACGATTCTGTTGAGGATCACAGCTCTGAGGTAGAAGACCCACCCTGAAAGGTGAAACTGCGTTAGCCTCTTGAACCGAAACAAAGAGGGATTAAAAAGTCCCAGGAACAAAAATGTCTGATGCAAGTGTAAATAGGAGACCAAAAGGGAATTGTTGCAAAACTTGCTGTAAAATATGCCTATGCAGTGTAGCAATAGTTATAATAATCTGGATAGGACTAACTGTCGTTATACCTTTTATGATAAGTAAAGACCCTAACCTGTACCCTACTAAACCAATGAACCCAGATCCAGAAGTTGTACATACTGAAGACACGCCACTAAGTGTAGAAAGACATGACAACTCTGTTAGCCTAAGACAAACACGACATGACTTAGAAGCACCAGATGAGGATGGACTGCATTTTCACCACATGAGAAATCGATCACATTTAAATGTCTTTGCAAATCTTTTAGTGCATTACGTAGAAGCTATAGAAATAGAAGATTGTTATGTCTGCATGAAGCTACCTACTTCTGTAGCTGAAGGCGTGACTTATCACCATTTGCCCCTGACTTATGGGATTTCCTGTAGTATATTAGCAAGCTTATTTTATAGAAGCACATTACAGTACTACTATTCAAACACTGACGTGATTTTTTCTGAACTACCTGTTCGAGGGAACCTAAACGTTGTGCATATTAAAAGCGAGGTAACTAGATACATGGGAGAATACTTCCTGACTATAGGAGACATAGACTTACATGAAGCTCGAAGAGATAATTTGACTTGCTCATTACGGGAGCAAGAAAAGATGTTTTTAAAGATGGCAGAAAAGAGAAGGGAGAGTTTCCAAAGAAAGGCTAATGATAAGAAACAGAAAACTCCTAAATGGGCTGAAAACATGGAAGACACCTCAAATGGCGATGCGAATCCTGCGATGTTGTTGGATTTTGAACGAAAGGGGAAACTTTGTCTTCATAGAGAAAAGACTAGTTATTATAACAATGTATTCATCGGTTCCAGCGAATGCGACCATAATTACAAGGTAATTGGAGGTTGGGGTTTCAAAAATGGGTCAGAACCTCTGTTTCCTGGAATTTATTATATATGTGGGAACAAGGCTTATTTCAAATTACCAGATCACTGGTATGGGAGCTGCTACTTTGGCATTATCTTCCCGAAAATATACCATGTGAATAACGCTGCTGGAAGCAATGAAGACACTAATGGCTTAATGCGTGGAAAACGTGAGAGTGTAGGAGAAATTATAGGTGATATTTTTAGTGCACTGATACCTGGAATGGGGGTAGTTCTGAATACTCACCGTATCTGCAAATTATCCACGGTAGTGGATCGGTTATCAACTGACACTGCTGCTGGATTCCTGCTGGTCAATACTGAAATGGTTGCGATCAGATCAATGGTTTTGCAAAATCGCCTTGCTCTTGATACCTTATTGGCAAAGGAGGGCGGAGTCTGTAGAATGCTGAAGGCGCAACATTGTTGCACTTACATTCCAGATAAAAGCGTGGAAATTAAAAAATATGTGCAAAATATATCTAATTTGGAAAGAGAACTCAAACCATTGGAGGTTGACAGTGCCTGGAAGAGACTGACTGATGGTCTCTCTTCCGTAGGTAGTTGGTTCACTAGTGTAGGCCGTAGTCTAGTAGGTAAAATACTGATGCCAATAGCTGGAATAAGTTTAATTGTGTTTATTATAATAATCTGCTGCAAATGTCAGAAATGCCGAAAAAGGTACACTGTAAATAGGAGGGGAATGAAACGGAATGTGGATGAACTCGAATTAGAAGAATTAAGGAGTCAGATCTATAAGAAAGCGAGAGAATCCCACCCAAATAAAGCTACAGACAAACGGCATAATAATAAGTTTGTGGAAATTGAAATGAGTGAGATGTAAATTGAAGTTGGCATCTGTTTCCCATTAATAGTGATGATAGTAAATATCATCAAAGAGAGGATTGATGGAGTGGAAGTTTGCGCCTAATGCAAACTGCTCTGTATGTGAACCTCGAGTAAACTTGTAATGATACTAAACAACCCTGTTCGTCATTAATATTCCACTTTTCCAGTACACGCGGGTGTCCTAGAGATGCTTGAATATGTGTTTACTAACAGTAACACCGCTTGCATATTATAAAATGGCCGCTTCGCAGAAATTCAGTCTGCGCATGCGTCGGTCATACCCATGGGATATGACGCACTCGCAGATTTGGAGGGAAAGAGTCCGCTCATGCGCATTGTAGCTGACCTGCCCGCTTGTTCTAACCATACTCTGCGCTTGCCAATGCTGCTTCGCATTTCTGTCTATTCTCGCACTAATTATTAATCGCTATAGTTATTATAAGGTAAGGGGTGCAGAGTAGGAAATCATGGTGTACAGTGTGTTCTGTTTTGCTGTGATATTAATTTGTTTTCGCTTACTTTTCATGTACTGCACCGACATTGGCCTGGGTATGCGAACCCGACTCCATATTGTAACCCGTTCCGACCATGTCACGTGATGAGGGAAAACCCACACTGCGCAGAAGCAAATCTCAGCCAGCTGGCTCCTGAAGCAGGATGCGCCTGAGAACCTAACTTGGTCCTCGTCAAAGATGCTGTCAGTCACCTTGAACCATGCAACAATGTATCAAACTATTGTGTACACCCATTGTTTTTCATATTCCTATGCCTGGGAACATGCACGTAAGGGGGCGGGTATTAAAAATTAATATTCATTGTGAGAACGTAGAATTTAGGAGGTAAAGGTGACCTAATCATTTCTCCTGACCAATCATAAGTCAGGACCCCGTTATTGGCAACATTTGCGGGTGGGCTGGGAACCCCGGAAGAGTATATCTAGCCTAGTCAGTTAGGGAGAAATTGTCCGACTTGTCCGAGTAGCAGACCTGTCACTGACTCCACGACTCTATAGGTGATTGATACAGAGAGCTGCGGAGCCCTCTGTCCGAATTTTCCACAAACTCCAAGGGGTGGAAAAAGTCTTAAGTGCTGGCGAAGCACTTTGGCTGGGGATTCGAGAACCCAATCGGGGTTATTGGCGGATTCCGTGCAGTGAGGGGGTAACGCAGGCGTTGCATCCGAAGCTGTGGGGGTTGGTCGTGCCCTCTTGTGAGCCCAGTCCTGACCCAGAACCTGAGGGGTATCCTGTCCTGGTTTCCGTGAGCTGCTACCTGCTCACCTACTGGTATCCTAAATCTTTGAGGGTCCTTGTCCTCGTCCTTCCCGAAACTGACCCGTGGCCAGGGTTGGTCTTCATTCTTGCCTAGGTAAATATTACCTGTGGGTGTCCGTCATTCTATCCCTTTCCTTCTGCTCTTAATAAAGCCTCTATGCACATGATTTTTGCTCTGTTCTTTCCGCTGGTGCATTTGCAAACTGTTTATTAGTATGTTCCTATTTTTCCCTTCCCTTAGGATGTATTTGATCTGTTTCTTTTGAATTATTAAAGTGTGGTGAACTTTAGAAGTTGCAAATAGACTTTAGCTAGACAGAATAGGATTAGGGCTGAATTACATATAGGCTGTAGAATTCACTGACTGATGTGGTTTTGAACTTGCCGTCCCTAGTTTAAGCCTAAACTGAAATAGCATGTTCCCTGTTACTCATACCTTTAGAAAACTCTGTTTACCCTAAATGGTGTTAGCCTTCTTGCATAGCTACTTCATCTTTTTGATTCTGCTTATTGATGTTTTTTATCAGCATCTGTCTCATAATCTTGTCACTTTAAATTGATATATAAAAACCCTTAAAACGCCTCAGGTGTCTGTGGTCATTCTAAAAGGTATATCAAATGTTGATTGTTTAAATAAAGTGGTGTATTTTGAAGTGTTATCACCTACCCTCGAGCTCCTGATCCATCAGGAGGAGTAAGTACCTGTGGTAAGTCAGGTATCCTGTTAGAAGTGTCACAGGAGACACACACACAATACTGATAGTAGCGTGTAAAATCACCCGACTTGTAAATTGGGGTTTAGGAACGCATACATGGGCCCATGTGCGTGATAATCTGGCAGTCTGTAGGGCCGGGTGACCTGCGCGCTCAATCAGTGAGAGGTTCCATAACTAGGTTGAACAGTGTTGGGGAGAGGGAGGATCCTTGAGGGACGCCTAGCGATACAGGTACCAGAGAGGACATCAAGTTGTTGCTTTTGAATCTTTGTGACCGGTTGTGTAGAAAGGAGGTGAACCACTTGAGAACAGTCCCAGATATGCCCATTCTTGTGTTTAATAGTTCGAGTAGGTTCTCATGTTTAACTGTGTCAAATGCTGAGGAGAGATCAAGAAGGATGAGGAGGCAGGTATTGTTTTGGTCTAGGATTTGGAGGGCGTCGTCAACTATGTGAGTCATGGCAGTTTCGGCACTGTGCCCTGCTCGGAAGCCTGATTGATGAGCGTTGAGGAGATCAAACTTATCTATGTGTTTAGTAAGTTGTAGCTGTATGCATTTTTCCAACAGTTTAGCGAGAGTGGGAATATTTGTAATAGGGCGGTTATCTGTAATCCTTGTTCTTTGAAGCAGACAGTAATTATTTCTACAAACCCCATGAAATCTAGGAATGTGTGGTTGTTTTTACTGTCACAAAAATGAACGAACTTCTGATTTTTGCTGAAGTACTTGTCTAGGGTTGGTGAGTAATTGAAAAAGTTTATGAGACACACAGATGTATGAGTTTACTGATCTATTCCAGCATTTCACCCCCAAACACCCCCCCCCACCCCTTACCCTTAAACTCTGTGCCTGTAAGTAACTTGCCATTAAGAAATGTTGTGCTCTCTCATACGTATGATTTGAGGTTTCATACATTTACACATCTTGATTCTGTGGATGAGGTTCTTGGAATTTCCTGTTAAAGTTAGTTTTTTCGCCCATGTAAATGTAATTGATGTGTGTCGGTTGTGAATTGAATTCATGATGATTTACATAAGTTATGATTGTGTGGGAGGTGGATGGAGGAACATTGCAGAGCATAACTTATTTACTCCATGGGCAAAGCACTAATTTTTACAAAGAGTTTCCTTGATTGTAAATGACGTTAGTAAGGCATGTGACATGCAGCTCATTGAAATAGGGCTTTGTTGTGGTTCTTTCTTCTGAAGGAGGTGGCCCTTGAACATTGCCTTGAATGGCCCACATGTGGTGGGGTGGACATTCCAGCCAAACTGTTTAGGACATGACTCTTGAGAGTCACAGGGTAGCCTCTGCGGTGAGTAGGGAAGGCAAGGCTGACCTTTTGAGTGTAGTGAGGCACTGGGACTACAGTTGCATAGGAATAAACCTGTTTAATCTAAGTGTATCGCAATCCTTCGACGAGGTATACTTTAAGATGAGAAAATAAGACATTCTACAAATTAAAAGCACATGGCTGGGGCCTATAGGCTACCCAATTAAACAAGCATTGGCATAGCCAATAGGTCTCGCCTTTGGGACCTTGTAAGTAATATAAAAAAACTGAAGTGTAAGACTTCACGTTTACATTTATTGCATCCTATATACGAAGTAAATGCAAATGTGAAGTCTTATACTTCATTTTCTTTTTTACTTACAAGGTCCCAAAGGTGAGCCCTATTGGCTATGCCAATGCTTGTTTCAGTTTTGCTGCTGTAGAGTGTGATGGCCAAACAATAGGTACTCTGAGTGAAATCGCCAGGGACAGAGTTAAGCATGTAAAGGGGGGGGAATTTATACAAATGCACCAATAACATGCCAGCATTTTCTGACTGCCTCAGATATTAACCAATGGCAATCAGTGGGTTTGCCAAATCCCACAGAAGAGATATAACAGGTTGATCGAAGCGCAACCTAAAAATCTATAGCACTGCTGTCATCTGCTGGGAGTCTTTGGGCGCTATTGCTATCTGACATACTGTATTGTAAACTTGTGAGTGCAGCATCATTTCACAGCAGCAATGTGAGCATCAGGAGAGGGCCAAGGTTTATTGCCATTTGACCGCTGATGTAAACACCTGACGTGTTCACAACACGCACAGCCTTGCTCCAAGTAAACACTTTTCGTCATACTGCTGCTCCCAGGAGGAGCCATTTGAGGTACCTGTTCACTGTGTACAGCCGTTTAAACAGCAGGGAATGTGCAAACAGTGTTGTCGACATGTTGCGCGTGAGGATGGGCAGTGTTTAAAATCTGCCTCTGCCCACGGTTTAATGTATGGCTTTCATTTAATGTGCGCGCTCCACGCGCTCTTCACTTTTAGAACAATAGTCTTGTTATTGTTGGCATGCGCACATATCTAGTTAGGTGCGCATGCTGTTAAAGTATCTATTAAAATGTGCATTATTAGAATATGCATTCTCGTGCAATGTAACTTCTTCTCTGCTGTGAAAGCGGTTTCTCAAACGAGATTCCGCTTGAACTGCAGAGGGGAAGGACGCACTCCCGCTGTGTCTTATTATTTGGAAGATTAAACTACAAAGAATATATCAACTTATTTCCTTGAATCATTTCTTTGAAGAAAACTCCTTACTTTACATTTGGCGACGATTGTCTACAGTTTTCTTCGACATCGCAAATGTTGTGCCTGTTTCAGCAGAAGTCCTCAACATAAACGCCAGCCGTTCGTCTGCATTTCAGCTTGGTTTACTTGCTACAAGACGGACGAATTTGACACTGCTTTTCAGTAAGTAATTAGCAGTTTCCGGTTCAGCGCTGTATGTTTACATGTTATGTACCCCTCATAGGGTGAGTCTGGTATGCGTGAGCGTCTCCCATTGGCTCTCCTATTTAACCACTCCCCTACAATTTTTAAGGAATCCGATTGGTTTAAAAGGACACTTCCTCATTGTGAGTGCTTACTGGATCACAATCTCCGTGGCTTGGAGAGAAATTACTTTTGAAAATAACTGTAAGTAATTCTTTACCTTCAAAAATGTTTAATTGAAATCATTATTATAGAGATTTGAAAATAACTTATACAGTTTATTGACTCATTAATATTTAAAGGAAATCCTTACCTTTCACCTAGTGACAGAGAGAGAAATTAATTAAAGTTAATAATATAACTCAAAAAGTCAACACTTAAAATGGCTACTCAGCAAATCTTTCAGCTGGACCATTTTCTGCCAAGACAGGGCAAACCAAAAGAACCTTGGAAACTGTGGTTCAAATCTTTTGAAAATTATTTGGTGGCCATAGATGCAGAAGCATATTCAGCTAAGCGCAAATTAGCCATTCTTTGCAACTTTTTGGGAAGTGCTGGTCGTGACATTTTCAATAATTTACCAGTCACCATTCCACCGCCAGGTGAAGGAGATGGTTGGAATATTTATTCAGATGCAGTTGACAGGTTGAACAAAAAATTCCTGGAACAACCAAGTGTAATGTTGGAAAGATTCAACTTCATGAAGGGGAAACAAAATTCTGATGAGTCTGTTGAAGACTACATCTCAGTATTGAGGAACTTAGCATCAGAATGTAACTTTGGAGCACACCTAGACTATTATATAAGAGACCAATTCGTCTTCAGCTGTTTTCACAAGAAAATCCAGGAGAGAATACTAAGCTGTAGAGACCCGTCATTATCTGAAGTCATCGTCAGTGCTAAAGGCATTGAAAGATCTATCATCACCTCAAAATGTTTAAGTAATGAGAATGTTTCTCCTGTTAACATGATTCAACATGACTCTCCTATTAACAATATTTCTTACAGGTCAAAATATCCTAAACCTTTTCAACAGCAGCAGAACAAAATTAATTCTTTCTGTTACAGGTGTGGTGCAAAATCACATTTAGGTGATAGTCCTGTTTGTCCAGCATTGGGCAAAAAATGTACCAAATGTGGAAAAATGGGTCATTTTTTCAATGTTTGTAGAAGTAAGAGAATAATAAGAGTTAGTACTTTAGATACTGAGGAAAGTGTTGAAAATACAATTGCTGAGAATAACCTATCACTCTCTGATAATTTGGAGAGATTAATGCTGTCCATAGGCACACAAGATTTAACTTTTCTTGATCAAAAAGTTAAAGAACCTTTGTGTGAGTTTACTATTGGTAATGAAAAGATTGATATGATGGCTGATTCAGGAGCACCAGTCACTATTGTTTCAGATGTTAAGTATGAAGAGTGTTGGGCTTCAAAGAAACCTTTACAAGCCTTAGACATCATTCCTAAAGCGTATGGTGGTCACAACATTGAAATGTCTGGCTATTTCACTGAATTTGTTTCGTGTTTGAAACGGAAAATTTACACTAAGGTGTATGTGGCTCACAAAGGTAAGCACATTATTGGATGGCAAGACCTAGCAAAGATGGGTTTAAAATTGGTCCCAGGCTCTGATAACCCCATTAAAATTAATAATGACATTTCTATCTCTTCTGTTTTTGATTCTTTGCCTAATCCTACAAATCTTGCTACCATCCTGTTTAGTGAATTTCCTGAAGTGTTCACTTCAACTATTGGGAAAATTACTAAAGTGGAGCATTTCATTAAGCTAATAGATAATGCAATTCCAATTGCACATAAAGCTAGACCAATTCCCTTGAGTGTTAGAAGTGACCTGAACATTTTACTTGACTAGCTTGTTAGTGAGGGTATTATTGTCACTACTGAATCTTCAGAATGGGTCAGTCCCATTGTAATAGTAAGGAAAAAGGATAATTTGATTTGTTTATGTGCTGACTTACGCACCCTCAACAAAAATATTATAATGGATTGTCATCCATTACCAAAGATTCAGGACTTGTTATCTAATATTGCTGGTTCCACTTGTTTTACCATTCTTGACTTGAGATCAGCATATCATCAGATACCTTTGGCCACATCTTCAACTGATCTCACTACATTTATTACACGGTTTGGGGCATACAAATACCTTAGACTGCCTTTTGGTTTGGCCTCAGCGGCTAGCGTGTTTCTAAGGTTTATGGACCATATGTTAGCAGGGATTGGGTCAGTACAAGCATATCAGGATGATGTGTTGATCTATTCAAAAAACAAAGATGATCACATTTTCACTTTAGGAAAGGTACTTTGCAAGTTCAAAGAATTTGGGGTTACTTTAGGCTCTGACAAGTGCAAATTCATGGTGGAGTCGCTTGACTATCTAGGTCATACCATCTCAGCTTCCGGAATCAGTCCTAAATTTTCATTAACTAAAGCCATAAATGAGGTTGTTGTTCCCAAAAATAAGGATCTTCTAAGATCATTTCTGGGTATGACAGAGTACTACTCTAGGTTTATATCTAATTACGCACAGGTTGTTCAACCCTTACACATTTTGTTGAAAAAGAATGCACATTTTTCATGGAATAATGAAGCACAACTGGCTTTTTAGCTAATTAAGAAATTAATTCTTCAAGCACCCACACTCTCTCCATTTTCTCCAGATCATAAGTGTGTTTTATCTGTTGATGCGAGTCAGAAAGGTTTGCGAGCAGTTCTTTGCCAATGGATTGATGGTAAAGAAAATACTGTGGCATTTTCTTCAAGATCACGTTCTATTGCAGAATCAAACTATAGTACAATAGAGAGAGAAGCTTTGGCTTGCACATGGGCTGTTGAGAAATGTAGAACTTTTATTTGGGGTCCACAGTTTGGAATTTTTTCCGACCACAAGCCCTTAATACACTTATTGAATGGGAATGGTACAGGTAAAGCTTCCTCAAGATTAGTTAGATTGCTCTCACGCTTACATGAGTATAATTTCATCATAAAATATATACCAGATGATCGTAATACAAGAGCAGACTGTCTGTCCAGGTTGTCATCAGAAGATAATTCGTCATCTTCCAGGTTTGATGATGTAGAATGTGTTGTGGCCACTGTTGAAGATTTTGTCATCAATTTACCCCATGTTACAAAAGAAGATTGGCTTAAGGCGTCCCAAGAGGATTCAATTTTGTTAGCTGTCAAAAATATGATTGTATCTGGCTGGCCCAAGGAACATTCTCTTGCATCCCCTTTAAAATCATTTGCACAGGTTAATCAGGAACTGTCTATGGTTGAAGGTTTGGTCATGCGTGGTGATTTGGCTGTACCTCCTGCATCTTTGCGCATGAGAATTTTTAAAATAGCACATGAGGGGCATTTAGGAATAGGTGCCACTGCTAGAAGGTTGAAAGAAAAATTTTGGTGGCCTGGTTTGGAGTCTGATGTCACAAATTGGATAAATTCTTGTGGCACATGCTTATTATCTGACAAACACTGGAAGACCATGAAAGCACCATTACATAATGTTCCAATTCCAGAAGAGGCTTGGATGGAGCTAGCCTTGGATTTCGCTGGCCCATTTGATATTCTCACAAATGATAAGAAATATATTTTAGTATTAGTAGATTATTTTTCTAAATGGGTGGAAATTGAATTTTGTTTCTCTCCCACTTCTATTTCTGTGATCAACTTTCTATCCAGAATTTTTCTTTCTGAAGGTTGTCCAAAAGAGTTGATCACAGATAATGGTTCACATTTTACATCAAGTGTGATGGAGAGATTTTTGTCTGTTCATTCCATTAAACATTTAAAAGTTGCTATATATTTTCCTTCAGCAAATGGTCTAGTCGAGCGTATGAATAGGTTTATTAAAGAAGGAATTCAGACAGCTATCTCTGTCAATGAGTCTGTAGAAACATTTTTAAAGAAAAAGATTTGGTCATATCTAACTACTCCTCACACTTCAACTGGAGTTTCTCCCTTTAGACTTTTGGAAAAAAGAGATCTTAATGGAAAATTGTGTCCTTCATGGCTTAAGATGTTAAGAAAGAATGATGATTTGTGTATAGCGTGTAAAGATAAACAAAATTTGCTTAAAAATTTTGCTGTTCAACAAAAGGTTCAAAAGAGAAACTTTGACACAAAAACTTGCAAGTATGATCATGATCTTAAAATTGGTGACTGGGTCATGATCAGATCTCCAATTAAGGTTAAGAAAGGTTTGTCAAAGTTTTCGCCTCCTGTCCAAATAGTTAAAGTTTCAAAGGGATCTTTATTTCTTGGTCAAAAAGGCTGGTGGAGTAGGAGAATGTTAGTCAAGTTAACACCTGACCAGGCAAGTGAGATTATTTCAAAGAAGAACATTCATCTTGAAGATTTACATTTTTCACATTTTTCAGGTGATTTGGATAAAGTTAATTCTGAGATTATTTCTAGTAATAACCTTCAAACTCAAGTTGTTGGTGCACAAGATGTAAATGACTCTTTGGCAAACTCAAATGTTTTGTTATCAAACTCTTTGATTGATGATGATTCCTCACATGTTGATATTATTCCTTCTAACTCTAACACAATAAGACCAACTCGAAATTGTTCTTGTCCTTCAAGGTACAAAGATTTTTATTTGTCTTGAGTTTTATTGTATTTTGTTTATGAAAGGGGAAGGGTGATGTAACGTTCATTTAATGGGCGCGCTCCACGCGCTCTTCACTTTTAGAACAATAGTCTTGTTATTGTTGGCATGCGCACATGTCTAGTTAGGTGCGCATGCTGTTAAAGTATCTATTAAAATGTGCATTATTAGAATATGCATTCTCGTGCAATGTAACTTCTTCTCTGCTGTGAAAGCGGTTTCTCAAACGAGATTCCGCTTGAACTGCAGAGGGGAAGGACGCACTCCCGCGGTGTCTTATTATTTGGAAGATTAAACTACAAAGAATATATCAACTGATTTCCTTGAATCATTTCTTAGAAGAAAACTCCTTACTTTACACACGGCCACCTGCCCCCCTGCATGGATCTGCCGGCTCTGGTGCTACCCGGCCTCTCTCACCGCCTGGCACACTACACCAGACTTTGGAGCAGATGGATGACAGGCAGGGTTTACTGTCATTTTGCCAGTTTCCAACGGGATTAGGGCCCATATGTGTAAATTGTGCTTTTCCTATTAGGAAATTGCAATTTAGCGATTTCCTAAATTGCGAAATCTAAATAGCGATTCCGAATTGTTATCAGGAAAACACAGTTTATCAACATTTCATTTTGTGATTCCCAAATAGCGTTTTTTTTTTTAATTCGCTATTTAGGAATCGCAAAAGGGAAATTTCTTACAAATGGGCCTAAGTGCGAATGTCACATTGTGATCTGTCCCAACGACCCAACTTATCCGGCCGTGCTCCATGGCGGTCTGCCTGGAACTTTGGCTTGGACCCAGTTAAGCAGAACCAGATGTCCCCAGGTAGCACTTTATGTTTTAAGCACTAGAAAGCACATTTTACATTTAATGGATGCAAAATTCATAGCTCCGGTTCCCTACATTGCAATTTTTGTGGTTTTGCTGTAATTTTAAAGATTAAAATATTTCCTAATTTTATAAATTGGTGTTGGATTTTTATTGTGTGTTGTGTCTTACTTAGTTACTGTTTTGTTCATATTGAATGCTTCACCCAACTGTCTCCTAAGTGAGGCCTGACTGCTCATGAGCGAAGCTACTGAAGGCAGGATTAATTTATTGAGATTTTCCTGGACCTTATCTGTGACTGTGATGTTGTTATTAGTGATAGTTGCCTCCCTGCACCTTCTAATAAACCATTTTCCAACAGCCCCTCCCACTACATTCGAAGACCTTGGATGTAAATCTGACTTTGACTTAAAACGTCACTGCAAGAGCTGAGGACGGTTGTCTGGGTTGTCTGCAGGAACTAATGCAGCATGACTGTCATGTACCCCTACAGTGACTGCTCCCTTCTGACCAATGCCAAAGGTATGAAACACACGTGTCGAGGGACGGCTAGCAGCCATGGCACGTGAACTTATCAGAGAATTCTGTGAAAATGTGAATAAACAGATTGCTCGGCACTACATCTACCATGATGCATTTAGGGAGGACTTTTGCAGACTTGCTAATGTGCTACATAGGGTAGGGTGTTAAAATATCGATAACAAAAATATAGCTGACATAAATATCGTTGCAAAAATATCGTTTACAAAAATATCGACACCCTATACTTAAACAGGTAAGTACATAAATATCGACTCCAAAATATCGTTGTAATTAATATAGATGTAAAAAATATCGACTTTTTAAAATAATTAAAATTACATTAAATAATAAATAAATATAAGTACTATTAACAAAATACATTACATTACTTTTATTTTATAACTATTTCAAACAAATTTACTACACTTTTTAATTATAAACTTAATAAATGTGGACATATAAATTAATTTTACACATTACTTTATATAACAACAATAATACATATATATAATTAAAATACCCCTTTACCCAAAAACCCAAAACTGACCCTGAACCCTAAAAATACCCCTTTACCCAAAAACATTTTCACTAAAAAAATCCTGTACACACACCTAAAATTAATTAAAAAATTAACATAATTAATGACATAATTATTATTCAATTAACTAATTAAAATTAATTAACTATTATTTATTACACTATTTATATTTATTTAAAACATTAATTAATCTATTATTTCATTATATTTAAAAACCCCTTTACCCAAAAACTGAAAACTGACCCTGAACCCAAAAAATACCCCTTTACCCAAAAACCTAAAAACTGACCCTGAACCCTAAAAATACTCCTTTACCCAAAAACTAAAAACTGACCCTGAACCCTAAAAATACCCCTTTACCCAAAAACTGAAAACTGACCCTGAACCCTAAAAATACCCCTTTACCCAAAAACTGAAAACTGACCCTGAACCCTAAAAATACCCCTTTACCCAAAAACTGAAAACTGACCCTGAACCCTAAAAATACCCCTTTACCCAAAAACTGAAAACTGACCCTGAACCCTAAAAATACCCCTTTACCCAAAAACTGAAAACTGACCCTGAACCCTAAAAATACCCCTTTACCCAAAAACTGAAAACTGACCCTGAACCCTAAAAATACCCCTTTACCCAAAAACATTTTCACTAAAAAAATCCTGTACACACACCTAAAAATAATTAAAAAATTAACATAATTAATTACATATTTATTATTCAATTAACTAATTGAAATTAATTAACTATTATTTATTACACTATTTATATTCATTTAAAACATTAATTAATGTATTATTTCATTATATTTAAATTACTTCCCACCCTACTCCCCTATAAACCCACAACCCGCTACGGAACTATTAATACTAAATTCAACTGAAAATACATTATTAAATAATAATATACTACTAAAAATACTACTTTGACTAAAAATAATCATTAAAAACACTACATTACTTATAATTATTTAAAAAACGATATTATTGTAAACTATGTTTTTGTAAACGATATTTATTACAACTATATTAATGTTAACGATATTACTTACCTGTCTGTCGATATTTTGGTCAGACGATATTTTTGTCATCGATATTTCTTCCTGTAGATATTTTTGCGGCGATATTTATGTTAGGCGATATTTTTGCGGCGATATTCCTGCTCTGTACCGCTACATAGCTGTAGCTATTTCATGGAAATAATAGGAACATTTCTGACTTATGCCAAGCAAGATCATATCTGATGATTCCTCCAAAATCTAAGGATACCCAATACCTTCATGCATTCTGTAACGTATTCCATTTCCAGTCCTTCCTCCTACAAACCGTTGTAATCAGGAAATGCAACCCAGTTAGTGTCATTGAAGTAAATCAGAACTGCAACTCCCAGAACGCACTGCGTTGTTAAATGAAAACCTTGGACTGAAAAACAGCATCCCTGATGACATGGCTGCGTTTAGTAACCATATCAACAAGTCAAGGCTAATGCCATCATGCCTCCTGCCCCTCCCACTTCATCCTAAGAGAACAATGCACCAGGCTCTGACTTCCTCCCCTCTCAAGCATTATCGCTACAGAGTAGCAGGATTAAAGTTTCCAGGTTTCCTTAAAGCACCGTGAGAGCACTTGTGAGCGCGGATGTGCTTAATTTGAGCCTGTGTTTACGGTGCTCGCAATTGGTGCTTAATTGTCCACACCGGCACTTACGACAGTCTGTCACATGGTGGCACTGGTTGTCAAATTGAAAGAAGAGCACAAAAGCTGACACAAGGCTCTCAACAATATGCCCCTTGGTGTTGCTGGTTTGTGATTTGGTTCTGTTTGTGTGCACGCACTCTGAGGTGGAGCTGTGGGCCCTTCTGAGTAGGGAGGACACTCGCATCAGCACCACAAACTGGCTTTCGTCCGTCACTCCTTCTCCACCTCCAAGGACCGGAGATCCGATGTAGATGAGCGTCAGACACACGTGGGGGGGGGGGGGGGGGGGGGGGGGGGGGCTCCGTTTGCAGCTGTTTCTTCGTTAGTGTTCACAGAGCGCGGTGTGGTGTGATCTGACCTCCTGCCAGAGCTGTTGCAGTGGTCGGGTACACCTGACCTGGGCATTTGCCAAGGGCACCAGGAGATAGGGGGCGCCAAAAGCCATTCTTTCCGGGAACCAGTTCCTCCCTTCTTGATTGCTGTATTGCCAGGGAGTTTTTATAAGTCATTAGCCCGCTGTTGTATCTGTGCTTACCTGTGGCATTTCATCATTTCCCCTTCTTCCGGTAACTTACTTACTTCTGCTTGCAGCACACGCTGGGTGCTGTTATCGGGGCTCATACATGACATCCAACGGTTCTTTCCACTTTTGTAAATGTGATACTGTTGTCGCATTTCTTGCTTTCATCCAGTGCTGAAGAGCCCAGGACGAGCCTCAAGGCGCTAAAAAAAAAGTCATAACGTGAGTTTGAAATACAAATAATAACAAAGTTATTATGCGTGCATAGCTCCCTGAAGCAATCCGGTCTATTATTTTGCGTTTCTTTGTCACCTGGCGAGTCCCGCCCATGCGCCCTGGGCGCCGGCCGGGATATGTTTACCTGTAATGAGGCGTGAAGCCTGTAAGTCCTATTACTGGCAGTGAGCAGGTGTCCTGTTACCTTGTTGATGTCCTCGTGTTTGTGCACGGGGCGTGCACACTCACCGGGGAGGGAGGGGCGTGGCAGGGCGTCAGGTGGGTATGTTTGTTTACGACATCGATAACTCTAAGGCCAGGCCCTCATGGAATGTTTTCTGCGATGTCTGAAGTTCACCATCGCGGGGGCAGGGGGATGGGGCATTGGGGAGGGGGTCCTTAATCAAGAGGGTCGTCGGGGTGGTCTGTCTCATCCGGGGCGCAGCCCCCCTGCTGACCGTGGGCTCCTCTGGGGGTTCGAGTGTTCAGTTCAGTTCTTTTATTTGTTTCGAAGGTTGAAAACCATCCTGAAAATACATAGTAATAATATACATAATCTCATTAAAAAAAAAAAAAAAAATTCTGAACAACATGACATTTTCTAAAAAGAGCATCAAGTTAAAAAAGGGTTTTTGTGAATAGTAGAACCTAAGTGCAAATATGATACAAGACCCCATATAACATTTTAGGTACCCCCCAATCCCACCAATTTCATCAACCCCTTGTGTTTCTCAATTTAAAAGCAATTTTAAGAAAACTTATGACAGAAAATAGAGTTCGCATTTCAGTGGCTCTTTGCAAAAACAGTAAAGCAGATTTGGCATGGATAATGTTTGAGTCCTTTAAAACACCCACTAAGAATCTTCGACGCTGTGTTTTATAAAAAGAGCACAATAATACAAAATGAAGGGTGTCCTGCGGAGACCTATTGTCGCAGCCGCAGGCACCCTTCTGCTCAATTGTTTGAGTGAACCCTGATGGATAAGCTAAGATATGGTGCAACAAATTGAGCCTAAAACGAGTCATTAAAAACCTCTCGTGTTGACTATACATTAAAAAGAGGTACGGTTCCATGCCAGCTTGATTCGATACAAGCGAATGAGCAACTGCCGAGGGTTTAGTAGAGTCAAGCTCCCTCCTCCTACCATCAAATTTTTCCAACAATTGCCTTTGTACAGAGTGTCTGGAGTATATGTCCACCATGGAGGGGTCCAAAAATAGCCTTTGTTCGTCAATATCCCCCAAAATATCTTTAACATATTTCAGACAGGGGATTTGAAGGCATTTCTCTTTCATCAGGCAATCCCGGATGATCTGTCTGGATAATTCCGCATTGGGGTTTGACCACATTTTGAGCCAGGCCAGTATAGGTCTCAGTCTAATTAAGTCGGCTATATATGTGGTTCCCAGCTCTTCGTGTGTTATTGCTGCAGGGATGCTCAGCGGAAGTTTTAGCAATTTTTTTAGGAATTTATCTTCCTCTCTTTGTATTGGTTGTGCATCTCTGAAACCCCACACTTCAGCTCCGTAAATGGTCTTTGAGATGCTGACTGATCTATACAAGGTCATCACCTGCTCTGGGGACCAACGTCCCATTCGACGGGCGAAGTTTAGTATAGCTCCATTGGCTGAGACTAGTCTCCTCGTCCTCTCCTCTATCAGAGGGGCAAACTTTAACTTCTCATCGAATAAAAGGCCCAAATATGGAAATGTTTTGACAATGTCCAAGACATGATCCCCCAGTTTAAATACAAATTTCTTCTGTGGTTTCTTCCCCACTATCATGATGAAAGATTTTGTCATATTGACTGAGAGGTCCAATTTCCTCATGAAATCAGAGAAACCCTTGATTAAGAGCTGCAGGCCAACAGCCGTTCGTGCTAGGAGGACCGCGTCATCGGCGTACAAAAGTACTGGCAGATGACGCGAGCCCACCTTTGGGCAGTTAGTTCCCAGTGCTATCAGGGCACTCTCCAGGCCATTTATATAAAGGGAGAACAGGAATGGCGCCAAGATACACCCCTGCCTCACCCCGCCCGAGCATGGGAAGGGATCAGTACTCACCCCCCCCCCGCACTGTAGCGGACCTTGGCGGTGGTGTTCCAGTGAAGCTCCCTCAAGATGTTAATGAGATCCAGATCAATTCCCAGGTTAGACATGAGTGACCATAGTTTGGCTCTGTTGACATTATCAAAAGCCGCTGCTAAGTCCATAAACCCCATGTATATGGTGCCATCCAACGCCTTAGTGTACTTGGCGGTAAGAAGGTATAGGTTAAGGCATTGGTCACTAGTTGACCTGCCTGTTCTGAACCCATACTGGGTGTCCACCAAGATGTTGTGGGCGTCAGTCCATTCTATTAGGCGGTTGAGAAGTGCCCTCCCAAGTACTTTGGCGGAGACATCAATAAGCGAGATTGGTCTGTAACACTGCAGGCTGTCCCTACAGCCTTTCTTGTAGATCAGGACAATCACCGCAGTGGACCATGATCTCGGCAGACCCGATTTGATTGCTGCATTCAATACTCTCGTTACCATTGGGGCCCATAGCTCAGTGTTGCTGAGAAATAGATCTGGGGGGGTCCCATCCGGGCCAGGGGCTTTATTTCGTGTTAGCCCTAGGATTGCTTTGAGGACTTCATCCAAAGTTAATTCAAATTTTTCTGCCCTTGGCCCCCTCCATATTCCATCACCAATATCTACCTCCTGTTGGTTGTACAAGGATTTAAAATGAGCGATCCATTGTTCTGGAAGAATATTTGAGCTGATGACTGGGGAGCTTGAATCGTGAAAACAGGGTCTATTTATAATTTTCCAGAACTGTGCATAGTCCTTATTTTCACCAGCCTCCCTTAAGTCGGCCCAGACTTCTTTTTGAAGAGTCCTTTTCCTTATCTTTACCTGGGTTTTGTAGTTCTGTCTGCAGCGAATGATTTCAACCTTGTCCCTTGGGGTCTTTTTTAAACTCTGTTTTAGGTCTCTTAGCGCTTTGGAGCAGTTAGAGTCAAACCATCTTGGTGTGGATAACTGTTTTACGGGCTTCTTAGTTTTCAGGAGTCTCTCTACAATTTTAGTTAAGGATTCGAACGCCTCTACTACTCCTCTACCCTCTATTGTGTGATCTAGACAAGTCTCTATGTGGGCTTTCCCTTCGTCCACTAGTTTGACATAAAACTCTTGGGGATTAATCACTGACCGCCTTAGGCGTCTCCCTTGGTCTATTGGTTGGATTTCTGTTTGATGGATCACCCCTAAGTCTTTTCTAATTAAATCATTCCCTTTGATTTCTATTAGAATGGGGTTGTGATCACTAAAGGGACTCCACTCTGTCCTGGTATTTAAAATCTGTTCTCTAGCACAAGCGGAAATCATTATATAATCTATTATGGACCCCCCACCTTTACCCTTAAATGTCGGTATTGGGGATTCGCCTACCTTGAGTGCGGTTAGATCCATAACATGAGTGAGGGCAAAATTGTCTAGTAGCTTCATCAGAGTTGTACCCTCTTTACTGTGTGTAAAATGGGGGCCCTGTTCTAGTGGACAAGCTGACCAATCGGGAGTTAGAGGAAGTAGTTTGGGGCATAGGTGACAATTAAAATCCCCCATCAACAGGACAGTTGGTTCTGGCCCCTTCGTCCTTTGATCCAGTGCCTCATTTAGTCTGCTCTCCAGCTCTGCTAAGATTGGGAAATTCCCCTCCACCGGCCCGGAGTTATAGAAATTTACAAACAGTAGACTCTCCCCCTGGTGTCGAAGTCTAACTGCTTGTATGTTATCTGACAAACAGTCTGGGTATGACCAAGTACCTTTCAGGTCTAAGTCTACATATAATACTAGGCCTCCTTTTGCTCTTCCCGAATTTGTCCCTTGGGCAGGTCTAAAGAAACACTTATAGCCCTCCAATTGACATGGGCCCGAATCCCGTGCCCAAGTTTCTTGGAGCGCTATAACATGAAAGCGCCTTATGAATTCTAGCCACTCCTTGCTTTTTAATTTGGCTTCCAGCCCTGCGATATTCCAAGATAGGATGGTCAAACCCTCCCTCTTCTCTTTACCTCTTGCTATGTGAGTTACATTTAATCTATCCTCCCCAGCTATTGGTGTGTCTATGATGGTTACTTTGTTTTCCCCCTGACACCGAAGTGAGTCTAATCTCCCAGTTGGTGTGCTCTCCTCACTCCCACGTTCGTCCCCTATTTCTGGGCCTGGACATCTACTAGTCGCCAAACTTACTACAGGGTTATTTTCTGTGGATATAAGTCAATCAATATCCTCTAGTGATTGGATTGGGGCAAATCTGTTTCTCCATTGTGAATAATCTCGGGGGGAATAGGGCTGTTCGGGGTGGCTTACTAGTCTAGGTCTATATGGACGCTGAGGTCTACCCAGCTTCCACGCTCCCTCATAACCCACACGATTATTATTCCGGGTCCTTGGGTAAAAATACCCAAGTGGGAGTGCGCAAATAGTACTGGTTTGATTCCTGTTAGGATTCTTCAGGATATACTCAACCAGACTAGTGTCCGTAAAATTTGCGACTATACAGTCTCCTCTTATGTCTTTGTTTCTCCCCCCAATCCAGTTTACCCTTCTTACGTGTGCTATCTCTCCTCTTTCCCCATTATTTAAGGGTCTGTGAATATTCAGCCACTTGGAGATTTTGGAGAGCAATTGGTAGTGTGATTCTCTCTCGTTGGGCCTAATTTCTGGTACCCCTGCAAAAATTATTACAAAAGGACTTGCCTCGGGGGGTAGATCTATGTGTGGGGCATGAGTATTGGTGTTGTAAAAGGGGTCGGGGTCTGAATAACAGTGATTATAATTCCCTTCCCTCTGAGAGCGATCTTCCTGTCTCCATTGCATTAGTGGTTGTAGGGGGGGTTTCTCCCTCTGTGTGTTATTCGCACCTTGATTGTGTCTCCCTCTAGAGTTGTCGTTAGTACCCCCTTTAGGATTTTGGGCGGTTTTGGGGGCCTCGTGTATCTGGACAATAGCATGTTGAGAGTGGCTGACACAGTTGTTATTTTGCACTCTCTTTGTGTTTGCGTTGTCATTTGTGGGTTCCTCAGTTAGTTGGGGTGGGTCAGAGGGAGTTTTTGCGAGTGTGTGCTCTAGTGCCTTGGAATGTTTAGAAAGCTCACACATTATTTTATCCACCTTACTTATTATAGGCTTTAATTGTGCCGCAATGAAGGATTCTAGCTGTTTTTTGAGATCTGTAACTAATGTCTCGATCCACCCTGGTGGAATGGATTCTACTTGGGAGTTATTTTCAACTGTTATATAGTCGTGCGTGTTGGAGGATTGTCTCTTACTAGTGCTTTCCTCTGTCTCTGGGACCCCTTGTTCCTCCCCAGTCGCTTCCTTTTTTTCCGATGGGTCGTGTCATTGAGCTCAGAGGTTTCTGGGCCTGAGGTTTGTGCACAGGGGACATCCTCTATTTCGTTGTTTGCTTGGGATACACTGCCCTGGGTATTTGGGCTATCTGCTATTAATACGTCTCTAGAGGGTGTTTGAGTGAAAGCAATGAGGTTGGGCGAGGAGGATAAACTCAGTTCCATACGTTCAATTTCCCCTGAGACTTTCTTTAACATTAGGTCAATTGCTGTGGGTTTGTTCCCCTTTGCAAGGGCGCCCTCCTTTATTTCCACCCGTGTTGGTTTAGGGGTCGCTCTTTTGTTTGATTTGTTCCCAGCCGAGCGTGTGTTGGGATGGGTAGACATAGTTCCCTTAAAGACTCCTGCCTTATCACAACAGCTCTGTGCTACGTAGTTTTCTACCAATCCTCTTGTGAGATGCCGTAGGGACTGGCTAATTGCTTTGAGAGGGCTTCAATACCCTATGCGAATTCCCTATACACACAATGCAGTACCTGGGTATATTGTCAGAGGAGCGTAGGGGCCAAGAGGGGTGGCCCGTCCCGTCCCTCGTCGTCCCCGGACGGCCACAGACGGCCCGCCTTCTGCCCGGGCTCCGCCCGGCGCCGTCCGCGCGCGTCCGCGATGCGGAGGAAGTGCCCAGTTTTAATAGCGCCTCCGGGCGCGCTGCGGGAGTAAGTGGGCGGAAGTTGTCGCTCGGCCCTCTGGGAGCTGTAGTCTCCAGCCGCCGCGATGGAGTAGGGCGGCGAGACCACAGCGTCAGGGCCCCAGGAGCGATGTGGCGTCCCGCTGGTGTGTCAGGCTTAGTTGGGCTGCCTGCGTGCTGGTAAGAGTGATCTCCGCTCCGCCGAGGAAGTGCCCAGTTTTAATAGCGCCTCCGGGCGCGCTGCGGGAGGAAGTGGGCGGAAGTTGTCGCTCGGCCCTCTGGGAGCTGTAGTCTCCAGCCGCCGCGATGGAGTAGGGCGGCGAGACCACAGCGTCAGGGCCCCAGGAGCGATGTGGCGTCCCCCTGTTGTGTCAGGCTTAGTTGGGCTGCCTGCGTGCTGGTAAGAGTGATCCCCGCTCCGCCGAGGAAGTGCCCAGTTTTAATAGCGCCTCTGGGCGCGCTGCGGGAGGAAGTGGGCGGAAGTTGTCGCTCGGCCCTCTGGGAGCTGTAGTCTCCAGCCGCCGCAATGGAGTAGGGCGGCGAGACCACAGCGTCAGGGCCCCAGGAGCGATGTGGCGTCCCGCTGGTGTGTCAGGCTTAGTTGGGCTGCCTGCGTGCTGGTAAGAGTGAAGTCGGGGTTCACTGAAGAGGGCAGGGTAGGGTTTGAGATGGATTGTTGCCTTGGGAACAGATTCTAGCACCTCCTAAACATCTGGTGTGAAGAAGCCGCATACTGAGGGAAGGGGAGGGGGTAAGATGTGCACAGATCCTGGGAGCACCCCCCCCCCCTCTTATGACAATGGGCCCGATTCACAAAAGACTCACACTTCAGGGTATATTTACTTCTTTTCGGTATTCGCGAAGCTAAACTAACATTTCTAGTAGTAACTTACCTTTGTGAATACCGAAAAGTAGTAAACCGACACAGAAGTGTGCACGTTCAGCTTGGTGGGTCGGGCCCTGAGAGGGGAGGGCTCCGAGGGTGGACACGTGGATCAGTGTGTGGCTCACTGCGCCGGTTGTATCTCGGAGCAATGAGTTCCTGAACTACTACTTCCTTAACTCCGCCGTTTCTACAACGACTGCGTCTTAACCACGAATTTCTTCACCACACATTCCTTTACCACAATTTGTTTTTGCTAAAGGCTGCATGGTAAACAGCTGTCTGTGGCTAAGTTTACCACCCCCTCTTCTCCTGAGCCCTAAATACACCCCCACACTCCCTAAACACTACTCCTAACCCCATACTCCCTAAAAACTACTCCTAACCCCATACTCCCTAAAAACTACTCCTAACCCCATACTCCCTAAAAAATACTCCTGAGTCCCCCACTGCCTAAAAACTACCCGACTACCTTACCCCCTAAAAACTACCCCTGATCCCTTCCTATCCCCTAAAAAATACCCACACCCCCCACTCTCCCTAGAAACTATACCATAACATAACAAGTTATTCCCACATCCCAACCTGGGATGTGGGCACCCAATGTTGGGAACCCACACGGATGTATTGCAAGCGCGTGTCCTCAATAGTTCTCTGCTCCGGTAGTGTCAACATGTTTCGGCTTTCCAGCTTGGCCTCTGCTTTGGAGAGGTCACCTTTGAGGCCAGTACCTTCAGCAGGTCAGTTCTGTGAAGTTTCAGTGCTTTCCATCCACACCTTTACTAGTCACATTTTGTAATCAGTCCATTTTTCTCTTTATGAGCCCACACCTTCTGTACCCCTTATTCTCATTGGAGAGCCTTGAAGGATAAACTCAGGCGCTAGGCAAAACTCCAGAAATAAACTCATTCAAGCACGAAGGTTGAATTCATAGATTATTTTTTAAATAAACCCTCTTCATTATTATACATCTTCATTTTATTCATGCGATAGCACCTTTTTCATAACCTTATCAAGGATGTTCTGAAATAACCTGAGGATTGAATGTTTTTAATATATTGTTCCGTTGCTGGTTCGACAGAAGTACCAGTGTCATTGTGACATTCTGTCCAGTTGTCATTCCATTTTAGGGCGTGGCCTGGCATCAAGGCCAGCTCCTAACCTGGGGAAGACTCCATTGAGGCGCTATGCCGTGCGTCCCCAGGGGTGTCTCACTTCTGCCATCCCGTACGCTTCTGGGTGCTAGAGCCTGGCTCTCCACAGAGCACCCTTCGCTACAGTGTACAGCGTGGCCAATGCCCTTCCGCCGTGGCGGGTGGCGCTAGGTGGCACGGCCGGCAGGGACTTGAAGACAGATGCCCTTCTGTCGGAAGAGAAACGGTTCACAGGCGCCCACTGTTGCAGCGACATGCAATTTGCCACCTACACTACCACTAGCACATGGCATGGAGAGCAGGGCTTTAAGTGGGATGAAAAAACGGGGGGGTCTCAAAGGGGCGTGGCTTAAAACACTTAAGCTAAACATTTGTGTTTAGCATAGTGTGCCGCCCGACTTGTATTTTGCTGTTTCTGTCATTGCATCCAGATATATGAAACAACAAGTAACTTCATACCTACAAGTCAGGACTATTGGCTTTGGCAATGGTTGTTAGTTGCATAAGATAAATAAGCAGCAACTATGGTTTGTATATAATATTGAAAAAGCTTCTAATCAGGACCTGGTGACACCACAAATGCTGCTGCTCCTGAATTTCAAAAAGAGAAGCGAAATCCAGAGAGAAAATGACTCTCTTTAAAGGAGTTCCCTTCCCCTACAACGCTCACCTGGCATGATGTCATGCCGTAACTGCTGCACTAGTGAGAAGTGAGCAGTGTGAGCAGCGCACACTAGTGAGAGTGAGCAGTGTGAGCAGAGCACACTAGTGAGAAGTGAGCAGTGTGAGCAGCGCACACTAGTGAGAAGTGAGCAGTTTTTTGCAGCGCACACTAGCGAGAAGTGAGCAGTGTGAGCAGCGCACACTAGTGAGAAGTGAGCAGAGTGAGCAGCGCACACTAGTGAGAAGTGAGCAGTGTGAGCAGCGCACACTAGTGAGAAGTGAGCACTGTGAGCAGCGCACACTAGTGAGAAGTGAGCAGTGTGAGCAGCGCACACTAGTGAGAACTTGAGAAGTGAGCAGCGCACACTAGTGAGAACTTGAGAAGTGAGCAGTGTGAGCAGCGCACACTAGTGAGAAGTGAGCAGTGTGAGCACGCGCACACTAGTGAGAAGTGAGCACTGTGAGCAGCGCACACGAGTGAGAAGTGAGCAGTGTGAGCAGCGCACACTAGCGAGAAGTGAGCAGTGTGAGCAGCGCACACTAGTGAGAAGTGAGCAGAGTGAGCAGCGCACACTAGTGAGAAGTGAGCAGTGTGAGCAGCGCACACTAGTGAGAAGTGAGCACTGTGAGCAGCGCACACTAGTGAGAAGTGAGCAGTGTGAGCAGCGCACACTAGTGAGAACTTGAGAAGTGAGCAGTGTGAGCAGCGCACACTAGTGAGAAGTGAGCAGTGTGAGCAGCGGACACTAGCGAGAAGTGAGCAGTGTGAGCAGCGCACACTAGTGAGAACTTGAGAAGTGAGCAGTGTGAGCACACGCACATCGATGTCCCTGCTGTCACTACAGTACAGAAAAAACGGACCACCAGGGCACAAAACAGAGCACGATACAGACCCGTTTCGAGGCCTCCTTTAAAAAACTGTCCGTGCTGAGCACCGGTGAGACCTGGCCCACTTAAAGCCCTGATGGAGAGGATTATCACTTGCAGGCTCAATAACGCACGGGGTGGAGAGGATTGTCAATTAAAGGCCCTCTAACACATGACTGGGCAAGGATTGTCCACTGAAGGCCCAGTAATGCGTGGCATGGCAAGAATTATCAACTACACCCCTGCTATCATATGGCTTAGCGAAAATTGTCCCCTTGAGGGTGCACTAAACCATGGCTTGGGGAGGATTGACGCATGGCATGGCGAGGTTGTCCACTAAAGCCCCACTGTTAAAACCCCTTTCATAGAGCCACGGGGCATGCAGCGGCTACTGCGCACAACCGTGATGGTTGAGGCCTTTTACTCCCGATGTCCCAGGGCCCAACCCACTACGGACCTAATACGTACCCCTTCTGTACTTGACTCTTAGTGGTAGCTGTGATCGAGCAGTCAAGGCTCCCTCGGGGGGCTGTAGATAGAGGTCTGTGAACATGACTAATGACTCAAAGTGCAGGCCGCCCGAGTAATAAATCAATGTCCAGCCAAATACTTGCTTTTAGAAGATAACGTAGTATTATTTCTAACTCTACTCATGCAAAGGAATTCGACATTCAGAAGCAACAACACAATCCCCCTTGAGGTCGGAGCTCTATAGTTGTCAGGCACATCCCTGTCCCATCCTTCTTCATGTGACATGTCCTGGGTTATTCCCCTTCACCTAGGACGCATCAGGGAATCCAAACTACCTTCAGCGGTAAATCCGCCGGGGCCCCAAAAGCCAGATGCCAGTCTTACCCGCTCCAGCAGTGTGACAGTGTTCAGCGTTGCAGCAAGTCCCGTCTCCTCGAATGCTTCCGGTCCGGATCCTGTACGGCGAAGTCCGGCTGCACACATTGGACGCGGCAGCACCCGTCGGCACAGGCTCCTGTTGTCGAGCAGTGCTCTACGTCCTGCAATTCTCTTGGAAACAGTCAGGTGCAGTTGGAAGGTTAGACCCGTTGGCCACACTAGTAATCCTCTTGTCCTGGCCACAATCCAAGCAGTTGGCCACAGCGATACCGGCAGCCCTTTCTGGCAGACGGGGTTGCTCGTTGCTCACTATACGGCTCAGACTCTTCAGTACGATTGCCCAAAGCACGGCAGACAAAACCCTCATGCCTCAGCCCAATCAACTTCACTGATGGCTCCTTCTGGCATTCGCGGGCAGCACTGCGCGGCACTGTGGGCCTGGTGCTTGGAGGATGGAATATAACAGACCTCGCCTACCAGGCAGGTATCTTGAACACCCTTCAAAATAAACCCCTCCACATCCTATCCATCCATAACATGGTACTTCCCATGCAGTGTTCTCTTGCACGCCACTGGTATCAGCACGCCCTGTTCCGCAGCGGAACGGGAAGAGCCCTATGATGAAGCATGCCACCAAGGGCTAACCCTGTTGAGTGAGGGTTATGCAAAAAAAGCCTTGCACTTTTCTACCTGTAGGAGGTTTAGTGCTGAGTTCGGAGTAGGGCTCCCTTATTTTCGACAAATAGGTAATAAAGAGGACAGGACAGCCTCTGGGAATTTACTCTTATCTGCCCCTTTTTTGATGTGTTCTCTTGGGCATCCAACAAATGCCCTAAAACCTTACAGGGCATTCTTGCCCTGAGCCTCAAGTACAGCTAACAAGCCCTCCACGCATATTGACCCAAGAGCTGTAAAAATGTCAGGAAGAAGTGTGAGATCTCTCCCAAATCAGTCTTGACCCTGCGCCCAATGGGAACAGTCAGACACTCTGTTCATCACCACCCCCTTTTCTGAATCGTTTTTGGCCACTATAGGTGTGGCAGGGTATACTCAGACATGAGTCCCTTTCTCACTGTACCATCAGGATTCAAGCAAGCCGGGCCGAAGAAGGCTGAAATGCCAGAAACCGGTCCCCGGTAACTTGTCTCCTTTCTGGTGAAGAATTGGCTTGGTAGTTTAGTCTGGCCTGTTCCCATGATGCACTGGGCCAGGGACAGACTGATTTGCATATAGCCAGGTTCTGAGCTGGGATGGTGCAGTGAGATAAATAACGGTGATGGATTAAGCCCTGATCTTTGGACTGGGTAGGAGGGGTCTGCTTAATTCAGACACTCTGTTCATCACCACCCCCTTTTCTGAATCGTTTTTGGCCACTATAGGTGTGGCAGGGTATACTCAGACATGAGTCCCTTTCTCACTGCACCATCAGGATTCAAGCAAGCCGGGCCGAAGAAGGCTGAAATGCCAGAAACCGGTCCCCGGTAGCTTGTCTCCTTTCTGGTGAAGAATTGGCTTGGTAGTTTAGTCTGGCCTGTTCCCATGATGCACTGGGCCAGGGACAGACTGATTTGCATATAGCCAGGTTCTGAGCTGGGATGGTGCAGTGAGATAAATAACGGTGATGGATTAAGCCCTGATCTTTGGACTGGGTAAGAGTGGTCTGCTTAATTCAGACACTCTGTTCATCACCACCCCCCTTTCCTGAATCAATGGGAGCAGTCCAGCCTGAACTGCCAGGCCAGGTCCTCCTTGGACTGAATCAAGCATCCTGGGACCGCTTTCGGGCTTTCAGCCCTCATCAGCCTGGATAGCTTGACTCCAGTGGTATGGAGAGCACAGGACTCACGTCTGGGCATACCCGTCCCACTCTGGGGACAAATGAAAAAAGAACAATTAATGGACAGAATGCAGAATAATGTCATACACTCACCCCAGTACAGGGATCTGGGCCTAAATCCATTGTTTTTTTGCTCACAGTGCCATTCCAGTTGGAACCCAGCCATAGGCAAATCAGTCTTGACCCTGCGCCCAATGGGAACAGTCTGACCGAGCTGCCATGCCAGATCTTCCCTGGACTGAAAACAAGCATCCAAGGACCGGTTTCGGGCTTTCACCTCTCATCAGCCAGGATAGCTTGAGAATGGCCACTAATAGTTTCCTCCAAGAAATCGATTCTACTTGAGAGATGCTGGTACTGAAAATAAATGGATTACACCCCTGCTAATAAGTCCCAGTACTCTCCCACTCAATGTATTACACACCTGCTAATAAGTCCCAGTACTCTCCCGCACAATGTATTACACCCCTGCTGAAAAGTGCCAGTACTCTCCCACTCAATGTATTACACCCCTGCAAAGAAGTGCCAGTACTCTCCCACTCAATGTATTACACCCCTGCAAAGAAGTGCCAGTACTCTCCCACTCAATGTATTACAACCCTGCAAAGAAGTGCCACTACTCTCCCGCTCAATGTATTACACCCCTGCAAAGAAGTGCCAGTACTCTCCCGCTCAATGTATTACACCCCTGCTGAAAAGTGCCAGTACTCTCCCACTCAATGTATTACACCCCTGCAAAGAAGTACCACTACTCTCCCGCTCAATGTATTACACCCCTGCTGAAAAGTGCCAGTACTCTCCCACTCAATGTATTACACCCCTGCTGAGAAGTGCCAGTACTCTCCCACTCAATGTATTGCACCCCTGCTGAAAAGGGCCAGTACTCTCCCACTCACTGTATTACACCCCTGCTGAGAAGTGCCAGTACTCTCCCACTTACTATATTACACCCCTGCTGAGAAGTTCTGTCCTTTCCCACTCAATGTATTACACCCCTGCTGAGAAGTTCTGTGCTCTCCCACTCAATGCATTAAACCCTTGCTGAAAACTGCCAGCACTCCCCCACTCAATGTATTACACCCCTGCTGAAAAGAGCCAGTTCTCTCCCACTCAATGTATTACACCCCTGCTGAAAAGTGCCATTACTCCCCCACTCAATGTTTTACACCCCTGCTGAAAAGGGCCAGTTCTCTCCCACTCAATATATTACACCCCTGCTGAGATTTGCAAGTACTCTCCCACTCAATGTATTACACCCCTGCTGAAAAGTTCCATGTTGGACAGGCCCCAGGAAGGGCTCGCTCCCTCCCCGCATGACAGAGCCCGGACATCGGCTCTCCAGGTGCTACCCCCAGAAGCAACCCGCAACCCGTCTCCTACGGGACGCCTGGCCCCGAACATCTCTGTATCATTGGCCCTAGCAACCGTCAGCACCATTGCCCGGGCCCAGCCGCCATCTTGGACCCTGCACCACGAGGCCGCGTGGCCTCAGCTCGACCCCAACCCTGGGCCTGGCCAGGCCCCGACATCCCGGCACCACCATCCACCCAGGAGGTGAACGGACCGCTTGGCAGGTCAATGGGAGAGAGGAGTGTCGATGGCTCTCCCCCGCCAGGTGCCGATCGCCCCCAGCCTCCCCGGGCGCTGGCTCCACCCCCCTGCTGGGTGTCTGGACTCCCTCATCCCGGACCTCCCGACCTCCAAGTGCGAGGGTCCGGACATCAAAGGGCGCCAGACCTATAACTGAGGCAGCTCCAGAGCAGGAAGAAAGTTGTATCCTGGAGTCGAGAGACACCGTGAAGAACTCATCCTTGACGGACTGCTGGCACTGCCACAGCCCTGCCTTGTGAACTGTCGTCCTGCCTGCTGGCGCTGCCGCGGCCTTCTGCAACCCTTATCCTCGTAGGGACCTGCTGGCGCTGCCGCGGCCCTTTGCAACCTACATCCTCGTCGGGACCTGCTGGCGCTGCCGCGGCCCCCTTGCAACCACCATCTTCGTCGGGACCTGCTGGCGCTGCCGCGGCCCGTTGCTACCTACGACCTCCTCGGGACCTGCTGGCGCTGCCGCGGCCCGATCTTCCAGAACGCCGAGCTCGAGGATTGTGAGCTACCATCATCCCATCTCAATACCAGATTGGTAACAAGACTGTCCCGCTACCCCCTTTCCCTGCCAGAGACTAGAATTGAGAGGATCCTCGTATCCTGATCTCACTGTACCGTATTACCTTACTTCAAGAACTGCATATAAAAAGCATAAACCCTATCTTTGTGTGGTGTCCATCTGTGGGGGGGAAGTTACTTGTCTGTACGATCGCTAGGGGACGGCTCTCCCCGGAGGCCTCTCCCCTTGTCCTCGGCCGACCTTCCAGGTCCCGTCTAACATTGGTGGCAGCGGTGGGATCCGAACCAACGCGTAATCGTACAGAGAGTAACTCACCCCACGACTAAACCACAATGACAACCAAAGAGAGCGGATCCACAGAGAAATTCCAGATGGAAAAACTAGAAGAGTACAGCCATCGAGAGCTAAAACAATTTTGCATAGAACTAGGCATTGCTACCACCGGTCTGAGCACGAAAGAGGACTTCAAACACGCCCTAGAAACTTGGGCAGAAACCGCCAGACCCCGGGACCAAAACGTCGAAGCACCAGAGACAAACACCACTCCGACCGAAGAAAGAAGAGCGGGTCTCTCCCGGTAAGAGATCCAGGAACGAGAAAAAAGCAGACTCCACGAATTAGAGTTGGCACGGCTCAAGTTGGACGGAGAGCTGAAACTGGCAGAACAGAAGATAAACTTAGAACACTTACGGCTCCGAGAAGAGCGGGAAGAAAAACAAAGACAAAGAGAACTCGAAGAGAAAAGACTGGCATACGAACACGAGCGCAAGCTCGCAGAGATAGAAATGCGGAACAGAACAAGGAACTGGGGGTACCCGAGCAACCGCGCACCCCAGGCGCTACAGAACCAAAGGTCCACATCCCTAAAGATGTCGTCCGAGAATATTATCGGAACGACGACATACAACAGTGGTTCAAGGCCTACGAGATCGCCATGACCTCCCACCGGATCGATCAAAGTGACTGGGGAGCCGGTCTATGGGGGAGGTTCGTCAATGAAGGCCGCGATGCCCTGCTACAGCTCCCGGACCATCAGATGACGTCCTATGACCACATGAAGGCCGCTCTCCTCACTCGATATGGGCTCACGCCCGAGATGTACCGCCAGAGGTTCCGCGACTGCACACGGATCCCGGGTACGACTTGGGTAGAATATGTGAACTATTTCAGCAGAGCCTTCGAGGGATGGATAAAGGGGAGCCACGTAACGACTTACGAGCAACTCTTCAACCTCATTGTGTGGGAGCACCTCTCCAACAACTGCTTTGTCGAGCTCAGGCAGCACCTCCTCGACAGTAAATTGACTGAACCGCGGCAGCTCGCCGCCGAGGCTGACCGATGGGAAAGCACCCGAGTGGCCCGGAGTGGGCCAAACCAACAGAACAGAACCAACCAAGGTCACCATCGTCCCCGAGGAGGAGGAGGAGGCCAGGGCCGGGGCAGAGATGCCGTCCCGGCAGCTCCCGCCAACACCACCCCGCCCCCGGCCGGTCGGGGAAACCCCCCGATGCGCCCAGGGTTCCGAGCCAACGTTACTTGCCACCGGTGCCAGCGCATCGGCCACTATGCTAGCGACCCGAACTGCCCAAAGAACCAGACTCCCGGGCCCCGCCAGGTCGCTGTCGCCGCCCTAGGAGAAGAGCAAATCTCCGAAGAGCATGAAGAATACGAGCAGGAGCAGCCCGAGTGGGAACCTGCCGCCATGGTCCTAGCTTGCCTAGGGGGAAGAGACATGATCCCGCGGGTCCCCCTACCCACCAACACCAGAAAATACAGCCAGTGGGTGAACATAAATGGGCGCAAGGCCGAAGCCCTGCGTGACACGGGGGCCAGTGTGACGGCTGTCCGCTGTCACCTGGTGACCCCAGAACAAATCCTGCCAAACGTTCTCTGCCCCGTCCGATCGGCCGACAATTCTGAGAGCCTGTGTCGGATGGCCTGCGTCCCCTTCGAATAGGGAGGAGTGTCCGGCATGCTAAAAGTGACTGTCCGCGATGATGCCCCCGTGGACTGCCTCCTGGGGAACGATCTCGAGAGTTCCCCGTGGGCGGCCGTTGAAAGAAGAGAGCACCTGGGGATGTTGGGCCTCCCGGACTGGGCGTGCGTAACCACCCGGTCCATGGCCGCCCGCGCCATCCCCAGACCCGAAGAACCCGAATGGCCAGCACCTCCTCCCCCGATCACTCCAGAGGAAGACACCGTCCATCCTGACCCCCCAGAACAAACCCAGGAAAGGCCCGCTCAGCCCCAAGACCTACCAGACCTGGCTCAGTGGCGTCAAGAGGGGGGCCCACCCAGGAACAATTCCGGCAGGAGCAAAAGACCTGTCCCTCCCTCGAGGGACTCCAACAGCAAGCCCTCGCCCAGAGCGCGGGAGACACCGCAGGGGCCCACTGGATCTATTGGGACAATGACCTACTGTACAGCGAGCAAAGAATCGCGGAATTGGGGGCCAGTCGGGTGCTGGTGGTGCCCCTCCGCTTCAGAGACTTCCTTTTGAACTTGGCACATGATGTCCCCCTGGCTGGGCACCTGGGGCAAGACAAAACCTACAACCGCCTGGTAACCCACTTTTACTGGCCAAAGATGCGAAATGACGTCTCCAACCACTGCCGGGCCTGCCCCACCTGCCAGGCCAGCGGAAAGAGCGGCCGAAAACTCAAGGCACCCCTGCAACCATTCCCCGTCGTCACCACCCCGTTCAAAAGGGTGGGAATAGACATTGTGGGGCCCCTGGACCCCCGAACAGCACAAGGGCACCGATTCATCCTGGTGGACCACGCCACCAGCTATCCCGAGGCCGTTCCCCTTCGAACTGTGACAGCACCAGTGGTAGGCCGTGCCTTGATGGGGATCTTCTCTCGAGTGGGCTTCCCCCGGGAGGTCGTCAGCGACAGGGGCACGAACTTTATTTCCAAATATATGAAATCCCTCTGGCAGCAGTGCGGAGTCACCTACCGATTCACAACCCCCTATCACCCGCAAGGAAACGGACTGGTCGAGCGGTTCAACCGCACTCTCAAGGGGATGATCATGGGGCTGGAGGAACCCCTACGCCGCCAGTGGGACGTGCTACTCCTGTGCCTCCTCTTCGCCTACCGAGAAGTCCCCCAGAAGTCCCTCGCTTCAGCCCCTTCGAGCTCCTGTACGGACACCCTGTCCGAGGGCCCCTCAGCCTAGTTAAAGAAGAATGGGAAATGGCCCCCCTGAAAACCCCTCCAGACGTCTATAAGTACCTCCTGACCCTCCGCAATCAGACCAGGCGATTCAGGGAGATCGCTAAAGCCAATCTTGAGGCCAGTCAGGAGGACATGAAGAAATGGTACGATCAACATGCCTCCTCCATCGAGTTCGAGCCTGGTCAGCAGGTATGGGTGATGTCCCCCATCGAGCCTTGTGCCTTGCAAGACAAATGGACAGGACCCTTCAAGGTGGTCGAACGCAAGGGCCCTGTCACCTATCTCATCGACATGGAATCCCCCCGGAACCCCCTCCGGGTCCTCCACGCCAACAGACTCAAACCACACTTCGTGCGCTCGGAGCTCAGCCTACTGATGGCTACAGACAGTGGGTCGGAAGAAGACTCCGAGCCCCTCCCTGACCTACTGAGGACCCGTGAAAAAGATGGTTCGGTGGACGGGGTCCGACTCTCCGATGCCCTGACCCCGGAGCAGCGCCAAGACTGCCGGGCCCTCCTGCTGCAATTTGCAAACCTGTTTTCCCTCACCCCCGGGGTCACCCCCTGGTGCCTTCACGACGTGGACACTGGGGACAGTCCCCCTATCCGACACCGGGCGTACCGAGTACCAGATCGGGTACGCGCCTGCATCCAAGAAGAAGTCTCCAAAATGCTCACACTCGGAGTCATCGAGCCCTCAGACAGCCCCTGGGCCAGCCCGGTCGTACTGGTCCCCAAAGCGGCTGCCCCGGGCACCACCCCCGAGCTCCGATTCTGCGTCGACTATCGGGGTCTGAACGCTGTCACCCGAACCGACGCTCATCCCATCCCCCGATCAGATGAACTGGTTGACCGCATGGGGGCTGCCCGCTACCTAAGCATCTTCAACCTGACAGCGGGCTACTGGCAGATCGGCCTCACCCCCAGGGCCCAAGAACGATCCGCTTTCTCCACCCCGGATGGACACTACCATTTCAAAGTGATGCCATTCAGCATGAAAAACGCTCCAGCCACTTTTCAAAGACTTGTGAACCAGGTATTGGCGGGCCTCGAAGAATTCAGCGCCGCCTACCTGGACGATATCGCGGTATACAGCCGCCACTGGTCAGACCACCTCCACCACCTCCGAGAGGTCCTGCAGGCCCTTCAACGAGCCGGCCTCACAATCAAGGCCAGCAAGTGCCGAATTGGCCAGGGGTCCGTGACCTACCTCGGGCACCAAGTGGGGAGCGGTCTGGTGGCCCCTCTCCAGCTCAAGATCGCTGCCATCCAGTCCTGGCAGCCCCCGTCACCCAAACCGAGGTCCGAGCCTTCTTGGGGCTCACCGGATACTACCGGCGGTTTGTGAAGGACTATGGCAGCATTGTGGGGCCCCTCACGGAACTCACATCCAAGAAACACCCAAAAACAGTCAACTGGACCCCAGACTGTCAAGCGGCCTTCGAGAAGCTGAAGGCCGCCATGTGCACCGCCCCTGTGCTCCAGGCCCCAGACTACAGCCGTGAGTTCATCGTCCAGACTGATGCCTCAGACCATGGCATTGGGGCCGTCCTCTCCCACCTGAACCCCGAGGGAGTCGACCAACCCGTGGCCTTCATCAGCCGACGCCTGCTGGCCCGAGAACAGCGCTGGAGTACCATCGAGCGGGAGGCCTTTGCAGTAGTGTGGGCCCTCAAGAAGCTCCGACCCTACCTCTTCGGTACCCACTTTCGGGTACAAACAGATCATCGCCCCCTGCAATGGTTAATGCAGATGCGGGGGGAGAATCCCAAACTGTTGCGATGGTCCATCTCCCTGCAGGGGATGGACTTCACTGTGGAGCATCGCCCTGGCCAAGACCACGCCAACGCGGATGGCCTGTCACGCTTTTTGCGCCTCGACGAGGAGAGTCCCCAAGAGGATGGGTGACTCTCCCCGCCTTCAGCTGGGGGGGACGCATGTTGGACAGGCCCCAGGAAGGGCTCGCTCCCTCCCCGCATGACAGAGCCCGGACATCGGCTCTCCAGGTGCTACCCCCAGAAGCAACCCGCAACCCGTCTCCTACGGGACGCCTGGCCCGAACACCTCTGTATCACTGGCCCGGGCCACCGTCAGCACCATTGCCCGGGCCCAGCCGCCATCTTGGACCCTGCACCACGAGGCCGCGTGGCCTCAGCTCTACCCCAACCCTGGGCCTGGCCAGGCCCCGACATCCCGGCACCACCATCCACCCAGGAGGTGAACGGACCACTTGGCAGGTCAATGGGAGAGAGGAGTGTCGATGGCTCTCCCCCGCCAGGTGCCGATCGCCCCCAGCCTCCCCGGGCGCTGGCTCCACCCCCCTGCTGGGTGTCTGGACTCCCTCATCCCGGACCTCCCGACCTCCAAGTGCGAGGGTCCGGACATCAAAGGGCGCCAGACCTATAACTGAGGCAGCTCCAGAGCAGGAAGGCAGTTGTATCCTGGAGTCGAGAGACACCATGAAGAACTCATCCTTGATGGACTGCTGGCGCTGCCACAGCCCTGCCTTGTGAACTGTCGTCCTGCCTGCTGGCGCTGCCGCGGCCTTCTGCAACCTTCATCCTCGTAGGGACCTGCTGGCGCTGCCGCGGCCCGTTGCAACCTACATCCTCGTCGGGACCTGCTGGCGCTGCCGCGGCCCCCTTGCAACCACCATCTTCGTCGGGACCTGCTGGCGCTGCCGCGGCCCGTTGCCACCTACGACCTCCTCGGGACCTGCTGGCGCTGCCGCGGCCCGATCTTCCAGAACGCCGAGCTCGAGGATTGTGAGCTACCATCATCCCATCTCAATACCAGATTGGTAACAAGACTGTCCCGCTACCCCCTTTCCCTGCCAGAGACTAGAATTGAGAGGATCCTCGTATCCTGATCTCACTGTACCGTATTACCTTACTTCAAGAACTGCATATAAAAAGCGTAAACAGTATCTTTGTGTGGTGTCCATCTGTGGGGGGGAAGTTACTTGTCTGTACGATCGCTAGGAGACGGCTCTCCCCGGAGGCCTCTCCCCTTGTCCTCTGCCGACCTTCCAGGTCCCGTCTAACAGTCCAGTTCTCTCCCACTCAATGTATTACACCCCTGCTGAGAAGTTCTATGCTCTCCCACTAAATATATTACACCCCTGCTGATAAGGGCCAGCGTTCTCCCACTCAATGTATTACTCTCCCGCTGAAAAGTGCCAGTTCTCCCCCACTCAATGTATTACACCCCTGCTGAAAAGGGCCAGTTCCCTCCCACTCAATGTATTAGACCCCTGCTGAAAAGAGCCTGTTCTCTCCCACTCAATGTATTACACCCCTGCTGAAAAGTGCCAGTTCTCTCCCACTCAATGTATTACACCCCTGCTGAAAAGGGCCAGTTCCCTCCCACTCAATGTATTAGACCCCTGCTGAAAAGAGCCTGTTCTCTCCCACTCAATGTATTAGACCCCTGCTGAAAAGTGCCAGTTCTCTCCCACTCAATGTATTACACCCCTGCTGAAAAGGGCCAGTTCTCTCCCACTCAATGTATTACACCCCTGCTGAAAAGTGGCAGTACTCTCCCACTCAATGTATTACACCCCTGCTGAAAAGTGCCAGTACTCTCCCACTCTATGTATTACACCCCTGCTGAGAAGCGCCAGTACTCTCCCACTCAATGTATTACACCCCTGCTGAGAAGTGCCAGTTCTCTCCCACTCAATGTATTACACCCCTGCTGAAAAGTGGCAGTACTCTCACACTCAATGTATTACACCCCTGCTGAAAAGTGCCAGTACTCTCCCACTCTATATATTACACCCCTGCTGAGAAGTGCCAGTTCTCCCCCACTCAATGTATTACACCCCTGCTGAAACGGGCCAGTTCCCTCCCACTCAATGTATTACACCCCTGCTGAGAAGTGCCAGTTCTCTCCCACTCAATGTATTACACCCCTGCTGAAAAGTGGCAGTACTCTCCCACTCAATGTATTACACCCCTGCTGAAAAGTGCCAGTACTCTCCCACTCTATGTATTACACCCCTGCTGAGAAGCGCCAGTACTCTCCCACTCTATGTATTACACCCCTGCTGAGAAGTGCCAGTTCTCTCCCACTCAATGTATTACATCCCTGCTGAGAAGTGCCAGTTCTCTCCCACTCAATGTATTACACCCCTGCTGAGAAGTGCCAGTTCTCTCCCACTCAATGTATTACACCCCTGCTGAGAAGTGCCAGTTCTCTCCCACTCAATGTATTACACCCCTGCTGAAAAGTGCCAGTTCTCTCCCACTCAATGTATTACACCCCTGCTGAGAAGTGCCAGTTCTCTCCCACTCAATGTATTACACCCCTGCTGAAAAGTGGCAGTACTCTCCCACTCAATGTATTACACCCCTGCTGAAAAGTGGCAGTACTCTCCCACTCAATGTATTACACCCCTGCTGAAAAGTGCCAGTACTCTCCCACTCTATGTATTACACCCCTGCTGAGAAGCGCCAGTACTCTCCCACTCTATGTATTACACCCCTGCTGAGAAGTGCCAGTTCTCTCCCACTCAATGTATTACATCCCTGCTGAGAAGTGCCAGTTCTCTCCCACTCAATGTATTACACCCCTGCTGAGAAGTGCCAGTTCTCTCCCACTCAATGTATTACACCCCTGCTGAGAAGTGCCAGTTCTCTCCCACTCAATGTATTACACCCCTGCTGAAAAGTGCCAGTTCTCTCCCACTCAATGTATTACACCCCTGCTGAGAAGTGCCAGTTCTCTCCCACTCAATGTATTACACCCCTGCTGAAAAGTGGCAGTACTCTCCCACTCAATGTATTACACCCCTGCTGAAAAGTGCCAGTACTCTCCCACTCTATGTATTACACCCCTGCTGAGAAGCGCCAGTACTCTTCCACTCTATGTATTACACCCCTGCTGAGAAGTGCCAGTTCTCTCCCACTCAATGTATTACACCCCTGCTGAAAAGTGGCAGTACTCTCCCACTCAATGTATTACACCCCTGCTGAAAAGTGCCAGTACTCTCCCACTCTATGTATTACACCCCTGCTGAGAAGTGCCAGTTCTCCCCCACTCAATGTATTACACCCCTGCTGAAACGGGCCAGTTCCCTCCCACTCAATGTATTAGACCCCTGCTGAAAAGAGCCTGTTCTCTCCCACTCAATGTATTACACCCCTGCTGAAAAGGGCCAGTTCTCTCCCACTCAATGTATTAGACCCCTGCTGAAAAGAGTCTGTTCTCTCCCACTCAATGTATTACACCCCTGCTGAAAAGGGCCAGTTCTCTCCCACTCAATGTATTACACCCCTGCTGAGAAGTGCCAGTTCTCTCCCACTCAATGTATTACACCCCTGCTGAAAAGGGCCAGTTCTCTCCCACTCAATGTATTACACCCCTGCTGAGAAGTGCCAGTTCTCTCCCACTCAATGTATTACACCCCTGCTGAGAAGTGCCAGTTCTCTCCCACTCAATGTGTTACACCCCTGCTGAAAAGTGCCAGTTCTCTCCCACTCAATGTATTACACCCCTGCTGAAAAGTGCCAGTTCTCTCCCACTCAATGTATTACACCCCTGCTGAGAAGTGCCAGTTCTCTCCAACTCAATGTATTACACCCCTGCTGAAAAGTGCCAGTACTCTCCCACTCTATGTATTACACCCCTGCTGAGAAGCGCCAGTACTCTTCCACTCTATGTATTACACCCCTGCTGAGAAGTGCCAGTTCTCTCCCACTCAATGTATTACACCCCTGCTGAAAAGTGGCAGTACTCTCCCACTCAATGTATTACACCCCTGCTGAAAAGTGCCAGTACTCTCCCACTCTATGTATTACACCCCTGCTGAGAAGTGCCAGTTCTCCCCCACTCAATGTATTACACCCCTGCTGAAACGGGCCAGTTCCCTCCCACTCAATGTATTAGACCCCTGCTGAAAAGAGCCTGTTCTCTCCCACTCAATGTATTACACCCCTGCTGAAAAGGGCCAGTTCTCTCCCACTCAATGTATTAGACCCCTGCTGAAAAGAGTCTGTTCTCTCCCACTCAATGTATTACACCCCTGCTGAAAAGGGCCAGTTCTCTCCCACTCAATGTATTACACCCCTGCTGAGAAGTGCCAGTTCTCTCCCACTCAATGTATTACACCCCTGCTGAAAAGGGCCAGTTCTCTCCCACTCAATGTATTACACCCCTGCTGAGAAGTGCCAGTTCTCTCCCACTCAATGTATTACACCCCTGCTGAGAAGTGCCAGTTCTCTCCCACTCAATGTATTACACCCCTGCTGAAAAGTGCCAGTTCTCTCCCACTCAATGTATTACACCCCTGCTGAAAAGTGCCAGTACTCTCCCACTCTATGTATTACACCCCTGCTGAAAAGGGCCAGTTCTCTCCCACTCAATGTATTACACCCCTGCTGAAAAGGGCCAGTTCTCTCCCACTCAATGTATTACACCCCTGCTGAGAAGTGCCAGTTCTCTCCCACTCAATGTATTACACCCCTGCTGAGAAGTGCCAGTTCTCTCCCACTCAATGTATTACACCCCTGCTGAGAAGCGCCAGTACTCTCCCACTCTATGTATTACACCCCTGCTGAGAAGTGCCAGTTCTCTCCCACTCAATGTATTACACCCCTGCTGAAAAGTGCCACTAATCCAACTTGTAAGGACAGAGGTCGTATCACAACACCAGACACGGCTGCAAACAGTCTGTGCTCGGTTTGCAAATATTTCAATTGAAGCTCTTCTTTGTACATCGGCCCTAAGTCTCTTATCAGGCTCCGCCATGTGACGTAACAGGGTTCGAGCTCGGAACACCAGGCATTTCTTTCGTAGGAGCAGTTAAAGAGTTCAGAATCACACAGAATCTTTCCTCCCTTGGACCACAGACTGCAAACAGCCATTCCTTGGCAGCAGGAGGGTTCTTACATCTGGGCATTGCTGTCCGTGCCCTGGCCTGCAGCGCCCTCTGCCGGATCCCGGTCCTGCCAACAGCCACAGTGCAGACAGGCATACATCACACAGTCTAACTGCATTCACACACACTTTAAGTTTTGGTAGGAAGGGGGCCATTTCGTAAATCCAGTCCTGACCTGTCACATAAGGCTCGTGTTTCAACACCAATAGGAGCGATGGTTCAGTCCTCAAAGTGTGTGCAACACACACACACGGACACACCTCCGCACACATGCAGGGTCCACATGTATACACATACACTGGCAGACATGCACACATAGATCCACATTCACAAACACACGTGCACACATCCAGTTAGTAATACACATGCACAAAGGTGTGCACATATAAAACCACATGTACATACACACGTGCACACACACAAACACACAGATCACACATGCACACACATCACACATACACACAGACATACATGCTTGTGACTATTGTTGCCAAGTTTCTCAGAAAAAACACACCAGCCATTTCTTTCTAGTTAGCTGTTCTGGGGGGGGCAAGAGCTGGGAGTTGAGTCAGTACAGAGGCCTGCTGTGCCACCAGGGCTGCTGTCTGCCTGGGAGCCTGTCTCCCAGAGGCGAGGGGAAACCACCTGAGCTCTGCACACCTTTCTGGAGAAGGGAAGTGTCTGTATCTGTCCTTCTCCTACATCGCCGCCAAGACCTGGAACGACTGCCCCTCCACCTCCGAACAGCCCCCGCCCTGCGGACGTCAGAGAGCGACTCAAGACCTGGCTTTTCAACAGAGACCCATGCGCCCTCAGCGCCCAGATACCCTTAGGGGTGACAGTGCAGCGCTATGCAAATGCTGATTGACTGCTGGTCGAGTGGCGTAATGAAACTTGAGGGGCCCCCTGCAAAGTACATGGAAGACCCCCTGACCCAATCTGGAGCTTTCAGGCCAGGGGTCCGTGTTTGACGGGGCCCCAAGGAGCTCGAGAACCCCTAGCACTGCAGGGAGTGCGGGGCTAATGTCTCACCACTGACTGAAGTGCCTAGAAGCCTGCCTGCTGAGAGAGAGAAGGAGCATCCTTACCCTGCAGTAGCAGAGACTGCTCAAGAGGGAGGGTGGTGCAGTGTTGTTTTGGTGGCTGTGGGCCCCCTGGAGCAGAAGATGGCAGGAGAGTGATTTGGGAAGACCCAGTCCTCAGTGGCTCCCCCAGGCTCTCCCGACTCTTCCAGGTAAGGCTCCAGGACTAGATGATTGCCAATGCCCAGTCGTGCCCACGCGTGCTGCATCTGTTGAGGGTTCTAATCACCCATACGGGGCTGCAACCACTGACTGAGCCCCCACGAGGGCTGGTCATGCATTGGGTTGGTAGCACTTACAAGGTGGTCACATCATCAGTAGCTGCACCCGCAGAAGGACTAGTCGCTTAGTCGGTAGTTTCAGTCCTGCACGGCCCAGTTACAATATGTACCAGTGGCACACTGGTACATATTGTACCTGGGCCGCCACTGGTACATATTGTACCTGGGCCGCCACTGGTACATATTGTACCTGGGCCGCCACTGGTACATATTGTACATGGGCCGCCACTGGTACATATTGTACCTGGGCCGCCACTGGTACATATTGTACCTGGGCCGCCACTGGTACATATTGTGACTGGGCCGCGCAGGACTGAAACTACCGACTAAGCGACTAGTCCTTCTGCGGCTGCAGCTACTGACGATGTGACCGCCTGGTCAGTGCTACCAACCCAATGCATGACCAGCCCACGTGGGGGCTGAAAGTGCCAAGTGTCACAGGCCACTTCAGAGTTTTGATTCGTGGTCGACCAATCTCTGCCATGGCACCTGCTGTCAGCTGAAGAGGCCTTATACACTTACCACCGTTCCAGGTGGGACCTCATCATCCAGAATGTGAGAAGTTGGCCTGGCATATGCTGTCCACTATTCTAGTGGGCACCTTGCACCAGTCCAAACGACCCTTATTGATGGTAGGTTTAAAGACAATCTTTATTGAAAGCTATCCTAGTAATAGCTGTGGAGAGCAGCCTTCAGGCTAAGTCTTGAAGGAATGTAAAGCAGCTTGTTGTACCTGGCTGCAGCATCCATTTTGTGATGCTGTGGTTCTTTTAAACTATTACCATTTGGGTAAGTATGTACATGTCTTCTCCCTCTAGAAGGGTGGGATTCTAGCCCCGCCATCAGGACTGGCAGGGGGGAGCGGGGTGGGTAGGATTCCAAAGTGTTTGACGCCAAACACAACATGTTTCCATGCAGCTATTCCAAAGTTAGCATTAACCGCAAGGTTATAATGCACTTAAGAGTATATGGTCTGGCTGCATCACAGAACAGCTACAGAGAATAGATTCCGAAAGCTGCAGAGGGGCCCTGCTCATGCATGGGCACCCTCCCATACAAAACCAAGCACTCTGCCTTCAGGATGGATAAGGCCTGCCATAAGAGTGACTTAAAGGTTTATATGTGTCAGTGATTAAAGGTAGATATAGGTAGCCTATATCTTAGTATGGGGTGCATGCACCACCTTACCCAAGCTGCAGTAGCAGACCTATGGTGCCATTTTGGAAGGATTCCCAGGGGTGGCATAATACATGCTTCAGTCCCTGGTAGGCCTCTGGGGTACCTATGTCCTTAGTACCTAAGGTACCATATACTAGGGACTCACCAGGGTAACCCAGTAACCAATCGAGAGTGTAATTAATGTACATGCAATTAATTTAAAGAGGAAAGCAGATAGGCTGGGTCCCTGATTAGCAGGTAATCCAGCCAAAATAGGTCAAAAACCATCAAAACACCAGGAAAAAAGTGGGGCAACCATGCAGTAAGATTCCACCTTCCTACACAAAGGGTATCTGGGCACTCCACCGTCACCAGGGATAGTTTTATTGACCTTTCCTTAAAACAATTTGCTTCAATTATAATCTTTCAATTTATAAGAAGCCTATTTGGTTGCTATCAAGGTATCAAAATGCTATTGAAAGGCCTACTTTCTATGTATTGTCCACAAACAGCGTTAACTTGCTGTTAATGAACACCTATTGTGAACAAACAGTGTGTAGTGTGGGCATTTGGGACAGCCTCTGACTAGTGATTGGATGGCTTCCTTGCCACTCTCATTCCCTGTTCCTGATTAGATAGCTGTCCTCCTTAAAAGCCAGGAGTATTTGGTCTCTTCATGCTTTGATTGGCTAGCAGGTATCCTCATACACAACAAAGATATCCCAGAGTCTAGATACAAAGGGATCAAGAATTTTGGGGTGTCCCGTTTTTACAGGCCAACAGGCCTGCTGTCCAATAGAAATGCTCTGTGTATCTCTGAGTTCCCTGGAGTCTAATAGGGATTTAGTAGCACTACGCAACAAGTATCTGGTGTGTACCTCATACAGCGAAAAACAATGGTTACTATGAATATAGGGTGAAACGTAATATGAACTAATACAAATAAGTGATAACAAATTTTTTTATAAACAAGTTTATTCTTCTCTTGTACAAATTAAAGCATATCGTAATGTTTAAAAACAGCAATAAAAACAAACATATATGTAATCAGTCAACATCGTATTATACAAATTCATTCAAATTAAAATACAATTCGATACATCACAACAAGAATCACAGTTTAAGTCGACGCGGCGTTTCGTTTTTTTTTATAAGACAGCTTCTTCAGGACCGATTCTGTATTGCTAATCTTTTTATATTTAAGTCCACTTCAATTTCTAGTGGTATGTATTGCCCCAGTCTTGTACGAGATGTTGGCATCAGATGGATTTTGGCCTGAGGTTATCTATCTTAATTAAATTAGGTATCAGGCCTTCAGACTGTGCGAGGGAGCCACCGTTGTAGTTTGGGAGTAAAGTTACCTATTCTCGTGGGGGCAAGCCGCTGCAGTGAATTGCTTCTTGATGGCAATTGGCGCCGAAATTTTTGTAGGACTTATTCTCCCCTTTTTTCTTTTTCTTTTCGCCGACAGCGCTCTATTCCTTTAAATACGGCCTCCCTGCTCCTCATCACAGTGACGCTGGTTCCGTGTCAGACTTCAATTCCGATCTCGGAACAGGAGAGCATATCATGGCAACCTTAGAGCCTTGAGTGTAATCATACGTGTTCCATACTAATAACCATTGTGGCAATTAATTTACCAGCCGGTTTTCCCTTTTAATGTAAGGGCACTCAACGTACTATTCTTACCTCAAGTGTACGGAGGAAATACCTCACCCCACCTGGCAACGGCTCAGGACAAAGGAGGCACCGCTCTAGAAGGCAAAAAACAGGGCAACCCACCAATTTAGTTACTGGGACCCCGATTGACCTTACATCTTATATCTGTAGTTAAAAAGTAGAAAAAAACAGTCCACACTTTCCACAATATCATAGACCAGCCCTACATGTTGTCATTGGCTGGTCCCATGACAACATGTAGGGCTGGTATATGGCTGGTCTATGTTTGTATTTTCTTGTAGATCTTTCAAGTGACACGAGGACTGTGAACTGTGAAAAACAGGTGACAATGTCGTATTGTTTCCAATGTGGAGCATATGCATGGATGTATTAATAATATTTAACTTTTGGTTTATTTATTTTTTCATCACTTTTTCAGAAGTAATTATTACTGGATAGGTCCTGACGAAAGCACAAGGCATAGGATTGCTGGAAATGTGCTGAAACATGTTGACCATTTAGATCTTTTGAGACAGCTATTTGTTGAAACTGTCTCTTTGCACTGTTTTTAATGTTGGACCGTGATAGACAAGAATACAATTGTGGTCTGTTCACGCTTCAATTTTAACCTCACAATTTTTGTTTGCACTGCACTTGTCCTCATACACTCGATAACACACTTGCTCACATCTGTATGGTTAAAACCCTCAAACTATAAAAACATCCTTGGGCTCCTCCATCAAGAGGTTGGAGTTGTAGCCCTGATAGTCACCAGGTTGACTATCAATGGAGACCCATATGATGAAGCATGTTACCTGGAACGGTGAGTGATGGGAATCCGAAAATGTATTGATTATTTTTTCAGGATTTAAGCATTATTCCGTAAGGCAGACTTGTTTTAGTAAGTTATACGTGGTTCCATTTGTATCTAGACTCTGGGATATCTTTGTTGTGTATATGGTTAATGTGGGGCTATATATCCTGGTTAGTCTTTAAACTTTGGCCTCTGACCCAACCTAAAACGTGTTGTATTATATAGCAGGCATCCTCTGCTGCTTATGTCAGACCTTGCATTTCAGCGCATCGGAGGGACAGCTTTCACGCCTTATCTTCACCCCAAACTGCTCTCCCCACTCCCCTGCCCTCTCACCCCTTTATTTAAAAACAAGTCTTCCCCAACAGCATCGGCTTCAGCTCCCCTTTTCTTTCCCACCCCACTTCCCCCTCACCCGTCACACCTCAGCTTAGGGCAGCCATCTATGAAAAAGGAAATTTGCCAAACTATTGGGTGAGATAGATTTATTGGCTTTGCCAATTCTTGTATGAAGGCAGCCAGCCCATGCAGTTCCATGCAGTTGCCAATGCTTGTATGAAGACAGCCAGTCCATGCAGTGCCATGCAGTTGCCCATGCTTGTATGAAGACAGCCAGTCCATGCAGTGCCATGCAGTTGCCAATGCTTGTATGAAGGCAGCCGGGCCTTATAGTTGCCAATGCTTGTATGAAGGCAGCCGGGCCTTGCAGTGCCATGCAGTTGCCAATGCTTTTATGAAGGCAGCCGGACCTTGCAGTGCCATGCAGTTGCCAATGCTTGTATGAAGCAGCCGGGTCTTGCAGTGCCATGCAGTTGTCAATGCTTGTATGAAGGCAGTCGGGCCTTGTAGTGCCTTGTAGTTGCCAATGCTTGTATGAAGGCAGCCGGCCCTTGCAGTGCCATGCGGTTGCCAATGCTTGTATGAAACAGCCGGGCCCTGCAGTGCCATGCAGTTGTCAATGCTTGTATGAAGGCAGCCGGGCCTTGTAGTGCCTTGTAGTTGCCAATGCTCGTATGAAGGCAGCCGGGCCTTGCAGTGCCTTGTAGTTGCTAATGCTCGTATGAAGGCAGCCGGGCCTTGTAGTGCCTTGTAGTTGCCAATGCTTGTATGAAGGCAGCCGGGCCTTGCAGTGCCATGCAGTTGTCAATGCTTGTATGAAGGCAGCCGGGCCTTGTAGTGCCTTGTAGTTGCCAATGCTTGTATGAAGGCAGCCGGGCCTTGCAGTGCCTTGTAGTTGCTAATGCTAGTATGAAGCAGCCGGGCCCTGCAGTGCCATGCAGTTGTCAATGCTTGTATGAAGCAGTCGGGCCTTGCAGTGACAGGCAGTTGCCAATGCTTGTATGAAGGCAGCCGGGCCTTGTAGTGCCTTGTAGTTGCCAATGCTAGTATGAGGCAGCCGGGTCCTGCAGTGCCATGCAGTTGTCAATGCTTGTATGAAGGCAGCCGGGCCTTGCAGTGCCTTGCAGTTGCCAATGCTTGTATGAAGGCAGCCGGGCCTTGCAGTGCCATGCAGTTGTCAATGCTTGTATGAAGCAGCCGGGTCCTGCAGTGCCATGCAGTTGTCAATGCTTGTATGAAGCAGCCTGGTCCTTGTAGTGCCTTGTAGTTGCCAATGCTCTTATAAAGGCAGCCGGGCCTTGCAGTGCCTTGTAGTTGCTAATGCTCGTATGAAGGCAGCCGGGCCTTGTAGTGCCTTGTAGTTGCCAATGCTTGTAGTTGCCAATGCTTGTATGAAGGCAGCCGGGCCTTGCAGTGCCATGCAGTTGCCAATGCTTTTATGAAGGCAGCCGGGCCTTGCAGTGCCATGCAGTTGCCAATGCTTGTATGAAGCAGCCGGGCCTTGCAGTGCCATGCAGTTGTCAATGCTGGTATGAAGAAAGCCGGGCCTTGTAGTGCCTTGTAGTTGCCAATGCTTGTATGAAGGCAGCCGGCCCTTGCAGAGCCGTGCGGTTGCCAATGCTTGTATGAAACAGCCGGGCCCTGCAGTGCCATGCAGTTGTCAATGCTTGTATGAAGGCAGCTGGACCTTGTAGTGCCTTGTAGTTGCAAATGCTCGTATGAAGGCAGCCGGGCCTTGCAGTGCCTTGTAGTTGCTAATGATCGTATGAAGGCAGCCGGGCCTTGTAGTGCCTTGTAGTTGCAAATGCTTGTATGAAGGCAGCCGGGCCTTGCAGTGCCATGCAGTTGTCAATGCTTGTATGAAGGCAGCCGGGCCTTGTAGTGCCTTGCAGTTGCCAATGCTTGTATGAAGGCAACCGGGCCTTGCAGTGCCTTGTAGTTGCTAATGCTAGTATGAAGCAGCCGGGCCCTGCAGTGCCATGCAGTTGTCAATGCTTGTATGAAGGCAGCCGGGCCTTGCAGTGCCTTGCAGTTGCCAATGCTTGTATGAAGGCAGCCGGGCCTTGCAGTGCCATGCAGTTGTCAATGCTTGTATGAAGCAGCCGGGTCCTGCAGTGCCATGCAGTTGTCAATGCTTGTATGAAGCAGCCTGGTCCTGCAGTGCCATGCAGTTGTCAATGCTTGTATGAAGGCAGCCGGGGCTTGCAGTGTCATGCAGTTGTCAATGCTTGTATGAAGCAGCCGGGTCCTGCAGTGCCATGCAGTTGTCAATGCTTGTATGAAGCAGCCGAGTCCTGCAGTGCCATCTAGTTGTCAATGCTTGTATGAAGCAGTCGGGCCTTGCAGTGCCATGCAGTTGTCAATGCTTGTATGAGGCAGCCGGGCCCTGCAGTGCCTTGTAGTTGCCAATGCTCGTATGAAGGCAGCCGGGCCTTGCAGTGCCATGCAGTTGCAAATGCTTGTATGAAGGCAGCCGGGCCTTGCAGTGCCATGCAGTTGCAAATGCTCATATGAAGGCAGCCGGACCTTGCAGTGTCATGCAGTTGCCAATGCTTGTATGAAGGCAGCCGGCCATGCAGTGCCTTGCAGTTCTCAATGCTTGTATGAAGGCAGCCGGCCATGCAGTGACCTGCAGTTGTCAATGCTTGTATGAAGGGAGCCGGACCTTGCAGTGCCATGCAGTTGTCAATGCTTGTATGAAGGCAGCCGGCCATGCAGTGCCATGCAGTTGTCAATGCTTGTATGAAGGCAGCCGGCCATGCAGTGACCTGCAGTTGTCAATGCTTGTATGAAGGGAGCCGGACCTTGCAGTGCCATGCAGTTGTCAATGCTTGTATGAAGGCAGCCGGCCATGCAGTGCCATGCAGTTGCTAATGCTTGTATGAAGGCAGCCAGGCTTGCAGTGCCATGCAGTTGTCAATGCTTGTATGAAGCAGCCGGGCCTTGCAGTGCCATGCAGTTGTCAATGCTTGTATGAAGGCAGCCGGCCATGCAGTGACCTGCAGTTGTCAATGCTTGTATGAAGGCAGCCGGGCCTTGTAGTGCCTTGTAGTTGCCAATGCTTGTATGAAGGCAGCCGGGCCTTGCAGTGCCTTGTAGTTGCTAATGCTAGTATGAAGCAGCTGGGCCCTGCAGTGCCATGCAGTTGTCAATGCTTGTATGAAGCCGCCGGGTCCTGCAGTGCCTTGCAGTTGCCAATGCTTGTATGAAGGCAGCCGGGCCTTGCAGTGCCATGCAGTTGTCAATGCTTGTATGAAGGCAGCCGGGCCTTGCAGTGCCTTGCAGTTGCCAATGCTTGTATATAGGCAGCCGGGCCTTGCAGTGCCATGCAGTTGTCAATGCTTGTATGAAGCAGCCGGGTCCTGCAGTGCCATGCATTTGTCAATGCTTGTATGAAGCAGCCTGGTCCTTGTAGTGCCTTGTAGTTGCCAATGCTCTTATGAAGGCAGCCGGGCCTTGCAGTGCCTTGTAGTTGCTAGCGCTCGTATGAAGGCAGCCGGGCCTTGTAGTGCCTTGTAGTTGCCAATGCTTGTCGTTGCCAATGCTTGTATGAAGGCAGCCGGGCCTTGCAGTGCCATGCAGTTGCCAATGCTTTTATGAAGCCAGCCGGGCCTTGTAGTGCCATGCAGTTGCCAATGCTTGTATGAAGCAGCCGGGCCTTGCAGTGCCATGCAGTTGTCAACGCTTGTATGAAGGCAGCCGGGCCTTGTAGTGCCTTGTAGTTGCCAATGCTTGTATGAAGGCAGCCGGCCCTTGCAGTGCCATGCGGTTGCCAATGCTTGCATGAAACAGCCGGGCCCTGCAGTGCCATGCAGTTGTCAATGCTTGTATGAAGGCAGCCGGGCCTTGCAGTGCCATGCAGTTGTCAATGCTTGTATGAAGCAGCCGGGTCCTGCAGTGCCATGCAGTTGTCAATGCTTGTATGAAGCAGCCGGGCATTGCAGTGCCTTGTAGTTGCCAATGCTTGTATGAAGGCAGCCGGGCCTTGCAGTGCCATGCAGTTGTCAATGCTTGTATGAAGCAGCCTGGTCCTTGTAGTGCCTTGTAGTTGCCAATGCTCTTATGAAGGCAGCCGAGCCTTGCAGTGCCTTGTAATTGCTAGTGCTCGTATGAAGGCAGCCGGGCCTTGTAGTGCCTTGTAGTTGCCAATGCTTGTAGTTGCCAATGCTTGTATGAAGGCAGCCGGGCCTTGCAGTGCCATGCAGTTGCCAATGCTTTTATGAAGGCAGCCGGGCCTTGTAGTGCCATGCAGTTGCCAATGCTTGTATGAAGCAGCCGGGCCTTGCAGTGCCATGCAGTTGTCAATGCTTGTATGAAGGCAGCCGGGCCTTGTAGTGCCTTGTAGTTGCCAATGCTTGTATGAAGGCAGCCGGCCCTTGCAGTGCCATGCGGTTGCCAATGCTTGCATGAAACAGCCGCGCCCTGCAGTGCCATGCAGTTGTCAATGCTTGTATGAAGGCAGCCGGGCCTTGTAGTGCCTTGTAGTTGCAAATGCTCGTATGAAGGCAGCCGGGCCTTGCAGTGCCTTGTAGTTGCCAATGTTTGTATGAAGGCAGCCGGGCCTTGCAGTGCCATGCAGTTGTCAATGCTTGTATGAAGGCAGCCGGGCCTTGTAGTGCCTTGTAGTTGCCAATGCTTGTATGAAGGCAGCCGGGCCTTGCAGTGCCTTGTAGTTGCTAATGCTAGTATGAAGCAGCCGGGCCCTGCAGTGCCATGCAGTTGTCAATGCTTGTATGAAGCAGCCTGGTCCTGCAGTGCCATGCAGTTGTCAATGCTTGTATGAAGGCAGCCGGGCCTTGCAGTGCCTTGCAGTTGCCAATGCTTGTAAGAAGGCAGCCGGGCCTTGCAGTGCCATGCAGTTGTCAATGCTTGTATGAAGCAGCCGGGTCCTGCAGTGCCATGCAGTTGTCAATGCTTGTATGAAGCAGCCTGGTCCTGCAGTGCCATGCAGTTGTCAATGCTTGTATGAAGGCAGCCGGGCCTTGCAGTGCCATGCAGTTGTCAATGCTTGTATGAAGCAGCCGGGTCCTGCAGTGCCATCTAGTTGTCAATGCTTGTATGAAGCAGCTGGGCCTTGCAGTGCCATGCAGTTGTCAATGCTTGTATGAGGCAGCCGGGTCCTGCAGTGCCATGCAGTTGTCAATGCTTGTATGAAGGCAGCCGGCCCTTGCAGTGCCTTGTAGTTGCCAATGCTCGTATGAAGGCAGCCGGGCCTTGCAGTGCCATGCAGTTGCAAATGCTCGTATGAAGGCAGCCGGGCCTTGCAGTGCCATGCAGTTGCAAATGCTCGTATGAAGGCAGCCGGACCTTGCAGTGTCATGCAGTTGCCAATGCTTGTATGAAGGCAGCCGGCCATGCAGTGCCTTGCAGTTCTCAATGCTTGTATGAAGGCAGCCGGCTATGCAGTGACCTGCAGTTGTCAATGCTTGTATGAAGGGAGCCGGACCTTGCAGTGCCATGCATTTGTCAATGCTTGTATGAAGGCAGCCGGCCATGCAGTGCCATGCAGTTGTCAATGCTTGTATAAAGGCAGCCGGCCATGCAGTGAGCTGCAGTTGTCAATGCTTGTATGAAGGCAGCCAGGCTTGCAGTGCCATACAGTTGTCAATGCTTGTATGAAGCAGCCGGGCCCTGCAGTGCCTTGTAGTTGCCAATGCTTGTATGAAGGCATCCGGGCCTTGCAGTGTCATGCAGTTGTCAATGCTTGTATGAAGGCAGCCGGCCATGCAGTGACCTGCAGTTGTCAATGCTTGTATGAAGGCAGCCGGGCCTTGCAGTGTCATGCAGTTGTCAATGCTTGTATGAAGCAGCCGGGCCCTGCAGTGCCATGCAGTTGCCAATGCTTGTATGAAGGCAGCCGGGCCCTTCAGTGCCATGCAGTTGCCAATGCTTGTATGAAGCAGCCGGGCCCTGCAGTGCCATACAGTTGCAAATGCTTGTATGAAGGCAGACGGGCCTTGTAGTGCCTTGTAGTTGCCAATGCTTGTATGAAGGCAGCCGGCCATGCAGTGCCATGCAGTTGTCAATGCTTGTATGAAGGCAGCCGGCCATGCAGTGCCTTGCAGTTGTCAATGCTTGTATGAAGGCAGCCGGACCTTGCAGTGCCATGCAGTTGTCAATGCTTGTATGAAGGCAGCTGGGCCTTGTAGTGCCATGCAGTTGTCAATGCTTGTATGAAGGCAGCCGGCCATGCAGTGCCATGCAGTTGTCAATGCTTGTATGAAGGCAGCCGGCCCTTGCAGTGCCATGCAGTTGTCAATGCTTGTATGAAGGCAGCCGGGCCTTGCAGTGTCATGCAGTTGTCAATGCTTGTATGAAGGCAGCCGGCTATGCAGTGAGCTGCAGTTGTCAATGATTGTATGAAGGCAGCCGGGCCTTGCAGTGCCATGCAGTTGTCAATGCTTGTAAGAAGCAGCCGGGCCCTGCAGTGCCTTGTAGTTGCCAATGCTTGTATAAAGGCAGCCGGGCCTTGCAGTGTCATGCAGTTGTCAATGCTTGTATGAAGGCAGCCGGGCCTTGTAGTGCCTTGTAGTTGCCAATGCTTGTATGAAGGCAGCTGGCCCTTGCAGTGCCATACTGTTGCCAATGCTCGTATGAAGGCAGCAGCCCATGCAGTGCCATGCAGTTGTCAATGCTCGTATGAAGGCAGCCGGGCCATGCAGTGCCATACAGTTACCAATGCTTGTGTGAAGGCAGCCGGGCCTTGCAGTGCCATGCAGTGATCAATGCTTGTATGAAGCAGCCTGGCCCTGCAGTGCCATGCAGTTGCAAATGCTTGTATGAAGCAGTCGGGCCCTGCAGTGCCATGCAGTTGCCAATGCTCGTATGAAAGCAGCCAGCGCCATGCAGTTGTCAATGCTTGTATGAAGGCAGACGGCCCTTGCAGTGCCATGCAGTTGTCAATGCTTGTATGAAGGCAGCCGGCCATGCAGTGACCTGCAGTTATCAATGCTTGTATGAAGGCAGCCGGGCCTTGCAGTGCCATGCAGTTGTCAATGCTTGTATGAAGCAGCCGGGCCCTGCAGTGCCATGCAGTTGCAAATGCTTGTATGAAGGCAGCAGGACCTTGCAGTGCCATGCAGTTGTCAATGCTTGTATGAAGCAGCCGGGCCCTGCAGTGCCATGCAGTTGCAAATGCTTGTATGAAGGCAGCCGGGCCTTGTAGTGCATTGTAATTGCCAATGCTTGTATGAAGGCAGCCGGCCATGCAGTGACCTGCAGTTGTCAATGCTTGTATGAAGGCAGCCGGACCTTGCAGTGCCATACAGTTGTCAATGCTTGTATGAAGCAGCTGGGTCCTGCAGTGCCATGCAGTTGTCAATGCTTGTATGAAGCAGCCGGGCATTGCAGTGCCTTGCAGTTGTCAATGCTTTTATGAAGGCAGCCTGGCCTTGCAGTGCCATGCAGTTGTCAATGCTTGTATGAAGGCAGCCGGCCCTTGCAGTGCCATGCAGTTGTCAATGCTTGTCTGCAGGCAGCGGCCCTTGAGGTGCCTTGCGGTTGCCAATGCTTGTATGAAATAGCCGGGCCCTGCTGTGTCATGCAGTTGTCAATGCTTGTATGAAGCAGCCGGGCCCTGCAGTGCCATGCAGTTGTCAATGCTTGTATGAAGCAGCCGGGCCCTGCAGTGCCTTGTAGTTGCCAATGCTTGTATGAAGGCAGCCGGACCTTGCAGTGCCATGCAGTTGTCAATGCTTGTATGAAGGCAGCCGGCCATGCAGTGCCATGCAGTTGTCAATGCTTGTATGAAGGCAGCCGGCCATGCAGTGAGCTGTAGTTGTCAATACTTGTATGAAGGCAGCCGGGCCTTACAGTGCCATGAAGTTGTCAATGCTTGTATGAAGGCAGTCGGGCCTTGTAGTGCATTGTAGTTGCCAATGCTTGTATGAAGGCAGCCGGCCATGCAGTGACCTGCAGTTGTCAATGCTTGTATGAAGGCAGCCGGACCTTGCAGTGCCATGCAGTTGTCAATGCTTGTATGAAGCAGCCGGGTCCTGCAGTGCCATGCAGTTGTCATTGCTTGTATGAAGCAGCCGGGCCTTGCAGTGCCATGCAGTTGTCAATGCTTTTATGAAGGCAGCCGGGCCTTGCAGTGCCATGCAGTTGTCAATGCTTGTATGAAGGCAGCCGGGCCTTGCGGTTCCTTGTAGTTGTCAATGCTTGTATGAAGGCAGCCGGCCCTTGCAGTGCCATGCAGTTGTCAATGCTTTTATGAAGGCAGCCGGCCCTTGCAGTGCCATGCAGTTGTCAATGCTTGTATGAAGGCAGCGGCCCTTGCAGTGCCATGCGGTTGCCAATGCTTGTATGAAACAGCCGGGCCCTGCAGTGTCATGCAGTTGTCAATGCTTGTATGAAGCAGCCGGGCCCTGCAGTGCCATGCAGTTGTCAATGCTTGTATGAAGGCAGCCGGCTATGCAGTGACCTGCAGTTGTCAATGCTTGTATGAAGGCAGCCGGACCTTGCAGTGCCATGCAGTTGTCAATGCTTGTATGAAGGCAGCCGGCCATGCAGTGCCACGCAGTTGTCAATGCTTGTATGAAGGTAGCCGGCCATGCAGTGAGCTGCAGTTGTCAATGCTTGTATGAAGGCAGCCGGGCCTTGCAGTGCCATGCAGTTGTCAATGCTTGTATGAAGCAGCCGGGCCTTGCAATGCCTTGTAGTTGCCAATGCTTGTATGAAGGCAGCCGGGCCTTGCAGTGCCATGCAGTTGCAAATGCTCGTATGAAGGCAGCCGGACCTTGCAGTGTCATGCAGTTGCCAATGCTTGTATGAAGGCAGCCGGCCATGCAGTGCCTTGCAGTTCTCAATGCTTGTATGAAGGCAGCCGGCCATGCAGTGACCTGCAGTTGTCAATGCTTGTATGAAGGGAGCCGGACCTTGCAGTGCCATGCATTTGTCAATGCTTGTATGAAGGCAGCCGGCCATGCAGTGCCATGCAGTTGTCAATGCTTGTATGAAGGCAGCCGGCCATGCAATGAGCTGCAGTTGTCAATGCTTGTATGAAGGCAGCCAGGCTTGCAGTGCCATGCAGTTGTCAATGCTTGTATGAAGCAGCCGGGCCCTGCAGTGCCTTGTAGTTGCCAATGCTTGTATGAAGGCATCCGGGCCTTGCAGTGTCATGCAGTTGTCAATGCTTGTATGAAGGCAGCCGGCCATGCAGTGACCTGCAGTTGTCAATGCTTGTATGAAGGCAGCCGGGCCTTGCAGTGTCATGCAGTTGTCAATGCTTGTATGAAGCAGCCGGGCCCTGCAGTGCCATGCAGTTGCCAATGCTTGTATGAAGGCAGCCGGGCCCTGCAGTGCCATGCAGTTGCCAATGCTTGTATGAAGGCAGCCGGGCCTTGTAGTGCCTTGTAGTTGCCAATGCTCGTATGAAGGCAGCTGGCCCTTGCAGTGCCATACTGTTGCCAATGCTCGTATGAAGGCAGCAGCCCATGCAGTGCCATGCAGTTGTCAATGCTCGTATGAAGGCAGCCGGGCCATGCAGTGCCATACAGTTACCAATGCTTGTGTGAAGGCAGCGGGCCATGCAGTGCCATTCAGTTGTCAATGCTTGTATGAAGGCAGCCGGGCCTTGCAGTGCCATGCAGTGATCAATGCTTGTATGAAGCAGCCTGGCCCTGCAGTGCCATGCAGTTGCAAATGCTTGTATGAAGCAGTCGGGCCCTGCAGTGCCATGCAGTTGCCAATGCTCGTATGAAAGCAGCCAGCGCCATGCAGTTGTCAATGCTTGTATGAAGGCAGACGGCCCTTGCAGTGCCATGCAGTTGTCAATGCTTGTATGAAGACAGCCGGCCATGCAGTGCCATGCAGTTGTCAATGCTTGTATGAAGCAGCCGGGCCCTGCAGTGCCATGCAGTTGCAAATGCTTGTATGAAGGCAGCAGGACCTTGCAGTGCCATGCAGTTGTCAATGCTTGTATGAAGCAGCCGGGCCCTGCAGTGCCATGCAGTAGCAAATGCTTGTATGAAGGCAGCCGGGCCTTGTAGTGCATTGTAATTGCCAATGCTTGTATGAAGGCAGCCGGCCATGCAGTGACCTGCAGTTGTCAATGCTTGTATGAAGGCAGCCGGACCTTGCAGTGCCATACAGTTGTCAATGCTTGTATGAAGCAGCTGGGTCCTGCAGTGCCATGCAGTTGTCAATGCTTGTATGAAGCAGCCGGGCATTGCAGTGCCTTGCAGTTGTCAATGCTTTTATGAAGGCAGCCTGGCCTTGCAGTGTCATGCAGTTGTCAATGCTTGTATGAAGGCAGCCGGGCCTTGCAGTTCCTTGTAGTTGTCAATGCTTGTATGAAGGCAGCCGGTCCTTGCAGTGCCATGCAGTTGTCAATGCTTGTATGAAGGCAGCCGGCCCTTGCAGTGCCATGCAGTTGTCAATGCTTGTCTGCAGGCAGCGGCCCTTGAGGTGCCTTGCGGTTGCCCATGCTTGTATGAAATAGCCGGGCCCTGCTGTGTCATGCAGTTGTCAATGCTTGTATGAAGCAGCCGGGCCCTGCAGTGCCATGCAGTTGTCAATGCTTGTATGAAGCAGCCGGGCCCTGCAGTGCCTTGTAGTTGCCAATGCTTGTATGAAGGCAGCCGGACCTTGCAGTGCCATGCAGTTGTCAATGCTTGTATGAAGGCAGCCGGCCATGCAGTGCCATGCAGTTGTCAATGCTTGTATGAAGGCAGCCGGCCATGCAGTGAGCTGCAGTTGTCAATACTTGTATGAAGGCAGCCGGGCCTTACAGTGCCATGAAGTTGTCAATGCTTGTATGAAGGCAGTCGGGCCTTGTAGTGCATTGTAGTTGCCAATGCTTGTATGAAGGCAGCCGGCCATGCAGTGACCTGCAGTTGTCAATGCTTGTATGAAGGCAGCCGGACCTTGCAGTGCCATGCAGTTGTCAATGCTTGTATGAAGCAGCCGGGTCCTGCAGTGCCATGCAGTTGTCATTGCTTGTATGAAGCAGCCGGGCCTTGCAGTGCCATGCAGTTGTCAATGCTTTTATGAAGGCAGCCGGGCCTTGCAGTGCCATGCAGTTGTCAATGCTTGTATGAAGGCAGCCGGGCCTTGCAGTTCCTTGTCGTTGTCAATGCTTGTATGAAGGGAGCCGGCCCTTGCAGTGCCATGCAGTTGTCAATGCTTTTATGAAGGCAGCCGGCCCTTGCAGTGCCATGCAGTTGTCAATGCTTGTATGAAGGCAGCGGCCCTTGCAGTGCCATGCGGTTGCCAATGCTTGTATGAAACAGCCGGGCCCTGCAGTGTCATGCAGTTGTCAATGCTTGTATGAAGGCAGCGGCCCTTGCAGTGCCATGCGGTTGCCAATGCTTGTATGAAGCAGCCGGGCCCTGCAGTGCCATGCAGTTGTCAATGCTTGTATGAAGGCAGCCGGCTATGCAGTGACCTGCAGTTGTCAATGCTTGTATGAAGGCAGCCGGACCTTGCAGTGCCATGCAGTTGTCAATGCTTGTATGAAGGCAGCCGGCCATGCAGTGCCACGCAGTTGTCAATGCTTGTATGAAGGCAGCCGGCCATGCAGTGAGCTGCAGTTGTCAATGCTTGTATGAAGGCAGCCGGGCCTTGCAGTGCCATGCAGTTGTCAATGCTTGTATGAAGCAGCCGGGCCTTGCAGTGCCTTGTAGTTGCCAATGCTTGTATGAAGGCAGCCGGGCCTTGCAGTGCCATGCAGTTGCAAATGCTCGTATGAAGGCAGCCGGACCTTGCAGTGTCATGCAGTTGCCAATGCTTGTATGAAGGCAGCCGGCCATGCAGTGCCTTGCAGTTCTCAATGCTTGTATGAAGGCAGCCGGCCATGCAGTGACCTGCAGTTGTCAATGCTTGTATGAAGGGAGCCGGACCTTGCAGTGCCATGCATTTGTCAATGCTTGTATGAAGGCAGCCGGCCATGCAGTGCCATGCAGTTGTCAATGCTTGTATGAAGGCAGCCGGCCATGCAGTGAGCTGCAGTTGTCAATGCTTGTATGAAGGCAGCCAGGCTTGCAGTGCCATGCAGTTGTCAATGCTTGTATGAAGCAGCCGGGCCCTGCAGTGCCTTGTAGTTGCCAATGCTTGTATGAAGGCATCCGGGCCTTGCAGTGTCATGCAGTTGTCAATGCTTGTATGAAGGCAGCCGGCCATGCAGTGACCTGCAGTTGTCAATGCTTGTATGAAGGCAGCCGGGCCTTGCAGTGTCATGCAGTTGTCAATGCTTGTATGAAGCAGCCGGGCCCTGCAGTGCCATGCAGTTGCCAATGCTTGTATGAAGGCAGCCGGGCCCTGCAGTGCCATGCAGTTGCCAATGCTTGTATGAAGCAGCCGGGCCCTGCAGTGCCATACAGTTGCAAATGCTTGTATGAAGGCAGACGGGACTTGTAGTGCCTTGTAGTTGCCAATGCTTGTATGAAGGCAGCCGGCCATGCAGTGCCATGCAGTTGTCAATGCTTGTATGAAGGCAGCCGGACATGCAGTGCCATGCAGTTGTCAATGCTTGTATGAAGGCAGCCGGACCTTGCAGTGCCATGCAGTTGTCAATGCTTGTATTAAGGCAGCCGGCCATGCAGTGCCATGCAGTTGTCAATGCTTGTATGAAGGCAGCCGGGCCTTGCAGTGTCATGCAGTTGTCAATGCTTGTATGAAGGCAGCCGGCTATGCAGTGAGCTGCAGTTGTCAATGATTGTATGAAGGCAGCCGGGCCTTGCAGTGCCATGCAGTTGTCAATGCTTGTAAGAAGCAGCCGGGCCCTGCAGTGCCTTGTAGTTGCCAATGCTTGTATAAAGGCAGCCGGGCCCTGCAGTGCCATGCAGTTGCAAATGCTTGTATGAAGCAGTCGGGCCCTGCAGTGCCATGCAGTTGCCAATGCTCGTATGAAAGCAGCCAGCCGAGGCAGTGCCATGCAGTTGTCAATGCTTGTATGAAGGCAGCCGGCCCTTGCAGTGCCATGCAGTTGTCAATGCTTGTATGAAGGCAGCTGGCCATGCAGTGACCTGCAGTTATCAATGCTTGTATGAAGGCAGCCGGGCCTTGCAGTGCCATGCAGTTGTCAATGCTTGTATGAAGCAGCCGGGCCCTGCAGTGCCATGCAGTTGCAAATGCTTGTATGAAGGCAGCAGGACCTTGCAGTGCCATGCAGTTGTCAATGCTTGTATGAAGCAGCCGGGCCCTGCAGTGCCATGCAGTTGCAAATGCTTGTATGAAGGCAGCCGGGCCTTGTAGTGCATTGTAATTGCCAATGCTTGTACGAAGGCAGCCGGCCATGCAGTGACCTGCAGTTGTCAATGCTTGTATGAAGGCAGCCGGACCTTGCAGTGCCATACAGTTGTCAATGCTTGTATGAAGCAGCCGGGTCCTGCAGTGCCATGCAGTTGTCAATGCTTGTATGAAGCAGCCGGGCATTGCAGTGCCATGCAGTTGTCAATGCTTTTATGAAGGCAGCCTGGCCTTGCAGTGTCATGCAGTTGTCAATGCGTGTATGAAGGCAGCCGGGCCTTGCAGTTCCTTGTAGTTGTCAATGCTTGTATGAAGGCAGCCGGTCCTTGCAGTGCCATGCAGTTGTCAATGCTTGTATGAAGGCAGCCGGCCCTTGCAGTGCCATGCAGTTGTCAATGCTTGTCTGCAGGCAGCGGCCCTTGAGGTGCCTTGCGGTTGCCAATGCTTGTATGAAACAGCCGGGCCCTGCTGTGTCATGCAGTTGTCAATGCTTGTATGAAGCAGCCGGGCCCTGCAGTGCCATGCAGTTGTCAATGCTTGTATGAAGCAGCCGGGCCCTGCAGTGAGCTGCAGTTGTCAATGCTTGTATGAAGGCAGCCGGGCCTTACAGTGCCATGAAGTTGTCAATGCTTGTATGAAGGCAGCCGGGCCTTGTAGTGCATTGTAGTTGCCAATGCTTGTATGAAGGCAGCCGGCCATGCAGTGACCTGCAGTTGTCAATGCTTGTATGAAGGCAGCCGGACCTTGCAGTGCCATGCAGTTGTCAATGCTTGTATGAAGCAGCCGGGTCGTGCAGTGCCATGCAGTTGTCAATGCTTGTATGAAGCAGCCGGGCCTTGCAGTGCCATGCAGTTGTCAATGCTTTTATGAAGGCAGCCGGGCCTTGCAGTGCCATGCAGTTGTCAATGCTTGTATGAAGGCAGCCGGGCCTTGCAGTTCCTTGTCGTTGTCAATGCTTGTATGAAGGCAGCCGGCCCTTGCAGTGCCATGCAGTTGTCAATGCTTTTATGAAGGCAGCCGGCCATGCAGTGCCATGCGGTTGCCAATGCTTGTATGAAGGCAGCGGCCCTTGCAGTGCCATGCGGTTGCCAATGCTTGTATGAAACAGCCGGGCCCTGCAGTGTCATGCAGTTGTCAATGCTTGTATGAAGCAGCCGGGCCCTGCACTGCCATGCAGTTGTCAATGCTTGTATGAAGGCAGCCGGCTATGCAGTGACCTGCAGTTGTCAATGCTTGTATGAAGGCAGCCGGACCTTGCAGTGCCATGCAGTTGTCAATGCTTGTATGAAGGCAGCCGGCCATGCAGTGCCATGCAGTTGTCAATGCTTGTATGAAGACAGCCGGCCATGCAGTGAGCTGCAGTTGTCAATGCTTGTATGAAGGCAGCCGGGCCTTGCAGTGCCATGCAGTTGTCAATGCTTGTATGAAGCAGCCGTGCCCTGCAGTGCCTTGTAGTTGCCAATGCTTGTATGAAGGCAGCCGGGCCTTGCAGTGTCATGCAGTTGTCAATGCTTGTATGAAGGCAGCCGGGCCCTGCAGTGCCATGCAGTTGCAAATGCTTGTATGAAGCAGCCAGGCCCTACAGTGCCATGCAGTTGTCAATGCTTGTATGAAGGCAGCCGGGCCTTGCAGTGCCATGCAGTTGCAAATGTTTGTATGAAGCAGCCGGGCCCTGCAGTGCCATGCAGTTGCCAATGCTCATATGAAAGCAGCCGGCCCTTGCAGTGCCATGCAGTTGCAAATGTTTGTATGAAGCAGCCGGGCCCAGGCAGTGCCTTGTAGTTGCCAATGCTCATATGAAGGCAGCAGCCCTTGCAGTGCCATACCGTTGCCAATGCTCGTATGAAAGCAGCAGCCCATGCAGTGCCATGCAGTTGTCATTGCCCGTATGAAGGCAGCCGGGCCTTGCAGTGCCATGCAGTTGTCAATGCTTGTATGAAGGCAGCCGGCCATGCAGTGACCTGCAGTTGTCAATGCTTGTATGAATCAGCCGGGCCCTGCAGTGCCATGCAGTTGTCAATGCTTGTATGAAGGCAGCCGGACCTTGCAGTGCCATGCAGTTGTCAATGCTTGTATGAAGGCAGCGGCCCTTGCAGTGCCATGCAGTTGTCAATGCTTGTATGAAGCAGCCGGGCCCTGCAGTGCCTTGTAGTTGCCAATGCTTGTATGAAGGCAGCCGGGCCTTGCAGTGTCATGCAGTTGTCAATGCTTGTATGAAGGCAGCCGGGCCTTGCAGTGTCATGCAGTTGTCAATGCTTGTATGAAGGCAGCCGGGCCTTGCAGTTCCTTGTAGTTGTCAATGCTTGTATGAAGGCAGCCGGCCCTTGCAGTGCCATGCAGTTGTCAATGCTTGTATGAAGGCAGCCGGGCCTTGCAGTGCCATGCAGTTGTCAATGCTTGTCTGCAGGCAGTGGCCCTTGAGGTGCCATGCGGTTGCCAATGCTTGTATGAAACAGCCGGGCCCTGCTGTGTCATGCAGTTGTCAATGGTTGTATGAAGCAGCCGGGCCCTGCAGTGCCATGCAGTTGTCAATGCTTGTATGAAGCAGCCGGGCCCTGCAGTGCCTTGTAGTTGCCAATGCTTGTATGAAGGCAGCCGGACCTTGCAGTGCCATGCAGTTGTCAATGCTTGTATTAAGGCAGCCGGCCATGCAGTGAGCTGCAGTTGTCAATGCTTGTATGAAGGCAGCCGGGCCTTGCAGTGCCATGAAGTTGTCAATGCTTGTATGAAGGCAGCCGGGCCTTGTAGTGCATTGTAGTTGCCAATGCTTGCATGAAGGCAGCCGGCCATGCAGTGACCTGCAGTTGTCAATGCTTGTATGAAGGCAGCCGGACCTTGCAGTGCCATGCAGTTGTCAATGCTTGTATGAAGCAGCCGGGTCCTGCAGTGCCATGCAGTTGTCAATGCTTGTATGAAGCAGCCGGGCATTGCAGTGCCATGCAGATGTCAATGCTTTTATGAAGGCAGCCTGGCCTTGCAGTGTCATGCAGTTGTCAATGCTTGTATGAAGGCAGCCGGGCCTTGCAGTTCCTTGTAGTTGTCAATGCTTGTATGAAGGCAGCCGGTCCTTGCAGTGCCATGCAGTTGTCAATGCTTGTATGAAGGCAGCCGGCCCTTGCAGTGCCATGCAGTTGTCAATGCTTGTATGAAGGCAGCGGCCCTTGCAGTGCCATGCGGTTGCCAATGCTTGTATGAAACAGCCGGGCCCTGCAGTGTCATGCAGTTGTCAATGCTTGTATGAAGCAGCCGGGCCCTGCAGTGCCATGCAGTTGTCAATGCTTGTATGAAGGCAGCCGGCTATGCAGTGACCTGCAGTTGTCAATGCTTGTATGAAGGCAGCCGGACCTTGCAGTGCCATGCAGTTGTCAATGCTTGTATGAAGGCAGCCGGCCATGCAGTGCCACGCAGTTGTCAGTGCTTGTATGAAGGCAGCCGGCCATGCAGTGAGCTGCAGTTGTCAATGCTTGTATGAAGGCAGCCGGGCCTTACAGTGCCATGCAGTTGTCAATGCTTGTATGAAGCAGCCGGGCCTTGCAGTGCCTTGTAGTTGCCAATGCTTGTATGAAGGCAGCCGGGCCTTGCAGTGCCATGCAGTTGCAAATGCTCGTATGAAGGCAGCCGGACCTTGCAGTGTCATGCAGTTGCCAATGCTTGTATGAAGGCAGCCGGCCATGCAGTGCCTTGCAGTTCTCAATGCTTGTATGAAGGCAGCCGGCCATGCAGTGACCTGCAGTTGTCAATGCTTGTATGAAGGGAGCCGGACCTTGCAGTGCCATGCATTTGTCAATGCTTGTATGAAGGCAGCCGGCCATGCAGTGCCATGCAGTTGTCAATGCTTGTATGAATGCAGCCGGCCATGCAGTGAGCTGCAGTTGTCAATGCTTGTATGAAGGCAGCCAGGCTTGCAGTGCCATGCAGTTGTCAATGCTTGTATGAAGCAGCCGGGCCCTGCAGTGCCTTGTAGTTGCCAATGCTTGTATGAAGGCATCCGGGCCTTGCAGTGTCATGCAGTTGTCAATGCTTGTATGAAGGCAGCCGGCCATGCAGTGACCTGCAGTTGTCAATGCTTGTATGAAGGCAGCCGGGCCTTGCAGTGTCATGCAGTTGTCAATGCTTGTATGAAGCAGCCGGGCCCTGCAGTGCCATGCAGTTGCCAATGCTTGTATGAAGGCAGCCGGGCCCTGCAGTGCCATGCAGTTGCCAATGCTTGTATGAAGGCAGCCGGCTATGCAGTGACCTGCAGTTGTCAATGCTTGTATGAAGGCAGCCGGACCTTGCAGTGCCATGCAGTTGTCAATGCTTGTATGAAGGCAGCCGGCCATGCAGTGCCACGCAGTTGTCAATGCTTGTATGAAGGCAGCCGGCCATGCAGTGAGCTGCAGTTGTCAATGCTTGTATGAAGGCAGCCGGGCCTTGCAGTGCCATGCAGTTGTCAATGCTTGTATGAAGCAGCCGGGCCTTGCAGTGCCTTGTAGTTGCCAATGCTTGTATGAAGGCAGCCGGGCCTTGCAGTGCCATGCAGTTGCAAATGCTCGTATGAAGGCAGCCGGACCTTGCAGTGTCATGCAGTTGCCAATGCTTGTATGAAGGCAGCCGGCCATGCAGTGCCTTGCAGTTCTCAATGCTTGTATGAAGGCAGCCGGCCATGCAGTGACCTGCAGTTGTCAATGCTTGTATGAAGGGAGCCGGACCTTGCAGTGCCATGCATTTGTCAATGCTTGTATGAAGGCAGCCGGCCATGCAGTGCCATGCAGTTGTCAATGCTTGTATGAAGGCAGCCGGCCATGCAGTGAGCTGCAGTTGTCAATGCTTGTATGAAGGCAGCCAGGCTTGCAGTGCCATGCAGTTGTCAATGCTTGTATGAAGCAGCCGGGCCCTGCAGTGCCTTGTAGTTGCCAATGCTTGTATGAAGGCATCCGGGCCTTGCAGTGTCATGCAGTTGTCAATGCTTGTATGAAGGCAGCCGGCCATGCAGTGACCTGCAGTTGTCAATGCTTGTATGAAGGCAGCCGGGCCTTGCAGTGTCATGCAGTTGTCAATGCTTGTATGAAGCAGCCGGGCCCTGCAGTGCCATGCAGTTGCCAATGCTTGTATGAAGGCAGCCGGGCCCTGCAGTGCCATGCAGTTGCCAATGCTTGTATGAAGCAGCCGGGCCCTGCAGTGCCATACAGTTGCAAATGCTTGTATGAAGGCAGACGGGCCTTGTAGTGCCTTGTAGTTGCCAATGCTTGTATGAAGGCAGCCGGCCATGCAGTGCCATGCAGTTGTCAATGCTTGTATGAAGGCAGCCGGACATGCAGTGCCATGCAGTTGTCAATGCTTGTATGAAGGCAGCCGGACCTTGCAGTGCCATGCAGTTGTCAATGCTTGTATTAAGGCAGCCGGCCATGCAGTGCCATGCAGTTGTCAATGCTTGTATGAAGGCAGCCGGGCCTTGCAGTGTCATGCAGTTGTCAATGCTTGTATGAAGGCAGCCGGCTATGCAGTGAGCTGCAGTTGTCAATGATTGTATGAAGGCAGCCGGGCCTTGCAGTGCCATGCAGTTGTCAATGCTTGTAAGAAGCAGCCGGGCCCTGCAGTGCCTTGTAGTTGCCAATGCTTGTATAAAGGCAGCCGGGCCCTGCAGTGCCATGCAGTTGCAAATGCTTGTATGAAGCAGTCGGGCCCTGCAGTGCCATGCAGTTGCCAATGCTCGTATGAAAGCAGCCAGCCGAGGCAGTGCCATGCAGTTGTCAATGCTTGTATGAAGGCAGCCGGCCCTTGCAGTGCCATGCAGTTGTCAATGCTTGTATGAAGGCAGCTGGCCATGCAGTGACCTGCAGTTATCAATGCTTGTATGAAGGCAGCCGGGCCTTGCAGTGCCATGCAGTTGTCAATGCTTGTATGAAGCAGCCGGGCCCTGCAGTGCCATGCAGTTGCAAATGCTTGTATGAAGGCAGCAGGACCTTGCAGTGCCATGCAGTTGTCAATGCTTGTATGAAGCAGCCGGGCCCTGCAGTGCCATGCAGTTGCAAATGCTTGTATGAAGGCAGCCGGGCCTTGTAGTGCATTGTAATTGCCAATGCTTGTACGAAGGCAGCCGGCCATGCAGTGACCTGCAGTTGTCAATGCTTGTATGAAGGCAGCCGGACCTTGCAGTGCCATACAGTTGTCAATGCTTGTATGAAGCAGCCGGGTCCTGCAGTGCCATGCAGTTGTCAATGCTTGTATGAAGCAGCCGGGCATTGCAGTGCCATGCAGTTGTCAATGCTTTTATGAAGGCAGCCTGGCCTTGCAGTGTCATGCAGTTGTCAATGCGTGTATGAAGGCAGCCGGGCCTTGCAGTTCCTTGTAGTTGTCAATGTTTGTATGAAGGCAGCCGGTCCTTGCAGTGCCATGCAGTTGTCAATGCTTGTATGAAGGCAGCCGGCCCTTGCAGTGCCATGCAGTTGTCAATGCTTGTCTGCAGGCAGCGGCCCTTGAGGTGCCTTGCGGTTGCCAATGCTTGTATGAAACAGCCGGGCCCTGCTGTGTCATGCAGTTGTCAATGCTTGTATGAAGCAGCCGGGCCCTGCAGTGCCATGCAGTTGTCAATGCTTGTATGAAGCAGCCGGGCCCTGCAGTGAGCTGCAGTTGTCAATGCTTGTATGAAGGCAGCCGGGCCTTACAGTGCCATGAAGTTGTCAATGCTTGTATGAAGGCAGCCGGGCCTTGTAGTGCATTGTAGTTGCCAATGCTTGTATGAAGGCAGCCGGCCATGCAGTGACCTGCAGTTGTCAATGCTTGTATGAAGGCAGCCGGACCTTGCAGTGCCATGCAGTTGTCAATGCTTGTATGAAGCAGCCGGGTCGTGCAGTGCCATGCAGTTGTCAATGCTTGTATGAAGCAGCCGGGCCTTGCAGTGCCATGCAGTTGTCAATGCTTTTATGAAGGCAGCCGGGCCTTGCAGTGCCATGCAGTTGTCAATGCTTGTATGAAGGCAGCCGGGCCTTGCAGTTCCTTGTCGTTGTCAATGCTTGTATGAAGGCAGCCGGCCCTTGCAGTGCCATGCAGTTGTCAATGCTTTTATGAAGGCAGCCGGCCATGCAGTGCCATGCGGTTGCCAATGCTTGTATGAAGGCAGCGGCCCTTGCAGTGCCATGCGGTTGCCAATGCTTGTATGAAACAGCCGGGCCCTGCAGTGTCATGCAGTTGTCAATGCTTGTATGAAGCAGCCGGGCCCTGCACTGCCATGCAGTTGTCAATGCTTGTATGAAGGCAGCCGGCTATGCAGTGACCTGCAGTTGTCAATGCTTGTATGAAGGCAGCCGGACCTTGCAGTGCCATGCAGTTGTCAATGCTTGTATGAAGGCAGCCGGCCATGCAGTGCCATGCAGTTGTCAATGCTTGTATGAAGACAGCCGGCCATGCAGTGAGCTGCAGTTGTCAATGCTTGTATGAAGGCAGCCGGGCCTTGCAGTGCCATGCAGTTGTCAATGCTTGTATGAAGCAGCCGTGCCCTGCAGTGCCTTGTAGTTGCCAATGCTTGTATGAAGGCAGCCGGGCCTTGCAGTGTCATGCAGTTGTCAATGCTTGTATGAAGGCAGCCGGGCCCTGCAGTGCCATGCAGTTGCAAATGCTTGTATGAAGCAGCCAGGCCCTACAGTGCCATGCAGTTGTCAATGCTTGTATGAAGGCAGCCGGGCCTTGCAGTGCCATGCAGTTGCAAATGTTTGTATGAAGCAGCCGGGCCCTGCAGTGCCATGCAGTTGCCAATGCTCATATGAAAGCAGCCGGCCCTTGCAGTGCCATGCAGTTGCAAATGTTTGTATGAAGCAGCCGGGCCCAGGCAGTGCCTTGTAGTTGCCAATGCTCATATGAAGGCAGCAGCCCTTGCAGTGCCATACCGTTGCCAATGCTCGTATGAAAGCAGCAGCCCATGCAGTGCCATGCAGTTGTCATTGCCCGTATGAAGGCAGCCGGGCCTTGCAGTGCCATGCAGTTGTCAATGCTTGTATGAAGGCAGCCGGCCATGCAGTGACCTGCAGTTGTCAATGCTTGTATGAATCAGCCGGGCCCTACAGTGCCATGCAGTTGTCAATGCTTGTATGAAGGCAGCCGGACCTTGCAGTGCCATGCAGTTGTCAATGCTTGTATGAAGGCAGCGGCCCTTGCAGTGCCATGCAGTTGTCAATGCTTGTATGAAGCAGCCGGGCCCTGCAGTGCCTTGTAGTTGCCAATGCTTGTATGAAGGCAGCCGGGCCTTGCAGTGTCATGCAGTTGTCAATGCTTGTATGAAGGCAGCCGGGCCTTGCAGTGTCATGCAGTTGTCAATGCTTGTATGAAGGCAGCCGGGCCTTGCAGTTCCTTGTAGTTGTCAATGCTTGTATGAAGGCAGCCGGCCCTTGCAGTGCCATGCAGTTGTCAATGCTTGTATGAAGGCAGCCGGGCCTTGCAGTGCCATGCAGTTGTCAATGCTTGTCTGCAGGCAGTGGCCCTTGAGGTGCCATGCGGTTGCCAATGCTTGTATGAAACAGCCGGGCCCTGCTGTGTCATGCAGTTGTCAATGGTTGTATGAAGCAGCCGGGCCCTGCAGTGCCATGCAGTTGTCAATGCTTGTATGAAGCAGCCGGGCCCTGCAGTGCCTTGTAGTTGCCAATGCTTGTATGAAGGCAGCCGGACCTTGCAGTGCCATGCAGTTGTCAATGCTTGTATTAAGGCAGCCGGCCATGCAGTGAGCTGCAGTTGTCAATGCTTGTATGAAGGCAGCCGGGCCTTGCAGTGCCATGAAGTTGTCAATGCTTGTATGAAGGCAGCCGGGCCTTGTAGTGCATTGTAGTTGCCAATGCTTGCATGAAGGCAGCCGGCCATGCAGTGACCTGCAGTTGTCAATGCTTGTATGAAGGCAGCCGGACCTTGCAGTGCCATGCAGTTGTCAATGCTTGTATGAAGCAGCCGGGTCCTGCAGTGCCATGCAGTTGTCAATGCTTGTATGAAGCAGCCGGGCATTGCAGTGCCATGCAGATGTCAATGCTTTTATGAAGGCAGCCTGGCCTTGCAGTGTCATGCAGTTGTCAATGCTTGTATGAAGGCAGCCGGGCCTTGCAGTTCCTTGTAGTTGTCAATGCTTGTATGAAGGCAGCCGGTCCTTGCAGTGCCATGCAGTTGTCAATGCTTGTATGAAGGCAGCCGGCCCTTGCAGTGCCATGCAGTTGTCAATGCTTGTATGAAGGCAGCGGCCCTTGCAGTGCCATGCGGTTGCCAATGCTTGTATGAAACAGCCGGGCCCTGCAGTGTCATGCAGTTGTCAATGCTTGTATGAAGCAGCCGGGCCCTGCAGTGCCATGCAGTTGTCAATGCTTGTATGAAGGCAGCCGGCTATGCAGTGACCTGCAGTTGTCAATGCTTGTATGAAGGCAGCCGGACCTTGCAGTGCCATGCAGTTGTCAATGCTTGTATGAAGGCAGCCGGCCATGCAGTGCCACGCAGTTGTCAGTGCTTGTATGAAGGCAGCCGGCCATGCAGTGAGCTGCAGTTGTCAATGCTTGTATGAAGGCAGCCGGGCCTTACAGTGCCATGCAGTTGTCAATGCTTGTATGAAGCAGCCGGGCCTTGCAGTGCCTTGTAGTTGCCAATGCTTGTATGAAGGCAGCCGGGCCTTGCAGTGCCATGCAGTTGCAAATGCTCGTATGAAGGCAGCCGGACCTTGCAGTGTCATGCAGTTGCCAATGCTTGTATGAAGGCAGCCGGCCATGCAGTGCCTTGCAGTTCTCAATGCTTGTATGAAGGCAGCCGGCCATGCAGTGACCTGCAGTTGTCAATGCTTGTATGAAGGGAGCCGGACCTTGCAGTGCCATGCATTTGTCAATGCTTGTATGAAGGCAGCCGGCCATGCAGTGCCATGCAGTTGTCAATGCTTGTATGAATGCAGCCGGCCATGCAGTGAGCTGCAGTTGTCAATGCTTGTATGAAGGCAGCCAGGCTTGCAGTGCCATGCAGTTGTCAATGCTTGTATGAAGCAGCCGGGCCCTGCAGTGCCTTGTAGTTGCCAATGCTTGTATGAAGGCATCCGGGCCTTGCAGTGTCATGCAGTTGTCAATGCTTGTATGAAGGCAGCCGGCCATGCAGTGACCTGCAGTTGTCAATGCTTGTATGAAGGCAGCCGGGCCTTGCAGTGTCATGCAGTTGTCAATGCTTGTATGAAGCAGCCGGGCCCTGCAGTGCCATGCAGTTGCCAATGCTTGTATGAAGGCAGCCGGGCCCTGCAGTGCCATGCAGTTGCCAATGCTTGTATGAAGCAGCCGGGCCCTGCAGTGCCATACAGTTGCAAATGCTTGTATGAAGGCAGACGGGCCTTGTAGTGCCTTGTAGTTGCCAATGCTTGTATGAAGGCAGCCGGCCATGCAGTGCCATGCAGTTGTCAATGCTTGTATGAAGGCAGCCGGACATGCAGTGCCATGCAGTTGTCAATGCTTGTATGAAGGCAGCCGGACCTTGCAGTGCCATGCAGTTGTCAATGCTTGTATGAAGGCAGCCGGCCATGCAGTGCCATGCAGTTGTCAATGCTTGTATGAAGGCAGCCGGCCCTTGCAGTGCCATGCAGTTGTCAATGCTTGTATGAAGGCAGCCGGGCCTTGCAGTGTCATGCAGTTGTCAATGCTTGTATGAAGGCAGCCGGCTATGCAGTGAGCTGCAGTTGTCAATGATTGTATGAAGGCACCCGGGCCTTGCAGTGCCATGCAGTTGTCAATGCTTGTAAGAAGCAGCCGGGCCCTGCAGTGCCTTGTAGTTGCCAATGCTTGTATAAAGGCAGCCGGGCCCTGCAGTGCCATGCAGTTGCAAATGCTTGTATGAAGCAGTCGGGCCCTGCAGTGCCATGCAGTTGCCAATGCTCGTATGGAAGCAGCCAGCCGAGGCAGTGCCATGCAGTTGTCAATGCTTGTATGAAGGCAGCCGGCCCTTGCAGTGCCATGCAGTTGTCAATGCTTGTATGAAGGCAGCTGGCCATGCAGTGACCTGCAGTTATCAATGCTTGTATGAAGGCAGCCGGGCCTTGCAGTGCCATGCAGTTGTCAATGCTTGTATGAAGCAGCCGGGCCCTGCAGTGCCATGCAGTTGCAAATGCTTGTATGAAGGCAGCAGGACCTTGCAGTGCCATGCAGTTGTCAATGCTTGTATGAAGCAGCCGGGCCCTGCAGTGCCATGCAGTTGCAAATGCTTGTATGAAGGCAGCCGGGCCTTGTAGTGCATTGTAATTGCCAATGCTTGTACGAAGGCAGCCGGCCATGCAGTGACCTGCAGTTGTCAATGCTTGTATGAAGGCAGCCGGACCTTGCAGTGCCATACAGTTGTCAATGCTTGTATGAAGCAGCCGGGTCCTGCAGTGCCATGCAGTTGTCAATGCTTGTATGAAGCAGCCGGGCATTGCAGTGCCATGCAGTTGTCAATGCTTTTATGAAGGCAGCCTGGCCTTGCAGTGTCATGCAGTTGTCAATGCTTGTATGAAGGCAGCCGGGCCTTGCAGTTCCTTGTAGTTGTCAATGCTTGTATGAAGGCAGCCGGTCCTTGCAGTGCCATGCAGTTGTCAATGCTTGTATGAAGGCAGCCGACCCTTGCAGTGCCATGCAGTTGTCAATGCTTGTCTGCAGGCAGCGGCCCTTGAGGTGCCTTGCGGTTGCCAATGCTTGTATGAAACAGCCGGGCCCTGCTGTGTCATGCAGTTGTCAATGCTTGTATGAAGCAGCCGGGCCCTGCAGTGCCATGCAGTTGTCAATGCTTGTATGAAGCAGCCGGGCCCTGCAGTGAGCTGCAGTTGTCAATGCTTGTATGAAGGCAGCCGGGCCTTACAGTGCCATGAAGTTGTCAATGCTTGTATGAAGGCAGCCGGGCCTTGTAGTGCATTGTAGTTGCCAATGCTTGTATGAAGGCAGCCGGCCATGCAGTGACCTGCAGTTGTCAATGCTTGTATGAAGGCAGCCGGACCTTGCAGTGCCATGCAGTTGTCAATGCTTGCATGAAGCAGCCGGGTCGTGCAGTGCCATGCAGTTGTCAATGCTTGTATGAAGCAGCCGGGTCGTGCAGTGCCATGCAGTTGTCAATGCTTGTATGAAGCAGCCGGGCCTTGCAGTGCCATGCAGTTGTCAATGCTTTTATGAAGGCAGCCGGGCCTTGCAGTGCCATGCAGTTGTCAGTGCTTGTATGAAGGCAGCCGGGCCTTGCAGTTCCTTGTCGTTGTCAATGCTTGTATGAAGGCAGCCGGCCCTTGCAGTGCCATGCAGTTGTCAATGCTTTTATGAAGGCAGCCGGCCATGCAGTGACCTGCAGTTGTCAATGCTTGTATGAATCAGCCGGGCCCTGCAGTGCCATGCGGTTGCCAATGCTTGTATGAAACAGCCGGGCCCTGCAGTGTCATGCAGTTGTCAATGCTTGTATGAAGCAGCCGGGCCCTGCAGTGCCATGCAGTTGTCAATGCTTGTATGAAGCAGCCGGGCCCTGCACTGCCATGCAGTTGTCAATGCTTGTATGAAGGCAGCCCGCTATGCAGTGACCTGCAGTTGTCAATGCTTGTATGAAGGCAGCCGGACCTTGCAGTGCCATGCAGTTGTCAATGCTTGTATGAAGGCAGCCGGCCATGCAGTGCCATGCAGTTGTCAATGCTTGTAAGAAGCAGCCGGGCCCTGCAGTGCCTTGTAGTTGCCAATGCTTGTATGAAGACAGCCGGCCATGCAGTGAGCTGCAGTTGTCAATGCTTGTATGAAGGCAGCCGGGCCTTGCAGTGCCATGCAGTTGTCAATGCTTGTATGAAGCAGCCGTGCCCTGCAGTGCCTTGTAGTTGCCAATGCTTGTATGAAGGCAGCCGGGCCTTGCAGTGTCATGCAGTTGTCAATGCTTGTATGAAGGCAGCCGGGCCCTGCAGTGCCATGCAGTTGCAAATGCTTGTATGAAGCAGCCGGGCCCTGCAGTGCCATGCAGTTGTCAATGCTTGTATGAAGGCAGCCGGGCCTTGCAGTGCCATGCAGTTATCAATGCTTGTATGAAGCAGCCTGGCCCTGCAGTGCCATGCAGTTGCAAATGTTTGTATGAAGCAGCCGGGCCCTGCAGTGCCATGCAGTTGCCAATGCTCATATGAAAGCAGCCGGCCCTTGCAGTGCCATGCAGTTGCAAATGTTTGTATGAAGCAGCCGGGCCCAGGCAGTGCCTTGTAGTTGCCAATGCTCATATGAAGGCAGCAGCCCTTGCAGTGCCATACCGTTGCCAATGCTCGTATGAAAGCAGCAGCCCATGCAGTGCCATGCAGTTGTCAATGCCCGTATGAAGGCAGCCGGGCCTTGCAGTGCCATGCAGTTGTCAATGCTTGTATGAAGGCAGCCGGCCATGCAGTGACCTGCAGTTGTCAATGCTTGTATGAATCAGCCGGGCCCTGCAGTGCCATGCAGTTGTCAATGCTTGTATGAAGGCAGCCGGACCTTGCAGTGCCATGCAGTTGTCAATGCTTGTATGAAGGCAGCGGCCCTTGCAGTGCCATGCAGTTGTCAATGCTTGTATGAAGCAGCCGGGCCCTGCAGTGCCTTGTAGTTGCCAATGCTTGTATGAAGGCAGCCGGGCCTTGCAGTGTCATGCAGTTGTCAATGCTTGTATGAAGGCAGCCGGGCCTTGCAGTGTCATGCAGTTGTCAATGCTTGTATGAAGGCAGCCGGGCCTTGCAGTTCCTTGTAGTTGTCAATGCTTGTATGAAGGCAGCCGGCCCTTGCAGTGCCATGCAGTTGTCAATGCTTGTATGAAGGCAGCCGGGCCTTGCAGTGCCATGCAGTTGTCAATGCTTGTCTGCAGGCAGCGGCCCTTGAGGTGCCATGCGGTTGCCAATGCTTGTATGAAACAGCCGGGCCCTGCTGTGTCATGCAGTTGTCAATGGTTGTATGAAGCAGCCGGACCCTGCAGTGCCATGCAGTTGTCAATGCTTGTATGAAGCAGCTGGGCCTTGCAGTGCCATGCAGTTGTCAATGCTTGTATGAAGCAGCCGGGCCCTGCAGTGCCTTGCAGTTGTCAATGCTTGTATGAAGGCAGCCGGGCCCTGCAGTGCCTTGTAGTTGCCAATGCTTGTATGAAGGCAGCCGGACCTTGCAGTGCCATGCAGTTGTCAATGCTTGTATGAAGGCAGCCGGCCATGCAGTGAGCTGCAGTTGTCAATGCTTGTATGAAGGCAGCCGGGCCTTGCAGTGCCATGAAGTTGTCAATGCTTGTATGAAGGCAGCCGGGCCTTGTAGTGTATTGTAGTTGCCAATGCTTGCATGAAGGCAGCCGGCCATGCAGTGACCTGCAGTTGTCAATGCTTGTATGAAGGCAGCCGGACCTTGCAGTGCCATGCAGTTGTCAATGCTTGTATGAAGCAGCCGGGTCCTGCAGTGCCATGCAGTTGTCAATGCTTGTATGAAGCAGCCGGGCATTGCAGTGCCATGCAGATGTCAATGCTTTTATGAAGGCAGCCTGGCCTTGCAGTGTCATGCAGTTGTCAATGCTTGTATGAAGGCAGCCGGGCCTTGCAGTTCCTTGTAGTTGTCAATGCTTGTATGAAGGCAGCCGGTCCTTGCAGTGCCATGCAGTTGTCAATGCTTGTATGAAGGCAGCCGGCCCTTGCAGTGCCATGCAGTTGTCAATGCTTGTATGAAGGCAGCGGCCCTTGCAGTGCCATGCGGTTGCCAATGCTTGTATGAAACAGCCGGGCCCTGCAGTGTCATGCAGTTGTCAATGCTTGTATGAAGCAGCCGGGCCCTGCAGTGCCATGCAGTTGTCAATGCTTGTATGAAGGCAGCCGGCTATGCAGTGACCTGCAGTTGTCAATGCTTGTATGAAGGCAGCCGGACCTTGCAGTGCCATGCAGTTGTCAATGCTTGTATGAAGGCAGCCGGCCATGCAGTGCCACGCAGTTGTCAGTGCTTGTATGAAGGCAGCCGGCCATGCAGTGAGCTGCAGTTGTCAATGCTTGTATGAAGGCAGCCGGGCCTTACAGTGCCATGCAGTTGTCAATGCTTGTATGAAGCAGCCGGGCCTTGCAGTGCCTTGTAGTTGCCAATGCTTGTATGAAGGCAGCCGGGCCTTGCAGTGCCATGCAGTTGCAAATGCTCGTATGAAGGCAGCCGGACCTTGCAGTGTCATGCAGTTGCCAATGCTTGTATGAAGGCAGCCGGCCATGCAGTGCCTTGCAGTTCTCAATGCTTGTATGAAGGCAGCCGGCCATGCAGTGACCTGCAGTTGTCAATGCTTGTATGAAGGGAGCCGGACCTTGCAGTGCCATGCATTTGTCAATGCTTGTATGAAGGCAGCCGGCCATGCAGTGCCATGCAGTTGTCAATGCTTGTATGAAGGCAGCCAGGCTTGCAGTGCCATGCAGTTGTCAATGCTTGTATGAAGCAGCCGGGCCCTGCAGTGCCTTGTAGTTGCCAATGCTTGTATGAAGGCATCCGGGCCTTGCAGTGTCATGCAGTTGTCAATGCTTGTATGAAGGCAGCCGGCCATGCAGTGACCTACAGTTGTCAATGCTTGTATGAAGGCAGCCGGGCCTTGCAGTGTCATGCAGTTGTCAATGCTTGTATGAAGCAGCCGGGCCCTGCAGTGCCATGCAGTTGCCAATGCTTGTATGAAGCAGCCGGGCCCTGCAGTGCCATACAGTTGCAAATGCTTGTATGAAGGCAGACGGGCCTTGTAGTGCCTTGTAGTTGCCAATGCTTGTATGAAGGCAGCCGGCCATGCAGTGCCATGCAGTTGTCAATGCTTGTATGAAGGCAGCCGGACATGCAGTGCCATGCAGTTGTCAATGCTTGTATGAAGGCAGCCGGACCTTGCAGTGCCATGCAGTTGTCAATGCTTGTATGAAGGCAGCCGGCCATGCAGTGCCATGCAGTTGTCAATGCTTGTATGAAGGCAGCCGGCCCTTGCAGTGCCATGCAGTTGTCAATGCTTGTATGAAGGCAGCCGGGCCTTGCAGTGTCATGCAGTTGTCAATGCTTGTATGAAGGCAGCCGGCTATGCAGTGAGCTGCAGTTGTCAATGATTGTATGAAGGCAGCCGGGCCTTGCAGTGCCATGCAGTTGTCAATGCTTGTAAGAAGCAGCCGGGCCCTGCAGTGCCTTGTAGTTGCCAATGCTTGTATAAAGGCAGCCGGGCCCTGCAGTGCCATGCAGTTGCAAATGCTTGTATGAAGCAGTCGGGCCCTGCAGTGCCATGCAGTTGCCAATGCTCGTATGAAAGCAGCCAGCCGAGGCAGTGCCATGCAGTTGTCAATGCTTGTATGAAGGCAGCCGGCCCTTGCAGTGCCATGCAGTTGTCAATGCTTGTATGAAGGCAGCTGGCCATGCAGTGACCTGCAGTTATCAATGCTTGTATGAAGGCAGCCGGGCCTTGCAGTGCCATGCAGTTGTCAATGCTTGTATGAAGCAGCCGGGCCCTGCAGTGCCATGCAGTTGCAAATGCTTGTATGAAGGCAGCAGGACCTTGCAGTGCCATGCAGTTGTCAATGCTTGTATGAAGCAGCCGGGCCCTGCAGTGCCATGCAGTTGCAAATGCTTGTATGAAGGCAGCCGGGCCTTGTAGTGCATTGTAATTGCCAATGCTTGTACGAAGGCAGCCGGCCATGCAGTGACCTGCAGTTGTCAATGCTTGTATGAAGGCAGCCGGACCTTGCAGTGCCATACAGTTGTCAATGCTTGTATGAAGCAGCCGGGTCCTGCAGTGTCATGCAGTTGTCAATGCTTGTATGAAGCAGCCGGGCCCTGCAGTGCCATGCAGTTGTCAATGCTTGTATGAAGGCAGCCGGCTATGCAGTGACCTGCAGTTGTCAATGCTTGTATGAAGGCAGCCGGACCTTGCAGTGCCATGCAGTTGTCAATGCTTGTATGAAGGCAGCCGGCCATGCAGTGCCACGCAGTTGTCAGTGCTTGTATGAAGGCAGCCGGCCATGCAGTGAGCTGCAGTTGTCAATGCTTGTATGAAGGCAGCCGGGCCTTACAGTGCCATGCAGTTGTCAATGCTTGTATGAAGCAGCCGGGCCTTGCAGTGCCTTGTAGTTGCCAATGCTTGTATGAAGGCAGCCGGGCCTTGCAGTGCCATGCAGTTGCAAATGCTCGTATGAAGGCAGCCGGACCTTGCAGTGTCATGCAGTTGCCAATGCTTGTATGAAGGCAGCCGGCCATGCAGTGCCTTGCAGTTCTCAATGCTTGTATGAAGGCAGCCGGCCATGCAGTGACCTGCAGTTGTCAATGCTTGTATGAAGGGAGCCGGACCTTGCAGTGCCATGCATTTGTCAATGCTTGTATGAAGGCAGCCGGCCATGCAGTGCCATGCAGTTGTCAATGCTTGTATGAAGGCAGCCGGCCATGAAGTGAGCTGCAGTTGTCAATGCTTGTATGAAGGCAGCCAGGCTTGCAGTGCCATGCAGTTGTCAATGCTTGTATGAAGCAGCCGGGCCTTGCAGTGCCATGCAGTTGTCAATGCTTTTATGAAGGCAGCCGGGCCTTGCAGTGCCATGCAGTTGTCAGTGCTTGTATGAAGGCAGCCGGGCCTTGCAGTTCCTTGTCGTTGTCAATGCTTGTATGAAGGCAGCCGGCCCTTGCAGTGCCATGCAGTTGTCAATGCTTTTATGAAGGCAGCCGGCCATGCAGTGACCTGCAGTTGTCAATGCTTGTATGAATCAGCCGGGCCCTGCAGTGCCATGCGGTTGCCAATGCTTGTATGAAACAGCCGGGCCCTGCAGTGTCATGCAGTTGTCAATGCTTGTATGAAGCAGCCGGGCCCTGCAGTGCCATGCAGTTGTCGATGCTTGTATGAAGCAGCCGGGCCCTGCACTGCCATGCAGTTGTCAATGCTTGTATGAAGGCAGCCCGCTATGCAGTGACCTGCAGTTGTCAATGCTTGTATGAAGGCAGCCGGACCTTGCAGTGCCATGCAGTTGTCAATGCTTGTATGAAGGCAGCCGGCCATGCAGTGCCATGCAGTTGTCAATGCTTGTAAGAAGCAGCCGGGCCCTGCAGTGCCTTGTAGTTGCCAATGCTTGTATGAAGACAGCCGGCCATGCAGTGAGCTGCAGTTGTCAATGCTTGTATGAAGGCAGCCGGGCCTTGCAGTGCCATGCAGTTGTCAATGCTTGTATGAAGCAGCCGTGCCCTGCAGTGCCTTGTAGTTGCCAATGCTTGTATGAAGGCAGCCGGGCCTTGCAGTGTCATGCAGTTGTCAATGCTTGTATGAAGGCAGCCGGGCCCTGCAGTGCCATGCAGTTGCAAATGCTTGTATGAAGCAGCCGGGCCCTGCAGTGCCATGCAGTTGTCAATGCTTGTATGAAGGCAGCCGGGCCTTGCAGTGCCATGCAGTTATCAATGCTTGTATGAAGCAGCCTGGCCCTGCAGTGCCATGCAGTTGCAAATGTTTGTATGAAGCAGCCGGGCCCTGCAGTGCCATGCAGTTGCCAATGCTCATATGAAAGCAGCCGGCCCTTGCAGTGCCATGCAGTTGCAAATGTTTGTATGAAGCAGCCGGGCCCAGGCAGTGCCTTGTAGTTGCCAATGCTCATATGAAGGCAGCAGCCCTTGCAGTGCCATACCGTTGCCAATGCTCGTATGAAAGCAGCAGCCCATGCAGTGCCATGCAGTTGTCAATGCCCGTATGAAGGCAGCCGGGCCTTGCAGTGCCATGCAGTTGTCAATGCTTGTATGAAGGCAGCCGGCCATGCAGTGACCTGCAGTTGTCAATGCTTGTATGAATCAGCCGGGCCCTGCAGTGCCATGCAGTTGTCAATGCTTGTATGAAGGCAGCCGGACCTTGCAGTGCCATGCAGTTGTCAATGCTTGTATGAAGGCAGCGGCCCTTGCAGTGCCATGCAGTTGTCAATGGTTGTATGAAGCAGCCGGGCCCTGCAGTGCCTTGTAGTTGCCAATGCTTGTATGAAGGCAGCCGGGCCTTGCAGTGTCATGCAGTTGTCAATGCTTGTATGAAGGCAGCCGGGCCTTGCAGTGTCATGCAGTTGTCAATGCTTGTATGAAGGCAGCCGGGCCTTGCAGTTCCTTGTAGTTGTCAATGCTTGTATGAAGGCAGCCGGCCCTTGCAGTGCCATGCAGTTGTCAATGCTTGTATGAAGGCAGCCGGGCCTTGCAGTGCCATGCAGTTGTCAATGCTTGTCTGCAGGCAGCGGCCCTTGAGGTGCCATGCGGTTGCCAATGCTTGTATGAAACAGCCGGGCCCTGCTGTGTCATGCAGTTGTCAATGGTTGTATGAAGCAGCCGGACCCTGCAGTGCCATGCAGTTGTCAATGCTTGTATGAAGCAGCTGGGCCTTGCAGTGCCATGCAGTTGTCAATGCTTGTATGAAGCAGCCGGGCCCTGCAGTGCCTTGCAGTTGTCAATGCTTGTATGAAGGCAGCCGGGCCCTGCAGTGCCTTGTAGTTGCCAATGCTTGTATGAAGGCAGCCGGACCTTGCAGTGCCATGCAGTTGTCAATGCTTGTATAAAGGCAGCCGGCCATGCAGTGAGCTGCAGTTGTCAATGCTTGTATGAAGGCAGCCGGGCCTTGCAGTGCCATGAAGTTGTCAATGCTTGTATGAAGGCAGCCGGGCCTTGTAGTGTATTGTAGTTGCCAATGCTTGCATGAAGGCAGCCGGCCATGCAGTGACCTGCAGTTGTCAATGCTTGTATGAAGGCAGCCGGACCTTGCAGTGCCATGCAGTTGTCAATGCTTGTATGAAGCAGCCGGGTCCTGCAGTGCCATGCAGTTGTCAATGCTTGTATGAAGCAGCCGGGCATTGCAGTGCCATGCAGATGTCAATGCTTTTATGAAGGCAGCCTGGCCTTGCAGTGTCATGCAGTTGTCAATGCTTGTATGAAGGCAGCCGGGCCTTGCAGTTCCTTGTAGTTGTCAATGCTTGTATGAAGGCAGCCGGTCCTTGCAGTGCCATGCAGTTGTCAATGCTTGTATGAAGGCAGCCGGCCCTTGCAGTGCCATGCAGTTGTCAATGCTTGTATGAAGGCAGCGGCCCTTGCAGTGCCATGCGGTTGCCAATGCTTGTATGAAACAGCCGGGCCCTGCAGTGTCATGCCGTTGTCAATGCTTGTATGAAGCAGCCGGGCCCTGCAGTGCCATGCAGTTGTCAATGCTTGTATGAAGGCAGCCGGCTATGCAGTGACCTGCAGTTGTCAATGCTTGTATGAAGGCAGCCGGACCTTGCAGTGCCATGCAGTTGTCAATGCTTGTATGAAGGCAGCCGGCCATGCAGTGCCACGCAGTTGTCAGTGCTTGTATGAAGGCAGCCGGCCATGCAGTGAGCTGCAGTTGTCAATGCTTGTATGAAGGCAGCCGGGCCTTACAGTGCCATGCAGTTGTCAATGCTTGTATGAAGCAGCCGGGCCTTGCAGTGCCTTGTAGTTGCCAATGCTTGTATGAAGGCAGCCGGGCCTTGCAGTGCCATGCAGTTGCAAATGCTCGTATGAAGGCAGCCGGACCTTGCAGTGTCATGCAGTTGCCAATGCTTGTATGAAGGCAGCCGGCCATGCAGTGCCTTGCAGTTCTCAATGCTTGTATGAAGGCAGCCGGCCATGCAGTGACCTGCAGTTGTCAATGCTTGTATGAAGGGAGCCGGACCTTGCAGTGCCATGCATTTGTCAATGCTTGTATGAAGGCAGCCGGCCATGCAGTGCCATGCAGTTGTCAATGCTTGTATGAAGGCAGCCGGCCATGCAGTGAGCTGCAGTTGTCAATGCTTGTATGAAGGCAGCCAGGCTTGCAGTGCCATGCAGTTGTCAATGCTTGTATGAAGCAGCCGGGCCCTGCAGTGCCTTGTAGTTGCCAATGCTTGTATGAAGGCATCCGGGCCTTGCAGTGTCATGCAGTTGTCAATGCTTGTATGAAGGCAGCCGGCCATGCAGTGACCTACAGTTGTCAATGCTTGTATGAAGGCAGCCGGGCCTTGCAGTGTCATGCAGTTGTCAATGCTTGTATGAAGCAGCCGGGCCCTGCAGTGCCATGCAGTTGCCAATGCTTGTATGAAGCAGCCGGGCCCTGCAGTGCCATACAGTTGCCAATGCTTGTATGAAGGCAGCCGGCCATGCAGTGCCATGCAGTTGTCAATGCTTGTATGAAGGCAGCCGGACATGCAGTGCCATGCAGTTGTCAATGCTTGTATGAAGGCAGCCGGACCTTGCAGTGCCATGCAGTTGTCAATGCTTGTATGAAGGCAGCCGGCCATGCAGTGCCATGCAGTTGTCAATGCTTGTATGAAGGCAGCCGGCCCTTGCAGTGCCATGCAGTTGTCAATGCTTGTATGAAGGCAGCCGGGCCTTGCAGTGTCATGCAGTTGTCAATGCTTGTATGAAGGCAGCCGGCTATGCAGTGAGCTGCAGTTGTCAATGATTGTATGAAGGCAGCCGGGCCTTGCAGTGCCATGCAGTTGTCAATGCTTGTAAGAAGCAGCCGGGCCCTGCAGTGCCTTGTAGTTGCCAATGCTTGTATAAAGGCAGCCGGGCCCTGCAGTGCCATGCAGTTGCAAATGCTTGTATGAAGCAGTCGGGCCCTGCAGTGCCATGCAGTTGCCAATGCTCGTATGAAAGCAGCCAGCCGAGGCAGTGCCATGCAGTTGTCAATGCTTGTATGAAGGCAGCCGGCCCTTGCAGTGCCATGCAGTTGTCAATGCTTGTATGAAGGCAGCTGGCCATGCAGTGACCTGCAGTTATCAATGCTTGTATGAAGGCAGCCGGGCCTTGCAGTGCCATGCAGTTGTCAATGCTTGTATGAAGCAGCCGGGCCCTGCAGTGCCATGCAGTTGCAAATGCTTGTATGAAGGCAGCAGGACCTTGCAGTGCCATGCAGTTGTCAATGCTTGTATGAAGCAGCCGGGCCCTGCAGTGCCATGCAGTTGCAAATGCTTGTATGAAGGCAGCCGGGCCTTGTAGTGCATTGTAATTGCCAATGCTTGTACGAAGGCAGCCGGCCATGCAGTGACCTGCAGTTGTCAATGCTTGTATGAAGGCAGCCGGACCTTGCAGTGCCATACAGTTGTCAATGCTTGTATGAAGCAGCCGGGTCCTGCAGTGTCATGCAGTTGTCAATGCTTGTATGAAGCAGCCGGGCCCTGCAGTGCCATGCAGTTGTCAATGCTTGTATGAAGGCAGCCGGCTATGCAGTGACCTGCAGTTGTCAATGCTTCTATGAAGGCAGCCGGACCTTGCAGTGCCATGCAGTTGTCAATGCTTGTATGAAGGCAGCCGGCCATGCAGTGCCACGCAGTTGTCAGTGCTTGTATGAAGGCAGCCGGCCATGCAGTGAGCTGCAGTTGTCAATGCTTGTATGAAGGCAGCCGGGCCTTACAGTGCCATGCAGTTGTCAATGCTTGTATGAAGCAGCCGGGCCTTGCAGTGCCTTGTAGTTGCCAATGCTTGTATGAAGGCAGCCGGGCCTTGCAGTGCCATGCAGTTGCAAATGCTCGTATGAAGGCAGCCGGACCTTGCAGTGTCATGCAGTTGCCAATGCTTGTATGAAGGCAGCCGGCCATGCAGTGCCTTGCAGTTCTCAATGCTTGTATGAAGGCAGCCGGCCATGCAGTGACCTGCAGTTGTCAATGCTTGTATGAAGGGAGCCGGACCTTGCAGTGCCATGCATTTGTCAATGCTTGTATGAAGGCAGCCGGCCATGCAGTGCCATGCAGTTGTCAATGCTTGTATGAAGGCAGCCGGCCATGCAGTGAGCTGCAGTTGTCAATGCTTGTATGAAGGCAGCCAGGCTTGCAGTGCCATGCAGTTGTCAATGCTTGTATGAAGCAGCCGGGCCCTGCAGTGCCTTGTAGTTGCCAATGCTTGTATGAAGGCATCCGGGCCTTGCAGTGTCATGCAGTTGTCAATGCTTGTATGAAGGCAGCCGGCCATGCAGTGACCTGCAGTTGTCAATGCTTGTATGAAGGCAGCCGGGCCTTGCAGTGTCATGCAGTTGTCAATGCTTGTATGAAGCAGCCGGGCCCTGCAGTGCCATGCAGTTGCCAATGCTTGTATGAAGGCAGCCGGGCCCTGCAGTGCCATGCAGTTGCCAATGCTTGTATGAAGCAGCCGGGCCCTGCAGTGCCATACAGTTGCAAATGCTTGTATGAAGGCAGACGGGCCTTGTAGTGCCTTGTAGTTGCCAATGCTTGTATGAAGGCAGCCGGCCATGCAGTGCCATGCAGTTGTCAATGCTTGTATGAAGGCAGCCGGACATGCAGTGCCATGCAGTTGTCAATGCTTGTATGAAGGCAGCCGGACCTTGCAGTGCCATGCAGTTGTCAATGCTTGTATGAAGGCAGCCGGCCATGCAGTGCCATGCAGTTGTCAATGCTTGTATGAAGGCAGCCGGCCCTTGCAGTGCCATGCAGTTGTCAATGCTTGTATGAAGGCAGCCGGGCCTTGCAGTGTCATGCAGTTGTCAATGCTTGTATGAAGGCAGCCGGCTATGCAGTGAGCTGCAGTTGTCAATGATTGTATGAAGGCAGCCGGGCCTTGCAGTGCCATGCAGTTGTCAATGCTTGTAAGAAGCAGCCGGGCCCTGCAGTGCCTTGTAGTTGCCAATGCTTGTATAAAGGCAGCCGGGCCCTGCAGTGCCATGCAGTTGCAAATGCTTGTATGAAGCAGTCGGGCCCTGCAGTGCCATGCAGTTGCCAATGCTCGTATGAAAGCAGCCAGCCGAGGCAGTGCCATGCAGTTGTCAATGCTTGTATGAAGGCAGCCGGCCCTTGCAGTGCCATGCAGTTGTCAATGCTTGTATGAAGGCAGCTGGCCATGCAGTGACCTGCAGTTATCAATGCTTGTATGAAGGCAGCCGGGCCTTGCAGTGCCATGCAGTTGTCAATGCTTGTATGAAGCAGCCGGGCCCTGCAGTGCCATGCAGTTGCAAATGCTTGTATGAAGGCAGCAGGACCTTGCAGTGCCATGCAGTTGTCAATGCTTGTATGAAGCAGCCGGGCCCTGCAGTACCATGCAGTTGCAAATGCTTGTATGAAGGCAGCCGGGCCTTGTAGTGCATTGTAATTGCCAATGCTTGTACGAAGGCAGCCGGCCATGCAGTGACCTGCAGTTGTCAATGCTTGTATGAAGGCAGCCGGACCTTGCAGTGCCATACAGTTGTCAATGCTTGTATGAAGCAGCCGGGTCCTGCAGTGCCATGCAGTTGTCAATGCTTGTATGAAGCAGCCGGGCATTGCAGTGCCATGCAGTTGTCAATGCTTTTATGAAGGCAGCCTGGCCTTGCAGTGTCATGCAGTTGTCAATGCTTGTATGAAGGCAGCCGGGCCTTGCAGTTCCTTGTAGTTGTCAATGCTTGTATGAAGGCAGCCGGTCCTTGCAGTGCCATGCAGTTGTCAATGCTTGTATGAAGGCAGCCGGCCCTTGCAGTGCCATGCAGTTGTCAATGCTTGTCTGCAGGCAGCGGCCCTTGAGGTGCCTTGCGGTTGCCAATGCTTGTATGAAACAGCCGGGCCCTGCTGTGTCATGCAGTTGTCAATGCTTGTATGAAGCAGCCGGGCCCTGCAGTGCCATGCAGTTGTCAATGCTTGTATGAAGCAGCCGGGCCCTGCAGTGAGCTGCAGTTGTCAATGCTTGTATGAAGGCAGCCGGGCCTTACAGTGCCATGAAGTTGTCAATGCTTGTATGAAGGCAGCCGGGCCTTGTAGTGCATTGTAGTTGCCAATGCTTGTATGAAGGCAGCCGGCCATGCAGTGACCTGCAGTTGTCAATGCTTGTATGAAGGCAGCCGGACCTTGCAGTGCCATGCAGTTGTCAATGCTTGTATGAAGCAGCCGGGTCGTGCAGTGCCATGCAGTTGTCAATGCTTGTATGAAGCAGCCGGGCCTTGCAGTGCCATGCAGTTGTCAATGCTTTTATGAAGGCAGCCGGGCCTTGCAGTGCCATGCAGTTGTCAATGCTTGTATGACGGCAGCCGGGCCTTGCAGTTCCTTGTCGTTGTCAATGCTTGTATGAAGGCAGCCGGCCCTTGCAGTGCCATGCAGTTGTCAATGCTTTTATGAAGGCAGCCGGCCATGCAGTGACCTGCAGTTGTCAATGCTTGTATGAAGGCAGCGGCCCTTGCAGTGCCATGCGGTTGCCAATGCTTGTATGAAACAGCCGGGCCCTGCAGTGTCATGCAGTTGTCAATGCTTGTATGAAGCAGCCGGGCCCTGCAGTGCCATGCAGTTGTCAATGCTTGTATGAAGCAGCCGGGCCCTGCACTGCCATGCAGTTGTCAATGCTTGTATGAAGGCAGCCGGCTATGCAGTGACCTGCAGTTGTCAATGCTTGTATGAAGGCAGCCGGACCTTGCAGTGCCATGCAGTTGTCAATGCTTGTATGAAGGCAGCCGGCCATGCAGTGCCATGCAGTTGTCAATGCTTGTATGAAGGCAGCCGGCCATGCAGTGAGCTGCAGTTGTCAATGCTTGTATGAAGGCAGCCAGGCTTGCAGTGCCATGCAGTTGTCAATGCTTGTATGAAGCAGCCGGGCCCTGCAGTGCCTTGTAGTTGCCAATGCTTGTATGAAGGCATCCGGGCCTTGCAGTGTCATGCAGTTGTCAATGCTTGTATGAAGGCAGCCGGCCATGCAGTGACCTGCAGTTGTCAATGCTTGTATGAAGGCAGCCGGGCCTAGCAGTGTCATGCAGTTGTCAATGCTTGTATGAAGCAGCCGGGCCCTGCAGTGCCATGCAGTTGCCAATGCTTGTATGAAGGCAGCCGGGCCCTGCAGTGCCATGCAGTTGCCAATGCTTGTATGAAGCAGCCAGGCCCTGCAGTGCCATACAGTTGCAAATGCTTGTATGAAGGCAGACGGGCCTTGTAGTGCCTTGTAGTTGCCAATGCTTGTATGAAGGCAGCCGGCCATGCAGTGCCATGCAGTTGTCAATGCTTGTATGAAGGCAGCCGGACATGCAGTGCCATGCAGTTGTCAATGCTTGTATGAAGGCAGCCGGACCTTGCAGTGCCATGCAGTTGTCAATGCTTGTATGAAGGCAGCCGGCCATGCAGTGCCATGCAGTTGTCAATGCTTGTATGAAGGCAGCCGGCCCTTGCAGTGCCATGCAGTTGTCAATGCTTGTATGAAGGCAGCCGGGCCTTGCAGTGTCATGCAGTTGTCAATGCTTGTATGAAGGCAGCCGGCTATGCAGTGAGCTGCAGTTGTCAATGATTGTATGAAGGCAGCCGGGCCTTGCAGTGCCATGCAGTTGTCAATGCTTGTAAGAAGCAGCCGGGCCCTGCAGTGCCTTGTAGTTGCCAATGCTTGTATAAAGGCAGCCGGGCCCTGCAGTGCCATGCAGTTGCAAATGCTTGTATGAAGCTGTCGGGCCCTGCAGTGCCATGCAGTTGCCAATGCTCGTATGAAAGCAGCCAGCCGAGGCAGTGCCATGCAGTTGTCAATGCTTATATGAAGGCAGCCGGCCCTTGCAGTGCCATGCAGTTGTCAATGCTTGTATGAAGGCAGCTGGCCATGCAGTGACCTGCAGTTATCAATGCTTGTATGAAGGCAGCCGGGCCTTGCAGTGCCATGCAGTTGTCAATGCTTGTATGAAGCAGCCGGGCCCTGCAGTGCCATGCAGTTGCAAATGCTTGTATGAAGGCAGCAGGACCTTGCAGTGCCATGCAGTTGTCAATGCTTGTATGAAGCAGCCGGGCCCTGCAGTGCCATGCAGTTGCAAATGCTTGTATGAAGGCAGCCGGGCCTTGTAGTGCATTGTAATTGCCAATGCTTGTACGAAGGCAGCCGGCCATGCAGTGACCTGCAGTTGTCAATGCTTGTATGAAGGCAGCCGGACCTTGCAGTGCCATACAGTTGTCAATGCTTGTATGAAGCAGCCGGGTCCTGCAGTGCCATGCAGTTGTCAATGCTTGTATGAAGCAGCCGGGCATTGCAGTGCCATGCAGTTGTCAATGCTTTTATGAAGGCAGCCTGGCCTTGCAGTGTCATGCAGTTGTCAATGCTTGTATGAAGGCAGCCGGGCCTTGCAGTTCCTTGTAGTTGTCAATGCTTGTATGAAGGCAGCCGGTCCTTGCAGTGCCATGCAGTTGTCAATGCTTGTATGAAGGCAGCCGGCCCTTGCAGTGCCATGCAGTTGTCAATGCTTGTCTGCAGGCAGCGGCCCTTGAGGTGCCTTGCGGTTGCCAATGCTTGTATGAAACAGCCGGGCCCTGCTGTGTCATGCAGTTGTCAATGCTTGTATGAAGCAGCCGGGCCCTGCAGTGCCATGCAGTTGTCAATGCTTGTATGAAGCAGCCGGGCCCTGCAGTGAGCTGCAGTTGTCAATGCTTGTATGAAGGCAGCCGGGCCTTGTAGTGCATTGTAGTTGCCAATGCTTGTATGAAGGCAGCCGGCCATGCAGTGACCTGCAGTTGTCAATGCTTGTATGAAGGCAGCCGGACCTTGCAGTGCCATGCAGTTGTCAATGCTTGTATGAAGCAGCCGGGTCGTGCAGTGCCATGCAGTTGTCAATGCTTGTATGAAGCAGCCGGGCCTTGCAGTGCCATGCAGTTGTCAATGCTTTTATGAAGGCAGCCGGGCCTTGCAGTGCCATGCAGTTGTCAATGCTTGTATGAAGGCAGCCGGGCCTTGCAGTTCCTTGTCGTTGTCAATGCTTGTATGAAGGCAGCCGGCCCTTGCAGTGCCATGCAGTTGTCAATGCTTTTATGAAGGCAGCCGGCCATGCAGTGACCTGCAGTTGTCAATGCTTGTATGAAGGCAGCGGCCCTTGCAGTGCCATGCGGTTGCCAATGCTTGTATGAAACAGCCGGGCCCTGCAGTGTCATGCAGTTGTCAATGCTTGTATGAAGCAGCCGGGCCCTGCAGTGCCATGCAGTTGTCAATGCTTGTATGAAGCAGCCGGGCCCTGCACTGCCATGCAGTTGTCAATGCTTGTATGAAGGCAGCCGGCTATGCAGTGACCTGCAGTTGTCAATGCTTGTATGAAGGCAGCCGGACCTTGCAGTGCCATGCAGTTGTCAATGCTTGTATGAAGGCAGCCGGCCATGCAGTGCCATGCAGTTGTCAATGCTTGTATGAAGACAGCCGGCCATGCAGTGAGCTGCAGTTGTCAATGCTTGTATGAAGGCAGCCGGGCCTTGCAGTGCCATGCAGTTGTCAATGCTTGTATGAAGCAGCCGTGCCCTGCAGTGCCTTGTAGTTGCCAATGCTTGTATGAAGGCAGCCGGGCCTTGCAGTGTCATGCAGTTGTCAATGCTTGTATGAAGGCAGCCGGGCCCTGCAGTGCCATGCAGTTGCAAATGCTTGTATGAAGCAGCCGGGCCCTGCAGTGCCATGCAGTTGTCAATGCTTGTATGAAGGCAGCCGGGCCTTGCAGTGCCATGCAGTTATCAATGCTTGTATGAAGCAGCCTGGCCCTGCAGTGCCATGCAGTTGCAAATGTTTGTATGAAGCAGCCGGGCCCTGCAGTGCCATGCAGTTGCCAATGCTCATATGAAAGCAGCCGGCCCTTGCAGTGCCATGCAGTTGCAAATGTTTGTATGAAGCAGCCGGGCCCAGGCAGTGCCTTGTAGTTGCCAATGCTCATATGAAGGCAGCAGCCCTTGCAGTGCCATACCGTTGCCAATGCTCGTATGAAAGCAGCAGCCCATGCAGTGCCATGCAGTTGTCAATGCCCGTATGAAGGCAGCCGGGCCTTGCAGTGCCATGCAGTTGTCAATGCTTGTATGAAGGCAGCCGGCCATGCAGTGACCTGCAGTTGTCAATGCTTGTATGAATCAGCCGGGCCCTGCAGTGCCATGCAGTTGTCAATGCTTGTATGAAGGCAGCCAGGCTTGCAGTGCCATGCAGTTGTCAATGCTTGTATGAAGCAGCCGGGCCCTGCAGTGCCTTGTAGTTGCCAATGCTTGTATGAAGGCAGCCGGGCCTTGCAGTGTCATGCAGTTGTCAATGCTTGTATGAAGGCAGCCGGCCATGCAGTGACCTGCAGTTGTCAATGCTTGTATGAAGGCAGCCGGGCCTTGCAGTGTCATGCAGTTGTCAATGCTTGTATGAAGCAGCCGGGCCCTGCAGTGCCATGCAGTTTCCAATGCTTGTATGAAGGCAGCCGGGCCCTGCAGTGCCATGCAGTTGCCAATGCTTGTATGAAGCAGCCGGGCCCTGCAGTGCCATACAGTTGCAAATGCTTGTATGAAGGCAGCCGGGCCTTGTAGTGCCTTGTAGTTGCCAATGCTTGTATGAAGGCAGCCGGCCATGCAGTGCCATGCAGTTGTCAATGCTTGTATGAAGGCAGCCGGACCTTGCAGTGTCATGCAGTTGTCAATGCTTGCATGAAGGCAGCCGGCCATGCCGTGCCATGCAGTTGTCAATGCTTGTATGAAGGCAGCCGGGCCTTGTAGTGCCTTGTAGTTGTCAATGCTTGTATGAAGGCAGCTGGCCCTTGCAGTGCCATACCGTTGCCAATGCTCGTATGAAGGCAGCAGCCCATGCAGTGCCATGCAGTTGTCAATGCTCGTATGAAGGCAGCCGGGCCATGCAGTGCCATGCAGTTACCAATGCTTGTATGAAGGCAGCCGGGCCCTGCAGTGCCATGCAGTTGTCAATGCTTGTATGAAGGCAGCCGGCTATGCAGTGACCTGCAGTTGTCAATGCTTGTATGAAGGCAGCCGGACCTTGCAGTGCCATGCAGTTGTCAATGCTTGTATGAAGGCAGCCGGCCATGCAGTGCCACGCAGTTGTCAGTGCTTGTATGAAGGCAGCCGGCCATGCAGTGAGCTGCAGTTGTCAATGCTTGTATGAAGGCAGCCGGGCCTTACAGTGCCATGCAGTTGTCAATGCTTGTATGAAGCAGCCGGGCCTTGCAGTGCCTTGTAGTTGCCAATGCTTGTATGAAGGCAGCCGGGCCTTGCAGTGCCATGCAGTTGCAAATGCTCGTATGAAGGCAGCCGGACCTTGCAGTGTCATGCAGTTGCCAATGCTTGTATGAAGGCAGCCGGCCATGCAGTGCCTTGCAGTTCTCAATGCTTGTATGAAGGCAGCCGGCCATGCAGTGACCTGCAGTTGTCAATGCTTGTATGAAGGGAGCCGGACCTTGCAGTGCCATGCATTTGTCAATGCTTGTATGAAGGCAGCCGGCCATGCAGTGCCATGCAGTTGTCAATGCTTGTATGAAGGCAGCCAGGCTTGCAGTGCCATGCAGTTGTCAATGCTTGTATGAAGCAGCCGGGCCCTGCAGTGCCTTGTAGTTGCCAATGCTTGTATGAAGGCATCCGGGCCTTGCAGTGTCATGCAGTTGTCAATGCTTGTATGAAGGCAGCCGGCCATGCAGTGACCTACAGTTGTCAATGCTTGTATGAAGGCAGCCGGGCCTTGCAGTGTCATGCAGTTGTCAATGCTTGTATGAAGCAGCCGGGCCCTGCAGTGCCATGCAGTTGCCAATGCTTGTATGAAGCAGCCGGGCCCTGCAGTGCCATACAGTTGCAAATGCTTGTATGAAGGCAGACGGGCCTTGTAGTGCCTTGTAGTTGCCAATGCTTGTATGAAGGCAGCCGGCCATGCAGTGCCATGCAGTTGTCAATGCTTGTATGAAGGCAGCCGGACATGCAGTGCCATGCAGTTGTCAATGCTTGTATGAAGGCAGCCGGACCTTGCAGTGCCATGCAGTTGTCAATGCTTGTATGAAGGCAGCCGGCCATGCAGTGCCATGCAGTTGTCAATGCTTGTATGAAGGCAGCCGGCCCTTGCAGTGCCATGCAGTTGTCAATGCTTGTATGAAGGCAGCCGGGCCTTGCAGTGTCATGCAGTTGTCAATGCTTGTATGAAGGCAGCCGGCTATGCAGTGAGCTGCAGTTGTCAATGATTGTATGAAGGCAGCCGGGCCTTGCAGTGCCATGCAGTTGTCAATGCTTGTAAGAAGCAGCCGGGCCCTGCAGTGCCTTGTAGTTGCCAATGCTTGTATAAAGGCAGCCGGGCCCTGCAGTGCCATGCAGTTGCAAATGCTTGTATGAAGCAGTCGGGCCCTGCAGTGCCATGCAGTTGCCAATGCTCGTATGAAAGCAGCCAGCCGAGGCAGTGCCATGCAGTTGTCAATGCTTGTATGAAGGCAGCCGGCCCTTGCAGTGCCATGCAGTTGTCAATGCTTGTATGAAGGCAGCTGGCCATGCAGTGACCTGCAGTTATCAATGCTTGTATGAAGGCAGCCGGGCCTTGCAGTGCCATGCAGTTGTCAATGCTTGTATGAAGCAGCCGGGCCCTGCAGTGCCATGCAGTTGCAAATGCTTGTATGAAGGCAGCAGGACCTTGCAGTGCCATGCAGTTGTCAATGCTTGTATGAAGCAGCCGGGCCCTGCAGTGCCATGCAGTTGCAAATGCTTGTATGAAGGCAGCCGGGCCTTGTAGTGCATTGTAATTGCCAATGCTTGTACGAAGGCAGCCGGCCATGCAGTGACCTGCAGTTGTCAATGCTTGTATGAAGGCAGCCGGACCTTGCAGTGCCATACAGTTGTCAATGCTTGTATGAAGCAGCCGGGTCCTGCAGTGTCATGCAGTTGTCAATGCTTGTATGAAGCAGCCGGGCCCTGCAGTGCCATGCAGTTGTCAATGCTTGTATGAAGGCAGCCGGCTATGCAGTGACCTGCAGTTGTCAATGCTTGTATGAAGGCAGCCGGACCTTGCAGTGCCATGCAGTTGTCAATGCTTGTATGAAGGCAGCCGGCCATGCAGTGCCACGCAGTTGTCAGTGCTTGTATGAAGGCAGCCGGCCATGCAGTGAGCTGCAGTTGTCAATGCTTGTATGAAGGCAGCCGGGCCTTACAGTGCCATGCAGTTGTCAATGCTTGTATGAAGCAGCCGGGCCTTGCAGTGCCTTGTAGTTGCCAATGCTTGTATGAAGGCAGCCGGGCCTTGCAGTGCCATGCAGTTGCAAATGCTCGTATGAAGGCAGCCGGACCTTGCAGTGTCATGCAGTTGCCAATGCTTGTATGAAGGCAGCCGGCCATGCAGTGCCTTGCAGTTCTCAATGCTTGTATGAAGGCAGCCGGCCATGCAGTGACCTGCAGTTGTCAATGCTTGTATGAAGGGAGCCGGACCTTGCAGTGCCATGCATTTGTCAATGCTTGTATGAAGGCAGCCGGCCATGCAGTGCCATGCAGTTGTCAATGCTTGTATGAAGGCAGCCGGCCATGCAGTGAGCTGCAGTTGTCAATGCTTGTATGAAGGCAGCCAGGCTTGCAGTGCCATGCAGTTGTCAATGCTTGTATGAATTAGCCGGGCCTTGCAGTGCCATGCAGTTGTCAATGCTTTTATGAAGGCAGCCGGGCCTTGCAGTGCCATGCAGTTGTCAGTGCTTGTATGAAGGCAGCCGGGCCTTGCAGTTCCTTGTCGTTGTCAATGCTTGTATGAAGGCAGCCGGCCCTTGCAGTGCCATGCAGTTGTCAATGCTTTTATGAAGGCAGCCGGCCATGCAGTGACCTGCAGTTGTCAATGCTTGTATGAATCAGCCGGGCCCTGCAGTGCCATGCGGTTGCCAATGCTTGTATGAAACAGCCGGGCCCTGCAGTGTCATGCAGTTGTCAATGCTTGTATGAAGCAGCCGGGCCCTGCAGTGCCATGCAGTTGTCAATGCTTGTATGAAGCAGCCGGGCCCTGCACTGCCATGCAGTTGTCAATGCTTGTATGAAGGCAGCCCGCTATGCAGTGACCTGCAGTTGTCAATGCTTGTATGAAGGCAGCCGGACCTTGCAGTGCCATGCAGTTGTCAATGCTTGTATGAAGGCAGCCGGCCATGCAGTGCCATGCAGTTGTCAATGCTTGTAAGAAGCAGCCGGGCCCTGCAGTGCCTTGTAGTTGCCAATGCTTGTATGAAGACAGCCGGCCATGCAGTGAGCTGCAGTTGTCAATGCTTGTATGAAGGCAGCCGGGCCTTGCAGTGCCATGCAGTTGTCAATGCTTGTATGAAGCAGCCGTGCCCTGCAGTGCCTTGTAGTTGCCAATGCTTGTATGAAGGCAGCCGGGCCTTGCAGTGTCATGCAGTTGTCAATGCTTGTATGAAGGCAGCCGGGCCCTGCAGTGCCATGCAGTTGCAAATGCTTGTATGAAGCAGCCGGGCCCTGCAGTGCCATGCAGTTGTCAATGCTTGTATGAAGGCAGCCGGGCCTTGCAGTGCCATGCAGTTATCAATGCTTGTATGAAGCAGCTTGGCCCTGCAGTGCCATGCAGTTGCAAATGTTTGTATGAAGCAGCCGGGCCCTGCAGTGCCATGCAGTTGCCAATGCTCATATGAAAGCAGCCGGCCCTTGCAGTGCCATGCAGTTGCAAATGTTTGTATGAAGCAGCCGGGCCCAGGCAGTGCCTTGTAGTTGCCAATGCTCATATGAAGGCAGCAGCCCTTGCAGTGCCATACCGTTGCCAATGCTCGTATGAAAGCAGCAGCCCATGCAGTGCCATGCAGTTGTCAATGCCCGTATGAAGGCAGCCGGGCCTTGCAGTGCCATGCAGTTGTCAATGCTTGTATGAAGGCAGCCGGCCATGCAGTGACCTGCAGTTGTCAATGCTTGTATGAATCAGCCGGGCCCTGCAGTGCCATGCAGTTGTCAATGCTTGTATGAAGGCAGCCGGACCTTGCAGTGCCATGCAGTTGTCAATGCTTGTATGAAGGCAGCGGCCCTTGCAGTGCCATGCAGTTGTCAATGCTTGTATGAAGCAGCCGGGCCCTGCAGTGCCTTGTAGTTGCCAATGCTTGTATGAAGGCAGCCGGGCCTTGCAGTGTCATGCAGTTGTCAATGCTTGTATGAAGGCAGCCGGGCCTTGCAGTGTCATGCAGTTGTCAATGCTTGTATGAAGGCAGCCGGGCCTTGCAGTTCCTTGTAGTTGTCAATGCTTGTATGAAGGCAGCCGGCCCTTGCAGTGCCATGCAGTTGTCAATGCTTGTATGAAGGCAGCCGGGCCTTGCAGTGCCATGCAGTTGTCAATGCTTGTCTGCAGGCAGCGGCCCTTGAGGTGCCATGCGGTTGCCAATGCTTGTATGAAACAGCCGGGCCCTGCTGTGTCATGCAGTTGTCAATGGTTGTATGAAGCAGCCGGACCCTGCAGTGCCATGCAGTTGTCAATGCTTGTATGAAGCAGCTGGGCCTTGCAGTGCCATGCAGTTGTCAATGCTTGTATGAAGCAGCCGGGCCCTGCAGTGCCTTGCAGTTGTCAATGCTTGTATGAAGGCAGCCGGGCCCTGCAGTGCCTTGTAGTTGCCAATGCTTGTATGAAGGCAGCCGGACCTTGCAGTGCCATGCAGTTGTCAATGCTTGTATGAAGGCAGCCGGCCATGCAGTGAGCTGCAGTTGTCAATGCTTGTATGAAGGCAGCCGGGCCTTGCAGTGCCATGAAGTTGTCAATGCTTGTATGAAGGCAGCCGGGCCTTGTAGTGTATTGTAGTTGCCAATGCTTGCATGAAGGCAGCCGGCCATGCAGTGACCTGCAGTTGTCAATGCTTGTATGAAGGCAGCCGGACCTTGCAGTGCCATGCAGTTGTCAATGCTTGTATGAAGCAGCCGGGTCCTGCAGTGCCATGCAGTTGTCAATGCTTGTATGAAGCAGCCGGGCATTGCAGTGCCATGCAGATGTCAATGCTTTTATGAAGGCAGCCTGGCCTTGCAGTGTCATGCAGTTGTCAATGCTTGTATGAAGGCAGCCGGGCCTTGCAGTTCCTTGTAGTTGTCAATGCTTGTATGAAGGCAGCCGGTCCTTGCAGTGCCATGCAGTTGTCAATGCTTGTATGAAGGCAGCCGGCCCTTGCAGTGCCATGCAGTTGTCAATGCTTGTATGAAGGCAGCGGCCCTTGCAGTGCCATGCGGTTGCCAATGCTTGTATGAAACAGCCGGGCCCTGCAGTGTCATGCAGTTGTCAATGCTTGTATGAAGCAGCCGGGCCCTGCAGTGCCATGCAGTTGTCAATGCTTGTATGAAGGCAGCCGGCTATGCAGTGACCTGCAGTTGTCAATGCTTGTATGAAGGCAGCCGGACCTTGCAGTGCCATGCAGTTGTCAATGCTTGTATGAAGGCAGCCGGCCATGCAGTGCCACGCAGTTGTCAGTGCTTGTATGAAGGCAGCCGGCCATGCAGTGAGCTGCAGTTGTCAATGCTTGTATGAAGGCAGCCGGGCCTTACAGTGCCATGCAGTTGTCAATGCTTGTATGAAGCAGCCGGGCCTTGCAGTGCCTTGTAGTTGCCAATGCTTGTATGAAGGCAGCCGGGCCTTGCAGTGCCATGCAGTTGCAAATGCTCGTATGAAGGCAGCCGGACCTTGCAGTGTCATGCAGTTGCCAATGCTTGTATGAAGGCAGCCGGCCATGCAGTGCCTTGCAGTTCTCAATGCTTGTATGAAGGCAGCCGGCCATGCAGTGACCTGCAGTTGTCAATGCTTGTATGAAGGGAGCCGGACCTTGCAGTGCCATGCATTTGTCAATGCTTGTATGAAGGCAGCCGGCCATGCAGTGCCATGCAGTTGTCAATGCTTGTATGAAGGCAGCCGGCCATGCAGTGAGCTGCAGTTGTCAATGCTTGTATGAAGGCAGCCAGGCTTGCAGTGCCATGCAGTTGTCAATGCTTGTATGAAGCAGCCGGGCCCTGCAGTGCCTTGTAGTTGCCAATGCTTGTATGAAGGCATCCGGGCCTTGCAGTGTCATGCAGTTGTCAATGCTTGTATGAAGGCAGCCGGCCATGCAGTGACCTACAGTTGTCAATGCTTGTATGAAGGCAGCCGGGCCTTGCAGTGTCATGCAGTTGTCAATGCTTGTATGAAGCAGCCGGGCCCTGCAGTGCCATGCAGTTGCCAATGCTTGTATGAAGCAGCCGGGCCCTGCAGTGCCATACAGTTGCAAATGCTTGTATGAAGGCAGACGGGCCTTGTAGTGCCTTGTAGTTGCCAATGCTTGTATGAAGGCAGCCGGCCATGCAGTGCCATGCAGTTGTCAATGCTTGTATGAAGGCAGCCGGACATGCAGTGCCATGCAGTTGTCAATGCTTGTATGAAGGCAGCCGGACCTTGCAGTGCCATGCAGTTGTCAATGCTTGTATGAAGGCAGCCGGCCATGCAGTGCCATGCAGTTGTCAATGCTTGTATGAAGGCAGCCGGCCCTTGCAGTGCCATGCAGTTGTCAATGCTTGTATGAAGGCAGCCGGGCCTTGCAGTGTCATGCAGTTGTCAATGCTTGTATGAAGGCAGCCGGCTATGCAGTGAGCTGCAGTTGTCAATGATTGTATGAAGGCAGCCGGGCCTTGCAGTGCCATGCAGTTGTCAATGCTTGTAAGAAGCAGCCGGGCCCTGCAGTGCCTTGTAGTTGCCAATGCTTGTATAAAGGCAGCCGGGCCCTGCAGTGCCATGCAGTTGCAAATGCTTGTATGAAGCAGTCGGGCCCTGCAGTGCCATGCAGTTGCCAATGCTCGTATGAAAGCAGCCAGCCGAGGCAGTGCCATGCAGTTGTCAATGCTTGTATGAAGGCAGCCGGCCCTTGCAGTGCCATGCAGTTGTCAATGCTTGTATGAAGGCAGCTGGCCATGCAGTGACCTGCAGTTATCAATGCTTGTATGAAGGCAGCCGGGCCTTGCAGTGCCATGCAGTTGTCAATGCTTGTATGAAGCAGCCGGGCCCTGCAGTGCCATGCAGTTGCAAATGCTTGTATGAAGGCAGCAGGACCTTGCAGTGCCATGCAGTTGTCAATGCTTGTATGAAGCAGCCGGGCCCTGCAGTGCCATGCAGTTGCAAATGCTTGTATGAAGGCAGCCGGGCCTTGTAGTGCATTGTAATTGCCAATGCTTGTACGAAGGCAGCCGGCCATGCAGTGACCTGCAGTTGTCAATGCTTGTATGAAGGCAGCCGGACCTTGCAGTGCCATACAGTTGTCAATGCTTGTATGAAGCAGCCGGGTCCTGCAGTGTCATGCAGTTGTCAATGCTTGTATGAAGCAGCCGGGCCCTGCAGTGCCATGCAGTTGTCAATGCTTGTATGAAGGCAGCCGGCTATGCAGTGACCTGCAGTTGTCAATGCTTCTATGAAGGCAGCCGGACCTTGCAGTGCCATGCAGTTGTCAATGCTTGTATGAAGGCAGCCGGCCATGCAGTGCCACGCAGTTGTCAGTGCTTGTATGAAGGCAGCCGGCCATGCAGTGAGCTGCAGTTGTCAATGCTTGTATGAAGGCAGCCGGGCCTTACAGTGCCATGCAGTTGTCAATGCTTGTATGAAGCAGCCGGGCCTTGCAGTGCCTTGTAGTTGCCAATGCTTGTATGAAGGCAGCCGGGCCTTGCAGTGCCATGCAGTTGCAAATGCTCGTATGAAGGCAGCCGGACCTTGCAGTGTCATGCAGTTGCCAATGCTTGTATGAAGGCAGCCGGCCATGCAGTGCCTTGCAGTTCTCAATGCTTGTATGAAGGCAGCCGGCCATGCAGTGACCTGCAGTTGTCAATGCTTGTATGAAGGGAGCCGGACCTTGCAGTGCCATGCATTTGTCAATGCTTGTATGAAGGCAGCCGGCCATGCAGTGCCATGCAGTTGTCAATGCTTGTATGAAGGCAGCCGGCCATGCAGTGAGCTGCAGTTGTCAATGCTTGTATGAAGGCAGCCAGGCTTGCAGTGCCATGCAGTTGTCAATGCTTGTATGAAGCAGCCGGGCCCTGCAGTGCCTTGTAGTTGCCAATGCTTGTATGAAGGCATCCGGGCCTTGCAGTGTCATGCAGTTGTCAATGCTTGTATGAAGGCAGCCGGCCATGCAGTGACCTGCAGTTGTCAATGCTTGTATGAAGGCAGCCGGGCCTTGCAGTGTCATGCAGTTGTCAATGCTTGTATGAAGCAGCCGGGCCCTGCAGTGCCATGCAGTTGCCAATGCTTGTATGAAGGCAGCCGGGCCCTGCAGTGCCATGCAGTTGCCAATGCTTGTATGAAGCAGCCGGGCCCTGCAGTGCCATACAGTTGCAAATGCTTGTATGAAGGCAGACGGGCCTTGTAGTGCCTTGTAGTTGCCAATGCTTGTATGAAGGCAGCCGGCCATGCAGTGCCATGCAGTTGTCAATGCTTGTATGAAGGCAGCCGGACATGCAGTGCCATGCAGTTGTCAATGCTTGTATGAAGGCAGCCGGACCTTGCAGTGCCATGCAGTTGTCAATGCTTGTATGAAGGCAGCCGGCCATGCAGTGCCATGCAGTTGTCAATGCTTGTATGAAGGCAGCCGGCCCTTGCAGTGCCATGCAGTTGTCAATGCTTGTATGAAGGCAGCCGGGCCTTGCAGTGTCATGCAGTTGTCAATGCTTGTATGAAGGCAGCCGGCTATGCAGTGAGCTGCAGTTGTCAATGATTGTATGAAGGCAGCCGGGCCTTGCAGTGCCATGCAGTTGTCAATGCTTGTAAGAAGCAGCCGGGCCCTGCAGTGCCTTGTAGTTGCCAATGCTTGTATAAAGGCAGCCGGGCCCTGCAGTGCCATGCAGTTGCAAATGCTTGTATGAAGCAGTCGGGCCCTGCAGTGCCATGCAGTTGCCAATGCTCGTATGAAAGCAGCCAGCCGAGGCAGTGCCATGCAGTTGTCAATGCTTGTATGAAGGCAGCCGGCCCTTGCAGTGCCATGCAGTTGTCAATGCTTGTATGAAGGCAGCTGGCCATGCAGTGACCTGCAGTTATCAATGCTTGTATGAAGGCAGCCGGGCCTTGCAGTGCCATGCAGTTGTCAATGCTTGTATGAAGCAGCCGGGCCCTGCAGTGCCATGCAGTTGCAAATGCTTGTATGAAGGCAGCAGGACCTTGCAGTGCCATGCAGTTGTCAATGCTTGTATGAAGCAGCCGGGCCCTGCAGTGCCATGCAGTTGCAAATGCTTGTATGAAGGCAGCCGGGCCTTGTAGTGCATTGTAATTGCCAATGCTTGTACGAAGGCAGCCGGCCATGCAGTGACCTGCAGTTGTCAATGCTTGTATGAAGGCAGCCGGACCTTGCAGTGCCATACAGTTGTCAATGCTTGTATGAAGCAGCCGGGTCCTGCAGTGCCATGCAGTTGTCAATGCTTGTATGAAGCAGCCGGGCATTGCAGTGCCATGCAGTTGTCAATGCTTTTATGAAGGCAGCCTGGCCTTGCAGTGTCATGCAGTTGTCAATGCTTGTATGAAGGCAGCCGGGCCTTGCAGTTCCTTGTAGTTGTCAATGCTTGTATGAAGGCAGCCGGTCCTTGCAGTGCCATGCAGTTGTCAATGCTTGTATGAAGGCAGCCGGCCCTTGCAGTGCCATGCAGTTGTCAATGCTTGTCTGCAGGCAGCGGCCCTTGAGGTGCCTTGCGGTTGCCAATGCTTGTATGAAACAGCCGGGCCCTGCTGTGTCATGCAGTTGTCAATGCTTGTATGAAGCAGCCGGGCCCTGCAGTGCCATGCAGTTGTCAATGCTTGTATGAAGCAGCCGGGCCCTGCAGTGAGCTGCAGTTGTCAATGCTTGTATGAAGGCAGCCGGGCCTTACAGTGCCATGAAGTTGTCAATGCTTGTATGAAGGCAGCCGGGCCTTGTAGTGCATTGTAGTTGCCAATGCTTGTATGAAGGCAGCCGGCCATGCAGTGACCTGCAGTTGTCAATGCTTGTATGAAGGCAGCCGGACCTTGCAGTGCCATGCAGTTGTCAATGCTTGTATGAAGCAGCCGGGTCGTGCAGTGCCATGCAGTTGTCAATGCTTGTATGAAGCAGCCGGGCCTTGCAGTGCCATGCAGTTGTCAATGCTTTTATGAAGGCAGCCGGGCCTTGCAGTGCCATGCAGTTGTCAATGCTTGTATGAAGGCAGCCGGGCCTTGCAGTTCCTTGTCGTTGTCAATGCTTGTATGAAGGCAGCCGGCCCTTGCAGTGCCATGCAGTTGTCAATGCTTTTATGAAGGCAGCCGGCCATGCAGTGACCTGCAGTTGTCAATGCTTGTATGAAGGCAGCGGCCCTTGCAGTGCCATGCGGTTGCCAATGCTTGTATGAAACAGCCGGGCCCTGCAGTGTCATGCAGTTGTCAATGCTTGTATGAAGCAGCCGGGCCCTGCAGTGCCATGCAGTTGTCAATGCTTGTATGAAGCAGCCGGGCCCTGCACTGCCATGCAGTTGTCAATGCTTGTATGAAGGCAGCCGGCTATGCAGTGACCTGCAGTTGTCAATGCTTGTATGAAGGCAGCCGGACCTTGCAGTGCCATGCAGTTGTCAATGCTTGTATGAAGGCAGCCGGCCATGCAGTGCCATGCAGTTGTCAATGCTTGTATGAAGGCAGCCGGCCATGCAGTGAGCTGCAGTTGTCAATGCTTGTATGAAGGCAGCCAGGCTTGCAGTGCCATGCAGTTGTCAATGCTTGTATGAAGCAGCCGGGCCCTGCAGTGCCTTGTAGTTGCCAATGCTTGTATGAAGGCATCCGGGCCTTGCAGTGTCATGCAGTTGTCAATGCTTGTATGAAGGCAGCCGGCCATGCAGTGACCTGCAGTTGTCAATGCTTGTATGAAGGCAGCCGGGCCCTGCAGTGCCATGCAGTTGTCAATGCTTGTATGAAGCAGCCAGGCCCTGCAGTGCCATACAGTTGCAAATGCTTGTATGAAGGCAGACGGGCCTTGTAGTGCCTTGTAGTTGCCAATGCTTGTATGAAGGCAGCCGGCCATGCAGTGCCATGCAGTTGTCAATGCTTGTATGAAGGCAGCCGGACATGCAGTGCCATGCAGTTGTCAATGCTTGTATGAAGGCAGCCGGACCTTGCAGTGCCATGCAGTTGTCAATGCTTGTATGAAGGCAGCCGGCCATGCAGTGCCATGCAGTTGTCAATGCTTGTATGAAGGCAGCCGGCCCTTGCAGTGCCATGCAGTTGTCAATGCTTGTATGAAGGCAGCCGGGCCTTGCAGTGTCATGCAGTTGTCAATGCTTGTATGAAGGCAGCCGGCTATGCAGTGAGCTGCAGTTGTCAATGATTGTATGAAGGCAGCCGGGCCTTGCAGTGCCATGCAGTTGTCAATGCTTGTAAGAAGCAGCCGGGCCCTGCAGTGCCTTGTAGTTGCCAATGCTTGTATAAAGGCAGCCGGGCCCTGCAGTGCCATGCAGTTGCAAATGCTTGTATGAAGCAGTCGGGCCCTGCAGTGCCATGCAGTTGCCAATGCTCGTATGAAAGCAGCCAGCCGAGGCAGTGCCATGCAGTTGTCAATGCTTGTATGAAGGCAGCCGGCCCTTGCAGTGCCATGCAGTTGTCAATGCTTGTATGAAGGCAGCTGGCCATGCAGTGACCTGCAGTTATCAATGCTTGTATGAAGGCAGCCGGGCCTTGCAGTGCCATGCAGTTGTCAATGCTTGTATGAAGCAGCCGGGCCCTGCAGTGCCATGCAGTTGCAAATGCTTGTATGAAGGCAGCAGGACCTTGCAGTGCCATGCAGTTGTCAATGCTTGTATGAAGCAGCCGGGCCCTGCAGTGCCATGCAGTTGCAAATGCTTGTATGAAGGCAGCCGGGCCTTGTAGTGCATTGTAATTGCCAATGCTTGTACGAAGGCAGCCGGCCATGCAGTGACCTGCAGTTGTCAATGCTTGTATGAAGGCAGCCGGACCTTGCAGTGCCATACAGTTGTCAATGCTTGTATGAAGCAGCCGGGTCCTGCAGTGCCATGCAGTTGTCAATGCTTGTATGAAGCAGCCGGGCATTGCAGTGCCATGCAGTTGTCAATGCTTTTATGAAGGCAGCCTGGCCTTGCAGTGTCATGCAGTTGTCAATGCTTGTATGAAGGCAGCCGGGCCTTGCAGTTCCTTGTAGTTGTCAATGCTTGTATGAAGGCAGCCGGTCCTTGCAGTGCCATGCAGTTGTCAATGCTTGTATGAAGGCAGCCGGCCCTTGCAGTGCCATGCAGTTGTCAATGCTTGTCTGCAGGCAGCGGCCCTTGAGGTGCCTTGCGGTTGCCAATGCTTGTATGAAACAGCCGGGCCCTGCTGTGTCATGCAGTTGTCAATGCTTGTATGAAGCAGCCGGGCCCTGCAGTGCCATGCAGTTGTCAATGCTTGTATGAAGCAGCCGGGCCCTGCAGTGAGCTGCAGTTGTCAATGCTTGTATGAAGGCAGCCGGGCCTTGTAGTGCATTGTAGTTGCCAATGCTTGTATGAAGGCAGCCGGCCATGCAGTGACCTGCAGTTGTCAATGCTTGTATGAAGGCAGCCGGACCTTGCAGTGCCATGCAGTTGTCAATGCTTGTATGAAGCAGCCGGGTCGTGCAGTGCCATGCAGTTGTCAATGCTTGTATGAAGCAGCCGGGCCTTGCAGTGCCATGCAGTTGTCAATGCTTTTATGAAGGCAGCCGGGCCTTGCAGTGCCATGCAGTTGTCAATGCTTGTATGAAGGCAGCCGGGCCTTGCAGTTCCTTGTCGTTGTCAATGCTTGTATGAAGGCAGCCGGCCCTTGCAGTGCCATGCAGTTGTCAATGCTTTTATGAAGGCAGCCGGCCATGCAGTGACCTGCAGTTGTAAATGCTTGTATGAAGGCAGCGGCCCTTGCAGTGCCATGCGGTTGCCAATGCTTGTATGAAACAGCCGGGCCCTGCAGTGTCATGCAGTTGTCAATGCTTGTATGAAGCAGCCGGGCCCTGCAGTGCCATGCAGTTGTCAATGCTTGTATGAAGCAGCCGGGCCCTGCACTGCCATGCAGTTGTCAATGCTTGTATGAAGGCAGCCGGCTATGCAGTGACCTGCAGTTGTCAATGCTTGTATGAAGGCAGCCGGACCTTGCAGTGCCATGCAGTTGTCAATGCTTGTATGAAGGCAGCCGGCCATGCAGTGCCATGCAGTTGTCAATGCTTGTATGAAGACAGCCGGCCATGCAGTGAGCTGCAGTTGTCAATGCTTGTATGAAGGCAGCCGGGCCTTGCAGTGCCATGCAGTTGTCAATGCTTGTATGAAGCAGCCGTGCCCTGCAGTGCCTTGTAGTTGCCAATGCTTGTATGAAGGCAGCCGGGCCTTGCAGTGTCATGCAGTTGTCAATGCTTGTATGAAGGCAGCCGGGCCCTGCAGTGCCATGCAGTTGCAAATGCTTGTATGAAGCAGCCGGGCCCTGCAGTGCCATGCAGTTGTCAATGCTTGTATGAAGGCAGCCGGGCCTTGCAGTGCCATGCAGTTATCAATGCTTGTATGAAGCAGCCTGGCCCTGCAGTGCCATGCAGTTGCAAATGTTTGTATGAAGCAGCCGGGCCCTGCAGTGCCATGCAGTTGCCAATGCTCATATGAAAGCAGCCGGCCCTTGCAGTGCCATGCAGTTGCAAATGTTTGTATGAAGCAGCCGGGCCCAGGCAGTGCCTTGTAGTTGCCAATGCTCATATGAAGGCAGCAGCCCTTGCAGTGCCATACCGTTGCCAATGCTCGTATGAAAGCAGCAGCCCATGCAGTGCCATGCAGTTGTCAATGCCCGTATGAAGGCAGCCGGGCCTTGCAGTGCCATGCAGTTGTCAATGCTTGTATGAAGGCAGCCGGCCATGCAGTGACCTGCAGTTGTCAATGCTTGTATGAATCAGCCGGGCCCTGCAGTGCCATGCAGTTGTCAATGCTTGTATGAAGGCAGCCAGGCTTGCAGTGCCATGCAGTTGTCAATGCTTGTATGAAGCAGCCGGGCCCTGCAGTGCCTTGTAGTTGCCAATGCTTGTATGAAGGCAGCCGGGCCTTGCAGTGTCATGCAGTTGTCAATGCTTGTATGAAGGCAGCCGGCCATGCAGTGACCTGCAGTTGTCAATGCTTGTATGAAGGCAGCCGGGCCTTGCAGTGTCATGCAGTTGTCAATGCTTGTATGAAGCAGCCGGGCCCTGCAGTGCCATGCAGTTTCCAATGCTTGTATGAAGGCAGCCGGGCCCTGCAGTGCCATGCAGTTGCCAATGCTTGTATGAAGCAGCCGGGCCCTGCAGTGCCATACAGTTGCAAATGCTTGTATGAAGGCAGCCGGGCCTTGTAGTGCCTTGTAGTTGCCAATGCTTGTATGAAGGCAGCCGGCCATGCAGTGCCATGCAGTTGTCAATGCTTGTATGAAGGCAGCCGGACCTTGCAGTGTCATGCAGTTGTCAATGCTTGCATGAAGGCAGCCGGCCATGCCGTGCCATGCAGTTGTCAATGCTTGTATGAAGGCAGCCGGGCCTTGTAGTGCCTTGTAGTTGTCAATGCTTGTATGAAGGCAGCTGGCCCTTGCAGTGCCATACCGTTGCCAATGCTCGTATGAAGGCAGCAGCCCATGCAGTGCCATGCAGTTGTCAATGCTCGTATGAAGGCAGCCGGGCCATGCAGTGCCATGCAGTTACCAATGCTTGTATGAAGGCAGCGGGCCATGCAGTGCCATGCAGTTGTCAATGCTTGTATGAAGGCAGCCAGGCCTTGCAGTGCCATGCAGTTATCAATGCTTGTATGAAGCAGCCTGGCCCTGCAGTGCCATGCAGTTGCCAATGCTCGTATGAAAGCAGCCAGCCGAGGCAGTGCCATGCAGTTGTCAATGCTTGTATGAAGGCAGCCGGCCCTTGCAATGCCATGCAGTTGTCAATGCTCGTATGAAAGCAGGTAGCCGAGGCAGTGCCATGCAGTTGTCAATGCTTGTATGAAGGCAGCCGGCCATGCAGTAACCTGCAGTTATCAATGCTTGTATGAAGGCAGCCGGGCCTTGCAGTGCCATGCAGTTGTCAATGCTTGTATGAAGCAGCCGGGCCCTGCAGTGCCATGCAGTTGCAAATGCTTGTATGAAGGCAGCAGGCCCTTGCAGTGCCATGCAGTTGCAAATGCTTGTATGAAGGCAGCAGGCCCTTGCAGTGCCATGCAGTTGCAAATGCTTGTATGAAGGCAGCCGGGCCTTGTAGTGCATTGTAGTTGCCAATGCTTGTATGAAGGCAGCCGGCCATGCAGTGACCTGCAGTTGTCAATGCTTGTATGAAGGCAGCCGGGCCTTGCAGTGCCATGCAGTTGTCAATGCTTGTATGAAGCAGCCGGGCCCTGCAGTGCCATGCAGTTGCAAATGCTTGTATGAAGGCAGCAGGCCCTTGCAGTGCCATGCAGTTGCAAATGCTTGTATGAAGGCAGCAGGCCCTTGCAGTGCCATGCAGTTGCAAATGCTTGTATGAAGGCAGCCGGGCCTTGTAGTGCATTGTAGTTGCCAATGCTTGTATGAAGGCAGCCGGCCATGCAGTGACCTGCAGTTGTCAATGCTTGTATGAAGGCAGCCGGACCTTGCAGTGCCATGCAGTTGTCAATGCTTGTATGAAGGCAGCGGCCCTTGCAGTGCCATGCGGTTGCCAATGCTTGTATGAAACAGCCGGGCCCAGCAGTGCCATGCAGTTGTCAATGCTTTTATGAAGGCAGCCGGGCCTTGCAGTGTCATGCAGTTGTCAATGCTTGTATGAAGGCAGCCGGGCCTTGCAGTTCCTTGTAGTTGTCAATGCTTGTATGAAGGCAGCCGGCCCTTGCAGTGCCATGCAGTTGTCAATGCTTGTATGAAGGCAGCCGGGCCTTGCAGTGCCATGCAGTTGTCAATGCTTGTCTGCAGGCAGCGGCCCTTGAGGTGCCATGCGGTTGCCAATGCTTGTATGAAACAGCCGGGCCCTGCTGTGTCATGCAGTTGTCAATGGTTGTATGAAGCAGCCGGGCCCTGCAGTGCCATGCAGTTGTCAATGCTTGTATGAAGCAGCCGGGCCCTGCAGTGCCTTGTAGTTGCCAATGCTTGTATGAAGGCAGCCGGACCTTGCAGTGCCATGCAGTTGTCAATGCTTGTATGAAGGCAGCCGGGCCTTGCAGTGCCATGAAGTTGTCAATGCTTGTATGAAGGCAGCAGGGCCTTGTAGTGCATTGTAGTTGCCAATGCTTGCATGAAGGCAGCCGGCCATGCAGTGACCTGCAGTTGTCAATGCTTGTATGAAGGCAGCCGGACCTTGCAGTGCCATGCAGTTGTCAATGCTTGTATGAAGCAGCCGGGTCCTGCAGTGCCATGCAGTTGTCAATGCTTGTATGAAGCAGCCGGGCCTTGCAGTGACATGCAGTTGTCAATGCTTTTATGAAGGCAACCGGGCCTTGCAGTGCCATGCAGTTGTCAATGCTTGTATGAAGGCAGCCGGGCCTTGCAGTTCCTTGTAGTTGTCAATGCTTGTATGAAGGCAGCCGGCCCTTGCAGTGCCATGCAGTTGTCAATGCTTTTATGAAGGCAGCCGGCCCTTGCAGTGCCATGCAGTTGTCAATGCTTGTATGAAGGCAGCGGCCCTTGCAGTGCCATGCGGTTGCCAATGCTTGTATGAAACAGCCGGGCCCTGCAGTGTCATGCAGTTGTCAATGCTTGTATGAAGCAGCCGGGCCCTGCAGTGCTATGCAGTTGTCAATGCTTGTATGAAGGCAGCCGGCCATGCAGTGAGCTGCAGTTGTCAATGCTTGTATGAAGGCAGCCGGGCCTTGCAGTGCCATGCAGTTGGCAATGCTTGTATGAAGCAGCCGGGCCCTGCAGTGCCTTGTAGTTGCCAATGCTTGTATGAAGGCAGCCGGGCCTTGCAGTGTCATGCAGTTGTCAATGCTTGTATGAAGGCAGCCGGGCCTTGCAGTGTCATGCAGTTGTCAATGCTTGTATGAAGGCAGCCGGCTATGCAGTGAGCTGCAGTTGTCAATGATTGTATGAAGGCAGCCGTGCCTTGCAGTGCCATGCAGTTGTCAATGCTTGTATGAAGCAGCCGGGCCCTGCAGTGCCTTGTAGTTGCCAATGCTTGTATGAAGGCAGCCGGGCCTTGCAGTGTCATGCAGTTGTCAATGCTTGTATGAAGCAGCCGGGCCTTGCAGTGCCATGCAGTTGCCCATGCTCGTATGAAAGCAGCCAGCCCAGGCAGTGCCATGCAGTTGCCAATGCTCGTATGAAAGCAGCCAGCCGAGGCAGTGCCATGCAGTTGTCAATGCTTGTATGAAGGCAGCCGGCCCTTGCAGTGCCATGCAGTTGTCAATGCTTGTATGAAGGCAGCTGGCCATGCAGTGACCTGCAGTTATCAATGCTTGTATGAAGGCAGCCGGGCCTTGCAGTGCCATGCAGTTGTCAATGCTTGTATGAAGCAGCCGGGCCCTGCAGTGCCATGCAGTTGCAAATGCTTGTATGAAGGCAGCAGGACCTTGCAGTGCCATGCAGTTGTCAATGCTTGTATGAAGCAGCCGGGCCCTGCAGTGCCATGCAGTTGCAAATGCTTGTATGAAGGCAGCCGGGCCTTGTAGTGCATTGTAATTGCCAATGCTTGTACGAAGGCAGCCGGCCATGCAGTGACCTGCAGTTGTCAATGCTTGTATGAAGGCAGCCGGACCTTGCAGTGCCATACAGTTGTCAATGCTTGTATGAAGCAGCCGGGTCCTGCAGTGCCATGCAGTTGTCAATGCTTGTATGAAGCAGCCGGGCATTGCAGTGCCATGCAGTTGTCAATGCTTTTATGAAGGCAGCCTGGCCTTGCAGTGTCATGCAGTTGTCAATGCGTGTATGAAGGCAGCCGGGCCTTGCAGTTCCTTGTAGTTGTCAATGCTTGTATGAAGGCAGCCGGTCCTTGCAGTGCCATGCAGTTGTCAATGCTTGTATGAAGGCAGCCGGCCCTTGCAGTGCCATGCAGTTGTCAATGCTTGTCTGCAGGCAGCGGCCCTTGAGGTGCCTTGCGGTTGCCAATGCTTGTATGAAACAGCCGGGCCCTGCTGTGTCATGCAGTTGTCAATGCTTGTATGAAGCAGCCGGGCCCTGCAGTGCCATGCAGTTGTCAATGCTTGTATGAAGCAGCCGGGCCCTGCAGTGAGCTGCAGTTGTCAATGCTTGTATGAAGGCAGCCGGGCCTTACAGTGCCATGAAGTTGTCAATGCTTGTATGAAGGCAGCCGGGCCTTGTAGTGCATTGTAGTTGCCAATGCTTGTATGAAGGCAGCCGGCCATGCAGTGACCTGCAGTTGTCAATGCTTGTATGAAGGCAGCCGGACCTTGCAGTGCCATGCAGTTGTCAATGCTTGTATGAAGCAGCCGGGTCGTGCAGTGCCATGCAGTTGTCAATGCTTGTATGAAGCAGCCGGGCCTTGCAGTGCCATGCAGTTGTCAATGCTTTTATGAAGGCAGCCGGGCCTTGCAGTGCCATGCAGTTGTCAATGCTTGTATGAAGGCAGCCGGGCCTTGCAGTTCCTTGTCGTTGTCAATGCTTGTATGAAGGCAGCCGGCCCTTGCAGTGCCATGCAGTTGTCAATGCTTTTATGAAGGCAGCCGGCCATGCAGTGCCATGCGGTTGCCAATGCTTGTATGAAGGCAGCGGCCCTTGCAGTGCCATGCGGTTGCCAATGCTTGTATGAAACAGCCGGGCCCTGCAGTGTCATGCAGTTGTCAATGCTTGTATGAAGCAGCCGGGCCCTGCACTGCCATGCAGTTGTCAATGCTTGTATGAAGGCAGCCGGCTATGCAGTGACCTGCAGTTGTCAATGCTTGTATGAAGGCAGCCGGACCTTGCAGTGCCATGCAGTTGTCAATGCTTGTATGAAGGCAGCCGGCCATGCAGTGCCATGCAGTTGTCAATGCTTGTATGAAGACAGCCGGCCATGCAGTGAGCTGCAGTTGTCAATGCTTGTATGAAGGCAGCCGGGCCTTGCAGTGCCATGCAGTTGTCAATGCTTGTATGAAGCAGCCGTGCCCTGCAGTGCCTTGTAGTTGCCAATGCTTGTATGAAGGCAGCCGGGCCTTGCAGTGTCATGCAGTTGTCAATGCTTGTATGAAGGCAGCCGGGCCCTGCAGTGCCATGCAGTTGCAAATGCTTGTATGAAGCAGCCAGGCCCTACAGTGCCATGCAGTTGTCAATGCTTGTATGAAGGCAGCCGGGCCTTGCAGTGCCATGCAGTTGCAAATGTTTGTATGAAGCAGCCGGGCCCTGCAGTGCCATGCAGTTGCCAATGCTCATATGAAAGCAGCCGGCCCTTGCAGTGCCATGCAGTTGCAAATGTTTGTATGAAGCAGCCGGGCCCAGGCAGTGCCTTGTAGTTGCCAATGCTCATATGAAGGCAGCAGCCCTTGCAGTGCCATACCGTTGCCAATGCTCGTATGAAAGCAGCAGCCCATGCAGTGCCATGCAGTTGTCATTGCCCGTATGAAGGCAGCCGGGCCTTGCAGTGCCATGCAGTTGTCAATGCTTGTATGAAGGCAGCCGGCCATGCAGTGACCTGCAGTTGTCAATGCTTGTATGAATCAGCCGGGCCCTGCAGTGCCATGCAGTTGTCAATGCTTGTATGAAGGCAGCCGGACCTTGCAGTGCCATGCAGTTGTCAATGCTTGTATGAAGGCAGCGGCCCTTGCAGTGCCATGCAGTTGTCAATGCTTGTATGAAGCAGCCGGGCCCTGCAGTGCCTTGTAGTTGCCAATGCTTGTATGAAGGCAGCCGGGCCTTGCAGTGTCATGCAGTTGTCAATGCTTGTATGAAGGCAGCCGGGCCTTGCAGTGTCATGCAGTTGTCAATGCTTGTATGAAGGCAGCCGGGCCTTGCAGTTCCTTGTAGTTGTCAATGCTTGTATGAAGGCAGCCGGCCCTTGCAGTGCCATGCAGTTGTCAATGCTTGTATGAAGGCAGCCGGGCCTTGCAGTGCCATGCAGTTGTCAATGCTTGTCTGCAGGCAGTGGCCCTTGAGGTGCCATGCGGTTGCCAATGCTTGTATGAAACAGCCGGGCCCTGCTGTGTCATGCAGTTGTCAATGGTTGTATGAAGCAGCCGGGCCCTGCAGTGCCATGCAGTTGTCAATGCTTGTATGAAGCAGCCGGGCCCTGCAGTGCCTTGTAGTTGCCAATGCTTGTATGAAGGCAGCCGGACCTTGCAGTGCCATGCAGTTGTCAATGCTTGTATTAAGGCAGCCGGCCATGCAGTGAGCTGCAGTTGTCAATGCTTGTATGAAGGCAGCCGGGCCTTGCAGTGCCATGAAGTTGTCAATGCTTGTATGAAGGCAGCCGGGCCTTGTAGTGCATTGTAGTTGCCAATGCTTGCATGAAGGCAGCCGGCCATGCAGTGACCTGCAGTTGTCAATGCTTGTATGAAGGCAGCCGGACCTTGCAGTGCCATGCAGTTGTCAATGCTTGTATGAAGCAGCCGGGTCCTGCAGTGCCATGCAGTTGTCAATGCTTGTATGAAGCAGCCGGGCATTGCAGTGCCATGCAGATGTCAATGCTTTTATGAAGGCAGCCTGGCCTTGCAGTGTCATGCAGTTGTCAATGCTTGTATGAAGGCAGCCGGGCCTTGCAGTTCCTTGTAGTTGTCAATGCTTGTATGAAGGCAGCCGGTCCTTGCAGTGCCATGCAGTTGTCAATGCTTGTATGAAGGCAGCCGGCCCTTGCAGTGCCATGCAGTTGTCAATGCTTGTATGAAGGCAGCGGCCCTTGCAGTGCCATGCGGTTGCCAATGCTTGTATGAAACAGCCGGGCCCTGCAGTGTCATGCAGTTGTCAATGCTTGTATGAAGCAGCCGGGCCCTGCAGTGCCATGCAGTTGTCAATGCTTGTATGAAGGCAGCCGGCTATGCAGTGACCTGCAGTTGTCAATGCTTGTATGAAGGCAGCCGGACCTTGCAGTGCCATGCAGTTGTCAATGCTTGTATGAAGGCAGCCGGCCATGCAGTGCCACGCAGTTGTCAGTGCTTGTATGAAGGCAGCCGGCCATGCAGTGAGCTGCAGTTGTCAATGCTTGTATGAAGGCAGCCGGGCCTTACAGTGCCATGCAGTTGTCAATGCTTGTATGAAGCAGCCGGGCCTTGCAGTGCCTTGTAGTTGCCAATGCTTGTATGAAGGCAGCCGGGCCTTGCAGTGCCATGCAGTTGCAAATGCTCGTATGAAGGCAGCCGGACCTTGCAGTGTCATGCAGTTGCCAATGCTTGTATGAAGGCAGCCGGCCATGCAGTGCCTTGCAGTTCTCAATGCTTGTATGAAGGCAGCCGGCCATGCAGTGACCTGCAGTTGTCAATGCTTGTATGAAGGGAGCCGGACCTTGCAGTGCCATGCATTTGTCAATGCTTGTATGAAGGCAGCCGGCCATGCAGTGCCATGCAGTTGTCAATGCTTGTATGAATGCAGCCGGCCATGCAGTGAGCTGCAGTTGTCAATGCTTGTATGAAGGCAGCCAGGCTTGCAGTGCCATGCAGTTGTCAATGCTTGTATGAAGCAGCCGGGCCCTGCAGTGCCTTGTAGTTGCCAATGCTTGTATGAAGGCATCCGGGCCTTGCAGTGTCATGCAGTTGTCAATGCTTGTATGAAGGCAGCCGGCCATGCAGTGACCTGCAGTTGTCAATGCTTGTATGAAGGCAGCCGGGCCTTGCAGTGTCATGCAGTTGTCAATGCTTGTATGAAGCAGCCGGGCCCTGCAGTGCCATGCAGTTGCCAATGCTTGTATGAAGGCAGCCGGGCCCTGCAGTGCCATGCAGTTGCCAATGCTTGTATGAAGGCAGCCGGCTATGCAGTGACCTGCAGTTGTCAATGCTTGTATGAAGGCAGCCGGACCTTGCAGTGCCATGCAGTTGTCAATGCTTGTATGAAGGCAGCCGGCCATGCAGTGCCACGCAGTTGTCAATGCTTGTATGAAGGCAGCCGGCCATGCAGTGAGCTGCAGTTGTCAATGCTTGTATGAAGGCAGCCGGGCCTTGCAGTGCCATGCAGTTGTCAATGCTTGTATGAAGCAGCCGGGCCTTGCAGTGCCTTGTAGTTGCCAATGCTTGTATGAAGGCAGCCGGGCCTTGCAGTGCCATGCAGTTGCAAATGCTCGTATGAAGGCAGCCGGACCTTGCAGTGTCATGCAGTTGCCAATGCTTGTATGAAGGCAGCCGGCCATGCAGTGCCTTGCAGTTCTCAATGCTTGTATGAAGGCAGCCGGCCATGCAGTGACCTGCAGTTGTCAATGCTTGTATGAAGGGAGCCGGACCTTGCAGTGCCATGCATTTGTCAATGCTTGTATGAAGGCAGCCGGCCATGCAGTGCCATGCAGTTGTCAATGCTTGTATGAAGGCAGCCGGCCATGCAGTGAGCTGCAGTTGTCAATGCTTGTATGAAGGCAGCCAGGCTTGCAGTGCCATGCAGTTGTCAATGCTTGTATGAAGCAGCCGGGCCCTGCAGTGCCTTGTAGTTGCCAATGCTTGTATGAAGGCATCCGGGCCTTGCAGTGTCATGCAGTTGTCAATGCTTGTATGAAGGCAGCCGGCCATGCAGTGACCTGCAGTTGTCAATGCTTGTATGAAGGCAGCCGGGCCTTGCAGTGTCATGCAGTTGTCAATGCTTGTATGAAGCAGCCGGGCCCTGCAGTGCCATGCAGTTGCCAATGCTTGTATGAAGGCAGCCGGGCCCTGCAGTGCCATGCAGTTGCCAATGCTTGTATGAAGCAGCCGGGCCCTGCAGTGCCATACAGTTGCAAATGCTTGTATGAAGGCAGACGGGCCTTGTAGTGCCTTGTAGTTGCCAATGCTTGTATGAAGGCAGCCGGCCATGCAGTGCCATGCAGTTGTCAATGCTTGTATGAAGGCAGCCGGACATGCAGTGCCATGCAGTTGTCAATGCTTGTATGAAGGCAGCCGGACCTTGCAGTGCCATGCAGTTGTCAATGCTTGTATTAAGGCAGCCGGCCATGCAGTGCCATGCAGTTGTCAATGCTTGTATGAAGGCAGCCGGGCCTTGCAGTGTCATGCAGTTGTCAATGCTTGTATGAAGGCAGCCGGCTATGCAGTGAGCTGCAGTTGTCAATGATTGTATGAAGGCAGCCGGGCCTTGCAGTGCCATGCAGTTGTCAATGCTTGTAAGAAGCAGCCGGGCCCTGCAGTGCCTTGTAGTTGCCAATGCTTGTATAAAGGCAGCCGGGCCCTGCAGTGCCATGCAGTTGCAAATGCTTGTATGAAGCAGTCGGGCCCTGCAGTGCCATGCAGTTGCCAATGCTCGTATGAAAGCAGCCAGCCGAGGCAGTGCCATGCAGTTGTCAATGCTTGTATGAAGGCAGCCGGCCCTTGCAGTGCCATGCAGTTGTCAATGCTTGTATGAAGGCAGCTGGCCATGCAGTGACCTGCAGTTATCAATGCTTGTATGAAGGCAGCCGGGCCTTGCAGTGCCATGCAGTTGTCAATGCTTGTATGAAGCAGCCGGGCCCTGCAGTGCCATGCAGTTGCAAATGCTTGTATGAAGGCAGCAGGACCTTGCAGTGCCATGCAGTTGTCAATGCTTGTATGAAGCAGCCGGGCCCTGCAGTGCCATGCAGTTGCAAATGCTTGTATGAAGGCAGCCGGGCCTTGTAGTGCATTGTAATTGCCAATGCTTGTACGAAGGCAGCCGGCCATGCAGTGACCTGCAGTTGTCAATGCTTGTATGAAGGCAGCCGGACCTTGCAGTGCCATACAGTTGTCAATGCTTGTATGAAGCAGCCGGGTCCTGCAGTGCCATGCAGTTGTCAATGCTTGTATGAAGCAGCCGGGCATTGCAGTGCCATGCAGTTGTCAATGCTTTTATGAAGGCAGCCTGGCCTTGCAGTGTCATGCAGTTGTCAATGCGTGTATGAAGGCAGCCGGGCCTTGCAGTTCCTTGTAGTTGTCAATGTTTGTATGAAGGCAGCCGGTCCTTGCAGTGCCATGCAGTTGTCAATGCTTGTATGAAGGCAGCCGGCCCTTGCAGTGCCATGCAGTTGTCAATGCTTGTCTGCAGGCAGCGGCCCTTGAGGTGCCTTGCGGTTGCCAATGCTTGTATGAAACAGCCGGGCCCTGCTGTGTCATGCAGTTGTCAATGCTTGTATGAAGCAGCCGGGCCCTGCAGTGCCATGCAGTTGTCAATGCTTGTATGAAGCAGCCGGGCCCTGCAGTGAGCTGCAGTTGTCAATGCTTGTATGAAGGCAGCCGGGCCTTACAGTGCCATGAAGTTGTCAATGCTTGTATGAAGGCAGCCGGGCCTTGTAGTGCATTGTAGTTGCCAATGCTTGTATGAAGGCAGCCGGCCATGCAGTGACCTGCAGTTGTCAATGCTTGTATGAAGGCAGCCGGACCTTGCAGTGCCATGCAGTTGTCAATGCTTGTATGAAGCAGCCGGGTCGTGCAGTGCCATGCAGTTGTCAATGCTTGTATGAAGCAGCCGGGCCTTGCAGTGCCATGCAGTTGTCAATGCTTTTATGAAGGCAGCCGGGCCTTGCAGTGCCATGCAGTTGTCAATGCTTGTATGAAGGCAGCCGGGCCTTGCAGTTCCTTGTCGTTGTCAATGCTTGTATGAAGGCAGCCGGCCCTTGCAGTGCCATGCAGTTGTCAATGCTTTTATGAAGGCAGCCGGCCATGCAGTGCCATGCGGTTGCCAATGCTTGTATGAAGGCAGCGGCCCTTGCAGTGCCATGCGGTTGCCAATGCTTGTATGAAACAGCCGGGCCCTGCAGTGTCATGCAGTTGTCAATGCTTGTATGAAGCAGCCGGGCCCTGCACTGCCATGCAGTTGTCAATGCTTGTATGAAGGCAGCCGGCTATGCAGTGACCTGCAGTTGTCAATGCTTGTATGAAGGCAGCCGGACCTTGCAGTGCCATGCAGTTGTCAATGCTTGTATGAAGGCAGCCGGCCATGCAGTGCCATGCAGTTGTCAATGCTTGTATGAAGACAGCCGGCCATGCAGTGAGCTGCAGTTGTCAATGCTTGTATGAAGGCAGCCGGGCCTTGCAGTGCCATGCAGTTGTCAATGCTTGTATGAAGCAGCCGTGCCCTGCAGTGCCTTGTAGTTGCCAATGCTTGTATGAAGGCAGCCGGGCCTTGCAGTGTCATGCAGTTGTCAATGCTTGTATGAAGGCAGCCGGGCCCTGCAGTGCCATGCAGTTGCAAATGCTTGTATGAAGCAGCCAGGCCCTACAGTGCCATGCAGTTGTCAATGCTTGTATGAAGGCAGCCGGGCCTTGCAGTGCCATGCAGTTGCAAATGTTTGTATGAAGCAGCCGGGCCCTGCAGTGCCATGCAGTTGCCAATGCTCATATGAAAGCAGCCGGCCCTTGCAGTGCCATGCAGTTGCAAATGTTTGTATGAAGCAGCCGGGCCCAGGCAGTGCCTTGTAGTTGCCAATGCTCATATGAAGGCAGCAGCCCTTGCAGTGCCATACCGTTGCCAATGCTCGTATGAAAGCAGCAGCCCATGCAGTGCCATGCAGTTGTCATTGCCCGTATGAAGGCAGCCGGGCCTTGCAGTGCCATGCAGTTGTCAATGCTTGTATGAAGGCAGCCGGCCATGCAGTGACCTGCAGTTGTCAATGCTTGTATGAATCAGCCGGGCCCTGCAGTGCCATGCAGTTGTCAATGCTTGTATGAAGGCAGCCGGACCTTGCAGTGCCATGCAGTTGTCAATGCTTGTATGAAGGCAGCGGCCCTTGCAGTGCCATGCAGTTGTCAATGCTTGTATGAAGCAGCCGGGCCCTGCAGTGCCTTGTAGTTGCCAATGCTTGTATGAAGGCAGCCGGGCCTTGCAGTGTCATGCAGTTGTCAATGCTTGTATGAAGGCAGCCGGGCCTTGCAGTGTCATGCAGTTGTCAATGCTTGTATGAAGGCAGCCGGGCCTTGCAGTTCCTTGTAGTTGTCAATGCTTGTATGAAGGCAGCCGGCCCTTGCAGTGCCATGCAGTTGTCAATGCTTGTATGAAGGCAGCCGGGCCTTGCAGTGCCATGCAGTTGTCAATGCTTGTCTGCAGGCAGTGGCCCTTGAGGTGCCATGCGGTTGCCAATGCTTGTATGAAACAGCCGGGCCCTGCTGTGTCATGCAGTTGTCAATGGTTGTATGAAGCAGCCGGGCCCTGCAGTGCCATGCAGTTGTCAATGCTTGTATGAAGCAGCCGGGCCCTGCAGTGCCTTGTAGTTGCCAATGCTTGTATGAAGGCAGCCGGACCTTGCAGTGCCATGCAGTTGTCAATGCTTGTATTAAGGCAGCCGGCCATGCAGTGAGCTGCAGTTGTCAATGCTTGTATGAAGGCAGCCGGGCCTTGCAGTGCCATGAAGTTGTCAATGCTTGTATGAAGGCAGCCGGGCCTTGTAGTGCATTGTAGTTGCCAATGCTTGCATGAAGGCAGCCGGCCATGCAGTGACCTGCAGTTGTCAATGCTTGTATGAAGGCAGCCGGACCTTGCAGTGCCATGCAGTTGTCAATGCTTGTATGAAGCAGCCGGGTCCTGCAGTGCCATGCAGTTGTCAATGCTTGTATGAAGCAGCCGGGCATTGCAGTGCCATGCAGATGTCAATGCTTTTATGAAGGCAGCCTGGCCTTGCAGTGTCATGCAGTTGTCAATGCTTGTATGAAGGCAGCCGGGCCTTGCAGTTCCTTGTAGTTGTCAATGCTTGTATGAAGGCAGCCGGTCCTTGCAGTGCCATGCAGTTGTCAATGCTTGTATGAAGGCAGCCGGCCCTTGCAGTGCCATGCAGTTGTCAATGCTTGTATGAAGGCAGCGGCCCTTGCAGTGCCATGCGGTTGCCAATGCTTGTATGAAACAGCCGGGCCCTGCAGTGTCATGCAGTTGTCAATGCTTGTATGAAGCAGCCGGGCCCTGCAGTGCCATGCAGTTGTCAATGCTTGTATGAAGGCAGCCGGCTATGCAGTGACCTGCAGTTGTCAATGCTTGTATGAAGGCAGCCGGACCTTGCAGTGCCATGCAGTTGTCAATGCTTGTATGAAGGCAGCCGGCCATGCAGTGCCACGCAGTTGTCAGTGCTTGTATGAAGGCAGCCGGCCATGCAGTGAGCTGCAGTTGTCAATGCTTGTATGAAGGCAGCCGGGCCTTACAGTGCCATGCAGTTGTCAATGCTTGTATGAAGCAGCCGGGCCTTGCAGTGCCTTGTAGTTGCCAATGCTTGTATGAAGGCAGCCGGGCCTTGCAGTGCCATGCAGTTGCAAATGCTCGTATGAAGGCAGCCGGACCTTGCAGTGTCATGCAGTTGCCAATGCTTGTATGAAGGCAGCCGGCCATGCAGTGCCTTGCAGTTCTCAATGCTTGTATGAAGGCAGCCGGCCATGCAGTGACCTGCAGTTGTCAATGCTTGTATGAAGGGAGCCGGACCTTGCAGTGCCATGCATTTGTCAATGCTTGTATGAAGGCAGCCGGCCATGCAGTGCCATGCAGTTGTCAATGCTTGTATGAATGCAGCCGGCCATGCAGTGAGCTGCAGTTGTCAATGCTTGTATGAAGGCAGCCAGGCTTGCAGTGCCATGCAGTTGTCAATGCTTGTATGAAGCAGCCGGGCCCTGCAGTGCCTTGTAGTTGCCAATGCTTGTATGAAGGCATCCGGGCCTTGCAGTGTCATGCAGTTGTCAATGCTTGTATGAAGGCAGCCGGCCATGCAGTGACCTGCAGTTGTCAATGCTTGTATGAAGGCAGCCGGGCCTTGCAGTGTCATGCAGTTGTCAATGCTTGTATGAAGCAGCCGGGCCCTGCAGTGCCATGCAGTTGCCAATGCTTGTATGAAGGCAGCCGGGCCCTGCAGTGCCATGCAGTTGCCAATGCTTGTATGAAGCAGCCGGGCCCTGCAGTGCCATACAGTTGCAAATGCTTGTATGAAGGCAGACGGGCCTTGTAGTGCCTTGTAGTTGCCAATGCTTGTATGAAGGCAGCCGGCCATGCAGTGCCATGCAGTTGTCAATGCTTGTATGAAGGCAGCCGGACATGCAGTGCCATGCAGTTGTCAATGCTTGTATGAAGGCAGCCGGACCTTGCAGTGCCATGCAGTTGTCAATGCTTGTATGAAGGCAGCCGGCCATGCAGTGCCATGCAGTTGTCAATGCTTGTATGAAGGCAGCCGGCCCTTGCAGTGCCATGCAGTTGTCAATGCTTGTATGAAGGCAGCCGGGCCTTGCAGTGTCATGCAGTTGTCAATGCTTGTATGAAGGCAGCCGGCTATGCAGTGAGCTGCAGTTGTCAATGATTGTATGAAGGCAGCCGGGCCTTGCAGTGCCATGCAGTTGTCAATGCTTGTAAGAAGCAGCCGGGCCCTGCAGTGCCTTGTAGTTGCCAATGCTTGTATAAAGGCAGCCGGGCCCTGCAGTGCCATGCAGTTGCAAATGCTTGTATGAAGCAGTCGGGCCCTGCAGTGCCATGCAGTTGCCAATGCTCGTATGGAAGCAGCCAGCCGAGGCAGTGCCATGCAGTTGTCAATGCTTGTATGAAGGCAGCCGGCCCTTGCAGTGCCATGCAGTTGTCAATGCTTGTATGAAGGCAGCTGGCCATGCAGTGACCTGCAGTTATCAATGCTTGTATGAAGGCAGCCGGGCCTTGCAGTGCCATGCAGTTGTCAATGCTTGTATGAAGCAGCCGGGCCCTGCAGTGCCATGCAGTTGCAAATGCTTGTATGAAGGCAGCAGGACCTTGCAGTGCCATGCAGTTGTCAATGCTTGTATGAAGCAGCCGGGCCCTGCAGTGCCATGCAGTTGCAAATGCTTGTATGAAGGCAGCCGGGCCTTGTAGTGCATTGTAATTGCCAATGCTTGTACGAAGGCAGCCGGCCATGCAGTGACCTGCAGTTGTCAATGCTTGTATGAAGGCAGCCGGACCTTGCAGTGCCATACAGTTGTCAATGCTTGTATGAAGCAGCCGGGTCCTGCAGTGCCATGCAGTTGTCAATGCTTGTATGAAGCAGCCGGGCATTGCAGTGCCATGCAGTTGTCAATGCTTTTATGAAGGCAGCCTGGCCTTGCAGTGTCATGCAGTTGTCAATGCTTGTATGAAGGCAGCCGGGCCTTGCAGTTCCTTGTAGTTGTCAATGCTTGTATGAAGGCAGCCGGTCCTTGCAGTGCCATGCAGTTGTCAATGCTTGTATGAAGGCAGCCGACCCTTGCAGTGCCATGCAGTTGTCAATGCTTGTCTGCAGGCAGCGGCCCTTGAGGTGCCTTGCGGTTGCCAATGCTTGTATGAAACAGCCGGGCCCTGCTGTGTCATGCAGTTGTCAATGCTTGTATGAAGCAGCCGGGCCCTGCAGTGCCATGCAGTTGTCAATGCTTGTATGAAGGCAGCCGGGCCTTACAGTGCCATGAAGTTGTCAATGCTTGTATGAAGGCAGCCGGGCCTTGTAGTGCATTGTAGTTGCCAATGCTTGTATGAAGGCAGCCGGCCATGCAGTGACCTGCAGTTGTCAATGCTTGTATGAAGGCAGCCGGACCTTGCAGTGCCATGCAGTTGTCAATGCTTGCATGAAGCAGCCGGGTCGTGCAGTGCCATGCAGTTGTCAATGCTTGTATGAAGCAGCCGGGTCGTGCAGTGCCATGCAGTTGTCAATGCTTGTATGAAGCAGCCGGGCCTTGCAGTGCCATGCAGTTGTCAATGCTTTTATGAAGGCAGCCGGGCCTTGCAGTGCCATGCAGTTGTCAGTGCTTGTATGAAGGCAGCCGGGCCTTGCAGTTCCTTGTCGTTGTCAATGCTTGTATGAAGGCAGCCGGCCCTTGCAGTGCCATGCAGTTGTCAATGCTTTTATGAAGGCAGCCGGCCATGCAGTGACCTGCAGTTGTCAATGCTTGTATGAATCAGCCGGGCCCTGCAGTGCCATGCGGTTGCCAATGCTTGTATGAAACAGCCGGGCCCTGCAGTGTCATGCAGTTGTCAATGCTTGTATGAAGCAGCCGGGCCCTGCAGTGCCATGCAGTTGTCAATGCTTGTATGAAGCAGCCGGGCCCTGCACTGCCATGCAGTTGTCAATGCTTGTATGAAGGCAGCCCGCTATGCAGTGACCTGCAGTTGTCAATGCTTGTATGAAGGCAGCCGGACCTTGCAGTGCCATGCAGTTGTCAATGCTTGTATGAAGGCAGCCGGCCATGCAGTGCCATGCAGTTGTCAATGCTTGTAAGAAGCAGCCGGGCCCTGCAGTGCCTTGTAGTTGCCAATGCTTGTATGAAGACAGCCGGCCATGCAGTGAGCTGCAGTTGTCAATGCTTGTATGAAGGCAGCCGGGCCTTGCAGTGCCATGCAGTTGTCAATGCTTGTATGAAGCAGCCGTGCCCTGCAGTGCCTTGTAGTTGCCAATGCTTGTATGAAGGCAGCCGGGCCTTGCAGTGTCATGCAGTTGTCAATGCTTGTATGAAGGCAGCCGGGCCCTGCAGTGCCATGCAGTTGCAAATGCTTGTATGAAGCAGCCGGGCCCTGCAGTGCCATGCAGTTGTCAATGCTTGTATGAAGGCAGCCGGGCCTTGCAGTGCCATGCAGTTATCAATGCTTGTATGAAGCAGCCTGGCCCTGCAGTGCCATGCAGTTGCAAATGTTTGTATGAAGCAGCCGGGCCCTGCAGTGCCATGCAGTTGCCAATGCTCATATGAAAGCAGCCGGCCCTTGCAGTGCCATGCAGTTGCAAATGTTTGTATGAAGCAGCCGGGCCCAGGCAGTGCCTTGTAGTTGCCAATGCTCATATGAAGGCAGCAGCCCTTGCAGTGCCATACCGTTGCCAATGCTCGTATGAAAGCAGCAGCCCATGCAGTGCCATGCAGTTGTCAATGCCCGTATGAAGGCAGCCGGGCCTTGCAGTGCCATGCAGTTGTCAATGCTTGTATGAAGGCAGCCGGCCATGCAGTGACCTGCAGTTGTCAATGCTTGTATGAATCAGCCGGGCCCTGCAGTGCCATGCAGTTGTCAATGCTTGTATGAAGGCAGCCGGACCTTGCAGTGCCATGCAGTTGTCAATGCTTGTATGAAGGCAGCGGCCCTTGCAGTGCCATGCAGTTGTCAATGCTTGTATGAAGCAGCCGGGCCCTGCAGTGCCTTGTAGTTGCCAATGCTTGTATGAAGGCAGCCGGGCCTTGCAGTGTCATGCAGTTGTCAATGCTTGTATGAAGGCAGCCGGGCCTTGCAGTGTCATGCAGTTGTCAATGCTTGTATGAAGGCAGCCGGGCCTTGCAGTTCCTTGTAGTTGTCAATGCTTGTATGAAGGCAGCCGGCCCTTGCAGTGCCATGCAGTTGTCAATGCTTGTATGAAGGCAGCCGGGCCTTGCAGTGCCATGCAGTTGTCAATGCTTGTCTGCAGGCAGCGGCCCTTGAGGTGCCATGCGGTTGCCAATGCTTGTATGAAACAGCCGGGCCCTGCTGTGTCATGCAGTTGTCAATGGTTGTATGAAGCAGCCGGACCCTGCAGTGCCATGCAGTTGTCAATGCTTGTATGAAGCAGCTGGGCCTTGCAGTGCCATGCAGTTGTCAATGCTTGTATGAAGCAGCCGGGCCCTGCAGTGCCTTGCAGTTGTCAATGCTTGTATGAAGGCAGCCGGGCCCTGCAGTGCCTTGTAGTTGCCAATGCTTGTATGAAGGCAGCCGGACCTTGCAGTGCCATGCAGTTGTCAATGCTTGTATGAAGGCAGCCGGCCATGCAGTGAGCTGCAGTTGTCAATGCTTGTATGAAGGCAGCCGGGCCTTGCAGTGCCATGAAGTTGTCAATGCTTGTATGAAGGCAGCCGGGCCTTGTAGTGTATTGTAGTTGCCAATGCTTGCATGAAGGCAGCCGGCCATGCAGTGACCTGCAGTTGTCAATGCTTGTATGAAGGCAGCCGGACCTTGCAGTACCATGCAGTTGTCAATGCTTGTATGAAGCAGCCGGGTCCTGCAGTGCCATGCAGTTGTCAATGCTTGTATGAAGCAGCCGGGCATTGCAGTGCCATGCAGATGTCAATGCTTTTATGAAGGCAGCCTGGCCTTGCAGTGTCATGCAGTTGTCAATGCTTGTATGAAGGCAGCCGGGCCTTGCAGTTCCTTGTAGTTGTCAATGCTTGTATGAAGGCAGCCGGTCCTTGCAGTGCCATGCAGTTGTCAATGCTTGTATGAAGGCAGCCGGCCCTTGCAGTGCCATGCAGTTGTCAATGCTTGTATGAAGGCAGCGGCCCTTGCAGTGCCATGCGGTTGCCAATGCTTGTATGAAACAGCCGGGCCCTGCAGTGTCATGCAGTTGTCAATGCTTGTATGAAGCAGCCGGGCCCTGCAGTGCCATGCAGTTGTCAATGCTTGTATGAAGGCAGCCGGCTATGCAGTGACCTGCAGTTGTCAATGCTTGTATGAAGGCAGCCGGACCTTGCAGTGCCATGCAGTTGTCAATGCTTGTATGAAGGCAGCCGGCCATGCAGTGCCACGCAGTTGTCAGTGCTTGTATGAAGGCAGCCGGCCATGCAGTGAGCTGCAGTTGTCAATGCTTGTATGAAGGCAGCCGGGCCTTACAGTGCCATGCAGTTGTCAATGCTTGTATGAAGCAGCCGGGCCTTGCAGTGCCTTGTAGTTGCCAATGCTTGTATGAAGGCAGCCGGGCCTTGCAGTGCCATGCAGTTGCAAATGCTCGTATGAAGGCAGCCGGACCTTGCAGTGTCATGCAGTTGCCAATGCTTGTATGAAGGCAGCCGGCCATGCAGTGCCTTGCAGTTCTCAATGCTTGTATGAAGGCAGCCGGCCATGCAGTGACCTGCAGTTGTCAATGCTTGTATGAAGGGAGCCGGACCTTGCAGTGCCATGCATTTGTCAATGCTTGTATGAAGGCAGCCGGCCATGCAGTGCCATGCAGTTGTCAATGCTTGTATGAAGGCAGCCAGGCTTGCAGTGCCATGCAGTTGTCAATGCTTGTATGAAGCAGCCGGGCCCTGCAGTGCCTTGTAGTTGCCAATGCTTGTATGAAGGCATCCGGGCCTTGCAGTGTCATGCAGTTGTCAATGCTTGTATGAAGGCAGCCGGCTATGCAGTGAGCTGCAGTTGTCAATGATTGTATGAAGGCAGCCGGGCCTTGCAGTGCCATGCAGTTGTCAATGCTTGTAAGAAGCAGCCGGGCCCTGCAGTGCCTTGTAGTTGCCAATGCTTGTATAAAGGCAGCCGGGCCCTGCAGTGCCATGCAGTTGCAAATGCTTGTATGAAGCAGTCGGGCCCTGCAGTGCCATGCAGTTGCCAATGCTCGTATGAAAGCAGCCAGCCGAGGCAGTGCCATGCAGTTGTCAATGCTTGTATGAAGGCAGCCGGCCCTTGCAGTGCCATGCAGTTGTCAATGCTTGTATGAAGGCAGCTGGCCATGCAGTGACCTGCAGTTATCAATGCTTGTATGAAGGCAGCCGGGCCTTGCAGTGCCATGCAGTTGTCAATGCTTGTATGAAGCAGCCGGGCCCTGCAGTGCCATGCAGTTGCAAATGCTTGTATGAAGGCAGCAGGACCTTGCAGTGCCATGCAGTTGTCAATGCTTGTATGAAGCAGCCGGGCCCTGCAGTGCCATGCAGTTGCAAATGCTTGTATGAAGGCAGCCGGGCCTTGTAGTGCATTGTAATTGCCAATGCTTGTACGAAGGCAGCCGGCCATGCAGTGACCTGCAGTTGTCAATGCTTGTATGAAGGCAGCCGGACCTTGCAGTGCCATACAGTTGTCAATGCTTGTATGAAGCAGCCGGGTCCTGCAGTGTCATGCAGTTGTCAATGCTTGTATGAAGCAGCCGGGCCCTGCAGTGCCATGCAGTTGTCAATGCTTGTATGAAGGCAGCCGGCTATGCAGTGACCTGCAGTTGTCAATGCTTGTATGAAGGCAGCCGGACCTTGCAGTGCCATGCAGTTGTCAATGCTTGTATGAAGGCAGCCGGCCATGCAGTGCCACGCAGTTGTCAGTGCTTGTATGAAGGCAGCCGGCCATGCAGTGAGCTGCAGTTGTCAATGCTTGTATGAAGGCAGCCGGGCCTTACAGTGCCATGCAGTTGTCAATGCTTGTATGAAGCAGCCGGGCCTTGCAGTGCCTTGTAGTTGCCAATGCTTGTATGAAGGCAGCCGGGCCTTGCAGTGCCATGCAGTTGCAAATGCTCGTATGAAGGCAGCCGGACCTTGCAGTGTCATGCAGTTGCCAATGCTTGTATGAAGGCAGCCGGCCATGCAGTGCCTTGCAGTTCTCAATGCTTGTATGAAGGCAGCCGGCCATGCAGTGACCTGCAGTTGTCAATGCTTGTATGAAGGGAGCCGGACCTTGCAGTGCCATGCATTTGTCAATGCTTGTATGAAGGCAGCCGGCCATGCAGTGCCATGCAGTTGTCAATGCTTGTATGAAGGCAGCCGGCCATGCAGTGAGCTGCAGTTGTCAATGCTTGTATGAAGGCAGCCAGGCTTGCAGTGCCATGCAGTTGTCAATGCTTGTATGAAGCAGCCGGGCCTTGCAGTGCCATGCAGTTGTCAATGCTTTTATGAAGGCAGCCGGGCCTTGCAGTGCCATGCAGTTGTCAGTGCTTGTATGAAGGCAGCCGGGCCTTGCAGTTCCTTGTCGTTGTCAATGCTTGTATGAAGGCAGCCGGCCCTTGCAGTGCCATGCAGTTGTCAATGCTTTTATGAAGGCAGCCGGCCATGCAGTGACCTGCAGTTGTCAATGCTTGTATGAATCAGCCGGGCCCTGCAGTGCCATGCGGTTGCCAATGCTTGTATGAAACAGCCGGGCCCTGCAGTGTCATGCAGTTGTCAATGCTTGTATGAAGCAGCCGGGCCCTGCAGTGCCATGCAGTTGTCGATGCTTGTATGAAGCAGCCGGGCCCTGCACTGCCATGCAGTTGTCAATGCTTGTATGAAGGCAGCCCGCTATGCAGTGACCTGCAGTTGTCAATGCTTGTATGAAGGCAGCCGGACCTTGCAGTGCCATGCAGTTGTCAATGCTTGTATGAAGGCAGCCGGCCATGCAGTGCCATGCAGTTGTCAATGCTTGTAAGAAGCAGCCGGGCCCTGCAGTGCCTTGTAGTTGCCAATGCTTGTATGAAGACAGCCGGCCATGCAGTGAGCTGCAGTTGTCAATGCTTGTATGAAGGCAGCCGGGCCTTGCAGTGCCATGCAGTTGTCAATGCTTGTATGAAGCAGCCGTGCCCTGCAGTGCCTTGTAGTTGCCAATGCTTGTATGAAGGCAGCCGGGCCTTGCAGTGTCATGCAGTTGTCAATGCTTGTATGAAGGCAGCCGGGCCCTGCAGTGCCATGCAGTTGCAAATGCTTGTATGAAGCAGCCGGGCCCTGCAGTGCCATGCAGTTGTCAATGCTTGTATGAAGGCAGCCGGGCCTTGCAGTGCCATGCAGTTATCAATGCTTGTATGAAGCAGCCTGGCCCTGCAGTGCCATGCAGTTGCAAATGTTTGTATGAAGCAGCCGGGCCCTGCAGTGCCATGCAGTTGCCAATGCTCATATGAAAGCAGCCGGCCCTTGCAGTGCCATGCAGTTGCAAATGTTTGTATGAAGCAGCCGGGCCCAGGCAGTGCCTTGTAGTTGCCAATGCTCATATGAAGGCAGCAGCCCTTGCAGTGCCATACCGTTGCCAATGCTCGTATGAAAGCAGCAGCCCATGCAGTGCCATGCAGTTGTCAATGCCCGTATGAAGGCAGCCGGGCCTTGCAGTGCCATGCAGTTGTCAATGCTTGTATGAAGGCAGCCGGCCATGCAGTGACCTGCAGTTGTCAATGCTTGTATGAATCAGCCGGGCCCTGCAGTGCCATGCAGTTGTCAATGCTTGTATGAAGGCAGCCGGACCTTGCAGTGCCATGCAGTTGTCAATGCTTGTATGAAGGCAGCGGCCCTTGCAGTGCCATGCAGTTGTCAATGGTTGTATGAAGCAGCCGGGCCCTGCAGTGCCTTGTAGTTGCCAATGCTTGTATGAAGGCAGCCGGGCCTTGCAGTGTCATGCAGTTGTCAATGCTTGTATGAAGGCAGCCGGGCCTTGCAGTGTCATGCAGTTGTCAATGCTTGTATGAAGGCAGCCGGGCCTTGCAGTTCCTTGTAGTTGTCAATGCTTGTATGAAGGCAGCCGGCCCTTGCAGTGCCATGCAGTTGTCAATGCTTGTATGAAGGCAGCCGGGCCTTGCAGTGCCATGCAGTTGTCAATGCTTGTCTGCAGGCAGCGGCCCTTGAGGTGCCATGCGGTTGCCAATGCTTGTATGAAACAGCCGGGCCCTGCTGTGTCATGCAGTTGTCAATGGTTGTATGAAGCAGCCGGACCCTGCAGTGCCATGCAGTTGTCAATGCTTGTATGAAGCAGCTGGGCCTTGCAGTGCCATGCAGTTGTCAATGCTTGTATGAAGCAGCCGGGCCCTGCAGTGCCTTGCAGTTGTCAATGCTTGTATGAAGGCAGCCGGGCCCTGCAGTGCCTTGTAGTTGCCAATGCTTGTATGAAGGCAGCCGGACCTTGCAGTGCCATGCAGTTGTCAATGCTTGTATGAAGGCAGCCGGCCATGCAGTGAGCTGCAGTTGTCAATGCTTGTATGAAGGCAGCCGGGCCTTGCAGTGCCATGAAGTTGTCAATGCTTGTATGAAGGCAGCCGGGCCTTGTAGTGTATTGTAGTTGCCAATGCTTGCATGAAGGCAGCCGGCCATGCAGTGACCTGCAGTTGTCAATGCTTGTATGAAGGCAGCCGGACCTTGCAGTGCTATGCAGTTGTCAATGCTTGTATGAAGCAGCCGGGTCCTGCAGTGCCATGCAGTTGTCAATGCTTGTATGAAGCAGCCGGGCATTGCAGTGCCATGCAGATGTCAATGCTTTTATGAAGGCAGCCTGGCCTTGCAGTGTCATGCAGTTGTCAATGCTTGTATGAAGGCAGCCGGGCCTTGCAGTTCCTTGTAGTTGTCAATGCTTGTATGAAGGCAGCCGGTCCTTGCAGTGCCATGCAGTTGTCAATGCTTGTATGAAGGCAGCCGGCCCTTGCAGTGCCATGCAGTTGTCAATGCTTGTATGAAGGCAGCGGCCCTTGCAGTGCCATGCGGTTGCCAATGCTTGTATGAAACAGCCGGGCCCTGCAGTGTCATGCCGTTGTCAATGCTTGTATGAAGCAGCCGGGCCCTGCAGTGCCATGCAGTTGTCAATGCTTGTATGAAGGCAGCCGGCTATGCAGTGACCTGCAGTTGTCAATGCTTGTATGAAGGCAGCCGGACCTTGCAGTGCCATGCAGTTGTCAATGCTTGTATGAAGGCAGCCGGCCATGCAGTGCCACGCAGTTGTCAGTGCTTGTATGAAGGCAGCCGGCCATGCAGTGAGCTGCAGTTGTCAATGCTTGTATGAAGGCAGCCGGGCCTTACAGTGCCATGCAGTTGTCAATGCTTGTATGAAGCAGCCGGGCCTTGCAGTGCCTTGTAGTTGCCAATGCTTGTATGAAGGCAGCCGGGCCTTGCAGTGCCATGCAGTTGCAAATGCTCGTATGAAGGCAGCCGGACCTTGCAGTGTCATGCAGTTGCCAATGCTTGTATGAAGGCAGCCGGCCATGCAGTGCCTTGCAGTTCTCAATGCTTGTATGAAGGCAGCCGGCCATGCAGTGACCTGCAGTTGTCAATGCTTGTATGAAGGGAGCCGGACCTTGCAGTGCCATGCATTTGTCAATGCTTGTATGAAGGCAGCCGGCCATGCAGTGCCATGCAGTTGTCAATGCTTGTATGAAGGCAGCCGGCCATGCAGTGAGCTGCAGTTGTCAATGCTTGTATGAAGGCAGCCAGGCTTGCAGTGCCATGCAGTTGTCAATGCTTGTATGAAGCAGCCGGGCCCTGCAGTGCCTTGTAGTTGCCAATGCTTGTATGAAGGCATCCGGGCCTTGCAGTGTCATGCAGTTGTCAATGCTTGTATGAAGGCAGCCGGCCATGCAGTGACCTACAGTTGTCAATGCTTGTATGAAGGCAGCCGGGCCTTGCAGTGTCATGCAGTTGTCAATGCTTGTATGAAGCAGCCGGGCCCTGCAGTGCCATGCAGTTGCCAATGCTTGTATGAAGCAGCCGGGCCCTGCAGTGCCATACAGTTGCAAATGCTTGTATGAAGGCAGACGGGCCTTGTAGTGCCTTGTAGTTGCCAATGCTTGTATGAAGGCAGCCGGCCATGCAGTGCCATGCAGTTGTCAATGCTTGTATGAAGGCAGCCGGACATGCAGTGCCATGCAGTTGTCAATGCTTGTATGAAGGCAGCCGGACCTTGCAGTGCCATGCAGTTGTCAATGCTTGTATGAAGGCAGCCGGCCATGCAGTGCCATGCAGTTGTCAATGCTTGTATGAAGGCAGCCGGCCCTTGCAGTGCCATGCAGTTGTCAATGCTTGTATGAAGGCAGCCGGGCCTTGCAGTGTCATGCAGTTGTCAATGCTTGTATGAAGGCAGCCGGCTATGCAGTGAGCTGCAGTTGTCAATGATTGTATGAAGGCAGCCGGGCCTTGCAGTGCCATGCAGTTGTCAATGCTTGTAAGAAGCAGCCGGGCCCTGCAGTGCCTTGTAGTTGCCAATGCTTGTATAAAGGCAGCCGGGCCCTGCAGTGCCATGCAGTTGCAAATGCTTGTATGAAGCAGTCGGGCCCTGCAGTGCCATGCAGTTGCCAATGCTCGTATGAAAGCAGCCAGCCGAGGCAGTGCCATGCAGTTGTCAATGCTTGTATGAAGGCAGCCGGCCCTTGCAGTGCCATGCAGTTGTCAATGCTTGTATGAAGGCAGCTGGCCATGCAGTGACCTGCAGTTATCAATGCTTGTATGAAGGCAGCCGGGCCTTGCAGTGCCATGCAGTTGTCAATGCTTGTATGAAGCAGCCGGGCCCTGCAGTGCCATGCAGTTGCAAATGCTTGTATGAAGGCAGCAGGACCTTGCAGTGCCATGCAGTTGTCAATGCTTGTATGAAGCAGCCGGGCCCTGCAGTGCCATGCAGTTGCAAATGCTTGTATGAAGGCAGCCGGGCCTTGTAGTGCATTGTAATTGCCAATGCTTGTACGAAGGCAGCCGGCCATGCAGTGACCTGCAGTTGTCAATGCTTGTATGAAGGCAGCCGGACCTTGCAGTGCCATACAGTTGTCAATGCTTGTATGAAGCAGCCGGGTCCTGCAGTGTCATGCAGTTGTCAATGCTTGTATGAAGCAGCCGGGCCCTGCAGTGCCATGCAGTTGTCAATGCTTGTATGAAGGCAGCCGGCTATGCAGTGACCTGCAGTTGTCAATGCTTCTATGAAGGCAGCCGGACCTTGCAGTGCCATGCAGTTGTCAATGCTTGTATGAAGGCAGCCGGCCATGCAGTGCCACGCAGTTGTCAGTGCTTGTATGAAGGCAGCCGGCCATGCAGTGAGCTGCAGTTGTCAATGCTTGTATGAAGGCAGCCGGGCCTTACAGTGCCATGCAGTTGTCAATGCTTGTATGAAGCAGCCGGGCCTTGCAGTGCCTTGTAGTTGCCAATGCTTGTATGAAGGCAGCCGGGCCTTGCAGTGCCATGCAGTTGCAAATGCTCGTATGAAGGCAGCCGGACCTTGCAGTGTCATGCAGTTGCCAATGCTTGTATGAAGGCAGCCGGCCATGCAGTGCCTTGCAGTTCTCAATGCTTGTATGAAGGCAGCCGGCCATGCAGTGACCTGCAGTTGTCAATGCTTGTATGAAGGGAGCCGGACCTTGCAGTGCCATGCATTTGTCAATGCTTGTATGAAGGCAGCCGGCCATGCAGTGCCATGCAGTTGTCAATGCTTGTATGAAGGCAGCCGGCCATGCAGTGAGCTGCAGTTGTCAATGCTTGTATGAAGGCAGCCAGGCTTGCAGTGCCATGCAGTTGTCAATGCTTGTATGAAGCAGCCGGGCCCTGCAGTGCCTTGTAGTTGCCAATGCTTGTATGAAGGCATCCGGGCCTTGCAGTGTCATGCAGTTGTCAATGCTTGTATGAAGGCAGCCGGCCATGCAGTGACCTGCAGTTGTCAATGCTTGTATGAAGGCAGCCGGGCCTTGCAGTGTCATGCAGTTGTCAATGCTTGTATGAAGCAGCCGGGCCCTGCAGTGCCATGCAGTTGCCAATGCTTGTATGAAGGCAGCCGGGCCCTGCAGTGCCATGCAGTTGCCAATGCTTGTATGAAGCAGCCGGGCCCTGCAGTGCCATACAGTTGCAAATGCTTGTATGAAGGCAGACGGGCCTTGTAGTGCCTTGTAGTTGCCAATGCTTGTATGAAGGCAGCCGGCCATGCAGTGCCATGCAGTTGTCAATGCTTGTATGAAGGCAGCCGGACATGCAGTGCCATGCAGTTGTCAATGCTTGTATGAAGGCAGCCGGACCTTGCAGTGCCATGCAGTTGTCAATGCTTGTATGAAGGCAGCCGGCCATGCAGTGCCATGCAGTTGTCAATGCTTGTATGAAGGCAGCCGGCCCTTGCAGTGCCATGCAGTTGTCAATGCTTGTATGAAGGCAGCCGGGCCTTGCAGTGTCATGCAGTTGTCAATGCTTGTATGAAGGCAGCCGGCTATGCAGTGAGCTGCAGTTGTCAATGATTGTATGAAGGCAGACGGGCCTTGCAGTGCCATGCAGTTGTCAATGCTTGTAAGAAGCAGCCGGGCCCTGCAGTGCCTTGTAGTTGCCAATGCTTGTATAAAGGCAGCCGGGCCCTGCAGTGCCATGCAGTTGCAAATGCTTGTATGAAGCAGTCGGGCCCTGCAGTGCCATGCAGTTGCCAATGCTCGTATGAAAGCAGCCAGCCGAGGCAGTGCCATGCAGTTGTCAATGCTTGTATGAAGGCAGCCGGCCCTTGCAGTGCCATGCAGTTGTCAATGCTTGTATGAAGGCAGCTGGCCATGCAGTGACCTGCAGTTATCAATGCTTGTATGAAGGCAGCCGGGCCTTGCAGTGCCATGCAGTTGTCAATGCTTGTATGAAGCAGCCGGGCCCTGCAGTGCCATGCAGTTGCAAATGCTTGTATGAAGGCAGCAGGACCTTGCAGTGCCATGCAGTTGTCAATGCTTGTATGAAGCAGCCGGGCCCTGCAGTACCATGCAGTTGCAAATGCTTGTATGAAGGCAGCCGGGCCTTGTAGTGCATTGTAATTGCCAATGCTTGTACGAAGGCAGCCGGCCATGCAGTGACCTGCAGTTGTCAATGCTTGTATGAAGGCAGCCGGACCTTGCAGTGCCATACAGTTGTCAATGCTTGTATGAAGCAGCCGGGTCCTGCAGTGCCATGCAGTTGTCAATGCTTGTATGAAGCAGCCGGGCATTGCAGTGCCATGCAGTTGTCAATGCTTTTATGAAGGCAGCCTGGCCTTGCAGTGTCATGCAGTTGTCAATGCTTGTATGAAGGCAGCCGGGCCTTGCAGTTCCTTGTAGTTGTCAATGCTTGTATGAAGGCAGCCGGTCCTTGCAGTGCCATGCAGTTGTCAATGCTTGTATGAAGGCAGCCGGCCCTTGCAGTGCCATGCAGTTGTCAATGCTTGTCTGCAGGCAGCGGCCCTTGAGGTGCCTTGCGGTTGCCAATGCTTGTATGAAACAGCCGGGCCCTGCTGTGTCATGCAGTTGTCAATGCTTGTATGAAGCAGCCGGGCCCTGCAGTGCCATGCAGTTGTCAATGCTTGTATGAAGCAGCCGGGCCCTGCAGTGAGCTGCAGTTGTCAATGCTTGTATGAAGGCAGCCGGGCCTTACAGTGCCATGAAGTTGTCAATGCTTGTATGAAGGCAGCCGGGCCTTGTAGTGCATTGTAGTTGCCAATGCTTGTATGAAGGCAGCCGGCCATGCAGTGACCTGCAGTTGTCAATGCTTGTATGAAGGCAGCCGGACCTTGCAGTGCCATGCAGTTGTCAATGCTTGTATGAAGCAGCCGGGTCGTGCAGTGCCATGCAGTTGTCAATGCTTGTATGAAGCAGCCGGGCCTTGCAGTGCCATGCAGTTGTCAATGCTTTTATGAAGGCAGCCGGGCCTTGCAGTGCCATGCAGTTGTCAATGCTTGTATGACGGCAGCCGGGCCTTGCAGTTCCTTGTCGTTGTCAATGCTTGTATGAAGGCAGCCGGCCCTTGCAGTGCCATGCAGTTGTCAATGCTTTTATGAAGGCAGCCGGCCATGCAGTGACCTGCAGTTGTCAATGCTTGTATGAAGGCAGCGGCCCTTGCAGTGCCATGCGGTTGCCAATGCTTGTATGAAACAGCCGGGCCCTGCAGTGTCATGCAGTTGTCAATGCTTGTATGAAGCAGCCGGGCCCTGCAGTGCCATGCAGTTGTCAATGCTTGTATGAAGCAGCCGGGCCCTGCACTGCCATGCAGTTGTCAATGCTTGTATGAAGGCAGCCGGCTATGCAGTGACCTGCAGTTGTCAATGCTTGTATGAAGGCAGCCGGACCTTGCAGTGCCATGCAGTTGTCAATGCTTGTATGAAGGCAGCCGGCCATGCAGTGCCATGCAGTTGTCAATGCTTGTATGAAGGCAGCCGGCCATGCAGTGAGCTGCAGTTGTCAATGCTTGTATGAAGGCAGCCAGGCTTGCAGTGCCATGCAGTTGTCAATGCTTGTATGAAGCAGCCGGGCCCTGCAGTGCCTTGTAGTTGCCAATGCTTGTATGAAGGCATCCGGGCCTTGCAGTGTCATGCAGTTGTCAATGCTTGTATGAAGGCAGCCGGCCATGCAGTGACCTGCAGTTGTCAATGCTTGTATGAAGGCAGCCGGGCCTAGCAGTGTCATGCAGTTGTCAATGCTTGTATGAAGCAGCCGGGCCCTGCAGTGCCATGCAGTTGCCAATGCTTGTATGAAGGCAGCCGGGCCCTGCAGTGCCATGCAGTTGCCAATGCTTGTATGAAGCAGCCAGGCCCTGCAGTGCCATACAGTTGCAAATGCTTGTATGAAGGCAGACGGGCCTTGTAGTGCCTTGTAGTTGCCAATGCTTGTATGAAGGCAGCCGGCCATGCAGTGCCATGCAGTTGTCAATGCTTGTATGAAGGCAGCCGGACATGCAGTGCCATGCAGTTGTCAATGCTTGTATGAAGGCAGCCGGACCTTGCAGTGCCATGCAGTTGTCAATGCTTGTATGAAGGCAGCCGGCCATGCAGTGCCATGCAGTTGTCAATGCTTGTATGAAGGCAGCCGGCCCTTGCAGTGCCATGCAGTTGTCAATGCTTGTATGAAGGCAGCCGGGCCTTGCAGTGTCATGCAGTTGTCAATGCTTGTATGAAGGCAGCCGGCTATGCAGTGAGCTGCAGTTGTCAATGATTGTATGAAGGCAGCCGGGCCTTGCAGTGCCATGCAGTTGTCAATGCTTGTAAGAAGCAGCCGGGCCCTGCAGTGCCTTGTAGTTGCCAATGCTTGTATAAAGGCAGCCGGGCCCTGCAGTGCCATGCAGTTGCAAATGCTTGTATGAAGCTGTCGGGCCCTGCAGTGCCATGCAGTTGCCAATGCTCGTATGAAAGCAGCCAGCCGAGGCAGTGCCATGCAGTTGTCAATGCTTGTATGAAGGCAGCCGGCCCTTGCAGTGCCATGCAGTTGTCAATGCTTGTATGAAGGCAGCTGGCCATGCAGTGACCTGCAGTTATCAATGCTTGTATGAAGGCAGCCGGGCCTTGCAGTGCCATGCAGTTGTCAATGCTTGTATGAAGCAGCCGGGCCCTGCAGTGCCATGCAGTTGCAAATGCTTGTATGAAGGCAGCAGGACCTTGCAGTGCCATGCAGTTGTCAATGCTTGTATGAAGCAGCCGGGCCCTGCAGTGCCATGCAGTTGCAAATGCTTGTATGAAGGCAGCCGGGCCTTGTAGTGCATTGTAATTGCCAATGCTTGTACGAAGGCAGCCGGCCATGCAGTGACCTGCAGTTGTCAATGCTTGTATGAAGGCAGCCGGACCTTGCAGTGCCATACAGTTGTCAATGCTTGTATGAAGCAGCCGGGTCCTGCAGTGCCATGCAGTTGTCAATGCTTGTATGAAGCAGCCGGGCATTGCAGTGCCATGCAGTTGTCAATGCTTTTATGAAGGCAGCCTGGCCTTGCAGTGTCATGCAGTTGTCAATGCTTGTATGAAGGCAGCCGGGCCTTGCAGTTCCTTGTAGTTGTCAATGCTTGTATGAAGGCAGCCGGTCCTTGCAGTGCCATGCAGTTGTCAATGCTTGTATGAAGGCAGCCGGCCCTTGCAGTGCCATGCAGTTGTCAATGCTTGTCTGCAGGCAGCGGCCCTTGAGGTGCCTTGCGGTTGCCAATGCTTGTATGAAACAGCCGGGCCCTGCTGTGTCATGCAGTTGTCAATGCTTGTATGAAGCAGCCGGGCCCTGCAGTGCCATGCAGTTGTCAATGCTTGTATGAAGCAGCCGGGCCCTGCAGTGAGCTGCAGTTGTCAATGCTTGTATGAAGGCAGCCGGGCCTTGTAGTGCATTGTAGTTGCCAATGCTTGTATGAAGGCAGCCGGCCATGCAGTGACCTGCAGTTGTCAATGCTTGTATGAAGGCAGCCGGACCTTGCAGTGCCATGCAGTTGTCAATGCTTGTATGAAGCAGCCGGGTCGTGCAGTGCCATGCAGTTGTCAATGCTTGTATGAAGCAGCCGGGCCTTGCAGTGCCATGCAGTTGTCAATGCTTTTATGAAGGCAGCCGGGCCTTGCAGTGCCATGCAGTTGTCAATGCTTGTATGAAGGCAGCCGGGCCTTGCAGTTCCTTGTCGTTGTCAATGCTTGTATGAAGGCAGCCGGCCCTTGCAGTGCCATGCAGTTGTCAATGCTTTTATGAAGGCAGCCGGCCATGCAGTGACCTGCAGTTGTCAATGCTTGTATGAAGGCAGCGGCCCTTGCAGTGCCATGCGGTTGCCAATGCTTGTATGAAACAGCCGGGCCCTGCAGTGTCATGCAGTTGTCAATGCTTGTATGAAGCAGCCGGGCCCTGCAGTGCCATGCAGTTGTCAATGCTTGTATGAAGCAGCCGGGCCCTGCACTGCCATGCAGTTGTCAATGCTTGTATGAAGGCAGCCGGCTATGCAGTGACCTGCAGTTGTCAATGCTTGTATGAAGGCAGCCGGACCTTGCAGTGCCATGCAGTTGTCAATGCTTGTATGAAGGCAGCCGGCCATGCAGTGCCATGCAGTTGTCAATGCTTGTATGAAGACAGCCGGCCATGCAGTGAGCTGCAGTTGTCAATGCTTGTATGAAGGCAGCCGGGCCTTGCAGTGCCATGCAGTTGTCAATGCTTGTATGAAGCAGCCGTGCCCTGCAGTGCCTTGTAGTTGCCAATGCTTGTATGAAGGCAGCCGGGCCTTGCAGTGTCATGCAGTTGTCAATGCTTGTATGAAGGCAGCCGGGCCCTGCAGTGCCATGCAGTTGCAAATGCTTGTATGAAGCAGCCGGGCCCTGCAGTGCCATGCAGTTGTCAATGCTTGTATGAAGGCAGCCGGGCCTTGCAGTGCCATGCAGTTATCAATGCTTGTATGAAGCAGCCTGGCCCTGCAGTGCCATGCAGTTGCAAATGTTTGTATGAAGCAGCCGGGCCCTGCAGTGCCATGCAGTTGCCAATGCTCATATGAAAGCAGCCGGCCCTTGCAGTGCCATGCAGTTGCAAATGTTTGTATGAAGCAGCCGGGCCCAGGCAGTGCCTTGTAGTTGCCAATGCTCATATGAAGGCAGCAGCCCTTGCAGTGCCATACCGTTGCCAATGCTCGTATGAAAGCAGCAGCCCATGCAGTGCCATGCAGTTGTCAATGCCCGTATGAAGGCAGCCGGGCCTTGCAGTGCCATGCAGTTGTCAATGCTTGTATGAAGGCAGCCGGCCATGCAGTGACCTGCAGTTGTCAATGCTTGTATGAATCAGCCGGGCCCTGCAGTGCCATGCAGTTGTCAATGCTTGTATGAAGGCAGCCAGGCTTGCAGTGCCATGCAGTTGTCAATGCTTGTATGAAGCAGCCGGGCCCTGCAGTGCCTTGTAGTTGCCAATGCTTGTATGAAGGCAGCCGGGCCTTGCAGTGTCATGCAGTTGTCAATGCTTGTATGAAGGCAGCCGGCCATGCAGTGACCTGCAGTTGTCAATGCTTGTATGAAGGCAGCCGGGCCTTGCAGTGTCATGCAGTTGTCAATGCTTGTATGAAGCAGCCGGGCCCTGCAGTGCCATGCAGTTTCCAATGCTTGTATGAAGGCAGCCGGGCCCTGCAGTGCCATGCAGTTGCCAATGCTTGTATGAAGCAGCCGGGCCCTGCAGTGCCATACAGTTGCAAATGCTTGTATGAAGGCAGCCGGGCCTTGTAGTGCCTTGTAGTTGCCAATGCTTGTATGAAGGCAGCCGGCCATGCAGTGCCATGCAGTTGTCAATGCTTGTATGAAGGCAGCCGGACCTTGCAGTGTCATGCAGTTGTCAATGCTTGCATGAAGGCAGCCGGCCATGCCGTGCCATGCAGTTGTCAATGCTTGTATGAAGGCAGCCGGGCCTTGTAGTGCCTTGTAGTTGTCAATGCTTGTATGAAGGCAGCTGGCCCTTGCAGTGCCATACCGTTGCCAATGCTCGTATGAAGGCAGCAGCCCATGCAGTGCCATGCAGTTGTCAATGCTCGTATGAAGGCAGCCGGGCCATGCAGTGCCATGCAGTTACCAATGCTTGTATGAAGGCAGCCGGGCCCTGCAGTGCCATGCAGTTGTCAATGCTTGTATGAAGGCAGCCGGCTATGCAGTGACCTGCAGTTGTCAATGCTTGTATGAAGGCAGCCGGACCTTGCAGTGCCATGCAGTTGTCAATGCTTGTATGAAGGCAGCCGGCCATGCAGTGCCACGCAGTTGTCAGTGCTTGTATGAAGGCAGCCGGCCATGCAGTGAGCTGCAGTTGTCAATGCTTGTATGAAGGCAGCCGGGCCTTACAGTGCCATGCAGTTGTCAATGCTTGTATGAAGCAGCCGGGCCTTGCAGTGCCTTGTAGTTGCCAATGCTTGTATGAAGGCAGCCGGGCCTTGCAGTGCCATGCAGTTGCAAATGCTCGTATGAAGGCAGCCGGACCTTGCAGTGTCATGCAGTTGCCAATGCTTGTATGAAGGCAGCCGGCCATGCAGTGCCTTGCAGTTCTCAATGCTTGTATGAAGGCAGCCGGCCATGCAGTGACCTGCAGTTGTCAATGCTTGTATGAAGGGAGCCGGACCTTGCAGTGCCATGCATTTGTCAATGCTTGTATGAAGGCAGCCGGCCATGCAGTGCCATGCAGTTGTCAATGCTTGTATGAAGGCAGCCAGGCTTGCAGTGCCATGCAGTTGTCAATGCTTGTATGAAGCAGCCGGGCCCTGCAGTGCCTTGTAGTTGCCAATGCTTGTATGAAGGCATCCGGGCCTTGCAGTGTCATGCAGTTGTCAATGCTTGTATGAAGGCAGCCGGCCATGCAGTGACCTACAGTTGTCAATGCTTGTATGAAGGCAGCCGGGCCTTGCAGTGTCATGCAGTTGTCAATGCTTGTATGAAGCAGCCGGGCCCTGCAGTGCCATGCAGTTGCCAATGCTTGTATGAAGCAGCCGGGCCCTGCAGTGCCATACAGTTGCAAATGCTTGTATGAAGGCAGACGGGCCTTGTAGTGCCTTGTAGTTGCCAATGCTTGTATGAAGGCAGCCGGCCATGCAGTGCCATGCAGTTGTCAATGCTTGTATGAAGGCAGCCGGACATGCAGTGCCATGCAGTTGTCAATGCTTGTATGAAGGCAGCCGGACCTTGCAGTGCCATGCAGTTGTCAATGCTTGTATGAAGGCAGCCGGCCATGCAGTGCCATGCAGTTGTCAATGCTTGTATGAAGGCAGCCGGCCCTTGCAGTGCCATGCAGTTGTCAATGCTTGTATGAAGGCAGCCGGGCCTTGCAGTGTCATGCAGTTGTCAATGCTTGTATGAAGGCAGCCGGCTATGCAGTGAGCTGCAGTTGTCAATGATTGTATGAAGGCAGCCGGGCCTTGCAGTGCCATGCAGTTGTCAATGCTTGTAAGAAGCAGCCGGGCCCTGCAGTGCCTTGTAGTTGCCAATGCTTGTATAAAGGCAGCCGGGCCCTGCAGTGCCATGCAGTTGCAAATGCTTGTATGAAGCAGTCGGGCCCTGCAGTGCCATGCAGTTGCCAATGCTCGTATGAAAGCAGCCAGCCGAGGCAGTGCCATGCAGTTGTCAATGCTTGTATGAAGGCAGCCGGCCCTTGCAGTGCCATGCAGTTGTCAATGCTTGTATGAAGGCAGCTGGCCATGCAGTGACCTGCAGTTATCAATGCTTGTATGAAGGCAGCCGGGCCTTGCAGTGCCATGCAGTTGTCAATGCTTGTATGAAGCAGCCGGGCCCTGCAGTGCCATGCAGTTGCAAATGCTTGTATGAAGGCAGCAGGACCTTGCAGTGCCATGCAGTTGTCAATGCTTGTATGAAGCAGCCGGGCCCTGCAGTGCCATGCAGTTGCAAATGCTTGTATGAAGGCAGCCGGGCCTTGTAGTGCATTGTAATTGCCAATGCTTGTACGAAGGCAGCCGGCCATGCAGTGACCTGCAGTTGTCAATGCTTGTATGAAGGCAGCCGGACCTTGCAGTGCCATACAGTTGTCAATGCTTGTATGAAGCAGCCGGGTCCTGCAGTGTCATGCAGTTGTCAATGCTTGTATGAAGCAGCCGGGCCCTGCAGTGCCATGCAGTTGTCAATGCTTGTATGAAGGCAGCCGGCTATGCAGTGACCTGCAGTTGTCAATGCTTGTATGAAGGCAGCCGGACCTTGCAGTGCCATGCAGTTGTCAATGCTTGTATGAAGGCAGCCGGCCATGCAGTGCCACGCAGTTGTCAGTGCTTGTATGAAGGCAGCCGGCCATGCAGTGAGCTGCAGTTGTCAATGCTTGTATGAAGGCAGCCGGGCCTTACAGTGCCATGCAGTTGTCAATGCTTGTATGAAGCAGCCGGGCCTTGCAGTGCCTTGTAGTTGCCAATGCTTGTATGAAGGCAGCCGGGCCTTGCAGTGCCATGCAGTTGCAAATGCTCGTATGAAGGCAGCCGGACCTTGCAGTGTCATGCAGTTGCCAATGCTTGTATGAAGGCAGCCGGCCATGCAGTGCCTTGCAGTTCTCAATGCTTGTATGAAGGCAGCCGGCCATGCAGTGACCTGCAGTTGTCAATGCTTGTATGAAGGGAGCCGGACCTTGCAGTGCCATGCATTTGTCAATGCTTGTATGAAGGCAGCCGGCCATGCAGTGCCATGCAGTTGTCAATGCTTGTATGAAGGCAGCCGGCCATGCAGTGAGCTGCAGTTGTCAATGCTTGTATGAAGGCAGCCAGGCTTGCAGTGCCATGCAGTTGTCAATGCTTGTATGAATTAGCCGGGCCTTGCAGTGCCATGCAGTTGTCAATGCTTTTATGAAGGCAGCCGGGCCTTGCAGTGCCATGCAGTTGTCAGTGCTTGTATGAAGGCAGCCGGGCCTTGCAGTTCCTTGTCGTTGTCAATGCTTGTATGAAGGCAGCCGGCCCTTGCAGTGCCATGCAGTTGTCAATGCTTTTATGAAGGCAGCCGGCCATGCAGTGACCTGCAGTTGTCAATGCTTGTATGAATCAGCCGGGCCCTGCAGTGCCATGCGGTTGCCAATGCTTGTATGAAACAGCCGGGCCCTGCAGTGTCATGCAGTTGTCAATGCTTGTATGAAGCAGCCGGGCCCTGCAGTGCCATGCAGTTGTCAATGCTTGTATGAAGCAGCCGGGCCCTGCACTGCCATGCAGTTGTCAATGCTTGTATGAAGGCAGCCCGCTATGCAGTGACCTGCAGTTGTCAATGCTTGTATGAAGGCAGCCGGACCTTGCAGTGCCATGCAGTTGTCAATGCTTGTATGAAGGCAGCCGGCCATGCAGTGCCATGCAGTTGTCAATGCTTGTAAGAAGCAGCCGGGCCCTGCAGTGCCTTGTAGTTGCCAATGCTTGTATGAAGACAGCCGGCCATGCAGTGAGCTGCAGTTGTCAATGCTTGTATGAAGGCAGCCGGGCCTTGCAGTGCCATGCAGTTGTCAATGCTTGTATGAAGCAGCCGTGCCCTGCAGTGCCTTGTAGTTGCCAATGCTTGTATGAAGGCAGCCGGGCCTTGCAGTGTCATGCAGTTGTCAATGCTTGTATGAAGGCAGCCGGGCCCTGCAGTGCCATGCAGTTGCAAATGCTTGTATGAAGCAGCCGGGCCCTGCAGTGCCATGCAGTTGTCAATGCTTGTATGAAGGCAGCCGGGCCTTGCAGTGCCATGCAGTTATCAATGCTTGTATGAAGCAGCTTGGCCCTGCAGTGCCATGCAGTTGCAAATGTTTGTATGAAGCAGCCGGGCCCTGCAGTGCCATGCAGTTGCCAATGCTCATATGAAAGCAGCCGGCCCTTGCAGTGCCATGCAGTTGCAAATGTTTGTATGAAGCAGCCGGGCCCAGGCAGTGCCTTGTAGTTGCCAATGCTCATATGAAGGCAGCAGCCCTTGCAGTGCCATACCGTTGCCAATGCTCGTATGAAAGCAGCAGCCCATGCAGTGCCATGCAGTTGTCAATGCCCGTATGAAGGCAGCCGGGCCTTGCAGTGCCATGCAGTTGTCAATGCTTGTATGAAGGCAGCCGGCCATGCAGTGACCTGCAGTTGTCAATGCTTGTATGAATCAGCCGGGCCCTGCAGTGCCATGCAGTTGTCAATGCTTGTATGAAGGCAGCCGGACCTTGCAGTGCCATGCAGTTGTCAATGCTTGTATGAAGGCAGCGGCCCTTGCAGTGCCATGCAGTTGTCAATGCTTGTATGAAGCAGCCGGGCCCTGCAGTGCCTTGTAGTTGCCAATGCTTGTATGAAGGCAGCCGGGCCTTGCAGTGTCATGCAGTTGTCAATGCTTGTATGAAGGCAGCCGGGCCTTGCAGTGTCATGCAGTTGTCAATGCTTGTATGAAGGCAGCCGGGCCTTGCAGTTCCTTGTAGTTGTCAATGCTTGTATGAAGGCAGCCGGCCCTTGCAGTGCCATGCAGTTGTCAATGCTTGTATGAAGGCAGCCGGGCCTTGCAGTGCCATGCAGTTGTCAATGCTTGTCTGCAGGCAGCGGCCCTTGAGGTGCCATGCGGTTGCCAATGCTTGTATGAAACAGCCGGGCCCTGCTGTGTCATGCAGTTGTCAATGGTTGTATGAAGCAGCCGGACCCTGCAGTGCCATGCAGTTGTCAATGCTTGTATGAAGCAGCTGGGCCTTGCAGTGCCATGCAGTTGTCAATGCTTGTATGAAGCAGCCGGGCCCTGCAGTGCCTTGCAGTTGTCAATGCTTGTATGAAGGCAGCCGGGCCCTGCAGTGCCTTGTAGTTGCCAATGCTTGTATGAAGGCAGCCGGACCTTGCAGTGCCATGCAGTTGTCAATGCTTGTATGAAGGCAGCCGGCCATGCAGTGAGCTGCAGTTGTCAATGCTTGTATGAAGGCAGCCGGGCCTTGCAGTGCCATGAAGTTGTCAATGCTTGTATGAAGGCAGCCGGGCCTTGTAGTGTATTGTAGTTGCCAATGCTTGCATGAAGGCAGCCGGCCATGCAGTGACCTGCAGTTGTCAATGCTTGTATGAAGGCAGCCGGACCTTGCAGTGCCATGCAGTTGTCAATGCTTGTATGAAGCAGCCGGGTCCTGCAGTGCCATGCAGTTGTCAATGCTTGTATGAAGCAGCCGGGCATTGCAGTGCCATGCAGATGTCAATGCTTTTATGAAGGCAGCCTGGCCTTGCAGTGTCATGCAGTTGTCAATGCTTGTATGAAGGCAGCCGGGCCTTGCAGTTCCTTGTAGTTGTCAATGCTTGTATGAAGGCAGCCGGTCCTTGCAGTGCCATGCAGTTGTCAATGCTTGTATGAAGGCAGCCGGCCCTTGCAGTGCCATGCAGTTGTCAATGCTTGTATGAAGGCAGCGGCCCTTGCAGTGCCATGCGGTTGCCAATGCTTGTATGAAACAGCCGGGCCCTGCAGTGTCATGCAGTTGTCAATGCTTGTATGAAGCAGCCGGGCCCTGCAGTGCCATGCAGTTGTCAATGCTTGTATGAAGGCAGCCGGCTATGCAGTGACCTGCAGTTGTCAATGCTTGTATGAAGGCAGCCGGACCTTGCAGTGCCATGCAGTTGTCAATGCTTGTATGAAGGCAGCCGGCCATGCAGTGCCACGCAGTTGTCAGTGCTTGTATGAAGGCAGCCGGCCATGCAGTGAGCTGCAGTTGTCAATGCTTGTATGAAGGCAGCCGGGCCTTACAGTGCCATGCAGTTGTCAATGCTTGTATGAAGCAGCCGGGCCTTGCAGTGCCTTGTAGTTGCCAATGCTTGTATGAAGGCAGCCGGGCCTTGCAGTGCCATGCAGTTGCAAATGCTCGTATGAAGGCAGCCGGACCTTGCAGTGTCATGCAGTTGCCAATGCTTGTATGAAGGCAGCCGGCCATGCAGTGCCTTGCAGTTCTCAATGCTTGTATGAAGGCAGCCGGCCATGCAGTGACCTGCAGTTGTCAATGCTTGTATGAAGGGAGCCGGACCTTGCAGTGCCATGCATTTGTCAATGCTTGTATGAAGGCAGCCGGCCATGCAGTGCCATGCAGTTGTCAATGCTTGTATGAAGGCAGCCGGCCATGCAGTGAGCTGCAGTTGTCAATGCTTGTATGAAGGCAGCCAGGCTTGCAGTGCCATGCAGTTGTCAATGCTTGTATGAAGCAGCCGGGCCCTGCAGTGCCTTGTAGTTGCCAATGCTTGTATGAAGGCATCCGGGCCTTGCAGTGTCATGCAGTTGTCAATGCTTGTATGAAGGCAGCCGGCCATGCAGTGACCTACAGTTGTCAATGCTTGTATGAAGGCAGCCGGGCCTTGCAGTGTCATGCAGTTGTCAATGCTTGTATGAAGCAGCCGGGCCCTGCAGTGCCATGCAGTTGCCAATGCTTGTATGAAGCAGCCGGGCCCTGCAGTGCCATACAGTTGCAAATGCTTGTATGAAGGCAGACGGGCCTTGTAGTGCCTTGTAGTTGCCAATGCTTGTATGAAGGCAGCCGGCCATGCAGTGCCATGCAGTTGTCAATGCTTGTATGAAGGCAGCCGGACATGCAGTGCCATGCAGTTGTCAATGCTTGTATGAAGGCAGCCGGACCTTGCAGTGCCATGCAGTTGTCAATGCTTGTATGAAGGCAGCCGGCCATGCAGTGCCATGCAGTTGTCAATGCTTGTATGAAGGCAGCCGGCCCTTGCAGTGCCATGCAGTTGTCAATGCTTGTATGAAGGCAGCCGGGCCTTGCAGTGTCATGCAGTTGTCAATGCTTGTATGAAGGCAGCCGGCTATGCAGTGAGCTGCAGTTGTCAATGATTGTATGAAGGCAGCCGGGCCTTGCAGTGCCATGCAGTTGTCAATGCTTGTAAGAAGCAGCCGGGCCCTGCAGTGCCTTGTAGTTGCCAATGCTTGTATAAAGGCAGCCGGGCCCTGCAGTGCCATGCAGTTGCAAATGCTTGTATGAAGCAGTCGGGCCCTGCAGTGCCATGCAGTTGCCAATGCTCGTATGAAAGCAGCCAGCCGAGGCAGTGCCATGCAGTTGTCAATGCTTGTATGAAGGCAGCCGGCCCTTGCAGTGCCATGCAGTTGTCAATGCTTGTATGAAGGCAGCTGGCCATGCAGTGACCTGCAGTTATCAATGCTTGTATGAAGGCAGCCGGGCCTTGCAGTGCCATGCAGTTGTCAATGCTTGTATGAAGCAGCCGGGCCCTGCAGTGCCATGCAGTTGCAAATGCTTGTATGAAGGCAGCAGGACCTTGCAGTGCCATGCAGTTGTCAATGCTTGTATGAAGCAGCCGGGCCCTGCAGTGCCATGCAGTTGCAAATGCTTGTATGAAGGCAGCCGGGCCTTGTAGTGCATTGTAATTGCCAATGCTTGTACGAAGGCAGCCGGCCATGCAGTGACCTGCAGTTGTCAATGCTTGTATGAAGGCAGCCGGACCTTGCAGTGCCATACAGTTGTCAATGCTTGTATGAAGCAGCCGGGTCCTGCAGTGTCATGCAGTTGTCAATGCTTGTATGAAGCAGCCGGGCCCTGCAGTGCCATGCAGTTGTCAATGCTTGTATGAAGGCAGCCGGCTATGCAGTGACCTGCAGTTGTCAATGCTTCTATGAAGGCAGCCGGACCTTGCAGTGCCATGCAGTTGTCAATGCTTGTATGAAGGCAGCCGGCCATGCAGTGCCACGCAGTTGTCAGTGCTTGTATGAAGGCAGCCGGCCATGCAGTGAGCTGCAGTTGTCAATGCTTGTATGAAGGCAGCCGGGCCTTACAGTGCCATGCAGTTGTCAATGCTTGTATGAAGCAGCCGGGCCTTGCAGTGCCTTGTAGTTGCCAATGCTTGTATGAAGGCAGCCGGGCCTTGCAGTGCCATGCAGTTGCAAATGCTCGTATGAAGGCAGCCGGACCTTGCAGTGTCATGCAGTTGCCAATGCTTGTATGAAGGCAGCCGGCCATGCAGTGCCTTGCAGTTCTCAATGCTTGTATGAAGGCAGCCGGCCATGCAGTGACCTGCAGTTGTCAATGCTTGTATGAAGGGAGCCGGACCTTGCAGTGCCATGCATTTGTCAATGCTTGTATGAAGGCAGCCGGCCATGCAGTGCCATGCAGTTGTCAATGCTTGTATGAAGGCAGCCGGCCATGCAGTGAGCTGCAGTTGTCAATGCTTGTATGAAGGCAGCCAGGCTTGCAGTGCCATGCAGTTGTCAATGCTTGTATGAAGCAGCCGGGCCCTGCAGTGCCTTGTAGTTGCCAATGCTTGTATGAAGGCATCCGGGCCTTGCAGTGTCATGCAGTTGTCAATGCTTGTATGAAGGCAGCCGGCCATGCAGTGACCTGCAGTTGTCAATGCTTGTATGAAGGCAGCCGGGCCTTGCAGTGTCATGCAGTTGTCAATGCTTGTATGAAGCAGCCGGGCCCTGCAGTGCCATGCAGTTGCCAATGCTTGTATGAAGGCAGCCGGGCCCTGCAGTGCCATGCAGTTGCCAATGCTTGTATGAAGCAGCCGGGCCCTGCAGTGCCATACAGTTGCAAATGCTTGTATGAAGGCAGACGGGCCTTGTAGTGCCTTGTAGTTGCCAATGCTTGTATGAAGGCAGCCGGCCATGCAGTGCCATGCAGTTGTCAATGCTTGTATGAAGGCAGCCGGACATGCAGTGCCATGCAGTTGTCAATGCTTGTATGAAGGCAGCCGGACCTTGCAGTGCCATGCAGTTGTCAATGCTTGTATGAAGGCAGCCGGCCATGCAGTGCCATGCAGTTGTCAATGCTTGTATGAAGGCAGCCGGCCCTTGCAGTGCCATGCAGTTGTCAATGCTTGTATGAAGGCAGCCGGGCCTTGCAGTGTCATGCAGTTGTCAATGCTTGTATGAAGGCAGCCGGCTATGCAGTGAGCTGCAGTTGTCAATGATTGTATGAAGGCAGCCGGGCCTTGCAGTGCCATGCAGTTGTCAATGCTTGTAAGAAGCAGCCGGGCCCTGCAGTGCCTTGTAGTTGCCAATGCTTGTATAAAGGCAGCCGGGCCCTGCAGTGCCATGCAGTTGCAAATGCTTGTATGAAGCAGTCGGGCCCTGCAGTGCCATGCAGTTGCCAATGCTCGTATGAAAGCAGCCAGCCGAGGCAGTGCCATGCAGTTGTCAATGCTTGTATGAAGGCAGCCGGCCCTTGCAGTGCCATGCAGTTGTCAATGCTTGTATGAAGGCAGCTGGCCATGCAGTGACCTGCAGTTATCAATGCTTGTATGAAGGCAGCCGGGCCTTGCAGTGCCATGCAGTTGTCAATGCTTGTATGAAGCAGCCGGGCCCTGCAGTGCCATGCAGTTGCAAATGCTTGTATGAAGGCAGCAGGACCTTGCAGTGCCATGCAGTTGTCAATGCTTGTATGAAGCAGCCGGGCCCTGCAGTGCCATGCAGTTGCAAATGCTTGTATGAAGGCAGCCGGGCCTTGTAGTGCATTGTAATTGCCAATGCTTGTACGAAGGCAGCCGGCCATGCAGTGACCTGCAGTTGTCAATGCTTGTATGAAGGCAGCCGGACCTTGCAGTGCCATACAGTTGTCAATGCTTGTATGAAGCAGCCGGGTCCTGCAGTGCCATGCAGTTGTCAATGCTTGTATGAAGCAGCCGGGCATTGCAGTGCCATGCAGTTGTCAATGCTTTTATGAAGGCAGCCTGGCCTTGCAGTGTCATGCAGTTGTCAATGCTTGTATGAAGGCAGCCGGGCCTTGCAGTTCCTTGTAGTTGTCAATGCTTGTATGAAGGCAGCCGGTCCTTGCAGTGCCATGCAGTTGTCAATGCTTGTATGAAGGCAGCCGGCCCTTGCAGTGCCATGCAGTTGTCAATGCTTGTCTGCAGGCAGCGGCCCTTGAGGTGCCTTGCGGTTGCCAATGCTTGTATGAAACAGCCGGGCCCTGCTGTGTCATGCAGTTGTCAATGCTTGTATGAAGCAGCCGGGCCCTGCAGTGCCATGCAGTTGTCAATGCTTGTATGAAGCAGCCGGGCCCTGCATTGAGCTGCAGTTGTCAATGCTTGTATGAAGGCAGCCGGGCCTTACAGTGCCATGAAGTTGTCAATGCTTGTATGAAGGCAGCCGGGCCTTGTAGTGCATTGTAGTTGCCAATGCTTGTATGAAGGCAGCCGGCCATGCAGTGACCTGCAGTTGTCAATGCTTGTATGAAGGCAGCCGGACCTTGCAGTGCCATGCAGTTGTCAATGCTTGTATGAAGCAGCCGGGTCGTGCAGTGCCATGCAGTTGTCAATGCTTGTATGAAGCAGCCGGGCCTTGCAGTGCCATGCAGTTGTCAATGCTTTTATGAAGGCAGCCGGGCCTTGCAGTGCCATGCAGTTGTCAATGCTTGTATGAAGGCAGCCGGGCCTTGCAGTTCCTTGTCGTTGTCAATGCTTGTATGAAGGCAGCCGGCCCTTGCAGTGCCATGCAGTTGTCAATGCTTTTATGAAGGCAGCCGGCCATGCAGTGACCTGCAGTTGTCAATGCTTGTATGAAGGCAGCGGCCCTTGCAGTGCCATGCGGTTGCCAATGCTTGTATGAAACAGCCGGGCCCTGCAGTGTCATGCAGTTGTCAATGCTTGTATGAAGCAGCCGGGCCCTGCAGTGCCATGCAGTTGTCAATGCTTGTATGAAGCAGCCGGGCCCTGCACTGCCATGCAGTTGTCAATGCTTGTATGAAGGCAGCCGGCTATGCAGTGACCTGCAGTTGTCAATGCTTGTATGAAGGCAGCCGGACCTTGCAGTGCCATGCAGTTGTCAATGCTTGTATGAAGGCAGCCGGCCATGCAGTGCCATGCAGTTGTCAATGCTTGTATGAAGGCAGCCGGCCATGCAGTGAGCTGCAGTTGTCAATGCTTGTATGAAGGCAGCCAGGCTTGCAGTGCCATGCAGTTGTCAATGCTTGTATGAAGCAGCCGGGCCCTGCAGTGCCTTGTAGTTGCCAATGCTTGTATGAAGGCATCCGGGCCTTGCAGTGTCATGCAGTTGTCAATGCTTGTATGAAGGCAGCCGGCCATGCAGTGACCTGCAGTTGTCAATGCTTGTATGAAGGCAGCCGGGCCCTGCAGTGCCATGCAGTTGTCAATGCTTGTATGAAGCAGCCAGGCCCTGCAGTGCCATACAGTTGCAAATGCTTGTATGAAGGCAGACGGGCCTTGTAGTGCCTTGTAGTTGCCAATGCTTGTATGAAGGCAGCCGGCCATGCAGTGCCATGCAGTTGTCAATGCTTGTATGAAGGCAGCCGGACATGCAGTGCCATGCAGTTGTCAATGCTTGTATGAAGGCAGCCGGACCTTGCAGTGCCATGCAGTTGTCAATGCTTGTATGAAGGCAGCCGGCCATGCAGTGCCATGCAGTTGTCAATGCTTGTATGAAGGCAGCCGGCCCTTGCAGTGCCATGCAGTTGTCAATGCTTGTATGAAGGCAGCCGGGCCTTGCAGTGTCATGCAGTTGTCAATGCTTGTATGAAGGCAGCCGGCTATGCAGTGAGCTGCAGTTGTCAATGATTGTATGAAGGCAGCCGGGCCTTGCAGTGCCATGCAGTTGTCAATGCTTGTAAGAAGCAGCCGGGCCCTGCAGTGCCTTGTAGTTGCCAATGCTTGTATAAAGGCAGCCGGGCCCTGCAGTGCCATGCAGTTGCAAATGCTTGTATGAAGCAGTCGGGCCCTGCAGTGCCATGCAGTTGCCAATGCTCGTATGAAAGCAGCCAGCCGAGGCAGTGCCATGCAGTTGTCAATGCTTGTATGAAGGCAGCCGGCCCTTGCAGTGCCATGCAGTTGTCAATGCTTGTATGAAGGCAGCTGGCCATGCAGTGACCTGCAGTTATCAATGCTTGTATGAAGGCAGCCGGGCCTTGCAGTGCCATGCAGTTGTCAATGCTTGTATGAAGCAGCCGGGCCCTGCAGTGCCATGCAGTTGCAAATGCTTGTATGAAGGCAGCAGGACCTTGCAGTGCCATGCAGTTGTCAATGCTTGTATGAAGCAGCCGGGCCCTGCAGTGCCATGCAGTTGCAAATGCTTGTATGAAGGCAGCCGGGCCTTGTAGTGCATTGTAATTGCCAATGCTTGTACGAAGGCAGCCGGCCATGCAGTGACCTGCAGTTGTCAATGCTTGTATGAAGGCAGCCGGACCTTGCAGTGCCATACAGTTGTCAATGCTTGTATGAAGCAGCCGGGTCCTGCAGTGCCATGCAGTTGTCAATGCTTGTATGAAGCAGCCGGGCATTGCAGTGCCATGCAGTTGTCAATGCTTTTATGAAGGCAGCCTGGCCTTGCAGTGTCATGCAGTTGTCAATGCTTGTATGAAGGCAGCCGGGCCTTGCAGTTCCTTGTAGTTGTCAATGCTTGTATGAAGGCAGCCGGTCCTTGCAGTGCCATGCAGTTGTCAATGCTTGTATGAAGGCAGCCGGCCCTTGCAGTGCCATGCAGTTGTCAATGCTTGTCTGCAGGCAGCGGCCCTTGAGGTGCCTTGCGGTTGCCAATGCTTGTATGAAAAAGCCGGGCCCTGCTGTGTCATGCAGTTGTCAATGCTTGTATGAAGCAGCCGGGCCCTGCAGTGCCATGCAGTTGTCAATGCTTGTATGAAGCAGCCGGGCCCTGCAGTGAGCTGCAGTTGTCAATGCTTGTATGAAGGCAGCCGGGCCTTGTAGTGCATTGTAGTTGCCAATGCTTGTATGAAGGCAGCCGGCCATGCAGTGACCTGCAGTTGTCAATGCTTGTATGAAGGCAGCCGGACCTTGCAGTGCCATGCAGTTGTCAATGCTTGTATGAAGCAGCCGGGTCGTGCAGTGCCATGCAGTTGTCAATGCTTGTATGAAGCAGCCGGGCCTTGCAGTGCCATGCAGTTGTCAATGCTTTTATGAAGGCAGCCGGGCCTTGCAGTGCCATGCAGTTGTCAATGCTTGTATGAAGGCAGCCGGGCCTTGCAGTTCCTTGTCGTTGTCAATGCTTGTATGAAGGCAGCCGGCCCTTGCAGTGCCATGCAGTTGTCAATGCTTTTATGAAGGCAGCCGGCCATGCAGTGACCTGCAGTTGTCAATGCTTGTATGAAGGCAGCGGCCCTTGCAGTGCCATGCGGTTGCCAATGCTTGTATGAAACAGCCGGGCCCTGCAGTGTCATGCAGTTGTCAATGCTTGTATGAAGCAGCCGGGCCCTGCAGTGCCATGCAGTTGTCAATGCTTGTATGAAGCAGCCGGGCCCTGCACTGCCATGCAGTTGTCAATGCTTGTATGAAGGCAGCCGGCTATGCAGTGACCTGCAGTTGTCAATGCTTGTATGAAGGCAGCCGGACCTTGCAGTGCCATGCAGTTGTCAATGCTTGTATGAAGGCAGCCGGCCATGCAGTGCCATGCAGTTGTCAATGCCTGTATGAAGACAGCCGGCCATGCAGTGAGCTGCAGTTGTCAATGCTTGTATGAAGGCAGCCGGGCCTTGCAGTGCCATGCAGTTGTCAATGCTTGTATGAAGCAGCCGTGCCCTGCAGTGCCTTGTAGTTGCCAATGCTTGTATGAAGGCAGCCGGGCCTTGCAGTGTCATGCAGTTGTCAATGCTTGTATGAAGGCAGCCGGGCCCTGCAGTGCCATGCAGTTGCAAATGCTTGTATGAAGCAGCCGGGCCCTGCAGTGCCATGCAGTTGTCAATGCTTGTATGAAGGCAGCCGGGCCTTGCAGTGCCATGCAGTTATCAATGCTTGTATGAAGCAGCCTGGCCCTGCAGTGCCATGCAGTTGCAAATGTTTGTATGAAGCAGCCGGGCCCTGCAGTGCCATGCAGTTGCCAATGCTCATATGAAAGCAGCCGGCCCTTGCAGTGCCATGCAGTTGCAAATGTTTGTATGAAGCAGCCGGGCCCAGGCAGTGCCTTGTAGTTGCCAATGCTCATATGAAGGCAGCAGCCCTTGCAGTGCCATACCGTTGCCAATGCTCGTATGAAAGCAGCAGCCCATGCAGTGCCATGCAGTTGTCAATGCCCGTATGAAGGCAGCCGGGCCTTGCAGTGCCATGCAGTTGTCAATGCTTGTATGAAGGCAGCCGGCCATGCAGTGACCTGCAGTTGTCAATGCTTGTATGAATCAGCCGGGCCCTGCAGTGCCATGCAGTTGTCAATGCTTGTATGAAGGCAGCCAGGCTTGCAGTGCCATGCAGTTGTCAATGCTTGTATGAAGCAGCCGGGCCCTGCAGTGCCTTGTAGTTGCCAATGCTTGTATGAAGGCAGCCGGGCCTTGCAGTGTCATGCAGTTGTCAATGCTTGTATGAAGGCAGCCGGCCATGCAGTGACCTGCAGTTGTCAATGCTTGTATGAAGGCAGCCGGGCCTTGCAGTGTCATGCAGTTGTCAATGCTTGTATGAAGCAGCCGGGCCCTGCAGTGCCATGCAGTTTCCAATGCTTGTATGAAGGCAGCCGGGCCCTGCAGTGCCATGCAGTTGCCAATGCTTGTATGAAGCAGCCGGGCCCTGCAGTGCCATACAGTTGCAAATGCTTGTATGAAGGCAGCCGGGCCTTGTAGTGCCTTGTAGTTGCCAATGCTTGTATGAAGGCAGCCGGCCATGCAGTGCCATGCAGTTGTCAATGCTTGTATGAAGGCAGCCGGACCTTGCAGTGTCATGCAGTTGTCAATGCTTGCATGAAGGCAGCCGGCCATGCCGTGCCATGCAGTTGTCAATGCTTGTATGAAGGCAGCCGGGCCTTGTAGTGCCTTGTAGTTGTCAATGCTTGTATGAAGGCAGCTGGCCCTTGCAGTGCCATACCGTTGCCAATGCTCGTATGAAGGCAGCAGCCCATGCAGTGCCATGCAGTTGTCAATGCTCGTATGAAGGCAGCCGGGCCATGCAGTGCCATGCAGTTACCAATGCTTGTATGAAGGCAGCGGGCCATGCAGTGCCATGCAGTTGTCAATGCTTGTATGAAGGCAGCCAGGCCTTGCAGTGCCATGCAGTTATCAATGCTTGTATGAAGCAGCCTGGCCCTGCAGTGCCATGCAGTTGCCAATGCTCGTATGAAAGCAGCCAGCCGAGGCAGTGCCATGCAGTTGTCAATGCTTGTATGAAGGCAGCCGGCCCTTGCAATGCCATGCAGTTGTCAATGCTCGTATGAAAGCAGGTAGCCGAGGCAGTGCCATGCAGTTGTCAATGCTTGTATGAAGGCAGCCGGCCATGCAGTAACCTGCAGTTATCAATGCTTGTATGAAGGCAGCCGGGCCTTGCAGTGCCATGCAGTTGTCAATGCTTGTATGAAGCAGCCGGGCCCTGCAGTGCCATGCAGTTGCAAATGCTTGTATGAAGGCAGCAGGCCCTTGCAGTGCCATGCAGTTGCAAATGCTTGTATGAAGGCAGCAGGCCCTTGCAGTGCCATGCAGTTGCAAATGCTTGTATGAAGGCAGCCGGGCCTTGTAGTGCATTGTAGTTGCCAATGCTTGTATGAAGGCAGCCGGCCATGCAGTGACCTGCAGTTGTCAATGCTTGTATGAAGGCAGCCGGGCCTTGCAGTGCCATGCAGTTGTCAATGCTTGTATGAAGCAGCCGGGCCCTGCAGTGCCATGCAGTTGCAAATGCTTGTATGAAGGCAGCAGGCCCTTGCAGTGCCATGCAGTTGCAAATGCTTGTATGAAGGCAGCAGGCCCTTGCAGTGCCATGCAGTTGCAAATGCTTGTATGAAGGCAGCCGGGCCTTGTAGTGCATTGTAGTTGCCAATGCTTGTATGAAGGCAGCCGGCCATGCAGTGACCTGCAGTTGTCAATGCTTGTATGAAGGCAGCCGGACCTTGCAGTGCCATGCAGTTGTCAATGCTTGTATGAAGGCAGCGGCCCTTGCAGTGCCATGCGGTTGCCAATGCTTGTATGAAACAGCCGGGCCCAGCAGTGCCATGCAGTTGTCAATGCTTTTATGAAGGCAGCCGGGCCTTGCAGTGTCATGCAGTTGTCAATGCTTGTATGAAGGCAGCCGGGCCTTGCAGTTCCTTGTAGTTGTCAATGCTTGTATGAAGGCAGCCGGCCCTTGCAGTGCCATGCAGTTGTCAATGCTTGTATGAAGGCAGCCGGGCCTTGCAGTGCCATGCAGTTGTCAATGCTTGTCTGCAGGCAGCGGCCCTTGAGGTGCCATGCGGTTGCCAATGCTTGTATGAAACAGCCGGGCCCTGCTGTGTCATGCAGTTGTCAATGGTTGTATGAAGCAGCCGGGCCCTGCAGTGCCATGCAGTTGTCAATGCTTGTATGAAGCAGCCGGGCCCTGCAGTGCCTTGTAGTTGCCAATGCTTGTATGAAGGCAGCCGGACCTTGCAGTGCCATGCAGTTGTCAATGCTTGTATGAAGGCAGCCGGGCCTTGCAGTGCCATGAAGTTGTCAATGCTTGTATGAAGGCAGCAGGGCCTTGTAGTGCATTGTAGTTGCCAATGCTTGCATGAAGGCAGCCGGCCATGCAGTGACCTGCAGTTGTCAATGCTTGTATGAAGGCAGCCGGACCTTGCAGTGCCATGCAGTTGTCAATGCTTGTATGAAGCAGCCGGGTCCTGCAGTGCCATGCAGTTGTCAATGCTTGTATGAAGCAGCCGGGCCTTGCAGTGACATGCAGTTGTCAATGCTTTTATGAAGGCAACCGGGCCTTGCAGTGCCATGCAGTTGTCAATGCTTGTATGAAGGCAGCCGGGCCTTGCAGTTCCTTGTAGTTGTCAATGCTTGTATGAAGGCAGCCGGCCCTTGCAGTGCCATGCAGTTGTCAATGCTTTTATGAAGGCAGCCGGCCCTTGCAGTGCCATGCAGTTGTCAATGCTTGTATGAAGGCAGCGGCCCTTGCAGTGCCATGCGGTTGCCAATGCTTGTATGAAACAGCCGGGCCCTGCAGTGTCATGCAGTTGTCAATGCTTGTATGAAGCAGCCGGGCCCTGCAGTGCTATGCAGTTGTCAATGCTTGTATGAAGGCAGCCGGCCATGCAGTGAGCTGCAGTTGTCAATGCTTGTATGAAGGCAGCCGGGCCTTGCAGTGCCATGCAGTTGGCAATGCTTGTATGAAGCAGCCGGGCCCTGCAGTGCCTTGTAGTTGCCAATGCTTGTATGAAGGCAGCCGGGCCTTGCAGTGTCATGCAGTTGTCAATGCTTGTATGAAGGCAGCCGGGCCTTGCAGTGTCATGCAGTTGTCAATGCTTGTATGAAGGCAGCCGGCTATGCAGTGAGCTGCAGTTGTCAATGATTGTATGAAGGCAGCCGTGCCTTGCAGTGCCATGCAGTTGTCAATGCTTGTATGAAGCAGCCGGGCCCTGCAGTGCCTTGTAGTTGCCAATGCTTGTATGAAGGCAGCCGGGCCTTGCAGTGTCATGCAGTTGTCAATGCTTGTATGAAGCAGCCGGGCCTTGCAGTGCCATGCAGTTGCCCATGCTCGTATGAAAGCAGCCAGCCCAGGCAGTGCCATGCAGTTGTCAATGCTTGTATGAAGGCAGCCAGGCCTTGTAGTGCCTTGTAGTTGCCAATGCTTGTATGAAGGCAGCTGGCCCTTGCAGTGCCATACCGTTGCCAATGCTCGTATGAAGGCAGCAGCCGGTGCAGTGCCATGCAGTTGTCAATGCTCGTATGAAGGCTGCCGGGCCATGCAGTGCCATGCAGTTACCAATGCTTGTATGAAGGCAGCGGGCCATGCAGTGCCATGCAGTTGTCAATGCTTGTATGAAGGCAGCCGGGCCTTCCAGTGCCATGCAGTTATCAATGCTTGTATGAAGCAGCCTGGCCCTGCAGTGCCATGCAGTTGCAAATGCTTGTATGAAGCAGCCGGGCCCTGCAGTGCCATGCAGTTGCCAATGCTCGTATGAAAGCAGCCAGCCGAGGCAGTGCCATGCAGTTGTCAATGCTTGTATGAAGGCAGCCGGCCCTTGCAGTGCCATGCAGTTGTCAATGCTTGTATGAAGGCAGCCGGCCATGCAGGAACCTGCAGTTATCAATGCTTGTATGAAGGCAGCCGGGCCTTGCAGTGCCATGCAGTTGCCAATGCCTGTATGAAGCATCCGGGCCCTGCAGTGCCATGCAGTTGCAAATGCTTGTATGAAGGCAGCCAGGCCTTGCAGTGCCATGCAGTTGCCAATGCTTGTATGAAGGCAGCCGGGCCTTGCAGTGCCTTGCAGTTGCCAATGCTTGTATGAAGGCAGCCAGCCCAGGCAGTGCATTGCAGTTATCAATGCTTGTACGAAGGCAGCCGGTCCTTGGAGTGCCATGAATTTGCCAATGCTTGTATGAAGGCAGCAAGGCCTTGCAGTGCCATGCAGTTGCCAATGCCTGTATGACGGCAGCTGGGCCTTGCAGTGCCATGCAGTTGCCAATGCTTGTCTGAAGGCAGCGGGCCAAGAAGTGCCATGCAGTTGCCTATGCTTGTATAAAGGCAGCAAGGCCTTGCAGTGCCATGCAGTTGCCAATGCTTGTATGAAGGCAGCTGGGCCTTGCAGTGCCATGCAGTTGCCAATGCTTGTCCGAAGGCAGCGGGCCAAGAAGTGCCATGCAGTTGCCAATGCTTGTATGAAGGCAGCAAGGCCTTGCAGTGCCATGCAGTTGCCAATGCTCGTATGAAGGCAGCCAGCCCAGGCAGTGCATTGCAGTTATCAATGCATGTCTGAAGGCAGCTGGGCCATGCAGTGCCATGCGGTTGCCAATGACTGTATGAAGGCAGCCGGCCCTGGCAGTGCCATGCAGTTGCCAATGCTCGTATGAAGGCTGCTGGGCCATGCAGTGACATGCAGTTGCCAATGCTCGTATGAAGGCAGCCGGCCATGCAGTGACATGCAGTTGAAAATGCTTGTATGAAGGCAGCCAGCCCAAGGCAGTGCATTGCAGTTGCCAATGCTTGTATGAAGGCAGCAGGCGCTTGCAGTGCCATGCAGTTGCCAATGCTTGCATGAAGGCAGCCGGCCATGCAGTGCCATGCAGTTGTCAATGCTTGTATGAAGGCAGCAGGACCTTGCAGTGCCATGCAGTTGTCAATGCTTGTATGAAGCAGCCGGGCCTTGCAGTGGCATGTAGTTGAAAATGCTCGTATGAAGGCAGCTGGTCCTTGCAGTGCCATGCAGTTGCCAATGCTTGTATGAAGGCAGTCGGCCCTTGCAGTGGCATGCAGTTGCCAATGCTTGTATGAAGGCAGCTGGGCCTTGCAGTCCCATGCAGTTGCCAATGCTCGTATGAAGGCAGCTGGGCCTTGCAGTCCCATGCAGTTGCCAATGCTTGTATGAAGGCAGCCGGGCCTTGCAGTGCCACGCAGTTGAAAATGCTCGTATGAAGGCAGCCAGCCCAGGCAGTGCATTGCAGTTGCCAATGCTTGTATGAAGGCAGCCGGGTCTTGCAGTGCCATGCAGTTGCCAATGCTTGTATGAAGGCAGCCGGGCCTTGCAGTGCCATGCAGTTGCCAATGATTGTATGAAGGCAGCGGGCCATGCAGTGCCATGCAGTTGCCAATGCTTGTATGAAGGCTGCATTGCAGTGCCATGCAGTTGCCAATGCTCGTATGAAGGCAGCCGGGTCTTGCAGTCCCATGCAGTTGCCAATGCTCGTATGAAGGCAGCCGGGCCCTGCAGTGCCTTGCAGTTGCCAATGCTCGTATGAAGGTAGCCAGGCCTTGCAGTCCCATGCAGTTGCCATTGCTTGTATGAAGGCAGCCAGGCCTTGCAGTGCCATGCAGTTGAAAATGCTCGTATGAAGGCAGCCGGGTCTTGCAGTGCCATGCAGTTACCAATGCTCGTATGAAGGCAGCTGGGCCTTGCAGTGCCATGCCGTTGCCAATGATTGTCTGAAGCAGCTGGGCCATGCAGTGACATGCAGTTGCCAATGCTTGTATGAAGGCAGCCGGGTCTTGCAGTGCCATGCCGTTGCCAATGCTTTTATGAAGGCAGACGGGTCTTGCAGTGCCATGCCGTTGCCAATGCTTGTATGAAGGCAGCCAGGCCTTACAGTGCCATGCAGTTACCAATGATTGTATGAAGGCAGCGGGCCCTTGCAGTGCCATGCAGTTACCAATGCTTGTATGAAGGCAGCCAGCCCAGGCAGTGCATTGCAGTTATCAATGCATGTCTGAAGGCAGCTGGGCCATGCAGTGACATGCAGTTGCCAAAGCTTGTATGAAGGCAGCCGGGCCTTACAGTGCCATGAAGTTGTCAATGCTTGTATGAAGGCAGCCGGGCCTTACAGTGCCATGAAGTTGTCAATGCTTGTATGAAGGCAGCCGGGCCTTGTAGTGCATTGTAGTTGCCAATGCTTGTATGAAGGCAGCCGGCCATGCAGTGACCTGCAGTTGTCAATGCTTGTATGAAGGCAGCCGGACCTTGCAGTGCCATGCAGTTGTCAATGCTTGTATGAAGCAGCCGGGTCGTGCAGTGCCATGCAGTTGTCAATGCTTGTATGAAGCAGCCGGGCCTTGCAGTGCCATGCAGTTGTCAATGCTTTTATGAAGGCAGCCGGGCCTTGCAGTGCCATGCAGTTGTCAATGCTTGTATGAAGGCAGCCGGGCCTTGCAGTTCCTTGTCGTTGTCAATGCTTGTATGAAGGCAGCCGGCCCTTGCAGTGCCATGCAGTTGTCAATGCTTTTATGAAGGCAGCCGGCCATGCAGTGACCTGCAGTTGTCAATGCTTGTATGAAGGCAGCGGCCCTTGCAGTGCCATGCGGTTGCCAATGCTTGTATGAAACAGCCGGGCCCTGCAGTGTCATGCAGTTGTCAATGCTTGTATGAAGCAGCCGGGCCCTGCAGTGCCATGCAGTTGTCAATGCTTGTATGAAGCAGCCGGGCCCTGCACTGCCATGCAGTTGTCAATGCTTGTATGAAGGCAGCCGGCTATGCAGTGACCTGCAGTTGTCAATGCTTGTATGAAGGCAGCCGGACCTTGCAGTGCCATGCAGTTGTCAATGCTTGTATGAAGGCAGCCGGCCATGCAGTGCCATGCAGTTGTCAATGCTTGTATGAAGGCAGCCGGCCATGCAGTGAGCTGCAGTTGTCAATGCTTGTATGAAGGCAGCCAGGCTTGCAGTGCCATGCAGTTGTCAATGCTTGTATGAAGCAGCCGGGCCCTGCAGTGCCTTGTAGTTGCCAATGCTTGTATGAAGGCATCCGGGCCTTGCAGTGTCATGCAGTTGTCAATGCTTGTATGAAGGCAGCCGGCCATGCAGTGACCTGCAGTTGTCAATGCTTGTATGAAGGCAGCCGGGCCCTGCAGTGCCATGCAGTTGTCAATGCTTGTATGAAGCAGCCAGGCCCTGCAGTGCCATACAGTTGCAAATGCTTGTATGAAGGCAGACGGGCCTTGTAGTGCCTTGTAGTTGCCAATGCTTGTATGAAGGCAGCCGGCCATGCAGTGCCATGCAGTTGTCAATGCTTGTATGAAGGCAGCCGGACATGCAGTGCCATGCAGTTGTCAATGCTTGTATGAAGGCAGCCGGACCTTGCAGTGCCATGCAGTTGTCAATGCTTGTATGAAGGCAGCCGGCCATGCAGTGCCATGCAGTTGTCAATGCTTGTATGAAGGCAGCCGGCCCTTGCAGTGCCATGCAGTTGTCAATGCTTGTATGAAGGCAGCCGGGCCTTGCAGTGTCATGCAGTTGTCAATGCTTGTATGAAGGCAGCCGGCTATGCAGTGAGCTGCAGTTGTCAATGATTGTATGAAGGCAGCCGGGCCTTGCAGTGCCATGCAGTTGTCAATGCTTGTAAGAAGCAGCCGGGCCCTGCAGTGCCTTGTAGTTGCCAATGCTTGTATAAAGGCAGCCGGGCCCTGCAGTGCCATGCAGTTGCAAATGCTTGTATGAAGCAGTCGGGCCCTGCAGTGCCATGCAGTTGCCAATGCTCGTATGAAAGCAGCCAGCCGAGGCAGTGCCATGCAGTTGTCAATGCTTGTATGAAGGCAGCCGGCCCTTGCAGTGCCATGCAGTTGTCAATGCTTGTATGAAGGCAGCTGGCCATGCAGTGACCTGCAGTTATCAATGCTTGTATGAAGGCAGCCGGGCCTTGCAGTGCCATGCAGTTGTCAATGCTTGTATGAAGCAGCCGGGCCCTGCAGTGCCATGCAGTTGCAAATGCTTGTATGAAGGCAGCAGGACCTTGCAGTGCCATGCAGTTGTCAATGCTTGTATGAAGCAGCCGGGCCCTGCAGTGCCATGCAGTTGCAAATGCTTGTATGAAGGCAGCCGGGCCTTGTAGTGCATTGTAATTGCCAATGCTTGTACGAAGGCAGCCGGCCATGCAGTGACCTGCAGTTGTCAATGCTTGTATGAAGGCAGCCGGACCTTGCAGTGCCATACAGTTGTCAATGCTTGTATGAAGCAGCCGGGTCCTGCAGTGCCATGCAGTTGTCAATGCTTGTATGAAGCAGCCGGGCATTGCAGTGCCATGCAGTTGTCAATGCTTTTATGAAGGCAGCCTGGCCTTGCAGTGTCATGCAGTTGTCAATGCTTGTATGAAGGCAGCCGGGCCTTGCAGTTCCTTGTAGTTGTCAATGCTTGTATGAAGGCAGCCGGTCCTTGCAGTGCCATGCAGTTGTCAATGCTTGTATGAAGGCAGCCGGCCCTTGCAGTGCCATGCAGTTGTCAATGCTTGTCTGCAGGCAGCGGCCCTTGAGGTGCCTTGCGGTTGCCAATGCTTGTATGAAACAGCCGGGCCCTGCTGTGTCATGCAGTTGTCAATGCTTGTATGAAGCAGCCGGGCCCTGCAGTGCCATGCAGTTGTCAATGCTTGTATGAAGCAGCCGGGCCCTGCAGTGAGCTGCAGTTGTCAATGCTTGTATGAAGGCAGCCGGGCCTTGTAGTGCATTGTAGTTGCCAATGCTTGTATGAAGGCAGCCGGCCATGCAGTGACCTGCAGTTGTCAATGCTTGTATGAAGGCAGCCGGACCTTGCAGTGCCATGCAGTTGTCAATGCTTGTATGAAGCAGCCGGGTCGTGCAGTGCCATGCAGTTGTCAATGCTTGTATGAAGCAGCCGGGCCTTGCAGTGCCATGCAGTTGTCAATGCTTTTATGAAGGCAGCCGGGCCTTGCAGTGCCATGCAGTTGTCAATGCTTGTATGAAGGCAGCCGGGCCTTGCAGTTCCTTGTCGTTGTCAATGCTTGTATGAAGGCAGCCGGCCCTTGCAGTGCCATGCAGTTGTCAATGCTTTTATGAAGGCAGCCGGCCATGCAGTGACCTGCAGTTGTCAATGCTTGTATGAAGGCAGCGGCCCTTGCAGTGCCATGCGGTTGCCAATGCTTGTATGAAACAGCCGGGCCCTGCAGTGTCATGCAGTTGTCAATGCTTGTATGAAGCAGCCGGGCCCTGCAGTGCCATGCAGTTGTCAATGCTTGTATGAAGCAGCCGGGCCCTGCACTGCCATGCAGTTGTCAATGCTTGTATGAAGGCAGCCGGCTATGCAGTGACCTGCAGTTGTCAATGCTTGTATGAAGGCAGCCGGACCTTGCAGTGCCATGCAGTTGTCAATGCTTGTATGAAGGCAGCCGGCCATGCAGTGCCATGCAGTTGTCAATGCCTGTATGAAGACAGCCGGCCATGCAGTGAGCTGCAGTTGTCAATGCTTGTATGAAGGCAGCCGGGCCTTGCAGTGCCATGCAGTTGTCAATGCTTGTATGAAGCAGCCGTGCCCTGCAGTGCCTTGTAGTTGCCAATGCTTGTATGAAGGCAGCCGGGCCTTGCAGTGTCATGCAGTTGTCAATGCTTGTATGAAGGCAGCCGGGCCCTGCAGTGCCATGCAGTTGCAAATGCTTGTATGAAGCAGCCGGGCCCTGCAGTGCCATGCAGTTGTCAATGCTTGTATGAAGGCAGCCGGGCCTTGCAGTGCCATGCAGTTATCAATGCTTGTATGAAGCAGCCTGGCCCTGCAGTGCCATGCAGTTGCAAATGTTTGTATGAAGCAGCCGGGCCCTGCAGTGCCATGCAGTTGCCAATGCTCATATGAAAGCAGCCGGCCCTTGCAGTGCCATGCAGTTGCAAATGTTTGTATGAAGCAGCCGGGCCCAGGCAGTGCCTTGTAGTTGCCAATGCTCATATGAAGGCAGCAGCCCTTGCAGTGCCATACCGTTGCCAATGCTCGTATGAAAGCAGCAGCCCATGCAGTGCCATGCAGTTGTCAATGCCCGTATGAAGGCAGCCGGGCCTTGCAGTGCCATGCAGTTGTCAATGCTTGTATGAAGGCAGCCGGCCATGCAGTGACCTGCAGTTGTCAATGCTTGTATGAATCAGCCGGGCCCTGCAGTGCCATGCAGTTGTCAATGCTTGTATGAAGGCAGCCAGGCTTGCAGTGCCATGCAGTTGTCAATGCTTGTATGAAGCAGCCGGGCCCTGCAGTGCCTTGTAGTTGCCAATGCTTGTATGAAGGCAGCCGGGCCTTGCAGTGTCATGCAGTTGTCAATGCTTGTATGAAGGCAGCCGGCCATGCAGTGACCTGCAGTTGTCAATGCTTGTATGAAGGCAGCCGGGCCTTGCAGTGTCATGCAGTTGTCAATGCTTGTATGAAGCAGCCGGGCCCTGCAGTGCCATGCAGTTTCCAATGCTTGTATGAAGGCAGCCGGGCCCTGCAGTGCCATGCAGTTGCCAATGCTTGTATGAAGCAGCCGGGCCCTGCAGTGCCATACAGTTGCAAATGCTTGTATGAAGGCAGCCGGGCCTTGTAGTGCCTTGTAGTTGCCAATGCTTGTATGAAGGCAGCCGGCCATGCAGTGCCATGCAGTTGTCAATGCTTGTATGAAGGCAGCCGGACCTTGCAGTGTCATGCAGTTGTCAATGCTTGCATGAAGGCAGCCGGCCATGCCGTGCCATGCAGTTGTCAATGCTTGTATGAAGGCAGCCGGGCCTTGTAGTGCCTTGTAGTTGTCAATGCTTGTATGAAGGCAGCTGGCCCTTGCAGTGCCATACCGTTGCCAATGCTCGTATGAAGGCAGCAGCCCATGCAGTGCCATGCAGTTGTCAATGCTCGTATGAAGGCAGCCGGGCCATGCAGTGCCATGCAGTTACCAATGCTTGTATGAAGGCAGCGGGCCATGCAGTGCCATGCAGTTGTCAATGCTTGTATGAAGGCAGCCAGGCCTTGCAGTGCCATGCAGTTATCAATGCTTGTATGAAGCAGCCTGGCCCTGCAGTGCCATGCAGTTGCCAATGCTCGTATGAAAGCAGCCAGCCGAGGCAGTGCCATGCAGTTGTCAATGCTTGTATGAAGGCAGCCGGCCCTTGCAATGCCATGCAGTTGTCAATGCTCGTATGAAAGCAGGTAGCCGAGGCAGTGCCATGCAGTTGTCAATGCTTGTATGAAGGCAGCCGGCCATGCAGTAACCTGCAGTTATCAATGCTTGTATGAAGGCAGCCGGGCCTTGCAGTGCCATGCAGTTGTCAATGCTTGTATGAAGCAGCCGGGCCCTGCAGTGCCATGCAGTTGCAAATGCTTGTATGAAGGCAGCAGGCCCTTGCAGTGCCATGCAGTTGCAAATGCTTGTATGAAGGCAGCAGGCCCTTGCAGTGCCATGCAGTTGCAAATGCTTGTATGAAGGCAGCCGGGCCTTGTAGTGCATTGTAGTTGCCAATGCTTGTATGAAGGCAGCCGGCCATGCAGTGACCTGCAGTTGTCAATGCTTGTATGAAGGCAGCCGGGCCTTGCAGTGCCATGCAGTTGTCAATGCTTGTATGAAGCAGCCGGGCCCTGCAGTGCCATGCAGTTGCAAATGCTTGTATGAAGGCAGCAGGCCCTTGCAGTGCCATGCAGTTGCAAATGCTTGTATGAAGGCAGCAGGCCCTTGCAGTGCCATGCAGTTGCAAATGCTTGTATGAAGGCAGCCGGGCCTTGTAGTGCATTGTAGTTGCCAATGCTTGTATGAAGGCAGCCGGCCATGCAGTGACCTGCAGTTGTCAATGCTTGTATGAAGGCAGCCGGACCTTGCAGTGCCATGCAGTTGTCAATGCTTGTATGAAGGCAGCGGCCCTTGCAGTGCCATGCGGTTGCCAATGCTTGTATGAAACAGCCGGGCCCAGCAGTGCCATGCAGTTGTCAATGCTTTTATGAAGGCAGCCGGGCCTTGCAGTGTCATGCAGTTGTCAATGCTTGTATGAAGGCAGCCGGGCCTTGCAGTTCCTTGTAGTTGTCAATGCTTGTATGAAGGCAGCCGGCCCTTGCAGTGCCATGCAGTTGTCAATGCTTGTATGAAGGCAGCCGGGCCTTGCAGTGCCATGCAGTTGTCAATGCTTGTCTGCAGGCAGCGGCCCTTGAGGTGCCATGCGGTTGCCAATGCTTGTATGAAACAGCCGGGCCCTGCTGTGTCATGCAGTTGTCAATGGTTGTATGAAGCAGCCGGGCCCTGCAGTGCCATGCAGTTGTCAATGCTTGTATGAAGCAGCCGGGCCCTGCAGTGCCTTGTAGTTGCCAATGCTTGTATGAAGGCAGCCGGACCTTGCAGTGCCATGCAGTTGTCAATGCTTGTATGAAGGCAGCCGGGCCTTGCAGTGCCATGAAGTTGTCAATGCTTGTATGAAGGCAGCAGGGCCTTGTAGTGCATTGTAGTTGCCAATGCTTGCATGAAGGCAGCCGGCCATGCAGTGACCTGCAGTTGTCAATGCTTGTATGAAGGCAGCCGGACCTTGCAGTGCCATGCAGTTGTCAATGCTTGTATGAAGCAGCCGGGTCCTGCAGTGCCATGCAGTTGTCAATGCTTGTATGAAGCAGCCGGGCCTTGCAGTGACATGCAGTTGTCAATGCTTTTATGAAGGCAACCGGGCCTTGCAGTGCCATGCAGTTGTCAATGCTTGTATGAAGGCAGCCGGGCCTTGCAGTTCCTTGTAGTTGTCAATGCTTGTATGAAGGCAGCCGGCCCTTGCAGTGCCATGCAGTTGTCAATGCTTTTATGAAGGCAGCCGGCCCTTGCAGTGCCATGCAGTTGTCAATGCTTGTATGAAGGCAGCGGCCCTTGCAGTGCCATGCGGTTGCCAATGCTTGTATGAAACAGCCGGGCCCTGCAGTGTCATGCAGTTGTCAATGCTTGTATGAAGCAGCCGGGCCCTGCAGTGCTATGCAGTTGTCAATGCTTGTATGAAGGCAGCCGGCCATGCAGTGAGCTGCAGTTGTCAATGCTTGTATGAAGGCAGCCGGGCCTTGCAGTGCCATGCAGTTGGCAATGCTTGTATGAAGCAGCCGGGCCCTGCAGTGCCTTGTAGTTGCCAATGCTTGTATGAAGGCAGCCGGGCCTTGCAGTGTCATGCAGTTGTCAATGCTTGTATGAAGGCAGCCGGGCCTTGCAGTGTCATGCAGTTGTCAATGCTTGTATGAAGGCAGCCGGCTATGCAGTGAGCTGCAGTTGTCAATGATTGTATGAAGGCAGCCGTGCCTTGCAGTGCCATGCAGTTGTCAATGCTTGTATGAAGCAGCCGGGCCCTGCAGTGCCTTGTAGTTGCCAATGCTTGTATGAAGGCAGCCGGGCCTTGCAGTGTCATGCAGTTGTCAATGCTTGTATGAAGCAGCCGGGCCTTGCAGTGCCATGCAGTTGCCCATGCTCGTATGAAAGCAGCCAGCCCAGGCAGTGCCATGCAGTTGTCAATGCTTGTATGAAGGCAGCCAGGCCTTGTAGTGCCTTGTAGTTGCCAATGCTTGTATGAAGGCAGCTGGCCCTTGCAGTGCCATACCGTTGCCAATGCTCGTATGAAGGCAGCAGCCGGTGCAGTGCCATGCAGTTGTCAATGCTCGTATGAAGGCTGCCGGGCCATGCAGTGCCATGCAGTTACCAATGCTTGTATGAAGGCAGCGGGCCATGCAGTGCCATGCAGTTGTCAATGCTTGTATGAAGGCAGCCGGGCCTTCCAGTGCCATGCAGTTATCAATGCTTGTATGAAGCAGCCTGGCCCTGCAGTGCCATGCAGTTGCAAATGCTTGTATGAAGCAGCCGGGCCCTGCAGTGCCATGCAGTTGCCAATGCTCGTATGAAAGCAGCCAGCCGAGGCAGTGCCATGCAGTTGTCAATGCTTGTATGAAGGCAGCCGGCCCTTGCAGTGCCATGCAGTTGTCAATGCTTGTATGAAGGCAGCCGGCCATGCAGGAACCTGCAGTTATCAATGCTTGTATGAAGGCAGCCGGGCCTTGCAGTGCCATGCAGTTGCCAATGCCTGTATGAAGCATCCGGGCCCTGCAGTGCCATGCAGTTGCAAATGCTTGTATGAAGGCAGCCAGGCCTTGCAGTGCCATGCAGTTGCCAATGCTTGTATGAAGGCAGCCGGGCCTTGCAGTGCCTTGCAGTTGCCAATGCTTGTATGAAGGCAGCCAGCCCAGGCAGTGCATTGCAGTTATCAATGCTTGTACGAAGGCAGCCGGTCCTTGGAGTGCCATGAATTTGCCAATGCTTGTATGAAGGCAGCAAGGCCTTGCAGTGCCATGCAGTTGCCAATGCCTGTATGACGGCAGCTGGGCCTTGCAGTGCCATGCAGTTGCCAATGCTTGTCTGAAGGCAGCGGGCCAAGAAGTGCCATGCAGTTGCCTATGCTTGTATAAAGGCAGCAAGGCCTTGCAGTGCCATGCAGTTGCCAATGCTTGTATGAAGGCAGCTGGGCCTTGCAGTGCCATGCAGTTGCCAATGCTTGTCCGAAGGCAGCGGGCCAAGAAGTGCCATGCAGTTGCCAATGCTTGTATGAAGGCAGCAAGGCCTTGCAGTGCCATGCAGTTGCCAATGCTCGTATGAAGGCAGCCAGCCCAGGCAGTGCATTGCAGTTATCAATGCATGTCTGAAGGCAGCTGGGCCATGCAGTGCCATGCGGTTGCCAATGACTGTATGAAGGCAGCCGGCCCTGGCAGTGCCATGCAGTTGCCAATGCTCGTATGAAGGCTGCTGGGCCATGCAGTGACATGCAGTTGCCAATGCTCGTATGAAGGCAGCCGGCCATGCAGTGACATGCAGTTGAAAATGCTTGTATGAAGGCAGCCAGCCCAAGGCAGTGCATTGCAGTTGCCAATGCTTGTATGAAGGCAGCAGGCGCTTGCAGTGCCATGCAGTTGCCAATGCTTGCATGAAGGCAGCCGGCCATGCAGTGCCATGCAGTTGTCAATGCTTGTATGAAGGCAGCAGGACCTTGCAGTGCCATGCAGTTGTCAATGCTTGTATGAAGCAGCCGGGCCTTGCAGTGGCATGTAGTTGAAAATGCTCGTATGAAGGCAGCTGGTCCTTGCAGTGCCATGCAGTTGCCAATGCTTGTATGAAGGCAGTCGGCCCTTGCAGTGGCATGCAGTTGCCAATGCTTGTATGAAGGCAGCTGGGCCTTGCAGTCCCATGCAGTTGCCAATGCTCGTATGAAGGCAGCTGGGCCTTGCAGTCCCATGCAGTTGCCAATGCTTGTATGAAGGCAGCCGGGCCTTGCAGTGCCACGCAGTTGAAAATGCTCGTATGAAGGCAGCCAGCCCAGGCAGTGCATTGCAGTTGCCAATGCTTGTATGAAGGCAGCCGGGTCTTGCAGTGCCATGCAGTTGCCAATGCTTGTATGAAGGCAGCCGGGCCTTGCAGTGCCATGCAGTTGCCAATGATTGTATGAAGGCAGCGGGCCATGCAGTGCCATGCAGTTGCCAATGCTTGTATGAAGGCTGCATTGCAGTGCCATGCAGTTGCCAATGCTCGTATGAAGGCAGCCGGGTCTTGCAGTCCCATGCAGTTGCCAATGCTCGTATGAAGGCAGCCGGGCCCTGCAGTGCCTTGCAGTTGCCAATGCTCGTATGAAGGTAGCCAGGCCTTGCAGTCCCATGCAGTTGCCATTGCTTGTATGAAGGCAGCCAGGCCTTGCAGTGCCATGCAGTTGAAAATGCTCGTATGAAGGCAGCCGGGTCTTGCAGTGCCATGCAGTTACCAATGCTCGTATGAAGGCAGCTGGGCCTTGCAGTGCCATGCCGTTGCCAATGATTGTCTGAAGCAGCTGGGCCATGCAGTGACATGCAGTTGCCAATGCTTGTATGAAGGCAGCCGGGTCTTGCAGTGCCATGCCGTTGCCAATGCTTTTATGAAGGCAGACGGGTCTTGCAGTGCCATGCCGTTGCCAATGCTTGTATGAAGGCAGCCAGGCCTTACAGTGCCATGCAGTTACCAATGATTGTATGAAGGCAGCGGGCCCTTGCAGTGCCATGCAGTTACCAATGCTTGTATGAAGGCAGCCAGCCCAGGCAGTGCATTGCAGTTATCAATGCATGTCTGAAGGCAGCTGGGCCATGCAGTGACATGCAGTTGCCAAAGCTTGTATGAAGGCAACCGGGTCTTGCAGTGCCATGTAGTTGCCAATGCTTGTATGAAGGCAGCTTGGCCTTGCAGTGCCATGCAGTTGCCAATGCTTTTATGAAGATAGCCAGTCCATGCAGTGCCATGCAGTTATCAATGCTTGTATGAAGGCAGCCAGCCCATGCAGTCCCATGCAGTTGCCAATGCTCGTATGAAGGCAGCCGGGCCTTGCAGTGCCATGCAGTTGCCAATGCTTGTATGAAGGCAGCTTGGCCTTGCAGTGCCATGCAGTTGCCAATGCTTTTATGAAGATAGCCAGTCCATGCAGTGCCATGCAGTTGCCAATGCTTGTATGAAGGCAGCCAGCCCATGCAGTCCCATGCAGTTGCCAATGCTTGTATGAAGGCAGCCGGGCCCTGCAGTGCCATGCAGTTGTCAATGCTTGTATGAAGGCAGCCAGCCTAGGCAGTGCCATGCATTTGCCAATGCTTGTATGAAGGCAGCAGGCCCTTGCGGTGTCATGCATTTGCCAATGCTTGTATGAAGGCAGCCGGGCCTTGCAGTTGCCAATGCTCTTATGAATGTAACAAACAGCAGTGTCTCAAGCAAGGGTATTATTTTGCGTACAAGTATACTAGGCACAATTAATTACCTTGGATTAAATCAAGAGGGGAGAAGGTGACATGTGACCAATAATATACTGTGCACAAGTGCTCGTGAAGTTTTGGTGACAGCACAAGTGACACATGATGTGGTATATACTGCGATTGTGGTGGGCGCAATAAAAGGTAAGTGAACGTAAAATTCTTTACACATTTTGAGATACCCAAACTATTATTGGTGCATAAATAAAGAGAAGTAAGGTAGGGCATCCGGTATATAAAGGCGCCAGGAGTTCCGCTGTTGAAGTCAACGGGTTTTCAGGCCTGTAGACAAGTTAGGCCATCATCAGGACCCGGTTACATACATTATGGTTAGCAGTGTCGAAGTTCAAGTACTGGCTTCATCCATGGGGACGCGGGATGTCCAGGGATTATAGCTCAGGGGGCGGAGCGAGATGCAAATCAATCTCAGGAGCTCGGATGGCATTCACATTGCCTGACTGATGTCGAGGCGCGTGATTTGTTCCAACCTATGAAGAAATCTTTGAACAGCCATCCGAGCTCCTGGGAATCCGGGTCCTGATGAGGGCCTAACTTGTCTACAGGTCTGAAACGCTGTCGACTTCCACAGCGGGACTCCTGGCGCCTTTATAAACCGGATGCCCTACCTCACTTCTCTTTATTCATGCACCATTACTTGTTTGGGTATCTCAAATGTGTAAAGGATTTTAAGTTCACTTAACTTTTGTTGCACCCACCACAATCGCAGTATGTACCACATCATGTGTCACTTGTGCTGTCAACAAAACTTCACGAGTACTTGTGTACAGTATACTATTGGTTACATGTCACCTTCTCCCCTCTTGATTTAATCCATGCTAATTAATTGTGCCTAGTATACTTGTACGCAAAATAATACCCTTGCTTGAGACACTGCTGTTTGTTCCACATTACTGCCCTAGTCTCCATGTGGTTGAAGGGTTACCCCTTGTAGTCCGATACTGATTGCTCGTATGAAGGCAGCCGGGCCTTGCAGTGCCATGCAGGTACCTATGACCGCTCGTGTTCTCTATATCCTCCCAGGGCCATCTATCGTATGAATGCTTGTGTACTCTCTATCCTGTGTGATCCCTTGTGTACTCTGTGTCCACACAGGTGCATTTATCCTATGTGATCGCTCGTGAACTCTCAGTCCTATGTCATCCCTCGTGTACTCTCTATCCTATGTGATCACTTGTGCACTCTCTATCCTCTGTTATCCATCGTGTACTCTCTATCCTATGTGCTCCATCCTGTACTCTCTATCCTCACAGGTTCATCTATCCTATGTGATCCCTCATGTACTCTCTATCCAATGTGATCTCTTGTGTGCACTCTGTCCACACAGGTCCATCTATCCTATGTGATCGCTTGTGAACTCTCTATCCTATGTGATCCCTCGTGTACTCTCTATCCTGTGTGATTCCTCGTGTACTCTCTATACTATGTGATCTCTTGTGGACTCTCTGTCCTGTGTGTTTCCTTGTGTACTCTCTTTCCTATGTGATCCCTCGTGCACTGTCTGTCCACACAGGTCCATCTATCTTATGTGATTGCTTGTGTACACTCTATCCTGTGTGATCCATTGTGTACTCTCCCTTCTATGTGATCCCTTGTGTACTCTCTATCCTATGTGATCCTTTGTGTACTCTCTTTCCTATGGGATCCCTTGTGTACTCTCTATCCTATGTGATCCCTCGTGTACTCTCTGTCCTGTGTGATTCCTAGTGTACTCTCTTGTAGCATTGAATTCCGTTCTCTTACAGAACTGTGCATAGAGATCCGGAACCTCAGTGAATTAGGGTGACGCAAAACTCACCTCAGTATCCAAAATCCCCTTACCGAGCTAGCTACAGTGTCTCATTGGTCATAGCAAACTCCCAATGACTTAGACAAACCAGAACATGAACTTAGGTTACCTCAGGTATCGTGGAACACATGAACACTCTTTTGCTCTATAATCATTTCAAACCAGAACGTGGAGTAAAAGAGGACCGTAAACATTTGAAATATTTATTATTCAATGCAAGGTTCTCAAACGCAGTATCTTATATAATACAAGAAAACATATTATAAGAATCAAAGTTATTAGCATAGTTACTAGTCCATAGTAAACAAACGGTGATAGCATATTATAATGCTTAAATCAATAGAAATTAATAACATCTATTTCTCGCCCTTCCTATTTAGTATATTATATTATATCTATGAAGGTCTCTTTTGGGTTTTAGCAGGGCGGGCCCATACCTCTAAATGTCAGGAGGAGAGGATCACATCATCTGCTACCAGCTCTCTGCATGCGAAGCATCATCAAGTGTGTTTTTGCATTCTCAGTAACTCTATCTTAAACCCGCTTAGAGCCCAATGTTGGCAGCAACTGTATTTGTGTTATGTCTAATGTGGTGCGAGGATCAGACCTCCTAGCAACCTTGTGTTAGGTTATTCTTAGAGGGTTCAGCACTCAGTGTGCAGACAGTGTACCAAGCACGACTGATATCAGAGCAATAACATATTATTCTCAAATAAATCACATCTTTTGTCTAGGTTGAAAGCTACAATAACAATTATGTGTTGTGTGCAAACTGAAGCCGAAGGAAAATATGTTGTTTAAACACTTAATAAACTCATGCTAACTTAACACAGTATATAGAAAAGCAGCATCTATATGACACCCCCCCCCCCCCCAATGATCCGAGGACGGTCAAAAAACTAGAATAGAGGCATAAAATGAAAGCAGAGTTCAACAATATTGAGCCAAGCTAAATATAAAAATATGTATGAATGCCTATAGTGGCCAAACAAAATGTAATCAAAAGTCTTCAACGCAAGGCCACTGTAGTATAAAGTTATAGGCCTGGGTCGTGTAAAATCAAATGTTCGTAAGAAAAAGGCACCTTTCAAAAGTACCAAAAAGTCACGTGCCATAATAATGAAAGTCTCCAAGGCATCTCATGATTGGACAGAATATGCAAAATAGGCAGCAACAGCTTCCAACATGAAATCCCTGTCATCATCCGAAAACAGTTCAGCCATCCAATTAAGCAATGGGAAAGAACATACGTGCTCCTCCAGCACCAGATCCTCTAGCAACATCAGAGGACAACTCAGTGGGTTCTCAAGAACGCTATGTGCCAGAAACTCATGCGCCGCTGCGGGTATGTCCCACTGACCCATTAGTCCATGCATCGCTGCCAAGGCCATAATCCTTTCGCCAGAACAAACCAACTCGTGAGCAACTACGGGGCCCAATATGGTGATTAAAATCGACGTCAGGAGATACCGTCAAGCAGAGACACTAATCAATGGCCCAGTCGAAATCGCAGCTCAGGCAATGAAACACAGGCTGGACACATGTGAAATAGGAAAATCGAAACGATAATCCAAATGCCGTGCTTAAAGTCGCAAGCGGCAGGGTGCCATAGTAATAAGCATTCGGTTACGAAACAGTGTCAGAAGGAGCTGAGCGGCTTCTTGCGCAGGACAGGCATCCATGTTTTAGGAAGCAAAACAATATCAAAATGCCTGCAGCCAAAGCCAGCAAAACAGGGAATCCGCCAAACAAACTTGAAAATATAGAATGGAAGAACGCGGGGATGACACCAAATTTTTTTTCAAAGGTAGTCACGAGACCACTGCTAACTAATTTTAAAAAATGAGCGAGGCCAGACGTGGAGGAGGCATTAAAGATTTGATGAACTAATTCGCAGAAATGAAACGGCAAGTCAGTATTTAAAAGTGCCTGCACCTCTGTGCGTGTGTTAGCTATGTGAAGGACATAAGTTTCACGGGCCGAGCTCAGGGCCACTTCCTTTTGAGACAAAAGGGCTCTTATTCTACTCATACCATTGAACTCCGCTTTCAAGGTTGAGATGCGCGGCCAGATGGAAACATCTGAATTCCCAGTGTGGGAGGATATAGTACATTCTTGCAACACACCACACGTTCTGATGCAGTAACCACATAAGCTATACCGACCATCAAACCACAACACTCTTCGTTATTCAAAAGCAAATAACTACCATTTGTCAATAATGTAAATGTGCGAACTATCGCCGGAACTGATGTGCCTTTCAAAACACAGGCTAAATTAGGCCGGTCCTGATTACAAGAACCGTGTAACTGGATGTGTCTGCATATTAATGAACGGTCAGGCGACTGTGTGCAATCTTCACCATTAAGATTCACTTCCTTTCCATCCTTTAGACATCTGTATGTGTATGGTAGAGACCATGCCTCATGGAGGAATGCGCTGCCTAGTGGTTCATTTTGCCCTATTGCAATATACCGCATACAATTAGTAAATTTGTACAAAGCAAATGGTAATGTAATTAATCCATGTATAAGCCATGTTGCAGCAGCGGCTTCAGCTACAGAAAAGGGTAAAGATTCTAACTTTTCAATATGTAACATAGAACATGATGCATCCCGCATTGAAAGCATGCGCTGCTTGTCAGTCAAATTAAATGGGGCAAAAAGGGAGGACACGTTCATGTAACTCCAGGGCACACGGCCCGCCTTAAGAGTCTGTAGTGTCCATGCAAACTGCATTACAGAACGCATGGTATAATACAGACACCTCATTATTCACAATGTCAACTACAGAAGAAACAATATTATTCAACGTGTAAATTCGGGAAGAAAGCATGTTAATACTGTTATCGACAACTGCAAGCACTTTTTCCAAATTTGCTTGGTCAATCGCCCTTAGGCGCTTAGCAGCCTCAATTTGCGAAAATTTCCAAACATTGTAAACCGCATAAATCCACCGTTTAGATCTACCATTAGCCGGGCCTTTTATAAAAGCATTTAAATCCACATTATCATTTAACTGGGATAGATGTAGTTTGACTGCAGCTAACGTGGAATGTTGCAACCAATTCTGACACAGTTTACCCACAGAGTAAGTCCCTAGCGGGAGTCCTAGGGCTGCGAGCCATCAGCGATCAATTTTAAACTTTTTGGTATTACTGTGTAATTGCAAATTGTGTATTTATCAACTTTTTAAACTTGCATTTGACTTCTCCTGGGGGCCTGTAAATTCACTAGTCAAGTGGGAATTGATTGTAGGCACTCTGACACCCCTTCTCACGCTTCAGTTTTACTTTCCCCTGCCTCGCCCTGCCGATCTTTGCACTCGGTGTAGGCGGCGGCGGGCGCCATCTTTGGTGTGGGCTGGGGCTGCGCTCTAGTCGCGCCTGCCTCCCGCCCTCCCTGACTATTTAGCTGGGTCTTTTACCGCCGCTCACTGCCTTTCTGAGCTCTCCCTAGCGGGAGTCCTAGGGCTGCGAGCCATCAGCGATCAATTTTAAACTTTTTGGTATTACTGTGTAATTGCAAATTGTGTTTTTATCAACTTTTTAAACTTGCATTTGACTTCTCCTGGGGGCCTGTAAATTCACTAGTCAAGTGGGAATTGATTGTAGGCACTGTGACACCCCTTCTCACGCTTCAGTTTTACTTTCCCCTGCCTCGCCCTGCCGATCTTTGCACTCGGTGTAGGCGGCGGCGGGCGCCATCTTTGGTGTGGGCTGGGGCTGCGCTCTGGTCGCGCCAGCCTCCCACCCTCCTCTCGCCCTATATAATTAGCACTATGACCAGACGGCGCAGCGGGCTGGCGCAGCGGGCTGGCGCAGCGGGCGAGCGCCGAAGCCGCGCCTAAGCCAAGCCCGTCTGCGCCCGCCCGCGACTGGACACGGCCCAGGGCCATAACCCCTGGTCCGCTTCTGCGTTACTCTTCCCAGCAATTAATGCAGTTGAACCCTGGCTATTCTCATCAATACTGTAGCACTCTTCCTCTGGCTACTGTCACGGACGCCATTCCCCTTTCTTGTCCCGGCTGCAGATACCAGCTACCGCATCCTCGCCCTCCAGGCTCCTTAGCCTCTGACTTTTCTAGTAACATTCTGTCTTTTGACGCGGATATTACTTCTTTTCATGGTTGCCGAGCAGCACTTGTCAACACTCGCTCCCTTCCATGCCATAGCTTACAGATCAGCGAGTTTATCCTTACTTATGACCTTGACTTTCTTTTTGCTACTGAAACCTGGGGAGACGCCGGCTCAGGACCGGATTTTTGTATTGCAACCCCTAAAGGCTATAGTGTAGCCAGGCATTATAGACCTATAGGAAGAGGTGGCGGACTCGCTATTATCTATAAGAACCAGTATCGTACCACTTTTGAGCCTATACACTCCACAAACTGTGAAGCTGTAACTTTTGCTATTAGCATTAATCATAAACAAGCCCTTAAAGGAATTCTGTTATATCGTCCCCCTGGCCTTCGAAACTCCTTCCTTTCCACACTCTCGGCTTTTAATGATTACATCATAAGTTCTAGCGAATATATGATATTGGGAGATTTTAATTTCTATCTGGAAGAGCAGGATAACCATGAAACCATTCAACTTACTGGTGACCTCTTAACTCTAGGACTTCGTCAACTGGTAAAGGGAACTACTCATCAGGCGGGACACACATTAGATGGCCTATTTACCAACAACCCTGATATATGTGTACTCGATACGCTTCCCCTCACATGGTCAGATCATAGGGCTATTATCTTTGGGATACACACCCGGTCTATTAATCCTCCCCCCTCCAGACCACGAACAAGGACAGGGGCTCGTTCCCTGAAGAATGTGGACATTCCTCAGATGTCTGATCTTCTGGCACTATCCTGTCCTATGGGAAGAGGCAACCCTGCTTTATCAGCCTCCGATTTCCAAGATTGGATTCGGAATGCTGCTGATCAAGTGGCCCCAGAGAAGTGTACAAGACCCAACCGAACAACTCCGTCGGCGGCCTGGTACACCGAAGAACTTAGGCTCCATCGACAGCATTGTAGGAACCTAGAAAGGCGTTGGAGGAAATTCTATTGCCCCATAGCCAAGCAATCCTATAAGGATGCCCTTACAATATATAAAAGGGCGATCACGGCTCGAAAAAGTGTCTTTTTCTCTGCTCAAATAGAGAATGCCAAGAACTCCGCAAGAGAACTGTTTTCAGTCGTCACCACACTGTCCACTCCTCCCACTGGACCCGGGGTTGAACCTTCTCAGACCTTCTGTAATGCTCTGTCCACCTTTTTTACTACCAAGGTGGCAGACATATATTCATCTTTTGAGGGGGACATAAGGATCAAAGTCTGTGTTAGGGATGAATCAACTTTAGATCATGATTACGATTTTTTTTCTTCTTTTGCCTCCATCACACAAGACCACGTCAGTAGTCTCATTTCCACCATTAAGTCTGGTTCCCCCTTGGACCCTTGCCCTCCCTCCGTGATGGCTAACCTAAGCGAAGTGATCTCGCAACCACTTATGGAAATCTGCAACACTGCATTTCAAACTGGTCATTATCCAACCCCATGGAAGAAAGCGGTGGTTAAACCACTCTTGAAAAAACCCTCCCTGGATCCCACATCTGTGGCCAGCTACATCCAATTGCGTGTCTCCCCTTTCCTGCCAAAATTTGCGAATCTCTGATGAACAAACAACTCTCGGAGTTCGTCGACACTCACCAACTTCTCGACGAAACGCAGTTTGGTTTCAGGAAAGGGCACGGAATCGAGACCGCTTTAATAAAGGCCTCAGATGAGATCAGAGCAATCATGGACCAGGGAGGTGTGGCCGTCCTGATCCTCTTGGATTTGTCTGCGGCCTTTGACACGGTCGACCATGCTATTTTGGTCGACCGTGTCGCAGCCCTGGGGATAAGCGGCATGGCCAGGGATCTCATTTCATCTTTCCTGGCCAACCGTACCCAGACAGTGAAGTTGGGTGATTTCTACTCTCCTGTCTCTGCACCCCCCTGTGGAGTCCCACAGGGCTCCTCGCTAAGTCCTACGCTATTTAATATCTATGTAGCGGACTTAGCGAGGATAATAAAGGCCCATGGACTACGACTTACGTCGTACGCAGAGGATACCCAACTGGTCCTGGCAATCCACAAGGACGGCACAGTGGTGGCAGCCAATTTCCAAAAGGCCATGCTTGCGGTTAGCACCTGGATGGCCTCCAACTGTCTGAGGCTTAACTCGGATAAAACCGAGATTATGACTTTCGCTAAGCTCTCTCCGGAATGGTCCTCCATCTGGTGGCCTGTCCAGCTGGGCTCTCCACCCGCCCCGGTAGAGAAGGTTAGAAATCTGGGGGTTATTTTTGATAGCAAGTTGTCTTTCAGCCTTCATGTCAACAAGGTTGTGTCATCTGCGTTCTTTATCTTAAAGAAAATCAAGAAATTACTGCCCTACCTCCCTACATCAGCTGGGAAGACCTTGGTCTCCACCCTAGTCTTTTCAAAAATTTACTATGGGAATGCCCTTTTTTTAAACACTCAGAAACATGTCATAGCGAAACTGCAGTCCATACAAAATGCGGCTGCAAGGATTCTTCTTGACATCCCCCGTCGCCAGTCCACTACTCCTGCCATTCGTCACCTACATTGGCTAAAAGTAGAGAACCGAATTAAATTTAAGGCCCTCTGCATTGCCTATAAGGCAATGCAGGGTGTCGGGCCTAGATTTCTGACAGAAGCGTTTCAGCTGTACATCCCCAAGAGGCAGCTTAGATCTGCCAACACCCGCCTTCTTCCAGTGCCTCGCACAAGAACTGTTACATGGGGAGATAGGCGCTTCTTGGTGGCCACACCCAAATTGTGGAATCTGCTGCCGTTGGCGATTAAAACTGCCCCCAATCTGATGAGCTTCCGTAGGCTATTAAAAACATGGTTGTTTAACCAGTAAGCTGTTGTTTGATCGCTCTTAGCCCCTTATGCGCCGAGACACCTCCGGGTATTTGTATGCGCAATAAAAATCTCGAAAATAAATAAATAAATAAATCAGTTTCAAAACGTGGATCAGGCCTGACTTGTGTAAACCCTTCAGTCAAACCCAGAAAACGACGTTGGCAAGAATCAGAGCTTCTATGCCACATCAGCCAACCCTTCGGATCCAAACTGGATACATTAAAGGATGAATTGTGCAATAGAGTTTGTAACTCACGAATGGACAATTCAGTATAATTACCCCAACCTGAATATTCTTCCAATTCGGGGATAGTTGGTGTATTCAATTTTTTAGAAGTTGCCAATCCAAAGCATGTTGTTTGGGAAATAGTAGAATTTAGAAACAACATGTGATTCGGGATGAGACATGCACGGTGCAAAGCCTCAGTGCCTTGTACCTGCCAATCTTTGGTGCCCCAAACTGATTTAAGGTCAATTGTTTCCTTCCATAGCTCGCAGCCATCCACAGCTAACTTGTCTAGAAAGGACTTCGAATACAGCAATTTTGTATTGGTAAGTCTAACTTTGGACATGGACTTTTGTGTCATTTTGAAATAAAATGACTCAGGATTAGATTGATTAAAGTCTGTAAAATAAGTGTATTTTTTCAGAAATGTACTGAGGCTGCCTCTTAATAGAGCTGGGCAATGTTCCCACTGTGTGTAATTTACAGTACCCCTTCTGGAACTTGTTTTATGCAGAAAATGATTACCATAATGTTGAAAGCAAAACAAATCACCATAATTAACAGAATCTAAGTATAAATCCTCAGCATCAAAGGCAGCATAATATTTTAAATCAGAGAATAATGCTTCCACGGCCTGAATATCCCAATCATCAGAACGTATATTTTGTTTTACCACATCCCCCATGTTTACTCTAAGTACATTCGGAACATTAATCACTTCAGTGGGGCCATGTATTTGAAACCTAACCGCATCCCACACAATCCCATCAAGACCAGGCCAAGCAGTGATGTTAACTGTATTCAAGTCGCTTTTCAGTCTGTGTGCTGAATGTGAAGAGGAAAGAGGGGCCAATGTTCCATTAAGGTACCGAATTCCTGTTCTTTCTTTGACATAGTGGCCATCGATCAGACGGAAAAAATAAAGCACAAAACCAATTGACATAAAAAGATAAATTGAAAATAGAATCATCCAAATGTATGTCCAAGGGGGAATTAAAAAATGTTTTTTAAATAATGTGGCATAAATTGCAATATTTTAGGGTTTCTTCGAATGTACTGAAACTGAGTCAAAAGAGAATCTGGATTCTGTGGCCAAACGAGTCTGCAAATCCGGCATTGATAAATCAGTTGGATAGGTGTAGTTCAGCTCATCAGTGTCATTAACAGGAAAAGTATTTAATAAAGGATTGGAAACAACAGGCATCTCGAGGGACACCTCTGGCTCAGCACCAGAAGTAATTGCCAACACAGAATGTCTCACCATGGATGGACAGGATACTGCCGGTGTCATGCTATGAAGAATCGGCCACCCTGTGTATCTTGACATTGTCAATTGAGATAAATCTGTTTTCCTTACGACCTGGAAGCGGTGGTAATATGACTGTTCTCGTGCCCTTCACTCCAAGAACTCGAACCGGTGCACGATATGAAGGACCAAATTCTTTCTTGTTATCGATCTTCTCTCGAACCAGTTCTCCAACTTGGGCTAGCCAGCCAACTACCGGGTTCTGCAATGCAACATCCGATGTGGAGGGCAAATGTTCCTTAGCTATACTGTCTCTGGTCTTTTGTAGATCCTGTAAAACATTGCAATGTTCATCTACGTCAAAGGCCGCGGCCTGGGCCTTGCAGTCTAGACCGTCGAGGTCAGGTACATGCATCTTGATACCAAAGAGCATTTTGTATGGGGTCCGCCCACCTAGAGACCTTCTAGGGAGATTATTAAGAGCACGCTGCACGCCATTGAGATGGGCTAACCAGTTTCTGCCAGTGCCTATAACTCGAGCTGTCAAAGATTGCTTTAAGTCACGGTTCATTCGTTCCACTACACTGTTACCCTCAGGTCTGTACGGAGACGAAAACTTTACTTGGACCCCCAACGAAACCATAGCATCCTTATACGCCTTAGAGGCGAAAGCCGGACCCTGATCCGAATGGAAGGTACCACAGGCAAAAATCCCTACAAAGACACGCAAATCCTTTATTACAGTCCGTGAATCAGCGCTGCGATGGGGCCATACCCACACAAAGCGTGTGCATGAATCAGCTGCTACTAAGATGTACTTATACGCAGTATCAGAAGAAAAAGGACCGGAGTGATCTAAATAAACACAACCTAGCGGTTTATTAGATATGTACAACTGTGTCTGAGGCGGACGCGCAGCAGTGGAAGGTTTAATCTGCTGGCAAATGTCACATTGAAGGACATAATCGTGCGTCTGTTTTTACAGTCCCCGCCACCAGAACCTTTGTTGTAGCTGAGTTACAGTGGCTGAGACGCCCGCATGCGCAGACGCCACACCTTCATGCGCCGCTGTAATCAAAGTAGCTCTGCGATCCGAGTTGGGAATTAAACGTTCGCCAACATCAGGAATTTTTACATAAGGAACCTTATCGGGACTTAAGTGATATGTGTACTTCGAAGGGAACCCCGCAGGATATTTACCTCCCTTCCCAGTGGCAGCAACAGCCGCCAAGATGTCATCATCTATTTTACTTCTGGACCGTGTAACTGCTGCAACTAAGTATTTTGATACTGCTGACTTCGCCGCTTCATCAGCAAGTGAATTACCGACAGCGTGGACTCCCACACGCTGGTGGCCAAGAGTATGAATCACAAACACGAGTGGTAACTTTTCTTTAAGTTCCGCCACTCGGACCAAGATCATTTTATGTTTTATTGTGCTACCTTTCGAATCGCGAAATTCATTCTGAATCCAAAAGAACAAGTTCTCATTGTAAGACTGGACACAATAGTAAGAGTCACTTACGATTAAAGTCGTCACACAAGGATCAGCGTACTCTAATGCAAGCATCAGAGCACGAAGCTCTGCTAATTGTGCGGTGCAGTCCCCAAGTGTCTGCGTGTGCACGACACTGGACTTGAACTCGTCGTTCACCATGGCACCGACCACAATGGCACACGCGGAAACGTAGGCATGTTTAGAGCCATGCGCAACCTGCGCCGAACCATCAGTGTAAATGATGCAATGGAAATCCTCCAACGGCCGCATTGCTAAAGGAGCCGGATGAACAAATTCATACTGTAAGTACTCCTGAGACCGTAAAGTGGTGTCAAATATAAACGTGACATCCTGGGATGTCAAGGATGCAGCCCATTGAATCCACCGAGGGTGCAAAGCTTTGGAATTTGGTACACTGGCTTTCGTAACTGCCTCCAAGGCAGGACACGGGGTAACAACCAACATGCGTTTTCCCTGTGACAGGGCACGTTCCTTGAGAATTGCCATCTGCACAGCCGTTAAAACTTTCTCCACAGTGTAAAATCGCATTTCAGCCGAAGTGTACAAGTGTGACTTATAAGCAATAGGTACTGTATCTCCCTCATTAAAAGTTAGGCACGTGGGGAGGAGCCAAGATGGCCTACAGGACGGACGTGTAGGCTCCCGGCTCCGTGAGCCTCTTCTTCCCACTCCGGTATCCTGCTACTAATCCTGAAACACTGCCGCGGCACCACGACCGCATTGCCGCGCTGATCACGGCCGCGTTCCTCCGAGGACTCCACTTGCTGTGTGGACGAAGATACGGCAGCGAGAGCCACCCGCCATTGTATCCCCCTGGACCCTGCTCTGCTGGCCGCTGCGAGACGGCGGTGCACCCGGTGGACTGACGCGGGAGGCTCTGGGACTCCCGCCAGAATTGCTGCTGGTGAAGTGGGACGACGAGGACACCCCCTTTAATCGGGGATTCTCCGGACTTGGCTGCGGCGGGCGCTGGCGGGATGGGACCCCTACCCCTTTGTCTTCTGGAGTAACCTGGCTGGAGGGCTGGCTCGGCTCCGGCCGGCGGTGCCGCCTGCGCCGGGGGCTGCCTTCGGACTAGCGGCGAGGGGTCGCCTGCGGTCTGCCTCTCTGCTCTGCGATCTGCTCCCCTGCCGGCCCCCCCACCTGCAGCATTTTGAATTTTGATCGTCTCTTTCCCCCCCCCCCTCGTCTCTTGATAGCGGCAGTAAAGATGGCGGCCCCGAGGGGAGGGGAGACGATCGCTTCTTTGTCCCCTGGCTATACTGCCTTGCCTGCACTACTCTGTACCGAAGAACCGGGGACACCGACCCCAAGGCCATACTGTGTGGCCCCGCAGCGGGCCCCGACTTGTGTGGATATCCTGGCGGCTCTCGAGGCTCTTGGTTCCGCATGTCGGCAGATTACCAGTGAGCTAAACCGCAAGTTTGATGAGGTGATATCTGCACCGGGACACCAGATGCATGCAATTGTCCCTGGCCCGGATACAATGTTTCCGCTGGTGCCTGCCACGGAGTTGATGGTTTTTGGCGACAGTGTTGCTGACTTGCCTACCGACGCGAAGGGGGATACATTGTTTCTCTCCCCCCTGCACTTTGATGCTCAATCTCCGCCATTATTGTTTTCAATTGGACTGTTGGCGTCCCGGCGGCTGGACTCCCTTGCCACACGTGCAACTGGAATTTCATCCGTTCCTCAGTCGGTGGTACTTTTTCCCGTCTATATTGAGAAGCCCCCCCTTTTCGTCAGTCATCCCCTTGTGGACCGGGATCCTGTATTTCTTTCTCCGGGGTTTTCTCCTCGTTGGGGACGGCCATCTTGTCCCTTTGTTCTGCCTTCAGCATGGTTCCTGCGGTGGCCATTTTCGGACGGACTGCAACGCTCAGGCCAGGGGTGATGTATCTTTGTGCTTACTTTGTTTGCCTGGCAGCTTGATATCGAGACCCTCGATCTGATTTGGAACTTTTGATGGTGCATCGTTTTGACCAATATGGGGATGTACTGGGTGGGCGCAGCTGCTGATTTTTGCATGAAATATGGGGGTTCGGCGTGCGGGCGGGCCTGGTGTCTGTGCTGAAAGGGGGGTCCCTGCTGTGGTATTCTTAATTTGATTGGTCGCATTTTGGATTGTGTCATTCTTTGCTATGCAGAGGGTCTGTTCCCAGCAGCGATTGCAAACTACCTTGCTGGTTCCTGAGTTCGCTACTGTGTTATCAACTCCCATCGACGGTGATGAGACCCGGGACGATTTGGACACATTTGGATGGCCGTCTACCTACTCTGCCTGTGATACTTTGTTTATCCTTCCGGGAACTGCTACTTTGTCTTCCACTATATTGAGAATGCTGTTCCTGATATGTGTTGACTCTGAACTGGGTTTGCAACGGCCATTTTGTCCCTGGGCATTTATTCATCATTGAGAACGGCCATTTTGCCTCTTTGTTCTCACTGGAACTGGCTATCCTCTTCTCTCTGACGCTTTTGGCTCCTCATTGGGGGCGGGTACGTGGGGCTGCCCAAGATCGGGTCCAGGCCGGGCGATTTCTTTATTGAAATGTACACATTGATGGGCGGGGACCGGAGTGGGACTGCTCTTAGTCCGATTTATTTGCGCATTTTGAAATGACTTTCCCTACCTACAGACTTGCTTGCTTCCTTTGTATTGCTGGTGATACCTGGGGTGGGGGAGGTTTACGGGGCTGGTGGAGACCGGGAGTATTTTGAACTTACCTCCTCCCGACTTTTCCGAGGGTTAGAGACTGGGATGGTCTTTTCTCACTCTCTCTACTCTCTTTCCCACTTGGGGGTTCTCTAGGGGCGACAGGCATGCCTATTGGGGGGGGGGGGTGGGCCGTGGCCTTCCGCTGGTATGCAGGGTGGGGGGATGGGACGTGTTTTATGTTTTTCTTTGTTTCTATGGCCCTCTTTCTTTCTCTTCTCTTCTTCTATTTTTCTATTTCCCTCTTCATTTCTCTTCTGGGGTCGGGGTTCTGTGTTCCTTGACAGGTAATAGCTATCCTGGTCAGAGATTAGCTTCGACTCCTTTCGTAGTTTTTCAATTTAACTCGACAAAACCATAAAATTAAACCTTTCCTATCCTTTTGCTGTGGCTCCAGGTTCCACGCGATACTTTTTGTTCAAGAGACTGCTTTAACGAAGTTCTGCCTAATTGTATTCTTTCTTATCCTATTACCGTATGTCATAGCGGCCGGCCCCGCGGGGTTGTAGGCAGACGCTGTGTATTGTGTTTTTTATTAATAAAGGTTTTCAAAAAAAAAAAATAAAAAAATAAAAAAAAGTTAGGCACGTGAAACCTACCGTCCCAGGGACAATTCTTATCACCAGGTTGGTCTGGTTATCACGAGTCTGTAAATATTCAGAGGCAAGCAAATCAGCTTGCAAAGACTGCAGAATAGCTGAATGCTCAGGCAGCCAGCATGATTTGGAAAAAGATGGTTGTATCAAAGCATGCAAAGGCTTGATACGCTGGGCATATTCCGGAATGTATGTTCTCCCGAAATTTAAGAAGCCCAGTAAAGACTGTAATTTTTTCAGTGTTGTCGGAGAACGCAACTGTGCGCATTTCTCCAGGAAGTGAGGAGCCAAACCTTTTCCTTCATTGTTGAGTTCATAGCTTAGAAACAACACTGTGTACTCTGCAATGTGCGATTTTGCAAAATTAAACTTGTAACCCATGTCTGCAAAGTTACAAATAATACTGTTCACTCGACACAGATGCTCCCAAAGTTCGTCGTCCATGAGATATAAGTCATCCACATACGAACAAGCATCCGGGTCGATTCTCTCCAACAGAGAGACTATGCAGGCGGAAAAAACTCCAGGACTATTCTTATAGCCCATTGGGAGACGCCGAAACATTTTTTGGACACCGCCGCATGTGAAGGAGGTCCATTGGGAACTTAGACCGTCCAATCTATGGGCATAAAAACCATTGGAAATGTCAAGCGTGGTTTTGAACCGCTTACGCACAAGACTATTCACAAGGGCAGAGCCGTGAGTATTCTGTACTGCACAGTTACGGCAATGCGAGTTTAAATGCCGGTAATCCAAAACCAAACGATATGAGCCGTCCGGCTTGTTTACAGTAAAGAGGGGGTTATTCATCGGTGACACACATGTTTCAATCACACCTTGATATTCCAATTTTTCAAGGATAGCCGCGACTGAAGCTTTGGCTTCACGTCGTATGGGATATTGAGGTTGTGGCTGCGGCTGAGACCGTAAAGGAATCTCGTGGCTTGGAGACAATTTATCCCAGTCACACTGATTGCGGTACACAGCCGGTGCAAGCGCCAGAGCCCACTCTTCTGCAAAGTGCAGCGCTTCCACTCTCCAAACAGTGTTCGCGAAACTGGGGAGGATCACCTCCTCCCCTCGCGCAGCTGCAAGAACAAAAGGCGGGGGCCAGTCAGCCTCCGAAAGCAAAATATCATACGTAGATGAAAGATTTTCCCAAAATACCCCTTTTATGGTACACTGTATGTCACCTTCAATTAACAGGACAATTTCAAAAAGTCTATCAGGGGGAGCAACTCTCGTATCAGCTGTTTCAATCACAACATAAGTGTCAGTCACTGTCACCTTCAGTAGTGGACGGAGGGCCTCTCTCGCTATGGTAATCTCCGCCGCGCTGTCCAGCAAGGTCAGAGCCCACGTCAGATTCCGAAGCCGCGTTCTCACAATCTGGGGCATATCGATGCGCCGTTAAGGCTGCGACTTTCTTCTTGGCAAACTGCGGTCTCTTAGGCGTAGAGCCCCCCTGCTTGTCTGCACCGTTGCGCGGGCGGGGCTGGTCACGTCCTTGCTGGCCACCCCGGCCCCTGCCGCCCCCTCCACCACCGGTTGACGGGGCCGATGAGTCCTGAAAGGAACAAGGAGAGCGTTGTTCAGAAGCCTGAAAACGATCAGGAGATTTAATCATCACGCGGTCGCGCAAATCATAAACACGTTCCAACTGCGCAGGCAACGGAGATGCAGGGCGAGAAGTCTGAGCTTGTTGTTGTTGCTTACCCTGCTTCTGTTTTTTAGGCCAATTTTGTTTTTTATTGGAATTGGGCTGAACCGCCGTTACCGAAGATTGTCCCTGGGGCTGCTTTTTCTCTTTATCAGAAAAAGGCTTAAGACCCTTGGCATTGCGGCCAACCGTTTTATAAGCCGTCACAATTATCTTCGCTAACTGTCGGGGTTTCTCGGCATCGGGAATCGCCTTTAACGCGTTAGCAACCTGAAAGTTCACTGCATCCCACTTGACATTTGCAAGGATCAGATCGCAAACTACATCAAAGGTGCCACACAGGCGCATACCCAACTCAACCGCAGACTCCGGTCCGTGATCATCTTGAACACGTTTAAGGACCGTAGACAGATTGGACATAGACGGGGTGCCAAAGCATCTCGAATAGACCGCTGCAAAAGTCTTTCCCCATTTCTCACAGTCAACGAGCTCAGGGGCCAAATCTTTTGGCAAACTAAGCGTAAAAATCCAGTGTTTTTCACCCGGAGTCGTATTTGGAAATACCGCTTCCAGCTGGTCAAATTTGTCGGCAAGCCAGAAAGGAAAATCATCCTCCCGGGGCTCCACCCTGAAGATTACGGCTTGTGTAGTGCACTAGCGCTCTAATCACGGCAATAACGACAACATGAAGTCGCCAAAGTTCACCTAAGTTACAATTGCTGTGTAGAGGGTGAGGAGTAAATCCAGCCAAAACAGGCCAACTTGCGCCTGGAATGGACAAAGGACCTAACCTCGGAGCCGTCAAAGAATGGGGTAGGGCGCCACCAAACCAAACTCCATGCTGCCAAACATCAATAGGTACTTCCTGCGCTCTGTACGGAGTATACTCATTAGGTACAGCAGTGGCAGTGTATGTGAGGAACACACCAGAATTAGCGTCCACCGCCGGAAACGTCACCCATGAATAAAACAATTTGTATGGATAAGCATGTTCCGCACTAACCACCATTATCACAGCCAAACCTTCCAAAGGAACATTATAAGCCCGCAAATGATCACGCACCGCAATGCGACTATGTTGCGGAATGTCCACGGCTTGTGCCATGACTGCACAGGAACGTGAAAAAACAAAGAATACTTTGTAGCACAACTGGGTAGTAATTCAAGGAAACCGTTTTAGATAGATTCAAGCTTGAAAAGACCTATTTCAAAAATAGGTAGGTTTTTCCGACACCACCGTTCTCCAGAAATGGGAATGAAGGGGTTAAGGATTGAATGATATACTACTCGAGTGTCATGATATAAGACCACCAACGATCGGGCGCCATGTAGCAGGTATTCCGTTCTCTTACAGAACTGTGCATAGAGATCCGGAACCTCAGTGAATTAGGGTGACCCAAAACTCACCTCAGTATCCAAAATCCCCTTACCGAGCTAGCTACAGTGTCTCATTGGTCATAACAAACTCCCAATGACTTAGACAAACCAGAACATGAACTTAGGTTACCTCAGGTATCGTGGAACACATGAACACTCTTTCGCTCTATAATCATTTCAAACCAGAACGTGGAGTAAAAGAGGACACGTGCACATTTGAAATATTTATTATTCAATGCAAGGTTCTCAAACGTAGTATCTTATATAATACAAGAAAACATATTATAAGAATCAAAGTTATTAGCATAGTTACTAGTCCATAGTAAGCAAACGGTGATAGCATATTATAATGCTTAAATCAATAGAAATTAATAACATCTATTTCTTGCCCTCCCTATTTAGTATATTATATTATATCTATGAAGGTCTCTTTTGGGTTTTAGCAGGGCGGGCCCATACCTCTAAATGTCAGGAGGAGAGGATCACATCATCTGCTACCATCTCTCTGCATGCGAAGCATCATCAAGTGTGTTTTTGCATTCTCAGTAACTCTATCTTAAACCCGCTTAGAGCCCAATGTTGGCAGCAACTGTATTTGTGTTATGTCTAATGTGGTGCGAGGATCAGACCTCCCAGCAACCTTGTGTTAGGTTATTCTTAGAGGGTTCAGCACTCAGTGTGCAGACAGTGTACCAAGCACGACTGATATCAGAGCAATAACATATTATTCTCAAATAAATCACATCTTTTGTCTAGGTTGAAAGCTACAATAACAATTATGTGTCGTGTGCAAACTGAAGCCGAAGGAAAATATGTCGTTTAAACACTTAATAAACTCATGCTAACTTAACACAGTATATAGAAACGCAGCATCTATATGACACTCTATCCTATGTGATCCCTTGTGTACTCTCTATCCTGTGTGTTCCCTTGTGTACTCTCTGTCCTGTGTGATTACTCGTGTACTCTCTATCCTATGTGATCCCTCGTGTATTCTCTACCCTGTGTGTTCCCTCATGTACTCTCTATCCTGTGTGTTTCCTTGTGTACTCTCTTTCCTATGTGTTCCCTCGTGTACTGTATTTCCACACAGGTCTATCTATCCTATGTGATTCCTTGTGTACTCTCTATCATATGTGTTCCCTCGTGTACTTTCTATCCTGTGTGATGCCTTGTGTACTCTCTATCCTGTATGATTCCTCCTGTACTCTCTTTCCTATGTGATCCCTCATGTACTGTCTTTCCTATGGAATCCCTTATGTACTCTCTATCCTGTGTGATTCCTTGTGTACTCTCTATCCTGTGTGATTCCTCCTGTACTCTCTATACTATGTGATCCATTGTGTACTCTCTATCCTATGTGTTCCCTCGTGTACTCTCTATCCTGTGTTCTCCCTCGTGTTCTCTCTATCCTGTGTGATTCCTTGTGTACTCTCTATCCTATGTGATTGCTTGTGTACTCTCTATCCTGTGTGATCCAATGTGTACTCTCTGTCCTGTGTGATTCCTCATGCACTCTCTATCCTATGTGATCCTTTGTGTACTCTCCATTCTATGTGATCCCTTGTGTACTCTCTATCCTATGTGATCCATTGTGTACTCTCTATCCTCACAGGCTCATCTATCCTATGTGATCCCTCATGTACTCTCTATACAATGTGATTGAGGAAAAGTGCTCTTCTGATCGGCATCATTTGTACTGAGACTCCATTGCTTTTTCATTGCCATCTCGTGTCAAACACTTCCACACGACCCACCTGGTCATTTCTGCTGATGCCTGAGGAAAATCTAACTAACACGACAACAGCCATCTTGCAGCCTGCATTTCTGCCCAGGAACTGTCGCACACCCATCCCCCCTGTTCTTGCAGTTCAACAGAAAGCCATGAGACACTCACACCCTGGGTAAATGATTTGTTTTCCATCTCCTGCTCCCAGCCTGGTAAACATCCTTGACACCATGATCAGGTTATCTGGACAATGGTCTTACTGCTGGGCCTTGATCAGGGTGATTAAAAAATGACTTGAAAGACCCGGGCTTTGATCAAGGGGATTAAACAATGACCTGAAAGACTGAGCCTTGATCAAGCCAAGTAAACAATGATTTGTGTACCAAGCCTTGACCAGGTCACCATCTACAAACGTCCTCTGGATCTGGTTATCAACTACAAACACTGCCCTGATTGAACAATGAACTAACAGCCAAAAGACTGAGATGAAAAAGTATAAAAGGCTTGTAAGCTGCGGAGTAAAGCAGCAGCCTCCTCTGTCTTGTTTCTGACGAGCTTGGGACTCTGTTCCATAGCCCGGGCTATTTAAATAAATCTAGGATCCTCCTGCAGACGAAGGCTCCTGTGTCTCCTTTCACTATGTATGAAGGGTATGGAAGGCTTTGGCGGGCCCCCCACCGCCGAGACCCAGTAAGTGGGTTAATCAGGTTCTTCAAATGGCGCCTGAACAGGGACTCCACAAGCACGAAGGTCAGGCCTGGTGGATGTGAGGAGGTGCACGGAGAGACTCCGACTGAGGTACCCTACGCGAGGGATTCTTGCAATCCGTTAAGCCGAACAACTCGCCCGCTGTTCCTCCCCACCCAGTCTGGGCCACATGACGTTGTTCTCGCTGGAGTTCCCTGGCAAATAATTTCTGGAGCAGGGCACAGCCCTACGTCTGCAGAAGAGAACTACCCCTATAAGGTAAGGGTGGAATGATCACCCACCAAGTCTGTATAATTCTGTTATTGACTTTCACAAAAGCCAAGCTGTTATTGACTTTTGCCAAAGCCAAGCAAGCGAGGTGAGTTTTTAAAACCCGCTGGTTTCTGTTCTGTATGATTCTGCTGTTATTGACTTTTGCAAAAGCCAAGCAAGCGAGGTGAGTCTTAAAACCTGCTGGTGTCTGTTATCTGTTTTCAAGTATGCCAGTCAGTAGTAAATTCAAGAGATTATGTTTTTGTCTGTGTACGCAGGACTGCCAGCTGGAGGCGGCTTGTCCGCTTCCTCCAGAAGGGACCCCTGGCCATACGATTTATGTTAAACATGGCCCTTCTGCCATAATGTTTTCCTCATTCTGGGTAACATATACGAAACAAAGTAACACGGAATTACAGTGGCCACTTTATGCCTCCTTTAATTCCCAAGTTCTCGCCAACCTAGAGGAACAATTAATGAAAAGAAAAACGCGCCTGTCTATGTTTGAATCTGTCCGATTGTGGAGGAAGGAGATAGAGCAGAGAGCTAGAAATGACTTTTCGCTCATTTACATGAAGGCAGTCTCCATGACAATATGTTGTTTGATTTATACTTTGAGGAGCTTTCCTTGCTTTCATATTAAGCAGTCTGTTATCTGACTTTACAAATAGGCTTTCCTTTGACTTAAGACTTGAGTTAAGTTTTGCTAATTCATTAACTATATTTTTATTATGGCTAATTTCCTTATGTATTTACCTATCACAATTAGCTTTAATTGTATGCATTATTGATGCTGACTTGAGGCGCTAAGTAACTAATCAGTTCAGTGCACACCTTTCACTCAAATTAATTTCCATTTGAGGAACATAATGCATTTGTATGCGCTCATTAATATATTGATGATGCACACACCATTCTTTCAAACCCTGATTTCTGCTTTATTTTGGTGCTGGAAGTTTGAAGTTGAATTCCCCTTCATCATAAAATGGCCGAAGCAATTCATTGTGTATATCTGTGGAAGCAATTTAGCTTTGGTTCACCCCCTCGGCCATCACCTACCCAGCTGGACATCGGACATTGTTTTAACGGTGCTTCTCGTTCTTGTCTATCTTTCACTGTGAGTGCTTGTTTCCCCTGAGGTCCCTCCCCCCTCTGGTCTGCCTGACGCTATCTGCATTCCTTTTCCCCTGTTTACCTTTGCCCCTCTACCTTCCATTCCACATAAGACATTTCTGTCTTTGCTATGTAACTCAAAAATAATCTATGTTAATTGTGTACTCCCCTGTTTTTCTACTGTCATTCCGAACAACCTTGGCCCATGGTCCTATGCATCTATAGACGAGTTTGGCTAGGGTTCACCTCCTCGGCCGTCACCTACCCAGCCGGACATTGTTCTTAACGGTGCTTCACGGTCTTTTCTATCTTTCACTTTAACTGCTTGTTTCCCCTGAAGTCCCTTCCCCCCCTCTGGGCTGCCTGACGCTATCTGCATTCCTTTTTCCCCTGTTTATCTTTCCCCCTCTACCTTTCATTCCACATATGATGTTTTGTATTTGCTACGTAAAGTGAAAATAACTTATGTTATTGTGTAATAGCATGTTTTTCGTCTGTCTGTTCTCACTGTGGAGTCGAACAACCTTGGCCGATGCCCGGTGGAGCTGTCCTATAAAGCTATACAGGAGTTTGGCCCTGGTTCACCTCCTCGGCTGTCGCCTGCCCAGCCGGACATCTGGCATAGTTTTCCTCGCGTCTCCGTTATGTTTCCCTCCCCCTATCTTTCTCTGATGTCTATACTTGGACTCTGTAACTGAAGTAATTATGTAATCGTTAACTTGCTGATCCTCATGTAAAGCGCTCTGATACCTACGGGTCTAGCCAGCGCTATACAAAACTTTGCAAATAAATAAATAAGTAAATAAGCTAGGGTGCTAAAATGTGCTTTGTCTGTGATTGGTGAATGCTATATTCAGTGCTTAATTTGTAAAAAAAAAAAAAAAGTGCCAGGGCAGTCGTCAGGAGGCACCCACAGGTTGCACCACCCGTAGCCACTACCTGCACTGCCAATGGCAGTACCAACACAAGTATCAACCGCCACACTCTACAAGTGTGACAATTCAGACTGTTTGATGCCCCCAAAGCTATAGGAATGGCTTGAGCAGCAGGTACTAGTTGTTTTTAATGTATGTATGTTGTGGTCCTGCTCAACTCTAAATTCCAGAAATAGTGTCACCATGAGGCAGCCGTCGTAAGTGCTGGGGCTGACAATTAAGTGCTGAAATCACTGCCTCTAAATAAGCACTGTATATGATGCACGATAATATCATTCCATGTCCAATTTAGGTTTTCCTGATATTGATTGGGACAGTGGAAGGAAGCAATTAGAGGCTACCTAGATGCAATAAAAGGGTGGGCTTTCACAGGACACGAGTCAGGGGTACACGCGGTGGACAGCGTCCACCCACTATTTTCACAGGGTGGACGCCGTCCATCCTGCCAAGAAGTTGGGTCCCACTGAAAAAGATGCTGAATGTGTCCCAGTGCAATTTGAAACACTGGGACACATTCAACAGCGCCTGCACATTGTCTGCTTTCGATCCACAACAATGTGCATTCACGGGCGGGACTTTCTTAGTTCAGACTCCTGCTGGGCCCATAACAAAGGCCGGATCTGAGGGGTCATCAGGCCTCCTTCTGTTTGAGTCTCCTTGCTGGTAGCAGCCAGGAGCCTCACACCTGATGCAAATGAAGTGGAGGGGAAACAAAGGCTCACACCTTGTGAGCACTCACACATACTTTGAAGAGGCAGCTTTTCATCTTTGTTCAGGCTCTGTTTAGGAGACACGAATGCACTGTAAGAATGTCAGATGTGTTGGACTTTCCCTGTATGTACACAAAATAAATGTAATTTATATAGTGCTTACTACCCCTGAGGAGGTGTTGAAATAATTTAAGTACCACTATTTTCTTCTTTTAAAGCACTATGGGTAGAGGAAGTTTAAGTTTACGCTGACAAAAGACAACATTGTAATATGTGAAATTTACAAAAGCATGAAACCTCTTCCTAAATCAGGAGGTTTTCCCTGTATACTCGAAATATTCTCCAATGTGCTCATGATAGACAAGTTAAACATATATGTGAGGGCTTAAGATCTGATGTCACTTCTTGTGATGCCACTTCCTGTGATGTCAAGCACTGTGATGTCATGCACCGTGATGTCACTTGCGTTCTGATTAACTAGGTTGGTCCCCCCTTATATTTTTTAGAACTTGTGCCCTGGGCTTTCACACAGAAAAGGAATTGACTGGACAGGGTTGACCCTGGAATGAGGAATGACATGTGGACTCAGTTATTTATTATTACTGAGTCCATTTGCTGCATTTGAAACTCCATCCTGGGCCCACAAGTGGGCCCTCCCAGCCACCTATTGATCACTTGCTTCAAGCATGTGGTAAATGTGGAAGAGATCGCTGAGGGTCAGAGAGAGTGGGACGGGTGTCAAGGTCTGGGGGATGCTGCGGACTCATGGAGAAGGTTTCTCTGCTCCCCGTGTGGTGGTTGAGGGGGCATCCAATGGCCAAACTGTGCATCTGCCTGTGGCTCCTGGTCCTATCCCTGGGAATACCACTCCGTAGTACTACAGCCCACCCCATCCAATACTTTCTTCAGCAGTCTCTCATTCTATTAGACACTTGCACCCTTTTCTCCCCACATCTTTCTGAAATCCTCCAGCCGTGTAGCTCACTCTTTTGCACAATTGCAATTGGCACGTATTGACCGTCACTCTGTGCATTCTGCAGAGCGGCCAAGGATTGGATGTGCATGTAGTCTGAACATCTTTATGAACAACTGTCAGAAACTCACACAGACTTCTGTCCCAGCTTCGAGCTCTCAATCGTGTCCCGTCATGGCCTATTGCTGGCTTAGACCCGCCCTTTTCTCACCATTGGTTGGCATCATTGTCACCCTCATTTGTTTGCTTCTTATTCGTCAGCTTTCATAGGCTTTCCTTCCTATTCTTGTGTTTTTCCTGTCCCTACAGAATGGCCGCATCAATTTTATCCTTCACTGTTCCTTTTTCCTGCCCTATTTTTTAGTCCACTGTCATTAGAATGAAAGCAAATTTGGTCCACTCTTCCAGGCGAGTAGACAGGACTAGGACTGAACTCATTACATGGAACCAGCCTAGACTTTTTCATACCCACAAGATCAGTGTCAGGTGAGGGCCAAGTTCGGAAACCAAGATACCAGAGACAGGCGGTCATGGCACTCAGCGCAGGGGCTCGCGACTGTACGCCATGTGGGGGACATTGCTGTTCCAACAGAATCTAAGTAAACGTCTCACAGGTAATAGAGGAATTCTGTGCCTTTTATCAGGATTCCAGTAGGCCTGGCATGATCGGATGGGTGTCACACGTGTCCTGTAGATTTGCACGTTTCTCAGGATTCGTAGAAGTGACATCGTGAGGGGATGGCACACACTGGGGACAATGCTTGGATGCACCTTGGAGTTGAATTCTCAGGAACCTTCAGTTTGGAGTTACTTTGGTGAATAACTGCACTTCAATCTGGTAGACGTATTATGCTGCATATTCCACTCACATCCCTATCCATCTCCTCTGCAGGAAAATCTTAGCAAAGCCGACTAATCAATCAATCAATCAATCAAGAGTATTTGTAAAGAGCGCTACTCACTCGCTAGGGTCTCAAGGCGCTGTGGGGCGGGGCGGCTGCTACTGCTCGAAAAGCCAGGTCTTGAGTTGCTTCCTGAAGGAGAGATGGTCCTGGGTGAGTCGTAGGTGGGTGGGGAGGGTGTTCCAGGTCCTGGCCGCCAGGTAGGTGAAGGATTTTCCTCCGGTGGTGGTTCTGCGGATCCGTGGGACGGTGGTGAGGGCGAGGCTGGCGGAGCGGAGCTGGCGGGTTGGCGTGTAGAACGTGAGGCGGTTGTTGAGGTATTCGGGGCCCAAGTCGTGTAGAGCCTTGTGTGCGTGGGTGAGGAGTCTGAACGTGATCCTTTTGCTAAAGGGGAGCCAGTGCAGGTCCCTCAGGTGGGCGGAGATGTGGCTGTGTCAGGGGATGTCCAAGATGAGTCGTGCTGAGGCGTTCTGGATGCGCTGGAGTCTTTTCTGTAGTTTGGCGGTGGTCCCAGCGTAGAGGGCGTTCCCGTAGTCCAGACGGCTGGTGACGAGGGCCTGCGTGGCTGTTTTCCTGGTTCCAGTGGGGATCCAGCGGAAGATCTTACGGAGCATGCAGAGAGTGTTGAAGCAGGAGGAGGTAACAGCGTTAACTTGCTTGGCCATCGTGAGGGAGGAGTCAAGGATGAAGCCCAGGTTGCGTGCGTGGTCTGTGGGCTTGGGTGAGGGGCACAGAGCAGTGGGCCACCAGGAGTCGTCCCAGGTGGAGATGGATGGGCCGAGGATGAGGACTTCCGTCTTGTCTGAGTTCCGTCCAGGGCCGGACTGGGAACCAAAACCGGCCCTGGCAAAGTGCTCGGCCGGCCAGGGGGGGGCGGCCGCGCTTTCTGCCAGGGCGGTTTTCGGCCGATTTTGTTACAGGGCCGTTTTTCAGCTATGCTGCAAAAACGGCCCTGTAACAAAAACGGCCCCCATGGGCCCCAAACCGGCCCCCACCCCTGCGGCCCACCGGGGGATTGCCCGGTGCCTGCAACGGCCAGTCCGGGCCTGGTTCCGTCTTGTCTGAGTTCAGTTTCAGGCGGCTGAGCTTCATATAGTCTGCAATGTCTTTCATTCCATCCTGGAAGCTGGCTCTGGCGGAGGTGGGGTCCTTGGTGAGGAAGAGGATCAGTTGGGTATCGTCGGCGTAGGAGATGATGTTAAGGTTGTGCTTGCGTGGGATGGCTGCGAGGGGGCTCATGTAGACGTTGAAGAGGGTGGGGCTGAGCGAGGAGCCTTGAGGTACGCCGCAGATGATCTAGGTGGCTTCTGCGAGGAAGGGCGGGAGACGGACTCTTTGGGTTCTGTCGGAGAGGAAGGAGGTGATCCATTCCAGGGCCTTTGGATCCCGGCGTGGCGGTGGCGGGTTGTCAGGGTGCGGTGGCAGACCGTGTCGAACGCAGCCGAAAGGTCGAGCAGGATGAGGGCGGCGGTTTTTCCGTTGTCCAGCAGGGTCCGGATGTCGACTAACAGCTGAATTGCTGTTGTTCTGACACCGCCACTGTCCTACTGGGACTACTACTGTGCACTCGATGAATGGATCCATGTGCGATCCATAGTTGGACACCAAACAACATCAAATAAACGTTAGGGGCAGTGCAGTGCCTAATTTGCAAAAAGAATAAGTACCAGGGCCCTCGTCGGAGGTCACTTCCTCTTGCACCACCCATTGCCCTGTCAGCACTTCTAATTACAGGTACAACACAACTACTAAATCAAGCGACAATGCTGACTATTCTAGGCCCCCAAAGCTATAAGAATTACTTTGGCAGCAGGAATTAGTTATTTTAATGTATATTGAATTAATAAACAACTGTTGTTGAGCTTGTTTCTAAATTAGACAAACAGCGCCACCATGTGACAGATGACCGTAAGTTCTAGTGTTGACAATTAAATGCCGGTGTCGAACACCGGAAGCCACAGGCTCAAATTAAGCACTGGGGCAGGAGGAGAGGTAGAAAATCTGACCACATTACATCCTCCTGGCAGCTGCTCCACTTCAGCACTTCTCCTAAATGGGGCACCATAATGCTGAATGTGCTGGCTGTTGAATTACAACTGGCATTGATACCTCTATTTTACATAAGCCTTAGTTCTTATATACTTATATGTTTCGGTGCACCAGGTCATTGCATTGTTATTTTCTCAGTAAGTTCTGGATTTCTTCTCTAGAATGAGATGACACCTGACAGTATAGTTTTCTTTGTCAACCTTTATTGTTCGCTCGCACTCTACATCACAGACATCATTTCTCTAGAACTGGGGGGGAGAGCCAACGCAAGAGAAGAACAGTCAAGGCACCAGGAGGAATTAGTTAAACGGAGAAAAGCAATGCGGCTGCATTATCAGCTCTGACTTCAGTGCAAGGAAGGACCACAGGTGGACGAGAATATTCAACCAAGGAAGCCTTAACAAATTCAGGTTCATCCATCCTAAAGGAACAGGTACTCTCATGTGTAACTCTTCAGCTGTTTTGAAACCTACTTTCTTTAAGCCACCATCTTTGTAACATGAGGAACATGTTAGCACCGTGAGTTACTGTCAGTGCAGAGCAGTCCAATGGATGTGGACTGTGATACTCACAAACTCCTTGTATACCGGTACATAGAGGAGGCTTACGCGGGTTCCAGCGACTCACCCAGGGTACAACACAGAACTGTAAATGGAGAGATGCATCATGGGACAGTCCAAACAAGAGCACAGTGAGTGTTGTTTCAGCCAGCATAGAAAAGCAATTTAAAACCTAGCCTTGCATAGGAAAGAGATTAAAGCTGTGGGGAAGCACAGCTCTCAAGGGAGGTGTGCCTCACACCGGAAGTATACGCCACCCTATAGCACCACTCCCCAAGCTAGAGGAAACCTTGCAAGGGAGGTGTGCCTCACACCGGAAGTATACGCCACCCTATAGCACCACTCCCCAAGCTAAAGGTAACCTTGCAAGGGAGGTGTGCCTCACACTGGGCGTAGATCCCGTCCTAGAGTACCACTCCCCAAGATAGAGGTATCCTTGTAAGGGAGGTGTGCCTCACACCAGAAGTATACGCCGCCCTAGAGTACCTCTCCTGAAGCTAGAGGTAACCTGGTAACGTTGCAAAAGAGGTGTACTCACACCGGGCGTATTTCCTACTCTAAAATAGCAGATACCATAGGTGCTCCCCCCATTATAAGCACCCCTTGTAAGGGAGGTGTGCGTCACACGGGAAGTATACGTCATCCTAGAGTACCACTCTGCAAGCTAGAGCTGCACCTTACAAGGGTGGTGGGCCTCAAACCCAGTGTATATTCCACCCTACAGTACCACTCCCCAAGCTAGAGGTAACCTTGTAAGGGAAGTGTGCCTCACACTGCAAGTATGCGCCACCCTAGAGTACCTCTCCTGAAGCTAGAGATAACCTTGAAAGGGAGGTGTGCCTCACACCAAGTGTATACCCCACCCTAAAGTACCACTCCCCAAGCTAGAGGTAACCTTGCAAGGGAGGTGTGCCTCACACCAAGTGTATATCCCACCCTAGAGTACCACTCCCCAAGCTAGAGGTAACCTGGCAAGGGAGGTGTGCCTCACACCAAGTGTATATGCCCCCCTAGAGTACCACTCCCCAAGCTAGAGGTAACCTTGCAAGGGAGGTGTGCCTCACACCAAGTGTATATGCCACCCTAGAGTACCACTCCCCAAGCTAGAGGTAACCTTGCAAGGGAGGTGTGCCTCACACCAAGTGTATATGCCACCCTAGAGTACCACTCCCCAAGCTAGAGGTAACCTTGCAAGGGAGGTGTGCCTCACACCAAGTGTATATGCCACCCTAGAGTACCACTTCCCAAGCTAGAGGTAACCTTGCAAGGGAAGTGTGCCTCACACCAAGTGTATATGCCACCCTAGAGTACCACTCCCCAAGCTAGAGGTAACCTTGCAAGGGAGGTGTGCCTCACACCAAGTGTATATCCCACCCTAGAGTACCACTCCCCAAGCTAGAGGTAACCTTGCAAGGGAGGTGTGCCTCACACCAAGTGTATATCCCACCCTAGAGTACCACTCCCCAAGCTAGAGGTAACCTTGCAAGGGAGGTGTGCCTCACACCAAGTGTATATGCCACCCTAGAGTACCACTCCCCAAGCTAGAGGTAACCTTGCAAGGGAGGTGTGCCTCACACCAAGTGTATATGCCACCCTAGAGTACCACTCCCCAAGCTAGAGGTAACCTTGCAAGGGAGGTGTGCCTCACACCAAGTGTATATGCCACCCTAGAGTACCACTCCCCAAGCTAGAGGTAACCTTGCAAGGGAGGTGTGCCTCACACCAAGTTTATATGCCACCCTAGAGTACCACTCCCCAAGCTAGAGGTAACTTTGCAAGGGAAGTGTGCCTCACACCAAGTGTATATGCCACCCTAGAGTACCACTCCCCAAGCTAGAGGTAACCTTGCAAGGGAGGTGTGCCTCACACCAAGTGTATACCCCACCCTAGAGTACCACTCCCCAAGCTAGAGGTAACCTTGCAAGGGAGGTGTGCCTCACACCAAGTGTATATGCCACCCTAGAGTACCACTCCCCAAGCTAGAGGTAACCTTGCAAGGGAGGTGTGCCTCACACCAAGTGTATATGCCACCCTAGAGTACCACTCCCCAAGCTAGAGGTAACCTTGCAAGGGAGGTGTGCCTCACACCAAGTGTATATGCCACCCTAGAGTACCACTCCCCAAGCTAGAGGTAACCTTGCAAGGGAGGTGTGCCTCACACCAAGTGTATATGCCACCCTAGAGTACCACTCCCCAAGCTAGAGGTAACCTTGCAAGGGAGGTGTGCCTCACACTGGGCGTATATCCCATCCTAGATTACCACATACCTTAGGTGCTCCCCAAGTTAGAGGTGCACCTTGCAAGGGAGGTGAACTTAACACTGGGCATATATCCCATTCTTGAGAACCACACACCATAGGTGCTCCTTGAGCTAGGGTACACATTGTGGTGGAGGTGTACCTCATGCAACAGCTATGCCATGCACTAAAGTATCCAATGCCACTGGTGCACTAAAAGCCGCAGGCGCACCTTCACAAGTGATGTATTTCATCGCGCCTTTTGCCTGCATGTATTCCCTCAGAGTGATAAATAATGTGGGGCAACAGGCTGCCATCACTCCTCGCTATGAGTTACCTCCACTCTGCCAACATTCCTCAGTGTTATCCTGACAGTATGTCATCATTCGTCAGTGAAATCCTGACAGTCCGCCATCATTCCTTAGTGAAATCCTGACAGTCACTCCTCAGTGAAATCCTGACAGTCCCTCCTCAGTGAAATCTGACAGTCTGCCATCACTCCTCAGTGAAATCCCGACATTTAGAGATCACTCCTCAGTGAAATCCTGACAGTCTGCCATCATTCCTCGGTGAAATCCTGACAGTCACTCCTCTGGGAAATCCTGACAGTCTGCCATTACTCCTCAGTGAAATCCGGACAGTGTGCCATCACTCCTCAGTGAAATCCTGACAGTCACTCCTCAGTGAAATACAGACAGTCTTCCATCACTCCTCAGTGAAATCCTGACAGTTTGCCATCTCTCCTCAGTGAAATCCTGACAGTCTGCCATTACTCCTCAGTGAAATCCTGACAGTCCCTCCTCAGTGAAATCCAGACAGTCTGCCATCACTCCTCAGTGAAATTCAGACAGTTAGAGATCACTCCTCAGTGAAATCCTGACAGTCTGCCATCATTCCTCAGTGAAATCCTGACAGTCACTCCTCAGGGAAATCCTGACAGTCTGCCATCACTCCTCAGTGAAATCCTGACAGTTTGCCATCTCTCCTCAGTGAAATCCTGACAGTGTGCCATCACTCCTCAGTGAAATCCTGACAGTCACTCCTCAGTGAAATCCAGACAGTCTGCGATCACTCCTCAGTGAAATCCAGACAGTCTGCCATCTTTCCTCAGTGAAATCCCGACAGTCTGCCATTACTCCTCAGTGACATCCTGACAGTGTGCCATCACCCCTCAGTGAAATCCAGACAGTTTGCCATCACTCCTCAGTGTAATCCTGACAGTCTGCCATCACTCCTCAGTGAAATCCTGACAGTTTCTCCTAAGTCAAATCCTGACAGTTTGCCATCACTCCTCTGTGAAATCCTGACAGTCTGCCATCATTCCTCAATGTAATCCTGACAGTCTGCCATCATTCCTCAGTGAAATCCAGACAGTCTGCCAGCACTCCTCAGTGAAATTCTCACAGTCTGCCATCACTCCTCAGTGAAATCCAGACAGTCTGTCATCACTCCACAGTGAAATCCTGACAGTCTGCCATCACTCCTCAGTGAAATCCCAACATTTAGAGATCACTCCTCAGTGAAATCCTGACAGTCTGCCATCATTCCTCAGTGAAATCCTGACAGTCACTCCTCTGGGAAATCCTGACAGTCTGCCATTACTTCTCAGTAAAATCCTGACAGTGTGACATCACTCCTCAGTGAAATCCTGACAGTCACTCCTCAGTGAAATCCAGACAGTCTGCCATCACTCCTCAGTAAATCCTGACAGTTTGCCATCTCTCGTCAGTGAAATCCTGACAGTCTGCCATTACTCCTCAGTGCAATCCTGACAGTCACTCCTCAGTGAAATCCAGACATTCTGCCATCATTCCTCAGTGAAATCCTGACAGTCACTCCTCGGGGAAATCCTGACAGTCTGTCATTACTCCTCAGTGAAATCCTGACAGTGTGCCATCACTCCTCAGTGAAATCCTGACAGTCACTCCTCAGTGAAATCCAGACAGTCTGCCATCACTCCTCAGTGAAATCCTGACAGTTTGCCATCCCTCCTCAGTGAAATCCTGACAGTGTGCCATCACTCCTCAGTGAAATCCTGACAGTCACTCCTCAGTGAAATCCTGACAGTCTGCCATTACTCCTCAGTGACCTCCTGACAGTGTGCCATCACCCTCAGTGAAATCCTGACAGTCACTCCTCAGTGAAATCCAGACAGTCTGCCATCACTCCTCAGTGAAATCCTAACAGTCTGCCTTCACTCATCAGTGAAATCCAGACAGTCTCCCATCACTCCTCAGTGAAATCCAGACAGTCTGTCATCACTCCACAGTGAAATCCAGACAGTCTGCCATCACTCCTCAGTGAAATCCAGACAGTCTGCCATCATTCCTCAGTGAACTCCAGACAGTTTGCCATCACTCCTCAGTGAAATCCAGACAGTCTGCCATCATTCCTCAGTGAAATCCAGACAGTCTGCCAGCACTCCTCAGTGAAATTCTCACAGTCTGCCATCACTCCTCAGTGAAATACCGACAGTTTGCCATCACTCCTCAGAGTAATCCTGACAGTCTGCCATCATTCCTCAATGTAATCCTGACAGTCTGCCATCACTCCTCAGTGAAATCCTGACAGTTTCTCCTAAGTGAAATCCTGACAGTTTGCCATCACTCCTCTGTGAAATCCTGACAGTCTGCCATCATTCCTCAATGTAATCCTGACAGTCTGCCTTCACTCCTCAGTGAAATCCTAACAGTCTGCCTTCACTCATCAGTGAAATCCAGACAGTCTCCCATCACTCCTCAGTGAAATCCAGACAGTCTGCCATCATTCCTCAGTGAAATCCAGACAGTCTGCCATCACTCCTCAGTGAAATCCAGACAGTCTGCCATCATTCCTCAGTGAAATCCAGACAGTCTGCCAGCACTCCTCAGTGAAATTCTCACAGTCTGCCATCACTCCTCAGTGAAATCCAGACAGTCTGTCATCAGTCCACAGTGAAATCCAGACAGTCTGCCATCATTCCCCAGTGAAATCCAGACAGTCTACCATCATTCCTCAGTGAAATCCAGACAGTCTGCCATCATTCCTCAGTGAAATCCAGACAGTCTGCCATCACTCCTCAGTGAAATCCAGACAGTCTGTCAATCCAGACAGTCTGCCATCACTCCTCAGTGAAATCCAGACAGTCTGTCAATCCAGACAGTCTGCCATCACTCCTCAGTGAAATCCAGACAGTCTGTCAATCCAGACAGTCTGCCATCACTCCTCAGTGAAATCCAGACAGTCCGCCATCATTCATCAGTGAAATTCTCACAGTCTGCCTTTGTTCCTCACAGTAAGACCTCAAAATTCTGCAATCATTCCTCATTGTGCGATACCTACAGACCACCATCACACCTCACATTGTATTACCTACACTCCTCCATCATTCCTCACAACATGAAACTCACAGTCTAGCATCATCCCTCACTGTAAGATACTAACAGTCTACGGTCGTTGCTTGCAGGGATTTGCTCACAGTCTGATGTTACTTCCCACAGTGAGATATCCACTTTGTGCCATTATTCCTCATAGTGAGATATCTACACTCTACCGTCATTCCTGAGAGCACAATACACAGAGTCTACTGACATTCCTCATGGTAAGATATTTACAGTCTAATGTTATTCCTCACAGTACGGTACTCACGGTCTACCGTCATTCCTCACAATAAGATACTCACAGTCTAATGTCATTCCTCACAGTAAGATACTCACAGCCTACTGCCATTCCGCACAGTAAGATACCCGCAGTCTACTGTCATTCCTCACAGTAAGATACTCACAGTCTGTTTCATTTCTCACAGGTATCGCTCCACTGTCTGCCATCACTCCACATAGTGAGATATGTTCACTCTACCATCATTCTCCGATGTGAGATGTTCACAGCCTACTGTCATTCCTCAAAGTGAGATGGCTACACTCTGCTATCATTCCTCGCTGTGACATTTTCACAGTCTAACCTTCATTCCACACAGTAAGATACTCTGTCTGTGTCATCCTTTGCATTGAGTTGCTCACAGTCTGATGTAATTTCCATTGAATGTTTGCCATCATTCGTCATAGTGAGATATCCCACTCTATCGTCATTCCACGCGGTGATATGCTCACATTCTACTGTCATTCCTCAAAGTGAGATCACACTTTATTGTCATTCCTACAAGTGTGCTGCCTACAGTCTACTGTCTTTTCTCCCAGTAGGAAAATCATAGTCTACTGTCATTCTTCACAGTACGATACTCACGATCTACTGTCATTCTTCCAGTACGATACTCACGGTCTACTGTCATTTCTCACAGTACGATACTCACGGTCTACTGTCATTCTTCACAGTAAGATACTCACGGTCTACTGTCATTCTTCACAGTACGATACTCACGGTCTACTGTCATTCTTCACAGTATGATACTCACGGCCTACTGTCATTCTTCCAGTACGATACTCGCGGTCTACTGTCATTCCTCACAGTACGATACTCACGGTGTACTGTCATTCTTCACAGTACGATACTCACAGTCTACTGTCATTCCTCACAGTACGATACTCATGGTCTACTGTCATTCTTCCAGTACGATAATCACGGTCTACTGTCATTCCTCACAGTACGATACTCACGGTCTACTGTCATTCTTCACAGTACGATACTCACAGTCTACTGTCATTCCTCACAGTGTGATACTCACAGTCTACTGTCATTCTTCACAGTACGATACTCACAGTCTACTGTCATTCTTCACAGTACGATACTCACGGTCTACTGTCATTCTTCACAGTACAAAACTCTCATTCTACTGTCATTCCTCACAGTGTGATACTCACAGTCTACTGTCATTATTCACAGTAAGATACTCACAGTCTACTGTCATTATTCACAGTAAGATACTCACAGTCTACTGTCATTCTTCACAGTAAGATACTCACAGTCTACTGTCATTCCTCAAAGTGAGATCGCACTCTATCGTCATTCCTTATAGTATGCTGCCTACAGTCTACTGTCTTTCCTCCCAGTACGATACTGACGGTCTACTGTCATTGTTCACAGTACGATACTCACGGTCTACTATCATTCCTCACAGTAAGATACTCACGGTCCACTGTCATTCTTCACAGTACGATACTCACAGTCTACTGTCATTCTTCACAGTACGATACTCACGGTCTACTGTCATTCTTCACAGTACAAAACTCTCATTCTACTGTCATTCCTCACAGTGTGATACTCACAGTCTACTGTCATTCCTCACAGTGTGATACTCACAGTCTACTGTAATTATTCACAGTAAGATACTCATAGTCTACTGTCATTCTTCACAGTAAGATACTCACAGTCTACTGTCATTCTTCACAGTAAGATACTCACAGTCTACTGTCATTCTTCACAGTAAGATACTCACAGTCTACTGACATTCCTCAAAGTGAGATCACACTCTATCGTCATTCCTTATAGTATGCTGCCTACAGTCTACTGTCATTCTTCACAGTACGATACTCACAGTCTACTGTCATTCCTCACACTAAGATACTCCTAATCGGTGTCAATTCTTGCAATGAGATGATCAAAGTCTGATGTCATTTCCAACAGAGAGATATCCACTGTTTGCCGTCATTCCTCAGAGTGAGAAATCTACTCCCTACTGTCATTCCTCACAGTACAATACTCACAGTCCTCACAAAAAGACGCCTACATTCTGCCACCATTCCTCATTGTGAGATACCCACAGCCCACCATCACTCCTCACATTGTAATACTTTCTCTCTACCATCATTCATCACAGTTCTACTCACAGTCTACCATTATTCCTAACAGTAAGATACTCTCAGTCTGTGTCATTCCTGGCAGTGAGATCTTCGCAATCTGATGTCATTTCCTAAAATGAGATATCAACTGTGTTCCATCATTCCTCATAGTGAGATATCTACCCTCTACCATCATTCCTCGCAGTGATATGTTCACGGTCTGCCGTCATTCCTCATAGTGAGATATCTACGCTATACTGACATTCCTCGCAGTGATATGTTCACAGTCTGCCGTCATTCCTCACAGAAAGATACTCACAGTATGTGTTAATTCTTGCAGTGAGATGCTCACAGTCTGGTGCAATTTCACACAAAAATATATCCACTGACTGCCGTCATTCCTCAAAGTGGAGAAGTGTGGCTCAATAATTAGAGCGGCAGACCCTGATGCAGAGGTCTAGTGGAGAAGTGTGGCTCAATGATTAGAGCGGCAGACCCTGATGCAGAGGTCTAGCCTGGGACCAGGGTTCAATTCCATGCCTCGTTGGGGAGTTTGGGCTCAAAAATTCCACGGACCTGATGATTCTCGCCTCGGTGCCTATTCCAATCATGGAGTCCCACTCTGCAACTCTGGGCAATAGCTTGCTTAATCTCCACAACGGCCCCCAGAACGCTAAGGATGCCTGGCCTCCACCTTGGGGGTGCCCAGGAGTGGACGCCTCACAGGGAAAGCCAGGATGGGTTCCACAGCGGTATTCATACAAGCGCCTTGAGACCCTTGCGGGTGAGTAGTGCGCTATACAAGTATCAATTTACATTCCTCACAGTGATACTTGTAGAGCCTGGCATCACTCTTCACACTGAAACCTACGGTATGCCATCATTCTTCACAGTTAAATATGCACAGTCTGACATCATTTTTCACAGTCAGATAAGTACAGTCTGACATCATTCCTCACAGTAGGATAAGGACAGTCTGACATCATTCCTCACAGTAGGATAAGGACTGTCTGCCATCATTCCTCAGAGTAAGATATGTATAGTCTGACATGATTCCTCACAGTAAGATACGAAGAGTCTGACATCATTCCTCACAGTAAGATACGTACAGTGTGACATCACTCCTCACAGTAAGATACGTACAGTGTGACATCATTCCTCACAGTGACACTCCTAGAGTCTGGCATCACTCCTTACACTGAGACACCTACATATGCCATCATTCCTCACAGTAAGATACGTACAGTCTGACATCATTCCTCACAGTAAGATACGTACAGTCTGACATCATTCCTCAGAGTAAGATAAGGACAGTCTCACATCATTCCTCAGAGTAAGAAACAAACAGTCTGACATCCTTCCTCAGAGTAAGATACAAACAGTCTGACATCCTTCCTCAGAGTAAGATACGTACAGTCTGACATCATTCCTCAGAGTAAGATACGTACAGTCTGACATCATTCCTCAGAGTAAGATACAAACAGTCTGACATCCTTCCTCAGAGTAAGATAAGTACAGTCTGACATCATTCCTCACAGTAAGATACGCACAGTCTGACATCATTCCTCACAGTAAGATACGAAGAGTCTGACATCATTCCTCACAGTAAGATACGTACAGTCTGACATCCTTCCTCACAGTAAGATACGTACAGTGTGACATCATTCCTCACAGTGACACTCCTAGAGTCTGGCATCACTACTTACACTGAGACACCTACATATGCCATCATTCCTCACAGTAAGATAATGACAGTCTGACATCATTCCTCACAGTAAGATACGTACAGTCTGACATCATTCCTCAGAGTAAGATACAAACAGTCTGACATCCTTCCTCAGAGTAAGATAAGTACAGTCTGACATCATTCCTGACAGTAAGATACGCACAGTCTGACATCATTCCTCACAGTAAGATACGCACAGTCTGACATCATTCCTCAGAGTAAGATAAGTACAGTCTGACACCATTCCTCCCAGTAAGATAAGGACAGTCTGACATCATTCCTCACAGTAAGATACGCAGTCTGACATCATTCCTCACAGTAAGATACGTACAGTCTGACATCATTCCTCAGAGTAAGATACAAACAGTCTGACATCCTTCCTCAGAGTAAGATAAGTACAGTCTGACATCATTCCTCACAGTAAGATACGCACAGTCTGACATCATTCCTCACAGTAAGATACGCACAGTCTGACATCATTCCTCACAGTAAGATACGTACAGTCTGACATCATTCCTCAGAGTAAGATAAGTACAGTCTGACATCATTCCTCACAGTAAGATACGCACAGTCTGACATCATTCCTCAGAGTAAGATACAAACAGTCTGACATCCTTCCTCACAGTAAGATAAGTACAGTCTGACATCATTCCTCACAGTAAGATACGCACAGTCTGACATCATTCCTCACAGTAAGATACGAAGAGTCTGACATCATTCCTCACAGTAAGATACGTACAGTCTGACATCATTCCTCACAGTAAGATACGTACAGTGTGACATCATTCCTCACAGTGACACTCCTAGAGTCTGGCATCACTCCTTACACTGAGACACCTACATATGCCATCATTCCTCACAGTAAGATAAGGACAGTCTGACATCATTCCTCACAGTAAGATACGTACAGTCTGACATAATTCCTCAGAGTAAGATACAAACAGTCTGACATAATTCCTCACAGTAAGATACGCACAGTCTGATATCATTCCTCAGAGTAAGATAAGTACAGTCTGACACCATTCCTCCCAGTAAGATAAGGACAGTCTGACATCATTCCTCACAGTAAGATACGCACAGTCTGACATCATTCCTCACAGTAAGATACGTACAGTCTGACATCATTCCTCAGAGTAAGATACAAACAGTCTGACATCCTTCCTCAGAGTAAGATAAGTACAGTCTGACATCATTCCTCACTGTAAGATACGCACAGTCTGCCATCATTCCTCACAGTAAGATACGCACAGTCTGACATCATTCCTCACAGTAAGATACGTACAGTCTGACATCATTCCTCAGAGTAAGATAAGCACAGTCTGACATCATTCCTCACAGTAAGATACGCACAGTCTGACATCATTCCTCAGAGTAAGATACAAACAGTCTGACATCCTTCCTCACAGTAAGATAAGTACAGTCTGACATCATTCCTCACAGTAAGATACGCACAGTCTGACATCATTCCTCACAGTAAGATACGAAGAGTCTGACATCATTCCTCACAGTAAGATACGTACAGTCTGACATCATTCCTCACAGTAAGATACGTACAGTGTGACATCATTCCTCACAGTGACACTCCTAGAGTCTGGCATCACTCCTTACACTGAGACACCTACATATGCCATCATTCCTCACAGTAAGATAAGGACAGTCTGACATCATTCCTCACAGTAAGATACTTACAGTCTGACATCATTCCTCAGAGTAAGATACAAACAGTCTGACATCCTTCCTCAGAGTAAGATAAGTACAGTCTGACATCATTCCTCACAGTAAGATACGCACAGTCTGACATCATTCCTCACAGTAAGATATTCCTCAGAGTAAGATAAGTACAGTCTGACATCATTCCTCACAGTAAGATACAAACAGTCTGACATCATTCCTCACAGTAAGATAAGTACAGTCTGACATCATTCCTCACAGTAAGATACGCACAGTCTGACATCATTCCTCACAGTAAGATACGCACAGTCTGACATCATTCCTCACAGTAAGATACGCACAGTCTGACATCATTCCTCACAGTAAGATATTCCTCAGAGTAAGATAAGTACAGTCTAACATCATTCCTCACAGTAAGATACAAACAGTCTGACATCATTCCTCACAGTAAGATAAGTACAGTCTGACATCATTCCTCACAGTAAGATACGCACAGTCTGACATCATTCCTCACAGTAAGATACGCACAGTCTGACATCATTCCTCACAGTAAGATACGCACAGTCTGACATCATTCCTCACAGTAAGATACGCACAGTCTGACATCATTCCTCACAGTAAGATAAGTACAGTCTGACATCATTCCTCACAGTAAGATACGCACAGTCCGACATCATTCCTCACAGTAAGATACGCACAGTCTGACATCATTCCTCACAGTAAGATATTCCTCAGAGTAAGATAAGTACAGTCTGACATCATTCCTCACAGTAAGATACAAACATTCTGACACCATTCCTCACAGTAAGATAAGTACAGTCTGACATCATTCCTCACAGTAAGATACGCACAGTCTGACATCATTCCTCACAGTAAGATACGCACAGTCTGACATCATTCCTCACAGTAAGATACGCACAGTCTTACATCATTCCTCACAGTAAGATATTCCTCAGAGTAAGATAAGTACAGTCTGACATCATTCCTCACAGTAAGATACAAACAGTCTGACATCATTCCTCACAGTAAGATAAGTACAGTCTGACATCATTCCTCACAGTAAGATACGCACAGTCTGACATCATTCCTCACAGTAAGATACGCACAGTCTGACATCATTCCTCACAGTAAGATACGCACAGTCTGACATCATTCCTCACAGTAAGATAAGTACAGTCTGACATCATTCCTCACAGTAAGATACGCACAGTCTGACATCATTCCTCACAGTAAGATACGCACAGTCTGACATCATTCCTCACAGTAAGATACGCACAGTCTGACATCATTCCTCACAGTAAGATACGCACAGTCTGACATCATTACTCACAGTAAGATAAGTACAGTCTGACATCATTCCTCACAGTAAGATACGAAGAGTCTGACATCATTCCTCACAGTAAGATAGGTACAGTCTGACATCATTCCTCACAGTAAGATACGTACAGTGTGACATCATTCCTCACAGTGACACTCCTAGAGTCTGACATCACTCCTTACACTGAGACACCTACATATGCCATCATTCCTCACAATAAGATAAGGACTGCCTGACATCATTCCTCAGAGTAAGATATGTATAGTCTGACATCATTCCTCACAGTGATACTCGTAGAGCCTGGCATCATTCTTCACACTGAAACCTTCGGTATGCCACCATTCCTCATAGTATAATACGAACAGTCTGAAATCATTCCTCACTGTAAGATACGCACAGTCTGACATCATTCCTCACAGTAAGATAAGGACAGTCTGACACCATTCCTCCCAGTAAGATAAGGACAGTCTGACATCATTCCTCAGAGTAAGATACGTACAGTCTGACATCATTCTTCACAGTAAGATATGTACAGTCTGACATCATTCCTCGCAGTAAGATACGAACAGTCTGACATCATTCCTCAGAGTAAGATACGTACAATCTGATAACATTCCTCACAGTAAGATACGAACAGTCTGACATCATTCCTTACAGTAAGATACGAACAGTCTGACATCATTCCTTACAGTAAGATACGTACAGTCTGACATCATTCCTCACAGTGACACTCCTAGAGTCTGGCATCACTCCTTACACTGAGACACCTACGTATGCCATCATCCCTCCCAGTAAGATACCTACAGTCTGACATCATTCCTCACAGTCAGATACGAACAGTCTGACATAATTCCTCAGATAAAGATACGTACAGTCAGACATCATTCCTCACAGTCAGATACGAACAGTCTGACATCATTCCTCAGAGTAAGATACGTACAATCTGATAACATTCCTCACAGTAAGATACGAACAGTCTGACATCATTCCTTACAGTAAGATACGAACAGTCTGACATCATTCCTTACAGTAAGATACGTACAGTCTGACATCATTCCTCACAGTGACACTCCTAGAGTCTGGCATCACTCCTTACACTGAGACACCTACGTATGCCATCATCCCTCCCAGTAAGATACCTACAGTCTGACATCATTCCTCACAGTCAGATACGAACAGTCTGACATAATTCCTCAGATAAAGATACGTACAGTCAGACATCATTCCTCACAGTCAGATACAAACAGTCTGACATCATTCCTCACAGTCAGATACAAACAGTCTGACATAATGGGTCAGAAAGCGCCGGGACACTCCTTGGAGTAGCCGTGCGCTATATAAGTCACCCATTAACATAACATAACATAACATAATTCCTCAGATTAAGATACGAACAGTCTGACATCATTCCTCACAGTAAGATAGGTACAGTCTGATAACATTCCTCACAGTAAGATACGAACAGTCTGACATCATTCCTCACAGTAAGATAGGTACAATCTGATAACATTCCTCACAGTAAGATACGAACAGTCTGACATCATTCCTCACAGTAAGATAGGTACAGTCTGATAACATTCCTCACAGTAAGATACGAACAGTCTGACATCATTCCTCACAGTAAGATAGGTACAGTCTGATAACATTCCTCACAGTAAGATACGAACAGTCTGACATCATTCCTCACAGTAAGATAGGTACAGTCTGACATCATTCCTCACAGTAAGATAGGTACAGTCTGACATCATTCCGCACAGAAAGATATGTAGTCAGAAAACATTCCTCACAGTAAGATTCAAACAGTCTGACATTATTCCTCACAGTGATACTCCTAAAGTCTGGTATCACTCCTCACTCTGAGATACCTACAGTCTGTCGTCAGTCGTCATAGTAAGTTACGTACAGTGTGACATCATTCCTCACAGTAAGATTCAAACAGTCTGACATCCTTCCTCATAGTGATACTCCTATAGTCTGGTGTCACTCCTCACACTGAGACACCTACAGCCTGACTCCATTCGTTGTACTCCTAGCGTCTGGCTCCCTCCCTCCCATACAAACACCTATTAACTGACATCCCTCTCACAGATAGACAGCCACTGCCTGACATCATTCCTCACAATGAACACCTACAGATTTCCATCAGTCCTCACAGTGATATAACTACTCCCTGCCCTCTGACACCATTTCCAGTACAGTTTTTTGGTAGTAGGGCTTGAAGCTCTGGTTACTGACAGACAGCTCTAGCTGGTTTCTCTGCACCCCTCCATACAAGGCCATTCACTAATATAAGCAGCAACCAGCTTGGCTCGGCACCCCATAGCACGCGAAGGACCATTGACCTACTCATGAAACGTCAATGATTGATGTAGTGCTCTGGAGACTGCGCCCATTCAGTGCTCTTGTGTCTGGCCCTCACAACACCTTCTGATACAATTGGGGGTGTCTACATTAGGTCTATGAGACCCACACTGTCTTCTTCTTTTCCTCTCATGGGGAGCGCCGAGCATGGCAGACGTGTGTCCCCCATCTTGTTCACACTGGTTGGCACAATTCCTAACGTCACCTACTGCAGAGTTGACTAGATGTTGGACCAGCTGAACAAACTCCGCACTTGATACTCTGTTCCGCTTGTTACAATTCATGGTGGATGCAGCTGAAGACATGAGCCAGGAAGTGATGGGGGTCCTGCCCGCTCAACTGGTGGTGGTCTCCATCTCACCCTTGGATCTCTGGTCAGATGCCATTGAGAAGCATCATCCTGGAGGAGGCTAAGCTCAGTCGTAAAGGGAAGAAATTTGTGGTTGTAGACGCTAGAGAGAGACTGACTTACAATACATAGACTAATGTTGTATCTAGATGTCTAACGTAGGAAACCTCTTACCAAAGAGTTCATGCCTACCATGATGGCTCTAGACTAGATCTAGAGGTTGCTCATCTCAACTTATACACTGAACTCTGCTTAGATCAACTCACTACAAGCTGGTGTGATATAACAGAGCTTCTACGTGAACCCCATTAAGACGCAGAATTCTACCAGGACATGGATGACCATGCGTGAGTCACAAGCGAGTTTGAGGGAAGCGGTTTGTATAGTAGCACATGATAGACTGAACGTCTCATAGATGCGTCCAGGCAGAAAAGAACAATTCACATATCTTTTGGGCTTAATACTGGTGTCCCATTTGGTTGTAAGGACCACAACCTTTGAAGGGTAAAGGTACAAACTAGGGAGGGGACAGCTCATCAGTGTAGGATCCCAAAAGTTGGTCAAGTGTTAAAGACATCGTTAGACTCCATGTCTTGTGGTTCCAGAGTCAGCAATGTGGCCACTAGAGCACATCTTTCTCATAAGAACACTTTCCATTCACTTCATTACATTGCCTCACTGCGGAAGACAGCACTGCATATGGGAGAGTGATGGAGGCCGTCCACGTGGGTTTATTCATCCAAAATCATTCCTTTCTAAAGATACATCTCTTGTATCAGAACATAACTGAAATCAGCAAGAGATTAGGTGCAAGGCTATAAAGAATTGAAATTGTGTAGGTTTTTGGGAGTATTATTAGCAATTAGGGCAGGGGAAAGCAAAGTGAAACATAATGTCCCCTTGTGGGGGCCCATATTGACACAGGTTTTTATTGCCAGCATAAGTGGTTGACCTACAAATTATCATGCTCCTACGCCAACTGTACAGTGACGCGTCAGCAAGCGTCCGTTTTGGCAAGAAGGGAGAAAGCACTGAAGCCTTCCCAATCAGGAGAGGGGTCAGACAAGGTTGTGTGCTGGCCCCTTCCTTTTTAACCTTTATATAAATGGACTTGAAGATGCACTGCTTCTCCAGGGCAAAGACTCTCCCCAAGCTGCTGGCCAATCCATTCCCGCACTTCTTTATGCGGATGATGCCGTATTGATGGCTTGCACTCAAAACAGCCTCCATAGAGCGCTGGATAATTTTAGCACATTCATGAGCGATCTCGGTCTCAAAACTAATATAACCAAGACGTATGTTATGAGGTGTAAGCAAGGGACGCTGAAGACCCGTGAAATGTTTATAGACGGGAAAAAGTTACCATCGACAAAACATTTTTCTTATCTAGGTGTACTTTTTAATAAGCATGATTCATGGGCCCCCACCATATCCGCCAAAAAAACAGCTTTTGCTACATCTACTGCTGCACTATCAAACTTGGCTAACAAGCTAGGTAGGAAACCGCCCACAGAATTGCTGCATATATACAAAGCAAAGTGCGTCACCATGGCAACCTATGGAGCCGGGGTGTGGGGCTTTGTGGATATTAATCCCCTACAAATGATCGAAAATGCATTCACAAGGTACATCCTCTCTGCTCCACCTAGTACATCCACCTTTATTTGCCACAAGGAGTCAGCTCTCCATCATATAGCATACTTGGTAAAACTAGAGCCCATTCTTCTGTGGCATAGAGTCCAGTGTAAGGACCAGACTTTAATAGAGAGATCTTAAAAGATACCTTAAGACTAGAAGGGGTCCTTACAATCCCATGGAATACATTTGTACTTGACTTTATGAATGAACTGGGCCACCCTGAATATTTTTTAACCCCATCTTCAATGATGGAGATCTCAAGAAAGTCTTTAAAAAAGGAGGGAATCCAGTTCCTAGAAGCTAAAAGACTGCACGGAGACTCTGTAGCAAAAATAACCGTGAGACGCCATCAATTGTTACGTACTACCATAGGGATGGAGCCCTGCTTATCTTTTGTACCAGGAACTTTCAATAGATTTCTTCTTACTAGGTTAAGACTGGGTATCATCCACAGTGTGATGACATTCCCGAGAATTAATGATTGGTCTCGTACTCCAATACTGTGCCCTTGCGATAACATCTGTGCCCACTCCGACATGCATATAGTCCTGTTTTGCAAATTTTATCAAGAGCAAAGGAAAGCCTGGATTATTTATTTTCTAAAAAAACTTGGGCTCAGGTAGTGTCGCCAAGCCATGCTTTTACTCTAGCTACTAGAGAATGAGCATATAGCATGGAGGGTAGCTCAGTTCTTAAAAGCTGCATTTTATATATGGATAAGTATTTTAATGTAATAGTAATGTATATTCCATGTCTCCCCTTTTTTTTATTGTAAAATTATTTGTACTATGTATTACATGTAAATAATATGCTCTGTCTTTTCATTTTTGTGCTTTTATGACTGTTTTATATTACAGCTGAATAAAGCTTTCCTTGAACTTGAACTTGAGCAAAGTGAAGAAGTGAGCATCTTGCATCAAACTGAAAGATATCTCAGCATCGATGAAATAACATGAGAAGCCCTAATGGAAAAAAAATAATAATGACCCCCACATCTTGGAAGAAAACTCCCAGCATGTGAGGGAGTCATTTGTTTCTGTTTTCCAAGAATAAACACCAACTTCAGCAACATCCTCACTGACCTCTTCACTGCATTCACCATAAACTCCAAAGCCTTCTTACTCCTATGTGACCTAACGTCCATCTTGACAATGCCATGGATTCCAGCACCACGGAGTTACTAGACAACCTACAAAACATCGAACACACTCAGCTGGTGAAGAGGCCCACGTACGCTGCAGGACACATCCTGGACCCCATCTTTACCTCCAAAATCGAGGTCAGCCACATTCCCCGCTCACTTGGATGGACCACTTCATCATACACTTCAAGATCTTGACCGCACCCGCCACACCGATGGATTGGCGACACACCCCCAACCGTAGCTGGAAGAAGGTTATCAAAGTCACATGGCTCAACACCCTCCCGCTCCACCCCATCTTCTCCTACGACACCAACAGAAACACAGACTGTTTTAATAACTGGATCTCCACCTTCGTCAACATCCTCATACCCCTAATAAACGCCAACCCAAAGAGGACAAATACACAAGCTGGTGCATCGAAGCACTCAGAAAGTCCCAGAGGAAATGCAAACAGATAGAAAAAAAAATTGAGATCCTCACAAGAGCCAGCCTCCAGGAAGGTTTACAAAGCCTCCCTCAGGTGCTACACCCATGAACTGAACGAGACCAAGACGAAAGCTCTCAACTAGAGGACTGAAGCCAGAAACAACAAATACAAAGAACCCTTCAGTATCATCTTTTACGCCGATGACACCCAACTCATCCTAGCTCTCTAAGAAGACACCAGCACCACCAAAAGTAATTTCAAAATGTGAATGAGCAAAGTGGCCATCTGGATGAGAGATAACTTCCTCAAACTCAACACTGACAAGACAAAGGTACTGCTATTCTGCAACAATACCTCACCTGGGGACCCCATTTGGTGGATCACAGAACTAGGCCCCACCCCTTTACCCTCCAACCATGCCAGAAACCTGGGCTTTATCCTGGATACCAACCTCACCATGAGACATAAAATCAACACTGTCCCCTCTGCCTACTTACACATAATTTGCATCCACAGAAAAATTGTCAAACGGCTACCTCCTGACACGAGAAAGAAAGTCACACAGGCCCTGATCACAAGCAGACTGGAATATGTCAACACCTTCTACTATGGCATCTCCGCACACCTGCTACACAATCTGCAATCCATCCAAAACGCCTCCTCCAGACTAATCCTCAACCTTCCTCACCGCATGCACATCATAACTCACCTCCAAAAACTCCAAAAAGCTCCTCATTTAGAAACACTGCCAGTTCAAGATGCTCACCCACGCCTCAAAAGCACTTTACAACCTGTGCCCCACCCACCTCAACCACCATCTGCACTTCCACCAACAAACCAGGAACCTCCGCTCCGCCTACACCTCCCCCGTATCCATAGAAGCAAGACAGGAGGTAGGGCCTTCTCTTTCCTAGCAGCCTAATCCTAAACAACCTCCCCCGGCACATCAGGACAGTCGCGTCACTTGTCGATTTTCAGCAAGAAACTGAAAACCTGGCTCTTCCACTGATCCTTTTTGCAGAACCCGCACCTACTCAGCACCTATATACCCTCACGGGTGACAAGTTTCGGGCTCTACTGGTCCATATTACATTGCATTGCATTACTTTGGGAGTTCACTTCTGAAAAATATAAATTGTTAAAAGATTGGTGAACTGCCGTCAAAACTGAAAAAGACCATCTACCAAACATTTTGTATCTTAAAGGAAAACAGCTGAGACTGGGTTTTCCTACAACGTACAGAGATGACCACTAGGATCACCGTCTTCTCTAAATCGGATGGACTATTGTCAGTCAGGGTGGTGGACACTAAGTCTGGAAAACCCTATCTGTCTCAATCCAGGATTCCATGAAATCTACAGTGTATAGGGACCAGAGATTTGAACTGAAGAGTTCCTCTTTCAGGCAAAAAAGGGGACAAACACAACAGCCCCAGTTTCAAATTACTATTGGTCAAGCGAAGGTAGACGGTATGAGAAGAAGTAGAATGGAGTCCATCAGCCTCAGACAAGCGCCGCAAATGGTTTCGACTTGTAGGAGCTCAGACTGTCTGTTCCGGGACACTGGAAGCAACAATGAAGTTGACTTCTTACCAGGTGCTCAGTTTGGCCAACAGAGGGATCATTCATTTACTCAAATTTAAAGCACAGAAAATGTGTTTCACCATAATGTACTTATACAAAAGCATATACATTGGGAATCATTGAAAAGCGGACCCCCAGAAAATGCAAACAAGAGAAATTCAAGCAAAAACAGATTGCCTATGAACTACTTATGGGCCACCCTTGCTTGTCCACAAGAATAAAACAAGCATCCAATCCTCACATGTGGGTCGCCCGGATGAAGTCTTTGGAGTCCAGATGGACAATAGACAAGCCGTCACTGAGGTTTAACAGTGATTCAAAAGAGTTCTTTGACAGACTGAGAGAGGGGTGACAGGAACAGAGGGGTGCTCTAAGCAAGGAAGCGAGCATCAGTCCAGGGGCAAACTGAAGCTTGGCAGGAGCCTGAAGACAAGAGGGCGTCCAATGAGAAGCTTCTAGGTGTCCTCCGACATCCTACTTCAGGGCTGCGACAGCACCTAAGTTACGATTGAAGAAAGAAAGGTTAATTGTAAATGTAGACTGGTCTTGCCATGGCAGTCATGAAAGCTTTGAATAGAAATTCAGACATGAAGGTTAGTAGCTACATGTGGAGAACATGAATGCGACTGGTATGAGTAGGACTGGAAAAAGCTTCAAATACTCACTTGCAATCTCCTGCAATTCCCCTTTTTTATGAATTAGGTGTATTTTATGTAATTTTTGCCACGAGCTTGTTTTGCTATTTTGCCTCATTTTTGGCAATTGGACACTGGTTTGAGCAAAAGATTTTTTTGGGTTGGCTTAGAAACATTATCATGCTCAAACCAGTTTCCCAACAGTAACTCATGTAACCTTTGTTTAAAGTTGCACATTTTTGTGTGTAAAAGTTTGGGTAAAATTACAAACAAATTACAAACAATAGAAAAAGTCTCTGGAGATACCAGCAGGACACTGGTTCGAGCAGCAAGCATCTGCCAAGTAAAATGTTTTCTGTGCGTACCAGTCTTCTGCAGCTGAAAGTTACAGGGAAAAGCATGATGCATGATGCAAAATTTCAGGAAATTCCACAAATATTTCTTAACATAAAATGATCTCTCGCAATTCACTGTGTTTTCTTTTTGAAGCTTTTTTCTATCGCTCTTGGTGAGTTTGCATGATTTTCAATTTCTGGCACCATATTTTCTTTCTTTCTTGGTGTTTACATTCAGTAAACACTTTCCCTTAATGTTCTACCTTAAAAACATTTCATTAGAAGTCCTCATTGTAAGCCTATATTACCTATTTTCAAAACATCTGTATTGTTTCCTTGCAAATCCCACAGCTACTAATTCCGTTCTTTTCTGTATTTTACTCAAAGTCTTGATTTATTCTTGCATTCCTGAGTACGGTGTCCCTTCTCTTCATACTATAGTGTATATTTCCCACTCATTGTTGACATTTATTGTTCATTTATCATTTATATTTAAGGTGCTATCTCCCCCCATGTTTGTCCTGATGAAGTTTCTCCTTAAGTTGTTCTCTTCAGGGAAGACACATTGACAATAATGATGTTTTGGACTATGATTACTAATAATTCTGCAATAAACACTGTGAGCAATAAGAACGTTACTCTTGTGAGTACTTATCTTTTATGTTTGAGTTACTTTTTAAGCTCTACGTGTTTTTTTTCATGTATTTCACATGTTTTCACCATTCATGCGCACTGCTTTGTTTTATCACTTGGTGCTCCTGCAGTATATATATATTAAAAAATGTATATTTTTATTGTTATGTAATTTCAAAATGTATAAATGTTTGGTTGTCTAACGAAATTGTGTTGGCTGCAGTGTCAAAAATACTTCAGATATTTTATTTAATTGTTGTTATTTGGGCTCATATTTGAAACTACAAGCGGCCGCAGCCAGCAATCTATCTCCTCATGGCTTGGTATGTACGGGCAGTAACCCTTAAACACCTTCGACTTGGAGTGTGGACACAATCTGGGTTCAGCCCCTTACCAGTGAACCGAGGTTGTACTGTTGAATGTTGGACAAAAACCCAAGCCCACAGATTCTCAAGTCCACCGGGGGAAACCTTAAACAGGTCCCAAAAATGTTAAACAGGGAATAGCATGCATGAATAACTGTCTGTTCCTGCTCCTCTGGAGTGCTGTCAGCTGTTTGGGGTTGGTAGATAAGCCTTGTACCACCTGACGCTCTCTCCTCCTGTGGTTAGGCACATGCTGTTAGCATCTGGGCAGGTATCACACTGAAAGAGGCTTCTGACTGAGGCTACAGGAAGCCAGGGAGCCTGAAGGTAAAGCTACCAACATAAAGCAGCTGCAAGGGCAGGGGCAGACCAGGCTTCCTAGCATTGGCTGTTTCTGTTGTCAGTCCTTTTCAGGTCCACTCCTCCTCTTACCATTGGATGAACCCTGTAAAGTTTATGACATATTTGCTTTGCTTTAAATAATTTCATTTGTCTTTCTTTTGCCATTTCCCCTCAATATTTCGGTTCAATTTATAGATCACATTTATTGTAAATGGCATGTTTTACTTTCCCTCCTTATTCCTCTTAATGTGAACAATAGCAGGGGATCCTCCTTGCCCCATCTCTCACCCCCACTTCCCGTCCCTTCCTACTGTTTTCCTTTCTTCTCCCTTTCTCTGCTCTTCTATACAACACATGCTCTCTCCTCTGGCTTACTCTAATTTTGCTAGCAGCTCCTTCAGACATTCTGATTTGTATGTTTGTATGTGTTATTTATGTACATGGTATTTGCATAGCATCATTCTAAAGACACAAAGGCTAGGTTGGAGCAGCGCTGAGGCTGTCCTGATCGATCCAAGGATGTTGTTCAGGGCCCTGGGTGCATAGATGGCAATAGGCCTGCTGCTTTCTTATGTCTTCTCACCATCACACCAATTGCTTTTTGGTTGACTGTTGAGTTTAAGTTGTTTAGGCCCGATTCACAAAGAGCCTCCACAGTCGTGGTGGAGGCTCTGCATTCCTGGTGGGATCTTCACACACGTGGAGGATCTCTGCAATGACAAACTGCAGTGCGGAGATCCCGCCATGACTGCATAGCCTTTGCCACGACGGAGGAGCCTGAGCCTCCACAGTCGTGGCGGGATTTCTGCACTTGTGGTGGGATCTCTGCAATGAGAAACTGCAGTGCGGAGATCCCACCACGACTGCGGAGCCTACACCATGAGGAAGGAGCCCAAACCTCCGCAATTGTGGTGAGATTTTCACACTCATGGTGAGATCTCTGAAATGAGACATTGCAGCGTGGAGTTCCCGCCATGACTGCGGGGCCTCTGCCACAAGTGTGGAGGTTGAGCCTCTGCAGTCATGGTGAGATTTCCACACTCGTGGTGGGATCTCTGCAATGAGAAACTGCAGTGCGGAGATCCCACCAAGACCACTGAGCAGCCGCTACAAGAGTGGAAAAAGAGCCTCCGCATTCGGTGCGAGATTTCCACACTCGTGGTGAGATCTCTGCAATGAGAAACTGCAGTGCGGGGACCCGCCACAGCCATGGAGCTGTCACTACAAGTTTGGAGGCTGAGCCTCCGCAGTCATGGTGGGATTTCCACACTTGTGGTGTGATCTCTTCAATGAGAAACTGCAGTGTGGAGATCCCACCATGACAGCAGAGCAGCCGCTACAAGAGTGGAAAAAGAGCCTCCGCATTTGATGCGAGATTTCCACACTCATGGTGGGATCTCTGCAATGAGAAACTGCAGTGCGGGGACCCACCACAGCCACGGAGCCGCCGCTACAAGAGTGGAGAAAGAGCCTCCGCATTCGATGTGAGATTTCCGCACTCGTGGTGGGATCTCTTCAATGAGAAACTGCAGTGTGGAGTTTCCGTCATGACTGTGGGGCCTCCGCCACGAGTGCAGATGCTCTTTGAGAATCGGGCCCAGTGAGTGAGACGCGAGGCACCGTAGAACCCTCTGAACAGTAGACATAGGAGATAGACTGCTGCTCAGCCCACTATTTTATCCTGGTTGTTTTTTTAATGAACGTAACTTTGTTTGGCCTTGCTGATTTTGATATAAAACGTTTAAGATCGAATCACTTCCTTTGTGAAACAATTGCACTAATTCTGTAATTTAATTATTATTATTATTATTAGATTTTGTAAAGCGCGTAGTCACCCGTAAGTATCCCAGCGCTTATCGACATCAAAAATTGTCTGCGCCAAACCCACACGTAACCGATTTAAGACACTTACTATGGGTGAGAAGCAGAGGCCAGAGATGGTCGGTAAGAAGCAAGATGCACAAATATAAAACAAGACCTGAGGTCGCTATCCTTCTGGACTCACCTGGAGGTGTGAAGGACTCCTCCGAGTCCACATCAATGTCCACACCTAAAAACAAAGGAAAGATCTGGTCACTCCACATATTAACTAATCTCTTTCCCGCAGCCCACCCTCTTGAGTGCAACAGTAGGGTAAGTGTTGGATAGTGTAGGAGTAAAAAATACTATTCTAACTCCAGTGAGTGCAACAGTAGGGTAAGTGTTGGATAGTATAGGGGTCAAAATTGCTATTCTAACACCAGTAAGTACAACAGTAGGGTAAGTGTTGAATAGGGTAGGGGTAAAAATTCCTATTCTAACACCAGTGAGTGCAACAGTAGGGTAAGTGTTGGATAGGGTAGGGGTAAAAATTATTATTCTAACACCAGTGAGTGCAACAGTAGGGTAAGTGTTGGATAGGGTAGGGGAAAAAATTCCTATTCTAACACCAGTGAGTGCAACAGTGGGGTAAGTGTTGGATAGTGTAGGGGTAAAAATTACTATTCTAACTCCAGTGAGTGCAACAGTAGGGTAAGTGTTGGATAGTGTAGGGTACAAATTACTATTCTAACTTCAGTGTGTGCAACAGTAGGGTAAGTGTTGGATAGTGTAGGGGTAAAAATTATTATTCTAACTCCAGTGAGTGCAACAGTAGGGTACCTGTTTGATAGTGTAGGGTGAAAATTACTATTCTAACTTCAGTGCGTGCAACAGTAGGGTAAGTGTTGGATAGTGTAGGGGTAAAAATGACTATTCTAACACCAGTGAGTACAACAGTAGGGTAAGTGTTGGATAGGGTAGGGGTAAACATTCCTATTCTAACACCAGTGAGTGCAACAGTAGGGTAAGTGTTGGATAGGGTAGGGGTAAAATATTATTCTAACACCAGTGAGTGCAACAGTAGGGTAAGAGTTGGATAGGGTAGGGGTAAAAATTACTATTCTATCATCAGTGAGTGCAACAGTAGAGTAAGTGTTGGATAGTGTAGGGGTAAAAATTACTATTCTAACTCCAGTGAGTGCAACAGTAGGGTAAGTGTTGGATAGTGTAGGGTAAAAATTACTATTCTAACTTCAGCGCGTGCAACAGTAGGGTAAGTGTTGGATAGTGTAGGGGTAAAAATTACTATTCTAACACCAGTGAGTGCAACAGTAGGGTAAGTGTTGGATAGTGTAGGGGTAAAAATTACTATTCTAACACCAGTGAGTGCAACAGTAGGGTAAGTGTTGGAAAGGGTAGGGGTAAAAATTAATATTCTAACACCAGTGAGTGCAACAGTAGGGTAAGTGTTGGATAGGGTAGGGGTAAAAATTATTATTCTAACACCAGTGAGTGCAACAGTAGGGTAAGTGTTAGATAGGGTAGGGGAAAATTACTATTCTAACACCAGTGAGTGCAGCAATAGGGTAAGTGTTGGATAGTGTAGGGGTAAACATTTCTATTCTAACTTTAGTGCGTGCAACAGTAGGGTAAGTGTTGGATAGTGTAGGGGTAAAAATTACTATTCTAACACCAGTGAGTGCAACAGTAGGGTAAGTGTTGGATAGGGTAGGGGAAAAAAATCCTATTCTAACACCAGTGAGTGCAAAAGTAGGGTAAGTGTTGGATAGGGTAGGGGTAAAAATTATTATTCTAACACCAGTGAGTGCAACAGTAGGGTAAGTGTTGGATAGGGTAGGTGTAAAAATTACTATTCTAACTCCAGTGAGTGCAACAGTAGGGTAAGTGTTGGATAGTGTAGGGGTAAAAATTACTATTCTAACTTCAGTGCATGCAACAGTAGGGTAAGTGTTGGATACTGTAGGGGTAAAAATTACTATTCTAACACCAGTGAGTGCAACAGTAGAGTAAGTGTTGGATAGTGTAGGGGTAAAAATTCCTATTCTAACACCAGTGAGTGCGACAGTAGGGTCAGTGTTGGAAAGGGTAGGGGTAAAAATTACTATTCTAACACCAGTGAGTGCAACAGTAGGGTAAGTGTTGGATAGTGTAGGGGTAAAAATTACTATTCTAACTCCAGTGAGTGCAACAGCGGGGTAAGTGTTGGATAGTGTAAGGGTACTATGCGTTGTAATGACTTGCGATGTAATGCCTGCGTTGTAGTGCCATACATTGTAATGCCTGTGTTGTAGTGACATGCAATGTAATGGCTGCGTTGTAATGACATGCGATGTAAAGGATGTTGCGATGTAATGCCTGCTATGTAAAGGTAGTGCGATGTAAGGACTGCGTTGTAAATGTTGTTTCCCCATTAAAACACCTGTCACATAGGATGCTCCACAGAATTCTTGGGCCAAGGTATGAAACAATAGGATGCAGATATAAAATAAGGAACGCTGTACATAGAATTCAGAGCTCAAGGTCTAGAACAGTAGGATACAGTATAAATCAGGGTGAATAAGTTTCAAAATCAAACCCTTAAGACACAGGTTTTTTAAGTAGAATCAGCCACAAGATCCCGGGATGCACTTACTTTCCTGAGACTCAACAGACTCCTCAGGCACGTCTCCAGCAGGACCTGGAAGACAGACAGAAGGAGATCATTCTGGCTGTGCTTGCTGATGTCAACTCATCAAAGCCCTTCAGAGATCTGGACATTCTGAGAGGCCAACACTAAACAGGTCTATCAGAGGTTGTCAGCCTCTTGATCAAGATAAGTCAATGAGTAAACATTCAGATTGATGGAAAAACAGGAGTGTGAAGTCCATGAAGTCTGCAACTTCCTGTGCCTGATGCCATGGCACAGCCTATCAGTGTCTCCTGGAAGCACAGCAAACAAAAAGCATCAGCACCTGCAACATCAGCACCATAAGGCATCCTCACCGCAGGCATCCTCACCACAGGCATCCTCACCACAGGCATCCTCACCTCTGCAGACAGTGTACGCAACAACACAAGAAACAACAGACCTTAGAGAAACACAAGATATTAACTGCTGCAGCATCAGCACCGCAGACATCCTCACCACAGGCATACTCACCACAGGCATCCTCACCACAGGCATCCTCACCGCAGGCATCCTCACCGCAGGCATCCTCATCACAGGCATCCTCACCACAGGCATCCTCATCACAGGCATCCTCACCACAGGCATCCTCACCGCAGGCATCCTCACCGCAGGCATCCTCACCGCAGGCATCCTCACCACAGGCATCCTCACCTCTGCAGACAGTGTACGCAACAACACAAGAAACAACAGACCTTAGAGAAACACAAGATATTAACTGCTGCAGCATCAGCACCGCAGGCATCCTCACCACAGGCATCCTCACCACAGGCATCCTCACCACAGGCATCCTCACCTCTGCAGACAGTGTACGCAACAACACAAGAGACAACACACCTTGGAGAAACACAAGAAATCAACTGCGGCAGCATCAGCACTGCAGGCATCCTCACCACAGGCATCCTCACCACAGGCATCCTCACCACAGGCATCCTCACCACAGGCATCCTCACCGCAGGCATCCTCACCGCAGGCATCCTGACCACAGGCATCCTGACCACAGGCATCCTCACCACAGGCATCCTCACCTCTGCAGACAGTGTACGCAACAACACAAGAGACAACACACCTTAGAGAAACACAAGAAATCAACTGCGGCAGCATCAGCACTGCAGGCATCCTCACCACAGGCATCCTCACCACAGGCATCCTCACCACAGGCATCCTCACCACAGGCATCCTCACCGCAGGCATCCTCACCACAGGCATCCTCACCTCTGCAGACAGTGTACGCAACAACACAAGAGACAACACACCTTAGAGAAACACAAGAAATCAACTGCGGCAGCATCAGCACCGCAGGCATCCTCACCACAGGCATCCTCACCACAGGCATCCTCACCACAGGCATCCTCACCGCAGGCATCCTCACCACAGGCATCCTGACCACAGGCATCCTGACCACAGGCATCCTCACCACAGGCATCCTCACCTCTGCAGACAGTGTACGCAACAACACAAGAGACAACACACCTTAGAGAAACACAAGAAATCAACTGCAGCAGCATCAGCACCACAGGCATCCTCACCACAGGCATCGTCACCTCTGCAGACAGTCCATCATCATAGTTACACAGCTAACAACAAGACATCATTTCCTGCAACATCGCCTCTTCAAACACTCCATATCCCAACACAAGACACAAGACCTTATAGAAATACAGGAAACAATAAGGCGTTAACTCCTGAAGTATAGACTCAATATACATCATCACCTGTGCAGACAATCCAGCCTCCAACAGAACACACAACAGACCTGATGGAAGCACACCACACCAAACAACAAGCCAACCTTGTGCCATCAGCACCAGAGGCATCATCCTCGCCACTTCACACACCCACACAAGACACCACAGAGATGCATGAGTTATGCTGCTGTCTGAGTGTCTCCTAGTGAAGCATTGTGAACTTCTGGAGCCAGCAATTATGAGGGCTGAAGGCCACTATATCTTGGTCGAAATTTCAGTCAGGAAACATAGTGCATCCACTATATCGCCTACCACCAGATTGTACAGGTACGTTTATATTTACTGTTCTTAACTTACCTTTACAATATGGTGGTAGTCACCGTAGTAGATGCTGTGCTTTTGGAGGTCGAAAATCAAAGAGTAATATAGTGATAGAACAACATCTTACAAGGTTTCAGGGTCTTAACATTAAAGATGGAAAGGTAAACATGTGCCTAGGATCTCACCAAGCCATAGAGGCCCCTCTGGTCTACAGTCAGGGTGCCCGTGATCCTCAGTCCTGTCCACCCTGCTCTCTACAGCATGGAGGTCATGGTCCTCTTACCACTAGGAGTCTCCTCGTTCAGAGGCAGAAGGTCAGCATTGGTTGGGTCCACGTTGAAGGAGTCACTGTTTTGGGCTTCGCTGTTAGATGAGTCGCTATTGGACGAGTCGCCGTGGGAGCTGCCTCCTGGACTCATCTTCTCTGTGAGGGACCGATCAGCACCTGCAAAGCTGACAGGCAACATCTCTGGAAGGAGAAAGGGCCAGTTGAGTACATCAATAGCGAGCTTCCAATGAACTGTACACAGCAAGACACAATGATGACACCGGCTGTACACAATGGAAGATATGTCAAAACTTTAGGACTCCAAGGATGGAGGAAAACTGGCATGAATAGAGTTAGTATGAGAGGAGGTTACAGGTATGAGAAGAGTAGGTTTGAGAGAAGTTTACAGGTATGAGAAGAGTAGGTTTGAGAGAAGTTTACAGGTATGAGAAGAGTAGGTTTGAGAGAAGTTTACAGGTATGAGAAGAGTAGGTTTGAGAGAAGTTTACAGGTATGAGAAGAGTTGGTATGAGAGAAGGTTACAGGTATGAATAGAGTGGGTATGAGAGAAGGTTACAGGTATGAGAAGATGGTATGGGTAATGTGACAATATATAAGTAAAAGTATAGGGAAAGGAGTAGAGACTTCAGGGGAAAAGGGATGAGAGAAGGTTACAGGTATGAGAAGATGGTATGGGTAAGAGATGTGACAATATATAAGTAAAAGTATTGGGAAAGGAGTGAAGACTTCAGGGGAAAAGGATGAGAGAAGGTTACAGGTATGAGAAGAGTAGGTATGAGGGCAGGTTACAGATCAGGCATATCTACGACAGCTTCGACACCCAAGACCCTTCCACCATTCCTGGCACCACTGCATGCAACCATAACGCAGATCATGCTCAACTGGACTCCGATCACCACAGACAACACTCTCAAGACCATAAAGAGCATCCACTCCGGAGCCCCCTCGGACCATTGCCCATATCACATCTTCCATAGAGCAGCTACTTCCATCGCCCCTGAGCTTCGTCGCACCATCAACTGCTCCATCGACACCGCCACCTTCCCCTACAACTGGAAACATGCCGAGATCAATCCCTGGCTAAAGAAACCGTCGGTCGACACAATAAATCTCAAGAACATCAGACCCATCTCTCTGATCCCCTTCCCAGTCAAGGTCATCGAGAAGGCCATCAACGCTCAACTCTCCGAGTTCATCAGAGTGAACCACGTCCTGGACATCTCCCAGTTCGGCTTCCGAAGCAACCACAGCACCGAGACCATACTCCTTGCTGCCACTGATGAGCTTATGCCTCGACCAAGGCCAACCAGCAGCCCTCATCCTGCTGGACCTCTTGGCCGCCTTCAATAGCATCTCCCACCGCACCCTAATCACGAGACTCCACGACACCGGCATCCGCGACAAGGCCCTGGACTGGATCGACTCCTTCCTTACCTGCAGAACACAGCGAGTCAGACTACCTCCATTCCTCTCTGAACCTACAGAGATCAGCTGCGGAGTGCCCCAGGGCTCCTCTCTGAGCCCCACCCTCTTCAACGTCTACATGGCCCCCCTCGCTGCCACGTCAGGAACCACAGAGTCGATATAGTCTCCTACGCTGGCGACACTCAGCTGATTCTTTCCATCACCAATTAACCCACAGCCGCCAGAATCAACTTCCACAGTGGGATGAAGGCCGTTGCCACCTGGATGAAAGATAGTTGCCTCAAACTCAACTCAGACAAGACCAAAGTACTCATCCTGGGACCCACCCCATCAGCTTGGGATGAGTCCTGGTGGACTGCCGCATTAGGAACCCCCTCACCTCCACGGACCACGAATATAACCTCAGCATCATACTGGACTCCTCTCTCACAATGAACCCCCAGATCAACGCTGTATCCTCATCAAGTTTCCACACGCTCTGTCTGCTTTGAAAGACATTCAGATGGATCCCCATAGAATCCAGAAAGACGGTCACCCATGCACTCATCACCAGCAGATTCGACTACGGCAACACACTCTACATCGGTGTCACTCAGAAACTACTCAGGAAACTACAGAACGTTCAAAACACCACAGCCAGACTGGACCTCAACATCCCCCACCACAGCCACATTGACAAACGCCTTTGAGAACTTCACTGGCTCCCAGCCAATGAAAGAATCACCTTCAAGCTCCTCCCACATGCCTACAAAGCTCTCCACGACGCAGGACCCGCAAATCTGAACCACCACCTCTCATTCCACGTACCCGCCAGACACCTTTGCTCCGCTCAACTGGCCCTGGCCACCGTTCCACGGATCCACAAGACCAGAGCCGAGGAAGATCCTTCTCCCACCTCACCGTCAAGACCTGGAACACCCTGCCCCTCCACCTCAGGCAATCCCCGTCGCTGACCCAATTCAGGGAGGATCTCAAGACCTGGAACACCCTTCGGCTCCACCTCAGGCAATCCCCGTCGCTGACCCAATTCAGGAAGGATCTCAAGACCTGGAACACCCTTCGGCTCCACCTCAGGCAATCCCTGTCGCTGACCCAATTCAGGAAGGATCTCAAGACCTGGAACACCCTTCGGCTCCACCTCAGGCTATCCCCGTCGCTGACCCAATTCAGGAAGGATCTCAAGACCTGGAGCACCCTGCCCCTCCACCTCAGGCAATCCCCGTCGCTGACCCAATTCAGGAAGGATCTCAAGACCTGGAACACCCTTCGGCTCCACCTCAGGCAATCCCCGTCGCTGACCCAATTCAGGAAGGATCTCAAGACCTGGCTCTTTGACTGAATCCCTGCGCCCAGACGGATCAGCGCTCCCCCCTCCCCCCCTTCCCCTGTCAGTGCCTTAAGACCCTTACAGGTGAGTAGCCGCGCTATATAAACCCCTGATTGATTGAGGTATGAGAAGAGTAGATACGAGAGGTTACAGGTATGAGGAAATTGTATGAGAGAAAGTTACCGGTATGAGATGTTATCTGTAAGAGATGTGACAATAGATAAAAAAATGTTTAGAGAAAGGAGTAGAGACTTCAGGGGAGAAAGGATGAGAGAAGATATGTCGCACCGGGTCACTCAAAGATGGCGGCTTCATGAGCGAGTGGCTCACGGTGTAGACCCTAGTACTGTGGGTTCCAGCGGAAAGACTGCAGGGCTGACGGCTTCCTGCAGGAGCGGGTGATGAGTAGTTTCTGAATCAAGGGCTAAGACACACCTGCAGCCCAGGGGGTTGAGGTCTGTTCTGATCCTGGGCCCTTGGTTGGAGCTCCCTTAGATGGCTTCCTGCGTGCGCCATATTGGAGCTCTACTGCGCTGGGTGACGGGAAGGAGTGGGGCCAACACTCATCAGCAACCCCAGGGCATTCCTGGGGGAAGAAGGCTACCGCTTGTCTAAAACCCAGTCAAAGCTATTTCAAAAATGTAATCCAGACCAATGTTTTATGTTGCACCTGGTAGTTCCAAGATGGAGGTGTGCTCTTAATTGTGTATCCCTTTTTCCACTCTGTCATTGCTGTCATCAGGTGATTGCTTTGCCATTTCCTTCTCCTGTCTGTGTATGACTGTGTACTGCCCTTCTTTCCCTTGACTGCATCACAGCCAGTTGTAGTATTTTTCAGCAGGTTCTAGACCTCCTAGTCTATATTTTTGTCCCCATGTTGTCTTCTTGTTTTGTGGGGGTTTCTCCAGACAGCCTGTATCCAGACCTTCAGGCTCTTCTCAAGATCCCTCTTCGCTGTCTTCTAAGGTGCTGTCTTCTAGTATTCTGAGCCCTTCCTGTGGACACTTGTCTTTCACTCATATATCTCGTAGTGTGAAGGCACAGTGGCTTCAAGAAGGGATTTTCCTTACCTTGGGCAGACAAGAATCCGGACAAGGAACCTTCAACTGCGTCCAGCGCGTCACGAGGCATGAGCGAAGGTATAGAGAAGGGAGGTGACAGTGCATAAAAGAAGGTATGAGGAAGGGAATAGACACTTCAGGGGCACAGGGATGTGTGCAGGTATGAAAGAATATATAGAGAACAGATGTGACAGTGTATAAGGCAAGGTATGAGGAAGGGAATACAGACTTCAGAGTGCAGGGATGAGAGCAGGCATGAGAGAAGGTATGGGTAAGAGAAGAGAGGGTGCATCAGAAATGGTAATTGGAAGGGAGCAGGCACTTCAGGGGCAAAGGAATGAGAAAAGGTATAGATAAGAGATATGATAGTGCATAAGAGAAGGTATAAGGAAAGGAATACAGACTTCAGAGTGCAGGGATGAGAGCAGGCATGAGAGAAGGTATGGGTAAGAGAAGAGAGGGTGCATCAGAGATGGTAATTGGAAGGGAGCAGGCACTTCAGGGGCAAAGGAATGAGAAAAGGTATAGATAAGAGATATGATAGTGCATAAGAGAAGGTATAAGGAAAGGAATACAGACTTCAGAGTGCAGGGATGAGAGCAGGCATGAGAGAAGGTATGGGTAAGAGAAGAGAGGGTGCATCAGAGATGGTAATTGGAAGGGAGCAGGCACTTCAGGGGCAAAGGAATGAGAAAAGGTATAGATAAGAGATATGATAGTGCATAAGAGAAGGTATAAGGAAAGGAATACAGACTTCAGAGTGCAGGGATGAGAGCAGGCATGAGAGAAGGTATGGGTAAGAGAAGAGAGGGTGCATCAGAGATGGTAATTGGAAGGGAGCAGGCACTTCAGGGGCAAAGGAATGAGAAAAGGTATAGATAAGAGATATGATAGTGCATAAGAGAAGGTATAAGGAAAGGAATACAGACTTCAGAGTGCAGGGATGAGAGCAGGCATGAGAGAAGGTATGGGTAAGAGAAGAGAGGGTGCATCAGAGATGGTAATTGGAAGGGAGCAGGCACTTCAGGGGCAAAGGAATGAGAAAAGGTATAGATAAGAGATATGATAGTGCATAAGAGAAGGTATAAGGAAAGGAATACAGACTTCAGAGTGCAGGGATGAGAGCAGGCATGAGAGAAGGTATGGGTAAGAGAAGAGAGGGTGCATCAGAGATGGTAATTGGAAGGGAGCAGGCACTTCAGGGGCAAAGGAATGAAAAAAGGTATAGATAAGAGATATGATAGTGCATAAGAGAAGGTATAAGGAAAGGAATACAGACTTCAGAGTGCAGGGATGAGAGCAGGCATGAGAGAAGGTATGGGTAAGAGAAGAGAGGGTGCATCAGAAATGGTAATTGGAAGGGAGCAGGCACTTCAGGGGCAAAGGAATGAGAAAAGGTATAGATAAGAGATATGATAGTGTATAAGAGAAGGTATAAGGAAAGGAATACACAATTCAGAGTGCAGGGATGAGAGCAGGCATGAGAGAAGGTATAGTGCATAAAATACTTTACAGGGAATGGAAGGTTGAATGCATGGGAACGGTATGGGAGAAGGTATAAGAGAATGTGTGGGGAAGGGAAGGATGCCTGGGAGAAGTTATGAGAAGGTGTGGGGGATTGAAGGAAGAATACAGTGCATAGAAGAAGGTATGGGGAAGGGAATAGAGACTACAGGGGAGCCAGGATAAGAAAAGCTATGGGGAAGGAAAGGAGACTGCATGGGAAAATGTATAGAGAAGGGATATGAGCGAGAATGAAATACAGTTTGAGAGGAGGTATGGCAGTGCAAGGGTCCAGGGCCCGTGTTTCACTCACTCGCCACTTACCTTCAGTGGTTGCTTCATACATGGCATTGTCCGCAATGGTTGTTCCGTCCGCTGCTGAGAGAGTCACAAGTAAAGGTACATGGTTACTACATGTGGTATCGACACATACCAACATAGACACATAGAGTGAGATGGCAGATCCCACGTCCACCCACTCTCCCTTCTACTGTTTGTTCTTTGCTGAGGTTAGCAGCTTAATGTAAAACCACCTCTGAGAGCAGCCAGGACACAGAGAAAAAACACAAAAATATCCATAAGGAGGAACTTGTACTCAGAGAATATAAACTCAGGAATGACTTTCTTGAGGTCTCAGACTCCTTTTAGGGGTCCCAGAGGTTGGATACAGCCCCCACCCATGGCTTCCCTGTGGACTCCTCTGCCCCACCGCTGAGATCTCTCTCCCATTGGTTCCACGGACAGTGCCAGGAACAAGAGGTGAAGACAGCTCCCCTAAAGCTCCATTAGAGCTCTCTGAGGTCCCCCTTGTCCTTCCACTAGCCCTCACAACTGGACAGGAGGCTGTTGCTAGGCTGGGGGTGAGTCAAGGGGTGATGACTGCCAGCCTTGGTGGTCTTCTCTGGTGGGAACCCTCATCCTGAATACATCAGGCTCAAAAACTTGAATGAACCTTGACCCAGAGTTCTCCTCTATCCACAGATACCCAAGCTGGGGTCCTCATTGCCCCTGTGCCCCTTTTTGGAAGATCATCCCATATCAGCATCATCCAGGGATTGACCTCCTCCTGGTAAGTTTGCAGGAATGCTGTCTACTAGGGACTTCCAAAATAAGGTTTGTAAAAATTGTAACTTATTTAAACTCAAGTACCAGCCCACCCCTTCCCAGGAGGGAGCACCTATTGCTGTTTGAGAATTTTGGTTGGGTTCCAATACATACATTTTGTTCACGTGCCTGTGTGTGTTCACCTTCCTTTACTATAAAAACCTATCTATTGATTTATTTATGTGTTTGCATGTGGCCCAGTCATTACCTTTAGTTGCTAGTGTCCTTTATCATTGCCTGAGGCACACGATTACATAATCTGAAGATGTTGCTAAATTTAAATGAACCAAGAACATTAGATCATGGTATAAATTATACATTTCAGCAAGCACAAAAATTGAGCAACAATATGTGGAATGATGCCAAGTACAAGATGCAGTGTAGTGAAACTGAGATGCAGAGTTAAGCCTCAAGGGACCAATCAGTGCTGAGACTAAACCAAAGAGATGAAAACTAGGGAAGAGAGGTTACCTAAAATGTCTTTGAAAGAGGACAGCTTTCAGCTCAGATTTAAGATACCCTTCGAGGTGGTGGTGCCTAGGTTCAGGCTTAAGGAGTTCCATGTTCTAGTTGAACTTTCTGAGAAATATTGAGCCACGAGACATTCCTTTATAAGGTCAAGGATTCTAGCAGCCCTGCTTCGGCATTCTCTGATGGTCTCGTGTCCGCAGGTAACTTACGTTTATCAGCCGGGTAACGTGGAGTAGTTGTGTGAAGGGCCTTGTGGGTAATACAAGCCATTTTATACATAATCCCGGCTTCATGGGAAGCCAGTGAAGTGTAACCAGTATCAGGGAAATATGGCAATTCCTTTTAGCCCTATAGACAAAGAGTGGCGATGAATGTAGAATTGATGTTAGAGGCATGAGTTGAATCTTGGTAAGATCAGTCAAGAGAGAGTTGCAGTGGTCAATTCTGGATGGCCCCAGTCTTTGAACAAGAGCTTTCTGATATTGCTCTAGGATGTGGTGGCAAATTCCCCTGAGAAGACACAATTGAAACTTCGCATTTTAGGCAATGGTGTTGATTTGTGATTGTAAGTTGACCCATCTATCTAGGATGACTCCTATAGATTTGACACTGTGTTACATCCTGATCATCTCCTTCCCTGCTGCTCAGCCTGTGTGTGTGTGATGTCATTGGAATGTTCCTGTGTGCATGGTTTGAATGTGTAGTCAGTTTGATTGAGTGGGCTGAGCAGCTGGATGCTGCTCCCGGTGGGGCCATCTTCCTTCCTCCTTTTATCTCCTTCTTACCTTCTTCATTACCAACGTTAACCAATAAATATCCATTTAAGAATACCAACGTCTACTGGATCTATTTACCTACTTAAGTACTTTTTGAATGCAATAATGGCGACGAGGCAGAAAGAACTACGTGTGCAGGAACTGGATTTGAAAAAGGAAATTACAAAGATGGAAAGTAAAACTTTTAAAAGAAGACAAGCAACGTTTTTGATGCCCCACCGGTGTCATGTCACATCTGACAGCCTACAGGAAACATCTATAAAGGTATGTTTCAAGCGTTGTACTTTGTGGAGCTCATTGAATTTTAAAATCGGCAGATTTAGTAATAAGAGCGTCAAATTTCAAGTTATGACTTATGCCAGTGTCAAACAATGGAAAACTTAATTATATTTCGTGCTACGATGTTCAGAACCCAGTTTAAATGACTATTTATATTATTTACGGCAGTAATGTGAACCTTTCAGCAATTTATCTTAGGCGGCTGTTTCATTTATAAACATGAGACCAATTACTGCACTATTTCAAAGTGGATTTTGCTGTGAAACAAATGAGCGGTTGTAAAAGCTGTCTGCAAGCATAAGTACACACTGCGACTTTTTCCGCTCTGAGGCTTCCGTTTTTCATTACATTTTTTTTGAGCAGTGTTCAGGAAGTAATTGACTGCCACCGCAATCAACTTAACAGGTGCCAGCGCGCTCAACTAAATGGAGCTGCAACATTCATTAAACTTACTTAATTTTTCATGCTAATGCCTGACACTCACCGTCCAGTTTGAGGATGACGGTTGAGCTGTCAGTTGGTCTGCAGCGATCCTTTCCCTTCCCCTGCTTCACGCTGTGTGATGACGTCTTCAGAAGGTTCAGAGGAGTTGGCGAAGGGGAGCTCTCCTCGTGTTCCATTTCCGTGATGTCAGCCTATTACTCACCGCCTTTGTTTAAGCACATCTTCTCAGCCTATGAGTCATCGCCTTTGATCAAGTGCATTTTCACTATGAGCCATCGGGCGAAGACGTTACTGACAGCGTGATGTTTGCTGTGTGCTGCAAGCGTTTCTGACATAAAACCTTTTCTTTCCAATGTTTGTCATCGTTTTCATCATCGTGTCACAGCGACTGCCACGCTATGTTATTTTGAAACCCTGCAAGTCTCCTGGATGTTTTCGTTTATTTTCAAAGAGACAAGGTACTGTTTATTTCTTTTTTTCAGGTCTCGCAATTCACAACGTCTAGCATGACAACGGTGACTACTTTTATTATTTTAGTTTCTTATTTTCTATTAGTCGCTACATAATATATGTTTTGATGTACATGTTGTGTTCTGAATGATTTATGGAACTGTTATCTGCTGAAATTGATGGATTAATTTATTTGTGTTCTGAGTGATTTTCTTATTTACTGTTACTGCAGGGACTGTTATGTCCTGAAATTTATGAATTAATTTATTTACACTTTTCTTTAAAGGTCGATTTTAATGGTCAAGTTTTGATATGCTGAGTTCTGGCAATGTTTGAATTTATTTATGGAAATGAACCACATTTGTGCTCAATTAATTTGAGGTGTTCATTAAGTGTTCAGATTTATTATGCTTATTTTTGTTGAACCACTTATTTAACAGTGCTCTATTTTAGATAGAGGAGTTCACATTTTACTGCGAAGAGTCTACATTTATTGCTTGAAATTTGAGGAGTTCACATTTTACTGCGAAGAGTCTACAGTCTACATTTATTGCTTGAACTTTGAGGAGTTCAATGTTAGTGTGTATTTTCTTGAACTTTGAGGAGTTCAATGCTAGTGTTTTTTTTTTTTTGATTGGTAGTTTGCATATTCTGCGGAGCCACATACGTGCTCATGGTTTGAGACGCTCCTGTATTTTCTGAAGTTTAGTTCTCCAGTTTGGAATTTTATGATGCATATGTTGCGGAGCCACATACGTGCTCATGGTTTGAGGTGCTCCATTTCTTTGTGATGAAATTATATGAGGATGCAGAGTCCTCAATTCTGTTTATTCATGTTTTATTTTCCTGAACCACGCAAGTGCTCTATTTAGTTAGAGGTGTTCAGTTTTACAGAGAGTCGTTAGGTAGCCATGTACCCCATGCATTAGCTGTTATGCGCTTTGTTCCTTATACTTTATTTAAGTGTGTTTTGGGTAGCGTGGTAACTCCTATGTCCTAAATTTGTTATTCTATTGGGACGACATTTTGTTTAGTTTGATGCCCTTTTATTGCTTTTCGTGACAGTCTGGCCAACTGGCATGATTGGTGATATTTTGGGTTTTTGTTTGAGATGGGGGATGGTTGTTAGGTGATTCCTCTCTGGTTTTATGCGAGAAGATATTATTCCTCTCCTCATCTTTTATGATGATATATTGCTATTTCTTGATATTATTTACAGTTATTCATTTATATGTTGACTGCTTATTTCATGATAATTATTTACAGTTATTCATTTTCTATGTTGACTGTTTATTCGATATCCTGATTTTGTCACCATCAGGACATACTGTATTTGGTTTCACTTTCTCTCTTTTGTTTTCATTGTTCTAAAAGAGGGAGATGTGTTACATCCTGATCATCTCCTTCCCTGCTGCTCAGCCTGTGTGTGTGTGATGTCATTGGAATGTTCCTGTGTGCATGGTTTGAATGTGTAGTCAGTTTGATTGAGTGGGCTGAGCAGCTGGATGCTGCTCCCGGTGGGGCCATCTTCCTTCCTCCTTTTATCTCCTTCTTACCTTCTTCATTACCAACGTTAACCAATAAATATCCATTTAAGAATACCAACGTCTACTGGATCTATTTACCTACTTAAGTACTTTTTGAATGCAATACACTGTCCATACAGAGGGTTTGCTATGAAGGATGTTGAATGTGTCCAACAAAGATTGTCCTGTGTGTAATGATTTTGATGAGAAACTGCTGAGGAGCTCAGGTTTGTTTTGAAATGAGGGGAAGTCCTCCATAGCGTGTAGGCAAGGTGCGAGATGGCATTCGGAGAGGAGACATTCAGGTACAGTTGGGTGTCATCAGCATACGGATGAGAAAGGAGCCCTGATGTTCTTAGTAAGACTTCAATGGGTTTGATATTAAGGCTGAATACGGTTGGGCTGGGATAGATCCTTGAGGGACCCCTTGAGCTTTGGCCATCGGTGATGAGAAACAATCATTCATGTTTATCCTCAGCAACCTGCTCATGAGTATTATTCAAACCCCTGTGGATCGCGCCCTCAATGCCCATTCCCCTTTGGAGCGTTTCAAGAAGCGTACAGTGGTTTCCTGTATCATCGACTGCTGATAGGTCGAGAAGCATCAGGAGGATGGAGTTGCCTGAATCTTGGTTGCAAAGTGCATCGCCAACCACCTGGAGCCGTTCTGTGTCAGTGCTGCAGCCTTGATTCAAACTCGATTGATTTTTGTCTAGGAGGTTGTTATATTGAATGTCATAGGTAAGTGAATCTGATACTCATATTTTGACGATTTTTGCAACGACAGAGAGGTTGGAGACTGCACTAAAATTGTTGAAGTTTTTCGCCTCTGCAAAGGCACTTTTTGAGCGGTGGGGTGACTTCTCCAGGCGTGAGGCAGTCAGGAAGCATTCCTTCGCTGAGTGAGAGATTCACCAACTTAGTCCATTAGGGGAGCAGGGGTGCCTAAAGGTCTTCAGCAAACTTACCTGGAGTTGGGTCCACAAAGTGACTTGGTCTTCATAATGGTTGTTAGTGGTTCTTCCTTCCCAATTATGTCAGAGTTGCCAAAGGTTCTTGGATCTGCATGTTGCGATCAGGTTGGGATGTCCATTGCAACACAAGAATGATTTCGCTTTAGAGTAAAAAAAGGTGCACATTTTTCTGCATTCACAGCTGAGTAATCGATTTTCATGGACGTGGACATAGAGGGGCTGTTAGCAGCTTTGACTAGTTCCAAAGGTTGTTCAGGTGGGTTCTTGAGTGAGCTGATGAGGGATCTAAAGTGATTCTGTGGCATCCATCTTGTTTCAGGTTCCATTTTGTGACACTCACTAAGAAGCCTGCAGAACATAGGCCTGTAGATGGAGTGGCTTTGCTCTCACTGCAACCGCAAGGCGTTGAGCAATGAGAGTCGCAATGTTGTTGACAAAGTGTTGCTATGCTTCGTCGACTGATCGCATTAGTCAACACCCACGTAATGCCTAATGTTTGATTCAGATTAATTGGATAAATCCATGGAAACTGTCGAGTCCCTCGGCATGCTGCGCAGCGCCCCAGCCGCTGCGCACAACAAAGGACTCGGGACACGCTTTTACTCTCCGCGTGGTCCAGACTAGTTCCGTGACCACGCCCTCTTTTATTTATAGCTTGCGCGGCCGTGACGTATCACGGTCGCGCTAACGCACTGCTAAGTGCGTAACAACTAGACCGCACGTATGCGGTCTCCAAACATTACACTCCTTTCAACCTTTATTAAATCAAAAGAGAAAAGGTGAACCACAACAATAGTCTGTCTCAAAGTCATTTGGTTAAACGGGGCATGTGATAAATCAAAATGGCCCGCAGGCCTGTTACCAGTTTGATGAGCAGGTACCACAGTCTCAGCCCACAGCAAAGTCCGCCAGCTGCGAAGAGGGAGCGGGGTTTCTTCTCAACCCATAGCCTGCAGCTTCCCCTCGGAACAGGACTCTCCGAGGAGTGTCTTGTCGGGCTGGGATAGGTGATAGCCCGTCGCCGGAGGATTGGAGGCTATCTGCATCTGACCTCCCAGAGGGTTCGCCTCTGCTCTTTCCTCAGGGCTCCCTTGCACACTCACTGGGGAAGTGGTGCTGGACGTCGTGGGGCTTGAGATGGCTCTGTCCTGGTCTTGATCCGGGTGATCTCCCGACTGGGTGAACGCTCGCTTGAAGAAGGATACATTTCGGGTGACGCTCTCGCCGTCGCGCTGGGCAGTTACCATCGTGCCAGGCCGGCGAGTGACAGTCCTCGGACGGGGCTCAAACGGGAGCCTGAACTTGCTCCCAGGGAAACGGTCTCTCACGTAGACCCAGTCTCTTTCCTCTATGGGCGAGTTCCTGCTCCGGCGCCTGAAACTGGCATACTCATTCGAGCGTCTTCGGTTGCGCAGGGTTTGCTGAGGGTCTGCCTCCTTTGGGGTCCAGGTGCGATGATGAGGAATGGTGTCTCAGACAATCCTGCCCATAGCGGAGGGTCCCAGGGCGGCAGTAGTTGTGCGATGGGGCGTTAGCCTGTATTCCCTCAGGAATGTGTACAGGGCCCTCTCGACTGGTGTCCCTTCTGCCTGAGCGATCCTGATGACTTTGTTGAGGGTCCTCATGAACCGCTCAACCTCACCGTTGGCTTGGGGCCATCTGGGGGTGATCTTCCTGTGTTGAATCCCCCATTCCTGGAGGTAGTCGGCAAACTCTTGGCTTATATCAGCAGGTCGTCGCTGACATTGAGAACTCCTGTTATTCCGCTCAGTACCTCTCGGATTGTATTTTGGAATACTTCTGCTGCGCTCGATATCCCAAAGTTGAGCCTTCGATAGCGCCGGAGTCCGACATGAGTGGAGAAAGTGGTGATATATCTGGAGTCCGGGTGCAGGAGCAGTTGGTGATATCCTGACCTCAGGTCCACTTTAGAAAACCACTTCGCTCCATTTAACTCTCCCAGGATGTCGTCTATCGTGGGCGTCAGATGTCTTTCTGTTTTGACTGCGGCGTTGGGCAGGCGCATGTCGACGCAGATGCGCACTTGCCCTGGCTGCTTGGGTTTTCGCGCCACCATGATTGGCGATACCCAGGGGGTGGGTCCACTGACCTTCTCAATTATTCCCTGCTTTTCGAGGGTCTCCAGCTCCTGTTCCACCTTCTTTCTCAGGTGGAATGCTATCCGTCAATGACGCAGGGCCACCGGCTGAATGGACCGGTCGATGTGTAAGGATACTTCCTTTCCACGGAGACATCCGATGCCTTTGAAGACGTCTTCAAATTCTTCAATGATCGTTTCGAGTTCTTCCTCCAGTACTGCCATTGCGAAAGATATCAGATGAAGTTCTTCGGCTGCTTCGCCGCTGAGTAGCATTCCACTACCTTCTTTGGTGACGTAGATTGTAGATGGTGCTCTCTTGTCCTGGTGTTGTATTTCCGTTTGGAAGCACCCGATTAGCTGTATGGGTGTCTTTTGGGCGTAAGCAAAAACTCTGATCTTCGCTGGTTTCAGACTCGGCTTGTCTCGCAGTTGAGCATAAACGTTTGCCGCCATAAGTTCGATGGATGCACCTGTGTCGATGGTTGCTCTCACCTCTTGATTCTGTATCATTATCCTGCACTTCGGGAGTCGCCGTTTTTTCCTCAGCGGCTGGTCTATGGCAAACACATAGTGTACCGGGTAGCTGTGTGCATCGTCGTCCATGTCTTTGCTGTCGGGGTCTTCCCGTATAGCGTGAGCAGCTTCGGGTTTGGGCCTGGACGACCTGCATACAGATGCGAAGTGATTCATGCGCCCGCATGACCCACACTTTCTTCCTCGGGCTGGGCAGTCTTGCGCTCTGTGTGGCACACCGCCGCAGTATCCACATTCTTTGCGGCGTTCTATTGGCCTCCCTCTCCCTGCCGGGCGTTGTTTGGGCCGCACCACGTTGACGTGTTCTGCTACGTGCACTTGTTCCGTTTTAATCGGTCTGTGGAGTGCTGCTTCCATATGAGACGCCCTTGCCTGGGATAATTCTTTAGAGCGGCCCAGCTTTAGGATTTCCACTAATGGTTTGCCGTCCTCTTGGAGGATTTTCACCCTCAGGTCGGAGGAGTAACAGCCTTGGATGATTTGTCCGCGAATTTCTTCTTGCTCGTCGCGGAATCCGCACGTGCTCGCGAGCTCCTTCAGGCAGCCGTGGAAAGCGTCGAGGGATTCTTCCGCTTCCTTTCGCGCATCCTGGAAGATGAACCGCTCGTAGTCCTTGCTTTGCTCGGCTCAAAATGGGTGGTTGAGCGCGTTAAGGAGCGTGACATATGTGTGAGGAGTAGCTTCCGTCAGGGTCTTGTAGATCCGATAAATGTCCTTCCCACCAAGATGTAGGAGGAGCGCCCTGCGTCTCTCCCTCACCGTACCTGCACCTTCGAAGTAGAATTGTAGCCTTTCAACCAAGTCCTTCCATCTTGGGGCAAGGGCTGCTGGCGCGCCGTCGATGGAGAAGGGTTCAATGGGGGGAATGGACGCCATGGTGGGAGGAGGTGTTGCCTCTCACTGCTTTGGGCACACCGGGCGAGTAGCCGCAGGGCCGATGCTCCACACTGTCCGGGCCGCCGGGACGCTTCTGCAAGGAGCACTGTACCGGGCCGTCTCCAGCGGGGCCTCTACAGGACACTGGACAGGATTGCACTTGCGCCGTCCCTCTGTACCACTGGGAGCGCGGGGAGCACGCAGGTCTGTAGTGCCTGGATTCTCTGCTCGGGCCGGGGCTGTGGAGAGGGCAGAGCCCACCTCTGACCTGCTGGCAGCTGGTATTGCTGGTGCGCTCTGTCAGCCGTGTGACCTTGGGCACCTCACACCACGTGGTAGCGCCAGCGTGGGCCCGGCCGGGCAAGGAACATCGTCAATCAGCTGAGGGGGGGCTGGGCAGGGAGTGGTTTAGGGCACCTCGCGGGCTCGTCAGGCCCTCGTCGCCATTGTTGAGTCCCTCGGCATGCTGCGCAGCGCCCCAGCCGCTGCGCACAACAAAGGACTCGGGACACGCTTTTACTCTCCGCGTGGTCCGGACTAGTTCCGTGACCACACCCTCTTTTATTTATAGCTTGCGCGGCCTCGACGTATCACGGTCGCGCTAACGCACTGCTAAGTGCGTAACAACTAGACCGCACGTATGCGGTCTCCAAACATTACAGAAACCTCTATCCTTTCACTGAGCAAATGTCTCTCATTGGCTGTGCATCTTTGACCAGAATGTGTGGCAACTTATTAAAACTTCATGCAAACTTCTGCATTTCAAGCAGGTCCGGGATGGCCCTTCGCTGCTCACAGCTGTGATTATAAAGTTACCCTTTGTATCTTACTGCCAGGGTGTTTAGTCATTTTTAGGCTTCCACGGATGTGGTGGAGAATGGTGGCCTGGTTCGTGGTGTGCTGGCAGCTGGCGTTGACTTCACACTGATAAGTGGGGATGGTCCAGCCTAACGGAAGGAACTTGTTTTTCCGCTTGCACACAGGTCTCTTTCCGTGTCCTTCCGCCCTATCACAGGTTAGAGCTGACGGTTCCAGTGTATGTCACTGTTTTATTTGCCGCTTGATTCCAACTGTGGCGTTTCGATAAAGACCCTATTACTGTTTAGTTCATGGAAATATTGAAGTGTCAGTATTATTAAAGTGTTAAGAGTGGGCAGGTAAAGCCTCTCTTTCTGTTTACATGTTCCTAAATAGGGCACTCAGTCTACACAGGTGTTGTGACCACATAAGAAGTGCATGACACGTTCCACCGAGTAGCGCACAACTTGTAAATAAATTGTGTGGTCACCTTTGGGGGTGTAGACGAGGCATGTTATCAAGAACGGCGTTAAAATAGTCGCCGCTTTAGCGGCAGGAAACTGCCACTAAAGCGGCGATAATTGGCTTGATAATATGCCCTTGAGAATACCCATAGGCGCCCATGTTCTGGTGTGAACCTGGGCTACCGCGGCAATAATTTTAACGCCGTTCTTGATAATATGCCAGACATTTGCATGCTTTCATGGGGTAGAAACATTTCCCACTGAAGTTTACTCAGTACTTAGGTGTCGATAGGTTTATCTGCGAGCAGTGCCCAAATGGTCTTGGGTAACGGGCACCATGGGTGTAGGATGGTATCACATCTTCAGATGGAATGTACTGTGGGGCTCCAGGATGGGTAGAGGTGTCCCATTGAGGTATGACTGGGTGCATGGTAGGTCCTGAGTCCTCCCATGTTGGGTTACGGAAGGATAGAACATGCGTGTGATCAGCTAGCTGCGAAGGTGGGGTAACTAGCAATATCCTGTTGGGAGTAGGACTTCCAATCCCTGGATGCGAGTCAGTAGGGGGAGATGTTGTAGGGGAATTTGCGAGGTCAATAGTGAGAGTTTGGTTGGCTGACTGATGTAAAGCAGGGATCTTGTGGTGCGTAACTCTTCCTGTGACATGACAGTGGATCTGCCCTTGATCTAGTGAAAGAGGGGAAGCTGTGTGTAGGTGCCTGTGGGTGTTGGATGCAGGAGGAGCGAGGGGGCAGAAGGATGTGAGTAAGAGTCGAGCAGCGCATGAGGAGGATTGGCATAGGAGACTCACAATACCGCGCTGAAGAGGACTGAGCATATGTGGTCGAATAATGATGGACACACTTCCGCAGACTGAGGGCCCGATTCACAAAAGTAATCTGAGACAAAATCTTAACTTTGTGACTTTTGGTTTTCACAAAAGGCATTTAGTAATCGTAGTAAAGCTAGGATTCCTAACTTTACTACTACTAAACTGAGAAAAACCCTAACTTTACGACTTTTGGTATTCACAAAGGGCATTTAGTAGTAGTAAAGTTAGGAATCCTAACTTTACTACTACTTAAACTGAGAAAAATCCTAACTTTACGACTTTTGGTATTCACAAAGGGCATTTAGTAGTAGTAAAGCTAGGAATCCTAACTTTACTACTACTTAAACTGAGAAAAATCCTAACTTTACGACTTTTGGTATTCACAAAGGGCATTTAGTAGTAGTAAAGTTAGGAATCCTAACTTTACTACTACTTAAACTGAGATAAATCCTAACTTTACGACTTTTGGTATTCACAAAGGGCATTTAGTAGTAGTAAAGTTAGGAATCCTTACTTTACTACTACTTAAACTGAGAAAAATCCTAACTTTACGACTTTTGGTTTTCACAAAGGGCATTTAGTAATCGTTGTAAAGCTAGGAGTCCTAACTTTACTACTACTAAACTGAGAAAAACCCTAACTTTACGACTTTTGGTATTCACAAAGGGCATTTAGTAGTAGTAAAGGTAGGATTCCTAACTTTACTACTACGAAACTGAGAAAAACACTAACTTTATGACTTTTGGTATTCACAAAAGGCATTTAGTAGTAGTAAAGCTAGGAATCCTAACTTCTGTGAATACCGAAATGAGTAAATGTCATTTGTGAATACAGAAAGTGGTAAAGTTAGGATTTTGTCTCAGATTACTTTTGTGATCGGGCCTGAGTCATTATCTTTCCACTCTGTGTATGGAGATGGTGATTGAGATTGATCCATTGAACTGAGGATGGATCAATTCTACGCCAGCAGCCATGAGGGATATTTGATGATGATGATGCAACATTAAGCTCACAGTGGAAAATGTCAGTCCAAGACCTGGTGTTATGAGTGAAGAAGACAGAGTCTGTTGTCAGCTGCCTATAACCCCCACTGTGGCACTGATTGGTGAACAGGGTATGCAGACACCTTTCCATACTGTGTTTGAATCTTTTTTCTGATGTTTTGGAGATTTTTTAAAGGGCCGAGGATCTAAGATGAGATTGATCCTGCATTCTCCAGCTTGATGGATATTATTGAGTAGTGGGAAGATGCTTGTTCAAGCTAATTGCAAGCTGGGTACAGGGCCTAAAACCCCTGGCATCTTTCGAGAAGAGCTTCTAGGAATATGGTCACTGAGGAAGGCTTCAGTGGGATCCACCGTGACAAACTAGTGGGGCTTTGAAAGGGTCTGAGGGCACTGTAATGCGGCAACAAACAGTGGTCAATGCCTACTACAGAGATGGCAGACGCGGTGGTGGGGAGGTAGTGGTGTGGTGCTGGAGAGACTGCAACGTGGTGCTGGAGGGAGAAAGATCTTCAAATGGTTGCCTCAGAACACTAGACAGACCATCACACAAGCACTCATCCCCAGCATGCTGGACCAAGGCACCACTTTCTATGCCAGAACCTGCAAACAACTCCTACACCAACTTCAGACAATCCAGAACACAGCCACACAAATCATATTTGACCTTCCATGCCGCACCCACATCAGACCGCACCTCAAGAAGTTTCCCTGGCTCGCCATTCACAAGTGCAGCCAGTTCATACTTCTCACGCACACATACAGAGCCCTACACAACACAAGACCAGAATACCTGAACAGCTGCATGCACTTTCACCAACCCACCAGACACCTAAGCTCTGCCTCACTCTCACTCGTGCTCACTCAACGCATTTGCAAAAGCAAAACTGGAGGTCGATCCTTCTCCTACATGGCACCCAAGAGATGGAACGACCTCTCCCGACACATCAGAGCCTCCGCCCCCCTTCTTGAGTTCCGCAAGAAGCTGAAAACCTGGCACTTCGTATAAGCACCTTGGGGCCACGCACCTTGCCCTAGCGCTTGGATACCCTCTTGAGTGTTAGAGTGCCATACAAATTAACATCACATAAGCATGGTCAGGTGGCTTAGTGGACTGATGCGTCCACTGCAGGGGCCTCTGTTTGACCTCATGGTTACCGGTACAACTTTCAGCTGATCCACTCAGCCTTTCATTCTTCTGAGGTTGATAAGTGAGAAACATATATGTGGGTATCATTAAACAACTGTTATTCAGCTCCAATATACTCTTCAGGGTGAACATGCGCATTACGAATACACATGTTGTGTCATTACAATGGCCAGGCGATGTAGTCGAAGCACACCTAACATATCACTGTAGTGCCCACAATCATATATGGGTAGTAAATAAAATAATTGTGATTATTATTAACTTTCTCTTCAAGTTCATGGGCATCAAGTCCTGTGAAGTCATCGGGGTCTACGGTCCTGTGAGGTCACTTCCTGTGTTGTTTGGGGGAAGAAGGGTCAAATGATACACAATGTCAGTTTTAATTTTTTTTTAAAGGATCACTCTCAGCTGTACTTTCCTCTCAACAATCACTGTTTCTGTAGTAGCTGTTTTCATTATGCCCCATAGATGATGTCATTTTTGCCAGCCCTGTGGTCAGATCTCCCCCCCATGTGCTGACTGAGCTCAGTCAGTGATGCCCTGATGGTCAGTCCATACTCACTCTCCTCCGGGGCCTCCGTCTTCTCCGGCTCCTTGGCTTCTGTAAGGGACAATGCAGGCCTCACATTAGCAGGTACCACAGGTGTGTCACAGCTCACAGAGTAAGGGCAGCTCGTGCAGGGGCTAGCAGGGGCCCCGGGGCCAGAGGCCCCACATGCAGCAGCCAGGAGTGAGTTTCTGGGGTCTGAGGTGTACCACACGCTGACCTGAGGAGAGGGGAGTGCAAGCAGGGGGCTCTCCAGGGATTCCCAAAGACATGCATAGAGCTGTGGTTTACCTTCAGAGGGGAATGTTACATTATTACGAGCCTGGGGTCATGTGAGCCATGGGAAGTGCAGGCACTTCAAAGTGATCCTGCTACATTAGTGTATTAAAGACAAATAGCCCTGCCTAAGCACGGGTCTTATTTTAATATTAAGAAAATAGTAGAAATGTACAAGTTACTTACCTTCGGTAACGATGTATCTGGTAGAGATGATTCTAGCTGCAGATTCCTTCACGTAGAATTATCCCCAGGCATGAGACTGGATCTAGAAACCTTTACCACAGCATCCCTGCGTGCCAGGGGTGGGGGGACACCACGCGACTCCGCCCAGGCGTCGTCCGCGTATGTGACATCAGCGAGGTCGCATAAGACCCACCCCGGCACGCCTACGTCAGTTTTCTTCGGAGAACTTTTCCGCACCACAACGCGGAGCCACAAGACAAAAAACTGAGGGAGCATGGGAACAGTGTGCGAAAGAGTAGAAAAAAAAGAGAGTGGAGACAAACGACACCATAAGGAACAGAGCAACACTGCAGTGTCCAAAGGCAGGATTAGAAAAAAGAACAGAGCAGAAGCCTGAGCAGCCACCCTGACAGTATGTAGACAGCCTTCCCCCTCCCCTCCCCCGTGTCCCGGCATGACCCATGTAGCAGGGCTACCACCTCCAGCCAGTCCCTAGACAGACAGGAACAACAAACCTCCAAGCAACCCAGCATAGAGGGCAACCACACACCAAGGAACAAGGGCAAGGCATGGCCAGAGGACCCCTATTCAGAGGTTAGAAGCGGGCCGGGACCCCTAGCAGCAAGAGGAAGGAAAGGGAGGGAAGGACAGAGATTGAAGGCAAACCCCCTCCCCCCCCAAACCTGGAGTAGCCAGAGCAGCTGGGCACAGGAGCACCTAACCCCATCCTCCAAGAACCAAGAGGAGGAATGAATCACAACCAGACGGAGCAGCCCGCCAAGAGCAAAGAAGGCACTCACAGGAGACACAGCCCCCCACCGGGAGGTGAGTACCGAAGACCAACCCAAGGGCGGGCCGTGAAGGAATCTGCGTCCAGAATCGTCCCTACCAGATACATCGTTATCGAAGGTAAGAAACCGTACATCTGATAGAGACTACTAGCCGCAGATTCCTTCACGTAGAATAGATACCCTAGCAATACCCACGGGGAGGAGGGTCTGCGAAAGGACCCCACCAGCCTGAACAGAATAGAGGGTCCCGCAGGGGACCAGATCTGTGGATCAGGTAGAACCTTGTCCCAGCCAGGCAAGAGGAATCCCACAAGCAGAACATCACCGACCCCCAGGAGATGTAGGAGGGAGAAAGAGGCTGAAGAGGGCCGCACACTCACGGCAGAGGAACCGAGGGCAAGGCGGAAGCACCCCACTCCCCTACAAGGCAACATACCTTCCATCCAATGCTAAGACAGGATGAAGAGAAGAAGAAGAAGCCTAGAGGGCCCATGGAAACGAGGGCAACATGCCAGGCAGAAAGGCGCCGACAGTTATAAGCCGCCAGAAGCAAGAAGAACAGCCCAGGGCCCCAAGAAGGCCAGGCAGGTGGTGCCTGACAGGGGAGAACACAAAATCACTCCAGCCCTCAGGACAGGGGCAGGGGGAGGAGGGAATGCCCGGCACACCACTACGAGAGGCTGTGCACGCGACCTCAAGAAGCAAAAGCAACATACGCAAACGCCATGGAGAACGGACACCCGAAGGCGACCAGAACTCCTCAGCAGAGCGTAAGCTATATAACAGCTACCACTACCCCACATAGGGTACGTTAAGTCCCAAGATATGGGAACCCTCTTTGGAAGAACGTCTGCAGCAGAGGAAAAAAACAAAAGAACCACAGGGAACAAAACGCCCCCGCGGAAGGCTTGACAAGCAGCTCAAGCAATGCAAAAGGCCAAATCTCAGGGCCAAGTCTGCGCAACAACTCCAGCAAAACACTCACACATAAACATCAAAGGGCCGTCCAGCCCAGAGTACACACTCCACAGCCAGACCAACCGGTCAAAGAAGGCCCAGAACCAGCCCAACTCAGCAGTCACTGAGGAGGAGAAGGAGGAGGAGGAGGAGGATAAGGCGGAGGAGGAGGAGGAGGAGGAGGAGGAGGAGGAGGAGGAGGAGGAGGATAAGGCGGAGGAGGAGTATGGAGCCCTGCCAAGAACCTTTGGATGGCCGAGTCAGCCGGGGCATGAAACAACAGGCTGCCATTAAACGGAAGGTCAATGAGTCGCTCCCGAATGTTCTCGGGTAACACTCCGTCCGGAAGCCAAGCATGGCGATGGAGAGCGACTGAGGAAGCCGTGGCCCAGCCCAGCACCTCTGGGATGTCCAGAGCGGAGAATAAACGCTGCAAGCTCCCCGCCATCCAACACATGACGCCGCATGATGCCGTAAGTCCACCTGAGCATTCTCCTGGGACGATGAGGATCCCAGAGACTCAGCCGAGTCCCAAAAACAGGAGGAGGCCCTAGCCAGAACACACAAGGTGTTAATAGCCCACAGGGCAGAGCTGGTGGAGCCAAACATGTTGCGCCCCCAAAAGTCCACCCAACGGGCCTCCAGGGAGGTTGGAGTCAACAGTGGCGGCAGGGAAGGAAAAGCAGTCCTCAAAAGCAGACTGGCGGCAGAGGGGTGAAGGGAAAGACATAAATATATATAGTAAGGGTACTCCCAAATTTGCTTTCAGGTCTAGAGGAGGGAGAATGAACAACAGATGCGAAAACAGAGCCTCTAATCTGGCCTAAAAATACTTCATCGTAGAGTTAATCTGAAACTTACACGGAGATGCAACAATGAGGGAACATATTCACATAGACATAGTGCTCTTTAGTTGGTCATTTATTTTCATTTTCATAGCTTAAGATAGAAAAGACATTTTTAGCCTTTTTTAGTCTTTTTGTAACACAAAACAAAAATATGAAACAATGTTTTACAGTAAAAAGACTTTTTCTGAACCCCACATAAAAGCTAAACAGTGCTGTCACTCTCTCTGTCACTCAATCTACATCTTTCATACAAGTTACACACATACTCTTACTAACGACAAAAATCCATAAAATACAACGACATCAATACATCTGAGTATCCCAAATGCTCTATAGTGATTGGACTTCCAAATTTTTCTCCACTTAGTGAGTTCAATTTCTATGTTATTTCTTGATTTAGTTCTTATTCCTTTTATATTTCTCTATGCCGGGGTCCCAGATGTATAGGGCCTTTACATCTGGGACCCCGGCATAAAGAAATATAAAAGGGACAATTAACCCTGGCCTCAGGCTCAGACCCTCATTAACCCGGCCCTCAGACCCTCATTCACCCAGGCATCAGACTCTCATTCACCCAGGCCTCAAACCCTCATTAACCCAGGCCTCAGACCCTCATTCACCGAAGCCTCTGACCCTCATTAACCTAGGCCTCAGACCATCATTAACCCAGGCCTCAGACCCTCATTAACCCAGGCTTCAGACCCTCATTCACCCAGGACTCAGACCCTCATTCAACCAGGCCGCAGACCCTCATTCACCCAGGCCGCAGATCCTCACTCACTCAGTCCTCTGACCCTCATCAACCCTAGCCTCAGACCCTCATCACCAGGCCTCAACCCCTCATTAAACCAGGCCTCAGACCCTCATTCACCCAGGCCTCAAACCCTCATTAACCCAAGCCTCGGACCCTCATTATCCCAGGCCTCAAACCCTCATTAACCCAAGCCTCAGACCCTCATTCACCCAGGCCTCAGACCCTCATTCACCCAGGTCACAGACCCTCATCAACCCTGGCCTCAGACCCTCATCACCCAGGGCTCAAACCCTCATTAACCCAAGCCTCAGACCCTTATTATCCGAGGCCACAGACCCTTATTCACCCAGACCTCAGATCCTCACTTACTTAGGCCTCCGACCCACATCAACCCTGGCCTCAGACCCTCAATCCCCAGGCCTCAGACCCTCATTAACCCAGGCATCAGACCCTCAATAACTCAGGCCTCAGGCACTCATTAACCCTTGCTTCAGACCCTCACTAACCCAGGCTTCAGACCCTCCTTCACCAAGGCCACAGACCCTCATTAATCCTGGCCTCAGACTCTCATTCACCCAGGCCTCAGACCCCCATTCACCCAGGGCTCAGACCCTCTTTCACCTAGACCTTAGACCCTCAATAACCCAGTCCGCAGACCCTCATTCACCCAGACCTCAGATCTTCACTCACTCTGGCCTCAGACCCTCATCACCCAGGTCGCAAACCCTCATTAACCCAACCCTCAGACCCTCATCATCCAGGCCACAGTCCCTCAATCACCGAGCCCTCTGATCCTCACTCACTTAGGCCTCTGACTCTCATCACCCAGGTCTCAAACCCTCATTATACCAAGCGCCAGACCCTCCTTATCCCAGGCCACAGACCCCCATTCACCCAGACCTCAGATCCTCACTCACTTAGGCCTCTGACCTTCATCAACCCTGGCCTCAGACCCTCAATCCCTAGGCCTCAAACCCTCATTAACCCAGTCCTCAGACCCTCATTAACCCAGGCCCCAGACCCTCACTAACCCAGGCTTCAGACCCTCATTAACCCTGGCCTAAGATCCTCATTAACCCAGGCCTCAGACCCTCATTAACCCAGCCTCAGACCCTTATTCTCCCAGTCATCAGACCCTCAATAACCAAGGCCTCAGACACTCATTAACCTAGGCCTCAGAAGTTCATTAGCCCTGGCTTCAGACCCTCACTGACCCAGGCCGCAAACCCTCATTCCCCCAGGACGCAGACTCTCTTTCACCAGGCCTCAGACCCTCATTCACCCAGGCCTCAGACCCTCATTCACCTAGGCCTCAGACCCTCAATAACCCAGGCCTCAGACCCTCATTAACCCCAGCTTCAGACCCTCAATAACCAAGGCCTCAGACACTCATTAACCTAGTCCTCAGACCTTCATTAGCCCTGGCTTCAGACCATCATTAACCCAGACCTCAGACCCACATTAACCCAGGACACAGACCCTCATTCACCCATGTCACAGACCCTCATTAACCCAGGCCTCAGACCGTCATTAACCAAGGCCACAGACCCTCATTCACCCAGGCCGCAGACCCTCACTAACCCAGGCCTCAGACCCTCATTAACCCAGGCTCAGCCTCTCATTAAACCAGCCCTCCAACCCTCATTCTCTCAGACCTCAGATCCCTAATCACTCAAGCCTCAGACCCTCATCAACCCTGGCCGCAGAACCTCATTCACCGAAGCCTCTGACCCTCATTCACCCAGGCCGCAGACCCTCATCACCAGGCCTCAAACCCTCATTAACCCAAGCTTCAGACCCTCATTATCCCAGGCTACAGACCCTCATTCACCCAGGCCTCGGACCCTCATTCACCCAGGCCTCGGACCCTCATTCACCCATGCTGCAGACCCTCATTAACCCAGGCCGCAAACCCTCATTCCCCCAGGACGCAGACCCTCATTCACCCAGGCCTCAGACACTCATTAACCCAGGCCGCAGACCCTCATTCACCCAGGTCTCAGACCCTCATTCACACAAGCCTCAGACCCTCATTCACCCAGGACACAGACCCGCATTCACCCTGGCCTCAGACCCTCATTCACGCAGGCCTCAGACCCTCATTCATCCAGGCCTCAGACCCTCATTAACTTAGGCCTCAGACCCTCATTCACCCAAGCTGCAGACCCTCATTCACCCAGGCCACAGGGTCTCATTCACCCAGGCTCAGATCCTCACTCACTCAGGCCTCTGACCCTCATCAACCCTGGCCTCAGACCCTCATCACCCAGGCCTCAAACCCTCAATAACCCAGTCCTCAGACCCTCAATAACCCATGCCTTAGACCCCCATTAACCCAGGCTTCAGACCCTCATTCACCCAGGCCTCAGACTCTCATTCACCCAGGCTCAGATCCTCACTCACTCAGGCCTCTGACCCTCATCAACCCTGGCCTCAGACCCTCAATCCCCAGGCCTCAAACCCTCAATAACCCAGTCCTCAGACCCTCAATAACCCATGCCTTAGACCCCCATTAACCTAGGCCTCAGACCTTCATTAACCCTGGCCTCAGACCATCACTCACTCAGGCCACAGACCCTCATTCACCCAGGCCTCAGACCCTCATTCACCTAGGCCTCAGACCCTCATTCACCCAGGCCTCAGACCCTCATTCACCCAGGCCGCAGACCCTCATTCACCCACGCCTCCGACCCTCATTCACCCAGGCCTCAGACCTTCATTAACCCTGGCCTCAGACCATCACTCACTCAGGGCACAGACCCTCATTCACCCAGGCCTCAGACCCTCATTCACCCAGGCTTCAGACCCTCATTCACCCATGCCTCAGACCTTCATTCACCCAGGCCGCAAACCCTCATTCACCTAGGCCTCAGACCCTCATTCACCCAGGCCGCAGACCCTCATTCACCCAGGCCTCAGACCATCACTCACTCAGGCCACAGACCCTCATTCACCCAGGCTTCAGACCCTCATTCACCCAGGCCTCAGACCCTCATTCACCCAGGCCTCAGACCCTCATTCACCCTGGCCTCAGACCCTCATTCACCCAGGCCTCAGACCCTCATTCACCCAGGCCTCAGACCATCACTCACTCAGGCCACAGACCCTCATTCACCCTGGCTTCAGACCCTCATTCGCCCAGGCCTCAGACTCATTAACCCAGGCCGCAAACCCTCATTCACCTAGGCCTCAGACCCTCATTCACCCAGGCAGCAAACCCTCATTCACCTAGGCCTCAGACCCTCATTCACCCAGGCCTCAGACCCTCATTCACCCAGGCCTCAGACCCTCATTCACCCTGGCCTCAGACCCTCATTCACCCAGGCCTCAGACCCTCATTCACCCAGGCCTCAGACCCTCATTCACCCAGGCCTCAGACCCTCATTCACCCTGGCCTCAGACCCTCATTCACCCAGGCCTCAGACCCTCATTCACCCAGGCCTCAGACCATCACTCACTCAGGCCACAGACCCTCATTCACCCTGGCTTCAGACCCTCATTCGCCCAGGCCTCAGACTCATTAACCCAGGCCGCAAACCCTCATTCACCTAGGCCTCAGACCCTCATTCACCCAGGCAGCAAACCCTCATTCCCACAGGACGCAGACTCTCATTCACCAAGGCCACAGACCCTCATTAATCCTGGCCTCAGACTCTCATTCACCCAGGCCTCAGACCCTCATTCACCCAGGGCTCAGACCCTCTTTCACCTAGACCTTAGACCCTCAATAACCCAGGCCGCAGACCCTCATTCACCCAGACCTCAGATCTTCACTCACTCTGGCCTCAGACCCTCATCACCCAGGTCGCAAACCCTCATTAACCCAACCCTCAGACCCTCATCATCCAGGCCACAGTCCCTCAATCACCGAGCCCTCTGATCCTCACTCACTTAGGCCTCTGACTCTCATCACCCAGGTCTCAAACCCTCATTATACCAAGCGCCAGACCCTCCTTATCCCAGGCCACAGACCCTCATTCCCCCAGACCTCAGATCCTCACTCACTCAGGCCTCTGACCTTCATCAACCCTGGCCTCAGACCCTCAATCCCTAGGCCTCAAACCCTCAATAACCCAGTCCTCAGACCCTCATTAACCCAGGCCCCAGACCCTCACTAACCCAGGCTTCAGACCCTCATTAACCCTGGCCTAAGATCCTCAATAACCCAGGCCTCAGACCCTCATTAACTCAGCCTCAGACCCTTATTCTCCCAGTCATCAGACCCTCAATAACCAAGGCCTCAGACACTCATTAACCTAGGCCTCAGAAGTTCATTAGCCCTGGCTTCAGACCCTCACTGACCCAGGCCGCAAACCCTCATTCCCCCAGGACGCAGACTCTCTTTCACCAGGCCTCAGACCCTCATTCACCCAGGCCTCAGACCCTCATTCACCTAGGCCTCAGACCCTCAATAACCCAGGCCTCAGACCCTCATTAACCCCAGCTTCAGACCCTCAATAACCAAGGCCTCAGACACTCATTAACCTAGTCCTCAGACCTTCATTAGCCCTGGCTTCAGACCATCATTAACCCAGACCTCAGACCCACATTAACCCAGGACACAGACCCTCATTCACCCATGTCACAGACCCTCATTAACCCAGGCTTCAGACCCTCATTAACCAAGGCCACAGACCCTCATTCACCCAGGCCGCAGACCCTCACTAACCCAGGCCTCAGACCCTCATTAACCCAGGCTCAGCCTCTCATTAAACCAGCCCTCCAACCCTCATTCTCTCAGACCTCAGATCCCTAATCACTCAAGCCTCAGACCCTCATCAACCCTGGCCGCAGAACCTCATTCGCCGAAGCCTCTGACCCTCATTCACCCAGGCCGCAGACCCTCATCACCAGGCCTCAAACCCTCATTAACCCAAGCTTCAGACCCTCATTATCCCAGGCTACAGACCCTCATTCACCCAGGCCTCGGACCCTCATTCACCCAGGCCTCGGACCCTCATTCACCCATGCTGCAGACCCTCATTAACCCAGGCCGCAAACCCTCATTCCCCCAGGACGCAGACCCTCATTCACCCAGGCCTCAGACCTTCATTAACCCTGGCCTCAGACCATCACTCACTCAGGGCACAGACCCTCATTCACCCAGGCCTCAGACCCTCATTCACCCAGGCTTCAGACCCTCATTAACCCAGGCCGCAAACCCTCATTCCCCCAGGACGCAGACCCTCATTCACCCAGGCCTCAGACACTCATTAACCCAGGCCGCAGACCCTCATTCACCCAGGTCTCAGACCCTCATTCACACAGGCCTCAGACCCTCATTCACCCAGGACACAGACCCGCATTCACCCTGGCCTCAGACCCTCATTCACGCAGGCCTCAGACCCTCATTCATCCAGGCCTCAGACCCTCATTAACCTAGGCCTCAGACCCTCATTCACCCAAGCTGCAGACCCTCATTCACCCAGGCCACAGGGTCTCATTCACCCAGGCTCAGATCCTCACTCACTCAGGCCTCTGACCCTCATCAACCCTGGCCTCAGACCCTCATCACCCAGGTCTCAAACCTTCATTAACCCAATCCTCAGACCCTCATTAACCCATGCCTTAGACCCCCATTAACCCAGGCTTCAGACCCTCATTCAACCAGGCCTCAGACCCTCATTCTCCCAGTCATCAAACCCTCATCAACCCTGGCCGCAGAACCTCATTAACCTAGGCCTCAGACCTTCATTAACCCTGGCCTCAGACCATCACTCACTCAGGCCACAGACCCTCATTCACCCAGGCCTCAGACCCTCATTCACCTAGGCCTCAGACCCTCATTCACCCAGGCCTCAGACCCTCATTCACCCAGGCCGCAGACCCTCATTCACCCACGCCTCCGACCCTCATTCACCCAGGCCTCAGACCTTCATTAACCCTGGCCTCAGACCATCACTCACTCAGGCCACAGACCCTCATTCACCCAGGCCTCAGACCCTCATTCACCCAGGCTTCAGACCCTCATTCACCCATGCCTCAGACCTTCATTCACCCAGGCCGCAGACCCTCATTCACCCAGGCCTCAGACCATCACTCACTCAGGCCACAGACCCTCATTCACCCAGGCTTCAGACCCTCATTCACCCAGGCCTCAGACCATCACTCACTCAGGCCTCAAACCCTCATTCACCCAGGCCTCAGACCCTCATTCACCCTGGCCTCAGACCCTCATTCACCCAGGCCTCAGACCCTCATTCACCCAGGCCTCAGACCATCACTCACTCAGGCCACAGACCCTCATTCACCCTGGCTTCAGACCCTCATTCGCCCAGGCCTCAGACTCATTAACCCAGGCCGCAAACCCTCATTCACCTAGGCCTCAGACCCTCATTCACCCAGGCAGCAAACCCTCATTCCCACAGGACGCAGACCCTCATTAATCCTGGCCTCAGACTCTCATTCACCCAGGCCTCAGACCCTCATTCACCCAGGGCTCAGACCCTCTTTCACCTAGACCTTAGACCCTCAATAACCCAGGCCGCAGACCCTCATTCACCCAGACCTCAGATCTTCACTCACTCTGGCCTCAGACCCTCATCACCCAGGTCGCAAACCCTCATTAACCCAACCCTCTGACCCTCATCATCCAGGCCACAGTCCCTCAATCACCGAGCCCTCTGATCCTCACTCACTTAGGCCTCTGACTCTCATCACCCAGGTCTCAAACCCTCATTATACCAAGCGCCAGACCCTCCTTATCCCAGGCCACAGACCCTCATTCACCCAGACCTCAGATCCTCACTCACTCAGGCCTCTGACCTTCATCAACCCTGGCCTCAGACCATCACTCACTCAGGCCACAGACCCTCATTCACCCAGGCTTCAGACCCTCATTCACCCATGCCTCAGACCTTCATTCACCCAGGCCGCAAACCCTCATTCACCTAGGCCTCAGACCCTCATTCACCCAGGCCGCAGACCCTCATTCACCCAGGCCTCAGACCATCACTCACTCAGGCCACAGACCCTCATTCACCCAGGCTTCAGACCCTCATTCACCCAGGACTCAGACCCTCATTCACCCAGGCCTCAGACCCTCATTCACCCTGGCCTCAGACCCTCATTCACCCAGGCCTCAGACCCTCATTCACCCAGGCCTCAGACCATCACTCACTCAGGCCACAGACCCTCATTCACCCTGGCTTCAGACCCTCATTCGCCCAGGCCTCAGACTCATTAACCCAGGCCACAAACCCTCATTCACCTAGGCCTCAGACCCTCATTCACCCAGGCCGTAGACCCTCATTCACCCAGGCCTCAGACCATCACTCACTCAGGCCACAGACCCTCATTCACCCAGGCTTCAGACCCTCATTTACCCAGGCATCAGACCATCACTCACTCAGGCCACAGACCCTCATTAACCTAGGCCTCAGACCCTCATTATCCCAGGCCTCAGACCCTCAGTAACCCTGGCCTCAGACCCTCATTAGCCCAGGCCTCAGACCCTCATTAACCCAAGCCTCAGACCCTCATTCACCCAGGACGCAGACCCTCATTAACCCAGGCCTCAGACCCGCAATACCCCAGGCCTCAGACCCTCATTCACCCAGGCTCAGACCCTCATTCACCCAGGCCTCAGACCCTCATTAACCCAGGCCGCAAACCCTCATTCCCCCAGGCCACAGACCCTCATTCACCCAGGCTTCAGACCCTCATTCACCCAGACCTCGCACCCTCATTCACCCAGGCCTCAGACCCTCATTCACCCAGGCCTCAGACCCTCATTCACCTAGACCTCAGACCCTCATTCACCCAGACCTCAGACCCTCATTCACCCAGACCTCAGACCCTCATTAACCCAGGCTCATACCCACATTAACCCAGGACACAGACCCTCATTCACCCAGGCCTCAGACCCTCAATAACCCAGGCCCCAGACAATCAATAACCCAGGCCTCAGACCCTCATTCACCCAGGCCTCCGACCCTCATTCACCCAGGCCTCAGACCCTCATTCACCCTGGCCTCAGACCCTCATTCACCCAGGCCTCAGACCCTCATTCACCCAGGCCGCAGACCCTCATTCACCCACGCCTTCGACCCTCATTCACCCAGGCCTCAGACCCTCATTCACCCTGGCCTCAGACCCTCATTCACCCAGGCCGCAGACCCTCATTCACCCAGGCCTCTGACCCTCATTCACCCACGCCTCCGACCCTCATTCACCCACGCCTCCGACCCTCATTCACCCACGCCTTCGACCCTCATTCACCCAGGCCTCAGACCCGCAATACCCCAGGCCTCAGACCCTCATTCACCCAGGCCGCAGACCCTCATTCACCCACGCCTCCGACCCTCATTCACCCAGGCCTCAGACCCTCATTCACCCTGGCCTCAGACCCTCATTCACCCAGGCCTCAGACCCTCATTCACCCAGGCCTCCGACCCTCATTCACCCACGCCTCCGACCCTCATTCACCCACGCCTCTGACCCTCATTCACCCAGGCCTCAGACCCGCAATACCTCAGACCCTCATTCACCCAGGCCTCAGACCCACATTAACCCAGGCCTCAGACCCTCATTAACCCAGGCCTCAGACCCTCATTCACCCACGCCTCAGACCCTCATTAACCCAGGCCTCAGACCCTCATTAACCCAGGCCTTAGACCCTCATTCACCCTGGCCTCAGACCCTCATTCACCCACGCCTCCGACCCTCATTCACCCAGGCCTCAGACCCTCATTCACCCTGACCTCAGACCCTCATTCACCCTGACCTCAGACCCTCATTCACCCAGACCTCAGACCCTCATTCACCCAGGCTTCAGACCCTCATTCACCCAGGCCGCTGACCCTCATTCACCCAGGACGCAGACGCTCATTCACCCAGGCCTCAGACCCTCATTAACCTAGGCCTCAGACCCTTATTCACCCAGGCCTCAGACCCGCATTCACCCAGGCCTCAGACCCTCTTCACCCAGGACACAGACCCTCATCAACCCTGGACTCAGACCCTCATTCACCCCGTCCGCAGACCCTCATTAACCCAGGCCTCTGACCCTCATTAACCCAGGCATCAGACCCTCATTCACCCAGGCTACAGACCCTCATTCACCCAGGCCACAGACCCTCATCAACCTAGGCTTCAGACCCTCATTAACCCAGGCCTCAGACCCTCGTTCACCCAAGCCACAGACCCTCATAAACTCAGTCCTCAGACCCTCATTAACCCAGGCCTCAGACCCTCATTAACCCAGGCATCAGACCCTCATTCACCCAGGCCACAGACCCTCATTCACCCAGGCCACAGACCCTCATAAACTCAGTCCTCAGACCCTCATCAACCTAGGCTTCAGACCCTCATTCACCCAGGCCACAGACCCTCATTCACCCAGGCCACAGACCCTTATAAACTCAGTCCTCAGACCCTCATTAACCTAGGCCTCAGACCATCACTAACCCAAGCCTCAGACCCTCATTATTCCAGGCATCAGACCCTAATACACCCAGGCCTCCAACCCTCAACAACCCAGGCCTCAGACCCTCATTAACAAAGGCCTCAGACCCTCATTAACCCAGGCCTCAGACCCTCATCCACCCAGGCAGCAGACCCTCATTAACCCAGGCATCAGACCCTCCACAACCCAGGCTTCAGACCCTCATTAACCCTGCCCTCAGACCCTCATTCACCCAGGCATCAGACCCTCATTATCCCAGGCCTCATACCTTCATTAGCCCTGGCTTCAGACCCTCATTCACACAGGCCTCAGACCCTCATTCACCCAGGCCGCAAACCCTCTTTTCACCAGGACGCAGACCCTCATTCACCCAGGACACAGACCCTCATTAAGCCAGGCCTCAGATCCTCATTAACCCAGGCCTCAGACCCTCATCAACCCTGGCCTCAGACCCTCATTAACCTAGGCGTCAGACCCTCATTAACCTAGGCCTCAGACTGAGACCCTCATTAACCCAGGCCTCAGACCCTCATTAACCCAGGCCTCGGACCCTCATTAACCCAGGCCTCAGACCCTCATTCACCCAGGCCTCAGACCCTCATTAACCCAGGCCTCAGAACCTCATCAACCCTGGCCTCAGACCCTCATTAACCTAGGCCTCAGGCTGAGACCCTCATTAACCCAGACCTCAGACTCTCATTCACCCAGGCCTCAGACACTCATTCACCCAGGCCTCAGACCCTCATTCACTCAGGCTTCAGACCCTCATTAACCTAGGCCTCAGACCCTCATTCACCCAGGCCTCAGACCCTCATTCACCCAGGCCTCAGACCCTCATTCACTCAGGCCTCAGACCCTCATTCACCCAGGCCTCAGACCCTCATTCACCCAGGCCTCAGACCCTCATTCACCCTGGCCTCAGACCCTCATTCACCCTGGCCTCAGACCCTCATTCACCCTGGCCTCAGACCCTCATTAACATAGGCCTCAGACCCTCATTCCCCCAGGCCACAGACCCTCCTTCACCCAGGCTTCAGACCCTCATTCACCCAGACCTCGCACCCTCATTCACCCAGGCCTCAGACCCTCATTCACCCAGGCCTCAGACCCTCATTCACCTAGACCTCAGACCCTCATTCACCCAGACCTCAGACCCTCATTCACCCAGACCTCAGACCCTCATTAACCCAGGCTCATACCCACATTAACCCAGGACACAGACCCTCATTCACCCAGGCCTCAGACCCTCAATAACCCAGGCCTCAGACAATCAATAACCCAGGCCTCAGACCCTCATTAACCCAGGCCTCAGACCCTCATTCACCCAGGCCTCCGACCCTCATTCACCCAGGCCTCAGACCCTCATTCACCCTGGCCTCAAACCCTCATTCACCCAGGCCTCAGACCCTCATTCACCCAGGCCGCAGACCCTCATTCACCCACGCCTTCGACCCTCATTCACCCAGGCCTCAGACCCTCATTCACCCTGACCTCGGACCCTCATTCACCCAGGCCGCAGACCCTCATTCACCCAGGCCTCCGACCCTCATTCACCCACGCCTCCGACCCTCATTCACCCACGCCTCTGACCCTCATTCACCCAGGCCTCAGACCCGCAATACCTCAGACCCTCATTCACCCAGGCCTCAGACCCACATTAACCCAGGCCTCAGACCCTCATTAACCCAGGCCTCAGACCCTCATTCACCCACGCCTCAGACCCTCATTAACCCAGGCCTCAGACCCTCATTAACCCAGGCCTTAGACCCTCATTCACCCTGGCCTCAGACCCTCATTCACCCACGCCTCCGACCCTCATTCACCCAGGCCTCAGACCCTCATTCACCCTGACCTCAGACCCTCATTCACCCTGACCTCAGACCCTCATTCACCCAGACCTCAGACCCTCATTCACCCAGGCTTCAGACCCTCATTCACCCAGGCCGCTGACCCTCATTCACCCAGGCCTCAGACCCTCATTCACCCAGGCCTCAGACCCTCATTAACCTAGGCCTCAGACCCTCATTCACCCAGGCCTCAGACCCTCATTCACCCAGGCCTCAGACCCTCTTCACCCAGGACACAGACCCTCATCAACCCTGGACTCAGACCCTCATTCACCCCGTCCGCAGACCCTCATTAACCCAGGCCTCTGACCCTCGTTAACCCAGGCATCAGACCCTCATTCACCCAGGCTACAGACCCTCATTCACCCAGGCCACAGACCCTCATCAACCTAGGCTTCAGACCCTCATTAACCCAGGCCTCAGTCCCTCGTTCACCCAAGCCACAGACCCTCATAAACTCAGTCCTCAGACCCTCATTAACCCAGGCCTCAGACCCTCATTAACCCAGGCATCAGACCCTCATTCACCCAGGCCACAGACCCTCATTCACCCAGGCCACAGACCCTCATAAACTCAGTCCTCAGACCCTCATCAACCTAGGCTTCAGTCCCTCATTCACCCAGGCCACAGACCCTCATTCGCCCAGGCCACAGACCCTTATAAACTCAGTCCTCAGACCCTCATTAACCTAGGCCTCAGACCATCACTAACCCAAGCCTCAGACCCTCATTATTCCAGGCATCAGACCCTAATACACCCAGGCCTCCAACCCTCAACAACCCAGGCCTCAGACCCTCATTAACACAGGCCTCAGACCCTCATTAACACAGGCCTCAGACCCTCATCCACCCAGGCAGCAGACCCTCATTAACCAAGGCATCAGACCCTCCACAACCCAGGCTTCAGACCCTCATTAACCCTGCCCTCAGACCCTCATTCACCCAGGCATCAGACCCTCAATATCCCAGGCCTCATACCTTCATTAGCCCTGGCTTCAGACCCTCATTTACACAGGCCTCAGACCCTCATTCACCCAGGCCGCAAACCCTCTTTTCCCCAGGACGCAGACCCTCATTCACCCAGGACACAGACCCTCATTAAGCCAGGCCTCAGATCCTCATTAACCCAGGCCTCAGACCCTCATCAACCCTGGCCTCAGACCCTCATTAACCTAGGCGTCAGACCCTCATTAACCTAGGCCTCAGACTGAGACCCTCATTAACCCAGGCCTCAGACCCTCATTAACCCAGGCCTCGGACCCTCATTAACCCAGGCCTCAGACCCTCATTCACCCAGGCCTCAGACCCTCATTAACCCAGGCCTCAGAACCTCATCAACCCTGGCCTCAGACCCTCATTAACCTAGGCCTCAGGCTGAGACCCTCATTAACCCAGACCTCAGACTCTCATTCACCCAGGCCTCAGACACTCATTCACCCAGGCCTCAGACCCTCATTCACTCAGGCTTCAGACCCTCATTAACCTAGGCCTCAGACCCTCATTCACCCAGGCCTCAGACCCTCATTCACCCAGGCCTCAGACCCTCATTCACTCAGGCCTCAGACCCTCATTCACCCAGGCCTCAGACCCTCATTCACCCAGGCCTCAGACCCTCATTCACCCTGGCCTCAGACCCTCATTCACCCTGGCCTCAGACCCTCATTCACCCTGGCCTCAGACCCTCATTAACATAGGCCTCAGACCCTCATTAACCCAGGCCTCAGACCCTCATTAACCCCGGCTTCAAACCCGCATTCACCCTGGCCTCAGACCCTCATTCACCCAGGCAGCAGACCCTCAGTAACCCTACCCTCAGACCCTCATTCACCCAGGCCTCAGACCCGCAATACCCCAGGCCGCAGACCCTCATTCACCCAGGACGCAGACCCTCATTCCCCCAGGACGCAGACCCTCATTCACCCAGGCCACAGACCCTCATTTACCCACGCCTCCGACCCTCATTCACCCAGGCTTCAGACCCTCATTCACGCAGGCCTCAGACCCTCATTTACCCACGCCTCCGACCCTCATTCACCCTGGCCTCAGACCCTCATTCACCCACGCCTCCGACCCTCATTCACCCTGGCCTCAGACCCTCATTCACCCAGGCCTCCGACCCTCATTCACCCTGGCCTCAGACCCTCATTCACCCACGCCTCCGACCCTTATTCACCCTGGCCTCAGACCCTCATTCACCCACGCCTCCGACCCTCATTCACCCTGGCCTCAGACCCTCATTCACCCACGCCTCCGACCCTCATTCACCCTGGCCTCAGACCCTCATTAACCCAGGCCTCAGACCCTCATTAACCCAGGCCTCAGACCCTCATTCACCCAGGCCTCAGACCCTCATTAACCCAGGCCTCAGAACCTCATCAACCCTGGCCTCAGACCCTCATTAACCTAGGCCTCAGGCTGAGACCCTCATTAACCCAGACCTCAGATTCTCATTCACCCAGGCCTCAGACCCTCATTCACCCAGGCCTCAGACCCTCATTCACTCAGGCTTCAGACCCTCATTAACCTAGGCCTCAGACCCTCATTCACCCAGGCCTCAGACCCTCATTCACCTAGGCCTCAGACCCTCATTCACTCAGGCCTCAGACCCTCATTCACCCAGGCCTCAGACCCTCATTCACCCAGGCCTCAGACCCTCATTCACCCTGGCCTCAGACCCTCATTCACCCTGGCCTCAGACCCTCATTCACCCTGGCCTCAGACCCTCATTAACATAGGCCTCAGACCCTCATTAACCCAGGCCTCAGACCCTCATTAACCCCGGCTTCAAACCCGCATTCACCCTGGCCTCAGACCCTCATTCACCCAGGCAGCAGACCCTCAGTAACCCTACCCTCAGACCCTCATTCACCCAGGCCTCAGACCCGCAATACCCCAGGCCGCAGACCCTCCTTCACCCAGGACGCAGACCCTCATTCCCCCAGGACGCAGACCCTCATTCACCCAGGCCACAGACCCTCATTTACCCACGCCTCCGACCCTCATTCACCCAGGCTTCAGACCCTCATTCACGCAGGCCTCAGACCCTCATTTACCCACGCCTCCGACCCTCATTCACCCTGGCCTCAGACCCTCATTCACCCACGCCTCCGACCCTCATTCACCCTGGCCTCAGACCCTCATTTACCCACGCCTCCGACCCTCATTCACCCTGGCCTCAGACCCTCATTCACCCAGGCCTCCGACCCTCATTCACCCAGGCCTCAGACCCTCATTCACCCAGGCCTCCGACCCTCATTCACCCTGGCCTCCGACCCTCATTCACCCAGGCCTCCGACCCTCATTCACCCTGGCCTCAGACCCTCATTCACCCACGCCTCCGACCCTCATTCACCCTGGCCTCAGACCCTCATTCACCCAGGCCTCCGACCCTCATTCACCCTGGCCTCAGACCCTCATTCACCCACGCCTCCGACCCTCATTCACCCTGGCCTCAGACCCTCATTAACCCAGGCCTCAGACCCTCATTAACCCAGGCCTCAGACCCTCATTCACCCAGGCCTCAGACCCTCATTAACCCAGGCCTCAGAACCTCATCAACCCTGGCCTCAGACCCTCATTAACCTAGGCCTCAGGCTGAGACCCTCATTAACCCAGACCTCAGATTCTCATTCACCCAGGCCTCAGACCCTCATTCACCCAGGCCTCAGACCCTCATTCACTCAGGCTTCAGACCCTCATTAACCTAGGCCTCAGACCCTCATTCACCCAGGCCTCAGACCCTCATTCACCTAGGCCTCAGACCCTCATTCACTCAGGCCTCAGACCCTCATTCACCCAGGCCTCAGACCCTCATTCACCCAGGCCTCAGACCCTCATTCACCCTGGCCTCAGACCCTCATTCACCCTGGCCTCAGACCCTCATTCACCCTGGCCTCAGACCCTCATTAACATAGGCCTCAGACCCTCATTAACCCAGGCCTCAGACCCTCATTAACCCCGGCTTCAAACCCGCATTCACCCTGGCCTCAGACCCTCATTCACCCAGGCAGCAGACCCTCAGTAACCCTACCCTCAGACCCTCATTCACCCAGGCCTCAGACCCGCAATACCCCAGGCCGCAGACCCTCCTTCACCCAGGACGCAGACCCTCATTCCCCCAGGACGCAGACCCTCATTCACCCAGGCCACAGACCCTCATTTACCCACGCCTCCGACCCTCATTCACCCAGGCTTCAGACCCTCATTCACGCAGGCCTCAGACCCTCATTTACCCACGCCTCCGACCCTCATTCACCCTGGCCTCAGACCCTCATTCACCCACGCCTCCGACCCTCATTCACCCTGGCCTCAGACCCTCATTTACCCACGCCTCCGACCCTCATTCACCCTGGCCTCAGACCCTCATTCACCCAGGCCTCCGACCCTCATTCACCCAGGCCTCAGACCCTCATTCACCCAGGCCTCCGACCCTCATTCACCCTGGCCTCCGACCCTCATTCACCCAGGCCTCCGACCCTCATTCACCCTGGCCTCAGACCCTCATTCACCCACGCCTCCGACCCTCATTCACCCTGGCCTCAGACCCTCATTCACCCAGGCCTCCGACCCTCATTCACCCTGGCCTCAGACCCTCATTCACCCACGCCTCCGACCCTCATTCACCCAGGCCTCAGACCCTCATTCACCCTGGCCTCAGACCCTCATTCACCCAGGCCTCCGACCCTCATTCACCCAGGCCTCAGACCCTCATTCACCCAGGCCTCAGACCCTCATTCACCCACGCCTCCGACCCTCATTCACCCAGGCCTCAGACCCTCATTCACCCTGGCCTCAGACCCTCATTCACCCAGGCCTCCGACCCTCATTCACCCTGGCCTCCGACCCTCATTCACCCAGGCCTCCGACCCTCATTCACCCTGGCCTCCGACCCTCATTCACCCAGGCCTCAGACCCTCATTCACCCTGGCCTCCGACCCTCATTCACCCAGGCCTCCGACCCTCATTCACCCTGGCCTCAGACCCTCATTCACCCACTCCTCCGACCCTCATTAACCCAGGCCTCAGACCCTCATTCTCCCAGGCCTCAGACCCTCATTCACCCAGGCCTCCGACCCTCATTAGCCCAGGCCTCAGACCTTCACTCACCCAGGCCACAGACCCTCATTCACGCATCCCTCAGACCCTCATTCACCCACGCCTCCGACCCTCATTAACCCAGGCCTCAGACCCTCATTCTCCCAGGCCTCAGACCCTCCATGGCAGGTCTGGTCCCCCCACTCTTACCTCTAGTCTGGCCCTCAGAGTAGGGGGTGGGCTCCACCGTGGAGGCGGTCACTTCTGCAAAGAAAGAAAGGAAAGAGCTGAGCTTAGAGATGTGTTCTTTAACCCGTCGAGCTGCCCCTACTGCTGTTGGGGGTCGCAGAGGTACGTGGGGGATGGGGCGTACAAGAACCTGGCCCCCACCAGAAGGGTATTTCACATTTCATATACTGAGAGTGAGGAAACTTTAATGGAGAGCCAAGAGCAAAGCGAGGGTCACTCTTTACCTTATATAAGGGGAGCTGAAAATAAACAGTGTAAACACTACGGGTTTTGGGGTCCTTGATACTCTGAACTCACGTTCATTTACCCTCTTCAGACGTCCTCGTCCCCGCTCCTTAGTGCGCGCAGGCGAAAGTAGCACCTGGGCAGCGTATTTAGTGCAATGTCCGTAAATTCAAATCCCCCTTGTTATGCGAAACTCCAAATTCTATCCTATTACGCTACATAACATAATAAAGCACCGATTCACAGTAAAAATGTGCCTTCACAGTAAACATTTAACATGAAAAGACAGCAACAACGCGAATGACTGAGTTCGAGCGGCTGTTGTTCACAATACTTTTGTTTTTGTTGCTGTGTCTTTGCTTTCAAAGTAGGGTGCCTTCCGTGCTAAAAACATAAACGAAAGACACTTCCGCATTTCGCGTAATTACGCAGCAGACATTTTTGGGCGAAATTTGGCATAATTGCGCGAGCGCGAAATATGTAGATTTCCCGCACCACTAGTCCTTACCATTGAGGAGTGAGATTTCTCACTCTCCGACAGATCTCCCTCGCTCAGGGGCGTAGGAGACATTAGAATTCTGGGGGGTTTGGGACAACCTTGTGGACTTTCCTTTGACCCTATACAAATCACCGCCCGTTAAACAAATACAGTCGCATAGTTTTGAAGTGAAATATTGAGAAAAGCAGGCATGTAGTCACAGTTAGCATTATGCTTAATTGTTATTTACATTCACATAGTAATCAGACTAAATGTTAACAAAAGACTGGTATATAAATCTTGCATCTTCATGCACCAAGCAAAAAAGGTCGCTGACTCAGGGTGGGGCGTCGTGTTTGCAAGTGCATTATGGTTTGAAAAGTACCTGCTGCTGCGTTCCTGGTCTCCAGCAATTTCCAGGTAACAATAAAAATGTGAAGATAACTCTGGTGTTTAATGTTCTTTATTGAGAGGATCGGAGGTTTGTCTAGTGGGAGTTTTGACTCATGGTAATGTAGCCACAGTGGGTTAATATGCCTGCTGCAAAGAACGTGTACCACACCGATCACAAAATGCATATAATGTAAATAGGTCAGCGAGTTTCTGCTTTTGTCTGAGAGATTCTTTTGCTATTTGCAGTTTATAAGTTAAAATTCTAACATTGAACAGTGAGCTATTAACCGTCGTTAAAGAGCCGCATGAAAACTGCAAGGTATAGATTAGAACATTATGATTTTTCCCCAGTCTTTCATTATCCTAAGGTTGGAAAATTGGTTCATTAGGATGGAAATCAATTCTGATTATGAAAGAGAACCCCCAATCATGATTTTATGTTCAAATTCTAGGTTTGTGCTTCTCTTGTGTTGCAAAGCCATCTGTACCCTGGCACTCCCCAACTTTTTGCTGACTTGTACTGGTGGTACCTCACTCTGACTGACCCAGGCCTCTGACTAACCAGGCCCAGGTCCAGTGCTATGTTGAAAGAGACACTTACAAATACAGTAAAAACACCTACATACACAAGGGTGCACTATGGGTTAGGATACCTCCATGATTGACATGCCCTCTCCTATACGGCCCTAGTACATAATAGGGCATGAGGATTGGAACGACCTTTAAGCCCTAGTACATATTAGGGCGTAGTGGTTTAGAGGCCAGCACCCCTTCCTGCTCTTGCATGTGTGCAATGCTGTAGCCTGAGGTCAGTTTAAAAGCAGGCCCGTGTTGGAGGACTGCTTTTAAAATGCAAATTGTGCCCAATATTGACTTTTGGGTTTGGGGCACTTACAAATTGATAAACTACAATGTTGGGGCATATTAGGTATCCCCAGGGGTTCCCCTAGGTGTCCCAGGGGTTAGAGGTCAGGTATCTACAAGGAGGAGAATCCTACTACCAGTTGGAAGGAAAAAGTGAAGGAAGGGGGGAACACTCAGTGTTGTGTAAAATACCCCTCACACACCAACAGGCCCCTTGGTGTCATGCTTCATCATCGGGGTCTTCGCACCCCGCTAAGGGGATGCGGCACGCTACGACCTACGACTACGCGGGAGCGTTGACAAATCAGACTATGTGTGGTGTGTGTTGAGTGCAAGTGAAGGGATTGGATGTGAGTGGGAAGTGTAGTGAGAAAATTAAAAAGTACCTGGCTAGTGGGTAAAAAGAAAAACTTTATTCCGTACCCCTGGCTGGTGCTATTAAAAAAAGTGCAAAAGGGCGAGGTTTTGTGTCTTAATTAGGGACAGAACCTCTGGTGTGCGTCGACATGTTTCGGTACAGGTGTACCTTCTTCAGGACGGGGCACAACTCCCAACCCTACTCACGTTTTTCTAAAGAAATAGGATTTTGTTCTAATTTTTCTAAAAAGTGATTACACTCATTAAAGACGGCTACAATGTGCCTACAGCGGTTCTCTGGAACATGTAATTACATGTCCTGAAAAAAAGAAAAAACCATTAGGTTTGGTTACCATATAGGGTTGGCTCAGACAGGTGCAGTCACCTGGAGCCCCAAACAGTTGATTTAACCTGTAAAGGAAAACAGACATACAAAACACACAACACACAGACACATTTAGGACAAACTTAGGATTCTGTGTTTTTAGATATACCTATGGTATGAGTTGGCTAATGCCTCATGAGCAAGTCCTGAACATCAAGGTAGGTAGGTGGATCCACAATCTATAAGGATAGAGGAGTGGATTCAGTGTTGTTGTTTCTACTCACTTTTTGACTCTGTAATACACCTACAGAGGTCGGACTCTGTTTAGCAAATACTCACGAAATCCGCCTATATTGGCCTCCTTCTACCACCCTGTGCTGCTCCGCCGTAAATGGAGTACGGACGAGCTTGGTGGTATATAAAGGGAGATAAGGTGAGTTCCCATTGGTTAATTAGCGGAAATGGCAAATGGCCATATAAGGGCGATACCCGTGTTGCCGCCTCCTCCATGCATGTGATTTAGTCACATGTAACATGGAAACCTCCGTTATTTGTTAATTACCGGGTTTTGTATGCCCAAATATGGATTTTCCGCTTGCCAGCCACTCACTTGCCGATACTTTCGCTCACGCTGGAGGAGCGCCCGTGTGATGCAGCCGCCGTTGTCTCCCGTTCGCGCATGTGCACTGCCGGGTCTCCGGTATTCTGTTGCGCATGCGCAAAGGTCGGATGTCGACCGCGCATGCGCGTTGGTGTTTGCGCTAGTCATCAATGGTGCTTCTTCGCCCGAATATATCCTCATTGTTGGTTTTGTTGTTTGTAGTTTACAAAGTAGAATTGTAACTAAATAAATCGATAAGGGCTTTTGGTTCTCGTAGGTCTATTCGTTGTTTCAAAAAGGTTTCAGTGCCTTATCATTAGAGTGAGATAAATACTCTGATGTGGTTGACACTATAATACATGTTATTTATACAGGAGGTAATACATGTATTTGCCCTGACTACAGGAGTGGTTCCCCGATTTGCGCTTGTTATTACTCTTGTTTTTCGGGGGTGTTTAGGAGATTTGGCTCCACGGTATGTCATCATTGAGTCCAGTGACATGAGTTGCCAGGCGGAACACCCAACGTTGTTCCTTTTGGAACAGGCCTGATTCAGAGGCTAATCGCTCAATGACGGTCCAGCGTAGATCGTTGACGCAGTGTTGGTGTGACAAGAAATGTGATGCCATCTTGGTTGTTGTTTTTTTGCAGCGTATATTACTTTTGTGTTCCCCTATCCTTATTTTGACGGGGCGGGTGGTCATGCCTATATATTCTAGTCCGCAAGGGCAGTTTATTAGGTAAATCACATTCCTCGTATTGCAGTTGGTAAAGTGGCGCTGCTCCCATGTTGTGCCATTTCTGAAGGTTAGGTTTTTGCTTTTCTGGGTTTGATGACAACAACTGCAATCCCCACATGGGAAATGACCCTGTACACCAGTTACATTGAGTCTCTCCATCCGGTTTTCCCGTGGTCTGGTATGGACCACGATGTCCTTTATGTTTTTGCCCCTCCGATGTGCATGCATCGGTTTCTCAAAATTCAAGTCTCCACAATTCAAAATGCCCCAGTGCTTATTAATGACCTTCGACACCTGGTTTGATATGGTGGAGTAGGTTGTTACACAGATCGGCCTCTTATTTGCTTCTTTTCCTTGGAGATTTTCTTCTATGAGTGCCTCCCTGTGATTGTTTTTTGCGCGCTTCATCGCTTTCTCGATGGTTCTGGTGGGATATTGCCTTTGTACAAGTTTAGTTTTTAGATCTTTCGCTTGTCGGTTGAATTCACTCAACTCTGTGCAGTTTCTCCGGAGTCTAAGAAATTGCCCATAGGGCAGATTTTCCCTTAGATGTCTCGGGTGGAAACTGTCGTAACGTAGCAGACAGTTTCTGGAGGTCGGCTTGAAGTGTGTAGTGCTTTTTAGCCTTCCGTCCTCACTGTAGATGTTTAGATCCAGAAAGACCATTGACGTATTTGAAACGGTGCTGGTGAATTTTAGATATTCGTTCTGGTTATTTAGCCAGGTTACAAAATTCATGGCGCTGTTGACATCACCGTTCCAGATGATCAAAATGTCATTGATGTATCGTTTCCAGATGCCAATCTGGGAACGATAAGGGTTACTTTCATGTAGGATCTTTTGTTCCTCTAGATGGTAGACGTATAGTCCTGCTAAGCTTGGAGCAAAAGTACTTCCCATGCTCGTTCCATGGGTTTGTAGGTATAGTGTCTCCTTATACTGAAAAAAATTGTCTTTCAGGGCCATGGTGATACACTCTAGGACAAGATTTCTCGGTGTTTGGTATTTCCAAGTTTTGCTGAAGAGTACTTCTTCGATGATCTCTAGTGTCTCTTCATGGGGCAGGCTTGTGTATAAGCTCTCCACGTCCAAGCTTATCAAAAGCTGCGTGGTTGGATCAAAGGTTGTATCTTCCAGCAGTTGTAGTACCGATTTGGTGTCCTTCAGGTACGTATGTGTTGCTTGTACCATCGGTCTAAGAAAGGCGTCTGAGAATTTTGATAGGGGTTCCAGGATGGATCCAATTCCAGAGACTATTGGTCTTCCAGGTGGGTTGTCAATGTTCTTATGTATCTTGGGGATACAATAAAAGTATGGTATCCTAGGGGTGGGTTGTTGCAGGAATTCAGCTTCCTTCTTGCTGATCCAGTTGTGGGCTAGTCCTTCCTCCACCATACCTCCAATCCGAATTCTTAGTCGTTCTGTTGGATCACTCTCCAATATTTTATAGTTCCGTTCGTCAGACAACAGACGTTGGCATTCTCTGTCATACTTCTCAAGGGATTGTAGTACTATTGCTCCCCCCTTGTCAGCTGGTTTGATGACTAGCTCGCTGTTGGCCGTTAATTCTCGAAGTGCTCGCTGTTCTTCTCCACTGGTGTTGTAGAAGACATTCCTCCCTTGTGTGTTCAGCTTGTTGACCTCTGTTATCACCGCCTTCTCGAAGGTTAGAATCTCTACGGGGATGCCTGAATCGGGAGGGGTGAATGTCTTCTACAACACCAGTGGAGAAGAACAGCGAGCACTTCGAGAATTAACGGCCAACAGCGAGCTAGTCATCAAACCAGCTGACAAGGGGGGAGCAATAGTACTACAATCCCTTGAGAAGTATGACAGAGAATGCCAACGTCTGTTGTCTGACGAACGGAACTATAAAATATTGGAGAGTGATCCAACAGAACGACTAAGAATTCGGATTGGAGGTATGGTGGAGGAAGGACTAGCCCACAACTGGATCAGCAAGAAGGAAGCTGAATTCCTGCAACAACCCACCCCTAGGATACCATACTTTTATTGTATCCCCAAGATACATAAGAACATTGACAACCCACCTGGAAGACCAATAGTCTCTGGAATTGGATCCATCCTGGAACCCCTATCAAAATTCTCAGACGCCTTTCTTAGACCGATGGTACAAGCAACACATACGTACCTGAAGGACACCAAATCGGTACTACAACTGCTGGAAGATACAACCTTTGATCCAACCACGCAGCTTTTGATAAGCTTGGACGTGGAGAGCTTATACACAAGCCTGCCCCATGAAGAGACACTAGAGATCATCGAAGAAGTACTCTTCAGCAAAACTTGGAAATACCAAACACCGAGAAATCTTGTCCTAGAGTGTATCACCATGGCCCTGAAAGACAATTTTTTTCAGTATAAGGAGACACTATACCTACAAACCCATGGAACGAGCATGGGAAGTACTTTTGCTCCAAGCTTAGCAGGACTATACGTCTACCATCTAGAGGAACAAAAGATCCTACATGAAAGTAACCCTTATCGTTCCCAGATTGGCATCTGGAAACGATACATCGATGACATTTTGATCATCTGGAACGGTGATGTCAACAGCGCCATGAATTTTGTAACCTGGCTAAATAACCAGAACGAATATCTAAAATTCACCAGCACCGTTTCAAATACGTCAATGGTCTTTCTGGATCTAAACATCTACAGTGAGGACGGAAGGCTAAAAAGCACTACACACTTCAAGCCGACCTCCAGAAACTGTCTGCTACGTTACGACAGTTTCCACCCGAGACATCTAAGGGAAAATCTGCCCTATGGGCAATTTCTTAGACTCCGGAGAAACTGCACAGAGTTGAGTGAATTCAACCGACAAGCGAAAGATCTAAAAACTAAACTTGTACAAAGGCAATATCCCACCAGAACCATCGAGAAAGCGATGAAGCGCGCAAAAAACAATCACAGGGAGGCACTCATAGAAGAAAATCTCCAAGGAAAAGAAGCAAATAAGAGGCCGATCTGTGTAACAACCTACTCCACCATATCAAACCAGGTGTCGAAGGTCATTAATAAGCACTGGGGCATTTTGAATTGTGGAGACTTGAATTTTGAGAAACCGATGCATGCACATCGGAGGGGCAAAAACATAAAGGACATCGTGGTCCATACCAGACCACGGGAAAAACGGATGGAGAGACTCAATGTAACTGATGTACAGGGTCATTTCCCATGTGGGGATTGCAGTTGTTGTCATCAAACCCAGAAAAGCAAAAACCTAACCTTCAGAAATGGCACAACATGGGAGCAGCGCCACTTTACCAACTGCAATACGAGGAATGTGATTTACCTAATAAACTGCCCTTGCGGACTAGAATATATAGGCATGACCACCCGCCCCGTCAAAATAAGGATAGGGGAACACAAAAGTAATATACGCTGCAAAAAAACAACAACCAAGATGGCATCACATTTCTTGTCACACCAACACTGCGTCAACGATCTACGCTGGACCGTCATTGAGCGATTACCCTCTGAATCAGGCCTGTTCCAAAAGGAACAACGTTGGGTGTTCCGCCTGGCAACTCATGTCACTGGACTCAATGATGACATACCGTGGAGCCAAATCTCCTAAACACCCCCGAAAAACAAGAGTAATAACAAGCGCAAATCGGGGAACCACTCCTGTAGTCAGGGCAAATACATGTATTACCTCCTGTATAAATAACATGTATTATAGTGTCAACCACATCAGAGTATTTATCTCACTCTAATGATAAGGCACTGAAACCTTTTTGAAACAACGAATAGACCTACGAGAACCAAAAGCCCTTATCGATTTATTTAGTTACAATTCTACTTTGTAAACTACAAACAACAAAACCAACAATGAGGATATATTCGGGCGAAGAAGCACCATTGATGACTAGCGCAAACACCAACGCGCATGCGCGGTCGACATCCGACCTTTGCGCATGTGCAACAGAATACCGGAGACCCGGCAGTGCACATGCGCGAACGGGAGACAACGGCGGCTGCATCACACGGGCGCTCCTCCAGCGTGAGCGAAAGTATCGGCAAGTGAATGGCTGGCAAGCGGAAAATCCATATTTGGGCATACAAAACCCGGTAATTAACAAATAACGGAGGTTTCCATGTTACATGTGACTAAATCACATGCATGGAGGAGGCGGCAACACGGGTATCGCCCTTATATGGCCATTTGCCATTTCCGCTAATTAACCAATGGGAACTCACCTTATCTCCCTTTATATACCACCAAGCTCGTCCGTACTCCATTTACGGCGGAGCAGCACAGGGTGGTAGAAGGAGGCCAATATAGGCGGATTTCGTGAGTATTTGCTAAACAGAGTCCGACCTCTGTAGGTGTATTACAGAGTCAAAAAGTGAGTAGAAACAACAACACTGAATCCACTCCTCTATCCTTATAGATTGTGGATCCACCTACCTACCTTGATGTTCAGGACTTGCTCATGAGGCATTAGCCAACTCATACCATAGGTATATCTAAAAACACAGAATCCTAAGTTTGTCCTAAATGTGTCTGTGTGTTGTGTGTTTTGTATGTCTGTTTTCCTTTACAGGTTAAATCAACTGTTTGGGGCTCCAGGTGACTGCACCTGTCTGAGCCAACCCTATATGGTAACCAAACCTAATGGTTTTTTCTTTTTTTCAGGACATGTAATTACATGTTCCAGAGAACCGCTGTAGGCACATTGTAGCCGTCTTTAATGAGTGTAATCACTTTTTAGAAAAATTAGAACAAAATCCTATTTCTTTAGAAAAACGTGAGTAGGGTTGGGAGTTGTGCCCCGTCCTGAAGAAGGTACACCTGTACCGAAACATGTTGACGCACACCAGAGGTTCTGTCCCTAATTAAGACACAAAACCTCGCCCTTTTGCACTTTTTTTAATAGCACCAGCCAGGGGTACGGAATAAAGTTTTTCTTTTTACCCACTAGCCAGGTACTTTTTAATTTTCTCACTACACTTCCCACTCACATCCAATCCCTTCACTTGCACTCAACACACACCACACATAGTCTGATTTGTCAACGCTCCCGCGTAGTCGTAGGTCGTAGCGTGCCGCATCCCCTTAGCGGGGTGCGAAGACCCCGATGATGAAGCATGACACCAAGGGGCCTGTTGGTGTGTGAGGGGTATTTTACACAACACTGAGTGTTCCCCCCTTCCTTCACTTTTTCCTTCCAACTGGTAGTAGGATTCTCCTTGTTTATGTATCAGTGCCCGTGGAGTAGGAATCCTACTTTGTACTCTACCTCCCTTCTTTGTTAAGTATAATCTACAAGGAGGACCCTTATAAAATGAGTGTTATATGCCCTGGGTTTAGTGAAATTGCACATTCACTGCCTACATTGTAGTATAGTGCTTCCCCAAATCGGCTTTGTGCTAGGAGCACTTTGAAGTGAGGATCTGCAATATTATGATCAAATCAGAACCCTTAAAGTCTTTCCTATGTATTCTAGGGGTGGGGGGTCCTGTAGGTATACTAGGATCCTTATACAGGCCCTGGTATTGGAGAAATTGGCCAGGTAATTTTTCCATTGCAGATCCCCAGCCCATAGGTTAACATTGCAAGAGGTTATTAATTAATAACTGGAGAAAGGAAAGCCATGCAACTAGGATTAAAGGACTCGGAAGAATGTTAATGATAAATGCAACAATGTGGTATTGTTGAATTTATTCTAAAATGTAGAGACACGAAGTTATAAGACTTTCTTGTCTGCAAGCCACAATTCAGCCCTCTAGTGCCCTGTCTTGTTTTGTCAGAGGTAAGTGGATTGGACTGGCTGTTTGAAGAGGTGATAAATGACCCCTGGAGTTAGGTGGCCTGTCTGGGAGTAGAGGTGTCTGGGCATAGGAATGCCAGAGCCAGGGGGAGTGGTAGTAAACAATGCTCTTCAAGAGAAGGAGCCAAGCTGGAAAAATCACTTTCACCTCTCCCACTGCCGGATGGGGGGATTAAGGAAGAATTCCCAGATGTAAGGAGAGTGGACCTAGGTAGATAAAGCCATCCTGTAGGCTGGTTTAGTTAGTTCTGTTCTCTCAGCTGGAAAATCAGCCATGATGAATTTTGGAGAAAATGTGCTCTCTTTGGGGAAATAATGCCATAGTTTAGAGGATGCAGTCATACCTTGGAGCATTGCCCTGCACCTCATTGGACAGGAGTGTCTTCCTTCTTGACCCAGACAACTTGGAATAAGTATCTGAAAGGGACAAAGCCTCTCAGATGATGCTGCTTCAAACTTGGGAGAAGAAGGGTCCCTGCTGAGGAGTTTGATTTGAACCAACCAGGCCCTGGACTGAAGATTGCGCCTGTTGCACAATCTGGAATGACAGACCTATGGACTACCTTGCTTCAAAAGGACTAAAGAGTGGACTCCCTGCACGCTGAAGGGTAACAGAGCTAACCTGGTCCATCAAGAATCCCCAGCCTGGAGAACTACCAGTGAATTTGAAAGTGTTTTGTCCAAGTGGATTGTGGTAACTGAAGTCCATTTCAAGGACCATCTTGGTTATTCCAGACCCGTGGAGTAAGTTTTGGACACTTTGAGACCCTTTGGAAAACTTCAGGAAGAAGTTCCAGAGGTTTGGAGAAGTTTGGAACAACTTTGGTAAAAAGCTCTATAAGTGGACCGACTCACTCTGGCTAGCCAAGCCGACAACCATCAACCATGAGTTGGCCTGCCGTCCAGGTTCCTCCCGCTGAGAAGCTCCAGGGGTCCGACTTCCAGAGTTTGATCGGGCGTAGGCAGAAACCCAAGCTGGCAAACCCTCACCGAATCCAGCCTAGTGAAAAGCATTGAGGGACCCTGCAAGAAAAAGCTCGGCAAACATTTCTAATTCCGAACTTAGAAAAGGTGACCGGGGCCAACCATGAGAGCCAAGCCACCCACCATCAACTGTGTGCCAGCCTGCATCCCTAGCTCGTACCGCTGGAAAGCTCCGGAGCATGGACTTCCATAAGTTTGACCGGGAGTTTGTTGCAAGGCAAGCCGGCGAACCCTCACTGAATCAGGGCTGGCTGAGAGCTTTGACGGACCCCGTGAAGAAAAGCTCCAGAAAAGTTACTAAGTCAGAAGGTAAAAACTTTGACCGAGACCTACCGCAAGGAGTAGCCCCACGGGGCTTCATCGTGGTCAGCCTGAAACGTTGACTTTAAGCAGGTCCAGCGTGACTCGATGTACCAAAGAGGGATATAAGTTTCTATTTTCTATATCGTGCTAAATTTTTAAAAAGTCATATTCCCGGTTCCCTACATTGGATTTTTTTCATTTTAAAGAGAAAAATATTTTGTATTTTTATAAATTGGTGTTGGATTTTTATTGTGTGTTGTGTCTTAATTATTTACTGAATTGGTGTTTTTAAATGCTTCACATACCTGCTCACAGCCAAGCTACCAAAGCTTGAGCATGAGAATAATTTTCGAAGACCGGTAGGAAGCTATATATTGAGGTAGTGTCCTTATTGCCGGGGACAGATATCCATTAGCCCCTACGATTAACCCAATTTCCAACATCCAGAGCAATCACTCTTAAACAATACTGTCTACAAGTATGGATGACATGGGACTCCTACACCCTGTAGTTTTATTTAACATTTCCTATACACAGACTTACACACCTATGATTGACTGCCTCTGTGTAGTGTGAATGATGTAAAGTGCTGACACCCTGCACTGGTATGAGCGGCGCTATATAACTAATTGAATGCTTCTGAGAGAGTAGGTATGGAGACTTGGGCAGCACTATTAAAGGGTGGTAGTGAGGGAATCTGTGGCGGAACTAGGTTGTTGAATACCAAGGCTGTCTATCTGATTTCATCTCCTGCCTCCTTTATCCAACAAAATACTCTCCCTCCACATTATCTCACTCTTCCAGGTTCTTTCTCATCTTTGCTTTCTCCTTTTTCTCTGTTTTCCATATTTCCCTTCCTCCTTCTGCCAACAACTCCTAATGCCTTTCTCTTGTTTGGTTTTACAGTCTAATGGTTTAAATAATGTACCGGTCTCTAACAAAGAATACAGTTACGCCTCACCTGCAGACACCAACTTAAATTAAGCATCATTAGCTTGCAGCCCACAAAGGGAATGCCAGAGTGGCTATTCTGGCCCTTTCTGCATTGTATATCCTTCCTGAAGAGCAGATACACCCTTTTCTCTCCTTTCTGCAAGACACAGGGATCCCAGCCTTCTCCCTTCCCTATGGAATGGAGAAGTGTGCGTGGCGATCGGTCTCTTCGACTGCCAGGGAACCGCCCGCCATTGTTATATGGCGGGCAGTAATGCAGTCATCAATGGTGGTTGGACTATCAACGACGCGGTGATGTGGCAGTCCAACCACCATTATAATCACCCCCTAAGTTTAATGTGCATGCAAATCCAACATTACCAACCCCAAGTAAGTTGCACTACTAGTGCTGAAAAAGTCCAATGGAGGTGCCAATGGACGAGGTGGACTGGCCTCAAGGGTCTTGTGACCTCAGTGACAGAGTCACTGTCGCTCTAGTGTGTGCTTCTTCGTATGCCTGCTCGCAAGACTGGAGGTGAACTGCATGGATTGTGGTGGACAGGCATTCAAGGTTAACTCACACTTGCCACTGTTAGGGTCCACCTGCTGGTGCTAAGACACCAGGGCTTCTAAGGTCTATCGGGCCTTCTAAGGTGTAGCATCGGAATGAGCTCTGTCAGGAGTGTGGACTGGTGGACTGGTCATGAAGGCTGAAAATGGTGCTCCAGTTCCAAATTTGTCAGCTTTGGCCAGAGTGCCAAATCCTCTCCCCTACTTAACACCATATTGCCCCACTGGGAGAAACTGGCACTGCCTTCAGCTACAACCCAATTGTGCTGAGACTCAATTAAAATTATGCATTGGACAAGAGTAAAATGCTGCCTGAAAAAAAGTAACAACACCGTGTAAAAAGCAAACACTGAATGCAAGGATGAGCAAAGCATGTGAAATGTAAGCAGGAACAACATGGTTACCCTAACGGTTTTAAACTCATTATTCAGAAATCAGTAAGTGATTTTGCCTGAAAAGTTCAGGACATGATTACAGGACCAGGAAGGGACCCGTTTCAATGTCCAATGCTTATATCCTTACAAAATGTAAGCAATTTGGTTTAAAAAAGACAAAATCCCTCAACACAGAGCTGCAGTACACATTTTATAGGCTAAACTAATTAAAACAGTTGAAAACACTCATATTAAACGTTTTCCAGTCCACCCCTCCACCAGGTATTGCAGTCCCTTTATGAATGGTGCACTTCCCCACCCTGGGAAAACAATGTGGTTCAAAGAAAGAAGATAAAAAGAAAGTAGCGCTTCACTGGAAAACTCTGTAAAGCAGCGCTAAGGTGCATGGGTGTAAATAACAATCTGGCCTGTCTGCTGACCACTCTGTATTGCTTTATTTGGTTATTTAATTATTTTTCTTATTTTGATACATTTTTCTCTCCGTCCCAAGGTTGTACTTTGGGATAGAACCTGGTCAGAAAATGAGGACATTTCCAGCCAAAGTGTTCTGCTCGTTTTTAGATCCATTTCAGGGGGAACAAATAAAGAAAAGGAGAGGCAAGAGAGAGTATGTAACAGCTGTCTTTTGAAATCAGCATTTGAGGGTAAGCGAGACAGACACAAAGAGATGGAGGAATAAAGAGAGAGAGAGGGGGGGGAAGGGAAGCTACCAGAGGCAGAGCAGGAGAAGCTGACACTGGTCTTGCTTTCTCTGGGCATGACGGAAAAGAGACAAGTTTTTTCCCTTCTCTGCTCTTCCCAGACTGGCCAAGCCTTACTGCAGAATAACAAAGGGCAGAGGGCGGGTGGCCTCTTTGACTGCAGGCAGGTGAGGTCACAGGTCAAGTACAGGGCCATTAGGTAGCGCTTTTGTGCGCTAATGGTCCTGCTAATAACAGAAGGGAGAGGGGAAATTCTTTTATCCCCTCGTACACCCCACCCTTGTCCCCTGTGTCCCCCCCACTCCAAAATCTGGGGCGGATATGTCCCCCGCGTCCCCCACACTTCCTACGCCCATGCCCTCACTGCTCTTGCTTTTGGGCCTGATTTACAGGTCGACAGGGGGGGGGTACTCTGTCGCATAAGCATCTGAGCACCCTTTCTGCCAAACCCTCATGTAGAGTCGGGCGGACCTTAAGGATTCCATTGACCGAGGTCCCATTGGCTTTGTGGACAGAAAGCTTCCCACAATGCAAGACATGATAGGGGTTGTTGGAGGAATGAACGTTCACCGCTCGCCCTATTTAGGGTGGATGCTCTAATGCTTTTATTTTCTGTCCGTCACTGGCAGTGAGGGACAGAAAAAAACTATAATAACCACCTCACCTTAGATAAAAACGCCAGGGTGTGGGAGTCATTAGCTTTTTGTTTTTCATAAACAAACTCTGCTTCGGGACCTTGCTTCTGAAAAAGAAAACTTTGTGAAAAGTTTGGGTGATGACCCTCAAAACTGAGGGCAGCTGTCCACCCAAAATTTTGCACATTAAAAGGAACTGCCATGGCGGTGGTTTGTTTAAGCGTACAGAGATGACCGCTGGGCCAGCAGGCAGCTCTAAATTTGGAAGTCCGCCAGGGTGGTTGGAGGTAATGTTCTCTGCCACTCTGAAGGATGGAGCACGGTGCGTCAAACCTTAAATCCAGCCCTTAGTCTTTTTTCTATTTTAATCATAAACAACAAATTCCTCCAGGCTAAGACCCCATCCCCAAACAGTTCTTGTTTTTTGTCCAGCTCAAGGAAATATCTGGTGGGGTGCACCAAAGTCCTAAAGAGAACAGTCAGGTGGGATGACTCGGTTTTAGCAAGTACAGTTGTTCAGTGGTATCATTTGTTGTGCCCCTCGGTGTTGTGCAAGAGCCATGCAGGGTGTTGGCAGAAATAATACTTGAGAGTGAGTAGACACGAGCATCAAGAGAAGGCTTGCCGTAGGTACTCTCTGTATATACAGATGCTTCCACCTCTGGGTAAAAATGTTGGGACGATTCAGAAACTGCATCTTGTAGTGCTTTAGTGGTACTACAATCTCACCACTAAAGTACTACTGACTGCTATTCACAAACCTACAAGTGTAAATATGAACATTGACCTGTACTACATTTCTATGGAGAGATCCTCACACATGTAAGTTTACTACTTAGGGGTCGATTCCAATCTCGCTCGGAAGGCCTCCGAATCGGATTTGGCTTTACCGGATCTGATTCGTAGCCCTTGTTAACGACCGATTCGTACACAGGTCTGAAGGACCAAGTAGGATGCGAAGTTCGAGTATGCGCCGACCGAATCGTTTCCGGGACCCGAACCTGTCCGAATGACTCGTACATAGACAAAACATGCTGCGCAATGGAGCCTGATTCCGACCGAGTACGATGCATGATCCGAATAGCCGCTTTGCCTCGGTCTCAGCGAGATGAAACAGCTGTCAGAAGCGTACCTCAGGGGCCGTACCTGGACCCCCTTCACCCGGGGCCACCCGAATCTGTCAAGGGGGGTGCCCATGGGTCCCCCAGATCCAAGCATGCACAGTGTGTCCACCTCAGGGTGTACGCTTTTCCCTACCGGCCCATAGAGTTCAATGGAAGTCCGAGCAAATCAAGTCTGTATGCTTACGGACATATCATACTCGCTCGCTTGGAATCCCGGAGCACATTTCATCCGGAAAGCCCTCCGGATCCAAGCCGACCAGAGGACTTTACGGATGGGATCAGAATCGGACCCTTAGTAGTAAACGTAGGAGGGACTGGGGGAGTAGCTGGAAACAGGGGCACACTTACTACTAAATGGAAGGGTTGGGGTTTTTGGAGAGAAATATCGAGGGGTTTATGGAAGGGATTTGCAAGGGTCGTGCTCTAACCCACAAAAAAGTTAGCCCATTGCTATTCACAAATCTGCACTTCTAAAGTTACTAGAGCCAAAAGTGACCCACAACAGTAGTAAATTACTCCGGTTCAGAACTGCATTCACTCCAGCATTACATATGGGCAACTACTGATACTGCAATACTCTCCCATAGAAAATAATGGAGGTAGGGACTTAAAATAAAACCACATAGGAAATAAATTTACATTAAAGTAGATTATTTAAAATATATATATATATAAATATAGTTTAATGTTTTAAAAAAATCTAAAAGTAAAATATTTTTTATTTAATTATAAAATAATTGAACACCTTTTTTTAATTTCTAAAGTAATGTAACAATTCTTTACTAAGACATAATTAAATTTTGTTCAATTAATTGTATAGATCACTTTTAATAAATATTCAAGTATACTTTTTTTTACGGGTGGTGGGAATTTATTTTGTAATTTAAAATTCAGGGAGATGATTTTTATTTAATTTATTAATTTATTATTTCTACATTCATGAAAGATCTAAGTTAATAGTATTTTTTCATTTGTTCTACATTTAAAATACATATATAGCATCATTTACATTTGATATTTAACTTAAAGATATTTAACAATTTTTTTGAGTTGAATAAATGTGTTTTCTTTTCCATATAAGTTAACATAGGGAGACTCCACAGTCGAGAAGGAGATCTCCCTACTGTAAAATCTAGGAGAAATTAACAAAGTGTATTAAAATGTATAACAAATTAGTAAAAAAAGGTTTATGTTAAATATGTATGTACATTCATATTGTATATTTATTTTAAATGTAGAACACATTTTAAAAATTGCTACATCACCATTAACTTAATTCTGAATAAAATCCTCTATTAATTTAAATATATTGGATTAAATAAAAACTATTTTATCTGAAGTTTAAGTTAAAAGAAAATACCACTTAAAGTTAAAAAACACATTCTTATTATGCACTAATAATAATTATTAAAAGTGAGGTTTAGCATTATTTAAAAGTAGTTTAATAATTTTTTTGTAAAAACTAATGTTACATTAATTCTTAAATTCAAAACTTTGTTCAAATATTTTATAATATAATAATGAATGTTTTCTTTTTTAGATCATATTAAAATTAAAGTATACTTATTTATATTTGTAACTATTTTTAAATATTCATAAAATGTAGCATTCTTTCCTATGTTTTTTTTAAGTCTCTACCTTCATTATTTACAATGAGATGGTATTATAGTACCACTGGTTGGCCATGCCTGGTGTTGGGCTTAAACTGTGTCTTTGTGGCAGTTATAACTTACACTTGTAAGGGAAAATCCGCTCCCTGTTTTGAGGAACTTTACACTTGAATTTTGTGAATAGCCCAAAATAGTAACGTTATCACACGTGTTAGAGTAACTGACATACAACTTCCTCACAAGTGTAAGTTACCCTGGTGAATATCCTTCGCTCTCTTCCAAGTAAGACTCTAGGAATGAAACGTGAGTCTGGTATGTTGCTCAGCCTGGTGTATTTGATTGAGCACATCTCTCCTTTGTGCATGTGCACTTCAGTTCAGACTCTATTTCCAAGGCAACTAAGAAAGCAGGACATACTTGCTTACTTAGGCCTACTACCCCTCATGGTGTGTAGGTCATCAACCAGGGCTCTCCAGCCATCTCTGCCCTGGGCTCTTCTTTCAATCTGAATTCAGGTGTAACCTGTCTCCTTGCAGTCCACCTCAAGGTCTCAGCACCAGGTGTTTCTTGGCCTTCCTCTTTTCCTTTTCCCTTGAGAGTTCCAGGTCAGGGCTTGCCTGGTGGTGTTTGATGTGGGCTTGCTCAGGGTGTGGCCTATCCAGCACCAGCATCTTTTCATGATTTCTTCATGAGCATAGGTCATTGTTGCTGATGAAGTCTGGCCAGTGGATTTAGAGGATTTTCCTCAGATGAGTGTTGATAAAGGACTGGACTTTGTTGGTGTCAGTCACTGTTGGCTTACAAGTTTTGCTTCATACGGAAGGACCAACTATACATTGTTTTTTTTAAAAGCCTGATCTTGGTTTGCAGAGTTAGGTCCTTGGAGCTCCAGATCTTCTTTGGCTGAATGAAAGCAGCCCTTGCGTTGCAGATTCTTGCCTTGACGTCCATGTCTGTGCCTACCTGCTGGTCTATGACACTGCCCAGGTAGGTGAAGGCCTCAACCTCTTCCAGTGCATCGCCTGCAAGAGTGACTGCCGCTGGGCAGGCTGTCTTAGCCTTCAGGCTTTAGCTCCCCCTGTGGATGTTGAGGCCAAGTGTTGCTGATGTGGCTGCCACCTTGTCGATCTTCTCTTGCATCTGCAGATGAGCATGGGAGAGTAGGGCCAGGCCATCTGCAAAGTCCAGGTGATTTAGCTATGTCCAAAGTGTCCACCGGATCACATTTCTTCTCCTTGCTGTGGATGTCTGCATGATCCAGTCTACGGCCAACAGGAAGAAAAAAGGCGAGTGCAAACCACCCTGGTGACTCTAGTCCTGCCTGGACCATCTTGCTGGTCAATCCCGTACAAAAATTCCTGATGATTCTTATAACCTTATCTGGCTCATCGAAGTGGAGGAGTAGTTTCCATAGGGTCTCCCTGACCATGCTGTTTAAAGCCTTCTCAGGCAAACACAACAAGCCAGAAAGACCGGTTAAGGCCAAAGTTGAGAAGATAATCAATGGTAACCAAGGCCAACAATGAAGATGGGTTGAGCACTTAAAAAACTGCTGAACTGGTCTGCACCAGACATACAGCCAGCTGACAAGGACTTGCCAATCACTACAGCAGACCAACACTGGAAGAAATACGGCAAGCCATCAAACATCTGAGAAACGGGAAGGCAGCAGGACTTGATACAACATTCCTGCAGAGGCACTGAAGGCAGACATTGAAACATCAGTAGACACGGTGTACCCCATGTTTGGAAGGATCGTGGAAGAGGAAAAGGTGACATCAGACTGGAAGGAGTCAAGATCCCTAAGAAAGGTTCCCTGAGTAACTGTGCAAACTACAGAGGGATAACTCTTCTATCACCCCCAGATAAAGTGTGTGTTCAACAGATTCATCCTGAGCAGAATGAAGGAACAAGTCGATGTTTAGTTGTGAGACCAGCAGGCCGGCTCCCACAAGGATAGTTTCTGCACACTTAAATTGCAACACTGCATCATCATCAAGCAGTTGATGGCATGGAACTCCCCCCTCTATGTCATCTTTATCGACTGTGAGTACATGGGAAGAGGTTGCTCTATAATACCAGTTACTTCTGGTCTTCCTTGTTTCCACAAGAGCGTCTGGGCCAAAAGGAAGGCTGCTAAACAGGTGAAAAATGCAGTAATTTTGAAGAGCCCCTGCAGAAAAAAGAAAAGCAAAGAAATGTCCTCGCTCCAGGACAGTTTACGGCAATTATAAAAGAGGCTGTAAACCTAGCTATGACGAATCAAGCTGATAATGAGCATGAAGCTAATCAAGTCTTAAATGAGGAACCTATAGGTAGAATACGAAGCATTTTTGGCACTTACCAAAGACAAAAATGTTTAACCCATAGTTTGAGCCATTGAAAGGAGGATTTGTGCCAAACTTAGATCCTCAGAAGAAGAGTCTATCTGGTGCATGTGGCTGTGCAGAATAAACTGGATAAAGAATGGATGGTACTGAAAAGCAATCCTTACCAGGTCCTGGCAAAACAATATAGACTTGACAAATTTGCAGACGAGGTTCCAGAATTAACCAAAGTCCATTTTCAGATACATGACAGAATATATTGCCGCTCGGTTGTTTACCAGCTCCATTTTCAAAGGCCTGGGGAGTGGATGGAGGCTCTATGAGCTAAAAGACCACAAGGTCTATGCATGCTTTAAATAAAAAATAAATTCTCTGATTTGTAGAGCGCAGGTAATCACCCTGGAGGGTCTCTAGGTGCTCTTCGTGCATATGGGGAGGGTATACAACGTTTAGCAGGCATTTTTTACAACGCACTACCATTACAACGCAGGCATTACCACGCATACCATTACAACGCATTGCGCTGGGGGGCGCTCTAGGATAGGGAATAAGTTTAATTTTATATCCAACACCTTCCCTAGTGTCCACGGGGACTGGAGTTGAAATATAAAATTATACTTACCACTATCCAGCACCTCAAAGCGCTATGCGTTGTAACGGTATTCGTTGTAAATACCGCGTTGTAAAGGTATGAGTGGTAAAAGTATGCGTGCTAACGTCATACATCCTATGGGGAGATTACGCGATTTGCCCAGAATCATATGATGTTGATTCAACAACAAGACTTAAACCTGGATTCCCAGCTCCAAAATTGGCAGCTCTGGCTATTAGCCACACCCTCTCCAACTCACCCTCTGCCACTTCCCTCTAACATCGATCGTGACGCAGTTCCTGACTATAGTCTGGAGAGGGGTTTGATGCCAGATGCAAGTGATCGATTCAAAATATTGGAGCTTCTGAGACATGGCTTTCTTAAAAATGCACCAGTTTCCAAGTTAGGAGCGCAGTGGGCTTGTATATGACTTTTATAAGGGATTGAGATCTAGAAAAAAGGATACCTTTAGCAAAGAGATTATTACCTAGTTTTTTGTAAAAGCAAATGGACCAGGGGATGATTCCCTGCCAGGTAGAACTTCTGTTCCATCCTAGGTCACCCGCGGGCTGCCACAGTGGGTCACTTTCTCTGGCCTGTCACCTGATGTTGACGGATGGAGCTGGACTTACTAAAACATCTATACATTGTACGTTGTTTGTTCACGTCCACACAGCCGCTACCATGGTGCGCTGAATGGCATTTTCTGAGCCTGGTCCACGTTCGAAGGGGTGTGGATTTTTCCTCCAGGGTGTCCATCACAAGAACGTCATCTCTCGTAAAAAGATCTATTTTTGGCTCACCAAGTCCTTGTTTCTTGATCTTCTCAGAAGGTTTGTGGTGGAATCCAGGTGTTGAGGAACCCACCAAGAGCCACTCGAAGGAAGTCCTGATGCACCACCGGCTGATGATTTTGCAATAAGGTCCTATTTTTTTTTATTGCTTTTGGACCTGCATTCTGTATCACTGGGGGTACAAATTCCTCTGTGTTTGCCCTCCTGATCCCTGTGGCACATGAGAGGGGGGAGATTGACAGTCTGCTGGGTTGTCTGACCTGGGATTGAGAAGTTGTACTTTTGGAGCTGAAGAGCCATTTTTCTGTCTTCAGCAGCAGCACTTAATTTGTTAACACATAAGTGCCAGGTCTCTCGTCAGGAGGCCACTGCAGCTTGCACCACACATTGCCCCCGCCAGCGTTGCCAATGATAGTTACAACACAGCTACTACCCATCACACTCCTACAAGTGTGACAGTTCAGACTACGCAAGGACATTAAAGCTATAAGAATGGCTTGGGCTACAGGTAATAGTCATTTTAATGTATATTGATTTAATAATAAACTATTGCTGTGGTCATCTTAAATCAGCCAGACAGCGCCACCTTGTGGCAGACTGTCACAAGCGCAGGAGTTGACAACTAAGTGCTGGTCCCAAGCACTGGAGACCACTGGCTCAAATTAAGCACTGCTTGTCAGCGGACAGTAAGTAGTACCCTGGAACATGGATACAAGAGGCTTGTGGTCAATGTCCGCGTGGACTTCATGGCTGTATAAATAGAGGTGAATGTGCCACAGTCCCACTCAGTGGCCAGAGCCTCCCTCTCTATCTGCAGGCAGTGTTTTCTGTGTCTGTCAGTGCTCCACTAGCCACCAAGGCCCACTGCTCTCCAGTATTCCCGCAGTATTACCGCACCTCAGCCCACTGAACAAGCATTTACCACCAGTAATATGCTGGCCTTTGCATAAACATATCTCACTGTGGTTTCACTCAGGATGCAGACGTGTTCAGGAAAGCCTGGCTGTGTTCCTCATTATGCTGCCACACTCGCTTGGCTTTAACAAGGCTGAGTAGGGCTTCTGTGGGAGTGCCTAGAAGTGCCCTCACCATCCGCATCATCATATCATTCATGGAGATTCCAGATGGCTAGTGCCTAGAGACAACGTTCTTCATACGCGTAATTTGTAACGTGCATAGGATCCAAAATGCATAACCCGGGAGCTTCAGGTCTTTCATTAGCTCCCCATAGCTAGACGTTCTGCCTTCAAGGCGCTGTGCATCTTTCAGAGAGCCATCCGTGGTAAAGGGCCATTGTTCATCCAAGATAAATTCCAAGATACTCACTGACTACAACACTCTGCTCTAGGCCGGCAGCTCCTCTGTTGTCAGAACTATGGAACTCCAGCTCAGCTAATTTAGAAACATACAAGACCGTCTCAACTGTGGGGTCTTGCGAGTTAGCAATGACCGAACCCATCTGGCACCTGAAGGACTCCGTAGAGCTATGACGTAGGTGTTAGAGTGGGATGCAATGAAGGCGGATTTAGAATGTTTAGTTTGCAGTTACACATGGAAGAATAAAGACATGTAATACTAAGCTCTGTGAGTGGCGTAGTCATTTGCGGGGACCCAGGCTGGGGAAGACGCTACTTCAACCTTACCATGGAAGTGAAGACCTTGCTCTGCGGAATGATCCCACAGGGCTTTTATCCCACCAGCCTCTGGTCAGAGTGTGCCACAGGACACTTTCTCTGCTGCTCTCTGTGCTCTTCTAAAAATGTCCTATGACTGTCCATAACCGGAGCTTTGGATTGGACACTGGCTGTTTGCGACCATAGATGGAATAATGCTGGTAAAGTTGTACCTGTGGCTGCTCTCAAACCAGGGGTCGGCCCATCGGTCACATGACTGGGGCTTAGAGCCTGCTTCTCCCCATATACCCTTGGGTCTCTTGATCTCCAGCCTCTCCATCTGGAGGGGCTGTGAAGCGTGGACACCGCCCACGTTCTTTCCGTTCCGCACTTGTCAGGGTGCAGGAGGGGCTCAAGGTCTGAATCCATGGCTATGGTAGTCAAGCCTCAGTTATCCTTCACTAAACCCCCCATTAATTCACTTCATCTAAATTTCACAGCCTTAACCTATTACTCAACTACCAACTCACTGGGAGCGCCAAAAACACTATGTTATCAAAGACTACGTATCATCTGAAAAAAATATTGTGCTTAAATATCCTTTAGGGACCTATTGCACCACTGTAGGCAATAATAGAAACTCATTAACAAATACACACACAACAGGTATATACGTCGCTATACAGAGACCACAATCGGATATCTCATCACCTATCCCAGGTATCAAAAGATACTGGAAGAAGAAAGGTCACCTTCGCCTTTTCATGGCATACTTCAATATCTGTGCCCTCCCAGATCTAAGTGGGTGAAACCACCTGGATAGACTCAGACAATAGTGGGACTTCTGAATAAATTTGCTGGGATTGAAGTATGGATCCAGTAAATGTAAAATATTTTAGGGTATACCCAGATTTGCCTAACTAATCCAATTTTTTTCCATGCAATATAATGGTCCCTTAAGGCTAATAAAGGGTCATAGGCAAACAGCGCTGATCTATTGATGAATGCTTGATTACAGGGAAGTGCCCTTTCTGTGTGGCAGGAAGTGAGAGTGACCCTAAATCAGGGTACCATCTTTTCCTAATAGGTATGAGAGATTTACACCTGATTTTACAAATATGTTACGTGAAAGAATAAAGATTAGTTGGGATCTTATAAGGCCTGAAGAAGGCCTATGACCCACAAGGGCATGAGAAGGGTCCGAAACATGTAGTCAAAAATAACTGGATGTATGAACCATTGTGTTTAATGAATATTCTAATCTCAGGGCAGGTTTTAATATAGGCACAGAAAAAGGGACATGGTTGGGGTTTTTTTACAGGCAGATGGGATCTGTACATGTTCATAGGACATAGTGAAGTGATATATGTTATAAAACAGAACACATGGGGTATATAGAAAACATTTTGGTATATAGAGTATACATGGTATGGAACATAGATCTAATACCATGCATAAGGTATATTGTAATAAAGGCAGTGTTTACATTAGGGTCCATAGGGATACAGGGGACTTTGAATACAAAGAGTCTGATGACGTCTTACCATCAGCAGCGACAATTGCCAAGATGAAGGCCACAGCGCAGGAGAGCAGCAAGACCCTGCAAAACAATTAGAAAAATAAGAACCAAGCAAAAATATGAAGGAAAAAAAAGATAATCAGACAAGGATATGTATTTAAAAAACATATTCATATGAGTATATCTAGATTAAAATTAACATCGAAACTCACACAAGTACATCGAGAGAAACAAAAATAGAAAAAAGGCACCATGACACCGCCACTATTAGTAGCCACATCGTTTCGTAGGCACGTGCAGGTGTGATGACATATGCACTCCCAAGGTGAAATGCACATGTGTGTGCCTGCTAAATGATGTGGGTGCAATTTTTTTAATATCACAGATCTGAGATGGATCAATAAATAAAATGATATTGGAGAAGCGCAAAAGCCTGGCCCTCCAAAAAATATGACTTTGTTTTTAAAAAAGGGCCACATCAGTGGACAAATGGAGAAGGAGGTGGCATGTAAAATTAAATGAAAAATAACTAAGCCGAGTTGGGAGAAGAGGGGAAAATCAGCACAGCAGGAGAGACCAACACTGTGGATGGGGAGACGCACACAAGGGAGAAACCAACACGGAGCATAGGGGAGAAGCACACAATGAAGAGAGCAACCAGGAGCACGGGGGAGAGTACATGAGGGAGAAAGATGGAAAACATATGCACTCCCATGGAGTGGGTCATGAAAAATAAGAAAGTAGATCCTTAAAAGGTAATGGGGGGAAGGATAGGGGAGACAGCCAATCAAAAGGATGGTAAAGAAGCAATGCACCAGAGGAGTGACAAGTACAGGAAGTGGTAGGCAAGCAAAAGAGAGTGACAATAAAACCAGATCCGGTTTACGAGGGTATCATCAGGTTCTGAGAGGGTGACTGGCGTCGAGGGCGGTGTGCCAATTACGCCACCACCCCCCTCCCGAGATCCATGGTGTGCAACTGACTCACCATTCAAGTGCATATACACTAACCTTGAGGTCTCCTGAATTGGGAGTACCATAGGAGGAGCTCGCTCCTTCTAAATGCACTTTTTTACACGTTTTTCACTTTCACGTCCCTAGGTCAGGGTGAGCCTTAGAGTGCTCATACCGCCAGGGTTTATTTCACTTTTGTCCTGATGGATGCCTGGTAAATTCACACAGTTTCAAGGCGGAAACATGTTGACTGACTATTAATCTATTAGAAATAACCAAACAATTTATTTGGACTATTTTCCACACTGTTTTTAATCTGTCCAAGTGATCAAATAATAAAAAAAAAATTTGAGACACTTAAGACATTTTTTATCATCACTATCACTTCTAAACCACTCACTTCACGTCTATTTCACAAAAACCTTCTCCGCGGTAGATCTGGCGTTGAAGCACACTGGGGAGGCACTCGGCCTCTCCAGTAGGGCCATGTAGGAAGGTGGCTACCTGACTATGGTTACCCCAGATTTTTTGTCTTGTGTTTAGCTGGTTTTCGACTTAGTTGGCCTGGTTCCCTGCTAATCAGGGCCCCAGGCTATCTGCTCTCTCTGTAAAATGGATTCCATGTACCCTAGGTGCATAACTAGATTGGCTTGGGTCACCTTATCAGCCCCTGTACAGAGCACTATAGGTGCCCAGGGCATAGGTGCATCCAAGGCCTACCAGGGGCTGCAGCATATCTTTTGCCACCCCTGGCTGGCTATCTAAAATTGACACAACTGGCTGATCACTCAGCTGGGGCAAGGTGGTGTAATCACCCCTTGCTTAGATATAGTATGCCTATATCTAAACCTATCTGGACACATATAAACCTGTGAGCCACTCCTATGGCAGGCCTTAACAATCCTGAAGGCAGAATGCGTGGTTTAATGTGAGATGGTGCTCTAGCATGAGCTGAGCCTGTCTGCAGCTGTCGGGACCAATTCCCTTAGCTGTTCCGGGATAATGCCAAACCATATACTATTAAGTGCATTATAATCCTCGCGGTTATATGTCAACTTTGGTTTGGCTTTATCAAAACATGTCGTGTAAGGTGTCATACGATTTGGAATACTACCCCCTCGCCAGTCCTGGCGACGGGGGTAGCATTCCACCCCTCTAGAGGGGACGACATGTTACTTTTGCTAAAACGCGGTTGATTTTTAAAAGAGCCTCAGATCCACAAAATGGATGCTTCTGCCACAGACACATGTCTGACCTCCTGCTGCTGACCGAAACTCAGCAGAGGAGGCCTGGACAAAGGATTTCCTGTCACAGGGAGGTGTGACACCACCCCAGACAGGAGATAGTGGATTGTAGCAGGGAGGTTTGAATGAAACCAGACAGTGCCTGGGGAGCACAAGGCTTCCCCTTGCATAATCCGGTCAAACCGGTTCTGGGGCAGCCCAGCCCCAGCTCCAGTGAGACCTGGACAAAGGAAAGGGGGTGTAACCACCCCCCTTCCTGGTCCCACCCATAGGGGAGGGACCTAGCAGGAGATCCACCCCTCAGATTGGAATAAGAGGGGGAGCAGTGCCAATGCAACTCAGATCATCCTGAAGAAACATAAGAAACGAAATCTGGACCCTTCGACTTTCTACACGACGTGAGAAGACTGAAGAATCTCCCTTGTGGTCAAGGAGTGACCACCCTGTGCAAACAGGCACCATCCAGCCCTCGACCCTTGCTTTGTTGCAGTTCCCGCCGGAACTCGAGCGACAGAGATCGACGAGATCAAGCTTGCCTGCCTTCTACCTGCCCGATCCACAGTCCCTGCAGAGCTGAGACCCGTGGAGGCGACCGGAAGCGTGGGGCACGCCATCTTGAAAAGGCCACGAGACGCTGACCGTGCAGCCCACGAGTGACCCTCGAAGCTGTACACCGGGGTTTGAGAAGCCCCAGCCCCGAGCTCCACTTGCACCAAAGCTCACCCCTCCACACTCGACGAGTGCTGCGTGGGGCCCTTCTGCCTGTGTGTGCTCGACGCGTTGGCCCGGTCACTTGCCAGCTGGCTTGTGGCCCCTGTGCCGACGAAACTTGAAATCCGACTTGCTTTTCTGGTTGCTCCAGATCTGCACCAGCTCCCGTGAAAAGGAGCACCCACTCTGACCCTCCTGGTTCGAGTGATAAGCAATCTCCCGGTTCCGCGTGGATTGCTTTTGCCAAGTACTGTTTGCTACAATCTTCAAGCCGACGGTGCTGACGGCGAGAGCCTACGTGGGACAGATCGTGACCTGCTCCTGGACGTCGCAGATGCCCCAGAGCCCACGTGACAGCGGAGAGAAGCCTATCGACAACCGCCTGACTGCGCCCGACATTGCCTGGTTCCGTCCTGGTTCCACCCTGGTCACTGCTGAGTGACCCAGACTCTGTCCCCTCTGCTTTCAGGTACTTTTCTACTTCGATCCACCCTTGGATCGCACCGGACACTTCTGCTTCACAGCGCCTGCAGCTGCAACAGCTCCAAGCACCAAGAACCTGCGTGACAGAACCCGACGCCACTTCGACCCTGTGCACCCACGGCCTGTGGGTGAGGTAACTTTGCAACGCCGGTGTCCTTACACTGGCACACACCTCTAGGGTCTGTGTCTGAAGTTTTGTGTTCCTAGGTTCAGCGGAAGTATCATTTAATTCACTTTAACTAACTTTTACGCACCATTGACTTTACATTGGTGCGCGCCGCACTTTCCGTGCTGCACCCGTATCCTGTGGGCTACTCCCGACTTCTTCATTGCTTGTCCTGACTGCTCCCAGCGAATCTCTAGGCCCTAGGCCTAACCATTGCTCGATAAGTGTTACTTATACCATTTTTTTAGTATATGGTCTGAGTGGCCCCCCGCCCTCAGCCATAATTGTGCCAACTTTATATGTTTAACAGTGCTTTTGATTTAACGCTTGTGCCCCTTTCCTCATAAAGAGTACTGGGGAGTAATTTAGAAATAAATACATATATTTTTACAATATATACTTGTGTGGTGTCCTTTCATTTGATTACAGGATTGTATGTGGTAAAACAGCTCGCTTAACACGACCTCTTAAGTTTAGCCTTTAGGCTGCTTAGTCCATGCTACCACTAGGATAGCTTGTCTAACAAGGTTGACTTACAACCAGACATCTTTGGGGTTTGTTTGGACTGATACCCAGTGGTTCCAGAATTGGAAACACTACATATCAGGCCAACTTCTCACATTGGTGTGCAGCGGTGCGGATTTGAGCTTGCTGTTTGTTTTACCATTGCAATCTTTATCAAATTGAAAGATCACATTAAGTACCTCTAGGTACATATAAATCAAAAGCTTAGCATATTAAGTTCTACTGAACTTAGTAGTTGTAGATTAAAGGGATTAGCACACCCTGACTACAACTCACTAGCAAGGTACAGTAGGAAAACACTTAGTGTAGGTAAGTGCATCACTTACACCTCACTAGCAGTCATGTCTGATACAGATAGAGCCTCAGGCTCTGCTCCTGTAGTAGTTGATCCTATAGGGACAACATCCAGATATGACAACCTTAGCCACAAAGACCTGAGTGCCTTGTGCACAGCCAGGGGGCTAAAAAAGGGCAGAGGCCCTACCATTCCTTCCCTAGTAGCACTCCTAGAAAAGGATGACCTAGATAAGGTGAGTCAGGCTCCCTTAGAAACAGGTGAAGGGATAAACTCCCCTGAGAATGAGGATCTTCCTGAAGATGTAGTAGAGGAGGAGGAAGAGGAAGAGGAAGGCTCTGATTTAGAAGAGCCCGAAGATCAGGATCAGAGGGGAAACCAGGTACAGGTGGCCAGGCTTAACCAGGCCAATCTAGACCTACATGAGAATGGAGAGGGCCAGCACCACTCCAGATCTCATAACCAAATTCTCCCAGGTAACAGGAGGGTGAGATCTCCATCAGGGGACTCTCGTCTTTCTAGTGCCTCAAGAGAATCTCAAAGAGGGATGACTCCCTCCCAGAGAAAAGAGCATAGGGCCAGGATGAGGGCTGTCCAACTCCAAATAGAAAGGGAAGAGGTAGCCTTGGCTCAAGCTAAACTTGCTTTAGCAAGAGAAAGAAAATTGTGTGGCTTAGATGCCACTGGTGGCAGCAAAATTCCTAAAGAGAAACCCAGGTCCTATGATAGTAGAAACCTGACAAAGATTGTGCCCCCCTACAAGGAAGGGGATGACATCCACAAATGGATGACTGCTCTGGAGAGAGCCTGCATGGTACAGCAGGTTCCTGAGGAACAGTGGGCAGCAATCTTATGGTACTCCTTTTCAGAGAAAGGGAGAGATAGGCTCCTCACTGTCAGACATGAGGATGCCAGCAATTACAAAGTCCTGAAGAGTGTTCTAATAGATGGGTTTGGCTTAACCACTGAACAGTACAGGTTAAAGTTCAGAGATACCCAGAAGACACAGACTCAGGACTGGACTGATTTTGTTGATTGTGCAACTAAGGCTCTGGAGGTTTGGCTAAATGGCAGCAAAGTACATGACTTCACAGGATTGTATAATTTGATTATGAGGGAGCAGATCCTTAGTAATTGTCAGAACCAGCTCTTACACCAGCACCTGGTGGACTCAGATTTGACCTCTCCCCAAGAATTGGGAAAGAGGGCAGATAAATGGGTCAGAACCAGGATTAGGCCTAAGAATCAGGACAATAACCAGAAGAAGGAGTCTACCAAGCCTCAAGATAAGGGTGGGGATAAAAGTAAAGAAAAGACTTCCCCAGGGCCCCAAAACTCCAAGAATGGGGGTGGGTCCCAAGACACTTCATCAACTGACAAAAAGCCTTATTGTCATGCCTGTAAACAGGTTGGGCATTACAAAACAGACAGCTGTTGTCCCAAGAATGGCAATAAAGAAAACATACCTCCAAAGCCAGCTCCAACACCTCCTGTTACTGTCAGCAGTAATCCCCCAGGAAGTGGAGCACACCCAGGAATCTGGGTGGGTTTACTTTTGGAGCCCAAGGGGACCCTGGCCTATCCAGGTCCCCATCCCCAAATGATCTTGTTTATGAGACTGGCATGGGGTTTGCCAACTTCTCAGTTTGCCCAAATACCTTGAGCAAATATAGACAAGAACCCATCATCAATGGTTTGAAAGTTGAAGCTTTTAGAGACACAGGGGCTAGCATCACCATGGTGACTGACTGTATAGTCCCCTCTAAGCAACTTTTACCTGGTGCCACATACCAGGTAACAAACATTGATGGCATCCAAACAAATCATCCCATGGCAGTAGTAAGTCTCAGCTGGGGAGGTGTCATTGGCCCAAAGAGAGTGGCAGTGTCACCAAACTTGCCTGTAGACTGTCTACTGGGTAATGATTTGGAAATCTCAGCCTGGGCTGAGGTTGAACAGGAAATCCATTCTAGAATGGTACATTCCAATGGAAAGGTTAGTGGGGCTGTACTGGCTATAGCCCCAATTCAAGATGTCCTTCCTGAAAGGGTTGGTAGGGCTGAGCAACTCTCTGCCCCATCTTTACCAGAAGCTCTTCCAAAACAGAATAGCAAAGCTGTTATGATAACAGCAGAAACCCAAACTGAGTCTCCTCCTGAAAAGGTTGGTGGGGCTGTGATGGCCACAGCCCAAACTCAAACAGATATGTGTGTTGTGAAGCCTGAAATTATGGATCACTCCACCCAAACTGAGAGCATGGAGGAGGAAGAGAAATCTCCCCCTCACCAGACAGTAGGACAGGATCAGCCTCCTCAGGGAACTGATCTTACCCCTGATGAAGGAACTGCCCCAGAGGTTGTTAGGCCTGGCCTGACAGAGCCTCTGATGGCAGTGGACCCTTCTCAGGTGGGATCCAGTCTGGAGCAGGTAACCTGCCCCTCTCTACCTTGCCTTAGTCAGCCCAGGGCTGCAGAGGACAAGAAGGACAGTGAGACCCAGAGGGCCCCCTGTCAAATAAAGCACCCCCATCAACAGATTAGGGGCACCAAAACTAGTAGGCCTAGTAAGGTGAAAACATTAAAAACTCCTGAGGGAGCCCCCTTAAAAACAGTTAGGGACCTCCCACAGATGGATTCTGTTGGGCACAGCCAAACCTGGGACCCAAAGGGCCCAAACCTGAACTGTCCCTCCAGCAAGCCAAACAGAGGGACCCAGCCTCCAGCTTTAGGTAGCCAGAGGTTGACCCTGAGAGCTCAGTGCAACTCAGTTGAAGAAAGAAAGGCACACATGGTGGAAGATAATTGGAGGAAGTTGAGCCCAAAAATAGTGGAGCCTCACTTCAATGCTCCATATCCAAACCAGCCTTTAACTTTGCATAAACACACCCAAGGTAGTGATTCCCTATGGTGGAGACCCTCTAATACCCCTAGGGGGAGGGACTGCTTAGTGGACCATGAGACAGGGGGTACCCATGCTAGTGCAGGTACTTCCTTATATGGCCACTCAGGCAATAAAGGCTTACCTGGCCAAGGATAGCCTTATCTCCTTTCGTTTGGGGGGGGGTTATGTAGGAAGGTGGCTACCTGACTATGGTTACCCCAGATTTTTTGTCTTGTGTTTAGCTGGTTTTCGACTTAGTTGGCCTGGTTCCCTGCTAATCAGGGCCCCAGGCTATCTGCTCTCTCTGTAAAATGGATTCCATGTACCCTAGGTGCATAACTAGATTGGCTTGGGTCACCTTATCAGCCCCTGTACAGAGCACTATAGGTGCCCAGGGCATAGGTGCATCCAAGGCCTACCAGGGGCTGCAGCATATCTTTTGCCACCCCTGGCTGGCTATCTAAAATTGACACAACTGGCTGATCACTCAGCTGGGGCAAGGTGGTGTAATCACCCCTTGCTTAGATATAGTATGCCTATATCTAAACCTATCTGGACACATATAAACCTGTGAGCCACTCCTATGGCAGGCCTTAACAATCCTGAAGGCAGAGTGCGTGGTTTAATGTGAGATGGTGCTCTAGCATGAGCTGAGCCTGTCTGCAGCTGTCGGGACCAATTCCCTTAGCTGTTCCGGGATAATGCCAAACCATATACTATTAAGTGCATTATAATCCTCGCGGTTATATGTCAACTTTGGTTTGGCTTTATCAAAACATGTCGTGTAAGGTGTCATACGATTTGGAATACTACCCCCTCGCCAGTCCTGGCGACGGGGGTAGCATTCCACCCCTCTAGAGGGGACGACATGTTACTTTTGCTAAAACGCGGTTGATTTTTAAAAGAGCCTCAGATCCACAAAATGGATGCTTCTGCCACAGACACATGTCTGACCTCCTGCTGCTGACCGAAACTCAGCAGAGGAGGCCTGGACAAAGGATTTCCTGTCACAGGGAGGTGTGACACCACCCCAGACAGGAGATAGTGGATTGTAGCAGGGAGGTTTGAATGAAACCAGACAGTGCCTGGGGAGCACAAGGCTTCCCCTTGCATAATCCGGTCAAACCGGTTCTGGGGCAGCCCAGCCCCAGCTCCAGTGAGACCTGGACAAAGGAAAGGGGGTGTAACCACCCCCCTTCCTGGTCCCACCCATAGGGGAGGGACCTAGCAGGAGATCCACCCCTCAGATTGGAATAAGAGGGGGAGCAGTGCCAATGCAACTCAGATCATCCTGAAGAAACATAAGAAACGAAATCTGGACCCTTCGACTTTCTACACGACGTGAGAAGACTGAAGAATCTCCCTTGTGGTCAAGGAGTGACCACCCTGTGCAAACAGGCACCATCCAGCCCTCGACCCTTGCTTTGTTGCAGTTCCCGCCGGAACTCGAGCGACAGAGATCGACGAGATCAAGCTTGCCTGCCTTCTACCTGCCCGATCCACAGTCCCTGCAGAGCTGAGACCCGTGGAGGCGACCGGAAGCGTGGGGCACGCCATCTTGAAAAGGCCACGAGACGCTGACCGTGCAGCCCACGAGTGACCCTCGAAGCTGTACACCGGGGTTTGAGAAGCCCCAGCCCCGAGCTCCACTTGCACCAAAGCTCACCCCTCCACACTCGACGAGTGCTGCGTGGGGCCCTTCTGCCTGTGTGTGCTCAACGCGTTGGCCCGGTCACTTGCCAGCTGGCTTGTGGCCCCTGTGCCGACGAAACTTGAAATCCGACTTGCTTTTCTGGTTGCTCCAGATCTGCACCAGCTCCCGTGAAAAGGAGCACCCACTCTGACCCTCCTGGTTCGAGTGATAAGCAATCTCCCGGTTCCGCGTGGATTGCTTTTGCCAAGTACTGTTTGCTACAATCTTCAAGCCGACGGTGCTGACGGCGAGAGCCTACGTGGGACAGATCGTGACCTGCTCCTGGACGTCGCAGATGCCCCAGAGCCCACGTGACAGCGGAGAGAAGCCTATCGACAACCGCCTGACTGCGCCCGACATTGCCTGGTTCCGTCCTGGTTCCACCCTGGTCACTGCTGAGTGACCCAGACTCTGTCCCCTCTGCTTTCAGGTACTTTTCTACTTCGATCCACCCTTGGATCGCACCGGACACTTCTGCTTCACAGCGCCTGCAGCTGCAACAGCTCCAAGCACCAAGAACCTGCGTGACAGAACCCGACGCCACTTCGACCCTGTGCACCCACGGCCTGTGGGTGAGGTAACTTTGCAACGCCGGTGTCCTTACACTGGCACACACCTCTAGGGTCTGTGTCTGAAGTTTTGTGTTCCTAGGTTCAGCGGAAGTATCATTTAATTCACTTTAACTAACTTTTACGCACCATTGACTTTACATTGGTGCGCGCCGCACTTTCCGTGCTGCACCCGTATCCTGTGGGCTACTCCCGACTTCTTCATTGCTTGTCCTGACTGCTCCCAGCGAATCTCTAGGCCCTAGGCCTAACCATTGCTCGATAAGTGTTACTTATACCATTTTTTTAGTATATGGTCTGAGTGGCCCCCCGCCCTCAGCCATAATTGTGCCAACTTTATATGTTTAACAGTGCTTTTGATTTAACGCTTGTGCCCCTTTCCTCATAAAGAGTACTGGGGAGTAATTTAGAAATAAATACATATATTTTTACAATATATACTTGTGTGGTGTCCTTTCATTTGATTACAGGATTGTATGTGGTAAAACAGCTCGCTTAACACGACCTCTTAAGTTTAGCCTTTAGGCTGCTTAGTCCATGCTACCACTAGGATAGCTTGTCTAACAAGGTTGACTTACAACCAGACATCTTTGGGGTTTGTTTGGACTGATACCCAGTGGTTCCAGAATTGGAAACACTACATATCAGGCCAACTTCTCACAGGCCATATGATGAAGCATGTCACCAACCAGGGTGGTGAGTGAGGGCTTTCTATACTGACCTGAGTGGGGTCATATACTCATTGTTCTTTTGCTCCATTTGTATTCAAGCTGTGTTTTTGGACACTCTTTTTTTGTTTAAATAGGCAGTAGAATCCTCCAGTCGAAAAAGAATCTGGCAGTCGTCCGCATATTTGTATAAAATGCAAATTCTATTCCCAAGTTCTTTGATGAAAGGCCTCACATAAAGATTAAAGAATTTGGGGATAAAGAAGATCCCTGAAGCACCCCACAGTTGACCTGGACCTCCTTGGCTTCAAATGAACCAGGAGCAGTTCTCAAGGAAAGATTTAATCCATTTTAAGGACAGCCTTTTAATACAGCAGCTTTGACACTATTGACCAAGATTTCATGGTGGATCATGTCAAAAGCCGCAGAAAGGTCCAACAGGACCAAGTCTACTGTTTGTTTATAGTCACCTGCCCCGGGCATATCAAGAGCGGAAAGCATTACCGACCAGTACTGTGGACTAGCCGAAAGCCTGCCTGAAAGGGGTCAAGAAAGTTAGTTAACTGTAAACAGGGACTTCTGCAGAATGCTGCATGAACCGAATCCCCCTGCCTTGAATTAAACTTTAACAAGCACTGGCAAATCCAATAAATGCTTTCCCTCTACAATGTACCTTCCAATGAGGAAAGATGTGGTACCTTTGTGCATCTTTAGCTTTCCAGATCTATTTTACACTCCTGTGGCGACACCTGTCGGTTCATAGTGCAACTTCAGCTCTGCATTTCCACTGGTGCTAGAAAGAGGAAGCCACTGCAAGGCCCAGCTCCCCAGGGCCGGATAGGCCTTCAATTCCACCAGGCATTTCCCCAGTGGGCTGGCACCCTGGGAGGCCTGTTTTGGAAGCCGAGGGCCGGTCTTCCTGGTGCTGCTTTCACTTTCTCCAGCTCCCAGAGATGACTTGCAGCAGGAAGGGGGAGGCTCTGAGAGAAAAATGGAGGGAGGGGCAATGTAGAGGGAAAGTCATGAGAGAGGGGAGAAGAGGAGAGAGAGAGAATAGATGGAGGGAAAGAGAGAGATAGCACAAAGAGATGAAGGGATCGCGTCTGGATTGAGCCTTTTATTTTGCTAGGGTGGTGTTTGGGTCTCAGCCTGGCGGGTCCTGGAGTTAATGCAGGAGTCGCTGTCAGCAGCAGGCATGCAGTGGTCTGGACCCAGACGAAGCTGGGACAGGCTTCCAGTGCTTAATTTGAGCAGGTGTTTTCCGGTCCTGGGCACCAGCACCTAATTGCCAGCACCAGGCCTTATGACAGTCTGCCACTTGGTGGCGCTACTGGGCTGATTTAGATTCACTCCATTCTTATAACTTTGGGGCCCGGAATAATATGAACTGTCGCCCTTGTAATAGCTGATGGTTAGTAGTCGCATTGTTACGGTCATTGACAGCTGGCAGGGGCAAAGCTGCAGAGGCCACCCGACGAGAGCCCCGGCACTTATTAATTTGCAAATTAAGCACTGCAAGTTGACACATCTCTGGCTTGTCAGGATGCTGATGGCTCCTTGTCAGAACAAGTCGCCTCACACTCATGCTCAGGCACTGGCAAAAGCAATAAGAAAATGTCTGCTACTGTAAAAGATGTTTTAAGCATTACTTTGTGTGTAAAAGGCATGAAGGGTGTGATAACAGAGTGCACTTTTGTGATGTAAAATAGTCCATGCATTCCGGCGGAGGCAGAAGGACACACCTAAACAGCCAATAGAAAGAAGGTGGGACTTAAATGCTTACGTGGGCTGATCCAAGATGTGATTGATAATGTCTTAGGCCAATGACAAGATTCTTGGGAGAAAGAAGCCAATGTCTGAAGGAAGCTGACTTAAAGTCCCTTCCTGTATGCGAAGAGTATGTTTGAATACTTATTTTCGCATAATGATGCGAATGCCAGTATACGACACATCAACCCATTTCTTACCTTTTTTAATTAAATATGTCACAGTGACATCTAGTGGAAGTAAAGAGAACTGTCTCCGTTGTTTAAGAAGAGGATACTTCACTCCCTTCATAACTGGTGAAGAGTTTGCTGTGCAAGGCTTGGCTGCAGACTTTGGTCTGCTGGATTTTACCTGGCTCAGAGCAGAGGTTCAGGAGAGCTCCCGTCTGGTCTTTCTGTCCTGTTACCTCGTTTGGCTCCTTGCAGCTAAACAGATGGGGCCACCTCTAAATGTGAGGCCACGGGCAGCATGCCTGCTAAAGGGGTAAAATATTAAAGGGACAATTCTTGCAAATGATTCCAAAACACGTGTTCTGCTCTGCGTTGTCAGTGCAGGGGCTGTGTGTCACAGTGACGTAACACAAAATGATGGGCCCCCAGCAGAATTTTAAGCCGGGCCCCTGAGTCTCATATCTCACAGACATTCATCGGCCTTGGTTTGAATTGATGCCCCCTTGAAGGATATGGGGGCCCATTTACAAGGGCAGTGTAAAAAGGAGGCAGCACCAAAATTAAGTGCAGAACGATCAGAAATGCATTCTTTCTCCTCGTTTTTGCTGTTTCTATGTGTGCTGCACGGGGCAGCACACATCGAACACCATGAGGGTGTCCCTTCTTATTATTATTATTATTAATAGCATTTGTTAAGCGCATGGTTGCACAAAGAACAGTGCGTCCCCGCGCTGAAAATCCCAATAATCATCACATCAGCCAAACTAAGGGGGAAAGCACAAGGCCCTGCAGAAAACTAAACTAATTAGCCTTGGGGAAAAGAAAGGTTTTCATCTTCTGTCTGAACCTTGCTTCAGACGGTTCCATCCTCCATTCGATCGGCAGGTCATTCCAGTCCTTACTGGCCAAAAATCTAAACGACCGACCTCCCATCCTAGCTCTATGGATCCGAGGAACCACTAATAGCATGCTACCCATCGACCTAAGATGGCGGAAGGGACGATAGATAGGAAGCAACTCCTGGAGATATAAAGGTGCCTTTTTGTGAGCTATGCGATGGGTGATACACATAGTTTTAAATGTAATGAGTTCCTTGATTGGAAGCCAATGTAGGCAACGCAAAGCATGCTTCCCAGAAGCCCTCCTTGGGAGGTTCAAGACAAGCCTAACAGCAGCGTTCTGGACGCGTTGCAACTGCATTAGGCCTTTTTTACTGAGTCCACATAGGAGGGAATTCCCATAATCCAAATGGGAGGTGACTAATGCGTGAACCATTGTTTTCCTGGTGTTGGGAGGCAGTAGGTCAAGGATCTTCCTCAAGACCTTCAGGATGCCATAGCATTTGCCAGCAACATTGTTAACATGCTTAGTGTAGGCAAGATTAGAATCCAGGTATATACCCAGGTTTTTGACTGTGTCCACTGGGGCAGGGACAGAGCCCAGTTCTGCAGGCCACCAGGCAGATGTCCAGATAGAGGGACAAGAACCAACGATAAGAACCTCTGTCTTGTTACCATTAAGGCGGAGGTAGTTCTGTTTCATCCACCCATCAAGTGCCACCAAACAGGTCGAAAATTTCTCTGCATCCACAACTGGATCACGGGACAAATTGATCACCAGCACATAAACGATCATTCAATAACTACGGTTTGCAGCTTCGATGTGCTGCACAATGCAGCACAAATAGGAGTCACAAATCACCATTTAAGATTGTTTATGTGCAGGAAGGGGCACCTTCCTGCACATAAACAATCATTCCCTGGACGCAGGCACCCTTGCACTACGGTGAAAGGGTGCCTGCATTAGCGCTAGGCAGCGGAGTTCATCTACTGGTCTTTAACATGGAGGGAAAGTAAGCACCAAACTGCGTGACACGCCAGGTATGGGAACATATGGAGAGAGATATTGCCTTTCAGCAGGAAATGGTATAGTCCAAAGCTCTGTTTTAAATATAAAACCTTTGGTGGTCATATCAATGAAAATACAAGATTTGAAATAAATATTATTGTACACGGGTGCTGGTGGAAGACAATTTCTATGGACTGGAATCTAGAGTATGCTAAAGTGATTCTGGTATTTTACTGACCCCTGCTGGTCGTTTTCTATCAAGACAGTTACAAAGAGGCAGTTGAACAGAAAAAAAAGTCTCTAAGCAGAAACAGACAAGTCCTAGGGCTGATCTCCAGAGCCCACAAAGTACATACACATATAAGTATATATTAAAGTATATACAAGAGGTCTCAAATGCTCGACCTAAAAAGAAAGTTAAAAACATGAGAGTCTGGCTAGACCAATCAATCCCTTCCCATAAAAGAGCAGGTTCCGTCCATTACAGGCTCTTGCATTCATATGATGCATTTGCTGAGAAGACTCCCGAGTTCTGGAGGCCACTAATCAGTATTCCAAAGCAGGGAGGAAAACGTTGGCCTCATCAAAGTGGCACGACGACCACCCAGCTTTCATCTGGGTAACAGTTTCAGCACAGAGGCCAAGCTGTGGTTGAGCACATGCTGAGTAACAGCCTGCCTCCCCACATCCATGGTAGGGTTGATGCCCCAGAGGGGCGAGTGATTCGGTGAACACGGTGGCCTGTTGCTTCAGCTTGACATGTACTTACAGGGCAGTGCGTAGTTTTGCTGCAGGGCAGGGTTAGCACAGACTGTCCCCAACCTGGTGCCTTGGTCAGTCACTCAGTTTACACCCTAAATTCGACAAGCTGTGAGACAATGCATTGGTCACTTGTCTGCAGGACCCACAATGTTCCTGCACCGCCACTCGCCAGGACTGCACCTCGGTGCCTCTCACAACCCTGACCCAACAGCGCAGCGTCAAAGTGCCTTGAAGTAACACACTAAGCACTGGTGTCTGACTACACGGACACTCACTGCTCCTCCCACCCACCTCTACTGGAACTTACACCCTGAGCTCAGACAGGGCCACGGCCCCAGGAAACAGCAGAGACCTCTGTCAGGCCAGCTCTTCAGGGCCTCTGCATCTCAGGGGTGACAAGGGAACCCTTGAAACAAGTGCTGCCACTGTCACTGATATCAATCCGCCATTGCTCCCGTGACGTAGGACGCCGGGTTTTAAGTTCGCCTTCGATTATTCTGAAAAGATGTCATTTTCAAGAGTCTGGAATACTATTGGCGCTATCAAAGGCTATATACCTGCTGCAAGAAGTTGCCAGACTCTATCGTGAGTCATCGCGTATGGGAATTGGATGCGAAGCCCTCTCCCTACTCCTCGTTATTGATCTAAAAGACGGCTATACTGCTATATTGGAAGAATTTAAGATTAGGGAAACTTTGATCCTTGTACCATACCTGTCAAAACTCGTCATCCCGAATAAGACAGTACTGGAGAAATAAATAATATAATTTTGACAAAAGCTAATGCTGTAACTATAAATACGTGATTACAAGTGTGACACTTATATTTTTATCGTTTCTGTTGAGGTTACTCTGAATGTTCGTTTGAAGTAATTAGTGGCTATTCCTGAAGAAGGCGCTGATTCGCCGAAACGCGCGTCAACTATTATTGTGCCACATTTCCGTGTTTTTAAACTGTACTTATACATTTGAACCTTATTTATATTGTATGTTGATACAATTTTTAGCTAAAGTGTATACCATATAATGTGTTTTTATGAACTAAAAATAAAAAATCTGGTCAATAAAGATAGAATTCTAACTAATTTTTGTTCTGTTTACTCTCCCACTTATCATTGTACAGACAAGAATATACAATTGCCTAGGTGTTTTTTTCGCATACACTGAAACCACAGGAGCCAGGCACGACTGCGAGCTCACTGAATTACTGAGGACCTCCTTACTTCCAGGGATAACCAAACAATCCTTGCAGTAAGTACTGCCATCGTCACTGACACCACCGGTGCCAGGTACTACTGCGAGCTCACTGGATTACCTAGTACCTCCTTACTTCAAGGGGTAACTAAGCAATCCTTGTATCCAGCACCGCCATTGTCACTGACACCACCGGTGCCAGGTACTACTGCGAGCTCACTGGATTACCTAGTACCTCCTTACTTCAAGGGGTAACTAAGCAATCCTTGTATCCAGCACCGCCATTGTCACTGACACCACCGGTGCCAGGTACTACTGCGAGCTCACTGGATTACCTAGTACCTCCTTACTTCAAAGGGTAACTAAGCAATCCTTGTATCCAGCACCGCCATTGTCACTGACACCACCGGTGCCAGGTACTACTGCGAGCTCACTGGATTACCGAGTACCTCCTTACTTCAAGGGGTAACTAAGCAATCCTTGTATCCAGCACCGCCATTGTCACTGACACCACCGGTGCCAGGTACTACTGCGAGCTCACTGGATTACCTAGTACCTCCTTACTTCAAGGGGTAACTAAGCAATCCTTGTATCCAGCACCGCCATTGTCACTGACACCACCGGTGCCAGGTACTACTGCGAGCTCACTGGATTAGCTAGTACCTCCTTACTTCAAGGGGTAACTAAGCAATCCTTGTATCCAGCACCGCCATTGTCACTGACACCACCGGTGCCAGGTACTACTGCGAGCTCACTGGATTACCTAGTACCTCCTTACTTCAAGGGGTAACTAAGCAATCCTTGTATCCAGCACCGCCATTGTCACTGACACCACCGGTGCCAGGTACTACTGCGAGCTCACTGGATTACCTAGTACCTCCTTACTTCAAGGGGTAACTAAGCAATCCTTGTATCCAGCACCGCCATTGTCACTGACACCACCGGTGCCAGGTACTACTGCGAGCTCACTGGATTACCTAGTACCTCCTTACTTCAAGGGGTAACTAAGCAATCCTTGTATCCAGCACCGCCATTGTAACTGACACCACCAGTGCCAGGTACTACTGCGAGCTCACTGGATTACCTAGTACCTCCTTACTTCAAGGGGTAACTAAGCAATCCTTGTATCCAGCATCGCCATTGTAACTGACACCACCAGTGCCAGGTACGACTGCGAGCTCACTGGATTACCTAGTACCTCCTTACTACAAGGGGTAACTAAGCAGTCTCTGTAACAAATACCTCCATTGTCACTTGACCCTTAGGAGCCAGGTACTACTGCGAGCTCACTGTATTACCTAGTACCTCCTTACCTCAAGGGGTAACTAAGCAGTCTCTGTAACAAATACCTCCATTGTCACTGACACCACCGGTGCCAGGTACTACTGCGCGCTCACTGAATTACTGAGTATCTCTTTGCTTCCAGGGCAACTAAGCAATCCTTGTATCCAGCACCTCCATTGTCACTGACACCACCAGTGCCAGGTATTACTGCGAGCTCACTGGATTACCTAGTACCTCCTTACTTCAAGGGGTAACTAAGCAATCCCTGTATCCAGCACCGCCACAGCACCGCTTGTATCCAGCACCACCGGTGCCAGGTACTACTGCGAGCTCACTGGATTACCTAGTACCTCCTTACTTCAAGGGGTAACTAAGCAGTCTCTGTAACAAATACCTCCATTGTCACTGACACCACCGGTGCCAGGTACTACTGTGCGCTCACTGAATTACTGAGTATCTGTTTGCTTCCAGGGAAACTAAGCAATCCTTGTATCCAGCACCGCCATTGTCACTGACACCACCGGTGCCAGGTACTACTGCGAGCTCACTGGATTACCTAGTACCTCCTTACTTCGAAGGGGTAACTAAGCAATCCTTGTATCCAGCACCGCCATTGTCACTGACACCACCGGTGCCAGGCACTACTGCGAGCTCACTGGATTACCTAGTACCTCCTTACTTCAAGGGGTAACTAAGCAATCCTTGTATCCAGCACCGCCATTGTCACTGACACCACCGGTGCCAGGTACTACTGCGAGCTCACTGGATTACCTAGTACCTCCTTACTTCAAGGGGTAACTAAGCAATCCTTGTATCCAGCACCGCCATTGTCACTGACACCACAGGTGCCAGGTACTACTGCGAGCTCACTGGATTAGCTAGTACCTCCTTACTTCAAGGGGTAACTAAGCAATCTCTGTAACAAATACCTCCATTGTCACTGACACCACCGGTGCCAGGTACTACTGTGCGCTCACTGAATTACTGAGTATCCCTTTGCTTCCAGGGAAACTAAGCAATCCTTGTATCCAGCACCGCCATTGTCACTGACACCACCAGTGCCAGGTATTACTGTGCGCTCACTGAATTACTGAGTATCTCTTTGCTTCCTGGAAACTAAGCAATCCTTGTATCCAGCACCGCCATTGTCACTGACACCACCGGTGCCAGGTACTACTGCGAGCTCACTGGATTACCTAGTACCTCCTTACCTCAAGGGGTAACTAAGCAGTCTCTGTAACAAATACCTCCATTGTCACTGACACCACCGGTGCCAGGTACTACTGCGCGCTCACTGAATTACTGAGTATCTCTTTGCTTCCAGGGCAACTAAGCAATCCTTGTATCCAGCACCGCCATTGTCACTGACACCACCAGTTCCAGGTACTACTGCGAGCTCACAGGATTACCTAGTACCTCCTTACCTCAAGGGGTAACTAAGCAATCCTTGTATCCAGCACCGCCATTGTCACTGACACCACCGGTGCCAGGTACTACTGCAAGCTCACTGGATTACCTAGTACCTCCTTACTTCAAGGGGTAACTAAGCAATCCTTGTATCCAGCACCGCCATTGTCACTGACACCACCGGTGCCAGGTACTACTGCAAGCTCAGTGGATTACCTAGTACCTCCTTACTTCAAGGGGTAACTAAGCAATCCTTGTATCCAGCACCGCCATTGTCACTGACACCACCGGTGCCAGGTACTACTGCGAGCTCACTGGATTACCTAGTACCTCCTTACTTCAAGGGGTAACTAAGCAGTCTCTGTAACAAATACCTCCACTGTCACTGACACCACCGGTGCCAGGTACTACTGCGAGCTCACTGGATTACCTAGTACCTCCTTGCTTCAAGGGGTAACTAAGCAATCCTTGTATCCAGCACCGCCATTGTCACTGACACCACCGGTGCCAGGTACTACTGGGAGCTCACTGGATTACCTAGTACCTCCTTACTTCAAGGGGTAACTAAGCAATCCTTGTATCCAGCACCGCCATTGTCACTGACACCACCGGTGCCAGGTACTACTGCGAGCTCACTGGATTACCTAGTACCTCCTTACTTCAAGGGGTAACTAAGCAATCCTTGTATCCAGCACCGCCATTGTCACTGACACCACCGGTGCCAGGTACTACTGCGAGCTCACTGGATTACCTAGTACCTCCTTACTTCAAGGGGTAACTAAGCAATCCTTGTATCCAGCACCGCCATTGTCACTGACACCACCGGTGCCAGGTACTACTGCGAGCTCACTGGATTAGCTAGTACCTCCTTACTTCAAGGGGTAACTAAGCAATCCTTGTATCCAGCACCGCCATTGTCACTGACACCACCGGTGCCAGGTACTACTGCGAGCTCACTGGATTACCTAGTACCTCCTTACTTCAAGGGGTAACTAAGCAATCCTTGTATCCAGCACCGCCATTGTCACTGACACCACCGGTGCCAGGTACTACTGCGAGCTCACTGGATTACCGAGTACCTCCTTACTTCAAGGGGTAACTAAGCAATCCTTGTATCCAGCACCGCCATTGTCACTGACACCACCGGTGCCAGGTACTACTGCGAGCTCACTGGATTACCTAGTACCTCCTTACTTCAAGGGGTAACTAAGCAATCCTTGTATCCAGCACCGCCATTGTCACTGACACCACCGGTGCCAGGTACTACTGCGAGCTCACTGGATTACCTAGTACCTCCTTACTTCAAGGGGTAACTAAGCAATCCTTGTATCCAGCACCGCCATTGTAACTGACACCACCAGTGCCAGGTACTACTGCGAGCTCACTGGATTACCTAGTACCTCCTTACTTCAAGGGGTAACTAAGCAATCCTTGTATCCAGCATCGCCATTGTAACTGACACCACCAGTGCCAGGTACGACTGCGAGCTCACTGGATTACCTAGTACCTCCTTACTACAAGGGGTAACTAAGCAGTCTCTGTAACAAATACCTCCATTGTCACTTGACCCTTAGGAGCCAGGTACTACTGCGAGCTCACTGTATTACCTAGTACCTCCTTACCTCAAGGGGTAACTAAGCAGTCTCTGTAACAAATACCTCCATTGTCACTGACACCACCGGTGCCAGGTACTACTGCGCGCTCACTGAATTACTGAGTATCTCTTTGCTTCCAGGGCAACTAAGCAATCCTTGTATCCAGCACCTCCATTGTCACTGACACCACCAGTGCCAGGTATTACTGCGAGCTCACTGGATTACCTAGTACCTCCTTACTTCAAGGGGTAACTAAGCAATCCCTGTATCCAGCACCGCCACAGCACCGCTTGTATCCTGCTCCACCGGTGCCAGGTACTACTGCGAGCTCACTGGATTACCTAGTACCTCCTTACTTCAAGGGGTAACTAAGCAGTCTCTGTAACAAATACCTCCATTGTCACTGACACCACCGGTGCCAGGTACTACTGTGCGCTCACTGAATTACTGAGTATCTCTTTGCTTCCAGGGAAACTAAGCAATCCTTGTATCCAGCACCGCCATTGTCACTGACACCACCGGTGCCTGGTACTACTGCGAGCTCACTGGATTACCTAGTACCTCCTTACTTCGAAGGGGTAACTAAGCAATCCTTGTATCCAGCACCGCCATTGTCACTGACAACACCGGTGCCAGGCACTACTGCGAGCTCACTGGATTACCTAGTACCTCCTTACTTCAAGGGGTAACTAAGCAATCCTTGTATCCAGCACCGCCATTGTCACTGACACCACCGGTGCCAGGTACTACTGCGAGCTCACTGGATTACCTAGTACCTCCTTACTTCAAGGGGTAACTAAGCAATCCTTGTATCCAGCACCGCCATTGTCACTGACACCACCGGTGCCAGGTACTACTGCGAGCTCACTGGATTAGCTAGTACCTCCTTACTTCAAGGGGTAACTAAGCAATCTCTGTAACAAATACCTCCATTGTCACTGACACCACCGGTGCCAGGTACTACTGTGCGCTCACTGAATTACTGAGTATCCCTTTGCTTCCAGGGAAACTAAGCAATCCTTGTATCCAGCACCACCATTGTCACTGACACCACCAGTGCCAGGTATTACTGTGCGCTCACTGAATTACTGAGTATCTCTTTGCTTCCTGGAAACTAAGCAATCCTTGTATCCAGCACCGCCATTGTCACTGACACCACCGGTGCCAGGTACTACTGCGAGCTCACTGGATTACCTAGTACCTCCTTACCTCAAGGGGTAACTAAGCAGTCTCTGTAACAAATACCTCCATTGTCACTGACACCACCGGTGCCAGGTACTACTGCGCGCTCACTGAATTACTGAGTATCTCTTTGCTTCCAGGGCAACTAAGCAATCCTTGTATCCAGCACCGCCATTGTCACTGACACCACCAGTTCCAGGTACTACTGCGAGCTCGCAGGATTACCTAGTACCTCCTTACCTCAAGGGGTAACTAAGCAATCCTTGTATCCAGCACCGCCATTGTCACTGACACCACCGGTGCCAGGTACTACTGCAAGCTCACTGGATTAACTAGTACCTCCTTACTTCAAGGGGTAACTAAGCAATCCTTGTATCCAGCACCGCCATTGTCACTGACACCACCGGTGCCAGGTACTACTGCAAGCTCAGTGGATTACCTAGTACCTCCTTACTTCAAGGGGTAACTAAGCAATCCTTGTATCCAGCACCGCCATTGTCACTGACACCACCGGTGCCAGGTACTACTGCGAGCTCACTGGATTACCTAGTACCTCCTTACTTCAAGGGGTAACTAAGCAGTCTCTGTAACAAATACCTCCACTGTCACTGACACCACCGGTGCCAGGTACTACTGCGAGCTCACTGGATTACCTAGTACCTCCTTGCTTCAAGGGGTAACTAAGCAATCCTTGTATCCAGCACCGCCATTGTCACTGACACCACCGGTGCCAGGTACTACTGGGAGCTCACTGGATTACCTAGTACCTCCTTACTTCAAGGGGTAACTAAGCAATCCTTGTATCCAGCACCGCCATTGTCACTGACACCACCGGTGCCAGGTACTACTGCGAGCTCACTGGATTACCTAGTACCTCCTTACTTCAAGGGGTAACTAAGCAATCCTTGTATCCAGCACCGCCATTGTCACTGACACCACCGGTGCCAGGTACTACTGCGAGCTCACTGGATTACCTAGTACCTCCTTACTTCAAGGGGTAACTAAGCAGTCTCTGTAACAAATACCTCCATTGTCACTGACACCACCGGTGCCAGGTACTACTGTGCGCTCACTGAATTACTGAGTATCTCTTTGCTTCCAGGGAAACTAAGCAATCCTTGTATCCAGCACCACCATTGTCACTGACACCACCAGTGCGAGGTATTACTGTGCGCTCACTGAATTACTGAGTATCTCTTTGCTTCCAGGGAAACTAAGCAATCTTTGTATCCAGCACCGCCATTGTCACTGACACCACCAGTGCCAGGTACTACTGCGAGCTCACTGGATTACCTAGTACCTCCTTACCTCAAGGGGTAACTAAGCAATCCTTGTATCCAGCACCGCCATTGTCACTGACACCACCGGTGCCAGGTACTACTGCGAGCTCACTGGATTACCTAGTACCTCCTTACTTCAAGGGGTAACTAAGCAGCCTCTGTAACAAATACCTCCATTGTCACTGACTCCACCGGTGCCAGGTACTACTGCGAGCTCACTGGATTACCTAGTACCTCCTTACTTCAAGGGGTAACTAAGCAATCCTTGTATCCAGCACCGCCATTGTCACTGACACCACCGGTGCCAGGTACTATTGCGAGCTCACCGGATTACCTAGTACCTCCTTACTTCAAGGGGTAACTAAGCAATCCTTGTATCCATCACCGCCATTGTCACTGACACCACCGGTGCCAGGTACTACTGCGAGCTCACTGGATTACCTAGTACCTCCTTACTTCAAGGGGTAACTAAGCAATCCTTGTATCCAGCACCGCCATTGTCACTGACACCACCGGTGCCAGGTACTACTGCGAGCTCACTGGATTACCTAGTATCTCCTTACCTCAAGGGGTAACTAAGCAGTCTCTGTAACAAATACCTCCATTGTCACTGACACCACCGGTGCCAGGTACTACTGCGCGCTCACTGAATTACTGAGTATCTCTTTGCTTCCAGGGCAACTAAGCAATCCTTGTATCCAGCACCTCCATTGTCACTGACACCACCAGTGCCAGGTATTACTGCGAGCTCACTGGATTACCTAGTACCTCCTTACTTCAAGGGGTAACTAAGCAATCCCTGTATCCAGCACCGCCACAGCACCGCTTGTATCCAGCACCACCGGTGCCAGGTACTACTGCGAGCTCACTGGATTACCTAGTACCTCCTTACTTCAAGGGGTAACTAAGCAGTCTCTGTAACAAAAACCTCCATTGTCACTGACACCACCGGTGCCAGGTACTACTGTGCGCTCACTGAATTACTGAGTATCTCGTTGCTTCCAGGGAAACTAAGCAAACCTTGTATCCAGCACCGCCATTGTCACTGACACCACCAGTGCCAGGTATTACTGTGCGCTCACTGAATTACTGAGTATCTCTTTGCTTCCAGGGAAACTAAGCAATCCTTGTATCCAGCACCGCCATTGTCACTGACACCACTGGTGCCAGGTACTACTGCGAGCTCACTGGATTACCTAGTACCTCCTTACTTCAAGGGGTAACTAAGCAGTCTCTGTAACAAATACCTCCATTGCCACTGACACCACCGGTGCCAGGTACTACTGCGAGCTCACTGGATTGCCTAGTACCTCCTTACTTCAAGGGGTAACTAAGCAATCCTTGTATCCAGCACCGCCATTGTCACTGACACCACCGGTGCCAGGTACTACTGCGAGCTCACTGGATTATCTAGTACCTCCTTACTTCAAGGGGTAACTAAGCAATCCTTGTATCCAGCACCGCCATTGTCACTGACACCACCGGTGCCAGGTACTACTGCGAGCTCACTGGATTACCTAGTACCTCCTTACTTCAAGGGGTAACTAAGCAGTCTCTGTAACAAATACCTCCATTGTCACTGACACCACTGGTGCCAGGTACTACTGTGCGCTCACTGAATTACTGAGTATCTCTTTGCTTCCAGGGAAACTAAGCAATCCTTGTATCCAGCACCGCCATTGTCACTGACACCACCAGTGCCAGGTATTACTGTGCGCTCACTGAATTACTGAGTATCTCTTTGCTTCCAGGGAAACTAAGCAATCCTTGTATCCAGCACCGCCATTGTCACTGACACCACCGGTGCCAGGTACTACTGCGAGCTCACTGGATTACCTAGTACCTCCTTACCTCAAGGGGGAACTAAGCAGTCTCTGTAACACATACCTCCATTGTCACTGACACCACCGGTGCCAGGTACTACTGCGCGCTCACTGAATTACTGAGTATCTCTTTGCTTCCAGGGCAACTAAGCAATCCTTTTATCCAGCACCGCCATTGTCACTGACACCACCAGTGCCAGGTATTACTGTGCGCTCACTGAATTACTGAGTATCTCTTTGATTCCAGGGAAACTAAGCAATCCGCTATCCAGCACCGCCATTGTCACTGACACCACCGGTGCCAGGTACTACTGCGAGCTCACTGGATTACCTAGTACCTCCTTACTTCGAAGGGGTAACTAAGCAATCCTTGTATCCAGCACCGCCATTGTCACTGACACCACCGGTGCCAGGTACTACTGCGAGCTCACTGGATTACCTAGTACCTCCTTACTTCAAGGGGTAACTAAGCAATCCTTGTATCCAGCACCGCCATTGTCACTGACACCACCGGTGCCAGGTACTACTGCGAGCTCACTGGATTACCTAGTACCTCCTTACTTCAAGGGGTAACTAAGCAGTCTCTGTAACAAATACCTCCATTGTCACTGACACCACCGGTGCCAGGTACTACTGTGCGCTCACTGAATTACTGAGTATCCCTTTGCTTCCAGGGAAACTACGCAATCCTTGTATCCAGCACCGCCATTGTCACTGACACCACCAGTGCCAGGTATTACTGTGCGCTCACTGAATTACTGAGTATCTCTTTGCTTCCTGGGAAACTAAGCAATCCTTGTATCCAGCACCGCCATTGTCACTGACACCACCGGTGCCAGGTACTACTGCGAGCTCACTGGATCACCTAGTACCTCCTTACCTCAAGGGGTAACTAAGCAGTCTCTGTAACAAATACCTCCATTGTCACTGACACCACCGGTGCCAGGTACTACTGCGCGCTCACTGAATTACTGAGTATCTCTTTGCTTCCAGGGCAACTAAGCAATCCTTGTATCCAGCACCGCCATTGTCACTGACACCACCAGTTCCAGGTACTACTGCGAGCTCACTGGATTACCTAGTACCTCCTTACCTCAAGGGGTAACTAAGCAATCCTTGTATCCAGCACCGCCATTGTCAATGACACCACCGGTGCCAGGTACTACTGCGAGCTCACTGGATTACCTAGTACCTCCTTACTTCAAGGGGTAACTAAGCAATCCTTGTATCCAGCACCGCCATTGTCACTGACACCACCGGTGCCAGGTACTACTGCGAGCTCACTGGATTACCTAGTACCTCCTTACTTCAAGGGGTAACTAAGCAGTCTCTGTAACAAATACCTCCACTGACACCACCGGTGCCAGGTACTACTGCGAGCTCACTGGATTACCTAGTACCTCCTTACTTCAAGGGGTAACTAAGCAATCCTTGTATCCAGCACCGCCATTGTCACTGACACCACCGGTGCCAGGTACTACTGCGAGCTCACTGGATTACCTAGTACCTCCTTACTTCAAGGGGTAACTAAGCAATCCTTGTATCCAGCACCGCCATTGTCACTGACACCACCGGTGCCAGGTACTACTGCGAGCTCACTGGATTACCTAGTACCTCCTTACTTCAAGGGGTAACTAAGCAATCCTTGTATCCAGCACCGCCATTGTCACTGACACCACCGGTGCCAGGTACTACTGCGAGCTCATTGGATTACCTAGTACCTCCTTACTTCAAGGGGGTAACTAAGCAGTCTCTGTAACAAATACCTCCATTGTCACTGACACCACCGGTGCCAGGTACTACTGTGCGCTCACTGAATTACTGAGTATCTCTTTGCTTCCAGGGAAACTAAGCAATCCTTGTATCCAGCACCACCATTGTCACTGACACCACCAGTGCCAGGTATTACTGTGCGCTCACTGAATTACTGAGTATCTCTTTGCTTCCAGGGAAACTAAGCAATCCTTGTATCCAGCACCGCCATTGTCACTGACACCACCGGTGCCAGGTACTACTGCGAGCTCACTGGATTACCTAGTACCTCCTTACCTCAAGGTGTAACTAAGAAGTCCCTGTATCAAATACCTCCATTGTCACTGACACCACCGGTGCCAGGTACTACTGCACGCTCACTGAATTACTGAGTATCTCTTTGCTTCCAGGGCAACTAAGCAATCCTTGTATCCAGCACCGCCATTGTCACTGACACCACCAGTGCCAGGTACTACTGCGAGCTCACTGGATTACCTAGTACCTCCTTACCTCAAGGGGTAACTAAGCAATCCTTGTATCCAGCACCGCCATTGTCACTGACACCACCGGTGCCAGGTACTACTGCGAGCTCACTGGATTACCTAGTACCTCCTTACTTCAAGGGGTAACTAAGCAATCCTTGTATCCAGCACCGCCATTGTCACTGATACCACCGGTGCCAGGTACTACTGCGAGCTCACTGGATTACCTAGTACCTCCTTACTTCAAGGGGTAACTAAGCAATCCTTGTATCCAGCACCGCCATTGTCACTGACAACACCGGTGCCAGGTACTACTGCGAGCTTACTGGATTACCTAGTACCTCCTTACTTCAAGGGGTAACTAAGCAGTCTCTGTAACAAATACCTCCATTGTCACTGACACCACCGGTGCAAGGTACTACTGCGAGCTCACTGGATTACCTAGTACCTCCTTACTTCAAGGGGTAGCTAAGCAATCCTTGTATCCAGCACCGCCATTGTCACTGACACCACCGGTGCCAGGTACTATTGCGAGCTCACTGGATTACCTAGTACCTCCTTACTTCAAGGAGTAACTAAGCAATCCTTGTATCCAGCACCGCCATTGTCACTGACACCACCGGTGCCAGGTACTACTGCGAGCTCACTGGATTACCTAGTACCTGCTTACTTCAAGGGGTAGCTAAGCAATCCTTGTATCCAGCACCGCCATTGTCACTGACACCACCGGTGCCAGGTACTACTGCGAGCTCACTGGATTACCTAGTACCTCCTTACTTCAAGGGGTAACTAAGCAATCCTTGTATCCAGCATCGCCATTGTCACTGACACCACCGGACCAGGTACTACTGCGAGCTCACTGGATTACCTAGTACCTCCTTACTTCAAGGGGTAACTAAGCAATCCTTGTATCCAGCACCGCCATTGTCACTGACACCACCGGTGCCAGGTACTACTGCACGCTCACTGAATTACTGAGTATCTCTTTGCTTCCAGGGCAACTAAGCAATCTTTGTATCCAGCACCGCCATTGTCACTGAAGCCACTGCAGCCAGGTACTACTGTGAGCACAAGTGGTACCTGGGCACATCAACAGCAAAGTTCTGGTAAGGACAAGTTGGATGAAATTCTTGGCCTGGGGGCATCCATGATGAAATGCTGGTCCTGGCTCATTATTGACATATGGGGTACCCATGGGAAATTGTGATCAAAAATTGGGTTAAATCCTGGGGACCTTCAGGCTTTATTGTCAGTGGTTACACCATGAAAGTCCTTGAATATTTACTGGCCGCCTCTTCAGAGCAACTGTATGTGGAACATTGTTCTTTAAAAATGCTCTGTTAAACACCATTTTTTCAAAGTGTTGCTGAGGAGAGCCCCCGCCGAGAGCCTTCTTGGAGGAGGTTGGACTGCTGTCTAAATGTTCAGGAGAGGTAGTGCGCTCCCCACTTTCAGACACCAAGAGCTACCAGGGTCTGGGGGAGTTTGCTGCCAGGTGCCAGTCTGGGGGAGTTTGCTGCCTGGTGCCAGGGTCTGGGGGAGTTTGCTGCCAGGTGCCAGGGTCTGGGGGAGTTTGCTGCCAGGTGGCAGGGTCTGGGGGAGTTTGCTCCCAGGTGATGGGGGAGTTTGCTGCCAGGTGCCAGGGCCTGGGGGAGTTTGCTGCCAGGTGCCAGGGTCTGGGGGAGTTTGCTGCCAGGTGCCAGGGTCTGAGGGAGTTTACTGACAGATGCCAGGGTATGGGGGGTTTGCTGCCAGATGCCTGGGTCTGGGGGAGTTTGCTGCCAGGTTCTGGGGGAGTTTGCTGACAGGTACCAGGGTCTGGGGGAGTTTGCTGACAGGTACCAGGGCCTGGGGGAGTTTGCTGCCAGGTGCCAGGGTCTGGGGGAGTTTGCTGCCAGGTGCCTGTGTCTGGGGGAGTTTGCTGCCAGGTGCCAGGGTCTGGGGGAGATTGCTGCCAAGTGCCTGTGTCTGGGGGAGTTTGCTGCCAGGTGCCAGGGTCTGGGGGATATTGCTGCCAGGTGCCAGGGTCTGGGGGAGTTTGCTGCCAGGTGCCAGGGTCTGGGAAAGTTTGCTGCCTGGTGCCAGGGTCTGGGGGAGTGTGCTGCCAGGTGCCTGTGTCTGGGGGAGTTTGCTGCCAGGTGCCAGGGTCTGGGGGAGTTTGCTGCCAGGTGCCTGTGTCTAGGGGAGTTTGCTGCCAGGTGCCAGGGTCTGGGGGAGTTTGCTGCCAGGTGCCAGGGTGTGGGGGAGTTTGCTGCCAGGTGCCTGTGTCTAGGGGAGTTTGCTGCCAGGTACCAGGGTCTGGGAAAGTTTGCTGCCAGGTGCCAGGGTCTGGGGGAGTTTGCTGCCAGGTGCCTGTGTCTGGGGGAGTTTGCTGCCAGGTGCCAGGGTCTGGGGGAGATTGCTGCCAGGTGCCAGGGTCTGGGGGAGTTTGCTGCCAGGTGCCAGGGTCTGGGAAAGTTTGCTTCCAGGTGCCAGGGTCTGGGGGAGTTTGCTGCCAGGTGCCAGGGTCTGGGAAAGTTTGCTGCCTGGTGCCAGGGTCTGGGGGAGTTTGATGCCAGGTGCCAGGGTCTGGGGGAGTTTGCTGCCAGGTGCCAGGGTCTGGGGGAGTTTGCTGCCAGGGTCTGGGGGAGTTTGCTGCCAGGGTGTGGGGGAGTTTGCTGCCAGGTGCCAGGGTCTGGGGGAGTTTGCTGCCAGGTGCCAGGGTCTGGGGGAGTTTGCTGCCAGGTGCCAGGGTCTGGGGGAGTTTGCTTCCAGGTGCCAGGGTCTTCACCAAGAGGCAAATCTTCAAACTCCAAAAGACCTTTTGCTTCCTAAGCAGGTGAGCAAACACCTCTGCTAAGGAGACATTTAAACTTTGCAAGGTGTTTTATGATGGACATTGACAGGGATCCCCAGTGGAGGAAACCCCAGGTCTGTCTCCTCAAGAGTGCACGAGGAGCAGTCTCTAGCGATGCCCGTGCTGCGGTGTCCATTGGTGGCAGAACTGCACAAAAAGTTGGCCAAGACATAAAATGGCGTCAGTCGGAGTGAGTTGATTGAGCATTGGAGAAGAAAGAGCCATTTTAACAATGTGTTTGAAGTAGAGAGGGTAGAAGGACCTTCAGGGTCCGAACATGAAGGCACCCCAGGGTACCCACGGTGAGGTGCCCCCCCCCCCCCCCAGCAGCTTTTGAAAACAATACAGACATCGCCATTGAGGAAGAGATGGAGCCATCTAAGCTGCTGCGAGGTGGGCGCCGCCTCATGGCCGGTCTTCTCGGCACCCTGGACTGTATTTTTAAGTACAGTTGGGTAAGAAAGGTGGGAACCAATAAAGAGGGAGCTAGAGAGGGAATCTATAACAAGGGCGCCTTCCGCTCAAACCGACCAATCACAACAAAGCCCTTGATAGGACAAACACATTCTGTTTTTTATTTGGGGGTCCTCCAATCACATTGGATTACTTCAGGGTGGGGTCTGTCCAGACCCAGTCCCCCAATCACATTGGATTACTTATTATGGGAGGGTTCTGTTCAGGTCCAGCCCCCCAATCACATTGGATCACTTATTCAGGGCGGGGTCTATCCAGACATAGTCCCCCAATCACATTGGATTACTCATTCGGGGAGGGTTCTGGATAGACCCAGTCCCCCCAATCACGTTGGACTACTTATTCAGTGATGGTTCTGTCCAGACCCAGTTCCCCAATCACATTGGATTACTTATTAGGGGGGGGGGGGGCTGTCCAGACCCAGTCCCCCAATCACATTGGATTACTTATTCAGGGAGGGTTCTGGACAGACCCAGTCCCCCAATCACATTGAATTACTTATTCAGGGAGGGGTCTGTCCAGACCCAGTCCCCCAATCACATTGGATTACTTATTCAGGGAGGGTTCTGTTCAGGCCCAGTCCCCCAATCGCATTGGATCACTTATTCAGGGCGGGGTCTGTCCAGACCCAGTCCCCCAATCACATTGTATTACTTATTCAGGGCGGGGTCTGTCCAGACCCAGACCCCCAATCACATTTGATTATTTATTCAGGGTAGGGTGGGGTCTGTCCAGACCCAGTCCCCCGATCACATTGAAGTACTTATTTCGGGAGGGTTCTGGACAGACCGACTCCCCCAATCACATTGGATTACTTATTCAGGGTGGGTTCTGTCCTGGCCCAGTCCCCCAATCACATTGGATTACTTATTCCGGGCGGAGTCTTTCCAGACCCAGTCCCCCGATCACATTGGATTACTTATTCCGGGCGGGGTCTTTCCAGACCCATTCCCCCGATCACATTGGATTACTTATTCCGGGCGGGGTCTTTCCAGACCCATTCCCCCGATCACATTGGATTACTTATACCGGGCAGGGTCTTTCCAGACCCAGTTCCCCGATCACATTGGATTACTTATTCAGGGCAGGGTCTGTCCTGAACCAGTCCCCTGATCACATTGGATTACTTATTCAGGGAGGGTTCTGTCCAGACCCAGAACCCCGATCACATTGGATTACTTATTCAGGGAGGGTTCTGTCCAGACCCAGTCCCCCAATCACATTGGATTACTTATTCCGGGCGGGGTCTTTCCAGACCCAGTCCCCCGATCACATTGGATTACTTATTCCGGGCAGGGTCTTTCCAGACCCAGTCCCCCGATCACATTGGATTACTTATTCAGGGCAGGGTCTGTCCTGACCCAGTCCCCCGATCACATTGGATTACTTATTCCGGGCAGGGTCTTTCCAGACCCAGTTCCCCGATCACATTGGATTACTTATTCAGGGCAGGGTCTGTCCTGACCCAGTCCCCCGATCACATTGGATTACTTATTCAGGGAGGGTTCTGTCCAGACCCAGAACCCCGATCACATTGGATTACTTATTCAGGGAGGGTTCTGTCCAGACCCAGTCCCCCAATCACATTGGATTACTTATTCCGGGCGGGGTTTTTCCAGACCTAGTCCCCCGATCACATTGGATTACTTATTCCGGGCAGGGTCTTTCCAGACCCAGTCCCCCGATCACATTGGATTACTTATTCAGGGCAGGGTCTGTCCTGACCCAGTCCCCCGATCACATTGGATTACTTATTCCGGGCAGGGTCTTTCCAGACCCAGTCCCCCGATCACATTGGATTACTTATTCAGGGAGGGTTCTGTCCGGACCCAGTCCCCCGATCACATTGGATTACTTATTCAGGGAGAGTTCGGGACAGAATCCCATTGGATAAGTAATCTAAAGTGATCGGGGGACCCCTGAAATGAAAACCAGAGTGTGTTTGTCCTATCAGGGGCTTTGTTGTAATTGGAAGACAGATGGAAACCGCATCTGTAAGTGGATAGACCCAGATAAACACAGAAGACGGACAACTGGATTCCGAGTCAGGTAAAGATGCGTTATTGGATATTTGAGGAGAGCAACAGGAAGAGAAGAGCAGATGAGAGAGAATCAGCGTTTGGAAGGGAGGTTTCAAAGAGGAAGATGGCTAAAGGCTCGAGTTTACAAATGCGATAGAGCAGAGAGCTGGAGGGTCTTATAACAGAATCAATGTGACCATCGGAGTCTAGAGCAGAATAAAACAGGCAGGGGCGTAGCTTGGTCAATCAGTAAGATTGGGGGGTGTGAACTTCAGATTTTCCAACAATCACGCTGTCACATCACGCTAAAGTGCAATATATTGTCAAGTAACCAACATTTTTGAAGACTTTCAAAACAGAGAGAGAGAAAGTGTGTATTTTGTCTGTATGTGCAAACATTCCTGGTGAAATCCAGCAGACACCTCACCATAACCGACTGGAAGCACCTGTGCCCAATTATTTACCAGAAAATACATGTATTGAGGGGGTGTAACACCCCGAATACCCCCCTGAACCTACGTCCTTGTATACTGGAGGTGTAAAAAGTGAGCTGTGATGAGAGGGGGGCGGGGGGAGTCCAGTTGTGGCATTAAACTCTGGCGCCCACTGTGCATGTCTTATGCCCACTCTGGTAAACATAACATGTACTTGTAAAGCACACGTTCACCCAGAAGGGTATCTTGGCACTGAATAAAGGATGCTTATTGTTACCCAACTCAATGGTACTCATTTTATCGACCTGAGAAGAATAAAAGGCTGAGTGGACCCGCTGGGATTTGAACCTGTGACTGTGAGGTCACACACAGGCCCCTCCAGTGGATGCATTAGTCCACTGAGCCACCAGACCCTGCAATCATATGCAAGTAAAGTTCTCCGAGACTGCATGCATTTAGGATACCGACTCAGCAGTGAGTGATCCTACCCGGGAGGTGTGTTGGAGTTGGGGCCAAGATTTGCATTAGTACCTGTCGGTATGGTTCCGCATGCTCTCCTTCTCTCGCGTTAGGCTGAGATTGGGGTTTCAGGCACTGCCTGGGGTCGGCTTAGGTCCTTCCTGGAAGGGCGGGTCCAGCAGATTTGGCTTCCGCCGTTTTATTCTGCTCCCTAGCCCGTGACTATCGGTGTCCCCCAAGGGTCCTCCCTTAGCCCTCTGCTCTTTAATATTTATGTAACTCGCCTTGTGTATTTGGCAGAGGGTCTTGGGGCTAAGGCCATGGCCTACGCTGATGACACTTAGCTTCTTTTTACCTGGGATCGGAGTGGGGACTCGGTCTCCTCTGCCCAACATTGTCTGTCTTCTATTTTTAAATGGCTACCCAGGGCGCAACTGAAGTGCAACAAGGAGAGGTCAGAGATCCTCCTATTTGAGTAGTTCCCTTCCAATTTTAAGGAAACTCTTGGCCGCCTGAGTTCCCCCTACCAACTTCTATAGGCAAGCCCACCAAAAACCTGGGGCTGTGGTTCGAGGATAACTTGTGTTTCTCCACGCATAGCAAGAAACTTGCGGGACTTGTTTTGGCCTTTTGAAAACTCTAAGGAAATGTCTTCCTCTTCTGCCCAGGGCGGCAAAAGAAACTGTCATCTGCGCACTTATTCTGTCCCGATTGGACTATGCCGATGCTTTATTGGTGGGCATTCCAGGCCATCTGTTAAAAAAACTCCAAGTGGTTCAAAACGCGGCGGCCAGACTTCTTCTTAAGATTTATTCTAGGATGAGCGTGAGTTGCCACTTATGCTCCTTTCACTGGCTTACGATGGCCCTTTGGGTCAAAGGTAAAGTCTTAGTTATGGCTCACCGTGCTCTTCATTGTCTTGGCCCAAGCTACTTACAAAAACGCCTTTCTTTCTATGCCCCACGCGGTATCTGCGATCCATGTCTCAACGCCTTGCTCAGGTTCCGCGTTTTAAATGTAGGAGGCTTGGAGGCAGCTCTTTTGGCGGGAAGGCAGCTGAGACGTGGAACGCCCTTCCTCTCAGCCTGCGGAATAGTCAGGACCCGCGGATCTTTAAAAAGAACCTGAAAACACACTTCTTGGCTTAATACGAGACTCTGACCCGCTTCAGGTACGCGCCGGGACACTTTCGAGTATCCGCGCACGATATAAATTTAATTAACATAACATAACAACATAACTGCCCGTATGGCGCATTCAGGTGAGATTTGCGTTTCATTGGACAGGTAGGTGAAAGAGCAAACACTGTCCAATGCCAAGTACAGGGCTGTGCAAGCCACCTTCCACATGGACATCAGTCAAGGTTCATTGCAGACTACAGCTCTGAGGCGGCCACTACTCCAGAGGAATGAGGCACTCCTCATCGCAGCATGCAGAGGAGTGCCTCATTCACCACAAGGGGGGCTCCTATCTCACCCACGTCAGGGTCTCGTGAGACCTATGACCGTCACATGATAGGCCGATGTCTAGGGTCCATGGCATGGCTCCTGCAAACCCCAGTCTGCCCACATTGGCCCGGGGGAGAGTGTGCAGGCATCAGTTCACATTTGGCACCAATCACCGTGCCACCAGAGCGGTCTCCTGCTGCCAGGTTTCAGCAGGGCTTAGTTTGAGAAAAAAATAAGTGTTGGGGCCCTTCTCAGAAGAACACTCCAGCTTTAACCACCCATTGCCGCTACAAGAAATGCCAAAGAATGGCTTGGGAGGCAGGTATTAGTCATTTTTAAAGTATATTGAATCAATAAATGCTTGTCTCTAAATCAGACAAATAGCACCACCGTGTGGCAGACTATCATAAGTGTCAGTGTGGCAATTAAGTGCCGAGGCCGAGCACCAGAAACCCCAGGCTCAAATTAAGCACTGGGTTCCTGCAGTCCAAAGCAATCGATCCAAGATTCATCTATGTGCAGATGACATATACATAATGGCCACTTCCAAGAGCGCCTCTCCATCTCCCAGGCGCAGAGATCACATGCTCACTACAAGCTGCACTAAGAGCAACAAGCTAAACTCCAGGCCTGAAACTGAGAGGGTTCACCCCAACAACCAGAAACACACACCAACATGTATGTTTGACTAGGACAGGGAGCCCAGCCTGGCCTGAAATCTGCAAACTGCAAGGAAGGTAAAAAGAGCTCTCACAGCTAAAGGCAGCTAAAGGCCAAAACCTTCTCTTTGTTACATATAAAACTGAAAGAAAGTGGGGTTTGGAATGACCGCATGCAGCCCTCCCTCCAAGTGTGGACTCAGGACCCAGCTATGTAGGACCCTTGTCTTCATCAACCCATTCGGACTCTCATCAGAGACCAATCAGGAAAGCACTTAGGGCCAGATGTAGGTAATCTAAAATTACCAATTCTCAAATACCGAATCATACCGATTCAGTATTTAAGAACAGTCAAATGGGATGTAGGTAATTTTTCTTTAAAAATTACCGAATCGGTAAGTTTCGGTAATTACCGAATCGGTATTTAAGAATTCGGTAATTTACCGATTCCTTAAATTACCGATTCGGTAAATTACCGAATCCTTCCTTTTTAGCCTCCTACATCTGGAAAGCCTATTACCGGTAATAGCCTACCTACATCTGGCCCTTAGTTTCATAAAATATGATGATGTGCAGCTTTGTATTCCCTGGACCCCACCCATACTCAACCCACAGGTGCAGATGAGAGGCTGTCTGTCAGCGGACAGACCAAGAGAATGCAGCCCACTGCCTTAACTCTGATTGGCTGTTGCCAACCAATCATTGTGAATAGGTGTTTCAGAGCAATGAAAGTGTGTTACTATGACTGAGCTGGTGAGGAATAAGAAGTAGGGATGATGGGTGAGAAGTAGGGATGATGGATTAGAAGTAAAGATGAAAAAAAGGTATCATGGATAAGGGGTACGGAGGATGGATGAGAAGTGGGGATAAACAAGTGGGGATGATGGGTGAGAAGTAGAGAAAAAAACATGAGAAGCATGGATGAGAAATAGGATAGAGAAGTACGGCTGAAGGATGAGATGTAGAGATGGTGGATGAGAAGACGTTATGATAGATGAGAGGTAGGGAAGATAGATGAAAAGTAGGGATGAAAAGTAAGGACAAGAAGTGGGGATGATAGGTGAGAAGTAAAAAGGATGCCGGAGAAGCAGGGGTGAGAAGTAGGGAAGATGGATGAGAAGCATGGGGGAGAACCAGAGATGAGAAGTAGTGAAGATGGGTGAGCAGTAGGGATGAGAACTAGAGATGAGAAAAAGGAATGGTGGATGAAAACGGGGTGATAGAGTAGAAGCAGGGATGATAAATGAGAAGTAGGGATGATAAGCAGGGATGATAAGTGAGAAGTAGGGATGATAAGCAGGGATGATAAATGAGAAGTAAGGATGAGAAGCAAAGACAATGGATGAGAAGTAGGGATGAGAAGCAAGGACAATGGATGAGAAGTAGGGATGAGAAGCAGGGATGATGAATGAGAAGAAGGGGTGATGGATGAGAAGCAGGGATGTGAATCAGGAATGATGGATGAAAGAATGGGTGAAGGATGAGACGAAGGGGTGAGAAGATCGGATGATGGGTGAGACACAGGGGTGAACGCAGAGATCAGAAGGGATGGTGGGTGAGAAGTAAAGAGTATGGATGAGAGGTAGGGATGAAATGCACCTGAGCCCATTACTCCTAAAGACTCCATGTTCAAGCACAGGGCCTGTTGTACTCGGGGCAAGAGTGACCCTCCGAACTCCGGCTGTTCCTTACTCCATGTTCATCCTTGTGGTTTGTTGTATTCTCGGTTTTGTCATATTTAGGCGAGGGGCCTGTCTGGCTGTAGCCTTCCCCTTGTGGGGCCAATCTACTTCAGGGGCGCTCACCGGGTGAGGGAAGAGTACAGGGCCCTAAGTTTGGGCGTGAACACCCTCTGGTGAGGTCGCTTAATGTAGGGTGAGGACGGGGGCATTGCAGGAAGTACTTTCACTTTTTGGCCCTCATCTCCAGGGCGGCTGGTTGGACCACAGCAGGCAGCCCCCATACGATAGATACAGCGCCTAGAGGCCCTGTGGGTATGAAATGCTATATACATGCTGTTAGGTAGGAGGGTAATGTGCCAAGTGCAATAGCTGGGTCGCCAGATGTAGTATCCAGATGAGTCACAAACTCACTATTGGGTCGGGGCGACTTCAAGGCACTCTGTTTCAAAGTTTACGTACAGCGAAGCAAACGGGTTCTTACCGGCAGCAGAATTAGTATATGGTTTGCACCGGGGAAAGAATGGAGCAAACTTATTTTTATCTCATTGTATCTACATCTGCTGTAGGAATGCGCGGAACCAAGTGAGATTCAGTGTAACTCAGTTTAATGTATGTCATGTGGCGCAGCAGCAAAACCTGTTTACGTCATTCCGTAATACGCAAGCAACAAAAATGATGCAATGCGGACGTATCTTCTTTTTATCAAGGACACAAAACTTTCCAAGGTGCCCCAGAAGGTCTGCGCCTGCGTGCAGTGATAGGACAAGGGTTACATGGCGTGCTTGTGGGCGAGCTGGGATTTAGCAATGTAAGAATACATGTACGTAAAACCAGACGGACTATTTTATCTCAATTAAACTAACAAGTAAAATCCGCATTATGCCATACTGAATTCTGTTGTTCAAATGTACTGGGATGATGAACTCAAAAGCCCAGCCGTCTCACTTCTAGGCGCTGTAACTAGAAGGTCTCACTAGGCGCTAGCAGGAGCACGTGCACTCTTACCTGGCCAGGGTGCTCATGTTTCCGGCTGTGGAGGGCCTCTGCTGGTCGAGGTCTGTGGATGGTCAGGTGAGTTGTGCCCCCGAAGCAAAGACCGTGGGACAGGCAGGGGCTGGTGGAGACAGACAGGTACAGGCAGGTAGAGACAGTCAAGTACCTGTAGTGGCAGTCAGGTACGGATAGAGGCAGTCAGGGACCGCCGGAACAGCCAGTTACAGGTACAAGACAGCCAGGTACCGTTAGAGGCTGCCAGGTACTGGCAGAGAAGACCAGGTAGGGTTAGAGACAGCCAGGTACTGGCAGAGACAGCCCTGGACCACTGGACTACCCGGGACAGTGCTCTCACTCACAGTGACAGCCAGGGACCGGAGACCACAGACCTGGCACCGATGGGCACGGAGCTCTCACTAAGAGGGGCAGGTGTAGGTGGGCACGGAGCTCTCACTGAGAGGGGCAGGTGTAGGTGGGCACGGAGCTCTCACAGAGAGGGACAGGTGTAGGTGGGCACGGATCTCTCACTGAGAGGGGCAGGTGTAGGTGGGCAGGCACAGAGAGCCCTCTCTTATAGGCCTTTGGGGTGGGCGGACAGCAGGGAGAGGCAGCCAACCAGCAGCAGGCGCCTTAGGCTGCGGGGGAGGGGGGCGCACCTGTACACAGGTGGGGGTGTCCCCCTCCCTGGTCACTGCCCGCCACAGGTGGACAATGCGCTCCTTTCATGCACAGGCGCTCGGGTCTTTGCCAGCACCAGCGGTGCCTGCAGCATCCCTCGCAGGAAGAGGGGGAGGGGTAGGGGCGAGGAGAGAGAACCGCACGGTTCACTAAACTTCGTAGCAGGTGCATGCACCCACTGAGCTGCCAGAACAAACCGCTGGGTTCATCGAACTCCGCAGCAAGTGCATTCTCCCACTGAGCTACCAGAACAAACCGCAGTAGCAGTACTAGTTGGAGTAGGGACCAGTACAGACGACAGACATGAACCAGGGCTCACTGGGGTCTATCAGAGGGAGGACGCGAGGTGCTCACTCAGAGGTAATGCAGGATGTGGCAGGTGGGAGTGATGTGCTCACTCCGAGCGAATACAGAGGTCAGCAGAGATGGAAGGAGAGTGATGGGCTCACTGAGAAACAGAGGGAGGAGAGTGACAGGCTCACTGAGAATCAAAGCAGGAGGGAGGAGAGTGACATGCTCACTGAGAGCTAGAGGGAGGAGAGTGACGTGCTCACTGAGAACCAGAATCAGAGGGAGGGGAGTGATGTGCTCACTTAGAACGAGAGCAGGAGGGAGGGGGGGGGGGGGCGGGTAATGTGCTCACTGACAACCAGAGCCAGAAGGAGGAGAGTGATGTGCTCACTGAGAACCAGAGCCCGTGGAAGGAGAGTGATGTGCTCTCTCAGAACCAGAGCCAGAAGGGGGAGACTGATGTGCTCACAGAGAACTATAGGAAGGAGAGTGGTGTGCTCACTGAGAAAGAGAAGCCAGAAGGAGGAGAGTGACGTGCTCACTGAGAGCTGCAGGGAGGAGAGTAATGTGCTCACTGAGAGCTAGAGGGAAGAGAGTGACTTGCTCACTGAGAGCTGCAGGGAGTGGAGTGATGTGCTCACTAACAAACAGAGCCAGAGGGAGCAGAGTGATGTGCTCACTGAGAACCAGAGCCCCCTTTAAGGAGAGATAGAGCCAGACGGAGGAGGGTGATCGGCTCCCTGAGAAGCAGAGCCAGAAGGAGGAGAGTGATGTGCTCACTCAGAACCAGAGGGAAGAGAGTGACATACTCACTGAAAACCAGAGCCAGAGGGAGGAGAATGATGTTCTCACTGAGAACCGGAGATTGAGGGAGGAGAGTGACATGCTCACTGAGAACAAGAGCCAGAAGCAGGGGTGATGGGTTCACTGAGACCCAGAGCCAGAAGAAAGAAAGTGGCGTGCTCCCTGAGAAGCAGAGCCAGAAGGAGGAGAGTGATGTGCTCACTCAGAACCAGAGGGAAGAGAGTGACATACTCACTGAAAACCAGAGCCAGAGGGAGGAGAATGATGTGCTCACTGAGAACCAGAGACTGAGGGAGGAGAGTGACATGCTCACTGAGAACAAGAGCCAGAAGCAGGGGTGATGGGTTCACTGAGACCCAGAGCCAGAAGAAAGAAAGTGGCGTGCTCCCTGAGAAGCAGAGCCAGAAGGAGGAGAGTGATGTGTTCACAGAGAACCAGAGCCAGAAGGAGGAGAGTGATGTGTTCACAGAGAACCAGAGCCAGAAGGAGGAGAGTGATGTGTTCACAGAGAATCAGAGCCAGAAGGATACAATCAATCAATCAGGAGTTTGTTAAAGCACGACTACTCACCCGTAAGGGTCTCAAGGCGCTAGGGGTGGGGTGCAGGTTCCATTCCATCAAGGAGGGGGTCTGTCGAAGAGCCAGGTTTTGAGGTTTTGTTGCGAAGATGGGGAGCGATGTTGTCTGTCTGAGGTGGAGCGGAAGGGCGTTCCATGCTTTGGCCGCGAGGAAGGAGAAGGAGCGACCGCCCGATCTGCTCTTTCTGGTTCGGGGACCTCGGCGTAGGAGAGCTGGGCTGATCGTAGGGTCCTTTGGGGTGCGTGGAATTTGAGCCGGCTGTTCAGGTATGCTGGTCCGGTGCCGTGGAGGGCCTTGTGTGCGTGGGTGAGCATCTTAAAGGTGATTCTCGCCTCGACGGGGAGCCAGTGGAGTGTGCGCAGGTGCTGGGAGATGTGGCAGTGTTTTGGCAGGTTGAGGACCAGTCTTGCGGCGGCGTTCTGGATGTTCTGTAGCTTGCGGATGAGGTTTTTGTTTATTCCGGCGTAGAGTGCATTGCCGTAGTCGAGTCTGCTGGTGACCAGGGCGTGAGTGACTGTCTTTCGGTGTTCGAGGGGGATCCATTTGAAGGTCTTACTAAGGAGGCGGAGGGTGTGGAAGCAGGAAGATAAGACAGAGTTGATCTGGCGGTCCATTTTGAGCTCGGAGTCCAGGATGATTCCCAGGTTGCGTGCGTGGTCTGTGGACGTTGGCGGGTCTCTGAGGGTGGTGGGCCACCAGGTGTCGCTCCAGGCGTCGGGGTTTGGGCCCATGATGAGTACTTCTGTTTTGTTGGTGTTTAGTTGTAGGCAGCTGTTTTTCATCCATTTGGCGGCGGCTTCCATGCCTTCTCGAAAGTTGCGTCTGGCGGTGTTGGGCTCGTTGGATAGGGAGAGGATGAGCTGGGTGTCTTCTGCATATGACACGATGTTGCGTCCGTAGGTTCTGACGATGGGAGTGGAAGTGGAGCCATGTAGACGTTGAAGAGCGTCGGGCTGAGGGAGGAGCCCTAGGGGACTCCGCAGGTGGTAGGTGTGGGGTCCGAGAGGAAAGGGGGGAGTCTGACCCGCTGCGTCCTGCCGGAGAGGAAGGAGCAGATCCAGTCGAGGGCCTTGTCCTGGATTCCTGCATCGTGGAGTCTGCGTATTAGGGTGCGGTGGGAGACTGTGTCGAACGCCGGTGATAGGTCGAGGAGGATGAGGGCTACTGTTTCTCCTTTGTCCAGTAAGGTGCGGATGTCGTCTGTTGCGGCGAGGAGGGCGGTTTCCGTACTGTGGTTTTTTCTGAAGCCGGATTGGGAGGATTCGAGGATGTTGTGTTCTTCAATGAATGTGGCGAGTTGGCTGTTGATGGCTTTCTCGATGACTTTCACTTGGAACGGGAGCAGGGAGATGGGTCTGTAGTTTTTGAGGTCGGTGGGGTCCGCTGAGGGTTTCTTTAGGAGGGGGTTGACCTCTGCGTGTTTCCAGTCATCGGGGAACGAGGCGGTCGCCAGGGACCTGTTGATGGTTTGGCGGAGCATGGGTGCGATGGTGTTGGCGGCTCTGTTGAAGATGTGGTGGGGGCAGGGGTCCGTGGGGGCCCCTGAGTGGATTGACTTCATTGTCTTCAGTGTGTCTTCGGTGGTGAGGGCTGTCCAGTCATTAATCGCTGGTTTCCGGGTGTCGGGGGTAGTTGGTGAGGGTTCAGTGTGCTGGTTGTCTTCGTCGAAGTTGTCGTAGATGCTCTTGATTTTGTGGTGGAAAAAGATGCTGAGTTTGTCGCAGAGGTCTTGTGAGGGAGGGATGTCGGTAGACTCGCTGGTGGGTTGGGCGAACTCCTTGATGATGCTGAAGAGTTCCTTGCTGTTGTGTGCGTGGGTGGAGATTCTGTCTTCAATCGCTTTTTTCCTCGTTTCTCTGATGAGTTGATGGTGGGCGTTGGTGGCGGCTATGAAGTTGTTGTGGGCTTCTGTGGATTTGGTGTTTCTCCAGGCCTTTTCGAGGCGGCGGCATGTGCGCCTGGACTCTCGAAGTTCGGTGGTAAACCATCTGGCTTTCTTGGCACGGGTATTGTTTTTCTTGAGGGGGGCTATGGTGTTGGTGCTGTCCGAGATCCATCTATGCAGGGTTCGGGCTGCAGTGTTGGGGTCTTCGTTTTCCGCGATGGTTGGGGTGGAGTTGTTAAGTGAGGAGATGAGCTGGTCGCCGGTGATTTTGGTCCAGTTTCTTTGTGGAAGCAGGTGCTGGTGTCTGTGGATGGTGGGTGTTCTGAAGGTGAAGTGGACCAACGATGGTCGGTCCATGGGAGTTCGGTGGTGTGGCTGAAGGTGATGGAGTTTCCTGTAGTGAAGAGGGGGTCGAGGGTGTGTCCTGTTGAGTGCGTGGGCTCGGTCACGATCTGGCGGAGTCCAATGTTGTGGAGGTTGTCCAGGAGGCATGTGGTGTTGGGGTCCAGTTGATTGTCGAGGTGGAAGTTGAGGTCTCCCAGCAGGGTGTAGTTGGTGGATGCGATGGCCTGCGGGGAGATAATGTCCGTGATGGAGTTGGCAAAGGGTCCGAGGGGTCCAGGGTGTCGGTAGATGAGGGTTCCTCGGAGGGCGGCGGTGGGGCTGGCCAGTATCTTGAAGTGAAGGTGTTCCATCAGTTCTGTGGACTCGTCAGGGAGTGTGCTCAGGCGGAGGCTGGATTTGTGGACGATGGCGATTCCTCCTCCTGGGTGGGTGGGGCGGCCCTTCCTGGAGATCTTGTATCCTTGGGGGATGGCGATGGCGATGTCTGGTCCCGAGGTGGTGTTGGTCCAGGTTTCGGTGAAGAATGCTACGTCTGGGGTGGTGCTGTCGAGGAGGTCCCAGATTTCTGTGGCATGTTTGTGGAGGGATCGGACGTTGAGGAGGATGCATTGCAGGGTCTTCGGTTTGGTTGTGTTCTTGTGGGTGGGTTGTGCTGGATCCGTGTTCTTGGCGGTGCTGCAGGTGTGCCGGCAGCGGTGACAGCTGAAGGGTCCATGGGTGTCGGCTGGTGATGCTAGCTTGCCGTTGTGGTTGCAGCCTGGGTTGAGTGCGTGGATTGCTGCTGGGTCGTAGCGTTGGCGGGGCGGAGGTCCAGGGAAGAGAGTGGTGTGCTCACTGAGAACCAGATGGAGGAGAGTGATGTGCTCACTGGGAGCCAGAGCGAAGAGTGGTGCACTCACTGAGAACCAGAGCCAGAAGGAAGAGAGTGGTGTGCTCACTGAGAACTAGAGCCAGAAGGAGGAGAGTGACGTGTTCTCTGAGAACCAGAGCAAAGAGAGTGGTGTGCTCACAGATAACCAGAGCCAGAAGGGAGAATAGTGATGTGCTCACTGAAAACCTGAGTCAGCAGGAGGAGAGTGATGTGCACACAGGGAGCCAGAGCGGAGAAAGTGGTGTGCTCACTGAGACCCAGAAGGAGGAGAGTGACGTGTTCACTGAGAGCCAGAACAAAGAGAGCAGTGTGCTCATTGAGAACCAGAAGGAGGAAATAGTGAGATCACTGCGAACCAGAGCCAGAAGGAAGAAAGTGATGTGTTCACTGAGAACCAGATCCAATGGGAGGAGAGTGATGTGCTCCCTGAGAACCAGAGGGAGGAGAGTTAAGTGCTCACTGAGAATCAGAGCCAGAAGGAGGAGAGTGAGGCGCTCACTGTGAAGCAGAGGGTGGAGAGTGATGTGTTCACTGACAACCAGAGCCAGAGGGAGAATAGTGATGTGCTCACTCAGAACCAGAGGGAAGAGAGTGACATACTCATTGAAAACCAGAGCCAGAGGGAGGAGAGTGATGTGCTTACCAAGGCAGAGGACCCGGAAGTGCAAAAATTTCTGGACATGACATCCTACGCGGGGTTCAACATGTACCTACAGGCACCTACACATGAGAAAGGGCACATTTTAGACCAAATCTTCTCTACTGCCCCAGTGACCCTATCCTCCCTCGCCCCAGTCCTCTGGTCGGACCATTTCTTAGCTGACTTCCAGATAGCACATCACACAGTGACCCCACGCAATGGTCAGATGCACGAAGCACGTACTTCCAGAGCCTTCCACAAAATCTCTCCAGCCATGCTCACTCTGGCTTTAGAGACCTATCCGTGTGTACTCAGAGGCAGGCTAGAGGACGATGTTAAGTGCTTTCAGGATTGGCTCACTGCACGCCTGGCAGCCCTTGCGCCACCTCGCCAGGTTAGATCACAGCTGGTAAAAGCTTCTGCCCCCTGGTTTTCCGCTGCCTTGGCAGGCAAAAGAAGGCACTGCAAGAAGCTCGAAAGAGACTGGCGGAGGCAGTATGATTCGACCTCTAAACAGTCCTATAGAGAAGCGGTGAAAGAATATCACCGGGACATTACAGCAGAAAAGAAATCCTTTCTAGCCAGAAGGATTGAGGAAGCAGATAGCTCCTGTAAAGAGATTTTCAAGATTGTTAAAGAGTTTATCGCTCCCACCTGCTGTACTCCCACGTCTTCCTTTTCGGAACCGTGGATAACTGATCTAGCAGAATTTTTCACCAACAAAATTCTCACGATCCAAGCGGCCTTGAAAGGAACATACAATGTCCCTGTTTCCAGCCCTGAGGTCAATGATCCTCTTGTTCCCTGGTTACACCAATCCGATCTGGACAAAGTCATAACCGGTCCCATTCTTGACTGTTTCCCTGTCCTAGAGCTCCATACCTCGCTGGACCTCTTGGCCAAACTGAAATCAGGCTCTCCGCTTGACCCTTGCCCCGCCAAATGTCTTGCGACCTTGGCGCCCGTTCTTAACCCTATCATCAATCCCATCATTAATCTGTCTCTGAGCACCGGCAAGGTTCCCACTTCCTGGAAGCAGGCCCTCGTCCTTCCTCTTATTAAAAAGCCCAATGTGGATCCTAAACTGCACTCCAATTACAGGCCAATCTCGCTGTTGCCTGCTCTGGCAAAAATAGCGGAGAAGCATGTGCACACCACCCTATCCCACTTTGTAGAGTCAAATTCCTTACTTCACCAGTCACAGTCCGGGTTCAGAACCAACCTGAGTACAGAAACCGCTTTACTCGAGGTGACCGAGGCTGTGAAGGAAACTCTGGACAGTGGTGGAAAGGCCATGCTTATCATGCTTGATCTGTCGGCGGCCTTTGACACCGTTCCCCATGACCTTCTCCTTACTAGACTCTGGGAGATTGGTCTTAGGGGAACGGTGTTCAAATGGTTTCAATCTTTTCTGGCCGACCGCAGACAAACGATCTGGGCTCCCCCTTTCTCCGCCGCAATGCCGCAGCTTGAGGTAGGGGTCCCGCAGGGATCTATACTCAGCCCCTCTCTTTTTAACATCTTTTTGACACCCTTAGCGGTGCTAGTGGAGAAGCAGGGGGCCCAGATCGTCTCCTATGCGGATGATACGCAGCTCCTGTTCACATGTGACAGGGGCTGTGATTTCGACGGAGCCGCCATCCTGAGGTGTCTTGAGGCTGTGTTTGACTGGTTCGGGAAAAGCGGCCTCAAATGCAACTCAGACAAGTCCGAGATCCTGTTCTTTGGATGTCCCGCCGACCTGAGATGGAAGAACTGGTGGCCTTCGGCCATGTTCCCGCCAGCCAGCGATTCTGTAACAGCTAAGAATCTGGGCATTCAGGTGGATAATACTCTCTCCTTTAAGGCCCAAGTAGCAGGTCTGACGGGGAAGTGCTTTGCCATCCTAAGGATGTTGAGAAAGTTTCTGCTGTTCCTGTTCATCACCACCCCCTTTTCTGAATCATTTTTGTCCACCATAAGTGTGGAAGGGTATACTCAGACATGAGTCCCTTTCTCACTGCACCATCAGGATTCAATCAAGCCGGGCCGAAGACGGCTGAAATGCCAGAAACCGGTCCCCGGTAGCTTGTTTCCTACCCAGTATAAGAATTGGCTTGGTAGTTTGGTCTGCCCTGTTCCCATGATGCACTGGGACAGGGTTACACTAATTTGCATATAGCCAAGTTCTGAGCTGGGATGGTGCAGTGAGCTAAAAAACGGTGATGGATCAAGCCCTGATCTTTGGACTGGGTAAGAGTGGTCTGCTTAATTCAGACACTCTGTTCATCACCACCCCCTTTTCTGAATCGTTCCTATCCTTGGAGCACAGAAAGATCACGGTGCAGGCTCTGATAGGTTCGCGCTTGGACTATTCTAATATCCTTTACTTGGGTCTCCCCGAGTATCTCCTGACTCGCCTGCAGGTCATCCAGAACTCGGCAGCCAGAGCCATATTCGGTCTAACCAGAAGAACTAGGGCCAGCGACCTTCTTAAAGCTCTGCACTGGCTGCCGATCCGCAAACGCATCACCTTCAAGACCTTAACAATAGCGCTCAAGGCTCTACATAACTTCGGTGCAGTGCATCTACAAAAAAGGGTCAATTTCTACCTTCCATCTAGACCCTTGAGGTCCGCTGCCCAGGCTAGGGCAATCGTGCCGGCAGTGCGACGTGCACGATGTGGAGGTCGTTCCTTTAGCTACCTTGCCCCTCGTCTTTGGAACACATTACCTCTGACCTTACGCGCCAGTTCCAACCTGCTCCCTTTTAGAAAGGAGCTTAAGACTCTTCTCTTTGCCCAATAATTCTGTTTCCTCTGAACACCACTGGTGGTATTTCTGTTAGTTGCTGGTATTTGTTTTTGATCTGCAGCGCCGGGACGCTCTTCGGAGCAGCTGAGCTCTTTACAAAACCCCCAGTAACATAACATAACATAACAAGAACCAGACCCAGAAGGGGGAGACTGATGTGCGTTACTGGCAGCCAGATGGAGGAGAGTGACATACTCATTGAGGACAAGAGCCAGAAGCAGGAGTGATGGGTTCACTGAGACCCAGGGCCAGAAGGAAGAAAGTGGTGTGCTCACCGAAAACCAGAGCCAGAAGGAAGAGAGTAGTGTGCTCCCTGAGAACCAGAGCCAGAAGGAGGAGAGTGATGTGTTCATTGAGAACCAGAGCCAGAAGGAGGAGAATGGTGTGCTCACTGTGAAACAGAGCCAGAAGGAGGAGAGTGATGTGCTCACTGAGAACCAGAGCCAGAAGGAAGAGAGTGGTGGGCTCACTGAGAACCAGAGACAGAAGGAGGAGAGTGATGTGCTCACTGAGAACCAGAGCCAGAAGTAGGAAAGTGATGTGCTCACTGGGAGCCAGAGGGACTAGAGTGATGTGCTCACTGAGAGTCAGAGAGAGGAGAGTGATGGGCTCACTGAGAGCCAGAGGGAGGAGAGTGATGTGCTCACTGAGAGCCTGATCCAGAGGGAGGAGAGTGATGTGCTCACTGAGAGCCCGCGCCAGAGGGAGGAGAGTGATGCACTCAATGGGAAGGAGAGGGAGGAGAGTGATATGGTCACTGACAACCAAAGCCAGAGGGAGGAGAGTGATGTGGTCAATGAGAATCAGAGGGATAAAAGTGATGTGCTCACTAGGAACCGAAGCCAGAACGAGGAGGGTGATGCGCTCACCGAGAACCCGAGCCAGAGGGAGGAGAGTAATGTCCTCACCGAGAACCAGAGCCAGAGGAAGGAGAGTGATGTGTTCACTGAGAATCAGATCCAGTGGGAGGAGAGTGATGTGTTCACTGAGAACCAGAGGGAGGAGAGTTAAGTGCTCACTGAGAACCAGAGCCAAAAGGAGGAGAGTGATGTGCTCACTCAGAACCAGAGGGAAGAGAGTGACATTCTCACTGAAAACCAGAGCCAGGGGAGGAGAGTGATGTGTTCAAAGAGAACCAGATCCAGTGGGAGGAGAGTGATGTATTCACTGAGAACCAGAGTCAGAGGAAGAAGAGTGATGCGCTCACTGAAAACCGTTGCCAGCGGGAGGAGAGTGATGTGCTCACAGGGAGCCAAAGGCAGAAGGAGGAGAGGGATGTGCTCACTGAGAACAAGAATCTGACGGAGGAGAGTGATGTACTCACTGAGTACCTGTGCACAGGATGGGAGTGTTGGAACTTGCAATGTCTGGTTGGCTGAAGGGATGCCCCAGCCAATTAGAACTACCGCTCCCGTAAGGACGGGGGATTACACTTGCTGTACAACCCGTGCTCACCCTTGGGTAGCGTGGCACGGAGAAGTCAGGCTCACTACAGAGCCCATGTGTAAAGCAAAGGCACAGCAGTCACTTGTGATAAATACACTGAGCGTCACAATAGAGACTTCACACAGGATGTATGTAAAAACGTTTACATTCAACACACATATTCAGTCACTGTGACATGGACATCAAAAACCTTCGGGCATAAAAAACAATCAAAAATATTACCAGCAGTACTGCGTCCACTCATATTGTTATGATATTAATAGGAGTCAAGCACTCTCTTGACCTGATTTGTTTTGAAAATGTTCCTTCAACCCAGTCAATCTATCTCGCTACTACTTGGTGCCAAGATGTCTTTGGGAGGGGCCAGGTGTGGAGAGGGCAGTTGGTCAACTGCGATGAGGGTCAAAAAGGAACAACAGAAGAATGGGGAGTAACACAGGGTAGCCTCTCCATAGGATGAGGTGCCCCGATCGGTACACAATGATCCAGGTCGTGTCCAGGCAATTCAGGACCAGGACCTGGTGAGCGTTGGTTAGAATCGCACCAGGCATTTCACACTTCAAACATGATGAGCTGCAAATTCTGGACCTCCCCAGAAAGGAGGCACAATAACCAGTGCACGCTGAGATGGGTTGCACCAGGCAATTCCGGTCACCCACCGTGAAGAGTTGCAATTCTGTCCCGCCCTGAAAATGAAGCACAACGTCCTGTATGCAATGAGACGGGTTGCACCGCATGAGTCTGGTCATCCACACACAGGTTAAGGTACAACAGAACCACCAAGGTAGAATGAGGCACTACTACAGGTACACTCCCACCTCTGAGGGTCGGACCTTGTGAATTGGACACCGCATACAGTGAGCATGCAGTTGGCATGTCACACGAGAGATGCAGCATGATCGACAAAACAGGCCACGCAGGGTCCTGTAACTGGTGAATCTGCTCACCACCAATTAGACGCTTATGAATGTCAGAGTTCCCGCAGTACAAGAACCACACGCCTTAGATGCTGGCACGGTTTCAGGGGCTCCACACTAGGCAATCCGGTCTTCAGACACAAGTCTTAGTTGCACGCTTACACCATGCTACCAGTTGGGATTCAGTAGCTGTGAGAAGTTGGCCTGGTATATGATGTTCACTATTGTAGTGAGCACCTTGCACCAGTCCAAACGACCCTAATGGTGATTGGTTGTAAGTCAACCTTATAGACCAGCTATCCTAATGGTAGCATGGACAAAAGCAGTCTTAGGCTAAACTCAAGTGGGCATGTGAAGCCAGCTGTTTTACCATATGCAATCCTTTTAACATCAAATGAAAAGACACCACACAAGTTATGTATTATAAAATATATGTATTTATTACTAAAATAATACCCTGTACTCTTTATGAGGACAGAAGCACAAGCGTTAAACAAAGAACTTCATATAACATACAAAAGTTGCACAAATATGGATAGGCCAGGTGGTCACTCAAACCATATACTAAAATAGTGGTATAAGAACCACGTCACGAACAATGGTAAGGCCTTGGGCCTTGAGAATCGCTGGGGCTACACTGGACTAATGAAGGTTAGGTCGGGGGAGGCCCATAGGATACGGGTGCAGTGTCTATAGGCAACCGTGTACACCAATAGAAGTCAATGGTGCGTAAAAGTTAGAAAGTTACTGATTTAGGAGACTTCCGACTGGACTAGAACTTAACCACTTAAACCTAGGATACTAGAGGTGTAAACCACTATAGGAGCACCGGAGTACTCCTGTTACCTCACCCACAGGAAGTGGGTGCATAGGTGTCAAAGTGCGTCGGGTTTCGTCGTGGAGTTCTATGGAGCCTGGAGGAAAAGATGCTGCAGGCAACCAGGAGGAAAGAGTCCGGTTGGATCCAAGGGTGGATAGAAGATGTAGAGTACCTGAAAGCAGAGGGGACAGGGTCTGGGTCACTAGCCAGTGACCAGGATGGAACCAGGAAGGAACCAGGCGATGTCGGGTTGCGATCAGGTGATGTCGTGAAGTTTGTCTCCGCTGCCACGTGGACCAGGATGGATCGACGACAACCAGGAGGTGGACACGGATGTCCCACAAAGGCTCTCGCTGTTGGCGGTGTTGGTTCTCGAATCGGAGTCAACAGGCCTTGGCAAATGCAACCCACGCAGGAATCGGAGATGGCTTCTGGATCGGACCAGCAAGGTCTGATCGGCTGCTCCTTTTCAGGGGAGTGAGGGCCAGTCTGGAGCAACCAGACCATCAGTGTAAATTTGAAGGATCGTCGTCACAGAGGCCACTAGCCAACGGGCAAGTGACCGGACAACGTGTCGAGCAGGAAAAATGCAAAAGGGCCCCACGCAGCACTCGATGAGGGTGGAGAGGTGATATTTGGTACAAAAGCTGCTTGGGGCGGGCTTCTCAATCCCCAATGCACAGCTTCGAGTGTGCTTCGGGAGCTGCACAGGAAGTGCTTCGCTGGCTTTCCAAGATGGCCGGTCCCACGTCTCTCGTCGCCTCCACGGGCCTCAGCTTTGCTGGGGCTGTGGATCGGGCTGTTGGAAGTCTGGAAGTCCAGGTCTTGTCGGTCTCTCTTGTTCGAGCTCCGGCGGGAGCAACGGCAAAGAAAACCTTTGAGCGCTGATGGTGCCTGCTTGTGCAGGGTGGTCACTCCTTGACCACAAGGGAGATTCTTCAGTCTTCTACGTCGAGTAGGATGTCGAAGGGTCCAGAGTTTTGTATCAAAGTTTCAGTCAGGATGATCTAAAGTCTATGGGCACAGCTCCTACATTTATTCCAAATCAAGGGGCTGGATCTCCTGCAAGGTCCCTCCTATGGGTGGGACCCAGGAAGAGGGCGGTTACACCCCTTTCCCTTTGTCCAGTTTCGCGCCAGAGCTGGGGCTGGAGTGCCCCCTTTCCCTTTGTCCAGTTTTGCACCAGAGCTGGGGCTGGAGTGCCCCAGCACCGGTTTGAACTGGACTTTGCATGGGACATCTTGTGTGCTCCAGGCAGTGTCTAGTTTCATTCAGCCCTCCCTGCCCCAATCCACTATCTCCTGTCTGGGTGGTGCTAGCACCTCCCTGTGACAGGAAGCCTTTTGTCCAGGCCTCCCCTGCCGGAGTTACGGTCAGCAGCAGGAGGCCAGAGTTGTGTCTGTGGCAGCAGCATCCATTTTGTGATGCTGAGGCTCTGGTTAGATTTAACCGCGTTTAAGGAAAGTAACATGTCTTCTAGAAGGGTGGAATGCTACCCCCGTCACCAGGACTGGCAAGGGGGTAGCATTCCAAAGCGTATGACACCTTACACAACATGTTTTGATAAAGCCAAACCAAAGATAGCATTGAACCGCGAGGTTCATAATGCACTTAAGAGTATATGGTATGGCAATATCCTAGAACAGCTATAAGGACATGGTTCCGAAAGCTGCAGACAGGCTCAGCTCATGCTAGAGCACCATCTCACATAAAACCAAGCACTCTACCTCCAGGATTGTTAAGGCCTGCCATAGGAGTGACTTATAGGTGCCTATGTGTACATATATAGGTTTAGACATAGGTATACTATATCTAAGCAAGGGGTGATTACCCCACCTTGCCCCAGCTGAGTGATCAGCCAGTTGTGTCAGTTTAGATGGCCAGCCAGGGGTGGCAAAAGATATGCTGCAGCCCCTGGTAGGCCTTGGATACACCTATGCCCTGAGTACCTATAGTACTCTGTACAGGGGCTCCTAAGGTGACCCAGTATCCAATTGGAGATGTACCTAGGGTACATGGAGTCGATTTTAAAGAGAGAGCAGATAGCCTGGGGCCCTGATTAGCAGGATCACAGGCCAACTAAGTCGAAAACCAGCTAAACACTAGGCAAAAAATCTAGGGTAACCATAGTCAGGTATCCACCTTCCTACAGTAGCTGAGGTGGGCACTTGAGAGGGCACTGCTCTCCAGATGTCACAGGTAGATGGTGTAGGTCCCTCAGGGGAGATCTTTGATATCCCAGAGATCTCCAGGAGAACACGAGGTAAGAGGTCAGTCCCTTGTAGAGCACACTTCAGGGAGTTACTCTTCAGCATCTCCTCGGCCCAAGCCAGCCCCTATTCGAACAGTTATCCTCTGTGTGCGCAACTGAGTCCTCCTGCAATGTGCACCACGAAGTCCGGGATCTCCGCTCCCACGTTCCCACAAGCATATCTCACCCCATTTGCTGAAGGATGGCACCCGTAGTTATACTATCTTGTGTCTTTAAAGTTTGGGGTACTTTAGGGAGTTTCTCTTTGAACCACAGATGTCTCCTGTATATTCTAGGCCTTTCTGCCATAGGATCAAGTGTCAAACCCTCTATCTACAATCTATCCCATTCGGCACTCAAATGACCATGGTTTATGGCTGTCACAGAGGTGCTCCCCCCAAACCCTGGTGTTCACTGTTCCCAAGACTCTTGGGGCATAGAAATGCCCATATTCTATAAGTATATGTAACAAAGGGGAAAGGCCAGAACCTGTTTTGTTTTGGCGTCTTTTAATTCACACTAGATCAAACAATTTATTTTTGTTTGAGTTGGTACTTTATTTTTTACCTTTTCATCAACTTTTTTTAGATCTTTGTTGTATAATCAAAAACAAAAAGAGACAATAAAGTCTATATACAGAAAGTGCATATGTACATTTGATTCACAAAACATTAAACAACAATAATGTGTTTTAAATACACAACATGAACAAACATAAATGTGAAAAAAATCATGAACAAACATCCAAATATATTAATGGTCTTATGTTACCCTTAGCAGCAAAGTCTAAATATTAGTTCATAGACATTCTAAAGATGTTGTGCATTGAAATTTCAATTAAAAAAAAGAATGGGGAACCGCAGGGAAAACATTGATGTCTAACACATGGGACTGTTCCTCTATATGTAGACAGAAAAGAAATTCATAATTCCTCTGTGTTCCTATCACATATCGTTATTAAGCCATAATAAATACGAAGGTATAAATAAAGTACCAGCTCAAACGAAAATAAATTGTTTGATCTAGCGTGAATTAAAAGATGCCAAAACAAAACAGGTTCTGGCCTTTCCCCTTTGTTACATATATATATATATACGGCCCAGTCAGAACCTGGCCTTTTGGGCCCAACTCTCCTTGTTACCATATTCTATAAGTGGCAGTTCAAAGTGAGTTATGTCCAAACCCTATTTGTTATTGGAAAGGGTTTCATCCAGTGAATCCATTGATATGAAACGCCACAAGGCTGCTCCACTGCAATCCACTATTGCAGTCCGGAGTAATGTCAACCACTTCTCCATGTCAGCCTATGGGAAGAGCAGGCCTCATGATGTAGGAAGCTGGCTCTGTCTATACTATACCAAAGTAAGGTATATTTTGACAGAGTGCAGTGAAATCCCAGTGGTTTTACAGAGGCTGAAGTAGATAATACCTGACTCTCTTTTGTGGTAGTGCGGTCGAGCAGTCAGGCTTATCAGAGGGCCGTGTAAAGCTTTTGTTGTACACATTTGGTCAAGAAATTCTTACATACACTCAAAGACTGAATCCAAGGCCAATTGTTTTGTATAGAAATATTACTTGGTTACTTTTATTGTCAGAACCAAGAGGAACTCAATAGCAGGTAAGTATCAGCTTCAAATAGCAAGACTTTTCAGATACAGTAAGAATGTGTTTGCAAAGGCAATACGAATACTTTACAGTGATACTGAAAACACTTTATGGTGTCAGTCAACAGTGGCAGTGCTTAGGAATTGTAAACGATAGGCACTAAGTGCAACATTAAGCAATGCTATGCAATCCTGTGGGAGGAAAACACTTATGCACATTTACAGATAAGTACTCGACTTACACATGCAATTTTTGGGGTTTTAGACCAACACTGGGCAAGGGTCAGATCAAGGTAGGTGCTGCTCTGCCAGTGACACTGGGGCAGCCGGGTGCAGAGGTCACTGAGCCCAATGTTTGTCAATGGACAATGGGGACACCTACAGAGGAGCTGGTTGCAGGTAAGCAGCTACTGTTTCAGGGCACAGTCCCCAGGTTAGGCAAGCATGGGGGCCACTGAGCAGCACCAACTATACACCACCAGTGATACGGGGACGGCCAGGTGCAGGGGGCAAATCATTGTCGGGTGCCCATTGCAAGTACTGGGGGAATCTAGGTCACACAAAGAGGCTGCCGGCTCGGATCAGGAGGCTGGACGAAGGTGACCAACAGCTGGGCAGGTAAGAAGAGGTGTAGTGGACGCCTCGTCAGTTTCAGCTGGGCTCTGCAAAGTCAGAGGCTGACGATCCAAGGGGTTCCTTTGGACTTCCAAAATTCTTTACCGGGGCCAGTCGTGGTCAGGGGGACTCTTCGAGATGAGGCTGTGCAGGTGCCTTCTTGGAGTCCAGGAGAGGTCAACCACTGATGGTTTCAAGGTCAGGATTCCTGGGGAGACTTCACTGGAGAGGTGAGCCACTCTGATTAGGGCCATGGGCGTCGGGTGCAGAGTGGGCAGGGATCATGGTTCCGGCTGGATCCGGAGTCCTTGTAGTGAGTTTCTTGTGCCGCTGTCCTCTGGAGATCTGGTCTTTGTTGAAGTGCCGGCAGTCTTCCTCAGGTTTCTAGAAGTCACTGGCTGCAGGACAGGCATTGTCTTCTTTGTAGACTCTTTAAATGGCAGACAGGTCGGTAGGGCTGGGACCAAATCAGTAGTCGTCTTCAGGCTTGGCTGCATGGCACCTTCTTCTTCTTAGGTAGCAGGAATCTAAGAATCAAGGTTCAGGGGTGCCGTTAAAAACCGAATATAGGGGTGTTACAGGTGCTGGCATGTAGTAGTCAATGGCTGCTTATCTTTAGGGTGACTGCACCTTTGTATGTCACCTCCCTTTGGGGAGGGTGCATCCCCTAACCCTAGTGGTTAAAACCTTTCCGTCCAACATGGAGGATTTTCTAAGGAGGGGGTCACTTCAGCTCTGGACACCTTATGGGTGGTCTTGGCTGAGAGGGGACACACCTCTCCCGACTACTAATTGTCCCGCCGGCCAGGCTACCAAAAGTGAGGCTTGGTCCAGGGGTCGGTCATCACCACTAGCTGGAGAGGCCCTGGCTGGCATAGCAAAGGGCTGGAAGCCTTTGAGGCTCCACGCCATGAAGGCTGTTCCTGCTTGGAGGTTAGTGAGAAGCACCTCCACCCTGAGCAGACTTTGTTCCTGACCCACAAGGGCCCCCACCTCAGGGGGTCAGAAACATCTCTGAGTGTGGCAGCCTGGTGCAGACCAGTCAGCCAGACACTAGGGAGTTAGTTGCTTTTCAAAGGGCATCTCTAAGATGCCCTCTGAGTGAATTTTACAATGAACCCGACACTGGCATCAGTGGGGGTTTAATATGCTGAGATGTTTGATATCAAACTTCTTAGCATTTTGTAAAGTCATCATGGAGCTGTGGAGTTCCTGATGACAAACTTACAGTCAATGTACTCGATATGGCTGTACTGCACTTACAATGTCTAAAATGGACTTAGACCTATGGGGGCATATTGCTCATGCAGCTAGGCCCTTACTTATGGTATGATGCACCCAGCCTTAGGGCTGTGAGGCTTGCTACAGGGGTGACTTACTCATGCCACAGGCAGTGCTTTGTGGGCATGACACACAAGGATGTGTTCATGTGAGGTTCCATGAATTCTGAACCCGTTTATTAAATGTCATGGTTTTGTTACGAATTTGATAGTAGCGAACCGTAACTAGTGAGTTTGGCAAGTATGAGTGATTTCGTCATGTTAGACCGAAGGATTCACTACGTATTTAGGGATTTCGTTCCGAACCCTGGGTTCCATTTTGTGTATGGCAGCCATTTTGTGGTTGCCCTCACAGAGGCCGATGACTGCGGCCAAACGAGTCTTTAGTACACGTACATGTTAGCTCGAGTTTGTGCTGACCTCTAGATGAACCGAGTGAGCTGACCTCGTTGCCTGAAGCTGACCTTGCTAAGCCAGTTCCTTGCCCGATAACTGATCAAGATTAAGGATCAGAGCACAGGACATTGTAAAGTTTGGCATGCACACACACCCCTTATCCTACTTCTCATCTGTTTCTGTTCCTTCCTTTATGGCCTCTTTTATGATATGGGTTGTGGTCTTTTATTATGGGTTTGTCCGGCCTGTTCAAGAAGGAATGTTGGGCTTTCCTGTGTAATAATGGTAGGCTGGACAACTGAAAAGTGGGTTTGTCGTCATGCGATACCTTTTTGCAATAATGCCTATGATTGGACAAATTGTAAATAGTGGGTCTTTGTCCGGAATGTGATTTTTGGCATAAAAGATGATGTCTCGCCTTACAAATTTGAGCAGTCTCCGACGAATATACCAGTGTTGTACTTCGTGGACTTCTGTTCCTGGTTGCAGCCAATAAATTCGATCTTTGACGCCACCGAGAAGTATCCCGTGTCTCTGTATTATAGGCAGGTGAACCCGAAGACTTTGGGCGTGCCCCTGGCGCCGCTGGGTTCTAAAACCCGGTTCTTCACATGAAAGTGATAGAATGCACTCCCTTATGTCATTAATCAATTATTTTACTATGTGCTCATTTGGCAAGGTTATTGTGTGCAGACTTGCTCATGCTGTGCCGCAACAGCAAGTTTCAAATAGTTCCAAAACAAATGGAGTGTGCATTACATTCCAAACACATGTCGCACAGAAAAGAAAGAAAGTGTAGAGGAATCCTGGTTCACTCAATGTTCCACATTTTAATCCCTTTGTTCATCTGTATTGTATTTAAACAATTGATCCCATCTTTATTCATTTTTCATCTTGAGACTTGTGAATCCCATATTTTTCTAATGCTGATGGCTTGCCTATCCAGGCCTTAATCACCAGCACGTGGGATTACGTAGCCCCAGTCACCCTCATTCACTATTACCCAATGCATTTCTGGCTACAAACATCCCTTCCTCAGGGGTAGCTGCAATGGTGAAAACAAGCATCAATGTGATGTATTTACCAGTAGTTGCCTACCCTAGTTCGCCAGAACAAAAAGAACTTCTTTTTTTCTGTCCTTTACCATTACAGGTTTTGGATTTGCTCTTGGCAGTAGCTTTTCAACAAATTACCAAACATTGGAAAAACTTAGCTGACTTATCCTTTGAGGCTTGGTGGTATGCCGTGTGTCATAATCACAGGTTAGATACTGCTTATGTATTCCCAATTTCCTTAGCTCCCAATCGCTTGTGTATGTCGTCCCCAGTTACAGATTTTATAGATTGTCATGCTAAGCTTTTTCTGTGCCTCAAATTTCGTACCAAGAAGTGTTGAAACCTCCTTGACATTCTCATTTATTCTCTTCTTCATTATTGTTCTCAGTACTGTTTTTATTATATTTTATGCATTGTTCTATTACCTGACCAGATTTTTTAGTACATTTGTATTCATCTTGTTATATTGATGTATGATCTTTTATTTCTGTATTTTTGGAAGTACTCAAAGTTATCATCTATGTATATTTATATTTTATTTTCCCCCCTTTTTTTACCCTTTCCCTTTTATTTTATCAATAAATGTTATCTTTTTCAAAACTTAAAAAAAGAACTTCTTTTGAAAACAAAACAGCTTTCTTTTAAAAGCAAAGCAAATTGTAAGAATTCATTCAAAGATGAATTATCAACCAACTACAAACCATCCACCCCCTTTTTTTTTTTCTACCCATGAGTTTGAGAACTAACAAGGTACCTGCAACATTCGAATTCATGACCGGCTGTGCAGCCGTCTGGATTAAACTTCATAGCACGCTTGTGCCACCGCAGATCAACTCGTGACTCAACCGTTTTGACCGAGGAAGGAGACCCTTCCATTCCAACCATCCACAATAGCTTGACCCACCTACATACAGGGCACAAGTCCTGAAAAAAGAAGTGGGGGGACTAACCTAGTTAGGCAGTATGCAAGTGACATCACAGCATGTGACATCACGATGCATGACATCACGGCACGTGACATCATAATGCATGACATTACATGTGGCATCACAGGAATTGACATCCTAGGAAGTGGCATCACACTCCACAACTTTAATATGTAAGTGTGATGTAAAGCGCTCTGACACTCTGCTTTGGAATGAGTAGCGCTATACTAGAAAACATTTTGGTACCTTAAATTATTTCAACGCCTCCTCAGGGGTAGCAAGCGCTATATAAATTACATTTAGTATTATGTAACTACTGGGAGAGACCAACACATCTGACATTCTTAAATAATAAATAAAATAAGCATGAAGACCCTTACCCCCCATTTCTGAAAAAGATGACTTAGTGGTTTTTGAGACCAGGCTACCCACAGTATGTTGGCAACCATGTTTACGATTTTGTTTTGTTCGAATCTTTTTTTTTTTAATGCTTTTTCCCAGGTTGATAGCACATCATGCAGTCAACAGGACATGCTTCATTTACATAGGCGTTGTGTCGCCCAGGAGACTGGGTGCCATAGCATATTTCAGATTATGCTTTACTGTGAGGAAGTAGCCGTACATCAGCACACCGGTGTCAGCCAGATTGTGCTCAACTATGTAGGCGCTGAGATGAAATCCGAACATAGAGCCCCATCAGGAGGGCCAACAACATGGGCATTGGAAAGTAGACAAACAATTCCAGTTTTGAGTAATACAACAATTAAAGGGTCCCGTCATGGCAAAGGTCCATCAGGGTATGAATGCTGGTTGCATGCCATGCGTTTAGTTCCGCTGATGAGGTCATTTTGTGCCCCCTAGGCGTACAAAGCAGGGCTGTTGCCAGCGCATAGGAAATCAATCAGTCAAAGAACTTTGGGGCATATTATCAAGAACGGAGTTAAGATTATCGCTGCTTTAGGGGCAGGAAACTTCTGCTAAAGCGGCGATAATGGGCTTGATAATATGCCCTTGAGAATTGCAATAGAAGCCAAGGTTAACACCAGAACATGGGCTCCTATGGGAATTCACAAGGGCATATTGTCAAAGTACATTATCGCCGCTTTAGCAGCAGTTTCCTGCCGCTAAAGCAGCGATAATCTTAACTCCGTTTCTTGATAATATGCCCCTTTATTCGGTCATTACGACCATCAAAGTGCAAAAGAGCATAGGAAATCAACAACTGCATGAGGTAAGGACATTGGTGAAATCAGCAGCCTTCCACTCCGAGAAGCAGAGAGTGAGGCGTTGTTGCTCGGGTGCACCGGTGGAACAGTTGTAGAGTGGTGGGCTAGCTAAAGGTGGTCAGTGTCGAGACCATGTTCGCAGCTGCGAACCCGCCACCCAATCAATGACTGATTGGAGTTTGGAGGCAAGGTACTACTGTTTGAGATTCGGTACAGCGAGCCCACCCTGGTCTGTAGGCAAGTAAAACTTCGAAAGCACCACCCTGCAGCGTGAGTTGTTCCAGATGAATACCCTCATCAGCTTCTCGAAGGAGCGAAAAAATGGGGTTGGGATATAAAGGGGGAAAATAGCGAAATAATAGAGGAGGCTGGGGCAGATAACAATCTTAAGGAGGGCTATACGCCCCGCCACTGATAGTGGTAGTGTTCGCCAAAAAGCCACCTGAGATCTTATGGCTGCGGCAGCACATGTGAGATTGCCATCAAATAGATCTCTCAGTGAGTGTTATACCCGGACACCTAGATACTGGAATGTAGCGTGCTGTCAGGTTATTAGTACCCCATTAAAAGCAACGTCTGGGTTTGGCAATGTAGATGTGAAGGGGAACAGGCAGAATTTAGCCCAGTTGACCCTAAAGCCAAAGAGATCAGCAGATCGATTGAGGATCAGAGCGATCGTATCGGGGATCGAGTGTACATCTGGGAGGTAAAGGAGCAGATCATCAGCATAAAGGGAGATGGAGTGGGCACCGTCACCCAGGGGCAAGCCCCAGTCTACGCCCTGCATCCAAATGGCAATTGCAAGCAGGGCCGGACTGACAACCGTTTTGGAATGCTGCCGAGCTGGGGGCTGATTTCACTGCGGTGGGGGCATATTTCGTTCATGGAGACCTGCTTGTACTTAAAAATAATTAAAGCAAAACGAATTTCGTTCAGTACACGCAGGTCCCCATCAGCGAAATCAGCCCCCCGCTCAGCAGCATTCCAAAACGCCCGGTAGCCAGTTCGGCCCTGATTGCAAGTGAGAAATCGAGCAGGGAGAGCAGGGAGCACTGACGGTGCCGCTGAGTATGTGAACCGGCAACGAGGTACGGGAGTCTGCTTTAGCCCTGGCTAGCTGCTGGGTGTATAGCAATGTAACCAATCAAAGATAACGATTCCGGATACCAAGTGCGGCATTGCTTCAAACAAGATGCCTCATCCGAGGGAGTCAAAGGCCTTCTCTAGGTCCAGGCAACCGTGTTTACGATTGTATTTTTACAAGTGGTAACTGAGCATGACTGCAACGATTGAACTGTGAAATGAGTTTAGTACCGCCAATTCTACAGAATAATTGTGAAATAATGTCCTTCTGGGGTGTCCCAATTACATTTTTTTACACTGGGGGTGGCATTAAAAAGTTGGAAGACCATTGAGCTAAACAGGTGAGAGATTTATACTTGTTGGGAACTGCTACAAAAACAAGCATTTGCAATGCAATTGGTCTCGCCTTTGGGACCTTATATGTATTTAGCTATGCAGCACATTAGCCTGGAGGCTGAAACGTATACTTCTTTAACATGGAGGGAAAGTAAGCACCAAACTGCGTGACACACCAGGTATGGTAACACATGCAGAGAAATATTGACTTTCAGTAGGAAATGGTATAATCCAAAGCTCTGTTTTTAATATAAAAGCAGGGCCTTCGGTGGTCATATCACTGAAAATCCAAGATTTGAAAAAAAATATTATTGTCTTCAGGTGCTTGTGGAAGACAATTTCTATGGACTGGAATCTAGAGAATGCTAAAGGGAGTCTGGTATTTTACTGACCTCTGCTGGTCATTTTCTATCAAGACAGTTAATAGAGGCAGTTGAACAGAAAAAAAAGTCCCTAAGCGGAAGCAGACAAGTCTTAGGGCTGATCTCCAGAGCCCACAAAGTACATACACCTATAAGTATATACTAAAGTGTATACAAGAGGTCTCAAATCCTCGACCTTTAATTTCTCTGCCTGTTGTCTTGATACAGGAAAGGACCCTTGCTGCACACTTACGATGAGACGCGAGCACCAGAAGCACTGCAGTGTCGTAGGCAGTGTATCATGGCACCGGAAAGCAGGCCTAAAAGTAGCACAAAGAGCTCTTTGACAACTTTGTGTCGAAGGGTAGAGCCATGGATTAGGATGCATCTACTAACAATGGTAGGCAGGGCTTAGCGCCACATATAAAGCCTGGTGAAGGCAGGAGCTAACTAGGATAAATGGTTTTATTTCATCTAACTTTACACAGCTAGTATGTGTGATGCACTGTACAGCAGACACACAATGCAGGAAAGATTTTTTAAGTACATCTAAGCATAGTGATTTGTACTGGAATGGTAGCCTTCCAGTACAAAGCCTGTGCTAGACTCATGCACACACCGTGGCGTAAAGGTGTGTGTGGGGTACAGGCCGCCTGGAAGCGGGCACAGCTGGGGAAGGAAGCAGCTGTAGCAGAGCTCGGGAGGTATGGAGCTGCGCTGCTCTCTCATCCTAGCACAGTACAGTGCCGCAACTTTGGTTGCCGCACTGCTTTGCGCTATACATTTGTACATTTCCCACTAATGGCGTTATCTACTAACAATTTGCCCAAAGCAACACAACATTTATTTACCAATAAAATGCCCCACAGATGCAGCATAAAATTGCACAGCAAAACAGTAGAGACTGCGTAACCCTCAAGAAATCCAGACCTAACTTTCAAAACTCCCCTGAGTAACAGTACAACAATTAATAGTGGAGCAAATTGAAATTGGCGCTGCTGCAAAGTAAGATCAGTCACAGCTCTGAATGATGTTTGAAACATTTTCCTAAGTTTGTGAACAGGGTGAAAGATATTTAAAGGGATCATGAGAGGGGGCACAGGGGAGGCACCTGGATTACCAATGGTTGTTAGTAGAAACCTTCTGATTTATAGGCAAAGTCCTGGATCTGGATTCCATCAAAGTGCGGCCATCATGGAGGAAAGTCCTCCTGTGGATTTCCATCCAGTTTTAGCACTTCCACCAGAAATCAGACGATTTTCCATTACTACCTTTGAGGAAACGGGGTGTATTATATGGTGTGGTTGTGCGACCTCACTGTGCAATAGACTACCAACCCCTTTTAGGATCACAAAAGTTTTGTTTGTTAAACATTCAGCTCAACCATGGGTAGCTGTGGCTGTGACCAGCAAGGCTCACACAGAGGAACAAGTATAAAGCATTTCACCAGCACCAAAACAATTGCAGAAGAAAGAAACAAGACACTCTGGAAATCCAACACCAGTTTATATAAATAGATTTGATTTTTAAAATATTTTTGGACACTTAAATTAAAAAGATCTACTAGAGATGTACAGATATACAGAATGTAATACATATAGTAAATCAACACTTTTTACTTACCTATGAACAAGCATTGGCAAATTCAGCAAATATGATACAGCAATTTTTTCAGGGAAAAACTTTGGTAAGGATCATTGTGGTTACTTAATGTTACTATAGATGACCAAGTCTGGCAGGGAGACAGTCAGGGGGACCAGCAAGGTCCATAGATAATTGTAATTGTAATTGTAATTGCATTTATAAGGCGCACAGCTACCCACGATGCGGTCTCCCGGCGCCACAGCTGGTGGAGCAGCAACTGGTCAGGAACTACTGTCGAGGGAAGAGCCAGGTTTTCAAATCTCTGCAGAACTTAACAAAAGATTGTTTGAATTTCAATGGGGCAGGAAGAGAGTTCCAGAGTCTCGGGGCAAGGTAAGAGCAAGAACCTCCGCCCATTCTAGTGCGTCTAAATCGAGGGATCAGATAGTTCCCTTGGGAAGAAGACCTAAGAGGGCGGGAAGGAACATATTGGTGGACGAGAGACTGGAGGTAAGTGGGTGCCAACCCCGGCTTGATCTTAAACATGAAGCAGAGGGTCTTGAATTTGATGCTGCTATCTACGCGGAGCCAGTGTGTGTGTGGGTGTATGTATACTTATAAAGCGCACTATCACCTTTCAGGCATCCTGGCGCTGTATACCGCTGTGGATCCCTTCCTGGCTTTCCCTGTGAGATGCCCCCTACTGGGCACCCCCAAGGTGAAGCCAGGCATCCCAGTGCTTTCGGGCCGTTGTGGAGATTAAGCAAGCTATTGCCCAGAGTTGCAGAGTGGGACCCATGATTAGAGTAGGCACAGAGGCGAGAATTATCGAGTCGGTGGACATTGAGCCCAAGACCCTGCCACGTCGGGAATTGAACCCTGGTCCCGGCTCAGACCTCTGCATCAGGGTCTGCTGCTTCAAACCAGTGAGCCACACTTCTCCATGTAGGTCCCGGAGAAAGGGAGAGATGGAAGATCTCCTAGGGACTTTGCACAAGAGATGAGCAGCGGAATTTTGAACAAACTGGAGCTTCCTTTGAATCTCCTGAGTTCCCCCAAGATGAAGCACATTACAATAGTCCAGGCGAGTAGTGACCAGTGCTTGGACCACTGTGCGCTTGGTGGAGTCAGGAAGCATCCGGAGGATTTTCCGGAGCCACCTCAAGATGGTAAAATAGGTGGCTGTCACGCTGACCGCTTGTTGCCACATAGAGAGCAAGTCATCTAAAACAAAGCCAAGTTTACGCACCTGCGTAACAGGTTGGGGTAATGTGCCCATTTCAAGGGGCCAATGTTGGGGGCCCCAAAGATGATTGTGCTTGCCCAATATGACCACCTCCGTTTTATCACCATTCAACTTCAGAAAGTTCAACTGCATCCACTTTGCCACTCGACTAAGACCCCGCTGAAGAAAGGGAGAAGATGATTTGGGTATCATCTGCGTATGAGTAGAGAGACCAGCGTCCTCCACAATAGTAGCCAGGGGTCTCACATAGATGTTAAAGAGCACTGGGCTCAGCGTGGACCCCTGAGGAACCCTATACACAGATGGTCGGACAGAAGAAGAACAGTTAGGAGAGAAGATTTGAAAAGAGCAAGATCTCAAAAAAGAGGCTAACCATGCCAGTGCGGGTCCAACCACCCCAGCCGCCTTAGGAGCATTTAAATGGAAAGGGTGCAATACCGTATCGAATGCGGCGCTTAAATCTAGAAGAATAAGCGCCGTGGTTTCGCCCTGATCCAGGCGGACACGCAAATTCTCTGTTACCCCCAATAAAGTAGTCTCAGTAGAAAAATTAGTACGAAACCCCGATTGGGACTGATGTAGACATCCCGTGGTCTCAACATGCGAGGTCAAATGCGTATTAACATGTCTCTCTAAGATCTTTGAAAACATGGGTAGTAAAGTGATGGGGCGAAAGTTAGAAAGCATCTTGGGGTCTGCACCAGGTTTTTTCAAAAGTGGGACCACCATAGCTCTCTTCCTCTCTTCGGGAACTATAGATTCCCGTAGTGAGGCATTAAGAAGTTCTTGGATAACCAAAAGGAAGTCAGGAGAAAGCTGCCGGAGAATATCAATAGGAATTGGGACTTGGGAAGAGCCTGATTTCACCCTGGTTAAGCAGTCAAGGAAAGAGCTCTGGTCTAATAAGGGCCACTCGGAGATCTGTACCTCTGCGGATGAGGGTCCATGTTCTCCCAGAGGGGGGAGCTCAAGGTGTACCAAAGGATGAGAAGCTGAGAGAGAATTGTAAATAGTTTCGACTTTAGAAATGAAAACGTCAGCAATCTCATTACATTGGGTTTCCCCGAGAGTAGGAGGGGAAGGAGAAGTATTAGCACCTGCTAATTTCTTCACCATAGAAAAAAGGGCTCTAGGATGGTTCGCAGCGTTAATGATGGAGCTAGAAACAAAAATGGCTTTCGCCTTTCTACAAGCACGATGGTATTGATGCAGCCGCCTCTCCAAGAAAAGCAGTTTTTAGTTCAGTTCCAGCATCAGAAGCTCCTTGCCATTGACTTCTATGGAGTGGTCCTGATGCAAGGGATACAGGATGCTGAATATGCTCAAGGATGCTGAAGATTCTCAAGGATTCTGAAGATGCTGTGCGGTCAACTGGAGTCTTCCTGGGGCTACTCCTCGGAGCACAGGTTTGGTGATGCTATCCTGGTCACAGGGGTCGACATCCCTCAAATGCCTCTTGAGCTTGTCAGGAGTCCAGTTACCACTGGGCTACCAGTTGCTCTGTATAGGGGTTTCAGCAGTTGTATTCTTTTGACTTTAACTTGCCTTCTGAGTGATGTAGCTGCACTCTGACCACTCTCCCAGGTCCAGCAGATCCTGGGGTAAGTTGGTCCCTTGGGCTGCATTGCAGCCAGGAATGGTGATTTGTTTTGAGAGTTTAAGCTTCCAACTCACCCCAGCAGGCTTCCTCAGCTGTAGAGCTGTGTGCTGTGATCTGGACAGCCAAATGACCCTTGGAGTCTCTTACTCCAGCTGAGCTGAGGAGTCGGCTTGAGCAGGACACAGTCGGCACAGTCCCTCTTCCTTTGCTAGCCACCAGGTTCCCCAGGTGCAGTCCACGTCAGTGCAGCCTCTCTTCACTGGGTCCTCGGTACACCAGAGCAGTCCTTCTTTTGTCCTATTGTCCAGTTCTAGGTCCGAGTAATGTGTGCCAAGTGAGCCCTTTTTATGCCCAGAAATTGCCAGTAGGGGAGGTCGCAATCACAAACCAATTGGCTACCCAGATGCCTCCACCTTATAACCATTTCCTGTGAAATGTGGCATCTAGCTATCCCAGAGTGCTCTATTCTGCCCACTCTAAAGATGACAGAACCCCTCCTTTGGTCTTGGGAGCTTGGTAGCCCACCCTAGGGATGTGGCTACCACTGGTCTTTCCCACTATGTCCCCACTGCCATCCTGTTTGTTTATCTACACAATAGGGAAGCCCCTCCAATGTGTGCTTGGTACTGGCCCTTCAACTGTGGCTTCCCCTTTGAAGCTCGCCTTTTAGTCCAACACCCACGTGACTTCCTGCCAGGAGGAGGTAACGCCTCATCCAGTGGCAGACCTCGATCACTGCTTTCCCAGGGAGTTGTTCACGTCGCTTTAAGAGGGCGGAAGGCTGCCTCATGGGCAGCCTCCGTAAATGGCCACTGGACGGCCTGGGCAACAGAGAAGCAACATCCTAAAGGTTGCATGTGGCAACACGTTACAGTAATTTCGACTTGGGCATCACGTCAGGCTTAATGTAATGAGTTGTCGATACTTTGAAGTACATCTTTGGTAGTCACATTCAGAAGTTAGCACATCTGAGCCAGAGTGCTATGAACCTAGAGGTGGCCCCCCTGCAAAGAAAATGGAGGGGGACCCCCACGTTCTGGACCCAATCAGGAGCTCTCAGACCAGGAGCCTTCTGCCTGTGCGCTGTGCCGGAGGGGTCCCCCCCTGGAGTTCGGGCTTAGTTGTCAGCCGGTAACTCTGTACTTGCCAATGGGGCTACCAGTCTCTCCCAGTAAAAACAACATTTGAGGGTTCTTGCTGCCAGAAGAAATGAAACACGTGTCCTACTTTACTATTATGTTGCATCCTGCCTTAGGACTCATGATTCCTGAAAGTGAGGTGATTTGCACACATTAGACTTTGCGATTGCTCAAAATAGGAAAGTCGAGTTAGCAGTTTAAACCTGCCCTTCCAGTTGGCAGTGGCAGCCTGGAGCCATGTTTCACTTGTCTCCCTCAGGGTGGCACAAGTGCTTCAGTTCCTAGCAGGGCACTTTAAATTACAGGCCCAGGGTACTAACTATAAATAAATTAGGCTGTGCCATCTGGGATGGGGTATAGTCCAATCAACCATGTACGTTTCTATGGGTGAGAGCACATGAACTGTGCCCTGCTTAGCAGGCTCAGGGCATTTCAGAGCCATCACACCAGTGCCTAGGAGTTAAAATGGGGGCACAAGGTGGGGGTGAAACTGCAAAAAGCCTGTTTCCTCACACTACCCACTTCTAAATCTGACCCCTACAGAGCAGAAATCTGGGCTCTGTCAAGTTCTACACACATTCTAGTGGCCAATGAGTGCAGGTTCTTGAGAACACCTCGACAACCACGTACCAAGCAGGGTAAGAGGACTAGACAGGGCAGTCAGTAGCAATAAAAGGGCAGTCAATACAGTGCTGACGATAGTAACAGCACCTCAATGCTGTACAGCGATTTGCACCATCATGACAGGAGCAGGCATGCCAGGGGTAACAGAGTACGGGTGGAGGTGGACTCACTCTGGTGAGCACTGGACAGACTTTACAGAAATCACTCCATAGATAGGGATGGGAATAAGAATCACAATGTGGCGACAACAAGAAACATGCGTGTCCTGAAGAAGGCTCCAATAAGCAGCTGCCCGGCGAAACATATTAGGCAATTAATGGAACTGGACCTAAATGTTTCTACCCATGCCTGTGGACAGGCATCATATATACAGCTGTGCGTGTAGATGTTCAGTGTTCAATATAGGGAATGCACACTTCACCTCTGCTTGATAAACGTTCAAGGTGTTAGTTTCACCTGTGCAGGGCTCAGGGGTGGAGGTATCTCACCTCTGACCCTTTCCAGTCAAAGACAACACCCCCGAATGTCTTCTGCTCGGACGCCCCCTTCCCAGCCCCCTCCTCCTGGTTCAGAGGTTCGCACTGTGTAACTTTTCATCTCTCTTTAAGTCCTGTCTCCTAATGTTTATTCGTTTCCGTCGCATCTCCAAAAGAAGATAACATCATTTTAATCAAGCTGACCCTCGAAGGGCCTCAGAAGCCATCACTCTGCACAGCCCTCTTAGGGAGCCCCTGACCTCTGACCTCTTAATTCCAGCCTGTGGCTCCAGTCTGTTATTATCTCTGCAATGCCCCCTCTCTGCGGCTCCCTCACTCAACGCGGAAGTGACTGCGATTTATGAGGTGGCATGAATGAGCGATGCAGCTCGGAGGGTTGCGGTCCTGCGGCAGCGCCCTGTGAACACACCTGCAGGTCCCGGGTTCGAGTATAATGTAAACAACAAGGACCCCCTTTCCGGAATTGATGATTCCTTAAGACAGGGAAATGAACTGTGTGTGTATCATAGCATAATAACAAGCAGAAGGGAAGGAAAGATGCAAAAAGGAACAACAAAAGTACTTAAATGTAAAAAAGACACCTTTTCATTTAATCAATATTCATATTATTTACTGCTCAAATATATATATATATACTAGCTTTGTACTTTGTTTGGCAATTATTATATTGCCACAGCAAATAGGGAAGGTGTTTCATTTAGGAATCTGTTCTGTTATTAGTTAGATAATTTTATTGTATTTTCTGATGCATGTTCTGAAATGGTTATGTTATAGACACAAGAAATGTTGTTTTGATATGGTGCCTTAGATGATAACCAATTTTTAACTTATGGAATTGATTATGTTTTTATTTTTTATTTTTAAAATTATACTTTGCAGACAGAAATTGTGGCTCCTGATTAAGGCGTCCTTGTAACGCGAAACGCGCGTCGGAAAGCATTGATAGCCACTTTATGGTCCTTTTTAATACATTATTAATTTTTGTAAATACTGTACAATTTGTGTGTTTATGTTATTTGTTGAATTTTATGTAATATTATCATTGATGTATGTTTGTTTTTAATATGAATATTGATTAAATGAAAAAGTGTCTTTTTTACATTTAAGTACTTTTGTGGTTCCTTTTTGCATCTTTCCTTCCCTTCTGCTTGTTATTATGCTATGATACACACACGGTCCCGGGTTCGAGGCCAGCCTCAACCTTCCTCCTTGTGACATCAGACATATGACTACCAGGGAGATGCGTGAAGGCGACCCTTTGTGTTTACAGGGCTATGAAACAGTGAAATCTGCAATTCAGGCATTCATTCTGTGATCGGTAAATGTGCTCGCAGAGGCCCAGCATGTGAAGCAGGGGAGGCTTCAAGCCGCTAGCAGCACGCGCACGTGCTCCCTACCTGTGCAGGTGAGACATTGCCAGCACTGTGGCTTCCTAGCCATATACTTCCTCGTGAGCTGGCCTTGGCAAACCCCTCTGGGCGAACAAGTTTCAGCTGCAATGTCATTATTTGTAAGTAATGAATAAACGTGCCTGATTAATAACTAACTAATTAGCATGATTTGAATAAGAATATGATTATGTTCATTGCACTTGTATAGTGCACAGTGCACAACAGTATTGCTTCTAGGCACAAAATACACAGCACAGATAGTTTCAGTATCTATACATTTGAGATTTGTGGCATTTTCTGGAGTCGGACCTCAACCTGTCACCATCACTGAATCAAAGGGAGGTTTGACTCCTAGTAACAGAGTCAAAATTCACCAACATAATGGCAGCGTCAGGGGAGTAAAGCAGGTGTAAGGTTTCCGATGAGTGCAATCACTAATTAAACACTGGTCCCTAATATAAAAGAACAATGATAAACATAATAATCAAATTGTAATTTATTGAGAACATACTAAAATGGCGACGTAGAGGGCGCCATTGAAAACGTGCTCGATGCCCTCTTAAGTGTGATAAACACGAGTGAATAAAGTGATCAGTGTGTGTATCATATAATAAAGACATGTTCGCCCCTTTATTTATAATAGCCAACTTTTTACAGGTCCACGACACAAGTCAACAACGTTTCGACCCCTTTCAGAGATATGGAATCATCATCAGGACTCTGAGAATTAGGAGCCTAGAGAGAGATCAAGGTGGATTCAAAGGCACTAAGGGGTATTATATTCCAATTTGGTTATTATATGTATAAGGGGCCAATGTTTACTTAGTGGCTTAAATTTCAAAGTCCCTAGTGATTCCTGGGTCTCCCCTTGCGTGTTTGTTCAATTAATAAAAAGCATTTTTAATCACCTGTCATCAGGATATTAATTTGCGCCGCTCCAGGGCAAGGATTTTCAGGTCCGCAAGCAAAATTATATTTTTGTATTTTTTATATTTATGTCGATTTGGTTTGAAGGTTCCCTGAGCAAAAGGGGCATTTTTCTACCTTTTGTTACATTTTGGTGTCCTCTTGTGCCCCTTTATGGTATCGATGTAGGGCAGATACCACCACTGCCTACATGATACAATAGCTCTGTATTTGATGGAAGGTCTCTGTTAGAAATGGGGTTTCTAGTTGTCAGAGTATGCACCCTGTACAAGCAGGTACCACCAATCTAGGGTAAGCTAGATACACACTAAAAGATAACATGTGCTCACCCTCTGGTAGCTTGGCACAGAGCAGGCAGGCTTATCTAAAGTGGCGATGTATGAAGTATTTGTGCAACACGTACACACGCACACACAGTAACACAATGAAAACACCACAAAACTACTCCACACAGGGTTAGAAAAATTGGTTATATTTTTATGAGTAGAATTAGACCATAATGACAAAAATCCAATAAGCAGAACTGGAGTTATGGATGAAGCAAATAGTGCTTAGGGGTTACTTGAGGTCACACTGGATTTGGGTAAATCCAAAGTTTAGGCCGACTGCGATGGAGGGGAGGGCAGCTACAGGACTCACGTAGGTCCTGAGGAAAAAGAACTTTGGATGGAGGAAGCGGCGACGTCGAAGAGTCAATGCATCGGTTCTGATCCACGTAGGACATGACGGTTTCAGCAACAAATCCTTTTTACCATGCAGGCAATGAGTCACTGTCGAGCAGTGTGGTCTGTTGCAGTCGCACCACACAGTCCATCGAAGCAATGTCGTTGATCGGCTCCTGAGTCGGCATCGAAGGGCAATGCACTAGTTCCGATCGACACAAAGTCATCACTGCGACAATTTTCTTTCTTCTGCACAGCAGAAGCTATCATTTAAGGGCCCAGGATTGGGTTGACACCACTTTGCAGGGCAGGACTCACATATGGCAGAGTCCAGATGCTGTTGCAGGGTTGAAAGAAGTCTTTGATGGCCCTGAGAGTTCAGAGCAGGGGGCAATCCATCAAGCCCTTGGAGTCACTCTGGGTTAAAGTAAGATGGGCCCAGTTGTGGAAAAAGGTAGGGCTGATGACCTTTTTCAGAGTTGCCCGGCGTTAACCGCCTCTGTACCCACTCAAGTTACCAAACAAAGAGGCAGGCGCTGGAGACTGGAAGGCAGGAAACAGAAGTTTATTCCGACGGAGCAGAACACGTCAAATCAGACAACAGGGTATCTTCTCGAGGTGCTCTAGCCGCATCTCTGAGGCCTGGCCTCTTATAGACAAGTTTATTGCTTTATTACGTCAAACACATCTCTGTCATTACTTTGATGTAAGGAAAGACATCCTCGGAATCCCCGCTTCAGGCCCGTTCCCACACACATTTACAGTTGAAGTCCCCACCCCGGTCACAACAGGTGATGATTATCGCGCAGCTGGACATTCCGCCGATTCACGGAATGTATGTGGTCGATCGGATCTCATGGGGTGGGGGCTTTGATCAACTCATGGATCCTTTGATGGGGAAGCTTCCTACTGTACAGGCGGGGGGGGGGGCAATAACAGTATCCGCAGGGCCAGGTGGCGGCCTGGGAACGAGTAAGACAAACAGGCACAAAGGAATGGGGTTTTTATCAAAGGATCCGGGACCATGAAAGGAATGGAGGGAGGTGTCGCGCTGGGAACAGGATGGGTTCCGAGGCAGAGCTGCGTGGAAGAGGGGTTTATGACCCAAGGCATGTGAGAGCGGGGGCTGTCAGCGTGCGGGGGATGCTTTGCGAGGTCAGGAGAGAGAGAGAGAGACGCGCTGGCTATCAACGATGGGCAGAGAGGCCATGGTACTCAAAATGGCTGCCGCTTACGCGCACGAATGGGCTCGAAAAGGGGCAAGATGGCGCCGATAATGTTGATGCTGCAACCTAAGTTTTAACAGTCCTCCCTTTTCAACATATCTAGCCAGCTTGCCTACTCGATATCGATCTTCATTAAATTCCTAACCTCGGTATCATACAATGCTCCCATGCGTTCATTTCCAAAGTCCACAGTCTTAGGGCAAATACAATTTGTACATAATGAACACAGAGGTGGCAGGCATTGAATTCCCAAGCATAGACCACATATTACAACTACAGGAATCAGGATAATGGTAAACAGTCTCCAGCCCCAGTTCTTAACAGTACTCCAGAACCATCCACCAAGTGACCATTCTTCCTGCTCCTGGTGGACTTCTGAAGAGAGTCTGTGGAGATGTTCGATGGCTTTGTACACTGAGGGTGAATTGTCCGGTATATATGTACAGCAGCTGGATCCAATAATGCGGCATGCTCCACCACGGTCCGCAAGAACCACATCTAGAACAAGGCGGTTCTGGAGAGCCACCAAGCGGACTGCTTGAAGCTCGGCGGTGTTCTAAGCAAGGATACCAGCTGTGATGTTCATTGTTGTCTCGACTGCTGAGTCAGATGTCGGATGGCACGGCTGTTTGCCATCGGGCCCCAGAGTGGAACAAGTCCCTTCATAGCATTGAGGAACTGTGCTCCTGTTGAGTCGGCTTGTTCAATGTCCTTGGCTCGTTTTTGTCTATGGTGATTCGCTGGAGCCACATAAGTCGGAGGAAGGATGAAGGAGATGAAACAAGTGCTCCCCCAACCTTTGGGGAGCCAGGTGTAAGCCTTTGTGCCGCAGACAAAGTACATATTTGGAGATGATACGAAGGAAGGTGGATCGGTGGAGTCCAAAGTTCTGGTAAAACGGCAAGCACTGCGGCCTACCAGCTGTGTCCCAAGCCCTTCTATGCACATGTGGCCTGTGAGGTTGATGACAGATAGAGCCACAGTCAGGGTGGCAGCCGTTCGTTTCCGTAGGTAGGAGAAGGTGGGCCTGGTTGGATTGTTGAACACCTGCATTTCAATTCGTTCTTTAGCAGGGATGTCCATGTGGATAGAGTCGTTGGAGGTCTGCGGGCAGAAGTGAGTCTTGGTTTTATTTCACCAGACCTCATGGAAGAAATGCGTTATGGTTTTGCTGGAGGTGGCATTGTCCTTATAGCTTTCTTGCAGGAGGATCAGCCAAGCAAGGCAGGAGCCGTGAATTGAGAAGGGTGAAGGGATGAAAGGTATTGAATGTCCAGTGGCATGGGGTAGCAACCCGCAGATCCAGCAGTTGGTGGCATTGGTGGCAAGATTGTGCTGGTGCAGCAGCTGTACAAAGGAGTTATTCCAAAACTCCTTTCGCCTCTCTCTGAGTTGAGGAGAGAGCGAAATCAGATGATGTTCCTTCGTGGTGGTAGGCTGAGCAGTGGTCAGGAATGTTTCATGAGCAGGTGCATTCTCTTCCACAATCCAGAGTGTGGTCATGAGGAGAAAGCAGAAAAGGATTGTGATGAAAAGTGCAATTGTCTTTGAGCTGTGGAGTCTGTCTGTTTTGGGGTTTCTGTAGTGGGTATTTCCAGTTGCTTCCATCATCTTCTTATTTGGCGCTTCCATCATCTTCTTATCTGGCGCTTCCATCATCTTCAAGGTGCTCGGTAGCGGGCAGAACCACAGACTTCGTTTAGCTTCTCTCCGGGTGACCCTTGGTGGTGTTTAGGTCACCGTTCTGAGATTTAACTTAGTCCGTGGTCTACTTAGCCGAAGCTCCCTCCTTTCGACGCAGGAAATACCCTTCTCTGGATGGCACAGTGGGATCAGAGAATTTTGCAAGTTCAAGTGCCTCGGTATCAGGATAGCAGTTCAGTGATGGTCGGTCCTTGTTCAGGAGCTCTTCCTGGTTGTCGATGCTTTCTGTTGTGGCCAAGGTCGAGGAGACCTTCTTGCAGTGGTGTGCGTGCAGCCAGTGCCGTTTCCCCTCCACTCGAAAAGCCGTCCGGGTGGTGATCAGTACTTGCCAGGGGCCCGTCCACCGGGGTTCCAAACTCTTCGCCCGCTGAAAATTTCGGATTAGTACATAATCCCCCGGTTGGATGTCGTGGCCCGGACCCCTGGAAGCATCGGGGATGGCCTGCTGCACCTGCTGATGAATGACAGACAGAGTTTCAGTCAATTTATACAGATAATCAGACATTAGGACGTCTGGGACGTCATGAATGGAAGTCGGTTTTGGTGCAGACCAGACGCTCATGGGTCGGCCGAAAACGACCTCGTAAGGTGTCAAGTGGTGTTTGGTGGGGGTGGAACGCATCGATAGCAATGCCAGGGGGAGAGCGTCTGGCCATTTCAGTCCTGTGGTAGCTACTATCTTGGCCAATTTTAATTTTAATGTGGCATTGTGTCGTTCGACAAGTCCGGCAGACTGGGGGTGGAAGACTGCGTGGAACTTCTGCTTGATACCCAGCCCCTTTAAGATGAGCTGGATGACTTCGGCTATGAAGTGGGGGCCATTGTCGCTCCATATAATTCGACAAAGGCCGTAGCGAGGGAAGAATTCCTTTAACAGTACCTTTGCAGTGGCCATAGCAGTGTTGTCACGGGTTGGGTATGCCTCCACCCACTTGCTAAATGCACACACCACAACAAGTACATATTTCAGGCCTTGACATCTGTCTAGCTGGATGTAGTCCATCTGCAGGACTTCAAACGGGTGATTTGGGACCCCAAACCCTCCCCGGGGCACTACAGTTCCTTTCCCGGGGTTGTGTTGTAGGCATATCAAGCATTGTTGGACCAGACGTTTGGCGGAGTCTGTGATTTTATCATTGTGCCAAACTCTGGAGACAAGTTCAATCATGGGGGCTGATCCTATGTGGGCAGGGGAGTGTGCCATAGTCAGTATGGGAATCAGGTATGAGTCAGGTAGCAACCATTTGTTTGTGTCTTTTGTCCGCCAGCAGCCTTCGTCGTCTTTTAATCCCACCCGTGCCCATTCAGTCAATTCGTGTTGTGTGCTAGCCATTTGAATGTCTCTAATAGTGTCCCTAGCGTCGGTCCATTTTTCTGCTTGTGACCTGGTCACGTACATACGTGTCGTCGTCCTATTTTCAGCTGTCGTTCGAGCAATGATGTCGGCTAGTGCATTTCCCTGTCCAATAATGTCTGTCACCTTCTTGTGTGCCTGGCATTTGATGACCGCAAGTCTTTTGGGGAGAAGGACAGCTTCGATCAAGGCGGAGACTAGATCTCCATGTAGGATGGGAGTGCCGTGTGAGGTCAAGAATCCCCTTTCCTTCCAAAGGAGCCCAAAATGGTGAACCACCCCGAAGGCGTACTGGCTGTCGGTGTAAATGTTTGTTGTCGTTCCTGCTGCTAGGATGCAGGCTCGTGTCAGGGCAATCAGTTCCGCTGCCTGAGCAGATCGTTGCGTGATGCGGGCTGTCTCGACTACAGTTCGAGCCGTGGTGACTGCATAGGCAGCTGAAGTGGTGCCATCGGGGAGTTTGATGCAAGAGCAGTCCACCCACAGCTCTCCGTCGGGGTCAGGAAAAGCTGTGTCTCTGAGGTCAATTCTACTTCTAGTCTGTTCGTCCGTGAGGGTCACACAGTCATGTACAGGGGGCGCATCGGGATCATTCTCTGGTAGGGGTAACAGAGTTGCTGGGTTCAGGGTGGTGCATCTTTTCAGGGTGATATGGGGTGCAAGCAGAGTCAGTTCGTATCCAGTCAGTCGGGCACTCGTCAGGTGTTATGTTTTGGTCTGGTTCAGGAGGGTGTCAACTGCATGGGGTACTAGTACCGTGAGGGAATTCGAGAGTACGATCCCCTCACTCTGTCGGATAGAGATAGCAGCGGCAGCTACAGCTCGAAGGCAGGCAGGTAAGGCTCTGGCTACAGGGTCAAGAGTGGCAGAGAAGTAAGCGCATGGTCGTTGCTTTGGGCCAATGGACTGGGTCAGGACAGATAATGCGCACCCCTCCCTTTCGTGAGTGTAAAGGGAGAAGGGCTTAGTGTAATCAGGGGTACCTAGGACAGGGGCCGAACAAAGGGCATCTCGTAATTCCGTGAAGGAGGATTGGCTTTCAGTGGTCCAAGGGAGGGGGAAAGGGACATCTTTGGCTAGCAGAGAAAGCAATGGTTTTACAATGAGACTGAAGTTTGGTAACCACTGTCGACAGAAGGAGGTGAGGCCTAGTAGGGAGCGAACCTGTTTCTGAGTCTTAGGGACAGGGGTGTCGAGAATGGTTTGGATCCGGTCGGGGGTGAGTTTCCTTCCGTCTTTGGACAGGAGGTGGCCTAAGTAAGTGACCTGGGGTTGGCAGAATTGCAACTTCTTCTTGGAAACCTTGTGGCCATTTTCCGCAAGGAAGTGCAGGAGTTGAATGGTGGCTGTGACTGCTAGTGGAGTGGTGTCAGCTGCCAAAAGGATGTCATCGACGTATTGTACTAACACCACTCCATCAGGTAACTGGACTTGATCCAGCTGTCTCTTGAGGGCCTGGCTGTAGATGCTTGGGCTTTCCGTGTAGCCTTGGGGTGCTCGGCAGAACCTATATGAGCGGGCTTTTAGGGTGAAGCCGAAGAGATATCGGCTGTCTGGGTGGATGGGGATAGAGAAAAATGCATTTTTGAGGTCACTGACAGTGAAGGTGGTGGCGGTGGAAGGGATCAAAGTCAGGATGGTGGTGATGTCTGAGACCACGGGGTACTGGGGTACAACCACCTTGTTGATCTCTCGAAGGTCAATGATAAAGCGGTATGCTTTCTCATCTCCCTCTCCTTGTTTCTTGATGATGGGCAAGATAGGGCTGTTGCAAACGTTGCTAACCACTTCCTCTACCACTCCTGCGTCTATCAGTGACTGAATAATCTTTACCAATGCCTTCTCACCCTCGGGCGATATCCGATATTGTGGAAGTTTTGGGAGTATCGCGTCTGGTCGGACAGTAATGTGCACTGGGTCAATCATCATGCGCCCTACGTCCGAATCTGTCTTGGCCCACAGATACGGAGGCAGAGTGTCAAGCAGGGATGTGTCAGCGTCAGTGATGGAAAACATGCGTCGGGAAGGGCAATGTCTAAGCAGAACGGGGTTGTCGTATAGGAAAACTCGAACTCCGTCTTGAGAACATCTAATGGTCGCTCGGAAGTGTTTCCGTAAGTCAAGTCCCATAATGGCGTCAGGGCTATTGGAGGAAAGCAAAAACGTGGTGTCAGTGGTGTTGTTTTCTAAGTCGAAGAGGATCGGAGCGGACAAAGGGTTAGTGGAGGGCGTTCCATCGAAACCTGTCGATGTTATAAGTGAGCCAGACAAGGGTGCCCTTGGAATCAGTCATTTAGATAACGCACTACGTGTTGCGCCAGTGTCTACCAGAAATGGAGACTTTGTACCCAGGACCTTAGCAGTGACATAAGGGCCTTGCTGGTCAACATAGAGCTCGACTGGATCCCTCCCTTGCCCATGGCAGTCCTATGCAAAGTCGTGGGCATCGTCGTAGTCAGATTGCTGGCACTGGTTCTGTCTGGGTCGGTCAAATGTATTTGGTCTGCTTGATCTATCGTTAGTCGTGTCATTTGCGGGCCCTCGTTGCTGTCCCCTATTTCTCGGTCCGCTTGCTACATCCTTGGGGTCCCTATTTCTGATTATTTCCAAAAGAACCGGGCACTGGGATTTCCAATGGCCGGATCCTTTACAGAAAGCACACTGGTCCTCTCTAATGTCTGTACGTCCAATGTGGGGAGTCGAAGTGCGGTCTTTGGGAGGTGCGGTCATAGGGACAGTCGTCTGATAGTTTCCCTTGTATTGGTCTCGTCCTATAGTCACCCCTTGCAGTTGTGCAATCATCACCCTCTCTTTCAAGTCTTTCTTCTTTTTCTCTGTTGCTCTATCGTTTTCATTTTTCTGGTGTTCGTAATATTGGGCCATCTGAAGGATAGCCGCAGGTTTGGAGGCTGCCCAACTACTCTCGCTGGCCTGCAGTTTCTGGGAGACCTCTGGTGACAAACCCTTAACATAATTCTGGACAAACAGATGGTGTCCGGTTGCAGTGGTCATGTCCTGGCCGCTGTAATCGGAGAACACCGTTTCAAACCGGGAGAAGTAGTCCGATACATCCTCCTGGGGTTTCTGACGACAAGCCGTTACGATCGACCAGTCCACTTTCTTTTCTGGAATCAGGGTTTTTAATTTCTGTACGATTTTATCTGGGAGGTCTAAAATGGATTTCAAAGGCTTCTGTCCAGGTTCTCGTTGTCTATCAATGCCATCGAGTTGTGACCAGGTATGTCCAAACAGCTCAAGGTGGTCGACTTTCCGGATTTGCTTCCACACATCAGCTGGTAGACATAACCCGAAAAACAAGTCGATGTCAGCCAGGGTCATAATGGTTGAACCTAGGGCTGTACCTAATTCAGTATAGAAGGCAGTGGGATTTTTACGTAGATCAGGCAGAGATTTCCGGAACGTCAGAATATCTTGCCGATCCCATGGCTGGTAGACCCAATTGTACACTACCCTCCCTCTTGCATCTTTGTGATTGACATCATCGTTAGTTCCTTCACCTCGTGGAGGAACCCAGTAAGGGGCAGCCTCTCTTATTGGCATCATGGCGTTAGATCGTTCAGTTTGTGGTTCGGTTGCTACGGGTGTCGTGGGTTTAGCTTCCGATCCCTGTTCAGTGAGGTGGCGGAGAACCTCAAGCGTACGCGTAAGGAGGTCCGTCACATCACACTCACCCTCATCCCCGATATCGACCTTCCTGTACAGAGTCGTTAGGCTCTCGGGACCCTTGTCTCGATATCGGTCCTCGTATGCGTTCAAGACATGATAACTCAGTCGTACGGTAAAATGTCGTCTGTGAATCCCTGCATACGAGTTGAACATATCCGTGATGTACTCTTCACCTTCCTTTCTTTCTACCAATGTCCTCGCTATCTTGTCAATCCCTGCTCGCTCATCCTTGCTTAATCTGTTTGTCCTTGCGGAACCAGCCTTTCGGGTCTCAGGGTCGCCTAACGTTGTCGCTTGTGTAGTATCTAATACAAGGAATTCAGCCGGCACAGAGGCCATGGGGGCCGAAGCTGTGGTGCTACTCTCGTTTGTGCCTGGGGGTAGTGGGTGCTGTGCTAAGGGTTGGGAAGGGGCGTATGGAGGGGGCATATAGATGATCGGAGGACCTAACAAAAGATCATCGTTGGCTCGTTGTTTCAAGGGCAATTCAGGATAGAGCGTAGAGGGCGTTCTAACCGGACACTGGTTTGATGTTTCTACCTCTGGTTTCTGTTTGGCTTCCTCTCTTTCTTTAATCTCTTCTTCTAGTTTCTTAGCAGCTAGGTGGGCTGCCTTTCGCAGCTCTTTTCCCAACCTACTCTCATTTCTCTTTTTACGTTGTTCGGTTTCTTTGCGCCACATGCCAAGACTATCAAGCATAGTGGGCGTTGTCTTGTGTTTCCCAAGGGCTGTTTCTAGCGCGCTTATTTTATCTTCATCAAAGGACCCTATCAGTGGCCACTGACTTTCTCAATCCTTTTTCGTATATTTGTGCCACAGCTTGCTATATGCTATAGCGGTCAATCCATGCTTCATGAACATGTCCTTATTAGGGGTGCCTTCCAGTGGAGCCGGATGGTTCATCTCTAATAAGCGGTCCGGGCTAAACAGGCTACCAATCAGTGGGGAGAAGACAGGCATGACAGATTACAATAGGGACAAAAGTCTGCACTACCTATCTTATCACTGCGTGCAAAGACTAGACAGAATATTTCTATTCTTCGTTGTTTGCAGGCAGTGAATACCTCAAGAACCAATATCGAACAGTCAATGTTCGGTCAATCAAACAATCAATGGGGAGAATAAGTAGGCACAACGGGTTACAACGGGGACAAAAGTCTGCGTTACCTACCCTTTCACTACCTGCAAAGAGAGAACCTGTTCTTTCCTATTTGCAGACAGAGAATCTCCAGAAAACAATCCGCAAACAATAGTTCGGGTCAAACAATCAATCAGTGGGGGAGAAAAGATAGGCACGACGGATTACAATGGGGACAAAAGTCTGCGTTACCTATCCTTCACTGCTTGCAAAGAGAGAGCCTGTTGTTTCTCCGTTTGCAGACAGTGAATCTCCAAACAAATCAATCAAAAGAGTAATACTAGTATTTTCCAAACAAATCAAATAATCACTTCGCATTTCGTCGTGTTTACACGACCTTACCCGGACCGCATGGACAGTTTCTTGTCTTCCGAATCCAGCGCCCGATCGTCCTCTATTCTTCGTGATCCTCACGGCACTCCTGATGGTTCCCAGTCAGGGCCGTAGATCACTCGAGAGAGGTCTGTTCGGAACCAGTGAAGTTCGGATGATCGGCTGTCAGACGAGGGTCTATCGGACAGGAGCTCTCCCGATCGTTGCAGTCGTTCACTCTGTCGTCGGGACCTCTCCCACTGGATCCACGAGTCGCTGATGGGCCCCACGTTTGGGACGCCAATTGTGGAAAAAGGTAGGGCTGATGACCTTTTTCAGAGTTGCCCGGCGTTAACCGCCTCTGTACCCACTCAAGTAACCAAACAAAGAGGCAGGCGCTGGAGACTGGAAGGCAGGAAACAGAAGCTTATTCCGACGGAGCAGAACACGTCAAATCAGACAACAGGGTATCTTCTCGAGGTGCTCTAGCCGCATCTCTGAGGCCTGGCCTCTTATACACAAGTTTATTGCTTTATTACGTCAAACACATCTCTGTCATTACTTTGATGTAAGGAAAGACATCCTCGGAATCCCCGCTTCAGGCCCGTTCCCACACACATTTACAGTTGAAGTCCCCACCCCGGTCACAACAGGTGATGATTATCGCGCAGCTGGACATTCCGCCGATTCACGGAATGTATGTGGTCGATCGGATCTCATGGGGTGGGGGCTTTGATCAACTCATGGATCCTTTGATGGGGGAAGCTTCCTACTGTACAGGCGGGGGGGGGGGCAATAACAGTATTCGCAGGGCCAGGTGGCGGCCTGGGAACGAGTAAGACAAACGGGCACAAAGGAATGGGGGTTTTATCAAAGGATCCGGGACCATGAAAGGAATGGAGGGAGGTGTCGCGCTGGGAACAGGATGGGTTCCGAGGCAGAGCTGCGCGGAAGAGGGGTTTATGACCCAAGGCATGTGAGAGCGGGGGCTGTCAGCGTGCGGGGGATGCTTTGCGAGGTCAGGAGAGAGAGAGAGAGACGCGCTGGCTATCAACGATGGGCAGAGAGGCCATGGTACTCAAAATGGCTGCCGCTTACGCGCACGAATGGGCTCGAAAAGGGGCAAGATGGCGCCGATAATGTTGATGCTGCAACCTAAGTTTTAACACAGTCCTTGTCCTCAGCAGGGCAGAGATCAGCAGGCAGCAGGGCAGCTCAGCAAATCAGAAAAGCAGTTTTCCAGGGCAGCAGTCAAGCAGAGTGGCAATGCTTGTAGCACAGCATTATTTACTCCTTTCAGAGTTCTTCACAGGTCCAGTAGTGTACTGTCTTGGTAGGGTCAGAGGTCCGGTACTTATACCCAGTTGTGCCTTTGAAGTGAGGGTGACTTCAAAACAGGCCCTTAAAGTGCACAGGCCGCACTTTCTTCCCAGCCCTGGCTCTAGACTATCAGTAGGAGGTGATCATCCCTTTGTGTGGGAATTAGGACACTGCCTATTCAGGTGCAATTGTCAGTTCCTCCCCTCTCTTCCTGCCCAGGAAGAGCTACCAGAATGCAAACCCACCCTTCCTGTGTTTGTGGCTATCTAGAGGGAATGCACCACGTGTAGTGGTCACCCACCCCAGACATTTATTGGAAATAGACTGCAAGTCATACAAAACAGCATGAGCAGAGAACTGTCCACTTTCTAAAAGTGGCATTTCTAAAATAGTAATATTAAATCCAACTTTACCAGTAAAGAGGATTTATCATTACCATTTCAAAGATATGAAACTTGATGAAGCTCCTCCTTTATAATCAGGAATTACAGCTTAAAAGTGTATTAGGGAATTCCCAATCCTGTCTTATGAGAAGAGTAGACCTCCCACTAGTGAAAAATGAATTTGGGTGTTTGTCACTATCAGGACATGTGAAACATAAAAGTACACGTCCTCTCTTTTACTTACACAGCACCCTGCCCTTAGGGCTACCTAGGGCCTACATTAAGGGTGATGTATGTGTAATAACAAGGGATATTAGGGTTTGCGAAGTGCTCTAAATACCAAGTCAAAGTAGCATTACGCTGCACACACAGGCCTTGCAATGGGTGGCATGAGACAGGTTTGAAAGGCTACTTGTATGGGTGGCACAATCAGTGCTGCGGCCCACTAGTAGTGTTTAGGTTACAGGCCATGGGTATATGGTATAACACTTTACAAGGGACTGACAAGTACACTGAAAATGCCAATTTGGTATACACCAATGTCCCCATGTTCAGGGGAGAAGCACGTGCACTTTAGCACTGGTCAACAGTGCTAAAGTGCTCAGAGTCTTAAGGCCAACAAAAAGAATCAGCAAAAAGCAGAGGTAAGCAGTCAAAAAGTTTGGGGAAAGACGACCCTAAGGAGGACAGGTCTAATAGTCCTAGATATACTATGCAGCTATAAGTCAGTATTGACTGGGCTGCAGCACATGGCGATAAGGTGGCAGAATAAGACACCCATTGCAGGTTGGAGTGGTGAAAGTGCCCATTGGTGACATTGGTGATGCTCCATCTCAGCAGCCGTCAGTGTAGGGTTGCTCCTCACTGTCTTCAGGCTGAGGACCGGTGCCCACCTATGCTTTCATGGCGAGGGTAAGTCTGCAAGGCTGGAATGAGCTGTCTTGTGGGAGTTCAGTTTAAAAAAATGCTCTGACATACCCCATCTTAGAAATAGTCAGGACAAGTCAATATGGTCGTTCTGTGCTAAAGAAATTCCAGTACACGGTATTCAAAGTAGTGATTTTTATATACAAGTGTTATGACTCGTTTCAGGGGATTCCGAGTCAAATTGCAAAAGAGTGGTAACAGCCAACAGGTGTTTCGCCCCCTTTACATGGCCATCCGGCCTGGGGCTTCCTCAGGGATGTACATGTGAGTATTAAAAAGTGGACACGAAGGCCCAAAGCCAAGGACCACACAACCGCGGTTATAACTTATAACCCATACTACTCTTTTATCAACCCATAGTACCTGTGCATGAGCTGGTATAACTTAGGTTTTCCTATTTTCCAATGGGGCTCATCCTCTGAGGGGATTCTCCCTTTGTTGTAATGGATATCACCTAAGTCCACACCAAAGTCATTCCTTTTTGGGTAAAGTGGCTCGGAGATTGAGAGGTGCATGGGTTTCTTTCTTCCTGAAAAAAAGTGGACACGTGGGGCAGTACACATTCCAGCATGCAGCATTACACTGACAACACCTTCCTATTACATCACACATTGCTCCCTCTCTGGTTGTTCCTGTTAGGATTTGAAGCCTGATTCTACCCGTTTGTGGGCATCGTCTCTAGGAAGCACAGTGGGGGCCAAGATCACAGAAAATTTTAAGGAAATACTCCATAATAACATGTTTGGTGCATGCTCCATTCATGGCGAACATATTGTATTCCATGCTTATTTACTTTTAAGGGGCTTTGGGTGAGCCTCCCTCAGCATTGGTTTATTTTGCCTTGGAACCTTCATCTAATCATGGTTTGCGACATTTTCAATCACATCTATGATCAGTCCACAGCAGTGTTTTGATGCCAGAGTTTTTCTATTCAGTGGTTCAGTGTGTCCAGCGACTTCCACTGGAATGAATGAGGGACTATTTTACAACCTTGGGATTGGCTTGGTTGCAATGTGCAGTGACCGCTGACAACTGAATCTAAAATAGGCATGCTACAGAAAATATGTAGCAATCATTATGGTCAGCTTTGACAGTGGAGCTGTCGCCAGACAATTATGTGAGAATCACCAGGAGAGGGGCTTTGGCTCCACCCACATGTTTGGAGCAGGATTACATGTTCTGATTGGGCAGAAGTTTTGTTCTTCCAAACAAAAGTGCTTGCCCTCCACCCAGCTCACCCAGCTGTGAATATTTTCTTTATTTATCCAGCTGCCTGAGATTGAACTTTCAGGAGCACAAGAATGACATTGTAATTCTGTTAACGTGTCTTAGATAACTAGACAATTTATAGTGTTTTTCTCTGGCAGCAGCACAGATGAGAGGCATCGATTTTTAGGACTGGCTTGACAATGCAACTGTCTACTGACCTTTTAACCTACACCAATAGTATTCTACAGTTCTTTACTTCCACACAAATACATACCCATTTCCATGCTCTCTACCTGCAATGCTTCATATTACCAGACCTTTTTTTAAAGCCATACGTATTGGCATTGCCAATGCCAGTTTTTAAGATTGTTTTGTCTGTGCTCCCTTTCCTATACACAAACAAACATTGGCAGAGTCAACAACATGCAGTACAAACCAATGCTTGTTAGTTTCACGCCTGCCACAGTATCCAGGAACATTGCTCATCTGCAGTAGTAAAGTCGCCCCCATTCCAACAGACCACCCGTAAGTCTCCCTCCTTCCCTGCACCCAAGTCTGACCTTGGAAGGCTTACAGGTACTGTCAAACGTGAGCAGATCTCGCGAGCTACAGAAATCATTTCCCAGGCAGGCTCAGATTCTCCCATGAAACTGGTAACCACGCGATGGATTACACGAGGAGCAGGGCAAGCGCACCATACAGTGCATCTCCAAGATGGCGCACACTGGAGCCATTATTAGTTAACACAAAGCCCACTTTCAGGCAGGAAAGGGGTATCCGCTGTTCCATACAGTCATGTACGTAACACATAACGCGCTTTGTAGAATTCCTCCCAGAGCCTCGCCAGCACAGTGCCCTTCTGTTGGAAAGACACTACCTGCAGTGGGTCTTGGATAGATGCCCATGGACGAGTGGGGGGACCCGGTGAGCCGCGACGGTAACATGGGCAATGGTGTTCATATCCGCTATCAGGTGCACTTTACTCCCATCTGATCTGTCTAATGCCCCCTGGCTGCTCCACTTCCAGCTGGTATAACCCCTGTCAGGCTTTTCTGCTACAGCAACCCAGCACAGGACTCTGCCAGCCATGACCTGTCCCAGCGCCCGCGCCAAGAAGCCAGTGTTTCCTGGAAGGACGGGGGCCGCAGATCAAGTGCCAACATTTGATCCTCGTGGCACCCTGCAAGGCCTTTTCTTGGAGTCCTGGGGCAGTCAGGGGTTCCTGGGCAGTACAATAGGGGGCCTGTCAGATGGACAAGTTACACCTAATGTACACTTACTCTAGGAAGCTGAAAGGATAGAAACTAATTTAAACACATGAAATAACACTCAATACCTTGAAGTACAGTCAGTTCTTTACTTTTGGAAAAGAAAGGGACATTATCTAATGATTTAAATAGATTGCTAGATTACTTTTCCCATTGTTTAACAATTAAAAAAGGTTGTTATACTGTTTTTTCCGTTATTTAAAAATTAAAAAGGTAATTATATTGTTGTATCCACTTTTTAACTATTTAATAAGGTTGGTGTGTTGTTTTCCCCTGTTATTTAACAAATATAAATCGATTGTTGTATTGTTTTCTCCAGTTGCTTTATTATTTTTCCCGTTATTTAACAACTAAGAGTGGTCATTATATTGTTTTTCCCAGTTATTTAACAATTAAAAAGGTTGTTATGTCCCAAAATTTAACAATATAAAAAGGTTGTTATATTTTTTTGCCCATTATGTAAAAATTTAAAAAGTTTGTTATACCCCATAATTTAATAATATAAAAAGGTTGTTATATTGTTTTCCGGTTACTTAACAATATAAAAAGGTTGTTATATTGTCTTCACCAATTATTTAAAAATGTAAAAAGGTTGGTATACCCCATAATTTAACAATTAAAAGAGGTTTTTATATTGTTTTGCCCATTATGTAACAATTAAAAATGTTGTTATGTTTTCCCCGTTACCTAACAATTAAAAAGTTTGTTATATGATTTTCCTGTTATTTAACAATTAAAAAAGGTTTTTGTATTGTTTTCAACGTTAACAATTAAAAAAGGTTGTTGTATTGTTTTCACATTATTCAACAATTAAAAAAAGGTTGTTACATTGTTTTGCCCATTATGTAACAATTAAAAATGTTGTTATACTGTTGTCCCCATTACCAAACAATTAAAAAGTTTGTTATATGGGTTTCCTGTTATTTAACAATTAAAAAAGGTTGTTGTATTGTTTTCAACGTTATTTAACAGTTGAAAAAGGTTGCTATAAGGGAGAATTTAGAGACCTAGGGTGGACCAATTTCCCCATTTATGACAAAATAAACACCAGTTTGCCTGGACCTAAAAGACCAGAGGACTCCTTTGGTGTTTATTATGCTATAATATTTTCCCATTATTTAACAATTTAAAAAAGTTATTACATTGTTTTTCCAATATTTAACAATTACAAAAGGTTGTTATATTGTTTTCACATTATTCAACAATTAAAAAAGGTTACATTGTTTTCCTCGTTGTTTAACAATTAAAAGAGGTTGTTATATTGTTTCCCTGTTATTTAACAATTTTAAACGTTTGTTATATTGTTTTCCTGTAATTGAACAATTAAAAAAGTTTGTTATATTGTTTCTCCCATTATTTAACAATTAAAAAAGGGTGTTATATTGTTTTCACATTATTCAACAATTAAAAAAGGTTACATTGTTTTCCTCGTTGTTTAACAATTAAAAGAGGTTGTTATATTGTTTCCCTGTTATTTAACAATTTTAAACGTTTGTTATATTGTTTTCCTGTAATTGAACAATTAAAAAAGTTTGTTATATTGTTTCTCCCATTATTTAACAATTAAAAAAGGGTGTTATATTTTTTTCCACATTAGTTAACAATTAAATAAGGTTGTTGTATTGTTTCCCCGTACAGCCAATGATATCCCATGGGGTATAGTTCAGATCAGCTCAGGGATCTTAGGAAGCATAGGGTAGTTCATATTTAGCGAGAACCTACTTCCCACAGAGGGTCTAAAAAGTGGGCAATTGATACAGATTCAGAGGGAGGGGCTATTCACAAAAGTACATTTGGTTGTAAACCCACTGTTGGAACTGGCAGTGTGTGGCTAGCTGAAGGGATGCCCCCAGCCAGGCAGAAGTAACTCTCCCATCAAGGGCAGGCAATTACACTCTCTGTATAACCTGTGCTCACCCTTGGGTAGCTTGGCACTGAGCAGTCAGGCTTATCACAGAAGAAATGTGTAAAGCAAAGGCACAGCAACAACATGCGATAAATACACTGAATGTCACAAAAGAGACTTCACACAAGATGTATGTAAATATTTTCACTTTCAACGCACACATTCAATCACTATAACATGACCATCACATACTTTTGGGCATAAAACACATTCGGAAATATTACTAGCAGTACTACCCCCACTCGTATTGTTATGATATCAATAGTATGCACACTGTGGACAATTCCTAATCTAACTCTCCCCAATTGTGAGAGAGCACCCTTATGCGGTGCATGATATCAGGTGATGTACATACATGAAAACAGAACACTTTTTAGCAGCACCGCGGGCCAAACCCAATGTCAAAAGTTATTGTGCGTTTGGCAACATTCGTATGAGGCGGCACCGCCGGCCAGTGTAGTGAATCACAGGCAGTCCACACACTATCACTCCCACTCACAGAGACACTTTCTCTGCACCACTACGCAATGCGACAGGTATCAGCCAGCCCATACGGAACATTCCTACACACACATACACACCGGGCAACCCAATGTGGTGCCACTGGTACCCAGCAGGTCAATGGTTCACCCTCTGCAGCCTCCATGGTCCAAGCCTCCCTCCACCCTCTGTTCACCCCGATTGTCCCAGACCCCTGGATGGGCGATAATCGGCTCCTCCTCCAGAATACCATGTTGCACGCTGCAGATGTCACACTTAGTCTGGGTCCTTGGGAAGCAGGTGGGAATATGTAGCAGTTTTAATTAGAAGGTAGACGTAAACAAGGGAGAGGTGAGCAGCTACTCTGGAAGTTCACCCATAGGTGTCAAAAAACAAAGAAGTCATGTAGTCTCTTCCTTCATCTGAACTGTCTCAGAAGGGTTCCTTCAACCCAGTCAATCTCTCTCGCAACTACCTGGTGTGAAGATGTCTTTGGGAGGGCCCAGGTGTGGAGAGGGCAGTTGGTCCACCACAATGACGTTCAACAAAGGAATAACCAAGGAATGGGGAGTAACACAGGGGAGCCTCTCAATAGGATGAGGTGCCCTGATCAGTACGCAATGACCCGGGTCATGCCCAGGTGATCCTGGCACAGAGTCCGGTGCGCTTAGAGATTAGTTGCACCAGGTATTTCAGATTTCAAACACGATGAGTTGAAAATTCTGCACCTTCCTGGACAGAATTCCCAATGACCAGTGAACGCCAAGTTGGGTTGCACAAGGCAATTCCGGTCGCACACTGCCTCAGAGTTGCAATTCTGTACCTCCCTGGAAATGGGGCACAACTTCCGGTGCACGATGATTCAGGTTGCACCAGACCAGTACTGTTACACACACAGGTGCAAGCTCAGCAGAGCCACATGAGGAAGAATAAGGCACTATTTAGTACATCCACACTGCCAAGGGTCACACTCTGAGAATCGGACACCACATGCAATGAGCATGCAGTCGGCATATCGGATAAAAGATATGCGGCATTGTTGACAAAACAAGTCATGCGCAGTCCCGCAGCTGGTGAATCAGCTCACCGCCGCTAGATACTTATGAGTGTCGAGGTCCCTGCAGTACGGGAACTACATGCCTTAGATGTGGGCAAGATTTCTGGGGCTCCGCACTACGCAGTCCATTCTCCAGACACAAGTCTTACGTCCACGCTCACACCACATTACCTATTTGGATTTAGTAGCCAAATGGCTGAGGTGGGCACTTGAGAGGGCACCGCTCTCTAGATGTCACAGGTAGATGGTGTAGGTCCCTCAGGGGAGATCTTTGATGTCCCTGAGATCTCCAGGAGAACAGACGGCCCGCGGTCAGGCCCTTGGAGAGCTTACCCCAGAATGCCACACTTGAGCTGGTCCTCGCCCCAGGCCAGCCTCTATTCGGACAGTTATCCTCCAAGTGCACAACAGAGTCCTCTGACAGTGTGCACCACGCAGTCTGGGGTCTCCGGTCCCGTGTAACCACAAGCATATATCACCTATACTGTTGTATGTCTTTGAAGTTGGGGTGGTTTAGTGGGTTTTCCCTTTTGAACCTCAGATGTCACCCCTAAATTGTAGGCCTGTCTACCATGGGGCCTTGGAATGCAAATCGTAACCTTTAGTGGGACCATGATCGGGGCCCTAGAGGCTAAGTGTCAGAACCTCTATCTTCAATCTATCCCATTCGGCCTCAAAGTTCCTGTTGGAAGCCCATGTTTACTGGCTGTCAATTGGGGAATGCACAGATGTGCTCCCCCGACCCCATGGTGTCCACTGGAGTCAGACACATGGTGCCCGAGACACTTGGAGCATAGAAATGTCCATATAGTATGAGTGGCATTACTAAGTGAGTTATGCCAAAATCCCTTTTACCTATGGAAAAGGTTTGGCACTGTGAATCCATCGACAAGAAACATCATAAGGCTGCTCCACTGAAATCTACTATTTCAGTGTGAAGTAGTGTCAGCCACCTCCCCATGTTAATCTACGGGAAGAGCAGGCCTCAGAGGTAGTGAAAACACACAGCGGTAGTGTCAGTGCGCCCGCCCTAGTCTGCACAGCTGGACATGTGTTTTACTAATACATGGGTCTGTGCGCACAGACTAGCCTGTGTTGGCAGGAGGCACACTCAATCGCGGGCACCATAGGTGCCGGTGCTAACTCACAGCGGCCTACAATTGCAAGCTGCTCATGAGTTTACATTGATGCCAGTCTGCACCCACCCATCTACAGTGACAGACCGGTCAATGTTTCAGATCAGTGCCACTCCGCAACACGGATAGGAAGGGTGCACGCACTTTCAAACCATATCTACAGAGGGGAAGTACCCCAACCCCAGAGGACCCATAAGAGAATCAGCAAAAACCAGGTGGAAAAAGCAAAAAAGTTCAGGGCAACTCTACCTGACGAGTATCAGGCCCAACACCTACCACACAGATTTCACAGCCGTAAGTACCAAGAAATCAGCACTCTAGAGGTGTGAAGTCGGCATTCCAAGGCGTGGTTTGTGAACGCGTACAAACGTATGTTGTGGGCATTACCAAAATCCTATCTGTCCTCTTTCCACATGGAAATGGTCAAAGATTAAATCCGAGAGAGCCATCTCATTGACTTACTGTAAGATCCTCAGCCATACTCCAGATGGCGGAAGACATAGGAACTTGGACGATGGCGATTGGTGTGAGGGATTGGCCTCACCTTGCGAGGTAGCGATCAGATCAAGATTTAAACTTATACAACTCAAATTGTTGCATCAGACTTATTACCCCAGCACAGTCCTGGTCAAAATGAGGGTATTGGATTCCCCTGAGTGTCCCCGTGGGTGTGGAGACGTTGGTACCTACCACTATCAACGGTGGCAGTGCCCGGTCCCCCAGAGGTATTGGGAAATGGTTCTCGCAGGTATGTCCTGCATCTGTAATTTATCCATAGAAGTTCCCCCACGGCTATGTCTTTTAAACATCTGGCAGGCCACGGATCTGTCACGTGCTGAGCAGAGGTGGGTTGCATCGGGCTGTATAGTGGCAAAGCGCAATATAGCTAGATCTTGGACTGGTGTACGCAAGCAGAAAGGGTTGTTCATTAAAGTAGGGGTTGTCCCCATAAGTGGACAAAAATCTGGGGCCCATGGAATGAGAGTAGAGGTTTGTTTTGCAGTCCAGTTTGCCTCCCCCTTCCCTTGAGGAGGATGAGGAAGACATCTAAGGGATTTAACTGTGGAACAAGGCTTTGCGCCCTTTGTACTATAGCCAGCTGCATGAACTTGAATTTGTGCTGTATGTCATAATTCATGAAAGTCTAAATTGCTGCAATGTACTGCTTTTTGTTGTATTGTGTGGTATTTTTTTTGTTATGTTTGAATAAAAAAGATTTAAAAAGATTAAATTCAGTATTGGCTGGAGCAAATCTTTGACCTTCCCTTTCAGGAAGGGAAGGTGAACAGCTCAACCCCTGATTTGTTAGCTGTGTGTGCAAAGGGCTGTCTCCATGGAGGAAAAAAAAGTGCATTCGAACAGGTGGCCACACGTGGCCAGCGTTCTCTGGTATGGAGAAACATAAGGTCACATGACATTCCCAGACGAACACCTACAATCTCAGGCGGGTACAGATATCCAGGTGTGCTTCTGAAAATGTTTGAGAATTCCAATAAAAGGGAAAAGCACTTCCAGCCTTAACTCCTGGACCTACCTTGGGGACTACACTGGTTCCACAGTAAGTTTTATATATCTTTTTTTATTGTTTTTATTTGTAGGTTGGAGCACACGGTGTTAGCCCTAAAAAGGTGCAGGAACAGGAATAAAAGGCGTTACCCCAAAAATGACTATCCCAACTCCCACCATCTAAACAATAAAGTGCCCACCGTAACAAAGTCACTGGTGCTCTGCCTGTGCCCTGGTGGTGATATCGTGGTGATTTTTTGGTGACCCTGGTATCTAGTCACCAGTGCCTGGTGATCAACACAGACCACACACAAAGGCCTTGGAGTCAGGGCCGGACTCGGAACCAAAACCGGCCCTGGCAAAGTGCTCAGCTGGCCCCCTGGGGGGTTGGGGGTGTGGCCGAGCTGTTCGCCAGGGCCGGTTTCGGACGATTTTGTTACAAGAGCCAAGATTGCTGCTATGCTGCAAAAACTGCACTGTAACAAAAACGGACCCCACCCTGGCGGCCCACCGGGGACATGCCTGGTGCCAGCAACAGCCAATCCGGCCCTGCTTGGAACCCAACTAGAATGTGCAGGACCAAACTGGTAGGCCTGTAGTTCAGATGAACTAGTGAACCTGTAATCACTAGGATGGTCTTAATGAGCCTTCTCGCTACAGGGCTCATATTTCAAAAAACACTGGTCAAGGTCAAGTATTTCTGATTGCCAGGAGTATCTATGGAAGAGGGCCTGTGTGGACCTCCCACCACCTATCAGGTACTACAGGTTACAGGGAGGGGAGAAGGAAGGGTGCATTTACAGGAAGTTTTATCTGGACTGCTTACACTAAGGACATCACTAACTTGAGCAACACACACTGGGGTCCAAATGGACCCAAATAATTCACCAGACCATCTGTGAACCAAACACAGACACACATGCACACACACGCTCACACACACGCATAGAAATGTACTCAGCAATTGGGAATTTGCAACCATCTATTTGCTTGTTTTTTCATCTTCACAACATTTATTAATGGATTGTGGTTGCTACTCTATCTATATATCAGTTATGGGAGTTCTTAGCAAAATCACTATTGGATATGTGGCAGGGATCCAAGAGAAATATATAAAACTCTCTTAGGTAATACCGCAGGAAATTTCATTTTTATTGATTGAGTACCAAAGACATATTTAAAAACTGTCCAGGGTGTTCTTGAGTAACAATGACTTCACCACGCTTGTGAAAATGCCAACATGTTTCGGCCTACTTCTAAAGCCCATTCAGGTCTGAGGCCTTCGTCAGTACTGATAGCATCCCTGCCTAACTACACACTCGTACCATGCACACAAAATGAGGTCTAAGGATCTCACCTAATTGACGTCTCTGCTAGGACAACCCCTTATTTTGGAGTAGGTCAGGAATCATGGAGCCGTAAATATCCCCATAGTACAGTATACGTTTATTTAACACGAAAATAAACACAAACATATTCAAATATGTTTATGGTAAATATTAATGAAAATTAATGTGATATATTTATATGTATATTTAAATGCAAAATAAAATAAATAATAATACAGCGGTTTAATCATATTCATTTTGAATGAAAAATGTTATTGTTGAAAATATACAAAATTAAATTGAATCATTTATCTGAAGTTTAAAATAAAAAATCCCATCTATACCTAAAGAAAAAATATGCTAATGTGCATTAATACTGTTTGAAAGTGATATATAGAATTAAATAAAATGTATTTAATTTTTGAATAATTACATGTATGGTTGCATAGTTTTTAAATTCAATATAGGTGATTAAAAGACTTTATACTTAAATCTTAAAAATGCACTATTTTAAAATCTGTTTATAATATTACTTGTATTTATTTATTTTTAACTGTTTTAAATAATTTAATTTAGCAGTATTAACTGGTTTTAAGTCCCTACATCCCTTATTTTCCATGGGAAGGTGTTGTAGAATCACTGGTTGAACATATGCACTGCTGAACTTACCACTTTGAACACTGAAAAGTAGTAAGCTTACTCGTAAGTGTCAGTTACTTTTTGAATGCGGCCCGGTACCTAGAGCGTTCTACGCTCTCAGACCACCCTTCAGAGCGCTATAGTTCATTCCTCAGAAAACATTCAGCTCTCCCTGCATGCCCATGGTGATATTACCCCTAACTGAGGGCCCAGGACCTCATCAGCGCTGGAGGCAGGCCTCGGAGCGCTATCAGCACACCTGCAGGTGTCAGAGTTGAGCGATGCCTCATATCAGACCAATGGTGTGACAGCACTTAGTCTGACAGCAGGCTTCAGGGCGCTGCAGCACCGGCCTCGGAGCGCTATCCAAGTGCACAATGCAGGCAGCAGTTTGGAGCGCTATCTTTCCACCGCAACTCTGAGCGCTATGCGTTGCGTCCACCGTGCAGGCAGCAGCGGCCTCGACGCGCTATCCAAGTGCACAAAGCAGGCAGCAGTTTGGAGTGCTATATTTCCACCACACCTCAGAGCGCTCTGCGTCCACCGTGCAGGCAGCAGCGGCCTCGAAGCGCTATCCGTCCAGGGTGCAGGCAGCAGCCCCCCTCCTTCCTCCTGCTCAGGCGGACAAGGCCCTCTTTGTGGCTCTGGCGGCGCTGAAAGGCCCTTTGTCCTCCCCTGCGCACCCCTCCATTAGGGCTCATCAGGGGATGAGCCGGGGCCGGGCGCCCCGCTCCAGAGGCGCCCGAAAGAGGCCCAGTGACTGCGGCCTGGCACCGGTACAGCCCCCGCCCCCTCACCTGGGCCTCTCTCGTCGCCCTCGGCCGCTTTGTACTGCCACCATTACCCGTGCCCTGCAGTTGGCCTTGTCAGTGCACCTGACCCCGGCCCGCCCGGGCCGCGTGACAGAGCGGGTCTGGACGCGTGACAGAGCGGGTCTGGACGCGTGACTAAGCGGGTCTGGACGCGTTCCCGCCCGTCCCCGTCTATGGGCGAGCCCTCGCCCCGCAGAGTGCCCTCTGCTCCTGTGGGCACCATAACACTGCAGCCTGTGATCACAGCAGTGAACAGCAACCATGCCCGGGCACCTGTAACTACAACACGGTACTCACATGTAAACAAATGAACATATGTGCCCATGACATACATGTCACTGGCTCCCACCCCATAGTGTGCCATCTGCTCCTGTGAGCATCTTTACACTGCAGCCTGTAATCACAGCAGTGAGCACGAACCATGCCCTGGGCACCTGTAACAACAACACTGTGCTCAGCACCTGGAATTACAACACTGTCTTCAAAGCATGAAAAAGATGTGTCACTTACATACATGTCACTGATGCCCCACGCTGCAGTGATCCCGCCTCTCTCCTATGAACATCTATAAACTACAGACGTACTACAGAGTAATAATAACCTCAGGGAACACACAACATATACAGGTGAAACTTGTAACCACTTCACTGTGCTCAACACAAGAGGCATGTGCCACACACATACATGTCACTGATCCACCACGCCTCAGTGCTCCCGCCTCTCTAAGCTAAACGTGACTAAAGTATGAGCACACCCATGAGCACAAAACATGCACCGAGGCACTTGAACGACAACAGAGAAATAAAAGTTCGACGTATATACATGTCACTGAGCCCCCACCCAGCAGTGCTCCCTCCTGTCTAACATGGGCAAGTGCAAACTGCAGGGGAGTTACCCATGACCGTTGCAACGGTCACAGAAACAGTCACAGGAGGGACTTGTGAACATTGTACACAATATGAACATTTAAAACCCCTGCAAATACATCACTTAGCCCAAAACACGAACATGCGCGCCACCTGAAAACACTTCACCATCAGCAAAACATGAACATGTGTAACACCTGTTAGCATCTCATGAGCCCAAAACTTGACCATGTGAGTCACCGAAGTCTAAACATGAACACAGGAAACATCTGCGCAAAGCCCAAAACATGAGGACGTGAGCCACCCGCAAACACATCAAAGGGGCCAAAACATGAGGATGTGAGCCACACGCAAACACATCACAGGGGACAAAACATGAGGATGTGAGCCACACGCAAACACATCACAGGGGACAAAACATGAGGATGTGAGCCACACGCAAACACATCACAGGGGACAAAACATGAGGATGTGAGCCAACCGTAAACTCACCACAGGGGATAAAACATGAGGATGTGAGCCACCCGTAAACACATCACAGGGGAAAAAACATGAGGATGTGAGCCACACGCAAACACATCACAGGGGAAAAAACATGAGGATGTGAGCCACACGCAAACACATCACAGGGGACAAAACATGAGGATGTGAGCCACACGCAAACACATCACAGGGGACAAAACATGAGGATGTGAGCCAACCGTAAACTCACCACAGGGGATAAAACATGAGGATGTGAGCCACCCGTAAACTCACTACAGGGGAAAAAACATGAGGATGTGAGCCACCCGCAAACACATCACAGGGCCAAAAACAGGAGGACGTGAGCCACCCGCAAACACATCACAGGGCCAAAAACAGGAGGACGTGAGCCACCCGCAAACACATCACAGGGGATAAAACATGAGGACGAGAGCCACCCGCAAATACACAACAGGGGATAAAACATGGGGACGAGAGCCACCCGCAAACACATCACAGGGGATAAAACATGAGGACGAGAGCCACCCGCAAATACACAACAGGGGATAAAACATGAGGACGAGAGCCACCCGCAAACACATCACAGGGGATAAAACATGAGGACGTGAGCCACCCGCAAACACATCACAGGGCCAAAAACAGGAGGACGTGAGCCACCCGCAAACACATCACAGGGGATAAAACATGAGGACGAGAGCCACCCGCAAATACACAACAGGGGATAAAACATGGGGACGAGAGCCACCCGCAAACACATCACAGGGGATAAAACATGAGGACGAGAGCCACCCGCAAACACATCACAGGGGATAAAACATGAGGACGAGAGCCACCCGCAAACACATCACAGGGGATAAAACATGAGGACGTGAGCCACCCGCAAATACACAACAGGGGATAAAACATGAGGACGTGAGCCACCCGCAAACACATCACAGGGGATAAAACATGAGGATGTGAGCCAACCGTAAACTCACCACAGGGGATCAAACATGAGGATGTGAGCCACCCGCAAACACATCACAGGGGATAAAACATGAGGATGTGAGCCACACGCAAACACATCAAAGGGGATAAAACATGAGGACGTGAGCCACCCGCAAACACATCACAGGGCCAAAAACAGGAGGACGTGAGCCACCCGCAAACACATCACAGGGCCAAAAACAGGAGGACGTGAGCCACCCGCAAACACATCACAGGGCCAAAAAACAGGGCCAAAAACAGGAGGACGTGAGCCACCCGCAAACACATCACAGGGCCAAAAACAGGAGGACGTGAGCCACCCGCAAACACATCACAGGGCCAAAAACAGGAGGACGTGAGCCACCCGCAAACACATCACAGGGGATAAAAACAGGAGGACGTGAGCCACCCGCAAACACATCACAGGGCCAAAAACAGGAGGACGTGAGCCACCCGCAAACACATCACAGGGGATAAAACATGAGGACGAGAGCCACCCGCAAATACACAACAGGGGATAAAACATGGGGACGAGAGCCACCCGCAAACACATCACAGGGGATAAAACATGAGGACGAGAGCCACCCGCAAATACACAACAGGGGATAAAACATGAGGACGAGAGCCACCCGCAAACACATCACAGGGGATAAAACATGAGGACGAGAGCCACCCGCAAACACATCACAGGGGATAAAACATGAGGACGAGAGCCACCCGCAAACACATCACAGGGGATAAAACATGAGGACGTGAGCCACCCGCAAATACACAACAGGGGATAAAACATGAGGACGTGAGCCACCCGCAAACACATCACAGGGGATAAAACATGAGGATGTGAGCCAACCGTAAACTCACCACAGGGGATCAAACATGAGGATGTGAGCCACCCGCAAACACATCACAGGGGATAAAACATGAGGATGTGAGCCACACGCAAACACATCAAAGGGGATAAAACATGAGGACGTGAGCCACCCGCAAACACATCACAGGGCCAAAAACAGGAGGACGTGAGCCACCCGCAAACACATCACAGGGCCAAAAACAGGAGGACGTGAGCCACCCGCAAACACATCACAGGGGATAAAGCATGAGGACGAGAGCCACCCGCAAATACACAACAGGGGATAAAACATGAGGACGAGAGCCACCCGCAAACACATCACAGGGGATAAAACATGAGGACGAGAGCCACCCGCAAATACACAACAGGGGATAAAACATGAGGACGTGAGCCACCCGTAAACACATCACAGGGCCAAAAACATGACGACGTGAGCCACCTGCAATAACATCACAGGGGCCAAAACGTGAAGATCAGAGCCTCCTGCATACACATCCTTGACGTCACAACATGAGGATTTGAGATACCCGCAAACACACTACAGGGGATAAAACATGAAGACGAGAGCCACGCGCAAAAAGATCACAGGTCCAAAAACATGAGGACGTCAGCCACCCGCAAAAAGATCACAGGTCCAAAAACATGAGGACGTCAGCCACCCGCAAACACATCCCAGGTCCAAAAACATGAGGACATAAGCCACCTGCAAACACATCACCGGGCCAAAACATGAGGAAGTGAACCATCCGCAAACACATCACAGGGGATAAAACATGAGGACGTGAGCCAACCACAAACACATCACAAGGAGAAAACATGAGGACATGAGCCACCTGCAAATACATCCCTGGCGATAAAACCTGACGTTGGGAGTCTCCTGCAAACCCATCCCAGGGGTCTAAACATGAAGAGGTGAGCCACCTGCAAACACACCACAGGGGATAAAACATGAAGACGAGAGCCACGCGCAAGCAAATCAAAGGGCCAAAAACATGAGGACGTGAGCCACCCGCAAACACATCCCAGGTGAGAAAACATGAAGATGAGAGCCTCCTGCAAACACATCCCGGGGTCAAAATATGAAGACAAGAGCCACCCACAAACACGCCATTGGACAAAACATGAGGACGAGAGCCACCCGCAAACACATCACAGGGCCAAAAACAGGAGGACGTGAGCCACCCGCAAACACATCACAGGGCCAAAAACAGGAGGACGTGAGCCACCCGCAAACACATCACAGGGGATAAAACATGAGGACGAGAGCCACCCGCAAATACACAACAGGGGATAAAACATGGGGACGAGAGCCACCCGCAAACACATCACAGGGGATAAAACATGAGGACGAGAGCCACCCGCAAATACACAACAGGGGATAAAACATGAGGACGAGAGCCACCCGCAAACACATCACAGGGGATAAAACATGAGGACGAGAGCCACCCGCAAACACATCACAGGGGATAAAACATGAGGACGAGAGCCACCCGCAAACACATCACAGGGGATAAAACAAGAGGACGTGAGCCACCCGCAAATACACAACAGAGGATAAAACATGAGGACGTGAGCCACCCGCAAACACATCACAGGGGATAAAACATGAGGATGTGAGCCAACCGTAAACTCACCACAGGGGATCAAACATGAGGATGTAAGCCACCCGCAAACACATCACAGGGGATAAAACATGAGGACGTGAGCCACCCGCAAACACATCACAGGGCCAAAAACAGGAGGACGTGAGCCACCCGCAAACACATCACAGGGCCAAAAACAGGAGGACGTGAGCCACCCGCAAACACTTCACAGGGCCAAAAACAGGAGGACGTGAGCTACCCGCAAACACATCACAGGGGATAAAACATGAGGACGAGAGCCACCCGCAAATACACAACAGGGGATAAAACATGAGGACGAGAGCCACCCGCAAACACATCACAGGGGATAAAACATGAGGACGAGAGCCACCCGCAAATACACAACAGGGGATAAAACATGAGGACGTGAGCAACCCGTAAACACATCACAGGGCCAAAAACATGAGGACGTGAGCCCTCTGCAAACACATCATGCGGGACAAAACAGGACGACGTGAGCCACCTGCAATAACATCACAGGGGCCAAAACGTGAAGATCAGAGCCTCCTGCATACACATCCTTGACGTCACAACATGAGGATTTGAGATACCCGCAAACACACTACAGGGGATAAAACATGAAGACGAGAGCCACGCGCAAAAAGATCACAGGTCCAAAAACATGAGGACGTCAGCCACCCGCAAAAAGATCACAGGTCCAAAAACATGAGGACGTCAGCCACCCGCAAACACATCCCAGGTCCAAAAACATGAGGACATAAGCCACCTGCAAACACATCACCGGGCCAAAACATGAGGAAGTGAACCATCCGCAAACACATCACAGGGGATAAAAGATGAGGACGTGAGCCAACCACAAACACATCACAAGGAGAAAACATGAGGACATGAGCCACCTGCAAATACATCCCTGGCGATAAAACCTGACGTTGGGAGTCTCCTGCAAACCCATCCCAGGGGTCTAAACATGAAGAGGTGAGCCACCTGCAAACACACCACAGGGGATAAAACATGAAGACGAGAGCCACGCGCAAGCAAATCAAAGGGCCAAAAACATGAGGACGTGAGCCACCCGCAAACACATCCCAGGTGAGAAAACATGAAGATGAGAGTCTCCTGCAAACACATCCCGGGGTCAAAATATGAAGACAAGAGCCACCCACAAACACGCCATTGGACAAAACATGAGGACGTGAGCCACCCACAAACATCACGGGTCAAAAACATAAGGACGTGAGTCACACACAAACCCATCACAGGGGATAAAACATGAGGACTTGAGCCACCCACAAACACATCACAGGGGATAAAACAGGAGGACGAGAGCCACCAGCAAACACATCATGGGACCAAAACATGAGGACGAGAGCCACCCGCAAACACATCACAGGTCCAAAAACATGAGGACGTAAAACACCAAGTAACACATCACCAGGGCCAAAAAATTATGAAGAGAGCCACCAGCAAACACATCATGGGACCAAATTAGGAGGACGTTAGCCACTTACAAACACATCACGGGACAAAAACATGAGGATGTGAGCCAACGGCAAACACACCACAGGGGATAAAACATGAGGACGTGAGGGGGCGTGGTCTGGCAGCTACCAAAATGGCTGCATAAACTTGCAGCGCTCCGGTGGCGAGATCGATGACCCGTGATATCCGGCACTGATCCGCGCTCCACGAGGCGCCTTCCACCAGGATGAGTTTGCTGGTTCCGCCCGGCACCCGCCGACGTGCCCTGTGGTCAAATCCGACGCCGGCAGCCTGAGTTCTGACTGCCGGTCACTGTGGGCCTGCAGCGTCCAGCGCAGTGAGATCCAGAGGTGTGAGCCCCGGCCTGGCGTGTTACGCCGTCTGCCCAGGGACTGCGGACGGGCGGCTGCGGGGAGAGGCATACTACGGAGGGGCCACGTCCTCCTAGCGGTCCCCGAGAAGCTCATCGGGCTGCTAACACAGAGTGCTCAGCCGGGTGCACCAAGGCTGAATTCAGCACTGACGTCCAGCGCACCGGCCATCAGGAGCGGTAGGCCTGCTGCGGCCCTTGTATCCTGGAACCGGCAAGTGAGCCCAGACCTAGAGTAGAGCGCAGCCCGCCCTAGGACTGCAAACGGTGCAGAGTGGTTGAGAGATCGCGCACTGACTGCGACCCCCAAGAAGGTGGACGGGCGGGTGCGGGGCCCTGGTCGTGCGGGGTGCAGCGGGCGGGCCCCCCATCCCACCCCCCCATAGTCCTTGACGGCGCGGACCGGTCTGCTGGCGGCCCTGTTGAGTGGGGCGCAGAAGTGTAGAGGCCATTTGAAGCACCTCGCCTGGCGGACCCCGAGGCCCCGGTGGTGGCGGATCTGTGGAGGCAGCGGCCCGTGTGTCTTTTGGTGGCCGGGATCTCCGGAGGGCGGCCTGCAGGCTTCAACGGATCGTGGGGGGAAGGTGTGAGGCCCCCAGGGGACTGTTCAACTGCCGGGCCGGTGGGGCAGCGAGCGGATTGGAAGCGGCAGGGGACCGACGGGCCTGGTGGTGGGCATCTACCCCCACATACGGACCTGGTGAAAAAAAGGCCCTTGATCACTCAGACGAACACGATGGATAACTACACGGCGGAGCAGGGGGCACAGGCCGGGACTTTGGAAGGGCAGCGTGAGCCTTCCTTAACTTCCATCATGCAGGCCATAAAATCGCTGAGTACCACGCTGGAGTCCAAAATTGACAAAATGGCTATAGAACTGACTTTGCAGCGAGTGGACCTGAACAAGGCCTCCGAAAAAGCCACCAAGAATGCTGTTGCTATCACAGACCTCCGTGGGGCTACCAAACAGCTCCAGGAACAGGTCCAGCGGCTCACACACCAACAGAAGCAGATGGTGATGCGGCTGGAGGACCAGGAAGGGAGGGCCTGGAGGAACAACCTACGGGGGGTAGGTGTTCCGGAGAAAATGGAAGGGGCCAGCATGGAGCTCTTTCTAAAAGACCTTATTTTGAATCGTCTGAAGCCGAAACGCCTGTCCAAATTCTTTGTGGTGGAAAGGGCGCACAGGGCACCGATCCCACCGCCACGTCCGGGGGTCCCACCGCGCACCATCATCGCGCGGATTCTCAACTACAGGGACAGGGATGCCATCCTGCAGGCTTCCAGGCAGCATGAGGACCTCAGAATGGAAGATGCTACGATACGCTTCTTCCCAGACTTCCCACTTAAGGTCCAGCAGGAGCGCCGCTCCTTTGATGCTGTCAAGAGGACTCTCCGTGAACGCGGTTTTAAATACATGATGTTTTTCCCGGCGCGGCTAAAGGTCCTGGCGGACGGGAGATCCTTCTTCTTTACCACCCCGGAGGAGACGTATGCATGGCTTGAAGAGCGAGATCAGCGACGTGAGGGCCCGGAGCGTGGGGACAGTTGGAAGAGTGCGGCGCCCCAGTCTCCGGCCTCCTCCGTGCCATCAGTGGGGGGTGCACGACCGCGACGAAACAGCCCGCGACCAGAGAGTGGATAGCGGGCGCGGAGCCTGTCGGTGTCCCCGGATCTGGGATGAATCAGAGACCTGTATCGGCTTGCATTGCCTGGACTTCCTGGTCAAGTAATGTATTTTGAGACCTACTGACATTGCATTTTGCTACGGCTTTTGTGGGTTGGTGGGTTTCAGAATGGCCGGGATACCTTTTAAGGCGTGCCTTGGATATCCCTATATGAAGGGGCTTATTGTTGTGGCTGCCCTGATGAGACGGAGGGGTCGCTGGTCCTGCCTCCTGGGAGTGCGTTTTTGGAGAGTGAGATGCTGTTCTAAGACTATGACATTTGATGGAGTGGTGGGGTGATTGTAAAGTGAGGGTCGGAGACGAGCCCCGGAGGCTGGATTTGGTTGCACCGCTACCCCTGAGTTTTTCGTTTCCTGGGCTACAGGCGCTCTGCTTGTTGGGGAGGTCTGGCATGGTTGGCCGGAGTAGCAGGGTTGCAGGGTGGGGGGTTGCAGAGGGGGGGTTGGGGTGTCTTGTTCTTCTTTGTTTATTGTTGTGCTTCCATCGACAAATTCATGGGGCAGGGGAGGGGGGGGGGGGGGGGGGGGGGGGGAAGGATGGTTCTTTTCCCTTAGCGTTGAAGGAATAAATGGCTGATTCATGCACACTTAATACGCAACACATAGACATTTTATCCTGGAACGTGAACGGCCTGCAGAATAAGATCAAGCGGACAGTCGTGTTGCAATATCTTCGTAGGCATACTCCGGATGTGGTCCTCCTACAGGAGACACATTTACTGGGCAACCACTGTAAGGCCTTAGACAGGTTTGGATATACGTTACGTGCACACTCGGGCTTTACGACAGGCTCTAGGGGTGTGGGCATACTCGTTAAAAATTCACTACCACTGGTTCTGGGGCGGAGTTGGTCTGATCCCCTGGGTCGCTATGCGGCTCTGTCTGCGCAGTGGGAGGGTCGCACCTTGAACTTTTGCTCGCTATACATACCTCCGAAACTACACACGTCCACCCTTCCTGATGTGGGGAAGTTGCTGCTGGAACTGCCTCTGGGTACATTGGTCCTGGGTGGGGACATGAAAGATGTGATGGCCAGAGAGTTGATAGATCGTCATCTCCGCTGGGGGGAGGGGGGTGCACCACCTCCGGGACTTTACGCTAGCGATGGGGCTGACCGATTTATGGAGGGCCCACAACCCACTCCTGCGACAGTACACTCAGATTTCAGCTGCACATGGGTCCTCTTCTACGATTGATTATATTTTTACAGGTACAGAATGCATGTCTATATTTCGGGATGGGCACCTCAAGGCTAGACGGATTTCTGACCATGCCCCGGTGGGGGTTCAGTTGGTGGGTCCCACCCGGGATCGGGGAGTTCCCCCTGGCTGGACTCCTTCCTATTCAAGGATAGGGATTTTCAGGAGCGCTTTAAGGAGAGGGTGGGGCTATACTTTGATGAAAATGTAGGTTCGGTGGGTTCCCCGGGGGTAGTGTGGGAGGCGTTTAAGACGGTGGCCCGGGATTTTGTACAAGCTGAGGTGGGTCGAAGGCGTAAGGAACAACATGCTCAGGTGGAGCGACTGGAGTCGGAGCTTCATGCGTTTGACAGTGAGACGGGGCTCACCCCAGAGCAGGACAGGGCCAGACTGCATAAGGTGCGCCTTCTCAGTAAAGACATAAGGGATATCCTGACGGAACAGGCGCGATACCACGCATTGGCTACCCAACGGAGGATGTATGACCTTGGTGATAAGGCGAACAAAATGATCGCCTGGCTAGAAAAGAGGGACGGGGACCGCAGTTGGGTGCCGAGGATAGAGCAGCCAGACGGGTCGGCTAGTAAGACAAGCGTGGCCATTGCGGACGACTTTGCGAGATACTATGAGGAGGTGTATCAGTCGCACACACTCAGGGATGATCTGGAGTGCCGTGCTTTCCTGGCCCCCCTGCAGCTCCCTGTGCTGGAGGCTGCGGACAAAGACGCGCTGGACGCAGATATAACGGCCCAGGAGGTGGAAGAGGCCATGGGGGACCTACAGGTAGGGAAGGCCCCTGGACCCAACGGCTTCCCGGCGGAAGCATTTGGCTGCGTGGCTGGCCGCGCAGCACCCCATATGTGCAGTATGTTCCTTGAGGCGTGGGACACGGGGCAACTTCCGAGAGATCTACGGATGGCCACGATTGTGGTGATCTACAAAGCGGGGAAACCGCAGGGAGAGTGCAGCTCATACATGCCTATCTCTCTCCTTAATTATGAGACAAAGGTCCTGGGAAAGATCCTTGCCGCATGCCTGGGTGCAGTGATTCAATCGCTGGTCCACCCGGACCAATCGGGTTTTATGCCAAGCCGTAGCACGAGGCTTAATCTGTGTCGCCTGTTTGGGGTTCTACAGACGGCTGCCACACGCCGGGAGATCCCGGCTTCATTGCTCTCCCTTGACGCCCACATGGCCTTTGATAGTCTCGAATGGTGCTATATCTATGCCGTCCTGGAGAAATTGGGCTTCGGGGACAAATTCTGCTCCTGGGTAAAACTCTTGTACGCTGGGCCACTGGCACGGGTCCGGGTTAATGGGGCTATGTCGCGGGAGTTCCGACTGGAGCACGGCACGAGACAGGGCTGCCCCCTGTCCCTGACCCTCTTTGCGCTGGCATTGGAGTCCCTGGCGCACTGGGTCAGAACGGACTCTGGGGTGTGGGGGATAGACATAGGGGGTGGATGGGAGGAACGCATATCACTTTATGCTGACGACATCTTGCTATACACCCAGCGACCGGCAGAGTCCATACCGCGCCTAATGGCCATGCTGCGTATCTTCGGGGAATACTCCAGGTAAAGTGTCAACTGGAACAAGTCATTGGGCTACGTTTTGACGGGACCCCAGCCGCCCACTGTGGTTGGCTGTGAGGGCCTGGTGTGGCGGGCATCGTACCGCTATTTGGGGATCTGGATCTCACTGTCTGATACCAAATTTTTTCAACTTAATGTGCAGACGCAACTTGTTCGCCTGCATACGATGTGCAACACTGGCGGACCCTTCCGGTCTCCCTCATGGGTAGAGTCGTCTTATTTAAAATGATTGCCTGCCGTGTTTATTATATGTGCTGCAGAGCTCTCCCTTTCCGATCCCGGACCATGTCTTTAAGACGGTGGAGGCAGAGCAGTGCTCCCTTTTATGGAACGGAGGGTGTCCGCGGATCGCTCTTCGGAAACTGCAGCGAGGCCCCTATGAGGGGGGACTGGCGGTACCAGATATCCGGCTTTATTATTGGGCGACGCAATTGGTCAACATTAACAGCTGGGTGTTCGCCCCGCAGGATGAACCTGCGTATCGGGTGGATCGTATGGTCCTTGGAGTGAACTCCTATTTGGCGGCTCTCTACTCTAGACCGCAGCGCAGTCTGTCCTTTCCCCCCCAGACCTCCTTGGGTGGGAAATGAAGCTCACGGCCCAGACGCCGTTATGGAAGGGTGACTTCCTGAGAGAGGTTGTGATACTCCGTGACCTCTGCCAGTGGAGCCGGATAGGTACAGACCTCCTGGGAGATGTCTGAAAGGGGGGTCAGGTGGTGGAGTTTGCGGCTCTCCGGTCGGACTTCCACATGGGCGATGGCGAATTCCTCCACTACCAGCAGTTCAAGCATGCTATCTATTCGCATTTGGTGCAGGGGGAGCAACTACCTGAATACGCCCCACTAGAAGACAGACTGCTGATGGACCCAATGATTGACAAAGCCATCTCGCTTACATATAAAAAACTTGTTAATAATGTTCCGGATATTCTCGGACCATTGCGGGAGAAATGGGAATCTGACCTAGGTTTGTTAGAGGATGACGACTGGAATGATTCCCTGCAATGTCCTAGAGAAGTGGCGATTCGGGCTCGATTCTGATTGGTGCAGCTTCGTATCGTTCATAGGTCCTACACATCTCGCACGGTGCAATTCAGGATGGGATATGCGACATTGCGCTTTTGTTTGAGGGGCTGTGGGGAAGAGGGCACATTCTTCCATATCCTTTGGAATTGCCCTAAAATTCGGGCCTACTGGGTTGGACTACAGGAAATAATGGAGGAGGTAGTGGGGGCGGAGGTGCCGCTGGAGGCTAGGTGGCACATTCTAGGAGTCACAGGGGAGGTCACCTGGCCCAAGGGGGACAAGATGTGGTTGGCCCTAGCAAGCATGGTGGCGAAGAGGAATGTTGTCCGTCTCTGGGGGAGTGACTTGGTACCAACGATAGAGGGGTGGGTGCATTATATGGGCTGGTGCCAGAGGGCGGAGAAAGTCATTTACAATAGCCGGGGATGCCCCAAAAAATGGGAAAAGGTATGGCAGGCATGGAGAAGGTACAGAGGGGAGTGGTTGCAAATCCCGGAAGGTACTCAGTAGGAGTTTCCCACACTGATGGTCCCTCACTATATGCGTGGGACATGCTCCCTCCTAAACGACATCCGGCCTAGGTTTATTCTACATTTTGTTTATTTTGCAGGGGAGGGTTGGGGTGATGGGAGGCCGGGTGGAAACCTGGATCCAAGGGATGGGGGGAATGTGAGGGGGTGGGCTCGCAGGTTGGGAGAGGACCGTTACCATTCCGTTGACATCTGATTTCCTATGATTACTTTGATGTATGAGATATACAATCCTCTCACTGCTACCTGATGTGTCTCATGATGGAATTGTTTTCTTTCAATAAAAAGATTTTAAAACGTGAGCCACTGTAACGGGTGCGGGATGAATAGGCAACACACTGATCTTAGTTTTCGTGGGTTTTATTTTAGTGTACAACGAGTCTGAGCTTTTCTTCTTCGATGATATCTTTGCCCTTGGAGAGCGACTTCTCGCTGTCTTTCTGATCCCAGATTCAGCAGCCGATGTTCGGTGTTCCCTGTCTAGTCTTCTCCGCGGGACAGGGTCGTCGGTCTCCGTCTTGTCGCTCGTTGGAGAGAACAAGGAAAAAGATAGGAGGTATCTATTCCGTTTTTATACGTGCTCATAGGGTAAGGGAGTGAGGACCAAACTATCGGTGCAACCCTAGTAACTTAATGCCGGCGTGAAGGAAATAAGTGCTCAGGCAGGGATACACCAAGACCGGGTGGGGTTTTCTCAGGGTAAATCGGTACTAGCAGTTTTACGTTTGACACAGCCCCTGAGTTTGTCTCGTACCTGGCTGAGCCATACACCTCCCGCGGGTGTATGGCTGGGCGGCTCGTAGTGTTGGTGGTCTCCTGGCTTCTCGTCCTCCACCTCCGCTTCACCGACTCCCGGTCTCGTTGCGTCCCACGTCTTCAAACTCCGCTCTGCTTCGTCTCACTCTCCGTCTCCGCTCCGCTCCTCCGTCTCCTCCCTCCAGGTGAATAAACACACTCCTGATTCGTTCTCCCGGGAATAAGACGTCTCCGTGTCCTGACGTGACTCCTCCCACTGGTATTCCCAGTCCTCATTAAAGGGCCAGTGTTCCACTTGAATGTCAATGTCCGTGTCGAGTTTCTGTAGAGGGTATAATGAGTTAGAGGTAGAGAAGGCCCTATGTCTCTTCGCATTTTGACAATCGTGGGATAACCCCAGGTTGTTACATACCTCCCCCTCTGGACACTCACGATCGGTGAGTGGGTGACGTGACAAAAAGTCCGCTCCCACATTTTCAATACCTTTACGGTGGTGCACAGAAAAAGTATATGGCTGTAGTGATAAAAACCAGCGTAGTACCCTAGCGTTTTTTGATTTATTGCGGGCCATCCACAGCAGTGGAGCATGATCCGTGAAGAGATCAAAATGTCGGCCCTCGAGGTAGTATGCCAGTTTTTCAATGGCCCATTTGATTGCGAGGCATTCTTTTTCTATTGTAGCGTATTTAACTCCCTGGGAAAAAGTTTCCTGCTTACGTATAGGATCGGGTGGTCATGCCCATCGGACCCTATCTGGGAAAGTACAGCTCCAATTCCGTAATCCGATGCATCCGTGTGCAACGAAAAAGGACGAGAGAAATCAGGGGAAGACAACACTGGGGTTGAAGTAATGATGGACTTCAATGTGTGAAAAGCCTCCTGCATCAATTCTGTAGGATGTACCGGTGTTGAGGCCTTACCCTTGTCCTTTAAGGCATCGGTAAGGGGCGCGGCAATATCAGCAAACTGTGGTATAAACCTTCTATAGTAGCCAACCAGACCTAAAAAAGATCTCATCTCCCTCCTAGTTGATGGGAACAGGGTGTCAGCAATGGCCCTCACCTTCTCAATTTGCGGCTCAATTAGTCCATGTCCCAACACATAGCCAAGGTATTTGACCTTCTGGAAGGCTAATTTACATTTTTTTGCGTTCACCGTGAGACCAGCATTCCGTAGTGTATTCAATACTGTGGACAGATGCCTCAGATGAGACTGCCAATCCGGACTGTAGATGACAATGTCATCCAAATAGGCTGACGTGAAGTCCGTTAACCCAGCTAAAACTTTGTTCATCAAAAGATGAAACGTAGCCGGTGCCCCATGGAAGCCAAACGGTAATACAGTAAATTCGAAATGACCCTCATCAGTCGAGAATGCAGTCTTTTTGATATCCTCCTGTCGTAGGGGGACTTGCCAATACCCCTTAGTTAAATCGAGGGTCGAAATGTATTTAGCATTGCCCAATTTTTCAATTAATTCGTCCACTCTGGGGATGGGGTATGCATCGAAGAGTGAGATGTCATTCAGAGCTCGAAAGTCCATACAGAATCTTTGACTGCCATCCGGTTTAGGGACCATTACAATGGGGCTGGACCAGTCGCTTTTGGAAGGCCGAATCACTCATAATCGAAGCATTTCCTCCACTTCAGTTTTTATAGCCGCTCTCCTGGCTTCGGGGACTCTGTAGGCCTTAATCCTAACTTTCTTGTTAGGTGGAGTATCAATGCAATGTTCAGCCAGAGAGGTTCTCCCTGGGCGGCTTGAGAACACGTCCTCAAATGTACTCAGAGTCTTTCTTAGTTCCAACTGTTGCTGTCCCTGTAATTCCTCATTATGTACCAGCAGGTCAATGGTCGAGCTATCTGATCCCGCTCCTTCAGCTAAGTGAATGTCGGCAGGAGGCGGCCCCAGCCATTTCTTTAAAAGGTTAATATGATAAGACTGTTGTTTATTTGGAGCAATCTGCAGTTTATAACTAGTGCGCCCTATGACCGCGACAACTTTATACGGGGCAATCCACTCGGCCTTGAATTTATGTGAGGAAGAAGGCAGCAGAACCAAGGCCCAGTCATCCACCTTAAGTTGTCTCCACTTTTTTCCCCTGTCATAAGCACGTTTCTGGCCAGTCTGGCTAGTCATAAGATGGTTTAGCGCCAGCTCTCTTACTTTTCCTAGTTTAGATTTTAGTGCTGTGGCGTAATCAAGGGTAGCAGTAACCTCCTCTGTTTGTTCGTTGACCCAAGCATCCCTGGTCATTTCCATAAGGAGCGGGGTTGACGGCCGTATAGCAGTTCAAAAGCTGATACTCCCATTCTACTCTGTTTCTGGGCCCTGATGGCATATAATGCTAATGGCAGCATCTTGTCCCAATCAGAGCCTCTGACCTCCATCATCTTACGGAGAGTTGACTTTAGGGTACGGTTGTAACGTTCCACCAGTCCGTCCGTCTGAGGGTGGTAAACAGAGGTACGGATCTGGTGGATGTTCAACGTATCACAAATTTCTCTCATCAGTTTAGAAACGAACGGAGTACCCTGGTCGGTCAGAATTTCCTTTGGGAAACCTACCCTGCTAAACAACTCGATTATTTTATCCCCCACCTGTTTAGTGTTGGCAACCGATAAGGGAAAGGCTTCTGGAAACCTCGTGGCATAGTCGACCACGACCAGGATATGTTGAAACCCCTTTTTCGTCTTGGGCAACGGACCTATCAGGTCCATGCCGACCCTCTCGAAAGGTTTCCCAATAACTGGTAAGGGTTATAAGGGCACAGCAGGAGGTCTAACCATATTCATCCGCTGGCATATGTCACACTTTCGGCAATAGGACTCAGTATATTTATATATCCCGGGCCAAAAAAACTGCCGGAGAATATTTTGGGTTGTTTTTTCAGCACCGGAGTGTCCAGCAACAAGGTGGCTATGCGCAAAAAAAAGGACCTGCTCTCTGAAAGATACAGGCACTAGGAGCTGTGCAGAGTCACCTTCTTTCCCAATTCTATACAACAGGTCATCTTGTATGATGAAGCCGGGAAAATTTTTTGAACCTACTTCTCTCTGGTGTGCCTGTTCCCATGCATTCAACAGAGTTGGGTCACTAATTTGGGCAAATTTGAAACTTTTATCCAACACCCACGGGTCGTGAGGGAGAACCGCATGTACCGGTTCACTCTGTATCCCAGTGGATACAAAACCTCCAGATCCCCGTTCGGTGTCGTCCAACCTGTCTACTTCTTTCAACTCTGTAGAGGCTATGCTCTCGCAAATAAGTTGGGCCACTCGGTCTCCTCTGGTGACCCGAAATGTTTCTGGTCCAAAATTAAAGAGGAGGATTGCTACATTACCCCTGTAATCCTCGTCGATGACCCCCGCTCCCACGTCAATAAAATATTTGGCGGCTAAACCTGACCGAGGAGCTATTCTGCCGTAGGACCCTGTGGGGACTGCTATTTGTAAGTCCGTTTTGATCACCGCTTTTTCTCTACTCGGTATCAAATAGTCATAGGCGCTATATAGGTCATATCCTGCTGCCTTAGCCGAGCCCTTTGTGGGAGAGGTTGCATTTTGAGTTAAATTTACAAAACTAAGGTAGTTCACTTTGGGCCGGTCTTCTAGTTCTACATTTCTTTTATAGGCATGACCCTGTGTTGCCAACTTGTCTTTGAACATATTTAAGAAGCCAGGGTTGTCTGTTCCTATTATTAGATCTTCCGGTAAATTTTCCCTCACCCCTACTCTTACTTCTGGAGATGTCCCTGCCGTCGACACAATGACAATGTCGGCAACTGGATATGGTCTGATATCCCCATGGACGCATTTAATGTTAACAACCCCTTTAGAAATGTACTGTTTTGGATTTACATAGGATGATCTGATCACTGACTGGCGACAGCCTGAGTCTAACAGAGCCAACAGAGGGTAACCATTTGCATTAACACTTACTCTAAACGATCCGCCCATTTCTGCTGAAAACAGTACGGCGTTGGGGAGATAGCGAACCTCCATCGGTTCTTCGTTTCTTTTTCTCGGACACATCCTTGCAATGTGTCCCCATTGTCCACAATCAAAACATTGTGGACCTGAAGGGATGCTGTTTTCTGTTCTCCAGGTCCGGGGGCGTGTTACCTCTCTGCTCCGTGGAACATTTTTTTCAGATCTTCCCATTATTTTTTTTTCTCGGTCCTGCTCAAATGGAAAACCTTTCGGTTCAGCCCTAGCAAAGGAGGAGGCCATTTCGACCGCTTGGGCGGTTGTTAAACTATGATGTTGTCGTAGCCACTTTTGGGTGGCATAGGGGAGGGCCTCTAAAAACTGTTCTAAATAAATGCGGTCGAGTATTTCCTCCTTGCTACTCGTAGCGGGGGTAAGCCATTTGTCTGCGGCCATTTTGAGTCTTACAAACAATGTCTTGGGGTTTTCCCCGACTGAGCCCCTTTCCTTCCGAAATCTTAGTCGATATGCTTCTGGATCAAGTCCCAAATGGTCAAGAATTATTCTCTTGATCTCGGTGTATGAAGTGTTTCCATTAGGATTGGCCACTTGATAAGCGGCTTGTGCTTCTCCTCCTAATAGGGGTGCCAGAAAAAGCGGCCATTTTGCTACTGGCCAACCACAAGCTCTGGCGGCCCTTTCAAAATTTAATAGGAAGGCATCCGGATCTTCTCCTGTCCGATATTTCTGTAAGGAGACGGCTGGAGTTCCATGGGATATTGTTCTCTCCGTTGTTCCTCCTCTGGCAACGGGGTCAACCCATGGTTGTTCATTTTTCTCTTCAAAGACTTTTTTTATGACTTCTCTATCCGCTTGTGCAGATGCTAAGTGCTGTTCTAATACCCACTCGATCCGTTCTTGTCCTTTCACTAACTGTTCGACCACCGTTTCCATCTTCACTCCACAGATGGTGCCTATGCCCACATTCTCCACCACTGTAACGGGTGCGGGATGAATAGGCAACACACTGATCTTAGTTTTCGTGGGTTTTATTTTAGTGTACAACGAGTCTGAGCTTTTCTTCTTCGATGATATCTTTGCCCTTGGAGAACGACTTCTCGCTGTCTTTCTTATCCCAGATTCAGCAGCCGATGTTCGGTGTTCCCTGTCTAGTCTTCTCCGTGGGACAGGCTCGTCGGTCTCCGTCTTGTCGCTCGTTGGAGAGAACAAGGAAAAAGATAGGAAGTATCAGTGGTCTATTCCGTTTTTATACATGCTCATAGGGTAAGGGAGTGAGGACCAAACTATCGGTGCAGCCCTAGTAACTTAATGCCGGCGTGAAGGAAATAAGTGCTCAGGAAGGGATACACCAAGACCGGGTGGGGTTTTCTCAGGGTAAATCGGTACTAGCAGTTTTACGTTTGACCCAGCCCCTGAGTTTGTCTCGTACCTGGCTGAGCCATACACCTCCCGCGGGTGTATGGCTGGGCGGCTCGTAGTGTCGGTGGCCTCCTGGCTTCTCGTCCTCCACCTCCGCTTCACCGACTCCCGGTCTCGTCGCGTCCCACGTCTTCAAACTCCGCTCTGCTTCGTCTCTCTCTCCGTCTCCGCTCCGCTCCTCCGTCTCCTCCCTCCGGGTGAATAAACACACTCCTGATTCGTTCTCCCGGGAATAAGACGTCTCCGTGTCCTGACGTGACTCCTCCCACTGGTATTCCCAGTCCTCATTAAAAGGCCAGTGTTCCGCTTGAATGTCAATGTCTGTGTCGAGTGTCTGTAGAGGGTATAATGAGTTAGAGGTAGAGATGGCCCTATGTCTCTTCGCATTTTGACAATCGTGGGATAACCCCAGGTCGTTACAGCCACCCACAAACATCACTGGTCAAAAACATATGGACGTGAGTCACCAACAAGCACATCACAGGTCCAAAAACATGAGGACGTCAGCCACCCGCAAACACATCACAGGTCCAAAAACATGAGGACATAAGCCACCCGCAAACATATCACTGGGCCAAAACATGAGGAAGTGAGCCATCCGCAAACACATCACAGGGGATAAAACATGAGGATGTGAGCCACACTCAAACACATAACAGGGGACAAAACATGAGGACGTGAGCCAACCACAAACACATCACAAGGAGAAAACATGAGGACATGAGCCACCCGCAAATACATCCCTGGGGATAAAACATTAAGTTGGGAGTCTCCTGAAAACCCATCCACGGCGTCAAAACATGAAAAGGTGAGCCACTTGCAAACACACCACAGGGGATAAAACATGAAGACGAAAGCCACGCGCAAGCAAATCAAAGGGCCAAAAACAGGACGTGAGCCACCCGCAAACACATCATGGGACCAAAACATGAGGATGTGATCTACTTGCAAACACATCCCAGGTGAGAAAACATGAAGATGAGAGCCTCCTGCAAACACATCCCGGGGTCAAAACATTAAGACGAGAGCCACCCACAAACACGCCATTGAACAAAACATGAGGACGTGAGCCACCCACAAACATCACGGGTCAAAAACATGAGGACTTGAGCCACCCACAAACAAATCACAGGGCCAAAACATGAGGACGTGAGCCACCCGCAAACACATGACAGGGGATAATACATGAAGACGGAAGGCACCCACTAACACATCAGCAGGGCCAAAAAATGAGAACGAGAGCCACCAGCAAACACATCATGGGACCAAAACATGAGGACGTTAGCCACCCGCAAACACATCACAGGGGACAAAACATGAGGACGTAAAGCACCAAGTAACACATCACCAGGGCCAAAAAATTATGAAGAGAGCCACCAGCAAACACATCATGGGACCAAATTATGAGGATGTTAGCCACTTGCAAACACATCACGGGGCAAAAACATGAGGATGTGAGCCAACGGCAAACACACCACAGGGGATAAAACATGAGGACGTGAGCCACCCGCAAACACACCACAGGTGATAAAACATGAGGATGTGAGCCACCCGCAAACACACCACAGGTGATAAAACATGAAGACGTGAGCCACCAGCAAACACATCACAGGACCAAAACATGAGGAGGTGAGCCACCCGCAAACTCATCACAGGGCCAACAACAGGAGGACGTGAGCCACCCGCAAACACATCACAGGGGATAAAACATGAGGACGTGAGCCACCCACAAACACATCACAGGGCCAAAAATAGGAACACGTGAGCCACCCTCAAACACATCACAGGGGATAAAATATGAGGACGTGAGCCACCCACAAACACATCACAGGGGATAAAACATGAGGATGTCATCTCCTAGAGAACTCTTCAGGATTGTCGATTCCCTTACGACACTTCAGACACCGGATCCTGTGGTTGCCTCCCAGGATTTGTGCAACAAGATAGCTGCCTTTTTTCAGTCTAAAATCGCTGACATCTATGCTGCTTTGGAGGTCCAAAAATCCCTGACCGCCGTCCCCCTGTTGCCTGCCCTCCCTGAGTCCAGTGTTGCGGTATCCTCTTCACATCAGGAATTGATTTCCTTTCCTCCTCTTTCCTGTCAGGATCTTGAAATCCTGCTTGATAAAACCAAATCTGGTTCTCCGCTGGATGTTTGCCCGCTAAAGATCCTCAAGCAGTGCAGAGAATCTCTCCTTCCTCCTCTGGTTGACATCATGAACAGAGCGATGAAGGAAGGCTTTTTCCCCCAACAGTGGAAAAATGCTGTTGTAAAACCTTTGCTTAAAAAGCCTTCTCTGGACCCCGGGGTGTTAAAGAACTTTCGCCCCATTTCACTGCTCCCGGCTCCCGCAAAGATGCTCGAAGCCTATTTAAATAAACATCTGGCTGCATTTGTGGAGAGCTCGGGCTGTTTGGATCTTTCCCAGCATGGGTTCAGGAGGGAACATAGTACCGAGTCTGCCCTCACCATAGTGCTAGATACCATCCGCACCAGAGTTGATGAGGGTCAGACCTCCCTCCTGATCCTTTTAGACCTCACTGCGGCCTTCGATACCCTTTCTCCTGCGGTATTAACATCTCGCCTAAGGGAAATTGGGGTCCGCGGGTCTGCTCTGGGACTTCTTTCCTCTTTTCTCGACCACAGAGAACAAAGGATAATGCTGGGCTCATTCCTATCTCCATCCCTGTCTGTGCAATGTGGGGTCCCCCAAGGGTCAGCGCTTAGCCCTACCCTTTTTAATATCTACGTGACCCCCCTTGCCAGACTTATTAGATCTTTTGGGATGGAGGTAGTTTCCTATGCGGACGACACCCAGATCCTAGTCTCTCTCTCCCAGCCAGCTACGTCAACTGCCGCTAACTTTAGATCCTGCATGGAGGCAGTTGGCCAGTGGATGATCCACAATTCACTAAAGCTGAATGGGGAGAAGACGGAGGTGATGGTTTTTGGAGGAAAGGAATCGATCTGGTCGGCGGAGTGGTGGCCGAATTCGCTGGGTGCATGTCCCGAGCCCACCTTGTCAGCAAAAAACTTGGGAGTTATGATCGACCCCAACCTCAGTATGTGCCAACAGGTCAACAGGACTGTTTCGACCTGCTGGGGGATTATCCACACACTGAGGAAAATCAGGCATTTCCTGTCACCCCAGGCAAGAAAGCAACTTGCTGTCGCTTTTCTGGGCTCGCGACTGGACTACTGCAATGCGCTGTATGCAGGGCTGAACAAGAGTCACTTACAGCGCTTGCAGGTGGTCCAGAACGCGGCAGCGAGGTTTGCTCTTGACCTACCAAAGCGTGCCTCTGCCACTGAAGCCCGAAAACAACTGCACTGGCTCCCCGTTGAATACCGGATCCTTTTCAAATCTATGTGCCTGGTGTATAAAGCTCTTGCTAAACCCAGTCTTACAAGTATGGGATCCATTCTTTCTCGGCACAACCCTGGTAGGAATCTTCGTTCCGGTCACAAACTCCTCCTCTCTGTACCCCGTGTCAGAAAAGCAAGATGGGGAGGTAAGGCCTTTTCCTTTCTGGCACCCAAGTGGTGGAATGCCCTCCCTCTTGGAGTAAAATCTAGCCCCTCTCTGCAAACCTTCAGATCTGCGCTTAAAACTCATCTTTTCACACTTGCATACCCCTAGTGGTATTCTGTATTTTCTGTTTATTGATTTTGATAGGCGCCTTGATACCTTCGGGTTTAGTCTGCGCAATACAAGTTGCTTAGTAGTAGATGTGAGCCACACGCAAACACATCACAGGGGACTAAACATGAGGACGTGAGTCAACCACAAACACATCACAGGGGAGAGAGCATGAGGATGTGAGCCCCTTCTGTTTGAAAAGGCTCCCCTGAGCCACTTAGATGACAAGCTTTTGGAGATGCACCTGTGTGCCAGAGAGAGGTGCTGAGACCTGAAAGGACTGGGGCAGCTTTCTCAGCAACCCCAGATGAATTTCGTTTTTTATCTCTACTGATGAAGGATAATATCCAGAAACACATGTGTCTAGAGATTCACAGCACTAACCTGCACCAACATTGGTGCAACACTTCAGCAAAAATACAAGAAGCATTTAAAGCGACTGCATTTACCATAATTCTAAGGGGTGAAATGTGCTGGGAGGTGAAACAGTGTGCTCTCATCCCCCTCCCTCTTGGGAAAGACACCCCCCCCCCGATTGCTTGGCAGACGTAAAACATGTAAATTCGATTGCAAACCTGCATTAAGTTCACAACTGAATTTACCTCTGTGAGAATGGCTCACCGTCTGTATGTGAAATATGACCCTTCCAGTGACCTTATCTGGGGTTATCGATAACAGTTTGGGTCAAAATTACCTTTATTGGAAATCAATCTTTAGCAGAATCTGTCACCAATCCCCCTCAACACCTCCAAGAAATGCTTCTGATCAGTGACCTCTGACCCTCGGGTCTGGACACAACCTCTGCTCAATCCACAGCACAGCTGATTGAAAAGTGTCATTAACAACTTGCTGGCCGACTGGCGGGCAAACTTACTAAGCCTTCCAGAACACACTACATTTTACTCAGCAGAGGTGCCCTATTGTTGTATTATATTGTATTGTAATTGCATTTATATAGCGCTACTACTCCGATGAGGCGACAAAGCACTTTTTCAACGAGTAGCACGCTACTCCGGAACCCATAAAGGATTAGTATTGAATTAGTATAGTGAAATATGAAAGTGATTTAAGTGGTGGATAGGTTAGTCAATTATTTTGATTCAGAAGGATCGCGGAAGGATATATTAGTAGCTAAAATAGGGAGAGACATCTGTGGAACGAGTCAAATCAGATACTGAAATCTGGAGTGAGAACCTCAGATGTCTACGCGGATACCCATGTAAATCAATATTCATCATTTAATACTAAAAATAGTGAAGCAAATTATGTCGAGCTGCACTCGTATATATTTAATTTCCACATCATTCCTAAATGTCTGGAAAGCAAGTATTTACTAAGAAACGCCTGGGCACTCGCGTGCAGCTGCACCTTTTGTGCCACACCAGCAATTCCGTTTTTACGCTGCAACTTTTTTGTAAATAACTAATTTAATTGAAATTAAATCTATAAATAAATCTTGTAATTTTTAGTAGACAATACATGAAATGAACCTTAAACCTTAGGCAGGATTTTTTTTAATAATACATCTTTCACAAATGATTGTATTAAAATGCATGTAAATTAATTTCATGCTCATAGCAAAATTTGGTTAACAGTGCTGACGCATGTTTTAATTTTATTCTTAATTGAATAAAATGTATATAATAATGTACCCTAATATTTAACATAACATTATTTTTGCTATTTCTTTTACGTTTAATATACTTTAATATGTTTCGCTATACTTTACAATAGGGAGATCTTTGCCCTGGTGGCAAGATCTCCACCTATGTGTGAGAGGTTACTAGTACTAAGTTTACAAACGTAAATGTTGCTCTACCTCTTGAACTCAGGCGGTGGAGACATGCAAGTCTACACTTGACAGTAAATTTACACCTGTACATGGTGAATACTCAAAAGTAGTAAATTTACTACAAAGTGTAAGAGTAAATGTATACGTGTAGATTTACTTACTTTAGTGCACCGCCCTCCTTGAGCTCAATAAACCAACTCTTTTGCTACAATAACTCAATAATATTACTATCTAGATAACACAGCTTCAAAATATACAATCCTTCAATCACTTTACATAAAATTATTTTGGATTTGATATAATTCAATCTTTTCTACAAATACATGCCTTTGTTTAGAACTGTCCTCCCTCAACAGCTCACTGTTATACTATGTATGTGGGAGGAGAGAATTAGAAATAATGTATTTGTCAGAAGGATTCAATCATACCAAATCTAAAACAGTGGTACGGGGAGTGAGAGATATTTTGGAGTGAGTTTCTGGAGATGTCTTATCTAGCTCATCAGGGAAAGGATTATATGTTTCCTAAGGTTGTTGAGACGCTGTTATTGGGTTTTAAATGTGATTGTTGGTTGGTTGACAAAATACAGCACATATAAATATATGTTGACTAGCAGCCCGTCCCGACGTTGTCCGGTTATGAATTGCTGCTGGCCAGTAGTATATTGTTTTGTAGGATTTCGTTTTGATAGCATGTCTTATCTGTGACAGGCCTGTGAAACGCTCCGATTCACAGTGCACTGCTGATGCACTTAAGAGTGCGCGTTCAGTAGTGTGTGAACTCGAGTTTCCCTACTTTATCTTTCCTTGCAATATTGTATAGCGCGAACTCGACAACATGGCATGAGCACAATTTACATTACAGAAGAACACATTCATTTGTGGTAGGCACGGGGAGACAAAGCAATTTGCCTGGAATCACCGGATGTTGAGCTGATGCCGAGATTCGAACGTAGCTCCCCAGCTCTAAAGTTCGCAATTCTAGAACTTGTGGCGGGAGGTGGGTCTAAAAGTGTATGTCGGCGCTGGCCATCAATGAGAGAGACCTGTGCATTTTTCAAATGGGTGGTGAAAAAATATGAGTATGTTGCTGGAGACGTGGGCCGCCGTGCCACCAATGTACTTACCGGGGGACAGTAAACACCCATTATTCCGCAACTTTCATTCCACATACCATCACTCAGCATACTTTCATTATGAAAGTACCATGACTCCGCAATGCCATTATAACGCATGGCATTACATTTTATATGCTTTTACCACGCATACATTTACAACGAAATTCGTTGTAAATGCATGAATGGTAAAAGCATGTTTTTTTTAAATGTTTGGATAAGGTAAGTATGGGTATAGGGGTATATGTTTTGAGTACTGAGGTATATGTTTTGGGGTGTTTGGGTATTTTAAGGGTTCAGATATAGTTTTGGGTTATGGGGTACAGGGGTAGTTTAGGGTTTAGGGATAGGTATGGGTTTTGGGGTACAGGAGTATTTTTAGGGTTCAGGGCTAGGTTTGGGTTTTGGGGTATAGGGGTAATTTTAGGGTTCAGGGGTAGGTTTGGGTTTTGGGGTACAGGGGTATTTTAAGGGTTCAGGGCTAGGTTTGGGTTTTGGGGTACAGGGGTATTTTTAGGGTTCAGGGCTAGGTTTGGGTTTTGGGGTACAGGGGTATTTTAGAGTTCAGCGATAGGTTTGGGTTTTGGGGTACAGGGTTATTTTTAGAGTTCAGGACTAGGTTTGGGTTTTGGGGTACAGGGGTATTTTAGGGTTCAGGGGTAGGTTTGGGTTTTGGGGCACAGTGGTATTTTTAGGGTTCAGGGCTAGGTTTGGGTTTTTGGGTACAGGGGTATTTTTAGGGTTCAGGGGTAGGTTTGGGTTTTGAGGTACAGGGGTATTTATAGGGTTCAGGGCTAGGTTTGGGTTTTGGGGTATAGGGGTATTTTTACGGTTTAGGGATAGGTTTGGGTTTTGGGGTACAGGGTATATTTATAGGGTTAAGATGGGTTAGTGTTTAAGGGTGTTGGGATATTTTAAGGGGTAAGGGTGGGTTATGATTATGGGGTACATGGGTATTTAAAGGGAGCAGGGTGGGATTAGCACACGATATGAGACATGGCATGAAGGGCGGAACGCACCACACGCCCCTAGCGTTTGTCACGCCCCAGCACACGCCCATAGCACAACGCAGACACGCCCACAAGGGACTACTTTGCTGGCACGGTTCTTTTACCTTTTAAATGTATATGGTGGGCGTCTGCATAGCCTATGTCCTTCTGCTGCAACTGCCCTTTCCAACGCTGTATTGGGTGTTGTGATTGGTGCTGTGGTTCCTGAGATTACCCGCCTCAAAGGTTTGGGCTCTCTCTTTATTATATTAGTATAGATATAGAAATGAAAGATTCTGGAGAAAGTAATGGAAAAAAACAATCAACATTCTTCAGTTGTGAATAATGGCAATAAAACTGAATAGGATTATTCAGTAATTAAGATTGTTTACAAGGAGCTGATGATTCACTTTACAAAATTTCCTTTATTATTAAGTGATAAAAATAAAGATTTTAAAATTACTCTTGCTGAAGGGTATGTAAATAACGTTTCTTGATAGAAATTAGGAGGCTGCTATCTTACATCATGTGTGTTATGGCATGGATTACAATTTAACCAACTGCATTTCATTTGTAATTGTATTTCAATTAACAAAATAAAAATGTGAAAATGTTGTTGTTATTTTTCAGCTACATGATAGAGAATGGAATACACACAATTGAACCTGTCCTGGTAAAGTGAATAGTTTGAAGACTATTAAGCAATTGGTAATGAGCAAATCAATAAAGACTCAAAGAAAAGCAGTATTTGTGAGATTTTTCTAAAACACCCAGCGCCAAGGTGGATTAGACCGTAACAAACTTTATTCCCGTGGGAGAGAACCATCTTAGGTCCTTGGCGGTTACACTTGATCATTCATTCTTTTTAACCGCATACGCCAGGCCTTGCTGGCGCCAGAGCAGAGTACATGAGAAGGAAGAGAACAGATTCAAGGAAGGGATTACCGATGGTATCTGGTATAAACATGATTCATTAGGAAGGGTGAAAGTACATCTCAAGCATAAAACACATTTGAGACCAAAGTGCATTTGGGTCCTTGGCGGTTACACCGGATAATGTATTCTTTTTTACAACGTGGACCACACCCTTGAAGGCGTTGGAGAACAGTACGCGAACAGGAAGGAAGGCTGATTCAAAGATGGTTTAGAGCAGTGGTTCTTAACCTGGGGTCTAGGGACCCCTACTCAGGGGGTCCGTGACTTTAGAAAATTAAATTATATTAACAGATTAATAGCATATTAAAAAATAAAGAAGCAAAGTATCATGCTAAAAATTATAAAAATGTTCTGTAAATGTAAAGAAATTTGAAATTAAAGGCTAAAAAAAGTTAGTATTCTCAGATTCAATCATGGGAGCAATGGACACTGAGAGGCCTAAATGGAATTTACGGGAGCTGCATTCTTCCCATTAAAATTAAAAAATAGATTTTTCTTGCATATGGTGAAGTAAATTAAATATTTCAACACTTGTGTATTGTGTATTTTTATGTTTTGTTTTGTGTTTCAAATCATCGACAGTGCTTAGGCCGGGGTTCCCTGCTTCCAGTAATTACTTAGTGGGGTTTCCAGGATTCCAATAATGATTCATTGGGGGTCCCCAGGTTCCAGTAATGATTATGTAGGGTCTACAAAAGTCAAAAGGCCACTGGATTGGAGAGGAGGAAGGGTGGATATTGATGGACCTGCTGACGCGACCCTGAAGGCTGGGGAGAGTCCATCTGCTGCACCTAAACCGGGAGGTGGGCTCTGGGATCTTTGGAATGGGGGGGAATTGTGGATATCGATGCAACGGCTGACAGAGACGCTGAAGGTGGGGGCGAGTCCATCTGTGGCACCTGGACAGGGGTGGGGTCTTTGGAGAGGGGGGAATGGCGGGTTTCGATGGACCTGCTGACGGCGACCCTGAAGGCTGGGTGAGTTCATTTGCAGCTCCTGGACGAAGATCGTTGGAGAGGGGGAATGGTGGATATTGATGCATCTTCAGACAGTGACCCTCAGGACTGGGAAGAGTCCATCTTCAACACCCGGGTAGGGGGAACCTCCAGCTCTGAATTAACCTGAAAAGTAGAAGATAAGAAACAAACATTTAAAGTCACTTTAAGACGTCAACGCCCGGATCGTACCATAGAAGATTGAGTTTGGGTAGTACAGGAAGTCAAATGAGAGGATTGCCATGAACTAGCACAAGACTCAGGCAGTGTGCACCCTCTTGTTCCTGGCTTGTGCTCTCAGGCCCTACATGATCTCCGGCTTCACTTATGCTTCCTCATTTCAAGCAATGCACACTTCCCTGTGTTTGTCTCCAGTGCAGCCGATGGAGCTGGCATGTCCTCCATGCAAGGGCTGCACTTAATACTTGGGTGTGTTTATGCTTCCAAAGATGTTAATTTATCTGTCTCACCTGCCATCCAACCTATCTTCGAGCATGCACACAGTCCCTGTTCACAAGACTTCTTTAGGAGATGCAGGTCACCTAACTGCCTCTGATCTTCAAGTCCTTCCGTACTACAACCCCGACAGTCGGACAGCACTTCTGATGAGGCCTACAGGGTTGGGCTCAATACTCCAAATGTGGTGTATGGAGAAAGGTCCACATGCGGGACAGACAGAGGAGCCAGTAGGCCAGTAGGCTATTCTGTTCATCTTTCACCCTAACCCTGGGGTTTCTCTCTTCAGGGAGCCTCCTATGTACCCCTCTAGATTGGGCACCTTATTTGTGTTACTCTGATGATCTGGGGTGAATTCGAAGTGTACACCCACTCATAGGAGAGGGGGGCTCCTGCCATTCATATCTTGCATGGTTAAAATATGTCACTTTTTAAACTGTTCTTCTGCAATAAAGCCTGTGTAACTGTCCTTTCATAAACTGCTGGTATCCAGTAGTAGTAGTAAAAAAAACTCAGATACCATTCTGGGTCTTTTTACACTATATGAAATTGCAAAATACATAGGCTATTAAGAGAAGGGTCAGTGGGTGGTACAGTGAGGGAAGCAGACCTCTGGAAAGTGAAACTACCAACCATCTCAATGTGAGATGAGTTTAATCTCCCACAAGTGGCTTCCCATGAGGGTGCTCTGTATGGAGGCTTATCTATGGGTAGAGAATACGGGACGCATGGTGTCCTGTGTAAGTCCAGACTGCATACAGCAAAGATAGTAGCTCCTTGCATAGAACAAGGAGCTGTTCCTTGGAGCGGCCCTGGCACTGTACCTTAGGGTCACCGTCGCAGGTCTAGTTTCTGGCTATAATATACATTCATGTCATAGTCCATACTGAACGAACACGACTGGCTCTAACCCCTATCTACGCCTGCCACAGGCATGGCTGTGTCTTTGCCTTTGAACCTGTACACTGCTCCAATGATTTTCAGCATGGTTTGCTCTATAAAGATAGAATTTACATACTTTTGGGTGGGAATGTCCTCTGCATGATATACAGTTGTGTGCCCCTGCCTTAAGTGCCAGAAATAACAATGCATTTAATAAAGTGCGTGGCTACCTCAAACGAGGTGTCACAGCTCTAAGTACAGATCACTGCAGTCCCAAATGTAGCGATTAAACTCACCTAGCTCCCACACTAAAGAACCAACTGCTAGATGCATCAACGTTCGATTTTGCGAGTCTTTAATTGCGAAGTTTAAGGATTCGCATTTAGGGGCTCGCAAAATCCGATGCATGTAGGATTTGCTAAAATGTTAGCAATTCCTAAATATTCCTTATCTGCGACTCGCAGAGTGCGATTCGCAAATAAGGAATGAAATCTCATTGATTCCTATGGGCCAAGAGGCCCATAGGAATGAATGGGGAGGAATTCTCATTTTGCGATTAGCAATTAGCTAATCGCAATTTGAGAATGCAATCTCAAGGGTGACGGGTGTCCAAAGGACACCCTATTGCACCCCTTAAATTGACCTGGACACTGCTATTGTGAAAACACATGTCCCAAGGACATGTGTGTGTGTAACATACAACTTTGAAAGATGCACTTTGGAGCCTTTTTCACAGTTTTCGCTATTTACCATGAAGTTTGATTTCACAGTAAATAGCGACCCCGATCAGCGAAATTGCTAGGTATTTTACATTCATGCATTGCAGTTAAGGAATCTCAATTTGAGATTCCTTAAATGCAATCGCAAATTTATGCATTTGGGATGATGCATCCCAAATGCATAAATACCGGTCGCAGAGGGGCAGATTCTGAGAATCTGCCCCTTTGCAAACGGTATTTCGCTTGATGCATCTAGCTGCAAGTTTAATTTTTCCCGCAAAACACACTGTCTGAATCTTACAAACTGTCAGTAGGTAAATACTATTTACCTATTCTTAAATACCAAACTTTACCAATTCGGTATTTAAGAATAGGTAAATAGTATGTAGGTAATTTTTCGGTAAATTTTACCGAATCTGTAAAATTTGGTATTTACCAAATCGGTATTTGCCTGGCGGGCCATAGGAATGAATGGTAATTACCGAATCGGTAAATACTGATTCGGTAAAATTGGGAACATATTCAAGGGCGCCAGGGTGTCAATTTGACACCCTGTTGCACCCCTGAATAGTGCTTGTGTGCAGATGTGGCACACATACATGCCCTAAGGGCATGTATGTCTACCACATGGCAGAGTTGAAAATGCACAGATTTGCATTTTCAAAGGTATTCCTTATTTACCACCAACTTCTAGTTGGTGGTAAATAACGAATCCTAAAGTGGGAAAAGCACTCATTTGAGTGCCCCCTACATTGCAAATTCGGTAATTTTACTGATTCAGTATTTTAAGGAATTAGTCATTTACCGATTCCTTAAAATACCGAATCGGTAAATTACTGAATTTGCAATTTAGGCCAACTACATCCCAAATGCCCAATACCGGTCGGTAACAGCCGAAATGCGGTTATTTCGGCCGTTACCGACCGGTATTGGGCCACCTACATCTGGCCCTGAGTATCTTGCATCCTTGTTTTCGATTTTGTGCCCAGATTTCTGACTTGGAGGGGCCACCAAGCATTTGCCTGACAGTGGACTATGCATCACTCATGGGTTTAGCATGTAGAACTGTGCTCGCAGCAATCGTGTTTTTTGAGTCAGTACTTCTGACCAGGCCTTTTTATATGTATTACCGGAGTGGGAGCCTACATGTCCACCCATGTAAAGTTCTGCCTCTAGGCACTAACACAGATGCTAGCGCTAACATCCTGAGGGCAGGTTACACATGTGTGTGTATATGACCTGTGTTGTACAAGCATTGTGTCTATAAATAAACAAAAGTAATGGAGGCCTAAAAGTTCCAATTAGGAACCCCCTGGCCTGTTCCTTTGCACACATTGGAGGAAAGGGTGTTTTCCCAGGCAGTGGAAGTGTATTGCTGACATTTCTGAAGCCTGAGGGAGGAGACTTAGGCAGCGAGCACATTCTTGTTCCTGGCTTGTGCTCTCAGGCCCTACAAGGTCTCCGGCTTCACTTATGCTTCCTCATTTCAAGCAATGCACACTTCACTGTGTTTGTCTCCAGTGCAGCTGTTGGAGCTGGCATGTACTCCATGCAAGGGCTGCACTTAATACTTGAGTGTGTTTATGCTTCCAAAGATGTTAATACCTCTGTCTCACCTGCCATCCAACCTATCTTCGAGCATGCACACAGTACCCGTTTCCCACACTGAAGTAGGGGAAGAGTAGACAAGGCTTCTCTAGGAATTATGTTACGTCCTTTTGGTCAAAGGAGCTGCCGATGAGTCTTTCTGAGCACCGCCCTTTGGAAGATACCAGGGATTTCATTGTTTCCTGACCACTGTGCAGTGTGGCTGCTAATATCCACGTGCAGGAAGATCACCCCGCCTTGTGCCTCTGGTATGGGTGCTCCACACTGGAGACTACCCTGCTGTCAGGAGCATCACTCTGCGCAAAGGCTTTGTCTGGAGAACAGCCTGGAGAGGACACATCAAGGAACAACAACCCCAAACTAATCTGGTTAGTAAAGAGAGAGAAGCCACATCCCCAGTCTCCTTTGACTGTATAAATGTGGAAGCCGCTGACCCACTTGCAGATCCTGTTCCACATTCTCTTTCATCAGGGAAGGGATTGCTCCACAGAGATTTTTGTAAAACTAGAGCTGGTTTCTCCCTCACAGTCAGCTTCGCAGAGGTGAGGAGACATCACCTGGAGACTTATGTGGAAGGAAGAAGCTGTTCCCCTGCCCTGAAGGACCTGGTAGTCATCTTGTTTGTTGAGAGAGTGCCAAACCTGCAGGAGGTGTTGTTGCCCAGGGAGAGCCATTATCGATTGACCTTGGATTGTGATGGTCCATCCATACAGGAGTGCGATCTGCGTGCTCCAGGGAATGTGAGCGCGTCTCTCCAAACAAGCGGTTCCAGTTAGAAATCACAGCATCTATGAGATGTGCCTGAGTGGACTGTGTCTTGGTGGGGTTGTGCCACCATAAGAAGACTGCATCTAGCAGGCCCCATGACCCTTGACAAGGCGGTCAATATGTCTCCTCTCAGAAGAGGGAGTGAGCAAGGTGCATGTGACAGGTCCCCGCCGGCCACGCAAGAAGAACTGACCAACTTCGTTGTGGTGAGTAAAGAATATGTGGGAACTGCGAAATAATGGCATAGCCAAAAGGTCTCGCCTTTGGGACCTTATGCGTGTTTAGCCATGCAACACTTGATGTTGTTGCACCAAGGATATTGTGCTGGATAATTAAACACTTATAAGGTCCCAAAGGCGAGACCTATTGGCTATGCCAATGCTTGTTTTTAAAGGCAAGGTTGCTCTCGAAAGATACTAGCACAAGACTGTTTTGTCAAGACATTTTGGGTGAACCCGTCTGTACGTCGCAATCATTCTACGCTAAAAGAAAAAAACACTAAAAACTGCCTAGTGTGAAATGCAATAAACATCGCAAATTTCGCCGGCGCAACTAATAGTGCACCAGCCTATCTGAACTGGTTGAACTACGCACTGTTGCTGTTAGAGCATGCTCTCTGTGTACAGCGTCAGTTCATCGAATGCAGATGAAAATGTTTGCATTCTCATTAATGTATGTGTATGAATGGGTAGACAGACAAGCCTTAACTCCTTGCATGCTTGTGACGGCCGGAAGCCGTCACGCATCATGGTGGGCATGTGCGCAGGACAGCGCCCGGCCATCCAAATCCCGCCCGCTCTGTGAAACCTCCGCGCAGCGCAAAAATTCACGCAGCACGCAAGGGTTTAAACCTGCTATAGGCTTTCTGCTACTACAGTGCTTTAATCGGAGTCTATGTTTCTTTATCTTATCAAGAAAACAAGCAGAAATTGTTTCTACAACTGTACCACCACGGGTCACGATGTGGAAAACAGGTCTGTGTTTGTGTTAGCAAACAATGAAAAAAAAACAAGACCAGGGGCATACGGTTTGCTAGAGAACTGAAGGGCATGAAACCCTTGTGCAACTGATACTGAAAGTGTGGCGTCTACTTCAAAAGCTCGAATTTAACTAGCTTTGTGAAAGGATCTTTTGAGTCATGTGCATTGTTCGCCATTGGGATCACTGCAATAGCTGGTAATAGTTACCCTGCAGGGATGACACTTTCTTCTTGCGACTCACATAAGGGACACTGAAAGAAATGTAATAACAGCACACTGGATTCTGGGCCGAAAAAAGCTTAGTGGTTATGTTTAAAAGCGTTACCTTCGTGAGTTACAGGCATGAAACTGGTAAGAGCGAACACACCACAAATGACTGTACATCAACTAATCAAATAATGTTGATGCTTAGCTGTTTTCATGCTTAGCCCAAATTGGAGAAGGCCATGTGCTTGGCAAAAAAAATACCAAAATATCAATTTGTAGTTGAATCGTCATTGGCCGTATTGCATAATTCAACTTATAATTCTTAAAAAAGGCAGAAGAAAAACTGCAGCAGTCATTACCACATATTCTTCCTCAAAAAATGCACAAGAGAGTGCAGAGACAGGTCTTGGACCTGAATTTAGTGAACTGTTGGCTCGTTTTGCACTTTACCACCTCCAATCAAAACAAGTGGGAGGGGTGGAGGGAGTGCCGCAGAGGGCACACATAGCGGTTGCCTTGAGGAAGCGAGCAGGGCACCATCTGTTTGAAAGTTAATTACGAACAGATGTCGCCAAAGCTCGCTCTCGCAAGGGAATCACCAAACGTGCATGAGTTGTCATTGAAAGCAATGCAAAGCGTGCATGTTTTTTGGCTGAAAAAGGGAATCGATTCCTAAAGATCTCCTCCAAAGCAGCGTATGCGCGCTGCGTAGGCGAGATCTAAAAAGGGGTAATTTGCACATCAGCTCAATACCTGAGAGAGAGAGAGAGAGACTCGTTTTTCAGATATATTTCTTATGAACTATTATAATAATATTTTTGACCAGATGTCCACTGATATTATTAATTCTTTGAATAATGTGTGTTAACAAATATCTATGACAAATGTAAGGCTGGCACTTTTATTGTCTGGGTTGGAGATTTTAATATTTCAAAATGTTGTTTTAGTGGCCAACCTGTTTGTGGTCTAGCAGAAGGGTGTGGAGAGGACATTTCTCACTTTACACACTCCCCATATGGATGTGCTCTAAATAGTTTCATTGTTTTTTTGCCAGTGATTTTTCTTCAGGTGAAAACATGCACTTCCCAACTTTCACACCTTTGGTTAAGGCACAGCTATACATTACATTTTAATATCACATGCTTTACCCTCACGGATTGTGGATTTTAAAGTTATATCAAATTGCATAAGTGATCCTAACCCATTATTACTTGTTTTAGTTCTAAACATATTAGAGAAAGCTAACCGCTGTGCAAGATTGGACATGGTTACTCAAAAAATAGTGCCTTGAGAACTAAACGAGATAAGGTTGACACAGCGAATTTTATGAATGATTTAATTATACAAAAAGGAAAAGGTATTAGGACATGCCTTTCTCTGGAAGCAAATTCTGTATCTATTTTGGATGGTTATTGAGTTATTTGTAAATATACGTCAAAGAAGTTAATAGCAAGGAATCGAGTGAACACTTTCTCATAACAGAGATGGTTTAATGCTTGTTCAAAATCTCATTGGCACCTTAAAGCGGCACTTAAAGCAACTCCCAGAGATCCTGTGGCTATTGGAGAAGGTAGACAGGCATATAAGTCAGCCCTTAAGTATAGGAAACAAGAAATGATAAGATCTGCCTGGAATGACCTGCAATTACCTGCCATCTCCAGGGACTTGAGAAAGTTCTGGGAAGTCATAAACCGTCTCTTTGTCACAGAAGATCGTATTCCAAGGGTTGAATGCCACATTACAGCAGACTCATGAGTAGCACACTTTGAAAAAGTATTTGCCTCCGATGAAATGTTTGATTTTTTGGGGTATGAAGAGAATTTCCAATTAAAGAACGAGGTTAAGGACAAAGGGCCATATGTATCAAGCAAATTTGCATTCGCAAAGGCCGAAATTCTCAGAAGTTCGGCCTTTGCGAATGCAAATTTGCTAAATGGAATGTATTAGGAAAAATGTGGTGCAAAATAAGGAATCACAAAATTTGCGATTCCTTATTTTGCAATTGCATTTGAGGAATCGCAAATTTTGCGATTCCTTAAATGCAATGTATGTAGGAAAATAAATTAGCAAAATGCCCTTAAGGAATCGCAAATTACCACCAACTTCTAGTTGGTGGTAAGTTGCGAATTCCTTGAAAAATGCAAATTTTTGCATTGTTCAAAGTGCCATGTGACGCACATACATGCCCTTAGGGCATGTATGAACGCCACATGGGCACCCATGCATATTTCAGGGGTGCAACAGGGTTTCCTTTGGACACCCCTGCACCCTTGAAATTATTCTCAATTTGCAATTAGCAAATTGCGAATCGCAAATTGAGAATAACTTCCCATTCATTTCTATGGGCCAGGAGGCTCATAGAAATGAATGGGAAAGTTTTCTTTAATTGCGATTCGCAATTTGCTAATCGCAATTAAGGAATTTTAAGGAATCGCAAATAAAAATGCGATTTTGTACATACATACCCATTTGCGATTCTCAAATAGCGATTTCTTCAAAATCGCTAATTGAGAATCGCAAATGGGTATCATGATACATATGGCCCTAAGTTATTCTCTGTCGTCCGGAATCCAATGGCCGTAAGCCGGCACACACTTGGCTTCTTGGCAGCCTGAACTGCAGGTCACTCAGCAAGCACAAAAGAGACATATTTGACCTCCTCTGCGACAACTCACTAGATGCCCTTTTCCTCACTGAGACGTGGCTTCACACTAGCTCAGGCCCAGACATTGCAGAAGCCTTACCATCTAACTATGCCATCATCAGGAATGACCGAACCACCGGAACAGGTGGTGGTATAGCAGTCATCTTCAAAAAATCGCTGCAATGTACTCTGGAACCCATTCCCTCAATTGCCTGCGAGATGGCTCTTTTCAAACTCCAACTCCACCCCAATTTCACCTTCACAGGTCTCCTTATCTATCGTCCTCCTGGCCCTATACAACCATGGGCCTCCCAACTAGTGGATTGGACCGCTTCAGTACGGGTAAATTATAACAATCTATCTATCTTAGGCGACCTGAACGTTCATTTTGAAGACCCAACAAATAAACCAGGAAAAAACCTAATTCATGACCTGGCTGCCATGAACCTCACCTTGTGGAACTCGGGCCCAACACACAAAGGGGGCCACCTCCTGGATCCTATCTTTTCCAGCTTTCCCCTGTTACACTGTCAGCCCGCCCTGCCCCTAGACTGGTCAGACCACTTTTTAACTAAATTCAGTATAGATAATCAAACGACTTCTAACCTCCCGAGCGTGACAAGCAAGTCCCCCACCAGAAATTGGAAGAAACTGGACATAAACCACTTTGCGTCCGTCCTTACTGCTGCCCCTCTGGACGAAATATTTGACACCGAAGACATAGAGATCGTAGCCACCAAAACTAATAAATGGCTCCTAGATGCCCTAGATATCTGCTTACCCCTAGCTCACAAAAAATCCACCCCTCACAATTCCCCAGCCTTATGGTATAATGAGCAACTGAAGACTGCTAAATCCAAATGCAAACGTTTGGAACGCCTCTGGAGGAAAGATTACTCACCTTAAGCTAGCTCGAGCTACAGAAACGAGCTCAAGCTTTACCATAGAACCTGTAACACGGCAAGAGCCAATTATGTAGCCAAATCCATCTCGGAAGCTACAAACAAGTCCAAAACTCTTTTTAACCTTGTAAAATAGTTAGCAGGCTCCAATACATCAGCCAAACCTCTTCCTCTGAACAGTTTCCAATGTGAAGAACTGGCTAAATACTTAACAACGAAGATGGAGACAATCTACCAGGATATATTGAAACAGCACCTGGTTCAAGCTAAGAGTGTGCAGGACCCGTGCCCAAACATAGAGGACATCTCCTCTCAACCACATCTGTCCTATGAGCCCCTAACATCGTGGCCCGGGATCGACGTTCAGGGTTTGCGAAACATCCTAGGGAAAGTTAAATCTGGTTCGCCTGCCGACCCCCTCCCGATTTGAATACTCAGACTCCTGGACACCCCTCTACTTGCCGTGATATGCCAAGCTTTGAATTTATCACTCTCCACTGCTAAGGTGCCGGCACCCTGGAAACATGCCATGGTTTCACCTCTACTCAAGAAACCATCGGCTGATCTGAAAATCTTGGCAAACTTCCGCCCAATATCCCTCCTGCCCGTTTTCTCCAAAATTTTGGAGAAACATGTCCACGAACACCTCGCAAGGTTTGCGGAGGCTAATGATATCCTGCACCCCTCTCAATCGGGTTTCCGTCCGGGATTCTCGACAGAGACTACATTGATCGGAGTGATGGAAAACCTCCGCCTTCTGGTCGATAATGGTGACTCTGCTGCGCTGATTTTACTCGACCTCAGCGCAGCGTTCAACACCATCTCCCACAACATACTGCTTGACTCACTTTCCAACATGGGCATCCAAGGAAATGCACTGGATTGGATTGCATCTTTCCTGTCACTGAGGACATTCCAAATCTCCTCTAGCACCGCGGCATCAAATGTCTGTCTCTCCCCCTCTGGAGTGCCACAGGGCTCGGTGTTAAGCACCCTGCTTTTTAACCTCTATGTAACCCTGCTCGCCCAGATCGCTGAAGCAGCTGGTCTTAATATGTTTACATACGCCGACGACTCACAAATCGTATTCTCCCTCTCAAATAGTGACCATGACTCCCCCTCCCTCCTGCAGACGGGCCTCAGGAACATCGCCACCTGGATGAGCACAAATATGCTAAAACTTAACGGCAGCAAGACAGAGGTCTTAATAGTGGGCCCACACTAAAACCTCTGGAATCCTAGACACTGGCCATCCGAAATGGGCAACTTACCTACCCCGTCGCAACAAGTCCGAAATCTTGGCATTACCATTGACAATGGCTTAACTATGGAGCCCCAAGTCAACAACCTCACTGCCACCTGCTTTACAATTCTGAGATGGCTCAGAAAAATCATTTGGATGCTCCCGGATGACACACAAAAGACTGTGGTCAACACACTAATCACCTCCCGTTTAGACTATGGTAATGTCCTCTATTTAGGGGCACCACAAGCAGTCATGAGTCGTCTCCAACTGGTGCAAAATGCTGCAGCCAGAATGGTATGCAAATGTCATAGGAGGGAACGTATATCCGGTCACTTAAAAGCGCTCCACTGGTTAAGAATCGACAATAGGGTCAAATTTAAAAATCTTAGCCTCATGCATAGAATAAAATGGGGCAATGCCCCTAGATACCTCCAAACCCTCGTGCAAACCTACACGCCGACTAGATGCCTGAGATCCTCCATTCAAGACCTTTTCTGCGTCCCCAAAATACGCCGAGCAAGGATGGGAGGGAGATCCTTCTCTCTTTTAGGCCCCAAGCTCTGGAACTCCCTCCCGCAATCTCTTCGTTTGGAAAGTCTCTATACTCGGTTCCGCAAAGCCATTAAGACCTGGCTTTTCAACCAGTAACTAGCTCCTGCCCATTTCCTGAGATTGTCTTCTACCCTCATGGTTCAGTATCTTGCTAGTGCCGGGAAACCCTTTTTGGGTAGCTGGCGCGCTCAATAAGCTCAATAAAAAAATAAATGAATAAATTCTATTGAAAGTGATGACGTTACAAACGCTATTAACAAGAGTTTTGTAGGTAAAGCTCCAGGGTCGCACGGTGTTGCCGGTGAATGTTTTTAAACATAATGTAACTTCGTGGGCCCCAATGCTTACAAAAGTCTTCCGACCAGCGATTAGGGAGGAGATGCCTGTTTCTTGGCATGAGGCAAAAATAGTCCTGATTTTTTTCAAAACGCAATAGGAACTTGCCAAATTGTTATCAGCCAGTTTCATTGATGGATTCAACCGTGATTATACTAGGTTGCATCCTTTTTTCCAGAATTGAGGTCTGGGCAGAACAACCCGAGATTTTAACTGATGTACAATATGGTTTTAGACCCAGCCTGGGTGCAGTAGAGCAGTGGTTAAGTGTGTTCCTGTTGGTGTGAAAATATGTCACAGCCAGGACTGGCTCATTGCATATGGCCTTCATGGACCTCTCCTGTGCCTTTGACACTGAACCATGCAAATCTAGGGTCTTTGCTTGATAAAATGAGGATCGAAGTTGCATTGGTAGACTTATCGAGGCGCTTGTACCAAGACACAACAGTAAAAGGATGCCATACACCAGGTGGGGAGTGTTCTTCCCCGATACTTTCTAATAGAGGAGCTAGACAAGGTGGCATCCAAGTTCCATTCTTGTTTCTGCTTCATATATAAGATTTAGAAAAATACCTATTGAACAGAAGGGAAGACTTGCCACAGGCCGGGAAACGTTCAGTACCTATTCTTTTATATGCAGAACTGCAAATGCCTTGCAAACCATATTAGATGCTTTTAATGATTTTATGAAGGAACATGGTTTAAAAGCTAATTTGTCTAAGTCGTTTGTAATGATTAGTGGCCTAAAAAATACAAAAGCACTGGTGCACACACCGTAGAAGGGAAAAAATTAGTTAAGATGAATACTTTTAATTATTTAGGTGTCGCCTTTGACTCTGATATGAAATAGGGATTTCAACTCAACCAGGGCTTTGAATCTCTTGAAAGTGCAAATTACGCAATCCTTAGGTTCCCTACAAAACTTGGCCATAAAACTATGTAAGAAATGTTGCAAGTATACAAATACAAAAGTATCCCATTGGGCACTTATGGGGCAGGAATTTGGGGACATACAAATTCAGATAAAATACAGAGAATTGAAAATAGCTTTTAAAGTAGACTTCTTTCTGTTCGTATGAGCATCACAACCCACATTTGCCATAACAAACTAGGGTTGGGTTATATTGAGGACACCATAAAAATTGCCTGTTGTTACATTCCTGTATTTGTTTCATTGTCCTATATTTTACATCCACTGAATGTATTGTCTGGAACATAGAATGTATTGATGCCCCGGCATCTACATGTTATGTTTCAGATTCCAAAGCTGACAGTTGCGTTGTTTTACCGTTGCTGTCAGACGTGCTGTGCCTTTCCTGCTGCATCAATAAACATTTATCAACTTACCTGCATATCTGGATATTCTCACCTCTTTACAATGGCGACGATGGACTGAAAACCTTACGAGCCACGTCTTATTCAGGCACAGGTGCAGTGAAGTTTTCTTGGACACGTAGTATTTCTTTCCACGACGTTTCCACCACGTTTACTGCTGCTGATTGGATTTATGGTTGTACTGCTGAAAATCCGGAGCTTCTTGGTAAACCCATCTCTTTTGGCGCGATTTTCTACCATTTTCGGCGTTTCGGTAGACAACATTGGTTGTGAGGAGTTTAGCTTCATTCCTATTGGATACCGGCTGTGACACGTCCTCACTTCTATGACGTGTCGGTACAGCGGTTTTCATTGGCTTCCAGTACGGTGTTCATCATCACGCTTATGCTTCTCATTGGCTACGTCCTGCGTCATCACGCTGGCAGCTGGCAGGATCTGCATACCGGTGAGCTCCGCATTGGAGTACATTTCTACCGGCAATCATTCAATTCATTTGCCGATTGGATTATCCAACGGCAGTGAGCTATTTGTTCAGTTTATTCTGCATTCAAATATAATATACATACTTAACTACTGACAAACTTTGGATTCATTTTCTCATTACTTATTTGGATTATCCAGCGGCTGTGAGCTATTTTAGTTTATTTACTCCAGACTCCTCAATTCCAATATTTTATTTGGAGATAACGTACAATTTAACACGCTTTCTGTGTTTTTACCTGGTTGAACTATTACTATTAGTTATCACCCTACAGTCAAGTGCAGGTATTTTTACCTTTGCGCACACAGTGATGTGCAAACCTTAGTGACTTTGGCACTATATGATTTTGGTATTTGTATTCATAATAGTTCTTTTTACTTTGTTTTACTGTTAGTATTTATACATTATTTATTTGTATATTATTCTGTAAAAGCAATATACTTGAAAATTACACTGCTACCATGCAATTTGATCCTCCATCCAAGTTTTTTCAAACTAAAGGTGAACCACCAATTTCTTTGGACAAGATGGAAGGAGGAGTTCTTCATTTATCTTAAAGCAATGGACGGAGAACGTATGTCTGCCGAAAGGAAGAAAAATATTTTTTTACACTGCCTTGGATTGCAAGGACAATTGGTGTGTAGAACACTCCCACCAGTTAGATCCGGTGTTGATTTTAATGTGTATGATGCAGCTATTTCAAGAATTGAAGGGAGATTCAAACCTACTACCAGTGTTGCACTTAATAGGTTTAAATTTTATACTAGAGCTCAAGATGAAAATGAACGTTTTGATGAATTTCTCACTGCTCTTCGTGCATTGTCTTTGCATTGTAACTTTGGTTTGATGACTGACGAAATGATCAGGGATCAAATCATTGTCCATGTAAAGAGTAAAAAAAGTTCAAGAACAGTTATGGATATTAGGTGACCCCTATTTAGAAACAGCGATTAGCACTGCCAAAGCTATAGAACAATCCGATAAATGGATTAAGTCACTTGATAAGGATACCAAAACTTCTACGTCTTCTAACACTAGTAATGAAGTTAGCACGGTTAACTCAAATGTAACTAGGAACTCTTCCAACTATAAAGGGGATGGTAAACCTAGACAATTTTATTGTTACAGGTGTGGTAATCCTGATCATATTGCTTCTTTTCCGCAGTGTCCTGCCATTGGTAAGCAATGTAACAAATGTGGACGTTCTGTGCATTTTTCAAAAATGTGTACAAAAGTCTTTCCATGATCCTAAAAAACCATCATTCAATTCTTCTAAAGTTAGTAATGGTAAAGTGTCATGTGTATCAGATGATTTGAGTAATAATTGAACCTCTACTGATGTTGAGTCTGGCATTGTTGTGTCAGTTCAGGATTTTGTTGATATATCAGAAACTGATAAGATACCTTCTCCTAAATGTGTGGTAAATATTTTAGGTAAAGATTTGGAACTCATGGCAGACTCAGGTTCTCCGTGGACTATTATCACACAAGAATATTGTATAAAATCTTTTGGCGAGCTTGTTAATATTAATTCACTTTGTGAACCTGACATTATTGCCTACAATTTTGATGGTTCCAAAATTGATTTCATAGGTTTTAAAGAAGTACTCATTCAATTTAAAGGTAATTCAGCTGTTATCAAATTGTACATAGCATTTAGAGGAGTAAATGTATTGGGCTGGCGTGACCAAGCCAAATTAGGTATCATCTCGAATCCCAGGATGAAGGACCCAGTATCTTTACTTCCAGTATCTACATCTAGTACAGAACTCACTGATTTATTTCCCAATGTGTTTTCTGAAAGGTAAGGAAAACTTAAAGGTTTCAGCCACAAAATTAAAGTGAAGGCTAATTCTGTTCCTGTCAAACAAAAGTTGAGAGGAGTTCCTATAAGTATTAGAAATGAACTGAAGGAAATGCTGGACACAATGGTTAGAGGTGACATTATTGAAGAGATAGAGTCATCGGAATGGGTCTCTCCCATTGTTTTGGCTCTTAAACATGATAAAAGTATCAGATTATGTGTGGATTTAAGAGCATTGAACACAAATCTAGTTACAGATTGTCATCCCCTTCCGAATATCAACAACATGGTATGTATGCTGGATGGGGCGTGTGTGTTTTCAAACTTTAGATCTTCGATCTGCATACCATCAGATCGAGCTCACTGATGACTCTAAGCATTTTAGGGCTTTTTTTTTTTTTTGGAAAACCTTTATTTAAAATCCAAAGCACACAGCTATTCAGCCTTACATCCCTGAGGCTAGGCAGCATTATAGAGAACGGATAGAAGGTGCGCACAAAACAGGTCAAAGAACATATCAGGTTTAATTTTATAATAGTAAGAACAATAAATCTATAAAATACTAACGAGAAATAAAAACCCCTAAGAAAAGGTAATAGGCAAGGAACAATGCAAAAGCGACAACACACAGTCCCGGGAGGTAGGGAGGGCCAAGCGGCTTCACAGAGCAACTATACTGTATAAGACAAATGAACGCGGGGGAAAGAGAATCAGGATGTCAGCCAAATGAGAAAATGGTTGGAAGGAAGGGCTAGGGAGAAAGACGAACCTCTATCGGGTCACCATCAGGAGGTAAACAAATGTCGCCCCTATATTCATTCCAGGCCCCCCAGATCACTCTCCACCTCCTGGGTTTACCCCTGGCCACGTACACAGTTTTCTCTCGAAGCATGCACCAATCCATATTGGTCTTCCATAGTTCCACTGAGGGGGGAGATGGGGCCCCCCACTTCTGGGCGATATCCCGCTTAGCCACCATGTTCCCCAGCGTGACCCATTGAGTTTGGGCATTATTGTAGTCCGTAGGACCCCACACATTCAACAGACAGCGCCGGGCCTCTGCTGGTAAGTCTATCCCCGTTACCTCACGCATCACCGCATGCACTCGTTTCCAGTAAGAGGCTATAGCATGGCACTCCCAGATGGTGTGTAAGAATGTGGCCAGTTCTCCACAGCCACGCCTACAAAGCTCGTCAACTGAGAGTCCCATATGAATCAACCTGGGGCCAGTCACATACACTCTGTGGAGAATATTCAATTGTACCAGACGCAATCTGGCCGGAATTGCCACCTCCTTAGGGGAAGACACCGCACACTGCCAGTCCTCATCATCCAGTTCAACTTCAGCAAGCACCCACTGGTCTCTCACACCTAACAAAAGATCCGTACGGACATTGATCAACTTTTTGTAGATCAGGGAAATGGCACTGTCTGGCATATGGCCGTCCAGTACCCTATCTTCCAGCGGGGACGATTCGGGGACCTTTTACCCTGCCGGCAGTACTGATGCCAGGGCATGTCGCAATTGAGCATATCTAAAATATTCAGTGTTTCCCAATTGAAATTCAGTTTGCAAAGCGTCAAAAGACTTTATCTCACCCCTTGCCATCATATCACCGACCTTGGAGATACCAATGAGGTCCCACCGGTCAAACCCCTTCGTATGCCACAGCTTACCCAACAGATCAGAGTCATAGAGTGGAGTAGCCATAGTAAGCCTACCCTGCCACCCCTGTGCTTTCGTAATGGCCCTCCAAAGGTGCACAGCGGTCCTGGTAGGACCAGTCATTCTTCCATCCAGAGATCTTGAGTATAGTGCTCTGTAGTAGTTCCCATCGTCCAGAAGCCACCGATCCATGGCATTCCCCGGGCCAACAGCCGGTCCATAAAAGCCATGATTAAGAGCGGCAAGTTGAGAGGCCCAGTAGTACCTACGGATATCAGGCAACGCGATACCGCCGTCGTACCAAGGGATCGTCAACTTGGCAACAGCAATACACGGCCTACCCTCCCACAGGAGGGCCCGCTGCAAACCTTCAACCTCCTTAAAGTATTTAGAAGGGACGGGGTCTTGTGTGTTCTGGAGCGCATACAAAAATCTGGGCAGGGACATCATCTTAAACAGCGCCGCATGTCCAAGCAGGGACAGCGGCAGCTTTCTCCAACCCTCCACGTCGCGCCTAAGGCGCGCAAGGGGGGGAAGCAAATTATTGGAATATCGTGTCCGGGCATCCGTTGATATATAAACGCCCAGGTACTTGAAACCCTGCCCCGCGATCTGTATAGTACAGCCCCTGGGATGACGTGGGGTCTCTCCGCTAAGTACGTAAAGGTAAGATTTCGACGAGTTAATGACTAGGCCCGAATATCTTCCAAAAGTACCCAACCCGTCAAAGGTCACAATCAAAGACTTACAAGGGGAGGTGAGGTAGAGCAGGATATCATCCGCGTATAACGACACGCGGTCCTCAAAACCAGGCGACCACTTAATCCCACAAACGTCCGGGTGGGCACGTATCCAAGCAGCAAGCGGCTCGAGTGCGAGAGCAAAAAGGAGCGGCGACAGAGGACAGCCCTGTCTGGTACCTCTGCACAAAGCACAGGAAGCTGATACACGGCCGTTGACCGTAACATTGGCCAGCGGGGAAGCATATAAAAGCCTAACCCAACTGAGAAATTCAGGGCCAAACCCAAACTTGGTCAGCACCGCCCACAGGTAATTCCATTCGAGGGAATCAAACGCCATTGTTGCGTCCAATGATGCCAAGACGGTCGGCTCACAGAGTTTGTCAACACGTGCCATGACCGCATGGAGCCTCCTAAGGTTGAGGGCGGTGTCGCGGTGGGGTATAAATCCCGGGTGGACCAAATCGGCGATCACATCAACCAACCGGTTGGCCAATAGCTTAGCCAAAATTTTAGGTTCGGCGTTCAGCAGGGAGATCGGGCGGTACGACCTACAAAGGTCTCTGGGCTTCCCCTCCTTGTGAATAACCACAATAGTGGCCAGTCGCTGATCCAGAGGGAGCTCACCGGCCTCGCGCCCCTCCAGAAACATATGTCGCAGGGGTACAGCAATGGAATCAGCCCTAATCTTATATAGCTCTACCGGAAGACCGTTGGGGCCGGGAGCCTTACCAGATCGTAAAGAGCGTATCGCAAGCGCTACCTCGTCCGCCGTAATGCCCCTATCCATGTCATCACGCTCGGTATCCGACAGGCAGGGAAGCTCAATCCCGTCAAGGAGAGAAGCCGAAGCCGAATCCGACTCCGTCATGGTAGAAACCGATGTATAGACAGACTTGAAGTAGTCGGCAAAGGCCGTAACTATAGCGCTGGGGTCAGTAACAACCACCCCGTCGTCACCCAGCACCTCGGGCACCACACGAGAAGCCATCTCCTTCTTATCCAGCCAAGCAATGAGCTTGCCCGCCTTATCCCCTTCATCGTAAATCCTCCCTTGTTGTTCTCTGCCCATCACCTTGGCTGCGTCAGTAGCAGTGGCTCGGTACTCCGCCTGCTTTAGAGAGAGAGCGTGCAACAGGGCAGGCGTCGGATCAGTTTCCAGTTGAGAATCAAGATCCTCAATCTCTGACTCCAACCGCACCACATCCTCATCTCTGCGTCTGCGCGCCTCGGCTATTAAGGAGAAAGCTTCACCTCTCAGGACAGTTTTGAAGGCCTCCCATAGGGACAGGGCCGACGGCACCGAACCCGTATTTTCGGAAAAATACAGGTCAATGGCTTTAGCCAGGAGGTCACGAGTTTTAGGGTTGCGAAAGTACCATGGATTGACCGGCGCTACCCTAGTGGCTGCCACGATACCAAAGTCAAAGGACACCAAGACCGGGGAGTGGTCTGATATGCCTCTAGCCATCAAGTGGGCCCCGGAGACAGCCGAGGCCTGGGCAGCTGGAGCCAAGATGTAGTCAATCCTGGAGAGGCTACCATGCGCACCCGAATGAAAGGAATATTGCCGCTGGGCGGGATGGAGAAGCCTCCAGCAATCAATAAGTCCCATGGTATTTAGGAAGTCAGGGAGCCAAGATTGCGCACCGCGAAGATCTCTGGATGGAAAACGGTCAAGGGTCCCAGACACAACTGCATTGAAATCTCCACCAACTATGAGCCGTCCCTCCGGCAGGCCCAAAATGGCGCTCCCGAGATCTCGAAAGGTCGACGCCTGCAAGCCAGGGGGCACATAAACAGAAACCAAAACCAGGGTACGCCCCTCCCATCTACCCACGACAGCAACGTATCTTCCTCTATCATCAATTACACTAGTCTCCAACTCGAACGGGAGAGACATGCGCACCATAATCCCCACCCCTCGGGACCCCGAAGAGAACCCCGAGTGTGCCACCATTTTGAACCCTTTCCTGTTGAGTGCGTGGCACGTATTACCGATGAGATGAGTTTCTTGCAGTAAAATAACATCGGGAACACACCTTTTGAACATTTGTAACACCACCCCCCGTTTTATGCGATCACCCAGCCCATTCACATTTCAACTCAATACATTTAACGTCTTACCCCCCATCATCGAAGCACGGGCCCCCCCACACCCCCCGAGAGCATTAGCCGCTACATAGTTTTCAGAAGAGTGACCACCTTGCCTTGAAAAAGAAGAATAAAGAAAAGCACAAAAGAAACAATCAATCCAACCACCCCCCACCCTGCACCCCTGCATTAGACTAAAAAGCCCCCCCAACTAGCAGTGTGCCTGTCGCCCCAAAAACTACTCTATGAAAAGCCCCCAGAGAAAGGAGACAGCCTATCCCCCCCGTATCCCCCGATCCTGAAAAAGAACAGTAATAGAAAACAATAGTCAGCGACTGATTGCACGTGCAGGCCCATCCACCGAAGGCAGTCCGAGAAAGTTCACTCACTCCTGAGGATCAGGTCCCCCCGACGCCCCTCCCGTCTGGTCCTCGGGTGTACTCCGTCGCTGAGGCAAAGTGTCCAGCCAGTCCCCAGCCGCTTCCGGCATGTCGAAGAACACCGCCCGGCCATTATGTTCAATCCGAAGTTTCGCTGGAAACAACATGGAGTACCTCATCCCCAACTCCCTCAATCTACGCTTGACTCCCATGAAATTTTGCCGGCGTTTCTGCACCGCCTGAGTGAAGTCAGGGAAAAAGTTAATCTCAGCATTCTGAAACTTCAGTGGCCCACCCTTCCTAGATGCCTGCAGGATAGCGTCCCGGTCCCTAAAGTTGAAGACCCTGGCAATAATGGGGCGCGGAGAGGCTCCTAGTTTCGGCTGGCCTCCAGGCAGTCTGTGCGCCCGCTCCACCGAAAAGAACTTGCTCAGTCCACCGGGAGCCAAGTGATTGAGTACTAGGTTCTCAACAAAAAGGTCGGTAGCATCCTCCTCAGCGCCCTCCGGTACTCCTATGATACGGACGTTCTGGCGCCTGGCCCTTCCTTCGAAATTATCGAGCCTTCGGGCAAATAACATGTTCGTGGCCTTCAGGTCCCGAATCTCCGACTGTAGGTCAGTCACGTCGGAAGTTAGACTCGACGCCTTTATGTCAAGCGACTTGACCCTGTCATTAGTTTTGCCGAGGTCGGCTCTGATGAGATTGACTTCAATCGCCAGCGTGTCGACTTTGTGCGTCAACACTTCATGCTGTTTATGCATTTCGGCCTTGATGCCCGCAATGGCTCCCATGACATCCCGGAGGGTGGGTTCCGAATCATCTGGAGACACATCTCGCTGCGTGTCTTTTGTGCGGCCTGAGGCACCAGGCGATCCCTTCGGGAGGGTGAAGCGCTCGGAGATAGTAGGCTGCGAAAGGGAGGGTTTTCTGCTGACCCTAGGCTTCCCTTTGTCCGGATCCCCCCTGCCCGCCATGTTGGGTGAAGGGGGTCGCTCGGTTAGGAGAGGGACCCTGTCGGCCCTGCAGCCCCTCGTCGGCAGAGGTCAACACTCGCCTTCACCGCTCCTCCAGTACTTCAGTCCGCTCAATGGTCTGGTCCGGCCGCTGTTGTAGGACGTTGCAGTCTTCACCAAATCAGACTACCAGCGCGTATCAGCTCCGCCGTAGCCCACTTAATGCCAGGCTATTGTGGCGTCGTCATCCCCAATCTTCAACACGGTTTAACTCCGCGTAGGAAGCTCGGATATTCGATCAGAGAACGGGTCCCGCATCAGCAACAGTTCAGCCACAGATTCCCACTAGTGTGGGACAGGATAGATAGTAGGATTAATTCGGAGGGTCTTCGGAGCTCCGAGCTCACGCAGCCATCTTGGTTGCCCGCGAAGCTCCTCCCCCGCATTTTAGGGCTTTTATCACTCCTCACAGCCTTTTTCAATTTAAAAGGATGGTTTCGGCCGCACCGGTTTTTCAGAGGGCAATGTATCTCATTTTTAAAGATGTGGGTATGTTTGTCAAATGTTTCCAGGATGATATTCTTGTTTTTTCTAAAAATTAAAGTGAACATTCTATTCATCTTAAGGAGGTTTGCTCCAGATTAGGAGAGTATGGTTTAACACTTAAAGCTAGTAAATGCAAGTTCTTTTGCAAATCTGTTGAATACTTGGGTCATTCTCTTTCAGGTGAAGGGGTTGTACCAAAGAAGGCCTTAGTTGATGCTATTATCAATGCTCCCTCTCATGATGATAAGGAAAAACATCTCTCTTTTGCAGGTTTATGCGGATACTATAGTAAATTTATAAAAACATTCGCTACTAAGATGGAACCTCAGACAATTGACTAGGAAATCTTCGGAATTTGTTTGGTCTGAAAAACAAGATGCTGCTTTTAAGCAAATCAAAATTGACATTATTAATGCCCCCACCCTGAAGTCATTTTGTCTTGACAAAAAATGTATTATTACGGTAGATGCCAGCCTTTATGGCCTTCGAGGAGTTCTTAGTCAATGTTCTGGTAAAGAAGAGTGGTGTGTGGCCTCAGATTCAAGAACATTGTCTGCTACAGAAAGGAAATATTCTGTAATCGAAAGAGAATTATTGGCTTGCATTTGGGCAGTTGAACACATTCGTAATTATGTTTGGGGAAATAGATTCACACTCAGGACAGATCATAAACCTCTTGTTGGAATTTTATCTCCTGGTGGGGGCTGGAATTCTACTGCTCGCATTGCCCGATTAACATCTCGTCTTCAAGAATTTGATTTTCAAATTGTGAATGTACCTGGTAGGATTAATGTTACAGCAGATTTTCTTTTGAGGTTACCCTGTCAGGAGGAAAACATTTCTACTATTGAGCAGGATGTAGATGTAGTTGCCACAATAAGTGATTGTGTGTCTCAAGAATGTATAATTTTATCTGAAAAAGAATGGTTTGAGGAAAAGAGTAATGATATTTTGTGTCAGCAGATTTCAGAATATGTTAAAAACAGGATGGCCTAAGGAAAGGTGTGCTTCTGCAGACATGTCACCTTATTGTCATGTGTGTTCTGAAATTGAAGAATCTGGAGGTTTACTGTCCAAAGTAGGAAAGATTATTCCTCCAGTTCCTATGCAAAACAAATTTTTGTTATTATCACATCAGGGACACTTAGGGATGTCTTCCATGAAACGTCTCATTAGAGCACATTTTTGGTGGCCTGGACTTGATAAGATGGTTGACATGTCTGTTAGGGAATGCTCTGAATGCATAAATAGTGACAACATGCTTCATGTTTCTTCAGCTCCTCTTAAACCTGTGTCTTGGCCTCATTTTCCATGGCAAACAGTAGCTCTTGATGTTTCGGGTCCTTTTAAACATCTTCCTTTAAATGCCTGTTATGCCCTGGTCATTGTGGATTACCACTCCAAGTGGCCTGAAGTTAAGTTTGTAGCCAATGTCTCATGTTATTTGATTCTAACATGAATGTTAAACTTCCTGATTTTGTTGTGGGGGAGTGGGTCAGGATCAAAAAACCTGGATTCTTGGTGAAAGGATTTTCCAAATTGTATCCTCCTATCAAGATTGTGAAAGTTTGTAAAAATAGTGTTATTACTCAAGATGGAAGAGTATGGAATTTACGTAGAGTTGCCAAATGTAATATTTCAAACAATTTCCACAAGCGTGATAATATTCACGATAAGTTTGTTCCTCTTGCTCAATCCATGGCTTCCAGAGTTAAAAGTAATGTTCGACCTAAAAAACTACCTGGGAGATATTTATGTTGATCTTTCCTGTTTTGTATTAGGGGTATGATGTGTTACATTCCTGTATTTGTTTCATTGTCCTATATTTTACATCCACTGTACGTATTGTCTGGAACATAGAATGTATTGATGCCCTGGCATCTTACATGTTATGTTCCAGATTCCAAAGCTGACAGTTACGTTGTTTTACCGTTGCCGTCAGACGTGCTGTGCTTTTCCTGCTGCATCAATAAACATTTATCAACTTACCTGCATATCTGGATCTTCACACTTCTTGACAATGGCGATGATGAAAACCTTACCAGCCACATCTTATTCAGGCACAGGTGCAGTGAAGTTTTCTCGGACCCGCAGTATTTCTTTCCACGACGTTTCCTCCACGTTTACTGCTGTCGATTGGATTTATGGTTGTACTGCTGAAAATCCGGAGCTTCTTGGTAAACCCATCTCTTTTGGAGCGATTTTCTACCATTTTCGGCATTTCGGTAGACGACATTCGTTGTGAGGAGTTAAGCTTCATTCCCATTGGATACCAGATGTGACACGTCCTCACTCTATGACGTGTCGGTACAGCGGTTTTTATTGGCTTCCAGTACGCGTGTTCATCATTACGCTTATGCTTCTCATTGGCTACGTCCTGCGTCATCACGTTGGCAGCCATATTGGTGAAGTACTACTGATTTTTTTCGGATCTCCATACCGGTGAGCTCCGCATTCGAGTACATTTCTAAACCGGCAATCATTCAATTCATTTGTCGATTGGATTATCCGACGGCGGTGAGCTATTTGTTCAGTTTATTCTGCATTCAAGTATAATTTACGTACTTAACTACTGACAAACTTCGGATTAATTTTCTCATTACTTATTTGGATTATCCAGCGGCGGTGAGCTATTTTAGTTTATTTACTCCAGACTCCTCAAATTCCAATATTTTATTTGGAGATAACGTACAATTTAACACGCTTTCTGTGTTTTTACCTGGTTGAACTATTACTATTAGTTATCACCCTACAGTCAAGTGCAGGTATTTTTACCTTTGCGCACACGGTGATGTACACACCTTAGTGACTTTGGCACTGTTATGATTTTGGTAATTGTATTCATAATAATTCTTTTTACTTTGTTTTACTGTTAGTATTTATACATTATTTATTTGTACATTATTTTGTGAAAGCAATATACTTGAAAATTACACCGCTACCATGCAATTTGATCCTCCATCCACGTTTTTACATACTAAAGGTGAACCACCTATTCCTTGGACAAGGTGGAAGGAGGAGTTCTTCACTTATCTTAAAGCAATGGACGGAGAACGTATGTCTGCCGAAAGGAAGAAAAATATTTCTTACACTGCCTTGGATCGGAAGGATAATTGGTGTATAGAACACTCCCCCCAGTTAGATGCAGTGGTGATTTTAATGTGTATGATGAAGCTATTTCAGGAATTGAAGGGAGATTTAAACCTACTACCAGTGTTGCACTTAATAGGTTTACATTTTATACTAGAGCTCAAGATGAAAATGAAAGTTTTGATGAATTTCTCACTGCTCTTCGTGCATTGTCTTTGCATTGTAACTTTGGTTTGATGACTGACGAAATGATCAGGGATCAAATCATTGTCCATGTAAAGAGTAAAAAAGTTCAAGAACAGTTATGGATATTAGGTGACCCCAATTTAGAAACAGCGATTAGCACTGCCAAAGCTATAGAACAATCCGATAAATGGATTAAGTCACTTGATAAGGATACCAAAACTTCTACGTCTTCTAACACTAGTAATGAAGTTAGCACGGTTAACTCAAATGTATCTAGGAACTCTTCCAACTATAAAGGGGATGGTAAACCTAGACAATTTTATTGTTACAGGTGTGGTAATCCTGATCGTATTGCTTCTTTTCCGCAGTGTCCTGCCATTGGTAAGCAATGTAACAAATGTGGACGTTCTGTGCATTTTTCTAAAATGTGTAAAAATGTTTCTAAGTCTTTCTATGATCCTAAAAAACCATCATTCAATTCTCCTAAAGTTAGTAATGGTAAAGTGTCATGTGTATCAGATGATTTGAGTAATAATTGCACCTCTACTGATGTTGAGTCTGGCATTGTTGTGTCAGTTCAGGATTTTGTTGATATATCAGAAACTGATAAGATACCTTCTCCTAAATGTGTGGTAAATATTTTAGGTAAAGATTTGGAACTCATGGCAGACTCAGGTTCTCCGTGGACTATTATCACACAAGAATATTGTATAAAATCTTTTGGCGAGCTTGTTGATATTAATTCACTTTGTGAACCTGACATTATTGCCTACAATTTTGATGGTTCCAAAATTGATTTCATAGGTTTTAAAGAAGTACTCATTCAATTTAAAGGTAATTCAGCTGTTATCAAATTGTACGTAGCATTTAGAGGAGTAAATGTATTGGGCTGGCGTGACCAAGCCAAATTAGGTATCATCTCGAATCCCAGGATGAAGGACCCAGTATCTTTACTTACAGTATCTACATCTAGTACCGCACTCACTGATTTATTTCCCAATGTGTTTTCTGAAAGGTTAGGAAAACTTCAAGGTTTCAGCCACAAAATTAAAGTGAAGGCTAATTCTGTTCCTGTCAAACAAAAGTTGAGAGGAGTTCCTATAAGTATTAGAAATGAACTGAAGGAAATGCTGGACACAATGGTTAGGGATGACATTATTGAAGAGATAGAGTCATCGGAATGGGTCTCTCCCATTGTTTTGGCTCTTAAACATGATAAAAGTATCAGATTATGTGTGGATTTAAGAGCATTGAACACAAATCTGGTTACAGATTGTCACCCCCTTCCGAATATCAACGTAATGGTATGTATGCTGGATGGTGCGTGTGTGTTTTCAAACTTTAGATCTTCAATCTGCATACCATCAGATCGAGCTCACTAATGACTTTAAGCATTTTAGGGCTTTTATCACTCCTCACGGCCTTTTTCAATTTAAAAGGATGGTTTCGGCCGCACCGGTTTTTCAGAGGGCAATGTATCTCATTTTTAAAGATGTGGGTATGTTTGTCAAATGTTTCCAGGATGATATTCTTGTTTTTTTCTAAAAATCTAAATCTAAAAATGAAAATGAACATTCTATTCATCTTAAGAAGGTTTGCCCCAGATTAGGAGAGTATGGTGTAACACTTAAAGCTAGTAAATGCAAGTTCTTTTGCACATCTGTTGAATACTTGGGTCATACTCTCTCAGGGGAAGGGGTTGTACCAAAGAAGGCCTTAGTTGCTATTATCAATGCTCCCTCTCATGATAAGGAAAAACACCTCTCTTTTGCAGGTTTATGCGAATACTATAGTAAATTCATAAAAAATTTCGCTACTAAGATGGAACCTCTTAGACAATTGACTAGGAAATCTTCAGAATTTGTTTGGTCTGAAAAACAAGATGCTGCTTTTAAGCAAATCAAAATTGACATTATTAATGCCCCCACCCTGAAGTCATTTTGTCTTGACAAAAAATGTATTATTACGGTAGATGCCAGCCTTTATGGCCTTCGAGGAGTTCTTAGTCAATGTTCTGGTAAAGAAGAGTGGTGTCTGGCCTCAAATTCAAGAACATTGTCTGCTACAGAAAGGAAATATTCTGTAATTGAAAGCGAATTATTGGCTTGCATTTGGGCAGTTGAACACATTTGTAATTATGTTTGGGGAAATAGATTCACACTCAGGACAGATCATAAACCTCTTGTTGGAATTTTATCTCCTGGTGGGGGCTGGAATTCTACTGCTCGCATTGCCCGATTAACATCTCGTCTTCAAGAATATGATTTTCAAATTGTGAATGTACCTGGTAGGAGTAATGTTACAGCAGATTTTCTTTCGAGGTTACCCTGTCAGGAGGAAAACATTTCTACTATTGAGCAGGATGTAGATGTAGTTGCGACAATAAGTGATTGTGTGTCTCAAGAATGTATAACTTTATCTGAAAAAGAATGGTTTGAGGAAATGAGTAATGATATTTTGTGTCAGCAGATTTCAGAATATGTTAAAAAAGGATGGCCTAAGGAAAGGTGTGCTTCTGCAGACATGTCACCTTATTGCCATGTGTGTTCTGAAATTGAAGAATCTGGAGGTTTGCTGTTCAAAGTAGGCAAGATTATTCCTCCAGTTCCTATGCAAAAAAAAGTTTTTGTTATTATCACATCAGGGACACTCAGGGATGTCTTCCATGAAACGTCTCATTAGAGCAGATTTTTGGTGGCCTGGACTTGATAAGATGGTTGACAGGACAGTTAGGGAATGCTCTGAATGCATAAATAGTGACAACATGCTTCATGTTTCTTCAGCTCCTCTTAAACCTGTGTCTTGGCCTAATTTTCCATGGCAAACAGTAGCTTTTGACGTTTCAGGTCCTTTTAAACATCTTCCCTTAAGTGCCTGTTATGCCCTGGTCATTGTGGATTACCACTCCAAGTGGCCTGAAGTTAAGTTTGTAGCCAATGCCTCATGTTATTTGATTTTAACATTAATGTTAAACTTCCTGATTTTGTTGTGATCTTTCCTGTTTTGTATTAGGGGTAAGATGTGTTACATTCCTGTATTTGTTTCATTGTCATATATTTTACATCCACTGTATGTATTGTCTGGAACATAGAATGTATTGATGCCCTGGCATCTTACATGCTATGTTCCAGATTCCAAAGCTGACAGTTGCGTTGTTTTACCGTTGCTATCAGACGTGTGTGCCTTTCCTGCTGCATCAATAAACATTTATCAACTTACCTGCATATCTGAATCTTTTCACTTCTTTACACCTGTTTATTACTGTGGTTTAAGATCTGCTATCCATCTGAGACATCCTTTTCTAGACTTATTCTGGAGGTTTGTAGTGCCAGTGAAAAAATGGATATGATCCCATGGCTTTATTGTGTGAAACAGACATTTAACGACAGAGTCACAGATTATTAGGTTACTTCTAGTTCTAAAGTTACATTTTAAAAGCTATCCATCGAATTTAGGTATAACATCAAAAATTGCAGTCAGGGTCCATGACAACAAACGTACATCATAATGCCCTAATCACCACTGTAAGAACGGAACCTCGCTTAACTAGGATCTGCCCACCCCAGCAGAGATTTGATCTCGTCTTCGATTAGGCATCGTGCATTTTCTGGTGGCTTTCCTACAACAGGGCAGCTGGTTTTCCAAATTTCCAAAATGACCAAGTGACAATATTTCTGCTCAAAGCGTTATGCACTTTATGTTATTTTGCACACTATATCACTATAATAGTCAGCACGCCTAAGGGTTTACCTTATGATTTTTCGATCGGAAGGCATTAGAAATTACAAAGAGGGTCTTAAGGATTTTATAAAGATCAGAGATTCAAAACACTTCCTTTGCAGCATTAAAATTAAAACAAAATTCCGTGTTAATTAGGAAATTGTATTGTATTTTATTGTTTTTCTTTACGGTTTGTATTTTAATACCTCTGTTTTTGTCCAACAATATTTGATAAGACACTTTACTATGAACTTTTGCCTGTTATTTTAAATCATGAATTTAGAATTGACGGATTATTTATGATGTGTACTTTTATAGAGAAAAGTCGAAAAAAGTTATTGACTGACTGACTGAATATGGGCAGTGTAAAGCTGGAACCTCAATGTACACAACACTAGCTTGGCTGTTGAGATATATAAACAGACTACCAATCTCATTGGGTGCTGAGACCAGTACATCAAGGAGAACTCTTCTGCGGACTGACAAAAGAAAGTATCTTGGTTAAAAGGATTTAAGAAATGAGACACAACTGGGAACTCGAAACTTGGAGAAGTGCTTAAATAAAATACCAGTAACACCTTCAAGTGTCTTAAAATGGAATGTGGCCTGAGTAAAGGAGAGTTTGGTAAATACTTATAATCTCTGTAAGTATCCCATTAGCCAGCCCACATAGTGCAAATCTAGTGCACTGGTTGCCTTTTACGAACCTCTGGCGCAGCACGGACACCAGCAAGGACACTGGACTGGGAGATACACAACCGGATAAACATGATCCTAATTTAGTAAAAATACAAATAAAAGCCAAAGGCATAAAATTGGCTCTATGGCCATCCCTCCGTGGCCCTGTGCTGCTTTACATCTAAGATGAAGCGGATCCCTCCTGCTAGCCCGTTGCTCACTTCCACAACTTACTGTAGCCCTCCTTCGACTTATGGCATGTTGAACTCAACTGCAACAAGTTGATGGATGGAATACACCCAGCCCTGCAAATCGCTCGGGATTGTACTCCAGTCCAATGATTTTTGTCCACCATGCCACCTCAGTATGGACCCAGCCATATGCAAATCTGCTCCAATAGGAACAGTCCAACCTGATCTGCCAAGCAAGGTCTTCTCTGAACCAGAAAAGAAGCAACTCAAGATCAGGTTTGTCCTGATTCGGGGTGATCAGTCGCGTATAACTTGGTTCCAGTGGCACAGTGAGCACAGGGCTCATGTCTGAGCATACCGCCTACTTAGGGCAACAGGTATTGCTTTCTCTGTAATGTTTTTTCTTACAGTGATTCTCTGTAAATATATTTGGCTCTAATGACTGTGCTCACAGTGGTCTCTCCGAGAAGGGATTTCTCTGTCACAACTTTTCTTGTCGTTATTTCTTTGTGTAGTTATTTCGCTGTATTTTTCCATATAGATTATCTGTAAAGGTATTTTGCTATAGTTGTTTTCATTATTGGTTTGTCTGTGAAGACACCTCCCTGTAATGACATTCATTTCTCTGTAGAGATATTTCTTATAATGTTTTTTCTTCTTGTAGTTTATTTGTAAATGTAGTTCTCTTGAATGTTTTTCTTGTAGTCGTGACTGTATAAAGGTGTTTCTATTAAATTAATTTCTTATTGTGGGTTCTCAGAGAAAGGTTTTTTAAATCACTTTTTCATGATTTATTTGTGAAGTTATTTGTTTGTAAAGCTTTTCTTTGTACTAATTTCTCTGTAAAGGTATTTGTCTACAATGATCCCTTCTTATAGAGATTCTGTCTAGAGCTAATTTGCTGTAATGCCTTTTCTTGCAGTCTCTGTGTAACGGTATTTTTCTTTAATGACTTTACCTGTAGTCAAGGTTTCTCTGTAAATATGTTTCTCCTTAAAGTTTTTTTAAAACTGGTTTCTCTGTAAACGTAATTCTCTGTAATGAAGTCACGAGGAGCTGCTATTAACAGCTCTATCACATTTCTGTTTTAGCACATGATTTCTTATGTCAAAGGTCCTGAATTTAGGTTTTGGAATGCCAGCACACAATATACAGAGAACAATACCTTAAAAGGATATGTAAATAGAAATTCTACTAAGGTTCAGTTACATGAACAGAATTAATCCTACAAAGCCTGGTCCCACAACCCCCTTAAACCTCCAGAACAGGTAATTGTGCACATGACAAGAAAGGACCTCACTTTTAAATTGCACACATTCAAGCTCTCTTCTGTTCTTTAGCAGTGGTTAAAAGAATGCTGCCTACTCACTGCCATTTAATGGCAGATATTATAATTTAAATAGGTATTTCAGAAGTATCATATGTGTCACAGGAGTGAAATGGCCTGGTCCTTACCTTGGAGTTGAGATACTGATGTAGTAGAACACGGAGTTCGGAGTTCTGCTGCGCCAGGTTTGCCGTTTCATTCCCCAGCTGTGCCCGTGACGACAAGACATCACTTTCAAAAACAAAAAGAGCCAGCAAGAGTTTTACCATCTTTAATAGTGGGAGTTGTACAACTAATACAATGAACCTAGACAGATGAAAGAAAATGAGTTTTTCTGTATGTTTATATGTTTGGGATTTAACACGCTAGGAAAAAGGGTGGGGTGATGCCTTTTTCCAGCACCAGGAATTCCTGTGGGTACTGAGCAGATATCATGTGAGTATCTGTACTTTACTATGGTTTCCTAGAGCACGGACACTAGTGCGATGATCAAGAGTGCCTAAGACTGTATTGAGAAGATGTATTGTCAAGTTTGTCAAGCCATTTATCCCATGCCAGCCAAAATCTAGTTCTTTTTCTGAAAGACAAGAGTGATCCAACTTACATACCCTTTTAACTGAGGCAACCCACTCAAAACATAGTGGAGGCTGAGAAGAGACCCATTTTAAACAAATTCCTCTCCTTGCCAATAGTATTAATAAAGTCCAATGATTATTAAATAAACAAGATTCATGAGAAGAGGATCGATTTTGGGCGAAGTGGAGTTAAACTCATTCCGCCTTATTCCAATAGTCCAATGGTTGGCTATTCTGGGAACCCTGGAGGTGGCAGGGATACAGCGAGATCCTGGCCTTCCTCTGAGGGAATTCATAAGGTGCCTATATCCGTTTAAGGACAATCTTTTTTATGAATGATTACAAAAAAAAACAAGAGTGCCCAAGTCGCCTCTCTCTTGAGGGGGTGACTCGAGCCATTGAGGGTTATTCTTGGCAGCTGTAGGTTATTAACTTAGATGGCGTGATACAATCCAACACCCAATCTAGGTCAATGTTCTCTCAGATTGTGCTCAGGATATTTCCTTACTCAGGTAGAAGGATCGGGATATTACTGTTGCTCAGGCTCTCGTTAGCCTCGCTATGGTCTTATCTCGGTGAGATAGAATGATCAAGATATTACTAATGCTCATGCTCTCGTTAAGCTCGCTATGGTCTTATCTTGGTGAGATAGAATGATCGGGATATTACTAATGCTCAGGCCCTCGTTAGCCTCGCTATGGTCTTATCTCGGTGAGATAGAATTATCGAGATATTACTGATGCTCAGGCCCTCAACAATCTTGCTATGGTCTTATCTCAGTGAGATAGAAGATCGGGATATTACTGATGCTCAGGCCCTCAATGATCTTGCTAGGGTCTCACGAGATAAAAGGGTCGGGATATTAGTGAGGCTAAGGTTCTCAATGATCTTGCTAGGGTCTTATCTTGCTGAGATCGAAGGATTGGGATATTAGTGAGGCTAAGGTTCTCAATGATCTTGCTAGGGTCTTATCTTGCTGAGATCGAAGGATTGGGATATTAGTGAGGCCAAGGTTCTCAATGATCTTGCGAGGGTCTTATCTCGGTGAGATCGAAGGATCGGGATATTACTGCTGCTCTGGCTCTTGATCCTGTCTGGGTTTTGTTCAGGTCAGATAAAAAAGATGAGGATATTAGTGTTGCTCTAGCCCTTGTTGATCTTGTTTGTATTTCGTCCAGGTGGGATAAAAAGATGGGGATATTACTATAATTGATCTATTCCTGTGTCTTGTCTGGTTGAGACAGAAGAATCCTTACTTAGGGCCTGATTCTGATGCGGTTAGGAAGGCCTCCTAATGCCATTTGCTCCTTCCAAATCGGATCAGGAACGTGTCTTCCCGACCCAGGGCCCAATTATGATGCGGTTAGGAACATATGCTCCTATTGAAGTCAATAGGAGTCCAACCAAATCGTATCTGAAAGAATCCGGATGCATCGTACTGCGTCGGTCGGACTCTCCCAATCCGAGTGGGTTGGAAACCATTTCCAAACCAATTCGGTCAGGAAGTTTTCCAACCGGCATCAGAATCAGGCCCTAAATGATGTTATTGGCCCATTGATCTTACCTGGTCTACAGTTTTTTGGATTTTTGAGAGAGTTAACACCAGCCCTTACCCAGGACAAGCATGGCTGTCACGTGACATTTGTGTAAGCATCAACTGGACCAGCAACCCAAAACTTGACACTCAGCAAAACAGCTCTCACAGCCGCCACTCTGGCGGCCATTTGTGTCAACCCAGGTTCTGTGACACCAAGCACTGCACTGTGGTTCTCAGCAGGGCCATGATCTAAACTGAGGTGTTCGTAGAGTGGGACCCTCTGTCTCTCTAGAGGGAACTGGAAATGCAGCTTCCCCTTCTGCACAATCTTCCTGGCATTGCCAGATCCTGATTAAAGGAGACACATCAGCGGTGGCTGCATAACCTATCATATTTTATAATGGACCATTTTCTGATCCTGGGCATGCGGGCTTTGCTGTTTCTTCCAGCTCTCTCTTTAGATTGTTGACTAGGAGTTCTTCTTCAGAAGCAGAGCCCACTGGCTTTCTTTTCCTGTTGAATTTCACTATTGCCTTTGCCCGTGTGTGTGCATGTGTCAGTCATACTTCAGTTCTCCACATAGAATGACCTGCAAACCATTGCTGATTGAGGTTTGTTATCCCTGCCAACCCTTCTGGATTTGTCAGTTAGTTAAGTTGACATGGTTGAAGTGGTCCTCCTGAAAAGGCACACCTGCTGGATCACTGGATCAGTTAGCAGCTTGATTTAGGGAGCTTGCAGCTCTTGAGATGAGTGCAAACAGCTTGATCTTCAATGGCAATGCCAGAGCTGAAGGTCTCCGTGTACTGATGACTATTTTTGATGGATTACATTTCGGTAAAGGACAATGTTGTGAACCTGCCTTTATCTCCATGGATTCAGTGATGGGCTCCAAATTACACCTCATCTTTTTTCATCTTTAAATGCTCAATAACATTCTCAAATTTATCCAGAAAGTGATAGTGGAAGGTCAGTCATGACTACTAGACTGAACTAAGCCAATCCTTTTCAGTCCGCTTTTCCTGCCTTTCTAAGAAAGATGTCTGGAGATCCCTGTGTCTGCAGCTCTGAATCTGCTCCTGAATTGGGGGCAAAGCTTGGGAAAGGCTGGATATGCTTCTCGTTACTGACACTTATTCTGTAGCTTAAGCGACCCTGTCAAGTGGCAGCTGAAAGTTCAGAAGAACCCTGGAAACAGCCTCTTTCAGCAGTTTCTGAGAACCAAGTCTGATCATTCATGGTGGTGAAGCCAAACGTCCTCAAGATGTTAGTGATTTCACTGCTCTTATTGCGTATCTTGGTTTATTGTTTTAGTGAATATTGTTAATTAGCCACATGGTGCAAGCACAACAGGACTATTTCTTTCATAGTCAATAATAAGAGATAAGAAAGTGAAATGTTCTTTTCTGCTTCTGGTTCTACAAATATTTATGAAAATTCCACTCATAAACCGTGGAGAGTTTAGGAGTTACCACCTCATAGATGAATAATATCCCTACAGAGCTGGCCCGGCTAATAGCAGAGTTACGGCCAAGCCTCCTGAAAAGATAGATGCAAACGTTGGTCACTGCACCAATGTGTATCATGTGGAACACAGTTACTAATGCACCTAGATTCCTAAAGTTACACCTAGTTACTAAAACACCTCAAAGATTCGCTGTTTGAAATGGACGACGGGATTTACAACAGCGAATTCCCAATGCAGGAGGATCAGAGACGTCTAACTGAAAATCATCCGCCGACATCGTCATGGATACTCCGAGCTTAACATGTGGATGAAATAGCCTGTTTAAAGACCGCCTCTGAGAAGTTTGAAATGAAATGAAATGAATGAAACTTATATAGCGCACAACTTACCCTGGGGCATCTCCGCGCTTGCTTAGGGAACCCGTCCTGGTATTCCCCTGTGAGATAACCCTGGCAGGGTATCCACAAGGTGAAAGCCAGGCATCCCACCGCGAGGGGCCGTTGTGGAGATTAAGCAAGCTATTGCCCCGAGTCGCAGAGTGTGAACCCGTGAGTCGAGAAGGCACCGGAGCGAGAATTAACGAGTCCGTGGAATTTTTGAGCCCAAGACCCGCCGAGGCGGGGAATTGAACCCTGGTCCCGGGCCGAACTCAAGCTCCAGGTCTGCCGCCTCTAACCCCTGAGCCACACTTCTCCACTCTGGAGTTTCCTCCTCTGTGATTGGTGAAAAACAACAAATTGAGGGCGGTCCATAGTTTATGCCTTAGAGGAAGGCCGTTGGCTACCACAATTAAGGCAAATGTGGTGCAAAGTTAGAGCACACACACATCGGAGGGATTTTGTTCCCTTCAGAGTAGAATTTCGCCTCATGGTTTACCATGTTTGGAATGAGAGGCGGGAGCAGGGAGGCTTTTTCAGTTTTCAAACCTATGACAGGCAAAGAATACCTGATGGTGGCCCTAGTGAGCACTGCTCCTGGGATCTTGTCCTTTAAGAGACAAATAATCATTTCTGAATGTGAAGGTGTCAGCTGTGGGTACGTTTAACTATAAAGTTGTGGGATGATATCGCGGATATCAAACGTTTCTACCACAAAATTATTTTGGTATACATCCTAAATAAAATACAGAAGAATAACATGTTAGGTGATTAATTAAATGTTCAGTGCACTTACTAGTACTTGAGCATTGCAGACTCCAGTGCATCCCACACCTTCAGCCGTGACTCTGGAATGACGTGCGCCATTGCGTGCCAGAATTCTGCGTCTCCGCTGCAATCCCGTGCCTGCATCCGTGAGCGGGAATTGGCATCACTAGCCAAGAAAAGGTGAGAAAATTAAAATCTTTTAGCACAACACCAGACAATGAAAGCTCCAAAGAAAAGTTAATTAACAACAAAATAATAATTTTAAAGGAAAGATTGTAGCTGCAAGAAAACAGACTGACCGGTCTAGGAATTTAAACATTAGACCACAATCAAGCCAGCAACAGCCATGAACAAGAAAAAGCACACGCTACTTACCTTTGGAATCGCTCTTTCTGGTGGATACTCCATCTAACCACAGATTCCTCACCTTTTAAATATCCCAAGGTGCCAGGCTAAAGCCGGAAGTTTTGATAGTAGGGCTCCCTCACGCTGCTAGGTGGTGCCGTGCGGCTCCCCATGGACTTTATTCCACCACAGAGGTCAGAGAGCCCAGCCTCATCTAAGCGCCTCCACTGTGCTTGACTCTTTCCATGCCCATGGATGAGTCAGGAATCAGTGTGCATATCTTTAATTTGTGACTATTTTTGATGGAAAAACAAGACCACTCAAGAGAACAGGGAGGAGGGAGGGCATTAAGGAATCTGGGGTTAGAGAATCCACCAGAAAGCGCTAAAGGTAAGTAAAAAATGTTTTTTCTTTCAGAGTTTTATATAGCGCAACCTTGACCCGAAGGTATCAGAGTGCTTTACATGAGCAGCAGTTGCGTTTCATAAGGACACACTCATTTTTGACACAGGGAGATTAAGTGATTTGCCCAGAATCACAGGATGTAGAGCGTCGTTGCCGAGACTCCAACCCGGTTCCCCAGATTTGAGGTCGACCGCCCGAGGTGTTAAGCCACAGCCTCTCCACTCTTCTGATAGATACTAACTACCGCAGATTCCTCACCTTTAGTATAGATACCAAACGCAGTGCCACGCAAGGTGGGGGGGTCTGTGGAGTGGGCTCAGACTAAAAAGTCCTGCAAGACCCAACAGGCAACATGCCTTCCTGTTGCATCTAGTTGTCAAGGCAGTGGTGTTTCGTGAACATGTGCACTGATGCACAGGGTGAGGCCTGACAGATGTCAAGAACAAACACTCCACGAGCCATTGAAGTGGTGGCAGCCTTGGAGCTAGTGGAATGGGACCTCAGGCCTTCTAGGAGCTGCATTTTGGCCAATGCGACCAGATCCTAATATGGACTATTTATCTTTGTCATGTGTTTCCAGCCTGGCCCATCGTAGTCTTCACTATATCAGCCTAATTGTGCACGTTATAGGCCGCATTTTCCTTTGCACACTTTACTATATGAACACGTGTTCTTTTGTGCCACACTGTAGTTTCACAAAGAACCTGCATATGTTTTTGTGTTCTCTTCTTTTCCTGTGAATGAGTCTGAACACCACAGACAAGGTCAAACAACAGTTCCCCTTGTTATTTTCTCTGGTCAGGCACTAGCACTTAAACACAACACGAGAACGTAGCTGCTGTTTGTGAGCACATGTCTAGTCATGTAACTGAGCACAAGAGTTTTCGCAAACACACAGAGCGAAGCTTCTGTGGCAAGATTGCTAAATCAACCGAGATGTAGAACGTCCATCTGTGTATGCAAAGGTACGGGGTCTGCCGCTAATCCCAGAGATCTTTGATATATAATCATTTTGCTTCAGTAAAAAGGAAGGAGGCGGGGTTTAAGATATTCAGGCGTATAACATGACAGGGCTTTTTATGGTATATGGTTTAATAACTATGCTAACAGTATTTTTAGTATGCATTTGTTTTTGGATTGTAACACAAATACCTCATTTAAGGACACAATAGTTTAAATAAATATTCTAAACTTCCTTTCTGTCTCTTATTTATCTTTTTGTGGACAAGTATGAGTGAGAGATCGAAAGGGTGTGTCCTGTTACCGCGATCCCTGAGAGGGTCGAGAGTATTGTGTTCCAGTGCGCCAATTCACTAGCTTCTCTGGTAAGATTAGGAGGGCAAGTGAGGCACTATATCTAGTCGGACACAGGCTTATTATTTACTAAGGTGGTATGGTGACTCAGTCCCTACATGCCGATGTTCCATGGTCCCAGGCATAGTTCTGTACCTGAGCAGAATCACTACAACACATTGACAAAGCCTTTTTCTGTGCCGCCGTACCTTTCTTGGTACCTCTTCCGTAAGGTGGATAGGTGCTCCTCTAAAAGCTGCTCTGACGTGGGCAGAAACTGTGATGGGTCTGAAAGAAACAGAAGGGTCCAGCCCTTCTTGACATCAGGACTCAACTGTTGGATGTGATTGACTGCCATCCAAGAGAAAGTGTTGTATCCAGCCTACCACAGGGTGGTGGTTCTCCACGAAGGGCAAACTGAAGCATCTTGGAGGCTCATGCCGCAAGGGAGGGGGGTGACCTGCAAGTTGTCTGCCTGACTCCCATCCCGGCCACAAAAGGGTTGAGGTGACTGCAGCAGGGGTGGGTGAGGAAACTATTGCGCCTGGGTCGAAAGGCAAAAAGAATGTGCCGTGGTCTAGCTTTCCTTGAAGCACATCAGGGTGGAATTAGCTTTGCACATCTCTAAAAAGAATCTGTGTGTCATATCCACATGTGGCGACGTAACACCTCGCTAGTGCTGACAGCTCGCCCCAAACAATCTGTAGTCTCCAGACTGGCCCGAATCACATAGTTGGCTACATCATGACCATCCCGAATGGTATGAGCCAAGGAGGCCCTAAACTCTTCAAGGACTGCTGACAAGATCTCGTTGGCCGTGTCCAAGAGTGTGTGCATGTTTTGGCATAGTACGCAAACTGCGTTGATCAACCTTAGGGCTAGGCTGGTCAAAGAGGACATTTGTTTCCCAAACACTTCAATCCTTTTTGACTTCCTCGTCCAGTAGAGTGGGTTATGGGGAAAGAAGTAGGGTTTACCTTGCTGCTGGAAGCTTGGACCACTAAACTCTCAAGAGTAGTAGGATGCAGTGTAAGAATATCAGGGTTTAAACCAAGGGCCCATAAGAGTGTCACTTCGGGCTTTGTTGAATGGGAGAATGGGCTTAGAGCAAGCAGGCCCAGGTCTGAGACATTCCGTAAGGATGCTTGTCTTAACTTTAATAGCAGGTAGTTGTAGGTCCATGACCACAACAGCACGTCTGATTACTACAGCAAATGTAGCACTCTCTGGAGGCTCAAGGGGGATATCAACCCTGTATCAGTGGAAGTATCCAGCCTCCTAACCTCCTATAAATCTCAGGTTGAATGGGAACTAGGTTTGCCGGGTATGAGTTGAAGCACGATCATGGTCAGGGATAAGACGGTTTCGGCTAGAGGTCAGATTTGCCTCAAAAGTGGAAACTGGTTTGCACCCTCCACTTGGTACGAGAGCAGGACTTACGCGAGGCATGTGACTTCTTTGATATTCAGCAATGTACAGCTTCACTTCATGATCGCCTTCGGGTACATGAGGGCACATTCATTGCATGACATGAAGTAATTTCCTGCGCCCAAACACCAAATACTCATTGAGTGCGGGTTCATCACCAACATCTGCTTACAACAGTCTCTTCATGGCTTGAACCCTGGTTTAGATGGAGATATTGTTCTGTTGTACACTGGAAACCAATTTAAAGAATTTGTCCACGGATACAAAAGTGTGCAGGGCGAGTGGCACTTATATGTGGCTTCACTCCATCACTTCTGGGGTGTAACAAAGCCAACACGGAAAATGTCCAGAACTAATGTGGCGACTGTGGTAATTCTAAAGGTGAGGAAGCTGTGGTTAGAAGTAGCCATCAGAATGGAGAGAAACTGCACAAGCAGCATGTATCACGTGCAGCTACTTTTTATAGAAAAGAAGGGCCTGATGACCAGGGCTGGCCTTGAACAGTGAGAAACCATTTGGAGCATATACCCCACACAGAATCCCAGAATAGTATGTGTTAGATTAATTCACTTTCTTATGTTTTTCAAAAGTGAACACATTTTCCTCTAAAGAGAAACCTCTTCTATACCAAATTAAGCATGAAGGGGTTTCCTTTCCTACCCTAGAAAGGTCGTACGTCAGACAATGAAAAATACCATGATCTAAATACTGTTAACAAGAATATCACTCCACTTGGTGGAGATTTTCTATTTGTAACTGCATTGTGGTGCTATTTTTTTAATATGACATTGAGGACTCAATTTTTAAGCCTCAATATTCTCATACAATTGCCCCTGGAAAGGCAGGTACCGCTATCCATAAGTCAGCATTTTATTCTGGTTAGGAAACTATCTACAAGAGGCATGCAAGCATGTCTAATCCTTCAAGTTTCCAGATGTTCAACCTACATCTGCAGGGCGGCCCAACATGAAAGTACCCCTTATTCCACCCCTACCCTTACATTTAAGATCATAATTAGGCTGTGGGGTTTTAGGTTTAAACCTATAAAAACTGATAAAACCCCACTGAAAGAGAAATAGCCCTCACCAGTGAAAACATATAAACACTGAAAAAACATCTGCACAACCACAAACTAAATGCCATTCAAAGGAAGGAAAAAGAGAGTGAAAGAGTATTTTTTTTCATCCTGAAGATGCCAATACAATGTAACTTTGTTATACAAGCTAGCAGTAAGAAAGGCTGCTTGTGTTTTGTTGATTAGGGATTTCACTAAAATATTGTTGTTTCTTCCTTTTTCTTTTTTCAGTTTTGTGGTCTTTGGTCTGAAGATGCAGGGTTTAGAAGTCTCATTTAATTATTTTATAAACTGTAGAGAATCAGGAAATATCAAAATCATATTTGATATTGTGGCTGCATTTGATTATTTAACTGATAGGTAAAATGGCTGGTTTCAAAAGAATCTTTCCTAATAAGTGTCATCACATGTACCCACAGAGAATGGATAAAAACCCTTAATACAGCAGCCCCCATATTCTAGTGGGTCAGTATTGATAGTAGGTGAATTGCCAACACCTCAGGCTTTAAACATTCAATGCAAGATATAGTGATGTATGAGAAATGGCTTGCAATGATGCATAGAAATGTCCCTTCACCACCAAATGCATTTGAAGTCAATGAAATCTCACTGTGGTTCTCTGCACAAGTTCCAGATCCCTTCAGGAAAGGGGAATTTCTTCAGTCGTTTTAAAAGTGCTGCTTCATTTTTTACCGCTTCAATAACTGAGGGTATAAGCGCCCAGCTCAATGCAAATGTTGCAGAACCTGCCCTGAGTATCGCAGTCTTCAAGTGCACTAGTATTGGCACGGAAAGCTATGTTAGTGGCTAGAGTTAACAAATTGTGTACTGGCTGTTTTGGCGTTATCTGTCCCAAGTGCCGTTGTTGAGGGGGCCTTTTCACAGAAGTTTACATGGGAAGGAAAGAGCGAGCACACATGACTAAAGACTCACTGAAGAAGTCTTGTATGGTGTACTAGAATAAGTTTAATTTGCCAAAATCTATTTGGACCTCATATACACGATACGTACACTGTCTATATACCATGTTCTATCAGTGCAGAAAGCAAGCAATAATAAAAGCAAAACGTTTCATAAACACCGAAAAAACACCTTTACTGTTGTTTTTAGGGGTGCGAAAATGTGTAACCACTGATAACTGTTTTTTTAAGGTCTTGAAATCACTGAAAAACCCCACCAGAATTTACCAAAAATAGAAACTGAAAACAGGAAAGCCTAATCATAATATTAAAGAAATACTTGAATCAGGATGAGGAACTTACAATCACAAAACAGTTTGATTGTTACCCAAATACCAAGACATAATTCAAGGGTTACAATGCATTCTCTGAATGGTGCAATGTATTGCAACATGAATTTTATTAGTAAAAAAGTACATCATTGCTTATTTAATCACAGATCAAACACTCTTGCTCTGCTAAAACCCAATTTACAAGTGGTCATACTATTGCTATTTCCTTTTGCCAGATGTGGCAAGAGACACATTTTAGTATTTTACTGTCCTGCATCGGATCTGTCCTTACTAAAGTGGTAATACTTTCTAGGTGTCTCTGCGTTAGTAGCTCCTCTAAGTCACCAAGATCACATTAATAACCGGTATGATGCTACTTTGGTGATGTCACAGCCAGCCATCTCCATCCTCTCCATGTACGGTCAACAGACCCCTGTCTTCTGATGACAGAAGATACCAGATGCAGGAGTCCAATGGTGGCCTTTTTGGCGCAAACATTATTGAGGAGTTTAGAGGATGTTAAACAACATGGCACCCTTCTTCTTGCTTACTTGAAATATGTTCTGCTGCTAAATGCAATGTCTTGTGACACTGTGGAGGTTTTAAATTAACTAATAATGCACTGTCCTCCCATGACAGCACCCCAACAAGATAGAATCCCTGTTAATTTGCAAGAAATAGTACAGAGCAGGCTCAGTGACATGAACCTTAACAGTTTTGAACCCCAGCTTTCACCGAATGCCAAGTGACTTGGATTCTCTCTGGGCACCAACCTCACCCTCAAGGATCAGTGTGTCAAAAACAAAGAGGGTCTGGTACCAGCTCTCTCTTCTATAGAAAGTGAAACCATTTCAACAAGAAAACGACTTCACAACTTGTATTCAAGCCCTCAAACTCTTGCATCTGGAATGGGGTACCGCCCTGCTGCATCGCCGCCCAGACTCCTCATTGGTGCCCCATGTAGGTGTCCTACACACTGCAGCATTCTCATGCAGGGCCTGAAGACATATGACCACATCACCCCCAACCCGAGGAACTCCATTGGCTTTCTCTTCCAGCCCGCAGTATCTTCAAAACCAGCTGCATCATTTAGAAAGCGATCACGACCATCCCCCCGCTTATCTTGCAGAAAAGTTCACTATCTCTAGTGGTTTTCTTCAAACCCACAGCCAGGACGCCATCAGACTGGAGACAAAGTACCTGATTTAGAGTTTAGTGGACAGGTTACTCCGTCACATACCAGCCAGATATCTGGTCCGCTGTATTACAAGTGCCACTGTATATAATGCACTTGTAATGCGGCAGATGGGATATCTGTCAGTAACTGCACACATCTGCTCTCAGAACCCAGCAACCTCTCCGGTCACTTGTCGATCTTGCCTTTGACCCTGTGCAACAGTTCCCTGCCTTTTGGCTAGGCGGAAGCTAACCATATGCTTAAAATGATAAACTTGGAGATCAAAAAATTATCAATAATTATCATGGATGCATTTTGCATGTGTTTCACTGTCCATGTGAAATGGGATTAATAATGATATTGTTGTATTATGTCATGCCACATGTCCACCTCATCCTGGCCCTTAGATTCTGCAACATTACATTGATATACCCCAAAGTTAGGCGGAAGAAGCAGTTTGAACGTCGAACAGAGTCAAGAACACGCATTCAGCATGGCCCTCTGTCTGCAGCATTTACTGCAAAAGGCAGAAATCTCCTCACATACTATTAATTCTACATCATGGTAAAATGACAGAATTTTCAAAGTTTCATTAAGAATCTCAAGAGTTCTCCTGATAATCCTCATGGTGATAGCCAGCAGGAATGCACTCTTCCAAGAAAGATGCACAGCCATTCTGTGAATTGGCTCAATTGGTGAATGCACCAAAGATGATAAACTATTCAGCTCCAGTTCTGGTGACACTTGTTTCATTTGGAGGTGTAGAAGTGTTTTAATGATTAGAAATGAACGCTTAATTCAGATGGGTTTAAGTTAGCATAAGTAGTCCACAGTCGAAGCAACAAGGCCAAAGCCAACCTGCACTCACATACATTCAATAAGAAATGTGGGCTTTTATTTTTCATGAACACGCCTGGTTTCAGTGCGCTTTTACTTTGAAGCTTTCTTCAGGGTCTCTGTATATTAATAAGATACAAATGCATCAGTTTGCCCCCTCACTAGGAATCCATGCCCAGGATGTTCCAGTGTATTGCAATATTCAAGGCATTTTGCCAAAGCTCGAACTAGAGAGCCATTCATTCTCGTAATGTATTATTGTTTAAGATACTTAAATGCACTAACTTTTTCTTTATTTCCTATGTGCATTAAACTTATTATTATGCAGCAAAGTAGGTGTTTACTAGATGTAACTTATTTGATGTATCTTGTGTATTTGAACAGTCATTGGTTGTATCTTTGGTAATCCAGCCCTTTTATGCCATTTCACACCATGTCCACTGTGTGGCTTTTCTGCCTAAAACCATATAAAAGGTTATGTCTTTGGAAAATATGCCAGGCTTACTTTTTAAGGAGCAACCTCTATGCTAGCCTATTTAATCACTCTGTATTTAGACTTTTCCTGCCTTCCTAACTGTGCAGACTCTGCCCTAGTCTGTCATTTAATTAATACATTGAGACTTTCTTTGCCTTTTGAGGCAGACTCTATGTCAGTCCTCTTGCTGAACTATATTTTGCTTTCAGTTTATTCACTTTGGAGATGGACCTTATGTTGAGCTTCTTGTATTATTAAATGCTAATTCACAATGATTTGACTAACGACTTTCTGCCTTCAGTAATGATCTTAATTTTGAATAAACCTTTATGGTTTTTACTTGAATCCCGTCTGGTGAAGACATGTTACTTGGTCCTTGAACTTAAGGAAACATGCAAGGTCTTACAAAGATTCAGACAGTTCTGATCCTGTGCATCAACCTTCTAATTATTACTTTAATTCATTGATTAGCCCCTCAGTGTAAAAGGTGCTGTATCCAGAGAACCTTAATGGTTGTGAAGGATAAACTAGACCTGGTCTATTTCAGCAGGCAGGGCAAACCTCCTTGGATTAGATTCCCCAATCTCAATCAAGACTCATACTTGGCAGGACTAAATCTGTGAGTGTTTCCAGGGTGAAAGGGATATGCGACTAGCCCTCATTTGCAATTGGACAACATCCACAGTATTGGGGGAATTTCCTCATTTACAAATCCCATTTGTGAGAGCAAAATTTCACAAATCTTCATTTTGCACCGGAGTGATGGAAATTTACCTAGGCAGATGGATATTTTGCAAACCCAAGTAAACCTTAGCACTTCATAATTTTTTAGAAATCATGTGCGCAGTGATTTCACTTTTCTATTCAATTCCTTCAGTCATTTTGTGCAGGCAGTAGGCTTGTATTCCAGTCTGGCATGTATTACCAACTTTACTTTTTCACTCCCTCTCTCCAATCTGTGAGAGCCCACACAGAACCCCATGGACGCAGTCCAGTGGAGAAGTGTGGCTCAATGGTTAGAGTGGCAGACCCTGATGCAGAGGTCTAGCCCGGGACCAGGGTTCAATTCCCCGCCTCGGCGGGTCTTGGGCTCAAAATTCCACGGACCTGATAATTCTCGCCTCGGTGCCTATTCCAATCATGGAGTCCCACTCTGCAACTCTGGGCAATAGCTTGCTTAATCTCCACAACAACCCCCACAACGCTAAGGATGCCTGGCCTCCACCTTGGGGGTGCCCAGGAGTGGACGCCTCACAGGGAAAGCCAGGATGGGTTCCACAGCGGTATTCGTGCAAGCGCCTTGAGACCCTTGCGGGTGAGTAGTGCGCTATACAAGTATCAATTTACATTTTTTTTTTACATTTTAGTCCTCCCCAGGCCTAAGCCATTCTTTCTCAAACCTTGCCATCCGGTGAGTCTTGACGAACTCTCGAAGTGCACGCAACACGTCATTTGGGTGGATAAGTTCGCTGGTAATTGATTCATGCAATTTTGAAGATTTACTTTCTTTACCAGTGCGATGACCATCTTCTGCGCCCTGCAAAATATCATAACAATTAATCAAAGATAAATTATTATCAATGGAACTGGATGTTCCAAAATCTATGACTTTTCAAAACCAGAATTTACAGAAGTGATCACTATTTCAACATAAAAAAGTTACTCAACATAGTCAGAACTTCTCAAACACCGATTCATCGCATATACCTACCACAGCACCTAGCATTAAAATTAACACATCAGATGCCGCTTGCTGTACTTTTTGTTAGCTAGTACAGAACATCTTTACTTTACAAACTTTGAACTGCTGGATCCAGAATCTAATTCTTACAGTGTTAGTGTGATGTCACAAGTAGGCTGTAGAAGGATGTGTAATTTGTGGCACCAAGGACCTATGGCACATTATTGAGCAGTAATGTCCTACTTTGGTATTGTGACACCCAATGCTACAAAAAAAGGACAGAAACACATTTGATGCTGGACAGAACGCAGGAGGCAGGACAGGAAGCAACTATGGCCGAAACAAACCAGAAGCAGTGCCAGAGGTCATAAACACCTGAGCTTTACAAGGCATTGAACACACGGCCTCCCCATATCATTGTATCTCCTGCTGTAATGTTGTTAGTAACCTCCCAAACACGCTGACACCAGGAAGTAGCACCTATGTAAACACCTTGAGGCACAGACCAAGACAAAGGCACAAGGAAAAACATTGTGATGTCACTCCGCTTAGGAGGCGGCAACCAGCCCCTCCTACTCCCCAGCCCCTCCTACTCCCATAAAGTCGTTCACCTCAGAGACAATCCCACAGTTACATAAACACAAATCGCTGTGTCACCCAGGCAATGAAACAGATTCCTTCAATGCGGCTGCTTACAAGAGACCCTGGGTCCTAGGGGTCCTGGGTGCAGAAAAACCAAAAGCGCCACCGTTACCAAAAGACTCAAGAAGGACAAGTTACTTGCCTGCTGTAACATTCTTTCTGGTAGGGACTATCTAGCCACAGGTTCCCCACCTTTTGAATAATTCCCAGGTGTCAGACTGGATCCGGAAGCTTTTTAACAGTACCTCTGTGAGCCAGAAAGTGGTGCCATGTGGCTGTGCATGGACGCCGTTCTGCTCCAGGAATGACGCGGAGACCTACGTGCCACTCCCGTGCGTTGACGTCACTTGCTTTCGAGACAGTCTGCGGCCCAGGTCCCAAACAAATTGAGTGACGGCTGGGGGAGGAATCTGTGACTAGTGTCTCTACCAGAAAGAGGGTTACCAAACGTAACTAAGTTGTTCTTCTGATAGAGACTTCTAGCCACAGATTCCTCACCTTTTGAATAGCTACCAAAGCAGCACCTATTAGGCGGTGGGTCTGTGAATGGATTCAAACCAGAAAATCCTGCAGGACCAAGCAGGCAAAATGCACCTCTCGGTGAACCTGACTGTCCAGACAACAGTTCTTTGTGAATGCATGGAGGGACGCCAATGTGATCGCCGGGCAGACGTCTAGGACAGGGAACCCATGTGCTAACACGGTGGTAGCAGCATCGGCTTTGGTAGAATCAGCATGCTGTCCTTCCGGAGGGTGCTTTTTAGCCAATGTAATGCAGATCCCAATGCAGAGCACAATCCAGCAGGGATGGTTCTCTTTAGCACAGCGTTGGCTTTTCTTGCTACAGCGAGCCCTACAAAGAGCTGATTGTCCACCCAGTGTTCTCTGGTGTAATCAATGTAAAAGCTGAGCGCTCTCTCAGGTTCCAACCAATGGAGTCTCTCCTCCTCCTTAAAGAGATGAGGCGGAGATTTAAACGCCAGCAGGGTGATGGTTCGACTCTGGAGAAGGGAGAAACAAATGTTGCAGCCCTTGCAAAAATCGCATCATGACTGGTGACTTAAACAATGAGGGCTGATTTGGCAACCGTAAGAAAGTCCAAAGGGAACTCTTAATGGTGCCCAATGCAAAGCCTTGCTGCCAAGAGACAGAACAAACTATAGAACATCATATAACTTGGCCTAAAGGGGGTCAATTTGCCGTCTGCCGCACCAAGCCACACATTGGTCTAACAACAGGCGCATAAAGTTTTCGTTGAGGGATGCTTGACTGCCAAGATGACATCACCCACCTCCTGCAGAAGGTCACAGGTGTTCAGCTGGTGCAGCTCAATCTATAAGCAAGAAGGGGGAGAGTGCAAAGGCCTTAGTGCAGAACCCTGCCCTGTTGCTGCAGAAGCCGGTCCTCCCGGTGGGGCAGCCTGATTGTAAGAACTGGGACCGCCAGCTCTCCAGGGGGTAGCATGGCACGAGCAGGAAGGCAGCCAGGGGCTTGCGTGTAAAGCAGCCACTTAACACACACATCCAATGAAACACACAGTGGCGCAATAATGGATACCACACCAGTAGTTGTATTTGAAAGATCAAGATCTTTTATATAGACTTTCAATTAGAGCAATGCATAGGTAATTCATTAGCATTTCCTGAAGCAGTTGCAGAAAGACTTATCCTAAAAATAATAATCAGCTCATTTAAGCCGTGCAACATTAAATAACCTGGAGGATCCTACAAGAAGCGACTATAGTATTGCATTAAAGTACCACATAGTAACAAAACATTTCAGAAAGTACTTTTCAGTATAACAAAGAACTTCGAAGAACACAGCCTTTAGTCATCAACCACAAGCCTTTCTTCTTGTGAATATTGATCGCTTTGCGACCCAGATCAGATCATCAGAATACTATAAAAGTGCACCCCTGTAAGAAAATTCAGTACAGTGTAGTGAATCTCCCTCTCATTTCAGGCTTGTAAATATGGTGCACTACGAACATTTCAGGCTTGTAAATATGGTGCAGAGGGGAAAGTGTTTAATCCACCAACCTCCAAACTCTTGAGGCACATTAGAATGGGGCCAACAGGGCCCTGTCTCAGCTTACCCCGGGGGAGGGGTGACCTCTGGCCTCACCCGGCCTACCGCCCTCCTCCCCGGTGGTTACCTTGTACTTTCGGCCCTCCGGGGCCCTTACGCAGTCACCGGTAACGGGGAGGGGTGTTCGACCCTCCTAGGGCCTCACTCGGCCCGGCGCGGTGCAGGGATGACTTCGGGGCACCAGCGCCGGATCAAGATCAGCGTGGAGGCACAGCCGGAGGGGGCTTTCTGGCTCCGCGGCCCTCCTCCGAGGCGAGACCCGGCTTCCCCAAGCGCCGGGCCTTGTCAGCGGGGCCCGGCGGTAACAGCCAATGGTGATGCAGCTTGGGCGGGGGCGCGGCCGAGGACGTGGCGGAGCTCCCGCTCACGTGACGGGGCCCAGGCAGGCTTCAGGCCTAACACGGCCTGACAATCTCGATGCCGCAGCCCTCTTCTGCCACCGGGGGCCGCCGAGGGGGCTCAATGTCGGCGCTAGTCACAGCGCAGGTCACGCGGCCACAGGACAGACCAGCAGCGCCTCTGAGGCATCGTTTGGGCGGCGCTGACGCCGCGGGGGCAACTCTCCTCAAAGGCCTCAGGGCGCCAAGGTACAGCGCGAGCACCAGTCCCGGGAAGCGCGTGGGGCTTCACAGCGTGGGCCACCCGGGGTGGGGCCCTAGGGACAATCTCAGACACAGCGCTGAGCAGTGGGGGGTCGGAATAGAGCGTTTCTCTCTCAGTCACTCAGCAGATTGGGTCTGCAGGAGGGAAGGCGACCTCTAGCCTCCTGACAGGACAGACAGTCTCATCCACAGCGCTGACCAGGGGGGTTCAGGATAAAGCGTTTTTCACACCGTTCCACAGGGACAACAGAGCAGTTCAGTCAGGGGGAGACCAGGGGGGCAAGGAGTGCCCACTGCAGGCAAGGGGGTTGCGCAGGGCAGCACAGTCCAGTACCTGGTCGATCCCCCAGCAGTCTCTGGTCAAAGGCAAGCAATCTTCTTGGCGCTTGGAGGGTTCTGCGCCCTTGGGTGTTTGTTTCTTGAAGTTGCTGAGAGGGGGGGGGGGGGTTGAGTTGAAGGCTTGAAGAGTTTTTCCTCAGTCACTGCAGATCGACCCTGGGGTTCCCTACCACTGGGCCAGATCAGGGGGCTAGCTTAGGACACCTCACCCAGCTTAAGAGGCAGCACCTAAATCCTGTCACTCCTAGTAGTATAGGTTCCTCACTAGGCCCTCCCGCCTAAAACTCCTGCGTGGGTTCCCCAGGTCAGTGATGCCCCAACTGACTAGAAAAAGTTCCCCCCCTTTCTTATATATGCCCAGGTCAGGTGACCACTCTCTAAGGCGGGAAAAGTCAGGTCCGCCTATCTTCTGGAAGGTTCCAGGAGCTTCCTGGAGGTTCCACCATTCTGGCTATGGGCAGGCTGGCAGGCTGGAATGGCAACATTGTATGGGGATCCAGCCTGCTCCTGGCAGCTAGGGTGCTACACTAAAAGACCACGCCGCAGTAGCAGGGGCCAGTGGCAGCCATGTTGGAAGTAGAGAGCACCTGCACCCTAACACAGATTAGCTATGAAAAGGGTGCCCAAAGACCTATGGGCCAACAAAAAGTAGGTGGGAAAAATGAGGCAAGGGCAAAAAGTCACAGGGAAAGACCACCCTAGGGCTGACAGGTCTAACACTGATTGAAGCATATATGCTCAAGCCCAGGAGTTCTGGATACCCTACTCTCCAAGCCCAATCTGGAGCTATTCGGATGACTTGGTCTCTGTCGGTCCTGATCTTCCTGAGAACTCAGGACAGGATTGATATCGATGGACATGCATATAGGAATCCTCATTGGCAGCTCGTGACACTTGAAAGTGGTGAGGTGTAAAATTTGGACATGACTTATGTAGCAAAATGTCGCGGCTCCTGGCTGGGTCCTGTTTTCCTGCTCTCCTGATGAACAGGAAGTAGGCAGCCTCCCTCCCCTCAGCCAATCACAACGCTGCAATGGCAGCGCTGTGATTGGTGGGGACAGCACCCAGCCATTTTCTCAATGAAGGCCGGATGAAGCCTACATAGAGAAAATCCAAGGTGTGCATGACTGGTTTGGTCAGCCACAGCAGGTCGACCCAACAGTCATGGCGCACAGCATTGGGCAAGCCACTTCTCTCCGACTCACCCACCCGCCCGCCCCCAACCAGGCATACCCTTCTACTTTCTCGCAGGACGAGTAAAATACTATTTTATGTTTCTGCTTCTCGCACTGCGAGAAAGCATTGGGGTGACGACCCTCCGCCCTAATGGAGAAGCCGCCTCTGTAAGTTCTGAGTTCCACACGAGGCGGAACGAGCAAGAGACGCCTTGGAAACTCCAACGCGTGAAAGAGCTGACATTGTGCGTTCTCGTGGTGGCTAACAGATTAAGCCAAGGTTCTCCACACTGTGATCTGCTAGCTGAGCTCACCCTCCCTGACAGGTGCGTCACCAGGAAAATTCCTTGGTGGTCCAGCCATTTCCAGAAGCACAAGGCTACTTGGCACAGGGTTTGTGACCACATCCTTCCATGTTTGTTGCAGTGCCACATGGCTTTAGTGTTGTTCGTGAGCACCCCCAGCAGACTCCCTTTGATGGATGAAAAGAAAGCTTTCAAAGGCAAGGACTCGGAATCAGAGACTAGATCCCTCTGATCTCCGCTGCTTGCAGATGGCTGCCACAACCCATAAGTGATACATTGGTCACACTGTCAGCTCTGGGTGGGGAAGGGAGAGAGGTTTGCCATTGACCCAACTGTGATCCAGCCGCCACCACTGCAGATCTTTTGCAGTCTTCTCCGAAATTGGAATGTGGTCAGAGGAGTCCTCTTTATGTTGGAGCCACTGGGACTTCAGATCCCCAATGCAAAGCCTGTATAAGCCGCCAGCAGGATGCAGGAGTTCATCAGCGCCACCAGCCTCAGAGTTGAACTCACTGAAATCCAGAACTGAGGGTGAAAGATTGGATCATAGCCGTAATGTCCCCATTGTATCCTGGCCCCTTAAGTATCTTGTCCAGGCAGTGATCTCTGACTTGAGGTCTCTGGTGAGGAGGAAAAGAATAAAAGTCCTCAATGAGACTGATCACAAGTACAGCCCTCATTTTCTTACTCAAAGAATAGGGCCATTACCCTTCCAAACAAAAAATGTAGAGAGCCAACCATGTGGAATCGGACACCACATCTAGAATAAAATTAATAGCATAGGCTAGAAGAGAGCAGAATATAATAGAATAGAACAGTAATTTGTAAAGCACACAAATGCCAAAGAGGATTCAAGGCGCCAGAAAAGAAAGAACGGAAATTTCACAATTAAGAAAAAGAGCTCAGTTTTTAACAACTCTCTGAAGGCTAAGCAACAATGCACTTGCCAAAGATGAAGCGGCAAGCCATTCCCAAACCTTTCGCTCCTGGCATAACTGGACTGGGACTCTCGGAGATGTAAGGACGCGGGACGAATAAGTCTAAAAGTGGGACAAGGACAAAGATCATCACAAAGACAGATGGTCCTAATTTGTGGAATGCCCGATGGACACCACGTAGGGCTGTGAACATGATCCATTGGGAGATTGTAAGCCGATAAAACGCCCCTCTAGCTTCGAAGCATGATCACATTCTCACAGTTCTTTCAAATGGCAGCTGCATGTATTGAATTAGTTGAAACATGTCAATGACGGAAGAAGTCAATCCCTGGTGGCAAGAATTACTGAAGTCTAGTCTAGGTAAGATACAGGCTTCAAATACAGTTGCATGTTGAGTTTGAGAAACACTCATCCCTAGAAGTTTCAACCGGAAGAGGCAAAAAGATGCATTCACTTGCTTAAAACATGAAAATCTCAGTCATAAATGGAAGAGAAGGGAACATGGAAAGATATCCACAGATTATTAAAACACAAGAAACATGGTGTGTCTTCCATGAATGAGCATCCAGGATGGACAACCAACCGAATAATCATAAGCTTTGTCAAAGAGGGCCCAAAAGTCCAGGGGACTGTTTCGTGGACAATGTTCGTAGGTGAAGTAAAAAGATAATACAATAAAAAACCAAACAACTACATGCTCTGGTTGAATGAGGTTTGTAAAAGTGAAGATTATAAAACAGAGTAATGTAGGAACTTTTACCCCAAATATTACACCCAAAAATGTTAACACACATACTGTTGTGAGTCCTAACATCTCCTAATGGAGAGCTAGTGTCCAGTAAACACTCACTCGCCTTCCCCTCATCCTTCTAATCTACTATCCCAATAACTACCTCATGGTATGTGCATAATGCTTTTCCCTCTAGCAGTGATGCCGTGACCTCCACTTCCGCTAGTGCATATCGACAGGTAAAGTGTCATTTAGCAATGATGCTGTTGAAAGTCGCAGGTCCGATCTAAATAACCAGAGCTCTGGTGGCTTGGTTGCTGGATCTGTGTTTTGCTGTGGCATACTTGGTTTTGTGCGATATGATTTTTTCACTGCACAAGTGTAACCCTTAAGCTTGGGCCATGCTTGTGAGTAACCAACCATAAACACAGGATCTGACAGCAGCATGTAACCTAGAAAGTGAATCACAAGTAGAAACCACACCCTTGGTGTGGGTGCCCTACAAAATCCCTCATTAATGTGGAAGTGCGAGAGTACGTCGAGTCATTTTTCTTGTTCTAGCCTCATTGATTTATTCTTGTGAGTTCTTCTGATTCGTTGCAGGTGCTTGCGGACACCCTACTGTTGTCACCCTCACTTGTGACAAGCGCCTCTTAGCAGGCTGTCTCTTAACCAGACTTCACCCACAACATTCACTTGCCTTGTAATATTTGTGGAAATCTGAACTGGTCTGAGGCTGAAAAGGTCAAATCTGGGGTTTAAAGGTCAAAGCCTAATGTACCTTTAGTGATTGGTAGGTGACACTTTAGCATGTCCAGTTCAAGCTTTCACTTTACAAACCACTGACAGCATCTTCATTGCCAGAGATGTTGGATTGCTAGAAAGGAGTTAAGGTGCAGGATGGGCTTCAGAGCCTCAGCAGAGACCACCTTCATGTTTGAGAGGTTGATGCGGTCTTCTCAGGATCTCGGCTTCAGCGATTGGGTGGTGGTGTTGGCATTTTCCAGAGCCAGGGGCTGAAAGGTTTACCATCCGGGAGCATCTCTGTGTCGGAGGGTGGCATTGTGTGCAAGGTTGTTTTTGTCTACTACATCAGTGGTTCTTAACCTGGGGTCTGTGACATCTAATCGGGATTTACGCAAATGTTTAGAAAATGTAATACTATTAAAGGATTAATAACTGATATATGCGGAAAAAAATCAAATAGCAAAACTGAAAATTATAAAACTCTCTGTCAATGTGAAAACATGTGAAATTGAAGGTTAAAATGTTGGTATCTTTAGCTTGATTCCTGGGAGAAGCACAAGTAAGGTAAACAGAATCTAGTATGGACAATTGTTGGCCTCCATACAAGCTCTGGAATGAGGTGACAGAAAGAGAGCAACCATTGTGACCAAGAACTACATAGTGATAGGCTAGAGTCCAGCATATTGCTTCGTCTTTCAGAAATAAAGCCAACATCTGAAAAGCTGCAACCTTCCCATTCAAATTCAAATTTGGATTTGTATATATATTTTTTGTTTGAAAGCAAATAATATATTTCGAACTTTCTATATGTATTTGATCTAAACTGGTTTCTGCATTTTGTTTATTGTCTTAAGTTCAACTCATAGATACTGCTTGAGTCAGGGTTTCCAGCTTCCAGTAGCTTGTCAATGGGAGTCCATAGAAGTCAAAAGGTAAAGAACCACTATCCGATATTATTATTTTTGGGGGTTAAAGGAATCATTTTGGTGAATTTACCAATGGACAGGAGATTATGACAGCTGAGAGATGTTGCTAAGGAAGTACCAGAGATTCTGTTTTCTTGACATCGAGTGTTTGTACTAAGTATAGTGTTTTGTAGACAGGTAAGGTCTGTTGTTTTCTTTTTTATCAGTGTGATTGCACCTCCCTGACTGTCCCTTGCTTTTAATTAATGGGGAGTTCCAGGTACAGAGACTTTGGCAGTACTGTCTTGCAGTGCCAGTGTCGTGGGTTTAAGGGCACCTGGAGGAGATTAGCCTTTAATGGTTAAAAAAACTAAACTGCTGTGACAACAAATGCAGTCTTATAGTATATGGGATAAAGTACCCCCTGCTGTATATTATAAGGGTATTGCAAGTCACCGATGAGTTCCATACACATTTAGACGAATGAGGCCAAAGGCCAAGTCCCTTTATAATGTTATGGAACTGAGAGATGCCCTGCAATATTCTTATCATACACTTTATCCCATATACAACATGGTCATACCATCACTGTTCCCACAAACCACTTGGAACCTTGGTGCGTAGAGAGAGCATGTTTGTAAACATGAAGAATAAAAATAGATCCACCAGTGCAAAATTAAACAGATCAAAAACCTATTAGATATTTACTGCAGAAAGACATTAGAAACAGTTCATTGCAAGTAATGAACAAGTTACTTACCTTCGGTAACAATGTATCTGTAAGAGACATAGATTAGTTATAGATTCCTTACCTTAGAATTACCTCCAGGCGTCAGACTGGATCCGGAGAAATGTTTTCTTAGAAGTACCCCTGCGCGTCGGTAGGTGGCGTCAGTCGACTCCATGTTCGTCGTTGGCGCAGTGGTCGCCGGAATGGCATTGTGGTGTCTACTTGACCCTGTGTGCTGATGTTAGTTCTTACATGACTTACCACGCCAGAAACCCAGAGCCATGCAAGACACTGACCACTGGTGCACATAACTAGGGCCCTGTAAGGGAGTCCCTATCGCTAGAAGTCAGTTTTCAGAACGGGGAGGCTGGGTGGAGCTGTACGGAATATATAACTACTAATGTCCCTTACAGATACATCGTTACCAAAGGAAGTAACTTGTTCATCTGAAAGAGACTGTAGTTATAGATTCCTTACCTTAGAATAGATACCCCAGCAATACTAACCCCGGAGGTGGTTCTGCGAACCAAGTTCACACCAGGAAGTCCTAGAGAACAAAACGGCCGAAAAAGCAGTCTCTTTGGACTTGGCTGTCCGGAGAGTAATGTTTAGTAAACGTGTGCAGGGATGCCCGCATGGCTGCCTGACAGATGTCAATCAATGGAACTCCATGTCCCAAAGCAGTAGTAGCGGCCGTCGTCCTGGTAGAGTGGGCGCGCAGTCCTACTGGAGGTTCCTTTTTAGCCAAAGAATAACAGATCTTAATGCATAGGACCCCCCATCCAGAGATGGTAGGCTTGTGCACTGCCCGACAGAAGGTGGGCAATGTGATGGTCTGACCTACGTGGAAAGAGGTAACCACTTTGGCCAAAAAAGAAGGCCTAGTACGGAGGAGTACTTTGTCCGGATGGACAGCAAGAAAGGGAGGCCTGGAAGATAAGGCCTGAAGCCCATTCAGCCTGCGAGCAGAGGTGATGGCAAGCAAGAAAGCAGTCTTCAAAGTGAGAAGACAAAGAGGACAATTATCTAGTGGCTCGAAGGGAGCACACATAAGATGAGTGAGGACAAGATTCAAGTCCCACCGGGGCATTACGAAAGGAGAAGAAGGAAAGAGATGAGTAATGCCCTTCTGAAAAATTTTAACATTCAGGGACTTGAAAAGAGACGGCTGATGGAAAGGCTGAGAAAGGCCGAAATGGCCGACAGATAGCCTTTCAGGGTGCCCAGAGCAGAGCCCTGCTGGGCTAAAGAAATAATGAAGAGGAGAACCTCAGAAAGGGGGCAGAAAGGGGATCCACAGCCTTTGCTGTGCACTATGCCACAAATGTGTTCCATCTGCGGGTGTATACCGTTTTAGTGGAGGGACACCTGGCTGCCAAGATGACATTACAGACTTCGGGAGGAAGGTCGAAACCGAAGAGGCAGTCTGATCGGATGATCGATGGCCATGCTCAAGAGCACGGGGTACCGACTCTTCGTGTCTAGTCCGGAGCCACAAGAATGACTTGGGCCAGGTCTCGCTTGATCTTCTTCAGCACTCAGGGTAGAAGTGGTACAGGCAGAAAGGCGTACAGGAGGCCGCAATTCCACGTGCGAAGAAAGGCGTCGCCGAGCGAGTGTCGGCTTAGAAATTCCAACGCTCAGTACTGTTGACATTGCACGTTCTCTTCGGTGGCGAATAGATCTAACCAAGGCTCTCTCCACTGCCGAAAGAGACCTTGCGCCACCTCCGACTGAAGACGCCATTCGTGATCCATCATGCACCGGCGGCTGAGTTTGTCTGCCCTGTCGTTCAGGGAACCTGTCATGCGTTGAACCACCAGGGATACGCCCTGATGTTCCAGCCATGTCCAAAGGAGCAAAGCCTTTGGACATGGAAATACCCCACTCCCCCCAGTTTGTTGAAGTACCACATGTCAGTGAACAACTGCACTACTCTTCCTTTACCAGAGGGAAGGAATGCCTTCAGTGCAAGACGAATCGCCCAGAGCTCCAAAAGGCTGATGTGGAGGTCATCCTCCACCAGAGTCCAGAGTCCTCTGATCTCCGCCTCCCGCTTGTGGCCGCCCCATCCCAGGAGTGACGCATCCGTCACTACTGTGAACTCTGGTTGGGGAAGGGAGACCCAATCCTGGTTCATCAGCCACCATTGCAACTGGCTTGCAGTCCCCTCCGAGATCTGGACAACATCAGAAAGATTCCCCTGATGCTGCGCCTACTGGAACTTTAGGTCCCACAGCAGAGCCCGCATATGCCATCTGGCATGATCCACCAGCAGGATGCAGGAGGCCATGAGGCCCAGCAGCCTCAGGGTCATTCTCACCAAAATCCGGATTAGAGGCTGAAACATCGGTATCTTGTCCCAAATATTCCAGACTCGCTGCTCGAGAGGGTAAACCCTAAACTGTGCTGTGTCCAGAACTGCTCTGATGAAAAGGAGCGTCTGAGAGGGAATCCGGTGTGACTTTGGCACGTTGATAGTGAACCCCAGAAAATGCAGGAGGTCCGCCGTAGTCTGGAGTTGGGAAACGACAGCCTGGGGCGAGCCCGCCTTCAACAGTCAGTCGTTGAGAGAGGGGAAGACTGACACCCCTGATCTGCGCAGACGGGCTGCAACCACTTTCGTGAACAGCCGAGGGGCGTTGGTCTGGCCAAAAGGGAGCACAGTGAACTGTAAATGCTCATGGCCTACCGTGAACCGCAGGTAACGCCGATGGGCAGGCAAGACGGGGATGTGAAAGTAAGCATCTTGCAAGTCCAACGCTACCATCCAGTCTCCAGGGTCGAGGGCAGAAAAGTCCTGAGCCACAGTTAACATCTTGAACTTCTCCTTCCGGAGGAAGCGGTTGTCATCCCTGAGGTCTAAGATAGGACGCAGGTAACAGGAAGTAGTGGGAGTAGCAACCATGACCTACTTCTGGCACAGGGACGCGTTTGATGGCTCCCTTAGTTAAAAGAGCCATAACTTCCTGGTGCAGAAGGGCCAGATGATCCTCCGGCATGCAACCTTGTCCCCATACTAGCGACAGCCATCAAATGGCATGTCTAAAAAGGTTGATTGAACATCCCCAGAGAAGCCAGCGGACCTCAGCCAGGCATAGAGTGTCAGGGCTACTGAGGTAGAAATTGTTCTACCCAGCGAGTCGGCAGTATTCAGTCCATACCTGATGGCGAACTTTGCTGAGTCTCGACCCTCTGCAACAGCGCAGGTGAGCACGGCACGGGCCTTCCCCGGGACACTGTGGCAGCACTTGTGCAACTGTGTCCCACACAGAGTGGGTCTAACGGCCCAAGAGACATGCAGTGTTCACCGACCGAAGTCCTAAGCTGGCGGAAGAAAACATTTTCTTTCAAAGATGGTCCATCTTCTTTGACTCCCTGCCTGGGGGAGCAGTAGGGAACATGCCTTTTGATGTCGAGACTTGGACCACCAAGCTCTCGGGGTAGGGTGTTGGGAGAGGAAAATCTGGTCCCCCGGGGCAGGGCGGTGGCATCGGGAAATCATCCTATCCACAAGTGCCCCTGTGCTGAGCTTGAACCAAGAGCCCAGAAGGATGTCAGTAAGGGCCTCATTGAAAGGCAGTAAGGGCTCCGAAGAGGCCGCTGCCGGCTGAAGCACCTGAGTCAGGAGGGTAGTTCTCAGAGCCACCATAGGAAGCTCAAGGCCCAAGGCCTCAGCCGCCCTACGCAACACCACAGCATAGGAGGCCCCCTCCTCCGTAGCCACGGTAGGGGGAGAAAGCATACCAAGGTCTGGTGAGGTAGCCAGACCACAGAACTTACCCAACTCCTCTCCCCAGTCCGGTTCCTCAAGTTGGTCTGCTAAAGGGTCACCAGACCCCTCCCAGGCCTCCTCACCCTCCTCTGGCTGCCACTCAGGGCGGTAGGGAACGCCAGGAAAAAACAGTGGTACAAGTCCAGCTCCGTGTCTAAGTTGGGGGTGAGGCTGGGGTCAACGCCAGCTGGGGGTGCAACCGGCATCGGGGGCATCGCCACTGGAATCGGCGCTGTAAGGTCAACCAGCACTGATCCGGATCCAGGCCTGGATCCTCGGGGGGCCCTCCGGCGCTGAAGCCGCCGGCCTCAAAGGGCCAGGTACCCCAGCCAAGTCTGCGAGGCCCAATGGTGTGCTGGCAGGGTCGGGCTGCCCAAAGATGCTATGTAGCGCTTCGTAGAAAGCTCAAACCCGGGCAGGGGACGCCCCGGCTCCCGGAAAGGGAGGGAAGCACTAAGTCGTCCCAGAGGCAGGATCCGGAGGCAAAACCGGAAACCGATGACGCTCTGGTTCTCGCGTTGCGTCGGCCGACGGACTGGAAGAAGGCGAAGATGATGCTTCTTCGCCTTCTTCTTGTGCTTCGACTTGCCCAATTAGTGCGAAGACTTTCATGATGAGTGGGGATGGCTTTGCGACCGGTCCCGAGACCTTGCCCTGGACCGAACATTGAGAGGCGTGGAGCTGACTGCTGGGCCTCCAGAAGCTTTCGGGACCGCTCTCGCAAAGACTTTGGGTTCATGGCCCGACAGTCGGAGCACGACTTTGGGCCATGGTCGCGCTCTAGGCACTAGAGGCACACGAGGTGCAGATCCGTGACAGACATCAGCTTGTGACAGGAGTCCTAAGGCTTGAAGCCGATCCGTTGATGGGACATCCCTACGTGCACCAGGAGTCGAAGGACCAAAAAAAGATGTTGACAAATGTCAAAAAAGTTTTAGTCAAAAAGTGACTAAGGGGCACGCTCTCTCTGTATCTGCGCTGGCTGGCTCGGAAAAAGAAAGAACTGATGTCAGCATGTAGGGGCGGCTTCTAAGTAGACACTGTGATGTCATTCCTGGGACTACGACGCCAACGAAGAAAGCAGAGTTGACCGAAGACACCTACCGACGTACAGGGGTACTGCTAAGAAAAAAATTCTCCAGATCCAATCTGAAACCTGGGGGTAATTCTAAGATAAGGAATCTATAATTACGGTCACTTTCAGATTCTTCTTCTTTTAAAGCTACATTAGTTTGGAATGTGTAGAAACAAGCAGAAGGTCTTTTTTCTATAATTTTCCAAGGAGTGCCAAAAATTAATGTTATTTCTACTTTTCACTGTAAGCTAGAAAAATAGAGCAGAAGAAAGAAAAGCAACTTGTGGTTGCTTTAAACAGCTGCTTCATTTATGCTCTGTGACCTGAGCTACCTTTCACCTCAGCTGTTGGCTCTGGTAGCAGGCGTTGTGACATCAGAACAAAACTGTAATAACTTATAATAGTAGAGTTTGGACGTCCTTTCTTTATATTCAGCGACTGGCTGCGTCACAAGTTGCAGATTACAAAGAAATTAGAGATATGCGCTTGTACAGGGATTGCAGTATTCCATGTATTGTAAAGCAATTACATAACAAGGTTTTAAAATGTGGTAGTTCATATCAATTTTAAACAATTAAAATGTATTCATATTTATTACTGTACTCCCTTCAAGAGCAGTAGTCAGTTGTTCATCTCAGGGTATAATTTTTCAAGTACCCCAGGAGTAATTCACAGAGAGTTCTCAGTAATGTTCCCAGTCTTAAGTTTGCATATCTCTTAGGCTTAGAACTGCTCAAATGCATGTAATCCTTGCTGTAACTTGATCTAGTGTATATTATAGCTGCCACTTATGGTATATGTAATGTACTTCACTGATAACAAGGTTGTACGTACGAGGGACCTTTCAAGACACAGTGCTGTCAGATTCTAATACTGCGCATTTCTTCTTCTGTCGCAGAGGATTGTTAAATGCTCCTGAAATTTACTGCTTGATACATTGGATGTTAAACCTTTCCTTGAAGAGCTTGTTCATCTTACCTGGTCGGATGGCAGTGGCTCCGCTCGGTACTTGAGGAAAAAATCCACCAGCTTATATACGTCGTCTTCGCTGTCGATGCCCAAGGCCTGGGGAGAAGCAGAGAAGTTACTTGAGCCTCACGAGACACTGGATATGGCTTTTTGTATAAATGTTCATATTACAGAATGCTCCAAGGCTGTTGGCGGTCTCCACAAGTGACCAAGCTCCTGAATTGGCATCTTTGAGCATGGGTCCTCTAATCCCGGGCATGTTTTTGAGGCTGGCTGCTGTAATCCTCTGCATATGTGTGAGACCAGGAGGGCGGGGAGGGCAGAGTGGTCCAAATCCTGGGCACCTGGTTAAGACTTGAGGCCTGAATCCTGGGCATATGTGAATGACCAGGGATTCCAATCTTGGGGTTCCTAATCCTCGACAAAACTGGGGCGGGGGGTCACAAATCATGAGCACATGATTGAGGCAGGGGGCTCTACTCCTAGGCACTGTCTGAGGTGGATGGGTCTAATTCTAGGCCACTGTTTCCGGCTGGGGGCTGTAATCCTAGTCACACGATTGAGACCAGGGGCTCTAAGCTTGGGCACACGTTTGAACCCTGGGGCATTAATCCTGTATATCTGTGTGAGACCAGAGACTATAATCCTGAGCACGATTGAGACTGGAGGGCTCTAATCGTGGGCACTCGGACAGTGTTGGGTCGGATGGGGTGTGGGACGGGTCTCTGTCACAGGCACTGGTCCTTCGGTCCAACAAACATCATGGCGGATGAAGCAAAACGTTTAAAGTGAATCTGCTTCTCTGTGGAGATGGGTGCGAGTGGGTGAGACAGATTAACCAGGCTTAAGACAAACGATGGATCTAGTTGCTTGTCTTGATTTTGACGAAGATTTAGGATTGATTAGTCTGGCAAATGGAAGTGCCAGGAGTTGGTAAAGTCTAAACAAGAAAGGAGAGTGGCCCTAAGCAGGGAGGTTTAAGTCTTGGCAAGAAGATAAGACAACATAATTTTAGCCTGAGCCTGTAGTGAGTGTTCGTTTCAGGAACAGAATTCAATCTACAATGTACAAGTCAACTCTTTACTGAGTATTAACATGAACTCAATATATCAAAAGGGGGTGGGGTCGCACACCACTCACGCACCAGCGGGATCGCCCCTAAGGACTGTGGTCAGTGTTAGTACTATACCTGGCAGATATTGGCAGCCATCGGCGACCCCAGAACACTGCCTATCCCTGCTGACGAGGGTTGAAAACCCGAAACACGTGTCCAGGGATGGCGAAGACAGCGAAGATAGCAAGATCGAAAGATGATGCATCGCGAACACTCTACTACAATGACCAGAGTCCTTAGGGGCAACTTCCGCCGGTGTGTGAGTAGTGTGCGACCCCACCCCATTTTATGAACTCAATATAATTGAAAAACATGAATAGATTGAAGTAGTAAAATGATAAAACTGCTGCTTGTACGTCATCAAGTTAAACCTTTCCAGCCCTTCTATCACTTGAAAGAATAACTATTTACAGGAGAATCTTAAAATGGAAAAACAGCATCTGTCTCAGCAGCTGAGGTTTCATTAAGGAGGACTTTTTCCCTTCTATAGTTGGACAAATATAATTCTTTGCTTTGAAACAAATATTAAAGAGAAAAAACAAATTGAGCTAAACTGCATAAAGAACTTGAATATTACCTGGAAGGATGAATGTTGAAAAACAAGTGAGAATTAAAGTGGAAAGTTCTATACGTTCTATAAGAAGATGTGTACTCTATTCATGGAATTCCTGATCTGAAACAATGAGGTCATTATTGTGCTATTGGGGTCGCTCATTGATTAGATCACATCACAGGAAAAAAAGATATGCAATCAAATGATTGCAAAGGCATAACAACAACAAAAAAATTTCAATGTCACTCTTGCTTCCCCAATCCCTTCATTGAATCCAAGAGAACAAGAACTCACCACAAAGATCGCGTCAAGCTCCATCAAGGAGCGCTCATCTTTCTTCAAAGGCGCTAGGAGTTTCAATAGTTTGCTCTCGATCAGAAATCCCTGGAAAAGAAAAAAATAATTCAGGCCAATCAACACTACAACAGCTACAATGAGGTTGAATTCTGCAGCACCCCTGCATGTGGAAACTAAGACACACTATGCAATCCGTCAATGTGTGTCCCTGTCGAAAAATAACACATTTCTAAAGCTCCTTTTAAGTACATATATGTTTTTGCTAATATTGTGAAAATGATTTCATTCTAGGTAAAAGCAAGCATGATGTCTGTGCTGCAAAAGCTGAAACACAAAACCTGTGTTTACTACATTCAAGTATAAAAGCCTTAATATGGGGTTGGAGGTAGATGAGAGACTCGGTGGTTGAGTAATACATAGCATGAAGGATGTAAAAGTTACACACCTGTAACACTAGTTGCCCAGAATTATTTTATTCCTTAGAAAATCTTGCTGAACAGAAGTCCCCAGAACACTTTAAAAAGAAATTACTTTAAGGATTAAGAAAATTTAGAATTTAGTTCCCTAGCAGGACCATAAAAAATAACTCAAACCGGCAAACTCGGCCAGTGCTTAGTTAGTAAAAGGATGAGCTGCACTGCCCAAAGCTCTGCTCTGGCTGTGGCATTAAAAGTCAGCTCGTTGAATTCCAAGGCTACTGGTCAAGGAATCTCTCCTGTAGGTACCTGATTTTTCCCCTTATGCCTACTTTTCCGTCTTTCTTCTTCTTTTTATTTTTTTTATTTTTCCCTCTCATGCTCATGGTCCATATTTGATGAGGAAAAATAACTGTCGGTACCAAATGAGAGCCGGGCCCTCACTGACAACCATTGCAACTAAAAGCGCCGGCCATCTTTTTTAGAAACTTGAAGTGTTCTAAAAGCATTTTGCAGACGGCGGCGACAGAAATATAAACAATTTCCTGCATGCTGTCAATCAGCAGGAAGCTGGCCATTGAACAGGACATGGCTCACAAGGCATAGATTGGTGCTGCTCAGGACCAGGGGTAGGCAGCCCTACTCACATCCTGGCTCGGTAAATCCCATGAATACGAAGGTTTTGTAAAGATGTTACCTAAATCGGTCAAGGCACACCTTCATTACTAAAGTTACTTTTCTTCAGGAGGTGAAGATGGTAAACCAGGGCTGACATGGCATTTCAATGCAGAAGTTAAGTAAGAAGCAAATCAATCCTAACACTGAGGTTTGCTACATTTCTGACCGTTGTAGGGCAGGTTCAAGCTCCTTTCACCTAATGACGGACTCCGAAACCTCCATTTTATCAGAGCGGAGTTCCAGCCAATGGCTGCCTGTCCAGTCGCGCTCCTCCAATAAACCAGCTTGAATCCAGCAGCAACGAGAACGAGGTCCCCCACCCCCGGTCAGAGCAGCATCTGGGAGTCATTGGTAGGCAGATAGAAATGGGAGCTGCGCAACCAGATGCTCTGACAGCGACGAACCTTGGTGAATACCAAACCCTATCACCTTGGCGGTCAAGGAAAAGGTGGAATCGCAACCGCCAGAGAATGGCCAGTAATGCAGGACAGCGAGTACTGGCGGTGGTATGCTGTGATCAGCTCTTTGTGCAAACTGATCATTGAACCTGAAACCTTAGTGTGGTAGATGGTGTTGAACGGCCGCTGGTGAGGGTATAAGTGCACTGATCGTGCCACCACTAAGATGAGTGTGAGCTCCAATAGAAACCACACCAAGCTTTAAAACACAGCCTCAGGCCGCCACCCACAGGTTTAGGAAAAGGGGAAAAGTATTTTAACCTGTTACAAAAACATCTCAAAGCAACTAAATGTAAAGAGGAGAATCAAAAGTGACTACATTTCCATAGTTGTATAGTGCTCAGAGGCAAGTGTGAGAGTCTGAAGCAGGAAGAAAGACAGAGAAAAGTGTTGATTCAGAACATCCATTAGGGATTGGACTTATTGGTTCAATTAATGATTGACTGACTCTCAAAGGGTAGTGAAGTTCAGGAGTCATGACATATTCTTGAAGGCTCAGCCAGCACCATATTTTATTTAAAAAAAAGACTAGGACTTTGTCAGGCCCCAGGGCAGGCCGGGGGTACTGGGCCACACCCGTGGGGGCCGAGGACTTTTCCCACTGCTGTACCGGGGTCTGTCTCACTATGGTTCTACAAACTGGTCCAAGTACAACCCTTTCTGCACTTCACTCTCGGTGGTCGGGAGGGCGAGCAGACAAAGGCTCCTCAAGTAGGGTCATTTGGGAGTACTCAGAATCAGAAATCAATACCACCCCTTCAGCAAGTCAATAAGATCAATGACCAGCCCAGTTCTTCTCTTTGTAGAAACAAGTACTTTATTACACAAAAAACACAGAATTCCACTGCACATTCAATAATGGATGACTACCTGATTCACAGGTGTGTCTCTCTGCACTTTCAGGGACTCCTGCTGATTAATCCAATTACCCCTTCGCCTGTCCCTTCGTGGGTCCTCCCTTTTCTCAGTCTCCCACGACGGCCACAACTGCAGGGAGCTATATTCGACACGCAGTGCCTCGAGGCGATGACCTCAATTCATCACAAGTAACCCTAGGGGTACCTCTCTGGTCACTTGGTCTTCTGGTTCTGACCAAGTGGAATACCTTGGAATTAAAGTCCATTTGTGGGTCACACAGGCCACCAGTAGGAGCTTAACCCGGCCCTCCACTCAGGCACACAACTTTCTGTGCCTTGGTACCCACAAAGGGGATAAATGACAAACAGCAAACAGCCTGGTCCAGATGTACAGCCATTCCTCCGGCACCCTTGCTTAGCAAGTCTCTGCCAGGCAGCGCCTCCACCAGAGTCAACTAGGCTTCCATGGGCTTCAGAAATTGACCCCGCAGGCCTGTACCACTCCTGGCTGACACACTATTAACCCTAGAACACACACACATGTACAATGCACGTTATGTCAGCAGCAGAACCTTTCTAGATGGACGGGCCTATAGGCGTGTATTCATGGCTCCAAGGTTAAAAGGCCAGCTGCTATAATTCACCTAGCACTGTATGCAGCCACCACCAGGCTCCAGGCATGAAACCCCCAGCAGGGACGGAGTCCTCTGTTGCAAGGAAGGTGTGCTTGGTGCATCCCTCACGGTTCAGAACAAGGTTCAGTAACAATCACTGTCACAGACTGGGCAGAAGTCAACACTTGGGATTAGCGTGTGGCATAACCAGAAACCAGGATCAGAAGTATGTGCATTTTGAGTACGCTGGGCAGGGCTGACGACTGTACATATGCAGACTTTGTGTACGGAAAGCCAAGGCCGGGCTTCCTCAATCAGTCCGTGTTGCACATGAGGCTCTACTGGGAAGGTAAATGTAGTCGCCAGGACTCTAGTCGAGGCTCCCGTCGCAGATCAGCACTGCGGGGAGCAGAGGTTTTAGGGTTCAGCGCAGCTATCTTCTCACGTACTTCAACCCTGTGCCAGATGCACTTAGTGTCATCGGAAGGAGTCATATTTGGTCAGAATCTGGAATACCCACCAGGTACTTACAGGGGAGTCGTAAGTTGATCGAGTTTAGAGTTGCAGGTTCTCTTCCGCTAGATTCTGGATCCAGTGGTCGAGAATATCATACAGATAGACAGGCTGCATACAGTGGGCCATGGAAGTGCCGGAGGGGGGTGCCTGAGAGACACGCTTGCATGACAGAAACGCAGAGACTTCCGACCCATCGCAGGACTCCTCAAAGGTAAAGGTGCGTCATTCAACTGGGGTTACCCGCTCTACATCATCCTGTTATGAGACGACATACTGCATCAAATTGAAACCATGGCGGAGGCCTGCACACTCTTCCTGGATGTTGCGAATGGCAAACATGACAGTGGCAACGGGGCATGACAATCTGAGTTTGGACACTGAAAACATTACCCTCACAATATAAGCATCTTAACAGGGGACCCAGATTGTCAGGACACAAGCTAAGCCTGGGACTCTGAACAGTATTGTATATGGAGGCCTCATTGCAGCACTTCCTGCTCTAGAGGTTTGGGGGCGGCGGAGGAGCCCGGAGTTTCACGACACACTGGTTGATGTGGACTACGCCCTCTCCTCCAGTCCTGGCACCACCCACAGGAGCACCTTGGCTGGTGACAGTGTTTCCAGGACTATTCTGTTGTTTAATTGTTTCTGTTTTGGGTTGCCAAAGGGCTAGAACTCACTCTACCACAGAAAGACATTTGAGGGCTCTGCCCCTCTCTTCTCTTATGCACTGTTGCATTTACTGACTCGCTGGCCAGGTCTTAAACCCCCATTCTATATCGGGGAGACAACAGCACAATACACAAACCCACACACACTGACTTGAAGGTACTCGGCCTCAATGTGAGCGGTCTTAGCAGCCCTGTCAAGTGGGCGATGGTGCTGCCCTTTTTAGAACGGGGTCTGCCTCCTCCAAGAGATGCATCTGATGCCCTGAGACTGGCATAGGTTAAAATCTTGCTGTTAGCCCTACCAAAACTCTAATCCAACGAAGAAAGGAGTGGCTATCCTTTTCTCACATTTCTTCCGTGGGACGATTTGGAGTAAAGTAGCTGAGATCAAAGTTAAACTACTGATGTACCGCATCCAAGTAGGAGGACTTCCACTTGCCATAGCATCCGTAAATAATACTCAGGAGTATTTTCTAAAATGAAAGGTGATGGAGACCCGAGGATCCCCTGACCAAGCGAGCCTGACAGAGGGAGACCACGACCTAGCAATGAACATTGAGCTTGATGGGTGAGGACAGCGCATGGAGAGGCAGGGACCCTCACCGGAGGCAGGGTGGAGTGGTTACGGGAGGTGAGGTTGGGATACATATGAAGAATATCCCATCCGCACACTAGAGATTGCACACACTACTTTCCTGCTCATGAAACTTAAACTTGCATTGACTACTTCCTGGGCGCAATGACCGTACAGGCTGGGACCAGGGAGATCACCATCGAAGCCAGAGTCCTGTCCAAGTATGCTTGATTGGCCCTTACCCTACGGGTGGAGGCCCCACAGTGTGTGACCAGCCAGTGGAGATTATGTGGCAGCTTGCTACATTGGATCAACACCTTCCAAAAGCTTACACAAACCATCTCAGACTTCTTGGAGCCCAACGGCACTGGGGACACATCAATAGCCATGCTATAGACAACACTGAAGGTGGTGGCGACAGGGGAGCTTATTGTTAACTCAGCAGCCGAAAACAATCTGCGTAAAGGCAAGAGAGGCGAGCTGGAGGGACGGGTAAGAAACAAGCAGGAGCCCCAAGGATCTGGCAACAGCCAGAGTCCCCACAGACTCAGCTACGCCACCTAGAGCTAGACAAGGCAGAGAACGTACTGCTACACCTACAACACAAATTTACAAATGGGGAGACAAAATTTGCAAGTTCCTTGGCCATATAATTCGAACTAAACAACAGCCCGATAGGGTCAGTGCTCTCCTGAACTTGCACAGCTCCGAGACGCCCACATAGCATCAACCTTCAGGGAGTTTTAAACATCACTTCATTAAGCACAGAACCTACAGGAAGCAGACTAGCACACATAGCCCCAGGGTGCGTGCACCACCGGATTGACCCCACAACAGGCAGGCTCCCTTGATAAAACCATTCGTATTGAAGAAGTGATCTCAGCAATTGCACAAAAGTCCCCCGGTCCGGACTGCTTTTACGCTCTATTTTATAAAACCTTTTTCCAGGCCCTTGCCCCAATCCTCACCAAACTTTTTAACTTGTTCCCTCATAAAGGGACTCTTCCACTCCTAATGAGGGAGGCTACAATATCCCTAATTTGCAAGCACCTCTGTGGCTCATACCACCACAGGTCACTAATATAGCCTCATAGCCGCTGAAGCGACCACACCAGCTATTAAAGGCCCGCTCCAGCGTTAAAGGCCCGAGCCGGAGACGAGGGACTTTAACAAGGGAGCGGGACTTTAATAGCCGGTATAGGCCAGCTACGAAGGGCTATAAGGCTATTAGAACATTCTGCCACTAGAGGACAGAATGTTCTAACAAAAAAAAACAAAGCCTTATGGTAGCGTGAGGGGATTGGAATCCCCTCAGGCTCCCTGAAGCCTCTGTTCACAGCCAGAGCTGTGAACAAAGAAACATTGGAATGTTGGAGCTTCGGGCTTATATCAGCCATTATAAGCCCGGAGTACTCCATTGTTTTCAATGGAGCTCCCAACATTTCAATGTTCTAATAAAGGTTAATGCAAAACTCTTCACAGGCGTTTTAGCAGCCCGTCTCAATCCCCTTATGCCAGTTCTGGTGGATTCTGACCAGAGTTTATCCTCCACTAACAGTGTGGAGACAACACTAAAAAGATTCTACACTTCGTTGACAAGGCCAAGCGATCGTAGTGGGAAGTGATGCTCTTGTTTATTGATGCAGAAAAAGCATTAGACAGAGTACACTTGCCATATCTAGATACTACCCTGGGCCACTTTGGCTACAGGAATAGATTCCGTAGCTGGACAGTGAGCAGTTACAGAGAGCTGAGGCGGTGGTGCAGGTCAACGGAACACTCTGACTCCTTCTCCCTACGCAGGGAGACACTGTTGTTTGCTGTTTATATGGTGCCCATGGCACAATAAGAGTCCGGGACGACCTGTGTATCACCAGAGTGCCCTTCAGGGGAGACACGCACCCCATAAGCTTATATGTGGATGATGTCCTTTTGAGATCTCGAGGATCCTTTGCATTCACTACCAGCCTTTACAGAAGTGCTGTGGCTGTTTGAGAAAGTGTCCGGCTTCAGCATCAATCTACAAACGGTAACAGGACCTTAATCTTTCTGTCGCAGCCTCCCTTCAGGAGTAGCTGGTTGCCTGATACCCACTAATGTGGACTGACTTTTCCATCTCCTACCTTGGGGTACAGAATGCTGCCACGACCACTGACACTGTAACAATCAGCTCCAGTGCCTTACTACGCCAAGTCAAGACTGACCATGTCCAGTGCAGGCATTTCTGCCTCTCCCGGTTGAGGGGAAGAGCTGCCCTGAAAATTACTGTTCTTCCCACGGCTGTATTCCTGTTCCAGGACCTCCCACGTACTCGTCCTCTGGGTACAGTCAACTCACTCCAGGCCAAGCTCTACCTCTTTGCCTGGGAGGGGAAGTGCCCCTGTATGAAATATGAACGTAATTTGAGTGGAGGATTGGTTAGTTAGTTATTTGGATTCAGAAGGATAGCGGAGGGATAGAAGAGGGGAAAAGGGTTGCATTTATATAGTGCTTGCTACCCGTAATGAGGTGTTGAAGCGCTTTTCTTTTTTCGGCGAGTACCATGCTACTTGGAACCCATAAAGGATTAGGATATAGTGACATATGAAATTTGATAAGTGGGCATGTTAGGCTGTTATTTTGATTGAAAAGGATAGTGGAGGGATAGAAGAGTGAAGAATGTAGTTTTTTTTTTTTGGGACGTCATAGCAGTAGTGGGAGGCCTGGGATGAGTAAAAAGGGATGTGGAGGGGAAGAGTTAGAGGGAAGAGTTTAGAAAGGTTTGTTTTGGGGGATCAGTATAATAAAAAGAGGTGTCAGATGGTGCAAGGCGGGTAGAGTAAGGGTTCTAGAAAGGGTTCTTTTGGGGGTCATAGTAGTGGTATGGGGTTTGAGATTAATGTGAGAGTGGTTGTAGAGGATATATTGACAGAGGTATAGGGTGAGAAATAGGGTAGTACATTGGAAAGAGTAGTAGAAAGAGGTTTGAGATGAGTCAGAGAGTTGAGGTAGAAGATATATTGAGAGAGGTATAGGGTGAGAAATAGGGTAGTGCATTGAATATGCACTGGTGCTTTATGACCATCAGATAGTCGTGGAATACCTCTGGCTACACCAGAAACAAAGGGCTTTTTGGCCTACGTTCTTCTCCTGTCTACGGAGCCACTCTCACTGTATGGGGCAGAGTGGCCACTCAAAAGGATCTGACACCCTTCCCCTCCCCAATGACACCCATACTGGGTAACCTGGACTTCACCATAGGCATCCACCCCACTGCCTTTTCCATGTGGCAACATTCAGGTTTCAAGTCCATTGGACACTTCTTCAGCACAGATGGAGTCATCACATTTGACCAACTGAGGTCCGGCTATGAGCTCCCCGAAACAGAACGTCTCCATTACCTACAGATTTCACACTAGGTAATACACCCCAACATCTGGAAGGGAGCTCGAGGCTCCTCACTCCTTTTGAAAGATGGCTTTTGATGAAGAATGACTGCAAATGTTTCATCCTGACCTTTACGCCCTTCTGACACAGCCCCACACGGAAGAGAAAACCCCAGCACAGAGGCGATGGGGAAAAGGAACTAGGGTGATGTCTCACACATAAAGAATGATGGGAGGTATATTATAGGGCAAGTCCTACAGCACGTAACACAGCAAATGTGGAAACAGCCAACAAGATAGCAACATATTGGTATATTATGCTCTCTTGCTACTTAAAGTCGCTACTTAAAGGAAGCCTGACTCGCAGCGAGGACGTCTGGCTGCACCTCTTGTGGACGTGTCCAAAACTAACCCAGTACTGGGACGACGTCTTAATGGACTGAGATACTTAAATGAAAACTAAGCTCCCCCGCTACCCGGCTTACATTGTGCAAAGTCTCCCCAAGCCTCTGACCGTTCCCAATTTATCTTCTTAAAGTTGTATTTTTGATCATTATTTTCAATAGTATATTCGGATTATAGAATATAGTAGCTCTGTATAATTATTATACATTAGCTGTTATATGTGTTCCCTCCCTCCCCTCCCTTACAGTCATCCTTTATGTATCTCTTGAATATGTTTTATCTAAGTACAGATTGTAATTTTTTTAATGATGACGTATAATTTCTGATTTGTTTTTTAGGTATTTTTTGCTATATAATGCTATTTTCCCTATTGTCTTTATTAGTTGTCTATTATTAAAAACATCAATAAAATATTTTGAGCGCAAAAATCTAGAAAGAGTTGCCAAATTGGCTTAGCACTAGGCGCAGTGCTCCAGGGGATACTCTCCCACTGGAGCACAGACAGAGTGCCAAACACAGGGCTTGGTTACATAGAATATGGCGCATCTTGAGCATGGAGAAACTGACTTTGGTGGTGATCTACAACCCTGTGGGCCCATACGTCGTGTTACTTTCTCTAGAGTTTAATGAACTGACATGCACTAAGTACCTGAGATTGCTATGCCTGGTTACCAGAAGAGACATACTCACCAGGATCCAGGCTGAGAGGGGAGGGCACAGAGGAGCTAGTCCATCCTCCTTTTCCAGGCCCTCTCTGCTTTCTGGGAGCTTAAACTGAGGTTGGGGTACTTTAGGCCTTGGCAAGAGGACATCAAAAAGGGATTGGATTGTACAGATCACACTTACAAAGAGTGAGTACAAAGGTGGGGGCAGACGGGGAGGGGGGAAGTTGAAATTTATTTACAAGTTAATTTAATTGTTTCTACTCTGAAGCTTGCTTTCACTTGGCGAGATACCTACCGGTACTCTGTCTCTGATTGTAGCACTACACTTTCTGAACTTTTCTCATCCCTGTGAAAACAAATTTGAACTATAAAAGCAAATGTGTTGAAATAAATTAACAAATGATTTTAAAACTGTATATGGAATTCCAGTCTCAGTTTGTTACACTCACCCTAGGCAGTCCCACAGAGGGGCTGCATCCTCTTAATCTGTCATGAGGGTGACCAATCACAGACTGGCACTGTGTCCCCTTTCCCTTTCGATAATTAAAGTACCAAGGCCAGCCATTGAGGAAGTCCCATATCAGTGCAGCAACCCTCCTAGGCTACCACTTCAGCAAACTGCAAGCTCCTCCTCCAGGGAAGGGATCTGAAGTGCCATCAACCGTGGGGTCCCCCAGCATACTCTGCGCTGGGAAGGCAGATTAATTTATGGGGTTCCCTAAGCACCTCCTAAACTGCCATTACTAAAGCGGTGGAGGTGCAGCTTTGCAGCTGGACCTGGTGGTGTTGAAGATCCAGTCTTGTGCCTGTGGTGGTGGAGGCCTGACCTAGCAGCAGTGCCTGATGGTGGTGGTGTTAATGAGTGCGATGGTGATGGTAGTGGTGGAGGCCCCGTCCATGCAGCTTTAACTGGTGGTGAAGCTCCAACCCCTACTGCTGTACAGCAGCGGCTCGTGCAGCTAAGAACAGGGGTGCAGTGAGGCCGGGTGAGAGGGGTGGTGATTTTGACAGACAAAGGAAAATTATTTATTTAATTTGACCTTGTGGCCGTCTATCGAATCATCCCCAACCAGGACCCACTGCTCTTACCTGCACGGCCACCACCTACTGCTGTGCCTGATGGTGGCGTCGATGGTAGTGGTGGAGGCCCCGGCCATGTAGCTCTAGCTGGTGGTAAAGGTCCAACCCTGTAGCTGTGTCTGTTTGTCAGTTAGGCTCTAGTTATGGTAGGAGCTTCAGTCCTATTGCCCTGGCTTCCCTGGACCCGTAGGTGATTTTCTTCTGGATTCCTGACAGAGCCAGTACCCGAGCGCTCAGTTACAAGCAGCCAGAGTCTCCTACCTCGCCCCATATACAGACCCACTTAACAGCAATGAGGACCGCATGTGAACAGAACTATTGCAACTAACCATCAACATTGACACTATGTGGGATGGTCAAAGGAAATGGTGGCTGGGGAGGGGCAAGGTTCTCATGGCAAGTAAATGTAAATGTGCTGGACTTGTAAAGCGCACAGCTGCCCGTAAGCGTCCCAGCGCTTGCTTAGGGAACCCGTCCTGGTATTCCCCTGTGAGAAACCACGGCAGGGTGTCCACAAGGTGAAAGCCAGGCATCCCGCTGCGAGGGGCCGTAGTGGAGATTAAGCAAGCTATTGCCCAGAGTCGCAGAGTGTGACCCCATGAGTTGAGTAGGCACCAGAGCGAGAATTGTCGAGTCCATGGAATTTTGAGCCCAAGACCCGCCGAGGCGGGGAATCGAACGCTGGTCCACGGTCGATCTCAGCTTCCGGGTCTGCCGCCTCTAACCACTGAGCCACGCTTCTACAAGTAGTAAGCCTGCTCCCCTAAAACCTTCTTAGTCAGATGAGAGGAACAGCAAATCCTACATCAGGAGTGGTTTTTCTTTTGAAACACAAGTGAAAACTGAGTCTGAATTCTTTGTTTGTTTTGTTCAAGTTTGTGGCTGAAGGCACAACATCTTCCCTTATGAAACAGTTCAGCAAGGACAATACACCCTTTAAACGCTTTGAAGCAAAGGAGCAAATATACCATAAAAAGGTCATTGAGCTAAAAACATTTCCTTCATCTTCACTGTAGATCTATTCTTCCCACTGATCTTCCATTGGATCTTGTCTGTAGTAAGAGATGGTAGGTGATTCTGACGAGTCATTTACTAACGCCTAATGCATGTAGGTGACAAAGTCTTCACTTTGTGAACTGGCATCAAAGGGAAGGTAGATGCGGAATACAGAGGTGACTGACCTTCAAGGAGATGGACCATAAGGAGTTGACTGATGTAGAAGGAGACAGACCATAAGGAGGCGACTGAAGTGCAAGGAGATAAACAATACAGAGGTGACTGCGGTACAAGAAGATAGACCAAAAGGGGGTGACTGAAGCCCAAGCAGACTGACCATACGGAACTGCCTGAAGCACAAGGAGATAAGACTATAAGGAGGTGACAGAAGTACAAGAAGATAGACCATAAGGAGGTGACCAAAGTACAAGGAGATAGACCATAAGGAGGTGTCCGAATTACAAGGAGATAGACCATAAGGAGGTGACCAAAGTACAAGGAGATAGACCGTAAGGAGGTGACCGAAGTACAAGGAGATAGACCATAAGGAGGTGACCAAAGTACAAGGAGATAGACCATAAGGAGGTGACCAAAGTACAAGGAGATAGACTATAAGGAGTTGACCGAAGTACAAGGAGATAGACTATAAGGAGTTAACTGAAGTACAAGGAGATAGACTATAAGGAGGTGACTGAGGTACAAGGAGATAGACCATAAGGAGGTGACCAAAGTACAAGGAGATAGACCATAAGGAGGTGACCAAAGTACAAGGAGATAGACCATAAGGAGGTGACCAAAGTACAAGGAGATAGACTATAAGGAGTTAACTGAAGTACAAGGAGATAGACTATAAGGAGGTGACTGAGGTACAAGGAGATAGACCATAAGGAGGTGACCGAAGTACAAGGAGATAGACCATAAGGAGGTGACCGAAGTACAAGGAGATAGACCATAAGGAGGTGACCAAAGTACAAGGAGATAGACCATAAGGAAGTGACCAAAGTACAAGGAGATAGACCATAAGGAGGTGACTGAAGTACAAGGAGATAGACTATAAGGAGTTGACCGAAGTACAAGGAGATAGACTATAAGGAGTTGACTGAAGTACAAGGAGATAGACTATAAGGAGTTGACCGAAGTACAAGGAGATAGACTATAAGGAGTTAACTGAAGTACAAGGAGATAGACTATAAGGAGGTGACTGAGGTACAAGGAGATAGACCATAAGGAGGTGACCGAAGTACAAGGAGATAGACCATAAGGAGGTGACCAAAGTACAAGGAGATAGACCATAAGGAGGTGACCAAAGTACAAGGAGATAGACCATAAGGAGGTGACCAAAGTACAAGGAGATAGACTATAAGGAGTTAACTGAAGTACAAGGAGATAGACTATAAGGAGTTAACTGAAGTACAAGGAGATAGACTATAAGGAGGTGACTGAGGTACAAGGAGATAGACCATAAGGAGGTGACCGAAGTACAAGGAGATAGACCATAAGGAGGTGACCGAAGTACAAGGAGATAGACCATAAGGAGGTGACCAAAGTACAAGGAGATAGACCATAAGGAAGTGACCAAAGTACAAGGAGATAGACCATAAGGAGGTGACTGAAGTACAAGGAGATAGACTATAAGGAGTTGACCGAAGTACAAGGAGATAGACTATAAGGAGTTGACTGAAGTACAAGGAGATAGACTATAAGGAGTTGACCGAAGTACAAGGAGATAGACTATAAGGAGTTAACTGAAGTACAAGGAGATAGACTATAAGGAGGTGACTGAGGTACAAGGAGATAGACCATAAGGAGGTGACCGAAGTACAAGGAGATAGACCATAAGGAGGTGACCGAAGTACAAGGAGAAAGACCATAAGGAGGTGACCGAAGTACAAGGAGATAGACTATAAGGAGTTGACTGAAGTACAAGGAGATAGACCGTAAGGAAGTGACCAAAGTAAAAGGAGATAGACCATAAGGAAGTGACCGAAGTTCAAGGAGATAGACTATAAGGAGGTGACCGAAGTACAAGGAGATAGACCATGAGGAGGTGACCAAAGTACAAGGAGATAGACCATGAGGAGATGTCTGAATTACAAGGAGATAGACTATAAGGAGGTGACCAAAGTACAAAAAGATAGACCATGAGGAGGTGACCGAAGTAAAAGGAGATAGATCGTAAGGAAGTGACTGAAGTACAAGGAGATAGATCGTAAGGAGGTGACCGAAGTACAAGGAGATAGACCATAAGGAGGTGACCAAAGTACAAGGAGATAGACCATAAGGAGGTGACCAAAGTACAAGGAGATAGACTATAAGGAGTTAACTGAAGTACAAGGAGATAGACTATAAGGAGGTGACTGAGGTACAAGGAGATAGACCATAAGGAGGTGACCGAAGTACAAGGAGATAGACCATAAGGAGGTGACCGAAGTACAAGGAGATAGACCATAAGGAGGTGACCAAAGTACAAGGAGATAGACCATAAGGAAGTGACCAAAGTACAAGGAGATAGACCATAAGGAGGTGACCAAAGTACAAGGAGATAGACCATAAGGAGGTGACCAAAGTACAAGGAGATAGACCATAAGGAGGTGACCAAAGTACAAGGAGATAGACTATAAGGAGGTGACTGAAGTACAAGGAGATAGACTATAAGGAGTTGACCGAAGTACAAGGAGATAGACTATAAGGAGTTGACTGAAGTACAAGGAGATAGACTATAAGGAGTTGACCGAAGTACAAGGAGATAGACTATAAGGAGTTAACTGAAGTACAAGGAGATAGACTATAAGGAGGTGACTGAGGTACAAGGAGATAGACCATAAGGAGGTGACCGAAGTACAAGGAGAAAGACCATAAGGAGGTGACCGAAGTACAAGGAGATAGACCATAAGGAGGTGACCGTAGTACAAGGAGATAGAATATAAGGTGGTGACGGAAATACAAGGAGATCGACTATAAGGAGGTGACCGAAGTACAAGGAGATAGACCATAAGGAGGTGACCGAAGTACAAAAAGATAGACCATGAGGAGGTGACCGAAGTAAAAGGAGATAGACTATAAGGAGGTGACTGAAGTTTAAGGAGATAGACCATAAGGAGGTGACCGAAGAACAAGGAGAAAGACCATAAGGAGGTGACCAAAGTACAAAAAGATAGACCATGAGGAGGTGACCGAAGTAAAAGGAGATAGACTATAAGGAGGTGACTGAAGCACAAGCAGACAGACAATAGGCAGGTGACTGAGGTGCTAACATTTACTTCACACTGCTGTGTGGGTCTGTTGTCTCCACTGACCTACCATCACTTTTAGGCAGCCTGTCGCAGCAGATCGTCAGTGAAACGAACATACCATTTACTAACATCAAAAAGTGCAGCAAAGTGTGGAGGCCACAGTGACTCACCGACTCATCGCTGAGGAGCTCCAGAATCTGCTTCACAGTCTGTGCTGAAAACTGATGCTGGCCGCCCCTGGTTGAGCCCCATCTGTTGTCGTCATCAGAAGCATCCGTGCCTTTTAAAGAGAGAACAACAGGAACAGGAAGAAGAAAAAGGTGTGCAAGTGCACAAACATGTATTTATAGAGCTTTCTTTTATCCCAGGGCGCTGAACATAGGTATTGGCAGAATATAGGAGAATGGACCCTTGTGTGCCACACTCGTACCCCATCAGTGAATTCTGATAACGTCTTCTAAACAGAAACACAGTGAGAATGTAGCAACAGGCCTGTTGAGCAGCTGGGAACTTCCAGAAGTTTCAGCCCACCAGACCAGTTTGTGTCTGTCTCAGCTAGCACCATGGTGCACATTGGTGACAGCAGCAAACTGTGGTAACTGGATGGGTATACAGGCTGCTGGCGTCTGTTTAAGTATAAATTAAAAAGGTGTGCTTACTGTGGAAAAAGTTTGCATTACCCTGGCATTGATGAAACTGTAAAATACATGGTTTGTATGTAAATGTAAATGTAAAATGTAAATTGATACTTGTATAGCGCACTACTCACCCGCAAGGGTCTCAAGGCGCTTGTACAAATACCGCTGTGGAACCCATCCTGGCGTTCCCTGTGAGGCGTCCACTCCTGGGCACCCCCAAGGTGGAGGCCAGGCATCCTTAGCGTTGTGGGGGCCGTTGTGGAGATTAAGCAAGCTATTGCCCAGAGTTGCAGAGTGGGACTCCATGATTGGAATAGGCACCGAGGCAAGAATTATCAGGTCCATGGAATTTTGAGCCCAAGACCCGCCGAGGCAGGGAATTGAACCCTGGTCCCGGGCTAGACCTCTGCATCAGGGTCTGCCTGCTCTAATCATTGAGCCACACTTCTCCACACAGCCACACTTCTCCACACAGCATCTTGTAAACTGAGAATGTTTATGCATCAATAGCCTTGTGTAAATTAGTCAACTATGCCTCCTAGTAGAAATTTCTGTGTAACTTCTGAAGTCAGGGAAGTGATAGGGGGAGGGATGGCCTTTATAAAAAAAATATTGCTAAGACAAATGACCCCGACAGTCGTTACCTCCTGACCGCATCACTTCTTCTGCCAGCTGACCGGCAGACTTCTTCTTCTGCTGCTGTCGCGACAGTGGTCCAACGCTATCCATAAACCACAGGTCCGGCGGAGCCCAGGGGGCACCCAGCTGCTGCTCGTGGAGAGCACGGTCAGCTTCCAGGGCTCGTTTCACCAATTCCTTTATCTCCTCCTCGTTCATCAGCCAGATGTCACGGAACTTCTTGGAATCCACTGTCGCAAAGTGCCTGGAAGCAGTGGGCCAAAGGAGATGGCGGGTAAGTCACACACATCTCAAAGGAACTGAGGGGGTTGTAGGAGCACTCCGGGTTTTTTTTCTAAATTTATCGGTTTTATCCAATGGTGCTGCGATTGTTAAGGGTTGTCAGTCCTGGTACTAAGGTTCGTTATGGTGGAAATGAGTTTCCACCCAATCGCGCACTGTTCACTTAGCGTCCTGGCGCCTTCTGTAGTTTATCGTTTCAAACTTTGTTTAAACCACACTTGTTTTTTATTCCATTAATTTATCTTTTTATTATTTCATGCTTATATTCTTTTTTTCTTTTTTCATATAGGCTATAGTTTCATTGTACTACATTCACATAACTATATGATTACTGACGTTTCTTTACAATACATTTTTACATCATGTTTATCAGCATTTGTTTGGCACATATGATATAATACACTTGATAAGCATTTCTTGAATGAGCCCAATGCATTTCGGCACTCGTATGTGCCTTCATCAGGGGCAGTATCTACAAAAGGAAAATGAGAAAGCATAGTGTAAGTGTTTTAAGTCATGTATTTGTGGGGGGTTCTCTGCATGTGTGACCTTGTTATATGCATACCTGATTGTTGTTGTTTTGTACCAATTAAATCCTGTTCTTCCACTTGACCACTATACCTCTGTTCAAAACACAAATAAAAGCCACTATGTAATTGATCCGCGTGTACGTGTGTGATTGATAATATCTTGGCACAAGATGCCCTACATACCTTCAGTAATAGTGTCACGGGTTTCTGTAAAAATAAACGAAAAAGTGTCTTAGCTACTATCTCTCGTTCACTAAGTCGATCATCTCACAATCTGCATTAACAACGTACCTTATTTAACTGTGCCTTGGGTCTCTGAAATATACCAACCAGAACTATGTCTTAGCTACAGTTTGAAATGAAATTAAATAACAACTGAAAAACGGGTGGCGGTAGCTCGCCGTGTTTACCTTGTCTTGCTCACTCCGCTCAAAAATCTAAAAAAAACGAAATACAACACAATGAATACTATGAACCATCCTTGTATCCTCGTTAGTTATCCAAAAATAATAATTCTCTCCAACTCTACTTCATGCGCTACCGTCGTACCTGTATCAAAGCCTTATGCCGTTGTTCAAATTCCCGCAAACCGGTAGGTAGTGTATGTTCGCTGATTCCTGACTTTTAATCACTACGCTCCACTCCGGGACGACTCCGCGGAGTTTACAAATGAAGACGGACTAGCTCCTAGGTTCACAATACTGTGGGCGCCATCTTAGAACGGTGCACAAACCTGTTGGTGTAGTTAGAAAACCTAATCCAACCATGTTTACTCATCACAACAAGGTCCCTTATCATTTGCAAATAACATTGAACAAGTTCTTATGTGTGGATATGTTGACTGGTCGCCCATTTGTATATCAATGTATGTGCGATATCACTGGTGTTGCGGTAACGCCTAAGTACTACAGATGAACTCCGTGAAATTGACTACCAATACCTTATAGGTTATAAACTATTCGTGCCATGCTTGTGGTCTACGCCATATTGAGACTATTGTAATCCTATTTGTATTGGCAACAACATTCTATTCTTTGCTCAGAGTCCCACGTGATTACTCTTCTCGCTTATTCTGAGAGCGTCTCTGTGTATTGTTATCTAGAGTTAAATCTCGTGTTATGTTAAGTGGTGTATTGGTTGAGAACAGTGTTTAAATTTTGTGTGCTTGTTGTCACCTCATCAGGTTATATGATGTATAAGTTCATGTTTTAAATTACACTTTTGGATCACGCATAATTTACACATCTGACTGATTACTAGTATTTCATGATTCTCAAAAGCTAAATACTAAAGTACATATCCCTCTTCTGAGTTGTGGTTATTCATTGCAATCCTTAATGATACATAAATACTTGTTTGTGGAATGCCTCACCCTGCCAGAATTAATATTGTTCATGGTTGTCCCTATAGAAAACATGCTAAATCATACTTATCATTCAGACCTATTGGTATCATGGTGTTCAGATATTTTATCCGAAATAGTTCACGTTGTAGTAATTTCTGATTTCTAATTTCTAATTTAAAATATTTCTAAAGCGCAGCATACACCATGCGGTTTCTTGGCGCTAGTGGGCGGATCGGCAGCTGAGGGAAAGAAAGCAAGAAGGAAAGGAATGAAGAGCTAAGCGGGGAAGGCCAGATTGAAGAGGAAGGTTTTTAAATCTTTGCGAAAGGAGAGGTACCGGGTAGCAGAGCGGAGATGATCAGGGAGGGAGTTCCAAAATGTTGGGGCCAAGGTGGAAAAGTTGGCCCCACCCCACTTTTTACGTGTAAAACGTGGGATCTGAAGAAGAGACTTAGAGGAAGACCGGAGCTCTCTTGTGGGAACATAAGGTTTTATTAGTGAGGAGATGAAGGCGATGATTGTTGATACCTTGTTTCAATGGTACCTGTTCCAAAATTAGAAATCTTAATTGAGAAACGCTGTGTTCCTCTTGGATCCAATGTTGTACCAGTGGTGAGGTCAAAGAATTGTTGCGAATTCGACTTTTATGTTCTGATATTCGCACTTTCACTTTGCGTTCAGTCTTTCCAATATACATCTTTCCGCACGGGCACTTGATTCCATATACCACGTTTTGTGTGTTACAGTCACTTGTGTGTCTTAAACGTATCTGTTTTCCCGTTGTTGGGTGGGTGCATGTATTTCCTATTATTGCGTTATTGCAATTGATGCAATTATGACACCGGATCATTCCTTTGTTGGTGATAGATGTTTCTGGTTGTTGTTTGAGTTTCAGTTTTTCTTTTAGATTCAATCCTCTGGTATAGGCGTGTAATGGTAGCTCTTTGAATAATCCATTAAAATTTGGTTCCAAAGATAGTAATTCCCATCTTTTATTGATTATATTTCTGATCTTGTATGATCGAGTGGTGTATTTTGTTACAAATACCATTCTGTCCTGTTGTTTTTTGGGTCGTGGTTGCAATAATGTTGTTCTATCCATTGTTGATACCTTTTCAATCTGTTCTTGTAATATGTTGTTTGGGTATCCTCTCTCCTCGTATTTCTGTACTTGTCTTTCCAAAGTTTTTACACATGTTTGCGTGTTCGAACATATGCGTTTTATTCGGATGAATTGAGATAACGGTAAATTTTTAATTAAGCTCCTTGGATGGAAGCTAGTGTAGCTGAGGGCACTATTCCGATCCGTAGCCTTTGTGTACAATTCCGTGTCAAATCCATTTTCCGTTTTAGTGATTCTGACGTCAAGAAAATCAATTACATCATTACTGATTTTATGTGTGAATTGTATTCTGGTCTCCACCTGGTTAAGTGTTCTTATTAGATGTTCCAATCTTTCCTGTGTGTCGTCCCAAATTAGAAAAATATCATCTATGAAACAGCAATAGTTGCAACAAAAATTTTTTTTTGCCAGTTGGTATGTCATTCAATCTGAGTAATGCCCACTCTGCGGCTTCAAGACCTGCTGCATGTGGTATAGATGTATAGAGTGCCACCACATCAATGGTGCACAATATCCAGTGGTCTTGATATCCTTCTTGTATCCAAGATAATTTATTCAAAAAGTCTGTTGTGTCTCTGATGTATGAGCCCCATTGTTGAACAAATTTTTGCAGATGATAATCAATGTATTGTCCTAGGGGATCAAAAATCGACCCGCACCCTGACACAATCGGTCTGAACGGTGGGTTGGTTGGGTGTTTATGAATCTTAGGGATCATGTATATTCGTGGTCTTCTCGGATTTTTGGCTGTTAGAAATGATACTGTTTGTTCATCCATGGTGTTGTTGAGTTTGGCTGTCTGTAATATGCCTTCCAGCATGTTTTGAAGTGTTGTTGTTGGGTCTGAAGGCAACTGAAGATATGTGTCTTGATTCAAGACATGTTCATGCACTTTGTGTTCATAATACTGTGTGTCCATAAGTACTAGTGCTCCTCTCTTGTCGGCTGGTTGTATTGTCAAATTTGCATCATTAGCCAGGTTGTTGATTATGTGTTGTTCACTTATTGTCAAGTTATTATGTCTTTTCCTTTTGTAATCCAATGTCTTTAAATCGTCTAAAACGGAAAATGGATTTGACACGGAATTGTACACAAAGGCTACGGATCGGAATAGTGCCCTCAGCTACACTAGCTTCCATCCAAGGAGCTTAATTAAAAATTTACCGTTATCTCAATTCATCCGAATAAAACGCATATGTTCGAACACGCAAACATGCGTAAAAACTTTGGAAAGACAAGTACAGAAATACGAGGAGAGAGGATACCCAAACAACATATTACAAGAACAGATTGAAAAGGTATCAACAATGGATAGAACAACATTATTGCAACCACGACCCAAAAAACAACAGGACAGAATGGTATTTGTAACAAAATACACCACTCGATCATACAAGATCAGAAATATAATCAATAAAAGATGGGAATTACTATCTTTGGAACCAAATTTCAATGGATTATTCAAAGAGCTACCATTACACGCCTATACCAGAGGATTGAATCTAAAAGAAAAACTGAAACTCAAACAACAACCAGAAACATCTATCACCAACAAAGGAATGATCCGGTGTCATAATTGCATCAATTGCAATAACGCAATAATAGGAAATACATGCACCCACCCAACAACGGGAAAACAGATACGTTTAAGACACACAAGTGACTGTAACACACAAAACGTGGTATATGGAATCAAGTGCCCGTGCGGAAAGATGTATATTGGAAAGACTGAACGCAAAGTGAAAGTGCGAATATCAGAACATAAAAGTCGAATTCGCAACAATTCTTTGACCTCACCACTGGTACAACATTGGATCCAAGAGAAACACAGCGTTTCTCAATTAAGATTTCTAATTTTGGAACAGGTACCATTGAAACAAGGTATCAACAATCATCAGAAATTACTACAACGTGAACTATTTTGGATAAAATATCTGAACACCATGATACCAATAGGTCTGAATGATAAGTATGATTTAGCATGTTTTCTATAGGGACAACCATGAACAATATTAATTCTGGCAGGGTGAGGCATTCCACAAACAAGTATTTATGTATCATTAAGGATTGCAATGAATAACCACAACTCAGAAGAGGGATATGTACTTTAGTATTTAGCTTTTGAGAATCATGAAATACTAGTAATCAGTCAGATGTGTAAATTATGCGTGATCCAAAAGTGTAATTTAAAACATGAACTTATACATCATATAACCTGATGAGGTGACAACAAGCACACAAAATTTAAACACTGTTCTCAACCAATACACCACTTAACATAACACGAGATTTAACTCTAGATAACAATACACAGAGACGCTCTCAGAATAAGCGAGAAGAGTAATCACGTGGGACTCTGAGCAAAGAATAGAATGTTGTTGCCAATACAAATAGGATTACAATAGTCTCAATATGGCGTAGACCACAAGCATGGCACGAATAGTTTATAACCTATAAGGTATTGGTAGTCAATTTCGCGGAGTTCATCTGTAATACTTAGGCGTTACCGCAACACCAGTGATATCGCACATACATTGATATACAAATGGGCGACCAGTCAACATATCCACACATAAGAACTTGTTCACTGTTATTTGAAAATGATAAGGGACCTTGTTGTGATGAGTAAACATGGTTGGATTAGGTTTTCTAACTACACCAACAGGTTTGTGCACCGTTCTAAGATGGCGCCCACAGTATTGTGAACCTAGGAGCTAGTCCGTCTTCAGTTGTAAACTCCGCGGAGTCGTCCCGGAGTGGAGCGTAGTGATTAAAAGTCAGGATCAGCGAACATACACTACCTACCGGTTTGCGGGAATTTGAACAACGGCATAAGGCTTTGATACAGGTACGACGGTAGCGCATGAAGTAGAGTTGGAGAGAATTATTATTTTTGGATAACTAACGAGGATACAAGGATGGTTCATAGTATTCATTGTGTTGTATTTCGGTTTTTTTAGATTTTTGAGCGGAGTGAGCAAGACAAGGTAAACACGGCAAGCTACCGCGACCCGTTTTTCAGTTGTTATTTAATTTCATTTCAAACTGTAGCTAAGACATAGTTCTGGTTGGTATATTTCAGAGACCCAAGGCACAGTTAAATAAGGTACGTTGTTAATGCAGATTGTGAGATGATCGACTTAGTGAACGAGAGATAGTAGCTAAGACACTTTTTCGTTTATTTTTACAGAAACCCGTGACACTATTACTGAAGGTATGTAGGGCATCTTGTGCCAAGATATTATCAATCACACACGTACACGCGGATCAATTACATAGTGGCTTTTATTTGTGTTTTGAACAGAGGTATAGTGGTCAAGTGGAAGAACAGGATTTAATTGGTACAAAACAACAACAATCAGGTATGCATATAACAAGGTCACACATGCAGAGAACCCCCCACAAATACATGACTTAAAACACTTACACTATGCTTTCTCATTTTCCTTTTGTAGATACTGCCCCTGATGAAGGCACATACGAGTGCCAAAATGCATTGGGCTCATTCAAGAAATGCTTATCAAGTGTATTATATCATATGTGCCAAACAAATGCTGATAAACACGATGTAAAAATGTATTGTAAAGAAACGTCAGTAATCATATAGTTATGTGAATGTAGTACAATGAAACTATAGCCTATATGAAAAAAGAAAAAAAGAATATAAGCATGAAATAATAAAAAGATAAATTAATGGAATAAAAAACAAGTGTGGTTTAAACAAAGTTTGAAACGATAAACTACAGAAGGCGCCAGGACGCTAAGTGAACAGTGCGCGATCGGGTGGAAACTCATTTCCACCATAACGAACACACATCTCAAAGACATATAAAGACAAGATTTGAACCTCAGTCTCTAGAAAAAGTAAACAAGAGTTAGAAACCCCAAAGAAAAGAGTTGCACCTAAGACCATAAGAAGTTTACCTTCCAGCACCCCAACAGTGCCCCTGCTTGTGGACCTTGGGATGATGGGCATCTCTTCACTTGCAAAGCTAACACCACTCTGGACTGGATCAGACTGTGGGGGTGGGGGGTGCTGAACTAGGCCACTCCAGGGAGGCCTTATTCAATGTCTTATCTCTCCTCAGTAACTAAGCACTTGGATGGCTTAGAAATGTCTGTTGCGTGTTGGTGGGGGGTAGCTATGCCAGACTCTGGTCTCAGCTGGGGCCCTTACCATAGGGCAGCCTAGGAGGTCAAATCTGTAAATAAAGCATGGCTTCTGGGGATGATGCCTTAGATACCACTCAAAGCAGCCTGACGCAATCAATACGTGTACACCCAACCTGAGCCAGACCAGGATGAAGTGGAACCAGTGCCGGCCAGAGTTTTATACCTCCAGCTTAGGGTTGACATTTTACTACTGAATGATGTTACTTCGAAATGAGGTGCTGCATAAGATCAAACACAAATGTTATCAATTGTTATAGCTGCTTGGATTGTGCTGAAGACGAGATGCATTTCTGTTTTTCTTCCCAAAGTATGCCATTGCGAGGACAAGAAGGCAAAAACTTTTGGGAAGAAATTGGGGCATACAGAGTGTAGAGGCCATGACAGATCAGATACACTCTACAAATTCAAGACCAGTGGTATTTGCCACTTCATGGTATCTACTGGCTGCATGTAAAGTCATTCAATGCTTTATATTGGAATGATTAAGTTCTTTAAATTGTAATGTATGCATTAGGTTTTTAAAGTATTGAAAATCAGGTGATGTTGTACCCTTTAATGACTAACTTTTTTTATTTGTATTGAGTATTGCTGATTCTTATGGCTTTTCTGTTCTATGAGCTTTAGCCCTGACATAAACATGAACTAGAAAAAGGATTTGAAACAGCATTCCGTGTGGGATATAAACATTGCTACAATTGACCAGACGTACAGCATCAGTGAGGCATGGCAACCAAGGGGAGGACAAAGGTAGGTGTAGTGGGCATCCAATGACAGCTGCACAATTACTGCACACTTACTGCACATGTGATGCAGATTTTAGTGCACACAAAAAGAATCCTGCCAACAACTGCACGTACTTAGGGTCACACAAACACTGGGGATATAAATATTATTTGTAGTGTTAGGATCACAAATCAGAGCTCCTTGGACAAAGACTTGTTTCTTTTATTGTCTCCATACAGACCCACAATTAGTCCTACAGAAATATAAAATATTGTATACAGTTTGCTGTGCTGTTACAACAAACCTGGAAACTCAAAAGCTGAATATACACAGTTTTGTGTTATACAACTTTGAATTGTTTTCGCCCTTTATACTCTTTGATTGAAGTTTAAAGAAAAAAAACAAGAAAAAATACTACTAAGCATGACTGTGGGACAAAACTTCCAAAACTCCACTTTGAGGGAAAATATGGGAGCAAAACATGTTTGTGAGAAAATTCTCTCAGAAAACATTTTTGTGCAGAAAATTCTTGAGAGAGGAAAGGTGAGCAAAGTTGAGAACTATGGCAGACTTAAGTTTGCCAACGTGGAGGTCAGATTTTGAAACTTGACCCTCTGCTTGTAAATCAGTGATTGACAGATCCGCTTGCTTAACGTTTACAGAGCTTTCCTACTTCTCCCCCCACCCAAAGAATCAACAAAAGTCTTGGCATGTGGTTAGACAAGTCGCTCAACTTTAACCACCAGGTGGCCAAACTATCTGACACCAGCTTTGGCCTCCTAAGACTGCTGCGCAAAATCCTTCCGTTCCTACCCTTTCATGCCAGACGGATTATGGTACAAGGTCTAATTCTGTCCCGTTTGGACTGTGGGAACGCCCTATACCTCGGGCCCCCCAGTCCACCCTAAATAAGCTACAAATAATCCAGAACTGCGCAGCCAGAACCCTTATCCAAATCCCCTGGCGACTCTCGGTTAAATCCTGACTAAAAGACCTCCACTGGCTCCCAGTAAAGGCAAGGATAGAATTCAAGGCTATGGGCATCGCACATCGTTCTTACTGGGGAACAGGACCCATCATCAATCGCCCCCTTATAACCGCTACCATACCAACAGATGACTTAGATCAGGATCCTCCTACCTCGCCATAATACCCAGTTTCAAGAGACCGCTCGTTCTCTCACAACCTCGCTAGGCTCTGGAATGCCCTGCCTCTCACACTCAGATCAGAACCCAAACTACTCACCTTCCGAAAACTACTGAAAACCTGGCTCTTTAGCAAACCAGAGTAGCTTCCTGCGCCTCTGTCTCAAGCTTGACCTCTTGCAGCGCTGGGACGCCTTAGGGTAGCCACTGCGCTTTACAAATCGTCTTTTCATTTCATTTAATTTCACTTCTGGAGGTGTAACACATCAACAGGAGAGAAGGAGGCAAGAGGGAGGTGAGACCCACTGGTCCCTCAAACACCAATATGTGTTCAGTGGAGACCCTGTACCCACTGCATAGGGTCTCACCCACAATCCAACCACCATGCCACTCGGGCAGAAAGTGCCTTAAAAATCATATCCTTTGATTACGGGTCAACAATGTTGTAGCGCCCTACCTTCAAAGAATTCTGCTAACAAATGAAAGGGGGTGGGTCATGACTGTGGTGCACTTGATGGGAAATATCAACACATATTTGTTTCTGAATGGTAGAACGAACACTCGCATTACCGGAGTACAAAACTTCTTGTTCCATTGTGTATAATGTGCTTGTCTCTGAAGCTAATGTTAACAGATAAGATGAATCTATATATGCTGGGCTTCCTACAATGGAAACAATATTCTGTAGACCTAAAGCACTAAAATCTGATGTTAAAGCTCCGTCTATGTAGAACAACGTTAAATCATGCAGCACTGAATAAGTGTGCCACTAGAATAAATCAATTCATAGAAAAACAAAAGCTCTAAAAAGATCCTCAATACAAAATTGCTTTAAAATGTCAAAGCAAATGTCCAAAACAAGGATCCACTCCACCCAACACGCTCTTTCAAGGTTCATGAACATTCCCTGCTTCTTCAGTCTAGAGTAAGGCGAGGGTTTATTTTGTTTCAAACAGACCATGAGGACCCAATACCTAGGTACTCACCCTCATTACCCACCCTGGTGACACAGAGGCATCTTCTGAGTGAAGAGGGGAGTAACAAAGACCACCACTGACATAGCACCCCAAAACAAGCCTGCCTGGTTCAACAATGGCTGACGCAAAACATTCCAGGAAGTGCTGAGGTTGTCGCAGAGACACACACCGCTGATGTTCCGCCTCTTCCTGGCAGTTTTGGCAGCAGAACCTTCTTAAGTATGGAGCCACCAAGAGCAGGTGAGGCAGTGGCTAGCGCTTGTCGCAATGTATATGTTCTACCAACATTAATAACAGTGGTGCTGCCAGGCTCAGATGGTGCAATTATTCTTGCTGTAATGGTACATCCTAAGTCTGCAGCTGCATGAAGTTCAGGCCATTACTCTGCTTCTCATTGGCTGTAATCAAACAGACACCCACCCCCATTGTCCAGCTGACAGCGTTGTTCATCGCTGCTAGCTCCTGCAGCCAGAGTTTACTCCTTTGAAAATATTCTTGTGGGTGGCAACACATCCTATGCAACTGGTGTGAGCATTTGCTTTTAACAAAAAGATTGTATTATTTACTGACATTTTAAAAATAAGATGTGGCTTCTTTCAGAAGGAAGTGGGTAGCCTTCAGATAGACTACCAAAAATATTTTTCTGTCTCAAAAAAGGCTTTGCTAGAGAAAATTGTTCCAGTATCCAGTCTCTGGGGATAGCTATTCAATGCTAGTCTTTCAATGGAGCTCCCCTGAAGGAGAATTTGGATTTAAAATATAGTAGGGGTGTGGTGTCTGCGTGTGGTGAACTATGAAGTCATGTCTGTGTTCTTAAATGGATAGTGCATGTTATCTCTTTGTACAACTCCATGGTTTATTCAGGTCTCCACTTTGCGTGAGGAATACTCCACTATGCATTCCCAGTTTTAGTTTGACTGCTGATGAGCCTTTCACAAACGAAACAAGCTGGACCCAGTAACACGCTGAAAAGAGTCTGGAAATAAAAGGTGCATTCTTGCTGCGGTGACGCTTGCGGATGGCACTGCGAGATGGCCCATGGCCAGGGAAGGACTTGTGCCCCAGCAAGAAGGCACATTGAGTTCAAGAAGATCCCAGAGGTAAACAAAATGAAAAGTGAGCTTGTGCGTGACCAGCCAGCACTGGTCTGAGGGAGCCCTTGGAGGGTCAACAAATAACTGAGCAACCAAGATAGTAAATCATTTGGAGGAGTGTGGCTCAATGGTTAGAGCGGCAGACCCTGATGCAGAGTTCGGGTGCGGGACCAGGGTTCAATTCCCGCCTCGGCGGGTCTTGGGCTCATAATTCCTCGGACCTGATTTCTCGCCTCGGTGCCTATTCTAATCATGGGTCCCACGCTGCAACTCTGGGCAATAGCTTGCTTAACCTCCACACCGGCCCCAACAGCGCTGTGGATGCATGGCTTCACCCTGGGGGTGCCCAGGAGTGGACACTTCACAGGGAAAGCCAGGAGGGGTTCCACAGCGGTATGAGTAATAGCGCCAGGAAACCGCTTGGTGACAGTGCGCTCTACAAATACCTTGACATTTACATTTTTACATTTCAGAGTTGTTCTGATCCATGTTCATCCTAGTTCTCCCCCTTATCCTAGCTTTCTACAGTGGGAAGAGAGCGCAGCTGAAGCAGGAGAAACGTTGAGGGAGATCGCAGAAGACAATGGCCTGGAGTGCACGGTTTGTCCCAGGATCTCTCCAATGTTACTTGATAACAATTATTTAGATCCCAAAAGAGTGCACTTAAGAGCCTGATTAGGATCTCGGCGGACGGGTTACTCCATCACAACAGTGACAGAGATCCCATCTGTTGAAATTTCATAGGATATATTAGGATTTATATTTCACGGGATGGGACGGAGTAACCCGTCTGCCAAGATCGTTATTCAGTCCTATATGTTTGGTGACACAACAGCATTGCATACATATAGCAAACCTACAATGAGGAGTCCGTCTACAGCACTCTTTGTTTAGCAAAGGTCACTTTGATCTGTGGAACTGAGGTTTTTAGAAGTACAAGGGGGCATACTTGCAGGAGCGGCTCGTATTGGGGAAAAGAGGCAGGCATGGGAGGGGAGGACACAACAGAGATTACTTTTTTTTAGAAAGAGGCGGGGGAACGGGTAACAAGGAATACAAAATTAAACTAACCTGCTGCCCTCTAGCATCTCGTCCCACTCTTCCGCTCCTTTCAGACGCTGCAGCAGGCACAGGCTCCCAGCCTGCTCTGCGGCCAATCCTGAAGCTGCTCTCAAACGAGAGCAGCTTCACGGTTGGCTGGAGTGCTGATGATGTGCGCTCCAGGACAGACTGGGAGTCTGTGCCTGCTCGCTTCAGCCCCAGCAAAGCAGCTGGGTTTGGAGAGGGGTCACTGTGCATGTGGTTTTCGGCCGACCTGAGAACCGACGGCCAAAATACCACATGTCCAGTTTAGGTGGAGCCCACCACTCCCCCTCCTGCCTATCATAACCCTGGCTCTGCCCCAAGCAAATTAAAACGACAATAAAATGGGATTTAAACCTGTTTTATCTTTACATTTTCTTAAAGTGCTGGGGGGGTGACACTGCCATAGCGGAGGAGTCGCTGCTGCATACTTGTAGAACACAACTGCTACCAAATATTCGACTACAGGCAGGTGGGAGCAGCCAGTGTCTCAAGGACTCTGATGGAAATGAGAATAATGTGAGGGGCCGATGGATGCAATCAACCATCCACTCGATCTCAGCACAAACCAACCAAAGAGCAGCAACTCTTGTAGTCCCAAAAACAACCTCATCGGTGGAAGGCTTGCACGTCTGGTGACTCTTATTTCACAGAATTTCTAAGAAAATCTGTTTTTCTAAATTTTTCTTTGCTTCTCTAGAGTTTCTTGTAAAGAATTACGAATTTCATAATACTCACCACTGTCTCCGTGAGATTATGGACTTCCTTTCATGTTAGTCAGAAAGATCTGCATTATGATGGCAGTGTACCGCACAACATCCGCCTCTGGGCTTTTTCTTTCATTTTTGTAACAAGTAGCAGACATAACAAAGGATAGTTTACAAGAGTTACACACTTGCCAAAGGTTGAGCAGAGATACTCAGCCTACCTCATTTTCTTCTGCAGCTGGTTGTACTGGTCGACTATTCTTCTGTAGTCGTCTGTTAAGCTCTGATTGTCCTCACGATATTGCTTCACTTGCTTGTCAAATTTTATTCTTAGTTTGTTAAGGACATCTTGGGTTCTGAGGACAGAAAGTATAATTAAAGAGGATAAAATCGAGGAGAACTAGTTCACTTATTAAATATGTATGCACTAAAAGTAAAACACCTTTTACATTAATCCCACTTTCGAAGATGAAGGAGAACTGGAAAGTAACACAAAATTCAGATTAATTTCCATACCCACAATCTTTAAAAAAGTTTATCCCACTATGAGGGCGGTCTTATTTGTAAGGAAATGCCTCTTTTTGTAAGGTCACCTCCAATGTTTTATTGGGAGAGAGACTGGTAGCCCCAATGGCGATTCCCGAGTTACACACTCGCACCTCCGCTGTGCTAACTTCTGAATGGGACTACCAAAGTTGGCATGTCAAGGTATGAAACAACTCTTTACATTAAGCCTAAGTCTTAATTAATTTTACCTGCTGTAACTTGCAACTTTTAGAAAGTTACCACTCGGTAGCCATGTTTTCCGGTGGCCATTTGTTGAGGGTGGCAATGACAGAGCCGTCTGCCCACCTGGGAAGACGTGTCAACGGCTCCCAACACAGATAGCTATAGAGGTCTGCCGCGGGAGGAGGCCATACCTCCTCTTGTCAGAAAGCCACAGAGGATGTTGGCCCAAAAAGCCAGCATCAGAGGGGAAGTCATTTTTAAAAGGGAAATGGTGAACACACTAGAGAGGTTAGGGCAGGGGAGATAGAGGGGGAAATACTGGCCAACCCGTTTATTTCCATGGACATGCACCCCACAGACAGCCACATCTCGGGCTACAGGCTACTGAGCTCCACACGCCAAGAGAGAGCTCCCAACACCTTGTGACTGGGGAGAATGGAGCACTTTGGAAAAGCTAGATACCACACTTAACAGGAATTTGTCATCAGGCGGCAGGAAACCTAGCAGCCAATTGGTTTTTGGCTGCAACCTCTCCTGAGGGCACTTTCTGGGCATAAAAGGGGCACCCCTGACGCCCAGAACTCAGATCTTGCTTGACTGGAGAAGAGGACTGAAGAAGGACTGCCATGCAGACCCTGGAACCCGCAAAGAAGAGGCTCCATTGAGGAATCTGTGCCTGCTCTCTCCAGCTCCAGCAATGCAAACACGCAGAGCCACATCAGAATGATTTTTGATCACTGTGCAGAGTGTAATAGAATCTTGTCGGTGAAAAGCCCAGTTTGCACAACAGGGAGGATCAGTGAGGAATCTGCGGTTAGATAGTCTCTAAAAGAAAAAGTGCTACAAACGTTCTGTAACCCATTCTTCTGCTTGAGACTTCTAACTGCAGATTTCTCACCTGTAAGTAGATCCCAAAGCAATAACCCCCAGAGGTGAGTCTGCGAACTGACTTAAACCAAAAATGAGGACGAATGGTCGAATGGTCAAAATGCCCATCTCAAGGGATCTGACTGTCTGGACAGTAGTACTTTGTGAGCATGTGGAGTGATGCCCACATAGCAACCTGACAGACGTCCAGGACAGGCACTCCGCATGCTAACGCAGTAGTAGTGGCCTTGGCTCTGGTGGAATGAGCCCACAAGCCTTCAGGGGGCTGCTTCATAGCTAGGGCACAGCAGATTTTGATGCAGAGTACAGACCTTCATAAGATGGTCTGTTTCTGTGTGTCCACACAGACGACTTCCTTGCAGGCCTTGTAATCCTAATGACTATTGATGAGGATCCCCTAGTAGAGAAGGATTAGTTACTTACCTGTAATCCTAGTTCTCTTCCAGGGAACCCAATAAAGAGCTGATCGCCCCCCTTGTGATCTTTGCCGCGATAGATGTAAAAGGAGTGGGCTCTTTTTGGATCCAAACAATGAAGCCTCTTCTCTCCCTTGGAGTATGGAATGAAAAATGTCTGCAGCATGATGTTTAGGCTGACATGGAAAGGGGTCACGACCTTCAGCAGAACGGAGGCATGAGTCTGAAGAACCAGTTACTCTTGGTGGTTAATAGAAAGAGCTTGAAGCTTGCTCACTCTTCTGCCTGATGTAATTGGGGCTAAGAAGATTGCTCAAATAGGAAAACACATAAGATATGTTAAGGCCAAATTAACGTCCTACTGGAGCATAACAAAAGGGGTAGGTGAGAACAGATGATATAAGGCCTTACGAAAACATGCATAAACGGTGACTTAAACAGAGAGGCCTGACCAGGCAACTGCAAATAATCAGAAATGGCAGAAAGGTGACATTTGACAGTGCCCAAAGCAAAAGCCCCGGCGGTCTCAAGACAACAGAAACAACAGCATCTTCAACAGAGAGGCAGAAAGTGGATCAAATTGTTGTGAGGAGCACTGAGCTACAAACTTTTCCCAAAAGCAAGCATATACATTTTTGCGGGACGCCTGGATGCCAAAATATCATCACAAATCTTGGAAGATTTAAAACACCCAGCTGGTGCTGCTCAATCTCCCAGCAGGATGTTGGAGGGTGCAAGATCAGAGAACAGCTGTTCATGCACAGGAGCACTGGACACCACACCTCTGTACCCAGTCTGGAGCCGTTAGGAATGACTTAGGCTGAGTCGGTTCTGATCTTCTTAAGAACTCTGTGCAGGAGAGCTATCAACGGAAAGTCGTACAGGAGTCCCGGGTGCCATTTAAACGGAACGTGTCTCCGATCGAAGTGCTGACATTGCCCATTCTTGGTAGCGGCTATTAGATTAAGCCAAGATTCTCCCCATTCTCTGCAGAGTCCTTGCGCTACCTCTGGGTGCCAGGTACATTCGTAATCTGCAATGCGTCAACGGCTGAGTTCAGCTCCCCTGGCATTCAGAGATCTTGCCAGGTGTTGAACAACCAGGAAGACGTCCTGATGTTCCAGCCATGTCCAGAGGTGCAGGAAGTCCTGGCACAGGGTCTACGATCCCACTCCGCCTCGCTTGTTGCAGTAAAACATGGCAGTGGTGTTGTCCGTGAACACCTGGACCAGCCTTCCCTTGATGGATCAAAGGAGGGCTCTCAACGCCAAACAGATGGGCCTCAGATCCAGAAGGTTAATGTGGAACCATGCCTCTGCCAGAGACCAGAGTTCTCGGATCTCCACCTCTCCCAGATGGCTGTCCAATCCCAGAAGTGAGCACTGGTCACCACCGTCAATTCTAGGAGAGGCAGGGAGAGGGGTCTGCTGCTAACCCAAATGAAATTCATCAATCACCATTCTAGGCCTTCTGCAGTCTCCTCTGAAATCCGAACCAAATCAGAGAGATTCCCCTGGTGCTGTGCCAACTGGGACTGACTTCAGACTCCACTGAGGAGCCCACATGTACCACCTGGCGTACTTCACTAGCAGGATACAGGAGGCAATGAGACCCAACAGCCTCAGAGTCAGTCTGACGGAGATCCAGGACTGAGGCTGAAACATCAGGATCATTGTTCACATGTCCTGGACTCTCCTGTCTGGGAGATAAGCATAGAGCAGCACCTTGTCCAGAATGGCTCTGATGAAGAGGAGCATCTGAGGAGTCAGGTGTGACTTCGGCTAGATGATAGTGATCATCAGAGAATTGAGGTGGTTCACCTAGGTCAGATGTGGGTGGTGAGTGCCTTTGGCAAACCCACATTCAGCAGACAGTTGCTGAGGCAGGGAAACGCTGGAACCACTGACCTCTGAAGATGTGCTGTAACCAGCGCCATCTCTTTCATAAACATCGGAGGGGCACCGGGGGGACCAAAAGGGAGAACTCTGAGCTGTAAATACCCCTGGCCTACCGTGAACTGCAGGTAACACCTGTGGGCCTGCAGGATGGGAATATGGGAATAGACATCCTGGATATCCGCGGTTACTAAACAGTCTCTGGGCTCCAGGGCAGAAAAGACCTGAGCCAGGATGAGCATTTGGAATTTCTCCTTTCGTAGGAAGGCATTGAGAGTGTGAAGATCTAAGATAGGGTGAACAAATCCATCTTTTTTGGCACCAGCAAGTGGTAGGAATAGTGACCATCAGCTAGGACCACAGAGTGCAAATCTGCTCTTGCTCCCAAAACCGTATCCCACGAGGGCACTGAATCGCTCCTCGGTGGTCTGAACTGTATCAGGGAAGAATCAGGCCAGGCGAAGCGGAATCACTCTGCGCCGGCTGCTGTCTGAATCAAGACCACCGAGGAGCGATTCAGTGCCCTTGTGGGATGCAGTTTTGGGAGCAAGAGCAGATATGCACTTTGTGGTCCTAGCTGATGACTAAGGCTGGACTACTTCATATAGTTTTCATAATGTTTTGATGGGACATGTCGGATTCTATCCGATAAGCGTGCAGTTACACCACTATCTATACTTTGGAGCCTATGTGCCTGATCTACTCACGATTCAGCCCTCCGTGTAGGGCTTTATACGGTGCCCACTCCCCTATCACAGGAAGACCCCTATCTATTGTGGCTAATAACCTACAAGTCTTTGGGGTCGAAACTAAACGTCAACACTTCTCTTCAAGCCAGCCTATAAACAACTGAGATTTTCTACTGTGTTTTGCTATGTAGCTTGGCTATTACCAGTTATGCAAACCCCAGTGTAGTAGTGACGAAATAACAAGCCCAATTTTGATGCCAAATGTGAATCAGTTATCTGCACCAATTTCCTTGCCTGTCCATGACACATCATCCTCACTTAAATCACAGATTTTCTCCTTAACCCCTTCTTTTCTTCTGGGCACATTATGCATGTATTAAAAGTATACTATTCATATATTTGGAAATACGACGGTGTGATTAAAGAACACTGCTCAGTCACTTATTGTATGCATTGTTTTTAAGTATTGTAAGTATGGGTTCACTGTATTCTTTTGCAAAAATACTGTTTACTGGGGCCATCGCTTACCGTACTGCATAATACCCAGGACCCAGTACCTTTGGGTCCACCCTTTATGTAACGTAACGCGCTGGGTGAGCTGGTGCTGACTTGCTAGCAGTGTCTATCCCTCTTACTCTATTGCTCCCACTTTGTTACAATGAAATGATCTCAGGGTCCCATTAAAATATCTCAGGGCCGCTTTAGAAATGTCAGGGTCCCTTGATATGATCTCAGGGTCCCTTTAAAAGATCTCAGGGTCCCTCTAAATGTGCTCAAGGTCCCTTTAAAAGATCTCCGGGTCTCTTGAATTGAGCTCAGGTTCCCTGAAAGGATCTCAGGCCTCTGATGACATGCATGACGGAAGCTGATGTAAAGGGAAGACGACGCTGGTCTTACCGAGTGATCTTCCTCTTCTGCTGGGATTTAGTGACCGTGTTCTCCTCATCGCGCTTCTTCAGCACCTGGAAGTTGTACTCCAGCTTCTCCTGGTTCAGCTGGTAGGTCGCCTTCATTTGCTGCAGCTGCTGCTCCATGATCTGTGATTCGAAGATGAAATCAGCGAGTTGTGTTAGTCTCCATGTGAAATATGTCAGTATTATAGTGCCTGCTTCGCCCTTGATGTATTTTACCAACAGTGGGCGCTAGGGTTTGAACCCTGACACTTAACCGGGGAGCTCACCTCATCCACAACGATCCTAAACTACGGAACACAGAATGTTGCATAGGCGCTGAAGCTAGGGGTGTGGGGGTTGCTGCAGCCCCCCAAACAAACCATGCTGGAGTTCAGAAGGAGGATGAGCAATAAAGACGACTTTACATTTTGTTTTATGTTGTCACATTTACTGTGTGTTCAAAAACAGAGATAAATTGTCTTCTGACAAATTGCTGCTTATTCTTTTAGCATGGAGATTGGGGTTTACTTTTCTTTCTCCGACTACAAAGTTAGGGGATTTTGTAAACTGAACTATCTGACAATCTTGTGTGAAATGTAAGACTGTAGGAGGTAGTTATTTTCTAACACACCTGCAAATTAACTGCACAACTATTTCAATATATATCAATTAGGAAAGTACAAAAGAAACACTTTTTGAAAATTCCAAAGTGTGAGGGAAACAAAGATTTTAATGGGATCACAACAAATTAAGACACTTTATTCAGTGGTATGAAACTATGAATATTTGTTGAAGTCTGATTCCAGTACATTATCGCTTGTGAGCCGTATACTGTTATCACTAAAACTGCATTATAGTGCGCATTTTGTGGCCATTTCAATGGAAAACAGCTGGTTTCTAAAAGACAGCACACTACCAAGCCATGCTTCAGTAATATATTTGTGCCAGTGTGCTCCAAAATGCACCACTAGCTACAAACCATACCGGCACCACTCTCCTGCTGTATGGGCGTGGCTCGCTGCTAACCTTTTTCTTGGTGCGATTCTTGGATTGTTTACAATCCCAAATGAGTTCAGTGATGGTACATTGACGACAGCACCCCCACTCTGGAAATTGTCCCAGCACCACTGGAATGCTATTCCAGTTACATCACCACCAGAGGCAACAGAATGCAGCCAGAAGCACTGTATGTATTGCACTCAGTCCCTGCATTCACCGCATAACATGGCTCATGATGCATCCACGGGCCGTCAGCACCAGTACAGAGCACCCCCTGCTCACAGACATGCACCATGCAGCCCACGCACAATACCTTGTGTGGCAGCCTGCACTATTTTATAGCACCACCCTCTGCACAGAGCTACACTTCAGTGCCAAACCCCACCACAGACCCTCTTCACAGACATGCACATCAGTTCCAACCCAGGTACCCAACGCACTTTTAAGACCTCCAGGGAATACTAGCAGTAGTCCGTATCACCAACCTCTTTACAGAGCAGCACATCAGTGTCCACCAAACGACACAGCCCACTCAGAACACCGCCTGAGGCAGCTTGATACACCAGCAACAGCGACCACATACAGTACCCCCTGGACCAGCCTGCACCTGTTCATAGCACCAGCCTGTTCACAGACCTCCACCATCCAACCCACACACAGTAACTCATGGGGCAGTCTGCCCCAGCCTAAAGCACCACACCACTAACAGGCCTGCAGATAAGTGTCAACCCAACCACTTACCATCTCACAAGGCCCTCTGGGGCAAATAACAGTTGCCCATAACACTACAGACATGCATACTGGTCTCAACTAAAACCCCATAGCCTAGTGCAACCTGCACTAGCCAATGAGTCCCCCACTCACAAAGCACTCAACCACCAGAAGCCTGCATCAGGACGTGGCACTTCCCTATTCCACACCTGGACATTGTTTTCACCCAGGAGGCCCAGCTCAACAGGTGGGTGAGTGGCAGGTCACAAGTTCAAATCCCAGTAATGCTGACTCCGCCTTCCATACTCCCGAAGGCGGGAAACTGAGTACCATAAGTACGTAATAGCAACAATGGTTATTTACAGTGCTTAGGAACAGCATTTATTATAATATTATAAACTACCCAGTGCAAAGAAACATCACTGGCCCAGAACACCATCCTCTCCGCAGACCGGCACATCAATGTCCCCGTCGGCCAGCACACCTTGCACCAGCTAGTGTACGACCTCAATCGCAGTCCTGCACATCAATGTTAACAAAGTCCATCACAGCTTCCACCGACCCATGACATGATCCTGCTCACAGTCCTTCACATCAATGTCAAACTCACAGTGCACAGCTTGCACCGGGGCATGCATGATCCCACTCTCAGACCTGCAACACTGATGTCAACCTAGCCATGCAGAGACAGCACCATCTCATGACACAATCCTGCTCACAGACCTGCAGAGCTTGCACCAGCCCATGACATGACCCCGCTCAGAGACCTGCCCGCCACTATTACCCTAGCCCTGCACCTGCACCTGCCCAAGACATGCCCCGCTCACAGACCTGCCCGCCAATGTTACCCTGCACCTGCCCAACACACGCCCCGCGCACAGACCTGTCTGTCAATGTTACCCTGCACCTGCCCAAGACACGCCCCGCTCTCAGACCTGCCTGCCAATGTTACCCTAGCCCTGCACCTGCACCTGCCCAAGACACGCCAAGCTCACAGACCTGTCCGTCAATGTTACCCTGCACCTGCCTAAGACATGCCCTGCTCACAGACCTGCCCGTCAATGTTACCCTGCACATGCCCAAGACACGCCCCGCGCACAGATCTGTCCGTCAATGTTACCCTGCACCTGCCCAAGACACGCCCCGCTCTCAGACCTGCCCGTCAATGGTACCCTGCACATGCCCAAGACACGCTCCGCGCACAGACCTGTCCGTCAATGTTACCCTGCACATGCCCAAGACACGCCCCGCGCACAGACCTGTCCGTCAATGTTACCCTGCACCTGCCCAAGACATGCCCAGCTCACAGACCTGCCCGCCAATGTTACCTTAGCCCTGCACCGGCCCAAGACACGCCCCGCGCACAGACCTGTCCGTCAATGTTACCCTGCACCTGCCCAAGACATGCCCAGCTCACAGACCTGCCCGCCAATGTTACCTTAGCCCTGCACCGGCCCAAGACATGCCCCACGCACAGACCTGCCCGCCAATGTTACTTTAGCCCTGCACCTGCCCAAGACATGCCCCAGGCACAGACCTGCCCATCAATGTCCCCACAGACCTGCCCATCAATGTCCCCACAGACCTGCACATCGGTCTCCAGCTTGATCTTGATGATGTTGTACTCTTCGGCGTCCTGCACCTGCATGTGCCTGAGCTGCTCTTCGTACTCCTCCACTTTCCTCAGGCGGCCCAGCAAGTAATCCAGCTGAGAAGACAGGATGACAATAATCACAAGCGGATCCCTGACAAGCATCACTGCGACTATCAACATGATTGGGCATGTGTCCAAGATCACACATCAGTATAACCCAGAGCCCTTCTCCAAACCAGTTAAAACATTAATAGAATGTGTTCTTTATAGTTCATGAATTAACAATCATTAAACATGTGAAAATGTATTACAGTTTTCTTGTTCTTCAAAATATTTTGGTGTCTTGCTGTGTGTGTGCCACCTTGGAGTAGAAATGATTTATTTCATGTTCTTGTTTACCAACAAAACAGCATCAGTGGGGGCCCTCATCCAAGGATTTCACCCCAGAATAAAAGGAGCTGAAGCTTCAAGTGAAGCTCTAATTTCTGCCTCTATGTCACATTTCCTTGAGATCCTGTGGCAGAGCCGGACTACAAAAGAAGCCGCGGGTGATGTAGATGCTGCCAGGTGTTACACAGTCCCACCCATCACTGTGGACAAGGTACATCTTCTCTATTCTCCTTGTGTACTGGCAGCTTCTCTGGCATCCAGCAGGATGTGGGTGCTTCATGTTATCCATCGTCTTAGGCATTCTACTATTCGCTGTACTATCCATTCTAGTGCCAACTTTTGGAGTTTAGAGCTACTGTCAATACTACGCTGCTGCGTGGCCTTCACACTTCAAGCTTTTAGAGCTTGATAATACAAACCTGTATTTGAAATTAAAATCCTTACTGCCTACATTGCCACCCATAACTCTAACACTGTTGAGATGCCTAAGAAAGAACAGAGTCGTGATTCTATGACAAATAACCCCATCCCAAAAGGTACCTCACCTCTAAGTGACAGAATGGTCTTTATATCTGACTCAAAGTGTAGGGTCTCAAGTTGCAAACGAATGCAGTCTATAAAATGTTCAAACCGTTAAACACTTGCAATAGTGGAAATACATGCACACTATGTGATACATCATGATGAAGGCCTTGAGAATGAAGAGGTCGAAACTTTGTGGACCAACATTTTTGAGTATGTTTGAAATTATACTTTAATATATTGTTGATTATAGATGTACTGCTCATTTAAACATCATATAAACACAGTTAGAAATTGGGTAACTTGTTGACTGGGGTATGAGGCCTGGTCAAGCAGCACCCACAATCCTAGTCAGATTAAGCCAGAAGCAAACCCCAAATTAACCTGTGCTCAGCCCCCTGGTAGTTTGACAGAGCAGTCAGGCTTAACTTAGAGGGAATGTGTAAAGTATTTGTGCAACACTTCAAACAGAAAAACAGTGACAACACCACACACAAAGATCCCACCCCAGGCTAGAAACATAGAGCAAAATATAATAAATATAACAAAACCAAAACAACAATAATCCAATCAGTAGAACTGACGTTATGAATTTTCAAAAAATAAACTGTAAAACAGAATCTAAAAGCATAAAGAGCTAACCGGGGATATCTGGTCGCAGAAGTCAAAAGTTCCTGCCAACCGCAATGGAGTGCCGGTTGGATACCATCCCAGATTAGTTCCACTGAAGGTTTACCTTCTCAATTTTTGTGCCAAGAGTCGTGTTCACATGAAAGAAAGTCCCCGGGACCAAGGATAGTGTCACTGGCAGTGGTCGGCCCGGCAGAGGTGAAGGCCAGCCTTTGCAGATGGGCAGTTTAGTGCTTCGGGTTGGCGATCCACCGGGGCGATTGATGCTTGCAGGATTAAGAGATGGACTTGTGTTGGCTCGTGCTGATTTTTGGTGCAAGCGGTGCAGTTCAAGTGCAAATTGGCCCGTTTGCAATCACGAAGAGCCAAAAAAGCTAGATATTAGGAACTCAAGAGTCACACCAAGGGTCCAGGAACAGAGAGGCACCACCTGGGGGTCAGGATCTTGCTAAAGGCAGGTCGGTCCAGGATCTATAGGGGAGCCTTTTATGTCCCTGAGGCTCAGATCAGGAGGCTAACAGACTAGCCCTTTGAGTCACTCTGGGGTCCTGGGTTCAAAAAGGGCTGCAGGCCCAGCGTAGGCAAGAGGGCAGCGGATCATCACAAGGCAGCAGCTCCTTCAGAGTCGCAGTCCAGGAGAGTGGCAGTCCTTTCAGCAGCACAGCAGTCCTTCCTGGAAGAGTATCAACAGGTCCAGATGTGTATTAAAGTAGTGGTGTCTGAGGTCCTTCTTTTATACACTGGTGCCCTGGTTCTGGAAGGTGGGAGAAGCTTCTCGACAGTGTCTTTGAAGTACCTTTTTTCTTTTGGAAACCCTTTTTGTAATTATTGTGTTTTAAATACAATGTAATTGATTTAAACAATACACCTGGTTTGTGTTGACTTATTCTTTATTTTTGAACGCAAATTAACTACTGTACCTCTCATTTATTGTGGATGACATTTAGGGATGTCTAGAGAAAACCGGTTAAGTTCAGTTGAATACACTCTTAAATATATATCACCTGTTGGCAACATTACCCGATGCTTATCTACTCAAGCCCATAAGGGTATTCAGAGCTGCCCATTTTGTTACATAAACTTTCTAAAAGAGACATTTTCAGAATTGCAATTTAAAATCCGACATCACCATATGTTAGGATTTTAAAATAGAATTCCAGAGACACTAAAAATAAACTCTATTCCCATTTGGAACTTGCACTTTTAAAATGTAATAAGGAAACTCCAATGCTATCCAATGGGAGAGAAAGGTCTTAGAGTGATGAAAATAAGAATTTAAGAGTTTTTCACTACCGGGACATGTAAAATTTAAAGGTACATGTTTTTAAATACACTGCACCTTGCCCTTGGAGATGTCCAGGGCCTACTCTAGGGGGGACTTTTATTTATTAAAAAGGGAGGTTTGGCCCTGGCAAAAGGTTTATTTTGCAATTTGAGCCATGTTCAAAGGGCTATTTAACTGTCTGGGACAACCAGTGCTGCAGGCCCACTCATAGCATTTAAACTGACAGTCCTTGGACACACATAGTGCACTTTACTAGGGACTTATAATCAAATTAAATATGCCAATAGGGTGTCAGCTAACAATACCAGTGTGAGAAAGTGCTCTTGTTTGCCCTGATCACCCCCATTTATTTTATTGATAATGGTGGTTACTGACTTTGATTGTTCCCTGGGCCATGCTAACCAGGCCCAGGGCCAGTGTACTGATTAAAAAGATATACAGTAATTAGGTGTTATTACGATTGGTACTGACAAGCTACTTGTAAGTCCCTAGTATATGGTAGTGCATGTAGGTTTAGAGGCCCAGTAGATTTAATGCACTTAAGTGTGCATTGCTGTGTTGCCTACTTTCATTTTAAAGACAGCTCTGCTTTGCAAGCTGCTTTTAAAATAAATTCGACTTTGGGATTAAAGGTACTTCCAAAGTTTTAAACAACCTTATTTTTACATATAAGTCTCCCCTAAGGTCTGTCCTAGGTGCCCCAAGGGTAGGGTGCACTGTGATAATAAGCAGAGACATTATAAAATATGTTTTAAACGCCCTAGTGAGGAAAAAACTGCCCAATTTGATTTTCCTCAATGTAGTGCATTAGCGCAAAAGGTTAACGTGGGAAGGCTTTATTAAACTTTAATAAAGTCTAAATATTGACAGGAGTGAACTAAAATAATAATTAAACATGTCTTAATAATAGAAGATATTCAACAACTTGCCAAGGTTACATTTATTAAAACTATGGAAGAAGATAAGTTCCAGAACTTGCTTTTCTGATGTGCCTAATCCAGCTCTAGAGTAGCCTCTCCTGATTGGCCAGCCTTTCACAGGCTGCTCTGATGAGGTGTGAAGAGGCCTGGGCTGAAACAAAGGAGGCATCTGGTGGGAGAAGATCTGCAGGACAGGAAGGAGGCTGGGTAGCCAAACTGGTCTTCAAAGAGGGAAATACACTTAGGACATCACCCACTCCCACTTCCTTCACCCCCAGCAAGATGGGAGCCCCTTTAATTAGATTCGCAGAGAGGCTGGAAGGGGAGTGTTAAGGAAAGTTAGCCACACCTGTGGGTTCGGTTTGCTGGAGAGATTTTCTCCTTTTCGATTTTATGTAACAGTGCGTTCTGGAACACGAATTTGCCACACTTCAGGATTCATCATTTAGGGAGGCACTCTGTAGGTCAGGGGTGCCCCCTACCTGCTAGCCAGCCCAGAAAACTGGATAAATATGAGAGAGTTGCCATGCAACTCAGATCCCACCCTAGAAGAAAGAAGAAGAAGGACTGCCTTGCTGAACTCCTGGCCTGCATCAAGAGGGCTGCACTTATAAGGACTGCACCTGCTGCACACTTTGGGCTTCAGCAAAAGATGGACTTTGCCTGACTCTACATGTTTGAGCAGTGGACTTCCTTAAAGCAAAAGGTTAAAAGAGCTCCACCTGCATCATCTCCACCAAGAACAACCCAGCTGGAGAGCGCTCAGTGGACTTTTAAGGATTTGGCCAGGTGCATTATTGGCCTTGTAGTCCCAAATTTCCAAATAGCAACCCAAAGATTCTGGAACCGTGGACACTTCAAGGACCTTCTAAAAACGTTTGGGTCTTCTTTTCGACCTTCCAAAACAAGACCCAGATGTTTGGAATCATTTGGAGAATTTTTGTCAAAAGCTCCATAAGTTGACCGACCTGTCGTCGAGAGTCAAGCCGACCACGTCAAACCACAACTCTGCCTGAGATTCAGGTTTGCCCAGCTGAAGCTCCGAAGCTTTTCGTCGTCAACGAGACTTCCAGGAGTTGAGCGAGGCATTGCGCTAAGCCAGGCCACCGTCGTCGAACTGCAAGTCAGTCTGACAAGGATACCCACTCAACTTCGAGAGAGAAAGCTCCAAAGAAGTGATTAAGTCAGAAGGTAGAAACTTGACTGGTCTCTACCGCTCGACCAGCGCTCCATCACAGTCGGCCTGAAAGTGTAACTTTGTCCCGGTCAAGCGTGTCCAGATGTCCCAAGTTGGAACTTTTGGCTTTTAAGCACTAGAAAGTATTTAATTTAAAAAAATCTTGTCTCCAGCATTCTACATTTGAATTTTGTCATTTTGGTATCATTTTAGTCATGGCATTTCCTATTTTTATAAATTGGTGTTGGATTTTTATTGTGTGTTGTGTTACACTTATTTAATTTATTGGTGTTTCTAAATGCTTTACACACCTGTCTTCTAAGTTAAGCATGTTTGCTTGCAGCCATGCTGCCAAGGGTTGATCAAGGATTAATTTATTGAGAACTTAACTGGACCTTATTTGTGACTGTGGTGTTACTACCAGTTGTAGGTACCTACCTGCACCTACTAATAAATTCCTTCCCAATAACCATGTTTAGAGGCGAGAGCACAAGCACCTTAGCAATGGCAGCAGTGATAAAGTGTGCAGGGTCCTACGGCTAGGATAAACGTATCCAGCAAAAATGGAGAAGTGAAGGCAAAAAGGGTTGACCCTGAAGAGAGGGCCATTTGCAACAAACACCTAACAACCACCTACATGGGCATTTGTAATCTGAGCCTTGCATTGCGTCCTTGGCAGCATTCTTATGAATGTTAGGTTGTAAAGCCTTGTATGTTGGGCAAGGGTTTGTTAGTTTTATTTTGATATCAAAGCATGGGCAATGGAAAGCACTAGCACTGTCATGAGGTGGCTGAATTTTGTGGTGCTAAAAATCAGCCAAGTTGCTGCACACACAGAGCCCACTCTTGAGTACAAACAGATTGGAAGCAGGTACGTGAATTACAATGAAGTTTCTTCAGTTTGTTCTGAAGGTGATCAAGGCATTGCCTATTATATTCTATTCAGATAGGTTTATATAGCGCATGACTACCCAAAAGGCCTCCTATCACTGGTTACAACCTCCGCTCCAGTACCCTGCGTAACTGAAACTGGGCTAGAATAAATGTGGCATAGATCACAAATAGTAGTAAACAGAATGCCTTGTTTTTGTATGTAGCGCCCAATGCTACAGAATCATCAATTTATTTCACTTTAACAAGTAGTTGTTATTGTAACCCAATTTCATTTTGCTTAATGTATATAGGACTTGGAAGGATAAAGGGCTATGTTGGATATGATAGAATTGGTACTCATGCCCTGCATATCATAAACACACACACGCACACAAACACACACACACTGATGTGAGCAGCAAGATGTAATTCCCGCTCATTGAGAAGGCTGGCTGGGATGAGTTAAAGATGAAACAGATGGGAGGCTGTGTACTTGTTCTGACTGGAGACCTTGTGGGTGGAACCATCCCTGGCTCGGGCTCTCACATAGGCATGTATTAATGACCATATAAGTTCCAACCAGAACAGTGCTTGAGCTGAAGCTTATACATCCCACACCACAAGCTCTACAAAAGCACTGATGCACAAAACCACTGCAGTTACAATACCTCTTGGCTCCTACGAGTCTGCATTCCTTTCTCCCAGTTATTTCTATTTGCAGCCAGGAGTTCTCGCCGCTCCAATTCAAAAGATTTCTGTTGGATAGAAAATAAAATCCAAGTTATTTATGTGCAAGAGCATTCTAGCAGTTCTGTCTGCTTGACGTTATCTGTGCTTCAAAGCACTAGTCATGCATGCAGCAGTGCCACCAAGGCAGAGGTGCCCAACATGGGTCCTGGAGGGCTGGATCCATGATGCCAGGGTTTCAGGACAGTTGCATAAAATAAATGTATTTACAATGAACCTTAACAAGAATCATTTACACACTCAGTTGTAAGGTCAAAAGTGGGGCTTGGATCATGCCCTTGTAGACCTATGCTGGACACCCCTGCACTAAAATTATTGGGGCTTCCTTCTATAGTGCTAGAACGTGACTCAGTGGCTCTAGAGATGCATGCTTTAGAGGCAGACCTTGCAGTTAAAGGGTAACAGATCTCACCAGCTACAGCGTGGGTCTGGAAAAAGCCTCAAACACGCTCATATTTTCAGAGGGTTCATTAAGGAGAGGGTTTTCATGTGCAAAAATAAAGCCCCCATGGTGAAAAAAGGAAAATTAATGTTTCACCTGGTCTTACTAATAATAAGGAATGCTCTTAGAAGCATTGTGGATTAAGATTTGACCTGATATTTGAAACTGTTAGTCCAAAAAACTTGTATTAAGTAGGCAGAAATGTACAATGCACAAACCTCTGCTTTTTGTATATCAGTCACAAACGTCTGTTTTTGTGTATCAGTCCTAATGTGTCTATGTAGGCTTCACTCAGGTGGTCAAAGTGCTTGAGAGGTTCTAACAGGAAGAGCTTCTCAAATCTACAATGGAAGCCACTGAAGGCTTTTAGGATACCCATTTGAGCTGAAACATTTGACCTGAAAATATCCAAGTATATTCATTTCTTTAAACAAAGGCATACTTTAAGAACTGTTACTTCCTATAAACTTTTTTGGAAAAGTAACTCCACTTTCATTAACTTGGCTTGTGAAGCAGTAATTTGTTTTAAGTAATAAGGCAGTTTCACTGTGTACAGACCGTCAGGATCCACAGGCCACTAAGTATTACTCTAGGGTTGTCTTCAATATGTTGGATGCCCATGTGAGAAGTTGGCCTGACATATGATGCTCACTAGTTCTAGTGATCACCTTGTATCAGTCCAAACAACCCTTATAGTGATTGGTTGTAAGTCAACCTTATAGACCAGCTATCCTAGTAGCGTGGACAAGAGCAGTCTTTAGGCTAAACTCTGAATGGCATGTGAAGCCAGCTGTTTTACCACATATAACCCCTTGAATACCACATGAAAGGACACCACACAGGTTGTTATGAAAATAAACAAGTATTTATTAACTAACAAACACCTCTGAACTCTTTATGAGGTCAGAGGGCTAAGCACATGACAAACTCTTAGGAAAAATACATTTAAGTTGCACGAATTACAATGGTGCCCTAGGGGCACGACAAACCATATACTAGAAACAATGGAATGCGAGGAAAGAAAATACTGTAAGGAGATCCAGAGGCGGGAGGATCGTTGGGACTATGCTACAAACTAGGTAAGTAAGGAGCAGGAGGCCCACTGGACTCACGTGCAGAGTGGAAACTCACACGCGAGATGGCTACCAACGTCTATGGATGCTACAGTTTAAAGAGTTACGGATTCCAGACGAACCCGGCTGGATGGAGGAAAAACAACAGTGGACCTGGACACTAGGATAGTGAACACAGACTTCAGCACCTAGAAGCTTTAGTTACCTAACCCACAGGCTACGGGTGCATAGGGCTGAAGTTGTGTCGGGTTTGCTGCGTTGATCCCGGTGATGCCTGAAACAAGTAGTTGCTGGCAGGCGGCCAGATGGAGGAGTCCGGTGGTTCCAAGGATGGAACTAGGAAGAAGAAGTCCTGAAAGGGAAGGGGACAGAGTCTCGGTCACTAGCCAGTGACGGTGCTGGAACCAGGAGGGAACCAGATGCTGTCGCCGCGTTCAGGTGGAAGAAGGGACACTTCTCTCTGTACCTGCGCGGACCAGGAACTGTTCTTCACGACCAGGCTGGAGGCACGAGCTGTCCCACGTAGTCTGCTGCTGTTGGCGGTGTTGGATCGTCGATCTGGTCAACAGGCCTTGGCAAGTGCAAGCCACGCGGTGGAACAAAGATGGCGTCTGGTGCGGACCAGGAGGGTCCGGGGTGCTCCTCTTTTACAAGGAAGCAAGGGCCAGTCTGGGGGACCAGACCAGCAGTGTTGAAATCTTCGGGTCGTCGTCTCAGAGGTCACTGGCCAGCCGGCAAGTGACCAGACAACAGGAAAAGCAGCAACCAAGCAAAAGGGCCCCACGCAGATCACATGGATGCTGGGGGGCTAGTCTTTGATACAGGAGCTGCGTCGGTGTGGGGCTTCTCAGACCCCAGTGCACTCACTCGAGGATCCCTCGGCGGTCGTGCTGGAAGCGCTGTGCAGGTTTCTTTAAGATGGCCGTCTCCAAGTTGCTCGTCGCACCCACGGGTCCCAGCTGTGCTGTGGATGCAGGTAGAGGTCAGAGGAGTCTGGAGGTCCGGGTCTCGTCGAGCTGGGTCGTCGGGATCCAGGAAGGAAGGACTTGCAGCAAACCGCACAGGAGCTTGATGGTGCCCGCAAAGCAGGATGGTCACTCCCTGACCATAGGGGAGATTCTTCAGTCTTCTGATATTCAGGAGGGAGAAGGTCAAGAGTTCTTCGTGGAAGTTGTCAAGATTAATCTAATGTGGAATGGGACCAGCTCCTACCTTTATTCAGCTAAAGGGGGCTGCACTACGACTAGGTCCCTCCTCTGGGTGGGACCAGGAAGGGGGGTGGTTACACCCCCTTTCCTTTGTCCGGTCTTGCGCCAGCTCTGGGGCTGGAGTGCCCCAGGAACTGGTTTAGACCGGTGTATGCACAGGGACACCTTGTGTGCCCCAGGCATGTCTCATTCCTTTTAGCCCTGGCCTACCTAATACACAAAATCCTGTCTGGGGTGGTGCTAGCACCTCCCAAGGCAGGAAACCCTTTGTCCGAGCCTCCCTCGCTGGAAGGACTCCCAGCAGCAGGAGGTCAGACTTGTGTCTGTGGTGGCAGCATCCATTTTGTGATGCTGAGGCTCAAGTTAACTTTAACCGGGGTTCACAGTTACATACATGTTGTGTCCCTCTAGAAGGGTGGAATGCTACCCCCGTCGCCAGAATTGGCGAGGGGGTAGTATTCCAATTTGCATGACACCTTACTCGACATGTTTTGATAATGCTATACCAGAGTTAGCATTTGACCGTGAGGATCATAATGCACTTAAGAGTATATGGTATAGTGTTATCATGGAAACAGCTAAAGGACTTGGTTCCGAAAGCTGCCGACAGGCTCAGCTCATGCTAGGGCACCATCTCACATAATTCCAAGCACTCTGCCTTCAGGATTGATAAGGCCTGCCATAGGAGTGACTGATAGGAGGATATGTGTCCATTTTAGGGTTAGATATAGGGATACTATATCTATAGCAAAGGGTGATTACACCACCTTGCCCCAGCTGTCGTGCAGCCAGTTGTGTCAGATTTGGATGGCCAGCCAGGGGTGGCATAATACATGCTGCAGCCCCTGGTAGGCCCTGGGTGCACCTATGCCCTGGGTCCTTAAGGTACACTGTAAAGGGGCTGATAAGGTGACTCAATATCCAATTAGATATGTACCTAGAGTACATGGAATCCATTTTACAGAGAGAGCAGTGGGCCTGGGGTCCTGAATAGCAGGGCCCCAGGTCAACTAAGTCGAAAAACCAGCAAAACACCAGACAAAAAGTTGGGGGCAACCATAGTCAGATATCCACCTTCCTACAGGCCACAGTTGTACTTGACCCTAACCCTTGCAATCAGTCTATGGATGCAGGTTTAGACAGATTAGGGTAGTTATCAGTGTATGACAATGAATCAACCACTCTGAGATACACAACAAGATGGCGGATGGCGAGACAGCATGTTCAAGAGAGAGGAGAAGTAGTAGATTCTTTCAAATGTACCTTCCTACTTCAAATTACTCCCAATAGTTTTACTTTTTTGCTGCATTCTGTATTTCTTTTTGTCACTTAGGGCCTGATTTAGAGTTTTTCAGAGAGGGCACTCTGTCGCAAGGGTGACGGGGTATGCTCTCCACCAAACTAAAAGTCTGCCTGCCTCATTTAGAGTTCGGTGGACCTTCAGTATGTCAACAACAGAGACTACTCCATCTCTGCCGCCGACATACACCACTGACGTCCCAAAAGAGCAATGGCCCTCGGAGAGTTTGCCATTTTTCCGCCCGCCCTATTTACAGTGGGCGGATATATTTAGAATAGGTGGATAAATGGCAATTTTTTACTGTCCATCGCAGTCAGGTAGAACCCGGCAGTAAGGGACAGTGAAAACTGTAAAATGACCCCCACACCAAGGAAAAAAACGCCCATGGCACGGGTTCATTAATTCTTTTATTTTTAAGAGAAAATTCTGCTTCGGACTATGTTTTTAAAAATAGAAAAAATGTGGAAGTTTGACATGGTTTCCATCTGGAACGTCAAACTTTCAAAGCCTTTACAGGAACCGCTGCAATGTGTAAATGCAATAGCTGTCCGCTGGACGGGTACTCCCTCAGGACGATGGAGTACTTTACTTCTTCCACAGCAAGAATCCTTCTTGCATTGCAATGCATGAGGGACTATTTCACATCTCAAAAGGTTCAGAATCATTACACATTTATGGCTAGATGTACGAAGTTTAGGAATAGTGATTTCCTAATTGATATTTTTGTGACTCGCAGTTAGGAAATCGCTAATCTAAATGTATGAAATTCATTGAGTTTCATTTAGCGAATCGTAGTGGGTTGCAAACAGACATACATCATGAATAATAATGAGGTAGGTCGCATTTTGTGACCCACTGTGATTTGCTGCCATCACAGGGATGGTGGTGTCTGTGATTGCTTTTAAAAAAGAAATGGTTTTTTAAATGCAGCCCATTTTCCTTAAAGGAAAACACAATGGGTTTTTTAAAAAAATGAAATGTTTAGGTTACATTTTTTAGGAGTAGGCAGCGGTCTCTTAGACCACATCCTGCTCTTAAAAAAATATTTCTGCAATGATTCATTGACATTTGGAAGTGCCTTTTTGAGGTTGCAAACAGCCATTTGCGACATTAATAAGGCTTTCTAACATAACATAAAAACATAACATAACATGTGTATTTGTAAAGCGCACGTTCACCCGGAGGTATCTTGGCGCTGAATAACAGATGTTTATTGTAACCCAATTCAATGGTCCTTCTTTTATCAACCTCAGAAGGATGAAAGGCTGAGTGGACCTGCTGGGATTTGAACCTGTGACCATGAGGTCGAACACAGGCCCCTGCAATAGACGCAATCGTCCACTGAGCCACCAGACTCTAGCCCTACATTGTTTATCTCATAGGTACATCATATACAGAAAGCAATTGTTTTATTTAGTTTTTTTAACTGAAGCAGGATTTTGAAACATATTTTAATCATGAATCAAAATGCAAGACAGACATACTGGCTGTGCCAATGCTTGTTACCTCTTCCTTACCCTCATCATTCTTCCTGTGATATGTTATAATTTATCTGTAGAGCACTTGTAAGCAGATGCTTGATGTTTTAAAAAGACCAAGTGGTCCCTATGGGGGAAGTGTAGCCCATGACTTCCACGGCAATAGTTTACAAAAAAGGGAAAGTGATAAGGTGAATGAACTGTGTCCAAGTGCTATATATTATTCAGCTATTTGCTGCGCAATTACATTCTTAGGAGCACCTTATCTATAATTGATTCGTAAAATCGAGTTCTTGTTTGTAACAAGACAGTTTCATTGTGAAATAACAATAAATTAGTATATCGCATTCTAAACCTTAGTAAAAGTTTCTTCTGAACTATTGCAGTGGAAGTCAAGGGCTACAATCCCTCCATAGGGGCCAGTTGTATCTTTATTACTTATCCCAGGCTCCAGGGTTATTGGGTTGCCCCTTAATTTTTAAAGAAAGTGATGTTTTAGGAAGACATAACCTTAAAACCTACCAGTGATATGGGAAAAGGTCGTAAGGTAAACACTTATTTATTAAAAAGCCAGGTTTTCAGCTGGCATCTAAAACACAGAAGATTTGTTTTGGTCCCAAAACTGAAAGGTAAAGAGTTTTTCAGTTTGCCCGCTGCTGTTGAAAAGCCTCTAAGAGTGAGCATTGTGGTCCTAGTGGCACAAACAAAATTAGTTTGCCAATCCGAGGGAGAGTGATAGCTAATAGAAGGAAAGTTTATTTGCCAGAAATTAGGTGTAGGGCTTTAGCGACAACTGTTAGGTCATTATCTCCTCCTCCCCCCTCAGGCCTGCCCTACTCATCGCCTGGATACCCTCACAGGAGATTAGCCGCGCTCTACAAATTCACATTACGTAACATAACAAAAAGTTTCTACGCTAGATCCAATGCATCGCCATTGTGGAGATCGCAGTACTGGTCTCATATGCGATCATCCAATGGTTTTTGTAAGCATTCTCGTCGCAGCGTTCTGAGCAATTTGAAGTCGACACAAGATTTTGCCGGGAGATTCAAGTTAGAGTGAATTAGCGTAATCAAGATGAGACTCAACAATAGCGTTGACTATGTCGGCAAAGAGGGATCAATAAAGAGAAGGACCTTTTTCAGAAGGTGAAGGTGGGAGAAAAGGGTGTGGGGCACATTTAATGGATTGGACTTCTAGGAAGCTGTTCAATAGATCTCCTAAATTCTGCACCACTGTCAAAGGACCTGGGACGCAGCCCTTTATATTTGACCACAAATTCTTGTCCCATTCCATGACTGATGAAGCAGAGGAAATTAAGATTTCAGTATAGGTTGAATTTATCTCTTGGTGATGTTGTTGGGCATCCATCCATTCCCTGACCACAGTGAAGGCTTTGTTAATGGTCTAGACATTTGTGAGACTATTGCTCATTAAAGATAAGCGGAATATGATCAGCATACATGTAAAAATGTATCCCTGCTCGGAGGAGCAATTGAAGACAATACTGCTTGTTTATGTAAATCAGAAATGGCGAGAGGTTTGACACTTGTGCGACCTCCAAGTGGACGTCATATACCCAAAAGAGTACGAGAGAAGAATGACCATTTGTAATCTCCCTTGTTGGATTTGGCCCTTTTTGCAGGGTCATCACTAAACTTTTTGCCTTTCTCGTAGCCTTTTCTCTGACATGGTGTTGGTGGTTTTAGGCCTCTGGGCACTTTAGCACTGCTGTCCAGTGTAAAGTGTGTGCGCTCTCTGTGTTACATTTGGTAAGATTGGTCTACACTTGTTTGGCCTAGTTAATTTACCTGTCAGTCCCTTGTAAAGTGATATCTCATATTCCCAGGGCTGGTAAATTAAATGCTACTGGTGGGCTTGCAGCGCTGATTGCGCCACCCCCCAAAGTAGCCTTTCAAACCTATCTCAGGCCTCTGCCATTGCAGAGCCTGTGCGAGCTGTGTTACTGCCACTGAGATGTGGCACCTAAAGTGTGAGCCAGGTCTGTAACCCCCCCTTTTCCTGCAAGACAATCACCCCTAAGGTAGGCCCTAGCTAGCCCTATGGGCAGGGTGCATTGTAGGTAAAAGATTGGACATGTACCTTAAATGTGTGACATGTCCTGGTAGTGACAAACAGCCATTTAGGTTTCTCACTACTGTGGGGCTGCCCTCCCATAGGAATGCATGGGGATTCCCTGATATGTGTTTCAGTGATAATTCCTGATATGAGAGGAGCAGCGTGGTCAAGTTTAGTATATTTGGAATGGTAATAATAAATGCTGTGCCATGGTCTGCGCAGATTTACTATAACTATTTTAGAAATGCCACTTTTAGAAGTTGGCATTTCTGTGTGCTATGTGTCTGCCTGCCTGATGCGAATTGCATGTCTGGCTTTTGAGTGACAGGAGTGGGGAGGTGTGTGTGGCTCCAGGAGGGGCAGGGTGAGTCAGCACTAGGCTGAATGTGACATCTCCATTGGGAGTAGTGGGAGGAGTATTCCCCTGACCCCGAGTAGGTCTGTGCCCAGCCTGTAAAATGCTGGCTCCGCCCCCTGTGGTGTGTCTGATCACCGAGCCCTCACCTGACAAAGGGGAAAAGAAGCCTTGTAAACAAAGTGCTCTAAGTCCCACCTGAACCAGTTGCATCTGGTTCCTCCAAACCCTGTACTGCAGACAATGGACTGTCTAATATAAATATAGGGGCTGTGACCCGATGATGGCAGAGCTGTTCCTGAGCTGAGGGGGCCTGCTGCTGCTGGGCTCCAGGAGGAAGTGCCACAAGGGACTGCCTCCCTGCTGGAGGGCCCTGTGAGCTGACCTGCCTGGGCCCAGCCGTGTGCCCCTACAACTTTGCTGACTGTGGCTTCTAGCACCTCGTGAGCGCTGTATTTTAATTGCCTGAGGAGAGAGGGGCACGTGTGATTTGCAGCACTGAGCTGCAATTTATTGGGAGGGAATCCTGACGTGGGGATTCACCCCTCATTGAGGCCAGGAGAGCAGGTGCCCACCCTGCATTTTGAGTGTTTAATTACAGCTGGTGCCCACCCCGCATTTGGAGGAAGTTTGGCGGGTGCCCACCCCGCGTTGTGGTGTGCTGTATGGCGGGAGCACACCCCGCACTTCCTGAAGGAGAAAAGAATCACTGCCGCGACCGAGAAAAAGCCGCCGCTCGTGGCCGGCCAGGAAGACAGGCAACGTTGCCTGACTCTGAGCGGAGCAGAGAGCAGGAAGTTGATGGCCGGCTGGTGAGGGAAGAGGCGGAGCAACGCAGCAACCCGACCGTCCGTGTGAGGAGGAGGGCCCCCCCCCCCTGTGCTAGTGGGGTCCCCGCATGTGCCCTGCTGCCCGGAAGTCTGCCAGGGTGACCGGCGTCCGGAGGGCCACCTGAGAAGACCGGGAGAAAGGAAAAAAGGCCCGAGAGGAGGGGCGACCAAGGCACACTGATGGTGCCCTCGCACTGCCGCAACTTCATTGCCCAGAGGAGCCCCGGTGAGGGGGGCTCCACAAAGCCTGGTGGGTGCCAGAAGCAGTACCAGAGGAGATCGGAGGCGTCTCAAGAGAGAGCCCGGTGAGTGGGGCTAAGTTGGGAGCCTGGTGAAGGGGGGAGGTGTGTCGAGGCACATTGTTGGTGCCTTCCCCCATAGTTTCTCACCGAGGCACAGAAGTGACAGAGCCTCTTTGATTTATTCACAGCTGTACCGCCGTGACGGACAGCTGCAACGTGGGAGTGGTCCTTGTGTAGAAAGTCCCAGTGGGGCCCACATAGCACAGGGAATGCCTGAGCCTACATTTATTGCCACAGCTGCCCCGCATGACATTGAGCAGCTGCAACGGTTGGGCTAATCTTTGGAGGAGTTCCAGAGGGGAGTTCCCAAGCGGCACAGTAGGGCCAGTGTCCTAAGTGCCAGTGCCCCCATTTTTGCTTGCACAGCTGTACAGCAATTAGCGGCAGCTGCCACATTTAGATCAGCGCAATTGCGCACTGTTGGATTCTGCTGCATTGGCAGCACGCCCTGAAATTTGGGACATAGGGCATTTTAAGCCCTCTGAGAAGGCCAGTTGGCCAGGGGGTCGTTGTGAGGTTATTGCATAATGTGTCTATGCTGCTTATGCCTAAATGTGATTTATTGCCTAATATGTTTGTGCTTATGAGATTGGCGCATAATGAGTTTTACGCCTAATGTGATGCTTATGGCATAATGTGATTTATGTGGCAGGATATAATGCTGAGTACAGTGTTTTGCCAGTAGTTACTGGTTGTTTTCTACATTTACTATTTTTACTTTGTGATGGTTTTGACAGTGCCCAATTGGCCCTGTCAAGTGTATATAATCCCCTGTAAATATTGCCTAGTGCCAGTTGGCACAGTGTATACTGTGTGATTATAATTTTAATGTGTTTATGATAATACAAAGGCTATTTTCATATATAACCTTGTGTGGAGTTCCTTTTGTGATGTGCCTAGTGTGTTGGTGCTGTGTGTGTGTTGAACACACGCTTTACACATTGTCTCTGGGATAAGCCTGACTGCTCGTGCCAAACTACCAAGGGGGTGAGTAGAGGTTATCTTTGGCGTGTAACTCCCTTGCCCTGACTAGAGTGGTGGTTTCTGCCTGGCTTAGGCGCAAGCCTTAGCCAACCAGAAATACCATTTCTAACATCCCTGAAATGAAAGATTTTAACCACTTGGTGGCCATTTTGGTGACACCCACTACTTCTAGGATCTTAAACAGGATGTTGTTGTCAGTGGTATAATATGCAGTCTGCAAGTCTAAGAGGACTAGCACGCCAGTTTCTCCTTCATCGATGAGCTGGTGAAGATCAATGAGTGCCAACAGGACCACCTACTTGATCTGGACAGAAACTCGCTTGTTTCCCATCCATTATGTTGTTAGATTCTGCAAATTCTTGAAGTTATTGCATGGTCAATTTTCCCAGAAGTTTACCTACGTAAAGTAACAATAAAATGTGTCTCTTGACTCCCAGTTTTGGGTTTCTATTGAAAAAGTCACACTACGGCTTTATACTTTCCTGATCTGTTATGCCAATAACCACCCTAATTTTTGAATTCCTTTATAGTTGACCTTTTAAACATTTCAACTTATTACTTTAGAAGGAAAATGTTAGAATTTGTAAATTGAGAAAAGTGGTATATTTTAAGAACTGTGTGAAAACTCTCATGCCCTAAATCCTTCCGACACCAAGAGTACCTCAGTCTGCAGAAGCTCTTCCCGGTAGGTCTTGGTCAGGTTCCGTATTTGTTCCTCCATGCGCTCTATCAGCAGGTCGATGTCTTCTGCTTGCTTCTTCAGGTCCTTCACATACTGGTCGTCCTTGCTCTTGAGCTCCTTTAGAGGAAGAAAAGGCAGGATTCACATTACATGAACGCACAGAGGTTCACGGAAGGCAGTTTGTCTCCAGTTCAACAACAGATTTGAGAAAAGTCTTGGAAAAGTTGTTCACTTATGATACATTGTCATTTTCAACACGTGTTATCGTACTTTGGCATACTTGTTTCACACACTGGTCCACATAGTTGTTCAAAAAGTTGCTGAGAAAGTAATTTGCACGCCTAGAACATACAAAAGTGCACCCCCTATCACACAAAATGTCAAGTGCTGGTTGAGGACTTGACCCAAAGACTTCCTTCTCTAGACCTATGAGCACAGGTATGACGTAAGCATTGCTTATTTTCAATGTATGCTAAACAAACTTAAAAGGTCAGGAGATTGCCCTCCGCTGGGTATGTACTGACAGACAGGCACTGAGGGATCCATACTATCTTGTAGCAGCATCAAGGGCTGCTCCCGTCACCAGAACACCAGGGGTTTGAGCCTTACCTGCTGCAGTTCACCAATGAGCTTGTTTTTCTCCTCGATAAGCCGGGCACATTGCTGCTGTTGCATGTTGAGTACTTCCCAAATATCTTGAGGGATCTCTCTGTTCTTGGCAGAAACCCATTTGTTGGTGATGTCATCAAATGTCTCCAAACTCACCTTGGCCTCATGTTCCAGTTTATCGAGTCTGAAATCAAATGATAATGCTTGTGAAGCCAGAGCAGTTTGTTACATGCAACCACTGTTTCTTCGTCCTCATGTCTTTCTTAGATTCACATGCATTTGACTATTTATCATCATTCTTGGTACACTGTAACGTAAAGTTTTATTAAACAAGTCATTCAGTCCTTGTACGCCTTTTTAAAAAATATATTACAGGAGCCATTCAATGAATGGGCAGTATCCACAATGCCATCAGTATTTTGGATAGTTTAAATGTTTGCATTAACTGTTGGATTAATGTCATTTCTGAGCGTAAGTGCGCAGTAGTGGGTTTCACCCTGTGAATATGCTTTCGTGCATGATTGGACCGACAGGCAGTCATATAACACGCCAAAGGACATCGGGACTCGCCCCTGCGTGTATATACTAGACCAAAGTGCATACACTGTCCATATATGTTAATGTCAGCATGGTTACATGCGATATATCAACACTGACCTGATGGGACTGGATTGTCATGTTTTGATACCTGAATATTGCACTGTATTTTGAAAAATATAAAATGCTAATAAAACAGATTTGACAAAAAAAAATCAGGACATTTTGGACTAGTTCAAGCACTTGGGTGAGCAACATTTTCTTCTCCAGTAATAGATCTTTCCCAGATGTGCATGCTTTAAAGTACTTGCTATATCAGCCTTGGGAATGCCAGGGTTGGAATTCCTTTGCTGGTTGGGTGCAGGCAGTGAGGAAGGTCTGAGTCAACAGACCAGTCTGTGGAGCGCTGGGTGCAGGACTGGAGAATACTCAGAGCAAATGAAGAACAGGAGATGGTCTCCTGTCAGTCATAAGTGTCTTTAGATGCCTACCGCCAGTGAAAGCTCAGGAAGTCTTCCTTAAGCAGTCTGGTCACTGTCCCTAGCATCATGAGCAGATGGTGTAGTGATTCGCCAGCTCTTATAGAGTAGAGATTATGAGCCGCTGGCCTGAGGTCTAGGGCTGTCTAGCTGAAGAAGCCTGACTTTCTCAGTAAGTGTAAAGGAAGAGCTTGTCTTAAGACAGCCGTGAGATGCTGACAGTCCTAATGCACATCTTACCGCTGTCGCTTCAGCTCCTCTTCTTCCGCTCTCCGCTGGGCCTCCCTCCCATCTGCAGCTACCTGAATGTTGGTCACTAACTGGACGCCATCACTGACCAGCTTTCTCAATCTCTAGGATCAGAAAATCAGGAGATAGGAAAAGGAAATTAAACATCCCCGTTGGATTCATAGGTGTGAGCCCTGATGCAATAATAGTTCTGGCATAAATGGGAAACAGCCTAATATATAGCAATGCATAAATAAATATCTTTAGAGCTTCATTCAGCTACACACAGTTTGCTTCAGGAGAATGATATACAGAGAGAGCGAGGTAAAGGAGGTGAGAGAGAGAGAGAGAGAGAGAGAGAGGGGGAGACAGAAGACTGAGAGGGAGAGAAAGAGGGCACAGGAGGAGACAGAAAGAGGAAGACAGAGAGATTAAAAAACCTCAAAGGAAAGCGCTTGAGTGGCTACCTCCAGGACCCTAAAGTGAAGTAAATATTGGCCCTTCTAGCCGAGGGTGTGTACAGTCTTCATTTAAACTCTGTAGGAACCTTGATCATTGTAGTGTCTTGGAAGTTACAAGTAACAGAACCCTATTGGCTCCGATGGAATCCGTAGACTGATTATGTGAAAGATGGAATGTTTGGAAAGGGACAACAGGTTAGAATGTTGAGTTTGTGTTGATGGACTCCGTAGACTGATTATGTGAACCTTGTAATATTGGGAAAGGGAAGATAGGTTAGAATGTTTAGTTCACGTTGATAGACTTCCTAGACAGATTATGTGAACGTTGGAATGTTGGGAAAGGAAATACAGGTTAGAATGCTGCGTTCGCGTTTACACGCTGATGAATAAAGACGTGCAAAACGACCCTCCGTGTGTGGCTCAGTCATTTACGAGCGCCCGGGCAGGGCAGAACTTGCCCTGTCCAAGAGAAGGAGGAAGCCTCCAGATTTGGAGGAATAGCAGAGAACCAAAGCTCGGCAGGGAGGGGGCACTCAGTGAGTAAGTTACCAAGGAGCCAGAGGATCTTTGCAGCCCAGCTGCCGGAGTCCACCATTAACCAAGCGTTGACAGTGGAGGAGGAGTTCAGGATAATATCCCCGGTGAGCCTGCACCAACCCCAACCTCCACATTACCCCAGGGATACAAATCTACCCACCACCAGCCTCAGAAAAACACAGAAGCTTTTGCTCTTCACCCAAGGTCTTGGGGGTGTCCCATTTGTTGTAGCTGGCCGCTCTGGTTCTGGAATAGTTTGAACTATCTTTCTAGCCTTTACAGGATGGAAACATGCATGATTTAAATCACCAAGGAACTCAGACCCTGACTGAGAGGCTTCCTTTTGACTGAAAGTCCTCTCTGTCTTTGGTGTCTTCACGCAGCCAAACATTTAAGCTCCAACAGCTGAAACGTGTCATTTCACCAACACAGTACCATCGGGGAAGAGTCTTGTGCAGCTCTTTGCAAGAACAGGAGTACCAGGTGTGCCAAGTATCTGATTTGTTCTTGGCCACTGCCAAGATTTATTGCCAGAAGGACAGACAGCAACTGGTAGATTTCCACTTCATCCTTGGAAACCAATTGAAAATCAGGAGTTGGAGAAGAGCAACTATGCTTAGGGTGTCCGGCATTCCTTTTTACCAAAGTGTGAAAATGGTCAGGTTGCCTTGGTAGAAATTCACAACAAATCCAGACCAAACTTTCTCAAAGGCATCAACCTCACTATTGAGCACTCTCCCCACTCCAGCCGGCACTTTCCCTAAATGTAAATGTATAGGCATTTATATAGCGCACTACTTACCCGGAGGGTCCCAAGGCGCTTCGACCGCTGCGAAACCCTTCCTGGCTTCCCTGAGAGATGGTCCCTTAATGGGTATCTCCAGGGTGAGACCAGGCATCCCCGGCGGTCTGGTGGGGCCGTTAGTGAGGATGAGGCAAGCTAATGCCCAGAGTTGCCGAGTGTGATCGCTGATCAGAGTGGGCACCGAGGCGAGAGAATTATCGAGTCCGCTGACCCTGGTCCAGAAACCTGCCGCGCCGGGAATCGAACCCTGGTCCCGGGCCGTCCTCTGCTCTCGGGTCTGCCGCCTCTAACCAGTGAGCCACACCACTTCACTTCCCTAAGGCTTTCATCTGCATGTACAACGCTCTTCCAAATGATGCTTCTAGCGTGGCTCATCACATACAGTCTGTTACAAAACCGTGTCTTAGTCTACATTCATGCACAAAAGCCAATGAACGCAGAGATAAGTAACTTTCATCACAAGCAGATTTGTCTGTGACATCCATCTCCACAACAAATGGTAACTCGGTATTCGAGAACATCTTTTTCTACAGGAAGTGACAGCACTGGTTTCCTGCCAAAGCACATCTTAAAAAGAAGTCAGACACGTAGACCTCATTCGTCAACATCCATCTCCAGAGGAAGTGACATCAATGATTTTTCAGTATCCATGTTGACTGGAAGGGATCACTTCCTGCGTCCCCACTATTTCATATCAACTCATCAGGGCGCCCCGCAAAGGTCAGGCACTGACAAGGGCATTACTTATTTGGACCTATTAGAGCCAGAAAGAATCTGGGTCAAAAACCTGCTCTGCTGCAGTCTACGAGGTAGATCCAATCCTGTGCCTCATCCATCAGCCCATACTAAAACCCCACATGTACATCCAGATCACAACGCCCCTTGACAACCATAGACACAACCTCATACACATCGCACTGACCTCCACATATCTTCACTCTACCGAATACATGCACCAACCCATGCGCATCACTGCATGCTCTGCAGTGCTTCATGATCCGGACATCACATTCCTCATCACCTACCGCAATCTCTGAATCACAGAAACATGGCTCAACCCCACAAATCGTAGACATCCATGTTGCCACAAGTTTGAAGGCCATCCTCTTAAGAAGGAAGGAGGCCTCGTTGTCATCCTGTAGGAAAACAAGCAACGCGTAATTCTATACAGCTCCCCACTTGCCAGTTCACACTCTCCGCCACTCGGTTAACCATCTTTCACCTCATCTACGTGCCCTGGACAGAACAAAGACTTCATAGAAAAACTCTTGGAACTCCTCACCACCTCACTGTTCAGCAGACCACCATCCTCACCAACTTCAACCTCCCACAATTCAAGCATTAAAGAACAAGAGACACTCCCCTCAGCTTCAACAACACACATAACATGTCACCCAATCAAACACTGCAAAGGGCACATCCTTGACCTTGTCTTCTCAACATGCCCACCCATCCAATGCAAACCAACCAAACATCTCAGATGGACCATCCACATCACTATTCTCAGTGTCCAAACAACTCATCAAGGTCAACTCAAAAGAGTACAACAAACCTTTGGATCCAGAAAAGAAATCTCTATTGACAATCTAAAGCTTGCCATCTCCACATCGGATGTTAACACCACTCTAAGGGGCTCCAATAGATTTCCACAAAATTATGTGAACGCCCATTCTTCATCGAAAACAAGCAAGTGCAAGCCAACCCCTTCAGCGCCCTGTTATACCAATGACTTTGCCAAGTCCAAACACTCTGAATCAGGAAGAAAATGGAAGATAAGCAGAACTTATGATGATCAATGCTACTAATGTCTCCACGAATAACATGCAGACAACTCATCACGTCACCAAAGCCAAAGTCAATTACTATATCAGAATCATCAAGGAATTTTCTAAGAGAGCAGAATGCTTTTCAAGGCAAACAAGCACTGCATCAACTCCCTACCTGACCCTCCGATCCCACACCCAAAGGACAAGTACAATGCTATCAACAACTTCTTTAATGAAAAAATACAGACGATCCCTCAAAGCATCGACAACACCAAGCCTGCTTCTCATCTGACAACCACACATCACACACAAAAGTGTAGTGATATTATCAGATTTCAGAGACGATTTCCTCAGCAAGGGGAATATTTGCCCTGATGTGAACGCGCTTAGAAGGTTCCTCAGCTCAGGGAGGTGTTTAAAATTTTGAAGAGTGGTGTACTCTAAATCTATGGAGACTCTCCTACGATGAACTACTCATGCTCGCAAATAACTAGTAATGCAGCCTTGTCCTCACCAGTCTGCTGTCCTCTATCTGCTGATGGGTCCGGGTGAGGTCTTCCTTCTCATCTTTCCTGGCATTCGGATCTTCTCCAAGCGCCAGCCTGGGGGGTTGGGAGGGAAGGATGATAGATATAGATTCTTATCACACAATCACTACTGAAGATTTAACATTCAATCCTGCACAGCAAGTGGAAAAGGCATGCATAAATTCTCTATATAGAGCAAATTTGCCTTTCATCCTTTGAAATATAAAGCTTCTTGTGAAGGCCCGCCACAAACAAATCTGTATTCACTGATTTCTAATAACCCATATATTTCAACTCACTGTTTCGCAATGCCTTACCACTCTGCTGAGCCTCAGTCTTCGAAGTACACTCCACATCTTAAGAGCATTAAACACAGTTAGTGTCTCCCTACTGTTGGCCAACTGCGATAAGACGAATCGTAAGTCTGTGCATTGATGAACATCAAGCTTGCAAAGACCGGCCTTCAACTTTAGTCTCATCCAAGACATGCGTTCAATTCAAGAGACTAGGGTGGTGCTCCAGACTTTATACAACCATGATGCATTATTGTTCATAGAGAAAGTCATCCATCATTAATCAGGCATCTTTCTGCATTCTTTCTGAGACGTCATGCACAAGGTTTGTGTTTTCCACCTTAAGATATTTCACAGAAAAACAACTACGGTTGGATTCAACTTTGGGTGAAAAGGGAAAAGTTACAAGTTTGGGAGGAGGAGTTCACCCCAAAGCTTGGGATTCTCCTAAAGTACAGATTCCACAGAAGGGATGACTTTCTTCGTAGGGAAAGTAAAGCAAAAATAACTCCTGTGGGGAACACTCCATTTAGCACCTCATTTGCCAATCAGAATAGTTCCCATCATCAGTGTGCATGGTGGTGGAATGCCTTTAATTTTTATTATTTTAGGGTTAAAATGGAAATGTACAGCACCGGGTCATGGCTGCTAGGCCTGGTCCGGGGGAGTCCCCCTCTCCTGGGCATGGCACCTATGAACCAGCGCTGCGAGGCCCAGTTGAGAAAGAAAGACGAAGGCACCCTCCCCTGGGTCTCACAAAGCTGGGTTGTAGCTGTCAGGCCCAAGGAAGGGTGTCCCTGTCACTGGGTCTCACAGCTGCAAGGCCCAGAGGAGGGGAACCCCATCTCCCTGGGCTCTAGCCATGACCTAGCCCTTCCATTGGCCTTGGAGGTTGGCCCACCACTGTGAGGCTCGACCGAGTGAGAGACACACGCACCCCTCTCCCATGGACCTCGCAGCATTAGATTATGGAAACCAGGCCAGGGGGTGTGGTCCCCTCCTCTGAGCCTTGAAGTGCTGAACCATGGCTGGGGCCATCCCTCCCCCTAAGCCTGACAGCACATGCGGATAGCGGTGAAGCCCAGGGAAAGGGGCTCTCTTCCTCTGGGCTTCACAGCATTAGACTGTGAGGCTCAAGGTGGTGGAGGGTTCCTTCCCCTGGGCTTTGCAGCGCTAGTTCATGGCTGTGAGGTCCAAGGTAGGAAGCACCCTTCCACTGGCCCTCACAGAGCTGGCTCTGGGCCTCAGGGCCCTGAATCAGGGCCGCGACTCACAGGGGAACAGCACCCCTACTGTTGTGCCTTGCAAAGCTGGGTCATGGCTAGGAGTCCCAGGGATGGCTCTAGGCCCCACAGTGTTGTGCCATAGCTATGAGACCTGAGGGAGGGGGTCGAGGGGGGGGGGGAGTGCCTCCTCTCAGTGCCACAGCACTAGACCCTGAGCAGTATCCATGAGTCGAGTGTGTCCTTGCCTTTAATGCTCCACTGGTTTTTAGTCAAGTTTGTTCTAAGTAAATACTACATTCATACATGCATACATACATACATACATGCATACTTAACATGCTAATCTGGGAAAAACCTTAACATTTGAGTAAGCACAAACATTTTGAAAAGACATGGGGCAACCTTTTCAACTGAGTGTGACTAATATATGATAGAGAGTTGAAAAGCAAGAAAAGCAGAAAGGCTAAACTTAAAACAGAGAGGCAGAAACCCGATAAGAAAGGCAGAAAGAGGAGGCAAAAGCGCAATGGAGAAAAAAGCAGCGAGAGAGGCTAGGAGCCAGAAGAACAGGAGGGAGAGAGAGTGAAGGAGGTGAGAGTGAGCGTGAAGAGGGTGAGAGAGAGAGAGGAAGAGTGGCCCCTCAATCGTACACTTCCACACCAAAGCACACCACCCCAGAATACCCAAGTACACCTACAACCTCAGACGCAGGAGGAGCAAGATAGCGGAAGACTGGACCCTCAACCTCCGATCCAACCAACCAAACCCCAAGGCTACCTACAAATCATCATAAGAGCCTCCAACAACTGTATCTCTAACTGGGCCGACACACTAGCTTCTCGCAGGGTAGTCAGAGAAGCAAGAACATATGCTCAAGCTCGCTGGTACACGGAGGGCCTGGGACACTCCGAAAGTCACTACAAACAGCTGGAGAGAAGATGGAGAACCAGCTGTGACTGCACCACAAGGGGCACCTACAAAGCAGCTCTCAGGAAATACCACATCCAGATCAAAGAAGCCAGGAAAGCAGCCCTTGCTCAGGGGCTGGAATCCTGAACCAACACCACCGGAGAACTCTTCAAAATTGTCGGAGTATTTTTCACCCCGCCGCTGCCACCATAACCATCACAAAGACACAGTGTAACGGATGGAGTAGCACACTTTAAGAATAATCAGATTTAAATTGATAAACACAAGATTATCGAATGCACCAAGAAACCTTTTCACTTCAAACCAACACCATCACCCCCATCACAGAACCTTTGCGACAACCCCTCCAACTTCTTTCACAACAAAATACTCAAGATCTACAGCAACCTCAAACTCCAACCCTCCACAGAAGACCACATAAGAGAGCAACCACTCACCACCATCACAACACACCTAGTGATGGAATGAAACCCCCTCATGACGAAATACACTGACAAATCATGAAAAATATCCACTCTGGAGCACCCACCGACCCTTGCGCACACCACATCTCCAAACTTTGAAGATTCCTGATCAGCAACTTCCTCACTTCAATCACCAATATATCTATTGACAGTATCATCTTCCCTGACAACTGATAACACACCCAAATGAAAGCCCTCCTGATAAAACTATCAGCTGAACTCAGCAACTACAGACCCATCTTTCTCCTGCCTTTACCATCCAAGGTCATGGAGAAAGCAATCAACATGTCATTCTCCACCCACCTTAAAGAGAAGCACCTCCTAGACAACACTCAGTCTTGATTCTGTAGCAAGCACAACACAGAAACCACCCTCACAGCAGCTACTGACGACATCAGGACCATCATGGACAGAGGTGAAACCACCGCTCTCATTCTCCTTGACCTCTCAGCAGCATTCAACACAATACCTCATGCCACCCTCATTTCAAGTCTCCACGATGCCTGAATCCAAGGCCCTGCATTCAGACTGATCGCCTTCTTCCTTTCCAATAAAGCCCAATGGGTCAGTCTCCCCCAACTCTTCTGAACATAAGCAGCTCATCTACCGAGTCCCCCAGAGATCTTCCCTCAGCCCGACCTTATTCAACGTCTACATAATGCCCCTCACACACATCATCTGATCTCACCAGATCAACATGGTCTCCTACACTGACGACACCCACCTTATCCTCTCCCTCACTGATAAAAACAACACCACAAGAACTAACATTACAAACTGCATGATCAACATGGCCAACTGGATGAAGGAGACGTGCCTGAAACTCAACACAGAACAGACAGAAATCCTGGTATTCAGAACAAGAGCTCCCATGGGACTCCTCCTGGTGGTAACCAACTAAGAGCCACACTTACAGATCACACAAGAAACTTCGGAATCATCCCAGACAACAAACTTGAAATGTCCAAGCAGGTGAACGCTGTGTCCTCATTCTGTTTACTCATACAAAGAATGCTCTGCAAGATTTTCAAGTGGCTCCCCATGCACACAAGATGAACAGTCACCTAAGTCCTCATAACCAGCAGACAGGACTACGACGTTGCACTTTACGCTGGCATCTCCAACCAAACTCATTCAAAGGCTCCAAACTGCCTAGAACGCCACTGCCAGACTCATCCTGGACATCCTCTGCAGCACTCGCATCAACCCTCACCTGAGAAAGCTCCACTTGCTACATAACAGAAACAATGGCGTTTCAAGCTACTCACCCACGTCTACAAAGGCCTAAACAATGTCAGGCCTGAATACCTCAATAACCCACTTCACTTCTACCAGTCCTACAGACCACTACGCTCAGCATCTCTCTCCCTAGCACGAGTTCCCCGCATCCACAAAAGCTGTTCCAGTGGACAGTCTTTATCCAACATCGCCGCTAAGTCGAGGATTGACCTCCTGCAACACATAAAGACATCCCCATCCCTTCTCAACTTTCAGAGGTAGCTGAAGACCTCGCTTTTCAGCTAGGAGTTCCATAAGGCATACACTCCTGCTTAGCGCCTGGATGCCATCACAGGTGGTTAGCTATGTTCTACAAATCGAAATAACATAACATGATTAATCCAAATTCATCAGAAGGAGGTACATATTCAATTCTTATATTATTTCATGCTCTCACTGGATATATCCCACAGTGTCTCACAATAGTCTTGTTTTATTTCTTCAAGCACATCCTATCCTTATTCAATTTAAATTCTTATCAACATGTACAGCTACCCAACATGTCTTTCAAGAGACACGCCCTCTTCCTCGGGGCTTCTGGTTCTTTTTTTACATCAGTTTTAAAAATTTCGTAGCCACAAAGAGGTCATGGATACACCATTTCTGTTGCTAATACAGAAATAGGACAACTTAGAATTTGGATACTGTGATTCATAAAAGATTGTCATGAATTCGAAACCTAACAAATTGATGTAAAAAAAAAAAAAGAAGAACCATAAGCCCTGAGGAAGAGGTGTGTTCCTTGAAACACGTGTTGCCTAGCTGTACATTTTGATAAGCATTTAAATTGAATAAAGATGTACTTGAAGAAATAAAACAAAGACTATTGTGATACACTCTGGGATATCTCAAGTGAAATCTTGAAATCATGAAACAAGATAAACATTGAATATGTACCTACTTCTGCTTGATTTGCCATACTACTATATGCCTGCATTATTTGTAAGCATATAGAGAAAACAAAACTTAAGCTCAATGCGGTATGCTGAAAACTAAAAAATTAGCCGCAGGTCACCCTCACTGTAAGATGCCGGTCATTGTCTAAGCCAATAAAGAATCCCTGGCCTCTCTCAGCTCTGCTGAGTGTCACGCATCTCGTGTTAGAACAATGCATTTTCTGTGATTGTTATCATATTCCCACAATGCCTGAGATTGTCACGCAAACAAACCATGTCCTGAAGTGTGAAAAAAAAATGTAGTTCCAGTTTATCAGTATGCTGAGATGCATAAAAGTTGAGCTCCGAGTATTGTTTTCCTAAAGCCACAAGATGACAATAGTGTTCAAAAGGAGGTATAAGATTCTCGATATATTACGATATGTAAATATCCCACAATCACAGAAACTCATATCCAAGCCAAGCGAACTACAAAGATGTGAAGACCGAAACACAACACTACACACCTGCATAAGTAACATAAAAAATCACCCCCTGCTCAAACCATAGTATCAAATAGTTGTGGATGTCCAGTTGCAAAACTAAACTTCTAAATATATGCCAAAAACTGTTTCAATCTAAACTGCAGTAAATGAGGGGCCTAATTGGAGGACTGCACAGGTAGGAGAAGGCGGGACGAGATGTGGCCTAGCGACCAGATCTGCCTATTTTAGACCCTTAGAAGAGGACTTCGATTCCAGCCTCGGCTCAACATTCTGTGATTCTGAGCAAACCATCTAACTAACTCCTGTTAAATAAAGACGTATCTGAGTCTCATGTAGAGCGCCCTGGGTCACTTCACGCATGAGGCGCGAGATTAGGTCAGATTTCTCAAAATGATCTCTTGACATGGATGCAACTGTCTTATTTCACTCACAATAAGGTGTTACTTATAAGGCTTGAAATGTCACACAAAAACCCACTACACACATGGGAATGTCACACATAAGCAAACTGAAAACTTGGCAGCTATGCTCTCTGATGAGACTTCCACATACCCAGGATATATCTTCAAGTACCCATTCCCCAAACACTAATGACCCCACACATGGCTATCCACTGCCTCTATTTCAAAATATTGTATTATGCCACTCTATTTTAGGAATGTTAGAGGGTGCATGTCCGCCATCGCCCATTGGCTGCCACGGACGCAGCTGTGCTTTGTGATTGGTCGCCCGCTATCCAGGGTCTTCCGGCACGCGCTCACCGTCTCTTGGTTTCCACCCGGGCAACGATGCGCATGCGCCTGGCCTTCAGCCGCTCCTGCTGATCCTCGGATTCGATGGATGGAACGCCTGCCGAGCTGTCCTCGCGCTGCGTCCAGGCCCGGGGATACGCGCCGCTCATGGCTGCAGTATCTGTTTCCGAGGGTTCCAAGACTGGCGCGAGCTCGGCTTGTCTCAGCTGTGCAGGTGGCTGGCGCTTGAACCGTTCGGCGTTCCGTTGCTAGGCAACAACGAAGGGACTCAGTGCCTCGCGCGGTATTGGTGGAAAAGGCATTGCAATCGAAAGAGAGAAAGGGCTACCCGAGAATTTTCACCTAATTGGCGGCCATGTTGGGCTGGTAGTGCTAGCTAAGTGATTACACTAGATTCAGCCAACTGCAGACCAGTATCAACCTGAATGCAGCCCTAAAACACAATTCTTAACAAGCATTTACAATACAATGGTTTCGCCTTTGGAAAAGTTAGAGCTATTGGCATTGTAAATGACAACATTTGTATTTATGTGTTGGTTTTGAAAACAGATAAATAAATGGCATTGACATTTACATTGCCAATAGCTTAATTTCTCGCAAATGTGAGACCTATTGTACCCTACGGACGAGCTCAGCAGACAGCAATTACTACCACACACACCCAGAGCCAAACACACACACCCAGAGCCAGCCACACACTCACACCCAGAGCCACACACACACACCCACCCAGTGCCACACACACACACCCACCCAGAGCCACACACACACCCACCCAGTGCCACACACACACACCCACCCAGAGCCACACACACACACACCTAGAGCCACACACACACACACACCCAGAGACACACACACACACCCAGAGCCACACGCACCCCCACCCAGAGCCACACACACCCACCCAGAGCCACACACACACTCAGGAGAGCAAGCACAGCGAGGGGGCAGGGAAGCAAGCACAGCGAGGGGGCAGGGAAGCAAGCACAGCGAGGGGGCAGGGAAGCAAGCACAGCCAGGTGGCAGGGAAGCAAGCGCAGCCAGGTTGCAGGGGAGCAAGCACAGCCAGGGGAAGGGGAACCAGGCGGCGGGGGAGCAAGCACAGCCAGGGGGCGGGGGAGCAAACACAGCCAGGGGGCGGGGAAGCAAGCACAGCCAGGGGGCAGGGAAGCAAGCACAGCCAGGGAGCAGGAAAGCAAGCACAGCCATGTTTCCTGTGCTTGGCTATTCTGAACAAACCATTGGTATCCGGCCTGCCACTCCAACGAAAACAACTCCCAGAAAATACCTTAAATAGCTAAATGAAACCTCAGAAGTAGAAACATTATTACACCCATTCCTATGAAGCTCTTCACCCACTCTCCACTAATCTGTTTGAATCCTCAATCATGAGTCAGTGCGAAGAGTCAACAAACAAAGAACAAGTTACTAGAATACATGTGCTAGATGTAGAATTAAGGATGACAACCCCGAGTCAATGCAGAGTCAGAGAAAAAAAAGTCCCTGTCAATTTTTGCACCTACACAGTTCTTTAGTTTTTATTATGTCGCGTGATCTCCTTTGAAGCCCTGCAAATGGAAGCGTATAAATCTGCCTTCTGCGCTTGCATGCTTTACCTTTTATGCTCACAGGGTGCTAACAGATCCCTTGCCGCACAGCTCTGTGATTTGAAGACCATTTTTTTAAATAAAAATGTCCTGCCTCCCAATTCGGTATGAGCAAATATTTCTCTGACAATCTGGTGCATTGGCTGGTGTTTGCGATTGACCAAGGGTGGGGATAAGAGGCTGACTCTCTGGAGTGAGTACAGTGCTGAGGGGGCCCCCTGCAGCTCGCCCCCACTCCCACACTGCGGGGGATGCGGGGGCCTGTATTACGCCCCTGGCACTTCTCAAGAGTTAGGATTTTTTTTCACCCCGAGGGTGAGGGCCAAAATGTAGAGCCCGATAGAGATCCTTTTTAGCACTTGCATTTTTTGGGCTCGCTGCGGAAAGCGCGCTCTCGCAGAGAGAACTATAGCTGTCGGCTCAGCCGACAATGAGAGGAAAGTGGACACAAGACCTGGCCGCGCGCAGCACTTTGTCATAGGATAACGTTGCGCACGTGAACTTCTGCTGTTTTCAGCATGCCAGAAAGAATCGGATTGCGTCGCGCGCCTCGTGAACAGTTCCTTTGGAATGCAGGGGGAGTCTGGAGAGGGGCACGCGGCCTGTTCACGAGGCGCGCGGCGCTGATAAACAGGCTGGCTGCAGTTAGCATAGTGTTTTGTGGAGAGCAGATCTAATGCCCTTTCCAATGCTTGTTGTGTCTGTTATTTACCACTGCACACAACACAGATACATTTTAGGGTAAAAGTGCAGTAGACAGAAGAGATTTCTAAAGTTTGAGCAAACACTTATGCAACAGGACAAATCAAATGTGCATTAATCTAACTGGCATTTGTACAAGTTGCCAAAATGTGAAAAGAATACTTTATCCTGTGAGCTGTCAGTGCTGGTTCTAGGGAAACCTGGTACCAGTCAGCCACGTAGAATACACATGCCATGAGCTTGCCTGATTGTCCCAGCAAGCATGGAATGCTGCCCTTATGCAAGAGGAGGGGGGCTGTAAAATGTGATCGTATAAACAGTTACAAATGTTAGCACCAAAGCTGTGAAAAAGACAAGAGGGTGACGAGCATGGCTGGGTTTGGACATCATGGTTATCGCTGAACATTTAAATCAGAATGAGATGTCAGTAGCCTGCAGCGTTTGCAGACACGGCACTCATTCAAGGTCGGCATTGGTGACGCGGGGCTAATATTACGTCACTGAACGTGGCCGCCATTAACCTGATCTGCTGCTAACTGAGCAAGGACCACGGGGCACCCACAGTAACAGTGTTTGAGGTAGTGAAAGTTGTGAGTAGGATGTACAGAGCAATAATGAAACACGCAGCACTCTCACGAGGAAAGCATCAGGGGAGAAGCAAGTGCAGCGCTGCTCATAAACTGCCCCGGTGCCAGTCTGATGCTCTGTGTGGCACTGAACCAGCCAGCTCTGCTTCCACTACAGCTCGTGCAGGGAGGGACTGTTGTATCTATACACGAGGTCTTAGATGCACCCCTGTTAACGACTGCCGCCCTCTCTGTGTCATCACCACGGCAGACCCTGATCTATTGAAACGGCGCGCCGGGGGGTGTTTTAACGCAATCATGTTGAGCAATCACAGACATACTTTGTCTTTCACACTGACAGGTGTCTGCACGACTGACTGACGCGGAGTATGGAAACTCCTACATCCACGGGTGTCACACTGTGCATCCCATCTGATTGTACTATCTCGAGCGCTGAATGGGGTCATCGGGGTGCTAGAGGACAACTGGCAACGTGGGAGATTCCAGTTTCACCAATCAAGTCCACCAAGCAGGGCTCCTTTGTTGTCTGATGTATATTGTCCCGAAAGTAATTACAGGGTAGGGCGCTCTTTTACAAGGATAGTGTTGTTGAATGAGAGAAGGGGGAGGGGTATGTTGGGGGTGAGGGAGGCCCTTGTATGATTATTTTGTTTTCAGATCCTGGAAAGACCCCGTGGACTGTGGGCAGCTCCCCTGTGCAACCACTAGAGACACATTCCGGTGCTGCGGATGCAGTTTTGCAGTGCAGCACGGTTTGATTTATTCCTAAAATCAGCTAAACTGGAGTTACACGACAGGGCTTCCATGTGCAGACGTCTGTGCGGTATCCACGGGCGCCATGGTGGAGACCCCAGAGATCCCCCTTCCCCAAAGATGACAGCCTAAACCTGCACCAGCAGGATGCGAACCTATGACCTAACTGCCCCTACCCCTGACACCCCAGGGGTGAAAGAGTGAACCTGCAGGATTAAAATCTATGACATTACTTCCCCCTATCCCCGACACTACAAGGATGACAGTCTAAACCTGCCGCCTCACGGATGCAGTAGGGTAAACCACACGTTTTTACCCAAACCTCAGCACATTCAATGCCAAAGCCCGGAGTTCACTAAACCCATGTGGAAAAAACAGCGTAGTTCTGCGGGACAGCCCTCCTTGTCACACCCTCTGTTCATTTCACCAGGACGGCACGGGGCTCATGGTCAGTCTGTGCAAAGAAACGTGTACTTTAACAGTACCCCTTGTCGCCCAGGCAGTGTCGCATACACCTGTTTTACCAGTTGTCTGGCCTGTGTACTTGCAAAGTGTATTGCATCTGTGTTTGCATGACGTATATCACGTATTTGACTCTGTCGAGGCTCCAGTAACCATGATAAATTTAACGTCACTGTGCACTTTCCACATGTGGATTCATCATGTGTGTGTAAAATCTATGTGTGTTCATGTGTCACGCATGTATGTGATCAAAATCAGATACAGGCGCGGCATCAAAACTCCGCTTCTCTCGCCCTCTCCCACACCAACACGCATACCACAGAGGTGCACACACACACACCCAAACAGATACATACAAACAGAAAAACAACCGGGAAACATACCATAACTCAGACACATCGACACGGGAGCACGCTGACATGAAGAGACATACATAGAGACACACCGAGGCATACACAGAGACTGGTAACCATATACATGCACGCACTTAAACACCGAAAAGCGCACTGATTTGAACACCTGTACAAAATAAACACACATATTTAAACACTTATACAAAAATTTAAACATCTATACAAAAATAGATTTAAAAACTTTGGTACTAATAGAAATAGCTACATGTTGACACATATAAGCATTCAGGGCTCCATATGCATTGGCAGGAACATCATACACACGCTGCCTCGAACACATACCTGTAGACACATACTGACAATAATAACAGGACACTCGCAGTCGCATATTGACATGGATGTGAAATGGGCTCTCCTTCATTTTCTAGCGCCCCGTGTAGTCACGGGCAGGGGCACCGGCCAGAAGGTTCGGCTGTCCACAAGCGCACCGGCCAGAAGGTTCGGCTGTCCACAAGCAGCAATCACCGAGCAGAGGAAGCAATACCCAGGACTCACAGCTCTGCCAGGCCAGGACTCTGGCAACAACCAACCAGTACTGCCCGGCGCAGAAAAACGGAGATCGGCGGCCCTAGCTGTACTTATAGACAAAAACAACCCCCGTCCGGGCAGCGGCTATGCACTTTAATCCCCAGTCTGTCTGGGGCTACAGACAAACAGCAACCCCTAACCCAGGCTAAGGCTACAGATAAACAAACAGCAATCTCCGACCCGGACTACGGCTACTGACAATCCCTAGCCCAGGCTACGGCTACAGATGAACGGCAACCCCTAGCCCGGACTACGGCTACAGACAAACAGCAATCCCCTGCCCGGACTATGGCTACTGACAAATGGCAACGCCGACTTCGGACTACGGCTACTGACAAACGGCAAAGCAGAGTCCGGACTACGGCTACTGACAAACTGTGGGAACAGGCACACAGACAGCGGGAGGGGGGCGGGAACGAGCACGCGGATAGCGGGTGGGGAGGGGAGCACTCACCTGGACTTCTTCCGGCGGTGGTTGGCCTGGAGGAATGACCAAAAAAAACCTAAGAAAACAACAACAAAAACACCGCCCACCGCTGCAATTACGTTCTTAAAGGGGCGGAGAGCGAAAAAATCGCCGGAACGCCCACAAATCTGCTCCGGCAATGACGGACAAATCTCTCTTCCAATGGCTAGCCTCCATTTATGGAGCTAGCCAATGGAAGAGAGAGGCGGGACAAAGCCACATACTGTTGAAACATAAGATTTCGCCTGCGCTAACGCTGCTGCGCAGCGGACGCCATGCGAAACCTAAAAATGCAAAAATAGCATTCAAAAAACATTTTAGCATAATTCTAATTTCTATTCAATCTGTATATTGTAGGAGGTTCATTGGGCACCTGTGGCTGTCTGAAGTTATATCTAAATCCTAATAACTTCTCATTCTGAAGACCACTCCCCACTGCGATCTTCTACCTGGTGCTTCTGCCACCACAGATCCAAGAGCAGATTATAATCCTCCTTTAATGAGGTCTGAAGGCAGGAACAGCAGAGCACTTTCAGCAGCTTGGCCCCAGAAAAAGTTCATTAGAACGGATCTTGCAATAATAACGCCACAAAATGATACATGTATAAAGAAACCACCCTAGTTTTAAAGTAGTTCCAGCACAACTTGTTTGGCTAGGGTTGAAGTTCATCTACTTGCCTGAAATTATTCGAGCAAAAACGCCCTTTCTCCATGGCATTCGTGACTGTATAGGATAGCTGTAAATAAATAAACATTGTGGCAGACAATGTGACTAATCAGTTTCATCCAAAAAAGTGTGCTTGAATGTGAAGTGACAGTGTGAAAATGTAAAAGATTGGAAGAAGGGGAAGCCGTCCAGTCAAAGAACCCTAACACTGTTTACCAGAGCGACAAGTCCATTATGAACCTCAATCAGTTTTTCAGCCAGTCCTGGAAATAGCAATGGTTTCAGCAGCAGCAAGAGGAAACAATGAAATGGGAACCCACAACATTCCACTATCTGGGAATTAACACCTATTATCCCAATCAAGATTTACTAAATGGTAATCTAATGAAAAGTATTACATCACAAATTGCCTTCTTGAAATCAATACCTGTGTCCACAAAAGGCAGAATTGTCAAAGCCAAAATGATCATGCCTCCCCGGTTGTTATATTACTTTTCAAACCCACCTTTGTAGGAAAGTCTTTCCTTCTTGTGACAGGATGGTGAGAGACTTAATTAGAATGTCGGTAGACGTAATGGTGTCATTAGCAAAGTTGCAGCTCCAAACGAATCAGCGAGGCCTCAGAGCTCCTGATTTTGATTATTTCACGTCGCAGCTACAGCGGGCTTGCTGTTGGGTGGCTGATTGAGGTGGGACTTGTGCCCGGCATCCTCATCGAAATGAAAGTGCAAAGACGGCTCCTTGCCAGAGCATGAAAAGATCTCTCTTGTTTGCTACACATAACTATGTCCTACTATTAACAGGTGTCTTCAATCCAATGGTTGCCAAACCCCAGATGCCCATGTATTCCTTTAACAAAGTATTCCTCGATTTAGTCACTCATCGGTACTTTGGGGCCCTGTGTCCATTCAGATTGAAATATAGGGATGATTCTGACTTGAGATAGGGACTTTCACACTTATTGGACAATAACAGAACCTCAAACGCATGCATTCGTACAGGAATTCTATATTATGGGGACTGGAAAAAGCTAATAACTTGGATTAGCAAGTCCATTCAGTGTCATGCAGGGGTTTCCCCGACCAGTTTTAAGGAAGTCTGTGAAGTGGACATAGGTGGGGCTCTTAATGAGAAGGAGTGGCATACCCTCACAAGATCTCATGTAGTGCTCTCTTGAATTACATTCTATTCAGTTTGTCGCATAAGGCATAACTGACCTCTAGGTAGGGTGCCCGGATTTTTAAAACAAAAAACCAGGAACGTTTTATAAAAATAGAAGTAGGACTACAATCTCACATCGCAGAAAGGTGCAGAATGACTTGAAAGGCAGCGCTTACCAACATAGCAAACACGGACCTCAAAGGCATAAATTAAATGCAGCTATTACACAGACTATCATAGGTACATATCTGAAAAAACATGTTAATTATAGAATTAGAATAACCCCAAGCGTCAGACTGGATCCGGAAAGTTTTTTCGTCAGCAGTACCTCTGAAATGGATCTACCTTCACGAAGTGGATCTACACCTGCGTGGACGAACTCGCCCCTCTGAGGACCCCGCCCAGCAGACCCGGAAGCAAGAAGGCCCCGTGGTTCACTGACGAACTCAAGAGCTCCAAGAAGTACTGCCGTGCCCTCGAGAAAGCCTGGAGAAGAGACCCAACACCGGACAACATGACCACCCTCAAGCTCGCCACCCAAAAGCACCATCAACTGATCCACGCCACCAAGAAAACAGCATTCAAGGACCGGCTGGACAACAACGCACACAACAGCAAGGAACTCTTCAACATCGTGAGAGAGCTCTCCAACCCCAACGCCGGAACCAACGACATCACCCCATCGCAAGACCTCTGCAACTCCCTCGCCTCCTACTTCCACAACAAGATCGCTGACATACACAACAGCTTCAGCACACAAACAACGCTCCCCACGACCACACCAACGCCCCCACCACCACCCTCAACGCCTGGACACCGATCAACGTCGAAGACACCATCCGCACGATGAACTCCATCCACTCCGGATCTCCAACCGACCCCTGCCCTCACCACCTCTTCAACAAGGCCGACGCTGTCATCGCACCCCACCTGCGGGACATTATCAACACCTCCTTCAACACCGCCACCTTCCCTGAGAGCTGGAAGCACGCCGAACTCAGCGCTCTACTAAAGAAACCAACGGCGGACCCCACCGAACTCAAGAACTACCGCCCCATCTCGCTCCTCCCGTTTCCAGCCAAAGTCATCGAGAAGACCGTCAACAAGCAACTGGCAGCCTTCCTCAAAACGACTGGATCCCTCGACCCATCTCAGTCAGGCTTCCGGGCCAACCACAGCACCGAGACCGCCCTCATCGCTGCCACCGACGACATCCGAACACTGCTGGACAACGGAGAAACAGCGGCCCTCATCCTCCTGGACCTCTCCGCGGCATTCAACACTGTCTGCCACCGCACCCTAGTGCAGCGCCTCAGCAACGTCGGAATCGAGGAGAAAGCACTGGAATGGATCATCTCCTTCCTCGCCGGAAGGACACAGAGAGTCCGCCTGCCCCCATTCAGATCAGAAGCCACGGAAGTCATCTGCGGCGTCCCTCAGGGATCCTCGCTCAGCCCCACCCTCTTCAATGTCTACATGAGCCCCCTTGCAGCCATCGCACGCCAACACAACCTGAACATCATCTCCTACGCCGATGACACCCAGCTGATCCTCTCCCTGACCAACGACCCCGCCACCGCTAGAGCCAACCTACACGAAGGGATGAAAAACTTGGCCGAGTGGATGACGACCAGCCGTCTGAAACTGAACACAGACAAGGCGGAAGTCCTCATCCTGGGCTCCTCACCCTCCGCCTGGGACGACTCCTGGTGGCCCCCCGCCCTGGGCAACGCACCCAAACCGACAGACCACGCACGCAACCTGGGCTTCATCCTGGACTCCTCCCTCTCCATGACCAGACAAGTCAACGCCGTCTCCTCGTCCTGTTTCAACATCCTGCGCATGCTACGTAAGATCTTCCGGTGGATCCCCACCAAGACCAGGAAGACGGTCACCCAGGCCCTCGTCACCAGCCGACTGGACTACGGCAACGCCCTCTACGCCGGAACCACCGCCAAGCTCCAGAAGAGACTCCAGCGGATCCAGAACCCCTCGGCGAGACTCATCCTCGATGTCCCCAGACGAAGCCACATCTCCAGACACCTGAGAGACCTGCACTGGCTCCCGATCAACAAAAGAATCACCTTCCGGCTCCTCACCCATGCACACAAAGCCCTACACAACTACGGCCCGACCTACCTCAACAGCCGCCTCAACTTCTACGCTCCCAAACGCCACCTCCGCTCGACCAGTCACGCCCTCGCCGCCGTCCCCCGCATCCGCAGAGCGACAACAGGAGGAAGGTCCTTCTCCCACCTGGCCGCCAAGACTTGGAACTCCCTCCCGACCTACCTACGCCTGACCCAAGACCACCTCTCCTTCAGGAAGAAGCTCAAGACCTGGCTGTTCGAGCAGTAGCGGACCCCCCCCCCCCCCAAGCGCCTTGAGACCCTCCGGGTAAGTAGTGCGCGATATAAATGCCTATGATTGATTGATTGATTGATTGCGCGTCGGAAGGTGGCGTCGGTCGGCTCCGCGTTCGTCGGCAGTGTCGTGGTTGCCGGGACGACGTTGCCGCAGCTACTTAGACGCCACCCTCGCGCGCTGACGTTAGTTCTTTCTTTTTCATCGCCAGCCAGCGCAGATCTGGGAAGAGCAGTTCCTCAGTCATTTTTTGGCTACGTTTTTCTCGACTTTTGTCGACGTCTTGTTTCGAGGCTCCAACTCCGAACAGGTGCACAAGGGATGCCCGGTTTTAAGGCCTGCCGTTCCTGTAACCGATTGATGTTGGTAGCAGATCTGCACCGTGTATGCCTCTTTTGCCTGGAGCGTGACCATGACCCCAAGTTGTTCTCCGGCTGTCAGTTGTTGACGCCGAAGGCTTTGCCGGAGCGGTCCCAAAAGCTGCTTGAATTACGGCAGTCGGCTCCGTGCCGTTCGAGGTCCCAGTCGAGAGGGAGGTCGAGGAACCGGTCGCAGAGCCACCATCAGTCTGGCTCAAAGTCATCAAAGTCTTTGCACTCTGGGTCGGGTAAGTCGAAGCATAAGAAGAAGTCTAAGAAGCATTGTCGCTCTTCACCTTCTCCTTGTTGGTCGGTCAACTCGACGAGGCATGCGGTAGGTGCCGCTCCCGCAGTTCCGCGCGCAGACCCTGAAGGATCGACTACGAGCTTTCCTACCTTTCCGGGACCCAGAGCGACCCCCGCCCAGCTTCGTACATTCAACGAGGCGATGCATGTCATCTTTGGGCAGACCGACCCCGCCGGCGTGCCTTTGGGCCCCGTGAACTCGGTTGGGGGGCCTAGGTCTTTGCTGCTGGCAGCTTTGGCCCCGGCGCCACAGGCCCCCCTTGGATCCGGGCCTGTATCCGGATCAGCGCCGGTTGACCTTATTACGCCTCCACCGGCGCCGCTTCCGAAGGCACCACTACCGTGCACGATGCTGGTCGGCCCCCCAGCCGGCGTCGATCCCAGCCTCCTTCCTGACGTGGACCCAGCGTCGATCGCCACAGGATTCAGCGCCGTGTTGGGTTTTCGGGCCCTTGTTCACTTCTGGGGCCCCTTTCCAACCACAGTGGCAACCAGAGGAAGATGAAGAGGACTGGGAGGGGTCAGGTGACCCTTTAACTGACCAGCTTGGATCTGAACAGGACGGAGAGAGGAACTGGGGGATGCCAGTGGTCTTGACACTTCAACCGACCTTGGCATGTTGCCTCCTCCTACCGTGGCTACAGAGGAGGGAGCATCATACGTTGTGGTGTTGCGTAGGGCGGCCGAGGCTCTCAACCTTGAGCTTCCTACGGTGGCGGTCAGGACTAACCTCCTGACTGAGGTGCTTCAACCAGCGGCGAGCTCTTCGGAGCCCCTTCTTCCTTTTATGGAGGCCCTCACTGACTTCCTTTTGGGCATCTGGACCAGGCTCACCAGGGGTGCTCCCATGGACAGGATGATCGCCCAACGCCACTTTCCTCTCCCAACACCCCACCCCGTAGAGCTTGGTCGTCCAAGCCTCCACCTCCAAGAGCTCCTTCCCTACCGCTCCACTGGAAAGGGTATCCAAGAAGCTAGACCATCTTGGAAAGAGCATTTTCTCTTCTGCCAGCTTAGGGCTGCAGTCCATAAACACTGCATACCTCTTGCGCCATTATTCGCACTCAGCGTGGGATGCGGTGGCCCAAGTGCTGCCTCAGTGTCCGGAGGAGGCCCGGACAGTGCTCTCCAGGCTGTCGCCACCAGGAGAGTTGCAGCAAAGTTTACAATCTGTTGTGGGCTGGACACCACTGACTCTCTGGGCAGGATTATTTCAACGTCTGCAGCGTTTCGTCGCTACGCCTGGATGAGGTTCACTGGCTTTTATGGGTATGTCCAGAACACCTTGATGGATATGCCCTTTGATGGCCGTCGCTTTTTTGGGGACAAAGCAGACAACACCCTAGAGCACTACAAGTCCCTTTAGTGGCTACGGAAGGGGTGCCCCGCTACGTCCCAACCAGGGCCACAGGCCGCAGCAAGTAACCCAGCCTTCACCCTGCTGAGGGAATAGGTCTGGGGCGGCTGACTCCGGAACACAGGGGCTCACAGTTCGATCCCCGGCGCCGGCGGCAGGTTAGCCTAGCACTTTGTCACTCTGGACAATAGCTTGCTTAATATTCCTGACGGCCCCCAGCGCTGGGACACCTCTCTGGAGGTAGCTGTGCACTTTACAAATGCTGATATTTCATATTTCATTACAAATGCTGTTATTTCGCGCGGCCGGGGACGTGGGAACCAGCTTTGTTGTTCAGGGGGCCAGCGGCGGGACAGTCCACCAACTCTCTTCAGCAGCCTCCAAGCCTTTCTAGTCCGACCTTTCAGGCCCATCAAACACCAAAGGGCGGCAGGATTTGCCATCACCTCCCCCACTGATGCACCATCACTTCGGACAGGTGGGTTTTGCAGCTAGTCCGAAGCTGCCTCCCTCCCCTTCGAGACTACCCCTCCAGCCATGCCACCCCATTACCACCACATGTCGGAGGATTATCTGGCACTTCTCCAGCAGGAAGTTACGGCCCCCTTGGCCAAGGGAGCCATCAAACGCGTTCTTGTCCCAGAAGTAGGTCAAGGTTGCTACTCCCACTACTTTCTGGTTTCCAAGAAGGACAAGGGCCTCCGTCCTATCTTTGATCTCAGGGACGTCAATCGCTTCCTCCGGAAGGAGTTCAAAATTTTGATGCTTGCTCAGGTCTTGTCTGCCATCGACCCGCAAGACTGGATGGTAGCATTGGACTTGAAGGACGCTTATTTTCACATCCCGTCCTGCTGGCCCACCGCCGTTACCTGCTGTTCACAGTAGGCCACGAGCATTTTCAGTTTACAGTGCTCCCCTCTGGCCTTACCAGTACAGCTCGGGTGTTCACAAAAGTAATGGCGGTGGTCGCAGCTCATCTGCGCAGATCAGGGGTTTTAGTCTGCCCCTATCTCGACAACTGGGTGTTGAAGGCGGGCTCGCCCCAGGCAGTCGTCTCCCACCTCCAGACTATGGCTGACGTCCTGCATCTGCTGGGGTTCTCCATCAATGTGCCTAAGTCGCACCTGATTCCCTCTCAGAAGATCCTCTTCATCGGAGTGGTTCTGAACACGGTGCAGTTTCGGGTATATTCTCCAAACCGCAAGTCCGGGACATTCAGGCTATGATTCCGATATTTCAGCCCTTGTTTCGGGTTTCAATCTGAATGACCCTGATGCTGCTGGGCCTCATGGCCTCCTGTATCCTGCTGGCCACTCATGCCAGGTGGCATTTGTGGGCTCTACAGTGGGACCTGAAGTTCCAGTGGGCGCAGCATCGGGGGAATCTGTCCGACTACGTTCAGATCTCAGAGGGCACTGCTCAACAACTGTAGTGGTGGCTTACGAACCAGGATTGGGCCAGTGGCAGATCCCTTTCCATTCTCCAACACAACCACACTGTGGTGACGGAGGCTTCCTTTCTGGGGGGGCGGCCACATGGGAGAGGCAGAGATCAGAGGCCTCTGGTCTCCGGCGTAGTCCAAGCTTCACGGAAGCTCCGGGCAATCGGTCTTACACTGAAGGCATTCCTTCTCTTTGTCCGGGGAAGAGTAGTGCAGATGTTCACAGACAACACCACCGCCATGGGGTATTGCAACAAACAGGGCGGGATGAGGTCGTGGACCCTATATCAGGAGCCCCTTTGCCTCTGACATGGCTGGAACATCAAGGCCCTTCCTTGGTGGTTCAACACCTGGCAGGGTCCCTGAACTTCAGGGCGGACGTATTCAGCTGCAGGTGCATGATGGATCACGAATGGCGTCTTCACTCGGAGGTGGTGCATGGTCTCTTTCAACAGTGGGGAGAGCCTTGGTTAGATCTATTCACCACCAAGGAGAACGCACAATGTCAGCAGTTCTGAGCGTTGGAATTTACAAGGCGGCGCTCACTCCACAATAATTTTCGTTGCGAGTGGAGTTGCCGTCTGTTGTATGCCTTTCCGCCTATACCACTTCTGCCCAGAGTGCTGAAGAAGATCAGGCGAGACCGTACCCAAGTCATTCCTGTGGCTCCGGACTGGGATCGAAGAGTTTGTTATCCCGAGCTACTCCGTATGAGCATGGATCCCCCGATCTGACTGCCTCTTCGGGAGGATCTTCTGTTGCAGCAGCAGGGGACGTTCCTCCACCTGAACCTGTCCAGTCTCCACCTCCTTGCGTGGAGATTGAGTGGTGGCAGTTAACGTCTTTTGAACTGCCTCCCGAAGTCGGTGACGTAATCTTGGCAGCGAGGCGTCCCTCCACAAAGATAGTATACGCCTGCAGGTGGAACAAATTTGTGGCATGGTGCACAGCAAAGGCTGTGGATCCCCTTTCTGCCCCTCTCTCTGAAGTCCTCTTGTTCCTTCTCTCTTTAGCCCAGCAGGGTTCTGCTCTGGGCACTATCCAGGGCTATCTTTCAGCCATCTCTGCTTTCCTTCAGCTGCCAGATAAGCCTTCCCTTTTCAAGTCACTGGTAGTTAACTGTTTCTTGAAAGGCTTAACGCATCTCTTTCTTCCAATTACTTTCGTTATGCCTCAGTGGGACTTGAATCTTGTACTGACTTACTTAATGTGCGCCCCCTTTGAGCCACTTCATAACTATCCTTTACGTCTCTTGACTCTTAAGACTGCTTTCCTGGTATCCATCACTTCTGCTAGAAGGGTGAGTAAGCTCCAGGCTCTTTCCTTTCCTGTCTGTTCACACAGACAAGGTGGTTCTCTGGACCCCTCCATCCTTTCTTCCTAAGTTGGTCACTGCCTTCCACATCGGGCAGACCGTTATTTTGCCCACCTTCTTTCCACCTCCGCTTCCTTCAAAGGAAGAAGTGAGGCTCCACCGTCTGGACCCAAAACATGTGCTCTCCTTCTATCTGGATCGCACAAAACAGTTCCCAATGGATGATCAACTTTTTGTTGGCTACTTGGGTGCAAACAAGGGTCGGGCGTACACAAACGCAGCATTTCTCAATGGGTCATGTTGTGTATTAAGGTTTGTTACTCTCTAGCCAAAAGGAGCCTCCAGTGTAGATATTCGCTCACTCCACCAGGGCGAAGGCAGCCACTACTGCCTTGGGAAGAGGAGTGCCTCTGAATGACATCTATCAGGCGGCCACGTGGGCATCGCAGCACACGTTCACCACACACTACTGCCTGGACAGCCAAGTCCGGAGAGACGGCTTCTTTGGCCATTCTGTTCTCCAGGACTTTCTGTTGTGATCTTGGTTGGCAGACCCACCACCGGGTTTGGTATTGCTGGGGTATCTATTCTAAGGTAAGGAATCTATAACTAATGTGTTTCTTTCAGATGCACAAGTTACTTACCTTTGGTAAGGATATATCTGTAAGAAACATTAGTTAGGTATAGATTCCTCATCCTCCCAAACTGATTTCTAGGGTTAAGGATATCCTTTCAGGGAACTAGTTTTGTGCACCAGTGGTCAGTGTCTTACATGGCTCTGCATTTCTGGCATGGAAAGTCGTATACAGAACTGGCGTCAGCGCGCGAGGGCGGCATCTAAGTAGCTGCCGCAACATCATCCCGGCGACCACGACAATGAATGTAGGGGCAACTGATGCCACCTTCCAACGTGCAGAAGTACGCCTGACGCCTTGGGGTAATTCTAAGGTAAGGAATCTATAACTAACTAATGTTTCTTACAGATATATCTTTATTGAAGGTAAGTAACTTGTGCATTAAATTGATTTCTGAAAAGACTAGCACCTATTCCTGCACCAAAACTCATAAACGATTGTTTAGTGGAGCGTCTCTAAAAATCCAGGACAAGTGCTTCATTTACTGAAATCTGCCGGGACAGATAACCAATAATTGGAACTGTCCGGGCAGATCCGAGATGCCTGCTCACCCCTTCCCCAGGGCGCCTCATATATTCCTAACTGCTATTTCAGGGTTGGCTCAGATGTAACACACCTATGGCAGGGATAAGGTATATGTTCTGTCATTGTCGCCATATGGTTTGTCTAATGGAGGGAGGTTTGAAAAGCGACAGATTGCAGGGACATAATGAATTACAAAGTGTTTAGTTATATTGAAAATTATCTGAATACAAACTGCTCAAATATGTTAAATCAAAGAAACTGGCCAGTTTGAGAACACACACGATAAAGGACACAACTCAGGCCTTCTGCCAAGATTTTCTCCTGTTTACTGTTTTTGTACTTCGGTGCCTTTGGCAAATAGGTGCTTTGTCCATGGCGGAAGTTATGAGTTATACCATGCGTTGTGTGCGTTCATAACTGTAACAGGCAAGTTTCAGTGATTTTATGTATTTTTGCAGTTTTTAACTGTATTTTTTCAGTGAATTTCATGTTTGTCATGATGTACTTACTTTTCAACCCTCGCTGCCGTGACCATCAAGGGTGTGCAAATCTCTCACCAGCTCCTCACAGATTTATTTATTTATTTTATGCGTTTTTAAATAGCGCAGACTTTACCCGAAGGTGTCAGAGCGCTTTAAAATAGGAACAGTAGTGAAACATGAGGAAAAATTGTGAGCATGATACAAAAGCAAACGTTATGTTACATAAGGCAATAGTGACAATTGTGCATGTATCAAGAGCAAACAAAATACATGAGGTAGCAAACGATACATTGCAAGAGGGGAAAAAAAGTGATGTGTGTATGTTACAAAAGCATACAAAGTACAAACAGAGGTATAATACTGCACTATATGGCAAACACTCAAGCACAAGAACAAACGTTACGTTACATGATGCAATGGTGGCACGAACGAACCACCATTGGCATGTCCACCCATCGCTGTCCCTCTAAGAGAGTCTGCTTGTGTATGTCTGCCTCTATCTGTGTTGTGGGTAACTGTGTGTGTCAGTAAGTCTGTCCTGTGTTTGTTAGACTGTGTATTTGTTTGTATCCAAGGTACCAGGTTGGTCATGGCATGTCTATCATCAGTGTAACAGTCTAAAATGATTACTCCTCGACTCCCTCCTCCCTTCTCCTGCTCCATCCTTCCCTCTCCAGCCCCTAGTTTCTTCTTTTGCTCTTACTCTTACCCAGGGCTTTAAGTGGAAAAAAAAACTGAAAAACTAGGGGTGCCCTAAAAGGGGCGTGGCAAATTTCTTAAAGGGGTGTGGCCTATCCGAGTAGGGGCGTGATCTAAATCAAGATAACTAGCATTGTGTGCTTATGAAAATCATGAACTCACATCCAGCAAAGGATAATAAAATAGGTAAAAAAGTATATTTATTAAGTATAAGCCATAAAATACCAAACACTTTAAAAAACATGTACGGGAGCGTAGCCAAGATGGCGGAGTAGGAGGACGTGTTCTCCGGAGCTCCCGTGCCCATCCAGGCCCCAAGCCCTAATTTAAGCTAATTCTCCCCCCGGAACCGCTGAGGGGAGCGGGGAAAGCTGAGGGAGCGGCCGGATTGCCAACGGCCGGGGACTGAACCCTCCGTGAACGAAGACGCCGAGTTTGGAGAGCCGAATGACTGGGCAATGGCGCCCGGGGTCGGCGCTGTGGCGTAGTCCAGAAATCAAAGCGGTGTCGGAACGAGGGTCCGGAGAACACAGGCGTGGAGCTGCACAGGACTGAGACGGCTGACCAGTGGCGCTGATTGCCGGTGCCTGGAGGAGGACCACGCCGCAACGGAGGAGCACCTGCCTTCCCCCCCAGGAGGCCGGACTGGCGGAAAACTGAGACCGCGGCTTTGGCCCGGGCTGGAGGGTGACGCGAGGCCCGAGCCGCAGATGTGAGGACTTGCGGAGAAGCCTGCCCGACACAGGTCAGTGCCCACAGCGGAGGCGTAGGCCTTGAGCCTGGAGCGGCGGAACCGGTTGGTGGGGCCCCGGGGAGCGTTTCGGCCCCGGAGCACACAGACCGAAGGCTCGGAGGTCCCCTGGAAGAGCGGCTAGACGACGGGAGAAGCCGGGCGAGGCGAGGCGAAGCACCCGCACCCTGGGAACAACGGAGAGGTCCCCCGAGACTTGCCGGCTGAAGGCACGTCCGGTCCTCGGAGGCTGCGGAGACTCACCGCAACCGCGCCGCAGGCAGCCAGGTGGGACAGGCCGCAAAGAGTGAAGGACGCGGCTGGGGACGGAACATAAAGAAAGCCCCCCTGGGTGCCATCACGATACTATAAGGGGGCATCAGAAAGCAGAGGTGGTGTGGCACAGCTTGGAGCTTGGTTAACAGACCGGAGGGATCGCAGGTAGAAGCCTGAGGACTGGCACTGGCTGAGGCGGAGGAGCGGCTAGGGGCCTGATAGAGAGCCTGAGCAGGACGGAACTGTGGGGCCCTGTGGCTAGGTTGCTGTCCCGACCCTGAGACTTTGTTAGCAGCCTCATTGGGAGACCGGGACCATTAAGAGGACTCTAAGTGACTTTTCGCCCCGGGGGCTCGACGCGTGGTGGGCACTACGGACGGTGAGTGCTGATTGCCTGCCCTCCACCTGACTCACGGTACAACAGCAACAATGGTTGGAAGGACCGAGGAGTGAGGTGAAGTGCGGCGCGCACCTTGGCGTAGACGTGGAGACCTGGATTAGCGTGGTTGGGACTGGCCTGTAGGGGCAGACAGAACGCGGAGCGGCGAACGGATTGGCAAAATGGCTGGCCAGAAGGGCGGAAAACGCAACGACCGCACGCTGCCGGAGATGCTCAGCAGATCCCAGAGCAAGGGAGATAAGACGCTGTCCTCACCGGGCTCCGCTGGCGGTTCGCAATCTGGCGCCACGGCAGAACCCCCGGTTACCAGATCTTTTCTGGAATCCCTCTTTGGCACACTACGGGAAGACTTCCAGGCCTTGAAACAGGAAGTGGCGGGAGAAGTGCGAGAAATACGCAGGGAAGTGGATGGCTTGGGAGAAAGAGTGGCCACAGTGGAAGGCTCCACGCAGCGACAAGATGAGGAAATAACATTTCTGCAGCAGGAAGTGTTGACCCTTAGAGAACAACAACTGGACCTTCAACTGCATAACGAGGATTTGGAGAACAGGTCCCGAAGAAACAACATAAGGGTCCGGGGAGTGCCGTCCTCGGAAGAGTGCTCGGACATTGTCAAGTTCTTACAGGAACTCTTCCGGGAAGTCCTAGGGGAGGGAGCTGACTTTCCCATAAGGATCGATAGGGTGCACAGAGTGGGTCCCCCAAGACGGGCGGCTGGCCCGCCGCCGGACATACTGGCCTTCCTCCCTGACTTCACGCTGAAGGAACGGAAAATGGCGGAGGCGCGGAAGAAACACTTGCTAACATTCCGTGGTCACCCAGTGGCCCTGCACCAAGACCTCTCCACGATCACACTTCAAAAGCGCAAAGCATTTAAGATAGTGACAGACTTCCTCTGGCAGCACGAGACGCCCTATTCCTGGGGTCACCCTTTCCGCATCATCTTCAAGTGGAATGGCGAGACACACCAATTACGATCTTTGCAAGACACTTGTGAGGTATTGGGGATCACTACGGAGGAAGAGGAGCCACACACGCCGCGGAGGAGATGCACCGCCGACGGAGGATGGCAGAGAGTCGCAAGGCGTAGAACGTCGGCGGTGTCCCGGAGGCCAGGCTCCCCGACTATCAGGGCGGAGATGGAAGATGCCGTCCGGACAGTCTCCAGAGATCTGGGGGTTACAGATGAGGTTGCGCTAAAATCATGAAACTGCTCCGGGGGGAGATTGCCGTAGCATCACTGCGATTGCTGGCTTGGGGTGTGGGGGAAGGGGGGGTGATGGGTTGGACACGTGTGGCTGGATGTCCACTGAGGTAACGTACCACAGACTTGTCCGCTAGGGACTCGACTGGGACTATTTCGAGGGGAACTGGATGGTTTGGGGAGGAGGGTAGGGGGGGAGTATGGGGAGCATGTTGAGGGGATGACGGAGGGGAGTTGGGGAGTTGGGGGAGGGGGAAGTTTGGGGCAGCCCTGTCCAGTGCTTCTGGGGCATTCACACACACCTGTCAAGACTCTCAGGCCAATTTGTATGACGTTTTGGTGCCTCGCGCTTCAGATCTTTCGCACAAGCAACGTTGTTCTGACTAGGTATGGCGGAACTAAAAGTAGTGACCCTGAATGTTAAGGGTTTAAACAATCCTACAAAACGGAGGGCGATCCTATCATTGTTAGAGGGCACACAAGCAGACATCTGTCTACTCCAAGAAACTCACCTACTAGCCGGTGACTGTCATAGGTTACGGTCCCGCCACTTCCCCACACAGTTTTTTTCTTCCAACACCACCAAGACGGCTGGGGTGGCTATCCTGGTGTCCAAGTCCTTCAGGGGGGAAGTGTTGCACAAATTCATAGAACAGAAAGGGAGACTTCTAGCCTATCGATTTAAACTGGGGACCCTGCAGTTTACTATAGAGACGATTTACAGCCCAAATGAGCAGCAGGACCGGTTCCTTCACTCCGCATTAGTAGACGTCACAGCATCACCGGATAGACACATTATTCTGGGGGGGACCTGAACATGGTAGTGGATAGATCAGCGCAGCGTCACCCACAGGCTGGGGAACTATCGCACGCAGTGAAAACACAATTAGCTGACTTGGATCTTCATGATCTTTGGCGTGAGTTTCATCCACTGGATACAGATTACTCTTACTACTCGCATGCACACAAGACATACGCCAGACTGGATTATTTGCTGGTCACTGGTCCGGTCCGAGACATGACCACTGCTTCTGAATTAGGGGTCATTTCCCTTTCGGATCACGCATCGGTCTCAGAAACCTTTCTTCCCCCATCGAACCCGGCTCGGCGTGGTGTTTGGCGTCTTCGAGACACTCTCCTACACAAAAAGACAGTGGTGCAGCGCATAATAGATTCGGTGAAAGACTTTCAGCTGCATAACTCCAATTCTGACACCCAATTGGCGACTCAATGGGGAGCTCTTAAGGCAGTGTTGCGGGGAGAAATCATAGCGATCTCTGCGGAAGACAATAAAGAAAGAAGGCTAAAACGAGAGGAGCCCACACTAAAGGTCAGGGAGCTAGAACAGGTACACCGCCGCACCGGGGCCCCCAGGATTTGGAGACAGCTGAAGGCGGCGAGGAAACTCTTGTCGTCTCTGGGCTTGGCCAGAGCTGAATATGCGGCGTTACGTCTAAAACATGCCTATTATACAGGGGGGGGATCGATGCGGTCGCCTACTGGCGGCCAAACTCAGAGCTGCGCACCAATGTCTTCAAGTGAAGGAGATTGCGGTGGGAGCGGGGCGGCGGGTCACGGATGACGCTGAAATAGCTGATGCCTTCCGCCGGTTCTACTCCGATTTGTACGCGGAGGAGAGCTCGCGGATGGAAGAGCCGGACGTCTATTTAGACTCGGTGGCTCTCTCGTCCCTGGCTCCAGAGCAAAGTGACTATTTAGAACGAGAGATACGGATCAAGGAGGTTGTCGCTGCTATCTCTAGACTTAAGCATGGGAAGGCCCCGGGCCCAGACGGCTACACTACTCTTTTTTATAGAACGTTTAGCTCGACATTAGCGCCCATTTTGACCAGGCTGTTTAACTCCTTCGCCAACCCCGGAGCAATTCCATCAGATCTCTTACAGGCAACGGTATCGGTCATACCCAAACCTGGGAAGAACAGGACCCAGTGCAGCTCGTACAGGCCGATCTCCCTCTTAAATGTTGATCTCAAGATCTATACCGGGATCCTTGCAGCGAGATTGGCGCAGTACCTCCCCGGATTAATTGAGCCAGACCAGTCCAGCTTTATGCCTGGGAGACAAACTGTAGATAATACTAAGAGAATAGTGCACATTTTAGAAAAGGCCTCGCGTATCCCGGGGGAGAGGATGTTGCTTTTGGTCGATGCTGAAAAAGCATTTGACCGGGTGCATTGGCCATACCTGGAACGGGTGATGGAACGGATGGGCATAGGGGAGAAATTTTGACGTATTGTGTTTAACTGCTACAAGTTCCCGGGCGGCAACAGTGCGAGTTAACGGCTGTGGCTCAAACGATTCAATATTGAACACGGCACGAGACATGGTGCGCACTATCCCCTCTCCTTTTCGCTCTCTATATGGAGCCCTTTGCCCAAAGAGTGCGACAGAACCCGGACGTGACTGGTGTGAGAATGGGAGGTTACACCCACGCGGTTAGCCTATTCGCAGATGATGTGATTCTCACATTGGAAGACCCGAGGCGGGCTTTGCCCGCATGTATGGATGAACTCGAGGCTTTCGAGGGGGTAGCCGGATTTAGGATGAATGTGGGGAAATCTACAGCATTAGATGTCTCCCTGACACCCGCAACGAGACAGGAACTGCAGGGGTTATTTCCTCTGCGTTGGTCACGGCACCATGTGCAGTACTTAGGGATCATGCTGGCACCCACGTTGCAAGTGATGGTGTCGGTAAATTACGAGGCACTGAGCAAGAAAGTAAAAGAGGAACTGGGGAGATGGAACAAGGGGACGATATCCTGGCTCGGCAGGATTGCGGCGGTTAAGATGACAATTTTACCCCAGATTCTGTACTTATTCCGAGCATTGCCGTTACAACCCCCTAGGGGGTGGATTCAGCAGATGCAAACTGAGGTGTCCCGTTTTGTGTGGCACGGCCGTAAACCTCGGATGCAGCGGGCCCTGACAACTTTGGCGCCGGAGTCGGGGGGACTGGGAGTCCCAGACCTTCGCAAGTATTTCCAAGCATCACAGCTGAGGTACCTGGTGGAATGGAGTAGTTGGAAGTCAGATAAACACTGGCTATTCCAGGATCAGGCGGTCGCGGGTCGTCCCCTACAGGAAATACCGTTTCTGCGAAGATCACATCGCCCCCCGAACCTCTACGCGTCTTATGTCACGAGGGTACCGCTGAAAGTATGGGACGCCACCAACAAGTCTTTTGATCTCACCACGTTCCCTTCTCCGTTCACGCCTATTGTGGACAATCCGGACTTTACACCGGGGATGGAACCTGGAGCCTTCACGCACTGGAGGGCGAAGGGTTGCAGGGCGCTTTTCCACATGTACAGTGAAGAAGGGATTCTCCCCTTTCAGAGCTTTAAAGAAAATTACCAAATGACCGAAACAGATTGCATGAAATATTGGCAGGTCCAGCATTGGGTCCTGCAGCCACAAGTGAGGGAGTCAGCAGACAGGAAACTGTTGCCATATGAAAGGTGGTTGGCGACACGCACCTCAGACACTAAACTCATAACTGATCTGTATAAAATGCTACAGCCCCCACCCTTCCACTTTTATATCCCAGGCAGAGAACGTTGGAACAGAGAACTGGGGAGAATACTTAGCCACAAGGAATGGGAGCAGATCTCGTACTGAGCAAGACACTCAGCCTATCATGTAGGACTCACCGAAACCTTCACCAAGGTTTCTACGTATTGGTACCATACTCCGGAACGATTGCATGAGATGAACCGGCTCATAGATAACGCGTGCTGGCGCGACTGTGGGCAGGTAGGCACACTGACACATATCTTAAGGGAATGCCCACAGTTACAGACATATTGGACAGAGGTGATTAATGAGATAGATACTTGTTTTGGTATTGAACTGCCCCGCTTTCCGGCTTATGTCCTGCTTGGTCTCCCCAATGGCTTAATGTACCCGTTGAAATCCCGTAGGGGAAGGCAGATAGCTATCATGCTGGGCTCAGCGGTTCAAAACATCCTAATACACTTGCGCACACCGACCACCCCTTCTATTACAGGTTGGCTACACAGGCTGTGGCATGTTCTGGGGATGGAAAAGCTGTCACTCACGCTGGCCGGGGAGGTTGAACAATTTGAGGAGCTGTGGCAGCCTTTTCACGCACTACTAGCCACGGAATTCAGGGAACTTACTTGCCCAAGATACCTGAGGCTTCTGAGAATTACACCGCCAATATAGCGTACTGTCCGGTTGGGGAGGGAGTGGGGCTGCTCTACAAGCGATGGGGGAGAGGGAAGACAGGAGTGAGAGTATCTAAGTTCTATACTATACAGCACTGGACAGGGGGGGGGGAGGGGAGGGCACGGGTAGTTGTTGGGGGGGGGTTGTTTCATCGAAATGGAGGGTACGAAGTGTTGGTAATTTGTTGTTAATCCTTCAACATGATTCCGCACACAGGGCCGAAACCCAGGGCAGCCCTTGCAAGGCTGGGACATTTGAACTTTTTTATTGGAACGATCCCTGGCGCAAGCATTGACTTCTCGCATAATTGTTTTTTCTTTTGCTGCTGTACCCTTCTAATAAAATACTTTAAACCTAAAAAAAGATGTACAAATTATTTACATTACGTAGAAATCTATTGCAGGATTTCCCAAAACCCTTGAAGATATTCACTGTGTTTATTTTGCTGGGGTTTCTCACAACAATTTTCTTCAGCAGACCTTCCTTTTGCCAGCCAACTCTTTCCATACAGATTTACGTCAAATGTTTCAAATGGAGGACCATTGAGATTCATCCATAAACATGAACAAATGGTCTCTACAAGAAGAGAGGCCCTTGTTGGACTAGCAATTAAGTTCATTGCACTGAAACCTCTCTGGCAATCCGCATTACTTGCTGGCATGGTTTCCATGCAAACTACTAACTTTTTTAATGCTTATGGGGTTTTCTTTCGATCGAAATCTTTGAAAAATCTAAACGCTTGGATAGTATCTCTTGCTGGCGGCTGAAACTCTGAACACAGTTTCTGGATCTCTGTTTTCCCATAAAGAATGCATTCACCACCAGAAGGCAAGTTGCCTGCATCTAGCACACTGAAGCTGGCTATAAGTTCTTTCTCAAAAGCCGGGGCACATCGTTTATTGATATTTACAGACAGACTTTGGTAAAACTGATTTGGATTAAGGGCAACAGAGTTACTTCTACCATGGAAAAGAGGAACATTCTTGAATTTGCCCTCGTCAACTGCTCTCTGAGCTGCAGAAGCAAACTCCCCTGGTGAGTCCTTCATTGCTCTAAATATACGTACTTGACTAACCAAAAGTCTGTGGGCATTAACAATGGTAATGTCCCTCCTCTGTAAGGAGAGTGATACGTTTTTCAGCTCTTGAAGTGCATCACAGATTACCCTCAAATCTCTGATAAAAGAATAGGATGTAAGCTTCTTCAAGAGACCTTCATACTTACTCCGGTCTCTTATGGGTCTGGATGGGTCTTTAGAAGCATTCTCAAAATGTTTGCACAAGGCAGGGAAGCAGTTCCAAACAGCTTTCACAGATCTGTAACTGGATGCTACCCATCTAGTATCAAGCATTTTCCCTATCTTCTGAAGCTGTACACATAGCTTGCTGGCGGCCAGATTTAGCTCTCTCTGGTTTTTTGGTGACATGCTGTATGTGGCATACAATGAGTCCATGAAAAGCTTGAAGTGATTGACCCCGGTAACCTCATCAACTGTATCTGCCACAGCAATTTCTAGTCTGTGAGCCAAACAGTGCCATGTTAGTACAAGATTTGGAAATTCTGATTTCAGCAATGCTACTATTCCTCCTTTTTTACCAAACATTACTGCTGCTCCATCTGAACACACGGCAATCAAGATATCATGTAGCAGACTTTTTGTGAGTTCAACTTTTTCGAAGCAGCTTAGGAGAGCTGTCTTTACGCCAAGGGCATTTGTTTCTACCAGCTCCAGCAGGCAGAAATAGATGGTCACTGGGGTACTTTCATTTCCCCATGCCAGTTGGGCGCCAGCAAACATGTATACCGGACTGCAAGGATACTGAAATAGGCAAAACTAGGGTCCACAGAGCTTTTACAAATGATATTGTGGGAGACAAGGGGATTCAGCTGTGAAGACTGAAGAGCAAGCCCTCAAGGAGTCAAGTTTTGCTATGTGAAGGGGAGTCAAGTTTTGCTATGTGAAGGGGAAAATACAGTTAGTCTATCTTATACAAGGCATTCCAAGCAACAAAACTTGTTTTCATTCAGGCAGGTCTATGGCAGTAATGAATGTAAGGCAGTTCTGCCAGCAACATACCCCAGACTATAAGAAGAGACAGTCTGCTGAAATGTTTTCAAACTTGAATAAGTATGTGGGCAAAAATGACGACGTCTGCAGAAACTAACCCGAACACGTAGATTACTGTTACTCAGTCAATTGGTGAAAATAATACATCAGTGTACACCAAACAGCACCCACTGCATTGATTTGGAGCCCACCTGGGTGCTTTCAGAGCAGGTTACCTGAAACCTACGCTGCCTCTATCTACCTGCAGACAACCTCTTCTCCGCCTCCTTGTGTGTACATGTGGCCCAGCAGCACATCTCGAGACCTCCTCCCTGCGTCATGATAGGTCTCAGACCTAGTGAGTGAAAGGGATTGAGAGCACACACGTGCTAATCATCCAGTCCTAAGGGTTAGGAGCCTTCACTGGATTACGGAAGGAATCAGGGTGGGCGAAATCCCTGCATGAATTAACTCTACGATGCAATAAATCAGTACTCCAAATAATCAGTCCCTCTGACTCAATCTGATACTCAGCCACACTTTCTACTTTGAAATGTATGCAAATATAGAAATCTGTAGGGAACTGTGAAATCTACACAGCAGATATGGATCGTTCCTAAAGGACATGGGGCAATATTTACTGCCAAAAGACTTACAAGTTTCGTTACACCACTGACATGTAAGTAGCAACAGGGCGACCTTTAAAGAGAAGGCAGGCCCCCCGGTAGCGCATGTGATCATAATCTCTCCCCCTGTGCAAACTCTGGTTACCGGTTACCTTAGGACGTGAAGGGGGCTCTGCGGTCCACGCTAATCCAGTGAAGCACAGCTCCTCTTCCCCATAGGGGTACACAGCACACAGCAAACAGTCCCTTCCTCAGCAATCACAGCAACTGTAGGTCAACTCCCAGACACTCAGTACGGATTCCTTCTTGATCACAAAGTTTCCTAATCTATTTTTACTGGGGCTGCAGTCCTACTTTTATACCCGAAAAGTCTTTGTTCTTCTTCTGTGAGGGGTCCTGGACCCAATCTAAACCAGTTATGGGTGCACTCAGCCAGTGCACCTCTTCTTCCATTGTGAGTGTGGGCCAGGGCCATCAGTCGTACCGCAGGAGGTGGAGCCATCATTGTGGCAGGCAGGCACCACGCTATTGAGACCCAGTTGCTACTCCTGCCCCACCACTCCCAATCCAGATAGGTCTGTTCAGCCTTGTGCTGACTCAGCCAGCCTCCTGAAGCCGCCCCCAACCCCTGTCACTCACAAACCAGACAGTCAAAACACAACCAGGCAGAGACACACAGAAAGGTTGAACAGGAAAATAGCCACTTTCTAATAGTGCTATTTCCAAACTTAGAATTTAAAAACCATCTTCACTAAAGGATGTGTTATTAAATTCTGAGTTCAGGGATACCAGATTCCATATGTCTATCTTGCTGTTATGAGAAGATATGCAGGTAAACATGTCACACAGCATTCCCCACGTTAACCTATGGGCAAGATAGCCTTTCAATAGTGGAAAACTAAATTGGCAGTATTTCACTATCAAGACATGTTACCCACACTAATAAATAACACCAAACAAAAACCGGGACATCTGCTCACCCTACCTTTGAGGCTCGAAAATAGAGCCCCCTAGAGCCCCCTTTCGAGACCCCCCAAAAAACTGGGGGGCTCAGCCCCCCACTTAAAACCCTGCTCTTACCCTCTCTTTTTAGCTCCAGCGCCTTGACGCAGCCTTAGAGCAGCAGAGCGCTCTCTGAAAGTAACCTCTATAACATAACATGCCAGTGACTGATGGTGTGTGCCTGGGTGCTCGTACGTTTGTGTGCTAAGCTGCTCTGTCTGTGCATGCATGTCTCTAGGTGTGCTGCTGTGCATATATATTTACATTTGCCTATGATGCAAGTAAATGTGAGTCTGCCTGTTGTGTGCCTGCTCTATTCAAAAGTCAATGTATTGACTTCGGCAATGCTTGTTCTCAAGCGCTCCCTGTTAAAACGACAAACCCATGTTATATGAGATTTTACCGCTTGATGGCGCTCGTGTCTCACTGTTTACTGCTGTTAGCAGTCTGCCATGCGTGTAAATGCGTGAGGTCTGGCTTGACAGCAGAGTTCTGGTTCTTGATCCTGATCTGCAGAGCTCAGTACCATTGCGAGGGGGCGGGGGCTTTGGCCCCGCCCTCATGTTCATTTCCAGGTCTGAGTTGATTATATAGGCATAAAGCTCATAGGCCTTATCTGTTTATTACGGCAAAGGCAGTAGGCCTGAAATATTTATTGTGAAAAGTGTACTTCAAAGACAATACGCCTCATAAGGTGGATTGTCATTACACGTTGTTACAGCTCGTAAGCAGGTGTTTGTTGCATGAATTCTAACAGGTTCCACAGTAGAGGAGGGTTTCAATGCTGGCTAACCCGAAGGGGTGGAATATTTGCACTCTGGGTATCCTTTTTATGTCGTTTTCGGAATGGTTATATATATTTCTTTGTACGCATTTTATCATCTTGTAGTTGTCTTACAGGAAACCTTATGAGAAAAACAGTAGGCTGACAAGCCATTGGCACACTCTCTAGGCTTTTATGGTTCACTGAAAAAAGTTATGCCAATAGCTGTAGATTTAATTGTTTCATTAAGAAATGTCATAACGGTGGGAGGAGCCAAGATGGCGACCGGAGCGGACTTGTAGGCTCCCGGCTCCGCCAGCCTGTTACCGCCGCACCGTGATCCTGGCATGAATCCTGAAGCACTTCAATAACAGCCGAAAGACGGCGCGGCGCTGATCCCGGCGGTGTGCTCCTGATCTCTTGACTTGCCCGGCGGCCGGAGATATCCGTGGTAATGCCCGCAGCCCTGGGAGCCCGTCTGCGCAACAGCCCTTTGCCGTCCCCCGGAGACCTGATGGCGACGGGGAGACCTGAGCGGCGCTGACGACTTAACACCGGTGGGGACTTCATGAGGCACCGTTTGTATAGCGACGGCCACGGCGCTTGCAGAGAGAGGCCAGGTGCGAGCGCTCGTTGAGCGGGGGCACCCTATTGCAGCTGATCCCTTTGTCTGGGGCAGGTACGGGCGGAGAGCGCTGCCCGGCCATGTTGAATGACCTGTGCTTGCCTGACCCCGCGCCTCGCTATCCCCTTGGTACGGGGCGCCTATCTGCGCTGGGTGCTTCACTAGTGCCGAACTTTGTAACATTTAAGCCCCGCAGAGACGCTCGCCTGAGCCACGACTATCCTGTGATTTCCCCCGTACTCTCGCCGTGTTGGCTTGATTGAGGCTCCGAGGAGTGGGGGAGGGCGTCCGTCCTTATCGCTGGCCTGTGTTGCCCTGCCTGCGATGGGGTCCGATCCCCGAATGCCTCCCTTGGGAATTGAGAGCCGGGGGATTCAGCCTGCAATATCCTTTAAAAGCCTCCTGACTGCTTTGCACGATCTCCGCGCTGATATGCGCCAAGGCTGCCAAGTGCTGTGGAATAAGATGGACGACGTGGTGTCGTCGCTACGACGGGACGACGAGATACGGACCCCGCCGACTCTACCCCCACCTCTGCTTGCACCTCAGGGCAACACAGTGTCTCCTTCTGCCGACTTGGCGGAGGTGCCCGTTCCCACATTTACTATCGCCCGAGATTGCCTGCCTGCTGCCTCTACCAGAGATACATTGTTTCTTCTATCACCGGAGAGTGCAACGTTGTTGAAATGCCCGTCGCGAGTGCCTTGGGACATATTTTACTCATCGTCGACCTCATTACCGGCCCCTGGGTGGTGTCTCCTGACTCTGACCTCGGAGAACTTGTGCGTTCTGCAGTTTCCCAGGGTACACACTACTATGGCTGATGGAGGTATTGTTGGATCCCGACGGCCATTTTGTGGTTCTGCGACACTCTCACTCTCTCAGTGGCCATATTGTTTCCCAGCTTTGCTGTGGCTTTGCCTGGTGGGCTTCCGACGTTCGGGACAGGGCTGATGACTTTTTCCTTATTGGCACTGACTGTCCGCCTGTTTGTGACCTCGGACTGGACTAATTGTTGAGGTGCTGATTGTGCATTCAATGAGACATCTATCTATTTTGTGTTGTATTCCTGTTCGGTGCGCTGGACTCTCCCTGCACCTCGGGTCGCAAGTATTGTATTGTATCATTTTTGGTCCCCTGTTGTTTTGCGGGCGGGTTGCTCGGGGGCGAAAGTTGCGGTTGGTGGCTACTGGGCCTGTACTAGACTAGCCGGGGGGATCCGGACCGAAACACTAGTAAGATGTAGGGGTTGTGGATGACTGGGAGTCCCGGGGTTCTGGTGTTGTAGTGGCTCCTCCCCGCTTCCTTCTTTTTGGGAGTGGTAGATCAGCTCGTTCTTTTCTTCCTCCCTATATTTAAATGTTATAGTATTTCACTTTTCGTTTTCTTCCTTTACTTTTACTACATTTCGGGTTCTTTATGGGGCGACAGGCACATTGTCGGGGGGGTAGACCGTAGCCTCCGCATTGGTGTAGGGTGGGGGGGTAGATTTATTTTTCTTATTTAGTTCTATGGGCCTTTTTCTCCCTTTTCTGCGCTTTCTTGTACTGTTTTCCTTTCTGGGTCTGTGATGGAGTATGGTTGGGAGTGGGTGGCGCTGGGAGTGGCACGAGCTTAGTTCCTGTCGCCTGTTTGTTTTTCTATTGTATTGCTACTCTGATGGGATACTTCACGCAATCGTTGCTATTATTTTTGCTGCCTACTCATGTGGGTTCTAATGTACGGGCTCGGATCTCCTTTGTACCTATCCTTTATCGTTTTCTGTTTAATTTGGAAAAAACCTAAAAAATTAACCTTCACTTCTCCTTCCCCCTGGCGACATAATTTTCAGTGTAAATGTTTTCAATTGTTGCTATATCTCCTGATGCCATTGGGGGGACCGTAATGTTGATACCTGCGCTCACACGTTTTGTGGCCGGCCGGATGGTTGTAGGCCCGTATTTGTCTTTCTGCAATATGCGCAATAAAGGTTTTCAAAAATTTTTAAAAAAAAAAAAGAAATGTCATAACAAAGGCAGTAGGCCTGACATACGTATCGTGAAAATCAAATGTTAAAGCCAATAGGTTTAACTCCAGCCAGTTCGCGCAGGGCTGGGCTCGCCGCCCTCAGAGGATGCAGGAGTGGTTTGTACTCCATCCCTAAGTGCACATGAGGGCTTGGCCGGTCATCTGGGGCTGGCCAAATAGTCATGCGCACTACTAGGCATGTTGCACAGCCGGGTGGAGAATATGCCCAGCCTCCCCAGGTACTGTCTGAGCGGCCAAACAAACCACTCAGACCAATCACGGCGCTGCTCCTGCAGTGTCGTGAGATCCTGGGTGCTTCCGGTGGCAGAGAAGATAAGTTTGCTTATTTTTTTTTTCATGCCTCCTCACCTCCCCCTCCATGTCCTACCACCCCCATACAAAGCCAGCCACCACTTGTGGGTAAAAGATTTCCACTTTGATGAATCGTGTTAACCTTCTTAAGAGGGGTTGAATACTGTTTACCATCTTTATTTTTGTGTATATTTGTAATTTTCTGTCTTTATGCATATGGGTTGCCTTGTGGTAAAGCATAAACAGATGTGTAATACCACGTGCAAAGGTGGAATACAGGCATTTTGATGCATGAAATCTCACATATTACCATAGCAAGGGTTAAATGTTGGCTGGCTCTCTGACAAACACTTGAAGCTTTGCAACATTAGGGCGTGGGGGTGTAGCCCCCCCCCCCGCAGCCGCCCGCAGCTCCGACGTTTCTGAACTTAAGTAAACTGAATAGTTTACTTAAGTTCAAAGACCGACGCCGAGGGAGAACTGACAATGCATGCCAGCCAGCATGACGTCAGACCGCCTTGTTGACTGACATGCATTGTCAGACATGGGAGCAGCAGGCAGCAGCACAACACAAGTGCGCATGAGTGGGGACGGAGGGCGAATTTTCGCACTTGCCCACTCATGCGCACTTGTGTTTTAACTTGTTAGCGCATGCCCATTAGGAGCCCCTCGGTCTCCTAATGGGCGTGCTGCGGGCGAGGATTAACTGTGCCCTGGCGCTGCAGATTGGATTAGGGGTTGCCACTCAGTGCTGCTGTTCCTGTTCCGGTTCCTGTTTGAAGATGAGGCGCCAACGCGGACCAGGAGCAGAGGTGGTCAGGTAAGTTTTCTTAATGGTATTCTCTCTTGGCGCACCCCCACCGCAACCCCCTCCTCCCGCAACCCCCCCCACCACTCCCCTTCACGAGTACTGCATTGATTTGTCAGTTTGTTAAAGAAGATGAAGATAAGGCGTGTAACCACTGTTCAGGAGACCGCTTCCAGGCACCGAGGGAAGATCAGTGCTTAGTTGAGTCTGTGTGTGAGAGACTACCGGCCTCAACACTCACTGTCACTCCCACATGTTATTGAGGCTTTTGGATACAACGCAAGGGTGGGCAAAGAGACTAAAGTGATGAGCTCAAGAAAAAGGCCAGATACCAAGGAACAGGAAAAAGTGGCTGAATGCCAGCACGGTCCCACTTTCCTTTGCAGTGTAGGGTGTTGCAGTGACGAACAGCCTACAATAACACCAGTGTCTGTTGGGGGGCTGCTTGCATTCTTGGGTCTGTGCTGAACACCCCCAGCTGCTCAGAGGCCCCAGCTGACGTGGTGTTATGTACTAGAGTCTGTCACCAGGCAATGTCGGGCCTAGACAGGCTGAAAGACATGAAACCTATTGAGTGCAGTGCATTGAAGGGTGAGTGATGTCTGTGTAAGTGCAGGGTGAGCAGTGTGCCTGTGTGAGTCCAGGGTGAGTGATGTCTGTGTGAGTATAGGGTGAGCAGTGTGCCTGTGTGAGTCCTGGGTGAGTGATGTCTGTGTGAGCGCAGGGTCAGCAGTGTGCCTGTGTGAGTGATGTCTGTGACAGTGCAGGGTCGGTGTTGTCTGTGTGAGCGCAGGGTGAGCAGTGTGCCTGTGTGAGTCCAGGGTGAGTGATGTCTGTATGAGTGCAGGTTGAGCAGTATGCCGGTGTGAGTCCAGAGTGAGTGATGTGAATGGGTGAATGCTGGCTTAGTGATGTGTCAGGGAAGGGTGAGTAATGGGCCTATGAGTGCAGGGTGACTGTGCCTATGCGAATGCAGGGAGAGAGATGTATCTGTGCAAGTGCAAAGAGACTTGTCTGGCTACTTCCAGAGATGTATTGGCCAAGATACCTCTTTCTCAAATATGCTTAAGAATGCACCATTTGCCCACTCTTTTTTCAAAATCTTCTCGTGGGAGAACCCCCCGAACCCCTCATAGGTGGTTGGGCCTCGCTCGCTGCGCGCGCTCGTCACAGTGCAGTAATTACGCCTCACCACTTTCAAATGTCACCAGCCGCCCCTGTTTGGCCCTTTTCAGTTGGATTGTATAATGTTTTGTCAACTGTACTTTGTATATCTTTATGTCTTTATGCCTCAAGGTTACCTGCTCATGCCCAATACAAGGCCAGTGATGAAGAATTTCAAATGAATTGGCTCAATGGGAAACTTTATGTCAAATGCCATAGGTCTAACCTGTTTATTATGAAAACTTAGAGCCAAGATAGTAGGCCAAACGTTGTTATGGTGTTCTAAGCAAGCGGCCCCTAAGGGTGGATTGTTATCAGAATGTTGACACAGATTATTTCAGTAAAGTAGGGTTTTGTTTTGGCTACCTCCTTGGATAAACCTTCAGATAGACTGTTCTTTATTGTTTTGCCAACTGTAATTATATACATTTTTGTAATGTTGCCAACTGTTCGCCTGACGGATGCTTGGTGAGGAAACTTTGTTGATAATAGGCCCGGGCTGGTGATCTTAGAAGCCAACGATAACGTTTACAGGTTATCTTGGGACAATTATGTCAGATGGTAGAGGACTGATATGTTTATTGCAAAACTCATAATAAAGTGTGACTGACATATTTATTGTGCTAAGCGTATGTTAAAGCCAATAGGCCGTTAAGGGTGGATTGTCAGTGCACATAGTTAAAGACTATAGACAGATTGTGTAATGGAATTTCAGAGATTACTATAACATGATTCTGTTTTGGTTGAGCTGTGACAAACCTTGGTGGTAGATTTGTGATTTGAGAATCCTCCATATACAGTTTTAGGAGGGGTGGTATATTGCTTTGTCAGAGTACGTTTGATGCCTTTTGTGCATGTTATGACTGTTTACCGATAGTTTCCTTGAGGTAAAGCAATGCTCAACACAGTAGACCTGAGTGGGTTATTGAGCGAAACCATTGTTAACGAACAAAGGCCTGATTGGTTCATTGGGAAAAGTTAGATCAGTGCACTCTGGACTCTGTGTGTTCACCAAGGTCCACTTCCTTGTGTATGACCCATGTTCCAATGCATGAACTGTTGTCAAACAGCCATCTTGAATAGTTCAGTGGAACGACAAGCAGTTCTTTCTGTTCTTTGGTGAGGACTGACTCGATCGATCAGACAACATCAGGCTTTTGACCATCATCATAGCAGCTTCCTTTGAATCTTCTGTTCTGTCGATATCTGTCGACATATATGGTATTTTCAGTATTTTCAGATGCATTCAGTGACCTCTAACACAATGATGCGACTGCTGCAGCAACACCTTCAACTTTTCTTTGATGCCGTATTCACGCACGATCTCCAAAGCTTCAATTTTCAATCGCGTCCTGGCATCACCATCACCTACAGTTGGCGACTACCAGTCCATCGATCAGCCCAGAGTTGTAGAGCGCGGCTAATAACCGCGGGGGTATCCAGGTGCTAGGTTCTTGCTGCGATCAGTCGAAATACCAGGTCTTGAGTCCCTTTCTGAATTCCGGGAGAGAGGATGACGTTCAGAGGTGAAGTGGGAGGTTGTCGGGGGCGTGGCCACGGCGGCGATCGGAATGGCCGCCTTTCCGTGAAGCTCCTCCATGCGGGCTCCTGACGGTCGCGACTGAGAGGTAGTCCGCTACTCCTGTCTTCCACATCCTTGCGGATCCGAACGCTGATGTCGCCCCGACCATCTGGGTGACTTGAGAGACCGTGGGAGCGGCCTGGGGAGTGTGCACGGTGGAGGAGAAACGAGGCCTTCGGACCTCGGCGCCATCTTCTTTAACTGCGCCGGATCGCTGGTGAGTGCTGCGCGGTGCCTGGTTGCCGGGCCTTCGCCCTTTCGAACGTCTCCTGCGGGATCTCTCGCGCGCTGCCCATCCGCCGCGGGCTCCCGGGTGGGGGCTACCGGTTCCTGGTGTGACTGCGGCCTGTTGGCCTGGGGGAGTGCCGGGACCGGGGCCTCGATTTGCGGGCCTGGGCCGGGTGCTGGGCGGCAGGCGGGGGCTCTCACTCGGGGATGGCGGGGGTGGGGGAGTGCGGTGGCTGGGAGGCCGGGGGGCACTCCTAAGTGGTATTCGGCGGCCCCTCCTCGGACGCACTCGCGGGAGATCTCCGAACCCCTCCATTCCTCCTGCTCTCAGCAACAGGAGTGGGCCGCTCCACTGAACACAGCGGGTGCACTTCGTGCATGGAACCAGGCCCACGCTGCAACATGGAACTGGGCCTCGGATGCTCCCTGACGCCATAACCCTCTGCGTGTGAGGCTGATCTAGCTCTCATTCACCTCGATTTGCCGCAACTTACAGTCGGACGCTGAGACCTGCCTGATTGTGTAGCTGTCTGGAGCTTTGGTGTTGCTCTACCGCTTTCCCCCATTAACGAGTTGCCTTAAACATTTATTCCAGCCCAACCACACCCTCCGTGCTGCCGGGGAGATGGGGAAGAGAGACCCTAACCAGAGGAAGCTTAGCTTCGATAAGACACCCCTTCTCGCTACGGACCCTCCACCTGGTTCGGCAACTGGAGCTACCAACTCGACAGACTTGGGGGACGCCGCTGCTCTGGTCGCCACCATGATGGGTGAAATGCGCGCCGGCTTCAAGGCGCTTGACACCCGCTTCAACAGCCTAGAGCAAAAACTTGCGGACATGGGCACCAAGGTGCAGGCCCATGACAGAAGGCTCAATGTGGCTGAATCCAGGATATCGGACATAGAGGATGGCGCCTCGAAGTTGCTTAAGAGACTGGAGCGGGTTGAGAAAATCCTTAAAGACGTGGCCATCAAAAACGAAGACTTGGAAGCATGTAGTCGACGCAATACCATTTGCATTCTTGGCGTGGCGGAGACGACTGCCACCGGCCGGTTTGAGACCTTTGTTGAAAATCTCCTCATTGAACTATTTTGCAGAGACACCTTCACTGCCGGCTTTGTTGTCGAACGTGCGCACAGGTCTCTGGGGCCTAAGCCTCGCCCTGGCCAACTACCACGACCCATTATAGCCAGAATCATGAACTTCCGCGACCGCAACGCAGTGTTACGTGCGGCACGTGAGACTGGTGAGGTGCAGTGGCAAGGCAGCAGGCTGTCCTTTTTCCCAGATTTCTCATTGATGGTCCAGGAGGCACGTTGCAAGTATAATGGAGTTAAATCCACTCTCCGGAATCTGGGTCTAAAATACGGTATGCTGTACCCAGCCAGGTTGAAGGTGGATGTGAACGGTCGATTCCGCATTTTTGACTCTCCCGCGGATGCACAAGACTTCTGTCATGGCTACAAGAAACAGGGCTCATCGGCAGCTTCTGGCTCAGCGCCGCATACTCCTCCTCGCAGTGACACACAGTCCAGTGCTGACCTTTTTGCTGAAACTGGCCAGGGCTGATCGCTTAACGTTAACTGATTTTGGCACCCTTCTCGTCATACTGTCTATTGGATGTGGACCTCCCAGCGTTTATTGACTGGTCTCCTGTTCGGAAACCGCTTGTTGGGACGCCCGCTTGGCGTGGCGTTGCTACCCCCTATGGCGCAGGCCTTGTTGTTTATATTTTCTGGGGCTTTAACAATTTTTTTTTTGCAGCAATACCGTTTCCTTGAATGGTTAACAATTTTTGGAATTTGCACTGTTGTTCAGCAATTGTTTGGGGATCGCCTCTCTGGGGACTCAGGGAGGCTGGGTAGTGGGCGGGGGTTGGGATACGTTTTGTTTCAGTGGACATATATGTTTGTGAGTAATTGCGAGAAACATGGGAGTAGACTGTCATATGCACACTTGCCGAAGATTATCTTTACTGTGGAATTATGGCCAGGATAGGTTTACAGTCTGGTCCGTCCAGACTTACTTTGATGTCTTGGAACGTTTGTGGTTTAAACACCACAAGGAAGCGCAAACAGGTACTGAACTATGCAGCGCGACATGGGGTAGATGTCCGCAGGAGACTCATTTGGTGCAGTCAGACGAGGTCTCCGTGGCTAAGGGTTGGGGGACACACAGAGTATTTTCCTGTTACAGCAGATACGCAAGAGGGTTTGCAATTCTTGTGCACAAACGTGTCCCCTTTGTATTGACTGGCAGTAAAACTGATGGGGAGGGCAGATATGTGCATATAATGGGAGTGTTGTTTGGTTATAAGATCGCAATGGTGGGAGTCTTGCTCTCACTTTTCCTTATTGGACATAGAGGCTAGACTGCACCCACACACACCTGATTATACACATCACTCTGGCTTCCACAATACCAGTACTAGAATTGACTATTGGCTCCTCTCCCCGGGCATTGCGGGCTGGGTGGATGGCCTTTCCACACTTCCTCGCACCCTATCAGACCACTCTCTCATAGTATTAACTTTACGATCCCCAGGTTGGGAGGCTACGAGAGGCAGTGGCGATTCCCTGGTAGGGCTCTGCTGGATCCGATTTTTAAGGAGGACACCGCACTGCCATCGATGACTATTTCAATATTAATACCGGCTCTGTCACTTCCTGGGCCACGTTATGGGAAGGTTTCAAGGCCACCTTACGTGGGGTTTGCATTGCCAAACAGGCGGGTTCCTTACGTGAGATTCGCTCTATCCTGACTCGCATTGAAACGGGTATCACTGCGCTAGAGAAAGAGATCCTTGAGGATCCCTCTGCGGATCTTGAGGCTAAACGCCTTGAGCTACTTTTGGAGTTTCGGGACGCTGCAGACCGGGAGCTGAGGTTCATGGGTAAACACTACACGGCGCAGCAGTACGGCGAGGGTGACAGGCCAGGCAAACTATTGGCGCAAATGCTTCATCCGCCACATCAAGCAGCTTATATTCCTCAAGTGATTGACGCACAGGGTACACGACAACACTCCACTCCCGATGTATCCAACACTTTTCTGTCATACTACAAAACCCTTTACACTTCCACACTTACGGGGGAACACTGCAACCCGGGACCGTATTTCAATGAAATAGCCTTGGTGTACCTAGAGAAAAACATGCAGGAGTTTTTGGCCATGCCCATTACACCAGATTTTATAATTGAGGCCATTGACTCATTGAGAAGCTCCTCAGTACCGGCCTTGATGGTTACTCAGCTGACTTTTACAAGGAATACAAGGAGGAACTTGTCCCTAGGCTCGTCGAGGTATACGCGGAGGCGCTGGAGGTGGGCGTTCTCCCACCCACGCTCCGGGAAGCAGTCATTGTTTTATTACCCAAGCAGGGCTGTGACCCCTCTTTATGTAGCTCCTATAGGCCCTTATCCCTCTTGAACTTGGATTACAAGATTTTGGCCAAGGTCCTTGCAATTCGCTTGGCGCTGCTCGTGGAAACTATCATTTCGCCGGCTCAGTCCGGATTTGTCCCACATCGATACACTTCCTTCAATCTTCGGACACTATTTTCTGTTTTACACAGAATTGAGCCCTCCACACCAGCTGCAGCGGTGTTCCTGGACGCGGAGAAAGCGTTCGACACCCTGGAGTGGCCCTTTTTATTTGTCAATTATGAGACAAATGGGAATGCCCGCTATGTTTGTGGCGACGGTGGAGTTACTGTATTCGGCTCCCACCGCCCGGATACGATTGAACGGAACCATTACTGAAAGCTTCACACTTTCACGAGGTACCCGTCAGGGGTGCCCGTTATGCCCGCTCCTGTTCATCATTGCGATGGTCCCCCTGGTACGACATTTTCAAGAGAAACATCTCCACAGGGGGCTGCTGTTCCGAACCGGGCCACTACTAGTCTCGCTGTATGCCGACGACACTGTTTTGTATGTTCGGACTCCTCAGTCCAACTTGGAGCCGCTATTGTCGGAGATTACCCGCTTTGGCGACAACTCGGGCCTTAGAATAAATTGGCACAAATCGGTCATTTTTCCGCTCACCCCCTCCACCTTGAAGTGGACCTGCTCGTTTCCTCTAGAATGGAGCACCGACTCCGTGAAATATTTGGGAATCCACATCCACCTCGACACAGTGTCCATTGTCCGTTTGAATTACGGACATGCCCTTGATTTTTTGGAAGATCACACGGAACACTGGATTCCCCTCCCACTGTCTATGGCTAGCTGGATTGCCATCATCAAAATGATTGTCCTCCCCCGGTTTTTGTATTAATTTAACAACATTGCGATCCCTCTCACCAAGATTTTCCTTTCACAACTCCGCGCCTTACTGCTGCGTTTGATATTGGGCGGTAAAAACCCACGAGTGGCCTGGCGCACATTGACACTCCCTTATGAACGTGGAGGATTCGGAGTACCAGATTATTTTCTTTATTACCTAGTGGCACAAAGCTCGTAAGCATACCCTTGGTTTCACCCGGATGCCAGAATTCCATATCTGAGACCTGAAACTGATTTGGCACTCCCTGTGGCCCTTACTTCCATCCTTCATAGGGGACTCCCTCGGGACCCACAAGACATACAGCTTTTGTCCACTACATGTTGGGCTTGGGATAAACTACGACGCCTACTACATGTTGAGAAACTATACTCGCCTGCACTGCCGTTGCCTAACCCTCATTGGCTTCCCATTACTGGCGAGTCGGTGGTACAGCGCACATTGTCCAAATACCAACTACACACGGTCGGAGATCTCTTCCCGGACGGTCATGCTTTCTCCCTTACGGAAGACCACCGCTTCACGGACAGGACGTTCATGGACTCATTCACGCTGACTAGACTTCGCTCAATGCTGAGGGCTGAATTCCCCACATTTCCGCTCCCTCCTGATGACACCCCAGCGCTCACATTTATAATACAGAACCAGACGGGGGCACATGTCGTCTCTAAGTTGTATAAGCTATGCCTTGCCTCAGTCCCTTCCTCAGATGCAGCGGTGCGTGCCGCTTGGGAGGGCGACCTGGGCATCCAGAGCACAGACGATCAATGGGCGGCGTGTTGTGCTACGACGAGGGAAGTGTCCATTAACACCAGACATAAACGTATACACTTTAAGTTCCTGAGGAGGGCGTATCACACTCCCGCACTTGCTCATAGGATTGACTTTAGCAGGCCACACCATTGCCCTAAATGTAAAGCCCCATAGGCGGATTTCGCCAATCTTTCCTGGACTTGCCCGCAATTGCATAACTACTGGCTACAAATGCACCGGGTTCTGGGGGACATATTGGGCATGGATCTGCAACCCACACCTGAAATTGCGCTGCTTGGTTATGTTGCCAACTTCCCACGCCCTCTTCGTAAATTGGCATCCATTGGCTTCCTTTTAGCTAAACGTGAGGTGGCGCTGCTCTGGTGTGCTAGGCGCGCTCCAACAGTCCGCGCTTGGCTCCGTATTATGGCCTATTGTAATGTTAACAGTGTTGAATATTCAGAACAGATCCCAATTGCTTCCAGACCGATTGACATATGGGGGCCATACCGGAAGTATGTGGCGAGGTTCGCTCAGGAGAAACAATCCCAATCGATGAATTCCTTTGTTCCTGCGGGGGTGGGCTAGGGTGGGCTCTGCTGCCACGTAGAGACTGCCTCCATCGTTATTTTTATGCGGGTCATGTATGATTAGCACTGCTGAACATCGATGCTGGTAGCTCTGGTGGTTTGCGGAAAGGCCTCTTGGGCTGCCTTAGGTGTTGCCTCTTTCACTGTGGGACTCCGCTGTCACTCCTATGGTGTTGGGCAGGGAACTGGTCTGTACCTGAACGCCTTGATGTCTTCATTTCCTAATGCGCCATATTGAGAATGGAATTGTTTCTTGTGCTGATTGATCTGCTCTACTGTACTCGCAATTTTACTGATATGACTCACTCTTTGTATTTTGCTTATTATTTCTTCTTCAGTTCCTATATGATTTTCTCTTTTATTTCTAGTTTCGTCAAAAAGCAAAAATGTACTATTGCACCGTGTCATTTTAGAAGTTTGCAGTCCCCCTGTGATACATCTCATTATTGGTTATTGACTCAACTTATGCATCTCGATATTTACCTTGATACATATGTATGTCAAAGTGGATTGCTTTCTTGTGCAATAAACAGATTTTAAAAAAAAGTGGGAGGTTGTTACTTTAATTAGTTCCAACATCTTCGATTTTCTCAATGTAAGTGAGACTTGTGGAACATCATCGTTTCCATCTACAGATTCTCTTCCCTGTGCTGCTGATTTGAAGATTTTCATCTGTTTCAGAATTAAATAAGCTCAGTAAAACAAGAGAAAGACAATCAGAAGCTACAGCTGTTTGTCTGTTTAGCCACCCCGAGCCAGCTTTTTTGATTTTGATCCCTTTTTAAAATAATTTTTTGTTATTTGGTACCATGTCGCATAGTTGAATCAGACAGATGGCTTTTGCCTGGTTGCTTCATTTAGTAATGTGCATAGTCACATATATATATCCATTCGCACTCCTGCTCCTATCGCCGCCGGGAGACTACGTAAGCAAGCACTGACATGACTGCAGCCAATAAATAGCTTTATTTAATCAATCAATCAATCACAGATCTTGTAAAGCGCACTACTTACCCGTGAGGGTCTCACGTATATATGTAAGAACTGTTGTTTTTCATTACGGGATTACATCATCTTTGCTTTTTTCTGTTTATGTGCCCCCCTTGTATTTTATATTTTTGTATATTTATGTACCTAAGTACTTACCTTTCATTTATATGTTTAAGGAACAACTGTCCCTAGAGAGGCCACATAGCAACTCATATACTGGCTAAAACAAAATAATATTACAATGATTTGTTCAAATGACAAAATCAAAAAAGAATTATTCATGAATACAATTAAGAGACTTATTTATGTATTCATTTATTTAAAAGATTTAAAAAGCGCACAGCTACCCAACAGGGTTTCTAGGTGCTAAGAAGGAAAAGCGAGGTGAAAGTTTGTTGGGGAGGCGAGGAATTAACCGCATCGCTGCGGCGGTTATTTTTCCCCTACGCAGCTTTTTTCTAAAAGCCGCGTAAGATGACGAGCTCAGCTCATCATCCGCACACGCCCCCCGTGGCTGATGACGAGCTGAGCTCGTCATCAGCATCGAAGGGGTTAAACCTGACTATAAAGAAAGGTAACAACACACAGAGGATGCTAAGGATCTGGAAAGGGCTCAAGAAACCTATACATTCCCAAGTAGTGTGTAGAGAGCTAATGAATGTGTTCAGAAGAGAAACAGAAACACAGAAATGAGAAACAGAAATACCCATCAGACCACCCGTTGGCGGAATCTCGTCATCTGGGTTTTGAAACTGGTATCCACTAGATACCTCACTAAGTTATATTGTGAGGAGTACTAGTAAGGGATCCACCAGTGAGAGAAAGTCAACAGGGTCAAATGGTGGTGCTGGTGGTAAAAAAAGAAGATGTTGCAGTGCACAGAAAAGTAGTAAAAATTCAAGATCAAAATTTGATTAAAATTGCCTGTTATGACGCCAAAAGTAAGACTTTATTAAGAGGATCATCATAACGGCAAGATTGAAAGCAGAGTGAGGATAGTATGTCAGCAAATACTACTATAATTGGAAGGAGACTATATGGTCGACATGTTTCAGCCTCAAAAGGCTTTCTTCAGGACCTATGGATAATACACTACTGCAACAGTGAGAAAAATTATATGAGTGAACCATGTAAAAGAAGACCTACCGTTAGTGGAGTGCTATATGGTAGTCTATGGTCATGGTTAAAGGGGTTCTCTTCTGAAACACAGAAAACAGACATTCACAAACAGATATCATCTACCATAGAAAGCACAACATACATGTAGTGGACTATAGACATATATGTGTACAATGTTTATTTTGCATTTTGTCGAAAAAACTCACTCACAAAGTTGTGTGGAACAAGCCTCACCTCGCCTGGCACTCGCTCAGGTGTTAGAGGCCACGCTCTAGAAAGATAGAGAAGGAACAAAACACAGACACTTTTGTATATGTCATACTCCCACACTTCTTGAGGAATACTCTGATGTGAGGTGAACATAAGAATAGGAAGACTCCAAGCAAGCCTAGATAATGTAGTGATAAGACGGACCCTCAGATTAATATGTAGCCCATAGCACTAGAATCATTTGTTAGAAAAAAACATTTTGTTAGAAAAAAGAGGGAAGACTGGGGCAACAGACTGCGCCTGTACTAAGCAGTATATCTGAGAGTACAGCCTACCTACCCAGAGAAACCATAACTGTTGGACCAAAATGACTCCAGGTAAAGAAAGAGTCTAAACAAGAGTAGCATCATTCCATCATCGGGCCACCAACCTGTCCGTCATTGCCTCAGGCTACAAACTGAGCCGAGGAGAAGGTGATTTACGAGGTGACCCAGAAGGCTTTATTCAGCAAATGCGGACCGGAGAGGAGACTTCTCGCTCGCTGATTGGTTCTACAAGGGTAGTGACCCTGGACAGGCAGCAAGTTCCAGAGAAGTAGGTTCTGAGGGAACAGACCGAGGTCTGGTATGAACTAAGTCATCCCGTAAATTCGAACTCCACCACCGTCGGCTTCCTTGGAGCACCATTGAGGGTTGTTTGGATAAAATAATGGCCGTCTTGCAGGGGGAATAATATCCTATATTGCTTTGGCTGGATGCCATTGAGTCCGCGCTGATGAACTTGAAACATACATGGGAATCCTCCACCCAGGGCCTTAGTAGGCCCTGTCGTATTTTGACGATGGCTGGGTTAGCGCTTAGCTTTGCTACACGTTTCTCGCCTAAATTGGCTATACATAGAAACGCCATTTTATATGTAGCGGCGGCCATTTTAGATCATGAGCGGCCTCGTGGCCAGCGTGCCCTCTAGTCCTTTGTCCGTTCCACTGACCACTCGAGTCTGCCCAGCAACAGGCTATTTTTAGTATTGGTCAAGCACACACATGCGCAGTTCACACTGACCAGTCACTCCTTAGGAATGTGCCGCAAACTGACCAGTGGGTTTGAAACCCTCCAATGAGCTGGCAGTGTTCCAAAACATGCCCTTATATGTACATAATGTTCTGTAACTTTGTGCCGCTTGTTCGTTTTATTACCTGTAGAATTGTATAAAAGAGGGGGTCACACCGATGTTCGGTGTGATACCTCTTGCATTACCGAAGGGTGCTGTATGAGTGTACCACCACCCCATGGGGTCTTAATAAACTTGTTCTTTGACTTTTACAGTTTCCGTGCCAACAGTTCTTCCAATGTATGTGGGTTATCTTCGGAACATGTAGGCCTTGGGAACCCGATACTACAAATTGGCGACCACGAAGGGACTCATCGGCGACTCGGATGCCCGAAGGAGAGGTCGTGACGAAGGTTTGGACACTCGCCATGGACGCGCGCTGCCACTAAGTGATCCGAGTCTTGGCACCCACTGTGTTTTTTCCTTTCCTTCCGATCTGACCTTCCAGGTGGCGCCGGTCTCCGACTGAGTTTCGATCGTCTGTGTTGCTGGATAAAGTGCCGTTTGGCTGATTCGATTAAAAGACCTTGGCAGTTGGAATCTGGACCTTTGAGACTTTGGGTAAGATTTGTGATCGGTAAGGTAGTCTGCGGACGCTTACTGAAGTTCTATGATTTGTGATCGGTAAGGTAGTCCTCGGACGCTTGCCGAAATTCTGTGACCTATGACTTTGATTTGAGTTAGCTAACATTTGTGAACTTGTGAATTTGTGAATTTGTGAACTTTGAATCTATATGTGTAGTGCACTTCACATAGGCAGGCATGTAGAGATGTTTCTCTAACTTTGTTTTTTTTCCTCTGAGCGGCACATTTGTGTGAAGTACTGTAAGTGCCATTTTATACGGTGTCACGCTTTTGTGATACTCTTTGAACATGCCTGTTTTCAGCACGCTTCGAGGGATGTGCTGTCTTGGAAATGGTACCACAATTAGGTTAGCGGAATCACAGCCGGCTCCCCCAGAGGGAACACCAAATCGCGAAATGTACATTAAACATGGCCTTCCCCCTATAATGTACAGTAAACTCTGGCATAAGTATACAAAGTCGGATCCTGAATTGCAATGGCCACTACATGGGTCGTTCGATTTGCAAAAAGTACAGTTTGTGGAGCAATGTCTGTTTCAACGCAGGTCTAGACAAAACATGTTTGATTGTGTGCGAATGTGGGAGAAAGCGGTGCGTGAGCGAATGAAACGTGAAGTTGCCTTGGCGGACAAAGAGCAGCGCAAGGCTGCTCGGGATAAGGCTTTACAGCTTGAGGAAAAAGAGGCTCAGGAGAAAAGAGAGAGGGAGGAACGGGAACGTAAATTGCAAACGACGGGTCAATTCCCTATTAGTCGACCGCTTTATCCTGTCCTTAATAACGAAATTGATGATTTTTCATTGCTAGATCGGTCACCGCCTCCGTATGTTTCGCCAACGGCTCCAGCTGAAGATTCGGGTGATGATGGGCAGGATAAGTCGGAAAAGAAGGGTATATCTGCTCTCAGGTTTTCCACGGAGAGGTCCGCACATTTACGTAGTTGGGCTCGTAAAGTGAATAAGAATTGTGTTTCTCAGGCTGAGGTGGTTGCGGAGAGGAGTAGGTGGACGGATCATGAATTACTGTATTTTCTGTCTAATTTGGCGGATGAAGTTGTTGCCGCGTATCGTCAACTTTCAGATACGTTTGAACCTAAAGCTGTGTCAGTATGTCGTGAGAATTTGGATAAAGGTGTATTTGATCTTGCAGATGTTGATGGCCTTTTCAAGCAACTGATCCAGCTGCGCGATGAAACAACCGGATTGCGGGAGGAGCGGAAAAGGAAGCAAAAGGAGTCCGAGTCGGAGAATAGCGAGCAGATTAAGGAGTGTTCTCTCCGGGGTTCAGATAAGAATTCTGCAATGCATGTTATGCCTATGCGTGAAGCTGCACCTTTGTATGTTCCACCGAAAGGGGAAGGTACAGATGATGATAGAAGGTCAAAAGATGCGAAGGGGTATTTTGTATATAATTGGGTGTATACGCCTTGGAATAGAGCGGATGTTATGGCACTGAAAAATTCTTTACCTGATCTTCGTAAGAATCCGGCAGCATTTTACGAGGGGGTGGAAGGGGCTATTTCATCTTGTGTGATGACTCTGGTTGATATAGATTTGTTCTTTGGGTTAATACTTCCGCCTGATATGTGGAGACAGATTCGTAAGAATAATGATGAAACAGTGCTAGGAGGTACATGGAAAGAGATTAATGAAGCTGATTTAGAAAGGAAACCAGCATGCAAGCCTTGTCAGTTGATTTTAGACCTTCCAGCGGCTATTTTGATTAAATTGAAAATGCTCGTTCCTTCTAAAGAGATCGATTGGACTATGTTAGCTTCGTGCAAACAAAAGCCTGATGAAACGGTTTCAGATTTCTTTACACGCTTCGAGGAGGCATTCCATGATTATAGTGGTCAATCGTTAACAGACGATACAGGTCGGCATTTGTTTGTAGATAAGTATGTGACTAATCTCCTACCGGAGATTGCAAAACGATTGAAAACGAGTGAAAGTTCCTGGGCCACGGCGACCCCTGCGTCTTTGTTAACGATGGCTCAGTATTATGAACGGCAGGAGATAGAGGCTAAAGAAAGTGTTGATAAGAAAGCGAAAGAATTGAAGACGAAGGTGATGTTGGCACAGGTTCGTGGGACTCAGAATAGAGGGAGTGATAGAGGAAGACGAGGTGGAGGTACTACGTCGTATGGTCGTACGGATATAGCGGAGGATCAGTGTGCCTATTGTAAGGAGTTTGGGCATTGGGCTGATTATTGTCCGGTACTTCGTAAGCAGCGTAGTCAGCGTGGTCGAGGAGGTGGTAGGTCGAGAGGAGGTTATACGGGAGCAAGAGGTGGCGGAAGTGATCGTGGAAGGGTTGAGGACAGGGGCCGTGGCCAGGATGCACGAAACACGTTTGATGGACGGAATCAATATCAGATTTCGGAGGGTGAGAATATGGAACACCAGGATTATGTACATGCATAGGACTGCGTAGGATGGGGTGCGGAACCGATTGAAGTGCCTGTAGATCAGGAGGGTCCATATGTAACAGCGGGTATTTTGGGTTCTACTGATCAATTCCTAGTTGACACCGGAGCTACCCGTAGCGCTTTGTCTAAAAGGTTGATTCCGAGGGCTCCCCTGTCTGGCGAAATGATTACATGTGTAGGGTTTGATGACACACCCTCCCCTAGCCCATTGTCAAAACCCCTAGCGCTTTGTCTCGACAAATTTTTTAGTTTTGGCCAATTTTTGTTATCGCCCTATACACCAGATAATATCCTGGGCATTGATTTGCTTAAATATTTTTCGAGCAACGATACGGTGCGCTCCGGAGGGAGTGCGTGTCATTCTCAATGACAATTATCCTGACCCAAATAGGTTTTATACTATACAAGACGTTTCAGCTTTGGCCTCTCTCCCGCACACGTTATGAGCGACCTCAGACACGGATGTGGGGGAGATGCGTATTCCACCTATTCACATTACTGTTAAGGAAGGGGCTTCTCTGCCACGTGTGCCACAGTATAAGATTTCGAAGGAAGGAGAAATTGCCCTGACACATATTGTCCAAGATCTGATTGCGGCTGGGGTGGTAGAAGAGGTTTCTTACAATGTTTGTAATAGTCCTATTCTGCCGATTCTGAAGAGAGATACTGACGACAAAATTTATCGGTTTATTTTTGACTTGAGAGAGATCAACAAAATTGTCGTTCCCCAATACCCGGTGGTGTCCGATATTACGACCTTGCTTACGATGGTACCACCAACGGCTACGACTTTTAGTGTAATTGATTTGAAGAATGCTTTCTTTTCTATTCCTGTCCATCCCGATAGCAGATACCTGTTTGGCTTCACGTTAAATAATAAATCGTATAGATTTTGTCGTGTTCCTCAAGGGTACACTGAGAGCCCGAGTATCTACAGCCAGGCTTTGAAAAGACAGCTTGACTCTTTTGAGTTGCAGTCGGGGGTTGTCCTTATCCAATATGTGGATGACCTCCTGCTTGCCGCTGATTCTTATGCACAATGTGAAGAAAGTACGATTGCGCTGCTTTCTTTTCTGGCACAGAATAATCATAAAGTTTCCAAGAAAAAGCTTCAATATTGTAGACCCAAGGTGACCTACCTCGGTCATCTTTTGTCTAAGGAGGGGCGTGCATTGAGATGTACGTGCCTTCATAGGGTTGACGTCCTTTTGTAGACAATGGATCATGGGTTTTTCACACATTATAAAGCCCTTGCTAGCGTTACTGTCCAAAGCTACACCAATGCCCCTTGAATGGACAGATGAATGTCAGAATGCTTTTGAACAGTTGAGACAGGCCCTTTGTTCTGCACCCGTGTTAGGCACACCAGACTACACGAAACTTTTTACATTGTACGTGCACGAGAATGATGGGTGCGCGCTGTCGGTGTTAGTGCAAGTACACGGGGACAAGCAGAGTCCATGTGCGTATTTCTCTGCCATTCTTGATCCTGTAGCACGAGGGTTGCCTGGGTGTTTCCGAGCGGTAGCAGCAACAGCAGTAGCCATACGGCAGAGTGAGGGAATAGTGTTATCACATAAACTGTTGGTGTTAGTTCCTCACGCAGTAGATGCCCTGCTAAACCAAACAAAAACCCAATATCTCACGAGTGCACGTTTAACAGGATATGAGCTTACACTGTTGGCGCCACATATTACACTGAAAAGATGTGCTACTTTGAACCCTGCCACTTTATTGCCCTATCCGGTCGAGGAGGGTCAGGAAGAAAAACATCACGACTGTGTTTTCCTGACCGAGGAACAGACAAAGGGTCGTATCGACTTACAGGATATGCCACTTCCAGATGTGGATGGGGAACTGTGGGTCGATGGATCGTGTTTGAGGCTGCCAGATGGCACGACTTCCGCAGCTTATGCGATCACGGCACTTAAGACAGTGGTGGAAACAGCTAGAATACCACAGAAATCGGCTCAGGCAGCAGAGCTGATAGCCTTAACAAGAGCCTGCGAATTGAGCGCTGGTTTATGTGTGAACATATACACAGACAGCCGGTATGCCTTCGGAGTAGCGCATGACTTTGGGCTACTCTGGAGAGAACGTGGGTTTCTGACTTCTCATGGAGAACACATTATGCATGGAGAACTGGTGCGTGATCTCCTAAACGCGTTGCTTTGTCCAAAGAAGGTAGCGATCATAAAATGTAGCGCCCACAAGAAGATCACTGATAAAGTGGGTCAGGGGAATGCCTTTGCGGATAGCATAGCGAGACAAACGGCTATGTTTCGAACTGACTCCCCCATGTACGTAACAAAGTCTCAAGCTGAACGATGGAATGATGCTAGAGCGGAGATATTAGACATTCAGAAATCAGCTACTGAAGCAGAACTTGCGGCATGGGCAGTAGATGGGGTGCTAGACGATGAAGGGTGTTGGAGAAGCAAAGATATGGAGAAATGGAAATTGCCTGCGGCTTACTTGCATGTGATGGTCCAAATGGCACATGGGTTGGCACACGTGGGGGCTCTTGCAATCACTCGACTGTTGACACGAGTTTGGGAGCATCCCGAGATTGCTAATACTGCTAAGAGAGTAGTGCAGACCTGTCTGATATGCTTGCAGCACAACCCTGGAAAGGAGACCCATACTCCGAAAGGAGGGTTCGTTCCACCTTCTGCACCATTCGAGGTACTCCAAATGGATTATATCCAGCTTGAGCGCTGCAATAACCTGAAGTATGTCTTAGTGGTGGTATGTGCTTTTAGTAAATGGGTTGCAGCTTTCCCCACGAAAGACAATACTGCTTTGACAACAGCTAAGGTTTTGCTCAAAGAGTACTTCCCTCGATTTGGAATTTGCAAATATCTGTGGAGCGACAATGGGCCTCATTTTGTCGGGAAAATTGTGGAATATGTGTTGAAGGGGTTAGGGATTCAGCAGAAGTTTCATGCTGTGTTCCACCCTCAATCTGCAGGTCTTGTCGAGCGGTATAATGCCACGTTGAAATTAAAACTGGCCAAGATCGTGGCGTCCACGTCATTAAAATGGCCGGATGCCTTACCGCTAGCATTGCTCTCCCTCAGATCAATACCCCATTCTCGAACGGGCCTCACACCATATGAAGTGGTGTTCGGAAGGCCGATGAATATCTGGGGGGTGCCTAAGCCGCGATTGATACATGATGTGCCTTGTGTAATGATGAATGACTATTTGGCACGATTAACAAATGATTTGCTTTCTATTCATCAACAGGTTCGAGAAGCGCTCCCTGACAACTCTACTGGAGAGGGCCATGATCTTCGTCCTGGGGATTTTGTGATGATTCGGTCGTTTGAGAGGACGAATAGCTTGGAACCAAGGTGGCATGGCCCCGAGCAAGTCCTCCTCGCTACTCGGACAGCTGTACGAGTGACCAACAGGAAGCGGTGGATACACTCAACCCACTGCCGTCGTGTCTCTTCTGATTTGGCAAATCCTGTTGTGTTGACCGATTATAAAGAGATTTTGGAAAAGGAAAAGAGCCCAGCTGTGACGTCGGCCGAAGTTGAGGGAGCCTTCCCGGACCACACTGCTTCTGGACGAGAGCGCTACAATCTACGGCCACGATAAAGAAGAGTTTCTTTTTGTGTTTTTATGACTGGTTGGTTACCGCTCCAGGTTTGTGAAACGGAAACCGGGAATTCCAAGGGGGGGGGATCAGTTCTGCCAGTGTAGCGACACCCGTCTTGGCCCGGAGAAGAAAACAACGGCTACCTCGGAGTTCAGCACCATATTTTTCTTTTTTTTAGGTATATACGCATGTGTATTTGAGACTTTGTGACCAATTTGAACTATTTGAGACTCTGCAAGAACTTTTCTGAACTATGGCATCATCAGCATCACGAGATAAGCGACTTTTGGGTGCCATTCTCTTTGTTTTGACTATTGTGGTGATCGCTGTAATAGCCTGGGTAGTTGAACTTGTGGTACCTGCACGTGAACATTTGCTGCCGACTACCCCGGCTCCATCTGAACATTTTCACTTCACCCTGCCCTATCATGAAGAACGGCACCGACAGACTTATCTGAACAATAGTTTTATTCAGATCCTACATCATACGCACAATATGACAAATACTTCAAACTGCTGGGTGTGTGGGATGTTGCCTGGGCACCAGAAGAAAGGGGGTACCCCACTCATTCCTCTCCCGTTTTCGCATAATGGATCTTGTAATGCCTTGTACACTCTCCTCTTTACTCTGAGATGGCCAACAAAAGGGGGAGTGCTTTTCCGTTTGAATAAATTGTGTCACCATGACCGGGATGGGTATCCACAAGCTGAGGGTACTCGATTCGAATGGGAGGAATACCGCCCTGATAATGTGTCTGCTTCACGAATTTACAGCAATCAGCGAAATATCAATGTATCGAATGCACATGTTATTAATGTTATTGCTACTAAAGCGGATCTATGTATACGCAATAAAGGTGTAATTTCTGTTGGGAGAAGTGAATGCAACACCACACTCACATTTGACAGTCCTAATGGTATATCGTTTGTAACATCCCGCAATACTTACTTCATCTGTGGAACGAAAGGTTATCATCAGCTTCCATTGGGATGGTCAGGCACTTGCTACGTGGCTTTCGTATTACCTCCTGTATTCATTGCCCCACCAATGTATCACAATGACTACATTTTATATCATGACTTTGTTTTAAACCGTGCCAAACGCTCTGTTGTTTTGGATGATATTGATCAAACGGACACTACTTTGCAGCAGTATGTGGACTTTAATTTAGGCCTGTTTTCCTTCGTTGGGGCAGCTTTGAACAGTCGAAAGATCCGACGACTGACCCGTGTTGTTGAGGCTGTGGCTAATGATACTGCAATAGCACTTGGAAATATCACGGAAGAAGTACAGATTTCTAGAATTGTTGCGCTCCAGAACCGGATGGTTCTAGATGTAGTGTTAGCTGACCGTGGGGGGGCATGTAGAATTATCGGAAGTAGCTGCTGTGTCTATATACCTGACACTTCACCATCTGTATACGATGCTATCACAAAGCTACATAAGATAGCCGCTGAAATACATCCGGATAATGGTACTTGGACTCTGTCAGGATGGTTCTGGTCAATACTCACCACCTTGGGATGGAAACTGTTAACGATTCTATGTATCATTGTGGGGATTCTGTTCTTTGTATGCCTATGTATCCAATGTGGCCCAGCTTTATGTTCTATGTGCTTATCAGTCTGTGTACCATCGAGACGAGCTCTTGCTCATGACAAAATGATGCTTCATAAAGAAGTAACACAAATAATGTTAATTGATATAGAAGATGAACACCCTGACTATGTCCACTATGAGGTAGCTTCAGCTAAACGCTAAAAGGGTCGTCTGTCGTATTTTGACGATGGCTGGGTTAGCGCTTAGCTTTGCTACATGTTTCTCGCCTAAATTGGCTATACATAGAAACGCCATTTTATATGTAGCGGCGGCCATTTTAGATCATGAGCGGCCTCGTGGCCAGCGTGCCCTCTAGTCCTTTGTCCGTTCCACTGACCACTCGAGTCTGCCCAGCAACAGGCTATTTTTAGTATTGGTCAAGCACACACATGCGCAGTTCACACTGACCAGTCACTCCTTAGGAATGTGCCGCAAACTGACCAGTGGGTTTGAAACCCTCCAATGAGCTGGCAGTGTTCCAAAACATGCCCTTATATGTACATAATGTTCTGTAACTTTGTGCCGCTTGTTCGTTTTATTACCTGTAGAATTGTATAAAAGAGGGGGTCACACCGATGTTCGGTGTGATACCTCTTGCATTACCGAAGGGTGCTGTATGAGTGTACCACCACCCCATGGGGTCTTAATAAACTTGTTCTTTGACTTTTACAGTTTCCGTGCCAACAGTTCTTCCAATGTATTTGGGTTATCTTCGGAACATGTAGGCCTTGGGAACCCGATACTACAGCCCTCCACCACAAGTACAGGTGAGGGTCCCGTAGCACTCCAAAGTAACCCTGCAAGGCACCAACCCAGCCCATCGGTGACCCCAATGCCTAGAGTTCCTTCTGATTTGCCAAAGCTGGTCTCCAATACTATGAACTCCAAGCAAAACAGGGGCTGCTGCACCTCCAAGCCCAGTAGTTATTCACAAGCAAAGGCTGACGTTACCTACGAAGCCCAGGATTTGGCTGGTGATGGCTGGAGTGGCCCAGTAAAAGTGGCAATGCAGTCAGTCATTAATCTGCCCCAGCTTCCTGCCCTTACATGGCAATTCTTTCTGAGACTGGATCAAAGAGAATCCCAGGCTGATTTGTTTAACAAGACAATTAACTGGCTGGGTCGCCATAGACATTCACTGTGGCTATGGCAAGCAAGCAGCACCCTGCGGACAAGGAGGGTGGGCTGCCTTGGTGAGGGACCAAAGGATAGGCAAGTGAAGCGTATTGTTATCAACTTTAGATAACCAATATCTTCTAGGACAGAGGTGTGGCGCTGCGGCCAGGGAGACTGACACCTGACGCTGGGGCTCACGGTTCGGGCACCGATGGCAAGTTTGCCCAGCACCATGTGACTCTGGGCAATAGCTCGCTTAATCTTCCCAACGGCCCCCTGCGCCGGGATGCCTCCGGGTAGCTGTGCGCTTTACAAATGGATTTGGATTTTTAGATTGCCTTATTTGGTACTGCAATTGCTTTTTGGGCACCATAATAACCAGCTGGCTAACAGCAATTTTGCCTTATTACCCCTGGGCTATATTTACAAGCCTGGTCCATGTGCTATTGCGGATAGCAGATGGGCGCAGCACAAGGCCCCACTATCGGATAATGTTTTACAGAGCGGGAATTCGACCTGAAACTGCTTTGATGTCTTGGCCGACATCGATTGACATGATGGGGGTGGGGCCTGGCTCATCGCAAACAGCCAAACGTGTGAGTGGATGTCTGGACGGAGATGCGCTTCTCCCGCCCCATGATGGTGCTAACGAAAGTGTGCCTCAGGCAGGGGCAGTGATTGTTCATTTTTATTTAATGCAGTTTTATGTAGCGCAAACTTTACCCAAAGGTGTCAAAGCACTTTACAAAAGAACGGGCAACAGCCACTACAACAAATCCGTTTCCACGCTATACTTAACCACGCATGCTTTACAACGCAGACGTGGTTACCACGTATAGCCTTTACCATGCATTCCTTTTACTACGAAATACGTAGTAAAGGAATGTGAGTAAAAGCAAGGATAAAAAAGGGGGCTTGGAGGGGGGAGGGTTGGGGGGTTCTCCCCCCCAAAAACGAGTGGATTTAATAAAAAATAAAAGTCTTACCTAAAAAAGATCTTCTGTGCTTCTAGGCAGTGTTTCAGTGAGCCTCAATAACTACGTAATAACGTACGTGCGCCAACGTAATGAATTTACAAAAAAATAGAAAAGGGACAACTTGAAACAGAGTATGAAGAAGGAGAAGTCCGTAGATAGAAAAATAAGGAAAACTGTGAGTAATTTTATTTATTAGGGAACATGTAAGGTATTGGGGCAGGGATCGGAGAAAGCATTTACCATAGTATAAGTATAACTATGCGTGGTAAAGGTACTTTCATGGTAAAGCATATTCTTGGTAATTGCATTTGTGTTGTAACGCATGCGTGGAAAAGGCATGCGTTGCAACGGAATGCGTTGTAATGACATACAACCCAAAAGAACCAGGTAGGTTACTTAAGGAACACAAGATACACTAAACACGCTAACATGTTACATATATACAGTTACAAAGGTACACAAGAAAGACTGAGCACGCTAATAAGGTACATATATGCAGTTCCAAATCTAACTATTTGCATATTTATAATGTAAAAATAAAAAGTGTCAGTGGTAGGTTAAAAGCAGGAGTAAAATACATAATTACAAAGTTGACCGAATGTGAGTGCTAGATGAACGATAGGGTCAAGAAATAATTTGAATTATTCCAGGAAGTCCTTTTGGAGGAGGAGAGTTTCAAGATCAGTTTTGAAGATCTAGAAAGAGGTGGTGGTTGGGAGGGATGGAGGAAGTGAGTTCCAGATTCTGGTCACATTACCAGAGAAGAATTGAACCATAAATCCTTCCCTTTTGAAGGTGGGAGGTGCGAGCACTAAGTTTTCCTCATTGAGTGAAGGTCTAGAGCCTCCGGAGATTTTTAGTTTATTAGCCAGATAGCGAGGGGGGGAGGTGTGAAACTCTTTGTGGGTGATACAGGCAGGCTTGTAAATTGACCTAGCTTCGATAGGAAGCCAGCGAATAGACAGCAGTATGGGTGTGATGTGATCATTTCCTTTAGCACCATATACGAAGCGAGCAGCTGAGTGGCGGACAGTGCCGGTCCTAGGCCTTTTGAGGCCCCGGGCGAAAGGGAAGATGTGAGGCCCCTCCAAGTGACATCACAGAAAGTGACTTTGCAGGACTTTTGATCTTAGTTATTTGGCATCAGTGAAGCAAACTAATGTGTATATCAGTAACATGGACAAAAAGTAGAGGGAATGGAAAACAGGTGAGCAAATATCCATGAGTGAAACACTTGCCGTCTCCTTGCATGAATGTGTACCAACCTATAGTTACTTTCCTGGTAAAGGCCTGTCATTCAAACCTATAATTTTTGTATATCACAGCGTTCTTTTGATGTACCCTCTCATCCGTTTTTATTTTGTTTTAATCATTGCAGAAATTGATTTAACCATGTCACCTTCCGTTGCTATTATGTCATCTTCCGGCTATAATATATTCATATAATTAGGGTATTCATATAATTAGGGGTAACGGCCCTTGACTCTCGATGATGAATTGAACTGAAGCAGGTCTCATACCTTAACGTAGACTCAACACACGGACTCAACGAGGAGGAGGACGGGGCCCCGGGACGACGTCCGACTCCTGCCTGCAGCCCTGCCCTGCCCACGCGGCCCGCCGCCCGATCCGAGTAAGTGACTGACTGACTGACTGCCAATGCCAGGTCACGTATGGCGTGTGCGTATGCTGAGTGCGTCACACTGAGCGGGGGCTGGCCATAAAATCATGTCCAGGGCCGTCATTGGTAGCGCTTTCGTGCGCTACCAGATTGACGGCCCTGGGACCCTCTGTCACCTGCATGAGGAAGATTCAAGGCCGGCGACGCCGGCGTCACGTCACCACCAGGGCACAGGCGTCTTTGCGTGCATGCGCAGACAGTGTTGTTCCCTGTATTATGCAGGAGGTGCTGACTTAAAAGTAGCAGCAGGCTCTGCTCAAAGATGGGACGCAGAGACCCTAGGTGAAGTAAGAGAGAGAGAGGGGGCCCAGGGGGCCCAGGGGGCAGTGATGCCTAATGAAAAATGGCTGAATGAATACAGAGCTCTTAGAAGTCTCTTCTCACACTTTCTTTGCAGCCAGCAGACACCCTTGAATTGAATATCACAGAAATGCCGATTTTAGGCACACGCATCAGAGGCGGTAACAGATGTCCCCAATGTCAAGTCAGAGGCGAGGCAGGCAAGGACGGTCTGGAAGTAAGTGAGCGATGTGTTCAGTCAGGCACTTCGACCTCGGGGCCACGTGCAACAGAGTGTGGAGAACGAGGCCTGGTAACTGTCTGCAAAATAAACACACTCGATATTATTGGACAGAAGAATGCATTCATGTAGAAATAAATCTGAACCTTTGATACCAGAGCTCAGCTGAAGCAGCCGGCCCTCTCTACCTTCAGCTCCAGCCATCGTTCATAATAAAGACTGGACTAGCCTGTCCTAGGAGCCTCGCATTATATGCCCCTATCTTTAATACCAGAGCTGGACACGCCTGTCCTAGCACCTCGGATCACTATTCTCCCACTGCCTTCATAACCGGAACATTGACTTCTCCCAGGCCTCCTTCCCTGCCTTAGTTAGTTACTGCCTGCATCCTGCGGGCCTGCGGCCCGGCCCCTGCGCGAGTGCTGTGCTCACTGCGCAGCACTTTTCCCCATCATCATTTATTCATTCCCGCAACTGCGGGGCCGGCGGTGGGGTCCCCCTCAGCGCGAGGCTCTGGGCAGCTGCCCATACCGCCCATGGCTAGGACCGGCCCTGGTGGTGATGGATTTTAGAGGGGAAAGGTGGGTTTTGGGGAGGCCAGCAAGGAGAGAGTTGCCGTAGTGCAATCTAGAAAGTACGAAAAATTGGACCAATGTTCCATATCATGACGTTGATAAGGTGAATGAGTGTATGGATAGGGATGGGCTCGATCTATCTAATATTATTGATGGTCAGAGTGTTGATAGGGCTCATTCTACCTCAACCATCAAATTGGTATCCTGGAAGGCAGCGAGCTGCTATGTAAGGCGTTTAACCTTTTTAACAGGCACAGGAAGGCATCCTCTTTAGTTGCTGCTAAAACTCACTTCATGTAGCAACTGACTAGTTTGCCAATAAGCACACCATTGCGCCCATTGCAGTTGGACATGGGGCTTAAAAACGTTTCAGGCTACGGTCTCTTCTGTTCTAGAGGAGGTCCTTACCAACAGGGACTGACAGAGGTCTTGCGCCTGCCAGGAGTGGGTGATCTCCCGTGGGTTAGACATTTGAGGTCAACCCTTGTAAATATTGTGCTTGAGTGCCTGCGGGCCGCCCCAGAAGAGGCAAGTACGGTCCCTAAAGATCAAATAAAGAGGGCCTATCAGTGGTGGCTGCTGCACTACTAAATTTGGGGGGGTGGATTAGGAGAAATAATAATTGTTTTTAAACTTACCTGACAATGCAGCAGCTTCGGTCCTCTTCTCTGCATCTTTTCCCAGCATGCACTGGGGCACAGGCTCCCCAACCAATCGTGGTGCTGCTCTCATGCTATACCTAGCATGAGGGCAGCACAAGGATTGGTCCGAGCGGCGTGTTTTGCCACTCAGACAGTGCTTAGGAGCCTGTGACGTATCTCTAACCCGGTTGTACAACACAGCTGGGTTGGAGAAACCTAAGTGTGCCTTTCTGTTTGGCTGGCCTAAGACAGACATGCACACCTACAGTTCACCTACCACTCCTCCCTACTATGCCTGGCCCCGCTCCTCCCTATACTGCTGGCATCGGCTCAGTCAGTAAGCGGTCATTTCATTTTTCGCTTGACCTCTGACTGACTGACCAGTGGGGCGACGCTCCTTCGCCATTAAGGAGGAGCCTTCCCTGGGGCCTATTAGGTTCACAAAATGGGCTCATTCAAACGGCGGCCCTGTTTGGGCCCTGTGACCGAGGCTTTTCTTATGCTAAAAGATGATTTTGAGACAGAGCAGTTCTTGGATGAAATTGAGCCCAGTAATGCCAGAAAGCTCTACATTTAGATATGGGACTCTTCCTCTTGCCGCCTTCACAGGTGCTGGGGACAGTCGGCCAACCCAAGAAATGGTCATTGTCAATTCTGGAACCCATGGATTGAAACAATTGAGCATGCTCTATTACTTTGCCCTACCTATCATAGAACAAAAAAGAAATAGGTTGCACCGCTGGGGTCAGTGAATTTAGAGAAACTCTGAGACTTATAAAGTCTGACACTAGGCAATTAGTAGTTTGTGTGGTCTTGTGGTTCCTGCTGGCTATGTGGAGGATCAGGCAAATTTAACGCCGTAATGCACTGCATCTGGCAGCTATTTTGTCGATTACACTTGGTTTAAATTTTCTGCCTTTTTGGCTGTATACAATCTTAATTATTTGAATGTAAATTGTATGAGAATGTTTTTATGTCTGTTGTTTTTAATTCTTGTTTTTTTTCACTAGTGCATGCATCTGTTTTTTATGATCTTTGATGATGAAGTTTGTTGAATAAAGTTACAACTGACTGGCTCAGCAGTTTTTCGCAAACTTTAAACAGTAACAAATATAGAGGTGAATGACAAAAATATGGATTTCAAAATATCGTGAGACATGAATATCATGTCAAAAATATTGTCTCTATAAAAATTCCAAGTGACAAAATATGGAAGGCGAAAATATAATTTTAATGTCTACAATAATGTTTAAACAATATTGTATATTATATAATTCACTTTAATATAGTTGTATTAAATATTTTTTTTAATTAATTGAATAAATATTGGTTATATTAATTCCAGCTGTTAATATTATTCATGTAATGTTTTACATTTTTTAATCTAGTTTGCTCAAGCTTTCCAGCTACTTTTCATCACAAATCTTTCGTTCTATTTTGTGTATTTTGCTCTTTTTATATATGTTGCTCTTTCCCACAATTTCTGCCCCTTTTGCGCTTTGCGGCTCTCACTCCTTTTGCTCTTTAGTTATCCTCCTCTGAAGCTCTCCATAAGCTTCGCTCGCAATGGAACCCTCCCCTACTGATCTCTGGGACCACAAGCTATCTTCGCCAATCTCATCACAGAAATCATTGCCTTCACCGCCAACAACTCCACAGCCTTCTTACTCCTCGGAGACCCTTCATTGCCATTGGGTCTATGGTTGCATGCACTCTATAGGCCAGTGATGTAATTAGCATCATGGTTTTGGGCGTGGGAGACTTCATCCCTGCGTGACTTCAGGCGTCCGTCATTCAAAGGCGTAGATCCCACCCTTTCGTCATAGATAAGAGTGGATGCAAGCACGTTTGATCCGATGCCTTGTTCTTGGTAATGGTAAGTGTTTGCAAGCTAACGTTGTGTTATATATATTGTGCTGAGATCCCTCATCACGCTAACCTTCTCCACTGTGACACCCCCGGCTCTGACTGCAAGTCGCTGGCCCTGTTAGAAGTGCAGTATTTGGTCCACCGCGAAATGGATCAAAAGATCGAGCAGGGTTCATTCTTGTTCCCTTGCGAAGTTGATCCAAATATCTTAGGCTAGCAAGATGAGAAATATGTGCTTACAGTGTACAGTAGGGACTGTAATCGAGACATCTGCTTGACAAACATACACTTTGGCATGTTGCAGTGTCTATAACTACATTGGTGCTGTAGGGACTGTTGCACGCGTTCAAATACAGCCAATCCCCAAGAGTTTTCAAGTGATTCAGTGTGCTTTCATAGGTCGTAGTTTTGGGCCTCATGGAGGTTCTCCCTTAAAGACTCATCATTATTCTGCACTTGGAAGGAGTTATTGACTCATGTTCCTTCGCGGTCCTCGTGTGCAAATGCAGGGCCTGTTCGTAATTAATGAGGGGAAGTCTGTCCAGGAAATATGTACTGTTCAGCTGTGCTGTCCACAGTGTGCTAGTTTAGTCCATTAACATATGCACCATGCAGTCGGTTTGAATTCTGCAGACCTTCACTGGTCAGATGTGTAACCTGTGGATTTCTTTAAACCTTGATACATTTCTTCTGCGGTCTCTAAACCTCAGGGAAAAAAATGAAACATTTAATAAAGCGTGTTTCCATCAATATTGCTCACATCTAATGGACGCTGCCACACAAGCCCTAGACAGGAGGGGATACCGTATGATAGCGCACTCTGAGTTCACTTCTGGGTCACGGGGAGTAGGAATTTTAATGGGCAAGTCCTCACAGTTTATTGTCCAGTCTACTAAGGTGGATGATCAGGGTAGATTTGCAGCTGTTCACGGACAGTGGGAGGGTCACCAGTTAAATATAGTATCAGTGTACATCCCTCCAGCATTACATGCAGTTGCCTTGCCGGACTTGGGTAGATTCCTGCTGGAACTACCCAATGGCGATTTGATTGTAGGGGGAGACTTTAACGCGGTTCTTAACAACGAATATGACAGGTTCCCACTTCGTCCGCAGCCACTCGGGACCTCTCGCTTTGGTAATTTCTTGGAGGCGCAGGGGTTGATTGATATTTGGCGACACCTCCATCCCACTGAACGGCAGTAAACATACTACTCAGCTACGCATGGTAGCCTATCCAGAATTGATTACTTCTTCACTCTGGGCACAGGCCGTTACACAATAGAGGAGATATGTATTAGGCCAAGAGGCATCTTGGGCCGTTCACCGCTGACCTTAACCCTCTCCAACCAGGAGAAGGCTCGTAGTAGTGTGTATCCGATCTACCCGGGGTACCTCAGGGTACCGTCGGTGCGCAAACAACTAGCAAGGGCGACGCAACTCTACTTCGCGGAAAACCAGACCTCAGTTGATTCCCCTTCGATACTGTGGGAAGCATATAAGACGGTCTTGAGAGGGCAGGCCATATCTAGTATCAAGAATCATAAGCGCGCCCACAGGGAAGAACTAGTGGCGCTCGAGCTGGAACTCGATAGGGCCAATGCGGCTCACATGGCAGACCCCTCGGACGACACATTACATGTCCTCCAGGTGCGTCAACAGCTCCATGATAACCACCCACGTCGCCAAACGATGGCAGATGTGACGGCCACTGCCCATAGAGTGTATGACATAGGGGATAAGGCTGGTAGGCGTCTGGCGTGGCTGGAAAAGAAACAAGGGGGCAGTAGAACTATTTTACAATTAAGGGACGCCAATGGTGTGTCGCACTCGCGTCAGGAAAATATTGTTGACACGTTGGCAGACCATTTCCACGGAGTTTACTCCCCGACGGTAGAGGTCTCTGAGGAATTGGCGACGGCGGCTCTCCGCGATGTGCCAACGCCGAATTTGTCGGCGGAAGCAGCAGAAGAACTAGACGCAGACTTGACAAAGGAAGAAATTCAATTGGCCATAAACGCGGTACGGTCAGGCAAGGCCCTCGGGCCCAATGGGATACCAATTGAATGGTACAAGACGATGTCTGAATCCCTGTGTGCACCTCTGTTGGCGATGTACGAGGAGAGCCGGGAGGTGGGCATCTTGCCCCCCGATCAGCGGGCGGCAACTATTGTAGTGATCCCGAAACCGGGCAAACCCCCTGACGTGTGCACCTCCTATCGGCCGATATCGTTGATAAATGCAGAGGCAAAAATGTTGCCGAAGGTGCTGGCGAACAGATTGATGCCCCATATGGAGCATTTGATCCACCCTGATCAATCAGGCTTTATGCCGCACATAAGTACGGCGCTCAATGTACGTTTACGTAGGGTACACGGGGTACTGGCACGTGCACCGTTACTGAAGGAACCGGCGGTCATATTGTCCCTCGACGCCAGAATGGCGTTCGACCTGGTTGAGTGGCAGTACCTCCTTGCGGTGCTGACCCACATGGGATTTGGAGACAAGTTTATCTCATGGGTAAGGCTGCTCTACACGGGCCCAACGGCCAGGGTGGTGGTTAATGGACATATCTCCCGTGAAATAACGCTGGCGAGGGGAACCAGACAAGGATGCCCCCTCTCTCCATTGCTCTTCGCATTGGTCCTGGAACCATTGGCAGTGAAAATTAGGTCATCCCCGCTGCTGAGGGGGATCCGATGGAACGACGCATGGGAGGACAGAGTCTCCCTATATGCCGACGACATGCTGATTTATCTAACTGACCCGGTGGAGGGAGTCCCCAATCTACTACAATTATGTGACTCACATGGGGAGGCGTCAGGATATACGATTAACTGGGCGAAGTCAGTCATATTCGGACTGCACAGTTCCCCGCTGGCTTTGCCTGAGCAATGCCCATTAACGGTGGCGACTACTTCCTTCAAGTATTTGGGGATTTATGTCACCCGGGATGCTGCTGAATTTTTTGACAGTAACCTACAACCCCCCCTGACTAGACTGCGGAACGATGTCCAGCATTGGAAGACACTTCCATTGACACTGCTCGGCAGGGCGGCGTTATTCAAAATGATGGCGCTGCCGCGCTTTCTCTACGTGCTCGAGAACACACCAACCCTAGTACCTCCGGATTATTTCCGGAAGGTAACCGGAACGTTGACAGGCCTGCTGTGGGGGGAGCGACCAGCTCGAATAGCGCACGTCAAACTCAATAGGAGCTGGTACGATGGGGGAATTGCCCTGCCCAATCTCCAATTGTATTACTGGGCAGCGCAACTTAAGATCATTAACCAATGGCTGCATGCTTCGCAGGATGACCCGGCGTACCTTGCAGACAGGGCACAACTGGGCACACATAGTTTGTTGGCACCTCTATATCACAAGGGAATAGCAGCCAAATTAATAGGACCTACTAGGCATACGGTGGCATTGTGGCACCAAGCCCAAGTGAGATTGAAATGGGAGGGAGTCATAACAAAGCTTACACCGTTGTGGGACACAAAGGCCCTGGGACACTTGCGACGCACCAAAGGCTTCACCCAATGGGACACTATTGGAATTTCAACGGTGGGAGACATGTGGACAAGGGAGGGAGTGGTCCCTTTCTCACACCTACAGTCACAATACGAGCTGGGCCCTACGGAAACGTATAGATATGTACAGATCAGGCACGCACTACTGGCAGTCATCCCGGCGAATACCACTCTGCCGGAAGCCTCACCACTCGAAGATCGCCCGCTCACTGACTTTATGCAGGAAGGCGCTACGTCCTTTACGTATCGTAAACTGTTGAATAATTTGCCAGATCCCCTGGGTAAGTTGCGTGAAAAGTGGGTGGAAGAAATAGGGGACATAGATGACTTAGATTGAAATGCGGCACTGGCATCCCCGCGTGAAGCAGGTATCTCAGCTAGATTTCGCCTGATACAGCTAAAAATTTTACATAGGATATATTACACCAGGACGATATTGTTTAAACTACACAGAACGCCGCACCCGCTTTGCCTTAGAGGATGTGGCTTAGAAGGCACATTCTTGCATACACTTTGGGAATGCCCCACTATGGTAAGATACTGGCAGCAGGTGATGCGCACCATTTCGCAGACACTGGGGGTATCCCTGACGCCCGACCCGCAGCTTTGCTTGCTGCACATATGGGGCCCGACTGACCTGACGCATCAGGGTAAACTGTGGGTCGTGATAGGCATAATGACAGCCAAGAGAGACATTGCACAGAGGTGGGGGGCGGAGGAGCTGCCTACGCTATCGCTGTGGTGTAGGAACATGGATGCGACTATGATTACAGAACGAGCAGTGTACCAGATGAGAGCGAACCCCGTAAATGGAATAGAGTATGGCTGCCATGGAACACCTATAGGGGCGGGCTCTGTGATCCCTTAGAAGAGGAAGATCTAGACAGTTCAGGGGAGGAGATGGAGGAGGCTTAATGCATGGGGGCTGTATGGTTAGGGACGATGGAGGGTGGAGGAAGTAGGGAAAATGACCCTGCTCTTTCTTACAATGTAGAATCCGGATGAGAATTTGTATGTGCTGTATGCAAGGGTAACCGAGACTTCTGTAGGGCGTGATGGTGTTTGGACCACGGAGGTGGTCACGCATTTAACTACTGAGTCATAAGTTGAGTTGTGTTATTAAAAAATAAAAAAGCAGGACTACAAATATTTCTGAATGTAAATACGGTGTTGTAACACGCTATCAACATTGAAAGATCCGCTGCGGGACCGTTGGTTGTCGGCTGAATAGCTGTGTAATATGGGTATGGAGAATTGTGTATTGATAGCAGCCGGCCCCAGGGTTGTAAGCGAATTCCTGTAGGTTGCCAAACGATCAATAAAGTCTTGAACCAAAAAAAAAAAAAAAAAAAAGAAAAACTGCCAGTGGCTTCATGGCCCTAAGTTAACACTGATGCCAAAAACATGGATTGGCGTGCAAACAATGAATGTTAAAAACGTTGAGGCAATACGTTTCATTGATTTAGTTCCTCTCTTATTTCTCATACTTTACTCATTCTTGCATTCCCCAACAGTTAGCTATTTAAATGTTTTTGTTTGTCTGTATTTTGTTCTGTGCATACTCGCATGCTGGAGCCATGCCAGGGGTTTATGAGGGGCTTTGAATGAGTGCGCAGGCTCTAAGGCTGAAGACAAACAAAGTGTGTGTCAGTGGGTTGGCCTCTCTGCAGAGCACACAGAACAATGTTTATGTATTCCATTTGCAACTGAAATTCTGTGGATGTGTGTAAAGGAGGCACACAGATGTCAAAATATTTGCAAGGCAAAAGTAAGAGAAAATAAAGTGCTTAAATTTGAGGAAGTGCAGTGTATGCTAGGGGGCAGTGAAGTGACAGAGATGCAAACAAGTGCATTCAGGGAAGAGTGAAAAGAGGATGTTGAAGAGGAAAGAGAGGGGGTTGAAGATGTGCAGATGGACAAGGTATGCAGAGAAAAAGAGGATACATATCTAACATAAAGCACACATAACTGAATGCCAAAACTCCATCAGATGCCTCAATGCTATGTAATTCTCAGACTCACTATTTCAGAATTGAAACATTTTAATGTTAATTATTTATAACAAATCATTGTTGTTACTCATTTATTTTAAATAGCTAACACCCATTGATAAAGCCATTCGTAGTGAAAGGTTTTAGGATTAGAACAGTTGTTAAGTCGTTTATCTGGATACAATTACATCTCAGAGAGAAACCAGAAAACCAAAATACTGGTCGGTTGGCACACTTTGGGAATCACGGAAATTTATTTGACATGTTCCTTTAAAAAGAGCCCCTTCTTTTTTCATCCCACTTAAAGACCTCTCTCCGCATATTTCTATATGACTGGTTGCAGCCAGCAGCTGTTGGTGGTTTCCGAAGCCTGGTGGTTAGAGCATGTTTTTCCAACGTTAATGCTGCATGCAGTGCAAGACAGTGGGCAAGCATACATTTTAAAGTGCAAAAGTTGTCACGCTGTACAATTTACACATTACATTAACTGCTCAACATATTGATGCAGTAAGGTATGCAGCAGTTTTTATGTATTTAATATATCAAGACTATACTTTCCCACTGCTTTATAAGCCTTGCTTTATCGCTACATTCATTTGCTAAGAAATGTACCATTTGGTAATCTCTTTTTTATTTCTTTCTTGGGAGAGGGACCCCTCCTGGATTCCAGGTTTGCCCATTAAACCCGTTTATGTTTATTAATGTATAAAGTTTTATATAGCGAGAAAAAGATCCCGAAGGATATCAGAGCGCTTTACAATAAGTTGGAAGAGGGGACAAAATGAATTATACATAGCAATTGGGGAAGTAAAATGCTAAACAGTAAACAATTGTACACATATAAGGTATAATATTATGCAAAAGAGACGATCTGTGACTGTTAGCTTGCTCGCTATATAAAAGTGATGCTCAATGTTTACGCCTCACCACTTTCAAATGTCACCAGCCGCTACTGCACTACATACCTTATCTGGAAAATATATATTTGAGTTGATTTGATTTGATTTGTTATTTGTTAAGCGCTCGAATGCCGTGGCGTCTTGGCGCTGATTAAGGTACATGGGACTGAGGAGCCATGGATGAAACATTAGATTGCAGAAAATAACCAAGTTTTCAGATCCTTCCTAAACATCGGAAGGTTAGGTTGGAGTCGAAGTATGGACGGCATCTGATTCCAAAATTTGGCTGCACAAAATAACAAGGTATGCCCCCGCACCTTGTGTTACAGATTTTTTGGAATACAGATAAGGCCCATCGTGGATCTAAGTGTTCTGGTGGGAGAGTACCTAGAGAACAACTTCTGTATCTCCCCGGAGATTCCTCCGTAAAGGGCCTTATGCACCAGGCAGAGGGACTTAAAATTGTCTCTTTGCTGGACTGGGAGCCAGTATAAAGTCCTAATGGCATCCGAGGTGGGGCGACCCTTGGGGATGTTCATGAACAGTCTGGCTGCAGCATTTTGCAAGCACTGCAACTTCCTCCTCTGCGCCTTGTCAATTACCACAAAGGACGCATTGCAGTAATCTAATTTAGAAAGAAAGAGTGCCGAGGAGGAGGGCAGATGATTTACTTGGGCCAAGAAATTGCATTGATCATCCAAGATCACACCCAGACTCCTAACCTTGGTGATGGGGCGAGGGCAGCCTCCCGCCTCTGTTGGCCACCAGCTGTTGTTCCATGAGGAGGGTCCCTTGCCAAACTCAAGGACCTCTGGTTTGTTAGTGTTTATTTTCAGAATGTTTTGGCTCATCCAGAATATGATGTCATTCAGACATGCATGAAAGCTGCTGGCCACCATCTCTGGTTGTTTAGATACCGACATCGTGAGCTGTGAATCATCGGCATACATGATTAAGAAAAAGCTGTGTTTCCTAACAAAATTGACCAATGGGGATACATATATGTTAAAAAGGGTTGGTGACAAGGCAGATCCCTGCAGGACACCGCATGGGAGATGAAAAGTCTCAGACTGTAGACTCTACCAGTAAATGTTCTGTCCCCTGTCTTCTACAAAGGAAGAGAGGAGGGTCAGAGCGGTGTCCTCTATTCCCACATCCCTCATCCGCTGCACCAATACCGTGTGGTTCACGATATCAAATGCAGCTGATAGGTCTAAGAGGATGAGAACCGCTCTGCCTCCCCCCCGTATGCTATCTTCCGAATCCCCTCAATAGCTAGTATTAGGGCTGTCTCCGTCGAAACCATGCTGTGTCGAGTCCAGTAGATTGTTCTCTTCCGTGTATTGTATCAGGTCCTTGTTTATATCTTTTTCTAGGATTTATGCTGTTATTGGCAACCTAGAAATTGGCTGGTAATTTTTGGTCTCCATAGGATCAAGGGCTGATTTTTTAAGGATTGGCCTAATACAGGCTTTTTTCCAAGCGCTGGGATATTGGCCGGTTTCTAGGACCTGGTTCAGAAGGGGGCTAAGATGTGTACTGATAGTCTTAGATGCTAGTTGAAATATAGCTGGAGGACAAGGGTCATTCGGGGCACCCGATTTTGTTGATAGTATGAGCTTATGGACCTCCTCCAGAGTGAGTGCCCTGAACCCTGAGAGCCTACAGTGTTCTGCCCAGGCTTCTATGGTTGGTGTGTTGCTACCAAATGTAGCAGTGACCGAGTTTAGAAGGTCATTATAGATCAGTTGCACTTTACTCTGTAAAAAGTTAGCCATTTCATTACAGAAAGCTTGATCTATTGTATTTATTTATTTATTTTAGTGTTTTATAGAGCTCAAACTTGACCCGTAATGGTATCAGAGCATTTTACAAGGTTTACAGAAGTGAACTAAAATGGCTTAGAAATACAGAAGTATACAAACGATTGGAGAGGGGCAGGGGTGCTGGGCACATAGTGGATAGAGGGACACGTGTGTATTAATTGCATTTACAGTTAATCAGTACAAGACCCCACAGTTTCTTGGTGGAGTGAGTAGGTAATCTGAGGGAAAGGCGATAGTCGTAAATTAATCAGGCTCTCTGTGGTGGATGAAAGGAGAGATTAGGCGAGGAATTTACCCATGAGGAAAGTTCTGGCTTCCTTTTTGAAGCGTGCCAGATCTGGGCTGAACTGAGCAGTATGCTGTGGCTTGACTAATGTGTGGACGGTTTTAAAAAGTTCCTTGGAGGAATTTATGGCATCCCCAATTTTAGCCATAAAATACGCCCGCTTAGCTTCGATAATGGCCTTCTTGTATTTTTCTAGGTTTACATTGTAAACTACCTTGCGCTTAGAGCTGTAGTCGGTCCTCCAGGTCCGTTCACATCTTTTAAGTAGAATAAAACAAAATAAATATGGAAGCATCAAAAACTGAGCTGTAGATCAAACAAAATAAAGCAAAATTTAATGTATTACTTAATTTTTAATAAAAGCTGTACAGAGAAAATTGCATGAATTACCATGAAGGCCCAAATTCAGATATACAAAGTCATTAAACTTTGCTCAAAATTAGTTAAGTCTAGACAAAACCCAGAGAGTCAAACTCATAAAGAGTACTGACAGCATCCCAAAAGAAAAATCTAATTTGTAAGAAGCTAGCTCTTTGCTCTACATGATCGAGCACCTGCGCTTGGTGCTCGACTCCGGGCAGACGGCAGCGCTCCTTTTACTAGATCTGAGCGCCGCATTCGATACTGTGTCCCACTGTGTCTTAATTCAGCGCCTAGAGGAAGCTGGAGTAGCGGGGACTGCTCTTCAGTGGTTCCGCTCTTTCCTCTCTGATCGGTCCTTTAAGGTGGCTATCCCACCCTGCCAGTCCACCTTCCATCCTTTGGATCTGGGGGTTCCACAGGGCTCCTCGTTGAACCCGACCCTGTTCAACCTCTACGTGAAACCGCTAGCTGCGATCGTCAAACAGTGGGGTTTGACGATGACCTCATATGCAGATGATACGCAGCTGGCGGTGACACTGAGCGGAGACCCTGAAATGGATGCCCCCAGATTCCGAGCTGGACTTGTGGCAGTAGCAAATTGGTTAAGAACCAATTGCTTACAACTGAACGCCAAAAAGACCGAAGTCATGGTTTTGGGGAAACATGCGGAGCTTTGGGGAGATCAGTGGTGGCCTCCAGAATTGGGCGTCACCCCCGTTCCAGCTTCCGAAGTAAAGAACCTAGGGGTATGGCTGGATCCGGCGCTTACCTTCACGGGCCATACGAAGAAGGTTGCAGCCTCCTGCTACGGCATCTTGCGAGGCTTAAGACCGATCCTTAAGTTTTTTGATCCCTCCACCCGGCAGCTCGTGGTCCAGGCCTCGGTTCTATCTCGGCTGGACTACGGCAGCGCGCTGCTGCTGGGGATAAACCAGGCTGAGGCATCTAGGCTACAAAGGGTGCAGAATGCTGCGGCGCGGGCCATTGTTGGCCTTCCCAGGCATTGTTCTATTTCCATTGTTCTATTTCCAGCACTATTTCCGCCCTTCACTGGCTGCCGGTCAAGCAAAGAATTAAGTTTAAGTCGCTTTGTCTGGCCTTTAAAATAATGAAGCTCTCTTCGCCGCCTGCACTCGCTAACTTGCTTATCCCCTGAGATCGGAGGCTCTTCATCTCGCGGCCTGCCCCCGCTTTAAACTCAGCAGGATGGGTGGCCGCTCCTACCGAGTGCTTGCCGTTGGTATGTGGAACTCACTCCCGGTGCACATTCGAGCTCTGGATAATCTGACCGCTTTTAGGCGTGCTATCAAAACCTTCTTGTTCTCTGTACCTGGTTAGCCGTCTTTTTCCTCTTCCTGCGTGTTATGTTTTAGTACCTGTTCAAGCGCCAGGACGCCCCTTTGCTGGGGCAGCTGTGCGCTGTATAAATATTATTAACATAACATAACATAAAATAACATATAGTGGACCAAAATGAGGTACACTGTCAGGGATAGTGATGCTTAACCTCTTCAGTGCTCATGACAAGGTCAACTCGTCATGGGTTTTACCTGCCCTGTGCTTATGACGAGTTGACCTTGTCATGAACAATGGTAAATCTGGGAATCCAGCACCGGAGGGGGAAAACCCCTTAGCACCCAAGGTGTTAATTACTTAATTAAGTACGGTAGAGTACTCTCAGATCACCAGGAAGTATGGTTTGGCTTCCTTTGCCCCATCCCAAGTCAACTTATTAAAGATCACCTACTATGCCTAAAATCAGGAGCACCTTCGGATCCTTGTGCACCTACTATTCTTAAAATTGCACGTGATTTAGCGGCCAATTTTTTGTGTAAGGTATACAATGGAATACTTACATCTGGCTGCTATCCAGCTATCTAGAAGGAAGCTTTTGTCCTTCCTCTCCTGAAAAAACCCAATGCCGACCCCCTGGAATTAAAGAACTTCCATCCCATCTCCCTCCATCCGGCTCCGGCAAAAATTCTAGAAAAATCCTTTAATACTGAGCTGGTGAAGTATTTGGAGGCACTAGAAATCTCAGATGGCTCCCAGAATGGATGCTGTGCTGGCCACAGCACGGAATCTGCTCTCATCATAGCTTCCGACCACATTCGGATGCAGGTAGATCAGGGGGGAATGGCGGTGTTGATTCTGCTTGACTTATCGGCTGCTTTCGACCTCATCTCCCTGATAAAATAATCCTATGCCTGCGAGAAGTTGGGGTCTCAGCTTCTTTAGTCTTTTCTTACAGACAGAAGGTATACAGTTAGCTGTGGTGGCTTTAAATACACATCCTTTGCTCTTCCACGTGGGGTTCCTCAGGGCTCTTCGCTCAGCCCCACCCTTTTTAACCTTTATGTTACCCCTCCAGCTGAATTGTTGAGATCTTACGGATTGCAAGTGTTGTCATATGTGGATGAATCCCAAATGATTGTTTCTATCACCAACAACCTGCAGGTAGTTGCCGAAAAATTCAATGCTTGAATGTTGAACATTATTTGCTGGATGAAGAGCAAGTCTTTAAAGATCAACACAGATAAGACTGAGGTATTGATTTTCGAACCCCAGAAGTCCATCTAGTCTAAGGCATGGTGGCCTACAGAATGCACGTCTCCCTGACCCTGTAAAAATGGCCACAAATGTAGGGGTAATTTTCGGATACTAAAACAAATACATGTTTTTATATCCTGCGAAATCCTCAGAAAAATCCTTCTACTTATCCCACCAGAACTACATCGTTCCACTATTATCGCCCTGATTACTTCCCGGCTAGATTATTGTAATGCCCTCTACCTTAATACTACCGCTGCATCGCTGAACAAACTTCAGCTGGTTCTCTCTGCAGCTGCTAAATTGATGTTAAGCATCCCTAAATATCAATCTGCTTGAAAAGGTATTCGGTCCTTACTCTTGCTCCCGATGAAGGAACGCATCTCGTTCAAGACCCTTACTACAGTTTATAAGTCGGTACATTACAAGGGTCCTCCCCAACTCAAATCTTTGTTACACCGATAAATCCCTGGGAAGATCTTGAGATCATCCGCTCAGCTTAAACTCGCGATACCTAGAGATAGAAGATCCAGATGGGGAAGTCATGCTTTCTCGGTGGCCGCTGCCAAGCTTTGGAATCTTCTCCCCTCTGCCATTATCAATGCTAGTTCACTCTCTATCTTTTGAAAACTCCTAAAAACCTAGTTATTTCCCGCTTAACTGGTGGCTGTGTTCCCTCCTCCTTTCTGCATCTGCTTAGCGCCTTGACACCTACGGGTATAGTGCACTCTATAAATACTATCTTATCTTATCTTAAAGAATCCAGGCAACCCTTACTGGTTTGGAGAGGCAAAAATTATAAAACCAAATGCTCTCTTTTGTGGTAGTGTGGGCAAGCGGTTTAGACCTATCAGAGGATAGTGCTAAGCATTTGTTGTACTCACGAACGCAATAAATGAGACATACATTCAAGAATAAATCAGAGGCCAATTTAGAAAAATAAGTTGTATTTTTAAATAACGTTTGATACTAAAAACTTGGTTATCGCGTACTTAAATATTGAATTTTAAAGTTAAGTAAACACTTCACTTAAATGCATCATTACTTAGCAAAGATTTCCTGTCCTAACCCATCCAAGTGCAAAGGTGCTGGTCAGGTCAGTAGCTCTGCGCGCTATGCCGTTGGAAGGAAGGCGGGGGACCTAGAAACAAGCTGCGGAGGGGGACTTGAAGACAAGTCCAGGAGCTCGCAACAGGGAGCTCGGGTCACAAGGGTCCTGGGACCAAGGAGGCATAGACAGTACGCCAGTAGCCTGGCTATGGTACTCAGGTGCAGAGTGGATAGGTTGGCTGGGGTCTGTGTTTCCTAGGTCCCCGCTGTTGTCGGTCTCACCTGTTGAGGGTGCAGAAATCAGAACAGCGGAGATACTCGCAGTGGGTCAGTTTCTCCTCTTCCCAATCAAAATCAACAGATGCTATGGATGCTGCTTTACTCATGGTGGCTAAACTTGGCAGTTCTTAGCAAAAATAGAAAATCCCAGGAAAACAATCTACCACAAGCATTTGCAATGCAATAGGTCTCGCATTAGGAAAGTTTGAGCTATTGGTCTTATAAATGACAACTATTTTATTTATGTGTTGTTTTTGAAAGTAGCTAAATTAATAGCTTTGTCAATTACAATGCCAATAGTTATATAACTTTCGCAAATGTGACACCTATAGCATTTGTAATGCAACATGTTTTGTATTTACGTGACTTAGATGTATTGATAGTACAAATAACAATGGCTTTTAATTTTTTTAAATAATTAATACTTAAATAAAAGTGATTGTAATTTATAATGGCAATAGCTTAAACTTTTGTAAATAACTTTTGTGAAGATTATGTTCAGTGTATTTTATTGTTACGAAAATCCAAGAACAGAAGTGAAATATTAACATCTTTTTGTGACATTTGTAATAAAGCTTGAAACATTGAGAGAACATATTTGAACCAGTGATGCTGTGGTTGCGCTGAGTGATGCTGTGGTTGCGCTGAGTGATGATGTGGTTGTGCTGAGTGATGATGTGGTGGTGCTGAATGGTTCTGTGGTGGTGCTGAGTGATGCTGTGGTGGTGCTGTGGTGGTGCTGAGTGATAATGTGGTGCTGCTGAGTGATGTTGTGGTGGTGCTGTGGTAGTGCTGTGGTGGTGCTGGGTGGTGCTGTGGTGGTTCTGAGTGATAATGTGGTGGTGCTGAGTGATGCTGTGGTGGTGCTGAGTGGTGCTGTGATGGTGCTGAGTGATGCTGCTGGTGGTGCTGTGTGGTGCTGTGGTGGTGCTGATGCTGAGTGGTGCTGTTGTGGTGCTGAGTGGTGCTGAGTGATAATGTGGTGGTGCTAAGTAATAATGTGGTGGTGCTGAGTGGTGCTGTGGTGGTGCTGAGTGGTACTGTGGTGGTGCCGCCTTTAATAGCAAGGCTATAAGACAGCACGTTGTTGCACGAAGATGGCATGCTTTGCCCATGCAGCAATAATGAAAACCACATGCTGCTGAAAACCGTGATAAAAACATGATGGAAAACCGAGAAAACGACAGTGCTCATGTTAAATGGCTGTAGTAGTGCCAAATCATGTGGACCATACATCAGGGAACAGCAAATGCTCTACGTGAAGATAAGTGCACAGGATAATACTCATGCGCAAAAAAACAGTGTCTATATTAAAATTCACCTAAATTAGCAAGTTCCTAACGCTTTTAGAGGCGTAACAAATTACGTGCACACTGCGACTAACAATCGTGACTTCAAAGGTGTAAAACATGCAACAGCCAGCGGTAAGGAGGCGAGGCTCGAACGCAGAGTCCAGCGCTTAAAACATTCCTTAAACCAGCAAAACAGTGCTGTGCTTACCAGGGTGAAGAAAACCTTCTGCTTGCGTCGGCGGAAACGCTGATAGCTCGACGTGTGATTAGAGGTTAAAAATTAAATAAACGTGGTGCTTAGAGCGTCTTAAAGGGAAGGTGCTTTCACTGAAGTGAATATAGAGTGTGAATAAACTTAGTTGAGAAAAACGCACGCACTGTAACGATGCATACAATCATAATACACTATAAATTACAAAATATCTATAGTTGTATTCATGCTGTATGTAATAGCACACAAGGCAAGAGATAAATACGCAATTACCAAGCATACAAATAAACATTAAAGGAAACAAGCTCTTGGCATTGCTGTGGGGAGGGAAGGAGGAGAAATGCGAGACACGGCCTGGCAGCCGTGAAAAGTGTGAAGCAGGGGGGAAGGGAGGCGGATCCCTTTGAAGTGAAGCTAAGCTCTCGGAGGCAGGAGGCTCGGGCAAGTGCGTGCACGAGCACATGCACTCGACGAAATCCGCAATGGTTTCAGAGCTCGGTTGAGCCTCTATACTCTCGTCCTATTATCGCTTGCGCGATTAATAGGACGAGACCTAAAAAAGTATGGGGTCGCGTTTTGGTCTGCACTCACTAGTAGTGCTCACCAATCACTGTATATGAGTCACAAATGCAAGTCCAGAATCCTCACCGCTGACCACCAATGTTAGATTTGGGGGTCTCTAGTTGGCAGAGGTAGGTACCTTTCACAAATAGGGACCCTTGTGTCTAGTCAGGGTAAGGGGGTACACTCCCAAAATAACCCCTGCTCACCCCCTTGGTAGCTTGGCACGAGCAGACAGGCTTATCTCAGAGGCAGTGTGTAAAGCATTTGTGAACACATACAGTAACTCAGTGGCAACACTACAGATGGACACCACACAAGTTGTATATTAAAAATAAGTATCTTTTATATAGATTTAGCACAAGACCACATACGACAAAAATCCACAATTCTGTAATGGTCGAATTAGCTTAGTTCTCTTTAGAGCTTAAAATGCGACACTTTGAGTCAATGTACCTTAAGATGTGAAACGCAATACAACGAAAGTGTTGCATGGAAGGTGATGCGTTGTTTCCCTACTGCTGCGTAGGGGACGGTGATGCGTCAGTTTCTTACTGCGCTTCCGTGGTGATGCAGCGAGCAACGACGTGATGCAATGTAGTTTTGGTGAAAAGAAATAAATACGTCTTCTTCTTCTTGGTGCGATACGATGCGGACTGCGACAGGCCCTGCGACACACTTCTCTGTGATGCGGCGGCGTCTGCTGCGACGTCGATCCTCTTCTTTGACGATGCTAGGTACGTTGACAATGATGCGAGCCGCAACAGGCCCTGCGGCACGCTTCCCAGTGATGCAGCGGCGTCTGCTGCAATGTGGATCCTCTTCTCCAGCGATGCGTGATGCTTCAACAACTATGCGAGCCGCGACAGGGCCTGCAACATGTTTCCCGGGGATGCAGTGGCGTCTGCTGTGATGTTGATCCTCCTCTCCGGTGATGCAAGGCGATTTGGGGGCCCTGCGATGACTCAGCGGTTCTTGGGGGCCGCGACAGGCCCTGTGACACGTTTCCCGGCGATGCGACGGCATCTGCTGCGACGTCGATACTCTTCTCCGGTGAAGCGAGGCGCTCTCGTGTTGTGAAGCGGCAGTTCGGCGTCACGCTTCTTGCTCGTGAGAAGCGCGGCCAGCTCCTTGTGACACGCAGTTCCTCAGAAAGTGCCATACAGCTGCTGGCACTTCAAAAGAACTCTTGGGGAGCTGGTGGGTGAAGTCTGTTGTCCCTGAGACTTCAGCCGGAGGCAAGCTCTTTTCTCAAGCCCTTGGAGATCCTTACAAGTTGATGAAAGTACACAAAGTTCCTCTCTCCTTTCTTTGGCAGTCAGGCAACCACTGCAGGCCAATCCCTCAAGCAGCACTTCAGCTTAGGGATAGTCTCTCCTCAGTCTCTCTGGTGCCACTCCTCAGCAAAGGTTTCTTCTGGGTGTCCTAAAGTGATATAAAGTTCTGGGGTGTGGGTCCCCTCTATTATACACAGTTTCTTTTTATTCTCTGAAGGCAGAGAGGCCTTTGCCTAGTCCAAACCAGTTCTGGTCAGTCCTGGAGCACTCTGTTTACATGACTCATTCTTTGCTTTAACAGTGCAGGGCAGAAACATCAGACGCGCCACAGGAGGTGGAGCCAGCATTATCGAGGGAAGCCACAGACCTATTTAGGTCTCAGGTGCAACTCCACCCTCCCATCTAGATGCAGATCTCTCTATTCAGCACTGGGCTGACTCACCCTGTCTCCTGGAATCCCAAAGCCCCTGTCACTCAAACTCCAGACAAGGAATACGCAACCTAGCAGAGGCAGGCTTGGATAGTTAGACAAGAAAATACCTACTTTCTAAAAGTGGTATTTTCAAACACAGAATGTTAAAACCAACTTCACTTAAAGATGTATTTTATCATTCTGAGTTCAGGCATACTAAACTTGAGTTTCTACCTGGTTCCCTGAGTCAGTTAGGATTATAAGATGTAATAATCAAACTGCCCATTCTGGCCTATGGGGAACAGGTAGCCTTGCAATAGTGAAAAACAAAAATGGCTGTAATTCACTATTAGGACATGCCACACACATCGGGGCTTGTCCTACCTTTTACCTACAATGCACCCTGCCCTTGGGCCTACCGTAGGGGTGACTAAAATGCAGGAAAGGGAAGGTTTAGGGACTGGCAAGTGGGTGCACTTGCCCAGTGAACATGGCAGTACCAGACTGCACACAGGCTCTGCAACGGCAGACCTGAGACATACTTTTACAGGCTGCTTCTGTGGGTGGCACACCCAGTGCTGCAAGCCTACCAGCCGCATTTGGTTTACAAGCCCTGGGCACCCTCAGTGCACTGTACTGGTGTCTGACAAGTAAACCAAACAAAACCAATTATGGAATCACTAATCCATACATCAATTTACCATAGGGAGAGCATATGCACTTTAGCTCTGATCAGCAGTGGTAAAGTACCCCGAGTCATACAACCAACAAAAACAGGTCAGACAAAATACAGGAAGAAGGCAAAAAGTTCAGGGATGACCCTGAAAAAAAGGCCAAGTCCAACAGTGCAGAAATCAGAACAGCGGAGATACTCGCAGTGGGTCTCTGTTGTGCTGACGTCCCTTGACAACAGCTCGGTCTAAGTGCTGTTAGTGTGCCCACTGGACTTAAACATGCCTTGGTTGCTGCAAGGGTCCAGTACCCCAGTACTGGTGTTGTGTGGCTCCAGACTGCAGGGGAGTAGCTCCTCTTACTCCAAGGGAGATTGCTGGCAATTTGCGAAGGGCTGGTAGTTGCTCAGCTGTAGGACAAGTCAGTAGGGCATGATTGTTGAGACTGGTGCAAGCAGGCAGCGTTTGGTGCCAAACATCCGCAGCAGTTTTCAGTTTTCGTTGTGACACTGCTCTTCTTTGTCCTCTTCTTCTGCATCCATCGAATCTAAATTCCTGGCATCAGGGACGACTCCGAAATACTCAATTTAGGGGTGTTAAAAGCAGTAATAGGTAGTAGCCAATGGGCTACTTACCTTTAGGGCGATTACACTCCCTAAAAGGCCACCTTCTGTGGGAAGTGGGTATAACCTTGACTCAGTGAGCCTAATTCCACCAAAAACCAAAATGGTGGAATTCTAGCTTTCATGTTAATATCAGGTAGCCCACCTTAGGGGTGGAACTAGCCTGATGAGGAACACGCCTCCTGACCTGCTAATCTTCCTGCCTGTCCTGGTGCCAAATGGGCCAGGGGCAGGGAGTGGCATATCAAAGGCACCAGAGCCCTTTGAAGCCGTCTGCCTCAAAATACTGATTATTTAGCCATCCTGCTTGGGGGAGGTGACACCACCTCTAGCCAGAGCAGGTTTCTGCCCTCAGAGACTGTGGGATCTCACCTGCAGGGGGTCATAAACCTGTCTGTGGAGGCAGACTGGCCACACCAGGCAGCCAGCACACTAGTAGTCTGTAGGTTTTCGGGGGGGTCCTCTAAGGCGCCCTCTGGGTGCAGGTGTTGTTATATCCATCACTGGAATCAGTGTGGGCTTAGTAATACGAGATGTTTGATATCAAACATCTTTTGTTTCAGTGAAGCCATCATGTAGCTGGGGAACTCATAATCACCAGTGCCCAGTACATGTACTCAAGATGGCTTCCCTGTTCACTGGCAATGTCCAAGAATCGACATGCACATGCAGATTTGTCCTCACATGTAATATAATTAAGGCTACCAGTTTTTACAGATAAATACAGACAGAAAGTAATGTTTTGCTGTCTGTAATTATTTTTAAAGACAGAAAAATACAGATAATTATGCTTCTTGTGAGTGACTCTCCATGCTGTCCTTCATGAATTCCAGGCCAACAGCTGAGCAGATAGAAACACGGGGAGTTGATAAACAGGATTTCCTTAAATGCAGGCATTAGCTAACATATATTTGTATATGAATCTGTATTTACATGTGGGTGTAGTGTTTTGTTATATGTGGCTGCTTAATTTGCTAAAACTTGACAGGCATCAAAGTGTGAGTGCATGTTTATCAGTTAAATAAATGTGGACATATACCATGTTACTACTCTGTTTAGTCTCAAAACACAAAATAAATATGGATAAATATAAATAAGATGGCCAATAAAATATATATGGATAAATACAGATGGAAATGTGAACAGAAATGAATACCATAGGCTGTAAGACCTGCTGTAGGGGTGACTTACTTATATTGTATTCGATGTCTACTGGCATGACACACTGGAGGTGTGCCATGTCATGTCTTTACTTCTCTCTGCACCGTGTCACATAGCCTGCAATTGAAGTCTGCATGAGTATGCTGAGGGGTCCCTTAGGAAGGCACAATACATGCTACAGCCCTTAGGGACCCTTTTAGCTTCCTTGCCATAGGTACCAGGGGTACCATTTTTTAGGGACTTACATGGGTGCTTAGATATTGCCAATTGGGGGGGAACAATTGTACAGTTTTAGGGAAAGAGATCTGTCTCTAGGGACACTGAATAGCAGGAACCCAGTGTGCTTCCATCAAAATTGCATCAAATACCATGCAAAAAGTGGGGGTGATCATGTCAAAAAGGGGCACTCTCCTTTACCCCTCCTCCTTCCTCATCCATCAATCCCCTGTTCAGAGGCATCAGTCTGCACAATGAACTGCTTTGAATAATCTGGAGCTTTAAGAGTGGGTGCTGAACACATTGTGTCCTTCAGTGTCAAAAGTCTTTTGACAAGTCACTGTCCAGTTTATCTTCTTTAGCATCTTCTTTAAAGTAAGTTCAGTGAGGGGTAGCAGAATGGCGCCATACCCTTTGCCAAACCTCCTGTGGTACCAGTCAAAATGGTTTGGATCTTGGGCTGTAAGGGTTGAACTTGGCCTCCAGCTATAAGGTGATTCAAGTATAGAACCGAGCATTGCCCTATCAGGCACTTGCTCACCTTGATAGTGAGGCCTGCAGCTTGAAGTGCCTTTAGGACCTTCCCTTTGTGGATTAGGTGATGCTGCCAGGTGGAATTATAGACAATAATATCATTCAGAGAAGCTACACTAAAGGATTCCAATCCAGCAAGGACTTTATTCACCAACCTTTGGAAGGTGGCAGGTGCATTTTTCAAACTAAAGGGCATCACAGTGAACTGATAATGCCCGTCTGGGGTTGAAGATACAGATCTTTATTTTGCTCCTGGAGTCAGGCATATCTTCCGGTACCCTGATGTGAGATCAAAGGTACTCAGATACTTGGCTATACCTAACCTGTCAATTAGCACATCAGCTCTTGGGATAGGGTGTGAATCTGTCTTAGTGACAGCATTGAGACCTTGGAATGAGGTTTGGGGACTAGAACCACCGGGCTGGCTCAGGGATTTACAGAGGGCTAATCACCCCTACCTCCAGCATCTTGCTGACTTCATCTCTGATGCCTTCTTTATCCTGATCAGACTGTCTGTAGATTTTATTTTTGACAGATTGACTGTTCCAAGTGTCCACCTCATGGGTACAACAGGTTGCCTGACAAGGGGTCAAAGAGAGGAGATGCCTGAGTTTGGAGTGTTAGGAAACAGAAATTGCAGCGCAAGACAAAAGCGCACTTGAAAACAGATCTAATTTTGATGATGCAAGGCCTCCTTTCCAAACTTCAGTAACTCTAGTCACATACAATACAATAGTGCTCTTTTCTGCAGGGAATTTGTTAACTTGAGCAACCTCTCTAAGGTCCATTTCACACTGAACCCGTGATGTACACATGATTTCACAGTGCCTATATACCTTCTATTCAAAATAACATGTATGAATGCCTGTTTTGAAAACTGTTTGAAGACTGATGTTTAAAGATTCTCATGATTGGTTGACTAATTGCCCCAATCGGTTGGTGTCTCCTATATATTTTTGCATCTTGATGATGACCCTATATTCTAAGCCCAGGGGTCAACACATTGACAAAAACATTATATATGGACTGTTTTTCATGAAACTGATGGTGGCTATCAACATTTGCGTAGCAGGGGTTGATCTCTAACACTCTATTATCCCTAGCAGCCACATATATATATATTTCTGTACATAGCACGTATGCAATTATAGTCACTTTCACTGTGCCGTCACCCCGCTTTGTTTAGAGCACCTTGTGTTTAATAGAGCAAATATAAGTTTTACTTTTCACTGTCAATAATCAAAGAAAAAGTTGCTAAATAAAATAAAAAGTTAAATATGTAATGCTAAGTTATTTGTGTTAGAGGTGTTTGTACCCGTTTCTTGACACTTTGACATGGAAGTCAAGATCTACACTTCCCCCATAAGGACCGCCTTTTTGTTAAAAATTATCCGGCCCAGTCCCTGGGTTACTGGGTTTCCCCTCTTGTTTCAGAGGTCTTGGTTATATCCAGGCTGGACTATTGTAATGTCCTGTATCTGGGAATCTCACAGTCTCGCTCGTGAGATTTCGGCGTGTGCAGAATGCGGCAGCCAGCCTACCGCTGAATCTTCCTAGACGGTCCTCTATGGGCTCTGCACTCTCAAAACTGCACTGGCTACCCCTGAAGGAAAGGCTCGCTTTCAAAGCCCTGTGCTACTGTTATAGGGTCCTTAAGGATAAGGGCTCTCATTACTTGCACCCTTTTTTCAAGCCCCACTCTACTACAAGGAACTTAAGATCTGCTAGGGCCTTGTTGGCGTGCATCCCACTGTAAAAAGAGCGGCATTGGGGGTTGCTCTTTCAGTTTCCTAGCAAAGAAGCCGTGGAACTCCCTTTTTCTTCAAATTAGACAGAAAAAAACAGAATTATCCTCCTGCAAGAGTCTAAAAACCTGGCTGTTCAGGTCGGCCTGAATCAGGCGGTCTCACTAGTATACTGTCTGGGTTTGACCTCTGGGGGCGAGCCCGTAGTGCTGGGACTCTTCGGTGGAAGTAACTATGCGCTTTATAAATGACTTTATTATTATTATTATTATTATTATTATTATTATTATTATTATTATTATTATTTCATGGTTTTTAAATCGGAGTACGCTAAATATGAAAGTTGTTGGTGTATGGTCTGGACCTAAGAGAGATGTGTGAATTTTCAGCAATCACAACAACTGCTTAAGTAGTGTTCAAGTGTAGGAGCACTTTGAATTTCAGTTTTGAATTCCAAACATTTAGACAGATCTTGCGTAAGCTGCTGTGCAGAAGCACAGGGTGATTAGGATATGACTGATACTACCTCTTTTACAATTCATCTAAAGTCCTTGTATGTTCTTATACAATCAAGGTTTTACACCGTTTAGGAGCTTGGTTTAGCATTACTAATTGTTTGTTTTCTTTTTATGTATTTACAATAAACCAATAGAAAAGAGCAAACAGGATTTGTTGACCAGCCACTTTAATTAGCACTTGATCAGTCCATGATGCTCAGTCCAATGGATGTTTGTTTCCGAGTTACCCTGGAGAATCTTTCTGTCACACAGGTGCACACAGATCATAGTTGCAGCATCTGCTTCTTCTCCCAAACATCTAAGCCAGCATCAATGATATCTTCTTGATGAGCAATGAGGGTAGTTCATATCTTGTACACACAGGGCACGCGTTAAGAATTAGTGATAGTGCTGAGTGCATCAACGATATAGACGTAACCAAACAGTCTCTGCAACAAATCCAGGGGGGGAGTTTATTAACAAATGTAAACAAAATCACTACTGTTGGAAAAAGTGTGCCAGAAACCACTTGATAAAAATGACATGCTTGAAATGGAATAAATCTAAGTTGACAATAGCTGTGCTGTGATCCAAACACACAAACACTAGTCGCAACAATTATAAAGTGACTCAAATATGCCGGGGAGCGGAATCCTTGCGCCTTCATTCAGCAGTGTGTCATAATTTCTTTAATACTACCACTCCTTACTCACCTCTTCCTTCTGTGTACATACCGCTCAACGGCTTGGCTGCCATTGTTGAAACAACAGACCCTTGTACACGCCATACTTTCCCACTCTCACTGCTGGGTGTCCTGCGTCAATGTTGCCCAAAAGGAAAGCTTATGTCCTACAGAAATCCCGCCAAATACTGATTATACTGTCAATTGTCAAACTGCTCTCTTTTGTAAAATATTTAGTTCTGCAGCATGTTCATAACTTTAATGGCATTTCAAATCAACACCATGAAAAGACAAGTGGAACAACCCAAGATGGAACTACTTGTATCGTCTGCCCACATGTAAACAAACGTCACCCTTTCTTACTACTCCTCCTACTTCCCTAGATTGCATCCTATCTCAGTGTGAAAAAACTTGCATGACAATTAACCTGATTTACAACTGGGGATTATTCTCCTCACTTTCTACTGGAATGCTACTCTCCTTACTCCTTACTGCCTGCCTCCCTACCTCTGAGTGTATCCTACTCGATAACATGCCTGCTGCTACTTCAGTAAATAACCATACCCCTCCTTACAAATCATAAACGCTCCTTCAAATTAACCATTCCTCAATACCAAACCCATTTCTACTCACCTCACTCCCATAAATCGCTATTTCTCCTTCAATGTAACCGCTCCTTTCAATCTCTAACCTCCTTCGCCTTATTTACTTTTCCAGTTTTTTTCCAGTAGTGTGAACTCACCCTTATAATTACACCTAACTCCTATTAACTTACCCCCCAGTAGAAACTGGAGGAAGTGTGTCTGCTCAGAGCAAACAACTAGTCCAAACCCCAACACATTTACACCAAAAACAAATGACCACTAGGTTAACCACCAACTCTGGATTATGGAGTAGCATGCTATATACTACAAAGTGCTTCAACGCCTTATCAGGAGTAGTAAGTGCTACATAAATACAATGACATTACAATGCAATCTTTTCACACTGGCTCCCTGATCTGGTAAAACTCATCATTTTACCTTCTCTGCTCGTTATTTAATATATTCCTTTATTTATTTTCAAAGTTGTGATGTATTTCATGGAAGATTCGAAGAGTTTTAACTTCTCTACCATTGTGAAATTTGACAAATGTGTTTTTTTGTGGAAAATAAATTTCAGTCCATTATTAACAAACCTAACACCATTGAACAATGTTCAACTCACTTAAACTTAAAGCTTCTACAACAAAGTTTTAGAATTCGTGTAAATGAAATCTTTGTGAAATTGTAATCAGAGCATGGGCCATGTCGTTATACTTCAATAGAGATGGTCTTGTGGACAAGAAAGCACATTAACCACAAATTGCACATTGCACAGTTTGCAACTGCAGGACACATTCAGTTTGCTGTTCTACAAACTGTCCTAAGAGCACTTAGAGTTTCAATAATAAATCATCATCGAATTACACATTAGGATTAAATTCAGCAGCTGACCAGTAATTTTATAAATATCTGCTTATGACAAATCAATGGATATTGTGAAGACATTGTAATGCATGTTTTAAGTATTATCTTAGCCTTTGCAGTGTTAACATAAACACATTTTTTTAATGTGCTTCCATTTTGTATTCAAGTAAGACAGCCTCATGTTGAAGGTTGGCACAGATAAGGGAAAACTGCAGATTTGAGAGAAGTTAGCTTTCTTCCATCCCCCACTGTATCAAAACTTCAAGGACTCTTCACTTTCTTCCCACGAGAAGGACTGGGCACCCAATCGTTAGTTATTTTCTAGAGTTTTGTATAGCATCATCTGTTTGACCCATCCCTTTCGGCATTATAGAAAATATATAATAGAAAGTTCAAATCAAAGTGAATTTAGTATTGCGCGCTCAAATGGCAAAGCACTGGTTTGTTGTATTGCGAATTAATATGTTTGGTGCTTTCTTGACTTTGCCATTAAACATATATTAGACTTTATTTGGCCTCTCGGAGTGCAATTCTCCTGCCACAATATATTATTAAATAAAGTAAAGTTCATGTATACTTGCAACATTAAGTGTGGAGTGGAGACATTTTCTGGATCAGCCATATAAACTCATATTTTATTTTTATTTTATTCATCTAAGGTACAGTTGTTATTAAATGAAGACACTTTGGACAGTGAGTAGACCGACCATCAGAGTGGTAAACATTAAGACAAAGTGACACTCCTTTGCCATCCGACCCATCCAAGTGGACAATGGTCCGGATACTATCGATATACGTAAAAACGAAGACCAATGGGAAAGGATAAGTCTGTCCATAAGCTCAACATAGAAATTAAAGAGGCAGGTAGAGAGTGAGGAGCTATGGAGAAGTTGTGTGATTAAATTGACTGGAGCCTGGGACACCTTTTGTGTTGAACCACAAAGAAAAAATGTAAACCACATGAGCACAGAGCCTCCAATCCTATCCTCTTTGAGATTGGCAGTCAGTAGTGTCAAGTGCCGCTGACAGATCTAGCATAACCATAGCATTGACACCACCTCCATCAACTACCACTGTAAGGTCATTCAGGGCGGGGAACAGCCATTACAATGCGGTTTTTACCACGCGTTGCCATTACATCACATGCGTTACAACCCAGGCTGGCATCTCTCCTCCCCTAATTATTCACTGCAGGGCCTGCGTCTCGTCACCCTTCCTCCCAGTCCCCACAAGCATGCTTCTCCAGTGGCTGCATACTTTACAGACGACATTTGTACGTTTGGCTGGCTTCTCTTTTTTTTTTTTGGTTGTTTGTATTGCACCAGGCATACGACGATAGTTGTGTGTCAAGTAGGTTGTTCCTTTGTCTTTTTCGGTTTTTTTGAGTTCACTTTAGTTCTTGGGTGCAGTTCATCTTGGCATTGTGGCACTGTAGCATGCTTAGAGCACTATTGATCACACAGGAACAGTAGGCAAATTGGTGATGGCAACTTGTAATATCTACTTTTTCATTTTCTTCTTCACTCGAGAGTAAAGAAAACGGTAGTGTCACCTATATCTTTTTGTAGCTCTTCTGTTGCGAGTGAGCCCCTCTCACCCTCCCAACTTCCCTCTCTCCTCAACCTCAACCTCCCCTCCTCCCTCTCTTCTCATTCACCCCTAACTCTCTCCCCTTTATCCCCTCCCCTCTCACCACTCTCCCCTCCCTCTCTCAAATCCCACTCCTCACTCACTCCTCTCTCCCCTCTCCTCACCCACCCCTCTCCTCTCCCCCCTCCCTCTCTCAAATCCCACTCTCTCCTCACTCACTCCTCTCTCCCCTCTCCTCACCCACCCATCTCCTCTCCCCATCTCCCCTCTCACCACTCAACACTCTACTCTCTCACCACTCACCACTACACTCCCTCTCCAATCCCTCTCTCTCTCCTCACTCACCTCTCTCTCGCCTCTCTCCCCTCTCCTCACTCACCCCTCTCCTCACTCTCTCCAGGCCTGACTCTCCCCTCAACTCTCACCACTCTCCCCTCTCACCACCACTCTCCCCTCTCAACACCACTCTCCTCACCACTTTCCCCTCTCCTAATTGCATTTTTTCACGGCCGCCAGGCCGTGACACCACATCAAAGGGCTTCTCCTCCCCTAATTATTTTTTTACGGACGGCCGGCCGTACTTTAAATTTCACGCCCACCATACAACATACAACCACACATACAACCACTCGCACAACCACACGCACAAGCACACCGTCAGTGCACAGTTTCACCAGGCACACACACCACCAGCCGTCAGTGCACGCTTCCACCAGGCACACACACCACCAGCCGTCAGTGCACGCTTCCACCAGGCACACACACCACCAGCCGGCAGTGCACACTTTCACCACAGCACCACTCAGCACCACCACAGCACCACTCAGCATCACTCAGGGGCACCACAACATCCATATGCGCTACCAGAGCATCACTGAACACCACAGCATCACTCGGCACACCCACAACATCATTCTGAGCCAACAAAGCATCAATATGTGCAACAATTCAACAACAACTGATTCAAATATGTTCTTTCAATTTTTCAAAATTTATTGAAAATGTCACCAAAAAAAATTAATCTTTCACTTCTGTTCTTGTATTTTCATCACTATAAAAAACAATAAACATAATCTTCCACAAAATTATTTGCAAAAGTTTAAGCTATTGCCATTATATCTTACAATATCTTTAATTTAACTATTAAATATTAAAAAAAAACATTGCTAATTTTAATATTAATACATCTAAGTCATGTAAAGACAACACCTATTGCATTACAAATGCTATAGGTGTCCCATTTCCACAAGTTAACACTATTAGCATTGTAAATGACAAAGTTATTAATTTCCAAAATTTAAAAACAAAAACATAAATAATAAATTTGTCATTTACAATACTAATCCCTCAAACTTTACTAATGCGAGCCCTATTGCATTGCAAATGCTTGTTTAAATGTGAATTCCTAACTATAACGTTTCTAAAACCTATGATTTTTTCAGTGAATGTATATATATATGTTGAGGGAACTTTAGTGCTCCATACTGTCAGTATATACGTAAATGTACCCTATTGTTTTGAGCTCAAAATGCCCCCTGTCCCCTTGTCCAGTATATCCTGATCAAAGAACATAAATATTAAAAGAGCGGTGCAACATTTAACTTACATAACAGATTCCTTTTTTATTGAAGCTTATAGAAAGAGACTAAAATAGGATCACAAATTGATGTGTTGGACTGTGAATATAATAAAGCCTTTCTTGCACAAAAAGGCAACAATAAACAAGCATTTACAATGCAATGGTTTTGCCTTTGTTAAAGTTAGAGCTATTGGCATTGCTCTTGACACTCTGAAGCTCCACTCTGCATTCTGAAGCTCCACTCTGCACTCTGAAGCTCCACTCTGCACTCTGAAGCTCCGCTCTGCACTCAGAAGCTCCACTCTGAAGCTCCACTCTGAAGCTCCACTCTGAAGCTCCACTCTGAAGCTGCACTCTGAAGCTGCACTCTGAAGCTGCACTCTGAAGCTGCACTCTGAAGCTCCACTCTGCACTCTGAAGCTCCACTCTGAATCTGAACTCTGAAGCTCAACTCTGAATCTGCACTCTGAAGCTCCACTCTGCACTCTGAAGCTCCACTCTGAATCTGAACTCTGAAGCTCCACTCTGAATCTGAACTCTGAAGCTCCACTCTGAATCGGCACTCTGCACTCTGAATCTGCACTCTGAATCTCCACTCTGCACTCTGAATCTCCACTCTGCACTCTGAAGCTCCACTCTGCACTCTGAAGCTCCACTCTGAATCTCCACTCTGCACTCTGAAGCTCCACTCTGAATCTCCACTCTGCACTCTGAATCTCCACTCTGCACTCTGAATCTCCACTCTGCACTCTGAAGCTCCACTCTGCACTCTGAAGCTCCACTCTGCACTCTGAATCTCAACTCTGAAGCTCCACTCTCCACTCTGAATCTCAACTCTGAAGCTCCACTCTCCACTCTGAATCTCCACTCTGAAGCTCCACTCTCCACTCTGAATCTCCACTCTGAAGCTCCACTCTCCACTCTGAATCTCCACTCTGAAGCTCCACTCTGCACTCTGAAGCTCCACTCTGAAGCTCCACTCTGAAGCTCCACTCTGAAGCTCCACTCTGAAGCTCCACTCTGAAGCTGCACTCTGAAGCTGCACTCTGAAGCTGCACTCTGAAGCTGCACTCTGAAGCTCCACTCTGCACTCTGAAGCTCCACTCTGAATCTGAACTCTGAAGCTCCACTCTGAATCTGCACTCTGAAGCTCCACTCTGCACTCTGAAGCTCCACTCTGAATCTGAACTCTGAAGCTCCACTCTGAATCTGAACTCTGAAGCTCCACTCTGAATCTGCACTCTGCACTCTAAATCTGCACTCTGAATCTCCACTCTGCACTCTGAATCTCCACTCTGCACTCTGAAGCTCCACTCTGCACTCTGAAGCTCCACTCTGAATCTCCACTCTGCACTCTGAAGCTCCACTCTGAATCTCCACTCTGCACTCTGAATCTCCACTCTGCACTCTGAATCTCCACTCTGCACTCTGAAGCTCCACTCTGCACTCTGAAGCTCCACTCTGAATCTGAACTCTGAAGCTCAACTCTGAATCTGCACTCTGAAGCTCCACTCTGCACTCTGAAGCTCCACTCTGAATCTGAACTCTGAAGCTCCACTCTGAATCTGAACTCTGAAGCTCCACTCTGAATCGGCACTCTGCACTCTGAATCTGCACTCTGAATCTCCACTCTGCACTCTGAATCTCCACTCTGCACTCTGAAGCTCCACTCTGCACTCTGAAGCTCCACTCTGAATCTCCACTCTGCACTCTGAAGCTCCACTCTGAATCTCCACTCTGCACTCTGAATCTCCACTCTGCACTCTGAATCTCCACTCTGCACTCTGAAGCTCCACTCTGCACTCTGAAGCTCCACTCTGCACTCTGAATCTCAACTCTGAAGCTCCACTCTCCACTCTGAATCTCAACTCTGAAGCTCCACTCTCCACTCTGAATCTCCACTCTGAAGCTCCACTCTCCACTCTGAATCTCCACTCTGAAGCTCCACTCTCCACTCTGAATCTCCACTCTGAAGCTCCACTCTGCACTCTGAAGCTCCACTCTGAAGCTCCACTCTGAAGCTCCACTCTGAAGCTCCACTCTGAAGCTCCACTCTGAAGCTGCACTCTGAAGCTGCACTCTGAAGCTGCACTCTGAAGCTGCACTCTGAAGCTCCACTCTGCACTCTGAAGCTCCACTCTGAATCTGAACTCTGAAGCTCCACTCTGAATCTGCACTCTGAAGCTCCACTCTGCACTCTGAAGCTCCACTCTGAATCTGAACTCTGAAGCTCCACTCTGAATCTGAACTCTGAAGCTCCACTCTGAATCTGCACTCTGCACTCTAAATCTGCACTCTGAATCTCCACTCTGCACTCTGAATCTCCACTCTGCACTCTGAAGCTCCACTCTGCACTCTGAAGCTCCACTCTGAATCTCCACTCTGCACTCTGAAGCTCCACTCTGAATCTCCACTCTGCACTCTGAATCTCCACTCTGCACTCTGAATCTCCACTCTGCACTCTGAAGCTCCACTCTGCACTCTGAAGCTCCACTCTGCACTCTGAATCTCAACTCTGAAGCTCCACTCTCCACTCTGAATCTCAACTCTGAAGCTCCACTCTCCACCCTGAATCTCCACTCTGAAGCTCCACTCTCCACTCTGAATCTCCACTCTGAAGCTCCACTCTCCACTCTGAATCTCCACTCTGAATCTCCACTCTCCACTCTGAAGCTCCACTCTGAAGCTCCACTCTGAAGCTCCACTCTGAAGCTCCACTCTGAAGCTCTACTCTGCACTCTGAAGCTCCACTCTGAAGCTCCACTCTGAAGCTCCACTCTGAAGCTCCACTCTGAAGCTCCACTCTGAAGCTCTACTCTGCACTCTGAAGCTCCACTCTGAAGCTCCACTCTGAAGCTCCACTCTGAAGCTCCACTCTGAAGCTCCACTCTGAAGCTCCACTCTGCACTCTGAAGCTCCACTCTGCACTCTGAAGCTCCACTCTGAAGCTCCGCTCTGAAGCTCCACTCTGAAGCTCCACTCTGAAGCTCCGCTCTGCACTCTGAAGCTCCACTCTGCACTCTGAAGCTCCACTCTGCACTCTGAAGCTCCACTCTGAAGCTCCACTCTGAAGCTCCACTCTGAAGCTCCACTCTGAAGCTCCACTCTGAAGCTCCACTCTGAAGCTGCACTCTGAAGCTGCACTCTGAAGCTGCACTCTGAAGCTCCACTCTGCACTCTGAAGCTCCACTCTGAATCTGAACTCTGAAGCTCCACTCTGAATCTGCACTCTGAAGCTCCACTCTGCACTCTGAAGCTCCACTCTGAATCTGAACTCTGAAGCTCCACTCTGAATCTGAACTCTGAAGCTCCACTCTGAATCTGCACTCTGCACTCTGAATCTGCACTCTGAATCTCCACTCTGCACTCTGAATCTCCACTCTGCACTCTGAAGCTCCACTCTGCACTCTGAAGCTCCACTCTGAATCTCCACTCTGCACTCTGAAGCTCCACTCTGAATCTCCACTCTGCACTCTGAATCTCCACTCTGCACTCTGAATCTCCACTCTGCACTCTGAAGCTCCACTCTGCACTCTGAAGCTCCACTCTGCACTCTGAATCTCAACTCTGAAGCTCCACTCTCCACTCTGAATCTCAACTCTGAAGCTCCACTCTCCACCCTGAATCTCCACTCTGAAGCTCCACTCTCCACTCTGAATCTCCACTCTGAAGCTCCACTCTCCACTCTGAATCTCCACTCTGAATCTCCACTCTCCACTCTGAAGCTCCACTCTGAAGCTCCACTCTGAAGCTCCACTCTGAAGCTCCACTCTGAAGCTCTACTCTGCACTCTGAAGCTCCACTCTGAAGCTCCACTATGAAGCTCCACTCTGAAGCTCCACTCTGAAGCTCCACTCTGAAGCTCTACTCTGCACTCTGAAGCTCCACTCTGAAGCTCCACTCTGAAGCTCCACTCTGAAGCTCCACTCTGAAGCTCCACTCTGAAGCTCCACTCTGCACTCTGAAGCTCCACTCTGCACTCTGAAGCTCCGCTCTGAAGCTCCACTCTGAAGCTCCACTCTGAAGCTCCGCTCTGCACTCTGAAGCTCCACTCTGCACTCTGAAGCTCCACTCTGCACTCTGAAGCTCCACTCTGAAGCTCCACTCTGCACTCTGAAGCTCCACTCTGAAGCTCCACTCTGCACTCTGAAGCTCCACTCTGAATCTGCACTCTGAAGCTCCACTCTGCACTCTGAAGCTCCACTCTGAAGCTCCACTCTGCACTCTGAAGCTCCACTCTGAAGCTCCACTCTGCACTCTGAAGCTCCACTCTGAAGCTCCACTCTGCACTCTGAAGCTCCACTCTGCACTCTGAAGCTCCACTCTGAAGCTGCACTCTGAAGCTGCACTCTGAAGCTGCACTCTGAAGCTGCACTCTGAAGCTGCACTCTGAAGCTCCACTCTGAAGCTCCACTCTGAAGCTCAACTCTGAAGCTCCACTCTGAAGCTCCACTTTGAAGCTCCACTCTGAAGCTCCACTCTGAAGCTCCACTCTGAAGCTCCACTCTGCACTCTGAAGCTCCACTCTGAAGCTCCGCTCTGAAGCTCCACTCTGAAGCTCCACTCTGAAGCTCCACTCTGAAGCTCCACTCTGCACTCTGAAGCTCCACTCTGAAGCTCCGCTCTGCACTCTGAAGCTCCACTCTGAATCTGCACTCTGAAGCTCCACTCTGAAGCTCCACTCTGAAGCTCCACTCTGAAGCTCCACTCTGAAGCTCCACTCTGAAGCTCCACTCTGCACTCTGAAGCTCCACTCTGAAGCTCCACTCTGAAGCTCCACTCTGAAGCTCCACTCTGCACTCTGAAGCTCCACTCTGAAGCTCCGCTCTGAAGCTCCGCTCTGAAGCTCCCCTCTGAAGCTGCACTCTGAAGCTGCACTCTGAAGCTCCACTCTGAAGCTCCACTCTGAAGCTCAACTCTGAAGCTCCACTCTGAAGCTCCACTTTGAAGCTCCACTCTGAAGCTCCACTCTGAAGCTCCACTCTGAAGCTCCACTCTGCACTCTGAAGCTCCACTCTGAAGCTCCGCTCTGAAGCTCCGCTCTGAAGCTCCACTCTGAAGCTCCACTCTGAAGCTCCACTCTGAAGCTCCACTCTGCACTCTGAAGCTCCACTCTGAAGCTCCGCTCTGCACTCTGAAGCTCCACTCTGAATCTGCACTCTGAAGCTCCACTCTGAAGCTCCACTCTGAAGCTCCACTCTGAAGCTCCACTCTGAAGCTCCACTCTGAAGCTCCACTCTGAAGCTCCACTCTGCACTCTGAAGCTCCACTCTGAAGCTCCACTCTGAAGCTCCACTCTGAAGCTCCACTCTGAAGCTCTACTCTGAAGCTCTACTCTGCACTCTGAAGCTCCACTCTGAAGCTCCATTCTGAAGCTCCACTCTGAAGCTCCACTCTGCACTCTGAAGCTCCACTCTGAAGCTCCACTCTGCACTCTGAAGCTCCACTCTGAAGCTCCACTCTGAAGCTCCACTCTGAAGCTCCACTCTGAAGCTCCACTCTGAAGCTCCACTCTGCACTCTGAAGCTCCACTCTGAAGCTCCACTCTGCACTCTGAAGCTCCACTCTGAAGCTCCACTCTGAATCTTCACTCTGAAGCTCCACTCTGAAGCTCCACTCTGAAGCTCCACTCTGAAGCTCCACTCAGAAGCTGCACTCTGAAGCTCCACTCTGAAGCTCCACTCTGAAGCTCCACTCTGAAGCTCCACTCTGAAGCTCCACTCTGCACTCTGAAGCTCCACTCTGAAGCTCCACTCTGCACTCTGAAGCTCCACTCTGAATCTGCACTCTGAAGCTCCACTCTGAAGCTCCACTCTGAAGCTCCACTCTGAAGCTGCACTCTGAAGCTGCACTCTGAAGCTGCACTCTGAAGCTGCACTCTGAAGCTGCACTCTGAAGCTCCACTCTGAAGCTCCACTCTGAAGCTCCACTCTGAAGCTCAACTCTGAAGCTCCACTCTGAAGCTCCACTTTGAAGCTCCACTCTGAAGCTCCACTCTGAAGCTCCACTCTGAAGCTCCACTCTGCACTCTGAAGCTCCACTCTGAAGCTCCGCTCTGAAGCTCCGCTCTGAAGCTCCACTCTGAAGCTCCACTCTGAAGCTCCACTCTGAAGCTCCACTCTGCACTCTGAAGCTCCACTCTGAAGCTCCGCTCTGCACTCTGAAGCTCCACTCTGAATCTGCACTCTGAAGCTCCACTCTGAAGCTCCACTCTGAAGCTCCACTCTGAAGCTCCACTCTGAAGCTCCACTCTGCACTCTGAAGCTCCACTGTGAAGCTCCACTGTGAAGCTCCACTCTGAAGCTCCACTCTGAAGCTCCACTCTGAAGCTCTACTCTGAAGCTCTACTCTGCACTCTGAAGCTCCACTCTGAAGCGCCATTCTGAAGCTCCACTCTGAAGCTCCACTCTGCACTCTGAAGCTCCACTCTGCACTCTGAAGCTCCACTCTGAAGCTCCACTCTGAAGCTCCACTCTGAAGCTCCACTCTGAAGCTCCACTCTGCACTCTGAAGCTCCACTCTGAAGCTCCACTCTGCACTCTGAAGCTCCACTCTGAAGCTCCACTCTGAATCTGCACTCTGAAGCTCCACTCTGAAGCTCCACTCTGAAGCTCCACTCTGAAGCTCCACTCTGAAGCTCCACTCTGAAGCTGCACTCTGACGCTGCACTCTGAAGCTGCACTCTGAAGCTCCACTCTGAGGCTCCACTCTGAAGCTCCACTCTGAAGCTCCACTCTGCACTCTGAAGCTCCACTCTGAAGCTCCACTCTGAAGCTCCACTCTGAAGCTCCACTCTGAAGCTCTATTCTGAAGCTCTACTCTGCACTCTGAAGCTCCACTCTGAAGCTCCATTCTGAAGCTCCACTCTGAAGCTCCACTCTGCACTCTGAAGCTCCACTCTGAAGCTCCACTCTGAAGCTCCACTCTGAAGCTCCACTCTGAAGCTCCACTCTGAAGCTCCACTATGAATCTGCACTCTGAAGCTCCACTCTGAATCTGCACTCTGAAGCTCCACTCTGCACTCTGAAGCTCCACTCTGAAGCTCCACTCTGAAGCTCCACTCTGAAGCTCCACTCTGAAGCTCCACTCTGAAGCTGCACTCTGAAGCTCCTCTCTGAAGCTCCACTCTGAAGCTCCACTCTGAAGCTCCACTCTGCACTCTGAAGCTCCACTCTGAAGCTCCACTCTGCACTCTGAAGCTCCACTCTGAAGCTCCACTCTGAATCTGCACTCTGAAGCTCCACTCTGAAGCTCCACTCTGAAGCTCCACTCTGAAGCTGCACTCTGAAGCTGCACTCTGAAGCTGCACTCTGAAGCTGCACTCTGAAGCTGCACTCTGAAGCCCCACTCTGAAGCTCCACTCTGAAGCTCCACTCTGAAGCTCCACTCTGAAGCTCCACTCTGCACTGTGAAGCTCCACTCTGAAGCTCCACTCTGCACTCTGAAGCTCCACTCTGAAGCTCCACTCTGCACTCTGAAGCTCCACTCTGAAGCTCCACTCTGAAGCTCCACTCTGAAGCTCCACTCTGAAGCTCCACTCTGCACTCTGAAGCTCCACTCTGAAGCTCCACTCTGCACTCTGAAGCTCCACTCTGAAGCTCCACTCTGAAGCTCCACTCTGAAGCTCCACTCTGAAGCTCCACTCTGAAGCTCTACTCTGAAGCTCCACTCTGAAGCTCCACTCTGAAGCTCCACTCTGAAGCTCCACTCTGCACTCTGAAGCTCCACTCTGAAGCTCCACTCTGAAGCTCCACTCTGAAGCTCCACTCTGAAGCTCTATTCTGAAGCTCTACTCTGCACTCTGAAGCTCCACTCTGAAGCTCCATTCTGAAGCTCCACTCTGAAGCTCCACTCTGCACTCTGAAGCTCCACTCTGAAGCTCCACTCTGCACTCTGAAGCTCCACTCTGAAGCTCCACTCTGAAGCTCCACTCTGAAGCTCCACTCTGAAGCTCCACTCTGCACTCTGAAGCTCCACTCTGAAGCTCCACTCTGCACTCTGAAGCTCCACTCTGAAGCTCCACTCTGAATCTGCACTCTGAAGCTCCACTCTGAAGCTCCACTCTGAAGCTCCACTCTGAAGCTGCACTCTGAAGCTGCACTCTGAAGCTGCACTCTGAAGCTGCACTCTGAAGCCCCACTCTGAAGCTCCACTCTGAAGCTCCACTCTGAAGCTCCACTCTGAAGCTCCACTCTGAAGCTCCACTCTGCACTGTGAAGCTCCACTCTGAAGCTCCACTCTGCACTCTGAAGCTCCACTCTGAAGCTCCACTCTGCACTCTGAAGCTCCACTCTGAAGCTCCACTCTGAAGCTCCACTCTGAAGCTCCACTCTGAAGCTCCACTCTGCACTCTGAAGCTCCACTCTGAAGCTCCACTCTGCACTCTGAAGCTCCACTCTGAAGCTCCACTCTGAAGCTCCACTCTGAAGCTCCACTCTGAAGCTCCACTCTGAAGCTCCACTCTGCACTCTGAAGCTCCACTCTGAAGCTCCACTCTGAAGCTCCACTCTGAAGCTCCACTCTGAAGCTCCACTCTGAAGCTCTACTCTGAAGCTCCACTCTGAAGCTCCACTCTGAAGCTCCACTCTGAAGCTCCACTCTGAAGCTCCACTCTGCACTCTGAAGCTCCACTCTGAAGCTCCACTCTGCACTCTGAAGCTCCACTCTGAAGCTCCACTCTGAAGCTCCACTCTGAAGCTCCGCTCTGAAGCTCCACTCTGAAGCTCCACTCTGAAGCTCCGCTCTGAAGCTCCACTCTGAAGCTCCACTCTGCACTCTGAAGCTCCACTCTGAAGCTCCACTCTGAAGCTCCACTCTGAAGCTCCACTCTGAAGCTCCACTATGAATCTGCACTCTGAAGCTCCACTCTGAATCTGCACTCTGAAGCTCCACTCTGCACTCTGAAGCTCCACTCTGAAGCTCCACTCTGAAGCTCCACTCTGAAGCTCCACTCTGAAGCTCCACTCTGAAGCTGCACTCTGAAGCTCCTCTCTGAAGCTCCACTCTGAAGCTCCACTCTGAAGCTCCACTCTGCACTCTGAAGCTCCACTCTGAAGCTCCACTCTGCACTCTGAAGCTCCACTCTGAAGCTCCACTCTGCACTCTGAAGCTCCACTCTGAAGCTCCACTCTGAAGCTCCACTCTGCACTCTGAAGCTCACTCTGAAGCTCCACTCTGCACTCTGAAGCTCCACTCTGAAGCTCCACTTTGAAGCTCCACTCTGAAGCTCCACTCTGAAGCTCCACTCTGCACTCTGAAGCTCCGCTCTGAAGCTCCACTCTGAAGCTCCACTCTGCACTCTGAAGCTCCGCTCTGAAGCTCCGCTCTAAAGCTCCGCTCTGAAGCTCCGCTCTGAAGCTCCACTCTGAAGCTCCACTCTGAAGCTCCACTCTGCACTCTGAAGCTCCACTCTGAAGCTCCACTCTGCACTCTGAAGCTCCACTCTGAATCTGAACTCTGAAGCTCCACTCTGAATCTGCACTCTGCACTCTGAATCTGCACTCTGAATCTCCACTCTGCACTCTGAATCTCCACTCTGCACTCTGAAGCTCCACTCTGCACTCTGAAGCTCCACTCTGAATCTCCACTCTTCACTCTGAAGCTCCACTCTGAATCTCCACTCTGCACTCTGAATCTCCACTCTGCACTCTGAATCTCCACTCTGCACTCTGAAGCTCCACTCTGCACTCTGAAGCTCCACTCTGCACTCTGAATCTCAACTCTGAAGCTCCACTCTCCACTCTGAATCTCAACTCTGAAGCTCCACTCTCCACTCTGAAGCTCCACTCTCCACTCTGAATCTCCACTCTGAAGCTCCACTCTCCACTCTGAATCTCCACTCTGAAGCTCTACTCTGCACTCTGAATCTCCGCTCTGAAGCTCCACTCTGAAGCTCCACTCTGAAGCTCCACTCTGAAGCTCCACTCTGCACTCTGAAGCTCCACTCTGAAGCTCCACTCTGCACTCTGAAGCTCCACTCTGAAGCTCCACTCTGCACTCTGAAGCTCCACTCTGAAGCTCCACTCTGCACTCTGAAGCTCCACTCTGAAGCTCCACTCTGCACTCTGAAGCTCCACTCTGCACTCTGAATCTGCACTCTGAATCTGCACTCTGAATCTGCACTCTGAATCTGCACTCTGAAGCTCCACTCTGAAGCTCCACTCTGAAGCTCCACTCTGAAGCTCCACTCTGCACTCTGAAGCTCCACTCTGAATCTGCACTCTGAAGCTCCACTCTGCACTCTGAAGCTCCACTCTGAATCTGCACTCTGAAGCTCCACTCTGCACTCTGAAGCTCCACTCTGCACTCTGAATCTGCACTCTGAATCTGCACTCTGAAGCTCCACTCTGAAGCTCCACTCTGAAGCTCCACTCTGAAGCTCCACTCTGCACTCTGAAGCTCCACTCTGAAGCTCCACTCTGAAGCTCCACTCTGAAGCTCCACTCTGCACTCTGAAGCTCCACTCTGAAGCTCCACTCTGAAGCTCCACTCTGCACTCTGAAGCTCCACTCTGAAGCTCCACTCTGAAGCTCCACTCTGAAGCTCCACTCGGAAGCTCCACTCTGAAGCTCCACTCTGAAGCTCCACTCTGAAGCTCCACTCTGCACTCTGAAGCTCCACTCTGAAGCTCCACTCTGAAGCTCCACTCTGCACTCTGAAGCTCCACTCTGAAGCTCCACTCTGAAGCTCCACTCTGCACTCTGAAGCTCCACTCTGAAGCTCCACTCTGAAGCTCCACTCTGAAGCTCCACTCTGCACTCTGAAGCTCCACTCTGAAGCTCCACTCTGCACTCTGAAGCTCCACTCTGAAGCTCCACTCTGAAGCTCCACTCTGCACTCTGAAGCTCCACTCTGAAGCTCCACTCTGCACTCTGAAGCTCCACTCTGGAGCTCCACTCTGCACTCTGAAGCTCCACTCTGAAGCTCCACTCTGAAGCTCCACTCTGCACTCTGAAGCTCCAATCTGAAGCTCCACTCTGCACTCTGAAGCTCCACTCTGAAGCTCCACTCTGCACTCTGAAGCTCCACTCTGAAGCTCCACTCTGAAGCTCCACTCTGAAGCTCCACTCTGAAGCTCCACTCTGCACTCTGAAGCTCCACTCTGAAGCTCCACTCTGAAGCTGCACTCTGAAGCTCCACTCTGAAGCTGCACTCTGAAGCTCCACTCTGAAGCTGCACTCTGAAGCTCCACTCTGAAGCTCCACTCTGAAGCTCCACTCTGAAGCTCCACTCTGAATCTGCACTCTGAAGCTCCACTCTGAAGCTCCACTCTGAAGCTCCACTCTGAAGCTCCACTCTGAAGCTGCACTCTGAAGCTCCACTCTGAAGCTCCACTCTGAAGCTCCACTCTGAAGCTCCACTCTGAAGCTCCACTCTGCACTCTGAAGCTCCACTCTGAAGCTCCACTCTGCACTCTGAAGCTCCACTCTGAAGCTCCACTCTGCACTCTGAAGCTCCACTCTGAAGCTCCACTCTGAAGCTCCACTCTGAAGCTCCACTCTGCACTCTGAAGCTCCACTCTGAAGCTCCACTCTGAAGCTCCACTCTGAAGCTCCACTCTGAAGCTCCACTCTGCACTCTGAAGCTCCACTCTGAAGCTCCACTCTGAAGCTCCACTCTGCACTCTGAAGCTCCACTCTGAAGCTCCACTCTGCACTCTGCACTCTGCACTCTGCACTCTGGAATCTGAATCTCCACTCTGCACTCTGAATCTCCACTCTGCACTCTGCACACGCAATTTTGGGTGGGCGACAGGTAAAACACCAAGGCTGTCTAACCTTGATTCCACCTCATATCTCTTTCATGAACCACCATACATGTCCTGCCCATTTATTTCACTCATGCATGGGTTTTTTTAATCCCTGCTTTCTCCCTTTGTCAGCGTTTTACCGTCATTTTCTTTATCAGTCTTCACCCCGTTTCTCTCTCTTATTTTGGATGGAGGCTGGTGTTAAAACAATAATAAGTGTGGGTTTTCACATACGAGCGCTGGTGGACCCCTGCAACCAGCTCAGCTGCTCAAAGTAAGCACGGTATAATCTTCATGCCTCCTACTTTCCCTGCAGCCAACCATCTCCTCGGATGACGGGCTGCCGGCGATACCTCCCTGCAGCTTGGTTTGACCTTCATGCCCTTTCCCGGCGGGTGCCCTCGATCCCGGACCGGATTCGGGGGCGTTCCCGAGAAGAGGCTTTCGGCTGACGTAGCCAAAAGCCAAAGAATCTCGGGAACGCCCCCGTGTCTGGTCCGGCATTGACGGACAGGCCCCTCGTCCAATGGCTAGGCTCCATTTATGGAGCCAGCCAATGAATGACGAGGGCCGACCCAAACCCACACACAGTACTCATTAGGTTTTTGCCTGCGCAAAAAAAGATGCGCAGAGCGCATCTTTTTCGCGAGGCAAAACCTAAAAAGTACTTCCAAATACAGCCAACACTAGCTTCCCTGTAAGGATTGACAGCAAATTAAAGCAGGTCAACTGCGCTAAAAATAAGTTCATATGAATAACACAGTTGGAGAGAGGACGTAAGTCATGACTTATTGCACAACAGGACATTAGCCCTCCTTAACAGTCAATAAGACTAAATAGCACCAATTGCTGCACGTCTAAGTGACGTTCTGCCAATGGCCCTAAAAAGTTCCAATAGGCATAAAATGTCTTCTACAGAAGAATGATGCTCACACGACCAACATTAACAAATACCCCAGAGTCTCATCAAATGCCCTTATCGTTCAAAATCACTGTCCCTCAGTGTGTCCCACGGCCCCAAATGGGCAAAGAAAATTTTAAACATATACTAACACCGCTAATAGAAGGTGCTGGTAAATGGATAGTAGTCTTAGAAAAACATACAGCTGGTATCAGCTTAGTGGTAGGTGACATTAAAAGCCTGCTCACCTCTTATTGGAGTGGAAGCAGAAGACATACTAATGTCACTGATTTGCAGTAGCAGGCAACACGCAGGGTGTTGCACCCCATATGCATCCACAGACTCAAGCAATTTAGCCCCAAATAATGTATCCTACTTGCCTCCGATTCATCAACAGCCCATGCAGCAAACAGGGCCACCCCTCCAGGCACCAGCAGCAGCCGGAATGCAAGCACCCATCCAATAGGTACAACCGCAGAGCACACACAGTTAGCTAATATAAGAGAGATTTCGAAACTGCTGCTCATGAACAAAGAAGTTAGTGACACTGGACTAAGAGCAACGGAAATATCGAATCAAATGGTGAACAATAGACAGAAGGAGGGAATTAGAGAAATAGGCCTGTTCTTCTCTCCCGATTGCAAGTGCACAGAACTCGGGAGACACATTGGTGGACTAGAATGCATGCTAACTACACTCAATTTTCATCTAGGGTAACACATAACATTTCCTGGCCCCAAAGATTCAATGACACCTATCCCCTATCCACGACAATGGTACCAACACCTAGTCTTATCTTGGAAATGGTTGCTAAAGTGTGACACAGGCATACATACAAATGTGGTTTAATGAAAATTCTGGATGACAATAGAGACAATAGGCTGGACCAAAATAATCAATCAAATTTGTATAGCGCGCTACTCACCCGCTAGGGTCTCAAGGCGCTGGGAGTGGGGGGAGTCGCTACTGCTCGAACAGCCAGGTCTTGAGGTGTTTCCTGAAGGAGAGATCATCCTGGGTCAGCCGTAGGTGGGTGGGGAGGGAGTTCCATGTCTTGGCCACCAGGTAGGGGAAGGATCTTCCTCCGGCAGTGGCTTTGCGAATTCGTGGGACGGTGGCGAGGCTGGCGGATCAGAGCTGGCGGGTGGGTGTCTAGAATGTGAGGCGGGTGTTGAGGTATTTGGGGCCCATGTTGTGGAAAGCCTTCAAAATATAGGTCCAATACATATGCACACAACAACAGATACAATAGCATCTGCAATCTTATTGCGTGGCAGAGGACTCATGTTTATTATAGGCCGTTATGAGCGATACACTAAAAGATCTGGCGTATTACACAACATGCATGGCACATAATGCACCTCAGTTGGGTCTGAGAGGGCCTATGTTGGACTTCATGGTCACAGGTTCAAATACTTCCAGTTCTACTCAGCCTTTTATCCTTCTAAGGTGGATAAAATGAGTACCATTGAGTTGGGGAACAATAAACATCTGCTATTTAGCGCCAAGATACCCTTCTGGGTGAACGTGTGCTTTACAAATAAACATTATGTTAAAATAGGCTCTATTTAGCAAAATGTACAATTCAGCACAACACATGCGTTTTTATATTTCGAAGTGTTGAAGGGTTAAAAGATTTTATCTTGGGCTGCCTTTATATTAACGCTACTGGCTGGCCACATAGCCTGGGCATGAGCCCAGGCCAAAAAGACATAATGCAATAGATTTCCTGTGGTTACAAAGGGAACAGAGGAAAAAATATATATATAGTTAGTAGAACATGAGAGCTGTGTAAATGTGTAAATGTATGAAGTGTATTGAAATAATAGGTTTAGTGTATAAGTTTCCTTCCCTTACATTTTATTTTTATGTGCAAAGCCGTAAGAGAGAAGATGTTTGTTTTACGTACATGTCTGTTTTATGTTTTGTTTCATGGTGTATTTGTCATCAGCTGATAACCTGTACAACAGATTATGTTAGCGCGTTCAGAAATATTATTATTGTTTCAAGAAATATTTTAAAGAATGAATTAGAAGAGACTAATTCTCGTCCCCATCTTGGTAGAAATGCCTATATTGGACTGAGAATTAAGCTAGAAAAGGAGGGAAAAAGAGAAATAAACTGCCTAGGATCACTCAATTTGGTAAAATGGGGAAGCCGGGATTAAATACAGGGTTTCAAGTTTCATGTTGTGCAGTTTACCTGAGTGAGAACTTTGTTATCATTTCAAGACTGCACTTTAAATTTTCATTTTCGTCAGCCACACCTACGCCCAAACCACTGTGTTTAACTTGTAAGCGCTACCTACCTGGAACCTGCTATTGTATTCTGGGAGTTGCAGTTCGTCACCACGCAGTGAATTGCTACAGGTGGCGTGTCATCTCATCCGGGGGCGGAGCCGCTCTGCTTTAACACGAGGGGGAGGTTTTGACTGAGCATTGAGCGAAAAATTGAAGTTCTTGCAACACATTTTGGTCGCTGAGGAAGGCGACAAACGCCGAACTGCATTCGCCAATATAATGTAAATAAAGCTGCTTCCAAAGGATTCCCCCGGTGTGGCCTCTGCTCTTCTCTTCGTGGAGGAGTTTGGATATATATATATATATATATATATATATATATATATATATATATATATATATATATATATATATATATATATATATATATATATATATATATATATATATATATATATATATATATATATATATATATATATATATATATATATATATATATATATATATATATATATATATATATATAGACTTCCCTCATGTGAATTAGACCTTCCTACAATTAGGTTATAGGGTCCACTTTGCGATCTTTGACGAATGCCAGGACAAGTGACAGGTTGCAGTATGTAAGAAATGTGGTAGTGAAGGAACTTATGGGTTTTTTGGCAGAAGCAGGAAAGTGAAATAAAAGATTATGGGCTAGATGTAGGTAGGAACGATTTACCGATTTCAAATTACCGAATTTTACCGATTCGGTAATTTAAAATCGGTAAATCAATGGGTCCGATATGTAAGAATTCCAGATGTGCTGGAATACCGAATCGGATGAATTCGGTATTTACCGATTCGGTAAATACCGAATCGGTAATGCCCATTCATTCCTATGGGCTTTAAAGCCCATAGGAATGAATGGGCATTACCGATTCGGTAATTTTACCGATTCTGTAAAATAATGCCCCCTACATGCCATTCACCTGTTTACCGATCGGTAACGGCCGAAAATACCGATTCTCGGCCGTTACCGACCGACCTACATCGGGCCCTTTGTCACTACGTAAAATACCACCAGCAACACCACTGCTTGAAATAAAGACAGTAAAGTGTACATGGATATATAAATATACTCATGTCCTACAGTGACACATTTTGCAGACTATGACCACGAAGGGTGGCAAAATATGGCAGGTCAGAATCGTGCCCAATGGAGGTGATGGGAACATCCCTTTATTAATTATTGCTCTAAATTGTGACAAATTAGAGGCCTTCCTAACACAGGGGCAATAGGAGTACAGCTGTGTGGCAGGAGGGAAGGAATAGTTGTGGGATATGTGCAGCTCTGTGCAGCATACGAAACATGTTACAACGGCCAGAGATCCGTAGGGATAAATTACCACAGATAGCCACCACACCTTCTCCCTCCACACACCCCCCAATGCTAGGAAACACAAAGAATGAATAATATGTGCTAATATAAAGTGTATTTCAATGTTGAAGCACAATATGCATTAAGTAGCGATGCTCACTATTGTAATATTCTCAGAATGCAATGTGTGTAGATTTAAAAATGCCTTTTAGGCTGTAGGTGCAGACTTTAGGGGTGGCTGCAAATATTTTGCAGTTCGACCACTATGAGTTTTTGTTTCCCAATTGTGTTACTGGGACGAGGATTCTTGAGATATGCCTATCTCTTGGGAGCAATTATAGTACAATGTTTTGGTGCTTCTTTCGCTTTCAGAGTTAGTTGATATTTCGAGGTTTTGCACACTGCAGACATTATTATTTTTGGGTTCTTCCCATCGTCCCTAAGCAGTGTAGTAGGTTCGCTGTTTTCGAGATGTTTGCATACATATGCTCAATGTTCACGTTTCCACCTCCTCATGGCTGGTTCGGAGTTCCACCAGGGAATTTGTTATTTCCGAATATTATGCCTGCAAAATATTCAGAAATACCCTTTTCCCGGAGGAATATTCTGACCACCACCTAAAGTCCCATATGCTTGTCACTGAACAATTAGTCAGTCAGTTAGTCAAAACCACTTTATTCGATTAGTTAAAATCATAAAAGTATTCTAGACATATATCAGACAAATCAGACATATTAAAATCAATTCAATAATTACAGTATTAAACATGACAAAGGTTTAAAATACAGTTTAAAAAGGAATATGTACACAAAATTCATTTCAGTTTGCGCTCAACAGTACAGTAGACAGGAATTAATGATCAATCCTCAATTGTAAATCCAATCTTGACCTTAATCTCTTACTTCTAACAGATGCAGCCAGGAAACTAGCAGTGCAATACATAATTACAGGAGAATTCATCATCTGTAAATATAACAGTGCGGGCTTGTACTGCGTGAAACCCATCTCCTTCAGGATTGGTTTTAGATAACGGATACGAGGTTCACAATAAAAAGAGCAAAAGAACAATTAATAAATGTATCAGTACCAGCAGCTAGACTTTAAATTCATACTGAAAGTTTTTCTGAACTTTTGAAAGCGGAAAAGTGTCAGTATCTGTATAAGTTAACACGTGCTGCAAAGTTTCTTCCTACTCAGATATCCAAGCGGCAATAGAAGGGCACCATCGATCCTGAGCTCCTACTCATCACTCCCGGAACAAAGATTCTTGTCCGGAAGGTCTCCATGGGCGAAAAAATACTAAAATTTGAAAGACCATTTAAAGTCATAGACTTCTCATCCACAGCTGAAGAACATGGATACATCGGAGCAACATCAGGGTCAACCCTGCACCATCTCAGCACTGAACAATGAACGAGAGGAGGACAACGTATTCCCATTGACTATCTGAGAAGAAGGATGTGATCGATTTTGTAGGCTACGGATACAACCACAACACCAGCAGTGCAAAAGATCCATATAACAAGATATGTTGATTTATTTTGTGTCTTTATCTTATTGTTGGAGTGGCACTGACAATGTTTTACTTGGTTCACTTTTCTTCCTTATTGCTTGGCTGTGAAGGCTTGTATTGCTCAAAAGGTTGAAGTTGTCCACACTACTGTGCATCCCATATCTTTTTTACCTTCACCTGCTGACACTTGGAGCAGTAGTAGTGACACCTTTAATAACGCAACGGGTTTCAATACCTCCATTGCCTGTGATGCTACTACTAATGTTACAGGATGTCCCTCTAAGTCATCCTAGGGATGCCCCATTGGCCTGGCAGCACAGTGTCCATGATTCTCGCCAGGATAATGTGTGGTAAAGCCAGATGACAATAGTATGGAGGCAGAAGACTAATGAATACTGTTATGAGTGCTCATACATTCCCCATGCAGTAGGCGCAGATAGACTGATTGTCCCTTGAATGTCTCCTACACCTGTTCCTCTACAGAATACGGGGGCAAGGTCAGAATATTGAGGCCAACATCTCTGAAGTGCTCATAAATACCACAGTATGGGACCACACACCAATAATGCACAAGGTTATCAATGACAATTCCAGAATAGAGGGAGGGGTAACAAAGATGCTCAAAAAAGGAGTTCCTGACATCAACTTTAGTGCAGCTTTTGGTAGGAAGAATGGGTTTAGGATAACAAGATCACCCTCAGACTGGAATGGCTCTTTACCCCAGACCTTACGTTGCCCATGCCAAAATAGAAACTGCTCTAAGTCTATTTGCACACATTTAGATGGGATAGACTGGAAGGTTCACTTGGGGTGGGGAGAAAATGTCCAAACATAAAAATCTTTCAAACTAAAGTCACCTCTTCTCTGATTTCTAGGAAATGGCACGGTACCTGTTGGGCGCAACTCTGGATGCAATAGCACCATCTATAATTTGGACATACAATATGGCACCTCCAGCCTAGTGGATTTCTACTGGGCTTGCGGAGAACGTATATATCTCCAACTGCAGCCTTGATGGAGCAGCCTGTGCTCATTAGAACAATGCATGAAATCTCACTGATCGTTCCTACAGCCAAGATCTCCTACATCCATGCCCATCCAATGACTGGCTCTGTTATCTTGCTTCACCGATATCGGCGGTGTGCTAAATACTTTGGGTGGTTAGCCTTCTAAGACATACCCAAGGAGTTCTGCCTAATTATCAAGGTCCAGCTTTCTTTTTTTCCCCAACACCATCATTATGATGTTCCAGATCAAGGTGAATGCACGCTGGCTTCGAAAGACCAAGAGGGTATGCCTTTGTATAGAGATGTTGTACTGCACATTAAGTGCCAGCCAACGATGAAGAAAAAGGCTCCATCACCAAGGTCATTGAGGACTTGAACAACATAGAAAAGAAAATGATTGCTGAAGGAGGAGCCATAGCAGACACAGCCACTGATTGGTTGAACTTTGACTGCCTTAGTGGCTGTCTGCCATTCTAGATTTTTTTTTACCAGTTTTCGGTGTGCTTTTGTTCCTCTGTTGTACCACACAGTTGTTCTGTCATTGTGCTAAAAATACTGGTAGTAAATTAGTAGGTATGAATTATGTAGAAATAGTGAACATTCAGAAAGCCTATATACAGGGAAATGGATAGAACAATGAATAGGGATAATTTAGCACTGCTAGAAGTTGAGCTCCCAATTCCACTACAACACTTACTGCAGCCCCCTACGATTACCAAGTGCCAGGTCAATAGCCCCCACCTCATCACTAGTAGATACCAACTGAGATAGGATTTAAATGTAGATACACGATCATCCAGCACTAATAAATTGTACCTCCCTTGTTGACATACCTGAAGGAGAGTATATAGAGTTAAGGAAGATGCAGGAGAGCCAATGTTTCAATGTGAATGGCACCCCTAGGGTACCCCAACTAGGAGGAGGGCTTGCAAAGTTGCTGTAAATGTTTTGTTCAAGAATGAACAAGAGGAGGGATTACCATATAGTGCCCCAAGCCTATTCTGTCCACATCTGAAGCATGAGAGTCTCAAATGTCCCTTCCAGCTCATAGACAGGGTTGTGCTAAAAGTGTTCACACTGCATTGAGCGTCTACAGAGGCAGTAGGCCTCACACCCTCCTGTAACCTCAGATGTATCTATCCTATGAAGGCCAATAACCTCAGGTCTTTCCAATGAACAAGTCTCTGAGACCCTGTCCTCTGTGTGTACATCTTTCTGAACATCAAGAAGATGTAGCAATAACAGGATGCATCTGTCATCTAGAAGAACAAGATGGGCTAAGAATAGGAGTGGGGGCCAGCTTGAACTTTCCGTAGCTTTTAAACTAAGATAGCGACAGGGCTTAAAATAAACAATAGCCTTATAAGGAGCTTCGGCCTTAAAGCTTCTGAGAATTGGCGCAAATTGTTTTTGATAAAATATGCAACTTTTTATTATGTTCTGTAGTCCACCGTGTGCTAAAGTTAGATCTTGCGATCCACGGTTCCTCATTAAAAGTGTATAAAAGAGCCACTTACCAGCCCATTCTTTGATCACTTCACACAGTGGTTTTTCACGGTGAAGTGCTCCTGGTTAACAGTTTTATTTAGCATTTTGATTGGGGTTATACTGCTTCATTGTACTTTAATATTCATTCTCTCTCTCTCTTTTTCTTTGCATTGTCGTGATTTTGAACTTACTAGATTGCATGTTTTTGCTCATGATCTGCGATGTGTCTTTGACACTTGTTACTTTCTGGATTGCATGGTGTTATTTTTGATTAATGATGTGTCATTGACCTTTATTGTTTAGTTGTTTGAATAACTAGTGCCACTCCTGACTCAACTCCTGCATTTTCAGACGTGACTTGATATTTCGCTTAGCATATTTCTGTTCTAAATTATGTGGTAAAAACCATACTCCATCCCTAGGTCCCTAGGTCCCTAGACGTAGACTTTGCTCAACCATCTGCTGGGTGCAGAGCAGCGCCAGACAGCTGAAGAGGGTGGACAAAGTCCTCCTTCCAAAAAGGACCCCTCCTAGAGCACCTGCTTTGCACACCGAGGACAAATGTTGGCAATAATATTTTTTGCATCATTTACCTGGGCCACTAGGTACACTATCCATCAAATCAATTTGTATTTATATGGCTATTTTAGTATGATGTTCTTATATTAAAGTTACATTAATTGTTAACATTTTGCTGGTGTGACTCTCTGTAACATCATCAGTATGCTATTTAGGCTTAAATGGTCTGTGACTTCTTTTCCTAATGCACCATTAATGTGCTAATTAGCTTTCAATCTTAAGAATTTTCAAAACTTTAGAGCTCAGCTGCACTTTCACATATATTTACTCCCTCCCTCCACATAATTACACACAGTGGTGATTGGGGTGGGGGCGCTAGGCCCTCATTAGTGCAGAGCAAATCAGACACGTACACATTGGCTGGGGATAGGTAATGGGCCATGAGCACGTGCGCTCAGCCCCTTTTATTGGCCAGGGTCATCTGACTTGTGACGCCTGGTGGTGGGTGGGTGTTAGGTTACAGAAAAGACTCAGACACTAGACCGTGTCTTACATTACTACATCCCTCCCAACCTTAGTTAATAAAATTACACTAACTAAAGTCCAACCTGTGGGAAAGAAAATAGAGTTCACACAAAACCCATAACTCAAATCACGATGACTCCCACGTGGTCTTCTCTACTGCCGGTCACTTAAATTGCTGGCAATGGTGTCTTTTCTTGCCTTGACAGACCTGCGGCTTGTAAGTGGGCTGTACAGTCTCTCTCGCTCCGTTTCACATCCTGTGAACATGTAGAGGTAAGAATTGCAGGTTCCGAGTGTATTGCTTTCCGCTGGACCGTCCTGGTCAAGGTGTTCGGTTCAAGCTGGTGTCTGTCCTTGACGGGATCTTCAGTTGCAGGTTATCCCTCTCACGGATACCCCTCTCTCGTGGGTGTCCCCTCTCACTGGACGACCCGGAAGCCCTTCTGCCAGGCTCCCACTGGACCGGAGGACATGCCGCCTTGTCGCTCCAAAGTGTTGAAGGACGTCGCTACGGGCCCTCTCTCTGTGTCCGAAGCTCCACCTGAAAGGGTGTTGTTGGCACTGGTTCCGTTATGTGCGACCTTCGGTCTTCCAGGATCTTCAGCGCAAGCTGCAACAGTCCGTCTCTCGTTGTGGAACCCGCTGCCACCGGTGTCCCTGAGGCCTCTGCCCCTGGATTTCCGCGGCCCTTGCGTCCGTTCCATCCCAGAGGTGGGTGTTGCCAACAGACTGGCCTGCTCGCTTCTGTCTTTCCTGAGTGACTGTCGGGTTTGAACGAGGTTGCTTGCTTCCAGTGATGTTACGTGTGTCCCGGTCATGCGTGTGGACTGTTGTGCACCTCTCACGTTCTCCTCGGTGTTTCCCCTTTTGTGTGTTGTAGTGTCTTGGTCCACACTCCTCTTGGTTCTCTTCTATCCTCTTGTCTTCCTGTCGTCGTGCTGCTTAGACTTCTTCTCCTTCTCTTTTCCTCTTTGGTGGTGGCAGACATGCCACTCAGACCTCTTCTCCTTGTCTTCTCTTCTATGGTGGCAGACGTGCCACTCAGACATCTTCTCCTTCTCCATTTCCTTTTGTGGCGTTGTGCCACTCCTTCTCCATCTTCCTTTTCGCAACGCGGTCTGGTCCTCTTGCTGTCTTCACCTTCCTAACCAGACTTCTCCAGGCAGCGGGCATTCCGCCTGCTTCCATCCGGTCTTGTCCTGGTTCACGGACACTGTCTTCTCCGAGTCTGTGAATGGACCGGTCGTTGCGATCTTCTACCTTGCTCTGAATGTTGCATTGTGGTTGTTGAAGTTCGCTAGTCGCTGATCGTGGACTGTGTCTTGGTGTTCGAACGTCTTGGACCTCTTGCCGGTCCACTCTGCCGATGATGGCAGGCTATCTTCTGTCCTCTTGTGGGATACTTGCTGTGCTGCGGTTTGTTGACCCTTGCTTCGGTCACCTCTTTTCGCGACCCCCCTGGTCGGTCGGCTTCTTGGTGCGGCCATCTGGCTGGCCGGCTTCTTGGGTGCGTCATGTCGTGTGACCGTCCCGGTTCTTCTTGCGACCATCTGGTTGGTCGGCTTTACCTTCTCTGCGACCAGACGGGGTGGTCTTCTGCGTGAGTCCTCACGCTTCGCTGTTTTCGGTTGGGTCGCTCTTCGCTCCGTTCCGGTGCTTGAGCGTTGGCGCGCTTTCGTCCGAGCTCTTCCCGTGCTGCGTTTCTGTGCGGAGGGTTACGTCACCACTCCTTGCTTCCTGTGCAGGTCGTTCCCGTTACATCACAGGTGTACTTGCTTTTCTTCTGGGACCCTGGAGCAGTGTTGGCGGTCGTCGCGCTTCCTCCGTGTCGCACTTGCCTGGTGGGGAGTCTCGTGGTGGTGCTCCTTTACTTTCCTCCGGCAGCGGTGACGGCCTGTGGCCACTAGGCGTCACCATGCTTTCCGTTGGTGTGGCGTCAGTGCTTCTGGCGGACTGCGCTTCTGCTCCGTCGTCCTTTTCCTGGTGTGTGGAGTTCCTTCACTCCTTGCACCGTCCTGCGCATCACAGTGCTGTGCTGTCCTGGGGGGACTTTCTTGTCGCGATGTGGCGTTCCTGCGCCAGTATGGCATTGCTGTGTGTGTCCTGTGGTGCTGGTGCAGTGCTACTGGCGCGTTCCTGCACCATCACTGATCAATGTCGCCCTGTTGCAGTCACTGGGTGCATTGCTGTAGGCATGCTTACTTCTTGTGGCGCAGTATCACCTGGTGTCCACTAGATAGCAGTGTGGCTCTTGTTCTCCCTGACTGATTTTACTGCTCCTGGCCGTGACTGTCCTTGAGTCTCTGTGAGGAAAGGGGCAGGGAAAACACTGTCTCTAGCTGGCCACTGCTGCTCTGAACTGCGGGTGAGCTCAGCGTTATGCGCTATTTGTATGCTGCCTCAGGACGTGTGAGGGCTCAATGCACGCTTTCGTCTAATGCTTGGCCATTATTTGGGGGTGCTGCAGCGTATGCCCATGGTGGCTGTTCCCCCTCGCTGTCATCTTTTCACTCTCCCCCACCCGCGGCTGCCTCCTCACTCACGCGCTGCACGGGGCGGGGGAGGGTCGGCGCTGCATCCAGAGCCTGCCGGCTTCGTTCTGGGGAAATCTTTCAAAAAGAGTCTTCCCGCCCCTCGCCGCAGGCCTTTTCACTTTGCGGGCTGCAGGGGGGGGGGGGCTGGTGCCGCTTTTACGGGCATGTATAGTAAGCCTCTGAACCATGAGGTGGGCAGTTACTTCTTTTGTAGGGCCTTCGGGCGGCCGCACCCTGTGTACTGTGTGACACACTCTGCCTCCCTTCACTGCTGGGTGTTACGGGCCGCACAGGAGGTGCTGGCGCCCGTCAGCCGGCTGCTCGCTCTCCTGCAGCCTCGACTCTCCGGCCGCCCTCCTGATACCCGATGACCGCAGGACACCTACTCCTTGTCTCAGGTGAGTTCTCTCCATTGAGACTCACGGCGCTGTCCGCACGCCGCCTTTCTTCTTCCTCCCGGCTCTGCTCACTTGCAGCGAGGGGTGGGGTCAGCGCGGTTCTCGGAGGCTGCTTCCTTTCGTCGTGTGCAGACTCTGTGTCTCACCGCGGGTGGGCTCAGCTTGTGTGTCTCCGCCCGGCAGCTCTTCCACACCCTGCGAGCGCTTCGCTTCCACGTCCATTTACCCCCTCGCCGCGGTAGCCTCATTCACTCGCTGCGCGGCGGGGGACAGGGGGCGCTTCAGGCAGGCCCCGGGTCGGCTCCGCTGGCCCTGCTTCATCCTTTGCCCATTCTTGGTCGCATCGCACCTGGCCAGGCGGCATCACTATGCGGGTGGACTCCGCTTCAGTCTTTCATTAGGGGGGGGGGGTCGCTGCAGGCTAGCGTGGCCCCCCAGGCACTTCATGGCTCCCGGGCTCACCTCAGGCCCACGGGCCTCTTCGATAGCTACGGCCGTGGCGGGTGGGCTCCGCCCGACCAGCACTCCACTCCGATGGGGGTCCCTGCTGCTGCGGCCGACTCGGTGGGCTCCGGTCGATCCGCTTTCCTTGGCAGGCGTGAGAGGTGCGGGGTCGGCTCCCGGTCACCTCTTGCTCGACATCCAGGCCCGGGGCTCGTCACACGCCCCGCAGGCCGTGCCGATCCTTTGGGGGGTGGGGAGGGGGCGCGACGTCGCCCAGCAGCTCTCTTCTATTCCCCCACAACGTTTTTTTTCTTCAGGTAGCTGTGGCACGCTGGGCACAGCTCCGCCTCGTCGCCATTGTGGTGATTGGGGTGGGGGCGCTAGGCCCTTATTAGTGCAGAGCAAATCAGACACGGACACAGTGGCTGGGGATAGGTAATGGGCCATCAGCACGTGCGCTCAGCCCCTTTTATTGGCCAGGGTCATCTGACCTGTAACGCCTGGTGGTGGGTGGGTGCTAGGTGTGAGGTTACAGAAAAGACTCAGACACTAGACCGTGTCTTACGCTACTACACACACAAACTTGTAAATCAAAGAAGCTAGATTTATTGTTTTTGTTAATTGTTGAGATCATCCGAAAAGACTGCACCGTCCAAATAGGAGGAGGCATCGCCATCATCCACAGGAACACCATCAAAATCACGACCAGCTCCGACGATAATCTTGCAACCGCCGAACATCTCCACTTCCAGAAACACACCGACCCCAGGACCACGCTTAGAGGCGCCCTCATATACAGGCCTCCAGGAACCCGCACTCAATTCAGCGATGACATCACTGATTTCGTCAGCCCACATGCCCTCGCCTCCGAGAACTACATTCTATTAGGAGACCTCAACTTCCACCTTGAAAACAAACACGACAACAACACCAACTCCCTTCTGGACAACATGTCAAGTCAAGTCAAGTCAAGAGATTTGTATAGCGCGCTACATACCCATAGGGTCTCAAGGCGCTTGATGAAGGGTGGAGAATTACTTGTCGAATATCCAAGTTTTAAGTTGTTTTCTGAATGCTATGTGGTTCTGAGTAAGGCGAAGGTTAGTGGGAAGTGAGTTCCAGGTTTTAGCTGCCAAGTAGGAGAAGGATCTACCTCCCATGGTGGTTTTGTTGATGCGAGGTACAGTAGCAAGGGCTTGGTTGGAGGATCGTAGCTGACGGGAGGGGGTGTAGAAGGACAGTCGTGTGTTGAGGCATTCGGGTCCAAGTTCGTAAAGTGCTTTGTGTGCGTGGGTTAGGAGGCGGAAAGTAACCCTCTTATTTACGGGGAGCCAGTGGAGGTTTTTCAGGTGACCAGAGATGTGTTCTTTACGCGGGATGTCTAGTATGAGCCTGGCTGAAGCGTTCTGGATGCGTTGGAGTTTTTTCTGGAGTTTAGCGGTGGTACCGGCGTATAGGGTGTTTCCGTAGTCCAGGCGGCTCGTGACCAGTGCGTGGGTGACCGTTTTTCTAGTATCGGTGGGGATCCAGCGAAATGTTTTTTTGAGCATGCGAAGAATGTTGAAGCAAGATGATGAAACGGCGTTGATTTGTCTGGTCATCGAGAGTGAGGAGTCCAGGATGACGCCCAGGTTCCGTGCGTGGTCCGTTGGGATGGGTGCTTTTCCAAGGGCCTCTGGCCACCAAGAGTCATCCCAGGCGGAAGGGGAGGTGCCTAAGATGAGGACTTCTGTTTTGTCTGAGTTCAGTTTCAGGCGGCTGTGCTTCATCCACTCGGCTACTTCTTTCATTCCTTCGTGTAAGTTGGTTTTGGCGGTGTTAGGGTCTTTGGTGAGTGAGAGGATCAGTTGAGTGTCGTCAGCGTAGGAGATGATGTTGAGATTGTGTTGGCGAGCGATGGTCGCAAGGGGGCTCATGTATACGTTGAAGAGGGTGGGGCTGAGTGACGATCCTTGTGGCACGCCGCAGATGACTTCAGTGGCCTCTGACTTGAATGGTGGGAGGCGGACTCTCTGGGTTCTTCCGGTGAGGAACGAGGTGATCCATTCCAGTGCTTTTCCTTGGACACCGATGTTTCTGAGGCGCTGTAGAAGGGTGTTGTGGCAGACTGTGTCGAAGGCTGCGGAGAGGTCGAGGAGGATGAGGGCGACTGTGTCTCCATTGTCCAGAAGAGTTCGAATGTCGTCTGTTGCGGCGATGAGGGCGGTCTCCGTGCTGTGTTTGGCTCGGAAGCCGGACTGTGAGGAGTCGAGGGATTTGTTGGTTTCGAGGAAGGCGGCGAGCTGGGTGTTGACGGCTTTCTCGATGACTTTGGCCGGAAATGGAAGAAGCGAGATGGGGCGGTAGTTTTTGAGTTCGGTGGGGTCAGCAGTGGGTTTTTTCAGAAGGGCACGGAGTTCTGCGTGTTTCCAGCTTTCAGGGAAGGTGGCGGTGTTGAGGGAGCAGTTGATGACGTCTCGGAGGTGTGGTGCTATGATGGAGTCTGCTTTGTTGAAGATGTGGTGAGGGCATGGGTCAGTTGGGGATGCTGAGTGGATGGAGTTCATCAGGCGGATGGTGTCCTCAGTGGAGATTGGGTTCCAGTCGTTAAGGATGTTCAAGGGGGGTGAAGGTCCTGCAGAAGGTTGGGTGGGTTGGTCTCCGGGTCGGTTGTTGAAGCTGTTGTGGATGTCTGCGATTTTGTTGTAGAAGAAGGAAGATAGGGAGTCGCAGAGGGCTTGGGAGGGGGTGATGTCGTTGGAGTTGGCTGATGGGTTGGTAAATTCTTTGACGATGTTGAATAGTTCCTTGCTGTTGTGGGCGTTGTTATCTAGTCGGTCTTTGAATGCGGTTTTCTTGGCAGACCGGATTAGTTGGTGGTGTATGCGGGTGGCATTTTTGAAGGCGTCCCTGGTGCTGGTGTTTGGGCCTTTTTTCCAGGCCTTCTCGAGGGAGCGACAGAGTTTCTTCGATTTCTTAAGATCATGGTTGAACCAGGAGGCGTTTTTGCTGCCAAGTTTGCTTTGTCGTTTTTTCAACGGTGCTAGGATGTTGGCGCTGTTGGATAGCCATTGGGTGAGGTTAATGGCTGCTTGGTCGGGGTTAGAGGAGTGGGCGGGGGGGTTTAGAAGAAGCGATGAGGGGATCTGGTCGATGGTGATTTTGTTCCAGTTTCTTCGCAGGGTGGATTGAGGATGGTTGTGGATTGTGGTCTTATTGTAAGTAAAGTGAACGCAGCTGTGGTCCGTCCAATGGAGAGCTGTGGTGTGACTGAATGAGACATGTTTGCTGGAGGTGAAGATGGGGTCGAGTGTGTGACCTGCAATGTGGGTGGGGGTAGTGACAAGTTGTTTGAGTCCGAGGTTGGCAAGATTGTCCAGAAGGGTGGTGGCGCTACTGTTGTTGCTCTTTTCCAGGTGAAAATTGAAGTCTCCCAATAGAATGTATTCCTCGGAGGGGAGGGCGTGTGGGGTGATAAAGTCAGTGATGTCATCACTGAATTGTGCACGGGGTCCTGGAGGCCGGTAGAGGAGGGTGCCTCTGAGTGTGGTCTTGGGGTCGGTGTGGATCTGGAAGTGGAGGTGTTCGGCACTGGCAAGGTTGACGTCTGAGCTGGTTGAGATGCGGATGGAGTTCTTATGGATGATAGCGATGCCTCCTCCTGTATGCTTGATGCGGTCCTTGTAGATGATCTTGTATCCTTCCGGGATGGCAATGGTGATGTCTGGGGCTGAAGTAGCATTCATCCATGTTTCTGTTAGGAAGGCGACGTCCGGTGAGATGGTGTCTAGTAGATTCCAGAGGTCGATGGCGTGTCTGTGGACCGAGCGGGTGTTGAGCAGGATGCATTGTAGGTGGTTGGTGTCAGGTCTCTGATTGGGGTTGGTGGATGAGGAGTTAGTTTTGGTGCCGTCGAACTTGCAGGGGTTGCATGTGAAGGGTCCATGGGTGTGTCCAGGAGCGGCTTGGACGCAGTTGGGGGAGCGACCGGGGTTAAGGGCTAGGAGGGTGGTGGCATCATAGGTGATGCGAGTGGGCTGGGCAGTCCGGGCTTGTGGACACCCCCACCCATGTAGCCGGGCACACGCTCGACCCTATTTTCACCTCCAGCAAGCACATTTCCTTCGACCACACCACAGCTCTCCATTGGACGGACCACAGCTGTGTTCACTTCAGCTACAAAACCACCTTGACCCACAACTGCACACAACCTAGTCCTCAGAGAAACTGGAACAAAATCACCTCTGACCAACTCCTCACATCACTCAACCAAAACCCTCCCACCCTCTCATCGGACCCAAACCAAGCGGCCACCAACCTCAAGCAATGGATCACCCACAGCGCTGACGAATTAGCACCCCTGAAAAAGCACCAGATCAATTCAGGCAGCAAAAAGGCCCCCTGGTTCAATGATGACCTCAAAAAATCCAAGAAGCTATGCCGCACCCTAGAGAAAACATGGAGAAAAAACCCAACCACCGACAACATGGCCACCCTCAAGGCGGCCACCCGCAAACACCACCAACTGATTTGATCCACCAAGAAATCAGCTTTCAAGGATCGTCTCGACAACAACGCCCACAACAGCAAGGAACTTTTCAACATTGTCAAAGAATTCACCAACCCCGCCGCAGCATCTAACGACATCACTCCCTCCCAAGACCTCTGCGATGCGTTATCCTCCTTCTTCTACAACAAAATTGCCGACATTCACAACAGCTTCGAGAACACTCCCTGCGAACAACCCACCCCACCCTCCTCAGATCCTACACCACCAACTAACAACCTCAGCGCCTGGAACCCAATCACCACCGAAGGCACCATCCGCCTAATGAACTCAATCCACTCTGGCTCGCCAACCGACCCCTGCCCCCACCACATCTTCAACAAAGCTGACTCCATCATCGCACCCCATCTCCGTGATGTCATCAACTGCTCGTTCAACTCTGCCACCTTCCCAGAAAGCTGGAAACACGCCGAACTCAGTGCCCTCTTGAAGAAACCCACAGCAGACCCCTCTGAACTTAAAAACTACCGTCCCATATCCCTCCTCCTCTTCCCCGCCAAAGTCATCGAGAAAGCCGTCAACAGCCAGCTCGACGCCTTCCTTGAATCCAACAACTCCCTCGACCCCTCACAGTCCGGCTTCCGAGCCAAACACAGCACCGAAACCGCCCTCATCGCAGCTACAGACGACATCCGAACTCTATTGGACAACGGAGAAACAGCCGCCCTCATCCTACTCGACCTCTCCGCAGCCTTCGACACAGTCTGTCATAGCACCCTCATTCAACGCCTCAGCAACATCGGCATACAAGGAAAAGCCTTGGACTGGATCATCTCATTCCTCCCCGGGAGAACTCAAAGAGTCCGACTTCCCCCATTCAACTCAGAGGCCACTGAAGTCATCTGTGGAGTACCACAAGGATCTTCACTCAGTCCCACCCTCTTCAACGTTTACATGAGTCCACTCGCCTCCATCGCGCGTCAACACAACCTTAACATCATCTCTTACGCCGACGACACCCAGTTAATCCTTTCCCTCACCAAAGACCCTAACACCGCCAAAACCAATCTTCACGAAGGCATGAAAGAAGTAGCCGAATGGATGAAACATAGCCGCCTAAAACTCAACTCAGACAAAACGGAGGTGCTCATCCTAGGATCCTCCCCCTCTGCCTGGGACGACTCTTGGTGGCCTTCCGCCCTGGGCACAGCACCCACACCTACTGACCACGCACGCAACCTGGGCTTCATCCTAGACTCCTCTCTCTCGATGACCAAACAAGTCAACGCAGTCTCATCCTCCTGCTTCAACGTACTTCGTATTCTCAAAAAGATCTTCCGTTGGATCCCCATCGAAACAAGAAAGACTGTCACCCACGCACTGGTCACGAGTCGACTGGATTATGGTAACACACTATACGCCGGAATCACAGCAAAATTACAGAAAAAACTCCAACGCATCCAAAACGCATCAGCGAGACTCATATTGGACATCCCTCGCCAAGATCACATCACCGGACACCTAAAAGACCTCCACTGGCTTCCCGTCAACAAGAGAATTACATTCCGTCTTCTCACCCACGCACACAAGGCCCTCTACAAACTAGGACCCGAATGCCTCAACACTCGACTGTCCTTCTACACACCCACCCGCCAACTTAGATCGTCCAATCAAGCCCTCGCCGCAGTCCCGCGCATCCGAAAATCCACCATGGGTGGCAGGTCCTTCTCCTTCCTGGCTGCCAAGACCTAGAACTCACTCCATACTCACCTCCGCCTTACTCAAAACCACATCTCCTTCAGAAAAGAACTCAAAACCTGGCTATTCGACAAAAATTGCACCCCCCTTCCCCAAGCGCCTTGAGACCCTCTGGGTGAGTAGTGCGCTATATAAATCCCTGAACTTGAACTTGAACAGTGGTTTCACCTGCTTAGTCTATTGGTGAATGAAGTAATTTGGAAATTGGCATGCTAATAATATTTTGTACAGTCTCCTGTTGATCTGGACATGTATAAATAATTTCCAGGGACAATGAAATTATGCAATTCGGCGGGTACTGGACCATGTGTAAAATGACAAAATAAGGAAAGAATACTAAAAATGTGCCACGTTGTGCCGCTTAATTGGGCTTTTCGTGCCTCATAATTTGATGCGCCCCTGGCCCATACTTCCTGTGGCCGTGATCACGTGCCAAGTTCACAGCCAGTCTGTGACGTTCTGTCACTACGGAAACACCTCATCGGCCCAACAGGGAAGTACAGGACTTCAGCAGACTGGAGCTGAGTCCCTCCTCTATGTTTAAGGAGCGGAGTCCTTCCTTAATGTCTTTGGACCCAGCTGAACAGTATGGCAGTATTCCCAAAGATGGCCGCCTCCTGCACGGCTTCATTAACCCCACACGGGTCTGTTAGAATTGCCAGCTTTCAAGATGGCTGACTTGGCCTGCACCACGGACGTAGAAAGAGGACTTTTCCAGGAAGTTGGGGGCGCAGAGGAGGACACCCCGATATCAGGCTGTATGGGGGCAGCGAGACCCCGGGACATGGGCCGAAGGGAGGAGAGGCTCGCTCCGTCCCGCAGGGATGCACACTGCGGCCAGGGGAACGCAGGAGGACGGCCGGCACTGGACAGAGAAGACGCCACCGCCAGGAGGGCTAGCCCGCCGAGGCCTTAGGTCCCCGGGGCTCCGGGCGCCGGTCCTCAGAGCCGGTTAAGCGCTCTCGCCCCATCCCGTTTCTCCAGCTCGGCCTGCACCGTTTGCTCCTCCGCAGCGCCTCCTGGCGGCCCGCGCAGGCCGCGCTCCTCCCTCCTCCCCCGCAGCCGCCCCTTCCCGAGCACCGCCCGCCGCCGGGAGAGGAGCCGCCAGCGCCGGGGAGCGGCCCGAGCAGACCCCGGCGGAGAGGTACTGAGCCCCGGAGGGCTGGGAGCGGGGGTCGGGGTGTCCGAGGGCAGGGGGAGGCTGGGGTGGGGAGGTGGGGCTCTGCCCTCCCGTCACACTCCCTGTCCTGGAGCCTCAGGTACCCCTCACCCCCTCCTCCATATACACCCTATGCCCAAATCTCTCCTTCCTCTTCATCTCACCCCCCTCAAGAGTCTGGAGATGAGGCGCTGCCCTCACTCTTACTACACTCCCGTCACACGCACTGTCCTGGAGCTTCAGGTGCTTTGCCACCCCAGGTACCCCTCACCTTCACATACACCCTATGCCCACCTCTCTCCTGCCTCTACCCTCTTTATCTCACACACCCCTCAAGAGTCTGGAGAGGAGGCTCTGCCCTCCCGTCACACTCCCTGTCCTGGAGCCTCAGGTGCCCCTCACCCCCCTCCTCCATATACACCCTATGCCCAAGTCTCTCCTTCCTCTACTCTCTTCATCTCACCCCCCCTCAAGAGTCTGGAGATGAGGCGCTGCCCTCACTCTTACTACACTCCCACTACACTCCCGTCACACGCACTGCCTGGAGCTTCAGGTGCTCTGCCACCCCAGGTACCCCTCACCTTCACATACACCCTATGCCCACCTCTCCCCTGCCTCTACCCTCTTTATCTCACACACCCCTCAAGAGTCTGGAGAGGAGGCTCTGCCCTCCCGTCACACTCCCTGTCCTGGAGCCTCAGGTGCCCCTCACCCCTCACCTTCACATACACCCTATGCCCAAATCTCTCCTTCCTCTACCCTCTTCATCTCACCCCCCTCAAGAGTCTGGAGATGAGGCGCTGCCCTCACTCTTACTGCCCTCCCGTCACACGCACTGTCCTGGAGCTTCAGGTGCTCTGCCACCCCAGGTACCCATCACCTTCACATACACCCTATGCCCACCTCTCTCCTGCCTCTACCCTCTTCATCTCACACACCCCTCGAGAGTCTGGAGATGAGGCTCTACCCTCCCGTCACACTCACTTCCCAGGAGCCTCAGGCACTCTGCCACCCCAGGTACCCCTCACCCCCCCTACTTCATATACAGTCTATGCCCAGCTCTCTCCTGTCTCTACCCTCCTCATCCCCCCCCCCCCCCCCCCCCCAAGAGTCTGGAGATGAGGCTCTGCACTCCCGTCACACTCGCTGTCCTGGAGCCTCAGGTGCTCTGACTGCCACCCCAGGTACCCATCACCCCCTCTCCTTCATATACACCCTATGCCCACCTCTCTCCTCCCTCTACCTTCTTTATCTCACACACCCCTCAAGAGTCTAGAGATGAGGCTCTGCCCTCCCGTCACACTCACTGCCCAGGAGCCTCAGGCACTCTGCCACCCTAGGTACCCTCTCATCTTCCCCATTCACCCAGTGCCACATCTCTCCAGCCTTTGCCCTCTTCATCACTCACACTCCATCTAGAATATGGAAACTGGGCAGTGCCCTCCTGTCACCCTCACTGCTTTCGGTCCTGCAGCCTCAGATGCCCTGCGATCCTGGAACTAGCTCCTCTGCCCATTAAAGCGCTCTCAGGTGTCTGTATCTCCAACTGTACCCTGGGACTGTGCTTCCACTGACACTTTGCCGGCCCGGGTATCTCTCTCCTTTCCGCCCGGGTACCCTGTCTCAACTCCTTTCCTGGCTCTACCCGCTTCATCTTTCGCGTCACATTCCGCGGCCTGCATCCTTAGGTGCCCTACAGCCTCGGAACCACCACCTCTGCCCGCTCATGCTCTCCCAGGTATCTGTATTCTGCTGTGGCCGTGCTACCCCAGGTATTTCCCATTTTTTCAGTCCCTCTTCCGGCTCTTCCTGCTTCATTTCACTTACACCCTCAAAAGTCTGGAAAAGGGGCAGATGGGGTGTCGCACTCACTGCCCTGGGTCACGAGCTGGATCCCTAGAGCCTCTGTGACCATAGGGCTACCCCTCAAATGCCCCCATTTCATCCAGGTGTCTGCTTCCACGAGTACCCTGTGACCCCAGGTATCTTGCCCATCCTTCCCAGCACACTGTCTCCACCCTCTTCATAGTGGCTACCCCCTTAATCTCACCTACCCTCTCAAGAATCTGCAGATGGCGCTCTTCCCTCTTGTCACTCTCATTGCCTTGGGTCATGCGGCTGGATCCCGCATCCCTATGTACCTACGACCTACACCCCTACCTGCAGTGCCCACCCCTAGCTCCTGGATAGCCTGCTGTACCATGACATTGTACTTCTGCAGGTACCCTGTTCCACCTTTGTCCTCTTACTGTCACTTCACCATTTGAAAATCTCTTTTCTGCGGAAGTCTATCCCCTCCACTAGGGGATCTTTCTTGTACCTTCAGCCCCATCATCTCAGTACTCTCACCCTTCAGTCCTGCTCCTCTCATCATACATATACTTATCCTCTCCTCTCAAACGTACTCCTACCCGCTCTGAAATTAATGTTTCGTTTATCCTATATACACACTTTCTATTTCATAAGTAAGCCCTTGCAGGGACCCTTTTCTCTCTTGCCAGTACCTTCCACAGTACCCATCTCCAATGCTCCCTCTAATTATTTTTCCTAATGTGTGACAACAGCATGGTTCTGTGTGCTCTTGTCTCAACTGTGTGCAGAATCAATAGTAATGAGCAGTTGTATGCAAGGCCACTGGAATTATGCAATTGTGCGACCGCTGTGTTTTTCTCACAATTATAGAATTGCCATATAATCCATTTTCTGCTGCGTAATGATTTGCCACATAATCTATCATCTGCTGCAGATTTTAACAAATAACTTTGTTTCTAGCTCAAACTATTCACAAGTTACTAAACATGCAGCTTAGCATGTTGCTGCACAGTGTAAGGCTCTTTGCAAAAGTTGACTGGTCACATTTCTGTTGCCGATTGCCATATTTGAGAGTTAAACCGGAACTAATGAGTTGCAACCTTTACCCAGACAGTGTTAACAAGTGTAAACATGAGAAAGTAATGCAGTAATGTTCCACATTACATGTATAATTTGTCTTTTCTTGCTGCATAATTTAGTGAACCGTGTGGCATAATTTGACGGGTCCCAGTCGTATAATACCAGTGGCCCTGGTTATATGTGGTCATGCATGGAGTACTAATTGTTAGGAATCCTGCCATCGGAGACATTGGGAGGATATGGGTCAGTGTTAGTAAGGGGAAGAGACATAGGGAAGCACTGAGGTGGAGGGAGCATGTGTTCGGGGCAGAGACCCAAATAGGGAAGATGCCATAGGTAGACACCCATGAGCTCTCTATGCTTTACCTGGCTACCGTGGCTGTTCGTTCTGAGAAGACAAGGCAAATAGGGTCACAGGGTGTATTAGAACGCGCTTGGCAGCCCATCAGGGAACCCTTGTGTTGCCAATCGGCAAAAGCGCCTTCAGCTAACATGGGCTGGAGAAGTGTGGAACGAGTAGGAAAAGGAGTTGCAAACATTTAAAAAATAACAAGCAGTGGCACAGAGGGAACAAACGCAACAGTCGGAGCCAATGAGCAATGTAAGCGCTGTGCCAGGCAAAGTCAAAACAATCCGGTTACATTTAGTCACTATCCAGGGTAATTTAAAAGCTCATAGACCATCGAAATAAGTCCCGCCCAAGAATTTAGGTGGACGTTTTTGTTTCCACCCTGCTATTTGTCTCAGGCCTGTCTGAGCAACGACTTATGACGCATCAACCAAAATAAAAGGAGATCTCAACGTCTTGGCTACTACGCAATGTTGTGTTAACTGTGAAGAAAGATTGATAAATATGTAAACATAATGAAAAAATGTTAACATGCTGAAAATGTTTGGAATGGAGCCTTGCATTTGGGAAGTTTGGAAGCCATCATGGAGCTGCACTAAAGTTTAGGGAATGCGTCTAGTACCAAATAGTTTTCAAAGGGATGTTCTCAAGTGCAGCTTTTCTAGTTAAACTACTACCATTGGCGTCACGTTGCACGCATGGTATATCCCAAAATATGCACACGCCTTTGCAGGTGACGTCCAATCCCTTGACCAGGTGTGCCATGGGGAACGTGGTTTACATTGCATACCTCATCTGGTGATGAGCAACGCACCCATAAGGCAGAACAAGGCTCGGGGGAAGCAGGGGTAAGGGTCGACAGGACAAGGCTCGGGGAAGCGGGGGTAAAGGTCGGCCGAACAAGGCTCGGGGGAAGCTGGTGTAAGGGTCATACAGATAGGGTGGTCTCGTGACCCTCTGTACCACCTCTCTCTCAAGGTCCATGCCTAGCTCGCATGCTTTCGAGGAGACGGATCGTGTCCCAGAGAATGTTACAGAGCTAGGCCTGTTGCAGAGGGCGAGCCAACCCATATCCTACCTCCCATGAAAGGAAATGCATTCTGCATTATAGGTACATTAATATGGAAAACGTAATAATCGCCATTCGAGTTCCCAGATTTGTCCACGCAGCAGTGAGTGGTCTGTAGCAACTGAAACTGACAGACATTTAAAGTGGTGGGAAATGAGGATGTGCAAGGATTTCTTCTATCCGTGTAAAGATGGGCAACAATTGTGAGCATAATAAGAAGTCAGCGGGCATGCTCTGATACATGGGGCTTCAAAGACACGCTCAACTGTTAGTATTTGCAGCTATAGGTGCAGTGGTGCACGGGGGATTTGCAATGCACGACCCTGCTGAATTTCTTTCAAGGGGGCAGCATGTTTACCTTTACTTAAGCTGCACAGGGAGGAACGTTACGGGAGGCTCTCCGAACCACTACAGCACAACATCTATGACGAGAGAGAGAAAGAAGGGATGCGGAGTGTGGGGGGAGAGGGGTAGGGCAAGCTTGCAGCCCAGAGGGAACTCTGGCCTGAATTCCTACCATCCATGCAAACTGGTACTCTGCACCCCTTCTTTCTTGATGCACCTTTCTTCAAAACTACTACTGCTCAACTTTCCTTCCGATGCTTCTCTCTCCCCAAACTGGTACTTTGCACGCCTCACCCTCCAAACTGGTACCCTGTACCACTCCTTTCCCTGCTACTCCCACCCCCAAACTGGAACCCTGCACCCCTCATTCCTCTGCTCCTACCCGCCAAATTGGTACCCTGCAACCCTCATCCCCCCTGCTACTCCCACCCCCGTCTCCCCCATATTGGTACCCTGTAACCCTCATTCCCCTGCTACTCCCACCCCCACAATTGGTACCCTGCAATCCTCATTCCTCTGCTGCTCCCACCCTCCAACTGGTACCCTGAAACCCTCTTCCCCTGCTACTCCCACCTCCCAAATTGGTACCCTGCAGCCCTCATTCCCCTGCTACCTCCACCCCCCAAATTGGTACCCTGCAGCCCTCATTCCCCTGCTACCCCCACCCCCCAAATTAGTACCCTGCAGCCCTCATTCCCCTGCTACCTCCACCCCCCAAATTGGTACCCTGTTACCCTAATTCCCCTGCTACCTCCACCCCCCCCAAATTGGTACCCTGCAATCCGTATTTCCTGCTACTCCCATCCTCCAAACTGGTACCCTGTACCATGCGTCTTCCTCCCTGAACAGTTCTGTTTACCTGCTCCCCAGTGCTCTGGCTACACCACCCCCGTAGTCTGCCTTCTCCATGCTTCTCACGTACACTACCTTCTCCCAAGCCTCTATCACCAGGGGTTTATCTGCGGTAATTACCATGTGCTCTCTCCACCCGGACACCCTCTCCCCTCAGGTGTCCTGTGTTGCGCACAGCCTCCCTTCCAGCTGTCTTTTCCTTACTAGCCCCTTCTTAGAGCCCCCAATGCCGTTGGCAAACTTCCCTATTCCAGGTGCCCCACCTTCCTTCATACACTTTCCAAGACATTTGCCACGCCCCCTCTCCACTCCCAGGCACATCTTATCCCCCACAACCTCCAATGCCCAGTGGTGCCAACTGCCCCCTCACGTGCTCTTGGTTCTTCACCACACACCGGGTAGCCTTCCTAGGATACCTTCCACACTCCCTCCTTCACACTCGGCCATAGTATTGAGCACTAAATGTAGAGATAGCGCTGCTGAGCACCAACGAGTTTCTTTTGGCACCCGTCCTGCAATACATTGGATTTGTTTTTGGTTTGTTTTGCAATTTAATGTTTTAATGAATAGCCGTATTGGAATTTTCTTGTAAGAACAACAAAGCCGGTACATTTACCCATACATGGTCGTTATAGCATGTAAGTAAAATTACCATTGGCCCTGAGAGATGTGCCCTGAGAAAGTGGGGACACCACTACCCCTGCAGCCCTACCAGTATCTCCTCCCCTTAAGGTCCCCCTATTGAGAGTCCCTTGGCATACTAGTTTCTTAAGGGTCATACATAGGCCAGGGTGGAGTGTGCTTGCTCTGTAACTGGCAGTCTATTTGCAGTACCCCTCCTGGCTACAATGAGACCTATATGCCCAAGAGCATCTCTGTAAATCTACGTCTAATAGGGCGTTGAGCTCTGTCATCTTAGGTGGGTCACTGGCCCACCAATTGCCTCTTATAAGGAACAGGCAACACCCTACCAACATGTCTGTAGCGCATGGCAGAGCCAAGTCATGTTTTTGAAGCCACCCACACAATTCCCGCATCGCAGGCATGCCCAGGAGGTCCTACTTTGGATCTTTCAGATCTTTTTACTTGTTGAGTAGACGTGGTGAAGGCATTAAACTGAATACTGTTGAATGGGGCTGAGACAGTTGCCTCTCTTGGCGCCATCAAGGTGTCTCGCCATTCTTCTCTTCCAGAGGACCTAGGTTACTCTGTGCTTCTCCTAGGGATGAAATCAATCAATCTGTATTAGTATAGAACAGCGAACAGCACGGTCACCCCTAGTGGTGCCTGGGCGCTGAGAGAACCCTGTCTCTGTCGTATAGCCAGGTCTTGAGCCACTCTCTGAAGTCCACCTGGCAGGGTGCTGTTTGGAGGTGGAGGGGCAGGTCGTTCCAGGGCTTAGCAGCGATATAGGAGGAGCGACCCCCACTGTGACAGAGGCAGGGTGTGCGAGTGAGGTGGAGCGTTAGTGTCTCGCGGGCAGATGGCCGTTCAGTCGGTGGTTGATGTAGGGCGTTCCTTGATCGTGTAGGGCTTTGTAGGCATGCGTGAGGATCTTAGACAGGTATCTCTTCTGGATGGGGAGCCAATGGAGGTTTCTGAGGTGGGGTGATGTGGGCCTGTTTGGGGAGGTCCAGGATGAGTCTGGCTGCAGTGTTCTGTATGATCTGGAGTCTTTTGAAGAGCTGGGTGGAAATTGGTGACGAGGACCTGTGTGACGGTCTTTCTGGTGCTGATTGAGATCCATCTGAAGAGTCTGCAGGACCTGCACCGGCTGTGGAAGCGGGAGGAGGCGCCTGCGTTTACTTGTTCTTTAATAGTTCGTTGGCTGCAGAGGATGATACAGCTACAAAGAGGTCGGGGCCAGTAAATCGCCAAGCAGCGCTATATGAGGGAGATCACATGTTCGCCCATCAGCAGCTCGGCCGCCAGTATTTTGTGAAGGTTTTGCTCATTCTTCATTTCTTTTTTTCATTGTACAGCACCACATTTCCGTTTTGGAGAAGTGTTTACAAAATGTAAAATAAATGTATAAAATAGGGTGCCCAGACACGTCCTAACACTCCACTAGCCCATATGGGATGTTGTCACCCTCAAGCATAGGAGCACAAGCCCATCATCAGAGTGTGACACTTTGGAGCCGCGCCTGCGCAGTGTACACTTGTGATGCTGCTCGAGTGGTACCCGGCCCTCCTCGTCAGAGATGGTTCAGGTGGACATGTACAGGTTCAGTGCATGACCATTGATGGAGCTTACTCCAGAAAGAGAGATTAATTTATAAAACCTGCAAGTTTATTACACAACTGTTGTATTCATCTGCACATCCAAGTATGCAACCTCAGCGCTTTTATTTTATAATATTGGAAAAAGTGTTGTACCCATGCTTCCACGGGTTCATGTAAATACAGCTTAAATCAACAGAATTCATTAAAAAAATAATCATATCATCAAAATAATTTAAAAATATGTTAAAATTGATGGGCAACGCTTGACTGCTGTTACTTAAAGGGCTACTAGTCTTTTTGGATGTTGAGTGGCTCCCAGCCTTCCAGCTGAAATCAAGGGCAGGCATTGATTAGCTATTGATCTCCCTGTGTAAGGATATCAGCTCCATCACACTGGCTTGTGCTGCTGTTCCTTTCCCAAGAAGACCCTGCAGCACATCTTTTGTTTCAGTTGTTTAATGAACGATTTTCTGATTTCACGACCATCATAGTGAGGCCAAGGATCCTGCGAAGAAATCACTTCAGGTGGCTTAGAAACAGGGTACATTGGGTATGGCGGTAACCATATCATACGTACCAGCTGGCCAAAAAGAGCCAATCATGGTGTTCTTTACTCTCTGATTGCCAAGTGGTCTCAGGGTTTCTGCATGCAGGAGGGAGGGAGCCTTGGAAGGGAGGGGGACTGTACCATCTTCCACTTGGACAAGACTTTCACAATAATTTTCCACCACAAAATTTATGGCCATGGACTTAACGCAGCCACATAATAGTTGAGTGGGTGAAACACTCAGACAGTATCTGGCATCTACGCATTGCAAGTGTCGCTCTGTCCTGGATTTGCCATCCTGGTTTCTTTCAACCTCTGTTTTCGCTAAGGCTTTCCTTGGGCTTTTTAGTAGTGCGACACGTTGTGTTAAGTCAACAGTGATAATTGGTTGGACTGATTTGATCCCAGGGTTTCATCTAGTCACAAGTTGACCTTTTCTAAATTTGGTACCTTACCCACCCACCCAAGCAAAGCTCCAGTCCTTTGTTGGTCTAGCTGGACGGTCCAGACTGTGTGCAGATCTATTGTTAGCACTTCTTTCAGTTCGCATAGAGTGGGTTTTGGCTCTGCCCAGAGTATTTTTTCTCTCCCTGAATGCTATTGACTGGTAGTGAATCATCCACCTCTTATGGAGTGTTTACGTTGCAAAGCATGAGGGTTCATTTTAACATCTCACAAGTACTCGGATTCATCATCCTGGATGAAATTCTTTATCTCATAGATGTATTGTATACAGAAAATAATTGCTTTTTTGTTATTATTAAACTCTGCAGCAGGCTTTTTTTTATGTTTCACTCTGGACTCGTTGCAAACCAGTCCTATTGGCTTTGCTCATGTTCTCTTATTTTTTTCTATTTCACATGAGCTCATTACTTTTTTTTTCCGAGTACATAGATATTGTTTTTATTATACATATTGGTTATAGAATTAATATTATTGTACTCGTTAAGTGTGCCACCCTGTGGGTTCTGAAGGAAATCTTTCGATGGTAAAATGCGCAGTGGTTATTGTAAGAAAGGTGTGATTTTCGAGGCACTTGATCTTTCTGGGCTTGTCCATTTGACGGAGGATCTGTATGCCCCAGGAAGGCATGGAGGAAAGCTTTCCAGTTGATGGACACCCCTACATTTTGACCATCAGTTTTGCAGCCTTGTGTTCTTTACAGTTGTGATGCTGTGGATGGAACTTGGCGTTACCAGGTATCTCTTACTGTCTTATCTGCTTTGGTTTGCCACCGCTTCATAAATAGGCACTTCCTATTATGGTTTCCTGATTTGACTGAGTTAAATTATTTCTGGGTTTTGCTAGCTCTAGTTCCTCTTCCTCCTCTACCACTTCTTCAGTTTTTACTGTTTTATAGAATTTGTATTACTTTTATACTCTTTTTCTTAACGCTATAGGTGATAATACATTTTCATTTCTGTTTATAGTGCTATTTTCTATGAGATGGAAGTAGTAGTTTATAAATGTAATCAATTTCCTATTTTGGAGGGACGGTCTACAGATAATGGAGGGGTGCAGAAGGTATGAACAGTCTTGGACTCGGAAGTTCTTTATATAGGGCTGAGAGGATGATAATGAAGCAGGGGAAGCAAATTGCTTGTGGTCTCTTGAAGTGCAGTTAACCAATATCGGGAAAATCCTAGAGACGAAAACCGATCTTTCCTTATGGATTTTTTTCCCCCTGAATCAACCATTTGCCAGTATCTCGGTTTAGCCTAACGTGATGATGTGACTCACCAGACCCCGCCAGTCCAGGATGTCGTCAGTACATATGATGCAGCAAGTACTGCTCTTTGTAACATCGTTTTCTCTTCTAAAGCCAACTGGTATTAGTGTGTCGCTATTCCTCTCCTAGAACCACTATATATTCCATAGTTGCCAGGGCTCCATCAATGCCCAGAGCTTGCTTGACCCGGCTCTAGAGTCTCTACCATTGAGGTATTGTAGGTGCTCCGATGTAGCGGTGGAATGCTGTGTGTCCATTTCTTGAGACTGCATACACTTTGCCATCCTACGTTGGTTGGCAACCAAGAATAAGAAGTTGCCCAGCCCCTTACTTAACATTTATCTTCTGATAACTAGCCTGCCCTGGCTTCCAAAGCAGATCTTCGTTTCTTCCCATGCATAGTCTTGGGATAATAGTCTGGTTCATCGAGACCATCATCAATGTGTACTCTTGTTTGGGCACTGGCTCAGTGATTTAACTACCATTGTAACTTCACACTGGTTTTATATTTCTCCAGTACGTTGTATTCATCTTGGCTTCTGTTTCTGAGCCGCCCTGATGAGCTTCTAAAATTAAATCATGAGCTTCACGCTTCACTTTGGTTTTAACACCGTAGCACCTATTTAGCCTTGAACAAGGATCGCACATTCCTCTGTATCATAATCACGACATCAAACCCATGTAAATAAATCTGATTGCATATAACCATGCAATATCTACAGGAAGTGACTGTAAACCATCATATTTAAACATAAGCCTTCTTTGCATAATGGATCTGCAAGGCATTCTGTCAGTACAGGACACTGAAATCCACCACAATGAGGCACCATTAGTTAAAATATCATATAGTCATGCAACAATCTAACCCAATACTTTAAAAGGAGAGTTTTCATAAAAGACAACCTTTGTTTAAGCCAGTGGCAGACCCGAAAACTGTCAATTGAGACATAGCCCGCCTCTTTTCCTTTATATAGTCCAGTAACGTGCCCTGATTTATAAAACGTGAGCTAAACGCAAGTTGTCCACCTCTTTGCCAAGTTCTGCCTTGGCAGGGTATATAAGGAGGATGCCTGTGCAAATACCATCAGTGATAATGGGACTGATGTCTTGATGCATCCTACCTAAAATATGATAATCAACCTCATTTGGAACCAGACCACCCTAGCAGCTCAAATAGTCAATCCTAACGTGGGCCTCTAGTTTGTGCAGTAGGAGGTTGTGTTGACTATAAAAACTCATCTGATTTGTTACCTTTTAACTTTGGCTGGTTCCTAACCATGTGGTAAAGACCATTCCTCTTGCAGTGCATGATAGGCTATCAGACGCACAGAACTATTGCCTCTCACCGCTGCTGACATTTGTCCAACAGTGGCTTTTAAGAAGTTTGTCCATCCACATCAAGAGGTCTTCCACTGGCTCCAGTCAGGGTGAAATCTTGTGTAAACATTAGGGTGGCATGGCTGGTGCTGGGAGGCTCCCCAGTGCTGTTCTTATTTGATAATGTATGAGATGTATCTGCCGACTCTTTAAGAGAGCTGCCTCCACATTCCACAGGGAAGCTCCCAGTTGTACGTGAAGTGATAGACCAGTGCGTCGGACAGGTTGAAAGTTTGCAGAGACTCGACAATGGACAACTCAAAACTGGTTCAACAGCTCCTAAAGAGAACTGCTTTTTCTGTGTGATCCAAAACTCAAAGAAGTTTTCATACCTTTCTTGCTGGCGCAGATGACAAAGTACGCTGCTACTCTTGTTGGTTTGCATGGTTGTCTTCTACTCCACCCCATCACCACACTCCATGTTCAACCAGCATACCTTGCCCTACCATGTCTGAATCCACAGCCTTCTAAATGGCTTCCGTGTATTCCTAATGCAGCCAACGCTCCAACTATTCTATGCAAGTCCACTCCTTCTGCACCCTTGAATACAACTAACGCCCCACAAGTAGATGGGAAAGAAACAAAGTGGTCCCACACAGTAGTCGGACAACTCATCACAGTGATCAAAGCCAAATTCTATGACCGCGCCATCACTGAAGCTGCAGGAGAAGTGAAACACTCCTCAAGGCCACGAAGCAATGCATCAAGCTTTACCGTTCTATTCCCACACGCCACCGACCAGTTCAGTGCCCGCAACATCATCAATGAAAAGTAGAAGGTCCAACACCAGCTCTGTTTCCTCTCCTCTTCCCACCCCCTTATCATCCTACAGTGATCATCCTTCAAACCCTGTTTCTGCAGATCTGCCTAATATACCCCGTTTCCTCAAAGCTGCCTCCTATTATGTTTTTATACCCTCGTCCTTTTATCCGAGCCCTCTACGGAGAATCTCTTGCTTTCCTTCTCACCATCGTAAATGCTTTCCTCACTGAAGACTTTTCTTTAGTAGCTCTTAAGACAGACCAGATCCTGCCACTGCTGAAGAAAACGGCATAAGGCCATGACGACTTCACCAGCTCCCTCATTTGCCTATGCTTCCTTGGAAAGATCATTGAAAAGCTTGTCTTAGCGAGGCTTCTTGTCCACATCCACCTCAACCATCTCTTGCACGACCACCAGTCCAGCTTCAGATCCCGCTGAAGCACGGAGAACATTGAACTACCTGTGTATGTGTCTGATCTCAGGACTGTGGAATTCATATCGCCGGACGCCCGCAACATACTGTTTAGGGTGAATGACGACACTTTTAAGTCGGCCCTATCCTCTGCAACGCACACACGTCAGCTGATCTGCCAGTTTACAGTCCCACAGTATGAATCTGTGACAGTTGATTGCCGGTCACATACAAAATATGTACACATGTTCGCAAAATGTAACAATGTTCCCAGATGGCTTCTTGATTTTATGCAAATACATGCAAAAGCAATAAAGTAAGATTAGTAACTGATTAACAATTAAACAAATAAGATGTGCAGAAGAAAATTGCAACTTGAAAAATGCTTTACTAAATTATTGTGCAAAGTTAAATACCATGTGTTAGGCATGATTAAAAAATAAGTGTTTGCGTGCCAAAATAATATTTTTAAAACGAAGTGCACCTGCACATATTTTTCCTCGTATTAGCCAGATTTAAGAGTTTCAGGCATTCACAGGTGTTAACAGAAATCATCCTAGAAACCGTACTGTGGGACACCCCCGCGCCGCACGGCCACCAGCTGCTGCGTGTGCCCCTGTGCCTGCTTTCTGCCTCAGCGCCGGCCTCGCTGCCGCCTTGAGCGCTCCCCTTGGTTTTTTGCCGGTTTTTGACCGGAATTTGTGCTTGTTTGCTGTGTATGCCGTATGATCGCTGTTGAACTGTTTTTCCCCCGTTTTGAGCTGCATTTGTGACTGTATTTTATTGTGCCGTTTTGCCTTGTGTTTTGCCCTCCATTTGGGTATTGGTGCTTGTCTCCTTCCTGATTGCCCGCCTACCTCGCCGCCCTCCGCTCTCCCTCCCCGCTCCCGCTTCCCGCCACCGCCATTAGCCCCGCCCCTTTTCTCTTCTGTGCCCTCCCTGCCTCCCAGCTGCTCCGCCCACCCGCGCACTTCGCCTTAAATGGCGACCGTGCGAACGCGCAGCGGGCGCGCCGATTGTGCGCCGAAGGCGCGCCAAAGGTAAGCCCGTCTGCGCCCGTCCGCGACCGGATCGCGACCAGCGCCAGGACCCCTGGCCCACGAAGACCCCGACCGACCCGCCTGACGTACTCCGCCGCCACCCTCATCGCACTCAACACCGGCCGACTCCCAGAATGCCACCAGGCCACTCCACGACGCACCCACGGACCTTTCAGCTGCCACGCCTGCAAGTTCTCCTGCATCCGGACCAGCCTCGCACCAGCACCCGCCAAGTCGAACACCAGCAGCACCCACCTCAAGTGCATCCTGCTCAACACCCGCTCCGTCCACAGACACGCCATCGAACTCTGGAACCTTCTAGACACCACAGCCCCTGACGTTGCCTTCCTCACGGAGACCTGGATGAACGCCTCTTCAGCTCCCGACGTCGCCATCGCTATCCCAGAGGGCTACAAGATCGTCCGGAGGGACCGAAACGCCAACCAGATGGGAGGAGGCATCGCCATCATCCACAGGAACACCATCCGTCTCACGACCAGCACCGACAACACCCTGACCAGCGCCGAACACCTGCATTTCCAGATCCACACCAACCCGAACACCACCCTCAGAGGCACACTGATCTACCGACCTCCGGGACCACGCACTCAATTCAGCGAGGACATCGCCGACTTCGTCAGCCCGCATGCCCTCCCCTCCGCTGACTACATCCTCCTGGGAGACCTCAACTTCCATCTGGAGAACAACAACGACCGCAACACCAGCACCCTGCTCGACAACCTCGCCAACCTTGGACTCAAGCAACTGGTGTCCACCCCCACCCACCTCGCCGGACACACACTCGACGCAGTCTTCTCTTCCAGCACAGACATCGACTTCAGCCACGCCACAGAGCTTCAATGGACGGACCACAGCTGCGTCCACTTCACCTTCAAGAGAACGACGACCCACCAACACCAGCAACAGGCCGCCCGCAGAAGCTGGAACAAGATCACAGCAGACCAGCTCGCCACCTCCCTGAGCCAGCACCCTCCTGCCAGCTCAGCGAACCCCAGCCAGGCCGCCGACAACCTCACGAAGTGGATAAGCAACTGCGCTGACGAACTCGCCCCACTGAAGACCCCGCCTAGCAGACCCGGCAGCAAGAAGGCCCCATGGTTCACCGACGAACTCAAGAGCTCCAAGAAGAACTGCCGAGCCCTCGAGAAAGTCTGGAGAAGGGAACCGACACCGGACAACAGGACCTCCTTCAAACTTGCCACCCGGAAACACCACCAGCTGATCCGCGCTGCCAAGAAAACAGCTTTCAAGGACCGGCTGGACAACAACGCACACAACTGCAAGGAACTCTTCAACATCGTGAAAGAGCTTTCCAACCCCAGCGCAGGAAACAACGACATCACCCCATCGCAAGACCTCTGCAACTCCCTCGCCTCATACTTCCCACAACAAGATCGCGGACATACACAACAGCTTCAACAACCAACCAACGCACACCATGACCGAACAACCACCCCCCACCACCACCCTCCACGCCTGGACCCCGATCAGCACCGAAGACACCATCCGCACGATGAACTCCATCCACTCCGGATCACCGACCGACCCCTGCCCTCACCACGTCTTCAACCAGGCCGACGCTGTCATCGCACCCCACTTGCGAGACATCATCAACACATCCTTCGACACCACCATCTTCCCTGAGAGCTGGAAACACGCCGAACTCAGCGCTCTACTCAAGAAACCAACAGCAGACCCCACCGACCTCAAGAACTACCGCCCCATCTCGCTCCTCCCGTTTCCAGCTAAAGTCATCGAGACGAACGGATCCCTCGACCCCTCACAGTCCGGCTTCCGAGCCAATCACAGCACCGAGACCGCCCTCATCGCCGCCACCGATGACATCCGAGCCCTGATGGACAATGGAGAAACAGTGGCCCTCATCCTCCTAGACCTCTCCGCGGCATTCGACACGGTCTGCCACCGCACCCTAGTACGGCGCCTCAGCAACATCGGAATCCAGGACAAGGCGCTGGAATGGATCATCTCCTTCCTCGACGGAAGAACACAGAGAGTCCGCCTACCACCGTTCAAGTCAGAGGCCTCCGAAGTCATCTGCGGCGTCCCTCAAGGATCATCTCTGAGCCCCACCCTCTTCAACGTCTACATGAGCCCCCTCGCGGCCATCGTACGCAAACACAACCTCAGCATAATCTCCTACGCCGACGACACCCAGCTGATCCTCTCCCTGACCAACGACCCCGCCGCCGCCGCCAGAGCCAACCTGCACGAAGGGATGAAAGAGGTGGCCGAGTGGATGACGTCCAGCCGCCTGAAACTGAACTCGGACAAGACGGAGGTCCTCATCCTGGGCTCCTCGCCCTCCGCCTGGGACGACTCCTGGTGGCCTCCCGCCCTGGGCACCGCACCCAAACCGACAGACCACGCACGCAACCTGGGCTTCATCCTGGACTCCTCCCTCTCCATGACCAGGCAAGTCAACAACGTCTCCTCGGCGTGCTTCAACATCCTACGCATGCTACGGAGGATCTTCTGGTGGATCCCCACCGAGACCAGGAAGACCGTCACCCAGGCCCTCGTCACCAGCCGACTGGACTACGGCAACGCCCTCTACGCCGGCACCACCGCCAAGCTCCAGAAGAGACTCCAGCGGATCCAGAACGCCTCAGCCAGACTCATCCTCGACATCCCACGAACCAGCCACATCTCCGGACATCTGAGAGACCTTCACTGGCTCCCCGTCAACAAAAGAATCACCTTCCGCCTCCTCACCAACGCACACAAAGCCGTACACGACCAAGGCCCGAGCTACCTCAACAGCCGACTCAACTTCTACGCTCCCAAACGCCACCTCCGATCAGCCAACCACGCCCTCGCCGCCGTCCCCCGCATCCGACGAGCGACTACCGGAGGAAGGTCCTTCTCCTACCTGGCCGCCAAGACCTGGAACTCCCTCCCTCCCGACCTGCGCCTGACCCAAGACCACCTCTCCTTCAGGAAGAAGCTGAAGACCTGGCTGTTCGAGCAGTAGCGGCACCCCCCCCCCCCCCCCCCCCCTACGGGTATGTAGCGCGCTTTATAAGTGTCATTGATTGATTGATTGATTACTCTTGCAAACCTTTGTGATTTCCAATATATATTATATGCGTATATTTGCTTTTGAGTACATTTGCTGCACAAATGCAAATTCACATCCCTTACTCCCCCTTTCTCCCCGCCATGAGTAATACTTTACTCCTGTCTTTGCCTGGAGTACATTTTCTCCCATGTTTAATGTGAAAAAAAGACTGGAGAGAAGTTGTTAAATACCCTTAAACATGTAAGTTTGTGGGTGTGCACACCTCGCAGAGCGTTGCAACACTGGAAATACCAATGCTCCCAGTTTTTCCACTTTTGTGGGGTTTGATGCTCACATATACCACATGCTCTGAACTGGTGGTAAACCTCTGGCAGGGAGGCTGCTATGGGGCGAGGGGAAGTAAGTACTATAGTGGGAAAGACGGGGGACTTAAGTCATTACATACTTCCTGTCCCTTTGCTGAGGGTTAGGCGGTAGTAGGAAAACTGGTCCAGGCTTCAATGCAGCCTGTTCTATAATTGAATATACTGGCTGGATTTTCCTTGTGGTTAAATTTTGTCTGGTGTCCTCCACCCAGTAAATCAGATTGCAGCTACATTGGCCCACACATGATTGCATGTGGAAATTCAGCTGAGTTCATAATTGAGGACTAAGTAGATTTGCAGAAATGTGGCATAATCGGATCCCTGCTAGTTTCCAAACCCTGATATAACATGGGCTCTGGCACCATATGCGAAGCTATTATCACTACTTTTATATAGCAAGAATAATGCCGTAAGTCATGTCCCCAAAAGGGACAATTGGATGTTCTTAGGGACCAGTAGATTTCGGAAGCATTCTGTTCCTTGTACAAGTAGATATTTTACGACATTCCACACCCCATGTTATTTCTGTAGCAAAAGCTAGACAAAGGACAACGGAGCTTCATACAGGGTCACACACTATCCTAAAGTCAATGTAGGATAGGTGTGGGAGGTAGTCTGTGGGTTGTTAATGCATTGTGATGTAGTGTTCTGCAAGTAGACGAATCAAGTCTTCTACTCTGTCCTAAATGGGGGCATTTCTGCTGGATACAGGGATGTTGCTCCAGATCCTAGGTGCACAGATAGAAACTACCTGCTGCCTTGTGTTTTTTCAAGTATACACTTCTTAGTCTTCAGTCTGATGGATGGCCTGCCTGTGGGTGTGCTGAGAGCCCCCAGAGCTGGTAAGCTCATCTCTGAATTAATCAGTTGTGCTTGCCTTTAACCCCTTCCATGCTGATGACGGCCGGGAGCCGTCATGGCACACAGTGCTCGTGTGCTGATGACGGCTCCCGGACGTCATGACCACGCCCGCGATCGGAATGTGCCGCACAGGAGCGGAATTCTGGCCGCGGGCAAGGGGTTATAGCATTGTAAATGATGCAGGTGCTTTTGAAGATGGTTCGACCTGGCCAGCGGAGCCAATGGAGTTTCATCGGGATGTGGGTGATGAGATCATATTTCTTTAGGCCACCAATGAGCCGTGCTGCTGTATGTTGGACATTCTTAAGGAGTGCCTGTATGATGCCTTGGAACGCACAGAGCAGGGCGCTAACACCATCCAGATGTGACCGTGTGTGTACTTGAACACAGTTCTGAAGTCTCTTTCTAGAAGAAAAATTCTCATTTTTTGTTGAAGAGAGAGCTGATACCAGGCGTCTTTGTTTTTCTGGCGATGTGTTCCTTGAGAGTGAGGTTTGTGTCCAAAGTGAATCCCGGTGATTTGGTATTTGGTGGCAGGTTGGGTTTCAAGTCTTCATGGTACAGGTCATTGACCCTCATTTGTACCGTTTCTTGTTCACCGGTCTTGGCAAAAAACAAGAATTCTTTCTTGGTTGGGTTGAGCTGCAGGTCTGGATTGTATGCAGTATGTGAGATGTTGCATGGATGAAGCAGAGGAGACTATTAAATAGTTGAGTACCATTGGCATATTGGTGAATCTTGATCCTGCTATCTGTGGATAGATTACCAGGCTGCTCCATGTAGAATTTGAAGATTACCGGAGACTGAATGGAACCATGGGTGACGGCAGGTGATGGTGATCTTTTGGGAACTGGAGATGATCAAGTGAACAAACTAGTTGGTGGGAAGAAGGACATTGCTGGTATATGCCATTCAAGTCTCAGAGGCGATTAGGACGGTAGGGTGATTGACTGTTTCGAAGGCAGCTGAGAGGTCCAGCATGATCAGGAACCAGAAGTCCTCTTCGACTGTAGTCAAGAGGGCATTGTCTACAATGTGTACGGTAGGGAACTTCGTGCTGCAGTGTGATCTAGTCGTGCAAAAGATGTTTAGCATTTGATGTGATCTAGGAGTTGTATGTAGGCTGGTTTAAAAAGATCGTACAGATGAATGATAGGTGAGTGATGGTCCAGTAGTGAGCATGGTCTTCGGTGAATAAAAAAAAATCTTTCCTTTAAAGAGAGGGACTTTCTGACCTGTAACAAGTGCTTCTGGGAAGATGCCTTGAGAGATGGATGTGCTGGCAATAGTGTTTCAATCTATCAATAAATCTGGATTTGCATAGCGCGGCTAATCACCCGTGAGGGTATCCAGGCGCTAGCACTGCAGCTAGGAGGGTTCAGCTAAACAGCCAGGTCTCGAGTCCTTTTCTGACTTCCAGCAGAGTGGATGAGGTCTGGAAGTCAAGTGGGAGGTCATTCCAGGACTTTGCTTTGAGGTAGGAGAAGGAGCACCCTGCATTGTTGCTGCAATGGATGTGGAGGTGTAGGCAAGTCAGAGGGAAGCGTAGCACAAGTGACTGGTCTTTAAGGGGATCTCTTGAGTTTTTTTCTGGATGCAGTGGAAGATAGTGTTTCCCACATGGCTTAAGAGCATCTCCAGAGGGAGCTTTGATGAACGACTGGGGCAAGACAATCTTCGTAAGCAGTGTCTTTAAGAGAGTTGAGTATAGCATTGAGATCTGATTCTAAGGACGTATGGCCATTGCCGCATTCTGTGGGAAGGGGTGGGCTCGAGATGAAGCAGGCTTGGTGTTGTTGATATGCTGATGGTTTTTCTGTATTTTTCTCTGAAGCAGAGGTTGATGGCTTTGCACTTTTGGGCGCAGTGAGGAGGAGGTGGGCCTTGCAGGGGTTTGAGGCAGTGTTGGTTGTGTTGAAAAGCATTCTGCTTCTGTTGTTGTCTTCATTGGTGGTATTGGTATTCTACTTTGAGCTTGTTGCATGGAGGAAATTCACTATCCTGACGTCATCTGGAGTTTCTTTGATTTTCTTTCCTGTCTGCAGGTGGTTTAAACATTGTCTGCGAGGTCTTTAGAGTACCAGGCTGCTGTAGACTTTGTCCTGCATTTGTGTGTTTTTAATTGAGGTGTGGATGTTCCTATCATTTTCCCAAAAAGTTGTTCAGAAGAATGTTTTAGTCAGAGGAATAACTTTTATTGGAAGCAAGATGGCGGCCGTGTAGTGGTGGCCGTTTGCAGCTCTTCAGTGAGGACATTGTTTAGTATTACAAACCTCGTCTCTACAGTCGTACACCAACTGTCTAAAATCGTCTGAATTTGGTGAAAAGACCCGATGCTGGGAGCCCTTACCTTTCAGGTGTTCTGGCGGGGGCTGCCGAGCCAATTCAGTCAGGCAGCAGTGCTCATCGGAGCATTCCTCTCTTCCTGCCGTTGGACCTGTGCGAGGGCCGGTAGGCAGAGCAGATGAAGCAGGCTCGGAGAGGGGCTGGGGAAAAGGAGCAAGAAGCGGAGTGAGAAGCGGAGCGGGGGGCGCCCTGGCTCCGAAAGTAACTACCGGCACAAAGGCTGTGGCGGCGGCGAGAAAGAAGGTTGGAAATGACGAGGCAGCACTTGAAGAGGGAGAGACACCGCGGAGGGTGCAGACACCTCTGGTGGAACCAGCTAAGAAAAGCAAACCGACCTCGGTCAGGACCCGGCAGGTTACAGCCTCAACTGCTGAGATTTACAAAAGGCGGTAAGGAGAAAGGTATAAAGACAGTGGAGGCAAGGAATGTGATGGACTGGGCTGACGCTCAGGAGGCTGAAGGTTCAAGCAAGGGGCGGAGAGCCGACTCTGGTACTGGTGCTGTGCAAGCTTCACCCCCCCCCACCACCCCCCCCCCCCTGGGGAAAGATATTGGATGTACTCCAACGATTTCCCCCACATTGGTAATTACCCATGCAACCCTTGGAGCAGCAGATCAGCCGGTGGCTAGCCTAATTGGGCCGGACAGAGTGGTGCTAACCGCTAGCAATGAAGCTATGAACAGGGTGGGGAATGGAGTCCGCATCCTCCAAGAGCAGATCGGCTTGGTTATGGCCATTATTACGGATCAGCAGGCTCAGCAGGTTTTTGAAGCCTCTATAGGAAGCAATGGAGACAAGACCATAGGGGGAGAGACTGGAAACTCCGACTCCTTGGGCGTAGGGAGCAGTAAAAGTATTCTGGACTCAGAGAAAGAGAAGGTCCCCAGTGAGTGCTTCTACTCCGTATCGGAAGGGGTGGAATGGTCAGAAGTGGAGGATGAAGAAGCTCTTATATGGGGGACAGCAACTTGGAGTCTGAGAGCGACCCTGAACAAGAGCTCCCGGCGACTGCAAAAAGACCTTCCCTATCAAAAACACATGAGCAGCCCCAACGAGATCTAAGTTGTGATCATTTCTCCTCAATGCCACTCCAAGGCAGCCCTAATTTGGAAACAACCCAACTCCCACTCTTGGAGGTGATTCATCTGGCAATTTTAGCACATAGGGAGGAAATGCGCCAGGATAGCCGCAAATCCCAAGCGGCAATGAGGAAGATGCAGGGTGTGGTTAGGAAATTATCTAAAGCCTGTGTTAATGTGGGGGACAGAGTCTCGAACCTAGAGGAGAGGGTAGTTACAACAGAAGCAGAGGTTGCTGCAGCTACTAGTAAAGTCGAGTCTTAATGCGCCCAAGTTACCGACTTTAAATGGAAGCTAGAGGACATGGAGAACAGGCTCAGAAGAAACAACCTTAGGGTCCTGGGAATACCCGAGGGAGCAGAAGGGACGGATGTTAGAGCCTAAGCTCTTTGATTCAGCATTCCCGAAGTTATCTAGCTGGAATTGGTCTGGAGAAATCCAGAGGGCGCATCGTACTCCTTTCAAAATACGCCGTAATGCAAGGGAACAGGACAAACCAAGGGCAATCTTAATCTTGCTGGGCAACTTTATCTTGAGGCAGGCCATCGCTGAAAAAGCGAGACCAGACGCGAAGAGGTCTAGTGAAGGAATCTCATTCTTTGTCCGCCCAGACTATTGCCACACGACGGTTGAGAGGCGCTGGAGGCTAAGGCAGCTGATTAAGCCTTTTCAGGACAAAAAAAATGCAAGCCTATCTTATAAATCCGGCGCAACTGAAGATAATCAATAAAGGGCGGACACAATATTTTGCATCTGAAGTAAAAGCGCAAGAATATCTGGACTCTCTAGGCAGTCAGTGAATTATTTTGTCCACCCTATAGTATAGTAAGGTTGGTAAAGCACAGCTAGCTGTTGGAAACTAAACGTAATAAGGGGTATCACGTTTTGAAGTAATTTTTAAGATAGTCTGTGCACGTGATGGTTTGCAGTCGAAACAGTGAGGACTAAGGTCTGAGCGCTTCACGAGGGAGGGCGCAGGGTCCTGGGGGATAGAGGGAGGAGAGGGTTGGAGGGGAGGTGCTGGGGGTTGGGGAGAGGGGTGGGGGCGGGGAATGCTATGGTGGAGGGGAAAAAATGCAAAAAAGAGAATTCTTGACACAAACCTTGACACACATCCTATGTATCAAATATGATTTCATCATTCAACTTATGTGGGCTAAAAAGAAGGTAGAATGCAAACAGAAGAATGTCCAAACTTAAGATATACTCTCTGAGCATCGGGGGTTTAAATGACTGGGAAAAAAAGGGGGAGACTTGCTGAATTTGTAAAATCTGAACAAATTGACATCTTGTGCCTACAAGAAACGCATTTACCTTGGGGGGGAAAACATTTGTTGAATTTAAGTGGATTTGAGATCCTGTATTGCTCTTCTCAGACCTCAACAGTAAGGGGGGTGGCTATTATAGGAAAAGTTGGCCTAGGTGGGGCAAAACTCTTAAGGGCCAATGCTATGGGCAGATGGGCACTCTTTGAGATGAATATAGGTATTACCATTTGCGGGATATATGGATCAAATCAGGATGACCCCGAGGTCTTTGAATGCATGAAAAAGGAATTGATTGGGTGGCCTACACCTATTGTGGTCTGTGGGGATCTGAATATTGCAGCAGATTTTGGGGGGGAACTCCATATTCTGGTCGTAAACCCAGGGTTTTCCGTGCTGTCAGACCCGGGACCAGGGTTCAATCCCCGACGCAGCAGGGCCTTGTGCTCAAAATGTCCACGGACTCGATAATTCTCTCCTCGGTGCCGACTCGATTCGTGGGTTCACACTCTGCAACTCTGGGCAATAGCTTGCTTAATCTCCACTACGGCCCCACTGCGATGGGATGCCTGGTCTTCACCTTGGGGATGCCCAGTAGGGGTAATCTCACAGGGAAAGGCCAGGACGGGTTCCCAAAGTAAGCGTCTTGAGACCTTACGGTGAAAGGCGCTATATAAGAACGTATGATTTACGATTTACCCATACAATAAAATCCAAGAGGCCACGTATAGATTCAGGTAAAAGGTGTAGCATATTAGATTACTTGATAAGAGGACATGTAGGATTAAAGGCATATATAGAACGTTAATGGAGGAAATCCAGGATGATATGGAAAAAAATTAGGTCTCATGGGCCACAAAATTGGAAGACCCAGATATGGACCTGGATAGAGCTCTACAGCTGGATAAAAGATTCTCACGTTCCTCGAATCTAAAAGCGCAACATTTTATAACACTTTATAATCTATATTATAAACCCTCAAAACTCTTTGAATGGGGGAAGAGGGAGGATAATAGATGTCCCAAGTGCCTGGATGGTCCAGCTGATCTTATTCACATGTTTTATCAGTGTGAAAAACTCAGAATGATTGAAAGTGAAATTGAGGTATTCTGGGAGGAGCTGCTAGACATCAAGATAAATCTATCCCCAACATTGATGATTTTAGGTTGTGAAAGTAAGCTGGCCCTGAAAGCTGAGACGGAAGCCCTGGTCTTTATATCAGTGGCAGTACTCCGCATTCTCATCTCAGCCGCATGGAAAGATACGGTTGCACCGTCTTCTCAGATGTGGATGATCAGACTTTTAGGCATACACAATCTAGAGGCTGCCCTATACGCGCTTAAGGGCAGAAAAGCACGGGAGATGGGTTTAAAGATCTGGGCACCCGTGGATAAATGGAGGGCCACTAGGCTGCAGCAGTAAATAATATAGTGCTGAAATACATAATGAAGTATATAATGGTTTTTATACTCTTTTAGATCATAAATACACAATCATGCATTTACAGATTATACAATGTCTCTCTCTTTTAAGGCTTCAAGCGGTTTTAAGAGTTTTATCTTAATGTCGGATGATATCTATCTTTTGTACAATGAAGTCAATCCTTTTTTTTTTCACTGTCAATCAATTCTCAATAAAAAAAAGAAAAAAAAATGTTTTAGTCCAATGTGGAGATAGTGTTTATTTATGGAGAAGTCTTTAAAGCTTACAATGGTATAGTCTTCTCGTAGGACTGACCTTGGTTTCCTGGTACTAATTTGAGCAGGTAGATGGGGGTAGAAAAGTCACTTGGTTGTGGGTGGTTTGTATTAGATTGTTGGTGATGTTGAATAGGCAAGGTTGAAGATGTGGTCTTTGGAGTGTGTTGGTTGTGTGACACATTGATGGACTGAAGAAGGGTGTGTGTGTGTGTGTGTGTGTGTGTGTGTGTGTGTGTGTGTGTGTGTGTGTGTCCCCCCCCCCCCCCCCCCCGGTGTGTCCCGAGCTTTTGTTGTGTGGGAGGTTGAACTCAACCAAGAGGGTTGTGTGGTCATGTCAGATGGACAAGATGGTGTGGAGAATTGAGAATTTTGTCTGGGAGGCCTGTAGATGAGATTGAAGGTGGAGGTCTGCCCTATCCCATGGTGGCCAGTCGCTTTAGGGGTACAATGCCCTATATAATCAGACTTTGTGTTAGTTGGTTGAGATGCCTCCTGTATTCTCTTTACTTTCCATGGGAAGTTGTGAGTAAATCCATCTACAGCGTTGGGTACTAGCTTTTTTATTGGAATTAGTTGAGGTACAGTTGAAGACTGGTGTCCCTAGCCACCCATGGTTCCTCACTTCAGCAGTTCGAGTTGGCCCTAGTTCATAAGGACATATGATGGCTGGTCACTTTCTACAGTCTTCTTTTTTAAGATGGTTAGTTACCATCCAGTCGCCTGTAGGCATTGTCAATAGTACTAGAGTGTGTGATGGATTTTCAATCTTTAGTATTATTAATGTCAGCGTTGTTCTTGCAGATGAAATTAAATGAAAGCTCTGGCTAGGTAGCGGTGTAAAATAATCTATGAATAGGAAGAATGAGCAGTGGGTGACCCTTTGGATATGTCCATGAGGATTTGAGTGGTTCCATGTTGAAGCGAAGTCGTGAGATGTGATCTTTGAGTGAGGTATGAGGCGAGCTATTTCTAGATAGTTCCATGATCTCTTGTGTGATAGGCTCTGTAGGAGCATGGGGTGTTGCACCATATCCAATGTAGAGTAGAACTCTATTATTAGGAGTACTGCTATGCTGTTTGAATCACAATGTATGCCCGTCGACTGTAGCACAACCAATCACAACCTATGAAAGAAATGCACACAGCCTTCTTATCCATCCCTGGGGGATTTGCTGAGCTCCTGGCTGTGACAGCATAGTATCTATTGGAGAGTGGATGGCCGTATCCAGGCTGTGATGGCCTGTTAGGGCTAGGATGAACTTACATAAAATACTGTGATGTATATGATTTCCATCGGGGAGGCAGTATGTTACCCTGTGGATATTGCATGAACACAACAGTGCTATCGGATTAGCTTTCATTCACTGTAATCTATCGTTCATGCAAAACTCATAAGTTCACATTGAATGTGACTGTATAGTTCGCTAGTAAGGTATACAGCACACTACATGCCCAAGGCTGCAGTTTGGGCTGACTGTTGCCATTGGAGCAAGGTCAAGGCTGATTTGCATACAGCTGGCTCCAAACTGATGTGGCACGGTGTGCAAAATACAGATGGATTGGGATGCGACCCAGGTTATTACCAGTGGCTGAGATTAATTCAAGCATTCAATCGATCACTGATTTGTGTACTTAAGGCTGTGTCAAGGCTTTGGTCTGAGAAGGGGGAACACAGGATGCCTATAGTATATATTTTGTTGACTTTTTCTGAGGTTTTAATGGTATCCACCGGCGGCAAGCGTACACTGGTTTTGACATAGGGTACCCTGTACCGATCTGATGAGTTCACTCGGTCTATAAACATATAGTACTCACTGGGAACAGGCTGAGTTTACATTGGCTGCAATAAAAAAGCTTGTGTTGACTCTGTATAGTACCCATTAGTTACAGCATACCTCAAGTTAGTTACGATCATATGGTATCAGACCTCAGTCAGGTGTCCGGGCAAGGGGCCAAGCGGGGGGGCTACTGGGTTTCAGACCTGTATTTTGGTCCTGATATCCAGAGCTCCGTCGCCCTTTTGCTTGACCAAATATAATCCCTTCTGCACTTGACTCATTGATAGCGATGACGAGCAGTCCCAGTCTTCTCAGGCATTTTAGTGCTCAAACTTAGCCCTCAACTAACACACATTTGAATAATAAATGATTGTCGAGCCCAGTGCTTGGCTTTCAAGGTGAAAAGTACTTTAATGCACACAAGAACTAAATACTGCACATAGGTAAGTGTATAGATAAGCAATTTAGTGTTCTGGAGCTAGAGTAGGTCCCACTATTGATTCTGGTCCCACCTCATGGTCCAGGCGGTCCCCTCCCTGGACTGGGTCTTGTGTGATTCTATGGTGCAGATTACCCCTAAACGCGTGCATTAGCTCCCAACCATTTTAACTCTGTTCACTGGTTCTCGGTTAACATGTCTCTTTTAGTCTGTGAATTAATTAATCAATCAATCCATCATAGAGGCTTGTGTTGCGTGGCTTGTCACCCCAGGAGGTCTCCAGGCACTGTGGGCTTTAATGGATCCTCGGTCAGAGAGAGGTGGAGGTTGAAGAGCCAGGTCTTAAGCAACTTCCTTTATTCCCTCTGGGAGGGAGACCTGTGTAGGCGGAGGGGGAGATCGTTCGAGGGTTTGGCAGCGAGGAAGGAAAAGGAGAGGCCCCCGTGTCTGCTCCGACGGATGTATGGGACTTGGTCTATGGCGCGGGAGGAGGAGCGGAGCTCTTTGGTTAGACGGTGGAAAGTCAGTAGTTTGTTGATGTAGGTTGGTCTGGTTTTGTGGAGTGCTTTGTAGGCTTAAGTGAGGAGCTTGAAGAGGCGTCTATTCTGAACAGGGAGCCAGTCGAGGACGACCATAAGGTGAGGGGTGAGGCTGGGTCTTCCGGGAAAGTCGAGGATGAGTCTTGTTGCTGAATTCTGGATGGTTTGGAGGAGTTGTTTGGTGGTTCTGGCGTAGAGAGCATTGCTGTAGTAGAGTTGACTGGAGATTAGGGCCTGGATTATTGTTGTTCTGGTTGAGATGGGGATCCAGCAGAAAATCTTGTAGAGGGTGTGAAAGCAGGCGGCGGAGACTGAGTTGATCTGTTGTTTCATTTTGAGGTGGGCGTCCAGGATGATTCTGAGATTGTGGCTGTGAGGAGACTGGGTAGGTACTGGGCTGAGTGCAGAGGTTCCACCAGGTGTCATCCCAGGGGGTAGGACTGGTTTCCAAAGATGATGACCTCCATCTTGTCCAAGTTGAGTTCAAGGCAGTTGGCTTTCATCCAGGTGGCGATGCTGGTCATGGTGGTTTGAAAGTTGAGTCTTCTGGTGTCTGGGTATCCTGAGAAGGATAGGACGAGCTGGGTGTTGCAGCGTAGGAGACCATGTCGAATCCGTGGGTGCGGGCGATGTTGGCCAGAGGAGTTATGTACGATTGAAGAGGGTGCAGTTGAGGGAGGAACCCTGGGGGACGCCGCAGACTGTTTTTGGGTAAGCAAAGGGTGGAAGGTGGTTACTGTGAGTTCGTCTGGAGAGGAAGGAGGCTATCCAGTTGAGAGCTTTGCCTTAGATGCTCATGTGGTGGACTTTGGTGATATGGGTGTGGTGGGAGACCACGTCACAGGCTGCTAAGAGGTTGAGGAGGATGCCCTGATCGAGGATGTGTCTGGTTTCTTGGTGGCTGCGATCAGGGCTGTCTCGGTGCTGTGGTTTGGTTGGAATCCTGACTAGGAGGGGTCGAGCAGGTTCTCCTCGAAAGTTCGTGAGCTGGCGGTTGACTGCCTTCTCCAAGACTTTGGCGGAGAAGGGGAGGAGCGAGATGGGTCAGTAATTCTTGAGTTGTTGTGGTTGACCGAGGGCTTCTTGAGGAGGGGGTTTGACCTCTGCATGCTTCGAGGCGTTTGGCATGGTGGCAGTGGTTATGGAGGAGTTCAGGAGTCCAGCGAGGGTGTATCCAATGACTTCGCTTCCTAGGTTGTACATGTGGTGTGGGCAGGTGTTCGAGGGGGATCAGCAGTTGATGGAGATGGTGTCTTCCAAAGAGTGTTGCAGTGAAAGAAATCTGCTAGTGTGTCGCAAAAGGTTTGGGAGGGGCGAGTGGTGTTCTCATTGTGGAGTGACATGTTGAAGAGCTCTTTGGTGCGGTTGGTGCTAGCCTCTAAGTGGGCGGTGAGGGCTTCTTTTTTTGATTTCCTTTAGCCGGTGGTGGCAATTCTTGAGGGCGGTCTTGAAGGCGCTGCGATTTGGGCGGGTCTTGTCGGAGAGCCAGCTTCTTGCAGTGGTGTTGAGGGTCATTAGTTTGGGGGTGAACCATCTGGCTTGCTTGGTGGTTCTTCAACTGGGAGTTTTCTTTTTCTTCCACGGGGCGATGCAGCAGAGGTAATCCAGTTGGAGAAGTCCATAGAGGGTGGTTTAGATTCGTTCAGGGCAGCAGTCCAGAAAGGTTTGGTGTCTTTGCTCTAGTTGAGTCGGGGAGGAACGAGTGTCTCATGGCAAGCTTTCATGGCCGTCAATGGAGAAGTGAGTGGTGCTGTGGGAGAACTTGGCGCGTTCGCTGGTGGAGAAAATAGGGCCAGGATGTGTCCTACGTCCAGGTGGTGACCAGTTGAGCGAGGCTGATGGTGCTCACGTTTTTGAGAAGAGAGGTGGTGTTGAAGTCGACGGGGTCTTCGAGGTGGAAGTTGAGGTCTCCCAAGAACATGTAGTGGGCTGAGTCTATTGATTGTGGGCGGTGAAGTCCGGGATATTGTTGCAGAAGTTAGCACGGGGGCCTGGAGGTCTGTAAGCAAGGTCCCTATGATGGTGATTTTGGCATTGGGTTTATTCTGGAAGTTAAGCTGTTCCATGATCAGTGTTGTGTCGTCGTCCAGGGCAATGCACTCGAGGGAGTCTGTGGATGATGGCGACGCCTCTTGCTGGTCTGTTGGGGCGATCGCGGTGAATCATTTTGTATCCGGGGGCGTATCGGTGGCAATGTCTGGTGCAGATTCGCTAGTTTAGGACTGGCACACACTGCTCTGATCCTTTGGTACTCACTAGGAATGGATGAGCTCATGCTGGCACTGATTCTGTGGTACTCACTTGTATAGGGCAGGCTCACACTGCTCCGATCCATGGTACTCACTAGGCACGGATGAGCTCAAGCTGGCCCGGATACTCTGGTATTAACTGGAGTACAATAGGCTCACTCTGCTCCGATCCCATGGTACTCCGTAGGGACAGATGATCTCATGCTGCCACTGATTCTGTGGTACTCACTGGTATAGGACAGGCTCACACTGCTCTGATCCCATGGAACTCAGTAGGGACGGATGATCTGCTGGTGGCACTGATTCTGTGGTACTCACTGGTTTAGGACATGCTCACACTGTTCTGGTCCCATGGTACTCTGTAAGCACTCATGAGCTCATGCTGGCACTGATTCTGTGTTACTCACTGTTCTAGGACAGGCTCACATTGCTTCGATCCTATGGTAGTCACCAGGCACGGATGATCTCATGCTGGCACGGATCCTGTGGTACTCACTGGTTTAGGACAGGCTCTTGCTGGCACGGATACTCTGGTATTCACTGGAGTAGAATAGGCTCACTCTGCTCCGATCCCATGGTACTCCGTCAGCACTTATGAGCTCATGCTGGCACTGATAACTGTGGTACTCGCTAGTGCAGGGCAGGCTCGTACTGCTCTGACACCATGGTACTCCGTAAGTACGGATGAGCTTGCAGTGATGCTGTAGTACTCACTGGTACAGGGCAGCCTTACACTGGTCTGATCCTATGGTACTCACCAGGCACGGATGAGCTCACTCTGGCACTGATCCTGTGGTACTCACTGGTAAAAGGCAGGCGCGCATTGTTGTGATCACATGGTGTTCACTACTCTCTGGTAAATGCAGGCAACTTGGACGCATTGTATTTGTATTTATATAGTACTTACTACCCCTGACGATGCGTTGAAGCGTTTTACGGCGAGTAGCATGCTACTCTGCAATCCAGGGTTAGTGGTTAATGCAGTGGTTAAATGTTGAGTATTGCGATTAGTCATTTGCTCTCAAGAATAAAATAAGCATTTGCAATGCAATAGGTCTCGCATTTGCGAGAGTTTGAGCTGTTAGCATTGTAAATGACAGTGCCTTTTATTTATGTTTTAAAAAAGAAAACTTAAAAAAAAAAGCTTTTTCATTTACAATGCCAAAAGCTGAAACTTGTATAATTTCGAGACCTATTGCATTGCAAAAGCTTGTTTCATTTAAAGCCAGCCAAGGTCTCAGAGTTCTGAACAATAGAACCTTTTGTTAACAAATATATATAGTTGGTAGTACTTTGATGGTCTAGATCTCGGAACCTATTTAGATTTCCACCTCGTCTCCTCCGACTTCACTGTCTCTGAACTTCCCTCCCCAGTGAAAATGGGTCCAACATTTCAGAGCTTAAGAAACTGGAACTAACTTTCCCCAAAGCAAATGCCTGGGGGAATGAAAAATGAGAGAATTGGAGCTAGAGAAAATGAGGCTAGTTCATGAGGAGAAATAGAGAAAAGGAATAAGAGGGATAATGAGGAAAAAGATAGGGCAGTGGAAAAAGAAAGGCTGGAACTAGGAAAAAAGCAATGGTTAAGGAACATGATTTATTAATTAGCAACAGTAGCCCCAAACTGTGGTCCTACCCAATGTACTGTACCGTTTTGTAAATATATACCCATGTCTCTCGACGGATCGTTTTTAGCATACTCAAAACCCACTGATCAAATTAACATTGGTTGGTAAAGCCAGGAATGGTTCGGACTATCTATGCGCACAGGCTCACTTCGCTACCTACCTATCAAATACTGCAGTTGAGGTGCATAGTATGGCCCCGCTCCCACTTCAGTCACTGACTGGCACAGCAGTCCCTTCTTATATAAGAAATATTGCTACTGCTATATGCACAAATGGAGCATGGGACAGATTACGGAAATAAGTGGGTTGTGGTGTAATTTTCTCCACGCACCTACCCTAACACGAGGCGATCGGGATCCCTCAGCTGGATGCTGTAAGACTCTGTGGTAAATAAAGTATTACCCTGTCATAATTTCTATAAATAAACAAAGGGTCATGCATATAATGAGAGGCAGAGTCCGTGGTGTCCGATTCAAAAGGGCTTTATTTCAATAACTCGAGTTAGGGGAGAATCTGTTCCATCCCCACTAATGTTCAGGAAGGGTCTTCTAAACTTTATTCACAGAGTACAATATTTATACATTCAATTTCGCATATAAGGAGGAGCGCTCCAGGCAGAGCAAGAGAAAGAGAGATAAGAGCATGTGGGCGTGCATGTGGGCGTGCATGAGGGCGTACATGTGGGCGTTCACTTGAGGAGTCATAGGTGAGTCATAGGTGGGTGGATACATGAAGGGGGGTTGCATGGCCAGCGGGAACTTTGCCCTACTTGTGTGCGCAACTTGATCATGACGTGCAACTGACGGGTAACTGGGGGGAGCTGACTTTCGGTCTGGTAGGGAGGCCTTCAGTGTCAGGGCGACCAGCACGTCTGGTATTATCTGATATCTTATGTCCGGGGATGTATTATCTGAAGCAAAGGTCGCTCATCACCAAGAGCCAGTGTGGGCATATATTTCTTCGTTCATTGCGTGGAGGCCGTGGGCTTTCTACGGGTGCGAGCTCTGCAAATCACTTAAACGGAGACAGAAAGGCTAGGCCCTATCTCTGCAGACGGGTTCTGTTTACCTTCTTCACCAGGCAGGAATGTTATTCTGTAGAGCAAGCAGATAACTGTTGTGCAAAATACTGTCTTGGCACCCGTGCTGGGCCCCTCTCGGCTTAGCCAAAAGTATGCGAGTCAGGGATACGTAGCTGCAGCCCTCAGAGTGTCTGGAGGCATGAAACTTCAATTCTGGGACTGGCTCTGGCTGAGCCACAAAATGGAGAAATGGGTTCTTCTCGTTATATTAAAAGTGCACAATGCAAACACAGGCCACATGGGCCTCAGTGCAAAATTAACGTTTCTTTCATGGGAGACTTGGTGACTGACATCTTAATGTGGGACGTAAATGCAGAGGCATCATTATTGCAGGCCATAGAGGGAAAATGCATGGGTGACATGCACATACACTAAACGTTGGGGTACACGCAGGGGACATATTGGCCATGTAAAATTTCTTTTTCCTCATTCCCTCCTTGTCCCCTACTGTACCCTTCAGGACACATCTATTTTCATGAGACCCTATATTTGATCATACAGCATCATTTGTTCATCTTTGATCCTTTGAATACGTGGATGTGGAACACAGGCAGTTGCACACAGGCCGCAAATGGCCGGGCCACACTGCAGACAGAGACAGCAGCCGAATATCATAAGTAGTATCATTCCTAGGAACGACAACACTTTCCATCCCCATGCCGATATTACACCCCAGAGCCAACTGGACCAAGTCCATGTGCCTGGGTCTTGATGTATATCGTGAGCAATCTTGTGGAGCCTTGTTATTGCTGCGTACACAGATGGCGCGTTATTTGGAATGAAAACGCAGCAACTGGAGCCGATCACTCTACAGGCCCGCCCCTATCCGCCAGGATGACGTCAAGAACAAGGCGGTTCTGAAGAACAACCAATCAAATGGCAGACTGCTCCTGGGTCAAGTTCGCCAGGGCAGATGCAGTCTCATTCACAACTGCTTCCAGAGTCCTTGTTAACCTGCGTATGAGTTTACTGTTTTGGACGGGACCTATGAAGAAAAAGAATCCTTTGTTGAAATCTGTATATTGCTCCCAGGCTGTCTCAGTCTGATCAATCTCTGAGGCATCAGTCTCTCTCCTGTGTCTAACATGCTCTAGTTGTGAATCTCGATGATAATGGGGTGGGGCCAGAAAGACGGGTGGCAGCAGGAACGCTATATAGCATGTCCCACCCCAGTCTAAGGGCAGATGTACATAGGCTGTCTGACCGCAAATGAAATGGGTATGGCGAGATGCTTTGAAAGAAGACTTTCCTTTATCATTAAAATCTACCACAGCATTACACTCGCTGTGTCCCATATGTACTGATCCTTTCTTTCTAACGCACAAATCACCTTTTACTGGTAGGACTAAAATAGACGGTGGACCCGCATTTTGCATGGGCTGAACATTCAGCATTATAAAGTTGAGGGAAGCATTTCCTTGCTCGTACTCTTCATTTAGATCGGTCCCCTTCCTTTGGGGGAGTCCGTCTTCGTCTGGAAAACATGCCTCATTCATTAATTTATTCAAATTCCCCCATATCCAGTCACCCTGGTAAACTGTGGACGTTCTGTCTAGTGATGACATTAAGGCAAACCATGCTCCGCACGAACCATTGTGGGAGAACGGAAAAGGGAAGAAGGACAGAACTCCCTTCGTCTTTTGATTAGGTGGGAGTTGGCCACATACCCAGCAATCTGTCGCATTGCTGGTCTGATGAGAACGGTGCAACATCCGAATAAAAGTATTGTTGCGCAGGGCCAGTCGATATGACAGTTCATGGGGTGGCAGATCACTAAATGTATGCTCTACAGTGTCATTAATGGAAGAGTGTACATGTGAGGCAATAGGAGGAAAGAAGACATGTAATATTAAGCTGACACAGATTATAGTGATGCACAGAAGAGACAGAAAAATCAAAGATACTATACATCTACTACGTAATATCTTGCAGTATTTTTCTTTCATTTTGCTCTTTTTACTATTATTGTCCGCGATCTTATGCATGTCAGAAATCTTGTTCAACCGATTCACCACCTAGTGGACTTAAATGATTAAACGTCGTCTGGCTTTCTAGATCGTAATTTGGACCTGTACTCTTGCTGTGGAGTCTTTTCTAGCAAAGGGGGCTCAAAGTCTGTAGTGTCTTTATTCTTTACCAAAGTTCCAGAGTCTCCAAAGTACTTTTTGCAGTGATGGGCATGGAGCCACCCTTTTTTCCCTTCGACTTTGATGGCTGTCCTCGTTGTTAGTAATACTAACTTCGGCGCCTTCCAATGCGGCTCAAGGGGGCTTGATCAAGCAAAATTCCGGACGAGAACATAATCCCCTGGGGCTATGGCGTGCTCCTTGACCTGAATGTTGTCAGGGAAGGCGGCGGCAACCTGTGAACGACAAGAGAGTAGTGCAGACATCAAGGAAGCCAGGTAATCTGTAAGCATGTTACTGTCAACATCAGTTATTTTCTTTGGCATAGGCGTACCCCACATGTTCGGCGGTATACCGAAAACCACTTCATATGGTGATAGGCCTGTTCTGGAATGGGCTACCATACGCATGTAAAAGAGGGCAACCGGCAAGGCTACCATCCAATCCACGCCTTTTTCCGCACAGATCTTTGCTAGTTTCGTCTTTATTGTCTGATTATGTCTCTCTACAAGGCCTGCTGCTTCAGGGTGTCGCACACAATGGAACTTCCAGCTATATCCTAACAGAAGAGACACTTGTTTCATTAATTCAGAAGAAAAAGGCTGACCATTGTCTGAGTAAACGACACGGGGCAATCCGTATCTAGGGAAGAATTCTCGCACCAATTGTCTGGCGGTTGTCACAGCAGTATAATCTGGGACTAGATACGCTTCTGTCCATCTAGTTAGTGCACACACAACTACCAGGACATACTTGTAACCTCTACATCTGTCCATTTGGATATAATCCATCTGGAGGACCTCAAAAGGGTGGTCAGGAGGATGAAATCCGCCTTGTTCCACCGGGATGCCTTTACCTGGATTGAACTGGCAACAGATCATACATGTTCTTACTTTTTGTTTCGCTGCTGCACGCAGGTGCTTGTTAAACCAGATATTCTGTAAGCTGTCTATCATTGCCTTCTCTCCCAAGTGTGCTGGACTATGTGCTGTGTTTATGATCACTTGTACCATGGAATCAGGGAGAAACCATGTTGCTTTGCCCTTAGTCTTCCAACCTTGGTCAGTCTGGACCCCTCCTTGTTCAGTCCATTTCTTTATTTCATCTGAAGTGGCATGTGTCTGCATGTCGAGTACATCTTGAGAAGGATCCCTGACTGTCATACTTTTTGTCAGTAATGGTACCTCTGTCTTTGTCGTGTCTGTTGGTGTCTGGGCTGTAAGTTTAGCAGTTCGGTCTGCCAGGTCATTACCCTGGGAAATGGTGTCTGTAGCTTTGGTGTGTGCTTTGCATTTCAGGATAGCTATGGCTGCAGGTAAATGTATTGCTTCCAACAGGGCCTGAATAAGCGGGCCGTGCTGAATTTTGGCCCCATGAGAGGTCAAGAAACCTCTCTCCCTCCATAATACTCCAAAATCATAAACTACGCCAAAAGCATATTGTGAATCTGTATAAATGTTCACTTTCAAGTGCTTAGCTCTTATGCAGGCTTGTGTCAGAGCGATGAGCTCTGCTGCTTGTGCTGACAGTATGTCTATTCTTTGTGTCTCTATGACTTCAGTAGCAGTGGTCACAGCATATGCTGCCACTAATTCTCCTGAACTCGTTCTCATGCATGATCCATCTACATAGAGTGTCAGGTCAGGGTCTGGCAGTGCAATATCTGTCAGGTCTTGTCTTGGTTTCGTCACTATATTCATTATTTCCACACAGTCATGTGGTGCTGTGTCTACTGTACTTGAGGGCAAAAGTGTAGCAGGATTGAGGATGTTACATCGTCTGATCTCTATGTGTGGTTGAAATAACGTCAGTTCATATCCTGTCAGTCTCGCTACGGTCAAGTGTTGTGTCTGTGTCCTGTTCAAGAGAACTTCCACTGCATGCGGTACCTGTACTATCAGGGGGTGTCCCAGCACTATCGAGTCACTTTGTCTTATGGCTAGGGCTGTTGCTGCAACTGATTTCAGGCACGCAGGCAGAGCCTTGTCCACTGAGTCCAGTGTACTAGAAAAATAAGCACAAGGCTTGTGTTTTCCTGCTTGATCTTGTGTGAGGACAGATAATGCTGTTCCATCCCGTTCAGTTACGAAAAGCATAAAGGGTTTGCTGTAACTAGGAGTCGCTAAAACTGGCGCTTGACATAAGGCTCTTTTTAATTCTTCAAATGCCAAGGTGTGTTCTTGTGTCCAAGGGAGGACAGTCGAAGACGCTGCCTCCTGTGTTGTCAACTGTATGAGTGGTTTGGCTAGATAGGCATACTGGGGAATCCACTGCCTGCAGTATGAAGTGAGGCCAATGAAGGCCCGCACTTCCTTTTGTGTCTTGGGCTGTGAAAGGTTAGCAATTAACTGAATACGTTCTTGTGTCAGCTGTCTACCCCTCTTGGACAGCAAGTGTCCAAGGTACACCACTTGCTGTGCACAGAATTGTAACTTTGAAGGGGACACTTTGTGCCCCTTGTCTGCCAGAAAGTGTAAAACCGTCAGTGATGCATCTTCACAGTCTGTTTCTGATCGTGCTGTAATTAGGATGCCGTCTACGTACTGTATCAGTCCTGTGTTGGTAGGCATATTAATACTGTCCAGCTGTCTTTTTAATGCTTTACTGTAAATGCTAGGACTCTCTGTAAAACCTTGTGGTGCTCTCGTAAATTTAAAACTGCGTCCTTTTAAACTGAATCCGAAAAGATACTGGCTGTCTGGATGAATTGGAACGCTAAAAAAAGCATTCTTCAAGTCAATGACTGTAAAGAACGTTGCCTCAGAATCAATAGCAGTCAGTAATGAAGAAATGTCTGGGACCACTGGGTATTGTGGGACTACGCATTTATTCAATTCTCGAAGGTCAACAACTAGTCTGTAAACTGGCGGTGCATTAGGGTCTGATCGTTTAAGGATAGGAATGACAGGTGAGTTACACACATTCGAGTCAGTCTCCACCACCACCACCCCTTGTGCAATGAGTTAGTCAATAATTTTCAATAAGGCCACTTCGGCATCAGGTGGTAACTTGTATTGTCGTATACGTGGTAGTACTACTCCTGCTTTGAGAGTGACATGGTGTGATGTTATGTTCATGTAACCTACGTCAGTCGGACCTTGTGCCCATAGGTGCTGTGGTACATTCTGGAGTCTGTGGTCAAAATCCGTCAACACATAATGACCCTTAAAATCACGTAAGAACAATCGCACTCCCTCCGGAGAACAACAGATAACTGCTCCTAGTTCTTTTAATGTCTTTATACCAAGTAAGTTTTCTGGACATGATTTAGTAAGTAGCAAGTCTGTGGTACGTGACAGTGGACCAACCCCGAGGGAGACTGGTTTCGATACTTCATTAACAATAGGCTTTCCTGAAAATCCCAGGGAAACATTGTGAGCCCGAGAGAGGTGCCCCTGGAACCTCGTCATGGCTGATGGTAGTTCTGCTCGCCCCTGTGTCAATCAGAAACTTTCTGTCTTGTCCCAGTACATGACTATGTACATAGGGACCCTCTTGATCTACAGGAACCTCAGTAAGGGGCAAGCCAACTTCCCTCTCAAGGCTGTTTCATGAGTATGATTGGTATTCTGGATAGTCTGACTGTGTGTACTGATACATTTGTGGTGTAGTATGAACAGGCGGTGGTGGGGGTGGAAAAGTCGCTATTGTCTGTTGTGTGCTATTTTGCCTAGGAGGATGTGGTCGTTCTTTTGTTTTGCCTGTAGCTATATTGTGTTTCAGGACAGCACATTCCTTTACATAGTGACCTGGTTGTTTGCAATAATTACAGTTCCCCTTGACAGGTGTCGTGCCATTTTTGTTCGTATTTGCCGGTACCGTTTGGGCAACCAGCACCTTCATTTTTGTCTCTTTCATGCGTCTCTTTTCCTGATCCTGCTCTTCTCTAATCCTGTTCTGGTGATATTGTAGCATCTGCAACATTTGTGAAGGGCTGTTTGCTTGCCAAGTACTCTCAACCTTCAGTACTCTATTCTTGATCTGGGGTAGGGAATTCTCTACTAATTTGCTCACAAAAAGATGAGGATATGATTCGCTACTGGGCTTAAGGCCACTATTATTAGCAAAACATTTCTCGAATCTAGAATAGAAGTCACTTGTGTCCTCTTCTTGTTTTTGTTTACAGGCTGAAATAGCATCCCAGTCTTCCTTTTTAGTAGTCAATAGTCTGGGCAAAACCTGTATTAGGAGTTCAGGTAGTTCTTTAGCTTTGTCATCAAGACCAACCCCCGGGCCTCTGTCTTTATCCTCTGTTTCCAATTCTGCCCAACTTAACTTTTTCTCTCCCACTTCCCAGTCCTTTTCCTTAAGCTTTTCATAAATGCCTGCAGGCAATAGTACTTTCAATAGTTTCAGAATGTCCGCGTGCGTATAATCTCCGATGCGGAGAATGTCTTTTAATTCTCGGTGAACCCCCCCCGGGTCTTTATCATGGCAGGGCAACATCTTTTTCATTTCCAGTATTTCTAATTTCGTCAAGGGGGTGTAAACATACACCCGTTGAAGCTCATTGTTTGCATTTTTGACGGGATGTACCTCTCGTAGGGGGTTCTGTCTGTCTATGTATAGGTGCTTTCTGTCGTGGTGTGGGGCCGGAAGCATGCATGTGGTCAGAAAATTTAAGTACTTATGTCGTTGATCCAGGATGACGTTAATTAATTCAGAACCCAGGCCTGTCCATCTGTCTAGAAGTATGTCGTCCAGTAATTTATACAATTGACCAGGATCGGAATATTGATTCTCATACAATGTTATTAAATGTTGGACCATGTAAATACCGGCCAAACGCTGTTCGTTCGGCGGGAGGCTCAAGAAAGTTTGAGCCACTATATCATTGCTATATATATTAGAATTGGACACCCACTGGGTGGCTGACCGGGCCAACTCCATTTCGTGTGGGGTGTGAGATCGCTCGCTCTTTATCCGTCGGTTCAGTGCTTTTTCTGTAGCTTGGAATAGATTTTCAAGGGAATATCTTTCTTTTATAGCCGGCCCCTGTTTACGGTAGTCGAGGCACTTGGGCCTGTCAAACCGTCGTGTATTGCCTACATAATTTATTCTGTCCTTCTCCTCTTCTAACTCTTCCGTTGATGACCCACTCTTCTCGTCAGACTCTACTTTGTGTGTTGCTAATATTTCCTTTCGTATTTTCTTCATCATGCTATCTGTCTGTCCCGTTTTATCATGCCGACCGGCATCTATGTTATCACTCCATTCTATCAAACCAGGCTTTACATCTCCGTCTCCTTCGTCTTGTTCCCTGATCAGGCAGTTAATAATAAAACGGAGGATGTAGTTCTTAACCCCCACCTTTCTGTTTTGCATGGCCTGTGCTATACTCTCGGGTCCCTCCCCCGTCCTAATGAAACGGTATATTTTATCTAGATGGTCTTTCATATCTGGTAGTTTGTCCAAATATTCGACGGCCTGTCTTAGTCTTAGTGAAATCACGAGCATTGAGCCCTTTCCTGGTTCTGGATCGTATATACAGTGGGCGATTGCTACATCTATAGTAGGCTCCCCTCCCCCTACGGCCCGGGCACATGGTCGTCTTTCACGAGCTGCTGGAGCTGTTGGAGCTGATCCGCTGGTGGGGGCGGAGGGAAATCTGCGTTTACGTAGTCCGGTGGGGACTCTTCTAGATAGGAGGAAATAAAAGCCTTGGATGCTGTCTGCTTTATTCTACGTACTCTATAGGGTACAGGTGGTGGCGTTCGCGACCTACGGGGTGTTTCTGAGGGGTCACTCTAGCTAGTTCTTCTGAGAGGACGGGATAAATACCAGCAACGACAGCATTTCTTTCTCTATCAGCCTGTTCTGCCTTGACCCGTTCCCCCTCCTCCCGCAGTTCTTTTTCTTTGGCTTTTTCCGCTGCCTGTTTAGTTCTCTCTGCTTTGTGGAATTCTTTCTCTGTTCTCCTATGTGCTTCTTTGCGCCATAACTCAATGGCATCTTTTCTGAGAGGGTCTTGATTTCTTTTTCCATAGCGCTTCCTCTACTCTCATAATGCATTCAGAATCCCACGTTCCCGAGGCAGGCCATCTGTACTTCTCCTCTAAATCCTTTGTGTAATCTACCCATAGGTCTAAATACAATATGGCATCTAGCCTGTGCTTATTATACATGTAATGACCAGGTGTGTCTCTAGGCGGGATGTTAACTGGCTCTTCTAATAAACCTTTCCTGGTCCCTATCTGACGTAATTTCGAAAACAGTGGCATGTTGAAACCAACGTAATGAAAACACAATACACACCAAAATAGTCTGACTGAAACAATCATTAACACTAAAACACTAAAACAGATACAGTTTAACTCCATGTACTTGAAAACAATTAACTTTATGCACTGGAATACAGCACAACTATACCGGTCTCGTAAATGAGACACGTCTTTACCGTGTCCACGCAAATGGACCCGTCTTTACCGTGTTCGTGTGAACGAACCCGTCTTTACCGTGTTCATATAAATGAACCCGTCTTTATCTTTATGCGTTCCCAGTAGTGGTACTCACCGGGAAGCAGAACTTGAAGGCCTCGGATACTTGATACTGCGCATGCGCGGAACGGGTGGACCTCTGGAAACCTCGGACCTTGCTCTCTCATGGGTTGGGCTCTGGTTGGGATGATCCGCGATCCTCACCGCCTCGTGTGGATGCCTGGTCGCAGTCCGTCTCCTCCGTGGGCCTGAGGGAGTAAACGGGAAGTCCCGCTGGCGTGTACACTTTGAAGTCCGTCACGGCTGTAGAAGGAGGCAAGGGCTGGACCTACATCTCCGGCGCGTGGGGAAGGGGATTTGTCCCTATTCGGGCGCCAGATTTATGTGGTAAATAAAGTATTACCCTGTCATAATTTCTATAAATAAACAAAGGGTCATGCATATAATGAGAGGCAGAGTCCGTGGTGTCCGATTCAAAAGGGCTTTATTTCAATAACTCGAGTTAGGGGAGAATCGGTTCCATCACCACTAAGGTTCAGGAAGGGTCTTCTAAACTTTATTCACAGAGTACAATATTTATACATTCAATTTCGCATATAGGGAGGAGCGCTCCAGGCAGAGCAAGAGAAAGAGAGATAAGAGCATGTGGGCGTGCATGAGGGCGTACATGTGGGCGTACATGTGGGCGTTCACTTGAGGAGTCATAGGTGGGTGGATACATGAAGGGGGGTTGCATGGCCAGCGGGAACTTTGCCCTACTTATGTGCGCAACTTTATCATGACGTGCAACTGACGTGTAACTGGGGGGAGCTGACTTTCGGTCTGGTAGGGAGGCCTTCAGTGTCAGGGCAACCAGCACGTCTGGTATTATCTGATATCTTATGTCCGGGGATGTATTATCTGAAGCAAAGGTCGCTCATCACCAAGAGCCAGTGTGGGCATATATTTCTTCGTTCATTGCGTGGGGGCCGTGGGCTTTCTACGGATGCGAGCTCTGCAAATCACTTAAACGGAGACAGAAAGGCTAGGCCCTATCTCTGCAGACGGGTTCTGTTTACCTTCTTCACCAGGCAGGAATGTGATTCTGTAGAGCAAGCAGATAACTGTTGTGCAAAATACTGTCTTGGCACCCCGTGCTGGGCCCCTCTCGGCTTAGCCAAAAGTATGCGAGGTCAGGGATACGTAGCTGCAGCCCTCAGAGTGTCTGGAGGCATGAAACTTCAATTCGGGGACTGGCTCTGGCTGAGCCACAAAATGGAGAAATGGGTTCTTCTCGTTATATTAAAAGTGCACAATGCAAACACAGGCCACATGGGCCTCAGTGCAAAATTAACGTTTCTTTCATGGGAGACTTGGTGACTGACATCCTAATGTGGGACGTAAATGCAGAGGCATCATTATTGCAGGCCATAGAGGGAAAATGCATGGGTGACATGCACATACACTAAACGTTGGGGTACACGCAGGGGACATATTGGCCATGTAAAATTTCTTTTTCCTCAACTCAGACACAAAGGGGCGGGGGGCTCTACAAGAGTGGCACATTTCGCAAACTAATGGAATACATTGGGGACCACCACACACCGGGCATATTTTTATATTACGGATTACGAGGGCATGTCAATCCAAGATCACAACTTTACCTACAGAGCCTAGTCCGTTCAAAGCATTGGAAAAGCTATGTGTCAGAACATACACACAACATATCTGGGCTATACCGTACAGCCCAGGAGCAGAATACCTGTCTGGAATTGGTGGGGGGAGGAAGGGGATAGACGGGCCTCTCCCTGTCAGAGAGATGTTGAAATGGAGTTGTACACGGACCAGTATGGTCTCCTCCAATAGCATGTTGCGTATTATACATTACGAATTCCTCCATAGCGCTTGCTACACTCTTAGGGCACTTTGGAGGTTCGGTCTGAGAGCGGACTCAAACTGCGCCAGATGAGGACAAGATTTCTTCGCCTGGCCCGGCAGTCGAATACAACTGTACTGGTGCAAAGAGATATCTGCCCTATCCACTATGGTTGAATGTGAGATTAACATGAACTCCAGGATTGCCATACTGGGCTGGATGCAGGAGATCACTAAACAACACAAGAACGTCCTTGCCTTAGCATTATCACTGGCCAAGAGGCCGTTGGCCTACTGCTGGAGCAAGGGGAAATATCCTAAATTAGAGCAGTGGATGACGTCCATTGTTTATTGTAGTGAGCAGCTGGAACGTAATGCCGACTTGGTGTCACCATCCACCAGACGTAAGGACATCTGAGGCCATTTAAAGTCAAACTTCCTCACCTCAAGCCTATAGCTCTCCACAGTCGACATGATCACCAACACTGGTGCTGATCACACACACACACACACTCCTGTCTGCCAACTTGGCTACAGGTGGTTTACTGGGAGTCTGTTTTGTTATACGCACTTTAAAATCAAATAGACAGTCTCTAACTTATTTATGCTTTTGTGTATAATACACTTTCTTATGCACTGACAAGTTGTGAATGGTAGAAACAAAAACTTTAAGGAAAAAAAAGTTCCCTCTGGAGGTCCTGTAACAGTGTACCACCTCGCAGGGATTAGGAACCCCCTTACTCAATGGGTTCAGTCATCTTAGCTTTGCAGGATACTTTGACCTGGTTTGTGTAGCTCAGAAGGTAGGCCTTGCTAAGAAGTAAGTGGCTAAGTCATCCTCTTAAGTGGAAATTAAGTCATTCTTGAATTGTGTGATACTAAGACTTTGTACTATATCTGTAAGAAACATCATGAGATTGGGAGGTTGGGCAGCCAAGTGCAAGGAAAACTTCAAGCATAAGGACAAGAAAGATGAGGTTGATCTTGAAGCAAAAAGAAATTGCGACAGCTGGCTGACTGGAATTAAAATATGTGATTTAAATTAATTTTCCTGTGTGGACACATCAGGGATTAGTGTTCACAGGCCTTCAGTGAATATCTTGATGACCTAAAAGAAAACGGCGCAATCCTCTCACCACAGCTGCTTACAAGGGTTTGCCAACAGAGTTGGACAGAAGTATTAGGCGTTTTCATAGCTCCAAGCACAATTGGGGCAAAAGGTTCCCAACAAAAGACCTGAAAAGAACGGTAGAGGACCTTTCCAGGACTCCCAGTAGATGCCCAAGCAGAATGTATCCTATGGTAATGGCCAGAGAGAGAACGTAGGACGACACTTCCTTTCCCTTCAATTCAAATACCATATTTGCAAGGGAGACAACCACAAAAAAGGGTGAGCAGTGTCTATTGCCATATTTGTATTTTACTTTTCACTACTCAAGGCCCCAAAAAAGACCAGTTAAAATGGCCATAGTAACCATGAACATCTGGGAAGCTGATCCAGGGTCACTAACACCTGCATCCTAAACACCATTTGCTTTACTGAGGTGGCCCATATTGTTGGCAAAAGGTTCCTGTATTCAAGGAGGACTGTGCCAGCAGGACCATGATAGGGACATAATATGTGAACCTAGAAAAAGTCGGCTTCACAGGCGGAGACAAGGGCCTGGCACCATCTGATGATGTCTTTAAGATACCCGGAAAGTCCTTATGAATGAAGGGACAAGGCATAGAAAGTATGCTGGGTGATGTTTTTAACGACATAGCGATTATGCTTGTTGATTTTTTTTTTTTTTTGTATTTGCCCCGCACATCTGACAAGAGTCAATGCTTTGAGATGTGCACTAATCCTTAGCTATGTCGCAGGATACCTCAATGAGGGTTTAAGACTTGCCTCAGCTGTAAGGTATTGAACATGCACTTTGTGGGACCTCATCTAAAGCACATTAAGGCTACTCGAGTCTAGAAAGGCAGGCAGCCTCTCGCAGTCTTATGAAAGTGTGCATTATCTGGTATCTTACATGTTTTACTGTTAGCTGCTTCAAGCTCATAACAGCAGGCATCTGGAATAGTTGATTCTGTAATTTGCATGTCAACCTACTTTCCTGCTAGGCTAAGAGAATTGCCTCATTAACATGAGACTTGCCCATTAATAAACCTGCACGCTTCTTCTGGATCAGTGAAAGACTTCCACCGGGCAGTAGGTATCCCATGCCGGTCCATAAAATCTTTAGAAAAGCTTTTACTGGCCTCAAGCTGCCCTGCTTTTGCTGTGGGACCAAAACATTTGACACCAGCTACGGTCAAGTCGTCGATGATTCCTAATGAGATAAGTTGAAGTAGATTGTTACGTCCAGCACCAAATGGATAAGCAATAAATTAGCTCCCCTATATCACTACACAACCACAAACACACAAATGCAAGCAGAGGTTGATAGGACAAATGTACGCTATATGAACTACTTGGTTAACAGTAGTAAGATAAAAAAAAGAATCTATCACAGTGATAGTTCACATGAGGGAAATGCCACTTCACTTCTAGCGCTTATCAAAGTCAGTGTTTCAAGCTGGATCTGCATCAAGGCACTGCCCTGCAACAAAAGTGTTTGCTTACATCGTTTCTTGGCACTACTTTCTGTATGGTCTTTAACTGCCTTTCCCTCTATATGATAAAGAAAAAGGAACACCCCGTATTCCCAAGGAGCTAGGGTAATAATGGCCATAAATACAACAATGTCCCAAAAGGAGTCACTTGAGACTATTTTGGGCATTTGCAGGGATTACCACATGCAATAGTGCTGCTGCTCTCAAAGAATGTTTTTAGTTACTCCATAGTCGAGAATAAAAAGACAATTCCAGTGTATTAAAATGTGCCACAGGTGACCGTGCAAAGTAAGTGTGCAATGTGCAAATGACAGACATAGTGTGCATAATCACAAAAAGGTCTTATCCATCGGAACAAAATAAAATGAAATGGGTTTCACAAAGCCCTGCAAACCATATAAAGGTGGTTAAGACTAGGTCACTGGGGGCCGATTGTACTCATGGCAGTCCCCTCACCTTGCCAATCACCCTGGTATGTACAGCACACAACATCCGTGGGTTTAACTAGATGTATTGGTGAGCATGATCTTCTCAGCCACAACTGCTCTCTCAATCCCCCTGGTTCTCCATACTTACATGCGCTGGCCATTGGACAGCCAACACATCTGTATACAAACATGAGTGCAGGGATAACTTAATGCATGATGGATGCCATCTCGCAGCACGCTTCCTCCCCTTCCCCCTCTGACACCAGAGCACTGGTGACGAGCAGCAGGGCAGAATAAGCACTACATGTATCCTAAAAGATAGGGGAGGTTTCTTTTTTGTCTCAACAATATCAAAATACATTAATAGGTGTAGGAATTTCGAGGTTGTACATTTGTAGTAGCTGTACTGTTGTCTTGAACAACTCAAACAAATCAGATTTTAATTTTTTTAAGTCCGTTAAAATGAACAGTTTTCACTGCTGCAACACCTTTTTGAACACAGTTAAAATAATTGCTATAACCTTCAAATTCATTCTTCCCTCGCTAAGCGCAGGTCCTGGTTTCTGCCACTGTCTAATAGTTTGACCCAAACACCTTTATGTTCAACAATCAGGTGCTATCTACAGACGTCTGGAAGGTGTAAGACAAAAGTAACCTTGAAATGCCAGCCGGTTCCCACAGAAAGACACACAGTACATAATATCAGGGTTGCTGCTCGTGCTGGGTAGAGTAATGCCCTTTCCAAACAAATGCACAAAAAAAGGACCTGGTTCAATCAAAACAATGCAGAATAGAAACCGGAAGCACTGGTATAAAATCCAGGGGAAAAAGGCAACCAAGCTTATGCACCCTAAGTGTAGAGAACATCTAGGAACACAGAAATTCAGATTTTTGCCCGAACAGCAGCTTACCCGAAGCAAACTGGGAATTCTGAAATCAGAACACAAAGTGTTGCTTTGAACTAAAAATAGTGAAGCTTGAACCATCTCAATACCACATACAAAGTTCACACATTTTACCCAACTGTAAAAACAAAAACTCACTAGTTAGGAGCAATGGCTTAAACATAACAAGAAGCACACAAGACGTTAGTGGTTCTTTCATTTAGTTGCTTCCCTATGAAATGGATCAAAAAATGAACAATCCCGTGAGTGGTGCACGCGCCTTGGGCGCGATAATTGAAACCACATGACAGCCAGTGCTCTTAACAGACACCAATAGGCCATGGGCGGAGCAATGCGCCCGCCTTTGCCCAATTGCGTGCTGTCTTTTATAAAAAAAGACGCACACAAAGGCCAATAGTGTGGGCTGAAAGGAAAAGCACATGCACGCGCATGTGCGATTCCTAGGTCCATTTTCAACCCCCCCTCAAGAGGTCTCTCGATGTGCGTTCAATGCTGCGCACTGCAACGCAGGCGCGAGACCTAAACATTGCATTCTTTTACTCCAGTTACTTTGTTGTAGATACCATTAATACCAGTTGGGTGGGATCTTTAGTAGGGGTATGTGGTCTAAGGTGAATTGTTCGTGAGATAGATAGGCTGGCAGAAAGTTAGGCTATAGTTGTGCGCTGTGAAGCGAGTGTGGCGTGCATACCTTTGCTTGATGGTGCTGTACAGATCAGTGACCTGCCAGTACAGTGACGTTCAGAGTCATTGCTGGGCACAGAAATGTTCCAGTGGGTTTAGTGTAAAATGCAGTATGTCTGGTGTGCAGGTCCTTGTACATGTTACCTGTGTAGAGCGGTGAGTTTGTTGTGACATTGCTGTGCAGCCTTGTAATGAGTCGGGTGTTTAGGGCACAACTGTGCCATGACTCTAGAACTTGGTAATTTGTCTGTGCTATACTGTTTTGCTGCCTTTGGGATGTCTTTTCTGTACATTCTGATGCTGTAACTGTACAGCATGTAATAAAACCCTCGTCGCTTTTTAAATTTTCTCGTGCTGTGCCCATGCTGCACAGGCTTAAACCCATGTTGCTTTCTGTGCACCCTCCTGCTGTGTCAATGCAGCACACACTTAAACCCACATTGCTTTCTGTGCACCCTCGTGCTGTGTCAATGCAGCACTCACTTAAACCCACATTGCTTTCTGTGCACCCTCATGCTGTGTCCGTGCAGCATATACTTAAACCCACATTGCTTTCTGTTCATCCTCGTGCTGTGATCATGCAGCATGTGCTTATACACAAGTGCTATATAAATGCAAACCCTTCCATCTTCCATCCCTCCACTATCCTTTTTCAACCTATTTAATACTCGCATGTTCAACGCTCAAATTAATTTCACTATACTAATTCACCACTAATCCTTTTTAGGTCCTTTTGGCCCATGCTATTGGCGTTTGCGTGCGTCTTTTTAACAAAGACAGCACGCAACTGTCAAAGACAGGCGAATTGCTCCTCCCATGGCCTATTGGTGTCGGGTACCTGCGCCGCCATGTGGTTTCAATTATCGTGCCCCGACACGGTGCGATAATTGAAACCACATGTCAGGCTCTGTCGCGCACGTGCGCGCCACTCGCGGGGTTGTTTGCTTGCTGTTATGCCGCGATGCTGTTCCCCGTCGCCACGAGAGCTCGAGCAGCATGAAGTGAGGGGTAGCCCATTTAACGCATATTCCGGTGCACTCGGGTGTATGACCTCACCGGACATCGAAGCAGGCGCAGAGGAGTCAGAGCCGGGCCACAGAGAGCCTTCAGTAGAGCAGGACCGGTAAATGTATAATTTTGTTTCTTTTCCACTACATCTTTTTACTTTTCCTCTGTCTACTACCGTGTCAACATCTAGCATTTCTCTTTCCAGATTTGCAACTTCGGCCAAATACGCCCCTTTCTCTCTGTCGGTTGAAAATTGCATTCAGAATCGTATTTCTTGCACTGAGAACCACCCTTTCTAGATATTCTCTTCTTTTGTTCCTACCTTGAAAGCGTACTACCGTTGACTACTTAAACTGCTGTATGCCTCTCACATTTCACCCGCTGGTGCCCCTCTCCGGTAGCCACTGCTCTCCTGACATTATACATTTATGTATTTTCTAATTAATCTACTCACGCGCTTCCGGGAAGCACTTGACCGTGAAGTGAAATTAAACAATGCTAAAGTGCTCTTCACTCAGGAACGCAGATGACCCGTATGAAGTCAAGAACTTTAAAAAAATACTTTTGAACGTTTTTCTCTTTGAGAGACCGGATTTAGAGAATGAACAGATAGGCCTGTTCCCATGGCCTATTCGTAAATAAAATTGCAAAGTGAAGATCAATGGCCCTGCGCTTTTCTAAGCAACACGCCCCACTGCTGCTAAGAAGCCACAAGGCTGCTTAGCCTCGACTCCACCCCATGCCTTTTCTTCTCCGATCCTAAACTTTCTTTTTCTTTATCTCACATTTTCACTTCCTTTCTCGTTTTTATTTATAGTGAGTTAATAAACTTTGTTAAAAAATATTTAGTTACTTTGAGCCGGTTTCACATGCTAAATATGCCACCCTGCACCCTTCTTTACTTTTGCCTTTTATACCATTAGCAATATTGCTGTGCAATTATATTAACTCCACTACAAATTTAAAAAAACAAAAGTAAATTTTTTTTTATTTTCAACGCCAACAGCTCTAACTTTAACTAATGCGAGACCTATTGCATTGCAAATGCTTGTTTAGGTTCCTTCCATAGTAGCGAGCTACTTGCCGAAAAGTGATTTGGCGCCTCGTTAGGGGTAGCAAGTGCTATATAAATGCTATTACTAAGTTAGTTTGCAGGGATAGGGTTTTAAAGCAGGAGAGGTTGTAATCTGTGAAAAGGTGTCCACCGTTTGCAGATCACAATGAGAGATTAAAGCAAACAGGCATGAGACTGGGAGGAGGTTATACTCCGAAGTAGAAGGTACGAGGAGGATGGAAGTGAAGAAGAGGGTCACTCTGATGAGAGAATAGGGAGGAATAAAGCTAAAAGGAGTCAAGTTTCTTTTTAGGTCTCGCCTGGAGTTAGCAGCGCGCATGCAATGCTCCCGCCATGTGATGGCTTCTTGAATCAATACGATTCCAGAAGCTCGCTTTCTGCTCCACCCGTGTTTTCCATTGGTGCGCGTCATTTTGCGTCGCCTATTATGCAAAAGCAGGTGTTATGATTGTCCAGGAGGCTTTTTAGTCCCTCCTGGCTACCACCCTGTCCGCTTTTGACCCCGCCCACCAGGATTGGATCTTTTACTTGCGACGGAAGACAGTGTCTCCTAATTAGCCGCTAAGCACTTTTTTAGGTCTCGCCTGTCGATGCGCATCGAGCTTGCGAGACTATGGGGGCTTATCCACTCTTTAACCAACTTGCAAGGAATCGTGGCGATTCCTTGCAGTGCACGAGAAATTTAAGCTCAATGCGCATGCGCATTGAGCTTAAAAGCGCGTGCACATGCCCCCAGCCGCCTGCCTTGCCTACTCTCTCTCTCACAGCCTCCCCCAGCTCCGCCCCCTCACTTCTTGATTGCATGGCCGTTAGGCCGTGCCTCCCCTACTCTCCTCCCCCCTCCTCCTCCTACTCTCCTCCCCTGCCTGTCGTGTCGCACCTCTCCCCGCTCCGCCCCCTCCCTTGCCCGCCGTGTTACGGTCTTTGCAACTCCCCAGCCATAGCGATTCTTAACCATTCCCTAACAGAGTCGCATGCTGGTTTATTTATGGAATGATCACGCTATGTATTTTATCTTTACTGTGGTTTTTAATATTGCAATGGTTTTTAATAACTTGAAACAATAAAAATTCTATCTAGCTATCCTTTCTCGTCACATAAACAAACCTCCCTTCTCTTTCTGTCCTAGAAAGGGATAACATCCCCATTGTAACTACAATTCTCTCTTCAAAAGGCCAGCCGTCCCGCGAGAGAGGTGGGTTGAAAGAATCACGCAAGGAACTAAAAGCAAATAGTGTGAGTAGCCGTCCCTCTCGCAAGGAGAACAACTCGCCCAATCGGCAAAGGGCTGGATGCAGCTTACGTTACCCTGACAATCTGAACACCTGACCTCTTCCTGCATGCTATCACAGCAGTAGCAGAAACGTAATGCTACGGAGTACTGCCAAATACTGCAGTGTGACCCGCCTACGTTAGCAACACCACTCAAGAGTGAAACCCGTCCCCGCCCCCCAAGTCACCCCTCAAAGTCTCACCGGAATAGAAGCCTGCTGCGTGCCTGCTACTGCGAGCGTCCTAGTTTCATCCGCCCGGTGAGTCTTTCCGCTCAGGCTTTAGCGAGGCTGACTGAGAGTGCCAATGCCTCCCTGCCTATGCCCCTCCCCCACAGCAAGCAGACACGTGACTGCTGCAAAAGTGGGTAATTAACCTCAAATCAGTTTGCCATCCATACCCCCATGAAGTCTGTGGAGTAAACGGAGTGCTCTGGATGACCAGACCTTAATTGTCATCAAACTGAAAACCATCATGTGCCCAAACTCGTTTAAAAAAATAAAATAAATAAAGAATACATAATATGGGTGTTTGTTAAAGGTCGCGTGTATGGCTTTTTTCACAGATTCGGTCGGAGTAACCTCTAATTCTGTTGATGCAACCTTGAAACAGAAATGGCAACATATCTGGTTAATGTTTACCCTTAAATGACTCCTCTTGCTCCCCAGACTCACGGGTGTCGCCTTCCCAGACACGAGTGTAATTTAGCATTGCTGAGGCGCACGAGTTCTTGAGTGGATGAGCCTGGCTTCAGGGCACGCAAAGTTCAGAGGGCAGCACCCAAAGCAGCTTCCATGCACGTCAAGGACTCGTGTGTCACCGGTAAACGAAGAGGCCAGAAACGGTCATACTCTTGCTTCTCAGGGAATCCAGCCAAAATAAGTGTGGAAAATAGTCAATATGCTATTTGATATTGCCCAAATACTGCCCAGCATTGTGCACAGAAAACGCAACAAGATGATCCATGTATACCTTCTAGTCTAGTGAAAGGCCAGTGCCGACCTTTTAAATAGATAGTACTTTTTCAGAGGGAGATTCTTAAAGAGTTTCTGGGGTAATGTTTATTTTACGTAATACTGTAAAGAACGCTACTAGAGAGTGTAACTGGAACAACGTGCATACACACAGCATTTCTGCGTGCCCTTCAGCGGTTTACTGTCTTTCCTAGAGGCTGCCATGCATGCATACTCCACGAGTGTGCCAGCCCCAGAGGCAGTTTTATTTAAGTATTAATTATTTACAAAATTAAAAGCCTTTGTTATTTGCAATATCAATACATCTAAGTCACGTAAAGACAACACACATTGCATTACCAATGCTATAGGTGTCACATTTGCGAAAGTTAAAACTATTGACATTGTAACTGACAAAGCTATTACTTTTGCTATTTTCAAAACCAACACATAAATAAAAAAAGTGTCCTTTACAATACCAATTGCTCAAACTTTCCTAATGCGAGACCTATTGCATTTCCAATGCTTGTTTTGTATTGCCGCACTTTTGTCTGGCGTGGTTTGTTCCAAGTGCAAGCGAAATGCTTTTACTTTTGCACATATTGAAGCTTCCCCAGCCTCTTCAACAGGCACATTTAAGGCACACAGCGCTATATTTATTGAAGCTGGCTGTCCTGAATGTGCACTGCTCTAGCAACTACAGGAAACTTGCTAAGCAAGAAATTAAAACTCCTTTCCCCCGCAGCACGTTTGATATAAAGAATACACGAGTCGAGAGGCGAGTACGGAAGCTGTAAGATGAGATATTCTGCTAAAACCAGCCGCTTCTCACAGGAATGTTAACTCTGATCGTGTCCATTGGTTATTAGTATAACTCATTAGGGTGAAAGCACAGTGTCTCACCTAAGTATTACTTCCGTACCTAGTGACTGGTTCCAGCTCATTCCAGTATCCTAATGTATTTCTTGCCCCAACAGTACTACAAAACTGGCCATAAGCAGAGCACAGCTTAACTATAGGCTTGAATGGCCCATTCTCAGTAGCCCTGTGCTGGACTGGGATAAAATACGGGGGTCTCAAAGGGGCGTGGCCAATTTGATTATGGGCGTGGCTTAAACACATATGCTAAAAACAAGCATTCAAAATGCAATGGGTCTCGCCTTTTTATTAAGTTAAAGCCATTCCTTTGCTATACAATACCATTAGCAAAGCAAATGGCTTTAACTTAATCTAAGGCGAGACCAAATGCATTTTCAATGCTTGTTTCATGTAGTGTTTTAGGAGTGTAGTGGGAGGCAGCATTCTGAGATAGCAAGTAATCTATGGATGTAAATTGTAGAATGCTCTCTGAGGATGTAAGCTGTAAAATGGTACTCAATAGGTGTGGATAAGCGCACACTGGCTTCTACCCTGTGCTAATCTTTGGGCCCCTCGTGATGCTCACAGACCAGTAGTATATACCTACCTGTGACCTACTCTCTAAAAGTAGCACTAGAATTATTCGGCAGGGGGGGGGGGGCAAATTACACAGCAAGATTGAGTAAATTATGCAGCATGAAAAGCCAAATTATGCATTGTGATGCAGCCCTTTTAAAAAAAAAAAAAAATTATTACTAAATTATTTTGTACTTTTTACACTTAACAGAGTGAGTTTTGAGTGCACCTAGTACCAGTTTAATACCCAAACAGAGCAATAAGCTACAACAAGCATTTGCAATGCATTTGGTCTTGCATTTGAGAGAGTTTGTTATTGGCATTATAAATGACAATGCCTTTTATTTATCTGTTTTGCTAATTAACACATGAATAAAAGGCTTTGTCATTTACAATGCCAATAGCTCAAACTCTTGTAAATGTTAAACCTATTCAATGAAGCGGCCGCCATTCTCCTGGCTGCTCCGAAAGTGAAAGCACCCATGGCCCGCTGAATCTGTTGCAGAAAAGCATGTTGTGCCTTGAGTAAAAGAAACTCATTAAAGAAAATAGTGCTTTCAGACTAAAAAAGACCTACTGTGTAACAACTGAAGTAAAAGGGCCAGGCCTCATGGGAGGTTGCAAATTAAGACAAGGCAGTTCTAAGGAGGGACTTACAAGCCTATGAACAAATCAGAAACCAGCATATATCGAGGACAATGGCTCAAGCCAATGACAAATATGAGCAGAGAGTGGGTGGGGCTTTTATTCCATACTCCAATACAGCATGCCGCAGAGCAGCGCATTCGCTGCCTTGGCTTGACCTAAAGAGGTGACCAGCCAACCTTTGCAAAATGCCTTCCACTGCAAAGTAACACATGCCACTGTGGTTTTAGTAACTTTTGAACCATTTGAGCTAGATACCCAAATTTTGTTTTGTTGAAATCTGTAGATTATGCTGAAGCAGATGATGGATTATGTGGGAGAAGCACCAAATCTATCATTGTGCTAAAATGGCAGTGGCCGCACAATCTCGTAATTCCAGTGATCCTTCTTGCACTCACAAATCAGTGACCCGTATCCACCTGTCTTCCTTGTCCATCCAACCTTTACCCCAGAGTCTTGTTCCTGGAGCTGAGCCCCATGCTCTGGGCATGAGAAGTCCTGTTTAAAGTGGCCCTGGCCCCCTCTGTACAGGCCTTTCCTTTGATGTATAAATGCTTGTACACCTCGGCCTGCCTGCAAGTTTGAAATGTTTTCACCTCTGCCTAGACCTTGTATTATTCTCCCAAGTAGCTGAGAGGCCCTATGAACCAGTCGCCTGGGCACAGGCTCCCCTCTGCCCTGTGAACCAGTCGCCTGGGCACAGGCTCCCCTCTGCCCTGTGAACCAGTCACCTGGGCCCAGGCCCCTCTCTGCCCTGAGAGCCCGTTGCCTGGGCCAGGCCCCTCTCTGCCCTGAGAGCCCGTTGCCTGGGCCAGGCCCCCCTCTGCCCTGAGAGCCCGTTGCCTGGGCCAGGCCCCCCTCTGCCCTGAGAGCCCGTTGCCTGGGCCAGGCCCCTCTCTGCCCTGAGAGCCCGTCGACTGGCCCAGGCCCCTCTCTGCCCTGAGAGCCCGTCGCCTGGGCCAGGCCCCTCTCTGCCCTGAGAGCCCGTCGCCTGGGCCAGGCCCCTCTCTGCCCTGAGAGCCCGTCGCCTGGGCCCGGCCCCTCTCTGCCCTGTGAGGCCGTTGCCTGGGCCCGGCCCCTCTCTCCCGTGTGTGGCCGCTGCCTGGGCCCGGCCCCTCTCTGCCCTGTGGCTGCTGCCTGAGCCCGGCCCCTCTCTGCCCTGTGTGGCCGCTGCCTGGGCCAGACCCTTCTCTGCCTTGAGTCTGTCTCATGGGCCAGGCCCCTCTCTGCCTGGTGAGCCTGTCGCCTGGGCCAGGCCCCTCTGCCCTGTGAGCCCGTCGCCTGGGCCAGGCCCCTCTCTGCCCTGAGAGCCCGTCGCCTGGGCCAGGCCCCTCTCTGCCCTGAGAGCCCGTCGCCTGGGCCAGGCCCCTCTCTGCCCTGTGAGCCCGTCGCCTGGGCCAGGCCCCTCTCTGCCCTGTGAGCCCGTCGCCTGGGCCAGGCCCCTCTCTGCCCTGTGAGCCCGTCGCCTGGGCCAGGCCCCTCTGCCCTGAGAGCCCGTCGCCTGGGCCAGGCCCCTCTCTGCCCTGAGAGCCCGTCGCCTGGGCCAGGCCCCTCTCTGCCCTGAGAGCCCGTCGCCTGGGCCAGGCCCCTCTCTGCCCTGAGAGCCCGTCGCCTGGGCCAGGCCCCTCTCTGCCCCGAGAGCCCGTCGCCTGGGCCAGGCCCCTCTCTGCCCCGAGAGCCCGTCGCCTGGGCCAGGCCCCTCTCTGCCCCGAGAGCCCGTCGCCTGGGCCAGGCCCCTCTCTGCCCCGAGAGCCCATCGCCTGGGCCAGGCCCCTCTCTGCCTGGTAAATCCATGGACTGGGCCAGGCCCCCCTCTGCCTGGTGAGCCAGTCGCCTGGGCGGGACCCCTCTCTGCTTGGTGAGCCAGTCGCCTGGGCGGGACCCCTCTCTGCCTGGTGAGCCAGTCGCCTGGGCGGGACCCCTCTCTGCCTGGTGAGCCTGTCGCCTGGGCGGGACCCCTCTCTGCCTGGTGAGCCGGTCGCCTGGGCGGGACCCCTCTCTGCCTGGTGAGCCGGTCGCCTGGGCGGGACCCCTCTCTGCCTGGTGAGCCGGTCGCCTGGGCGGGACCCCTCTCTGCCTGGTGAGCCGGTCGCCTGGGCGGGACGTGAGCCGGTCGCCTGGGCGGGACCCCTCTCTGCCTGGTGAGCCGGTCGCCTGGGCGGGACCTCTCTCTGCCTGGTGAGCCGGTCGCCTGGGCGGGGCCCCTCTCTGCCAGGTGAATCCATGGACTGGGCCAGGCCCCTCTCTGCCAGGTGATTCCATGGACTGGGCCAGGCCCCTCTCTGCCCTGCGAGCGAGTCGCCTCACCGGGGCCCCTCTCTGCCCTGCGAGCCAGTCGCCTGGGCGGGGCCCCCTCTCTGCCCTGCGAGCCAGTCGCCTGGGCGGGGCCCCCTCTCTGCCCTGCGAGCCAGTCGCCTGGGCGGGGCCCCTCTCTGCCCTGCTCTCTGCCCGGTGAATCGATGGACTGGGCCAGACCCCTCTCTGCCAGGTGAATCCATGGACTGGGCCAGGCCCCTCTCTGCCCTGCGAGCGAGTCGCCTGGGAGGGGCCCCCTCTCTGCCCTGCGAGCCAGTCGCCTGGGAGGGGCCCCCTCTCTGCCCTGCGAGCCAGTCGCCTGGGCGGGGCCCCCTCTCTGCCCTGCGAGCCAGTCGCCTGGGCGGGGCCCCTCTCTGCCCTGCTCTCTGCCCGGTGAATCGATGGACTGGGCCAGACCCCTCTCTGCCAGGTGAATCCATGGACTGGGCCAGGCCCCTCTCTGCCTGGTGAATCCATGGACTGGGCCCCTCTCTGCCCTGCGAGCCAGTCGCCTGGGCGAGCCCCTCTCTGCCCAGCGAGCCAGTCGCCTGGGCGAGCCCCTCTCTGCCCAGCGAGCCAGTCGCCTGGGCGGGGCCCCTCTCTGCCCAGCGAGCCAGTCGCCTGGGTGTGACCCCTCTCTGCCCTGTGAATCCTTGGACTGGGCCAGGCCCCTCTCTGCCCTGCGAGCGAGTCGCCTGGGAGGGGCCCCCTCTCTGCCCTGCGAGCCAGTCGCCTGGGAGGGGCCCCCTCTCTGCCCTGCGAGCCAGTCGCCTGGGCGGGGCCCCCTCTCTGCCCTGCGAGCCAGTCGCCTGGGCGGGGCCCCTCTCTGCCCTGCTCTCTGCCCGGTGAATCGATGGACTGGGCCAGACCCCTCTCTGCCAGGTGAATCCATGGACTGGGCCAGGCCCCTCTCTGCCTGGTGAATCCATGGACTGGGCCCCTCTCTGCCCTGCGAGCCAGTCGCCTGGGCGAGCCCCTCTCTGCCCAGCGAGCCAGTCGCCTGGGCGAGCCCCTCTCTGCCCAGCGAGCCAGTCGCCTGGGCGGGGCCCCTCTCTGCCCAGCGAGCCAGTCGCCTGGGTGTGACCCCTCTCTGCCCTGTGAATCCTTGGACTGGGCCAGGCCCCTCTCTGCCCTGTATACACGGCGCACCTTGTTTGTTGTAACAAGTGTTTCTTTTTGTAGGGGTTTCTTTTGCTCGCACATGCTCTCAGCCCTCTGTCCTGCTGCAGGGCCGTGGACATGGAAAAAACCCGGCCGAGCCCCCTGCTGCCCGTGGCGCTGCGTGAGACTGGAGGAAGTAGGCCAGTCATCAGTACAAGTTAATTGCATACCTCAGAAATGCAAAGCTGTGCTTGGCATGGCCCTCTGTCGCTCAGTATCCCCTCTCCTAGTGTGACACCTCAGCAGCCAGATCCCCACAGCACCCCTGGCACGTGATGCTGTACTGGGCCCAGAGGAGGCGCTGTGTCCGCCCCAGAGGACGTGCTGTTTCTGGTCTACAACCCAGAGGGTCTGAATGCTCTACTGAGCTCAGGTGAGGTGCTGCGTCAGCCCCAGAGGGACTGTGTGCTCTACATACCCCAGGGGGTGATGTGTCGTCCCCAGAGGGTCTGTGTGCTCTACTGAGCCCAGGGGAGGTGCTGTCAGCCCCAGAGGGTCTGTATGCTCTGATGGGGTCCAGGGGAGGTGCTGTGTCGTCCCCAGAGGGTCTGTGTGCTCTACTGAGCCCAGGGGAGGTGCTGCGTCAGCCCCAGAGGGTCTGTGTACTCTACATACCCCAGGGGGTGACATGTCGTCCCCAGAGGGTCTGTGTGCTCTACTGAGCCCAGGGGAGGCGCTGTGTCGGCCCCAGAGGGTCTGTGTCGGCCCCAGAGGGTCTGTGTGCTCTACTGAGCCCAGGGGAGGCGCTGTCTCGGCCACAGAGGGTCTGTGTCGGCCCCAGAGGGTCTGTGTCGGCCCCAGAGGGTCTGTGTGCTCCACTGAACCCAGGGGAGGTGCTGAGTCGGCCCCAGAGGGTCTGTGTGCTCTACTGAGCCCAGGGGAGGTGCTGTCAGCCCCAGAGGGTCTGTGTGCTCTACATAGCCCAGGGGGTGATGTGTCGTCCCCAGAGGGTCTGTGTGCTCTACTGAGCCCAGGGGAGGTGCCGTGTCGGCCCCAGAGGGTCTGTGTCGGCCCCAGAGGGTCTGTGCTCTACTGAGCCTAGGGGAGGTGCTGTCAGCCCCAGAGGGTCTGTGTGCTCTACATACCCCAGGGGGTGACATGTCGTCCCCAGAGGGTCTGTGTGCTCTACTGAGCCCAGGGGAGGTGCTGTCAACCCCAGAGGGTCTGTGTGCTCTACATAGCCCAGGGGGTGATGTGTCGTCCCCAGAGGGTCTGTGTGCTCTACTGAGCCCAGGGGAGGTGCTGTGTCGGCCCCAGAGGGCCTGTGTCGGCCCCAGAGGGTCTGTGTGCTCTACTGAGCCCAGGGGAGGTGCTGTCAGCCCCAGAGGGTCTGTGTGCTCTACTGAGCCCAGGGGAGGTGCTGTGTCGGCCCCAGAGGGTCTGTTTGCTCTAATGGGGCCCAGGGGAAGTGCTGCGTCAGCCCCAGAGGGTCTGTGTGCTCTACGGAGCCATGGGGATGTGCTGTGTCAGCCCCAGAGGGTCTGTGCACTCCACTGATGCCAGGGGAGGTACCGTGTCACCCCAGAAGGTCTGTGAGCTCTACAGAGCCCAGGGGAGGTGCTGTGTCATTCCCAGTGGGTCTATGTGCTTTGCTGAGCCCAGTGGAGGTGCTGTTTCATCCCCAGAGGGTCTGTGTGCTCTTCTGAGCCCAGGGGAGGTGCTTTGCCTGCCCCAGAGGGCCTGTGTGCTCCACTGAGCCCAGTGGAGCTGCTGTCATCCCCAGAGGGTCTGTGTGCTCTTCTGAACCCAGGGGAGGCATGTGTTCATGCAGTACTAAGCAGGTTTCTAGTACTGTACTGGGGGCAGAGGAGGCAGTACCTTACCATGAATAGAGGAAGTATGTACATTATTGTGGCTAGAGGAGACATTCTTCTTACCCTCTCAACTGGGGTAAGAAGATACATGCATTACCTCCACAGGAGGTAACCTGCTGTACTGGGGTCCAGAGGAGGTAACCTGCTGTACTGGGGTCCAGAAGAGGTGACCTGCTGTACTGGGGTCCAGAAGAGGTAACCTGCTGTACCGGGGTCCGTAGGAGCTAACCTGCTGTACCGGGGTCCGTAGGAGCTAACCTGCTGTACCGGGGTCCGTAGGAGCTAACCTGCTGTACCTGGGTCCGTAGGAGCTAACCTGCTGTACCGGGGTCCGTAGGAGCTAACCTGCTGTACCGGGGTCCGTAGGAGCTAACCTGCTGTACCGGGGTCTGTAGGAGCTAACCTGCTGTACCGGGGTCCGTAGGAGCTAACCTGCTGTACCGGGGTCCGTAGGAGCTAACCTGCTGTACCGGGGGTCCATAGGAGCTAACCTGCTGTACCGGGATCCGTAGGAGCTAACCTGCTGTACCGGGGTCTGTAGGAGCTAACCTGCTGTACCGGGGTCCGTAGGAGCTAACCTGCTGTACCGGGGTCCGTCGGAGCTAACCTGCTGTACCGGGGTCCGTCGGAGCTAACCTGCTGTACCGGGGTCCGTCGGAGCTAACCTGCTGTACCGGGGTCCGTCGGAGCGCACCTGCTGTACCGGGGTCCGTAGGAGCTAACCTGCTGTACCGGGGTCGGTCGGAGCTAACCTGCTGTACCGGGGTCCGTCGGAGCTAACCTACTGTACCGGGGTCCGTCGGAGCTAACCTGCTGTACCGGGGTCCGTAGGAGCTAACCTTTTGTACCGGGGTCCAAAGGAACTAACCTGTTATACTGCGGACCAGAGGCGTTCACCTGCTGTGCTGGGGGTCCCAGAGACATTGACCTCCTGGTGGGAGGGCCCAGAGGCGGGAACCAGCAGTGCTGGGGGGGCGGGGACCAGCAGTGTTGGGGGGGACCTCTCAGAGGCGGGGACCAGCAGTGGTGGGGGGACCCCACAGAGGCAGGGACCTGCAGTGGTGGGGGGACCCCACAGAGGCAGGGACCAGCAGTGTTGGGGTGTGGGACCCCACAGAGGCGGGGACCAGCAGTGTTGGCTGCGGGGGGGGACCCCCCAGAGGCGGGGACTAGCAGTGTTTGGGGGATCCCCCTGAGGCGGGACCAGCAGTCTTAGTGGGCCCCCCTGAGGCGGGGACCAGCAGTGTTTGGGGGACCAGCAGTATTGGGGGACCCCCCAGAGGCGGGGACCAGCAGTGTTAGGGGACCTCCCCAGAGGCGGGGACCAGCAGTGTTTGGGGTGGCCCAGAGGCGGGAACCAGCACTGCTGCATTGGTGACCCAGGGGGCCAGAGGCGGGACTTGCTGTACTGGGGCCAGAGGAGGTGGCCTTTCCAAAGGGAGGCGCTGTGGCATCTCGTGACGTGGTGCATTTTATGTTCTTTCTGTATAGATATGTGCTGTAGTGTCTCTTGAGTATCCATGTGCTGCTGTTTCTCCAAACCAAGGAATGTGCTGTCGTTCGTTCAGATGATGGGTGCCTTTTGTAGTATCCCTGAGGAGCTATCCGCTGTAGCATTTCCAGTGGAAGAACTTACTCTAATGGAGAAAGAGGGGGTAGCATGCTCTACCTAAGAGAGAACTTTATGGAGATTGAGGATGTGCATTGGTACTGTGGCAGGATATGGTACGCCTCGTGGTATGTCCCATTGGTGGTAGACCCTGTTCTGGGCTCTGGCTGGAATGCCCCATGTTGGACCGGAGATGGCATGCCATGGACCTGTGTTGGGCCCGGAGGTGGTGCCACGTGCCGTGCCAGACTCTGAGGTGGCGGCATGTGCCGTGCTGAACCGGGAGGTTACACTACTCGTATTGGGCCCACAGTGCCCGGATGTAGTGTACCCTGTGCGGGGCCCGGGCTATTACTCCTCTGTGAGATCTGCTCAGAAGAATGACTCCCACTAGAAGTTTGTGGTTTCACTTGTGAGAATATTTCTTTACATACATATAAAGGGTCTCTGCATACTGTACTCAATCTTTCACGTGAATTGCCTGTTCATCTCAGACTTTTTCTCCAAGTCCGCCGCGGATTGCTTCCCCCCGCCCCCCCCTGCCCGGAGTGTCTGCTGGAGTTTCTACCATGCAGGGGGAGTTTTTTTGTCGCTTCTCCATCCTGACGATAGAGAGTGTCTTGTCTTCGTCTGTCAGATGCCTTCTGACAGTGATGAGTTTTTGGATACCGAGGCGGTAGCCTCAATACTCCACATTCATTTTGAGTTTTTATAGTCGCTGTTTCGGTTTACATATTGATGTGTGACACTTTGTCACAGTTGAAGTTGGTTCACTAGGTCAGCGCTGTGATGGGCCGCTGGTAGCGGTCAAGTGGGATTGCAGAAATGTCAGCAAGTTTTATTGCAGGGCCTCCTCTTTGTCTGTCAAGATGCCTTCTGACGGTGATGAGTTTCGGATGCCTGCTTCTGACAGTGATGAGTTTTTAATGCTGAGGTGGTAGCCTCACTGCTCCTCATTCATTTTGAGCTTTTTTGTCACTGTTTCAGTTTCACAAGGTCCGTGCTGCGATGGTCCATCCTTACAAACAGACACCGTTGGTTTATATAGGGAGTCTACCTGGTCACGCCCTCCACTCGTGTCCCGCCCATTTGTCCATTCCCAGGGTGGGCGGGTCTGTTGCAGGGAGTGTGGGAGGTGATTGGTGGGGGCGGTTGGCCACACACTTCCCTCTCCCCTCCCCCTCCCCCTTTCACCCTACCCTTCCCCCTCTCACCCTCCTCCTCTTCCCTCCCCCTCTCCCCTCTCCTCCTCGCCCCCTCTCCCCTCTCCTCCTCGCCCCCTCTTGCCCGCCCCCTCTTGCCCGCCCCCTCTTGCCCGCCCCCTCTTGCCCGCCCCCTCTTGCCCGCCCCCTCTTGCCCCGCCCCCTCTTGCCCCTCCTCCTCTTGCCCCTCCTCCTCTTGCCCCTCCTCCTCTTGCCCCTCCTCCTCTTGCCCCTCCTCCTCTTGCCCCTCCTCCTCTTGCCCCTCCTCCTCTTGCCCCTCCTCCTCTTGCCCCTCCTCCTCTTGCCCCTCCTCCTCTTGCCCCTCCTCCTCTTGCCCCTCCTCCTCTTGCCCCTCCTCCTCATCCTCTCACCTCCTCATCCTCTCACCTCCTCATCCTCTCACCTCCTCCTCTCCCCTCCCCCCTCCTCCCCCCTCCCCCTCTTGAGAAGTGTGGCTCACCGGTTAGAGGAGGCAGACCCGAACGCAGAGGTCAGACCCGGGACCAGGGTTCAATCCCCGATGCGGCAGGGTCTTGAGCTCAAAATGTCCACGGACTCGACAATTCTCGCCTCGGTGCCTACTTGAATCATGGGTTCACACTCTGCAACTCTGGGCAATAGTTTGCCTAATCTCCACTACGGCCCCACCGCGATGGGATGCCTGGCTTTTACCTTGGGGATGCCCAGTAGGGGTTATCTCGCAGGGAAAAGCCAGGACGGGTTCCCAAAGCAAGCGCCTTGAGACCTTATGGTGAAAGGCGCTATATAAGAACGTATGATTTACGATTTGTTTTGCCTCCATGGTGGTCGGTCATGGAGAGCAGGAGGGCCCTCTGCTGTCGAGTGGCTGCTGCGCCTGGCCTCGTGGCTTCTGAGGAGATTATAGGGTGAGCAGTCAGACAGCAGGGTACCGAGAATGGCACCCCTCCCTCTGAGAGGAGCCCGGGAAGACAGCCTTGCGTGTCTTCACAGGATGTTTGCCTATACCAACCTGCGGGCACCTGGTTGGGGGGGTGGGGGGTGAGTGCCCATGAGCCTTGTGGTTGTTTCCACCCCAGCACCTTGGCACTGGGAGGATTCCACCTTCTGAAGCCCCCCTGAGGCACTGCAGCCTGCACTGGGCCCTGCATCCTGTAAAGGGCCCTAAGGTGGCACAGCCTGTGGTAGCGCAGCCTGTAAAGGTCCCGGAGGTGGCACAACCTGTGCTAGTGCAGCCTGTAAAGTGCCCTGCGGAAGTGCAACCTGCACTGGGCCCTGTAGCCTGTGAAGGGCCCTTGAGGTAGTGCAGCCTGTAAAGGGCCTGAGGTGCTACAGCCTGTAAAGGGCACTGAGGTGGCACAGCCTGTGGTAGCGCAACCTGAAAAGAGCCCTGCAGAGGTGCTGCCTGCACTGGGCCCTGCAGCCTGTAAAGGTCCCTGAGGTGGTACAGAGTGTAAGGGGCCCTGAGGGGGCACAACCTGCGGTAGCGCAGCCTGTAAAGGGCCCTGATGTTGCATAGCCTTTGGTGGCGTAGCCTCTAAAGGGCCCTGAGGTGGCAAAGCCTGTGGTAGCGCAGCCTGTAAAGGACCCTGAGGTGGCACCGCCTGTGGTAGTGCAGCCTGTAAAGGGCCCTGATGTTGCATAGCCTGTGGTAGCGTAGCCAGTAATGTGCCCTGAGGTGGCATACCAGAGCCTTTGGTAGCGCAGCCTGTAAAGGGCCCTGATGTTGCATAGCCTTTGGTAGCGTAGCCGTTAAGGAGCCCTGCGGAGGTGCAGCCTGCACTGGTCCCTGCAGCCTGTAAAGGGCCTTGAGGTGGCGCAACCTGTGGTAGTGCAGCCTGTAAAGAGCCCTGAGGTGCTACAGCCTGTAAAGGACCCTGAGGTGGCACAGCCTGTGGTAGCGCAGTCTGTAAAGGACCCGGATGTGGCACAGCCTGTGGTAGCGCAGCCTGTAAAGGGCCCTGATGTGGCACAGCCTGTGGTGGTGCAGCCTATAAAGGGCCCTGAGGTGGCACAGCCTGTGGTAGGGCAGCCTGTAAAGGCTCCTGATGTTACGTAGCCTGTGGTAGCATAGTCTGTAAAGTGCCCTGAGGTAGCATAGAAGAGCCTTTGGTAGTGCAGCCTGTAAAGGGCCCTGATGTTGCATAGCCTTTGGTAGTGCAGCCTGTAAAGGGCCCTGATGTTGCATAGCCTTTGGTAGTGTAGCCTCTAAAGAGCCATGCAGAGGTGCAGCCTGCGCTGGGCCCTGCAGCCTGTAAAGGGCCCTGAGGTTTCCCAGCCTGTGGTAGCGCAGCCTGCAGTGGGCCTTGTTGTGATGCAGCCTGCACTGGGTCCTGCAGCCTGTAAAGGGCCCTGAGGTGGTTCAGTCTCTACAGACTGCACAAGCCCCGGGCGTCTTTCCAGGTGAGGTGCGCTCCTGGCGTCCTTCCAGGTGAGGTGCGCCCCGGGCGTCCTTCCATCCAGGTAAGGTGTGCCCCAGGTGTCCTTCCATCCAGGTGAGGTGGGCCCCGGGCGTCCTTCCATCCAGGTGAGGTGGGCCCCGGGCGTCCTTCCATCCAGGTGAGGTGGGCCCCGGGCGTCCATCCATCCAGGTGAGGTGGGCCCCGGGCATCCATCCATCCATCCAGGTGAGGTGGGCCCCGGGCATCCATCCATCCATCCAGGTGAGGTGGGCCCCGGGCATCCATCCATCCATCCAGGTGAGGTGGGCCCCGGGCGTCCATCCATCCAGGTGAGGTGGACCCCGGGCGTCCATCCATCCATCCAGGTGAGGTGGGCCCCGGGCGTCCATCCATCCGGGTGAGGTGGGCCCTAGGGCGCTTCCAGGTGTTTGGTGTCAAACACCTTGGATTCATATCTCCCCGCCAGTAACTGGCGCAGGAGGTATGATTCCATCCTTCTAATGGGACTTATGTGAAACACCCTGTACTAGCTTTCCCGACCTGGGCATCACAAATGGATGCTGCCAGACACGAGTCTGCCCTCCTGCTGCTGAGCTCGAGCAGGGGAAGGCTTGACAATATTATTTATTTATTGTACTTGTAGAGCGCGCTATCACCTCAAGAGGCATCCTGGCGCTGGCAGTAGCAAAAGCAGAGAGGAAGGGCAGTTGGAGGCGGCTGAAGATTAAGGCAAGCGTGGAAAAAGCCAAGTTTTTAGCTGCCTTTTAAAAGCAGGTAGATCATCAGTATGCCTAAGTTCCTGGGCAAAGAATTCCACAGCTTAGCCGCAGCCACCCTAAATGATCTGCCTCCAGCTCTAGATCTTTTAAACCTGGGTACTGCCACCACCCTGGCCAGGGAGGAGCGCAGATTACGGGCCGGCACATACCATGAAAACCTCCATTGGAGGCAAGCCGGACCCAACCCATGAAGGGCCTCACTGGGAGCCAATGTAGCTGCACCAAAGCCATAGCAGAAGAGTATCTCGGAGGCCAGCCTAAGGCCAGTTTGGCAGCTGCAGACTGAAGTCTCTGAAGCCTGTCCAAAAGATAGCTCTGGGACTCCAGCAGAAGGGCATTGCAGTAATCTAACCTGCTTAACACAGTGCAACGTACCACCTCTATCCGTGCCGTAGTTGGTAACAAGGGCAGGATTTTTCTCAGAGGGCGAATAATTGCCATACAGCTGGCTACCACCTTGGAGACCTGCGCCTCCAAGAAAAGATCACTATTGATCATGACCCCCAGGTTCCGAACTGCCCTCGACGGCTGAGCAAATGAGGTGAAGTCCTTCGGCCAAAAGTTGTCAGGTAAGGAAGAATTTATCCTAGGCCGAGGGCAATAAAGCACCTCTGTCTTCCCAGAGTTAAATTGCAGCGAATTGGCTTCCAGCCATTCTGCAGTGGCTCGCATGCAGCTGTGGAATTCCTCCAAGGGGGCAAGATCATTCCCCTCCAAGGACAGAATCAGCTGTGTCATCAGCATAGTTGACAATTTCGATCTTAAAATGTTTGATGACCGCTATTAAGGGCTTCATATAGATGTTGAAGAGAACTGGGCTAACTGCCGAGCCCTGTGGAACGCCATGCGAGACATTGGAGAAGGCGGATTGAAAGGGTGGAAGGGATACAGCCTGTTCCCTGCCTTGAAGAAAGGACTCAGACCATCGTAGGGCATTCCCCACAACTCCAACATCTCTCAGCCTGCCCAGCAGAATATCATGGTTCACCGTGTCGAAGGCGGCACACAGGTCAAGCAGGATCAAAACCCCTGCCTGTCCCCGGTCTGCCTGCCAACGAAGCTCGTCCAGTACGGTCACCAGGGCCGCCTCTGTGCCATGAGCTGGACGAAAGCCAAATTGCGCTTCGTCCAAGAGCTTGTGCTGTTCGAGATGTTTAGAGAGGGTACCTGCCACCACCCGCTCTACAATCTTAGCTGGATAGGGTAGAAGCGAAATCGGCCTAAAGTTCTTGAGAGAGTCCGGATCAAAGGAGGGCTTTTTTAGTAAAGGGGTCACAATTGCTTGTTTCGATTGCGATGGAACCCTACCCGTAGCAAGAGACTGGTTACAAACTTGCCTGAGCGTCGGGAAGAGCTCCAGCTCGTACTCCTTCCAGATTTTTAATGGGAGCGGGTCCAGCGGGGACCCAGATGTTATACCAAAGGCCACTTCCCTAAACTCTTCTGCTGACATCTGTGCAAATTCTGCAAGCGGCTCAACTCCTCCTAATGCAGACAAAGTATTGGACGTCAACAGGCTGCCACAGTCAGTTGTTACCAGTGATTGTTGAGGCCTCCCTCCCAAATCATCAATAATCAATTTGATTTTATCCTGAATGAATCTAGCTAGATTCTCGCAGAGCTCCTGTGAAGGGGGGAAATCGTTCTTCACACACTCTGGACTGATGAGATTGTTCAGGATATTAAAGATACTACGGGAGCTATTTGGGGCCTCAAGGATCATCCTCGAGAAATGATCCACCTTCGCTCTGTGAATAGGTTTCCGGTCACAGGGAGGTGTGACCACCTCCCAGACAGGATTTAGTTTATTGGGGCTGGGTGGGTGCACTCTGAGAGTGTTTGAAGGCTGCACTGGGGACACATTTGGTGTCCCCGTGCATAGTTCAGTTCAAACGGTTGCAGGAGCCATTGGGTCCTGCTTTGACGCGAAACTGGACAAAGGACATGGGTGTAACCACTCCTCTGTCCTGACCCTCCCATAGGTGGGTCCCCAGAGTTTGTTCCACCCCTTCCTTGGGTATAAAGTAGGAAACCCTGACTACAGGACTTTAGATTTTACCTGGACTAAACTCTACTACAGAAACCAAGTACTTTGAAGATCTACACTTCGCTGGATGACTGAAGAATCTCCCTTGGAGTAAATGAGTTACCCTCCTGCTAAGCAGGCACCTAAACGCATCTGACCGGTTTGCATCTCCGAAGCTCCTGAGGATTCCGAAGTTTCTGCAACACAGGAGGTGGGTTCCCAAGGTCTCTGAGGTTGATCTGCGCTCTAAGCAATTCTGAGGCCTCTATTCCTTGTGGGGACCATGCAACCCGAACCCCTGTGCACTGTGCTCTTTTGCAGCAGTAAATGCTTTCTGGCGACCCCTAAGGCTGTGCTTTGGGCTTCTTGTAGTCCTGACCCCTTGCATTGTTTCCACCGAAGATTTCTGGCCTACACTCCACGATTGTTCCTTCGGCTGGTATTTCGTGATTCCTCTTGAGATCCCTTCGCGATCCCTAGTCCGTTGGCCTGTGGGTCCCTGTGAAGATAACTTTAACTTTCCGTGGGCTTTCCTGGTTGCTCCAGACGTGCCCTGACTTTCCATTGCTTGGATAGTCCCCAGGACCTTGCTGGTCCTCACTAAAGCTGATTTCCTCTTACCCCGTGGGTTGCAGTTGCCAAGGCTTTTTGGTGTTCCTTCCGGACACTGACCCCCAGCACTCAACATCCTTCGTGGGACAGCTCACCCCTGGACTTTGGTCGTCCTCGACGTCTCCTGGTACCCGTGGCTGCAGAGTCCATCGCGTCAACTCGCCTGAAGAACCCGACATCAGTGGGCATTTATCTACCGAACCCCTGGTCACCCTGAAGTGACCCAGACTCTCTCCCCTCTGATTTCAGCTTCTTCTCACCTCGAATCTAGGCTTAGATTCCACCGGACACTTTTCCTATTCCCGGCAGCACCACTTTTACGCATCACGGCATTGAAAACGACGAAGATTCCTGACATCGCTTGAGACCTATGCACCCGGCTTCCCTGGGTTAGGTAACACAAGTACTCCAGTGCTCACAAGGGCGCCGGCCTCAGAACCTTCTAAGTTTGAAAGGGTTTGCTCGAAGTCCTCTCCGAAGTGTCCTTAGTCTCTAAAATGCCAACCACAACTTTCCCATAGTTGTATTGAGCTCGCGGCTGTGTTCTCACACTGCACGTATCCACTGTTGGTCCCCTGCGTCACTACTTTGGGTGGTTCCTTGGAGTCCCAGAGATTCTACGTGCTCTAGGCACTGTCTAGTCAAGTTGTGGTTGTTATAACACTTTCTTAGTATATGGTTCGGTCTCCCCCTGGAGCCTGCTGCGTATTGTGCTATTTACTGTTGTCCTAGTGATTTAATATTGTGTGCTTTGTTGTCTAATCTCATGAAGAGGCTAGTAGAGAGTGTTTAGTACTAAATACATATATTTTATATATTTCTTGTGTGTGTCTCCTTTCCTTTGGTCATTCAGGAGGTTCTTTTCTGGTAAAACAAGCTGCTTTACACTCCTTCATGACTTAGCCTTTAAGGCTGCTCTCCACAGCTACCACTAGGATAGCTTTCTTTAAAGGTTGTCTTTGACCTAATCATCAATAAGGATTGTTTGGACTGGTGCAAGGTGCCCACTTTAATTAGTGGTCAGCATATACCAGCCAACTTCTCGCAGCGTTCACCCTGAGTCCCTCCAGATGAGGTGCACCCCTGGGCTTCTGTGGTTGTGGCAGAAGAGATTGTTTGAGGAGGCCGATCTGTGATGCGAGCGCCCAGGTCCCCAGTGAAGCCCTCATCAGGTGGCGACGGGTGGGGGGGGAGGGGGGTGTTACTAGCAGCTTGCTGCTGATTTGATTATGGAGATTAAATCGTTTTCCCAGAAAGAGCCCTTATTTATAGGTTAGTGCTGTCCCGGCTGCGTCAGGTGCGCAGTGCAGCTCGAGGTGCCTGTGAGAATCCGAGTGCACACAAGGAGAGCAGCTCCAAATGCACACAAGCGGAGTGCACACAAGAAGAGCCGATACGAATGCAGACAAGCGGAGTGCATTGAAGGAGAACAGATACAAATGCACGCAAGCGGAGTGCACACAAGAAGAGCCGATACGAATGCAGACAAGTGGAGTGCATTGAAGGAGAACAGATACAAATGCACACAAGCGGAGTGCATTGAAGAACAGATGCAAATGCACACAAGCGGAGTGCATTGAAGGAGAACAGATACAAATGCAGACCAGCGAAGTGCATTGAAGGAGAACAGATACAAATGCACACAAGCGGAGTGCATTGAAGAACAGATGCAAATGCACACAAGCGGAGTGCACACAAGAAGAGCCGATACAAATGCAGACAAGCGGAGTGCATTGAAGAACAGATACAAATGCACACAAGCGGAGTGCATTGAAGAACGGATGCAAATGCACACAAGCGGAGTGCATTGAAGAACAGATGCAAATGCACACAAGCGGAGTGCATTGAAGGAGAACAGATACAAATGCACACAAGCGGAGTGCATTGAAGAACAGATACAAATGCACACAAGCGGAGTGCATTGAAGAACGGATGCAAATGCACACAAGCGGAGTGCATTGAAGAACAGATGCAAATGCAGACAAGCGGAGTGCATTGAAGGAGAACAGATACAAATGCACACAAGCGGAGTGCATTGAAGAACAGATGCAAATGCACACAAGCGGAGTGCATTGAAGAACAGATGCAAATGCACACAAGCGGAGTGCATTGAAGGAGAACAGATACAAATGCACACAAGCGGAGTGCATTGAAGGAGAACAGATACAAATGCACACAAGCGGAGTGCATTGAAGAAAAGATGCAAATGCAGACAAGCGGAGTGCATTGAAGGAGAACAGATACAAATGCACACAAGCGAAGTGCATTGAAGAACAGATGCAAATGCACACAAGCGAAGTGCATTGAAGAACAGATGCAAATGCACACAAGCGGAGTGCGCGGAGTGCGCGGAGTGCATTGAAGGAGAACAGATACAAATGCACACAAGAGGAGTGCATTGAAGGAGAACAGATACAAATGCACACAAGCGAAGTGCATTGAAGAACAGATGCAAATGCACACAAGCGAAGTGCATTGAAGAGCAGATGCAAATGCACACAAGCGGAGTGCGCGGAGTGCATTGAAGGAGAACAGATACAAATGCACACGAGGAGTGCATTGAAGGAGAACAGATACAAATGCACACAAGAGGAGTGCATTGAAGGAGAACAGAGCCGAGATGCACCCAAGCTGAGTGCACACAAGGAGAGCGGATCCGAGATGCAACCAAGCTGAATGCATTCCAAGTGCACACAGGCGGAGTACATGGAGTGCACACAAGGGGATTAGACCTGAGTGGAGTGCATCGTAGGCCACGAAAGGAGAGCTGCTGTGTCTGGTTAAAGACCCCCTCTATCCTCAGCCGTGATGGTATGTTAATGCCTTTGTATTTTGTAAAGTGGGCGTGTGCTGCAGCTGATCACCCCACCCCCACCCCCACCCCTCCCCTCCACGTGACGGCCTGCCGACCCCTCCTTGTCCCGCCTTGCTCGCGGCTGAACTCCCACTGATGACTCTTGAACGCCCCCGCACCATGCTGCCACCTCCTGAAAGATTGCTTGTGAGCCTTCTGTTGCCGCGCTCACACCCTGGCACTGTTCGTGGGCACATCCCCTGCCGTGGCTAGTTAAGTTACACTTTGAGTCTCGGACTGCACATACCTTTGCTATGTGCTTCCTCTCTGGATAAGGGCTGTGGGAGAGATCTCCCCCCTTACATCTAGATGTCGCTGCACGACAGAGACGCATCTACCCCTGCCCTGAGTGACCCCGCTAAATGTGAAATTAATATCAAACCGGCACAGCTAACAGACTCTTCTAGGTGCGATGTGACCCAGCCCTGTCCCTGATCATGCCAAGGCCCGGACAGGGTTCTGTGATCGGGGGTGGTGCCCAAGTGTGCCCTCTTCTGTCGACCTCGGCGTTTTGCATGAAGTGATTTTGGCGGTGTACATAAGATCACCTGTCCTGTCCAAACCCTCGTTTCTGTCTCTGACAGTTGTGTGGCTTGCCAGCCCCGCTCGGTGAAATTTCCGGGTGAATGTGGCACCCAGACCCTCGCATTGATAATCTGTGTGCATGCAGAGTGCGTGTGAATTTTGTGCATGTGGCACACCTACATGAAGGGGTGACTGTGCAATGTGGGAATGATTGCTGGGAGCAGTGGTATCTAGTTTAGAGGCTCGTGCTTCAGCCTGGCATAAGGTGGAGGATGGATACCGCTTCCCAGAAGGAGTGAAGAGGGGAAGGTCCATGCAAAAGACCCCAGAAACGAGGATCAGGGTTAAATCCACCATTCTCTTGCTCACCACACCGCCACAGTTTGGACCCAGCCATATGCAAATCAGTCTTGACCCTGTTCCTTGTGGGAACAGTCCAGCCCGAACAGCCAAGCCAGGTCCTTTCTGGACCGGAATCAAGCATCCTAGGACCGTTTTCAGGGCATCACCCTTCATCAGCCAGGATAGCTTGAATCCAGTGGTGTAGTTAACACAGACCCACGTCTGGGCATACCCTTCCCACTTTGGGCGACATATGCAAAAGAAACAGTTGATGGATGGAATGCTGACAATGCAAACTTTAAAGGTCCAGGCATTGAAGTGAGGGAGAACTGATACAGCTTCCCAGAGGGAGTGAAAAGGGTTAAGGTCCCGGCGTTGAAATGAGGGAGGACTGATACAGCTGCCCAGAGAGAGTGAAGAGGGTTACGGTTCAGGCGTTTAAATGAGGGAGGACGGATACAGCTTCCCAGAGGGAGTGAAGAGGGTTGAGGTCCAGGCGTTGAAATGAGGGAGGACGGATACAGCTTCCCAGAGGAAGTAAAAAGGGTTAAGGTCCAGGCGTTGAAATGAGGGAGGACTGATACAGCTTCCCAGAGGGAGTGAAGAGGGTTAAGGGCTAGGCGTTGAAATGAGGGAGGACTGATACAGCTTCCCAGAGGGAGTGAAGAGGGTTAAGGGCTAGGCGTTGAAATGAGGGAGGACGGATACAGCCTCCCAGATGGAGTGAAGAGGGTGAAGGCCCAGGCTTTGAGATGGAGGACGGATACAGCTTCCCAGAGGGAGTGAAGAGGGTGAAGGCCCAGGCTTTGAGGTGAGGGAGGACGAATACAGCTTCCCAGAGGGAGTGAAGAGGGTGAAGGCCCAGGCTTTGAGGTGATGGAGGATGGATACAGCTTCCCAGAGGGAGTAAAGAGGGTGAAGGGCTAGGCGTTGAAATGAGGGAGGACGGATACAGCTTCCCAGAGGGAGTGAAGAGGGTGATGGTCAAGTCACTGTAAGTAAGGGAGGATGGACCCAAGGCTCAACTTGTGCTGATCAGCAAAGCCAATGGGGGGATGGAGGGGTGGAGGGGGGGGAGGGAGGAGGTCAGCATATTCTCCTGGGCTGTGCTTAGTTTGTAAAAGAATAAGTCCAAGGGGGCCAAAGTCTTGCTCCGAAGCAAATGGGCGGCACTTTTTGATGCTAACTTCCAAGGCAGCCTAAGCTCGATTCCACCCCAGGCCTCTTTAGTCCACCACTCTACACTGACTGTCTCTTTCTCACTCTTGCAGATTGCTTTTCATCCTTTTTAGGTTTCGCCTGTCGAAAGCTGTGCACCGCGCAGCTTTTCGGCGCAGGCGAACTTTTGTGTACAGTGTGTGTGTGTGTGTGTTGTCCCGCCCCTCTGTTCCATTGGCTAGCTCCATAAATGGAGGCTAGCCATTGGAACAGAGATCCGTCCGTCAATGTCGGAGCAGATTCGTGGGCGTTCCCGAGAATGTTAGGCTTTTGCCCACGTCATGCGGCGGTGGGTGGTTCTTTTTTTTTTCCCCGTGATGTTTTGGACGTGGGTTTTGCAGGGGTGGGTTGCGAACGAAACAATGAGCAACACATTCCAGTGTCGCCTATATAATAATTTTGTTTGTCTACAGACTACATTTACGCCCCAGCCTCCTTACCAAGGCCTTTATATTCACTCGCTGCCTCCCTGTCCTAGTTGCTGCATCAGTGCCACTGTGATAAGGTCGAGGGGTTGAGTGCGCTACTGGGGCGTAGGCGCATCCCTGCTTGAGGGCACACTTATGTGGTTCATTGTTACAACACAACTGACTCCAAGGAGGTTCAAGAAACGTTCGAGTTATATTTTTATTTTGAACGTTCATTTTCAAGTTCATAGGTTTTCCATATGTCACATTTAGAAGTTCATATTATCCACTCAATAGAACTTTAATCAAGAATGCTCCAATGCATTTCGGACCGGGAGGGTCCTTTATCAAGGAGCGCTGAAAAGAAACGGGATATAGCTCCAATCAATGGTTTGTAAAATAAATGAAAGACGTCACATCATCAATTTACCAAACAAAATCAATTTGCAAACATAATCAATAATTCAAACGTGGATGGTTCACATAACATGGTCAAACCGCATGCACCAGTGTGTATATAAACGCATTGTGGTGGTTTTTTCGAATGTCAGTGCTAAGAGCGTGATCGTGCATGAATCATTAAATACGGTGGAGGGAAGGAGCGGGTTCGTGCAAGGTGGCTACTTCGCCGGTGCGCTTAACAGGGAAAGAAACCGGGTTGGTGAAAAGTAACGGGGATGGTAAAACATAGTTAACCAGGCCGCTCGTTTGAAAACGAGACTTACGTGATTCGCTTAAATTATGTTCCTCATGGAATCTGGGGAGACATAAGGGAATAGGTACGTGAGTTTCAAAACGCTAGCGAGTGGATCCTCGGCACATAACTGGCCTCAGATTAAACTTACTGAGAATGCTGAATCGTGTGTGGCTTCGTGGGGTATCTGCACCGGAGTCCAATGACTTCGCGTAGTGAACGCGGAGTTACTAGCCAATGTCTAAACAAATGTAGAAACTAATGAGGGACTCACGTAAACGTGTGGTGCGGCCATCTTGGAGTGGGGTAACGGAGGAAGTGATAGACCCGAATCGGTTTGCAAAGTGAATCAAAAATAAACAATACAGTATGATCACGACAAGCAAGACTCGGTCACAATGTATCAGTAATGTACCCTAAGGGTACTATAAGTAGCAGCTAAGTTCAGTTCGATCATTTAAGCCGTGAGGCTTCAGTGATTGCAGTCTATAAATCCATGCTGTTTCCCTCTGTAAAAGTGCCTTATTGATGTCTCTTCCTTCAATTTTTGGTACAGTTTCCAGGATTAGGAATTTCAGTTGAGCCACGTTGTGGTTCGCTTCATTGAAATGGGTCGCAACGCTGGATTTGATGTTTTTTGTGCGAATGTTAGACTTATGTTCGTTCAGACAGATTTTTATTTTTCTGGTGGTTTTTCCGACGTATATCATGCCGCAGGGGCATTTGAGGAGATAGATTAGGTTAGATGAATCACATGTTGCATCTACGTTCAGTTTTATTTTGAAGCCTCTCATGGGGTGATTTAAACTGTTTCCTTTAATTACGTTGTTGCAGTTATTGCAGTGATGACAGGGGCGTGTGCCCGTGTTGTTCACTGGTTCCTTGCTGGTTTTAGACAAGATCTCTTTGAAGTTCTGTGAGCGGGTGTAGGCAAAGATCGGTGGTTCCTTGAAGAGGTCCCCAAAATCTGGTTCGGAGGATAAAATTCGCCTGTGTTTTATGATTATGCTTTTGAAAGTTTTGCTGGATGTTGAGTATTTCGAGACCAGAGCCATCCTCTTATTGTCAGTCTTGGTGGTACCTTTTAGAGCTTCTGAACGAGAGATCCTGGATGTCCTTATGATAGCTTCATTGATCACTTCCTTGGGGTATCCTCTATTGAGAAATCTTGTTGCCATGGTTTGCATTTGAGAAGTTGTAGTTTCCGGATCAGACACAATACGTTTGATCCTTAGCATTTGGCTGAATGGTAAATGTCTTTTCAAAGCGCTTTGGTGAAAACTGCTGTGTAATAAGGTATTGTTGCGGTCTGTGGGTTTACAGAAGAGGTCTGTTTGTAAGCCGTTGGCAGTAATTTTTATAAGTACATCCAAAAATGTTATTTCCTGATCACTGATGTTCCATGTGAATTCAATGCGATCATCTTTGGAATTCAAGTCTGTAAGGGCTTGTTCTAAGTTTTCTCGGGAATCCTTCCAAATGAAAAATAGGTCGTCGATGTAACGCACATAAAGTTTTAGATTGTCTGTCCAAGTTTTATTCATGTAGATGTTGTTAAGTTCAAAGTTCCCCATGTAGATATTTGCGTAAGTTGGTGCGGCGCAATTGCCCATAGTCATGCCGGACATTTGAAGGTACCATTTTTGGTCAAACGAAAAATAACTGTGATATAAAGTAAATATCATAAGTTCCAAGATGAATGTTATGAGAGAGTCCGTAATGTTACTAGAAAGTAAGGCTTGTTCGACTGCATCAATCCCGCCGTCATGGGGAATGGAGGTGTATAAACTTTTGACGTCAGCGGTGCATAAAATCAATTGTTCTTCCTCGTTGATCTTTACTAGCGAGAGTTTGTTGAGAAATTCCGTGGTGTCCTTTATGTGACTTTCAAGGTTGGTGACCATGGGCTGTAGATATCGGTCAATGAATTTGCCGATCGGTTCGTGTATAGATCCTCTAGTGGACACGATGGGACGAAAAGGAGGGTTCATGAGATCTTTATGTATTTTAGGTAACATGGTGATGGTGGGACTTCTCGGATATTCGACTGTCAAGTACCTTTTGGTTCTCTCGCCAATGATTTCGTTATCAAATGCTTTGCAGATGAGTTCTGATAATTCAGTTTTGTGTTCACTGGTGGGATTCCCACTTAGTGGCATGTACGTGTTTAAGTCTGTTACATGTTCCTTTATCCTTTGGTTGTATAGGCTGGTGTTAAGGATGACGAGGGCACCACCCTTGTCTGCTTTGAGGCATTTGATAGAAGTATTGTTGGCAATTTTCCTTAAGGCGTCCATATCCTTATTAGTGATATCATTGCGAACTTTCTTTCTAAAATTGATTTTTGAAATGTCTTGTCTAACCAGGGTCTCAAAAGTGTCAATGGTTTTGTGAGTACTAGGGGGTATGTAGGTGCTTGATGGTCTAAGGCCCAACAGTAAGTCAGGTTTGGTGTCTTTAGGAGGTTCCAGAATTTTCTCAAAGTGCCTTAGGCGTAGTTTACGGGTAAATTTGAAAGTACTCACTTCTAACTCTAGTAGATTGGTGTTATTGGTGGGGATAAATGACATTCCCTTTTGAAGAGTTTTCAATTGATGTTCCGTGAGAACGGTGTCCGAGATGTTAATCACTAACGGTTCTTCCTGGTTTTCGTTTTGGTCTTTGGAGGTTGCTGACTGCCCTCGCTTTCTTTTTCCTGCCCTTTTGCCCCGTCGGTCCTGTCTGGGCTTACCTCTAAAAAAGGCTCCGTTGTTGTGGGGTCTTTATTGCGGGGTGTTTGTTTTGGTTTCTGACCTTGTGAGTCTGTGGAAGTTGATAGTTCCGTCGGAGTTCTCCTTGGTGGGCGACTGCTATTGTCACTTCCTGAGGAAGAAGTGTCAGTATTTTGATTATACGGTTTGTTTCTACGGCGTTGGGCGTAGACATCTGCTCAGGTGTACACCTCCCCTAGTTTGTAGTCCAGGGTGTCCCGGCGAAATTTGCAAATTTTTCGCTCATTTATTTCTTTAGCGTGCCTGTCTAGCTGTTTGTTGATATCTTCCAGGGTTTCTGTGAGTTCCTCAGGGGTGATTGATTCCTTTAGTTCGGCTTCAATAGCAGTAATTTCTTGTGAGAGTTCTGATAAAATTTCCGACAGTTCCTCCACAATCAGAAGAATCAAGTCCAGACTGCATTTATTAAGGATGGCATTCCATCTCTCCAGGAATGCTTTTGAGTTTTTGCGTAATGACGGTTTCAGGGCGATCCGTAGGCATCGGGTATGTGGAGTGCTTTGTGGTACTTGATTAAGGTATTCGCATTACTGATACATTGTGACCGAGTCTTGCTTGTCGTGATCATACTGTATTGTTTATTTTTGATTCACTTTGCTAACCGATTCGGGTCTTTCACTTCCTCCGTTTTAACCCACTCCAAGATGGCCGCACCACACGTTTACACGAGTCCCTCATTAGTTTCTACATTTGTTTAGACCTTGGCTAGTAACTCCGCGTTCACTACGCGAAGTCATTGGACTCCGGTGCAGATACCCCACGAAGCCACGCACGATTCAGCATTCTCAGTAAGTTTAATCTGAGGCCAGTTATGTGCCGAGGATCCACTCGCTAGCATTTTGAAACTCACGTACCTATTCCCTTATGTCTCCCCAGTTTCCATGAGGAACCTAATTTAAGCGAATCACGTAAGTCTCGTCTTCAAACGAGGGGCCTGGTTAACTATGTTTTACCATCCCCGTTACTTTTCACCATCCCGGTTTCTTTCCCTGTTAAGCGCACCGGCGAAGTAGCCACCTTGCACGAACCCGCTCCTTCCCTCCACCGTATTTAATGATTCATGCACGATCACGCTCTTAGCACTGACATTCGAAAAAAACACCACAATGCGTTTATATACACACTGGTGCATGCGGTTTGACCGTGTTATGTGAACCATCCACGTTTGAATTATTGATTATGTTTGCAAATTGATTTTGTTTGAAAAATTGATGTGACGTCTTTCATTTATTTTACAAACCATTGATTGGAGCTATATCCTGTTTCTTTTCAGCGCTCCTTGATAAAGGACCCTCCCGGTCCGAAATGCATTGGAGCATTCTTGATTAAAGTTCTATTAAGTGGATAATATGAACTTCTAAATGTGACATATGGAAAACCTATGAACTTGAAAATGAACGTTCAAAATAAAATATAATAACTCTAACTTTTCTTGAACCTCCTTGGAGTCAGTTGTGTTGTAACAACGAACCACATAAGTGTGCCCTCAAGCAGGGATGCGCCTACGCCCCAGTAGCGCACTCAACCCCTCAACAGTCTCGACGCATTAGGACAGTTGCGTCACCTGCTGGAGCACCTTGATCTTTTTTTTTTTTCAAATTTTTACACATCTTCAAAGTAAAAATACCTTTCAAATTACAAGCTGTGCGCCACGCCTACACTGTTTACTGTGATAAGGTCACCATTTAAAATGGCTCCACCGCGCATCAAGGTGCGGCGCCCGCTTCTGTTTTCCAAGCCTCAGTGCCAGGTCTAAGCCCGAGGTACTCACAGCTTTGCGCTCTTTTTGTCCCTTGCAGTTGTTCGTATTTACCTTTTGTAATAAAAAAAAGAGCCTTACTACTTTATTGGGATTTTGTCCGCGTTTGTTTCAGTTTACCCCGGATGCAAAAATGGCGTTTCTAATTAAACACCCGAGGTGTACGTGACCGGCAGCTCAACATATTGCAACAGCTTATCAAGAATAGGCAGGCTTTGCAGAGATAAATAAGGCGCCGCCTAATACTGCTTACTACCACACGCAGGTGTTGTCGGGGCAATGAGTTATACACATCAAAATGCAGGCCGGTTATGCCCGCAAATTCCACGCACTTTTGTCTACATCATGGATAGTTTATGCAGACGTAGGTCAGAAATGTCTATGAATTAACAAAGAGTTATTGCGTCACTGTGTGACTGTGAAAAGTGAGTGAGCCGAGTGGTGAGTGAGCCGAGTGGTGAGTGAGCCGAGTGGTGAGTGAGCCGAGTGGTGAGTGAGCCGAGTGGTGAGTGAGCCGAGTGGTGAGTGAGCCGAGTGGAGAGTGAGCCGAGTGGAGAGTGAGCCGAGTGGAGAGTGAGCCGAGTGGAGAGTGAGCCGAGTGGAGAGTGAGCCGAGTGGAGAGTGAGCCGAGTGGAGAGTGAGCCGAGTGGAGAGTGAGCCGAGTGGAGAGTGAGCCGAGTGGAGAGTGAGCCGAGTGGAGAGTGAGCCGAGTGGAGAGGGAGCCGAGTGGAGAGTGAGCCGAGTGGAGAGTGAGCCGAGTGGAGAGTGAGCCGAGTGGAGAGTGTGCAGAGTGGAGAGTGTGCAGAGTGGAGAGTGTGCAGAGTGGAGAGTGTGCAGAGTGGAGAGTGTGCAGAGTGGAGAGTGTGCAGAGTGGAGAGTGTGCAGAGTGCAGAGTGGAGAGTGTGCAGAGTGGAGAGTGTGCCAGGGAGTGGAGAGTGACTGCAGAGATTAAGCTAATGGCAATGTAAATGACAATGCCATTTATTTGTCTGATTTCAAAAGCAACACAAATACAAATTTTGTCATTTACAATGCCAATAGCTCTAACTTTTCCAAAGGCGAAACCATTGCATTGTAAATGCTTGTTTTTTTCTCCCTTTGCCACAATTTGTTTCTGTCCTTCTCCTCCTTCTCGTGTTTTCTGTTTTTCTGTCTGTGGTTCTGTATCAAAGTCCTATGATTAAATTAGCGCCGGTCCCCAAACATGAGTGCTGGGGGGCCCCATTTGTAACTTCCAGCTCGAAGTAAATACTGGTGTTGGGGAAGTTTCTAAGCAGGTCTTGTCCTCGTCATTCCCTGATGAAGGCTGATGACAGCCAGGGGCTCAGTCTTAACGCCTCATAGTGCCCGTATTTCAGGCACTTCTGCTTGGTGCCGGTATCCCCATTATCACCACCTGCTGCGAAAGCCGCCCCCTTGCACAAAGGCTGCACCCCAAACCAGTTCCAGGACTTTAGGTAATAGATCAACAGCTCCCCTTCTTAACAAGCATTTGCAATGCAATAGGTCTCGCGTTAGGAAAGTTTGAGCTATTGGTCTTGTAAATGACACATTTTTTATTTGTTTTGTTTTTGAAAATAGCGAAATTAATAGCTTTGTCATTTACAATGCCAATAGTTAAAAATTTCGCAAATGTGAAACACCTATAGCTTTTGTAGTGCAATATGTGTTGTATTTACGTGACTTAGATGTATTGATATTACAAATAACAATGGCTTTTAATTTTTTAAATAATTAATACTTAAAAGTAATTGTAATTTATAATGGCAATAGCTTAAACTTTTGTAAATACCTTTTGTGAAGATTATGTTCAGTGTATTTTATTGTGACGAAAATCCAAAAACAGATATGAAATATTAACATCTTTTTGTGACATTTGTAATAAAGCTTGAAACATTGAGAGAACATATTTGAACCAGTTGTTGAATGGTTGCACAGATTTATGCTGTGATGGCGACCGAGTGATGCTGTGGCGTTCAGTGATGCGGTTGTAGCGCATAGTGATGTTGTGGTTCCCCCCCGAGTGATGCTGTGGTGGTGCGGAGTCATGCTGTATGCTATGCTATGTTTTTGGTTTTTTTTTTGCTATCCTATGTTTTGAATTGTTATGCTATGCTTTGAATTGGTATGCTATGCTATGTTTTGTTATGCTATGTTTTGCTATGATATGTTTTGCTATGATATGCTTCGTTATGCTATGCTATGTTTTGCTATGCTATGCTATGTTTTGTTGTGTTTTGCTATGCTATGTTTTGCTATCCTATGCTTTGAATTGTTAAGCTATGCTATGTTTTGTTATGCTATGTTTTGCTATGATATGTTTTGCTATGATATGCTTCGTTATGCTATGCTATGTTTTGCTATGCTATGCTATGTTTTGTTGTGTTTTGGTATGCTATGCTTTGTTGTTTTGCTATGTTTTGTTATGCTATGTGTTTTTAGGTCTCGCCTGTCGATGCGCATGCGCATCGAGCAAGCGAGACTATAGGGGCTCATCGACTCTTTATCTAACTTGCAAGGAATCGTGGCGATTCCTTGCAGTGCCCGTGACTTTTAAGGTCAATGCGCATGCGCATTGAGCTTATGCGCATGCGCATTGACCTTAAAAGCGCGTGCGCGTGCACGTCCGTCTCCTAACAACACACACACACCCTCTCCCCCGCTCCGCCCCCTCCCGCCGTGTCGCATTTCTTTCTCCTCCCCCTCCCCTCTCTTCCTTCCGTCTAACGCCGTGTCGCACCTCTCCCCTCTCCGCCCCCTCCCCGCTCCGCCCCCTCCCCTTCCCTCCGTGTCGCATTTCTCCTCTCCCCTCTCCGCCCCCTCCCCTGCCCGCCGTGTTATTTGTTTATTTTATTTTGTCCTTCGGACTCCTATGGGTTTTCGCTCTCCCTGTGTATACATACCAGTGCGAACCCCTCTGTGCGACACGCCCCTTCCCCACCTCCTCCCCCAGACCTATTGGACGATTCCACGTCACCTGGCCTCGCCCCCTCTCTACTTCCTTCCAGACATTTCTGGTCTCCCTGACTACGCCCGAGGCTCCTGACTGACCCGGAAGCACTCCATACACGTCCAGAGGTATGTGTATCATCAAGGCTGCTACTTTGGCTACTTGCGCTGGCCTCGCAGTCCTTTGACCAGTACCTCTCTCTCTCCCCTCAGATTCAGTATCGGCCATTTCGGTACCCCCGTGGATGTACCGTACTTTCAACCGGACAGAAGACATTGATTTTTGTCTGCCGGATCCACGTCCTTACCTACTACCCTGTTGCGAGTGGCTACAGAGACCAATCAGGTACACTGCCTCTAGCGCCCACCTCCCGTGATCACGCCTACCTGACCCAATGTCCTAAACCCCTGTTTCCCCACAGATCACAGCCCCCTCTGATGTGTGTTCGAGCCACCGCCGAGGACTTATTCACTACCGATGCCTCACAGGTATATTGCATGCAAGCGCCGCCATAATACCAACCACCCCCCTCCCCCCTATCAGCTTTCCACCTCCTCCCTTTGTTCCTCTACGCACGTGTCCCAAAGTTTTTTTTCTGCCTGTATTTCATAGCCTCACTTATGGCCCTATCTACTATTAGTTCTCCTACACGCGCTTTTAGTCTGCTCTGTAGCAGCTATCATTCCCCAACCTGCCATCAATTTCACAACGCGTGCTGCTTACACGCAGTTTAGTCCTGCCCATGTGCTACTCAGAGTACCAGTTGTTCCCGTACCTGTCATTTAACCATGCTACGTGCGCCGTAGACCTGTGCTTAGTCACGTTTATTCGCAATTTTTTTTGAAAGAGTATCGGGAACGACGCTCAACATCCTCTTGATTCTTGATGATGTCCTTTGGTGTCAGTCTATGGACCCAGTAGGGAGGCAAGTAGGAATCTATTTAGTTGTCAGTTTTATTTTTTATTCAGGGTTGTTTTCTGGGCGATTTTGACCGGGGTTTTACAAAATTGTTACAGGGCATTAACTTTTCTAGATTTTGAAAGTTGGCCGTTTTCACCAATTGCCGGGTTTGTTCAGCATTGCATAGTTACTGTTGGTATGTAATGTTTAAGAGTGAGGTTTAGAATATGCCAATGGCAAAGTTTGGAACTTTCTGTTTGGGGACACCCCTCACCCTCAAACCCTCACTCACCCACCCTCAACCCCTCACCCTCACTCACTCACCCTCAACCCCTCACCCTCACTCACTCACCCTCACCCACCCTCAACCCCTCCCACTCAACCCCTCACCCTCAACCCCTCACCCTCACTCACCCTCAACCCCTCACCCACAACCCCTCACCCTCAACCCCTCACCCTCAACCCCTCACCCTCAACCCCTCACCCTCAACCCCTCACCCTCAACCCCTCACCCTCAACCCCTCACCCTCAACCCCTCACCCTCAACCCCTCACCCTCAACCCCTCACCCTCAACCCCTCACCCTCAACCCCTCCCCCTCAACACCTCACCCTCAACCCCAACCCCTCACTCACCCTCACTCACCCTCACTCACTCACCCTCACTCACTCACCCTCACTCTCACTCACTCACTCACCCTCACTCACTCACCCTCACTCACCCTCACTCACCCTCACTCTCACTCACTCACCCTCACTCTCACTCACCCTCACTCACCCTCACTCACCCTCACTCTCCCTCACTCACTCACCCTCACTCTCCCTCACTCACTCACCCTCACTCACCCTCACCCACTCACCCACTCACCCACTCACCCTCACCCTCACTCACTCACCCACTCACCCTCAAACCCTCACTCACCCTCAACCCCTCACCCTCACTCACCCTCAACCCCTCACCCTCACCCACCCTCAACCCCTCACCCTAACTCACACTCACTCTCACTCACCCTCAACCCCTCACTCACCCTCAACCCCTCACTCACCCTCACCCTCACCCCCTCACCCTCACCCTCAACCCCTCACCCTCAACCCCTCACCCTCAACCCCTCACCCTCACCCTCAACCCCTCACTCACCCTCACTCTCACTCACTCGCCCTCACTCACCCTCACTCACCCTCACTCACCTTCACTCACCCTCACTCACCTTCACTCACCCTCACTCACCCTCACTCACCCTCACTCACACTCACTCACCCTCACTCACCCTCACTCACCCTCACTCACTCACTCACTCACTCACCCTCACTCACTCACTCACACTCACTCACTCACCCTCACTCACCCTCACTCACTCACCCACTCACCCTCACTCACCCTCACTCACCCTCACTCACTCACCCACTCACCCTCACTCACTCACCCACTCACTCACCCTCACTCACCCTCACTCACCCTCACTCACCCTCACTCACCCTCACTCACCCTCACTCACCCTCACTCACTCACCCACTCACCCACTCACCCTCACTCACCCTCAAACCCTCACTCACCCTCAACCCCTCACCCACCCTCAACCCCTCACCCTAACTCACACTCACTCTCACTCACCCTCAACCCCTCACCCTAACTCACACTCACTCTCACTCACCCTCAACCCCTCACTCACCCTCAACCCCTCACTCACCCTCAACCCCTCACTCACCCTCAACCCCTCACTCACCCTCAACCCCTCACTCACCCTCAACCCCTCACTCACCCTCAACCCCTCACTCACCCTCAACCCCTCACCCTCAACCCCTCACCCTCACTCACCCTCAACCCCTCACCCTCAACCCCTCACCCTCAACCCCTCACCCTCAACCCCTCACCCTCACACAGTGCAATAGGTCTCGGAGCATTTGAGTTAGAGCTTTTAGAAATGTTTATGGCTTTTTTTTTTTAATTCTTTAGCATTGGCTACAGGGAACAAAAATGCTAAAGATTTACAATAAAAACCCATAAACAATTCTAAAAGCACTAACTCTAATGCTGCGAGACCTATTGCATTTCTAATGCTTGTTGTGTTTAGTTATGCTATGTGTTTTTGTGTTTAGTTATGCAATGTGTTTTTGTGTTTTGTTATGCTATGTGTTTTTGTATTTTGTTATGCTATGTTTTGTCATGCTATGTTTTGTTATGCTATGGTAAGCTTTGTTTTGTTAGGCTATGGTAAGCTTTGTTTTGTTATGCTATGTTGTGTTTTGTTATGCTATGGTGTGTTGTGGTGTTTTGTTATGCTATGTTTTGTTACGTATACTGTGTTTTGTTATGCTATGCTATGTTGTGTTTTCCTATGTTGTGTTTTCCTATGTTGTTTTGCTATGTTTTGTTTTGCTATGTTTTGTTTTGCTATGTTTTGTTTTGCTATGTTTTGTTTTGCTATGTTTTGTTTTGCTATGCTTTGTTTTATGCTATGCTATGCTGTTTTGTTATACTGTGCTGTTTTGTTTTGCTATGTTGTGTTTTGCTATGTTGTGTTTTGCTATGCTTTGTTTTGTTATGCTTTGTTTTATGTTCTGCTATGCTGTTTTGTTATACTGTGCTGTTTTGTTTTGCTATGTTGTGTTTTGCTATGTTGTGTTTTGCTATGCTTTGTTTTGTTATACTGTGCTGTTTTGTTTTGCTATGTTGTGTTTTGCTATGTTGTGTTTTACTATGCTTTGTTTTGCTATGCTTTGCTATGCTTTGCTATGCTTTGCTATGCTTTGCTATGCTTTGCTATGCTTTGCTATGCTTTGCTATGCTTGGCTATGCTTTGTTTTGTTTTGCTATGCTTTGTTTTGTTTTGCTATGCTTTGTTTTGTTTTGCTATGCTTTGTTTTGTTTTGCTATGCTTTGTTTTGTTTTGCTTTGTTTTGTTTTGATATGCTTTGTTTTGCTATGCTTTGTTTTGTTTTGCTATGCTATGTTGTGGTTTGCTATGCTATGTTTTGTTTTGCTATGCTGTGTTTTGTTATGCTATGCTGGTGAGGGGGTGTGAGGGTGAGGGGGTGTGAGGGGGTGAGGGTGTGTGAGGGTGAGGGTGTGTGAGGGTGAAGGGGTGTGAGGGTGAGGGGGTGTGAGGGTGAGGGTGTGTGAGGGTGAGGGTGTGTGAGGGTGAAGGGGTGTGAGGGTGAAGGGGTGTGAGGGTGAGGGGGTGTGAGGGTGAGGGGGTGTGAGGGTGAGGGGGTGTGAGGGTGAGGGGGTGTGAGGGTGAGGGGGTGTGAGGGTGAGGGGGTGTGAGGGTGAGGGGGTGTGAGGTGAGGGGGTGTGAGGGTGAGGGGGGTGTAATTGTGGGGGGTGTGAGGATGAGGGGGTGTGTGGGTGAGGGGGGGTGAGGGGGAGTGGGAGGTTGTGTGAGGGGGAGGGTGTGAGGGTGAGGGGGTGTGGGGGTGGGTGGGTGAGGGGGTGTGAGGACGGGCGAGGGTGAGGGAGGTTGAGAGAGGGTGAGGGAGGTTGAGAGAGGGTGAGGGAGGTTGAGAGAGGGTGAGGGAGGTTGAGAGAGGGTGAGGGAGGAGGTTGAGAGAGGGTGAGGGAGGTTGAGAGAGGGTGAGGGAGGGGGTGTGAGGATGAGGGAGGGGGTGTGAGGATGAGGGAGGGGGTGTGAGGATGAGGGAGGGGGTGTGAGGATGAGGGAGGGGGTGTGAGGATGAGGGAGGGGGTGTGAGGATGAGGGAGGGGGTGTGAGGATGAGGGAGGGGGTGTGAGGATGAGGGAGGGGTGTGAGGATGAGGGAGGGGGTGTGAGGATGAGGGAGGGAGGGTGAGGGTGGGAGGGGTGTGAGGATGAGGGAGGGAGAGTGAGGGTGGGAGGGGGTGTGAGGATGAGGGAGGGAGAGTGAGGGTGGGAGGGGGTGTGAGGATGAGGGAGGGTGAGGGTGGGAGGGAGGGTGAGGGGATGTGAGGGGGAGGGGGTGTGTGAGGGAGAAGGGGCCTAGTAAAATGTGTCTAGGGCCTGCATTGCAGAACCTGCGTGCAGTCTGGTACTGTCATGCTGACTGCGCAAGTGCACATACTTGCCAGTCCCTAAACCTTCCCTTAACTTCATATTAGTCACCCCTATGGTAGGCCCAAGGGCAGGGTGCATTGTAAGAATAAGGTAGGACAAGCCCTGATGTGTGTGGCATGTCCTATTAGTGAGTTACAGCCAATTTCGTTTTTCACTATTGTAAGGCTACCTGTTCTCATAGGCCAGAATGGGCTGCTGGAATTATTACACTCTATAATCCCAGCAGGCTCAGGGAACATGGTAGAAATTCAAGTTTAGTATGCCTGAACTCAGAATAATAAAATACATCTTTTTAGTAACGTATATTTTAATATCCTGTGTTTGCAAATGCTACTTTTAGAAAGTTAGCATTTGCTTGCCTGATTATTTCAGCCTGCCTCTGCCAGGATGTGTATCTGCTGTCTGGTTTGTGTGAGTGATAGCGCTGGGGAATTCCAGGGGACAGTCTGGGCTGCCAGGTTGTGAATAGAGGGATTACCCCCAGGATAGGTGGGAGGAGTGCCCCTTGACTCTGAATAGGGCTGTGCTCTGCCACCACAATGCTGGCTCCACCTCCTGCGGAGCGTCTGATGTCCCTGCCCCCTGAAAGAAGGCTGCAGCTTCCGGTCAACAGTGCTCCAAAACTGGGTTGAACCAGGCTCAGGCCCCCTAGCCTGTAAAGACAAAAGAATTGGTGTATAAAAGAAGAAGCCCTGCTCCTAAGAAATTAGATCCTGTTATTGCCAAGAAGAAACTCTGCCTGAAGAGAAGGACCTGGGAAAGCTGCATGGAGGACTACTGTCTCTAATCCTGAGAGACTCGCCTGTGGTGGGTGCCTTGCTGAAAGAAGGAGAGAGGAAGAAAAGACAGAGAGACTTTTATAATTCAACTTGTGCATCCTGACAATCTCCAAGGGCTTGCTTGTGAACTTGCCCCCTGAACTGCGCCCCAGGAACATTGGGCGCTCACCCTCCCCCCTTCAGGAGGAGCTGCTGTTTGGTCTGACCCTACAGCGCTGATCCAGGGAAGCGGATTGTGTGAGGAATCCTCCCCGCACATCCTAAGAAGCAGTGCACCCCCGTCCTCTGAGCAACGCGACCTCTGCTTGGCCGCGCCGCAGGAGCAAAGTAAAGCCCAGTCGCACTGGGCCGAGCACCGTGATCTGAGAGCAACCCCGAGCCTACGTTTGCTAAGCCGAGAGGACCCGTCCGGTCTGAGCGCCACGAGCATCTGGCCTCCGAGCTGCAGCCCGTAAAGTAAAGATGGACCCCCGCCCTGCCTGTGTTCTCCCGCCGTGATAGCACTGAGGAGAACGCCCGCTGCTGTGCAGTGCACAGCTACGGAGCGTCCAACGAGAGAGTACGCCCCGTTTCCTGCAACCCGTACTCCTGCCCGCACCACCTGCAGCCGCTCCCCCTCCTGGGTAGAAGCGCACGCTGCGGGTACGTCTGTCCCCCCCCCCCCCCCCCCCCCCCCACAACGCACTGTTACCTAGGAGCACCGCGCCTACACCAGCCTCGAGCCGTAGCTCGCATCGCCCTCAGGAAGACATTGCGACGTAGGAGGATTGACCCCCGCAGCCGTTCGCCTCGAATTCCCCACAAAGTAAAAGGTACTGTGTGGGGGGGGCGTGGACGAACGAGCAGGGAGATGGCCGCTTAGTGAGCGAGCTCCGCCGGCTGCAACCAAAATCCTCTTGAAATCCTGGCTGTTCCCACTGAGGGATGCTTAATTTCGTGTTATAAGGCATTCTGGAGACCTGGGGCACAGTATACCAAAATTTCAGCACCCTGGCATGCAAGGATCCGAGTCTACAAGCCCCGACCGCCTGCGCCGTGACAGAGCCGAGACGTGGCCCTGAGGTGCTGGATGCCGACCCAGGCGTGAGGCGTAAGTCGTGGCTGGGGATGACTGGGCCTGACCGACTGTAGTGCGAGGCTGCGGGGTTCGGCCCGGAGCCCTAGACCGCAGAGGTGGGGTAAGGACGCTGCCTTGGCTGCAAGGGACTCCAGTTTGCTTTGCATTATTACAAGCTCACGCACTTTTAATTAAATATTGCTGCCTGGCTGTGGGGATCGGCAGTGCGAGGTTCCGCCATCTTGGATTAGGCCGGCCCGTTAGTGCGTGGGCGGCAGAGCTGAGGTACCTGGCATAAACTATATTAAACTATTGCACCGCAAGAGAGACAGTGTGCCAACGCTACGGACCTGTGCTGCATTACACCACCGCTGCCTCAAAATGGCGGCTTGCCAATGATGCTGCATGTGAGGACAGCCGTGGCCCTGCTGTTATAAACGGGTTCCCTGCGAGTGGAGCGTAGATATATCTCCCTGACTCAGAGATGTATTGATCCCTATTGCATGACACATCTGCCAAGTCGAGCCTGCGCCCTGCTCCCTGATGAGTCGTGTTGCCGGTGGCATGTATCCTAAGTCCTGAGACCCTGATAGAGTCCTTTGCTGGGTTGCCTATCACTTCAGCTGTTCGTAAACGGCACAAATACGTGGGCCCTCCCCCCGAAACTACACTGTCCAGAGTACTGTCCAGTTTGGCAGCTAGATTTATTCCCAGAGAGCCACTGCCAAGGGGTGAGAAGGGATGTCTGTGTGACCTGAAATACTTTTGCAGTGTTGGGACCTGCTCTGAAACCCCCCACCCCCCCGTGCCATAAGATCGTCTAGAGTGTAATACGCCACTGCGGGTGTCACTGCAGGGGGGCGCCCGGCCCAGATACCACACCATGGGGAAAGGTGACCCTCGCCAGCCGAAACTCACGTTTGAACAAAAAAAAAAACAGGCCAAAGTCGCTGAACAGGGACCCATGGCCGCAGGTGGATCGTCCCAAGAAGTCCCTCAGGAGATGGATGTCACTGCCCTAATGCTTGAAGTGAGATCAAGCCTCAAAAGTATAGACGCAAAACTGGATACCATGACGGCCCAGCTGGACAATGTGCGCTCCCAAGTTGCCACGCATGAAACGCACCTAGATAACCTAGAAAATAGGCACACTGAGTGTTGTGAGTTTCAACAAGATACCAAATCGCACAAAACAAACTTGGAAAAGAAAATTGAAGCGTTGTGCGCCAAAGTAGACGATTTGGAAGCGTGGTCTCGGGGGTGCAACGTTCAGGTCACAGGGATTCCGGAGACCACGGCTATGAGGAAAATGGAGGTCTTCATCACGGAATTGCTTCATGACATTTTTGACCCTAACCTCTCTCCGGTGTTCACTGTGGAACGGGCGCACAGAACACTGGGGAAAAAGCCGCCTGTTGGAACCCCGCCAAGACCAATCCTAGTGAAATTACTAAACTATCAGGACAGGGACCTAATATTGCGTTTGGCTTGGGAAAAGGGGAGAATAACACACAAAGGGAACAACATTTCATTTTATCCCGATTTCACACCATTGGTGCAGGCGGCCCGCAAAGAGTTCTTGCCTGCCAAGAGACTGCTGATCCAGGCGGAAATCCCGTACTCACTTATGTACCCGGCTAAACTGCGGGTTGTGCACGAGGGCACAACACACCATTTCCTTGATGCGGGCTCTGCACTGAAATTTGCGAAACATGGGAGTGGGCCTAGGTCCAAAAGGAAAGCTCTAGCTGAGGTTGATACTGGGGGCCTACTGAGTGACAATGACTGAAATTGACGTTCCTTATAACGTTATAATCCCCGGATGTGGTTCACACTTTACTGGTATTGCCAGAATTGTCATGCTAAGATTGCTGTTTAATCCTGTTGGTTGTGCTATGGGTCGGCGATATTATCTATATCACGTGCTGTGTATTGCTGCTCAGTCTGATGGATACTGTGTGATATTTCAATGAGAATCTGCCCTGGGTGGTGGGACATTGCTCGTTTCTACCCGTCAGTGAAACAGCCTAAAATAGTGCAGCCACCCTGTGCGAACAGGGGTGTACGCTCCAGATGCCGCGTCTCTGAGGGGTGTCTCCCACAATTTAAAAGTTCTACTGTTTAAGCGCCATCGGCGTGTTAAGGGGGGTTTATGATACAACCTGATTGGGGGGTTGGTGTGGGAGGGGGAGGTTTTGGGTAAGGGGATGTTTGGCAAGTCGTCAAGATTACACGAATCTGCATGCTCTTTTTGCTTTACAGTGTTCTAATGTGAGTCAATTGAAGTGCGTGCGCGCTGCATTGCACTACAGACAATGGGGGCGACTAAAGTTTCAACATGGAACATAAGGGGCTTGAATGATAGCAGAAAGTCCAGGTTGATGCACAGCTACCTACTCAGGCACAACATAGACATTTGTTTCTTGCAAGAAACGCACATTAATTCCACGTGCTCACCCAAGCTTAAGCACTCAAGATGGGGATCCGCATACTCAGCTATATTTTCAAACTATGCAAGGGGTGTAACTATACTTTTACGTCGGGCATGGACTGGAGGGAGCATTCGGTGACCAGTGATACTGAGGGCAGATATGTAATATTGCATGGCGCCCTGCTCGGTAAAAGTATGACTCTGGTGGCTGTGTATGGGCCAAACACTGACGATCCGGGTGCAGATTGCGATTCTAGACTGCTCTACAGTTATTTGGGGAGGTGATTTCAACGTGGTCATAGATGACTCCTTGGATAGAAAGGGCACGTCCAGACAATTACACCTGCATGCTAGCCAGGCTTTAAGAGGCATAATAAATGAGGGCTCACTTATTGTTATATGGAGATCACGCAATGCTGGCGCCAAGGTGGGAACATGTATTTCTGCACATCATGCGGCCTGGTCCAGATTAGACTTCTGGTTAGTATCTCAAGATGTGGCCACCTGGACTATAGATGTTGGAATTTTGGCCCGATCCCTGTCAGACCATGCTCCCTGTCTCTTAGAGCTGGACATTCCGGGGGCCCCCACTAGGGCCTTTACCTGGCGCCACCCACCACATGCGCTTCAAGATGCAGCCTTCACGGAAGAAATAAGAGCGACATAACGGACTACTTCACTAACAATACAGGCTCCGTTGCTACTGAGGCAGTTCTTTGGGACGCCTTTAAGGTTGTCATACGGGGGCAGTGATTAGCGCGTAAGGCAGGGATTTTGAAGGCCATAAGAAATACCTTAGCTGGAATTGAGAGAGAACTTAAGGCTCTTGAACAATCATTTTGTGAGGATCCTACACCAGACTTGGCTTCTCAGATTAAAACCAAACTACTAGACTTTGCCGAGGAAGCACAGCGCAAGCTAACATTCCTTGGTAAGCAGGCTGAAGCTCGAAGATACGGGGAGGGGGACAGGCCCAGTCGAACAATAGCTAGAATGATAAATACCATCTCACCACCTACACATATGCACACAATCATTGATGCTACAGGGGTCATGACAACGGGACAAAACAAGATACTACAGGCGTTCACTACACACTACTCCAAATTATAGGAGTCCACTCATGCTGTGCCGCAAGACGCCCTTGAGTCATTTTTAGATTCCATAGCACTTGTATGGTTTAACAATGCGCATAGGAAGTATATGGATCGACCCGTGACAGTACAGGAAATCGCCACAACTATCAAGGCTCTTCCGCTAAATAAGGCTCTGGGACCTGATGGTCTCAAGGCGGCTTTTTATAAGACCTATGTGGATGAGCTTGCTCCGCGACTACATGCTGTTTTCGCTGAGGCTCTGGAGGTAGGAACGTTGCCGGAATAGATGAGAGAGGCCCTTATTACATTACTGAAACCGGATAAGGATTGCCAGCACTTGGACTCATACAGGCCCCTATCCCTGATTAATGTAGACGTAAAAATGTATGCGAAAATAATAGCTGATCGTCTCCAACCCTTGCTCCCAATGGTGGCCCTTCCGGACCAATCAGGGTTCATACCAGGCCGCGCAACCACACATAACCTAAGAACTGTTTTTTTCGACACTACATTATTTACACCCGGATATACAAGCGGCAGTGGTATTTCTAGATGCTACAAAAGCATTTGACTCTCTTGAATGTCCATATCTATTTACTATACTGGAGCGCATGGGATTTAGCCCCTTCGTAAATCTAATCTGCTTGCTCTACACTGCCGCTAAGGCCAGGGTGAGAGTAAATGGCATGGTATCAGACCCATTCCCAAATTCCAGAGGTACTAGACAGGGGTGCCCATTGTCCCCACTGTTGTTCGCGATTGCCATGGAGCTACTAGCTGCCAGAATTAGACAGCATCATACCGCCAGAGGTATTGGGTTCAGCTCCCGGAGTTTGCTAATCTCCTTATACCCCAACGATGTCGGTCTGTATGTGATTAACCCAACTGAGAATCTAAACCAGTTATTGAGGTAATTTGTTAAATTTAGGGGGCTATCTGGTGTTTCCATAAATTGGTCTAAGTCGGGTATTTTTCCACTTACTGACAATACTTGTGAGGTGCATTCTGACTACCCTCTGCGATGGGAAGCTGATGAGGTAAAATACCTAGGCATTTGGATTAGCCAAAAACTCCAAGATCTCTGGACTCTGAATTTTGGCAGGGCGGTGTCCTGGCTTGAAAGTTAAGTGGCGATATGGTCCAAACTCCCCCTCTCCTTAGCTGGTAGAATTGCACTTGTGAAAATGATTGTACTGCCTAAATTCCTCTACCTGTTTGCAAACATACCTATCCCACTGACACAACATTTTTTCACCTGTCTGTGCTCGCATTTTTTGACACTGGTGTGGGCTGGGAGTCAAGCTAGACTTTCGTGGGCATTGCTAACAATTCCGCTTCGACAGGGTGGCATGGGCGCTCTAGACATGCACCTGTACGCACTTTGCGCGCAAGCACAATATCTACACTTCTTGGCCTATCCTACACCTTATCAACCTCATGTGGCGGTTGAGATTGACATGGTTGCTCCGCTACCCTTAGGAGTGGCCCTCTACCGCAAAGCTCCCAGGCCAACGCACGACATAGATTCGGTCAACATGCTTCAATGGACGTGGCGTGAGCTGCTAAAGCGAACTGCCCTACCCCTGTTATATGCGCCTGCGATCCCCCTTAAACAGAACCCTATGCTTCCATGCCTGGAAGAAGGCGGAGGTGAGGTAACTATCGCTGGATCCACACTGCACACATTTGCGGACATATACCCTGATGGCACATTCCGGGATCTGCAGGTTACAGAAGAGGACCGGCCATTGTCATTTAGGGACAGGTTCACACACCACAAACTCAAATCTGCATGCAAAGCGATGTGGGACCAATTCCCTGAGGAGCCGCCGCACCTACATGCACTCCAGAACAGATTAGCTAGGGCGTCCCGGAAGAAACTGGTATCACGTCTATACAATTCCATGCAAGAGCAATCCCCTATAGTGGTGTCTAAATCTCAGCAACTGTGGAACAATGAACTCCTCTGACTGACGAGCAGTGGTCATTCTGCTGTAGGCAGCTGTTGGAACTCTCCCCAAACTACAAACTCCGACTTATACACAAGTTCCTCCACAGGTTCTACCGCACCCCGCTAGCTCTCCATCGCATGGGTATTAGAGACGATGACAAATGTTGGAAATGTGGGGAGGAAGGTGCTTTCTTTTTGCACGTAGCTTGGAACTGCTCAGCTCTGTTTGATTAGTGGTCTGAAATTTTTGTTATCAATCAAATCCTGAATAGAGCAGACTCTCCTTCTCCACTCCTAGGCATCCTGGGATTAGTGGAGAACACGGAGCCCAAAGGTCGAAAGTTACATGCTTTATTGTTGTTGTATGCTAAACGGCGAGTGGCCATGAACTGGGGACGTAAAACCAGGCCTAAATTTACTGACTGGCTTTCGAATGTTACATATGGCCAGACACAACTAGGTGCGTATTGGGATCTGGTGCCAACTGCCTCGCGACAGACATTTGGTCCGCCCACAGTTGATTGACTCCGTGGGATATGTTTGTTCATCCTACTTTGGTACTTAAATGCTGAAATGTCAGATTTGATTTATAACTGTACTGACGTTTGCCTGTTTTGTTGGTTGTTTACGAAAAAACAAAAAAATGGTATCCTTCCGAAATGTGTAGCAGCAGAGCCATGAATGCTTGATTTGTCAGAAATACATGACGTTCTAATATGTAATTGCTGCATTTTACTATGCAATCTTTAATAAATACAATTTTAAAAAAGGTACTGTGTGCGTGTTAAAGTGCGCCGCGCTCTGGACACGAAGTCCGTGAGGCGCGCACCCATTTGTGACCGCTGTTGCCCCCACGCTGTACGCACCGTACCAGTGAGACTCCTCAATCCTGTCTTTTGGCCTCAGTACGAGCCGCACAGCCACCCGACGCTCCGTACGCCTCGTACCCTCCTCAGCGCCGTACGTGTGATACGTAAGACGCGTGAGGATTAGCGAGGCACTTCTGCTCTTGCCCGTACGAGACGTACCGAAGTGCTTTGCAGCGCACCAGCGGTGACTAACTCAGTCAGCACGAGGTACTCTTTGCCTAGATCATTGTGGGGCCAAGATTAAGCCTTAAGGGGTCGTTTTGAGACCCAGTGACACTATTTTAAAGACTGAACATTGCTCCTTAAGAACTGTGGCATTTCTACAAGTAACTGGAATCTTACTAAGTCATTGAAGCCTGTATTTAAAGCCTGCTTGAGAGTTTCTATATAAAAGAATATATTTTTACAAAACAGTCTTGTCTCTGTGTGGTGGGTTAATGATTTATTGTGTGTGTTATACAGATGCTTAGCCGTATGTACTCTGGAGTTTAGCCTTGTCTGCTTGCGCCACACTACCTAGAGGGTGAGCAGGGGTGATTTCTAGGAGTAAGTCCTTTGCCCTGACTTAGAGGAGAGGGTCCCTGCTTGTCACAAGTGAATTCTTGCGCCAACCAGAGACCCCCAATTCTAACATCTCTCATATGCTACTTCCCTCCTTAAATACCCCCTCTGCTCATTTGCTGCTCAACCCTGCCAGCTTGCATGTAAAAGCACAGCAACAGAAGCATTATTGCTGGATATGGCTTAAGAGCAGACTTTAAAGGTTATTTTTGTTTTACCTCATGCATTCTACATATTACATGAGTGTACAAGCTTTGGCACACAAATGCTATCATGGCGCTAGGGGAAGGGCCATCTGCTGCAGTCACTCAGCCAGTGTCTGTGACAGAAGGTGTACTCAGCATGACACTTCTGCTGGAGATACACAAACCTGTTTGATAGGCTTTTGGCCCAAATCGCTGGATCCTGTGGAAAGTAGATTAGGCCCGGACAAGCATTTCCTTTTACATTTTAACACTTCCTTGTTCTTTTTAAATTCTGTTCAGAATTTCCTGAGTAGGTGCTTAAAAAAATAAACCATGCCCTTTACAAATATTAAAGACTTTGAAATCACTGTACAGTTTTGATATACCATAAGATGTTTGCTTTTCCCCCGGTATTTTCAAATCCTTTTTTTCTTTTACTTTTTTAAACAATACTTTTCAGACTGACATGGACATAGCCAACAGCTCGGTACTTTCATACAGGTGACAATACCTATTGGCTTTGCCAATGCTTGTTCTTTTCACATATTGAAACTAATGTGTATATCCTGTATTGCGAAATCTAATGGTATACATCCCATCAGTCGTACGTATTGGCAAAGCTAGTCAGTCTGACAAGTGCATGTTTTGTAATCATAAACAGCAGTTGTTCTTAACCTGTGGTCCAGGGTCCCCTTGGGGTTCTCAAAGGATATTCTTGGGCCCTACAACCGCTTAGAAGATTAAATAATATTAATAGAGTGTATACAAATAAAGAAGGAAATTTAATTATTGAATATTTTAAAATGTTCTATAAACACAAAGGAATTTGAAATTAGAGACTAAAAGTTAAGTTGGTTTCCTCCAATTTATTTGAGGGAGCAAGTGCAGGTGCATTATCAGAATATAGTATGGAAGGTAGGTGGCCTCAATTGAATTCAGAATAGCTCCAACCTTTCAATTAAAATGTTGCTATTTTTTAATTGGTTTGTGAAGTAAATATTTCATTGTTTGTAGAGTTGTTTTTCTTAGATGTTATGTTATTGAAAATTTGAAGAGCGCACATTCACCAACAGGACTCTTGGCGCGGTTCTGTATTTTTTCTGTATTTTTGTGTATTGAGTTGCGGCTAAAGTCTTTAAAATTGCTTAGGCTGGGGTCCCTTGATTTCAGTAATGTGCTGGACGCTTTCTAGACCAGTCCTAAATAGATTGAAAGGGAGTGCATCGCGTGTATTTAAAGCTAGTTTATCATCCAACTGAAACACTTCCCTCCACATGAAACCATTGCTGTAAGTGTGGTGACATTAAATGATCTCTAAGGAGTTGTTGCTTCAGCACGCTCCTAAAGTCTTCATAATTTCAAATTCCTCATTCGTTTTCCTCACAACCGCAATTGGTGGCACTCAATCACTTCATGACCAATTTTCTTAATGTCGGTTTCTGCGCATGCATTCAGTTAATTTGTTGTCTGCTTTTTCTTGTATAGAATTATTAGTGCTCGGTTTGGATCTGATCACATGTAGATAGTCCTGGCTACACTTGAAGTTAGTTTCTTCAGAGACTTTTGAATTCAGCAGATTTAGTTAAGTCTGTAAATTATATTGTGTCACAGTACAAAGGATATCCTATTTTAGTGGGAAGCCCAAAGTCCATCATCAACCAAAACATCTTTTTCAGAATGCATCTGCTTTTCATAAAGATGTCAACAAAAAAGCTGGTTGTCCCATTACTGAGCAGAAGTACCTCCATAAAAATGATGTGAAACGACTGATTATCAGGCTTAAAGTGCAGCTCGCTCTGTTTAGCCTAAATGACTTGTTGGTCTTGCCACTATGACAGTGATGATGATGAGGAGGGCAGCTTAACAGACCGCTTCATTTTTAAGTAAACAATGATGCTCCCGCAGAGAATGGCTTAGTTTGGTCCCGTATACGTCTCTCTGGACAGTCTCTCGCCTATCCATGTATTCTCTCTTAGCATGGCTCGTCGTGAGTTTTGCTCCAGCTCAACAGTCTTAATAGCTGTGGCTTTCTGCACAGTTGCATTTCACACACCCTGGCCTCTGCACTAGGATGTCCTAGCCATCTTCCTATCAACAACCAAGGCAAACGTAGATTTTTTTTTTAACCAGTTTGTATTTGTTAAAATGTGAGACTATAAAATATGTCAAACCTTCACAATAAACTTGGTGTCATCCCACCTGCAAAGTTTATAACTTTTGCATGCTGCATTAGGTCTTCTGCGTCACAATCCATACTTCTATCACAAAACCATTATCTGAGTTATTAACAGCATGCCCATTTAAACAAAAGGCTCATTAAAATAGGAGCATCTTTTTAGGTCTCGCCTAGGCAGCGCTTGTGCTGCCTCTTCGAGACATGCTGTATTTAGGATATGGGCATTCAGCCCCACACACTTTCCACCCATCTTTTTAATTGGCTGCAGGTACTGTCCTTTGTAAATGGTGGCTTTTCATTGGTCAATAGGCTTAGTAGTCCCTCCTTTTCACCTGTTGTAACCTCCCATGAGGACTCCCCCTTATACATATATTGTTACTCTTGTTGTTTTCGTTACAGACTGTGAGCACTAAATTGCTAATCTTCTGCCAGGACGCACTCTCTTTTAAATGCTTTGATTTATTTTATCCAGCGCTTTTACTTTTGTTAGTCTGTGCACAGCCCGCTTTAGCTATAAACAACTTAAGCTTAAGAGCGGGTGCCACTTCAAAAGTAAATAATTGGAAAACGCCTTTTTTTCAACCTTAATGAAGTGCTGTATTTAACTTGCGGTGTATAGTGAAAGGCGCGCTTTGATATTTCATCTCCGGGACTCTGCTTAGAAAAGGCTCCTGGATTTCCTTGATTTGTTTTCCTGTCCGATTCTGGGCTAGGACCTTCCTACAGTCTCCTTCCTTATGTCTGTTTCCACCCGTTTCACTCATGCTTCCTGGGTTGGTTTATCCTCAGTGGGGAATTCTGGCAGAGGCTTGCTGCGAATCCTGCTGCCTTGTGAGGTGACAGGCGTGCCCTAGTGATAGGAATGTGGCATGTTTTGTGCAAGTGCAAAGTGTCATTAAGGTTACAGTATGTGATTAAACTAGAATGTTTCTGTCAATTCCTCCTCCAGCACTTAAGAGTTTAGGCACATTCTATTCTGGTTGTCACTCAGTCCATCACTGTATTTCCTAGTGGTCCATGGTCCTGACTGTGGCTTGTCCCTTTTACAAATTCCTACAGGATAGTCTGTTATGATTACTCAGGGCCAAGAAGAACAAATAACGTTGGACTCAACATCTTTAAGCAATGAGGATTGGCATAACCAATAGGTTTTGACTTTGGGACCTTAGAAGTGTTTAGCCATGCAACACTTAATACTTATGAGGTCCCAAAGACGAGACCTATTGGCTATGCCAATGCTTGTATATTTCTAGCGATGGTATAACCTTGCATGCAAATGTATATTTAGTAACTTTCACTGAATAATCTAATTAATTTGTACCAGTCCCTAAAATCTGTAAAGTTTTGAAGCTTTACACAATATTTTGTGAATAGTAGCCTATTGATCAATTGTGCAGCTGCCGGGTAACACCAGGTCTAAAGGTGGGAGCCTGCCCTGTACCTAGTGCAGTAATTTTAGAACCCACTCGGAAACTGGTAAGCCCAGAGCCTGTCTGTTTACTCTTTGGGGAGTTTGGGTAGGGTACTGTGGGAGATATATGAAAATGAGTGAAGGAGGAGAGGAAAAGGATTAAAAAAATGCAGAGAAAAAAATAAGATTGGAGAAAGGGATACTGATAAGAGAGAGCATAAGGACGAACAAACGAGGCAAGGGAAGAGGAAATCGGCGAGGAAGAAGGGAGGGAATAAGGAGAGAGAGACAAAAGATGGGAAGAAAGGAAGGGAAGAAAGAGGAAAGAAGTGGAGTAATAGGACAGGAGACCAGGTTGGTAATAGGGAGCAGTAAATCAGGAACTTTAAGACCCTTAAGAAGGAGAACACCTTTTAGTGGCAGTAGGGCCCAGAGATGCACCCTAGTCTATATTTTAATATGAACTCGCATGAAAACACACACGCACACACACAGACATGGGTTCATTAAAAATTGCAGAGAATACTCTATTTCCTCTCCCCCCTTCTAGACGGCTGCAAGCTCGTATTTTTTCCAGGCACCATGAAAACAAGCCTAAGTCAAAACCGAGAAGTTTTGCCACATTCTTTTCGGATGCATTAGGAGAGCGGCAGAAAGGGCAGATGCAACCAGGGGAAGAAATCCCTCCCTTGGAAGCCCTTACACAGAGATGCAGGAAAAGCAGCAGTCTTACGCACTTTTGCGGAAATCAGAGGAGCAGGTAAGTCAGCTTGGGGAGTGGAAGGGAGTAGCTCCTTCTCTGGGATGCTGTAGAGGTGGTGGCTGGGTACAGCAGAGAAAGGCCGACTCCTGGCGTGGGAGGTAGACTCCTCCTCCCGGGCTCCCTGGGGGGCGGCGGGGGGTGCTTGCCGTGAAGTCCGTCCGACGGGTCAGCAACGAAAACAGACAGAATGAGAAATGGACAGAGAATTACTAATTTAAAAAAAAGTAAAAAAGCAACAGAAGAGAACAAGAGTGCTAAAAAGAAGGTAAACAAGAGGGAGATGGGTAAAGAGAAAGACAAGCGTGCGCCTCGATGGGCAGATAATGACGAATTCGAAAAAAAAAGTCAAAAAGCATCAGAAGAGACGAGTGCTAAAAGAAGGTAAACAAGAGGGAGATGGGTAAAGAGAAAGACAAGCGTGCGCCTCGATGGGCAGATAATGACTAATTCGAAAAAAAAAGTCAAAAAGCATCCGAAGAGAACAAGAGTGCTAAAAGAAGGGAAACAAGAAGGAGATGGGTAATGAAAAAGATATGCGCACTGAAAGTTTAGAAAATAAAAAGCCATGCAGGCTGCAGCGGGAGAGAAAGGCAGAGGGGTGCACCCGCGAGTGGTGCATGGGCGCTGGGGAGAGCAGTCTGCTCTTTTTCAAAGCACATACTAGTGCTTGTGGCGCGCCGTTGCGCACTCCCGCAAGGCGTATGCACGACGGCTAAAGTTCTCCTATTTAGAGCATGTGAGCTACGTAGGCGAGACCTAAAAAAGAATATACAATTGCAGCATTTACCACAAAAACTTTTCTCCCTCAAATGGATCAAATGTAATTAAAGGTTCCTCGCACTCTTTCTTCGAACCTCCTTAAAACAATCTTTCGCTTTCACCTTTCCTCTCCATTTTCCCCATTCTTTAGAACAGCTACAATATAGCGTTAAATGCTGATTTTTATAATTCACAACATTTTGCGTGATTTCTTTTAAATTACCATGGTAAAATCTAAAGCGCGGGTGTCACAAAGGTGTTGCACTTGCAAGAGTTTGAGCTATTGTCATTGTAAATGACTGCCTTTTAATGATGTGTTTACAAAACCTGCAAGCGGTGGTTGCGTAGTCCTTGCTGGTTTGTAAACACATAAATAAAAGCCATTATCATTTACAATGCCAATCGCTCCAACTCTTGCAAATGAAGGCCTTTTGCATTGCAAATGCTTGTTTGTATTACTAACATTCCATTTAAAGATAGCATCCAGGGATAAAATACCATTCAAATACCATTCGTTGTCAAGTGCTCAAACATTCCTTCTTTTCAAGGCGTTGTCTCCAGGAAGAGGGCGGAGTGTTTGTTGTGATGCCTTTAAATTCTGTGTTTATCTTGTCACATTTGCTGCGCTTTAAAGACAGAGGTCAAATGCCAACCAGGCTAGCTCATTTCTTTTTTTCCTGCGCTTATGAACTCCTCTGACTCTACAGTCCGAGAAAGAATAATACTGTGAATTATGTGACTATCCTCTCCGGGTATAAACAGGTAGTGCGAAATGAAGGCTGAAGGATGTCATTTTTCGTAACGCACAACCAAAGACAAATACCTCTAAATGAACTGTATGCATCCAGCAGTTAGGAAAGCGAAAAAAGTATTCTATATATATTTGTAATTCTGAATTGTGATGGTAGCCAAGATTTTAGTAGGATCAAAGCAACTAGACCCTTTACATGGTGCACAAATGATAAATATTCACGAAACCGATGTTCTCGTTTGTGTGCAGTATGGTTTTATCAGTAAAACTGTGTCTGTGCAAATGTAGTAACTCTTTCAATGGTAAATGTGCGGTCTGTAAATGACAGTGTGGTTCATTAAAGCTAGGTGGGTGGTGGAGGTTTGTCCTACTAAAAGTGGGTGGTGATTGTAAGAGGTTTGTGAAGCACTGCTTTAAGACAGGAACTTTCAAGTGTGGTGGCCTTGTTAAAAAGGGTTTCAAAGACAACCAGTAACCAAAGACCCTTTTATGTTGCCCGGCGGTATCGCCTCTATGACCCACCAATGTTAATCAATGAAGAAGCAGGCGCTGGAGACTGGAAGGCAGGAAACGAGGATTTTATTCTCTCCGGAGGAGAAAACATCAAGTCAGACAGCAAGTATCGTCACGAGGTGCTCTAACCACATCTCTGAGGCCTGGCCTCTTATACTAGGGTTTATGACCTTTATTGCACATAACACATTCTCGCAACACTTTGATGTTTGAAAGAACATCCTCGGAATCTCCCCTTCAGGCCCGTTCCCACATACATTTTCAGTTGGATTCCCCACCCCGGTCACAACAGGTGATGGTTGTCGCACAGCAGGGCATTCCGCCGATTCACGGAATGCATGGGGTTGATCGGATCTCATAGGGTGGGGGCTTTGATTGGCTCGAGGGTCTTTTGATGGGGAGGGGAAGCTTCCTACTGTACGGGGTAATAAACAGTATCCGCAGGGCCAGGTGGCGGCCTGGGAACAAGGAAGACAAACGGGGACACAGGAAAAGGGGGTTTGCATCAAAAGGATCTGAGGCCATGAAAGGAATGAGGGGAGGTGTCGCGCTGGGAACAGGATGGGATTCTGTGGTGAAGCTGTGCTGGAGAGGGGTTTATGACCCAAGGCATGAGAGAGCGGGGGTTGTCAGCGTGCGGGGGGGATGCTTGCGAGGTTAAATAGACAGAGAGACGCGCTGGCTATCAGCGAGGGGCAGGGAGGCCATGGTGCTCAAAATGGCTGCCGCTTACGCGCACGAATGGGCTCGAAAAGGGGCAAGATGGCGCCGATAATGTTCACCAAGCTGTATTAATTTTCCACAGCCTCCACTGAAGTATCTAGAAAGCTGCTGCCTCGTCGGGGGGGGTGGAAGGGAATCCAAGGGGGCGACGCCCCCAAAAGATGGGGAGCTGAGAAGTGTAGGAGGACTAATGAAGAGTAAAGAAACCTACTTGTTGCAGGTCACTGAAAGAGGATGTAATCTTTTAAGGAGCAGATAGATACTGTTTGCTTGGAGGGGGCGGTAGGTGACTGGCTCTGAAGGAGTCTCGACAGGCCCTCCACCACACTGCCACAGCTTTCTTTTAAAACATTTTTTTAAAAAGACTGCCCGTCACCTCTTTCCCGTCTGCCCCATCGGGCTGGTTAAGTGCATGTGGGGAGATTACTTCCTCTCTCATGGCATGCTCAGGCACCTGTACATTGGGGGCAAAGGTCACTTCCGTGGTACGTGAGGCGGGGCTTGCCACTTCCAGTACCTTCCTATGATGTGACCCCAAGTGGGGGCCCCACCCAGTCCTGCAAGCCTGAAGTTCGAGGGGAGGCTGAGGTGCAAAGTGCAGGAATGTGTGGAAGGGGCAGCCATGGTGACTACCTCCTGCAGGCAAACCAGCCTTTCACCTGAAGGATGCGGCCATGGCACGAGGAGGCATGCAGCACATTAAAGGGATGCAAACCAGTGGTTCGTACAGGAGATGTACAGTGGTGGTCGGTCACTTGAGAGACGCGCCGCCAGGGGTCAGTCACTGGAGAGGCACGCCACCAGGGGTCGGTCACTGGAGAGGCGCGCCGCCAGGGGTCGGTCACTGGAGAGGCGCGCCGCCAGGGGTCGGTCACTGGAGAGGGGCGCCGCCAGGGGTCGGTCACTGGAGAGGCGCGCCGCCAGGGGTCGGTCACTGGAGAGGCGCGCCGCCAGGGGTCGGTCACTGGAGAGGCGCGCCGCCAGGGGTCGGTCACTGGAGAGGCACGCCGCCAGGGGTCGGTCACTGGAGAGGCGCGCCGCCAGGGGTCGGTCACTGGAGAGGCGCGCCGCCAGGGGTCGGTCACTGGAGAGGCGCGCCGCCAGGGGTCGGTCACTGGAGAGGCGCGCCGCCAGGGGTCGGTCACTGGAGAGGCGCGCCGCCAAGGGTCGGTCACTGGAGAGGCGCCAGTGGTCGGTCACTGGAGAGGCGCCAGTGGTCCGTCACTGGAGGCGCGCAGCCAGTGGTCCATCACTGGAGGCGCGCAGCCAGTGGTCCATCACTGGAGGCGCGCAGCCAGTGGTCCATCACTGGAGGCGCGCAGCCAGTGGTCCGTCACTGGAGGCGCGCAGCCAGTGGTCCATCACTGGAGGCGCGCAGCCAGTGGTCCATCACTGGAGGCGCGCAGCCAGTGGTCCATCACAGGAGGTGAGTGCAAAGAAGAGGTCCCCTACAGTTTCGAATAAGGTTCCTTAACACCTTAGCTGCGTGTAAACATTTCTCCCCAGTGCTGCGCTGTCCATTAGAACTAGTGCTGAATGGACGTTCAATGGTCGTGCGCAGCACTGGGGAGGTAGCCCTGCTGACGACCATTGGCCGTCAGCAGCACTTAAGGGGTTAACGTAGGGAATAATTCAATAAATGTGCAGCTTTAAGGCAACTAAAATGTAGACCATAATTGATGCTCCCGCATATATAATAATTGTCAGAACCAAAGACAACAATACATTTATCATAAATACAAAAATTGACATTTATTACGTTTTTAGACCATGAAAAAGATTTTAAAATCCTTCATTCACTTTCATATCCATCATACAGACTCACAACCATACTGGAAACAAATTAAAAACATTGTTGAAATAATAACACATTGTCATGGAATGATAAGTCAGCACAATATATGTAGAACACTGTCAATTAAGAATAGAGTGGCACAACTTCAAATGACTGGTGGAATTCTACGCTCGTTTCAGCACAGCCAAGGGGCCTTCGTCAGGAAGAGGGCCACAGTAAAGACAATTGATGAATTCTTAATACGGGTGGGAAATCTATAATGATGACCAACCAATGAGGGCAGTGCGATATTTCAAAAGTAATTTAGATACATTGCGATGCAGATCAAGAGACTAAATTCAATTCCAATTGCTGATTTCATAGATAATCATTAGTCAAATCGGATCCTCCAGATATGGGGCTCGGGAATTAGAATTGAATTTTGTCCCTTCATCTGCATCGCAACGTATCTAAATTACTTTTGAAATATAACAGTGTCCACTGTCGCATTCGATGTTTCGCATTCACTAGTCTGACGAGCACTAGGACGCTCACGGTCTCAGGTAGCGCAGATGTAGCCAAGCAGCGCTATTGCTTGCATGCGGTAAAGAACGCGGTCTTCAAAACTCATATCCCAATGGCCTCTTATAATTGCAATGATCCTCCCACTCTGTGGCTCTATGAATCTCTGCTCTGATGTGATGTGTTCTGTTGCCTGAATGGTAACCACCTGGACAAGGCATCATGATGCTTATACGCTATGTCAGATGTGTCCGCGTGGCACTGGGAGGTTTTCATGTGTGAGTCACACTGAGATGTGTATGGTATGAAGTGAGGAATTAGTTCACACCTTGAAGGAAGATTTGGGGCATGTGTTGTGCAGGAAGGAAGCTGCTCTGCCATGGGATACCAGGGTCCAAGCACACATGGCAGTTTTCGCCCCTCTCGTGCCTTGCCTCTGGAATCCTCCTTTGATTTTCCATTTATAACACTTGTGATGGTGGAGTCTCAGTTTGGTGGCTTGACGTTCAATTTAATCTCACCTCCCTGGTCTGTCTTTTTGTTTTTCAGGGCCCACCGAGTTGAACTTCTCTTTGTTGCACCATGTCGGGACCAGTGCCAAGCCGAGCGAGGGTCTACTCCGACGTCAACACACAGAGACCTCGCGAGTACTGGGACTACGAGTCACACGTAGTAGAATGGGGGTGAGTCCTTTCTCTTGTTCATCTGGAAACAGACCACAGCTGTGTGTAGGAGTGAGGGAAAGAGTCAAATACAAGGTTTTTCCTAGATATGTAACCATTTCACTTTAGCTGAGGGTTGGGCCAGACTTTCATCTACAATGTAAATACCTTGCACTCTATTAAGTGTTGTCAATACTGTCTCTGGCCCGAAAACAATGTGACTGCAGTGAACAGACCTGGCTACTGCCTCTGGTCACTGCAGGGTCATCGGAGATCTCACGTCTCTTCTCCTACCACAGCTCCTGCTGTGAGCTAGGTCTAAGCATGACTCAGCAGGTACCACTGCCAGATCCTTTTTAAAGCAAGCAGGAACGATTAGTCAGCATTGTTTTTATTGGAGACCGATTGAAAATCAATAAAACGTTTAAAGGAAATGCTTGCTTAAAATTGGAACAACCACTTTGGTAATGATCGTTGGCACTCGAGGGCAGAAAGATGAAGTGAAGACGGAAGAGGATGAAATGGATGCTGTCTGACACATGTTGCATCTCACAACAGTGAATTGTATGTTCACCTCTGTGCATTGTGGTAACCAGAGACTGTGCATCAGCCGTCAGACTGCATCTTCGAACCTGGTTCGTGTTGTATTTTAGTATCGTGTCTGATTGGTGGTAGGCAGGTGAAGTTTCATGTTAGTGCATAGATTTGTGTTTCACATATTTATGAAGATGGGTGATCATCTTCCTGGTTGTAAGCCCTCATCGCCATAGCAGTCTAGTGCTCTGAGGCTGCTCATCTTTTGGCAGTCCAGTGTGCCTTTGTGAGTGTTGGCGATTTGTGCTGAGGGGTCATGATGAAACCAAGAGTCTTGGGTCAATGATGTACATATATTGCCTTCTCACTAACCAGATCGTTGGGAAAAGCTTTGATGATCTGGTTGGTTTCCTCTGGTCAGGGTGTTTGGTTGGTCATGACCGTGCTTGTAGTGCCAGCGGGACATAATGTGCCTGCTTGTTGGGAAGAATGTTGACGTTCTGGTTAAATTTCTGGGTCAGGGTGCTTGGTTGGGTACCATTTGTCAGATCATTAGGAGAGCATTGATGACCTGGGTGATTTCTTTTGCTCAAGTTTTTTGGTTGGCTATGGACTTAAGTCTCAGTATTTGCAGGATAGTTTAGAACGGGTCTTTGGGAAGAGCGTTGCTGATCGGGCGACGTTTTTGGAGAGTGTGTAATGTTTGCATCATTCAGAGGGTTGGGATTTTGTGGGGATGTAAATGATGAAGCAGAGGACCCATGTGAATAATATTTGCCAGCATGGAACCTATGGGGATGACACAGTTGATGCTTGTGAATTGCAGGAATGAACGCAGATACCTTTAGAACAGAAGGGGTGATTCAGGGAGCTTATGAATACCAGTAGTGAGACTAGGAAACTTCACTGATTGGAGGGTTGAAATTCATGGTGCTTATGAATGGAACCGTTGAGGGCCAGAGGCCTGCTGAACTCCATTAGTGAGGCTTGAAATTCATGGTGCTTATGAATGGAAGCGTTGAGGGCCAGAGGCCTGCTGAACTCCATTAGTGAGGCTTGAAATTCATGGTGCTTATGAATGGAAGCGTTGAGGGCCAGAGGCCTGCTGAACTCCATTAGTGAGGTCCAGAACCGTCACTGATTGGAGGGTTGAAATTCATGGTGCTTATGAATGGAAGCGTTGAGGGCCAGAGGCCTGCTGATCTCCATTAGTGAGGCTTGAAATTCATGGTGCTTATGAATGGAAGCGTTGAGGGCCAGAGGCCTGCTGAACTCCATTAGTGAGGCTTGAAATTCATGGTGCTTATGAATGGAAGCGTTGAGGGCCAGAGGCCTGCTGAACTCCATTAGTGAGGCTTGAAATTCATGGTGCTTAAGAATGGAAGCGTTGAGGGCCAGAGGCCTGCTGAACTCCATTAGTGAGGCTTGAAATTCATGGTGCTTAAGAATGGAAGCGTTGAGGGCCAGAGGCCTGCTGAACTCCATTAGTGAGGCCCAGAACCTTCACTGATTGGAGGGTTGAAATTCATGGTGCTTAAGAATGGAAGCGTTGAGGTCCAGAGGCCTGCTGAACTCCATTAGTGAGGCCCAGAACCTTCCCTGATTGGAGGGTTGAAATTCATGGTGCTTCTGAATGGAAGCGTTGAGGGTCAGAGGCCTGCTGATCTCCATTACTGATTCAGAAAAGGGGGTGGTGATGAACCGAGTGTCTGAATTAAGCAGACCACTCTTACCCAGTCCAAAGATCAGGGCTTGATCCATCAGAAGCCTCATATTCCCTCCCTCCCTCTGAGTCCCCCTCCCTCTGAGTCCCCCTCCCTCTGAGTCTTTGTCCCTCTGAGTCCCCCTCCCTCTGAGTCTTTGTCCCTCTGAGTCTCCCTCCCTCTGAGTCTCCCTCCCTCTGAGTCTCCCCTCCCTCTGAGTCTCCCCTCCCTCTGAGTCTCCCCTCCCTCTGAGTCTCCCCTCCCTCTGAGTCTCCCCTCCCTCTGAGTCTTCCCTCCCTCTGAGTCTTCCCTCCCTCTGAGTCTTCCCTCCCTCTGAGACTCCCCTCCCTCTGAGACTCCCCTCCCTCTGAGACTCCCCTCCCTCTGAGACTCCCCTCCCTCTGAGACTCCCCTCCCTCTGAGACTCCCCTCCCTCTGAGACTCCCCTCCCTCTGAGACTCCCCTCCCTCTGAGACTCCCCTCCCTCTGAGACTCCCCTCCCTCTGAGACTCCCGTCTCCCTCCCTCTGTGTCCCCATCCCTCCGTGTGCCCTCCCTCTGTGTAGAGATATTGAACACAATCTAAACCTTTGCATTCAAGAGTAACTCTGTGTGCAGGTGTTTGTGTTCAATATGTTCCACACATGTTTTTTGTTTTTGTTGAAACCACCGCTTTCCCTGCCCATGCTGCTGCCAGTAGGGAAATTGCTATTGCCCGGGGTGGGCTCCCCGGGACATAGCATCTGAGGCACCCTCTGGAGATCGGAGCCCGAGGCCATTAATGGCTCGGGGACGGGGCCCGCCCTTAAGTATGTGGCCTAGTGGGCAGGGTATCCCCACCCTGCCCCCATATAGCTGTCTTTTTTTATAACTTCAGGAGAGGAGACTAAGTCCCAGAGTCCCTTAATGACTGCCAGCAACATGTTTCTCATGTTGCTGGCCGCCTAACAGAGTGGTCGCTCTCGCTGGAGTATGACTCCCACTGGAGCCCAGTCAGAATCTAGTTTTAACCAGATCGCTGCTGTGCATTTTCCCCTCCTGTGCTGGAAAGTGTGATTTTGGTTCTTTCATGACGAGCTCAGCTCGTCATCAGCACAGCTCAACTGTGCCTCATGACGAGCTGAGCTCGTCATGAGCATGGAAGGGGTTAAACTGCCGCTCCCGCAAGAGTCTCAAGATTCTTGTGGACCCAACTGCCTAAACATACAATTATTTTTTACCCTAAATTTCTAAAAAGACACAAAGCTGATTTACACCAAATCACATAAATCACAATCTGCAGACCACAATCTAAATCCCTGTCCAATTGGGTGTAATTCCATTCAGCAGTTTTTGCTATAACCTTGAGTGAAGAAGTCTACAGAAGATGCATGGGGATTTTGCGTTTTGAGACCTTGGCCTCCTTTTTTTATTCGGCCTCTTATTGATGGTTCACCCCAAACCTTGCCAGGAAAGAACTTCAGGGTGGATAAACATTTTTTTTTTAAAGTTATGTGGAGATTTGTCTATCGGGGCCAAAATTATCAAACCAAAAAACGCTCTTTCTGTGGAAAAGAAGACCTAACTAACAACCTAGTGTCGACCGCCACTAAGTAATCTATATATAAACAAAGGTGAAGGTGAAGTTACAGTTAGGTGAAAAGTAAACTTTTAAACTCTAAAAACCACTTAAATTCACCTGTTATAGAAAGAAAGAGTGTTACCCACTAACTGTGCTTTCTGTGAATTGGTGTAAATCTGTGTAGCCGTTTCAGAGAAATGAGTGTAAAAATGCCTGCGTCTATTTTATTATCAACCCCCGGGAGGGCCAGGTACCAGAGGCATTTTCTTTTATAATGGAGGGAAGGGGGGGGTTTCACGCGCCTCACCCTACTGGGGATGAATATTATCCTGGGGACCACCAACACCTCCCCAGCTTCTTTATTATGATTGGGGGGTGCCCCTTAGACCCAGCCCCGGGGACTGCCACCTTCCCGGGGATTTATGGTAAAAGAATGCAGGGCTTTATGAACCCCGGGGCTTTAATTTGAACTATAAGGGGGCCCTAGAGGACCCACCGCAGCCTTTTTTTTGTGCGTGGGCGTGCGCGGCTCCCCCACAGCCCTGGGGACCACCACAGCCCAGGGCTTTAAATTTAAACAACGCTGGGGGGAGGGGCGTGCAGACTCTTTTCAGGCCCCAAAGTCCGCCACCTCCCTGGGGCTTTAACCGAAAACATTGGGGGGCTAGGCGCCCCCACCTCGCTGCCCCGGGGTCCACCACGTCCCCGGGGCTAAATCACACAATGGAGGGGGGCCCTGCTCCTGGAGCCCTAGATGACCCTGAGGACTGCTACCCCACAGGACTGGCTCCTGTAATGTCCCGGGTGCCCACCCCGAGGACACTGGTGTTTGCTATGGCTCCTGCCGAGCCATAGCAGTCGCTGCTTCGCTTCTAGTAATCAACAGCAGCAAAAGCTATTGCTTACTGCAAGCGGAGCTGAATTGCTTTTACACATGGGGAGCTGCATGTTAGCGATGTAAAAGATCAGGGCCGGTTCCCGCAGGAGGCGGGAAGCTGGGAGGGTCCGCAGAGGCCCTCAGGCACCCCCCACGGTCCGCAACTTGAACACTGGGTGGGACCAGGGCACCCAGTATTGTGACCCCCTTACCTTGTTTTATAAAAAATAAAGGGCATGCCCTAGGATGGGATTTTTTATTAAAAACAACAAAGAATAAAAATGTTTTACAAATCCAAGCCTCTGGGGGAGGGAGTCACTGGGGCTGTAATAGGCCCTGGTAGGGGGACCATGCAGCCTGACTCCCCTTTAAAAAGTATGCCTGGCACCAGGTCATGCGGTCCCCGGGGCCAAATACTTTCTAGGGAAGGGGGTGGGGGAGGCGGGGGGCACACGGACACCCTTCAATTATAATTAAAAAAAGAAAGTCCTACTATTGTGGAGCTGGAGTGGAATTTTCATGTAAAATTTAGAATGGAGGAGAAAAACATGAATTAGTTACACAAATAAAATATAGGCCCATCCAGGGCACAATAAACTAGGAGTTGAGTCACTAAACATGGGGGAATTAAAGTAAGTATATATCTAGGATAAATGTAATAGCTGATTATGATGTTGGCAAAATGAAATACCATTATGTTATGATCAATTAATGGAAATGCATATAAACATTTGAGTAGATTAAGCAGATAAATGTTCAACATCCATCATCTCAAAATGGCAGCTATGTTTACCCAGCATTATGAAGTTGTAATGAAATGTGTCCTTCGTTTATGTCGAGCCTTAAAACACGTTGTGCGTCATGGGGGTATTTAATTTATTTAATCACAATAATGTGCTGACATTGATAAAGGCCAGGGAGCCGAAACTTGTCAGCCAAGGCGAGACGCTGTATTAACGATAAATAAATTATTCCCAACGTTTCTCTGTGGGAATGAAATATTGTATATAATGTAATTTTATTTTTACATTATATTCAATGAAAATGCTTTTTTGGGTTTTTTTGGCCGCGCTTGTCCCAGCGGTACCCGCATAGGAGATTTTAACTGCTCCCCCAGCAGCCAGAAAACCCATATGCTCTGGTGAGAGTCCCGCTGGACTGAAGATTTCTTTTTCTAAAAAGGAAGAATGTGCAGTGGGTGTCCATGGGCTGTTGGCTGCTCACTGGGGGCTTGACCTAAGGCGGGAGTTAGGTTGGCCTCCCACTAGGGGATGGCACTGCAGCCTGGCCACAAGCCTGTCCCTGTTTTGCACCCTGCGCCATATAGAGTGGAAGGCAGAGCGCTGCATAGGTTTGGCAGCCCACGGAGGTTGAAATTTACGGAAAAAAACAAGGTTAAAATTACATTATAGTTTGGTATGGTTATAAAAGGTCATTTTACGTTAAAAAAAACACACACACAAATGTACTGAAAAAAACAAAGGTTAAAGTGACACTATAGTCGTAACCATGTTAAAAAGCCTAGAGGCTCAATGAAGAAGCAAAGGTTATAATTGAGTGAAATTGTCAGTCATAGATCACTGAGCTTACTACATCTCACAACCTGTCAATCCCTGCTTATGACCTCACATATCACATCACTAAGACATCTCTAATGACATCATTGTTAACATCACTGATGACATTCCGGCATGCAAACCCTTTCCAAACCTGGGACTGGATCCAGAAATGTGTCTATAGCAGTATCCAGCCACTGGCGCCAGATGGTGCCACACAGTGTCTCTGAGGCATGTTTCTGCTGGAGTTGCCATAGCAAGTGCATGCATAGAGCTGGTGTCAGTGGGTGCCTTTTAGGTCTCGTCTACAGTCCGCTTTAGATTGGAGTTATCAAAAACCAGTTGTTGCTAATACACTGAAATATTTAGAGATAGTTGGCACTGGGTCAAACCTTTGTCATTTACTGGGTGGTTTTCTTGCCTAGCTTCTTTATTTCCTGTGCAGCATTTTTTTAGGTCTCGCCTAGCGTTGCAGCACTCCTGCACTGCTCGCTCTGCGAGGGCTATTGTGACCGTGGAGATTTCAGAAGAGGACTTGAAGCCCCGGCCAACATTTTCATTGGGTCTCGTCTGCGTTTATGCTAAACGCTGGCTTTCCATTGAAAAGTATGCTTCTTGGTTACCGCCCTGTCTCCCTTTTGGACGGCCCATCCGGACTGGGTTGTTAACTTCACGGCTTCGTGAAGCTATTCCTTATCATTAGGAGGCGTGTACTGAGTTTAATGAGTTTTTCACACTGCAGGCAGGCACAACGCACATGGCGTGCTTTCACTTTCTTAGAAAGCGCATCCAAAGCCACGCGCACAGAGACGGACAGAGCTCGATTTGGTGCACTGTCGCCGACTCCCTTCTCACCTAGCATAAATATCATTCAGATTTCAACAATGCCACTGAGGAACCGGCTCTGCTGTCTGCGAAACGCGTGCTCCATTGATGCCGGACACCGTTGGTTCAGTTGAACAAGCGTGTTTTCACCTCTTGCCTTCGTGTCTTTGAATGTCTTGCATCTGGCCGACCCGTGTCCACACCCCATGGTAGAACGTTCATTTTAAGCATGGCCCTGGTTGTGCACGGCGAACACTGCAACGTGATCTGTTACCTTTCAGAGCACCGTGTGATTTGCACTACTCGTCTGCTTGAACCAGCCGATTTCAGTGTAACAGCCTTACACATTCACCAGTGAAATCACTAACCCTGCCAGCGGAGCGCTACGCCATGGGGTTCCTCCGTCGGAAATACGCAGTCTGCCTGCGTGATGATTACTGAAACAAAAAAATGTACATCTAACAAAACGAGTGTATGCTATAGCATGGTGTAGTACCTTGCCCTGTGCGTGTTTCATATGCTAAAGCATGATGCAAAGTAGGGTCGATGGCATGCTTCTTTGGGCACAGAAGCAAATTATTTTTACAAATTAAGCCGCGCTATAGATTCATGTGTGAGGTAAACGGGTGTAGGATACACAAAGCAAAGTGAGAAACAGGGCCCGCTTATCAAATTGACAGCCTTGGTTTTTGATAGATTCGCAATCCACTATGTCAGGTTCACACCTGTGTGTGTGTGTGTGTGTGGTGTGTGTGTGTGTTTTTGCAGTTTTAATTCTCGCAGGCATTGCAGCGCTTGTCATGAGCACTAGTTACATTACACAAGAACACATTTGTTTTGGTAGGCACAGGGAGATTGGCTTTGTCTGTGTGTGATGTGCACGGATAAGGGCATAAAATATACAGATGGCTTATTGATAGAGATTGTCTGCTGCGTTTGACAGTTTGAGTTGTACCTCCAAGTTGATGTGTGTGTGGTGTGAGCGAGAAAAGAATGACCTCCATGTGACCATTTTGCAATTGGATGTGTGGTAGATGTGCAGTTGGTTGTGTGTGCGAGGTACACAGCCCTGTGCTCGACATTACTTAGAAGGCGCAGTGCTACTCCGAGTGACACCCCTTCAAAGAGAAAGCGCATCCAAAGCCACGAGCACAGAGATGGACAGAACTCTATTTGGTATCACTGTCGCCGACTCCCTTCTCACCTAGCATAAATATAATTCAGACCTCAGCAATGCCACTGAGGATAGGGGGGGAAACGACGCGCACACGTGCGCAAGCCAAGGAGTCCAACGGGGTGGGAGCTTGAATACCTGCTTGTCTCATATTCTAACCAGGAGCCTGCGAGGTTCTCTAAGGTGACAGAGAAGGGCGGGAGGAAATCTTCTCAGCATTAGCATTTTTCCAAAATGGAGTTTTCATTGTAAATGATTCTTTCACTTGCCCCACCTTTAAAGCACTAAGTCCTGGACGGAGACCTGCCACATCTGCCCCGTAGGTGTGTGGTATTCAGGCTGACAGTAGCATCTTTGTACCAGATTCTGGGATTTTGCAGGGGTAAGGGGATAATTGTACAAAATTACAGAAACTCACATATTCAGTTCTTCAAAAAACTTCAGTTTAATGATTTTTTCAAACTATCAGCATTGAGGGTAAAAACGAAAATAGCTTTGTGAAACTGTCACAGGCATAATTGTTTAAAACAAATGCTGATGGGGGAGGAGCCAAGATGGCGACCGGAGCGGACGTGTAGTCGCCTGGCTCCACCGGCCCTTGAGCTCCGCAACAAAATCCTGTTCTCCTTCCTGATCGACCCCGACGGCGGAACGTGTGTGAGGACGAGCTGATCGCTTCGATCTTTTTCCGACTCTTCAACATGCCTGGGTGCCAGAGAAACTCGAAGTAAAGTCCCCCGCCCCGGACCCTCGCCTGCAATGCCGCTCGTCCTCGGCTCCTGGAGGCTCGGATATGGCCTGACCAGTTGAGTAGCGCGGAGGACTCAGATGCGGCGCCTTTCCATGTTAGGCAATCGCCACCGACCTGATGCCGATGTCCATTGCAGGCTGCGACTGTAACGGGACGGCCGAGTGAGGAAGCCCAGAGGTGGTGGATTTTTGTGTTCCGAGTGGGAGGTGAGCGGCATATGGTGCCCAGCGGACCGGCTCAGCGCAGGCTATCGACTTCTTCATCCGCTGCCCGGCCAGGTGCGAGACGGTTTATGAGGGATTGCTCGTTCTGCTTTCGACGCTGGTGGTGTCGGAGTCTCGAGGAGATTCTCGCTTATGCTGAGCCCTCCCCAGCTCCACTATCGTATGGCCGGAACCATGGCCCCGTTTGATCACCCGCGGCTGGGGGGAGCTCACGCATTCCTGCCCATGGACTGCCTTGCCCTGCCGACGCGGTACACAGACTCGCGAGCACCGGCGTTGGAACCTAACTCAAGGGAACTGCAGCTTCCACCATCCTATGGATCTATCCTGGCTGCCCTCCGTGATCTCCGCTCGGAGATGTGTGATGGCCTCCAAGCACTGGGTGAGCGATTGGATAACATGCTGTCTGATGGGGCTCGCGAACGCAGCGTCTGCCCCCAGCTAAGTGCGAGTCTGCCTCCGCCGATCAGTGATGATACAATGTTTCCCTGTGCCTGTGATGCTACTATAATTGCTGTTGCCTCTACCGGAGCCGATGACTGGCAGCCCTCCAGTCCCGTGACTGATACATTGTCTCCCCCTCCCTCCGGGCTTGACTTATTGCTGCCTGCACCATCGAGTCTACTAGAGGATCCAGCTGCGCAACTTTTGTCCTATTTGTCAACTTTTCACTGGTGCCCTTCACCCTTCCCCCCGTGGAATCTCTACTCTCCAGATGCCCTCATGGACCTCAGTAAGGTGGACAAAGGACCTTTTACCAATGGTCAGTGGCCATTTTGGGATCCTGCTTTGTTTTCTTCTTTCAGGCGGCCATATTGTCTTGTTGTGCACGGGGGGAGGGGCTCTCCTGGGGAAGTCTGCTTGAGGTTCCATCCACGATCGGGCCAGGGCTAGGCTGCTCTTTCGTCACTGACTGATTTTGCTGGCTGAAGGGGATGGGGTTGGAACTGGCTACCGTATTTTATGGGCACGTATCGCACGAAGACTCTCTACAATTGTTTTGCATGACTGATTGATTTTGCACTGACGCTTCAGTAATGGCCGATGTTTATGATGTGGGACTCTATGGAGGGCCGGGATCTCCGGGTGATTTGGTATTGAGTGGGCTCCTCCCCGCCTTCTTCTTTTTGGGAGTTTAGGTTGATTTATTCTTTCTCACTCCCTATATCATAGGTATTAATGTCCCTTTTCTTTCTTCATTCTTTTCCTTCTTCTTTCTTGTCTATATTTCGGGTTTCTGGGGCGACAGGCACTCTGTGGGGGGGGGGGGGGAGGGGCAGGCCGTAGCCTCCACAATGTTGCAGGGTGGGCGGGGTAATTTGGCATATTCTTAGTTCTATGGGCCTTCTTTTTCTATTCTTTGCGCTTTCTTATTTCGGTTCGATTCTGGGTCTGGGCTAGGGTTGGCAGGGAGGGGGCGGCGATGTTTGGGGTGCATAAATGTTGGAAGATGACTTGCCTTGTTTTGCACCTCCACACTACATTTGATGTTAATTTCCGCTGTCGTTTTCAGACACAACGCCGCCTACTCATATTGTGAATGCCATTATACGGACTCGAATCTTCTTAGTACTTATTCTTCACTGATTTCCATATGACGAAAACGCATAAAAACTTTAAAAATTAACCTTAAATTCTCCTCTCCCCCGGCGACGTGATTCTTTCCAGTGTAATGCTTATTGCTTGCTAACCTTTAACTACAGCTGCTGGGGAACTGTACTGTTTGCACCTGTGCTGACGAAGTACCGTGGCCGGCCTGATGGTTGTAGGCCCGTATTTGTTTTTATTCATGCACAATAACGGTTTTCAAAAATTTAAAAAAAAAAAAAAAAAATGCTGATGATGTATTTCGCATAAGAGCTGTAGTTTCGCGCCATCCTAGATTTGATATTCCTTTTTATGACTGGCACATGCTTATGAGCTTGGCGGGGGTCAGCAGGGGGTGAAAACATAGTCCTTCGCCAATAGCTCTAAATTAAGCAAATGCGAGACCTATTGCATTTCCAATACTTGTTCTTTATTATGGTCTGATTTGACGACTTGTGTCTTTCTGCCTGTGTTGAGGGACTCAGTTTAGGGTCGAGCCTTGCAGTCCGCCTGTTGCTTACCATGTGTTGGCCTTCATGGCACTGGTCGTGATTGAGGTACTATTTTGTTCTTTTTAACTTTTAGTGCCCTGCAAACAGAAACCATTTGACTGGCCAAAACTTGCAAAGAAGGACAAACAAAATTGCGAGATTATTTTCTATAGTTAACTTTCTTTTATTTTGTCACCTCTTTTCACACTTGGCACGCATGTTTTCTTTTGTTTTTGTTTGTGGGCGCTGTTCTCAAAAGATGATTATCTTGTTCTAAATATTGCAGATAAACATTGTTTCTTGTGTGTAATTTCTGAAATGATGCTTTAACACATCATTCTTCAGTACACCCCAAACCAGCCCCCTCGATCCGGATTACTCAAACCAATCCACCCCTTTCCAATCCGGACCACTCCAATCCACCCCACTCAATCCAATCCACCGCCACCCCATCCACTCAATTCAATCCACCACACTCAATTCAATTCAATCCACCCCACTCAATTCAATCTACTCCACTCCACTCAATTCAATCCACTCCACTCCACTCAATTCAATCCACTCCACCCCACTCAATTCAATCCACTCCACTCAATCCTATCCACCCCACACCAAATCCACCTTACACCAATCCACCCCACCTCACTCCAATCCATCCCACACCAATCCATCTCACACCAATCTAAACCACACACCCCAATCCAAACCTAACCCGTCCCATTCCACTTCGCCCCACTCTAATCCAAAACAATCTTCCCCCTCCAGTCCTGTCCCCTCCAATCCAAAACAATCTGTCCCACTCCAGTCCAATCCAATCTGCCCCACTCCAATCCCACTCCAAAACAATCTGTCCCAATCCAAAACAATCAGCCCCACTCCAATCCTCCCCAGTCAAATCCAATCTGTCCCACACTCCAATCCGAAACAGTCTGCCCCACACTCCAGTCTGCCCCACACTCCACTCCAATCCAGCCAAATCCAGTCTGCCCCACACTCCAACCTACTCCATTCCAGCCAAATCCAGTCTACCCCACTCCAATCCACCCCATCAAGCTCAATACAATCCAGTTCACTTCATGCCTACTATCTACTCAACTACAATCTATCCCACCCATGCCACTCCATTCCACCCCTCTCCAGTCGGCCCAGCCCAATTCACCCCAATCTAATCCACCCCACCACAGTTCCATCCAAACCAACCCGCCACCCCACTTCAATCATATTTAACCCATCCAGTCCACCCGGCTCCACTGCAGTCCAATCCACCCCAGTTCAGTACACCCCACTCAATCCAATCCATACAACCCACCTCCCTCCAGTCCCACCCCACTCCAAACCACTCCAAACCACTCCAATCCAAGCCACTCCAATCCAACCCACCTCACTCCAATCCACCCCCTCCAGTCAAATCCGCCACATTCCAGTTCAGTCTAATCCTCCCCACACAACTCTAATCAACCCACTCCAACCCACCCTACTCTAATGCAGTCAACTCTAAACCACTCCAATTCACCCCAGTCCAATCCACCTCAACCCATTGTAATCCACCCCACTCCAATCCAGTCTGCCCAATCGTATCCACCCCCTCTCTACCCCAGTCCACCCTGCTCTACTCTAACCCACTCCACCCTATTCCATTCCACCGCTTTTTACGCCACTCTCTGCCATTCAACTCTACTCCAATCAACTCTACAACACTCTACTCCCCCACCCCTTTCCACTATATGACACTCTACTCTATTTTCTCTTGGCACTCCACTCCAGCTAATCCAGCCTAGGACACTCATCGCCACTAACTTTTAGCCATGCTGAACAGCAGCCACACTGGTGTACAGCATGGCAAAAACACATTGCCAAAGCCAATAGCTCTTGTATAGGTGAGACCTGTTGGCTTTTTCAATGCTTTTTTCTTTCTTTTACCACTGTTTGAGAATACTATTTTCTTTGTATCTCCCCCTCTTGCTCATCCATACTTGAACCCCCCACCCATGCAATCTGTGTGGTTTTTTCACCTCCCCTCCACTTGTCCCAAGGCTTCCCTCTCTTCTCCCAGTATTGCTTGTCACACTGGTTGTGTTTTAATTGCTCCTCAAATCCCTGCTCGTCTGCTGAGCCACAGCTCCTTCCAATATACTTGTTTATAACGTTTGTTTTGTTTTTTTCTTTGTTACTTTTTAGGTGGGCCACCAGCTGTAATTTGCTACCAGGCCTCTCCTGTCTTTCTTTAGGTATTACCTAGGCAGCGCGTGCCCTGACTCTTCGAAACATGCTGTATCTACTCTGTGGGTTTTCAGCCCGCCCATCGCTTTTCATTTGTTGCTTTGCGTGTCTTCCACAAAGGCTTGCTTCTCTGATCAATGTTTGTTATATGTCTCTCCTTTTTGTGTGTCCACCCTTCCAATGATCAATGGTTGTATTACTTGTAGTCTTGCCCTTTTGTGCATGTAGGTTTGTTTAAACGCACTATTTTTTTCTCTTTCTGCCAGTGTTTTTGAAAGGTCTGCTTTTCTTGGGCAAATTTACCCAGTGGGGGTTCACCAACAATTGCCATAGTGCTAATAAACTTAAATATCTATATTCGGCATTTGCAATTTTGTTTCCTCTTTTGTTTTCATTCAGCATTTTTATGGAGTTTTGCCATTGTTTTATTTTGTTTGCGATTGGCATTTGTTTTTATAGGCACTGGGAGAGCAGACACCAAGACTCAAACTGGTTCCCCAGTTCCAAGGTCGGCAGGTCTGGACGTTACCCACATCCTCTCAAATCGAGATCAAATGTCAGACGCTGTTTTTTACCTACATCTTCAAAGTGATTGCTTAAATGCCAGGGTTACCGGCTCTCGGGGTGCATGGTTGTTAGTTTACATTCTCTGCCCACCTCCATTCTTGTCTAACTATGTCTGTTTTTATGTAGTGCTTTGTTCCTGGGTTACCTACTTCTAGGCAATTATGGTTTCTGAGCATAAGAGAGTAGAGGTTCAGAATTGCTAACTTGAAATGCATACTTGTTTTGTTTTGCTGACCTATTCGTTTTGGATGCCCTACTTGTAATCACAGCTCCATTTAACAGGTGGTACCAATGATTTTTCAAGAGCTTTTAAAGCTCTCCTGTTATTGGATGACTAGTGCTCAGTTTCTAATAGCAGCTGCTGGTCACAAACTGCTGCTATAACTCAGGCTTTTTAAAATAAGCCATCAAGAAAATGCTTTTGGAACTAAAGTAGCACAAAAACTTTAACAAATGACTGGCGAAATTATTTTAAATATAGCTGGGATGAAGTACTATAAGGCTTACCAGAAGCGTGCATGGCAACAGGGGGTCGGGGGGCATCTTTCTACAGGTGGGTATTTTTCTAACCAATCATAGGATTAATAGGAAACTCTTGGTTTCAATAACGTTCCCGTCTCCTGTCAATCATTTTAAAACTAGCTTTCCGATTGTATCCACTTAGCTTCACTCACTGAAGTTGGTTAAAATCTACCGGAAGCCAAAAGCAACTGAATTTGTTTTTTTCAGCACGTTCGGGATCCGGGAGGCCAGAGTAACATTTGGAACTCTCCCGCACGATTTGGGAGTGTTGTTGGCCTGTGCGTTTTTTTTGTTCGACAGCTGTTTGCCGGTATTGCATCACACCTGGCGATGGGGGTGATCTGGAGTTTCTGATCTTGAGTACAGGCAAAAAGGCAGTACCTCAAATGTGAACATTGTTGTGACTACAAGAGTGCAGAGTAGGAGTCCTTCTCCTACCTGGCCGCCAAGACTTGGAACTAACTCCCGACCCAGGACCACCTTGCCTTCAGGAAGCAGCTCAAGACCTGGCTGTTCGAGCAGTAGCGGATTCCCTCCCCCCCCCCCCCCCCTCCCCCCCCCCCTTAAGCGCCTTGAGACCATCCGGGTGAGTAGCGCGCTATATAAATGCTTTGATTGATTGATTGATGTAGCACAGAACACGAAAAGCGGTGTTCACCAAGAACGTAAAGGGGTGTTAATCACATTATTGTTTTTCCAGCGCTAATTGTGGCGTCCAAATGATTTTGGGTTTTTGAGTGAAACAGTCAGTTTTTACAGACTAGATTTTTTGTTCTGCTTTTTATTTTTTGACGAATCCTTTGGCTCCTCTCCTTTTATAGAAGACAGCTGAGGCATAGGGCTGCTTTTCATCAGCATTCTGTCGCTGCAGTTTTGCTTTAATATTTGCACTGACCACATGCAACTAGCATTGGCAAAGCCAACAGGTCTTGCCTATGCAACATCTGTTGGCTTTGTAAATGTGCATCTAAACAAATTACCAAAGACAATAGTTCACGAGTAGGCAAGACATATTGACTTTGCCAATGCTTGTTGTAAATGCTCTTTCAAGCACATTTTATTGCTTTTTAATATAAATATACAACTCTAAGATTGGTGTTCTCAAATGAAAAACTCGAAAATGCTGCTGGGTCATTGCATATGGTATTGTAATTGCATTTGTATAGCGCTTACTACCCCTGACGAGGCGTCAAAGCGCTTTTTCAGCGAGTAGCGAGCTACTCCATAGAGGATTAGTGTTGAATTAGTATAGTGAAACATGCAACTAAATTTTAAGTGGTGGATATGTTAGTTATTTGGATTCGGAAGGATAGCAGAAGGGTAGAAGAGGAAAGGTTTGTATTTATATAGCGCTTCTAACCCCTGATGGGGTGTTGAAGTGCTTTTTTTGGTAAGTAGCACACTACTCTGGAAACCCATAAAGGATTAGTGGTGAATTAGTATGGTGAAATGTGAAAGTAATTTGAGTGGTGGATATTAGTCTGTTATTTGGATTGAGAAGGATAGCGGAGGGATAGAAGGGAAAGAAAGGTTTGCATTCATATAGCGCCTGTTATCCCTGATGGGGTGTCGGGGTGTCGAAGCGATTTTCTGGCAAATAGCTGGCTAGTCCGTGACCCATAAAGGATTAGTGTTGAAAATAAGTATAGTGAAATATGAAGTCATTTGAATAGTGGATATGTTAGGCAGTTATTTGGATGGAGAAGCGTTGGGAAGGGGTAAAAAAGGGAAAAAAAAGTTTGCATTTATATAGCGCTTGTAACGCTGATGTGGTGTTGAAACGCTTTATTGGTGAGTAGCACGCTACTCTGGAACCCATAAAGGATTAGTGGTGAATTAGTATAGTGGAATATGGAATTGGAGAAGTGAACATTCTAGTCTGTTATTTTGATTGAAAAGAATAGTAGAGGGATGGAAGAGTGACAGATTTTTTTTTTAGGTCATAGCAGTAGGAGGAGACTTTTGGATGAGTAAAAAGGGGTTTTGGAGGGGAAGAGTCAGAGGGAAGAGTTCAGAAAGGTTTGCTTTGGGGGATCAGTATAGTAAAAGAGGTGTCAGATGATGCAAGGAGGGGTGGAGTAGGAGAGTCTCAAATGGTTATTTTGGGGACTTAGTAGTGGTATGGGGTTTGGGATAAATGAGAGCTTGGGTGATGGATGTGTAGGGTGAGAGATAGGGTAGTGAATTGGAAAGAGTAGTAGAAAGAAGTATGCGATGAGTCAGAAAGTTGGGCTACAAGATATATTGAGAGAAGTAGAAGCTGAGAAATAGAGTAGTGCATTGGAAATGCTAAATTAGAAGAAAGTGATAAATATATAGATCCAAAAGTATATAGATGCATAAAGGAGGTAAGTATATGCAGATTAAAGATATTGATAAAGGTAGCGAATGTGAAATAGGTTAGTGCATTGGATATGCTTTTTCAGGAGACAAGTAACAGACGCACAGACCCAAGTACATGGAGGTACATAGATGCACAATGGAAGCAAGTACATGTAGACCAAAGATGATTTTTTTCTTTTGTTTTTGTTGTTATAACAACATAATTATTGTACATATTTATACAAAGCAATACACAAAGATAGGCACATATCTATCATGAAAATAAATGCTTATATACAGAGGGACAAATACATAGGGTGGGTATTAATGAATGGGAAAATGGGCAAAATTCCTGGCCCTGGTCCCGACCAGTCTCGAATAGGCTCAAACAGGCACTCGCCCATGTCCCTACTTCCAATAGAAATCCTAACCCTAACCCTAGTCCCAACCCTACATTGATTGAGTCACAGACCCAGAAACCAATCCGAACCCTCAAATACCCAACCAATGAGGACACTAACCCTAATCCAATAGAAACATCAGATACAACCACCAATCAGTGTACATATGTACCAAACAATATCAGACTATATAAGGTCCCAGCTACCGCAGACACGTTTTGCTGGCTAGGGAGTTGGAAGCTGCTCCTCTATTCAGAAATCTCCTAGGAGACAGATCGGCTCAATCCACACTTTGAACTTCTGCAGGTAAGGCCCCAACAAACCTGTCCTCAAACTACACTATTTGTATAAAACTGTACTCCCTCTCCTGGCCAAAAAATGAAGTACACAGTCCCTATTAAACACAGTTTAAACATTTTACAGCAGATTACAGATTATATTGCTGACGCACGCACATGTATACTGCGGTAGGGGTATAACGTAGCAGGTGCATGTGCAAGGACAAATGCATCAGTTTTTTCCCTTTGTTTATGCTAAGTAATATCTGCAATAACCCTTATTTTTATCTTTTTTGCACCGCTTCAGCCAATAGCATTAGGAAAGCCAATAGGGCTGAAGCAGCAAAGGAAAAAGATGTGTCTGATTGGGTTAGCCAGTGCTTGTTTTACAAGTCCATGTTGCCGAGTGACAGTGGAGAAATGAATTACTGAGGCGTTTTCCTTGCCGAGTCCAAGGTACATAGATAAGAGCCATTCCGCAGTTGTCTCAGAAGGAGCCGGGAGTGACATGTGTAAAGAAGAGCACAGGGTTGTCTGAGGAGGAGCCGGGACTCACAGGGAGTGAGGGAGAGCAGTTTTGTGGCACCCTAGGAGGAGTACCGGCGTCTCTAGCCAGCCATGCTTGTGTATGTACACCACTTTGCCCATGCTTAATTTGTGCCAGTGGTGGCGGCGGCTGGTGGCCACCTGTGCTCATGTCTAGGGATAAGGATGCATTTATCATGATCATACCTGGTTCCAGAGCAAGAAAGAGAAAGACCTATCAGTGAGAAAGAAGACAGAAGAGTAAGATAGAAGGACTGGGGAGGGGGGCAGAAGGGAAGAGAAGGGCCTGCAGGAAGCAGACTTGCAAGGTTGTGGAATTCCACAGCACCCCTGACTGAAGAAACACCTTGGAATCCTGCATGGGTTTATTTATTTATTTACAATGCAAGTTCAGTCTCAGCAAAAATAAAAGGTTAGATTGTTCTGCTTATGCCAGGAAAAAGCACTGGCCAAATCCGCACGGGGAAACGAGACCGGACAAATTCAAACTATGTAATAGCCCAGTGCGCAGAGTTCGATACCCCATGTTATACCTCATCCAGAAGTCCCCAGCTCTGGATCAGCTGGTAATACTATTGTGTGGGGTGTGTGCATCTCCTTGGGACATATGACACCGCCAGAGTACTCGGGCACTCTTGATGGATATGAGTAGGGTCTCTAGAATTATGTGGTAAAGGTGTGCCGAATTATGTGGCAGAGTTGGCTGAATTTTGCACCAAGAAATAGCAAATTATGCAGCGTAATGCAGCACCTTTGTGTTAGCATTACCTCATTATTTTGGGATTTCCAGACGTTAACATTATCTGCCAAAGGTTTTAATTAATTAGTACTACTTTGACACCCAAATACAGAATAAGCAACAGAAAGGTGACCAGTCAACTTTGCAGAAGGCCTTTAACTGAACAGTAACACACGTTGCTTCATTTTTTCTAATTTTTGATCCGTCTGAACTAGAAAGAACAATTTTTAAATCTGCAGGTTTTGAAGTAGATGATGGAGTGTGTCAAAAGTAGCAAACCCATAATTATGCGGCAACAGAATCGCAGAATTCCGAAGTCCTTGTCTTTAAGTCGTCAAGCATGGGCAGCTGGTTATGCCAGTGAAGCTGATTTCAGTAGTGTTGGGATTCAACCAAGAGGGCCCGCCTTGTGCTGCACGTTGGATGGATGTCTGAGACAGCCCCGCGCTTTTGTATACGGTTGCAAGAAAGAGAAATAAAATACAAAGACACTTTATAAGTCCAGGCTAATCATCTTGTCAGAGGGTGGGCACTGACGAATCTGGGCTCCTTTACTCAGTACTGGTTCTATATAGCGTTTCATACAGTCTTACAGACTCTAAGCACTGTAAACAACCAGTTTATAATATCGCTCAGTTTTATAGTACTCTGTGCACTGACTTCGTAAGGATGAAAAGTTGAACCGGACTTACTGGGATCCGAACTCGTGATGCAGAGGCATCAGCGGCGAGCGCTGAACTCATTGAAATCTCTTGCTGGAAAAAATGATATTTTGTAAAAGTGTTGCTGCTAACAGGCCAATAGATGGAGGGTAAATGGCACAGAAAGGTTTGGTGTGCCCAGTTTTTGTCTTACTTCCTCGTGGTCTTCGATGTTTTCTCCCCCTGACCTCTGAATCCCACTCTTGCAGGAATCAAGACGATTATCAACTCGTGAGGAAGTTGGGCCGCGGCAAGTACAGCGAAGTCTTTGAAGCCATTAACATCACCAACAACGAGAAGGTGGTGGTGAAAATATTGAAGGTAAGAGTGCGAGTGTGCAGTGTCCACCCTTCACCGACCATCATAGGTGGGGTCTGTACAGGGCGCTGTGGACATGGACTCCTACGGGTCCCACTGCCTGGGTCCAGGAAGAGAGGTGAGCCATGGAGTACACTGTCTCACAGGGGTCCTGAGGAAGAGGTGAACCATAGAGTACACAGCCTCTCAGGGGTCCTGGGGAAGAGAGGTGAACCATAGAGTAGAGAGCCTGACTGGGGCCCTGAGGAAGGTAGGTGAGCCATGGAGTACACAGCCTCACACAGGCTCGGAGGGAGAGGTGAACCCTAGGGTATACAGCCCTGAAAGGGTTCTTATTGCCCGCATGCCCCGGGGAGGATGGATGAACTAAGGTTATATGAGGCTATCCCCTGAAGGTCACTGGTGGCTGTCCAGAACATGCCATACCTGCAGAGATCTGGATGTTTGGACATTATGTAGTTTTATGTGCACATTCCATAGTGTCTTGTCTCGGGTTACATAGAGGCCAAGGATTGAACACACAGACTGAACCTCTGTCGAGGGGTGTACAGAGTGAGAAGGTCATGGATGGAGCTTGGACTGAGGACTTCAAGAGGGCAGTGCACATAGTGAGTGGAGAAGTGTGGCTCAATGGTTAGAGCGGCAGACCCTGATGCAGAGGTCCAGCCCGGGACCAGGGTTCAATTCCCCGCCTCGGCGGGTCTTGGGCTCAAAATTCCACGGACCTGATAATTCTTGCCTCGGTGCCTATTCCAATCATAGAGTGCCACTCTGCAACTCTGGGCAATAGCTTGCTTAATCTCCACAACGGCCCCCACAACGCTAAGGATGCCTGGCCTCCACTTTGGGGGTGCCCAGGAGTGGACGCCTCACAGGGAAAGCCAGGATGGGTTCCACAGCGGTATTCGTACAAGCGCCTTGAGACCCTTGCGGGCGAGTAGTGCGCTATACAAGTATCAATTTACATTTTTTTTTTACAAGGATTGAACAGACAGACCGAGAACCTCTGGAGAGGGTGGCAGATCGAGTGGGATCAAGGATTGAACACACAGATCGAGAACTCTCTAGAGGGTGGCAGATGGAGAGGAGTAAAGGATTGAGCACACAGAGCGAGAACCCTCTAGCGAGGGTGGCACATGGAGAGGGATCAAGGATTGAGCGCACAGTGCGAGAACCTCTGGAGAGGGTGGCGGATAGAGGGATGAAGGATTGAACACACAGAGCGAGAATCTCTGGAGAGCGTGGCGGATAGAGGGATCAAGGATTAAACACAGAGCGAGAACCTCCAGAGAGGCCGGCGGATAGAGGGTTCAAGGATGGAACACAGACCGAGTACTCTCTAGAGGGTGGCAGATAGAGAGGGATCAAGGATTGAGCGCACAGAGCAAGAACCTCTGGAGAGGCCGGCGGATAGAGGGATCAAGGATTGAACACAGACCCAGAACCCTCTAGAGAGTGGCAGATAGAGGGATCAAGGATTGAACACAGACCGTGAACCTCTGGAGAGGGCAGCGGATAGAGGGATCAAGGATTGAACACACAGACCGAGCACTTCTGAGGAGGGGACAGATGGAGAGGGCCATGTATTGATCTCAGACCTACACCTTGTTGAAATACTGATAAAGAAATACCAAAGAAGAATCATTAAATAATGATACCCACGTGCCCCACTATCTGAGCCATCTCATAATGTATCATCCATAAACAAAACCATGGGAGAGAATGAGCCGGGAGCTAGCGGCAGCCTATGAGGTCGTGTCTTTGTGGGCAGGGTGCCCCCACAGGTGCGGGTGGTGCTTCAGTTTATAAACTCCATGTTTTCTTGGGCTTGTGCTTCTGACTGCTATACTCTGCCCTTTCTGCACGATTCCTTAGGACTTAAGTGGGCTTAAAAGCATACGCATTGCAGACACCCTTTGATTTCACCGTCCTGTTTCTCTCCTTTTTGTAGCCTGTGAAGAAGAAGAAAATAAAGCGAGAAATAAAAATCCTGGAGAACCTGAGAGGGGGCCCAAATATTATTTCACTGCTCGACCTCGTGAAAGACCCAGTGGTGAGTCTGCGTCCCTAGGGGAGGCTGCAAAGATAATGGAATGGGGAGCTTGGGGTGAAGGGGTGGGGGGGGGTAGCAATGTATAGAAAGTAATGGAGCCTCCTAGTAGTACTGTAGACCCCCATGCTGCCGCAAGTGGGGATGGAGACAGTAGGTAGTATGAGGTTTGGAAGTTGAATGAGCAGGTGGGGGAGTTCATACTCCTCCGCGAGGAACGGCATGCGAAAGTATGTAAGTTTGATGTAGGGAACATGAATGAGCAGGTGGGTGAGTCCGTACTATCTCCAGGAGGGACATGAGGAAGTAGGAAAGTCTGATGTAGGGAAGGTGAACAAGCAGGTGGGTGAGTCCTTGCTCTCTCAGGAGGGACATGAGGAAGTAGGAAAGTCTGATGTAGGGAAGGTGAACAAGCAGGTGGGTGAGTCCTTACTCTCTCAGGAGGGACATGAGGAAGTAGGAAAGTCTGATGTAGGGAAGGTGAACAAGCAGGTGGGGGAGTCCGTACTATCTCCAGGAGGGACATGAAGTAGGAAAGTCTGATGTAGGGAAGGTGAACAAGCAGGTGGGTGAGTCCTTACTCTCTCAGGAGGGACATGAGGAAGTAGGAAAGTCTGATGTAGGGAAGGTGAACAAGCAGGTGGGTGAGTCCTTACTCTCTCAGGAGGGACATGAGGAAGTAGGAAAGTCTGATGTAGGGAAGGTGAACAAGCAGGTGGGTGAGTCCTTACTCTCTCAGGAGGGACATGAGGAAGTAGGAAAGTCTGATGTAGGGAAGGTGAACAAGCAGGTGGGTGAGTCCTTACTCTCTCAGGAGGGACATGAGGAAGTAGGAAAGTCTGATGTAGGGAAGGTGAACAAGCAGGTGGGTGAGTCCTTACTCTCTCAGGAGGGACATGAGGAAGTAGGAAAGTCTGATGGAGGGAAGGTGAACAAGCAGGTGGGTGAGTCCTTACTCTCTCAGGAGGGACATGAGGAAGGAGGAAAGTCTGATGTAGGGAACATGAATGAGCAGGTGCGTGAGTCCGTATTATCTCCAGGAGGGACTTGAGGAAGTAGGAAAGTCTGATGGAGGGAAGGTGAACAAGCAGGTGGGTGAGTCCGGACTATCTCCAGGAGGGACATGAGGAAGTAGGAAAGTCTGATGGCGGGAAGGTGAACAAGCAGGTGGGTGAGTCCTTACTCTCTCAGGAGGGACATGAGGAAATAGGAAAGTCTGATGTAGGGAAGGTGAACAAGCAGGTGGGTGAGTCCTTACTCTCTCAGGAGGGACATGAGGAAGTAAGAAAGTCTGATGTAGGGAAGGTGAACAAGCAGGTGGGTGAGTCCGTACTATCTTCAGAAGGGACATGAGGAAGTAGGTAAGTCTGATGTAGGGAAGGTGAACAAGCAGGTGGGTGAGTCCGCACTCCTCCTAAAGAGAGGGGAATTGGGTAAGATGAATGTAGGGAAGGTGAACGAGCAGAGGGGTGAGTCTGTACCACGCCGCGCGGAAGGGCATGCAGATGTAGGTATGTTCGATGTAGGGAAGGTGAACAGGCAGAAGAGGATCAGCAGTGAGTCTCCTCCTCCACAGAGAGCCTGAGGTGAGGGAGAATGTGAAAGATGGGTGAGCGTGCTGAAGAGGTAGTTTGAGTCTATGGTCCTCTGGTTGTCCAAGAGTAAGGAGACATGATGCTGAGAGTAGAGGCGACGTTAAGAAGAAGAAAAAGTAGTTAATCTTGAGGCTTGGAAGGTGTAAGAGCAGAATTGTAGTAAACGTCAGTCTGTGATGCACCACCGGGGAAGACCAGGTTGGAGTAGCTGAGTTGAGGTGTGGGAGTTGAAAGCACAGAAGGGACGTGGTGGTGAATCTTCTCCTTGTAGCTGATTGTGTGTTCTCTAATACTAGCTTTGGCTGCCCTAACTTGACATTTCAAGCCATGCGACTCATGCATTTGCTGTTGCACATTTTACAGTTTTCAATGCATTTTCCACCATGTCGTCCTTCTGAAACCCTCTAAGCTTTCTTCACATACATAAACATAGCAGATAACATGAAGTTGGTGACCCAGACGCATTCTTTCTGACTATACCATGTTCATTATCTGGTGCAGACATTCATAGGAAGTCCTCCCTCGTAACCTAATAGTTCTGCTCCTACTTGTCCAATGTATTTTTTGTTGCTCTATATATATTATTCTCCAATTGTAGTATGTTGAATGTTGTGGCCCCTACAGTTACATTTCAACTTTCCTTTTTGTCACACCCTGCATACTGTGTGCTGAACTCCACTTGCTGGCTTATCTTGCACCTTTTCTTTTTTCTGAAGTTGTACTTTGACCCTCCCCATAAAGTTTACCATGAGTTCCTGGCTTTGCACACCGCCCTCTTAAATGTACTATACAGTTTGCAGATTAGGGCTTGGTCCTCCTGCAGTATCTTTAAAACGAACTCTGGACCCCAGGATGTCGTATAGGATTGCACGTTTCTGCCACAATATTGAGCTCAGTGTACAATCACCATTTGCAAGCCAGGCATATACATATTGTATACCGCCTGGGCGTGAATGGAAGTGCAGTATGAAATGCAATCCATACTAATAGGTCCCATCACCAATTGACCATTAACAGTGGATTGCAAACAGCCTACCTTTTGAATTATTGCCTGTTGAAGGGATGGAGGCCTGGAAAGGACAGTAGACCACCGTCCCCGCGTCTCCACTCCCAAACGAGAAACATGTTCTTGGAAGGCGGCTTGTAATGCTTAAAGGAACAGGAGCTGCGTTAAAAACAAGCTTCCTGTTTGGGATACATTGGGCGAGCACCCCTCAGAAACTGTCGGGCCATGCCCAGTATCTTTCTCACAAGGCTGGGTGGCTCGATTCCCAAATGGGAAGCTGTTCCTGGGACTTTATAAACCAACTACCCTCTCCTTGTGATGCCAGCCCCTGTTCCGTGGTTTGCGATGACCATTGCAGTATCAAATAATTGACGCATATCATTGTAGCTCACAATTGGGGGGCGCCCCTTTTCCTCCTCTTCGTATTGTGATTAGGAATTGGCTCTCGAAACCCACTTGATCCGTTGTAAAGGCTTTTCCAATCTGCAGTCGAGGTTGGTACACTTTAGCTATTGCATGTGATTTTAAGAAAACATGGAGTACATCAGGCCTTTGTTATTCCTCATTTGTAGCCCGAGGAATCTCAGTTGAAGGCAGTGAGTACGTTCAACTTTGACGGCTTGATGCCAGTGCCACATGCCAAGGATGGTACTGCTGCCTCACTGCCTACACTAGAGCGTTGTCTACCCGAGTCCAAGTAACACAGATAGCGTCCTTTTGTTGTGGGCAGATTCATTTATGTGCACACCTGTGAGGCCAGAGGCAGGGTGGGCATTTATGTAATGTGCAAGGTACCAGTCTTGCTTCCGGTTACCTCGGAATACCAAACTTTCTTCTTCCTTTTAGTATCCGGCTCCCCGACTACATAATCCTCCGGACTGTATGTAGCTGAGCACAAGCTAATGGTCGCCTGCACCATATTACTCCCATGGACATCTAATCATGTCTTCCAGATTGTATCTGTAAATGTGGTGGGACTTACGTTTGTGGGTTTTAGCTTAATTATAAAGTGTGTCTCCTTTGCTGCATTTTATTGGGATGGCTGTCGTCTGATTACTCAACCAATCTGTGCGCACCACTAAACTGTCCTCTTGTCAGTGCTGTTCTATTGCGGTTGTATGACGGTACAACGCATTCCGTTGCAGCGCATTCCTTTACCACGCATGAGAATCAATGCGAATACCCGTACCACGCATAACCTTTACCACGCTTTTCTTTTTTAATGAATTTAACTTTACCACACATGCCTTTACAACGGTTTTAGTTGTAAAGGCATGTGTGGTAAAGCCCGTTGCGTGGTAATGGTTTCCTCTTGCCCTTGCTCATAAACTGGTCCCTGTTGCCCCCATCTGCCCCCATCTCTTGTTAAAATACCCAACCCCGTCCCTGAGCCCTAAAACCTCCCCAGGTACTTTTTAAATAACAAAAACACCCCTCTTCCCCCCAGTCTAAAGCCCTACATCGATGCTCAACCCCCCTTACCTCGGTAGACAAGGCTCCTCTTCTTATACGAGCCATTATGACCATTGGACCCACCTTGGCACATTTTTGGGGAAAATTTCATGAAGATTGGTCCAACGAGCACCAGCAGTAGATAGACGTTTGTGTGTCCTTACATCACAGTCCCTTGTGTAGGTTTCGTCTACATGTATTTGTTTAGCATAGGAGGGGGCATACAATCCTGGCTACGGCGTAGCATAGATCATACTCTGTGTCAATCCGAGTACGATTAAATCTGATGTTTTATCTTTTCAGGTCAAATTAATCCGATCCTTACTTTCCATACACATTTTCAGATTTGCTACATTTTTCTTTGATCTGCTTTTTTTTTTTTTTAAACGTTGTCCTCTTTGCAGAGGGAACCTTCACCTTCTCCCTTTTTAGTTTTCCAAGTCGCCTCCTTTTATTTTGCCCTTTCCCTCATTTTGCTCATCTGCTGTTACACAATCCCGATAGATGATGCATAGTTATGCAGTGTGTGCAAAGAGCCAGCGAAGATGACAGAAACATTAGTGTAGGGAGTGAGAGTGGCTGAAGGCGGTCCATGCTATACATTCTATACAGTTACTGCATGGGGTGAAGTGCTGCTGGGTCACTGCCCATGTTCCCGTTGATGTTCACAGAGTTCTCTCATTTAATTCGAATACAACGGCGCAGGTACTGCTGATCTGTCGTTTACGTTGTCCTTACAGGTGGATTGCTGGCGTTTGTACACAGCACTAAAAGACTCTCTTTTCTTTCTTTATTTCTTGCAAATGGATCATCCACTAGTCTCGGACGCCGGCATTGGTCTTCGAACATGTGAACAACACAGACTTTAAGGTAAGGACTTGTTTCAGTAGGTGCCCCGTGGCATCGCTGAGATGCCCCATGTGTTAAGGCTGCCTTATCCTGTTAACCCTACCCAGCCCTAAGCGCTTTAGGAATCTGCATCTGGGTTTAGTTTAGCCAAAGTCGCAGTTGAGTGTGAATCTCATGGCAGAATAGATTATTGCAGTAGAGTGTAGGTGCACGCAAATGTCATTTTTGATATTTTCTTGGTTTTGTTTTTTTCTTAGTAATTTTTTAATGCACAGTCAATATTTGTTTCGAGCAGAACACCCAGAGTTTTTTATTTTTTTTATTTTATTTTTTTAGTTTTAGGAGACCCATTATTGTAGCTAATAATTTAATTACAGGGTGAATACAAAATGGTTATTCTTTAATAGTCTTCCCTACAACCACGTCACACATATGGGCTCATCTTTCCCTAGAATAATACATGCATTTGTATTCACAGTATGTGTAAATAGAAATAGGAATCACCATAATGTTTCTTGAAAAACACCTAAATTTATTCCTAGCGCATGCTCATATCATTGGAAGAAATAGAAGAAAGATTCAAATAACGAATTAGAAGAAAGATTCTAATGGCCTACCAGTGGCTTTGCTGTAGGGAGCCAATCTAAAGCTGTAGACATGATGTAGATTGGTTATGCGTGAGGAATGCTACTGAGTAATGGCAGCAAAACAGATTGACCATGTGTCAAATTTAAAAGAAGGCAGGATATCACATAAGGATAATTATTCTATATAACTTTATTAAGCTTGTAATAAAACTGTTAAAAAATATATATAAATACATATAACAAATAGGGGACCGGGATAACTCTGGTCAATCCTATTCATAGGTAATAGTTAGCCTTTAAGCATTATAGAAACTACAGTGAAGACTCTGGTAAAAATATTGGAAGCTAAAGAGTGAAATCAAAACAAAAACAGGAAATGTGAGTTGTATTTAATCACTATACTTATAGTGATTAAATATATGCATTATGTATTTGAAATATTTACTTAACCTGGAAAAAAACTTTCTCTATCCATTGTAGAATTCAAACTACAGTGGCAGTAACCTTCCCTCCAATAGCATGGCATAATTTTGTGTTGATATGAGTGCAAGATGAAGGCAAAAAAAATCATGTGTAGCGAGCCCTTAATGATGGGTTTGAGTAAAAGCCAGTTTTGGCTTTCACTCTAGAAATGTTATTTAACCCCAATGTTTCAAACTGTTGCTTTTTACATGTCCTTTTTGTATCAAATGATTTATTACAATTATAATGTGTGGGCTCCAGTGCAGTTATAAGAGCAAATAAAATGCAAACACTAAAGGGGTATAATATGTTTCTCATTTAAATTATACATTGAAAACTTTAAGCACAATTATGAATTACAATATAAAGATTAGTAATTACATTTAAGTAGACTCTTCAGAGACCAAATTATGTAGCAGCGATTGCAATTCAATTAGAGTTTTTGAGTTTGACGAGTCTTGATGAATTGTGAATTTGAGAAGGAAAGTGTTGGAAAAAAAGGCTTTTAAAGTTTAATAGAAAATAGTAAAATGGAAAAATGCTTAGAAAAGAAAGAATTGTGTGATTCTTGACAATCTCAAGTAAACACTTACGGCTGTTAGTTGAGGAGAGTTGCAGGATAAAAATAGGCAGCCAGACATAGATGTCAGTTCACTGAATAAGTTGAACTAATGCAGTTTTACAATTTTATACAAAATTTACTATACCGACTAACAAGTTGAGGAAGTGTTGGTTTGACAACAGAAGGGCTAGATCTAAAAAAGAAAGGTTCAGCAACATAGAAAAACCCTTTTAGGATCTTCTTTAACCCCTTCCATGCTGCCGCGATTCCCCTGGTGTGCTGTAAACAGCACGAACAGGGACGTGCCGTGACGAACCCCAGCCGTCATCAGCACACGAGCACCGTAGTGCATGACCGCTGGGGTTCGTCATCAGCATGGAAGGGGTTAATGGTTTCAGGAATATTTTATATAAGCGTGCAGACAGGATATAACCAGTAATTTGCAACGTTTGGGTGGACATCACATTATTTTCATACAGACCTAAGCCGTCACTTCTTATTAACGAGAAGTAAGATAAGTGGTTATCCATGGAGTTGCAGTGTCTTACTAATCGAAGAGCGAGGCCAGCTGTTATACGTTTAGAGTAATTTAATTTATTATTAAACACAAAGAATCCCAGGAAATTTATGAAAATTGCATAACTGCAGTGTGACTGTACTGCTGATAAACCAGAGGAAATAAGTTCTGCTCTGGGAGTCCTGGTTCTGGGCTTACAAGCCTGCTGTCCTCTTCCCCACTGGTCCTTGCTTCCCCCATACGACGCGGGTGTTACAGATCTGGTGCTGAATATGTCTGAAGCTTTGCATCTGTACTTCTGGGACAGTTTGAGTCTCTTAAGCCGGATCGCTTCCTCCTTAGAGTGGCTCTGGAGTCAAACTCTAACGCCTACTTCTCTCACACACAAGTCGCTTGATGGACCTGCCTCTCAAACACTTCCTCTGCTGTTAACTGCAAGAGTAGTCTTGTGAAGAAGCTTAGTTAAAACTCAGTCAATCCACAACATATTTGGTGCCCAACCAAAGGGGTGAATAAATAATAACAAGCCCTCCTATAATAAACCTACAAGGAGCAAGCACATCAAGCATGCCTGTAGTAGAAAAGTCAGAATTTATTTGAATAAGTGTGAAAGTATACAGAGACACAGCTCGGAGCAAATTTGAATCGTTAGCTAGCATTTGCTTATAACACACTGCAAAGGGGGCAAATATCCCATGATTCATTGCTTTTGAAATCAGAGTATGTTGCCCTGTTAATACACTTCCGCAGTAAATGGGGAAAGGTGGTAGTGGGGGCGGGTAGGAGCTGCATTCAGGAGTGCTGCTGGCAGGTGACCCTCAACCCCTATGAACCTAAGTGTGGTAGAGGTTATACACCCGGTGGTTTTTGATTGGATACAGAGTGTGCCTGAAGACGTAACCACGATTTGCGTAGACCTCATGTGAACAGAATGCCCGGGTTCTGCTGGTGCCACGTTCTTTGGGATCCTGTTCTGTGGGCGTTCTGAGGCTCCTCATGTAAGTACGGTGGTGTTTTAGAAGGCCATTGATTTCAAAGCAGCTCCTGCTCGCCTTGTTATACTGGGCAGCGGCCTCTCCGGCTACAATCGGTGCAGCTCACATCACTTATCTCTTGTACCTTTATCGTAGAACAGGTGGCTCTGGAGGAAGGTACGCATGTCACATCCATGACCTCCTAGCTGGGAGCTGCTCTGTCCTTTGCTTCTATCTTTGTGACTTTTACTACTGTTTTGAGCACTAACAGGAGGCGCTTGCCAGCTTAGTGCTTTTTTTAGCCCAGCTCTCCGCATTAATCACTGTGTTGTGTCTGGAGGTTTTGGTACAGACAGGGGTCCCGAGCGAGGAGATGGGGCGATGAAGGCCCTAGACCTCTTATTGGGAGGGCTGGGCATGGCTGGCATCTGTGGTTGGATTGTTCTAGACTTGTTCTCTTTGAGCGGTGAGGGTACATGGATGTGTTTTGGATGCTTCGTCTTGCTAGAGGAGGGGTGGGAGAATGAGGACCACAATGTCTTCTGCTCGGTATGTTACGGGATCTGCTGTTGGCTCAGGCTGCACCTCCACTAACATCTCTCTCCTAAAGTAGGATTGCCCTAGCGAGCACACCTGCTGCGGGCCCCCGGTGTGCTTCTGTAGAGCCAAATCCAGTGCCAGGTTTCTGAAGGTTTGTCCTGGAACAACGTCCTCTTCCTGCAAGTGTCTTGTCTCGCCTTCCGGATCCTCTTTCATGGCTCTTCTCTCTTCATGCTCCCCTGCATCTCTTTTCTGACCCCTCCCCTGCCTCTTCTCTGCCCAACTCTTGTTCTTTCATCTCATTCCTCTCAGCTTTACATATTCATTGCTGTTCTCAAAGTCTCACTTACCACTGTACCCTTCCATAAGTCCTCCAGGACATGAAAAGAGCTGGTTTTAGATATCATTACTACCCTGGGTGTTCCTTGCTCTTCAACTGTGGGGTATTTTCCTCAGCTTGTTTGCCATTTACAATCCTAGTCTGTAGGATGTCCTGATCCAGCGGTGAGAGGTGCCTCAGTCCAAGGCTCCACGGTTCACCTCTCCTCCGTTGGTTTGGACTTACAATCTTAAGCCCCCAACCACCGGTACTACACTTGACGCATTCCCTCTTTTGTCTTTGCTCGGGCCCATTAGTTCTTCATGTCTGCACCCTGCCGACGTCCTTTATGCTTTCCCTCTCTCCCATTATCCCTACTTGTTTTCATCAATTGGTCTCTTTTTCTCTCTCTTCTATTGATCTTCGCTGTACTCCTTGAGATTCTGCTCTTGACTTTGTGTGTTTCTTTTTTTGTTGCCTTGTGTTTTGCTATGAACATCTACTTATTATTTCTTCCTGTTGTACAATGGCCTTGACCTTTTTGTGCCTTTGCCCGTTTCGTCCTTATCTTGATTTTCATTACCTCTTTATCCTACTGACCAGCCCTGTTCTCCCAGACCCAGCAGATTCGAATTATTTCTTGCCCTTTTGTTCTCAAACCAGGCTTTTGCCCTTTTCTCGATCACTCTGTCCACATCTTCCCATCTTAGTCTGGTGGCCAGTCGTTCTGTCTTAATGTCATTGTTTTGGTTTCCTTTCTTTCTACCTTTGTCCCCAGTACCATCTATTTTGTCTGTTGCTATCATTGTCTGGTATATAGCGCCCGGTTGCCACTTGTTTGGCCCCTCAATGATGGAGCCTTCGTAGATGTCTTGGCAAGCCATACCTTCTTTGTGTGGAAGAGATTTGTAGGTGACTCTATCCTATCTGGGAGGCGTTTGCTGTTGTGCATGAGGTGGTGAGATGTGCTCTGATGATGTTGCAACCTTGTGGCTAAATAAGCATGCTGGTGCTAAAGACAGATGATAAAACAGACATGGAACTTGAGTGTGTGCTTGTAGAGGTGCATGGTTGCAGTGATTAAATAGTCATTTGTGAGGGTCATTGAAGTGTTCCCAGGCCCTCCTGTTTGTCCCTCTTCCTTTCCTTCATGTTTGTATCTCTGTGTAAGTCCATGCCCTCTTCATGCAGCCTTTGTTCTGTATGTTTTCTCCTCTTCACACTTAAAACATCACACTATTACTCTTTCCTTTTCAATTGTTTCTCTGCTCTTCTCCCATTGTGCCTTGCGCACATTCCCTTTCTGCTCACTCCTTTTCTTAGGCTATTTATGTTGCTTGCCCTATGTGTCCTCCGTTTGCTTTGCTCTCACTCTCCATTGTCCCCTTTCCATTCGTGCCTCTTACTTTCTCTTTGGTTGTTGTTTTGATTCAGGCAGTGCTTCTCTTCCACCTTGCCTTGGTGTCTTCCTTTGTTTGCACTATTTCTCGATTCTCCTTATTTTACCCTCTTTCTACACCCATCACTATCCTCTTTACTCTCTTCTTGGTTCCTATTGCTGGCAGCCTCCCTTTGTTGTTGATCCTGTTCCTGGAGTATGTCTACTTATGTCCCTTGGCTCTCTGGGGACACATGAAGGCTACACACGACGTGATCACCTTTCTATGCTGCTGCCATGGGAGTAGGGCCTGCTTGTTTTGGTTACGGTTTCCACTGCTTGGCTTGACTCGATTCCCAGTGCAATTACCTTCGCATTCTCGTAAAGTCCAATCAACCCAAGCAGAGATCAGAATTCTTCAAATTCTTCATCTAGTTTCTAATCTTTCCCGGGTTTGAACATGGTATTACTTGGGGACTCATCCGAATCATGGCTGATTGATGGGTGTAACCAATGGGTCATGGAGGTAGGGGGTTGATTTGGGATTGATTTGTGCCTACACCATTCTCTTGACTGGTGCAAGGCTAGAGTTAACATTGCTGAAATGTATACTAACTGTGACATTAATGGCTGCTCCTCCTCCTTGTAGAAATTAATTCTGCTCTTTACTCAAGCATCAATATCTACAGCTGTTGTGTCATTAGAACTGCGTAAGATGGCTGCGTCCCATGCCCCCACATTCACAGCAACTTTAACTTCGGTCGGATGCTCAGATACAACTATTAGTATTACTGGCTTGTTTTTGTGGGATGGAGCGTGACGCCCATGAGGCAAAAGATCCACTGCAGACATGGCCACCGTAAATATTTGTGAACTTCTCTTTTTTAAAGCAGCTATTCTTAGCCGCTCCATATCTTCTGCTTCAGTAATGGGTGCTTGCAAACCCCCTTTTCCTGTTCCCAGCGCAAGGTGTTTGCAGCTCTTACTCTCGTAGCATACGGGGTTGTTTCTTACACAAGATAATATAAATATTTCTTAAAGTGGATGGACCTGCGGAACTCTGTAATAACTGTGCCTGACTACAAGGTGCAAATAAGGGGTGGCTGGACATTTAGCCTCAAAGTAATGGATGTCCAAGTTTTTGTTCAGCAGCAGATGTGGGTGTACTTCTTTAGTAAAGATCTGATCATGAACTCACACATAGCCTTTGAGTATAAAAATACGAATTGCTCTATTCTACTCTGGTCTGCTCCGTTCACAGGATGTCATTCATTTGACACCTAGCAACCCTAGACTCGTCTCTGTTCATTGGCTAACTCAAGGCTAGATTATTCAAATAGCTGATCAGCAGGGATCATAAAAAGATACAAGTGTCATAAGAGATTTTTACCTGCTCAACGCGTGATTCAGGATCACTCATTCAACAACTGACATAACTTGCACTGACTAATCAAATAAATACTGTCCTATATTAGTAAGTCTGTGCATAATCCATTAATGTTGTATCCCTATCGACCAAGCTGTCTCACAAATAAAGTTGTCCGTTCTTCAAACTAGTTCTTTGAAGCTCTGGGTGAGACCTTGTAGCTTTACTCCGATTACACGTAGAACTTGTTGATTTCCTGCTCTGGTGCCCAACCTTGGAGTGCGTTATCCCGGTTAGTGCCTTGAAGCTTCCCACCGTAACCTCTGTCATCGCATGGAGACCAAGCTCTTCTACTTTTCCTCACTCCTTTGCAGGCAGCTTCCTGGGTGTGTTGTACATGGAGACATTCGTCATAGAGGTGCCATACAAATGTCCTATCTAGTTGGTGATTTCTCCAAGAGTGAAATCCTTCCAAATCCCTCCTAGCCCTCTTATAGCAAGGAGCCTAAAGGCTGACTGCTGTGGACCTTGAATATTTTAAAAGTCCAGGTCATTGAAGGCTTCAGAGGCTGAATATTATCTACCTGGGAACAGCAACCAGTAACACTTGTCTAACACAGTCGATGGTCCCACTGCCAGGTTCTCTTAAACTCTATGCAGCCAGCAAAGGCTGTTGGTTGGACACAATTGTGTTTTTAGGCTGAGAAATTGTCTAGTTTAATGTATCCCCTCCTGTCATTCTGCTCTTCCACACTCCTACATGGTTGTAAATGTGTGCACTTACATGGAGGGACAGAGAAAGTTTCCCAAAAAAGACTGTCTTGTAAAACAACTATGAACGAGAGCCCAGCAGCATTGTCCATCTGTCGGTACTGTGCCAACTGGGTTAACTCGAGGTGGGTTCTGTTGATATTTCGCCAATCTCTTCTCTGGGAGGGCAGGTAAGGGAGCTCGGGTATAAAGGCCATTGGAGAGAGACAGGTCGACAACACACTGCTGTGGCATCTCATCTGCTGGACTCGTGAAGTTAGTCATTAACGCATAATCAATGGAATAGCGGCAGGGATTCTGTGGAGGGTAAGGTATAATGAAGTACATGGTACGAAAAGCATTCACTGATTGTTTGCATTATATGTTGCACAACCTTTGTGAATCGATGTATAGAACGTAACCTGCCTCAACACGTTTTGGGTGTTACCCGTGTCAAGGGTCATGCATGTTAAAGGCCATACTTTAGACCTTACTTTCTGGAACCCCACCTAGTTAAAAACTGCTTAGCTAGCACCCTAATCTGGAAAGACCATTTTGTGGTGAAGCAGAGCCTGGAATAAACTTTTTACCAGCTCTCAGCCTCTGCGGGGGGCATTCTTGTTTCCACCTCAAGATATCAGTGCCTCTCTCAAGGGTCACAACACTGATGTCTCCTCCAGGCTTTACTCCACACTTCATGGTTATTGAGGGGCCTGAGAAGAAAGGAAAAGTAAATGCAGGAGGCTTATGCATAGACAAAGTGAACTTTGCCCCGCAAGACAGAGCCATCTACACCAAATGTTTAATGGACTATAAAAACGCTGGTCAGAATGGTTAAAACTTCTCATTATGGGCTTCAGATGAAGACAGCAGGCCTAAGGAAGCCTTTCCACCCTAAATAGTCTCATCCACGCAGACTGCTGCTAAACCACGCGCATACAACACCGCAGCCACGCAATGACTTATGTAATCTATTTGCAGGCAACATCTGTAAATTATGACAGACGTTTAATCACAGCGCCTTTTTAGTTCCCTTAAACACCAAATCCACCATGTGGATTAGTCCATCCCTTCTTGAGTTTGTTACTTGATGACAATTTAGTTTAGGAAAAGATTTTATCCATCAAGTCGGGCTCTCCCGCAGATTAATTCCCAACAAAATCCCTTAGACCCCTCGCTATTCCAGTTTAATCAAGATTGATTCATGCCTCACTCAAACCAGGGGCAGGCGGGTGTTCTGCCCTTTTTGAAAACACCGAAGGCAGGCCCTAAATACTGCCACTCCCATGCTCCCTGCTGGTTAAGAATTTGGAAGCACATCAAATTCTTATGTGTACAATAGCCACAAATCTGGTTTTAGACAAGGGCGCTGATTTCTGTGCTAAAGGAAATCTTAATCTGACTCTTTTAAGCCGGCAATATTAAATCTACTGGATCTATCTGCAGCTTTCGACGTGGTCTCACAGAAGACGTTAATTCATAAGTTGGAGACTGGGGGAATAGGTGGCCAAAACGGATCCATTCCTTCTAGTCAAACCGAACACAAGCTATAGAGATTTCTCCTTGGAAAGCAACTCGGATAAGTTCTCCTTGTGGGGTATCTCAGGGCTCGCTTTTGAGCCCTACTGTTTTTATTTTTTTATTGTTTGACCCCATTGGCAGCTATTATACAATGGCTTGGCTGCCTATGTTTTGATTATGCTGATGATGATAATCTAAGTATTATAGTTCAAGAGGGTTCCTCCACACTAAAAATAAGATTCAGGGAATTCACAATTAAAATTGCAGAGTGGATGATGTCCAAGTTTTGAGCCCTCAATTACGCTGTCATCATAGTTCTGGTTTTTGGTGATGTCTCGATATGTAACTTGAACTGGTGGTGACCTCGGCAGGGGGTTTGTTGCATATTCCTGGGGTCCTATTTGACACCAAACTGTCTTTCCAGGAACACAGTGGAATGTGGCCTTCTCTTGAATGTTCATTTCTGAAGTCCTCAGGAAAGCCCTGCCTATTCCACGTAAAGAATGCTTGAAAACCATAATTCAAGCTGCAGTTCTATCGAAGTTTGACTACTGTAATTTAATATTTTCAGGGCCTCCTGAAAAGCAAAAAGTTAAGTTACATCTAATTCAAACTGTGGCTGCCCCTCCTAAAGTTAGGTCTCAAGAAGTTTGCACCTCCTCAAGGCCCTTCACTGCATCTTTAAAACAATCTGTTTCTGGCTAAAAGCCTTAATTGACTAAATTCTGAAGTACATTGCTGGCATGTTAATCAGTTATAGTCCTGTGAGCTCAGTGAGATCGTCTTAAGCTAAACCTCTAAATAGCCTCCAAATGAATTCTATCCTAAGGAGGGGGTTGCTAATTTCAATTACTGAACTGCGTGCTATGAAACGCACTTTCCTTTTCGCTTTCGGCTTCTTCCAGAAATCTGGTGTTCAGTAAATATCTTAAAGCATACTTATTTTTCACTCTAATTGTACTTATTCGGTTGTGTTCATTTCTTTCTTTACTGTTTAGTGCCAGGACACCCAATTTTGGGTAGCAGCATTCTGTATAAAAGTACGAATCCGTCACAATGGACAGATGACAAAACTGAAACACCAGTAGACCATCTCCAGGTTAAGGAGCATAGAAGACAGCAGTGTGAACTGCTAGATGGGAATACCAGGGATATCTTTGGGAATAATCCGTGCCAAAAGGTCCTAAAGAGAGGAAATGCACAGAGGGAGGTAGAAAACAACAAAGATGCAGGAGGATCCAATGGTGGGTGAACTTAGGGAAGTGGAGACCTTCCAAGGTGTGAGGCTCTGGTGTTTTCCTGCTGTATCCACCCCATCCTATTTACAGAGCGGCGGTCTCTGCTTGTTTCTTTCTCAGGTTGTACTGGCAATCCCCCCTGCTAAGCCCGGCCCCCACAGGCGAGACTGACACCCGCCCCAACCCAGCCCAGCCAAGGACTAGGTCTACCTGTCCTCTTGTTCTATGCTATATCCGTTCGCATCACCCTGCTGCCCATCCTTTCTCCCTTCCTGCTGACCGGTCATGTCTCAGGAACTCGCTCTAACCTTTTGCTGACCGCCTCTTGGCCATCCAAGTCGTAAGGCACCTCAACTCAAAGCTCGCAAAGAGGCTGCACCATCCGTGACTGGTAGCTGGACGGCGGGTTTGAAGTCTGCCATAAGGATGGGGACGCTTCATCTGATCGTATGGAGCTCATCCGCATGGCCCGCCACTCGCCTTTTTCACAGTCTGCGCTTATAGCAAGGTAGATTGCAAGGTTACTGATTAATAGACTACAATAAAAGCAGAGACAGGTCAGTGCTTTAACCGGATCCTCAGAGGGTTATGAACCGGTTTACCATCCCATGGGGATCTCGGCTCCACCTAGAAGAACCTTAGGTTGTGCCCGGTTTATCATTGCCACTTCCTTTTCACGCCTCACCAAACCTTCTCCTTCGGGTTTGGAAGTAACTTACATACACAACAGTTCCGAGACCAGTTGTCTTTAGGATTTATCAGTACATCTCGATCATGGTTCCTCTTTCCATCACTTGTTCTCCGGCGCCTCTTCCAGATACTTAATCTTGAGCTGCTTCTAAACTCTGGGCATAAGAGAAGCAACTCGGTTTTATGGCCTCTGAGTTTGACAGGGTTCAAGTTGCAGTTGTGTCCGATTCCTGGCTTTCTCCTCTGTGAAAGGATTGTACTCCACCTGCTTTCCGAGGTCTTTCGTTACTGCAGTGGAATCCAGATGTTGCTCCTCAACTGCCTTTGGCTTCTCCTCAACCTATTCTTCCAGATAGATTCAGCTCTGACCCTGACATGGATTCTTCCATTTCCTGCCTGGCCGTAAATTAAAATCCTCATTAAATCATGACATTGGGTGGAGTTTGAAGCGTTACCTGCCTTTGAGTGACTCATCTTCATAAGGCCACTTATCTGGGAAACCTTCCTCCATGGTCACCACCTTTGCCTTACAAATACTTTTTTTTTTTTTTTTACTGGAGTGTCTTGCGCGACAGAGCAACCAACTTATGTTTGAACCATTTGCCTTTTGGTTTTCCCAGCTCACAGAAGTTGCTCTACTACATCTCAAATAAATACATGTCTAATGGATGCAACATAGAAGTAATGAATCCTGCTCAATGACTGTAGCCCTTGCCGTCTCCATTTCAAAAGCAATTGCATTTAATTTATGATCCAAAGTTTTGCAGAAATGCTTTTTGTGTGTGGTCAGGCTAAATCTTCGGGTCCATTGTACTCTGTGCCATTGTGACTGCACTCAGCCTGATAGGATCACGTCTGTAGGAGTTGAGATTGGCTGGTCTAACCCAGACCTTTGTGTTGTCGAAGACCATGCAAGAGGTCGATGCGGCATCTTTTGGTATTAGTGTTACTCGGACAGTCCTGTTGTCCTGTGGGAACGTTTCTCCTGGCCATTTTGACTTCTGGTCTGTCCTGGGCAGGGTGCACTCGACGAGCTTCCTACTGCCAGTTACATGGAGGTACTTTCAACGAATGTTAACCTGTACAGTCATGATGGGGCATTGGTCTGGTTGAAGACTATTTTATACTTTCCCGACTTTCTAAGAACTGTCATTCCTCCCGGTGCCCCGTCCAGGCCTCGCCCCTCCCCATTGTATGATTGAGGCTGTTTGGGAGTGGGTCGCACTCACCCCCTGTGCCACTCTCTGCCACATGCCATCCTATCCTTATAATGGGCAGAGGGCAGGGATGGGGTACAAGGATTCTCAATGAGCCCTGTGTCACTAGTGCTCAGTGTGGTAGGTACCTAGGCACTGGCACTCTCAGTGGGTCGAGTGGAAGAGGGGTAGCGACAGAAGTCTGACGGAGGAGGAGCAGCGGGGAGCCTGGTGGGGTGTAGAGGACTGTGGTGAGTGGTGGTATTCTGGGTGCTAACGCCTACTTTCAATCTTGTTTTGCAGCAATTGTACCAGACGTTATCAGACTTCGACATTCGCTTCTACATGTACGAGATTTTGAAGGTGAGTGCGGTCCGCTTGCATTGGCCTCGTCTATGAGACAGTGAACAGGGCCGTTCCCTGGAGGTGTCCTGCTTTCTTTTCAGCTGCTGCCCTTTAGTTTGTCTCTGTCTTTGAAAGTTAGTCTAGCCCTGCTCCTGAGAGATGCAGGTGGTTCGTAGCGGACCATGGGCATGTGTTCTAGGCATCCACACCGCAGGCGCGTGCACACACACACACTTGTTCTCTTTCACAGGCACTCCTACAGTCCATCACAAGCAGCCATAAACACCTGCAAACTCTGCAAACTCTTTAACATTTACACGTTATTACCACACGCGTGTATAAGTACTCCTCTCCTGCTCATTTACTAGTATGTTTTTTTTTTTATTTGGTTTTTAAAGCTCTTTTGATTCTGAGACTTGAAGTAGAAACACCCTCCTACCACATTAAGGCTGGAGAATGGTTGCCCGGTGGCTGGTCAGTACCTTTATTGTGTGCACTGCTGGTGGCTGGAGCTTGGCTGCCTTTATGACATTCAGCACCTCCATTGTGTGGTGTGCTGTTGGAGGCTTCTTGGATGCCTGTCTGTGGTTACCTTGGATTCTTTGATGGGAAAGACGGGCTTCTATGAGAGGCCACCATCACCGCCAGAGTGAGTTGCTGAGTACTCCCTCCTGCACAAGAGGTACAACATGGCACACAATTATTACAGTAAAAAGTGTTCCAGTAGTTAAACACCGTCCAGGCCAGAAGGGTAGTAGACTATTATGAGTCACGGGCAACACAACAAAGCACGTATCAAAAGGCGAGGCTCTACGCAAATTGTCCTAGACCCCCCATACTCAAACATGTTTGAGCATCCCCGGGCCTCGTAGACCGGTTGCTCTTGTTGTGCACAACTGTCCACTCTCGTCTCCATTGCGAGAGGGTGAGAGGTGTAGAGTTCTTCCAGCAAGTAGTGATGTTCCACTTGGCTACTATCAGGGCTGTAGTCAGGAATGTTTGATCTGCCCTCGACCCCCCCCCGGAGCCCTCCAGCATCCCCAGCAAGAGCACTAAGGGTGAAAGGGTGACTTCCCAACCCAGGACACCAGCCATTTCCCTCACCACTGCAGTCCAAAACTTCTGAATCTTGGAATACGACGACCACACCATGTGGTAAAAGCCGGCAGGAGCGCTGCCGGGGCAGGTGGGTTCAGAAAGGAGACTTTTCCCGCCACAGCCCTCCTCCCCAGGGTGTAACCTAGCCAGGGTAAAGTCCTAGGTGCTATCATTGATTCCCAGCAATCATCATCATCATCCTCAAAGGGACCCAGCCAGCCCTCCCAACGGGCCCTAAGGTGATTCAGGGTATCCGGAGCATTTATGATCAGGGTGCGGTAGGTTTTGGAGACCCCATTTTAATCTGAATCAATCCCTGCTGTGGGGTTAGAATACAATGCTAGAACAAGCCCACTGAAGCGAGGTCCAATCCCAGCCCAGTTCAGCACATGTCCCAAATATCCCCTCTCCACAGTATCCACAGTCTTTTCAAAATTGAATAGTAACAAGACTAGGCTGGATGGAAGCAGATGACGGTGTGCCAGGGCCACGTGGAGGTGCCGAAGGCAATGCCTCGTACTGCGGTGCATGATGGAATGCAGGACATGCTTCAGAAGGGTGGCCAGAAGCGTTGTGAAGATCTTAACCAGGACCTTAGCAAGGTGTTGATGTGCGAAACCTAGGACTGCAGTGCTTTTCACGCAATCTAGGCGTCCATTAATGTTCAGGACAGAACTTTCAGGGATGCCACATCTGGGGAAAAGGTCTTGTGTGTGGGATGGGCGGGCGAGAGTGTCGCACTCCGCCGCATACGGCAGCCCAAGCACCTGCCCACGGTGTGTATCAAGGGTCCATAGTAACATGTCATGCTGCTTGAAACCTAGGATTGTTGTGTGCCTGAGTCCAATGCAAAACAAACAAGTATGCAAACAAATCAAAACTTTCAATGAAAAGAGCATATTACTGAATCCCCACCCCCAGCAAACTTCTCCCCCCCCCCCCCCTCCCCCACCACATACATCCACCCCAGAAGCATCTGTTGCCCTTAGAAAGAAAACTGAAATGCAAAACAGCTTGAATATGGGAGTGGAGTGTTGAGCCCATCCTTGGTACAGGATAAATGATGGCCATCAGGAGAACACAGTAATCAAATCACAGCATGAACGTCTCGGAGTCCTGAAACCAAGAGTGATTAGGTAATCATAGTGCAGGGCTCTGTGATAAATCAGTGTCCGCAGGCAGTTCGGGTGGGGGAGGGGAGGTTGCTGCCGGAAGGTCCCATGGTGCATTGCATGTCTGTCAGAGGCCTTGATGGAGTATGTCGTAGAGAGGGATTAATCTCACGTCTTGGGTTACACCGTAGAAGATTTGGAGCGTTTGGTGTTGCACCTCTTTCGTGAGCAAGTACAGTATTGACTTAGTTTAGGCACTGGTGCTGTCCAAGTGGTTCGGAGAGTCCAGCTCCCCACGAGGAGGACTTATCTGGCCCGAGGAGTGGGCGACTCTCCGTGAGCCATGTCCAAGCCGATTCAGTAGTGTTAAAGATATGGGACTTTTTCACATGGACCACTATGAGTTTGGCTGGGAATTTGAGTGCCGGAAGCCTCTCTTTGACTGCCAGGTAAGAACAGCATTGCTGCTGAACCCCCCTCGTGTAATCGGGAAAGAGAACCTTGGCGTCACTGCAGCGGAGGTCAGGGTGAAAGCTGGGCTCTCTCAAAATTGCATCTCTGTCCCTGAAGTTAAGTATCCTTGCGATCATCAGCCTGGTAGGCGCTACAGGGGGCGGTTTAAAAGTCCATGCCTTGTGTACCCTCTCTATTGTGAACCAGGGGGGCAGGTGATCCATGGGCATCCAGGATTTGTTCCAAGTTTCAAAATATTTGGTGACTTGCTGCGGTTCACTGCCCATTGGCACTCCAATCACCCATACGTTATTGTGCCCGGATCAGTACTCTGCGTCTTCAGCGCGACGATGCAGCTCTGCTGTGCGCATGAGAAGGCCAGTGACCTGCGATTTTAGAGTAGTGACATTGTCTTCTACTGTGGATACGCGGAATTCATCCTCTGTGATTCTGGCTGTGGCTTCGCGCAGGTCTTGACGAAGCAAGGCTACGTCCACCCATACCTCTCTGATCTTGGTCTCTACAGCAGTCTGGGAGAACGGGATGGCATGCAGGATCATAGCGAGCTCGCTGTCCGCTTGTGATGCTTTTTTGGCACCGATGCCCCCATTCTGGCCGGTCCTGGGTCTGGTGGTAAACTGGTCCATGCTTGTCTAAGAAGTCGCTGGGCACACTCGTTTGTCCTTGGCCATGACAGTAGGAAGATGTGGCCATGCGATACTCCCTAAGCAGGGGATCCGGCCCGCTTGCCACGATGCAGCGTCGGCATGAGAGCCAAGCCCTAGGGAGCAGTGCTCTTGTTCCAGGCCAAGGAGAGTAGGGCAGTCTGCATGCCAGGGGACTAGCAAGTTCTGTGGGAGGCCAGGCGGAGATGACCTGCAGGACTGAGGGAGGACGGGGGAGGGGATTGCAGGCTGTTCCAAGTGACACCAGGTGGAACTATGCTCCCAGCTATAGGGAAGTCCATTGGTTTCGTGGACGCGAACGTTTCGGCAAACACTGGATACATTCAGTATATACAGAAGAGAGTGGGAAAAGGAAGGAAGGGTAGGTCAGGCCCGCTAGCCCCGGCTCTCAAATGTGTGCTCCCAGAGCTTTCGTCAGGCCGCTGGGTCCAATGACGTGGGACCAAGCCAGGCCCTGCGACCAGGTCTGCTGGCACACGAAGAGTCAGCAGCCCGGCTGTTAGACGGAGACCCAGAGGGTCGGCCGAGTACAGGGGGAGAGGCCTCCGGTGAGGGCCGTCTCCAGCGATCGTACAGACAAGTAACTCCCCCCCCCCCCCCCCCACCCCCCCACAAATGGACACCACACAAGGATGAGATCTGCACACTTTATATAGGGTTCTTGAGGCAAGGTTATCAACGATACAGTGGGGGCAGGACACGAGAATCCTCCCAATTCTAGTCTCTGTAGGGTAAGGGGTAGCAGGACAGTCTTGGTACCGGTCCGGTACAGGGGCGGCCAGAAGGAGCTCACAATCCTCGAGCTCAGGGGTCTGCAAGGTCGGGCCGCGGCAGCGCCAGCAGGCTAGGATGATAGTTCTCGGCAAGGAGGGCCGCGGCAGCGCCAGCAGGCTAAGATGATAGTTCTCGGCAAGGAGGGCCGCGGCAGCGCCAGCAGGCTAAGATGATAGTTCTCGGCAAGGAGGGCCGCGGCATCGCCATCAGGCTAAGATGATAGTTCTCGGCAAGGAGGGCCGCGGCAGCGCCAGCAGGCCAGGATGAAGGCTTTACGACAAGGAGGGCCGCGGCAGCACCAGCAGGCTAGGATGAGGGTTCACGTGCAGAGGGGCCGCGGCAGCGCCAGCAGGCCGGAGCGATGGTTCACAAGGATGGGCCGCGGCAGCGCCAGCAGGCCAAGGCGAAGGTGCACGTTGCAGAGGGCCGCGGCAGCGCCAGCAGGCTTCAGAGATGGTTCACAAGGCAAGGTTGCGGCAGCGCCAGCAGTCCGTCAAGGACGAGTTCTTCAAGGTGTCTCTCAACTCCAGGATACAACTGCCTTCCGGCTCTGGAGCTGCCCAGTAATAGGTCTGGTCTCCTTTGATGTCCGGACCCTCGCGCTTGGAGGTCGGGAGGTCCGGGGTGAGGGAGTCCAGACACCCAGCAGGGGGGTGGAGCCAGCGCCCGGGGAGGCCGGGGGCGATCGACACCTGGCGGGGGAGAGCCATCGACACTCCTTTCTCCCAGTGACCTGCCAAGTGGTCTCTTCACCTCCTGGGTGGATGGTGGTGCCTCGATGTCGGGGCCTGGCCAGGCCCAGGGTTGGGGTCGAGCCGAGGCCACGCGGCCTTGTGATGCAGTGTCCAAAGATGGCGGCTGGCCGGGGCAATGGTGCTGACGGAGGCCCGGGCCAGCCGATACTGGGGTGTTCGGGAGCAGGCGTCCCGTTGGGGACGGGTTGCGGGTTGCTTCGGCGGGTTGCCGGGATGGTTCTTTCTGGGGATACAGGGAGGGCCGGTGTCCGGGCCCTGTCATGCGGGGGGGAGCGGCCCTTTCACGAGGCCTGTCCAACACCGGCACAGAAGGGGAGCAGTCGGGAGGACCAAGCACAAGAAGCAAATAGGCCCATAGTGTGGCACAAACAGGGAAGGGGGTCTGCAAACGCTCTTGGTGTTGGGGCCCAGTCAGTGGAGGCGGGCACCACAAGGCGGTCACAGCCATCACGAGGAGCAGATCGCCACTCCAGGACTGCCAAACAAAGATCAAATTAGTATTGTGGCGCCTCTGTGCTGAGGGGCAGGCCAACATGCATCTAAGACCTCTCCAATGGCAGAAGCCCCTTCTTTGGCCCTTTCTGTAAGGCAGAGGCATTCATGAAAGTGGTGGGGCCCACCTCGCAACCAGGTAAGTCAGTGTCCCCAAGATGCCTGCCATGAGCCCCAGGCAACCAGAGGGAAAACAGCACTAAGCCACCCTTGCCCTGGTTGGGACAGGCCACAGGGAGTAGGTGTTGGAAGTCAAGCGGTCCAGGGGCGGGGGTCTAGACGGGGCCGCATATGTACCGGTCAGGAGCCTTGCACGTCTTGGAGGGCCCACGGCCTGCGTGTCCGGGCCCTGGCCTCCACTGCTCACCTGGAGGTGCTGGAAGTGCAGCCAACGGGGCCAGGCCCACTGAAGAGTCCAACGGGGATGCCTCTGGTGCCAGGACACTACCGAGCAAGGCCGGGCTCCGGCCGTCCAAGGCACCGCAGTGCTGGGTCAGGAGGCCGCAGCCAGGGGAGCCCCAAAGCGGTGCAGCCCACTATCATGGGTCTGCAGGGTCTCTCTGCCTCGTTGCCCCAGGAGGCTACGCGCCCTGTCTCCCCGGGTGCCACCATAATGGAAGGGGACCACTCGATGGTGTGTGGCCACCGCACTGGGGCCAGGGCATGTGCAAAGTGTGCACCTGTACAGGGCCGCCAAACCCCTGGGGCCGCCACGACGAGGATCTTATCGGAAGGATCAATGATACATTGTGGCACTGGCGGCCCCCTGGCAGGATTTGGCGGCCTCCGGCTCCGACCCCGGCTTCCAATACTAAGTTCCGAGTCCGACAGTCACAGTTCCAAGCCCTGACACAGTGAGTCAATCCTCCCTTTAACTTCCCTGGCCTCTGCCTCCGAGTCCGCACCGGCCTTGTTCCTGATTGGGCAGCAGGGGTGCCGGGGTGTTTCAAATCATCATGACTGTCACCCTGCTGGCTGGCACGGATGCCGGAAGCCAGGATAGAGTGATCTGCGGCAGCGCGCAGACTCAACCTAACCTGCTGCTTGACTTCCCCGCGTGCGTAACTAACTTGTGGGACTGGTGGTGTATGACTCTCTCTGCACAGCCCAGCCATTTGGTGGTCGTCGACGTCGGAGTCGGACAAAAGCTGAGCGGCCCCTGAGCTCAGACTGAGAATAAAGTGAAGAAGTGTGAACGCACCTGCCAAGTAAGGGCAGAATAGATCCATTCTCTCAGATGATTGATAATAATATTTCTGCACACTGTTTGTGGCACTGACTGACTATCGCGACGCGTCATGGCAAGCAAGCGAGTCATATGAAGATAGGTAGCCGGGCGTGAGTGTAGCTGTTATTGCTTGAGGTCGGAGGGGCGAATTTACTGCACTGCAGCCGGGAGTTTTGCCGCATCGAGGTAGGCCGCCTGCTGTCTGTCCTCCAGTGGCAGCACCGGCCACTGATTTCCCCTTTAGGCCCCTCTCCGCCTGTGTGCCTACAGGGCCTATAATAAAGGTGGTGTCGGGGTACCATTTTTGCATTAAATTAAGCGGCAGTATATGGCTTGAGTCCCAGCCAGCGGAAGGCCTAATCATTGCCAAGTATTACATTTCGGAATCACTGACACTTTCTCCAAGGGGCAGGGGGCCCGCCGCATTCAATTTGCCAGTGCCGCATCCATCGACTCGTAGGCCGCTGTCTGTCTTCAGTCGGTGGTACTGGCAGCGGGCGCGGCCTCCCATGTAAACTGGTGGTGATTGATTTCTTTAGGCCCCCTGCTCTGCCTGTGCCAATAAAGGTGGAGAGAAAGGGTATTTCTGCACTATTAAGCGGCAGACAGTTGAAATATGGCGCCAAGTCCCAGCGACTCCTGGGGGCCCCTAGAGCTCGGGGGCAGAAGTGCCGGGCCAACCCGAGCGCTTTCAGTTTGACACAGCCAGGCGCGGGCCCCGGTGGAGCGCGGAGTGAGCTCCGCCCCATCCGGACCCCCTCTTCCGGGGCCCCCACCTACGCTCCCTGCACAGGGCCACCATGAGCCTAGAGCCAGCCCTGCTGGGGCCCAAGGTCGCCGGAGCCCCAGCCACAGGCCGAACAAAGCCACAGGCAGCAGCGGGTCCAGTGGGGAGATGCAGGAGTCCCTGAGGGCGGGAGCGGATGAGGGGGGGTCCAGAGCCCTCTTAGAGTGTGACCGCCATATTGATGCTCCTAGCCACACAGAATAAAAGGGCGGGAGGATGGGAGTGGATGAGGGGGGTCCAGAGCCCTCTTAGAGTGCGACCGCCATCTTGATGCTCCTAGCCATGCCCCGCTTTAAGGGGTACACACAGAATCAGAGGGCGCGAGCATGGGAGCGGATGACTGAGGGGTCCAAAGCCCTCATAGAGTGCGACCGCCATCTTGGTGCTCCAAGCCACGCCCCCAAATCCCACTTTAGCGGACGCACACTCAGATGCATCTGCACATTCACTTGGGAGCAGGCTCACTTGAGCACAACATGCTGCCCCACTCTTGTGTCTGCTGATCCGCTCCTGCGTCCGGATCCCTGCGTCCGGATCCCTGTTATTTCTCCGTGTTTGCACACTTGTGTGCACTCTCAGTCCCCGGTTGTGACTCCACCCTCATTCCCTGTCCTCGCTCCCGTGTCTGCCCTAGTAATGACCCCCTAGCGATCTGTTCATCAGGCGCTTCCTTGCCTCCGAGCGCTCGAACAGTGGTCCTACTTGGATCGACCTCGGGAGGATGAAAGGCTGAGATGTGGTTGGAACTGCAACCTGTGACCTTCAGTGCACCGAAAGATTCCCGCACCAGGAGAGAGCCTCCCTCCCCACCTCTTCCCGCTCCTCGCCTCGGTCACAAACTGGTAGGAGGTTCAAAGTCCTCCGTCTCACAATGACACCCACCGTGAAACGCACCTCATCCGGGAATGCACCTGCGGTCTGCCCTGCCCCTCCCCGCATGTGAACTTTGCTTTCACATGTCTTAATTTATATATTGTTTAGGACGCCTCTTCGCGTGTTAATATTGGCTGATCTGTGTTTTTTGTCGAATATTTGCCCTATTTTTTCGCGCAGCTTTCCCCTCTATTCACAAGTGAACCGTTCCTCTACAATGGGCTGTCGCCGTTGGAGGGTCTGTTGTAGTAACGCCCTGTCCCCGCAGCCTTTGCGAAGCTCCTCGAAGGCTGCAGCGCCTCCCAGCGGCGCTGGCGGTGTGCAGTAGCTCTGTACCTGGTCCTCCTGGAGAAGTGAGCCGTGCCAGGCCTTGTTTCAGTTACTTGGAGACACGGCGCCCTGGTAGCGCATCGAGGTCCTCGAAGGCTGTAGGGCCTCCCAGCGGCGCTGGCGGTGTGCAGGAGCTCTGTCCCTAGCCCTCCTGGAGGAGTGAGCCGTGCCAGGCCTTGTTTCAGTTACCTGGAGACACGGCGCCCTGGTAGCGCCTCGAGGTCCTCGAAGGCTGTAGGGCCTCCCAGCGGCGCTGGCGGTGTGCAGGAGCTCTGTCCCTAGCCCTCCTGGAGGAGTGAGCCGTGCCAGGCCTTGTTTCAGTTACCTGGAACCTTGGTAGCGCCTCGAGGTCCTCGAAGGCTGTAGCGCCTCCCAGCGGCGCTGGCGGTGTGCAGGAGCTCTGTACCTGCCTGGAGGAGCGAGCCGTGCCAGGCCTTGTTTCAGTTACCTGGAGACACGGCGCCCTGGTAGCGCCTCGAGGTCCTCGAATGCTGTAGCGCCTCCCAGCGGCGCTGTCTGTGTGCAGGAGCTCTGTACCTGCCTTGAGGAGCGAGCCGTGCCAGGCCTTGTTTCAGTTACCTGGAGACAAGAAGCCTTGGTAGCTCCTCGAAGGCTGCAGCGCCTCCCAGCGGCGCTGGCGGTGTGCAGGAGCTCTGTACCTGGCCCTCCTGGAGGAGCCAGCCGTGAAAGGCCTTGTTTCAGTTACCTGGAGACACGGCGCCCTGGTAGCGCCTCGAGGTCCTCGTCGGGGCAGCAGCCCGCGGTTGCCAGGCCAGTGTTTGATGGTTTCGAAGCGCGTGGTTCTACCCTCCTGTGGCCGAAGTCTGCCCTTCCTGGTTGGATAGTTCGGCTTGTTGTGCGGGGACCGGGGATGCCCCCAGGGCCTCGCCTTTCATCGTCACTCCTTTCTTCCTCGGCGCTCTGTCCGCGCCGGCTCTGGTGTAGTGAAGCTGAGGCCTCGGGTGTAGCGTCTGCGCCCCCTCCCTGTAGGGCCGGCGCTGCGCAGGAAATAAACTAAACTCGGGGACTTTACCTCCTCCCTCCTCTGATCAGAAGCCCTCTGCCCCCCTAGTGCCCCCTCTCATGTCCCTGGTGCCCCTCTCATGTCCCTGGTGCCCCCCTCGGACCCCTGGTGCCCCCCTCGGGCCCCGGGTGCCCCCCCTCGGACCCCTGGTGCCCCCCTCGCACCCCTGGGGCCCCCCTCGCACCCCTGGTGCCCCCCCTCGGACCCCGGGTGCCCCCCTCGGGCCCCTGGTGTGCGCCTCGCCCCGGTCCAGTCGGCGTGCATGGTCCCTGGCTCCAGAGCCGCCCTCCCCTCCTCTGCTGCTGCTGCGTGGAGCCGGAGGGCACTGCCGGGATCCTGTCCGTTCTGAGATCCCTCGCGTGGCGAGGTTGATTCCTGGGATCCGTCCCTCTCCGGGCTCTGTGCTGCTCGGAGAGTCTTTGCTGCATGGCTGCTTGAAGGCTCTTGTCCAGCAATGCTCCTTTCATTATTTTATCAGGCTTTGATCCGATGCGCCTTGAAGCCTCGGCTCTCGCCTTTTGAACCCATCCGTATAGTCTTAGGCGTTGGCACTAGATTAGCACGCTGTGCGCAGGACTGTCCAAGGCCCCGGAGTCCAGGCCCTGATGGTGGCGGCGAGTCCTCTCCAGTGCTCCTTCACCTCTGACCCTCAGGAGCGCCGTGTGCAGCGGTCAGCGCGTGATGGTGGACGCCCTGTGCACCTGGTTGGATGTCTGAGCGCAAGCTGCCTCTTTGGCACGTTGGCTGACTCTTGGGAAACAAGTGGCCTGTTTGGCATCAATGACTCTCAGATCAGTGAAACCGCTTGGGAGGTGGTTCTTTAGGGCATTGGTGCTCCTGGCCATACGCAGGTAAGTACACTCGTACTGAGTGAGGTTTGCGGTGCACAAGGGTAGGTAGAGCCACCCTGCTCCCCAACGTGTGGGGATCTACTGGTAAAACAGAACAGTCCCCTGCACACACTGACAGTGTGTCAATTATATCAATAGTAGTGTGACAAAAGGCGGAGTCTTTGCTGGAACAAGCGCTTCGGTGTATTCACAACAGCCTCAGCCAACACGGTTTTCATCGCGCTTACGGTTGTTCACAGTGACTTCTTCTGGGCTACACTCATTGTGTGAAGATCCTTAAATCCGGCTGTATTTCCGTCACGAATGGGATTCCATAGGGTCCAATGTTAGACACACAGTTAAGATTGCACATATCTAGTATCCTGAAAGAATCCCTCCTATACGCAGTATATGTATCCCCACAAGGAGTCTCTTAAACGAGGATGTAGTGGTAGTGCAAGTTTATTCAGGCATGAATAATAATAATAATAATAATCTTTATTCGGTTTTTGCAGTTGAAAAAGCCATAAAAGATAACATAGTTATACAAATATTCAGTTTAAAAAAAAAAAAGATTACAATTGAATATTAAAATCAAAGGATCATTTTTGCCAACTTATTACGAAAAGCAAAGAATAGTAAGTTACAGTTACAAATTATTTCTGTGTCTCATGATACATTTTAAAAAGTTTAATACGTGGTACACAGTGCATTCAGAGTCCAAGAATTGGAGTGCTAGCATCGCTGGGCGACATTGTCTATAGCCCCATTTTTTTAATAAGGGGATAAGCCATGTCTTTCGGAGAGGATGATAGAACTTGCAGAAAAGTATTGTATGGATGGTGGACTGTTGGGAATGATCGTCACAAGGGCACAAGGCCATCTGAGTGCTCCAGTTATTTTTTTCTGGAAAAGTCACCAGTCTGAAGAATAGATTAAATCTGAACCTTATTAGGAGCATCTTTTCATAGGTGGAAATCTCTAGTGTGAGATATGGCTGAATTTTCGGAGACTGCTGTATGATGATTGCATGCGTAACAGATTTTTTTGTGGCCAACGTTGTTAGTCTCAGGGAATCCAAGTGGCTCAGTGCCATTTGCTTTAGTTCTTTTTTAGAAATTTCTTTTATTTGTTCTGGGTTGTAGTAGTATTTCTGGAACCCCAGATCAAAAAAGAAGTGTCTAATATAGGAGAGCCAGGGTATTTTTTTGACATATTCCAACTCCATGATATCCCGTAGGATGCTTTTTGTCAGATTGTTTTCCTCGGATACCCAGACTCTTCTCCAAAGCATAAGAGGTTGGATTTTGATCAAATCTTCGATGAATGGGATTCCCAATTCTATGTGTGAGGCATAGGTGGAAGTGCCTCGTGGTATTGATAGAAGGAATCTCGTAAAGATGTGTTCGAGGCATATGGGCTGCAGATGGTACATTATGAATAGATCGCCATCTGGTGTTGGGCTCGGATGATTGCACTTTGTTTTTCTCTTGGAGAGTCTTTTGTCTCTTGGTGACTCCTCCCTTAGTTGGTAGTGCGCATGGGCATCGGCTCCATCCTTAGATTGTTTTTTTCCGCCATCGGGTTCGGATGAAGATCGAGACGCTCCAGATCAACTTCGCAAGAAAGTGATTTTCGGCGCGTATTCCCTTTCCAATTCGACGGTATTGTTATTCGAACGCGTTCATTTCCATTCCGATGCGTTACAAATTCAAAATAGAAGAGAAAAACTTGGAACTACGTCGAAGAACAGGAGGCCTTTCTCGACGCAGTCAAGCCCGGAGTCCATGGAAAGGACTCCATTCAAAAAATGTCCAACGTGTGGTGCTAAGTTCCCACACAAGGACCTACACGAGGTGTGCAACCTCTGTCTATCGCCTGAACACGAATCCAGGGACTGCAAAGCCTGCGCAGCATTCTCCTCCAAGCTAACGATTAGAAATCGTCGAGCTCGAAGACACGAGGTTTCCAGAATGCAGGCGGAAGCGATCCCGGAGCTGTTCGGAGACGAACAAATCGAGGAAGAAGAGGACCAGTCTGGGTCGGAAGGGGACCAGTCTGAGGATGAAGAACTCATCGAGCAACAAACCGTGAGTGACGACGTCCCCTTACCGAAAAACAGACCCCGTGCGGTAACGACCCCGCCCTCGGGCCCGGTCAAACCGCTGAAAAAAGTTTCCGACGCCCCGCCTTCGGGCCCGGCAACGAAACCGAAACTGAAACACTCGGACTCCCACCATGTCGGATCCGAGAAAAGGGCGACATCGACTTCGACACCGAGGCTACATACAAAGGACAGCTCGGGATCGAAACATTCCATGTCGAAATATAAATATGACTTATTGCCCAAGAGACACTCGATACCAAGAAAGTCGGAATCGAGCAAACATTCGGTTTCGAAAACAACAAGATCTGACGATCGAAAACAAAAGCACCTCTCGGAACCAGGACCCTCGGTACCGATTCAGGAGCAACAGACAGATCCCAAACAAAAGATCTTGTTTATTGATCCACAAACTGGGAAAGTGGTCACGAAGAAGAGAAAGAGTGAACAGTCAGAAGATAAACCTCTTCCCTCAAAAAAGAGAACAATGGGGACGAATATAACTCCTCCTGCTTCTCCTCGTCCTAGACTAACACCCTCTTCTCCTATTCCTCACAATAGGCCAAATATTCCTACACCTTCCACACCAAGACCAGCTACACCTCAGTCAGATGTAGACAGTGATCTGGGGGAGGGAGAACCTCAAGGGGATGACAAAACTATCCCAGATGAGGAGGATCCATGGGAAAATTATGATGTAGGGTCAGATGAAGACAACGACCCAGAGCTATATCCCTCAAAGCCTTCACCACCTGATGATAACACAGGTTTTGTGCAGCTCATTAATAGGGCAGCGAAATACCATAAAGTAGATATACATACAGAACCTCAAATAGAGGATTTCTTGTTAGAGACTCTACCTAATGCACAAAGAACATCAGGTACTCTCCCTATGTTGAAGGGTCTTCTTACTCGCACAGATGAGATATTCGAAAACCCAGTGAGAGCCAGGGTGTTAAACCCAAGAATTGATAAAAAATACAAAGCGGCTCCAAAGGACCCAATATTTATTAGAGGGCATGTACCGCTAGACTCGCTGGTGGTCTCAAACGCTCGTAAGAGAGCAAACTCGTTATCTACAGGAGAGGCTCCTCCACCAGATAAGGAGTCAAAGTTAATAGATGCATCAGGTAAAAGAGTAGCATCACAGGCAGCGAATAGCTGGCGTATAGCCAATACACAAGCACTACTCGCACGTTACGACAGGGCACATTACGATGAGTTAGAAAAACTTCTTACACATCTCCCAAAGGAACATCAGAAGAAGGCAGACCAATTAATACAGGAAGGTAAAATAATAACTAATACTTCCATTAAGTGTGCACTAGACGCAGCAGACACTGCAGCAAGGTCTATTAACACTAGTGTCATGCTAAGAAGGCACGCATGGCTTAGAATCTCAGGATTCAAACAAGAGGTACAAACAGCCCTACTGAACAAACCATTCGATCAGAAGACATTGTTTGGTTCAAGCACAGACGAGACATTAGAGAAAATGAAGAAAGATACGGAAACGGCTAAGTCAATGGGAGCATTGCAACAGCCAACCCACAGAGGTTCCTTTCGTAGATCCACATATAGAGGGGGCTCAAAGAATACAGGAACAAATCAGCAATCCACATCTTTCACACCTACATCACCCAGAGGTAATTCAAGAGGCAGTTACAGAGGTAACAACAATAAGGGAAGAGGCCGCGGAAATAATAATAACCGCAACGCCTCAACACCAAAACAGTGACTTCATAGAACTCCCCCCAGACCACATAACACCGGTCGGGGGGCGTCTATCACAGTTCCTACCTGTCTGGGAAAACATCACGTCAGACAAGTGGGTGAGACAAATTATCCAACATGGTTATTGCCTAGAACTCACAGATACCCCGCCAAACATCCCCCCCAAACAGCGTCCAATGAGTCAGGATCATCTGACATTGTTAAGAGAAGAAGTGCTAGCACTTCTACAAAAGCATGCAATAGAGAAGGTCCCAAAAGATCAACAGGGCACAGGAGTATACTCTCTATACTTCCTGATCCCCAAAAAGGACGGGTCCCTAAGACCAATATTAGACCTCAGACCTCTCAATGCTTACATAAATTCGGAGCACTTCCACATGGTCACGCTCCAACAAGTACTCCCTTTACTGAAGAAAGGGGACTTTCTTTCTACACTGGATCTAAAAGACGCTTACTTTCATATCCCAATTCACAAAGCCCACAGAAAATACCTAAGGTTTGTGTTAGAAGGACAACACTATCAGTTCAAAGTCCTTCCATTCGGTGTCACAACAGCACCGAGAGTTTTCACAAAATGCCTAGCTGTGGTGGCAGCACACCTAAGAAGACAACAAATACATGTCTTCCCATACCTGGACGATTGGCTAATAAAGGCCAAGTCAAAGGAAGAATGTCTTCACAACACACAGAAGACAATTCAATTGCTGCACCACCTAGGGTTCACGGTGAACTACAAAAAATCACACCTGCAACCAAACCAGATTCAGCAATACCTGGGGGCTACAGTAGATACAGAGAAGGCAATAGCATACCCCAACCCAATCAGAGTACAGACAATGGTCGGGTTAATACAAAGATTTCAACCACAACACTCACTACCAGCACGAGTGTTTATGCAACTATTAGGCATGATGTCCTCCTGCATACTGCTAATACCACATGCCAGACTACAAATGCGCCCACTACAAGAGTGTCTAGCGACACAGTGGAATCAGGCTCAAGGGCAGATTACAGACCTGGTGTTGGTGGACGACCGGACGTATCGCTCTCTGAAGTGGTGGAACACAGAAAACATTTCCAAGGGACGGTCGTTCCTAGAGCCAATTCCACAAGTAATAATAACAGCGGACGCATCGCTCTCCGGATGGGGAGCGCATATGGACAGGTACACAGTACAGGGGAAGTGGAGTGTGCAGCAAAAGAAACTGCACATCAACTACCTAGAGCTATTAGCAATATTTCTAGCACTAAAAGCCTTCCAAATGCAAATAACAGGCAAAGCAGTCCTGATCAGAACAGACAACATGACTGCAATGTATTATATTCAAAAACAGGGGGGACACACTCTCTCCAGCTGTCCAGACTAGCACAGGACATATGGAGATGGGCCATTCCTCAAAAGATCTACCTGTTAGCGGAACACCTACCAGGAGTTCAAAACCAAATAGCAGACATCCTAAGCAGACAGTCAGAACAAGTGCACGAATGGGAGCTGCACGGCCAAATACTACAGCCATTCTTCCAAAAATGGGGGCAACCAGAGATAGATCTGTTTGCCAATCATCAGAACGCAAAATGCAAAGAATTCGCATCCAGGTACCCACACCAAAGGTCCCAGGGCAATGCACTGTGGATAAATTGGTCCAACAGATTTGCGTACGCATTCCCTCCTCTACCACTAATTCCATTACTAGTTCGGAAGCTGCAGCAACATTCAATGACAATGATACTAGTGGCACCCACGTGGGCAAGACAGCCGTGGTTCACCACGCTGCTACAACTCTCACAAGTACCACATCAAAAGCTAAGGTTATTACCCATGCATCTTACACAGAACCATGGAGAAATAATGCACCCAGATCCCAAACAACTGAACCTAGCGATCTGGCTCCTGAAGTCATAGAGTTTGGGTACTTAGATTTACCACCAGAATGCATGGAAATCATTAAACAAGCAAGACGTCCTACCACCAGAGCATGCTATGCGGCAAAATGGAAGAGGTTTGCTATACACTGTAACAGTAAGCACATCAACCCTCTGGACGCATCTACTAAACAAATCATTTGCTATTTGTTACACTTACAGCAATGTAACCTAGCATATACCTCTATCAGAGTTCATCTAGCAGCCATAGCAGCATACCTACAAAACAGACAGCATCTGTCATTGTTCAAAGTACCAGCAATTAAAGCTTTCATGGAAGGACTCAAAAGAGTCATTCCACCAAGAAGACCACCTTCCCCAGTCTGGAATCTCAACATAGTGCTTACCAGACTAATGGGGCCACCATTTGAACCTATGCATAGGTGTGAAATACAATTCCTCACATGGAAGGTAGCCTTCCTCATAGCTATCACGTCACTTAGAAGAGTAAGTGAACTGCAGGCTTTTACGATTCAAGAACCATTTATGCAGCTACACCAAAATAAAGTGGTTCTTAGAACAAACCCAAAATTCTTACCGAAGGTTATTTCAGCATTCCACATCAATCAGTCAGTGGAATTACCGGTTTTCTTTCCAAAACCACAAACAGTAGCTGAAAGAGCCCTACATACACTGGATGTTAGAAGGGCCATATTGTACTACATAGAAAGAACACAAACTTTCAGAAAGACAAAACAGCTATTTGTTGCGTTTTCTCCCACACATAAAGGCAATCCCATCTCCAAAGCGGGCATTGCCAGATGGATTGTAAAATGCATTCAAATATGCTACTTAAAGGCAAAGAGAACATTAACTGTTCCTCCTAGAGCTCACTCTACACGTAAACTAGGAGCATCTATGGCATTTCTGGGAAATATTCCACTAGATGACATATGCAAAGCGGCTACCTGGGTTACACCGCACACCTTCACAAAACACTATTGTGTAGATGTGCAAACAACACAACAAGCTAGAGTGGGACAAGCAGTATTAAAAACATTGTTTCAGACAGTTGCAACAGACACGGGCGACCACCGCTAGGGAGAGAACTGCTATATAGTCTATTCATAATGTACCATCTGCAGCCCATATCCCTCGAACGGAATATGCTACTTACCAGTATGCATCTGTTCTTGGCATAGAGGGCTGCAGAGTGGTACATGCCCTCCCAGCCTCCCCGGAAACCTGTGTCTGTTCCAACATTATCTTATTTAGATACACTTACATGGGCACTCTTATCTGTATTCTACTATACTACTCCATCTAACCCTACTATGGCAAAACAATCTAAGGATGGAGCCGATGCCCATGCGCACTACCAACTAAGGGAGGAGTCACCAAGAGACAAAAGACTCTCCAAGAGAAAAACAAAGTGCAATCATCCGAGCCCAACACCAGATGGCGATCTATTCATAATGTACCACTCTGCAGCCCTCTATGCCAAGAACAGATGCATACTGGTAAGTAGCATATTCCTTTCCTCTTTTTGAATGGGGTCAGTGTTTATATGCCCCCAGATCCCTGCGCCATATAATGCTATAGATTGGCATTTCGCAGCATATATTTGTAGCAGTTCCACTGGAGGTTTTTTTCCAAGTCTATTTGAAAATTTCATTAGTGCCATAATCGCTCGTTTAAAAAGATGTCTCCTGGCCTCTACCGCCGCTTTCCAATTTAGGGCATCATCTATCATGATACCTAAATAGGGGTATTGCGAGGTTCTTTCAATTTTTTGTTCTTTCAGAAAGATAGACCTTACAGGTTTTTTTGGTCCGCCAACCACCATAACAAAAGTTTTAACATTTATATGCAGGTCCAAGGCAGCCATAAAATCTGCATATTTAGTTAATGATTTCTGTAATTCATTCGGTGTTCGGGCTAAAATGACAGCGTCGTCCGCGTAGAGCAGGGCGGGGATCAGACGGCCTTTTACTTTTGGGAGGTCTCTCCCCCCCTTCAACATACACTCTTCGAGACCGTTGGTATATAGTGAAAAAAGAAAGGGGGCGAGGACACAGCCTTGCCTCACTCCCCGCTCTACCCTAAATGGTGCTGTTAGTTCTCCTCTTGTCCCGAACCTCACTCTCGCTGTGGCTTCGCTGTAGAGTTCCTTTAGAAAATCCAAAAGAGGAGGATCTACCCCCATCTCACTCAGCAACTACCAGAGCTTGGTATGTGAGACAGTCAAATGCGGAGGACAAATCCACATATGTCATAAAAATAGTACCTGTTTTGGCATGGGTATATTTGGATGTCAGCAGGGTAAGATTTAATGCTTGCTCGATAGTTCCAAAGCCCTCCCTGAAGCCGAATTGTAAGTCAGAGAGAATGTTTTTATCAGCTACCCACTGTTGTAACTTGCCAAGGAGGACTCTGCCAACCACTTTGCCCAGAGAGTCAAGAAGCGAGATTGGACGATAGCACTTGACATCTTGTCGATCCCCCTTCTTGAAAATGGGGACCATTATAGATGATGACCATGAGTCTAGCAATCCGAGTTCCATAGTTGCAATACAGACTCTCGTGATTATTGGGGCCCAGAGGTCCGGAAGGAATTTAAATAGGTCAACAGGGACCCCGTCAGGGCCGGGGGCTTTTCCGGGCCTACTTAAAGATAGCGCCGTTTCAAAGTCTTGTAGGTCAACTTCCAGGGAAATAGGGAAGGTGACTGGATTATGAGTAGACTGGTACGAATCGCTATTGGGTGTTGATTGAAAGATTTTCGAGAAATGACTCATCCATGTGGCCTCGTCTATAGCCACATCTATTTTTGGACCACTGGAATCAGTTAGGGAAGGGGATTTGACTATTTTCCAGAAATCCTGGCTATCCTTCGAGAGTGCGCTCTCGTGCAAGGCCTTCCACAGGGATGATTTTAATTCTTTTTTCCTCGTTTTCCTAGCAGTGATGTATTCTCTTCTGAGGCCTTGGATCTTTATTATGTCTCTGTTAGGTTCTCCAAGAGCTTTCCTCAAGTTAGTCTGTGCTTTCGTACAGTCTCGATTAAACCAACCTGTGGTGTTTTTCTTATTTTGGTTGGAATTTCTAGTTAGCAGGTTTTTGACATGTTCTATTATGATATTAAAATTTTCCAGGATTTGATTCGCATCCGCTTGGGGATCCAGACAAATCAAAATGTTTTTATAAGCGGAAGTAACTAATCTCTTCGTAAGGATATTGGGATCTACTTTTTCCCATTTAATTGTGAAGCCATTAGTTTTGTTCAGTTCAAGCCTGTTCTGTGATAGTGTTGGCTATGCTTACCATCAAAGATTTCGAATGATGTAGTTGGAGACTTAGACTTAGAGCGGAGTGGTCACTGAGACGGTTTTCCAAGATTTTAAATGCTCCGATTTGTGCTTTCAAGCTTTCTGTAACTAATATATAATCCACAGTGGTCTCGTGGCCCCTTCCTCTATACGTAGGTTCTAATTTGTTGGTTGTTTGTTGCGTGGGATTCATAATTTGCAAGTCCAGATCTGAGAGTATTTTGTTCATGACAGACCCCACTCCTGAGTGGGTAAAGTGGGTTAAAGGGTTATCAGACTCGTCAACTATTCCACAGGTATCAATATTGGGACAAGGATGCAGATTAAAATCACCACCCCAGATTACATGAGCAATATCCACTTTCTGTTTGAAGTGAGAGTGTTCAGTTATTTTATCTTGAATTAGAGCAAGCACACTCACAAAGTTATCAGGATCCAGGTTATTGTATGTATTTACTATTGAAATACAAGTTTTTTTCCCTACGGAAAAAGTGAGGATCTGAAAATTCGAAAGGAGGTCTGTCTTGATGATCTTTATGTCTACAATTGTATTGGCCATGTAGGTTACCAAACCCCCCTTAGGTCTACCTGAAGTGCTGGGAAGGGCGGGAGAAATAAATGTTCTGTATCCCACTAAATGAAGGGCAACCGTTGCCCAGGTTTCTTGTATGCAGATGATTTGATAGTCATTCAAGAATGCAGCTGCCGAACCATCCTCAATCTTGTTTCGGAGGCCGGCCACATTCCAGAACACCACAGAAAGCTGGGTAGGTTCATATTCTTGCGTGTCATTGTTCGTGAGTGATATAGGTAAAGTAGGCACTGGGATTGAGTGTAAAGGTGCCGCTTTTGTTAATGAGGGCTCTGGGGTTTTCGTTGTTTGTCAATCGACCATTTCCAGGCCGCTAAACCTGTTCGTGGTCGGAAAGCCTAGCCATTGTTGCCCATTACTGATGTCTTCGTAATTAGGGCCAAAAGATTGGTGGGGTGGTCTCTCCCATTGCTCCCAGTTTCCAAATCTGCTTTGAGGGCCCACGATCTGCCATGGGGCTTCTCTCTGCTGATAACTCTGATTAGATGGATACCGGGAGTTAATAGGTTCAGTAAATCGCATTGATGGATTAGGGGCGGCATTATCTAGCTCCCATGGTTGCGGGATTGGCTTCCTCCACATGTTGTCAAAATTACGTGGGTGATTGTTATTATTGAACCTTTTTGGGTAAAAATAGGACAAGGGTCTTGTTACAATCCCCCCGGAGGAGTTGTTACGTTCCCAGGAGCATATATATTCAGCTATGCTGGGATCCTCAAACGTAATGACTATGCAGTCTCCCCGAATAGTTTTTTTTCCTGTAACCTACCCACGAGGTCCGGGATACTGATGCTATTTTACTTTTCCAAGGTGGCGGGACGGGACGGTTTGTATTCAGCCAATACTGGACTTTGTTCTTTAATGACCAGTTGGGTTCAGTCCCCTCTCCTATGAGTTTGGGGACCCCCGTCATAACTACCACGTATGGAGTGGCCTCAGGTGGTAAGTTTAGGGTAGGTATGTGTTCAGTTGTCCCTCTCGGGGCATTTTTTGTTTGCAATGGTTTAGTGTTTGTTATGACGGGAGTTTTAAGAGCGGGTGTTTTAGGAGCGGGTGTTTTTATGGATGGAAGGTTTGCTGTTGGTATTGGTTGGGAACTAACTTGTGGGGGGATGATCAGGGACATGGGAGTTGGCTTTTGTGCAATAGTGTTGTTTGTTGGACGGATTAATGTGGTTTGTTTTTTGGACTGTGGGGGGGGGTACGGTTGCAGTTTTCTTAGGAACAGGGAGAGTGGGTTCTGGATTTGAAGGGGGCTTGGTATGAGGTTGTGGGGATATAGATTTAAGAGAGCCGATAATTTTTGTTAACTGCCTCTCTATATTACTGAGTCTGGATTCTAGTGGGCGTATATGAGAATTTAAGAGAAAAGCTATCTCTGTGATTAGTCTTGCTGATTCTCTTTGTCTTCCTGTGTTTTGTGGGCCTAACGAATCTGGCATTAAAGCGTCATGGAGGTCACGCGGTACGTGATGAATTGTTACCACGTTATTAGTTGGAGGAGCAGAGTGGTCGGAAATTACTGAAGGATTTGTATCGGTGACCAATATTGGATGCTTGGGTGTTATGGAGTTTACGGTGTGATCTGATTTACTCTTAGCATTCCGTTTCTTTATGGCCCCCTCCCGCTTGCCTCTCATTTGCCTAGTTTCTTCGGGTGTAGGGTCAGGAAAGATATCAGGGTTTTTTTCGAGATCGGTTTCTGAAAGAGTAACAGATAATTGGGATGCTGATAGATCGACATTATTAGGCAGGCTAAGTCTGTTTGTAGTCACCGCCGTGTGTATTGGGGCTGGCTGTATTTCGGGAGTTTTTGCTGTTGCAAGTAGTCCCATTGAGGAGCGACGTGCAATTGCCAGTTCAGTAGAAACTCTACCCTCGATTAAACTTATACTCTGGTCAATGAAAGTGTTTGCTTTGGCCAGAAAATCATCCATTGGACCTAGTAATTGTTCTCCTATTCCATTCTTTTTTGATTTTTTCTGCTTGGTGGATCTCGTGTTCATTTTACAGTGAGTATTCACCTTGGAAGGGTACTAGATTGGCCAGTTGTAGAGGAGTTCAAGATGTTTATAAATACCTGTATAGGGGAAACCGGGGTATAGTTGTTAGAGGGGTGGGCCGGACCGGACTCTCCCGTCCTCAAACGGCCCGCTCTTTGCCCGGTCTTCGCCCCGGTGTTTGCCCCGCGCGCGTCCCGCGATGCGCGGTCCGGGTGGGGCTTTTTAAGGATTGAAGAGGTATGGAGGCAGGGCACTGGAAGGGGGCGCGGCACTCACGGGAAGAGGACCAGCTGGAGATGGTGTATGCTGGTCCTCGCAGTCCCGGGGCCGGCGCCTCGTCCTCCTCTGCGGCCTCTCGCTGTCCAGGGTCTCCCTCAGCAGTTGGGCGATGGTTTCACGCTACTCCTGTAGCAGGGATGAAAGGTCAGAGCTTCTGGCAGTCTGTGGCAATAGATTACCTCCACGAGTGGCACCCGCGAAGCGGGTGCCGCGAGAAGTTATCGGACTTCGCTGGGGGCGGGGCACTGGAAGGGGGCGTGGCACTCACGGGAAGAGGACCAGCTGGAGATGGTGTATGCTGGTCCTCGCAGTCCCGGGGCCGGCGCCTCGTCCTCCTCTGCGGCCTCTCGCTGTCCAGGGTCTCCCTCAGCAGTTGGGCGATGGTTTCACGCTACTCCTGTAGCAGGGATGAAAGGTCAGAGCTTCTGGCAGTCTGTGGCAATAGATTACCTCCGCGAGTGGCACCCGCGAAGCGGGTGCCGCGAGAAGTTATCGGACTTCGCTGGGGGCGGGGCACTGGAAGGGGGCGCGGCACTCACGGGAAGAGGACCAGCTGGAGATGGTGTATGCTGGTCCTCGCAGTCCCGGGGCCGGCGCCTCGTCCTCCTCTGCGGCCTCTCGCTGTCCAGGGTCTCCCTCAGCAGTTGGGCGATGGTTTCACGCTACTCCTGTAGCAGGGATGAAAGGTCAGAGCTTCTGGCAGTCTGTGGCAATAGATTACCTCCACGAGTGGCACCCGCGAAGCGGGTGCCGCGAGAAGTTATCGGACTTCGCTGGGGGCGGGGCACTGGAAGGGGGCGCGGCACTCACGGGAAGAGGACCAGCTGGAGATGGTGTATGCTGGTCCTCAAAGTCCCGGGGCCGGGGCCGGCGCCTCGTCCTCCTCTGCGGCCTCTCGCTGTCCAGGGTCTCCCTCAGCAGTTGGGCGATGGTTTCACGCTACTCCTGTAGCAGGGATGAAAGGTCAGAGCTTCTGGCAGTCTGTGGCAATAGATTACCTCCACGAGTGGCACCCGCGAAGCGGGTGCCGCGAGAAGACTTCGCTGGGGGCGGGGCACTGGAAGGGGGCGCGGCACTCACGGGAAGAGGACCAGCTGGAGATGGTGTATGCTGGTCCTCGCAGTCCCGGGGCCGGCGCCTCGTCCTCCTCTGCGGCCTCTCGCTGTCCAGGGTCTCCCTCAGCAGTTGGGCGATGGTTTCACGCTACTCCTGTAGCAGGGATGAAAGGTCAGAGCTTCTGGCAGTCTGTAGCAATAGATTACATCCACTCGATGCACAGGCATATCTGTGCCGGTCTAAATACAGGACCTTTGCCTCTGTGATAAACAGAGCTCCTTCCGGCGTGTACGCTGCACCGCAGATTTAATTTATTTATACCGTGTTCCAGACATGACTCCCCACTGGTAATGCTAGTGTTGCTGGTGATTGTACTCCCCACACCAGTCACTCCAGTGCAGTGCGAAGAGGCTTGGGGCATAAACAGATGAAATTGGGCAGCAAGGGCAGCATTCGAGAGTCCGCACATAGTATTGGCCATTCAGGAACATATGATGACATGTACTGCCAAGGGCTTTAAGGCCGACTGACATATGACGCACTTCGGACCCTACAGCAGGTGGTGTCGTGTGTTTTGGTGTCTGTCTTCAGTTGTGCACAGAGACACTGATCACTTTCCTCTCTTCCTTCTCGCAGGCACTCGATTACTGCCACAGTATGGGAATCATGCACAGGGACGTGAAACCGCACAATGTGATGATTGACCACGAGCACAGAAAGGTATGTAGGGCAGCGAAGGGCCGTGGCCTGGTGACATTCCTGCCAGTTACTATACACAGTTGTGTCTGCACAAGAATTAACTAAATGTGGGGAGGACCTGTTGTGGGTGGGACAGGCAATCGGGTTGTGGATGGGACAGGCACTCTGGTTGTGGGCGGGACAGGCACTCTGGTTGTGGGCGGGACAGGCACTCTGGTTGTGGGCGGGACAGGCACTCTGGTTGTGGGCGGGACAGGCACTCTGGTTGTGGGCGGGACAGGCACTCTGGTTGTGGGCGGGACAGGCACTCTGGTTGTGGGCGGGACAGGCACTCTGGTTGTGGGCGGGACAGGCACTCTGGTTGTGGGCGGGACAGGCCCTTGGGTGGCGGCGGATGGGACAGACCCTTTGGTGGCGGCGGGTGGGACAGGCCCTTGCGTGGCGGCGGGTGGGACAGGCCCTTGGGTGGCGGCGGGTGGGACAGGCCCTTGGGTGGCGGCGGGTGGGACAGGCCCTCGGGTGGCGGCGGGTGGGACAGGCCCTCGGGTGAAGCAGGCACCCGGGTTGAGGGTGAGGCGTCCTTTCGGGTTAGGGGTGGCATAAGCACTGAGGTTGCGGGTGGCATACTCGCTATTGACATAAATAGTTTTTCATCCTGGGATCTTCTCTCCTATTCATAAACTCTACAGCATCTCTACCTATGTGGAGTTACCCTGCAACATATTTGAATAGATAAATATGAAGAAAGGTCCCATGACGTGTTAGTCTGATTTATGCATGTGCTTGATTGGAGGAATACGTTTGTCATAGACTCCATTAATCTCCCAACGAGAGGCAATTCCTTTAAGTAGCTGCCGTAGACACCCTGTACTGAAGTGGCACACTAGGGCTCAAGGCTTACTCTTCGTAGGCAACTGTGCATTCCCTTGTGATGAAATGTTATTGTTCTGTTGGCTGTGCCCCGCTCTCTGTTGTGAAGAGGTGCAGTTAGTTCACAACAGGCCAGGCCCTGTAAGCCTCACACGTTGAGGACAGTAAGGCAATCCTCTGTGGTATTGTAGTCACTGTCCCTGTCTCCCTGTCCTGAAGCGGTGCAGTAAGTGTCCAATTGGCCAGGCCCGTCTCAAATCTCACACTGACAGTACCCTGTGGTATTGTACACGTGCACTTCTAAGCTCCCCCAGCCCTCGCTCACGGTGCCTTTTGCCGGACGCAGCATGTTTCATCTAGAAAACCTTCGGACCTATGACTCCCCATGCCGGTCTCTGTACCCCTCACCCATTGGCTGTAGTGCCTCTTCGGACAGGTCCCCTTGTTCACTCTGGGGCATTCACAAGCAGAGCATCCCAGAGTGGAGGCAGCTTCCTTCCTCACTATTAATGTCCCCAAATGCAAAAAGATTCTTCTTAGAGCTAAAGAGTGCAGCTGCTCCTTTTCGACCAGGTTAGATGGAGATGTGCTGCAGTGGCCTGCCCTGGTAACAGTGTACTGCAGCGGCCTGCACTGGTAATTGTGTATTATAGTGACCTGCACTGGTAATGCTGTACTAAATTTGGCCTGCACTGGTAGTAATGTACTGCAGTGGCTTGCATCGCCGTGTGTACTGCAATGGACTGCACTGGTATTGGTGTACTGCACTGGAATGAGTGTAGTGTAATGGCCTGCACTGCTATCAGTGTGCTGCAGTGTCCTGCATTGGTATCTGTGTACGGCACTGGAATGAGTGTAGTGTAATGGCCTGCAAAGGTATCGGTGTACTGCCGTGTCCTGCACTGATATCGGTGTACTGCAGTGGCTTGCATCGGTGTGAATGCACTGCTACGGCCTGCACTGATATCGGTGTACTGCAATGGCTTGCATTGGGGTGAATGCACTGCTATAGCCATCACTGATATCGGTGTACTGCAGTGGCTTGCATTGGGGTGAATGCACTGCTATGGCCTGCACTGATATCGGTGTACTGCAGTGGCTTGCATTAGGGTGAATGCACTGCTATGGCCTGCACTGATATTGGTGTACTGCAGTGGCTTGCATTAGGGTGAATGCACTGCTATGGCCTGCACTGATATCGGTGTACTGCAGTGGCTTGCATTAGGGTGAATGCACTGCTATGGCCTGCACTGATATCGGTGTACTGCAGTGGCTTGCATTGGGGTGAATGCACTGCTATGGCCTGCACTGATATCGGTGTACTGCAGTGGCTTGCATCGGTGTGAATGCACTGCTATGGCCTGCACTGATATCGGTGTACTGCAGTGGCTTGCATCGGTGTGAATGCACTGCTATGGCCTGCACTGATATTGGTGTACTGCAGTGGCTTGCATTGGGGTGAATGCACTGCTATGGCCTGCACTGATATCGGTGTACTGCAGTGGCTTGCATCGGTGTGAATGCACTGCTATGGCCTGCACTGATATCGGTGTACTGCAGTGGCTTGCATTGGGGTGAATGCACTGCTATGGCCTGCACGGATATTGGTGTACTGCAGTGGCTTGCATCGGTGTGAATGCACTGCTATGGCCTGCACTGATATCGGTGTACTGCAGTGGCTTGCATTGGGGTGAATGCACTGCTATGGCCTGCACGGATATTGGTGTACTGCAGTGGCTTGCATCGGTGTGAATGCACTGCTATGGCCTGCACTGATATTGGTGTACTGCAGTGGCTTGCATTGGGGTGAATGCACTGCTATGGCCTGCACTGATATCGGTGTACTGCAGTGGCTTGCATCGGTGTGAATGCACTGCTATGGCCTGCACTGATATCGGTGTACTGCAGTGGCTTGCATTGGGGTGAATGCACTGCTATGGCCTGCACTGATATTGGTGTACTGCAGTGGCTTGCATTGGGGTGAATGCACTGCTATGGCCTGCACGGATATTGGTGTACTGCAGTGGCTTGCATCGGTGTGAATGCACTGCTATGGCCTGCACTGACATCGGTGTACTGCAGTGGCTTGCATTGGGGTGAATGCACTGCTATGGCCTGCACTGATATTGGTGTACTGCAGTGGCTTGCATTGGGGTGAATGCACTGCTATGGCCTGCACTGATATCGGTGTACTGCAGTGGCTTGCATCGGTGTGAATGCACTGCTATGGCCTGCACTGATATCGGTGTACTGCAGTGGCTTGCATCGGTGTGAATGCACTGCTATGGCCTGCACTGATATCGGTGTACTGCAGTGGCTTGCATTGGGGTGAATGCATTGCTACGGCCTGCACGGATATCGGTGTACTGCAGTGGCTTGCATTGGGGTGAATGCACTGCTATGGCCTGCACTGATATCGGTGTAATGCAGTGGCTTGCATTAGGGTGAATGCACTGCTATGGCCTGCACTGATATCGGTGTACTGCAGTGGCTTGCATCGGTGTGAATGCACTGCTATGGCCTGCACTGATATCGGTGTACTGCAGTGGCTTGCATTGGGGTGAATGCATTGCTACGGCCTGCACGGATATCGGTGTACTGCAGTGGCTTGCATTGGGGTGAATGCACTGCTATGGCCTGCACTGATATCGGTGTACTGCAGTGGCTTGCATTAGGGTGAATGCACTGCTATGGCCTGCACTGATATCGGTGTACTGCAGTGGCTTGCATTAGGGTGAATGCACTGCTATGGCCTGCACAGATATCGGTGTACTGCAGTGGCTTGCATTGGGGTGAATGCATTGCTACGGCCTGCACGGATATCGGTGTACTGCAGTGGCTTGCATCGGTGTGAATGCACTGCTATGGCCTGCACTGATATCGGTGTACTGCAGTGGCTTGCATCGGTGTGAATGCACTGCTACGGCCTGCACTGATATAGGTGTACTGCAGTGGCTTGCATTGGGGTGAATGCACTGCTATGGCCTGCACTGATATCGGTGTACTGCAGTGGCTTGCATCGGTGTGAATGCACTGCTATGGCCTGCACTGATATCGGTGTACTGCAGTGGCTTGCATCGGTGTGAATGCACTGCTATGGCCTGCACTGATATCGGTGTACTGCAGTGGCTTGCATTGGGGTGAATGCACTGCTACGGCCTGCACTGATATCGGTGTACTGCAGTGGCTTGCATCGGTGTGAATGCACTGCTATGGCCTGCACTGATATCGGTGTACTGCAGTGGCTTGCTTCGGTGTGAATGCACTGCTACGGCCTGCACTGATATCGGTGTACTGCAGTGGCTTGCATTGGGGTGAATGCACTGCTATGGCCTGCACTGATATCGGTGTACTGCAGTGGCTTGCATTGTCGTGAATGCACTGCTATGGCCTGCACTGATATCGGTGTACTGCAGTGGCTTGCATTGGGGTGAATGCACTGCTATGGCCTGCACTGATATCGGTGTACTGCAATGGCTTGCATTGGGGTGAATGCACTGCTATGGCCTGCACTGATATCGGTGTACTGCAGTGGCTTGCATTGGGGTGAATGCACTGCTATGGCCTGCACTGATATCGGTGTACTGCAATGGCTTGCATTGGGGTGAATGCACTGCTATAGCCATCACTGATATCGGTGTACTGCAGTGGCTTGCATCGGTGTGAATGCACTGCTATGGCCTGCACTGATATTGGTGTACTGCAGTGGCTTGCATCGGTGTGAATGCACTGCTATGGCCTGCTCTGATATTGGTGTACTGCAGTGGCTTGCATTGGGGTTAATGCACTGCTATGGCCTGCACGGATATCGGTGTACTGCAGTGGCTTGCATTAGGGTGAATGCACTGCTATGGCCTGCACTGATATTGGTGTACTGCAGTGGCTTGCATTGGGGTGAATGCACTGCTATGGCCTGCACTGATATCGGTGTACTGCAGTGGCTTGCATTGGGGTGAATGCACTGCTATGGCCTGCACTGATATCGGTGTACTGCAGTGGCTTGCATTGGGGTGAATGCACTGCTACGGCCTGCACTGATATTGGTGTACTGCAGTGTCCTGCATTGGTATCGGTGTACGGCACTGGAATGAGTGTAGTGTAATGGCCTGCAAAGGTATCAGTGTACTGCCGTGTCCTGCACTGATATCGGTGTACTGCAGTGGCTTGCATCGGTGTGAATGCACTGCTATGGCCTGCACTGATATCGGTGTACTGCAGTGGCTTGCATCGGTGTGAATGCACTGCTACGGCCTGCACTGATATCGGTGTACTGCAATGGCTTGCATTGGGGTGAATGCACTGCTATAGCCATCACTGATATCGGTGTACTGCAGTGGCTTGCATTGGGGTGAATGCACTGCTATGGCCTGCACTGATATCAGTGTACTGCAGTGGCTTGCATCGGTGTGAATGCACTGCTATGGCCTGCACTGATATCGGTGTACTGCAGTGGCTTGCATTGGGATGAATGCATTGTTACGGCCTGCACGGATATCGGTGTACTGCAGTGGCTTGCATTGGGGTGAATGCACTGCTATGGCCTGCACTGATATCGGTGTACTGCAGTGGCTTGCATTGGGGTGAATGCACTGCTATGGCCTGCACTGATATCGGTGTACTGCAGTGGCTTGCATTGGGGTGAATGCACTGCTATGGCCTGCACTGATATCGGTGTACTGCAGTGGCTTGCATTGGGTTGAATGCACTGCTATGGCCTGCACTGATATCGGTGTACTGCAGTGGCTTGCATTGGGGTGAATGCACTGCTATGGCCTGCACTGATATCGGTGTACTGCAGTGGCTTGCATTGGGGTGAATGCACTGCTATGGCCTGCACTGATATCGGTGTACTGCAGTGGCTTGCATTGGGGTGAATGCACTGCTATGGCCTGCACGGATATTGGTGTACTGCAGTGGCTTGCATCGGTGTGAATGCACTGCTATGGCCTGCACTGATATCGGTGTACTGCAGTGGCTTGCATTGGGGTGAATGCATTGCTACGGCCTGCACGGATATCGGTGTACTGCAATGGCTTGCATTGGGGTGAATGCACTGCTATGGCCTGCACGGATATTGGTGTACTGCAGTGGCTTGCATCGGTGTGAATGCACTGCTATGGCCTGCACTGATATCGGTGTACTGCAGTGGCTTGCATTGGGGTGAATGCACTGCTATGGCCTGCACTGATATCGGTGTACTGCAGTGGCTTGCATTGGGGTGAATGCACTGCTATGGCCTGCACGGATATCGGTGTACTGCAGTGGCTTGCATTGGGGTGAATGCATTGCTACGGCCTGCACGGATATCGGTGTACTGCAGTGGCTTGCATGGGGGTGAATGCACTGCTATGGCCTGCACTGATATCGGTGTACTGCAGTGGCTTGCATTGGGGTGAATGCACTGCTATGGCCTGCACTGATATCGGTGTACTGCAGTGGCTTGCATTGGGGTGAATGCACTGCTATGGCCTGCACGGATATCGGTGTACTGCAGTGGCTTGCATTGGGGTGAATGCACTGCTATGGCCTGCACCGATATCGGTGTACTGCAGTGGCTTGCATTGGGGTGAATGCACTGCTATGGCCTGCACTGATATCGGTGTACTGCAGTGGCTTGCATTGGGGTGAATGCACTGCTATGGCCTGCACTGATATCGGTGTACTGCAGTGGCTTGCATTGGGGTGAATGCACTGCTATGGCCTGCACGGATATTGGTGTACTGCAGTGGCTTGCATCGGTGTGAATGCACTGCTACGGCCTGCACTGATATCGGTGTACTGCAGTGGCTTGCATCGGTGTGAATGCACTGCTATGGCCTGCACTGATATTGGTGTACTGCAGTGGCTTGCATTGGGGTGAATGCACTGCTATGGCCTGCACTGATATCGGTGTACTGCAGTGGCTTGCATTGGGGTGAATGCGCTGCTATGGCCTGCACGGATATCGGTGTACTGCAGTGGCTTGCATCGGTGTGAATGCGCTGCTACGGCCTGCACTGATATCGGTGTACTGCAGTGGCTTGCATCGGTGTGAATGCACTGCTATGGCCTGCACTGATATCGGTGTACTGCAGTGGCTTGCATTGGGGTGAATGCACTGCTATGGCCTGCACGGATATCGGTGTACTGCAGTGGCTTGCATTGGGGTGAATGCACTGCTATGGCCTGCACCGATATCGGTGTACTGCAGTGGCTTGCATTGGGGTGAATGCACTGCTATGGCCTGCACTGATATCGGTGTACTGCAGTGGCTTGCATCGGTGTGAATGCACTGCTATGGCCTGCACTGATATTGGTGTACTGCAGTGGCTTGCATCGGTGTGAATGCACTGCTATAGCCATCACTGATATCGGTGTACTGCAGTGGCTTGCATCGGTGTGAATGCACTGCTACGGCCTGCACTGATATCGGTGTACTGCAATGGCTTGCATTGGGGTGAATGCACTGCTATGGCCTGCACTGATATCGGTGTACTGCAGTGGCTTGCATTGGGGTGAATGCACTGCTATGGCCTGCACCGATATCGGTGTACTGCAGTGGCTTGCATTAGGGTGAATGCACTGCTATGGCCTGCACTGATATTGGTGTACTGCAGTGGCTTGCATTGGGGTGAATGCACTGCTATGGCCTGCACTGATATCGGTGTACTGCAGTGGCTTGCATTGGGGTGAATGCACTGCTATGGCCTGCACGGATATTGGTGTACTGCAGTGGCTTGCATCGGTGTGAATGCACTGCTACGGCCTGCACTGATATCGGTGTACTGCAGTGGCTTGCATCGGTGTGAATGCACTGCTATGGCCTGCACTGATATTGGTGTACTGCAGTGGCTTGCATTGGGGTGAATGCACTGCTATGGCCTGCACTGATATCGGTGTACTGCAGTGGCTTGCATTGGGGTGGATGGACTACAATGATTTGCACTAGTATCAGTGTACTGCAGTGCCCTGCAATGGTATCGGTGTACGGCACTGGAATGAGTGTAGTGTAATGGCCTGCACTGCTTTCGGTGTACTGCAGTGCCCTGCAATGGTATCGGTATACCACAAAGTACTGCATGGAAATGAGTGTACAGCAGTGGCCTGCATTAGTATCAGGGTACTGCAGTGTACCGCACTGGAATGAGTGTAGTGTAATGGCCTGCATTTGCTGCAGTGTACAGACCGTTATTGAGTGGTAACTGTGCACAGACCAGCTTGTGCTGGTTTGGGTGCCTCTGAATTTGTTAGTTCTGGCCTCCACCTACCACGCTTCCTCCAGTCTCTCCCATCCTGTCCACTGACCCTGGTAACGTCTGATGCCGTGCTTTGTGAGGGAGCCGCATCCCAGCGAGAGGTCCAATAGGCAGGACCAGCTGCTGGGCTGGGCAGCTGATCTTTAATTACATGCTGGCACTTCCAGGTGAACTGGCACTGCTGGGTAATAGAAAGAATGATGTCTAGAGGTGCCCTCTCGACCTCGTGCTGCGTTCATGAGGTTAGAGGTGCCCTCTCGACCTCGTGCTGCGTTCATGAGGTTAGAGGTCATCTTCTGCTGTATACATGAGGTTAGCGGTGCCCTCTCGACCTCGTGCTGCATTCATGAGGTTGGAGGTGCCCTCTCGGCCTCTTGCTGCATTCATGAGGTTAGAGGTGCCCTCTCAACCTCTTGCTGCGTTCATGAGGTTAGAGGTGCCCTCTCAACCTCGTGCTGCGTACATGAAGTTAGAGGTGCCCTCTCGACCTCTTGCTGCGTTCATGAGGTTAGAGGTGCCCTCTCGACCTCTTGCTGCGTTCATGAGGTTAGAGGTGCCCCCTCGACCTCTTGCTGCGTTCAAGAAGTTAGAGGTGCCCCCTCGACCTCTTGCTGCGTTCATGAGGTTAGAGGTGCCCCCTCGACCTCTTGCTGCGTTCAAGAAGTTAGAGGTGCCCCCTCGACCTCTTGCTGCGTTCATGAAGTTAGAGGTGCCCCCTCGACCTCTTACTGCGTTCATGAGGTTAGAGGTGCCCTCTCAACCTCGTGCTGCGTTCATGTGGTTAGAGGTGCCCTCTCAACCTCATGCTGCATTCAGGAGGTTAGAGGTGACCTTGTGTTGTATACATGATGTTACAGTTGCTGTCTTGACCTCATGCTGCATTCATGAGGTTAGAGGTGCCCTCTCGACCTCGTGCTGCGTTCATGAGGTTAGAGGTGCCCTCTCGACCTCGAGCTTTTTTCATGAGGTTGAAAGTGCCCTCTCAAGCCTCATTCATGAGGTTAGAGGTGCCCTCTCGACCTTGTGCGGCATTCATAAGGTTAGAGGTGCCCTTTTAACTTTGTGCGGCGTTAATGAGGTTAGAAGTGCCCTTTTAACTTTGTGTGGCGTTAATGAGGTTAGAGGTCCCCTCTCGACCTTTTGCTGCTTTCATGAGGTTAGAGGTGCCCTCTCGACCTTCTGCTGCGTTCATGAGGTTAGAGGTGCTCTCTCAACCTCCTTCTGCGTTCATGAGGTTAGAGGTGCCCTCTCGACCTCTTGCTGCATTCATGAGGTTAGAGGTGCCCTCTCGACCTCTTGCTGTGGTTCGAGGCATGTGGGCTGATGAATTCATATCTGTGCATAGATCGCCGCCTAGTGTTGGGTCCGGATGATTGCACATTGTTGTCCTGGAAGAGTCTTCGAAGTATCACGAGATAGGTGGCTCCTCCCCTGGACTACAGTGCACATGGGCATCGACTCCATCCCCAGATTGTTTTTTTCCGCCTTTGGGTTCGGATGCATATTGATTCACTCAAGTTCGGAATCTATATAAAACTTTCTTTTGGCCAAAAGGCCTTTAGTTTATCGTCGGTATTGTCTTGCAATCGGTGCCCAGTTCTGTTCCAGTTCCGTTCCCGAGCCGGACATCCAGAGGAGCGCGTGCTTTTCGGCACTGAAGGCCCGGTCGACGCCAGAGGCCTTCTCGACGAACCATCATTGAACGGAGCCCGTTCAAAAGATGTCCCGTGTGCAACTCGAAATATCCCCACATCGATGTCCACCCGGTGTGCAACAAGTGCCTGTCGCCGGATCACGATGAAGCCAGCTGTATGGCTTGTTCCTGTTTCCGATCCAAGAAGATGATTCGACTTCGGCTCGCTGCCCGCAAGGAAGCCCAGCAGACGGCACCTGACCCGGTGAACATCTTCGATGCCAAGGATGATGAAGGAATTGCCTATGCCTCACAGCTTAGTTAAAGTACACACATCTTAAAGGAGGCACCATTCCTTGGGGCCTTCAGGTTAAGAATATTCCAGTCATATTCGTAGAGGACACTGAGTATAAGAAAGGGTTCAGTCAAATCAATACTAAATGCAGTAGAGATTTAATGGTACACACCATTGAAACTGCCCAACGTATCTGCAGTCAGGAAGAAAAGGAGATAGAGGATTTGATTAAAACCATTAATGATAACCAGACCACAACTGAAGCCAAGGCACTCCTTGACAAAATTGAAAAGGAGATTGCCACTTTCAAAGACTATACTTTGAACACCAAAGCGGCACAGTTTGATAAAGACTCCAAATCTTTCCAACTTGATCGGGTTTATCCCTTTCTAAAGGAGGATTTCTATACTTCTGGTGAGTCACGAGGGGCCCTGAATACATTCCAGGGTAGATCAAAAACTAGGTTCCTGACTTTCTCAGACACCACTTCCTCCGACTCTTCCACAGACTCAAGGCAGTCCAATTTCAACAAACGAGGCGCGTCGAGAGGGTCGGCTCCTTTTTTATCCAGGGGCGGCCAAACGCGACCACGTTTCAAGCAACCTTGGCAGATGAGAACTCGCAACAAGAACTACAACAACAACTAAACCTGTCTACTATTGTCAACCTTTCTAATAAGGAATTATCTAGGGAAGAAGAAATGCTTCTTAACCTGGGCCTCAAATTCGTTCCAACAACTAGAACGGACTTCACGAAACTTAAATTGGAGGCACTTGATTTTTGCCGCAAGGTCAGGTTAAAAACTTTCTTCGCTGATGCCGAGGTAACGTCAACGCAGGAAACCACCGGACTTAGAGTGAAGTCACGGTTCACTCCAACCTTGAATATCCCAAAACAAGTTATCGCCTTTGAGCAAGCTGTACTGTCTTCCCTTACCAAACTTGAAAAGAAAACTAGTTTTGTGAAAAACAATATCAGTAAAGGTGTAAAAAAAGCTATCAGTGATCTTAAATCTGACACTTCAATAGTCATAAAACAAGCTGACAAGGGCGGGGCAGTGGTGCTTTGGCCACGACCCATGTACCTTGCTGAAGGGCAAATGCATGTGAACAACAGGGACTGGTACAGACCCTCAAAAGAGGATCCCATCCATGCTATCAAAGACAAAATAACTAGGATCACCAAGGAAGGCCTGGACATAGGCTTTCTAGGGCCAAAAGAACATGAATTTTTGAACAAAAAAATGCCACGCACTCCGATTCTATACTTCTTACCGAAGATTCATAAGAATGAGAATGCACCCCCTGGCAGACCGATTGTGTCGGGATGCGACTCAGTGCTTGAACCGGTATCAAAATATATCGATTTCTTTTTAAAACCTTGCATAGCACAGGTACGTTCACATCTCAGCGACACAACAGCATTCATCAAACTAATTGAAGGGCATGCATTTAATGAACAGACCGAGTTGATGGTGACACTAGATGTCGCCTCACTATACACCCAGATACCGCAGGATGAGGCTTTGGAAGTCATTGAACTTTATTTAGATCAAAGAGTCAGACCCCATCGGGTGCCGACCAACTTCATTGTGGCACTAGCGGAGATCACTCTCCGCAACAACTATTTTAAGTTTGAGAGTGACTTTTTTGTTCAAATCAAAGGGACAGCCATGGGTTGTCCCTATGCGCCGGAGCTGGCCGTGCTGTATATGGCCCAATATGAGGAGAGATTTGTCTTGAATGACAACCCGTTCTCAGGCCATATAACCCAATGGCTGAGATATATCGATGATGTCTGGCTCCTGTGGCAGGGGAGCCGGACCGATCTCGAGCAATTCCATCTGTGGTTGAACTCTAGGCACCCAGATATTCAATTCACCTTAAATTCAAGTCCCAAAGAAATGACATTCCTGGACGTTACCGTAAGCATCAGTGGGGATAAGTTGATTACCTCCTTGCACAAAAAGACAACTGACCGCAATACAATTTTGCATTACACCAGTTCGCATCCTCAATCATTAAAAAACAATCTGCCCTACGGGCAACTATTGAGGATCAGGCGAAATTGCACTAATTTATGTGACTTTGACTGCCATGCAACAAGATTTTGCAGCGAGATGGCAGAGAGAGGATATCCGAAAAAACTGTTGAAACACTCCAAAAACAGAGCCAAATTTACACCCAGAGAAACATTGCTTGAAAAGAAAGAAAGAAAAGATTTGGAACAATTGGTTTGCGTCACAACATTTGGGCAACATACCAACCAATTTAAGAACATAATCCGAAACAATTGGCATCTATTGGAGTCCTTGGACCATCCCCTCTCTAAACCCATCTTCGCCATGCGCAAAAATAGAAGCATAGGCCAACATCTAATCAAGGCAGACAGTCACATTAATGCACCCAAAAGTGACCTGGTTGCGCAGTGGAAGCTCAAACCAATTTGTGGGCACCACAAATGTGGCAACTGTGTATCATGTTCCAATACGCTAGAAGGCGACACATTTACCAACAATGGCATTAAATGGAAGCATGATTGCTTCACGAACTGCAAAACTCGCAATGTCGTTTATGCGGTGGTATGCCCATGTAACAGAGTGTATATAGGCAAAACTAATCAACCCATCAATGCGCGGATCACTCAACACCGATCCCGCCTAAAGAGAAAAGTGCTGACTGCTCCCATGGTGGAACATTTCATCAGTAATGGCCACACTGAGAACGATTTCGAATGGACCATACTAGCATGGATTGATCCTAAACGCTTCCAAGACGTTGACGCGACGCTGTTGCGCAAAGAAGCGTATTTAATCCTCAAGTTTGACAGTGTTACCAAAGGCCTAAATAGTCTCAGCGAAATCAATAGGGCATAAAATACCCCCTTTTTTTCACGGAGACTACATGCCCCAAAATGCACTTGCAATCTTTTCAGAAAAGCCTGGAGCGGTCTGCCCCAAACTACATGTCCCACAAAGCACCAGATGGTGGCCGGACTGTTTGATTGGTCAGCCAAGCACCACGTGATCCGGTTCTCGAAATCGCCTTGTCCCAGGGACATTCACATCCCTTTGTCTGATGCCTTGTAGCGAACACGCTCAGCGAAGCGCTGGAAGAATTGCGGTAAGCAAATCAGCCTTTAACTCACGAATTCTGCTGCTCAAAGACAACGGAAGGTAGCGTCCTAATGCACTTACACGCTCCTTTGTTTTAACCCCCAGATCCACTAAACGGGTCTCCAAAAGAAAAAAACGTGTGCAGTATCAGAACCCCAACTGCGGTCTTCGCGGACCGATGTCCAAGTAAGTGAATGAATTCACGCGGGTCACAATCGTTAACGCATCAGTGTGTGCAGATGCTTTAAACGCGCCCATTGTGTGCAACTGATTTAGACGCGCTCTGTCTATTTATTGCAGATGATTTTAAAATATACCCTTCACTGTGGATAAAGACACTGCACAGAACCCTAAAGCCTTCGAAGGTAAACAAATATCAGTCATGTCTGTTGTCTTGGGCAGCTTGCCCCGCGCTCATACTTAAAGTTTCAATATACCTATCACTCTGTTACATTGCAGACCACAGAGCCTACACGACATTTTTTCCTAAACAAGACTGACCGTGGGCAGGATAAACATAAGGTATGTTTTTTTCTGGCACTCGAGTCGGCCTAAGAGTAGTGGCTAGAGGACCCCCTTTCTTAATAAAAATTTTTTTTGCTTTGTCCTTCCTTTAAACAGTTCCCATGGACTAGATTGACACTGCCCTGAAGAGAATCCTGTAAAACCTCAATCAGGATTCGAAACGCGTCGGCACCCCTCTTCTCCTGGCCAGTTGGCCATTGCTAGTGACGCATAAATAGGCTATATTCCTGATATTCTATTGAGTATTTCTTGTTCAGGCTGTGGGAGTTGAACCAAGTTTTGAAAACAATTCGTTCTTCTGTGATCTCCCCGTGTTTGATTAACTGTTTGAATAATCAGTTGTTTAAAATATTCCTTTACTCATAAATGTATAAGGTTATTTATGTCCATCTGTTGAATTCGTTGTGTTGATTAAGAAGTTATTTTTTGTCAAATGTTAAATATATGTCTGGTTTACTGTCTGATTTCCCTAAATGTATGTGAAAACAGCATATGGCTAAGACGTAAAGTTGATAGCGATCTTAGTTCTGCATGTTTTGAATTTCTCCTTTGTGTTCCTAAAGTTGATGCAAATCAAAAACATCAATTGTTTTGAGTAAACTAATAAATTTTGGTTTACTTGTACCTAAACCTGTGTGTACTTTAACTAAGCTGTGAGGCATAGGCAATTCTTTCTAATTCATAATATTGTGGCCCTGCCTACCCTCCTTCCCATTGGGCCCAGCCACCCCTGTTTCTTTTAAGGATGATGAAGGAGCAGAGCGGGAGGTTCGAGAGAACCTGTCTGATCCCGCATCGGAGGTCGACTCCAGTTCCGACGCTGATATTGAGATGCTCGATGTGGAAGACGTCGTCGACGAGGTAGGAGACGACGATGGGGCCTTTAGGACCATGGAAGATAGCTCAAGCGAGGAGCTAGGCCCACAAACTGATACTGGGGACAAGACACTTCATAAGGCTCAGGTCGAGGGATCGCCACATGGCCTTACCCAAGATCTTCCACTGAGTTCTACAGCCCCGCCTTCGGGCTCAACTTCGGACATTTCTAAGGAGCCGTAAGTTGCAAAATCGAAACCGAAAGAGAAAGCTTCGGTGTGTCTACGCAACCCAAAGCACTTAAGGCGAAATCGAAACCGAAAGTGCATATTGCTTTGGTCGGCTCGAAGTCCTCGGAACTGTCGGCACCGACGAAGCACAAAAGTGTTATCGACCCGAAGAGGCAGCTAAAGGGCGTCGAGCCAAAGACTGGCACGCCGAAGGCACAGGTCAAGGACATCGACCCGAAAAAATCGGTGCCGAAGACAGTCGACACCGACAAAGGACTCTGTGCTCAGAAGGTTCTCGAGCCTACACGTCGACCAGACAAGGCTAAAAGTGGTACAACCTTTGAGTCCACGCCTGGCGGGGCCTCGAAGGATTCCGTCGAGTCAACGCAGCCGACCGCCTCCTTCTCGAAGCAGGTGGCAGATTCACTGAAGCGCGTTAAGGACAAGGCTTCGGCTGTCGGACCAAAGGATCCTCCACCATCAAAGCCTGCCGATAAGCCTCAAAAGACGTCGGCGCCCATCCACTTCACGCTGCCGCCGAAAGTGGTACCGAAGGCCTTCGTCCCTAAGATGGCCGTCTGAGCGCCCAAGAAGGTGTCCACGGGGCCGAAGCCCACAACTGGGATGTATGACGGTACCACGCGTACTTTTACAACGCGTACCGTTACCGCGCTATTTATACCACGCAAGTCGTTACAACGACTTGCGTGGAGGGGTGCTGGATAGTAAATTATTTAATTTACTATTCCAACTCCAGTCCCCGTGGACTCTAGGGAAAGGAGTTGGATAGGAAATTAAATTATTTACTATCCAGGAGCGCCCCCTCAGCGCATGTCGTTGTAACGACGTGCGTGGTAAAAGTAGCGTGGTAACGGTACCGCGTTGTAAAAAATGCGTGGTAACCGTTGTATACCCCACAACTGTGGTCCCGGCCACAAAGCATCGACAACCCTCGCTTGAAGAGCAACAGGAAAGTTTATCGATGCCGATATAGGCAGACTTTCTATTTATAAACGAAAGCTCGCCCCGGAACAGCCGATGGAGTCGTATAGAATCCCATTGAAAAAGAAGAAGGATTCTACTACGACACCTGTTCTTGTAGAACCTATATCTCCACGTGGCCAAGATGTCTCGCCCACTTATTTGGATGTAGAAACAGGGGAAAGTGACGATGAGGAGTAGACCTATCCTGTGGACACTGATCCAGAAGATAATAATGAACCCTGGGCAGATGCTGCTGACCCAGGGGATCCTCACACTGCCCCAGACACTCATCTGTATACTGTAAAAACATCGCCTACTGAGGATTCGGCGGCGTTTAATGCACTTATTGAAAGGGCAGCCAAGAATCGTGACGTTCAGCTCCATGCTGACCCTATTGAAGTGGTCTTTCTGATCGACACCTTTTCCACCTCAGAGAGGACTGTCAAGACTCTGCCTATGCTGAAGGGTGTCTTGAAACATGCTGGGGAGATATTTAAGGAGCCTACAAGGGCCAGGGTGATAAACCCCAGGATTGAGAAAAAGTACAAACCGGCGCCTGGAGACCCTACTTAGATTAAGGGACAGTTGCCATTGGACTCTCTGGTTGTTTCTAATGCCCGCAAGAGGGCTAACTCACAAACAACGGGTGATGCTCCTCCCCCTGATAAAGAATCTAAGGTGCTAGAGGCATCAGGGAAAAGGGTGGCAGCTCAAGCGGCCAATATTTGGCACATTTCAAACACTCAGGCACTTTAGCCAGGTATGACAGCGTCCATTACGACACACTGGAGACCCTGTTACAGCACCTGCCAAATGAATATAAGGAGGCAGCTGAGATGCTCATACAGGAAGGAAAGCTATTATCAAATGCTTCTATCAAGTGTGCACTGGACGCAGCAGACACCGCGGCCAGAGCCGTTAACACAAGTGTCATGTTGAGGCGACATGCCTGGCTCAGAATCTCCGGGTTCAAGCCTGAGATACAGACCACCATTCTAAATCAGCCAGTAAACCCTGATCCTTTATTTGGCCCAGAGGTGGACACCACCTTGGAGAAAATCAAGAAAGACACAGACTGCAAAGTCTATGGGGGCTCTCCAGTCGCAGCAGCTCAGGGGCGGCTCTTTTCGTCGCTCAGGCAATAGAGGTGTTTCCAGAGGCCAGCTGTCCCAGCAAACACAGTACAATAAAAGTGGAGCGCAATCCACATACACCAAACAGAGTAGAGGTGGTTATTGTGGAAACAGCGCCAAGGGCAGAGGTCGTGGAAACAGCTCTAGGTCCTCCGCCACTAACAAACAGTGACGCCTTGTCACTGCCCCCCGACCATTCAACACCGGTCGGGGGGAGACTCCAACAGTTCCTGCCAGTCTGGAAGTCCATCACCACAGACAGGTGGGTCACAAAGCTTATCCAGTACGGTTATTGTCTGGAATTAACATCCACTCCACACATAACATACCCCCAAGACACCGTCCTATGTCCACAGAGCATTTGCACTTATTGCAGCAGGAGGTACTAGTCATGCTGCAAAAAGGAGCAATCGAGCTCGTGCCTGTGGAAGAAAGAGGCACAGGAGTTTTACTCACTGTACTTCTTGATCCCAAAAAAGGACGGGTCCCTCAGACCCATACTGGACCTCAGACCCCTCAATCAGTACATTCTATCGGAGCACTTTCACACGCTAACACTGCAGCAGGTTCTACCGTCGCTCAGTCAGGGAGATTTCCTCGCAACGTTGGATCTGAAGGATGCGTACTTTCATATTCCGCTACACCCGTCACACAGAAAATACCTCAGATTCACCATTCAAAATCAGCATTACCAATTCAGGGTCCTCCCTTTCGGAGTAACAACGGCACCCATGGTGTTTATAAAAGTGCCTGGCGACAATGGCGGCACACCTACAGAGACAAAACATTCACGTCTACCCTTATCTGGACGACTGGCGTATCCAGGCAAAGTCGGCCCAGCAGTGTGCCGCCCACATGTCCCACACCATTCACCTTCTTCACGATCTGGGATTCTCCCTGAATTACCCGAAGTCCCACCTGCAATTCTTCCACATACGGCAGTATCTAGGTGCGACGATAGACACTCTGGCAGCCAAAGCACAGCCAAATTCAGTGAGGATCAGCAGCATTCAAGAGCTGATACAGAAATTCAGACCTCAACACTCGCTTCAGGCACGTGTGTTCATGCAGTTGATAGGCACGCGAGACTACATATGCGTCCGTTCAGGAGTGCTTAGCACGTCAGTGGAATCAGGCTCACGGACAGTTGAAAGACCTAGTGTTGGTAACCGGTCGTGCATACACCTCTCTGCATTGGTGGAATCCACAAAACCTTTGCAAGGGACGACCGTTCCAGGAGCCTGTCCCACAGATCATTCTGACAACTGACGCATCTCTCCAGGGTTGGGGAGCTCATGTACTCCACTACACTGTGCAGGGACTATGGACAACGCAGCAAAAGAAGATGCACATCAACCTTCTAGAGCTGATGGCTATCTTCATGGCGATGAAAGCATTCAAGGTACATCTGTGCAACAAGGTCGTGTTGATCCAGACGAACAACATGACGGCCATGTACTACATACAGAAGCAGGGAGGAACACACTCTCCGCAGTTGTCTCATCTGGCTCAGAGCATGTGGAAGTGGGCCATTCAGAGGAACATCTTCCTCATGGCGGAACACCTCCCAGGCAAGGACAATCAGATGGCGGACCTGCTCAGCAGGTACAGCCACCAAATGCACGAGTGGGAGATACACCCATCAGTACTCCACCCGTACTTCCAGCGGTGGGGTCATCCAGAGATAGACCTATTTTCCACAAAGGAAAACGCCAAATGCCGAAGCTTTGCCGCCAGGTTCCCACACCCACAGTCGCAGGGCAATGCGATATGGATGAACTGGTCAGGCATCTTTGCGTACGCTTTTCCCCCAGCATCTCTAATACCGCTGGTGGCACGCAAGCTGAAGCAACACTCGATGACGCTCATCCTGGTTGCTCCGACGTGGGCACGCCAACCATGGTACACCACGTTTCTGGAACTATCCGTGGTACCTCACCAAAGGCTGCACCTCACACCCAGGCTTTTGACGCAGAGCCATGGCGACATTCAGCACCCAGATCCGCAACAGCTCAACCTGGAGATCTGGCTCCTGAGGTCTTAGAATTTGGCTACCTCAATTTGCCTCCAGACTGTATGAATATCATACGGGAGGCAAGAAAGCCCACCACCAGAGCATGCTATGCGGCCAAATGGAAGCGGTTTGTCATTTACTGTGCAGACCACAACATCAACCCGCTGGACGCCTCTACTCACAACATCATTTATCTGTTACAACTATACAAATGCAATCTGGCCTATGCTTCTATTCGCATACATTTGTCCGCAATAGCTTATTTGCAGAACAGGCAGCATCTCTCGCTTTTCAGAGTGCTAGCCATTAAAGCCTTTTTGGAAGGACTCAAACGAGTCATTCCTCCCCGGACCCCGCCGGCTCCTAAATGGAACCTGAATGTGGTCCTCACAAGACTGATGGGTCCACCTTTTGAGCCTCTACATTCCTGCGTGATTCAGTTCTTGACGTGGAAAGTGGCTTTCCTGATAGCAATCACTTAACTGCGACGCGTTAGTGAACTCCAGGCACTAACTATCCAAGAGCCATTCATACAAATTCACTCCAACAGGGTAGTGCTTCGCACCAACCCAAAATTTCTTTCTACGGTAGTTTTGCAGTTCCATATCAATCAGACTATTGAACTGCCCGTGTTCTTCCAAAATCCTGAGTCAGTGGCGGAGAGGATGCTCAACACACTAGACGTCAAAAGAGCCTCAATGTACTACATTGATAGGACCAAAGATTTTTCGAAAAACGAACCAACTATTTGTTGCCTTTTCGCCACAACACAAAGGCAACCTCATTTCCAAACCTGGTATAGCTAGGTGGATCGTTAAGTGCATTCAAATTTGCTATGAAAAAGCCAAGCGCAAGTTGGGGGCCTCCATGGCTTTCCTTGGAAATATTCCTTTAGAAGACATATGTAGAGCAGCCACATGGTCTACCACACACACATTTACGAAACACTACTGTGTAGATGTGCACTCCAAACAGCAGGCAGCTGTAGGGCAGGCTGTTCTAAAAACACTTTTTCAAACTGCTGCAGCTGGCACAGGCGGCCGCCGCTAATGGAGGGACTGCTATGTATTCTATGCACAGATATGAATTCAGCAGCCCACATGCCTCGAACCGAATATGCTACTTACCAGTATGCATCTGTTCTTGGCATGTAGGCCTGCTGACATTCATATCGCCCGCCCTCTTACCCGGCGCCTGTAGCGGCTGCAGCACTCCTATTTACCCTTAGCATGGTCATCACTCACGGTGTTACACTCCATCTTTGCCGCAATGGCTAAAAACAATCTGGGGATGGAGTCGATGCCCATGCGCACTGTAGTCCACGGGAGGAGCCACCTATCTTGTGATACTTCGAAGACTCTTCCAGGACAACAATGTGCAATCATCCGGATCCAACACTAGGCGGCGATCTATGCACAGATATGAATGTCAGCAGCCCTACATGCCAAGAACAGATGCATACTGCTAAGTAGCATATTCGTTCATGAGGTTAGAGGTGCCCTCTCGACCTCTTGCTGCTTTCATGAGGTTAGAGGTGCCCTCTCGACCTTGTGCTGCGTTCATGAGGTTAGAGGTGCCCTCTCGACCTCTTGCTGCGTTCATGAGGTTAGAGGTGCCCTCTCGACCTTCTGCTGCGTTCATGAGGTTAGAGGTGCCCTCTCGACCTCTTGCAGCGTTCATGAGGTTAGAGGTGCCCTCTTGCTGTGTTCATGAGGTTAGAGGTGCCCTCTTGACCTCTTTTGCTTTGTTCATGAGGTTAGAGGTGCCCTCTTGACCTCTTGCTTTGTTCAGGAGGTTAGAGGGGCCCTCTTGTCCTTGTGCTGGTTTAATGAGGCTAGAGGTGCCCCTTCGACCTTGTGCTGGGTTCACGAAGGTGCCCTCTCGACCTCTTGCTGCGTTGATGAGGTTAGAGGTGCCCTTTCGACCATGTGCTTTGTTCATGAGGTTAGAGGTGATCTTGTACTGTATGCATTCGGTTGGAGGTGCTCTCTCGACCTACTGCTGGGTTCCTGAGGGTAGAGGTGCCCTCTCGACCTTGTGCTTTGTAGGTTAGAGGTGCCCTTGCGACCTTGTGTTGCGTTCATGAGGTTAGAGGTGCCTTCTTGACCTCATGCTGAATTCTTGGTTAGAGGTGACCTTGCACTGTATACAGGTTAGAGATGCTGCCGTGACCTCGTGGTGCGTTCATGAGGTTAGAGGTGACCTTGTGCTGTATACATGAGGGTAGAGGTGCCCTCTACCTTGTGCTGAATCCATGAGGTCAGAGGTGACCATGTTCTGTATACATGAGGTTTGAGTTGCTGTCTTGACCTCGTGCTGCATTCATGAGGTTAGAGGTGCCCTCTCGACCTCCTGCTTCGTTCATGAGGTTAGAGGTGCCCTCTCGACCTTGTGCTGGGTTTGAGGGTAGAGGTGCCCTCTCGACTTCGTGCAGCGTTCATGAGGTTAGAGGTGCCTTTTCAACTTCGTGCGGCGTTAATGAGATTAGAGGTGTCCTCTCGACCTTGTGCTGGGTTTGAGGGTAGAGGTGTCCTCTCGACCTTGTGCTTCGTTCATGAGGTTAGAGGTGCCCTCTCGACCTTGTGCTGGGTTTGAGGGTAGAGGTGTCCTCTCGACCTTGTGCTGCGTTCATGAGGTTAGAGGTGCCCTTTGGACCTTGTGCTTTGTTCATGAGGTTAGAGGTGACCTCTCAACCGTGTGCTGCGTTCATGAGGTTAGAGGTACCCTCCTGACCTCGTGCTGGAATCATGAGGTTAGAGGTGCCCTTTCGACATCATGCTGGAATCATGAGGTTAGAGGTGCCCTCTCAACCGTGCGCTGCATTTATGAGGTTAGAGGTGCCCTCTCCGCCTCGTGCTGCGTTCATGAGGTGAGAGGTGCCCTCTCAACCTCGTGCTGGAATCATGAGGTTAGAGGTGCCCTCTCCGCTTCGTGCTGCGTTCATGAGGTTAGAGGTGCCCTCTCAACCTCGTGTGGTATTCATGAGGTCAGAGGTGCCCTTTCAACTTAGTGCAGTGTTAATGTTATAGGTGCCCTCTCTACTTTACATCGTGCCCACCAACACGGTGTAACTCCTTTGAGGGATAGAAGGCTCTCTCGAGTATGCCTCTTCACTCCGCATACCATTATCCAGCATGCTGTCACAACGCATTCGTAACAATGACCGCGTTGTATCAACGCATACCATTACTCAGCAAGTCGTTACAACGACTTGCGCTGGATGTTGGAATAGTAAAATGTAGTATTCCAACTCCAGTCTGTGCACACTTTAGGGAGGGTGTTGGATTTGAAATCCAATACCTTCTTCCCCCATCCGCAAGTCGTTGTAACGACTTGTGGAGTAATGGTATGCGTTGTCACAACGCGGTCATTATAACAACCGCGTTGTGACAGCATGCCGGGTGAAGGCGCTTTACCGGTTCTCTCCAGTCCCTGTGCTTATGGTAAACAGAAGGTGGTCTGACCCCATGCGCACTTGTGGTGATTGGTAGTTTTCATCCTGACCCTGTAACGCACTTATTGTGGCTAGAGGCTGCTGTACATGCGATGGTTAAAGTACTTCCTCTTCACCCTGTAATGTGTATCTTCCTAACCTTATGCTATGTGAATGATGGTTAGAGGGTGACATTCTGACTCTGTGCTGTACGAAGAGTAGAAGGTGCCACTTAACCATGTGCTGCACTTAAGTTGGGTAGAGGGTGCCCCCGACATGCCACTGCTCTTATGTTGAACGGAGGGTGCCCTCTGACCCGGCACTTCACTTACAGCGAATCAAAGGTTCATTGCCGCCCTTGCTGTGTTTATGGCCAGAGGATACCTCCAGCCTGCTGTGAATTCATTTTTTTTTTTAATAAAATTTTTATTTGGTGATTTACAATTGCAGATACATAAAGAGAGAACAAAGATTTTAAAAAAATACAAAAATGTTATTACGAGGGTTCAGTAAATATCATACACATTTCAAAGAAAGAAAGATATTAAGGATAAAACATAGAGAAGAAACAACAGATGATTAAGGCAGTATAGTCCTGGTTACATACGTTTAGCCACAATCTCTATTGTCATTGCTCCAATTTTCAATTGGTTTCCAAATCTCGATACCACGTGCTCTAGGCTTTATCCCTTTACAGGCAAAAATCGCCTTTTCTTGATTGTACATCCCTAAGAGCATAGACAGCCAAATCTGAAAGTTAGGGGGATCAACATCCTTCCATCGGGCTGTTAATATAATTCTATATACAGCTGTGCTCAAGAAGAGTGATACTTCTTCCGCCTTAGTATGATTCAGAGTGTTATCGTAGCCCAAAATATAGAGGGTGGGAGATTCGGCTACTGAATGCCCAAACACCTCCTGCCAGAACCCAGCAATCATTGTTCGCAGTGCTAGTAATTTATCACAATCATAGAGCATATGTAGTAGATTTGCCGCTGCTTTGCCACACCTTGGACACTCTGAAGTAGGCCTTATCCCCCAAGCGTAGAGTTTAGCTGGAGTAAAATACAGATCAAAAATAGTTTTATATAGTTGGGCTTTCAAATTGGAGGACATAAACAGCTGTGACGATAGTATAAGAGACCTGTCGATGTCTACATTGGGATTATTTATGCTGTGAATTCAAACAGACTAAAGGGCTCTGGTGGCCCTCTGCTTTGGTGGCCCTCTGCTGTGGTGGCCCTCTGCTGTGGTGGCCCTCTGCTGTGGTGGCCCTCTGCTGTGGTGGCCCTCTGCTGTGGTGGCCCTCTGCTGTGGTGGCCCTCTGCTGTGGTGGCCCTCTGCTGTGGTGGCCCTCTGCTGTGGTGGCCCTCTGCTGTGGTGGCCCTCTGCTGTGGTGGCCCTCTGCTGTGGTGGCCCTCTGCTGTGGTGGCCCTCTGCTGTGGTGACCCTCTGCTGTGGTGACCCTCTGCTGTGGTGACCCTCTGCTGTATTGACCCTGCTATTGCATGAAAATGATGATTTCCTGGTCTCTCTTGTTCTTTCTCTCTACTCTAGCTTCGTCTCATAGACTGGGGCTTGGCGGAGTTCTACCACCCAGGGCAGGAGTACAATGTGCGAGTAGCATCTCGATATTTCAAAGGACCTGAACTATTGGTAGATTATCAGGTAAGAGGAAGTGCGCGAGCGCTGCTGTCACACGCAGCCGTGAATACAGAGTTCATGGAAAGGAATCTCTTGGTACTGACTGGAGGTCATGTGGTTCTTTTCTCTGGAGCACAACACACAAGACATCTGCACATGTGGGGGGGAGGGGGGGACATGCTTCATCCCTTGAATACTTGGTGTCCCTTACTGATAGCCGGTCTGATGAAGACCTACCTGCATGGCCTTCACCATCAGTCCACCGACTCGTTTACCCCTAGTCAGGAAGTTTACCCACTCACTGTCCTACCATTTCCTTCCATGGTCTGAGCCTTCCCTTCAGTGGAAAGTCCTCTCTGTGGTTAAACACTCACAGGAGAGTGAGATCTGAGGTGACTGAAAACCCAGGGCATATTCAGTTAGATAGGGACTTCCACACTGAAGGACTGGGAAGAAGGAAGGGCCCGCACAGCTCTGTTAGACAGAGGCCACCCTGTGAGTACAAGAGACCAGTGTGAACGCTCTGACATGGTGCTTGAACTCTCCCACAAGATGCAGCCTTGGCCTGGGACATATTTCCACTTTCTCCTTCTTGGATGATATGTTATATCTGCAAATAAAAGCCGTCCACATTGGTGGTAGATGAAGGGTATAAAAGTTCTCTTCAGAGACGGTGATGAGTTAGAACTGCACAGACTGAGGACAGGGAAGACCTAGGGGTAGTCTCTGTCGCTGATGTATGTTCGGCCCTGGGGTGCTTGGCGGCTCCCACAGCTAGAACCTCACACCTCTGTTTTGTCATCATGAGTCCTTCCGCCTCTTATCACGATTGCTAGGATTCAGCACCGGCGGCCCTGTCCACTGCAGAGTTCTGTTTTTGAGGGTTAGGAGATCACAGAACCCAGTCTTTCCCTTGTTGACCGTGTGTGAGCGCTTGCCTTTTTAAACCCCCTCCCCCACCAGACTTTACTTGTCATTAGTTGGTGCCCAGAAACGGCGTGTGCTTGTCTGTTGCCAGGAGACCCTGGAGTTGCACCAGATGGACCCACCAATGACCGTTTCCTCTTGCTCTTGTTACAGATGTACGACTACAGTTTAGACATGTGGAGTTTAGGCTGCATGTTGGCAAGCATGATCTTCAGGAAGGAGCCCTTCTTCCACGGGCATGATAACTACGACCAGGTAAGACGCACGCAACCTCCATCGATCGGTCGCTCCTCATTGCGCCTGCGCCCCGCGCTCCCACGAGTTTGTCTTGTTGCATGCACTGCTTGTTCCAGATCACATTGGGTTGCAGACAAGGTGTCCTGCTTTGCCTGTGCTGCTAAATGAGTGCCAACAGCTGTAAATGCTCATCAGTAAATGACATCTCTCTGCTTCTGTAGCTGTAGTGGGGGCACACTTAGCAGCTGTCCATGCACAGGAGCTTCTGTATTGCATACTGACTGTCCATCGCAGTCGCTGCCCAATCTTGGGCGAGATCCTCCGCACCATGTGGTAATCTGTAGCAGCCTAGACCCAGCTGAGGCTGTCCTTCGTGCAGGCACTTCTGCTCTTTGTGGTTTCATCGCTCCTTCACAAGAATGGAGTATGGATCACTGGTGGTCTGTGATCCCTCTGGTTAGTCCATTGGTGCTGGCGAAGGGCCTTCAAGCACCTGCTGTCTCCGCTTCAACGAGTCCTGTATGCAGCGTGTGCCAAGCAGACAGTAAACTCTATGGCCCCATAATTTCACAAACCTAACACCAAGACTTCACCTCTCTAAAGTCTCCTTACTCATCTAAAGCTGGTCTCTCTGGCTCCTGAGCTCATTTACCACGGGGGAATTTGAGAACCCAGAGTGTGCATCAGCACTTATTCCCATGGTCCCTCCAGCTCTACTCCTTATCGCCCTGTGGGGCTTCTCAGGCAGCTGTTACTGTTTCAGTTTATTTTATTTATTTATAAAGTTTTATATTGCGCGAACATGACCCCGAATGTTATCTGAGCGCTTCACATTTTGGAAAGGAAGGACATAGTAAAGGGAAAATGGCAAAGGGAGTAAGAGTATCATATTTAGCTAATACCATAATGTACTAGGAGGAGAGCAAGCATTGCATAATAGGGTATATCAGACAACCCTGAACTTTACAGTTGTTAGACCAAAAAGAACGTAGAGGGGCATTGAGAAAACAGATGAGCCATGACCATTTCAGACAAGAACTTGTTCATTAGGATTATTTTTACTTCATATTTGAAGGCAGCCGTGGAGGAGATTCTGCGAACTTCCGGTGGGAGAGACTTCTAGATCCTCGGGGCTAAGCCAGAGAAAGCTCTGCCTCGTTCTCTTTTTGTGAAAAATCTGCAGTTTCAAGAAGAGAGATTTTGCAATTCTTGATGGTCTGCCCCCTCCAGATAGTTCTAGCGTTCGAGCCAGGTAACCTAGGGGTTTGAAATACAGGGCTTTGTGCATCAAACAGGGCTGGGGATTTGTGAGCATTTCTTTTTGTACCTGTAATCAATCTGGCAGCGGCATTCAAGGAAGCCCTAAGTGGGGCCAAGGTATGTTTGGGGAGGCCGCAGAGCGTAGCACTGCCATAGTCTAGCCTCAGCAAAACAAGTACTTCAACAACCTGCTTGAAGACATCTTGTGGAAGGAATGGTTTGAGATTTCTAAGAATCCTCTGGTGGTTAGCACCCTTGCACATCTTACTAATATGGTTCTTCGTGTTCAGGTGCATGTCCAGGGTGATTCAGAGAGATTTTGCTGAGTCAATGATGTGAGAAGAGCAGTTAAAGGCAGTGAGGTGTTTCATCAGGGGTCAATCTTGGGGGTTTGATTAGGAGGAGATGTAAGAAGGAATTCTGTTTTGGATGTGTTGAGCAGGAGGTAGTTCTCATTTAGCCAGTTTTGGGTATGCGTCAGGGTAGAGTTGAGTGAGGTGAAGTCTTCAGAGGAAGTGATGTTCAGAAAAAGTGCTGTGTCATCAACATACATATGAAAAAGAATGTTCATGAAGTTTAGTGCATTCGCTTACAGTTCCAAGAAAATATTAGAGTATGAGAGAAATGGCAGATCCTTGTGGGTCCTCATGGAGACTGTAGAGTGCTGAGATATTTTGAATAATCTTACTACCTCGTTGAGAGTCACACTCTTTCTTTCGTCACTGCTCAAACATTCTGTGAGTATCCTTTGCACACCAGTTTAAATCTTCATCTAGTGACATGTCACATTCTTTCAAATCTGTACAGTAGCCACTGTGTGATTCCCATCCCCAAGCTTTTTGCCAATCCTGTGCATTGAACAGGACTTGTGTTGACAAAGATATTTAAATAGACTTCCTTCTCTTGATCTGGAGTGTTCTTTGACATCTAATTAGTGTGGAGGAAGCCAGACCAGATTTAGGAGTAAGTACATGTTGTCCATCGTGGCATCTTAATACATGATCACTAGCATTACATATGTCCGTATATACATGAGATTCCAGAATCCTCTTTACAAAGTTCAATTCCTTGGAGAGCTTTGTTTATTTTCCAGATCCCTCAACAATAGGATCTCACAGCGTAGGAGCTTGGGTGCAGGCCCGGAGCAGTACAGAGCTCAGAATCTTTCCTTCATCTTTTTACCCTTTCTAAATGAAGACCGGTGTGAGAAAATGTTGTATTGTCTACCCCTGCACTGTCACCTCTCCCCTGTTCTTCCCTGTAGTCTTACCATGTTTTCTCTTGTTCCTCCATGTACTCTCATCTCTCCCTTGTTGTACCCTGTGGCCCTCTTGTCTCGTCTCTTGTTACTCCATGTACTGTTACTTCTCCTGTGTTGTGCCCTGTGTGCCTCTTATCTTGTTATTCATGTAATATCACCTCTCCCTTGCTATACCCTGTTCCCCTCATCTCTTCTCTTGTTACTCTGTCCTCTTGTCTGTTCTCTTGTTTCTCCATGTACTGCCATCTCTCCCGTGTTGTACCCAGTGGTCTTCTTGTCTGTTCTCTTGTTTCTCCATGTACTGCCATCTCTCCCGTGTTGTACCCAGTGGTCTTCTTGTCTGTTCTCTTGTTTCTCCATGTACTGCCATCTCTCCCGTGTTGTACCCAGTGGTCTTCTTATCCTTTCTCTTGTTAATCCATGCACTGTCATCTCTCCCATGTTGCACCCCGTGGTGCTCTTATCTGCTCTCTTCTTACTCTGTGTATTGTTTCCCCTCCTGTTTTGTACCATGTGATCCTCTGATCTCTTCTCTTGTTACTCCATGTAGTCACACCTCTTACTTGTTGTTCCCCATTGTCTCACCATCTTTTCTTGTGTTAGTCCATGTTCTGTCACCTCTCCTGTGTGGTACCTGGTGGTTCTATTGTCTCTTCTCTTTTTACTCCCTGTAATGTCACCATTCCAGTATTGTACCCTGTAGTCCTCTTGTCTCGTCTCTTGTTACTCCATGTTGTACCCTGTGGTCCACTTGTCTCCCTTTCTTTTTATTCCTTGTTGTGTTACCCATTTCCTTTAGTCTTACCTTCTTTTCACCTGCTACCTCATATAATGCTACCTCTCCTGTGTTGTTCCCTGTGTTCCTCTGATCTCTTCTCTTGTTACTCCATGTAGTCTCACATCTTCCCTGTTATTCCTTATTGCCTCTCCATCTTTTCTTGTGTTAGTTCTTGTACTGTCACCTCTCCCGTATTGTTCCTGGTGGTTCTCTTGTCTCTTCTCTTGTTACTCCCTGAAATGCCACTTTTCCCGTGTTGTACCCTGTGGCCCTCTTGTCTATTCTCTTGTTATTCCATGTAGTGTCACCTCTCCTCTTTTGTACCCCGTGGTCTTCTCATCTCTTTTGTTACTCCATGGAGTGTCACCTCTCCTCTGTTGTACCCTGTGGTCTTCTTATCTCTTTTGCTGCTCCATGGAGTGTGACCTCTCCTCTTTTGTACCCTGTGGTCTTCTCATCTCTTTTATTACTCCATGGAGTGTCACCTCTCCTCTGTTTTACCCCGGCATCTTCTCATCTCTTCTTTTATTACTCCATGTAGTGTCTCCTCTCTTCTGTTGTATCCCGGGGTCTTCTCATTCCTCTTGTTACTCCATGTAATATCACCTGTTCTCTGTTGTACCCCGTGGTCTTCTCTTCTCTTCTTGCGTTACTCCATGGAGTGTCACCTCTCCTCTTTTGTACCCTGTGGTCTTCTCATCTCTTTTGCTGCTCCATGTAGTGTCACCTCTGCTCTGTTGTACCCCAGGATATTCTGATCTCTTATACCCCATGATATTCTTATCTCTTCTTTTGTTACAACATGTACTGTCTCCTCTCTTCTGTTGTACCTTGTGGTCTTCTAATCTGAGCAATAACAGGGAAGACTAATCTGATTTGTTACTCTGTGTAGTGTCACTTCTTCCCTGTTATTGCTCATGGACTTTTCACCTTTCTCCTTTGTTACTCATGTCATTCACAAGTCCTTCTTGATCCCCTCACCTCTTCCCTTTTAGTCGCAGTGGTCTCTACTTCTCCGTTACTTCCCAGCACTCCCGGTCGTCCCTTTGCCTCCTAGACTCCTCCCCTCCTTTGACATTTTCTCCCGCTCCCACAGACTTCCTCCTCAGGGCCTCCTTGCCTTGTTATTGCCCAGTCTCATCAGCTGCCAAGTGGCTTCATGTCCTGTTGATGCTCGTACAGAACTTACTGCGCTATCGAAGCAGCCGACAAGTCGTTTCCCATGTGACGGTTACAGTCACACCTGGCAGTGTCTACTGCATGATGCGCAGCATGGAAGCACAAACAGCTAGACCATGAAGACCCTGGTCCCAGAAGGCCAAGCATGCGATGTCTGAAGGTGCTGAACGTCATGGGAATCACTAGCCACTTGGATGGTCTCTTCTCCCTCCTCCCCGGATACCGTGTGGTCTAACCTTTCCTATGTTTTACTTCAGGGTCTTCCAGCCTTTCTCTCCTGTTATGTCCCCCATGGCATTATGGACATTTAAACTTCCTCGTGATGGTCCCCCAAGTCCTTCCTCCTCACCCCCTGCTTTATCCTGCAGTTTTCCAGGCCACGCTTATCTGATATTTGCAGTATTAATAACTTACTTGCCTCCTGTTATATCCTCACTCTCCGAACGCACATATGAACTAACCTCACATTCCTTCTGGTACTTATGTCTGATCATTCCCAGGTCGTTTTTTGACAAGTCTCTCCTATCTCCTCGAATTATCACCTCTTCTCCTGAAATAGTGAAGCATTATGGTCCATTTTCTGCCACATCATTAGCATGAGGTGCTCCGCCCAATCTGGATTCCAAGAGACTACTCTCTGTTTAAGGCCCCTTCTGCGCTGGGTACACATGACCTCGTAGACTGTATAATCTACCACTTTGATTACTGTTACTCCAGAGCGGGGCAAGTTCAGTGAAGCATTTGTACAGTCTGCATAGTGCAGTGTGAGCGTTGCAGAGCAGTGCTTGTTCAAGGTTCATTTTAGCCTCTCATTATATCCTTGCCATAACATTTGCACTGTTTTGAGAAGAGGGCCGTACACCTTGAAAACTGGCCGCCACGTGCTGCAATAATTCAGGCATCTCTGCCCATGCCAGCTTCTGTATCCTGGGTGCATTCTGCTTTTGATTGTCAAGATGGCTTGGGTCAATGCAGCTTGCCTTGAGTATGTGCTCACACTCCAATGGTGCCTTACTACCTGTGTGGTTAACAAGCAGGCCTCTGTGTTGGATGTGATTGTGTTGCTGTGTAAAGGCCTGGACACCTTTCATTAGGGTGGGCACTGAGGGTATTGAAAAAGTTCATGGTTATTGTGTCTTCGTCCGTTAAACTAATGCCGCCTTCATGAGCTTGTATATTACAAACACTTGATGGCACTATGCAGCATATGTTTATATAAAGTTTGAAATGCTCTTTTCCTTGTCTCTCAATTTTTCTCCCCAAACAAACCTTTTCTCTAATTATGCTCTTTTTTTTTTTTTAATAAACTCACTTTTTGTTTATCGCCAAAACAGCTTGTACGGATCGCCAAGGTTTTGGGCACAGAAGACTTGTACGACTACATTGACAAATACAACATTGAACTGGATCCTCGGTTTAACGACATTCTAGGCAGGTGGGTAGCAATGCGTGTCTATCCTCGCTGCTTCCTTTCTGGATGGCTCTATGTTCACACCGGCTGTGTCCATGCAGGTCTGCCTTTACAGGAGGTCCCAACCTGACCAGTTAACACTTCAAGGGGAAACAGTCACAACTTAAAAGAACATCTGCCCCAAAGATGGAAAACTGGCTAGCGTAACTGGGGTGGACTAACGTATACCCAATATAAACCAAGCCTGCTTGTGATGGTGCTTGCACCGGTGTCCTTAACTGCGTCTTGGAACACAGGCCCAGAAACACTTCCATCAATTGCTAAAGTAGCTTTCTAACCAAGATTCTGTTGTAATACTTAATTCGATAAAATATATCATAAAAGTACAGACATAAAAGTACATTAAACAATTTACCAAGTATTACTACAATTCCATTAAGAAAAAATACCATCACTACACAATTTAAAATGTGGAGCAGAGTCCACAGAGATTTTTTTTAAAAGGATACATTCTTAAAAGTGAATCTGATCAGACATTAGAAGCAGCCTAGACCGAATAAACCAAGCACTGGCCAGATATTTAGCGACCCCGCAAACTATATACATAGAGGTAGTGTTGGTTAGAATAATGCGCAGAGCTGATCTATGATCCCTAACTCCCAACTCCCTACACACAGGTTTCAACCATTTTGCTCTGACCTGTTTATAGGCATTACATGCAAACAAAAAATTGCCAAGGGATTCTTCCGGACATGGGCAACCAGGACAATTTAGGTCATGAACCCTCCTGACCTTCCACCCTTCCATGATTTTTTTTAAGGGGGAGGGTACCGTATCTTAATTTCAGGAACAGAGTTCTATCTCGGGGAGTCTGGATGAAGTCCAGGAATGGTTCCAACTTTCTAGAAGGTTTATGATCAAGGAAGTTATTCGTTAAAGGTCCCCAACTTGAAATGTTGAGGTCCTTGCCCTCTGCCCATTCCCAGTATAATTTTTTAACTATTTGTTTAGTGGGAGCGGACTGTGAGGCCCAAGACTCAGCCAGACCTATAGATTCCACCAGCTTCTTTAGATTGTTAAGCCACCTTATTTTGCCGGATGCATTCAAAATAATTAACTCGTCTAGCACTAGAGCATATTTTGCTAATTCAGGGGTCCTTCTAAGTCGCACCCAGAATAGCAAAGGGCGGAGTTGAACTATTTCTGAAATTGATCTTTTGCCCATATCCAGGAATAGTGGTTTCAAGGGGGGCGAGGGAGGAAGGGAAACTAGGTCTCTCATGAACTTATTCTCTGCAATTGCCAGCGCCTTACTATTCTCCACACCCCATATTTCAGTGCCGTAAACTGCAGAGGCTAAAGCTTTCCCCTCATAAACTGCCAAGGCAGGGGCTGCTGGTCTACTGATGGAAAGACGCGGATTCTTTAATATGGCTCCAGAAACTCTTTTAAGATTTAGGACCATTTTGGATATATGGGAGTCCCATCTCATGTTATTACAAAGCCTGACCCCAAGGTAGTCTAATTCGTCCACCACTTCTAAGGGGGTCCCATTCAGGGAAAGATAACATTTCTTAAGATTCCTTTTAGCGGATAATACCATCAGCTTCGTTTTCGTGGTGTTAACCGTTAACCCACAATCTTTACAAAAGATGCTGAAACGGTCGAGCAATTATTGGAGACCCTTAGGGGTTTTGGACATCAGGAGGGTATCGTCCGCGAAGAGGAGTGTGGGGGTTTTCTCTCCGGCAAGGACAGGGGCATCCGCAGGGTCCTCCCGCAAATGGTCCACCACCCCATTTATAAAGAGGGAGAACAATGTCGGCGCCATCACACATCCCTGCCGCATCCCTCTATTGACTGGTACCCTCCCTGTCAATTGACCCTGACTCCCCCACTGAATCCTTGCATAGTTATCTTCATGGAGTTTGATGACAAATTGCAACAAATAACTAGGGAAACCCATATCCAATAGAACTTCCCAAAGTTTGGCACGGGGGATGACATCAAATGCTGTTTTCAGGTCTATGAAAGCCAGGTACAGGCTACCCTTGTAAATAGACACTGACTTCCAATAGACTGCACAAAACCGGAATACCTGGTCCATTGCACCAACATTTCGCCAAAACCCCGCCTGGAAGTGAGTAAGGATGTCATCATCTATTAGCCACGTCTCAATTTGGTTTATGATGACCCTGCCAACGACCTTTTGAATGGTGTCAATTAAACTTATCGGTTTGTAGTTGGCAGGGTCCTCTCTATCACCTTTCTTGTATATAGTGATAACCTCCGCACCCTTCCAGGATTCAGGGACAGGATGGCCGTGCTGGATTAAGTTCATTAAACAGACTATAAGGTCTGCCCATATTTTGGGGTCATGCAGTAGTAAATCCCCCGGTAGGCCATCTGGGCCGGCCGCCTTCCCTGGTAATATTTTCGAGATCGCATCTTGAACTTCCCGTGGAGAGAAAGACTCATCCTTGCTTCCTGTCTCCAAACCAGGTACGCTTTGTGTTTCCATTACTGGAGATATTGAGTGACCTTGCACACTATCCTCGCAGTATAATTTTAAAAAATGGGAATACCATTGATGTTCATTTATATGATTTAAAATCGGGTCGGCCCCCCTTCTATCAAGAACATTAATCAGTTTCCAAAACTCGATGGCATTTTCTCCCCATGCTGCAGCCTTAAGCTGCTGCCAATGCTCCTCCTCCCAATCCTTTTTAGCTGAGGTTATGCTTCTAAGATACTCTTTTCTTGCTAGTCTCACTGCTATGGGATGCTTATTTCTTAAAGCTAGTGTGATGGCCCTCCTCTTACCTCTGCAGTTTGCCGTGTACCAGGGATTTTTGTTTGGCTTGGAAATTCCCTGTGGTCTCTTCAGAAAAAACTCTCCTATTTTATCTGTTAGCTTCTTATACGAAACTTGTAGGTCTGATCCAGGAGGATAAGGCGCTGCTGAAGCAACGGCTGCAAGACTATAAGTTTCCGCTAAAACGAACTCTTTAATATTAAGTTTCCCCTCTTCGCACTTGACCATGTTCCATTTTAACTTCAGATTACAATTGGAGGGCAAAACCTCTTTAGTAATCATCACGGAACCTCCACTCTTGCCAATCCATTTGCCCAGTGGATTTCCATACATAATGGGTTATGATCACTCTCATGAGGACTGCCTAACCTCCATATCTACTAGACTTGCCCAAGATTGAATATCCAGGAGGATGTAATCAATTCTAGAAGGGCAACCTATCCTGTTATAAGTCATTGCCCCTTCGCGATCTGAAACAGTCAGCCCATTAAGGGCCCTTAGATTATGTTCTAGAGCCAGAGCATTCAACTGAATAGCTCTGGCTGTCCATTTCTTAATGGGAGCAAGGGTTAAGGGGGGGTATAGTCTGCCTCCAGTCCTCTGAGATAAAACCTAATTTCTCTTCTTCATCCAGGGGTTCGAATGTGCAATTAAAATCCCCCCCCAATAGAATTTTTGACCTAGTAGGAAGAACTGACAATCTCACATCCAACAACTCTATTGTGGGCGAGATTAAACCACCCTGTAAGCCTCTTGCGTAGACACAAAAGAGTTTGAAAATGGTGCCCCCAGATGGACCTTTTAAGGAGATATGCAAGATGTCGTTCGAATGGACTTTATGGGTGGTGACAACGCAGTTCAAATTCACCTTAACCCAAATATGCAGGCCACCTGAAGGACGACCTTTTCCCACCGTGACTGCTGGAGTAAAATAAGTGGAGTACCCATTTTTATATTGTGGGGTCAAGGACCAGGTTTCCTGGAACATACATATGTGGAATTTATTAATAAAATCATTCCAATCAGGGTTAGCAAGATGTTTTTTAACCCTGCAATGTTCCAAGACAGAATCTTAATGGAAATAGGGGTTTCAGATAATTCCTTGATTGTAACTGGGATACTAGGTTCCTTTTCTCCCAAACTAGAACTGACAGTTCCCAAACTGGTTAAGCCATCCCTACCGCTTTTGGTTCCATCCCGTGGGGCAACTGCCACCACCCTCTTTCCAATTTGTCCAGCAGACTGGGTTGGGAGTCAGTCGACTGCTTCCAATCCACTGTAACGATTGTAGCAGGGGATTAGGGGATAATTAAGCTGTGGGCCATGCCATTCCCCATTGAACTGGGTGTCACCTGGGGTAAACCTCCCTGCTCTTCTCCCTACTGTGTTCCAACCTGCATCATCGCCCCCTACCCAATTAGTTGTGTTCCAGTCTCTCAATGGCTCACCCCTCCTCATATGATCAGGGACCCTCAACCAACTCCACCTATTGTCATGATGTTCCGTACGCATGTAAAAATATGACCAGGGTTTAACCCTAATCGTGGAGATGTTGTTACATGGGGGCCCGAAGCAAATATTCTCCACCAAACGTGGGTCCTCAAATGTAACGACAACACAGTCCCCCTGTAGGCTTTTCTTATTCTCGCCCAACCACGGTGCTCTCTCCACCATAAGAATTTTGGTGTTTGTTAGGAGGGGGGGGGGGGGGGATTACTGTTTAGCCAATGACAAACTTTGTTTTTGAGTGCCCAGGAGGATTCAAGTGCTGCAGGGGCAAGCTCAGGGACACCTGTTAGAACTATCATATAGGGACAGGCGTCGGGTGGTAGATTAATGTTCCTACGTGTCTTAGATTCCTCGGGATGGGATAAAGAGGGTTTAGGTATAGAGGTGGTTGGGCCAGCTACATTCTGAGGTTTAATGAGCGCGTTAGTAGCTGGCTGGTTAGCATTAACTTTATTACCCTTAGGAGTAGGACTTTTGGGAGTAGGAGTTTTAGGAGGGCAGGTCTTGGGGGTAGCGTTTTTCCCTACAGATTGGTTCTTGGTAGTGGGCGGAAGATTACGAGCAGGGACCGATACATTAGGTGCCCTTTGGACGTGGTTACTATTTTGAGATTTTAGTTCCTGATGAAGAGCCTGGAGCTGTTGGTCTATGTCCTGGAGTCTACTCTCCAGAGGCGAGAGTAGAGACTTCATGAGATCGGCTAGGTTACTTATGAGTGGGCCATTCTCATCCTCTAGATCCTCTGAAGTTTCTTCAAGGCTACTATCACCAAGTATACTACCCAAACTGCTATTCAAGGTTGTGTCATCTGGGGTACCTAATGGTAGAGGATGGGATACATGCTGAGCCTCTTCTCTCCCTGTATTGTGACCCAAATTATCCCTCCCCTCCTCGGTGCTACCATTGTCGCTAGCCATATCGCTCAAGCGTCCTGACATAACTTGTTTAGCTGTGTTAACACCGTTGACCTTGGTGGTGATACTTTTGGATTTGGGAATTGCTCCTTCCAGTATCCCCCTTTGGGTACAGGTGTTCTCATGGGGAACAACAGCAGGTAGAAATAGTAAATTATTATCCAGAGGGGTCGATATAACAGGTCGCGGCGGGTGGGTCTAAAGGAACTGAGTTAGTGCTAGGAGTAGGGTGAATCACGGCATCGACCTGCATAGGATATGAATCAGAGATAATTGATGATTTGACAGGGGTACGCGCAGAGGCTAAATTGCCTAATGACGACCTTTTAGCATGCGCTAAGTCCTGAGAGACTCTTCTTTCCATGAGTACTATGCCTTGGTCGATTAGGGAGTTAGTACGGAGGATAAAATTATCCAATGTGCCAGTCAATTTTTTAGCTCCCGCCGCAGCCTTGCTTCGGGTCTCACGGGTAGACATCGCCATTACCAAGAAGTAACAGACTAACAATAGGAAGCGGAATCAAATTACTAGCAAGAAAAAATACAACTAAACAGGGTACTCGACGTTACTAAGACCCTCAATGAGTACCTATAGCATAGGGTACAAACAAGAAGAAAAGGGGCCAATAATTACGCAATAGTAGACCACAACAATGGGGGTATACTTGCTGTGCAGAAGACTTTGCGGAGAGGGTAAATCGAGGGACCTGGCCCAGTCCAGTCCCCTCAGGCCTTGGAGGGCCACAGAGGGCCTGCCCTCTGCCAGGGCCCAGCCCCGGGCTGTGTCCCGCACGCGTCCCGCGATGGGAGTTTGCTGAAATACGGAAGAGGAGGCGGGGCGCGGCCGGGAAGAGGCACCAGCTGTGGGTGTTAGGCTGAATACTGGTCCTCGCAGTCCCGGTCTCCCGTTCTCACTCCTCCCAGCTAGTCAAGTCTGTGTACTTCACAGGCTCCCAGTGGCACTCAATGTCCAGCCAAAAGGGGGTTCCCACAACGACAACCAGGCAGGGAAAACGCCACGGTCCACAATCCTACTACGAGCGGCACCCAAGATTCAAACCATTTGCTAACCCGGATGTTACCGTTTAAGGCCGCACATTACATAGTGATGGCTTGACATTTGAGTTGTGTTAAGGGGTTGTTCTCGTCACTGAACATTGTGAGACTGGGGTCATGCATGCATAAACTACCCGACTAGACATGACTGGGCTGGACTGCATTACTCGCTGCACCAATATCTACTTATTGATTATGTACAACACCAGACGGTATGTTGTCCTGCTTCACTCCGCATCAACGCCCTGAGCAAGTGCTTATGTGGTCCTGCAGCGGTGCTGCACTGTTGGCCAACTCTGAGCTTACTTGGAGTAGAATCTGTGCTGGACCAAAGGCACTGGAGTTGTTGGTAGTGGAGAACTCAAATAGTTTGGGTGAATTCAAATCTAAAGATTACCCTAAAGTGAACCTAGCTTATGAATGAATGTTGCACAAGCTATAGTTCCAAAGGCTTGGCGAGTTTGTTGATCCATCGCCAGTGGCAAAACACCTCAGTTGGTATTTGTGAGCTTTAAAAATTAAATAACTCAGTGGTGTATGGAAACAAGGGTGTACTCTGCAAGTGAGCAGCCAACTAGTACTAGTAATAAGTTGGATGGAGTCCAACATGGGCGTCATTATTCCAGTTCAAGCAAGTTAATGATCATGAGTTGTTGTATCCAAGATAAGGTAATCAAAAGCCTTTGTAGCGAGTCTGCTGGGGGAAGCAGTACCCACCCTTCAGTTCTTGTAATATTCTATAATACTGAGTCAGCAATAGGTATGGTTGAGTTTTACTTTCCATGGAAAATTGCATTTTTTGGTCTGCTGGTAACTCTTGAGTCGTGTTACAAATTTCTAAGGCACTCATTTGACCGGTTCAGCTTAGTTTTGCTACATTCACTTGTGTCCAGATTAGGCAAGGGGCAGAAATGTATTTGTAGTGAACTTAAGATAGTGTTTCCGTTTTAGGGCCCATGGTTTTTTTTCTCTTTGCTGGAGCACATAGTACTGAATTGATCTAAATTTGGAATCACCATAGAACCTAATCAGTACAGCAGGGATGTACAAGGGTTAGGGAAGCAACTTATCGTACCTGGGACTCTATGGGGGAATAACCGTGGAAGAGAAGCTACCATCAAAAATAAAAAATTGAAAGGTAAAACAAATAATTTTACCCGTGGACTAGCCTTCAGGTGCCATTTTGTGGGTCACTTGATTTGTGGTAGGGAATATATTGGGGAGCAGATGGGAAATACCCGACCCCATGGTAATCGGGGGGAAAAGTAAAGGGTATGACCCTGTTTGCTTCCAACATAACATTGTTTCACTTGCAGCATATGCAGTTCCAAAACGCAGAATCATTGTGGTTGTCTTCTTGGCACTACAAGTCCTTCTCGAAGCCCTCTGATTTGAAAACACATGTTAAAACAGACAGAAAATGTTAAAACAGGCCCTAAGGGCAGGACACCATGTGCAGTCTCTCAAGGAGGGTGGGTGCGGACTGTGGACTTTGGTACAGCAGGAAGACTTGATCAAATCCCTTGCCTATGACGAAATGTGAAGACGGCAGGCTCTGGGGGTACAGGTTTTGGCACAGGGTGTGTGGTCAAAAGTTCTTCTACCCAGGCTTTATACTCACACAATTCAAAAAAGGTTATGAAGATTGTGCTTGGATTATAAGAGGGTTAATGTCTGTGGGGTGGTATAGGATAGGTTTGTACTTGTTATTGGGCCCATATAACTTCAAGGTTACCCTTAGAACGACAGATACCAGTTCCACAGACTTGGAGTTTTACATACCTTTCACATGTATCTTCTTTTCAGACACTCCCGAAAGAGATGGGAGCGCTTTGTCCACAGCGAAAACCAGCACCTGGTGAGCACAGAGGCCCTGGACTTCCTCGACAAACTGCTTCGCTACGATCACCAAGCACGGCTCACAGCACGAGAAGCAATGGACCATCCCTACTTCTGTACGTAACATACTCCGTGCGCATGTAAAGGGTGGTGATGGTAGTTGTGCATGTGCCAGTTGAGATGCTAGTGAGCCAAGGGTCTCTGTCTGTTATATACGCATTATATGTGTACTCGCTTACTCCTCGCACTGTACAACAAAGGGTATGAAAGCATGTGTGTTCTAATACTATATAAAGATGACGCCAAGAGCTTCTAGGAAGAAGTTGATAATCACAGGAGGACACCACAGATTCTTCTGAATACTGTACGTACCTTTTTGGACGAGCTTGAATCCGTTAGAAAAGCAGGAGAGCCAGTGTACTACTGCCTCACAGACTGTACACATGTCAACAGGATGCTGGCTCAAGGGTTGTGGTAATCGACAAGCCCAGTACACATGGATCACCTGTTCGATCAGTTGCCTGGGGGTTGTCGCTGCAGTAAGATGTGGCACCAGACTGATACTGTGGTTGCAGTAGATTTGGGCTCAAACTAGAGTAGAACTTTTTTTTTTTAATTCTTTTTTTTTAACACTTTTTTTTTTTACTTGGCTAGCACTCTCTTCTCTACTGGGTTTCTTGGCACATGCCATTTCACAGGACACTGCCAGTACAGCTGGCCGGATTGTTGATTCCAGAGCTGTTAGCATAGCGCTTCTGTGTGCTCTTGCTTCGGTACAACTCTAGGTGCTGTTAGCATGTTGGAGTTGAATCGGCAGTCCTTTAGTGCTGTCTCCACAAAGCAGAACAGAAGAGTAACTCTGCGATGTTAGCACTGTACCTGTGGTAGGACTGCGGCCTTAGGAACTGCTAGTGCTGTGCAGCTGTCCGGTATCAATAACGCGGTCTGTACACGGTTTCTAGAGTACACCTGATTCGACGATGTCTGGTTGTCCTTAGAGCAGGGCCATTGGAGCAGGTACTACACAGACCCTGTTATTGTTGCCTGACAGCTGCACCGTGCTAACCGCTCCAGTAGCCCTGCTCTGAGAGCAGCCAGTCACTGTCCCATCAGCTGTCCTCTGGCAACTGAGCAGGGCAGCGGTCAGTTCATCATAAAATAGATAGTGCCTGTTTGTTTTTATGGCGAGGCCATTGGAGCAGGAAGTACACAGACCCTGTTATTGTTGCCTGACAGCTGCACCGTGCTAACAGCTTCAGTGGCCCTGCTCTGAGGGCAGCCAGTCACTGTCCCATCAGCTGTCCTCTAGCTACAAAGCAGGGCAGCTGCCAGGTCATCATAAAATAGATAGTGCCTGTTTGTTTTTATAGCGGGGCCATTGGAGCAGGAAGTACACAGACCCTGTTATTGTTGCCTGACAGCTGCACCGTGCTAACCGCTCCAGTGGCCCTGCTCTGAGAGCAGCCAGTCACTGTCCCATCAGCTGTCCTCTAGCTACAAAGCAGGGCAGCTGCCAGGTCATCATAAAATAGATAGTGCCTGTTTGTTTTTATAGCAGGGCCATTGGAGCAGGAAGTACACAGACCCTGTTATTGTTGCCTGACAGCTGCACCGTGCTAACAACTCCAGTGGCCCTGCTCTGAGGGCAGCCAGTCACTGTCCCATCAGCTGTCCTCTAGCTACAAAGCAGGGCAGCTGCCAGGTCATCATAAAATAGATAGTGCCTGTTTGTTTTTATAGCAGGGCCATTGGAGCAGGAAGTACACAGAGCCTGTTATTGTTGCCTGACAGCTGCACCGTGCTAACAGCTCCAGTGGCCCTGCTCTGAGAGCAGCCAGTCACTGTCCCATCAGCTGTCCTCTAGCTACAAAGCAGGGCAGCTGCCAGGTAATCATAAAATAGATAGTGCCTGGTTGTTTTTATAGCACATAAAATAAGTTACCTTTGTCAGATTGCCGGTGAAAGGACGCTGACTTGGCAGCCAGTCCTGAGTGACAGCGACTGACCTCATCAAAACTTTAAGTGTTATCTGATTGGAGGCGTCAGGGCTTGAGATTCAGAGCACCAGCATGGGCTCTGTATCCTGCTCTGTGTCCTTTTGGACTACGGTTAGAAGCTATAGAAGGAAACGTACAAGAAAAGCGGTATATCTGAAGAATGATTTCCCTTCTTGGTTTCTTGCAGACCCAGTAGTAAAGGATGTGACTCGCATGGGACCGGCGACGGGCAGCAGCACCCCGGTCAGCTCCTCCAGTTTGATGGCAGGTAATGGCGCTGCTTTGCACTTACAGGGCCTCTCCTTCTGTCTCCATTTCTTCTTGGCCTCTTTGGTGTCATTTTTAAGTTAAAAACTAAAAAAACTCAGGATTAAACAGCAGGGGGGTCTTCAGATGTAGTGGCAAGAGTCGTTTGCTGATTAAGCGAAGGCCTGGGTACATCAGTTTGTTATGAATGTATGACGATACAACGCATGGTGTTACCACACGGTAGGTAACAGCGCAGTCGTTGCAATGATCGCGTTGTACCACGTATGGCATTAAATCGCAAGTTGTTTCAACGACTAGCGCTTGGTGGCACGCTGGACATAGGAATAGTATAAATTACTATTCCTACTACAGTTAGCCCAACAGCAGGGAAGGTGTTGGATTTAAAATCCAACACATTACCTGTTGTTGCAAGCCACCTAGCGCGAGTCGTTGAAAAGACTTGCGATGTAAAGCCACACGTGGTAACAACGCAGGTATTGTAAGGACCGCGTTATCAAACTGCGTGGTATTGCCAGCGTTGTAAATGCTGTCTCACGATTGTTATGTAGGATCTTTAACAATCTCACGAAGTTGTATTTGGTGCTGTGAAAACCAGCAGTCCATGGTAAGGCTGAAAACTGTGCTCAGAGCTGGCTTTGACTAGGGTACAAGGTGGTGGGCATTGGGAAGTGAGGTGCAAGGCAGAGAGCCAGGAGGAAAACCATTGGCGTGGGAGGGCATGGCTACTGAGGGAAGAAAGGCTGTTGAGGCAAAGGTTTTTAAGGTGGGGTGAGCAGGCTGGCTTGGATTGGATGTGGTGATGGTGTGGATTTGGGATCTGTGCTTTAGGGGAACAAAGCTAGACCGTGGATTTGAGAGGAAGGGGGCTACACAGCAGAGGACTACAACAATGGGTGTTGTGTGATTGGAGTAAGTCAGTAGACAGTGAGGGAGAGCAGGCAAACTGGCTAAGAATCGCAGGCCATGGATGATCAGGGCGAGAGGTAAAACTATGGACAGCAAGGGGGTGGTGTGCAAGCAAGGCCACAGGCAGTGGGTAGAGCAGAGCACAGCCACTGTTGCAGGGGGAGACAAGTGGGGAGTGGTGTAAACCATCAGGTGGGCTGCTCAAGGTCATAGGCACAGAGTAGAGCTGAATGACCAGCAGATACAGGGAACGTTGACAGTGCCTGAACATGGGAGATGTCAAGGCTGTTTTTTCCCATTATGTTTGCATGACTAATGAGTCCACGAGTAAACAAGACACTTCGTAGACTCGCTGTAAAACACGCCTCAACTGATAAGAGAGTTACTTACGACAGCCAGCTGTAAACCAGACCATCGTGTCCATAGGGGCTGTCTAAAATGCGGACAGGGTGGCACCTGAAAACACTTTTTTCCATTGGGAAGCCAGTGTTTATCATAAACGCTGACGCTATCCAATGGAAAGGAGGGGCAGGGCTTAGAGTCCTTTTGTTGTTTACAAGATCTCTCGCAGGGCGGGGCAGCTTCGCTGCCACACCCACACGAGACCTAATAGTACTGGCAAATACCTTAACTGACATGGTACCGGAAGCGCTTGCTTTTCCTTTAGTGCAGGACCAGGCACCCAGTATTCACCATGAGCTCTTTACCTTGTCTCGCTTCTCGATCTGGTTTTGTTTCAATGTACAGTGATTGCAGTCCTAGGATGCTTACCTTCTCACAGTCATTTCTCTTCCCACAGGCATTGCCTCCATGGCGGCCTCACAGCCTATCAGCGGCATTGCTGGATCTCCTGTCATCTCCTCTCCAAGCTCCCTGGGTGCACCGGTGGTGGCAGCAACCGGCGGTCAGCCCTGAGCTGCAGTGTCCATCTCTGACCTCCACCAGTGCCGCACTTCTCTCGTCACCAAGGTCCAGTCCTACCACCAGTCGCACAGATCACCTGCTCGGAGCCAGCCTGAGGACCGAGGCCATACCCTCGCTGGGACTTCACTTCTGTTTTTGTTCAGGATGAAAGACGAATGAGCAAAAGAAAGAGAAACACTGAAAGCAATCACAGGGTTCATTTCCCTTTGTTTCCCTAATAGTAAATATATATAAATTATATATGGATACAGACAAAACTCAAAAATAAACAATTTTCTGTTGTGTCTGTGCCGGAATAAAAGATTTAGCTTTGTTCTTTTCCTGATGACGGTGTTTAGTAATGCAGCTACAATGTAGAAATTTCAAATGGATAATAAAATTTATTTTATATGTCCCTAAAAGGACACTCCCTCGTCGGGTTCCTTCCTGTAGCTTACAAGAAACCTGGTGTCTTGCTTTACATTCCCAAATAAAAGAAATTTAGCTCTCCCAAGATGAGGCTCTCAGTGAAGGAGGAAGAAACACCTGGAAAGGAGACTCGGCACTCACAAAAGAAGCAAATCAAAAGGCAGTCTAAAAAAATAAAGCATGATATTTTATTAATGCAACACACACTAACAAAAAGACTTTCCCAAATGAAACCGGTAAAACAACATACACATGAATATAGATATATATATATATATATATGCAGAAGCAAGTAATAATAAAATACTCACAAGTAATCAAATGCATGAGACAAGTAATCAAATGCATGAGATAAAACACAAGCAAATAGCAAAAGACTTGCAAATAATAATGGGACACTCACAAGTTCAATGCAAAGGAGCAAAACATAAGCAGATAATAATGGAAGTCCAATGCAAGAAACAAGCAGTCAAATGCCAAGAATGACCTCGGTCAAATGAGACTCCAATATAAAGAGCGTGTATACACAACATGAAAACATCACAGAGCAATTAAACCTATAGCTTAAACATCATCATTTGACAACACATCATCTGGTCAACATGACTGGGAAGCCCTTTTCAGTCATCCTGAAGTCTTAAATGGGACAGCAAAAATTTCCCAGTGACTTTGCGTCCACCCTGCGAGTGAGTTTCTGTATGAGTGCCAAAACCTCCTGACTTTAATACCTTTTACTAACACAGAGACTTCTAGAACTTCCCACCTCCCTTCATCTGTTGCAAAACCAAGGCTGACCGTACATGTCTATTTCAAGGCCAAGACGGAAGCTGGCCGACCCCTTTCTTTTGACTCCAAGACCGATCAATCAATCAATCAGAGTACTTGTAAAGCCCGCTACTTACCCGTGAGGGTCTCAAGGCGCTATGGGGAGGGGGGGTGCTGCTACTGCTCGAAGAACCAGGTCTTGAGGAGTCTTCTGAAGGCGAGTAGGTCTTGGGTTTGCATTATGTGGGTAGGGAGGGTATTCCAGGTCTTGGTGGTGAGGTAGGAGAAGGATCTGCCACCGGAGGTCGTTCGTTGGATGTGGGGGACAGCGGCGAGGGCGAGGCTGGCGGAGCGGAGCTGAGCTGAGCTGGCGGGTGGGGGTGTAGAAGCTGAGTCTGCTGTTCAGGAAGGCTGGTCCGGCGTTGTGGAGTGCTTTGTGTGTGTGGGTGAGGAGCTTGAAGGTGATCCTCTTGTCGCCAGTGTAGGTCTCTCAGGTGGGGGGTGATGTGGCTGCGGCGGGGGACGTTGATGATCAGTCGGGCGGAGGCGTTTTGGATGCGTTGTAGTCGTCGTAGGTATTTGGCTGGGACTACTGCTTAGAGTGCATTGCCATAGTCCAGTCTTGTGCTGACGAGGGCCTATGTCACCGTTCTTGTTTCGGTCGGGATCCACGTGTAGATCCTGCGGAGGGTGTTGTAGCAGCAGCAGGAGGAGGAGACTGTGTTGACCTGCTTAGACATGGAGAGGGAGGAGTCTAGGATGAATGCTAGGTTGCGTGCATGGTCAGTGGGTGTTGGTGCTGTTCCCAGTGTGGTCGGCCACCAGGAGTCATCCCAGGCTGAGGGGGTGGGTCCGAGGATGAGGACCTCCGTCTTGTCAGAGTTCAGCTTCAGACGGCTGCCCCTCATCCAGTCGGCGACTGCCTTCATTCCCTCGTGGAGGTTGATTTTGGCGGTGTGTGGGTCCTTGGTGAGCGAGAGGATAAGGTGGGTGCCGTCGGCGTAGGAGATGATGTTGAGGTTGTGATGGCGGGCCACTTGTGCGAGGGGGGCCATGTAGACGTTGAACAGCGTCGGGCTGTGAGATGAGCCCTGGGGGATGCCTCAGATTATGTCTGTGGCTTCGAATCGGAAGGGTGGGAGGCGGACGCTCTGGGTTCTGCCGGAGAGGAAGGACGTGATCCAGTCAAGGGCCTTCTCTTGGATTCTGGCTTCTAGGAGGCGTGTCTTTAGAGTGCGATGGCAGACCGTGTCGAAGGCGGCTGACAGGTCCACGAGGATGAGGGCTGATCTTTCGCCGTTGTCTAGTTGGTGCCTGATGTCGTCTGGCGGCGATGAGGGCTGTCTCTGCTGTGGTTTTGTATGAATCGGACTGGGACGGGTCCAAGATGTTGTTGTCTCCCAGGTGGCAGGCCAATTGCATGTTGACTATTTTCTCGCTGACCTTTGCCGGAAACGGGAGCAGCGAGATGGGCCGGAAGTCCTTGGGGTCCGCCTTGAGCGTTGATTTTGGCGTGCTTCCAGCTTTCCGGGAATGTCGCTGTTTCAAAGGAGATGTTGATTACCTTCCGTAGTTGGGGTGCGATGGCTGCGTCTGCTTTGTTGAATATGTGGTTTGGGCACAGGTCTGACGGAGATCCTGAGTGGATGGAGTTCATGACCTTGCGTGTCTCGTCGTCGTTGATGTTGGACCAGGAGATCAGGCGGTAGGCGCTGGTAGTGTTTACGGGGGAGGTGGAGTCTGGTGTAGTCGGGGTGGTCGTGGTGTTGAAGCTGTCGTGGATGTCAGCGATCTTGCGGTGGAAGAAGATGGCTAGTGAGTTGCACAGTTCTTGTGAGGGCGGGATGTCGCTGGATTGGGGTTGGAGAGTTCCTTTACGATGCTGAAGAGCTCCTTGCTGTTGTGTGCGTTGTTATCCAAGCGGTCTTTGAAGGAGGATCTCTTGGCTAATCTGATGAGGTGGTGATGTCTGCGGGTGGTGTCCTTGTGGGCTGCGTGGTTGTCCGGTGTGCATTCGTGGAGCCATATCTTCTCCAGTTTCCGGTATGCGCGTTTGGAGGTCTGGAGCTCGTTGGTGAACCAGGTGGCTCTCTTGCTGGCGTGGCTGTTGGAGGGTTTCTTGAGCGGGCGAGGGTGTTGGTGCAGTTGTCGATCCACTGTCTGAGGTAGCAGGCTGCGGCGCCTGGGTTGGTGGGGTCGGCGGGTGGGTTCTGGGCAAGGGTGGTGATCAGCTGGTCTTCAGTAACTTTGCTCCAGCAGCGGCGAGGCAGCTGTTGGGTGCAGTGGTGCGTGGTTGGTTTCTTGAAGGTGAAATGGACGCAGCGGTGGTCGGTCCAGTGGAGTTCGGTGGTGTGGTCGAAGGCGACGTGGGTGCCTGTGTAGAAGACGGGGTCTAGCATGTGGCTGGTGGCGTGGGTGGGTGCGGGAATGAGTTGTCTGAGGCCAAGGTTGGCGAGGTTGTCGTTCAGGGTGGCGGAGTTGGCGTTGTTGTTTTTCTCGAGGTGGAGTTCAGGTCCCCAAGGAGGATGTAGTCCATGGAGGCGAGTGCGTGGGTGCTGGTGAGGTCGGCGATGGAGTCGCTGAACTGAGACCGGGATCCGGGGGGTCTGTAGAGGAGTGTTCCTCTGAGGGTGGTGTTGGGGTCGGTGTGGATCCGGAAGTGGAGGTGTTCGGCGGTGTTCAGGGTGTCGTCTGTGTGGGTGGCGACCTTGAGGGTGGACTTGTGGACGATGGCTATTCCTCCTCCTATTCCGTTGGCGTGATCCCTGCGGGTGATCTTGTGGCCGTCCGGGATGGCTATGGCGATGTCTGGCGCCGAGTAGTCGTTCCACCAGGTCTCAGTCAGGAAGGCCACGTCTGGGGCGGAGGTGTTGAGCAGATCCCAGAGCTCGACTGTGTGTTTGCGTGCGGAGCGGGTGTTGAGGAGTATGCAGGGGAGGTGGATGGGTCCAGTCCTTGGAGGTTTGGTGGCTCTGTCGCAGGTGAAACTGCAGGTGCAGCAGGAGAAGGGTCTGTTTCGGGCAGCCTGGAAGCAGGTGTGGTTTCGGCAGGCGTTGAGTGCGTGGAGGGTGTTGTCGTCGTAGTGGAGTCTGATGTCATGGCGTTCGCGGGGTCCAGGGGTTCTGGCGCAGACGGGCTTGCCAGCGGCACGCCTGCTGCGCACGTCCGCTGCGCGGCTGTGCAGCATCCAGCATATCTGGGGAGGTGGGAGGGAGTAGCAGCTGGGAGGCGGGAGCAGCGAGTGGGCAGGGGGCGGGGGCGCAGGGGGCACAGCAGCAGCGAAACAGTGATACAGAAAGCAAAATGGGACACAAGGGGGGGGAAACAAGTGGCACAGAGCAGAAAACGAGGCACGAAGAGGGGGAAACAGTGGTACAGAAGGCAAAATGAGGCACAAGGGGGGGAAACGAGTGGCACAGAGCAGAAAACGAGGCAATGAAGGGGAGACACTGGCACAGAAGCAAAAGGGACAGAGGACACTTACCAGTGGCAGCGGCAGCATGAGCACACAGTCAGAGCTGCGTGGAGGGGGAGCGACCTACCAGGAGGGTCAGGGGTCGCTCAGAGAAGGATATTCCTCTCTCACGCTTTCAAACTCACATCCCACACATTCTGTCCCGACCTGGCTGTTTTGCTCTGTGCTGAGAAGAAAGAAAAACATCGCTCTGAAGCTGCAAGAAGGCACGAAATGAAATCAGGCAAGAGCACAAAAATCATAATCTACATTCAAAATGTAGTCTGTTAAAACTCAGTGTCCAAGGTCAAAACAATATCACAATACATAAAAATGCATATAGCATTACACATGGTGAGGAAAACGTTAAATAAAGATGCTTGAACGGAAGTTCACGAGATTATTGTGCTTTACATATTGTCCTGCAACAATATTGTATCCAGATGATAAACTCCCACAGTATCCTGAAGGTAAGTACCTACAGACAAATGTAGCTTTATTAGCCTTCGCTCCACATCTCTGTAACTTGTACACATATACATTAGCAAGATATGTAGGTGTGGAGTTAAGAATGAATGTGTGATTGTATTCCGTAACCCGAAATCACGCTGTACCTTCAAAGCGCCGTCATTAGAACGAATGTGTCTTTAGTACACATTTGTTCAACACACAAGTTGTTATAATGACTTACCTTAGGGGGGGCTCTGAATTTTAAAATAGGTTCATTTACTACTCCAACTCCAGTATGTGCAACAGCATACCAAGTTGTTATAACGGCTTCCGTTCTAAAGACGTGTTGGTTCTTTTGCCGGCGTTGTTAAAGCACAGTGGTGTTCCGGCTTTCGGTCTGAAGGACATTTCCCATTAAGAATAGTTCATCTTTACTTACCCATATGTACTTAACTTTACGATATTTTGGAAGTCCATATTCTGGCTACAACATTTCTGTAGGACGATATTCTGATATACGACAGTTGCCTCGCTGTTGTCACTTTCATTTGCTCCGAAAAATCTGATCAGATGCTGCAAGAGAAGTCTTTCCTCTATTTCAATTTAAAAATGTAATGCTAATTCAAGATGTTCATAGCTAAGGCAAAGCTAGAATTAACAAGAAAAAAGTGCATTAAGTGGAATCTATAAGGACCGACACAAGATGAGTATTGGCTCTATCTCTTATGGAAACAATTGAGGTATGGAGAAGTTCAGAAAGCTGGTAAAACGAAGGTGCAAGCTGTAGACATGCGAGTATGACCTTAATGTTGGGCATGAAACTCTCTGTATTCAGAAAATCTGTAGTCATTCACATCCCCTATCGCGGTTTACTGCCAACCTTCACATCCCGTGATGAAGCCATGGATTGGCTGCAGTTTTGATATATGAAGCTTATACACTGTATGATTGGTCCGGGCTCTGTCTGTATCTTCTAAGCATGAACAGAACTTTTATTTAATTCCAGCTCTAAGTTTTTGATCAGGACCTGAACTATCCTAGGCTGGCAGCTGCATTCTCCTGTGGAAGCCAATGATCTGAACTGTCTGAGAAGGGGAAACGCTGCCCATACCCGAAGGACTAACACAAGGCCAAGTTAAGTAGAATCTGCAGAAAGACCATGCCCTGCAGCCAAATAAGTATTAAATGAATGCAGGATATCTGTGATACCTGAGAGTTATCGAAGTTCAGGAACCATTGAGGGCTCTGTAGCTATTGGTAAGGCTGCTATGCCCCTTCACCTATCTGACCTGTATCACCCTTCCCTATGCCAGAGAGGGAACAAATGATTTTCCCTTGTACTATAGATCATTGGGGTGCGTCCTCTTGGCATAAGCGACTGACTACTTTTCAAGAACAATTTGAACAATCCTATGATGTCAACTTCTAGAGAAACGTTGAGTAGCCTTTTATGTATGTTTTTGGTATTTGTACAATGCAGACCTAGCCAAAAGGCACCAGAACGCTGTATGCTGTCGAAGGCACTCCAATCACTCCGTGAGTGATTGGAGTGGTGCTGGTTTTTAGGAGCAGAAGTGGGCTGTTTCTCTAATGTGATTTAAGTGTCTTCAGATCTTTGCTAACCTGAGAAGGGTTGTGGTGATCCTGATGGACACAGGAACATGGTTCTGTAGGGAGCCGGCTTTCCATGTAAGGCATTAAAATGAGGTAAACTATGCAGACTGTCCAGACAACCCCTATTGGTTTACAGGGCTTAATTTAATCCCAAATGCTCTCTTGTGTGGTAATATTGGTGAGTAGTTTAGACTTATCAGAGGGCAGTGTTAAGCATTTATTGTACACAGAGCCAGTAAATGAGACCTGCTCAAGAAGAATCTCATGACCGACTTAGGAGAAAATACAGTTTTTAAATTATTTTTAGACACCAAGATCATCGCAATCAGAAAGCCGCAAATACATTTACTCAAAAAACATTGCTGAAACATTTCAATTTAAAAAATGTTGTCTACATTTCCTAAACGGAACTGTTAGGCTCTTGTGTTGAGACCCCCAGCCCGGTTGTTTTACAGATTTAAAAACTGTTACTAGTCGGTTAGGCCTTAAAACTATTTAGATTTTTTTGGGTAGTTTTCTAAAAATGTCCCATCTGTACTAAGTTTCTGGAACAGAGAATAGTGTTCAGTAGCTCAACCTGGCCCCTTACTTGCATCTTAGTATGAGGGACTTAAGGAACCTCTTTAAAGCCAATAAGATAAAAACTGTCTCCACTCCCACCAAGTAAGAGCTCCATGAGGTGTGGCTCACTGGTTAGAGGCGGCAGACCCGAGTGCAGAGAACGGCCCGGGACCAGGGTTCGATTCCCGACGCGGCAGGGTCTTGGACCAGGATCAGCGGACTGATAATTCTCGCATCGGTGCCCACTCCGACCAGGGAGCACACTCGGCAACTCTGGGCATTAGCTTGCCTCATCTCTACAACGGCTCCCACAGACGCCAGGGATGCCTGGTTTCACCCTGGAGATACCCAAAAGGGACCATCTCACAGGGAAAACCAGGACGGGTTCCCCAGCAGTCTACAGCGCCGGGACACTTGGGTAGAGTAACTGTGCGCTATACAAGTATCCCACATTTACATTTACATTTACATGAGCTGCTTGCCCCGTTGGATGCAGCCAAGTAAAAAAAAGAATCCGTACCGTCCTGAAGAGGAGGGATCAGTGATGATGAGACTGTTATCAGTTCACAAGGGAGTTGTCCCCCCCCCCCCCCCACCCTCTCCTGTAAGCAGAGAAGATGAGGAACCTATGTGCTAAGCATGCACATGAGAGTAGGCCAGGCCAAACCAGGCACATAGAAGAACTGGAGGGTCCAGACCTAGATTTGGAGGGACTAGCCAAAAGAGTAGCCCTTTAAGCCAGTATCTTGGCAATAGAAAAGAGAGGGCTGGCATGGGTCTTGCACCCAGGAATGATGGCAGTAACAAAACAGAGAGGAAACTTTCGACCTTAAAATCCCCAAAGGGATTGTCCCCAAATATGTTGAGGGTGACGATATAACTAAATGGTTCACAGTGTTTGAGAAAGCTTGTAGAATCATAGTTGCTCCAGAGACACTGGGGCTCTCTACTCTGCGAGCTTTTCTCAGGCAAGTGCAGGGATAGACTCTTGACACTTAGTGAGACAGATACTGAGTCCTTTGACCTAATGAAAGAGACCCTGATTGAGGGCTTTGGATACACCACTGAGGAGTAGAGAATTAAGTTCAGGGAGACTCATAAAACCGCGAGTCAGGCCTGGGTAGATTTTGTTGACTTCTCAGTCAAAATACTAGGTGGCTGGTTAAAAGGAAACACGGTGCAGGACTTTGAAGGGCTCTATAATTTGACAACAAACAAGCACATATTAGCAAATTGTACTTCTAACAAGTTACACCAAAATCTGATATATACATCACTTTCTAGTCCCAGAAAGCTGATGAGTGGGTAAGACCAGGGTACCCAAAACGTCAAAGGGTGACACCAAGAAGGAAGGGGGGGGGGGATCCTCTCCACGAAAACAGGAGGGAGGTGGTCAGATCGCCAAAGAAACTCTCAGTACCCCAGATCCCTAAAATAAGAAGAGAGTAACACCCACCCCAACTCTGGCAAGCAAAGGTAGTGGGACCTAGGATAAAAAATGCATTTGAACAACAGGATCTGTTCTGACCTTTTTTGGATAATCAAATACAGTATTTCTGAATGAACGAATGACTGCCAGCATGCAGATTGCTTCAGAGTTGACCCAGCCTGTTCCAAGATGGTGGTTAGCACTGGGCTGTCCAGTGTAACTACAAGGTAAGACTCCTCAAATGAGAAAGCCGTCTGTGGCAGGAGAGATAGTGAAGGGTGTTCACAGGTGAGGTTACAACTACACGTGTAGCCATAGTGCCCATAGAGAGGGAGGGTACTCCTATCTGGCATAAGGTGGTAGTCCGTCCTGACCTACCCTTAGACTGTATTCTGGGCAATACCCTCCCAGAGGTAGGTCTGGTCCCAGATGGAGTGGTTGCCCAGGGCACCTCCAGCCCAGAGTTCTAAGGAGCCAGCCCCTGTAGTTAGGAAACTGGGGTTCCAGAAGAAATAGATAAAGGGAAGGGAAGCCACTCCTAACCAGAGTTCCAGAAGGCCAAATGCTTTCTGACCCAGTAAGGGTAGAGTCTAAAGCTGGCACTGGTGAGGCTTCCCCTGACCACATGGACGTCCTGAGCAGCCCGGCAACTGTCGAGCTACAGGGTGTCTCCCCTGCACTGACAGGAGTGAGAGTGGAAGAAGGGTGTCTGCCACATGATGTGGTAGCCCCACACTTTAAACATCGAGAGGTTCCAAGAACCCACAGTTGCCCCTAAAGCAGCTCAACCACTTGTCAGTGGTGAGCGTAGGGTGTGGTTTTGAATACCGACGGCTGTCAGTAGCTTATGCTGGGTGCTAGCCTTCATGGCAGCACTATATTTGGCATGGGAGGCAGACCCTATGGCAAAAAGCAAGTTAGGCCCCCTGAACCTGTTGGTTATGGTGGTGTTATTCAAGTGTTGGGTAACCTCTTTGTGTAAGCAAGGTGTTGCCCTAGCAAAGTTAGGGATAGCGGAGGTGGGCACCTCATTACCCAAGCTCAAAGGGGAGGAAGAAAAGGGCCCAGCTGGAGGAAAGGTTCCCTTTAAAATAGGTCAGCTTCCCAGAGGAAGTGACCTGGACAATAAGATGTGAGGCAGAGTAGGCCCTGCAATAGTACAGCCAACTTCCTTCTTCCTCACCTGACAAAGTAGGAAATCTCTCCCTGGGGTGAGCTTAGTCTCCTGGTGGGGGGTTGTGTAGGAAGCTGGACTTCTTTGCAGATGTCCCCCTCCCCCACTTTTTGTCTTCATTTGAGCTGCTGGATTTTTTTTTTGCGACTGACAGTGCACTGAAGTCTGCTAACCTGATTTCAGTGCGGGTGCTCTTTCACCTAAAATAAGTTAGTCTAATGAAAACCCAATTGGCAAGAACTTTAGCAACCCCTGTAATTCCCTTGTATATGGTACCCAGGGCATGGGTACTAAAGAGGGTCCCTAAGGGCTGCAGCATGTCTTATGTGACCCTAAGGACCCATTCACAAATTGCGTGCAGGCTGCCATTGCAGACTACGTGCCATGTTGTAAAGCATGAGTGAAAACATGGCATGGCACACTCCCTGTGTACCATGTTAAAATCACTGCAGGTAATATATGTAAGTCACCCCAGGCTTTGTATCCCTAAGGCAGGGTGCATTATATTACATGTGAGGGCATATCTGCATGAGCAGATATGCCAAGTGATGTCTAGTTCAATTACTAGATAGTACAAGTGACCAGGGAAGCCATCCAAAGTATATGTACTGGGCACTGGTCAGTCAGAGTTCCCCAGCCCCATGATGCTTTACTGAAACCTATGATGTTTGGTATCAAACACCTTGTCTTAATAAATCTGCACTGATGCCAGTACTCGATTTGTTATGACATTCACCCAGAGAGCACCTTAGCGGGTCCCGTGAAACCTTACTAGTCTTGTAGTGTGCTGGCTGACTAGATTCTTCCAGCCTGCCACCAGACAAATTTCTGACCCCTGCATGTGAGAGTCAACGCTCTCTGGAGGTGTTATCACTTCCTTCAGCAGGATTGCTAGTGAATCTGCATCCCAAGGCCAGAGGCTCCAAAGCCTCTGCTGCTTTTGATATGTAACCTCAGCTTCCACCAGACTTTGGGAATGCTGCCACTCCCTGCCCTGGACAGGTGGGAAATTAGAGTCAGGAGGCATGCTGCACTACCAGGCTGTATACACCCCTAAGGTGGGCAGCTGGAAGTATAAAGCCATGAAAGGGTTTCACCATCTTGTTTGTGGTGAAATTAGGAACTCTGGGACAGAGTGATGCCCTCTCCTCACTGGAAGTGGTCATCTAAGGGGCGTAGTGACTCCAGGAGTAAGTAGCGCATTGGCTACTACCCTACACTCCCCTTAACACCCCTAAATGTAGTATTTTGGTGGTCCCCTTCCAGGAAAACAGATCAAGTCAAGGCTTTGTCTACTATTAACCAAAGAGGACCCAGAAGGATCAACAGAGCGAAAACAGAGGACCTGCGCCAAAGATTCGTACCAAACCCGGCCCGGTTGCTTGTACTTCACCAACCACCAAGGCCGGCTTCACAAAGAGATGTACACCCTCCCCAAACCCTTGGAGAACCACCCAGCACCTCAACAACTGGGAAAGATCTCCCCTGAAGTGTAGGACCCACTTCCCTGCCCTGCAAGCAGCACCGAAAAGCAGCTGTCCGGTATCTCATCATGCTGACCATCGGATCCACTGAGGGTGCATCTTGCCAGGAGTAGGTCAACAAGGCTCTACAAGGTCAGATCCGTCTCCCCACTGAGTTTGGAAGTACCAGGACCCCCAGGAACTGCCCTGCACCAATGTCCTGGGTACTGGAGCAGTTGCCACAACCAAGGCCTGTTGCTCCGTGTCCAGTCTGGTCGCCACCGACACCGGCCTACTTTTGAGAGACTTCAGGATCCACAATACCAGCCCCAAAAGTGGCCTTGCTGCCCTGTTTTCCTCATTCACCAGGTCTCCGGCACAGAGTAAGAGCCTCTTGCCAGCCCGACCCCGTCGGACGAAACACATATGCAGTCGAGCCCAACAGCCCGAGTCCAAGGAAACCGACTAAGTCCCTGTGCCCCAGAGACCCTCAAGAACTGAGCCCTCCTTAGGGTTCTGCCGAACTGGTCCAGCAGTCCCTGCTTGCTGCTTCTTTCTACAGGTACTTTTCCCATTGGTTTTAACGGGTAGCATTCGAGGCTATTGCCGCCAATACCTCTGCACCTCAGGACAGACAAACTTTAACTGATTGGCTCCTATTTACTTTTAAGCCCAGAAGAACAATCCTGTCAGTAATTTGCAAGACCGTTCTGTAGGTCGTTTGCAAGTGTCCGTATGCCGTGTAGGTTTCTCTCATAGGATAACATTACTGCGTTTGCGGCTTATGACTCAAATCTGACAGCTGTCATTTTCTACTATTTCTACTGTGAAAAATCGATAACATCTAAAGTACTTATTTGTGGGTTTCTGATTGCGATACTCTTTGTGTTTAAAAATAATATAAAAATCTGTATTTTTTTCTAGATTGGTCTCGAGTTTCTTCCTGAACATGTGTCTCTTTTATTGGCTCTGTGTACAACAAATGCTTAACACTACCCTCTGATAAGCCTAATCTGCTTGCCCACATTACCACAAAAGAGAGCCTTTGGGATTGTTAATCTGAACCCTGTAAACCAATAGGGGTCATCTGGACTTTCTGCACAATGTACCTTATTTTGGTGCACTACATAGAAAGCCAACTTCTTACAGGTTCCGTATGCTGGGTGTATAGACGGAGAAAGCCTGCGGCCTTGTTTCTTTCTTCTTTGTCTTCAGTCTCGGCTGGAGGTGTGAAGAGAGCCACTGGATCTGGTGAGCTCATTAGCGCGATATGCAGAAGTTCTAGTTGTGAGGACTTTGTGAATTTTGCTGCTGATTGTGAGGATGGCGCAAGCTATTGTTGTAGGAAAACAGCAGGAGTTTTGCCCCGATTAAGTTGAGCTTCAGAAAGATGCTGGACATCCAGGTCTGGATAAGGTACAGGCAGTATTTGAGGGACTGGATGTCTGGAGTGGGGGAGACGTTCAAGAAGTGTTGCATATCATCAGCATAGTGGTGAATGTTAATGCTGTTATCGGTGAGTAGAGCCCCAGGGGCAGCAGGTAGAGGTTGTAGATGACGGGGGACAAACACTTTAGGAAAACTCTGCTGGTAATGGGGTTCTTATGTGAGCCAGAGGTGCAAATGTGAACAGACTAGTGTCTGATAGATAGGCAGAAGGGTAACTGGTGACGGACGTTGCCAGTAAATCCCTAATTTGGGGAATGGTTGACGGTGGAATGGTCTACATTGATGAAGACATCTGAGATGCTCAGCGATATCAGGTTGTAGGAGTCATCCTTATCTCTAGTTAGGGAGGGTGTTGTCTACGATTTGTAAGGTAGCCGTCTCCTTGCAGCAATGTGATCTAAAGCCACATAGGCAGTCGTGTCAGAGGTGGTTGGCACGGGAGTTGAATGTAAACTGTTTATTCAGTGATCTTGCCCATGACTGGCAGATAAGTGATGGGCCAGTAGTTAACAAAGTTGTCAGTATCTAGTATTGGTATCTTCAGTAATGGGAGGATCTGGCCTGTTTTGAGAGCTTCAGGGAAGATGCCTTGAGTGAGGGAGGCATCAACAATGTTGACTAGGGGTGGGATAACCTCTCTGAAGAGGGCTTTGATGAAGTATTTGGGTAAGACGTCATCTTCATATGAAGTGGATTTAAGGATGCAATCAAGATCAGCAACGGGATCTCCGTCTTCTCTGAAACCGTTGAGTTTGGCACCAATTCCTCTGACTGATATCAAACCATCATTCTTGGGGGTTCGGAATCGGAGGTCAGTTGCTGGTATTGGAGTTTTTGTATTTTTTCTTTGATTTTTGCTTTCTCACGTACACAAACCTAAGTTGCCCCCTCCCCCACCTACTGTTTGAACCGCAAGTAGTTGAGAAACTAAAACACATTACAGAAATTGCCCAGGGCACATAATATGTATAAGATTCAATCTAGCACATAAAGCCATTGGCCAATGTAAAGAATTGACTTAACGATTTATGGAGGGTGTCAATAGTTCACTATTGTCAGTTCTTTACTCTACGTCTCCTGGGGTAATTCAATGATAGGGTCTTCCCGAGTAGGCAGCATATAGGACTGTTGGGGTGGTATTCTGGACCCTGAGAGTGCTAGGAGCTTTTTTTGTGTGTTATACATTTGTTTCATTCTCCTACATGTATATACAAACCTGTTATTGTAACAGTTTCTAGCTCTGACATGAGAGACAGTTTAGGTAATTGCTGTTTTATGCTACAAATGGGTTCCCATTTTGCCTCCGCCATTAAACCTGAACCGCTCAAAAATGCTGCAGCGTCAACGAATAGCATTGTAACCCAAGTTATGTGCATCCGTACCTGTCGCCCTGGGACACTTCTGTCAATCGACTGAACCCACCACGGATGAGGTTCAGCACCAACTAACTGCACCAGGACTTCGAGAAAACATCTCACAGCATTTGCTTCAGTTTTTCTAGTGATGAGGCAATCCAGAAATCACTTCAAAGCACTTTAAGGGAAACCATGGTGTGAGGAAGGAAAATCAACTGTGATACAAGACTGCATGTAAAGTAGAATCCATCCCCATGTCAGGAAGGGAACAAACCAAAACCTTACCTCCAGATGAGAGCTGTAAAAAAAAAAAACTCCTGAATACCTGATTCATCGCCATATTACCTGGGTGTGATTTAGTATCTTAACTGTCTCTAAACAGCTCTTTTCAATACTTGCTTTCCTGATGTGTCTATGGTCAGCATAGAGAGTTTTCATAATTGTTTACTAAGTGTAATTCCTTTCTCTTTTATCCTAATGGGTACTATTTTCGTTATTTGGTATTTAAGTTCTTGTGACATTGTTCTGGTATGAGTGTTTTCCACTATATTGGGCTGCAGGGTCTTAGATGTGAGTGTAATTCAGCCAGTATCACCTCTTTATCTACGCTATTCCATCTCTTGAGTGTGATGGTTTTAACTATTTATTGGAATCCCTGGCATCCAATATGATTTTTGTTATAAGCCATAATCTAAACCTGTTGGGTACTTTTGCAAAGCCCTGATCCCGCTTAATGCGAGTGATCCACCCTTCCATTTGTCAGCCTTTTAATGGTTGAGCCAAGTTAGTGGTTTCCTTGGGATCTTATTGTTAGAAGGATCGAAGCGGGTGTGGGGAGTGATATGTGTGGGTGATGTCTTGGGTCAGAAGTCCGTCAATTGTTCAATTGGTTGTCCTGAATGGTTTGGTGGACTGAGGCAAATGTTGTTGGGAGAATGGATTGGGGATCAGGTTGGAATTTAGGTTGGTGAATGCCCAAAAGGGACTGGGGGTGTAGGATACGACAATGCTGCAGAGTAAAGATCCTGTTATGGTTAGTTATTCTTCATGGCATCAGTTCAGGTTCCTCAGGTCTCCTATGAACTTAAATGCTTTGTATCCGGTCAAGGTAGATTAGTTGACTTAAGCGAAGATTTACGCTCCTGGTTACTTCCACATGATCGCAGGCTCTGAAAGAAAGAAACGGTATGGTGTCTCCATGTAAATATAAGGGACAACCGAAAGCTTGTTGATTGGAGAAATGATAAATTCACATAAAGCAAAAGTCTTCAAACTATTTGGGGGAGCTTGAATGGATCTTGCAAGATGCACCATGATCTGGCAAAGTGTAGCATTTAAATGCCCCTGGCGAACAAAGACAACAATCATGCTGTAACAGCGCTATTATTTCATATTTAGATATATAATATTTATTGCATTTGAGACATTTTCAAAACTGCATTGCAATTGTAGCATTAGCGGTGAGACCGGTACATCAATACAGTGTGAGCATCGGCTCCAAGGAATATAAAGGAGAACCTCAGGCCGCCTAACCATGAGTCCTTCCACAGAACCAAAAGTGTTCGACAGCCATTAATACTGGAGGAGTGGTACAAGCAATGGATGAAGACCAGTGCCTACAACGACACATTGCTGCCAAGTGCAGGAACAGATCATATGGACCGCAACAGACACCGTACTCTAGCCAATGGGAAGTAGCTAGTTGCTCTACTTAACACCTTGCGTAAAGCTAGAAGAGAGGCTACAGCTCAGACAAAGGAGAAACTTACATAAAAGTATGGTTACTTAGAATAGATGCACTAGTGAATAGAGAGATAACCAGATATCTATCACCAGTCAAAGAGGAACTAGCAGCTACAGTCCCTGTAGAGTACAGCAAGACTCCATCGGCGAAGACGGTGCAGATTTTTTGCAGTGCATCGCATTGTCGGCAACTTCTGCTAATAGTAGATGGATACTTCAGGGATTGAGAGGTGGATGTAGGTAATACTCTGTAACGGACAATTGTGTGTACGCAGAGTAAGACTAAGGCTCCCTGTTTTCTATGTTTACAGATAAATACAGACATCAAATAATGTATTTTCCTGTCAGTATATATTTTAAAATGTGGATAAAAACGGAAATTAGGATGTTTTATGAGTGAATTCTAACCGTTGTCAGTTATGACTGCTGATAGCTGTGGATTAACAGATAAGAGCGCTAACAAAAATCAAGGAAAGTAAGTTGAGTAATACGTCTTAACCAGTAGTAGATGTACACAAAGTTGAAACTGGAATTTTCATGTTTTCATATAAGTGTACTGATATATCATCTGTGGGTGTTTACATGTTCAATGACACCTGTTGGTCATTAAATTATGATGGCACATTTATTGGTTAAATAAATGTGGAAATATACTAGTTTCAGTAGAATTTTTTCACAAATCCAAAATAAATATTGATAACTACAGACCTAAATATCAAAAAAAGAAATACCATAAAACAGGGAGCTTTAATTAAGACATGAAATGAAGACTGACATTTTGAGATTCCAATAAGGAGATCTGAAGACCAGACCTTCTCCATCATCGCATCACGTAACCGGGGTCTCTGGATGATGGAGAAACCAAAAGATTTATGAGAACACTCAAAATGTGATTTGATTGAATGTTTGTAAAGTGCAAGTTCACACCAAGGAACATGTTCTAGATTTAAAGAACACTGCTAAACAGAACACATGTCCAGCCTGACTCAGAAAAAGAGAGCACAAGACGGTCATTAAATAGAGTCCACGTAAAAGGAAAGTATTCCAGATTTACCTGATTGAGGAATGAGTCTGACGATTGCAGAGCAGAACACAGAGAGCAACCCAGAGTCTGGAGACAAAATGCATTAAGGACTTCTTTCCAACATGCAAAGGGTTGATTCGTGGAATTTGCAGAACAGACAGAGAGCTTTGGACGAGGACCATTACAGTTCTGTGATTAAAAACACAATCTTTTACAAAGTCAGGAATGTTATTATATTTTATTGTGGCCTTTTATAAAGTGCAGACCTAGCCCACAAGAGAAGCAGGGTGCTGTCCACTTGCAAAGCTACAAAGGTTTGCAGGTACAGTTACAATAGGAGCTTTGGTACATGCAACAAAAAAAAAAGAAATACAGTATCTCAGTGAGGAACTGCTTGGCAAGCGAGAGGGGGGGGATACATCCTATGATTGTTGGAAGATTGCAAAGATGTGTAAAAGTGAGTAAGCTGGAGATGCGACTAATCAGCGTTCCATTGACCCCTTTCCCTGTCTCTCTTAGAGCTGACAGTGCTGATAGATGTGTTATGGTTGGGATGAAGAGACCATCAGGGAAAGGTGGAGATCAGAGGACTATTCTCTGGTAGAGACCTGTTTCCTCATCAACCTGTTGGAGTTAAGGCCATTCACCTGTTGCTGAATGCCTTTCTACAGCCCATCAAAGGGGCAACGCCACAAGCAGGTGTGATGGGGGCTTTGCTCCTCTGTCGAGAGTCCTTTTGTGTTTGGAGTGTCAGGCCATTTCACTGGTCGTGAACCACCTGGCAGGATCTTTGAACTCAGGGCAGATAAACAAATCCGGCAGCACCTGGTTGATCACGAATGGCGGTTGTATCGGAGGTGGGACCAAGGATCTTCCAGCAATGGGGAAACTCTGGCTAGATCTTTTTGCACCATTGGGAACACAGTGTCAAAGCATTTACTCGCTGGAGTTTCCAAGAAAGTTTTATCATGGATGCATTCCGGATAGAGTGGATCATGGGACAGCTGCACGCCTTTCCGCCACTGCCTCTCATGATCAAATTCTGGAAAAGATCAGGAATGGCCAGGCACAAGTCATCCTAGTGGCTCAGGATTGGACAAGAAAAGGGGTACCTGAAACTTATGGGAATGAACACCTTCACTCTCCGATCCACGTACCAGTTCGGTAGGATCTTCTCTTGAAGCAGCAGGGCGAAGTCCTGCACCCAAACATGAACTTCCATGCACGGAGATTGAGCGACGGCAGTTGGCTGCATTCAATCTTCCTTCTAAAGTTGTGGATGTCATCCGTGCTGCCAGGCATCCGTCTACAAAGTCTGTCTACGTTGGTCACTGGGGCAGGTTTGTGGCCTGCTGTAGCACCCACATTACAGACCCGTTATAAGCCAAACTGACAGATGTCTTGCTTTTTTTTTAATCTCTGGCCCAACAAGGATTTGCACTGGGCACTGTTTATTTATTTTAAAGGTTTTAAATAGTGCTGGCTAGACCCGGAGGTATCAGAGTACTTTACATGAGTATCAGACCATAGTTGCAGTTTACATCGTTATAAAGGTTACACAGTTGTTAGAGCATGGCAACATAGTTACATGTGTAAGGTCGAGATAGACAATAAGGACAGATACGTAAGGGAAAAAGCAGGCAAGGGGAGAGATTCAGGGGAGGCCGGTAGGAGCAGGGGAAGTAGACAGAGCATGAAGGAGGGAAAGAGGAGGGGAGGGTGAGAGACAGCATGGAAAGAGGAGGAGGAGGATGACGGGGACACAAACCGGTAGACGAGTCAAAGTTGCGTCCAAAGTCTAGTAAGCTGTGATCCCAGGGGGAAGTGGTATCATTTCCCATCTCTGTTGCGAGAGGTTCCCTTTACGCAGCGGACTCTCTCAGAGGGGTCTCTGAGACTCCAAGGCCTACATACTGGATCCTTCCCCAAAAAATGGGAGAGGGAGTGCTTTGCCAAAGGGTGCCATACCATACATCAGCTGTGAGTGGCTCCATTGGCGCTGTGGACTCTCTCAGCGGGTTCGCTGAGACGCCAGAGTATAAATATTGGATCTTTTCCCAACAAGGGGAGAAGGAGTTCTTAGTCAAAGGTTAGAAAGGACAGGGGGCTAGGTGGTGTAGCAAGCAAGGGGGAGAGGGAATAGGAGCAAAGGAAGTAGACAAAGAAAGCAGTACAAAATGGGAACAAACAGCATCAGTATTGGGGAACAGACTGTTTTCTCTCTGTGGCCATGAGTTTGCCCCATCTCAAAGGTAAAAGCCTAGCACCAGGGGTGTGGAATTTTTGGAAAAAAAGTACTTGTCCAAGGGACAAAGTGCTACAGAAATCTTCTTGTCCTGTAATAAAATCCACCTGTCCCCTTTACTACCTAAATCATTTAGCTGCTGATTTGACTAATCGGTTACACCCTCCTAAGTAAAGTTGCCTTCTGCTTCTGCCCATCAGTAGTAAGAAACCACACAAATCCCTTTACAGCAACCTGTACGATTCTATATTCCTGTCACCATAACTTCTAAACACATCCCCTTTCCACTCAATTACAGTCCAAAACCCTTCCACTGACTCATCATAGGCTCCATCCCAACCCCTTTGCTTCTGTCCTTTCACACTAAAAGCATCATGTTACCCATTTCTCTCAATACAGACAGAATAGTGTTATCCCTCCTCTCTCTCATTACAGGCCGCAGGTTCCATCCCCTATTCATCCACTACACAGAATACAGGTTCCATGCTTGGCCCATTTGTCTCCAACTCACTGCATGTTCTATGCCCCTAGGGGTATGTAATGCTGTGGCTCGTGAGCAGGTAGCATAAAAGACACTGGTGGCAGACTTACTAGCCAGGAGAAAAGAGACAAATGGTGGTTGCAGTGAGTTCACAGAGTGGAAATATGTGGAACCAGAGTTGGAGATGTGAGGGCTACAGTGATGAAGTAGTGTACAAGAATGCAAGGAAGTATGCAAAGAGGATGCTGATAAGAGAGGTGGTCAGGTTTGAAGAACAGGAGTTGAGGTGCTAAGCAGGGAGTGAGCGGCAGAAGGAAAGATGAATGTGATGAGAAGGGACTATAGCCACTAGCAACTGAAAGATACAAGACAAACGCGAGGCATATGTAAGATTATTTGTTCACTTTTTCAAGTAGGCAGGGGTTGGTTTATTCCGGGCGGGAAGAGCAATTTGGTGTAACCCCCAATATACTGGTTTATAGAAGCACCTTTCACCCCTGACGTCACACCCTGGGAGCTTCAGGATATCAGAATAAATAGGAAAAACAACAAAAGGGGGCCTCAGAAACATAAACCCCAATAACATACATATATTTAAGTAAAATCACCTCAAAATCAAGACACAGTCAATACTCGCAGTGTAACAGACACACTCTGAACTTGATTATTTTTGGGCGAAAGTACCAAAAATGCAAACTGAAATTGAAAAAGCGAAATACCCTGCATATTTAGTGTACTTTCACTGTAAATTGCAGATCCTAGCACATGACTATAATATAATACAATGCACACTATTGCCACTTTTTGCAGCTTTAATTATGGTTGATTAATCGGCATGCGCTATTTTTAAATCTAGTCATGTGTCCTGGGGTGGCTCATGATAGACTTGTTGCTAGCCGAATAGTCCCACTTAAACGCAGAAGCTGCTGGCTTCCTGCTTGGCCCAGTTGTTGATTTAAAATGTGTATCCCCCTTCCAATGGATTAACAGTTTAACCATGGTACTCTCATCCTCAGGGGAGTACTGATGCTATTCTCTTAGACTACTGAGCTTGTAACTGCCCAGAAGCCTGAAACATCAGATAACGAAAATAACCTGTCCCCACAATCAAGAGAATCAACAGGTACCTTAAGCTCTCCTGTGGTTTACAGTTAATTTTTCGTGAACCAGGACTATAATTCCTGTCTGAGCCACTGTCGAGCTGAGCAATATATGTAGAGGGAACAGTACAACTGACTAACCAAGCCAGGGACTGCATATTAATATGAGTTTTACCTCTCCTTCAGAGCCAGAGACCTAGCCTAACTAAAGTGGTTATAATTACGGGGGTGGGGCTGAGCTGACGAGGGGCTCAGTGTAGTCAGGGTTAGAAGTGATAGTAATAACATGAGGGGCCGTCACAACAGAATACACACTGACCTGAGATTTGCATGTAGAGGAGGGAAGACAGGGTGACACTTTGAAGCGTACCCGCTTTAGTTACAACTTGTGTGCTGCTTGCTGCTCCTCCAGTGTGGATCCCCTGGATGTTATCAGTGAATGTTACCACCGCTCCGGGCTGACCCGTAGATTGATTGTCTTGCTGGTTGCAAAAGTCGTTGGAGAGAGGCGCGCTCGCAATACCAGCACCAGCTGTAGTCCGCAGTTGGTTCTGGCCACCAGCTGTAGTCAGACCCACTCTTCAGTTCACCTTCTGGACCTGCTGAAGAACTCTGATGACTGCTTGCTGCTGTGGCCTGCTGTGTGTTTCAGAAAACTGCCTTGCTGCACCAAGAAGGACTGCTTTGCTGCCTAAAGCCTGCCTGTGCCTTTAGATGCCTGCTCAGCAGCTTGAGACCTGCTCTCCACCTTGAACCCAGGACTTCCAGAGTGCCACCAAGGGCTAGTTGACCTGCCTAATGATCAGAGCCTTAGGGACAGAAAAGGCTGCAACCATTTTGAACCTGCCCCTGGTCTCAGCCAGAGTGAGTCTTGGCCCTCCAAGTGGCTCACATCAAGTCCTGGACCCTTGGAAGTGATGCTAAAAGTGCCCAGATAGTCCAAATCCAAAACATGGGACTTAAATAATTTTTGCCCAGAAAGTGTTCTGAGAACGAAAAGAAGATCAGGACCTATGTGCTCGTCGATCTGCTCAAGGTGCATGACCGGTTGACCTAAATTGGTAGCAGCTTCCACTATGTTTTTCTCTGCAGCAACAAATCCTTTTCAGTGGCTCCTTGCAGAAGGGTTATCTGACATCGTGGAGCACTTGTTGACTACAGCCTGCTTTTCGTCCTGGTCAAGATTTTTGACTTTTGAAAAAGAGACCAAGTCCAAAAGTAGGATTCTTCACCGCCACTTCGTCCAGCGTCTCCCTGACAATGACACCTCCTCCTCAGACAACGCCTGCTGCCTTGCCCTGCTGAACTTAACAATGTCAGATGTTTTTCCTTGGAAGGTTAACGGAGACTGGGTCCAATCAACTTTGTGTAGCCGTCCCGCGCTGCTTTGCCCCGGTCCTGCGCGACTTGATGTCTGCAGTTGGCACTTGGATCTTTTAGGCACTATTTTTCACTTTAAACGTTACAAAATACAGAGCTTCAGCTCTACTGATTTTTTTTTCTCATTTTGGTGTCAAATAATTTATTACATTTAGTTTGACTCTATTTTTCAAAATTGGTGTGGGATTTTTTTGTGTTGTGTTTTCACTTTATTACTGTTTGAAGTGCTGCGTAAACACTTAACACATTGCCTCAAAGTTAAGCCTGGCTCCTTTTGTGCCAAGCTACCAGAGGGTTATGCACAGGTTAATTAAGTGACTATTCTGATTCACCCTGTCCGGGATTTTGGCTGCTACTTGAGAAGGGCTCACACCCCCTCAACCAACAACCCAGTTTCTCACAGGCACCATTAAAGGTTATTTATCAGCCCTTTTACATTTGCCGGATCGACCATCTTTGCTCAAATCACCTTTAGTTTTGAGGTTCCTTAAAGATTTAACACACATTTCTCCCCAAGTCACATTGGGCTCCCTGTTTGGTTCTCGCTTTCCTCTTGTTCACTCCCTTCAAACCGATGCGCAGTTGTCTGAACACTGTACTCCTGGTTACGACAACTTCAGCTCAACTTGTGAGTGAACTCCAAGAACCAACTCCTTACTTCTAGTAAAATATTTGGAGAAAGTCTCAGCAAGGGTTCACCTAGCCACTCCTCACGGAGATGGGATCAACCCTCCAGGCTGATGGTCCATATGGTCTCATGGAAATGACTGTGCTCGACGCCCGTCACGTGGGAGGGTAAGTTCACCTGACTAGTATTTTTCCACCTTGTATGGTATTTTGAGGCTGCAACTGGTGATGAAAAAAGAATCCAAATTTTGTATTTTTCCTTTTTTTAAATAAACTTAAAGCAAGAAACACAATTTTAAAGTACACCAAAAGTATTTTAGAGTCGTCTAAGCTAGTGCTCACTGTTTTTTTTTTACAACTCAAACAAAGAATTGCAGTGCCAAAAAATAATACAGATCATTTTTCATTTTTCATGAACTATAGTTTATGTGCCTTCTCCAAGTCCTTCTAGAACCTCAAAGTATGTAAAAGTGACAGTATTTCTAAAATGGGTCAACCTTACATAGGGGGTTAATGGTCAGACTACTTACCGGTAATCTTCATTACTCTTAATTCTGCATAACCTTGTCACAGTCATTACTTACTATGTGAATCCCACTTCTAGAGAACGGTAATCCCAAGAAATGCTAAAAATACAAGTCTTGTGCATTCTACGTTGGGCGCCATAATAGAGTTGACTTTTCCAGTTTTCTGCTGTCAGTACCAACATTTATTGAAGGCTGCTTAGATAGTGAGGGATAGAGAGCGGGATTAATGCCTGTGACAACGAAGAGCAGGGTTAATAGTAATGAAGATTTTGGCGCGGTTTCCTGACTTAGAGCCAGTTCTAGCTCCCCTATTGGAGGACGTTACGGTCTGGACTGTTCTCCCTCTGTCCTTGACTGGAAGGTCTGCCATTTTTAAGATGGTATACCTACCACAGTTTCTCTACGAGCTTCAGAATTTCCCATACAGTATACCATGGCAGTGGTCCTGCAAGCGGAACGCTATACTCACGACTTTTCTCTGAGGAGGAGGTCCCCTTCGGGTCACCCTCTGTAAATATTTTCTATCCACTTTTAGTGGGGGAATGGCTGCTGCAGATGTTGAATCATATTAACTTGCTGTGAGAAGTTGGCCCGATATGCAACGTTCGCTATTCTAGCACCGCTATGTATCGTTCCAACGACCCTTATGGTGTTTGGTTGTAAGTCAACCTATAGACCAGCTATCCTAGTAGCGTGGATACGAGCAGTCTAAGGCTAAAGACTCGAGAGGGCGCGTTAAGCCAGCTGTTTACCACACATGTACCCCTTGAACACCCAGTGAAAGGACACCACACAAGGGTTATGAAAATAAACAGTATATTTATTAAGAATCACAACAGCCCTGTACTCTTTATGAGGACAGGGTACTAAGCACAAACCAAATCTCTTTAGCAAATACTTCAAGTGCACAATTAAAACAAGTGTCCGAGGACACGGAAAGGTTAAGGTCTCGGGTGGACCCGATAAGGCAAGTCGGAAGCGAGGGACTCGGGACCCTAGAGTAAAGAGGCTATGCAGGCACCGAAATGCCGAGTTACCTAGCCACGAGGGCTGCGGCTGCACAAGTCTTACAGGCGTCGGGGTCTTCGCTGACGAGCCAGGAGCCGGAAGAAAAGGAGTTGCTGGCCGGCGACCAGTGATGAATAGTTCGTAGAGATCCAAGCGTGGATCGGAGATTGATGATACCTGAAAGCAGAGGGGACCAAGTTCGTACTACTAGCCAGTAGTCAGAGGGTACCAGGAAGGCACCGGTTGGCCGTCACCTCGACCAGGTGAGTGGGCGACGCTAGGCTCGGCAGTCTCACGGACCAGGAGGCGTTGTCGGCGACCACGGTGGAGGTGCGAGCTGTCCCACGAAGGATGATGCTGTCGGCGTCGCTGGGCCCAGGATGGGGCAACAAGCCTTGGCAAATCTCAGGGCCACGTGGTGGGCCCAAGATGGCGTCTTGAGTGGACCAGGAGGGTCCGGGGTGCTTCTCGAAAAGATGGAAGCAAGGGCCGGTCTGGAGCAACCAGACCAGCAGTGTTGATTTCCGGATGTCGTCACAGAAGGACACAAGCCAGCGGCTAGTGACCAGACAACGTGCTGAGCAGCGAGCAGAAGGGCCCACGCAGATCGTGGAGATGCTGGGAGACTGCACTTCGATGCTGGAGCGGCTCAGGGTCGGGGCTTCTCGGACCCCAGAGCACTCACCAGAGGGTTACCTCGATGGTCGTGCTGGTTAAGAAAGCGTGCAGGTTTTGATGATGGGCGGTCCCTCGAGGTCTCGTCGCACCCACAGATCACAGCTGAGCTGATGACGTGGGTAGAGGTCAGAGGTGTCAGGGAAGCCGGTTCTCGTCGAGCTGGGCCGTCGGATTCCTTGAGGAAGGACTTACAGCAAACCGCAGAGTTCTTAGGTGGTGCCCGCTGATGCAGGGTGACTACTCCTTAGTCACAAGGGAGAAATCTTGAGAAGAGTCTTGAGTGTCCTTTCGTAGAAAGTAGTTCTTGATTCAAAGATGATCTAATTTGGAAGGGTCCCCGCTCCGGCCTTTATTCTAAAGAAAGGGGTGGGTACATGACTAGGTCCTGCCCTAAGGGTGGGACCAGGAAGGGGGGTAGTTACACCCCTCTCCCCTGCCGGACTTTCCCCAGGCCAGGGCTGGTGCCCCTGGAACTGGTTCTAACCGGCAGATGCGTAGTGAGCACCGGGGTGCCACTCCGCAGTCACCTTCTCGCAAAAGCCCTACCTACCCAGAATACACAAACCCTGTCTGGGACGGTGCGAACACCGCCCTCGACAGGAAACCCTTTGTCCAAGCTCTCCTCGCTGGAAGAACTCCCAGCAGCAGGAGGTCAGACTCGTGTCTGTGGTGGCAGCATCCATTTTGTGGAGCTGAGGCTTTAGTTAACTTTAACCGGGGTTCACAGTTACGTACATGTCGTGTCCCTCTAGAAGGGCGGAATGCTAACCTCGTCGCCAGAGTTGGTGAGAGGGCAGCATCCCGATTCGTATGACACCTTACTCGACATGTCTTGATAACGCGACACCGAAGTTACCGATGTGGTACGCGTTATCATGGAACAGCCATTGGGTCTTGATTCCGCAAGCTGCAACCGGGCTCGGCTCGGGCCTGAACCTAGCTCACACGAGCCCACGCACTCTGCCTTCAGGATTGTTAAGGCCTGCCATAGGAGTGACTGATAGGAACTCGAGTGTCCATTGTATGGTTAGATATAGGACTACTATACCTAAAGCAAAGTGTGTGTACACGACTTCGCCCCAGCTGTCACGCAGCTAGTTGTGTCAATATTAGGAGGCCAGCAAGGGGTGGCATAATACATGCTGCAGCCCCTGGCGGCCCTGGGTACACCTATGCCCTGAGTTACAGGGTCTGATAAGGTGGCCCAGTACCAATTGGAAATGCACCTAAGGTACATGGAATCCATTTTACAGAGAGAGCAGTAGGCCTGGGGTCCTGATTGGCAGGGCCCCAGGTCGACTATGTCAAAAACCAGCTAAAACACAGGGCAAAAAGTTGGGGGCAACCATAGTCAGGATGTACCTTCCTACACAACCCCCCCCCCCCAAACGAAAGGAGATAAGGCTATCCTTGTCCAGGTAAGCCTCTATTACCTAAGTGGCCATATAAGGAAGGACCAGCTCTGGCTTGGTTTCCCCCTGTGTCATGGTCCACTAGGCAACCCCTCACCCTAAGGGTATCTGAGGGTCTCCACCATAGGGAATCTCTGTCTCTGGTGTGTCTTGGGAAAGAAGAAGGCTGATGCTGGGATGGAGTACTGAAGTGAGGCTCCTCTACCTTTGGGCTCAACTTCCTCCAATCATCATTCATCATGTGTGCCTTTCTTTCTTTAGCTGAGATGCACTGAGCTCTCAGGGTCAGCCTCTGGCTACCTAAAGCTGGAGGCTGAGTCCCTCTGTTTGGCTTACTGGAGGGACAGGTCAGGTCTGGGGTTTTTAGGCCCCATGTTTGGCTGTGCCCAACAGTGTCCAGCTGTGGGAGTTCCCTAACTACTTTTAAGGGGGATCCCTCAGGAGTCTGTTCTATTTTCACTTGGCTAGGTTTACCAGCTTCAGTGATCCTAATCTGTTGATTAAGGGGTTCTTTTGGACAGGGGGCCCTTTTGGGTCCACCACCGGCCTCCCTAATCTCTTCAGCCCTGGGCTGACTGAGACAGGGTAGAGAGGTGCAGGTTACCTGCTCCAGACTGGGTCCCACCTGGGAAGGGTCCACTGTCATCAGGGGCTCTGCCAGGCTAGGCCTGACTACCTCTGGGGCAGTTCCTTCAACAGGGGTAGAGTCAGCTCCCTGAGGAGGCTGGCTCTCACCTAGTGTCTGGGAGGGGGAAGACTCTTCTTCCTCCTCAATGCTCTCTGTTTGAGTGGAGTGATCCATTGTTTCAGGCTTCACAACCTCACTATCTGTTTGAGTAGAGGCTGAGACCATTTCAGCCTTGCCAACCTTTTCAGGAGGGCACTCAGTTTGTGTTTGGGCTGTGACTGTCACAGCCCTCCTATCCTGTTCTGTAAAGTCTGTCTGAGCCTGGGCAGTGGCTACCACTGCTCTTCCAACCTTTTCAGGGAGGAATGGTGCTTGGACTGGGGCTGTAGGTATTACTGCCCCACTAACCTGTCTGGATAGGCCTATCATTCTGGAATGAGTTTCTTGCTCCACCTCAGCCCATGCTGAGAGTTCCAGGTCATTCCCTAGTAAGCAATCTACAGGTAGGTTATCTGTCACTGCCACTCTCATGGGCCATGTGACATTACCCCAGCTGAGCTTGACTACTGCCATGGGATGCCTTCTCTTCATTCCATGAATGTCTGTCACCTGATAAGTAAAACCAGGGGTCAGTTGAGCAGAGGGGACCAGATGGTCACTCACCATGGTGAGGCTGGCCCCTGTGTCTCTGAATGCCTCAACTTTCTGACCGTTCACTAAAACTTCTTGTCTATACTTGCCCAAAATGTGGGGTCCAGTAGTGAAGTTGGCAAACCCCATGCCAGTCTCACAGACAAGAGTGTGGTCAGGGAACCTGGCTAGGCCATAGTCCTCCTGATTTCCCAAAGTAATGCCCACCACATTCTTGGGGGCACTCCCACCACCTGGGGGATTACCACTAGTGGTAACAGGAGGTCTGGGAGTGTTACTTGGGGGTATGTTTTCCTTATTGCTATTTTTAGGGCACTTGGCATCACTTTTGTAATGGCCCACCTGTTTACAGGTATGGCAATAAGGTTTCTTCTGTTCTGAAGGAGTGTTCTGGAACCCACCACCCTTGTTGGAGTTTTGGGGCCCTTGGGAAGTCTTCTCTGTGGATTTATCCCCACCCTTCTCTTGAGGCTTGGTTGATTCCTTTTTCTGGTCACCACCCTGGTTTTTAGGCCTAACCCTGGTTCTGACCCATTTGTCTGCCCTCTTACCCAATTCCTGTGGAGAGGTCAGATCAGAGTCTACCAGGTGCTGATGTAATAACTGGTTCTGACAATTATTTAAGATTTGCTCCCTCATAATTAGATTATACAATCCTTTAAAATCAGTAACCTTACTACCCAGTAACCAGCCTTCAAAAGCCTTAGTGGCACAATCAACAAAGTCAGTCCAATCTTGAGACTGAGTTTTCTGGGTGTCTCTGAACAGCATCCTGTATTGTTCAGTGGTTAAACCAAACCCATCAACCAGTGTATTCTTCAAGATTTGGTAATTGTTAGCATCCTCCACCCTTGTGTTGAGGAGCTTATCTCTACCTTTACCATCAAAGGAGAGCCACAAGATAGCTGCCCACTGACTTTGGGGAACACCCTGCACAGTGCAGGCTCTCTCCAAAGCAGTAATCCATTTGTGGATGTCATCCCCTTCTTTAAAGGGGGGCACTATCTTATTCAGGTGCTTTTTATCAAAACTCCTTTCCCTATTGCTAGGTATATTGCTGCCACCAGTGGGCTGTAGCCCACATAATTCTTGCTCTCTAGCAAGGGCGAGTCTCTCTTTGGCCAGGGCAAGTTCTTCCCTTTCAATCCTCAGTTTGATTGCCCTTTCTTCAGCTTCATACACTCTCCTCTTAGGGGAAGACATCCCTCTATGAGAAGAGTTGAGAGAGCCATTGGTTCGAAGGGATCTGCCAGAGTCTCTTGACAGAGATCTGGCTCGTCCATTCCCAATGTTAAGCTGACCTGATAGTAGCGCTGGGGGTCCCCCAGTACCACTATCATGTTGGCTTAAGTTGGACCGGGTTAGTCTGACGACTTCTACCTGTCCCTTATCTGCCTCATCCCCAGAGGGATCCTCATCCTCATCGTCCTCCACATCTTCGTTCTCAGTTGCGAGGTGGATGAGGTCAGGATCGTCTCTGGTTCCCTCGAGGGGAGGCATGTCTCCTTCTGGATTAGAATGGCTAAGAAGCTTCTCAGCCTTTCTGGCATCATAAGTCTCTAGGAGACCAATCAGAAAGGAGGTGGTGGGGTTAGCCCCTTGCTTAATCTTCCTAAAGGTACATACTTGTCGTAACTCATGGAAGTTAAGCGCAGTATATCTTGAAGGGATGACCTGTGGAGGGTCAACTGACACAAGGGGAGACTCAGAGTTTCCTCCTTTGTCCGACATACTGTTTCTAGTGTGGCGTAAGTGATGCACCTACCTACACTACGTGTTTACCTACTGTTCCCTTGCTAAGAGTTGCAGCCAAGGTGTGCTAAGCCTTGAGGAGCTACAACAGCTGGTTCAGTAGAACTCAGAGTATTCTAAGCTTTAGTTATATGTACTAACAGTACTTGTGTGATCTTTCAACAAGATATTCTTAGGATACGTGTGGTAAAACAACAGCAAGCTCAAATCCCAACCGCTGCTCACCAATGTGAGAAGTTGGCCCGATATGCAACGTTCGCTATTCTAGCGACCGCTATGTATCGTTCCAACGACCCTTATGGTGTTTGGTTGTAAGTCAACCTATAGACCAGCTATCCTAGTAGCGTGGATACGAGCAGTCTAAGGCTAAAGACTCGAGAGGGCGCGTTAAGCCAGCTGTTTACCACACATGTACCCCTTGAACACCCAGTGAAAGGACACCACACAAGGGTTATGAAAATAAACAGTATATTTATTAAGAATCACAACAGCCCTGTACTCTTTATGAGGACAGGGTACTAAGCACAAACCAAATCTCTTTAGCAAATACTTCAAGTGCACAATTAAAACAAGTGTCCGAGGACACGGAAAGGTTAAGGTCTCGGGTGGACCCGATAAGGCAAGTCGGAAGCGAGGGACTCGGGACCCTAGAGTAAAGAGGCTATGCAGGCACCGAAATGCCGAGTTACCTAGCCACGAGGGCTGCGGCTGCACAAGTCTTACAGGCGTCGGGGTCTTCGCTGACGAGCCAGGAGCCGGAAGAAAAGGAGTTGCTGGCCGGCGACCAGTGATGAATAGTTCGTAGAGATCCAAGCGTGGATCGGAGATTGATGATACCTGAAAGCAGAGGGGACCAAGTTCGTACTACTAGCCAGTAGTCAGAGGGTACCAGGAAGGCACCGGTTGGCCGTCACCTCGACCAGGTGAGTGGGCGACGCTAGGCTCGGCAGTCTCACGGACCAGGAGGCGTTGTCGGCGACCACGGTGGAGGTGCGAGCTGTCCCACGAAGGATGATGCTGTCGGCGTCGCTGGGCCCAGGATGGGGCAACAAGCCTTGGCAAATCTCAGGGCCACGTGGTGGGCCCAAGATGGCGTCTTGAGTGGACCAGGAGGGTCCGGGGTGCTTCTCGAAAAGATGGAAGCAAGGGCCGGTCTGGAGCAACCAGACCAGCAGTGTTGATTTCCGGATGTCGTCACAGAAGGACACAAGCCAGCGGCTAGTGACCAGACAACGTGCTGAGCAGCGAGCAGAAGGGCCCCACGCAGATCGTGGAGATGCTGGTAGACTGCACTTCGATGCTGGAGCGGCTCAGGGTCGGGGCTTCTCGGACCCCAGAGCACTCACCAGAGGGTTACCTCGATGGTCGTGCTGGTTAAGAAAGCGTGCAGGTTTTGATGATGGCCGGTCCCTCGAGGTCTCGTCGCACCCACAGATCACAGCTGAGCTGATGACGTGGGTAGAGGTCAGAGGTGCCAGGGAAGCCGGTTCTCGTCGAGCTGGGCCGTCGGATTCCTTGAGGAAGGACTTACAGCAAACCGCAGAGTTCTTAGGTGGTGCCCGCTGATGCAGGGTGACTACTCCTTAGTCACAAGGGAGAAATCTTGAGAAGAGTCTTGAGTGTCCTTTCGTAGAAAGTAGTTCTTGATTCAAAGATGATCTAATTTGGAAGGGTCCCCGCTCCGGCCTTTATTCTAAAGAAAGGGGTGGGTACATGACTAGGTCCTGCCCTAAGGGTGGGACCAGGAAGGGGGGTAGTTACACCCCTCTCCCCTGCCGGACTTTCCCCAGGCCAGGGCTGGTGCCCCTGGAACTGGTTCTAACCGGCAGATGCGTAGTGAGCACCGGGGTGCCACTCCGCAGTCACCTTCTCGCAAAAGCCCTACCTACCCAGAATACACAAACCCTGTCTGGGACGGTGCGAACACCGCCCTCGACAGGAAACCCTTTGTCCAAGCTCTCCTCGCTGGAAGGACTCCCAGCAGCAGGAGGTCAGACTCGTGTCTATGGTGGCAGCATCCATTTTGTGGAGCTGAGGCTTTAGTTAACTTTAACCGGGGTTCACAGTTACGTACATGTCGTGTCCCTCTAGAAGGGCGGAATGCTAACCTCGTCGCCAGAGTTGGTGAGAGGGCAGCATCCCGATTCGTATGACACCTTACTCGACATGTCTTGATAACGCGACACCGAAGTTACCGATGTGGTACGCGTTATCATGGAACAGCCATTGGGTCTTGATTCCGCAAGCTGCAACCGGGCTCGGCTCGGGCCTGAACCTAGCTCACACGAGCCCACGCACTCTGCCTTCAGGATTGTTAAGGCCTGCCATAGGAGTGACTGATAGGAACTCGAGTGTCCATTGTATGGTTAGATATAGGACTACTATACCTAAAGCAAAGTGTGTGTACACGACTTCGCCCCAGCTGTCACGCAGCTAGTTGTGTCAATATTAGGAGGCCAGCCAGGGGTGGCATAATACATGCTGCAGCCCCTGGCGGCCCTGGGTACACCTATGCCCTGAGTTACAGGGTCTGATAAGGTGGCCCAGTACCAATTGGAAATGCACCTAAGGTACATGGAATCCATTTTACAGAGAGAGCAGTAGGCCTGGGGTCCTGATTGGCAGGGCCCCAGGTCGACTATGTCAAAAACCAGCTAAAACACAGGGCAAAAAGTTGGGGGCAACCATAGTCAGGATGTACCTTCCTACACTTGCGTCACATCTTGGATAGTAAATGAATGGTAGTATGACGTACAGGGAGACCCGGCGCATGCCTCTGAAAAATGGGCATTGGGAGATACCCCCTTAGTCTCATAACTAAGGCAGAGGCGGGGAACACAACCTTCCCCCTGCAACGAGAACCATCCTCAATATAAGGTACTCGGCTCTCCAGTGGATGGGGTGGTGGAGCAGACTAACGTGAGAGACGCCGCTCAGGTAGGGCCAATTGCTCTCACAGTTTTCTGCCCTGGAAGGTTTCTGGAAGTGGAACCTCTTTGGGTTCCCACCCTTGGGGATGTTATGGGCAGCAGAGTCCTCAAATCGTTCTACACCCTACAGGAGGAATATCAGCTCCATCGCAGCCAATTGCACAGATACTTTCAGCTTCGCCATTCCCTCATCCCATACGTAGCCACCCTGTCGGGCCTTCCTAAATTCAGTCCACTGTAGGGTGAACTCCTCATGGGAGACCTAAGTCAACACTAAGTCGCCAGGATTTATCAGCCACTAATCTCCAACCAGCCAGATGCATTTGGTGCCCTCCAGGTGGTTTAGGAAGCTGACATTGGGGCCTTGGAGGATGAGGACTGGACAGTGGTTCCAGGACACCTCACATGGCTGCAATAGCAGCTAGACTCCGAATGTTATAGTTCAAATATTTGCATAGTGTATATTGTATGCGCCATAAACTGTGACGGATGGGAGTGATTGCTTCCCCATCCTGTCTTAGATGTGGTACTTGAGACAGCACGTTTGTCCACACAGTGTGGAGCTACCCTGAATTGAATCGATAACGGAGGAGGGGAATGGCCTGTAGAGGTTGAGTTTTGTATGGCAGATCCCAATGGACCTGAAACTCGCCCTACTACACATCACTGAGGATCTGGCGGCAATAGATATAAATTAACCCTCTTGTTATTAGGCTTGACACTAGCTATATGGGATATAGCTCAAGAATAGAAGGAAGCAAATCCTCCCTTCGGTGCCCATGTGGAAGAGGGGGATGGACCACTGTATGGGCATAGAAGTAGCAATTTACATACTGAGGAGCTGCCCCCAGAAACACCACATCCAATAATATACCAAGAAGAAGTTCAAGCTGGCGCTCCATCCCCTCTAACAACGCAGAGCAGTTGTGCACTATTGAACTGCTCCGAGCAACGTTTTGAAATCTGAAAGGAATGATTGTGAAGTATAACCTCCATAGATGCAGATTGGCTGACTCACATGGCGCGACCATGTATAACACTGTATCGGCTCACAGTGAGGAGCTAATATCACACAGTGGTAGGAAAGATGAGCCACTGCACAGAGGGGATTTTTAGATCATCTTTCGAGGCTTTGAACTGCCAATGTCCATTAAGAGCCTGAAAACACCCCGGGACAACAGCACATGTGCCCTTCAAGTTTTTTAAAAGTTTCTTTTAGGAGGGTGCGAAATTGTCATCTAGTTACTTCTTGGCCGGAGACCCTTTCCCTTCCTCACACTGACATTTTATTTTAGTTATCAGGTACATAGATGACTACTCTTAAAGCAAGGGTAGAGTCTCAATATACCCTTTTAAGGATGAATACACTTTTTGGGAATACCATCCCCCATAGTGGGATAAATGGGGTGAAGTCTTGTGACTCCTTTTGTAAGACTACTTGGTGGTAAGCATCAATAAAGTAGAGTAGAAAGTCTTCACTATTTCCAAGTGTAGATACCACTCCATTTATATTGGGAAGTGGATGGCTCTCTAATACTACTTAACAGTACAATTGGTGCAAGACATTACATAGTCTAATCTCTCCAGTTTTCTTTTTGTCCACAGCAACAGTAGATAGCCACTTGGATGGGTGAATACTAAATGGCAGGTGTACAGCAATGAGCACCAGTGCTGATGGTAATCACTCCCAGGGGGGGTGCCCATGGTTTGATGATGTGCAGAGGCAGCCTTGATGGCGCCCCTGAGTAAGGCAATGCGCACTACATAAAGTGTGACCCGCCCGGCACAGGAGAGATCGAAGAGAGGAGGCACAGCTGACGCAACAGAAAAGCTGGCAGGAGATTTGCAGGTGGGGAGGCACAGGGGAAGGAAGATGTGACACAGGAAACCTGTGAGTACAAAGACTACCCGTGCCTTAGCAGATGTGTCGAAGTATAACAGATAGCATCCACAACAAGTACAGCCAGCGCTTAATTTGAGCTGGTGGTTTCCGGTGCTCAGCACTGCCACTTATTTGTCAATAACAGCACTTATGACAGCTGCCACATGGTGGCGCTGTTTGTCAAATTTAGAGATACGCACTATTTTAGCTGTTTATCAATTCAATTTACATTAGAAATTACTAATACCTGCCGCCCAAGCTATTCTTATAACTGTGAGGGCCAGCATTAGTCTGAACTGTCACACTTGTAGGTGTGTGATGGTTAGTAGTTGTGCTGGTACTTTCATTTGGCAGAGCTGGCCGGGGCAATGGGTGGTGCAAGCTGCAGGGGTCTCCTGTTGACGGCTCTGGCACTTTTTTTTCTATTTTACCAATTAAGCATTGAGTCCTGCCCATCCACACCATCCAACCTGTAGTGAAGACGGGAGTCATGCAGTTTCTAGGACAGATAGATTTATTCCTCTCTGTAAGTTGCTTCACATCAGAATGCCGTAACTATCTCCCTCCTGCTACCACCAACCCTCAACATTACAACGAGCACCCCATATAATCAGCAGATGTATTTTCCCAATTGACTTCTACCAAAGTGGGGACAATTTCTGGCATGAGAAATCTAAATTAAAGCCATGTTTGGCTTGAAAAGTCTTGAGTATCCCGCTAAATCTGGTCTAATGGCATATATGCAGCCCACGCACAAGGATGCACGCGAACAGTAGATGTGGGTGAGCCAACAAATTCACAGGGAGAGCCAAGCCAATGAACTGCTTTGGCTCTGAGAGCCCATGCATAACTCGCACCCTGAAAAAATGTGGCTTGTCAATCATGCGCAAACACCATGTTGGAAAATAAGGTCTTTTCAAAATTGAGGAATACGCAGAAGTGCTTCACCTCATTACATCAGAATATATCTCTGAAATGGGAAGTATTTCTTGAATGAGAGAGTCTTTATACATGAACTGAGAAGCATCCCTGCCCCTGCGCTGATGACAATGCTATTAGTGAACTAAGAGGGAGTCAGTTGTCAAGTGTACCCCATATGTGGCCTAGATTCTTATTATAGTTGGAGCGAAATCTGAAGATATTAAATCAAACACAAGAGGTTTTGGTACAGCACACACCCTGAAGCTTGTCTCCTATATGACAGTGGATAAAAAGAAGGCTTGGGGAACTAAAATATTAGCCAGGGATCACACAATTTAATCAAACAGGATTGAACCCTGATTGTCCACTTTCATACTGTGCAAATAAGTTCTTAGATGGGTATCTTTTTCTGACATCAAAGGTTAATGGATTGACTTTAATTGTTGGCGTTAGAGCATGGATAACGGGCGAAATCCACATTTTCTGGCAGATTAACGTAGCACAGACCTTGTCCAAGGAGCTACGATTAATTAAGTGTTTGATTTTCTGCACAGAAGTTTTTCCGGGATTCCATCAAAGTTCTAAATGTTACATGGTTAGGTCTGCAGCTGTAGCCACTAGGCCAAATTGCTTCCCAAGAAAGCTTGGCTCGTTTTGGGCTTGAGGGTCCATCTCATTTAAGCATAGCTTGAACTTTCAGTGGGTCACCCATGTCGACGGTTCACCCCTAATTAATTAAGGAGAGTAGATGGGCAGGAAAGGGAGAACCCAGACCTCTAACGCTCAAAGACATCAATAAAATATGCACAACAAAGCTACCCAGGTTTCAGAATTTGTAGATTTATTCAAATAATTGTATCATTACAGAATACAAAATTTAATTAAGGGAATTAACATAAATCAGAAACATAAAAAATGCAATAATACATTATTCCTTAAAGAAATTAAGTGAGCACACACAAAGATGTGCTGTGGCATCTGGTAAATAATCAAATGTATAGTTAACTGGCTTTAACATGTATTTGACCACAAGCATCTAGCCCTCTCTGAGCAGCAAGCAAATAGAAATGACAGAAACATCTAAACAACTTTCCCATTTCCCATTCTTTTCATAATGCTCTGGACACAATTTTCATGGTTCAACATTACGTAAAAACGCCCTGAAATGTTACTTGAGCAGCTAATAATTTAAGAACAACTTCTATTTGAACAATTATAATTGGCTAAGAGTACATATAATTTGTCGTACAGAAGAAATCATGTGTTTCATTCATGCAAAACACGAGAAAAACAATGAACTGCTTTTGCAACATAAATAGCATTGGCATGTTAATAGAGGCTCAGCTGAGCGGCCTTGTAATGTTGCAACATCAGAACATCCTTTCCTAGGAAGGTAGTGAAACAATTATTTCATTACATGCAAATAGGGTCCATGGTTTGCAGCTGAATTTAAATGATTTTCTGAATGCAAAATGAATCCTGAATGTGCACAGATCATTCACCCGCAAAACAGTCATGCACTCTTTTATAATGCAGCCTATTGCTGCTTAGTTATGCTAACTCGAGCAATGGTTAATTAGGCAAGGTTATATTAATACAAAATATATTCACACATTGCTCCCTCGGAGAATGAATACATATCACAATCATCACATTATCACAACTCTCTCGTCATTCTTGTACTTGAAGGATTTTACTTCTGTAACACTCTCATGTTATTGTAGATGGCGTCTGTTCATCAACTTCCTTCTTCATTCATCTCATCATCTGCTTCTTCTTTAACTACAATCACACCTACAACCACTACCAAGAACTAATTTACATAACTTGGAACATTAAAACAAAACAACACTTGTTATACCTATAACTATCATTATTATTGAGTTAACAATCTTTATTCGTATATCTTTACCTATCCCACTAATCCATGAACCTGTCTTTCCACAGGTTCCCCTAATAGGTTAATCTCATTTGCAATCTTACTGGACAAGATGGCTGCCAGGTGAGGAGCTCCGGTCGGGAGTTCCAGGGCCAGGGATTTCCTTTTTAGGTCTTGGCTAGCGTAGGCTGCGCACATGCGCAGTCTCGCTGGCAATATTTAATGACTCTGAGTAGCGAGGGTAAACCCCGCCCCTCTTCTCCTTTGGCTGGCCTCCTAAACAGCGGCCAGACATTGGAGAAGAGGTCTCAGTTACATCATTCTCTCGCTCTAAGCCCCGTCATTTTCGAATTGGGGCGTGTTTTTTAGGATTGTTCTACCCTCTTCTCCATTGGCTGGAATGGTAAACAACAAGTCAATAACACGCCCGTTGTTTACATTCCAGCCAATGGAGAAGAGTCGAGAAAGAAAAACACGCTCCCCAGTCTGAAAAGGACGATCCTTAGTGACAAATGGCAAGCGCTTGTCACTACCCGTGTCCAGGTGCTGATGTGTGCACTGCGCATCGAACAGAGAGGGGATCAGCGCCCTTGTCTACAGAAGGAAGCTGGGGACTGCTGAAAATGTGCTCTCTCATCTCTGTGACTGCCCGAAGAGGTAAGGCCAGGCCACTTGTGTTTGGGGAAGACTGCTTTAAGCACCTGGCTGTCCATGCTAGCACCACCTCAGCGAAGCTATACACAGGCAAAAGAAAACATTTTTATTAATAACTGGAGTCATAGCTGCTTTAGAAATACTATGTATGTATGCTCTCAAGCTGTCCGTGTTGTTCGGTGGGTCATGGTATAGGCTTCATGCAGAACTGTTTCATTAATAATGGTTCGCCGGTAAAGCGCTGTAAAGTCCCGGGGCCAAGTTCCCGCTGTATAAAACAGCAAAGAATATCCGTTTGTGCGCATAGCAGAAAGTGAATCCAACCAAGACTGACTAAGTTACTCTTTGGGGGTCGGTCATTCACAATCAGCCCTTACACCAATGTGTTTTTTCCTCCTAATTTACTTTTCCAATCCACCCCCTTTCTGTAGCACTGAATGTCTGACTGGGCCCAGAGGCTACGTGTTTTTATCTGTGCTCATTTGCTACAACCTGGCGAGAGCGGAGAATCTGAGAAATGCGTGGCCGGGAGGGTGCGGGAACCCGTTGCTCTTTCACGGGAGGGCACCGCTGTGGGGCAGGAATGATTGCTATGCTGCCGGGCTCTTCCGAGGGCAGGTCTCGCCATCTGCAGGAGGAATGTAAGTTCGTGTTGATTCCAGGCGGCCTGCAGGCAGCCGTTTGCTTCAGTGCGTACCGCTCGCCGAGCCAAGCCAGTCAGCGTTTCATAGTTCGAGGCACTCTTGCAAGTTGCAACCTGCTGCTCCAGAAGGCGCACTGATGTTCCCTTGCTGATGCAAACTGATTATAAAGGCTGAGAGGAAATGTGTGGCAGGGCCAGATTTGTTTTTAGAATTAAACATTTTGCTTGTTTAGTCGTCTACAGTTTCATTGTTACCACAGTTCGTTAAAATGGCGAGCGCTTGTCATGCCTTTGCCCTGACCAGTGATGGGTATCAAGCTCAGGGCAGAGCCGGTAGTGGGGGTGGGGTGGTGCTTATAAAGAGCTTGTACTGCGAAGGATAGGGGTGGATCGTGTTCGAGGGCGGCCCTGTGCCTTTAAGCGTAGCCACACCCGTCTGCTATTGATGCTGCTGGCGGGCTGGGTTCCTGCTTCCTCTGCCGTCCCAGCCACTCCTGCATCCTCCCTCAGCCTGCCGTCTGCAATGCCCTCCCTCGCAGCCCCTCTGTCCGCCTAAGATCACACCATGACCGGGGTGGCGGCCGCGCTGGCCAAGGAGCCGGCTCTGGCCAATGGCCTGGGCACCAACAAGCAGGCCATCAAGTACTTGCGGCAGGACTACGAGGCACTGCGCGCCGAGTGCCTGCAGGTGGGGCAGCTCTTTAAGGACTTCTCCTTTCCGGCAATCTCCTCCTCGCTGGGCTTCAAGGAGTTGGGGCCCGGCTCCTCCAAGGTGCAGGGCGTGAAGTGGAAGCAGCCCACGGTAAGCCGGGCTCTGACGGCGCTTCAGGGAGTGGGGGGCGGCGGCTACCTGTGGGCAGCTGAGGACGGTGATGTGAGAGTGTGTACGAGGAAGGTGGCATGGGTGGCGGCTTGGAAAGTGAGGGGCAGAGACTCGGTGAGTGTCCCAAAGTGACTGAGGGGCTCAAACTGTTAGATGGGGAGAGTTAAGTCGTGAGTGCGAGGGACGTGAGGGGGGAGTGTGAAGGGTGTGTGTGCAGTGTGAGACTAGGACAAAAAATAGACCCGGGCACTAAAATCAAAGTGGCCCCGATTAGTGAATCGGATGACTAAAGAGTCCCAGATAGGCAAACTGGGCCACTTGTGAACGTGTAAAGACACGATGCGTAGATATTGTGCAATCTGCAAGATATAGGAGACATCATGCATTTGTGTTTGTTGCAGGCAATGCTTGTGATCGAGAAATTAATAATCAGTGGATGTATGAATCAGTGGGTGGGTGGAGTTAAGTGGTGGTTGGGTGGATGTATGAGTCATGGGTGGACGCTGTTGAGTTGTGGTTGGGTGGATGGAGTCAGTGGCTGGAAGGCTTCAGTGGTGCTTGGGTGGATGGAGTCAGTGGGTGGAAGGAGTTGAGTGGTGGTTGGGTGGATGGAGTCAGTGGGTGGAAGGAGTTTAGTGGATGCATGAGTTAGTGGGTGGTTAGAGTTGAATGGTGGTTATATTGATGGAGTTAGTAGAATGCACGAGTCACTGGGTGGCTGGAAGGAGTTTTATGGGTGGATTGAGCCAGTGAATGGTTGAATTGAGTTAGGTGTTGGATGGGGGGATTTGCATGTTGGATGGTCAATTCAGTAGGTGGGTATATGTCTGGATGTGGTAAGTGGATGGGTGAATGGATAGAAGATGGAGATGGCCAATGGATGGGTGAAGGAGTCAGTTGGTGCATATAGTCAACGGGTGGGTCCATGGAGCTTGCCAGTGGTTGGATGCATAGATTGAGCCAGCCACTATTTGACTGGATGGATGGAGTCTGCTTGGCTCTTGGAATTAGGCTCTGTGTGTGTGTGTGTGTGTGTGTGTGGCTCTGTGTGTGTGTGTGTGTGTGTGGCTTTGTGTGTGTGTGGCTCTGTGTGTGTGTGGCTCTGTAGGTGTGTATGTGTGTGGGGCTCTGTGTGTTTGTGTGTGGCATTTGCGAGAGATTAAGCTATTGGCATTGTAAATGACAATGCCATGTATGTATCTGTTTTCAAAACCAACACATAAATAAAAATGTTGTCATTTACAATGCCAATAGCTCTAACTTTTGCAAAGGCGAGACTGTTGCTCTCTAATACTCTCAATTCACACTCTACTACTAACTCAACTAATCACACTCTAATACACCCTCTAACTACTCTCTACTACATACAAGTCACACTCCTCACAACTCACTAAATTACACTATCCACAATTTTATACTCACTCTCTACTACACTCTAATACTAAAAAGTACGAACTAACTACTGCTCTCTAATATATACTCTATTTTTAAAGTCATTCGCTACTCACTCTACTAAATAGATATACTACTCCATATACTATCTATAACTCACTACACTACATCTATTTCTATCTAGTACTTTTCATTACTCACTACTACTCTGTCTCTACTACTCACTAAATCCTACATGCTCTCTACACACTATCTACTACTCACTCTATACTACTCTCCACTAATCTACACTACTCACTAACTACTATTGCCTACAACTCACACTTACTCTACTCTATACAAGTACACTCTATTAATCAACTAGTCACTTTCTACTAACTATTAATAACTGCTAATACTCTCTACTATTCTCTAATGCTTACCTATTGCCATTGTAAATGACAATACCATATATTTATTGGTTTAAAAAAAAACAATAAATGAAATGAAAACAATAACATTTGCAATGCCAATAGCGCTAACTTTAACAAAGAGGAGACCATTGCATTGTAAATGCTTGTTGGCCCTTGTCCCCTGGAATCTAACCCCTTGGATCTTTTTTTGCTCACCTGAGGTTCTTATGGACTGCGGCCATTCGGCTCTCCAGTTCCTGCGACCCAGTTCAAGATCTTCCGATGAACCTTGAGTAGTGTGCTGACACCAGAGCCTCGATCAACATGGCCGATGCCCGGTGGAGCTGTTTAGGCAGCTGTAGAGGAGATTGGCTCTGGCTCTCCCCCTCAGCCGTCACCTACCCAGCCAGACATTGGACATGGTTTGTCCTTGTCTCTCGGCTGTGTTATCCTCTCCTCCCCCGCCTTCAGACGAGTTGCCGAGGATCTGCTGGCGGCAGAACATTTTCAGCAGCCGATGACCGGTGGAGTATGTCTGGCTGCCTGGGGAGGGGATCGGCTGGGGATCTCCCCTCCTGGCAGTCCCCTACCCTCCGGGTTTTGCTGCGGTTGCCTGTCTTCTTACACCTCCTCCCTAGCAACGACGGAGGTTCATGATTCTTGCTTCTCCCAGCAAGGGTTCAGCAGCGGTGAGTACTGCGGCGCTGCTGACCAGTGCTCCCGAGCTTGTTTTGCTTCTCGAGGTTTGGGGAAGCGCGCCCTCCTGGTCACAGCTGCTGCATCCACCTCTCCGGGGCTGTTGCCTGGTGCCCAAATTTGACTTTCCCCTGCGTTCGCGGCATTCTGAATGGCAATGCTGCTGCCCCTGGAGCCCCGGGTGTGTGTACGCCGATGACCCGCTTTGTGATCAGTGGTGTCCTGCCCTCCTCCCTCCGTGGTCATGTGGCTGCCTACCCCATCAGACCCTGCGTGAAGCCTTCGAGGCTCCTGCCTTGTGGTTTTCGTGTTGGATTTTTGTGTGTTCCGCCATTTTGGGTTGATGTCAGTTCCCATGGCCTGGGTCCTCCATCTTGGTGGTTTCGACCTATCCTCATTGTTGCTGGACTGCTCCTTGTTCACCTGTCTGTTCTTTTCCTCAAGTCCCCCCCTTTGGTCTCCTACTCCCCTCCCATTTTATACTATCATCGATTCACTGGATGTTTATGATTGTTGGTCCCCAGCCAGTTTGTATGTATTTTACTGTGACTGTTTTGTAAGTACTTTCCCTCTTGCCGGTCTGCCTGACCCGATTATGCATTCCTTCCCCCTTTTTACCATTTCACCCCTACCTTCCATGCCCCATTTGACGTGTGTCTTCGCTATGCTGTGCTCTAAAAACCCATGTTATTGAGTTATGCACTGTTTTTCTCCTATGTTATACTAGGCTCCTGTAACAGATGTAATTTTGTAACTTGTAACTCGCTGATCCTCATGTAAAGCACTTTGATACCTCCGTGTCTAGCCAGCGCTATTTAAAACTCTGCAAACAAATAAATAAATAAATGTTAGTAAGGGTATCAATGTATGCGTTCATATTCTCGCTGTTACCTGGAATATAAGTAACCTGGAGTATAAGTACAACACTGAGTTTTACCAACATGACAGACACCTCTCTTTTTAGCCAAAAACATATCTAAAGCTAATCTATTCTCGATTGCCTTTGATCTAATTACAAATATTTCCTCATTCATTTTAGTTAAAGCTCCTGCTGTTTTATCTACTAAATGTTCTACTAAAGTAGGCAATTTTCTAATCTTCACTTCATTCAGCTTAACACATATAGAATGAATCAAAACACTAAACACACCTAATACTTGTTGACGTACAGTTTCTCTTGTCACTCTCCTGTGATGCACATCACTCATATATGATAGATTTTAGGAAAACGAAAGCTAGATAATACAAACCTGCCCACCTTGTGGAAGAGTACAATAAGCGGTTTTGTTACAAATGTAATAAATATTTCTAAATATAATATCAACACTACCTAACATATAGAACTTATCTGTAATATAAATATGAGTGCACACACACACACACACACACACACACTATTCCCTAGCATAAGTGGGTTATGCTTATCATTCATTTTATTTTGCATCACACACATCTTCTCTTCCCAAATTCTAAGAATAGGATGTATTTGTGAATTTTTAGTACAACTCATCCCTCAAATTAAATCTCCTTTTTCCTGAACTTCCCAGTATATCGTTTTGTCTTTTCTTGTTGTTTTCTCAAATAAAATCACAATCTACACCAATCAATTTACACACATTCTTTATGTTAGCACTTAAAGTACTGTCAAACATAACTGCACCTTACACGGTTTAGTTGCTTCAAGCTTTGAAATAACCGGTTAGCCATTTATTGAAAGATCATAATCTACATTAAATTCTTTACATATTCCTTCTGCATTATAATAAAATGATAAACTGCACACAATAGACTGTAAGAAAGAGGTAACTGCACATAAGTCATGCCTTCAGAAACAGAAGTATGTAAGTTAGTACACATATAACAATCAGACAAATTCACTGCAGCTCTATAATTCTTCAACAAATGAATGGAATAGTTTTCTTCAAATTCTGCATCAGAACTAGTTCTATGTTTTAACCTATATTGTTTAATAGTGTTCAGAAATATTGAGCGATTAGTAGTATTTGGGAGATACCTTCCAGAAGAGTATGTATGCACTAGCATACAAATAAGTAAAGCAGAAGTAATAATTATAAAAATTGTTTGGAAAGCCATGCATAGCCTTTCCTTTCTCAAACATTTTCCTCAGGCCTTTCAAATAATTATTTCACAATAACTTCAATGCTCGAAGCAAAGTTGCAAAATAGTCAGTTCTTCACGAAAATGAAACCTATCAAAAAAATAAATGACAAATAAAATAATTGTATTCTTCAAAAAATTTAGAACTATAGATTACTTCTTTATCAGGAAACCTATTTAGCATTGATCACTTTGTAATTCATTTGTCATTTCACTTCACAGTGAATCTTGAGAATCTCCAAAAAATTAAATAGAAGACTGTTCAAATCAATGTCTTAGTTATCTAGTTCAATCTTAGTCGGATATACCCGTTCAGGAGTTGTGTACTTCTTTTTTGCCATTCTCTCTTTTGCTGTTCTCCTGTTGTACCACCTGCCACAAGCTTCTCAGATGATGATCTCCAGATTCTTTGTCAACACTTTCTTTTACTACTTTAACTGATTTACACCACTATGCTATGCTTTAGCTGATTTGCACCACTTTGTTCTGCTTTAACTGTTTTGCACCACTCTGCTTCTCTCTAACACATTTCCAGAGAGGTCAGCTTGAATAAAGCTTCTATCTTCTTCATTTTCTAGATCTGCTCAAGTATTATGAGTTTCCATTGCTTGATTTACTCGATTTTCTTTTGCATGAGCTTCTTGATGTTGTCCCCCCCCCTTATGGATTCATGTATCAAACTTAATTTTGACTTTATCAGTCAACTTTTTTTAAATAATGTATTCATCAGCAGCACACACTCTCCTGGTGGGAGATATGTGGATCCAATAGTGCAAACCTCCACTCATCACAGCCGTATGTGTCACCAGAATCACTTGGTAGGGGCCCTTCCACCTTGACTTAAGGCAGGATTTTTTTTACATGCTTTTTGATGAGGACCCATTCTCCTAGTTACAAATCATGACAACATTCAGTACTTGCAGAAGGTGTAGCAAGTTGCACCTGGTGAGAGATAGAGCATACTATATCAGCTAGTCGCTTGCAATAAGCCAAGATCAAATGGTCAGTAATACTGACAAGAGGTGAAGACAGTATTCCAGGAATCCTCATGACAATTTCCATCAATATTTCATGTTGCCACTCAACCATGTCTTACTATTATGTGTACATCCCATGCTTAGTAACACGAGGAAAATGCATCTGGCCATTTCAGAGAAGTCAAAGCACACACTTTTGCCAGCTTGCTTTCCAAAACAGCGTTGTACCTTTCTACCATGCCCCTCGCTGCAGGACGATAACTACAATGGAACCTCTAAACAATGCCTATTGCAGCACACAAAACATCTTCATGATGTAATTCTTAAAATGTGTTCCCTTATCTGTCTCAATCGAAGTTGGCATTCCAAACCTAGGGATCAACTACCCGAATAATAGTTTGATGACTGTTAGTGCATCAGACCTCCTTGTTGGATATGCATCAATCCACTTTGAAAACAGACAAATAATCAATAGAAAATACCTGAGGCCATTACATATTGGCATTTCTGCAAAATCATGGGACCTACTGTTTTTCCTACATGTTCGTTGTTCACTAGTTTTCTTTACCACATTGCTTTGTTGACATACTATGTCTCTCAGACAAACATCTTCTGGAGCAATCCTAAAATGTGGACTGAACCAGAATGTTTTGAAAAGCTTCACCATTCCATCACGTCCTACATGTATAGGTCCATGAATCAATCTCACCAACGGCAGCAGCAGAGAATCTGGCAAGACAAACCTCTCAATAGTGCAACACCACAAATCATCCTCATCTTAGTTGCATCCTGCATTTTCCCACTTTTTCTTTTCCTCTTCTGACATAACATTTTGTACATATCTTAACTCATCAAATGTTTACACTCATGCACAAGAAAGAACATTTGCATTTTTTATAGATTCTGAATTTTTATTTGTTTCCCTTGTGAGTGTAGTACTCGTGGTGGCATAATATGTGGCAACTTTGTCTGCAAAGTTACAAACATTTGTAATCAGATCACCTCCATTTCTATAGTTTGCACAGTGCACAACAACTATTTTCCTTGTCAATTTTAAACCATACAGCTAATTAAGAATGGGTGGTCCATTTCAAATTGTTGTCCCAGCAGAAGTCATGAAACCTTCTGCGGCTAAAACTCGCCAAAATCATGCACCACTCAAAAACAATACTGACTATCAGTGTAAACAGTAACACTCACTGTATTGGCTATTAATCAAGCTCTGGTAATAGCAATCAATTTAGCCCCTTGAACCAAAATTACATAGCACAAGTACAGTGCCTCCATAATGAATTTTTCAAAGTGCAAACTGCATAGTCTGTTCGTATTTTTTCTTGGGAGTCTCTCAAACATGAGACATCCATGATTAAAACAAAATCAGCTAAATCGAGTTGTACATCTTAAATATCAGGTATTGGCTTAGTGCAGAATGCTGTTACATCAATGCAATCATATTCACATTCATTTATTTGCTGTTAATTTGTCTAAAGCACAGTTTCAAACAACACATGAAACTTTGTCGTAATGCTGCTTATATAAGGGTTTTTAATACAAATAGTATTTTCCTGTGTTCTTTTTATAGATGTAAGATATACTGCAAAAGATTTTAAGCAACTGTGCTCCATTTTTTTGTTTACTGATGTCAGATATATTGCAAATGATTTTAAGTAATTGTGCGATAAAAAAATATTTTCTAGTCAAGTCACTTTCATGTACATTCTCATCATTTTCATCTTCTGGAAGTTGCAAAAGTGTTACCAGGCTTAAAATGCTACACCTTTTAATTGATACATTTAGTACTGCAAGTATTATCATTTCATATTTGGTCAATCTGGCATTTGCAAGGTACTGTATTTCCTCTGAATGAGGCACTAACATGTTTAACGTGTAACCTTAATGTGTAACCCATGGCAACTGACTCACTCGGATCAACCGGGATTGCAGTCACTGCTAAGAGATCAAACATCCAGGCAATGCTGCAGCAACTGGATTAAGGGCTCTAGTAAAATAAGCAATAGGTCTCTTTGCATTGCCATGTAGTTGTGTAACACCAGAATGTGAGCACCCTGCTTTTTCATGCTAGTATAAATAAAACAGTTTTTATAATCAGGCATTCTTAAACCTGGTGCTATACTCACAGCGTGTCCAGATCCAGGAAGCCTCATTTTAAGGTACCAGATCCATAACATCACTATGGGTCAATCTCAGTAATGGTTTTGCAACAAAGAAAATGTTAGGAATCCACTGACAACAGTTGTCGAACATTTCTGGAATCATCCTCACTTGTCTTTGTGTTGTTGATGGATTAATTCCCAAAAATTGTAGGGATGCGATCCTTGGACACCTTCGTCACTCATTCTGAATTTGATGTCTGTCTGACAATACTGTAACTTTGTGGGTGAAACTTTGTGCTTGTTATCAGCCAAATATTTAAATAATATAATGGTGTCCAACTTACATCCCTCTTTAGTTTTTGCAGCAATCATCAAATTATCCATGCATTACACCAAAATTGACTCAAAAGGGTACCTTTTAGTATTCCAAATCTTTTTTGAGCACTTGGGATAAGATAGAAGACTCTCTGTATAACCGTGTGGGATTATTTCCCAAACTTGCCCCTCATGTTTAAATCTGAATGCAAAAAGATACTGGCTAGTTCCATGTAGAGAAATTGAATAAAAATGCAGAACACAAATCAATAACTCCTGGATTTAAATTTGTTTTCATGGGACAGCATGGGGCTACTATCTCATTGATCTCTCTCGAATCTTGAAGTATCCACTAACTTTTCAATCGCAGGTGTAATCCCTTCCTCAGCTTCAACAGTAAGTCTATATTAGGAATGTGTGGATACACAGTATCTTGCTTTATGGTAATCTGCACTGGCTTTGTACTTTTTGTGAGCCTAACATCTTTTCTAGTGAAATTGCAAACCACCATTTTCACTACTTGTCTCAAATATGGAGGTAAATCTTCATCTGCAGGAATCAGAATTATACCATTTCTCACTTCTTGTGATTTCAACTTGCAGTCAATATCAGGATCTTTTGTTTGAATGTAGACACCATTCGTATACAATAAATTACACAATTCAATTTACAGAATAGGCTGCGTCCTTACTTATTTAGTGGACTAGTTTAACTAATCATGAATTACTGTTAATTTTTGGCTGAACCTATTTTTACTGAAATGTGTTGGCAACTTGTTAACCACTTGTTTATTTGAAATGCCTCCTATTTGAACTTCTTTTCTTGCGTTACTGAGAAGGGGAGGTTAGGAACATCTACTGGTCTAACTGTGGATCAAGTCAAGTCAAGTCAGTCAAGTCAAAAGATTTATATAGCGCGCTACATACCCAGAGGGTCTCAAGGCGCTTGTAGAAGGGTGGGGAGTTACTTGTCGAATATCCACGTTTTGAGTTGCTTTCTGAATGCTAGGTGGTTCTGAGTAAGGCGAAGGTGAGTGGAAAGTGAGTTCCAAGTTTTAGCTGCTAGGTAGGAGAAGGATCTACCTCCCATGGTGGTTTTGTTGATGCGAGGTACAGTGGCAAGGGCTTGGTTGGAGGATCGTAGCTGGCGGGAGGGGGTGTAGAAGGATAGTCGTGTGTTGAGGCATTCGGGTCCGATTTCGTATAGTGCTTTGTGTGCGTGGGTTAGGAGCCGGAAAGTGATCCTCTTATTGACGGGGAGCCAGTGGAGGTTTTTCAGGTGATCAGAGATGTGTTCTTTACGCGGGATGTCTAATATGAGCCTGGCTGAGGCGTTCTGGATGCGTTGTAGTTTTTTCTGGAGTTTTGCGGTGGTGCCGGCGTAGAGGGTGTTTCCGTAGTCCAGTCGGCTCGTGACCAGAGCGTGGGTGACTGTTTTTCTAGTTTCGGTAGGGATCCAGCAAAATGTTTTTTTGAGCATGCGAAGAATGTTGAAGCAAGATGAAGAAACGGCGTTGACTTGTCTGTTCATCGAGAGTGAGGAATCCAGGATGACGCCCAGGTTCCGTGCGTGGTCCGTCGGGATGGGTGCTTTTCCAAGGGCCTCTGGCCACCAAGAGTCGTCCCAGGCGGAGGGGGAGGTACCTAAGATGAGGACTTCTGTTTTGTCTGAGTTCAGTTTCAGACGGCTGTGCTTCATCCATTCGGCTACTTCTTTCATTCCTTCGTGTAGGTTGGTTTTGGCCGTGAAAGGGTCTCTGGTGAGTGATAGGATCAGTTGAGTGTCGTCGGCGTAGGAGATGATGTTGAGGTTATGTTGGCGTGCGATGGCCGCGAGGGGGCTCATGTAAACGTTGAAGAGGGTGGGACTGAGTGAGGACCCTTGAGGTACGCCGCAGATGACTTCAGTGGCCTCTGACTTATTTTATTTATTTATTTTATTTTATGGAGTTTGTAGAGCGCGCAGCTACCCCCGAAGGGGTGTCCCGGCGCTAAAATCCAGGGGTTACCAAGTGAAAGGGGAAGTGAAAAAGAAGGAGATGAAGGGGAGACTAGAGTCCGGAGAAGAGCCAGGTTTTCAGTTTGGCTCGGAAGATGGTTTCAGAGGGGCAGAACCTCAGCTCAAGTGGAAGGGAGTTCCAAAGTCTGGCAGCAATGACACCGAAGCCTCTGCCACCAGTTCTGGACAGTCTGAAGCGGGGCGAGATCAGAAGGCGGAGGTCGTTGGATCTCAAGGATCTGGTGGAGCGGGATATCGAGACCCGATTTTTCAGGTAAGTAGGACCGAAGTTGTTGACGGCTCGATAGGTAAGAGTGAGGACCTTAAACTGGATGCGGCTAGCCACAGGGAGCCAGTGGAGTCTCTTCCGGTATGCAGAGACAGATTGACGGTACGGGATATTACCGATCAGTCTGGCTGCAGCATTCTGGACAATCTGCAGCCGACCAATCAGGTACTGGGGAGCTCCTGCATAGAGGCTATTGGCATAATCCAAGTGGGACGTGATAAGGGCCTGGGTAACTGTGCGGCGGGAATCCATGGGGAGGTAAGGAAGGATCTTTCTTATCATGCGTAGTTTCATGAAGCAGGCGGAAGTAACTTTATTGATCTGGGTTTTGCATGACAGGGAGTCATCAAATTGGAAACCAAGATTCCGTGCCGAGTGAACTGGGGATGGGGCAGGATCAAGAGCCGTAGGCCACCACCAAGAAGAGGGGATAGAGGTTTTCTGATTAAAAAACAGAACCTCTGTTTTATCTGCGTTCAATCTAAGGTGGTTCGTAGTCATCCAGCCACTGATGTTATTAAGGCATTGGCGAAAGTTGAGGAATGCGGAGTCCGAGTGGTCCCGAAAGGAAAACACCAGCTGTGTGTCGTCGGCGTAAGAGACCACCCCGACTCCGTAAGATTCCACAACGTCAGCCAAGGGGGCCAGATAGACGTTGAAGAACAGGGGGCTCAGGGCGGAGCCCTGCGGCACCCCACATGATAAAGGTTTTTTCTCTGACTTAAAAGGGCGTAGCAGTACCCTTTGGCTTCTGGATGAGAGGAAGGACTCGATCCAGCTGAGGGCTGTGCCACCGATGCCTATCTGCTTAAGACGATCCAGGAGGATGGAGTGAGAGACCGTGTCGAAAGCTGCGGACAGGTCGAGGAGAACCAACATGGCCTCCTCGCCCCTGTCCACGCACTCTCGAATGGTCTCAGACACCTCCAGCAGGGCCGTCTCGGTACTGAATCCTGCTCTGAACCCGGATTGGGATCCATGAAGCAGAGAGTGGTCTTCTAAATAGTCCGTAAGTTGGAGCTGTACGGCTTTTTCCAGGACCTTGGCGGGTTTAGGAAGAAGGGAGATGGGACGGTAGTTGGAAAAGACAGCGGGGTCTGCGTCTGCCTTTTTCAAAATAGGAATCACCAATGCCTCCTTCCAGGTAGTTGGGAAGAAGCCATGGTGAAGGGAGGCATTCCAGACGGTGAGGAAAGGGCAGGCCAGTGAAGGCGCCAGTTCTCCCATGATTTTAGCGGGGACCGGATCAGAGGGGGCACCAGATTTACAGCCGATGAGGAGTCTGATAGCCCCGTCCTGGTTGAGTTTGTTGAATGCAAGGAAGGATGGAGACTCAGGGGGACTAGTAGGAGAAGATGGAGTAACAGACTTTGTGGGGAAGGAGACACAGAGTTTGTTAATTTTTTCTAGAAAGAAATCTGATAGTCCCTCACAGAGAACCTGACTGGCGGTGTTCTGGGGGGCCCTAGCCGGAGGGTTAATAAAGTCTTTAACGATGCTAAAGAGCGTTTTTGATGAATTATTGGCTTTATTAATTTGAGCGGCAAAGTGGTCTTTCATCGCGCATTTTTTTAGTCTACGAAATTGTTTTAGGGCCGTTCTGTAGAGATGTTTGGCTTCAGGGTCGTAGTTAAGTCTCCACTTGCGTTCTAGAGCCTTACATCTGCTTTTCTCCTCCCGAAGGGGGGTGGAGAACCAGGGAGCAGAGGGTCGCGACCTGGTGGAGGAGATGGTTATCTGGGGGGCAATAGAATCAATTGCCTTAAGGAGAGTAGAGTTCAACCTAGAGACATTGAATGGTGGAAGGCGGACTCTCTGGGTTCTTCCGGAGAGGAACGAGGTGATCCATTCCAGTGCTTTTCCTTGGATTCCGATGTTTTTGAGGCGCTGTAGAAGGGTGCTATGGCAGACTGTGTCGAAGGCTGCGGAGAGGTCGAGGAGGATGAGGGCGACTGTGTCTCCATTGTCCAGTAGAGTTCGAATGTCGTCTGTTGCTGCGATGAGGGCGGTTTCGGTGCTGTGCTTGGCTCGGAAGCCGGACTGTGAGGAGTCGAGGGATTTGTTGGTTTCGAGGAATGCGGCGAGCTGGTTGTTGACAGCTTTCTCGATGACTTTGGCCGGCATTGGAAGGAGTGAGATAGGGCGATAGTTTTTGAGTTCGGTGGGGTCAGCTGTGGGTTTCTTCAGGAGGGCGCTGAGTTCGGCATGTTTCCAGCTTTCCGGGAAGGTTGCGGAGTTGAGGGAGCAGTTGATGATGTCTCGGAGGTGCGGTGCAATAATGGAGTCTGCTTTGTTAAAGATGTGGTGAGGGCAAGGGTCTGTGGGGGATCCTGAGTGGATAGAGTTCATCAGACAGATGGTGTCCTCAGTGGAGATTGGCTTCCAGTCATTGAGGATGTTCAGGGGGGGTGGGGGTCCTGCAGGGGATTGGGTGGGTTGGTCTTCGGGTTGGTTGTCGAAGCTGTTGTGGATGTCTGCAATTTTGTTGTGGAAGAATGAGGCTAGGGAGTCGCAGAGGGCTTGAGAGGGGGTGATGTCATTGGAGTTGGCTGAGGGGTTGGTAAATTCCTTGACGATGTTGAATAATTCCTTGCTGTTGTGGGCGTTGTTATCTAGACGGTCCTTGAAGGCTGCTTTCTTGGCATTTCGGATTAGTTGGTGGTGTATGCGGGTGGCGTTTATGAAGGCGTCCTTGGTGCTGGTGGTTGGGTCTTTTTTCCAGGCCTTCTCGAGGGAGCGACAGAGTTTCTTGGATTTCTTAAGATCATCGTTGAACCAGGAGGCCTTCTTGCTGCCTAGTTTGATTTGTCGTTTTTTCAGTGGTGCTAGGATGACGGCGCTGTTGGATAACCATTGGGTGAGGTTGGTGGCTGCTTGGTCTGGGTTTGAGGAGTGGGCGGGGGGCTTTTGAAGAAGCGATGAGGAGATCTGGTCGATGGTGATTTTGTTCCAGTTTCTTTGCAGAGTGGGTTGGGGGTGGTTGTTGGATGTGGGCTTGTTGTAGGTGAAGTGAACGCAGCTGTGGTCAGTCCAAAGGAGAGCTAAGGTGTGGCTGAAGGAAACATGCTTGCTGGAGGTGAAGATAGGGTCGAGTGTGTGACCTGCGATGTGGGTGGGGGTAGTGACAAGTTGTTTAAGTCTGAGGTTTGCGAGGTTGTCCAAAAGGGTGGTGGTGTTGCGGTCGTTGTTCTTTTCAAGGTGAAAGTTGAGGTCTCCCAAAAGGATGTAGTCCTCGGAGGGGAGCGCGTGTGGAGTGATGAAGTCCGTGATGTCTTCACTAAATTGTGCGCGGGATCCTGGTGGCCTGTAAAGGAGGGTGCCTCTGAGTGTGGTCTTGGGGTCGATGTGGATCTGGAAGTGAAGGTGTTCAGAGTTGGCGAGATTGACGTCTGAGCTGGTTGAGATGCGGATGGATTTCTTATGGACAATAGCGATGCCTCCTCCTGTGTGGCCGGTACGGTCCTTGCGAATGATCTTATAGCCTTCCGGGATGGCGATGGTGATGTCTGGGGCTGAAGAGGCATTCATTCATGTTTCTGTTAGGAAGGCGACGTCCGGAGAGATGGTGTCGAGTAGATTCCAGAGGTCAATGGCATGTCTGTGGACCGAGCGGGTGTTGAGCAGGAAGCATTGTAGGTGGTTGGGATCGGATATCTGTTGTGTGTTCGTAGATGAGGAGTTGTTCTTGGTGCAGTCGAACTTGCAGGTGTAGCAGGAAAAGGGTCCATGGGTGTGTCCAGGAGCGGCTTGGACGCAGATGGGGGAGCGGCCAGGGTTAAGGGCTAGGAGGGTGGTGGCATCGTAAGTAATGCGGGAGGGGTGGGCATTACGGGGACCAGGGGGTCTGGCGCTGGGCGCGGTCCAGGCGCGGACGGGCGTAGACTGGCTTACCTTTGGCGCACCTTCGGCGCGAATGGGGCGCGATCGCTGCGCGTGAACGCTGCACGCAAAAGCCACTGTCATAAGTGGATAGTTGAAGGGGAGGGGCGAGGCAGGCTCAGCTGGGAGGCGGGAGCGTGATTGGAGGGACGGGCTAGGACGTCACAGGAAGCAAATGGCTGCAACAACAACAAACACTTAACGCGGGGAGAGGTTGGGGCGAGCAGTGGGGCGCAATGATCAAAATATATATTTTAGAAAAGAAATGGCTGACATAGAGTAGCGCTATGAGCACAGCGCAATAAGAGTGACAGGCGGCGCTATGAAATTGGGCACAGAGCAAACACAGAGCAGCAAAGCAGCGCTGAGGACAGAGCGAGTTAAATGCACAATGCGGCGCTATGGTGGATTCAGCTGAAGAATGCAGATATTAAAGCAGCGTGGGAGAAGCGCTACGATACCCAGCAGGAGAACAGAGGGGAGCAACCGGATCTGCACGAGTCAGGTGTAGCACCAGTATTAATTAAAACATCATTCGGGGGCCTTTACCTTCTCCTTCTACAAATGTGCCATTCTGGTCTATCTCTAGGACTACACCAAGCTTGCAAACCTCCTCTCCCTCAGGCAGCATCATGGTGTCTGACTTGGTCTATGAGGAACCCCAAGAGTAGCTGTGAATTGTGGAAACCAAGCACTAATCACTGAATGTCTCACTTGGGGTTGAGCTGTATTTTGCTGAAATTGAAAGTTCTGTGGAAATCCTACTGTACTATTCTACATCTGTGGTGGGATAAGCTGAGACATAGGCATAGTTCTGTAGAAGTGCCCTATATTTGGCACATTCTGCATGGAAGCTGGTAAGGCTAGAACCATTGACTTACTCATCCCATTCTGTGCCATGGGGATCATACATGGTGATACAACAAACCTAAATTAGGCTCATACAAAAAAGTAGAAGTTCCCACCCACTTCTAGTGCACCGACACACAGAGAAGAAAGGGTCGGGGACAGGAACAGATGAGAGGGATATAACAGCATTATCAAATTTATAACATACATCATATTACGCTTACCATATTGATAGTCTGACTTCCCCCTAATTTTTATTGAAGAGGTTGACACGTATGCAGTATTTACATTCTGTTGCTTTCTCTTTTGCTTTCTACATTATAAGCAAATTGAAGTAAATATCCCCGCATGTAAGTGACATAGGGCCACTCGGAATCTCTAATAAATCTTGTTGTAAAATACCTTCCCACGGGGCTCCTGTCAGGACACGGGTAGCCCTCCAGCTCATACTGTACAGCCTGTAGCTAAGGAGACGCTCTAGCTCTATGTTAGGACAGGAGACTTGGATTATGCTTCTCAGTCTTTACTGCCAAATTCACAGCAGCCAATGAAAACAGTAAAACAAAACAAACTACACTTCCCAAGAACCCTTCCAACCAATCAGGACCAACATTGCCCTATATCTGATAGAGGCACCATGATTCTGCCTCTTTCTTTGCTGCTACAGTCAAGAGTTAAGTCATCATTATCGAATGCGCTTGTTTGTGACCAGGTTTCTGATTCTTGTGATGTTAATCCATTGCAAAGTGTTTCAAATTAAAGATCTCATGTTAAGGTAATATTTGCTTTGGGTACATGCTGCCTTTTTGTGCAAGTTGGGAGGGAGACGTGGTCTCTCTTTCTTTTTCCATTATCATGAGCGTCTTCCATGCAGTTATTCTGAAAGGAAGCTGCCCAGCATTGGAAGCATGCTGCGGCTCACGGTCAAACAATAGAAACACCCAGACCCAAGCCCAGATTTTTAAGTCCTATACAATTGTTGCTCGGACTGAATTGAAACTCTGGGCATAGACTCCTACTCTTCCAGTAACATCCTACTCTGCATGGACTGGAAGGGCTGCTTAATTTGGGTATACAACCTTTACGACGAATCTTTTACCACGCACTACCATTACAACGCAGTCATTACAACGCATACCATTACAACGCATTGCGCTGGGGGGCGCTCTAGGATAGGGAATAAGTTTAATTTACTATCCAACACCTTCCCTAGTGTCCACGGGGACTGGAGTTGGAATAGAAAATTAAACTATTCACTATACAGCACCCCAAAACGCTATGCGTTGTAAAGGAATGCATTGTAAAAAACGCGTTGTAAAGGTATGCGTGGTAAAAGTATGCGTTGTAACATCATACATCCCTTAATTTGATTACAGGCTTACCTACAGAGCGTCCTGGACTAGGTATTTCCTACATTGCCCTGAGGCTGCCCCGCATTTGTGTACAAAGCTCCATATTTACCCCTTGTACTTATAGGGTGTGATTTTTTTTATGATTTGGGAGTGCTATTATGACACAAACAGCATGGCATGGAGGACTATGAACCTTACCAGAGAAGAAAAGTATTATTTGGGGGAAGTGGTGGTGGAGGTTATTGATAATTCTGTGCAACAGTCTCCAAACCTTAGCCCGGCAGATATGATTTTACGTGCAACATTTGCCATTGTTTTAGCCAGTTTCTCAACCTTCTAGCCCTGGTAGTTCTTCTGTACCTCTCTGAGGTAAAGCAAAGGCAAAACTCCAACAAGCAGCTTCATTCTGAGGCTTTTGGTAAACTTTCCAAAGCTTTCAAGTTGTGTCCTAGCTATAATGCACATCAGCCTATCAAGAAGAAGGAACCGGGAGCTTTTGGTAAGGTCCTGCATAATGCTCCTAGTGAGTATGTTAATCAAAGGGATATGCAGTTCCTAGGGGAGTGAACTGGTCTCTTATGGATTGCCCTCACACACCCCGAAGGATGTAATGCTTCATCATTGGGCTGTGCTCCTCTTCGGGCCGGCGCTGCAATGCCCGACGGGTTCCCACGAAGGGACTCTTTGCCGAAGATCTGTGAATGTGGTCGACATGTTTCTTGCCTTCTGCCCCTACCGGGTCAATCTGTAATTCTTGAGGACTGGTAGTTTAAGGAATAAAGTACTCCTGAACTCTAACACTACCGCAAGGCCGTTGTTGAGTACCAGCGTTGCTTGCGATGTTTCAGGAGGGTGACCTGGAGTGTAGGATTCACTCTAATTGCATGCCACCCTTATAGTTGAGCAGCGAGGTGCTCTCTCTGTGACCTCGCCTGGTTGTGACCTTACTACCAGGGGTCTCACCTGTCCAGGTCACTCTCCTGGAACATCGCAAGCAAAGCTGGTATAAAAATACGGTACTCAACACCGGCCTTGTTAGAGTCCAGGAGTACTTTACTCCTTTAACTACCGGTCCTGAAGAATTGCTGATTGACCCGCTAGGGGCAGAAGGCAATAAACATGTTGACCACATTCACACACTTCGACCACATTCACACACTAGACCCTATAGGACCATCAATTCCAGATAGGGCTCACGCATTTTAGTTAGGTTAGTACACCCTAGAATAAAGTTTGTTCTATATAAGGCAGTACTAAGCTATTTTAATTCACCAAGCACACTCATACCACTACCTTTACCACTTACCCTCACGCACCAAACGGCTGTCTCTTAAAAGATGTCCGGCAAAGATCCCCTTTGCGGGCGCCCGTTGTGCATTGCAGCACCGACCTGACAAGGAGCACAGCCCAATGATGAAGCATGACATCCTTCGGGGTGTGTGAGGACAATCCATAAGAGACCAGTTCACTCCCCCCAGGAACTGCATATCCCTTTGATTAATATAATACTCATCAGCCAGAGGGTGATGTCTTAAAGTTCTCAGAGATGAAAGGTGGTGATGATGCCCACATTTGATCTGACCAATCAGACTCCAATGATTTGCAGGGTTCCATGCTAAAGAAGCGTAAGTCCTCCGAACCACATTCTAAAAGGCAGTTTGAAGCTGGTGAGGCATTGGGACTGTTGTCTTCTGACCCTGATGATGTTGTGCAACCCTGCTCATTTGACTGGATTCCTCATCTTCAGAACAGTGGCATAGCGAACCTTGAGGGGCCCCCCTTGCAGGGTACGTGAAGGGGCCCCCTCCGGACTCAATCTAGAGCTCCCCAGCAGAAGTGCTGTGCTGACGGGGCCCCCTGGAGGGTGAGGGCCCCCCGCACTGCGGGGGTTGCAGGGGCCTGTGTTACGCCCCTGCTTCAGAAGAGCTTTAACAGGGATGTACGTAATCAGAGCAGAGTGCCCTCGTTGTGCTGTCGCTGGCAAGTTTGCTGAGATCCCCTAGTTTGGCGCTCATAAGACATTTTCCCACAGATCCCAAAGGAGGGATGAGGAGGTCATGGAAGTCCTGTCAGGACAAACTGTTAGATTTGTCTGGACCATTAACTAAAATGTTAGAAATGGCGGTGCACGCTAAGGAGTCAAGGGAGGCCATTGTCTAGGATGTACTTGCTGGAAAGGCCCAAAAAGACATATGTCAGTTGAGGAATGCCAACTGTGCCATGTTGGCAGAATTGCGTACGTCAATACTCACGAGGATTGATCCCACACCGGCGGAACTGGGAGGACGACCCATAGCCAATGTTTTTTTCTTTGGAAATCCTTTCATAATGGACCTGAGCAAATTTGTGAATGTCTTCAATGTTCTTGACAAGGAACAAAGTTCCTTGGAAAAAGGTTTTCAAAATGTTTACAGTGGCCGGGAAATACAAGGCATGGTTGCCAGGCTGGCCCTTCTACCAAGGTCCTCCAACAGGATTAGCTAATCGGAGAAGGAGAAATTAAACGACGGTGGCTGAGTTACATTCTTCCCTTCCTGTTCACGCTATGGCCAAAGCTGATACAGTTCGGAGCAGGTTCTTCTAATAGTACAGGTAAAGCTTATCCAGGATTCAGAACTTATTCTGGGGTGCGGGGGGTTGTATTCAGTACTTTCTTCACAGTGGTTGTTGGAAAACATTAAGGATTTCAAGATCAAGTTGTAGGCGCCCCCTGTGCCACAAATTCCTCCCAACCAAAAACCAGAACGAGCACCAATATTGCCAACTACTTTCTACTGGGGCTTCAGGTAACCTCTCGACCTACCGAGCTAAACAGTAAATCTCAGGACACTTTTTTCAGTCCAGAATAAATCAATTACTTTTTAATCTCAAGTTTCAGATGAACATATTTAGAAAAAATTTCACAAAATTAGAAAACATTGCTTACTTCACGCCACATTTACTCATACCCACAATTCTCTCATACAAAAAAAGCATTCATTCACTCAACCATACAATCTATACAACACATAAATAAACTTTACATCAGTTGATACAAAAGTTATTTACAACTCAGATTAATACAACAGAACAGCATAGGAAAAGGATTCAATTATTTAGCAATGTTTTGTTTTTATGCACAACAATCCTAATGCTGTATGAAGAAGGTCTACGCGTTTCGATAATCCTTGATTAAGGGAAATCTCATCAGGACCACGTAGCTGTGAATGGAAAGAACAGGCATAGGTGAATCTGCTAGAAGACCCGCCCTCTGTCACTTCTAGATCAAGGGAAAGGGAGCCTAATCCTACCTCAAAGGTGCTCGTTTTCTTTGAGTTTGAACGCTATAAACAAAAAACAAGTACAAACTCTGCTTAGTGTCAATAATCACTTCTATTTACAGCTCTATTTTAAAAACAAGTTCTCCAAACCAAAAACCAAGTCGATTATACTCACAAACTTCGCTTTCAAAACAGCCTATGGCTCATAGGGAGTGAAATCTGTGTAATTCCTCCCAGACAGATATTTTGTTTGCAGCCAAGTATTTTTAGATCTATTAAGGACACTGAGGTGGGGATTATTCCACCTGAATTGTTATAAAAAAAATTATAAACCTAAAAAAACCACAACTGTAATGCATTTCTTGTATATTAATGTGTATACCTTTGGATGATTTCAGTTGATTATTCCTCCCCCTCCATATGTTTTTGTATCTGATACTGGGATAGTAATTACTACACATCTATTTCTTTCCAGGAAACAACCAGAAACAGGAGTAGTGGTTTGCCCTAAAAAGATGTGAGGTCCTGTTCGAAGTTTATCCGACAGCAAGGAGGTGATTCCTGTGGTCCGGCGAAGTCTTTTTGCCAGAGGAGCTACAACTGGCTACTGGTCTTTCTGAGGAGTCTTTCTAGATTGAAGGGTTTCCAGCTTGGAGTGGCACAGTCCTAGGTGCTCTGACTTTGGTGTTGTTGGAGTTGTGACAAGCTTTATTTACTCAATTACTTCCCTTCATTGGCTGGACTGGCAAAGCAAGAGGAGGCATCATGGCTTCTCTAAGAGATATGAACCTGCTGAGTTTCCGAGGTCCATGCATAATGTGCTCCAGTCCAGGTATTTTTCTTTTAATTCTGAGACTAGGAGTCACATTTTGTAATGGAATAAACAGAACTTCAAGTCCTACCAATAAAAGAAAAATCAGGGACTGGAGCAGCACATCACGTTAATGAACCTGGGTAACTTGACAGGGCTGCATATATAGGGCTCAAGCTGGTCTTGATTGGTTGGAAGGTTTCATGGAAAATGCAGTGTTTTTGTTTAACTATTTTAGCTGTTTTCATTGCCCTCTGTAAATTTAGGAATAAAGACTAAGGAGCATAAACCTTGCCTCCCTGTCCTTAACAGAATTAAAAAATCCTGGTCTCATAGAGAGAAAATGTTTAATGTGTCTTAGAGCACCGATATTGTGTTTATTGCGCTGAATAGAAAAAAATCTACCTTACCTAATAAGAATTTTCAGTTCTATAAAGTACATAGAGGCGAGGATTATGCTTCTCTCTCTTTACTGCATAAAATGACAGCAGTCAATTAAATCAATACAAATGAAAAACAACATATTCCATGAACCTCTAGTCTATAAGTCTTCACATGCTGAAATACCCAATAGCTTAGTCCTTTAAGAGCTGGCAACTCCATTTTAGGATTATCTTACTTTGCAGACCGAAACAAACATCCTGGAACCAAAACCACTACCTCCAATGCAGTCTCTGAAACTTCCTCCTCACACCTTCAAGTTTCTCACACATGCCTACAAAGCCCGACACAACACAGGATCTGCATACCTCAACCACCATGTACCCACCAGAGACCTCCGCTCCCCCCAGCTGGCCCTGTCCTCTGTCCCACATATTCGCAAGACCGCGGCTGGGGAAAGATCCTTCTTCTACCTCGCAGCAAAGAACTGGAATACTCTGCCTCTCCCATTAAGGTAATCACCATCACTGCTCCAATTAAGGAAAGACCTACAGACCTGGCTCTTTGGCTGAACCACAGTGCGTTGTGACAGATTTGCAGATCCCCCAGCACATTGAGACCCTTACTGGTGAGTAGTCGCTCTTTACAAGCCACTTGATTGATTAACATTTTTAATAAGGAACGATGTAGCCTTCAATAACCAGAACTCCTGTTCAAGATATGTCTCATGTGCAGTAGTACACCTCAAGTTTGTTTCTGGTCATTTCCTGTTAAGCCAGGAAAATGAAGCCATAATATCTATACCAAGGAAGAAACTTACAGGCATAGAAAAACAGCAGAAAGCACATAAGTATAAACATCACATACAGGGCTGGAAAGACAGATAGAATCACACAAACAACAGTATTATAACAGAAGAAATGTACTTAGCCCTTACGTAAATGCGCAATACACAAAACCTCAGGGTGGGAATCATCTTACTCTCCATGTCCCTAATAGAATTGAAAATTCTTATCACGTAAGCTAGAAATGTTATTCTATGTCATGGCTGGAGGCTCGGATTATGCTTGTTCAAAGCTCTTCCACCACCACTGAAGCAACATCAGGCGAGAAAACCCTCCTAGAGAGATCCCGAGTACAGACATCAGATGCTCTCTTATAAGATATTAAACAAAGCAGCATAGTAGGTTTGGCAGACAGATGCTTGAGAGAAAGGTATTTCTTCTTCGGCCACCTCTCCAAAAAATTTAAGACCACAATATTATCTCAAAGCAAAGAGTATTTAGCCTGAGGGGGATTACATAAGTGTATGCCGCTCAAGAGCTTACACATCACTAGGTGTTCTCTAACAGGTTTTTCCACAGTGGGGAGATGCTCCACAGATATGGCAGACCTATAAATGGTAATGGACCTATAAGCCATGCCAGAAGCCACCAAAGAAAAAAGGAAGTTAATCCCCAAGCTGGCGTCTGCCCAAGTGGGATTGAAATTCAATTTGTTATACCAATGAGCCCATCATCGCCATGCCAAAGCATAATGAATGTTGGTACTTGAAGCCAATGCCTGACTGATGTAGAAGGAAGCTTGTGGAGAAATGCCTGGCACTTGCCATCTGCTCCGTAAACCCTCCAGGCTACCAATCGGAGTTGCCCTGAGAGGATCAATGGATGCAACTGTCCCATAGCGTCCAGCAATTGGTTCCAGTGAACTGGAATCGAGGGAGGAGTGTCGTACGACAACGCCAGAGCCATAGGGAACCATGGCTGAACCCTCCAAAATGGAGTCACCAGAACGATCTCTGCTTTCTGATTACGCACCTGTGGATCATGTTGAATGGAGGAAACTCATACCCTAGATGGGGAGATCAGTCCTGTTAGAAACCTTGGGTCCATATCAGCTCCGGATCCGGCCTCCAACTGCAAAAGAGGGAAATCTGCTGATTAAGACATGAGGCAAAAAGATCCACAGAGCGAGGGCTACTGAGTTCCTCTCCCTGGGCAGGTATTCAGCTATGACTGAGATCCGGTGTTGAAGGCAAAAGTGCCAGAAATTCTCGTCAATCCCTGCCAACAGCCCAGACCTCGTACCTCCCAACTTGTTAACCACCGAATCTTCTTCGAGCTGGGGCCACAACGTGGGCGGTTAGTTTACATGCTTTGCTGTTCTCCACACCTAGCACTGCAGGATTGACCTACCCATCAGTATCCACCAAAAGCGAGGGGTCAACATCAATCTGCATTTTTTATTTGTTTGTAATTATGGAGATAGTTTTTCGCCCACTGCGATTTTACTGTTCTGCGCAGTGCCAATGCAGGAAGTGTTTTATGTTGTGCCTGAGGTATGGTATTCCTTGGCAATTAAAGTAGCACTTACTGCCCATGAAGTATTTTGCTGACGGGTAGCAGGCTCTAGGATTCTTAGGTAAGTCTTGCATTGTGTTGACATGCCTTAGTTGCACCGAACTGTACATCCCATGAATGGTGCACCACCCTGCACAGCTTCGGGGCTGCTTCGCAGGCACACACCGGCTTCCCGGCCACAGCAAATATTACTTTCCTTGCGTATCACACTTGTGTTTTTTCTGCAGAGCGGGGTCTCCTGCCAGGGAGCAGGAAGTCGAGGTCACTGTGCCAGGCTGATCCACTGCATGCCAAGTGCACAGACCAAAATGTTCACATGCAGGGGTGCAGGGTCTGGGAAACTGTATTCCAGCTGCAGAGGATTATCATCCTGTGCTGCATTCTGTATTATCTATGTAACAGGTATAATTCATATTAACTTCAACCTTGACTTTTCAAAAACACTTGACCCTGTGCATTTTATAATATCGCCCGCCCATCAGAGATGCTTGACAAATGCAGCATGCATGTGTTTGGTAGCTCCATTCAATAGTTTTGTTATTACATTAAAGTGATCAGCTGTACCAAAAACTCCTCTGCTGCTTCACTCAGCTTGTGTCAGGCACTCTTATGGGATGCACGTCTAGAGACACAGTCAGGTGAGTGAGTCCAGCACTGACTTAGTTAATTACAATGTAATCTGCTTGTTATCTTTTTATTGACACCTAGGAAGCACTGGTTCTTCTCTAAAACACAGTGTGGCTAGTGCAAAAGCATAGTTGCCAAAAATCGAGAACAAAAATCAAGGGACACCTTGCATCACAGGGCTGCTGCAGATAGAAAGTTCTTGTTTGCATACCTGTGTGTAATAAAGAGGAACAGTTTCTGAAATAATATTACATGGGACAATCTCCAAATTGTCGTGACTGTCCCTGCAAAATCGGGACAGTTGGCAACTATAAACTAGTGTGATTCCATGATCTTGGCAGACTAAGTATGCCCCACAGGCACCTTACTCTGCTCATCACAGTCTAATATAACCCATGAGTTTATTGTTGTTTTGCAGAGAGCTCTTCTGTTTCATGAATACCAACAATAAAAACCTTTTTAGAAAAGCAGTATGAAAATAGAAAGGGGAGAAAAGGTCCCTTAACAATAATTACACTTGAACCTTACAGTTCACATTAAATGATTCTAAATATTATGCCGTATGTACGATGAATGATCTTCCGGGTGGCAATTTCCATTTCTATGCAGTTTTAAAAGACAAGCCTTTTGCTGGCATGAAAAATTAAATGGTACCGCTCAGATCCTCTTCCTGTTACAATAATATTAGGAGGGGACAGTAGGCTAGTGATTTTAAAATTCAGGGGGGCAGACTTACAACTTCTGGCGCATTTTTGCAAATCAGCAGGGATGCGCCAAGAAAGATGCGTCACGCAAAACTAACCGTGCGCCACCATGGATGCGCCGCATTTACAATGCGTCGTGCCGTGGCGCACGGAAAGGTAGATGTGTGACCTATCTGCCAGCGTAAGGTTGGCACAGTGCGAGAGGCATGTCGCGGGCGCGACGCAACTCTAGCACTCTTCCAACCCAGCCGATCTGCAACATGTTGTGTCACGCCTTACGCCTGCTTCAAGTATGCACACGGTTTTGACGCAGCGGCGTCCGAAAAGTGACTGAGTGAAATCTTGTAGATTTCACGGCGTGACTTTTCCGAGGCTTTCCTCCGACGGAACGCCCACACTGGGACGGAATGCCCACATGAAACCTGACACAGGTTTCATGTGGTGCAGTGCTTTAAAACGTGACGCAACGGCATCGTAAAAGTGACGTAAGGGGCTTATAAATCTGCCCCAGGGCTTTTGCAGCAGCTTGATAGTTCTTTGGGAGCTTATTATTAGTTAAAAGGGTGTCATTTCTGATATTTATTGCTTTCCATAGTCTTAAGTGCTTGGTTTTATTCGGGGGAAATTGAATTCCTAAGTGTCACATATTTGCAGTTGAATGTCACTCATAAGTACACTGACACTCCAGAAATGTCACACATATACAATCTGAGAATTCGACAGGTATGTAATTGGAGCCTCTGGTCCTGACATAGAATTCGGAGAGAGTGTTGCCCTGAAGGCACAGCTCAGGGCAATAAAAACTAGGAATACACCGAGTCACGATAGTTACAATAGTCCGTCCTTTGTGTTTAAAGCCGGTCTAGTCCCTTCTTTGTGTCAATGTAATGGGTTGACATCGAGCTAAAGTACTCTACAACTAGCTGCTTGAGCGCACGTCTCTCTTTTATGTCTATGGTCGATCTGCAATAGTCCCTCTTTTGTGTCTCCTAAAGGCGCTTGTCAGTGTGGTGCACGCCCCCCACTCTCCGGTTCCACTGCGTTCTGTCGCCCAGGTGACGGCGCGCGGGAGGCCGGTGTGTGTAAACACAAGGCCGCAGCCAGGGACTCGCGCCGGAGCCATAGCAACTGGGGGGCGGCGCGAGGCGCGGAGCGAGCGCAGTCGGAGTCAGAGCGCGAGGGGCAGGCCAGCGAGAGGCAGCACGCGCCGCGGCAGGCACATCCGGGGAGCAGGAGAGCCCAGCGCGAGCCAGCCGCAGACACCCCCCGCCCCGCAGCCGCCGCCATGTTCAAGAACACCTTCCAGAGCGGCTTCCTCTCCATCCTCTACAGCATCGGCAGCAAGCCGCTGCAGATCTGGGACAAGAAGGTGGGCCCCGGGGGCAGGGAGAGCTGTGGGGGCGAGGGAGGGGGTCCCGCTGGGCAGTACTGTGGTGGTTCTAGGGGGTGGGTGTGTCGTATGGCATGGGCCGGGTATACAGTCCAGCGGGTGGGGCTGTACTGTTATGTGGGGGGTGGATATGGTAGAGTTGATGGGGGCGGGGGTGAATGTGTATTCGTGGGACAGGAGGGGGCAGTAGAAGGTGGATCTGTGGGAGAGAAGGGGCATCACCATGGCACCCGAGGGGAAGGCGAATCTTGGGAGTGGAGGGACATTGCTGTGAGTGTGACCCCTGGTGTGCAGATACAAGATGCATCTCTGGGAGGGGGCATATATAAGGCGCACCTCTGGGAGACAAGGGGCATTACAGTGACACCCTGGGGCGCATCCTTGGTAGGGGGCAGTGCCATGATACATTTGGGACAGATTGTAAAATGAAAGAGAGACATGGGGCATTACTGTGATACCAGTGGGTGCATACCTGGGAGGGGGGAGTACCGTGACACCTGGGGGCAGGACATAAGTGCAACTAGTGAGACCAGAGGGCAGGTTAGAACGTGCACCCCTGGGAGAGAGAAGGGGCATTAACTGTGACACCTAGGGTCAGATAGAAGGTGCATCCCTGGGAGAGAGCAGGGGCATTAACTGTGACACCTAGGGGCAGATAGAAGGTGCACCCTTGGGCGAGAGAAGGGGCATTAACTGTGACACCTAGGGGCAGATATAAGGTGCATCCCTGGGAGAGAGCAGGGACATTAACTGTGACACCTGGGGGTGCTTATATAAGGTGCACCCCTGGGCGAGGATAGACATTACTGTGACACCTGGGGTGCATATATAAGGTTCACCCCAGGCAGAGGAGGGGCATTACTGTGACACCTGGGGGTGCATTTATAAGGTGCATACGTGGGAGAGGAATGGCGTCACAGTCACACTAGGGTGGCAGAGATAAGGTGCCTTCCTGGGGGTGGGAGGTCACTACTGTGACACCTAAGGGCAGACATAGGATTCATGTCTGGCAGAGGGGGAGTCATTATTGTGACACATGGGGGGGGGGGGCATATAAGGTGCATCCCTGGGAGAGACTTTGGAACCAGCGACACAGGGTTTATACAGACTGGGGAGGCGGAAAGGTTGTACTCTGACCTCGTGATAACAGAAGTTTTGGTACCACCTTTCAGGCATCTCCAATCGAGTCTGTCCCCAGCACTGAAATATTTGTACAAGACATCGCCCGGGTTAAACAGATCCCGGCACACCCATTCTTGCATGCCCGTTCCTTTTCGTCTTCATCTACCAATGTGCAGAGAACTCCGAACTCTATAAGCAAATGCCCTTCTCTGCTAGTACGACTGCCTTCATGATAGCCTGTCTGGCATTCACTGACACTCATCTGTTCAGCATCATTTATTTCAATTATCCTTTTATTTTAACAAACTTACATTTATATTCTTCTCCCCATGAAGAAAATGAAGCATGCTTTCCGTTCAAATCCCAGAGCATCGGAGTGCAGAGGTTTAAATGTAGACATTTTATACACAAATAAGATCCACTAATATTTTGAGCAGTGTAAACAAGTGTTCTTAGTTGAGGAATTGGAAATGTTTTTAAAATATATAATGTTTTAGTTATAAGCCTTAATAGAATGTGTTGGCTCAGCTACTTTAAAGTCACTGGTTAGAAGTGAGGCACGACCCTTCTTAACTCGTTCATATTTTGGCTACGTGCTCTTATTGAACGTAACCACGCAGTGAGAGATAGGAGTAAGTGAGGGAGGCACAGAGAGATCCCAATTACATTTGCGGCAGATCTCAAAGCCAAGGTCAATAAAATGTAGAATAATAAAAAATCTGTTTGTTGTATTTCCTCTCTGGTACCCACCCATAATATGTTCAGTAAAGAATTGTAGGAGAATACGTATTTACAGTTGTTTTCCACTGACTGGACTGGTGCCCAGGCACATCTTGCACGAGAGAAGTTCAGGCTGACTATAATATCACTTGGAACTGCAAGGTGGACATGTCTCTGTCTTCATACCTCCCCTTCTGCAGTTTGTGTTGTGGAAACTCCTACTCTACCTGCGTAGCTCCTATGCTTCTCCTGTGCAGCAGCTATTGGGGACAGAGGGGGGTAAATGAGTCATGGAGCCATACAGAAGAGGCCTCTCCCCAAAAATGGGTGGCTACCGACTACCCTTTAGCACTGATCCATCTCCGTAACCCCCTAAACACCAGTCACACAAAAAGGGCGGTCCGATTACCAGAGCCTCTGTGTGCCATAATAATGACTGAAAGCACTTCAGAAATCCTAATAAGAAGGCATGATATCTAGTTACAACTCCAGTTAGGACAAACTGTCTTGATCTTAATCTGAAAAGCATGTAATGCTTTTCAAATTTAGAGCTATAGAATGTTATTTGGGTGACTCCAGATTCTACTACTTGAGGTCGGCTGCTAACGGCTATGACAAAGACCTGTGGAGTCTGGGGACTTGTGGTCTGCTTTACAAGTTTGGTGACCCAAAGTATAAAAAAAAGTCAGGCTAAAGGGAGTAAATGCAGCCATCAGGCTTTGGTATACAATCTGGAAGGCCCTGGGTATAAAATACTACTCGGATTTCTCCCTTATCTAGGACTACCCTTGCACGCCTGAATGTCTGCAAGAGCTTGAGTCTTCCTTTGCGGGACACCGGAATAGTGCTGTGGGGGGATCTTTTCACTGTGCAGGTCCTGGTGCCTTGGGAGGTGGTGTTTAGCAAGACCTTGGGCCGGCTTTCAAGGTTCAAATATGCGCAGCTACTCTCTTGGTATATGGGCGAGAAGCAAGAAATTGGAGGCCTCCGGGAGGTTGAAAGTAGGCTACAGGACACACATTCTAAAAAGGAGATCTCCATGTTCTATTGGATGTTGTAGGATGCCAAGGATAGTGTCTGGCGAGGGGTAGGTAGGATGCCAGGGATGGACTTACAACATTTGTGGCAATCATCTCTCAGGCTCCTATGTCAAGTTGTTAGAGCAGCAAATTTAAAAAGGAACCACTATATTTTTTTTACTTAATAGGATTTTCTGGTCTCAAGATGGTGAGATTCACAAAAAAAACAAGTTTCGGGGTGTCGAAGATGTGGTTACCTCGAGGAAAACGATGAACATATGTTCTTTTTCTATCCTTCGCTTATGAAGTTCTGGGAAGATGTGAGCAAGGTCCTTGCCGGGATTTTCGGAGCTGCTATTGAGATCAATTCCATACTGGTCTTATTTGGGAGAGACATTGCAAATCTGCTATGAGTTACACGTAGCACAGTGGTCCCTCCTGTTTTATCTGTTGCTTCTTGCTAGAAGGAACATTTGCACAAGTTGGCTCAGTCCCATAGCCCCCTCTACGAAAATGTGGGTAAGAGCTGTTCGCTGGACTTGTAAATGAGATACTCTCGGTGTTGAGAGAGGAAATGCCACTTTTTGGAATTGTTTTTTGAGATGGGCAGGAAAGATCGACATATAAGTTGACCTATGATTGTAAGTGGGTGTCAGTATGTTACGGGCGTTTAGGGCTTGTCTATGTGGCTGTGGCTATCACTCACACTTGGATGGTGGTCGGTTTAGAATGGATCAGTGCTTGAAGCAATGGCTTGTTCGGTGATATAAAACTGTCTTTATCCTGTTTTAACAGATCTGCATGGAGTCGTGCCTAGGAGTTAGGGTGTTAGGGTCCTCTATTCACTATATTCTATGATAACATGCCCTTGAGTGACTGACAGTAAGACCAGAACTTACTGTAACTGTATTGACGACATTCCACCTGTTGGGTGAGCCCAACCATACACTTAGTACACATAGCATAACAAAGGCACCATCACCCAGCCCAGATGTGCCTTACAGGGCTGGAATGGGATTCCAACAGCACACCGCACTTACACAGCCTCCCACGTAACACAGTAAAGTCCCCTCCAGGCATGTTCATGTGCATAACACGTCTCCTCTGTCGGGGTGGCTAAGCTTTTGCCACCTCAGTGGTACACCCGTTCACCTACATCCACACCGTGGTTGGTAGACTGGCAATGGGGTCTCCTAATTAGGACAGGTACCATCAAACATGCCAAGCGCTTGAAGCTGAACACTGAAGAATTAGACAGCAGAACCGAACACACAGCAGTGTCCTCATGCACAGACCCATACCCCCTAGCCAATCGATGCTCATTAATCGACTTCTGACTTGCCGGCCAGTAGAACCCACTATAAACTGTACAAATCACATCCCAATCCAGTTGCCATTTTACTCTGGTCGGTGAGGAGCCCTGGTCTGCCATGTCCTGAACATTCATAGCCCTGCTGTGTCCTGAATGTACACGGCCTGCTACGCAAGCGGTCTGCACAGCTCCACTGCGACAGTGGTCTGGCGCGTCCTAGACGTACACTGCCCCAGTGGTCTGCCGGATCCTCGGCACACACTGCCCGCTGCGCCAGTGGTCGGCCACGTCCTGACGCACACAACCCGCTGCGTCAGCGGTCCGCTGTGCCCTGGATGTACACAGCCCAGTTGAGCCAGTGGTCTGCCTGGTGCTGGACGTACACAGTCCAGCTGTGCCAGTGGTCTGCAGTGTCCTGGACGTACACAGTCCAGCTGCACTAGTGGTCTGCAGTGTCCTGGACGTACACAGCCCGCTGCGCCAGCGGTCTGCAGTGTCCTAGACGTACACAGCCAAGCTGTGCCAGCGGTCTGCTGTGTCCTGGCCGTAGACAACCCTGCTGCGCCACTGGTCTGCCGTGTCCTGAACATACAGAGTCCTTTAGCTTCATTGGTCTGCTGTTTCCTGGACGTACACGACCCGCTGCGCCAGTGGTCTGCACAGCCCTTTTGGGCGAGTAGCATGGTACTCCGGAACCCAAAAAGGATTAGTGGTGAATTAGTATAGGGAGATATGAAATTAATTTGAGCGGTGCCACATGTGAGTTTATTTGGATTGAAAAAGGATAGTGGAGGGATAGAAGAGGGAAGGGTCTGCATTTATATAGTGCTTGCTACCCCTTATGAGGTGTTGAAGCACTTTTTGGGGGGTAGCACGCTACTCCTTAACCCAAACAGGATTAGTGGTGAATTAGTATAGGGAAATATGACATTAATTTGAGTGGTGGCCATGTTGGTCTGTGAGTTGGATTTTGTTTTGGAGATCATAGCAGTAGGAGGAGGGTGGGGATGAGTAGAGAGGAGGGAGTGGGAAACAGTCAGGGTAGAGTTTGAAAAAGCTTGTTTGGGAGATCTGAATAGTAAAAGAGGTATGAGATGATGCGTGAAGGGATAGCGGAGGGAAGAGTCTAGAAAGGGTCATTTTGGGGATCATATTAGTAGAATGGAGTTTGGGATGAGTCCAAGAGTGCAGGTAGAGGATATATTGATATAGATATAGGGCAGTGCATTGGAGATGCTGAATTAGAAGTAAAGTAACAAATATAAAGATACGCAAGTACATAAAAGGTATATATTTATTTATGAGGCTATCGGGGCGCTTTACAGGTGAGAGAAGACGCGACCTAACAATCAAACAACAGGGTGGTCAGGTGTGCGAGGGCAGGGAAACTCTGTCAGCAAGGCATACATAAACAGACCAAGGCATGGAGAATAAATGTACAAGACTAAACAAAGCATGTTACAAGGTCCTAAAGGAGTGGCTGGGGGACAACTGAGCATAACATTAATACAAAAGTGCATCCAAACAATACAGTATAAGTTAAGACTTGTAAAACCGGAGGAGACAAAGTCTTAAAGTGCGTATAAGGCACGGGGATTCAGGGCAAAAATTTGTTCATCAGAAGCACCTTAACTTCCTTTTTGAAGTTAATAGTAGAAGCGATCATCTTGATTTCTATAGGCAGGGAGTTCCAAATTCTCGGGGTGATACCCGAGAAAGCTCCATCATAAGTTTTTGATTTACGGAATTTCTGCGGCTTCAGCAGAAGGATACTTCTGGAGGACCTAGAGCCACCCGATAGTACAAGTTTTTGTATGAAGTATAGTGGGGTGTTGTAGTGTAAGGCTTTGAGTCATGTAAGCAATTTTTAGTTGTATCCTTGCTTCATAAAGGAGCCAATTTAGGGTTTTAATCTCCGGTGTAATATGCTGGTATCTTTATGAGCCGCTGATGAGTCTAGCAGCAGAGTCACGAGAGGCCCTGATTGGCGCCATCTTCGATCTCGGGAGTTCACAGAGGGTTGCACTACCGTAGTCCAACTTGGAGATCACCAGACATTGCACCGTTGATTTGAAGTCATTGGGGGGAGAAAAGGTTTAATTTTCCTTAGGATGCTCATTTGAAAGTTGGCTCCCGTGGTGAGGGCCGCAATATGCTTCTGAATGTTCAGGCTCTTGTCGAGTATTATACCCAAGGAACTCGTGGAGTCAATGATACGTGGAATGCAGTTAAGAGCTGTTAGCGGATTCATCCATTCAAAGATAACAGGAGAATGGGTGGATGGGGCTTAAAAGAAATTCAGTTTTCAGAACATTAAGTTTGAGATGATTTAGAGTTAACCAGTTTTGGACTCTCAGTAGAGTAGTGTTGAGGGTGCTGATATCATATGGGGAGGAGACTTTCAGGTACAGTTGGGTATCGTCCGCGTACCTATGATAGTGGATATTGGATAGTTTTAAGATTTCAGTTAGAGGCTCCATGAGCAGGTTGATGAGAGTTGGAAAAAGTGTTGACCCTTGCGGAAAGGGTTAGAAAGAGATTAGTTGACCGTGAATCTTTGAGTTCTATAGCGGAGAAAAGATGCAAAACAATTAAGGACGGGCCCTGAAAACCACATCCTATGTTCCAGTAGGTCGAGTAAGCAGTTATGTTTGATTGTGTCAACAGCTGACGATAGGTCGAGGAGGATTAGAAGACCAGAGTCGTTCTGATACAGCATTTTGAGTGCATCATCAACAATGTGGATGATGGCGGATTCTGTACTATGACCGTAACGGAAGCCAGATTGGAATTTGTCTAGTAGTTGGAAGAGTTCTATGTGATTGCAAAGCTCAAGGTGGACACATTTCTCAATGAGCTTGGCCAAGGTTGAAATGTTGGAGATTGGGCAGAAATTGTTAATGTCGTCTTGATCTGTCCATGGTTTTGTTCGTTAAGGGGGTAACCTGTCCAGCTTTAAGTGTGTGTGTGTGTGTATGTGTATATATATATATATATATATATATATATATATATATGTATGTATGTATGTATATATATCCAACATGCAGGTTAGTCCCAAGAAAGAGTGAAGCCTCTCGGAAATTTGCATCGCACTTCATTTATTTATATCCTGCAAGCATGCAGCCTTTTGAGTACAAGCTTCCAATGTTAACATCAGCCAAACGCGTTTCAGGATTTCTAATCCCTTCTTCAGTGGCCAGGTCAAGAGTCACTGAGACAACCGATTTGTAGCACAATTTATTTCACAAATGTCAGCCTGGACACGCCCACTGAGGCTGACATTTGTGAAATAAATAGTGCTACAAATCGGTGGTCTCAGTAACTCTTGACCACGCCACTAAAGAAGGGATTAGAAATCCTGAAACGCGTTTGGCTGATGTTAACATTGGAAGCTTGTACTCGAAAGGCTGTCTGCTTGCAGGATGCAAATAAATGAAGTGCGATGCAAATTTCCGAGAGGCTTCACTCTTTCTTGGGACTAACCTGCATGTTGGATGTATATATATATATGTATATATTATATGTATGTGTGTAATTTATGTTGTATTCAATAAACTCAGACTTTCAAGTGTTGCTGTAATTTAATTCATTATTTTCGTAATTTAATAGTGAAGCAATTGTAGATAGTTCTGCAAAAAAAATTACTTATTTATGTAGTGACACACATGTTAAACATAGAATAATATAACCATAAGTAATAAGCAGAACTAACTAATATCTATTTCTAAACATAATTATTATACACATTTATACAAAGCAATTCCCATATGTGGATATACATCTATAGTCCAAATAAATGCTTATATACAGAGAGATATGCTGTATATTTATGTTTGAGTATGGTGGTTATGCGGGGATCAGCCAACTTCTGAGTAGTTTTCTGAAGATAATGTAGTTAGGTATCTGTGGATCTTAAGTTTGTTTGTGTGTTAGACAGTAGTGCTTTAGTGAGAATGAGGTAACTACAGCTAGGACAAGATGTGCCGTGTCCTGAACATACACAGCCCCGCTGTCGATGTGGGAAACGATGGGGCAACCAGGTAGACTCCTGGTGTTGGCTCAACATCTTGTGATCCTGGGCAAATTACTTAATCTCCCTGTGCCTATGTGACTCTGTTTTTGTGTTATGTAATTTAATGCTGTTGTAAAGTGCTCTAATGCCCTTGGGCACATTCCTGTGGTATAAAAAAAAAACCACAAAAAAATGTTGCGTTCGGGACATGAATTCGTTCATGGGTGTGGTAGTTTCAGCTTTCATGATGCTCCAGAAATTGATTGAAGTTGTGAAGGAGTAATTGAAGCTTGGTGATAAAGATGCGGGTGCGGTGGGGCAGAAGAAAGGTATAGCTGTCAGGGCGTGGATTGTGCATGAATGGGGGATGCGAGTCGTTAATGAGACACATGACAGTGGAGGGTAAACCTGTGGGAAGCAGGAGAATTATACAGACTAATGCAATCGTGAACCCCATGAAGGGTAAGGACAGAGTGGGCGAATCATGTGCCTGATGAGAATTCGATTATTCTCAGGACACAATCACTCGTCGGGTCAGCCCCCAGGTTAGTGTGTGCCCAGGAAGACACTCTTAAGGTCCTCTGACCCCGGTCACTCACTCTTTCTGAAAGCTTTCCCAGTCTGGTCATGTTTCTGTGCTGAGGGGGCCCGGGGTGGGGGGGAACAGGGCAGGCATCTCCCATATCCCATTCCAATTGAAAGTTGTGCTAGACTCCTCCTGTAGTGTCCCACCCATTCTCGGGATTACAGCAGGGCCCCCCCCCCGCCCCCGCCCCACGAGTCGATTCATCTACAGGTGTGTGCCCTCACCTGCCCTTATTTCACCCTGGCTTTCGGTCTCAACTGGATCGCGTTCAGTGTGTTCCCAGGTATGAAGGACCTCCCTCCATTGCTCCGCTATGGGTCACCGTCTTAGCCCCTGTGATTCCTCTCTAAATAGGCTCCATCCCTCTGCCCCAGCCCACTGTGTTACATCTCTCACCAATAGACAACCAGGCCATTGCTATCCTCCTTCTGGCCAGGACCAAGGCAAGGCCAATAAACCTATTCCAAATCTTCCGTTTGGGTGGTTGAGGAAAAAGTCCTAGCAGGCAAATCTCAACAGTGGAGTCAAGTGTATGTCCCAATGCGGCACCCCGCCACCAATACCGCGTCCCTGAGCTGGCGTAAAACGATACATGCCCAGGTCATGTGTACGAAATCTGCATCACTATAATCGCACCTCGGGCAACAGCATGGTTCGCCACCATAGGCAACCTGGATTGTGTGTGGGGTCATGTAGGTCGTATGTAAATAGCTGAACTGTGCGTACTTTAATTCTGTGTTTCTTGAGACTGTTTTGGGGCAAGCCAGAACTCTATTCCAGTCCGAGATTTCCCGATCCTAAACGACCTCCAGCTACCGTCGCAGTTGATCATCTCAGACAGCGAGCTATGAAACTGCTTCGCCGTGCGCAGGGAGAGCAAAAATAACACACCCACGACTTGAGGTCCACAAACCTCAGTTACTCTTTCAAATCCCACTCCTTCCAGTCTTTCAGACATCAGGACCGTGCATACCCAGACACCCAACTGGGGCCCACAGAGCCCTGCAGGTTGAGACCTTGTGTCAGTATGTGCCCAGGAACACACATACTTAAGGTTCTCAAACCCCAGCCACTCACTGTTACAGAACTCAGTCCCTCAGTCTTTCTGACATCAGGACTGTGCATGCCCAGTCACACACCTAGAGCCTTCAGAGCCCAGTTACGTGCTGGTTCTGCCCACAGGTCAGTGTGTGCCCAGGAAGACACACATTTAAGGTGCTCAGACCCCAGTCACTCACTCTTTCAAACATCAGCACCGTGTATGCCCAGACACACACCTAGGTCCCTCAGTCTTTCGGACCCCTGTCCCTCAGTCTTTCGGACCCCTGTCCCTCAGTCTTTCGGACCCCTGTCCCTCAGTCTTTCGGACCCCTGTCCCTCAGTCTTTCGGACCCCTGTCCCTCAGTCTTTCGGACCCCTGTCCCTCAGGCTTTCGGGCCCCTGTCCCTCAGGCTTTCGGGCCCCTGTCCCTCAGTCTTTCGGGCCCCTGTCCCTCAGTCTTTCGGGCCCCTGACCCTCAGTCTTTCGGACCCCTGACCCTCAGTCTTTCGGACCCCTGACCCTCAGTCTTTCGGACCCCTGACCCTCAGTCTTTCGAACCCCTGTCACTCAGTCTTTCGAACCCCTGTCCCTCAGTCTTTCGGACCCCTGTCCCTCAGTCTTTCGGACCCCTGTCCCTCAGTCTTTCGAACCCCTGACCCTCAGTCTTTCGAACCCCTGTCCCTCAGTCTTTCGAACCCCTGTCCCTCAGTCTTTCGAACCCCTGTCCCTCAGTCTTTCGAACCCCTGTCCCTCAGTCTTTCGAACCCCTGTCCCTCAGTCTTTCGGACCCCTGTCCCTCAGTCTTTCGGACCCCTGTCCCTCAGTCTTTCGGACCCCTGTCCCTCAGTCTTTCGGACCCCTGTCCCTCAGTCTTTCGGACCCCTGTCCCTCAGTCTTTCGGGCTCGGACCCCTGTCCCTCAGGCTTTCGGGCTCGGGCCCCTGTCCCTCAGGCTTTCGGGCTCGGGCCCCTGTCCCTCAGGCTTTCGGGCTCGGGCCCCTGTCCCTCTGGCTTTCGGACCCCTGTCCCTCTGGCTTTCGGACCCCTGTCCCTCAGGCTTTTGGACCCCTGTCCCTCAGGCTTTTGGACCCCTGTCCCTCAGGCTTTTGGACCCCTGTCCCTCAGGCTTTCGGACCCCTGTCCCTCAGGCTTTCGGACCCCTGTCCTTCAGGCTTTCGGACCCCTGTCCCTCAGGCTTTCGGACCCCAGTCATTCCCTCTTTCAAACCTCAGGACCGTGTGCGCCCAGACACACATCTAAGGACCTTGGATCCCACTGACTCACCGGTTCAGCCCTCAGGTCAGTGCTTGCCTGGTCACGCTCGCCCAGATTAGCAGCCTCCGCTGTGTCCAGGGCTCCAGTGTCCTGGGTACCATGGTGCTGACATAGTTACGGTGTGTGTTGCTGTTTGCATGGACTACTGTTTAGCTTTGTCTGGCTGAGCCGTGCTCCGTAATCTTCCCAGTAATGCTTGATGGTGGCACACAATTCTCACTTGAGCCTTTTCAGAAACCTTTCATTGATAAATTCATCCGTAAGGTTTGCGTAGTGCCACATGCCATCTAATGACCGCTTCAGGGCGCTTGTTCTGTTCCAAAAAAAGAGAAGTACAAAATGACTGGAGTCAGGATAACTGCAGAAGCGTTGTTTCTGAACAGTGTTGTATGTCCGCTCCTAAGGGAAGATGGTTCTGCACCAGGCGCTATTCGCAGAGTAAACTGTTCCAAGCCCACTGTGAACGTCACTGGTTTTATAGCCAGCTGATTGCTAGGTGTTGCTGCTCCATGGTGGCCAGCCTCTCAAGGAACCTGCCCTGTGCATGTTGGGTCATTGCCTGCTGTCACTGAGTGTTTGTGAGATAAGGCTAGCATCAATGACTTGTACCCATGTGTCCCTTTTCAAAAAACACAGCTGAATGAGGCATATGATGTCCTGCGGGTTTGATGTTGCTCCACACTTCAGGTTTAGTAAAACTGCATCTTTCTGATGTGTTGAGGCTGGAGTAAATGGGTGCCGTGCTTGTTTGTTCCCTGTTGTCCAGGACAGTCTTGTTGTTTCTAATTTATTGACGTAGCACATCTGAAATCCTGTTGTCTATAATGTTTGTCTTTATTTTTGGTAAAGCATAATTACTTATTGGAGTAGGTTCCGTCCTCTGTATTGCCACTTGGAAGCCCAGGCAGATGTATTGTGGGCTTGTGCTGTCTTCTCCTAGTGCTGACACTTGCTCTGCCTCTCATGGGTGTAAAGGTAGTTTGTGCTTCAACCTCCCCCCCCCCCACCACCCCCCACACACACAGACACTTTCCTCGTACACAAACGATGCCTTCGTGGCAACATCCCAAGGACAGGATCCTAGCAACAGCTTGTGTGGCAAGTCTACTTGACTGGGGAGCTGGTTCTCTAGTTGGTGCCCTCTGAAAAGCATGCCCAGTTGCTAAGAGTGACACAATAAGTACACAAAACAGTGTTGGATGCAATGCTTGATTTAATCTCAGCCACTGGTAATTACCTGGGCTGCATCTCAATCCATGGTTCTTTTGCACACCATGTCACCTCGGTTTGGACTCAGTCATATCCAAAATCGGTCTTGACCCAGCTCCACTCGGAACAGTCCAGCCCGAACTGCCAAGCAAGGTCCTGTCTGAACCGGAACACAAGCAACCCAGGACCGGTTTCACCCTAGGTATGGGCTCATCAGCAGGGTAGAGTTTGGTTCCAGTGACACAGTGTGCATGGGGTCCATGTCTGGCCGTACCCGTCCCACTTAAGGGGACACAGTAACTACACAAAACAGTGATGGATGCAGTGCTTGAATTAATCTCAGCCACTGATAATCCCACCAGAACCGCATCCCAATACATCGTCATTTTGCACACCATGCCACCACAGTTTGGACCCAGCCATATGCAAATCAGTCTTGACCCTTCTCCAATAGGAACAGTCCATCCCGAACTGTCAGGCCAGGTCCGAATTCCCAAGCCAGATCCTCTCTGAACTAGAGTACAAGCGAGCAAGGAACTGTTTCGCCCTAGTTATGGGATCAACAGCCGGGTACAGCTTTGTTTCAGTGACACAGTGTGCACGGGACCCACATCTGGGCATACCTGTCCCACTTAGGGAGACAAAGAGCAGCAGACCCTGATGCAGAGGTCTAGCCCGGGACTAGGGTTCAATTCCCCACCTCGGCGGGTCTTGGGCTCAAAATTCCACGGACCTGATAATTCTCGCCTCGGTGCCTTTTCCAATCATGGAGTCCCACTCTGCAACTCTGGGCAATAGCTTGCTTAATCTCCACAACGGCCCCCACAACACTAAGGATGCCTGGCCTCCACCTTGGGGGTGCCCAAGAGTGGACGCCTCACAGGGAAAGCCAGGATGGGTTCCTCAGCGGTATTCGTACAAGCGCCTTGAGACCCTTGCGGGTGAGTAGTGCGCTATAAAAGTATCAATTTACAATTTACAAACTAAAGTATACAAAAAACTGATGGATGGCATGCTTGGATTAATCTCAGCCACTGGTACTCACTCCGGACCGCACCCTAATCCATTGTTATTTTGTACACCATGTCACCTCAGTTTGGACCCAGCCATATGTAAATCGGTTTTGATCCTGCTCCAATAGGAACAGTCCATCCCGAAATGGCAAGCCAGGTCCTCTCTGAACTGGAATACAAGCAACCCAGGACCGTTTCCACCCTAGTTATGGGTTTATCGGCCACTGGGATGAAGCCATACCTGACTGAAGGCCCATAATAAAGGCAAAACTAGTCCTTGCTTGTGTTCCGATTCAGGGTGGGCTTGGCAGTTCAGGCTGGACTGTCCCCTTTGGACCAGGGTCAAGACTGATTTGCATATGGCTGGGTCCAAACTGAGGTGGAGTGTTGGGCGAAAAACAATCGATTGGGATGTGGCCCGAGCGATTGCCAGTGAGTGAGATCAGTTCAAGCATTCCATCCATCACCTTGTTGTTGTTGCAGTTGCTAGGAGTGACATGAAGAGCAGGCATTTCAACAACTTAGAAAATGCCCCCAGTGCTGCAGTGAGTAAACTATGTGTAACAGCTACGAGCACGTCAAGTTCCTTAAATGGGGACCAGTGACTTTGGGCTCAATCTTGCCCCAGTCATTGACCAAGAGTCCACTATTCTAGGCTCGAAGAGTGAGGGATGGACTGTTTTGCCTGAGATTTTACTTTGTTCGCTCTTGCCTCCTAATGGCTGTGCTCCACATGCAGAGTATGAGCGAGGGATCTCCTGTTCCTGTGTCTGTGACTTTACTTTGCTTGTGCCTCCTAGTGGCCGTGCTACACATGCAGAGTACACGTGAGGGATCTGTTTCTTTGCCTGTGTCTGTGACTTTACTTTGCTTGTGCCTCCTAGTGGCTGTGCTACACATGCAGAGTACAAGTGAGGATCTGTTTCTTTGCCTGTGTCTGTGACTATACTTTGTTTGCTCTTGCCTCCTAGTGGCTGTCCTCCACATGCAGAATACAAGTGAGGATCTTTTTCTTTGCCTGTGTCTGTGACTTTACTTTGTTTGCTCTTGCCTCCTAGTGGCTGTCCTCCACATGCAGAATACAAGTGAGGATCTTTTTCTTTGCCTGTGTCTGTGACTTTACTTTGTTTGCTCTTGCCTCCTAGTGGCTGTCCTCCACATGCAGAATACAAGTGAGGATCTTTTTCTTTGCCTGTGTCTGTGACTTTACTTTGTTTGCTCTTGCCTCCTAGTGGCTGTCCTCCACATGCAGAATACAAGTGAGGATCTTTTTCTTTGCCTGTGTCTGTGACTTTACTTTGTTTGCTCTTGCCTCCTAGTGGCTGTCCTCCACATGCAGAATACAAGTGAGGATCTTTTTCTTTGCCTGTGTCTGTGACTTTACTTTGTTTGCTCTTGCCTCCTAGTGGCTGTCCTCCACATGCAGAATACAAGTGAGGATCTTTTTCTTTGCCTGTGTCTGTGACTTTACTTTGTTTGCCTTTGCCTCCTAGTGGCCGTGCTACACATGCAGAGTATGAGCGAGGGATCTCCTGTTCCTGTGTCTGTGACTTTACTTTGCTTGTGCCTCCTAGTGGCTGTGCTACACATGCAGAGTACAAGTGAGGATCTGTTTCTTTGCCTCTGTCTGTGACTTTGCTTTGTTTGCCTTTGCCTCCTAGTGGCTGTCCTCCACATGCAGAGTATGAGCGAAGGATCTCCTTCTGTTTCTGTGTCTGTCACTTTACTTTGTTCGCTCTTGCCACCTAGTGGCCGTGCTACACATGCAGAGTAAGAGTATGGGATCCGCTTATTTGCCTGTGTCGGTCGCTTTACTTTGTTCTCTTATGACTTCCAGTGGCTGTGCTACCCTTGTAGGGTGCTTCTCCGCTCTCTAGACCTTGGATCTAAGCGTCTATCGAAGTATCAGTCGTGGGGCTCTCTGCTTGCCATACATTACGGGCACCCAGCACCTCCCTTGGATCCTTGTTGGCTTATTGTACATACAACCCACCTTCTGTGAGACGTAGCAGTTTACTGGGAGCCACTGGTATCTTCCTTTGCCAGGCGATGGTAGCGTCTCCTCGTCCTCTGCCATGGTCTGTTAATATCACAAAAGGCATTCCCGTTTCTCTGACATGTATTGTAACCTCCTCTATTCAGAGGTCGTTCATTCATCATTGCCTGCCCAGGGTACCACCAGCAGGTTCAGAGGGAGAGCGATTTAAAAAAAACAATTTGATTGATTTTGAATTCTAACTCGGCCCCATTCTAGCAATAGGATACACAACAATTCTAGGAACCAGATCACGTGTTCCACGCCCTCCCAATCCATTCTCATCCCATAAACATCCGAATTTAATCATTCAACATTTGTTGCATAGAACATACAGTTTCTAACTCAATGCCCCTGTAATCCGCCCACACCTGCCATATCTTGCCATGTTTCTGTGGACAGCCTCGAGCCTTGCACATCGCCACCCCCAAGCCCATACAGTGGTTCATCCCTTTTTATCCCACACTGCCATGGACAGGGCGGCGGGGTCTTCCACTCTCTCCCTATATCTCATTTTGCTAGAATCTGACCCAGATAAGATAGTGATAGTTTGTATCTGTTACAGCTCCATGTGTCAGAGAGTGATATGGAGGAGAGTAAGTTTTGGGTCCATTGGAACTGACTAGGTGAAGACCCTGCCCAGGCAAGATGTCATCCTGTGTCTGACCCGGTCGAATGCAGTGCAACCCGATACCTTGTGTAAGAATGTTCCTCATATATGGCAGAAAATGCATTAAAAATATGTATTTTAAAATTTTAAAAAAAGAATGTTCCATCCTCCGCGGTACATAGAGGACATGCCAGAGAAGCAATCATTCCCCCCCCCCCCCCCCCCCAAATATCCCATCCGCCGTAGTCGGTGGCATGTGAAATTGCCCCTGTGGAGGTATTTAAACTGGATCAGCCCAAGTCTGGCCACAATGGCCACCGACCTAGGTGCCACCCCGGCCTCAATCTAATCCTCATCCTCTAGATCCCCCACGTCTCTCACTGCTTGTATTCTTGAAATCCATCCTTTATCTACCGCTCCAGACCTGGAGCACTAGGGGGACTCTGATGGTACCCCAGTCCAGATAACCTACATAACCACTTCAGTATGTGCTCTAATTCCAGATGTTTGCGGAAGATCTCAGCGATGTTCTCATTCACCCTTCAGTAAGTTATGTGATACAGTATATGTAGAGCGCACGGTTATTTGGCGCTGAGGGGCAGTAGAGATCATGCGGCCAACAACAGCTACTTAGGTTTACTGTTGGGCTTAAGAGGTAGGCTTGGCCAACATACTACTCCCAGACATGGAGCTGTAGGTGGACTCTGATGGTACCCTAATCCTCCCACCTGGACAGCAGCTTCAGTGTGTGCTTGATTCCAGATATTTCTGGAAGTACTCAACGAGGTTCTAATTTGGTCTTTAGTAAGTTAGGTTTTGCTCCTATAATTCTTCAAGGCCTGGAGCTCTAGCTTGGACTCTGATGCTCCCCCACCCCGGTCTAGATTACAGCCTCCATGTGTTCCTTCAATGAAGGAGTGCTTGTTAACAACAGATGAGGTGTCCCTAATTTAATTTGTTTTTCACATACTGTGTGATGTTTAAGGTCATCCTTTAGTAAGTGGGAGCTTTGTGTGAGGTGTACCTCAGACAGGAGTTTCCTGGTACCTCAGCCCCCTGTCTAGCTACAGCTTCAATGTGTGCCTTTATTCTAGATATTGATGTGAATACAGCGTGACATCCTCAGTCAGCCCTGAGTAAGTGGAGGCTCTATTTAGACTCTGAAAGAGCAAGGTTGTCAAATCAGGCAAAGTGTATCTTACACAGGCACCTTGATACAGGTCAGACATGTCTTACACGTGAGCCTTGGTACAGTTTTCCCACATATTACACATGCAGATTGGCACCAGGGTCCTCCTACTTTGCACATGCTTAGGTTATGCAAGAAACATGGTTTTTCTTATTCAGATTCAGAAAACTTTGCAAATTGCCACCAAAGTGCATAAAACATCACCATACAGTTGTAAAAACTAAGATATAAATGACAATAAATATGCATGAAAATTCTAAACCAAATAAATGCTGTTGCTATGATCTGGGGTTTGTTCTAGACTTCAACATATAAAAGATTAAAAAGATTAAAAATAAGCTGAGATTGTGTACTGTACTTAAGAATCCTTACTGCACACATTAGGACATATTTTTCCTCCTATTCCTCCACATGGCCAGCAAAAATTGAGAATACTATACACCGATGTGAATCAGCCTATGAAATTAGCAAAGCCTCTCTATAGTCCCTGACCCCTGTGTTCCAACAGTGTGGTAGAATCTCTCCGCTTCAAAACCAACTTTCATCATTAAAAAGTTAGACATCAAGGGCCCTAGGCTAGAGTGGGTATGCATTATGCTCTGCTTATGCTGCCTATATGCTCTCTTGAGGGGTCAGGCTGACCTCCTCTGGAATCTTCCAAATTCTCTCCAGCCCAATCCTAGTGACAGCTGTTTTTATGTACCTGCTTCTGGCATACGTAGAAACTTTGGTAAGCCCCACTGGTATACATGAAGCTAAGGGTAGTCCAGAGCCTTCTCCAGTACAAGATTTATCTCAAACTAGTCCTGTCAATGCTTCTTAGCCCTAGGTCCTACCTCGGGGGCAGTAGTGGGGTACTAATGGGAAGACCAGTCAATTGATGTATGAAGCGTTGTTCGACTGCAACCATAGAGGACACCTCCCTATGCCCCCGTAGCTCTACGCCATACAGGGCAGTTCCCAGGACTTGACTATTATAAATTGAGTGCCAGGAGTTTGGGAAAGAATTGTGAGCCTTTATGCGTTTTCACTGTTCCCCCAGATGTTTGCTCTAGTTTGAGTTTGCCAGTCAAAATACTCTGATAGGGTACCGTCCAAGTAATCAAAGGTGTATACATGCTCCAAGGGAGCCCCTCTCAATGTGGGAATAGAGTGGGTAGAGTGACATGGGTTAAATATCATATATTTGGTTCTCTAAATATTAATGTCTAATCCCCTTAACTTGTAGAAGAGGTCGAAGCGGTCAAGGATTCTCTGTAACCCCATAGGTGATTTGGAAAATAGTAGCGTATCATCTGCAAACATCAGGGCAGGAACCCTGATGTTTGCAAGACTTGGGTCGTCAGTGTTACCATGCTCCACAAAGGTAACCAGGTCATAAAAAACAGCGTAAATAAGTGGGTCCAAGAATGCAGCCCAGCCTAACCCCTCTGTTATCTGGGAATGGATCTGCCATTTCCCCAGCTCACCCACATCTTACTAGTGCAAAGTTATTGCAGTGGAATCTCTTAATCATATCCAATAGCTGACCTGTGACTCTAATGTCAGCCAAAATCTGCCAGAGGGTGGATCGAGGAATAAGATCAAACTTAGACCGTAGTTCTACGAAGACCACATAGAGACGCCTGCCTCTAATAGAACAGTTATCCAATACAGCAACTGAAGTCGAAACACCTGCTCAATTGTACTTGTGTGTTCTCTAAAGCCAGCTAGTAATAGGGTTAATATCTCTTTGGCTGTCATCCAGTCTTGTAGTCTGCCCAAAATTACCCTGGGAGGGAGCTTTTGGGAACTATCAATAAGGCTTAAAGGCCTATAGTTAGAGGGGAGATCATGCACGCCCTTTTTTAGGTCTCGTCTAAGGCATTGCGCCAGCAATGCTTTGGCCGAGATATAAAGTAGGGGCCCTCAAAAATGCTCCCAAAGGCGGATTGCCTACATGGCATGTGTGTGGGCTCGTGCACATTGCACACCATTTGAACCTATCTCCGCACTCATGCTGGTTTGCTTGCAGCCAGCATCAGACTTCAAACACTTCAAAGGAATCCGCTTAGGCGCTCCTACTAACATAAATTAAGAAGTCGTTGTCACAAAGCTTCACAGGAAAGACCAGCGACAACACATCTTCCCCACTACTCTTTTCCTACCATTGTTTTTTCGCTTTCCAGCGGCTCGACTGGCTTCCAAGAAAATCAAGATTCCCAAGTGAACTGCAGTCTTATTTATTATTCTAAAAAAAAAAAGATAGATAGAAACATATCTTGGAAATCGCAATGGGAATAATTTGAGTTTTAGTAACCTTTGAGCTCGTAATACCAAACGATAATTTTACTCTTAATATTGCTAGAAGTAACACATCCTTTCTTCTCCCATTCGGTTACGCTTCCTGTCCTCTTCTGTTTCATTGTTGCCTTCTCCCCTAACTCTGCCCTCTTTGTTCTCCTGGTTTTTCTATTGAATCTCCTCCACCTATCCTATCTTTTTCTCTTATTCTTCCCCTCTACCTATTCAGATTACTTCTCTCCTTCTTTTCCACCTCTTTATTCTGTTCTCTATCTGCATCTCAATCCCTTCTCCCTTCTTTGCCCTCTCTTCACTTTCAACCCGTGCATTTTGTCCTGCCTCTTCATTCTGCCCCGACGCCCCTATTCTGTACACTGTTCTCCTACAACTACATCCTGGAACAAGGTGCAACCAAACACCAACAAAACCTCACACACAAGGGCATGTCCAGGACTGCCTCGGGGAAGTTTCACCTGATGTGTATATCTGAGAGCATTCTGTGTCTGCGAGCCTTCACCAGTGTATGTGTATTTGAATGTGTGTATGCGTGACACCACTTTAGTCTACACACACTGCGCCCTCACACTACTTTAGGCCACACACACTGCGCTCTCACACTACTTTAGGCCACACACACTGCACCCTCACACACTCTGCGCCCTCACTCACTCTGCGCCCTCACACACTCTGCGCCCTCACTCACTCTGCGCCCTCACACACTCTGCGCCCTCACACACTCTGCGCCCTCACACACTCTGCGCCCTCACACACTCTGCGCCCTCACACACTCTGCGCCCTCACACGCTCTGCGCCCTCACACGCTCTGCGCCCTCACACGCTCTGCGCCCTCACACACTCTGCACCCTCACACACTCTGCACCCTCACACACTCTGCACACTCTGCACCCTCGCACACTCTGCACCCTCACATACAATTACACTCTACTGAATACAACATACACTCCTCACAATACCACTCAGTGCCACATAATTATATGCTACATAATTACACTGCGCTCAACGCAACATACACTCCAAATACCACTCAGTGCGACATAATTATATGCTACAAAATTACACTGCGTTCAATGCAACATACACTCCAAATACCACTCAGTGCCACATAATTACACGCCACATAATTACACTGCACTCCATGCAACATACACTCCAAATACAACTCTGTGCCACATAATTACACTGCACTCAATGCAACATACACTCCAAATACCATTAAGTGCCACATAATTACACGCCACATAATTACACTCTACTGAATGCAACACACACTACACACAAAACCACTCAGTGCCACATAATTATATGCTACATAATTACACTGCACTCAATGCAACATACACTCCAACCAATACCACTCAGTGCCACATAATTACACGCCACATAATTACACTCTACTGAGTACAACATACACTCCAGACAATACCACTCAGTTCCACATAATTATATGCTACATATTTACACTGTGCTCAACGCAACATACACTCCAAATACCACTCAGGGCCACATAATTACACGCCACATAATTACACTGCACTCAGTACGACATACACTCCAAATACCACTCAATGCCACATAATTACACGCCACATAATTACACTGCACTCAGTACGACATACACTCCAAATATCACTCTGTGCCACATAATTACACGCCACATAATTACACTCTACTGAATGCAACACACACGCCACACAATACCACTCAGTGCCACATAATTATATGCTACATGATTACACTGCGCTCAATGCAACATACATTCCAAATACCACTCATTGCCACATAATTACACTCCACATAATTACACTGCACTCAATACAACATACATTCCAAATACCACTCAGTGCCACATAATTACACGCCACATAATTACACTGCACTCAATGCAACATACACTCCAAATACCACTCAGTGCCACATAATTACACGCCACACAATTACTCTACTGAATACAACATACACTCCACACAATGCCACTCAGTGCCACATAATTATATGCTACATAATTACACTGCACTCAACGCAACATGCACTCCAAATACTACTCAGTGCCACATAATTACACGCCACATAATTACACTGCACTCAGTACGACATACACTCCAAATACCACTCAATGCCACATAATTACACGCCACATAATTACACTGCACTCAGTACGACATACACTCCAAATATCACTCTGTGCCACATAATTACACGCCACATAATTACACTCTACTGAATGCAACACACACGCCACACAATACCACTCAGTGCCACATAATTATATGCTACATGATTACACTGCGCTCAATGCAACATACATTCCAAATACCACTCATTGCCACATAATTACACTCCACATAATTACACTGCACTCAATACAACATACATTCCAAATACCACTCAGTGCCACATAATTACACGCCACATAATTACACTGCACTCAATGCAACATACACTCCAAATACCACTCAGTGCCACATAATTACACGCCACACAATTACTCTACTGAATACAACATACACTCCACACAATGCCACTCAGTGCCACATAATTATATGCTACATAATTACACTGCACTCAACGCAACATGCACTCCAAATACTACTCAGTGCCACATAATTACACACCACATAATTACACTCTACTGAATGCAACACACACTCCACACAATACCACTCAGTGCCACATAATTACACGCAACATAATTACACTGCGCTCAACGCAACATACATTCCAAATACCACTCAGTGCCACATAATTACACGCCACATAATTACACTGCACTCAACGCAACATACATTCCTAATACCACTCAGTGCCACATAATTACACGCCACATAATTACACTGCACTCAATGCAACATACACTCCAAATACCACTCGTTCCACATAATTACACGCCACATAATTACACACTATCTATCGCATCATCACAGCATCACTCAGCACTACCACAGCATCACTCAGGGGCACCACAACATCACTATGCGCTACCACAGCATCACTGAACGCCACAGCATCAATTGTCGCCAACACAGCATCACTCCGCACCACCACAGCATCACTCAGGGGCACCACAACATCACTATGCGCTACCACAGCATCACTGAACGCCACAGCATCACTCAGCGCCACCACTGCATCAATCTGTGCAACCATTCAACAACAACTGGTTCAAATATGTTCTCTCAATGTTTCAAGCTTTATTACAAATGTCACAAAAAGATGTTAATATTTCACTTCTGTTCTTGGATTTTCGTCACAATAAAATACACTGAACATAATCTTCACAAAAGTTATTTACAAAAGTTTAAGCTATTGCCATTATAAATTACAATAACTTTTATTTAAGTATTAATTATTTAAAAAAATTTAAAGCAATTGTTATTTTTAATATCAATACATCTAAGTCACGTAAATACAACACATATTGCATTACAAATGCTATAGGTGTCACATTTGCGAAAGTTAAAAGTATTGTCTTTGTAAATGACAAAGCTATTAATTTCGCTATTTTCAAAACCAACACATAAATTAAAAAAAAATGTTATTTACAAGACCAATAGCTCAAACTTTCCTAATGTGAAACTTGTTGCATTGCAAATGCTTGTTAAAGATGGGAACTAGTTCTGCCCAGGTTGGTGGAATGGGCACCCCATTCATTATGGCACTAAAAATTAAGGCAAAATAGGGGCACCAAACATCAAACCTGGCCAAAAAGAGATCCCCGGTACCCTGGTGCTTCATGCAGAACAATTTGATATATATATATATATGTATATATATCTTGTCTAATTTCCTCAAGGCTAAAGCCCACATTATCACCTGATTAGTCGCTCGGTAATAATATGGTATCAATCCCCTGTTGGGTTCTGCGTGACTGTCGATACATGAGTTACCTAATTCCTGCACCAGGGCTTCACTCTGTTCAGCAGTAGAGTACAATTTTGAAAAGTGAGCAACCGAATCAGACATCGAAATGTAATTTTCGACTGCATAGAAACCTTCAACTCTGCCTGTAGAGACAATATTCTAAAAAGAACGATGTCCGCCACTTCTTGCCGCAGCCAATAAGCTCTTCCATTTCCTGAGCTCCCACTCTCTTTGCTTGCTGATTGGCGTCTTTGTGTGCCCTCCGTGGTACTTGTAACACTGGCCTATCCTGCTGTTTCATCCGTAAGGGCCAAGCTAGCTATGCTGCTGTTGTAGCAGGTGGGTGGAGTACATTTCTTAGCTGACCTTGTAATTTCCACATGGAAAAAAATGTCTAAGTCTCACATAGAATGGGGTTCAAGGGTACTAATGTTGGTCAGGACCGCCCCCTTCTAGCAGTGGCATCTACCCCCCTTTACAATCGGCAACAAATCTATTTAGTACTTCAACTAATTTCTTCGATTGAGACAAAGCACACCATTTGACCCTGCGCCTATTCATGGTCATGGTTAACATTCTCTAAAAGGGCTCATCATGAGTAGCCAGAGCAACAGGGACCAATGATCTCATAACAAGGGCTAGAGCATTGTGGCCGCTGTCTTGCCGGGGTATAATGACCATATCAATTAATTTCAGCCAAAGCCGTACACCAACCAAAAAATAATCTATGCGGCTTGTGCTCTGCAGGTGATTAAACATATGGTTCCCTTCGTATCCGATTTAGATCTGCCATCGCAGGCCCTGGTTCAGTGTGAATGCGTTGAGTTGTCTAGCCAGTGGGGACCATTTTTTTACAGGGAGGATCGCTAACTCCGGAGTGGACCATAGGAGATCTTCCCCAGTTGTGTGATGGTCCATACTAGCGTCAAGCGGTTCAAATTGACAATTGAGGTCACCTTCCACGATTTTTAAAAACCTCAGCTGGGAGTACTGCTAGGTGCGGGGACAACACCTCAATTACTTCTGCTTTGTTGCCTACAGATCTGCACTAAACCTTATGGATATTTCAAACCCTATTAAGTGGAAGACGCATGCTAACACCCATCAAGTCATGAGAGCCTAACTTGTTTTCCTTGATCCTGCATTATATGGTGGTGTTAGTCCAAATAATGATACCTCCCGATGGTCTACCTTTTCCAGAAGTAGCAGCTTCCCGGGAGTGTGGTTAATCCTACCCGATACAAAGGTGTAAACGACCATGTTTCTTGGAATACACACATTATAGGTGTCAATAAAAGCGCACCACTTTGGGCAGACAAACTTTGGCTGTAGCCCTGTCACAATCCAGGAAATCAACTAGTAAGACGTGACAGAACTCTCACTGAACAAGCACCCATTTCTGCCAGGGCTTCAAAGTGGATAGATGTCGGGATACCTGGGAACCAATAGCACCTGTGTTGATGGAACTACGAGGGGTAGGTGCTGATGTCTTGGGAACCCCTAATTGGCCCCAGTTACCTTCTTGCCGGACGCGTAGGTCCTGCTTGTAAAAGTAACTGAAAGGTAGCAGTGTAATATTACTCTTGCCTTTTTGTTGACTTGGGTGCCCGTAGAGTAAACTCTGCAGGGGCAATCTAAAATTCACAATCCCGTTGCTGAAACAACCACTTATGGGCAGGATACGGGGTGCCTGGTTATCACCGGCTAGAGAGCCATTTGGACACCTCTCCTATCACTCGTTCTGTTTTTGGAGTAGTAAGGTGATGTATATCTCAGTGTGTCCTTCTGTGATTCGCCCTGCAAACTTTAATCTTCGTCAAAGTGTGCTGCTAAGAGAACCTACTTGTTGTACATTGATGGGAAAGCTTTCATGAAGCTGGCTGTTCAACGCGTGATTTTGTCATCCTTGCATAAAATGTTTGAGACATTTCCGTGTCTCAGGTAGTTGGAGTTTGCTGCAGCCTCTGGTTAGTGACAGGGTCTGTGGTGGCATTGTGAACTACTTCTCATCTCCTGAAAGCTTTCTTGGGCAGCTCACGCGTAGTGACTCTGTGTGCGCTGATGCATACGCATTGTGGATTACACTTGACTAAAAAATTTTGGCTGGACTGGTGAGATAGTCCTCTTGTCTTGATGTGTTTTATCTAGGAACCCTATCAATATTGTGACCTAATGCCCCTATACGGCTAGAATCAATAAATATCCCTATAATGGCATAATAATCAGAGCCATATTTCAGCAACTCGCCTCTGCAGCCCATAACACAGCAGAAGCTACTTCCTTAGATTCCTAGAGAGCACACTGAGTTCTTTCGACACACCAAACCCCAGGCAACCTGGGAAAGCCCCGCTTGCTTTGTTTTGATTTGTAATGGAACTCCTGCGAGCACTGTAAGAACGACCAGTTCTTAGTGACATCTTTATTGACGTCTTATGTCCAAACCTTACGTCAAACTCGGCACCTTTCAGGTATAAATATACCAATGTTGCCTTAAGCAAACACACGGTGGTGAAATCTGGAGCAGAACAGCTGTCCCCTTGCAGAAAGCCCAGCAGACGCGAGAAGCCCACAGACGCTGCCCCTCCTTTTGACGCGCTGAGAAAGACGCTGTCTTTTCTCCTGCCGAGAAAATCCAGCTCCGGCGTTTCCAGCCTACCCTTGCGGGTGACTGGGATATCGGGTCCTGAGAGTGAGATACCAGACCTCCTACATTCTATTCCAAAGGTACGGTGCTGACTAAACCCTTAGAGAGAACTCTTGGATCAGACTCTTGGCAAAAACCAACTTAACTTAAACTGCTACTTACTTACTCACTCCCACGTATTAGGCTTAGGTCAGGTACACCGGGGTAGGTGTAGTTAGAAGCACCAGTTGAGGTTGTTAGCCAATGTATATATGAATGTATATATTGTATATATTTTATTCATTTTAAGTATCTTATGGCTAAGAAACCATATCAATGCTTTTACAGAATTATTTCATAATACTCCTTTTACTGTACGTAATTTTCTTTATATTAAGTATTGCAATAGTGGCAATCCATTTCTCTTGCATGAGAAGGAAGACTGTTCAATAAACCAAACCCTTTATTGAAAACGCCCGTCTCTCTCTTCTCTGCACTCTGGTGAAACTAAGAACGCACGTCTGACTGAGTGAAATAATTGTCTATTTTCACACGACTCTAGAGATTGACTCTTAGTCTGAGGGAGCAAAGTTGTCATGTTTATGCACTTGTCGGAAGCTGAATCCCTTCTTGTCTGAGCCAGGGAAGCTGATCACTTCCTATTCAGTCAAGAAAGTTTCCAGTGACCTCTGAGCTAGCTGGCGCAAACCTAAATCAAGTCTAACATAGTCTGTAGAGACCTAGAAGACCTCAGTCCTACCTCTACACTGCTGTTTGTTATGCCAATGCCTATAGGGAAAATATGAACTACAATACATGGCGCCCAACGTTTGGTAAGACGATAAAACTAACGCAAGATGTTAGAGTAACTCAGTCGTGCTTTTTCACACAGACCCTTTCTCCCGTAAATACTCCAATAGACGTCTGGAGTGGGTGAAAGGTTAAAATCCGCCGGAACTTAGTAGGAAGAGATTCCTATGTAGAGTTTCTGGTTTAGTCAATGTTGAAGGATACAGTGTTCCAAAATATTGTGCACCTAATCTTTTGTCTCCTTGAAACTTGATCTGCAACACGAAAACCTTTTCTGGCAGTAAAATGTCAGATAGTGGAGACGAAAGGGAAGCAGCTAGATTAGCAGCCCAACTAATGGAGGATGACACGAGTCTCCTACAGAATGACTTAAATGCTATCCTCATTCCGGTCAACATAAGAAAAACTATAACTTTAAAACTTATAGAAAACGGACTGACATCACGAGGTGGTACAGTCATTTTCGTGATAGAGGCACACGAATATCGGCAGACAGAGGTATTCTATTCATGGATAAACTTTCCAGCGGCAAACGCTACAACACACGAGTTCCACTATTACAAAATAGAGGAACCACAGGATGAATATACTCCTTTCGAGGAGATTGAAATTCCATTAAAATACCAAGAGCACCTGCTCTGGTTTAAAGGCGCCCTAAAACATAATGATCACATCACCAGGCTCGGTCCACTAGGTAGACCAGGAGCAACGTGGCCGGTTCTAGCCAGCTACACACCACATCCAGACATTGATAAAATGTCATGCGAAGAACTTTTAGCACAGCTAAAATTACTAATTACAATTCACAGACAGTTAGTCCAATATGTAATGAGGACTGCAACAGTCCAACCAGCAGTTAACATTCAACAGCTGACCCCTCATCAGGGAACACAAATAAAATTACACCACAGAACATGCAATCATGTCTTGGTAAAATACCCGCAAAACGGGAACAAATTCCATTCTGGTTAGCACAGAAAATAACTCAAATACCAAACGGAGGCCTCCCATGAAGCTCGGGTCCTGCAATGAGACAACGCCGGACAGAGCGGGGCCTCCTTTTTCCTGAGCTGGGTTCCAGGAGAGGTGAGGTACACTCCCTGTACTATTCAGATGTAAGAGACACCGTTTGGTACAGAGGAACACGATTTTGGACTATTTATGTATATCCTTTACAGATTGTCGTTACGTTTATTTTATGTATGCAGTAGCTAATGCTTAGAACTCTGGCCCTGAAGAAAGCCATGGGATCTTGTCCCTACCGGCTGAAACATGTTGGCCTTGTAAATGCAGTTATATGTTTATACTGCTTCCTCTGCATTGTTCTTGTTTGTTTGAGGGAAAGGACAAATTACATTAGAGTTTTTCGCCTATTGATCCTTTTACCCCTTGTTTTTAACTCACACATCTATTGATTTTTGCACTGCACTCGATCCCATCTTTATCATTTGTTCATGGGTACCTTAGCGATTGATTGTGCGACCCAATTGAGTAAGGGCGATGGATGGGTCTCATTGATATGAGAACACTTGATCTACATACCTATTTGATGGGAATCCAACACATCTCTGTACGGGTCTTACCAACAATCTCAGTAGGTCCTTCGACAGGTTTGTCCTGGTACACATTCTGATATAGAGACTTATATAGCTCTATTAGCGCTTAACTCACTTATGTAGGAGTTTTGCAGCAGCTCAGAGTACTTGAAGCTCCATTATAGACCCCCGGTTCTTTTTGTTGTTAGAAGAAATGATTATGCCTGCCTTCTCAAATCATATTCCACACTAAATATATATATATATGCAAGGAAATGGGCAGTAGCCCAAGCACCTGCATTATATAAGAATCATGTAGGATGGGATGAGGACTCTCCTCCTGACAAAATCCAGTTAAAATGTCAACCAACTGCACAAAGGCAGTACCCAATTAAGCAAGAAGCTAAAAAACAGGTCAGGGAGATTTTAGATGAACTTGAATACCAAGGGGTGATTGAAACATGTACCTCTCAAATGAACAATCCTTTGTTTCCTGTCTGCAAACCAGACGATTCATATCGTCTAGTCTTGGACTACAGACACCTTAACTCATGTTGCAAAACATTTGCTGTACAAAATTCGCACAGTGCGGCACTAATGAATAACATAGTTCGCAAAAAATACAAAACAACATTAGACCTCTCTAATGGATTCTTTTGTCAAAATATTGCACCAGAAAGCAGGTACTTGACCGCTTTCTCAATAATGGGGTCACAGAAAAATTTCTGTAGGCTCCCACAGGGATTCAAGAACAGCCCAGGACTATTCTCAGCCAGAGTAACAGAGTTACTACAAATATATGATGATGAGGCATTATCTTATGTCGATGACATTTATCTCACAAACGACGACTTGGATACTCACTTGAAAAGAGTGAACACCATAATACTTGGGTTCGCAGCAGAGGGTTACAAATTCAACTTTACAAAGTCACGAATTGCCCATCTAACAGTCTTATTTTTAGGATACAAATTATCAAGTGAAGGAAAAAGCCTAGCAGACAACTACTTAGAGAAGTGCGCTGTACTCCAAGCACCGAAAACGCTGAAGAACTTACAATCGATTCTAGGCTTTCTGAATTTCGGAAGAACTTACATTCTAAACTATGCAGAGAGGATTAAACCTCTGTACGAATTAATAAAACCTGATTTTAAACCAATCAACTGGACTCAAAAACACACAGAAATCTTGAGATCACTGCAAACAGACATGTTAGCTAAAACAAAATTAGAAACACGTGACAATACACGCAACCTTGTAATCCGGGTCATCCCAGGAAGATGCAGATTCACGTACCTGACCTCTAATGAGGGAGAAACAGTACCAATAGCTTACAAATCACATTTGTATACAAAAGCTGAAATAAAATTCAGTTCAATGGAAAAAATTCTAACTGCGGTTCAGACTGCCGTAGCAAAAGAAAGGGCCCTAGCACAAGGTAAACGAATAATAATCGTTACACCTATACCTGCTTTAGAAGTGGTAACTAAAGCGAGCATTCCAAATGCTATAGCTCTGCATCCAAGATGGATCCAATGGGTTAATTCTCTTGCTGCAACAGACGTAGTATATGAATTTGATCCTAACCTAAAGACACAGGAATTTTTACAATATGAATATGAATGTCTTCTGCCAATTGAAATCCTGCCTCTAGAACAATACGGAAGTATCATATATACAGACGGATCAGCACAACCCGCAGTTGGGGGTAAACAAGCTTACAGTGCTGCGTGCGCGATTGTTAAAGGTCGTTGGCACAAAGGAAAATTTAGACCACTGGTCACTAAAACGCAATCTCTAGGAGATTGTACAGCTCAGTGAGCTAAACTACTACCATTTAAGATGGCGCTTGAAAATACCGATCGCGAATTCCCCACACTTATAGTGTGCGATTCATATTATTGCGTTCAATCTTATAATGAATACTTGCAGAATTGGGTTGAAAACTGGTTCAAAGGTGCAAAAGGTGGCACAATCAAGCATAAAATGCTTTGAGAACAAGTAGTTCTTTTACAGAAGGAACTACAAAAGACTCACGTGATACACACCCTGAGTCATCAACGTGATGGCGTTCACGTTGCAGGGATTCATTGGCTGACGAAGCCGCGAAGGCAGCTGTGCAAACGGCTTCCGTAGCTGCTATCACCCGGTCAAAAACAAAAATAGACAGCGATATACTACAAGCTGTCAGTGCGTCAGTAAAAGATGATAGAAAAACACTCCCAAAAGGCTTTCCAGAAAAGTACTCCTATTTAACAGATATGAATAACGTTCCTTTTGCTCGAATCCCTGGAGTGGGGGATAGAGTAATTCCAAACATGGAACACAGGTTAGGACTAATTACACGCTTCTGCACACGCTGGTGTTTCCGCCACAATATCGTTATTAAAACAAAGATATTGGTGGCCGCGCATGAGAATACAAACTAAGAAATATGTGCTGGAATGCGAAATATGCCAAAAAATGAAAGTATCAACAGTGAAACGACAAGCGCAGACACCCCTTCTCATCTCAGATAAACCATTAGCATGTGTTTACCTGGACCACTGTGGTCCCTTACAAAGGGATGGCAACTATAAATATATCATGGTCGCAGTGGACTCCTGTACGACATTCATATGGATGTGGCCCCAGCGCTCGGCTGACGCCAGAACTGTTATAAAGGATTTGCGAGTCTTTATCGGCACATACGCAATTGCCATGCTTCATTCTGACCAGGGTCCTGCTTTTAGCTCTCGAGCTTATAAGGAGGCCATGACCAGCATGGGCATTGCGTTGCGGTTCTCTTGTCCCTTCCATCCTGAGGGAAACGGGGTTGTCGAAAGAAAAAACCGAGACATAAAGCAATCTATAACGGCAAAGGTATTAGGTTCGGGTGATGGGTGGGTCCAGCATTAAACAAGTGTCTAACGTAGTCTTAATAACTTGCCAAGAAATTCTCTAAAAGGTTTCAGCCCGTACGAACTATTGTTCGGAACTAGAATGTATGTTCAGGACTTAGATAGTCATGCTTCAGTGGTAGAAAAAAAAATGCTTTGACATCAAAGATCGTTTGGCTGTTTTACAGGACTTAAATGAAACAAGAAAAGCCCTGAGCAACAAAGTTAAAACAACAGCCAACAACCACTGAAGACACACCACCTGTCCCAGCATGACCTGTCTGGATTCAAAAGATTGGGGATCTGGTCAGAGAGAAAATAGCGGTTAAGAAGGAATTTGGGCCTTCTTACAGAAAAGCAGTACCTGTCTTGGCAATCAACGGAACAAGATCAGTGGTACTACCGCTCCTTGCTGGTAAAAAGGAGAACCGAGTTGTATCAATGGACCTGGTAAAACCACAATCATGTGGCCAATAATAAGTAGTAGGCCCAGTGGACTCCAAAGAAATAACAGAATACCCAAATTTGCTAGTATCCCAGAGGTTCAAACTGAAAGACTAATCACATTTGATAAACCTACAGTGAACAAAAAAGGACTATGCAGAAATGACATGGAACTTGTGCCTCTTGAAACCCAAATTGAAACAGTTCGTCATGAAACACCAGTCTACACATCAGAATGTGCTAATGAAAGGCAAATTAAAAAAACAATTCCAACAATTGACAGAACTGCATCTGGCTACTTCAAAAATTTCGATAACTTTTCTAAAGATCAATGCGACCCTGAAGTAACGCCAGCATCAAAGACTTTTAAAGACAAAGCAACAGAACTATTTCATCAACTCAAAGAAGCATATCTAAATGCACCGTTGATTGAACATTGGATTGTATCAGGGGTACTCATACTCCTACTATGCCTAATTTTAGTTTTAATTTTAGGAAAATTTATTACAGTACAATGAACACAGCAAGTCAGAACATCAACTTAGTTCTGAAGCCACACAAGTCATCTCACATCGAGAAAAGAGAACTATCATCAGTGAATGTCACAGCCATTCCAAAACCCAGCGGGGTAGTTTGGGACAAAACAGATTATGAAATATATGGACCGGTCGAACTCTCGAAATATCCTCATCAGTTTAAGGTTTCATTAAGTGACTTTGTAAAAACAAGTACATTCTCTGATGATTGGTACTTTGAGAGCATAAATAATATGATGTCAGATTTAGTTTTGTCAGCAAAATTTACAGAACATGATAATTTGCAAGGTTCATCGAATTATGAACAGATGTATTGTTTTACCCATTATGCAGACCACTATTTACATAAATCTGCTCAACCTAGAAATGTTTTTAAATATAACCAATGGGAACATTGTGCTACTCCACCTAAAAGCAGTTCAAAAACATTCTATGAGAAATTCCAATACTTCTCAGGGTTTAACACAAGTGATGCAGAAACATTTTATTATACGCTGTTAGATAAAACAGGGACAAAAACTATGCTGACAATTACTAAATTGATATATTCAGAAGCATTTTATGAAAAAATGACTACATTTGGTTTTGATTTCTGGAAAAACAACATTGAAACAAAAATCATCTGGGGTACAAAAGATTGGCAGGTACAAGGCCTAGAAGCATTATTTCGAGCCTGCATGATCCCAGAACAAATAATGTTCTTGAATGACACCATTCAACAAACTACCTGTCTTGGCCTAGCCAAGATCAAAGACTTAAACAAACCATCTATTTCACAGCCAATACCTGATAACTCAACCACAGATATTGAGATAGACGTATCCAAAATTTTACTTCTAAACCGAACACATTCTGATTGGAAAAAGTGGTTAATCTGGCCAACAGACACAAATAAATGTCAAGATAGATTCCTGAACAAAATACAGGGGTTAAAAATGACAAGACCAGACCCTAGATACTCCCAGAGACAACATCCAGGGATAGTAACAACATACAGTGTAGGGAAACTATGCCTTGAATGGCTACAAACATCCACACTGGCAGAAATTAAGCAACACTTATCTTTACTTAAAGATGGTGCTGATTTGCGCGATTTCATAATGGGACCACGCAAACAGCGCCAAAAACTTTTCATAGCGGCCAGTATATACGCTGCTTACGAGGCATGGAAAGTGACTCAAATTGAGACAGCGGAGAAAATACGAGAAATTGATCGTATTTATTTGGAAAAATCACTTTCTGTTGTGGACAATAGGTTAATGACTCTGTCCTCCAGAATATATTCACTGGACAGTATTGTATCATCTGCTATCGATATAATAGATCAGGACTTCCTAATGTTACAACATGGCCAGTCCCAATTACGTTCTATTGTACTGCTAGGCTGAACGTTGCAAAACCTGCGTTCAGGCTATGTGCCATGGCGTTTAATCAACACTACGTCATTGTTTTCTATCTTTAACCTTACTGATAAACAAATCAGTTTGGCGCAGAAAGGAGCAGACTATACGATTCTGAGCATTGAAAAACTTGAGAGATTACCATTGACAATGTCAGACCTGTCATTGAATGGATAATACACGGAATAATCACAATTCCGATAACAACTTTCCAATTTAAAAAATGCCAAGAGTATATACCAGCAGGCCAGTATGAAAGGTTGGGTAAAGGGTACAATAAAACAACATGGAAATTACCATATACACACGTGTTACAGTGACCAAAACCAGAATGTATTTCTTAGTGGTAAGAATTGTAAACAATCACTGAGCGGTATGCTTCTGTGTCAGGGTATTAATTTACATGGGGCCTGTGAGGGGACTTCAAATAACCTTTCATGCCACCAGCACGGCACACCTGCAACACAGATAGAGCCATTCTTTAGACAACTTTCTAACGGGAGTTACGTTCTAATAACGGACCACAGCTGTTGTGGCTTGGTGCCAGGGAAAGCATATTTCTTAAGCGTCAGTTCCATGGTCACTTGCTGTATGCAAGGATTGTATCCTAACGGCCCTGGAGACTCAGAGGCTCCGATTTGGCCTCCGTTGAATATTTCTTCTATACGAATTGATACTTTAAGCAGAATGAAGTCTGTGCTTTTACAGACAACAGTGCCCATCACGTCATCAAAAGAGACGTATGATCTCCAAGTTGCAAGGACAACTGCAGAGATGCATACACTTTTTTATCAACAAATTGCCCTGTGCATTTCGTGGAAACGCTCAGCCAAATCCTAAATATGTCGAATGCCAGTGGTATCTCGTATGTATTTAAGACAATTTTTTCGGGACTGTTAACACCCTTCGAAGCAGTCCTGGGCATCTTTCCCAATTTTGTCCATTCGGTTTTTGGTGGCCTACCACTACTATTGGGACTCGTAGCAGGGATTTTATTTTTGACTCTTCTGCTCTGATATGGCAAGCCAAAACGCAGACATGACTCCGGCAACGATGGAGGAAACAATCCTAGCAATACGCTACCGGGACCGCATAACTAAAGTCCTTGGATTAGCCCGGCTAAGAGATCTGAACATAACCTGGTTTCTTTCATTCAGACCTATATGGCAGAACTGCATCTTACCTATGCTTCGATGTATGCTATGCGGAGAGGAATGCATGTTAGAAACCTGTCTTACACTACAATCCGCAGTACCAATGGATGTCGATACTTTGCTAAGTCCAGTAACGGCTCATGCATCGTGTTGTCCCCAGCGGTTACCAATCCTGATGACCACATTCGTTGAGACTCCTGCGCTACGATTAGGTGGTGGCAGTGAAGCAAGAAATGAAAGCAACGTCACCCAGGTACGACCTTCTGTGAGCATTGCTGATCCTGAAATCGATGATAGCAATCATTCTCAAGACTGCCCGGTAACAGCCTTTTCAACCATGGTTGAACTTTCACCTGAATCTGTAGACTGTTTTTTTTGCACATCTATCTGAAGTCATGTTCTCCCTTGAACCAAGAGAATAACTTTTGAGCCAACCGGCACACAGCGTTCCCCTGAACTCTGAATTTCGGCCTTCAGCTTTAAATAACAAAAGCTACTGAACACATTTGGAACTATATTTTTCCCTGAAACAAAATTATTTTTTTTCCCAAAATTCCAAAATATTTACCTTTTTTCTGGCACATGTACTTTTTCATGTGTAATTTTCGCAAATCGTTCAACTGAATATATATGCACTTTTGAATGATTACACTGCTTAAAACGTACAGTACTTTTAACTTTCCGTGTATTTCGCATACACCATTTCAAATGCAAAAATGCTTTTTGGGGTGGGTTGTAATACACATGCATCTTTTTGCTTAGTTTTTAGTAATTGATGGACATAAAACCGTGGAGTGGGTGATGTGTTTTATCTAGGAACCCTATCAATATTGTGACCATATGCCCCTATACAGCTAGAATCAATAAATATCCCTATAATGGCATAATAATCAGAGCCATATTTCAGCCACTCGCCTCTGCAGCCCATGACACAGCAGAAGCTACTTCCTTAGATTCCTAGAGAGCACACCGAGTTCTTTCGACACACAAAACCCCCAGCAACCTGGGAAAGCCCCGCTTGCTTTGTTTTGATTTGTAATAGAACTCCTGCGAGCACTGTAAGAACGACCAGTTCTTAGTGACATCTTTATTGACGTCTTATGTCCAAACCTTACGTCAAACTCAGCACCTTTCAGGTATAAATATACCAACGTTGCCTTAAGCAAACACACAGTGGTGAAATCTAGAACAGAACAGCTGTCCCCTTGCAGAAAGCCCAGCAGACGCGAGAAGCCCACGGACGCTGCCCCTCCTCTTTGACGCGCTGAGAAAGACGCTGTTTATGTTATTTCAATCAATCAAAGCATTTATATAGCGCACTACTCACCCAGAGGGTCTCAAGGCGCTAGGGGAGGGGGGTCCGCCACTGCTCGAACAGCCAGGTCTTGAGTTGCTTCCTGAAGGCGAGGTGTTCCTGGGTCAGGCGGAGGTGGGTCGGGAGGGAGTTCCAAGTCTTGGCGGCGAGGTAGGAGAAGGACCGCCCCCCTGTCGTGGCTCTTCGGATGCGGGGGACGGCGGCGAGGGCGTGGCCGGTCAATCGAAGCTGGCGTTTGGGAGCGTAGAAGTTGAGGCGGCTGTTGAGGTATCCTGGGCCTTGGTTGTGTAGGCTTTGTGTGCGTGGGTGAGGAGACGGAAGGTGATTCTCTTGTTGACCGGGAGCCAGTGCAGGTCTCTCAGGTGTCCGGAGATGTGGCTGCGACGGGGATGTCCAGGATGAGTCGTGCTGAGGCGTTCTGGATCCGCTGGAGTCTCTTCTGGAGTTTGGCGGTGGTTCCGGCGTAGAGGGAGTTGCCGTAGTCCAGACGGCTGGTGACGAGGGCCTGGGTGACCGTCTTCCTGGTCTCGGTGGGGATCCACCGGAAGATCTTACGTAGCATGCGCAGGATGTTGAAGCACGACGAGGAGACGGCGTTGACTTGTCTGGTCATGGAGAGGGAGGAGTCCAGGATGAAGCCCAGGTTGCGTGCGTGGTCCGTTGGTTTGGGTGCGCTGCCTAGGGCGGGGGGCCACCAGGTGTCGTCCCAGGCGGAGGGTGAAGATCCCAGGATGAGGACTTCCGTCTTGTCCGAGTTCAGTTTCAGGCTGCTGTTCTTCATCCATTCGGCTACCTCTTTCATCCCTTCGTGAAGGTTGGCTCTGGCGGGGTCGTTGGTGAGGGAGAGGATCAGCTGGGTGTCGTCGGCGTAGGAGATGATGTTGAGGTTGTGCTGGCGTGCGATGTCTGCGAGGGGGCTCATGTAGACGTTGAAGAGGGTTGGACTAAGCGAGGAGCCTTGAGGGACGCCGCAGATGACTTCGGTGGCTTCTGATCTGAACGGGGGAGACGGACTCTCTGTGTCCTTCCGGCGAGTAAGGAGATGATCCACTCCAGTGCCTTCTCCTGGATTCCGACGTTGCTGAGGCGCTGCACTAGTGTACGGTGGCAGAGCGCGTTGAAGGCCGCGGAGAGGTCTAGGAGGATGAGGGCTGCTGTTTCTCCGTTGTCATGCAGGGCTCGGATGTCATCGGTGGCTGCGATCAGGGCGGTCTCGGTGCTGTGGTTGGCCCGGAAGCCAGACTGCGAGAGGTCGAGGGATCCGTTCGTCTCGAGGAAGGCGGCCAGCTGCTTGTTGACGGTCTTCTCGATGACTTTTGCAGGGAACTGGAGCAGCGAGATGGGGCGGTAGTTCTTGAGGTCGGTGGGGTCGGCTGATGGCTTCTTTAGTAGAGCGCTGAGTTTGGCGTGCTTCCAGCTCTCCGGGAAGGTAGCGGTGTCGAAGTAGGTGTTGATGATGTCCCGCAGGTGGGGTGCGATGATAGCGTCGGCCTTGTTGAAGACGTGGTGAGGGCAGGGGTCGGTCTGAGATCCGGAGTGGATGGATTTCATCGTGCGGACGGTGTCTTCGGTGCCGATCGGGGTCCAGGCGCGGAAGGTGGTGTTGGGGGGCGGTGGTTCGGTCGTGGCGTGCGCCGGTTGAGTGCTGAAGCTGTTGTGTATGTCTGCGATCTTGTTGTGGAAGTAGGAGGCGAGGGAGTTGCAGAGGTCTTGCGAAGGGGTGATGTCGTTGTTTCCGGCGTTGGGGTTGGTGAGCTCTTTAACGATGTTGAAGAGTTCCTTGCTGTTGTGTGCGTTGTTGTCCAGTTGTTCCTTGAATGCAGTTTTCTTGGTGGCGTGGATCAGTTGGTGGTGTTTTCGGGTGGCGAGCTTGAGGGCAGTCATGTTGTCCGGTGTTGGGTCTCTGCGCCAGGCTCTCTCGAGGGCTCGGCAGTTCTTCTTGGAGCTCCTGAGTTCGTTGGTGAACCATGGGGCTTTCTTGCTGCCGGGTCTGCTAGGCGGGGTCCTCAGGGGGGCGAGGTCGTCTGCGCAGTCGCTGATCCACTTCGTGAGGTTGGTGGCCGCTTGGCTGGGGTTCGTTGTGCTGGTGGGTGGGTTTTTGCTCAGGGAAGTCGCGAGCTGGTCGGCTGTGATCTTGTTCCAGCTTCTGCGTGCAGCCTGTTGCTGGTGGTGGTGGATCGTGGTCCTTCTGAAGCTGAAGTGGACGCAGTTGTGGTCCGTCCAGTAGAGTCCGGTGGCGTGGCTGAAGGTGATGTCCTTACTGGATGAGAAGACTGGGTCGAGTGTGTGTCCGGCGTAGTGGGTGGGGTTGGTCACCAGCTGCTTGACTCCGAGCTTTGCGAGGTTGTCCAGCAGGGTGGTGGTGTTGCGGTCGTTGTTGTTCTCCAGGTGGAAGTTGAGGTCCCCGTGGAGGATGTAGTCAGCGGAGGGGAGGGCGTGCGGGCTGACGAAGTCGGCAATGTCCTCGCTGAATTGTGTGCGCGGTCACGGGGGTCTGTAGATGAGGGTGCCTCTGAAGGTGGTCTTGGGGTTGATGTGGACCTAGAAGTGCAGGTGCTCGGCGGGTGCGAGGGTGTCGTCGGTGTTGGTCGTGATGCTGATGGTGTTCTTGTGGATGATGGCGATGCCTCTTCCAGTCTGGTTGATGCGGTCCCTCCGGATGATCTTGTAGTCGTCTGGGATGGCGATGGCGATGTCGGGCGCTGAAGAGGCGTTCATCCAGGTTTCCGTGAGGAAGGCGACGTCTGGGGCTGTGGTGTCGAGCAGGTTCCAGAGCTCGACGGCGTGTCTGTGGACGGAGCGGGTGTTGAGCAGGATGCTTTTCAGGTGGCTGCTGCTGTTGCTCGTCTTGGTCTTGGTCGGTGCTGGAGTAGTGCAGGTCCGGATGCAGGTGAACTTGCAGGAGTGGCAGCAGAAGGGTCCGTGGGTGCGTCTCGGGGTGGCTCGGTACCAGCCCGGGAATCGGCCGGCGTTGAGTGCGTTGAGTTCAGTGGCGTCGTAGGTCCGGCGGGTGGGCTGGTGTCTGCGGGGGCCAGGGGTCCTGGCACTGGGCGCGGTCGGGCTTACCTTTGGCGCACCTTCGGCGCGCGTAGGGCGCGCCCGCTGCGCGTGACCGCTGCGCGTTATCCACTCTGCCATAAGTGGAGAGTGGGGGGGCGGAGCGGGGGAGGGGCAGCTGGGAGGCGGGAGCAGGGAGGGGACAGAAAGGAAGAGGGCGTGGCCGCGTGAACAGCGGCGGGGAGCGGGGCAGGGAGGGCACAGGGGGTACAAGCACGAGAAAAACAAAATACTACAACAATAAAGTACAGCAGTCACAAAACAAAACAACAGTGCAAAATACAAAACCGGGCAATAGAATGCTACCTGGTACGGCGGAGCCGAGACAGGGGGGGAGAGCGCTCACAGTGTGCGAGCGTTGCCTAGCAGCAGATCAGGCCGCAGAGGAAGGCGGGCCTGCGGGGCAGAGGGCTGAGCGAGGCTGCGAGCAGCGGCGAGGGGAGAGGGCACCGGCACAGCTGGTGGCCGTGCGGCGCTGGAGTGTCCTGCGAGCAGGTCACCCAGATCAGCGCCGCACGGTCACTATATATGGACCAGTGGGAGGGAGGGGCAGCTGGGAGGCGGGAGCGGGGAGGGCACAGAAAGGAAGAGGTCGTGGCCGCGTGAACGGCGGCGGGAAGCGGGGAGCGGGGCGGGGAGGGCACAGGGAGTACAAGCACGAGAAAAACAAAATACTACAACAATAAAGTACAGCAGTCACAAAACAAAACAACAGTGCAAAATACAAAACCGGGCAACAGAATGCTACCTGGTACGGCGGAGCCGAGACAGCGGGTGGAGAGCGCTCACAGTATGCGAGCGTTGCCTAGCAGCAGATCAGGCCGCAGAGGAAGGCGGGCCTGCGGGGCAGAGGGCTGAGCGAGGCTGCGAGCAGCGGCGAGGGGAGAGGGCACCGGCACAGCTGGTGGCCGTGCGGCGCTGGAGTGTCCTGCGAGCAGGTCACCCAGATCAGCGCCGCACGGTCACTATATATGGACCAGTGGGAGGGAGGGGCAGCTGGGAGGCGGGAGCGGGGAGGGCACAGAAAGGAAGAGGTTGTGGCCACGTGAACGGCGGCGGGAAGCGGGGAGCGGGGCGGGGAGGGCACAGGGAGTACAAGCACGAGAAAAACAAAATACTACAACAATAAAGTACAGCAGTCACAAAACAAAACAACAGTGCAAAATACAAAACCGGGCAACAGAATGCTACCTGGTACGGCAGAGCCGAGACAGGGGGTGGAGAGCGCTCACAGTATGCGAGCGTTGCCTAGCAGCAGATCAGGCCGCAGAGGAAGGCGGGCCTGCGGGGCAGAGGGCTGAGCGAGGCTGCGAGCAGAGACGAGGGCACCGGCACAGCTGGTGGCCGTGCTGCGCTGGAGTGTCCTGCGACCAATGCGCACGGCCTATAGGGAAAATAGGAACTACACTACAGTCCAATTGGAAATTATGTCCATAGGCCTCTGGCTAGTTAGGGAATATTCCACTGCAATTTCTGTTATGAAAAATATCCCCACACCCCCATCCGTGTCCCCTGGTTTGGCTGGGTTGGGTGTAATAGCGTTCTTGTCTGGTTTTGGGCCCTCTTGGCTATCTGAGGGCTGTGAATGCAGTGCTGGCTGTTAAGGTAGGCTGGACCTTTGGTGCGCCAGGAAGACTGACACCATGGCTCATTAGGGCAGCTATACTCTTGCATGGTTGCGAAGAGTACAACTTTCGTTTGCCTAGGTACTGAAATGACCATACACCTCCCATCCCAGGGCTGTGGCAGCTTGCCTCTCAATCCTGGTGGGATGGAGAACATACACTCCTCTGTGGCTGATGCTGTCCTTCCAAACAGCTGGAGAACATAGTGGGATTGTGTCTTTATGACTTCTCAAGGGAGTGTGGGATGGTGGTTCTTGGTAGTCCTGGCTAGTCATGAGATTTGGCACGTCCTTGCTGGTCATGGGTTGCTACTTCCGCACGGCTGTAGGAAAGGGTTGGTCTGTCTTTGCTTCACTTGCTTTTGGACTCAATTCCCAGTGAAGCAGACTACAGCTCCTTAAGATCCATAGGCCTGGAAAGTAATCAAGAAGTGTTGATAGTGGGGGGGGGGATGAGAAATTCATGAACATCAAGAGTGGGACTTGCGACCACCTCTCGTTTTTACCCTCCCATCTTTCCAGGAGTATTTTGCCAACAACCAACCAGTTATATTCTGCCCAAAAAGCTCTCCAGATCTCTGCTGGAAGCCCAACCGAAGTGTTTAACTCAATGGAAGCATATTTTATCTCACTCCTTACTCTCTCATCCACAGGTCAGAAATGGACACATAAAACGGATTACAGACAATGACATCCAATCTCTGGTGCTGGAGGTGGAAGGAACCAATGTTAGGTAAGAGATACTGCATGGTTCTGTGTGAGAACAGACAAAATCTACATACTTCATACCCCTCAGCAAGACGTCGAAAGACATTTATGGACAGGTAGCAAGCTACTCCACGGGGGAGTAGTTGGGTGCAAGGATGTAGCGTTTGTAGTGCAGCTTATATGGGAAGTGATTGGGCGCCGTGCATGACTGACAAGTGTGGTGCTCTTATCCTGTCTTAGGGGGGGGTTCGAAAAGAGTAAGAGACGAAGCATGTGCAGTTTCTAGAATTCAGCTGTTAGAAGTAACATGACCACTTTGAGTTTTGTTTATTTTTATTTCTGTGTGTGAATGTTGAAAACCATCAGCACTCATATGGTGCTTATCGGTTGAGGAAGCATTTGAATGCCCAGGTGGATTGCATAGAACAATGTCAGGGCTGTCGGCGGGTACTAAGGAGCTTGAAATATCGGTTGTAAGCAGCTGGGAGTGGTGTGTAATTGTGCTGTATTATTAAAATAGTGACATTTGTCCGTGAGTTTACAGATGGTGGAATGACCAGATCATCAACACATTGGAAATGTTAGGAGTTTAATGTATTTTACCTGCAAGAATCGGCGTAGCACCGTTAAAGTCAGCTCTGCATTTAATGATTTGCATAAAAATGTAAAGACATGTATGCTCTTAAGTCTGTAGGTACAGTTTACCATGTTGTGCTGGGTGACAGAATCCATGGCCATGTAGCCACAACACACAACTGCAGCTTTCGTTCATGGACAGTTTTCCCATTGGGTATGACTGATATAACAAATTTGCGGTGGGAGCAATGAGGGTCATAGGCGGGTAATGTTCAGTCTTCAAAAATAGGTTATAGTCAACCTTATGGAGTACACAGTACATACCTTGCTGCCTGTGACTGTCTTGGGGTTGTCCTCCTAGCTTACCGTACATATGGCTTGTGATTGGCCTTACACTGTTTGTAATGAGTATGAACAGTGAGCCAGCCTTTGCTTTGTGCGAACAGGAATCAGTGTCCCGGCGCGGAAGCCAACTGCAGAAAAAACAAGGAGCTGAGAGGAGCTGTGGGTTAGCTGAAAAGCAAGGTCTTTAACTGATTCTTAAACAGCCTGAGATCCTGAGTTTTCCGCAATTCATAAAGAAGGGCGTTTCAGGCTTTGGCTACCTTAAAAGAAAGAGAGCTGCCCCCTGTTCACGTAAGACGAAACCGGGGAATGACTGCAAGACGTAATGCAGCTGAGCACAATTGTCTTCGGGGAACGTAGAAATCAAAGAGCCTCCTAAGATACAGTTGCCCAGATTTATATAGGGCACCGTGGGCAAGAATGAGAGCCTTGAACTGGACGCATTGCACCACGGGGAGCCAGTGCAGGTCCCGGAGAGTTTGCTTTATGCTCTATCTTTAAGGTATACGAAGCAGCACTTTTGAATAATTTGCAACTTTTTCAGCTGGTATCCAGGAAGGCCAATATACAATGCATTGGCGTAGTCAATACGCGACAAAATGAGGGCACGAGTCACCATTTCCCTCGCAACTCTGGGTAGCAACGGCAGAAACTTCCTAAGTGAATTCAATGTCCCAAAGCACACTCCGGACAATTTTTTTATCTGCATAGAAAACCGGAGGTCCTCACTGAACCAGACCCCCAGATTCTTACCTGGGTTGCCAAAGACCCAAACAGAAGTACCTCATTGCACTTGAGCTGAGCCCTTGCAATCAGTTAAAAACGACTGAAAGACAGTTTTGGACTAAATCCGGGGACAAGTCGTTTTCCTTCCACGTGAAGAGGAGCTGAGTGTCATCTGCATGTCCATCCAGCTTAGTTATTCGATTGCCAACTTCCTTTATCTACATATATAATTCATTCATGGGTCGCGCAGACTTACTGGGTTTTTATTTTAAGTGTCCTTTCAGCTGTGTAACTGCAATAGCGGGTCCGGATTGTTGATTTCCCTGGATTTCTGGAGGCCTTCTTACAGAGCAGCTCAAGATAACCCTCCTGTGTTGTGTTTTTTAGTACCACATACATCACGTGTCCGGCCGATCCAAAGAAAACTCTGGGCATTAAACTCCCCTTCCTCGTGATGATCATCAAGAACCTCAAGAAATACTTCACGTTTGAGGTGCAGGTAAGGGTAGTGCTCTCCGTTCTCTTTTAGTATGCATTATGTTGAATTTGATTGCGTGCATTATTGGCTTGGTTGCATCTCCCTTGCAGTGATTCTTAGTATCATAGCACCTACTTAGTCGAACACCGTCGAGTACACTGAACCTGGCAAGATTGGATGAGTTGGTGAGGGCTTGTGTCATCTGTCAGTGTGTATACGAACAGCTGAAAACTCTTTCCGCGTGATGCCTTTCAGACCAGTCTGGTATCATGCTAACACTGATTTAGTAGTTCATTAACACTTGATGCTAGTGCACTCGATTGGCCATAGATTCATAACCTTTACAAAATCCTCTTCTCCTCGGTTACATGGGGTTTTCATGATGAAGGAAGGTATTTCAAGCTGTTATACATATATGGACTATCCTAGTTTTTGAAGGTAAGTAAAACGTATTCTTTTTTGCGAAGGACATTCTGTATTCTTTAATGAGTTTTGAAGTGGATAACAGCCTGCTTAGACTCTAATTAAAGGCATCCACTAGGTTTTGTTTAAAAGGAAAGGTTCTTACTTTTCCTTGTCCAAAGCCAGTGTCTAAGTCCGTATCAGTGAAAACAAACCTTTCAGACCTGTTGGCTTTGCCAACGGTTGTTCTCCTGCTGTGCAGCATGCCTGAAGAAAAGAAGAAAAAAAGGTGCCTATGTTGCGGCTGTCTCATCATTTTGTATGTCCTCGCATGTGCATGTTTACAAAATCACACAAGCAGGTTGGATCTGTAAATTAATCCACATGAATAACTAGTACACAACTGTTTTTATATTATTTTTAGGGCATGGGGGTGGCGGAAGCAACACAGATGTTGGGAGTGGAGAAAAGGAGGGCATAGGTGGGGGAAGCAACACTGAGGTTGGGGGTAAGGAGGAGAAACAACAGACAAGAGAAGAAGGGTGGAGGAAAGCAACACAGAAGTCTGGGTTGAAAGGAGAAGCAATGGGAAAGAGAGTAGATGAGGAACATGGAGTTAAGGGGTGAGGAGGAGAAGCAACAGAGGTGAAAGAAATGTGAGTCAATCTGGGAGAAGTACCAGGGCAAGAAAGCAACATAGGTTAGTACACAAAAGCAAGAGCAACTTGGAGGGGCTGGGAGAAGGACACGGGCGACAGAGAGCAACACAGAGTGCAGGCGGAAAGAAGGACATGAGAGAGACAGCTAGAAAACACATGAACTCTCATAGAGTAATCAGCCCAAAGGAAAAAAAGTAGTGCTTGAAAAGCAAGCAATGGAAGCACAGAAGCTAAACCATCAAGTAATGTTAATGAGGCTATGCTCCATGGGAGAGGCAAGCACAAGACTGACAAGCTGGGACACTAATAAGAAACAGGCAAATGAGTGATGAGAAAGCCAACCAATGGTAAACAATGAGCAGGCTCCAAGCCCCTGTATATTCTTGGTTAGCCCACAATATGTCTTTCATAACCAAACAACTGTGATGTCTGGTAGGCTCGACCTAATGGTGATGTTTGAAAGGTTGAATTTGTCTTTGCCTCTGGTAATTACTCTGGCTTCATTGCATCCCACAGTTATTTTTTTTTCTTTTCCAGACAGGGATCCAATCTTATTCAAACCAGTCTTATTTCTGTTCCATTGGGAGCAGTCTATCCTGAATTGACAGGACACGTCTACTCTGAACAGTGAAGCAAGCCGTCCTAAACCAGTTATCTTTTATCTTACTTAAAAGAGCTGTGTATTAAACTAATGCCCCTTGATTTATCATTTGTGCCTGTATTATAGATAGGCCACACTTTTCCTGTTTGCGCCACTGCGCACCTTTAAATAGGTGCGCCGTGCACAAGCGGGTAAAATGTACCCCATTACATAGAATGCTATGCCCTCAGGGCAGCTGCATACTCATGCTGACCTGGGAGCAGCACTTAGAAGTGAAATACGAAGTGACTGCTTCAAAGCCGCTCAGTGTTTCACTGTGCAAGGGGCAACCCTCCTGCACTCTGTGGAGGGATTAGAGATGCCTTTGCAGACGGGTGCTGTAAGTGACTGCACCCGCCTGCAAGGGAATGTCTTGGAGGGGGGCCATGGGAACTCTTTCCCCCTCCTGCCATCAGGAGGCGCTCTGACAGTGCACCATCTTTTATGTGGCACACTTTCAGTGCTCCTCCTGACATTTTCTTACTCTTTGCACTGACATCCATAATATGGCCCTGGCGCAGATGCAGAGAGATTTCCTCTCTAGATAGTGGTGGCGCTACATGTACAGCAGCGCTATCAGTATTACAGAAGAGGCTGCACAAGCGTCTCCGGCCCCTTTAGTAATACCAAAGCTTCCCTTGGGCACACAAGATGGACACACATGCCCATTGTGCCCCTAGGGCACTTTCTGTAACACTGCCCCAGGTGTACTTAAAATGAATACTGATCGACATACCGGTCTTTTTGAAGCAATGATTGGAAATGCTCCAGCTGAACTGAGCTCTTTGACATAACCCCCGTAGATGTTGTAGAGGGAAGCGCTTGGTTGGGGATAAGGTTGGAAATATTTTCAAGATATCAACTCGCCCTAAAACCTGCATCATTGTGTTAATGCAGAGATTACTCTCCATCATATCTGACCATTGTCCATCAAAGAAAACTTCTTCTCTTGTTCTGCCAAGACTGTGAACAGATTGAAAAGTTTATGAACCTTTTGGTTAAACAGCTGCCTTGCAGAGATTTGCCAAAGTACTTTTCCCCCTCTGCTGCCGAATCCCATTTGTCCCTGTGGCAGTGCGGTCCTCGTAGGTGCTTTAGCTGTTGCTCTCCTTTTTGCTCCAGTGTGTCTGGAAAATGTGTATAAAAGTGGGATCCAAATCATCCCCTTTTTACCAGCTCCAAGTTCTTCATGACCAAGGAAGAGAGTGCTAAGACTGTTGTGTGACTAGGGCTGGTGTCTCCCAGAGGTGTAGACCTCACCTGAAGTCTGCAACTTGCTGGAGAAGCTGAGCTGTGTCTAAGCACCAAGAAGCCTGCCGGCTCAGAGACGAGTGCATGGCCCTGCAGGAGCAGAGACTGTACAAAAGGGGAAGCTCACGCTTTTTTCCTTGGTGTGACACCCAGAAGCAGGTGACTGCTGAGAGGGAGCAAAACCAGTACTGATCTAAAGTCTTGGGTGCCCTTGGTCTTCCTTGGCAGCTCCCACGTTGAGCTGCATATAGATGTATTCTCCAACTTGACTAGGTGCTGCCTTGCATTCCCTCCATCAACCCTGAGGGCTTAGTGCTGTGCTGCTCGGCCACCTAAGGTGCTGCATTGGCCGCCAGACAAGTGCCTGCCTGTATGAGACTCCAAAGCTGCAGCTGCTAAAGTCAAGCATCCCCTGGCACTGGCCACAAAGGCAGATGATGAATGCCGGTCTGGGTTGGCTCATAGGCCACGACCACCTGCAAGCCAGCTGTGTGCCTTCCTCAATGCCTGTAATCCTGAAGAGAGCAAGACCGCTCTATGACGTTTCTTGTGCTAGTGCTAGAGAGTGATCAACCCACCTACGTCTGTTTCTCCTTAGCATCACTGAGCAGTTTATGTACCTGGGACTCCCTAGGTTCACTATGCAGATTACACGGTAGTGCGTCTGCACAAACTGAGAGACTGTGCTTGAATGGGAGCAGAGGAAAACTGTTTCTGCTAATGCTAACTGCATGGATTATTTGGTCCAAAATACAATTAGATTGACCTAAGGGGCAATCTTTTGGGTAATCACTAGTGATCTGCACCTGCACCCTTTTTTTGCCTGAATGACACACGAGAGAAGAATAGAGAAAGCGGGCACCAAAGGGATATCTGCTTTTCATTAGGTCCCGTAGTGGTTGAACAACCCTGTAACTGAACCACCTTCAGAATGTGTAGTAACTAGTTATGCTATGTGACTAAATTTTTTGCTGTTTCTTAAAAGGCTAGCACAGGTCTGGACAATAGTGTGCCTATTGGTTGGCTGTTGATCTCTGAGCTTGTGCACCTCACATTACCTCCTCGAGAGGCCTGTGACGGCTCTGCTTGCTATCCAGAGAGTCAAGTGTGGAAAGGGTGTATTTGGCCACGTATGCAGAGCCATAGAAGAACAGACCCCAGGACACCAGTGGCAAATAATCTCAGCTACCTCAGTCTTGGCCCAGTAGCCCTTTTGTGCCCTGTTGCCACCTGAACAGAGTCTGTCAGTATATGTGTGAAATGTTTGGTGATTCTATATGCTTTCCTGTCCCTCCCCTCATTCTCACACAAGGCCTTGACAGTAAGTCTGTGTGTACTGTAACTTCTGTCCTGTCTGTTCCTGTTCCTGTGGCTGGTGGATGATGATTCCGCTTATACTTGACCTTAATCTGACTGTGCCTGACCGGTCTGCCTTCTCCTTCCTGTAGGTCTTGGATGATAAGAATGTGCGCCGGCGATTCCGTGCAAGTAACTACCAAAGCACAACACGAGTAAAACCGTTCATCTGCACAATGCCAATGCGGCTGGATGATGGCTGGAACCAAATTCAGTTCAACCTGTCCGACTTTACCCGACGAGCGTATGGCACCAACTACATAGAGACGCTACGTGTACAGGTGAGGCTTGTACCTTGGCTGCACGAGCTATAGTTCCAGATGGGATGAACCCAGCCAGGCTAAGGAACTATAATTTTTGTCATTTAATCCTCACTAGATCCATGCCAACTGTCGCATTCGAAGGGTGTATTTCTCAGATCGCCTGTACTCCGAAGATGAACTCCCCGCAGAATTCAAGCTTTACCTCCCGGTGCAGAACAAGGCAAAAGTGAGCATTAACATCCACTTCTATGCAATACAAACTTTTGGCACTCTCATATCCTCTTCCTCCTTGATTAGTGCCACTTTACAGATCTGTAGTCAGCTGTGCTCTTATCTACCTTTTTGTGCAAAGTAAGACCTTGGCTTCGCTTTACAAGGTTTGTTTTCTCCACCACGGGTGTCACAAGTGAACTTAGTTCAAAGCACCAGCGATTGAATGTGAAAGATAGGTTATTGTAGCCATGCAGGATTCCTCCCAATACATAGCTGAAATGGTTTTGGGATCCTAACCGGTAGCAGTGATAATCCAAGGTATCATTCATTCATGATTTACTCAACCAAGATCACTAGAAACAGAATATGCTTCTCAACATGTTTATTTTTAAATTATTTTACAACTCCAGGAACTAGTGCACACAATATTGATAACATCACAGAAGTTAAGAATGAAAAATAGCTAAGCTTTTCAATAGTAATGAAAACTAGTGTACTACGACCAATAATAGAAACTTCACCTTTTTGGCAGGGGGCGGTGGTGGAGCGCCCGCGAATGTAGCAACAGATTTGTGCATTTGTATAACTGAATCAGTGTCACGACTCTCCCCAGGAGTACCATTGTTACAGTGATTGAATGTGGGGCTCCAAGAATCCATGGAGTGGTGTTGAGGCTTGACCAGAGAGGGTAGTGGGTGTTAATTGCCATCTTGGTCTAGACTCTGTACCACGTCTGCTTCGCTCATTGTTGGGTGATCAAACCAGCCAGTGGATGAAAGGCCAGAAGTAGGAACGTATAGGGGAACTGTTCACTCCAGTCAGTGGAGGACAGCTCTTTGAAAGGACCCTTCCTCTGGATGTCTGGAATTGGCTTTTCTTTAGATGAACTCCAGAGTCAAAGTTTTTTAGATCTATTAACACCATCGATGCTAGTGTTATTTTCCTAGTGTGCTGAGATATGTTGATTCCCATTGTTCATGACGAGCTCAGCTCGTCATGAGTGTATGGAGGTGTACACCACGACGAGCTGAGCTCGTCATGAGCGTCGAAGGAGTTAACATCATTACAATACACGTTAAAACTCATTAAAATAGTATTTGATAGAAAATCATACTATAGCTGGATCAGTTATACAGAAAACACAAGATACATGTATTTTTTGGCCAGTCTGTTCACCAGGTTATTTTAAATCCTTCTGATGTTGTGCACTCCTAATTGGGGATAACATGTGCCCCGCAGACTGTTCAAGCTGCCACTTCCTCGTGGCTGTGGGTGTCACCACCACCTCTACCATCAGTCTGTCATTTTGCATAAGTATGTATTTGTCAAAACCAGAGTCTTGTGTAAAGTTAGCTATCTTGTTCATTCTACCTCTGAACTTGTAAATACTGCGTTCCTTATGCTATGACTCTTTGGCTGTCAGAGATGAGGTACTAGATTTGGTCCCTTTACGGACATTGTCATTTCTTGGCCTCTGCTGGATAGATCCACAGCATGGTCTCATGGTCAACATAGGACTTTCTTTGGATTCCAACTGGAGACAAAAGCTGATTTTGATCAAAACAAGTTGTCCTGAATAGAGCTCGCTTCACTACTGTATGCCATGCTGCCTGTCATAGGCTGAAAAACTTGGTATTTTTCACTGTCTCCCTCTGATGGAGCAGGTAATGGGCTTTGGTCAGTTCCTGGGCTTTCTTTCACTGCACTGTTAGTCACCCAGTTATCCTGATGAAGACAGTCTGTGCAGTTAGGCTTCGGGAAATAAAAGGGAATTATTAGCTCTTCCCTGTAAAGGTGCTATCTGTAGTGCCCTCAAGGGGTGAAATGGAGGAGGCTGGGCATAGTGAATACCACCCTCTATCTGTCAGGCACACAACTTCACCCTTGGGTGGCAAACAGTTGACCATTTCAGTTAAAAAGTAGGCTGACTGCACAAGGCCCACCCTGTGGACATGCTTTAAATCTCCTCTGAGATGTCCTTTTCATCAAGGTACACTCGGTGGTTCACTTGATTGACCCAGAATGAAGGCTTTGCAGTTATGCACCTCAGCAGATGTGCATTTTATTTATTTATTTATTTGTTGGTTTGTATAGCGCTCGAATCGACTCCAGTTGGAGTATCTCCGCGCTTATGAATCCGGTGACAACAGAAGTTATGTTTGAGTGGGAATGAATAGAAACTAGATCTCATTTCTGAACAAAGCAGTTTTCAAGAGTTTTCTGAATGTAAGATGTTCCTTACATTGTCTCAAAGACAGAGGAAGTTTGTTCCATAGGGTGGGTCCAGTGATAGATAACGCTTTACTCCCATGTCTAGCTTTTTAGCACGGGGGACCACTAGAAGAAGAAGGTTGCTAGACCTAAGAGATCGGGTGGGAATGTAGGGAGCAAATTTCTTTTCAAGATAGGCGGGTCCTTGTCCATTTAGACACTTATGGATCAGACAACATATTTTAAATTTAGTTCTCTGTCGGATTGAGAGCCAATGTAGCTGCTCAAGGAGGGGCTTAGATGCTGTTCTCGGGTGGGGGGGGGAAGGGGGGGGGGGGCATTGAGGACAAGGCGAGCTGCCGTGTTCTGAATGACCTGAAGCTTGGCCAACACGCCTTCATTGGCGGAAAGCAACAGGCCATTACAATAGTCAATCCGACTTAAAATCAAAGCCTGAACAAGAGTTTTCTTGACAGAGTCAGGTAGCAAAGGGAAGACTTTGCGTAACAGGCTAATGGTATTGAAACAAACTCCCGAGATATAGGTGATATGTTGTTTTAATGACCAATCTTGGTCAAATCGAATCCCCAGATTCTTCACGACCTGTTTAGGTTCTGGCACTGCTCCTAGGTCTTGCGGCTACCAATCTGGAGTCCAAAGAATTTTAGCTTCCCCAAACAACATTACCTCAGTTTTGTTGACGTTACACTGAAGGCAATTGACGGACATCCAGTTTGCCACTGCTTTCATATCTAATGAGAAAGAGTTTCTTACATCAGCGGATAGAGTCTTAAACCCTAAGCCTAGGGATCCCTCTGCCTCCAGCCTAGAAGTCTTGATTTCTTCCCTAAAAGTGGGTCTTTAGGTGTAATCCCACTACTAACTTAGTCAGCATTATAATGATAGTTTGATAACATTGCTCTGTGTCTTAAACTTTCCTAACTTCTATGCTTGTTTTGGTTATTTGCATCCTGTGGGGATGACTGTTGCCCCACTGCTACGAATGTGTATGTTTTTTTTTAATAACCTATTTTATTGGTTTTTGCCAACGTTGTGCTCATTGAGCCATATTATACACATACAAGCATAAATGTAGAATTGGCATATTTGAACAATATCGTATTTTGTAACTACATTTTAAACATGGTTCTATGGAAATAAAAGCACTAGTATCAAGGAGAGCTTTCTGTGCCCCTCTGTCGCGTCCCCGGTGAACAATCCCAGTCGCCAACCGATAGGCAGAAAGTATGTTCTGAATGTTAGCCATAAAGCAGTACCTCTAAGTCTGATTCTGCAGTTTTGATGTCGATGGGGTCAGGACGTTGCCGGGGTAATCGGCCAAGCGCTGCCATATACGTGCATGTTTTTGGGGGGGCAAAGCACGTGCCTGAAACACTGGCTCCTCCAAGCCCATACAAAAATCCAGCACACTCTTCCAAACGCCTAGGAAGGGTGGGGACTCTGTTTTCCAGGAGGGGGCTAGGTCCTGTTTGGTGAGGGTAAAACCCAAGAACAGCAGATGACGCTTATACCTGTTCCCCCAAATATCCTCAGTGATGTGGAATAATGCAAGCCTTGGTGTGCTGTGTAGGATCCAACCAAGCACCTCATCCAGACACCTACATACTCCTCTCCAGAACCTATCTAGGGCAGGGTACCTCCATACTGTGTGCTGGAATGTGGCTTCTTCTGTACCACAGTGTAAGCATTCTGGGGAGGCTGAGTCATGCCTTCCGAAGCCTTGAGCATTTGTCATATGCTCTGTGTAGGTATTTAAGCTGAATCAAACGCAAACGCAAGGAGATTGCCGCCTCTGGTGGGAACTCCAGAGCCTCTCTCCAATCATCGTTGTCAATGGGACCTACATCTACTTGCCAGGCCTCTCTGAGTTTTGCTAGTGTAGGGCGCTATATGTAATTAATGTCCGATATATTTTGGAGATTTTATGTTCCCTGAGGTCCCCCTTGAGGAGTTTAACTTCTAATGGGCTAAATTCAGGGAGGGCCGTAAGATTTTTAAGATATGGCATAGGGGCATGATGGAATTGTAAATATTTATAAAATTAGATGCAAGGCATGGAGAATTCTTCTTGTAATTGTGAAAAGGATTTAAGGATGTGGTCTTGAAGGACATCCCCCAGAGATGATATCCCGATCCAGTCCCATCCCGTAAATGCTGTGGCTGGGGATAGCGGTGCTTCCCGCGTGAGACGGTTCTGCCAACCTATATGGCAAAGGTTGGCATATATCGCCATATTGTCAGCACCACTTTAGTAGCTGGGGGAAGAGCCTGGATATTTGAGTGGCCATATAAGTATTTATATAGCAAGGGATCTCCTACAGTTAATGTGTATATGTTTGCCACGTACTGTGTTTCTTCCTTTGTAAGAACAAAGGGGCTGTGTCAATGCTGTAGCACCACAACTTTGGGGCCTTGGTTTTTGGGCTAAAAAATCAGAGGTGCTGCTTCTTGACTATTTTAAAATATCAATTTAGGAAATGTCTTCAAATTGTGTATCGTACAAGATTGAGCTGCCTCATACAAGGGATTTGGCATCAGACTCTTTTAATGGGGTAGTTTGCAAATTATTGTATTCAGCATGTACTGGTATTTGCTACATGTCTGTTCTTAGCTTTATTACTTTTACTAAAGTGCACTTAAGTTGTAAACTATCAGTCGCCCTTTTTAGGTCTCGCCTAGCGAATGCATTGTAGCGCTGCTTTGCTTGGCGAGCCTCTGTTGTCGTGGCTTTGGTGTGCAAAGAGAGACAAACCATGTGCGCGCCCGGACAAGTGATGTGCGCGCATGGCGTCTCCTCACACGCTTCCATCGCGCTTTGTGAACGTGCACGCTCCTCGCAGCCTTGTCACGCTCGCACCACTCGCAGGCTTGTTTTATCTCTGGCGTCTGGAACCATGCCAATCCCTCTCCAAACTCCTAATTCACTTGCTCATCTACTTGCTTTTGTAATGTCCAGGTATATTTTGTCTGGCTACTCCCCAGACTTCATTCTTGAAAAAAAATATGCTTGGCTTTATTGTTGTTTCCTTATTTAACGACCTCTTATACTGCAGTTCCGACTCTCAGGAATGTACCATATGTTAGTCAAGTATTTTCACACTTTGCAAGTTGCATCTCAAGAATTCTTGTTTTCTTTGCAACTATGTTTGTTGTTTTCTGATCAACTGGGAGGACGAGTTTTTGCGTGAGAAATAAACTGCTATGAACTCTCACAATGTCACATCCTGTTATGAAACTGTTAGGAAAGTCTCAAGTGAATCTTGGCCAAATCAAATGCCGTAGGTTACGCAAGGATGGTTGCTTTGGCAACGACGGTCTGGAAAGTCCAAAAGTGCATATCTGCCCATAAGATCTCAGATGGCAGGCTTCCATGGACTAGGGTTGCTGAAACAAGTGCGTTTCCTGATCGGACCAAAATCAGTCCTTGTTACAAGATAATGCTTGATGAATAAAGGCCAGTGTGTGAAACGTGAAGGGCATTTACACAAAATTACAACTTGGAGAAAGGTGGGTGTAATTTTGGCACATGACTTTGTCTACGCGTCGCCAACAACGGCGAGGACACAGATGTAAAATGGAGTGTGGTCAAGCGCCCAAACTCCCTCTTAAGCCCTGTCACCTGGCCTGGGAAATGGATTTAGGGGCACTGTACAGAATGAGTGACACAACTCTAGGAAAAGGGACTGTCCCTACAGGGTGTGTCGTCATGGACAATACAGGGAGCAGTACTCAGCAGGAGTCCAAACTATGTTTAACATAAATGTATTGTGTTTGCACAAGTTGTTTTTGTTCTCCTTTCCTTCACTTCCGGTTCTGTTATGGAAATCTTATGGCTCTTTTTTTATTGCTTTGGGCACCACTTTTCTTCTACAACGGAACGAATCAATTATACTTTGTGTAGTTCCTAACGTCGTTGCCAGCATTGGTAGCTTCCAACAAAAGGATTTTATGGTGGTTGATAAGTCATTTTTACCAGATGCAAAAGTGGTTTATTTCCTAAGGCAGAGGTCTTCAAACTTTTTTGCTTTGTGCCCCCCTAAGTAAGTTCTTTTGAAGTCGGGCCCCCCTCCAAAACCTTATGAGAAGGATTGGGGGAGCGGTAGGAAAGGGCTGAGCACAGGTGGCACGACTGAAGAGATAATTTCAGTGGTACTGTAGTTCACAGTCCACACTGAATGTGAGCCATATACAACAGCAAATACATCGAACAGAGCCACTAATTGACCCAATAATAATACTCCCCATAATTGGGGTGTTGTGACCCCCTCACACTACTTGGCCCCAATGCAACTGCACCTGCAGCACCTATGATAACTGAGGCCCTGCATAGCAGGCTTTCACTTCTGCTGCTTTCACCTCTTACCCATTTTGCTTAACCATCATGCCAACCTTGCAGGAGGCTCTCTGTCCCTTTCAAGAGGAAACAGAGTCTCCTACATGATATCCCTCTTCTTTCTGCAAGGGTGCCTTAAAGTTACATATAACAAAGTCCTCTTGACCCCTTAGTGACAATTGTGATGCAGTGTGCCCCTCAGAACCCTAGACTGCTGCATCTACTTCAAGAATGATAGCCCGCTTTGCATCGCAGAAGCTATCTCCTCTGCCATTTGTTAACAAGCATTTGCAATGCAATAGGTCTCACATTTACGAGAGAGTTTGAGCTATACGCATTGTAAATGACAATTCCTTTTATTTATGGGTTGACTTTTAAAACATAAATAAAAGGCATTGTCATTTACTATGCCAATAGCTTCTACTCTCGCAAATGGCAGACCTATTGCATTGCAAATGCTTGTTTTTAGTCTCGCTGCCTACGTTCGTGAAGAAAGAAGGACCTGGTGCTCATTTCCAGATTCTTTGTACTCTATCTCTTTATTAAAACAATATTTAAAACCACAATGCAGCATCAACTCTAAATATTCTGTCCAGTAAAAATGAAAGAAAAAATAACCTGCAAGAAATTAGGGGAAGTCCAGGAAGAAGGTAGCAGCCCTGAAAAACTGAGAACCAGACATTGGTGCATTAAGGAGCCCACAGCTTCCGTGACTTGTACTGGCAGTTGTTTGACAGGTTCATATGGATTCCTTGTGTAGTAGATTGTACCAGCCATAGTATGGATGCTGCAGAGGTTGAATCCAGAAAGGTTGCAGGCTTTTTTGTAGGTTCAGTGAAGATCCTTATGATGTAAATGAGGATTGCAAGTAACTCTTCCTTCTGAATTGTAGAATCTTAAATGGAAGTCATAGACATTTGAAAAGCAGGCATATCATAAAACCATGCAGCTTCAAGGTGGTGAACCCCGAGCAACTGACAGTAAAAAGCTACCTGACAAACAAATTCCTAAGAGTCTTGGAGGCTAGTGAAAGGGTGGGTGGATCTCCATGCACAGACGTACATTGCAAATATCTCGAAGGCACATTTCTGGTCCAGGGCATGGGAGCTGTTTTGCCTCTGGTAGTGGGAGCCTTTGCTGAGCCTGGGGATGGTTTTATTAGCCAATTATTTACAGTAACTTTACTTACTATGAAGAACTAGACTAACAAGGAAGTTTTCCTTCTGACCTAGGGATTGGCAGCATTGGGCTGAGAGTGAGTTACTTGTCTTCAGCATTGACATCAGTCACTCAGTAATGAAGTGCTGCACCAAAAGTGATGAAGACAAGTAAAACATTACAGTTTGCTAAAAAAGCAGTTTTTTAACTAAACTATCTGAACATCGTTCGTCTTAACACCAAAAGTGCACCTTTGCAACCTAGATTGGTGACCATAGTTTGTGTGTATAAAATGTGTTTTGCCAGATGCTTTGGTGGCTGTAACATGTCCTTTTAACAGGTTCCTTGTCTTGTCTCTTGCAGCAATGAGAGGAAGACCGCACCCGTTTTGGACCTCAGAGCCTCATCAAGGATATATATATATTTGATAGTGTTACGAAGGGCTGTTAACACAGATCCGTTTTATAAATTATGGAAAGAGTGTTTCTTTGAAGTCAACTAATGTTTTATTTGTTATTTTTTGTAATAAATAATTTCCCCATGGTATCTTTTTGTACATACCATGCCTTATACCTTCTGGGCCATCGTGGGCTGCCGGCCTTAGGACCCATCTGGACAATTTGAAAGGCATGTGGTACTCGCCGGTGCTGCTCGATCCAGACCCTCCGTTCCTGCCGTGCCTCTTCCAGACTGCTTCCCGATGGTCTATGAGGAGGGCAGTCCTACTGAGAGGCTTGAGGATAGGACATGTGTTGACTAGTTTGAGGACTGAACAGAACTCTAGTGGATTTATGCGTCGCCTTTACTGTACAGTGAAATCAACCCTTCCTGCACCCTCTCCCCAAATAAAGACTGCGTTGAGTGAAGGACTTGAAAAGTGCAGTTTGTATTCCAAACATCTTGCAAGAAGCTGCAACACATTGTTGAAAAGGGCACTACCAGCTCCTAAGGATAATGCATGGGTCATGCTGTTGTTTGAGCCATGAGCCTCTGCCCTCTTTTAGTAGCAATGAATTACTGTGCAACTCACAGTAGAGTGTACCTGATAGAAGCTGGTATAGCAAGAAAGGTTTACCTCTATCATTGTTCTGAATATTCTTATTTTGTTATGTTTCTGGAGCATCCCGCTTGGCAACCACTTAATTTGGTTTTGATTTCAGCTGTAGCTAGTGCCATCCCCTTTTCCTGCTGCCATAGGTCCCGGGAAGGACTGCAGACACTAGGGAAAGGAGGTGAAGCATGGCTGAGCTGCGGCTGCCACTTGGGGTGTAGTATGTTTGCACTATTCCCTGCAGCCTGATGTAACCTCCTCGTTGGACATGACATCTGGCTACAGGCACTCAGTGGTGGACAGAATAAAAGTATGGTGCCCCAGCTCGAGTTTGGTAACTTATTTATGTATTAATTTCCTACTTAAGTATTCTAGTGCCACATCTTAGAGGGCTGATCTTTCTAAAGGATTTGCTTCTAAACAGCTGATTAAAAAAACAATTTTACTCGTGTTCTATAAAAGTGGGATCCGAATGTAAATTCCACTCATGATCTTATCATGACAATGTCGTCTAGTTAAGCTCACACGCACAGGCTCTCAATTGTGATACATTATCAGTAACAATGTTTTCTAGATTTCTTCCAGTCTTGCTGATGGCTTACCTTTAAAGGTATAGAAAGAACGGGTGGGGGGGGGGGGGGGGGGGGGGCAGGAGAGGGCTGCAGCTTTCGAAGAGCTTGTACCTCTGTTCCTTCACACTCCAGGGATGAAAGGCTCCATCAATACAATCAATACCTAACTGTCAAAACTTTTATGCAACTGTTAGGGTTGATGGCATCATGCATTGTATTAGTGCCTCATGCAAGATAACATGTGCGTCCTCTACAAGAATGCATAGCAAGTCTGTGGAATCAATCGCAGGGTCAATTAACAGATCTAGGGTTGCTAGACAGCCGCACTCATCGCTCTCTGCAGTGGTGAAACACACAAAACCTATCAAAAGGGTGGCCATTCATCGACCCAATTTCACAAGTCATGGTAACAACAGATGCATCTCTCATAGGTTGGGGTGCTCATCTTCAGCATTTAACAATTCAGGGTTTATGGGACGCCAACGAAAAAAAACTCCACATCAATTACTGGAGCTTCTAGCTGTTTGCCTAGTACTAAAACTTTTCAGCCTCACCTGTTAATGAAAGTCTTCTTAGTCCGAATGGACAATATGACTGCTATGTACTACGTACAAAAACAGGGGGACACACACTCTCTACAATTATCACGCCTCTCTCAGACCATTTTGCTTTGGGCAATACATCACAAAATTCATTTACTGGCAGAACACCTTCCAGGCATGAACAACCAATTTGCCGATCTCTGCAGGATGTGGCAACAAGTACACGAATGGGAGCTTCATTCCCAAGTTCTCCTTCCCTACTTCCAAAAATGGGGGTTTCCACAGATAAATCGCTTTGCCACTGCAGAGAACTCAAAATGCCCAAACCTTGCCTCCAGATTCCCTAACCATCTATCCACAGGCAATGTCCTATGGATGAACTGGTCGGGGATATTTGCTTACGCTTTTCTGACTCTCCCTCTCCTTCCATTTTTGGTTTGGAAACTCAAGCAGACATCTCTCACACGGATTCTAGTAGCTCCCACACAGGCTTGTCAACCATGGTTCACCACACTACTAGAACTGTCAGTGGTTCCACACCAAAAGCTGCACCTCACTTCCAACCTTCTCACACGGAACCATGGAGAAATCAGACATCCAAACCCCAAGTAGCTCCACCTAGCGATCTGGCTCCTGAAGTCATAGAGTTTGGATACTTAAACCTACCACCAGATTATATGGCAATTCATAAAGAGGCAAGGAAACTTACCACTAGAGCATGTTATGCAGCAAAGAGGAAAAGGTTAATCATATATCATAATAACACAACTGATCCATTAGATGCAGCTATACAAAATATTATTTGTTACCTTTTGCATCTACAACAAATTGGCTTAGCCTACACATCTATTCGACTACACTATGTGGTAATAGCTTCATATCCACAAAACATACATTTATCCTCATTTAAGGTCCCAGTAATTAAAGCCTTTATTGATGGCCTTAATAGAATACCACCTGCACCAGTATGGAACCTTATCTTTCTTCTCACAAGGCTTATGGGTCCACCTTTTGAGCCATTACACAATTGTGAATTACAATTTCTTTCACGGATGGTTGCCTTTCTCGTTGCTATCACTTCATTAAGGTGTGTTGGTGAGCTCAGGCATTAACCTTAGAAGAACCTTTCTTTCAACTTCACTAAGATAGTGGTTCTTTGTACAAATCTAAAATTCCTTCCAAAAGTAGTTTCTGCTTTTCATATTGACCAATTAGTTGAGTTACCTGTGTTCTTACTTCAACCTGTAGCAGAAAGGGCTGTACACACATGTGATGTCAAAAGAGCACTATTATACTATATTGATAGAACAAAAGATTTTCGCAAAACAACTTTTTATTGCATTTGCTCCTCCGTATCTCTAAATCCGGTATTTCTAGATGGGTTGTTAAATGTATTCAAACTTGTTATGTTAAAGCTCAAAGAACTTTAACTATACCTCCTAGACCACATTGTACTCTCATTTTTTAGGTAACATTCCAATAGCTGACATATGTAAAGCAGCTACATGGTCTACACCACACACATATACCAAACTATTGTGTGGCTTTATTAGCACGTCATCAAGCTAATGTAGGACAAGCAGTGCTAAAAACACTTTTTTTTTTAAAAACTGCAACACCCACTGGTTAGCTACCGCTTTAGGAGAATACTGCTATACAGTCTATAAAAAGCATGTATATGTACAGTACACATGCCTTGAACGGATTATGTTACTTACCCTGTAAGCATCTGTTCTTTGCATGTAGAGCTGTAGATCCAAATGCGCCCTCCTTACTCCCCAGACACCCGTGCCTGCTGCAGTTTTTATTATTCCTGTTACATACACTTGGACATCTCTGTAGTACACTTACTCCATTCTCACCCTCTTGCGGGAAAACCATCTAACAATGGAGTTGATGCCCTTGCGCATTGTCACCGAAAGAAGTCACCTTACCTCGTGACTAGAAAAGACTTCTTAGAAGAAAAACAACTTGCAAACATCCTGACCCGACAGTCGATGGCATGAGTATGCAAAGCTTTTGAATCTACAGCTCTGCATGCCAAGAACAGAAGCTTACAGGGTAAGTGACATAATCCTTTTTAGCCAGTCCCAGAAACGGAGAGGAGGTCATGCTCTATATTAATATGGAGGCATCTCATTGGCATTTCTGAACGCCCTTCTGGTACTTAAAATTCTTCAGTTAACGTAAAGTACAAACTTTTTAGGTCCGCTATGCTACAAGGTACATGTGGACACTTGTCATTCCCTCCCTCGACGTGACTTTCAAGCAGCCTGTTAGCTAGACTTTGCTGTTCATCCTTGTGTACAGGGACATGTTCCTCTCAAATCAACAGGCAGGGCTGTTCACGAAGGTACATTTACACTTGTGAGTAATTTATACGTGTAACTTACTTTTACACTTGTGGGCAAATTTACCACTTTTGGGTATTCACCAAATCCAAGTGTAAAGTTACTCAAAAGTGTAGACTTGCACAGCTCCTTCCCCTTAAAATGGGTGTGAAGCCAAATTTACGAGTGGAAGTTACTTAAAAAAAAAAGTACAGTAGTAAGTCCAGTGCCACACATGGCTAAACACTGGTACTGCTACACCCTCCCATAGAACAAAATAGAGTTAGAGACTTACCATTATGTCCTATGGGGTTTTATTTTATTTTGTTATTTAAAGTAGTTAAAATGGTAGGTGGGGGAGGCAGGGCCCACCTGTTAAGCAGGTGGTGACGAAAGTGATGAGTGCTGTGCTTGTATCACTGTTGATCTTAGTGCTGCTGTCTTGTTTTGAATCAGTGAAAGCAATAAAACACAATAAAAATATATCTAAGATATAATTTAATGTTAATCAAATAAATACAAATAGTACATATTTTTTATTATAAAATATTTTAATCTTTTATGCAATTGAAAATTTGTCACACATGATCAAAAATAGTTATTTATTTTAATTAATTCCATACATCGCTTTTAATAATTATTGCGTTATTGCTTTTTTTACATTAGGTTTGAATTTATTTTAATTTAAACTTGAAAAAGTAATTTTAATTCAATATATTTAAATTTAATTTTTAAAAGAAAATTAAGTTAATAGTGCTGTGGTATTTTTCCATTAGTTCTACATTTTAAATTAAATATATAAAATTAAGTTACATTAATATTCAACGCAAATATTTTTTTTTAACTATTTTAAAGTTTTCTTCACTTTTTTACTTTTTGCTATCCTTTACCATGCAAATATCTCCACTACAAGGGTGGCGATCTTTCCATGGTAAAATATAGCTTTCCTCTATACTTTACTATATGGAAATCTTCACCTCTACTGAAGAGTGATCCTAAGGTAAAATATAGGGAAAAGTAAAAATAAAATGTTAAACTTGAGAAAAGTTTGTAAAAAATATTTTTATCTTAAAAGTTAATGTAAAATATTTTTATATTTTTTTTAATGTAGCGCTAAAGAAAAATGCTACTTTACAATGAAGTCATTTAAATTTGTTTTTTATTGTAAATATGATTACATTAATATTTTCTCAAGTTGACATTAATTTCTTTATTTCTATACTATAAGAAAAATGAGAATTGAACAACCTACTGTCAAAAGTGTTGTTAAAAATCAGTAAAACAAAACTGGAGAACAACGGCGATTATTTAGTACTCTGGATTATGCAGGCAGCTCAATCCAATTTCGAATACCATAGCAGTGTAGGTTTGTTTCAGGGTACCGTTGGAAGGCCTTACAATTCCATGAGCGTTGGGACAGAATGGATGCGACTCTATAGCAGTCGTGCTCCCAGAGCAGATATATCATCCATGCACACCTTTGTGCAAAGTTCAAGACCACTGTCTGAATGAAAGGTATGAACTGCTCTAATGGATGTGAGCCACTGCCAGTAGTTTATGACCGCTTGAGCTGTGGCAGTCTTTTGTTGCCAAATCCATAAGAATCTGGAGCATGAATCCACAACAACCAATGTATATTTATATCGGTTTACACTCTGGATTGGCCTAATGTGGTTGATGAAATTCACCCCAAAGGGTATTTCGGAGATGGTGAGGGGAGTCTGCGCTGGTATCAGTAGAGTGTTTTGTATGGTGGCAAATGTTGCATCGATCACATATTTCTTTGCTATGGTAAATGTGAACACCAGTAACTGTAGCATTATGTCAGCATATGCAGATGCTATCTCCTCTTGAGCTGCCCTTACTAAATCTAACCAAGCTCTCTCATAAGGAATATGTCTACCTCTTATTCCAGGTATAGTAACTAACAGACGGTTATCTTCAGTGAGGGTGTAGAAGTATTTAGAAGAACAGCTGTCTGGAGGCATCTCTTCTTTGAAAGTAGATTGTATTGCTGCAAAATACCTGCTTCTATCTTGGTTTAAGATCCAGTTACAGCAGTTCCCATAGAGGTTTGCACTTCTGTTTTTGCAGCTAGATCTTGTGTGCAGTTCCGTTTTGTATGATTTCGTGAGCCAGGGTGTACATGGGCTAAAGCGAGCTAATCCTGGAGTAGGAATTGGTGCTGAGCCCAGAGGCCATTTTTAACAACGACTGAAGTAAAACTCTTTTCGTTTTTTGCTGTAAATCTAACTGTCCTTCAAACTATATACTAGTTGTCCTCTAAAAATGAAAAATCCACTTGCCTTGGTTGGGGACTACTTAGTAAGGTGGCAAATGAAGGCATTGTTCTTTGATACACCATGGCTGCTCGGATGGCAGATTCAGCACAGAGTCCTCTTTGACATTGGAAAAGGGCTGAACGAAGTGTGAAGGTGTGGTGGGTTCAGACTCAACAGTTTGCACTACACAGTTTCTATGCTTTGCGTCACACCATGGAGCAGCTATCAATCAGTGACAGCCAGGTCTTCAGCTTCTTCCTGAAGGAGAGGTGGTCTTGGGTCAGGCGCAGGTCGGTTGGGAGGGAGTTCCAGGTCTTGGCGGCCAGGTAGGAGAAAGACCTTCCTCCCGTAGTCGCTCTTCGGATGCGGGGGACGGCGGCGAGGGCATGGTTGGCTGATCGGAGGTGGCGTTTGGGAGCGTAGAAGTTGATTCGGCTGTTGAGGTAGCTCGGGCCCTGGTCGTGTAGGGCTTTGTGTGCGTGGGTGAGGAGGCGGAAGGTGATTCTTTTGTTGACGGGGAGCCAGTGAAGGTCTCTCAGATGTCCGGTGATGTGGCTGGTTCGTGGGATGTCGAGGATGAGTCTGGCTGAGGCGTTCTGGATCCGCTGGAGTCTCTTCTGGAGCTTGGCGGTGGTACCGGCGTAGAGGGCGTTGCCGTAGTCCAGTCGGCTGGTGACGAGGGCCTGGGTGACTGTCTTCCTGGTCTCGGTGGGGATCCACCAGAAGATCTTCCGTAGCATGCGTAGGATGTTGAAGCACGCTGAGGAGACGTTGTTGACTTGCCTGGTCATGGAGAGGGAGGAGTCCAGGATGAAGCCCAGGTTGCGTGCATGGTCTGTCGGTTTGGGTGCGGTGCCCAGGGCGGGGGGCCACCAGGAGTCGTCCCAGGCGGAGGGTGAAGAGCCCAGGATGAGGACCTCCGTCTTGTCAGAGTTCAGTTTCAGGCGGCTGGTCGTCATCCACTCGGCTACCTCTTTCATCCCTTCGTGCAGGTTGGCTCTGGCGGAGGCGGGGTCGTTGGTCAGGGAGAGGATCAGCTGGGTGTCGTCGGCGTAGGAGATTATGCTTGCGTACGATGGCCGCGAGGGGGCTCATGTAGACGTTGAAGAGGGTGGGGCTCAGAGATGACCCTTGAGGGACGCCGCAGATGACTTCGGAGGCCTCTGACTTGTACGGTGGTAGGCGGACTCTCTGTGTTCTTCCGTCGAGGAAGGAGATGATCCATTCCAGCGCCTTGTCCTGGATTCCAACGTTGCTGAGGCGCTGTACTAGGGTGCGGTGGCAGACAGTGTCGAATGCCGCGGAGAGGTCTAGGAGGATGAGGGCCGCTGTTTCTCCATTGTCCATCAGGGCTCGGATGTCATCGGTGGCGGCGATGAGGGCGGTCTCGGTGCTGTGATTGGCTCGGAAGCCGGACTGTGAGGGGTCGAGGGATCCGTTCGTCTCGAGGAAGGCGGCCATCTGCTTGTTGACGGTCTTCGCGATGACTTTGGCTGGAAACGGGAGGAGCGAGATGGGGCGGTAGTTCTTGAGTTCGGTGGGGTCCGCTGTTGGTTTCTTGAGGAGAGCGCTGAGTTCAGCGTGTTTCCAGCTCTCAGGGAAGGTGGCGTTGTCGAAGGAGGTGTTGATGATGTCCCGCAGGTGGGGTGCGATGACAGCGTCGGCCTTGTTGAAGACGTGGTGAGGGCAGGGGTCGGTCGGTGATCCGGAGTGGATGGAGTTCATTGTGCGGATGGTGTCTTCGGTGCTGATCGGGGTCCAGGCGTGGAGGGTGGTGGTGGGGGGTGGTTGTTCGGTCATGGTGTACGTTGGTTGGTTGTTGAAGCTGTTGTGTATGTCCGCGATCTTGTTGTGGAAGTATGAAGCGAGGGAGTTGCAGAGGTCTTGCGATGGGGTGATGTCGTTGTTTCCTGCGCTGGGGTTGGAGAGCTCTTTCACGATGTTGAAGAGCTCTTTGCAGTTGTGTGCATTGCGTTCCAGCCGGTCCTTGAATGCTGTTTTCTTGGCGGCGCGGATCAGCTGGTGGTGCTTCCGGGTGGCCAGCTTGAGGGAGGTCCTGTTGTCCGGTGTAGGTTCCCTTCTCCAGACTTTCTTGAGGGCTCGGCAGTTCTTCTTGGAGCTCTTGAGTTCGTCGGTGAACCACGGGGCTTTCTTGCTGCCGGGTCTGCTGGGCGGGGTCCTCAGCGGGGCGAGCTCGTCCGCGCAGTTGCTGATCCACTTCGTGAGGTTGTCGGCGGCCTGGCTGGGGTTCGCTGAGCTGGCAGGAGGGTGCTGGCTCAGGGAGGTGGCGAGCTGGTCTGCTGTGATCTTGTTCCAGCTTCTGCGGGCGGCCTGTTGCTGGTGGTGGTGGGTCGTCGTTCTCTTGAAGGTGAAGTGGACGCAGCTGTGGTCCGTCCATTGAAGCTCTGTGGCGTGGCTGCAGTCGATGTCTGGGCTGGAGGAGAAGACTGCGTCCAGTGTGTGTCCGGCGAGGTGGGAGGGGGTGGACACCAGTTGCTGGAGTCCAAGATTGGCGAGGTTGTCGAGCAGGGTGCTGGTGTTGCGGTCGTTGTTGTTCTCCAGCTGCAGCTTCCTGATAGTTAGTGTACAAATTTGTAGAGGCATGACACTGTTCCACCAAGGCTGCCTCACTCGTCACAAAATTGATCAACACAGACATGCGTCTGCAGTGAACTTAGTACAGGTGGCTGTAACTGGCTCAAGAACAGTAGTCCTGGATTCAGCATGTTTCCTGCCTGGCCCAAGCACCCAGCCCCCTTTAAATGTCATTGTGCAGTCAGCGGTGCCATTGGACTGGTCAGTCCGGGCTAAAACACACACTTTTCTGTGAGGGAAAGTCCTGGTATCTTCGGAGACCCACAAATATCCTACCACCCAGCATTCCCATTTGTCTCCCAATAACATTAGGACCTCACTTGTGTGAGTGGGCCAAGAGACCACAACACCAGGGGCCCTAAAACGCTACGTGGAGAGATCAGCAATAGGGTAACTGGTATTAGGGGGATCGCTCGGTCGCCACTCATGGAAACCTACCAGGACTGAGATTTCAGGGTGGTGTGCTTTGCGTGGATCCCACAGGTTTCTTACTCACAATGCTCTGCAAACCTCAAATCTTGTCCTAAAAATCACGTTTCCCTTATATTTCTGTGATCAAAACTTCTGACATCAGCAGCAATCCTCAAGCTTCCTACCACCCAGCACTACCCCGCAATAAAACCGCTGCTCCGCTTGTGTGGGTGGGCCTAGTGTCCACGACAGGAATTGATCAAACCAACGTCAGTGGGAGTCAGTCTGCTGAAACTAAGGTAAACATTCTGGGGGAAGCTGTCCTAGATTCCCAAAAAAGCACTTCAAAAACTACTAAAGGCTTTAGGTTTTACCACTCACCTTACTCTGTAACAATGGAGCCTATGTTGGGTTCACCGTTTTGTGCAGTGAGGTATAATAAACTTGTCATATGAAAAACAGAATATCGACCACATTCAGATACTGCAGCCTTGCCATGTCGGATGAAGTAGAAGCTGTTTCTTTAAAAGTAAGACTTTTAGTGGCGGCCAACTGAAAGTCAAGGAAACACATTGATCTTCCCATGGAGGTCTGATTGTAAACATACACTTTGTATGTTGCCATCTAGATCAGGTGGGTAAACAACTTTTACCATGTGTGAGTTTTTTGACTTGTGTTATGTAGGTGAAGTACCTGGTCATTCTTATCCACTCTGCACATGTACTTAATCAAGTATACAGGTGGACATGTGAACTTTGGCGAACTGACCCAAACCATGACTGGTGAAGTGAGAGAGAGAGAGAGAGTGAGAGTGAGAGAAACTTGTTTATTTAGACCTTGGTCTTTTAAACAGTACAGAACACAAGCAATTAGGCTCAAAAAGTACGGACAGACAAAATTCTACTACATCTTAAATAGGTAAAATGCAGTACTTGTTAAAAGAAAATTAAAAGAGGGTGACGCCCTCAAAAACACAACATACAATACGCCCTATTTTTACAGAAATCTCAAAATCACTAAAAGGATAAGAAGAACATTTTTCATTTTATAAAACTTTAAAACAACTTAAAATCAGTGCCCCTCTTTCGAAATCACCCTTCCATATTCTTTTAAACCCTTCAAAAATGTACCCAATCCAATTGCAATTTCTAACGTGGGCAAATCGGTAAGTAAGCAGATCGCCTGGGCACGTGAAGTTATCTTATGTGATAGAAATATCAGACGTAAAAACAATTTCCTTATCATGTACAAATAAGCAATCAAGTAAAATATGCGGCATATCATGTCTTAGTCCACGCCCACAGTTACAATTACCTTCTGGGCCGATCAGTGCAGATTTTAATTTTCCATCTATCTTCCATGGGTTAACCCCAACCCGAGTCCTAAGAATTTCATAACTCGGCACTCGATTGGGCAGAATGTCCAAATACGGGAATCAGCCTTCATTAACCCATGACTTTTTTAACCACTGGACCGATTTTTTTCTCTGACATATAATCTTGGTCCTGCGCCCTGGAGAGCGACTGGCCTTGTTCCCTAAGGGTTTTCTTAGTAAACTCGGCTATCAAGGCGTCCTGAGAGAATTTCACATTAAGGCGCCCAGTTACTTTCTGGAGGGTTTTGCTCACATCCTTTGCCCAGGCAAGGTTACTTATTTGGATCTCATCCCTACAGCACTGTGAGACCTTTAGTGTCACTCCTGGGTCTTGGCGCTTCCAGAATCTTACCAGGGCCATTTGAGATTGTACGGTCCATGAAGTTAGCCCAAGCTCCATTCTTATTGCTTGAACCATAGTACAGTTTGGTAAGGACAATAATATTTTTAAGATTTTTCCCTCTTCCTGGTCCCACTCATGTTTACCGCTCAGGTATAACACCTCTGCGCCATACAATACTTGGGGGGGGGGGGGGGGGGGGGGGGGATCATTGCACCAAATGCCTTTATAATTAGTTTGAGTCATGTCGCCATATTCTTTATTAAACCTTTTCAACCTACATGTGGATGAAAAAGCTTTGGCTCTTTGCGCCTCCAAATGGGTGCGCCAATTTAGCGCACTGTCAAACCAGAGGCCTAGATATCTATATTCCTTAACTGCCTCTAATTTGTTATTACCCAAAAACCAATTAAAGGTCTTCTTGCTCTTTCCAAAACATAAGACCTTGTTTTTTTTTCCATATTTACAGTCAGAAAGATTTCCTATCACAATAACCTTTAAAAGCATTCCTTTGAAGTCCTATTTCTGTTTGATCTAGGATCACTAAGTCATCTGCGTATAATAGGCAAGGCACTTTGTTCCCGCTCATTCTAGGGCTTGCACTTCTTTCTACTTCAAGTGTCGCAGGGAGATCTGCCAGAAAGATTGAAAAGAGCAGGGGTGCCAGAACGCACCCCTGTCTAAGGCCATTCCCTATCAATATCTTCTAGGTTAGTGACCCATGCGAATCTCTAATAACCTGGGCCCAGTTCCCTCTATGGAGATCTTTCAAGATCATCAATAAGCCATCCGGAATTCCATATCCTATCAAATCCTCCCAGAGTTTGTTACGGTCCACAGAGTCAAACGCGGCCCGAAAGTCAACAAAACAACAATGCAACTTCCCATTTTGTTCTATTGACTTCCGGGCCAACGCCCATAGGGCAAAGCAGTGGTCTATTGTAGAATGGCCTTCTTTGAAGCTGCCGTGTTCCACTGGAATAATTGCTCTCTCTTCTGCCCAAGTCTTTAGCCTACCTAATATTATTTTAGCAAATATTTTTTCTCCTATATCGAGTAGGTTGATTAATCTATAGTTCCTTGGTGCGTTGACGTCCCCTTTATTATGGATCGGTCGAATTATCGCACCCTTCCAACTACTTGGAACTATCCCTGATTCTAGGATTACTAAGAACATTTGGGAGAAGAATTTGGCCCGCCAAGATGTCCGTGACTTGATTATCAGGGCAGGCAGGTTATCTGGGCCGGAGGCTCTTGTTAAATTTAAAGTTTTGATTGTATTAAGTACATTTCTTTCTGAGAAGTCTGGTTTTAGGTCATCAACCAGGCCTCTCCAGTCCCTTTGTACTTCCTCTTCAGATTCACCCCCCAGCGGGTATAGCTCTTTCAAATAATCCTCCCAGGCACCCTCTTCTACCACGCAAATCATTGACGCAGGTGAGGCTTCTGTTGCTGAGCGGACTAGATTCCAGAATAAACGTATATTCTTGGATTCTATTGCCTCCAGCAATTTCCTCCAGCAATTATCCTTATGGGCTCTTGTTGGGATTTCAAGAAGCATGGTATACTCTTTCTTTAATTTTACAAGATGTTCAGATCTAGATTTATCATTTTTTTTACGCAGACTGCGCTGTTCTCGCCTTAGTTCTCTTTTCTTATTTAAACAGGCTATATTATACCAGTTTCCCTTCCTAACTTGAGTGGTTTGTGTACTCTTGGTAATCTTTACGTTGGTTCTAAGTTCGACCTTGATACTTTGCACCACTTGGTTTAATTTTTCAATGTACCAGGCCAGATCTAGACCAACTGTGCATCCTAGAACGATTTTATGTTGGAGCCTGGTTAATTTCTCTATATTTTCTTCGGTTAACCGTGTTGTGATGCGCCTGGGATAGTCCATCTGTGGTATAATTACTTTTTCAGCAACGATTTGATGGGAAAATGCCAGTTCCACTTCTAGAATATTGTGGTCACTTTCTTCTCTATGGTTAACCATAAAGCCCTTTATTATATCAAAGTTCCATGCTGGGATAAAGACATAATCTATGGGGCAATTTTGTGTACCTTGTATAAAGGTTTTTTTTGCCAGCGATCTTGTAGGAACCTACAGTTCAAACAGAAGAGGCATTTATTCGCTAGGTAATTCCCCAAGCTTACATCATTCATTGTACACAGACTTTCGGGAAACCTATTGTAATCAAGTATACAGGTGGACATGTGAACTTTGGCGAACTGACCCAAACCATGACTGGTGAAGTGGATTGCAGTGAGTACATATTGGAACGCAGCACCGTGCTCTGGGAATTTAGGAACTGCTTACAAGCAAGCTCCTGCGGGAGTCCTTTGGCGTGACCTCGAACCGTACCCTGTGCCACAGAGCCAGCTTTGTACTACTGAATAGTAGATGACCATATAAAGGGTTAAAACCTTTATGAAGAGGTGATTGGGAAGGCTCCCATACCATCTGTGTTGTGATTAATAGCGTGCAAGGGCAACCTGCAGGATTTAGAGTGGAGACCTTCCCTGTGTACAGTCTCAGGCTATAAATAACCAGTAGAGCTCTCACACAGCATGCAACATCATGATTCCAGAACATGCTCTTTGCTCGATATGTGCTGCCTGAACAGCATCTGCCCTTTGTACAGGATCAAGGACTCCTCAATGGCTATGTTCTTTCTAGGAATATATAAATCTCTCAAAACTTGACAGACCGGTTAAAAGGGGCTGAATTTCAAACAATATGTAATGGTCTGCGTGATCCCAGGGCAATGCAGTCGAATTGTTATTGAAATGCAGCAAAATCAAAATTCAGTCTCTGCTCATGACCAGTGCAAAGCTGAGTGTTGTCCAGACCGTGCAAAGAGACCAGTAAGACTGTATGATTAGTCTGTGCGCTATGCCCATGTTGAACCTAAGGCTCAGAAATTTCTTCAACTCTCAAAGTGAAGAGGAAGTACACAGCTGTGCTGTGAAATGAGGCCTAAGAATGCCACCTTGCTCCCTCAGGAAGTTTGGTACACACATTTGTTTAGTGCACAATTTCCTCAAGGAAATTTGGGAATGCATGTAATCGGGTGTGGGGGGCTGTTTGTGCCTGCGCTCTGGGTTGGCCTACCTTGCTACGGTCTCCACGCTGATCAGATTGTGCTTGCCAAGGAACTGCAGTGACCAGGCACTGTAGACTCACTGCAAAACGAGTCATTGGAAGGAACTCTGCCAGTGAAAGAAATTGCTTCCAAATTCTGCTCCCTTTACCATGAAGTTTTTGATACAAACTACAATTACCACACATTTTTACACCGTTTTTACTGTTTCTATGCAAGTCATTACAACGCGGTTTTCACTATGCAAATCCAGCAACTGCCAAACGGCGCGCATCACCTCTCTGAGTCTGTGCTCCTATTTCTGTGTCTTATGTATGTAGGTCACATTTTATTAGTAGATTAATTTTTTTAATAGCTCTACTGCTCGAAAATGTCTGTTTTTATGCACATAAACCTCTTCGACAGTCAACATTTCTATACATTACATGTGAAACGTGGCAATATCAGCGCATGTGATACAAATCAGGTGTTATTGGAATGAGCTAAGCAGCATCTGAGGACTGCAAAATTTATTAGGAAGAAGTTGAGTATTTGGTAAGTATTTTGTGTGTAGTATATTTATTAACTACAATTGGTTGACAGGCATTTAAGTTGGTTTTCGTATCCGTACTTATGGTCATCAGTAGGTGGCAGTGTTACTTTATATCAAATTGAGCCTTAAAAGCATAATCTTTACTTTTATTTACAGCTTTTCTTAAATTTTGAGGTCTAATCAACAATGCAAGTTTAAGTAACGTATACAAGTAATGTTATTAAAGATCCAAAGGACTGGTATGCATGGTGAAAGTGTGCATGCTAGTTGTTTGCATTGTGTCTTTTTAATGTAAGCTAATGTGAAAGTGTAGTACTTGTTTGCGTGGTATAAACAATGATGCAAAGATCTTGTGGTAAAACGTAACCCCTTAAGCGCTGCCGTCGGCCAACGGTCGTCGCGAGCACTACCTTGCCAGTGCTGCGCACGACCGTTGGCCGACGGGCCAGCGCTCGTTATTCGAACGTTCAGCACTGGGTGCTGAACGTTCGACGCAGCTAAGAGGTTAACCCTAGACGGGTAACTCCGCTCTGCCAGCGGAGTTTGCAGAGATTTGCCTACTCCGCGCTCCGTTGTGAACGCGGAGGTAGATAAAACTCCGCCTCCGTGGCGGAGTTGGCCTCTCACTCCCCCCTCCCAAATTCTTTCAAAATGATAAAAGAAGGCACTTACCTGCGTTTCTGCCGCCTCCCCTGCCTGGCTGTCCTCATTCATTAAAAAAAAAATACTATGTTGTACGTTTTGCAAGTAATTAACTGGGGCATCCACATTCCTTACAGTGAGTGACGACAGGATGTGCCCAAAATACAGAAATGTGCAGTTCTTTGGAAAGGAACAAAGATCCAGTGAAAAGTCACTAGTAGAATGTCAGGTTTGTGCAATATGCTCCAATAGGAGCAGGTGCCCTCACACAACCCGAGAGGTGTCATGCTTCATCATCTGGGCATGCTCCTCCTTGGGCTGTTGCTGCAATGCACAACGGGCGCCCGCAAAGGGGCTCTTTGCCAGAGATGTAAAGGAGGGTGTGGGTCCGTGTAGTGCGGTGTGATAAAAGTGACTTCAAATAGGTGTAGTGATGCTAGGTTAGAATACACTTTATTAGTGGAGCTCACTACCCTAATTAAAACATAAAGTGGCGCTCGTCTCGGATGCAATGTCCTAAGGAGCAGTACTGATCAGTTTATAAAATGTGAGCTCAACATGTTTCTTGCCTATCATAGCCCATTAAGGGTCTGTTGGCAATTCGTCAAGACCAGAAGAAAGCAACCTACACTACTGTGTAACTGAAAATAAATGTAAATGTAAATGAACAAACAATACATGTAATTAAAAAATAAAACAGCATGAGTCTGGTATAAAATAGGGCCAAATTCAGTAATGCAAATTGCCTCACTTTCATGCACCATTTTACAGTTCATGGTACAATTTAGGAAAGGGAAGGTAAAAATTGAGAACAACTGGCACAACCATAGTGGATAAGACAGAGAACTATATGGGTTCCAGCAAAATGCCACAAGTAACAGTGGGGCATATTATCAAGAATGGCGTTAAAAATTATCGCCGGTTTAGCGACAGAAAACTGCTGCTAAAGCGGCGATAATGGGCTTGAAAATATGCCGTAGAGGACTCCAATAGAAGTCCATGCTCTGGTGTGAACATGGGCTTCTATTGGAATTTTCCAGGGCATGTTATCAAGCCTATTATCGCCGCTTTAGCTGCAGTTTTCTGCCGCTAAAGTGGTGATTATTTTAACGCGGTTCTTGATAATATGCCCCAGTGATCATAAGGTCTTGGTGCTCTTTATCATACATTTTCAGCCAAAGTTGGTCTATAATCGTGAGTGGTGCCCTGGCATGAGTTTACGTGTCCCCCACCGGGCTCAAAACTGGTTTACCTTGCGTACACGATTAGACAGAGGCTGTATGTAGTTGTACAGCAGCACCTTGCACGTGTTCGCAGGGTCAATCTGGTTCCAGCTGTCTATCACAGATGCCGTTGATCCTATCATCATGATGCTTATTATCGTCAAATCATAGCCGGAATTATTCTATACGTTTTATTGATGTTTCTGCTGTGAAATGACATGTTTCACTCACCTGCTTCAAGACCAGTTAGCCTTACGTATACAAATAAGTGTGCATCGGCAGAGGCTGTGTGCCACACTAAACCATATCCTCACACGTGTCCATAATGTCATGCTGATATATGGTTCACTTAACAGTTGTGGGTCAATACGGGTCGAACAGAACTTAAACAGAGCGAACCACTCATTTGCGACCTAAAAATTAAAAAGTTCACAGTTCAGGATAGCTAGTGCCTTACCCTTGCTCTTCTCTGTGGGTTAGTACTCATCGGCGCTATAGTGCGTATTTGGGGCCACATGAAAAGAACATGATAGAGCCCTTACTCAAGTATGCAGTCTACTTGCCGAGGCAGGTCTTACTTTGGATGCTGTAAAGTGAGAATTTCACAAAACAAAATTAAGATTCTTTGGCCACATTTCCTCTGATGGGGCATGACCATCAGATCCAGCCAAAGTTCAAGCTTTGTCATCCACCTGTCCTCCACGAGATGTGACCATGTTGCATTCCTTTTCTTGGGCTGGCCAAATACTTTTCTAGATACATTCATGACTTTGCCACTGTGAGTGCCCCATTGAGAGACCTTTTTTAAAAAATATATTTTTGTTTGTTTTAATATATATATATATTTTTAATAAATGTGTTTATTAGATTTCAAATAAAAAATAGTCATATTTAGTAGCATATAATACAGATAGTATATCTCTTTTAATCGCAAAGCCTGGTGTTCATGCAGAGATTGTGAAGTAGCATGTAAGGTCTCAAGAGGGGCGACGAGACGTAACACTTGCAGTGCTACATTTAGGTCACGTGTCTAGTTATGTGTCGGCGAGTCTATGTGAACGAATATAGGGATTGGGCAGTTTCCCTTGAGTCCTGGTCTACAGTGCGAAGGTACTCACTCAAGCAGGACTAGATATCCCTGGAGCAAGAAGTGGGGGGGTTGCAAGCTGGCGTAATCTCCTCCCAGGCTCTCACACCTACTCATGCTTTGAAACCAGTCTTTGACGGAGGGTGGCCTATTTCAACCTGTCATCTCAGAGATATTTCCCTCTTGCCGAGCAGCAGAGCCATAGAGACTAGTCGGCAGACCCCCAGAGGGACTTCATAGGTGTAGCCCAGTAGGACAGCCAATGGGTTGGTCGTCAATTTACAGCCAGTCATGTGCATCATAGGACAAACAAAAAGCTTGTTTTACCTCGCGCAGTCACAATGTATTAAGTCAGGAGACAATAGACCTATTGTGGGTTACCAATATCAAATTTCTGTAATTTGAGGGAACTCAGTCATATGTCTGATGTTGTAAACTGGACTGCTTATATCCATACAAACAGATTGTGCCAAAACACAAGTAGATGATACACGATATATGGAAGGAGGAGTCACTGATGACACATACGATGCAAAAAGTCAAAAGTGGAACACCACATATGATTAGGGGGATATTAGACGAATATGTCCGAAAAGGTGACAAAACTGGACTATTCCTATTCCTTCAAAAGTAGAGACAGAGAAAGGGGTGGATATATAGCAAGATGCTCAGATGGAAATCCACGGAATCTAATCATTCAATCATCTTTTGTCACTACGGAACTTGAAGATCCATTTTTGCTCCTTGATGAATAGAAACTTGGATTTATCACTGATGTGAGGTGGAATGTACGGATGTTCCAAGATCACCCACTTCAAATCCTCTGCTTGATGTTTCATCAACAAAAAATGATTAGTGAGACAAGTGGACTGTTTATGACAGCAGATTGTACTTTTATGTTTGCTAATGCGAACCTTCATTTTCCGTGTAGTGTGGCCAATGTACCGGAGTAAACACGGGCAGGTGATCATGTATATAACCCCATCGGTGTTAAATGTTAGTGTGTTTGCGGAGCAACCATGGATTCCCTGTACCTATGTCCACTTGGACTGCTTTGTATGTCTGAGGGCATGCGCTACAAGAGCCACATGGAACATGGCCACGTACTGGTTGAGTGTTCCACAATGTATTGGATGTTTCTGTCGTTTTTGGTCTAGGTCTAGTGTGGACCAGACTATCTCGTAGACTACGGGCCTACTTGAAAGAGAACAAGGGTGGAGGAATGTTGGTTTGGGCTATGTTAAAAATATCCCAATGTTTTCGTACTGTCTTTTGAATCTTATTTGAGAGGACACTGAATGTGCTGACAAAGGTCAGCCTATCCAAGGGCTCCTATTCAGGTCTTTTTTCCAGGAGTGCCTCCCTGTTAATATTGGAGGCCCGTTTTCAGGCTTTTAGTACCAGATGGCGTGGATACTGCCGATCTTGTGAGGTGGGCAAAGTCTGCACCGGGGACTCAGCATTTTATGCCAATATCAGGCCTGGTACGGTCCAATTTAGCGATGTCTTTTGGGGTAAGATAATACCTATGTAGATAATTGAAGTGTATCAACTTGTGCCTTATGGAAATACACTTTATTTGTGCACAGCAATAGCCTCATATGTGGTCCATAATCTAGATTCCCAACACCCTCTTCCAGACCTCTTGTGTCCTGGCAGTAACATTCAGCTTCATGGCCATGCACGCGGAGTAGAGCTTAGATGTCATGGGGCAGATTTACAAGGCCCTTGCGCCACTTGTGCATCATTTTTAACATGGGAAAAGTGATGCAAAAGTGTTGCAAGGGTCTTGTAAATCTTCCCCCATGTGTCTGCCATCTGATGCCTTGATCACCAGTGACAGGGGCGGGAAGTCCTCCGGTGGGAGCAGGTATGAGGGATCTGAATGCGCTCTGGAGCCTTTTGAGGATAAAGAGATCCTGTAGGAAACATTTTGTGTAGGTGTGTTGTCTGCTAGTTGTAAAGCATGGCCGTCCGGAAGGAGATCACCCACGGACCTTTCAGCTGCCACGCCTGCAAATTCACCTGCATCCGGACCTGCCTCGCACCAGCACCCGCCAAGTCAAACACCAGCAGCACCCACCTCAAGTGCATCCTGCTCAACACCCGCTCCGTCCACAGACACGCCATCGAACTCTGGAACCTCCTAGACGCCACAGCCCCTGACGTTGCCTTCCTCACGGAGACCTGGATGAACGCCTCTTCAGCTCCCGACATCGCCATCGCCATCCCAGAGGGCTACAAGATCGTCCGGAGGGACCGCAACGCCAACCAGATGGGAGGAGGCATCGCCATCATCCACAGGAACACCATCCGTCTCACGACCAGCACCGACAACACCCTGACCAGCGCCGAACACCTGCATTTCCAGATCCACACCAACCCGAACACCACCCTCAGAGGCACCCTGATCTACCGACCCCCGGGACCACGCACCCCATTCAGCGAGGACATCGCCGACTTCGTCAGCCCGCATGCCCTCCCCTCCGCTGACTACATCCTCCTGGGAGACCTCAACTTCCATCTGGAGAACAACAACGACCGCAACACCAGCACCCTGCTCGACAACCTCGCCAATCTTGGACTCAAGCAGCTGGTGTCCACCCCCACCCACCTCGCCGGACACACACTCGACGCAGTCTTCTCCTCCAGCACAGACATCAACTTCAGCCACGCCACAGAGCTTCAATGGACGGACCACAGCTGCGTCCACTTCACCTTCAAGAGAACGACGACCCACCACCACCAGCAACAGGCCGCCCGCAGAAGCTGGAACAAGATCACAGCAGACCAGCTCGCCACCTCCCTGAGCCAGCACCCTCCTGCCAGCTCAGCGAACCCCAGCCAAGCCGCCGACAACCTCACGAAGTGGATCAGCAACTGCGCGGACGAGCTCGCCCCGCTGAGGACCCCGCCCAGCAGACCCGGCAGCAAGAAAGCCCCGTGGTTCACCGACAAACTCAAGAGCTCCAAGAAGAACTGCTGAGCCCTCGAGAAAGTCTGGAGAAGGGAACCTACACCGGACAACAGGACCACCCTAAAGCGGGCCACTCTGAAGCACCACCAGCTGATCCGCGCCGCCAAGAAAACTGCATTCAAGGACCGGCTGGACAACAACGCACACAACAGCAAGGAACTCTTCAACATCGTGAAAGAGCTATCCAACCCCAGCGCAGGAAACAACGACATAACCCCATCGCAAGACCTCTGCAACTCCCTCGCTTCATACTTCCACAACAAGATCGCGGACATACACAACAGCTTCAACAACCAACCAACGCACACCATGACCGAACAACCACCCCCCCACCACCACCCTCCACGCCTGGACCCCGATCAGCACCGAAGACACCATCCGCACGATGAACTCCATCCACTCCGGATCACCAACCGACCCCTGCCCTCACCACGTCTTCAACAAGGCCGACGCTGTCATCGCACCCCACCTGCGAGACATCATCAACACATCCTTCGACACCGCCACCTTCCCTGAGATCTGGAAGCACGCCGAACTCAGCGCTCTACTCAAAAAACCAACAGCAGACCCCACCGAACTCAAGAACTACCGCCCCATCTCGCTCCTCCCGTTTCCAGCCAAAGTCATTGAGAAGACCGTCAACAAGCAGATGGCCACCTTCCTCGAGACAAATGGATCCCTCGACCCCTCCCAGTCCGGCTTCCGAGCCAATCACAGCACCGAGACCGCCCTCATCGCCGCCACCGATGACATCCGAGCCCTGATGGACAACGGAGAAACAGCGGCCCTCATCCTCCTAGACCTCTCCACGGCATTCGACACTGTCTGCCACCGCACCCTAGTACAGCGCCTCAGCAACGTCGGAATCCAGGACAAGGCGCTGGAATGGATCATCTCCTTCCTCGACGGAAGAACTCAGAGAGTCCGCCTACCACCGTACAAGTCAGAGGCCTCCGAAGTCATCTGCGGCGTCCCTCAAGGATCCTCTCTGAGCCCCACCCTCTTCAACGTCTACATGAGCCCCCTCGCGGCCATCGCACGCCAACACAACCTCAGCATAATCTCCTACGCCGACGACACCCAGCTGATCCTCTCCCTGACCAACGACCCCGCCACCGCCAGAGCCAACCTACACGAAGGGATGAAAGAGGTAGCCGAGTGGATGACGACCAGCCGCCTGAAACTGAACTCTGACAAGACGGAGGTCCTCATCCTGGGCTCTTCACCCTCCGCCTGGGACGACTCCTGGTGGCCTCCCGCCCTGGGCACCGCACCCAAACCGACAGACCATGCACGCAACCTGGGCTTCATCCTGGACTCCTCCCTCTCCATGACCAGGCAAGTCAACAACGTCTCCTCGGCGTGCTTCAACATACTACGCATGCTACGGAAGATCTTCTGGTGGATCCCCACCGAGACCAGGAAGACCGTCACCCAGGCCCTCGTCACCAGCCGACTGGACTACGGCAACGCCCTCTACGCCGGTACCACCGCCAAGCTCCAGAAGAGACTCCAGCGGATCCAGAACGCCTCAGCCAGACTCATCCTCGACATCCCACGAACCAGCCACATCTCCGGACATCTGAGAGACCTTCACTGGCTCCCCGTCAACAAAAGAATCACCTTCCGCCTCTTCACCCACGCACACAAAGCCCTACACGACCAAGGCACGAGCTACCTCAACAGCCGGATCAACTTCTACGCTCCCAAACGCCACCTCCGATCAGCCAACCACGCCCTCGCCGCCGTCCCCCGCATCCGAAGAGCGACTACAGGAGGAAGGTCCTTCTCCTACCTGGCCGCCAAGACCTGGAACTCCCTCCCGGCCGACCTGCGCCTGACCCAAGACCACCTCTCCTTCAGGAAGAAGCTGAAGACCTGGCTGTTCGAGCAGTAGCGGCACCCCCCCTCCCCCAACGCCTTGAGACCCTACGGGTATGTAGCGTGCTCTATAAGTGTCACTGATTGATTGATTGAGTGGATATTGAGTGCTTCTTCAGTGTATGTTTAACAAGTGCCTCCCTAGCGGGGGATCCTTGGGCTATCGGGAAAAAGGGATGGAATCTGAGTAAAGGATGCCCCCTGGCAGCATGTTCCGCAGCTTACGCCATGCCCAGCAGGTCGTATACACTGTATATCCTCAACGTCCAAAGGCATACCCCAGGGTAGTATCTGGGAATGAAGAAAGCCATCTAGTTGATCGCTCTCTGGGCGTAGATATGGAATGCGTGCATCTGGGTGGTACCAGTAATACGTGTCGTGGCCTTGGGCCGCTTTGTAATAGAGATGGAAATCCGGGACCCCTGGCCTCCTCGCTCATAGGGTGGGGTCAGTGTCTCACATCGCATCGAGGGGGGTTGTTTTATTATTTCTATGACAAGACAAACCTACTTAATGTGACAGCCGCAAAGCACTCGTTCTACAGTATTAGATACAATTCCTGCTGGATCTCCCTCTGCTCCAGATTCACTATCCCATTCACAAATGTGCATCATCATTGTTCCTATTTCCCCCTTCCAAGGGTGCCCGGAGCTGCAACCCCATAGCCCCTACTATCTATTGCACCACATTCATCCCCCACCATTCCCATATTTTCCCAAATGTTTTCATGCACCTTAGTACTTTATAGACTCCATCACTCTACAAAAGTCCATTCCTGTTTCCCAGTTATGGTGTGTCGGGGGGGGGGGGGGGGTTCGCGACCATGCATCCCATATTTATTGGTTACTTTTGGTCTCTTATGCAGTCAGTTGTGTCCAACACCCCCAAGATTGCCAGTTTTGTCATCAATTTCAACAGTAACCCAGGATGTTTGAGTGTAGGGGTAACTCCAGAGTATGTGCCAGAAGGTGCTCTCCATACCATATCCTCGAAGGCAATCTGCGCTATCAACTCTTCCTATCTTGTGTAGCAAGGAGCACGTGTAGGACACCTGCTGTAGAATATTTATCTGAATCTATCTGAAACTGGCCTTCATTGCTACTTTTGCAGGGAATCCCAATGCCTCTTTCCAGTCTTCCTCCTCCAGGACCCCATGGTCCTGTTCCTCTTTGCCTTGCAGGGCTATTAGAGTGAGCTAGGTAATTATCATTATTATACCATATGTCAGTGAAATCAGTTTCTTATCCACACGTCCGTCTTGGAGTCCAACCTCCAAAGGGGAGTCTCCTGGTTTCCTCTTCTAGCAGCACTCACTTCTTAAGAGTGTGGCACAACCTAGTATAATTTAGCCCCTGCTTTCCCAATTTTTGTTATTCTTGTCTTAAGTAAGAGAAGGTGACCACCCCATGTGCGTCCTACACATCCACCAAATTAGATAAACCAATTGCATCCCAACCAGAAAATCCCTGCAGTGCTGCCACTGGCCAAAGTCTGGGGCCCTCCCACCACTGATGTTTTGGGGGCTAGTCTGTGCTGCCAGCCCATTTCCGTAGTCTGATTTTGCCATATATTCACTACTGTCCTCATCGCCGGACACGTTGTAAGTGATAGTTTACCTCCATACAGTGCGTTTAAATAGCTCCTTCCTCCCATTTGGCCCCCATTGTGTTTAAATGCCAGGTCTTCCGAGTCTATGTATGCCTAGTCATTTTATCACACTTGTGCCGCCTCATAGTATTTACACATATATATATATATATATATATATATATATATATATATATATATATATATATATATATGTGAACAAGCCCACCTGCTGGGCCAAACGCGTCATGCTACCATGCCAAAGAGTCTGCTTTATTGAAAAATAAAGAAAACACACACCTAATTGGAGTCTGTGTCCCTATCTTGAGCACGATTATGGAGCAAGTTTTGGGAACTTTGGTGTATATATGTGTATATATGTGTATGTGTGTGTATATATATATATATATATATTTTTTTTTTAATATATATATATATATATATATATATATATATATAGAGAGAGAACCCTTGGGAGCGCAACCATCTAGAACATGGTCGCTTTGCCCAACAACGAGATCAGCAGAGCAGGGCAATGCTTCACACCCTGTTTGAATCTTCTAATTTGGGGTTCGAGGTTGACCTCATACAATGTATATGAAGTTTGGGTTATCTAGGGCCCTAGGTATCTGATTTGGACTGTTTCTACCCTTAATTGTAGGGAAAGTATGCCCGCCCACTGGCGCCCTCCCTATCGGGCACAATGACTTATCCTAATTGATGGCAAATTCCGAGTGCTCGCCAAATATGTGGAATGTCTCTCCCAGTCTATCTAAGGACTGGCTGGTGCAAGTCAGGGTTTTTTTTTTAAATATCATCTGCATATAGTGAGATAATTTACTCTTCTGCCCTCCTCCAGGCAACCCCCATACCTGTGTAACCACAGGTACCCACCACCAGGACCTCTATAGCCAGCGCAAACATTGGTGAAAGCAGGCCACTCTGCCATGTGCCCCTGCGCATGTTGAATTTCCTTGACATGTGGCCATTAGCCCTCACTCGTGCCTTAGGTTGGTCATGTAGAAACCTAACCCATCTAATAAATCTAGGTCCAAATACCATTTTAGCCATAACCCTGAAGAAGTAGACCCACTTGACTAAATCAAATGCCTTGTTTGCATCCAGGAAAGCAATCACTTTACCCTTCGACGAGCTATGGACAACCGCCTAGTTATTATGCAATATCCTTAAATTTAACTTGGTTGAGCGGCTGGTATAAGCGGTTTTGATCCGGGTGTAGCAGCTCCTGCATCACACCCCTCAGTCTATTTGCTAAGAGTTTTGCCAGTATCTTCACATCTGTATTTAGCAATGATATGGGCATACAAGAGTCATGCCTATCCACGTGTTTACCATCCTTCGGAATCAATATAACTCTTGCAGTGCACATATCATCCGTAAGCTTACTGTCATTAAATGCCCTCTAATCTGCTGCGCGGGGTGGACCCACCACCCGCCGTCTTAGTTTTTTGTGTTTTTTTAAATCTTTTTATTGACAAAGAAAAGTATAAACAAAACAAAAGCATCAGGTGAATACAGTTTCTGTCTTAGTTTCTTAACACCTTGGCTGCTAAAGAGATTATCCTGCTGTGCTGGGGCACCTCTGTAAATGGGTGTGGGCGTGACGGAACCATCCGTCATCAGCACAGCCCAACCGTGACTGATGATGGAATGGTTCCGTCACAAGCATCGAAGGGGTTAAACAGCTCAATCGGGTAGCCATTCGGTCTCTGGCCTTTCGGATTGCATTTGGCTCATCTCAATGGATACCTCATTGACTGTTATGTCCTTCTCTAGATCTGCCAGACTGTCCCCTCCCAGCATGCTCATAGGACAGTCTTTTGCAAAGTCTAGCACCTCTTGTTGACTGCCACACAGGTGCGTGGCATGAAAGGACTCCAAACACCTGGCAAACTCTGCCGCAATCTATCCAAAGACTGTCTTCACTTTTCTCACCACCATTGTCTCACTCCCTGCTCCCCAGCCATGCAGTTTACCCGTTTTATTCCCCATTCATATATGTGTTTTTGCTTGGATAAGTAGGATGTTCTTGCCTCATGCTTAGCCACTGACTGGTACTCCACCCTCATGACTCCATGGCTGTTTTGCATGAGAGGACCAGGTTGTCTGCATAATCAATCTCTAGCTTGTGTAGTTCTTCTTCCAGAGTGGTTAACCTGACATGACTTTTCCTTCTGTTTCCTATCTCCCCAGGAAAGACAATACCTCGAATTGTGGCCTTATACGCTTCCCACATTACCGCTAGGCTCCTCACTGAGGTTGTGTCTTCCCTAAAGTAGTATTTAGTGGATTTATCTAGCCACTTAACTTCCTGTATGTTAGCAAGGCATCAGTCATCACGGTAGGCTACCTGCTCCCCCCTCACTGTTAGCTACCTCTAACTCCCTTAGCTCCACTGCTCACAGAATTGCCCTGATTCTCCCCAGGATCCCTTCCCCCAGCTCAACCCGCAACCCGACCTGCTTCCACCGGCCTCCAAGGGTCTCTGTCCGACCCCTCCTCCCCATCCCTCCGAGCACGCAGCTCCATTTCCCAGAATCCATTCCTGCGGGCATATTCATTCGCCACCTGCCCTACTTTACCCCACCCACTCTAGCTCTCTACCGCTGCAGGGTCCCCTGAACCTGTCCTCCCAATCCCATTCACACACACTTCATTGGAAGACCTACTTAACGAGATAGCACTCTGCCTACAACAACTTAAGGCAGAGGGTCGGTCGTAGCCTATTACATATCACTGAGGAACTGTCAGCTACCGCCAGACTAAACTGCTCCAGTATGAACAATCACCTTCTCTGCTCGCTCCCAGCCAACGGATGTATCTGGCTCCCTTCTCCCCCCTATATGGGGCGATCTCCATCCCACATCTCCCACACACCCCATAGTTGGGCCTCCGCTCCGCTCCCCAATGACCCTTCTCGCCCCTCCAGATGTAGAGCCTACCTGATCGGGATATTCATTTTCTCACATCCTCCCACCATATCAAATGTACAACAAATTGAATCCATCCCCAATTATCCCTTCCGGGAACCTAGGCCAAACACCAGGGGCCAGATGTAGGTGGCCCAAAGCGGTCGGTAACGGCCGAAAGTACCAAATTTCGGCCGTTACCGACCGGTATTCATTCCTATGGGCCTCGGCCCCATAGGAATGAATGGCAATTACCGAATATGTAAATAACAAATCTTACCGATTCGGTAATGTTTACCGATTTTTTTGCTACAAAGCATTTACCGATTATAAAATACCGAATCGGTAAAATTTGGTACTTTAGAATCGGTAAATGTACTTCACCTACATCTGGCCCCAGAACTTTAAATGAGAACAACCTCACGAGAGTCACTACCACTCTACCTGCACCAACGGACACCAACATAAGACTCAAATGCGTGCTCTAAACTGTAGATCGGCTATTAAACATGCTGCGGACATTGCTGACCTCATCCTTGTAATGTTGACGGAAACCTGTCTAAATGTCAAATTGTCTCAGCTGCTCCCATCCTGGACTTTTTAATGCCCCCCCCAATTATGATATCATTAGGTTTGACAGATCTAGTGGTCAAGGTGGAGGCATTGCATACATCGCTGCAATCTAACAGTGAAAGTACTACACGACGACCTCCTGCAGTCTTGTGAATACTTATGCATTGAAGTGACTGGTTGCAACAATCAATTGTGAAAACTGGGTCAAGAATTCAAAGCCTTTCTTTTCTCATTTAAATATCAAGCATCAGAAAAGTACAACTCTCTGGCCACAGACTAATTGCCAATGTTGCACGTTTTAGGAGCTCTTCTAAGAAGGCCATACAGCGCGCTGCGCTAGGACTTGAGCTCAAGTCAGTTCTTCCTTTTACTCTTCATGCATACCAATCTGCTCCCCTTCTACAACCAGGAAAAGCCTAGCCACTCTGATGTTCGGAGGGCCAAAGGTACCAAGTCACCCCCAAGGGACCACTAAAAGAACAATTGATGCAGAGAAAGTTCGAATCACCGATCAATCTCACAAGTCGAGCATGAAGACTCATGCAGACAAGCGTCGATGCGCTTGGGATACTACTTTTCAACAAGCATTTACAATGCAATAGGTCTCGCAGCATTAAAGTTTGAGTTATTGGCATTGTGTATGACAATGCCAATAGTTATAACTTTCGCAAATGTGACACCTATTGCATTTGTACTGCAATATGTGTTGAGTGAGTGAGTTAGAGAGAGAGAGTGGGTTAGTCAGTCAGTGAGAGAGTCAGTTAGTGAGTGAGTGAGAGAGAGTGGGTTAGTCAGTCAGTGAGAGAGTCAGTTAGTGAGTGAGAGAGAGTGGGTTAGTCAGTCAGTGAGAGAGTCAGTTAGTGAGTGAGAGAGTGGGTTAGTCGGTCAGTGAGAGAGTCAGTGAGTGAGAGAGAGTGGGTTAGTCGGTCAGTGAGAGAGTCTAGTGAGTGAGTTAGTGAGTCGGAGAGTCATTCAGTGAGAGTCTGGTAGTGACAGTAAGGGAGAGTCTGTCAGTGATAGTGAGAGAATCAGTGCGAGTGAGAGAGTCAGTGCGAGTGAGAGAGTCAGTGCGAGTGAGAGAGTCAGTGCGAGTGAGAGAGTCAGTGCGAGTGAGAGAGTCAGTGCGAGTGAGAGAGTCAGTGCGAGTGAGAGAGTCAGTGCGAGTGAGAGAGTCAGTGCGAGTGAGAGAGTCAGTGCGAGTGAGAGCGTCAGTGCGAGTGAGAGCGTCAGTGCGAGTGAGAGCGTCAGTGCGAGTGAGAGCGTCAGTGCGAGTGAGAGCGTCAGTGCGAGTGAGAGCGTCAGTGCGAGTGAGAGAGTCAGTGCGAGTGAGAGAGTCAGTGCGAGTGAGAGAGTCAGTGCGAGTGAGAGAGTCAGTGCGAGTGAGAGAGTCAGTGCGAGTGAGAGAGTTAGTGAGAGTGATAGTGAGAGTATGAGAGCGGGAGAGTGTGATAGTTAGTCACTACCTAATTGAAGTTCTGGGATGGAAGTGTATTCTAAATTGAGAAAGTCGACTAGACAGACCTTTGTTTATGAGAACTGTATGAGGGAAGCACAATTATAATGGAGATTTCAAGGACAGAAGCGCCTGTTGATGGTGAATACCCTGGATAGACAATCCCAGGATGGCGACGCTTCCTTGACGAGGTAGCCCAAGATGGCGGTATGGCCTGTGTACGGTTACTCCCAAGATGGTACTAATAAGGATGCCGTACCAAGGCGTCACTTCTGGGTTGGAATAACACAGGATTGGGGCAGCTCCTGGTTGTTGTACCCCAAGACTGTAACACTTACTGGTTCTGGTGCCTCGTTTTATTGTAGTATCTCAAGAAGGCAACACATGCCAGGCTCTCCAAGATGCCACCACTCTCGAACGTGTCACCTTAACATGGCTTCATATCCTGAAATAAGAAGCGCAAAAAGGCTTAACAGTGTCGGCTGCACCAAGCTGCTAGAGCTAGTCTGGCTTCACACCAACATGTGCTATAATTAACAAAGGTGGTTGATATGCCCATAACGTCACGTCTGCCTAATATCCATTCATAAGAAAACACATCGCTTAAAATGTCTGGCTTCACACCAACATGTGCTGTGGTAGGCTGCCAATTCCTACGAGGGCGGCACCTCCGCTCCTCTGATTTATCGCTTCCTTTCTTAAGAAAAATCTGATGCACATGTGCTGGAGAAGAGGGCTCAGAACTAGCCTCTACCCTGTTCTCACCACCAGCTCCCACCCCGAGAAAAAGCGATGAGACAGACCCTCTCCTGCCAGGGCTACAAGGGAACAGATTGCAAAGTGCTGATCAGGGGGTCGAAAACGATGAGGGAAAGGAACGCGGGCTCTTCAGAGAAGACAGCTTTCTGGCTTTTACAAAGCCTCCAGACCCGCACCCAAAAAAAATAACACACTCATCAGTGGTGACAAAACAAAAGCTGTTCAGTGACGCCAGACATGCAGGCAGGTACCTATTCATGATCCCCCCCCCCCCCACCCCGAAAAAGTATTTGCCCCATCAAGTGCACAGAGCTTTTCAGGGGCTCGACCCCAACCCATCTAGGCCACTGTCCTCTATCTTCCTCTTACCAAAACCTCTGTAAGCACCCCTTCCCACAACGCGGGGCTGTGCAGAGAAACACTGGTTTAATGTGTATCTGTCTGCAGCACCGCACAAAAGTCACTCCGGAAGTGCTGCAGCAAATATCAATTCGGGGAGATGATCGAGTTAATAGGGGCACATGAATGAACTTTGCACAACTTTTCGCTCCTGCCCAGGAGTCCCTAAGCACAAGCGTGCTCTTGCCTAGGCGAGGCGATGCAGCTCCCACTCTGGCTGACATAGGAGCCGCTCAAGGTGACACCACGGACGGGGACTATAGGATATCGTCATGCTGCAGCGTTAGTGCGTTCTCTGGTACCTGAACACCACCCATGACTCCAGGTGGCGGAGAGCTTTCTTGTAGAGCCGGAGCACCTTCTGCTGGTGCGTGAGGAAAGCGAAGGACATGGCAGCTTCCTAGCGGCAGGCTCGCACCAGACGGGTGAACCCACGGCCTCCCGTTCCTCCCAGCTAACCGGTTTCGGTGGCCCTTTAGAAACAAAAGACGGGCTTACACGACAAATGTAAGGTTGGTCGCCATCTTAGAGCTGTAGTTCGTAGTGGTTAACAGTCTACAAACACGCAAAATAAACGGCTAAAAGGTACTTGTCAACTTCGCTCATTGATACCGTTGACGTTTAATTTGAATATCAAACATTAAGGGGGAAACGAAACAATAAAGTCCAACATTTTTTTTTACAGATCTATTAAATTAATAAACTAACACATACGCTTTCTTATTTGCAATTAACTGATTTCCATTAATTGTGAGTATCTGTTGGAACGCGAAGTTGGCCTTGAGGAAAACTACTGTGGGGCGGGACTTCCCTTTCCTGCTGGAAGCTCGCGCCCACGGAGTGGCTGGCTAGGAGAGGAGCAGTGGTGGCACGGGGCTCCCATGCCCAATGGGCGCCCGTGTGTGTGTCTCTGTGTATGCGTGTGTCGTGTTGGAGCTTCCCAGGAGACAGCAGCTGGCCACAGCAAGCGCATTCTCGTGTGCGTGGCCCGCTCCGATCGCCTTCTCGGAGAGGAAATGCGCGCGGCCAGGTGCTGTCTCCTCGAAAGCTGCGTCGCTCACAATAGGTCTCTGGCGAGACAGTGCTTCGCGCTGTAATCACCACGAGACCTAAAAAGGAGATTGTGTCCCTGTCAGACAGTGGCAAAATCAAAAATCTGATGCTCTATTCGAGGCTGATCCATTGCAAGTTGAGACTAGTAAATGACACGCGGTACTGCTCACCGTCCTGGAAAATCAATTATGAAGGATTCCTCACATTTTAAGCTCCTGCCTCAAAGTCAGTCAGTTCCAGATACCAGTAGTGAGACTCAGACGGCCAGGAGAGCCCAAGGACTGCAACGGTGTCTAGATCTCCAGTGCCTGCTGTGGTTGTTTCTCCTCAGTCTCACATAACAAGATCTGGTGGAGCGTTTCATGCGCCTCCACGATTCATTGAGGAACTATGATGTATATTGTTTGCACTTTTTATTTAACAAAGGGGACGATGTAGTGTCATGTGTATTATAGAGCCTGGGACCTATCTGGTCCCCAACAGACTCTATAGTCTAGTGACATACATGATCAGGTGTGGTTAATAAAATTCATGACGCAGTAGGTGCCAGGTAATGGTTACACTCTAGAGAATAAAGACGTATAATACCGAGCTCCATGTATGGCGGGATTCATTTACATCCTACTGGACTGGGGAGGACAACACTGTGCAGCTCTGCACAGAGACAATTCCACTCTGGAAATGACGTGTGAAGCCTATATAGACACCACTTGTTTGCGCTGATATCAGTTACATTTAAGACCATCTGCCCCACCAGACGCAGAGCCCCAAAGGCAGAATAGTGTGACCAGTGTGCAGATTCCTAGACTTGGGATCTTATTGATGGATAGAGTCCAGTTTGAGAACAGGGAAGATTGGTGAGGAATCTGCAGCAAGAGTCTCAACCAGAAAGAGCGTTACCAAAGGTAACTAACTAGTTCTTCTGATGCTGACTTCTAGCCACAGAATCTTCACCTTTTAAATAGATACCAAAGCAGCACCTATCTGGAGGTGGATCTGTGGATGGACTCAAACTGGAAACCCCGGCAGAACCGAGTAAGCAAACTGGCCCTCTTGGTGTACCTCTTTGTGAACGTATGAAAAATGGCAAATGTCTAAGACAGGGACTGCGAGTGCCAATGGCTCACTCAGTCTCCACTCATGAAGGAGGAGATTGCAAAGGCCTGGGTGTAGAACTCTGCCCTGCTGCAGTAACTGCAGATCCTCCCAATGGGGCAAGCCTGATCGGAGGGCAAATGCCCAAGCCCAGGAGTTTGGGATTCCATACTCTCTGTGCCTGATACAAAGCCAGTAGGATGACTTGGGCCTGGTCGGTCCTGATCTTGAGTACTCGAGGCAAGAATGGTTTCAGTAGAAAGGCATACAGGGATCCAGAGTTCCACTTCAAGCGAAATGCATTTCCAAGCAAGAGACGCTTGGGAACTCAAACGCTCAGACATGTTTACACGGTGCAAAAGGGGGTGGTGATGGACGGAGCATCTGAATCAATCAAACACTCACACCCAGTCAAAAGATCGGGGTTTAATCCATCACCGTTCTTTAGCCCACTCTGCCACCCCAGTTCAGACATGGCTATATGCAAATCAGTCTGACCCTGTGCATCATGTGAACAGTCCAGCCCGAACTGCCAAGCCATGTCTTCCCTGAACCGGAAACAAGCATCCTGGGACCAGTTTTTGGTAATCCAGCCGTCTTCAGCCCGGCTTGCTTGAATCCAGTGGCAAAGTGAGCAAGGGACTCACATCTGAGCATACCCTGCCTCTCTTTTACACAGCATGTTTTCAGCGTTGATGACCAGATCAATCCAAGGTTCTCTCCATTACCAGAAGAGACCTTGTGCCACCGTTGGGTAGAACTGCCACAAATGATCTGCTATGCGCCAAAGGCTGAGCTTATCCACCTTGGCATTCAGCAATTCTGCCAGGAGGTTCACCACCAGGAAAATTCCTCGGTGGTTCAGCCACTTCCAAAGACACAGGGACTCCTGGCAAAGGGACCGTGACCCCCACATTGCCCTGCTTGTTGTTGGTGGGGGTGTTGTCCATGAGCACTTATCCCACCCGCCACTCGTTGGATGGAAGGAAGGCATTCAATGCCAAGCTAGGGCCCTCGGCTCCAGAATAATTATATGGAGCCGGGACTCTACCGGGCACAAGAGGCCTCTGATTTCCACTTCTCCCAGATGGTCACTCGTATGCATCGCTCACCATGGTCAGCTCCGGGTCGGGAAAGCAGTGGAGCATGCTGCTGACCTATCGTGGCCCAGTAACCACCACTGCAGATCTTTTGTAGTCTGAATGCAGTACAAGAGGTCCCCCCCCCATGATGTTCGGCCCATTGAGACATCAGATCCCATAGCAGAACCTGCATATGCCACCGAACGTGCTCGACCAGTAGGATGCAGGAAGCCATCATTCACAGAGCCTCAGTGCGATCTCAATGAAACCCAGGACCGAGGGTGAAAGTCTGAATGTCTCAGACTCTTTGCCAGGGAAAAGGTACAAAACCAACCTATCAAGAATGGCTCAGATGAAGGAAAGCGCCTGAGAAGGAGTCAGGTGTAATTTCAGAGCATTGGTAAAGAACCCCAATAGTGACAGGAGGTTCACCGTAGCCTGGAGATGGTCGAAGACTTCCTGGAGGAAGCGACCCTTCAACATCCTTTTTGAGGTGGAGAGGGGGGAAGACTGGCAATCCCATGCTTCTGAAGGTGTGCTGCTATCAACACCATCACTTTCGTGAACACCCAAGGGGCACTGGTGAGACCAAAAGGGAGCACAGCAAACTGAAAACGCTCCTCTCCCACCACAAACAGCAGGTCGTGCAGATGGGACTACAGGACGGGTAAATGGAAGAAGCGTCCTGCAGGTCTATTGCCATCATCCAGCCGCCAGGTTATAAGGCAGAAAAGACCTGGGCCAGTGTCATCATTTTGAATTTCTCCTTCTAGAGGAAGTCACTGAGAGGGCGCAAGTCCTTCTTGGACAACAGAAAGTTGTGGGAATAACCACCACATCCTCATTCAGTTCGGGCATCCTCTCAATAGCCATTTTTGCCAAACTGGCTTGCACTTACAACCTCAAAATGGATTGATGGCCCTGCTTCAGTCCATGGAGTGGGAGGGCCGGTAGAAGGTGCAGGAGTGAAAGAATGAAAAGTAGAACATAATCCTGCCAAACAAATTGAAGGACCCACCTTTCAGATGTTACAACCTAACCCCCTCCTGCCCCTCAGCAAGAATCGTCGGATTCGGTCTCCCACCGGGTGGCTGTGTTCAGCCAAGGGCACACTAAAGGGGGGGTTGGCGGGAGGGGCTGCCAGGGCGTAGTTGACTGGGCAGCAAGTTGACCTGGTCCGTGGAGACGGTGGGCACCACAGCCTCGACCGCAAAACCGCTGAGTGTCTTGTGGCGATTGGATTGACTGGCAGTATGGGCATCCATGCCAAAGCTGCAAAAGGAGAAGTAGGGCTGATGCGGCTGGTCAGGTGGGTCCTGCTCTCCTTGAACTGCTCAAGAGTAAAGTCTGCCTTTACTGTTCAACTGAACTTGCCAAATAGGCAAGTCCAGTTGAACAGCATTGCCACGAGGGACGTCTGGACATCGCATGAAAATCTGCAACAAGCGAGGCAGCAAATGGTAACACAGGTGCTAATGGCCCGCTTGATAGTGTCCAAGCCATAATTAATTGTGAACTTTGCTGTGTCACAGTTTTCCAGGAACACCTGGGAGGACTTGAGCCACAGAATCCCAAAGGGTGAGGGAATAGCGCCCCAGCAGACATTTATAGGTCGAAGCACTGAGCCGATGGATGGGAAGACTCTTTTTACATACGTCCCCACCTGTTTTGACTCCCTACTGGGCATGAGGGGGTGGAGGAGGTGGGAGGGGTAATTCATTGGGTATGTGCTGGGTTTAGTTTTGCTTACAGAAGCCAGCACCACTTTGTTTTTAGGGGGAGGGTTCGGAGATAAAAATGCTGGGTCGGACAGGGCAGTTCTGTTCATGGTATGGCTGGTCAATTTCATCACTTGTGACATAATCGTCTGAATCCATGGAAACAATGCAGGGTGTATTTTCTCCTTGTGAAGGCTCGGTGGAGGAAGCAGCGCCTCGACAGCAGGACTGCATGCGGCTTCGGTCAGACTGAGTTAATGAATGCAATAGGTACCTAGTCTTCTGGCACCAATGGAGTCTACATTGGCATCAATGTTCTATGGACCTTGGCACCATAGTCCGAATCGAAGCTGGAGGCGGCTCCGTGGTGGGCTCAAAGGGTTCCACCGGCGCAGAGGGCAAACCCGCCAGTGGTATTCAAGAAGGGCCTCTCAGCTGCATGGGGCCCGAAGGCTCACCAAAGGACAGTACAAAGATCCTTAAAGTCTGAGCACGGCCTTGCGGAACTCTAAGACTGTTTAGGAGTGGTGGATGGCCCCTGAAACTCAAGTTGTGGCAGAACACGTTGCAGGATGAGCTCCAATGTGGATGGACTTCAGGAGCGAGATAAGAAGTATGGTGCCGCTCCCATACTGCCTCAGGTAAATGAGAGGGGCAGGAAAGGACAGAGTCCCACTTAGATTTGTGTTTTTTCCTTTAAAATTACTGTAGGACAGCGCCCCTTTTTGCATGATTACTCCCCACTTTTTTTGCCTGACATCTGAGGCACTTTGGCAGGGACCCAGTGAGCACTCAGTCAATCAGGCTCTCAGAGCCTGTGTTCTTTCCAAAACCTGTACCTTTGTTTCACAATTGGCACACCTTTGGCTCACATGCAAGTCTTGTGTGAAAGGTACCAAGGGACTTGGGACCAGAGAGGGTCTCTGTTGGTGGCACAATACATGCTGCAGCCCTTGGAGGCCCCTCACCAAACACATGCACACTGCCATTGCAGACTGTGTTTTGGTGCAGACAAAACTTCAGAGTCAACACGGCACCCAACCCTGTGTGCCATGCACACAAACTACTGCCGGTGGCATAGGTAGTCATCCCTCTAGCAGGCCTCTCATCCCAAAGGCAGGGTGCACTACACTACATTTGAGGGCATAGCTGCATGAGCAATGTGCCCTGTCAATGTCTGCGAGTGGCACAGACACCGTAAGAGCAGTAGTGCCATATCAAGTACAGTCATTATGAGCCCCACAGTTCCATGATGGCTTTACTGAATGCTAAGGAGTTTGGTATCAAACTCTTAAGCTCAATAAACCCACACTGAAGCCAGTGGTGGATTTAGTCCGAAATGAACTCCGAGAATCTTAGATATGCCCCCTGTAATACGACCAACTCCCTCTTGTCCAGCTGAGTGGTCTGCACCAGTCTGCCACACACAGACATTTCTGGCCCTCTGAGGTGGGAGCCCTTATGCATCAGGAAGAAAGGCTGCTTTGGGGTGGAGATGCTCCACACCGACCCCCAAACAGGAACATTCAGGGCGCTGAGCCTCAAAGGGCTCCTGGCCTTTGATAGCCAGAGCCTCTCCAGATAGTGGGGATGCCCGTCTGCCGCCCACTCGGCCAGGACCTTCTCTTGGCAGCAAGGTCAGAGGGAAAATTAGTAGCCAGGAGAAGTGTGTCCCGTCTCTGCCAGGACCAACCCTAAGGTGCCCTAGACCAAGGTGACCCCCCTCTCCTTAGGAAGAAATCCTCCATCTTTAATGAAAGGATCTGACCCAACGAGGTTGGGGAGGGGACATTCTGAGGGTGTAGTCACCTTAAAGGAAAGTAGCCCATTAGCTACCATCTGCCAGTACCTCCAACACCCATAAATTCAGTATTCAGGATCACCCCTGAACATGGATCCTCAGATTACTGGGACCCAATAAGAAAAAGGACACTGACTATGCTGTGAAGATAAGCCTGGAAGACTACTACTGATTTGGCCCCAGCCCTACAAGCCTGTCTCCTGTTCAACGACCCTACGAAGAAAACAATGCCTGTCTCATAGCCAGCGACTTCCAAGAACCCCAGGAAGACTGCAACCTTTTTGCCAAGACCAGATTTCCTAAGGACAGCGGGTCTGTCCAAAAGAAACTACACCAAAGAACCCAGATTCAATCGGATCCGCGACCCCTGCCCACTCAGCACCCAACGCCCACAGCCTGAGTTTGAGAGGATCACCTGCCCGGTGAAGTCCCTCCCGGCAATCCTGACCTTGTCTCCATCAGTGGCTAACCTGTCCTTGACCCCCCCTCCCCCCCCCACCCACCCACCCTCCCCCTAACGGCCGATATGGGGTCAAAGAAGACTGACATTTCTGGGTACAATGGAACACTGCCGAGACGTGGGGTCTCCTTTATTATTCTAACCTTGACACTTATCCCGTGTCTGGATGTTTTTCTAACCACTTGGATAGTAACGCGATCGTTACCATATGGACCTATCCGTCCTTCTTTGACCCCATATCAGCCAGATATTGCTTACTGATTATTAATAAGTTGTCATATTTTCTACGTATGAACTTCAATTGACCAAATTATTTATCCTATCGGTTCTCGCCATATGATTAAATATCATCAGTGGTTTTTAACAGCTGAGAAGCCACATCTCTACCGGATTTGCAACTCTCTTTACGCTATCCTAGACCCAGACAGGGTTGGAATTATCACCGGTTAAGGGAGATTACTTTTTCCATCTATTAGGACTTGGCCCTGAAGAGTCAGAGTTGACTGTTCTCTGACGAAACACGTGTCGGCTGGCTGGTCTTTATGCAAACAAGCATTAAAAGAAACAAGAAAAGTTGTGGCGACCTTTTGTCCATTTGGCTATAATATGAACATACTCTGTTTTTGACTTTGTGTGCACAGGTTGTTGGCTAACATTTCTAAGATGGTATTACGGCTTTCTTTGAAAACTGTTACTTACCTGCAATTGATTATTTCTTGGTTCTAGAAACAAAATAACGATTTATACAAACACAATTGGTCTGGATTCCGTCTTTGAGTTTGTGCAATCCTTTCTTGCCTGAGGGTGTACAATACATACATAACAACCCACTGATAAACCTAATTGCTCAACCACAGTACCACAAATCGATATTTTAGTATTATCTACTTGAGCCCCTGGGGATTCACTCGTCTGTGGACACCATACCTTATTTTGGTATAGTATAAACAGAGCTAGCTTCCTACACTTACCCAACAACTTTGATCAAGACGAAGACCTCTCCCGCGAATGACTCCTGCAACTTCTGGATTCGGAACGGGACCAAGATCGAACGTTCGACCTAGAGGGGTCCTGTCGCAGAGTCTTATGGTGCATGCAATAGAGCTTTGCCTTGTAGCCTAGTATGGCCTATGGGTTTCGACGCACAATCACTGCAGGCCTTAAGGTTGTGACTCGACCTCAGGTGTAACAGATCAGTGTCAGACATGTCATTGCCGCAATCCCTACAGTAGTTAAAAACTGCCATTTTGGGAGGCGGCATTTATCGTGCACACTATTGTACAATGTCTTGAGGCAAAGCGAGGTCTCAAAGAGACAAGAGGTAGCTCTGGATCCGCTTCTTTTGGCGTGAAAGAAAAAGAACGGAGGTCAGCGAGAAGCAGCTACATAGGCTCCACACATCATTTCTGGAGCTGAACAGCATAAGTGGAGAGCAACACAGCGCCACCTACTAGAATGCAAAGGTACTGCAAAAAATTCTGAATCACTCTGACTCAGGGGGAATATTCAGAAGCTACAGTATTTGAGGCTAGAAGTCCCTATCAGAACAACACTGATCAAAAGAAGCATGAAGGAGTACTCTTTTGCTTGGTCTAAGAGGTGGATAGCCAATCATCATAAGACTTCTGATGAAGCCAACATACCTTTACCTTGCACATAGATGGCACTGCATTCAGGCAACCGCGGGGTAGGGTATTTGGGAAGAATACACATTTTTAGAGGTTAAAGTTGTGCCACAAGCGGTGGTTACAGATGCAATCTTACATGTGAGTTATAAGTTGATTACTGTTCCATATTTGTAATATCCAATTCTTCTAATCACTTCACAAATGTGTACACCTTTTTAAAAATAAAATCACCTTTAATCACATTTTCCACTTGATAAATTCAGTCTACAAAGTTAAAAAAACATTGCAGTGAATAAAAATACGGACGGTGAATTGACAGCACACACTGTAAATCGCATACTAAACGCATACTTCTCACATTGCCCATTCCCAAAAACACATTATCTAAAGCAACATGAAGACAAAGACTTTCAAAAAGAAGAACTCGTACCATGAGAGCAAGGACAAACACAGTGTTCAACAATAGACTATTTTAGAGTACGCAAATTGCACACTCTTTGTACAGATCAACTTTGGTGGTTGCAAAGATTCATACCCTTGTCTGAACACATCACCTTGAATTAGCATCCTTGAGAGGAGACAAGGACACAGACATCCACCTGATAAAGCTTTGTTCACTCTAGCGCCAGCCTTGCAAATCTCTGCTAGTGAGAAGTCTCTAAAGCACTGCTGTGGTGCCCTACTTTATTATAAAGGCGGCGGTAATACGGTAGCTTTCTATATAAGAGAGCGATTTGCTTTCCATTAACGGATCTTTATGTAAGCAACAATGTACCTGGCAGTGCCTTGCTTTGAAAGAGATTCACCATCAGCCGCATAACCATTAGAGGTCTTTGCTTAATGAATTGTGCCCGGCCAACGTAAGATGCAAGAGTTCTCTTGCCATCAATAGTGTACAACTAATTTTTCAGCTGGCAGTGGACATAAGAAAATAGAAGAAGAATAGGTTAATATTTACATCTGCCCATTAATTAATGCCACTTTCCAGGAAAGGTTGAATAACCGTTTTCTCTTTTCGTAACCTTAACAGCACAGACTGAATACTTTAGTGTTTTACTGACCAATACTGACCAAGATCTTGAAAACGCCTTTCCTGAGGTTATGTCCTCTCCAATGATTAAGTATAATACTCTCACCAAGCTATTAGAATTTGGGCCAGATTTAGATCTCAGTGGACAGGTTACTCCGTCATAACAGCTTACTGATATCCTGTCCGCCGAAATATACATCCCATTAGATCCTAAGGGTTATATATTTCAGCAGACGGGATATCCGTCGCCACAGTGACGGAGTAACCCGTCCTCCGAGATCTAAATCAGACCCCTTACCTTTGGGTATATGAATGCCATAACCACAAATCACCACTGTTTCCGGTACGCATGGCAAACCTTCAGCCGAGCGGGAAATACACATTGTTGCTCATAGAATAGATGTACTCTTTACCGTTGCGTCTAAATTACTGCAAAAATCATCCCAAAGCTTGCAGTTGCTTAATCTGATTACCTTATTTCCTGTATGATTCCTTACAGAAAGAAAAAAGATCCAAATGCAAAGGAAATGGAAATGGAAATCCCCTGATTTAGAATTACTCCTAGATGACAACAAACCTTTGAATCCAGTAGATATTTTAGAACAGATTACTAAAGGGCTTGAGCAAAAAATCATCCAACCCAGGAGTACACTTAAAACCTCAAAACCTACACAAAGGATGGTTCACTGAGAAAGTGGCCACACCCAAACTAATCAAATGTAGACAAGAGACCGTGGCGCTGTGATAATGAAAGATACCAAAAATCCTTGGGCGTCAAATTTGAATCGAAGGGATTTTTATGTTCAAGATTGTTCTGGAAATAGATGGAAGACCTGACGCCAACCTGTCCTTCTTGAGAATGAGGACTAGTACTGAAGAGAACTGGTGGTGACAATATCAATCACATCATCTGTAACAATCTATATCAGATGAATCACTATTTAATCCCATGGAAATAGTGTCTCGTAACTTTGAGATTTAAATGATTTATGACAAAGTTCGATCATACATTCATACAACATGATTGTTCATCACACTGCTCGCACTGCACATAAAAATAGAATAACCGAAAAACCATTATGTGAGCACCCAAAAAAAGTATTGAGTAAGAAGTAAAACAAAAACCACAAAAAACCAACACAGAGCTATAATAATGGTACACTTACACAGTACATTTTTCACAAACTCAGTCATCTTAGAGTGGAGTCACTACTTTTTGCCATCCTTTTAACAACTTATGAAGGATGAAAATCTAAGTGGACCTGGCAGGATTCAAACCTATAAGTACATTAGCCCAACAAGCCCACATACCCGTTTTTAGAAGAAAATGCTCTTAATTCGATAGCTGGAAAGAACGACCCCTTTCAAAGTTCTGAAGCAAATATTACTGATTGAAAAACTGTTGTGAAAAAGCACTGTCCAGAGATTGTTAAACATTTCCCTACAAAAAATTAAACATGCCATCCTCCTAATTATTAGTTTAAAAAGTTTTAGTTCCAATGAAGTTGAAAGACTTCCTTCAAATTACAAAACCGTATTTCAGAATGTTCATGGATACAGGGCGGGAACTTCAAACAAGCAGCCACATCAATTTAAGAAAATGTTAAAGAAGCAGTATTATTAACCGAACAGAACTCTTGAGTGTTTAGAGGTAAGATAAATGGTTTCACAGCCCAACATTGTTCTAAATGTTATCTGTATGGCTCAGGTCATGTGTAGAGTGTTAAATTGGAGTGATACATAACCACTTGGTATTAAAATGGATAATCAACATCTGTATTGAAATTGGAGAAAATGTATTTAGAATATGCTTTTTTCTGTACCTGAGACCTTCCTGCAGTATTGAAATGACTTGAGCAATGGAGTGGAGTGATCAACACTACTATGGAAAGAAAGAAACAGTGCCTATTCATGGCAGATCTAGAGATCCCCAGATAAGAAAGAAGGATTCATGGAGAGCGTCTGGATGGAATACTAGAATGAGCTTCAGTGATGGACAATCCCAAGTAGAGGAAACTGGCAGATATGTCCTTTCCACATTTGAAACCACAAATCATTTTCCCAGGTTCTCCTCATTCATGCTATTTTGCTCTGATCAAACATACATTGCACATATAAAATTATTCAAATCTGGTAAAAGCCATTGTCCATCCACTGTGCCATGACTCGCGGCTCTTCCCTTTTTTTTCCTGCTGGTGCTTAAAAAGTCCAACCATGCTTCGCAGCGGACCGCCACCACGGCTGCCGGAGGGTCATGGAGATTCCGGAGCCCTCTCGTGGTTTAGGACGTAGTAGTCGTGGACATACATCAGGATGGCGATGGGCTGCCCAATGATCAGAGAGATCCAGACAGCTGCATTCCCATAGTTGCCTCTCAGAAACCTTCCAACAAACCAGGCCAGAGGAATCTGAAAGAAAAGATGCAAGAACCAATTAAATTATAAACGAAAGTATCGTCAGCAATCAAAAATCATGCTAAGCTTTACGAGTGGGTACCTGCATAATACATTTGAACTCCAGAAGGATGCGCTATGACTGATCTAGTTTAAAAGAATGCAAAGTAGCTGCTCTACTGACTCTGCTACACCTTATCGTTTCGGTGCCCTGTGCATTTCCCGTCCATGCTTCAGATAAGCCCAGAACACAAGATGGAGCAGGAAACATTTTATTTTAAACTATAAAGATGAAGACCTTCCCTAGATCTTAGTGTGCAATCTTTGTAATGGTCATAGATGTCATCGGAGTAGACGGGCAGTAACATCTTTCAATTGGGACTGCGGAAGGGCTTCTTGATCCTTCAACAGGTCTATAAAACCAAATCGAGTGCAGATTAGTAATATGATGAATAAAGACTGGGCTGGTCATCAATGCCCAAGGATGCTTTCATTTAGGGTCGCCAGTTCAAAGACATACAGAGATGACCACTGAAGAACGTGCCTATAAGTAAAAAGGATCAAAGAAGTTGAGAAAATTTGCAGACATCTACTGTGGATCATGACTCCAAGGCCTGTCGGCAGGATAGTGACTTGGGGTTCAGAGGACAAGACGTTTATCAACAGATTATGAAAACAAAACTCATTAAAGTTCTGTGATGATTGTGGTTGAAAATACAGTGTCACATTTTGGCATAAAGGAAGTAGAACTTATTTTCACAAACCAGTGCCACTAGGTCTGGCTTTTAACTAGTGAAAGTGCAAGGTAATTGATGCATAGGTTTGTGTGTGTCTCTCCGAATGTATATGGATGGGCGAGCCATTGAATATGGGGTGTTGAGAATGGATGATTGTGAATGATCATCTGTGCTCTCATTCATCCGTTCAAACATCCTTTAACCTTTGGGCCATTTTCACATTCACCAGCTCAGAAATCTGCAGAACCAAAACATCACCAGTCAATGAAGATGCACCATTATTTAATAAAAATTCCAGACCTTTTTTGTTTTACCAATGCTTGTAAATTCGTGACAAACTTTGAAAGATTCCTAATGTGGCATGTCCTCTAGGATTACAAAAGATTAGAAGGTCAATGATACAGGAAGTTGATACAGTACATATGTGGCTCAATAAAGATGGAGAGCAGTGCATACATATGTAAAAGTGTGGTGGGTGTAACAAAGGTACTAAAATTTAGCTGCCACAATTTCCTCCTGTGAAAGGCAGGTTAGGGATTAGGTGTATGCGTCTGTGCACAAGGTATGAAATATACTTCTCAGAAGGAGACAGGACATAAAATATCATGATAGACCAGAACATCATTGCCGGTGTCCAGACAGGGTTTATGGAGTTTATGGAGGTTGGAGTGTCACCCTACATTCCCAGGAAGTTGGGCATGGTGGTTCCAAAGTCTTGATGGACAAATTCAACTGAAACCCTACTGGAGCTGCTGATACTTACCCTGCTACTGCCTTTCGGAAGGAACAGCTAAAGGCAGCGAGGTTGGGCCGGCTTCTCAGAAGCCTTTGTGGAGGTCAGGTTACAAACGGGATGGGGGCCCTTCTGGTTTTATAGAGATTTCTAGAAGTATCTAAGATTCAATGCCTCTTTGAGAATAGGTCACAACAGCTGGAAAAAGGGTGGCGTCCGGAGGAAAAAAAACCTTGGCTACTCCCAGTTTATGGTGGCTTTGAGGAGATAAATACAGATTAAAGGAGTGTGGAAATGATATAAAAGGAGCGAAAGAATGAAAAAGAAAGACAGAGGCCCCTTCAAGTCTCCTCAAATTAGTTGAGGCAGCTCAACTAATGTAACAGAATTGGAGAGCCAAGTGGAAAGCCCACCCACAGTCGGAGGCAGTTCAAAAGTTAATCACCACCACTTGGAGCACGCTTACAGCTATAGAAAGGGACAAAGAACATCCATAAAAGGCCCCTGCAGAATGCTTCTAGCTAACTGCAAGCAGGATAGCCAACATGCACTGTACTAAAAAATGCAAAACAAACTGCATATCAAGAGATTTTAGCGTTCATTTGTTACATCTGAACATTAAGTGTCCTTGCATAAGCAAATTTCTCATTCCCAAGCATTTTTCTCCAAAGACACATGTATGTCACACTCTATTCCTAAACCTCAGCCAAAATGTATTTCGTTCTCCAAACTCTTTCACAGCTACAATTACATGTTAACTCAATTATTGCTAATCAATACTTGAGGAAGCACCAGGATTTCACACCCAAGTGTCTCACACCGTCAGCACAAAGGTCTATCCAAAATAAACAAATGAAGACAAATCTTTCTTTTCCAGAGAGTATAGACGCGTTGAGTTGAAATAATTCTTGATACTCATCCAACCAGTGAAAGCACTGATCACGGTGGATCAAGAACAAGAAACTATCCCCAGTCGTCAACACAAAGGGTTTTTTTTTTTTTTTTTTTTTTTTAAACCTTTATTTGTAAAATGCACAATACACAGCGTCTGCCTACAACCCCTCGGGGCCGGCCGCTATGACATATAGGAAAAGGATAAAGCAGTATCGATGGAACAGAACGCCATTAGAGCTGTCTATGAGCGAAGAATATTGTATGTAACATAAAACAATAGCATAAGGATGTAAGAAGGTTTAATTTTATAATTTTGTCGAGTGCGAGTCTAAAACTACAAAAAGAGTCAAAGCCGATCACTGACCAGGATAGCTGTTATCATTCAGGGAGCCTCCGGGAGGAGGCGTGATAGAGGAAGGCATGTGACAGAAAACAAATGACCACCATCTAGGAACCAGGATCAGCCGCTATGTCACATGATGAGACGATATAATAGACTCCCTAATAAGACTGGACCCCGACCCCAAAGGAAGCGAAGAGATACAGAAAAAGGAAACAGAAGAAGAAAAGAAAAAGAAAGAGGGCCATAGAAACAAAGAGAAAACATAGAACACATCCCATCCCCCCACCCTGCATACCAGCGGAAGGCCACGGCCCCCCCCCCCCCCCCATAGGCATGCCTGTCGCCCCAAGAAACCCACAAGTGGGAAAGAGAGTGTATAGAGTGAGAAGAGCCATCCCACCCTCCAACTCTCAGAGAAGGCAGGGAGGAGCTAGATTCAACATAATCTCGGTCCCCACCGGTCCTATAGACATCCCTCACGCAAATTACCATCAGCTTAAGAGTAGTGGCAATCAGAAATGCAGGTGGGGAAAATCATCTCAAGCAAACGAGTAAATCAGACAAAGAACAGTCACATCATAGTCCCCACCCGTCAATGCATCCCTTACCCTTAAGAAATCACCGAGGACCAGTAGTAATTCCCAAGACCACCATCATATATTCCCAGCCGCCCGATCCCGGGCCCCGCGACCAATACAATACACATATTACTATCCCCGGCAGTCCATCAGTATCCCAGCAGTGCGAGCAGAAACAGACCGTGGACAACAGGAGACAACCTCAGCCCCGCCCCCCGCGATGTGAAGCAGCAGCATAATCCAGCCTAATGGTAGACATCTTGGAAGAGGCAAGCGAGCAAAGTGACCACATCAGAGCGGGGGGGTGTCCGTAAACGTCCATCCAATACACAGCCATGATGATAACAATAGAACAGGAGAACGTGGCCCTCCAGCACATGCAGTCAATAAAAACCACCCTCGGCCATCCCTCCTCGGATCCCGACCCGACACCGTAATAGCATATACCATCCCAACAGTTCCACTTTTCCGTAAACCATGTAGCATCCGACCACGTTTAAAACATATATAGTGTTAGCCTTGTCCCCGTCGATCCAGCCCAGTAACGAAGTCCAGGCGGGCAGTGGCCATCTTGGCCATGAGGTGCAGATGTAAAGACCACCACCAGTTCAAAAGCCCCTCGCAGAAATCCGTCCCACGTAGTGCAGAACACTCAATAGCTACCCAGCAAAGGTGGAAACCCAGCAGCAGTACCTGAAGGCCGAATGGCCAGGACCGTTGCAACAACATCTTGGCAGAGCAGGGGGGCCCTCCGGGGGACCCCAAGGTGGACACGGGGCAAGTCGACCAGCAAGTGCTCTCCAGCCGGTAGGCAGGGTCCAGCGTCGCCCTTCCCAGCATCTCCAGAGTAGGGGGCCCAGCAGCCGAGTCATCCGGGGTGTAACGTGTCACTACACACGGCGGGGTACACGGGTCCCACCCGCCGGTCACCGGGTATCGCAGGTCCGGCGGGGAACTGCCAGCAGCACAGTCGTCTGGGAGCCCACCGGGCATCACTCCATGTAGACGGTCTCTCAGATCGCGGGCGCAAGCCCGCATAGATGACCGCAGATCGTGCAGGGCAATGTAAACATCTGCAAGGGCAATGGACTCCACAGCAGCCAGGTCCCGCACCCAACGGGCGTCGCCATGTTGTCGTCCACTGTAGTGGCTGCCGGAGCCCATCTCAAAGGCGAAGCCGATAGTGTAGGCAGTGGGCGCTATCCCTACTAAGCCACGATGAAAGTTTATCTCCCGCCGTCTAGGGTCCTGCCGTACGCAACTTGCCTTAAGGAAAGCGTCTCGTGGATCCCCCGGGGGCTACCAGCAGAGATGAAGGGCGCCCGGTAAAATGGCGTCTGCTGCAGCGCCAAAGGGTAGTGGAATCACCCAGCGCCGATCCTGGGACTGGTGAGGGATACAATGTAGCTCCTGAAGCAGTATCGAAGCAAACAGGGAAGAGCGGGCCGGACGGCACACTGTAGCAATCGTTTGCAACAGTAGCACAACAGCCTCCGGCCCCTCCCGCTACAGGCGTCCGGGGCTGCCGAGTCAGGGGGCAGCCTCGCCGGAGAACAAAGGATCCGATCCCTCACACGCCGCGGTGGGGCAGGACCAAGGCAAATCTCCGGTTCCACAGCGAGCTGATCGGCGGGGAGCACACCATTCGAGGCGGAAGCCCAGCGCGGCTCCGAAGCGCCGGTTTTCAAGCAGGATAGAGATCAGGATCCGCTGCGCTTCGGATAGGAAACGGGCAGGTCAGCGGAGCCGAGGAGTCAGGCGGCCATCGCGGTCGCTGGCTTGGCTCCTCCCTCACACAAAGGGTTTTTAGTGGGATTATCAAGGGTACATTGTTTAGATGTCTGATGCCTTTCACAGCTATGGGCAATGGATGTAAGTATGGTACACCTGTCCAAAATTCCATCAATCCTGTAGGAACTGATAGAGTGTGGGGCTCTCTTTGATATATTTTTATTAACATTTTACCATCAATACAATTAATGATAAGCAACATAACAGTGTAAGGTGATATACAAAGTCTCTTAAGAAACTGCCATTGGCTGGTGGCATATGCGCAAGTCCCTCCCCTTTGGCAGAGTCGTTGGCTTCCATAGTTTGATTGGCAGGTGGTAGTGTCTCACTGGGATGTGTGTCTCACCTGTGGTTCTTGCTGGTTCTCAAGCTACCTCCTGTGGTGGGGACTACAAAAGGTATGCACTGAAGGGGTTCCAGATATCTTTGGGTCTGGATGCGGCAGGGATAAGCTCTGCATATAGATCTAGTTGCTCATTACAAAATCCCATTGTGTGGACCCATTGTTTTAGGTTCGGGCAGCAGCCTCTGCCCCAGTAGCAACGAGGCCTGTCTTTAGCCAGTAGGAGTGCCAATCCAATGCAAGGAGTTCTCTATCCAGCCCTGGGATTCTGAGGGATGTCCCAGGCTAGCATCTGCTGCAGAGCGGAGATAACCTCAGCCCAGTATCCCCACTTTAAGGCACGTCCACAAAAAATGTTTGAAGCCCGCCTCCGGGCTTCCATATTGTGCATAGCAAGAGTGTCCAAAAACCATATCAATGTGTTGAAATGTAAAATCTGATTCACTCGTTTTTTTGTTTAAGCTATGCCTCATCCATTTTTCACCCCTGCCGTGCTTTCAGCCTGGCTCTTTCCTGGACACCGCAGCTGCATAAACATTGGTAAAGAATCTAGATTGGGGCATTGTAGGCGGTGTATACATGCAGACTCAGCGCAAAAGAACAGCTGGCGCCTGCACAGGTTTTTTTAAACAATGGTAAAGCCTTCGATAAAGTTTACAAAGATAGCCTATCTTGTTGTGCAGCTTCAGGATGCAACAGTTACACAAGGCACCAAGGCTGTTGATTCTTACCGAGTGCGTGTTCTTCCCAAAGCTCTATTTACCTCTGGGCGTCCCTCGCTTGTGATCTTTGCTATAAAAGCCCATGTAACCATCGTTCAGAGTGCTCTCTCCTTGAGTAGCTCTATGGTGCTTGTCGGACAAGGCCCCCATTCATGAATGCTAATAAATGGCCTATGGTTTGTACTTCGCTCCAATGCTCCTTATTTGGTAAGAACCCGTAGACGAAGTGGTGACCCTGCACCAGTGGGTTAATAATCCGCTCCACAAATACAGGGTTTTGGGGGGTATAGTACGCACAGCGCAGTGACTTGAAGTAAATTATTCCCGGTCTACTGCTGGGCAAGACTCTTGTAACTTTTTTTTTAAACCTTTCTTTATGGTATTATGTAGTGAAAACAACAAACTACAATGCAGCACCATGACACCACAACAGTCAAGCATAAACTACACAATATCTATTATTTGAAGAGGCATAGTACTCTGGCATTCCACATGAGGTAACAAACAGAAATGAGCAGTTGTTTAATCAGTTGCCAGGGAGCCATTGAGACCCTTCCAGTTCGTGAGAAGTGAGGCTCTGTTCCACAGCTGCCAGGAATTTGAGACTGATTGTCGTGGTTGGGCTTGCATCCTCCTATTTCAAGAATACAGAGTGATTATGGTAACTGTTCGGGAGGCTTGGGGAAATTCAAAGGCCATGTTCTATAAGACTGTAAATAAGACACAAAGGACTTCAGCAGAGATTCATTGGCTTAGACAGGTGAAAGAAGACTGTGTTGTCTAAACAGCGGGATGGTCAACCTCAAAAAAATATCCTGAGGACAACAGAGCGCCTAGAGTTTTGAGAGCAATGATCTTTTTAAACCAAGATTAGGACTGGATGACAAAATGGGAGAGTGACAAAGATGGCCTCAATAAATATGATAAAAGTGTCAAGTATCTAGAGCAGGAAGATAAAATGAGTCTATAGACCCCACCAAAAAGAATGAAGAAACCTGGAAAGAGGTTGTGAGAGACTTAATTCATAAACAACCACAGTGGAAGATGTTGTGTTGGGGCTGTCAGGAACTTTACATAAGAAATTTAGGGGAGGAGGTGTGGACTAGTGGATCATGCTGCGGTCCTTGGAACCTGGGGATACGGGCTCGAATCCCAGCCTCTGAGATAAACTCAGTGTGATTCTGTGCAAATCATTTAATCTTGCAGGCTCTAAACATTTTGAAAAGCAATGTGTGCAAAATGTACTCGTGCAATGCAGACTTGATGTGCACGATCTACCAGGATGTTTGACGCCCCTCATCATCGACGTTGCTTCTTAGCTACATGTACGCTATCTAAGTAGAGGTGCACACACAAATGAATGGCCAGGTAGCACAGCGAGACAGGGGAGCTTGGGTATTCTGAACACTAAATGAGTGACTTGTTAGGAAAGACAAGTTTTCATGTCTAATGTGTAACATTTCCACACCTGGAGGGTGCTCATCTGCAACATTTCTGTCTTGTGTGCCTGAGCACAGCAATGCACGGCTGTCAACAACATTTTTTATTTTCAGTGTAAGGTCAATAAATCGGTGCAAAATTCCCAGGTGTGTGGTTACAAGGGAGAAGGGGGAAAAACCAAATCAGTTCACCTAATGGCTCATTACCTCTTCTTGCAGCAAGGAGAAGGTCCATGACACCCCCTAGGTATGAAGCAGCCATTGCTTCACTCAGAAGTCCCACTGCAAGGTACCACACGCTGCAGTAAGCTCCTGTTACTTATATCCAGCAGGATATTTGGCATAACTCTAAAGCAGGTCTGCCCTAGTATCCACCACAGCAAATCTGACCTACTATCCCCCACACCAACTCTGCCCTAGTATCCCCCACACCAACTCTGTCCTAGTATCCCCCACACCCACTCTGCCCTAGGATCCCCCACACCCACTCTGCCCTAGGATCCCCCACACCCACTCTGCCCTAGGACCCCCCACACCCACTCTGCCCGAGGATCCCCCACTCTGCCCTAGGATCCCCCACACCAACTCTGCCCTAGGATCCCCCACACCAACTCTGCCCTAGTATCACCCACACCAACTCTGCCCTAGTATCGCACACAGCAGGTCTGCAATACTGAGACACCACAAACCAATTCTCATAACTTTCCTGATGCTGCAGGCCTTTGAATTACAAGTGAGACCTGATTCATAAACATTGCATTTCAATGCTAGTGATGCCTTTCTGCTGATTGTCAATGGCATGTTGAGTTCGCCCCTGATTTGCATACACCTATCATTTGTGAGGTTTCTGTTGCTTTCACTCCTTTCTCTAATTTGGCCTGGGTTAATTCCCAGTTTCTTTTTGCTTCTGCTGCTATCAGTTCTCCCCTGAATAAGGCATGAAGGGCATCCCAAAGAAGGGATTTCAAAACGTCTGGGGTTTGGATGAAGTTGATATATACTTTGATAACTCTTTTAATCTCCTCCATGTTGGCTGAGCTTTGCACCAGGTGTCTACTCAGCTGCCATCTCCCAAAGGGGATGCGGAGGTCCAGACAGCTAGTGTTACTGAGGTGTTGACCGAGACCATGATGTTATCCAGGTATGTTTTTACCAAACCTGCCGCAATAGTGTTGGAGAGATATAGTATATCCATCCTAAGAGTAGGTGTCATGTAGGTGTGAGTAGTGGGTGTAATCTCTCCATAGGGTGGGACACTCCACTCCAAACTCAATTCTTCCAAGTCATTCATGACGTCAGCTGAAGTCCCTATCGAGGACCTGACCCTAGCTCCTGATCTTTCTAGCTCCCTATATGCTTGTTGAATAAAATATCCTGCCAGAGTGGTAAAGCCTTCTGCGATGGGTTTTATCTTCACAGAAGTACATGAATGAATAGGTCCGTCTTAGGACTATGGTTTTAAAGTGACCCGATCATTACAACATTTCCCCTAATTCTTCCTTTCACTGAGACTTATCGCCCCATTTTATTTATGCACATTTTTTAGCTACAGAACCCAATGTGCTTAGTAGTAGGATTCCAACTCTTTAGGTTTTAGTGGGATTGCGGCATGAACTTTTATAGTGTTTTTGGAAGGAACCCCCTCTGCGTCTCATTGTTTTAAGCAAGTTTCCTGTAGTAATATCAGTTACGGCTTCCCTGCTTCAAGTACGGGGTCCACTCTTGAGTATTCAGTTCTTGAACATTAAATTGGAAAGTGCTGAACCTATCAGATGAGATCAGTTATAGTTACTTTCCCTTACATTGGTTTAATGACTTGGGTCCTCTCATCTCGCCTGGTTCCCACCTACTGCTCTTTTCCACACGCTTCTCAGAAATCAAATCTTTAATATTTGAAGTAGTTATCTTGGCATCCTTGATGATTTCCTTTATTCAAAGTTATAGTACGGCAAATCAGTTCTGTGTTAGAGGTCCCTCGGTGGTACTCTCTAACCTTTTACCCCATTTGCCTTCCCAGTCCAGCTAAATTCCCTGAGGAGTACTGTCTACCTCCAGAATGTGGCTGATCCCTCAGAGTCCCTCCCTTCCCAGTGAGTTGGATAGTTCTTTAACACACATCAATTTAGTTAGTTCTCCTCTACCATCTGTTTGTTTTCTTGCAGGTTGTCTCTATCCCAGCATCCTGAGATGTTCTGCTTATCAAGTTTCTGTAATGTCTGAGCTGGGTGATCATTGCCTTCGAGGAGTTAGTTTATCACTAGTAATTTAAGACCATTGACCAGCTCTGCAATGTTTAGGCCCTCCAGCTGAAATTGAAGGTGGATGGGAAAAGCCCAACAAAGTCTTATTTCCTTCTTGACTCAAGTTTCCACCATTGGACGGAAGGTTTTCTTTAGGATGGGATCCTGTGATGGACCATGCAAAAGAAGTATTCTGTCCTTGTTAAAGAGCACCAGACTTTATTGTACATGTGTTTTGATTCGTTGCTCTTTTTGTGGGAAAAATGACATTTTGGCCAAGGTGTTATGTGGCTTGCCTGTGAGGACCATTCTACGTACGCTCTTGATACCTACGTCTCCTTCCTTCAGCCCCAATACGAGTCAAGAATCTTAATAGATCCCAGGGTGGGATGGCTTTTCTTTATTTGTTCATGTTTTGCACCCTGATGTTGGTTTCCCTGTTTTCAAATTTATCATGCAGGATCGATAACTGAGCAGAGCCCTCTGCCACGGATTCTTTAATTTTCCCTCCTTCATTGTTTGGCCTGTTGGCTCTTCCATTTTTCTCGCCTTTGGCCTATTTGAGCAACGTCCCAAAGCAGTGTGGACAGGTCTCCCATGAAACTTTGTGGCTCTCTGTTTAAGTCTGGTATTAAGCCGTGAAGTTCTTTAAGGTTTTCTTTAGTCAGGGGTGCACTGTCCAATGGGGCTCCCACCTCTGCTATACTCACCATGCATGGACAGGATGTTGGTCCAACTGCAGTACCTCTTAGCCCCTTAGGAATTGGCTCTGGGTTATGCACGCTGTTATTATGACCCCATGACGGAGTGTGGTTTCTCAGCATGACCTGTGTTGGAGCTCTCTGGCTTGTGTTCCTTGATCTAACTTGGTCGTAGCCTCTGGCCCCTTCTGTGCTTTAAGTGACACCCACTCTGGTGATCTATTTATGAGAGGGGAGGGGGGACTCTAGCTCGCAGAGTCCCAGTAAGGGTTCCAGTTTGTGCAGCTTCCTTGCCCCTTTGTGCAACCAGTTGTCCTCGGATGCTGCGTGAGGTGGGTCTCTGGATGCTGGGCCTCCATGGCTCTGTGGAAGCGGTCCATCGTCACTACGCCATGTCGGGTGCTAACCTCCCAGAATCCTGCCCTTACTCATTCCTCAGCTTTCTGCCTCTTTCTTCAGCACACAGAAGGGTATCCGTGTGCAGCTTATTCTCTGCATAGCGGCGGAACACAAGATGACGCCTCTGATCTCCCATCAAGTCTCCCAGGTGGCTGCACAGTCATTGGAGCTAGCGAGCTGCATCTTTCTTAATGGGACTCCGGTCTCTCCACAGAAGCCAGTGCCCCTTGCTCAGTGATCGTGTCTTGAAGCCGCTGAGGGGGACCAATGATCACTCCTTCACTGGATCTTCGTTTTAGGCTGTTTTTCTTCCTTCATTACAGTGTAGGAAGAATTACTACAAGTACAGATTGGTACATCCCCTAGAAAAATGCCACAATATACAGCACTTGTCTGGGCCACATAACTTGCTAAAAAAACTATCCACTAGCTTGTACAGCAAACTTCACGATGTTGAGGATGCTGGCTAAAGTAGTGATAATGCACCTATTTGAAGCACAGACATGTATGGCCTGTTTCACCAGGTTCTGTGGTATGTCTGACCAGGTCCATATTTTGTCTATAACTGATTTTGACCTGGCATTTGACCAAATTATAGACAGATGGGCACACATACACAAGCTCCATTGTTGTGCTATTTTTCAATACAGCCAGTTAATAATGCAAATGCTACTTACCAGTATGCATCTGTTCTTGGCATGTAGGGCTGCTGACATTCATATCCGTGCATAGATCGCCGTCTAGTGTTGGGTCCGGATGATTGCACATTGTTGTCCTGGAAGAGTCTTTGAAGTATCACGAGATAGGTGGCTCCTCCCCTGGACTACAGTGCGCATGGGCATCGCCTCCATCCCCAGATTGTTTTTAGCCATTGGCAGAGATGGAGTGAAGTATGTGAGTGATGCCTATGCTGCGAGCAGATATATGAATATATATACATGTGTGAAGACTGCAGCTGCTACAGGCGCCGGGGAGGAGGGTGGGCGATATGAATGTCAGCAGCCCTACATGCCAAGAACAGATGCATACTGGTAAGTAGCATTTGCAGTTCGAGGCATGTGGGCTGCTGAATTCATATCTGTGCATAGAATACATAGCAGTCCTCCCATTATTGGCGGCCGCCCGTGCCAGCTGCAGCAGTCTGAAAAAGTGTCCTGAGAACAGCCTGACCAACAGCTGCTTGCTGTTTGGAATTCACGTCTACACAGTAATGTTTAGTGAAAGTATGTGTGGTAGACCATGTGGCTGCTCTACAGATATCTTCTAAGGGAATATTACCTAAGAAAGCCATAGAGGCCCCCAGCTTCCTGGTGGAGTGGGCTCTTGGTGGAATTGTGAGAGTGCGCTTGGCCTTAGCGTAACAGATTTGAATGCATTTTACAATCCACCTAGCGATCCCAGCTTTGGAGATCGCGTTTCCCTTGTGGTGCGAGGCAAAAGCAACAAAAAGTTGCTTGGTCTTACGGAAACCTTTGGTCCTGTCAATGTAGTACATTAAGGCTCTTTTCACGTCAAGGGTGTGGAGCATCCGCTCCGCCAGCGACTCTGGGTTTTGAAAGAACACTGGCAACTCAATTGTCTGGTTTATATGGAATTGAGATACAACCTTGGGTAAGAATTTGGGGTTAGTGCGGAGCACCACCCTGTTAGCGTGTACTTGGAAGAAAGGTTCTTGGATGGTGAGCGCCTGCATTTCGCTAACCCTCCGTAGCGATGTAATTGCTACTAAGAAAGCCACCTTCCAAGTCAGAAACTGAAGCTCACAAGAGTGCACTGGCTCAAAGGGAGGACCCATCAGCCTAGTAAGAACCACATTGAGGTTCCATTCCGGAGCTGGTGGTGTCCGTGGTGGAATGACCCTTTTGAGTCCTTCCAGAAAAGCCTTAATAGCAGGGACCTTAAAAAGTGATAAGTGTTGCCTATTCTGGAGGTATGCTGCCATTGCAGACAAGTGAATGCGTATGGAAGAATACGCCAAATTACATTGGTACAGGTGGAAAAGGTAACAAATGATGTTCTGAATGGAAGCATCTAGCGGGTCAATATCGTGGTTTACACAGTAAACGACAAACCGCTTCCATTTAGCCGCATAACAAGCTCTAGTAGTGTGCTTCCTTGCCTCCCGAATGATGTCCATGCAATCGGGGAGGAAGATTGAGGTAGCCAAACTCTAGGACTTCAGGAGCCAGATCGCCAGGTTGAGCTGTTGCGGATCTGGGTGCTGAATGTCGCCATGGCTCTGCGTCAGAAGGCTGGGAGTGAGATGAAGCCTTTGATGCGGTACCACGGAGAGTTCCAGAAACGTGGTGTACCATGGTTGGCGAGCCCACGTTGGAGCAACCAGGATGAGAGTCATCGAGTGCTGCCTGAGCTTGCGTGCCACCAGCGGTATCAGAGGTGCTGGGGGAAAAGCGTACGCAAATCTGCCTGACCAGTTCATCCACATCACATTGCCCTGTGATTGCGGGTGTGGGAACCTGGCGGCGAAGCTTTGGCATTTTGCGTTCTCCTTTGTGGCGAACAGGTCTATCTCTGGATGACCCCACTTTTGGAAGTACGGTTGGAGTACTGATGGATGTATCTCCCACTCGTGCATTTGATGGCTGTGCCTGCTGAGCAGGTCCGCCATCTGGTTGTCCTTGCCCGGGAGATGCTCTGCCATGAGGAAGATGTTCCTCTGAATGGCCCACTTCCACATGCTCTGAGCCAGATGAGACAGCTGTGGAGAGTGTGTGCCCCCTTGCTTCTGAATGTAGTACATGGCTGTCATGTTGTCCGTCCGGATCAACACGACCTTGTTGCACAGATGTACTTTGAACGCCTTCAAGGCCATGCAGATTGCCATCAGTTCCAACACATTGATGTGCATCTTCCTTTGCTGTAGTGTCCATAGGCCCTGCACTGTGTAGTGGAGTACATGCGCTCCCCATCCCTGGAGAGAAGCGTCCGTTGTCAGGATAATCTGTGGCACAGGTTCTTGGAATGGTCGGCCCTTGCAAAGGTTTTGTGGATTCCACCAATGCAGAGAGTTGTACGCCCGACCGCTCACCAACACTAGGTCTGTCAGTTGCCCATGAGCCTGAGTCCACTGACGTGCCAAGCACTCCTGAAGCGGACGCATATGTAGTCTCGCGTGCGGGACAATGGAGATGCAGGAGGCCATCATGCATATCAACTGCGTGAACACCTTCGCTGGAAGCGAGTGTTGAGGTCTGAATCGTTGGATCAGCGTTTGGATACTGGCGATTCTCACTGAATTTGGCTGCGCAGTGGCTGCCAGAGTGTCTATCGTCGCGCCCAGATACTGCCGTATATGGGCGGGCTGGAGATGGGATTTTGCGTAGTTCAGAGAGAATCCCAGATCGTGCAGGAGATGAATGGTGCGGGACACGTGGTCGGCGCACTGCTGTTCTGTTTTTGCCTGAATGAGCCAGTCGTCCAGATAAGGATAGACGTGGACGTTTTGGCGTCGTAGATGCGTCGCCACAGTCGCCAGGCACTTTGTAAAGACTCTTGGCGCTGTGGTGACCCCGAACGGCAGAACCCTGAACTGGTAGTGCTGGTTTTGAATCGTGAATCTGAGATACTTCCTGTGGGCAGGATGCAGGGGGATATGAAAGTATGCATCCTTTAGATCCAACGTAGCCAGGAAGTCCCCCTGCTGAAGCAGAGGGAGTACCTGCTGTAACGTGAGCATATGGAAGTGCTCCGAGAAGATATACCAGTTGAGGGGCCTGAGGTCCAGGATGGGCCTGAGGGATCCGTCCTTTTTGGGGATTAGAAAATACAGGGAGTAAACCCCTGTTCCCCTTTCTTGCAGTGGGGCGAGCTCTATTGCCCCTTTTTGCAGCATGACTTGAACTTCCTGCTGCAACAAGTGCAAGTGCTCGCCGGACATAGGACGGCTTCTTGGAGGTATGTTTGGTGGAGTGGAAGTAAGTTCCAGACAGTAACCGTACTGGATAAGAGACTTGACCCACCTGTCCGTGGTGATGGATTTCCACGTGGGCAGGAACTGCTGGAGTCTCCCCCCGACCGGTGTTGCGTGGTCGGGGGGCAGTGACAAGACGTCACTGCTTGTTGGCGGTGGTGGACCTGGAGCTGTTTCCACGTCCCCTGCCCTTGATGTTGTTGCCTCTGTAGCCACCTCTACCCTTGTTGGTGTATGAGGTTTGGGTATTGCTCTTGTAATACTGTGTGGACTGCGATGCCTGACCCCTTGAGGTGCCTCTGGTATTGGTGCGGCGAAAGGAACCACCCCGAAACTGCTGAGACTGGAGGGCCCCCATAGACTTAGCAGCGTCTGTGTCTTTTTTCATTTTTTCAAGTGTCGCATCCACCTCGGGGCCGAACAGGTGGTCAGGATTAACTGTTTGGTTCAGGATGGTTGTCTGTATATCCGGTTTGAAACCTGATATCCTAAGCCATGCATGTCTTCTCAGCAACACACTAGTGTTGATTGCCCTGGAGGCTGTATCAGCCACATCCAGCGCACATTTGATGGAAGCATTTGTGATCAGCTTTCCCTCCTGAATTAACATTTCCCCTGCCTCCTTGTACTGGTCAGGCAAGTGCTGCAGCAGTGTTTCTAGGGTGTCGTAATGAGCCCTATCGTAGCGTGCAAGTAGGGCCCGCGTGTTTGAGATTCGCCAAATATTAGCTGCCTGCGCGGCAATCAGTTTCCCTGAGGCCTCAAATATTTTTGACTCTGTCTGGGGGAGGAGCGTCACCAGTGGTCTGTGAGTTCGCCCTCTTGCGTGCGTTAGATACAACCAAAGAGTCCAGTGGCAAGTGTCCCTTGATGTATGTTGGATCCGAGGGCGCTGCCTTTTTTGTCAATGCGAGGATTGATGACACGCGCCCGAGTGGGCTCCTTGAAGACCTCCGTCGCGTGCTTTAGCACTCCCTTGAGCATTGGCAATGTCTTGACTGACTTTTCAGCCACTGAGAAAGTGTCAAACAAAAAATCCACATCCACAGGATCTGAATGTAGCTCGACATCATGGTTAGCTGCAGCTCTCTCAATCAAAGCGTTGAAGGCTGCAGAGTCCTCCGTTGGTGAGGTCTTTGCCGCAAAGAGCTGCGGTTCCTGACCCGACTGCGGGTCCTCCGGGTCGCCTCCGGCAGACCAAGGTTCATGTTCCTCCTCCGAATCCGAGTAGGCCGGATAGGTGTACTCGACCTCCTCGTCGTCACCATCCCCTGCGTTGGAACGCGTTGGCGAATGTTCTAAGGCTTGTGGAGATGCAGGCTCTATTGGGGCCGAAGTACCCGCAGAGTCCTTTTTGTTTTTGAGAGGAATACGAAAATGTTCCAACACCGGCTCCGTGGTGATTTTCCTCTTGAGGAGAGACAGTTTCCCGGTATTGGCGTCGATGATGACCTCTCGACGCTCTTCCTCTGCAAGTGGCTGGAGCCGAGGCTTCGACACCACCAAGGACGCTTTGTGCATCTACACCTCCTTCGAGGGCACGCCTGCCCCATGCCTCGGAGCGAAAGCCTTCGGCGTCGACTTCGGCGGCAGGGTAAAGCGGATAGGCGTTTGCGTCTTTGTCGGCTTCGGTGTGTGCTTCGGCACCACATCCTCTGGTTCGGGAACCACAGCGTCTTTCCAAATCCGTTGCAGGGACTCCGCGACCTTTTTCGTTAAGGCTGGAGAGGGCTTGACCGGCTCGAGCGATCTCCCCGAGTCGGGAGTCGGGTCGGCGAGAGGCACCGTCTTTGGAGCTGACACTTCACGCTCCTTGTCCCCGACGGCCGGAGCCGGCGAAGCCAGAGCTGTGGAATCGCCTTGACGCTTTCGTCGAAGCTTTCTTCGGGTCATCGACCTCGACCATCTTCGGCGCCGACGCGGCCGCGTCGGTCGGCGTCGACCCCGAGGCCCTCGGGTCGGCCATTTTGGCGCGGCTCTTCAAGTCGGCCATTTTGAATTTCTTAGAAATGGATGCCTCCAGAGCCTTCTGTCCCACCAGTGCAGCTTTCACTTTCGGTCTCGAAACCGGAGGTGTGGATCCCAATGGCTTCACTTTCGTTTTTGTTAACGGTAGTGGCGCTTTAGAAATGTCCGTGGCCGGGCCCGGAGGCGGGGCTGCTGGACTAGTAACGAGGTCTTGGGTAAGGCCCGAAGGCGATCCCTCGACCTGGGCCGCATGAAGGGGGTTGACCCCTGAGTCAGTTTGTGGATGCTCTTCCTCCGAGCTATCCCCCACGGTGGCAATGGCCCCATCGTCGTCCCCTACCTCGTCGCCGGCTTCGTCAAACTCCTCGTCTCCCGTGTCGTAGGCATCCCCCTCGGACGCGGGGCTAGAGTCCGAAACCTGTAGGACATCGTCGTCTTCAACAAATTCCTCGAAGATGTTGTCCGGCGGGGGCGCCGGGGGTGCTGATAACTGGGCCTGGAGTCTAGCGGCCCGACGAATCTTGAGAGTCTTTTTACACCGGAACTTCGAGCAGGCCATACACCTGGCCTCGTCATGGTCCGGTGACAAACATTTGTTGCACACAGGGTGCACATCGAGGTGTGAATACTTGGAGGTGCACACCGGGCACCTTTTGAACGGAGTTCGTTCCATGTCTGGAGCGTCGAGTAGGCCCGTCCGCGCCGAGAGCACGCGGATGGGTAGCAAGAGTTCGGAGCTGAGAAACAGACAAAACCCGAACGAAACAATACCGACGCCAAGCCTAAAGACCTTTTGGTCTCGAGTTAGAAAAGTTAATCAACTATCGATTCCGACAGAGGGAACCGAAACACATCCGAACCCAATGGCGGAAAAAAACAATCTGGGGATGGAGGCGATGCTCATGCGCACTGTAGTCCAGGGGAGGAGCCACCTATCTCGTGATACTTCGAAGACTCTTCCAGGACAACAATGTGCAATCATCCGGACCCAACACTAGGCGGCGATCTATGCACAGATATGAATTCAGCAGCCCACATGCCTCGAATGCTTTTTTAGAATTATTCCTTTCCTACAATCAAACTTTTTTGGCTTTTTAAATCATCATGGCGATCAATGCCCGAACAAGAACTTTATTCCGGTTACCCATCAGTACCACTCGTCAGAAACACTTCGGTTCAGCTTATAGCTGTCAGGGCCCTTACCTGAGACATCATTCCCATGAACGCCCAGAGACGAAACATCTTCAAGGGAACGCTGACCAGATACTGAAAACAACAAGAAAACGACTTAGATAAACACAAGCATTATGAATAATTCAGAAAACGCACATCTATGCCCTTCAACAGCGCAATTTGAATACCAATTATCATCATCCAATGTGGGCTTGCTTTTGCTTTTTGTCATGGAGTCGGTCTCTCAAAACCCATGCTGGTATTACCAATGACACTCTTCAATCAACCAGTAAAAATAAGCAGTCAACAGCTACATAGTACAGATGAACATGTTCCTTACTTTAAGGAATGCTCTTTCTGGTGGATACTTTAACTGCAGATTCCTCACCTTTGGAATATCCCCAGGGGGCAGACTGGATCAGGACAATTCTCCAGCAGTGCTTCAGCATGCAGGTAGGTGGCACAGTGACCGTGTACTGCCCCAGAAGTGGAGTGGAGTGGCATATAAGCACCACCCCTACACCAAGATGTCAGCTTCATATATCCGTCTCATTCCACTCAATATGTGTGCCGATCTCTAACTTGGGACCCTTTTCGGACTATCAAAGAGGCCGATCCACAGAATGGGAAGGTGCAAGGGAAGAGAGAAATCTGCGGTTAGAGTATCCATCAAAAAGAGCATTACGAAAGTACCTTCCTTGTTCTACTGGTGGATAATTCTAAACGCATATTCCTCATCTTTACAGTAGATACCACAGTAGTACCTTCCAGAGGTGGAAGGCCTGAGAGTGGACCCAGAACAAAAAGTCTAGCAGAACCAAGCAGGCAAGATAACCTTTCCCTGCTGCGGTCAAGTTGCTTGTATTCGGTGAACACAGGCACCGACACCCACGTCGCCGTCCGGCATATATCCAGAACAGGCACATCCCTTGGAAGGGTCAATGTAGCAGAGTTGGCCCTGGGGGAATGGGCCCGCAGGCTTTCCGATGTCAGCCTCCTGGCCAGTGTCCAGCTGGTATTGCTGCAGTGAACTATCCACTTTGACAAGGTCTTCGTTTGCACTGCCTTGCGTTTTTTCCCCACTCGAAAATCCCACAAAGAGCTAATTATCTGCCCAATACTCATTTATGAAGTCAATGTAAAAGCTAAGAAGTCTCATGGGGTCAAAGCAATGAAGTCTCTCTTGCTGCTTTGAGGCATGAGAATTTAGGCTGATCAACGTGAAAGTGTGCCATGACTTTCTGAAAGAATACTGCCTTTCTTCTCAAAGCAGATTTTTTTCTTGCATGAAGCTGTTGCACAGCAGCCCTCCTGAGGGTATATGAAGCTCACTCTTACCACGTGTTGACAAGAAGGAAGATGGGTTTCAGAGTCAAGAGCCTGGAGGAACAGCTATGCATCAGCTCAAAGTTGTGCACATAAACATCAAGACAATATTAAGGTCCCGCTGAGGCATCACAAATGGCTTTGGGAAAGATGAGAACCAAACCTTTTAGAAGTGCACCACAAATGGTGAGGTCAACGAAGACTGTCAGATAAATGCAAGGCGGCTAAACGGGCCGGGAGATAGCCTTGCGCTGAGCCCATAGCAAGGACAAGCAAAGAACAAACAAAAGGACAAATGGCTAGGTTATAAGAGGTCTGTGTTTCAGGCACCACATCAAGCGACAGCCTTGTCCCAGCACCAACACAGATCGACTTTGTGGCAAGGCATCTGACCGCAACGATAACATTGACCACCTTGGTCGGCATGGCAAATGCATTTACCTTCCGCGGCTCAAACTAGTTGTGGGGACTCCGATGCGGGACCTCGCCACATTGATGCCACTGGTGCTTTTTAAGTCTACATATAGTGCATCATCAGTATAATAAGAGGGGAAGCAATCAATCACCCATATCAGTGTTGTGAAGGACATAAGGCACCTCTAGAACTGGGTCAGAATCAAAGCTAAAGAACACAGAGCCAAGGAGTGTACAGATCCTCTGCAGGTAAGGGTACTGAGGCAGAGGTCTTGGATACAAGTCGGGTTGTATTACAACTTGTGATCTCATAGCACGACTTCAGTCGAGATTAAGCCGTCAGGTTGAAGTCTGAGATTTGTGTTCGGACCAGATTTTCTAATGGCACAGATGGAGTCGGCACCAGTACAGAGGGAACCAACTTGGGCCTGGGTGACAGTGTAGAGGTCTGCATCAAAATAGGTACAGGCCTGGTAACAGATCCAGAGGGGGGGGCAGACCACCTCTCTCAGTTGTGGGGTCAAGGACAGCAAAGGGAACTTGCAGAATGTTGGAACCAGCTGCGGAAAGGGTTGGATACCAGGGATGAAGGGATGCAGCCTTTATCTTGATGCCCTCATGCCTTTTTGCCAGGAATCAAGTGGGGGACAGAAAAGAGTCCCATTTCACCTTTTTATGCATATGTTTGGACTTTAAAACAACAAGATTATGAATCAAATACTTGATTAAATCTAAGCAACTAGCACGCGCTTGAGTCACATTCCAGTTTTTCTAGAGTGCCAAGGTGGGTGAAAAACAAATGGCCGCTAATGCAAATCAGTACAGACCCTGCTACTCATGGGAAAGGTTTGTACCAAACTGCAAGACGAGGGTCCCTCCAAAAGGGACCGCAAGCAACCCCAGACTGGCTTTCACCCTTATGGGGCTCGTCAGTAGGTTGTAGCTGGAGTCCTATCACACAGGGTGGTCAGTGCCCACTTCTAAGCCCAACTGTCGCTCCTATGGCGTCAACAACAATGTGATGGATGAAATTCATGAATTAATCCCAGCCAACTCCGGCCACATTCTAGTCCATCATTTTTCACACATTATACCACCCTAGACAAAGGGTCGCCGTATGCAAATCAGTACGGCACATGCTCCTCACAGGAACATGTATGTTTGGACTTTGACTTACTAGAGGTCTTTGAATGGGAAAGGGGCTATTCATAGGCTGATCCCGCAACCGAGAGCATGACTGCAACCTCTTTTTGTGCTTGACGATCTAGAGATTTGCCTCCCAATCACAGATGGCCTTTGACTGCATGAATGCACGTGTCACACAACTTTGGAGTCGTGTGCCGCGCCCAAGCACAAAAGACAGAGCTGGGGTGGGCCTGCGACAGAATCATTTCCTACAAGACTCTGCATGGCTTGAACCCAGTTGATGGTAGTGGGGACGCCGTTCCCTGGTACGGTGTGCAAGGTTTTGGAAACTGTAGGAAGACTGACAAAGAGAGCAGAGGTCCAGATCGGAGCCGAAGAGCACAGACAGGAAGAAGTGACATTAGTACAAGGGGTGGTACTTATGTGCAGCTCTGCGCCATCACTTTTGGGTTGTTACAGAAACACCGGTACCTTCGGTTACACGCAGATCATCAACCTTATAAAACAACCGCCACCACACAACACCCACCCTCTGCCCACTCCCCCCCCAACCCCGCACATCCCCCCTGTCCTCCCCCCCCACACCCACCCCATGTTTGTCATCTCCTCCATTTTACTGATCTCCACTGTATGCAGCAACTAACAGCTGCATAGAAACATGGGATGGGCTAGAGGGTATGCCCTTGAAGGCTAATTTCACTTGAACCAATGCATGCCATTTATTTCTCCAAGGCCAACATTTGTGGCTTTACAGCATCAGTAAACCTGGAACCTTACCTCGTGGAAGAATGCAGATGCCAGAAACACAGCTGTTTGCGCCATCCACCTGGACACGCCTCTCCTCAGCATTGGCTTGTAAAAGTGCCTAGAAGACACCGCATGGCGAGGTTAATTTAAAGTAAAATTACAGACACAGTAAAAATGTTTCAAACTTGCTGACCGAGGTATTTTACCAACAGTGACTCGCTCATTTTATAGACAGACTAGCGGAGATTAAAAAATGAATTTATCTGTAATCATCTTCAATCATGAACAACTTCATCATATCTCAGTGTTCTGGAAAAGGAGGACTATGTTTGTGCAATTGGAAATCTTCCTAATCAGTGCAGACTTTTGGCTAATCTAATTTAGGATTTTGTTTTTCATTACATAGAAGCACATTTTATGATTTAATGATTGGGTTTGGTTGCTGCTATGAGAAAGCCATTAGTCAAATCATAGAAAATCTGTATATAATACATCCATTAGTACAGCTCACCCTCAACAAAGCGGTGTCTCCTCGTTGGAAACTTAGATGTTGTCAATATTTTCATTCAGTGTTCTGAATAGCGTTCTTTAATGTCAAAGGCAAGACTTTCAGGTTTATTTTAAAACCATGTCAAAAATAAAAACTTTCGTCAAACCACACTCCAGCAGCAATAAAGCAACTAACTGCCTAACCGGCCTAAAAACAGAGGAACAAAATAGCCTGATAGGATTTAACATTAAAGGAGCTTAAAAAAGGCACCTTACCAGGGGCAGTCATCTCTGACAAAGCCTTGTCCGCCTTACTGCTTTGTCAGCATACAGGAACAGACTTCAGAGTTTCCTTCTTTGAGGTCCTAGTGATTAAAGATTTCCTGGATGACCTAAATAAACTTTCCTACAATACATCCACTTTCATTCGACAGGAACTGAACTAGCAGGCTCTACAGTGATGGGCCACAATTCGAGCTCATTCACAAAGCTTCACTGCAGCCTCTTTGGAGGAAGGCAGGCTTTTTAGAGGTCACCACCTCAAAACACAGAGCCCTCTTAGCTGTTGGCCCCATACTGGTTCCCATTCCAAAATGGTAGCCATGAGCACTCCTCTTTACTGGTCATCGAAGGCGCTCTAAAGTTCCATATTAATTAGTTAAGGACTCTGTCAATTCAACTACTTTGACTCTGGAAGGCAAGAGAGTTTAAAGTTTTTACCTAAACAATTAGGAAAAATTAAACCAACGTTTATTAATTATGGCCCTATATTATCTAGTTTAGCAACTACTTGTCGGATTGTCACATCCATTTCTCTTCGTTTCTATTGTGGAGAAGTGTGGCTCACGGTGTAGAGCAGGCAGACCCGGAAGCTGAGGTCAGACCCGGGACCAGGGTTCAATTCCCGACGCGGCAGGGTCTTGAGCTCAAATGTCCACGGACTCGATAATTCTCGCTTCGGTGCCTGCTCTAATCATGGGTTCTCACTCTGCAACTCTGGGCATTAAGCTTGCTTAATCTCCACAATGGCCCCCCCCGCGGCGGGATGCCTGGCTTTCACCTTGGGGATGCCCTGTAGGGGCTATCTCACAGGGAAAAGCCAGGACGGGTTCCCAAGGCAAGCGCCGGGAACCTCCGGGTAGCTGTGCGCTCAATAAATGCAATAATAATAATAATAATAGTTATCAACTGGCTAAAAGCCCTTCCAGGGAGGCCAAAAGCCCATTCGACCAGAGGAAAGTCAGATAGATGAAAGGCAGCCACTTGGAGATTTGTTCATACTTTTACAAGCTATTGTGGTCTTTATTTTGGCACCAGAGCACACTCTAGTATGGATCACCAAACTTTAGAAACCTTTTTGTGTAACGCTTTCTTGAAGGCTTATTGTTAAAGTAAGGTCCCTATTCAGAGTTGGTCGATGCTATTGAATCGCACACAAAATCAGACTCCCTGGAGTTCGTAAATGATTGGGGGCTATAAATAGCAACTATTACATGTTTTTTGGGGGAACAACTGGTACACTTTGGTGCTAACTGCATAAAAACGGTTACAACAAATACTGTATTCCTTTTCCGTGTTAAATTCTGGTAGGTGTACTGAACGATTAGGTTGTTGTTTTTTCCAAAACATTTAATTGGCATTTGTATTGTGATAAGTATGAAATGGAAAATATCACAGTTCAATGCAATGTCCACACCCAAAATGGACAGCGTTCAACCAACGTGTCCGTGAATGACGCCACAGCGCTGGAGATCTCGTGGAGGTTACGGATTCTCCACCCTCCCCATTCTCCGCTCCCTCAATTAGTTTCTCCCACCTTCCACTGCTCCCCCTCAGTTGTGCTCCATCGCATTGTAAGCCTGCACCTCTACATCTAAAGAGTGGGGCGGTCATAATGGTTAAGTATTTAATGCAGCCAGTAATTACCAGCTGGGGCATGAAACCTCTGGCCAACTCTTAGTCTGGTCCTAAAAGGACTGCTGTCTTCTCCCCTTTTTGGCAGACAGCCGTGTTGAACGAGCGACTTGCCTTGAGCTCTCCTCAAACGTTTATGGACATTAATGAAGATCAAACGATACAGAAGAACTTCCTTGTAGTCTTGATACTGTGTGTAGGAATCTTCACTAAAGTCATGACCAACTCTACCTCCTCCCTGGATCGCTTCTCTCCTTAAGGGATCAAACGCTCCAGACTCTCTTAGGCTTACCATATCACCCTTAAAGAGTCTTTGACCTCAAGTCCTCAAGCGGACACTATTGGGCTGCGAGTGAAGTCTTTGATATATTTGACATTTTAGCCCAAAATTGACATTCTTAAGCAGAGTAGGAATCTACCACAGACCACACACCTAATGAGGGTCTGAAGCAACTCCATTCTTGCCACTGAGGGAAGCTTCAGACAATAAGAAGGCGGCGTGCTAGCAGGAAAAATCAGTACATAGCGGCAAAGGCCTCAAATGGTTTCCGTGCGGTGAGATAGAGAGGTAAGTTTAAAAAAAAATAAGTTTAAAAGTTTATTGCCCTGAAAAAGGAAGACAACCCCACTACCAGAGTGCTCAAAGATTCCACCCAGACGGTCTGGAATCTAGTTTTGAGAACATTTTCAGAATTTTTAACAGTCCTAAATATTTAAAAACCCTTGCTTCTGACAGGCTCCAATGGATGCATTGGACATGGTGCACTCTTCACTCTCTGAGATGTATGGAGCATGTCATGTGATCACACGTGTGCAATAACTAACCCCCTTCAGTCAAACCTTCCAGACTAGTTAGACAATGCACATGTTTTTATAATAGCCACATGCATTTTCTGGGCATGCAATAAGGGTTATGCTTGTGCATTTAATTACATGTGCACGCGAACTGGTGAAAGTACAGAGAGCAGCCTTACATGGCAGAGCTCCAGTCCGGCTGCAGCGACACTTCCCATGTCACTACAACTGAAATGGTAGCTCCGAGCCAACGCAACGCACATCCATGCAAACTTGAACTACTTAGTCCAGAAGAAGACTTTAAGGCAATAGATTAATAGCAACCAGGTGAGGTCTTTGAAGTAAATGTGCTGCAGATAAGAATGTTTTACTTTGAGATGATTGATATTGGAGTGCTTTCCTTGTCTAAAATGAAATGTTGTGGGACAGTGTTAGACCTGTCAGCCTTAGGGTGGTCTCCCCTACATTTTTTGCCTTTCTGCCTCCCATTTCTACCTTACATATTCTTGGACTTAGGACTCTGGGCGCCTCACCACTGCTAAACAGTGCTGAGGTGCAGATGCACTCACATAAAACCTTATGATGCTGGCATATCTGCCACCAGCCCCTGCTACTGCAGTAAGGCTTAACTCTCCATAGGCTAGCATTGGGAACCCCCCTAATGAGAATTTCTGACAGGGACCTAATAAGTCTGTCATGTTTGGTCTTGTTGGACTCGGGGCAGGGAACCCTTTCCAATGATATATGGGGTTTGGGCACTACGACACTAGGGATCCCACTTTTATAAAGTGGACCTTTTCCTGCCTCCACTTAGATTAGGCTCTGCAGACTCCCCCTCCCCTCTGCATACTGATAGCCTGCCTGGGTTGGGAGGTGGGAGTGGTGATTCACACCTTCTTCCCTGGGATGAGCTGTGATGGGCTGCCCACTGTAGCCTTAACGGCCTGTCTCTCATCACGGTGACAGCTAGGTCAGGGAAGGCAGGGAACACCCCAGAGCTCCCTGGACTCTTCCAGAAGCCCCTGCCCCCAGACCCTTCCAGAGACTTCTACCACTTTCTAGCCCCTAGACTAAAAAGATACATAAGGGAGGGTCCTGGCCTCACTTCTTGGTTACACTGCTGGACCTGGAAGAATCCCTGCTGGAGTGAGGACTGCTGCGCTGGAGGATTGCCATCTGGGAGGAGGCTGACTGCTCCAAGGAACTGCTGCTCCAACCTGCTGAGCTGCCCTACTGCCTGCTGATCCTGCCCTGCTGGAGAGACAAAGAAACACCTCCAGAGTGTCTCCACAACATACAGAAAAACAGCCTTTTCCTTTGGGGACACCAACATCCTTCAAACTGCTCCTGCGCTGTTATACTGCCTCATTGCGACTACAGAGCTGTTAAAACTACCCCTGTGGCACGGAGACAGCCACGTTGCCTCCAGAACTGCTTCTGCAGCACTGAGCGCCTGGAACTGCGCCTCTCTTAAAGGCCTGCTTTGCCAAAGAAGGGCTTGAGGATGAACAACATTACCGTGCGGGCTGCATGGGGCTGTGTCCACCTTGGGACCGGAAGGCACTGTGGAGCTCTGTGCCAAAAGGAGCGCTGTTTAAAATCACTGCCGCCGCCCAGGACAGGAATGTGCTGAGAAGCGCTGCAGTCAAGAAGCGCCGTGTGCCCATAACCCGAGCGCGGTGAAGAGAAGGCGCTGGGACTGGTGTGGAGCCTGCCTTAAAACTGGCCCCAACTTCACCGCCGTGGGCCAGAGGGAAAGTGCACCAGATTCTATGTCAGGACGGAGGTGAGGATTATGCAGTCCTTTCTTCTCTTTATTTAAATAGCAAATTTAAAGTGGGCCAATAAGAAAACTTTTACATAAACTTCAACTCCCATGAGCACATGGGCCACAGTGTCCATAACAACTGCCATCCAATCACGGGGCTGTCCACTGTATAATCGGTCCTGACGTCCCTTCCTCTTCCTCTTTCTTCTCTGCTCGTCAGATAAGTAATTTCACATTTTTTCTGACGTGTTGTGCTGTTTTATTGATATAGAGTTTAACCTGTGCAGTTTTCTGCTTCTGTGGCTTTGCCTTTAATTTACATTGTTCACGCTGTGTGTCAGCGCTTCATTCGGCAGTTTGACGAGCGACAGGCGCTGCTTGCGCCGTCCCTGCCGCTGGATCACGGAGCGTGTGGAGCGCGCTTCGGCGTTTCCCCGACTCTGTGGGGCGCCCACCTCGTGTGAAGGGCTGCGTTTGCGGTCTTCGCTCGAGCTGTCAGGCGCGTTGAGGCTGGACTTCCCTTAGCCTCACCAACCCTCGCCAGACACCGGCTTCGGCTTGGCTGAAATTGACGCGGACGTAGGTGCTACGCCACCTGGTGGCCGCCTAGTGGTACCGCATCTGTCTTGACAGGTTTGCTGATATTTGTCACGCTAATTACGTCCTGAACACCGGCGAGGGGGCTACCTCAGTAAATTAAGAGGTGATAGGTGTTCACACCCTCCACAATGTAATCTTGTGAACAATTAAATACCTCCACTCAGGAGGCTGAGGAGCTTTGTGTCTCCCAACCCTTACCACCTGCGGTTGGTCGCGCGCTTTCGCAGGCGTTGGACTCTGTCCTAGCGCCGCTGTGGGAGAGAGTGGACGCACTCGCCCAGAGCATCCCCGGGGTGTTTGGGGGCTCAGCGCCTGGCGCCCGTGACCCCAAAGGAGGGCAGGGTGGTGGCAAAGTTTCAGGGAAACATCAAGCGGGGCACCTGGAAGAATTCGATCGCCTTAGAGAATCTTTCCGTAAGAGTGCGCGGACGTTGAAGAATATACCCTGCCGGGAGGTATTTTACCCCGGAGAGAATGGCGACGAGGTCGCCCCGGACACGGACCAGGAGGATGGTTTCCCCATGGAGGGAGAGGGTGTTACTGATGACGACACCTCCTCAGGGGATGAGGATGATTACTCGGGTCGCCCTTGGCGCCCGGCCTCTCACTCCTCAGAATTTCAGGAGGGTGACGATAAGTCTGACATGTTTGATCCGACCAGAATTTACCATCCCAGATCATCGGAGTGGATCCCTGATCCTAAGGTGGCGAAGTATGTTGCGAGCAAAGTTCGCCAACCCCTTGAGAGGGAAGTTAGGACCCGCATGCGGGGCGAGTGCCCTCGCCCGAAATTGGAAGGCAGGGTGGCAATCACCCCGGATATTGATGAAAAGCTCTGCGCGTTTTTTGCCAAATTCATGAGGGACCCCAAGAAGGGTATAGACCGCTCCTGGCGCAACTGACAGGATAAGCTCCTGGACGCAGTGGGACCTATAACTCAGATTATCCAGCTGGCCGAGAGGGCCAAAGAGTCGGGGACCGCGATGTCCACGGAGATCGTGGCAGGTTGGGCCCACAGAGCCCTATGCTTTTTGGGCAACGCGAATTGTGCATTAGCGGCAGAGCGGAGGAGGTCTCTCCTCATTAAAATCGACCCCAAGTTAGGTGACTTGGCCACCTCAGAAGCGGGACCCATTGCACAGGGCAAACTGTTTGGCGAACCATTTATCAAGGAATTGAATAAGTTGGTCACTACCTTTTCTGTCTTGGACAGGGCACAAACGTCAATTAAAAAGATTTTTCCCGGACGGGTTTTTGGAGGGGCCGGAAGAGGTAGGGGTCGCTCCTCCGGCCGCCAGCAGCAGCAAGGCCCCAACAATAGAAACCAGCAACGTCGTAACAATGGATGGAACGACGGCCGACAGGGAAATTTCTACCCCAGTAGAGGCGCCGGCAAAGGGCGCCGCAGGGGCTACCGTGGCGGAGCCAATGCACCTGGAGGTCCATCCGGTGAGTGTTATCCTTTTTTCCCCGTCCGTTTTAGGGGGGAGGTTACAGAACCACTTTCACAACTGGTGCAGGATCACCTCAGACCCTTGGGTTCTCCAAACGGTGCGGGGTTTCCAGATAGAATTCTACGGAACTCCCCGTCAGAGGGTGCGCCCTCGTCCCCTCGTCTTCACTTCGGAAGACAAACTCCTGATCGACAAAGAGGTAACAGATCTACTCAGGAAAGGGGCGATCCGCCTGTCACGGTTACACCCGGCGGGCTTCTTGAGCAACATCTTCCTAGTCCAAAAGAGGGACGTAGGTTTTCGCCCGGTAATAAACTTACGGGAATTCAACGAGTGGCTGGTGTACCGCCACTTCAAGATGGAGGGGATCCATCTACTACGCGATCTCCTCCTCCAGGGGGACTGGATGGTGCGTCTGGACTTGAAGGACGCCTACCTAACTGTTCCGATCTTCCCTCCACACCGGAGGTTCCTCCAGTTTCTTTGGAAGGACACAACCTTCGAGTTTCAAGCCCTACCCTTCGGCCTATCATCGGCCCCATGGTGCTTTACGAAACTCCTTCGTCCTGTGGTGGAGCCCCTTCGCGAGAGGGGCATTCGATTAATCATTTATCTGGACTATATATTGATTATGAATCAATCGTCAGAACGTCTCCAGTTGGATTTGAACAGGACTATTGCATTACTCCAGGATCTGGGCTTTGTGATAAACGTCCAGAAGTCCGTTCTCCGACCGTCGACTCAGATTACGTTTCTGGGATTCCAGATAGACTCGGTCTCGGCTTCTCTCAGCCTCCCCTCTCAGAAAGTAACCAAAATCTGCAAAGAACTCTCCCATGTCCTTCTGAAGGACAGGATTTCTCTACGCCAATTGGCTCGCATCGTGGGTCTCCTCTCCTCCTCGATCCAAGCGATCTTCCCGGGCCCTCTTCACTACAGGGCCCTGCAGCGATTAAAGGCACTGCACCTCAGGAGGGGGCTCACGTACTCCGAACTTATCTCCCTCACGGATGGAACGAGGACGGAATTGCGTTGGTGGATAGACCACATGAGTGAGTGGAACGGGAGAGCGATCTTCGGTTCCAGCCCGGACCTGGTCATCGAGTCGGATGCCAGCAGAGCGGGCTGGGGTGCTCGATGCGGCGACATCACGATGGGAGGTCTGTGGTCGGAGGAGGAGCTTCACCTCCATATCAATTGTCTGGAACTCCTGGCGGGTTCCTTCGCGGTGCGATCCCTTACACGGAACACGGTATCATACTGCATTCTGCTACGCATGGACAATGTGTCAGCAGTACAGTATATCAATCGCCTGGGCGGACCACGTTCTCAAGCCTTGGCGAACCTGGCGAAGGACTTTTGGCATTATTGTCTGGAGAAACAGATTTCGGTGACGGCGGAATACTTGTCGGGCAGGCAGAACTCCATTGCGGACTGGCAATCCAGGCACTTCCAGGATTTCAGCGACTGGCGACTGGAACGATCAGTCTTCCAGGCTTTGATGGCCAGGTGGGGTCCATGTTCATTGGACCTGTTTGCATCCCGGCTCAATCGTCAACTCCCGAGATTCGTGAGTTGGAGACCGGATCCGGAAGCGTCAGCGGTCGACGCGTTCTTGCAGGATTGGGCTCAGGAACAAACGTATGCGTTTCCACCCTTTCTCATGATTCCGCGAGTAGCGGCTCAGGTTCGCCGTCAACAAGCTTCCATGGTCTTGGTGACGCCCTTCTGGAGGGCTCAGGCGTGGTTCCCCTCTCTGTTGGAACGGTCATGGGATTGTCCCATTCTACTGCCCTGGTTCCCTTCGTTGCTCTCGAACCCTCAGGGGGAGCCTCAACGCTCTGGTGATCCAGGGAGTCTTGCGGCTCATGGCATGGAAGATTTCAGGGGACACTGGCAGGACGGCTGACTTTCGTCAGATGCTGAGGACCTCATCCGCAGAGCCTGGGCTCCTGGGTCGATCAAAAGGTACCGCTCGGCTTGGCAACGATGGCGTCGTTGGTGTTTGGGAAGACACACCGATCCCGTGGGGGCAGATGTTAGCTACATCTTGAATTTTCTAGCTGAGTTAGTTCATTCAGGACTAGCCTATCAGACTATCAATTCTTTCAGATCAGCCATTTCGGCTGGGCATGCCCCTATCGATGGGAGACCGGCAGGTGAGCACCCTTGGGTTTGTAAATTGATGAAGGGTACCCGGCTGTCTAAGCCCCCGGAGCCCAGATATGACTCCCTCTGGGACGTCAATATCGTTCTCCGTTTCCTCTGTTCTTGGAGAGACAATCAATATCTCTCCAGAAAGGAGTTATCTGCCAAGTTGGCAATCTTGCTCTGTTTGGTTTCGTGCAAACGTGTCTCCGATGTTAGGGCTTTGGATATTACTGCACGGGCGTTCACCCCGGACGGAGTCACCTTTACGGTGGCTAGAAGAACGAAGACTAGTATCAGGTCGGTATCTTATCCTTTTTTCCCAGACCAACCCAAACTCTGTGTGGTACGGTGCCTCAAGGCGTATGAGGACTTGACGTCAGAATACCGCCTCCCGGGAGAACGTCAACTCCTCATTGCTTTGCAGAAACCGTTCAAAGCAGTTTCCTCTCCAACCATCGCCAGGTGGGTCCGTTGGATCATGACCGAGGCGGGGGTGGACGTGACCAGATTTGGAGCTCACTCCACGAGAGGAGCAATGGCTTCTAAGGCTATTCAGGTAGGCGGCCGCTTAGAGGATATTATGGCCGCAGCGGACTGGTCCTCCGAGTCCATATTCAAGAAATTTTACTTCAAACCCATCTATGGTGTAGCAGAATTGGTGGTGGACAGGCTTTAAACCTGCATAATCCTCGCCTCCGTCCTGACATAGAATGAAAAATTTCCTAGCTATCGTAACGGAAAGTTTCAATTCTATTAAGGACAAGGAGGCGAGGATTATCCCTCCCGAGACTCGAGGGTCTCACCCACCCGGAATCTCCATAGTTTCAGTAAGTAAGTCTTTTGAATGGGTTTGATAATGTTAATGCAACTGTATTTGTTTCACGTTGATTGGGAGACTGTTGAAGTATTTCATTATCAGGATTTTGGAGCATATGTGATTATTCTGAGCTCTAAGACATTTTTCAAATGTTACCTGGTTATGCAACTCGGTATATTGCTTTCTCTGCTTCCGTATACGGAAAAGAATCAGGATAACGGTTGTCTCATATTGGTTTAGGACAAGACCAGAAGGAATGATGTACGCCCTGGGAATCTTTCCTCGCAGACAAGAAGAGGACGAGGAAGGGACGTCAGGACCGATTATACAGTGGACAGCCCCGTGATTGGATGGCAGTTGTTATGGACACTGTGGCCCATGTGCTCATGGGAGTTGAAGTTTATGTAAAAGTTTTCTTATTGGTCCACTTTAAATTTGCTATTTAAATAAAGAGAAGAAAGGACTGCATAATCCTCGCCTCCTTGTCCTTAATAGAATTGAAACTTTCCGTTACGATAGCTAGGAAATTTTTCATTCACTTCTGAATTCACTAGGAGCCTCAGGAAGCAGTTGCCTGCTCCTTCCTGCTGGCTGCCTTTGAAACCGACCTCCAGGATCACCGGCGCCGGCCCGAGACCCGCTGACGTCACCGCCGTGCCAGGCTGGGATTGGCCCCGGCTCCCACGGATTCCCTCAGCGTCATCGGAGGGCGGCGCAGAGATTGGTCCCAGCCGCCCCAGAGTCTGCAGCGTCACCGGGGGAGCCGCGCACGGATTGGCTCCAGCCGAGGGGTTGTCCAGCAACGGGGAGCATCGTCCGAGAGGATCGTCTTGCAAGCGGATCCCCGCAGTCCTGGTGAGTCTTGCAGGCGCATGTGACCGACTTTGGGGGCTTTTCAAAAGTACAGCTGGTAGCGGTTGAACAGCAACTACCTCTCCGTGAGCCGGAGACTGTGCAGACCGATTAGGGGATGGATTGTACCCTTCAGCAAGTGAACGAGTGGGACATTCTGGTGACTGTGAGCCCCGCTCCTGGTGACTCGCCTGTATCGGGGCCCATTAACTGCGCATCTTTTGGCCCCCCCACCTTGCTAAGAATGCACTAACAACAACCCCATATGCACAAAGGGGGTGACCTGCACTTGTGTCGCTACGACCAGGGCACAGAGTGCCACGTCCTCCCTAACCTCTTGATCTGGGCATTGTCGACACAAGCCAACTGAAGACCTCTTTGCTTCTTTCTGGGAATCATCAACTGGGTACCACAGGCCTGGGCTCGTGACTATTGGTGACTATTTTTCCCTACTACATGCAGCCTGGGAAATACTGAGTCCACAAGCTCATCTCTTGTGACAACCCAGTGTACTTGAGGAACTGTTTTCTTTTCTCCTGAGTGAAGAAGTACTGTTGTCCACTCTCCCAAGACACTATACTGACCCCTTTTTGATGATAAAGATAAAAATTAGTGCAATCTACCAATTTTGGTATCTCGCATATTTTCTACATAAAGATATTTTTATTTTGCATAAACTTGGTGTGGTGTTCCTTTTGTGAGTGTTTTATTGGGTCACTATTGGGGTGTGTTGCACAAATACTTTACACATTGCCCCTAAAGTTAAGCCTACCTGCTCCATGCCAGGCTACCCTGTGGGAAGCGGTGGTCCCTACTTGGACTAGGGTGCGTACCCCGGCCAACTAGAGACCCCGGTTCTAACAGACTGCCTAATTACAATCACTACCAACATGTATTTTAAGCCTTCAATGAATGCTGCCAAACACAGAAGCATGCTTAACCACAAGCAGAACAAGCCCTTCTGACATTTCATACAGACACTATTCAAAAGAATTGTGCTGAAAGTGTCACGATGGTGGCTTAAGGTATCGCTTACTGCGGTTCATGTGCGGGGAAGCGATCGTGCAAACCCTCTGGCGCCCTGTGGAGGATGAGCAGTGCAGCGATATGCTGGCAATCAACTATAATTCCCTAAAGGCCACCTACGCTTACGAGCTCCAAAGAGACGGCAACCATCTTGGATTATCAGGCTAACTTCCTTGTTCACAATTGTCCTTTGATAAACCGTGCTGCTACAGACTGCTCAACTAGAGTTTTGGCTTTCCTGTGCCAGGACCTTTTATTTCCTTAAGAATGGTTTTGATGGATATTTGGTCTACTGAAACGTATCATGAAATTCTAATGTTGATGATACAGAGTTTTAAACTTTTCCCCTAGATTTTTATCTGAAATTGTAAAGACTGAGGATGTGTATTGTACCTAGGGTCCAAGTATCATGACATTCTGATGTTGAAACCAGCTTTAAAAGTTTTACCTGTATTTTTATCCCTATTTTTAAAGACTGGGGTTGTGTATTGTCCTAGGGGTCTCTGTGAATAAACTGAAAGAACTCTTAATCCAGACTAGACCGCATATGAATGTATACATGTTATGTACAAAGCATTGAGAGTTCTAGTTTGCACATATTTGCTAAAACAACATACAACCTAATGAAAGCGTCTGAGCCAATGGCATTAGGTGGTACAACAGCTAATATCTAAATCTATATCCGAAGCAGTATACTTGGAATAACAGGTTGTCGGTATGACTGGGGAGCGGAGGAGGGCTAGAGTGCCGGACCCTGTGGACAATCCCTAAGATACACTTTAAGAAGTGTCTGAGCGCCAGAGGTTGCGCTGGCCACTTGAGATGCGGGATCAGCTTATGAGCAAGGTCATTTAGTGTTCTAGCTTGGAGTGCCTTACTGCTATCTTAGAGTTACTTCTTACCTCAATGGGGAGCTATTTCAATGTAACCAGAAATGGGGAGATCTAGACTCATTTTCTTGAACTGGTGACTAGACACGATGGTGCGTTTAGGGCCACTGAACTGAACCAGGTGCAGCTTAGGATGCTTTGCCTCTTTAGCCGGTTGATGTGCGATTAAAGGTTTACATTTTTGTCCAAGAAGCAGCCAAGAGAGGACGCATCCTGTAAAGGTGGTTGGGAGCACAGTAAGGGTGCGGAGGCAGATTTGTACAGAGTGGAGCAGTTATGGAGTGATCACAAAGAGCACTGTTTAAAACAGACTGAATAGGAGGTGATGCTTTGACATCCAGGACTGTACAACAGCCAGAGCTTGGCTAGGACTTTACAGGCTGCAGAGGGGGAGATTTTCAGAAATACCAGTACCGTCAGCGTAAAAGAGCCGCATGAAGGCTGTGAGAGAAGGCAAGTAGTCCCCTACAAAGAGACAAGAGCGGTGAGGAACGCATTAGTGAACAATAGAGAGTTTGGAGAGAGATTTTACTCATTTTATGTGGGGACACCATTTTCAAGGTATGCCCAGCAGCAGCTGAGGGCTACACCAATGGCACAAGGTAACAGAAGGTATTCATTGGAGAAAGACAAGAAATTCACCTGCTGCACCATTTGTGGACAGGTATGTTCCAGTTCTGCCAGAAATAGGTGACCGTCTCTGAATTCCTTGAAGAAAAAAATAAAAGGAAAAGTTACCTGTACACAATACATCAAAACCAACAGTAGTAAACACAATTCAATAAACTTCCACACCAGTTTACCCATCTCCTCTGGTTCCTATGAAAAGCTGGACCATTATATTGTAAATAGAACTTATTCTCTGCTCCGGTTATTGTATAAAGCGCACAAACAATCAAAGTAGAGCGGCACTACATAACATGAAATAAACAGGCTGTTGAAGTCTGCCAGGATGTTTCTCTTACCCCCTAAGATAGGACACTATTGGAGCAATACGGGCCTCGAAAGACCAATCCTAGATGTGAACTGTTAGTGCGCAGAAAGGGTGTGAGGGGCTTTGCGCCAGCCCTAATCGAAGTAGAACGGTTGGTATCACGAATTTCACAACCCCATAGGAAAACACTGCCTCTCCCATCCATCCTGGTCTTATGGTATGCATTGTGTTGGTTCAAGATAATCGCTTTAGTCCATAACCAGTTACACCATCATCTTACAATCTGCAATTCTGGAGACATCACCACCTAAACCGCCTAGCTGGACCCTATCCAGCCGCTGGAGCTCCTAATGATCCATTTTCTAGAAATACAGAGGTCAGTTTTCTAGACCCCTTGACACAAAGGATCAGTCAATGTGCCAACATGAACCAGAATATCAGCTGTATTGCAACTATTCCACAACCCGCTGAGCACTACTTGAGCGCGATGAGCTTCAGGTAGCAGTCAATCTCATAAGATGTTAGAGGGCTATTTAAGGGAAGCCCAAATCCATTTTCATAAAGGAATGACACTCCGAAACCGCTAGAACACAAGACTATATTTTAAAGATTGATTTTAGTTTAGTGCATGGAATATGACTAATATGCACTAAGAGGGTTAAAAGGAACCACCACATGATTGCTATTATAAAGGTATAGATAACCCATCCTAATGCACTACTTCTGAGCAATAATCAAATTGTAGCATAGCAGGACGCTGTGTACCCGGTGGCAGAGGGTTCTAGGCTAGTTGCGTGTGTGTCGTGTGCGGAGTTTAGCTCTTAGCTGCACCAATTTTTAACGGTTTACCTACTTGTACTTTTATCCTGTGCATTTCATCTGGTCCCCGCTCCCCTAGCCCCGGTCCGCCACAGCTTGGTGCCGATTGATCGGAGGGCTGACGGGGTTGTCGGGCGCCATCTTGGGAGCCTCCTCCAAGGTCAGCGCTCTAGTCTCCTGCGCCTTAGACCTCTTAAGCCCCCCCCCTCATGCGCACGCGCAGCGGACGCTGTGAACCCGGTGGCAGAGGGTTCTAGGCTAGTTGCGTGTGTGTCGTGTGCAGAGTTTAGCTCTTAGCTGCACCAATTTTTAACTGTTTACCTACTTGTACTTTTTTTTTTTAACCTTTATTCGTTACTTCAAGCAAATACATGTATGGGCTTACAACCACCCCGGCCGGCCGCTAATCAAGTCATAGGTACAGCAAATCAGTTGTAAGAAATTACAGCAGCACGAAAATCGGGTTCTAATAAGTGTCCAGGATATAACTTTTATTCGAGTGTACTGACCAATTATCAGGATTCGAGAAGGTTCATTTTATAATAAAGAAAAACACAAAATCAATGCCATACGGTCATACATGGTCCTACAATAGCAAGCATGAAGCAGGAAATACGGAAATAGTGTAAATACGTTAAAAGTACAGGGGGTAAGGCATACGAGTCAGGAGAGATGCAAAAACAAACACATTCCGTAGTAAAGCAGCGCCCCACCCCTAAAAACGAACATATCGTAGGAAACATGAAAAACGATGACACCAGAAAGAAGGACAAAGGGCCATAGAAACAAAGAAAGGACAAAGTAGCAAGACCCACCCCCCTACCCCCCACCCTGCAGAAGGCTATGACCTACCCCCCCCAGCAGCGTGCCTGTCGCCTAATTGGAGACCCGAAATATAGAAAAAAGGAGAAAAGAGAGAAAAGAGAGAAAAGAGAGAAAAGAGAGAAAAGAGAGAAAAGAGAGAAAAGAGAGAAAAGAGAGAAAAGAGAGAAAAGAGAGAAAAGAGAGAAAAGAGAGAAAAGAGAGAAAAGAGGAAGAAAAAGGAAGAAAAAGGAAGAAAAATGTGGAGGAGGGCCATCGATCTGGCCACCCGGCCCCCCCTCACCACCGCGCGCAATAAACACCCTAAAAGCAAGAGCAGGATAGCCATGATAAACATTAATCATCGATAGCACAATCAAGAACATCCCCGCCAAGTGTCCCCCAAATCACTGTCAGCAAAAGTAAGTCCACGAAATCCTAGACGGTCTCACCCCTGGCCTTTTCTAACAATAATACCAACACACGTCCACTTATCAATCAGCGTACAGAGCAGCGTGAAGGGTACAAGGGATCCGAGCGGATCGGGCAACGTTGTTACTCCATGGGACTTCAGCCACCAAAACCCAGCCGAATAAGAATGACGAAAATCCGTACGTGTCAGTATCGACCCCGAAGACATCCACCAATCCGAACACAGTTTCACCAGCCAGGGAAAGAGAGTCACACCATCCGGCAAGCGCTAAAACGTCGCCGGGGCAGCCCAAACCATAGGTTGTTGCTTCTTCGGCCGCTGAGTGAACGTAGACCCCGACGAGTCACCCGCATGTACAAGAGATCTGTCCAAGGCGATCTCATGAACCGGGTCATCTGGCGTCTCCACGAATAAAGGCATAGCTGGAGCACTCATCACTGACGCAACGGCGGGCCCATCTGCGCTTCTTTGAAGTTGAGCCATGCCCGTGCAGAACTGTGGGACAACAATGGCGGCCATCCTGTTTCCAAGATCCCGGGCGTCACAGAGCAGGGTCGTATGCAGAGTTGTTAACGCAGCCAATACATCTTGGAAGGTGGGCTCTTTCTCGTGTCGCCAGACCCCAGGACTCTCCCGCACCGCAGCGTCTCTGCCTGGATGAGGTCTGTGTAAGAGGGCGCCAGCCGCCATCTTGGTTGATCCGGCCTCGTCCTGTCCGCCTCTCCTCGGGACCGGGCCCCACACCCGGGCTCAACAGGATTCACAGCGGGGAGCCAGAGAGTCAAGGCAGGCTACCCAGGGAAGGGCCACCGAAGGGCTAAACAAAATCTCCGCCACTCCCTGGGGGCCGCCCGCCGATTCCGGGCGAGGCCATTAGTTATGCCCGGACACAACACCGGAGAGGGGGCCAAGAATCGTGCACTCCTCTCGATCCTGCCTCACCGCACAGCCCACGAGGCGCTCCGCTAAATGGACTGGGTCGTCACTGTCGCCATTGGCCCATCAGATCTCCGGTGCCCTCCGGCCGACTCCTCACCCCCACCGGTGGCCGCTGTTGTCGCATTCGCGGCCGGTTACTCCTCTCACTCGACACCCCGGTCCCAACTCAGTAGAGGCCGCAAAGCAGTCGGGGACACTTCCACGGATCAGCTGCACGCAGAAGCCTCAGGAGCAGACGGTACGTGAAAGTTTTCCTTCGCCTACGTAGATATGCCGTAAAGGCTCAGGATAAGTGCCAGGATATAGGAGCAGGGTGAGAAGGCTTATGGAGCCGAGCGTTTACACAGCCATCTCGGTCGCCATTTTGGCTCCTCCCTCCCTACTTGTACTTTTATCCTGTGCATTTCATCTGGCCCCCGCTCCCCTAGCCCTGGTCCGACACGGCTTGGTGCCGATTGATCGGAGGGCTGACGGGGTTGTCGGGCGCCATCTTGGGAGCCTCCTCCCAGGTCAGCGCTCTAGTCTCCTGCACCTTAGACCTCTTAAGCCCCCCTCATGCGCACGCACGCAGCGGGCGCGCCAAAGGCAAGCCCGTCTGCGCCGGTCCGCGGCCGGCCGGGGCTAGGGGCTATTCACTATGCCCGTTTCATTTCTTACTCTGCCGCCCAACTCTGTTCATATCAGGCTCCCTGGCCACTTCACCCAGCCGCCCTTACACGGGTTACAGAACTCGGCCTGGCTCGGAGAAAGCCTTCATGCACTTTCCCTGTTGCCCTCCTTTCCCCTGTCCCTCCCTCTCCCGCCCCTTCCCCAAACCTTCCCTCCACAGACCCTACACCTACCAATTTGGTATACCTCCTGAACACTAGGTCAGCAGTCAAGCATCAGCTTGATCTGTTTAATCTTCTGGAGTCACATAACCCAGACCTTCTGTTCCTGACAGAAACGTGGTTCCGCACAGACTCTCTTCCTAATATCTTAGCAGCTCTTCCCCCCCTCCTATCTTATTCTCCGCGCAGACCGTCCTGAAGGAAAGGCGGGGGCAGGTCGCTTTAGTCACCCGTAACAACCTTCACTTTCCGGTACTCTCCTCCCCAATCATACCAGCTGTCGACTATCTAGTCGTGCGCTCCACCTCCTTTCGGACCCCGATTACGTGTGTGTTAATATACCGCCCCCCACAACCCAGCCCACATTTCATTCCAGCTATTCAAGAACTACCGGACACCCTATTGGTTAAAAATACTTCGGTAATGATTCTTGGGGATTTAAATTTTTGGCCCAACGACCCAGCGGAAGACGCCATGTCTAGAGATTTCACTCAGCTTCTCCTTAGTTTTAATTTTGTTTCTCAAGTTCATATTCCTACCCATTCCCGAGGTCTCACTTTAGACCAAATATGGACTCTAAACATCCCAGTCACTACTCCCACTGCTGTGCCCTGTACTTGGTCTGACCATTTTTTGATTTCTTTCTTTTTAGATCTCCGCCCTGTCATTGACGCCTTCCTCCCTAAGAACACCTGGGCTAGGAACTGGAGTAGTGCAGACATCCCCTCCTTGTGCACCTCTCTGTCTGCCACCTGCCCCGACTTGGAAGGCTCTATCCTGCCGTCTCAAATAACCATCCTAGACGGCTGGCTCTTGAAGGCTTGTGACCAAGTGGTTCCCATGAAGCGTGTTACTATCAGAAGGGCCCACCTAGCCAATAAGTGGTTCACCCCTGATCTTACAGAAAAAAAACTCTAAGCACGCCGAGCAGAACGTGCATGGAGGCTTGCTTACTGTCCCACCCTCAAAATTCGTTATACTTCCATCCTTAACGAATATAAAAGAGCCATCCTTACTGCCAAGGCCGAATACTTCTCGGGCAGGATTCTTGCAGCTGAGAATCAGCCAAGAGAAATCTTTGCCACAGTTCAAGATTTGGCGTCCTCTGACAGGACATCTTCCAAGACCCCTCAGTCCCAATCCTTCTGCGACTTACTCAGCGATTTCTTCATTGAAAAAGTCGCATTAATCAAGGCCAACATACCCCCCCTTCCCCTACTTTCTGTGACTTCTCGCCGTCACCTAATGAGTCCAACTTGACTCACATACCTCTGCTGACTAAAGAAACCTATCTCCCTCTGTTAGCCCGGGTCAAGTCAGGTTCTCCCACTGACCCCTGTCCGGCCCATGTGCTGCGCAGGGTCCTTTCAGATTGTTACATGCCCTCTCTCTCCCTTCTTAATGACTCACTCCGGCGGGGCATTGTCCCCACCACTTACAAAGCAGCCACTATCATCCCCATTCTAAAAAGTCTGGATTAGATCCCTCTTCCCCTTCAAATTACCGCCCCATCTCCCTCCTCCCTTTTCTGGGCAAGGTCCTTGAGTCTTATGTCACCAAGATGCTCAGTTCCTTTGTCGAGGATAGCGGTTTCCTTGCACCATGTCAGGCAGGTTTCCGGCCTCGACATTCTACTGGGAAGGTTGTTGTCTCGGTCATAGACTAACTACGAGAGGGACTGGACTCCAATAACCCTCAGGCCCTCATTCTTTTAGATCTGTCCGCCGCTTTTGACACGGTTGATCATTCCATCCTTCTCTCCCGTGTCAAGGCGGCGGGCATAGGGGGCCTGATGTTGGTTTGGATCAGCTCCTTCTTGAGCGAGCGTACTCAAGCAGTTTGCCTGGCCGATTTCACCGCCTCCCCACGTAAGGTTCAGTGCGGTGTCCCTCAGGGATCCTCCCTTTCCCCTTTATTGTATAACCTGTTTATCGTTTAACATTCTCCCCCTTATTTCTGCACTTCAAGAGATGGAGGTCACGGTGTACAACTACGCCGACGACCTCCAGCTCATCTTCAATCTTTCTCACTCCCCTACTACCGCTCACAATATTCAATCTGTAATGTTGTATATCAGGGACTGGATGAACTCTAATCATTTAAAACTAAACCCGGACAAGACCGAATTGGTTCTTACCGGAGGCAGTCGCAGCCCCTGGTCCCCCAGCTTCTGCCACCTTCCCTAGGTCTCCCACCCTCACCTTCACCTTCTGCCAAAACACTTGGGATCACTCTAGATCAACACCTCACACTTCACGTCCAGATTAGTTCTGTAGTTTCCTCCTGCTTCTTTACCCTTCGCACTATCCGCAAAATCTCTCGTTTCTTTTCTCCCTCTGCACTAAAACTGATTTTGATGGCGAGGGTTCTATCGCACCTGGATTATGGGAATATTGTGTATAACGGTGTCCCCGCCAGTACCCTTCGTAGCCTTCAACTGGTGCAAAATAAGGCGGCCCGCCTGATTTTCGGGCTACCCAAATCTTCCCATATCATTTCCACCCTCAAATCTCTTCACTGGTTACCCATTAAAGAACGGGCCCTCTTCAAGTTGGGCTGTACAACTTTCCAGGCCCTAGCGGGGTCCGCCCCCACGTTCATTTCGTCTGCCATTACTGTCTACCGCCCTGGCAGAGAACTACGCTCTTCCACCAAGTCCCTCCTTTTTGTACTTTGCTTTAAGAAAAGCAGGTCGGGAGGCTTGAAATTCTCAGTACTTGCCCCCACCTTTTGGAATGCACTCCCCAAAGCTGTTAGATCTGCGCCCTCCTATATTGAGTTCCGTAAGGCTCTCAAGACCCATCTCTTTCACCGAGCCTTCCCATCCTCAATCCCACGCCCCCCTCATTGGGTTTCCAGCTTCCCCCCCAGCGCCAAGAAACCGCATGGTAAATGTGCGCTTTACAAATTTCTGTAAATTCAAATTCAGTACAACCTATTTAAGGTTTAATAGATGGCACACACTGGCATACATGTTTTAACTCTAGAAGTTATATTCAGGGAAACAGCAAGGTCTGCTGTTCTAGTCTCATGAAGTCAGCTTATACTGATAAGAGCTAGCGACGGCTAAGGGCCTCCAGTCGTGGCAGCCTTGACCTGGAACCAGAGACATGCTTCTCTATGGCCTGTCCCACCATCGCCTGGTGTGAAGATTCCAATTAACGTAAAGTGGCCTGAATCGCTCCCACTTATTTTGTCTTGCAAGACTGTTCTTTTGAATCACAACAAACAAGACACATAGTGGTGAACCTTGTAGGAGCTCTTTAAGAGTTTTAGGGTTCACAGATGAGCAGAGTTTGGGGGAGGTGAAGGGTTTCTAGCGTTCAGGGATAGGTGGCGTGATGGGCAGTTGAGTTGTTTTTTTTTAGGTTTTATGGAAGGTGGAGTTTAGGGCTGGGATGTGTTTTTAAGGTTCAGTGATGGGTAAAGATTTTTGGGTTGGTGTTGGTTTTTAGTGTTTGGGAATGGATGGAGGTTATGGTAATGTGAGGTTTTAGAGGTTCAGAGATTTGGTGGAGTTTAAATATAGAAAGGGTTTTTAGGGTTCAGGGATGCAGGAGTTTGGGGTGGTGATGGGCTTGATGGAACATTTATGGGTGGCTTTCAGGGGTGGTGAGGGCTGTTTAGTGTTTGGAATGAGTGGAGTTTATGGGGGTGTGGGATTTTAAGGGATTAGGGAAGGGTGGGGTTTAGGCGTAGAAAGTTTTTTTTGGGGTTCAGGAATGGGTAATTTAGCAGTAGTGAGGGGGTATTAGGTTTAGAGATGGGTAGAGTCTGGTAATTGAAAGGGCTTTAAGCGTTCATGGATGGGAGGAGTTTATGGATCAGAGATCTGAAGTTTATGCGCAGTTAAGCATTTTCAGGGGGCAACGATGGAAGGTGTTTAGGGGAGGTATCAGTGAATTAAAAGCATCCCAAGTAATTGTTTGACAATGTAAAATATATAAATCCGAAATAATGTCCCCTGAATTAAAGGACTGAAATAAAATATCTTTGACAAAAATATGTCTGAAAGTAAGACCTGCAACCATTTCATTTACATCTAAAAAAAAAATTAAGTACGCAGAAGGCAATTTCGAGAAACAAAGACTTTCTATGAATTGGTTTCGTAGAAATGCTAGATACGGTTCATCCTGAACATTTCTGTAAAATCATTTAGATGAAATGGTTTCTCAGTAATGCTCCATGCAGTAATGGCCGAGGAGGGAAGCACAGAAGCAGTCGGATGCCGAGCCTTATTCTCTGGACCCTTTGGGGCCTTGGAGCAATGGCCGAGGAGGGAAGCACGGATGCAGTCCGATGCAGAGCTCCGATCCTCTCGACCCCTGGGGCCTCGGAGGAATGGTAGAGGAGGGAAGCACGGATGTAGTCAGGTACACAGCCGTGATCCTATGGACCCCAGGAGCATTGCAGTAATGGCCGAGGAGGGAAGCACGGATGCAGTCGCATGCAGAGCTCTGGACCCCTGAGGGCTCGGAGTAATGGCTGAGGAGCGAAGCACGTTGCAGTCAGATACAGAGCCCTGATCCTCTGGACCCCTGGGGCCTCGGAGTAATGGTAGAGGAGGGAAGCACGGATGCAGTCAGATGCAGAGCCCTGATCCTCTGGACCCTTTGGGATCTTGGAGTAATGGCAGAGGAGGGAAGCACGGATGCAGTCAGATGCAGAGCCCTTATCCTCTGGACACCAGGGGCCTCGGAGCAATGGCAGCGGAGGGAAGCACAGATGCAGTCAGATGCAGAGCCCACTCTCTGGACCCCGGGGGCCTCGGAGCAATGACAGAGGAGGAAAGCACGGATGCAGTCAGATGCAGAGCCCTGATCCTCTGGACCCTTTAGGGTCTTGGAGTAATGGTAGAGGAGGGAAGCACGGATGCAGTCAGATGCAGAGCCCTGATCCTCTGGACCCTTTGGGGTCTTGGAGTAATGGCAGAGGAGGGAAGCACGGATGCAGTCAGATGCAGAGCCCTTATCCTCTGGACACCAGGGGCCTCTGAGCAATGGCAGAGGAGGGAAGCAAAGATGCAGTCAGATGCAGAGCCCACTCTCTGGACCCCGGGGGCCTCGGAGCAATGACAGAGGAGGAAAGCACGGATGCAGTCAGATGCAGAGCCCTGATCCTCTGGACCCTTTGGGGTCTTGGAGTAATGGTAGAGGAGGGAAGCACGGATGCAGTCTGATGCAGAGCTCTGAGCCTCTGGAGCCTCGGAGGAATGGTAGAAGAGGGAAGCACGGATGCAGTCAGATACACAGCCCTGATCCTCTGGACCCCAGGAGCATTGCAGTAATGGCCGAGGAGGGAAGAACGGATGCAGTCAGATACACAGGCCTGATCCTCTGGACCCCTGTGGCCTTGCAGTAATGGCAGAGGAGGGAAGCACTGGTGCAGTCAGGTGCAGAGCCCTGATCCTCTGGACCCCTGGGGTCTTGGAGTAATGGCAGAGGAGGGAAGCACGGATGCAGAGCCCTGATCTTCTGGACCCCTGGGGCCTTGGAGCAATGACCGAGGAGGGAAGCACGGATGCAGTCAGATGCAGAGCCCTGATCCTCTGGACCCTTTAGGGTCTTGGAGTAATGGCAGAGGAGGGAAGCACGGATGCAGAGCCCTGATCTTCTGGACCCCTGGGGCCTTGGAGCAATGACCGAGGAGGGAAGCACAGATGCAGTCAGATGCAGAGCCCTGATCCTCTGGACCCTTTAGGGTCTTGGAGTAATGGTAGAAGAGGGAAGCACGGATGCAGTCAGATACACAGCCCTGATCCTCTGGACCCCAGGAGCATTGCAGTAATGGCCGAGGAGGGAAGAACGGATGCAGTCAGATGCAGAGCCCACTCTCTGGACACCGGGGGCCTCGGAGCAATGGCAGAGGAGGGAAGCACGGATGCAGTCAGATGCAGAGCCCTGATCCTCTGGACCCTTTGGGGTCTTGGAGTAATGGCAGAGGAGGGAAGCACGGATGCAGTCAGATGCAGAGCCCTTATCCTCTGGACACCAGGGGCCTCTGAGCAATGGCAGAGGAGGGAAGCACAGATGCAGTCAGATGCAGAGCCCACTCTCTGGACCCCGGGGGCCTCGGAGCAATGACAGAGGAGGAAAGCACGGATGCAGTCAGATGCAGAGCCCACTCTCTGGACCCCGGGGGCCTCGGAGCAATGACAGAGGAGGAAAGCACGGATGCAGTCAGATGCAGAGCCCTGATCCTCTGGACCCTTTGGGGTCTTGGAGTAATGGTAGAGGAGGGAAGCACGGATGCAGTCTGATGCAGAGCTCTGAGCCTCTGGAGCCTCGGAGGAATGGTAGAAGAGGGAAGCACGGATGCAGTCAGATACACAGCCCTGATCCTCTGGACCCCAGGAGCATTGCAGTAATGGCCGAGGAGGGAAGCACGGATGCAGTCGCATGCAGAGCTCTGGACCCCTGAGGGCTCGGAGTAATGGCTGAGGAGCGAAGCACGTTGCAGTCAGATGCAGAGCCCTGATCCTCTGGACCCCTGGGGCCTCGGAGTAATGGTAGAGGAGGGAAGCACGGATGCAGTCAGATGCAGAGCCCTGATCCTCTGGACCCCTGGGGCCTCGGAGTAATGGTAGAGGAGGGAAGCACGGATGCAGTCAGATGCTGAGCCCACTCTCTGGACCCCGGGGGCCTCGGAGCAATGACAGAGGAGGAAAGCACGGATGCAGTCAGATGCAGAGCCCTGATCCTCTGGACCCTTTAGGGTCTTGGAGTAATGGTAGAGGAGGGAAGCACGGATGCAGTCAGATGCAGAGCCCTGATCCTCTGGACCCTTTGGGGTCTTGGAGTAATGGCAGAGGAGGGAAGCACGGATGCAGTCACATCCAGAACTCTGGACCCCTGGGGCCTCGGAGTAATGGCCGAGGAGGGAAGCACGGATGCAGTCAGATGGGGAGCCCTGATCCTCTGGAGCCCTGGGAGCAATGGCTGAGAAGGGGAGCACGGGTGCAGTCACATGCAGAGCTCTGGGGTCTCAGAGTAATGGATGAGAAGGGAAGCACAGATGCAGTCACATGCAGAGCCCACTCTCTTGACCCCTGTAGCCTTGGAGTAATGGCCGAGAAGGAAGCACTGGTGCCCTGATCCTCTGGACCCCAGTGGCCTCAGAGTAATAGTAGAGGAGGGAAGCACGGATGCAGAGCCCTGATCTTCTGGACCCCTGGGGCCTTGGAGCAATGACCGAGGAGGGAAGTAAGAGTCACTGTACTTATAAATTCATCAGTTATAACAAAGGTGATATCACCGATATAGAGGACTATAGCCATCCAAGCCTCAAGGCTTAACCAAATTATTTTCTTACATGCAATATGGAACACATAGATCATATCACATAACCAGTGTTCTACATTTAGTAATTTATTTAATTTGTACTACCAGTGGACTACAACGTAAATACGATTGTTAATTTTTAAAGACATTATTTCTCTTAGAGTAATGTTCCCAGGCTGGCCGATGGCCGCTTGTACACAACCAGGGTTCGAATTAGCAGAAAAGGAAAACCGCTTTCTCCGAGCTTCAAGGCTTTGGTGAACGAGAAGTTAAGAGCAGACACGCGTATTCAGGCAACATGGACAGAAGGTAGATTAAGAGTCATAAGTCACTGCTGAGGTACCACATCAGTCACAGATATGTTTCTGGAAATATACACACCCGTACACACACCCACGCCGTTCACACAGCCACGCTCGCTTTGGTATACAATGAATCCGGATGGAATCATCCCATGAATTCTCACCATCCTCAGCCGGTACCTACCACCAATCACGATAGAACTCCCGATCTCCAAACCGCATCAGCTCAGCTACAAAGTTCATACAAGAGTGGAAGAACCAGTAGAAAAAGATGAGCCAGATCATGTGATTTGGAACCTGAAAAAGAACTTAGGATAAAGTGTCATGACTTCTAGATATATCAAGCAAGAGGTTAAATAACGACTACAGCATCCAACATATTAACATCCATTCAGAACATTCAAGCCTTTCAGAAGGGCTAGAACCGGTCCATCAGCTTTGAAACCGTGCAGATCCTGTGCAGACCCTGTTCAGGGTCCACTGGCTCCCTCTACAAAATCACGACCTGAACAACTCTACTTCAGTCTAAGCTAAAGGTGGCAGTCGCATGAACGGCAGACCTGGTGCAGAGCCAGGTGACGTGAATCATACTACGATTTACTCCAAATACATCAGATTCCTCAACTAGTTTGAGCAAATCCAGGCTTTACATGTCTGTAAGGAAAGGTTATTTACAGGTGATCAGATTCCTCCATCAAAGACATCTATACTAAATTCATGAGCACCCTGCAATTCCCTCTAGCTGGCTAGCACAAGGTGCACTCCACTGGAAGTTCATGGTTACTGCTCGTCCAAGACAGATCTGGAATGCTTTTCTCCAAAGAACAATTCCTAGCTTGTATTCAAGAATCCAAAGACTACTCATGAGGGAGAGCTAGGCGGAAAACCAAGGCCAATCAAAATTGAGGGGAAACAGATAACCTGTAAACAAATAGATTTCTAAGGGCTGACACTGTCCTCCAAAAACGTAGACTGACCACCATTTGGAGCCTTTGCAAACGGGAAACTTTGTTAAAAGCTGCAGTGGTGATTTTACCTCTATCCCATCTCCGACCTGGGACGGAATAAATCTCTTTCACATTAAATGTAACATTCATTATGTTGCTAATTTGCAGCCTCTCAAGTATCAGCGCTTCCTGGGCGAGTTCACCTATGGGGCGGTTACTTTCATACCTTGCCTCTTTCAGGCCCGGGGTTTGTTCTCCTGGTTCGGATCCTTCTTGGAAAGATGCACTCACTTTAAGCCAAAGCGGTTTTCCAGTGGCAGTTACTTCTGCTTGCAGGCTAAAGAGCATGGGGCGCTTCTTCCAATTTCTTTCCCGGCTCCCTTCCAAAGGGCCTGATTCTGCATCTCTATGGAGTTTCTACCCAAGATCTCCTCCGATTTTCACCTTCACTAGGACATTATGCTTCCACACTTTTGCCCCACCAACCCTGGTTGTCTGTGTAGGTGGAACTTCACTCCCCGATTGGCTGGATCTATACACAGCGGTCCTGCGCTCTGCACTGTTCTGATAGTCCTGATGTCACCTTTGCAATGAGCTGATGGGACGGAGCCTATTGTTGCCGCGTTTACCTGCTGGGTGTCGATGGGCGAGGCGACCATTTCACCATATGCAGGGAGGGGTTCCTCTACGGACAACAGTGTGAGACTGTTCTAGCAAGATGGCAGTTTTCTGGGTGGATGTCAGGGGTGTGTACTGTTATTAGTCAGGCCACCACCTGGCCTTAGCCTGGGACCTTCATAAACCACTACACGCTTCAGTTTCTTGGCTCTGGCACTGGTTCAGGCCTGCAGGGTCGCTTTATGTATTGATTTGTGTGTGTGAAATGACTCTTCCTGTCTGTGTCTTGGACCAAGGCCCTCATTGCTACTGGCTAGGATCTCCCAGAAGAGCTGGCATGAGGGAGATGGACGAAGACACTGGCTTTCCAGCTGACCTTCATTGGACAGAGTCCTACTTTTCTATGTCCCAGTACGGCTTCTTACTCTTGCCCGTTCTGCTTTCTACTCTCTATCCATGGAAGCATTTGGCATTTAGTTGATTACTGCTCATTAGGGAGAGCTTCTGGAGGGAGACCCTCTAACGGCTCCCACCAGGGAGGGGAGACAATCATTTGAAAAAAAAATGATATTAGGGCTTGCAGGTGCCTGCCGGCCACCCTTGCAGCGGACTAGACAGAGGAGAGGATTGAGTGGTATGAAGATCACTGTAAATAATCAGGGTGTTAACAAAATCATGGTTGTGTGTGTACTGAACCCAAGGCATTTAAACAGAAGGTCTGGTTACACTCTACTGCAGAGGTGTGTCCTACACATGGGGCTATGGAACAGGGATCAAACTATCAACTAACCACACAAAACCAAACACCAACAGAACAGACTATTGAACAATGGCAACTCTAGTTCAATCTTACTAGATCTGTAGAAAGGGTGCCCAGATAGGGAACTGGCTGCACTGCTAGAACAATGGTAGTCAGGGCTCGATAAATGCAAAACAAAATCAGGGAAAGTCGCATCTTGCGTCAGAACAAGGAGCAAGAGCCATGCTTCAGGAGCAGAGATGCGAGAGATCAAGGCCACTGAGCAGGCATGATGTGCTTCAGACATGCTTACAGGCTAGCAGTACGATGAGAGACATGACAGGCACAGAGATAGGTTGCACTTACAGCAAGTTTCAGAAGGCGCTCAATCATTCGTGTGTAGTCCATGTCCTAGAAGAGAAAGTTCAGAAACGTCAGTTAACACTTCGTTGTAGGTGCTGCTATTATATGCTCAGACTGTTTTTGTTAGTAACACCTTAGCCCGGGAGTCTACGACCTACTTACACATCCTGACATCTGGATACAGAAATGCAACGTATTCCTGCATATTGCACAATGCGGTCATCAGTGCATTGTTAAGTCCCAGTTCAGGAGTTTGAGTGGGTGTCACAGGACAGCTTTGTATCATGAGACCGTTAAGTTTGTGTTTATAGTTGTATTGATTCTGATCAGAGACTCTGGGATCCAAGGATTTCATAAATAAAATTTCTTGCAGTGGAAGGGGGCGAGGGGTAGCGAGCGGTCACAAGAATGATGTAGAGACTGTAGGACAGAGAGGATGAATGATGAATGAAGGAAGAAATGGATAGAGTGATGGCTTCAGAGAAGAATGGAGAGATGAATAGAGATGCAGAGGAAGGGATGGATAAAGGAAAGGCTGGATGGAGAGGAAGATGGAAAGGAATGATCGGTGCGAAGAGTAAAGGGTGATTGATGGAAAGATAGCTTGATCGATGAAGATGGTGAGAAGGAAGTATGGACGAAAAGGAAGGAAAAACAAATCAGGTCGGAGAAAAGGAACGATGGTTAGAAAGATGAGAAAAGGGAGAATGGATAGAAAAGGTGCAAAAAAGATGGAAAGAAAAAAGGAAAGCAAGATGGATGAACAAAGGACAAGACTGAAAAAAGGAAGGAAACTTAAGAATTCCAGAATTCCCTCAAGGGGAGCAATCTACTGAACGACTGCTGGGTTCGCTTGCCTCATCCACTTGCGGATTGCGCTTTGGGACATGGTTTAAAACAGGGTGGACTTTATTTTCCTAGCTGCTGCCTTTGATCTCACTTCAATAAAGCAACTATTCTCTTCATCGTGTCAGCAGTTTGAGATTTTGTTAGGAATATAGGAAAGACTGGGAGGAGGGTCTCCTCCTTGGGGTGTATCGGCAGGTATGAAGGAGCGCAAGGCTGAGAAGCGATGCTATTTTGGCGGAGTGTAGGTAGGGTCTGTCAGACAAAACACAAAAGGTGATGGAAGGATGCTTGCAACCAGTCTAACCACTGGCAATCGCTGGGGGTAGCATTCCAATCAATCGTTTTATTCACCATGCCACCTTAGTTTGGAACCAGCCATATTCATCTCAGTCTTGACCCTGCTCCAATGGGAACAGTTCAGTGCGAACTACCACATAACTGGGTATGATATTAACCCCACCCATGCATCCCCCTACTACCTGGCCCCCAGCAGCATTGCGACTCGTCCACGCCCTTGAAGGCATTATCGTCATTGTGCAGAATATTGGCACAAAGCATTGGCAAAGCTAATCAGTCAAAAAGGCACAACTTATTTGCTTTCCCAGTGAGTCCTAAATTTGTATAGCTCATACGGTCTGTACACTGATTGATGAATGCAGCGATGCTCCAGGTTAATCACCTTCCCTTTGTAAAGCAGATCAGACGTAAAGTACTCTGCTACTCTGGTGAGTCTGGATCGCAAAAACACAACTTTGAAAACGCAATGAAAGAATCCCGGGAATCATGGGGTGCCTCACGAGAGCATTGAATGGTAATGCTTTCTACACACTTGGACTTCAGAGGGAAGGTAGGCCGGGTGTGTTGTGCTCTAGGTGCGGTAGCGTGGCAATGGACCCTGAAGCTCCCATTGATCAAAAGCCCAACATGTAAAAATAATAGTTTTGAACTCCACCTTGAAACACATTAAACACCTTACCACCTGCTAAGCAAAGTTTGCATTGGGAAAGGAAGGGTGGGAAGCAACGGAGGAGCAGGTGTGGGAAGAACTCAACAGTAGAGGATGCAACGTGAAGTGTGCAGGAGAGCATATATCTCTGAAGCGGGAGAGTGGAGGAGCAGAAGAGCTCGCTGGGACATAAGTTACAAATGGATGGTCAGATTGACTGACATCTTGTTTTGTCTAGACAGATTTTCAGACCCCTTTGCACATCTAATGAGCGACAAGTCCTTTCCGCTGGATTGGAACGGTTGAGGAATAAGGTTAGAAATCCATGCATCCAATCCACATGCAAATCCGACACCACATTCAGAAGAAAACTCATTACTACTCCTACGAAAGACTGAATAAGGCCCATGAGAGCACAGGGCGTGGATTCCACCGACTGCACAGAATTAATGGCCACCAGGAAAGCAGCGATACATGAGCAATGCTGCAGGGTTAAGTTGTGCATAGGTTCAAAAGGTGGACCCATCAACTGATAGCACAATATGAATTCATTGGGGGGAGGGGAGGGGGATATTTTCCAATAAACTGCAGTTGTCAGTCTTAATCAAAACTTCTTTCGTTAACACATAATTCAATGACAGACAGGGATCTGAATGGGGAAAAAAAACAACTTTGATACCCTCTACGAAATCCTTCTCAACTGCGATTTTAAAGAAAGAGGTTACATTAAATAACCACCACCTGTTCATTTCTAGCAGGGCTAGGATTATGTTGTATACACCAGATTCACAATCTCTTCCACTTCAATGCTCATGATGTTTCAGTGGGAGGAGTCTTCACTTCTTTCTAAATGTCATTCAGACTTGTAGAATACCTAAATGTCCGAATTGTAGTACCTGTAGAGAAGTACCTGTAGTAGCAGCTATTTGAGGAGAGTGCAATTTTTATTGCTCCTTCAGACAAGAATTAAGAAATATACACCATCAAGGTTTCATAGGGACACGTTTTGGGTGACGCATGGGGTATCTTTAGGAAGGCTTGGAATATAATATCTTCACAATGTGCAGGACTAGCTCGTTCAAGGTTATCTCTGCCATTGATGTAGAAAAGTGGACAAGGACTGGACACGAACTAGAGTCTAATGTCCCAAAACTGTGAAGGACTCAGAGTGGTTTTGGTACAGTCAGGGTGGAAGAGGAGGAAAAGAAGGACAAGGACTACACGTGCCTTCTTCTGGCAGAAACCCGGCCTCTTCTCTGGAAGAAAAAAAACCAGTTGTGGCACATTTGCTGTTACTTCTAAGGTTACTGTCTGCAGATCCGTGGTTTACACCCCCTGCATTCTCAGACCTTGCTATGGTAACCCCGGCAGGAATGACTGGCCCTAGCTACAATTTATTTACCCCTCTCCAGAGAGGGAATCCGCTTTCTCCATTAAGAGGTGTTACCAACCAGCAGGTACAGCAAGCAGCTAAGGCTGGACATTTGAGGATAACTTTGCAGTAGGCATCCAAGCATGGTGCCGGAAACCAAGCCGAACCGTGGAGAGCAGGTGACGGCATATGGGGTGTAAATGCCCATCACTGTGGCTTCTTTACAGGCATCCATGGCATCCTGGAGATCTGCAAAGGTGGTCCTCAAGTGCTACAATCTCTCAAAATATGAAAGTACCTTCCCCGAAATCAGTAGCAGTAGTGTAGTGTAGTTCCTATATTCCTAATAGGCTCTGCGCACTGGAATAACATAAACGATAGTTTAGACGTAGGACTGAAGTCACCTAGGTCTCTATTGAGTATGTTAGACTTAATTGTGAATGACAGCTAGCTCAGAGGTCACTAGAAACTCTCGAATAAACAAGGGATTAGTTTCTGACAACCATATAACATGACAACTTTGTTCCGCAAGAATTGGAAATATATCTTCAAAGTCGCGTAAACAAACTCGTTTCACCAGGGTTTTTGCAGAGAAATAGAGAGACTGGCGTTTTAAATAAAAAGGTTATTTATTGAGCATGAGCTCATGCAAGAGAAGTTAATTGCTGCAATCGTAATACTTGCTATGAAGTAAAGTGCGTACAGTAAAAGGAGTATTATGAAATAATACTGTAAAAGCATGATAAGGTTTCTAAGCCATAAGATACTTAAAATAGATAAAATACATACAATGATAAATAATGACTAAAAGTACTCAACTGGTGCATCTAAAATACACCTACCCCGGTGTACCTAACCTAAGCCTATTACAAGGGAAGAAGTAAGTGAGGTGTAGCTTGAGTTAAATAGTTTCTGCCAAGAATCTATCCAAGAATTCTCTAAGGGTCTAATCAGCTCTGTACCTTGGTTATAGAATGAAGGAGATCTTGTATCTCTCTCTCAGGACTCGATCTCCCAGTAACCCGCAAGGGTAGCAGGAAAACACTGGAGCTGGACTTCTCGGCAGGAGAAAAGACAGCATCTCTCTCCGTGCGTCAGCTGGAGGGTCGGCTTCCTTCGGCACTCGCTACAGCAGGGCGTCGGGCAAGTAGTTAATCGATCTGCTCTAAAACACTGTGTTTGCTAGGGCAGATGTGGGTATATTTATACCTGAAAGGTGCAGAGTTTGACGTAAGGATGGACATAATAACGTCACTAAGAACTCGAAGTTCTTTACACGCTTCTGAAGCAGGGGGAAGTCCTGTACTGCTGAAGGCTGGTTGTCTACAAGAACTCGCTGTACTCTAGGAGCTTAGTGGAAGTAGCCATGCCGTATTTGGACTGCATTGGCTGTGCCTAAATATGGTTATGATTCTTATGCCTATATAAGGATATGTTAAGTTATACCTATATAAGGGCATGAATCGGGAAAATTACACTAGAGCCCTAGATACGTTTACAACACTAGAAGCTCATAATGCCAAGAATAAAGTTGCAAAGCTTTTCCTTCCCAACCCATCTGGTCATTTTGAACCCTTTTACAGAGGAGCGAAGGTACAGTATACTGTTTTGGCTCCATCTAAACGGGGATGCTTAAACCACAATGCTCTCCTGGTTAGAAACATGACCGGTAAGTAGAAGGTACTGGAACTCACTTCCACCACAGTTAAGGCTATTCAACACTGAATAGGAAGGCCGTGAAGATGTGGGTCTTTACTGCCCCCTATGAATTTTGCCTCTCCCTCATTTAGTATTCTGTTGGTTATTCTCACTCCCCCCCCCCCCGCCCCTCCCCCTGTTGTCATCAGTAGCTTCGGTAATATCAAAGGTTACATCAGAAATAGGGCAAGCGATAGTAAATACCCAAAAGAAGGATCTGAGGATTGTTTAGGTAACAGCTTGGGAGATGTAATCAATTCTGACTCCAAGCGGCAGATCCAAAACTGAAGTTATTGGCTTCGAGGCAATATCAGGTATAGATGAAGAGGACTTCAAAACCCCACTGAGAGAAGGAGATGCACTAGAGGATGAAGCAGCAAATCACCAGCCTGGTGCTTTGAAATGCCTCCTTCTGACTTGAAGTGCCCAGGAGAAGGGGAACTCCCCTTAGGTATGGACTCCATTGTAAAACCTATGTCTGGGCAGGAAGAGGGGCGCTCCACAATACCTCCAACTCGTCTGCAGGATGGGCTGAGGAGGAAAGCATATAATCCTCTTCATGTTGCTTTGTCTCCTTTCATAAGGGCAGCACTGGCAGGGACACTGCATCAAGTTCTAGATTTGTTGGCAAACTTTAGTTCCATTAGAAGAGGCTTCTGCCTCAGTCTCTTATGTGGCTTTTGGGGACATACGAGCACAAAGGTTAAATTATGGCGTGTCATGAGATTTTCACAGATAGAGGCAATGGGGGTGCAGGGCCAACAGAGTCATGTGTCTGAGAGGTGAGCATGGCATAAAGCATGGGGATAGGGAGGAGACATTCACTCAAAAGTAGAAAAAAGTACAAACGGAAGAAAATCTGAGACCAATGCAGTGGCTGTAGATCCCATGTGTATGGAGGTGTGGAAAAAAGGATTGACCATTGTTGGCATGCATGGTACCTTACAAAGAGCTATACCCAGTGACGCTACATGACTATTACCAACACCAGATAGACCCACCTGTGTGAGTGACTTAACACTGCTGAACACACTTTCCAGATCCAGTCTGGCACCAGGGGAAAGGCTCATCTAAGGAGCAATTACATTTCAGAAGTGGTTTCATTACCTAATGCTGCCCACATATTTAGTTCCACTTTCTTTTTCCATTTTAAACCAGTTATGAAAGAGGCACATACCACATTTGTGCTTCTAAAGAGAACACTTAAAAAAACCAAGCTCAGATGGAGATTGGCATTTATTTTTGGAAGGACACATCTCTATAAGAGTGGACTGGGATCCTTCACAAAGACAGCTGTTCAACTACAGGAACAGTCATGAAGTTGTGTGATGGAGATAAACATGCTGTTGATGCAGAGTTTTAGCCATAATTATGACAAAACGTAAAGATTTTCTTCTCCATAAGTTGGCCTTCGACTGTATTGTCCTCTTAAAGCACCTAGACAAAAAGTATACACAACAATAAAGCTCTCCAGGAACCAACACAATATGGGTGCAGGCTATTCACATTTAACATAGCAGTGCACACGTTAAGGTACTTGGGGTTCCTGGGAAAAGACGCTTATCTACAATTATCAACCTTGGATGGCATAAAAAAATACATTAATGCCAATTTCAATAGGGCTGTGTGATATGAAATTATAAGAGCTCTTAAATAAATATTTAGCTCAATCCTCTTAAAGTTACTGTGCTTCAAAATGCTAACCATGATTTTCTGTGACTGACAGGAATGAAGATTGAACTGAAAATAAACAGGATGAAAAGGGGTATAGGAAGTGGGTGAGCAACCCCATAACAGAGGGGGTGGCATCTGCTTTCTTCCTGGAAACACACAGAATGGACACACTATTTAAGTTGCTTAAAACTTACCCTAAAGGGTTTCATGGAGTTCTGAACGGAAGGAACAATCCACTGAAATAAAAAAAATAGACATTTCAGTGACAGGAAATTACATTTACTAGCTACCACTTTGATAGCATCAGTTAAATACAAACATTTGCATGATAAATTTTGTTAAGTTGGAAGGAATATGTAGCTTTGCTGTCTAGGACGGACATGCAAAGATGTATTCAGTGACATTTTAAACATTGCATAATGTAGTGTGTCAAGTTCAGCTGATTTAGGTTTTTAAAATATATGTATAAGTTGAAGTACACGATTAGAAGTCAGATTTATTAATCTTCAGTGTCCAAAGATAATCTAGGCTACATACATACAAAACTGATTGCCAAAACTGTCTTGCGCTCTAACGTTAGAGCCCCTTGCCCAATGCGGGACAAGGACAACCAGGACCAATCAGAGTAAGTTACAGATGTCATCTAATTGAACATTACAACGCATCAGAGTGGATATGCTCCAGGAGTGACCTATAACTACCGCTCGCAGGTGTTCGTATCTTTAGAATATTTCTGGAAAAGTATTATACAAACCACCACAAAAATACTTACATTTAACCGCTTAACCATGGTGCGAATTCTGCCACGGTGTGGCGGTTTGAAAGAGTGGGCGGGGCCGCGTCGGTCAACGGACGTGCGCAGCACTACCGAGGTAGAGCTTGCGACGGCTGCTGGCCGACACGCGCAGCGAACGGGTTAAAACAGTATAATTTGTAACCTATCCACTTCATTGTTTACACTTGTGAACCATCCAATGAGGTAAATGGTCATAGATTGCCTCTTCCAACAGACCTATTTGCCCTTGGATTTTTGGAACAGAAATGTGAAAGAAAGAAGGGAATGCGGGAAAGAGGCAGATCCATTTGAAACACCTCCCCGGAAGGTGGGTGTTGCCATAACAAATATGGACACCAAGCTACAGAGGTCCTGTTGGCTCTGTTGCTTTTTGGGCCATGTATCGCTTTCTGTGGTCTGACGAAATGTTGCAGGCACCTCCCAACCCTTCTTGGAGTGTCTAGTTTGGGATATTGTCAGGATACACATTTTGTTCTAGACAGGCGCTGAAAAACAGAATAGCAAAGCAGTAAAAGGCTCCTCCTTTCTTGCACCGTCCCCTAAGGTAAAATAATTGCTTGCCTTGATTAGTGCAACCCCCTATGATTCTTTGCATGCACAACCATTTTGTTAGCCATATATGGGAGTAGGATGCTACAGACTCCTAGATGAGACTTCAAAGTCCTATATACTCCTCTATGATGGAGGGAACACATGCTCAGTGTCTTGCCAGGACACCAATTCTTTGCGGTCTTTCCACCCCTCGCTCTCTGCTAATTTCGCCGGGTGGTAAAAATCCTGCAACACTATCCCTGGCAATGGATGTACATCATAGGTTTCAGCTGCAGACCTGCACAGGCTCCAAATGAGTACGGCTAAGCTCTAGATCAGGGATCTCCAACCCGCCAACCACCACCAACCAGTAGCTCGCGGACACCCTGCGAGTAGGATTTTGGTTCCCTTGCAACTGCATACTGCAGTGCAGCAGGAGGGCAATCAGTGTTAGGCTTGGGGGCAGCAAAAGGTTACAGATTACAAGAGGTACTTTTTGTTTTAAACAAATGACCCCTTTGAATGTTTAGAATTACATTTTTAGTATTTGGTTTGTACGCGAGATAGCTAAACTGTCGTCTCTTTTGAGCCCTCTCTTAAATGTCTTCAATTCGGTTTATTTGCTGTATTTTAGAGTGCCACCCATCTCTGCACCTTGCTTAGCCCGTGCTTCAGGGTCCATTTTGAGACTACTCGAGTATTGCTATGACGGCAAATAACTGGAAATTTCTGGAAATTTTGCCTTGCAGGCACCCTGAAACACGAAAACCTGTCAGAATTGTCAAAGCATAACTGATACAAAAAAGGGATGTGCGCACATGCTGGACACCTTTGGATCTCAAAACACAACCTTGGACACAATTGCCTTGAAGGGATCGTCATCAATGGTACCTGCGGCGCAGCGCACCAACAAAAGAGTTCGGACATGTGGGGGACCAGGTGCTTTTTATCACTGGAACCGGGGTTCTATTTTTACCAAACCAAATAAGTTCTATATTTCTATCAATTTAATAAGTGTTATAACTTTGTCTCTTGTACCTTGCAAAGTTTTTTTTTTTTAAATCATGCAATAAACATCACTTACTTGTTACTTGTATCGCTATTTAGTGTCTTTTTGATTCTCTATCTGGAGGACTGGTTGGAAATGAGTTAGGGTTTGCCTAACTGGGTGAGGCCGTTACAAGGAGACCCTGGAGAGGGTTCTTGGTGAGAAAATCCAGATCACCAGGTGCTGCCTCTGACTTCTGTCACTTGCCGGCTAAGAGGCAGGCAAAAACATGGTTCCGACCAGGTAAACATTGGACTATCAAAAAGGGCATCATTAAATGAAAGCAAGGGCCAACATGTTGCTGGTCCAGGCTCGTTGTGGTTGAGGCCCACATTGCTTGCACTTACCAGAGGACTTTGACTGGGACGTATAGCGTTATCAAGAACAGCCCAGTGATGGAGCCTGGGTATCGGAGAAGGAGCTGTGCGAAGACCGCAAGTTCTTCTTGTGTTATTAGACGTACATCTTCACCTCCTGGTCTCAAATGGACAGGGGCTTTTGGGCACATTTATAACATAACAAAGAGCCAAGGAACTAAAGGCTCACCTCCTGGGGGTCTGTGGCCAACAAATGCAGCCTTCAGTGGTCTCTCAACTTTAGTCTTGTCATTTCCTGTGGGGAAATCATTTCCTAGCACACTGGGGAAAAGTTCTAAAAGTGTTAGAAGACTAACAGAGTTGGGAGTGAAGCTCTGGATTTGCATCATAAGGTAGGGAAAGAAAGGAAGTGATGTCAGCATGCAAGATGGCACTTATAAGAGACTGCATTCCATTCCTTCCAGGGTGATATGGAATCAATGTGGGAGCACTGCTACAAAATTACATGGATAGATTCTGGTGCCTCGGGTATATAATAAGGTGAAAAATCTGCAGCTAAAAGTATCCACCAGAGGCAGCCCTTTAATTGAAGTCATATATGGCACAACAGAGAGGCAAAATTAGTAAAAGGTTAGATTTATTTTATATGGTGTGCCCAGCTTAAACACGAAGTAAAAAAAAGTGAGGGTGGGCAGGGTGAGAGTTTTCAACCCTGCCAACAGGATAAGAGAAGAGACGGGGAATAGTTTGGGAGATTCCGCAAAGCCGCTTACAATAACAGTTATTCACAACACGTTGGAAAGGTGGGCAAACACAGCCCAAGATAAAAGGAGCAAAACTAGACACCGGGTGAGACTGGCAGTGTTCGAGCCGGTATAGACACTGGGTGGTATTGCAGACTTAATCAGATATCAAACTCTAGATTTACATTTAATGAACTGAGTGTGTATAAAACTAGGACATCAATTTATTCTAGTACTTCTGAATAACATTGGTTTGTAAAGTCTTCTGTAAAAGACCACTCCTGAGGTTTAACACAAGCACACCCGCTGTAGCTGAAGTACACATCCGCATGAGGGTGAGGACAATGTTTGTACTTCTAAACTGCCTCACCAATTAGTATGGGAAGAAAATGTATAAGTCAGTGGCACAGAAGAAAACCTCTTACCTGCTGGATCAGCCCAATAAGTAACTGAATAAAGAAAAGCTGGAAAAAACCAAACATAGGCCATTATTTAAATACAGAATGAAAATGCCACAAAAATAACATGCAAATAAGGCCACCTTAAGAGTCAAGCAGCTCAGGATACAAAATAACATACAACATTCGTCAGCATAGCATGGCCTGAGGATGGGTGCAGACTTTTTTATATAATCTCAATTAACTTTGCAAGGTTACCGCAAACGCAGGTTTAATAGTATATAGTTGAGAACTGATTGACTTTGAAATGGACTCCATCTGTAAGAGTTTTAACCCCTTGCATGGCACACACCTATCCGCACTGTGCGGGAGTTTTGAATAGTGGGCGGGATTCTGACAGCCCCCGGCCGTCCTCAGCACACGCCCACGGTGATGTCGGATGGCCAGGGCCGTCCGAAGCATGCAAGGGGTTAAGATTAAAAACATTCAACTACTTCAGTTTTTGCAGGGTTTTTATCATATTTTGTTTCATTTCATCACACTTTGTATGAAAATTTTACTTAACAAGGAATATGCATTTGTTAAGTAGCTTTGTTTTAAAGGTGAGCCGTTTAGGCAGGCCTTAATTTTATTGGCAAACTACTAAGTGACCTTGGAGTGAACTGTTGCTTACGGTATTTCGACAAAAACATGCAGCATTTGCACAATGTAATGTCGCCGAAAGGTGAAAAGATTGATGTGCTGAACAGGGGCAGAACACTGTACAGGGGCAAAATCAATGATCGAGTCAACAAGTCATTGCAGAGGTGGGTGAATCCTGAGAGCAGAAGTGGAGTGGTACTGTGTCATGATGTAGTGTTCTTTAAAGGGATGGGTCTTTATATGGGCTGGCAAATCCCAGCATGATTGGTACCGATGGATGACAAACCCAGGACTAGCTGGGGGCAAGAGGAGACATACCATATGTAAGGATCACAGTCACTCAGAAGCCCAAAATCTATTATAGTGTATTTACATAACAAACCTTTCACTGCTACTTAGAACAGATTACTCAAATGTGAATGGCTATTTATAGATACTGACAGATTTAAAAAAAAAAACTAACTTCGAGAGGACTTCCTCGGATACAGCCTCCAACTTTGCGCCGAAGAAGGATTTCGACTTACATTTCAGAGACTGAGTTCCAAGGTAAAATCTCTGACTGGGATGAACCTAGGTGGGGTGCCGGGGCAACCCTCCATTGCGGTCGGCCTGAAACGGCCCGGTCTACCTGGACCATAGACTATTATTACTTATTTGTGCTTTTTGAAACTTCTTTCTTAAATCTTTTGAAATTCATATCTCTGGTCCCCCTTATTGGACTTTAGTAGTTTTGGTGTTTGTTTGTTGCATTTTACACTTTTTTTAAATATAAATTGGAGGGGGATTTTTGTTATGTTCTGTTTGGCCGATCTTCTCTGTGCCATGGCTATCACGGATTGAGCTCCAGTTTAAATTATTAAAACTTACCTGGGCCGTGCAGGCAAGTGACTTTATTAAATGTGCTGAACTACCATACACCTCAATTAATAATTCACTTCCTTATAATGAGTTTATCCATCTGCATATATATATATTTTAGTAGCACAAGCACACAGGCTAAATGCGCTACGCTATACGGTCTGGATGTCAGAAAAGTTGTACAGTTTTTCAAAGGTTTTTTTTTTTTCAAAGGTAAGTTGTACAGTTGTAACTAGAATATATAGAATATATTAACACCTTAAGGAAGTCACACCGACTTTATCAATTACAGTCTCTTGCATGAAAACATCAACTTGAAGTTGTGACAAGTTACTATGAAATGACATATCATATGTAGCTCTAAACAGTCTTTCACAATGGATTGTTTCCTTTATTACACTAGGTTATCAATTAGGTACTAAACCTCTCCGTGAAGTGCAAGAGGTTGTTTGTTCGGGGTGAAGACAACTACTGCAGGCTGATTTGCAGAATGTGCCTTTAGCGGATATCTGTAGGTCAGCCGCTTGGAAGTCTGTTCATATTTCACAAGGCACTCCCATCTAGATCCTGATGCTAGAATTGAATCGAGTGCGTGTTGGGCTGCCTTGAGAAACCTCTTCCACCAACTCCTTTACTAGGAGTACATACCTTTCTGCAATTCTTCCACCCCTTCTTCCTCACGGACGAGAGCCACATGTTTTAGGGGTTTGCTTGACACCAGTCTAATGTTCTATGAATATGAGTAAAGATCCTACAATGCAACATCAATGGTTACTTACTTGAAGGCCCAGGTCTGTACTGTAGAAAATCTTCCATAAAGTCCTTAACCATTATGCCTCCCCATATATTATTTTCTGTAAGGGCCAGAGGGAATTAGAGAAAGTTTGTAGATCACCCGATCCTTCAAAAACAACCAGCTCGCAGAAGCAGCCTGTTAGTACAAGACATCAGGGGATACGGAAGCCCCTGGAGTCTTAAGAGACAAGTTGCTTTTTTCAGCTTTAAAGCCCATCACTGGAATCAGTGAAGTGGAATTTAGGCAATTAATGAGATTACCATGTGGTGCAATTTAGATTTGCAGGCTTTCCTCTTGTTTTTCATAATAGGGAACATTGCAAAAGCTTTGCCTTTGATACACCGAGGGGGGCGTTTGTCTGCAAGGATTCGTGGGACTGTTCACCCTCACCCCTTTATTGGTTTAAAGTGTTCATGAGTCCTAGGACGGAAATGTACCCAACTTTTATGCATAGCAACAAAGATTCTATGATGATTGAGAAATCCCAGCTGGAAGATGGGGGATAGTTCAGACATGTGAATCTATGAAAGATCCAATGCAGGACTAAATAAAGATCCCCCAGGGGAGGGAAGTGTTGTGCTCCTGACTGAAAGGGGGTATTGGAAGGGTGTTCTTGTCAGCAGCTGCCTTCAGGAGCAAATGAGTGCTTGGGAAACAAGCATTAGAAATGCAATAGGTCTCGCAGCATTAGAGTTAGTGCTTTTAGAATTGTTTATGGTTTTTTTTGTAAATCTTTAGCATTTTTGTTTCCTGTAGCCAATGCTAAAGAATTAAAAAAAAAAGCCATAAACATTTCTAAAAGCTCTAACTCAAATTCTCCGAGACCTATTGCATTGAAAATGCAATAGGTCTCGCAGTAGGAAAGTTTGAGCTATAGGTGTTATTTATTTTTTTGTTTTTTATTTATGTGTTGTTTTTTCTAAATAGCTAAATTAATAGCTTTCTTCTTTACAAAGCCAATAGTTATAATTTTTGTAAATGTGACACCTCTAGCATTTGTAAAGCAACATGTTTTGTATTAACGGGACTTATATGTGACTTATATGTATTGATATTAAAAAAATCAATGGCTTTAAAAAACAATTAATAATTAATACGTAAATAAAATGGATTTTATTTTATATTGCCAATAGCTTAAAGTTTATTAAATATATTTAGTGAAGATGCTGTGGTTGCGCAGGGTGAGAGTGAGGGTGAGTGAGGGTGAGTGAGTGAGGGTGAGTGAGTGAGGGTGAGTGAGGGTGAGTGAGGGTGAGTGAGGGTGAGTGAGGGTGAGTGAGGGTGAGTGAGGGTGAGTGAGGGTGAGTGAGGGTGAGTGAGGGTGAGTGAGGGTGAGTGAGGGTGAGTGAGGGTGAGTGAGGGTGAGTGAGGGTGAGTGAGGGTGAGTGAGGGTGAGTGAGGGTGAGTGAGGGTGAGTGAGGGTGAGTGAGGGTGAGTGAGGGTGAGTGAGGGTGAGGGGTTGAGGGGGTGAGGGGGTGAGGGGGTGAGGGGGTGAGGGGGTGAGGGGGTGAGGGGGTGAGGGGGTGAGGGGGTGAGGGGGTGAGGGGGTGAGGGGGTGAGGGGGTGAGGGTGAGGGGGTGAGGGGTTGAGGGTGAGGGGTTGAGGGGGTGAGGGGGTGAGGGTGAGGGGGTGAGGGGGTGAGGGGTTGAGGGTGAGGGTGAGTGGGGGTGGGTGAGGGTGAGTGGGGGTGAGGGAGGGTGAGGGTGGGTGAGGGTGGGTGAGGGTGGGTGAGGGTGGGTGAGGGTGGGTGAGGGTGGGTGAGGGTGGGTGAGGGTGAGTGAGGGTGAGTGAGGGTGAGTGAGGGTGAGGGTGAGGGTGAGTGAGGGTGAGGGTGAGTGAGGGTGAGGGTGAGTGAGGGTGAGAGGGTGAGGGTGAGTGAGCTACATCTAATGACTTCAGAGGACTCGCCGATTGTGCGCCGAAGGCGCGCCAAAGGTAAGCCCGTCTACGCCCGTCCGCGACCGGATCGCGACCAGCGCCAGGACCCCTGGCCCACGAAGACCCCGACCGACCCGCCTGACGTACTCCGCCGCCACCCTCACCGCTCTCAACACCGGCCGACTCCCAGAATGCCATCAAGCCTCTCCACGACGTACCCACGGACCCTTCAGCTGCCACGCCTGCAAGTTCACCTGCATCCGGACCTGCCTCGCACCAGCACCCACCAAGCCGAACACCAGCAGTACCCACCTCAAGTGCATCCTGCTCAACACCCGCTCCATCCACAGACATGCCATCGAACTCTGGAACCTCCTCGACACCACAGCTCCAGACGTTGCCTTCCTCACGGAGACCTGGATGAACGCCTCTTCAGCTCCCGACATCGCCATCGCCATCCCAGAGGGCTACAAGATCGTCCGGAGGGACCGAAACGCCAACCAGATGGGAGGAGGCATCGCCATCATCCACAGGAGCACCATCCGTCTCACGACCAGCACCGACAACTCCCTGACCACCGCCGAACACCTGCATTTCCAGATCCACACCAACCCGAACACCACCCTCAGAGGCACCCTGATCTACCGACCCCCTGGACCACGCACACAATTCAGCGAGGACATCGCCGACTTCGTCAGCCCACATGCCCTCCCCTCCGCTGACTACATCCTCCTGGGAGACCTCAACTTCCATCTGGAGAACAACAACGACCGCAACACCAGCACCCTGCTCGACAACCTCACCAACCTGGGACTCAAGCAACTGGTGTCCACCCCCACCCACCTCGCCGGACACACACTCGACGCTGTCTTCTCATCCAGCAAGGACATCAACTTCAGCCACACCACAGAGCTTCAATGGACGGACCACAGCTGCGTCCACTTCACCTTCAAGAAAACAACGACCCACCACCACCAGCAACAGACCGCCCGCAGAAGCTGGAACAAGATCACAGCAGACCAGCTCGCCACCTCCCTGAGCCAGCACCCTCCTGCCAGCTCAGCGAACCCCAGCCAGGCCGCCGACAACCTCACGAAGTGGATCAGCAACTGCGCGGACGAACTCGCCCCACTGAGGACCCCGCCCAGCAGACCCGGCAGCAAGAAAGCCCCATGGTTCACCGACGAACTCAAGAGCTCCAAGAAGAACTGCCGAGCCCTCGAGAAAGTCTGGAGAAGGGAACCGACACCGGACAACAGGACCTCCTTCAAACTTGCCACCCGGAAACACCACCAGCTGATCCGCGCCGCCAAGAAAACAGCATTCAAGGACCGGTTGGACAACAACGCACACAACTGCAAGGAACTCTTCAACATCGTCAAAGAGCTTTCCAACCCCAGCGCAGGAAACAACGACATCACCCCATCGCAAGACCTCTGCAACTCCCTGGCTTCATACTTCCACAACAAGATCGCGGACATACACAACAGCTTCAACAACCAACCAACGCACACCATGACCGAACAACCACCCCCCACCACCACCCTCCACGCCTGGACCCCGATCAGCACCGAAGACACCATCCGCACGATGAACTCCATCCACTCCGGATCACCGACCGACCCCTGCCCTCACCACGTCTTCAACAAAGCTGACGCTGTCATCGCACCCCACCTGCGAGACATCATCAACACATCCCTCGACACCACCATCTTCCCCGAGAGCTGGAAACACGCCGAACTCAGCGCCCTACTCAAGAAACCAACAGCGGACCCCACCGACCTCAAGAATTACCGCCCCATCTCGCTCCTCCCGTTTCCAGCCAAAGTCATCGAGAAGACCGTCAACAAGCAGATGGCCGCTTTCCTCGAGACGAACGGATCCCTCGACCCCTCACAGTCCGGCTTCCGAGCCAACCACAGCACCGAGACCGCCCTCATCGCCGCCACCGACGACATCCGAGCCCTGATGGACAATGGAGAAACAGCGGCCCTCATCCTCCTAGACCTCTCCGCGGCATTCGACACGGTCTGCCACCGCACCCTAGTACGGCGCCTCAGCAACGTCGGAATCCAGGACAAGGCGCTGGAGTGGATCACCTCCTTCCTCGACGGGAGAACACAGAGAGTCCGCCTACCACCGTACAAGTCAGAGGCCACCGAAGTCATCTGCGGCGTCCCCCAAGGATCATCTCTGAGCCCCACCCTCTTCAACGTCTACATGAGCCCCCTCGCGGCCATCGTACGCAAACACAACCTCAGCATAATCTCCTACGCCGACGACACCCAGCTGATCCTCTCCCTGACCAACGACCCCGCCGCCGCCAGAGCCAACCTGCACGAAGGGATGAAAGAGGTAGCCGAGTGGATGACGACCAGCCGCCTGAAACTGAACTCAGACAAGACGGAGGTCCTCATCCTGGGCTCCTCTCCCTCCGCCTGGGACGACTCCTGGTGGCCTCCCGCCCTGGGCACCGCACCCAAACCGACAGACCATGCACACAACCTGGGCTTCATCCTGGACTCCTCCCTCTCCATGACCAGGCAAGTCAACAACGTCTCCTCGGCATGCTTCAACATCCTACGCATGCTACGGAAGATCTTCTGGTGGATCCCCACCGAGACCAGGAAGACCGTCACCCAGGCCCTCGTCACCAGCCGACTGGACTACGGCAACGCCCTCTACGCCGGGACCACCGCCAAGCTCCAGAAGAGACTCCAGCGGATCCAGAACGCCTCAGCCAGACTCATCCTCGACATCCCACGAACCAGCCACATCTCCGGACATCTGCGAGACCTTCACTGGCTCCCCGTCAACAAAAGAATGCAAATGCTACTTACCAGTATGCATCTGTTCTTGGCATGTAGGGCTGCTGACATTCATATCTGTGCATAGTCCGCCACCTAGTGTTGGGTCCGGATGATTGCACATTGTTGTCCTGGAAGAGTCTTCGAAGTATCACGAGATAGGTGGCTCCTCCCCTGGACTACAGTGCGCATGGGCATCGCCTCCATCCCCAGATTGTTTTTAGCCATAGGCAGAGATGGAGTGAAGAAGTGAGTGATGACCATGCTATAAGCATATGTGTGTATATGAATACATACTGCAGCTGCTACAGGCGCCGGGGAGGAGGGTGGGCGATATGAATGTCAGCAGCCCTACATGCCAAGAACAGATGCATACTGGTAAGTAGCATTTGCAGTTCGAGGCATGTGGGCTGCTGAATTCATATCTGTGCATAGAATACATAGCAGTCCCTCCATTAGTGGCGGCCGCCCGTGCCAGCTGCAGCAGTCTGAAAAAGCGTTTTTAGAACAGCCTGACCAACAGCTGCCTGTTGTTTTGAATGCACGTCTACACAGTAGTGCTTAGTGAAAGTATGAGTGGTAGACCATGTGGCTGCTCTACAGATGTCTTCTAAGGGAATGTTGCCTAAGAACGCCATAGAGGCCCCCAGCTTTCTAGTGGAGTGGGCCCTAGGTGGGATAGTGAGAGTGCGCTTAGCTTTAGCGTAGCATATCTGAATGCACTTTACTATCCATCTAGCTATTCCTGCTTTGGAGATTGCATTTCCCTTGTGTTGTGTGGCAAAAGCAACAAAAAGTTGTTTGGTTTTGCGGAAATCTTTTGTCCTGTCCACATAATACATCAAAGCCCTTTTCACATCAAGTGTGTGGAGCATCCGCTCCGCCAGCGTCTCTGGGTTTTGGAAGAACACCGGCAATTCAATTGTTTGGTTCATGTGAAACTGCGAGACCACTTTGGGTAAGAACTTAGGGTTAGTGCGAAGCACCACCCTGTTGGCATGTACCTGGAAGAAAGGTTCTTGGATGGTGAGCGCCTGCAGTTCGCTAACCCTCCGTAGCGATGTGATTGCTACCAAGAACGCCACCTTCCAGGTTAAAAACTGCAGCTCGCAAGAGTGTAGTGGCTCAAAGGGAGGACCCATCAGCCTTGTAAGAACCACATTGAGGTTCCATTCTGGAGCTGGTGGAGTCCTTGGTGGAATGACTCTTTTGAGCCCTTCCAGAAAAGCCTTGATAGCAGGGACCTTAAAGAGTGACAGGTGTTGTCTATTTTGGAGGTATGCTGCCATAGCCGACAGGTGAATGCGGATGGAAGAGTAAGCTAGATTACACCGATACAGGTGAAAGAGGTAGCATATGATGTTTTGAATGGAAGCGTCTAGCGGGTCAATGCTGTGTTCCACGCAGTAGACAACAAATCTCTTCCATTTAGCCGCATAACAAGCTCTAGTAGTGGGCTTTCTCGCCTCCCGAATGATGTCCATGCAGTCGGGAGGAAGATTGAGGTAGCCAAACTCTAGGACTTCAGGAGCCAGATCGCCAGGTTGAGCTGTTGCGGATCTGGGTGCTGAATGTCGCCATGGCTCTGCGTCAGAAGGCTGGGGGTGAGATGGAGCCTCTGATGTGGTACCACGGACAGTTCCAGAAATGTGGTGTACCATGGTTGACGAGCCCATGTTGGAGCAACCAGGATGAGAGTCATCGAGTGCTGCCTGAGTTTGCGTGCCACCAGCGGTATCAGAGGTGCTGGGGGAAAAGCGTACGCAAATCTGCCTGACCAGTTCATCCACATCGCATTGCCCTGTGATTGGGGGTGTGGGAATCTGGCGGCGAAGCTTTGGCATTTTGCGTTCTCCTTTGTGGCGAACAGGTCGATCTCTGGATGACCCCACCTTTGGAAGTACGGTTGGAGTACTGATGGATGTAACTCCCACTCGTGCATCTGATGGCTGTGTCTGCTGAGCAGATCCGCCATCTGGTTGTCCTTGCCTGGGAGATGTTCTGCCATGAGGAAGATGTTCCTCTGAATGGCCCACTTCCACATGCTCTGAGCCAGATGAGACAGCTGTGGAGAGTGTGTTCCTCCCTGCTTCTGGATGTAGTACATTGCCGTCATGTTGTCCGTCCGGATCAACACGACCTTGTTGCACAGATGTACTTTGAACGCCTTTAAGGCCAAGAAGATCGCCATCAGTTCCAACACATTGATGTGCATCTTCCTTTGCTGAAGTGTCCATAGTCCCTGCACCGTGTAATGGAGTACATGCGCTCCCCATCCCTGGAGAGAGGCGTCCGTTGTCAGGATGATCTGTGGGACAGGCTCTTGGAATGGTCGGCCCTTGCAAAGGTTTTGTGGATTCCACCAATGCAGAGAGTTGTATGCCCGACCGCTCACCAACACTAGGTCTGTTAGTTGCCCATGAGCCTGAGTCCACTGACGTGCTAGGCACTCCTGAAGCGGACGCATATGTAGTCTCGCGTGCGGGACAATGGAGATGCAGGAGGCCATCATGCCTATCAACTGCATAAACACCTTCGCTGGAAGCGAGTGTTGGGGTCTGAATCGTTGGATCAGCGCCTGGATACTGGCGATTCTCACTGAATTCGGCTGCGCAGTGGCTGCCAGAGTGTCGATTGTCGCGCCCAGATACTGTCGCACGTGGGCGGGCTGGAGATGGGACTTCGGGTAGTTCAGAGAGAATCCCAGATCGTGCAGGAGGTGAATGGTGCGTGACACATGGTCCACGCACTGCTGCTCCGTCTTTGCCTGAATAAGCCAGTCGTCTAGGTATGGAAAGACATGGACGTGCTGGCGACGGAGATGCGCCGCCACAGTCGCTAGGCATTTGGTAAACACTCTTGGTGCCGTGGTGACTCCGAACGGCAGGACCCTGAACTGGTAATGCTGGTCTAAAATTGTGAACCTGAGATACTTTCTGTGGGAAGGATGCAGGGGAATATGAAAATAGGCATCCTTCAGATCCAGCGTTGCTAGGAAATCCCCCTGTTGAAGCAGGGGAAGCACCTGCTGCAATGTGAGCATATGGAAGTGCTCCGAGTTGATGTACCAGTTCAGGGGCCTGAGGTCCAGGATCGGCCTGAGTGATCCGTCCTTTTTGGGGATCAGAAAATACAGGGAGTAAACCCCCGTTCCCCGTTCTTGCAGTGGAACGAGCTCGATCGCCCCTTTTTGCAGCATGACCAGTACTTCCTGCTGCAACAAGGTCAAGTGCTCGTCGGACATAGCACGGCTTCTTGGCGGTATGTCTGGTGGAATTGACGTAAGTTCTAAACAGTAACCGTACTGGATAAGAGACCTCACCCACCTGTCCGTGGTGATGGACCTCCACGCCGGCAGGAACTGCTGGAGTCTCCCCCCGACAGGTGTCGTGTGATCGGGGGGAAGTGACAAGACGTCACTGCTTGTTGGAGGTGGTGGACCTGGAGGCATTGTTTCCACGTCCCCTGCCTTTGATATTATTGCCCCTGTAGCCACCCCTGCCCTTGTTGTTGTTATACGAGGACTGGGTGTTACCCTTGTAGTATTGCGTAGACTGGGACGCCTGGCCTCTTGAGGTGCCTCTTGAATTGGAGCGGCGAAAGGATCCGCCCCGAAACTGCTGACTCTGCAGAGCCCCCATAGATTTTGCAGTTTCGGTATCTTTTTTCATCTTTTCTAGGGAGGCATCCACCTCAGGGCCGAAGAGATGGTCAGGATTCACTGTTTGACCCAATATCGTGGTTTGTATGTCGGGTTTGAACCCAGAAATGCGAAGCCAGGCATGGCGTCTGAGTAACACACTTGTATTGATAGCCCTGGAGGCAGTGTCTGCTACATCTAGGGCACACTTGAGGATGCATTTGTAATAAGTTTACCCTCCTGAATGAGCATCTCCCCCGCCTCCTTGTAGTGGTCAGGCAAGTGTTGCAGGATGGCCTCTAGTGTGTCATAATGGGCCCTATCATAACGTGCGAGCAGGGCCTGAGTGTTAGAGATCCTCCAGATGTTTGCTGCCTGTGCAGCAATGCGTTTGCCTGATGCCTCAAAGATTTTGGACTCTTTGTCTGGGGGAGGAGCATCACCAGTAGTCTGCGAATTCGCCCTCTTTCTGGCGTTGGACACCACCAGGGAGTCCAGTGGCAAGTGTCCCTTAATATATGTGGGATCCGTAGGTGCCGCTTTATACTTCCTGTCGATGCGAGGATTGACCACCCGCGCCCGGGTGGGCTCCTTGAACACTTCCTGTGCATGCTTCAGCACGCCTTTAAGCATCGGGAGTGTCTTGACTTGTTTTTCGGCTACCGAGAAGGTGTCGACCAAGAAGTCCGCATCCACGGGGTCCGAGTGCAGCTCGACGTCGTGGTTCGCTGCAGCTCTCTCAATCAATGCATTGAATGCCGCCGAGTCCTCTGTCGGGGACGTCTTGGCGGCGAAAAGTTGAGCGTCCTGGCCCGATTGCGGGTCGTCCGTGTCGCCTCCCGCTGTCCAGGGCACATGCTCCTCGTCCGGATCCGAGTACGCAGGATAGGTGTACTCGGCCTCTTCCTCGTCCACATCAGGCACGGGGGAATGGGCTGGCGAGTGTTCCAAGACTTGTGGAGACAGAGGTTCCATCAGAGCCGCAGAGTCCCTTTTGCTCTTGAGTGGAATCCTAAAAGGTTCCAAAGCCGGCTCCGACGTAATCTTCCTTTTGAGGAGCGACAATTTTCCGGTGTTGGCGTCGATGGTCACCTCTCGACGTTCCTCCACCGCAAGCGGTTGGAGCCGAAGCTTCGACACCACCAGGGCAGCTTTCGGCGTCAATAGTTCCTGAGAGTGTCCGCTCTGCTTAGGCGCGAAGGCCTTCGGTGCCGACTTGGGAGGAAGGGTAAAACGAATGGGCGCTTGGTCCTTGGCAGGTTTCGGCGTGGGCCTAGGCATTACAGTGTCCTGGCTGGGAACCACAGTGTACTGCTGGATCCGTCTCAGGGATTCTCCCACCTTCTTTGTAAGGGATGCCGAGGGCTGGACCGTCTCGAGCGACTCCTCGTCTCCGAGAGCCCGGTCGCCGGTAGACTTCTTCTTCGGCGCCGACGCCCCAGGGCCTGGCACACCGTCGGCGTGACGCTTTTTCGAAGCCGACTTCGGGTCCGCGACCCCTTTCGGTGCCGACGCAGCCGCGTCGGATGCCTTCACCTTCGGCGCCGACCCCGAGGGCTTCGGGTCGGCCATTTTGGCGCGGCTCTTGTGGTCGGCCATCTTGGCGTGGCTCTTCAAGTCGGCCATTTTGGGTTTCGTGGAAGTTGACGCCTCCAGAACCTTCTTCACCAGCGCCACTTTTGGTTTCGTTTTCGCATCCGAGGGTGCGAGACCAGGTGGCTTCACTTTCGTTTTCTTGTTTGAAATGTCCGTGACCGGGCCCGCAGGCGGGGACGTAGGACTTATAGTCAGATCCTGGGTAAGGCCCGAAGGCGATCCCTCGACCTGGGCCGTATGACGGGGGGTAACCCCGGAGTCTGGTTGGGGATGCTCTTCCTCTGAGCTATCTCCCATAGTGGCACAAATCAGTTCGTCGTCTCCTACCTCACCGGAGACTTCGTCGTAGGCCTCCTCATCCGCGTCGTAGGTCTCTTCCTCGGACGCGGGGCCAGAGTCCGACTCTTGTACGTCGTCCTCTTCCTCGACCGATTCCTGAAAAATGTCATCAGGTGGGGGCGCCGAAGCCGACAACTGTGCCTGGAGTCGATTAGCCCGGCGAATCTTCAAAGTTTTCTTACTCCTAAACTTTGAACACGCCATGCAGGTGTCCTCACGGTGATCCGGTGACAAGCATGTGTTGCACACGGGGTGCACGTCGAGGTGCGAATATTTCGAGTGACACAGCGGACACTTCTTGAACGGAGTCCGCTCCATATCACAGGTCGTAGTGTAGGCCCGTCCGCGTCGAAGCACGTGGAAGGGTAATAGAAGATTGGAGCTGAGAGTCAGTAAGAAACCCGAACGCAACTATACCGGCGCCCAGCCTAAAGACCTTTTGGTCTTAAGTAAATCGAACAACTATCGGTTCCGAAGGAGGGAACCGAAAACACATCCGAACCCTATGGCGGAAAAAAACAATCTGGGGATGGAGGCGATGCCCATGCGCACTGTAGTCCAGGGGAGGAGCCACCTATCTCGTGATACTTCGAAGACTCTTCCAGGACAACAATGTGCAATCATCCGGACCCAACACTAGGTGGCGGACTATGCACAGATATGAATTCAGCAGCCCACATGCCTCGAACTCACCTTCCGCCTCCTCACCCACGCACACAAAGCCCTACACGACCAAGGCCCGAGCTACCTCAACAGCCGAGTCAACTTCTACGCTCCCAAACGCCACCTCCGATCAGCCAACCACGCCCTCGCCGCCGTCCCCCGCATCCGAAGAACGACTACAGGAGGAAGGTCCTTCTCCCACCTGGCCGCCAAGACCTGGAACTCCCTCCCGACCGACCTGCGCCTGACCCAAGACCACCTCTCCTTCAGGAAGAAGCTGAAGACCTGGCTGTTCGAGCAGTAGCGGCTCCCCCCCGCCCCCAGCGCCTTGAGACCCCACGGGTATGTAGCGCGCTTTATAAGTGTCACTGATTGATTGATTGAGGACTGCTTATAGACTGTTTAAATTACAACCACTGTCGATAGTAAGTACTATTGACCCTGATAACACCCTAATATATGTTTAAAGTCACAGTTTGGTAGGACTGGGCCAGACCAATGTATATGTTTCTATAAGTGTAGTCAGGACCATACAAGGGTTAGTTGAATAGCCTTGGCGGAAAACCCTGCTTCATTTTTTCGTATGAAACGATCCAGAGCGCCGCCTCAAATTGACAGGCGAAAGTATGATCTAAACATTACTGACATCTCCATCCTGAGGCGTGGGGTCTATAGCGTGACAGCTCGGTCTACACTTCATGCCCTTGGACGAACGCGGATTGGCTGTTCCGTTCTATGTGTCAGGAGCTCAAGGCTGACAAAACTGATGCCGAACTCCTAAAGGAAGTTTGAGAAAAAATGCGCTTGAGATGAGTAGCAACCAAATCGAAGGCAGGCAGATTTCGCTTCATTTATATCCAGTATCGTTGTTGTCCTGAGCGGCACCCTCGGGGCAACAGAAGCCGCTGCCATTGCTAAATAAAACAATGCAAACAATAGTTTAAAATATGGCGCGCTGAAGGATCTTAAATACAGCCTTTAACCCCTTAATCCTCGCTAATTGTACAAAACACCCACTGTAACGCAAGAGTCGAAGAGCGTTCTGACGTACCTTGCCTCGTAGTTTTTGCAGATGCGTAAGAAGTAGACAGAGGACTAACGCTTCCCCAGGGTAGGGTAACGGGGCGGCCATTTCAGAAGAGAGCGTTTCCGGTCGAGAGGAATGGCAGCTTCTCGGATGGCCACCATACCCTGAAGATTTGCCGTTTGATGGAGAAAGTAAACACAAATTGAGACAGAACACTTTATTGGTCTAAATGGAGGGAGTCTCCCTTCCAATTAGAAAGCCTGCTTGTGCGTGAGCTTGAGGTCCTTTCTAAGCAAGTCTGGTGAAGATATAAAACACTTTATTGCATTTCGGGTTACGTTATTAAGTGGAGAGGTCATTGAGTCGGTACTTGTTTTTCTAGCCTCTCCAGTGCATGTTTTGTTTGCTTCTTTACTTTTGTAGCAGGTAGTAAGATCTGATAATGTACCCCGAAGGACGGCAATAAGAGACTATACAAAAATGCAAATTCAAACAAATCGCCAGCAAAACGTGTGCTCAAAGTCCTGAAACGCAAATAGATTTTCTGCTTGTGACAGGCCAGCTGTTTCTGTAATTCTTACACTATTACGTGATTATGCATGGAGTAAAAGTTTTGAACGCGACATGGCAGGCAGGGGAGGGGGCGGAGCGGGGGTGTGGGAGGAGTGCGGGAACAGACGGGGAGGAGAGTAGTAGGAGGAGGAGAGTAGAGGAGGCACGGCCTAGCAGCCGTGCAATCAAGAAGTGAGGGGGTGGAGCTGGGGGAGGCTGTGTGAGAGAGTAGGCAAGGCAGGCGGCTGGGGGCATGTGCACGCGCATTTAAGCTCAATGCGCATGCGCATTGAGCTTAAATTTCTCGTGCACTGCAAGGAATCGCCACGATTTCTTGCAAGTTGGGGATAAAGAGTGGATAAGCCACCATAGACTCGCAAGCTCGATGCGCATGCGCATCGACAGGCGAGACCTAAAAAACGTAAGCCTGTGCCTTTTTCACCAGCACAGTATCTTTCATCCTTCCAGTTAAACAAGGGTAACTTTCAAGGAAAAAAGTGTGCAAACATACAGTTATTCCACAGATTGAAAGACATTCCTTTAAAGCGAACATACTTAAATTGAAATAGAACTGTGAAAAATAAAGACATTGGCGAAAGATCCCACACCTACAGCGAAGAACTGGATAGCCCCTTAAAGGGGGCATCTCTGTGCACAAAGCCGCACATGGAAACCCCTTCTCATTCTCACCCACAGAAACAAGCTTTTCTGACCCTTAGCCAAACACCACCGAATTTATTGTTACTGGTTAGAGTTTTCTTGAACCAAGGCAATATCTTACCATTTCAAAGAGTCTCCGGAGCAGAAATCTTTTACGGATCCTGGGAGAACGAGGAAAATTCAGCTCATAACACAGCGTTGGTGCACATACAAAGTAATACAAGTCTGAAATAAATGAAGGGAATATCACTCAAAAGGCAGATGATAATCCCAGGCATGATCATATAAATGGGTCAGGCACACAGCACATTGCACTATGGAATAAGGAAATGTGTGTGTGGGTTGCGGGGCCCTTGGTCTAGGGTGTGATGAAAATATAAAGGAGATGGGGGCAATAAATCAATCAGTGAGACAGTCACACACACAGACACACCCACACCCACACCACCCTCAGTAAAAGGGAATTGGTGTGCTAATAAGGAATGACAGGCCACCAGAGCACAGTGTGATAAAAATGTATGTTTGGTGGAGGGACCATAGTACGGTTCCATCTATCACATGCAACACAGTGTCGGCCAAAACAAGTCCACTGAGGTACTACAGAGCAGTTGTTTTGCAATGAAGACATTTCATATGCGTCTGTATGTTCAACAAGTTACTTGCTGCATTTAACACGCTATTTCTTCAGAGTTATGCGCATTCTTTAATCTCCTGCATACAGTAAGATAATTCACATTTACTAAGTGACAAATGCATATGCATAACAGAGTCATGGTCTGACAAGGTAACTGCTCTGTGTTTAGCAAACAACTCCACTACCTAGAGATGCTGGGGTTGGACAGGCAGCAAACTCAAAGAATCCTGGTCATGGAAGCCCCCAGAATCTGGAACTGTGCTCTTCTGGAGCTCTGACAAGTCCAAAACTACAACTCCAGAAAACCAGGAAGAATTCAAGGCACCATTAAGCAAGCCTAGGTGGCATTCTGGCTCATATGTGCACATTGTGGATTATTATAACACCCATTCTCGCTCCTTCTGCACAATGATCTATGTATTGCTGATTTCAATTCTTTCGATTGCTTCTCTAGGTACACAGCATGTGAGCCTTGTGGTCTGAGACATACTTGCTTCAAACACTGGTCACAATAGACCATTTGTGAACCTCTCCAGCCTAGGAATGATGTTTGGAATGTAAGTATTGCTGTAATAGGGCAGAATGGCCACCGGCTTCTGGCTGAATATACTGATGCACAAGAGCTGTATCCCAGGACGTCCACAATCTTCTACTGAATGGTTCATCTCATGCGATTCTCCCCTTTCATGTGGATGAGACTGGGACAAGCATCGCGCCATCAGCTTCGATATAATCTTGGAACAGAACTAAGCACATTGGATATTCGGATGCACATAAGCTAACTTTCTCAGTCGTGCATCCTTTCGCAGAAACTATCTATCATCTACCCAGTTTTTCCCACCGACAAATGACAAAACCTTCCGCCACTTTTGTCTAAAGAATGCCCACAGCCATGCTGGATCAGACCCAGGAATTGCACAGCACGGATACCAGTAGTGACCTCGAAGGTGCTCAACAAGTATGGAAAATAAATAAATAAATACCTTTATATGTCAAATTTCCAGGATACGACACCTCCTTGGAGGCAGTGTCTGCATTCGTTTTTTTCGGGGTGGGAACTAGAACAGAAAGAATAGAGCGTTATTCATGAGACAATTATAATCATCTCTATCACTAATAAATGAACATAAAAAATAACCATTGTTATTTTTGGTAGCACTACTCCTTTGGGCCATATCTTGTCAGTTTGTTATCCAATTGCTCATCTTACAAGGGCCTCCATTGCAAGGAAGTCTGAGGACTGCTCCAGGGCTCCATGGGACAGCCTGACTTGACCCCAGTTTGCAAGAGAAGATTCCTGGACACACTGCAAGCCATACTCCACACCTCACACCGGTCCAGGTGCTCACACCACCACATGGACACTTCATGGTCTATGAAGAACCGTCCTTTCTTAAACCTCAAAAGGATCGCTTTCTAGAACACTGGGGGTTATGGTTCGGAATCCCACAGATTCACTCATGTTTACATCTTCTGGACTTGCCCCTGCTCGGATCTGTAGTCAGTCCCTACCTTCAGATCCCACTACAGCCCTCACTCTCCAGGAGGAACTCTACTTCTCAACACCTGCCTAGCTGTGTGTTCCTGGCTCTGTCCCCACTTCAGTGCTCTGCTCTGGTTTATTTTCCACAGAGTTTGCAATATATCACTTAAGAGACCTGGTCCATGGTTATTCTGTGTTGTACTTACCCCTTGCTGTTCCCTTGGTATATGGCATACGTGTTTCCTTCCTACTTTTATCTGCGCTGGTGGAAAGTTTCCTTACTAGCGGGATTACCAGAAGGACATTCAAAAGGTAAGGAATGTTAGGTTAGTAGAATTGTGAAGCACTCTAATACCTATAAAGGAATTTAAAGGAAGGTGCAGCCATGAGAATGTAAGAGGCAACATTGGGCCTATCAATCATGCCTGTAGCCTCCTGCAGTAATCAATATTTAGAGTAAACATGTTGATTCTCCAAGCAGATGCGCTGTTACCAAAATGCAAGGTCTGGTACCCACTCTGGGTTCTACATGATGTTGTCCGGGTGCCACAAATCCAAGATCTGCTCTTTGTGCTTTGATCCTACCAGGATCCAGTAACATGCATCCGTCAGTTCTGTCCCTGTTGGGAAGTCACCCTCCTTCAGCACCAGGACGGCGTCCTACAATGTTATCATCTTGAACATGGCGGCATGGACATGACATATCAAAGGCCAAGGTACAGAACTAATCAGAAGGGCCCACAGTTCACTGGATTGAGAAATGTGCATCTGTTGGGTTCTGAGAAATCAGGGCTTCTCAGGACTGGGGGCACTTGCGTGAGGGCACCTGAAATTATAATTGCATTTATGTAGCACTTACTACCCCTGATGAAGCATGAAAGCGCTTTTTCAGCGAGTAGCACGCTACAGTGGCATGCTACAGTGGAACCTAAAAAGGATTAGTGGCAAATTAGTATAGGCAGATCTGAAATGAATTTCAGTGTCGACATGTCATTCTGTTATTTGGATAAAAAAAAGATAGTGGATGGAAGAGGGAAGGGTTTGCATTTATATGGCCTGCAGGACATACTGCACCTGCTCAAGGCACGGCGCCACACCGTGGTGGTGCAGGCGCTCTGCCTCAATCACGCTACCCTCCAGGCCAAGAAGGGGGCTCTGGATGAGTGGTGCAACCACATGCTCTTTCCCCAGTACCTCTTCAGACAAGTTCAGTGTCTGCTTCTCGTATGGTTCTGGTGAATAACGAGTAGCAGGGCAGTCTGTTTTCAAGGAGTGCAAGGGGGTCCATTAGCAGTGAGATGCTCCATCTGCACTGGAAAAGGCTCTATAATTAACTGGGCTCTTTAACCCTTCATAGCCTGCTAGAAAACAAAGGCAGGCAGCCCGGGACTTGATTTTGCATTTGACAAGTCTGCCAAGTGGCAATGTGGCATAGGACACTATATCAAAATAACATTCAAAAAGGAAAAAAGAGAAAAAAAGAGTTAAAGGATAAAGAGATGTGAGACATAATAATAGGCGTAAACTGAGCTGGTCAGATGGGTACATTTCTGAATACCACCACTGATATTCATTCCAACATGGCTCCTTACCTGAGAGGGAGCGGGTGAGAGTCTTGCTCTTCGCGTTTCTTTTCTCTCTGCACCACCTGTTCACATCCTTGTAAGAGAACAGCTTCAGGAAGAGCATGGTATAAATGCCAAGTGTAAATATTGCACCCACTGAGAGGAAAAAAACAAATACAACAATGTAGATTAGGTGCTAATGAAGCAATAGAATAAAGGTCCTTTTTTATACAGGGCAAGTACCATGAGATAAATGTCATTATGCAAGCCATTCAGCGTGGTATAAAGGGTGACATTCCAAAGGGGAAACGGCTCGAGTGAGTACAGCTCCTCGAGTGGAAGTCTGAGGTTTCTATGTGCTATAGCCACATCAATGTCTACCTTATTTTTAGTCGAACACCCTCTGCGTTCACATTTTTGGTGCCCATGAAAATCCTCTGTAGCAGATGCCCTGGCACAGCTACAAATTAGCATTGATGTTTGAGAGGGCAATCCCTCCTACTCCTGGACTGTACACCTCCTTCAAGCCACCCTCGGAAAGCCATCAGTACTCCTTTCACTCTAGAGGAATGATCATGCAGTCTAGGAAGATGGAATATGGCTTTACAGCACACCATCGCCTGGCAGCAAGGGCCTCAGTCAATGAATGACCGCTTGAGTCAAGTAAATAAAGGCACTAACAAAGCTGCCATCTTCTACAGAGCTGGCACACATACACTGAGGAGACACTGGTCACACACCCAGTGGGTGATTGGCAGCTCAGTGGCACAGGGCTGGGTACATAATGGGGGCATGATTAGACTTTCAGCTAGCACCAAGTACCACTTTACATTCTGAGAAGGTTAAGCCTGCACTTAAAATGGTAAAAAGACAAAACGACAAGCCCTAAAATGCAAACTTCGACAGGATAAAGAAAAAACTGCAGGTATCACATGGCGCGAGCCACCAGCAAGCTTTGCACGTGATCGGACGGTCAATGTACTTCTATTTTGTCCGATTTTTTGGTGTCCCACATTTGAGAGGCAAAAGCTTCTCCTAAGTGAAATTTTACAGAGTAATTCATATAGTACATCCTGAAAGGGAAAGCCACTAACCTGCACCCCTGCGTCTCCTTCAAGGAAATGGTCTTTAAAATCAAACACTGTACGGTACACCTGGGAGCAGGTTCTCCAATCAACAACAAAAAAAAGACAATCTAAGAACCATCTCATGGCAATAGGAACCCAGTTTTTTTTTTTATTCTTTAGGGAGAAAGCAGATAGGTTGGGGTCCCGATTAGCAGGATCCCAGTCAGACGAGTCAAAAACAGCTTCGCACCACGCAAAAAGTAGGGGTAACCATGCAGAAAGATCCTACCTTCCTACACCTACACTTTGGACTACCCAGGGCAAAGGCTTACGAAATTTCAGGTGATTGGATTCTTTATGATGCAGCAAGTTTGCAAAATGACAAAATTGGGGCATGGTTCAGGAGATCAGTGCAAGCTGCATTGGTTGCAATCATGCAGCAAACCAGATCTAAGGTCCTGTGAATTATTCACCGATCCTTTCACAATAGAAGGGATATTTCTTTTCCCAAGAACATACTTTGGTGCCATTCAGACAGTCATGGTCTAACTTCCTTACGCCCCTTGTTAAACAGGCTTGCTGTAGGGTATGACATTCTGGTTTCCTTAGGCTGAAGTTCTGGAATGAACTCCCCCTGGAATGATCAACCACCGAATACCCCTAATCCCTGTAGATTCATCTCTTCTTTTGAGACCACCGCTCTTTCCAATGATGCTTCGGTCCATCGCAGCAGTTTCGATCTACTGCAACATAAACCTTATAAGCACGTGGGTTTACAAGCTCCCATCAACAACAAAAATGAACACATACTTTACTTTTCCAACTTTGCCAACAACTGTAAAACCAAGAAGCGGCTTCCAGTCAAGATCCAGAGCTTTACCTGGAGTGATGGAGCGAACCATGAAGACAACGAGCACGGGTATGCACAGGATGCTCAAGAGGTTCACAGTATGGAGGAACAGCCCAAAGCGCTCCGAGAAGGTCCCCTGCAAGGAGACGAGAAAAGTATTAACCGCGGAAAAGTAAAGTGGTCACTGAAATCAAGAAGTCCTTAAACCTGTCTCGCTGCACAATATAACTGGGATTACAATACAGTCTGTTGCAAATGCTAGGTTGCCTTCTAGGTAAATTTAACTGTAACATTCTTAGGGGATGCACATGCACTGCTGGGCAGCGAAGTGGTAGGTAAACATAACTTTAGAGTCTGCTCTTTACAGGATTCGGGCAGCTAGCGTCTCTGCAATACTGCGCAACCTAGTATACACAATTGCTAGGCTGGACAACCATTTGTGTTGAATCACTTTTTTTGTTTTATAAAAGATTATGAAAAAAGTTTAAGCATCAAAAGATACACCACAACATTTACAGAAATTCACAAATACATTCAATAGACCAAAAAAGACAAATCAAGTCATGTATTGAAAACAAAACAATTGTGACAAACAATTAACATAGACAACTATACAATGCCACAAATTAATCAATCATTGAGGCACCAATCCTGAATATAAACTGAACAAGTGGACTAACGGAATGAAATAGCCTACTTGTTACAACCTACACAAGATACACAGTAAATTTATCACACAGTGCTGTAAATAGGAATAACACAGGAACTAAGCAACAATGTAAAAATGTGTGAATTATATTCCTATTACGCCCTAGTTATTTGGTATCTTGGAGGTACAAGACGTCGACGCGTTACGAACCCAATCACAATTAACGGGTTCTCCTCAGGACATGGACTGGGGGGTCATTGTCACTGAAATAATTAGAAAACGATATCAATGGAGGGCTAGCTAACATGTACTCTTCGCTAGGACTCAGACACTCTAAAAACGTAAAGGTACCTTCTTTGCGGGGGTCAGATCACTCCCTGTAAATTGTGATTGGGTTCCTGTGTTATTCCTATTTATTTATTTATTTATTTATTTTAAAGTTTTGTAGAGCGCGTAGTCACCACAAGGGTATCCCAGCGCTAAAACCTTGTTACTCATGAGGGGGGGCGGATCGGTAAGAAACCGGATTTAGGGAAAGAGGAGAGTTTTGAGAGTTTTTCTGAACCGGAGTAGATCAGGCTCTGTTCTGAGGTTCAGAGGGAGTGCATTCCACTTGAGACCGGTGTTTACCGAGAAGCGGCGGCCCCTATGCGGGCCTTTTTCACCATGGGGATTGTGATCAGGTTCCCATGCTCTGAGCGGAGCGCTCTCGTGGGTTTGTAGGGGGTGATACAATTGTTTAGTATGGGGGGACCGGTGTTATGTAGAGCCTTGTGGGCCAGACAGAGGGCCTTGAAAGTGACCCTTTCCTTAATCGGGAGCCAGTGTAGTTTCCTAAGAGCAGGTTTGGCCGATGATCTGGCCGGGGTGCTTGTTAGGAGTCGGGCGGCGGCGTTTTGAGCCTTTTGCAGAGTTTGAAAGGTGGATTCCGGGGCGCCCAGATAGATGGCGTTACTGTAATCCAGCCTAGATAGAATTAAGCCCTGGATCAGCATGAGGCGCGACTGGAAGGGTAGAAGAGGGAGTACTTTCCTGCAAGATTTAAGTAACCCGAAGCAGGTTCCAGGCGGCTTTCTTGCCTGTGTCCGGAAAGTAAGGTCGGTCTCCAGCCACACACCGAGACTCTTGACCTCCTTCTTGGGAGTGGGAGGTTCGCCCATGCAGGCGGGCCAGAAGTTGGAAGGGATGTTAGTAGTTTTTTGTCCAAGGACCAGGATCTCTGTCTTGGAGCCATTGAGCTTCAAGGCAGAGTCGCTCATCCACTGGTGTACACTGGAAAGACAGTCGTGGAGGTTGGAGGGCTCGAGCTTAGGGTGGGAGAGTGTGACCACCAGTTGTGTGTCGTCGGCGTAGCTGACGATAGTGACTCCGAAGGGTGAAACAAGTTCCTCCGGTGGGGCCATATAAACGTTGAACAACGTAGGGCTCAGGGAAGAGCCCTGTGGCACACCGCACTGGAGGGGGATGGACGAGGAGCGGCTTTCGCCTTCCCATACTTGATAAGAGCGTCGGGAAAGAAAGGACGAGAGCCACTTCAGGGCTTTGCCCTTAACCCCAACAGTCCCGAGGCGGTGGATTAGAACCTGGTGGCTGACCGTATCAAAGGCCGCACTAAGGTCTAGGAGGGCCACTGATCCTCCTGAGTCGATGATTTCCCTGGTTCTTTCCACTGCCACAAGGAGTGCAGTGTCTGTGCCTTGGCCAGGTCTGAAGCCAGTCTGCGAGTCGTTGAGAGGATGGTTTGACTCGAGGTATTGTGACAGCTTTTTGTTAGCTAACTTTTCGGCAACTTTGCCTATCCAGGGGAGAAGTAAAATGGGTCTGTAGTTGGAGAGGTCTGTAGGGTCAAGCGCCGGTTTCTTGAGAAGCGCTTTGACCACGGCTTCCTTCCAGTTGGAAGGGACCACTCCTTGTTCCAGTGAAATATTAATCAGGGCTGTCAGTTGAGGGACTATAGTCTGCACGATACTTTTTGCGAAACGTATGGGGACCGGGTCGCTAGGGGCTCCGCTCTTGGTTGAGGTAAGTGTGACTCTTACTTCTTCTTCTGAGACCGGGCCAAGCGACTCTAGAAAGGGTTTGTCTACGGGGGGCGTCTGCTCCTTGGCTCTTTCTAAGATGTTGGAGTTGGCAGGTGGGAGGGAGGAAAGAATTTTTTTTATTTTTTCATCGAAGAAGGAGGCCAACATGGCGCATTTTTCCTCGGCTTCTTTGGGGTCCATAGGTTTCTGGGGGGGGGGGGCAGGAACACGGAGGAGTTCTTTAAAAATGGAGAAGGTCTCCTTAGATGAGCAGACAGTTTTTTATCTTTTCCTCAAAGTAGATCCTTTTGGCGTCATGTAAAGCTTGTTTATAGGCTTTCATGGAGTATTGATAGACGCTTTTCTCTTCTGCTGATTTGTTTTTTCTCCATGAACGTTCTGTCTTTTTGCAATGTTTTTTGAGGGAGGCGAGGGCGGGTGTGTACCAGGGGGAGGGACTAATTCTTTTCATGTGTTTTAGCGAGCTAGTCAGTGGAATGGAGCTATCTAGGGGTTGAACTAGCCAATCCATGAATTCTCTGTCCGCGGTGTTAGGGTCCGTGGACAGGGGGGGGATGGTGTTGCGTAGTTTGTCTTCCCATTCCTCTGGAACTAATTTATGCCATCGTCTGGTATGTACCCTGGTTTTATGTGAAGGCCCTGGTGATGTGCCGAGTGACCAGTGCATAGGTATCAGCATGTGGTCTGTCCAAGGCAGGGGGGTGGGGTCCTGGGCGTACAGGTTCGCAATGTTAGAGAAGATGGGGTCTAGGAGTTGACCCTTCTCGTGGGTGGCTTTAGGATTTTGCAGGAGGAGGTCAGCTGTGGTGAGATCTGCAAGCAGGTTTGCTGCGGTATTATTCGTGGGGTCCAAAAAGTGGATATTAAAGTCCCCTAAGAGGAGAAAATTGGAGACCGAGATGGATTTGAGTAAGATGTGGTCCATCAGAGTGCTGGCAAAATCCCCTAGGGATCCTGGGGGTCGGTACACAAGTAATCCGGAAAGGTAAGTGGAAGGAGAGATCTGGATTGTGAAGTAGCAGTTCTCACAATCTTTAACAGATCCAGTCTCAATTCTGCATTTGAGGTGATCTTTGAAGAGTATGGCTAGGCCGCCACCTCTACCGATTGGCCTATTTAGGCAACATATTTGGTAGCCGGGGGGAGTTGCATTGGCCACATCAAAGTCGTTGTGCGGGGTCAGCCAAGTTTCTGTCAAGAATAGCAGATCTAGCAGCGAGTCCTGGACAAGAATGTTACAGCACCGTGTGATAAATTTACTGTGTATCTTGTATAGGTTGTAACAAGTAGGCTATTATTTCATTCTATTAGTCCACTTGTTCAGTTTATATTCAGGATTGGTGCCTCAATGATTGATTAATTTGTGGCTTTGTATAGTTGTCTATGTTAATTGTTTGTCACAATTGTTTTGTTTTCAATACATGACTTGATTTGTCTTTTTTGGTCTATTGAATGTATTTGTGAATTTCTGTAAATGTTGTGGTGTATCTTTTGATGCTTAAAAACTTTTTTCATAATCTTTTATAAAACAAAAAAAGTGATTCAACACAAATGGTTGTCCAGCCTAGCAATTGTGTATACTAGGTTGCGCATTATTGCAGAGACGCTAGCTGCCCGGCTCCTGTTTTGTTTATTTCATAAAAGTGGTCCAGGCCGGACAGTGACAGGACCCAAGCCTTCCCCAGTTTCCCCTTTACAGGATTCAGCATACTAAAAGCTTCTGCTAAGAGGGGGTAATCCATTAAATAGTTTACAAGTGGATGTTAATATAAACAGGTGATCCAGGCCTTAACTTTTAAAAACAGCCTCTGACTGACTCTGAAGGACAGAGAATTGTACTAGTAGCATCTTCCTAATCTGCAGAACACTAGTAGTCCTCTTTCCCATCCACAAGTGAAGGACCAGTCAGATGATGGTACTAGAAGCATCTTCCGCCATCTGCAGGCTAAAGCCCAGCAAATAGTCGTGCATGTATCTACCAACTTCCTATTTGCAAGAGAAGGGACAGGCTGATGATGTTACTAGTAGCATCTTCTCAATAAGTAGACGACGGACAAGGTAGATAGTTGTATTACTTGCATCTTTCCCACCTGCAGGTGAAGGGTCAGGCAGATAATCTTACAACTAGCATCTTCCAAATCTACAGATAAAAGTACTGGAAAGGTTATAATAGCCGTTTTGTTAATTTCTAGTTTCAAATCTTTATTGAATACCACCAAGATGGAAACGCATGCAGCATTTCTGTCAGCAGAACTTTAAAGAAATTCTTGTGATCAATTTTGGCACTTGGTGAGGTAATATTTTGTATTACTTTGCCAGAAATAACATTTCAATTATAAATGTCTTCCAAAATCAACACTGAATGTACATAGAGCTATGTGGGGGCTCAATGGCTAGCATGAAATAAATTGTGCCGGGTGTGTGAGATAGTATTGATAAAGACATGCACCTATCTAGGATAATTCGATTTCTAAAGTTACTTACGCACACTGGCCTGAAAGCACAAGTTAGTACTTGTGTAACAATATATCTGAGAGATTAGTTAGCGATAGATTCCTTACCACAGAATATCCCCAGGCGTCAGACTGGATCCGGAAAGTTTTTCGTCACCAGTACCCTTGCGCATCGGAAGGTGGCGTTGTGCGGCTCCGCCTCAGTAGTTGGCATCGTATGCGCCAAGATGACATCACAAAGACTATTTAGGCACTCCCTATGAGCGCTAACATCAGTTCTGTACACTACTTTCCACGTCAAGAACGCAGAGCCATGCAAGAAACTGACCACTGGTGGCATGAAACTAGGGCCCTGAAAGGGATGACCTTAACCGTAAAAATCAGTTTGCAGAAAGGGGAGGATGGGTGGGGCGGTAAGGAATCTATCATAACTAATGTCTCGTTACACAAGTAGTAACTTGTGTATCTGAAAGAGGTACGTTAATGATTGATTCCTTACCTTAGAATAAATACCCCAGCAATACCAACCCTGGTGGTGTGTCTGCGAACAAGATCACACCAGAAAGTCACGGAGAATCGAGCGACCAAAGAAGCCGTCTCTCCGGACTGGACTGTCAAGGCATTATTCCTTGCTAAACGTGTGGAGAGGCCCGCGTAGCTGCCTGACAAATGTCCTGCAAGGGAACGCCGCGTCCCAAGGCAGTAGTGGCTGCGGTCGCCCTGGTAGAATGGGCACGAAGCCCAACAGGAGGCTCCTTCTTAGCCAACGAGTAACCTGCTTTGATGCACAGAACGACTCACCGAGAGATGGTTCGATTGTGCATGGCCCGACCTTTTTTGGAATCTACGTAGCCGACAAAAAGGTGGTTATCCACCGGGAACTGTTGTGTGCGCTTCAGATAGAACGAGAGCGCACGTTCTGGGTCCAGACGGGGAGCGTCTCTTCTTCTTTCAAAGGATGCGGAAAGAAGGTGGGCAAAGTGATGGTCTGCCCGATGTGTAAGGGCGTGATGACCTTTGGCAGAAAAGAAGGACAGGTCCTTAAAACCACCTTGTCCGGATGAACAGAAAGGAAAGGGGGCCTAGAAGAAAGAGCTCACTGGACTGGAGCTCGCTCACTTGTCTGGCAGAGGTGATAGCTACCAGGAAAGCCGTCTTGAGAGTGAGAAGACGTAAGGGACAGTTATGAAGGGGCTCAAAGGGAGCGCACATCAGATATGTCAAGACAAGATTCAAGTCCCATTGAGGCATTATGAAAGGCAAGGGAGGAAATGTGCGTGTAATGCCTTTGATGAAGCAATTAACAACCGGGGAATTAAAAAGAGAAGGCTGATCTGGAAGCTGTAGAAAGGCAGAGATGGCCGAAAAATAACCTATTATAGTGCCCAGATAGTTGCTGGGCCAAAGAGAGAAGGAACAGAAGGACCTCGGAAAAAGGGGCAAAAAGGGGATCCACAGCCTTTGCTGTGCACCATGCCACAAATTTGTTCCACCTGCAGGTGTATACTGTTTTAGAGGAGGGACACCTGGCTGCCAGAATGACATCACAGACTTCGGGAGGAAGGTCGAAAGCTGCCAACTGTCGCCGCTCAATCTCAACGCATGGAGGTGGAGGCTGGACAGGTTCGGGTGGAGGACGGTCCCCTGCTGCTGCGACAGAAGATCCTCCCGAAGAGGCAGTTGGATCGATCGCCATGCTGAGTAGCTCGGGATACCAGTATCTTCGTGCCCAATCCGGAGCCATAAGGATGACTTGGGCCCGGTCGCGCCAAATCTTCAACACTCTGAGCAGAAGAGGGATAGGCAGAAAGGCATACAACAGACCACAACTCCACTTGCGACGAAAAGCGTTGCCGAGCGAGTGCCGTCTTGGAAATTCCAACGCGCAGAACTGATGACATTGCGCGTTCTCTTCACTGGCGAATAGATCTAACCAAAGCTCTCCCCACTGCAGAAAGAGACCTTGCACCAAGTCAGAGTTCAGACGCCATTCGTGATCCAACCTGCACCTGCGGCTAAGTTCATCCACCCTGGTATTAAGAGAATCTGCCATGTGTTGAACCACCAAGATGTTCCACCTTGATGTTCCAGCCATGTCCAGAGGCGTAGAGCCTCTTGACATAGGGTCCACGATCCCACCCGGCCCTGTTGGTTGCAATACCACATGGTGGTGGTGTTGTCCGGGAACACCTGCACTACACTTCCCTGGACAGAGGGAAGGAATGCTTTCAGTGCAAGTCGGATCGCCCAAAACTCCAAAAGGTTGATATGGAGCTGGGACTCTGCCGGAGACCAGAGGCCTCTGAGCTTCGCCTCTCCCAAGTGGCCGCCCCATCCCAGGAGGGACGCAGTCACCACTGTGTGCTCTGGTTGGGGAAGTGAGATGGATCCGCTATGGACCCAATCGCGATTCGTGAGCACCGCTGCAATGGTCGTGCAGTGCCTTCTGAGATCTGGACATGATCGGACAGGTTGCTCTGATGCTGTGCCCAATGGAACGGTACAAAAGGGGGTCCGACCATCACCACCCCATTTTGTGCCCAATGAAACTTCAGGTCCCTCTCCAGAGCCTGCAAATACCATCTGGCATGTTGCATTAGCAGGATGCAGGAGGCCATCAGGCCTAGGAGCTGGAGGGTCACCCTGACTGAAACCCAGGATAGAGGCTGAAAGATCATAATCATAGCCTGAATATCTCAGACTCGCTGCTCGGGAGGATAAACTCGAAACCGAGTTGAATCCAGAACTGCTCCGATGAAGGGGAGCTTCTGAGAGGGACTCGGGTGTGACTTCGGCACGTTGACGGAGAACCCAACAAATGCAAGAAATCGGCCGCAGTCTGGAGGTGGGAAACTACTGCCTGGGGCGAGCCCCCCTTCAACAGCCAGTCATCGAGATAGGGGAAGACTGAAACCCCAGATCTGCACAGGTGGGCTGCGACCACCGCCATCACTTTCGTGAACACCCGAGGGGCACTGGTAAGGCCGCACAACGCCACCTTCTGACGCAAAGGGGTACTGCAGACGAACAACTTTCCAGATCCAGTCGGATGCCTGGGGTTATTCGAAGGTAAGGAATCTATCACTAACGCGTCTCTTACAGATTCTACATATTTACATCAGAGTGGGGAAGAATCCACGTGCACCCTTCGAGTTGTAAAAGTTGGTCATTCAGAGTCTAGCTCCCAGATGAAGTTGGCATGATTTTGGACTCTGAATTACTCAGTTTCACCAGGTTTGTCAATGAGTCTTATATCCTGTGGGTCAAGAGGGCTGTCCTGTGTGCCTTCTATTCAGAGCTAAGGTCCAGACAAAGGAACTCCCTGCATTTAACCCATCATCTGAGCTACAGCACAGTGAATTTGTTACCAGTTGCCTGTCCATGTTCCTCAACGAATAATCAATGCTGCTCCTCCAATCTCCTACCCAACTCCCTTTGATGGTTTATACCCAGTCTACTCCCAAATACTCCCATTGGTCACCTAAGTTGTCTGTTCCTGAAGTGACTTGTTTCAGAGGAAGCTATTCCTAACCGTACCCACTGATGATGTTCCTTTAGCATTAGTCAGCCCTCAGACTGAGTGGTGCTGGACGCGGCACACATGCAAACTCCCTCCACCACTGGGCTAGGATTATCTCCCACTGTAGCATGGGCAATAGAAGAGGTCATGGATCTGACAACGGCGACCCCGGGCTGGCATCACTGCTGCCAAAGTCCAGTAGAATGCGCCACTAGGAGTTTGTCAAGTAAGAAGCAAAAGGGAGCCAAGGAGGTATGAAGAGAAGGAAATCATGTGGGAAGAACAATCTTATGAAAAGGAAATCTCATCAGAACCAGAAGGACAGGACGGAGGCCCTTCAGGACTACTTTGCTCCAAGGAAAAAGTTTGTTCTGAAGTCCGCAGGGTTAGCAGCTTTCTAATCTTCCTTTCTAACACTGTACGCACCAGAGCAGTTGCAATGTAGTACTGAGTTGTGCAATATATGCTTTTACAAAAAATTCAGGAAATATTTTGAGATCTATGCCAGGTCTCGGATAGAGGCTAATCCTCAGAGTTTGCCACTGGAATTAGGGCAAAAGTCAAGCTTTTGTCTGCAAGAGGACAATTGGCTGGCGCCAATGATGTAGTTGATCATATAAATCATATCGGCGCAAATGGAGCCGCTGGCTTGGTTTGCTTCAATGGGGCTCTCGTTTAACTTATCAAACTAAATCCCTGGCACCAGTCTAGGATCTCTACTGGTGCCAGGGCTGGGCCTGGCCAAAAAGATGCTCCCTTAGAGCAGTACCCAGTCTTACTCCATGAACACCCGTAGACGCAGAGTGCTGTGGAGCGAATATCCTCAAACGCATTCCTTTTCTCCGCAAGTCATTACGACTTACAGTGGGGGTGGGGGGGGGGATAGCTGGATGTTGGAATAGTTTAATTTACTATTCCAACTTCAGTCTGTGCAACAGTAGGGAAGGTGTTGGATTTACATTCCAGCACCTTCTGACCCCTCCACAAGTCGTTATGACTTGCGGGTAATGGTATGCGTGGTTACAACACAGTCGTTGTAATGACCGTGTTGTAATAGCCTGTGGGGAAAAGGATAAACAATGTTTACATTGTGGTGCATCATGGTATGCAGTTACTACTGTGTACAGGGTCGACACCTGTGTTTCATGGCCTGCATTTTTACGCCCATGTTGTAACCAAATAAGGGAAAACAAATTTGTTATTTTCACTCTTCAAATCTTAAGCTAAAACAGTAAACACATTAGAAAATTATTTTCTAAGTATTTGAGAGTTGTCAAAATTATTTCCAGATGGTTATCTAAGCAAACATAGGCATAACACCTTGATACAAAAGAATACTGAAAATCTTTTTTGCATTGTAAAGTCACAAAATTTAAACAAAGTTAATTTTATTTTCTTTTAGAAAGTTAACGCCTTATCTGCGGCCGTTATTTCGGCGCAGTGTTGGGCGTTCCGAAGAGTGGGCGGGCCGTGTCAGCCTTTCAACGTTCGCAGCACCAGCCAGGTAGTGCTCCGAACGTTCAGCAGCCGACGGCAGCAGCTATGAGGTTAACAACCCTAGCTAATGAAGATCGGCCAACACATTTACTTTAACACTATTACACCTGAAGTTAGCTTACCGTTGCCAGTTTCCTTTCTAAGTGCAGAGAAGCTACAATAAAGACATTAGACACTGGAGGAAAAAAAAAGAAATTAAATCAGAAATAGGCAGGCTGATGTCAATAGCATTTCACAGTACATGAAAATAGGGCATCCAGAAACCCTACATAACTGCCATGTCAAAATTAAGAGACCCTCGGCTAGGTCAATGCTTCAAGAACTCACCACACCCACTTTAATGACAATGTACACACTAAAACATTTAATTAATCCTAGAAACTGTCATCCTCCCATAGAACGTGTTAAAACGAGCATTGTAAAGCCTCCCTCTCGCACTCCAACAGTCCTGCGTGAGGACAGGTGAGCAGCTATTTTGTTTTAGCTGACAAATTGCATTTCCCTTCTTCCATGTTGAAAAGTTGTTTACTTGTAATTAACGCTCTTCCTTGTGGCTAAGTAACCCTTATAATCAGTTTCACGTGCAACAGGATCTGATAATCCATAAAAATACAATAGAATTTAAAACAAAGATTGACAAAGCCAACAAGTCTTGCCAATGCAAGAGCTATTGGCATGGTCGAGGTCTTTTAGCAAGTTTACCACAGAGCGGCTGAAAGTTAGAAAACAAAGCGATATGATGCAGTTAGCGCTGGCCACGTCAAGGCTTTTTTTTTTTGACTGGCAGGTGGGGTAGGGCAAGCTACAACACGGAAGGGGGTGGGGTGAATAAGGCATATATGCAGTGCCCTGGGTAGAGCACAAGGTGGGCTTTTAAAGATTATTGCTGGGAAGGGTGGGAAGCAGGGGTGTGGGCAGGGGGTGTCGAAGGCAGAAGTTAAAGCTGGAAAGGGCAGCAGGGACAAGAAGCGGGGGGGGAGAAATCCGTAGGGGCAGGTGGGGAAGCAAATGGACGAGAGCCAGCTAAACATGGAGCTGGGAGGGGAGAAGCACATGGAGGAAAAGAGAAGGGGGAGGCACATGAAGGTACACTCTTGGGAAAGGGGCAAAAGCACAAACACTAATAAAGAGCAACACATGTGCATCACGTGAAATACACACGAGAGCGGGACAGGGGTGCCTGTACACACATGCATTCATATGGAGTGCTGCCACTAAAAGAAAAGAGTATCTCTGAAAGAGCGAGCAGTGGAAGGACACTGGGCATGGGCGCAGTACTTGGACCATGCTCTAAAGGATGGACAAACAATGAGGAAGTGAAGCAGGCACACACTGACCAAAGAGAAGCAAGGACGCAAGTCTCAGGCGAGCCTTAAAATGGAAAAAGGCAATTGCCATAAAAATAAACATGAAAAGGAGCCATAAAATAGGGGGACCTAAAGTACCTGCTGTCAGTACAAGGGAATTCAGAAGATTCAAGACAGGCCCTCTTACCAAGGACAACACACAGCAATATGGCTGTTCCGACAAGCCAAAATGAGCAAATCCTCTGAACAGCTACAGGCTTCAAAGGTGCAAATGAAAGTGGCTGAAACGCAATATCAACAATGAATGTGGACATGAATTAAACACAATCTGTTGTATTGACAGTGTCTGAGGAGTTTTGTTAGCTAAGAAAAAAAGGTAACGACCAGGAGGACAGATTGAGAAGAGATAACATCAGAATACAAAACATGTCTGAAGCCACGGGAAGAGAGGAGACATTTGAGAATGTTCGACATGTCCATCAAAGTGGAAATGAAAAGGTGGCAAGCATTAGGAGCACACAATAGAGGCTCCATGCAGGTCAGATATGGGAGCATACCAAAGAGCCGCTTTGTCAAAAACGTCTCCCTCGTCCATAAAGGAGAAGTAACTATGGGAAGCCAGACATTGATATGCAATAGAATGTCAAGGCTGTTGAATACAACTGTACCAAGATCTGTCTCAGGTAATGCTGAAAAGAGGGCATTGCACTAGGTGACAAGGGAACAGATCTAGACGACGTAGCTACAGGTGGGCCTTTCCATTTGCATTGGAGTTTCAGCTGAAGGGAAAGACTCATGTCCTCAGGCACCCCGAGGAGGGGAAGCCATACATGAGATATCTTAGAGGGATTAAAGGAGCTGTCAGCGGACATTCAGTGCCAACTCATTTAGCAGCAGATGGGAACGAGACTGCAGAGGTTGGAAGCAAGGCAGAGGCAGCTCACCTGCTAGATACATCATGAAATCAGGTCGCCGCTCACTCAGCAGCAGAAGGTCAATCTATATACACACAACGTATAGCTCACTCTAATGCAAGACTATAGTTTAGAGGACAGTCAATTTACATGCATCTGAAGTTGGTGGGGGAGGTAGGAGAGGGGAGTGGGAACACCCTTAGGTGCTTCTAATTCCCAACTATGGGTTTCTGCATATACTAGGATTCAGTTATAGTTATTGATTGGGCTACAAGGAGGGAGGACTAGGAGGTAAATGGATACTAGACCCAAGATTACCTACAGGATCTGTCGTTGGAAACAATGGGGCAGGGGATAAACTTTGTCAGGCATTACTCTAGGGACTTATGGTACAACTGCTTACTAGGCAAACGTTTGATGACATCAGTCAGGTCCATTACCTGATTGGAAATGCTGCACGCAAATATTGTCGATTTAAGCCTTGGACATGGAAAAAATATTTGATTGGAACGAGTGGTCCTTTCTGAGGAATGCACTGGACAAATCTGGACTAATTCAGAGAAGTCAAGATAAGGGCATGTTACAAATGGCCAAGGGTTTGAATAATATGAATAGTGAATGGAGATAGAACTGCTTAATTTGATTTTTCAAGGGTGTCAGGGCTTGGATGCTTCCGGTCCATACTGTTTTGGTGGGCGAATATTTGGCTCAATAAATAGGTCAACAAGAATACACCCCGTAAGTAATCTGTGAGATAGACTAAAGTATACGAAAAAGTAATGGATACGGCCAAAGTGACTACAAGCGGGTGAGATCTATTCAAGCATTCCATCCATCATTTTGTTTTTTGATACAATCAGAAAGATAGAGCACAAAAAACAACTCTTTGAAGCGGACACTATGAACATTTAAGGACCCAATTTAGTCTATCCCAAGAATACAGGAATGGTCTCAGGCTTGAAGATAGCCCTTGCAAATAAATCGAGGGTGATGGATTGGAGAAGCCACTTGGGAGAGGTTCGAGGCTGGATCACCCTTTAAATAGACAAAGGGATCAATATAATTTATTATAGTCTTTAAGGAGAACAACCCAGAACATTTTAAAGAAATAAGGAGAAACCTTAAAATAAGGGAAACTGTGTATATCACGACTGTCTAGTATTGTGGTAATAAAAATGAACTTCTTTCTAAGATAATGGTATCTGTTCCAGGCAATTCCAACTGAGATTACCAGACAAGATTTAACAAAAATGAAGTCTGCTTGTAACACATTCATATGAAATGGGGGAAAAACTCCAATTATCTCATAAAACCTCTTATAAAAAGCCAAGGAGAGGGACGGACTCAGCAAGTAGTATTTATACGGCCGCTCAACTTCGGATAGTGTTTGAACGGTTGCTACAAGTCATTGTAAAGCACATGGATGAGATAGGATGGACAGTCTGATCTGGGATAGATTTTGGTACCCAAACATCACAGACCCAGGTTTGCCTAGGTCTGACATAACAAGAACACTGAAGGATATATGGAATGAGGCATCCAGATAAGAAGGGATTGCAATACTTAATGGGTTCAGTGTAAATTCTCTGAAATGGAAGACAGGGATAGTAGGATGTTAGAAGACCTTTTCAGTAAAGGCAAGACAGTTTGAGAATTGTAAGAAAACCTATGGCATAGACAATCCAGAAAGTCTCATTTTAAAATGCACCCCTAGGGACAAACGATAGATTCGAAAATTGGGATTGAGGTAACTCGTGCCTTTTTGAGAAATTGTTTGGTGGTCACACCAGTATTTGAAGGTACATTGGAAGGAATTATTGAACCATCCAAACGGAGAGCCATTGGGCCTACTCCCCTGTTCTATGAAAGGACTTATGACAAATAGATGGATATTAGCAACTCGCATGTCATTAGCAGCTACCCAGGAAATAGCAGTAAACTAGAAAAACCACAATGCCACCATGAATTGACAACTGGGTAAGAAGAATGTGGTCATAACGGCCATGAAGATGCTGACAATGCATCTTAGGACAAAAAATAAAAAAATAGTAACATCTGCAACCCACAGATATACTATTTGGACAGATGCAAAAACCTAAAACATTATGGACATCAACTCTTTGCTGGTATAAAGATTATAAAGCAATACAGATATATACGTTCCCATTGAAATATTGTAAGAGTGTGCGAGAGGAAAGAGTCTCCCAAACATGTTAAAGAGAGGACTGGCTGTTGGACAAAACATTTGTGTACACTAGTGATAGCTCTAGTACCTCTCTGTACCTGCTGATTGGGAAGGGAAGAGTGAGGTTTACAGAAGTCAATGGTTCATGGGACGACAGTAGCATTGCACCTGTTGATCACTAATTTGTTTAAAAACAATAAAATATGTTAAAAAGAAATGAACTCAACTTGAATATACTGTAAATGCTCTGAACAACCACCATGAAGCAATGACTTCTTAACAGAGAATTAAGGACTTTGATGCCCTTTAACAGTTCGATAAATCAAGTCTCTCAATCACTTTAAAAAGGTTCACTTTTTCTAACCCCAACACCAGCTGTCAATTAAGATAAGATGAAGTAATGGAAGATAAGATGAAGTAATGCGAGACTGCACCAATGTAGCAGGCAGAACCTAACACTTCTTACTCAAGGACTCACCAATGATGAGACAAAGCGACGGCCAGCTGTAGGGGTCCTTGACGAACAGGGACACAACTTGGATGGGATCAACCAGAATTCCGTATCTGTAATGAAAGGACAAACAGTAAGTACTTGGAACTTTCCTCTGATGAAGGAGGAGAAACAAACCGGCACAGGATCAGAATCATCCAAGAAATTAGAACACTTACCATGCCAAAGAAAGCAGGACAAACTACAAGGTACTCAAACACAATCAAATCTCCATTCATGAACAAATTCTCTGCAATGTCAAGGCTTGTTTTCAGCAATGATGGATTTGATGGCACTGCATTCTTAAACCACTACACAGGACTTTTAGAAATGGAGAATTCTCATTTATTGCTTCAAAAAGAACTTCTTGTACTGCTGGTTACAGTGTTTTTGCTGCATCCCAGTGTCCATCTTAATGCATTACTATCCTTTTGCTTCTAGTGTGTGTGTGGGGAGGGATCGCGGCTCAGCGCGCAACCAACACAGAAACACTGACTGACAGTGGAGCCAATCCAGTCTTTAACACTGTAGACGTCCCAGTGCAGTCACGTGTTTGATATTTGCAGCCGATTCCTTTCCTACCTATTTTGTGTGTTGTCAATAATTTTGCCCTCCAATTCCAGGCATTTGTCATACTTTATGTGAAAAAGAGGTTACTTCACAGTCTCATCATGAAATCTTTTTTGTGTCAATCTTTGTCAAACCAATTGCATACACAAAATACAAGGTGGTGGAATAGACCCAACACTATTCCCAAAATGCCAGCATAAGAGCTACAAATCAACTCTGTAGCATAACCTTGCATGGATAGATGCTTTGACTGGTGTACTGGGAACTGGTTTCAACAGCCTTTTTCCTCTGTAAAAAGTAACGCCTTACTCATTCGCCTTTAATCCTAAAGTAGTTCATCTTCACGTCGTAATGGAGGCTGCTGTGTGTTTATGCTGTGATGTAACTAGTATTTTCCATAGCTATGTGTCCAGCTAAAATCTTGTGAGTACTCATAAGCTCAGAGAGGAATTTAGAATACTAAAAGTGGAGATTAAGGACTGTATAACATTGCTCTTTTCAAGACACACCAGCTAAACATTAATCAAGAAAGGGATAAATAGCTGAGAAAGATAGTAAATAGCTGGGTACTAAGAGGCATTTAGTCTCTATGCTATATCTGACATTATACAATAATGTATAGGCCATCCACATTATCTAATGTTTTACCCATTCTTGTAAGCAGTCAAGCAACCATAAAGCGGATAATCTCCGCCGGCTCCTCCCACCATCCCCTTTACCCCAAGTTGATATTGAGACAGACAGACATCTTGAAACAGACCATATTTTATGGATCCCTGTAACATATAGGTTTCATCAAGATAAATGACAGCCCTGAAACCAAAGGGTAGAGCTTTATCAATGTTGGCCACAAGCATTATGCAGCAATGGAGAACCAACCTGTGCGGCAGGGCTAGCTAAAGTATTCAGCAGTAAAAGGCAAGTGTGTGGCATCATGCATCACATTTTCTGGCAGTATTATTTTGATCCACCTGAACAAGAAAAACCATGTTTGATGAACTCTACAAATCGTGAAGCAAGTTATGTGGCAAGTGTGGTGCTGCAAACACTGCAGCCACAGAAGCACATAATTCAACTGGTTCTAGCCATTATCCATTTCTTTCTGAACAATCTATTCATGAAAGGTTAAGACCTCATTAGTGCCCATGGCTACGCAAGGCTTGAAAGGAACAACTTCAACAATCTCTACCCTATACAGACAGAAAGTGCTTTTTAAGACACACTATAGGTGCAATGTTTCTAAAATGCAACATTATTTCATACATAATTGATAGTAACAACAAGATAATATATACCAGTATCTCACCATTTTCAATTAACATTTCTAGTATGAAAAAGGCAAAATAAATTCAAACTTTATGCCCTCAAAATAAATGTACGATATAAAAATACATAGGAGGCCACATGTGTAATATGTTCCTTATTGGCCATTTCAGAATTTTGGTTATGTTTACAAATCGCATGGCCTTCATACCTATAGTTTATCAGGTCACCTGAACCTCTCAATGGTAAAACTGGACCACATTACACAGTTACCCCATATGTGTTCTTTATTATTGGATTACAATAGCAGCCGAAGAGCAGACTTTTCTCAATAAGGTTCAGTGATGGGAGCAAAATTTCACACCTTTTTGGCGCTTTCTGCCTGAAGGCTATGTGAACAGTGCAGCGACCCTCCAGTCTGATTTTGGCTTCGGTCAATTGCCAGGGAAGTTTCCTGTGAGGCTTACAGTGGACCTGCTTATGCACAGTACTCAGCTTACCCATTTTTCTGACCTGGTAATGATGGTTTTGGGGAGATCAGTATAAATCCTCTTATGGTAGCGTGGCGGGAATTGAGAAGGCAACCTCGGACTTAAACAACTGGTCACTTCCCCCACCCACATCGCAGGTCACACTCTCGACCCCATCTTCACCTCCAGCAACCATGTCTCCTTCAGCCACACTACAGATCTCCTCTGGACTGACCACAGCTGCGTTCACTTCACATACAACAAGCCGAAACCCATCATCCACCTCCAACCAACTCTACAAAGAAACTGGAACAAAATCACCATCGACCAGATCTCCTCATCGCTCCTTCTAAACCCCCCAGCCCTCTCTTCTAATGCCAACGAAGCCGCCTCCAACCTCACCCTTTGGCTATCCAACACCGCCGACACCTTAGCACCACTGAAAAAACGCCATCACAAACTTGGCAACAAGAAGGCCTCATGGTTCAACGATGACCTCAAGAAATCCAAGAAACTGTGCCGCTCCCTTGAAAAGACCTGGAAGAAAGACCCATCCACCAGCAACAAGGAGGCCTTCAAAAGCGCCATTCGTACTCACCACCAACTGATCCGAAAAGCCAAGAAAACATCATTCAAGGATCGACTTGACAACAACGCCCACAACAGCAAGGAACTATTCAACATCGTCAAGGAATTTTCCAACCCCTCGGCCAACTCCAACGACATCACCCCCTCTCAAACCCTCTGCGACTCCCTAGCCTCTTTTTTCCACAACAAGATTGCTGACATCCACAACAGCTTTGACAACCAACCCGGAAGCCAACCCACCCTACCATCAGCTGACCATCTTCCCCCCGTTAACACCCTCAACGCCTGGAACCCAATCTCCACTGAGGACACCATCCGCCTGATGAATTCCATCCACTCTGGATCCCCCACAGACCCATGCCCCCACCACATCTTCAACAAAGCAGACTCCGTCATAGCTCCGCACCTCCGAGACGTCATCAACTGCTCCTTCAACTCCGCTACCTTCCCAGAAGATTGGAAACACGCTGAACTCACCGCCCTTCTGAAAAAACCAACAGCAGACCCCACCGAACTCAAAAACTACCGCCCCATCTCGCTTCTCCCATTCCCGGCCAAAGTCATCGAGAAAGCTGTCAACAACCAGCTCGCCGCCTTCCTCGAAGCCAACAAATCCCTCGACTCCTCACAGTCCGGCTTCCGAGCCAAACACAGCACTGAGACCGCCCTCATCGCAGCAACAGACGACATTCGAACTCTACTGGACAATGGAGACACAGTCGCCCTCATCCTCCTCGACCTCTCCGCAGCCTTCGACACAGTCTGCCACAGCACCCTTTTACAACGCCTCAGAAACATCGGAATCCAAGGAAAAGCACTGGAATGGATCACCTCGTTCCTCACCGGAAGAACCCAGAGAGTCCGCCTCCCACCATTCAAGTCCGAGGCCTCTGAAATCATCTGCGGCGTACCACAAGGATCCTCACTCAGCCCCACCCTCTTCAACGTATACATGAGCCCCCTCGCGGCCATCGCCCGCCAACACAACCTCAACATCATCTCCTACGCGGATGACACTCAACTGATCCTATCTCTCACCAAGGACCCCAGCACCGCTAAAACTAACCTACACGAAGGAATGAAAGAAGTCGCCGAATGGATGAAACAAAGCCGTCTGAAACTGAACTCAGATAAAACAGAAGTCCTCATCTTAGGTAAATCCCCCTCTGCATGGGACGACTCCTGGTGGCCGGAAGCCCTCGGAAATGCACCCATCCCGACAAACCACGCACGGAACCTTGGCGTCATCCTGGATTCTTCACTCTCAATGAACAGACAAGTCAGCGCCGTATCCTCTTCCTGCTTTAACATTCTTCGCATGCTCAGAAAAACATTTCGCTGGATCCCCTCCGAAACAAGGAAAACAGTCACCCACGCTCTAGTCACGAGCCGACTGGACTACGGAAACACCCTCTACGCAGGTACCACCGCTAAACTCCAGAAGAAACTACAACGAATCCAAAACGCCTCAGCCAGGCTCATATTAGACATCCCACGAAACGAACACATCTCTGGTCACCTTAAAGACCTCCACTGGCTACCCGTCAATAAGAGGATCACTTTCTGACTGCTTACCCACGCACACAAATCACTCTACGACATCGGACCCGATTGCCTCAACTCTCGACTTTCCTTCTACTCCCCCTCCCGCCAACTTCGCTCTTCCAGCCAAGCCTTCGCCACTGTACCTCGCATCAACAAGACCACCATGGGAGGCAGATCCTTCTCATACCTGGCTGCCAAAACATGGAACTCACTCCCCGCTTACCTTCGCCTCACCCAGAATCACCTTGCGTTCAGAAAGCAGCTTAAAACGTGGATATTTGACAAATAATCCACCTCCCCTTCCTAAGCGCCTTGAAACCCTCTGGGTATGTAGTGCGCTATATAAATGGTATGACTTGACTAGATTTGTACTAGGTCTAGAAAGAAAAATTGTGCGATTAACTACTAAATTTTAGTATGTCAAACTCGGCATGTATGAATGTTGCGACGGATGAGCAGGCCTCATGCGCAGCAGAGTTGCATGTGGCAGCGACTTCCTATCCAGCAGAGAAGTGTCCCATTTCATGTGGTTTCTGGTACTGCGGATCCTAGTTTTCTTGATAAACCATAAATAATGCAGTTTCTGCAAAATCTGCTACATTTTGCATTTTTGGAATAAGAAAAAATGTGTAGCTAGCTAATTGATGCAAAACATTACTAAATCGCTCTACAATTCTCAAAACCACCCTATAATAACAAAGGTGTATACACCAGCGTATTACGAAACATTTTTTATTTTCTTCTTCTATATAAAGCTCTTGATCAGCTTTGTTATTTATTTTAATTATTTAAATATATCTTATTTAATTTCATTCATTTCATATAAAACATTTGAAGACAACATGATTCCATATATTCCATATACGATAGACGTAAAGATGGAGGCAGTGCACCAGGTGTCAACTACGCACGTTTCGTCATACGTGCCTTCATCAGGTAGCCGTCTATTGCACAAAAGAGACTTGAACATGATACTTGATATTGTAAACAGAAGATCTAGAGCTTCATATGTATCGTGGTAACTGGAAGCTGTGAGACGACTATCATATTCGAATTATTGGGCTCCAAGGAGTACCACTTCGTACGTAATAAAAGCTGAAATAAAATCGATAATATTCTACTGGATCCTGCCGACGTGGTACACACATACGCTGCAGCAACTATAATATTCAGGTCTAAATAATGTTAATTGTCTTTGTGCAAAAACTAATGAAAGTAGTACTCAGATAATGTAACCAAGATTACGAAGGATAATACGCTGGGCTAGGCTGCGGACGGGTGCATGCCCCTTTCCGATTTGGAGATGGTCATGTAAACCTCATTCCGCTAAACGTAAATGTAGCAGCCTGATTAGGCTCCAATTGCATTACATGCATTGCTTGCATTTTTGGAGGCATGACATTTCAACCTTAGACATGGGATAGAAGTAGCCCAAGCATCTCTAATCTAAAACATACATAAATTCCAAAATGCACAAGTGTTTATACCAATAAAACGCATGCAAAGTGCACTTTCATTATTTGCACCGGGAGGTCCTGCACTTTTGAGTGGCCTTCTGGCTTCAGTTCAGCAGGTCTTGGTCACGAGAATAAGATCACGGAGACACCAATCTAGTGGCCATGAGCCAAAACATCTGCCACGTACTTCCCTCAAATTAGATGAATACGAGGATTTAATCCGCTTCCGTGAGCTTCCTCAGGTCACCCTTTCAAGAGGTGGAAGCCAAGCCGCATTCTGGCCCCTAAAATGGGACTACATCTTCGAATTGAGATGTTCCTTATACCGGTTCCCTTGGAAGAGTTCAACATTTAAACGGTTGTGTAGGACTTAAATGTTGCCAAGGATTAGCACTTTGCTACATTTGATTCACCAGACAAGCACTCCGATCAGCCAATCAACAGCTGTGGAAGATTACGGAGCCTACAAAGGTGACCCTGGGTTCTCTTGAGATCTCAAACTGTGAATAGATTCACCCTTGAAAACTGGATCACTGCTACATCCTATTTTTATTAAAGATGGAGTGGCTGGCATTCAGGGACTGTTTCTGGGTCTTTGTTCCTGTGCTGATTAGATTTAACATTTCAAGAGGGTGCAGCATACACCTACTCACCAAGAACCAAGGGAAAGATGAAAAAATATGAGGAGGATGTAAAATTACAATTCTGCGTGAACAATCCCATCGAGCCCTTTCTACGGCTAAAAATCAATCCTGAATACTAGTGTTGCCAGAGGGTGTAAAGAGACCTGCTCCAGCTCCAGATGGTTAAAAGTTCTCTCACCCACTTCTAAGAGATCTGTTTGTTCTTTTCAAAGTTTGTCACTGCAGCAATTATTTTACACCGTCAAGTGAGCAGCAGAAGGGACAACATGATAGTGATGAATGAACCCACATCATTTGCTCTGACATTGCATAAGTCGTCTGTTTGTGATCAGCGTTTGTGGCTTAGGGAAACTAAATGGTATGGCCCTAGCACATTATGGGTAACATAATACGGTGCCCTTAAAGGGGTATAAGGGACTGTGTTGAGTCTGGGAGGCCGCGGAGCAAGGCACCACCAGAGACTTAAATGTAGCCATTTCAAATTCTGCAAGAATGCCACTGGTTCCCAAAAAGGCTACAGGCCTCATGACTGTGTGCATGCTCCAATCTGGAGTCAAACTCCAATCGATTGCCTCTTCCCTACCTTCAGATTAAATCCTTCGCTGTTTCAGGTTCTAAAGCCTGGAACCAACTTCTAGGTCCTTTTCGACTTATAACTAATGAAGCCAGTTTGAATTAGAGCCTAAAAAACATGGCTGCTTTCTGTTCCAGACAATTTATGACATGGTCTAGTTTAACTCGCCCCTCATTTTTTCAATCTCTTGCATTGGTCGAGATAAAACGGGTTTGCGCTACCAGTTTAGCGCCAGGATGCTCCGTTTCAATCAATCAATCACGGCATTTATAAAGCGCGCTACTCACCCGGGAGGGTCTCAAGGCGCTGGGGGAGGGGGTATGTTACTGCTCGAACAGCCAGGTCTTGAGCTGCTTTCTGAAGGAGAGATGGTCCTGGGTTCGCCGGAGGTAGGTGCGGAGGGTGTTCCAGGTCTTGGCTGCCAGGTAGGAGAAGGATCTTCCTCCGGCGGTGGCTCTGCGGATGCGTGATCCAGTGGCGAGGGCGTGGCTGGTCGATCGTAGCTGGCGGGTGGGCATGTAGAAGGTCATGCGGTCGTTGAGGTACTTGGGGCCCAGGTCGTGGAGAGCCTTGTGTGCGTGGGTGAGGAGTCTGAACGTGATTCTCTTGCTGACGGGGAGCCAGTGCAGGTCTCACAGGTGTCCGGTGATGTGGCTGTGTCGGGGGATGTCCAGGATGAGTCGTGCTGAGGCGTTCTGGATGCGCTGGAGTCTTTTTTGAAGTTTGGCTGTGGTTCCGGCGTAGAGGGTGTTCCCGTAGTCCAGTCGGCTGGTGACGAGTGCCTGGGTGACGGTCTTCCTGGTTTCAGTGGGGATCCATCTGAAGATCTTGCGGAGCATGCGCAGGGTGTTGAAGCATGAAGATGAGACAGCGTTGACTTGTCTGGTCATCGACAGGGAGGAGTCCAAGATGAAGCCCAAGTTGCATGCGTGGTCCGTTGGCTTGGGAGCGGTGCCCAAGGGCGGGGGCCACTAGGAGTTGTCCCAGGCGGAGGCTGATGATCCCAGGAGGAGGACTTCCGTCTTGTCTGAGTTCAGTTTAAGGCGGCTGTTCCTCATCCAGTCGGCTACGTCTTTCATCCCTTCGTGTAGGTTGGCTCTGGCGGTGGTGGGGTCGTTGGTGAGGGAGAGGATCAGCTGGGTGTCGTCGGCGTAGGAGATGATGTTGAGGTCGTGCTGGCGTGCAATGGCTTCGAGGGGGTTCATGTAGACGTTGAAGAGGGTTGGACTAAGAGAAGGTCCTTGGGGTACGCCGCAAATGACTTCAGTGGCCTCGGATCTGAAAGGGGGGAGGCAGACTCTGGGTTCTTCCGGCGAGGAACGAGATGATCCACTCCAGCGCTTTCTCTCGGATTCCGATGTTGCTGAGGCGCTTCACTAGGGTGTGGTGGCAGACTGTCGAACGCCGCAGAGAGGTTCAAGAGGATGAGGGCCGCTGTTTCCCCATTGTCGATCAGGGTTCTGATGTAGTCGGTGGCTGCGATTAGGGCGGTCTCGGTGCTGTGGTTGGCTCGAAACCCGGACTGCGAGGGATCCATTTGTCTCAAGAAAGGCGGCAAGCGGTCTGTTGACGGTCTTCTCAAGGACTTTGGCCAGAAAGGGAAGGAGCGAGATGGGACGGTAGTTCTTGAGGTCGGTGGGGTCCGCCGTTGGTTTCTTCAAGAGGGCGGTCAGCTCGGCGTGCTTCCAGCTCTCCGGGAAGGTGGCGGTGTGGAAGGAGGAGTTGATGTCCCGGAGATGGGGTGCGATGATGGCGTCGGCTTTGTTGAAGACGTGGTGTGGGCAGGGGTCGGTTGGTGATCCGGAGTGGATGGACTTCATCGTGCGGGTGGTGTCTTCGGTGCTGATCGGGGTCCAGTTGCAGAGGGTGGTGGTGGCGGGCATTGGTTCGGTGATAAGGTGCGTGTTCTGAGCGTCGAAGCTGTTGTCTATGTCCGCGATCTTGCGGTGGAACAACGCGGCGAGTGAGTTGCAGAGGTCTTGCGAGAGAGTGATGTCGTTGGTTCTGGCGCTGGGGTTGGAGAACTCTTTGACGATGCTGAAAAGTTCCTTGCTGTCGTGGGCGTTGTTGTCCAATCGTTCTTTGAGTGCCGACTTCTTGGTGGCATGGATCAGCTGATGGTGTTTGCGGGTGGCGTGCTTGAGGGCGGTCCTGTTGTCTGTGGTCTGTGGTCTGGTCGAGCTGCCAGGCTCTCGAAGGTGCGGCAGTTCTTCTTGGATTCCTTGAGTTCGTCAGTGAACCAGGGGGTTTACTTGCTGCCGGGTCTGCTGGGAGGGTTCTTTAGTGGTGCGATGCCGTTGGCGCAGGCGGTCAGCCAATTGGTGAGGTTGCTGGCTGCTTCTTTGGGGTCCGTTGTGTTGGTGGGAGTGTTCTGGCTGAGGGAGGCGGTGAGCTGCTCGGCGGTGATCTTGCTCCAGCTTCGGCGGGGGACCTGTTGCGAGTAGTGGTGGGTCGCCGTTTTTCTGAAGCTAAAGTGGACGCAGCTGTGGTCGGTCCAGTGGAGTCCGGTGGCGTGACTGAAGGAGATGTGCTTGCTGGATGAGAAGATTGGATCAAGCGTGTGGACGGCGTAGTGGGTGGGGGTGTTGACCAGTTGCTTGAGTCCGAGGTTGTCTAGCAGGGTGGTGGTGTTGCGGTCGTTGTTGTTCTCCAGGTGGAAGTTGAGGTCCCCGAGGAGGATGTAGTCGGCGGAGGGCAGGGCGTGCGGGCTGACGAAGTCTGCGATGTCTTCGCTGAATTGTGTGCATGGTCCCGGGGGTCTGTAGATGAGGGTGCCTCGGAGGGTGGTCTTGGGGTCAGTGTGTATCTGGAAGTGCAGGTTTGAGTGGTTGTGCGCATTATAAATCCCGGTTTCATTCATTCGTACTTGAAATGCTGCAAGTGTGGTCAGGTCAACCGCGATAACCTGCCTACCCTATGCGCGTGCCCTCAGCTCACGTAACTTGGCATTACTGGCTAGAACTTTAAACCCACAGCTCCCCTGGATATACTGCATTACTGGCGAGTAGTAGACGACGAAACACGCATCAGACTGTGGCCACTGCACTCAGGAGTAACGTTGTACCTTCTAAAGGAGCGGAAGTCCATGGAAGCCGCGCCTGGGTTCTAGTGAGGATGATCATGGCCAACTACAAAAGAATTATGAACACACTTCATGATTAGGCCTCAATCTTCAGTGTAGTATCTGGGGGCATTTTATTAAACCAAGCGACACAAAATCAGGAAGGACAGAGCAGGAATCTAGTCAAATGTAAACCCCACAAATGCATGCAGACATACAGCACAAGGAGAACGGAGAAAAACGTAGTTGAGAATCCACCCCAGTCTCAACCTCCGACGAGCCCCAAACTCTTACTTTATTCTGGTAGACCCACACCAGGGGTATGCAGGGTTTTTTCATACACAAAAGCATCCTAAAACAACCTGGAAACGGGGGTGGAAGCCACAGCTGTGCGACCTCTTACTAGTCATTTTATTGTCGTCTTGTGGTATAGAATGGCTAACCTTGGACAATAATCCTTTGTTTTAAGTAATATTCTGTAAGACTTCCATATGTACAGAAAAACCTTGAGCTGTATCATGAATGATAATCCTAACATTCAAGGCGTTCATATGGTTTCTTGTCATGATTTTATAGAGCATTACAATACAAATTGACGGACACTACCAGGCCATGAAGATCACGCCAAGCGCTTCTGGGAGAACAACCCATCTGTGTAGTGAGTGAGATACTTACTCAGGCCGTCACCTCTGGTGAGGTCCAGTTTAATAGCCACGAACTTTTACTTTTCCTGCACATAATCTGGGAACAAGCAGACGTGTCTGTCAAACTCAGAACAGATGCAGCCTAGAGCCAGTGATCATGGCCTTGGCCTGTATCGGGGACAATCAACCGGATTTCTTTTCATGCCGTGCGTCTCAAAAAACGCTTAACCTCCTTGTCGTGAAGATGAAACCTTGCCATTTAGAGACACGCACATCACCACCACAGACTGAGCTGGGTGGGTTCCCAGAGCCTGAACTATGAAGGGGAGCCCAGGTGGTCTACAAATCCCCCGAGCCTGCCTACGGTGCGATGCTCATGAGTCTGTGGCGGAAGTGTAGTCTTCAGTGCCAAAGAAGCTTCTGCCGCCACAATATCGAGGTCTTCTTTCTCCAGCAGGTATGCCTGGACCTGGGCTGCGGCCTCAATGGAGAAGGCTTCCAAGGCCCTTCCATCACAGCAGGAGATCGCATGGTTGGACGGAGGTCCTCAAGGTTGCTTGTACCGCTCTACAGATTAGTGTCCCGTTCCTTAAGCAAGCCATCTTGCGAGAAGGTAGATCCCCTGTGGTGTCATCCAAGCGAGAGGGCTCTGGCAGATCAGACCGTCAGCAGCTGCTGAACCAGGAAGCCAGAGAGGACTGGTTCTCCAGCGATTGTTCCTCTGCAAGGGCTGAACTGCACTACAGTGGTAGTGGTTGCACAATACAAGGAGGCTTTAAGATTAGGCCATACACTCTCGTTCACAGCTCTGCACTTGGTGCATCCAAGGAGGAGACTATCTGAGAACGGTCATAGCACGGAGTGGAAATCTGCTCTTCGGTCTGAGTGGAGCTGGAAGGGGTTGAAGGTCTCGTGCCTCGGGGCCCACTCTGTTGGACAACAAGGGACCTTTTTGTTGTGAAAACCATTAAAATGGGAGTAGACCTAGGGGATGCAAGGTGACTCCATCACAGACAGAATTTTGAAGTTACTGACTCCCAGTGCAAGAGGACGTGCTCAAGACCTTTAAAGTTGTGCTGAAACGTCCAGTGCCAACTGATGGAGCAGAGGAGAGACAAAAAATGTTGTGTACCCTCTGGAAAATTAATTTCGTATAACAATAACTGAACTAATAGTATGACGTATGAAAGCTAATCAACAAAACGCACTTAGACATTTTACACATGGGAAACGAATTGCCATGTGCAAAAATTAGTGTACTAACAATTGTGTACGAGTCATATTAATATAGTGCTAAAATACTGAAACAGCATGCATGTCCGTGCTTAATTAGAAAATATGTATTTGTTGTGGCAAAAAGAATAAATATACTTGGTAAGTAAAATGAAGCTATAAGTCACGCTTTTGCTAGGTAATCACTAATAAAGGATATTAGAATGGTGGGAGGTAAACAGAAAAACTATAATTCTAAACCTAACGTCTGTTGTGTTTGTTTTCGTACTAGTTCTCATGGAGGCCTACGCAGCCTGGTTGTTGAAAATGGCTGCTGACTTCAGTGTCGACATCGGCTAAAAGAAAGAGCCTCTACGCATGTGCGTGAACGAGAAGCTGAGTAAGCAGCATGACTGGTACACAGAGCGAAGCGATGTCAAGGTCAGCTTGGCCTAAAGCACAAAAGGGTGCCAATGGATGTCTGCTTCTAAGACTGTGAGAATGGAAGGACATGTATCGAAAAATTGAATGACAAGCATAAACAGAGATGACATGTATGGGAATATATTGAGGATGACTGTGCATTATGAAAAAACTGGTTCAGGTAAGGAAGAGGTGAGGTGAGGTGATCATAGCCACCCCTCTAATGGACTAATCAGAATAAACTGTGGACCCTAAAAGTTTCAATTTTTGAGTTAGATAGAGAAAAAGGGTATAAAAGAGCCTATTCGAAAGGGTGAAAAAAGCTTGCTCCTTGGATTTATTTTGCACCACGACATGTGTCCGTTTGAACTATTTTAGGGTACTAGAGACTTTGAAATATTTTTGGACTTTTATTTTTTGAGCAATAAAGATGATCGAATGCAGAGATTTTCTTTATGGAAAGAGGCGTAGAGGAGAATAGAGAGGCAGATTGAGACTCGGGCAACCCTGTTATTTTCTTCCAACAGGACTTGGTAATATGATTTCTAAATTTTCACTTCTTTTAACATATAGAAATAAAATGCTTAATTCTTGCTTGTCTAAAATAAACTAAAGTTCAGTTTTCCTTTAAAAAAGTAGATACATTCAAATTATAAAATTTAAACTCTAGTTGCGTTTTATTTTATTAAAATGTTATGATAGATTAAAATTGCTAAAGTTATAGGATTACTACGATTAGGCTGGTCTTAGTCTCCATCAACTAACTTCTACTAGATGATCTATTGACCAAATGGAATATGCTACTTACCAGTATGCATCTGTTCTTGGCATAGAGGGCTGCAGAGTGGTACATTATGAATAGATCGCCATCTGGTGTTGGGCTCGGATGATTGCACTTTGTTTTTCTCTTGGAGAGTCTTTTGTCTCTTGGTGACTCCTCCCTTGGTTGGTAGTGCGCATGGGCATCGGCTCCATCCTTAGATTGTTTTGCCATAGTAGGGTTAGATGGAGTAGTATAGTAGAATACAGATAAGAGTGCCCATGTAAGTGTATCTAAATAAGATAATGTTGGAACAGACACAGGTTTCCGGGGAGGCTGGGAGGGCATGTACCACTCTGCAGCCCTCTATGCCAAGAACAGATGCATACTGGTAAGTAGCATATTCCGTTCGAGGCATATGGGCTGCAGATGGTACATTATGAATAGACTATACAGCAGTTCTCTCCCTAGCGGTGGTCGCCCGTGTCTGTTGCAACTGTCTGAAACAATGTTTTTAATACTGCTTGTCCCACTCTAGCTTGTTGTGTTGTGTGCACATCTACACAATAGTGTTTTGTGAAGGTGTGCGGTGTAACCCAGGTAGCCGCTTTGCATATGTCATCTAGTGGAATGTTTCCCAGAAATGCCATAGATGCTCCTAGTTTACGTGTAGAGTGAGCTCTAGGAGGAACAGTTAATGTTCTCTTTGCTTTTAAGTAGCATATTTGAATGCATTTTACAATCCATCTGGCAATGCCCGCTTTGGAGATGGGATTGCCTTTATGTGTGGGAGAAAACGCAACAAATAGCTCTTTTGTCTTTCTGAAAGTTTGTGTTCTTTCTATATAGTACAATATGGCCCTTCTAACATCCAGTGTATGTAGGGCTCTTTCAGCTACTGTTTGTGGTTTTGGAAAGAAAACCGGTAATTCCACTGACTGATTGATGTGGAATGCTGAAATAACCTTCGGTAAGAATTTTGGGTTTGTTCTAAGAACCACTTTATTTTGGTGTAGCTGCATAAATGGTTCTTGAATCGTAAAAGCCTGCAGTTCACTTAATCTTCTAAGTGACGTGATAGCTATGAGGAAGGCTACCTTCCATGTGAGGAATTGTATTTCACACCTATGCATAGGTTCAAATGGTGGCCCCATTAGTCTGGTAAGCACTATGTTGAGATTCCAGACTGGGGAAGGTGGTCTTCTTGGTGGAATGACTCTTTTGAGTCCTTCCATGAAAGCTTTAATTGCTGGTACTTTAAACAGTGACAGATGTTGCCTGTTTTGTAGGTATGCCGCTATAGCTGCGAGATGAACTCTGATAGAGGTATACGCTAGGTTACATTGCTGTAAGTGTAATAAATAGCAAATGATTTGTTTAGTGGATGCGTCCAGAGGGTTGATGTGCTTACTGTTACAGTGTATAGCAAACCTCTTCCATTTTGCTGCATAGCATGCTCTGGTGGTAGGACGTCTTGCTTGTTTAATGATTTCCATGCATTCTGGTGGTAAATCTAAATACCCAAACTCTGACTTCAGGAGCCAGATCGCTAGGTTCAGTTGTTTGGGATCTGGGTGCATTATTTCTCCATGGTTCTGTGTAAGATGCATGGGTAATAACCTTAGCTTTTGATGTGGTACTTGTGAGAGTTGTAGCAGCGTGGTGAACCACGGCTGTCTTGCCCACGTGGGTGCCACTAGTATCATTGTCATTGAATGTTGCTGCAGTTTCCGAACCAGTAATGGAATTAGTGGTAGAGGAGGGAACGCGTAAGCAAATCTGTTGGACCAATTTATCCACAGTGCATTGCCCTGAGACCTTTGGTGTGGGTACCTGGATGCGAATTCCTTGCATTTTGCGTTCTGATGGTTGGCAAACAGATCTATCTCTGGTTGCCCCCATTTTTGGAAGAATGGCTGTAGTATTTGGTCGTGCAGCTCCCATTCGTGTACTTGTTCTGACTGTCTGCTTAGGATGTCTGCTATTTGATTTTGAACTCCTGGTAGGTGTTCCGCTAACAGGTAGATCTTTTGAGGAATGGCCCATCTCCATATATCCTGTGCTAGTCTGGACAGTTGGAGAGAGTGTGTCCCCCCCTGTTTTTGAATATAATACATTGCAGTCATGTTGTCTGTTCTGATCAGGACTGCTTTGCCTGTTATTTGCATTTGGAAAGCTTTTAGTGCTAGAAATATTGCTAACAGTTCGAGGTAGTTGATGTGCAGTTTCTTTTGCTGTACACTCCACTTCCCCTGTACTGTGTATCTGTCCATATGCGCTCCCCATCCGGAGAGCGATGCGTCCGCTGTTATTATCACTTGTGGAATTGGCTCTAGGAACGACCGTCCCTTGGAAATGTTTTCTGTGTTCCACCACTTCAGAGAGCGATACGTCCGGTCGTTTACCAACACCAGATCTGTAATCTGACCTTGAGCCTGATTCCACTGTGTCGCTAGACACTCTTGTAGTGGGCGCATTTGTAGTCTGGCATGTGGTATTAGCAGTATGCAGGAGGACATCATGCCTAATAGTTGCATAAACACTCGTGCTGGTAGTGAGTGTTGTGGTGAAATCTTTGTATTAACCCGACCATTGTCTGTACTCTGATTGGGTTGGGGTATGCTATTGCCTTTTCTGTGTCTACTGTAGCCCCCAGGTATTGCTGAATCTGGTTTGGTTGCAGGTGTGATTTTTTGTAGTTCACCGTGAACCCTAGGTGGTGCAGCAATTGAATTGTCTTCTGTGTGTTGTGAAGACATTCTTCCTTTGACTTGGCCTTTATTAGCCAATCGTCCAAGTATGGGAAGACGTGTATTTGTTGTCTTCTTAGGTGTGCTGCCACCACAGCTAGGCATTTTGTGAAAACTCTCGGTGCTGTTGTGACACCGAACGGAAGGACTTTGAACTGATAGTGTTGTCCTTCTAACACAAACCTTAGGTATTTTCTGTGGGCTTTGTGAATTGGGATATGAAAGTAAGCGTCTTTTAGATCCAGTGTAGAAAGAAAGTCCCCTTTCTTCAGTAAAGGGAGTACTTGTTGGAGCGTGACCATGTGGAAGTGCTCCGAATTTATGTAAGCATTGAGAGGTCTGAGGTCTAATATTGGTCTTAGGGACCCGTCCTTTTTGGGGATCAGGAAGTATAGAGAGTATACTCCTGTGCCCTGTTGATCTTTTGGGACCTTCTCTATTGCATGCTTTTGTAGAAGTGCTAGCACTTCTTCTCTTAACAATGTCAAATGATCTTGGCTCATTGGACGCTGTTTGGGGGGGATGTTTGGTGGGGTAGCTGTGAGTTCTAGGCAATAACCATGTTGGATAATTTGTCTCACCCACTTGTCTGACGTGATGTTTTCCCAGACAGGTAGGAACTGTGATAGACGTCCCCCGACCGGTGTTATGTGGTCTGGGGGGAGTTCTATGAAGTCACTGTTTTGGTGTTGAGGCGTTGCGGTTGTTATTATTTCCGCGGCCTCTTCCCTTATTGTTGTTACCTCTGTAACTGCCTCTTGAATTACCTCTGGGTGATGTTGGTGTGAAAGATGTGGATTGCTGATTCGTTCCTGTGTTCTTTGAGCCCCCTCTATAGGTGGATCTACGAAAGGAACCTCTGTGTGTTGGCTGTTGCAATGCTCCCATTGACTTAGCCGTCTCCGTATCTTTCTTCATCTTTTCTAATGTCTCGTCTGTGCTTGAACCAAACAATGTCTTCTGATCAAATGGTTTGTTCAGTAGTGCTGTTTGTACCTCTTGTTTGAATCCTGAGATTCTAAGCCATGCGTGCCTTCTTAGCATGACACTAGTGTTAATCGACCTTGCTGCAGTGTCTGCTGCGTCTAATGCACACTTAATAGAAGTATTGGTTATTATTTTACCTTCCTGTATTAATTGGTCTGCCTTCTTCTGGTGTTCTTTTGGGAGATGTGTGAGAAGTTTTTCTAACTCATCGTAATGTGCCCTGTCGTAACGTGCGAGTAGTGCTTGTGTATTGGCTATACGCCAGCTATTCGCTGCCTGTGATGCTACTCTTTTGCCTGATGCATCTATTAACTTCGACTCTTTATCTGGTGGAGGAGCCTCTCCTGTAGATAGTGAGTTTGCTCTTTTACGAGCGTTTGAGACCACCAGCGAGTCTAGAGGTACATGCCCTCTAATAAATATTGGGTCCTTTGGAGCCGCTTTGTATTTTTTATCGATTCTTGGGTTTAACACCCTGGCTCTCACTGGGTTTTCGAATATTTCCTCTGTGTGAGTAAGAAGACCCTTCAACATAGGGAGAGTACCTGATGTTCTCTGTGCATTAGGTAGAGTCTCTAACAAGAAATCCTCTATTTGAGGTTCTGTATGCATATCTAGTTTGTGATATTTTGCTGCCCTATTAATGAGCTGCACAAAACCTGTGTTATCATCAGGTGGTGAAGGCTTTGAGGGATGTAGCTCTGGGTCGTTGTCCTCATCTGACCCTACATCATAATTTTCCCATGGATCCTCCTCATCTGGGATAGTTTTGTCATCCCCTTGAGGTTCTCCCTCCCCTAGCTCACTGTCTACATCTGACTGAGGTGTAGCTGGTCTTGGTGTGGAAGGTGTAGGAATATTTGGCCTATTGTGAGGAATAGGTGAAGAGGGTGTTACTCTAGGACGAGGAGAAGCAGGAGGAGTTATATTCGTCCCCATTGTTCTCTTTTTTGAAGGAAAAGGTTTATCTTCTGACTGTTCACTCTCTCTTCTTCGTGACCACTTTCCCAGTTTGTGGATCAATAAACAAGATCTTTTGTTTGGGATCTGTCTGTTGCTCCTGAATCGGTACCGAGGGTCCTGGTTCCGAGAGGTGCTTTTGTTTTCGATCGTCAGATCTTGTTGTTTTCGACACCGAATGTTTGCTCGATTCCGACTTTCTTGGTATCGAGTGTCTCTTGGGCGATAAGTCATATTTCTGTTTCGACATGGAATGTTTCGATACCGAGCTCTCCTTTGTATGTAGCCTCGGTGCCGAAGTTGATGTCGCCCTTTTCTCGGATCCGACATGGTGGGAGTCCGAGTGTTTCGGTTTCAGTTTCGGTTTCGTTGCCGGGCCCGAGGGCGGGGCATCGGAAACTTTTTTCAGCGGTTTGACCGGGCCCGAGGGCGGGGTCGTTACCGCACGGGGTCGGTTTTTCGGTAAGGGGACGTCGTCACTCACGGTTTGTTGCTCGATGAGATCTTCAACCTCCGACTGGTCCCCTTCCGACCCTGACTGGTCCTCTTCTTCCTCGATTTGTTAGTCTCCGAACAGCTCCGGGATCGCTTCCGCCTGCATTCTGGAAACCTCGTGTCTTCGAGCTCGACGATTTCTAATCGTTAGCTTGGAGGAGAATGCTGCGCAGGCTTCGCAGTCCCTGGATTCGTGTTCAGGCGATAGACAGAGGTTGCACACCTCGTGTAGGTCCTTGTGTGGGAACTTAGCACCACACGTTGGACATTTTTTGAATGGAGTCCTTTACATGGACTCCGGGCTTGACTGCGTCGAGAAAGGCCTCCTGTTCTTCGACGTAGATCCAAGTTTTTCTCTTCTATTTTGAATTTGTAACGCGTCGGAATGGAAATGAACGCGTTCGAATAACAATACCGTCGAATTGGAAAGGGAATACGCGCCGAAAATCACTTTCTTCTGAAGTTGATCTGGAGCGTCTCGATCTTCATCCGAACCCGATGGCGGAAAAAAACAATCTAAGGATGGAGCCGATGCCCATGCGCACTACCAACCAAGGTAGGAGTCACCAAGAGACAAAAGACTCTCCAAGAGAAAAACAAAGTGCAATCATCCGAGCCCAACACCAGATGGCGATCTATTCATAATGTACCATCTGCAGCCCATATGCCTCGAACAGTGGAGTACCTTTGTGTAGGGTTATCCAGGTAACGGTTTAGCATGTGTAAAGAATTTTTATAAATGTATAGAATAATATAAGCCTAGGTACCCCGCTAGCCAGCAGCTCTCCTCTGTCACTGATTCAGGAGTAAAGTATGTGAGAGTGTGAAAGAGTGAATGACTCGCAGTGTTATGGGCCCCACTGATGAGTAAAGTGATTTCTCCTGGGTTTGGTGAGATAGGTATTGAGGGTTGTTGGAGAGCCACGCTGGATCAGATTTCTGATCACAACTCCTACTTTTCCACGATCCAGCTCAACAGGGAGAGGAGTGGGCCATCCAAACAAGACTACTGCAGGGTTCCTTAGTAGCTAGCCTGACCTTCGCGTGATGCCTCTTGCTATCATTGCTTCTTGTGCAATCTGTGTTTTGGGGTGTCGAAAAAGTTGAGAACAAGCTTGGACACCCAGTCTCCTTACACGTTTCTTGGCGAGCCTCTACAATCACTGACCAGGTGGCGCCCTTAACTGCACCGCACAAACAATGGCCTAAAACGCGAAGGTGGAGGAGTGGTCAGGAGAAGGACCTGCTCGAGAAAACTGGGATGCAACACACCGACGCAGGAGGAACCAGGCCAAGTCTGCAGAGTTGGAGAACATTATCTGGACTCTTAACAGGCAGCAGGGAGAGGCGTAGTCAATGTCTCCCTGCATTAGGCCTCCAGCAGCCCAGTGCCCAGAGGTTAGACTGGCTGGGCCCTCAGGGGCCCTCTGATCCAAACGAGGAGCTGAGCTTCATTTGGTGTTTTATCACAACTGGCAGCAAAAGATGATTTAGATCCCAAATGAACCTTCCAATTAGGAGTCTTTACCGTTCCCCGGTGCCCGCACAACCACAGGCGGCGGAGTAAGAGATGCCCTCCTACGAAAGACTGTTTCTGCAGGTTGGGAGGTGTTATGCTGTGCTACCTCACCAACAGAAAGGGTACTCGACACCTCTCTGGTACCGAGACCCCCAAAATCACCTCTCCGATGAAACTCCGGGCTGGTGGGATCACTGCACAGCTACTCTACATGCAAGGCAGGCAGGTTCTCCAGCACATATAGCACATACATGAACTTGAGGTCAGTTTCTCAAACAGGAGATGGAGGTGACAAGAGTGAACTGCTGCAAAGGGTTGATGACAAACTCACGTCCTCAAGCAAGAGAGTTAGAAGCAATCTGAGCGGAGACAGAAGATGGACCGACAGCAAAAGAGTTTCAAAAAGATTGAAAGATCCAAGAATAGGGAGTAGGGTAAGGTAAATGGTCATTTTGGGGCACATTTACCAGCAAGGGGCTATACCATGCGTGACACACGCATGGTACTCTGTGCAAATAGTTATATGGGCAGCATTCCTGTCCATCTGTCAAGTAGCAAGGTATCCCAGATTGGAGACTGGACAAGAGTCAGGACAGGAGTATGCATTCAAGAAAAACAGAGAAAATGTTATTCTATCTGGAGCGGTCTCGCCACACATCCGACTAGGATGCTATGTAGTGCTGTCATCAAGGCATTGCTTCCTGTACAGGACTTTGGTGAGCTGGGAGGCACAGGTGTAGATGCAGCTCACAATCCTTTCAAATAAAAGTGCTTACTGTTTATTCATGCACATGTAGTCACTTTTTGCAAACTGTGGAAAAAGACACATAGGAAGGGCAAGGTGCTCCCTTACACTCACTCCAAGTGCGGAATTAGATCAGGACTTACGAAAGAAGCTCACGCATAAATATTGGTCAATGCTAAAATTGGTTATCGTTTTCTGTGCTTTAAGAAGAAAGACTAGAAAAATGATTTTTGCAAGAGACTTAGCTGGACAACAAGCACTGGCAAAGCTAACAGATCTACCCTACGCCAGGTATCATTTGTCAATGTTTTCGGCCATGCCCATGTTTTACATGCTGCTGAGCAACATGGCTGAAATAAGAAAAAAAGTGGTATGATTCAGACAGTGCTAGCTGCATCACAGCACTTTTTTGAAAGAAAGCCGGGGGGGGGGGGGGGGGGCAACAGTGGTAGGGTGTGTGGGGTTAGTACAAGGGAAAGCTAGCCAGGTAATGTGCTTTTTTGTGTTCATTGCTGGAAGGGGAGGGATTCAGAAAAGGGGGTGGTGATGGACAGTTTCTGAATTAAGCAGAATACTCCTACCCAGTCAACAGATCAGGGCTTGATCCATCGCAGTTTTTTTGCTGGAAGTGTAGGGAGGCAAGCAACATCAAGAACACCAGGTGGTGGGAAGCAACACGAACACCAGGTGGTGGGCCAAGCAACACGGACAGCAGACGGGGGGGGGCCAAGCAACACGGACAGCAGACGGGGGGCCAAGCAACACGGACAGCAGACGGGGGGGGGGGCCAAGCAACACGGACAGCAGACGGGGGGGGGGGCCAAGCAACACGGACAGCAGACGGGGGGGGCCAAGCAACACGGACAGCAGACGGGGGGGGGCAAGCAACACGGACAGCAGACGGGGGGGGGCCAAGCAACACAGACAGCAGACGGGGGGGGGCCAAGCAACACAGACAGCAGACGGGGGGGCAAGCAACACAGACAGCAGACGGGGGGGGCAAGCAACACAGACAGCAGACGGGGGGGGCAAGCAACACAGACAGCAGACGGGGGAGGCAAGCAACACAGACAGCAGACGGGGGGGCCAAGCAACACAGACAGCAGACGGGGGGGGCTAGCAACACAGACAGCAGACGGGGGGGGGCAAGCAACACAGACAGCAGACGGGGGGGCAAGCAACACAGACAGCAGACCGGGGGGGGGGCAAGCAACACAGACAGCAGACGGGGGGGGGGGCAAGCAACACAGACAGCAGACGGGGGGGCAAGCAACACAGACAGCAGACGGGGGGGCAAGCAACACAGACAGCAGACGGGGGGGCAAGCAACACAGACAGCAGACGGGGGGGCAAGCAACACAGACAGCAGACGGGGGGGCAAGCAACACAGACGGGGGCAAGCAACACGGACAGCAGACGGGGGGGCCAAGCAACACGGACAGCAGACGGGGGGGCCAAGCAACACGGACAGCAGACGGGGGGGCCAAGCAACACGGACAGCAGACGGGGGGGCCAAGCAACACGGACAGCAGACGGGGGGGCCAAGCAACACGGACAGCAGACGGGGGGGGCCAAGCAACACGGACAGCAGACGGGGGGGGCCAAGCAACACGGACAGCAGACGGGGGGGGCCAAGCAACACGGACAGCAGACGGGGGGGGGCCAAGCAACACGGACAGCAGACGGGGGGGGGCCAAGCAACACAGACAGCAGACGGGGGGGGCCAAGCAACACAGACAGCAGACGGGGGGGCAAGCAACACAGACAGCAGACGGGGGGGCAAGCAACACAGACAGCAGACGGGGGGGCAAGCAACGCAGACGGGGGGGCAAGCAACACAGACAGCAGACGGGGGGGCAAGCAACACAGACAGCAGACGGGGGGCAAGCAACACAGACGGGGGGCAAGCAACACGGACAGCAGACGGGGGGGCCAAGCAACACGGACAGCAGACGGGGGGGGGGCCAAGCAACACGGACAGCAGACGGGGGGGGGCCAAGCAACACAGACAGCAGACGGGGGGGGCCAAGCAACACAGACAGCAGACGGGGGGGCAAGCAACACAGACAGCAGACGGGGGGGGCAAGCAACGCAGACGGGGGGGCAAGCAACACAGACAGCAGACGGGGGGGCAAGCAACACAGACGGGGGGGCAAGCAACACAGACGGGGGGCAAGCAACACGGACAGCAGACGGGGGGGCCAAGCAACACGGACAGCAGACGGGGGGGCCAAGCAACACGGACAGCAGACGGGGGGGGCCAAGCAACACGGACAGCAGACGGGGGGGGGCCAAGCAACACGGACAGCAGACGGGGGGGGCCAAGCAACACGGACAGCAGACGGGGGGGGGCCAAGCAACACGGACAGCAGACGGGGGGGGGGGGCCAAGCAACACGGACAGCAGACGGGGGGGCCAAGCAACACGGACAGCAGACGGGGGGGGCCAAGCAACACGGACAGCAGACGGGGGGGCCAAGCAACATGGACAGCAGACGGGGGGGGCCAAGCAACACGGACAGCAGACGGGGGGGCCAAGCAACACGGACAGCAGACGGGGGGGCCAAGCAACACGGACAGCAGACGGGGGGGCAAGCAACACGGACACCAGACGGGGGGCCAAGCAACACAGACACCAGACGGGGGGGGGGCAAGCAACACAGACGGGGGGCCAAGCAACACGGACACCAGACCGGGGGGGGGGGCAAGCAACACGGACACCAGACGGGGGGGCCAAGCAACACGGACAGCAGGCTGGGGGGCCAAGCAACACGGACACCAGACGGGGGGGGGCAAGCCACACAGACACCAGACGGGGGGGGGCAAGTAACACAGACAGCAGACGGGGGGGCAAGCCACACAGACAGCAGACGGGGGGGCAAGCAACACAGACGGGGGGCCAAGCAACACGGACACCAGACCGGGGGGGGGGGGGGGGGGGGGAGGCAAGCAACACGGACACCAGACGGGGGGGCCAAGCAACACGGACACCAGACGGGGGGGCCAAGCAACACGGACAGCAGACGGGGGGGCCAAGCAACACGGACAGCAGACGGGGGGGCCAAGCAACACAGACAGCAGACGGGGGGGCAAGCAACGCAGACGGGGGGGGCAAGCAACACAGACAGCAGACGGGGGGCCAAGCAACACGGACACCAGACGGGGGGCCAAGCAACACGGACACCAGACGGGGGGCCAAGCAACACGGACACCAGACGGGGGGCCAAGCAACACGGACACCAGACGGGGGGCCAAGCAACACGGACACCAGACGGGGGGCCAAGCAACACGGACACCAGACGGGGGGCCAAGCAACACGGACACCAGACGGGGGGCCAAGCAACACGGACACCAGACGGGGGGCCAAGCAACACGGACACCAGACGGGGGGCCAAGCAACACGGCCACCAGATGGGGGGCCAAGCAACACGGACACCCGACGGGGGGGGGGGGGGGCAAGCAACACAGACAGCAGACGGGGGGGCCAAGCAACACGGACAGCAGACGGGGGGGCCAAGCAACACGGACAGCAGACGGGGGGGGCCAAGCAACACGGACAGCAGACGGGGGGGGGCCAAGCAACACGGACAGCAGACGGGGGGGGCCAAGCAACACGGACAGCAGACGGGGGGGGCCAAGCAACACGGACAGCAGACGGGGGGGCCAAGCAACACGGACAGCAGACGGGGGGGCCAAGCAACACGGACAGCAGACGGGGGGGGGCCAAGCAACACGGACAGCAGACGGGGGGGGGCCAAGCAACACGGACAGCAGACGGGGGGGGCCAAGCAACACAGACAGCAGACGGGGGGGCCAAGCAAAACAGACAGCAGACGGGGGGGGGGCCAAGCAACACAGACAGCAGACGGGGGGGCAAGCCACACAGACAGCAGACGGGGGGGGGCAAGCCACACAGACAGCAGACGGGGGGGCAAGCAACGCAGACGGGGGGGGCAAGCAACACAGACAGCAGACGGGGGGGCAAGCAACACAGACGGGGGGCCAAGCAACACGGACACCAGACGGGGGGCCAAGCAACACGGACACCAGACGGGGGGGGGCAAGCAACACAGACACCAGACGGGGGGGGGGCAAGCAACACAGACACCAGACGGGGGGGGCAAGCAACACAGACACCAGACGGGGGGGGGGGCAAGCAACACAGACAGCAGACGGGGGGGGCAAGCAACACAGACAGCAGACGGGGGGGGCAAGCAACACAGACAGCAGACGGGGGGGGCAAGCAACACAGACAGCAGACGGGGGGGGCAAGCAACACAGACAGCAGACGGGGGGGGCAAGCAACGCAGACGGGGGGGCAAGCAACACAGACAGCAGACGGGGGGGCAAGCAACACAGACGGGGGGCCAAGCAACACGGACACCAGACGGGGGGCCAAGCAACACGGACACCAGACGGGGGGGGGGCAAGCAACACAGACACCAGACGGGGGGGGCAAGCAACACAGACACCAGACGGGGGGGGCAAGCAACACAGACAGCAGACGGGGGGGGCAAGCAACACAGACAGCAGACGGGGGGGGGCAAGCAACACAGACAGCAGACGGGGGGGGGCAAGCAACACAGACAGCAGACGGGGGGGGCAAGCAACACAGACAGCAGACGGGGGGGGCAAGCAACACAGACAGCAGACGGGGGGGGGCAAGCAACACAGACATCAGACGGGGGGGGGCAAGCAACACAGACAGCAGACGGGGGGGGCAAGCAACACAGACAGCAGACGGGGGGGGCAAGCAACACAGACAGCAGACGGGGGGGCAAGCAACACAGACAGCAGACGGGGGGGCAAGCAACACAGACAGCAAACGGGGGGGGGCAAGCAACACAGACAGCAGACGGGGGGGGGCAAGCCACACAGACAGCAGACGGGGGGGGCAAGCCACACAGACAGCAGACGGGGGGGGCAAGCCACACAGACAGCAGACGGGGGGGCAAGCCACACAGACAGCAGACGGGGGGGGCAAGCCACACAGACAGCAGACGGGGGGGGCAAGCCACACAGACAGCAGACGGGGGGGGCAAGCCACACAGACAGCAGACGGGGGGGGCAAGCCACACAGACAGCAGACGGGGGGGCAAGCAACGCAGACGGGGGGCAAGCAACACTGACAGCAGACGGGGGGCAAGCAACACAGACGGGGGGGCCAAGCAACACGGACACCAGACGGGGGGGGGGGCCAAGCAACACGAACACCAGACGGGGGGGGGGCCAAGCAACACGAACACCAGACGGGGGGGGGGCCAAGCAACACGGACAGCAGACGGGGGGGGGCAAGCAACACGGACAGGGGGGACAAGCAACGCAGACGGGGGGCCAAGCAACACGGACACCAGACCGGGGGGGGGGCCAAGCAACACGAACACCAGACGGGGGGGGGCCAAGCAACACGGACACCAGACGGGGGGGCCAAGCAACACGGACACCAGACGGGGGGGCCAAGCAACACGGACACCAGACGGGGGGGGCAAGCAACACAGACACCAGACGGGGGGGGGGGCAAGCAACACAAACACCAGACGGGGGGGGGCAAGCAACACAGACACCAGACGGGGGGGGGGCAAGCAACACAGACACCAGACGGGGGGGGGGCAAGCAACACAGACAGCAGACGGGGGGCCAAGCAACACAGACAGCAGACGGGGGGGGCAAGCAACACAGACAGCAGACGGGGGGGGCAAGCAACACAGACAGCAGACGGGGGGGGCAAGCAACACAGACAGCAGACGGGGGGGCCAAGCAACACAGACAGCAGACGGGGGGGCCAAGCAACACAGACAGCAGACGGGGGGGCCAAGCAACACAGACAGCAGACGGGGGGGCCAAGCAACACAGACAGCAGACGGGGGGGCCAAGCAACACAGACAGCAGACGGGGGGGCAAGCAACACAGACAGCAGACGGGGGGGCAAGCAACACAGACAGCAAACGGGGGGGCAAGCAACACAGACAGCAAACGGGGGGGCAAGCAACACAGACAGCAGACGGGGGGGCAAGCAACACAGACAGCAAACGGGGGGGGGCAAGCAACACAGACAGCAGACGTGGGGGGCAAGCCACACAGACAGCAGACGGGGGGGGGCAAGCCACAGACAGCAGACGGGGGGGGGGGCAAGCCACAGACAGCAGACGGGGGGGGGGGGCAAGCCACACAGACAGCAGACGGGGGGCAAGCAACGCAGACGGGTGGGGCAAGCAACACAGACAGCAGACGGGGGGACAAGCAACACAGACGGGGGGCCAAGCAACACGGACACCAGACGGGGGGGGCCAAGCAACACGAACACCAGACGGGGGGGGGGCCAAGCAACACGAACACCAGACGGGGGGGGCCAAGCAACACGGACAGCAGACGGGGGGGGGGGGGCAAGCAACACGGACAGCAGACGGGGGGGGGCAAGCAACACGGACAGCAGACGGGGGGGGCAAGCAACACGGACAGCAGACGGGGGGGCAAGCAACACGGACAGCAGACGGGGGGGGCAAGCAACACGGACAGCAGACGGGGGGGGCAAGCAACGCAGACGGGGGGCCAAGCAACACGGACACCAGACCGGGGGCGGGCCAAGCAACACGAACACCAGACGGGGGGGGGCCAAGCAACACGGACACCAGACGGGGGGGGGGCCAAGCAACACGGACACCAGACGGGGGGCCCAAGCAACACGGACACCAGACGGGGGGGCCAAGCAACACGGACACCAGACGGGGGGGGGCCAAGCACCACGGACACCAGACGGGGGGGGCAAGCACCGCGGACAGCAGATGGGGGGGCCAAGCACCGCGGACAGCAGATGGGGGGGGGGGCAAGCACCGCGGACAGCAGATGGGGGGGCAAGCACCGCGGTCAGCAGATGGTGGGGGGGCCCAAGCACCGCAGACAGCAGATGGTGGGGGGGCCAAGCACCGCGGACAGCAGATGGTGGGGGGGCCAAGCAACGCGGACAGCAGATGGTGGGGGGGCCAAGCAACGCGGACAGCAGATGGTGGGGGGGCCAAGCAACGCGGACAGCAGATGGGGGGGGGGGGCCAGCAACGCGGACAGCAGATGGGGGGCCAAGCAACGCGGACAGCAGATGGGGGGGCCAAGCAACACAGACAAGGGAGGGTGGGAGCAACACAGAGGGTGAGCAGTACTTGAGGGAACCAGCTGAAAAAAGCACTCTAGTAGATGCTTAAACACAAGGAAAAAAGTAACATAATAAAAAGAGCAGTGGAAGGGCCCAAGTAATGTGTCCATGCTCCAAGGGATGGGACAAACACATTAAAAGGAAAGAAGCCTTAATCAGCTGACCGATAAGAAGCAAGTAATAAGAGTGACAATGAAGCCCACCAATGGGTGGGCTATACGTCCACCGTGTAGAAAACAAAAGATCTTGCAAGCCACAGCACATGCGCTGTTCTCAGGCCAGGCTTACAAACATGCTATGACTGTGTGACATTGGACAGTGCTTTACCAACATAACCTTCCATGCAGCTGTGAAATGGACCAATCACAATTTAGAAAGCTGCAGACAGATCACATATAGTGTTGAAATACAGTCTATGAACACATCAAGCAGCAGTCATTCCAACTTACTTTATGAGGTTTTCTAGACATAACCGTGCGTTGCCCAAGATCTAAAAAGAAGACAAAACCTGTGCTTAGATTGTATCACTACAAGCAGGTGACACAAATCCACCATTATTATTTATTAACTGTTCAAATAATTAAAATGATTACAGTAAAAAAGCATAAAACTGGTAAATGAGAAATTGATCACATTAAAACTACGAAGGCTGCCAGTTTAAACGTTTTTTGTTCAAGTATTAAATCCCCTCTCCGCTGCACCCACTCGGGCCGCCAGAACCGGGTTTCAGAGTTTTAGACAGCTGCGTCGGCCTGAGCAGTTTTCTGCTACAGCAGGCTGTGGATGGTTGTCCTTGTCCCTTCCATTTATAGCCATTGATGTGGTGCGGTCTCTGTAGGACGGGTGAATAGGATCAGGGTTCTTCCCTCGTTTGAGGGGAGGCTGCATTGTCTCCCTTGTTATACCTCGCTGGTGGCCCTGGTTTGTGTGCACTCGTTTGCGGCCTTTAAAGCCATTCTAATCAGATGAATGAATTTCCCAAGACTTGCCAGGGTCATCGTGGTTGTTCTAGAAAAGCACAAGGCTGATGCTTCGCGGCATATCTCGATTCTCTTGGTGATGCACAGACTGGGCGGAGAAGTTGATGACGTTCGTTCGTAATGGAGGGCCAGCAGCATAAAAGGTGAAGCCAGGATTCTCTTGTGTAGGGGCACAGTCTACAGCTTGTAATTTCCCCCTTGCGAGCCCATGCAGGGTTAAATTCAGTGATTCCTAGAGTACACAGTCTCATGGAGAGGATTTTGGTTCTGGCTTGAGGTGTCAGGGCCTCATGCAGGTAGGGTTGTGCCTTGCCTACCGTGTAGGAGCTGTTCAGCGGGTCTAGGTGGGGGCTGTAACGAAGGGACTTAAGATCCAGATCGAATGAGGTTTTGCGGACTTGTCTGTTTATGGCTTTTTTCATGCATTTAGTGGGATTACTGGCAGTGGTATGCTCTTTCCTCGATCTTTAACGTCTTGAGTGCTTTGCCAAAGCTGGTGTGCCATACTGATCTTGGCCCCTCAAAGATGGCTCTCAATTGGTGTCTTAAGGAGTTTGTTGGGGCCCTTATAATCCTCAAGTATAGTTTTATGATCTCCCCTTGGCACATCCAGTCTGGCCTTACCAGGCCTAGCTCCAGTCTTAGCCTTGACTTTGTTGCCGGCCTTGGGATAGAAAAGACTGATTTATATACTTTGGCTTGGGTTGCGATGAGAAGGGCTTCCTGAGACCCGGAAAAGCCTGGTGGCCATAGCTAATGGCTGGCAGCAATTTTGCTTTTAAAGCAGTTAATGTTGGTCCGGCCGTGGGGCTTATCAGGTTTAAGCTCAGTTGCTTTAACAGGAATATCACCTTATTGGCTTTGGACGACTGCTGTTTCAGCTGGACATTTGTCTTGGCCCGTTCCGTAAGCCAAACCCTTAGATCGTTATACTCTGCCACTGTACTGATTTGCAGATCTCCCATTAGCCATTGCGCTTTCTCCCAAAAATGACTACCTTCGTTTTCCCTTGGTTGACTATAAGATGGTTATCTTGGTTGAATTGATTCAACGCATTTAGGGCTCTCTTTAGGCCCACCCTCGTGTGGTCCATTATGGCGGCGTCATCGGCATATTGTAGCACCGGCAGCCTCATGCTGCCTAATCTCGGGGCTACTAGGATGGCGCCTTTCAGGGCGTCCCTCAAATCCGCCGTATACAGGTTAAAGAGGATGGGAGCCAGCACACATCCCTGTTTCAGCCAAATCCACCAGTGACTGACAACCCCACCCTCACCCTCTTCTGTGGCCTCGGGAGAGCCAATCAAGTCAAAGAAGAATCCCAAGTCTACAAAGCTACTGGCAGCAAAGGCCAGACCCAGAGGAGCAGCCGGACACCTGGCCAGAGCGGTGTTACTGCCCACCTGGCTCCACTGCCTTCATTTTACTTTGCTCATTCACAGAGGATTCAAGAAAGTTATCCACAATCAGCCTGGTGTGCTCTGTCATTTTAATGACGGTCATTAAAATGTTAACCTCTTAAGTGCTGCGTCGGGGCGTTGGCCGACGGCAGCACTACCTCCCCAGTGCTGCGCACGACCATTGGACGTCCATTCAGCACTAGTTCCAATGGACAGCGCAGCACTGGGGAGGGATATTTGCGCCGCATCTAAGGTGTTAATATAGTCCGCAGATAGGCCAGTACAACACAACTACATTTTAACAAAAGATGTAAAAGTGTCTGGATATCGTCACACAGAGGGGATTCTTCAAGTGGTTGAGGACCAATGAAGGGTCAGCAATGGAGAATGCAATTGCTCGCAGACATACATATATGCTACACTGAAGTTAGGCTTAAGCTTGCTCAGAACACAAAAATGTATATTCCATAGGCCTCTGGAATTCACTGGGGAGGGAAACACAAACATACACACACACACACACACACACACGTTATGGTTACAAAACAGATTTGACAAAACCTGAAATTAGCCGTTTATGGTTCAGGAACTGCATCTCCGTGGAGAAGCAGAGAGTTATTGAATAAATAAATAAAATAGCCACAGGTCCTCCATACGAAAGGAATGCACGGCTCTCACTGCTACTCACCAGCATGATGACACACCAGTTCAGGATGCCTCTGTAGTTACTGAACCCGCTGGCGGAGCTGAGCAGGGACTCCTGCAGCTTGTGGCATCTGGTCAAGAAAGAAGATGCATGGATTCAGGTGAGTGGAAGGAAACAGCAGAGAAGAGCTGGAGCATTCTGTAGAACTTAGAGGTTTGGATTGCATCCACTAAAGGGGAGGTACACACGGGTATTCAAAGGGAAAGAGATTAGAAAGCTACACAAGGAGCTAACTTGAAGATATGCTTTCACAAGCAATAAGTTACAATAGAAAATATCTTTACAGTATGGAAGGCCACCAGGCTCTTAATCTGCCCATGTCTTTTATTCTTCTACACCTACCAGGTTTGCACAGTCCTTACAACCCCACATTTATGTTTCCACCTCCTCCGTTTTTACTTTCCTTTAACAAGACCAAAGGAAGAGTCAAACTTATCACTACTCCCGGGAGAGACAAAGAGGAACCGAACCCTCAGAGCTCAACCTCCACACCACTGGTAAGGATGGGACTCTAGATTGCTAGAACTAACTGGTACAAGCAAACTATGCTGGACCACAGGGAGTAATAAATGCTGTTGGGTCATTTTGTCTTGCCTGTGCCCATACAAAAGGGGGTGGTGATGGTGAATGCTTGAATCCAGTGGCAAAGTGAGCAAGGGACTCACGTCTGAGCATACCCTGCCACACTTATGGCGGCCAAAAGCAGACCAAAAGGGGGTGGTGATGGACGGAGCATCTGAACCAAGCAAACACTCACACCCAGTCAAAAGATCTGAGTTTAATCCATCACCATCTTTAGCCCACTCTGCCACCCCAGTTCAGACATGGCTATATGCAAATCAGTCTGACCCTGTGCCTCATGGGAACAGTCCAGCCCGAACTGCCAAGCAATGCCAGGCACAGGGTCAGACTGATTTGCATATGGCCATGTCTGAACGGGCTAAAGAACGGTGATGGATTAAACACAGGTCTCTTGACTGGGTGTGAGTGTTTGATTGGTTCAGATGCTCCGTCCATCACCACCCCCTTTTGTACCGCATTGGCCTGTGCCCATAGGCAGCGAGTCCTTAACACGGCGTATCTCTGGATTCGCCTTGCAGTTTCACACTAGTTAGCTGCATAAGTAAGGATAGCCAAGAACCTGCAGTTTCACAATAGCTAGCTGCATAAGTAAGAATAGCCAAGATCCTGCAGTGTCACACTAGCTAGCTGCATAAGTAAGGATAGCCAAGATCCTGCAGTGTCACACTAGCTAGCTGCATAAGTGAGGATAGCCAAGATCCTGCAGTTTTACACTAGCTAGCTGCATAAGTAAGGATAGCCAAGATGGAGTAGTTTCTGTCCTGTAACTCCAGTTCTGTAGTAGGGGTATCTCTGTTATATTTTCCTTTGAACTCCACAAATTAAGTGTGAGTAATACCTCTTTGTCTGTTTGTCATTTTTGTCCTGACGAAAGCCCCGTAGACTCCTTTGAGCCAGAGGGGGCTGAAACATGTCGACACTCCTGTAATTTGCATACTTCTGGATCTCATAATTTGATCCCAGTTAAGTACCCATTGATTTTATTATAAGATCCACACTATTTCATTAAAATACTTATAAGTGAAGATCTTATTTTTAAATTATATATTTTTTTCTTTTGCACTATATTTTTTTCTCTGGCCACTGCAATCCAGACCAGAGGAGCCTCAGGTCGAGGCAGGCACCCACACTACCTATGGTACCCAATGATAACTGCCAACGAACCACAATGTAGGGGCGGAAAAACGATATATACCGCTACACCTGTTTACATTGGGTCTTTTGAGGGTACCATAGTTTTTTCCAACCAATGGTCTGGATCTGTTACAAGTGTCCATTTTTTCACTTGATTAACGCTGGTATCTCTGTTATAGTCATAATCTAGTGAATAGTCCCACCCATGTGCGTGGACCCCGGCAATCAAAAATAATCTCTTAAGTTGTCAAAATAATGCAGAAACTGCAAAGACACTTAAGAGAGAATTTAAAGACAAATAATGCAGCCTATATCCACAGGCTACACTGTCCAGTACTTCAACTAGAAATTCCACCAAAATTCACCACACACAGCACAGCCTGCTAGTTTCTACCATAGAGAAACCTGCCTCCCCCAGTCAAAGACTCAGGAATGATAGAGAGGAAGGCAGGGACAGACAAGCCCCATAGGCTGCCATTATGTGGCTTAAATAGGATACTGTGCCTTTAAGAGAACTTTCCAGAACTTCTCCCAGTATCCCAGAATGCATAGCAGGTCCCTCTTACTTCAGTTCTTTTTGAAGGCGAAGCACGCCAGACCTGTCGCATTCTTGTATGATGAAAAAAGTCTCCACCGGGGAGGAGGGCGGGCGCTTATGACTATAACAGAGATACCCCTACTACAGAACTGGAGTTACAGGACAGAAACTACTCCTTCTGTAGTAGGGGATCTCTGTGTATAGTCATAATCTAGTGAATAGAATGGCAAGCCCATCCCCACACCAAAACGGCGGTGGAGAATAAATACATAACGCCACTACTGTGCGAACAAATTCCGCAGCGAAGCCCGGCCAACCTGAGCGTCTGCCCTGGCATCAGTGTCCAGGCAGTAATGCTTAGCAAAGGTATGAACCGACTTCCAAGTGGCTGCCTTGCAGATTTCAGCAATCGGCACGTTACGGAGCAGAGCCGTCGTGGCAGCTTTGCCCCTGGTGGAATGAGCCTTAGGCTTACCTCCTAAGGTCTTATTAGCCTTCTGGTAACACAATTGTATGCAGGACACAATCCACCTAGAGATGGACTGCTTCGAGGTCGCAAGACCCGTCCTGACCGATCCATAATTGATAAACAACTGGTCAGACCTACGAATATCCTTGGTTTTATCCAGATAAAATTTCAACACCCTCCTAACATCCAGGGAATGGAGAGACCTCTCCGCTGGGGATGAAGGGTTCTGAAAAAACGTAGGCAAAGTGATAGTCTGGTTGATATGAAAATCAGAGATAACCTTGGGAAGAAATTTAGGGTGAGTACGCATAACAACCTTAGCAGCATGAAATACAGTATAAGGTTCAGTACAACACAACGCCTGAATTTCACTCACCCTGCGGGCCGATGTAATGGCCACGAGGAACGCCGCCTTCCAGGACAGGTGCTGCAACGAAGCCTTATGAATAGGTTCAAAAGGCTCCTTCATCAATCTGGACAGCACCACATTCAATTCCCATGAAGGCGAGGGAAGCCTGACAGGAGGGAATACTTTCTTCAAGCTTTCCAGAAAATCTTTGATCACAGGGATCTGGAAAAAGGAAGTCTGTGAAGGGCATTTCCTGTAGGCAGTCAATGCAGCAAGATGAACCTTAATGGAATGGACATTAAGGCCAGACTGCGCCAAATGCAAAAGGTAAGGAAGGATGACATCTTCCTTACATGTCGTAGGGTCATGGTTCTTAGACTGGCACCAGATACAAAACCTCTTCCACTTGTAAGCATATGAAGTCCGAGTGGAAGGTCTCTTAGACTCCTTCAGTATGTCCATGCAATCCTCGGGAAGATTCAGATGGCCATATTGCACTATCTCAGGAGCCATGCCGCCAAACTCAAAGACGAGAGGTTGGGGTGTAACATCCGCCCCCCGAACTTCGTGAGAAGGTCCGGCCTGCACGGCAACCGAATGTGAGGAAGGAGAGACCGGTGAAGTAGGTCCGTGAACCACCACTGCCTGGGCCACTCCGGGGCGATGAGTATCATCCGAGCTCTGGACCGGGCCAGCTTGATGAGTACCGCCGGAATCAGGGGGATGGGAGGAAAGGCGTACAGAAAGCCGTTCGTCCAGCTGATCCATAACGCATTCCCCAGCGTCCCTTGCTGGAAGTACCTGGAGGCGAAGTCTCTGCACTTGCTGTTTTCGGCGGTGGCGAACAAATCTACGTCCGGAGTTCCCCACCTTGCGAAGACTTCTCCTAGTACTTCGTCGTTTATGACCCATTCGTGGTTTTCCTGAAGCAGTCTGCTCAGTGCGTCTGCCTGAACATTCTGCACACCTGGTAGATGGGTGGCCGTTATCGTCAGTCCTCTGGCCAGGAGCCAGTGCCAGATCGTCTGCGCCTCCTGTGACAGTGTGCGCGATCTCGAGCCCCCCTGCTTGTTGAGGTAATACATCGTGGTGGTATTGTCCGTCTGTACAAGCAGAGAGTTGGTCTGGAAGGACGGAAGAAAAGCCTTCAGCGCCAAGTGAACAGCCCTGAGCTCCAGGAAATTGATGTGATACGTGGCCTCCATCGGTGACCACGTGCCCTGAATCTGCAAAGTCCCGGAGTGCGCTCCCCATCCCAGAAGAGACGCATCCGTCACGACAGTCTGCGTGGGAACGTCCTTGTGAAAGGGAACCCCTCTGAGGAGATTCTCCGCCGAACACCACCACTTCAGAGACTGAAGAGCATGCAGCGACAGTCGAATCTTGTCGTCCCAAGATCCTTTCCGCTGATCCCACTGGTCCTCCAAGCACTCCTGCAGCGGTCTCATGTGCAGCCGTGCGTGTGGCGTCAGGAAGATACAAGAGGCCATCGATCCCAGTAGAGAAGATACCGTCCTCACTGTTGTAGATGGAGTCGTCATAAGAGCCTGAGCCTTTCGAAGGAGTGATAATCGTCGCTCTTCCGAAGGAGACACGCTTGCTGACAGCGTATTGATGGAGGCTCCCAAGTACTGTATGCATTGGACCGGAGTCGGGACAGACTTGGCCATGTTGATGTGCAGCCCCAACTTGTTCAAGAGAACGCACGTCTTCTGGAAGTGTGCTCGCGCTTCCGAGAAGGAGGATGCCTTGATCAACCAATCGTCCAGGTACGGGTAGACGAACACCTTGTTCTTCCTCAGGTGTGCTGCTACCACCGCCATGCACTTCGAGAACGTTCTCGGCGCAGACTTCAGTCCGAATGGGAGTACTGTGTATTGATAGTGATTGGTGCCGACTTGGAACCGCAGGAACTTCCTGTGTTTGTGTGCAATGGGCACATGGAAGTAAGCATCCTGTAGGTCTATAGCGCAAAGCCAGTCCCCCTGTTGCAACTGAGGGTAAATCTGATGCAACGACAGCATGCGGAACTTTTCTCTGCGAATCCATTTGTTTGCCTGTCGCAAATCCAGAATGGGCCTGAACTCGTTCTTGTCCTTCTTGCGAACCAGGAAGAACCGGGAGTACAGACCTCTTCCTCTCTGAGACCGAGGTACGTCTTCTATCGCCCGTTTCCTCAACAGGATATCCGCTTCCGCCTGAAGCTCGCGCAGCTGAAACTGCGAGCTGACCGGGGGGGATAGCTGGAGGAGGGCTGGTGAACCGAAGACTGTATCTATTGCAAACAATATTCAGCACCCACTTGTCCTGAGTAATTTTTCTCCACTCTGCCAGAAAAAGTTGGATGCTTCCCCCTACCGGAGTGGGTAACGGATCCGGGGGAAGTAAGTCCCTAGGGCCTAGGCCCCGCCTGGCCCTTGGGCGCCGGAGCCGATTGCTGGCCTCCCCTGCCCCTCTGCCGCTTCTGGAACGGCTTCCGGAACTGCTGCTGCCGCTGGGAGAGTCCTGAGGCCTGTCCTCGACCTCGGCCCTGTCCGCCGAACCGCCGTTGGAAGGGGCGGTACTGCTTCTTGGTCTCTTTGGGCTTTTCCAGGCCCACAGCCGTCAGCGTTTCGGCCTCCGCCTTCATGCGGGCCATTTCATCATCGGCATGTTTCCCGAAGAGGGTCTCCCCGGAAAACGGCAGATTGGCCACCCTCTGCTGTGCGTCCGGTTTCAGGGACGTAAGCCGGAGCCATGCGTGACGCCGCTGGTTGATCCCGTGGCAAAATCCGTGAGCCGCCAACAGGGAAGAGTCCGCAGCCGCGCTGATTATCTGGTTGGCCACCAGCATCCCCTCACTCAGGACTTCCGTGAAGTCTTCACGCTGCTCCCGGGGCAAATGCTCCGCAAAGCGCTCAAGGGAGTCCCAGAGGGCGCGGTCGTAACGACCCAACAAAGCCGTGGCACTCGCCGCTTTCATGGAGGTCGCGGAAGTACCACAAACTTTCCTTCCTGCCGAGTCCATCCATCTCGATTCCTTGTCCGGGGGGACCGTGGAGGTCGGGGTGGTGGCATGCTGCTTGCGGGCCGCCGTGACGATGACGGAGTCCGGTGGAGGCTCGGCCCTCAAGAAGGCCGGATCCGATTCTGGAGCTCGGTACTTCTTAAGTAATCTCGAAGGGGCCGCCCTCGTCACAGCCGGAGTGAGAAACAGAGCCATAGCAGGTTCTTCCAGGCCCGGCACCAGGGGCAGGAGAGGACGAGACAGATGCCTCTGATGCAGCGTCTCGAAGATGACCGATGTCTTCGGTGTAGGCACCGTCAGGGAGATGCCGAGCTTCGCTGCGCCCCGCAACAGTACGTCCTGAAAGGCCACCAGGTCATCTATCGGGGACACTCTGGTGTCCGGAGACCCCGATAGGGTAGGTGAATAATCCCTGGTCCCAGAGGACCTCGTGTGAGAGCGAGACTCGCGCCTCCTATGGCGGTGCCTCGATCTCGTGGATGATCTGTGCCTCGATCTGTCCTTCCGCCCAGAGCGCGAGCGAGACCTGCCAGCCCGTGGGCGCTCCTTCGGTTTGCGCGGAGGGGTCTTCCTTGGCTCATCACGAGGCGTCTTCGGTTCCTCCCGGGGTTTCGGTTTCGGAGTCCCCTTGGGAGGAGCAGGCAGGGACGGCAGGGAAGTGGACCTCGGAGGAGGAACCTTCGGCTGCGGTGCGGGCCCATGCGGAGGGACCGGAGGTGGAGGAGTGTCCCCTGAAGGCAGTGGTGGTTTGGGCGGAGGGTCCTCCTTAGGCACGGGGGGAGGAGTCGGAGTCCTGGGCCGGGACGGAGTGTACACTTCCGAGTACACCGAGCCCGGCGTCCCTCCAGGCGAGGGGCGCGGAGATCCATCCCCATCCGCCGGCGACCTCTTCCTCTTGCGACCACCGCTGGAAGCAGCGTGACTCCTGGGACTAGAGTCCCTTTTTTGTCGTTTTGGAGCGGGTGACCTGCTCCCTGACGCTGACCGCTGTCTGCTGGACGCAGAACGACGCTTCTCCGGCGTCGAATGACGTCTCCTGGACTCCGGCGTCGAGCGCCGTCTCCTCGGCGTCGACCGCCTCCTTCTCGGCGTCGACCGCCGGCGTCCTCTCGACGTCGGGCGGTCCGCCCTCGACAACGAGCGCCGTCGTCGTCTTGATGTTCCCGACGTCGAGGAGCCCCTCGACGTCGATCGGCGGCGTCGCCGCGATGGAGATCGACGGTGTCGCCTCGACGGCGAGCGTCGGCGCCGCCTCGACGGTGAGCGTCGATGCACGTCACTGTGCCTTCGGCGTCGGTATGACCTCGACGTCGACGAAGACGATGACGTCGACGGCGGCCTCGACGTCGGTTTCTCCTTCGCCGTCGAGCCGTCGCGCCGTCTCGACCTGGAGCCCCGGGGAGAAGGGGAGCACGCCGTCGTCATCCCTCTCGACGCCGTCGTCGATGCCATCGATGCCGACGGAGAATGGGATCGTTGGCTGGACTTCCTGCCCCTGGGGAGCCCCCCAGGGGCCTCAGCAGAGGCAGAGGGATCCCTCCCAGGCTGCCCAGACCCACCTGCAGCACGTTGGCGCCTATCCTCCAGGCCAGCCAGCCTGATCTTCAATCTGTCCCTGAGGGTCCTAGCAGAAAGTTGCTGGCAGATAACACACTCCTCAGGGCCATGATCCTCTGGAAGGCACACGATGCAGACATCATGGGGGTCGGTTTTGGCCTTCTTCCTCTCACATGCTGGGCACTTGACAAAAAGGCCAGGCATTTCGGAGCCCCAAAACGCCTAAAAAACAGCACAAAAGTGAGAAGAGAACACCAAGCAGTAACAGCAACACTTTTAAAAGTTAAAAGTGCAAAAACGAATTCAATAAACCCTTGTAAAAGGGAGAGCTCAATGCCAGGGTCCTGTAAGCAGGAGCCGGAAAAAAAGAACTGAAGTAAGAGGGACCTGCTATGCATTCTGGGATACTGGGAGAAGTTCTGGAAAGTTCTCTTAAAGGCACAGTATCCTATTTAAGCCACATAATGGCAGCCTATGGGGCTTGTCTGTCCCTGCCTTCCTCTCTATCATTCCTGAGTCTTTGACTGGGGGAGGCAGGTTTCTCTATGGTAGAAACTAGCAGGCTGTGCTGTGTGTGGTGAATTTTGGTGGAATTTCTAGTTGAAGTACTGGACAGTGTAGCCTGTGGATATAGGCTGCATTATTTGTCTTTAAATTCTCTCTTAAGTGTCTTTGCAGTTTCTGCATTATTTTGACAACTTAAGAGATTATTTTTGATTGCCGGGGTCCACGCACATGGGCGGGACTATTCACTAGATTATGACTATACACAGAGATCCCCTACTACAGAACTTGCAGTTGCACGCTAGCTAGCTGCACGTAAGGATAGCCAAGATCCCGCAGTTTAACACTAGCTAGCTGCATAAGTAAGGATAACCAATCCTGCAGTTTCACACTAGCTAGCTGCATAAGTTAGAATAGCCAAGACATGCTTTAGATACTTGACACATCATTAACAGTTGAACTAAGCCTTACTGACTTACTCCAAGAGGTGGAAAAGGTCCAGAATCAACTACATCACACACTGGTCACCTACAGTAAAGGTTAGTGTTCAGGTCAGTCATTTCTTTAAACTAAACTCTTCTCCTTAATCTCAGGAAACGTGGGTCACTTAAAAACCAGAACAATTCACCCCCAAAAGGTCCAACACTTCCAGAAGGCTTGATAAGACTGCCACAAGTGTGCACTAAACATTATAGCTAGGTAAACTAAAACGCAAATATATTCAATTTTAGGACTCAATTGATGTCAACTGGTTGCTATGACTAGTACTCAGAATTACTCGGCTATTATCGGATCCTCAGGCTAGGTTAATCATGGACATCCTGGTTTCCATAACCACAATCCCATCAATGTGCACCCGCTGTCTCAACATCTACTGTAGATTCCGTGACAGCCGAGGTGATCCACTCGAGAGGAGCGCAGCTTCTGCCAAACCACAACAACAACACAGCACAACGATTATAGATATGCAAAGCCACTACGACTGGAAAGAGGATCACACAGGACAAAGCAATTCAAAATGCTCAGGGGCCTCAAGTCCCCAAGAATAGCTGGAGGTCCCACCAGAGTTCACAAGGTTAGTTGGGAACCTACGTGGTTGAATAATCATGTCTCATGCCTTCGGAGGAATTTTCTGGGTCCAAGGGATAGGACTGACTTCAAGTGTCTCATTCACTGCTAGAGGCATTCAAGGTAATCCAAAGTAGGGCAGGGTTCCCAACGCATATCAATGTTTTCATTGAATTTTTCAGTGAAAGATGTGTTCAATCCAAAATGGCAGCTAATCTTATGATATCTATGTATATTTTATCAAAATTAACAAATAGCCATTTTCCTTTTTTCCAATTTAAAAACCACTAAACAGATCAAAGGATCTCAAGTTGGATCACGCGACTTCACCTCTTCCAAGCTTGGAGAAAAAGCATCCAGTCATTTTTTGTCGCTATTACAGACATTTCCCTATAAAAATAATATTATGTTGATCAGTTGGAAAAGCTTTAATCAATTATAAACTGAGCCTCTGGTTCTGACATCGAATAAAAAAAAATTCTAGTTATTGTGTCAAGAATATTAAATTCTACCAAGAACATGGAGGCACAAATTATCCACCCCGTGCATACGTACAACTTTCAATCTCTGATAACTGAGAATTAGGTTATTGGTGACTGATTAGGTCTTTCTTGGCAGTGTTACTTTTTTGACTGTTCCCATTTGAATGTCCTGTTTTTGGGGATAGAAGTTACCTTGCGCTTTGTCTTTTTAGGAAACTAGCATAAACTAGAGTAATGGTCGCCCTTGAAGACATGAGGTCGCCTGGACGTCAAGCCGTACATGTTAGGATTCAGCGGCAAAGGATTCAGAGATGGCATTTTTTTTGTGGAAGGTTCTATGATCTGGGTCCTTCCAAGATGCTTTGAATAACACATTTGAAGTTTTCAATGACTTTATTTTTCCCTCTGGATGAGAAGCTAACCTGCCAGGTTGTTCATCTTTAGCAAATTTGAGAAAAGAAAGAGGAAGGGCCATGGTGTCTCTGATAAAGGAGTGTGTGGTCAGATTGGACCCTCCCTTACATGTTTTGAACCTCCTTGATGGATCCTGACAAAACTCTTCAGGATCTGGTCAATGTGAATGAAACATCCTTTAGGAAATGTGTGGGTGAAGTGATATGCTTTATGAAGTGATATAAACATCATTTCATTTTTTTTTAATATCATATAACTATAACTTATGCCCTAAGTACCATGCAGGGTTATAAAGGATGTTATGTCACAGGCCTACCTTCCTAGTGAAAGAGGTGTGGCGCAGCGGACACTGCAGCTGACTTCGGAACCCGGGGGCTTATGGTTCGATCACCGGCAGAAGGTCAGCCCAGCACCATGTGACTCTGGGCAATAGCTCGCTTAATCTTCCCGACGGCCACCAGCGCCTTGACACCCTCGGGCAATTGTTTGCGCTTTACAAATACTGGACATTTTACTTCTTGGACGCTGGATCAGTTCTTTAGCTTAGCTCTCCACATCCTTAACAGTTGCAGCAAAAAGGCCTGGATTATATAGCGCATACTCATAAGCATACTGGAGATCTAGAAAGACCTGAGATTATGAGTATTTTAACTAAATAACCCCTTCCGTGCTCCCGTCGGCCAACAACCAACGGGGGCATTCCCTCCCTGGTGCTGCGAACGACAGTTGGCCGTCGCAGCCCCGCCCACTCTTTAGAACGCCTGCACCGCTGCGGAACTACTGCCGCGGTTATGGCATTAGGCAAGGTAAAAATTGGAAGAGCAATAAAAGGTAGCAACCTTAGCAACAAAATCAAACTAGACATCAAACGCGGGCTGTATCTACCCAGTGGAGTACCTCTTTCGAGGCTGAAGAATGGACTTGTAATTTGAAGGCTAGTTTTTCAACTATTACTTTCAGTCTTTTGAGCGGAATGCCTCTTAAGCAAAACAAAGAGGAACCATACAGCTGATGCGCGTGCCTTAAACTTGAATGGTCTCTCCTAAATACAGACTGGTATGCGTCATCTTATCTCCTGTTCTGCTGTCTCCCGCCAGCTTCTCCCATTCTCATCCACCCCTCTTTACCCTTCACCCTCCCTGTACATCAATCTCAACTCCTTGTTCTACTACTATCCACCATTCTCTGCACATTCATTTCGGACTCGGCTCCACCACTTAGGATTTGCTCATGACCCTCGTATGTTATCACCTTTCTCATCATCCCCACCCATCACAAGTGTCATCCACTGCCTTCACCCCTCTTTATTATCCTACTTCTACTCATCACCAGACTCGGTACATGCTTACCCATCCCCCATACTTTTGCAGGTTCTTTTTGCTGGACTTAGGACTCTGAGCACAGAAGAACCACTGCTGACCAGTGCTAAAGTGCATATGCTTTTCCCCTAAACACATTGGTTTACCCACAACTGGGATATTTAATTCATCTGTAAACCCCTAGTAAAGTGCACAACCCGTGATCAGGGCCTGTAAATGAATTGCTACTAGTGGGCCTGCTGCACGGATTGTGCCACTCACCCTTTAAACATCTGAGGCCTGGCACTACAGAGCCTGTGTGTGCAGCTTTACTGTCATATCAAAGGTAGGTCAGGACAAATAGAGAATATTATAGTTGCATAACGTAAGAAATTCCCAGACTCGATAGTTTGTTTGATAAATTTTTATGCTGAGGAGAGAGCTCCTGGATAGGAGTTTATTCAGAAACAGTAGCCAACACGTGTTTCGCTCCCTTACATGGCCATCCGGCCTGGGGCTTCATCAGGGCTGTGTATTTACATATATGGAAAGTGCATTGATTGTTAAGTGAAGTCGTCAAACTGACATTATAAACAAACAGCTTTACTGACATGTCGACTTGGCATTTAAAATCTCTTGCCTTAAACTCCCCTTTTATTACACACAAGTCATCTTTAAGGTAGGACCGAGGTAGCTCATAGGGCAGGGTGCTGTGTCAGTAAAAGGTAGGACTTGTACTTTTGTTTATGTGTTGGATGTCCTGATAGTGAAAAACACCCCTATTCGATTTCACTACTATGAGGGCTACTCCTTCCCTATTAGACCACTAGGCATTCCTTATTACACTTTTAAGCTGCAATTCCTGGTTGAGGATGAGTAGCTTGGCCATGTTTTATTTTGTTGGAACGGTAATGATAAAACCTTTCTACTGGTAAAGTTAGATTTAACATTACTATTTTAGAAATACCACTTTTGGAAAGTTAGCATTTCTCTGCTGTTAAAGCTCTGTGTGTCTGCAGCCGGTGTCCAAACGTCTGGGGTGGGTGACAGCTTGACTTTCTGCATTCCCTCTAGACCAACACACACAAAAGACGGTTCCCTCTAGACCAACACACACAAAAGAAGGTTCCCTCTAGACCAACACACACTGAAGAAGGTTATGTGGGTCGGAGCACCCATCTGCATCCTGATGGCACACCCTCGGCAGGACGGGAGGGAGGAGCCGACACTTAGGCAGTGTCCTGTCCCCACACAGGGTTGCTGCTCTGGAAGAACTGCTTTTCTGCTGTGATGCCCTGCTTCCCTCTGACCCTGCAGAGAAAGATCTGGACTCTGCTTGATCCCAGAATGATCTCCAAGGGCTTGTTGTCTTGCCTCCTGTTTGAGACTCATGACTCTCAAAGTCTCACAACTTGCTTGCTCCTTTTCCATTGGAAGTAGACCCAGGTGCTTGCTCCAGTCGAACCAACGCATCTCCTGTCTGCGAGTAGCAGAACCGATGCATTGTCTGTTGCCGGAGCAGAATTAGCACATCGTCTTAAAGAACCAACACATCGGAACCAAGGCCCGCCGCCGCTGCAGTGTGGCAAAATAGACACATGCCCACGACTGCGTGGAGAAACCGGATGCATAATCTACAGAACCAATGCCTCTCGGCACCTCGACTTTGGAACCGGCACATTGCCACCGCTGCGTGAAGAAAATCAACACATTACCTCGACTGCGAGATCGACAGCGCATCGCTTGGCTGCACCCCGCATCTCACAGTTCAGGAACAAGGTACTTTGTTCATTTGGTCTTGAATGGCTCCTGTATCCGGCCCATGCTACATCACGGTCAGCATACACTCTTGACTTGGTCCTGGTCCCCCATGACCAAATAACCCCCATAGGTGTTTATTGCTTCTAAGCACTATTTTTACATTTAATCTTTGAAACTTAATATTACGACTTCTACCAATTGGATTTTTGTCATTTAGGTCTGGTTATTTATAATATCATCTGGAGACAGAAGTTCTAGTTTTGGAGGAGAGAGTTGCTAGGTCACATGCGACGGCAGACCTCCACCTACTGAGACTCCGACAGGAGGAGTATAAAGCTCTAGCAAGAGATAGGGCGATCGCTCAAAATAATGCTATACAGAGCTGCATATACGAAAATGGTGACAAAGCCGGTAAGTTGATCGCATGGCTCGAGCATGGGGAATGGGTATCTAGTCTGGTACCAGAGTTAGAGGGATCGGAGTCAGATAAAGTTACGGATCCGCAAGCTGTGGCGGATGCATTTTCGGAGTATTATAAGAAGGTTTATACCGCTGACAGTGAGTTTACAGAGGCTGAAAATAGCGAAATAAGGGATATTATGATGCTGGGGTTGTCGGAGGAAGATAGGTGCCATCTGGACTCTCCGTTCTCCGATGAGGTGGCGCAGGCTATAAGACAGAAAAAATCCGGTAAAGCGACTGGCCCTAATGGGATACAGATTGAGTTGTATAAATTAAATGCCAATAGGTTGGCCCCGCATGTCCATGCTATGTTTCTGGAGAGTAAAGAGAAGGGCTAGCTCCCATATGACCAACGAGTGGCAAACAGTGGTCATACATAAAATGGGTAATTTTAAGACACAATGTTCCTCATTTAGGCCTATTTCGCTCCTTAATGTAGAGCCTAACATTCTGACGAAACTGCTTGATATTCGGTTGGTAAAGGTAATCACGAATTTGACCCACCCGGATCAATCTGGTTTCATGCCGCGTCGTAACACGGCGCTGAATTTGCGGAGGTTGCACGGTGTCCTTGGGGGCTCCTCGAAAATATATGAACCAATGACCTTAGTGTCCTTAGACGCCACTATGGTGTTTGACAGGGACGAATGGAACTATCTGTTTGCAGTGTTGGCGAATCTGGGTTTTGGGTGCGAGTTTATTGGGTGGGTGCGACTATTGTATGCGAATCCCCTGGCCAGGGTGGTCGTCAACAACTGTAGATCGACTGATTTTACGTTGGAGAGGGGCACAAGACAGGGATGCCCGATGTCCCCGCTGCTCTTGGCGCTTGCAATGGAGCCATTGGCGGCCTTGGTCAGATGGGATAGATCGATACGTGGCTTGAGGTGGACACCAGAATGGGAAGACAAGATCTCACTATATGCAGATGACGTTTTGCTCCATCTTACTAATCCTAGAGAGTCCTTTGACAATTTCCTAGATGTACTTGCTGTTTTTGGCAGGCACTCATGATTAGCAATAAACTGGTCAAAGTCGGTGCTTTTTGTCTTGGTGGGCGACCCGCCGAGGAGCCCGCAATCGTGCCCAATTCAGAATGAGACAGTCGGTTTCAAGTATTTAGGTATGTATATATAACGCTTGACTCACAGCTACAATATGCCAATAATTTGGCTTCCCCGTTGAATAGATGCAAGAAAGATGTGGAGCGCTGGAGGACTCTTTCACTGTCATTGCTTGGAAGGGCCGCTCTCTCCAAGATGCTGGATCTACCCAGATTCCTCTATGCCTTGCAGAGTTTGATGGACCCGGTACCGGCCTCCTATTTTTGGGAAATCGAGACTCTTCAGAGACAGCTTCTGTGGGAGGGTAGACCTCGAATAGCATTTATTAAATTGACTTTACCGTGGTATGATGGTGGAATCGGACTCCCGGATTTGAGGAAGTACTATTGGGCTTCACAGCTGGCTGCTGTGAACCAGATAGTCTACGGATGCCCGGGAGATCCAGGTTATGCCATGGACCATGGGCTGGCTCCTGGTGGAATGTTAGATAGAGCTCTATATGCCAAATCAGGGAAGTTTGCTTCAAGCGGCCCAACTGCGCATGCGATACGGGTGTGGCACGTGGCTAATCGATATTTAGGTTGGGAAGGCAAATTGACGTTGGATACTCCCCTGTTGAATTACGAGAAATTAGGGAGCCTGTGGAAAACCAAGGGGTTTGATAAGTGGAATCTCATTGAGATCACCCAGATAAAAAGATGTTTGGGGAGGAGACACAGTGCATACATTCGAATCTCTTCAAGGACAGTATAGTTTGCATGATAATGAACACTACCGATATCGGCAAGTGAGACACACTCTCCTCACTCACATATCTAGGGGCACGGTGCTCCCGGAGGCGACGCCTCTTGAGGACTGTGTGCTTGATGGGCACATTCCAGAGAAAACTATTTCTTTGATATATAGGAAGCTGGTTAATAACAAGGAGAGCCCGTTGGGGCGAATTAGAACACAGTAGAGCGCAGATAGTTTGGAATTGGATGACGAAGACTGGGTGGAGGCAGCTTCCTCCCCGAAAGTAGTGGCGATTCAGATGAGGCTCCGGCTGGTGCAACTGAAGATACTGCATAGGTCATATATAACTTGGCCTCGGCTGGTGCGAATGGGGCAAGGGGGGAGTGGAGAGTGTAGAAGAGGGTGTGGAGAACCTGGCACCTTTATGCATATTCTTCGGCACTGTGTGGCGATACAGACATTTTGGACGAAGATTCATGATTAACTAAAAGAAGTGTTGGGTGAGGAGATACGACCAGAGGCCCGAAGGCGTCTGTTGAATGTATGGGAACCTACAGATTTGAATGTATATCGGAAGCAATGGGTGACGCTGGCGTATATGGTGGCTAAACTAAATATTGCTCAGCTCTGGGGTGCAAGTCAGCCGCCCGAGTCTCTAAGTGGGCCAAAGATCTAGACTGGTGTATGTTTAGGGAGAAATCAGTATATGTGGCCAGGGGTTGCCCGGAGAAATGGGGGTGGGAAGATCTGGGAGGCGTGGAATGGTCACCAAGGAGAGATTTGTGAGCCGATGCGGTGTCCGGAATTGGAGGCGCAGGAATCCCTATGATCCAAGTGCAAATATTGACGCATGTGATTCTGTACCTGTGCATAATGGCCCATGTGATGAAGAAGATGGCAGCCTAGAGCGTATCTCCTCCCGTGGCGATCAACCAAACAACTGACTGGAACCCGTTAAAGCGGTCTGAAACTGCTCCCAACGACGAACGAGTGGATCGGAAGGTGGGGGGCACCTATGGAATCTACTTGAAGGAGTGAAGTCCACCTGGAAATGCCCTAACTGTGGACTCTACGCTGTGGATGCAGCCAGTGCGGAATATGGGCGGAGTCTCGGCGGCTCCGACTACGGCAGCTTTGGCGGCTTAGACAGCTCTGGTGGCGCCGATGGAGGAATAGAATGGGCGAGCAAAACGAAGCAAAACCAGAAAACGCCCCAAGACCAGAGCACAAAACAGTGAGTACAGCCTATCCCTGCTGTACACCGGTATCCCGAAATCGGAACGAGGTTCAGAAACAAAATGGCGGGCGCAACTCTCTCGAACCTGTAAACAGTCCACAAAGTGCATCGGAAGGTGGGGGGCACCTATGGAATCTATATGAAGGGTTGAAGTCCACCTGGAAATGCCCTGTTGTCTCTACGCTGTGGAAATCGGGACTCAAGGCAGAACAATCAAGTCCTCTTAAAGGCAGACAGGAAAAAGGTGACGCCATTGACATGATACTGAGCAGATTAGACGAAGTGAGAGACCTAGCAAGATCAACCATGGACGAGGTCGTAGCCATCAGACAGGACATAAGGGACACAAATATACGGTTGGCTGAAGCCGAGTCAAGGATTAGCCAAATAGAGGATACACAAACTACAACATGCGGAGCTCTCAAACGATTGTCTTTAGCATCAGATCAAACCACGAGAAGACTGTCTGAGTTGGAGGACAGGAACCGGAGGGGGAACCTCCGAATTTTCGGAATTCCGGAGGGATCTGAAGAGTCTCACAGCTCCTGCGTACAGTTTTTAGAAACGTGGTTCACACAGGCCACAAACATCACCTTTCATCAACCGCTGGAGTTCGATAGAGCCCACCGTGTCCCAGGCAGGATATTGAAAAACCAGAGAGGTCCCAGACCTATCGTTTGCAAACCGTTGAGATACCAACACGTGGAACAGATACTGGCATTCATCCGGAAGTGCAACCATATCCTGTGGAAGAATACGAAAGTCTACATCTCACAGGATTATAGCAAGGAGACAGTCGAATTACGGAAGGCGTTCCTGGCCCTTCGTCCACAGCTTCAAACGAGAGGTTACCAATATGGATTCGTTGGCCCTTCCAAATACAGAGTGTCATTGCATGGATCCACACAGATTTTCACAGATCCACTAAAACTTAAAAGACTCCTGGGCAACCAAGATATCCAAGACATGGACACTAACGGTCCAACTGATGGGAATGCAACTGATGGGAATGCCCCGGCTTCCTCCTCAGCGTCTGCCTCAGCTTCAGCTACGGCTTCAACGACTACTCCTACGACGGCATCCGCGTCTGCCTCGGCCTCTGCTTCAGTTCCGGCCCCACGTTGAGTATCCTTTGTTTTACTACTACCACGCTTCATATACACACATTTCTGACAATACCTTTGCCTAGAGTCGTGTACACCAACGTTTGGTTGTCAGTCCTGGTTGTCACCACCTACTACATAAATGATATGAGGGAGTCTGCAATTAACAGATTCAAAAGCTGGTCATGTTCCCACTGAATATTTGCTTGTGTCCCAAGCTCCACATACTTTTGTATTAAGGGAACGGTCTCTGAAGTCTACACGATGGAGAGGATAAATATCGTTGTTCTTATTTCCAAGTCTTCAAATTAGTATCAATAATGCTGTTGTCATGGTCACGGTCATGTTAATTACAACGTTTTGCATGCAGAACTGGTATGTTAAGGCAACCATTGCCTTCTATTATACACAGTCTATTGCAAGACTCTGCTGCAATATGTTACACTATATGTTCTGCTATACCACGTTAGCCTGTCACTATATTAGGCCTGCCATGTCATTGTCAGAAGGGCTAGTATTAGTTTTGTTCAAAGTTATGGTCACACCTGTTGTGATAATTTGTTATGATTGGTACAGAAATCCAGTTCCAACTTCTATAAGTGCATTATTACCCATGGGAGGATAATGCTGTTATTTTTCTCAAGTCACCATGCCTACTAGTTGCTTTTGGGGAGGGGTGGGTGGGGGGTTTAGGGGATGGGGTTGGGGTATATGTGGGGTTGTTTATATTTTGATTTTAATTAATGTCCTAATTTTAAGCAGTGGTTGCATTTCGTCGTCAGGCTATGCGCACTTTTCACACACTGTCACAAGGAGGGATTGTATACTTGCAGATATTCCGCTGAAGGTCATGCTTACAGCCAGTATAGTCGCTATCTTAGTGTCCACACAAACAGGGGAGGTCTATCCAGTTATGAGGTACTTCAGCGGATCAACAATGAGAACAGGAACACCGACGAAGAAGGGAATAACAAAACGCAGGGTGTCAATCTACATAAATGGGCTACTGACGATCATAAACTCTAAAAATGACTACACCCTTGCCAGTGATTAGCACACCTTTGAGAGTAAATCAGATGGGGAAGCTAAAGGTACTCTCCCTTAATGTCAAAGGCCTTAACAATCCAGTAAAACGCCAAAAAATCTTAGACTACCTACGCAGGCAAAAGGCAGACATAGCACTGCTCCAAGAAACAAAACTGGAGGCTAAACAGCTATATACACTTAGGAATACATTTTTCAGGGATGTCACGGGCTCAGATCCGGTTGGGAAAAAGAATGGAGTAGTAACTCTGATCTCCAAAAAATCTAACATTGACCTCCTCTCATCTACGTCTGACACCAAGGGGAGATGGGTCACAACCAAACTCCTAAAAGATGGGACGGAATTCTATATTACAAACATATACGCCCCAAACACATGCGACTTGAAGTTTTGGTCGGACCTTACAAAACAAATCGAAAAGATCCCGGACTTGGCAGTTCACATTCTAGCGGGGGATTTTAATCTACCATTTGACCCGACCCTGGACAGAGACTCGCGTTGTCCCTTCCGTAGTAATAGATCTCATAGAGCCTTCAAAAACCTATATGAGCAATTCCACCTAGTAGATTCTTGGCGCCTGCAAAACCCGGTTGACAGGGACTACTCATTCTACTCCTCGCCCCATGACTCATTCTCACGGATTGACTATCTATTTATCACACAGAACGCTACACCCAGAATAGTAGAAACCTCAATAGAACCAAGGCTTGTGTCCGATCACTCGTGCATTACACTCACCATCTCAGACATAAAACCGTCTACCCGTCAGTCAACATGGCGGCTCAATGATGAGGTTCTTGAACACGAACAGCACCGAGCAACTATTGAAACCGCTATCAAAGAATATCTGGTCCACAATACCAGGGGTGATACCTCCGACTTAACTAGGTGGGAAGCACTAAAAAGTACCTTAAGAGGTGTTATTATCAAGATTAAATCTGCCATGGATAAGAACCATAATGGGAAATTAGAGGAGCTATGGAAAGAAATAGCAAGCCTAGAGGCTAAGTACTTGCAGGACAGAAAAGCTGAGTCACTAAATAAGCTAGCCAATAAGAAATACGAATATAATAAAATTGTAAGTGAAAGGGCAGGAGTCTGGCTGGATAGGAGGAAAAGGTTCAAACTGTGTGAATCAAACAAAGCAGGTAAAAGTCTGGCAGCGTACCTCAAATTTAAAATACAAAAGAACACGATAAATTCCATAGCTGATCACATGGGTGTTTCCCATTCCGACCCAACCAAAATAACAGACCTCTTTAAAGAATTTTACGAGAAACTCTACTCCAAGAATGTAGAAGTGAAAAACCAAAAGATTAATGAGTATTTGAATAACTGCAATCTCCTTCCTTGTCTGAGGAAGAGCAAACAGACATAAACGGCCCGATCTCGCTACTGGAAGTTGTCTGCCATTAAATCTTTGAAATGTGGTAAAGCCCCTGGTCCGGACGGCTTTTCCGCGAAATTTTACAAATGCTTTTCCATGTCATTCGCGCAGCCTCTGCTCAACATGTTCGAGGAAATAAGTGAAACAGGGGAAGCTATGGGCACCCTATCAGAGGCCACCATTGCGGTTATTCCGAAAGATGGGAAAGATCCCACCCCAACTAAAAATTATAGGCCCATTTCCCTCATAAACCTTGACTGTAAGCTCTTTGCCTCCATCCTGGCGGCACGTCTCCAGAAAATACTACCAAAACTCATACACTCTTCCCAGGCGGGATTCATGAAAAACAGGTTGTCTAGTGACAACACCAGGGCACTAGCACATGTATTAGAGAAAGCGAAACTACTATCTACCCCCACAGCAGCAATAACACTAGATGCTGAAAAAGCATTCGATAAAGTAGATTGGAGGTATCTGGAGGCCGTGCTCCGTAAATTTAATTTAGGCCCCTCAATCATAAAGATGATCATGTCCCTTTACTTCTGTCCTGTAGCGAGGGTCAGGGCGGGTGGGTCACTCTCGTCACCTTTTCGACTACACCAAGGCACAAGACAAGGATGTCCCCTCTCCCCATCACTATTCGTGTTGGCGATCGAGCCATTCCTGTATCAAATTAGACACAACAAAAATATAGCTGGAATCCCCTTCAACGACTGTCATAAAGTTAACAGCATATGCTGATGATGTATTGGTAGTCTCAGAGAAAGCGAATGAAGCAATACCGGCCCTACTTACGACGATTGATGAATTTTCTAAAGTATCCGGCTACAAATTAAACAAAGACAAGACAGAAGTCAAGTCGCTCAATAATCTGGGAACTAAGGACATGATAGGAGATTCGGGACTCACATGGCAGCCAGGCTGCTTTAAATACCTGGGGTTAGACTTAGATAGCGATCTAATCTCTACAGTTCGCACTAATGAGAACTCCGTGCTAAACAAAATAAGCAAGCTCCTAGATGAATGGTCCCCTAAATACTTATCCTGGTGGGGCAGGGCTGAAACCCTGAAGATGATGGTAACACCTTTAGTCAATTACATGGCATGTATGCTCCCAATGACTTTCTCCGATGACTTTATCCACAAGGTAGAGAAGCTGTTTGGTACGTTTCTGTGGCAAGGGAAGAAACCAAGGATATCAATGAAAAAGCTACAACTAGCTAAAGATAAAGGCGGCCTGGGTCTCCCGAACTTCAGACACTACCAAACAGCGTTCTTATGTAAACAAGGAGCTTTATGGTTAATCAAAGATTCAGACTATACTCCGCTGTGGATAGACATTGAAAAGGGGATAATGGGCAATATCCCACTTGTGGCCCTACTCACCATGGACCTTACACATATACCCCACTCCAAATATATTTTTTTGAACACAAGAAGGGCTCTCCTGAAACTTGACCAAGTAAACCACAAAGGCCTAAAGATCAAAAAATCCACATCAATTGCCCTCTGGTACAACCCATTACTGAAAATCAACGGAGCACCGCTTCAGTGGGCTCACTGGTCCGCGAAAGGTATTAACTTAGCAAGTGATCTTTTCGAGGGGACTGACCCCCTACCATTCTCGTCCCTACACGCCACACATGCCCTCACACCATTAGATTTTTATGACTTCCTGAAGTTAAAAGCACTACTCTCTGCACGCTCCTTGTCCTCATCTGACCCATGGCTGTGGGGCTCTGTTCCACGCATCTATAAATCTGGGCATTTCGTTTCAAAGATCTATAAAATGCTCCTCCCCCTTCCTCAGAAAGCGAGCAGGAAGAATGAGACGAGATGGGAAACAGAATCGAACACGACGGGTATGAGCTTTGATTGGGAGATAATACACACTACTGCATTTAGAAACAAGATTTCGCCTATTCTGTCACAGACTAAATTCATGTTAATTAACAGAACGTATTGGACACCTGAAAGACTCTTTAAGACAAACCTAAGGGAATCCCCAATTTGCTGGAACTGTGAGGCAGGGGTGGGGGACTTGGCACACATGTTATTTAATTGCCCTTTATTGAAGGGCTACTGGAACAGAATATTTGACTATATTACGCACATCTTTTTTTTCAGTCCACCTAGAGAGTTTGTGTATGTGTTGTAAATTCATACATACCTTTATATGGCTCTTTGGTTTCTTTAGTCCTTTCTTTGTGTTTCTATCTTCTTACCTAACTGTGTTCTATCTGGGGTGTTGGGATTCTAGCCTTGGCAGTTGGTCTGGTCTTCTTGATCCCGATTCTTTTCTCCCTGTTCTGGAAGTTCATGAGGTCTTCGACCTCCTAAGTGTTTTACGTTTTCTTCTTCGTGTTTTCCATACTTTATCTTCTTATGCGTTTGAGGTTTTCATATGTGTTGTTTGTAAGGGGGGAAGATGTGTTGTAAATTCATACTTCGCTTTATATGGCTTCTTGGTTTCTTTAGTCCTTTCTTTGTGTTTCTATCTTCTTACCTAACTGTGTTCTATCTGGGGTGTTGGGATTCTAGCCTTGGGTGTTGGGATTCTAGCCCTGGCAGTTGGTCTGGTCAGCTGTGAGGCTTTGTGCTCTGCTGTCTTATCTTATTCCTTGTAACTTAATAAATCCAACTTCACTACTGGAAGACGTGTCCTGCTGCCTACTTAATTCTATGTACAACAGTATGTTCTACTGGGGGTTCAAGACCCACATCTGGCAAATCCGGTGGATCGTCAACTCCTTGATCTCCTCCTCACCTTGGCATGCAAGGTTATTCTGTGTAAGTGGAAGAATACTTCGGAGGTGACATTCAAAATGTGGCAAGATTGGCTGTCCTTCCTAAGAGGTGCAGATAACCCTACATTACACTCTTCACCGAGTCGCATCTCCCATAAAAAACTCTGGAAGGCCCTGGATGCTTCCTCCTTTTCGTTCGATCCCCCTTAGGGCAAAGAGCTAGTCTCAAGTCATCCTGTTCTAACCAGCAACCCTCCGAGTTAAGACTTGTCCCAAAACGCGTCACCTGATGGCTTCGCAAATGAGATTGTATTCACGTATATGTAATTTGTATGTCATAACATGACCACTGCTGATGTCTCTTTTTGTTTATTTAGGTTGGTCCACGACACTGAGTCAATGATTCACCCACCATTTTCCTTTTTTTTTTCCTGCTTGTTCAGGTCTTGCATATGATGAATCATTTGTAATATCCTTTTTGCCTCTTCGATCCTTATTGTACTGAATTGTCTTATACTTTGTTTCTGATTTGAAATAAAAATGATTTGAAATAAAAAAAAAAAAAAAGAATGTATGACATCACCGCGGGGACACGCCGGGAGGCGTCACCAGGCGCTTTACAAACCCCTTTAATAATAATAATGATGTTTCTTTCAGTTTTCCCTTTTGTATGTATTTTCTTTTGTTAATAAAAAGAGTTTAAAAAATAATAATATCTGTTTTTCGAAACTGGTGTGGTCTTTTTGTGGTGTTTACACTGGGTTACTGTGTGAATTGTTGCACAAATAATTTACACATTGCCTCTTAAGTTAAGTCTGCCCTCTCTTTGCTCAGCTACCAGACGGTGAGCACAGGTTAGTGTATGCTGTGTGCCTGGCTTACCCCGAGTAGGATTGTGGTTCCTGCTTGCACAGGGTAGATACCTCTGCCAACCAGAAACGCGATTTCTAACAATACTTCTCACACCATCTACAATTCCTCTTTGACACTTATCACCCCCCTACTCTTCACTAAATAAACATCTGTCACAGTTCTCCTTTTAATAAGTTCTTCACTCCTTTCATCCACCGGTTTCCTTACCATTCTTTTATCTTATTCTTCCTTTCCTTTTTTTCCTTACACCTCTTCTCACCTCATGTTCTCCTCTAATCAACCTTCATCTCATCTCTGTGCCCCATCACCTTTTCTTCTTGACAAGATTCTACAATCTTATCATTTTTGTTATATATCAAAGTCACACTTCTGAAGGTGGCTGTGGATTTTTCAGGATCTATTCTACAATGAAAGAACATCAACGCTGCCACAGCTAGGAGTTAATCTATTGCTAATATCATAAATGTTCCGTTATGAACTCTACCTTTTGAAATGCTGGAACACACCACATTTTTAAAAATCCTAAATAAGTCTTATTTATCTAGGTCAGGGACACCTAGCAATTGAGAAGTTTTATATTGATGGTAGGACAAGGTGTTTTTTCTTCTAGCGCTTGCTAAAGTTGATTTGGGGTGGGTGACTGCCAACCTCAATGAAAAACACTTATTGTAAGGAAGAACCCTCAAAGTTACTAAGTTAATGAGAGCTCAACTCCCTGGTAGTACTGGCACAGAGCAGACAGGCTTAGCTTTGGGAAAAGTAATTTTTTTATGCAAAATCAAAACAGTAATTAAGTTAAATCAATTCATGAAGCATTATTCGGCACATGTAAAATGACCATAAAAGCACAAGAATATAAACTTGATAATAACAAATACACCAATATCTAAAAAAGGTTTACAGACCATGTTACAGGCATAATTCATTAAAAGCACATGCTTTTCCTGGCGTTAACACAGTAATTTAAGAATGTGGCTGTATAAAAACAGATATTGGCGGATTCCAGATTAAAGATTAAAATCATTGCCTGGTTAACTGTACGTACACCATATTTTATAAACATCGGTTTCAAAAATGCAGTACGTACATTTGAGTACAGTTTACAAAACAGTAAAAAGTGCAAAGTGCTCTGAGTAGAAACGCCATCACACATGCATGGCCCCGACGGGTGTTTCTTGAGGGTCGGGAGAGCCACCAGATGGTGTGCCAAACCAAATCGAAGTCTAGTAAGTACAAACTTATGAGATGGCCTAGTCACCATGGTTAAATACAAAGGAAAACCTTCTACCATGCTATATCTAGTGTAGAGCACGACTGTGGTCAAGGTACCGTAGGCTAAGGCCCGCTTCCTTGCCCTAAAAGCCAAGAAATTACTGTTCAGCTCAGCTTTGGGTAAGTCAAAACATAAAGTAACAAAAATGCAAAACTGAATTAGAAAAATAGAGTAAAATGTATTAAACAAATTACACTAAAATGACAGAAATCCAATAAGGAGAACCAGGGGTGCGAGTTTTCAAATTTTTGGTCAATGGTCATCTGTGCACTTCAGCAAAAAGGTTTTTTGTGTCCTTGTAGGCATGTGGAAGGTAGGTCAACTCACTCCTTGGAGTCTACTTTGTCCTAGGTACAACAGGCAGCAGATCTAGTTCTTTGGGGATCCTCTAAGGTCACACACAACAATTTCAGTCCTATGCTGATCCACTTGCCCAGAGTGTTTTCTGGGGAGGGCGCCTTGGTGTGCCACTTTTAATGAATGGTGCTCGCTAGTGGGTGGGGGTGCCTCAAGGGTGGGGTAAAAGTTGCAAGTGGTCATATAATCCATCATCTGCTGCATCATTTCCAGATATTAACAAACTAAAAAGTTGATTCTAGATATAACAGATTGAAGGTTACTAAAAACGCCGCAACGTGTTGCAGCGTTATGGAAGGCTCTCAGCAAATCTGGACTAGTCACTTTTCAGTCACCTACTGCTGCATTTCAGTGTTAAAGTGCTATTTACCGAGGATTAACCTTTCCCAAGTTAAAAACGTGTCAAACGTGTGAACATAGAGGAAAACTAACCCAAAATGTGCCTCAATGGGTGCTGCCGTCCACAAGGGATTTTAACTTCCATGCCTTAGGAGCATTTTCCAGACGATATAGTAGGGACTCCTAGGCCAGTTAAATGTGTCAATTAGGAATAAGCCAATTTAACCATGTTTAAAGGGGGAGGACAGGCAGTTTACTCCCGCTTAGTAGGGATAAATTGTACAGATTTCAAAAAAAGAAAATCTGAGTGGACCATGCAGATTTTTTCAAATGTTACACCATTTTTTTCAGAAAAATAAGTAAGAGTAGCAAGATTTGAACATGAAGCGTCAGATTGGGGGAACAGCTCCAAAGCAAGTGCATAAGCCCAGTATGTTATCTTATCAGTTTAGGACCCGAGGAGTAACAGCAGCACTATGGAATTATGCAACGTGGAGGACAAAATTATTCAGCAAGGCCGACTAAATTGCACCGCGTACTGCGGGCACTATTAATTAAGTATGTTGTCTTGTTTTACACGTTAACATGGTCTGGAAAAAGGTTTCATCTCATCAGAACCCATTTAGCACAGTATACAACGCACTACCATTACAACGCAACTTTTACAACGCAAACCATTACAACGCATTGCGCTGGGGGGCGCTCTAGGATAGGGAATAGGTTTAATGTACTATCCAACACCTTTCCTACTATCCACGGGGACTGGAGTTGGAATAGTAAATTAAACTATTCACTATCCAGCACCCCTCAACACTATGCGTTGTAAAGGCATGCATTGTAAAAACCACGTTGTAAAGGCATGCGTGGTAAGAGCATGCGTTGTAACGTCATACATCCATTTAGCACATAACTACAGCAATAAGCAGCTGAAAGGTGACAAGTAAGCCTTTGCGAAGGGCCTACCACTGTGCAGCAACAGGCACTCCGTTTAAGATGACTTTGTTAAAATCAGCAAGGTATGCAGCAGATGACGGATTATGTGCAAGGCTCCCTGCTTTCCATTTTTACAGATAAATACAGACAGCAAACATTCATTTTCTTGTCTATTTATTTTTAAATGTGGATAAAAACAGAAATTGGGTTGCTTTAAGTAATTCTATATACGATCTGCCATGTTAATAGATGTGTGGATTGATAGATAAGGGGGTTAATAAAAAAGATTTTTAGTAAAGAGGCTTTAACGGCAGTACATATGGACAAGGTTGATCCTGAAATTTGCATATATTGATATAAGTGCACTGATTTACCTTTTGCAGGTGTTCACAGCACGGATATTCAAGCAGGAGCGCATATTTATCGGTTAAATAAACGTGTAAATACACTAATTTCAGCTTAATTTTTCCAAAAAACCCAATATGGATAAATACTGATAAAATTAACAAAAAATAAATATGGATAAAATGTTAGAAAAATAAATACCATAAAACCGGTAGCCCTAATTATGTGTCAAACAAGACAATTTCATAATTACGCATAAAATGGTGCATTTGTAGAATCATATCATTTCACAGGCCCTGACCATCATCAATTTTTGCATGTTCAGGTGACAAAATAAGAGAATATGTTAGGTGAGAATAAATGCAGAGCCATTGTTGCCCCAAAGTGGGGTATCTGTTCATTAACAGGCAGATGCATCAAGCATTTTTGCGAGCGCAAACAGTGCGAATCGCAAAATTCGGCTCTTTGCGCCCGCAAAAATGGTATTTGAGATGCATCAAGGAAGGGTTCATGCACATGCAATTTAAGAATTTACAAATAATTGTGCGTTCTCAAATTGTGATTGCATTTGAGGAATTGTAATTTGCGATTCCTTAAATGCAATGCATGAACCATTACAAGATTGCGAATTCGCAATCTGGGGTCGCTATTTACCGCGAATCTAAACTACGTGGTAAATAGTAAAACCTTAAGAAATATTCACTTTAGTGCATTTTTCTAAGTTGTAAATCACACACACACACACACGTCCTTGGGACATGTGTGTGTGCAACACCAGTGAACATTACCATTTCAGGGGTGCATCAGGGTGTCCTTTGGACACCCTGGCACCCTTGAAATTGCGGCACACTTGCGATTCGTTAATTGCAAATAAGGAATGGCTTTCCCATTCATTCCTATGGCCCTTTAGGCCAATAGGAATGAATGGGAAAGCCATTCCTTATTTGCGATTATCGAATCACAAATAAGGAATCAGTAGGAATCGCAAATAACATTGAGATTCCTACATGCATCCTGTTTTGCGAGTCTTTAAAGGCGATTCCTTAAATTTCGCTATTAAGGACTCACAATACATAACTTTGCTGCATCTGGGGGTTAGTTTCTTCTAATTATAGCTTATCGAGCTCCACCTTCTGCAAGCACCTTGGGAGACAGTAGGCAGGACAGCGGCAGCAGATGTTGCCAGTGCTTTTCTTTGCATAATGGCCTCTTGCACAGCTCCTTCCCTCTCTGCATCTGTTGTATTAGTGAAACGAGGCAAGTTTTTCACTTAAGAAGAATCGAAACTTTACCCTGATTTCTTTTTTCGCTTAATATAGTGCCACAAGCAGGGCCACAGGAATTATGCGGCTGCAGCGTATTCTGCATAGCAATGGATTTGCCACGCTGGTCATATATTACCCATCATCTGCTGCATAATTTCCAGATATTTACAACACATTTCTAGCTCAACGGATCGAAGGTTACTAAAAACACCGCCACGTGTTACTGCATTATGGAAGGCACTCCGCGAATGTGGACTGGTCACCTTTCAGGTGCCTATTGCTGCATTTAAGTGCTAAGGTGGCGTTTACCGAGTGTTAACGTGAAAAAATGTAACCATAATAAAAGAATACCTTCACAAAATGTGCCACATTACGCAGAGTAATTTAGGTTTTTTGCCACATAATTTAGTCAACCTTGACGCATAATTTGGTTTTCCTGAGACACAATTCCAGTGGGACAGGCCATAAATTAGGAATATAGTCCCAGCAGAAAAAATACAAAGCACTACTAAGATTTATATACAGATTATATGCTCATTTTTCACTAAATTTTCTTGCAATAGCAAAATCCTTTACACTGCTTCTGCCATAAAACAGTTTTAAATGACTGTGTGTCGAAAGCTTTCGGTCTCGATACAGTAGGGGTGTCTCAGGTACCCCTTCTGTACACGTACACAGTAAAAGCGACCATCCACTGTGACCTCACCGCTGTACCCAGGCACTTAAAGTAACACAGGGCAATGGCGTTATAGATGAAAGGTGCATGATTCGGCTAAGATTGTGAGCCTGCTGGCCTGTGTGATTTTTTTCCTGATGAAAAAGAACAAAAGATGGTTTTCTGCTGGTGAATGGGACACAGAGCAATCTCTAGAAACGCGCCTGCATGAGTGTCTGGCCCTATAAATTCGTGGTGTGGGTGTCAAGTCCTCTAAAGTTCCCTCAACTTGGTCCAAAGGAGCCATCTGCCGCAGCGGTGGTCCTCACCTGCAACAGCCTTTCCAAGCCCTTGGCTTCCAAAATGGAACCTGCAGAGCTTCAGGTTACGTACCATGCACAGGAACATATATAACCCTGCACACGAGCGGGTATGACGCGCTGCCCCGCCAGACACAGTCACCAAATAGGCCAACAGTGAGTTCTGTACACAGCAGTGGGACTTTACATGAGTGGGCCAGGAGGCCCCACGCCAGAGACACAGATGAAAGGGCCTGTTGACACCAGCGATCCTTAACTCCCAGCAGTGCTTAAATTGAGCAGGTGGTTTCCAGTGCTCGGAACCGGCACCGAATTGTTAACATTGGTGCTTTTGACAGTCTGCCACAAGGTGGTGCTGTCTGGCTAATTTACAGATGACCACAACAAAAATTAATTATTAATTCAATATACTTTAAAAATGACTAATACCTGCCTCCCAAGCCATTCTTCTATCTTTGAGGGCCTGAAATAGTCCGAACGGTCACACTTGTAGGAGTGTGATGGTTGGTAATTGTGCAGATACTTCCATTGGCTGCGCCTGCAGGGGCAAAGTGTGATGCAAGCTGCAGTGGACTCCTGAGAGTGCCCTGGCATTTATTCTGATTTCACAAATTAAGCACTCATAAGGGAAGGGGGCCTCTATCACTACGAGGGAAGCGCCTGGAGAACCCCTCCTGGTCTAAGTGGGACGCAGTGCCATGAGACAGGCATTACGTAACACACATGATCTGTGTTTACCAATGACCCAAAGTCATTCTGCAGCTGGGGTCGCGGGCAGGGGTTGCATCTCCTCGGTCACCATGTCTGGGACATTTCTGTCCCAACCAGCAGGAAAACCTTACCCCTGCTCGGCAAAGGTGGCCTGGAAACTTGGGGAAAGTCCGAGTTAGGAACTGGAAAACGCTGTAATTAACAGAAAACTGAAAGAGCTTTCCCAGCCGTCACCAACAAAGGAGTAGAGACAATGGCTACACCTTTTAACAGCTAAAGTTATGCTGCAAAGTTACTTGAAACTTGTAAGAAATTAGAGGACGGAAAAAATTATTTCGCGGTTAGGCGGAGCCTAGGCAAACAGAACTGATTGGGCTCCAAGGCATTTGGCAACAATGCGCACAAAAACACGTCAAAACCTGCGAATTGCACCAAATTATGAAACGTGACTTGGCACATAGGTTTTCTTCTAGCAATGTTTACGAAATGAGTGTATCAGGTCTGTATTTAAAAAAATATATATGAATAATGGGCATATGTGGAAAGTACAAGGCGTTACGGCCAGCAGCGCTGTCGATTTTGTAACAGGGAAACCAGTGCCAAGTCCCGGGGTCGGCGCAACATCCTGTGATTCTGGGCAAATCACCTATTCTCCATGTGCCTTAAAAAAATTACAAAATTAAAATCTGACGTTGTGTAATTGAACTGGTGCTCATGGGCTCGGCTCCCGCCATATAAAGCTGCAAAAAGCCATGTCTTCCCTGGACCGGAATCAAGCATCCTAGGTCCGGGGAAGGCATGGCTTGGCAGTTCGGTCTGCACTGCTCCCATGAGGCACAGGGTCAAGGCTGATTTGCATATAGCCATGTCTGAACTGGGGTGGCAGAGTGGGCTAAAGAACGGTGATGGATTAAACCCAGATCTGTGACTGGGGTGAATGTTTTGCCATTGTGCAACATTCCGTCCATCATCTTGTGTGTGTTGTTGTTAATCAGGTTACGGAGCTGAATTGACAGATGATACACCAAGTGCCTTTTTTTAAAAAAATTTTTTACAGGTTTATATAGCGCGAACATGAGCAAAAGAGAGCGCTTTACATTAACACCAATCACATTACATACTTTTATTTTTTTTGGTAGGCCCGGGGAGATCAAGTGATTTTGCCAGAATCGCAGGATGTTTCGCGTCGTTATCGAGACTCGAACCCGGTTCCCCATATCCAAAGTCGGCAGCTCTGCCTGAACGCCACATCTTTCTGAACAGAGCAGGTCATGGGGGTGAAACTAGATTGCAATAGTCTGGCAGAAGAGACCCACAAAAAAACTCGAAAAGTATTGCCAACTTCAGTTCCCAGATATTTACTCCCAGTGATCGTGCCAACAGAATAATTCAGCAGTGGCGTGACGAATTATGAGGCATTAAGTGCCAAATCTGCTGTGTAAATATTTCAACATTTTCAAACCATTTTGTACACTTTTCAGCCTAAATGGTCACCTTTTTAAATGCCCGATCACAGTAATAAACCGCTTTAAAATGACTGGTTAACGTTTGCCAAGAGCTTGGTGCAGCCCAGTGCAGAAACGTGAACAACTTTTGATCCACTTGGCAATTAAACTTTTTTTTGTTGAAGTCTGTAGGTCACAGAGCAGAGATGCATATGTATGTGGAAACCGCCGCCATTTTAGTTTCTCCCGGAGGCTGTATACATACAGTATTAGTCAACACCAGAAACCTTGCTCATGCGGTGAATGTGGGTTTAAAGCATCTGCGAAGAGTGAAAGTTGCTCCGGTAACTGAAACGAGCGGGCCCCCTCCAGGGCAATGTCGTATAAATTTGGTTTGTGCTTTGATTGTTTAAAAATCAGACTTGTTGCATCCGCGGACTACAGACTACCCCTCTCCCCCACTACAGAGCATGCAAGAGATATTCCGTGCTTCATTAAAGACAATCAGCAGCATCAGCACCAGTGACGTCATTCAGGGCCGGCAGCTGGCATTCAGTGCCAAGAATACAAAGGCGGCTCGGCTCGCCCTTCTGGGCACTAGGGCTCCGCCCTACTTATTTTCAAACCATTTTATTACACTAATAGGTAATAGCTTAACAAAACTGGAGCATCAGAAGTAACGGGCATTGGCTGGAAGTGGAGGTAAGTAAAATACAGTGAATATCGTGTACATACTGGTGGGTGGGAGAGCACGTGAATGCGTGAACAATACGTTATGTGCGAGCAGGTGTATGGGAGAATGAGCTAGCAGTAAGTGAGAATGTGGGAGACTGAGTGTTAGTGAGCTTGAGTGAATGAAAGAGCGGCTGCTAGTGTGAGAAGGCCTTAGAATGATTGTGAGGCAATGTTGCACAGTGCAAGGTGGTGTGGCTGATAGAGTGCGTGACAGTGAGCGTAATGGAGTGAGAATGAGTGGGTCAGTGAGTAAGAAAACACGAGAACGGGTGAGTTTAAAAGCAAATGCAAGCAGGCGCGCAACACCCATTTGGCTCACCGGGCTTCAGCCCCCCCCCCCATCATCTTCAGCCCGGGCTAATTTGACACGCACTGAAATGACTGCGCATCGGAGTTGAGAATGTCATTTTTAGGTTGTGCCTGGCGTTACTGCGCAAGCAGTTCGCGCAGGCGAAATCCTAATGATTACAATATGGGATATAGGAACGTCCCCCGGCTCCCATTGGCTAGCTCCATAAATGGAGGCTAGTCATTGGAAGCCGGGTCTGTCTATCAAGGCTGGACCAGGTTCGGGGGCGTTCCCGCGTTTCTTCCCTGGGCGTGGTTGTACTTGTCCGTTCGTCTTGGAGGCGGTCGGAGAGTTCTCCCCTTTGGACCTCTCGGAGGGGCAGCGAGGGTCGTCTCCCCTCGGAGCGGAGCTCACTCTGCCGTGTCCTGTGGGAGGACCCGTGCGTGCAGGAGGCTCGGGAGTACAGGAGCCTCGGGGATCTCAGCCGCCGGCAGCGATGGGGTTCTGTCCTGGGGGCAGCGGCGACTGCTGGCAATCCCGTGGCCCGGCCTGCATCTCTGGGTGTTGGCGGTGCTCTCCTGGTGCCCGTTCCCGCCTCCGCCCCCCCCTCCCGCTCTCCGTAATACTGTTAATGGGGAAGGTGGTTTTGGACCCTTCCATTGCCGCCCCAAACTCAATGCCCCCACCCCCACTCCTTTCTGAGCAACGCGAAGCCGTGATTGCTGCCGCCCGCCCGTGTGACCCGCTCCGACCTCGAGCCGTGTTTGCACTGTGTCCCTGGGCCGCTTCTACCCGCTTTACCCCCCTCTTGCCGGAACGCACCGCTCGCCGCCTCCCCGCTGGCTGAGAGCTTGCACTGCGCCCGCCCGTACAAGTGTACCGGCCTTGGCGTTGAAAAACCGGTATTTATCCTCAATGGTTTAAAAGAAAAGCAACTTTTAAAAACTGTACTTTTTATACTGCTTGAGACTGAATGGCTTAGAACCAGTTTGTCCGGTAGTTATGGACTATTCACGAAGGGTGCATAGTTGGTGGGGCCCTGGGGTATGACCCCTGACAGCCCGCAGAGCCCCTGGGAGGCCCCGCTCCAGCGCCGCACGTCTTAAACGCTGCCACGAGCCGGACTCACCTCAGGCGCCCTGCTGAGCCCTGTCCTGGTCCACAGTTGTTCCCCGCATTGTCCGCGGCATCCCCTTTCGCTGTCCGTTCTCCCCCCCCTCTCCACCCCTCCCCTCCCGCTGTCCGTTTTTCCGCTTCATCCCTACCTATTGCACCGATCTCTTCATGTTTTCACATGCTCTTCTTCTTATGGCTGGATATGGGAACGGCCTGGGCATGTACTTTAGCAATTATCTTGCCATTGCGCTTCATTAATGTCTGTAGTGCATGGGTCCTACTACCCCTTAACGAAGGTTGCAAAATCAACGAGTCATGACCAGTTAGTGAATTTGTGCCAGCAGTGTTCCCTCTGGTTTCACTTTACCGGAGACGTTGTTCTTGGATTAAGATTTCTCTGAACCGGAAAGTTGAGTAATTTGTTCTGCTGCAGGTAATCCGGGGTTTATATTTAACTGCTAGCAGGCCTTTCTATAGACCTTGTTAACCTTAAACATGCATCGAAAGTAATTTGCGCAAACAGGATTGTATAAAATATATATCTAATATTAATCGTGGCTGAGTGAAGGCAAGCGCGATAATGGTTCTCTCCCTCCCCTGCACTGTTTACCTATTTTTCATGACGTATTTTTTTAAAATCTGTTTTGCTTCCTTACCTCTTGTGTGTATGTAAAGCACTCTGATACCCACAGGTCAAGCTAGCGCTATATTAAACTTTAAAAAGAAAAAAAGGGCACCTTTTGAAGAGCGATTTAATGCTGCCAGTGCATGGCTGCATGTTTCCATGCTTCCGCTAGATATGATGGTGGCAAAACAAAGGCCTGGGGGGGTCCCTGCATGGATGCATGTGCAGACGGGTGTTACTTGCTGTGTTCTCGCTCTGCTGGGGTCTATCGCTGTCACGTGCTTGGCTTAAGGTATTTCAAGGTGTTTTGCATTTTTGTTGATTTGATACCATTCTATATGCACCCGCCATCTGCATTTGAATACTGTATTTATTGGTATTGCTCTGATGCACTCTCATTTGCGCCCTTTTTTTTTTGAGCGAATGAGTGACTTGGCATGTTTATGACAGTACTACAAGGTGGTGCAAGCACTGCTGCTAAAGGCATTACATGTTCAGTATTATCAATGGAGACTCGGCAAGAGATTTTTCTGGCAAAAGGTTTTAATTTGTGGTTGCGGGTGATGGGCACCAGCGTTTTTGAGCACCAAGAATATATAATTTTTATAATCAATCTATGACCTTCAACAGGTGCTTTACTTCAGGTATTGCAATGAGTTTTCCCCCTTATGTGGATTTGTGTGATGACTAGGTGGTATTTGGTGAAGTGCTATTGTAAAAGGTATCGCTTGCACTTTTTCGTGTTTTGTGCCGTTCTGCCCTCTGTTACAATCATCCCCCCTCGTTTTTGTGTCCTTCTGCCCTCTGTGCCTCGTGATTTGTGCCGTTCTGCCCTCCGTTAGAATCACCCCCCCCCCTCGTTTTTGTGTCCTTCTTCCCTCTGTCTGCCTAGTTTTTTGTGCCAATCTGCCCTCAGTTATAATGGTTTCCCCTCGTTTTTATGTCCTTCTGCCCTCTGTCTGCCTGGTGTTTTGTGCCGTTCCTCCACCTGAACCTTTAAAATAAGGCCATGCTCCAAAAAGTTCTGCAGCTCCCTGCCCTGAACCATAAAAAACTGCCCCCTACCTCCGTGAAGTACTGTGACTCTGCTCCCTACCCTCCCTTGGCGCCCAAAACTGTCCCCTGCCATGCACCCTACAAAGCCTCGACTTAGTAAACTTTCCCTTCTCTGTGTGCTTCGAGGCCGTAAAATGTAAGCCTAGGCACAAATGTAAGCCTAGGCACAAATGGATGGTTGGATTTGTGGGGTAAAGTTTTATTTAATGTGATTTTATATAGCGCAAACTTTACCCGAAGGTGTCAGAGCGCTTTACATAAGAACCAGTTGCCAAACCTAAGGACTTTGATTTACATGCGTTAAGTAAAAGATACAAACAGGAAAACAATTGAAATGTACTAGATGTAGTCACACAAAGAAGAGACTGTTCATTCTCGTTATATTTCTATATACATATGGAAGGGATATGAATAGATGTACTGCAAGAGTCACATAGGAATGTTAAGAGTAGAAAGGTCTACTGCATATACTAGTGAATACAGTCATCTCTATATACAGAAAAAATGAGTTATATTTAGAGGGGTCGGAGTAGGACGCAGTGGGTGGATGGATGCATGATGGATGGATGTATGCATGATGCATGGATGTATGGGTGGATGCATGGATGGGTTGTTGGTTGGATGGGTAGGTGGATTGCATAAATTGTTGAGGGATTGGCTGTATATATGCATCTATCCATCCACCCATCCATGCATCTATCCATACACCCATCCATACACCCATTCATGCATGCACCCATCCATCCATGCATCCACCAACTCATCCATGTAAGTATTACAACAGCCCGCAGCTCTCCGTCTCTCCTTGCCCCCCTTCCCTGTGCCCTGCTATTGTAAATGACAATGCCATTTATTTATGTTAAAAAAAACATATAAAAATAATGTCAAGAGCAATGCCAATAGCTCTAACTTTAACAAAGGCAAAACCATTGCATTGTAAATGCTTGTTATTGATGCAGCCCGAGCCAGCCAGCCTCTAAACAGTGTCAGTGAACCCCCAGCCCCCACCTCTTGTTTTCCTTTACTGGCGCCGAGGTGATATCCTTGCCTGAAGGCAGGGATTTCACCTAAGTACTTGATGTGTTCAGCATGGGGTAGGAGTGGGAAGATGCACACAGCAGGGGGAAAGGGACGGCCAGTGCAGGTGATGCTTTTCCTTTGTAAAGGAATTTCTGCTGGTGTTATAGCCCAGGGTTTGCTGTCTGTGCACTTGTATGGATGGGTATTCCATACAAGTGCACAGACTTCAAACCCTGGGCTAGGACGCCAGCAGGAATTAATTTACAAAGGAAAAGCTTCACCTGCACTGGACATCCCTTTCCCCCTGCTGTCCGTGCACTTGTAGGGAATTCACTTCCACAGCGCAGCGCACCAGGGGCCATATGTATCAAGCCTTTTGCAAATCACAAAGAACGAAAGTCGTAGAATTTCGGCCTTTGCGAATCGCAAACGGTCTTTTTGCATGTTTTGGCATGTATCAAAAATTCGCAAAATAAGGAATCGCAAAGATTTACGATTCCTTATTTTGCCATAGCATTTAAGGAATCACAATTTTGAGATTCCTTAAATGCTTTGTATGTAGCATTTTTGGTTTGCGAATTTTGGTTAAGAATTAGCAAATTACCACCAATTTGTAGTTGATGGTAATTTGCGAAATCTTTAAAAAAATGCACAATTTGGCATTTTTGAAGGTGGCATGTGATGCACACACATGCCCATAGGGCATGCATGTGCACCATATACACAAGTCAAGTCTAAATTTGTATAGCGCACTACTCACCCAGAGGGTCTCAAGGCGCTTGAGGGAGGAAGGGAGCTTACTCAAATAACCAAGTTTTTAGTTGTTTTCTGAAGGAGAGGTGGTTCTGTGTGAGGCGGAGGTGGGTGGGGAGGGAGTTCCAGGTCTTGGCCGCTAAGTAGGAGAAGGATCTTCCTCCCAGGTTTGATCTTTGGATGCGTGGAATTGCGGCAAGGGCTTGATTGGACGAACGAAGATGGCGGGTGGGGGTGTAGAAGGACAGGCGCGTGTTGAGGTATTCGGGTCCTAGGTCGTAGAGGGTTGTGTGCGTGGGTGAGGAGGCGGAACGTTATTCGTTGGTTGACGGGGAGCCAGTGGAGGTCTTTCAGGTGACCGGAAATGTGAGCTTGTCGGGGGATGTCTAGGATGAGTCTGGCTGAGGCGTTTTGGATGCGTTGGAGTTTTCAGAAGTTTGGATGTGGTTCCGGCGTAAAGGGTGTTTCCGTAGTCTAGTCGGCTTGTGACCAGTGCATGGGTGACCGTCTTTCTAGTTTCGGTGGGGATCCAACGGAAAATTTTGTTGAGCATACGTAGGATGTTGAAGCATGATAATGAGACGGCGTTGACTTGTCTGGTCATCGAGAGGGAGGAGTCCAGCATGAAGCCCAGGTTACGTGCGTGGTTCGTCGGTTTGGGTGCGCTGCCCAGGGACGGTGGCCACCATGAGTCGTCCCAGGCGGAGGGGGATGATCCTAAGATGAGGACTTCCGTTTTGTCAGAGTTCAGTTTTAAACGGCTGTTCTTCATCCACTCGGCTACTTCTTTCATCCCTTCGTGTAGGTTGGTTTTGGCGGTGTTTGGGTCTTTGGTGAGGGATAGAATCAGCTGGGTGTCATCTGCGTAGGAGATAATGTTGAGGTTGTGTTGGCGCGCAATGGACTCATGTATACGTTGAAGAGGGTGGGGCTGAGTGAAGATCCTTGGGGTACGCCGCAATTGACTTCGGTGGCCTCTGATCTAAAAGGGGGGAGGCGGACTCTCTGGGTTCTTCCGGCGAGGAACGAGATGATCCAGTCCAATGCTTTTCCTTGTATTCAAACGTTGCTGAGGCGTTGTATAAGGGTGTTATGACAGACTGTGTCGAAGGCTGCGGAGAGGTCGAGTAGGATGAAGGCAGCAGTTTCTCCGCTGTTCAGTAGAGTTCGAATGTCGTCTGTTGCAGCGATGAGGGTGGTCTCAGTGCTGTGTTTTGCTCGGAAGCCGGACTGTGAAGGGTCGAGGGATTTGTTGGATTCGAGGAAGGCGGCGAGTTGACTGTTGACAGCTTTCTCAATGACTTTGGCAGAGAATGGGAGGAGCGAAATGGGGCGGTAGTTCTTAAGTTCAGTGGGGTCTGCTGTAGGTTTCTTCAAGAGGGCGCCGAGTTCAGCGTGTTTCCAGCTTTCCGGGAAGGTGGCGGAGTTGAGGGAGCAGTTGATGATGTCTCGAAGGTGGGGTGCGATAATGGAGTCTGCTTTGTTGAAAATGTGGTGGGGACATGGGTCGGTTGGTGATCCTGAGTGAATGGTGTTCATCAGGCGGATGGTGTCGTCAGTGGTGATCGAGTTCCAGGCGTAAAGGTTGTTGGAGGGGGGTTTTAGTACGGAGGTCGGTTGGGTGGGCTGGTCTCCAAAGCTGTTATGTATGTCAGTGATTTTGTTGTGGAAGAATGAGGCCAGAGAGTCGCAGAGGTCTTGGGATGGAGTAATGTCGTTGGTGCCGGCGGTGGGGTTGGTAAACTCTTTGATGATGTTGAATAGTTCCTTGCTGTTGTGGGCGTTGTGGTCGAGTCGGTCCTTGAATGCTGATTTCTTGGTGGATCGGATCAATTGGTGGTGTTTGCGGGTGGCATTCTTGAAAGTGGCCAGGTTGTCAGTGGTTGGGTTTTTTCGCCAGGCTTTCTCGAGGGTGCAACAGATCTTCTTGGATTTCTTAAGGTCATCATTAAACCAGGGGGCTTTTTTGCTGCCTTGCTTCATTTCATGGTTTTTCAAGGGTGCTAATTCGTCAGCGCTGTGGGAGATCCATTGTGTGAGGTTGGTGGCTGCTTGGTTTGGGTCCGATGATTTTGCAGGGGGGTTTTGGAGAAGCGATGGGAAGAGCTGGTCGGTGGTAATTTTATTCCAGTTTCTGCGGGGAATTGGTTGTAGGTGGTTGTGGGTCGTAGTCTTTTTGTAGTTGAAGTGAACGCAGCTGTGGTCTGTCCAGTGGAGAGCTGTGGTGTGATTAAAGGAGATGTGCTTGCTGGAGGTGAAGATTGGGTCGAGCGTGTGCCCGGCGAGGTGGATGGGGGTGTCAACAAGTTGTTTGAGTCCGAGATTGGCGAGATTGTCCAAAAGGGTGGTGGAGTTGCTGTCGTTCTTTTCCAGGTGGAAGTTGAGGTCTCCCGGAGGGGAGGGCGTGAGGGCTGATGAAGCCAGTGATGTCTTCGCTGAATTGTGTACGGGGTCCGGGTGGTCTATAGATGAGGGTGCCTGAGTGTGGTGTTCGGATCGGTGTGAATCTGGAAGTGAAGGTGTTCGGCGGATGCGAGGTTGTCATCGGAACTGGTCGTAATGCGGATGGTGCTCTTATGAACGATGGCGATTCCTCCTCCTGTTTGGTTGATGCGGTCCTTTCGGATGTTCTTGTAGTCGTCCGGGATGGCAATGGCAATGTCGGGCGCTGATGAGGCGTTCATTCAGGTTTCTGTAAGAAATGCGACGTCCGGTGATGTGGTGTCGAGTAGGTTCCAAAGTTCAATGGCGTGTCTGTGGACCGAGCGGGTGTTGAGCAGGATGCATTTCAGGTGGTTAGTGTCGGAGCTCTGTTTGGAGTTTGGGGATTTGGTATGGGTCCTGATGCAGTCGAACTTGCAGGCGTGGCAGGTGAAGGGTCCATGGGTGTGTCCTGGGGCTGCTTGGTGGCAGTCTGGGAGACGGCCGGAGTTGAGTGCTGAAAGTGTTGCGGAATCGTACGTTATGCGGGTGGAGTGGAGTTTGTGGAGGCCAGGGGGTCTGGCGCTGGGCGCGGTCCAGGCGCGGACGGGCGTAGTCGGGCTTACCTTTGGCACACCTTCGGCACGCATAGGGCGCGTTCCCTGCGCGTGAACGCTGCACACAAAAGCATCTGTCATAAGTGGATAGTGGAGGGGGGTGGGGCGAGGGAGGAGCAGCTGGGAGGCGGGAGCGGGGTGGAGAGCCAGGCTGGGAAGGCACAACAACAAACAACAAAATGGCAGCAGGCCCAAAAGCCACACAGGACGAGACCCCTGCACCCTTGAAATAATTCTCAAATTTAGATTAGCAGAGAATTACTTCACAATCATTCCTATGGGCCTCCTGGCCCATAGGAATGAATGGGAAATTATTCCTTAATTGCGATTAGCAATTTGCTAATCGCAATTAAGGAATTTTAAGGAATCGCTAAAATATAGCGAATGTCTTCATACATACCATTTTGCGATTTCTAAATAGCGATTCCTTAAAAATCGCTATTTAGGAATCGCAAAAGGGTTTGTTGATACATATGGCCCCAGATAAATGGTGAACAGGGCCATGGATCTTTCTCTAAAGAGGAGAGTCCCCTCCGAATATGCAAATGTAGTGTAAGTTTGTAGTGTTTATTTTTTGGGGTGCTAGTGGGTAACTTTAGGGTTCAGGGTGAGTGTGGGTTTTAGGATGCCAGGGAGTAATTTTAGGGTTCAGGGTGGGTTACGGATTGGTGTGCCAGGGGGTAATTTTAGGGTTCTGAGTGGGATATGGGTTTTAGGGTGCCAGGGGTAATTTTAGGGTTCAGGGTGGGTATGGGATTTGGGGTACCAGGGGGGTAATTTTAGGGTTTAGGGTGGTTAAGGGTTTTGGGGTGCTATGGAGTTAATTTTAGGGTTCAGGGTGGGTATGATTTTAGGATTTGAGGGGGGAATTTTAGGGTTCAGGGTGTGTGTGGGTTTTCGGGTGTCAGGGGGGCAATTTTAGGGATCAGGGTGTGTATGGGTTTTGGGGTGCCAGGGGGTAATTTTAGGGTGGTAATGGGTTTTGGGGTGTCATGGGGTTCATTTTAGGGTTTAGTGCGGGTATGGGTTTTAGGGTGTGAGGGGGTAATTTTGGGGTTCAGGGTGGTAATGGATTTGAGGGGGCAAGGGTGTAATTTTAGGGATCAGTGTGGGTATGGGTTTTGGGGTGCCAGAGGTAATTTTAGGGTTCATGGTGGGTATGGGTTTTGGGGGGTAAGGGTGTAATTTTAGGGATCAGCGCAGGTATGGGGTTTGTGGTTCTAGGGGGATAATTTCAGGGTTCAGGGTGGTAATGGGTTTTGGGGTGCGAGGGGGTAATTTTAGGGTTGCATGTTTTCTCCGCTTGACCTGAGCATTAATTGATCCTGATTATCTGCCATTTTAGCCCCGCCCCATTGATTAACATTAGCCAAGCCCCTTTATTTGTCATGTTCGCCCCCCCCCAAAATAAAGACCTAGTTGCGCCCCTGAAGGCAAGTCACTGTGTGAGAAAGTATAGGGGAGTGAGACTAGACAAATAGAAGTGAGTGCGAATACGCGAGTGAGTGCCAATACGCGAGTGCGTGCCAATACGCGAGTGCGTGCCAATACGCGAGTGCGTGCCAATACGCGAGTGCGTGCCAATACGCGAGTGCGTGCCAATACGCGAGTGCGTGCCAATACGCGAGTGCGTGCCAATACGCGAGTGCGTGCCAATACGCGAGTGCGTGCCAATACGCGAGTGCGTGCAAATGAGTGCGTGCCAATACGCGAGTGCGTGCAAATGAGTGCATGCCAATACGCGAGTGCGTGCCAATACGCGAGTGCGTGCCAATACGCGAGTGCGTGCCAATACGCGAGTGCGTGCGAATGAGTGCGTGCCAATACGCGAGTGCGTGCAAATGAGTGCGTGCCAATACGCGAGTGCGTGCAAATGAGTGCGTGCCAATACGCGAGTGCGTGCAAATGAGTGCTTGCCAATACGCGAGTGCGTGCAAATGAGTGCGTGCCAATACGCGAGCGCGTGCAAATGAGTGCGTGCCAATACGCGAGCGCGTGCAAATGAGTGCGTGCCAATACGCGAGCGCGTGCAAATGAGTGCGTGCCAATACGCGAGCGCGTGCAAATGAGTGCGTGCCAATACGCGAGCGCGTGCAAATGAGTGCTTGCCAATACGCGAGCGCGTGCCAATGAGTGCGTGCACATGAGTGCGTGCACATGAGTGCGTGCACATGAGTGCGTGCACATGAGTGCGTGCACATGAGTGCGTGCAAATGAGTGCGTGCAAATGAGTGCGTGCAAATGAGTGCGTGCCTGTTGGACAGGCCACAGGAAGGGCCGCTCTCCCCCGGCTCAACCAGGCCCAAGCCTCGTCACGCAAGTACCACACACCACCATTGCACGTCCTCCGTCCCCTCAGGGACCCCTGCCCTCGAACACGTTAACCTCGTGGGTCCGATCCACTGCCGGCCCACGCGCCCAGCCCGGGCCGCCATCTTGGACACTTCACCACGAGGCCGCCTGGCCCCCGATCGACCTCAACCTTGGGCCTAGCCCGGCCTCAGACATTCCGGCACCACCCTCCACCCAGGAGGTGAGCGGGCTACTTGGCGAGTCAATGGGAGAAAGAGGTGCCGATGGCTCTCCCCCGCCCAGTGCCGCTCACCCATCGCCTCCCCGGGCACTGGCTCCACCCCCCTGCTGGGTGTCTGGATTCCTTCATCCCGGACCTCCCGACCTCCAAGTGCGAGGGTCCGGACATCAAAGCACGCCAGCCCTATAACTGGGGCAGCTCCAGAGCAGGAAGGCAGTTGTATCTTGGAGTCGAGAGACGTAAAGAGGAACTCATCCTGGACGGACTACTGGCGCTGCCGTAGCTCTGTCCTGTGCACCATCGTCCTGCCTGTTGGCGCTGCCACAGCCGTCGTAACCTTCATCCTTCATCGTCGTCAGGATCTGCTGGCGTGGCCGTGGGCCGTTGTAACCGTCATCTTTCACCGGGACCTGCAGGCTCCGCCGCGGACCGTCGTCCTTCCTTCATCCATCTCGGGACCTGCTTGGCTCCTCCACGGCCCGATCATCTAGAACGCCGAGCTCGAGTCTTGAGAGCTATTTTGTACTCATTGGTAACTAAGACTGTCCCGCTACCCCTTTCCTCAGCCAGAGATCAGAACCGAGGGGACCCCTGAGTCCAGACCTCCTTGTATCGTACCAACGTAACCTAAGAATTGCATATAAAGTCTCGTTAACCTTTCATCTTGTGTGGTGTCCATCTGTGGGGGGGAAGTTGCTTGTCTGTACAGTCGTTGGAGACGGCTCTCCCTGGAGACCTCTCCCCGTAATCTCGGCCGACCCTCCCGGTCCGTCTAACATTGGTGGCCAGCGGCGCGATCCGAATCACCGCATAACGTACAGAGAGTAGCTCACCCCACAACGAACCACAATGTCAACTAAAGAGAGCGGATCAACTGAGAAATTTCAAATGGAGAAACTAGAGGAGTACAGCCATCGTGAACTAAAGCAGTTCTGCATCGAACTAGGTATCGCTACCACCGGACTAAGCACCAAGGACGATTTTAAGCATGCCCTAGAATCTTGGGCAGAGACCGGAGATGTCGAAGCCCCTGAACAAAGCACCGCGGAAAAAACCAACACGGCCCCTGAAGGGCAAAGAACCAGCCTCTCGCAAGACGAGATCCGAGAAAGAGAAAAAACCCGACTACACGAACTAGAAATGGCCCGACTCAAGATGGACGTAGAACTCAAGTTGGCCGAACAAAAAATAAACTTAGAGCACCTACGTCTCCGAGAAGAAAGAGAGGAGAAACAGAGGCAAAGGGAGCTCGAGGAAAAGAAACTAGCGTACGAGCACGAACGGAACCTAGCCGAGATCAACCTGCGCAAGCAGAATAAAGAGTTAGGGGTGCCCGAGAGACCACACACCCCAGGGACCACGGAGAAAAAAGTACACATCCCCAAGGATGTTGTCCGAGAATATTTTCGAGAAGACGACATCCAGCAATGGTTTAAGGCCTATGAAATCGCTATGACTGCGCACCGGATCGATAGAAACGATTGGGGAGCCGGCCTATGGGGCAAATTCCTCAATGAGGGCCGCGATACCCTGTTACAGCTCCCAGACCACCAGATGACCTCCTACGACCATATGAAAGCGGCCCTCCTCACCCGCTATGGCCTCACGCCCGAGATGTACCGTCAGAGGTTCCGAGACTGCACACGCATCCCGGGTACAACTTGGGTGGACTATGTAACGTACTTTAGCCGAGCTTTCGAAGGCTGGATCAGGGGGAACAACGTCACGACCTACGAGCAGCTGTTCAATCTGATGGTATGGGAGCATCTGTCCAACAATTGCTTCATTGAACTACGCCAACACCTCCTCGACAGCAAGTTAACAGATCCCCGGCAGCTCGCAGCCGAAGCTGACCGGTGGGAGATCACCAGAGTGGGCCGGAATGGGTCCTACGAGCAGAACAGGAACAACAATGGTCACCACCGACCCAGAGGAGGAGGAGGGGGCCAAGGACGAGGGAGAGACAACACTCCGGCCGCCCCCGCTACCGGCACCACCCCCCCGGCCAACCGGGGCAGCACCCCGGCGCGACCGGGGTACAGAGCCAATGTTACATGTCACCGATGCCAACGAGTCGGCCACTATGCAAACGACCCAAGCTGCCCGCAGTATCAGAGTCCAAAACCCCGCCATGTGGCCGCCGCGGCACTAGGGGAAGAACAGATCTCCGAGGAACAAGAAACAGACGAGCAAGAGTATCAAGAGTGGGAGCCAGCCGCCATGACTCTCGCGTGCTTAGGGGGAAGAGACATGGTCCCGCGGGTCCCCCTACCCGCTAACACCCAGAAGTACAGCCAATGGGTGAGCATCAATGGACAACGGGCCGAAGCCCTTCGGGACACCGGGGCCAGTGTGACAGCCGTCCGCTGTCATCTGGTGACCCCAGAACAATATCTACCGAACATTCTCTGCCCTGTGCGATCAGCCGACAACTCGGAAAGTCTGTGTCGGATGGCCTGCGTCCCCTTTGAGTGGGGAGGGGTCTCCGGCATGTTGAAGGTGACGGTCCGAGACGACGCCCCCGTGGACTGCCTTCTCGGAAATGACCTGGAGAGCTCCCCGTGGGCAGCCGTGGAGCGAAAAGAACACTTGGGGATGTTGGGCGTCCCGGACTGGGCGTGCGTCACCACCCGGTCCATGGCCGCCCGTGCCAACCATCACCCGGAAGAACCAGAATGGCCGGCGCCACCGCCTCCGGTCGCCCCAGCCGAGACCCCCGACCATGACACCCCCCTCGAACTTGCTCAACCTTCCGACCTCGCTAACCTTGACCAGTGGGCTCAAGAGGGGGGACCCACACAAGAACAATTTCGCCAGGAACAGAAGACCTGTCCCTCCCTCGAGGGACTCCGCCAACAAGCGCTCGCCCAAAGCGCAGGGGATACCTCCGGAACTCATTGGGTCTACTGGGACAATGATCTGTTGTACAGCGAGCAACGAATCGCCGAGCTGGGGGCCAACCGAGTACTAGTAGTGCCCCTCCGCTTTAGAGACTTCCTGCTAAACCTGGCCCACGATGTCCCCCTGGCAGGGCACCTGGGACAGGATAAAACCTACAGTCGCCTAGTGACCCACTTCTTCTGGCCCAAAATGAGAAACGATGTGCACCAGCATTGCCGATCTTGCCCCACGTGCCAAGCCAGTGGAAAGAGCGGCCGCAAACTCAAGGCCCCCTTGCAACCCTTTCCAGTAGTCACGACCCCATTTGAGAGGGTCGGAATAGACATTGTGGGACCCCTAGACCCGCGTACAAGACAAGGCCATCGCTTCATTCTGGTACTAGTGGACCACGCCACCCGCTACCCTGAGGCTATCCCTCTCCGGACTGTGACAGCCCCAGTGGTCGGCCGGGCCCTGATGGGGATCTTCTCCCGTGTGGGGTTCCCCCGAGAAGTCGTCAGCGACAGAGGCACGAACTTCATCTCTAAATACATGAAGTCTCTCTGGCAACAGTGTGGGGTCACCTACCGCTTCACGACCCCCTATCACCCCCAAGGAAACGGACTTGTTGAGCGGTTCAACCGCACGCTAAAAGGGATGATCGGGGGATTGGAAGAGCCCCTCCGTCGCCAGTGGGATGTGCTGCTGCCGTGCCTCCTCTTCGCCTACCGGGAGGTCCCACAGAAGTCCCTAGGCTTCAGCCCATTCGAACTGCTATATGGGCACCCAGTGCGGGGGCCGCTCAGCCTGATCAAAGAAGGCTGGGAAATGCCTCCGGCCAAGAGCCCTCCAGATGTCTTCCGGTACCTCCTCACCCTCCGCAACCAGTCCCGGCAGTTCAGAGACCTAGCAAAAGCCAACCTAGAGGCCAGTCAAGAGGACATGAAGAAATGGTATGACCAGAACGCCTCATCCATTGAATTCGAGCCGGGGCAACAGGTATGGGTAATGTCCCCCACGGAGCCATGCGCTCTCCAAGACAAATGGACGGGACCCTTCAAGGTAATCGAGCGCAAGGGCCCTGCCACCTATCTGATCGATATGGAGTCCTCCCGGAATCCACTCCGAGTCCTCCACACCAACAGACTGAAACCCCACTTTGCACGAACAGAACTCAGCCTACTGATGGCCACAGACAATGGGGTTGAAGACGACTCCGAGCCTCTCCCTGACCTCTTGCGGACCCAGGAGCAAGACGGCTCCGTGGATGGGGTCCGACTCTCGGAGACCCTCACCCGAGAACAACGCCAGGAGTGCCAAGCCCTCCTGTCACGGTTCGCCAGTCTGTTCTCCCTCACCCCAGGTGTCACTTCCTGGTGTGTGCACGATGTGGACACTGGAGACAGCCCTCCGATCCGCCACCGGGCCTACCGCGTACCTGATCGGGTACGGGCCTGCATCCAGGCGGAAGTAGCTAAGATGCTCACGCTCGGGGTCATCGAGCCCTCAGACAGTCCATGGGCCAGCCCGGTCGTACTGGTCCCCAAGGCAGCCGCCCCCGGAACCACACCAGAACTCCGGTTCTGCGTCTACTACCGGGGCCTGAATGAAGTCACCAGAACGGACGCACATCCCATCCCCCGAGCAGATGAACTGGTCGACCGAATGGGAGCTGCCCGCTACCTCAGCATCTTCGACCTGACAGCAGGTTATTGGCAGATCGGCCTCACACCCCGAGCACAAGAACGTTCTGCCTTCTCCACCCCCGATGGCCACTACCAGTTTACGGTCATGCCCTTCGGCATGAAAAATGCCCCAGCGACTTTCCAACGGCTCGTCAATCAGGTCCTGGCGGGGCTCGAAGAGTTCAGCGCCGCCTACCTAGACGACATCGCTGTGTACAGCCACCATTGGACCGAGCACCTCCACCACCTCCGAGCAGTGCTGCAAGCCCTTCAGCGAGCTGGCCTCACGATCAAGGCCAGCAAGTGTCAAATTGGACAAGGGTCTGTGACCTACCTCGGGCACCAGGTGGGAAGCGGCCTAGTGGCCCCTCTACAGTTGAAAATTGCCGCCATCCAGAACTGGCAGGCCCCCATCACCCAAACTGAGGTACGAGCCTTCCTGTGCCTCACGGGCTACTACAGAAGGTTCGTGAAAGACTATGGTACCATAGTGGGGCCTCTCACCGAACTCACGTCAAAGAATCAGCCCAAGAAGGTGAACTGGTCCCCAGAGTGTCAAGCGGCATTCGAACAGTTGAAGGCCGCCATGTGTTCCGCTCCTGTGCTCCAGGCCCCAGACTACAGCCGGGAGTTCGTCGTCCAGACGGACGCCTCCGACCAGGGCATTGGGGCGGTCCTGTCTCAAGTGAACACCGAAGGCCTTGATCAACCGGTGGCCTTCATCAGCCGGAGACTCCTACCACGGGAGCAACGCTGGAGCACCATAGAGAGGGAAGCCTTCGCTGTGGTGTGGGCCCTCAAGAAGCTCCGGCCCTACCTTTTTGGCACCCACTTTCGGGTACAGACTGACCACCGACCCCTGCAGTGGTTGATGCATATGCGGGGGGAAAACCCGAAATTGCTACGCTGGTCCATCTCCTTGCAAGGTATGGACTTCACAGTCGAACACCGACCTGGGTCAGACCACGCCAACGCGGATGGCCTGTCCCGGTTTTTCCGCCTCGACGAGGAGAGTCCCCAAGAGGATGGGTAACTCTCCCCGCCTTCTGCTGGGGGGGACGCATGTTGGACAGGCCACAGGAAGGGCCGCTCTCCCCCGGCTCAACCAGGCCCAAGCCTCGTCACGCAAGTACCACACACCACCATTGCACGTCCTCCGTCCCCTCAGGGACCCCTGCCCTCGAACACGTTAACCTCGTGGGTCCGATCCACTGCCGGCCCACGCGCCCAGCCCGGGCCGCCATCTTGGACACTTCACCACGAGGCCGCCTGGCCCCCGATCGACCTCAACCTTGGGCCTAGCCCGGCCTCAGACATTCCGGCACCACCCTCCACCCAGGAGGTGAGCGGGCTACTTGGCGAGTCAATGGGAGAAAGAGGTGCCGATGGCTCTCCCCCGCCCAGTGCCGCTCACCCATCGCCTCCCCGGGCACTGGCTCCACCCCCCTGCTGGGTGTCTGGATTCCTTCATCCCGGACCTCCCGACCTCCAAGTGCGAGGGTCCGGACATCAAAGCACGCCAGCCCTATAACTGGGGCAGCTCCAGAGCAGGAAGGCAGTTGTATCTTGGAGTCGAGAGACGTAAAGAGGAACTCATCCTGGACGGACTACTGGCGCTGCCGTAGCTCTGTCCTGTGCACCATCGTCCTGCCTGTTGGCGCTGCCACAGCCGTCGTAACCTTCATCCTTCATCGTCGTCAGGATCTGCTGGCGTGGCCGTGGGCCGTTGTAACCGTCATCTTTCACCGGGACCTGCAGGCTCCGCCGCGGACCGTCGTCCTTCCTTCATCCATCTCGGGACCTGCTTGGCTCCTCCACGGCCCGATCATCTAGAACGCCGAGCTCGAGGATTGAGAGCTATTTTGTACTCATTGGTAACTAAGACTGTCCCGCTACCCCTTTCCTCAGCCAGAGATCAGAACCGAGGGGACCCCTGAGTCCAGACCTCCTTGTATCGTACCAACGTAACCTAAGAATTGCATATAAAGTCTCGTTAACCTTTCATCTTGTGTGGTGTCCATCTGTGGGGGGGAAGTTGCTTGTCTGTACAGTCGTTGGAGACGGCTCTCCCTGGAGACCTCTCCCCGTAATCTCGGCCGACCCTCCCGGTCCGTCTAACAGTGCCAATACGCGAGCGCGTGCAAATGAGTGCGTGCCAATACGCGAGCGCGTGCAAATGAGTGCGTGCCAATACGCGAGTGCGTGCAAATGAGTGCGTGCCAATACGCGAGTGCGTGCAAATGAGTGCGTGCCAATACGCGAGTGCGTGCAAATGAGTGCGTGCCAATACGCGAGTGCGTGCAAATGAGTGCGTGCCAATACGCGAGCGCGTGCAAATGAGTGCTTGCCAATACGCGAGCGCGTGCAAATGAGTGCTTGCCAATACGCGAGTGCGTGCAAATGAGTGCGTGCCAATACGCGAGTGCGTGCAAATGAGTGCGTGCCAATACGCGAGTGCGTGCAAATGAGTGCGTGCAAATGAGTGCGTGCAAATGAGTGCGTGCAAATGAGTGCGTGCAAATGAGTGCGTGCAAATGAGTGCGTGCCAATACGCGAGGGAGTGCCAATACGCGAGGGAGTGCCAATACGCGAGGGAGTGCCAATACGCGAGGGAGTGCCAATACGCGAGGGAGTGCCAATACGCGAGGGAGTGCGAATGAGTGCGTGCGAATGAGTGCGTGCGTGCGATTACGCGAGAGCGTATGAGTGCGTGCGAATGAGTGCGTGCAAATACGCGAGGGAGTGCAAATACGCGAGGGAGTGCAAATACGCAAGGGAGTGCAAATACGCAAGGGAGTGCGAATGAGTGCGTGCGAATGAGTGCGTGCGAATGAGTGCGTGCCAATACGCGAGTGCGTGCCAATACGCGAGTGAGGCAAATACGCGAGTGCGGCAAATACGCGAGTGAGGCAAATACGCGAGTGAGGCAAATACGCGAGTGAGTGCCAATACGCGAGTGAGTGCCAATACGCGAGTGAGTGCCAATACGCGAGTGAGTGCCAATACGCGAGTGAGTGCCAATACGCGAGTGAGTGCCAATACGCGAGTGAGTGCCAATACGCGAGTGAGTGCCAATACGCGAGTGAGTGCCAATACGCGAATGAGTGCGTGCGAATGAGTGCGTGCGAATGAGTGCGTGCGAATGAGTGCGTGCGAATGAGTGCGTGCGAATGAGTGCGTGCAAATGAGTGCGTGCGAATGAGTGCGTGCGAATGAGTGCGTGCGAATGAGTGCGTGCGTGCGATTACGCGAGAGCGTATGAGTGCGTGCGAATGAGTGCGTGCAAATACGCGAGGGAGTGCAAATACGCGAGGGAGTGCAAATACGCAAGGGAGTGCAAATACGCGAGGGAGTGCAAATACGCGAGGGAGTGCAAATACGCGAGGGAGTGCAAATACGCGAGGGAGTGCAAATACGCGAGGGAGTGCAAATACGCGAGGGAGTGCAAATACGCGAGGGAGTGCAAATACGCGAGGGAGTGCAAATACGCGAGGGAGTGCAAATACGCGAGGGAGTGCAAATACGCGAGGGAGTGCAAATACGCGAGGGAGTGCAAATACGCGAGGGAGTGCAAATACGCGAGGGAGTGCAAATACGCGAGGGAGTGCAAATACGCGAGGGAGTGCCAATACGCAAGTGCGTGCCAATACGCAAGTGCGTGCCAATACGCAAGTGCGTGCCAATACGCAAGTGCGTGCGAATGAGTGCGTGCGAATGAATGAGTGCGTGCGAATGAATGAGTGCGTGCGAATGAGTGCGTGCGAGTGCGTGCGAATACGCGAGTGCGTGCGAATGAGTGCGTGCGAATGAGTGCGTGCGAATGAGTGCGTGCGAATGAGTGCGTGCGAATGAGTGCGTGCGAATGAGTGCGTGCGAATGAGTGCGTGCCAATACGCGAGTGAGTGCCAATACGCGAGTGAGTGCCAATACGCGAGTGAGTGCCAATACGCGAGTGAGTGCGAATGAGTGCGTGCGAATACGCGAGTGCGTGCGAATACGCGAGTGCGTGCGAATGAGTGCGTGCGAATACGCGAGTGCGTGCGAATGAGTGCGTGCGAATACGTGCGTGCGAATGAGTGCGTGCGTGCGAATGAGTGCATGCGTGCGAATGAGTGCGTGCGTGTGTGCGAATGAGTGCGTGCGTGCGTGCGAATGAGTGCGTGCGTGCGAATGAGTGCGTGCGTGCGAATGCGTGCGTGCGAATGAGTGCGTGCGTGCGTGCGAATGAGTGCGTGCCAATACGCGAGTGCGTGCCAATACGCGAGTGCATGCCAATACGCGAGTGCGTGCCAATACGCGAGTGAGTGCCAATACGCGAGTGAGTGCCAATACGCGAGTGAGTGCCAATACGCGAGTGAGTGCCAATACGCGAGTGAGTGCCAATACGCGAGTGCGTGCCAATACGCGAGTGCGTGCCAATACGCGAGTGCGTGCCAATACGCGAGTGCGTGCGGATGAGTGCGTGCGAATACGCGAGTGCGTGCGAATGAGTGCGAGCCAGTACACGAGTGCGAGCCAGTACACGAGTGCGAGCCAGTACACGAGTGCGTGCCAATACACGAGTGCGTGCCAATACACGAGTGCGTGCCAATACACGAGTGCGTGCCAATACACGAGTGCGTGCCAATACACGAGTGCGTGCCAATACACGAGTGCGTGCCAATACACAAGTGCGTGCCAATGAGTGCGTGCCAGTACGCGAGTGCGTGCCAATGAGTGCGTGCGAATGAGTGAGTGCGAATGAGTGCGTGCGAATGAGTGCGTGCGAATGAGTGAGTGCGAATGAGTGAGTGCGAATGAGTGAGTGCGAATGAGTGAGTGCGAATGAGTGAGTGCGAATGAGTGAGTGCGAATGAGTGAGTGCGAATGAGTGAGTGCGAATAGGCGAGAGTGCGAATAGGCGAGAGTGCGAATAGGCGAGAGTGCGAATAGGCGAGAGTGCGAATAGGCGAGTGCGTGCGAATGAGTGCGTGCGAATGAGTGCGTGCGAATGAGTGCGTGCGAATGAGTGCGTGCGAATGAGTGCGTGCGAATGAGTGCGTGCGAATGAGTGCGTGCGAATGAGTGCGTGCAAATACGCGAGTGAGTGCAAATACGCGAGTGAGTGCAAATACGCGAGTGAGTGCAAATACGCGAGTGAGTGCAAATACGCGAGTGAGTGCAAATACGCGAGTGCGTGCGAATGAGTGCGTGCCAGTACGCGAGTGCGTGCGAATGAGTGCGTGCCAGTACGCGAGTGCGTGCGAATGAGTGCGTGCCAGTACGCGAGTGCGTGCGAATGAGTGCGTGCCAGTACGCGAGTGCGTGCCAATACGCGAGTGCGTGCCAATACGCGAGTGCGTGCCAATACGCGAGTGCGTGCCAATACGCGAGTGCGTGCCAATACGCGAGTGCGTGCCAATACGCGAGTGCATGCAAATGAGTGCGTGCCAATGAGTGAGTGCGAATGAGTGAGTGCGAATGAGTGAGTGCGAATGAGTGAGTGCGAATGAGTGAGTGCGAATAGGCAAGTGCGAATAGGCGAGTGCGTGCGAATAGGCGAGAGTGCGAATAGGCGAGAGTGCGAATAGGCGAGAGTGCGAATAGGCGAGAGTGCGTGCGAATGAGTGCGTGCGAATGAGTGCGTGCGAATGAGTGCGTGCGAATGAGTGCGTGCGAATGAGTGCGTGCGAGCGAGTGAGTGCAAATACGCGAGTGAGTGCAAATACGCGAGTGAGTGCAAATACGCGAGTGAGTGCAAATACGCGAGTGAGTGCGAATGAGTGCGTGCGAATGAGTGCGTGCGAATGAGTGCGTGCGAATGAGTGCGTGCGAATGAGTGCGTGCGAATGAGTGCGTGCAAATACGCGAGTGCGTGCGAATAGGCCAGTGCGTGCGAATAGGCGAGTGCGTGCGAATAGGCAAGTGCGTGCGAATAGGCAATTGCGTGCGAATAGGCGAGTGCGTGCGAATAGGCGAGTGCGTGCGAATAGGCGAGTGCGTACGAATAGGCGAGTGCGTACGAATAGGCGAGTGAGTGTGAATACGCGAGTGAGTACGAATGAGTGCGTGCAAATACGCGAGTGCGTGCGAATACGCGAGTGCATGCGAATACGCGAGTGCATGCGAATACGCGAGTGCGAATACGCGAGTGCGAATACATGAGCGAGTGCGAATACGAGAGTGCGAATACGCGAGTGAGTACGAATGAGTGCGTGCGAATACGCGAGTGCGTACGAATACGCGAGTGCGTACGAATACGCGAGTGCATGCGAATACGCGAGTGCGAATACGCGAGTGCGAATACGCGAGTGCGAATACATGAGCGAGTGCGAATACATGAGCGAGTGCGAATACATGAGTGAGTCAGAGCGAATCAGATTGAGATGGCGAGCATGAGAGGGGGTGAAAGCGAGTGAGAAAGTATAACTGAGAAAGAGTGTCAATAAGTGAGTGCACTAAAAAGTGAAAGTGAATCCCAATGAAGACATGAGTTCAAGTAAATGTGAATGAGTCAGTTAACGTAAGGGAGTCGTCATCCCTTTAGGTCGGTCGTCGGACCCGGAACACACTGGCACACAAGAGGTAGTACTTGGCAAAGAGACATCTGTGGAAAATGCTCTTACTGTCATACTGGGGCAAGTTCTTTGTATGGCGCACCCGTGGCATAATGCAGGCATACTGGATGACACAACCATGAGCAACTGGATCAGCCGCACCCTATACCGTACAAGCGCACAACCGGGGTGAAAACTGGTCTGAGATGGAACCTGTTTGAATGAATAAATAAATGCCAACACAAATATATTTGAAAACAAAAAATCCGTAATCATGGATGCCACTGATGCAACCCGCTGGAACTGGCATATTGTACGTCATTTTTGTTCTGAGGGGCACGTGTGACAAAGGTTGGCCCTCGCACAATAAAGGCAGTCTAAAAAAAAAAAAATTGCAAAAAAAAACAAGACAGGCTCCCACTGAACTTTGACAAAGCTGGAGTTAACTTTACTTTGGGATTTGTAAAATGCATAAATGCTGTGGTGCAATGCACTGTCCTCCGAGATTATATATATATATCACGGAGTCGGTGCCATCCTTTATCTAGAGGAAGTGTGCTTGGTAACATATATATATATATATATTCTTTCCAAAAGTTGCCAAGTTGGAATGTCACTCACGAGGGGGTTAACACACACTTGCCGCCGGCAGCACCACAACAGCCTGCAGCACATCCGTCCATTTACATGCCAAACGCGTTTCGGGCGTCATCCCGCCCTTGATCACTGGCTGTAACAACGAGAAACAGAGGCTGATTGTATGCACATGATTTATTGAGTAACAAGTTCAACCCATGTGGGTGTGGCAAAGTTGCATTCTGGTCTCAGCAGTCCATTGCCCAAACTTTGATCGTGCTAAAACCCCAGTGGGCACCTCTGATTTGTCGTTGCTTCACAATGTCTTACCCCAGTGGGTGGAAGGAAATGTCATGCAGCGCCCTCATGCTGCCAATATATACCAACGGCTCAAGCCCCCCTCTTTCTGTTCACTGCACAAGATGCTGAGCAGTGTAGATCCACTAGTTTCAGCGGCGGGACCTTCCGCGACCGGACTAGCCGCAATAAATTCTTTCCAAAAGTTGCCAAGTTGGAAGGTCACTCACGAGGGGGTTAACACACACTTGCCGCCGGCAGCACTACCACGCACAAGTGATGGTGTAATGCAAATTATCATAAATCAAAGTGTATTAAGAATAAGAAATAATTTAGGCCAGTAACAGAGCATATCAATTAATACTCATCGATACAACTAATATGTTTTATCTTTCTTCCTCCTCTTCAATTTATCAATGTATTTCTCCCCCTAGGTCCACATTAAAAGACCTCCTAAAAGTAGTTTGTGACACAAAACACAGAACAATTCTCTCCAGAAGACATTGTTCATGTCACACAGGGAGAAACCGAATGTTCCCCGGGCATACCACGAGCCCCTAAATAAGCAGTGGGATTTAAAATAGTTGTTAGTGTGTGTTATGCAGTCAAACTAACCATGCAGCTATAATGGATCTGTAATGGTGTCAATCACTGTGAAGTAATCAGGACGAAGGTCGGGTGACATCACTTCCTGGGAGGATTCAGGGTCAAAGGCCCTGGCGATCACTTCCTGTGAGGCCATTAAGGTCAAAGGGCGTGTGATGCCACACTCCACCCCCTGGCACTGTGTGAATGTGAATTCGGATCTACGCACAGGGTACCAGCGGCACAGTGTGCCAGGGGGCAGCAGGGCTCCCTCCAACGCGCTGCTCCAGCAGAGAAAGTGTTCTTTATAGAGGGGGTTGCGCAAGATCACACCACATGACATTAATGCGGAACTGGGCCTCAAGGCACGAGGGCCGCAACCTCCCTCGGCGACCAGCTATTTTGAAATGTCCTGTCCGTCGTCCATCCATCTCCCATCGAGGCCTTGGCTGCTCACAGGCCGCATCATCCAGCTGTCTTTATCTGCAGACTAACCCGTGACCTTGGCCTCCTGGGAGCGGCGGTCCTGGCGTGGTCAAGGCGCAGTCACCAGAGAGGGACAGGCTCCTTCCAGATGGGGTGACGGGCCCAGAGGAGAGGTGGGGGTCGATGCCCCGAGTCCAGCAGAGAACTAGGGTGACCAACTGGCATTGGTGCAAATTCAGGACAGTGAGTGTAAAAATTCAGGACAAAGGATCAAAATTCAGGACACAAATTCAGGACAGGAGGTCAAAATTCAGGACAAAACTTCAGGACAATAGGTACGTTTTACAGACACATCAGAGGTCACGCAATAGTATATAAGTAAGCCCAGCCATTTCCAAACATATTCAACCGTTTGCAAACCTATCCATCATGTATCCTTCCATCTATCATTTCACTCATCCATCCCTTCATCCATCTCCTCATCCATCCTTTCACTCATCTCCATTATCCATCCATCCATCCATCCACCATTTCACCCTATCCATCTGTACACTTATCCATCCACTCTTTATCCCATCCATCCATTCACTCATCCATTCAGCCATTTACCCTTTCACCAATCAGCCATCCTTTCACTTACTAATCCTTCCACCCATCCACTATTTTAGTCATCCATCCATCCTCCATTTCTCTCTCCATCGACCCTTTCACTTAGCCATCCTTCCTTCCATCCATCCACCCACCCATCCATCCATCCATCCATCTACTCATCCACTCATGAATCCATCCATTGATCCTATCACTCATCCATCTATCATTTCACTCCTTCACACATCTATTCATCCTTTTGTCCATCTACCCTCCCTTTCACTCACTCATCCATCCTTACATCCACCCTTTCACTCATACGTCCATTTATTCACCCTTGCACTTATCAATCCATCAATCATTTCACTCATCCACCTACCCACCCATCATCTACCCAACCATCCATCCACCCAACCATCCACCCACCCACCATCCACCCACCCACTCATCCATCCTTTCACCCACCCACCATCCAATCCACTGATCCATCCTTTCACCCACCCACTATCCACCCACCCACTCATCCATCCATCCATCCTTTCACCCACCCACTCATCCATCCATCCTTTCACCCACCCACTCATCATCATCCATCCATCCTTTCACCCACCCACTCATCATCCATCCATCCTTTCACCCACCGACTCTCCATCCATCCATCCTTTCACCCACCAATCATCCATCCATCCATCCGTCCGTCCGTCCTTCCACTCATCATCCATCCTTCCCCTCATCATCCATCCATCCTTTTCCCTCATCATCCATCCATCCTTTTCCCTCACCATCCATCCATCCATCCATCCATCCATCCATCCACCCACCCACCCACCCATCATCCATCCATCCTTCCCCTCATCATCCATCCTTCCCCTCATCATCCATCCATCCATCCTTTCACGCACCCCCTCATCATCCATCCATCCATCCTTTCACGCACCCCCTCATCATCCATCCATCCATCCTTTCACGCACCCCCTCATCATCCATCTATCCACCCTTCCCCTCATCATCCATCCATCCACCCTTCCCCTCATCATCCATCCATCCACCCTTCCCCTCATCATCCATCCATCCACCCTTCCCCTCATCATCCATCCATCCACCCTTCCCCTCATCATCCATCCTTTCACCCACCCCCTCCTCATCCATCCATCCATCCACCCCCTCCTCATCCATCCATCCATCCATCCCCTCATCATCCATCCATCCATCTTCCCCTCATCCATCCATCCTTCCCCTCATCCATCCATCCATCCTTACCCTCTATCCATCCCCTCATCCATCCATCCATCCATCCATCCATCCATCCATCCATCCATCCATCCATCCATCCATCCCCTCATCCATCCATCCATCCCCTCATCCATCCCCTCATCCATCCATCCATCCATCCATCCATCCATCCATCCATCCATCCATCCCCTCACCCAGACCTTCATCCATCCATCCCCTCACCCATCCTTCCCCTCACCCATCCATCCTTCCCCTCACCCATCCATCCTTCCCTCCATCCATCCATCCTTCCCCTCATCCATCCATCCTTCCCCTCATCCATCCATCCTTCCCCTCATCCATCCATCCTTCCCCTCATCCATCCATCCTTCCCCTCATCCATCCATCCTTCCCCTCATCCATCCATCCATCCCATCCATTTATCCTTCCCCTCATCCATCCATCCATCTCCTGATCCATCCATCCTTCCCCTCCATCCCATCCATCCATCCATCCATCCATCCTTCCCCTCATCCATCCATCCATCCTTCCCCTCCATCCATCCTTCCCCTCCATCCATCCATCCATCCTTCTCCTCATCCATCATCCTTCCCCTCATCCATCTTTCCCCTCATCCATCATCCAGCTACCCTTCCACCCATACATCCAGCTATTTACATTCTCTCCATCCTTCCCCTCACTCATCAATCCATCCATCCACTCTCATTAGCCATTTATTCACTCTTTCATTCATCCATTCACCCTTTCACTAATTCATCCAGCCATTCACACATCCCTTCACTTACTTACTCGCCGACCTTTCCATATTAATTTTGAGCTGAGCCCTTTTTGAGAAGAGGCCCACCAAGAACTTCACCCTCGCTGCAGGGGCCGTTCCAGGACTGGGACGGAAGCCACCCAGGGAGGAGACAGGATCCACCACAGGGGGGGACAAGAGCCACCACAGGTGGGGGTGGACTGGAGCCACCACATGGGGGGGCAGGTGCCATCACTGAGGGGAGGGCAGGAGCCATCACAGGAGAGGGAACACAGGGGTGGGCATGCAGTATTCTAGTATCATCTTGGGCTCCTCTCCTGCACAAGACAACGAGAAGACAGGCTCTCTGTCCAAAATGCCATCCCCCACTGTGATGTACAGTACTTACAGGAGATACTCTAAGAGAACTGATTGAACTGATTGTCCTCCATACTTTGTTAATCAGTGTGGGTGCGATTGTGCCATTTCTTTATTTTCTTACATTATAGACTGCATGTTTGAAGAACCGAGGTTTGCTTACAATTTAGTGACAGTAATTAAGCTCTGTGAAGAGAACCACGTGCTGCCTCGGTGTAATCAGGGGTGTAATCTGGCCGAGTCTCGGATGTTTGGGGCCCTGGGTAGAAATGGAATGTGTGAGCCCCCCTCTAAATAGCAGAGACATGACACATTCAGGGCTGTTTGCATGTGAATAGATGTCTCAGTCACCTTCGAAGCACCTCTTAACAGGTCATCAAGGGCTGGAGGTGTGAGGGTAGCCATCCCGCTGTGCCTCTCCAATGCTGCGGGGCATCTGAGGAGCTTTGGTGCAACATCGGAGTGAAGAAGGGAGGTGGGTGCAAGCTGTGCCGGCTTTAGGGTGGAGCAACCGGGGCCCTGTTAAAATGACGGACAAATGGCGTCCGTTAGAGATTCCTTCACGGACAACGGACAGACGGCCGAAATTACGGACTGTCCGTGAAATTTACGGACGGTTGGTCACCCTACAGAGAACCCCGCGGTCCGTAGGAAAGTGAGTGTCCTGGACTCCTCGCCCCCTGCAAAGCCTGGCAGAGGCATGGGGGCCCTGGTGGGACTCCCCAAGCACAAGAGAACAGCTCCCCGGAAAGAGGATGCTTCTATGCGCTACATCCAAACTTCCACCGCACCTAAACTCTGCAAAGCGGGATCCCTGGCAGAAGCCACGATTTCAAACTCGGTGATAATAATGTAGCAACTAGAAGCCGCCCCCGCATGCATTCTAGAGGCTTCATCAACCGCACTGGTGCTCCCTGAACAAACGCCGACGAGGGAGGGAGGGAGGCGCTGCAATCCAAGGCGGCAGAGAGGGCTGAAGTGTCCGTGCTTCAGAGGACCAAGATTACACCGGGCGGGACAGAGCGGAGCTGTGCGATCCTGAGCTCGGGCCGGCTGAACACCCACCGGGGGGCCGAGACCACCGCCTCAGTACACCGCATCCGCACGCATAAAGAACAGCCTTGCAGTGTTGGAGAGTAGGGGCCTCCAGGTGGGGGGCTTAAAAGTCTGGCCTTCAGAGCTCCGACGAGTCTCAGCGCCCAGGGAGGGCCTGCCCTCAGTCACCCGAGGGCCCCGCGAGGGACAGGACGGGATGTCCCGGTGTGACCGAGCCGAGAGTACATCCTTGCACGGGGTCAAGGAGCGCCTCCCAGCCCTTATCTCGCCGGGATCGGCCATTCCCAAGGTCCATGGATGTGCAAAGACTGTCACTGCCAGGGCGGGGCCCTGTGCACGCACAGAGTGTGGGTGGCACCGCCTTGTGCACCTGGGAGTGCCAGAGGAAAGATGGGAGGGGGGGGCTTACCAAGCAAGGTATAAACAACCTCTCTCTGCAGAGGGGAGCTTCACGAGCAAGGGATATACAAACTATCTGCAGAGGGGAGCTTCACGAGCAAGGTATACACAACCTCTCTCTGCAGAGGGGAGCTTCATGAGCAAGGTATATACAACCTCTCTCTGCAGAGAGGAGATTCACAAGCAAGGGTTATAAAAACTCTCTGCAGAGGGGAGCTTCACGAGCAAGGTATACACAACCTCTCTCTGCAGAGAGGAGATTCACAAGCAAGGGATATAAAAACTCTGCAGAGGGGAGCTTCACGAGCAAGGTATATACAACCTCTCTCTGCAGAGAGGAGATTCACAAGCAAGGGTTATAAAAACTCTCTGCAGAGGGGAGCTTCACGAGCAAGGTATACACAACCTCTCTCTGCAGAGAGGAGATTCACAAGCAAGGGATATAAAAACTCTGCAGAGGGGAGCTTCATGAGCAAGGGATATAAAAACTCTCTGCAGAGGGGAGCTTCACAAGCAAGGTATACACAACCTCTCTCTGCAGAGGGGAGCTTCATGAGCAAGGGATACACAACCTCTCTCTGCAGAGGGGAGCTTCACAAGCAAGGTATATACAACCTCTCTCTGCAGAGGGGAGCTTCACGAGCAAGTTATATACAACCTCTCTCTGCAGAGGGGAGCTTCACGAGCAAGTTATATACAACCTCTCTCTGCAGAGGGGAGCTTCACGAGCAAGGGATATACAACCTCTCTGCAGAGGGGAGCTTCATGAGCAAGGGATATACAACCTCTCTCTGCAGAGGGGAGCTTCACGAGCAAGTTATATACAACCTCTCTCTGCAGAGGGGAGCTTCACGAGCAAGTTATATACAACCTCTCTCTGCAGAGGGGAGCTTCACGAGCAAGGGATATACAACCTCTGTGCAGAGGGAAGCTTCACATGCAAGGTATATACAACCACTCTGCAGAGAGGAGCTTCAGGAGCAAGGGATATACAACCACTCTCTGCAGGGGGGAGCTTCACATGCAAGGTATACACAACCTCTGTGCAGAGGGGGGCTTCACATGCAAGGTATATACAACCTCTCTGCAGAGGGGAGCTTCACATGCAAGGTATACACAACCTCTGTGCAGAGGGGGGCTTCACATGCAAGGTATATACAACCACTCTCTGCAGAGGGGAGCTTCACGAGCAAGGTATACACAACCTCTCTCTGCAGAGAGGAGATTCACAAGCAAGGGATATAAAAACTCTCTGCAAAGGGGAGCTTCACGAGCAAGGTATACACAACCTCTCTCTGCAGAGGGGAGCTTCATGAGCAAGGGATATAAAAACTCTCTGCAGAGGGGAGCTTCACGAGCAAGGTATACACAACCCCTCTCTGCAGAGGGGAGCTTCATGAGCAAGGGATACACAACCTCTCTGCAGAGGGGAGCTTCACAAGCAAGGTATATACAACCTCTCTCTGCAGAGAGGAGATTCACAAGCAAGGGATATAAAAACTCTCTGCAGAGGGGAGCTTCACGAGCAAGGTATACACAACCTCTCTCTCCAGAGAGGAGATTCACAAGCAAGGGATATAAAAACTCTGCAGAGGGGAGCTTCACGAGCAAGGTATACACAACCTCTCTCTGCAGAGGGGAGCTTCATGAGCAAGGGATATAAAAACTCTCTGCAGAGGGGAGCTTCACGAGCAAGGTATACACAACCTCTCTCTGCAGAGGGGAGCTTCATGAGCAAGGGATACACAACCTCTCTCTGCAGAGGGGAGCTTCACAAGCAAGGTATATACAACCTCTCTCTGCAGAGGGGAGCTTCACGAGCAAGTTATATACAACCTCTCTCTGCAGAGGGGAGCTTCACGAGCAAGTTATATACAACCTTTCTCTGCAGAGGGGAGCTTCACGAGCAAGGGATATACAACCTCTGCAGAGGGGAGCTTCATGAGCAAGGGATATACAACCTCTCTCTGCAGAGGGGAGCTTCACGAGCAAGTTATATACAACCTCTCTCTGCAGAGGGGAGCTTCACGAGCAAGTTATATACAACCTCTCTCTGCAGAGGGGAGCTTCACGAGCAAGGGATATACAACCTCTGTGCAGAGGGAAGCTTCACATGCAAGGTATATACAACCACTCTGCAGAGAGGAGCTTCAGGAGCAAGGGATATACAACCACTCTCTGCAGAGGGGAGCTTCACATGCAAGGTATACACAACCTCTGTGCAGAGGGGGGCTTCACATGCAAGGTATATACAACCTCTCTGCAGAGGGGAGCTTCACATGCAAGGTATACACAACCTCTGTGCAGAGGGGGGCTTCACATGCAAGGTATATACAACCACTCTCTGCAGAGGGGAGCTTCACATGCAAGGTATACACAACCTCTGTGCAGAGGGGAGCTTCACATTCAAGGGGTATACAAACTCTCTGCAGACGGGAGCTTCACGAGCAAGGGATATACAACCTCTTTCTGCAGAGGGGAGCTTCACATGCAAGGTATATACAACCTCTTTCTGCAGAGGGGAGCTTCACATGCAAGGTATATACAACCTCTCTGCAGAGGGGAGCTCCCTGTGCAAGGTATATACAACCTCTCTGCAGAGGGGGGGCTTCACAAGCAAGGTATACACAACCTCTCTGCAGAGGGAAGCTTCACATGCGAGGTATATACAATCTCTCTCTGTAGAGGGGAGCTTCACAAGCGAGGTATATACAACCTCTCTCTGCAGAGGGGAGCTTCACAAGCGAGGTATATACAACCTCTCTGCAGAGGGGGGCTTCACATGCCAGGGATATACAAACGCTCTGCAAAGGGAAGCTTCACGAGCAAGGGATATACAACCTCTCTGCAGAGGGGAGCTTCACAAGCGAGGTATATACAACCTCTCTCTGCAGAGGGGAGCTTCACAAGCGAGGTATATACAACCTCTCTCTGCAGAGGGAAGCTTCACATGCGAGGTATATACAACCTCTCTCTGCAGAGGGGAGCTTCACAAGCGAGGTATATACAACCTCTCTGCAGAGGGGGGCTTCACATGCCAGGGATATACAAACGCTCTGCAAAGGGAAGCTTCACGAGCAAGGGATATACAACCTCTCTGCAGAGGGGAGCTTCACAAGCGAGGTATATACAACCTCTCTCTGCAGAGGGGAGCTTCACGAGCAAGGGATATACAACCTCTCTCTGCAGAGGGGAGCTTCACGAGCAAGGGATATACAACCTCTCTCTGCAGAGGGGAGCTTCACATGCAAGGGATATACAACCTCTCTCTGCAGAGGGGAGCTTCATGAGCAAGGGATATACAGCCTCTATCTGCAGAGGGAAGCTTCACGAGCAAGGGATATACAACCTCTCTCTGCAGAGGAGGGCTTCACATGCCAGTGATATAAAAACTCTGCAGAGGGGAGCTTCACGAGCAAGGGATATACAACCTCTCTCTGCAGAGGGGAGCTTCACATGCAAGGTATATACAAACTCTCTGCAGAGGGAAGCTTCACAAGCAAGGTATATACAAACTCTGCAGAGGGAAGCTTCACAAGCAAGGTATATACAAGCTCTCTGCAGAGGGGAGCTTCACGAGCAAGGGATATACAACCTCACTGCAGAGGGAGCTTCATGAGCAAGGGATATACAACCTCTCTCTGCAGAGGGGAGCTTCACGAGCAAGGGTTATACAACCTCTCTCTGCAGAGGGGAGCTTCACAAGCGAGGTATATACAAACTCTCTGCAGAGGGGAGCTTCATGAGCAAGGGATATACAACCTCTCTGTGCAGAGAGGAGCTTCACAAGCGAGGTATATACAAACTCTCTGCAGAGGGGAGCTTCATGAGCAAGGGTTATACAACCTCTCTCTGCAGAGGGGAGCTTTACAAGCGAGGTATATACAAACTCTCTGCAGAGGGGAGCTTCATGAGCAAGAGTTATACAACTTCTCTGCAGAGGGGGGCTTCACATGCCAGGGATATACAAACGCTCTGCAAAGGGAAGCTTCACGAGCAAGGGATATACAACCTCTCTGCAGAGGGGAGCTTCACAAGCGAGGTATATACAACCTCTCTCTGCAGAGGGGAGCTTCACAAGCGAGGTATATACAACCTCTCTCTGCAGAGGGAAGCTTCACATGCGAGGTATATACAACCTCTCTCTGCAGAGGGGAGCTTCACAAGCGAGGTATATACAACCTCTCTGCAGAGGGGGGCTTCACATGCCAGGGATATACAAACGCTCTGCAAAGGGAAGCTTCACGAGCAAGGGATATACAACCTCTCTGCAGAGGGGAGCTTCACAAGCGAGGTATATACAACCTCTCTCTGCAGAGGGGAGCTTCACGAGCAAGGGATATACAACCTCTCTCTGCAGAGGGGAGCTTCACGAGCAAGGGATATACAACCTCTCTCTGCAGAGGGGAGCTTCACATGCAAGGGATATACAACCTCTCTCTGCAGAGGGGAGCTTCATGAGCAAGGGATATACAGCCTATCTGCAGAGGGAAGCTTCACGAGCAAGGGATATACAACCTCTCTCTGCAGAGGAGGGCTTCACATGCCAGTGATATAAAAACTCTGCAGAGGGGAGCTTCACGAGCAAGGGATATACAACCTCTCTCTGCAGAGGGGAGCTTCACATGCAAGGTATATACAAACTCTCTGCAGAGGGAAGCTTCACAAGCAAGGTATATACAAACTCTCTGCAGAGGGAAGCTTCACAAGCAAGGTATATACAAGCTCTCTGCAGAGGGGAGCTTCACGAGCAAGGGATATACAACCTCACTGCAGAGGGAGCTTCATGAGCAAGGGATATACAACCTCTCTCTGCAGAGGGGAGCTTCACGAGCAAGGGTTATACAACCTCTCTCTGCAGAGGGGAGCTTCACAAGCGAGGTATATACAAACTCTCTGCAGAGGGGAGCTTCATGAGCAAGGGATATACAACCTCTCTGTGCAGAGAGGAGCTTCACAAGCGAGGTATATACAAACTCTCTGCAGAGGGGAGCTTCATGAGCAAGGGTTATACAACCTCTCTCTGCAGAGGGGAGCTTTACAAGCGAGGTATATACAAACTCTCTGCAGAGGGGAGCTTCATGAGCAAGAGTTATACAACTTCTCTCTGCAGAGGGGAGCTTCACAAGCGAGGTATATACAAATTCTCTGCAGTGGGGAGCTTCCCGTGCAAGGTATATACAGCCTCTCTCTGCAGAGGGAGCTTCATGAGCAAGGGATATACAAACTCTCTGCAGACGGGAGCTTCATGAGCAAGGGATATACAACCTCTCTCTGCAGAGGGGGCTTCACAAGCGAGGTATATACAACCTCTCTCTGCAGAGGGGAGCTTCACCAGCAAGGTATATACAACCTCTCTGCAGAGGGGAGCTTCACAAGCGAGGTATATACAACCTCTCTCTGCAGAGGGGAGCTTTACAAGCGAGGTATATACAAACTCTCTGCAGAGGGGAGCTTCATGAGCAAGGGATATACAACCTCTCTGCAGAGGGGAGCTTCACAAGCGAGGTATATACAAACTCTCTGCAGAGGGGAGCTTCATGAGCAAGGGTTATACAACTTCTCTCTGCAGAGGGGAGCTTCACAAGCAAGGTATATACAACCTCTCTCTGCAGAGGGGAGCTTCACAAGCAAAGTATATACAACCTCTCTCTGCAGAGGGGAGCTTCATGAGCAAGGGTTATACAACTTCTCTCTGCAGAGGGGAGCTTCACAAGCGAGGTATATACAACCTCTCTCTGCAGAGGGGAGCTTCACAAGCGAGGTATATACAACCTCTCTCTGCAGAGGGGAGCTTCACAAGCGAGGTATATACAACCTCTCTCTGCAGAGGGGAGCTTTACAAGCGAGGTATATACAAACTCTCTGCAGAGGGGAGCTTCATGAGCAAGGGATATACAGCCTCTCTCTGCAGAGGGGAGCTTCACGAGCAAGGGATATACAACCACTCTCTGAACAGGGAAACGTGCTGGTCACCGATAACCTTTTTCTCTCTTCAGAGGGGATCTTACAGTGCAAGTCACTGACAACCTCTGTGTATAGAGGAGCTCTGGCATGGCTCCTCCGCTACAGCGGAGAAGAGTTGCCCCAATGCATAAAAAAGCAGCAGTAAGAAGAAAAATAAAATGGCAAAACTATTTTGTTATTTTATTGTTCCTTCCAGCCCGCCGAGTCGGGTCAGGGCCAGGTCGCAGCGCCGCACAGCAAGGGGAGTGGTGGTAGGCAGGCACTAAAAGTGCACGTGGGGTCGACCGGCAGTCCACGTCACCTTAAGCACATGCACACTTGGAGACCTCCAGGCTGTTCCCTTGGAGATATCCTAGTGCTCATGGGTACAGGCTCCAAGACCTTGCAGGAGTGCAAAACTGGACGGCTCCGCCAATCCCAGCGTTTCTCATGCTGGGAGAAGCACTGGGATTGGGTGGGGTTTGTGTTTTTATTATCAATATTTTTTTTTTTTATTTCCCGCGCCCCCGACTCGGATTAACAGCAGCCGCCCCTGGGGGGGAAACGTCCTGTGCAAGCTACACACAACCTCTCTCTGCAGAGGGGGGTCTTCCTGTCCCAGAAAACTTCCTGTACAAGTCACCGTCAACCTCCCTCTGCAGAGGGAGACGTGCACGTGACTGACAACCTGTCTCCGGAGGGAAATTTCCTGTATCATTCACCAGGGCTTTAAGTGGGACGGGTCCTGCAGGTGCTCAGCACCGGCAGTTCTAAAAAGTAGGTGAGGCGGGTCTCTATCGGGCTCTCCAAGTTTGCCCTCAGGGTGAAAGAAAAAAAAATCTTCACTCTGCAGCAGTACCACCCATCTCTGCCTTTGAGGTAACTTCAGAGAGACTGGTTATAGTTCTTTCAGTCTCATTTCAGAACTGAAGCATTTTCAGTATTCTATACAACGATGCCATATTTATTTTACACGACTAACAACCATTGGCAAAACCAATTAGCCGGACTTCTTGTAGGTGTAATGTTACTTGTTGTATTGTATATCTGTTTGTAATGACAGAAGCAGCAAAATACCAGTCGGACGGCACGCTATGCCACGCACAGATTCTTATCTTGCATATTTTTAAACCGCGCCCATAATTACATTGGCCACGCCCCTTTCAGAGGTCCCCTCGTTTTATCATTCCAATTAAAGCTCTGCCAATCACCAACAACTTCTCTCTGCAAAGGGGAACTTCCTGTACAACTCACTGACAATCTCTCTCTGCAGAGATAAACTTCCTGCAAAAATTACTGATAACATCTCTCTAAAAAGGCAAACTTTCCTCCTGTGTGCAAGTCTGATGACAGACAACTGCTCTCTGTAGAGGGAAGCCACCAGTGGAAGTCACCAACAACATCCTCCTGCAGGGGGAAGCTTCCTGTGCAAGTCAACTACAACGTTTCTTTGCAAACAGAAGCCTCAGCTCTGAAGTCAGCTGCGAACCTTCTTAGCAAAGAAAAACTACCACAAGCTGGTCAACTGCAGTCTTTTTTCCGAAAGCGGCACTTGCAGTGCTAAATTCACCAGGGGCTGAGTTTGCCAGCTTCCATCACAATGAGGTCACCTGCAGATATGTTTTCCATAATGGGAGCGCAGATTCAGATAAAAGAACGAGCAATGACCATGTTGATAAAGTGAGCTCCCAGCCCACTGTTCGTTGGCCTGCTTCCAACCTTCAAACAAAACCTGGCTAGCCCTGGTGAAGCAAGCGACACTCACTGGTGCGCATGCACAAATCTTCCTGATTCTACACAACTTGTGCAGTTTATAGGCGCTGCAAATTGGTGGGATTACCAAACTCCGTGGCACAACTCACGATCAAAACAAGCATTTGCCATGCAATAGGTCTCGCATTAGGAAAGTTTGAGCTGTTGGTATTGTAAATGACAATTTTTTATTTATGTGTTGGTTTTGAAAATAGCGAAATTAATAGCTTTGTCATTTACAAAGACAGTACTTTTAACTTTCGCAAATGTGACACCTATAGCATTTGTAATGCAATATGTGTTTTATTACTTCTCTGTTGCTTTTTACAGCTGGAATTACATTGCCAGAAATACCGAGACGCCCCACATCAGGTGTGATTAGCTCACGTTAGTTGCACTGTGGGACTTGCAGTTTTAAGCATTAAAGTTCCAGTTCACCAGTAGCAAAGGGTGTCTAGTGCGTGGAGCTGCGGCAGCAGCGAGCACCAAAACAAGGGGGTAATGGATTAAGCTGCGTAACAGTGGAGGTGAAAAACATTTTTTTTTAAAAAGGGGGGGGGGGGGGGACCATACTTGGCCCAGTCATGGCGATTGAACCCTGTTTACGATCCAATTCAATGAGTTATTAACATTATTTTCACTTTTAAGAAAGCTCCACTCACCTGCTGCCACTTGGGGATCCGAAAAGTCACAAAAAGATCATAACTTCAGCCACAGCATCTTAAAACGGGGTTCCACCCCGCCCTGCCGGTCCATCAGCAGAAATATTTAACACCAGGGGTAGAATTTCGTCTTCGCCGGCAGCCGGCCGCCGTCCACCCCTGTGCCTCCGCCACGCCCACCGACAGGGCAGTTCATGCGTTCACAGTATCCCGATCTGGTCACCCCTGCAAGCAACAGGTGACCTTTGACCCCAGGCTGCAGAAGGCAACGCGCTCCCCTCACCTTCTGCATTCACGGGCATAAAAGGGGGAGTGAAAAAGAACTGTGGGGTCGCGGGCAGTAGCCTCCCATGCCGTGCTCTCAGATCCAGCCCAGAAGGAGTCCGGGAAAATAAAATAGTAAAGCCCCTCTGCCAGTCCCTCTGCCCGCTGCACCCTGCAGCTGAAGCAGCAGACGCGATACACACGGACCCGGAGCTCCCGTAACTACATTTTAATCCTCCGTGAAACACAAGCAGACGCTACAGGCGGTCCTCCGGCGGTGATGAGAGATTCAGATGCGAACAGGGGCTCCTCCCGGCACAGGGTCGGCACCACAGCATCGCGGGCTGCTTGTGCTTTAAGTGCCGCAAGTGCAACAAAGTGGCAACAAGTGACGTGGGAGTTTTAGAAGCGGTTGTTGAAAGAAACGCTGTACCCGCGGCACTGACAGCCAGACACACGAGGCTGTAGGTGGGAGGGACCGGCGGGCGCAGAGGAACTCAAAAAGTCAGCGGGGATGAGGCAGCCTGTGCGGTCACCGCACGTGCAGCGGAGCGGGCATCGCGGCGAGGGCTAGTAGGGCCAGCACTCACAGGGATGGGGCTCCGACATTGGGGGCATGTGAGAGACAGAGTGTGTGCGAGAGGGTCGCAGCAGAGGGAGTGTTGTATGAGAGAATGTCAGAGTGGGTCACAGTTTGGGGAAATCTTTGTGCCTCTGTCTGAGTTTCTTTGTAAATGTGCGTAAGAGCGGAAACCCGCTGGAGGGGATTTCTGAACGTCCAGGGGGAAGGAAGCCCGGCCGCGAGAGCCAAGCTCGAGCTATTCAGGGAGGAGAGGCACGTCCTGAAACTTAAAGAAGCCTGCTAGGATGGGGAGGAGCGGCCATGGGGGGCCATCAAACATTCCGATAGCCTGTGCAACAATATGTGTCCGTAGGCAGTGGAGCATTTTAGTGCACCCGAGGAGTAGGGTGCAAGGATACAGACATCCAGAAAATAAAAATGCAAATAGCATAGCAGGACTGTGCCACAGGAGGGGGCCATGCATTAGCACTGACAGCACATAGGTGTATACGCCCCAGGAATTGGTGAAACAGCATTTAAGGACAAGCCAGCAACAAATTACAGGGCGCCGCCGTGCTGCCCGCAGCGACCCGGAAGCTCTTGGCCGGCCGGCCAATCCGCTCGCGGGGTAGCCCGGGTCCCCAGGAGGGGGCCGGGGAGAAGGAGGAGTGTGGCACCTGTTGCGGGGCTCCTCTGACCTGAGGGAGCCCCGATTTATATGCGGAGACGCGCCGTGCCGTGAGGAGCCCCGCCGGAAGAGCGCAGTCGGTGAGTGGGGCCCAGGGCTGATGTGAAGTGCGTGCGTGCGCGCCTGTGTGTATGCCTTGGGGGGGGGTGGGGGGGGGAGTGTGTGCGCGCGTGTGCGCGAGGGAATGTGTGCGCATGCGTGACTGTGTGATTGAGAGAGAATGCGAGGTAGGGGATAGTGTGCCTGTATGGGTGCCTGTATGTGTGCCGTATGCCTGCGTGTGCATGCGCGCGCCTGTGTGTGTGCGTGCGTGCATGCAGAGGGGTGGGGGCTGCCTGTGTGTGTGAGCAAGGGATTTGATTCGCGCATGCGCAGCTACCAGACGCTAGCTCCCGAGGTGAAATCTGACCTCGTCAAAGCGCGCGTCTGGTAGCTGTCTACATTCCTAAATACGGGCCACAAAAAGGTCTGAAGCAGACACTCTCAATGCTCACGCATTGAGAGTAGGTCTGCTCGACCTAAAAACGGATAAAATGTGCCTTGAATAAACGTCATGTTCCCTGTTTATCTTGAGGCAGCAATGCAACAACCCTTGGAGCACTCGTGGTTCTTTTACTATCGCACACCTTGTTAGTTTTACTTTGGATGGCTCATCTTTTTCGTTACTCGACACATTGCTAGCTTACAGTGGGCTTAGAGCTGCCCATTGGCTAGCTTTAGTGTCCCTCATTTTCCTGCTTCTTATTCAGCAGCTTGAGTGGGCGTCCCTTCCTCCCGCTTGTGTTGGTTTCTCCCCTGGAGCATGGATGTATTACGGTGTCCTTTCACAGATTACTTTCCAAGCAATATTGTTTTCTTTTTGTTTAAGCACTCCAGAAGTGTGCATGTGTTTTCCAGCTGTATTTCTCCCCTCCCTCTGCCGCATGTGGTGTACCTCTCTCTGCCCTTTGCTTCTCCCCACCAGCTCCAGTTAACTCTTTCACCAGTTTTCTTTTCACCCACCCGTGTCTGTGTTGCTCCCACCCCTACCTGCGCCCTCTGTATTATTTTTCGCTCACCCTCCACGTCAGTGGTCCAGCCAATGACAGCCATTTTCTCATTACTGTGGCATGTTGAAAGTTTTGAATAGCCTCAAAAGAGTTTTCACTGCCAATCACACAGTGTAGTAAGCCATAGGTCAGAGCAATCACAGGAGGGATCCCTTCCTGCTCACCTTTGATAGGCACCACACAGCAGGGCTGATCCACCAAGGTGGAGGAGCGTCGCCACACCAAGTTCAAAGGAAAAATAAATTGATAATAACGCAACGTTAATAACGTTACATCATCTGAATTTTTGGACAGAGCCCGAGCCAGGTTAGGGCAGGGCTTGGCTGTCCTTGCCACGAGGAGCAGTGGTTGCTGCACCATTAGTGCACATGGCGGTGGCCGACTGTCTTGGGCCGGCCAAAGCGTCATGCGCACTTAGCATATTTTCCACCTGTCTGTTAATACATAGTCTGGGTGGAGAACATGCACAGGCTCCCACTTCCTATCTGAGCACCGAACCAGGGCACTCAGACCAATCACAGCACTGCTATCATGCTGGTGATAGCAACATTGTGATTGGCTATGGGAAGTCTGGTTGCTTCCTGGAGAATACAGAAGGACAGAGGAGAGGCGGCGACCGGCAGGTAAGTGAGCTTTTCTCTTTATTTTTTTGTAATTCCCCCTCAGCCTTCAGCCTCACCACTACATTTCCGTAGCGGCCGCTCTTGGCACCTAATCAGATGATATTGCAGATTGAAGCTGATGGCACACTGGTATACTTCTGCTGCCTGTCGCCTGAGAGACAGGAACACAGACTCTGACCAAAAGGAACAGTAAGAAGTTGTTGCCTGTTCGCCTCAGAGCCCAGACTTCACGGGTTCCTAAGAAACAGAACATAGCTGGCCAAATCAATCCATCAGGTGCTTGTTAAGCGCGACTACTCACCCGTAAGGGTCTCAAGGCGCTGGGGGGTGGGGAGGGACGACTGTTTAAAGGCAGACAAACATAGAAACAAGCCTGCTGCAGGGCTACAAAGGAGCCGAGAGACTGCTGAAGTGTGGGTGGGAGTGTGACCCGCCCAGATCATGCCTTGTGCATTTTGCTCTACAAATAGATCAGGTTCAGTTGATCTCCAGGTATGTCCCTGGGTCACCACAGAAGACCCACAATACATCTTGTGAAAAGACCAATCGATTTGCTGCAACTTGTCCGGCAACAGACTTGGCGAACATTCTTTATTGGAACTGGGAAGCGAGCGACACATCTAACTTACACTCCCAGCAACTGATATCTGTTAAGAGGGAGTTGGTGCCAACCTCAAGGACAGGACTGGTACATGAGAAGAGCGGGTACAGTCTACTGTCCGGAGAGACCCCGTTTACTGTGTCCGTCTGCACAGGGTGGCAGAGTCCAGTACTTAATTTGTAAAATAATACGTGCCAAGGCCATGACCAGGAGGCCACTGCAGTTTGCACCACCCATTACCACGGTTATTGCTGCCAAAACAGCTTCTAACCATCTCTCTTGCTTGTAAATGCGACAGTTCGGATTATTCCAGGTGCCCAGGGTCAAAGGAATTGCTGGGGATGCCGGTATTAGTAATTTGTCATGCATATTGTATTTATAAACAACTGTTGTTGTGCTCATCGCAAAATTAGATGAGTAGCGCCACCATGTGGCAGAGTGTCATAAGTGTAGTGATGACAAGTGCGGGGCAGAGCACCAAAAAATAATTAGGTGCCGGTGCCTGGCACTGGAAAACACCGGCTCAAATTAAGCACTGTGGCAGACTCATTCAGCCTTTCTGGTCTGACTAAAGGGTAGCAGGAGCACGGAGCTGGGAGTCGTGCCATGTCACTGATGTATGGATGAGGTAGGGTGCTGCACTCGTGTGTACCACTGAAGTTTAAATCCTATATATCGATACGTGTGCTGTACCGGATTAGTGCCTGCCAACTGGTATTCAAACAATGTATAAGGCCTAGTGTCAAAGAGTCACTAGGACTCCAGTACGCACAACAAGAGAATTATTCGTAAGGTTTATGTCAATCGGTTTGGTTTAAGCCTTTTATTTGAAAAAACATATAAATATACTCATTATTTTCTTAAACTGGTGTTTTGCAATCATGAATATTATAAACTTCGTAATTCAATGGTTAAATTGCAAGAAACAAAAGATCACATTTTATCAAAACACAGGTACAGTGTGAAGTCAACACAAAACAAATCCAAAAGAAAAAACCCAATGCATTTCGGGGCAGTGGCCCCTTCGTCGGGGGTCTGAAAAAGAGAAAAAAAGAAAACCAGGAGGCTAATACGTATAAATGTATCATAATGTATGAATACTTATAACCCTATGTATTTTAGATCATGGCTTACCTAATAAATGAGAGCACAATAGTGACCTGCGTATGGTGGCTCCTAATTAGCCAAACATTTTCTGAAAAACCAAGAAAGAAATGAAAGTTTTGAAGGAACTGATTTGAGTGATGTATTATTTAGGAAAATGGAATGAAAAAATGTGCGTTACCTGTCCTTTGATCAAGTTTGCATCTATAAAAAAGGATGGTATGTAAAATTACATGTCTCACGGTATCAAACAATGCTGCATATATACTGGCCAAGATACAAAGGCAAATCAGCTCACCTGCATATATAACTTGTGCGCAACGAAAAAGAAACCTATAAGAACAAATAATTGTTGTAAGTGCAATGCACGTTAGCCGCCCAGAAGCGAGTGAAAGGAAAGAGATTACTTTAAATACCTGCGTGTCTAAGTAACAGCGTTTCGATCACGCGAAAGTCTCTCTTCACGATTCTGTGAATATGAGAGGAGAAAGATTTTAATAGTTGCCCTTTAATCAATCCGCCTTGGCGTGCCGTCAAGGAAGCTACAAACTAAATCACCGCCCGTTTTGACGATCCGTTCTCATCTGAGTTCAACCGACTGTGTGCTGACTGACCAGCTGCGATACAAAACTTCAAAGTCCTTCGCCTATTTCAATGAGACACTAGCAGATGGTAAACAGCGTAGGTGGACTCGATAGAGTCAGTTTTTTAAAATTTTTAATTCCGGGCGAAACTTTATGTAGTATCTATGTGAGCGCCAGGCCCACAAAGTCAAAACCTTACGAACGGGTCCGTTTTTTTATAAGTCACAATCGGGGCTTTGTGCTTTTATAATACGAACACCAGAAGCACAAATTAGAAGCCGATTTTAAGAACACCGAACAGAGTATCCTGCTTCTAAGATTACAATAAGAGGCGGATATTTTAAAGAGAGACCAGAAGGTAACTCTCTGTGACGTGAAGCAGTGGCCCAGAGCTGGGTCCGCAATAACAAATGTATAATCTAAAACATGGGTAGCCTACTTAAAGATGGATACAAAAATAAGTGATCAGGCATGTAATCTAATGTATGTCTGAACGGAATCCTAAAGGGAATAGTGTGAAGGGTATGAAACACAATCTACCCCTGCCTATTTACAATCTAAATATGTGTTACAAATGATAAATACACAGCAATTTTGGTAATAAAGATATATGTGTTTTCTTGGAAACAGTAAACAATATAGATGCGCCACAAGGGACAGTTATTCCTGCCTATTTCCAAGCTGTCAACAAGTTACAAACTTATACTAAGAGATAATTTCGATTATAGTAACATGTGTGAAATAATGTGAAATAAGGGAATCATATTTTCTGTTTTCAGCTAAACAGAGTGAACTATAAAGAGTGCCATAATAGCTTTAGGGGGTCTGAGAATTCAAAGGTAACACGCCATTTCTATTTTATCATTTAACCCAAGTGGGGTCATGGTTTGCAATTTCCGAATCCAGTAGGTTTCTCTTTGAAGTAAAATTTTGGCATTGTCCATACCTAGCCTCTGTGGTATCAGCTCTATGATTTGAAAGCGTAGTTGAGCTATATTATGGTTTGCATCTAACCAATGCTGTGCCAATGCTGACGTAACATTTTTGTTTCTTATACGACTCTTATGCTCTGAGAGTCTTGTTTTCATCTTTCTGTCTGTCTTGCCTATGTACAATAAGCCACACGGGCATTTAATGGAATAAACTATATGTTCAGAGTCACAGTTCGTTGTGTGTCTAAGCATTATTTTTTCTCCCGTCCTCGGATGTTGAAGTGTGTTGCCTGGGATGACATTGTTACAATTCTTACAGTTAAAACACTTCATAGTTCCTTTATGAACTCGTTCCTGTTGTAAAGCAGTCGGTTGATTGAGGAGTTCCTTCAGATTTTGAGCTCTTTTGTATGCGAACAGTGGTCGTTCACTAAACAGTGTTCCAAAGTCTTGCTCAGCAAGTAGAATTTCCCATCTTTTTAATATAGTTCTTTTAATGTCTCTAGAAGCAGTTGAATACTTTGACACAAACACCATTCTTTTGCTTGGGTCTTTTGGTTTCTTTTTCAAAAGCTCCGTTCTTGGTATTGTTTTTATCTTCTCCAGGTGTGATTCCAATAGTTTCTTTGGGTAACCTCTATCAAGGAATCTGTGTTTTTGATCGTCAAGACTCTTACTACATTGATCTGAATTTGAGGATATGCGTTTAATTCTCATGAATTGGGAAACTGGCAAGTTGTTTATTAGACTGGCTGGGTGGAAGCTGCTATATAGTAGCGCAGTATTCTTGTCAGTTGCTTTTTTATACAGTTTCGTCTCGATGGACTTGTCTTTAATTTCGACTAAAACATCCAGAAATGGTAGTGCTTCAGTACTTATGTTGTGCGTGAATTGGATCCTTGGGTCCACAAGATTAAGGCTGCCAATGTTTCTTAGAAGGTCTGCTTTAGAGCGTTTCCATATAATGAAGATGTCGTCTATATAACGTTTGTAGTAAATCAGACCTGTTGCCAAGTTTGATCTTCCAGGCTATAATCCAGTTCAAATTTCGCCATATAAATGTTTGCATATATGCATGCTCCTGGGAAACCCATGGCAGTACCTGTCAGTTGATTATAGTATTTGTCTTGCCAATGAAAATAACTGTTAACCAAACAGAATTCCAGTAATTGTAGTAGGAATACCTGTAATCCATGTGGTTTATCAGTTTTTAGAAGGGCCCATTCCATAGCCTCTATCCCTTGTTTATGCGGTATCGACGTATACAGTGATGCGACATCTATGCTGCAAAGAATCCATTCGCTACATCCAGTTGTATCTATAGTTGCCAGACTCCTGAGGAAGTCCGAAGTGTCCTGCAAATCCGTGGGCCAGTTTTGAATAAATAGCTGCATATGAGTGTCTATGAAAGTGCCAAGATTCTCGAAAATAGACGAACAGCCTGACACTATTGGCCTGAACGGTGGATTTTCAATATTTTTGTGAACCTTTGGCTTCTGGGCTGCTAACGTGCATTGCACTTACAACAATTATTTGTTCTTATAGGTTTCTTTTTCGTTGCGCACAAGTTATATATGCAGGTGAGCTGATTTGCCTTTGTATCTTGGCCAGTATATATGCAGCATTGTTTGATACCGTGAGACATGTAATTTTACATACCATCCTTTTTTATAGATGCAAACTTGATCAAAGGACAGGTAACGCACATTTTTTCATTCCATTTTCCTAAATAATACATCACTCAAATCAGTTCCTTCAAATCTTTCATTTCTTTCTTGGTTTTTCAGAAAATGTTTGGCTAATTAGGAGCCACCATACGCAGGTCACTATTGTGCTCTCATTTATTAGGTAAGCCATGATCTAAAATACATAGGGTTATAAGTATTCATACATTATGATACATTTATACGTATTAGCCTCCTGGTTTTCTTTTTTTCTCTTTTTCAGACCCCCGACGAAGGGGCCACTGCCCCGAAATGCATTGGGTTTTTTCTTTTGGATTTGTTTTGTGTTGACTTCACACTGTACCTGTGTTTTGATAAAATGTGATCTTTTGTTTCTTGCAATTTAACCATTGAATTACGAAGTTTATAATATTCATGATTGCAAAACACCAGTTTAAGAAAATAATGAGTATATTTATATGTTTTTTCAAATAAAAGGCTTAAACCAAACCGATTGACATAAACCTTACGAATAATTCTCTTGTTGTGCGTACTGGAGTCCTAGTGACTCTTTGACACTAGGCCTTATACATTGTTTGAATACCAGTTGGCAGGCACTAATCCGGTACAGCACACGTATCGATATATAGGATTTAAACTTCAGTGTTACACACGAGTGCAGCACCCTACCTCATCCACATTTACTCTTACTGCACCTTTTGGGGGCTTGCACCAAACCAAAAATGTCTTTTGATTCGATTGCCTCCATTACCGATAATCGGGCAAATACAAAGGCCTACACAGCGGATGAGGCCAGTCAAATTTACAAACTTATTAAAGAAGCCAAAACATTCGACACACAAGGAGGATCAGTTGAACAACAACTAAAACAATTAGAATACTTAACCCGACGAGAACTTAATCAGCGTTTGCATGCTACAACTTTAATTCAGTACCATCGAGTCAGAAGAATCCCCAGAGGTCTCAGATTGGCCATTCGACCTATGCTATACAGGCTCAATAATAATCCAAAATTCATGGAAAAATGGTTTGAGATTTTAAACAAATGCTCCCTAGACCTAATTTTGCTGCTTGTTGAAGAGCTCGCAAAAACAATAAAAGATCTTGAGGAAGAAATCTTTAACGCCAAGCGTGAATGATCAGAGCGTCTAGAAGAAGCGCAATGGACAAGAACACTAGAAGACATAAACACACGTCTTGATAAGTATGGTAAAGAGCTGCAGGAAACTAAGCTACGCAAATTTAAGCGTGATACCATTGATTACAAGCTCAACGAAGCATATACGTGGGCAGAGGTTTATGCTAAAAGGAGGTTTATTGGCAAAAAACAACAGCCAGTTTCTTCAGACGAAAGTGTGGTATCTGACAGTGAATTAAGCACTACAAGACAACCAGTAGCGTCCCAATCAGCAGAAAGAACAAGTCAGACCATTGATTTAACAGCAACAACATCTGCAACATCATCGGTTGCTTTTTTAGAAAAGGACCAACCGCCCAGCAGACCACCGGATTTACCCCTGGTACAACCAGAAAAAAGACGAGAAGAGGACAAGGAAAGGGAAAAGGAGAGAGAGAAGGACAGAGCAACTCAAAAAACCATCACTACGGAGCCAGACCAAAACCTTGTCATAAACATTTCAAAGTACTCACTGTCAGAATTTGAGGTAAAACTCCTGAATAAAGGAATTTCTTTCGTGAGAACATATCAAACTAACGAGTTAGAAACAGAAATATCTTTCTTCAAATTCATGAGTCCTTAGGTTGAAATTTTTCTTCATGACACTGAATCCCACAGACAATTTGGATGACACTGAAAAACCTTTTAAACCCAAAAGCAATTTCATGGCACCAATATCCCACAAAAGCTTGGATACTTTTGAAACTCTAGTCAAATCAGATTTGAGTAATACACTACAAAAGGAAATTAAACAATCTGACAAGAGCAGAACAAAGTGCAATTCAACGTCTGGCAAGAAATAAGGACATCACAATACAAAAAGCCGACAAAGGAGGAGCACTTGTGATAATGGATTCCACGTTCTACAAGCAAAAAGGAGATGAACATGTTTATGACACAAATACATATGCTCCTCTAGAGCTAGATCCAACAACAAATATCACCCACAGTCTTGATGAAATTTTGGAAAGTGCAGAAACGTTGAATTGGATAGACAATAACACAAAACGGTACCTTAAGCAGATCTATCCACGAAGACCCAGAATTTACTTTCTGCCAAAGGTTCACAAAAATATTGAAAATCCACCGTTCAGGCCAATAGTGTCAGGCTGTTCGTCTATTTTCGAGAATCTTGGCACTTTCATAGACACTCGTATGCAGCCATTTATTCAAAACTGGCCCATGTATTTGCAGGACACTTCGGACTTCCTCAGGAGTCTGGCAACTATAGATACAACTGGATGTAGCGAATGGATTCTTTGCAGCATAGATGTCGCATCACTGTATACGTCGATACCGCATAAACAAGGGATAGAGGCTATGGAATGGGCCCTTCTAAAAACTGATAAACCACATGGATTACAGGTATTTCTACTACAATTACTGGAATTCTGTTTGGTTAACAGTTATTTTCATTGGCAAGACAAATACTATAATCAACTGACAGGTACTGCCATGGGTTTCCCAGGAGCATGCATATATGCAAACATTTATATGGCGAAATTTGAACTGGATTATATCCTGGAAGATCAAACTTGGCAACAAGGTCTGATTTACTACAAACGTTATATAGACGACATCTTCATTATATGGAAACGCTCTAAAGCAGACCTTCTAAGAAACATTGGCAGCCTTAATCTTGTGGACCCAAGGATCCAATTCACGCACAACATAAGTACTGAAGCACTACCATTTCTGGATGTTTTAGTCGAAATTAAAGACAAGTCCATCGAGACGAAACTGTATAAAAAAGCAACTGACAAGAATACTGCGCTACTATATAGCAGCTTCCACCCAGCCAGTCTAATAAACAACTTGCCAGTTTCCCAATTCATGAGAATTAAACGCATATCCTCCAATTCAGATCAATGTAGTAAGAGTCTTGACGATCAAAAACACAGATACCTTGATAGAGGTTACCCAAAGAAACTATTGGAATCACACCTGGAGAAGATAAAAACAATACCAAGAACGGAGCTTTTGAAAAAGAAACCAAAAGACCCAAGCAAAAGAATGGTGTTTGTGTCAAAGTATTCAACTGCTTCTAGAGACATTAAAAGAACTATATTAAAAAGATGGGAAATTCTACTTGCTGAGCAAGACTTTGGAACACTGTTTAGTGAACGACCACTGTTCGCATACAAAAGAGCTCAAAATCTGAAGGAACTCCTCAATCAACCGACTGCTTTACAACAGGAACAAGTTCATAAAGGAACTATGAAGTGTTTTAACTGTAAGAATTGTAACAATGTCATCCCAGGCAACACACTTCAACATCCGAGGACGGGAGAAAAAATAATGCTTAGACACACAACGAACTGTGACTCTGAACATATAGTTTATTCCATTAAATGCCCGTGTGGCTTATTGTACATAGGCAAGACAGACAGAAAGATGAAAACAAGACTCTCAGAGCATAAGAGTCGTATAAGAAACAAAAATGTTACGTCAGCATTGGCACAGCATTTGTTAGATGCAAACCATAATATAGCTCAACTACGCTTTCAAATCATAGAGCTGATACCACAGAGGCTAGGTATGGACAATGCCAAAATTTTACTTCAAAGAGAAACCTACTGGATTCGGAAATTGCAAACCATGACCCCACTTGGGTTAAATGATAAAATAGAAATGGCGTGTTACCTTTGAATTCTCAGACCCCCTAAAGCTATTATGGCACTCTTTATAGTTCACTCTGTTTAGCTGAAAACAGAAAATATGATTCCCTTATTTCACATTATTTCACACATGTTACTATAATCGAAATTATCTATTAGTATAAGTTTGTAACTTGTTGACAGCTTGGAAATAGGCAGGAATAACTGTCCCTTGTGGCGCATCTATATTGTTTACTGTTTCCAAGAAAACACATATATCTTTATTACCAAAATTGCTGTGTATTTATCATTTGTAACACATATTTAGATTGTAAATAGGCAGGGGTAGATTGTGTTTCATACCCTTCACACTATTCCCTTTAGGATTCCGTTCAGACATACATTAGATTACATGCCTGATCACTTATTTTTGTATCCATCTTTAAGTAGGCTACCCATGTTTTAGATTATACATTTGTTATTGCGGACCCAGCTCTGGGCCACTGCTTCACGTCACAGAGAGTTACCTTCTGGTCTCTCTTTAAAATATCCGCCTCTTATTGTAATCTTAGAAGCAGGATACTCTGTTCGGTGTTCTTAAAATCGGCTTCTAATTTGTGCTTCTGGTGTTCGTATTATAAAAAGCACAAAGCCCCGATTGTGACATATAAAAAAACGGACCCGTTCGTAAGGTTTTGACTTTGTGGGCCTGGCGCTCACATAGATACTACATAAAGTTTCGCCCGGAATTAAAATTTTTAAAAAACTGACTCTATCGAGTCCACCTACGCTGTTTACCATCTGCTAGTATCTCATTGAAATAGGCGAAGGACTTTGAAGTTTTTTATCGCAGCTGGTCAGTCAGCACACAGTCGGTTGAACTCAGATGAGAACGGATCGTCAAAACGGGCGGTGAGTTAGTTTGTAGCTTTCTTGACGGCACGCCAAGGCGGATTGATTAAAGGGCAACTATTAAAATCTTTCTCCTCTCATATTCACAGAATCGTGAAGAGAGACTTTCGCGTGATCGAAACGCTGTTACTTAGACACGCAGGTATTTAAAGTAATCTCTTTCCTTTCACTCGCTTCTGGGCGGCTAACGTGCATTGCACTTACAACAATTATTTGTTCTTATAGGTTTCTTTTTCGTTGCGCACAAGTTATATATGCAGGTGAGCTGATTTGCCTTTGTATCTTGGCCAGTATATATGCAGCATTGTTTGATACCGTGAGACATGTAATTTTACATACCATCCTTTTTTATAGATGCAAACTTGATCAAAGGACAGGTAACGCACATTTTTTCATTCCATTTTCCTAAATAATACATCACTCAAATCAGTTCCTTCAAAACTTTCATTTCTTTCTTGGTTTTTCAGAAAATGTTTGGCTAACTAGGAGCCACCATACGCAGGTCACTATTGTGCTCTCATTTATTAGGTAAGCCATGATCTAAAATACATAGGGTTATAAGTATTCATACATTATGATACATTTATACGTATTAGCCTCCTTGTTTTCTTTTTTTCTCTTTTTCAGACCCCCGACGAAGGGGCCACTGCCCCGAAATGCATTGGGTTTTTTCTTTTGGATTTGTTTTGTGTTGACTTCACACTGTACCTGTTTTTTGATAAAATGTGATCTTTTGTTTCTTGCAATTTAACCATTGAATTACGAAGTTTATAATATTCATGATTGCAAAACACCAGTTTAAGAAAATAATGAGTATATTTATATGTTTTTTCAAATAAAAGGCTTAAACCAAACCGATTGACATAAACCTTACGAATAATTCTCTTGTTGTGCGTACGGGAGTCCTAGTGACTCTTTGACACTAGGCCTTATACATTATTATGTCACTGATGTAGGAATATGCCTGAAGTGGTCACTTGTGAGTACTACGCGAGAGCTATACCGATCTTTCAGCTTCAACTCAGAAAATATGTAATATGTATTTATGTTACCCTAAGCACTTTAACTTTTCAAAATATGTAATTTGTATTGAATATATAATATGTAAATTGGTAACTCACCATGAGTAACTGCAGTACCTACTACATTGTTACTCATGTAACCATCTTTTGCTCTATTGTAAAGCGCTCCGACACCTCTGGGTACTGTCCGCACTATGTAAAAACGCATCAATAAATACACTTTCATTGACTGTCCATGCAGAATGGAGAAGCCACTTGGAATGTCACTTATTTTGAAACTCTACGACGTTGACATTTTTTTTCATGTTAGGCCTTATTTTGATTACGAAAGACTTTTTGATTTTCTAAAGTGGTCAGGAAGCTTTAATGAGCAGTGAATTGATCTAAGTGTTGTACTGGTACTACCAAGCTTTGGCACCCATTCTATTAAGTAGAGTTCCGTCTTGACTTTATACTATTAAGGGGTAAACTAGGCTGTCTAGGAGTAAGGTTTGCACAGTGATGGAAGAGTTTGCCCAATCTAGCAACCCGGCTTATTACAGTTATGGGGCACGACACATTTTATGCAATAAGTAGAATGAAAAATTAGTCAGAAGAATAGGTCACAGTGTTAAGGTCCTTCGCAGCAACGTGTGATTTTCAACATATCAATTAGGACTACATTTTTTAGAGACTATATTTTAATAGAATCTATTAAAATAAAATCAGGAGTTGGACTTGTCCTCTGTAAAGCGGTAAAGAGCGCTACAATTGTAGAGAATTCAGAGAAATTTGTACAGGAGATTAGGTGCAATCCCACAGGAGTTGAAGCCACGGTTTAGAAAAACAGGAAGGGGAGCCAGATTAAGGTGTTGGAGAGGAGGCTTGGCTTTCAGGGATAAAGTTGTGGTAATTCTAGTCATTTTGGGAATTCCAGAGGATACGCAGTCTTGGATAACGTACGCAACAGGTGAACAAAAAGGATCATATGAACAACTGCATGTAGTGCCTGAGGATGGAGGAGAAGCGCTTATTTAACGAGAAGGCAGTAAAAGCATTTTTCGTTCACAATAATCATGGTGGTCGGTAGACAATTATACATGATGGTGGATTCAGGTGTGTGGTATTTTATTATTGGCAAGGATTATTAAATGTTATGGCAGACTGGAAATTTGCTGGAAGGCGGTTGTACTCTCCCCACTCCTGTAGGAGTACCATCCTAGTACAGGCGTCAAAACCCTACACGAGCCCAGCTTCCTTTGCTACACACCCCCTCACAGTTAACAGCATCCCCCCCTCCTACTCTTGTAAAGTACCACAGATCTTATGCTAGAGTGATGCATAAAGTACCCTACATTAGCCCAAGATCACAGGATTGGCCTGCAATCAGCTGACGCTATGCTCTTTACGAAGACTCCCCAGGCCCTGGACTGGCTGCAGATAGCCAATCAGAACCTAGTCTATAGATTATGACAACCAGGCCCCAACACCCCCCTGTGAGTGTCAGATGGTCACAAACAGTAGCTGGTTGTCACATCTGCAGACACTGGAATTGTGGGTCAACAAGTGTGTCTGCCTGGCCTCCCCATGCACCCAGGTGCATGGTGGAACAGCCTACCTAGGTGGCATGCAGCAGCAACATCCGGTTGTGGAAATGAAATCTAAACTGCAGGAGCAAGAAGTGAAGCTCTGCACAGCACTGGTCTAAGGGTAAGGCACCAACTGATGGCGCCACTTCCAAGGATACCCGCTGCACGGTTTATGCTCATCCTATCGATGGCCTGGTACAGCAGGGAACCATTAATGCTTACTGCTGTCTGGGGTCACTGATGAAAGCGATATGTGCATATATAGCCGAGAACTACATAGATACACTATGCCGTGGACAGAACAAAAGCACTTTTAACTATTGCTTTCACCACCTCCAACCATTGCACACAACCCAATTGCCTATTTACGTGTGTAAATAATAAGGGATCTGGTTATCCAACTTGGCGGTGCCTATGTTATCGACTTTGGACGAACCGTAAGTCAACTGAAAAATAGGATATGCTGTTTGAACAGAGATGTTTGCCTCCAGGGTTAAACCACCTGGGCTTACATGCAACCTGGGTGTACAGTGCTATATTTTTTGTCAGAAGCCAGTAAATGCATTGCATGGCTAGGTATGTGTGTCATTTTTCACACTCATGGTTGCAATTTCACACTGATCTAAGGCCATAGGCAGGAAAACACATTTTCATTTATTTTACACTCTTAGGTGGTCGTCTGTACAAGTTATTTTGGTATAAGAAAAGAAAATCTATTTAATTTGTAATAAGCCCCATCTCCTGACCTAGACTTTATGTCATTGGTCATATTTCAATTCAGAAAGACCATCTTGTCAATTGTAACCTGACTTGAAAGCCTGTTTCTTTTCGATAATATTTCGTCGATAATTGCAAATGGAAGAATACTTTTGACATTAAGTATAGGAAGTTTATGAGGCATATAATATAAATTATTAGCTGAATTAACACACGTGGGCTCATGGTGTGTGTTTGGTTTTTTTTAAACACAGAGTGCAGCCAGATCAGCCGAGTAGATACTTTATTCTTTCCGATATCACATCTGCAGAGTGTTTACTCCGTCCACCACTCCTTTTCAACGACAAAATTGAATGTTGAAAGGCTGAGCCACAAACAGCAATATCACCAGTGTGTGTCAGCATTTCTCATCCAGTAGCAGAGACATAATATGCTGCTCACTAAAGTCATTCATACAAAGTAGGTCTCTTAGAAAGCAACTCTGCTTTCCAGGTTTGATAGAAACACCCACTAATGCGGAGCATAAAAAGAGTGCCCAATGAATTGCTTACTTTTTGCAGCTGAATATTAACTCATCTTGAGAAACAGGAAGCCGAGGCCCTTCTCTTACGCAAGTGAACTCGGGCATCATAAGTAGCGATAAAGTGGTGATTAATGCACTTGCAAGGAAGATCTTTGTACATTCGAATCAAAGGTTCAACTCACAATAACATTGCATAGCCATAGAGGATCATTGTGTCTGCTGGACAGCACAGCATGCAACATGTAAATCACAGATTTCTTTTTATGTAGATGGCTCAATTGATTACTGTTTTTCTTGTATTTAGCCTTGTGTTATAGTTAACAGCCTTGTAATACAGCTTAGTGCGTTATGACTCTGCAACAAGGACCTGCCTGCAAACAACGAGGCATACATTTAGAATATCAATGTTTTTCCATCAATCTTTTCTTATTTTAAGGTTGCTAAAAAAAGGGTTACTTTGGGTATTAATTAATTCCGATTTGTAAGTGCCACGTGTATGGTTTTCAGTGGGATAACTAATGGACCGATGCATCTGACATTCTAACAGTGCATGCAGAGTTCTTGCATACAACCTTCACAAGGTCAAAAGCCTAACCCTGCTCCTTGTTCCACCTCAGCACCGCCCTTGTGTCCGCCTTGAACTCCGCCCCATCACACTGCTCCTTTTGGTGAGAACTTGCACTTGTTTTACATTTAAAGCACTGCCTAGGGTCATTGATTAATATGATTGACAGGGGCCACTAATTATAATGATTGTGTGCGCCCTTGGTGCACAACGCTCCAAGGGGATACCAGTACATAGTACTGTTCTGGTTCCTGATGCTCCCTGGGGTCATGGGTGCATACAATGCCTAGGTCACACATTCCGGAGCTGCTGTTGCATATACAGGCTGTGCCCTTAACTCGTACTTCTAGGCGCTAATGAGATATGTCTTTTTGGAAATGACTATTGCAGACATTGCCTTGCTGGAGAGTTCCATGCTGAGAGGCAAGAGATATTGGTCACAAGCACTTCACACACATCCTGAGATTACCCATTTCGTGTCATTTCCTGTAACATACTTTACTTTAGTGCTGGTGTTATTTTAGTAACTTGTTTTCGCCATTTCCGGTGATGCCACTACAGTTAGGTCGTATTACTTCCTGAAATGTCACTGCGTCAATAATGCTCTCCTGGCGCGTGCGCTGCACACTAGGGCTTTTACTATGGATACTGAGAGTAAACACAAGGACACCGCAGTCCATAAAGTTATATGAAGTGGGATCCCAGTCCACTTACTGGAGGGGGCAGGCTGCAGCTTTTGTGTCCGGCTGCTTCTGCAATCCAACCGTTTCACAACCACAAGGCACTCTTCGCTGCACGAACTGGGGTGCTACTGTTAACAGAGATCAGTATAGCGCTGTAGTGCATTAGCAGGGCTCTGCAGCACTGTTGGGCCATGCTTCAGTTCTAGAGTTGTGCAAACGTGAGGGGTGAGGCCCGGGTCATGAGGCAGATCACACATCTCAGGCCGGGCCATGCTTGATGTAAATGCGCAGCATGTGGGTTCAAGCACTCGCAGCCTCACTGTCCAGAAGCAAAGAATCGGGTGGCACACCCACCCCTAACCTTAGAGGAGTGTGTGTAGGAGTCTTCATTTCACAATCAAACGAGCCTGGTGCATCACTCTGAAGCTTCCCAGGTCCATGGCGTGTATGCAGCTCATCTAGTCCAGGGTGTCACTCTGCACTGATTGTCTTGCAGCTCTACATGTACAGGACTACATGTCCCAGAATGCAAAGGCCCGGACTGTATTAATCACGCATTGAACCTCAGCGCTCCACATGTGTATATGAAGCCATGCACAACTGGCATGCCAGGCATCTTCTGCAAACACAGACATGCCAGGCATCTTCTGCCTAGGTCCTCATTCTCAGACCCTGCACTTCCACATGGGACAACACCTGGTGGCCTACCGCACTCGGGAACCAACCCACCCAGCCCGACTGACCAAGCGCAAAACCTCAGCATTATCCTTGACTTCACTCTCTCCATGAACCGCCAAATAAACGCTGCCGCCTCCACTAGCTTCAAATGCCTACGCATCCTCCGTAGACCTTCAAATAGATCCCCCCCCGACTACAGAAGGACTGTCACCCAAGCGCTCATAACCAGCAGACTGGACTACGGCAACGACTTCTACGCCAGAACCAACAGAACTCTTCTACAAAGACTCCAAACCATCCAGAACGCCGCAGCCAGAACCATCCTGTGGACACCACGCGACAAACGCATGACCCAACACCTACAAGGCCTTCACTGGCTCCCCGTCCAGAAGAAGGTCACCTTCAAACTCCGCACTCAAGCCTACAAATCCCTCAACATCGGACCCAAATACCTCAACGAAAGAGTATCTTTCCACATACCCAAGAGGAACCTCCACTCAGCCGAACTCTCCCTGGCGGAGGTCACACGCATCCGCAGAACCAGAACGGGCGGGAGAACCTTCTCCTACATCGCAGCGAAAACCTGGAACAAGCTCCCTGAGAACACCAGATGCTCCCAGACCCTGCACACCTTCAGGAAGGACCTCAAGACTTTACTCTTTGACTGATCCTGAGCCGCACCACCTCCCCCCACGGGTGAGTACCACGCTTTACAAACCCCTGATTGATTGAGACATGCCAGGTACCTTAGGCAAATACAGAAATGCCAGGCATCTTCTTCAAACAGACATGCCAGGCACATGCAAACACAGACACATGCAAACACAGGCACATCAGGCATCTTCTTCAAACACAGACATGCCAGGCACATGCAAACACAGACACATGCAAACACAGGCACATCAGGCATCTTCTGCCCACACAGACATGCCAGGCATCTTCTACAAACACAAGTACGTAAGGCACATGCAAACACAGACATGCCAGGCACATGCAAACACAGGCATGTCTGGCACATGCAAACACAGACATGCAAGGCACATGCAAACACAGGCACGTCAGACACATGCAAAAACAGGCATATGCAAACACTGGCACGTCAGGCACATGCAAGGCACATGCAAACACAGGCACATCAGACACATGCAAACACAGGCACATGCAAACACTGGCATGGCAGGGACATGCAAACACACAGGCAAACAGGCTCGTCAGGCGCATGCACACACACAGGCATGTCAGGCGCATGCAAACACAGGCATGTCAGGCGCATGCAAACACAGGCATGTCAGGCGCATGCAAACACAGGCACGTCAGGCACATGCAAACACAGGCACGTCAGGCACATGCAAACACAGGCATATGCAAACACTGCCACGTCAGGCGCATACAAACAGACATGCAAGGCACATGCAAACACAGGCACGTCAGACACATGCAAACACAGGCACATGCAAACACAGACATGTCAGGCACATGCAAACACAGGCATGTCAGGCACCTGCAAGATTCTGACAGGAAGCTGCCCCACCCCCGCCAGGCTCTCACCTCAGCTCCCCGTGGGGCCCACGCTCCTCCTCGACCGGGCCTCTCGCTGCCCTGCCGTCCCGAAGGTCCTCTTCACTGCCGGGACCCGAGGTGCTCGCCAGCCGGCCCACCCTCCGGCGCCCGCCGCGGGCCCGGGGACTCTCCGCCATGGCTGCAGGGGGGGGGCGTGGCGCGCAGCGCGAGAGGGCGGGCGCGCGGGCACTGACGGGGCTCGAGACGGCTCGCGGCGGGGCGCGAGGCACGGAAGGAACGCTAGGCTCGCGCTCCGCTGAGGGAACTCAGCCCTTGGGCCCGTCTTGAAACTTTCTGACAGCGCCGCAGGGTTCGATAGGTCACCCACACAGCCGCCGACCGCCAATCACGGCGAGGGTCGCTAGACCCCGCCCACTGGTAGAGGAGTACTCCTTCCTGACTGTCCAATCAGAGAGCGACTTCCGCCCTCTCACCTTGCCTTCAGATGTTTCCCACCTTCTAGGAGGCCTTTGGCCCCGCCCCCCGACAGCTGTAGACCCGAGCTCGTTTAAGGACAATTCAACGCTAGCCCCGCCCACAGGGCTGAAAGTGGCAATCCCATGGTATGGTGCCAACTAACCAGAGCTAATTATCACTGTCCTGCTGTGCACACTGCTAACACGCCAGTCGGGTATTTAAGCAAACACAGGAGTGTTTAGCAAATAAAGTATACAAGCATGAATAGGCTATCAAACTTCGAAATAGTGTAAAAGTCAATTCACTTAAAATCATGCAAAACATAAATAAAATAAACATCAAGAAAAGCCATTGGCAAAGTCAGCAGCCAGCCTGTTTTGTCAGTGCTTGTTTTGCTTTGTCATGGTTTTTGCAAGACATTATAATTATAAAACTTGCTGGTTGCTCATCTATTTAAAAAAATAAATTGCTAGAAGCAATTTTTTGGGCCTCAAAAATCTCAGGTTGCCATAATAGTCTAGCAGACTAGCACTACTCTCTGTGTGGATGTGCTCCTTGTGAAAGGGAAGAATTCTATCACTCACAGAGATGTTAATAAATGGCCGAAGTGAACTCACTCACTGCCCTGTGTTGTGTACTGTGGTGGGCTGAATGAAGAAAAATGTGAATGACACAACAGACCAATGGATGAAGAGCTCTAGCTGAAAGCCCTTATGCATAGGTATATTATACATGGAAATTAATTGTAGAAAAATCAAAAGGTCCTTTCTAATACCATACTAGAAGGCGGCTGCGTAAAATGAATTTCAGCTTTTCTACCTGATCGCAGGTACCATTCGCAGGCAGTGGTGTACTCTCTCCTTGAAAGCCTCCTAGCCTTAGCACCACCACTTCCAATGACTTCTTCAACACAGAGCTAACACTTCTCCTCATTGAAAGGCACATCCCAGAGGGTTCCTTAACTGTTCTGGGAGTCACAGGGCTGACCGAGGCTACATGGTGGTTGAGGTAACTTTCCACTGAAGTTCTGGAATCTGTCCTACTATGGCTATGAAAATTGGGCCGAGTGCAGCCCTTTCTGCACTTGCTTAGGGCAGTGATGGTGAGCAATCACCGGCCTCTTGGGAAGGTAGAGTGTGTGCCAGGGGCAAGAGCTCAGAACCCAGCAGTCAGCCAAGAGAGACAGTAATGTATTGCTCCACCCAGGGCTTATCTTAATCCCAAAGTAGAACTAAATGTTAGACAATTCAATGGAAATGAAATACAGAGTAACCAACTACGCTGCGTCAAACAATGAGGTTCTACACCCCTTTATCCACCATCTTTTCAGAATCATCCCGGTACCCCACTACTTTTCGCTATAATTTAGATCCTGTATCTATGGTCCCCACCACACTATGGGTTCAGCAAAGTTTAGGCACAAGCGCAGATAGCTGAAATATACTCACATGTCAAATATGCAAGTCATTTCAAGGTCATTTCAATATCTCTTTACCTCTTTAGCAAGGCTTAGCATGTGTGGCAACTCATCTGCACACGTTTAGCCTGGTGGCTAAGCCCAAAGTTTTGCCTGCTGGTTACTGCGGCAGTTCAAGCTGAGCAGCAGATGTGGTCTAGGCTCCGACCCTCCCTCTGGGGTTCCTCTTCTGCAAAGTTACTCAGTTAGCATCACTCAGGCCAATGTTTGTGGGACAATCGATGAGGCAGATCTGCATGGCAACACTCATCTTCGACGGTAGCCCTCTACGCCGGTTCAAGACAGGTGTGTTGGTGTGGCAGTTGCGTCCTCCAGGTCGAATCCCTTCAGGTGAAACTTTTCTAGAAATTGTTGCCCCCGGGCCAAACAGCATTTCTGCTTCAGTGATTTTTTTTTTAGATAAACCATTTTTATTGAATGTTGTCGCAGTAAAGTGCATCATGCAATATATTATACAGAAAAGCACTTCACAGCAATCAAATGTGATAAATATGAGCCATGTGGCGTAGCCGCATAGTTTTAATCACCCATGGTTAAGTCCGGCATTCAAGACAAGTGACTAATTCTACTTTGTATAGTGTTTTTATTGACAACTTATTTATTGCTGTAGTTTTTTAACGTGATCTGTAAAGTCTCTTTCTATGTCTACCTGTGAATGTCACCTCATTGAATTATTGCTATACGTTTTTATTTGTGCTTTTATGGTATATTACCGAAATAAAGATTTTATGATGATGATAAAAATGAGATATTGGCTGGAGTGAATGGTTCAGTATGTAACATAGGTAGTAGTTAATAAACAATGTCTAACTCCAGATCACAACAGTAGAGTCATAAAGTCTGTATCCCCACATCTGTTTCAGTCCCCCATCCATATGGTGTCCCCCTCTCTTTATGTCTGTTGTCTTTGCAACATTCCAATGCGTGTGGCCCCTCACCTCTCACCCCACTCTCCCCATCAGCTGTGAGGAGCCAGCAGTCAACAGTAAACTTGGCACAGGGCTAGATCTGTCTAAACTCCAGGGAGCTTCTTAAGGGCCACTAGGAACGGATCTGCAAACAATGCTGTCTACTGTGTGTGGTGTCAAGATGAGCTCGTCCGTTGCCCATCGATTGGGGCATCATGGTGTGTCTGCAGCGCCTGCAGTATGTTCTCCCACAGCCCTGCGATGGGGATTCTCCAGAGTCCCCTAGCCTCCCTATTCCTCAGTGCCACTGCAGGGGCGGCCTTAGGCATGTGCAAGCTGTGCACCTGCACAGGGCCACCAAACCCCAGGGGCCACCACGCCAATATATATCCTTAATATAATAATCCTCTGAGGATGGATACATATTTGAGTGGAGGCCCCTGGCAGGGATTTGGTGGCCTCCGGCTCTGTTCCACTTCCAAACACCCTGACCCCCCCTCTTCACTGGCCTCTGCCCTCCGCCCCGCCCGGACCATCTCTTCCGGGGCTCCCTCCCTATACTCCCTGCCCAGGGCCGCCAATAGCCTAGAGCCGCCCCTGGACACTGCCTCAGCTCTACCACATGTTAATGTCCCTGCAGCAAGTGTTGCACACTCAGGAGGGTGTGCACCTTCCAATGCATAGCTGTGGCACAACGTTGGTTGCCTCCAGGTGTTCCACAACAGGGATTCAGGTCTTCCCTCAGATCATACTCCTGGTGATGCTCCTCCACCTCTGGGAAGCTGGCAGTCTAGCAGACACAAGTCCTGGGTTCCCTCTACTCTATTGCTCACTTGTGGTATTCTTATTCCTAATAGGTTCTTAGGTGTTCTATATGTGTTTTTTTCTAAGATTGCTACCCGTTGGTTTTCCAGCAGCAGAAGCACTTTTTAACGAAAAATGGTCGTGCAGCACCGGGTCAGTAGACGGGCTACGTTTTCATAATCTTCTTGTTATTCAGTGAAGAGGTGTGGTGCAGCGGCCAGAGCAGCTGTCTTCGGAACACAGGGTTCACGGTTCGATCCCCGGCAACAGCGCAGCACCATGTGACTCTGGGCAATAGCTCACTTAATTTACACGACGGGTAAGGGTGAGTAGTTCTGCTTTACAAATACCGGATTTGATACCACAGAGGCAATGGTCCTCTGATGGACCTTTCTTCAACGTAGTAAGGGAAGGAAACTAGGATAACCCACCATTAATCGGTAGCCAAACCCCAAGCACATTTTAAAAGAAAGTACATTCAATCTCAAATAAATGATTTACCACAGATCTTTGAAATAAATTAATTATTGTATTAGAGATTCAAACTTAATACATAAGTAACATTTTTTGCATTTCTGACATGCATACTGTTAGATTTGGGGGTCTCTAGTAGGTACCTTTGACAAATAGGGACCCTTGCGTCTAGTCAGGGTAAGGGGGTACACTCCTAAAATAATCCCTGCTCACCACCTTGGTAGCTTGGCATGAGCAGACCGGCTTATCTCAGAGGCAGTGAGAGAGAGAGTAAACTCTGTTCATTTAGACCACAGTCTTTAAACACCAAGATCTTATAAAATACAAACACTGAACATACCTGTCGGTATCAAGAGATTACACAATAATGTTTAAAATCACACAGTTGCTTTCCAGGCAGCTCCACTTAAATACATCTGTAGTAGAGCAGTAGCTGCCGTTGCCCCTTACAATCTCAAAATTTCTAATTTTTATAGAATCAGTTAAGAAGATAAAAACCTCATAAAACCTAATAAAAACAGAAATAACAAATCTCCTAAAATTAAAAAGTTCTTTATACACATCATTGTTCATTAGCAGCAATACATTAGACAATTTGGATTAAAATTACTTCAGTCTTAAGCCTTTATCTACTGAAGCAATCACAGCACATAAACCAACCTCATTGCCACCACCAACGACATAAGGGCCCTGCTGGACAACATCCTACTGGACCTCTTGACCGCCTTCGACACCGTCTGCCACCACACCCTGCGCAAACGCCTCCACAATCCAGCTGAACCTCTCCCTCACCCAGGACCCGGTGTTAGATTTGGGGGTCTCTAGTTGGCACAGGTAGGTACTTGTGACAAATAGGGACCCTTGCCTCTAGTCAGGATAAGGGGGTTACACTCCTAAAATAACCCCTGATCACCCCTTTGGTAGCTTGGCACGAGCAGACAGGCTTATCTCAGAGGCAGTGTGTAAAGCATATGTGAACACATGCAGTAACCCAGTGACAACACTACAGATGGACGCCACACAAGTTGTAGTATAAAAATAAGTATTTTTATATAGACTTAACACAAGACCACAAACAACAAAAATCCACAATACTGTACTTCAAAATAGTAGATATAGCTCAGTTCTCTTAAGAGGTAAAATGCAACACTTTGAGTTCAAAGTACCTTTGGATGCGTAATGCTATACAATGAAAGTGTTGCAGGGAAGGTGATGCGTTGGTTCCTTACACTCAAGAACATTGATGCGTCGGATCCCTAAAGAGCTTTTAGCTATAAAAAGAGCATGTGAGGAATGGCGTCACTATCTCCTGGGTGCGGTGCATACAGTGGAGATCTATACGGATCACAGGAACCTGCTATTTTTGAAGACCGCCAAGGCCCTTACTCCGAGACAGTTACGATGGTCCCTGTTCTTTTCTGACTTTGATTTTATCATCAAGTATAAACCTGGACCACAAAATGGAAAGGCGGATGCACTTTCACGTCTCGGAGGTGTAGAACAGGAAGGAGCCGAGGAGATGGAACCCCCCTTGATCCTCAAGGAAGTGGATATGTCTGCCGCATCGGTAGCCCTGCTTTCTCCACACGACTTTTTGGAGGAAGTGAAGGTTGCCCTTGCGGATATGAACTTGCAGGAATGGTTCCAGGAAGATCCGGAACATCGCACAGAAAAGGACGACCTTGCCTATAATGGTACAGCTTTATTTATTCCTACGGAAGCCCTGCGACAGCAAGTGTTGGCTTGGTCCCATGATTCTGTATTGGGAGGACATATGGGGATGTATAAAACCATTGCGAGTGTGGAACGTTCCTTTTGGTGGCCCCAGTTACGGGAGGACGTTCGATATTACATCAGGAATTGTGCAATTTGTGCACAAGGAAAGGCCGTTCATACTCGACCTGTGGGACTTCTTAGGCCTTTGCCCATACCTCCCCAACCATGGCATACTCTCTCCATGGACTTCATAGTTGAGATGCCACCCTGTGACGGGATGACAGTGATATTGGTTGTCGTGGATCATCTGACGAAGATGGGCCATTTCGTACCATTGGCTGAATTACCTACGTCTGCAGAACTAGCAAAGGTGTTTCTCCAACATATTGTACGGGCTCACGGTCTCCCTTGTGTTTTGATAACCGACAGGGGAACTCAGTTCACGTCTAGGTTTTGGAAGGCTCTGTGCACCACTCTGAACATCTATGCACGTCTTTCCACCAGTTACCATCCCCAGACGGATGGAAAAACAGAACGTCTGAACCAGACGCTGGAACAATATCTCCGATGTTTTACACTGCAAAACAATATGGACTGGACTATGTTGCTCTGGATGGCAGAGTTTGCCTATAACAACGCTGTACACACAACACTGGGTTGTTCTCCTTTCTTTTGCCTCCTTGGTCATCACCCGAATATCCTTCCATTCAACTGGCCTGTTCGCTCCCCTGTGCCTAGTATCCATGAACATCACGGCCATCTTAGAGCGGTGTTGATAGATGCAAAACGTAGTCTGGCCGATGCTCAGTCTGCGCAGAAACGCTTCGCTGACAAGAGGAGGACGGTAGAGCCGACCTACGGGGTGGGGGACAAGGTTTGGCTCTCCACTAAGAATCTCCACATCAAAGGGGTTTCCAAACTTAATCCCAAATATGTGGGTCCTTATAGTATAGTGGAGGTTATTAACCCTGTTGCTGTCAGGCTCTCGCTCCCTGAGAGTTGGCGGATTCATCCTGTGTTCCATGTTTCCCTCCTAGTCCCTTGTCCTCCCAGTATGAGACTTCCCGAGAAACCCCTTCCTGTTGAGGTGGATGGGCAGGAGGAGTATGAGGTGCAATCCATTCTTGATTCCAGGATGGTCAGGGGTGGGATTCAGTATTTGGTGGAGTGGAAAGGGTATGGCCCTGATGAGAGGACATGGGAACCTGTGGGTAATCTGAACTGTCCCGAGTTGGTTGAGCGATTCCATGCCCTGCATCCAGGTAAACCGGTTCGACCGCCGAGTCGGCAGTCCTTTAGAGGGGGTTCTGTAGCGATTTCATGGTCGAGGAGGCGGGAGCCGTGTCATCTCAGAGAGCCCCGTAGATTGTGTGTGCCAGGGAGTATATGCAGGGCTGGTAGGAAAAACTACACTAACCAGCATGCTAAGGGACAGACTAGCGGAGTCACAGGGCGTATCTCATATAAGCACCTCCCTCCCAAGAGGAAGGTGCTTGTCTATCAATCCGAATGTTGTTGGAATGGCGGATGGTGATCCCCGCCGGATTTCAGCTGGAAGAAAGAAGTCTACCGAGAGTGGAAATCGTTCCGAATCTTGTCTCCTGAATCCTGACGACTTATGATAAGTACTGTGGCAGCTGGAGAGCGGGCTCGCCTCCGTTGCAGAAGTCGTGTGCTCTTTGTTCGTACCATAGTTAGATAGGGACAGTGATTTATCGGTACACTTGCTATTGACATTCCTTGGACTTTTCTTGTGAATGAAAGTAACTGTGTGCGAACGCGTCTGCAGTTAAAGACGTGTTTGCTGATACCTCGTACGCATCTAGCAAGAGATGTGCTCTGGGATACGTTGTTTTTCTTTGTGATCCCTGACTGGATTGCGAACCTAAAAGAGACACTGACTCATTTACTTCCACTTCCTTTTTTGATTCGAACCCAGGATTACTCGAACAGTGGTAGTGCTTGGCTTGTGATACTAAACAACCATAGCTGCTTCTTGTTCTCTTACCACTGTATTCAACGGCCAGGAACTCTTGTGTTTAGTGGATTTAGCCATTATCCAGCTCTCTAAGACTGTGTTCATTTATAGCGCTGTTTGGTCTGCAAGGGTTCCTTTACCCGTTACTTCCCGGCCTGGGTGGTGTGTGATTCTGGTGAGTGGTGGAATAGGGGTTTTGGAATACCTGTGATTGTCATTACAAAGGGTGGTTGTAACCATATTCTTTGCTCTTCCTCTGCTCAGGTGGGACGATCTTTCCGATCCTACGCAACATATTGACAAGACCCAGAGTGACCCCCAGAGAATCATCACTGCCTGTTTTTTGTTTTATCCACTTACCCTTTCCCGACTGGGTACGTTTTCACACAGTGAGTGGTACTTTCGCTGTGAGAATCGTAGCTGGGTGGGACTGGGAAACTTCTCTTCAGATATCGTTTCTGCCGGACACATTGAGCAAAGGTTAGTGGCGTACTTTATGCTTGCGCTGCGGCCAATCCACGACAAGCAGGCACTTCCAAAGAACTCTTGGGGAGCTCGTTGGTTAAGTCTGTTGTCCCTGATACTTCAGCAGGAGGCAAGCTCTATCTCAAGCCCTTGGAGAGCCTTCACAAGTTGAATGAAAGTAGCACAAAAGTCCTTTCTCCTCTCTTTGGCAGTCAGGCAACCTCTGCAGGCCAATCCCTCATGCTTAGGGATAGTCTTTCCTCAGTCTCTCTGGTTCCTCTCCTCAGCAAAGTTTTCTTCTTGTTTCCCAAAAGTGATTTAAAGTTCTGGGGTCTGGGTCCCCTTTTTCATACACAGTTTCTCTTTGTTCTCTGAAGGCAGAGAGGCCTTTGCCTAGTCCAAACCAGTTCTGGTCAGTCTTGGAGCACTTTGTGGACAAGACTCCTTCTTTCCTTTCACAGTGTAGGCCAGGGCCATCAGACACACCACAGAAGGTGGAGCCAGCATTGTGGAGGGAAGGCACAGCCCTATTCAGGTCCCAGGTAAAACTCCTCCCACCCATCTACATGTAGATCTCTCTATTCAGCCCTGTGCTGACACACCTTGTCTCCTGGAATCCCCAGCCCCTGTCACTCAAACTCCAGACAAGGAATAAACAAACGAGTAGAGGCAGGCTTGGATAGTTAGGCAAGAAACTACCTACTTTCTAAAAGTAGTATTTTCAAACAAAGAATGTTAAAACCAACTTCACTAAAAGATACATTTTATCATTCCAAGTTCAGGCATACTAAACTCGAATTTCTACCTAGTTCTCTGAGTCAGTTAGGATTATAAGATGTAATAATCAAACTGCCCATTCTAGCCTATGGAGAACAGGTAGCCTTGCAATAGTGAAAAACGAAAATGGCTGTAATTCACTATTAGGACATGCCACACACACCAGGCATGTTCTACCTTTTACCTACAATGCACACTGCCCTTGCGCCTTCCATAGGGGTGACTAATATGCAGAAAAGGGAAGGTTTAAGGACTGGCAAGTGTGTGTACTTACCCAGTCAACATGGCAGTACCAGACTGCACACAGGCTCTGCAATGGCAGCCCTGAGACACACTTTTACAGGCTGCTTCTGTCGGTGGCACAACCAGTGCTGCAAGCCCACCAGCAGCATTTGGTTTACAAGCCCTGGGCACACTCACTGCACTGTACTATTGTCTGACAAGTAAACCAAACCAGCCAATTATGGAGTCACTACTCCGTACATCAATTTACCATAGGGAGCACTTGCACTGTGGCACTGGACACCAGTGGCACAGTGCCCAAAGCATCTATAAACAGCAAAAACATATGCGGCAACAGCAAAAAATGGAAGGGAGCCCCACACCAAGGTGCCAGGTCTAACACATAGTAATGCATGCAGCAAAAATCTAAACACTTAGTCAATCAATCAAAGAATGCAAATTATGGTTTCCAAGGTAAAGGATGGTTCAATTAGAAATTTTTCTAAGTGGACACAGGATTCAAATGAAAGTTTGCTAGAGGAAAGTCCATAAGTATAGGCAAAGGGGGAATGGAGCATTTAATCAGTAAGTTCAAGTCTGGATTGTCACTAGGCAACTCCAATTAGTCCAGCAGTTAAATTCATTAGCAAAAGGAAATATCAAAAACGAGATAAAGCGGCAGGCAGGATAGAGTCAAGGAAATGATGGAACGATGGCAACGACCACAGTTCTTAAGAGCATTGCCAAAGAGTTCTCAGGAAACCTAAACCGATAATGAGAGAGAGCACAAGGAAGCAGGGGAGTCCACTCCTCCTAAATCCAATAGTCTTTATAAGGGCCGGCTTTAGCACGGGTGGCGCCCAGGGTGACAATGTTTTTTGGTGCCCCCCAATGACCACCTATGCCACGAATTCCTTCCCTACCACCCTTTAACAGTCTCTATAACCCCTCTCTCTCAGACGCATTTATTTAATTTTATAGCGCCACTCATAAAAGTGAAGTGTGTCAGAGCACTTTACATAACACACACATTACACAGAGACAATTAATCATGGTTGTGTAAATCAGTGTATAGGAAATGTTATATAAGACAGAGGACAACAAGGGGTGGATTCACATGGTTTCCATACAGGTAGGCAACATAGTTGAAGTGTACTTGGTCTGGAGAAGCACAAACTCTGAATTTAAAATATAACACATGGAGAGAGACAGACTGCAAGGCAGCAGGGCACCTCTTTGACCTAGAGGGGATCCTTTCTTTCCATGACAGGGGTGCAGACTATGGCCTCCCGTAGACCGAACGGTTTCACTATCTGCAAATTCGGCACTGGTTACTCCATGCAGAGGTGCTACCAAAGGTCTCTCGGAAGTTGACGAAATTTGAAAAATGGCTTTATACAAAGAATACGGATAAGAAAATGATCTCTGAGTTATATGAAGTGCTACACCGTCAAGCCCCAAAAGAACCCACGGCAGGACAGAGAAGATGGGTGGGAGAACTGGGGAGAGACCTCACAGCAAAGGAATGGGCCGACATCTACTATCGCGCTACCCGCACAGCGCGCAATATAGCTAGCAGAGAGACTGCAGTTAAGATAGCCATGTATTGGTACTTGACTCAGGTCCGTCTTAATAGGGGGAACCCTGAACGTAGCCCAACCTGCTGGTGTGGGTGTGAAGCGGACAGCACGTTACTATACTTGCTGTGGGAGTGCACAGAATTTGCGGGCTATTGTTCAGCTATCCTGGACAATGTGGATCGCCAGTTTGACACGCAGATCCCGAGATTCCCAGTTTACGCTGTGCTGGGTCTGCCTAACCCTTTGACGTATCCACTAAGATCCCGGAAGGGGAAACAAATGGGGCTAGCATTGGGGGCGGCTCTCCAAAACCTCTTATCGCATTGGGGAACATGGGTAAAACCAACATATTTAGAGTGGCTGCACAGGCTATGGTACATTCTAGCTTTGGAACACATACAGGCCTCACTTACCAACTCCATGACAAGCTATAACGAAATCTGGCAACCGCTGCTCTCACTTTTGTCAACTGATATGAATGAGATCACATGCCCTAGATATCTGCGCCTCCTCCGCCCCACAGGCCCTGCATCACCGACCCAGTAACACTGCAGTACATTTATGCTTGCGCCGATCATAGCGATTAGATCAGTTGTTCCCAAGGACACCATTTCGGGGTAGGGTGGGGGCAAAGAGGTGGGGCGGGGTTTGTTCTCCGTTTATTGTATTTCCTTTATTCTTTCTATTCCTTGGCATTGCTGTCTAAGAGTCGGTGCAAGATTCCAGAATGCATAGAGACATTTTTTTTTGTTGTAAACTATGTTTTTATTGCAGAGTCATGGGGTATAGAAGCAATCATTCCGACATGTTAGCCTCTGGCAGCTGCCGTCCACAGATCATAATTGAAACAACACACAGCCATTTATGTTTAAAGTATTTTATTGAAAGGGTACACAGAGCAAAGAAAGACAATCAAGCAAAAACATTGTGCTGCAACCCCGGGAGCCCATCTTCAAGATAATGCTACGTGTCCCGCAAATGCAGAAGAGGCTGCGTGGGATCCGTGTCCATCAACATTACATTAAATAACACCCTGAGGTAGAAGTAAAGTGTCCGTGCTCTTCCCCTTTTAAAGAAACAGTTCCCCCCAACACCCCCCACCCACCTCTTGCCCCCACCCCCCTCCTAGTACCCCCGTTCAGTGTCCTATCTAGTTAACCTTCTGAGCTCAGCCCACCCCACTATCCCCTATCTCTATCTAGCCCATGGTTATTGAGCAGTGAAATCCAGCGGTGGTGTCAATCTCAAAAGCCTCAAGTACCTCGGACAGGTCAGTTCCCTAAATTCGGTGGCCAGTAATGCATGGGAGGGCTGCCACAACTCCCCAAATTGCTCTACTTCCCCGGCCATCATCAATGATAATTTTTCTATCCCCAGGACATGCCACAATCTATGTAGCCAGCCCGTGATGGATGGAACCGTGGTGGTCCGCCAATGTATGAGAATGTTCTGCACGGCGGAGCCCAATGCTATCGCAATTTGTCTGCCCCTACGAGATTTCAGTGGATACATCAGCCCGTTAGGCAAGCCCAACAGGACGTATGCTGGGAAGCGGGGCAACTTTATCTCAAAGCGGGGTCAATCTCATCTAGCACCTCCTTCCAATAAGGGCTCAACAACGGGCACTCCCAAAGAACATGTGTCAGTGTACCAAGATGCCCACATTCTCACCAACAGGTATTATCGATATGCCTATCCATCTCATGCAACCGCTCCGGAGTGTAATACCAGTATGTAGACACCTTAGTGAAAGTTTCAGTTAGCCCTACATGGTATGCAGAATGTCGTGCGCAGTATGAAATCTGGTCCCACTCTTTATGGCTCAACGTTCTTCCGAGCTCTCTGTTCCAGCGTTCCCTACCTGGATTATGAAAGTGTGTGGGGGGAGGCTGTAACATTTTATAAAGATCTGTGATGAGCTTAGCGTCCGAAGACCGCGTCACTAACCACCTCTCGTACGGCAATAATTTCCTATCTGCCAGCTCACGCACCTGTGGTTGCAAAGCCCAGTGTCGTACCTGCCAGTAGCACATCCTATCTGTCTCAGCTAAACCATACTCTTCCTTAAGCGTCTGGAAAGGGAGAACTCCGTCCGGCCCATACACATGGAAAAGTGACCTACAACCAGCAGCCCGCCAGTGTGCGAAAGCTCCCTGGGTAATCCCTGGTGTGAAATCCGGGTTGTCTGCAATAGGTGTGAACGGAGAGTGGAACATGGTAAGCTCGTGTGTAGTGCTAGTACTGTCCCACACCCTCAGCGGAACCCGCGTTACAAAAGACGCGTAGAGATTCGGAGGGCGGTGAGCCCTACGCAGAAAGGGCACCTCTTGTAAAGGACGGCCCGCCACCGCCTGATCTTGGAATAGCCAATGCTTGTCCGACTCCCATCAGCTCCATTCAACCAGGAATCGAAGCTGCGCCGCTTGAAAAGACTTGCGTAAGTCTGGGACCCCCAGTCCCCCAGATTCCGGTGCCAACGTGGAGAGAACTCTCCTCATCCTAGGCTTACGGCCTTGCCAAATAAAATGGGATAGGGTCGATTGTGTCTGCTGAAACCAGCCCTTAGGCGGTTGCAACGGAAGGGCCTGAAATAGATATAGTATCTGAGGGAGGACCGTCATTTTAACCGCTGCCACTCTCCCGAGCCACGATATCAAACCTTTGCTCCACCTCCCCAGTTCCTCTTTAATCTTTCCAGTCAAAGCCGTGTAATTGGCTGTCACCATGGCCTGCAACGTAGGTGCCAACAGGATACCCAGGTACTGGACCTGGTGGGCCGACCAATGCATGGGGAAGAGGCCCTGCAACTCCTGCCGTGTTGCAGGAGTCAGGGAGATGTCCAGTGCTGTCGATTTACCCATATTCATTTTGAATTCGTCCACCCGTGAGAAAGCCTCCAATTCGCCGATACACGCAGGTAGTGCATGCCTCGGCTCCTCCAAGGTCAGAATCACATCGTCCGCATAGAGGCTGACCGTATGAACATATCCCCCCATCCTCACTCCAGTTGCATCCGGATTCTGCCGGAGTCTCTGAGGGAGTGGCTCCATATATATAGCGAAAAGGAGTGGGGACAAGGGGCAGCCCTGTCTGGTGCCGCCTTCAATGCCAAACCTCTGAGAGCCACATCCATTCACTCGCACCACCGCCGACGGGAACCGGTAACAGTTAAAAACCAGGGTGCGAAATTTCTCACCTATGCCCATCCTTGTCATGACCCGTTCCAAATAGGGCCAGTGCACTCGGTCAAACGCCTTTTCAGCATCCACCGAAAGGAGCATTCTCTCTCCAGGAATCCGGGAGGCCTTCTCCAGAACACGTACTACCCTCTTGGTGTTTTCCACCGTCTGTCTCCCGGGGACAAAGGCAGCCTAGTCCGACTCCACCAGGCCCGGTAAGTGAAGCGCTAGGCGTGCCGCCAGAATTCCCGTGTACAGTTTTAAATCCACATTCAAAAGGGAGATCGGGCGGTACGAGCTACATTGGGTCCGGTCTTTCCCTGGTTTAGGTATAACCGAGATCGTGGCCTGTAGGAGATCCGGAGGGATTGCCCCCGGATCGGAGAAAGAGTTAAACAATTTAGCTAGTATAGGGGCCAACGTGGCACTGAACGTCCTATAAAAGAGCGCTGTGTAGCCGTCCGGGCCGGGGGCCTTCCCATGTTTAAGCCTGGAAATTGCAGCAATCACTTCCTCGACCCGTATCTCCCTCTCGAGATACTCCGATTGAGATGTTTCTAGGGACGGGTGTGTGACTGAGTCCAGGTAGTCCTCCGACTCCTGCGCCATCAGATTCTCCCCGGTGTATAAGTCCGCGTAGAATCGGCGGAAGGCCTCAGCTATCTGATCATCCCCCGTGACCAATCCGCCATTCCCCGTCGCAATCTCCTTCACCCGATGACGTTCATTGGCCACCCTGAGTTTATTCGTTTGTTTCAGTCGAAGTGCAGCGTATTCTGCCCTGTCCATGTCCAGGGATGACAGGAGCTTTCTCGCTGCCTTCAGCTGTTTCCAAATCCTGGGAGCCCTCGTACGGCTGTGCACCGCTTCCAATTCCCTAACTTTTTGCGTGAGCTCGTCCCGCTTCTGCCTCCATTCCCTATTCTCCGCAAAGGAGGCGCGATAAATTCCCCTCTGACCACTGCCTTAAGTGCGCCCACTGCGTCGCCACCGAGGTATCTGCGTTATCATTATGCGTTTGGAAGTCCCTGATCACCGCCGCAACCTTTTGCACAACAGTTTTCTTATGTAACAGAGCGTCTCTGAGGCACCAGACCCCCCGGGGGGCCCGGTAGCCGGCAGAGAGAATCTCCCCGAGACCGGTGCGTGATCAGATAAAGATATGACCCCCACCTCCAATGTCGTAGCTTAATCACGGACTGGGCCGGTAACTATGAGGTGATCCAGCCTCGCGTAGGTTTTGTGCGCGTGAGAGTAAAAGGAGTAGTCTCGATCCGTGGGGTGTAAGTGGCGCCATAGATCATGAAGATCCAGGTCCACCAGTTGGGATTTAACTGCTTGTGACATTTCCCCTGTCTGTGGTGAGCGCTGTGCCGACCTATCTATAGCTGAGTCTACCACCATATTTAAAACCCCACCCAAAATAATGTGCCTGTCCGGGGATGCTGTTATGTCCACTAATGCTGACTGAAAGAAGCTATCCTGACGTTCATTCGGGCAGTAAATCGACCCAATGGTAAATGTCAGAGCCCCCAATTTGAATCTGTGCGCTAAAAGTCTCCCCTTTTGTTCCGCAAACTTGTGTAGGACCTCCCCTCTGAAAGAGTTCGACACTAAAATCGCTACCCCCGCCGTCTTGGTGTTGGACGAGGAAAAGAACTGCGTGGGAAATGTATGGGATCGCAGTCTGTGACAGTCTCGCGCAAGCAAGTGAGTCTCCTGTAGAAGACAAATGTCAGCCTGTGTGTTCTCTAGCAAGGACAGGACTGCTCTTCTTTTGACAGGGTTATTAAGCCCCTTAACATTAAGGGTCACTACCTTAAGGGTGGCCATAAAGAGTCAAGACAGAGTGAAACATGCATGGAATCCTGTGCAATGGGGGGGGCCTGTGGGCCTCAATTGCCCAAAACTCCCCATCGGGCCATCGTGGAATGTTCAAGAACACTGAACGGACTGTACCTTTCCCTTCCCTACCCAACTCCCAACCCCCTCGTCCCCCAACTCCCCAACTCCCCCTCCTCCCACCCCCTTCTCGGCACCCCAACTCCCCTCCACCCCTTCCCCCCCTAAATCCCCCAAACCCCCAACTCCTTCTGAGAAATTGTCCCAGCCATGTCCTGTCCGGACAAGTCCGTGGTAACTTATCGTAGTGGACGTCCAGCCACACTCTTCCTCCCTCTGCTCCCTCCCCAACCCCTCATGGCCCTAAGCCGGCAGGAACAGTAATGCAAAGTCGTTCTCCCCCGGAGCAGTCTTACGCTGTTAGTGCAACACCGTCGTGCACCACTGTGTCTCTGGAGGCTTCCTGGATAGCACTCGCCATTTCAGCCCTGATGGTGGGCGAGCTCGGACGTTGGGAAGCCGCTGATGTTCTGCGCCTCGAGACCCTGCGCCACCCATCCTCCGTGGTGCGTCTCCTGCGAGGTGTGGCGCGGTGATCCCCAGTACCTCGCATGTGTCCTGTAGGGACCTTAGTTGATGTAGCACACCGTTCCACCGGAAAATAAGTCGGAAAGGATGACCCCAGGAGTAAGGCGTTTCATGCTGTTTCAAGAAGTCTGTTGTGATTTTGAACGCTTTCCATTTTTGGAGGGTGATTACAGACAGGTCTTGAGACAAGGCCACGGGGTGTCCTCGAAACGTCAACAAGGGTTTTTTCCGGGCCTCCGCCATGATCCGTTCTTTCAGTGGAAAGTCAGGAAGAAATGCCAAAATGTCTGGTGGCGGGGCTGACGCGCGCCTATGAGGGCCCACTCGATGAGCTCTATCAATCCGTACCGGAAAGTCCACCGCTTCTCCCAATGCTCAGGTACTCCGCCACATCTGTCCCCTCTTCCATGGATGGCACTCCCCGGACCCTAATATTATTCCGCCGGGAGCGGTTTTCCAGGTCTTCATTGTGGGCCTGGAGGTCCATCTGTTGATCCCTCAAACGCAGCACCTCCTGTTGTAGCTGCGTGAGTTCCTCGTCTTGTCTCTGTGTGGAGCTTTCCACCGTGGCCACTCTCTCACCAAGACCGTCGACTTCTCTCCGGATCTCGCGGACCTCCCCGGCCACCTCCTGCTTCAGCGTCTGAAAATCGTCTCTCAGCGTGCCAAAAAGCGACTCCAAGAAGGATCGAGTAACCGGGGGCTCACTGCCTCCTGTTGCATGAGAGCCACTCGCTGCGTTCGGGGACGGTTGACTCCTTTCACCCCTGGTCTGAGACCTGCCAAGCATCTCGGGGAGCGTGCGGTCGTTCCGTTTATTGCCCTTCTGACTCGCCATCTTGTCCTCGAGGCCTCCCTGCCAACCACGGGCACCGCGTCGGCCACACACCCGGGCAGCCGCCCCACCGCCTCGTCTTTCTAGGATGACTCCGTCCTCCGCCGCGGGGTGCACCTCCGGGACCCCCCTTGTCCGGGGGCGGCCCCAATGACCCGGGCACCGCTATCCGCTCTCGGGCACGCTACAATCAAGGGTAGGGAGTCATCCGTGGCCCACACAAACCGGTTCCTCTGGCCTAGATTGACCTTCGGCGACTTCTACAGTTGTTCACGGTAAGCCGACCATCCGCGGCGGAGCTCTCAAGGGCACCACATACCACCGTCTTCCACCGGTTCCTTCACCGCCTCCGAGAGCAACTATGGCGGCTCTGCACGCCCCTGCAAGTTGTCACACCCTTTCCGGTGATGGCTCCGTCTACGGACGGCTCTCCGCCCGGCCCCGGGATCAGTCGCCAGCCGGCCAGGAGCCGAAGCCTCCGCAGCAGTTTTCTGGAGGGTCTCGGTTCCTATCTTTGTCGCTGCGACTCCTCTTCCGCCTGTGCGCCCAACGACCCCACCCTTCCGGGTCGCAGGCCTCCGATCAGCTAGGCCGCAACCGCGGCCTCAATTTCAGTAGGGATCGGCAACCAGGGGTGGATCGTCTCCGCGGGCAGCAGGCACTTCTCCAGGCTTCACAGTCCTGTCGCGGCACCCAGGCGTGGCTCCCACTTCCTTCCGCTGCACCATCGCTGGCTTCTGCGTGTTTCGGGGAAAGAGCTCTGCTCAGCCTCGGCTAGGACGCCATTTCTCTTCGCATCCGGTCTCTGCGTGGCTCAATGCCACGGTCCGGATTACGGCCGCTCCAAAGCTGGATTTCGGTTCTGACACAGCCCAGTCTGTTCCCGCACCGTCCCCACTCGGTTTTACGCCGATGGGGAGGAGAACAAGCTATGTAGAAGGCTCAGGGCCCGGGCTGGGTCGGGAGCTCCGGGAGAAAGCATCTCCTCACTCCGCCATCTTGGCCACGCCCCCCTCACACAGCCATTTAGCCCACAACCCGGAGGCCGGGCGGTGTCAGCCATAAAATGCCAGGGACATAAGGAATAAAGGAAGAAAAGAAAACACATGAAAAAGCAATTGTTTCCAGTCGGTATAATGGTCTGTCATCCGCTTTTCTATATCCCCTCAGTCACCCTTCTCAACATTTATACTCTTAACAGAATCCCCAACTCCCCCTCCCCCCTTCCTCCCCCCGTACTGCTGTTGGTGTGGGCCTCATTCAAGCATAGATAACCATATTCAGAAAAGATCCGGGGGTCAATATTAATTCCCAATTGTGTCTCACGGAACTTCTTACAATGGTCCCTCACCCTACACCGCATCTTCAACCAAATAGTCCTTTAGCGCTTGCACTAGTCCCTCCCACGCCCTTGCCATCTCCATACTCTTTTCATTAGCCACCCGAGTGGCCTGCCGGAGCCTAATCGTACTTTCACTACGGGCCCATTTCTGTAGTTCATTCGTCCACCTCCTGCTGGATGGGCCCTTCCTCGATTTCCAGAGCCAGGTGATTTCCCTCTGTGCTAATATGAGGCCCAGCTCAATGAATTTACTAGTGATTTTTGTTTTTGCCGTGTGGGGGAACCAAAGCAGCAAACAGGTCGCCATGTCATATTCGACTTGTCGATCAGTAACTACCCTAAGGAGCTCCCCCACCGCCGACCAATATAGCCCCAGTTTCGGACAGTTCCATAACATGTGGTCTAGTTCCACATCAGGTGCTAGGCATCTAGGGCATGCTGCCCCATGGACCTGGTAATGCCTCCTGATCTTCCCCGGGGTAAGGTAAGCTCTATGCACTACAAAAAAGTGTACCAGCTGAAACCGAGCATTTCTGCTCCCTTTCCAAGTTCTCCTCAGAATGTGGCCCCATGTCGCATCCGGCATGGGTTTCCCAATGCTCTCCTCCCACTTCTGTTTCAACACTGTAAGTGGTTCTAGACCCTCATTCAACATTCGGGAATGGAGGCAGGTGACCGCCTTGAATGTGCCCGCCGCCATTACCACGTATTGGCAGGCCATGGTCGTGCTGGGCTCCGTCTGTCCAGTTTTCCAGTGTTTGTGTATCGCCGTTGTCACGGCTGCATACAGGAGGAAACTACCAACCGGGAGGCCAAAATGTTCCTGCACCGTCCGGAATGGCAGTAATTCGCCATCAGCATATAGGTCGCCTACCATGTGGAGTCCCAAATCCTCCCAATCCATGAGCGGGGACCAGTCCCCACCATGCGGCAGCGCCGTCAACATACCTTGTGGGATTTCTGGAGCATATGGGTGAGCCACCCCCGCCCTCTTCTGGCTTCTGTTCCAACTCAAACGCAGGGTCTTTTCCTCTAACGTTAAACCTCGTAACAAGTTTCTGCTGCATGATAATATAGGACAGGATGTGCCTCTGTATTACCCCCCCTCTGGCCTGGACCGGGCCTCTAAACTCCTTTGCTACGTTCTGTGTGAGGATCTGTAGCTGCGCCGCCAAATAATATATTTCAAAATTAGGAACCGCTAGTCCCCCTTCTGCTTTCGGCCTCAGCAGCGTATCTAGTGCTACTCGGCGCCTCCCGTGGCCCCACCAAAAATCCGTCGTTAGGGTGCCTAACTCTTTAAAGATCCGTTGTGGAATCCACAGTGGCAGCGTGCGAAAATAGTAGAGAAGCCGAGGCAAAGCCACCATTTTAAGCAGCGCCACCCTGCCCTGTACAGAGCGGGGAAGAGTCGCCCAGAACGCCATGCAGCCCCTCAGAGCTCGTATGCAACGCCCTATGTTCCCTTCTAACATACTATCAGCCCCGTGGTAGATGTGGACCCCTAGATAGGTGAAGCATGAGTGCTCCCAAATGATGTCCTTGGTCAGACGTGGCGGGGACATGGTCGCCCGTAATGGGAAAAGGCAAGTTTTACTCCAATTGACCCTAAGGCCTGACAGCCTCCCAAAAGCGATAACATTGCAGTCGCTCCATCCAGAGCCTCAGCCGTGTCTTCCAAGAACACCAGCAAATCATCCGCCCAAAGTGAGATGTATTGTGGGATCCCGCCGCACACAATACCAGCATAAGCCCTCCCTGCTCTAGCCTGGGCCGCCAGCGGTTCTATCGCCAGCGCGAACAGCAATGGGGAAAGTGAACACCCCTGCCTCGTCCCTCTTCGCGCCGGATAGTCGGAGGATATGACCGATCCCAGTCTCACCCTGGCTGTCGCCGAGGAGTAGAGGACTTTCGTCCATCGTCCAAATTGGTCGCCCAAGCCGAACTTCTCCAGCACCCTATCAAGGTACCCCCATTCTAAGCTATCAAAAGCTTTTTCAATATCTATGGACAGCACTGCCGGCATCTGATCTGGGTCCAAGGAACTCTCCAGCACCCGTATAAGGCGGCGGATATTAGTCAAGGTATTCCTGGTTGGGATAAACCCGGCCTGATCGTCATGGACCAGTGTGGTCATGTGTGGCAATAGTCTGGTAGCCAGAATACGACTCAGAATTTTAAAGTCCACCGTCAGCATGGACAACGGCCTATATGAGGTCACATCGCTACTCTCCTTCCCTGGCTTCAACAGTGGAACGATCAGCGCCTCCCTCATCGACTGAGGCAGGTGTCCCAGCTCCACTGCCTTGGCATAGACCACTAGCAGATGGGGCGCCAAAATATCAATATATTTAGCGTAAAATTCTATCGGTAGGCCATCTACTCCCGGTGTTTTGTTCCGAGCCATCTGCTTGATCGCCCCTCTTATCTCGGGAAGTGTTATTGCGCGGCCCAGATCCTCAACGCTATCCTCATCCAACTGAGGGAGCTGAATCCCCGCCAGATAACCCTCTATGTCGGAAGCCTCAGTCTCCAGTTGACTTCGGTAGAGGGTCGTATAGTAGCCCAAGAAGCGTGAAAGGACTGCAGTCTGGGAATAGACCATCTCTCCAGTTGCCTCACGCACGCTCATGATCGGGCAGCCCATGGGCACCGGATTCGCCAGTTTCGCCAACAGCGTGCCCACCTTGTCCCCCTCTGCATGCACTTTTGTTGTGTACAGTCGATAGTCATAACTCCTCAGTCTCTCCGTCGCTGCAGCAACTAGCTCCCTTGCTTCCATTAACTGTGTGTGCAGAGTGGGCTGTTCTGGCCGCCGCTGCTCTAAGTCCCGCAGTGCTCCCTCCGCCTTATCCACGTCAGCAATGATTACCGATCGCTCACCCGAGTATCTTCCAATACATAGCCCTCTCACCACCACCTTGAACGTGTCCCATTCCACAGCTCTAGTGGTAGCCGTTCTGTTATTCTCGGTAAAATAACGTTCAATGCCTTCACGGAGGTCAGCACTGAAATCTTGATCCTCAAGGGTTTCCGGCCGTAACCGCCACGTGGGGACCGCCGTTCTCACACGCTGCCACTTGATACACACCAACTGGGGGTTGTGATCTGATATGGTCCTAGTCAAATGCTCCGAGTGTGTCATCAGGGCTGCCATCGTGTCACTACATAGGATTGTATCAATTCGAACATGCAGCTCGTGGAGTGCAGAAAAGAAGGAGTAGTCCCTATCAGTGGGGTGCTGCTCCTGCCATACATCTATGAGGCCCCATCTGTCCTGCCATGCTGTCCTCTGCATAGCTAGCCTGCGAACCGGGGAATCATTCAATGGTGGATGCGACCTATCTAGCAATGTGTCTGTGATCGAGTTAAAGTCCCCCCCCAGCAAGACCTGTCCTGCCAGAAAATGTGCCAGGGACCCTGACAGTCTTTCAAAAAAGCGGGCCTGATCCGTATTTGGGGCATAAATACTGCAAAGTACCACATCACGGCCATACAACCTCCCCTCCACCGCCACATATCTACCCTCCGGATTTGCAACCTGGTTCGTGGCCTGGAAAGGGACCCCTGCCCGCACCCACAACAAGACCCCTCTGGCAAACGCAGAGTATTTCGTGCCAAACACCTGGCCACGCCATCTCTTCTGCAAGGCCGTACATTCCTGTTTGGTAGGATGGGTCTCCTGAAGCAGCGCTATCTAGATCCCACGTCTCACCAAGTACGCATACACCTTATGGCGTCTTGACATAGATTGCAAACCACGCACGTTCAATGTGAGACACTTCAAATCAGGTAACGTCTTCATTGCAACTGCCCCTCAGCTTCTCCTTCTTCCCATCCCGTCCGCCCACACCAAAACAGCTCTGACCCCCAAGCACAACACCCCGCACAACTCCCCTAGCCCACCCCCCCAGAACAGGACCCAATAACAACTTATTAGACCCCATCCAAACGCCCATAACAATACATACAATTATAGTCTGTGGTAGCCACCACAGTGAGCCTTAAGAGCGATAGGAGGGTGGGTCTGGGCCAACGGGCGGCATGCTTCGCCACCACCCCTAGCCCTTGATCTCATGCGATAGTGCGTCACCACAAGTTCTGTTCCATAGTATACCACGGACATCCGTTCTGCTAGGACCAGTTCACAGGAGGCATGATCCTGAAGGGGTTAGTCACCCACGATTTCGTCTGCCATTTGGGGTGTGACCACCGGGCCTCTGGCACTGTCGGCATCGGAGAGCTCCGCGCCCGACTTTCCTTCTTCTTACTCGGATTCCGACCCCACCACCGATCCACCTTTCTGCGATCATGTGATCACCGCCGTCGCCGCCAGGGCTCCCCGTTTGTCGGCGGCCATTTGGTCGGTCTGTTTCTTCACCTGAGTTTTGTTCCGTTTGCGGAGGCGTTGTGATTTGCGCACCTGCATCGGTTTCGGTTTACCCCGTTCTCCTCTACCTCTGCGGTCCGTACCAGCTCTATATGATTCAAGCCACGTCCAGGCTGCCTCAGGCATCAGAAAAAAGTGTGTTGACCCATCCATGATGACTCTCAATTTGGCTGGGAAGAGCAGAGAATATTGAATCCCTTCATCTCTGAGTTCCTTCTTCACCGATAAATACGAGGCCCTGCGCCTTTGAACGTCCTGAGCGTAATCCGGAAAGATCGTGACCGTACCGTTCTCCCTTGTAAAGGCCCCGCTGAACGAGCTCTCTGAATCAGCAGATCTCTATCTTTAAAGTGTAGAACCCTGGCCACCACCTGCCGAGGAGGGCCACCTGGCAACGGCGGCTTGGCCGGCACTCTATGCGCCCTCTCAAGGGTGAAGAAGGAGGAGAGGCCCTCCGGGGCAACAACCGTTTTGAACCAGTTCTCCAAATACGCAACACAGAATGCATAGAGACATTACGGACATTATAGTAGGTCCCCTCTGGGCCATACTGGGAGGCGCCCAACTACTGCCCGTCAAGAAAGCATATGTATCATAAAGGGTTCCATACTGCGGAAACATAGCGCAGAATTCTGGAAATGCATGTTATATTATTGCTGAATGCCGATAAAACAAAGTTAAACCTAAAATGTAACACAATGGATCGGGGCTCTCTTTAATAACAAGAACTGATTTGTACCCAAATGAACCATTTATGCAACATTAGAATAATGAAAGTCTGGGGAAAAAATCCATATGCTTTACACTATACCTTGAAGTCTGCACACAGTTCTTTGATGACAGTTAGTAGCTCACTGTAAACTGCAACTAACAAAAGGAAGTCTCTGACAAAAGCAGTAACCCACTAACCTATTTACATTATATTCATTTTGTGATCTGCATGGTACATGTTCTCTGCAGCAGGCATATGAACCCTCAGTGCTACCTTACCATGAATCAAAACTTCCATGAGTCAAAACCTCCACTACACAAAACTCCAATCTTGCCAGGAAGAACATAAATCACCAGAGTTTTTTGACATTTAAATTGGTGCCTGGAAATTACTGAAGGCAGGGAAGGCAGCAGCAGGGGCTTTTAAGCACGTAATAAACTAGCAAACAAGTACCCCCATGCCATCACCCAGTGCTGTGGCACAGGTCTCACCACCCTAGAGCCAGCCCATGTCTTTATAGTACATTTGGTTATCATGACATTGTTGTCAGTCCACTTTGGAGTGATCCCATGTGACCACTCTTCCGGTACAAATTGATACTCTGGGATATTTTCCTATATGAACCAAGAGAAGAACAGTACATTACATCCTCACAGGTTTGTCGACAAAAAGCTTTAACATTGTTGCTTGTCCATGGATATGATTCAGGGACAGACTGATTTGCATATAGCCAGGTTCTGAGCTGGGATGGTGCAGTGAGATAAATAACGGTGATGGATCAAGCCCTGATCTTTGGACTGGGTAAGAGTGGTCTGCTTAATTCAGACACTCTGTTCATCACCACCCCCTTTTCTGAATCGTTTTTGGCCACTATAGGTGTGGCAGGGTATACTCAGACATGAGTCCCTTTCTCACTGCACCATCAGGATTCAAGCAAGCCGGGCCGAAGACGGCTGAAATGCCAGAAACCGGACCCCGGTAGCTTGTCTCCTTTCTGGTGAAGAATTGGCTTGGTAGTTTAGTCTGCCCTGTTCCCATGATGCACTGGGCCAGGGACAGACTGATTTGCATATAGCCAGGTTCTGAGCTGGGATGGTGCAGTGAGATAAATAACGGTGATGGATCAAGCCCTGATCTTTGGACTGGGTAAGAGTGGTCTGCTTAATTCAGACACTCTGTTCATCACCACCCCCTTTTCTGAATCGTTTTTGGCCACTATAGGTGTGGCAGGGTATACTCAGACATGAGTCCCTTTCTCACTGCACCATCAGGATTCAAGCAAGCCGGGCCGAAGACGGCTGAAATGCCAGAAACCGGTCCCCGGTAGCTTGTCTCCTTTCTGGTGAAGAATTAGCTTGATAGTTTAGTCTGCCCTGTTCCCATGATGCACTGGGCCAGGGACAGACTGATTTGCATATAGCCAGGTTCTGAGCTGGGATGGTGCAGTGAGATAAATAACGGTGATGGATCAAGCCCTGATCTTTGGACTGGGTAAGAGTGGTCTGCTCAATTCAGACACTCTGTTCATCACCACCCCCTTTTCTGAATCGTTGTCCATGGATATGGTCAAAAGGTTAGGTTCTCATGAAATTCACACAAAAGAAAATCAAGGAAAGGTGTCCGGTTTGTCTTTTAAGGAATGTGGCATGATCAGAACAAATAGTCAATATTTGAAAACGTGTCAAAGTTGATTGCATCAGGCCATGGAAAAAACACAGCCTAAAGAGAAAGCAAATCCAAACATATTTTAAACTCATACTTCATTTAGTATAAAACCACTAGTTTATGGTAAAAAGCTTTATAAAATTACTCAAATATATCATATACAAGGCTCCCTGTTTTCCGTTTTTACTGATCTTTACTGATAAATACAGACAGAAAACCATTTATTTTCCTGTCTGTATTTATTTTTAAATGTGTATAAAAACGGAAATTGGGTTGTTTTTGAGTGATTCTAAATAATATCAGTCATGACTGCCAGGCCAATATTGTAAGGATTGAAATGCAAGGGGATTAAAAAAATAAAGGAAATTTATGAAAGAGCCTTAAACAGCAGTAGATTTGCACAACCTTGATACTAAAATTTGCATGATTTCTTATAAGTGCATATTTTATCATCTGAGTGTGTGTGTATAATTGAAACTTGTCAGGTGTTCAGGCACAAGTGTACATTAAACGGTTAAATAAATGCAGCGATATACCCATTTTAGCTTCATTTGTTCACAAAACCTAAAATAAATATGAATAAATACTGGTAAAATTAGCAACGAATGAATAAATATGGATAAATACAGACGGAAATGACAAAAATATAAATACCTTAAAACCGGGAGACCTAATCATATACAAGCAATCTGTAATGTTTGTCAATGGCCAATACACATAAATATGCAACTCTGATTATGGCCTACAACGCATTCTCAAATAGTAACACGTAAAATATGTTTTAAATCGTTTGAACACAATCATTTTCATTAATCTAGAGTCTACATAACATTAGGCATTTAAATTATATATTTCACAGCTCTTACATGTAAGGTAAGAGTTTTGAACCAATGTATGTTAGCCAGGTACTCTGCAAGAAAGGGAAACAACCTTTACAACGCAGTCATCACATCCCACTACATTTACAACGCTGTCATTACATTGCAACATCCTTTACAACGCATGTCACTACAACGCAGCCTTTACATTGCATGTAACTACAACGCATGACCCTACAACGCATGTCACTACCACGCAGGCAATGTATCGCTTGTCATTACAACGCATACCATTACAACGCATAGTACCCATACACTATCCAACATTTACCCTACTGTTGCACCCCCTGGAGTTATAATAGTAATTTTTACCCCTACACTATCCAACACTTATCCCACTCTTGCACCCACTGGAGTTAAATTAGTAATTTTACCCCTACACTATCTAACACTTACCCTACTGTTGCTCCCACTGGAGTTAGTGTAGTAATTTTTACCCCTCCGCTATCCAACAATTACCCTACTGTTGCACCCACTGGAGTTAAATTCGTAATTTTACCCCTACACTATCTAACACTTACCCTACTGTTGCACCCACTGGAGTTAGAGTAGTCATTTTTACCCCTCCGCTATCCAACACTTACTCTACTGTTGAACCCACTGGAGGGAGATTAGTAATTTTACCCCTACACTATCCAACAATTACCCTACTGTTGCACCCACTGGAGTTAGAGTAGTCATTTTTACCCCCACACTATCCAACACTTACCTTAAATGCAATGTAATTGTATGCGTCGTAAAGGTATTATGCGATGGAATTGATGCATTGTAAATGTAGTTTTAAAAAATTTGTTGTAATGGCAGGCGATGTAAATGTATGCGTTGTAAGGAATGTTGCAGTGTAAAAACTGCTTTGTAAAGGACTGCGTTGTAAATGTATGTGTTGTAACTAGGGGTGGGCAGAAAACTAAGCTCTGCCAGCGTAGTGGATAAAGCCAGCCACCCCAACTTTCCGGCCCAGTCCCTGCTTCCGAAAGCTGCCAGGCTGGGGAGAGCCTCCCTGGGCCCAAGTGGACCCCCGTCCCCAGCGCCCAGACCCTCGGCTGGCTTCCAGGACAGGGGGCTCCCGCACCCTGGGGCCCACCAGACGCAGCACGAGCCCAGGGCCCAGTCCCAGCTTCCGAACCCTAGCCATGGCCGGGGAGAGCCTCCCCCGGCACTGGCAGACCCACCCCCGGTCCCCAGCACCCGGACCCTCGACTGGAACTGAGGAGGATTAAGCCCAGGCCACTTTGGGGAAGGACAAAAGTTGGAGTTAGCCCGGCCACCAGCCCGCAGGGCCATCTGGTCACCCAGCCCGCATGGCCATCTGGTCACCCTGCCTGCAGGGCCATCTGGTCACAGGGCCATCCCTCATGGCTCAGCAGGGTGACCAGATGGCCTGGGCCACCGGCTGGGCCTCCCCTTCCCGCTGCTCCTTGGCAAGTCGGGCAGGGAGGTGAGCAGAAGCCACCTGGGGGAAGGAGCCTCCAGAGCGGCTGCCTCGGTGCGCCTGGCCACCCTCGCCGGACTGCACGGGCGACTGGGTACGGCACCCTCCCCGGCCATCTGGGCGCTGGGTCGTCCCGGGCCATCTGGTCACCTGGCTGCGTGACCAGATGGCCCTGCGGACAGGGTGACAGATGGCCCTGCGAGCAGGGTGACCAGGTGGCACTGTGGGCTGTGTGACCAGATGGCCCTGCGGGCTGGCAGCCGGGCTAACTCCAACTTTTGTCCTTCCCCAAAGTTCTATAAGCCCCCACTACGTGGGGTCTTAATAGTCGAGGAAAATGGGCTCCCCGGGCAGGCCGTCGGGGCGAGGACTGGCCTGGGCTTAACCCTCCTCGGTTCCAGTAGAGGGTCCGGTTGCTGGGGACCGGGGGTGGGTCTGCCAGTGCTGGAAGAGGCTCTCCAGAGCCATGGCTAGGGTTCGGAAGCAGGGATTGGGCCCGGGGCTCGTGCTGCGTCCGGTAGCCAGCCGAGGGTCCAGGCGCTGGTGACAGGGGTCCGCTGGAGCCCGGGGAGGCTCTCCCCGGACTGGCTAGGGTTCGGAAGCTGGGACCAGGCCCGGGGCTTGTGCTGCGTCCCAGGGTCCCAGGTTGCAGGAGCCCCCCGTCCTGGAAGCCAGCCGAGGGTCTGGGCGCTGGGGACGGGGGTCCACCGGGGAGGCTCTCCCCAGCCTGGCTAGTCTTCAGAAACTGGGACTGGTCCCAGGGGTCGTGCTGCGTCTGAAGGACCCCAGGGTGCGGGAGCCCCCTGCCCTGCAAGCCAACCGAGGGTCCGGGTGCTGGGGACAGGGGTCCACTGGGGCCCGGGGAGTCTCTCCCCAGCCAGGCTAGGATTCTGAAGCTGGGACCCGGCCAGGGGCTCGTGCTGCATCCGGGGGACCCCGGGGTGTGGTAGCCCCCCGTCCTGCAAGCCAGCCGAGGGTCCAGGCGCCGGGGACGGGGGTCCACTGGGGCTTGGGGAGGCTCTCCCCGGCCTGGCTGCTTTCGGAAGCAGGGACTGGACTGGGGAGCAGGGGTGGCTGGCTTTATCCACTACCCTGGCAGAGCGTAGTTTTCTGTCCACCCCTAAACGACCCTGTGGTACAGGAGCCCCCGTCCTGCAGCCTGGCGAGGGTCCGGGTGCCGGTGACGGGGTCCATCGGTCCAAGGGAGGCTCCCTTAACCTGTCTGGGATCAGTAGCAGGGACTGGGCGAGGTGGGGGAGTGGCTGGCTAAGTCCTTTCCACAGTTTAGTAAGAGTTTGCATCATACATTTGGCCAGAAATGCTAAATTTTCATGTTTCATTTCCATGACATCTTTGTTAGAAATTTAAGTAATTAGTTATAAAATTAATCTCAACATTACAATGTTTATTGACTCTACTGTTCCCTAACTAACCAAGAACACTTTTATGGTGCTGAATGGTTCAACTTCACCCGTCATTGGTATTGTTCTTCTACACATGTGCAAGGTGCACATTTAACTTCTGTTGTCGTTTTTGGTGATTTGGTCTCAAGCAGAAAGATCAGTACTTTTGCGCTAACAGTTTCCTTATTAGAATGTCTTTTCTTAGACTTGAATTTGCTGGGGTCTGTTGGCTTGCTCTTGGGCCTTTGTAGCAGCTTCTGCTTTGTTCTCTGCATTATCACTGAAACTACATTTGGCTCAAGCAACGCTATTTGTGTTACTGAAGTTGTCTCACCGCACCCCCTAGTTGATCAGAGAAAACTCAGAGATAATAACAAGTGTAACACCAGCCTCACGCTTTTACACAGGTATCAAAGGCAGGACAGGGGCGGCCAATTAGGCATGTGCAAGCTGTGCACCTGCACAGGGCCACCAAACCCCAGGGGCCCCCACGCCAATATATATCCTTAATATAATAATCCTCTGAGGATGGATACATATTTGTGTGGGAGACCCTGGCAGGGATTTGGTGGCCTCCGGCTCTATTCCACTTCCAAACACCCTGACCCCCCCCTCTTCACTGGCCTCCGCGCCTGCGTTCCTCCTGGTTCCTGAACTGGGGGGGGGCTCCGTCCCGCTCGGACCCCCTCTTCCCGGTCCCCCTACCTACGCTCCCTGCCCAGGGTCCCCATGAGCCTAGAGCCGCCCTGAGCAGGAGATGTGCATTCTCGCTCTGGAGCTCAGAATGGATTTGGGTAGGTTCTCTTTTCATGTGTCCTTCTCAGGCTGACTTCCAGACTGTGTCATCTTCTAGAGCGAGGCTTCTCCTCACAGGGCTGTCCGTAGACTGGAGCATCCTCTACAGAGGTGTGATAATTTTGCAGCTGTCAATCAACAGCCACACTGACAGGGATCAGGAAAAGAGACGAAAGGCTGATCCCTTCCACAGGGCTCTTCCCACTGTGAACAACAGGCACCGCAGCTCACCCTCCACCAAAGGGCTGTGCTTCAGGAGGACTTATCAGCAACTCATTGCTGCAAAAGGACCTTATTGCATCACTAAAGGTAAGGCTGTCTCCTCCTCTCTACTTCAGTGCTTGGTCCCCTCCTTCTAGTGTCAGGAAGGTCAGCAACACATTTTCACTGCCTGGGAATATAATCTCAGCTCCATCTTGTGCACAGATCTGGAACTTCCCAAATGGAACCCACAGGCCTTTTTCACTCCGTTTCGCTCAGACACACACAATGCTTGTATCACCTGAACTACAAACATACTCGCAGGCACGGATGTACGTTGTTACAACGCATTCTTTTACCACGCATGCCCTTACAACGCAGGTTTTTCAACGCAAGTTGTTACAACGACTTGCGTTGGGGGGTGTTGGATAGCGAATAGTTGATATTCTATTCCAACTCTATTCCCTGTGGAGAAGTGTGGCTCAGGGGTTAGAGGCGGCAGACCCGGAAGCTGAGATCGGTCCTGGACCAGGGTACAATTCCCCGCCTCGGCGGGTCTTGGGCTCAAAAATTCCACGGACTCGATAATTCTCGTTCCGGTGCCTACTCGACTCATGGGTTCACACTCTGTGACTCTGGGCAATAGCTTGCTTAATCTCCACTACGGCCCCTCGCGGCGGGATGCCTGGCTTTCACCTTGTGGATACCCTGCTGGGGTTATCTCACACGGGAATACCAGGACGGGTTCCCAAGGCAAGCGCCTTGATGCCTTCGGGTGATACGTGCGCTATATAAATCGCAATACATACATACATACAACTCCAGTCCCCGTGGATAGTAGGGAAGGTGTTGCATAGTAAATTAAACTATTACCTATCCTACAGCGCCCCCCAGCGCAATTTGTTGTAATGACTTGCGTTGAAAAACCTGCGTTGTAAAGGCACTGCGTGGTAAAAGTTGCGTCGTAAAGGATGTTTCCCCGCAAGCACACATGCACTGGGATGCTAAATATCAAAACAAAAGGCAGCTATGCTACAAGCTTGCGATTGGCATTTCCGGATTGGTATGGTTGTCGGCAGGCCAGTGGCGTAACGATAATTGAGGGGGCTCCGGACTCTATTAGGAGCTCTCAGGTCGAAGTGCAGTGCTGAGGGGGCCCCCTTGAGTTTGATGGCCCCCCCCCCACACTGCGGGGGATGCGGGGGCCTGTGTTACGCCCCTGCGGCAGGCTCATAACGGTCCTGGCGTATATTACTTTTTACAAGCTGGCTCACTTTTGTGGCAACCCCTTTTATTACATACCTACACAGTCCGGGTTGGCCATAGTTACAATTTTGTTGGTGCTGCGATTGTTTGCCACAATATACTCTGCCATGCTGTGATAAAAGACATACGGTGTGTGGCAGTTATACCTTTGGAGTTGTTGGTCTACAACTTGTAGTATTTGGACATTTCTTTAGCCCTGAAAAAGTCCAGCAGACGAAACACGTGCCATCTGCTTTTATGGAAAAATTATTCATGCCATGCAGGGACGATTGTAACAAATAAACTGAGATTTTTTTTTTTACTCATTTTCACACTGACTATTTATATTTACTTATCAGGGATCTTTCGGAACGAGGGAGAGTGTTCTTTGGTGCTTTTTCCTCGATCAAAATAAAAGTTCGGATTCCAGTTTCACACACAGTTGGGCACTCAGTGCAGGGGTACATGTCTGGTTAGCATGCACAGTACATTCCCGTCCTGACAATAATCTATCCAGTAACTCGCTCCACTTCAGCCCCTCTTTAGACTTCTGTTGTCAACACCTAGGCTCCCATTTGCACACTCTTACTACTGCCCTTATTTCTTACTGATGCACACTCTTTTAATTGTCTTCTTTGCATCTCTACCACATTCCCTGGTGTTTCTAGTGCTGCATTATGTATGGTCCTGCAGGGCTCAACATCAGGATATACAGTTTGTTGTGCTTTTTGTTACTCTTCTCTCACTTTGTAATGTTGACCCTTCTACTGAGTTTCATCACAGCTTATTTTTGCACAGTTCCATCTGCTAATTTACCTTGGGCCAGATGTAGGTCGCCAATTACCGGTCGGTAACGGCTGATTTCGGCTGTTACCGACCGGTAATTGGTTTTTGAGATGTAGGGGGCCCGAATTTTACAGAATCTGTAAATTTACCGATTCGGTAAAATACCGACTCGGTATATTTACCGAATCGGTAATTCCAGATGTAGGTGGCACTTAAAATAGTGCCACAGGCCCTTTAGAATTCGTTATTTACCATGAAATACTATCTCATGGTAAATAAGGAATTCCTGTGTACATGCACATCTGTGCATGTACACCTGTGCCATGTGACACATACATGCCCTTAGGGCATGTATGTGTGCCACATGGCACACAAGCCTGAAACAGGGGTGCAACTGGGTGTCAAAGTGACACCCTGTCCCCCTTGTCAATTCGGTAATTTTACCGAATCGGTATTTACCAATTCTGTAATTGACATTGATTCCTATGGGCCTCACGGCCCATAGGAATCAATGGCAATTACTGAATCGGTAAATACTGATTCGTTAATTATCGAATCTTACCGATTCGGTAAATATACCTACATCTCGATTGCCAGTTCTTAAATACCAAATCGGTATGATTCGGTATTTACGAATCGGTAATCGGGGATTACCTACATCTGGCCCCTTATTCTTTCTGTGCTTCATGCTTTGTCCTTTATAGAGCACTCTAAGGCCCGTTGTGAGGGCTGTAGCATCATTTACTTCAAGCGCTTAGAAGCAACAGATGCAGAGTAGATAGTTTTACTAATACTGTTAATGTATAAATAAGGCCCATAGTCCTGTCACACAATTGTAATAGAAAACCGGATGACCTCCTTATTAAATAGGGAGTGCCTGAAGGCTTTAAACGTCTGTGACTCTGTCAGGAAGGTTCGGAGGCTTCGGATTATGCTTCTCTTTCTTTACTACTGAAAACATAGCAACCAACCACATTATTAACCCCTTGGGCGCAGCCGCTATTCTGCGCCTGTGCGGCACTTTTAATAAGTGGGCGGGTTCATGACGGCCCCCAGCCGTCATCAGCACACGAGCACCGTGATGCATGACGGCTGGGGGCCGTCATCAGCATAGAAGGGGTTAAACAAAAATAATAAACATATCAGCTACACATCCCATGAGTCATTGCTTTAGCATCAGTACTGCCAAACCAACCAGGACCAACTAGCCCCTATAAGACCTGACGAGCATGTATTCTGTCCTCTTTCTATGCTGCTGCACAGCCACAGACTTCCAAAAGTAAAAGAAAGTGCTGTAATGTAATTGAGATTCCTTCTGTATCCCATAACAGAATGCTGGCGTTAGCGCTACAAGCGGGCCCCCTTGCGAATTATATCCCCGCCATTTGACTTTGGACAGATCTTTTACCGCTGTTTTGGGCGGGCGGCCGGCCGCCTGACTCCGCCTACCAACCACAGCTTCTCCGCCTGGCCCGGGTGAGGAGAAACTCACTTCATGGACAATATTGTCAACCTGAAATTAGCAACACCAACCAATTGACACCCCCTAGAACTGTGTAGTTCACTTTCGCTCACTTGAGTGTTTGGACGGAGGCATGTTGCGCCACCGACCTTTTGGTATTTACTGTTATGTTGCCTTTTCTTGGCTTTATGTACCCCCCTTCTTCCTTACCCATGTACACGCAGAGAGAGCAATGTATATTGTGTTGGCGGTTGGAGAAGGGTCGGGACGTGGGATTGGGATCGAGATGCCAGGAGAAAACTCCACCTGCTGAATTGGACACGGCTGGCGGGAGTGGGTTGTATATAAACAATGATCATGGCTGAAATCCAGATCTGTACCTGGAATGTCAGGGGCATGCACACACCGGCAAGACGATATCAGATTTACTCCTACCTAAAACGTCACAAGATACACATAGCACTACTACAGGAAACACACCTGAACACAGCAGAGGTACGCGCGTTGCACTGCAAATGGCATGGGCAGCTGTACGCCACAGCATACTCTTCCTTTGCACGCAGAGCTCTCCTATGGGTCCGCCCTGGGACCCCCTGGGCGGTCACGGACACACATATAGACCCTGAAGGCAGGTATGTGGGGGCTCAGGGCAGACTAGATGGACAACAAGTGGTACTGGCTTCCATATACTCCCCAAACACTGACCAGGGTGGTTTCCTCACGCACCTCTCCACGACAATGGCGACTTGGCATGTGGCCCCGTGGATATTGGGGGGTGACTATAATTGCATACTTGATGCGACATTGGACCGCTCCTCCCCACCCCAGGATGGCGCGTCGACACACAGTGCCATGAAGGCGTTACTCAGCTGGGCTGCGCAGTGGCATCTACATGATGCTTGGCGGACTCACAACCCCACGACAAAGGAATAGTCCTACTATTCAGGCGTGCATGACTTGCATGTGCGACTGGACAGATTCATGGTGAACACTGAACTTCTCCCGCTAGTCACGGACACACGATACATGGGCCGCACACACTCAGACCATAGCCCACATTTCCTGACCATTGTTTGGGAGCGGCCACACCCCCCCATCCCCACCTGGCGGCTCCAACCAGCGCTGTTGTTGGATGCGGCCTTTCGAGACTCACTTCTCGGACAGACAGCCCATTACTTTGAGGAAAATTCTGACACAGCATCCTCCCCCCAGATAGAATGGGACGCCTTCAAGGCCGTGATTTGCGGACATTGCCTGGGCACACAGGGGCACATGCGGAAACAAATAGAATGCGACCTGACACGGCTAGAGACCGATCTACTTAGACGGGAACAGGACGCGATCAATGGCGCTGAAAGCCCGTTGGCGGAGGCTCAGGCGGAACACACGCGCCTCCTAGAAAGGTTGCACAGTATCAACTACGCCACCCACTCAGCACGAACACACCACCAAAGCGATAGACCCAGCAGATTATTGGCTTGGCTGATTTCGCGAGAAGATCGCGCAGCCCCAGTGGCAGCGATACAGGTAGACGAGAGGGGACTGCTGTGCTCAGAACGCCACATCCATGAAGCGTTTGCGGCCCACTACGATGCTCTGTATCGCTCTCGACTCCGCGACCCACTCCCTGACATAGCGGGGTATCTTTCCCACCTTCCGATGCCACAACTGACCACTGCACAACAGGATGAGCTGGGAGCCCCGCTTCTACCGGAAGAGCTCCGCGAAGCCATCTTCCAGCTGTCCAACGGCAAGGCCCCTGGCCCTGACGGGCTGCCGGCTGAATTTTATACGGCCGGCTCGGACATTCTTATTCCAGAGCTCCTGAAAATGTACACTGCGGCCACGGAAGACTCCTCCCTCCCACGCTCAATGAAGCCAACTTAATATCTATACCTAAACCTGGCAGGGATGGCACGCGAGTGGGCTCTTATCGCCCCCCTGGCCCTCCTGAATACGGACTACAAAATACTTGCCTCCACGGTGGGCCGGCGACTGGCTCCTATGGTCCCACATCTAGTACATCACGATCAGAACGGCTTTGTCCCAGCACGGCACACCTCTTATAACATCCGTCGCCTGTTCCGTTTGCAGGAATCTGCTGTACAACGCTGGCCATGCGCAGGGTGTTTAGTGTTGGACCTCGAGAAAGCATTTGATTCCATGGAGTGGCCGTACCTGAGGGCGGTGATGGAAAAATTCGAGCTGGGAGGCGACTATGAGAGCATGGTGGACCTACTCTACCAAAGACCTACGGTACGTGTCCGCACCGGAAACCTACTCTCTGACGTTATCCGTGTACGGAGAGGCACCAGACAAGGCTGCCCCTTATCCCCCCTGCTGTTTTCTTTGGCCATGGAGCCCCTGGCCACAATTTTTCGGACACGAGGAGATAAGTGGGGAATCCCAATGGCCGATGGCATCCATACGATCTCACTGTGTGCAGATGGCCTGCTACTGTATGTCAAGGATTTAACCAACATCCCTGGATCTATAGCAGACATCTTCCGAACCTTCGAGAGCATGTCAGGGCTGCGAGTCAACTGGTCCAAGTCAGGAGCCTATTCCTTCCACCCGGACACACCTGAAAGCGATATATGTCTTGGAGGTGAGAGGCTGCAGTGGTACTCCACCACATTCCGCTATTTGGGAATCCATATCTACCGGAACCCAACAGATGTCCTTGAGGCGAATCTGATAATGGCGATAGCCTCTATCCGTGCCCAGATCGGCTTCTGGAAGACCCTACCTCTGAATGTCCCTAGTCGAGTGGCACTAGCCAAGATGATAGTCTTGCCAAGGCTATTGTACTACTTCGCTAACATTCCGGTGTATGCCCCCAATAGGATATTTCGGGACCTGGAGACTCTACTTCGTGGTCTAGTCTGGAACACGGGCCGGCCTCGCGTGGCGCTAATGAAACTATACATGACCACCGAATCGGGCGGCCTAGCAGTCCCTAACATGGAATTGTATTACTTAGCGGCGCAGATGCAATGGGTATCGGGATGGCTGTGCGGCAAGAACCTAAACGACACGGCCACGGACACCGCCATCTGGACACAAACACAGGTCTGCACATTGTTCCATCCTCTGACCCACTCCGCCAGTCCTTCTCAACTGCACCTAGCAGTGGCGCGCAAATGCTTTCTACGATGTTTGCGACTCACTCGAGCAACGAAACCATATGCTCCGATAATCCCACTACTGGGCACACCCAGAATAACAGGAGCGCTGACAGAGGCCCCACTAGCTAGCTGGCCACAAGCGGGAGTGGAAACGCTGGGAGACCTCTACGAAGACAGGGCTCTGCTTTCCTTTGTAGATCTCACCGTAGGCACCAATTTACCGGCCGGGCAATTCTTATTACATGCATCCCTCATACACACATTGTCTACCAAGTGGGGCGATATAGCTGAAGAGTTGCCAATGCACCACTTCATGCAGTATCTGCACGCCATGGGCAACGGCTCCCACATAGTGCATTGGCTGGCACAGGCCCTGCTGACCCATACACAACCCTTCACCACGCAACTAAGAGAGAAGTGTGCTGCTGACAGGGAACGGAACTGGACCGACAAGGAGTGGGCGATGGTGTTGGCTGGACCAACTAATATCCCACGGAACCCCCGTTTTAAAATCATCCAATTTTACATCTTGCACCGGGCCTACCTCACACCCGACAAGATAAACAGATATTTCGCCATCATCGATACTGCCGGTCAACGGTGCTTCCTGATAGGAGAGATATCCTACATATGCTTTGGCAATGCCCTAGTATTCAATCATAGTGGGATGAGGTCACATCACTACTCACACAAAGCACTGACGAACATGTACCGCGCACATGGGAGGCCTGCATTCTGGGACTCTACAAACGCACGAAGCTGAATAAAGTAAATACACGGTTCTGGGACATGGGCCTGATCACAGCTAAGCGCTTGCTTACCAAACACTGGAAAGCCAGCGCCCCACCACATGTCAGACATTGGTATACGTCTGTAGTAATCATGGAGACAGCACAATAAGATAGCTTGTAGTCTTGGCTTATTCAGCTTAGGAGAAGCACAGCGACAGAGGGGCAGGAACAGCTATCAACTGCCAGAAGGCCACATTCTAACACAAAGCATAGAACATACAAGAACAAAGGTTCTAACTACAGGTGCCTGGGAGGCACAACACAGTGAATACTACATTATCCTCTTTCCTGTAAAACAAAAGAAGAAACATTCGTAGGTGAAAATGGAGAGAGAAAAGGAAAAGAAAGGAAAAGAAAAGAAGGGAAGAAAGAAAGACCAGAAAATGGGACAGGTAGGAAAAGGAAAGAGAAAACACCACTGGATGTGAAGAGGAAAAAACAGAAGCAAAAGGTTATCTGAACCTGGCAGGAATCTTACACACTCTATGACTCCTGCGAGGCCCAGGTACAAAGGCAACATCAACACTACTGCCATTTCCGTTATTTTCAGCAGTACTTAAACGTTTGTCGTTTAAAACAGAGCTAGGATTGGACTGAGGGACACAAGGGAAGGCATCATTACTACTAACCTTCACAATTTTACAGATGTTCCACCAATCCTTATTATTCACACGTACAGCATTCCCGCAGACCTTATCAACCACAAGTGGCTGAGAGAATTTGCTTCTACCCTTGGTGACATGAACAGGATTTTTAATTCGAACGATATCACCTGCACAAATATCATGGGGAGCAGATCTCTTCCGTTCATCAAAATAGGTTTTTTGCTTCTTTTGAGCTTCAGAGACATTGTCTCTGACAAAATCATCAACACCATCCATAACATCCATCTCCACCCATTTTGACATCCAGCCCGGACAAATTTTAGTAGAAGGTTTCCTACCCCTCAGGAGTTCAAAGGGAGAAACCCCGGTAGAAGAATGGGCTGTTGTACGGTAAAACCATAACATGGAACGCACAGCATTCTCAACCACACACTTACTGGCAATGGCCCACTGGACACAGTTGTTGAGAACACGGTTCATCCTCTCAACAAGGCCATTGGCCTGGGGATGGTAAAGAGAACTTTTTTTATGAGTCACACCACCCTGTTTAAGGAAAGATTCAAATTCACAACTGACAAATTGGACACCATTATCAGTCATGACAACTGAAGGAAAGCCTTCTCTCAAGAAGATGTCTTTCAAAAAAGAAATAACACTAGCAGAGGAGGGTTCACTGATAAAAATGAATTTCCGGCCATTTGGAGTAATAATCAATGGCAACAATGGCAAAACGGGAACAAGGAGGTAAAAGATAAAAAGGACCAACTAGATCAACTCCAATCTTTTCCCACGCCCTTTCAGGAAATTGAACGGGTTCCAAAGGGGGAGACCTGACCTTGTGACTTTTGTCTGAGGACTTGCAAATGACACAATTGTCAACTAAAGTATCAACACAAACGTCCATCTGTGGCCACCAAAACACATCTCTCAACCTACGTTTGGTGAAAGTTTTCCCTAAATGTCCTTCATGTGCACCATCCACCAGACGCTTCCGCAAACTCTCAGGGGGAATAAGCCTACCACACCGCATGAGAATGCCATCTTCAACAGTGAGTTCATCAGCAACTTTGACAAAGGTTTGGAAAAGACCAGAAACATTCTTTTCCTTAGGCCACCCAGACTTCAGATAATTCACAACCTGAAGGAGTACCACATCCTTCAATAACTCCCTCTTCCACTCAACTTCACTGATAGCACACATACCTTCAAGATCCGAAGCCGCAACAAAACAATCCTCAAGATCATCTTCCTTTTCAGCCTCAGAATCATTATCAGCTAATGGGAACCGAGAAAAATAGTCGGCTCTGACATTCTTCGAACCAGGCAGATAAACAACCTCAAAGTCATACTGAAGAAGCTTTGTGGACAGCCTAGCAATCCTAGGGGTATGCTCTTTAATCTTTTCTCCAGACAAGATAGAGACTAGAGGATTATGATCCGTACGAATCGTGAAATGACTACCCCAGAGATAGGGATGAAACTTCCTGACCGCCCACCAGCAAGCTAAAAGCTCCTTCTCAATGACGGAGAAGTTCACCTCAGCCCCACGCAAAACCCTTGAAGCATATGCGATGGTGTTATCGATTTGCCCATTCCTCTGAGTGAGAACAGCCCCAAGTCCAAACCCACTCGCATCCACAGTCACAACACATTCTTTGTTGGGATCAAAAGGTTTGAGGATGCTGTCCCCAACTAACTGTAACTTAATCCACTTGAAAATTTCTTGGCAGTTTTTATCCCAGACGAAAGGCACATTCTTTTTCAACATGTTAGTCAAAGGTTGAACTTTTGACGCATAGTCTTTGATAAATCTTGAGTAAAATTCACTGAGTCCAATGAAAGACTTTAAGCCAGATTTATCAACAGGAGGCGAAGCATCAACAATGGCTTTCACCAGACCAGGACGTGGTTCCACACCTTCATATGAAACAACATGACCCAGGAATTCCATTTTTTCTTTTAAGAAAACACATTTCTCTCTCTTTAATACAATCCCTTTTTCTTGCATGATTTCCAGAACCTGATTCAAAGAAAAGTCATGATCCACCTTGTTTTCGCCAAAAATCAAAACATCATCCTGGAAAACAATTACTCCAGGAGTGTCTCTAAACATCTGACTCATCAACCTTTGGAAAACTGCAGCCGCCGACGCAAGACCAAATGGCATCCTGCAGTATTGGAAGCTGCCAAAAGGTGAGACAAACGCAGTCAGATGTCTAGAAGATTGACTCTTTGGTAAGGGGTGTGAATCAATCCAGATGTTTTTGTTGAGACTGCGCAAATCCACACAGACGCGCAAATCCCCATTCCTTTTTCTGGCGACAACAAGAGGAGACAACCACAAGGACGACTCAATAGGTTCTATGACTCCTTTCTTGCATAACCCCATCAACTCCTTTTCCAAATCATCTCTCACGCTGAAAGGAACACTCCTGACCTTGTGTTTTATAGGGATAGCACCATCTTTAACTCTAATCTCATGGTTGAAACCTTTAATGATGCCAAGGCTATTCCCGAATACAGTGGGGAATTTAGAAATCAATTTCTCGACATAGTCATTTGAGACAATGACTGCCAAACTCTCAACGTTGTCACAAGATTCCTCGATACTAATCTGTTCTATAGAACCAGGTCTAAGGATCATCTTAAACAATCCCTGGTGGAACCACCCCAAAATGTTTAGGCCTTTTAAAGAGACATAAACTTTACCCAAAATCCTCCTTCCCCTGAACTGAATGATGTCTTCAAAAAAACCAAGAAGAGCTATCCTACGCCCTTCATAAGAAACAGGGGTTCTGTCGGGTGGTAGGAGGTTCCTTTCAGGCCAAGTCACATCAAACAGTTCTTGTGTGATCATAGTTACTCTACGCCTGAATCTACTAACAAAGTGATCAACTTGTCACCCACACCAAAATCTTCATAAGGATCAACACAATCAGAAGGATCCCCAACAATGACACCATCATCCCGTACCACCACAACCATGTCCCTAAGGTCGTCTTGGATGGTGTTCATAGAGTCAGATTCATCACCAGTACTTCCATATGACTCTGAGAGATTCCCAACTGTATTGACAGTACCCAGACTCTGGGATTTGTTGCTGAAAGTAGAATTCCCCTGTTTTGAGACTTGACATATCTTTGCATAGCGGAGCGCTTCAATAGCTGTTACTGGGGGACTCCACACAGGACAGATCACTGGACACACCGACCATGGAAAAGGCAGTCCCTGTTAGACACCGCCGACCCCATGTGCTCATTTTCTTGCCACAGTGAGCTATACCATCAAATACCTGTAACCATTATAACGGTATCCCGGATGTACAATTGTCAGTTCCTCTAACGCCAGTTCTGGCATAGACACCGGAGACAAAAACGGCCCCAGACTCGTCCTATACAGGTAACAATCATACCATCTTCTGAAGTCATTTAAGGGGCAGGATCAGGCATTTTCTCCACAATTGGGAAAATATTACACACAATGCATGCATTTTGCAGACGGTGCAGGGCTATAAACAGGAATTCTATGGGACTCCCAAACAAGGCTGTCTCCTCTTCCCTCTAGTTTTTTTCTCAGACAGAAAGTCTTTTCATAGGCTCCAAAATCCAAGAACTAGTCCGAAAGGAAGTGGTGGTCCCTACTCTTCCGCACCCCAGGGGCTTTGTCAGTGCCATTGTTTTCATGCAGAAGGGCGGAGGCTCCACCGAATTCTCAACCCCAAACAATCAAATGCCTAGGTGGCCTATCGATACTTCAAAATGGAGGGCATTCACCTTCTCAGAGACCTTTTGCAAGAAGGAGACTAGATGGTTAGGCTTGACCCTAAGGACATCAATTTGACTATTACGATGTTTCCTGCACACAGGATATTTCTATAGTTTTGGTGGTGACAGATTTGGTTCAAAGTTGCAGCTCTGCCCTTTGGCCTACCGTCTGCCCCTTGGTGTTTTACTAAACTGATCGCCCAGTGACAGAGACTCTCAGAGAGAAAGACGTGCGATTGATCATACACCTGTTCAATACTATTATCATGGCTTAAGATAGACAGTGAGAGTCCTCCCCCATCTCTCATGAATGATTAAGCTACTCCAGGAATCGGGGCACGTCACCAATGTCTTGAAGCCTCTATTAGTTCCATCTCAGAGTTTGGAATTCCTGGGGTTTATGGTGGATTCCGTCCTGGCCCTACTCAAGCTCCCTACCTCAAAGATAGTGTCCAACAAGAAAGAGTTGAGACAAGCATTGTCCTCTCAAACAATCACGTTGTGGATCTTAGCCAGGCTAGTAGGTCTTCTGGCATCATCCATCCAGGCTATAGTCTCGGGACCCCTCCATTATTGGGCTCTGCAACAGCTCAAAACCCTCCACCTCTGGAAGGGGTTGTCCTATTTAGAATAGATAAAGGTCTCGGAAGAGGCGAGAATGGAGATAGCCTGGGGGATCGATCATATGGATGCCTGGAAGGGCAAGGCCAGTTTCTCCAGTGTTCTGGAGCTGATCATAAAGTCTGAAGCCAGCAGGTGGGGCTGGAGAGCAAAATGTGGCCAGATTGCCACTAGGGCCGATAGTCTCTGAAAGAACTTTCTCTCCACATCAATTACCTCGAACTTCTGGAGGGATCCCTTGCAATCAAGACACTATTCTCTCGCAAGATGAAATGTTGCATCCTCCTGCGGATGGACAATATCTCTGCTGTGAGGTACATAAACAAGCTGGTAGGTACGCACTCGGGACTCCTGGTGGAGATTGACAAGGACTTCCGGCATTATTGCCTGGACCATCAGATAGCTGGGATATGAGAGTATATCCTGGGTCAGATAAAAATAGTTCCTTCAACACTCCAGCGACTGAAGTTTGCATTGTGAACCTTCAGTGTTTTGAATCAGTTGTGGGACAGATCTGTTTGCTCCACGTCTGAGCATGCAACTCTGGATATTCTTTAGCTGGACACTGGACCCCTAGTGGTGAGTTTGGATGCATTTCTTCAGTCATGGATTGCGAATTTGCAATATGCCTTTCCCCGTACCCGGTGATTCAGAGGGTTCTCGTTCAGGTGAGATGTCAAACGGCAGAGCTTATTCCAGTGAGGGGCAGGCAGAAGCCAGATGAAAGCTTGGCTCGGAGAGTTTCTAGAAACGATGGCAAATGCCAGGCATTTCAGAACAGACTGCTTTCTGCCTCTCTCAATCTGCCCCCACAAACACCACACATAAGAGATATGCTGCAGCATGGCGACAATAGGTTAATTGGTGCAATGAGTGTGGATCCCATTGGGGCAGATGTGCAATTGAGTGTTCATTTCTTATCCCCGCTCGCTGCTCAGGGCAGGGCCTACAGAACGGTCAGCAACTTCCGTGAAGCCATCTAGCGGCTGGTCACCCTCACTTAGGTAGGAAACAGGTAGGGAAACACCTGTTATGCTGCATACTCCCAAGCCTAGATATTCAATCCTGTGGGATGTTGATGTCTTGCTCCGTAGCCTGGGCTGCTTTAGCCCGGCTGTCCTGCTCTGTAGCCTGGGCTGCTTTAGCCCCGCTGTCTTGCTCTGTAGCCCGGGATGCTTTAGCCCCGCTGTTGTGCTCTGTAGCCCGGGCTGCTTTAGCCCCGCTGTCTTGCTCTGTAGCCCGGGCTGCTTTAGCCCCGCTGTCTTGCTCTGTAGCCCGGGCTGCTTTAGCCCGGCTGTCCTGCTCTGTAGCCTGGGCTGCTTTAGTCCCGCTGTCTTCCTCTGTAGCCCGGGCTGCTTCAGCCCCGCTGTCTTCCTCTGTAGCCCGGGCTGCTTTACCCCCGCTGTCTTCCTCTGTAGCCTGGGCTGCTTTAGCCCCGCTGTCATGCTCTGTAGCCCGGTCTGCTTTAGCCCCACTGTCGTGCTCTGTAGCCTGGGCTGCTTTATCCCCCCTGTCTTGCTCTGTAGCCCGGGTTGCTTTAGCCCACTGTCGTGCTCTGTAGCCTGGGCTGCTTTAGCCCCGCAGTCTTGCTCTGTAGCCCGGGCTGCTTTAGCCCGGCTGTCTTGCTCTGTAGCCTGGGCTGCTTTAGCCCCGCCGTCGTGCTCTGTAGCCGGGGCTGCTTTATCCCCCCTGTCTTGCTCTGTAGCCCGGGTTGCTTTAGCCCCGCTGTCATGCTCTGTAACCAGGGCTGCTTTAGCCCCGATGTCTTGCTCTGTAGCCCGGGCTACTTTAGCCCTGCTGTCTTGCTCCGTAGCCCGAGGTGCTTTAGACCCGCTGTCATGCTCTGTAGCCTGGGCTGCTTTAGCCCCGCTGTCGTGCTCTGTAGCCCGGGCTGCTTTAGCCCCCTGTTGTGCTCTGTAGCCCCGGCTGCTTTAGTCCCGCTGTCTTGCTCTGAAGCCCGGGCTGCTTTAGCCCCGTTGTCATGCTCTGTAGCCTGGGCTGCTTTAGCCCCGCTGTCTTGCTCTGTAGCCCAGGCTGCTTTAGCCCCGTTGTCGTGCTCTGTAGCCCGGGCTGCTTTAGCCCCGCAGTCTTGCTCTGTAGCCCGGGCTGCTTTAGCCCCGCTGTGGTGCTCTGTAGCCCAGGCTGCTTTAGCCCCGATGTCGTGCTCTGTAGCCCGGGCAGCTTTAGCCCCGCTGTCCTGCTCTGTAGCCTGGGCTGCTTTAGCCCCGCTGTCCTGCTCTGTAGCCTGGGCTGCTTTTGCCCCGCTGTCTTGCTCTGTAGCCCGGGCTGATTTAGCCCGGCTGTCCTGCTCTGTAGCCTGGGCTGCTTTTGCCCCGCTGTCTTGCTCTGTAGCCCGGGCTGCTTTAGACCCGCTGTCATGCTCTGTAGCCTGGGCTGCTTTAGCCCCGCTGTCTTGCTCTGTAGCCCGGGATGCTTTAGCCCCGCTGTTGTGCTCTGTAGCCCGGGCTGCTTTAGCCCCACTGTCGTGCTCTGTAGCCTGGGCTGCTTTAGCCCCGCTGTCTTGCTCTGTAGCCTGGGCTGCTTTTGCCCCGCTGTCTTGCTCTGTAGCCTGGGCTACTTTAGACCCGCTGTCATGCTCTGTAGCCTGGGCTGCTTTAGCCCCGCTGTCTTGCTCAGTAGCCCGGGCTCCTTTAGCCCTGCTGTCTTGCTCTGTAGCCCGGGCTCCTTTAGCCCCGCTGTTGTGCTCTGTAGCCCAGACTGCTTTAGCCCCACTGTCGTGCTCTGTAGCCTGGGCTGCTTTATCCCCCCTGTCTTGCTCTGTAGGACGGGTTGCTTTAGCCCCGCTGTCATGCTCTGTAACCAGGGCTGCTTTAGCCCCGCAGTCTTGCTCTGTAGCCCGGGCTGCTTTAGCCCGGCTGTCCTGCTCTGTAGCCTGGGCTACTTTAGCCCCGCTGTCTTGCTCTGTAGCCCGGGCTGCTTTAGACCCGCTGTCATGCTCTGTAGCCTGGGCTGCTTTTGCCCCGCTGTCTTGCTCTGTAGCCCAGGCTGCTTTAGCCCCGATGTCGTGCTCTGTAGCCCGGGCTGCTTTAGCCCCGCTGTCCTGCTCTGTAGCCTGGGCTGCTTTTGCCCCGCTGTCTTGCTCTGTAGCCCGGGCTGCTTTAGCGCCGCTGTCTTGCTCTGTAGCCCGGGCTGCTTTAGACCCGCTGTCATGCTCTGTAGCCTGGGCTGCTTTAGCGCCGCTGTCTTGCTCTGTAGCCCGGGTTGCTTTAGCCCCGCTGTCATGCTCTGTAGCCTGGGCTGCTTTAGCCCCGCTGTCTTCCTCTGTAGCCCGGGCTGCTTTAGCCCCGATGTCGTGCTCTGTAGCCCGGGCTGCTTTAGCCCTGCTAAATTGCTCTGTAGCGCAGGCTGCTTTAGCCCCGATGTCGTGCTCTGTAGCCCGGGCTGCTTTAGCCCCGCTGTCCTGCTCTGTAGCCTGGACTGCTTTAGCCCCGCTGTCTTCCTCTGTAGCCCGGGCTGCTTTAGCCCCGATGTCGTGCTCTGTAGCCCAGACTGCTTTAGCCCCGATGTCGTGCTCTGTAGCCTGGGCTGCTTTAGCCCCGATGTCGTGCTCTGTAGCCCGGGCTGCTTCAGCACCGCTGTCCTGCTCTGTAGCCTGGGCTGCTTTAGCCCCGCTGTCTTCCTCTGTAGCCCGGGCTGCTTTAGCCCCGATGTCGTGCTCTGTAGCCCGGGCTGCTTTAGCCCGGCTATCCTGCTCTGTAGCCTGGGCTGCCGCAGCCTCCAGGACACACCAGACTCTTTCAGCAGACATGTACGCTGTTCTATTGTACTCGTAGGCTATTCAAACACCTTTGAAAAGTGGAGGAGGCTTTGTTTTTTTTAAATTTCTTCCTGTGCTCCCTGTGGCTGCCTCACTTCGCCCATTTGCAAGTCGTCCAAGACTTGGTGAGGACAGATGAAAGGCCCTGTTAGCATATTTCTCCCCTTTCTGCATTAACAAATACCTGCAGTGGTACCTTGTCATAGCTTAACTTCTCAGAAGGGGAAATAACATACATACCTTTGCTTTCAAATGCAATTGAGCAAGAAGGTCATATTGTGTTATATTGTCATTTCTATCACGCTTTCCCAATGCTTGTGAGACCCAAGGAGCTATTTCATCAAAGACAATTGACGGGGGATTTTACATTCGGTGAAGGGGATTCGGTGGGGGGGGTTCGGTGGGGGATTTTACATTCGGTGAAGTAGTGTGGCTCACTGGTTAGAGGCGGCAGACCCGAGAGCAGAGGACGGCCCGGGACCAGGGTTCGATTCCTGGCGCGGAAGGTTTCTGGACCAGGGTCAGCGGAATCGATAATTCTCTCGCCTCGGTGCCCACTCTGATCAGCGATCACACTCGGCAACTCTGGGCATTAGCTTGCCTCATCTTCACTAACGGCCCCACCAGACCGCCGGGGATGCCTGGTCTCACCCTGGAGATACCCATTAAGGGACCATCTCTCAGGGAAGCCAGGAAGGGTTTCGCAGCGGTCGAAGCGCCTTGGGACCCTACGGGTAAGTAGTGCGCTATATAAATGCCTATACATTTACATTTACATTCAAATTAAAAGTAAAATATGTATGACATTAGAATATAAATGTCAAAAATGTTTTTTCTTAGTGCCTTGAAACCATTTCTAACATAAGAAACTATTTAAACAGAATCTTACATCAATCAATCAATCAATCAGGGGTTTATAAAGCGCGCAACTCACCCGTGAGGGTCTCAAGGCATGAAGATATTGCATTTTGTCATGAGGTGCTATCAATGATTTTAATTGATGGTCCAGCCGCCACGTTTATCAGCTCTGCGCCTTCCAGGTAATTGTTGCTTTTAACACAGTTCGTTGTGGGCGCAGTAGGTTTGGTTGTACAGCGAAGTGCTCCTGGCGTTTTCCTTCCACAGAGCCTGATTTGGAGGTAATTGGGTAAACCCTGGTGCCCTTTAACAGCTTGAGTCACTGCCTTTGCACTTTTGGAGAACAGAACTCTTCATCTTATACCAAAACATTCCGAACAGAGGCTACAATGCAATCACACACTTCTATCCACCCACACAGAAGAATCGGTCTCAATCCTTTTGACTTCAAATTCATGTATAACAGCAGCGACAACTGAAGTGGGCCAGCCACTGAAAGCTCGAGCCAGGATCGAGTCTGAAGCCTGTCTCTGGCTCAGCTCGAAGTCCTGTTGGAAGCTCGAGCCCATGATGACCCGAGCTTTCATGTGGCTTCTGACGGATGTATGTTGTTACTAGGCATGCTTTTACAACGCATGCCTTTACCACGCAGGTTTTACAGCGCAAGTCGTTACAACGACTTGCGTTGGGGGCGCTGGATAGTGAATAGTTTAATTTACTATTCCAACTCCAGTCCCCGTGGATAGTAGGGAAGGTTTTGGATAGTAAATTAAACTATTCCCTATCCTACAGCGCCCCCCAGCGCAAGTCGTTGTAACGACTTGCGTTGTAAAAGTTGCGTGGTAAAGGTACTGCGTGGTAAAAGTTGTGTTGTAAACGCTGTTCCCCCTTCTGACTGCCTCTCTGCCCTCCTCACAATCCCCCTGCTAGCCAGGATGTGCTGTTACGGCTAATACAGCTGATTTTGGAACTGGGAAACTAGGTTTGAGTTTTGGCGTTAGCTCAAAATCCTGTGATTCTGGGAAAATCACGTATTCTCGTATGCCTATAAGCAATGAATGTGATCTTGTGGGGAAACATCACTTACAACGCAACTTTTACAACGACATACCATTACAACAGAACTTTTACAACGCAAAAACTTTTACCACGCAAAAACTTTTACAACGCATGTATTTACAACGCATGTTTTTACAACGCAGGTACCTTTACAACGCATACCATTACAACGTAAGTATTGGTAAGTATATAATTATATTTTAAATGTTATATGTTTGGGGTAAAGGGGTATTTTTAGGGTTCAGGGTCAGTTTTGGGTTTTTGGGTAAGGGGGTATTTTTGGGGTTCAGGGTCAGTTTTTAGTTTTTGGTAAAGGGGTATTTTTGGGGTTCAGGGTCAGTTTTTAGTTTTTGGGTAAAGGGGTATTTTTGGGGTTCAGGGTCAGTTTTTAGTTTTTGTGTAAAGGGGTATTTTTGGGGTTCAGGGTCAGTTTTTAGTTTTTGGGTAAAGGGGTATTTTTGGGGTTCATGGTCAGTTTTTAGTTTTTGGGTAAAGGGGTATTTTTGGAGTTCAGGGACAGTTTTTAGTTTTTGGGTAAAGGGGTATTTTTGGGGTTCAGGGTCAGTTTTTAGTTTTTGGGTAAAGGGGTATTTTTAGGGTTCAGGGTCAGTTTTTAGTTTTTGGGTAAAGGGGTATTTTTGGGGTTCAGGGTCAGTTTTTAGTTTTTGGGTAAAGGGGTATTTTTAGGGTTCAGGGTCAGTTTTTAGTTTTTGGGTAAAGGGGTATTTTTGGGGTTGAGGGTCAGTTTTGGGTTTTTGGGTAAAGGGGTATTTTTGGGGTTCAGGGTCAGTTTTTAGTTTTTGGGTAAAGGGTATTTTTGGGGTTCAGGGTCAGTTTTGGGTTTTTGGGTAAAGGGGTATTTTTGGGGTTGAGGGTCAGTTTTGGGTTTTTGGGGTACAGGGGTACAGGGTAAAAATAAATTAAAATTAAATGTAAATTAAATTAATTAAATTAAATTAAATTAAATTAAATTACATTAAATTATATTTTTAACAATTAATTTACGATTATAAAATTAATATATACTTACCAATACTTACGTTGTAATGGTATGCGTTGTAAAGGTACCTGCGTTGTAAAAACATGCGTTGTAAATACATGCGTTGTAAAAGTTTTTGCGTTGTAAAAAATGCGATGTAAAAGCATGCGTTGTAAAAACATGCGTTGTATCAACATAGATCCGATCTTGTGTAATGTAACCTGTGGTCATCTAAAGCGCTCCAATTTGGTTTTTGGGTGGAGGTCACGAAGAGGTAAAAACAAAGCCTTAACAAAAGGAAAGACAATGAAGATACCTATTTCCTGGCTGATTTATACAGTGTAAAACTAGAAAACTGGGATAAATCACTGTTTCACTGGTTAAATTGTGTGATCTTAAGCAAATAATTTATTTAATCAAAACTCTTTTTTCATATCTTATAATCAATACTTTTCAGTGCAGTCCTATAATGTGACATATTAATGTCAAAGCTGCATGTGTTAAAGAAAAAACTTTTTGAACAACTATCATATTTAAGGTGATATTTGTGATTTGCATAGCAAACATTTTCAGGGCTTGGCTCGTGCACGGGCTTTAAGATTCAAGCCAGGCTCTTGGCTCAGCTCAGCTCTCTAAAATTATTGGCCAACTTTAGTGAGAACACATTGCAAGTGCACATCTCTGGACATCATGAACAAAATGTACAAAACCTTTACAGATTGCATGACAAACGGGAAACAACACTTACAACGCAACTTTTACAACGCGCTACCGTTACAACAAAAGTTTTACAACGCAACATCCATTACAACGCATGCCATTACAACGCAACCATTATAATGAATGTCACTACAACGCATACCACTACAACGCATGTCATTACAACGCAGTCATTACAACACATACCATTACAATGCATACCTACACTATCCAACACTTACCCTACTGTTGCACCCCCTGGAGTTAGAATAGTAATTTTTACCCCTACACTATCCAATACGTACCCTACTGTTGCACCCCCTGGAGTTAGAATAGTAATTTTTACCCCTACACTATCCAACACTAACCCTACTGTTGCACCCCCTGGAGTTAGAATAGTAATTTTTACCCCTACTCTATCCAACACTTACCCTACTGTTGCACCCCCTGGAGTTAGAATAGTAATTTTTACCCCTACTCTATCCAATACTTACCATACATGCAATGTAATGGTATGCGTTGAAAATGTAATATGCGTTGTAGTGGAATGCGTTGTAAAGGTAGTTTCAAAGAATTCGTTGTAATGGTATGCGTTGTAATGGAATGCGTTGTAATGGATGTTGCGCTGTAAAAAATGTGTTGTAAAGGTATGCGTTGTAAAAGTATGCATTGTAACGACATACATCCATGACAAACATACTCCACCCATAGCACTCTCACAGAGCAGCGAGCTTTAGTGTCTCGTAAGGAGTATTAAGACTTATAGAAATACAACTAAAATGCAGTACAATTAACTTGAAGGACAAATGCCAGCTAGTAAAATAGGGAGCTGGGAATATTAATAATAATAATTGAAGGAGGGGAACAAAGAAGAGAAAAGAAAAGAAAGAAACTCACTGGGAAATTCCAAAGGATTTTTAAGACTTCCCTCACCCACTATATAGACACATGCTTCATCATAGGGCCGCTAACGCACCCTGGTGCAGACCAACACTCAGAGTGGAGAGCTTATTTTTCATAGAAAAGAAAAAAAACATCTCAATTCTCTGGTAACATTGCCTATCCCTACCTTATATAACTTTACAGACTTTACTCAGGCCCTGATAGAAAGCTGTATTTTTAATTTCCATTAGAGTGCAACTAGATGTTTGTGCACCAATCGGATTCTGAATTGTGTATCTATAACTATACCACACAATTTTCAGTTGACAGATTTTGCTGTAAAAACCTGGTGACATGTATCAGGGAAAAAATGCTCATAAATAAATGCTAAACATTTAGTACTCGGTGCAGTAAATGTGGATTCCACATGTTAATACTCATTCTGAAGTGGGAAACTCAGAAAAGAAGGTAATAACATCACCCAGTAAATAAGCTACACCAGGGTAGCAGTGATTACCGGATGCTGTAATTGTCGCCAGAATAATTCTCAACAGAGTTTAAATCTCCCACTCTTTTTTTAGGTTTGTTTCATGGTGATATATTTAAAGTACATAAAACAACAGTTATATAGCGAGAGAAAGATTGAGATAGATTTAAACTCATTAAAACTGAAACCCTCTGAATGTCATAAGTTTTGGTTAGAACCAGTGACGGCTGGCAGGGAACAGGGGTGGTGCGGAGAGGGGTTAGGGGGGCTGAAAAAACAAACTATAAAAAAAAACACTTACCTCTTGGGCCAGCCGCGTCTCTCCTTTCTGACGAGTCCTGGAACAGAAGCCGCTGGCACACAGGCTCCCCATAGCCAATGCAGAGTTGTGATTGGTCTGACACCGTGGTTCGGCGATTCAACAGGGACTATGAGCCTGTGCATGTTCCAAACCAGGCTGTGCATTGCAGCCTGGTGGGGAGCAAGCAAAGTCCGCATAAAGGGCCGGCTCAAGACGGTCGGCTACATCGTCATGTGCACTTAGAGTGTGCCCACCACTCCTCCCCCTGTGACCCCCATCCCCGCCCCCCCTAACTTAGCCCCATAACTAAGAAAAACAAAATGATAATAATGCTGCTATTATCATTTTACTTTTAGGTCAAGCATTCAAGACCTCTTGTATATACTTTAGTTTATATTTATATGTGTATGTACATTGAGGGCTCTGGACATCAGCCATAGCACTTGTCTGCTTTCGCTTAGAGACTTTTTAGGTTTAGACTAGAGTATAGCTTTAGCAATGCTTGTTTGTCGAGATTTATAGTAATGCTTTCAAAAGTCTACCCAAAACTGCGGATCGGGTACAGTTCATGTGAGCCAGGCGCGTGCACATCACATCACATAGCCTCGGCATCAGACATCAAAGGAATCCGCTCCCCCGCCCCCCCCCCCATCAGACTTCAAAGGAATCCGCTCATCATTTTTATCCATGTTCTGTTTCCTTCTCTTTTTCTTTAACAATTCCTAATCTTTCATGCCTTCCCTCTCTCACTAACTCCTCTGGTCCTAGGATTTTCCTCTCCCATCCCTAACGCCCCATTAGTGCACCCCCTGCAGTCATTTCCACAATCGTTATTCACGCCCGTACCTCCCAATCTGTCTTCATGTATCTTTTCTCTCTACCTCACCAATCACAACATTCATGCTCATCTCTTTACCTCGCTTCTCTGTTTCCCTTTCTCTCTATCTCTGTCTCACCTCTCTACTACATCCTGCCTGTCTCTCTCGGTCTCACTCACATATCTTTCTATCCCATCTCTCCTTATTTCATCTCATCTCTTCTACCTCACTCCTTTTTACCTCTCGTTTACCCTCTTTCTACATCTCTATGCACCTCAACTACAAAACCAGCCCTACTTTCACTCACCTCTGTCTACCTCATCACTCATAATACACTGATCAGTGCCACTTCTGTCTACTTGCCTTTTGAATCTTTATCAGTCTTCCACCTGTCTCTTTACCACTTTCTAGGCTTCTCTCTACCCCTGTAACAGTTCTCTTTAATTCAACATCTGCAGTTTCCATTACAGCTCGCCGTATCTCGCCCCATCTGCCTCACCTCACTCTCAAACGCATCTCTCTTTAGCCCACCTCTCTGTTTGTATCTCTTTCCACTTCACTTCACTTCACTCTGCCTCTGTCTCAACCTTATCTTTTCAGCCACACGTTGTTTAGAGATTGTGCACTTTTTGGATACTGGAGCCTGGTGGTGTGGTGTTGTTCGTTCTTTTTTTATTTATTAAACTCTTCTCTTTTTATTAAAGTTTTTTAGATTTTGCACAACCTATTAGAAAGACAGTGTCGTTCGAGTGACAACTATTACGATATGGCACACAATAACAATCTGTAGGTTCCAGCCCACTGTAGCGTGTGTTGGTAGTAGAGCGCTTTGGTAGAACAGCATTGAGGTATACTCTCGCCAGGATCAGAGGTGGGTCTGGTGATCATGCGGCGAACGCCTGGAAAAGCCCCTTTACAATATAGGACTTTGTGCGAGATACCAGTAGCAGCTGCTGCCAAACGTCAGTGTCCGTGATCGTGTGTAAACTTCCTGCATGTAGCTGGAAACCGATCTCTGTAAAACACTCTATACCTGCAGATTTCAAAGTGCTACATAAAAGTGCAAAACAATAAATAAAGCCCTACATAAAACAGCAAAGCAATAAATAAAATAGATGTTTGTTAACAGCAGGAATTGGTTGGCCGATCCATTCCCACGTTACAAGTGTAAACAATAGTTAAGAAGCGCTAGCGTGCTTTGTGCACCAAAGGCATTTTTAAAGTTGCTGTGGCAGGCTGAAGCCCAACAGTTTTGATGTGGAATACATAAACAGTTCACCTTGGCATGCAAGTCATAGTATTCTTGAACATACAAAAACCCATAGCTATGAACTACAAGGCTTTCGATTTTACATTCCAATTCATCAGAGGTGGCCACTTGTATGTTGTATTTGTGGATTTAAAAACTGCCTTTGACTCGATAGATCACAACCAACTCTGGCTTGCTCTGAGCGAACGGTGTCTCCCAGCTTATATACTTAATATCCTGATCCGCTTAGACCACGACACATATGCAAAGGTCAGGTGTAGTATTGAAGGTAGTCTGACAAAAGACGTATTAGTACAGAAAGGTGTACGCCAAGGATGTGTCCTCGCCCCAACTCCATTCACCCTCTACTTTAATGGACTAATAGATGAACAGTACAATTGGGGTAGTGATCCCCCTAGACTAGCAGGCAGTTCAGTGCCTAGTTTGCTCTTCGCTGATGACACCTTGCTAATCTCTAGAACACCCAAAGGGATCCAGAATCTTTAAAATAAATTTGATAAAGTGTGCAGGAAGAAGGGGTTAGAAATAAACTACTCCAAAACAAAATATATGACCTTCAATCCCTACAAATCAAATAAGGGCAAACTCATGCTTGGCGCGCACGCACTGGAGCAGGTCAAGTATTTCGACTATCTGTGTGTACGTATTTGTGACAGGTTGGCTTGGACACCCCAAATTGAGAAGAGCACTCTGACCCTTCAACATGCTGATTGTGCTATAGTCCGGAGGTCCAGGGCGTCGCCCAACTTGAAACTTCACAGGGCTAAAGGCCTAGGAGAAGCCCTCTATGGTGCTGAGCTATGGGGGTTGGAAAATCTAAAAGAATTAACCCTAGCTGAAAACAAATTCATCAGGGCAATCCTGAACCTACCTGCGAGCACACCCCTATTGCCACTAAGACTTGATCTTGGCCTAAAACCCATAGACCATTTTGCTATCCTCAGGGCACCTCTGTTTTGGATTAAAATCTGTGCCAGTAACACACAGGTCCCGCTGAAGGAGGCCCTGAAAGAACTGATTGCTTTGCACAAACAATCAGGCCGCATTAAATGGTTCAATAAAATCAAGAACTGGCCCTTGGAACTAGGGTTGGAGTGTGTTTGGGAGGACCCGGGGTTCATATCAAAATCAATCAATCAATCAATCAATCATCGCATTTATACCCGGAGGGTCTCAAGGCGCTTTGGGAGAGGGGGTCCGGTACTGCTCGAATAGCCAGGTCTTGAGCTGCTTCCTGAAGGCGAAGTGGTCCTGGGTCAGGCGGAGGCGGGTCGGGAGGGAGTTCCAGGTCTTGGCGGCCAGGTAGGAGAAGGACCTTCCTCCTGTTGTGGCTCTTCGGATGCGGGGGACGGCGGCGAGGGTGTGGCTGGTCGAACGGAGCTGGCGTGTGGGAGCGTGGAAGTTGAGGCGGCTCTTGAGGTAGCTCGGGCCTTGGTTGTGTAGGGCTTTGTGTGCGTGGGTGAGGAGCCGGAAGGTGATTCTCTTGTTGACCGGGAGCCAGTACAGGTCTCTCAGGTGTCCGGAGATGTGGCTGTGTCGGGGGATGTCGAGGGTGAGTCTCGCTGAGGCGTTCTGGATTCGCTGGAGTCTCTTCTGGAGCTTGGCGGTTGTTCCGGCATAGAGGGCGTTGCCGTAGTCCAGACGGCTGTTGACAAGGGCCTGGGTGACCGTCTTCCTGGTCTCGGTGGGGATCCACCGGAAAATCTTACATAGCATGCGCAGGATGTTGAAACAAGACGAGGAGACGGCGTTGACTTGTCTGGTCATGCAGAGGGAGGAGTCCAGGATGAAGCCCAGGTTGCGTGCGTGGTCTGTTGGTTTGGGTGCGGTGCCCAGGGCGGCGGGCCACCAGGAGTCATCCCAGGCGGAGGGCGAGGAGCCCAGGATGAGGACCTCCGTCTTGTCTGAGTTCAGTTTCAGGCACCAGGTCATCATCCACTCGGCTACGTCTTTCATCCCTTCGTGTAGGTTGGCTCTGGCGGTGGTGGGGTCGTTGGTAAGGGAGAGGATCAGCTGGGTGTCGTCGGCGTAGGAGATGATGTTGAGGTTGTGTTGGCGTGCGATGGTTGCGAGAGGGCTCATGTAGACATTGAAGAGGGTGGGACTGAGCGAGGAGCCTTGAGGAACGCCGCAGATGACTTCGGTGGCTTCTGATCTGAACGGCGGTAGGCGGACTCTCTGTGTCCTTCCAGCGAGGAAGGAGATGATCCACTCCAGTGCCTTCTCCTGGATTCCGACGTTGCTGAGGCGCTGTACTAGGGTGCGGTGGCAGACAGTGTCGAATGCCGCGGAGAGGTCCAGGAGGATGAGGGCCGCTGTTTCTCAGTTGTCAAGCAGGGCTCGGATGTCATCGGTGGCTGCGATGAGGGCGGTCTCTGTGCTGTGGTTGGCCCGGAAGCCCGACTGTGAGGGGTCGAGGGATCCATTCGTCTCGAGGAAGGTGGCCAGTTGCTTGCTGACGGTCTTCTCAATGACTTTGGCTGGAAACGGGAGGAGCGAGATTGGGCGGTAGTTTTTGAGTTCGGTGGGGTCTGCTGTTGGTTTCTTCAATAGAGCGCTGAGTTCGGCGTGCTTCCAGCTCTCCGGGAGGGTGGCGGTGTCGAAGGAGGTGTTGATGATGTCCCGCAAGTGGGGTGCGATGACAGCGTCGGCCTTGTTGAAGACGTGGTGAGGGCAGGGGTCGGTGGGAGATCCGGAGTGGATGGAGTTCATCGTGCGGATGGTGTCTTCGGTGCTGATCGGGGTCCAGGCGCTGAGGGTGGTGGTGGGGGGCGTTGGTGCGGGCATGGGGAGCGTTGGTTGTGTGCTGAAGCTGTTGTGTATGTCAGCGATCTTGTTGTGGAAGTAGGAGGTGAGGGAGTTGCAGAGGTCTTGCGATGGGGTGATGTCGTTGTTTCCGGCGTTGGGGTTGGAGAGCTCTTTCACGATGTTGAAGAGTTCCTTGCTGTTGTGTGCGTTGTTGTCCAGCCGTTCCTTGAATGCTGTTTTCTTGGTGGCGTGGTTCAGTTGATGTTGCTTTCGGGTGGCGAGCTTGAGGGTGGTCATGTTGTCTGGTGTTGGGTCTCTTCGCCAGGCTCTCTCGAGGGCTCGGCAGTTCTTCTTGGAGCTCTTGAGTTCGTCGGTGAACCATGGGGCCTTCTTGCTGCCGGGTCTGCTGGGCGGGGTCCTCAGTGGGGCGAGGTCGTCTGCGCAGTTGCTGATCCACTTCGTGAGGTTGTCGGCGGCCTGGCTGGGGTTCGCTGAGCTGGCGGGAGGGTGCTGGCTCAGGGATGCGGCGAGCTGTTCGGCTGTGATCTTGTTCCAGCTTCTTTGTGCAACCTGTTGCTGGTGGTGGTGGATCGTGGTTCTTCTGAAGCTGAAGTGGACGCAGCTGTGGTCCGTCCAGTGGAGTCCGGTGGCGTGGCTGAAGACGATGTCCTTGCTGGATGAGAAGACGGGGTTGAGTGTGTGTCCGGCGTAGTGGTGGTCACCAGCTGCTTGAGACTGAGGTTGGCGAGGTTGTCCAGTAGGGTGGTGGTGTTGCGGTCGTTGTTGTTCTCCAGGTGGAAGTTGAGAATCGATGGCTCCTCTCCTTAAAAAAGGTTCTGGGACTATATGGATCAACAAAATGTAGAAGGTATTGCACTTGGCACTTTAACTAATAGTTTTTTACATTTTAAATGAGTGTTAGGTTTTGAAAAATTTATGGACAACATCGAACCCCCACAGGCAAAAGCTTTGTATATTCAATTTAGACTTATTTTATTTATTTATTTTATTTAATGCGATTTTATATAGCGCGAACTTTACCTGAAGGTGTCAGAACGCTTTACATAAGAACCAGTTGCAAAACATAAGGACTAAGGATTACATGTGTTACATGGGACCATACCTTTAAATTCTAGAAGAAGCGCGTGGGGGGATTGCAACTGTAACACCTTTGTGCCCCATGTTTCACACCCAATCAGAAACCATCGATAATTACAGTGAAATTATGAAAATGACACACATAGCAATCTGAAACCTTGGCAACTATGTAGTTACTGTTCCTGTATAACTACATTTCCCAGCTGCCCCTTCTGAAAGCGTGCATAGTGGGCTGGGTGATTAGCCGAGTGACAGCACTGTCCCACAATCAAGAGCCGCCTCTGTAGGGAATAGGCCAATTATTGTGGAGTAGGGTGGAACTTCCGTCGAGAAGCTGTGCAGCAATTGGGTAACTGCTTCCATAGATGGGGCTCCTGTGTTTGTACAGGTGTTGTTGGTAAGAAAGAAGGTGGCAGTGGAGGCCGGCGGGCTAGCAACATGACTGGTCCCTCAGGGAGACATGGGGTGCGGCAGGCAGGTAGGTGGACAAGAACACTGTAATATTTAAAAAAACTCCGAGGTGTGGTGGATATAAATACACATGCGCAGCTGCACCACATCCTCTCAGATCGTGCTGGCACTAGCTGCGAGTCTGCGCATGCGTCGACAGAACACCGGCAGAGAGAAGTCCACTAAAGGGCTCTGCGCATGCGCGTCACTTACCTGAGTTTGACCCGGACATCGTCACGTGACTGGCTTCCTCAGAGTTGCCTTAGAGGGCTGGGTGTCAGCATCATCTGTACCCCCTGTGCACTGTGTGTGGGGTTACCAGCCCCCCTCATTCGCACTACAGGCGGCCGACCCCAGTCTGGCATCAGTATGTGTCCACCAAGATGTAGGAGTATTCTCTACTACCCAATTTTGAGGCTACTACGGAACCGGAAATGGCATCTCAGGCCCAATGATGACTGCACATTAAAGGGCTGTCTGGCTTTTCAGCCAGAGGGAATCACAAGACGAGTGACATTTAAGTAAAGTGGCAGCCTTAACCCCACTATTTGGAGACGCCGGACAGTAAAGGATTTTTTATATTTTTACTGAGCAACATGATTATTCTAATATATGGTACATTGCAGCAACGTCGACACAGAAAAATGGGTGTGTGCTAACATGGTTCAGAGACGTGGCAGATAAGAGATGGAATTCTTGCATCAGTTTTTAACCATATGTGAGGTAATGCATGTCTGGCTTGAATACGTTCTTCTTGCAGCAGACTGGAGCAGGAGGCACTCGCGTCTTTAGGGTGCAACAGATGTGCTTTCGATAGCTGCATCTAGCACAGATCAAGACAGGGCGACACGAATTTGTGTACGTCGATTAGGTGGTTTTAAATCGCACTTCTTGCATTACACTCCACACACATACACACTTTCAATTTTAGGCTGGGGAGAGAGTATGTCATTTGCTCAGGCAGAACTTTGATCACATTCAACACTTTTAACCACTGCTCCACATTGCATAAGTTATTTTCAACTGTTGGTGAGTGTGCATGACAGTCTGAGAGAACACTGAGCTGCATTACTGAAGGTGATGTCTAGGAGCGGGTAAGGAATAAAATATGGCTGTATCGTCTGCACAAATGTGATATGAAAAAGCAAAGGAGCATGTAATATAACAAAGGGAGCCGGTATAGAGTGAGAAAGATGTGGGAAGTTTGGTTGCGTTTGCTAAGATGTCTTTAATTTCAAGGTGACTGAGAATGAGTGGCCGAGGAGGTGTAAAAAGGGTGACCAACTGGCATTGGTGCAAATGCAGGACGGTGAGTGTAAAAATTCAGGACAAAGGGTCAAAATTCACGACACAAATTCAGGACAGGAGGTCAAAATTCAGGACAAAACTTCAGGACAATAGATACGTTTTACAGACACATCAGAGGTCGCGCAATAGTATATAAGTAAGCCCAGCCATTTCCAAACATATTCAACCGTTTGCAAACCTATCCATCATGTATCCTTCCATCTATCATTTCACTCATCCATCCCTTCATCCATCCCCTCATCCATCCATCCATCCATCCACCATTTCACCCTATCCATCTGTACACTTATCCATCCACTCTTTATCCCATCCATCCATTCAGCCATTTACCCTTTCACCAATCCAGCCATCCTTTCACTTACTAATCCTTCCACCCATCCACTATTTTAGTCATCCATCCATCCTCCCTTTCTCTCTCCATCGACCCTTTCACTTAGCCATCCTTCCTTCATCCATCCACCCATCCACCCATCCATCCATCCATCCATCCATCTACTCATCCACTCATGAATCCATCCATTGATCCTATCACTCATCCATCTATCATTTCACTCATTCACACATCTATTCATCCTTTTGTCCATCTACCCTCCCTTTCACTCACTCATCCATCCTTACATCCACCCTTTCACTCATACGTCCATTCATTCACCCTTGCACTTATCAATCCATCCATCATTTCACTCATCCACCTACCCACCCATCATCCATCCACCCAACCATCCACCCACTCATCCATCCTTTCACCCACCCACCATCCAATCCACTGATTCATCCTTTCACCCACCCACTATCCATCCACCCACCCACTCATCCATCCATCCATCCTTTCACCCACCCACTCATCATCCATCCATCCTTTCACCCACTCAGTCATCATCCATCCATCCTTTCACCCACCGACTCTCCATCCATCCTTTCACCCACCTATCATCCATCCATCCATCCATCCGTCCTTCCCCTCATCATCCATCCTTCCCCTCATCATCCATCCTTCCCCTCATCATCCATCCTTTTCCCTCATCATCCATCCATCCTTCTCCCTCATCATCCATCCATTCATCCTTCTACCCACCCACTCATCCTCCATCCATCCTTCCCCTCATCATCCATCCATTCATCCTTCTACCCACCCACTCGTCCTCCATCCATCCTTCCCCTCATCATCCATCCATCCTTCCCCTCATCATCCATCCATCCTTTTACCCACCCCCTCATCATCCATCCATTCCCTAATCATCCATCCATCCATCCTTTCACGCACCCCCTCATCATCCATCCATCCACCCTTCCCCTCATCATCCATCCATCCACCCTTCCCCTCATCATCCATCCATCCACCCTTCCCCTCATACTTCCATCCTTTCACCCACCCCCTCATCATCCATCCATCCATCCCCTCATCATCCATCCTTCCCCTCATCATCCATCCTTCCCCTCATCATCCATCCATCCTTCCCCTCTATCCATCCCCTCATCCATCCATCCATCCATCCATCCCCTCATCCATCCCTTCATCCATCCCTTCATCCATCCCCTCACCCATCCATCCTTCCCCTCATCCATCCATCCCATCATCCATCCTTCCCCTCATCCACCCATCCTTCCCCTCATCCATCCTTCCTTTCATCCATCATCCATCCTTCCCCTCACCCATCCATCCATCCCATCCATTTATCCTTCCCCTCATCCATCCATCCATCTCCTGATCCATCCATCCTTCCCCTCCATCCACCCACTCCATCCATCCTTCCCCTCATTCATCCATCCTTCCCCTCCATCCATCCATCCTTCCCCTCCATCCATCCATCTCCTCATCCATCATCCTTCCCCTCATCCATCTTTCCCCTCATCCATCATTCAGCTAGCCTTCCACCCATACATCCAGCTATTTACATTTTCTCTCCATCCTTCCCCTCACTCATCAATCCATCCATCCTCTCTCATTAGCCATTTATTCAATCTTTCATTCATCCATTTACCCTTTCACTAATTCATCCAGCCATTCACCCATCCCTTCACTTACTTACTCGCCGACCTTTCCATATTAATTTTGAGCTGAGCCCTTTTGAGAAGAGGCCCATCAAGAACGTCACCCTCGCTGCAGGGGCCGTTCCAGGACTGGGACAGAAGCCACCCAGGGAGGAGACAGGATCCACCACAGGGGGGGGACAAGAGCCACCACAGGTGGGGGTGGACTGGAGCCACAACATGGAGGAACAGGAGCCATCCCAGGCGTGGGGTGGACCGGAGCCACCACATGGGGAGGGCAGGAGCCATCACAGGAGAGGGAACACAGGGGTGGGCATGCAGTATTCTAGTATCATCTTGGGCTCCTCTCCTGCACAAGACAACGAGAAGACAGGCTCTCTGTCCAAAATGCCATCCCCCACTGTGATGTACAGTACTTACAGGAGGTACTCTAAGAAAACTGATTGAACTGATTGTCCTCCATACTTTGTTAATCAGTGTGGGTGCGATTGTGCCATTTCTTTATTTTCTTACATTATAGATTCCATGTTTGAAGAACGGAGGTTTGCTTACAATTTAGTGACAGTAATTAAGCTCTGTGAAGAGAACCACGTGCTGCCTCGGTGTAATCAGGGGTGTAATCTGGCCGAGTCTCGGATGTTTGGGGCCCTGGGTAGAAATGGAATGTGTGAGCCCCCCTCTAAATAGCAGAGACATGACACATTCAGGGCTGTTTGCATGTGAATAGATGTCGCTGCTCCTGAACCGGCAGCCCCTCCCTCTCAGTCACCTTCGAAGCACCTCTTAACAGGTCATCAAGGGCTGGAGGTGTGAGGGTAGCCATCCCGCTGTGCCTCTCCAATGCTGCGGGGCATCTGAGGAGCTTTGGTGCAGCATCGGACTGAAGAAAAGAGGTGGGTGCAAGCTGTGCCGGCTTTAGGGTGGTGCAACCGGTGTCCTGTTAAAATGACGGACAAATGGCGTTCGTTAAAGATTCCTTCACGGACAACGGACAGACGGCCGAAATTACGGACTGTCCGTGAAATTTACGGACGGTTGGTCACCCTAGGTGTAAAGTGTCAAATTTATTGTATTATAATTGCATTTACATAGCGCCACGACCTCTGATGAGGTGTCTAAGTGCTTTTTGGGCAAGTAGCATGCTACTCCGGAACCGATAAAGGATTAGTGGTGAATTAGTATAGTGAAATCTGAAATTGAGTTAAGCAGTGTAAGTCTGTTAATGGATTGAGAAGTATAGTGGAGGGATAGAAGAGGGTAAATAGTTTGCATTTATATAGGTTAACTGAGAACCACCTCCTGCTCAACACCTCCAAAGCAGAATTCCTTCTAATTTCTTCTCTGAATCACATCCCCAAGCTAGACTATTCTATTCTATTCTATCTATTAAAAATATTTATACAGCGCACTATCACCGTCGGTTTCTTGGCGCTCTTGATAAAGATAGCGGAGATCCAGGGGGGGGGATTAATCGTATGCAGCTTGAAAGAGCAGAGTTTTTAGAAGAGTACGGAAGCTATCGTACTTAGTACAAAGACGGAGAGTTAGGGGTAAGGCGTTCCAAGTAGAGGGAGCCAATACAGAGAAGCTCAGGCCTCCGTGCCTTTTTCTTTTAAATCTGGGGACCTCGAGGAGGTTCAGAGAAGCAGAGCGCAGAGCTCTGGCAGGAATATGACGGGACAGGGCAGATGAAATGAACTTAGGGGCTGCGTCATCTAGGGCCTTAAAGGTGGTGCATGCCAGTTTAAAAATACACCGTTTTGAGACAGGGAGCCAATGTAAACTGCGGAGTAGGGGGGTAACGTGTTGGTATCTGGGCTGGCAGAAGATCAAGCGGGCAGCTTGGTTCTGCACCAACTGAAGACGATGAAGGTGACATGCGGGAATTCCTGCGTACAAGATATTGGCGTAGTCGAGCCTGGAGGTGATGAGGGCAATGACTACTTGAGTTAGGGCTTCTTTGTTCAGGAACCTATTAATCTTGCGAATACGCCTGAGATGGAAGAAACAGGCAGAAGTTACCGCATTGATGTGGGGTCTCATAGAGAGATCTTGGGAGATGGTCACCCCCAGGCTTTTGACAGAGCTCACAGGAGTTGGTGCCGTCCCCAGAGATGTTGGCCAAAAGGAAGCGTTCCATGGATGATTGGGGCCACCCACCCAAGACGAGCTCATGTTTTGGTGGGGTTTAGTTTTAAGTGACTATGGTACATCCACTCAGCTATGGTTAGCATAGTGGACTGAAAGTTGGTGCAAGAGGAGGGGAGGGAGTCAACAGGGAAAATTAACTGCAGATCATCAGCATAATTGTAAATTGTGACCGGGAAATTGCGGAGAGTGACAAGCAGTGGTTGGAGATATAAATTAAAAAGAAGAGGGGATAGTGCCGAGCCTTGTGGGACACCACAGTGAAGGGGAGAATAGGACGCAGAGAAGGTGGAAAGGTGGACGGACTGTGAGCGCTGGTGTAAGAAGGATTTAAGCCAGTCAAGGGCCACTCCTTGGATACCGGCGTTTGCGACACGGTCGATCAAGATGGTGTGATCGACCGTGTCGAATGCCGCAGAGAGATCCAATAGGACAAGGGCTTGGGCGATGTTCTTGTCAGCACCTTTCCTGAGGGTGTCCATGACTGCCACTATGACCGCCTCGGTGGAATGGAGGGGTCTAAATCCAGCTTGTTGAGGGTCTAGAAACAGTGATTGTTCTATGAAGGAGCTCAAACAGCGGGTCACATAAGTTTCCAGAATCTTGCCTAGGTAGGGGAGGAGGGAAATGGGTCTATAATTGCTGAGTATGGTAGGGTCTGCATTAGGTTTCTTCAAAATAGGTAGAACGGCCGCTTGCTTGAAAGAAGATGGGACCACTCCGGTAGCAAGAGAGTTGTTAAGTAGTGCTAGCGGGGGACCTGGGCAAGCAAGAAAGGCTCCTTTGAGGACCTGCGGGGGGCAGCAGTCATTAGGGGATCCCGAACTTACTTTGTGAAGGAGTGATGAGAATTCTTGTAGAGAGATCGGTGGGAATGTAGTCAGTGTACTGGTGTTGGGGGGAGGCAGAGGGGGAGGCGTCGGAGATGCAGGGGTAGGGATGTTCTGTTTGATGGTAATTATTTTTTCTGTAAAATAGGAATTGAGTGAGTCGCATAATGCTTGTGATGGCAAAGGTTGGGGAGTGACTCGATCTGGGAGGGAGAGCTCGTTTACAATTGAGAAAATGTCTTTTGTTTTATTATTTGAGTTTAGAATTTTTTGTGAAAAGTAAGCTGTCTTGGCTTCCAAAATAGATTTTTTGTAAGTTTTTAAGGACTCAGTATATATGAGTTTGAGTTGAGGATCGTAGTGGCGACGCCAGCGGCGCTCAGTTTGCCGCAGGGCGAGTTTGTCTGCTTTAAGTTGGTCAGTATACCAGCGTTGAGCATCGTGGGGGCGCATTGTTTTGATTGTTTTCAGGGGGGCAGCTATATCGCTGGCCAGGCGCAGCCATTCATTAAGTTTCTCAGCCTGATTCTCTACTGAGGATAGCGGCAATGGTGCCGAGGATGCCAGTGAGGTGTGAAAGTCAAGAAGATTAGCCCTTTTCCAGTTGCGAGCCATCTTGTTCTTAGTGTGGGTGAGAGGACACGATGTATGGAGGTGAAGGTGAAAGGAGATGAAATGATGGTCTGACCAAGAGCATGGGAAAACTGAGGGGGGTGAGATGTCGAGATTGGATGTCCAGACTTGGTCTAGCGTGTGACCTTTCAGATGGGTGGGGGAGTGAATATGTTGTGAAAGGTTCAAGCTTTCAAGAAGTTCAGTGAATTCCACTGATAAGTGGCTTTCATGGACGTCCGCAGGCCAATAGTTGAAATCACCGATTACGATAATATTGGCATGGTTGATAGTCAGTTGAGCGATGGCGTCACTGAAAAGTTTGGGGAAAAGAGGCATCGGATCAGGGGGTCTATAGACAATGACACAAACAAAAGATGATTTAGGGGAGGTGAATTGTAGGGCCAGATGTTCTGTTTTAGGGATGGGAACCATCGTGATCTCCGAGAAGGTGTGGATAGAGCGAATGATAGCTGCCACTCCGCCACCGGTCTTTCCAGCAGGTCGATTGGCGTGCATGATATAATATCCCGTAGGGATAGCAGCTAGAATATCGGGGGCAGAATCTTCGGTGAGCCATGTCTCTGCTAAAAGGAGGATATCGATAGAACTTTGGTGCAGTAATTGAAATATTTCAAGCTGGTGTCGAATAAGGGAGCGGGTGTTGAGGTAAAAGATCGATAGAGAGGTGGTGGGCTGAGGGGCATGGGGGGTGGGGTTGTGCGAACCAACCGTTAGTGAGAGGTCGGTGGGAACGAGGATACCGCATGTCAGGGCCGCCTTGGCGGCTCGGGCGGGAATGGGGCCATCGTGATTGAAGCTCCTTAGGACAGCAGGGGTATAAGAAATAAACTCTGCATTACGACGGGGCCCTGGGCCTGGTCGGCCGCGGACGGGCGCAGACGGGCTTGACTTATGCGCGACTTCGGCGCGAAGTCGGCGCTCCCGCTGCGCTCGTCCGCTGCGCGTCCTCCATGCCGCCATAAATACTGAAGGGGAGGGAACACTGGACCGCTAACCTGCAAGGTTCAGTGCAGGGCGGAAGTGCTGACCCTGCCAGGAAGTGTGGTGCCTCGAACTGACCCTCCGCGCAAACGGCACAAGCCGGGGCAGAACGGGGCCACGAGGAGTAAACGGGCAGGTGAGAGTGCCCTTAAATTTCACAATAAACAAAGTGCAATGTGAGCGAAAACAATTGTAATTACCGTGCTATTAAAATCAGCATGGAGTAACAAGAAGAAATTCACAATTACGTTTTAAAAAGTAATAAGACCAGCGTGCTGGTCAATCAGCAGCGTTTTTAAAATAATGACGAAATTCAGCACAGGACACAGCAAAGCCTGCATGCGCAGCCTAGATCGCCGCGTTTTATCAACGAGGCGAAGCTGTAAAAGAGGTTTTTAAGTAGGCGGAAGGCTCGGCAGCACTGGACCGCTAACCTGCAAGGTTCAGTGCAGGGCGGAAGTGCTGACCCTGCCAGGAAGTGTGGTGCCTCGAACTGACCCTCCGCGCAAACGGCACAAGCCGGGGCGGAACGGGGCCACGAGGAGTAAACAGGCAGGTGAGAGTGCCCTTAAATTTCACAATAAACAAAGTGCAATGTGAGCGAAAACAATTGTAATTACCGTGCTATTAAAATCAGCATGGAGTAACAAGAAGAAATTCACAATTACGTTTTAAAAAGTAATAAGACCAGCGTGCTGGTCAATCAGCAGCGTTTTTAAAATAATGACGAAATTCAGCACAGGACACAGCAAAGCCTGCATGCGCAGCCTAGATCGCCGCGTTTTATCAATGAGGCGAAGCTGTAAAAGAGGTTTTTAAGTAGGCGGAAGGCTCGGCAGCACTGGACCGCTAACCTGCAAGGTTCAGTGCAGGGCGGAAGTGCTGACCCTGCCAGGAAGTGTGGTGCCTCGAACTGACCCTCCGCGCAAACGGCACAAGCCGGGGCGGAACGGGGCCACGAGGAGTAAACAGGCAGGTGAGAGTGCCCTTAAATTTCACAATAAACAAAGTGCAATGTGAGCGAAAACAATTGTAATTACCGTGCTATTAAAATCAGCATGGAGTAACAAGAAGAAATTCACAATTACGTTTTAAAAAGTAATAAGACCAGCGTGCTGGTCAATCAGCAGCGTTTTTAAAATAATGACGAAATTCAGCACAGGACACAGCAAAGCCTGCATGCGCAGCCTAGATCGCCGCGTTTTATCAATGGACCACCTCACTGGATGAACCACCTCACTGCCTTCCACTGCCCCCCTCGCCCCCATTATTGACTCAGCCAAATCTCTCAGAATCACCCTGGACAAGCATCTGAACATGAAGAATCAGATCAGCAATGTGTGCAAGGGGGGTTATCACCTGATGATGATACTCAGGAATATAAAACTATTCCTTCCTCAAGCTGATTTCAAGCAGGTAGTACAAGCGCTTGCTTTGCTGAGACTGGATTATGGCTGTGCTACACTTTGTGGCCTCCCCAAATATATCTTGGCCCCACTAAGGGCATCCTTGAACGCTACTGCTAGATTGGTTATGGTTGCAGGGACCAAAAGAAATGCGCACATATCCGCAGTCCTAAAATCCCTTAAGTGGTTGCCCTACGAAGCACGAATTCAGCTAAGATTGCCTGCCTGTCTCACAGAGCCCTCCATTTCAAAACCCCAAGTTATCTAGCGCAAAAGCTAGAACTATCAGGAGGTGGTAGACCCTCATAAAGTGCTAACTTGTTCCTCCTGAAACCACAGATCTTTCACAAAAAGCGAACGCGTTACCGTGCATTCTCTGGCTCTGCCCTGAAGATCTGGAACTCTCTTCCACCAGAAGTACACAGAATCTTAGTCACGGTTGCTTTCAAACTGGAAGCTAAAAGACTCCTTATGAACAAGTTCTTACCTTAAATGGCTTTGGATCATCTGCTCTAAGTCAGTGTACTTACAACCTTACGACCTGCACTGGGTGCTACTCTTCTTTAACCTATCATTTGTTCTCCTCTTGTTCGCTATGTACTAGTTATTGTATAACTTTCTATTGACCCCTTTTATTTTGTAACTGTTATGTTGGTTATTCTTATTGATGCGGTACTGTAAGTTATTACCTTCCTTCCCTCCTATTGTAAAGCGTTCTGATATCCTTCAGGATCATGTTCACGCAATATAAAACTTTATAAATAAATAAACAACAAACATAAACTGCAGCAATCAACCATTCTTCATCATCCTCTTCATATTGATGCACATCAGCATTTGTAGCCAAAAGGCGACCTCTACAAAAAATCGACTCGTACGTTCTTCCCTCCTGGAATACGACATATTTCAAATTTGTACTGCAGTGACTTTGAACTCAGTCTGGCAATTCTTGGAGTATAACCTTTAACAACCATTCCCCCAACTATGTTCAGCAATGGTTTATGATCAGTCATTATCATGAACTGCCTTCCCCACACAACAATTGAAAAGTTCAACCGTCCAACAACAAGCTAAAAGCTCTTTTTCTGAGACTGAAAACAAATTACATTTTTCACGCAAAGCTCATGACGCAAAACTGACTGTTCTTTCACTGTCCCCAGACATTTGAGCTAAAGTGGTACTAAGTCCACTGTTGCTGGCATCCACCGTAATCACACATTCGTTTCTAGGATCAAATGGTGATAAAAGCTTAGCAGATGCAATTTCTTCATTGAAAGGCACCAGTTCCTCCTGACATTTATCATTCCAATTGAACACCTTTTTAGGTCTCGCCTATTCTATCCCGCAGGGATAAATAGGCGAGATTATAGTAAGCTGTCCGAAAAGTCTACCTAGCTGCGGATCGCGTACAGTTCATGTGAGGCAGGCGTGTGCACATTGCACATCTCACATCGCACACCCACACTATTGCCAGCCACATCCCACACCATTTGTCTGAGCCTAGGCATCAGACTTCAAAGCAAGCCGCTCCCCGCCCCCCCATCAGACTTCAAAGGAAGCAGCTCCACTTCAAAGGAATGCGCTCCCCCGCCCCGCCACAGCAATGCCGAGAGCTTGTTTCTGTTCTCTTCTTTTAGCTTTTTTCGTTGCTCGCTATTTTTTGCCCCCTTTTGTTTCTTTCTGTTGTTTCCATTGCCCCATCTTCCTTTCATTTCCTATCCTTTCCTGGCTGCCCTCTTTCAGTTATGCTTCTTGCGAAAATACACAACATTTCGCTGCGTCCCTCGCTATATATAACCCTATATAGTAAAATGAAAGCACAACTCGTGGGCTCGAATGCCCCCCCAATTAGTTTCTAGTAACATTGGAGCATGTGTTTGTGTTCTAAAATGCCAGAATCTGGTGCCCGGCCCACTGCTTCACTGTGGCGTTTTATCGGCAATGTTTTATTATACACCAGCTGCCATTAACGTTTATCTTTACAAACGCCTGGAGTTTTTTTTTGTTTTACTGCTGTGTGGCTTTTGGGCAGTGTGTTTATTGGTATCCTGCGTTTGGCTCTCACTATGATCTACATTCATCTATATAGCTGCGCTTTGTTTATTTAAGCTATATTAGAGCTTGTTACTTTTTATTAAGCTTACAGTTTTAATAGCTATTGGTTGTTTGGAAACATTTTTTTTAAACCAATGCAGACTTTCAAAGGTCAGATCCGTTGATTTTGCCAATCCTTGTTTGAACAAGCATTTACAATGCAATGGTCTCGGCATTATGAAAGGTAGAGCTATTGGCATTGCTCATGACATTTTTTTTCATTTTTTTTTAAACATAAATAAATGGTATTGTCATTTACAATGGCAATAGGTGAGCATTAGAGAGTACTAGAGAGTATTCGCGGACACAGAGCCGCGCACACAGACAGCCACACACACACACACACACACACACACACACACAGCCACACACACACACACACACACACACAGCCACTCACACACACACACACACACACACAGAGCCACTCTCACACACACACACACACACACACACACACACACACACACACACACACACACACACACACACAGACACTCACACACACACACAGAGCCACACACACACACAGCCACACACACACAGAGCCACTCACACACACAGAGCCACTCACACACACACACAGAGCCACTCACACACACACACAGAGCCACTCACACACACACAGAGCCACTCACACACACACACAGAGCCACTCACACACACACACAGAGCCACTCACACACACACACAGAGCCACTCGCACACACACAGAGCCACTCGCGCACACACACACAGAGCCACTCGCACACACACAGAGCCACTCGCACACACACACAGAGCCACTCACACACACACACAGAGCCACTCACACACACACACAGAGCCACTCACACACACACACAGAGCCACTCACACACACACACAGAGCCACTCACACACACACACAGAGCCACTCACACACACACAGATCCACTCACACACACACACAGAGCCACTCACACACACAGAGCCACTCACACACACACAGAGCCACTCACACACACACACAGAGCCACTCACACACACACACACACAGAGCCACTCACACACACACACACACAGAGCCACTCACCCACACACAGCCACACACACACACACAGAGCCTCTCACACACACCGAGCCACTCACACACACCGAGCCACTCACACACACCGAGCCACTCACACACACCGAGCCACTCACACACAGACAGAGCCACTCGCACACACAGACAGAGCCACTCGCACACACAGACAGAGCCACTCGCGCACACACAGACAGAGCCACTCGCGCACACACAGACAGAGCCACTCGCACACACAGACAGAGCCACTCGCACACACAGACAGAGCCACTCGCACACACAGACAGAGCCACTCGCACACACAGACAGAGCCACTCGCACACACAGACAGAGCCACTCGCACACACAGACAGAGCCACTCACACACACAGACATAGCCACTCGCAGTGCTGCTCACTTTTCAGCAATATCGTCCAACATACCCTGCCTTTACCTATCATTTGTATCACAGGAATGCTCACAACAATTTACAACTCCTCTCAATTTTCAAAAAGGTACAGCTTTCTACTTTTGAATAAAAGGTCTGTGGCAAAGAAAGCGCCCACCCTGAATCAGAATGACGACTCCCTTTGATGCATCACAGCAAAACCAGTCCTGTCCTTTTCTGAGAATCACAGGCATATCACACTCCTCGGCATTACCACCCTCTGCAGAATCAAGGAAAAAGCTTGTAGCAGCACATTTTTAAGTGAAACAAATAAGGGAACCCTGGGCTCTCTAGAGAAGGCAGCTGTACATATTGCTATACATACATACGGTCAATCCATTTAGTTACATCATCTCTATTCCGAAGGCAACATACACACATGGGAAAAAAGCATGGGCACCTGGGAAACATACTACACAAAGTAAATTAGGGTTGAAAAAACAGCATCTCCCTGAAGCATCAGACCCAATGCACTATTTAGTGCAGATCTACAATAACTGACTCACCTCGTTATGTTTCCCATTTTTAGTAATACTGCTTCCCTGCAAAATCATCTTCTCCCGGACCACGAGAAGATGCAAGGCTTTACAGGTCCACCAAGAGGAAGCAGACAGCCTGCGCAAACTTCTCTGACACGGTTAGCGGGAGGGGGGGGCGGGAAAGGAGACACGGACAGCGGGAGGGGAGGGGGAAAGGAGACACGGACAGCGGGGGCGGGAAAGGAGACACGGGCAGCGGGGGGGAGCGGGAAAGGAGACACGGACAGGGGGGGCGGAAAGGAGACACGGACAGCGGGGGGGCGGGAAAGGAGACACGGACAGCGGGGGGGGGCGGGAAAAGAGACACGGACAGCGAGGGGGGGCGGAAAGGAGACACGGACAGCGGGGGGCGGGAAAGGAGACACGGCTAGCGGGAGGGGTGGGAAAGGAGACACGGGGGACCCCGAGCAACGCCACTGTCGGCCGCATCAGCAGGTAATTTGTCTGGGGGTCTGGGCGGGCTTTGCGTGCGGGGGGGTACACTGCCTCTCACTGATCCCTCACTCTGCCCGCTCTAACTGGCGGCGGTGCTGAAGGATTCCAACCAGTGAGGCTTTACGATGTCCCATTAGTACTCTGTAATTGAGATTTCAATTTATGAAGCAGTTTTCCAGCTGTACATATTGCTATACATACATACGGTCAATCCATTTAGTTACATCATCTCTATTCCGAAAGCAACATACACACATGGGAAAAATCATGGGCACCTGGGAAATATACTACACAAAGTAAATTGGGGGTAAAAAAAACAGCATCTCCCTGAAGCATCAGACACGGACAGCGGGGGAGGGAAAGGAGACACGGACAGCGGGGGGGGAGCGGGAAAGGAGACACGGACAGCGGGGGGGTGGCCAGAAAGGAAACACGGACAGCAGGGGGGGGGGGCGGGAAAGGAGACACGGACAACGGGGGGGGGTGCGGGAAAGGAGACACGGATAGCGGGCGGGGGGGAGGGAAAGGAGACACGGACAGGGGGGGGCACTGCCTCTCACTGATCCCTTACTGCCCGCTCTAACTGGCGGCGGTGCCGGCGTTAAGACCGGTGGAGCACTTCTCCTCAGACCTGCTGTGCTGGTCCCGGGGCGGCTGGCTGAGGCCCTGGGGTCGGGCGGCGGGGCACTGGCACTGCGGGTGTGAGGTGCTGCTACTGGCGGTGCCGTGGCAGGGAGAGGCCGGCGGGGGGGGAGGAGGGGCGGCGAGGCCAGTGTGGAGGCCCCTCTCCCCGTAGCTTCGCTCATCTCACCTCTCTCCGGGGGGCTCGGGGTGAAGTCCATGGCGGTGGCAGCTGTTGCGGTGCTCCAGCACAATGCCCGCTGCTGCTGCTGCCGCCAGAATGAAGGGCGGAAAAGACTGCATCTGGGCTCCGAGTCGCTGGGCGGAAGCCCCATCCGCACCGGAGCATGTGCGCTGCATCACCGTACTCGGCGCCGGCTGGGCAACAATGGCGGCAACAAAGCTTAGGACATTTTCGGATTTGGGGGCGTGTTTTGCTGTGCTGAGTGACGGACGACGTCACTGTCTAAAGAACAGCAAAAATTACGCCCCCAAATCCGAAAAGGGTGAGGCTACATCGGAGTGAGGGATCTCTCCTCCAATGGCTGGCCTCCGTTTAGGAAGCCAGCCAATGGAGAAGAGAAGGGGCAAGGAGGCGGGATCTACTGAGCTACTGAGAGACATTAATTCTCCGGACGGGAAGCTGCTTCGCAGCTTAACGGTCCCTCGACCTAAAAATGGCGTTACTGAGAAAAGTAATCGCATTTACACTGCCAGGAACTCCACTGGCCAACAGCTGCAGACTGGCCTTTAGAGATAGTTCGATGACTAGACTGCACGGTGCCTCTGAAAGGTGGGTAGGGAGTGGTCAATTGCATGTCCGGGGAGGCTGGAGCCCAGGCCTACCAGGATCCCCACAGTGTCTGGAAATAAACCTCTTTGCTGGCTAGTCCGTATCTGAAAGAGGGCGAATTGGTTCGAGTCGCTTCGGTTTTGGAAGTGAATCAATGAGAACACATAATTTACTACAATCTAATCATTGCCGCAGCAAAGGTGTGTCAGGGCCCTAATGCAGCAATAAAGACTCATGAGAACCCCCCGCAAAAAAAGGTCAAAAACCACAAGGTTTTGATAGTAGAAACAGCTGTAAGTGCTGTGCGGTGGTGCTCACACTTCTAGGCCCGGTGCTACTGCACTACTGATAGACAAACACCCAAATTTCATATACGTAAGAGGAGACGTCTTGCTTCCTCATGCTGGCGTGCCCACAGTTGGACGAGCATGCTCTCCTTGAGATTGCATGGCGCGCCCTCAAAGAGCATGTGAGTTTCTGCACAAAAAGTCAGCAAACTGGAGTTTATGGGAACAGCCTCGCTGCCACCTGGGAGGTGAACTGGCGCCTTACAAATAAAACAAACACCCTCGTCCCCCTTCTGAGGTCTGTTTGTAATCTGCAATAAACAGCCTGAATTAATGATATAAACTGTCATTGTTCACCAGCACAGGTTTTGATCATTCGCTACCATAAATCGCGTTTGATTCTGTTCCTATTGTTGCCCTTTCCACACCTGGCATCACTTTACTGCTTTTCCCAGTGTCTCTAACAAGTCTCTTTCCCACCGCGCTAGGAATATGCTCACCCCCTCTTCCGAACTTCCATCTCTTCTCGCACCCCTCTCTTCCTGTACATAATTTCTTCAGGAGAATCCTGGCGGTCCCCTTGCAGGCTGTCCATTTCAACCTCTGGAGAGGTTCAATTCTGACGCTCTAGAGACCTGGACCCCAGGAGCGCAACACTCATTGGGCTCACGGGGCTTCAGCCCCCCCCCCCCTGTCGTGTGTGTCAGCCCGTGCTGACACAGCTTCGCGGGCTGGCGACCATCTAATTGCAGCCGCATCCGAGTACTTAACGGGTCTTTAAAAGACCATTTACTTGTAAATTAGGCTTTTGTTGTGTTTTCACCCCTTCTTTCAGTCACTCTGTCTATGGTTGGAGGAATTAACCCCCCGAAATATTTTTCTGCCCCCCACCCAAATTTGGCTCTAGTTGCCCGCCTGCTGGACACAATACTCCAGGCGATGCCTCGCCCACGACTACATCTGTGGTAGCAAGGGCTACGTCGATGCCTGGTGTTTTAGCCAACAGCATGTTGCGTTCTGGGACTTGTAGTGTCAGAAGTCCAATTAGCATTACTTTGCTGATCAACGATGGCTAAAAACCAGTAACTGGCTAACAAGCATTTGCAATGCAATAGGTCTCGCATTAGGAAAGTTTGAGCTATTGGTATTGTAAATGAAAATTTTTTTATTTATGTGTTGGTTTTGAAAATTGCGAAATTAATAGCTTTGTCATTTACAATGCCAATAGTTATAACTTTCGCAAATGTGACACCTATAGCATTTGTAATGCAATATGTGTTGTAATTACGTGACTTAGATGTATTGATATGACAAATAACAATGGCTTTAAAATTTTTTTTAAGAATGAATACTTAAATAAAAGTTCTTGTAATTTATAATGGCAATAGCTTAAACTTTTGTAAATAACTTTTGTGAAGATTATGTTCAGTGTATTTTATTGTGATGAAATTCCAACAACAGAAGTGAAATATTAACTTATTTTTGTGACATTTGTAATAAAGCTTGAAAGATTGAGAGAACATATTTGAACCAGTTGTTGTTGAATGGTTGCACAGACTGATGCGGTGGTAGCGCATAGTGATGTTGTGGTGCCCCTGAGTGATGCTGTGGTGATGCGATAGATAGAGTGAGGGCGATAGATAGAGTGAGGGCGATAGATAGAGTGAGGGAGGGCGATAGATAGAGTGATGGCGTTAGATAGACAGACAGATAGATATAGTGAGGGCGATAGATAGATAGATAGATAGATAGAGTGATGGCGATAGATAGAGTGAGTGCAAAAGTTGTTATGCTATGCTTTGTTGTGTTTTGTTATGATATGCCATGCTTTGTTTTGTTATGCCATGCTATGTTTTGTTATGCTAGGTTTTGTTGTGTTTTGTTATGCTATGCTGTTTTGTTTTGTTATGCTGTGCTTTGTTATGCTACGCTATGTTTTGTTTTGCTAATCTATGTTTTGTTATACTAGGTTTTGTTGTGTTTTGTTATGCTATGCTGTTTTGTTATGCTGTGCTATGATTTGTTATGCTATGCTTTGTTGTATTATGCTATGCTTTGCTTTATTTTGTTATGCTATGCTTTGTTATGCTATGTTTTGTTATGCTATGTTTTGTTATGCTATGTTTTGTTATGCTATGTTTTGTTATGCCATGTTTTATGTTATTCTATGTTTTGTTTTTGTTATGCTGTGCTTTATTATGGTATGTTTCGTTGTGTTTTGTTATGTTATGTTTTGTTATGCTATGCTATGTTTTGTTGCGTTATGCTATGCTTTATTTTGTTATGCTATGTTTTGTTATACTATCCTGTGTTGTGTTTTGTTATGATATGCCATGCTATGCTTTGTTTTGTTATGCTATGTTTTGTGTTGCTGTGCTATGTTTTGCTATTCTGGGGTGTGGTTGTGTGTGTGGGGGGGGTTATGTGTCTGTGGTGTTGTGTTTGTGTGTGGGGTTGTGTTTGTGTGTGGGGTTGTGTGTGTGTGGGGTTGTGTGCGGTTGTGTGTGTGTGTGGGGTTGTGTGTGTGTGAGTGGGGTTGTGGGTGGGGGTTGTGTTTGTGTGGGTGTGGGTATGTGTGTGTGGTTGTGTGTGTGTGCGGTTGTGTGTGGGGTTGTGTGTGTGTGGGGCTGTGTGGTTGTGGGGTTGTGTGTGTGTGTGGGGTTGTGTGTGGTGTGTGTGGGTATGTGTGTGGTTGTGTGTGTGTGTGGCTGTGTGTGTTGGGTTGTGAGTGTGTGGTTGTGTGTTTGTGTGTGTGGGGGGTTGTGTGTGTGGGAATGTCATGACCCCGCACATAGCAAAAGGAAGGCTGCAGGAAAAAAATCGCATTGATCTGCCAAGAACCTCTTATCTTATCCACTTGTTTAAAAATCACCCATTACTTTCTGGAAGTCGAAGTCAGCAGTGTCTACGCTCCGTGTTAGAAAAAATGTTTGAAATAAAAAATGAATGTGTATTAACCTAAAAAATGTGTAAAACAGGTGAGACATGGCGCACATCGACTCGCTAAAGACAGCTTTCTTTCCAAATGAAGTACTCCCATGTCCTGTAGAAGCCAAATGCAGCAGGGGAAGATTGCTTCATTTTAAAAGGAGAGAGCATGAGGGTCGCTGCGTAAGAGTGCATGTCTACTCTGAGAATTACATGAGCAGCTGAAAGCCGCCAAATACTCATGTGGTGGCACTCATGCAAGAAATTCTGAGAAGTCACAGCCAGCTCATAGGTCACATGGAAAACTAAAGCCTTCTAGTGACTCGTGAAACTGGAACTTTAAAGGGAATGTCATGACCCCGCACATAGCACAAGCTCTCGGCATTGCTGTAGCGGGTTTGTGGGGTTGTGTGTGGGGGGGTTGTCTGTGTGGGGTTGTGTGTGGGGGTGTTGTCTGTGTGCGTATGTGTGGGGTTGTGTGTGTGTGGGAGGTTGTGTGTGTTGGGGGTTGCGTGTATCTGCTGAGGACTTGTGTGTGTGTGTGGTTAGTTGTGTGTGGGGGGGGGTTGTGTGTGTGTGGGGGGGGTGTGAAGGGTCGGGCCTGTGGCTCGGAGAAGGGGCACAGTTTCCCGAGGGAGGGCTACTGCATGCTCGGCCCAGATGTTACAGTCTGCTCGAGAGTCTCTGGCACCATCAGAGATGGAGATAACATTCGTCCTGGGGGGTTAATACTAGGAGGGCAGAGCAGGGGGGGAGAGAGGGAGGAGGGAGATCACAAACAGAGTGTGAGAAATTTAAAACAAGCCGCACAGGACTAGATGCTTGACTGCCATTATTTAAGATGTAAATAAAAAATAAAAACAAGTCGCTAAGGGCTGCATGCAGGGGAGAAACTGTTCACTGGACGGCACCTAGTTCGCTACATAAGACCACAGTGCAGGGGCCACTCTTTTCCACTGTAAACAGGTAGGGATCACGATCTCAATGGCAGGCTGACTGGCACCACAAAAACCTATGGGTATAATCAGAAAGGGGGGAGGCGAAGGGGGTGTTTTGCTTCAAAGAAAACCTTAGCACGATTGGATCCGTATGTATACCTTTTTGATTTATTAAAAAAAATTAACAGAAACCTAACACAAGGCGCAGCGCTATGCTAATAAAAGTTACACAGATGCAGTTTTGCTAAAATAAATACTGTGCAACCGGCCAAATCACACATGCTACCTTCTTGATTAGAAAAAAGCCGAAAGATAATGCGCGGCATCCATGAAGCGGGCACCGTGCTTATGAAATCTAAGCTACAGGGATGTTGTGTTAAAATGAAAGCCACACGGGCTCCATGCTCACATTAGAACCATGCCTTGGGGAGAGGATGTAGTCTCACAGCCAGACTGCCGACTTTGGAGCTGAGGGGAAGTCATAAAAAAAAAAAAGTGGAGCATGCGCCACGATGTGATGGGAGTGCAGCTCTGAGAGTCACAATAGTGCATGTATACACGAGGACCTGTGGCGCACACTGTGTGCTCATGGTGCAAGTCCATGAAGACGTAGAAAGTGAGCCAAGGCTACAATAACACATGAAACCGGACGTAAAAACAGAAGGAAACTAAATTACTGGGATAGCCCCAGAGCAGCGAAAAGTGCCCCAACCTGAGGTGTTGTGGACAAGAACCGAGTGAGGTGGCAGTTAGTCTCTGATATGTACAGCCTCTTTGCGTGGAGTTCAGGGCAGGTCAAAAAGAGCAGTTTTGGCGAGGGGTTGGGAATGTAAGTAGTGCTCGTGTAAATAATGACGACGGAGCAGCTGCGGCGAGGGTAATTTAGCTGGTGCTAGTGTAAAACGCTCCAATACCTTTGTGTTGATTTCGTGCTTAAAAAATAAATACCGCAAATCACTGCCGGCCTGCGACCAGGAAGTCAGGCAGGCCGGCGCGACAACAGGAAACAGGAAGTAGGAGGGCGGGAGCCTACCCCGCCTCCCACGGAAGAGCCGCGATTGGACGGAGCCGCCGTGTTTGGAGCACCGGAGCAGGCAGGAGCCTACCCTGCGCCCCGGTGCCGAAGGAGGGAAGAAGAGTCCTGCTGCCGGGCCCTGCAGCTGAGGAGAGCCGCCGCACGAAGGAAGCCGGTGAGTGGGTTGCTGAGCGGGGCGGGGGGGGGGGGGGGGGGGAGCATGTGCGCGCGCGAGTGCGGGCGGGCGGGCTTTGTATGTGTGCGTGCGTGTGTGTGACTGTGGGGGAGGGGGGTGTGTGTGTGTGAGCGAGTGTCTGTGTGCCTGTATGTGTGTGCCTGTGTGTGCATGCGCTCGCCTGTGTGTGCGTGCGTGCGTGCGTGCGTGCATGCAGAGGGGTGGGGGCTGCCTGCCTGCGTCTGTGTGAGCAAGGGCTGTGAGTTACTCTGCGCATGCGCGGGTCAGACGCGCGCTCCCGCGGTGAAAACTGCGAGGAAAAAAGCTCGTAACAGATTGGTGTCCTCATTCCCAATAACGGGCGACAAAAGGGTCTGAGCAGACACTCTCAATGCTCACGCATTGAGAGTAAGGTCTGCTCGACCTAAAGACACTCTCAATGCTCACGCATTGAGAGTAAGGTCTGCTCGACCTAAAAAGGGGTAGGAGGATTCATTTTGCAGCTGTGACGAGGCACCCCACTGTTAACTCTTCACCGATGTGCAGCACCAGGACAGATTAAACTAATTTCCTTGATTGGAGTAAAACCTGGCACAGAATGTTCGGGATTGCTTGGTACATGAAGAGTGCTGTCCCTGAGTTTCATAAGGGAAACGTGTGACAGCCATCCAAAAGTAGGCGTGTTTAGCAGGAAAGAATATTAATGGTTAGCACCCTGGTGTAGGGCGCTAACCATACGCAGCCTTGGGATTCATCACCAAAGTATGATGGCGCGGACTGTGGGATACGGAGCATAACTTTGGGCCCTGGTACTAATTCTTTTACAAATTAAACACTAGGAATGTCCCTGGGGCAGATTACCATTGTCAGAACAAGGGCCTTGGTGAGTCTTAAGGGCAGCTTCAGGTCCTTCTAGACTATGGGTACTTGTAAACATTTGCCCAGGGGCCACAAAGTATGGTATGTAGTGTGACGAGGGACGCACTGTCGCGACTCAGGCACACACAAACACACACAGAACGGCACCAAAATGCAGGTCAGCACACACACATGCTACCACATTTACAGTATGGGCATATAAATATTCCCCGCATTTCTCTTTAGCTCCAGTACGCACAGCACCCAAGCCGGTGCAGTTTGTATCCCTGCCCAGCTCTCTGGGTGCAGCAGGGCACACTGGATCCAAGCTAGGCCAAGCCACAACAAGCATTGGCATAGCCAATACGTCTCGCCTTTGGGACCTTATAAGTGTTTAGCCAAGCAACGGTTGACGTTGCACCAAGGATATTGTGCTGCATAACTAAATACTTAGAAGGTCCCAAAAGCGAGACCTATTGGCTATGCCTATGCATGTTTATTTTTTGTTATTTTAACAAACTTCTCAAATTTTCAATTTTGGTGGAAAAACCCTTGATAAATTTGGCATAGAACTCGCAAACTCTTCGAACTGTAGCAACCTGCTCTTTGTTTTGTGGATTAGAAGCTTTTGTTATCATGTCAACTAATCCAGGTCGTTGTTCTGTACCTTGCTCGGAAATTACATAACACAAATATTCAATGCTCAGTTTAGCAAACTATTTTTTTTACATTGGCCACTATACCTGCTTTTTCCACTATGTCCAACACAGCTTGCATAATTTTGTTATGTTCTTGGCCGTCCCTCCCAGCAATAAGAATGTCATCTTGAAATGTGACCACTCCCTTGATGCCCTGTAGAATGTACTCCATTATCTGTGAAAACACAGATGCAGCTGGGGCCAACCCGAAAGGCATCCTTTTGAATTGAAAAGTTCTCAGAGGAGACACAAAAGCAGAGAGATGTCAACACAATGCATCTAATTCCACTTGATAAATAGATGCAAGATCGATTATACTAAATGTTCGTGCTCCTGCAAATGTTATAACTATCTCGTCAATCCGAGGCAGCAGATCCAAACACCAGGATGTCCGGAATGTGGAATTTTGATCGCCCAAAATGTGAACTTTAAAGGCACAGAAGAATGTGACAAAATAATTGGGTGGTAAAGATGGGTCATTGGTAAGTATCGAGGAGAGAGCAGATTATGACTAGTGCATGCAAGGTATTGAGGTGTTATGGTTGTCAACAGGGTCAGACAGTGTGCACAAGTCTGATTTGTTTTCCTCAAAGTTTGGATGAGCTGCAACATGTATGTGGTTAAAATGCTTGATGATATTCAAGGTTGTTATGGGGGAAAGTGCATATTGGTTAATGGGAGATTAGAGATGGGTATTATATTTTATGCAAGGGTAAAGTTTAGGGTTAACTTTGAAAATGTGTTGGTGTGAGGGGTGTATTGATAAATAACTGCTTAAAGAGAGGTTGTGAAATTAGTGTGTGTTACAGTTGATCATTAAGCGTCAAGTTAAATTCAGCCGGAAACGGTGGGAGCTGGGCGTTTAAGTGAGACAAGAATAGTGATAAGTCTGTCATAGAAGTGCCCAGTTTGAAGGGGGTGTTTTGACTTTTAAGAGGGCAATGATTTATATGCAGTGAATTTAAATAACATAGGGTGGTTGTTGCAGACGTGGGAATGGCCACTTTGCTGAGCAGGGTGCCCACTGCCGCTCTTTTGCAGTTTCCAGGTGTATCTGAAAAAGTGTCAAGGTTCACGTGAAGTGCAAACAGAACAATTGATGGACCGAGCGCAGAACAATGTCAAACATTCACCCCATCACAGGTTACTGGGGCTGACATTAAAAAGACGCCGGAGACGTATTAGCACGGCAGCTCGCAGCAAACAAGTATTCTCACACAGAAGCTGCTTTTTTAATCACAAAAGTTCGCCGTCAATACGAACAAACTCAAAAAAACTCTTTCCTGTGCATCCATCTTAAAATCAGTACATCTTCAAGCAATTGACCAGAATCGGCAATTACGGCACTTTTTTGTCTCAGGAGTGTGGTTTTATCTGAACACTACTTCTGCCTGCAGTTCTTATCAGAATATATTTGCCATGTTCACATTTGGGATTAATTAATTAAAGGAGAAAAGAACTGGCAAGCATATCAGATTTTAACATACCGTGAGGCAACAGGAAATCGGACTAATACACCTTAATAATAAGTAAAATATACGACTGAATCCTTCAGTATCTGGATACCAATATACCTTCATTATAGAAATTTGTGGCAATTCCTGACGAATTATGGTTGATGGGCATATGTAATGCAGAGTGATGCCCCAGTTCCTTACCAGTAATCTTCATTACCCTTAGTCGATCTTGGACAGGGAGGAGTATGAAGGATGTCGGGGGTAATTGTATGCTCTAGTGGCTAATGTGGTTGGCCATGTAGACCCGAGGTCTTTTGGGTTCTTTTAATTTGCAGAAGACCCGACTTAGAAAGTGATATCAGTTGACTATTAATCTTCTGTGGTATAATTGAAGCAACTACGCAAAAAGTAACTTCCTTAGTCAGGCCATCAGTAAGATGGGCGAAACATAAATAAAACTCATAATTAAATGAAATATGTATATTTTAAAACTATATTAAATAGATACCCCTTGCATTCATCTCAATGGGTGGAACATACATCGCTTGTAACATTGACATGTTTTGTGTATTTGTACAGTGCGCTATCACCCGCAACGGTATCCTGGTGTTGCTCAGGTGTACGGACCCCGCCTCCAGGGCAGTGGAGTAGGTTCGCTCAAAGACCCAAGTCTTCAGCTTCCTGCAGAACTCAAGTAGAGAGGACGAGGCGCTGATTTTTAGTGAGAGGTTGTTCCACGCTTTATGAGTAGCGGATGAGAAAGGCTTGACCTTCAGCTCCATTTCTGTGTATGCATGGGATGTGTGCTAGTGTGGCTGAGTGAAGGTGTCTGGCTGGTTGATGGAAGGAAATGTGATTGTTCAGGTAGTCCATGCCTGTGTTGTGTAGTGCTTTGAATGTGTGGGTGACGAGTTTGAACTCAGTGCGCTTGTGTATTTGGAGCAAGTGGAGTCTGGCTGCCCGTTCTGGATGGTTTGTAGTCTTCTGGGGTCACATGTACAAAAGTTTGAAATAGCGAGTTCCTAATTGCGATTTCCTGCAAATCGCAATTAGGAGGGTGCTATTTGGAATGTATGAAACTCTTTTGAGTTTCATTTACGATTCCCAGTGTGTCGATAATAGACCTACCTCAGGGGTGTGGAATTTAATAAAGTATTTACTTGTCCATGGTGCAGGTTCCTTCATAAATCTACTTATCCTGTACAAAATCCACTTGTCCCTTTGGTGCCATGTAGTACGGTGTCAAATTATGGCAGCAGTCTCGTTGCATAAGAGCTCTGATATAGCCTCTCTGATTATGCCAGGGTTCATACCATAGTAGGTTTTGAATACTTGCAATCCCCTTATGTTGCCACGTTTCCGCAGAGCTACATACTGGGGCTGAAGGTAGTGGTAAGCAATAGTTCCACGGTTAGAATGCCCCTTTAAGTCTGTGCAAACCTACTAACTTGCAGGTTTTAAGGGTTTTTAACAGCTCTTCTCTTATCTTTTTCCAAACTGAGAAATGTTGGAAATTTACTGATGACAATGGCAGACGTAAGCCTTCTTCCAGAGTTGGGAAAAAAGTGGTTAGAAGTAAAGTGAACTTGCAAACACTCAGATTTTCGCATTAGCAAATCCACACATGCATATTTGCTCATGCTAAAATGCAGTTCACAAATATTTTCTAGGAGTACTTGTTCATGTCCTACTTCTGTAAATTCTTGGGAATTTACGAAAGCCATATAGCTGCACTTAATGCAAGGACACATACCATAGGTGCACTTTTTAGACTTTCTTTAATAATTGAGCCCCTATTTTGGTCTGGCTTTGACCATGACCTTTTGTTTTTATTAAAATTCTGTATCTCTCTCCCTCTCTCTCTCTGTATCAGCTGGATTCACTCTGAGTGACCGCATTCTGCTCTTTCTCAAGAAGCATATCGGCACAGAAAGTAGTTTTGTTCAGTACCAGTAACTACTGTGGCAGTGTGTACTTTTTGAGACCAGAAACAATTTTTGCTTTTGCTAATGTTTGTTATAATAGTGAGGGCCCGGCAGCTCCCTCACCAATAAGGTTTTATAAAAAGCATTGATCTCGGCATTGTTAAAGTTAGACCTATTGGCATTGCTCATGACATTATTTTTTTTAAATGTTTTTGTTTTTAAAACATATAAATAAATTTCATTGTCATTTACAATGCCAATAGCTTAATATCTCGCAAATGCGAGACCTATTGCATTTGGTCCCACACACACACACAGAGCCCCCCCACACACACAGAGCCCCCCAACACAGAGCCCCCCCCACACACATATCCCCCCCACACACATATCCCCCCCCACACACACAGAGCCCCCCACACACACAGAGCCCCCCCACACACACAGAGCCCCACACACACACAGAGCCCCACCCCCACACACACAGAGCCCCCCACACACACACAGAGCCCCCCCCACACACACAGAGCCCCCCCACACACACACAGAGCCCCCCCCCACACACACACAGAGCCCCCCCCACACACACACAGAGCCCCCCCACACACACAGAGCCCCCCCACACACACAGCCCCCCCACACACACAGAGCTCCCCCCACACACACAGAGCCCCCCCACACACAGAGCTCCCCCACACGCAGAGAGCCCCCCACACGCAGAGAGCCCCCCACACGCAGAGAGCCCCCCACACGCAGAGAGCCCCCCCACACGCAGAGAGCGCCCCCCCCACGCAGAGAGCGCCCCCCCACACGCAGAGCGCGCCCCCCCACACGCAGAGCGCCCCCACACGCAGAGCGCCCCCCACACACAGAGCCCCCCCACACACAGAGAGCCCCCCCCCACACACACAGAGCCCCCCCCACACACAGAGAGCCCCCCCACACACGGAGAGCCCCCCCCACACACGGAGAGCCCCCCCACACACGAAGAGCCCCCCCCACACACGGAGAGCCCCCCCCACACACGGAGAGCTCCCCCCACACACGGAGAGCTCCCCCCACACACGGAGAGCCCCCCCCACACACAGAGCCCCCCCACACACACAGAGCCCCCCAACACAGAGCCCCCCCACACACATCCCCCCACACACACACAGAGCTCCCCCCACACACACACACACAGAGCCCCCCACACACACAGAGCCCCCCCACACACAGAGCCCCCCCACACACACAGAGCCCCCCACACACACAGAGCCCGCCCCACACACACAGAGCCCCCCCACACACACACAGAGCCCCCCCCACACACAGAGCCCCCCCCACACACAGAGCCCCCCCCACACACACACAGAGCCCCCCCCCACACACAGAGCCCCCCCCACACACAGAGCCCCCCCCACACACAGAGCCCCCCCACACACACAGAGCCCCCCCACACACACAGAGCTCCCCCCCACACACACAGAGCCCCCCCACACACAGAGAGCCCCCCACACGCAGAGAGCCCCCCCACACGCAGAGAGCCCCCCCACACGCAGAGAGCCCCCCACACGCAGAGAGCCCCCCACACGCAGAGAGCCCCCCACACGCAGAGAGCCCCCCACACGCAGAGAGCCCCCCCACACGCAGAGAGCGCCCCCCCACACGCAGAGCGCCCCCACACACAGAGCCCCCGACACACAGAGCCCCCCCCACACACACAGAGAGCCCCCCCACACACACACACAGAGCCCCCCCACACACACGGAGAGCCCCCCCCACACACACGGAGAGCTCCCCCCACACACGCAGAGCCCCCCCCCCACACGGAGAGCCCCCCCCACACACGGAGAGCCCCCCCCACACACGGAGAGCCCCCCCCACACACGGAGAGCTCCCCCCACACACGGAGAGCCCCCCCACACACAGAGCCCCCCCACACACACAGAGCCCCCCAACACAGAGCCCCCCCACACACATCCCCCCACACACACACAGAGCTCCCCCCACACACACACACACAGAGCCCCCCCACACACACAGAGCCCCCCCCACACACAGAGCCCCCCCACACACAGAGCCCCCCACACACACAGAGCCCCCCACACACACACAGAGCCCCCCCACACACACACAGAGCCCCCCACACACACAGAGCCCCCCACACACACACAGAGCCCCCCCACACACACAGAGCCCCCCCACACACACAGAGCCCCCCCCACACACGGAGAGGCCCCCCACACACAGAGAGGCCCCCCACACACAGAGAGCCCCCCACACACAGAGAGCCCCCCCACACACACAGAGAGCCCCCCCACACACACAGAGAGCCCCCCACACACAGAGAGCCCCCCACACACAGAGAGCGCCCCCACACACAGAGAGCGCCCCCACACACAGAGAGCGCCCCCCACACATAGAGAGCGCCCCCCCACACACAGAGAGGGCCACACACATACACAGAGAGGGCCACACACACACACAGAGAGCCCCCCCACACACAGAGCCCCCCCACACACAGAGCCCCCCCACACACAGAGAGCCCCCCACACACAGAGAGCCCCCCCACACACAGAGAGCCCCCCCACACACAGAGAGCCACCCCACACACAGAGAGCCACCCCACACACAGAGAGCCACCCCACACACAGAGAGCCACCCCACACACAGAGAGCCCCCCCCCCACACACAGAGAGCCCCCCCCCACACACACACAGAGCCCCCCACACACACAGATCCCCCCACACACGGAGAGGCCCCCCACACACGGAGAGGCCCCCCACACACAGAGAGCCCCCCCACACACAGAGTGCCCCCCACACACAGAGCCCCCCACACACAGAGAGCCCCCCACACACAGAGAGCCCCCCACACACACACAGAGCCCCCCACACACACAGAGCCCCCCACACACACAGAGCCCCCCACACACACAGAGCCCGCCCCCCACACACACAGAGCCCGCCCCCCCACACAGAGAGCGCCCCCCCACACAGAGAGCGCCCCCCCCACACAGAGAGCGCCCCCCCCACACAGAGAGCGCCCCCCCACAGAGAGCGCCCCCCCACACAGAGCGCCCCCCACACAGAGAGAGCCCCCCCACACACAGAGAGCCCCCCACACACAGAGAGCCCCCCACACACAGAGAGCCCCCCCACACACAGAGAGCCCCCCCCACACACAGAGAGCCCCCCCCCCGCACACACAGAGAGCCCCCCCACACACATAGAGCCCCCCCCACACACATAGAGCCCCCCCCACACACATAGAGCCCCCCCCCACACACAGAGCGCCCCCCCCACACACATAGAGCCCCCCCCACACACAGAGCGCCCCCCCTACACACAGAGAGCGCCCCCCACACACAGAGAGCGCCCCCCCACACACAGAGAGCAGCCCCCCACACACAGAGAGCATGTTGGGCAGGCCTCGCGGAAGGCCCCGTCCCTCCCCGCATGACGGGGCCCGGACCCCTGCTCCTCCTGTGCCCTAGACAAGAACTATCCCGGCAACCCACCGGAACAACCCACGGCCCGTCCCCGACGGAACTCCAGCTCCTGAACACCCCGGTATCGGCCGGCCCGGGCCCCTTCCAGAACCACTGCCCCCGGCCCAGCTGCCATTTTGGACACTACACGACAAGGCCACGTGGCCTCGGATCGACCCCAACCCCGGGCCTGGCCAGGCCCCGACATCGAGGCACCACCATCCACCCAGGGGGTGAAGAGACCACTTGGCAGGTCAATGGGAGAAGGAGTGTCGATGGCTCCGCTCCGCCAGGTGTCGATCGCCCCCAGCCTCCCCGGGCGCTGGCTCCACCCCCCTGCTGGGTGTCTGGACTCCCTCATCCCGGACCTCCCGACCTCCAAGTGAGAGGGTCCGGAAATCAAAGGGCGCCAGACCTATAACTGGGGCAGCTCCAGAGCAGGAAGGCAGTTGTATCCTGGAGTCGAGAGACACCGAGACGAACTCATCCTTGGAGGCCTGCTGGCGCTGCCGCGGCTCCTTCTCGGAAACCATCTTCAAAGCCTGCTGGCGCTGCCGCGGCCCTCCTCATCGTGAACCCATCTTCGAAGCCTGCTGGCGCTGCCGCGGCCCTCCTCATCGTGAAACCATCTTCGAAGCCTGCTGGCGCGGCCGCGGCCCTCATCATCGTGAACCATCTTCGAAGCCTGCTGGCGCTGCCGCGGCCCATCCTTGCGAACCCTCAAGCTCGAGGATTGTGAGCTCCATCTCCTGTTGCTCCCGTACCGGACCGGTACTAAGACTGTCCCGCTACCCCTTCTCCCCAAAGAGACTAGAATTGGCAGGATCCTCATATCCTAGTCCCGCTGTATCGTTTATCACCTTGCCTCAAGATTTCTATATAAAGTGTGCAGAACTCATCTTTGTGTGGTGTCCATCTGTGGGGGGGAAGTTACTTGTCTGTACGATCACCGGAGAAGGCCCTCACCGGAGGCCTCTCCCCTTGTACTCGGCCGACCCTCCGGGTCTCCGTCTAACATTGGTGGCCAGCGGCGCGATCCGAGCCGACGCATAATCGTACAGAGAGTAACTCACCCCACGACACACAGCCACCATGAAGACAAAGGAGAGTGGAACAACGGAAAAATTCCTGATGGAGAAACTAGAAGAATATAGCCACAAGGAACTAAAACAATTCTGTATAGAACTGGGCATTGCTACCACAGGACTGAGCACGAAAGATGACCTCAAACACGCCTTGGAGTCTTGGGTAGAGACGGAAACGCCCTTACCCCAAAACCAAAGCCTCGAGACCACCGAAACAAGCACCGCTTCTACAGAGGAAAGAAGACCGGGCCTCTCGTCCGAGGAGGCCCGAGAACGGGAGAAGAGCCGGCTCCACGAATTGGAACTGGCTCGACTTCACACAGCCACACACACAGCCACACACACAGAACCACACACACACACAGAACCACACACAGAACCACACACACACACATACAGAGCCACACCCAGGCAGGCAAGCGTGCATTTTATTTGGCAAGAATGACACTTTCACCAGCACTCTTTAATGCCTACCCAAACAACTTTGGTTTACTTGAAAATGGATCAGTGACATTAAGGTGACAGGTCGCATCCTACCACTTGGACTTAAAGAGAATTGTCAAAAAAAATTACATCCTCCAGCTCATTATAATGAATATATCAAGTGAAAATCCAAAGCAGGGAGCTTGACCACACTTCAACTGCAGATACGTGCAAGGAGATATTCTATGCCAATAAGTACGAAAATAGAATGATCCTGTGCAAGCAGCTGTTAATTATGCTGTTTTCTCTCTCGCACAAAGCTCTTCTTTTCTTATTTAACCCGCTGTTCCACGGTACCAACAGCAGTCGCGGGAGTCGTCCAGGGACTCTCTGGGACTATTAACAGTTTGTTATTAAAGAGCAATGTCTCATCTCCGGAGGAGGGGGGGCAGTAATTTGACGCTTTGTTCTCAAGGAACCCGTGTAACAGCCCACTATAAATATCCCGTTTTACTTATCGGGAATCTCTGTTAGCTCACATGCAGCACCACAGGGAGGGCGGCACGTGAGGTGGCAGGATAAGGCTTGGGGTCAGAAAGATCACCTGTAAATAAATCTCTCCTGCTTATGGAGAAGCCCTGTGCTGGACTGGGCCTGTGCCCGTGCCCTCCAGCTCTGCCGCGGTCAACATCTCCATGGTTGCGCAGCGCGAGCCCGCAGAGCTGGCCCCATTACACCAATTTCAGGGCTGCCTCTGCCAAGTGCACGACTCGCCCCTTAGCACGGCTGTGGGAGGATAAAACCCAGATTTCCTAAAAAATCAAAAATGAAAAATAATATCATCAGTTTCTGGTTTCCTAATTGTTTACGACCCAAGATGAGCTGGCAGCCTGCAGTACCCGATGGCATAGTCCAGGCAGGAAATTGGCATTGGATAAACCCGATTAGAACTGCCGAAACAGCAAGAGGGGAAATAAAAAATGTAGAGCGGAAAGGGCTCAAAAACTTTAATCCGAATCAGGTGAGGGGACCCGGGGGATTGGCACAGCCGCAAGAAGTCTTAAAGGGGCTACGACCAAGTAGAAGAAGGTGATGCGACGAAACTAAATCCCCAAAACAAACAGTTGTGGCAAATGCCTACATCTGCTGCGGAGGTGGGAAGGTGCGAGGATACCCAAGGCTCGGCGACACGTTCAGAGTCCAAACGCCAGGGTTACGCGCCTCCGTGTCAGCCAGGGCGTGGGAGTACAGGGCCTTGTTTCTGTGTGAACAGGCGCGTGGCCATGCTACCTCGCCAAGAAGGGTCGCGCTTGGTCCCGAGGTACGGGGCGGGTGGTATTGTAGAAGTAAACAGTTAAAAGGCACGCACTGGAAGTAATCTTTGCATATTCCTGACTTAAAGCATGCATTGCAAGTACTGCCCAGTCATTGGTGACGCTGGGCAAAGCCTGCTGGTGCCGAGCATGAACCCTATTCTTTTTTTGACTGAAAGGTTTTGTGCAGATGTGACGGGAAAGCCGGACTGCCAAGCAACAGGAGCACCCCACCGGTGCCGTCTGTCCCAGTGACTGCTGACGAGCTAATTCTGGGAGGAAGGAAAGCGTGCCGCCAAATGAAGGGATTATTGTCCTGGCGATGCATACTCCACTGGGCCCCGGGAGAGGTTTCTACGTGCCCATGACCGACAAGCAATGTACGTACTTGAGGAAAGAAAACACAGCTAAACCAAGACGGCATTGAAAAGGGTGGCAGAGCGATGATTTGCTTAAAATTAAGTGGGATTGCCAGTAGCGAAAGGGAAACAAGCGCTCATCGTGCTCTGTAAGCCCTGTCCTTTTCGGATTGAGGGGCGTGTTTTTCGAGGAGAGAAAGAAACGAAAAAAACACGCCCCTCAATCCGAAAAGGACTGGGCTTACAGCGAGATAATGATGTCACAGAGACCTCTTCTCCAATGGCTGGCTGCCGTTTAGGAGGCCAGCCAATGGAGAAGAGGGGCGGGTTTAAACCTCGCTACTCTGAGACATAAGTGGAGAAGTGTGGCTCAGGGGTTAGAGGCGGCAGACCCGGAAGCTGAGATCGGTCCTGGACCAGGGTTCTATTCCCCGCCTCGGCGGGTCTTGGGCTAAAAATTCCACGGACCAGTGGCGGCTGGTGAAATTTGAAAGTGGAGGGGCGTAAAGTAATTGGTGGAGCACACCGCAGCGAGCGAGCGTGAACCATCTACGGAGGGTTCGGGGGTTCCCCCCCCGAGAAAATTTTGAAAAATGAGTTGGCAAATGGTGCATTTTCAAGACTTTCGGAAGCCACTGGGCTAAACAGAAACAGGCCACTGCCTCCCCTCAAACTATCAGTTCCAAGGTCTCATGAATAAACCATTCTAAATTGCAATAAACCACAATTAATTTTAATAATGTTGCATAAATTGGTTGGATCTGTCCACTGAGCCAGTGCCTGCGTGAGATAAAGCATTTACAACAAGGGGTGGTGAGGGACAGAGTCTCTGAATTAAGCAGAAAGCTCTCACCCAGTCAAGAGATCAGGGCTAGATCCAACACCGTTTTTTAGCTCACTGCACCATCCCAGTTTCAGAACCTGGCTGTATGCAAATTAGTCTGTTCCTGTCCCAGTGCATGATGGGAACAGGGCAAACCAAACTACAAAAGCCAATTCTTACACTGGGAAGGAAACAAGCTCCCGGGGACCGGTTTCTGGCATTACAGCCGTCTTCGGCCCGGTTTGCTTGAATCCTGATGGTGCAATGAGCAAGGGTCTCACATCTGAGAATACCCTTCCACGCTAAGGGTGGACAAAAATATTTACAACAAGGGGTGGTGAGGGACAGAGTCTCTGAATTAAGCAGAAAGCTCTCACCCAGTCAAGAGATCAGGGCTAGATCCAACACCGTTTTTTAGCTCACTGCACCATCCCAGTTTCAGAACCTGGCTGTATGCAAATTAGTCTGTTCCTGTCCCAGTGCATGATGGGAACAGGGCAAACCAAACTACAAAAGCCAATTCTTACACTGGGAAGGAAACAAGCTCCCGGGGACCGGTTTCTGGCATTACAGCCGTCTTCGGCCCGGTTTGCTTGAATCCTGATGGTGCAATGAGCAAGGGTCTCACATCTGAGAATACCCTTCCACGCTTCCATCACCACCCCCTTTTCTGAATCGTTTTTGGCCACTATAGGTGTGGCAGGGTATACTCAGACATGAGTCCCTTTCCCACTGTACCATCAGGATTCAAGCAAGCCGGGCCGAAGACGGCTGAAATGCCAGAAACCGGTCCCCGGTAGCTTGTCTCCTTTCTGGTGAAGAATTGGCTTGGTAGTTTAGTCTGCCCTGTTCCCATGATGCACTGGGCCAGGGACAGACTGATTTGCATATAGCCAGGTTCTGAGCTGGGATGGTGCAGTGAGATAAATAATGGTGATGGATCAAGCCCTGATCTTTGGACTGGGTAAGAGTGGTCTGCTTAATTCAGACACTCTGTTCATCACCACCCCCTTTTCTGAATCGTTTTTGGCCACTATAGGTGTGGCAGGGTATACTCAGACATGAGTCCCTTTCTCACTGTACCATCAGGATTCAAGCAAGCCGGGCCGAAGACGGCTGAAATGCCAGAAACCGGTCCCCGGTAGCTTGTCTCCTTTCTAGTGAAGAATTGGCTTGGTAGTTTAGTCTGCCCTGTTCCCATGATGCACTGGGCCAGGGACAGACTGATTTGCATATAGCCAGGTTCTGAGCTGGGATGGTGCAGTGAGATAAATAATGGTGATGGATCAAGCCCTGATCTTTGGACTGGGTAAGAGTGGTCTGCTTATTTCAGACACTCTGTTCATCACCACCCCCTTTTCTGAATCGTTTTTGGCCACTATAGGTGTGGCAGGGTATACTCAGACATGAGTCCCTTTCTCACTGTACCATCAGGATTCAAGCAAGCCGGGCCGAAGACGGCTGAAATGCCAGAAACCGGTCCCCGGTAGCTTGTCTCCTTTCTGGTGAAGAATTGGCTTGGTAGTTTAGTCTGCCCTGTTCCCATGATGCACTGGGCCAGGGACAGACTGATTTGCATATAGCCAGGTTCTGAGCTGGGATGGTGCAGTGAGATAAATAATGGTGATGGATCAAGCCCTGATCTTTGGACTGGGTAGGAGTGGTCTGCTTAATTCAGACACTCTGTTCATCACCACCCCCTTTTCTGAATCGTGCGTGAGATAAAGTGGCATTCAAGATGGCCCAGCAGAGTAAAATGCCTACTTTTTCCACATAGAATTGAATATCATATCAGTTAGTGATGTGAAGGATGCACCCTCAAAGGCCTGAAGGCTGACCACCATCTTGCTCTTATTTGCCAAGTGCAGGGTCGCCATTCACTATGGCAAGAGCCATGCCCCACTATTTAAACACTGACTGAGATGAAGCATTCTGCCAGCCAGGAGCAACTTTTAGGAGCTGATGCCTTATTGATCCATAACAAAGGGTATTCAGGCTCCCCTGGTTACCTATCTCACTGCGCAGTAGAAGACTGGACTGCCTCAAGAGACTATTCTTACTATTATTATTTATTTAGAGGGAAATTAGAAGACGCCCTTGGGGAATAACCTCCACTGCCAGTTATCTGTCTCCTCGTTTGAGGTAGTTCAATGGGTTAAAGTACGTGCTGAAAAGATGAGTGGATTAATGCTCCTGCTGCTCAGATCTGTGTATGAGCTGCATGCCGTTCATTCAAACTCTTTCCAGATAGTTCACCAGACTAAGGCACCTGCTGCAAAGATGAGTTTATTATTTGCAGATCTCAGGTTTCCTTCCCAGTAACAAAGGTCAGTGGGTTAATGTGTCAGTTGTAGAGAGCGATGTACAAACCTCTAAACTTGCTCAAAAGATTATGCCCTGATTTGGGCAATACAGGATTTTATGCCTCTAAGGGTCATACAATGAGTGCAAGGAATGTGGGAAATAGGACTTCTAGTGCAAGCTATGTAACGTGCAGAGAAACTCTGGAAAATATACTGTGTTCTACATAACCACGCAGGTTACCAATTTTCCTCATTTGGTGTGCATCTCGCAAGTCAAAGCACAAACCAGTGCAGTGTGTGATGTCCTAGTGCTATAAATCACCAGCGCATACGGTGCATGTGCACTCCCTTATCCGGTGACTAATCTGGTGCTGTCGAGCCCCACCCACAGCTCCGGGTGGGGGGGCAGCTTTTGAGGCCTCGAGCTCCAGAGCTCTGGTATTACATGTAGAGCGCTGTGAGAAAGGACAGGACCTGGATGCAGGGGCCAGTTGTGGACACTTCAGGAGGAAGGTGGGGACTGCTGGGGTACAATGAGCGCCCTTATCTGTGGTGGAGAGCGGATATCCCTCTAGGCGCTAATCAGGGACTGAGCCCCATCAGCTCCCAGTGGGGCCATGCTGAGGGTCCACGGGATGTAAACTGTTGTGTACTGCCCTTGAAGATCATGATCCCGACTCAGAGTGCAGCATTGCAGGACTTTTATAGCGCTTCTGGCACAGTCACACTGCTGTAGGTGCTGATAGGGGGGGGGGGGCAGATCACAGCTGAAGGCAGGCTAACTTGCTGTTTTAAATTGTGCACTTGGCTGCCCAGATCGGACCACGCTACAGGGAAACCACACATGAGACAGGACGGCAGATGAGGTATACAGCTTGTTGACTATTAAGTCAACAGCATCCAGGTCTCAATAAAGTTTGTTACAAAAAAAAAGTCAACAGCATCCAGCAGTCCAGGCAGTATTTCCAGGGGCCTGAAGGGGCTGGCTGGAGGTAAGAGAAACCATGTCTGGGAGTTGTTGAAGAAAACATCACGTACAGCCACCTCTCCCCCCGACCCCCACACACATTGCCCTCCACCATGAAGACCTGCACCTGTGGCACACAGAGCACGTGGGTCCAGGGTTCTACCCGGTCACACAGCCAAAGCAGTCAGAGCTGCAAAACACAAATTCCCTGCCTGGGCCAATCAATGTAAGTCGAGTACCAGAAAACAAAATGGCACCATCAACATGAATGTATTACGTTTCTTTTCATGTACACTACCACCCAACCCATAGCCCAGAGAAGACGGACCAATTCATTATTTACTACAAACGTTCTGACAAGGAAGCTTAAGAAAGCAGCGCCCCTTATAATCAGTTGGTCCCTGGATCTGTAACATGAAAGTGCTGAAAAATGTGAGCCGGTTCTTTATGGAGAGTTAAACACACTGATGTTGCAATGGCTGTGTTCAATCTAGGCTGGCCAAACACAACCCAATTCTTTTTAACATTGATATAATACACAACCACTCTTCGAGCGTGCACTGAATGAAACACATTCAGATCACTGCTAATATACTTAGAAAGACACCCACTGCTGTAGATTTGACATGGACTTAAGTAAGTGCGAAATCAGAACCACATTGCACACAAAACACATATTGACTTAGCAATATTTAGACTATTTATTGTAAAAGATTTATATAGCGCGAACATGACCTTTGCGAGTATCAGAGCGCTTTACAATTGTTCGGAGAGCAGAGACAAATAGAATCAATAATATCATAGTATAGAAAAATAAAGGATATAGCAACACCCAAATAAGGTAAGTGGTGATTATTAATACAGACCTTTTCGGTATCATATATTTGTTTGGTTTACTTGTCGAAAGCTTTCATGGGAGCCTAGATGCAATCGTGTTTGTAGCACCAAGAGGCCTAGGCCTTGTCAATGATGCACTACACAAAAAGTGTAAAATGGCATGGCAGCGTTCAGATTAAAAAAACAATTCCATGCATTACAGTGCAAGGCTGAATTAAAGATAAAACTACAGGCTCCTCAAACATCCAGACTACCCATTCTCCTGAACTCTCCCGGGTGCTTAGGGGGTGATTTATTTCAGGTGTCCCTGCGTTTTTCTCTAAATAAATGTTTACACTTTCTGAAAAAAATACTGTCGACCAATGCAAGTCGATTGAGGCTTTTATGATGTTTCAGTGAGCTCTACCTTTTGAGATTTATCAGATATTTGCAAGGATATTGCCTCAGTCTGCCCCTCGGGTGAAGAAGTGAAAATAAACAAGGTTCCCCACTAGTCACTAACACGCAGCATCAAACACATCCCAGAGAGATTCAGAGCAAGCACAGCTTTCCAACCAGGCTTGCCTCCAGGGTATAATGCTACCTGTGCAATAATGCGCTTCGGTGGTCAGCAGGAGTGTATGAGAAAGGGCAGGGATGTGTAACTAAGACGCCAGCAGCCACTCCGGTGCGGGGGGGCCCCCAAACCTGGGTTATGGGGGGGCATTGCGCCCATGGCCAATATATCTGTAGGATTTGAGAGACTCCAAGCCCCCTCATCAAAGCTGCACGGGTGGCGGGGGCATCATTTTACGTCACACTGCTGAAGTGCACTATAACTATAAATGCAACTACAATACAATACTGTGCCGTGAATATTCCGTTGCGCATCTAACAGACTCGAACTTGCTTCCAAACCATGACATGAACATTCTGAATGACACAGAGCAGAACTATACTTTTCAAAAGCTTTTGTTGAAAACGGCAACTTAACTATTCTCCTGCTTTTGAGCCATGCAACTATACCCTGAAATATCTGCACCAGTGCTAAAGCCAGGACCTTAACATCACTTCAGTTTAGGGACTACAAGGTTTGTACAAAAATGGGAGGCTACTTAATACTTAACATTGAACATACTATTTGACATTGCCACCGTCACCCACAGGCCTATGCAGAGCCGTTCCTCTTAAAAACTTCAATAAATGCCCGCCTGGGCCTTACCTGGGTAGGGGCTTCTTCTGTGGAACTGCTGAGCCGACTACTAACTCCAGGGAGACGAGTGAGTCACAGTCTCAACCAATCGGGGGGAACAGCATTGTCCGTGTCCACTCCGACCGTGACCTACCTTTCCAGAAAGTTCCAGTTCCAGCACAGGACACGCGCAGGAAGGTTCGAGCCTGCGCAGAGAATCCTCTGCTTCCCACCTGCCACACCCCTTTCCCAACTCGTCACAGGGTGGGTCTCACCACGCCCTGTAATGAGTTGGGAAAGCTCTCTCCACTCTCTGATTGACGTGGAGGGTTAGCGATCCCGGGCTTGGAGATAAAACGCCCGGGGCTAACTCTACCTTCACGCCATCAGGGGGTGGAGACTGGACCTTGAAGCTCAGTCTTTGCCGAGCTGATGACATCACAGCCTTCAGGGCTGTGATGTTCTCAGCCGGCAAACGCTACTTTGGGACCGCAAGGGGGAGCAGTCAAGCAGAGTCACGTGAGCAGTGAATGACATGCCTCCAACCAGCCGCCACAACGAACAGCCACTCATTGACACGGCGCGGCGGCAGCCAAAATATAGAGACTACTGTGACTGACAAAGCGAATTTGTAAATTGTCAAAGCATTTACAAAATGCATTTTTAAATTGTCTGAGCATGCCACTTTTAGTAACGGGTGCGGAGCCCCGACGCCCTCGGGAAGAAACCGCCACTGCCACGGACTCGATAATTCTCGCTCCGGTGCCTTCTCGACTCACGGGTTCACACTCTGCGACTCTGGGCAATAGCTTGCTTAATCTCCACAACGGCCCCTCGCGGCGGGATGCCTGACTTTCACCTTGTGGATACCCGCTGGGGCTATCACACAGGGGAATATCAGGACGGGTTCCCTAAGCAAGCGCCGGGACACCCACTGCGGGTAGCTGTGCGCTATATAAGCTCAACTACATTTACATTTACATTTACTACATAAGTTCCCGCCAGCAAGACTGCGCGTGCGCAGCCTACGCTAGCAGAGACCTAAAAACCATGCCAAAACAATCCGCACATTGACAAAACTAACAAGCTGACAACCAATTTCTGACCTACTGGTGTTGCCAATGCTTGTTTATTTTTGTTTCCCAAATTCTTATTAAAAGTGGTTACACTGATTTTCCATTCTGAGTATTTTGGCAAATACTAGCATGCATCAACACATGTTGCTAAATGATGCTGCAAAGGAATGGTACCTGACATTTTACAATGTTTTTTTTCCGGCTTTCATTTTTTTAAAGATTATTTTATTTTGAAAGCAAAGAATCATCAGTCTTGCTTTCACGCTTCTGCAAATATTTGCATCGAATCAGAGCGCATTCTGGGAGCATTACATATAGCCTCATATTGCTAAACTTTGAAAATATGTGTACACATTTTTATACTGGAACCACTGTCAGTAGTGCAGCCGGAGCTTACATTTGCTTAGAACGCTCCCCCTAATAATAAAGGCTTTCAATTAATGAACCATAAATACAAGTCTGTATAGCATTAACATATGGATAAAAATATTGCGTTAACTGCATACTGTGCCCTATCCTGATCCATAATGTGGAACTGCAACCTAGTAGCCAAAGGGTTTGTGCTGTAGGGGGTTGGGCCTATTTGTCCTAAGGACAAAATACACATGGAAACCTGATGCCCTTGACCCCAAACAATATGTCCTGGGTGTTGAGCTATAGGAATTCCACATCCCTTCTACCGCATGAATATTAATGAGGTAGGTCTGGTTTTGTGACCCATTGGGAATCGCTAAAATCACAGGGATGCTGGCCTGCTGGGATCAGTAGACCACAGTGTCTGTGACTGCTTTATTTAAAAGAAATCTTTAAAAAAAAAATGTATACGTTTCAAAAACAAAATGAAAGTTTTCTTTTCATTCTATGTTCAGTGTATGGGACCACTGCCTGCTTTGTAAATGTAAATGTAAATGTAATGGGCATTTATAGAGCGCTGCTACCACTCCAAGGAGTATCTTGGCGCTTACACAACCCAGGTGGAAGAGTTGGATGGGGAAAGAAGTCCAGTTTCTTAAACACAGCCACTACACTAGGGTTCTACACAGAGAGTCAGACATGGAGAAAATCCAAGTTTTCAATGCCTTCCTAAAAGGGGCTTCTTGGGAGAAAGACCGCAAGGAAAGGGGGAGTTTGTTCCAGGCCTTGGTTCCTAGTACAAAGATGGATTTGCCACCCTTTGTAGCCAGTTTAAAGCGGGGAATAGTAAGTAAGTTCTGACTAGCGGATCTTAGGCAGTGTGCTGGGTAGTATCTTTTGAACCCCCTTCGTAAATAGGTCGGGCCACGTTGATGGAAGGCCCTAAAAGTAATCAAGAGAAGTTTAAACAGAATTCTCCTTCCTATTGGCAGCCAGTGTAAGATATTTAGAGCTGCAGAGGCAGATGATCTACGGGGCAGACGCAGTACAAGGCGGGCAGCCACGTTTTGGATCATCTGCAATTTGTGGAGCACGATTTTATTTGCTCCAGCATAAAGTCCATTGCAGTAATCCAGCCTAGAATTTATTAAGGCCACTGCGACTGTTTTCCTCGCCGAAAGAGGAAGGAGGTCAAAAAATTTCCTAAGTGCTTTAATAATTTGGAAGCACATACCTGCCACTGCTACAGCCTAAGGTTTGAAGGATAGGCAGTTGTCAAATTTTATGCCTAGGTTACGGGCGGATGCAATTGTGTTAGGTGGAGCTTCTGCATCCGATGGCCAGCATACTGTAGGGGAAAAAGGATTATTGATCCCTATGGGTAAAATTTCCGTTTTACCGGCGTTGCACTTTAGATGGTTGTTATTCATCCACTTGAATGTAGCTGCAAGACAGTTCCTAAGGTCTTCCTCGGCACCTGGTTGTTCCTTAAATGTTTTTACAACCATTCACAAAGGGGAAGGTGTCCCTTTGGGACCCTTTTTCATTTGCGCATGGCTTACCATGAAATTGAATTTGGTGGTAAAATTCAAATGTTTTTTAAACGCACTTCGGTCGTAAATCATTCATACATACACCACTGCGATTTGGTGCAAAACGACCATTCCTAATACCGAATTGTAAACCCAAATTGCAATTTGGTAACCGGTTACCGAATCGCTATTTGGGTTTGGTACATGTCAAAATGCTTTTTTGCTTTCGCAAACTGTGCAATTCCTGTAATCTGGTCATTAGCAACCTCAAAAAGGCTTCATACATGTGGCTCCTGGCAAGTTGCTTGGTGATTCTGGATTTGAGGGTGTTTTCATAGTCCTGCCTGCTGGTGATGAGGGCGTGGGTGATGGCTTTGCTTGGGTTGCTCGGGAGCCATTTGAAGATCTTCCTCAGCGTTCTCAGTATGTGGAAGCAGGAAGATGCGACAGCGTTGACTTGTGTGAAAAAATCCAGCCGGTTGTCACTAATGATCCCCAGGTTCCTGGTATAGGAAGTTTGGGTAGGTGTGGGTCTGTGGAAGGCCAGCCACCAGTTGGAGTTCCCCTGGATAAGGTCTTTTTCCGAAGTTCAGTACTTTAGTCTTGTTGGTGTTGAGCTTGAGACAGTTGAACTTCATCCAGGTGGCAGCCTCGGTCTTGCAGGCAGTGTAATTTTTCCTTACGGTGGGAGTTTTGTCAGAGAGGGATAATGAGTTGTTCATCATCGGCATATGAGAGGATGTTGACATCGTGGGCATGGATGATGTTGGCTAGTGGAGTCTTTTGCGCGTTGAGGTGGGTAGGCATCTTGGGGCACCCAAGAGATGAATTTACAGGCTTTTGAGGTGTACAGTGTTAGACTGAGCATTTGTGTCCTTTCTATCAAACAGGTGAAGATAGAGCAGATCTAGAATGCTGACCTTTGTGTAGGCATCTGATGAGATTGAGGTGTGATACCCTGTGGAAGACCGATGAGAGCTCCAGAAGGATGCATGCCAGAGTCTCTTCATTGTCCAGGATTATGCAGATGTCAACTGTTGTGGCAACGAGTGCTGTTAACTTGCTGTGATTGGGTCTGAAGGAGGAGATCAGTCTGTAGTTGGTGAGCTTGGCTGGGCCTGCCAATGGATTCTTGAGCATGTCTGTGACTGTGGCATGTTTTCAGGCTTCCAGGAAGGTGGCTGAGTCGATGGAGGCATGGATGATCGAAGTCAGAGCTTTGCTGATGTGAGTGAACCCCTTGTTGAAGGTGGGGGTTGCAGAATGGATGGAATTCATGGTAGATGCATTTTTCTCTAAGCTGATGGTCAGGAGAGTACGTTCTTCATCTGAGACAGGGAGGTGTGCTGCGGGGTTAAAGGAGTGGCAATGTCCAGTACTCGGGCTTGGTTCAGACAATATTCTGTGAGGAAGAGAAGGCCCGGTGTGTGAATTTGCAGAAGGTCCCATAACATTGTGGTGTGTTTACTAAACAGCGGGTGTTGAGGAGCGTACATGGGAGCGGGGAGTGGTGTTTGGGCGGTCGCTGATTTATGAGCGGGGGTAGTGTTGGGGGAATGAACCTGCAGAAGTGAAAGTGAAAGTCCTTTCAGTACGGTGTGGCAGCAGCAGTGAGCGGCGGCCGGGGTTGACGTCCTGGAGGAACGAAGCAGGGTAACAGTGGGTAGGTGGCATGCTAGCATTGAACAATAGACTGATTTGCCATTTTCTGTTTTGCAGAAGTTACTAACTACCCATAGGTGATACATTGTTTTTATATAGTGCTCGATACTGCACTTAAGAGCTGTAAATAAGTAAATACTAGTAGGAATAATTTCCCAAATTATATGATACTCCGTTTACTAACTTTGGTTGGATTAAAGGCAGAGCTAGCCTTGCCAGGAGTCAAGTTTGTCACTTGTTGATCGCTGCATTTTTTAACTTATTGAGCCATCCTTCAGGTTAATCATCCCTGCCATCTAAATGCACTTCATTTAGTACCAATATAATTCTAGCTGAATTGGTATTTCCAAGCATTACCTCATAACCCCAGTCACTGAAATGGTTCTTCAAAAACAACTGAAAATGTAAGCTGGAATGAGTACAGGTGATCAGGATATTTTTCAATCATCTGCGGGACATGTCTTATCCCCATGCTCCCTTGGGTGGAACCTGTTGGACAGGCCACATGAAGGGCCGCTCTCCCCGGCTCAACCAGGCCCGAGCCCGGTCACGCAAGTACCACACACCACCATTGCACGTCCTCCGTCCCCTCAGGGACCCCTGCCCTCGAGCATGTCAACCTCGTGGGTCCGATCCACTGCCAGCCTACGCGCCCATCCTGGGGCGCCATCTTGGACACTCCACCACGTGGCCACCTGGCCCCCGGCCGAACTCAACCACGGGCCTGGCCAGGCCTCAGACATCCCGGCACCACCATCCACCCAGGAGGCGAGCGGGCTACTTGGCAAGTCAATAGGAGAAAGAGGTGTCAATGGCTCTCCCCCGCCAAGTGCCGCTCGCCCATCGCCTCCCCGGGCACTGGCTCCACCCCCCTGCTGGGTGTCTGGGCCCCCTCATCCCGGACCTCCCGACCTCCAAGTGCGAAGGTCCGGACATCAAAGCACTCCAGCCCTATAACTGGGGCAGCTCCAGAGCAGGAAGGCAGTTGTATCTTGGAGTCGAGAGACGTAAAGAGGAACTCATCCTGGACGGACTACTGGCGCTGCCGTAGCTCTGTCCTGTGCACCATCGTCCTGCCTGTTGGCGCTGCCACAGCCGTCGTAACCTTCATCCTTCATCGTCGTCGGGATCTGCTGGCGTGGCCGCGGACCGTTGTAACCGTCATCTTTCACCGGGACCTGCAGGCTCCGCCGCGGACCGTCATCCTTCCTTCGTCCATCTCGGGACCTGCTTGGCTCCGCCACGGCCCGATCATCTAGAACGCCGAGCTCGAGGATTGAGAGCTATTTTGTACTCATTGGTAACTAAAGACTGTCCCGCTACCCCTTTCCTCAACCAAAGACTAGACTCGAGGGGACCCCTGAGTCCAGACCTCCTTGTATCATACCATCGTAACCTAAGAATTGCATATAAAGTCTCGTTAACCTTCAGCCTTGTGTGGTGTCCGTCTGTGGGGGGGAAGTTACTTGTCTGTACAGTCGTTGGAGACGGCTCTCCCTGGAGACCTCTCCCCGTAATCTCGGCCGACCCTCCCGGTCCGTCTAACATTGGTGGCCAGCGGCGCGATCCGAATCACCGCATAACGTACAGAGAGTAGCTCACCCCACAACGAACCACAATGACAACTAAAGAAAGCGGATCAACTGAGAAGTTCCAAATGGAAAAACTAGAGGAGTACAGCCATCGTGAACTAAAGCAGTTCTGCATCGAACTAGGTATCGCTACCACCGGACTAAGCACCAAGGACGATTTTAAGCATGCCCTAGAATCTTGGGCAGAGACCGGGGATGCCGAAGCCCCTGAGCAAAGCACCGCGAAAAAAACCAACACGGCCCCTGAAGAGCAAAGAACCGGTCTCTCGCAAGACGAGATCCAAGAAAGAGAAAAAACCCGACTACACGAGCTAGAAATGGCCCGACTCAAAATGGACATAGAACTCAAGTTAGCCGAACAAAAAATCAACTTAGAGCACCTACGTCTCCGAGAAGAGAGAGAGGAGAAACAGAGACAAAGGGAGCTCGAGGAAAAGAAACTGGCGTACGAGCACGAACGGAACCTAGCCGAGATCAACCTGCGCAAGCAAAATAAAGAGTTAGGGGTGCCCGAGAGACCACACACCCCAGGGACCACGGAGAAAAAAGTACACATCCCCAAGGATATTGTCCGAGAATATTTCCGAGAGGACGACATCCAGCAATGGTTTAAGGCCTATGAAATCGCTATGACTGCGCACCGGATCGATAGGAACGATTGGGGAGCCGGCCTATGGGGCAGATTCCTCAATGAGGGCCGCGATACCCTGTTACAGCTCCCGGACCACCAGATGACCTCCTACGACCATATGAAAGCGGCCCTCCTCACCCGCTATGGCCTCACGCCCGAGATGTACCGTCAGAGGTTCCGAGACTGCACACGCATCCCGGGTACCACTTGGGTGGACTATGTAACGTACTTTAGCCGAGCTTTCGAAGGCTGGATCAGAGGAAACAACGTCACGACCTACGAGCAGCTGTTCAATCTGATGGTATGGGAGCATCTGTCCAACAATTGCTTCATTGAACTACGCCAACACCTCCTCGACAGCAAGTTAACCGATCCCCGGCAGCTCGCATCCGAAGCTGACCGGTGGGAGATCACCAGAGTGGGCCGGAATGGGTCCTACGAGCAGAACAGGAACAACAATGGTCACCACCGACCCAGAGGAGGAGGAGGGGGCCAAGGACGAGGAAGAGACAACACTCCGGCCGCCCCCGCTACCAGCACCACCCCCCCGGCCAACCGGGGCAGCACCCCGGCGCGACCAGGGTACAGAGCCAATGTCACGTGTCACCGATGCCAACGGGTCGGCCACTATGCAAACGACCCAAGCTGCCCGCAGTATCAGAGTCCAAAACCCCGCCAAGTGGCCGCCGTGGCCCTAGGGGAAGAACAGATCTCCGAGGAACAAGAAACAGACGAGCAAGAGTATCAAGAGTGGGAGCCAGCCGCCATGACTCTCGCGTGCTTAGGGGGAAGAGACATGGTCCCGCGGGTCCCCCTACCCGCTAACACCCAGAAGTACAGCCAATGGGTGAGCATCAATGGACAACGGGCCGAAGCCCTTCGGGACACCGGGGCCAGTGTGACAGCTGTCCGCTGTCACCTGGTGACCCCAGAACAATATCTACCGAACATTCTCTGCCCTGTGCGATCAGCCGACAACTCGGAAAGTCTGTGTCGGATGGCCTGCGTCCCCTTTGAGTGGGGAGGGGTCTCCGGCATGTTGAAGGTGACGGTCCGAGACGACGCCCCCGTGGACTGCCTCCTCGGAAATGACCTGGAGAGCTCCCCGTGGGCAGCCGTGGAGCGAAAAGAACACTTGGGGATGTTGGGCGTCCCGGACTGGGCGTGCGTCACCACCCGGTCCATGGCCGCCCGTGCCAACCATCCCCCGGAAGAACCAGAATGGCCGGCGCCACCGCCTCCGGTCGCCCCAGCCGAGACCACCGACCATGACACCCCCCTCGAACCTGCTCAACCTTCCGACCTCGCTAACCTTGACCAGTGGGCCCAAGAGGGGGGGCCCACACAAGAACAATTTCGCCAGGAACAGAAGACCTGTCCCTCCCTCGAGGGACTCCGCCAGCAAGCGCTCGCCCAAAGCGCAGGGGATACCTCCGGAACTCATTGGGTCTACTGGGACAATGATCTGTTGTACAGCGAGCAAAGAATCGCCGAGCTGGGGGCCAACCGAGTACTAGTAGTGCCCCTCCGCTTTAGAGACTTCCTGCTAAACCTGGCCCACGATGTCCCCCTGGCAGGGCACCTGGGACAAGATAAAACCTACAGTCGCCTAGTGACCCACTTCTTCTGGCCCAAAATGAGAAACGATGTGCACCAGCATTGCCGATCTTGCCCCACGTGCCAAGCCAGTGGGAAGAGCGGCCGCAAACTAAAGGCCCCCTTGCAACCTTTTCCAGTAGTCACGACCCCATTTGAGAGGGTCGGAATAGACATTGTGGGACCCCTGGACCCGCGTACAAAACAAGGCCATCGCTTCATTCTGGTGCTAGTGGACCACGCCACCCGCTACCCTGAGGCTGTTCCTCTCCGGACCGTGACAGCCCCAGTGGTCGGCCGGGCCCTGATGGGGATCTTCTCCCGTGTGGGGTTCCCCCGAGAGGTCGTCAGCGACCGAGGCACGAACTTTATCTCTAAATACATGAAATCCCTCTGGCAACAGTGTGGGGTCACCTACCGATTCACGACCCCCTATCACCCCCAAGGGAACGGACTTGTTGAGCGGTTCAACCGCACGCTAAAAGGGATGATCGGGGGATTGGAAGAGCCCCTCCGTCGCCAGTGGGATGTGCTGCTGCCGTGCCTCCTCTTCGCTTACCGAGAGGTCCCACAGAAATCCCTAGGCTTCAGCCCATTTGAACTGCTATACGGGCACCCAGTGCGGGGGCCGCTCAGCCTGATCAAAGAAGGCTGGGAGATGCCTCCGGCCAAGAACCCTCCAGATGTCTTCCGGTACCTCCTCACCCTCCGAAACCAGTCCCGGAGGTTCAGAGACCTAGCAAAAGCCAACCTAGAGGCCAGTCAAGAGGACATGAAAAAATGGTATGACCAGAACGCCTCATCCATCGAATTCGAACCAGGGCAACAAGTATGGGTAATGTCCCCCACGGAGCCATGCGCTCTCCAAGACAAATGGACAGGGCCCTTCAAGGTAATCGAGCGCAAGGGACCTGCCACCTATCTGATCGATATGGAGTCCTCCCGGAACCCACTCCGAGTCCTCCACACCAACAGACTGAAACCCCACTTTGCACGAACAGAGCTCAGCCTACTGATGGCCACAGACAATGGGGTTGAAGACGACTCCGAGCCTCTCCCTGACCTCCTGCGGACCCAGGAGCAAGACGGCTCCGTGGATGGGGTCCGACTCTCGGAGACCCTCACCAGAGAACAACGCCAAGAGTGCCAAGCCCTCCTGTCACAGTTCGCCAGTCTGTTCTCCCTCACCCCAGGTGTCACTTCCTGGTGTGTGCACGATGTGGACACCGGAGACAGCCCTCCCATCCGCCACCGGGCCTACCGCGTACCTGATCGGGTACGGGCCTGCATCCAGGCGGAGGTGGCCAAGATGCTCACGCTCGGGGTCATCGAGCCCTCAGACAGTCCATGGGCCAGCCCGGTCGTACTGGTCCCCAAAGCAGCCGCCCCCGGAACCACACCAGAACTCCGGTTCTGCGTCGACTACCGGGGCCTGAATGAAGTCACCAGAACAGACGCACATCCCATCCCCCGGGCAGATGAACTGGTCGACCGAATGGGAGCTGCCCGCTACCTCAGCATCTTCGACCTGACAGCAGGTTATTGGCAGATCAGCCTCACACCCCGAGCACAAGAACGTTCTGCCTTCTCCACCCCCGATGGCCACTACCATTTTACGGTCATGCCCTTCGGCATGAAGAATGCCCCAGCGACTTTCCAACGGCTCGTCAATCAGGTCCTGGCAGGGCTCGAAGGGTTCAGCGCCGCCTACCTAGACGACATCGCTGTGTACAGCCACCATTGGACCGAGCACCTCCACCACCTCCGAGCAGTGCTGCAAGCCCTTCAGCGAGCTGGCCTCACGATCAAGGCCAGCAAGTGTCAAATTGGACAAGGGTCTGTGACCTACCTCGGACACCAGGTGGGAAGCGGCCTAGTGGCCCCTTTACAGTTGAAAATTGCCGCCATCCAGAACTGGCAGCCCCCTATCACCCAAACCGAGGTACGAGCCTTCCTGGGCCTCACGGGCTATTACCGAAGGTTCGTGAAAGACTATGGTACCATAGTGGGGCCTCTCACAGAACTCACGTCAAAGAATCAGCCCAAGAAAGTGAACTGGACCCCAGAGTGTCAAACGGCATTCGAACAGTTGAAGGCCGCCATGTGTTCCGCTCCTGTGCTCCAGGCCCCAGACTACAGCCGGGAGTTCGTCGTCCAGACGGACGCCTCCGACCAGGGCATTGGGGCGGTCCTGTCTCAAGTGAACACCGAAGGCCTTGATCAACCGGTGGCCTTCATCAGCCGGAGACTCCTACCACGGGAGCAACGCTGGAGCACCATAGAGAGGGAAGCCTTCGCTGTGGTATGGGCCCTCAAGAAGCTCCGGCCCTACCTTTTTGGCACCCACTTTCGGGTGCAGACCGACCACCGACCCCTGCAGTGGCTGATGCATATGCGGGGGGAAAACCCAAAGTTGCTACGCTGGTCCATCTCCTTGCAAGGTATGGACTTCACAGTCGAACACCGGCCTGGGCCAGATCACGCCAACGCGGATGGCCTGTCCCGGTTTTTCCGCCTCGACGAGGAGAGTCCCCAAGAGGATGGGTAACTCTCCCCGCCTTCAGCTGGGGGGGACGCATGTTGGACAGGCCACATGAAGGGCCGCTCTCCCCGGCTCAACCAGGCCCGAGCCCGGTCACGCAAGTACCACACACCACCATTGCACGTCCTCCGTCCCCTCAGGGACCCCTGCCCTCGAGCATGTCAACCTCGTGGGTCCGATCCACTGCCAGCCTACGCGCCCATCCTGGGGCGCCATCTTGGACACTCCACCACGTGGCCACCTGGCCCCCGGCCGAACTCAACCACGGGCCTGGCCAGGCCTCAGACATCCCGGCACCACCATCCACCCAGGAGGCGAGCGGGCGACTTGGCAAGTCAATAGGAGAAAGAGGTGTCAATGGCTCTCCCCCGCCAAGTGCCGCTCGCCCATCGCCTCCCCGGGCACTGGCTCCACCCCCCTGCTGGGTGTCTGGGCCCCCTCATCCCGGACCTCCCGACCTCCAAGTGCGAAGGTCCGGACATCAAAGCACTCCAGCCCTATAACTGGGGCAGCTCCAGAGCAGGAAGGCAGTTGTATCTTGGAGTCGAGAGACGTAAAGAGGAACTCATCCTGGACGGACTACTGGCGCTGCCGTAGCTCTGTCCTGTGCACCATCGTCCTGCCTGTTGGCGCTGCCACAGCCGTCGTAACCTTCATCCTTCATCGTCGTCGGGATCTGCTGGCGTGGCCGCGGACCGTTGTAACCGTCATCTTTCACCGGGACCTGCAGGCTCCGCCGCGGACCGTCATCCTTCCTTCGTCCATCTCGGGACCTGCTTGGCTCCGCCACGGCCCGATCATCTAGAACGCCGAGCTCGAGGATTGAGAGCTATTTTGTACTCATTGGTAACTAAAGACTGTCCCGCTACCCCTTTCCTCAACCAAAGACTAGACTCGAGGGGACCCCTGAGTCCAGACCTCCTTGTATCATACCATCGTAACCTAAGAATTGCATATAAAGTCTCGTTAACCTTCAGCCTTGTGTGGTGTCCGTCTGTGGGGGGGAAGTTACTTGTCTGTACAGTCGTTGGAGACGGCTCTCCCTGGAGACCTCTCCCCGTAATCTCGGCCGACCCTCCCGGTCCGTCTAACAGAACCCCCACTGAGTACACTATCTTGGAGTTACTTAGGGCCTCATTATGAGTTTGGTAGTGTGAGAGTAGCCTGCCACGCCAGCGCCCCGCTTCCACACTGCCAAACCCATAATGAGACCGCCTGCCTGATTCAGACTGGAATTCAGGCCCTGCAATCTTTTGTTGGCGGGCCCACAGTGGTGCCATGCTAAGGCTCCTTCATGACCATAGGAAGGCACTGCAATGGGAACGCCATTGCACTTTCTTGTAAGCCATGGACTGGCAAGTCTATGCCCTGCGGGAACTGGGGTTGCATGAATACAGGGGAGCACGTCATGTTGTTTTCTCACTGCCACACTTTTCATGCTGGGCTCACTGCCAAGAAAACTGTGGCCGTGAGGAAACTCTTAATATGCTTGGCAGTGCAGGAAAGGAACCACCTGCATATTAGAGGCCTAAGACGGCAAGGGATCGCGGAATCCGGGTGGCAGCAGCTGTCCCATGGTCTGACCGCTCAACTTGTAATAGGGCGGTCAGACCACCCCGCACCACCACCATGGGTTTGGCGGTCCAGTGGATCGCCAACCTCCAAATAAGGCCCTTCGTTGCGAACATTAAATCTGTAGTGATATATGAAAAGTAAAAACGCACGTTCTCTCAAAATCAGCATGACCAGCAGTAAACGCACAAGGGACGCCAGTACACTTGCGGAAGAGTGACGCACTGAACAGGCTGTCAGTTTAAATCACAGCAATGTAGAGGGGCACATGAAATGAACCAGCTTTTTAGCAAAGGTGCCACAAATCAGCCAATGATGTTATATGAGATGTCATCAGTGCTATCCTAAACATGTCATCAGTGATGTAATATGTGAGGTCATGAGCAGTGCATGGTGGGGGCACAAGTTATGGTTAGGTTTGTGGTGACTTTGTGTTTTTTTTCCCCCTTAAAATCTTTAATGACCAATTCACTGAACTATAATGTTACGTTAACTTACATTTTTTCAGTGAATTTCCAAGTGTTTTTGATCATTAAACCAGATTTTTTTTATTGCACCTAAATATAGCCTTACCGTAACGTTTGTTTTTTCCTAAGGTTTTTTAACCTAAAGTAATATTTTAATGCCATACGTAATGCCAACCCCCTTCTGGCATGTGCGGTGGGTGGTTAGCCACAGAGCCTTATGGTTTGTTTTTTTAAATGGGAGGGGGCCATGTGTACAATCCCCTGCTCATAATTAAACTCATTATTCCCTGGGGACCCCAGGTTCCTATGTGTCTTTAAAAGGGAGGAGTGATAAGTCGCCTAACTCTCCGAGGCTTATTAAGCCCTGGGGACCCTATTATTCGGGCCATTTCTTTTTTTTTTTTTAATGTAAGGGGAAGGACTTGAAAAAATAAAAGTATTAATAAGATGTTTCCTTCCACTTGGTGGGACATTATCAAATGCTCCTGCCAAGCTAGAGTAAGCACAGGTTTCCCTGTCTGTGCAGACAGGGAGCTGCTGTGTCCTGGGTACTTAGCCGGCCTTGGGGAATGGGGACCCGGGACCATTGATGGCTGAGGGAAGAGGCCGCGGCTCCCCCTCCCCTTTTACCAAATTACAGCCTGGGGTAGGCTCCCCGGGGCCTATAACTAATGAATTAGGCACGGCTGCCACTTTTTTCCCTGCGCAAGTGTAGTGGGATAGTGGCATTTAATGCCATTTTTCTTCTTGGCCCATGGGGCATAGGTGGTCAGAGTATCCCTACCCTGCCACCTTGTATTATTATATATTTTTTTACTTATGGACAACATGCTTAGTGGCAGCCAATCAGAGCGCTCGCTCCCACAGGAGTTTGACTTTCAGCAGGAGCAAGATGGCCAAAGGGGAAAAAAACGCTCACTGGGCCAATCAAAACACTCTGTTTTTAAATTGCAGATCCCATGAGACTCTCGCAAGCCTATAGCAAACCCAACCGTAGAGATATACAAATATATATAAAGCTTAATTTCTCAAACTACTGAATGGACTTGTACCAAAGCACATTCAGGGGACCAAGATCTAGTTTCCTGCCAAATGAGTTGTAATTTAGTTCAACAGTTTTTTGGTAGCACTTCTTAAAGAAGTCTGTTGAAAATGCATGGGGAATTTGCATTTTGGGACCCCCCTTTTTTCGCAGTCCCCTTTTAACTGATCGCTCCAAAATTTTCCATCCACAAACTAGACAAAAAAGAGCAGTTGTGCTGGCGGTGTCCTGGTGGCAGAGTGAGGCATGGTGGTGTGGAGACTGGTAAATACTGCTTTTCATTATATCACTACACATATATGTTGTGATGCTGTCAATATGTATATGTAGGTAATGTGTAATGCCATTTTTTATACAACTAACTTTGCACACCAACAACATATACTCACTATTGTATGTATACCCACAGTCACGACCACCCCAAAAAATTTTGGGGCGTGTCAATACAGGTGTGTACGTATCACCACGATAAGTCGTAAGATGAACACTATGAATGATACATAAAAAAATTGCATGTAAGAGCAATGAAAAAATACATGAATTGAAAGCTGATGTTAAGGCACGATTCATAGTGAGACAAGTGACACAGATGCCAACCTTAAATTCAGGCAACCAAAGAGTTGCTTAACGTCATTGTCAAGTAGCAGCAGCTCAGGAAGGACCTAGACAATAGGCATTAAGATGGAATCGGAGGTGATAACCTGAAAAAAGTTTCGTTTTCACCCCTTTATCTTCGTTTCTGCCAACCCAAGTTTGGAGGTTTCCCTGCCACAGTTGCCTCGACGAAAGGTACATTGTAATCGGGATCAGTGGTATTCTTGGTAGGACTTCCTCTGAGAGCCGCTTGTGTCTCCGGCATCATAGGCAGGTCGGGAAGATCCTGGCAGAGGCGGAAAAGCGACAGCGGGAACAGTTTCACCAAGAGCTAAATCCGGCCTGAGTTCTAGAATTTAATGCAGTTTTGAGATCCAATTTTCTCTTTTTTAGTATGCAGTCAAATGCCCAGACCTCCAAAGCTTATGAGTATTTTATCAATTCACAGCGTGCTGTCTGGTATCTTTCATCCTCTGTGGAAACCTACAGAGCCAAAACATGCAGTGACACTTTAAATCAGAAGCCCTAGAAACCCAAGTCCATGCCTTGGTGATTAGTTCAATAATCATATCATGTTAAACTTGTGCACGGATGCGGTTGTGGAACCTCATTTGCTGAAGTACCCAGTCGGAGAACACAAAGCTGTTCCAGATTAATTCATTTTCAAGGTCCGCACACCACTGTAGTATTATTTAATAGTCCAGAGTTCAGTTGATGATTTTCTCTGAGGATCCGAGTCAGTTTTCCACCACATTAGTTCTGTGGAAGGCCAGAGAAGGGGTGACCTGAGAAAGGGATACCGCTTACTGGTACTGCTACCTGAGGGCCTTGCTTTACACATGTGGTGTTTTAATATTACTGTTTTAAATATTTGCTTGATTGATGGGGGGTCTTGACTTTCTTATCAAGCTCTGAAGAAGTTCCACTAGACTTTTTGGAATGGAACAAACCTTTTGGCAGGAAGGATGTTGGTTTCAATTCACATTTAGTATCAATTTATGGTGGCGTGGATTGAAGTTTGATGCCCACATGATGGAATATTGACTTGGGCCCACATAGGGAAAACCTTATGTGAATTGTGAATTATCTTTCCAATAAACCTTTGACAATTGAATGATACTACAAGGGGGTGCAGGTCTTGAAAATTAATGTATAAGCAGGGGACAGGAATTATGCCATTGTGCGGCCATGGCGAATTTTGCATAATTCTAGATTTGCCGCATTTGCCACATAATCCATCATCTGCCGCAAAATCTGCTGATTTTAAACCAACATTTTTTTTCTAGCATAATCGGTTTAAAAGTGACTAAAAAAAGCAGCGACACATGTTGTTGCGTAGTAAAAGGCCCTTTGCCCTGTTGGTTATTGCTATATTTGTGTGTTGAAATAATGCCCAGGCATTGCTAACAAGTTTAACATGCATTTACAATGCAATGGTTTCGCCTTTGGAAAAGTTAGAGCTATTGGCATTGTAAATGACAAAATGTGTATTTATGTGTTGGTTTTGAAAACAGATAAATGAATGGCATTGTCATTTATATTGCCATTAGCTTAATCTCTCCTTACAAGATGTATGTGCACTGTGGGGTTTCCAGGGCTGAGGCACGCGAGCCCAGACACTCATTAAAACCCACGAGGCGTTTTCATGCAAATCAGGAGGCCTCTGCCACAGAACAGAGCTAACATTTCAGGGCCCGTTTTTAGGAGGCCGGCGTCACCCCACCCCGCTGACTATCTTAAGCTTGCAAAAAATAAAAGCGAAATCATAGATTTGAGACCCCCCTTCTGCTTCAGGAACAAAACCTTAGTCTTTTCCACTGAAAGGGGGAGGTTTTGTGTGTTGCAACCGGAAGAGCCATGTGTCAAGCAGGGCCCTTCAAGGAGGCACAGGCCTGTGTGGCAGTGAGAGAGGGAGAAAGAGAGGAATAAAGTAGGAGGCAAAGAAAAGCGCGAGAGAGGAGGCAGGAGAGAGAAGAGAACAGAATGACTGTAGGCAAACAAAGAGGGAAAAGAAGGAGTGGGAGAGAAAAAGGCAATAAAGAGAAGGCAAGGACGAAGTAAAATAACCAAAGAGGGTGAGAGAGGAAAAGCGGGCGGATCGCGATTGTAGCGACAGAGGGCAGAGAAGGGGCAGCGATGACAGATGAATGGAGATAGTGATGCACGCGGCAGGCAGTGCCGCCTTTGAACCAAGCTGTCTCAGCTAAGACAACATAGTGGTCTCCCGTCCTCTGCGGCCAGGCCTACACCCCACGGACTGCACTAGGGCCCCAGGTGCAGCCCCCTCTGCGGAGCTCGGATGAGGGGTCTTCCTGCTCGTGCAGTGTCCTGGGCCCTGTGAAACAAGCCACCCCGGGCCAGGGCGGGGTTCTGCACTCGTCTGCCAAGTCTAAGGCCTCAGGGCCATCTCTAGACACGGGCCCGGGTGCAGGCGAAGTCTGCAAGATTGAGTCCAATGCAAGCCAGCCTGGCATGGTTTAAGCGGTACGCCTCCTCTTGGCGCTATTTAAGCGCCAGGTCCGGGTCTGAAAGCTCTTGAATTAGATCTGACCTTTCGGAAGACCCCTGAGCCCCACCTGTTTCTTCACCAGTCCACATACTCGTGATGCATTTCACAGTTAACCGTTTCAGGGCCAAGAGGAGCCATCGGGTGCCTTACACAGCGCTTTAAAAGGCTGCGACGTTTATTACTCGTTAGTAGATATGTCTAGAACTAAAGACACTGAGGGGAAGAAAATGACTAAAATGTATACCAAACTTGTCAGCTCCCCGAAGACCCTTGATTGTTTGCAACATTATATTTGTTTTGACACTTCCAATAGACCCCTGTGTATGGGAACAGAGGGATTTTTGAATGAGATACCCTTCCCCAAAGTCTTATGCAACTGCACTGGCAAACACGGGTGGTCTTATGCAACTGCACTGGCAAACACGGGTGGTGAGAGTGTCATTTAACTCTTTACAGGCAAAATAACATGTATACTTTCGCAGGGCGGCCTTTCAACGTTGTACATTGCAGGTACCGCTTCTGCGAGCAGCAGAGGCACGGGGCTCGACGCATTCCAAACACTGCCCTTACTTTAGGAACAGGCCCGTTTTAGACCATAAACTCCTCGTGCTGCTGCCGCTTTGTACACCCACTCAGCCCCCGTGGAGGAAAACAAAACGCAGCCACAGGCCGCGCACAATGGAGGCCGTGGGCTGTGTACTAAAAACATGCGCAAAACAGCAACTGCAAACAAAGCTGACAAAGCAGCCGATGGGGGCTCAGTGTAGACAAGAGGTAAGGTGGCCTGTTGCACCAGAGTGGAGAGAGGGCCCTTCCTCCCCCCTCCCAGGGCTTTGCAGAAGTGAATACAGAGCAGGAAGGAGTCTATTAGCAGAGCCCGCAGCGGGGGAGTCCCTGTGATGTCCGAGCCAGGGAAAGTGACACCGAGTCTGTTTACAAGCCGAGGGCACCGGAAGCGCACATGCAACACCAGGCTGTGACACCTTCAGACAGACGGGGGCATCTGCGCAGCCCATCCTTCCATCTGGGACCACCTAACATACTGCCCCTACACGACTGCTGCTCCCACGTCACCCTTCTGGGCTTCTCGGACTTCCATCACCCAGGGGGTCGGTCCTTTCAGCACCCTCCAATACAGGGGGCTCCAACCTCTTCAGTACTAAGAGCTACTTATCCTCCCAAGCTACCACTATCAGTGGTGTAGTGGATTCCACCCATCTGAGTCTGTCAGCAGCGAGCACATCCGCGCATCTGGAAGGATGCCAGAAGTAAACAAGCACCTACGGGCACACGGACAGCGGGAGGGGGGGCGGGAACGGACAGCGGGAGGGGGGCGGGAACGGGGACACGAACAGCGGGAGGGGGGGCAGGAACGGGCACATGGACAGCGGGAGGGGGGGCGGGAACGGAGAGCGGGACATCGCGCAACCCACCCCTGAAAACAACACTTCAAAAATGGCGAAAACAAAGCTTGAAAAAATAAATAAATAAACAACTGCCCACCGCCGCATGACGATCGCAAAGGGGCGGGATGAGTAAAAATCGCGGGAACGCCCACGAATCTGCTTGCAGAATGACGAGCAGATCTCTCTTCCAATGGCTAGCCTCCATTTATGGAGCTAGCCAATGGAAAGAGAGGGCGGGACAACACACACATACTGTAAACATTAGATTTTGCCTGCGCCGAAAAGCTGCACGGCGCAGCTTTCGACGATGCGAAACCTAAAAACGACAAAGTAACGAAGTAATACTATCTCAAAATGTGCTGCATTACGCCATATAATTTGCCTATTCATGCCTCGTAATTTACTCAAACCTGCTGCATAATTTGACCCTCCCCTGCCACGTAATTCCAGTGGCCCTGACATGGACCATAGAGTAGTGTAGGCTGTCACCAGGTGAACACCTTACAATCTGGGGGAAAACTTTTTATTATTAAAATTCATTGGTAGGTCTGGCTTGGTAGTGCAGCCGTTGCCTGATGTGATGTGATCAACCTAAAAAAGAGCTTTCGGGAGTACTGCAGAGAGGGGCTTTGGCTCCTTCTACATGTTGGTTGCCAGGGGTGGAAGTTGTTCCACCACAGAATAAGGTGCTTCGCCTCCACAGAGCTGTGATTGTTTTCTTTCTTTATACCGCAGCTGCCTGAGTCAGCTGCAGCAGCATGAATGTCTGAGTTTGAATTTTCAGGGACTCACACATGACACTGTTATGATGTGAAAGTGTCTCATAAAACGAGATAGTTTTCAATGTTTATTTTTCTCTGGCAGCAGCACCGATGGGAGGAGGGCAGTCATGAGGAATGTATTGCAATCCCACGACCCTCTCCATTCATCATTAACTTTAGACTTCAACAGGCAGTTTTGTGTCTGAGAGCAGTCTGGGATGCATAGATTTACACTGATCTGCATTACTTTTTGGGTCTGGCTTGACAGTGCAACTGCTGCCGAACCATTTGTGGCCAACAAAAAGAGCTTTCAGATTGTTACTGAGACATGGGCTGAAGCTCCATCCACGTGTTGGCTCCCCTGACCGTATAATTTGATTGAGATGTAATTTGCGATTGCACAAAAAACTGCTTATTCTGAACTTTCTGGCTACATATAGGTATTTTGTTACATGGAATCACACCGATTACTGTACTAGTCAGTGGTTTTGGAGTTGGTTACCCCCTTGTGCCAAACCATGGATAACTTGCTCTGTGAGAATCCTTGTTGGCCTTGTTAGGAGAGTTGATATTTTGCTTAGCCAACTATAATTTTGATTACCTTTCAGATTTTATGACTGTGTGTTTAATTGTTTCCTGGTGGAAAGGTTTACGCTCAAAACTATAGGCCTGATTCGTGCACTCATACATAGTCTGCTCTGCTTATTAAGTATTATACTACAATTGGTTCTGTTGGGTGAAATCAATTTTTTTACAGTTCCAACCTTGATTTTGCAGAAAAAAAGGAAAAACCCCTATATGAGGTCAATCAAAGTAGATATATTATAAGCTCTTGATTGGTATATTCTTCATTTACAATTACAAAATTAAAAGGCTGTCACAAACAATAATCACAGTTGATAAAAGCAAAAAGAGTGACTTTTTAGGTGAGTAAGTAATCTAAAGGTGACAAGGTGTATTAAGCGAAGATAATCTATACAGTGCTTTACACAACAGTATATAAAATTTTGACATCAGTTCACATCTATTCCTAAACATATACATCTCCAATGAGCCTCCTATAGATTTAGCGGTTTGGCATGAGATTGAGAATATAGGATTTGGATTGTGGGGTGCATCAACGTTTTGACCCAAGATGGTTCATGATTACGATGAAGTCACAGCAGGTCTTCAGGACACAAAGTGGACAGCCATATAGGTGATATCAAGTACCAATTGTCCAGAGCGGGCTATAAGGGAGCCAGATCCACCATCCGGTTGGATCCTTGTGGGGAGCAAAACGAGTAAGAACCGAAAACTCTGCGGCTAGTCTTATTCAAGTGTCTATCTACGGATTCAAATTCCGCCTGGAGCAATGTGATTCTTACTCGTTTTTGCCCCCCTCAAGGATCCAACCAAAATATACTAATCGAGCTTATGATATATCTACTCTGATTGACCTCATATATGTGTTTCCATTGTTTTTGTGCAAAATCAATGTTAGGACCCTATGATTCAGGGAATTAAATGGACATTGACCCGGGAAGACAGCATTTCTTTGTACGCGGATGATGTGCTCCTCTACCTGACTTCCCCTAGACGCTCTATTTTGTAACTTCCGAACATATGTGAAATTTTTAGCCGGGCGTCATGGTACACCATCAACTGGTCCAAATCGATATTATTTATCCTACGAGGCCCACCCCCACTGCTCCCAGTCGACTGCCCATTTAAAATCACGGGGGACTCCTTTAAATATTTGGGTGACGCCCAGGTCGGAGGAATTTCTCCAGAAAAATCTGATGCCCCCCTTCGAGCGGTTTCGGCGCGACGTGGAACATTGGCATAATCTGCCACTGACCTTGCTGGGCAAGGCAGCCCTTTTTAAAATGATGACACTCCCTTGGTTTTTATATGTTTTAGAGAACACTCCTTTTTCTGTACCACTAAAGTATTTCAAGAGGATAGAGGCTGTTGTCTCTGGCTTGCTATGGGGTTACAAGCCGACACGCATAGCACGGGGCAAGCTAGTACGGGGCTGGTACGACGGCAGAGTAGCTCTTCCAGACATTCAGTTATATTATTGGGCAGCCCAATTAGAGATAATTAATCAATGGTTACATTCGCCTCAGACGGAACCAGCGTTCCAGGCAGATAGACAGGGGCTGGGTGAAGCAGGAATCTTGTCCGCACAGTATGATAAGGGTAGATCTTCCTCCCTCATATGACCGACGGCACACACAATTTGCTTATGGTATGCAGCGCAGGTACGTCTTAAATGCAAAGGTACCATCACCCAAATGACTCCACTCTGGTTGGCGCGACAGCTAGGACGACTTCGTAACAGCAAGGGATTCGGGGCATGGGACTTGATAGGTATCTCCACAGTGGGGGATTTATGGAAGAAGGTTGAAATGGTGTCATTTGAACAGCTTAGGATCCAATGTGACCTGGCGCCCACTGAGAGGTTTCGATACATGCAAATTAGACATGCACTTAGCTCTGTTCTCCTGCCTGGCACCGATATACCGGAGGCCACCCCTTTGGAGGATAGGCTTCTGACTGAACACATGCCGAAAAAGGCAACCTCATTCACGTATCGTAAACTAATCAATAATATACCTGACCCGATGCTGACACTTGGGCGCAAATGGTCCACCGACTTGGGTAATATCGACGATGCAGACTGGGAGATGGCGCTGTCCTCCCCATGGGAGGTGGCCATACCTTCGAGACTCCGTTTAGTGCAGCTTAAGATACTTCATTGTGTGTACTACACCAGGGTTACCCTCACACTATAGGAAGGACCGCACACCATTTTTGCTTGAGAGACTGTGAAGAGGTGGGAACCTTTTTTCATACTATATGGTAGTGCCCCTGGATTGCAGAGTACTGGGTCAGGATCATGCAAACACTATCACAGGTGGTGGAGGTAACTGTTGTCCCGGAGCCGAAGTGTTGTTTCCTGAATTTGTGGGAACCAAATCATCTTTCCCACTAGGCTCAAGACTGGGTCACGCTGGGTGTAATGTTTGCCAAACGTAATATCGCATGAAACTGGGGGTCCGAGGAGGTGCCAACACTTAGAGGATGGTGCAAGGATGTGGATGCAACTATGATGGCAGAGAGAGTGGTATACACACACCGTGGATGCCCCCGAAAATGGGAGAAAGTGTGGGCTGCATGGAACAAATTTAGGAGCTATCTCTGTGACCCACCCATGCAGGACGTGGATGACGTGTCGTAGTGAGGTGAGGGGAGGGTTGGGGTGGCGGGGTCCCGCGATGTGCCAACAATGATAACTTGGATGTATCCTGTAATAGCGATGGGTGTGATGTCCACGACTTTGATCGCAGTCCATAATGCTCAATGTAGATGCCATGTATTTGTACTATGCCCTGTTTTCTTTTTCAATAAAAACAATAAAAAAACAAAAAACAATGTTGGAACTGTAAAGAAATTGATTTCACACAACAGAACCAATTGCAGTATAATCGTTAGATGGCCAGTTTCTGAAGGATACTGGGTCATCTCATTATATTTTCTGCTTATTAAGTATGCCTTTAAAAGTTAGTTGTTATCCCATTGTGTTACAGTCTAAATACATTTTTTAAATGTTTTTTTACAGATACTCTCACAGATGACTGCAGTAGGCAGGTGTTTTGATGTTGGTCACCCACTTTGACAAGCCCTGTGGATTTTCACTACGTTGATTCATGTTTAGTCCAATTGAGAGGGGTTGTGTATTGTTTTGCAAAGTGTATTTTTCTACATATTTGTAGTCTTATAAATGTATGCATGGTTTGTGTTCTTGAAACAGGCGGGATTTGGTAAAGTGTAAAGCCAGTGGTAAAGTGGAAAGGCTTAATCGGTTCATTGGGATAAGTCCTAAAACGTTATGACAAACCTGTAGGCCTCGCCTATTTATTAGGAAAAGCATGCGTTAAAGACAATAGGCTTTTAATGATGGATTGTTATAACACTGTGCTAAAGCCTATAGGCAGCCATTTTGTTACATGGAATAGCACGGATTAACATAGTTGGCAAGGGTTTTGGTGTTCCATCTGAACAAACCGTGGTGATAGAAGAAATGCACTCCAGTAACCCTTGCTAGGCTCTCTTAGGAGAGATACAGTTTTGATTTGCCAATTGTAATTTTTTTAATAAATTTGTACATTTATGACTAAATGCTGGGTGATTGCCTTGTGGAAAGCTTGCACGCAGTACAGTAGGCTTGAGTTGGTTACGGTGATAAGCCAATGGTAATGGTCATAGACCTGACTGTTTATTGTGAAAAGATACAATAAAGGCAGTAGGCCTGACATATATTAAAGTCCACAGACTGTAATATTGTATACTGTGTACTTTTACAACTTTATGCTTGATAGTCTGCATTTGGGAAAATGTATGCTCTGCTCAGTACAGGTGGCCTCGGTTGGTTTTATTGGTGATGAACCCACGATAACCGCTACATACCTGATAAGGCATCAGAAATATTTTTCTGAGTGATCCTATGTGTGATCTGTTTATTATGACAAGTTATGATAAAGGCAGTAGACTTGGCATATTTATTGCAAAAAGCATATGTTAAAGTCGGTAGGCATTGTAAGGGTGAATGCTGTTTCTCTGTGTTAGAGCCCACAGGTATTTTGTAACATGAAACGTCACAGATTACCTTTGCCGAGAATGATTTTAGTTTTGGTTACCGTCTCTGACCAACCCCTAGGGTGTAGAAAATCTACACCTTGATAAATCTTTGTAGAATCTCATCCAAGCTGTCTGCCAGGATCTTGTAATAAACAAATATTTGAATAATACATACATCGACATATATCTATATAGATACATAGAGGAGCTTTGGGTCAGCTCTGTTCTGCCATTGGTCTGTCTGATTGTCAATTACACTCTGCTTCCATCTGAGAGCATACTGCAGGGCTAATGGTTTTGTTCACATCAGTCATTGGCTCTCTTGCTTGTGAATGATGCCATTTTTTAATCCCATGCATACATCCAAATGAGAATGAGCATGGTTCAGTGTCATGGCTGGTTTGCCAGGCCTGTAGTTTTCACTTTTCTCCTTTTATCGTTCTCCCTTCACTTCTTTGCCTCTTTTATAGTAACATTTCTTAAGAGGTACAACACCTCTCCTGGCTGTAGCCAAAGTAGAAAGGGTCCACGGATTCTAAGGCTTAAACAACGCTTTGATAAGCTGCTTTTATAGGTGAATGGAGAACACTCGAAGCTCTGGACCTCTTGAGCTTCATGTAGAAATACAAGTTTGAGAAGTGATGAGTGTATGCTCCATAGAAGATCACAAAGATTCTTATCAGGAATAATATCCGTTCTTTCAAGTCGTCATACAGAGGACAGAACTATTTCTGGTTGCAGTATAACATCTTTATTATTTTTTGTGGAACATGGACAGCCGACACGTGTTTCGCCCCCTCTTGGCGAGTTGCGCCGGGGCTTTCTCAAGGCTAATTTCACATATGTAGCATATATGATTATAGTTCCCAATTTTAGTAATATCCAAGGTACAGGGAGTTCAATACTCCAGGAGCAGAAGTTCTTCTTTGAGTTTTGTTGAGCTTATTCCGTGTTCGGTCCCTGCTCACAGTTCTAGATCTTCGGATTAGTTTACGGGTTAAGTCCCAGGCTATCTGCACCTGGAGTATTGAACTCCCTGTACCTTGGATATTACTAAAATTGGGAACTATAATCATATATGCTATATATGTGAAATTAGCCTTGAGAAAGCCCCGGCGCAACTCGCCAAGAGGGGGCGAAACACGTGTCGGCTGTCCATGTTCCACAAAAAATAATAAAGATGTTATACTGCAACCAGAAATAGTTCTGTCCTCTGTATGACGACTTGAAAGAACGGATATTATTCCTGATAAGAATCTTTGTGATCTTCTATGGAGCATACACTCATCACTTCTCAAACCTCTCCTGGCTGTGTTAATTGGTTGCTTGCTTACTGCTGATTTCATCTGCAGTGTGATGCATCCCACGCAACCTCTTTATCGAAAGCAAGAAACCATTAAAGAATGCTGCTGTCCATGATGCATCATTGTTTTACCATTCCAAGATGGCCATCACTAGGTTCTAAGCGTGGAGCACATGCTCTAACTTTATAACCAAGATGGACACCCCCTGCTATGTTTACGTTTGTCATTACAAGAATATTCTAGAGGTTGCACCTGTCCTCACTCTCCAACTGAACCTATCCTTTCAATTTCCAGGGCCACCCAGGATCAGCAGGAAGCAGAAACTGCTCGAGATCCACCAGGCCCTGACCTCTGACCCTGTGGACATCGATGGCCTGCGGAGGGCGGCAGTGAGTGAAGGCGGCCTGCTGACTGACGAAATCCGCAGGAAGGCGTGGCCCAAGCTCCTCAGCGTCAACGTGTTCAACCTCCCACCAAAACCAGGTGTGTCCATGGGCCAGGGACTGTGAGAGAAGCCAGAGGAGAGGGTCGCTGCTGGCCTGCAAGACATAGGGCCAGATGCATCAAGCATCCATTTTGCGATTCCTTATTAGCGAAAAATAAGGAATCGCTAATAAGGAATAGCAAAATGGAATGCATCAAGCAATCACTATCAAAATAGCGATTCCTTAGAATTCCTTAATTGCGACTCGCAAATTGCGAGTCGCAATTAATGAATACCTCCCCATTAATTCCTATGGGCCTAGAGGCCCATAGGAATGAATGGGAAGACAATCTCAATTTGCGAATCGCAATTAGCGATTCGCAAATTGAGATTGCGAGTTCAAGGGTGCAGGGGTGTCCAAAGGACACCCTGTTACACCCCTGAATGTGATCTGTGCACATATGTTGCGCACACACATGCCCTTAGGGCATGTGTGTGCGCAACATGAAACTTTGAAAAATGCACACAAGTGCATTTTTCAAAGTTTTTGCAAATTACCATGAAGTTGTACTTTGTGGTAATTTGCGTGCCCTATCGCTATTTTTGATACTTTCATGCATTGCATTTAAGGAATCTCAATTTGAGATTCCTTAAATGCAAACAATCGCAATTTAGCGAATTCTCTATTTGCGATTTTTGCATTTGGGATGATGCATCCCAAATGCAAAAATTGCACTCGCAAAGGGCCAGAGTCTGAGAATCTGGCCCTTTTGCGAGCACATTTCTCTTGATGCATCTGGCCCATAGTCTACACTGGGAACCAGAGGGTAGGAACCCTGCAGGAGACAATCGGCAGTGAGAGTGAGAGAAGGGGAACACTGTAGAACAGAACCTGCAGTGGGAAACAGAGGAAAGGAACACTGTAGGTCACAGCCTGCCATGGGAACCAGAGGACCGGAACACTGTAGGTCACAGCCTGCAGCGGGAATCAGAGGAAGGGAAACTGGAAGTTACAGAGTGCAATGACAGACAGAGGAGCGCAAGTGGAAGAAATTGGAATATTGAGGTAGGGGACCACCCACCTTCAGGAATAATCATAACCCTTGTCATATTGAACTCTTAAAGTTGTTACCCTGAGATCAACCCCCTGGTAGCTGTGACACAGAACAGGGAGGATTAATTTGAGGCAGTGTATTAAGTATTTATGCAGTACCAAAACAGTAATAAAGTCAAAATGCCTAAGAATAAAAATTCCAAACCGAATTGGGATTTAAAAAAATAATATAAATATGATGGCAAAATGAAAAACATGTAATAGCATAAAATGTAGATATGAATTTTTGAAGGTTTAAGTGTATATAACGCCAAAAAGCACAAAGCGCCAATGATAGTCAAGGGTGGGCCAGGTACCTTCTAGTTGTAGATTTTACCTTCCTACTGAGCCCTGATTATGAGTGGGTCGGTGTTGTAGAGAAACTTCTGAAGTGAAGACCCAGGACAGAAAGCACCAGCCTCCACACAAGGATGAGTTGATCAAATGTTGCAGAATCTGGAGTTGTAGGTACTTTGGGCCTGTGCATGCATATTATTAACCATGTCCTGCTCTCTTCCAAGGAAGAGCGATCCGAGAGGGGCACAAGGACTACAACCAGGTGCTGATGGATGTGCGCCGGTCATTGCGACGCTTCCCAGAAGGTGAGGTATTGTCTGTAGACCTCTGCTTTCTACATCCCTTGACTGACATTTGTGGGTTCAGCGGGGTATATTTTGTTGTTGAGGCTATGAGTAGGTCAGCGAGAGCCAAGCATTGAATGTGGCGGGTTTTGACCTGGCACCTTAGTATGTGTAGTGGTTGATCTTCCTGCGGTGTGCTTTTACTCAAAATACTCTGTATTAGTACAGGCCTAGTGTGGCATGAGGCTATGAAAAATGTGATGTGCTGCTTCAACATTCAGGTTAACCTGTCAGCCTGCCCAATCTTGGTATTTGATTGACTCCTTGCTGTTCCTAATGCTTTGAGTGACCCACACTGTAGAGGTGAACTCCTGGTCAGCCATCCTGAGCAACATGGCAGAGCACGAATAGTGCAGCTTGTAGACTGAGCTAAGTTTGAAAATATCTATTTTTTACTTGATGCTAAAGTCTTGCAGTTGTTTTTAAGCGACTCTGAGTGCTGGTGCACATATAGACTTATCTACTTGGACATTAGAATGAGGCATTATTTATGTGCACCTGCAGGCCAGAATACTTCCATATAACATCACCCCCTTGCATGCTGAGGACTCCTGCCATTGGTAGACTGAGTGGGACAGATGTCCAGGCTCTCCTTCATCATAGATATGCTCAGGCACCATTGACGCCTCCCAGGAACTACACATCATTTCCACTGCCACATTAACAAACAAATATGTTCATGGCCATTAGCCACATCTCTTTCAGTTCCCACTACTCTTTCCAAGTTTTCGGTAAGCTCAAAATTGCTGGTTCCCACCAGTCATTCCATTTCCATTTGTTCATACGCTCTCATTTCCCAAGGAAGACATTGTCCCTTCTTCCAGTGGATTCACGGCTGCCAGGTCTAAGACAGCAGACTCTTCAGTGTTGATGCTCTGCATGTAATGATGATCTGTCCCTTGCTGTCTAGTAAGCAGATTGACCAGAAGATGTGATCATGGCTACCTGACCATTGTCTAGATGAGACTGGCATCAACCATGAAGGCTGACCTATATAGACTCATGAGGTATTCATTCTGTCTCAGGTCCTCCACCTAGTATATTTAGGAGTAGGAGTAACATTAAGGGGCAGGAAGCAGGGATCACTACTCCCAGCCCAAACTATGAGATCACTGGTTGCTTGCCAGGCAGCGAGTGGAGGTTGTATGAACGGTGGAAGGGTCTGAGTGGGCTCCTTCAACCGAGCATTGGGCAGTGAGGGCCTGGAGTGAAATCTGTCGCCAGAGTCTGTCATTTCACTTTTTGTTTCTGAGTGTCTCCGCCTTCATGTTTGAAGAGGGGGCCTCGTCCACCTTTCTCTGAAAGCAGACCTACATTTGAGCTCAGTCAGGTGGATATTGCTAGGGGAGAAGCTGAGAGAAGTCATCCCTCTTTCCCTTCCATGACCATGCTCGGACACCATTCCTTGAAGACCTTTGAAAGATGAAGCGATACCTTCTAGGCCCTCACATCACTTACCTGCAAGCTAAGCTGGAAATGCACAAATGTTCACATCTTTAAAGCTTCTAAGTTGCCATTCTATTGCTACAATGTTATCCACCAGGAGGTTCCCTCACCCACAGCAAAAAGGTGAGTGCCCATCACTGAGTTCATTCACAAGAAGCCAAGTGAATGTGATGTGTAGGGACTACTGCTGTCTGACCCCATCCTCATGACATTGGTTGCGGGGCAGCCTTCTAGTTTGCTCACCCATCCTTTTCTCTCCACCCAGGGATGCGAGCGGACCAGCGCCAGGTGCTGCAGGAGCAGCTGATCGACACGATGCTCTATGTTCTTAAAGTCCACCCTGAGCTGCACTACTACCAGGGCTTCCATGACATCGCGGTGACCCTGCTGCTCGTGGTGGGGGAGCGGATGGCCATAGCCCTGCTGGAGCAGCTCTCCACACACCACCTCAGGTAGGCGGACGTGTGCTCCTGCAGCTCCTCGCTCTCTTGTACTGCACGCCCTTACCACCCGCTCTCTGATGATGAAGCGAGACACCTGCATTCATGGTACCTAAAGGCGCCTAGAGCTCCATACATCCATGAAGCGCATTTGAGGTCTGAGCGGGCGCAAGTAGACCCAGAACCTCCTTCCTCTCTCACGCGCCCATCTCTTCATTTTAGAGACTTCATGGATCCGACCATCGACAGCACGAAGCACATCCTGAACTATCTGATGCCCATCATCAAGCAAGAGGACCCGCAGCTCCACGACTTCATGGACAGGTAGAGTATTGAGGATTGTTGCTTCATAGAACTATGAGGGCATCCTTCCATGGGGAGAAGGGATCGTTGTCCAAACGCAAGCGAAAGGAGGTTATGTTCACTTCAATGGGTCAACTTTTACTCGCTAACCAATGTCTGAAAAGACTTAGACCTGGATACATGGGACTTCAAGATATTCCAACCAGAATAGAAGTCTGGGGAAGAGATTATAACTGTGACACAAGTGCTGGAAGAGAGGCTTACTTGAATGCAAGAGACAGGAGATATGTTAACCTGCAAGAAAACAGTGAAATGTGATCCTATCACCTGGCTCTCTCAGTTTTTCACTTCTGTGTACAAGTGTCAATAACAACATTTTATCTGGATATGAATGGCAGTACGATATCCTAACCTGTATGTAATTCACAGAAAGAGATTTCTTCCCTTACCTTGATTTAGGTTATTGGTAGAGAATCTGAGCCAAATATGTGACACAAAACGAGATTCTAATCAAGATACAATTGACCAGAAGAGATTATTACTTTTATTAAAATGGCGGCAAGAATTTTCCACCTTCATCTAAGTGTTTGCAAGAGACTCTCATGTAGATGAAAGTGGTATTAACAGATTCTAGACATGAGTTTTGTGGAAGGAATGTTTGTAGACACCAGTGACAAGAAACAGATTCTCACCTAGGCGTGGATGCAAAGAATATTCTTTTTGTTCCTGGAGAACAGTGACCAAGAACAGATTTTGATCTGGGTGTTGGGTGCCACATTTTGGGACGGATACCTTTGTAGCAGACACATGTTATGTGATATAGGTCTGTAAAGCGCCACTGCCACTCAGAAGGGTATCTTGGCGCTGAGAAGTGTGAAATTGAAGTCCAGAACAATTCGGAACCGTAGACAGGTCTTGTTTTTACACATTTGTTTTTAGTATTTTTTTAAGGCAAATGTGATTGTCATAAGCCTTAAGAAACTAGTAAGAGAGCGCCGATATTTTGCTGCTAGCAACTAGAAAATGTGTCTTGGAGGACATGTTTTTTTTTAAAAAAAGTACAATCTTATTGCAATTGAAAGCTGAGCAGAGGAGCCTGTTAAATGGACCTTTGGAATTTATTCTGCGCATAGGAAGGACCCGAACCAGTTACTGCATAATTACAATCCCAAGGTATAAAGTGCTCATGGCGGTGAGGTTCCGTCATTCGGCTGCCGCTCCGCCCACATGGCAATAATTCCTCGCCTGTGCGGGCGAATTAATGAGTGGGCGGGCCCTGACGGAACCACGCCCTCACGAGCACAGCAGCGCCCTGCTCATCCCCCATCCCCCGGCGCTGCGGCGAAATACGCGCTGCGGCGAAGGGGTTAACACGCTTTTTGTTGCTGCTGCTGTGGGTAGGGGAGGGCAATGAACAGAAACATAGACCCCTCTTTACTTTCTTCTCCAAAAGCTGCTGTCATTAGTGTTGTAAGGATGACTCGTGAACCGATGGTAAGTTAACTCGTCTTTATTGTTGTCACCCTGCTCTCCTCACTGACAGGAATATGTCACATTCCATGGATGACTAGGGGGAAGATACCAAGTGGCTGGGGCAGGGAGGGGGGAATGGATCGTACCACTTTATTAAACATGCGTAGGTTACAACACATCTCCCTTTGAACCAACAAAGCATTTACCATCCCCGCTTGAGTTACAACACATCTCCCTAGGACCAAAAGGGAAAAGAGGGATGGAAAAGGGAGGGAGGGGAAAGGGAAGCCAAAAAGGGGAAATGCTGGCACTTAATAACAAGAAAACAGAGGAAACATCCCGGACTGGATGCCAGTTTGGATAGCAATGTCAGGATAGAGGACAGATGCCAAAAAGTAATACCATAATAAAGTTACCAGAGAACATGCAACAGGATAGCGAACACGAATGCATCAGGAATATACTCTCAAGATTACACTTTGCTAAAAACGTACTGTCTGGAAAAAACGAACATTTCATAAGCTCTTGTTATGCAGGCAAAATCTAGTTATGATTATCCTCTGTGTACCTCTAGCATGGCTTACCCTCCTGACTGGTTCTTCAGGAGGATACATCTTCAGCAACTCTAGCAGTGCAAGATGGACTGGCCCTACTGATGGCTACTCTCAAAAGGGGATAGAGAGTACCTATTACCAGAGTTCCCTGAAAAAGGGAGTAGAACACTCACCAAGCTCCCTTAAACAAGTTAGACCTTCATCTTCACTACGCCCATAAGGTGTATGGGCCCGCCAGCATAGCTAGTCAGAGATACCTTGGATTTGGATACATTAAAAATGGATAGGCTAACCCAAAAAATCACCTCACTAAGTTTCTCTCTTATGGGGGGATTGGACGGAGCATCCATGAGAAAGGAGGAGGAAGTCTCCCTAAAATTTAAGGATTGTGCAAGGGTATAATAAAAGTGCTCCCTATCTAAATAGAATACAAGGTACAGAGGCGCCCAGAGGTGAAAGGTCCTTACGCGCCTAACCCAGGTTACAGGCGAAGGATGGATTGAGATATGTACCTTTCCTGCGGGAGGTGCCAACTTCAATTGCATACACTATAAAGTACACTGTATGTAGTAACAGAACAACCCTATTTTTGTGATGCAAAAGGTTAAACTGCAAAAGCTTTCGGAACTAGCTGTCACAAATTGTACGATATGTGGTAAAATGCACCTTACTGGGGAAGGGGACCTGTCCCCAAAGCACGATAAAACATAATCCGTGCCCCTAAAAGCACAGAATCACTCAGTAAAAGGAACCGCTGGACCGTAACTGTATTATACTTAATCACCATTGACTACTTACAAAGTGCATAATTGTCTGAATATGAAGGAAGGGAATTCCAAAAGGTGCTAATAGCTCTGAAATGGTACTAGTGTACAGCTGGATGTAATGGGGACACAGATTACTGTCACTTATAGAATGATAGAACACCGCACTGTACAGGCCTGCGAAAATGTACCTAGTGTACCAGAATGTCACAATAAAATTAACGTCACAAATGCACTTCATCACATGAAACAGGGCAAGTCTATACCAAGGGCTAAGTAGGTTAGAGCTACTTAAAAAAAAAATACCTATTGTGGAAAACACTAGTGGTTTGGTCACACAAGATAATCTCTTGACTCTTGCTGTGGATTTCTCCTGAAAGGTACACAGCAACTCATGCGAAGGAATGAAATTCACTCTTTACAATTACATCTATTTGCTTGAAAGGAGTTCAAATAAAATTTCCATATGCAGAACAGTTCACTGGGTACCTGACGGAAATTACTTGAACAAAAGTACGTTACTTTGAGTCTTGACGGTGGCCGTAATCCTTTGACCCCCAGTGATAGAGTACCTTTGTTCAATCGACGTCTAGCCTGGATGTATGAATCTTCCACAATGGATCACGAGTGAAGCAACAGTCCCCAATGCCGAAAACTGGAAGAGTCACTCGCGTTGCACAGTTTCCTTAGTCAGGGCCCCGGAAATAGAACAGGTGCTGAGGCGGCTGGGCGCCGTGAACTTTTAGAGGAATGCACTGTAGAGATGTCCTGACAGCCTCTTGAAGATTACTGCACTGCCCCCTTGAGGATCAACCGCGTGATCTGGTGCACTGACGAGGGCGCTCTGAGAAGGATGACTGAAAACGCTCCGTCACTGGACTTCTGACGTATAGTGCGCTCCGTAGCTCTATCTAGGGCGCTCTGTGGAGAAACTGACAGGAATCCCTGACATACGGAAACGGTGCACTGAAGGGAATGGCAGCAGGCTCGTGAAGGCACTGACTTGGCAGAGTACAGGGTGAACGAGGAACTGGCATACGGCACTTTCAGGCAGGGAAAAAACGCCGCCTCCCACTCACTGCTAAACTTGCAGCGCGGGAGCGATCACCTCAGCTTACTAATTATTTTCCACCGGACTCCCGACACCAAGGAAGAGGTGCTCCTTCACCAAGCACAGCTGACACAGGCTCATCAGAACATCAGCCGCTTAAGCATCTCTGCTGACTACTAACAGGACTCCAGGCAGAGCTGCTGCGCAGGCCCGGAAAAGGAAACTGACGAGGATCCTCTGAGGCGAATGAAGAGCGCCTTTCTGTTGACAGGAATGACTTCCAGGCTGCCCTAGGTGGCACAAACCAAAAGGGATTCCTCGGTGGGCAAATTGTACTGCGGTACAGAGAAACGCTGGCCAGGGCACCCAAAGAACTGAGGGTATAACTCTCACTGTTTCTTTTGACTGGCAGCAGGGCAAAAGTCACCCCGTAACTCCCCGGCAAATGTACTTAACAGTTAACACCGGACAACTGGCGAAGACTCAGAGCCTTCTAATACATGGGGTCGTGTAAAAACGCTACCCCTTTTGCAGCAGTTGATATGCTTCACCAAAGTACGGGATTAATCACCAGGCGCAGAAGAGGGGAACATTACTGAGGGGAGTGCTCCAGCAGTGCTCTTTCCGATGTCCTTGACAAGGAAACTGCTTTCCAGTCAGCAGCGCACGCTTCCACACCCAGTCTCTGCGTGGCTGTTCGAAGCTGTTAAACTCCTCCTTAATAAGTCCATTCCTGTGAACTCCAGCAGCGGAGCCACCGGGCTGCCCGGGCAGTTGACCTTTCAAGTTGGAGATGAGACACTGCCTGCCAAAACTTATTCACTGCTTCTGCTTCAATAAATCTCCAGAAAATATAAAATATCAGACCTTCCTGAATCCTTAGGCTACTAGTCCGTCGAACAGAGATCACCAATGTAATTTTTTACCTCATCTGTACTCGGCACGAACTTCACTGCATTACTCGAGCACAGGTTGGAGAGTACTGAAAGGGGAGGTGACAGCTGGGCCCCCTGCGCCAGGTTCTTCCCTTCGTCGCCAGTGTTGTAAGGATGACTCGTGAACCGATGGTAAGTTAACTCGTCTTTATTGTTGTCACCCTGCTCTCCTCACTGACAGGAATATGTCACATTCCATGGATGACTAGGGGGAAGATACCAAGTGGCTGGGGCAGGGAGGGGGGAATGGATCGTACCACTTTATTAAACATGCGTAGGTTACAACAATTAGCCCCGAGGCCAGTACTGACAAGGTAAAGCAAGAGGTAAGAGCCGTTGTTCCTAATTGACATACATGTATTTGACTACAGAATCCTCTTAGATACAATAGTACTTTGCACCGGATAAAGCCTTTGTGGTTCTGTAACCAATCTGTCTTGACCAGGATTTCAGGATTAGTTCTTTTCTCTACAGGTAGCCAATGTGGCTAGTGTCTGTAGAGGTGGCATGAGCGCCGGCTGAGACCGGAGATTATGCTTCTAGCCATGGTCTGATTTTGTGGAGTTCCAGTATAAAGACTGTTACAATAATCCAGTTTAGAAATTAATCAGTGCTTGAAAGATTAGTGTCCAGCATTCTCCCAGAAGAGGATATTCTTTCTTCAACATTAAAAACCACTTTTAAGCCCCTATTTGAAATGAAAACTGATATTTCTTACTGAGCTAGTAGAGTACCCAGGTCAGAAGGCCGCCAGTTATCAGATCGAGTGGGAGGGTCCTAATATTAAAACTTCAGGTTTGTCCATGTTTAATATTTGAGCCCTACAGTCTTTCCATTTGGCCACAGATGATAGAGAGTTTGTGAAAGATGCTTGATTAGAGTGCCGTGGTCCGTCTAGCGGATATCTACGTATCAACCGTCTGCATGACAATCAAGTAGCCAGAGGAGCAGATAGGTAGGGCCAATGGTGCCACAGATATGTTAAACAGTGTTGTACTCGAGGAGGAACCCTGAGGTAGACCATGTTGAACTGTTTTAACCTTGGAGTGGAGAACGCAAAGCAAGATGCTGAGATGGTGGTGTCTCTGGGCAGACTCTGAAAAAGGAATGGTCTTCTCTCTGGGCATTACAGAAGATCCAGTGGGGGGATGGATCATTCCAGAGAAGGAGGCTGTTCTTGTGTAAGGGCTGCCAAGTGGAAGAGTTTAGGTGGATGGATATGGAATAAGATGATATTATCATTGTTTACACTGTTACTTTTTCATTCCACAGTTCTCAGAAAGAGTGCCTTATGTTCAGTGAAGTGTGTACTTGTTGGGTGATTCTGCTTTTTGTGGCATTCTGCAGCTACTTCATATCTTGACCTTTAGTTTGTCAGGCTAGATTGGTGGCCTGAGTTTGACAGGAAGAGACATATACTGCCCTAAAGCAGATGACTGCCACCCCCTTCCAGCTGCCCACTGTAGTTGCAGGACAAGGATTTGTCTGCCTTGCTGCAGGCCCACAGCCAGAGAGCCATGGAAAGTGCATGGCACAGAATCCTCCCGATCCCCCTGTGTCTTCCCTCCCATCCTCGGGACTCCTATGCTACGTGACCGTTTTGCCCAACGGCGTGCTGCATGTGCGTGGTAGGGTTGGAGCAATCCTAGGGAATCCTGAGGTCCGCAGAGACGGACAAAGGTCTCTAGGAGCCAGGGGCAACTCAACTTGTGTTAGACCTGAGTAATCAGTGGGTTTACCAATGGGCAGAGGGTGCATACATTCAGGGATGGCAGTCCCTTCAGGTACCCTTGTCCCCCTGTCTGTGAAATACATGAAAATTGTCCATTGTTTGGGCTGGATGCCAACCAGAGGTCCTTAATGCACCACCACTGGTCGCCAGAGGGGAATAGGACATAAACAGTTCCATAACAAGAGTGCTGTGCTGATGCTCGACAGCACCTCAACAGAGCTCAGCCGCCTCCTAAATCAGGACACAAGTATGGCGAATAGCACGATGAAGTGGGGATTTAGCAAAGGGCAAACTTCAAATCAGGCCTTCTTGCTTGTTTTTGTTGCTGTGGCTCATGTGTCCAGCACAGTAGAATACATGTAGATGTGTTTTGATGCCTTGTTTGTGCTTCCAGGTCAGAAGTGGGGACCATCTTCGCCCTGAGCTGGCTCATCACTTGGTACGGCCACGTGTTGAACAACTTTCACCACATCCTCCGGCTCTACGACTTCTTTCTCGCCTCGCATCCACTCATGTCCGTCTACTTTGCTGCTGTGGTAAGAGTTTCAGAGTTTAAGGGGAGTGAGAAGTGGAAAGAAAGTTAACGAAAAAGCAGTGTTTTTGTGAGTAGGAAACATGTTACATAATATAGGGTTAAGTAATATTTCTGAAAGGGTTTTAAGAAGATTTGAAAATGTCACATTTGTACCTTTAAATAGTCTTAGGTTGGTGGACTGGAAAAATCATATAACAAATTAAGGAAATCCATCTAGTTGAGGATGGGCAGATGGTTGTGATAGGCACAAGACACCCATCACTTCTAAACTGAGTGAGGCATCCTGTAAGTGTAGAAAGACCTTGTACTCTCTCCCCCTTCGTGTACTGTAGTTTTATTGGCCCCCAACTTCTCACTTTCCATGGAAATCCAGCAGGGCGGTGATGTGGATGGAGGCTAGCGTAGGTGAGGTGTGGTTGAATTATCACCGGCTCCAGTAGAGCTTGGCCACTGTGCCACGAGCTCTGGCTAGAAGACCATTGTTGCTTCATGGGTTAAGGTCCCAGCTGTTCTCACACTTTTGCTTGGGCAGCCGGTGGGTGCTATCCGACCCCCTCAGGGTCTCCCATGCAAGCACTAACTAGGCCCAACCCTGCTTAGCTTCTGAGATTGGGGCATTCAGGGTAGTATGGCTGTAGGCCTACATCACCTGATATTCCTACGCAGTCTCCCATCCAACAGACCCCTTCAGGATATTGTGGCATGGACACAGCTAACAAAATTTCGCAGCATGTAAATGGAAAGAAATTTTGTAGCAAATTACTGCATGTTTTCCGGGCCTGGGTGTGATTTGCAATCATTACTTTTAGCACGGTTTTGGTAGTAAAGTAAATCTAAATGCCTCTATTCGTTTCTGAGATGTGCTACATAGACATGCATAGTTTAGACACCACTTGAAGGAGAGAGGGGACATGCCAATGAACCCTTCACTCTGTGGTGAAGATGCACAAATATTTTCTTTCGAATTATTTACTGATTAAAGTAGATGAGGGCCTGCACATGGTACAAAGACATTGCCACAGACCGCAACAAGGGAGAAGGAAAGGATTGTTTGTGAAATTAATCGGTTTCTGCATGGTTACCAGATGACTGTGTCACGCGGAGATCCACATTCCATTACATTTCTTGCTCTCTCCCACGAGTGCTGCTTCCCCACTTAAGACCCTGAGCATCCACAAAGTGTTCCTTCCTCCTCCCAACTTGTCATGTCATGTCATGTTATGCAGATTTGTAGAGCGCGGTATCACTCGGGAGGTTATCCTTGTGCTAAGCAGCGGCAGTATTACTTAAGTCCCCAAGGGCGCAACAGGCGTTTGTCCCCATGATGGGTCCCCAAGGCACTTTGGTGTTACAGAAGGGGCTGCAGATGCTTGTGTGTCCCCTTCTGTAATACCAATAGCACTGGTGCACATAAATCACCAGCAATATCATCAGAGGGCGTTCCCTCATTTGCATTGGGTTGTGGCCCCATGCGAAATAAGGAAATCTTCGTATTACAGATGCTAGCACAGAGGCAAAGAAGCACTTACGAGGTGCACTGGCACTTCGCCTCCTGGTGGCAGCCCTCTGGAGGGGGAAAAGGTGTTCCATGAACCCTCAGACATCATCGTGCAGGCATGTGCAGTCACTCATTGCACCCACATGCAAGGGGATCTCTAATCCCCCATAAAAGTGCAGGCGGGTTGCCGCCTGCACTGTGTGAAATGGAGCGGCTTCAAAGCAGCGGCTCAGTTTTTCACTTGAATGTGCTTCCCTGGGGGCAACGCAAGTATGGGGTCTGCCCTGGGGGCAGCGCACTCATCCTAATACGGCACATTTTCCTTGTTTGAGCTAGGAGCACCTTTTGAACAACAATTGGGCAGCTCAGCAACAAAAGTTGCTGCTCGTCGCTAGGGAGAGAGAGCATCCCAGAGCCTTTTCTATTTAGATAAGCCATTGCTGTTCTGTTTTCTAGCGTTGATGCACAAATAGGCTGCCTGGCACCTCACACACGTTTGCACTAGCGTAGGTTTTGTACTTGACATGCAGCTACCCAGACACTCTGTTTGGAAGTTGCTTGCACATTTTCCAAACAAACCTCATGGGTTGACAGTGCCCTCTTTTTCCACCTGAGTTTGAGCTGCACTCTAGCACCCAACAGGGGTATCCTTTGGCCACCAGGATTGTAAATTGTGAACGTTCCGCTCTTTAGAACTCTGTCGGATCTCATATGGCCACATCTCCGTTTTGCGAAAGGTACAGCTTGCCCTGGATACCATCTGGTTCATGTTAGAGGTGGGACAGAGACTCACTCTGTTTATTGTGGTGGTTACTTGAAGGCTCTTCTTTCTGCTCTTAACTAGACACTTAGAACCCGATTTGGATCTTAATGGATGGAATACTCCGTCAGAAACGTAACGGGTACTCTGCCCACCATATTACAAGTTCCGTAGGCTCTAATGGAATTGTAATTTGGCGGACTGGATATTGGTTACGTTTCTGTCCGCCAAACTCTTAATCAGGCCCTTAATTAGGACAAGACGCTTCTGCACTAAGTATCCCTGCTCCTGGTCAGAACATTGTTGCTACTCTGAGCATTGGTGCACAGGCATTACATGCTGCATTACCGATTCAAATATGTGGTGTAAGGATGCCCACTGGTATCTTATCACCGAGCGTCCTCCTCCTCTGTGTCTATGGCCACTATATAAAACTATACATTTCCAACCAATAACCCGGAAGTGCTGGGGCCCTCACACTAAACAAAAAAACACAACGCAATGGGGGTTCCTCCTTGCATGACTCCGGAGGCCAGCTCCAGATCCAGCGGCAGAGGATCATAATGGTAATCTGGGAGATTCCCTTCTGCCTTGGAAGTCAAGTAGGGAGGGGACAGAGTGCAGAAACTGGACATTAAACAATCTTCAGCTTTTGTATCCTAAAGATCTTGTGTTGCCAGGTTAAGTTATTAAACAATATTGCTAGATAGGATTAAGGTGCATGGAAGTGACCCTGAATGATGGGAGCAGTGTTAAAGGAGAACCAGGATCATATATGGGAGAAATATAATAGGGTGGGGTGAGATCAGTAGCTGGGAGAAGCGTAAGAGGGTGGGAGAGCATCACTATGTACGAGACGTTTAGAGGATGTTATTCCACATTATTGTCTTTTAAGCAGCAATCTGGTACAATTCCATGTCCAGAATGTAAGTATATACAGGTAAGTATAGATTTACGATTTATAACTTCAACCTACATACCTTAGTCATATTCTGGATACAATGTGATTGCAAGGTGGTACTTTGCCACTCACTATCGTGACATACATGCGGGGCAGAGAGTGGCACACGGTGGGTATGGGAGATCAGGTTTGGGGGTGGAAGTGTAGTTAGGTTTCGGGAATTGGGTTAGAGGGTGGAGAAGGGTCAGAGGAATGGAGGAGACTTATTCATACCTGGAAAGGTTGTTACTTATATGTAATGAGAGTTAAAAGAGTGGGAGCAAGCAAGAGTGTGGGAGTAGTATTGGTAAGAGCCTTAAGTAGTACGCAGTGGTTTAGAAGCACAGAGAGGCACTTGAACAGTGACATCCAATCAAAAACAGACGATGTGCGGCTGAAGGACGCACTAATCCTGATGAAATCGGATTTGAACACCCTTCACAATTGATAAGACACCAGAACAGTTCCACCATGGACCACTCTATACATTCACACTTTTTAACCATGTAAATCTGACCCCTGGTATCTTAATTTAAGTAATGGAAAAATGTAAATGTGCAGTTCGTAAGGTGGAGGAGTGTTCAGGTCTCTTATGGATTGCCCTCACACCCCCCAAAGGATGTCATGCTTCATCATAAGGCTTGTGCTCCTCGTCGGGCCGGCGCTGCAATGCCCGACGGGCACCCGTGCAGGGGCTCTTTGCCAGAGATCTTTTTTGAAGAAGCCATATGGTGTGAGGGTATGTGGTCAGAGTAGTGAGGTGAGTGTTATGTTATGTTATGTTAATAACCACTTAGAGCGCACGTACACCCATAGGTTTCATGGCGCTGAGACTGAGGGAAGTAGCCCAAATTTCCTAGGCATAGGCTTGCTCAAACAACCAAGTGAGACCAGGAGATTGTCACAGCTCCTAAGTGACAGGGGAAGGGAATTCCAGAAAGTTGAGGCCAGATAGGAGAAGCAGCTACCTCCTTGTCGTTTCCGTTTGAATGATGGGTTGTGCGGCTGAAGGATGCACTAATCCTGATGAAATCATATTTGAACACCCTTCACAATTGATAAGACACCATAACAGTTCCACCATGGACCTCTCTATACATTCACACTTTTTAACCATGTAAATCTGACCCCTGGTATCTTAATTTAAGTCCTGGAAAAATTTAAATGTACAGTTCCTAAGGTGGAGGAGTGTGGGCTGTGATTTAAAATAGGTCTAGTACTACCCTAGTACTACCCTGTATAAATAAGATTTTTATTCTGAGGGTGCACTATCCTAGCTAAAATGATTGAGCCCTGCCTGGAGACAATGGTCCTACAGGGTCTGATTGGTGTAAATGGTCGACATGTTACTTGCCTTACAGCCCCTAACGGGTCTAGGGGCAATTCATCAGGACCAGTATCTAGAAGGAAGAGAAGGTGATCCAAACTCTTACACTACCGCAGCGCTGGTGCTAGGCATTGTGGTCTCACCAGCGCTGATTATAGGGTACCAGGAAGTTTAGCCTGGAATAGTTGAGACCTAAAATGAAATAAAGTGAAAATATAAAATATTCGAGAGGGCACCTGGTATTAGTCTCATATCAACCCAAACTCCTGGAAAAGTATGGTACCACTCATTCGGTGCATATGATAAAAGTCGGCAAGTAACTGGCAAATTAAGCTCTCTGTTGGGTCAAATAGTCCTGTTTTTTTTTTTTAGCACATATGGTGGTGCTCAATAACCACCCAACTTGGTTCGGACATCGGAGGAAAAGAAGTATGCCCATAGTACACAAATTCAAGTTTTGCTGAGAGGACATTTCTACTCTGTTTCGTGACCGTGTTGGTGCCAATATTTTGAGCACAAAGTGGTTTCTAAATTGACCTGCATGCGAGGAATGGTCCATGACTTGTGGAAGGTGTGCAGAAACAAAGCACACACATGGTCGGTTTACAATTCAAAAGGGTCACCGTATATGTGTGGACCGAGACGGGGAGTTGAGTGCATACATTCATTTAAGTGCCAATATTCTGGGACCATCTCTGCCTTGATGGGTGATATCCCTGGCATAATGATGATAATTCTTGGCATATTGTGGGCACCCATAAAACTTTGATATGTCTGATATAAAGCTGGCCAGGCTTGAACATGGTAAGTAAGTCTCTGCAAATACTAGGCATCCAAGACCTACCAGAAGGTACCAACCCCTACCTGAATACTGCAGCTGGCACAATGGTGGTAATTGGCTATTTGGGGGGGGTGCATTGTATGATGGTGCCTATGCTGTGTATAATTCTGGCCCTAATATATTAGTGTAAATTACTGCAATATAGTGGGTGTCCTTTGAACTATTGTGCACACCCAACACAGATTTTGAAAATACTCTGCATGTACTAGTTTTTATAGCCTTTCCTTTCCGGTGATGTGATGCTATGCATGGGAGGCAGAATTTATCTGTGGCACACTGATATTTGGGGATCAAACTTGCATATATTGAATAAATGAAGAGGCTAGTATGTCAAGACTTGTTTTCAAAGAAATGATTTTGTTTGTGAAATTTGAGTTTACTTATCCAAGACAATAAACTTTCAGTTGATATCAAAGTGTGACACTTTCCAGAAACTATCAATTTGGTGTTTGATAACAAAATAACTGCAATTTATATTGAGTTGGTGAGATGTATTTGCTAATGTTTGTTCTGTGGTGTCAGAGGGCACTGCTGCCATGGCTGTTATATTATCTTGTGGCTGTTGCAGGCATTCACTCTTCTGTGTAGATTCAGGTTCTTAGGACAATATGGCTGCTGCTGTTAGTCCTACTCTTGTAAGGATGACTCTTCTGTATTAGCATGTAGGGCCTTTCTACCTTTACTGTCCAGAGCCTTGTATTGTTAGTCCTGAGGGACCTTTCATTTCTCCACTGTGCCCTTTCTAAGTGGGTTTAAAGCCTGGCCGACAGTCTACTTGGGAGGGCTGGATGGAACAAATGGAAGGGAGTGTCATGTAAAAGTGAAGGAAGATCCAAAATACACTTTAATAACTAATAGGCCTTGTGAATTGGCATTCCAGGTGTCAGAGACTGCGGCCGATGTCCCTGGGATTTTAGCCTAATATTAGTTATATTACGCTGAAAATGCACGGTTTTATCACTATTTGTCAGTGTTGTCTAGTGGAAGATGAACCCTTACACCCTCCCCATCCCCTCACCACTCAGTGCCACCCGGGGATGATCAGTCTTGCTTAGCACAGTAAGTTCTGGACTATCTTATGAATCTGTGGCTTCAATTTAGGTAAACATGATGGTCTAATTGATTCCGTGGCTTCAATTGAACCTGTGGCTTCATTTTAAATACACATTGTGATCTAAAGTTTGTCGTTCAGACTGCTTCAGTCGCTGCTTTCTACAGCTGCCCTATACGTTGTCTCTTGTGTTTAAAAGTTCAACAGCTGTGACTGACCGTGGTGTCCCTTCAGGAACATTTGGCACCAACGCCTGCCTCTGCCACGGTTTGCACTCGATACCCTGGCACAAACCTTTGATGCTCGATGTATCTGGGCATCATGTGGCACTGACGCGGGTCTTCGTGGTGCACTACCACCAGCCGGGGTGAACTAAATGATGATCAGTCACAATGTGGTGACTCTGGTGAGGACAGATCTTCTCCATTGAGAGGTCTAGTCCCACAGGAGACAAAAGGTAAATGATGATAAGTGAATTATGACGGCTCTGCTGAGGAGTGGGTGCCTTTTCTTACAATAATGATGTTGTATGTTTTATTCCTTGCAGATTGTGCTCCACCGGCAGCATGAGGTGCTGCAGTGTGAGTGTGACATGCCCAGCGTGCACCACCTGCTCTGTGGGATCCCCCAAGACCTGCCCTATGAAGCCCTCATCACGGAGGCGGAACATCTGTTCGCACAGCACCCGCCTTCGTTGCTGGCCAAGCAGGCGGCTTTGCAGAATCGGAAAAGGTGACTCTCATGGTGCACAGATGCCATTCTGAACCTAGTCTAGTGCAGCCGTCTGTGGGAATGAACGCAAAGCGTGTGATATGATTGTGTTACATTCACAAGTGACCTGTGTACGTTAAAGTGTATGTGCCCATGAACCCACAGATGTAAATGGGTGGTGCATTCGTCTTTCTCATTTTCTTTTCTTTCAGTCATTGCTATTCCCCTCCTCACTCCCCCACTCTCTCTTCTTCTGTCTTTTATTCTGGTTGGTTACTGTTTTGTTTTTGAACCTTAGTCACAATTTCACACCTTATAACCTACAAAATCTGGAATTATTTGCTTTTCATAACATAATCCTGGCTATCACACACACCCTTCCTCTGTCTTAGAAGACACTTACCTAGACGATTTTACCAATACTCTCCCAAAAACTGATCTGAAACAACTGTGAAAAAGTCAGACTGTACAACAATTATAAGAAAATGAACACATTGGGTAGGGGCTTTCCCATCCTTAAGACAAATTCTGCCAGAGCGATTGTGATATAATAATACCGCAATCTGTATAGTTCCCACAAGCAATGTGTGTGCTCACTCCCAGGGCCAATCGTCCAAAAGATCCCAACATTTGCAAGAAGCAAGACAAAGTGAGAGGCACACAAATGTGTAGTAGTCAAAAAAGGAACCTTTCTCGTGCAGGAAGGGTACCTGAAAAAAGTGAAGAAGCAGAGTTACATCAATGTTACAACAAAGGAGATAGACATCACAAAAGGTTAGGCCTTTTTAAACAATGTATATTTTATTTCTTTTTTTTCATTAAAAGCTGGGAGAAGGACACAACCAATGTGTTTCATCCCTAAACATAGGGACTTCTTCAGGACAGTAGCGTTTCTCCATAGCGCACACCACCAGTATCCATCCTTGCCATTTTTTGCAGGACAACTTGAGAACACGTAATCTCTCCTCCATGTTATCTGTGCCTGCCAGTCACCCACACCTTCATCAACTTCACCTTTATATTGGGACTTTTCAGTTTTCATTACCTCCATCAAAATCATCAGCCTTTTCCTTGAGGACATTGGTCTACTGAAAAACCATAACACCAAACACCTGGCAGAAGCTTTCTCTGGCCCATCAGCCAAGCTAAGACCTTGTATCTCACCACCTCCACACTCCTAACATAACACACAGGATCTGAACACCTCACCGCCCTAACCTGCTTAGATCCCTATCCTCAAGAGACCACCGTGACACCTCCTTCCACTCATTCCAAAACGTTTGGTTCCTCAAAGGCTGACCAAACCCTAAAACAAGAATCACCAGCTCCTTCAAAATGGTCTCTCATAGCTCACCCAGCCACCCACCTCACTCTCCTAGTCCCTCCCTTGTCTAACGTAACTCTCTTCTTGAAAAGGTTAGCAGCACCCTTGACCCAGCCGGTAAACCCTCTCAAAGCAACCTCAAATGTAAAACAATCAAACCTACACCTAGAGCCCGCTGGTCTACCAAAGCAAGCAACACCTGCAGAAGAGAAGTCTGCAGCACACATGAGGACACAGCTGGTAAACCCTCTCAACGCTCTCTCAAACGAGAAACAATCAAACCTACACCTAGAGCCTGCTGGTCTACCAAAGCAAGCAACACCTGCAGAAGAGAAGTCTGCAGCACACATGAGGACACAGCTGGTAAACCCTCTCAAAGGAGAAACAATCCAACCTACACCTAGAGACTGCCGGTCTACCAAAGGAAGCAACACCCGCAGAAGAGAAGTGTGCTAGACCACGTTGTACTAAAAGCGGCTAGAGGCAAACCTGATATCAACCAAGTGTAAGCTGACTAGATCACCCTAAATATAATCTCTTAGGAAAACAATGGGAGCCAATCATTACTTTAAGCAGTGGACCAAGGTAGTAAACTCCAAGCTCCCCCACACATCCCTCAGTCTGTCCATAGATGCACCCATCCGTGAGTCTTTAATGGAAATGATACCTCCTTGTATGGCAGTACATGGAAAGCTCCAGTAATCATACAGGGAAATGACATTAACTCACTAAATGCAGTGCACTCGGCTCTAACCAAGACTTATCAGCCAACCTCTGGTCACTTCAATCCTGTATCTGGCGCATTCAGATATAGAGGTGCAGCTGAACCCCAGCAAATGGTCTGCCTTCAGCCGCATCTATGTAAGGCCACTTATCCAGAGCTTCCTCTTGGTTATATGTGGCTATCCGGTTTCTCTGCCTCGCGGAGTATTTCAGCTGCTTTTACATGGACGTGCACTCTCCTGGTGCTAACTTTTCCTCAAATACAAACTCAGTCTCTTCCTCTCAATTTTTGAGCAATGGTACATACCCTGTAGAGTGGCTCACGGTGTAGAGCAGGCAGACCCGGAAGCTGAGGTCAGACCAGGGACCAGGGTTCAATTCCCGACGCGTCAGGGTCTTGAGCTCAAATGTCCACGGATTCGATAATTCTCGCTTCGGTGCCTGCTCTAATCATGGGTTCTCACTCTGCAACTCTGGGCATTAAGCTTGCTTAATCTCCACAACGGCCCCCCTGCGGCGGGATGCCTGGCTTTCACCTTGGGGATGCCCTGTAGGGGCTATCTCACAGGGAAAAGCCAGGACGGGTTCCCAAGGCAAGCGCCGGGAAACCTCCGGGTAGCTGTGCGCTCAATAAATGCAATAATAATAATAATACCCTCATTCATTTGCATGAAGTCTGGGGAAATGCACTGTTCACTGTGTTTCTGAACACTGCACTAGTGCACCTGACTGCAACCTCCAATGCAGTTAACACCCTTTCCAGGGGCCTGAGGAAACTGGATTAGATGAGGATTATCCTGAGATTTTGGACCAGTTCGTACCTTCTCCCCATCTGCTTCCTTTAGCCAACTGTGGCTCTCTGGTGTCTTCCTTTGATAGCCTGGCTATTCCTTTGTCACATTCTGCTGTTTTATGCATACTTACATGACCGCCCAGGCTCAGCGCGACACTAGTTTTTGTGTGTGCTCCGCCTGTGGTCCCGTGGCTCTCTCTGGGTCACTTATTCCTAAACGCGAGTTGTACATGCATGCCTTAGGTAGAGCATTGTTAAGGTGGCATTTAGGAAATGAAAGCTTTGTTTTGGGGCAGCATTCTCCTCCAGTAACTGGTCTGAACACAAACACACAGAGACTTTTCAAACACAAGACTATGGGTGCCTGAAATGAGGACGTCCGCGTTCAATCAGGGCTTCATGGGTTCTCTGAAGGCCTCAATGTTGATTGTTTCACTATATTAGTTGTAAAAGTGTTTTAGCAAGTGCCTTCTTTCTTAAGGTGCGCTCTCGTAAATCAGAATGCATAAAAATAGACAAAAACGTGTTTGAGAAATAGTTGCATTTATGATAATATCCATCTGTATCTGTGTCTGTGTACACATGTGCGTTGACAGTTCCCTAATCTGTGCTTTTTTGTGGTTATCGGTGTCTCCCCGTGTTTGCTGGCATTCAACACTTGATTGTTCACAATATTGTGTGTCTGCTTGTACCTGTGTGTGTATGTATAATAATTACTTTTTCTTATGCCTACATGTGTGGGAGTATGATCACGTGTGCATGTGCTGCACAGGGACACTTCCACTGCTGGTCCTCTAGCCTGTATATACATGTTGTACATGCGTGTGCTTGATGTGTGCGTTTGTAATAGTGATTCTCATAGTCTGACTATGTACAGTTTGTGCATGCATATGTCGGTGCACTTGAATATATCGGAGCCCAGCCGCCTCTCTGAATCCGTCCCCCTTCTTTCCTCCTCTGCAGTATCGCTATTGCCTCCTTCCAGGAGCTCCAAAAAGCCACTTTGCACCAGCGTCCAGATACCATTCTGCGGCAAGAGCGTCTCCACCAGACCTTGCACCCTGAAGACAGACTGGCAGTCCTGCCTGCCACGGGGAACAATTCCTTGGTCAAGATGGCTGTCTGGGGTATATCTGCAACTTTGGGAGCCGCAGCACTAGCTGTGGCACAGACTGCCATGGAGTGGGCACCAGAGTTTCTACTCCAGCTCTTCTAGACACTAGAACTTGTGCCATGTCAGAGGCCACCACAGTGAAGGCGTCGCAGATCACCACGAAGAGGGTGGCATAGTCCCTTCTCCAACTCTTAAGAACTCTGGACTCTCAACCATGTCAGGAGCTGGAACTCTGGTAGTGGCTTCACTAGCCTTGAAGTAGGCCCTGGAAATCACATTCCAGCTTTTTTAGTCACCAGAATATGTGCCAATGCAGAGTCCACCATTGTGATGGTGCCACGAATACCCCGAGGCTCTGCCAACATTCCTGCTTCAACTCTTCAGCACTCTGGGCTCTGATTCCGTCAAACTGGAAGCTGGCCCGCCGAAGTGCCCCAACTGCGTTCAAGTGAGCAACTGATTACTTCAGGTTATGTTCTAGCCACTGAAATATGTGCCTTGTTAGAGTCCACTGTTGTGAAGGTGCCATTGACCACTGTGAAGTGGGTGCCAATGTGTCTGCTCCAACTCAACACTCTGGACTCTCTGCCCCTTTACCTTCTGGCATGCCTGTGGAGCCCTAATTGCCTTGAGAGGGCACCAGAGTTCCTGCCCCAGCTCTTCTGCAAAAGAGATATACTATTTGAGCTCTGCCAACCTGTGGGTGATGTTGAAACATTTTGTTAAAGCTTGAAGGATGGGCATTTTTCTTGTTGTATTTATTTAAAGATATGAAATCATAAAAGGCTCTATATGTTTCTTCTCTAATTTGCCAATGGAGATGAAGAAGTTTGTTTTGCAATATGTACCCGCATGTCACTCAACCCTTTGTTGTGCCCTTGGAGTGCCAAGACTCTTGCACCAACTGCTGGTGGTGGCAGCATTTATTTGTGTCCAAGCCTCCCAGTGGCTGTGGCAGGACTCATTACCCGAATCCTGTTATGTGCATGTGAGGCTGGATGTTCAGCTCAGTCTCCTGGACTGGGTGCTGTTCAAAGCACAGTTATGGAATATGTAATTCTGGGTCAAGACCGGAGGCTCTGATTATGCTTCTTTTTATTTACTTCATTTTTTACAGCAGTCAATCAGAACTTTAAACTGAAAATACTACATTTCCCATGAACACCTACAGTCACATGTACTAATCGTAGATCCCAAAGCAGTATCTTATGTCCTCTTTCTTTGCTGCTATGCAGCCAGTTAAGTTTCTCTTCCCTTTTTTGTGTTTTGCTTAAAATGTATTGGTGATTGTATTTGGGATTATACTGTTTATCGCTGTGCTAGCGTTTGTATTTCAGGACACTGATTGTCCAGTGCGCCTACGCCCTGATTTGTTCTTTGCGTTATTTCCTTTATATTGGTGGCTGCTTTGTGCCTATTTTGCTGCCCTGAATTAGAGCGCTCTGTCCTCCTGGCTCTGACACCGAGCCCTTTTTTATTGGAATGGGAGCAGGGAGCAAGGATGCACTGTTCTGCCGGCCATGCAGTCCTCTTTCAATTTCTTCACGGGCCAAGTGCACGCATCTGCACCTTTCCTTCTGCCAGTTCATTCAGCGTGGCTTTGTTGAACGCGTCAGTGGCGCATAAAATCTCACCTGTAGCTCTGGCCCTGTGCTCTCCCCAGTGACGGCCTGGTTGGAGTTACCTCCAGGGTTGTATAAATTAGTTGTGAGTCTTTCTTGCCTAGAGTGCTGCAGGCTGCTCCCTCCACACTTTACTGTTGCTTATGTGCCTCCCTGGGGCCTTGGTAAAGTGTTTTACACTCCCCCCTTTTCCAAAGGGTGATTTGCCTCCCCGGAGGTGCTACTGTAGCTACTTGGTAGCCGTCTGGCTATGTATGATCCATTTGAAGTGAGGTGGACCAATATAACGTTAACCCTGAGGGATCTTTGGAGCAGGACTTGGTGGAAGCGCTGGACGCTAGGGTCCAGCAGCCAGTGAATAAGGCGTTGGGCCCTATTACTCGACATCTGCGTGGCTATGCAAGCCAGCAAGGGTGGATCCCTGCACCCCCCTCAAACTGGTGATTATGATGATGCCCTCCCCCCACACGGGGCAAGACCAGGGGAAACTCTGCTAAGGGACTCCACTCTGCGGCCTTTGAATAACTTGTTACTCTGCCTATTAAGCCCACGCTACATTTGCAGAAACTTGGGGATTCTAATTCTTGTAGCTCTGATAGCTGGGATCATGACAACAAACATGGTTCCAGCAAATGTATGTAAATGACACGCCTAAGCAAGTCTCAGAACCACCCCAAGGTGCTTGATTCTTAACCGTGGGACTTCATCCACCAACGTTGTACCAAGTGGCTTCCCCCACAAGAAGTAGCTTATTATTGTCAGTCCCACATCTGCCATGGCTTTGATAAGGATATCAGGTTCCGACCACGCTCTGAGTGTCCCAGTCGTATCGGCAGAGGGACCAGTACCCCTGCAGTGGACCCCACTTTGGTCACGTTCCTCAAGAAATACTCCAAATACACCAGGAAGGGACTGGGCTGTGCCTGGTGCGATTGCCAGGATAAACTATTAGACGTCACTGGTCCTCTCGCCTAGATCCTGGAGTTGACTTTCCAGACCAAGGATTCGGCGATCCACCATCGACCCCGACAACTTAGTGGATTGAGGATCAGAGAGCCATGTGTCAGCTTGACAATGAAAATTGTGCAATATCCACTGAGCCTAGATGCTCCTTACTTATGAAAATTGACCCCACACTCAATGAGCTTGCATCTTTGCATGAGGATTCGGTGGTACAGGGTCTCCTCTTTGGGGCTCTGTTACTTAAGGAGCTATCCAAATTAGTTGCAATGTGTAACACTCCTGCGAAAGCCCAAGGATCTCTCAAAAAGGTATTCCGCCAATCCCATTTTGGCAGGACTGGCCATTTCAGAGGTTGTGCATTTGGCTGGGCTTACTACCAAGGCCTGCAATGTGATTACAACCAGCGAGGTAGAGGTGCGGGACAAGACTCTTCATATAACCCCACCTTCTACCCTTCTCGCGCCTGTGGTTACAGGAACTGCTTCAGAAGAGGGCAGTTAAGGGAGCTCAAGGAACCACCCGGAAGTCCAGGGCCATTGATGAGTCTTTTTCCTCTCTCCGAGGTCTCTTTGGGGATCGGAAGCAGGCTTTTCCTACATAATTGGCAAATGTTAGCCCAAGACTCATGAGTTGAGTCCCTACAAAGTAAAGATTGCAGTTTTACAACACCCCCTTTCAGGGTTCCCCGCCCAACGAGATGTATTTTTCCCAACAAGAGCAAGATTTCCTCACTTCTTGAAGAAAGTGGCCATAGGGGTCATCTCTCCTCACCCAAACGTATTTCTCAGTTCTATCGTTCTTGTAGAGAAGAAAGGAGGCGGGTCACTTCTTGTGCTTAACCTGAGGGACTTCAACGCTTGGATAGTTTACCAGCACTTCAAGATGGAGGGCATCCATCTTCTGATGGATATCATTCAAGAGGGACATTGGATGGTGTTTTGGGATTTAAAGAATGCGTACTTTACTGTCCCAGTTTATTCCCCTCATCGTGGTTTTCTGCAGTTTTGTTGGCTAGCGCGTTGCTACAATTCGACAGTCCTTCCCAATGGCCCTTGCTCTGCACCGTGGTGTTTCACAAAGAGTATGAGGCCGGTCATAGAGACCCTTCATGCAAGGGGAGTGGGCTTGATCGTCTTCCTAGACAACAACATTCTTATGGCCAAAAGTCCTCAGACATTCTTGATTCATTTGGAATGGACGATTCTCCTCCTTCAAAATCTAGATTTTATTATCAATGTCCAGAAGTGGATTCTGGTCCCAGGTTAGCACCTAGAATTTCCTGGGGTTTCAGGTGGTCTCAGTCCTAGCGCAGCAAGCCCTCCTCCCTCGGAAAGTTCGGAATATCAAGAGGGAGTGGAGGTCTGCTTTGTGCAAACAGACTATATCATTGAGATCTGTAGCACGTCTTGTTGGGCTCCTACCTTCTTCGATCCAAGCCATCTGTCCGGGCCCTCTCCACTACAGAGCCCTTCAATGGCTCAAGATACAGCACCTCTGCAAGGTGTTCACTTATTCGGAGCAAGTCAGTTTGTCGTAGGAGGCCAGGACAGAAATGTCTTGGTGGTTGGATCACATTGAGAACTTGAACAGCAGAGCAATCTTTGGCTTGGCCGTGGAGATGATTATCGAATTTGACGCTAGCCGATGAGTTGCGGCACGATCCCCACAAGGGGGTTGCTAATCCAAGTCGGAGCAGTCCCTCCATATCAATTGTCAGGAGCTCCTTGCATGTTCTTCTGCAATATGGAGTCTTTTCCCCGGAAACGACAGACTGTTGCATCCTTCTGCAGATGGACAACATTCCTGCAGTATGGTGCATAAACAAATTGGGCGAGACCAAATCTCACCTCCTCGCAGAAATAGCCAAGCACATTTGGCACTTTTGCCTTCAGCATCAGATCTCGTTGCTTGCGGAGTATCTCACGGGCCAATGTAGTACGTTTGCAGATTTGGAACTCCCGTCACCTCTGGGGTTTCAGCGATTGGAGGGTTTACCCAAACATCTTCAACATGATTCACCGCCGGTGGGACCCATGCTCTGTGGATTTATTTTCTTCCCTGCTCAACCAACAACTCCAACAGCTGCACTGCAAGGTTTACCACCACTTGTGTGGTGGTTTTCTGAAAATCACTATGTCCTTAAATCTTACTTCTACTAATCCAATCTGGCTTCTCTCTTCATACATACATCTTTCGCATAATGTCCAATCCAGTTATCCCTACCTACACAGAGGATTACATTGCTAAAATTATAAGTGGCCCTTCTTTGTTCCAAACCTCAACATCTACAGTAGCACCAACCAATGTTGCTACAGATAAGATAACAGCATTGGAACACCTTACGAAAAAGCATATTCGCACAGAAGTGCATGCTTGCATGCGTACAGAATACCTGAAAGCAGATATTTTACCCTTAGCCTACAAATACGTAACAGCCCAGCCATTTTTCTGCAAGAAGCAACATTTTAAAATGGCTTTGCATTCGAGAAGGCTATCCTGGAATTAGATAGTTTGGCAGACGCAAGAACTGTCCTTGACAAGCTTGAAAAGACCATCTCGGATTTTCAGAAGTTTGAGCTCCATAAAAGGCAACCAAGGTTAGAAAGGACCTGAAAAATTACAATAAGGAGAAAAACTTCCCATACCGAAGAGATGATTACCCCACAAACCCCCAATTCTCACAAAGACAACAAGCAGGAACTTGGGGGAGATTTAAAAAAGACAGCCAGTTACCTTCTCTGACTTCTCAGCAGGCTCTGACACTGAGACCCAGGCGCAGGACCAGCTCAGCTCCTAACACTCCAAATTTTTTAGGGAGAGGCCAACCCTTCCAGACAGAGAGAGGGAGGAACAAACCGAGATGCAATTTCCAACCAGGAGAACGTCAAACTCGATGGAAATTCTATCAATGGGGCAACCAATATTAAGTACCTTTGAAACAGGAGACACGATTCCTGCACTTACTAATGAGCAGATCCCCATCTTAATTCTCTCGAGCCATCAGTTAGCCTCTACTGAAATTTCTCTTCTAAGCAAGGGACGGTCTTACATGTCCACTGAAAGACAAAATTGGTTTAATATACGGATTGAAATCTTTAAATTTTTCAGAAAAATCAGACAAAGCTTTTTTTTTTTCCAATAGAGAATCCACTCCCAACTATGACACCACTAGCTTACGCCCTAAGTCTACCCCTTCCTTCCCCCCACAGGGTCACTACCCCAGAAGTGATCTGTTTTGAAAATGTAGTACTCAAAGACCTGGAAAAACTACTAAAAAAACAACATAGATAAGTCCCCTACAACATTAGTCAAAAAGAAAGAGAAAGCCTTCTCAAACTTAAAGATACTGACACCATTGTCATGAAGCCTTGCGACAAGGATGGTGGAATTGCCATCCAAGACATGACCGCATATGACAAAGAGATCATGCGCCAGCTCAATAATGTTGCCCACAATGAACCATTGGTACATAATCCTCTTAATGAGATAAATAATCTGATACAAGCTATCACAAAAAATGTAGAAGAACAAGGCTACATTAGCCACAATGAGTTCCTTTTTTTTGAATAATCAAAACCCCAGAACACCAGTACTGTGTACACTGCCTAAGGTACATAAAGATCCAGAGAACCCTCCAGGCAGACCCATACTCTCAGGATGCGGCTCCATTCTTGAGCCTCTATAGATAAGTTGATTTCTTCATACGCGACTTTGTGTCCAAGACATGAAACATTTAATTAATATAGTTGAAAATGAGAGATTCAATCCTTCCAACAAACTGCTAGTCGCACTTGACATAAAATCTCTGTACACTAACATTCCTCAAGACAAGGGGACATAAGGCAATGAAGTCCATCTAAACGCAAGACCCCGACCACACAAAGTAACCACAAAGTTAATCATCTCCCTTTTAGAAATTGCCCTATCCAAAAACTATTTTTTGTTTAATGGGAAATACTTCAAACAAAGCAACTTCCTTGGGGGCAGTTTTTGCACCTAACTCTGCGATTCTCTATGTTAATGAAATAGAGAAAACATTCATTTAAAACCAATCCAACCCACATCGTAACAAGATCAAAAGCTGGCATTGATACATTGATGTCGTCTTCATGATCTGGCAAGGCACCACATCAGAGTTAGATGTATTTTGTCTCTGGCTGAATGGTTGCCAACCTGACCTCAGATTCACTTACTCCTCCGGCAATACACAAATCAACTCCCTGGACATCAATGTGAAACCAACGGAGTGGGGCCTATATACCACCTTATAGAGAGAACCCACTGAACGCAATACTTTATTGCACTACTATAGCACCCACCCCAGAACACTCTGGGATGGCCTACCTTTTGGCCAATTCTTAAGAATACGGAGGAACTGTACATTTAAAGAAGATTACCTGAAAGAGGCAGAAAAACTATGTGAAAAACTCTTTCACAGTGGCTACCCCAGATGTCTTGTGAGAAGATCCATGAAAAGAGCATTGCATTCCCACAGAGAAATACTGCTTGAACCTACCCCCAAAAATACGTTATCACGCATCGCCTGGGTTACCACATTTTGTCCTGCAAGCAATTAGATAACCAAAGCAATAAAGAAGCACTGGCCCTTGTTAACGTCCATCGACATTACCAATGAGGCACCACTATTCTCATTCAAAAGAGGACGCAACATTAAAGACCATTTAGTCAGAGCTCAAGAACCACCCAGAAAAGACAACACCCTACAGTCCTTCCTTGGTCTACCTCCTATAACAGGCCATTTCAAATGTGGTAATTGTGCTGCATGCTCTTTCACTTGCAATACCAAAATATTTCAGTATGGCAATGTCACAAAAAACTTGGATTTCTTTTCGAATTGCAATTCCACCAATGTAATTTACTGTATCCAATGTCCTTGTAACCTCACTTATATTGGCCAGACTATGCAAAAAGTGAAAGCGAGAATATGCCAGCACAGAAGCAGAATTCGCTGCCTCTCTTGTGGAACACTACATGGAAAAAGGACACTTGGAACAAGATCTCCGCTGGCAAGTGATGAACATGGTCCATTCTAACAACAGAGGTGGAGACCCATTGCCCATCCTAAACAGACTGGAATGTAAATGGATGTTCAACTGTCGTTTCATAGAAAATGGCCTGAATACGCTTGATGAATGGAACGTGATTCTGTGATCAGTGATTCCCGCACATCTTTCCGTGCTATTGCCCCTCAAAAGTATCTGCTCATGATAATGCTTTTCTTTTTTTAATTTTGTTTTTATGCACAATTTTATTGGTTGTAATGTATCCTCATTTCAATCATTCTGTAACTCTCCAGTAATCTCTCCACTACTGTTCCGAACTTCCCTTGACATTCAAGTGGTCATTGCACTCTTTGTTTTTAATCTCCCTCACCCAATATGGCCGCCGCCGTCAACTCCATTGGCCCCTAGAGGTACCCCTTTTCTCTTTCTAGACACATGCGCAGTACTTCACTGTGCTTCTATTAATAGGAACGCTTCACTCCTTCCTGCCGCGTTCCTGATTCCATGCGAACAGCGGCGTCATTAAGTGACTTGCCGCCACGATTCATCCTTCATCAAGTAAGTGCATGCTCCTCTCCTTGATACGCGTGTTCCCCCTCAGGGGGTCCAACCAACACTAACCGCAGGTTTCACCCCTTCAGATGACTTTGGACTTTAATCATTACGGCCCTGAACCCTTTCGCACTGCTCCGCCCAACTTAGGCTCACCACACGGTTTTTCCATCTCCCCCTGAATGATTCCCAGCCTTCAGTGCCTTCTGAGAACCTCTGAGCAAACTCCTAAGTTAGTAAATCCCTATTCACATATGCTTACTACCAGTATATTGCCTCCCCCCCCCCTTTTTTTCTCCTGGCCTGCGAATCTCTACTGCAGATCCTGTTGGAGCAGATTGCTGTTTAGTCATAAAACTTTTATCTTCGTTGTCATTTGCTGATATGACCTATTGATCTGTTAACAATTTTAGATTCGCGATTTCTAAGGGTTATCTTCTGTTGAATGGTAAACACATTGGTGAGAATCTGGTGGTGAGTAAGAGGTATCTGAACGTCCAAACCCCCTCAACTGAGGTATTGCGTTTGGTGGAGCGTTAATATAGTCCTTAAATTTTTGGAGGATTGACCAGATAAGTATTTATCGCAGAAACAACTGTCAGCCAAATTGAGAATGCTTTTATATTTAATATCCTGCAAAAGTGTCCAATTTATGAGCCTTAGATCTCTCAGTTAGAGTGTTCTCTCCGGTAGGAGATTCCTTCGCTATCACCAGGAGAGGGAAAACCTGTTGTAGGTCTGTTTCTTATCCAGCTTTACCTGGTAATAGTCAGCTTTGTGTGGTACAATGTTTAAAGGCTTATGAAGTCGGTGCCATTGGGTTTCATTCTGATATGGGAGGTCAGTTGTTGATTGCACTGCAGAAGCCCTTCAGGCCTGTAGTGGCTGCAACCTTATCAAGGTGGATGCGATATCTGTTGTCAGAGGTTGCTATTGATACTTTCATTTTTGGGGCACATTCAGTTTGGGGGATAATGGCCTCGAAGTCCTTTTCAATAGGGTCTAGCTTTGATGATATCCTGAAAGCAGCAGACTGGTCCTCCAATCCACTTTTAAGCCTATTGTGGATGTTGCTTCAGTTGTGGTGGCTCACCTTTGAACAAGCATAATCGAGCATTCTGACCTAGCATGAAATAAAAATGTTTCCAGCATTCATGATAAACCTTTAAAAAAAATATTTAAGGACACAGGGCGATTGCTGATGTTATAAATGCCTACGATGTTGTTCTTGTTTGGTTATGGGCTTTTTCGTTATGATGGCTAGTGATTACGGCTTCATTCTTCTTTTTCCTCTTGGGAAAAAATGAGAAGTAACTGCGTCTTGGGTTGAGGTCATGCAGTGGTGGAGGTTCTTTGTCTATGGTTCTTGGCCGCTACTGATGTTTTTTTGTCTTCAGTAAAGGTCGTCAATGCCCTGGAACAAGGGTCTTCAAGTCAGACTCCTGTTAGGTCCTGTGTTCTTTAATTCTTTGAGGGTCCTTGGTTGTAGAATTCCAGTGTGATGGACAGGTATTTCTCAAATCTGCGAAAAGAAACAGGACTTAAGCTTGCGTTTTGGGGTTATTTAGGGCTGAGGGTACTATGGTTGATACATGTGACTATAGATGTTCATGGGAAATGTAGTATTTTCAGTTTAAAGTTCTGATTGGCTACTGTAAAAAATAAAGAAAGAGATGCATAATTCTCGCCCCCATGTCCTTCATAGAATAAAAAAATATATATATTCTGTGTAAATGATGAGTTGAACAGTGCAACAAGCAGCAAAATATGTCTTATGTATTTGTGGCGCTCGAGGGAGATTTATTTCTGATCTATTTTGGTGATATTCACTGAGCCCTGGTAAGTTTCTATTCGCCTTCATTCACCTAGTTTGGGAATGTGCCATTCTAAGTGCCACTTGTATCAAAGACGATGTAGTGACTGGAACTATGGAAACGTTTGTACCTGTATTTGGTATCTATTTATGGACATGGAGATTCTTGTGACACTTGATATGTAAAATGACATTGTATATTAAAATACAAACGCAATAAATATTTTTCTGGTTTTTATTTAATTAAAAGTACTCTGGGGGCAGCCCCTTTAAGGCCACCCGCACTCCAGCATTCCACAATGCCGAGTTATGTTATTGGGAATTGTTAGAAATGGGATTTTTGGCAGGCTAGGGCATGTGCCAAAGCCAAGCAGAAACCACCACTCTAGTCAGGATAAGGGAGTTGCACTCCTAAAATAACCCCTGCCCACCCCCTTGGTAGCTTGGCACGAGCTGTCAGCATATCTTAGAGGCAGTGTGTAAAGCATTTGCACATAACCAACAGTAATACAGTGTAAGCACTACAAAAGGACACCACATCAGTTTAGAAAAAATATCCAATATTTGTATATACTTCAGACAAGACCAAAAACGATAAAATCCACAATACAGTACTTAAAAATCCACAGTTATCAAAATACGCTTTAAAAACAGTTCCTTGATGACGATTTTTCCGTCCGGGGATATCATGGCACGTGAGCAAACCAATCAAAACAGTTCTGTCTGACCGCGGCATGGCGGGCCAGCTACGGTGTCGGGAAGACCCGCAAAACAGTACCTTTTAGAAATGCAGGGCGTCTGCGACCTCTTGTTGAGCTTCCGAAAACACAGCGTCTGCAGGCATTGGTTCCAGAGGTCATGCAGGAGTCGTCAGGGCCCTCGAAGTCACACGCGTTGCAGGTCGATCTCCTCTCTGTTGTAGTCAGGAGCGCTGGCGTTGGCAGACGTTGTGTGCTGCGGTGCGAAGTACAGCAGTGTGGCGTGCAGTGCCCTCAGGTCGAGGTGCTAGCAGTGGCTCGGTGGCGTCGTCCGATGGTGTCGTCGTTGAGACCAGGGTCGCAGTGCGAGATGAAGGCGGTGCAAGCAGCTGCGTCGTCGTTGCTGAAGCGCTGTTGTCGGCTGACAAGCAGGTGTCGTTGGTGGGGTCGGTAGGCCAAGGGTGTGGGATCAGGGCGGTGCGTCGTGTAACTTTACGAGCGGTCTCCTCGAACCACGGTGCAAGCAGCGTGTCTATTTCGATGTGGAGCGGTGTCATCGGGGATGCCAAGGCGTCATCGTGGTGCGAGGCGCTGTGGAGGGCGGTGCCCACAGGTCGCAGTGCGAGCAACGGCTCGGTGGCAGCGTCAGCAGGTGTCATCGGTGAGACCAGGGTCGCGGTGCTCTCTGCGGTGCCTAGGCTTCAGCGTGAAGTGAGGCGGTGCGGAGTGCGGTGCCCACAGGTCGCGGTGAGGGCAGCCGCTCGGTGAGGCCAGGGTCATGTTGTTGCGGTGCCCTTTGCGGTGCCTTCAGGACACGGAGTCGGCAGTGGCGTCGTAGACGTCGTATAGTTGCTTTTCTTCTGTTGCAGCACAAAACACACAGCCCCCAGTGCTGAGGGCAGAAGAGCTTGAAATCTTTGCTGTTCCAGAGGAGACTTCTTGAACAGTGCGCAAGCTCTACCTCAAGCCCTTGGAGAAACTCACAAAAGTAGATTGCAGAAAGTTCAGTCCAGCCCTTTCACTGCCCAAGACCGAAGCAGCCACTGTAGGGCCAAAACAGCAAAGCACGCAGCAACGTGGTAGTTCCTCCTCACAGCTTCTCCAGCTCTTCTTCTTAGCAGTGTTCTTGATACAAAAGAGTTTTAAAAGTCAGGGGTCTGGGCCCCAGTATTTGTATCCAAAATCCTTTGATCCTCTAGGCAGATGGTGTCTGTGTCCAGCCAGAACCAGTTCTGCCTTCTCAGGTGTGATTTCCCGGCAGGGGGTGGAGGCGACATTGTCAGAGGCAGACCAGGTCCTTTTGAGGTGCAAGGAAATCTCCTACCTCTTCCAGATCGCAGCCCAGGTCTATTCAGCCCTTCCCTGACCTACCTAGATTATCGGGAGCCACCCTTGCCTCTAGCCATCTGTCGTCCAAAACCCAGACAGGCAATCCACATTCCAGCAGAGGCACACGAGATGACTGAGCAAGAAATACCTACTTCCTAAAAGTGGTATTTTCAAACATAGAATGTAAAAATCACCTTTACTAAAAGATGCATTGTTAGATTCTGAGTTCAGGCATACTAAATTGTATTTTCCCACCTAGTTCCCAGGGCCAGTTATGTATAAACAAACTTCCCATTCTGTCCTATGGGAAACAGGTATCCTTGCAATAGTGAAATACAAAATGGGCTGTAATTCACTGTCTGGACATGCCACACACACTAGGGCATGTCCTACCTTTCACATACACAGCACCTTGCCCACAGAGGTACTTTGGGCCTACCTCAGGGGTGCCTGACATGTAAGAAAATGCAAGGTTAGGGACTGGGTAGTGTGTGCACGGGCCAAGTCAACATGACAATTGCAAACTGCACGCAGATTCTGCAATGGCAGGTCTGAGGTACCTTTTCCGGGCTACTCACGGGGGTGGCACAATCTGTGCTGCAGGCCCATGTGTAGCATTTGGTTCCCAGGCCCTGGCACACTCATTGTACTTTGCTAGGGGTAAACCAAACAGCCAATCATGGAAACACCAATCCATAACATACTTTGCAAGCAAGTAACTGAAACTGCATTTACCACAATGCCAGGGGCGAACCTTGCTGGGAGGTGAAGCAGTGTGCTCCCACCCTTGTTCCTGTTTAATAGTACTCCCGTGAGTCATTGAGCTGATTCTTTAGGTGCTGAGAGACATGAGACAAGATGGGCAGATTTAAGATAAGGCGGACTGCGAAATTTTGTGTGACTGTCCATCGGCTGTGCATCAGCAGGTTGGAAAGGCCATCATAAAGGACGTTGCTGTATCCTAATACCTGGATCCTGGGCCTTCCATCATTCTTTGTACCCTGCCACCACTGCAGTGATGCCATATAGAAGTATTGGCTTAAAGGCATTGCATACAATACTTGGACCAACCTCAACCACTTCTGTAACTCCAACAAAATCCTTTTTGAAATGCTTAAATTCCTCCGCATAAACCCTACCTTAATCAGTGTATCATGAAACCGCCTTTGTTCCTCAAATTTGGCTCAATCTTGAATATCCAGGTCTGCCGTAACAGGAATATGGCCCGATGCAGTAACAAAACCTATCATTGTATCTTTTATCCTTCCTGGAGCACCTACAGCTTACAGAAGAAACACCTGACCTGCTTTCATTCATCTCCCGTAACCCACTGTCCCACGTCTATTGCTATATGAAGCAGCCCCATGGTCTGAAAAAGATGATTTGTTCAATCTGAGCTCCCAAACCCATGCGGGTATCCTTGTCCCCACCACAAATTCCTCTAGTTTATCATGCCGATCTACTACAACCCTTCACTTGTTGCACATTTGAGGGGAAGACTGAAGTCAACTTAATGTCCTTACCCTCCATCTTCCCCTTTTGTGCTTCAGATTTGCGTTTGTCACAAAAAAAACTGTAGAAATAAATGACCTCCTTTTCCAAAGGTTATCAGGAGAGCCCACTTGTGGATTTGTGGAGGCTCCTATCATAGTGGGTTAGTTCCTTGGATGAAATCTCTTCTGATATAACAACTTCAGTGCATTTCTTGTAGAAGTAAATTCTCAGATCTCTTATCCCATATCAATTTTCCTTATGAGGACTGTTTACGCCATGGCTCTCAATGTTACGTGAATAGCTTAATGGCATGTTGTCGATACGGCATCTTTACTTTTTTTCCAGATGATTGGTCCCTCTTTCACCCACATCTCTGCACTTTCCCTCATTCTTCGGCCTCATCCTTCTCAATCACACCAAGCTCCAGTAACCACTCCATGGTTTCCACGATCCCTGTTTGGAGCTCATGAGCCCTGTCCACCATATACAGCAGAAGCCGCATTGCCATTTGTCGATAGTCGGAGATACACCTCTTGTGCATGGGCACCTGATGCAATAATAAACCATCTCTGATGTCACACAGGCATTAGCTTCCTGTTTTTGGTTTTTTTTCAACCTTAATTTCACCAAGTTCAGTCTCCACCTCTGGGTAACCCTGACCAACTCTGTGGAAGTTACAGTTTCCACAATACCTTGGTGACAAAGCATTTCATACTGCATTAAAATGAAAGGAAAAATGAAAAGCTTTTTAGAGTCCCCCCCCCCCCCCCCCCCCCCTGTCCTTGAAAGCTTGGCTGATATGGTTTAGGTTGTTCTCCATCTCTGGATTAAAAAATCTTATTCCACCTGGACCGCTATACCCCGATAACAGAATGGAGTTTGCTCCTTTGCGGCTTTTCTAATTTAAATCTAAATGAGAATGTGCCTGGCCTAAAAGCCATATATTTGTAAAAATATTTTTAAAAGCCATATGATGATAAATCTTAGTAAGAAATTTTAAATTGGATCCATGCTATATGTGACCGCGGAGCAGATGCAGTATATACATCTACTTTCATAGGTTAGGGAGGACGATAAAACACTAACTCCAGGTTCAATGGAAATAAAACAGAATAAAAAAAATGTTGTCAATGTGGAGATTACTCCGGGTGAGTTACAATTATTTGTGGGTATTCCCTTCACTGTTCTCTTGGTGTGTAACAAAGCAATATGTATAGTGCATTTAGTCTTAAAGTGCACTGAGCCAGTAAGACTGGTCTCAACATTACAAGAAAAACCAACTTTTACAGTGAGTTAGAATTCTTGCTCAAGACATTTTCACAGAATGGATTACAAATATTGTATTCTAAGGCACATTGATCCTGTAGACCTATTCCAGAAGGACTTTTGGGGTCTCCATTTTACGGCAGACCATGGTAAATTGTGCATTATAAAACACTGGGACAAATATTACAAAAAAAATATTTTAGAAGATATTTGGGAGCCTTATCCCCAAAACAGAGTTTGAAAAAATGGTAGAAATGGTAGTGGGTATGCACCGTACTTTGTTATTACTCTATTCGGACTCCATTTACCAGCATGCAATAGCATGATGTCATTTGCAGGGTAGAAGGTTAGTACAGTAGGCAACACTCTTGCAATCATGGCAAGGAGGCCTCGTGACCAGGCTCCATAACATGGTGAAGGTTTAATTTGTACCCCCTGGTTCCATATAATAACTCTGCATTTCAGCTCCTGGCAAATATACCTGGGTGTGATCTACTTGGGCGCTCCCATGGCATAAAAGGAAGATCCCACTTGGAAAAATGCTGAATGCTGAAACACACATAACACACACAAGTTAACCATGGAAGTGTTGTCCCCTCACATCACTGACTGTATTCACAAACAGGAGCAGAGTCACAAAAAACAGTGCAGCAGCAAACTGTTAAATAGCAATACAATTCTAATGAAATATTTGGCACTAAAGCATGCAGAATAAGTAAGCTACAACTTAAGCCTGTGGAATTTGTACAAAGCATAATAAGAGAAATTCAGTATTGTATTATATGTATTGTAATTGCATTTATACTGCGCTTACTACCCCTGACGAGGCGTCGAAGAGCTTTTTTGGCGAGTGGAATAATTACCCTGAGTGCAAAAACCCAGAAGGTGGGAAGTAAATCCACTGAGCGGTTCACATGCAGTCTGTTGGATGTTAATTTAAAAGGACTCAGTACAAATCTGTGGCAGAGGATCACAGAGGTTCAACGCTTCCTGGATACATCATGGCCTCAGAGACTTGTCTTGCTATGGAGGAATGGAGCCAGCCGATTAATCAATCCAGGAGAGACTGAAGCAAAGGGTCCATCCCTTTATGCCCATTAACCCCCCTTGCCACATCAGTCCATGTCTGTAGGTTTGGAATATGCTGGTGCGTTCCACCCAGGCACCCGCCCCCTCTGATGAGAAGCACACAGAACTCCAGAAGTGTAAAATGTCTGCTAACACTTTTGTAAATATAAAAGGTTTACCTGAGCACAGCGAATGGCAGAAATGCAACAGTAGTTTTAGAAATGCAGCTGTGTTACTTGGAGAATTCCCACTGTCAGCATCAGAGGAGCCGCAGAGCGCTTAGAGGCACCAGTGGGGCATATTAATGTTTACTGCATGCAAATATGAAGCCATAAAGACCATCAAATACTGCCTGCCTAGGGGATCCAAAGGGTTGTATATTGTGGGTGGAGAAGAACTACAAACAAATATTGACCAAGCCAATAGCTCTTACTTCTAGCAGATGCACCCACGGCAACAGACTGCCACACAGACACCACTGGCATACATATGGACTCAAGCAACAGACTCCCAAGCAAACACACTCGGGCAACACATGCAGGAATAAAAGTCTTTTTTTCTTTACTTGGCTATCGCTTGATCGCAAATTAATTTCGGGAAAAACAACCAGTCCAAAGCCAGTTCTGCAAATGTGTGAAATAGAAAGTGCGCAGCTTTTATTTTGGCAACATTGAGAGAATATGTTTCTGTTGCACTACTCCTCTGAGGACAGATACCCTTTTGGTGCAAATGTTATTTCATTTTGTTCAGTGTTTTTGTATGGTGTAAAACTAACTGTAAAAAAACAAAACCCTCAGTTGAATAGTTGCATGTGTAAATCAAAAATATCAAGTCATGTACATTATAAAAAAATAAAATATATACTAAAAGCCTGACCACGAAAAGAAAATGAATGATCTAATCCTAGATAAAAAATTAAAGATGGAATAGCCAGAAGGACCTAGTTACACCTGAATAAAGACCAGTAAAAGCCTCCTTTATGAGTTCTTATAATTTTGAACTTCTTAGCAATGTCTCATTGATTGTATGAAAGAGAAAGTACTTTCGAATAGGCATGATAAAAAAAATCTGAGCTGACTGCTTCTTGAACAGCTGATCTATCTCTCAGGTTGGGCATAGCATAGCTAGCACTCAGGGGACAGAGACCTTATAGTTTCAGAAAGGGGGGCATTTACCTTTGGTTACACCAAACTCATATGCACTGGTCTGTCTGACAAAGACAATTAGAAATATATTGGTCATGAAAAGCTCTCAATATAAACCATGAAATGCCTCCACTTGAGTTATAAAACTAGGTCAGCAAGCGAGTACCCTCTACAACCAATGAAATTGTTTCCCAAAATCAGCATGAATTATCAGTCAAAGACTAGCTAGAATAGTTATGAAAAAGTTCACTTTTTGTCTCAATATACCAACTTGCCATTTTCATTAAATCAACTAATGTTTCCCTTAAAGGCAGTGATTAGTTTTAAGTAAGTTTGCCTTAAACATCTGCATTCTTGTCTTGGAAGAACTCTCATTTTATCCGCAAATAGAATTTCGGGACTGTTTAAAAAGTTGTCTTCTAATATCAGTTTGTCATTTAAGTAAATTCATTAATTGTGTCCATAAACATCAGTAGGGCTGGAATGGCAACCAGGAGAAAACCTGGAAATAGTGTCAATTTATTCCTGCTCGTCATGAACCAGTGAGCAGTTCTGACAACATTCCCACCCCTTCTCAGAAATGGGCTCTGGTGGGGGTTTTATAATATCATTTTCCAAATATTTTGGCTTACATTCACAGCTCTACGTTCTTTTCAATTAGGGGGAACTGATGTAACGTTCCAATTCCCACTTCTCCCTGGAGAAACATATTTCTGTAACAGAAACTTATGTGTGTGCCTATTAGAAAAGGATGCGACCAGTACAAAACACAACACACACAAATGATGGATGAAATGCGGAACAAATCAACCATTCACTCTCAGTCAAGAGATCTGGGTTAAATCCATCTCGCCACGCCACCCCAGCCCGGACCCAGCAACACGCAAACCAGTCCCGACCCAGCTCCCCACGGGAACAGTCCAGGCCGAATCGACAAGCCAGGTCCCCCCTGGACCAGAAACAAGATGTTGAGGGGCAGGGCCGGACTGGCTGTAGCGGACAACGGGCATTTCCCTGGTGGGCTGCCCGGTCAGGGGGCGATTTTGGGTCCCTGTGGAGCCGTTTTTGTCACAGGGCCGTTTTTGCAGCATAGCACTATATTTGGGCATAATTTCATTCACTGTTCCTGTAAATCAAAGAGTGTTGTCGTAACACGAATTCTTGCAGAAGCCAAACATTTGGATGGATTGATGATCCTAATTTTTATCGCATCTCAACAAAGCCCAAAATCATTATGCTGCCGAATAGGCCAATTAAAACTATCACATATGATACATCCTTACCAAGAGGCACTAGCGGGCCATCAGAAAATGAATGGCCAGAACAAAAAAATTAATTATCTCCTAGATAATCAATTAAAAACAATTCTAAAATGTCAATAGCGGCGACAATGATGTTTCGGCCTACAGAGACCTTTTTCAGGACAGACAAACCAGAAAGTTTACAACCAAACATCACATACATTGCTTCGGACGATTGATTGTTTTAGTCTCACTGTGTATACATCAATGATGACCAGGACTGTATATGTGTTAATAAATACTTATCATTCTGCGTTCAATTAATTATTTTCCAAAAAGTACATGTGATAACTACTTTGCTAATTTTATATCTAAGTTAACTGCAGTTTAATGTGATATGTTTTGATATGTTCAGATTGCTGTAGCTAATTATATGCTTTTGACTGCAGGAATTTCTAAGAGGTGGGCCTTTTTATTCTTGGCCAGGTGCGGGGTCAACTGTGTATGTCATAAGTAATGGAGTGAGGAAGACGCTTAATTAAATTATGGATTATTATATCAGTTCTAGACAGTAAAATTCAGCTTTACTCGTAGATAAAAATGGCGTTGATATAAAACTCTTCGATTCCAAACTTGTAAATGACCTTTTAGTGTTTGGACCTTTCCTTCTTCATCCTGTTTAAGAGTGAAGACATACCGGACTTCTCATGTTTATTGCTTGCTTTATTCGTCATATCCAAGAGGAAGCCGGGCACACGTGCTGCAGTAATGTCTGGGCCTTTATATACAGTGGCCCCCACTATCTCTTCCTTGGTGTAATAAACGTGCTGGGGGCCCTAGTGTCCCCCAGAGGTGCCAGTTCTAAGAGTCCAAGGAGGTACCAGTGCTAAGGGGGTGCGGGGAATGAGATTTTGATATCAATTTATGATTATGATCATTTTAATAATCTATCTCATTCGTCACTTTTGGACCGTTTTATATCTGTCATTGAGTAAAAGACAACCCCACATAGGTTAAACAAACCCCATTAACTGACGCCACTCTGAAGAACCACTTACAACTGATAAAGTTTTAAGAGTTTTATATAAAGTTAATTTGAATGCGATACAATCCACTCAGGATAAAATCTCAAAGTACACAAAATACAAAATCAGTTACAATATCAGCCGCTTTAAGCTTCGGTGTGAAGTGGTTCCTTCTGCGTCATCTGCAGTAAGATAAAAATCATCAAGTTAAACTGTCCCTACTCTATACTGTATGACAACCCTACTTCGCAAGTTTCTTCCCTAAAAAGTGTCAGCAGTTTGACTCCCAAAGAAGTTCAAACTCTCTTTAGCCTCTAAAGGGATTCCTAAGTTTCAGAAGCAGTACCCTCTCTGCCTACCCATCCGCTCTCTAAGGGTCCTCGGCCTACTGCTCCCTTGCGCTCTGATGTCTCAGCGCATCTGCTCAAGGCATCTACCCTTGTCTTCGCTCTGAGCAATTCGTCTCGCTGTTCCTAATCTCCCAATTGCTACCTCCTCCCCGGGGTGCTGTCCCTAAAATACACAATCACCGTGTGGGTGGAACGCCCCTTGACGCCCACCACAGACTTCCCCCGATGATGTCAATTTCCTGCTTCTTCCGTTGGTCCATTCCTTGCGTCGTCCGTTAAGTTGACCCTTCTCCTTAGATGTCATCTTCATCATCTCATCGTCGACTTTTATTGACTCTTTCAGATCGCATGTCATATGGACTTAGACAAGGCTTTAGCTTATACTTTCAACTTTTTAACCTTCCAGGTCCTGTGAATGGTCTTGTCAAAACATAGTCCACCTCAAAAGTGTCTCTCCTCACGTTCGAGCAATAAGCTCCGTCCGGCATTGTCACCTTAAATCTAACAAGTGCTAGACTTCTTGGCTCTCACGTCCACATCAAGCTATTTACGACCTTCACAAGCCCACTAAATTACATACATTTGACTATGCTCCTTCGAACTCTTGGTCAGTCAGGTTACAAACACAAATGACCTAAACTCTTCCAGCATTCCTACAGAAACCCTCTACCCAGTATAACCTTTGGCATACATTTATATATTCGTATTTTAGCAAAAGCCCTAGTTATACTTAAATACATTCTACATCACATATATAATACATAGAATACGACTACATAGAGTATAACTTATGCATTCTCCTTGGTTACATTGTCATGTACGTTCCCTATATTTCTCCACGTTATATTTCTCCACGTTTATGTCTCTCCACGTTATATTTCTCGCCGCTTCTCCATTTAAAGTTACACACGTACACGAATTCTACTGTGCACGTTCTACAATTCTTAAACACTTCTACACATTCCTATATTTACCCATCATGTATACGGACCTTCTAAATCTAATGCATTTTTAACATGTGAATACATTTACATTTCCTATACCATATTATCACATTAGTTGGCCTTTATGCTATAGTCGTCAGCTTCACATTACGATATGCGTTTCATTCCTACGTTTATAACATACACGTCTAAATATGGCTACGATATACTCTACATTCAAATTGCGCTCTCTCAGTTGTGTGAACAGGGCGTGGGAGGAAGATAAAGAAATTCCTGAGATGTTTTTTAATTTTCCTATCGAGAATTAAAAGCAGTTTATAAGTTTAATTCCGCATTTCAGCTCCAAAGGAGATTCGTTTATAGAGCACAGCTTGTCTTTCGATATCTTTCTCATCGCCTTCATGCTAGCACCCCCGAGGGGAGAGGTTATATTAAACCAGCATTATATGCCATTTGGGAGCAAGGTTCAATTTTTTTATTTCCAAAAGTTTCCTTAATAGTCCTCGAAATCTGCTGCAGTCGCAGAGCTTTCTAGTAATACTCCTGGAAACGTTGTGTGATTTCCCATTAAGTTTGTGCAGAGGCAATTCCAGTTTTCAAATAGTGCACACATGCACAAACGAAAGAGCCTTTTCGTGTAGTGCAGCCGCCCTCGCGAGGCACTTCCTTCTTAGCAGCGAGGCGAGACGTTAAAACAAACAAATGCAGCAGGGCTGGGGCAGCTGACTGCAGGGCAAGCCGCACGACACGTGGCAACAGGAGGCCTCAATCCAGGGGGTCGGTGGGCGGTGGACTACTAGCCGGAGTTTTGGAGCTAAAAAGTAATATAGTTTATAAAGGTTGTTGACAAACAGGAGTTAATATAACGTGAGACGAGTTTGCTACAGACATCCTATAGTGTGCCGTGTTGCACAGAGATGAAGGCACAATACATAGTTTTGGCAATCCTAATCCCAAATCCATTTGATGTTCAGAGGCAGAGTATGTGATCTTCTGAACAGGAAATGGATATTACAAGACAATAACAAGTTTTTAGCTGCGTTGTACGACAATGTGCCAAAAACAAAGCAGGTATTGCCGGCCCTTAATATGTATCAGATTAAGGCAGTAGGGAATGCCCTATGCGGAGATGAGTTCCGGCAACACACTGGGCTGACAACCTGGGCAACTGCTGAGAAGAAATTTTATAAGATCCTTGTTGAATCTATCCAAGAGCAAACCATTACTCCCTTTATTGTGGGACAAAGGTATAACATCTATTATGAGTAGGGCTAAACTAAGGCCAGTCTTATGTTGGCGGAGACTGAAGTCTACCCTGACCCTTGAGAATTATTTTAGTGCTTTCAAGGTAATAGCAGACTTGGACAAGGGCAAGAGAATAAAGTGGATAGCCAACTTAAAAACATCCCTGTCACAATATGGCTTAGAGGAGAACTGGGGAAGTGAGATCCAACAGAAACCCCTAAGTAGAGATTGTGTAAAGAACGCATACTGAACCCATAACTGAAGACTGGAAGTAAACGGCGTCTAAGTACCCATCCCATCAGATCTTATGGTTCTTAAAATTCCTAAGGGTTCGAAGATTGTTCCGATTTTATTATTGTTCAAACAGCTAGACAAATGTATTTTAAATTTGGTGTGGTACTCTTTCTGTCACTTGCGTTTGTACTAAATTGAAAGGTATCTCCGATCTGAGTAATGTGTGTCCAGTATGTCTTCCGGCAGACGAAACACTACTACACTTTCTATTTTTTTCCCCCAGGCTATGAGCTTCCGAGGAAGCAATGGATTTTGCTGATTTGTCGGCAGCTTGGAATTACATAGTGCCACGACGCACTTATACTCTTGCGCGATGAAACAAAAGAGTCGATTGTTTGTGGCGTTGCCAAATTTTTACATATAAAGTTGGTCTATAAGAGCAAATTCGCAATGCTAATTTTAATGGGATGTCTGTTCTCACTCCCTTTACGACACTCGCTGGAGTGTCTTTCACTGTGCAGTCAGCAGAACAAAGAAGGGTTGTTCTGCACTTTAGATTAAATCTGTTGCACTTTGTGACAACTCATGGTTGTACATAGCTATATATGATTAAATGTTTCTTCAGCATTTATTGCTTTAGTGTACTATTGTTATACTTTTACTATGCTAAAATGTTGCACTGACCGAATAGCCTCATCATTGTATTTTCACATTTTTATGAGCTGCTAATATTTTAATGCTTTTATGCATACATTTATGGTTTTGCAAACCGAAATAACGTTTGAAAAAAAAAGTTTAAAGTTTTATTCTAAATTGCTATGAAACCGCCATTATTGTTTTGTTATGTATTAATGTGGGAAGGATGGTATGAGCTTTGAATTAAAATGGGAAATGGAAAGGAAGTAGCAACACGAACAACAGCTGCCTTAAAAAGGTATTATGATTTAGTGACAACTGCACTTTTTATGGGGGTTAATAGAGAGATTGTGAAGGTAGTGGTAGGTAATAAGTAGGATAAGGGTAGTGTGATTGTAAATACGCATCATGTTTATTGGAAAAGGCTGTTTCATTTTAATTTATGAAATAATTACATTTAAATTGATGAAAATGGTGCAAATTCATTAATGTGGTTGAGCTAAAAATGAGTGCTATTTCTTTTTTAAAAATGATTAACACCAACAAAGGCTGTCCAATACCCCTGAACCAGGGACAATTGATAGTAACACCAAACAAGAGGTTCAGGTACCAAAATTAGATAACAAAATACAGATTTACATGAAAGGAAATTCATAGAGCCAAAGAAGGAAATAAAAGAAAGAAGCCTATATTCCCAAATTAGTTTCAGAAAAATGCTCTTAATTTATTAAACATGTAAATTCAGATAAAACACATTGCAGATAAAACAAACGCTCAAAGAAAAGTGTTGGCAAAAAACAAAGACAATCAACTCATATTACCAAACACGTGGCTATCATACAAACATTACATGTACAAAAGGAACAACAGCAACACATATAGTATGTCCTTCACAAATTATGGCCACAAGAAGCGTCAACGGCGTTTCAACCGCTGGTTAACTATGCGGTCATCATCAGGACGAACAGTGATTGGAGCGTTTTGGATAACAGCGTAAGAAGAAGCCCATTCAGGGTTTGAACGGCATGTGCAATACGTTAAAATTAAATAAGTAAGTCAACTGTCCTCATATCTGGGGTCGAGGAATAATATATAGTTTTTTTTCGGATTATCTCGGCACGAAAGGAAAGTCAGTGAAGACCATTTAATTGTGGCCCAAAGATAGCTAAATCAATCAGAATGAATCTGTTGGTTATGCCAGGAAAATTCGCAGCACTGCTAGACACTCATTTGCAAAGTCCCCTTGTAGTGATGCATTAAACACATAAGCTAAGGCAAATGAAAATGGTTTAAAACATGACCCCTGATTCTGAGGAAATTGGTAAACCTCCTTATGCGTGAAAATGACAAAAAAATACATTTAGCTAAAAATCCTATCACATATAGAAAGCAATTGTGCCATGTCTTACTGAAAATAAACTTGGAAGTAGGAAACATCTGTTGTCACAATAAACATCCATTTCAATGGGGAAAAGGGCTTCTTTGAAGTTCGTGTGGTCCAGTAAAACCTAGCTACAAATGGCAAGAGTTTTAACAAGAACAACAGGGAAGAAGAAAACCGAGCACAATAAACCTGTGCATTCCTTTTACAGTAATCTGAGCATTGCTGTGAGGCCCTGTGCTAAGGCCAAGTGGCAAGGTTTGTTTGCTTAAGCTGCGCGTGTTTTAGGTTGTGTGATGCTTCAGACATAAAGGCATAAAGTGGGTTGGGAAGGTACAATGAGGGGAGATGTGGGGAGCAAATGCGAGAGGGTAAAAGGGGACTCCACCACAGTAAAGGGAAAACATTTTAAAAAGTTCACGTTGGGTGAGCAAGATGATGCTGCTTTGCTGACAAAAAGCGACGAAATATGAAAATAAATGTATATATTTGAAAGCTTACAAAAGGTGACACACTTTAGAATAAAGGAAATTACGAAAATAACTTTATAATAATGTAAGTTGTTTTGAAGCTTTAAAAATGCAACAGGGTACCTTACAGGCAGAAAGCTAAGATATAAAAAAAAGGATGTTGTTTCAGAGCTTACAAAAAGCTGCACACGCCGCCTCGATAAACAAACCACAATGAATCAATTAAAATGCATGATGTTATAAAGAATTGGAAAGGGAACATGCACAGCCTTGTAGAAATAGCTTGAAAAAGGCTACACTCTCTGCCTTAAAGACAGAAAGCAAATAAATAAAAAGGCAATACACGCCTGAAATATTAAAGCTTTGCTCACGACACTCAAAGAAAGCGAATAAACAAGAGGTTTCAAAGCTTTACCGAAGACACAGTAACAAGCCTTACAGTTGCAGACAGAAAGCAAATAAAAAATAAGACGTTTTAAAGCATGACACACTAACAAAGGCTAGCTTCCAGAAACACTTGCCGAAAGCAAAATCAAAATAGTGCCCTTAACCAACCTTCAAGCAAAAAAAGTGCAAGGCTACCAGTAATTGGGCTCGGCACTATGGGAGGGAACAACACACGAAAAGGAGGGACCTTTACAAGAGAACAACCACATACAAGCAGGAATTTACAAAAGACACGCGGAATAACAAAAAAAAAGCAATGGGTGGGCTGTAAGCCCACAGAGTGTAAACAACATGTCTGTGTAAGAGATAGCACATGCGCTCCTTAGGCAAGACCAAAATACCTGTACTTGATATATTCCATTTAAACCATTGCCTTCTCTACTGGCTTCTTCCCACCTTCTTAAACCATGGTTAAATACCTTACATTTCTAAACTTGATGGTTCTTTGTCCCTCCATTGGCTCTCCCTCCAACTCGCACCATATTCAGCTATAGGTACACAGCTGAACTGAAATACTAACTAAAGCCTCTCGAGACGTTAGACTGTAAACACTGTGGAGGGAGTGGGCAGTCTGCTGCCTCTGAGTGGCTTTATCTGTCCTTCTCCAGTATGTTCAATAAGGTAGAACATTATTAATTTTTTTCTCAGTTCTGTTATGTTTACAAGGTGTATAACATTGTTACAAGAAGCATCAGTTGGTAACATAGGTATACATGGAAGTGCGCAAGGAACTCAGTAGCTTACATACGTAGGCAGATAGTCATATGAAGAGTTAGACCAAGTATAGATGGTAGTCACTGCTTTCCTTGTACAGTTTGCAGGTGCAACATATCCCCTAAGAAATGGTATAGACCTAAACATCAATAGCAAACCAAGGAGAAATAAGAAAGTAACCGCCCCTCCACCCGTTCCCAACTTGAAATGAAATGAAAATGACACTTATAAAGCGCATGACATTAGGGGAACAGGAAAGTTTTCATTTGTTTACGAAAGATAAGGTGGCTGTGGTCATAGCGGAGATGGAGTGGGAGTGCATTCCAGAGTTTTGCCACGTTGAGGGAGAAGCGTCGACCACCGCTTCTAGACCTCTTGATCCTTGGGGTTTCAATTAGGTGAAGTTCATCGGAGTGAAGTTTCCTCCTTGCTTTATAGGGGTGGATCATGGCCGAAATTAATGGTGGACCCTTCCCTTGCAAGGAATTATGGATGATGCAGAGAGCTTTAAAGCCAATTCTTTTCCTCACTGGAGGCCAGTGGAGGGAAGAAAGGGCCGGTTTGGCTGAGAGGCATTTGATGTGGTGGGCCTCAGCAAGGCCTACCAGTGCTAGGGGTTCTCCCTTCTTTGCACAGAGTCCTCAGACCAATAGGAAGAAGTTGGCACAGAAACTGGAATAGAAAAAACTGAGTTTATTAACCTCAAGAGGTGGTACTATATTCACACAGCACCCTTCGGTAATGTATGAAGTAGCACACTGAATGGAAGGAGCATGGTCCTTTTATACCCACACAGGGGCTCAAAAGAAGGCGGTACAAGCACAGAGTGCTAGTTTTAGGTACATATAAGGTCATACAGAAAATGCAGGGTTGACAAGTAGGAGGAGCTATCAGTGTCCAGTTACTAGTAAACACATCCTGACAGATATAAATTGACAACAGCTGCAAGCTCAACTGAGCATGTGCAGTACAGGAAAGGCTAACTATATCTCGTCTCTGGGCAGATTTCAAGAGCAGTTGACAGGAAGGTAGGACAGAGCACATGGCGAGCACATGGCAGACAAAATGGCTGCCAGCAATACAAAATGGATTCCATAAAACGGACAAGATAATCTCTAAATTCAGGATGTCTTCTGCCAATGCTTAACCTAATCACTGCTGAATTACAACACTTTGACATACCCAACAGTAGTCTTGCAGCGCAGTTTTGGACAATTTGTAGTTTATGGATTACTGCGGTCGGGCCCCTAGATGGAGTGCATTTCCGTAGTCTATCCTTGAGAGTATCAGAGATTGGACTATGATTTTTTTTGCTTGAGGGGGAGAAGGGGGAGCACCTTTCTGTCCGATCTGAGCAGGTCGAAACATGTTGCAACCGTCTTCTTGGATTGCGTCTTGAATATCAGGTTCTGGTCTAACCAGATACCTAGACTCTTTATTTCGGACGCTGGGGCTGGGCCCATATGGTCCTAAGAGTCGCTTATAGGGGGTTGCCCATGATCATAATCTCCGTCTTTTCCCCATTGAGTTTCAGGTGGGACGCCCCCATCCATTTAACGACTTCCAATAGGCAGGTGTTCCGGGCCTCCGGGTGTTGTGTCGCTTGATTCAGTGATACAAACAGTTGGGTGTCATCTGCATAGGTAACCACGTGGATCCCAAAAGGTGCCACAACAGATGCTAGAGGGGCCATATACACATTAAAAAGGGTTGGGCTTTATGATGAGCCCTTGGGAACGCCACACAGCAGAGGCATGGGTTTGGAGCTCACACTTCCTTCAAAGATCTGGAAGGAGCGTCCTTCCAGGAAGCAGGGCAGCCACCTTAGTGCAATTGAAACTAATCCTATGTTCCTGAGACGGTGAATCAGAACTTGGTGATTCACCGTATCGAAGGCTGCGCTCAAGTCAAGGAGTATGATGGCTGCCAACCCTCCTGAATCTAAAATATTCCTGCTTTCCTCCACCACTGCCAGCAGAGCAGTTTCCGTGCTTTGGCGGGGGCAGAATCCTGTCTGGTAGGGGTGAAGAAAGCTTGAGGATTCCAGAAAGTTGGAAAGAGTGTGGTTAACATATTTTTCGGCAATTTTGGCCATCCCCGGGAGAAGGGAAATAGGACAGTAGTTGCCCAGATCAGCAGGATCCAGATGTGGCTTCTTCAGGAGTACTTTTACCATTGCCTTCTTCCAGCTGGGGGGGACTACTCCTGTGGCAAGTGAGACATTGATTACATTCGTAGCAGTAGGGGCAACCATAGATGCTGCTTTTTCCAGAACGTTCATAGGAGCGGGGTCACTAGGTGAGCCACTTTTAACTGAGGAAATCAGTGTCAGAGTTGTTTCCTGGGGGAGGGGGGATGGACTCCAGCAGGTGTCTAGGGAGGGGAGGATCCAGGACAGGGTGTACGTTTGCATGGGCGTGTTCGTCAACAATAGGTGGAAGCAGTATAATAATATTTTGGATTTGCGTAGTGAAGAACTATGTTTATCGCAGCATTGGCCGGATGGATCCCGGACAATTTGAGGGAGCGGGTTTTTAAGGAGCTTATTATTGATATGGAACGTCTCTCTATTATTATTATTATTATTATTAAATTTCTTATATAGCGCCAGAATCGACCCCCGAAGGGGTATCTCCGCGCTTGCCTTGGGAACCCGTCCTGGTTTTTCCCTGTGAGATAGCCCCTACAGGGCATCCCCAAGGTGAAAGCCAGGCATCCCGCCGCGGGGGGCCGTTGTGGAGATTAAGCAAGCTTAATGCCCAGAGTTGCAGAGTGTGAACCCATGATTAGGTCAGGCACCGAAGCGAGAATTATCGAGTCCGTGGACATTTGAGCTCAACACCCTGCCGCGTCGGGAATCGAACCCTGGTCCCGGGTCTGACCTCTGCTTCAGGGTCTGCCTGCTCTAACCAGTGAGCCACACTTCTCCACCTCTCTAGGGGAGTTAACGGCTTGCAGGATTTTTTTCTCATAGAAAGAAGCCTGCGCCTTTTTAATTACGGTCCTGTTCTTCCCATTGGTTTTCCTGTAATCAAGCTTCTTGTTGGGGAAGAAGTCTTTCCTCCAGGCTCTCTCTTGTACTTTGCAACAATGTTTTAAGATGTGTAGTTCCGGGGAATACCAGGGGAATTTATGAGGACTATTCTTTTTCTTCCTTAGGGTCTTAGGGAGGACCAGGTTCAGTGAGTCTTCTATCCAGCTGCAAAAGTCTTTGTCCGCTGTGACTGGGCTAGGATCAAACTTTGGTCTGGTCCTTTCCAGCTCTTGGACCCATTTGCCCAATGGAAGTTGTTTGGACCAGGGCCAATTCAGGGTCCATAGGGGTTGGGAATAATGGGTGGAGGCCTGAGGACACCAAGAAAGGGGGATAAGAAAGTGTTCGGACCAAGGGATGGGGATAGGGCAATTTCCTGTGAAGTTCTCCAGGTTGGAGAACACGGGATGGAGGCGGTGTCCGAGGACATGAGTTGCTAGCGAGACTTTTTGGGATAGCTGAAGAGTCGCAAGGTCACTTGCTAATTCGTGTGCAAAAGCAGCTCCTGGGTCATCGAAGTGTAAGTTAAAATTCCCCAGAAGGGTGAAATTTGTGGTCGTGCTGGCTGGTTAATAGCTGTTTCTATCAGTTTTACAGAAGGTGCCTGCTGCACCTGGGGGTCGATAGATCAAAATGCCAGTGAGCGAGAGGGAGAGGTGAATTCTATCGAGAAATGCACATTCTCGCAGTCAAGTAGAGGGTCTCCTAGTAGGCGACAGATGAGATGATCTTCATATAGGATCGCGATTCCCCCGCCCTTGCCTAATGTTCTATCCACTCTTTGTATCCTGAGGGAGTGTTTGCACAATTTCAGGCTCTTAGCTCGTGTTAAGCCAGGATCTTTTAAGAATAAGACCTCTGGGGCCTGGTCTTGTAACTGCATCGAAATTTCTGTGGTGTGTTTGGGCAGGGATCTGCAGTTCAGAAGGAGGATTTTGTAGGAGGCCTTGGGTAAGGAGGGGTTGGTGAATAGGAGGGAAAATGTGAACGGGCAATGAGGGTATTTTGTGGTTGAGGTTTCACCTAGCATGTGGTGATAGCTGTTAGGTCTGAGATTGCCGTTTAATTGATGGAGCTGAGCGCTCGAATAACGGTAGTGGCCTGGGTGAGGAGATCTAGGGGTCCTGGCCCCTGGGCCCGTTCGGATGCCGGCAGGCGCAGACGAGCTTGCCTTTGGCGTGCCAGCAGCGTGCCTGCTGCGCGCGTCCGGTGCACGGTCACGTCATCAGGCATTTTTAAGCAGCTTTTTCCGGAAGCCGGGAGCAGCAACTAGACCGCCTAGAATGTCGAAGAGGAAGTGGTGCGCAGACCCTCCTAACTCAGTCACTTGAAAAAAGAGAAGAAAAGGATGAAATGGCTGCCTAGGTGAGAAGGTCGGGGAAGGTAAGGAAACGGGTCACTTAACGGATGGAGTCTGGTTGTGATTGTGACCGTCTTGTATTTTGTTGCTGGCTCCGTAAAAGAATGGGCGTCCACTGCTCGATGTCTTGTTGTTAGTCAAAGAGCTGGAAGGCGCAAAGGCATGGTGAACAAAAGCAAAGAAAATATATTCTGAACATGTATGAGTGGGTGCCATACCACCGCAACCTTCTTCTCAATGAGTGCCAGTGTGTGGGAGATTTGTTCCATCACTGGGGAATGCCAGAGCCTAGGGAACACCAGCACTCTTGCGAAAAGATCGATGAGTTGTTTTGCTGCTCCTGTCATGTAGCTAAGATTCTTCCAGGCTGAGCGTGTTACACACTCTAACTTGGTGTTCTGTAATCGGAAGAGCAGTATGGCGGGATCCGCCGGGATGAGTAACCCAGTTTCTTCTTAGCTTGGCCTAGAATTTCTTTCCAGAAGGTTTATATTATTGCGCAGGAACACCAGATGTGCAAGAAGTCTCCCTGCGCCTGGCCGCAACGCCATCAATGGTTCAGTGCGGTGGGGAACATTTTATGGAGTCTAAGCTGTGTTAAGTACCATTAGTACTTAACTGTGTACGCATTTTCCCTGTTAAGGATGCATCTATGTGTTTTGCGGTGTCCTTCTATAGACCCTCCCTGTTAGACGGGGACCCGGAGGGTCGGCCGAGTACAGGGGGAGAGGCCTCCGGTGAGGGCCGTCTCCGGCGATCGTACAGACAAGTAACTTCCCCCCGCCACAAATGGACACCACACAAGGATGCGATCTGCACACTTTATATAGGATTCTTGAGGCACGGTTATCAACGATACAGTGGGGGGCAGGACACGAGGATCCTCCCAATTCTAGTCTCTGTAGGGTAAGGGGTAGCGGGACAGTCTTGGTACCGGTCCGGTACAAGGGCGGCCAGGAGGAGCTCACAATCCTCGAGCTCAGGGGTCTGAAAGGTCGGGCCGCAGCAGCGCCAGCAGGCTAGGATGATAGTTCTCGGCAAGGAGGGCCGCGGCAGCGCCAGCAGGCTAGGATGATAGTTCTCGGCAAGGAGGGCCGCGGCAGCGCCAGCAGGCTAGGATGATAGTTCTCGGTAAGGAGGGCCGTGGCAGCGCCAGCAGGCTAGGATGATAGTTCTCGGCAAGGAGGGCCGCGGCAGCGCCAGCAGGCTAGGATGATAGTTCTCGGCAAGGAGGGCCGCGGCAGCGCCAGCAGGCTACAATGATGATTTCTTTGCAGAGGGGCCGCGGCAGCGCCAGCAGGCAAGAGCGATGAGTCACAAGGATGGGCCGCTGCAGCGCCAGCTGGTCCCGACGAAGATGCACGTTGCAGAGGGCCGCGGCAGCGCCAGCAGGCTTCGGAGATGGTTCACAAGGCAGGGCTGCGGCAGCGCCAGCAGTCCGTCAGGGATGAGTTCTTCAAGGTGTCTCTCGAGTCCAGGATACAACTGCCTTCCTGCTCTAGAGCTGCCCCAGTTATAGGTCTGGTCTCCTTTGATGTCCGGACCCTCGCGCTTGGAGGTCGGGAGGTCCGGGATGAGGGAGTCCAGACACCCAGCAGGGGGGTGGAGCCAGCGCCCGGGGAGGCCGGGGGCGATCGGCACCTGGCGGGGGAGAGCCATCGACACTCCTTTCTCCCATTGACCTGCCAAGTGGTCTCTTCACCTCCTGGGTGGATGGTGGTGCCTCGATGTCGGGGCCTGGCCAGGCCCAGGGTTGGGGTCGAGCTGAGGCCACACGGCCTCGTGGTGCAGTGTCCAAGATGGCGGCTGGGCCGGGGCAATGGTGCTGACGGAGGCCCGGGTCAGCCGATGCTGGGGTGTTCGGGAGCAGGCGTCCCGTTGGGGACGGGTTGCGGGTTGCCTCGGTGGGTTGCCGGGATGGTTCTTTCTGGGGACACAGGGAGAGCTGGCGTCTGGGCCTTCTCATGCGGGGAGGGAGCGGGCCTTTCACGAGGCCTGTCCAACTTGCGCCCCCCCCTGCTGAAGGCAGGGAGAGTCACCCATCCTCTTGGGTACTCTCCTCGCCGAGGCGGAAAAAGCGTGACAGGCCGTCCGCGTTGGCGTGGTCCTGGCCAGGACGATGCTCCACAGTGAAGTCCATCCCCTGCAAGGAGATGGACCATCGCAACAGTTTTGGGTTCTCCCCCCGCATCTGCATCAGCCATTGCAGGGGTCGGTGGTCTGTCTGTACCCTGAAATGGGTACCGAAGAGGTAGGGCCGGAGTTTCTTGAGGGCCCATACCACTGCGAAGGCCTCCCGCTCGATGGTGCTCCAGCGCTGTTCTCGAGCCAGCAGGCGTCGACTGATGAAGGCCACTGGCTGATCGACTCCCTCGGCGTTGAGTTGAGAGAGGACTGCCCCAACGCCATGATCTGAGGCGTCCGTCTGGACTATGAATTCCCGGCTGTAGTCTGGGCCCTGGAGCACGGGGGCGGTGCACATGGTGGTCTTCAACTTCTCAAAGGCCGCTTGACAGTCCGGAGTCCAGTTGACTGTTTTGGGGTTTTTCTTGGATGTGAGTTCTGTGAGGGGCCCCATAATGCTGCCATAGTCCTTTACAAACCGCCGGTAGTATCCGGTGAGCCCCAGGAAGGCTCGGACCTCGGTTTGGGTGACAGGGGGTTGCCAGGACTGGATGGCAGCGATCTTGAGCTGAAGTGGGGCCACCAGACCGCTCCCCACTTGGTGTCCGAGGTAGGTCACGGACCCCTGGCCAATCTGGCATTTGCTGGCTTTGATGGTGAGGCCGGCCTGCTGGAGGGCGTGCAGGACTTCTCAGAGGTGGTGAAGGTGGTCTGCCCAGTGGAGACTGTACACAGCGATATCGTCCAGGTAGGCGGCGCTGAATTCTTCGAGGCCCGCCAGTACCTGGTTCACGAGTCGTTGGAAGGTAGCTGGAGCGTTTTTCATGCCGAATGGCATCACTTTGAAGTGGTAGTGGCCATCCGGGGTAGAGAAGGCGGATCGTTCTTGGGCCCTGGGGGTGAGGCCGATTTGCCAGTAGCCAGCTGTTAGATCGAAGATGCTGAGGTAGCGGGCAGCCCCCATGCGGTCAACCAGCTCATCCGCCCGGGGGATGGGGTGAGCATCGGTTCTGGTAACGGCGTTCAGGCCCCGATAGTCCACACAGAACCGGAGCTCGGGGGCAACGCCCGGGGCGGCCGCCTTGGGGACCAGTACGACTGGGCTGGCCCAGGGGCTGTCGGATGGCTCGATCACTCCTAGAGCCAGCATTTTGGTGACTTCGTTCTGGACGCAGGCGCGCACCCGATCTGGCACTCGGTACGCCCTGTGTCGAATAGGTGGACTATCCCCAGTGTCCACGTCGTGAAGGCACCAAGGGGTGACCCCGGGGGTGAGGGAGAACAGGTTTGCAAATTGTAGCAGGAGAGCTCGACAGTCTTGGCGTTGCTCCGGGGACAAGGCATCGGAGAGTCTGACCCCTTCCACTGAGCCATCTTTTTCACGAGTCCTCAGTAGGTCAGGGAGGGGCTCGGAGTCTTCTTCCGTCCCACTATCTGTTGCCATCAGTAGGCTGAGTTCTGAGCGTACGAAGTGGGGTTTGAGTCTGTTGGCGTGGAGGACTCGTAGGGGGTTCCGGGAGGACTCCATGTCTATTAGGTAGGTGACAGGGCCCTTGCGCTCTATCACCTTGAAGGGTCCTGTCCATTTGTCCTGCAGGGCACAGGGTTCGACGGGAGACATCACCCAGATTTGTTGGCCTGGTTCAAACTCGATGGAGGAGGCATGCTGATCGTACCATTTATTCATGTCCTCCTGACTGGCCTCAAGGTTGGCTTTGGCGAGTTCCCTGAATCGCCGGGTCTGGTTGCGGAGGGTCAGGAGATACTTATATACATCTGGAGGAGTCTTCTGGGGGGCCATCTCCCATCCTTCCTTGACCAGGCTGAGGGGGCCTCGGACGGGGTGTCCGTACAGGAGCTCAAAGGGACTGAAGCCGAGGGATTTCTGGGTAACTTCTCGATAGGCGAAGAGGAGGCACGGGAGCAGCACGTCCCATTGGCGACGTAGGGGTTCTTCTAGGCCCATGATCATTCCCTTGAGAGTACGGTTAAACCGCTCGACCAGTCCATTTCCTTGCGGGGGATAAGGGGTCGTGAATCTGTAGGTGACCCCGCACTGTTGCCAGAGAGACCTCATGTACTTCGAGATAAAGTTTGTGCCCCTGTCGCTGACGACTTCCCGGGGGAAGCCCACTCGAGAGAAGATCCCCATCAAGGCTCGGCCTACCACGGGTGCTGTCACGGTCTGAAGAGGAATGGCCTCGGGATAGTGGGTGGCGTGGTCCACCAGGACTAGGATGAACCGGTGCCCCTGTGCCGTCCGGGGGTCCAGGGGCCCCACAATGTCTATTCCCACCCGTTCGAACGGGGTGGTGACGACGGGAAAGGCTTGCAAGGGTGCTTTGATCTTTTGGCCGCTCTTCCCGCTGGCCTGGCAGGTGGGGCATGCCCGGCAGTGGTTGGAGACATCATTTCGCATTTTGGGCCAGTAGAAGTGAGTTACCAGGCGGTTGTACGTTTTGTCTTGCCCCAGGTGCCCAGCAAGGGGGGCATCGTGTGCCAAGTTCAAAAGGAAGTCTCTGAAGCGGAGGGGCACCACCAGCACCCGACTGGCCCCCAGCTCAGCAATTCTTTGCTCACTATAGAGCAGGTCATTGTCCCAATAAATCCAGTGGGTCCCTGAGGTGTCTCCTGCGCTCTGGGCGAGGGCTTGCTGCCGGAGTCCCCCGAGGGAGGGACATGTCCTCTGCTCCTGTCGGAATTGTTCCTGGGTGGGACCACCCTCTTGACGCCACTTGGCCAGTTCGGGAAGGTCCTGGAGTTGAACGGACCCTTCTTCGTTTTGCTCTGGAGGACTGGCTCTTAGGGCGGCTCCCTCTGGGACGATCGGGGGAGGAGGCTCTGGCCATTCGGGTTCTTCGGGACTGGGGATGGCGCGGGCAGCCATGGACTGGGTCGTTATGCAGGCCCATTCAGGGAGGCCCAACATCCCCAGGTGTTCTCTTCTTTTGACGGCTGCCCAGGGGGAACTTTCGAGGTCGTTCCCCAAGAGGCAGTCCTCTGGTGCATCATCGCGGACAGTCACCTTCAGCATTCCGGATACCCCTCCCCACTCGAAGGGGACGCAGGCCATCTGACACAGGCTTTCTGAGTTGTCGGCTGACCGTACGGGTCAAAGGACGTTCGGCAAGATCTGATCCGGGGTCACCAGATGACAGCGGACTGCCGTCACACTGGCCCCGGTGTCGCGTAGGGCTTCAGCCCGGCGCCCATTAATGCTGACCCACTGGCTGTATTTCCGTGTATTGGCGGGTAGGGGGGCCAGCGGAATCATATCTCTTTCCCCTAGGCAGACGAGGGACATGGCGGCTGGTTCCCACTCGGGCTGGTCGGCCTCGTACTCTTCAGGATCTTCTGGGGTTTGCTCTTCCCCCAGGGCGGCGGCAGCGACCTGGCGGGGCATAGGGTTCTGGTTCTTCGGGCAATTAGGGTCGTTGGCGTAGTGGCCGGGTCGCTGGCATCGGTGGCAAGTAACGTTGGCTCGGAACCCTGGACGCATCGGGGGGTTTCCCCTGCCGGCCGGGGGTGGGGCGTTGCTGGCGGGAGCCACTGGGACGGCGTCTCTGCCCCGACCCTGGCCTCCTCCTCCCCCTCGGGGGCGATGGGGTCCTTGGTTGGTTCTGTTCGGTTCGCTGGGCCCGTTTCGGGCAACTTGGGTGCTTTCCCATCGGTCAGCTTCGGCGGCGAGTTGCCGGGGTTCAGTCAGTTTACTGTCGAGGAGGTGCTGCCTGAGCTCGACGAAGCAATTGTTAGAAAGATGCTCCCACACAATAAGGTCAAAGAGTTGCTCGTAAGTTGTCACCTTGCTGCCCTTGATCCACCCCTCGAATGCTCTGCTGAAAAAGTTCACGTACTCCACCCAAGTTGTACCCGGGATCCGTTTGCAGTCGCGAAACCGCTGGCGGTACATCTCGGGCGTGAGTCCGTATCGAGTGAGGAGGGCGGCCTTCATGTGGTCGTAGGAGGTCATCTGGTGGTCCGGGAGTTGCAGCAGGGCGTCTCGCCCTTCGTTGACGAACCTCCCCCATAACCCGGCTCCCCAGTCGCTTCGGGGAATCCGGTGGGAGGTCATGGCTACCTCATAGGCTTTGAACCATTGCTGGATATCGTCGTTCCGGTAATACTCTCTGACGACATCCTTGGGGATGTGGACTTTAGGGTCTGTAGTGACAGGAGTGTTTGGACGCTCGGGAACCCCGAGATCTTTGTTCTGTTTCCGAAGCTCTATTTCTTTTAGGTTGCGCTCATGTTCGTAGGCTAGCTTTTTCTCTTCTAACTCTCTCTGTCTTTGTTTCTCTTCTCGCTCCTCTCGGAGCCGCAAGTGTTCCAATGTTATTTTTTGTTCCGCCAATTTCAGTTCTCCATCCAGACGAAGTCGAGCCAGCTCCAATTCATTGAGCCTGCTTTTTTCCCGTTCTCGGATCTCCTCTAGGGAGAAACCCGATCTTCTTTCTTCCGTCGGAGTGGTGTTCGTTTCCGGTGCCTCGAGGCTTTGGTTTTGGGGTACGGCCGTACCCGTCTCTGCCCAAGATTCCAGGGCCTTTTTGAAGTCTTCTTTCGTGCTCAGTCCTGTGGTAGCAATGCCTAGTTCTATGCAGAATTGCTTTAGTTCTCTGTGGTTATACTCTTCTAGTTTCTCCATCTGGAATTTTTCTGTGGTTCCGCTCTCTTTTGTTGTCATTGTGGTTGTGTCGTGGGGTGAGTTACTCTCTGTACGATTACGCGTTGGTTCGGATCGCGCCGCTGGCCACCAATGTTAGACGGGGACCCGGAGGGTCGGCCGAGTACAGGGGGAGAGGCCTCCGGTGAGGGCCGTCTCCGGCGATCGTACAGACAAGTAACTTCCCCCCCCCCACAAATGGACACCACACAAAGATGCGATCTGCACACTTTATATAGGATTCTTGAGGCACGGTTATCAACGATACAGTGGGGGGCAGGACACGAGGATCCTCTCAATTCTAGTCTCTGTAGGGTAAGGGGTAGCGGGACAGTCTTGGTACCGGTCCGGTACAAGGGCGGCCAGGAGGAGCTCACAATCCTCGAGCTCAGGGGTCTGAAAGGTTGGGCCGCGGCAGCGCCAGCAGGCTAGGATGATAGTTCTCGGCAAGGAGGGCCGCGGCAGCGCCAGCAGGCTAGGATGATAGTTCTCGGCAAGGAGGGCCGCGGCAGCGCCAGCAGGCTAGGATGATAGTTCTCGGTAAGGAGGGCCGCGGCAGCGCCAGCAGGCTAGGATGATAGTTCTCGGCAAGGAGGGCCGCGGCAGCGCCAGCAGGCTAGGATGATAGTTCTCGGTAAGGAGGGCCGCGGCAGCGCCAGCAGGCTACGATGATGATTTCTTTGCAGAGGGGCCGCGGCAGCGCCAGCAGGCAAGAGCGATGAGTCACAAGGATGGGCCGCTGCAGCGCCAGCTGGTCCCGACGAAGATGCGCGTTGCAGAGGGCCGCGGCAGCGCCAGCAGGCTTCGGAGATGGTTCACAAGGCAGGGCTGCGGCAGCGCCAGCAGTCCGTCAGGGATGAGTTATTCAAGGTGTCTCTCGACTCCAGGATACAACTGCCTTCCTGCTCTGGAGCTGCCCCAGTTATAGGTCTGGTCTCCTTTGATGTCCGGACCCTCGCGCTTGGAGGTCGGGAGGTCCGGGATGAGGGAGTCCAGACACCCAGCAGGGGGGTGGAGCCATCGCCCGGGGAGGCCGGGGGCGATCGGCACCTGGCGGGGGAGAGCCATCGACACTCCTTTCTCCCATTGACCTGCCAAGTGGTCTCTTCACCTCCTGGGTGGATGGTGGTGCCTCGATGTCGGGGCCTGGCCAGGCCCAGGGTTGGGGTCGAGCTGAGGCCACGCGGCCTCGTGGTGCAGTGTCCAAGATGGCAGCTGGGCCGGGGCAATGGTGCTGACGGAGGCCCGGGTCAGTCGATGCTGGGGTGTTCGGGAGCAGGCGTCCCGTTGGGGACGGGTTGCGGGTTGCCTCGGTGGGTTGCCGGGATGGTTCTTTTTGGGGACACAGGGAGAGCCGGCGTCCGGGCCTTCTCATGCGGGGAGGGAGCGGGCCTTTCACGAGGCCTGTCCAACACTCCCGTTGTTTAGTTGTGATAGAGGTTCCCAATGCTGTTTCTCAGCAGTGTGTCGCAAGGGGTTTGCAGTCTTGTGCTGTTTTAAGAGCGGATCATTTTGGCTTGAGGTTTCATGTCTCAACCATGACGCTAGGTGGGTGTGGTGCCCAGTGGCGTAATCGAAGTTATTGGAGGCAGGAAGATTCTGTCAGGTGGTATTCAGTTTTGCATTGCTCGAAAGACTTAATGGTGGCCTTAGTAAAGAGGTCGCTGAGTGTCCTGCACTCAACTCACTCCTACTCCGGGGTCAGCGCAGGTGTAAAGTCAGAATTCTGAGCAATCAGGGTGTTTGTTAGGGGAGTGGAAGGTGGTGAGGCCTCCTCACAGCTACCTGATCCCAGATGTCAAGCACTGTCTTGGTGGCATTGTATGGGCTTTTGGGGATAGGGGTGTCAAGGGAGTCAGACCAGGTCCCTTAAAGGTAGCATGTCACCGCTCAGGCCATGTGGAACCAAGGTTTCTCACTGTCTCTGACCACCCACTCTTAGTAGATGCTGTAGGTGTGCAGCTCTGTAGTAGTCCACCAAATTGGGGTGCCCCAGTCCCCTTTATCCATCGCTAGCATAAGGAATTTGGTCGACATAGGTGGTTTCTTGCCTCCCAGCATGAATGAGCGGAGCCTAACTTGGAGTGATAAGATGTCAGGGTTTGGGAGCGATTGGAAAAGGTACAGGTGCCTTGGAAGGATAATCATCTTCACAATGTTAATGCGACCGAACAATGACATATAATGGGTTTCCATCGTCAGACATCCTCCAGAATCTGCTGGAGGTATTCCAGCCAGTTGACTTTGGCCAAGGCTTCGAGGTTGGAGGAGATACTGAGGCCTAGGTAGTGGATGGTGTGTGGGGACCAATGAAATGGAGCTAAGGCCGCCAAAGAAGGGACATCACCAGGGGGATCATCAGTTTGAGTATCTGTGACATTTTTATGTGGATTTTAAAACCTGAGACTCTTTTTAACTCCTTCAGAGCTGCCACTAGAGTGGGTAATGAATCGTAGGGATAAGTTGGGGTGAGCAGGAGGGCTTCTGTAAAGAGCTTGAGCTTATGGGTTCTTCTTCCAAAGGTAACACCACTTATCCGAGGGGATTGTTGCATTGTAATGGCGAGGGGTTAAACCACCAGGGCAAACAGAAAGGAGCAGAGGGGGCAATGCTGTCTCGAATCCCTGGAGAGCTTGATGGGCTGCCTGGTCCTGCCACTGACTCTGCTGACTGCTGATGGAGAAGAGTATGCCGCCATGGATTTGTCTTTCATCTTGGGTCCATTGCAGGTTTTCTCCAGGAGAGTACAATGAAGGCCCAGCTTACTCGGGCCAAAGCCTTTTCGGCATCGAGTGAGTGGGTCACTTATGGGATATTCCGTTTGTGTACTTTGTCGACCAGATGAGTCGACTGCCTGATGTTAGTGCCTTGGCGATGTCTCGCGAAGCCTACCTGGTCTGGGATTACAGGACTGGGGATCAGAGTGTCTAGTTTTAGAGCCAATATTTTAGTGTATAATTTGGTGTCTGTATTCAAAAGTGCTACAGGGCGGAACAATGCGCATTCTGTTGGGGGTTTGCCAGGTGTGGGGTTTAGTGTTTTCTCCACTGCACACATGGTTGGGGTAAGGCTGGAGTGGGAGGTGAAGGAGTTTAAAAGCTGGGCTTTGCGGCTTTCATGTTCATCGCCTGCATCAGGACCGAAGAGAGATGACCAGACTGCCCTTCCTACCTCTTCTCACCCTCTGTTCTATGAACTCAATCCTTATCAGCGACAGTGGTAAGCTCTATTCATCCTTGCGTGCCTCCTTATTATTGTCACGTTTTGCCATCCTGGGATTTTCACATTTACGGTAGGATTATTTTCACCTATGCAGACTATATGATCTTCTTACCCACAGAGACTATTGAACTGCCAATAATTAGAAGAATTTAGCTAACTAATGCTAAACCCTTAGGGTAACTGTGGGCAAGATACTATTTCCATCCAATAGGATCTGCTTTAGTACTGGATATTAAAGTCCTTGGATGACAAGGGTGCATATCTGCAAGCTCCTATCGCTCCCCTTCCTGCCTCTGATGTGACTTGACCGTGTTTTGCTTGTGTTTCTGATCACCACTTGTTGGCAGAGCATCTTCCGGGAGTGGACAACAACTTTATGGACCTGCTCAGCAACACATAATTGAGCAGAAGATTCCCCAACAAGACCGCCAAAGTACTTGCAACATTAGGGGAATTCCACAAAAGACCTGTTCGTCACTCCCGAAAATGCAAAATGCCAAAACTTGACTACCAAATACCCACAGCCTCAATTCAGGGGCAACGCGTTATGGATCAACTGGTCAGGGATATCTGCTTACGTTTCTCCACTTTTCCTCCTTACCTTATACACCATCACGTAGAGGAGGGAGGTATCCATGACTCTAATCAAAGTGGCACCAACATGGTCCAGGCATTCCTGGCACTCAATGGTCATAGAAATGACTATCAGTCCTCACGAGAAGCTCCCTATCAGATTGAACCTTCTCACCCAGCACCAGGTCGGCTCCGGCACCTGAACCCCAAGAAACTCAATCTAGAAATTTTCCACCTGAGTACCTAGAGTTCAGATATCTTAACTTCCCCCAAGAATGAACAGTAATTCTGTGAGAGGCTAGCACACCCACTACTCGTGCTTTCTACACAAAGAAGTGGAAAAGGTTAATGCACTACTGTTTTTCTAAACAACAAGATTTGTTTACAGTTTCTGTGTGGGAGATTCTTTCCTAACATCTGCATCTTCATAAGGCACTTCCATACGACTACACTTCACTGCAGTTGCAGCATACCTCCAAAACAGACACCAGTCCTCCATTTTCAGGGCAACCATTATTATGACTTTCATGGAAGGGCTTTAAAGGGTCATCCCTCCAAAGACACCTACTGCACCTACATGGAACTTAAATGTGGCACTTACACAGCTTATAGGCCTTCTGTTTAAGCCTTTGAATGTGTGTGCATTACAATTCTTGCCTAGGAAGGTAACTTTCCACATAGCAATGATTTCACTCAGACTCATGAATGAAGTGCAGGCTCCTACATTTCATGAACCATACATTCAGATTGAAACAAGGGAGGGGTCACAACATGTCTTGTGACTAACCTCTTTGAAAAAACACAAGTTGCAATCATTCGGACACAACACTAGATGGCATAAGCATGCAGAGCATGTGAATCTAGAGCACTATAGGCTATGAACAAATGGTTACAGGGTAAGTAATATTCTGGTCTTTTAAGCTTGTGATATATGTGTTTTTCAGCGATACCATACAGTGGGTGAGATGGACTGACAGGAATCGGACCCCATTCCTGGCTGAAAGTCCATGCTGGAATGGTGCTGCCATGCTATTCTGTATTTGGAAGGGTGGCACTCGGTGGTTAACACCTTAGCTGCGCCCGTCATTTCGCGGCAGTGCGGCGGCTCTGCAGAGTGGGCGGGGCCGCGTCGGCCGTTGGACGTTCGCAGCACTAGAGAGGTAGTGCTCACGACGGCCAATGGACGATGGCAGCAGGGAAGGGGTTAAACACATTGCTTTGAACCTGCGAGGGCTGTTGACTCCATTCTTGCAGAAGGCACTGAAGCGGTTTTTTGGCACATTTCACAGTTAGGCTATCAGAACCAACGGAAAACCAGTAATACACACAATTCTATTTGAGATAACAGTTTGTGAGTCTGTCTTCGGTGTGCTTGGTGGCCCATGCTGATGGGATTTAATGAAGCAAGTCTAGTCTGTTTTCTGACTTGTCAGCACGATCATGGTTTGTGACCCAACATAGGGTTTGAGATCCACCTTGTCATGATATTGTATTTTGGGGTTCTTTAATCATCCAGGCTGAAAGGTGCTCGCTTCAAGGATGGTACCTGGATGGAGACTCCTTTTGGTCTACAGATGACTTTACACTGTTACTAAGATCAGTGACCACCTAAGACCTTGAGACAATGACCTGGTTAACACGCTTGGAGATGCTGACCTTTGGAGTACAGGTAGATTACCCTGTTGACCACGAGGCACACTCATCTTAATTTGTGACTACTGTTCGACTTGGCCCTATTTGCAGGGTCACAGAAACGTTTTGTCCTCTCCCCTTCTGTTTTCTGAATTTTGTTTTTGTTGGCATTAGGACTCTGTGTGCTTTACCACTGCTAACCAGTGTTAAAGCTCTTGGGCTCACTTCTTAAATCATGGTCAACCTGTCTCACACACAACCGGGCCATTAATTTACTGATATGTCCCTAGTAAAGTGCCACTACCTATGCTCAGGGCCTATAAATTGAATGCTGCTAGTGGGTCTGTAGCACTTTTTGTGCCACCAATTAGGTTGCCCTTTAAAACATGTCTCAGGCCTGTGATTGTCGACTGAAGTGTAGTTGTAAACTGACAATTCGACCTGGTAAAATAACCCTAATGCCAGGCATCTACCTTCCTTTTTAACACATTAAAGTCACCCACATGGTAGGCCCTAAAAAGCCTAAATGCTAGTGTGCGTTGTATTTAAAAAGTAGGACGTGTGTTTTTAAACTTTAAATGTACTGGTTCTGAAAAACTCCTAAATTAATTTTTTACTACTTTAAGGCCCACCTCTCCTATAGAATAACATTGGGTTACATTAGTGCACTGACTAAGTGCTAATTTTTGATTGAGGCAGGTAGAAATTTGCTGTTTGGACCCGAATGAATTGTAATCTGAAATCTTTAATGGTAAAGCTGATTTTTTTTTTGATAATCAATTTTATTGATTTTGTGACAAGACAATAATCAAACCTGAAAACAAACAGCACAGCATATTCAGCAGCATAAATACATATGACATTAGATGAGCAAAACATTCTTATATCGGCATACACTGACGTATCTCCGCCCGCCAATTGATATCTAGGAATGGGCTCAGAGAGGACGGGGAAGCTAACTAATCCACTATTCCCAACCATTTACCCCAAACTTTGTTTGGCTGGGCATCCCCTGGCCTCATACAGTGACAGTTCTTGTGTGGCACACCAGTCTACTCCTCTACGCCATTTGGCTAAGTTATGTGGAATGGGATTTGTCCACGCCATTGCGATGTCTCGATTAGCCACCACAATGGCAGTGCCCGGTAAAGATGGATTTTACATTACAATTTTGAAAATGCCACTTTTTACAAAGTTTGTATTTTCCTGGCCCAAACTTTCTGAGGTCTTCTGTGATTTTCAAGCTGCCAAGCCTGTTAACAGCTCCCCTATTAGGATTGTTTATTGCACCTATGCAGTGAACAGTAGGGCCTGGGTGTTGTTTGGAGAGGACCATCCTTCCAGGATAGGAGGGGTGGAGCTGTTCCCTGCCTCACTTTCATTTCAAAGATGTGTGGTGACTAGACGTTTACCCCACTTTAAAGGGTGGTGCCAGGTATAAATATTGGACCTCCCGAGCCACTCATGAGTACACTCCTGCCCCTGTGGACATTACAGAAGAAGGACTGCCATGCTCACCAGAGGCCTGCCCTGCTGCTTGAGGCCTGCCATGCTCTCTGAGAAGGAAGACTGGACCTGCTCCCTTCATCCTGGGCTCACCTCATTGACTCCAGGGGTCAGCTGGCTGACTTCCTGTTCTGAGACACAGGGACACAACAAGCTCCAGAGGCCTCCCTGCAACAGCCCTGCTGCAACTGGCCTTGCCTGGACCTGCACCTGGATTATCTGGACCTCAACTGTCTGAGCCCTGCTGGCATCTGCTGGAGTAAGTTCCTGATCCCCAGGAGGTTCCTCCCCTGGTCCTGGAACCTTGGCTGGCATCAGTTAAGCTCCTCCTGTGAAATCCGGACATTTTTAACGCTACGTGCCGGACTTTGAGAAGATAACTTTTTCAGCGGGACTAACCTGGTCCCTATATCCAGCCCACACTCCAGTGTGGTCAGCCTGAACGTATGATTTTGTCCAGGTCTCTAGTGTGACTAGTTACCGCTAGTTAGCACGTTCTACTCTGTGGCGCTATTTTTACCTAAACCTATAAAATTGCATATCTCTACTGAACTGCCTTAACTTGCTTTTGTGTCATTTTATTTATTACATTTTACTCTACTTTTGTAAATTGGCATGGTATTTTTCTTGTGTTGTGTTTTCACTTTATTAATGTTTGAGTGTTGCATACATACTTTACACTTTGCCTCTTAAGCTAAGCCTGCCTACTTTGTTCCTAGCTACCAGATGGTTAGTCACAGCTTACTTTAGTGACTTTTGTCGTTCACTTCGACGAGAATTGTGGTTGTTGCCTGAGTGGGGCTTCCACCCCCTCAACCAATGACCAAATATCTTAAAGCTGCCATTGCTTTCCACGTGGTTTATGGCAACTTGAGATATCTAGGTTGACCGCAGTAATCATCCGGAATGCTTCCACTCGGGTTCTAGTGAGTGTCTGCACGTTCTAACCTACTTTCTAGCTTGGCCATTCCACAGGCTGCATCGGCAGAAGGGGGCCGTTAGCTAAGGCGATGTGCATGGCTTCCATGTTCTTCTGGGCACCAGCCTTCTCTGTACCACAATAAGATAACTAGTTACTGTCCTGTGCATGCCTATGTACATAAAGTGTGGTCATCTTGTGCACAACAGGTGATTAACACCCTCATACTGCCTCTGTCAACTGGAAGTTGATGCTTGCTTCTGCCTGGCACTTTCTGCCCTCTCACCTCTGGGGAATGTGTAGGCTTTTTCTTGTATGGCCAGGGCTGACCAGTGTCTTCTCTTCAAAGCTTGGCTTGCATCTGGATGATGTAGGAGTTGGGGGAATAGTATGGTCACCCGTACCACTCTCCTGCAGTCCAGTGTATATGCCGGCTCTGTCCCAACATTGCTCCACCCAAGAGTAAAACCAAAGGCCTGTATGGTGTAGGTTGGAGCTCCAGTGGCAAAGGCATTGTGCCGGGCGGTGGACATTTCAACTCTTGTCTCAGTCTGGTTGATCCTACACACATGGCCTGTATTCTACTCCACAGTTGAGCCCACTGGCCTTCAAGCAATGGACAGAGTGATAGAAGAAAGCTTGGATGAGGTCTTGGACCTGTGTGTGCTTCACCTGGAGAAGAACAGAGATAATCCCAGGATAAGGCAACCAGTGTCCTGGCTGAGCTAATGAACTTCACTGCGGTCCAATTACAGACCAGGAAACACGTTCAACATGGACTTCAAAACCAGGAGATAAGACCCTTTAATGTCAAAAACAGAACAACAACACATACATTATATGAGAGACTGGGAGGAAGGTGGTGATGGATTCCTGGGGGTGAGACCACCTGACCCTCCAGGGACAGGAGCGGTGAAGACAGAAAGACATGGATAATGAGAGGGGATGTGAGAGCTTCTACAGTCATCAGAGCATCCTGGACTACAGTCATCTTAGCATCCTGGACTACAGTCATCTTAGCATCCTGGACTACAGTCATCTGAGCATCCTGCCTCCAAGTATCAACCACCCCTGGTGCTCCATTCAACTAATAGGTTTGCAAAACATGCAGTATATTGCCAGTGATAGACATCCTTAGAGACCAAGTCTTGCGGTGATGCGTAGGGGTGACGGACCGACCTTGAGAAGCAGCTGTGCACAGATGCTGATAGTATGGGTTAAGCAAGATATGATGGACAGACCTGAAGAACAGGCAATAGTGTGGATGATAAGTTCAACAGATAGGCGAGGGGTAATATATAGGTAATGATGGGCAAACCTGAGGAATGCAATGATTGGAAATGGGCAGGGGAATGATGGAGCTGTGGAGCATGTTAACCAGAGAGTTGGAGAACTGTCCAGGAGGGGTCTTGTGGTATCAGCAGGACACACTGTTGATATGATAGAGTATGTAGTTGGGCTGGCAGCAGGCCCGTGATGTCTTGAGGACAGCCGGTGCAGAACACTTGGAGTTCTACAATGGGATGCAAGCAAAATATCATGTTTAGATGACAACTGGTCAGCTGTTTGCTGCCCTAGCTGATGGGCCGGAAGGTGAGCAGTGGAGGTTTTTCTGGCATGAGGATGAATCTGAAAACAGTCTTCACATCTTCTTTGGAAACTGTATCAATTTGAAAGTTTCTCAGAACCTGGAAAGAAGCAGGAAACAAGATGAGGAAATAAGTAAAAACATGGTGGGAAAAGCACACCCCTAAAAGACACATGCCACAGCAAGCACCACCCATGCCTGCCCTTCCCATTCATGCCCCACCATGTGGGGATCACAGATACCACAACATCAGTGAGGGACCCTTCATCCCTCCTACAACTTACATGGACAAGGAACAGCATCATCTCCATTTCTGCAATCCGACGTCCGATGCACTGCCGCGAGCCAAAGCCAAAAGCCAGCGCCTTGAAGCCGTTGTCCTCTTTATTCAGCCATCTCTCAGGGTCGTAGCGCCCAGGTTTTGTGAAAACTTCTGAGCTTCTGCCCATGGCGTACAGCCCGACCTGCACCAGCGTCTAGAGGAAAAGGAAGTGACAGAAGAAATTATTTGAAAAACATGGGGCCCGATTCACAGAAATTACTTAACAAAATCCTAAACTTCCTACCATTTTGGTATTCACAGAAGGCACTTACTCATTTCGGTATTCACAGAAGTTAGGACTCCTAACTTTAGGACTCCTAAATGCCTTCTGTGAATACCAAAAGTCTTAAAGTTAGGATTTTTCTCAGTTTAGGAGTAGTAAAGTTAGGACTCCTAAACTGAGAAAAATCCTAACTTTAAGACTTTCGGTATTCACAGAAGGCATTTAGGAGTCCGAAAGTTAGGAGTCCTAGACATGGCATGGAGGCAACGGGTAATCATCCCGTATGGACATGGAAGGACAGGTACTCACATGAAACGGGCATGGTATGGAGGGAACAGGTACTACTATAGTATGGACATGACAGAACCAGTACTCACGTGAAAGAGCAGCGTAGCGAGGTAGTAGCTACTACTCATCCGGTCTGGACATGCTTGGACATGCATTCACATAAAAATTACACGGCAGGGAGAAAGTAGGTACTCACCCCAGCTGGGACACGGTAGTTGTGGAGAGTCACATCCTTGGTGGGGTAGCGCTGCACTGTTATCCCGACAGGGTACAACCTAGAGACAGACAGACAGACAGACTGCTGTATGTTCAGTGTGTATTTGTTCGCACCAACTTCTTTTCTGAAACTGTCTCACTCCCTCAATGTCTCTTTTCTTTAAAGCCTCTCCCTTCTGAGTGTTTAGTCTCACACTCTCTGTCCCTCACCTCTGTCTGTCTCTGATGCTCACATCTCGCTTACTTGTCTCTTCTAACTCTCTTCATCCTTCTTGTCTGTTTGACAGTCGCTTGACATTGTCCCTATCCATTATGTCTCTTTGAATGTCTCTTACATTCTAAACATCCCTCTCTCTATATCTCTTCCTATCCTCTCGGATGCATGTCTCTTTCTGGTAGTCTCTTCACACTGTCTCAGTCCCCATGTACTAGCGAAACGAAACTTGAGGGCCCCCCTGCAAACTACATGGAGGGGACCCACTCCCGACTCAGTCAGGAGCTGTACCACCAGGGTACAATGCTGAGGGGGACCCCTGGAGCTCGGGCCCCCGCACCATTGGGGCTACAGGGGCCTTTGCAACACCACTGCCCTCATGCCTCTCTAAAATACTCGTCACACTCCATCTATCATGTATGTCTCTGCTCCCTCATGCCTCTCTCCCTCTCTCTCTCTGGCATTTGCCCATGCTCTCCATCACACACGTCTACCTCTCCCAAACTCTGCCCACTCCCCCGTCTCTTTTTCTGACAGGCATCAGTCTCTCTCATCTTCACCAAAAATAGAGAGGAGGTGAGACCTTAAGTATACCCCCTATCACAAACTGCACAACACTAAACTACTTGAGGGTAATGAAGTCCCTGCTGGACTCTCGCAGTTCAGACTTTCTTAGAAAGAGGATCATCAAAAGATTTTTGAGAGGTCGTCTCACCCGTCACTCATCAAGGCAAGCTTCATCATTTGACGACCTCTCACACTGGATGGAGTAGGCGCAGTGCCGCGCCAGCGTCTCCCAACCGAGGGAAGCTAACCTTAACCCTGGGAGTTCTTAGAAATCTGTTGTCAAGACAATGTCTTGGATCCTTAGAACAGGGAAAATGGGTTTGAATTGTTAGGACAGGAAGAATTGGCGCTCAAGGCTGTATGACCACTGTTGGTGTAACAATCACGCGGTGCAAACAGGTCAGGGGAAAACAAACCCAGACGGCAAACAACCCCTGCACTGGTACAGGAAGACCTATGCCAAAAAGAAGAGAAACAAATCCTGTGCACAAGCTTAAACAATAAGTTGTCCTGAATTCAGGACTCAAAAGATAGCAGCAAATTTTCTTGATGATGAAATGAAGGTCACACACCAAATGTTCGTATGTGAAGAGGATTTATGAGTCAATTTTAAGTCAGTACATATGATAATAGCCAGCTGAATTCAGGACAACTTATTGTTTAAGCGTGCGCACAGGATTTGTTTCTCAACGTCTTGGATCCTGTTGCTTTGGCAAGAAAGGATAGGGGTATGCTTGAGACCTGAGTTTATTGCCGAGTACCTCTGGTATGGTTAAAATCATAAGATATAGGTATTCATGTGAAAACAATGAAACACTTGATCTTCGGATACTGTAATGTTAGACGACCTCTCAAAACTATTTTGATGATCCTCTTTCGAAGAACGTTTGAACTGCAAGAGTCCAGCAGTGACCCTCTAGTAGTTTAGTGTTGTGAATCAGCCTCGCTCATCTCTGTGTCTTTCTCTGACAGTGTCCTCCTACTTTCTCTTTCCTCATGTCTCCGACAGTCATCAGTACCTCTCTTCCCTCTAACAGTCTTTCTCTCTCATTCCTCATGTTCCTCCCTAACAGTTGTAGTGTTGTGTGAGCAGGTAATGACGGAACCTCTGTGGCTCCTAATGGACTCCATAGAGCAGTGCCGTAAGCGTTAGAGCGTAGCGAAGTGAATGCAGGTTTAGAATGTTGAGCTCGCAGTTAAACGAAGGAGAATAAAGACGTGCTATACTAAGCTCTGTGTGTGGTGTAGTTATTGGTGAGTTCCCAAGTTGGGGAGGAAGCTACAACAGTCGTCACTCTACTCCTTACCCCTCTCGACAGCAGTCTTTTCTGACTCTCTCTCATCCCTCAGGCCACTTACGGACATCACTCTCCATCTCTCTTGTCTCTTTCCCACAGTCTCTCTTCCTAATATTTCATCCCTGAGGCCTCTCTCTCGCGACAGTCACCTCAGACCTATCTGTCTTACAGTTCCCTTCACAATATGTGGGGTGGAAAATTCACCCAATGTAGTCTCTGCCAGAAGTTATGGTATATAGGCAGAGGTCGAAGTGCATTAAAAAAACTTATGGGAACTGCGATGCTGCACGTATGGGAGCGGGTTCAAAGGTGTGGCTAAAACAAAAATTGTTACTTTGGTCTTTAGCCGCCAGGTAGCTACATATAAAATACTGTGCAGCTTAAATGAATTTTTTTTTTTAAGTTGTTACTCAGTGAAAAATTATTATAGTACAATAGGAAACTTCTATTAGTTAATGCCCTGCAGGATTCTGTCTGTAACCAGAAAGCCACATAATTAAATCTTGATTGGTGGAGTGGAGAATAGTGACTTGTGTATTTTTAGTGGTATGAAGTGTCAGCCTGTGACAGAAAACAATGTGAACATGTAAGTCATATTTTAAACTTCATTAACTCACAATATAAGATAGACTGGTACAAAATCAGCAAAAAGGTTTAAGATAAAATAGTGTGTAGTGTCATTTTTTTACATAACCATCCGTTCAACATCTCATCAGGGGTAGTAAGGGCTATATAATTACAATTAGAAGAACACACTCCACAACTCAGTTGCCTACTCTTTGCACTCAAAAAGAATAAATCTTTGTCATCACAAAGCTTCAAGTGATTTGATCAATTAAAGCCAGTATGGGCTCCCAAGCATCCTTAACATTTGCAGATTACCCTTAACATTTGCAGAATTTACTCGTTGCGCACATTTGTATTTCTTTCAGGCAAGAAGGCACCCTGGCAGGAAGGCTTGTTTAGAAGTCTGCCCGTCTTAGGTCTTACAGTACAGGAGACTCACTGAATGTGACTTCAGATGAAGCAGTTACAATTTCGGAATTAACTGCCCCAGGCCAGTTATCTTTTCACAGAAAGTTGGGGAACGTTTTTTCAAGAATCTAAAAAGTATGGGGACATCATGCCCCTTCGATCTCGCCCACCTCAACCTCTTTATATAGGTACTTATAAAGTGCAGAGCAGCAAAAATATTCCTAGCACTATATCCGGTGAATTCATATTAATAAAGAAAGTTATAAATTGAAAAGGCAGGTTTTTAATTGTTTCAAACAATGCCAAAGAGGGTTGATATTCTAGTTTGAGTGGAAGAGCATGCTAGAGCTTAGCAGCGCCAGTCGCGGCTGGTATGTTTCTCATGTTGGGGGACGGGGGGAGCGCAGGGAAGGTGGAGTCACGCGGGGGAGTGTTAATTTAATTAATAATAACAATTCTATATTAAAAGCTACCATTTTGCCGGCCGGTCCCACGTCTTCAGGAAGCAGGAAGCCCCCCTCCACTAAGCCAATCACAACACTCCAGTGGAACGTTGTGATTGTTCGGGCCGCCGCCCAGGAAGAGGCTTACCGGGAGGCCATGTTCTCCATGTAGGCGCAGCCTACACGGAGAACTATAGAGTGTGCATGACTGGCTTGGGCGGCACCAGAGGGCCGACCCAACAGTCAGTGCCCTCATCACTCCTCCCCTGCCCTAAAGCAGGCTCGCCTCCAACCAACCCCTTCTGCTTTCTCGCAGTGCGAGAAGCAGAAACATAAAATGGCAGTTTTAGCACTTTATGTTTCTGCTTCTCGCACTGCGAGAAAGCAGTGGGGCGACGCTCCTCCGCCCTAGTGGAGGAGCTGCTTCAAGCGGCTGTTTAAAAAACAGGGCTTTACGTGGGCCGGGTCTTGACTTGTCTCAGATCCCTTAGTAATGAAAAACTGACTTTGAAATGGGACCATCTGGGGGCGGGCCCTCTATTCATGTACTTAACTTTACAGGCAAAACACTCAGTTTTCCTTAACAGTGGCGGTAAACACCCTTAAGGCAATCCATGTTGGCAATGCAGTCCTTTTTCTTTCTGTTTCACGTGTAACTTCCTCTGGCATTCGTTATGATTCTTAACTTTTTCCAGACGTTGTGTTTCTCAAGTTTTGTTCATGACATATAACTGTTGTGTCGGGCACGCTGTGACCTGAATATCACCTCCAGGCGTCGGGGTGAGTTGTGTGTACAGACTACAAGCACATCCAATCCTTGGCCTCTCTGTAGAGCGATGCAAACATATGTGGCAAATGTTATTAAGTGTGTGAAGAAACAGTGTCAAAAGAATAGAAAACGTAGTGCTCATAGGGGCGTGGGTAGGTTGTGTGTGGGGGAAGCACACGCAGGAGAGAGTGTAAAGCCATGACGTGTGAGGGACGCGCCAATTGGGTTTTAGCAGCCAGGTTACGTTTGGAAAGAGGAGGCACGTCACAGTGCACAGTGGTTAACAACCTTGGATGAAATGCACTTACAAATCAGAGTAAAAAACAAGCATTTACAATGCAATGGTCTCGGCAATATTATAGGTAGAGCTATTGGTATTGCTCATTATTTTTTTAATCTTTTTTGTATCCCTAAATAAATGGCATTGTCATTTCTATCGGCATTAGCTTTTTTTGCATATGTGATACCTATTGCATTAGCAGAGAGAGAGTGAGGTAGTGAGAGAGAGAGAGTGAGGTATTGAAATAGAGAGAGAGTGAGGTAGTGAGAGAGAGTGAGGTAGATAGAGAGTGAGGGAGTGAAAGAGTGAGGGAGGGAGAGGGATGTTGTGAGGTAGTGGTATAAGCATAGAGTGATGTAGTGAGAGAGAGAGAGGTAGTGAAAGAGAGTGAAAGTGAGTTATGTTATTCTAAACTTTTTAAGCACACAGACACCCAGGGGTTTCATGGCGAGTTAGTGAGATAGAAAGAGTGAGGTAGTGAGATAGAGAGTGATTGAGGTAGTGAGTTAGAGAGAGAGAGTGAAGTTGTGAGCTAGAGGGTGAGGTAGTAAGAGAGTGAGGTAGTAAGAGAGTGAGGTAGTGATGTTTTGAGAGAGAGAAGTTGTGAGATAGTGAGGTAGTGAGATAGAGTGGTGTAGTGAGGTAGAGAGAGTTATGTAATGAGAGAGAGGTAGATAGAGTGAGGTAGTGAGAGACAGAGACTGAGGTAGTGAAAGAGTGAGGTAGAGGGATGTTCTGAGGTAGTGAGATAGAAACAGGGAGTGAGTTTGTGAGGTAGTGAGATAGAGAGAGAGTGAGGTAGTGAAAGAGAGTGAAAGTGACTTAGTGAGATAGAAAGAGAGAGTGAGGTAGTGAGATAGAGAGAGAGTGAAGTTGTGAGGTAGTGAGATAGAGTGAGTTAGTGAGGGAGTGATGTAGTGAATTTTTGAGGGAGTGAGTCGTGATATACTGAGGTAGTGAGAGTGAGATTGAGATAGAAATAGAGTGAGCTAGTGAGATAGAGAGAGAGTGAGATAGAGAGTAAAGTTGTGAGGTAGTTGTGAGCCAAAAAGAGGGAGGGATAAAGCAGCCCTGGTTGTAATGCAGTGGTTGTAATGCATTCCTATATGAGCCACAGTATTGCCGCCTGATTGTCTGACTTTATATAAACTCTGCAGAAATAATCTGAAAACAAAGGGGAACTTATAGTAACGCATTCGTGGCTCAGTTTGTTCGTCACCAACAGACTGCTTTGTAGATAGATGACAGGGTTAAGGGACCTGTTGCACAGATCTAGTCTAGCTGCAGTAAGCTTCCGGGCACTGTACTGGGGAGGTATGTCCAGCGTTAATGGACTTGCTCTGGTACCACGTTTGAAACAACGTGAAGCAGCTCCGAGTGTTGATGTGCCTGTTGCGGGGGTCGTCTTGTGACCTGCAGGTGACACGTGCCAGGTGTGGTGAAGAAGCTCAGCATGTACACTAACAATATAGTCTGGAGCACCAGCCAGTTAGGTTAGTAATCCCAGGATAAACGTAGACTCTGTTTATTTTGCCTACAGGTAAACAATGCAACAAAGAATGCAGCCTTCCATCTACACTGCATCCTCTTCCCCCTGCTGATAGAGCACCACACAGAAATGCTTAGACTAGAACGCTAAGTGGAATTTTGGACATGTTTTGAACATCTAGCTCACATTTTCTCAGCATGTATTCCAAACACAATGGAGTGGGAGGCGATCTCTGAGTTCAAGGATACTACGATCAATGAATTACCAATCTTTTGGAATCAGAACAGTAATCAATGGGATATTCTCGGGGTCAGTTGACCCAACATCTAGCTAACAGTTAATCTCATCCAAAAAGTTTAGACACGAACCTCAGAATTCCATTTGATAGCTTCCTCGCATGTACCTTAGCTTCATTTTATCTAAGTACCATAAACATCAGTTAGGCACCATCATCTGAGTGCTGCTTTTTGGGAAACAACCAATATCATAGTTGGTACCATTTTTCGTACATTAAACTGCAGCTTTGACTAGGTCTTTGTCCTGGAATCTGATTTTCATAAGGGGTTAATTCTCTTAGAGTCATGATATGCCTCAACACACTGCTCTGAACATATGCAGATTTATAAAATATTGCGAAAATAGATTTGATTTCTCAATCATTTGTGAACCTTGCCAGTCTGGTGCCTGTCCAGCTATGCCATTTGATTCCTGGACTTGCTTGGATATTCATATGTTTCAGGGGAATTGTTCCTATAATCTTCATTCCAGTGAGAATTCCCTCTAGTGATATATAGATCCCCCAAATCATTAGACTTTCATCCAGGTCTCTGGTGGTCAATACAAGAAGGGTGCTCCTAATTATAAGAAATGCTTCAGTTTCTACCCTCTTGGTCATTACCACTTTCCATACTCTGTCTACTCTACACCATAGGAGGTGAAATCGTCTCTTGCCATAAGACCTAGAAGTTTTCATACATGTGGATCGATTAAGTCGTAGGCATTACAAGTACTATATGATCCAAGACGTTTTCCCTTAAGTAATAAGCCTTACCAACTAGCATGCATTTTCCCTGCAGAAATGCATACCGACTAGCCCGTGTTTTGTTTCTGGTAGAAATAACGGGTCAAGCCTTGGAAACACAGAGTGTAAGTCTGGACAAAAGCAAAACAGGATTTCGTTAGTTGTGATCATTTCACACATTCTTCAAGTCGACTGGCTCAGAGAAAGGTACTATCTCTGTGGGGTTCCCAAGTACCGGTTACATTTCCTCTAGTCTTCCAAGGATTAGACTTGTGAAAACTTATTATTGAAGTCTCCTACAACGGTTAGCATACTCCGAGTATTTGAGAGCAGGATCTGTATGGAAGAGAGCTGGAATGTCAATCTTAGGATCTAATCAAAAAATTCTGGTGACAATGGGAGGTATACATGTTTGGAAGCGAAAAGTACAGATCCTACCATGAGCTTGTCACCTATTGACCCGCTTGATCTTGTGACACCTAATCAATTGGCAAGAGAAGTGATTTTGTAAAAAAACGTAGCCACGCCCCTTAATCCACTTACGACCCGTGTGTGTTTCTAGAAAGTCACAAATACCTAAGAGATAGTGCTATGAGGTATGGTTTAGGTCGTCAAAGATAGTGAAAATTCCTCCTCTTAGTGTTGTCTCCTGGTTATTTACATTTCAGGTAGGGGCATTAGATCTGGGCACCCTCCCCTGTTCCGGCAGTAACTACCTAGCACTCCAGCGAACCCATCAACCAAGAGTGTGAGGTTTGTCATTTTGAGCTTGAAGCTTAGTAAACCTTGCGTGGATGGAAAATTTACCACCGGCCCTGTACTCACCTGGTTTTGACAATATTTTTGCAACCAAATGACACAAAATTGATATTTTGACCTCACTTCGGAACACTTTTGTAGGTTCCACTGCCCTATCTTGCAAGATCTCCTTACTTTTATGTAATGCGCTAGTTCACAGTTTTGAGTCATTTTCAAGAGCTGTAAATGACACGTCTTACTATTGCCGCAAGTATTTAAAGCAGTTAATTTATGTGCCTTGGAAGGATGAAAGGCCGAGTTGATTATGCCATCTGCAAATCCCAACAACTGTCAATAGCAAGTGCTTAATTTGTGTAATCACTTCTCAGTGTTGGCAACTACTTTCTTGAACGTGTTTAGTTGAGAGCAGCTAGCATGACATTACTCCAAGGGGGGGGGGGCAGAGCAGGACGACGGAGCTGCGGGCGGAGGGAAGGGGGGCAGAGCAGGACGACGGAGCTGCGGGGGGAGGGAAGGGGGGGCAGAGCAGGACGACGGAGCTGCGGGCGGAGGGAAGGGGGGCAGAGCAGGACGACGGAGCTGCGGGCGGAGGGAAGGGGGGCAGAGCAGGACGACGGAGCTGCGGGCGGAGGGAAGGGGGGCAGAGCAGGACGACGGAGCTGCGGGCGGAGGGAAGGGGGGGCAGAGCAGGACGACGGAGCTGCGGGGGGATGGAGGGGGGGAGCGGGACCGGGGCGAAGAAGGGCTGCGGGCGGAGGGATGGGGGAGGGGGAGGGGGGCAGAGCTGGACGGAGCTGCGTGCGGGAGGAAGGACAGAGCTGGACGAAGGAAAGCGGAGGGAAGGGGGGACGAGCAGAGCAGCTCAGAGCAGCTCTGGAAACCACCACCGTCTTTCTCCGAGGCAAAGCAGAAATGCCTCGGAGAAAGCATGGTCATTTTCGCATTTAGGGGCGTGTGTTTTGCTGTTCTGAGTGACGGACAACGTCACTGTCTAAAGAACGCAAAAAATCACGCCCCCAAATCCGAAAAGGACGGGGCTACATTGGAGTGACTGATCTCTCCTCCAATGGCTGGCCTCCTTTTAGCAAGCCAGCCAATGGGGAAAGACAGTGCAGGGAGGCGGGTTCTGAAGCCCCACTAGAGGACATTAATTCTCTGACCGGAAGCTGCTTCGCAGCTTCGTCCCTCGACCTAAAAAGTGAGAATCAAGGGCGCCCTCCTGTGGCCGGGGCTTGCTATTTATTTTATGGTAGGGCAGGTTCAAATGTATTTGTCGCTAGGCCCCCGCGAAGCCATGAAGGCGCCCAATCTATAGAGTGAATTGCTGTGGGAGTCCTATATACCTAGAAGGGGTTCAAAGGTTAAAGTGGAAGGTGTTCCATTAACCCCTTCCGTGCTCGTGTCGGCCAACTGCTGGCGCAGCCCCGCCCACTCCGTCGAACGGCCGCGATAAACGGGTTAATGACCACAAGTTGGTGAAAACGTACGCGCTCCTGGGCCCTGCTCAGATCCCGAAGTGCAGTCCCAGCAGACACGAGTGCGTCGGTGAAGACACTGGGAACCAAATTTATGAAATTGTCACGCAACGTAGCAAGAAAACTTGCCGCAATGCGTGACACGGAGAGAGCTGGAATGCACTACATTTACTAAGGTATGATGCATTCCTGTTCTTTGCCTGTGCTGCCCCGCTGAGTGCCGCCTAGCGCCAAAGCAGGCACCCTTGCAACAAGGTGCTATGGTGCTTGCATTACAGGCAGGAATCGTTTTTGTACCAGAAGATACACAAAAACAATCCTCTGAGGCATTTTCCTCTTTCTACGAGTGCTGCAAAGATTCAGCACACAGAGAAAGAGGAGAAAGGGAGGAGAAATAAATATATTTCTCTTTGTTACATCTCACACTGGAAGGCATTCCATTTTGACGCATTCCTAGGTTTGCAAGTCTTTGTCAATCAGTGATTTTGCCAAAATCCATGGGTGGAGGCGTGCGATCGCCCCCGCGCGACGCATAGAATGCCTTCCCAACGCAGAGTAATGCAAGCTAGCGCAAATCCCTGCCTTGCGGTGCTCCGGATTTATTAAACCACCTAGAGCCACACAAGGTGGCTTAGTAAACCTCACTTATGCCCTCGTGTTGCCTTGCGTTGCTTTGCCTGATGCATAGGCAACGCAAGGACTTAGGAAGTCCGGCCTCGGATAACTAGTGGCTGTGACTAAGGCAGTGACTGGTGCAGTGCGCATAGAGGCCAGCAGCCAAGAACCCCGGCTTGCATACTTTTCACATTCACATTTTTCTTGAGAGTAAGGAAAACATTACACCATTCATTCCCTTTCACTAGCCCTATATAAGAGGGTCAACTCTCTGCCACACATGGCCCTTGGCTGTACACAGCATGGGGTTAGTCTGACCAACCCCCTACAGGCAGCCAATCCCCCATTGAATCCTGTGCAAAGCATGGGGTTGGCCGCTGGACTCCTAAACAAGGTTACACTTAAAAACAAAAAATCCTGTTGCGTGAGGTATCTCTGCGCTGGAATTTTTTTAAAATTTCAATTGGATACCCCCCCACAAGGGCCAGGGGGTCCGGTTGCCCCTACCCTGCCTCCTTATATGTTACTCTATTTTAATTTTGAGGACACAGGGACAGAGTCCCCAAGTCTTAAAGTGGCAGTCACAACATTTCTCTACATGTTGCAGGCACCCATTGCATCGTATGACCCAGTGGGTCTCTCGCAGGAACAGCTAAACAGAATTCTTTTTTTTTGTTTTTTTTTTCCCCTGCGGGACTCCTGCGGCTCTAGATATCAATACATTTTTTTCCTCAATTTCCCTAGAACAGCTGGGCAGATTTTCACCAAAATAAAGATCTATCTCTCTTCTAACTGTGGTTAATTCATTTCAGTCTTTTGGTTGTAGTGTTGTCTAAAGTTCTGATGGGAAACAGCATGGGTAAAATGGGTTTTGGGCCCCCACCCTTTTTTACTCAGACCCCGCTTGACGGATCACCCCGAAACAGTGATTGCACCTCCAACTTTTCTGACTCAACTGCCTTAAATCATGTTGAGACTTTTGATGGTCCTAACTTTTCATCTCACAGGAAGCAGGTGCTCCTACTCAGCATTCTTGGGAGAGGGAGAGGGACATGAGTTCAAATATCTCCCAGTAGATGTTCAACGAATTGCAATCTCTGTACAAATAGGCTAAAATGAGGCTAAAAACAAGATTTGCAAATCTATCAATGTGGCTATGACCAGTCAATTCAATTCAAAATCTTTATTCGGCTGTTAAAAATAAAACAGCCATAAAAGTACACACAATAAAGTATATTTAAAAATTCTGCACATTTAAAAATACCAATTAGTTCAAACAATTCATTTCTAGTTTATAGCATAAAGCTTTTCCTTGCATTAATCGATCTCAGAAGAACAGAGCAACATTGTAGCATGTTAGTGGGTCCTCCAGAGTAACCAGATATGTAATTGCAATTTTGTGGGACCTAATATTATGGGTAACAAACAGAGGCTTAAGATAAAAACTTCTAAAATTACAATAACATTGACAAAATATTAGAAAGAGCAGTGTGCTTTGTTTGCTCTTATTGTCACACGGACATGGTATTGAATCTGGGGGACGTGATTTCATTTTAGGAAACGCGACGGAATAGTGCGCAATACCACATCTCAATCTCAGTAAACCGAAACAATGCTGTGCATAAGTCACATGTGGCAAATATGACAAGTCACAAATGGTATACCTAGCCTCAAAGAAAATTAGGAAGAGGTGTGGCGCCGCGGCTAGGGCGACTGACTCCGAAAGCTGGGTATCACGGTTCGATCCCTGGCACCGGCGGCAGATTAGTCCAGCACCATGTGACTCTGGGCAATAGCTTGCTTAATCTTCCTGACGGCCCCCAGCGCCTAGAGACCCTAACGGGTGATTGTGCGCTTTACAAATGTGGATTATTATTATTATAAAGACTTGGGGAGACAAGTGATGAATTTGTGAGCTTGCAAGAAAATGTCAGTTTGGACCCTTGACTGATAGGCTGATCAAAGGCCATCTTATTGCACAAAATAAAACCAAGAAAATGCAGGGACAGATGTGGCTGGCTTACAATCCCACGCTCAAGGAGGCCATTGCCATAGCCAAGGTGGTCGAGGAGTCTGAAATCTGAATGAGGGCAATGCAGAAAATGGAGGTTAGCAAAGGGTCAGAAGTAGTGGTTACAAAGGAGACCTCAAATAAGGTAAATGCTGTTGGGAGGAGGCTCCTATCTCTTAGCTAAGAAATGTCCAGTGAGGGAAGTAGAATATTCATGTTGGGTGGTGTATCTCCACCAGCAAAAGTAGAACACAGATGTAGCAGATGTGGGGGATTTTCCACTGGCTCAAATTGGAAAAATAATTTTGCCATCGGAAAGGAGTGTAAGAGTGGCAGCAGAGGGTGCTTTGCTTGGGTGTGCAAAGATGGGAAAAAGGTCCAGTGGTGCAAATGAAGTCTTGTTGTGGGTCGTAAGTACTAAAATATAGGAGGGAGAGTTAGGGAGAAAGAACAGGCCAAAGGCCTTATTAGAAATTAGAGGTCAAATGGTGCCATTCATGTTGGATTCGGGCACTTTCTGAACAATCTTGACCTTGAATTTGTTTGAAAGACTATAGCATGCCATTGAGTTGAAAGAAAAGGATATCATTCTAAAGTAATATCATTGGAGTGGCATTGATGTTGTGGGGTACTTTCAGGCTGATATCAAATTCATGGATTGCTTGGTCAAAGGGAAAGTTTATATCGTGAAAACTGGGCCGCCAATTATGGGGTGGTTTTATCAACATGACTTATGCAATATTGTCAATTTCGAGCTCCACAAAGAGTAATTGTGTTTAAGGATATGAGTCTGAGGGACATTTTACCCAGTGCCAAGGGTGTCTTTGATGGGAAATTTGGAGTCCATCAAGGAGTACGTTCATTGGATTGTCTGGAAACAAGGGGCCATCTCTGTAATACACCAAGCGCGCAGGGTCCCCATGATCGTGAGAGGTGAAGTTAGGGAAATGTTAAAACATATTATGCAACAGGGGACCATGGAACCAATTGAAGATGCTGAGTGGCTCTCTCCAGTGGTTATTATGAAAAAGATGATGGGATCTTCAGTTTTGTGTGAATCTGCTTCCTCTATAGCAGAACATTGTCATTGAGGATGGTGAGAATTTCTCGACATTGGATCTGAGGAGTGCTTACTATCAGATCAAGTTAAATTCTTAGTTGGAAATGCTGACAGCTTTTAACACCACAACGGATGTGTTTCAGTTTACTATTTGCCCTTTGGGTTGGTCTCTGCTGTCAGTATCGTTCCTTGCATAGTGACTGAGATCTTGGACGGGGAAGAATTTGGAATTTTCTGCCATAAAGATGTTCAGGTCTTTGGGAAGAGTGTGGAGGTCCTTGACATGATGACGAAGAGAGTTCTGGACACATTAGAAAAGGGCTGGTACAACCTGGTGCAAAGAAAAATGCTGATGTTTGGAAAATGAGGTTGATTTCTTTGGGTACTTTATGTGAGGTCAAGGAGTTTCGCAGAAAGTGGATCTGGTGAGTGCCATTGTAAATGTTTATAATCCTAAGTGATTGGGATCATCTTTGTTTTTGTATGGGTTTAATTGAATACTATCCAAAATGTGCTCAGGAGTTTGCACCCAAAACATAAATTCTGCACCTTTTGTTCAAACAATGAAATCATTGTTGTGGGAGGAGGTACAGCGGAAAGCTTTTGAGGATGTTAAAAAGCGATGCCAATGCTGGCAATCTAACACCTTCTAATGTAAGAAAAAAACGCATATAAAAGTAGATGCCAGTGACAAAAGGCTCAAGGTGGGCATAGTTCTGCATATGATGTGCGTCTTCATAATCTAGGTGTGCCATGGGAAAAGGTCTGTTTGGACTTAAGAAGAACATCTGCCTGTTTGCTGGAACATTTGCATTATGCAGCGGTTCTAGTTGATGTTCATACTGAGTGGACTGAGGTAATTTTCTTGAGGGCTCTAAGAACCAATAGTAACATTTGAACGTGGAAGAAGGTTTTTGCAATGAGGAAGTGCCATCATAGCTGGTGACCTACAATGGCAGCCAGCTAGTGTCTAAAGTAATGAAGGAAGTCTTTGACATTTGTGGAATCAAACATATTAGAACTATATTGTTTAACATCCAGCCCAATGGGCAGGTGGAGAGGCCCACTAGGATGGTGAAAGTAGAAATGGAAATGGCGGTTTAAAGTGATTTGCGGGTAGACACTGTGGCAAGGGACATGGTGTGGGCGTATCGCATAACAGTATGTTGCTCAAGCACCGTTTGCTTGGATGACAGGCTGGGGTGCTGGTTTGAAAATTGTCCCAACATGGTTGAGGTACCTGGGTGAAGGATAAGCCTGGAAGGTAAACTTCGGGTTTCTTGAAATGTAAACGTCCACTGAAGGTTAAAGTTGCTTATGACTGTTGGGTTGAGCTGGAGAATCGTCAGAGAAATAAAAGGAAAATGGCACATTATCAAAAGAGTGGAAAGGGCTCAGATGTCTCTGATGATGACGAAGGCTATAGGGGTTGAATGATGGTGTCTGATGGTGAGATGTGGACAAGGGAGACAGATAAAAGGGGAACCAGAGAGGGGTGAGATTCCCATGAATGGGTGAGGAGAAGAATGTTGTCAGAATGTTCATTGGGTTAAGTTGATGAATGGGTTGGTACCAACTTGGTAGTACTGCTTTCCATTAAAGAAATAGAAATGACAATAGAGTTTGGCAGGTTGAGGAAAGCTTCTCAGTGGTTGGATGATATATTATGGTATATATTGCTACGATATTTATTTATGCGCTGTGTGCAGTTCTTATTTTTATGCCGTCTTCAAAATGTTTACAGTTCCTTTCCATTCCGATTTTCTTGTACTACACATTTTCTGTTTCCTTTGTCATAAAATGTACTGTAGATTTAAAGTTGACCCTTTCCCAAAATTCTATATGATACAATATGCTGCAGGGATAGTTGTGTTGTATTCAGCTTAGGCAACTGGAAACCCAGCATGCCTCCTGTGGACCTCACAGAGTTGTGTTCTTAATAAACGTATCCTGCATCATCACTGCGACAAGGGGACTTTATTTACAATGCACTGTTTTCCCAATCCATCATGACTACCTCATTCCTTGTTTGTCATTTCCTGTTTCTTCCTGTCCACTACTTCCTTCCTTAGTCTCCCTCTAGGAAGGGTCCTAGTTCACTCAACCGTTCTATCTGTGTGCTCATTGCCCCGTTAAATTACTACTTTTTGTCCCTATTATTTTCCGGGGGATCTAGATTATGTACTGTGTCATCATTCTAGTCCTTTTGGAATTTCATATTAATATGGAAATTCTCAACTTTGAGTACAAGGTATTTTTTTGTGGCCTTTAGGCCTTTTCCTCCAAACTGTTGTAGACACCTATGGCTTCAGTCTGAATGTTAAGCTGCCCTTGCCACTGACCAGCGAGCAGAGGGAGAAGGCTTAACATTTGTGCCTAGCTATTGACACAAGGCAAATACAAGGAGATGATGGACGGAGCACTAAACCTTTCAGACACTCACGCCCAGTCACAGATCTGGGTTGAATCCATCATCATTCTTTAGCTGACTTCGCCACCTCAGTTCAGAGCCAGCTATATGCAAATCAGTCTGACCCTGTGCCTCATGGGAACAGTCCAGTCCAAACTGCCAGGTCAGGTCCTATCTGGACCGGAAACAAGCATACTAGGACCGGTTTCAGGGTAACACCCCTCATCAGCCAGGCTAGCTTGAATCCAGTGGCAAAGTCAGCAAGGAACCCACGTCTAAACTGGGGTGGGGCACTGTGAGCAAAATAATGATGAATTTAACCCAGATCTCTTGACTGGGGGTGAATCTTTTAATTTGTTCTGCATTTCGTCCATCAACGGTGTGTCTTATGCTTCTTCACACTAAGTGCGCCGGGTATGCCCAGACGTGGGTCCTGGGCTCACTGTGCCACTGGAGTCAAGCTATCCTGGCTGATTAGGGGTGAAACCCCGAAACCGGTTCTAGGATGCTTGCTTCCGATCAAGGAAGGACTTGGCTTGGCAGCCGGGCTGGACTGTTCCCATGAGGCACAGGATCAAGACTGATTTACATAAGGTCAGATCTAAACTGGGGTGGCATGGAGAGCAAAAGAATGATGGGTTTAACCCAGATCTATTGACTGGGGGTGAATGTTTTGATACGTTCTGAATTTTGTCCATCAATTGTGTGTCTGCCTCACCCTAAATGCGCCGTGCATGCCCAGACGTGGGTCCCAGGCTCACTGTGCCACTGGATTGAAGCTATCCTGGATGATGAGAGGTAAAACCCCAAAACCGGTCCTAGGATGCTTGTTTCCGGTCCAGGGAGAACGTGGCTTGGCAGTTCGGGTTGGACTTTTCCCATGAGGCATAGGGTCAAGACTGATTTGCATATGTCCAGGTCTAAACTGGGGTGGCATGGTGAGCAAAAGAATGATGGATTTAACCCAGATCTCTTGACTGGAGGTGAATGTTTGGATTTGTTCTGCATTCAGTCCATCAATTGGGTGTCTTTTGCTTGCTAGCTATTGATCTTGGCTGGCATGAGCCTGGTGGCTAGAATTTGCCATGGTGGGCCATTCGACAGTTCTCATTACTATGGAGCTATGAACTGGCCGTGGCATAGGGCGACTTTATGTGGACTCAGCCAGATGACCACTCAACACAAGACCTGTAGGGCTACTCCCATAATGGGAAATGCATACGTCCTAGTCTCCTTAGTGCTGTTGCTTGAAAATACCAGGAGGTCTAAAAGTTGACAGCTAATTTTTTCCAACATTCCTATATCTGCTCTAGCTCCACCTACTCCGTGGTATGATCTCTCCTGAAGTGCCGTACTGTCATAAAGGAGAGTGTTCTCCTGCAGCAAGGATAGGTCTGGTGCAGGAGTGGTAGTTGCAGAGGGATGTGGTCTGGTGCAGGTGGTATAGTCTCCTAAGGGATGGCAGTCCTTACCTCAAGGTCTCCTTGATCGCCCCCTTGAGCAGTGGCAGTGAGTTGAGCAGCTTAGAGATGTCCTGGTGCCCCTGGGAGTCCGCAGCCTTGATTTCCTCTCGAAGGAGCGTCTGCACATGTTGGTTTCTCGCCAGTTCGAAGAGGGTAAAGAGCAGAGGCATTGCCGTCTGGGATACAGAACAAGAGGAGGTGAGCATCAATAAAGAGGATGAGAGAGGAAGAGAGAAACACAGTTGCATCATATTGAATACATCAGTTATAGCCAAGCAATAATTTTCCTTGGTCTTGGCCATGTTTTGATCCCTGCTGAGGTCTGAGCATTCCTAGCATATGTAACACAGTCCCATTGAACCAATCTCTTTGTTCATCACATTCAGGATGGTTGTTTTTTACTTCATCAATGTCAACATTGCTCGTATAAGAGGGTTCTAAATGTGTCACAATGTAATATGGCAGGTGGGAATTTTACTTTTTTGACTGGATAAGGTTCTGCATAACATGTGAAGCAATTTGTTATCAGTACATTTTCAGTATTTGGTCTGTAAAACATCTACGAACATGAAATCCAAGGGCGCATTGCTCTACGTTTGGGGGAGCCTTTCTTGGCACAGTCTCTCCAGAAATGCACTGGGTACCGATCTTACTGTGGTTTTCACCATTAGTTACCTGGTTATTGTTTGAAACCCTAAAGACCATTGTGAAAATGCAAACATGTTAGGACCAGCGCACTATTATTTTTCAGCTAGAACCAGTTGTTGATTCCAGTTGTTGACATGACTGTAGCTGTGGTTCATTGGATTCTCCCCAAATAACTCCTCTCTTTTTAGCTTATCTCTGTTCCTCACAGAATACAGGTTTCAGTGAGGAAGCCCTGCCATGAGACTGGCTAATTTCACCTCTCTTCATGATGCCCTGGAGCAATTCTGGGATTGTCTTTTGAGCTTACTGTGGTTTCTCACAGAGCATCCTTGTGAAAGGCGTACAATACAGAACTGAGATGTTTATCTGGACCATGCCCAGCACCTGGAACTCTGGCCTTCGTACCACCCACAGGTACTCCATCGCAGAGCTCCTAGCCCTGGACCCTACATGATGCAACAACAACTGCTGCATCTCATGTCCTTGATCAACAGAAGGGCCTTGTTACTGCCGCCTCTTTGCCTTCAACTCAGGACCTCCCGTCCTCACAGAAACACTCAACACACCCACCTCACCTACCAAGAACACCCAAGAACTACTCCACTTCCTCCTGCTCAATGCCTGATTACTCTGCAAACACCCCACTGAAATCTGGGACACCATTTCCACCCTCACCCCTGATGTTATCTTCATAACAGAGATCTGACTCAACCCCTCCTCCAGCCATGACATCTTCACAGTGATGCCCAACTGCTACTACATGATGCACCAGGACAGCACCAACAAACACAGCGGCGGCATTGCCATCATCCACAAAGAGACCATCCTCTTCACCACCAGGGAAGATGACCTCACACTGATCATGGACAACCTCAACTTCCAATTCCAAACCGATGACAGAACAACCATCAGAGGCACCCTCGCCTACGGACACCATGTCCACACCTCGGCTTCTGTAATGCCAATGCAATGCTTTTTGCATCACCCCACTCACCATTGACTCCAAGCACTACACCTTCCTCAGTGACCTCAACTTCCACCTGGATGATCCCAAAGATGCAAACACCACCAACCTCCTGGAAACCATGAGCAACATTGGTGTCACCCAACTGGTCACTGACCCACATACAGCAAAGGACATACACTTGACCCAATCATCACTGTTAACGACAGTCTAGTGCAGCCATTTCAACAAATTCACTAGTGCCAACCATGTCAACATCCACTTCAACATTGCTTGATCCCCATCCACCACCACCAAGCCTCCCAGCTTCCCTCATCACCACTAGAACAAAGTGACAGAGACCCAATGGACAGGCACCCTGAACACCTATCTTGACTCTGCAACCAACCTTGATCAGGTCATCAAGAATTTCTCAACCTGGATCACCAACTAAGCCGACAGAGTCCCATTGATCAAGCCCCCAAAACCGGGAGATCCACTAAACAACCCAGTTGGAACACACCGGAACTCAGGACAATGAAACACAAGTGCAAACAGCTATAAAGAAAATGGCACAACCTTCAAGTCAGCCCTCAACAAATACCACCAATGCCTAAAAGACACAAAAAGAGGCACCCTGGCAGACAGCATCAAAGCCAGCTTCAACCACAGCAAGCAACTCTTCAGTAGCATCAGGTTGTTCTCCTGCCTGTCAGTCACCGAGAGCATGATCTCCCCATCCCAGGAAATCTACAACACCCTGGTGCACTACTTCCATGACAAGAGATCCACCATCTGTAGAAACTATGAACCCCACCCACCAACCTCTACAACCTCCTCACACCAATGGACGCCGCCCACAAGCATCCGCTCACCGCATGGGAACAGCTCACCATACAGAGCACCACAGCCATCATAAACTCCATCCACTCTGGAGAACCCACGGACCCCTGCAACAACCACTTCTTCAACATCTTGAACAAGGAAATCAGCTGCTAACTCACGTCCATTTTCAACGCGCCCATCTCCTTGGCCACCTCCTCTGATTGATGGAAACACACAGAGGTCAGACCCTTCCTCAAAAAACCCTCCGCTGACCCCAGCGAAATCAAGAACTACCACCCATCTCTCTACACCAGTTCACTGCCAAAGTCCTCGAGAAGGCCTTCAACCACCAACTCACAGTACACCTGGAGAGAAACAACCTGCTGGACAATTCCCCATTAGGTTTCTGCACCAATCACAGCACCGAGACCACCCTGATTGCTGCCACTGACGACATAAGAGCCCTCCTTGATCGGGGAGAAACAGCAGCCCTCATCCTTCACGACCTCTCAGCAGCATTTGATACTGTTTTACCAGACCCTCATCAAAGGACTCCACCCAAGCGGGATCCAGGTAGGCAACCTCAGATGGATTGCATCTTTCCTCACAGGACAAACCCAGAGAAACCACATACCACCCTTCACCTCGGTACCCAAGAGCATCATCTGAGGTGTCCCTCAAGGTTCATTCCTCAGCCTCGCCCTGTTCAACACTTACATGACACCCCTGGCCAACATCGTCCGAACCGATAGCATCAACACCATAGCCTATGTAGATGACAGCTAGCTCATCCTCTCGCTCTCAGAAGACCCCTCCACCACTAGGAAAAACTTCCACAACTGCGTGATGAGTGTCACCGAGTGGATGAAGACCAACTGCCTGAAACTCAACACGGACAAGATGGAAGTGCTGATCTTTGGATACAACACCTCCCCATGGAGTGACACCTGCTGACAGCCATAAATAGTGCACCCATGCCTCCAACGACTCTTACCATGTTTACGCTGACAGCCATGCGTAGTGCACCCATTACTCTACCGACTCTTACCGTGTCCACGCCACCCGCCATCAGCTCTGTGATGTTGGCCTTGATGGAGTCCAGCGACAGCTCTCCTTGCAGCAGCAGCTCGGCCATGATGCCACAGTACTTCCGCTCCTGGCCCAGGCAGAACTCTTGGTAAATGTTCTGGATACACTTTTCAGCTGGAACAAAAGAACACAAGCAGTCTGCTCACCATCTGTGCTGTCCAACCTCTTCCTACAAACGGCAGCTCTCAGAGAGTTAGTGAGTAGGAGGAGGTGACCGCTGGCCCTGACATGTACTGTAACATCCCAGCTAGATGGAAGTCCCAAGTTAAAAGCAACTTATCCTGAAAGATTGGGAAGAACCACCCCTGAGATCGCCTTCAATGTTGAGCCTGTGCTGTTTCAGGGAGTAGAGGCATGCAAGACCCCAACCATATCTGTCTCCTCCTCTTTTACATCTGCCCCTGGGCTGCAGCCTGATTCCTGTCTGCTCATCTCAGATTCACTATATGATTGAAAGTTGGTGGTAAATTGCGATTTCTTAAGCTTAATTCGCTATAGAAAAATGCTTCATACATAGCATTTAAGGAATCACAAAATTGTGATTCCTTAAATGCTATAGCAAAAGAAGGAATCGCAAATGTATGCGATTCCTTATGATGCGATTTTTTAATACATATCAAAAAATGCAAAACAGCCTTTTGCGATTTGCAATGGCCGGAATTCGCCGAATTCCGGCCTTTGCGAATCGAAAAAGGCTTGATGCATATGGCCGTTAAACTCCCCGTGCCTAACAAAAATTAATGTGTCCTCATGTAATGCAACTGGTGATATGTAAAGCGCTCTGATACCCGATTCGGGTCACGTTCGCGCTATATAAAACTCTTTAAAAAAAACATAGACATCTCCAGCAGATGCATGATCCCACAGTGCCACCAGGCCCATCTTGTGAACATCGTCTTGTTAGGCTGCTGCTATTTTCATGATCACTCTTGCATCTCTGGAACCCTGTGCTGCCATCTTGATTTTATCATTCTAACATTTCCTTTGACAACTACTGTGCATCCCCTGGGGCAGTGCTGGTGGCATGAAGAGCAGTGGCTGCATACTCAGGTTAAGAAGGAGTTGGGCACAGTGGATCCTGGAGGGCCCCTGGGCCCCAGAGTCTGGGTTCCAATCTAGATGAGGGTTAAGGTCACCTTCTGGCCTCTCCCATTGAAACCATTTTCTGATACTATAGGAATGTGGATTATAATTTGGAGTGGACAAGTGTCCACCTCAAAGGATAAGGCCACCAGCTGCTAGTTGTCACTTAAGTGACATAAAATAAGCCTGCGCTAAATCCCTGGTTACATGGCACAAAGCAGTCCGGCTTAAATCAAAGGCAATGCGTAAAGTATTCCAGCCGTGTAAGCACAGTAGAAAAAAACACACAGAACACAGTAAAGTCCCACAATCAATTTAAAATAAACAGCCTGATTCATCAAGCCGAAATCGGCTCGCAAAGGGCCAGATTCTGAGAATCTTGTCCTTTGCGAGCTCTATTTTTGCATTTGGGATTCATCATCCCAAATGCAAAAATCGGTAATAGCGATGTCGCAATTTTGCGAGGAATTACATTTAAGGAATCTCTATTTGAGATTCCTTAAATGCAATTCATCATCCATTAAAAAATTGCGAATTTGCAATTTCGGCCCACTATTTACCGCGAGGTCAAACCTCGTGGTAAATAGCGAAAACTCAGAAAAATGCTTTTAAAAGCATTTTTCTAAGTTGCATGTTGCACACACACATGTCCTTTGGACATGTGTGTGCGCAACACCTGTTTCAATTTGCATTCAAGGGGTGCTACAGGGTGTCCTTTGGACACCCCTGGCACCCTTTAAATCGCTATCTTATTTGCGATTAGCTAATTGCTAATCGCAAATAAGGAATACTCCCCATTCATTCCTATGGGCCCTTTGGCCCATAGGAATGAATGGGGAGTTATTCCTTATTTGCGATTAGCAATTTGCTAATCGCAAATCAGGATTGTGTAGGAATCGCAAATCTTTTTGCGATTCCTACATGAATCCCGTTTTGCGAGTCTGTAATAGCGATTCCTTATAAATCGCTATTATAGACTCACAAAACGGGTCTCTGATGAATCAGGCTGAAAGAGATTTGCCAATGATAGTCCATGGAAGCGGGAGACGGGACCTAGCTGCAATTTGAGGCTGACCGCGATTGGAGTCCTGGTCAGATACATGTGGATTGGTCCAAGTGAAAGTCTGAAAGTCAAAAAGTTTGAAAAGTTTTCAAGTCATAACCCAAAAAGGGGCTTTGGCACTATTTGAGAGGAAAAATTCTCTCCTGCAGCTGAAATTGTGGCTGCTGCCATGAAATCGAAGGCCGGATACTTGACGCAGGCTGGAGCCCTTCTGCTTTGGAGGTTCCTCTCTGAAAGTTTTCCAAGCCCCAATGCAGAATGTGACATAGTCCATTTTTGCTGCTGCTTGGAGCCTTGACCAGGACGAAGCAGAAATTCAATCCGGCTGTGTGGTCCTGCCAGTCGGATACTGTCTCCGACAGGTCCCCCTGACACTCTGGAGGAAAAGCTGTACAAAGATTACAATGTTTCTTTTGGTTCCCAAACAACCACAGGAGAACACTTCCAATGACCCTAGGACCTTAGGGGAGGGTACCTAGAGACTCTCAGGGTGTCCAGCAGGGTCTATAGCAAAGTCCAGTGCAGGGCCAGTTGCACCCGGTCAGCTGCCATTTCCAGGAAAAGGCCACTTACAGCTTGTTGTGCCCCTTTATCCACACAGGAGTTCAGACAACTGACCCTTGGAGTCCAAGGCAGGGTTCAAGCAGCTGCTGTCAGGCTACACAGGGTGGGCTTGAAGCCACGGTTTCCGGGCACTATAGTGGGTGACACAATTAGGGAGAATGTGTGGCACAGGGGCCAGAGCGAATGACTCCGGAGAATGTGGCTCACGGTTCGGCCCCGGCGGTAGCTCAGCTCAGCATAGTGACTCT